>NW_026947490.1:75566493-80566493 GCF_034190915.1 Cavia porcellus
ACTCTTGGAGATGGACTAAATGTCTTTTGTGTAAAGGATGTGCACAAGTCTTGGGGGTACCAGGGGTGGAGTGTCATGGTTTATGTCAGTGGCCCCCCCAAGCCTCATGCAATCATGGATGCAGCCATGTCTAGTGCTTGTGATTGGTTTATTGTTTAGCAATCTAGTTGGTGATATGAGTGCTACACTCACCAAGGGTAGAGCTGGCATACAGTGTAAGCACAGAAGAAAGTGTATCTTTCTCTCGTCGGTTCATGCTTGCTGTTTTATGGTGACCTCACGAAGCCACCCTGCCACTTGGAGCCAGCTGAGTAGGGAATGAAACCTCCAAGAACTGTAAGAAATAAATCTCTCCTTCCCTAACTTTGGGTGTCAGGTATTTTGTCTCAAGAATGAGAGAGAAAGTAACTAAGACAGATGGTAAGAACCCAGGGTTCTGGAATTAGTTCATTTGGATATCAGCTATGCTTCAGTTTTCTTACCTGTAAAACAGAGGCAATGATAGTGCTTACTATCACTCACAGGGCTACTGCACTAAAAAATATGTCATGGGCACTATCAGTAAATCACTACCGTTAGTTCCTGTCATTATTCTCATGGTGCTTTTGTTTTGCATTGCCATCATGAATCCCAGACTCACAGATATTACTGAATTAATAAAATCATTATTTTACCTTATGATGACTGGAAACTGAATTTGATAAGAGTAATATTTTTATAAGAAAGAATGAATTTAAATACATAGGTGTTTTGAATACAATATAGTTACACCAGTAAAATTCAACATTTTTAAATGTATATTAATTATAAAAATTAATGAGTTGTAGCATTTCCATACAAACATATGGCATGATTTTGCTGCATCAGAGTGAGATGTACACATTGGTGCTCCCTTGGAATACACAGTTACTGGGACTGGAATCTCTCAGCAGCACTAAGGAACTAAAGAGACAGTCTAAAATAAAGATAGCTTATTTGGAGAAGGGAGGAAAAAGGAAGAAAGATGGCTATCCTAGAAGAGTAGGAGCTATTAGAAAGCTAAATATCCCCCAAGCCCTTGTCCTTGGCTTTATAAATTAAGGTCAGTGATTTCTTTTCCATCTCCATGTGAGCACCTGGACACTGATGCCATCTGATTGGCTCTCTGGCTGCCTTTGACCCTAACCTGGGCCCCTCTGACTGCATCCTCTGACCATTTGATGCCTTCCTGTCCCTTTGTGATGGAAAAGTACATGAGAAGAAGCCTTGTAGAAAGGTAGCTCAGCATTAATAGTTAAATAAAGGAGGTGTGCGTTTCTGGCATAGCCAATGTTGAAGTGAACATACACGTACCCTCAGATAGGTGTAGGACTCTTTCATATTACAAACAAGCTTAGGCTGTCCTTTGTCTCCTTTGCATGTTATAAGAGGTGGGAAGAGGGCTGATTACCCTGGTCCTTTATGTTTCTAGCTTCTTCCAAGCTTTGGTACCTGGCAGTTTTGTTACCTGGCACCTTTCTGGGTGTGGTTTATTTCTCTTTCCTTGTCTTTTTAATTGCTCTAACTGTAGAGTCTAATTGTAAAGGTAAAAGGTACTTTTAGTAAGATTCTCTGTATTTTTTTTTTTAAGAAAGACCAACTTTTTCCCACCTAGGGGCCGATTTTTCCCCGAGAGTTTGATTGTATCCAGTCTTCCTGCTAACTCTCCCCCCAAACTTTTAAACAAAACATAAAAATCAAAATCTATTAGATCACATGTCACTCAAGTAGTGTCACTACAAGAAATTTACAAGCAATACATCTTTATTTTTAAGATAATTTTAAGAAACTATAATCTCATGCATATGAGCAAAACTTTTGATAAATTAACTGTCTCATTAGTTAGGTTCTGTACCATGAATATCATTCTGTCTTTCAACTGTTTAAATTCTCTCTAGGGTTTTGTGAACCTTCTCAACAAGAATGCATGTTCTGCTAATATATCGTATGAAATATATTCTTAAATTCTTCTCATACAGATTTATTTATAGTATAATTAAATATAGCCCAAATAAAATTTGTTCTGGATCCTAAAGGAATTGGTAACTGACTACAAATGTGTAGTAGGGACCCTAATATGCTGAACATAATCCTAAGAGAGATGATTCTAATGCAAAGCGTGTTGTTAAACAAAGTTTACAGCAGGGTTTTTGTTTGGACAGTCCACCTGTACTGGGCCCCAGCAGGCCAGACAAAATGCAATCACCTGTGTTAAGTGCTACAGGATCACACTGAAACTCTAAAGAAGCAGGCAGGCCCCCAAGTGGGCTAGTTTTTCCTGAAAACAAGAGATTCAGAGCAACCAATCAGAAAGAGCCCCGTCTTCCAAAATCAGCAGAAAGGGCACTTTAACCAATCTGCTTTTGCTTGTTTGGGTTTTGGTTTTCGATTGTTTATCTTTCTTTGTTCCTTGTAGAGAATCTGCGTGGGAGGTTACTTTAATGATACTAGAAATTAAAACTGTGTCAATAGCCGGAACTGGAACAGAGGTTTAGGAAGAAAAGTGTTGTAGTCAGGGGTTGTACACAGAGAACAGTTCAGATCAGGACATGGAGTTTATAATATTTTTATAATGGTCACCGGAAGTTAACACAGGAGAATGCAGGAAATCTATCCGCAACACCAATGACATAGATTAATTAGTCAAGAGTCTAAACCCCACGGCAATGTCCCACATGAGTCCAGATAAAAACCCAGAGCTCAGGACATCACCTCCACGAGTCCAACTGGAAGTCCAGAGCCCACAAGAAGGACTCACGCCAGTCTCTTTTATGGATTCATGCCAGGAAGACCCAAGGGTCAGCAGTGGAAGCCAGAAAGTCTATGCCAGCAGGATGAAGGAGCTGTGCCATTGGGATGAGGGTTCTACACTGGAGCCGAGGAGTCACACTCACAACAAAGAGCGGGGGCTGTCCTGAAAGGCACCACAGCTGTCCTCAGCAACACAGAGGCCTTGAGCTCCTCCGACCACAAGCACAGTCGGGTACGTGCCAGAAAGCAGTGTGATGAGTTCATCCTGGAGACCAGGCAGCACATGTTTTCCCCTCCGGAGCCAGGACGCAATGCTCGATGTGAAGACCAAAGCTTCTTCAGGAGAACCAACAGCTCAGAAAGCAACTCATAGGAGAACCCACATTGCCTCCTTAACACCTCAATCCCTCTCCACACCTCTCTTCTTCTCCACCTATTTATCCTGGCAACCCTTCTCAGGTGGAGCATCTTCTCTCAATGCATGCTGATGTAATCCAGCTGGCGTTAAGTTGACCACTAGTTATCAAACCATAACAAAAAGGGAGGCAGGAAAGTCTTTTGCTTGAAGATACACAGTGGCAGTCTTAAGGAGACAGACTAACCCATTCAGGATTAGCTTTAGCAGCCACACTGGGGTGGGCTGGGGGCCACTAACTTTCCAGTTATTACAGATAGTTAAATCAGGCAGAAATACTGCAGGCAGGCAGGGCTGGGCCCTTGAAGGAGTCAGTGCAAAAGATGAGAACACATTACATCCGTGGCTGGAGGCCCATGTTGAAGGCCAGGCCTCCCAGCTTCCCTAAGGGGTAACCAAAGTACTATAATTGGTATCACTTGGTCCATCAGAGTCTAGATAGACACTGGTCACCAAAGAGAGTGACAAGAACCTCCTGATTTACCCTAAAACATCTTTGTTCTTTCCATGGATACTTCCTGTGTGACCTGCTTCCCCACTGAATCAGTGCTACCTAAGCAGCGGTACTTGGAACCTTACTGGAAAAGTTTTGGCACACACTGTACCCACCTCATGACTTTGTACTCATCTTGTGATTTTGCTCCATGAAACTTCCTTAGTGGAGTGACGTCCATGGCAACCCACTTTTGAGTCCCCTCTTGTGTCCCAGGAGCTATCTCAACAAATTCTTCCTAGTCTTAAGCTCCACTGTTGCTTAGGATTCATTCTTTGATTTGGGGGAACACAGACTTGGCATTTCTGACACCTAGCAGGTTGGGAGTAACATTTATTTCTCCTGTATCACACTGACTCCCAAGTATGGCAGTATTTTGAGACTTCTTCCTCATTCCTTTTAAGGAATTTGTTCCTAACGTAAGGTGTGGATCTGTAACTATCTTCACCCTTGGATGCACCGTGGTGTGTAACACACTGCTGTTATAGTCAAAGGTCTTTAGAAGATGAGGGAAGGGTGGGTTCCATGATTTGTCAGCAAGGTACAGGGAAAGAGGTCATGTCTTCATATTTAGTGGGTAACTGGTAATGAACTACAGTCAAAGAATCTCCCCATCTCCTGTTCCAAGAGGACACCTGTTCTATTCAGACCCACCTTACAAAACCCAACCATTCCTTCATGCCTGCTTTATTTTATAGAATGAAGTGTTGCTTGATTGATTCTAGAAACACAAATGAAAATCAGTTGGATTTCTGAACTAAATATCATATTTTTTTCAATAGTACTGTTAGATAAAAGTGAAGAAAAATACCTTCCGAGAAAAAAATTTTCTTCTCTATGCAGTTTGTGAAATCTGGGGCTGTGTGTAAATTAGGAGGCGAACACCAAGTGGAATTTGTGAATCATTTCAAGTAGAGAACTGAAGTGGAGCCCTTCATCTCCTTCATCTCTCAGAGTGTGATTTAGCTTTGATTCTGCCGGAAACTAGTGGAATAAAAGTGAAGACTTGCCCTGTTACCTGGCTTAACCTGAGCAAGTCCCTCTTTGATCTGCTTAAAGAAAGCTTGAAATGAGTCTGCAAATACACACATACACACACACGAAGACTTGTATATGCAGTGTATTCTTCTGTCCTTAGTTTGACTATTTGTCGACTACAGCTATCTTTGGCTGAATTTTAACAAATGCTAAATATTAGTCTATTCCTTTATTGTTGATACATTTTGCATTCCACAATACGGCCACCTGACTTATTTTAAAGATACAATTTTTTCTAGACTTGGATTTGTGCTGATTTTGGAGAGGAAAAGGTCTAGTTTTATACTATAGTAACTTAATTTTTCTAGGCATATAATAAATAGTAATGTCCAGTAGAGTAAGTTCTATTACCTTTTTCTTCCTATTAAGATTACATTGCCTATACCTGGTACTCTGAGTTACCATATATAGTTTATAATCTTTTAAAGTCTTTTCTCCCCTCCCCTCCCCTCCCCTACCTGCCCCTCTCCTCCCTTCCCTTCTCCTCTCCTCTCCTCTTCTCTCTTCCCCTCCCCTCCCCTCCCCTCTTCTCTCCCACCTTTTGGTTCCCACCCCCCCAACCAACACATACACTTAAGCACACATATAATCGTCTAGGATCCTGATTTGATTTTTATTGAATCTAAAGCCTAGTTTAGGGGAAACTAACATTTTTTAAATGCTGACTCTTCTGATCTATGCATGGTATATAGGCATTCATGAAAAAATAAAAAAGAATATACAGATAGAAAGTCTTTAAAGTCTAGATATTTAGCAGAAATTCCCTGGGAGGAAAGACAGCTCCTGGTCATAGAAAGGATAGCCATTAGTAAGAATTAATAGAAAATCTTACTAAAAGCAACTTTTGCCTCTATAGTTAGACTCTACAGTTAGAACAATTAAAAAGACAAACGTAAAAAAGAGAAAGAAAAAAACCAGGACCCAAAAGGCACCAGATAATGCAAATGGCAATAAAATTTATCAAAAAGAGTTAACAAAGCACACATAAATATAAAGACCTGATAGACTAGAGTAGCCAGACCCCCTCACCCAGCTCTGATTAAATGGGAAGGAGATGGGGAAGGCACCCAAAGACTCCCATGCAGCTTACTCTGAGAGACACACACCCCTCCACATGTAGATGTGTATTCTCACTGTAACATCACTATATTCCTACACCACGAACATTTCCTTTACTCAGTCATTAGTTCTAAGGTACTTATCTATAAAGCAACCCTCCAACTCATCCATCACATACACACACAAAAAAATCATATGGCCCCCAAAATATAGACAGCCAAAGAGCCAATCAGATGGCAGCAACTTCCAGGTGCCCGCATGGGCAAAGAGGAAGATCACTAGTCCTAAACAGAAGGAGCCAGGGACAAGGGCTTGGGAATATTTGCCTTTCGAATGCCTCCTACTCTTCCAGAGCAGCTATCTTCTCTTATTCCGCCCTTCAAATAAACCACTTTGCTCTATTTTAATCTCACCTCTGGCTGGCGTGGAGAGATTACTATCCCCGTAGCAGTGGTTCTCACGGGCACTGATGTGTACAACCCGCTCCAGCACGGCACCACTGCACCAGAAATTCCAGAAATCGGAGAACTATGGCTTTGTTTCTAGAAGTTTTCAAATGTTTCTGCAGTTGAAAAAATTCCACTGAAAGAGTTTCATCAAGTGGGATGTGGAGGCCCACGCCATAATCCTGGTCTTCAGGAGACTGAGGCACCTGCTTGCCTCAATTTCAATGCCAGCCTGAGCTACAGAGTGAGACCTATGTCTCAAAAAACACTCCCTCCCCAAGAAAGAGCTTCATCAAAACATTCATTTTAAATTTCTGTCATATTTGGCAAAATTCTCCAAAGTTTATAATGACTATGAATTATTGCAGCTTGCTCAGTTCAGCTCGTATCTCCAGTCCCGTTGTACTATACAGTCTGTGTTTAAGCTAGATTCAAACCAAACAATTATAGCACCATGCCTATAAAAGTGAAGCAGACATGGCCACTTACTCTTGAAATAAACACGTGTGGCTGAGTGTATGAGCATCTGGGAGTTAGAATTATTTCCATGAGAATGCAATGTTTATTGAAGAATAATAATTTAAAAAGTGGCCATATTCAGCTTTCATGTGTACTGTCCAATTTCAGTAACTGAAACAATTGGTTATCACTTGGACAACAAAAGTGTTTTTAACTTTTTTAAAGTGTAATAATATCACTGAAACTGTTTGGAATTGTATCTAATGATGCTGTGGTTGATACATTGTGTCAATTTGAGAAGCTAAATTTAACTGAGCGACTCATCAGGGAGCCAGGATCCTCACTTTGTAAACATCCTCATCCTGTGCAAGAGGAAGGCAAGATGTTGTGAGTGCTACACCCTGCCTGGGGGGTGGGGTGGTCTGTGTACAATATAAGAGAAGAGGCTTGTCTCCCCCTTTTGCTCTGGCTGCTGTCTTGAAGTGTTTTCCCCTGTGCCATGCCACCCTGCCTTGGAGCCAGCTTATTATGGACTGAAACCTCTACAGACAATGAGCTAAACCTTTCCTTCCTTCATTTTGGGTGTTGGGTGATTTGTACCAGCAACAAGAGAAAGGTAACCAAGACAAATGGTAATACAAGATCTTATTGTTTTTATTCCTTTTCAATCTTCAGCATGCAAAGCTCTCTCATGTTGCCTGTCCCAGTGTGACCTCACCAGCCCACCCTAGATATAAGCATTGACTGGAGGAGGAGCAAAGGGAGACAGCTGAAAGTGAACACTCACATCCTTTCAATCAGCAGACTGAATTATTTTCTGGAATGAAGAGCTTCCAAGAACTATCAGAAGAATGAAGTGGCTTGTTGGTTTATTTCTAGAAATATTCATAAAGCACATATATTACGGTCCCTCCTGCTCTGGTGAGCTTGTTTGAATCCTAGAAGTGCTTCTATGTTTTATTGTTTGCCACTGGCGTGGACTATCATAGCTTACTCTGACACAGTGGAATAAAACACCAAGTTTTACATTTTTTGTTTAGACTCACAGTTCTCGACAGTGCCATTTGAAGTACATTCTGGGATGCAAAATATCTGCACTTTATGCGCGTCCTCTTCAGTCTAGAAGGGAAATAGCTAAAAAATTTAATTAAAGTCTAAGTAACACATAAATCTCAATAGACTACAGCAAATGTTACATTTCTGGTTCACAGCTTCAAAAAAGGCAAATACAAAGGTTGTGATTAATTATTACAAGATTCCAGTCTACCAAAGATTTATTGTATAAATTATAGTAAGTAAAATAACTAGAAAAATAGCATTTAATCTTTCTGGAGTCAGATTTTACGCTAACCAAAACATCAGAATGACCAAACCTGTGCATTTCCTCTCCTTCACTGACAAATGTGGTCAAAGCCACCAAGGTACAACTTCTTAATAATCACAAAATAAGGCAGCCAAGTACCTATCTGCTGATTCCTATTTGCTTTTGATGAACTGATGGTGTCTCCTGCTGCAGGAGTCAAAGATGTTTGTATTCTTGACCTCCCTACTGGGAACCAGGAAAGAATCTGAACTCCAAGGACTTGCTGTGCCTCTGGCTTTGATGTGCAGCTCTGGCCTCTGTGGCAGGGTTCAGTGTGCAGAGGAACAGACCTCAGCTGTGGAGGACCCCACATAGCCTCTCCCAGGTCCGAGTGTGATTGTGCTTACTTCAGACCAAGCAGGCTGCAGCAAGGTGACTTCCCTAAGTTTATTTAGCGAGTCTGGCCAGGGCTGTGGACTATCTTCATGAAAGCAGGCGGCTGATGATGGACCAACAGTTTATTATCAATAGCTGTGGTTGAGCTCAGATAGACAAGCTTGGATACCGTGGGGCTAAGATATTCTCGAGATAATGTCTCTGGGTGGCCTGCATGACTCCAGAGAAAAATTCCTTTCCAGAACTGGCTACAGAGCAGGTTACTTGTTAACTGTAACCTAAGTCTGGCTGTTCCTGTAGTTTTAGAAGAATGAATGCTCCATTCCCTCTGTCCCATCTTCCTTAATGAACAAACCCCGAGGTTCTTGCCACCTGCTAGCCTTTTGTTCCTGCAAAGCACCTGGTCATCCCAGATGCCTGCTGTGTCTCTATTTTATCTCTTGTTCTTTCTTTCTGCCAGGGGGCCCAACTCCAGGCTGGAGCCCTGGGACTCACTGTGGGGGTCCCCGATAACTACGGAAAAGGTCTCCAATACTCAACTAAAACAGTGACTGATACTCAGCAGTTGTAATCACTAAGTTTACTTACATAAGAACATAATTTGTCTAATAGCACAAAACAGTTTTCAACTATACTTAAAATTAGGCAGGAAAGTGTACAACAGTGTAATCTTTGCTGGTATATGTTTGTGATATATAATAATTACATTCATTTTGGGGAGTCAGTAATACGTATCACATCTTAATCAGGGTTACTTCTGGCCCCCTTTCCTGTCCTCCCTTCTCTCCACATCCTCAAATTTTTATCCCATCTCCACAAATTCTACTTTATTTTCTGTCATCTTTCTTTTATTTTATTCTTTACATTATTTGTATTATTTGGAGTTTCTCGAATCCCAAATTACATGGCGAAAGACACCACATAATATTTAATCTTCCCTGTCTAATGTATTTCACTTAGCATGGTGGTCTCAAGATGCATTCCGTTTCCTGCACATGGTTCAAATGTATCCTTCTTTACGGTGAGTAGTACTCCGCTCCCATTCCCTTTACTCAGTCTTCAGTTGAGGGGCCCAAAAGCTGCTTCTAACACTTAGCTATTTTTAATTGTGCCATTAGATGATTTTGGTTCTTCTTAGAGATAAAAAGGGAATGTCTTTCAATTTTCTGATGTCTTCTTCAGTCGCCTTTTCCAGGGTACTATGGCATTTATTGTCAACTCCTTTCACTTCCTTGGTTAGGTTAATTCCTAGATGTTTAATTTTTCGAAGTTACTGTGAATGGGATTGTTTTCCTGATTTTTTTCTCTGTGAGTTTATTATTGCTATACAGAAATACTATTGGTTTTTGTGTATTAATTCTGTATCTTGTCACTTTGACAAGTTCTAAGTGTCTTCAGATGGAGTTTTTGGGTCTTCTTTGTAAAGGATCATGGAATTTACAAATAAGGATACTTTGATCTCTTCCTCGTATAGTCCTCTTTTATTTATTTATTTTGCCTGATTGCACTGGCTAATGTTTCTAGACTTATACTGAGCAGAAATGGTGTGGATAGGTACCTGTCTTATGCTTGATTTTTAGAAGGAATGCTTTCAATTTTCTTGGCATACTATGTTGTTGGAAGTGGTTTGTCATAAATGGCTTTTATCACCTTGAGGTAAGCCCTTCTCTACCTATTTTCGTCATGAGTTTTTATCATGAATGATGTTTGATGTTCTCAAAGGCTTTTTCTGCATCTATTGAGATAATCCTGTGATTTTTACTCTGGTTTCTGTTTATGTGACATAACACATTTATTTATCTACATATGTCGAATCATCCTTGCATCTCTGGAATGAAGCCAACTTGGTTATGATGTTTGGTCTTTATAATGATTTGTTGCCTTTTGTTTGCAAGTATCCCGTTGGGGATTTTTGTATGCATGTTGATTAAAACTGAAAGTGAAGGATGGGAAACTACTCCATGCCACCATAGCCCCAAAGCAAGCTGATGGAACCATTTTATTCCCAGACAAAGCAGTCTTCAGCCAAAACTGATCTGATATTTTCTGCTGATTTTGTCTGATTGGCTTATATCTTGTGAGGTAGGAAGTCTCTCACTATAGTTTATCAGTATCTATCTGTCCTTTAGGTCCAGTGGTTTGTGTTTTATGCAGTTGGATACACTGACATTCACTGCCTATCTATTTATAATTGTCCTTTCTTCCTGTTGAACTGTTCTCTGTATCAGTACACAATTACCTTGTCTCTTTTGATCAGTTTTGGCTGAAGTCTGCTTTGTCTGAGAATAAAAAGGTTATATCAGCTTGCTTTGGGGCTGTGTTTGCATGGAGTATAGTTTCCCATCTGTTCACTTTGTTTGCCTTTTCTTTCAGATGAGATGTATCCCTTGGAGACAACGTATGGTCAAGTTTTTTAATCGAATCTGACAGTTTGTGTCTTTTTATTGGAG
The DNA here is from genome assembly GCF_034190915.1 of Cavia porcellus. Classification (NCBI taxonomy): domain Eukaryota; kingdom Metazoa; phylum Chordata; class Mammalia; order Rodentia; family Caviidae; genus Cavia; species Cavia porcellus. The sequence continues at coordinate 75,577,322 of NW_026947490.1, forward strand.
AGTTAGGATCATTAAGATTGAGATTTGTTATTATAACACATTTACTGAATCCTATCATTTCATTATTTTTAAAGTACTGACTCCTTTATTTTTAAACTACTCTCTCAAATGAACACTTTCCTTCGGGCTTATAAATGATGGTAGCCTCTATATCTGTCCGGGATTTCCTTAAGTATTTTCTTCAATGATGGTTTAAGAGATTCTTTGTCACACAAAATATTTCATCATCATTTTTGAGAGGCAATTTTACAGCACATTGAAGTCTAGGTTGATAGTTGTTTTAGGGCTTAAAAAACTTAGCTCTCCTAGCTTTAGAAAATTCTGCTGAGAAATCTGCTGTTATTCTGATTGTCTTGCCTCTACAGGTTACTTCTTTCACTACCAGCTTTTAGTATTTTCTTGTGATGCTGATTATCCAAAATTTTGACTGTGATGTATTGTTGGAGAACGTCTTCTCTGGTCCTGGATCTTTTGGGTTCTGTATGCTGTATTTACCCCAAAATTGAATTGTTTGCCTGGCTTGGAAATTTTCCTGCTATGATTTCGTGAATAAATTCTTAGAACTTTTGAATCGTCTAATCTTCCTTTACTCCAATAGTTTTTTGTTTTTTGTTACTTTGAATCTCCTAGCAGATGTTGGATCCAGCTTCCCTGGAGTCTTGTTTTTATTGTGACACTGAGTATATGATCTGCTTCATGAACTTTGTCTTCAAATTCTAACACTCTGCCCTCACACAGTAGCCGTGCCTGCTATCTATGTTTTCTGTTGAATTTTTCATACCTTGAATTTCTGCCTGACTTCTTTTCAAAATGTCTAATTCTTTCCTAAAATGGTCTTTCACGTTATATCATCTTGCTATATTCACTTGCTGTTTATGTCTTCTTTAAGCTTGCTGTACATTTCATTAACTCCTTTATCTATTTGATTAAATATACTTTCATCCCATAAAATATCTTATGGACTTGGTTATTGGTTTCTTCTTTGGCCTCTTCAAACATTTTATCCACTGAGTTTTTCATTTCGCTGTGATGTTTATATTTCAGTACTTATGCAATCAGCTACACCAATCAGCTTAAAGGGGAGCTAAAGATTTTTGAAGGCATCTTTTTATCTTATATTCTTTTGTTTCTATTATTTTTATCCTAAGGATTGAAGATCAGTTAGGGTAGAAAATCCCTGTTGCTACTGTGGCGATCTCTTTAGTGAGTGTATAACTTTCAGTGATGAGAGATGAAATCACGGTTTTGGTTGGGGTAGGTACACTCCTCAACCTACTCCATGTATAAGCATCAGTCCTGGTCACTGCACTGTAATGAGAGAACAATGACCAGCTATAGCACTTACAGAACCAGCCAAAGGTCAGTCATGTAAGTTAAAACTTATTTTAACAATTTGACCCTGTCTTCTTCAACAAATGGATGGAAGGTAGACTGGCAAGTAGAAGAGGAGGAGAGTAGTAAGCAAAAAGGAAAGGAAGAAAATAGTTCACAAAGAAATGAAGAAGGAAACAGAGATGATGGAGGGAAGTGAAACGGGGTGAGGAGAGGCTGTAAATAAGCTGATCTAAAACTTGTGCTTGAGTCCTGCACACACAGCTTTTGGTGGAGGTTAACATAATACACCATGAAAGATACTGTTTAAACCAAGGCACACACATTCATTCTTATCCTCCCTCTCGCATACACAAAAGCTTCACATACGTATTTCAGATGAAGGGAGAAAAGAACAGAAAAAGGAGAACACACAGAGACCATTAAAAAGTCTTTTACTGAGTGGACCACAGGCCAGTTTCTCATCCCCTCTGCAGGCAGGCAGAGCTCTTAGGTATCAGCTGAGATCCTGTGGGAGGGACCAGCAGATGTCTGTGCCTCTGCTCTATGACCAGAAACCTTCAATTGTGTCCAAGGTGGGTGTTACCGCTCATGTCTAAATGTCCCCCCAAAGTCTCATATGGTCATAAGTGAGGATTTTCCAGAGGTGACTGAATCAGAGGTGCTGGGATTAAGGGTGTGTGCTTAACTAAATCAGTCCACTGATGGCTTTGGCACTGCCCTAATCCTGGTAGCCTAGATAGAGTATGAAAGGGGCAGAAAGAAGCTGTTAAAACCCCTCGTTACTTTGTTACCTTCTGCCTTCCATGAACTGTTTCTCTTCTGTGATTCCCACCTTGCCTTGGAGCCAGCCGATTATGGACTGAAACCTCCACAAACTGTGCGCTAAATAAACCTTTCTCCTTTAACTTTGGATATTGGACATTTTTATCTCAAGAACTAGAAAGGTAGTTAAGACAGTGGGGAAGATGGAGCAAACCCCTGGTCTTCTGCTGATCTCCTGGAAGGGCTTTTCAATCCCTGTCCCTTTCTGCACGGCAGCTCCTACAGCTGTGTATGCCTGTTCCCTCCATGCCATGCTAGGAGAACATGCCCTACAACTCCCACCGACCTTGTCACTCCACTGTGCCATCTCCAAATTGTGTTTTTGTCTCTCATAGATTTCTCCATTGATCTGGTGGCAGTTAGAGGCTGGTGAGGCCGCGATCTTCTGCATGAACCTTAACAGCATGTAGAAGCCAATGGCACAGAGGAGCCACCTGTGGACAGGGCAGCCAGCAGAATCCTCCACATACACAGAATTTGGCAACTTCTGAGGCGACAGTGGGAGCAATGATGCTGCTCCAGTGTGTCTTCCCCATCCTCAGCCCACACCTATCTCAGCTGCATACCCGTTCCTGGGCCCCTGTCCTGACACAAGCGCTTGTTTCTTTCTGCCCTTAGGACTCATTAGTCATGACTCAATCACCATATGATTGATTTTCTGGCCCAGGCTTTTCCTGAGTGGTCTCTCTCCTGCAAAATCTCTGTGGCTGGGCTCTGTCTCCCTGTGGAAAAAGAGCTAAGATGTGCGGGCTCCTAGGCGAGTGCCTGATTGGATTCATACCATCCCTCCCCAGCTGCTTTTAATAGTATTCTTCCCTCAGCTTCCTACCGAAAGGAACTGCTTTGCCAAGATGTTGCATCTGTGGGACGGAGTTATAGGCAGTGCAGGGATTGAGAAGGGACTCTGATTTTTTTTAATCACCCCTGACACTGGACGTCATCTATCGTCTGGTGGGCTTCTCTTTCACGCTGCCTTCACATACTGAGGTCTTTCATCTGCCCCCTGCCTCCCTCCAGGTAGCACATCCTCCCAGCATCTCATAAATGCTACGCTCTAACCCACCATGGTGGCTCCCCAGTAATGTATTTTCTAAAAGATATGTAGAATGATCAGTGAGGTAATAAGCATACACCATATTGGGCCATCGATAACAGCATTTTGGAGTCAATTTTTATGAAAACATTTTAAAATTTTGAAGTCTATAAAGCATGCAATTCAGCAGTCTCTACCCTCTAAACACTAGCTCTAGTTCTTCTGTCTCCCCTAAATTCTGACAAGAAAACCCATTCTCTTTCAGTTTTATGGTTTTTGAAACCTCAGCATCAGAGGAGGTAGAAAGATGGTCTAGGCTTAGAGTTAGCACCTCGTGGGTCACATTTGGAGGCTCAGATATTTAATCTAACCCTGAACCTTTGGGTTCAAGACAATTTTACTTTGTCTTTCTTGTTCATATTGTATGCAAGAGAGAGAGAAATACAAGAGACAGTGTTTAACTTTCTGTTAAGAAATAAACCCATCGGGGCTGGGGATTTAGCTCAGCGGCATAAGCGTCTGCTTTGCAAGCAGGCAGTGGTGAGTTCAGTCCCTGGTACCAATAAAAAGGAAAAAGACCAAAAAAAAAAAGAGGAAAAAGTGGGCTTACTTCTTTATGTGCCCCACGATCCAGTGGATTCCTTTCCTTCTGTAACGTTCCGTGTAGCTAACAGGAAGAGGATGATTATTCTGGAGAAGGATGGAGCTATACAAGTGGAGGTACCTATTCCGAGTGTTCCTATTTTTCCCCGTCCTCCCAACCTACACTATAAACCCATTTAGACATCATTACTTTTCCTTTCGAGAAAGCCATCCATTTTTCCTGGAATCAGATAGCTGCACAGAATCCAAACTGAAAAATCACACAGATGACCTCCGACATCCGCCTTCAGACTAAAAACTAATGTAAAATACTGAGAGAATCGAACGCTTGACTATCCATTTTAAGGACGGTTATACTTTAATTTGGGTTTTTCCTCACTATAGATTGTTCCCCTGGAATGAAATAAGGAAAACAGATTAATTTCCTCTTCTCTATAGTAAGTTTTTGGCTTTATTTGGTCGTTGTACGTTACTTCCCTCATTTAGATTTTGGTATTATTTATTTTTCTTTCCCTGTGACTCAGCATTTAAGTTTTAGGGAGTTCCCACTGTCCTTACATTTGACAAATGAGGAGAGAAACTCACAGCTTTTTTTGGCTCAAGCAAAAGAGTTGGGCTGGAGTCAGGGAAGACAGGGCTCCTTCCGCATCCATCCGGACACCCCGCAGTGTGGCAGCCCTGGGTGAAGCCAGGGGACAGTGAGACAAGCAGGCGGGCTCAGAGTGTCACCCCAGGCATTGTTCACTTCTTAGCCCTGATAAAGAGGGCTAGCCCTGGTAAAGAGGTGGAGGGGGGTGAAGATCACGGTGTCTGCCAAAAGATTTCGATGCTCTTAGTGTAAGCAGCCTCTGAGAGTTTGAAGCAGTTTCTTATGGTGTGTGTATGTTTTTAAAGACAGAGCCTACAGGATTTACCTTAGAGTCTCCTCTTTTTTGGTCCAGGGCCTCGGACTCCTCTAAATTTCTGCCTTCCGTCCTTCAGCACTTTGCTAGGATGAGGGCTGTCCCCCAGTTACCATAGTGATAGAGCAGGAAGTTTTTCTAAATTCTTGCTCTAAGTTAGATAGCAAATTATAAATGTTATTATTATGTGTCCGAGAAGCCTGATACAGAAAAAAATTAGTGGCCCTGACACGGAATGCAGAAGACCATCCCATAATACACATCAGAGTGATAAAGAGAAGCGGTCTAAACATCTGACCCTCACAGGCCGTCTGCCTACTCCAGTGCGATACAGGGTCTTAAGTTTATTTTCTAAAAAGGATGAAAAATATAAGAAACTCAGGGATGAAGGCAAAATAGAAAATAAACACAAATCATTAAATGTTTCCAAAAGGGAAACTGTGCCTTCACTGTGATTACAGTGAAGCCTGCCTAAAACTAAACAAACAGGACCTAAGAGATTGTTGTTGGAATAGTGCTTATCCAGTGTGCAGTTCAACTGTTGGGAGTATTTTTCAGAATCATGTCTGGCCTTGCCTCAGACCTGCTCACACCATGTTTGAAAGTGAAGCCTGTCTCATCCTCCTGGGGTCTTCTTTTGCAAAAGTCCACTTTTTTCTGGTGACTTATGAGTGTGGGGTTTCTGAGGCCTGGAGGATTTATCCAGCAGACCTGGTCCCAGCCTTTCTAGTAAACAGCCACCTGTGGAGGGCTGCTTCCCACCTGCAGAGGCCAGACAAACTCTACTTCCAAAAGCATATAGCATCAGAACAGGTGATGCTGTTCCTGCGTGGTGTCCACCAACTGTCACGCACATGAGTCATGAATACTCATTAATTACTAAAATGGGATACATGGGGAAAACTGAGAGAAAATGGAAAGCCGAGGAGCAGGAGAGTGCACGCAGTAACCTGCACCTGAGTCACCCACAGCTCTGGTCAGGCAGACAGACTGCACCCCCCCCCCCCCCCCCCCCCGCCCCCCAAGCCTGGCTCCTCAGGGAGTAATTTCCGTGAAACGGAAGGAAGTAGTCAAAAGGTCAGCTCATTGTTTCCTGGTTACTCAGGCTGATTGAGTTACCAGGAGAGGGGATCCAGAGGCCGGGCCTCCTGCAGCTGCTCTCCCTTGGGGTTCCCCCAGGTTGGGCTCACTTTGTGTTGAGAGTCCACTGGACGACTGCAGAATCCCCACGCCTCCTGTTGTTCTCCTACAGTAATTTCCCCGCCCAAAGGGGGGAACATCTCACAGAGTCAATTGCAAACATCTACAAAGGAGAAGGGAGTTGGGATTTTACTCTGAATATTTGACTTCACTGTTAGTAGCTTATACTGCTGGCTCGGCAGGTTACTGATGTTCAGTTATTACAGCCCACGGGAGAAATGGGCAAACTATCTTTTCTTCCCTGAATCTTGCTTGCTGTTGCAGATAACTTGGAGTCAGGCCAAAAACTAAGAAAGATCTGCCCTCCTACCAATGGCAAAGTGAGGACATGAGCTGTCAGTAAAGTCACTCGAAATGACTGTGGAGTAGCAGGAAAGGGTCACAGCCAGAGAAACTCTGTGACTTGAATTTCCTGCATGCAGTCAAGAGGAAAATCCCTTTGCTGCCTGGGGTTAGATTCTCTGTTCACTGCTGTTTAGCTTCTCACAGGTTGGGTGTTTCTTTTCTCTGTTTACTTCATGCTTTGCCTCAAAGGATGTTAGCAAACTGTGGTTTTGCTCTATAGGATGTGGAAGAAACATAGGACCCAGAAAGAAGAAAGAACCAGGCAAAACAGACACTAAAAATATACACTGACTGATGTAGTTCCCATAAGCAAAACTGGTACAGAATGTTAGAGGCAGAAGGAAGTAAGAAAAAAAGTCAGAAAATACACATATAAGGCTAAGAACCAACTTTCCCCTCATAGAAACCAGAGACAAAATTAATTATAACTGAGCACCAACTTAAATTTTCTCAATATATAATCTGTATCAACTTGACTATTGTGTTGTTTAATTTGTTATTTATCTTTTAAATAGACTTAAATTATGGCATTTAAATTTTTTATGACTAGATGAAAAATAAAAAACTGTTTAGTGTGTTAAATTAACTCCAGGCATCAAAAAAAACAAAAATAAAAAGATGCATACAGTAACATGGGAAATTACACGAATTAACAGATGTGACTATATCAAATTTAGAAGTTTCTGCACAGGAAGTGAAAAAGCTCACAAAGAAAGAGTCTAGAAAATGGGAGAAATATATTTCAGCTACTCAACAGAGGATCTAGAATATATAAAGTCAAAAAACTAAAAAAAGGTAAGTATCCCAGTCAACAAATGGAAAATGAATTGAATGGACTCTTTTCAAAACAAGAAGAACAAATAGTCACTAAGTATATGAAAATATGGTCAATATCTCTAGCCATTAGGGAAGTATGGGATTCCATCTAACCCATGTCAGAGTGGCTATCAGTCATTAAGAACACAGAAACAAAGGCTAGTGAAAATGGGGGCAAAGGAGCCCTTCTAGACTGCCCATGTGATGTAAATTAGTACAGCCACGATGGAAATCACTATAGAAGTTTCTCAAAAAAACAAAAATAGAGCTACAATTTGATCCAGCTGAATCATTCTTTGGTACATGCACAAGGAATGTCAGCATATCATAGGAATCCCTGCATGCCCATGTTTATTGAGACCCATTTGCAATAGCCAAACATAGATCCAGCCTATGTGCCCATCAACAGAGCCATGGATAAAGAAAACATGATATACCTAGAAGTATACTGTACACAGTACATACATACATGCAGCATAGTAGATGTATATGCGTGTGTATAATGTACTCGATCTAATGTACATATACACAATGAAGTAATAGTCAGCCATTGAGAGGAATGAAATTCTGTCATTTGCAGGAAAGTGGATGGATCTGGAGATCATTATGCTGAGCAAAATACCAGACTTCAGAAAAACAAATATCACGTGTTCTCTACAATACATGGAATCTAAAAAGATGACAAGAAAATAGAAGAGACTGATATTAGACAAGAGGACAGGAATATGGAAGATTGGAGGGGGAAATAAAAGGATTATGAATGTGATCAAAATATATGCACTGAATCCCCCAGAATATGAAACTAGAGGAAGCTGGGGCAAGCGGGTGATGGAGAAAGTGATCAAAGCATGTTATGTGCAGGTAGAAATACTGTGCCCCAGGATGAGGTCCATTATTTTGTAACCAATCCATACTAATGAAACTGTGAAACAAAAATCCCGTGATGGCTAAAGGTTTTTGAAATGACATGTTTTAGGAAGAAGGAAAATCAGATAGAAACCTAAAAACTATTTCAGGTTTGCTCAACAGTTTTCATAGATAAATTGTATTTAGTGCTGGAAGCAGTATGGTGAGGTGGTGGAGAAGGACGAGCTTGTGTGGTCTTCATGGCCAAATCTCTCCTCTCTGCCTCCACTTCTTCCTTCACTCCTTCCCCCTTCTGTTACAAGCTGAATTGTGTCCCTCCAAATTCCTATGCTGAAACATGAATCCTAACTATCTCAGAACGTGACCCATTTTGGAAATAAGCTCTTTAAAGAGGTGATTACCTTAAAATAATGCCATTAGAGCAGGCTTTAATACAACTTGATTGGCATCCATGTAAAAGAGACACCAGGAGCCAGGCGTGACAGTGTATGAGTCTTTCCAGCACTCTAGGAGGCAGAGGCAGGAGGATTCCAAGTTCCATCCCAGTCTAAGCAACTTGGTGAGTTAGTGGGAATGTGCCTGAAAATAAGAAAACAGAAAAAGGCTGAGGATGTAGCTCAGCGCAAAGGCCCTGAGTTCAATCCCAAGAAGAAGAAAGAAGAGGAGGAAGGTGAAGGGAAGGAGAGGAACAGGAGGATGAGGAGGGAAAGGAGAAGGGGTAGAGAGAATGTGTGACAGAGAACAAGTATGTGTATACACAAAACAAGAGACTGTGAAGAGACTGTAAGGCCACGTGCAAATCATGGAGAGAGGCTTCAGAGGAAACTAATCCTAGCAGTACTTTGACTTTGGGCTTCCACTAGAGGGTGTGAGGATATACATTGGTTTTAATTACTTTTCTCATTCATTGTTGAGACAATGTATCTGATGCCCAAAATTAGGAGAGGGAAGGTTTATTTCTTACCGGTTGGAGGTTTCAGTCCGTACTTAATTGGCTCCAAGGCAAAATAACATGGCTGAGGGGCAGCGGTTCATGGCTGCCACAAACAGCAAGCGTGAACAGCAAAAGAGAAAGACACGCCTTCTTCCTGCCATTACACTGTATGCTGGTCCCACCCCTGGGAGAGTGTGGCACTCAAACCACCAATCCAAGTGCTAGACAACAAACCAATCACAAATGCCAGGTTTGGCTGCACCCATGATTGCATGAGGCTTGTGGGGGAGATCTGAACATAAACCATAACAGCATTTTTGTTGGTTAGGTCATTCAATTGGTGGGTTTTTCCTCAAGGAATCCCTAGCATACTAACACATCCCCTTCCCTAAAGAAGTAGGATTTCTTCACCTGCTCCAAGTTGAACTTTTCTCCTTTTTGTTTGTTTTGTTCTTTACTAAGATTTCCCAAATCATATTTTATGTTTTCTGACTCATCCAACATATATTAAATTCCTCATCTAGAAAGACATTCTGGACTAAGGATTGGAAATTTGACCAAAGGGAAAAAGAAAGAAAGAAAGAAGAGAGAGAAAAAAAGAGAGAGAGAAAAAAATTGATATACTTTCTCTTACAAACCTATTTGTTTGAAGTAGAGAAAACAAGACCCAGAAAAATCCCACAATTAGAACTACCCAGGAATACACGTTGGTGTGGGGATTAACCTTTGCAGTGAAGCATACAGCTGGAGGTATCTGGAAGTGCCTCTCCTAAGCAATCAGTCCTCACACAGGTTCCTTTCCTAAAAGCGTTGCTGGTAACATGTCTATTCTTCCTGTGGTATCTAGCAAGGTGACTGACTTTTGGGCACTAACCTGAATCCACATTTGATCCACAAACACTGTTTTATTATGTGTGAAGTGTTGAGTGAGGGGTGGGGGTTAAACAGACACAGCTCACACCTTGTGGAAAGCACCAGGGGACCTCTGATGGAGAGCCAGGCAGTTACCCAGAGGAGTCACCTTCCCAGTGAGATGTGCAGCAGAGGGAGGATTACTACATCAAACATGGGTAGGCTGAACATCAAGGGCAAAGGGATGTGAGCACAGAGAAAAGCGCATACTCCAGAAACCAAGCACTGGCCATGACTGCAGTAAAGAAAGTGAAAAGAGAAAGAATCAAAGATACGGTTGTGAAGGTGAGTGCTAGATCGGCAGTACTTACAGACATCAATTAAGATGTCATAGTCACTGGAAGGGTGAAAGAAGAGCATTGTAGGATGTGAAGTAAAATTAAGCAGGATGAGGTTCACATTTCACATTACGTTAGTTTTGTGGTAGCCACTAGGCTTTCCCCACATACCTTACATTTCACTTATCTTCTGAATTGTCCTGTGATGTTTGCTTCTGAGTTAGATGTGACCATGTGACTTCCTTCAGTCCAGGCATTGTAAGTAAAAGCTTTAGGAGCCAGCGTGAGATTTGCCATATTCCCTCATTCCTTATGGCACAGTGATTGGTAAAGTTGAGTATCTTGGCTGAATAGCTGTGGTACAGTCTTGCTGCACAGCGGGTGTACATCATGAGCCCCAGTTAAAGTCTTGGTGGTTAAATCACTGAGCACTTGGGGTTGTTAGTGCGGTGTCTTGGTTACATTTCTCTCATTGCTGAGACAAAATATCTGACAGCAAAAGGGAAGGGAAGGTTTATTTAGCTCACAGTTTTTGGAGGTTCCAGTCCATACTCAGCTGGTTCTAAGGCAGGGTAGCATGACTAAGGGGCAGTCATTCACCACAGCAGAAAACAAGAGTGAAATGGCAAAAAGGGGAAGACATACCTCCTTCCCTCCCCTATATTGTATGCGGCCTACCTGCCCCTTTGCAGGTGCAGCACGTACACCCCTAATCCCAGTGCTACACAACGAACCAATCACAAACACTAGATTCAGCCACCTCCATGACTGGATGGGGCTTTGGGGGGGCATTTAGACCAACCACAACATGCAGCATAATCTAGTTGCTTTACTTCGAATATATACATTAATTCCTTTGTAAGAAATTCCATTTATTCATCTATTCATTGTACCTTTTTATTCAATGAATACTTTGAAAATAAATGTACAGTATTACCTCGAGGTATTTAGAAAAACTAAATAAAGAAAACTGTGTTAGAACTCAAGAAAGTCTGGAGATGATCTAGTATTTCTCCAATTTTCAGAATGTGCCACAGAGGCATTGTTTGGGGCATTCTGATTTCCATTTTAAGGGTCTTTAAATTATATCATGTAAATATATTAAAAGGTATTTATGCAGTTTTCTTAAAAATTTGTGCCATCTTCTTTATAGGATACATTAGCATGATCATAAATATTGCCAGTCATAAGCAATAGAGAAGCAAATCTAGTTCATTATCTGAGTAGCCTTTCAGCACAAAGGACTCTTACTTCCCATTTTTTTTTCTAATTAATCTGATAACTTGGTGGCTAAATTTAATTTCCTCTTTTCCCCCAAATATATATAGCTGGAAAACAGATTAAAACTTTGGTATCAATCAGTTGTCAAACTGCTGATTTTATCACTTACCAGTTGAGAGCTGTGGACCAAGTCAGTTTTGCTTTTTTGGGCTCTTTCTCTGCTTTTCACCAATCAGATGACATTTACAGTGACCTGCTACTGCAGCAGTGCCGAGGTGGAGGCACATGTGACAAATGTGGGGTAGTCACAGGCACAGTGTGCATAACCTAAAGTTTCATACTTTATTTAGCTAGGATAACACAGCTCCTTCACAGTCCACAAAAATACCTGAATGACATATTACTTAGTGTATCTGTACGTGTATGTTATTTACACACACACACACACACACACACACACACCTTTGCTTACTGTGCCATTTCCTTTAGAAGATTTTGAGAATAGCTTCATGCTTTGTGAATGTCTGCATTAAAAAATAATTCTATGCAATTTAGAGACTTGAAGACAGGACTGATGGTACCCAGGCTAAAGTGTGTGCTAGAGAAATTCTGTTGCAAAGGATACATCTTGATGATAGTCAAGAGTAGCTTCTAGAACCACATCTCTAAGTAGGAGGACATTACAATATTCCTTGGAGGTATTCTGAGCAGGGAACAGAACCCGCTGAAGTTTCCAGCCGTGGAGCTTTGAAATCCACTGAGGATATGCTTTTCATAGCCTGCTCCCAATCAGGACTTTGCACAGCCCCTTCCATAAGACAAGGAATCTTCTAATAGGTGGCATTGGCTTGAGGACCACCTCACAGCCTCACCTGACTTCTGATGGAACTGAACAGTGGCCTAAAACACATCATTTTTCCTCCACCCTGCATCCTTCCCTTACGGTCAGACTTGCACCAAAAGTCCTCCCAGACTCCCCATCTTCTCTCACAGGCATCTAATTTAATGAATTGCACGTTGAATCCTGAAGTGGCATCTGATTCTTGGACAATTCATATTAATATAAATTCATATGATTTCTTAAAGTAAATGAATTGGGGTACCTCCAAACACGTTAAAAATGAAGGTGCTGGGTCAATTTCACAGGCATCTGTGAAACACCTTCTCTCCTATAGCTGGCTGTTGGGTCAGGAAGTCATCTGCAGCACAACCAGGGCCTAGCTGCAGGGAGCAAGTGTGAGTTTCAGTCATGGAGCACCGAGTTCCACTGCATCACTGTGGTAAAAATTATCTCGTGACTTGAAGGGGTGATGCTTTGCCAAATACTTAAGTCACTTGCATCTAGCATCATGATGCTCACTGATGGAAAGTAAGAAGAAACAATTTTCTAAGATCCAGCCTCAGGATAGGTTTAGATTTCCATCTACTGTGAGATACTAATGTCTGAAAGTTAAGTGTATCCTTGAAATCAACCATTATTTTAATGAAAATCATGATATTATTTTCTTTTTAATTATATATAGTTTAGGCATGTGACATAATTTATATGCAAAGATATATATAAATGACTGCTACAATTAAAGCAATTAATATATCTATCACAGTTAACCTCTAGATAACATTTTCTATGAGAACATTCATTGCTAGTAGATTAGAGTAGTAATATCATTTCTCAATTATTAAATTCTTCCAGATAAGGCATATAATATTTCCCAAGCGATAGAACATGGCATAGAGAATTAAACTATTGATTTTAAATTATGAAGATTAGTATTAGTTTATTGTCAGCTTGTAGTAAGGTTTCCAGTTATGAGTCACAGACCATTTCTGCTTAATTAACAGCTGGAAAATCTTTCTAGAAATATCTACGAATACAACCATGAACCTAAGTCAGAGCAGTTTCTTGTCCTGCCATCTCCTGTGAGTCCTTCTAGCTTCCGGGATCAATCCTAAATCCTTTTAAAATAAATTTCAGAGACATAAAATTAAATGATTCAGTGAGATAAATTCAGCAAGGGTTCTTCACTTTTGACACAAATCAGTCCAACTGGGGATTTTAGGGCAAAATGTGCTGACTCCAAACTTTTAAACCCCTTCAGAGCATGAAATGGGAGAAGGGACAGTAGGTGGTTTTTTAAGCAGTAGATATATTTATGATGTGAAGCCAGAATTAAGATTCTTGGAAGTCATTGGTTGTTTGATTTTATCCATTGTAACTCAATGCTTTAGAGGTCGGGATCTGGAGGTGAACAACCAGAACAAATTACCAACTGTGACCTTGTCCTATCAGTAAATTATTTGATTTCTGAACTTCATTCAGCATTGACATCTCTGGATGTGTGATACCAGTGAAAGCCAAAGACCAGTTTTTGAGAAAATGTATTACTGGAATACTTTATCTGAGCTAATGTCCTCTGAGATATCCAGAGTTTTTCTAGTCCTTTATCGCAATGACTAATATTGTTTGAGTTATAAGATCACTTGCCTGAGCAGTTTAAAAAGATTAAATACCATCTGATGTCACCAGGTTCAAACTTGTTCCTATGATGCTGAAGTCTAAACAAAATTTTAAACCGACCTAAGAATCTGTGGTTGACTAAAGGAAGGGGACACAATAAATATAAACATACTGAAAAACAATTAGAAACTATTAAAAAAATATAGCTTAATCTGCTTATAGTCCTTCATTATGATAGCACAGCAAAATCTCCTTTTATCTTTGTTATGAAAGCACATAGGCCGGAAAAGAAAAAGACTAAACAGTAAACTGTGGTTAAGTATAAGAGACTGCACCATGAGAACAAACAGGAGAAAGGAAATCATCAAGGCAGTCGCTGAAGCCTTGAAAACAAAGATAAATAAAGTTAAACTTGCTGTATAACAGCAGAGGAATTTGCTATGTGTCTAGGAGTGTTTATCATTTTGTTCTCTATGAATTTTCTCTCTATTCATGACATGAGTTGGTGAAGTTCTAAGGATAATGAACCCTAAATCTCTCCGTTAGTAGGCAAGGTAAATGACTGCGTGGCATGCATGTTTGTGGAGTTCATGCCAAGCAGTTGAAGTGTGTTCTTTGTTAGGAAGTAGTAACTAAATCAGTTGATTAAATATACACAAGGGAGTTAATGCTCCAATGAAAAGAGCAGGAGAATGCCCGCCCAAGACTGATCTTTTCATAGGAAAACAAAGACAAGGTATCTGTGTCTGATTCTGCTGGTGATTCACTTAGTTTGTGATTCGAGTCGCTTCAACTCTGCTTCCAGTTAATTTATACAGGATTTGTGTCCAAAGCATTTAAAGGTTCTCACACTTAAAGGTGTTATGTGATCAATCATTACTACTAATCAATAAAAGCATATACAAGGTTCCAACACATTTATCGACTGCTTCATTGACACAGCTACAAAGTAAACTAATGTTTTACTGTGTCTCTGGCTTCTTTTCAAAACTGTACTATAAAAGCACAGCCTGTGTGTTAATTTTATAGGGCTACCAAAAGAAATTGCCACAAACAGCATGGCTTAAGATAAGGGTGTGGAGAAATTTATTGTCTCAGTTCCAAGGCTACAAGTCAGAAGTCAAGGTGTAGGCAAAGCCATGCTTGTTCCACACCTCCAACACAGGATCTCTCCTTGTGTCTTCCAGCAGCTGTTTGCCCAGCATTCCTTGGCTCCTGGCCGCATCGCTCCAGCATGTGTCTCACGCTGCCTTCTCCTGTGTCTCGGTCTTCTTGTTAGGACACAGCCATGTTGGAAGAGAGACTCCGAGGTACTAGAGGTTAGGACTTAAACATACATTTTTTTTAAAACACACAATTTGATCCATAGTAACCCACCATAATGACTTGATTTACATTATCTGTCTACAGAAAAAAAGCTATTATCTTTAAAACAAAAACTATTTCAAGGGAGTAAGTCTCTCCACGATAGGTCCTAGGTGGTGCTCCAGTTCCTGCTTCCAATGTTGTCTATGTTATGAGTGACATTTCCCTTCTCAAGGTTTCCTTCTAATACCTGAATCCCTCCCACTTAGCACTCCCTATGCCTGCAGTGCTTTCCTGAAAAGCTTCTTCCCAGCCCTGTCTAATTCCTTTTGTCCTTTAAGGGTCACCTTACACCCTCCTCCAGGAAGCCAATTCCGCCAATGTCTGTGCCTAAGTAACCAAAGTGATTTATCTTTCTCTAAAGCCCAGAGTGCCTACTATTTCACTGGTGATTTTAAAAACACACTCAGTAGCTTTATTTAAAAATAAGTAGCACACTATATAATTCTCAAAAAGTATAAAAACTCATTTCCTTACCCTTCAACTGCATACCCGCTGAACCTCCAAATGTCCCCCAACCCTAAGCAGTCCTTCCACTCTTCTGCTTTGTACTAGGTGATCTCTAAGGTTGCTGCCAGCTACAACACTGAGGTCCTAACACAGAGTTTTCACCTATGAGGTGCAGCGCATTGTGATGCGATGTACTCTAGAATCCAACAGAAGCCGATTTGGAAGCCCAGATCTGTCTGTGTCTTCCTTACTCCAGTCACTGTTGAGGGTCATGGGAGTGCAGCAGTGACCACACTGCCTGGGGTCTCCCTTGATATTCACAGCCTCATGGGAGGAACAGACAAGTTAAAATATGCGCATTAGTATATAACGTAATTTTGGGAGCTACCTCCCAAGCAGAAAAATACAGTGGAGCAAGAGACAGCGAGGGAAGAGGGTGTGGAAGACCATCTTAGGGATGTGATGGAGAATGTGCTGTGGGAGGTGCCATTTGGGTGAGTCCTGGAGAAGAATGTTACAGACAGAAATGAAGTTTCTGCAGAAGTCCAGAGCAGGATGACCAGAGCACACTGTTCACAATATTGTTTTTCCATTTTATTTTATTTTAGAGACAGTACATTATGATCTTTGTTCTTCTTAAGAGGTGCATCCTTTGAAGAGGAGTCCATTGAGCAGGATGGGAAGGGCAGGCCTCACATAACGGCCGGGGTATAGCCTTCCAGCCACAAAGAGCAGGACGTGGGAGAGCCGCAGGCAGAGTGCTCAGAGTCCACTCATCCAGACAGAAGGAAACTGAGGCTGAGGCTGAGGCTGAGCACAGGCAAGTCAGGACCCACAGGCCTTGTAGCCATACAAGGAATATGTGTTTATCTGTGTGTCCTGGGAAGCCCCTGGACAATCACGCCCTCTGACTTCCTGTTTTGGAAAGTCTACGGTGGTTGTATGCAGATAGTGGAACCAGGCTGAGTCTGTAGTCAGGACGAGACTGTTCTGTGCTTTATACTAAAATGCATGTCATAAATATGGTGAGAAGTGTGCAGGCTTGAGCTGTATGTTGAAAACAGACACAAAAGGAATGGTTGGGGACCTGAATACAAAAAACAAACCCATCCAAAAAGGAGAAGAGAGTAAAGAGAGAAGAGAGAGAAAATGAAGAATCACTCTGAGTTCTACTTTTTTCCTGGACAACTAGATAAGGTGGAGCCAGGAACTAAGACAAGGCAAACCAGGTACAAACACAGTTGGCGGACACAGGCGGGAATTCAAAGAAGACTCAGAGTTAGAGACCTGTTAGGTCTCTGGTGGAGATTTTGGGAATGGCTGGATAAGAAGACAACCTCATCGTCTACTTAAAAAAAGGATTCTTCAGACTACCAATGATTCATTACTACATTTAAAAATCATTTGAGTAGATAAAACACCCTAAGGAAAGGGCATGCTCAGAGAAAAGAGAGAGAAGAGAAGAGAAGAGAAGAGAAGAGAAGAGAAGAGAAGAGAAGAGAAGAGAAGAGAAGAGAAGAGAGGAGAGGAGAAGACAAAGCCAAGCCAAGAATCATTCTGCTTAGAGATTGGGAAGAAAAGTAGAAGAATGAGAAACAGCTGTGCATAAAACAGGGGTAACTGCTAGAAAATGTGGATCCTGATGCCACCCGAAAATCTAAGACCCAGCTGTTGAGTTCACCCATAAGAATTTGTGGGAATTAAATAAGATTATATGTATTTGTAAAGATCTCAGGAGAAAACTTGACCAGAATAAATGTTCAGTAAACTCTGAGCAGTTGAATAATTTTAGAATCTCCCTTACATTCATGGCTGCAATGGTTTGAGTGTTCTTGTCTACTCAAAATATGTTGAAACGTATTCCCTTGAACAGCTGCGAGGTGTAGCCTTTGGGAGGTTCTTGGGTTAAGAGGGCTGAGTAGGCTCCTGGAGGGAGTTGAGCCATTTGCCCTTCTTCCTCTGCCAGGTTCAGACAGTTCCCCTCCCATCTCCAGGAGGCAGGATTCAGGGAGCCATCTTGGAACCACAGACTGACCACACTCTCTCCACGAAACCAACCTACTCTCTAGATCTCAGACTTTCCAGCCTCTGGGGCAATGCAAAATAAATTCCTCTTCTTCATAAGTTTCCAACCTCAGCTACAGTGGCCCAAATGAACTTAAATAACGAACGCTGGGCTATTCTCAGATTTGAGATAGGCTAAGATTTGTCAAATAAGTAATAGGATTCATCCTAGACAATAGGTACCATGGTGATTAACTCTTCATTTTAGAGTGGTGTGTGTATATGTGCATATGCATGCTCCAAATCATATATGTAATGGCTAAATTACTGTTAGAACATTTTAGAAGAAAAATTCCTATAAAAGAGAGTTGTATGTGTGGAGGTTGAGGAGAAAAGAAAAAGATGAGCACCTGAGTGTTTACTTACGTATGTCATACAGTATAAAAGATGATTCTAATTTATTTAAAGTTAGTTTTAAAATATTATAAGGAAATGAAGTAACATCTCTAAACACAATTGAAAATGTTAATAAAGGCAATATCAAAAAGATGTTTTAATTGATTTCAGTTTCTTATGGTGTCCTTTTGTGAATAACAATTAATTAAAAGAATTGCTACTCATTAACTATTCTCAAAGCGATATAATTTATACATACTTTCCCATTTTCAAAACAACAGCATAAGAATGATAGGTGTTATCGTTTTACAGAAGATGTATTTGAGGCTCAGTGACTTCATATAAATTGATTTAAAATATAATCAATAATTCACAAGACAAGAATGTGTTGGACTCAGGTCTTTCCAACTAAAAGGCCCCATTTTATTTAAAGTACTAAGCCAGCATCATAATACTTTTACATTTAGTCTTCATATCCAACATTCCTTTTATTTTCACATACAATTATAAATGAGTGCTTTTTCTGTCTAAATAGCCTGGTTCAAAATATACAAAGACAAGGAAGGACATGTCCAGTTTTACGTTACCTCACACAGTTATATGGTTTACAAATCCCTTCTGAGATTTAAGCAAACTTTAACACAAAACAAACCTAAATCATCCCAGAATTCAGAGTCTTCTGCTCACCAGGGAGTAGCTCCCTTCCAGCTCTCATGCTGCACAGGGTGAGGTCAGACCCCATCAGCCAAACACAGAGTAAGTGGAAGCAGCCAGGTTGTATGAGGGCCAAGAAAAGAAATTAGTGACCTCTGCCACATAGTTAACATAGAGCTCTAGGGATATTAAGCTCAGGATACTTGCAATTAACCTAGCTGATCCTGTAAAAAATGCAGGAGAGTAGTGGTGGATTTGGTAACCACAGTGGGTCCAGAGTCTGATGGATTTGGTATCCAAAGTTATCCACAGAATGTTCTAGGGCCTAGAAGGAACAAAAACAAGGAAAGTGAGGAAAAGTGATCTCATTTATAGAGATTGCTAACAAGTGACTAAAGTTAAGGACTATATTCATTTCGAGACCTTTTATGATACTTCCTCCTAGTTAACCTCCTTATGTGTGACATAACTAGTTTTTGCCATATGTCACTAATTTTTGATCTGGAGTGTGTATTTCCCTTTAGAAAGTTCTGTACACATTCTCCACTTTGTAGTATGGGTTATTACTTTTATCTTCAGAAACATATCTGCTGAAATGTGTGGGGAGGGGGTAGGGCTGGGGTTATTTAGGAAAAAAATTTAATAAATATGAGCTGGAATAAACGTAACAAATAGGGACCAATATTATTTAACTTTGTATGACTTATAGAAAAGTTATTAGCAATTTCTTAATTGTATTTCATTAACAGGGCAGGGGATATAGCTCAACAGCATAGCACCTGCCAGGCAAGCACAAAAGACATGAGTGTAATATTTCATTAACAGTTTTCTCTACTGGTGTTAATATGCATTGTTATCTATACTTTTCAGAATAACATTTTCAATTAAATCATTGAACATTCTTCTCTAAGAGTCTTGAGGTCACTGAAATCTATCATTGGAGACACAGGAACAGCTAGGTAGGTCAACATATGATATCTTTCTTTGATTAGGAACTACCATGCTATGTCACATACTGAAATACATTTTCCCCAATTCAGGCAAAGCAGTGATCAGTCCACATTCAGATAAGATGCATGTGTGACTGCAGTAGTCACCTTCACACTTTGCTGAATTCGTTCAGCCAATGGGGACTGGTGGTTCCTGGGTCGCACCCAAGCTGTGGACAGAGAGCTGAGACTCCTGAGTAAGACTGTCAGCGCTTATACCCAGGGTAAGGGAAAGCTCAGTCCACGTCCCAAGCAGTACCCAGCCCTAACCACTGTTTTATCTCTGCACAAAGTCCTGAGAGTTCAGAGAGTGAGTCCAGAGTCTGCTCATGTCGCCACAACAAAATTCCACAAACCAGGTGACTTTAAGAGCGGAATATATTTTTCTCTCAGTTTTGGAAGACTGGATGCTGAAGGTCACATGCTGCCCTCTCTGCTCCTGCACAGCCTTTCTTGCTTGCTTGTAGATGACGAGCTTCCTATTGTGTCCTTATACAACTAAGACAGAGCTAGTTGAGCCCAGAGCCCATATAACCTCATCCAACTCTAATTCCTCCCAAAGGTCCTCTCTCCGAATACTACATCGAGGGGATTGGTCTCAACGATGACTCTGGAGAGAAGGACCCCAGGATGTTAGTCCATGAGAGGAAAGGGTTGACTGAGCCAAGGTTGCAGAGAAGAGCTGTACAGAAGTGACACCGAGGTCAGCCTCCAAGGAAGCACAGAGTGTCAGGGGAGGGCGGGAGACAACTGGAGTGACTCCCCTTGAATGCAGGACAATTGCTGCAACTTTGATTATATTAGACTGATTTCCATATACTGATATGTAGAGAGCTAACTATGGTATTTCCTTCTTTTCAATTGACCCTAAGCATTGCAAATAAGGCCAGCTGAGGTACTGGTGTGTAGTCTCTAAGGCCATCAGACAGTCTCCTGTTTCCTCACTTAGTGCTCTCTAAGATATGAGCACAGTGGGATGGTAGAGCCATCAGCTCCAGGAAGGTCAAGTGGGTATAAGCCTCAAGGTAAAGAGGCTGTGACTCCCTAGGACACAAAAGTTTACATCTCAGAAACTGAAGCCACAGCCTCCTAAAAAATTCAGTTGCTGCCTTAATTGAATTATGCAAATTGATCCTTCTATATAGCTTTATTTCTACATTTTGCAGAGATGCTTTTCTCTCTACCTGGCCAGCCAGCTCAAGTCGCCATCCTCAGTCACTCATCCCTGAGCCACCCCTCTTCTTCACCATAATAAATAGTGGGAGAGGCCTAGGATTAAGGCTTTTGTCTGTGCAGCCTCACAGGGGTTGGACTCAGGACCCCTTGGCTGCCCTGATCTTGGAGTATGTCCTGGTGTCTTTACTCTCACTGTGGGTTGCATTGGAGGTGGTAGATTGGAATTAACCTGCTGGGGTTCCAATAACATCTCAGTGGGATTACAAATATAACTTTTTGGATTGTGAGGAAGACTGAAAAAGGGATTACAATACTTGGATAACTGTACTCAATATCTGGATTCAATGGGGAGAAGCAGGGAGGACTCACCTGACAGACAGAGCAGCAGGAACAAAAGCACGAGAGGGCCAGGAACAATGCGGCTTGCCTGCAATCCCAGCTGCTTGGGAGGCTGAGGAGGAAGGTCACGGCATGAGGCCACCTGGACACCTTAGCAACACCCAATCTCAAATAAAATAAATAAAAAAAATACAAGAGGGTTGGGGATGTAGCTCAGCACCCTCTGGGTTCAATCCCCAGCGCCACAAACTGAAGCAATGCGATGACACTGGAGGACATAAAAGGAGCACCCAAGGAAAGGCAAGTGAGGTGGAAACTTAGGTGGACGGAGTTCAGAGTCCCTAAGTGCGATGTCACTGAGCTCAAATGTTTTTAACACAGCAGCGGAAAACCGCTGAAATGGTGTGTGCATGTGTGCTATGATAAATTCAGTTCTGTGGGTAACAGTAATACGAGTTCAGTGTTTAAAACTGAACTTTCTAAAGCTTTTCTGTTGAAATAATTTCAAACGTACTGAAAATCTGCAAGAACAGTATAAAGAACTCCTGAATATGTTTTACTCTGAGTAGTCATTACTCTTTTGTCATATTTGCTTTATTCTTTGTGTGTATATTACATATTATACTGTAAATATATCCTAGACATATAGATTTGCATATGTATGTATACCCACAAATATAGACACACATACATACCTACATAGATGTAACACAATCATTTTTCTGAACTACTTGAAATAGGTTCATATATCAGTCCCTTTGTCTTTTAAGTGTGTATTTTTCAAGAATAAAGACCTTTCTTGTTTGTTTTGAAACAAGGTTTCATTATGTACTTTGGTCTGGCCTTGAACTCACTTTGAGGACAGGCTGACCTCAAATTCACAGAAATTCTCCCGTCTCAGCCTCCCATGTGCTAGAATTACAAGGTTGTGCCACTATGCTTGGCTTAAAGACATTCTCTTTTATAATCATTGAGATCCTCCATCATTTGAGGTCTTTATTTTTTGAGTTCTCATTTACCTAGTGTTTCACTAAAACCAGGGTTTTTATTAATGTGTATTATCAAGTAGGTTAAGATGCAAAATGTGTGTGAAATTGCAGATTTGGTTCCCAATTGATTGTACTACATCTTTTTGGAAGTCAAAGTCTTTGGGATTTGTGGATTTAAAGAATCAGAAGAAACACATAGGCCAAGTTTAGAGACTTACTGTATCTTTAAGACCCTGAAGAATTTAGGAGTGAAGAGCCTGAAAGATAAACAGGACTGTGGTTTAAAAAGACATTGTAACCTTGAGTAAGCTACAATTTCCTTAAAAACACATTGTAACCTTGAGTAAGCTACAATTTTCTTAAAAACACAATTTAAAATTAAAATAACCATGGTACGGCTATCAAATTCAGGAATTTAACACAGACACAATACCTTTACCTCTTTCGGTGCTGTCAGTTGCTCTGTAAGGAGCCTAACAGTACAGCGACTTTCTCTTGAGTAAGACTCAGTCCAGCTCCTGAGTGCCATTTCATTTTTGTGTCTTTCAGTCTCCTGCAACATGGAACAGTTCCCTCAGGCTTTATTTTTCCAGACACTGACATGTTAGCATAGTTAGGTTTTAAAGAAAGCAAGAGTCTGAAGAGACTATTACTGAAAAATAGCTCAGGTCAGCAATCAAGAAATGACTGGGGAAAAGGCGTGAATCAGGAGCAAAGAGAAGCTTGCATAGTGCGGCCAGAGGAAGGCGAAATCCTACTTCGGTGGGAGAGAAGGGCACCTGGTGGGAGATCTGATGATACGCAAAAAGAGGAAGATGAATGTTTGAACCACCTACTGGATGGTGGTAAGGTTTAAGTAGCAGAGACTGGTTTTTGTTTGATTCTAGGCTGAAGAGGATAACTAGGCTGACTTACTGGTGAGTGGACCTATGAATGGTACGACTGGAAATAAAGCACGCAGCTCGGGTGAAACGTCCAGGATAAGACAGAACATACAGGTGGTTAACTAGCACTCTGGGAGGCTAAGGCAGGAAGATCGCAGGTTTCAGTCAGGTTCGGGCAATTTAGTAATTTAGCAAGGCCTTGTCTCAAAATAAAAAAGGGCTGGGGATGTAGCTTAGCGTGAAGGCTGTGAATTTGATTAGAAAGAGAGGGAGAGGCAGAGAAGGGGGGAAGAATGGGGAGGAGAAAGGGGAAGGAGACGGAAGGGGACAGGGGGAGGAAAGAGGATAAACACAACCCATCTTCTGCTTGTTTATGTTCCAAATGAGCCCTGAACACAGCAGATACAACGAAAAAGGCAAGGGGTGTCCAGGTTCCCCTCTTGGCTGGCCTCAGTCTGGGGACTTCCCCTGGGAATTTCCCTGCAGAGCTCAGGAAGTGCTAGGTCTGCAAATTAGTTCAGCTCCTCCCCTGCTGATGGGAATCTGTCAATCAGAAATTTATAGGACCCTGGACCCCTGTGATTCTCCATACCAGAGCCGTAGTCTCCATCCAGAATTTTAAAATGCTCCGAAAACAGAAAGCATTTTGTATCTCATTTGGCTGTGAAACCTGACCCAGAAGCCTGGGAGGCCCCTGGGAGTTCATTTATCCTGACCGCTGGGATTAGTCATTTGGCTCAAGACTTGGCCGTTAGGTGCTTGGTATAAGTGCTGCCCTAGACTTCATTGAGGGAGCTACCTCATAATTGCTGGCTCTGTATTTCCTTTCTAAAATCCAAAACATTCTGAATTTCAAACTCAGGTGGCTACAGAATTTCACATGAGGAAACTTGAAAGTGTATTCAAAAAGTGAGAGAAGTACTTTGCAACCTAGAGTGGTACCTTCAGACAAATATTGGGCCCCTGAAAATGTGGGTGGAACTCAAAGGCGCTTGTTTTTTAAAGGTGCCATTTCATAGCGCAAACCACTGGGAAGGTCCTGATACCACCCAGTGAGACCCACTGTGTCTCTCAGCCCGCATCTCTGGGAGTTTGGTCAGCAGGCTTCACAGGACTGGCTGACCACTCTGGTCCCAAGTTCTCATCCTCCTCAGGACATGGTTCTTCATATTTTGTCAGTCGCCTTTCTGAACTGTGATGGAGTGTCAGAGAAGAGAGGCCAGGGCAGGAGTACCCTCTACCCACGTGCTATACGACTTCTCTCCCATGTTTCCTGCTGTCTGCTCTGAACCCAGGGATGGGGCTGGGGGTGAACAAGGAATGAAAGTAGCTGGATATTTAAACATCCATTTGGTCATTTATTTGCTCATCATTTATTCATTCAAGTACTATATATTGATCACCCATAGTGGGCCAATATTTTAGAGAGCTAAATTAGGCAAAAGTATTCTCAGCAGTCAGATAGGGCTGGGCCCTCAAGAGAGTCAGGGCAAAGACAAAAGCTCATTACATCTGAGGCTGCAGATGCATCTGTTGAAGGCCAGGCCCCAAGATAAAGAAGAAATGACCAGGCCTACCTGCCTGCCAAAGGGATGAGTGGTAACACCTGCCCAACAAGGTTTAGCCAGGTATCAATCGCTTTGGTGGGTGACCAGGCCCTGGACCCATGCCTTCCTGAAGAGTTCTTTGTTCTTTCCATGTATGCCTACTCCATGATTTTGCCTCCCCATTGGGTCAGTATTACCTAAGCAGCTATACTCATGATCTTATGGGTTGATCCTAGCTTTAGCCCACATTGTGCTTACCTTGTGAATGTGCTCTATGATTTACCCTGAAAACTGGGGTCCTCGGCAACCTACTTCGGACCCCCCCCCCTTACCTCTCAGGAGCTGTATGTATCCCTCTTAATAAATTTTTCCTACTCTTAAACTCCCCTGTTCCTCAAAATTCATTCTTTGATTTTGGGGAACACAGACTAGGTGTGTTGGATACTTAACAGGCTGGGAATTATGGGATTTCCCCTATATCATTTGGGACTCTTACATCACTCCTGTATGTTAGGTGCCTGAGATGCAGTGATTAACAGATGAGTCCATGTCCTCTCTGAGTTTACAGTCTAGCAAAGGAGACAGGCACTAACCAGATTGCTAACCACAATACAATAGCATGTGCTGCCAATGGGGAGACAGTGTGCGGCCAGTGTCTAAAGTGGCCGGAGGACCAGCTCGGTGTAAAGGCTCAGGGCAGACTTCTTAAACCATAACTTCAGAGTTGACAGGATGCCAAAAACTAGGCGGTGGCCAGTACGGATGGTGAAGTGTCAGGAAAGGTGAGGGTGAGTTTCAGACAAAGCAAACTGCATGAAAACAGGGGCAGGAAGGGGACTGGTCTAAATGCGGAAGTGAAAACCATCACTGTGGTACAGGAAAGCACACAGGTTGAGATAAAGGAACTTCAGTCTTTCGCCTGAGAGCGCTAATCAGCCACTGAGGAGTTTTAAGTAAAAATGTGACAATCAGATAGGATTTATCGGATCAATCTGTGATGGAGAGAAGGATCAAGGGTAACTGCAGGAAGAGCTGACGGAAATCAGATGGCTCTCTTAGGACACACACGGATCTAACAGAAGACAGCACAGAATCATACCCAGTGGACACAACTCAGCTAGATTCGTCCTGCTCCTCAGACAGTGGGTTACAAAGCTGAGCCAGGGCTTCCAGGACAGCTAGAAGAGCCTCGGAATAAAAATCGTAGTTGATATGGCTTCACCATTTAGTTTGTTTCTATGAATGCTGATCAGTTAAACTCTCATGCGAAGATGGCCACAAAGTTACATTAAACACTGTAATCATATATTATCATATCTAACTGACTTCACTCATCCTGAGCAGAATTTATTCTGACTTTCTTCCACATCCCAAGACTGTTATGCTGTCTGCTGAAACTCCCCACTAAAATGGATTGAGGTAACGTGTTACTGTTCATTTATCTTGGGACTTAGATGCAAAGGGTGGGGGAAGCAAGTAATAGTTCTTTGACACTAGCACTAGGTAAGTTAGTAGAAAGTTGGAAAACTAGCACTGGTTTTCAGTAAGCAGGTTAACATACCTCCACTAGGCTTGCGGTCTGAAGCAGGACAGCCAAGAAAATAATCAGGCCAAGTATATCTTTAGCAGGAAGAGAAAGATAAAACAAAGCGTAAGTCATTTCCAAATGGCATACATGGTACTTTGGAATCCTAAAAAAATCCCGTCTCTTTTACTACTGTGGGATTTTATCAACAACAGTGAGAAAATTACATATTACAAGTTAAAGTACTTAGTACAGTGGAAGCAGGAATTTTTAATTTTTGGCATTTATTTGAAAATAATATCCAAACATGAAAGGAAATGAGTACTGCATTCTTTCAGTACTGTTTAGTATTCTAGAAATAAGAATGATCTTGTAAAAAAGTATTACTTGAAACTTATTATTTGAACATGACTATGCGTCCTCTCATTGTGACTTTAACTCCCAAAGGGCTGTGGTACCCTCAGAAAGCACAAGCTTGGTGTTTAGGGCTAATTATTAAGACAATATCGTCTCCTTTTGGAAGGTGTGGAGGTTAGCCCTCTCCACTCTCTCACTGCTGTAAGGAACATTCAGACATATTTCTACACAGAGCATTACGGGCCAGGTATGGAAGCTCATGCCTGTGATCCCAGCACTCAGGAGGCTGAGGCAGGCAGACTGCTATGAGTTTAAGGCCAGCCTGAACTGCATGGTGAAACTCTGTCTCAAAAAAATAAAAATAAAATAAAATAAAAGAGGAGCAGCATGGGTGATTTCCAAATGTTTAAAAATAGATACAATAAAAGTAAATTATTAACAGTTTACTAAAAGCCCACACCTGCATTTCCATCTAAGGTTACCCATTACATCTGCCATAGCCAGCACTCACCAAAACACTAGTGACCTCAGACAATCATGCAATGTGGTAAGTAGTGTGCTTTTGGACTACAGAGATTTTACCTTCTCATTCTATGGTGTGGTGAAGAATTATCCATTCCAACAGTAATAACTTCTAAAGATGTGTACTCAAGGGTTACCTTGAATTTCTGAAGTGAGAAAAATGACAGTAGTTTCGTTCTTATTTTGGGGATCACTTATGTTCCAACCTGAGTGCACAGGAAGCTCCCTTATCCATGTCTATCCCTTTATCTTTACTTCTGTATCTCTTCCACTTCTACCTGGCTTCCATGTCCAGCTCTTCCTGTTCCTCTACCTGTATCTCTATCTACACCTACTCGGTCTCTCTGTGTAGCACACACTTGGATTACGGTCCTGTTCCCAGATGGAAAAGAGAAACAACCAACTCATTCACTCTTTGCAGTAACTTAAATACATATTGCTATGGCCTCTGTCTCAGCTAAGATATTTAGCAATATCAAAAAGAAAAGACTCAAATAAAAAAGATAACCTCCCCTGAAGATGAAATTATGTTAAGGCTTTTTGTCTGTTTCTCTTCTTTCTAAAAAATGCTCAGTGGTCAGTTCACTTATACATCAAAAAGCTATCCAGAACTAGAGCTAAGATACATACGTAACCACCTCAGAACTCTGTGTTTATTTCCTCTACCTCCTTCCCCTGACTTCAAATGTGGTGCATGACTCTTTTTTCTTCCTCACTCTGATCACTATTAGTGCCAGGAATTCAGAATAGAGGCAGTTTTGAAGCAGATGCTACCAGAGGGACCTAACGTGGTTTCTACTCTTGAAACTTTAGACCTGATACTCAAATATTGGTTGTAACAGTCATCAGACTTATGACTTTATATGACTCTAAGGACTTTTTAAAGTCAGACAACCTTTCAGGATAAGAGCTTACTTACAATTCTAGCTTACTATAGCTTTGGACAATTTCTTCCCCCATAGCTTTCTAAGGATATAATTATAAATAATTGGCTCAAATTACTCTTAAAATCAAAAGAAGGGAAATTTCTCATTGTTTCTCAATATTGAGTCTTCCCTTCTTTCCTAGAATTTTAAAGAAGCACAACATTATATAAACTAGAGACTAATTTCTCTCTTTCCACGGCAAATGAAGTTTTGCCCAGGCATGAAAACAGACAGGGCTGTATAATTCCCAGGTAACAGCGGAAAACTGTTTACCTTTGTTCCCTCTTTCCCAAACTCATTAATAATATTTATGCAAATTGATGCATCCTAGGAATAAAGTCAGTAATGACTGTCCCCCTGTTCAACTTGTTTCCAAACTAAAGGGGTAAGTGATAGCTCAAAACAAGGCAAAAACAAAACAAGTAGAACAGACACACAAACGATGCCAGATGGGGTGATAGGAAAAGATGCCTTGTCCAGCTTGAGGTGCTCCAAACGTTTTCATTCATTGCTTTTATTCAATGACTTACTCAGGGGACAGTGAAAAACAAAAGTGCTAAGCAGTGCGTGGAAAAGAAGATGCACTGACCTCCCCCAACCCACCTCTCACGATACAGAAAAGCCAAATGCTTCCTGTGAGTCCAGTATTGGAAATGAGTTAGCTGAAAGCATTGTGTGAGCACCACATGTCCATAATGTGCTAAATGTTTTACATTACTGGCAGCTGCTATAACAAATTAACATAAATTTAGTAGCTTAAAACATCCTAAATTCATTATCTTACAGTTCTGGAGAACAGAAGGCCAGAAATGACTTTCACTGGGCTAAATTCCCAGCATCATTAGGGGTGAGTCCTTTCTGGAGTGTGAAGGGGAGAATCCACTCCACGACCTTTCGAGCTTCTTCGGGGAGCTAGCACTCCTTGGCTAACAGCCTCTACTTTTTTCCTCAGTGCCAGCAATGGCAGGGTGAATTCTTTCACACTGCAGCATTCTGATCTACTGTTCTGCCTCCCTTTTCAACTGCAAAGGAACTTTGTGATTACATTGGGTCCACGTGAAGAACTGGCTAATCTCTCCATCTCAAGGTCAGCGGATCAGTAACATCAATTTCATCGGCCACCTTAACTCCTCCTTGACCTGTAATATAACATATTTACAGGTTATGATGATCGGGACACAGATATCTGCATACCACACATGGAGAACTGTACTTAATCTTCAGGAGTCTCATAAATTTGTTCAAGTATTAGCTCCAGAAAAGGAAATGAGAAAATAAAAAGGTTAAACCCATAAAAGGCTAAACAGTATTTCTTAGTGATGGCCTAAATCTTACAGTGAACAACAGCCCTGGTTTGCCCAGGACTAATCAGTTGTTTTTGTTTTGTTTTGTTTTTTTTGTCTTTTTCCTTTTTATCGGTACCGGGGATTGAACTCACAACTGCCTGCTTATAAGGCAGGCACTTACACCACTGAGCTAAATCCCCAGTCCTAGACTAATCAGTTTTAACACTGAATCTTCCGTGCTAGAACCTCAGCCCTGGGCAAACTAGAAGTGGTTATTCATCATTTCTGAACCTTTAGCCCAAATCTTGATTACATTAATTTAGGAAAAGTTTATTCAGAATCTGGAGGTTATTAAATTCTATTGCAGTGGTCAGTACCTTCTGAGACAAGGGAATGTTAAAGACATGCTTCTTCCTCTGAATTAATTTTTCCAAAAAGTGAATTTTTGACAGGAAATGAATTTTCTAAAAACATTCAGGGATAATCCTAAGAGATCCATTGTTAAACAGGCCCTTGAAAGTAGATGCAAGAACATACTTGAGGTAGAAATGGAAGTTCTGTCATTTCTAAGTATGTATAACCCGTCAAGCAGTCTCCAAACATTGCTTATGAAAGACCCTTATTGCAGCTCCAGTAATTAATTAATTACTTAGAATTCACTAAAACTAGTGATGCCCCCGAAGCCGACACCAGGTCAAAGACTGATGTTCAAGTAGTTTAAGAGGTGATCGATCCTAAGAGGCCCTGCGTGGAGCTGGGGAAAGGTGAGAGCCGGGATGGAGACCAGCAAAAGCTCTGGGGGCAGCCGGGGCTGGACCCTTGGGACACCTGAGGGCACGTTATTCTCCTCCTGGAAGGCGAGGGAGCTGGAATGTTTGCACACCAGCTCACACGGACCCTGGCTATGGGCTGCTCCTGCAGGTACCAACCTCCTCCATTCTGGGCCCGCAGTAAGAGGCCCCCAGCAAGCACTGAAAGGGGGCTGAGTGATGGGCAGAGCCCTGACGGCTCAGCTGGAATCTGTCTATCAAAACCATAAGCTGAGTCTTCCCTCTTTCTGTACTTTCTACAGCTACAGCCCCACCCAAGCCCACAGAGAGTCCCCGGGGCCACTGAGCAGCAGCTACAAGCTCACAAGCTCTACTGCCTCTGCTCCTCCACCCAACGTGCGCAGAACAGCCCGGCTCATTTTCCCACAGTGTGAATCCAATTACGGCGCCTCCCTCTCACCAAAATGAGATTCTCGTCATCACCATAAAAGCCAGCTTCCTTGCAGCTTTCAAAACCTGACATGTTCTGTCGGCCCCTCTTCCCACCTCTCTGATCTCAGTCCCTAAATAAACTGTTCACTGCTCAGCTGCATATGCTAATCAGCCTTTCTGAGTGGGCCCATCTCAGTCTTGACTCTTTCATTCCTTCTATGGATTTCCCTGGAGAAGTTCTGCCTCTGATGCACTTAACCACTGACTAACCTAGCTACCCCCTCCCCGGTTACCATGGCCCCATCCCGCTTCTGACTATCTTCAGAGAATTTCGTGAGCCCTCCCATAACTTTTCATATGCTTTCATATTTATCTTTCTCCTCACTCCAAAACGTAAGCTTTTAACAGGAAAGGGGCTTGTCATTTCTTTTTCTTCTGTGGAATCCCAGTGAGTGAAGTTCTGCTTTCAAAATGGCTTTGGTGACATCTTGCTTAAATATTGTTAGAATGGAAATAAAGGGACAACTTGCAATTTTTTGTCCTTTACAGTAGACCTATGTATTGCTATGCATTGAAGTTATTCTGTTACAGAACTCATTCACACGTCGAAAAATAATCAAAACCAACAACTATCAATTTCCAGGGAATAAATTATTGCATTCTGAAAATCTAAACAGCTCTGTTTTAATAGGAAATTAATGCTATTACATTACCACATTGCATCACTTTCCTTGTTGACTAATTTAGGTGTTAGATTGCTTCTCATCTTATACAAAAAAATTAAAAGATGTTTGGGAGAAGTCAGCGAATTTTAAACAGGGAAAATGAAACATTGTGAGGCTTCCACTGTCAGGCTCAGAGTCCTCCAATGAGCCAACCCGCATTTCAGCCTTCCTTCCTTGTCTCTGTTCCTCCCCTCAGCCTCTCCCTGCTGGTTCTGAGCTCCTCTCCACTCCCTTTCTCCCTTCCCCTTCTCCTACCTTCCCCTCTTTCCTGTCCCCTCTCTCAAGTACCCTTTCTGGCCACTTCCCAGACACCTGCTAGGTCTTCATTCCATGCTCCTCACTCAGATCCTCCTTGGTAGAATGCAGCTAGCTTTCCTCACCGCAGTGGATACTGCAATGTATTTCCAAATCATCCTTCGCTCACTGTAGACGGTCAGAAGTGGAACATGACTGTTGATCACAGAATCCTCGGCACTCCAGTCCCACTCCCCTGGAGATCACAGCGTGGGCCACTGGGTGCACACCTTTCCGGAGAGCTCTTGTGCTTACACAGACACATGGGTGTTTACAGATGACAATAAAACACAATTGGGTTACACGTATTGGTCTGCGGTGTTCTTTTAATGGCTTTCTAATTTAGCATAGCCACTCTTCCAGTTATTATTTTGGATCCGATTTACTCTTTCAAAGGGTATGTAATACTGTACGAACATACAATTAATTCAACATTCTTCTACTCACTGACATTTAGTTTTTCTTTTGTTTATTTGCTTTGCCAACACTTCTAATTCACCAAGGGTATCTCTCCTCGGCTTCCTGACATCGCTTTTCCCTGTATACTTTTCCCCACAGCTCTCCATCCCCAAATCTGCCACCCGGTTTCCTTCTTTCCCTGTACTGCTAATTTCAACTCTGTGGCCTCTGTGCCACTGTTGGAAATAAGTCCTCAGACTCAAATAATTGGTGCAGGCAGTGAAGCACTCAGTCATCAAGAAATCCTGACTGGGCATTTTACTTCTGCAGAAGGGCACAAGCTCAAGGTAGCAGGCACACAGAACAGAGGAGGGCTGACCTTTCATTCCTACCCAGGAGGACAGCTGACCTTCAGATTCACTGGCTGAGTGGAAAGCCTTACGGTCTACCATAGTGGACGGACTCTTAGCACACCAAGTGTGCTAAGTTAGAGAGGGGTGGGGTTAGGGACACAAAGTCCTTGGTTCTTATTGTGAGGGAGGAGAGAGGCCATATGGGTTGGGATGGGCAGTTCTTGGTTCTTTATCTTGGCAACAGGCAGTGTTCCAGGAATAAGTACACAGTCACCATTTTTTGAAGCTCAGGATATTAGAGTGTGTGGTGTGGACAGAGAGTAGATGGGCAGGTCATTTAAACCCATAATGGAGTTGCCTTGGCCTTGTGCTCCGACAGAAAAGTCAAAGCCTGCTTCTCACACCACTACTCTTCAAAAACTCCTGGCCCTCCAGACAGCCACGTCTACACTTTCCAACTTTCCAACTCGGGAGTTTTCCTTTCCAGGGCATTCCCCTCACCTCACATCACATTTGAACCCTAGTTTCCCGAGTCCTTGTCTTCTTTGGCTCCTTGGACAAAGTTATTTTCTGATTCTTTTTGTGTATCCAGCGCTGTGGGAAGCAGCTGAGCTGGGGCTGGCTGGGTCGCATACTCAGGGCTGCGGCAAGGCCAGCCCTGGAACACCAGGCGCCCAGGCGAGACAGACAGACAGACACATGAGTGGTTAGTGGGCCCTTCCTCCCCTTCGGAGAGGAGTTTCCCCTGCTCCAACTCCTGCTGGCGGTGCGTGCCCTGCAGTTCTTAGGCAGCTCCTTTCTCCCTTCAGACCGCAGGCTCCACCTGACCTCAGCTTCCTGCATTCTGACTCCTGTCCTCATTTCTTCATCCTCCACCACCTTTTCCCTCCTTTCTGGCAATTTCCAGAGCTGTGCCGGAGGTGGCGGTTCCTCTGCTTGTCCCACATCATCTGTCTTTTTTACGTAGTTCTATTCCAGGCTCTCGTTTCTTCTCTTGCTACATAGCGCTTTCTTGGCCAGCATCAGTGGTACATGCCCATAATTCCAATGCTGGGCAGGCTGAGGCAGGAGGATCACCACGGGTTCAAGGCCATCCTGAGCTGCATGAACTATATGGGAGACCTGTCTCAAAAACCAAAAAGAAACAAACAAACAAAAAAAACTACCAACAAACAAACAAAACACAAAAACAAAACTACGTCTTACTTTTCCACAAATGGTTTCAAATATCAGCCAAACACTTACGACTTCGGCCTCCACATGTATTTGTAGACTGCACTCAACAGCCACCCAGGAGCACATGACACGCTCTGTGTGTATCCCTGAACTCGTGATCTCTCCCTTTCCGGAACTTGATGACCTCCCTGTATTTCATAATTCAATCCCATTTGCACCCATCTCTTATTTATGTAAGTTAAAACAAGTCAATCTTCAATTCCTTATTGCCCATTTTTCTATTTAGTTATAAAATCTGTTATTTCTCTGAAATATTCCGTTGTCACTAATCACACTCTAAAGATACCCTCATCAACCCTGCCTGAATTTTTACTGTTCCCAACTAACATCCCAGTGTTTAATCATATAAATTTAGAAACATTTTCTGTATGGTACTTAATTTTATTTTCTGATACAATCCATATGGATCCCTGTTTAAAAATCTTCAAATTCTTGTAATAACCACAGGATTTAAAAATGCATATGTAATATTTAATACACTGTAGTTTATTATATACATATAATATAACACACCCCATTTTGGCTAACTATGCCCCCAACTAACCCTGTCTCTCAGTCACCTGCCCAAGCTGGGGTCCTAATTTGTTCTGGGCTTTGCTCAGGTACTTTTCAGCTTACAATTCTCTCTTGCTTCTTCTTTCTGTTATAAACTTACTTTTGCTTATCAGTAAAACTATCTTCTTTGTAAATTCTCACTGAGCTTTCTTATCAATTATAGGCATACAAACTTCCTCCTTTGTGCATCTAAAACTCTTTGCTCTCCTCTCTCTTGTGTTGTCTGGTATTGCAATTAGTTGTTTCTGTATCTATCTTTCCCACAGTGAAACAAATTTCCCATCAAAACAGTTCGTGTCTTTCAGAATTTTGCATTGCATCACATCTGTGTCATGTAGAAAACACCAACAAATACGATTTGAGTTTATAAAGCTTGATAAAAAGCAGTGGAGTGGTGAGGTTCTCAATCTGTGTCTCTAATCTCCTGTTGATGACACTGCAGAGCAGAACACAGGCTATAAAACTAAGAAAACTCAGAACGATGCCTTTGTCTACAATTTTGTGCCAGTACTATAATTCTGGGGTTGAGATTTATCAGCAGTTTCACTAAGGTTGTGCTAGAAAGTTTCTCCCTTCCTCCCTCTTAGCTTCTAGAATTAGGAAAATGTTTAGGATAATTAAAGACTTCGTATAGGTACATGAAGTCATAAATGAGAAGGATGGAGACAGCACTCTCTTCTCTGGAGGAACTAGAATATTTTCAAGTTGGATTTGTAAAAATGTACTTAATTTTCATGGATTCCTCTGAGTATAGCACAGTACAAACAACACATGTATTGGTAGCTATTTATCCTTGAGTTAGCCCATCAGCAAGTGAAATCTATGAACCTCCAGTATGAGAATCTAGAAATTTCATTGTTAGAAATACTAATGTTAGCAAGAGGGACTATTTGTCATTTCTTTTCTTTCTTTTTGGCAGTGGTAGGGATGGAAATTAGGGCCTCACACATGCCAGGCAAGTGCCTTGCTCCTGAGCTGCTCCCCTCGTCCTTTGGATATTGTCTCTTAAATCTGTCTCACATTTAATTAGTGTTTCCACTCAGGGCACTTGTTTAGATTAATATCCTACAGTTCAAGTTTTCCCGATTGTTTAACCTTCTGGGTGGAATCATTCAGTCCATGCAAATGACACTGTGTGGGAGCTTACTTGGTACCACATATTAAAGATAATGATCTTGGAAAAGAAACTGAGAAAGAGCCAGTATTCTCCCTCAGGTTCCCTAGGTATTACCAAAGAGTTCAAAAAACCTGAAGAACAACTAGGTATATACAGTAGGAAAACCTCTGAAGTCAAGCAAACTCAGTTTATATCCACACTCCACTGTGTGTGATTTCAGGCAAATCACGTGATCTCTCTGAGATACCTTAATCTTTTTTTTTTTTTTTTTTTGGTCTTTTTCCTTTTTATCGGTATCGGGGATTGAACTCACAAC
Source organism: Cavia porcellus (assembly GCF_034190915.1). Taxonomy (NCBI): domain Eukaryota; kingdom Metazoa; phylum Chordata; class Mammalia; order Rodentia; family Caviidae; genus Cavia; species Cavia porcellus. Next base: position 75,612,654 of record NW_026947490.1, read on the forward strand.
TGCCTGCTTGCAAGGCAAGCGCTTATGCCGCTGAGCTAAATTCCCAGCCCTGATACCTTAATCTTTTTCTATGACATAGGTAGATACCTTAATCTTTACAATAGCGTGAATACTACCTATGTCATAGAAAGATGAGATAAGTAAATAATAGTGAGAAGCATTAACATAGTGCTTACTATATGCTAATCCAATTTTCACACTGTAAAAACCAGCTATGCACAGAACGGCTTGCTCACAAATCAAAGGAAGTTATAACATAGTCTTAGAGTCAAAGAAAATTCACAAGGCAGAGATAAAGTGCTGTGACAACCTAGTAATAAGTTAGATGTCATAATATAAACTTTGTATATTGAATTAATTTTTATTTAGCAAATAGTAGATGACCTTGATGAATCTTGCTTTAAACAAGGTTCATGAAGAGTCTGTTTTATTTTATTGGAAAAAATGCTGTTCTAAAAAAGATTCTTTGACTTTGGGTCTATATTCACATTGTAAAAAGTTTTCAGCATTTTCGTAGAAACGTGTTTGGATATGCTGATGAATGGCAACTAACACAAATTCATGGGAGCAAAACTTAAAAAAGGTTTTTAACTGTTAATCTAAACATTGTATGTATGTTATTGTAAAGATTAAGGTATCTCAGGGGTCAAGTGACTTGCTTTAGAATTTTGAGATGTTTTAAATATAAAAGCCATGTTTATTAAATAGCTTGACTATCAATTTTTAATTTTACAACAAACAAATCACTGAGTCATGAGTTTAAAGAAATCTATATGATTATTTTCATTGTTTCATGTTCATTTTCTTTTGAATTTTTTTGCTGTACTATTTTACCCTACAAAACATACAACAGGGAGCTGCCCCACCAACCACACATTTTGGTGATTATCTAAATAACTAATGGAATTATACAAATTTTTCAACGAGCACTTCCTGAAATTGAAATATTCAGCTTCATTCCCATCTCTGCAAACTAATGGCTTGGAAAAGTTTGTTATTTATTTTAAATCTGTAAATTTTATGCACAGGAACATAGAACTTGGATTATCTTTTGATATTTTGTGATTCAATAGAAAGGTACTTTTAGTTAGAATATTTTCTCCCAATTATAAATACATATAATTCTGGTCAAAAAAATACTAAAGACATCAAATGTCAAAGGTTGTTTCTGCATAAAGCACTCTCTGAAGTGTTACCTCTGTCTCCGTTGTGTACTGTTTTAGTTCCACTGACCCCATTTCCCCTGCTCCTGGGATTATGTCCTGAGCAGTGCTGCCCGGTTCTCTGCCATGAAATGCAGCGTGCTCTCCAACGCAGGTTCCAGCAGCGAGATGCTGCCACTTGGAAAACAGCGTTAGTGTGACTCCCGAGCTGAAGTTTTAGTTTAATTTTGACTAAATAGCTGCCGACAGCTGATGACTGCTATGAGAGCACAGGTGTAGAAGCAGGTTGAAACAGCCATCACGGTAAACAAAGTATGAGTCCCGTGTCCTGATGTCCCATTTCTTTCTCAAACTCCACTCAATTCTCATCCTTAGTAGGATTCCAGTCCAGTCTCATTTTCTGTGTGAAGCTGTTACTGACACTCTTGTCTACATGGACATCTTTCTTGCCTGAACTCCTATGGGCTTAATTATATATAGGAAATCAGGAATTTAGTGTTGATCATACATTGTGATTTAACTTTTATATAAGTTTCAGCATTTAAATTACAACTTATAGTACCATCTTCTATTCACTGAAAAGCTGTGATGATGTTTTACATGTGTCTTACTTAATCTGTATAACACATCTATAAGTACAAGTTAAAACTTCCATTTTACCTAGAATGAAGCTGCCTCAGAGAGATGAAACACTTGTCCTGTAGCTAGGGAGTCGTATAGCCAGAGTGTGAACCAGAAGACTCAAATGAGACACGCTGGTGGCACCTGATTACTGGCAGCCACCAATAAACCTAAGGAAACCACTCTGTAAGTATTACAGCTTGGTGTAAGTAAAAGATTATGACACCCTCCATGTCCTTAGAGTGAAGCAATCTCCCATAGTCCTACAGCTCAAGGGCAGGTACACCCTTTTCTAAAGACCAGCTGCTCCCTCTAGAGAGAGTCACTGGGAATACCATGCCTAAAAAAGCATTTTTAAATGAAGATGTATTTCTTAAAAAGCAAGAAATTAGTATTGTGGTACTCAAGGGGAGCATTTCCTGTATCTTTTCCGGAAATTAAACAGGGTTGGCTTGCTATTTCAGAAAACCTCGCAACCAATGAACTACAAGTGAGACATATCTGTGTTAGCCTCCATATGCAGTGAGGTGTAACTTTCTAAGTCCTTTAAGACCTTGGTTTGGGAGATTTGCTCTGCTCATCATCCAGAGCTTTTGTTTATGGAAGTGGCAAAGCAGTCAAAAGCAGCTGCGATCACGTGACGCTGGTGTGACACACTACTTATACTGCAGTGCTCACTCATTTACCAGGTTAAGATTTGTTGGAAATGTCTGCTCGTGTGGTGGAACACTCCCAGAGAACATTACTTGCAATCCAGGGTTTGAGTGTACTTTGCCGTTTCTGATAGTGTAGGCATGTTAATGCCATTACATAGTGATACAAAAACTAGGTTATTTTATTATTTGTAGACTTGCCACTATTTTGAGTGTTTCTATTTATGTGCGAAGGTGGGTTATATTATGTCTGCACTTCATTTCGGGAAAGCAAGGACTTAGAAATACAGTCATAAAAAGGTAGCATTTAGTCTGAGATGGTTGAAAAATAATACATTTGGGGGTGATATATAACTGCTTTTTTCTCTTTCTTTTTTATTTTAAAGGGAAAAAAGCCCAAACTTTCAAAACAAGACAATTAAGAGGGTAACAATGGTTAAAACACTGTGTATTGTTATCTTTAAATTTGTTACTCAGAGTACAAGATATCTGATTTTAATTGTCCAAATAATATTAATACAAGTCTTTCTTTTCAATGAATTAAGAGAAATTGGTAGTATAACTATCTTAGCTATTATATATGTATATAATTTCTTTTAGCTTCTCACACTAGGGAGACAGTATGATGTTTACACATGTGGGTTTGATTCACTTCACTTACGAGTATGGTGTGAGAACATATTTTATATTCCAAGTAAGTTTTCTATAATATAGCCCTTCCCTTTGTCCCCTTTATACTTAACTGGAGGTGGAGAGGAGTGAATTGGGGATCTTGGCACGAAATGCAGCCAGGCTATTTACTGATTCTCCCTGCTTCTCTGAATTTTGCTCAAAGATTTTAACTCTTCCTAGTTAGGATTTTCCAGAAACCTCACCAAGGCCCTTATCTTTCCCTGCCTGCCCCCCAGTTTCCCCTGTACTCTCCCAAAGTCCCTGAGCAACTCAAGTTCAGGCCAGGAAAGGCACAGGGCCTGCATTCTGCAGGGGCCCAGGCTTCGCAGGATCTGAGAGCTGAGCAGTGGTGGAGCATCTGCCTTGTCGCCTGCTTTCCGAGGAAGCCAGCGGTCTGACTGCTTCCCTATTTACTAATTCTTGGCTTGGACAGTTGCAACATACCGGGGTGTATAGATGGGGTCCTCTGAGCAGAGGAGTCACTTTACAGACTTACAGGAGGAAGGTGACTTGTGGACTCCATGCAAAGTGGATCCTGGAAATAAACCACTTATTTGGAATACATAGGAGTTTTCTTCCCTTCCTTTGACTACATTTTTTTTCTCTATTGATTTTTTGGGGGGAATTTTGGAGTTTCACCTTCTGTGTTCTGTTTCCAAATTTACATTATCTTATTTATTTTATTAGGTCCTCTTTATTCTCTTTTTTCGTCCCGTTTTAATTTGTCCCTTATTATTTTTTTCTACTTTTCCTTTAGTCTCTATTTTTTATTTTTCTCTTTGTTGGCCTTTTCCTGGTTCTTTTATCTAATACTACTAATTTTCTTTTACTCCTCAGTTCAGGTTCGCAATTCCCACTACCTCTATGCTTACGCAAATAATTCTTAGGTTTAAGAGTCTATAGATAGTTAAACATATCTTACTATGGTTGAAAACTGTTCTATTGTTCATAGAGGCAAAACTTTTATTTGAGTAATACTTACTAGAGAACACTATTTGGTTGGTCTTAGTATTTACACTGTAATTATAGATCTCCTTTCTATGGATGAGCAGGTACATTATTGTTCTTAGGGTATGCCAATATCTAGTTTGTATTTAGCATTCTCTTTACTACTTTTGCCAAAGTGACACAGTTATTGCTACCAACTGGCTTTCTCTGCAAGCCAATATGTGGACTGCCTTACTGCCCATTTTTGAAGGGTAGAAGGCCAAACAAAATGCGACCTCCCCTCACAAATAAACAGAAGCAGTTGGGTTTGGGGACAGAGACGAAGTCCAATAGTTATCCCCAGAGGTCAACTGTGAAAAGTAGACATTAACTAAATGTCTAGTATGAAGAACTAGAAACAGAGTGACCGATTATCATCAGTCTGTAAGCCTCAACACAGAAAACAAGCAAACCAACAAAGATAAAATAAAAATATCAAAAACAAAGCAAAACATGCCTTCAAAAACTCCCAATTCCCTCAAAGCCAATTTAGTGTATAACAACGGTGGTGGTGGGGGTGGAATCAAAAGTCACAAAAATGAAATATCTAAAAGCATAATGGCAGAAGTAATAGAACAGAGCAATAAAGTGTTTGGCCAAATCAAGGAATCTATAATTAAACAGATAATTATTGTAATGAAGGAAATGACCAGGGAGTCTAGAGAAGACACTAATAAAATCTAGCAGAGATAAAGAAAGAGAGGTAAATCATGAATGCTCAGCACAGAAAAGATTGAGTCCATAAAAAAATTTCAAAGAGAAATAAAAGAGATTAAAAATTCTATTGAAAGTATAGATAGCTAAATTGACCCGTGTGGGGAGAGAATGTCAGAGCTAGAAGACAGGGCTGTGGTTGGTGATCAATTAATGAGTAAAAACAATAAGAGAACATGAAAAATGGATCCAACAGCTGCTGGGTGATGCAAAGAAGACTAAGAATAATTCGAATTAATGAAAAACAAGAAGATGGAAAAAAGGGCATTAAAAATTCTGTTTATTAGAAGTAATAGCAGAAAACTTTTCAGACATATAAAAAGAATTTCACATTCAGATCAGAGCGGCATATAGAATGCCAATCAGAAAAGACCCACCCCAAGACAAATCATAATCAAAATATCAGACATTCAGCACAAGCAAAGGTTCTGAAAAGCTGTTAGAGAAAAGGAAAAAAATCACTTAAAAAGGAAAACCCATCAGAATTACAGAAGACTTCTCAATAAATTCCTTAAAGTCAAGGAAAGGCTGAAGAAAAGTATTTCAAGTTCTAAAAGAAAACAATTTCCAACTCAGACTGATACAATCCTAGCAAATTATCTTTCAAAACTGATGGAGAAATAAGATATTTTTATAATAAGGAGGCGCTAAAGAAATTCATGACCTTTAAGCAAGCGTGCACCATCAGTTTCAGAGGCTAGGTGGCCTGGGGTGAGTGCCCCCCCCCACCTTCCCCTAAGCCCAGTTAGTTTGGGATCCTCGCTTGGCCAGGACAGGGAACTTCACGGCTTCCTGTTGCACTAGACCAGCTGGGCGGGTCTTGAGCTGGCCTGCCCCACCCCCAGTGACCCTCTCTCAGTCCAGGGAACTGGGTGGCCAGAGTCCCAGGAGCTGAGGGCATAGAAGAGGATTTCCAACAGACCCTGGGGGAGCCTTGGAATAACACCTAAAACACAGAAATATAGGAAAATGACAAAACAAAAGACCAAATTACAATCTCAAACCTCCAGCCCATGCCAAGAAACCTTAGGAGTTATGTACATAGAAGAAAATATATGCCATACACCTGAAATATCAGACATAATAGCAACTAAAATAAAGAAGCAACTCTGGGAAGCTTTAGAGGAATTCAAACTAGAAATTTTTTTAAAAAAATCTTCATAAATTATAAAATTTCTAGGGCTATCGTGATTGCTGTTTCTTCCTCAAATAATAAAGCTATAAAATATATAACGAAACATTATCCACTTCTTTTTTTAAAGGGACTAAAATTAAACACAACAAAACAGAACAAAATAAGACATAAGAAAGCAATGTAAGAGATATAAATTTCAAAGCTAGATGACCTGAGATCTTCACTGTCTATCATATTGTCTCTTGTTTTCTTCCAAATAGTTGTCCATGTCTTCACATACAGAGAATTCATACAAAACAACATAGTATAAAACTGATCAGAACAGAATGAGGAAGGCATTTTACGTCTTCAAAACCAGACAATAGGAAGTCACTAATGGCTGTTGTAGAGTCTCTCGTTCTCTTCAAAATAGCTGTCCATACTTTCATGTATATTGAAATTCAACAAAACAAAACAGGCTAAAATAACACCATTAATTAGAACAAAGCAAAACAAGGATAAAAGTATTTGCCTTCAAAGAGATGGTAGAAGGAAATTCCCCCTATTTGCTACATTGCCTATGGCCAACCTCTCAAGGGATGTCCAGATCACTGCCTCCCGCTTGCTAAGGGGAGAGGGGTGTGACATGATGTTTGATTCTCAATTTGTGCACCAGCATGCTCACAGCCACTCATGGTGTGTGTGTGTGGGGGTTGCTTGGTTTCCTGGTGCTCCAGGACTTAAACTTATAAGACAGATTGTGAGAGCCAATATCTGATACAAAAAAAACTCAAGAGAGATATTTCAGTCTTTATGCTTTTGCTAGCTACTTACCATGTATATGGTAGAGTCACACCCACCTGAAAACTTAACACATGTGCCAGAAAGAAACTACCACACCTCAAATGAGAAATAATCTCCCAGGTAAAAGAAGAAATGATAAAAGAAATGAAGGAGATGCTGAACATATCTAAAGAAGACACAATTAAAAAATTGGAGGAACTAAACAAAAAGATAGAAACCCTGGATGAACAATATAAGAAACAGAATACACAAAGCAGATGCAAAGAGATATACAAAAAATCAAAACTTTCATGGAAAGCTGTAAAAACTGCCTCAATGAAAGTGAAGATAGAATTTTAGACCTCAAAGACAAGGTTGAAGCTAGTGAACCGGAAAGGAAAGATCTTTTAAAAATAACAAGAAATCAGAAAATAACAATTCAACAAATGCAAGATGACGCAAAGAAAAACAACATATATTGATAGGGATAAATGAAAAAGAAGGGGACAACATAATGGATTTCAAGAGGATATTTAGAGAAGTAATAGCTGAAAATTTCCCAAACATGAGATTGGAAACCAACATCAGGATCAGTGAAGAGTATAGAACTTCAAATAAGCCCAAAATAAAACTACACCCAGACATATAATAATCACCATCCCAGAAATCCAACATGAGAATAGAATATTAAAAGCTATTAGAGAGAAAAGAAAGATCAGTTATAAAGGAAAACCTATCAGGGTCACAGCAGACTTCTCAGCACAAATAATGAAGTGAAGAAGAGCATGGATGGGGCTGGGGATTTAGCTCAATGGCATAAACACCTGCCTTGCAAGCAGGTGGTTGTGAGTTTGATCCTCGGTACCAATAAAAATGAAAAAGACAAAAAAAAATAGCATGGAGTGAAGTATTTCAGATCCCAAAGGAAAATGATTTCTGACCTAGACTGATGTACCCTGAAAAACTGTCCTTCAAAATGGATGGAGAAATAAGATACTTCTATGATAAAGAACAGCTGAAGAACTTCATGATCACCAAGCCAACCCTGCAAAGAATACTGAAAGACAGTTTAGATAAACTTAGGAAAAAATCACTAAGCAAAGTAGACAACTAAACAGAACAGAAAGATAACATGTCAACGATAAACCAACATATAACAGTTATAACCATTAATGTAAATGGTCTCAATGCACCAATTAAAAGAAACAGACTGGCAGAATGGATCAAAAAACAAAATCCAACCATATGTTGTCTACAAGAAACCCATCTAACACAAAAGGATACTCACAGACTGAAAGTCAAAGGATGGAAAACAATACTTCATGCAATAGGAATTTTTTAAAAAAGCGGGGGTAGCTATTCTGTTTGCAGACAATGTGAACTTTAAACCAATAATGACCAGAAGAGATAAAGAAGGTCACTACATAATGGTTAGGGGAAAACTTCAAGACAAAGAGATAACTATATTAAATATTTATGCACCAAATTCCAGAGCACCCAGTTATATAAAACAAATATTAACAGAAATGAAAAACCAAATTAGCAGTAACACAATTATAACGGGAGACCTTAACACACCATTGACACCAAGGGACAGATCAACCAGACAGAAAATCAGCAAAGAAATAACAGAGCTGAATCACACCTGTGAACAAATGGACTTGATAGACATATACAGAGTGTTCCATCCAACAACATCAGAATACACATTCTTCTCAGCAGTACATGGGTCATTCTCTAAAACAGACCATATATTAGCTCACAGAACATATTTAAATAAGTGCAAAAGAGTTGAAATTATCCCTTGCATGTTATCAGATCATAGCGCTATGAAATTAGAAATTAATGATAAAAGATATTGCAAAAATCCCACAAACACATGGAAACTGAATAACACACTCTTGAGTAATCAGTGGGTCACAGGGGGAAATTAAAGAAGAATTAAACAATACCTACAAACAAACAAAAATACAAATACAACTTACTGGAATCTGTGGGATGCAATGAAAGCTGTCCTCAGAGGAAAATTTATTGCACTGAATTCCCACATCAGGAAAACAGAACGAATACGAATCAATAACCTGATGTTACACCTCAAACATCTAGAAAAAGAAGAGCATGTCAAGCCCAAAGCCAAAAGAAGAGAGGAAATTATAAAAATCAGAGCAGAAATCAATGCAATCGAGACTAAGAAAACAATCCAAAGAATCAATGAATCAAAGAGTTGGTTCTTTGAAAGAATAAATAAAGTTGATAAGCCCCTAGCCAACCTTATTTAAAAAAGGGAAGAAAAAGCTCAAATTCATGCAGTAAGAAATGAAAAAGGCGAAATCACTACAGATTCTATAGAAATACAGAAGATAATCAACATCTGTTTCGAAAACCTCTACTCTCAAAGATTTGATAACACAGAAGAAATAGGTTCCTAAAAACATATGAAGTACCAAAGCTAGGTCAAGAAGATGTAAAACTGCTGAATAACCCAATTTCCATTAATGAAACTGAAAATGTAATTAAGTCAATACCTACAAAGATGAGCCCAGGCCCCGATAGATTCACTGCGGAATTCTACAAGAAGTACAAAGAAGACTTAATGCCAATATTCCTCAAACTCTTCAATGAAATTGAAAGGGAAGCAATCCTTCCCAAGTCATTCCTGGAAGCAAATATTACTCTAGTACCAAAACCTGAGAAAGACCCAACTAAAAAAGAGAACTACAGACCAATCTCCCTAATGAACACAGATGCAAAAATCCTCAATAAAATATTGGCAAATAGGATGCAGCAAGTCATCAACAATATTATACACCATGACCAAGTGGGATTCATCCCAGGCATGAAGGGATGGTTCAACATATGTAAATCAATAAATGTAATCCACCATATCAATAAAGCCAAAAGTAAGAATCACATGATCATTTCTATAGATGCAGAAAAAGCTTTTAATAAGGTCCAACATTCATTTATGATAAGAACCTTACAGAAAACTGGAATAGATTTTCTTTACCTAAATATAATAAAGGCCATCTACAACAAACCAACAGCCAGTATCATATTAAATGGCCAACATTTGAAGGCCTTTACTTTAAAATCAGGCACAAGACAAGGATGTCCCTTATCACTGCTCCTATTTAATATAGTACTGGAAATACTAGCCAAAGCAATTAGACAACAGAGAAAAATAAAAAAGGTAAAGATAGGAAAAGAAGAAGTTAAATTATCATTATTTGCAGATGACATGATACTCTACATGGAAGATCCCCAAAACTTCACTGAAAGACTCTTAGATATAATAAATAAATTCAGCAATATAGCTGGATACAAAATCAATACTCAAAAATAAATACCATTCCTATACAACTAACAACAAAATCACCAACAGAGAAATAAGAGAAGCCACACCCTTCATACTAGCAACCAAAAAAATGAGATATTTAGGAATTATTCTCACGAAAGAAGTGAAAGACCTATACAGGGAAAATTATAATATACTGAAAAAAGAAATTGAAGACGATCTCAGAAAATGGAAAGACATCCTTTGCTCATGGATAGGAAGAATAAATATTATGAAAATGGCCCTTCTCCCAAAACTGTTATACAGATTCAATGCAATCCCAATAAAAATAGCATCAACATACCTCATAGATCTCGAAAGATCAATCCTAAAATTCATCTGGAGTGAGAAGAGACCCCGAATAGCAAAGACAGTTCTAAGCAACAAAGGCAAGGCAGGAGGCATCACAATCCCTGACTTTAAGTTATACTACAAAGCAACTGTAGCAAATCAACATGGTACTGGAATCAAAACAGAGCCGAAGATCAGGGAATAGATTAGAAGATACAACCACAACTACAAACACACTCAACTACCTTATCTTTGATAAAGGGGCCAAACGTGTTCACTGGAAGAATGACAGTTTCTTTAATAAATGGTGTTAGAAAATCTGGCTCTCCAAATGCCAAAAACTAAAACTAGACCCATGCCTACCACCATGTACTAAAATAAAATCTAAATGGATCGACGATCTGAATATTAAAACAGAAACACTAAATCTATTGGAAGACAAATTGGGTAAAAACCTTGAAGACATAGGGATAGAGAATTCCTGAACAGCAATCAAACTGCACAGGATATACCTCCCAGAATCAATAACTGGGATCACCGCTTATTAAAAAGTTTCCACACGTCAAAAGAAATCTCCAGCGTAATGAAAAGAAAACTCACAAACTGGGAAAAAATCTTAGTGAACTCTTCCTCAGACAAAGGACTTCTGTCTAAATATATAAAGAATTCAGAAAAATTAGACCCTCAAAATTCAAAGATCCAGTCCAAAAATGGGCATCTGAGATGAATACGCACTTCTCAGATGAAGAGATACAAATGGAAAATAAATACATGAAAAAATGTTCATTGTCATTAGTTATTAGAGAAATGCAAATTAAAACCAAACTGAGATTTCATCTCACTCCTGAAAGAATGGCCAGGATCAAGAAAACCACCAACAACAAATGATGGAGAGGCTGCGGGGAAAAAGGAACTCTCCTATACTGTTGGTTGGAGTGTAGACTGGTGCAACCATTGTGCAGGTCAGTCTGGAGATTTCTCAAAAAGCTGGGATTGGAAGTCCCATTTGTTCCAGCTATTCCACTGTTAAACATATTCCCAGAAGAACTGAGAGCATCATATCACAGTGATATATGTACACCCATGTTTATAGCAGCACAATTTGTAATAGCTAGATCTTGCAAACAACCTAAGTGTCCATCAACTGAGGAATGGATAAAAAAGTTGTGGTATTTTTATACAATGGAGTACTACTCAGCTATAAAGAAGGATCACATTGAGATATTTATAAATAAATGGGTACATCTTGAGACCATACTCATAAGTGAAATTAATCAAACTCATATATATGAATACCAAATAGTTTCCTAGGGTAAAAAATGATATAAATACATAAAATTACGTGGTAATCATGATTCCCCATTATATTGCTTTGAAGCCTTATAATGTTTCCACTCATTAGTTGGAATGGTTTTATTCTGGGCTATTTGATTTTATTGTCTGTGATGGTATGGACAGATATTTTGAAGAAAAGACATCATAATAGCTAGTGTTGATTTAATATCTTGTTTTGAAGTCCCATCAAACTGTTTTTCTTCTGTCTCCATTGGTTTTATCATGTTGTATCTTATTGGATTTTATCATATGTGACAGTATAAGCAAAATTTTTTATAGGCAAAGAGATAATACAGAAACCATTGTTCATTTTCTGTTAGCTGGTTCCAAATATCCTGTAATACTTTTATCCTCTTGAATGGTTTCACATTGTCTTGATACGTTTGATGCTACAGCATATGAAATTATACTCAAATATTTCAAGGAAAGAGCCATTATGGTAACTACTATTAAGTCAGATTATCTTGTGAAATACTATGTTGCTTAAATTGTTCTGTTCTGACCTGTGTTGTTATGTCCTCTTTTATCTCAATCTCCCCCTTTTAAAAAAGATTTTATTTATTATTTTTTAATTAAGGGAAAAATAAATTAAAAAATTAGGATATATTATAGTAATTTTTGATTTCCTGTTAACTTGATTTGAAGTCCTGTATTGCTTTCATCATCTTGTTTTGGCTGATTTTACTCTATTCTGTTTTGTTTCATAGTATCAATTTTGAGGGTATGGGTAGCTACTTAGAAGGCAGTAAGATTCACTATGATGCCCATTCTGGTTTGACTATTATCTTCTTTTGAAGTCCTGTCATGTCTCCAATGTTTCGGTTTTATTAGTTTTGTTCTGTACTCTTTTGTTCGATTTTATTATACCTGATGATATAGGCAATTCTTTTTAAGATAACAAGAGGCATTATGGTAATCATTGTTGGTAATCACCTTGGTACCATAGGTAATTACCTATGGTAATCATTATGGTAATCACCTTGTATTCTGTTTTTACATTATGTACTATGTCCATCCTTTGTTTTGACTGACTCTACTTTGTTTTGTCACATTTGGTTTATTCTCTTCCAAAAAAAAGTAACAAGAACTGTGAGAGTAATAAAACCCAAAATGTGTAATTGTTGTTGTAAAAAGAAAGGAAAAGAAAGTGCTCTAAAGGATACAAATGCAAGTGCATTTAGGTGTGTAAGACAGATGACCATATTACTAAGTTTTTGTTGGATCATTGAACACAACTGTCTACAGTCTTATTGTTTGAATGTCCACTTTGTATACTTTAATTTTGTAACTTGAACAACTATTTCTAAGATGACAATATGTAATCTATTAACTATTGATTTCTTACTGTTTATTTTTTTGAAATTCTGTATTACTTGTACCCTTTTACTGTTTTGTTTCTTTTCTCTTTAAATAAAATTTTTAAAAAAGAAACCATGACCAACAAACTAGCACTCCAAAAAATTCTAAAGGATATCTTAGAAAGAGACAATGAAGCCAACAATGACAAAAGGCCCAACAGAATTAATGTACAAAGCAAGCAGGAGGTGCTATCCATTTTCAGAAAAACTGGACTTTAAGCCAAAAACTAATAAAAAGAGGCAAAGAAGGTCACTATATATTGTTTAAGGTAATCATTCAACAGAAAGACCTAACAATGACAAATATGTATGCACCAAACAACAGGGCATGCAACTTCATGAAACAAACACTGCTAGAAATAAAAAGATCAGATAAACATCAATATGATTAGAATGGGGGACTTTAGTACCCTATTATCACAAATAGATTAATGAAACAAAAAAATCAGGAACAAAAATTCACCAAACCAAACCTTTGAACAAATTTATATTGAGAGAGTATTCCACCCCACAGCACATTCTTATTGGCAGCACATGGAGCTTTCTTCAGAACAGACTTCCTATTAAGAATAAAGTATGATTAGGCAAATGCAAAGTAATTGAAATTTTACCATGCATATTATCAAATCATTAAGTAATGAAAGTGGAAATCAATGGCAAAAGAAACTACAGAAATTATGTACATGCACGGAAACTGAGCAACACAGTCTGAAATAATCAATGGATCACAAGGGAAATTAAAAAAGAAATAAGGCAGTTTTCAGAATTGAATTGTTATGCCAGTACAACAGACCAAAACTTATAGGACATGATGAAAACAGTTCTAAGAAGTGTGAATGCCCCCATTGGCAAAACAGAGCGAGCCTAATATATATAACCTAATGATAGACCTTAAAATTCTAGAGAAACAAGAACAATCCAAAACCAGAATTAGTACAAGGAAGAAAAGTATACAGATGAGAGCAGAAGTTGATTAAATGGAGATCCTCCCTAAAAGAAACGAACAAAAATTTACAAAGAATCAATGAGTTGAAGTGGTTCTTAAAAAAAAAAAAAAAAAAAAAAAGAAAACCCTCAGCCAATCTTAACAAAATAGAAAGAAAAGACACAAATCAGTGCAGTTAGAAATGAAGAGGGTGAAAACACAATGGACACTGCAGAAGTCCAGAATATGATCACTCACCATTTCACAAACTTTCATCAACCTTCACCAACACACTGGAGAATGCAGAAGAATAATGATCCCTAGATACACATGAGTTATAAAAACTTCACTCACAAGACTTAAAAATCCTGAATAATCCAATAATAGGTAATAAAATTGAAGTAGGAAGGAAAAACTTACTAAGAAAAGCTCAGAATCTGATGGATTCACTGCTGAGTTTTACCAGACTTCATGGAAGATCTAAGGCCGGAAGGAGTACTCCCACAATTGTTCTTAAACTCATTACCCTGTTTCTAGAATCAGATGAGCCTTGGTAAAGATGGAAATTTGAGAATTTTGGTAAGCAAAGATTCTTTTAAGAAAGATAGGGCACTGGATATGTTTATCTATTTTTTCTTTTAAAATCCTTGCTTTTCATTGATCTCCTCCAAGTACTTACTTAAAACCAACCATAACCTGAATTCTCTGTCATCTGTAACAGAGTTATAACCAGAATCAAATCTGATTTTTGAGTAATTAAAATTAGAAAAATTTTAGTTTTTCCTCATTTTCTATATATAGTTAGTCAAATATCCCATGTTACAGCTTTTCAAATGTATTGAAATGGAAAGATGCTCACCCAAATATGGTGATTTTCTCAACGTTTGTCATGCAGTGTGACCATTCAAATGTAAATTATTTGTAAAGACAAAATTATTTCTGTGGATTTCCTATGCTTTTAGAAGCTCTGAAACATATATAAAGTTTATTTTTCTGATTTTGTTATATATCATGTGTCCTCTTGCAGTTCCATCTTAATTTCTTGGATGGTACATTTTGGTTTTAATTTTGCTTTTCTGTGTATTTCTTAAAATGTTTCTGATTTTGATATCCAAAGAGAGACTCGAGCTGTAGTAATTCACAGCTGTTGGGAAAGAGCTGTTGTCAGAAACAACCTGAGCCTTGCATAAATGCCACTGAACTTACTCCATGCTATATGCATTTCATATTGCATCGGTAATAATATTAACACACATGTAACAGGCTAAGTGATAGAAATTCAATATCTTAGAGTTCTGGAAATAAAATCATCAAGGTTTTCCGTTGAGAGCTTTAAGGAGGAATCCACTTTCCTACTTTTCCAGGTTCTAGAGCCTGTCTTCATTCCTAGGGTCTTGGTCCTTTCTTCATTTCCAACTAGAAATTTCACTTTCACTTTTCGTCTACCCTCCCCTTTGTGTTTCTGCTTCATTAGCCTGATTCAAGATCCTGGGAAACACTGGTTTTTGCTTGTAGCCCCAAACCTTATATAAATACTTTTTGCTTCCTACAAGCTTTGGAAAATGGTACCTACGATTAAAATCTCTGCTTCCTCCTGGGTTGCTAACATCCTCGATAAAGACTACTTTCTCCCCAACACTCCTCTTAGGCACTGATTTTTCTGCAGAATGAACAGTCAACAAACGAAAATACCGTCCCTTTTAAATAAACTCTAACAGCTGATTGCCATGGTTAGGTATTTCATTAGAGCCAAATTTTCTACTTTGCAGAACTAAAGGCATTAATAAATTAATAGATTATAGAGCTGGACATACCTGTCATTTCTTATGTGCAGCGAAGAGGGGCGAAGCTTGACTTACCAAACTGACCCTGGTTTAATTCCTGCCGATATTATGCACCACAGGTTCTTATTTGATGCAGATGGTAAATTGAAATAAGTAAAACTTTAGTAGTAAAACCCAGTAATGTCGAAAGCTGCGTGATACTTTTACATTACTACTATTTAAGGGAACTATCTCGCTATTCATCTCAGTTAGAAACAGACTTGCTCCCAGCTATATGGAGTAAAAGAGAACACATTTACCTTCCTGCCAGAAACACTGAAACCCAGGGAAATGTCTGATTTCAGCAACGGACAGCAAACAGTGTAAGGGATATGAAATCTACAATTGCTCCAGCCAACAAGCTGGAGGAAGTTTACAGAAACATTTCAATCAGGGTCGTCAAACCAAAACAGTATTTACTGTTTTTAATGGGGTGAGCTGCAATTATTTACTTAAATACCGTACAACATATAATAGTCGCACCGGTCACATTCGAGGAAGTAGAATTCCCTGGTTTAATAGGCAGCGGCGGAACCAATCCCGAGGTTCAGCCAGTTCTCGCGAGACTGTAAAATCTGCAGTGTTGACGTCACCGCCCCGGAGACGCAAGCGAGGGTGGCTGTGGTTGGTGCAGGCGGTGCTTTCCTGCGGGCACGTTCTCTTGACGTCATCGCGCCGGAGACTCTTGCGAGCGCCTCAGGATCTCCGTCCAGCGAGCTCCCGAGAGGAAAAAAGTATTTTCCTGCTGTTGACAACAGTGTCCCGGACAAGTCGAGAAGACCCCTCTCCTCCAGACCTGCAGCCTGAGCATTGCTGGCCGCAGTCCACGCCCTTGGAGACCCAGACCGGTGCCTGACGCTCGGTGGGGAAACGCAGGTGACGCCAGTGATGGCGGAGACCGGTGAGGGAGGCAAGGAGCAGCCCCAGCTGTCTGGGGAGGCAGGCGCCCCCAACGACCCCACGGACCGGGGCCGTGTTGTCTGGGCCCGAATCGACGGGGGTCGTGGTCACGCAGAGGCCACGGTCCAGCAAAAGAAGGCGCCGCTTCCCGCGGGGGATCTGGCCATCGCTGCGGAATTGGCCACCGACCGTGGCCCGCAAGCTGACGCTCAGGATGCGGAGAGGGTCCTGGAAACCTGGGGCGCAGAGAGAGCCGCGTTTGAGGTGAAGGGGAGAGTGAAGGACGAGGGGGCAAAGGCTATGTCGTGCGCGGACACCTCTGCAGCGGTACAAGAAGAGTTGGGCTCTGAAATGCTGGAGCAAAGGATGGTGAAGGAGGAGGGAGTGGAGGCGGCCATAGAAGTGGAGGCACTGGGAGGGGAAGAAGTGGATGTGGCCGAGGAAGATGGAGTCATAGGAGAGGTGGAGGAAGCGGGACCCTGGGCCCTAAATATGGATCTGCACATGGATCCTCTGGAGGCCATCCAGCTGGAACTGGACACCGTGAATGCCCAGGCGGACAGGGCCTTCCAACATCTGGAGCAGAAGTTTGGGCGGATGCGTCGACACTACCTGGAGCGGAGGAACTACATCATTCAGAGTATCCCGGGCTTCTGGATGACTGCTTTTAGGAACCACCCTCAGCTGTCTCCCATGGTGAGGGGCCAGGATGCGGATATGTTGAGGTACGTAACCAATTTGGAAGTGAAGGACCTCAGACATCCTAGAACTGGCTGCAAGTTCAAGTTCTTCTTCAGAAGAAACCCCTACTTCAGAAATAAACTGATCGTCAAGGAATTTGAGGTCAGATCTTCCGGGCGAGTGGTGTCTCTTTCCACTCCAATCGTGTGGCGTAGGGGACACGAACCCCAGACCTTCATTCGCAGAAACCGAGATCTCATCTGTAGCTTCTTTACCTGGTTTTCAGACCACAGTCTCCCAGAGTCTGACAGAATTGCTGAGATTATCAAAGAGGATCTGTGGCCAAATCCACTGCAGTACTATCTGTTGCGTGAAGGAGTCCGTAGAGCCAGGCGTCGACCCATAAGAGAGCCAGTGGAGATCCCCAGGCCCTTCGGTTTCCAATCAGGTTGACCTCCACCTTTGGGAATACTGCTGCACCACGTCCCCTACAACCTCCTGCTGGACAGACATATGCTTGGGCAAGAGCGATGGGTATGCCTTTATATTTTTTATTTTTTGGCTGAACTTGTGCCCTCTCTGGATATTCAGTTGTTTCAACCTCACGACTGAGACTGTTATGGACATGCTTCTCAACCCATACTTGGCTTTCATGCTGTTTTATGTTAATAGTATTCCATGCTGCATGGCAGTGGATCACACTGCTTGTAAGACAAACCAGGTATGTAGGTTACATTACCTTGATCTGCACTGCATGGACCTTGTTTCTACAAGGACCACTGATCCTACCACCACTTGGATTTCCTTTTTTTTTTTTTTTTTTTTTTTTTTAATTGGTACTGGGATGGAACTCAGGGCCTTTTGCTTGCAAGGCAGGTGCTTATGCCACTGAGCTAAATCCCCAGTTCCCAACCACTTGGATTTCTAGCTTCTCTAGGAGTCCATTCAGCTCATCCTGCTCTGCTTCTGAGGATCTCAGTCTGTGGATAGTTACTGGATGCTGGTGATGTCAAGGGAGAGTAACAGTGGTTTATGTTACTTTATGACTGTGCCTCCACCATCACCTTCTAAGTTGCCTGCTGTTGGCTGTGCCCATTGTTTGAGTGTTGCCACCAGCTTTGTCTCCCACATAATCTTTTTCTGCTATTAAAAAAAAACTTAAAAAAGTTAAATGCCTGAAAAAGCAGACTTTTTTTTTTTTTTTTTTTTTTTTTTTGATTTGGGCTCTTATTTCCAGAGTAGAAAGGTTACCCCGTAAAATAGAGACCTGCTTGTCCTCTCTCTCCTCTTCAGACCTCCCCCTATTGTAACAAGTACAGAGTATACAGGGAGGCCTGTTTAGTTGGAAAGAAAGGTAAAATCTTCTTTACAGTTGATTGAACAACTGGACCATGGGACAGGCTTTAAGTAGGGAAAACTTAACAAAAGGCTAGAGGCAGAAACGAGCCAGGTAAAACTGGGTTGAGCATGAAGACTGGACTGACCAAGGTATCAGTCTTATGAGGGGAGATGCTTTCTCAGGATTGAAATAGAAAAATTGCAGGGATTTTGGAGTGGTAAATAGGTTGTGTGGGAAAAGGTTCTTTAAAGATACAGTGCAATTTTGAATGCTCTTCTTTTGTTTATGTGATGTGATGTATGTGGAAGAGTAATATTAATACTTGTTACTTTCTGTTAAGCTGACTGGGAAAATTACCTGTATAGCTTTTTTTTCTCTTTTTTTAAACTTTCAGAACATTTGGAAGAATGACTGTTGTACTTTGCTGTACAGTGTTGTGTCTTAAGTAAACATTCCTAGGAGATTTCAGCTTGTTCTTTTTTTCTGTTAAACTATTCGTAGAAGCATAGTTTGGATGGCTTGGTCTTTATCGGACTTGTCAAGATATTGTCTTCATGGAAAAATAATCCACAAATACTGTGACTTTATTGACTTTTTTTGGTAATGTGTTGCAACTTAATAATGTATATGTGTCTTTAATTGCATTAAGTACTTGTGAGAGTAAATGTACCATTGATATATGTGTCTTTTTTTGTATTTGTGTGGTAGAATAAAAGCATGTCTCTGCTAGATTTCCTGCCTCCAAATATACTTGAATGAAATGGTTTGCACAGTTTATTTGATTTATTAATGACTTATTCTGGACTCATTACCACTTAACCAGTCCAATTATTTAAATACAGGAGGACCAAACATTGCATATTTTTGATTAATTTTTGTAGTAGGAAATAGAAAAATGATAATTTAATCAAATTTGTTCAGTGCAAGACCTGGGGATATAGCTTAGTGGCTCAGGCATCTGCCTGGCAAGCAGAAGGTCCTTAGTTTGAGTTCTGGTACCAAAAAAAAAAAATTACTCAATACAAGAATTCTGGTTGAAATGACACCTACCTGTGACTCCAGGGAGAGTCAGTATCTAGCCATGCTGGTCCCAGTGAAGCTCAGGGTGAACTGCTAAAGGGGCTCCATAGCCATGCGTCCCAAAAGTCAGATCGGAGCACAGTGTTGTTTTCCTTATAGCTAGTAGCACCATCATCCGTACTTTGTCAGATCCTTTATATCTGTATTCGTAAATGATACCTGTAGGTCATCCAGGCTGTTCTTTTATTGGCTTCTACATTCCAGAGAAGGTGTTTCTTATGTGTTCCATGGTTCCCCTGCTGCTTTACAGAATATTCATGGGTTATTAGTATCAAAGGAACAGATGAGCAGAACAGTTTCTCCTGTTTGCAGCTTATTGGTGGCGGATGAGGAAGAGGAGGAGGGGGCTCTCGCGGATTCTCACCTTGTAATACAGCCCTGGAAAACCAGACATCTGCTGTATTAGTTCATTCTGTGAACTCCCCCTCTACCCGCTTCAGTCATAATCCTTCAAGGCCTGTCCTGCTGAATCTGCCTTTTGATTTCTCTGTTTCCATTGGGAGATGTTACTGTTGTATAAAATGTAGCTAGTGGACTTGTATATGTTTCTTTTCTAGAAAATAACGGAATTTATTACAGAAAATTCCACAACTTGTTAGTCACTTGGAAGGCCGTGGGAGACAAAAAAGAATAATAAATTCATTCCTTTCATTAAAATAGGGAAGAACTGCTGGCCAAATAGTTCATACAGAGTGACACAGTGAGAGTTACAAATTTTCTGTCACTTTACTAGTTTGGAAACTTTGTGAGTGTAGACTGACTTTCACAGTCTCATTGCATCTAGCCTAATATTTTGCAAATAGTTGTTAGCAGAGAATCAGGGACAGGATCAGCAGCTGAGGTGGGGAAGAATAACTTAATGCCCAGAAATAACTACTGTTTTATAAAAATGAAGTGAGAAAGATTTACAAATCCATTTATAGATAATGAAATTCCCATTTTTCTAATTAGGAAAAAACATTTTAATCATTCACCTGCCATTTAATATTACTTTGGGTCACTTTTTGTAAAATGTGTTGGAAACTATTGTTGACAAGACAGATGTGCTGTCTAATACCGTAGCTGTGTTCAGCTACCTGGCTCTTGAGACCACTTGAACTGTGGCTTGTTTAAAGTGAGAAAGGCTGTAAATGTAAAATATACATTGGACTTTGAAGACATGGGAAAAATGAACTATATTTTTATAAATCTCAATTTATAATATATATATTCTCAATTTATAGATATTTTTATAGATCTCATTTTTTTCTTATAGATTGTATAGTGAAATACTTCTGACATTGGATTAAATATATCAATAAAATTAGTTGTTCCATTGTTTAATGTGGCTACTGTGAATTACACAGGACAGCATGGCTGTATGCTCGCTAACTACCTTAAAGCATACAAAATCCTCAAACATTAGCTGGGGATTTAGCTCAGCAGCATAAATGCCTGCCTGGCAAACGCAAGGTTGTGAATTCAATCCCTGGTACCACACACACACACACACACACACACACACAGACAAACATACAAACTTCCCAAATATCCAAACATTAAATGTGTTACTGTCACAGTGTTGGACCATGGCTGTGTAGAGTATGAAAAATTACTTGGAGATAAGATTTAGTTCAAGCACCAAGAACTCAGAGGGGCTGCCTCTTGGGCATAGGACAGCCTCAGGGAAACAGCCTCCAGGGTTATTTATTTGTGACCCAATTGCAGAAGAAGAACAATGTAGAAAAAGCATTTTACAACATGCTGTATGGGAGCTTTTGTTGGGACAGGGATGGAATAGGAGATTTGTTACGTAATACATGTCAGCCTGCTTTAGGCAGTCCTACCAAGGCAGAGGGAATAGGACATCCATAGTGGCCAGGTATGGTGGTGCACTTCTGTAAACCCAGCACCTGGGAGTCTGAGGCTGGATTGCTACATGTTTGAGCTCAGCCAGGGTTACACAGCGAACTCAAGGCTAGCCTGAGCTACACAGCAAGACCCTGTCTTAAAAAAAAAAAAAAAATGCTGGCCGAAGCAAACATCTTTGACAGTAACTTGCTCCTAACTGTTGACTTCTGCAGACTCTGCTCTACACTAACCATGCGTTCCAGGAATTGTTCTAGCTCCCTTCCTTATTCCAAGTTCAGTTACTCGTTTGGCCAGCATCTCCCCCTCATGTCACTGCTTTCTCCCTGTGGTATTTTCTTTTTTGACTCTTAAGGGTTCCTACTTAAAATTCAAGCTGGGGGAAGTGTAGCTAAGAGCCAGTAGGTAAGAAGAGGGTAAACCTGAGGACCTAAGATACTCTAAGTGGTATCCACAGTGTGCTGTGCTACACACAATTCTTCTAGATATGTTTCAAGAAATGTTTCAGTATTGCATGAAGAAGATTAGGTGCTAAGTACGTGAGGCAAGAGCAGGGTGCTTGTGGTTAATGCATATTCACCTCGATTTTGCCATTTTATTTTTTCAAGATTGTTTTCCCAGGAAAGTATGTTTACTGTGTAGCTATTTGTATTTGGATCTTTGCTAAATTATAAGTTGTATCAGAAAAAAATTCTGTTTTTTTTTTTTGCCCTTTCTCTTTTATTCTTTTACACAGTAGGTGTTGAGTTGGAGTCTGATTCTGACAGTAGCCATGTTCCAGTGTTGATCTAATATTGCTGAAATGAATTTGTTAATCCATCATAAGCCAAGATTTTGAGGTCAGACAAACTTGGTTTGAAATCTGTGTACTCTTTTCCTCACTGTTTAAGCAGCAGACAGGTCTGTTTAAAATTAGCTATTAAAAGTGCTTTTGCTATTTTTTAAAGGTGTTTTCTAAGATATTTACTGTATTAAAGGTGTTAAACACTTCAGTTCCAGCAGTACTCTTTCCCTGCACACACATTGTGCAGGAATTCCTAGAATCTTTAGAAATAGCTGTAACATAACACAGGTATTACTATCTTCCAATGTTTTTATATCTTTCTTTCTTTTTTTTTTTTTTTGTCTCTTTCCTTTTTATCAATACCGGGGATCGAACTCACGACTGCCTGCTTGCAAGGCAGGTACTAATGCCGCTGAGCTAAATCCCCAGCCCCCTTTTATATCTTTCTTAGTCCAGTTCAACTCTTCTTCCACAAAATTTTAACTTTTTGCTTAATTTTACATGTATGTTGTTTCTGAACTGTACAGAGTTGCATAATAGAAATTGCCACTGATTTTATACAACGTGCAAAATAGTCCACTTAGTGTAGGTAATAAAAATAAAAATTGTAAAACTGCACTAGTTGGCTTTTATTACATGGTGATGTACTTTACAGATACATCATCTTTATGATAGTCCCATAAGCTGTGATTTATTACATTCATTTTATAATAAAGTCATGGCTCCAAGAAGTAAAATATGATCCAGATCAACTAGCTGGTAAGTTAGCATCACAGATGTGAAGCTAGTCCTGGAGAATTCCAAAGTGTGTGTGTTTAACCAGCCTACAGTGGTGTATGTCCTTAAGGTTGGGACCTTTAAGATTGGGGAAATTGAGATTGTGTGTGTGTGTGTGTGTGTGTGTGAAGTATTGTAGGGACCCATTAGAAGTAAACATTTCTCTGAGAAAATTTCAGTTTTGCCTTAGTGATCAACTAATACAGTGCAGATTGAGTTTAATAACAGCACCACATTTATGTGGGAAAGCCACACTGGAGCACTTTCAGTGGATATATATAATCACTGTAAATATTTTCTTTAGACCAGCTTTAAATTTTAACATCAAGGCACACAAACTAAAATCTCACTTTCTTTAGAAAAGCTTAAACTTTAAGATCAAGGCATTTATTACTTATTTAGATTCAGGGTCTCGCTGCGTAGTTCAGACTGGCCTTGAGGTCAGAGATCCTCCTGTCTCAGGCTCCTGAGTACTGGGATTATAGGTACAGGCTGCCATAGCAGGCCAGATTACCATGTTACAGATCACTTCCTTACTCTACTGGCCAGGAATGGGAATGTCGTATCTCAGTATTTAAAAACAGACCATGATGTGTTCAACATTTTAGTTGCTATAGTGCTTTTGGTTATTATAGTGAGTGGGGAGAAGTTTACTAAAGGCATTAGGGGTGTTCCAAATCAGAATAGTTCCCTATACAAAATAAGGGTTTGAAATCCTAGTCCAGCCTGGGCAACTTAGTGAGACCGTATCTCAGCATGAAAAATAAAGGGCAAGAGATGCAGCAGACTGAAAGCTGATACTGAAGAAAAAAAATATAATGCTAATCATAAAAACTATTATTTAGATACGAATTATTATTTACACTTTGAACCTGGCATTATTTGACACACGAGAGCACAAAAATTTACACAGTTATAATACGTTCTACCTTTTAAAGGTAATTTCTTATTTCATCTACTCTAATAAAATATGTTATGGCTTAGCATTATGAAAATAATTGTCAATTAAAAAGACAGACTTTAAATAATTTTATCATATTTCACTCATGAGTATATCTAAAAACTAATTGATGAATAAATAAAATTTTATTAATCCAGTCTTTGATTTAGAATAATAAAGTTAATTTTTTAAGTAAAATTTTTTGGTGTTTATGTTTGCTCAAACAGTAGTGTCCTCTGCATGTTGAATGACTGGTGAAAACATTTCTTAACAGAATCATCTGACGCTTACAAAAGTACATAGCCAGCCAGGTGTGATGCATACCTGTTACCACAGCCCTCTAAAGCAGGCAGACTGAAGGTTGGAGTCTAGCATGGGAAACTTGGTGATTTAGCAAGATAGTGTATCAAAAGATGAAAAAGTCTAGGGATACAGTGCAATGCCAAGGCCCAGGATTCAATTACCAGTACCAGAAAATAAAATGAAACAACAAAAATGCACACATGAGATATTTTTCCTAAGGCTCTAATATTCTGCAAGTTTTGATGTTCTGCTGAAAACAGGACTAATTTTTTTTCTTCAAATGTCTTTCAGAGATTTTGAAGGTTAAAATATCAAGAGATTACACTGATTCAATCATGCCAGTGAGACTAACCAGGCTTGTACACGCTTAGATAACAAGTCTGCCATGACTGTTCTGCTAATTGCAGTTGTAAGATACCTTTGAGTGTATGTGAGACAGTCACTTCTGAGGTGCTAAAGTGTAAATAAAAAGCTTGTCTTAGGACTGAGGAGAAAGCGCCTCCAGAAATGTAATTTTATCCTTTTCTTCCAAAACTTGGTCATGAAGCTGCTACTTTAGACTCTATCACTACCCAAACCACGGCTGCTTACGCCTTTAGCATGATACACGTGTGTTGGGCTGCATCGGTAACTTCATACAACAGTTACTGCATAGATACAACTACTTCGTGTTACAGAGTCTGTACATACAGGCCAGTGCATTTAATATGGAGATCATGTTTTAAAATTTACTCCCCTTTTATTTCTCCTATAAATTACAACTGAGACCTTTATTGGTTTTTAAAAAATATGATATATGGTGGTGTACATTTGGAATTTCAAGAAGATGGGAGTTATGTTTGTTATATGTTAAGTTTGATGCATTGGAAACTAATGAGGCATTGAAACAGAGTCATAAATTATTTCTTCCTTATTAGTAGTCTGAATACTTTTCAAACAGTGGGACTAATTTGGGCCTGGGGAAGGGCAGAGATTAGAGACCCTATCTGTTCAGCTCAGGATGTGTGGAAACAGTCTCCACAGGTAGGTGCTTGGAGGTGGGGCCTCTGCGAGGCAGCTAGTGCCCTGTAAATCAGGCCCCACATTAGGACCTGAGGGCAGCTGGGGCCTCAGAGAGTTCCCTCACCCCTTCCTATGGAATCAGGAAGGAGGCCTTGACAGGATCCTCAGTCGGCTGGTGTTTTGGACTTTGAACTGTGAAACAAATGTCTATTGTTTCCAGTCTATGATGTTTTGCTAGAACAGCCTGAACAAACCCTAGATTGGCCATATTTTGTTATTTTGTTTTTATCTTTTTCTCTTTTTCTTGCTATGTAGTGCAAGTTGGCCCTTATTTGATTGAGATCATAATCTGGGGTGCTCATAGTGGACTTTCTGTTGCGAACAGGAATAATTTGTTTTAATAGGAATTTATGATGTTGAACATAAACATGTAAGTTTCACTTCGCTCTTGCTTTTCTCTTAAGGATGAACACCAGTATTCCCATACTTCCAAAAAAGTAAACATAGCATTGTCTGGTCATATGAATTCTCTGAGCTGGCTTGAATAGACAGTTAACCTTTCTTACTTCTTCAGTAATACTGTAAAAAGGCAGTAGGGTAGATGCCTACAACTAGCTGCAAATTGAGGAGCGGGACCAGAAGTGGGCGAGTGTTTGCTGGCTTCCATGGCTACAAGCATTGTGAAACAGAAACTACTGTTTTCAGGAAGAAAAATAAAATAAACATCATTTTGGAAATTAAATCCTCTGAGATTATATTTCTTCTAGAAATGCCTAAAGAACAATTTTATGCATGCGTTGTGTGTCCTCACTTCTAAGTAAGGAAAAACCTTTTGTTATTCATATTAAAAGTGAAGAGGAAATAGCACCCACTTGATTCACAAACGTTGGCTAAAGTCGGAAAACTTTAGAATTTGTTGGGAAGTTGAAAAATTACATAGTTGTTATTTCTTCATAGGATGTGGAGTTTGTCTCTCATGTGCTTCTATTTTTAAAAATCATGACACTGTATCAACACTTCTTTTTAACAATCAAGTTCTGTTTCTCTCCATTCTTGTAAGAGCCATGAATTTGTATCTTAAGGAAGGACTGAGCTGTGAGGCCACTTTTCTACTCATGAGAAGCCCAATGGTCTGACTTGAATACAGCGTCAAACCTTTTTAAGTAAGTATTTTAGGAGAGAATAGCTCAGGTACTGCAGAATTTCAAAAGCCTAGCGAACCACATCAACACAGCTTTTATATGCTTGAGTCTGGTTTACATCCATTCATAAAACTCAAAAACAATTCCCTCCATTGAGAATTGTAATGATGTATTTTGTTGTGAGGACCCAGGGAAACACTTGATTGGCTAGCATAATCACCCGGGCAGCGAATTCTCGCGAGACTTTCCTCTGCCATCCCGGGTTGCCATGGTAGCGCCGGCCTTGACAGAGAAGGGGCGGGGTTGGGGGCTGAAGGCGCGCGCAGCGGCGTCTGCAGGGAGCGGTGCTCCTTGTCCTGCGGGGCTGCCAGCAAAATGAGCGGCCAGGACGGGTGCAGCGAACTTCCTCTCTCCGCGGCCTTGGCTCCCGAGCACGCCCCCGAAGATCTGGCTGTGCACCGGCGCCGGGGGCTCGGCGAGGAGGCGGAGGCCGCGCCGGAGGCCGCAGGTGAGGGCTGTGCGCAGGCCGCCGCGCAGGGAGGCGCGCCCCCGGAGGCGGCGGGCCGGACTGGGGCTGAGGATGCTCTGCGTCCTGCTGAGGGACCGGAGCAGAGCGGGGCCTCTGTGGCGCAGGACGACGGCCGGAAAAATGGCTGTCCGCTCGGAGAGCCGCGCAGTCCCGCAGGAGCGACAGCGCCGGAAGCCGGTGGCGCGGGGACTGCAGGGTCGCCGGCGATGCCAGGGGCGAAGGCCAAGGAAATGACCACTGGGAAGTGCGCCACCTCAGCGTCTGTGGAGGAGGGAAAAGCAGAGCAGGTGGCAGAGGAAAGGAAGGTCATCCAGAAGGAGAAAAGGATGCTTGGAGGAGGAAAAGAGGAGGCCAGGCCCAAGACCCCGAAGATCAGTGCCTGCATGGACTCACTGGAGGCCATCGATCAGGAGCTGTCGAACGTAAATGCCCAGGCTGACAGGGCCTTTCTCCAGCTTGAGCGCAAATTTGGCCGAATGCGGAGGCTCCACATGCAGCGCAGGAGCTTCATTATCCAGAATATCCCGGGTTTCTGGGTGACAGCCTTTCGGAACCACCCCCAGCTGTCTCCCATGATCAGTGGCCAAGACGAAGATATGATGAGGTACATGATCAATTTGGAGGTGGAGGAGCTGAAGCATCCTAGAGCAGGCTGCAAATTCAAGTTCATCTTTCAGGGCAACCCGTACTTCCGAAATGAAGGGCTGGTCAAGGAGTATGAGCGCAGATCCTCCGGTCGCGTGATGTCTCTCTCGACGCCAATCCGCTGGCACCGGGGCCAAGATCCCCAGGCCCATATCCACCGGAACCGGGCAGGGAACACAATCCCCAGTTTCTTCACCTGGTTCTCAGACCACTGCCTCTTAGAATTCGACAGGATTGCTGAGATTATCAAAGGGGAGCTGTGGTCCAATCCCCTGCAATACTACCTGACGGGTGAAGGCCCCCGCAGAGGATTTCGAGGGGCACCAAGGCAGCCTTCGGAGAGCCCAAGGTCCTTCAGATTCCAGTCCGGCTGACTGCTGCCCTATGAGAAGCTCCTGACAGATTTTCTTACCAACCTCCATGCTTGGCCAGCAGCATGCAGTCTTGTCTGTTTGTCCTGGATAATTTTGATCTTCGGTTCTTCTAAATCTTCAACAGTGGCGGTGTGCCTTACCTGCCTCTGGACTTTCCCACTGTTCTGCATTGCAGTAACATTTTTCAGGTGCATGCCCTGCGACAGTTTCTGTGCCAAGCTCAGGAGACTGACTGCCTTCCTTTGTGGGGCTTGGGTCCTGTGTGTGACCAGGGTCTTCTCTGGCTGAAGTGGTTCTCTACCACAAGAAAGTTCAATACATCTTTGCAAATAACTAGGCGGGCTTCCTGTTATAGGCCAGCTGTGCTCCTGATAATCATCTACTGTTAGTTTCAAGATGAAACTGGTATCCCAACCCAGCTGTCATCAACCCAAACTGAACATTCCAGCTACCACTCTCTGAAGCCCAGCTGCCCGCCTAGGCCTTTGCTGTCCACCCTACTGGTTATCTGGTAGAACAAACAGGTAGCTGGTGGCTTCTAGGCATGGGTGATGTAATAGATGAAGTGCGTTTTATGCTATTACTTGGTTGTCTTTCCCTTAGATTACTATACATCATGATCAGCTTTGGTGGTATAAAGGTCTGTGCTCTAACACACACCTAGTTCTCTCCTGATTGAACTTTGCACAGGTTACCATTGTCTGCCTTCTCAGGAAACTGCCTCTACTTCACGATTACCCATCAACCCAAGTGGCAGGGAAGGGCTCCTTCCAGCAGTTCGCCTTTTTGAGCTCTGGCCCACAAACTACCCTTAATACAGGCAACCTTTTCCTCTTCCATATCCATGCTGCGTGGGGCAGCTGTCAGAGTGGGGCTGCTGACTTTGCATAGATCATGGCCAAAGCTTGTTATACCTCTTTTCTCCCATTCCCCATCCCCTGCCTTTCTCTGTGTGGGAGTTACAATTTAGAGACCACAAACAAGGCTGATAGGGTTTTCCTTCACTTGCTCTTGGATATATCTAGAGAAAGCTACTATAAAACAGACTGTGAATCTCTGAGTGCCCTCACTTCCTGTGCTCCATTTTTTTTTTTTTAAAACAAGGTCTGCAAGTTTCAAAGGGAGCTCTGTAGGTTAACTGCTTAACACTTAAAAGTGCTCTTTTAGGATAACCCCACCCTTTTCTTTTTTCTTCCCACCTAGTGCTATTTCTTTTTAGTTTGAAAAGTCAGAAGGAGGCAGAGAAGCGCTTCAGTGATGGGTTCAAGACAGACCCTGAGCAGTTAAGTTGAAGCAATAAAAACTTCACTTTTCTAACAGGACTTTGGACTCTAGAAATAACCAACAGCAATTTTCAGGTCACCCCATTGTAATTACTGCCCTATCCCAAAAGGCCCTTTCCTACTGTCTGGTCTTCCTGGCCTTCATTTCTCTCCTGAATTTCCCTCTGCTTCTGTCCTAACAGGTGCGGGACCAGGCTTCAGTCAGTGTGGGAGATCCCAAGCTTTCTTGGGGGATGAGGGGATGTGAAGTCTGATTGGATTTCCAGGAGTTCCATTAGGTGAACAGCAGTGCTCTCAGGGCTGCCTCAGTTGTGCGGATGATCATGGTGGTAACTGTGAGCTGCTTGTGGTTTCCCCTTCTTTGAAGGTGCTGCTCTGTGCTCCCTAAAGGCTTAAGGTCTGGACACAACCAGTGTAGGGCACTCTAGTAAACTAGGCCCAGAGGTGGAGTATGGTGTGGATCCGACTTTGCAAGGCTCCCATTAAACCTGAGACCCTACAGGATCAGGGATGGGAGGAGACCCAAGGTGCTTTCCAGGCACAGGCAGGCTAGGGACCTCAAGAGCTGAGGTTTAATAAATAGACTGCCTGGAGGATTTGCTTCCCGATTTTCCTAATTCCTTGAATTCACCAATAGATTTTTGTAAACAAATGAGCAAACCTAGATATTTTCTCCTAGAATCACCTTTATATATGTGGAAGATTAATGGTGTATCATCTTTTATTTCCCTCTTAAGAGTCAAATCCTATTCATTCCTCCATTACAGTCTACTGGCAAAACTGATGTTCACAGGGCTGCTTTTTGCTTATCATGGAGAACATGTGCAAAAATAACAAATCTGTGTCCTGTGCAGTAAGATGACTTGTGTGAATATTCATGAATAGAATGGTTTGTTCTGGTCTCATCATATCTAGCTTTATTCTTAGGAGTACAGTTTGAATGTTATCTTCAAAGAGCGAAGATTTTGCCAATTGTTTGTTATGTCTTGTGAAAGTAACCTCAAAAACTATTGCCTATCTTGATATCCCTTGCCTCAGTAATAATGTACTTGACATTTTTGTTGTTAACCAGCATACGTACTAGTAGAATTGCTGTCAAACTAAGAGAGAATTGTTAGAACTTCATCTTCTCT
This sequence comes from Cavia porcellus, assembly GCF_034190915.1. Lineage (NCBI taxonomy): Eukaryota > Metazoa > Chordata > Mammalia > Rodentia > Caviidae > Cavia > Cavia porcellus. The sequence goes on from NW_026947490.1 coordinate 75,643,187, forward strand.
TATGTGCTGGGAGGAAAAGTAAAATGTCACTGCTGTGTTTGTTTTCACCCAAAAAGAAAACTACATAAAAAGTTCTGTGTTATCCGGATTAATAAAAGATTGGAAAATCAGTAAATTATCAAATGGTCACAGGGAAATTAAGAAGTTTGTCACTATTTCTTGCAGGGCTTTATGGACCAAGATGGGAATACTTACGACAGAATCTAACTGGTCTGGAGGGAAAGCCAGGCATTTCGAGCAGGTGTGCAGGACTTCTGCATGGACTGAATGGTTGGTACGTGAGACAGTCTTAACAGCCCGAGTTAATGACTAGTTGGTAGATTACCTTCCCTCCACACCTTTATAAAGTAGAGGCTGAGTACAGCAAAATTATCATTAGTAGTAACTGAAGTTGTGGTGTTTGTTACCTTGTTTTTTCTAGATATATTTCATTCTTAATATTTTGGGTAATTCTTTTTAAAGCACCTTAGTACTTCAGGAAAGTTTTTTTTTTTTGTCTTTTTCCTTTTTATCGGTACCAGGGATCGAACTCACGACTGCCTGCTTGCAAAGCAGGCGCTTATGCTGCTGAGCTAAGTCTCCAGCCCCAAGGAAAGTATTTTAACTAGCACTTTCAGAATCTAGTGATTAATTCTTCCAAAAGTCTTATTTTAGGCTCCTTTAGAGAACTAGATCAAGAGCAGCTTAGTTAACATAAATGTAGTAAACAAAGATGGCGTTTAGTGAATTTAGAGAATACTTTTCCTTGAAACACTATTTTAAGTGATAAAAATACAGGTGTTTCCCTCATTGCCAAAACTGCGTTGGTTGTGTTGGGAAATTAACTACATACAACTATTAAAGAATAAGTTGCTTTTCTTTTTTAATATTCTAATTTTTCTGGTGCCACTTTATAAATTTGTAAACAATGAGATAAACACTTCACAGTCGATTTAACAAAAGAAATTCATGTGAGAGCAGTGACATGCTAGAAAGGTAGAAGGAACCAAACCCTACCCTCTTTTTACAAAACGGAAAAAGCTGATGTCAAACTAGGTGGTGCCGTTCAGGCTTTTTAGGTAGGACAGGTACAAGCAGGATTAGAACTCCGGGCATGACAGAATTTTTTGGCTTCTCTGGCCAAACATACAATGTTTTCTTTTGGGGCTGTCATTCTGCTTCCTAACAGCAGTTTAAAACAAGGGTTTCTGTTTTTGCCATTTATAGAATGAACATGAATAAGGAAAAATAACTTTTATTTTTTAAAGAAATCAAATTTCTTTTTATACATGAGATCTTACACTGAGCACTAAACTACTATATGCTGACCTTAATATTCCAGTGACATTTCAGATGCCAGTTTCAAATGCAGTTATTGGTAGATTTCAGACAAAGCTACTGACTTTGAGGGGAAAAAAAAGCAATAACCTAGTATTTACCCTGAGATAACTGATATCTGAAGTATATGTAGGATATATGGGAATATTTACAAATCATAACAAAATAGTTACTTTTCATTGTGCGTTTCATCTGCTCAATTCTCTGCTACAGTCCAAGTAAAGTAATGTTAAGCAGTGTTTTTTCTGTCCATTATGGATAGTGAAGTTACAGTATCCCTGCGTTATCTGGCTCCAAACATCTTTTCACAAGTGGCTACTACTGAGGAAACTAAAGACAGAACACAGAACACTCCAGCCTTGGATGCAGCAGACCTGAAAAGAGCAGTCTTCCTCAAAAAAAAAAAAAAAAAAAAAAAAAAAAAAAAAAAATCTCATCATCTTCTTACCCAAAGACAAAAATCAAATTTAACTCAATTTAATTAACTATAAATTTCTCTTTAATGAGCAAAAGCCTAAGTCCCTTTTTTGTTAGGGCTAACCACTGGAAGGCTACCATCCTTTTTTTGAAAATGCATGCTTTAAAGTTACTGAAAATAAATAAGCAGTTACTTATAAAATAAAATTAACATTATTAGGGGAAGAAAAACCTAGTGGGGAACAGCAGAGACTGAGAGAGTTTCAGTACTGTCCCATGTCTGTTGATCTCACTTTAGAAAAGAGAGGAACAGCATGAAATAGCTTCAAAAAAATCATATAAGCCCCAGACTGTTGGGATGCCTCCCAGGGTTTCTGATCCAGGAGGTGTTTGGAAGGCCTTCAAATCTGCATAATCAGGCTCCAGGTGATGCTGAGCTGCTGGTCTAGTGTACCACTTTGAGAACCACTGGGCTAAGCACGTGTGCGTGTGTGGGCTGGGAGCCACCTGTGAGACCTCCTGTGCCACCACCTCCTCAGGGATAGTCTGATCTCAAAACTGTTGGTATGGAAAATATCAATGTTCCTTGTACTTCTATGATACTTAGATTTTAACATAGTAAGAGTTGTTAAGCATCAAATAGTTTATATAAAATAGACTTATGCACAAATATCAATTACTTGGTCGTTTTCACAAAAACTTGTTCCTACAAAGCATTTTACAATATTTTTGAAAATTAACATCTGTAATAGTACATTTGGTACATATATGGTTTTTCACTCTGATTCCTTTTATTGTCGGTGTCTCGTCATTTGATAAGACCATTGGTGTAATGGACTAATGGGTAGTAGCCAGCTGTTTTTGAACTGTTTGAAGAGAATCTTGTAAACTTGTAGTCCAGGGGTAATTCTGGGGAGAGAAAAAAACGTCCACAATATGATTATTCTGAAGGTTCCCAAACACATTTCATATCAAAGGTGAAGCTCACATACTTTAGAATTTCTGAGTTTAACATATCTCTTGCCTTCCCCTCTAGGTGGGGCCTAGCATGAAGAGTCTAGACGCCCCTCCCTAGAAAGTTTACAATAATATTTAAATCAAATCACAGAGCTGAGTGATTGAGTGAGTGAGCTTAGTACTCTACACAAATCAACACCTAAAGTAGGAATGTTCATCTGAAGTAGAAACTTAAAAAATCTCTTAGTTCCTACTCGGGCTCAAGTAACTACTGAATCCAAGTGCGTACTCTTCATAGCTTTAAGCACAGCCCAGGGTTACTAATGACCTTTGAATAGTTAGCAAAATAACATGCATGAAACAGTGCTTCTATAAAATAAGCATCACACACAGGCACCCAGGCAGAAGTAGGGCCAGGAGGGGACTCGGAAGAAAGACGTACACTGTATGGTTCACTGATGGTGGGACACTATGATACCCACATAACGGGCTTCAAGATCTTCGCCTTACCTGAATTTCTCCAGGGAAACATAACTGTAAGTATTCTATGTGGAGCCTAATGATTTATGCCATGTTGTTCATTTCACATGCAGGTAATAAGGCAATAATCTTTATGTCACCAATTTTCCAAGTAAAATATCACTTACTAGTAGTGGACATTTTGAAAATGATACTGGCATAAACTGTACTTGATAACAGATGCCACTGAGAATCATCAAGACTTAAGCACTAATCTTAATGCCAGAGAAAGCTGGGATTACTGTGACTGCGGAGGCCAGGACTTGCGCAAGGCCATGGGCCTCACTTTCCTACTGACCGGAGTACATTTGGAGCCCCACACTGAAAAAGGAATTGGGAAGTAAACTGGTAACAGTAGTTTCTAGAGAACACGTATCTGAGGTCTTGGATTTGATAAACCATCAAAATGCCTAAGAACACCTGGAGCCAATCACTCTCCACCCCATTCTTTTAATGTCCTAAAGGAAATGCTCACACCTATGTTAAAAAGATGACCTTATGAGAATGTTTAAGACCAAACACCATTGTTATATAGATATGGTTAAACACAGCTTTTATGGCAGCTCCTTACCCCACAGTGTCAAGCAGTCAGAGAGGTGACTGGATCACACTCCCAAGTGAATCAACCCATCTAGGAGTTCACTGTTGAAAGTGCATTAGAGGTGGGCCGGGCCAGAACGGTGGGTGCCTGGGGGCATGGGTATTCCCACTGCTCCTCCCTCACCCCTGGCTTCTGGCTGCCATGGGCAGGGCCGACTTCCTCCACCATGCTTCCTGCTTTGGACACTTTCCTGGACTAAACCTACTGAATGGCCATGAAACAAGGAAAGCTCTTAAATTGTGCATGTGGGGTACTGCCCCAGCGACTGGAAAGTGATTAATAAAAGCTGTAAAAGTGGTTTCTGGGTATGTGATTGTCAATGAGATGCCCACGTTCCATAAGAGGCAAAAGGGAGCATACAGCTTTTTCAGTCTTGTTTCATGCGAAACAAATAACTTCATTCTGTCACAGGTTTAAAAGACAATGAAAAGGCCCAGTGTAAAATAGTCCCAGAGTATGGAATAATCAAACGGAGTAAAGTAACTGCTGTTACAACAGATCCCCTGGCTAAGGAGTCATCAGAGTTAAGCAGGAAGAAAGTATTCACATTTTGGCTACAGACACTGCTGTTTGGAAGCAAAGAGAAAGGGAGAAAAGAACCCAACTCCTGCTTACCACAACATTCCTCTGTGAGATGCTGTGTACACTGTGCTATCCACATGTGGTTAACAGTTAAATAAAACAATAAATATTCTTATGTATTAAATTCTCATAAAGTAATACAGAAATTAACAACTTTTGGGAATTACAACAAAAAGAGCCTAGCAGGATGACACACAAAGAGCCACATCCAAAGCCACGACCATCACAATGCTTCTTCTCGAGGTAAACTAACAGTAGTGTCCCCCTGTACTGAATGCTACAGATGTGATACTGAAGTTCTGTGTGCGAGACAGCTTCTGACAGCGGAGTGCTTATACCAGTACTTTGCTTTTGGAGGAAGTATCTTGAACATGAAAATAAACCTTATGACATAACTCTCATTCTTTCCCCACAAAGAATGAACATTTGTTTAGTTTGCCTGCTGGCAAATCTTAATACAGTGGGACCTTGGCTCATGAACTTTATTCTAATATTCTGGAAATGACAGTTATGTTTGCGTTTGTGCAGGAAAGATGGTTGTGGTTGTGTTCATTGCCCGATGCAGTTTGCAAACAAAAGCATTTGTGAACTGAAGTAGCACTGTGTTTTCTCCTGTATGCTGCCATAGAGAAAGCTTTTGCTGCTTATAAGCTCCAAAGGGCCTGCCTCTTTGCCTTTGTAACAGTAACAATACTAGGGCCCATTTCTTGAGAACCTGTTTGCTGGCTAACTACACTGTATCATCTCCCACAACAACCAAGGTGGTGGAACCAAGGTGGTGGAATCTTGGAGCTGTGTCAAAAGCTGCAGTTATCAAGCATGCCCAGAGTGCATCCCTGAAAAGCAACTAAAGTGATCTCTGGACTAGCAACAAAGCATTCACAGACAGCACAAAACAAACAATACAGACATGGCAAGGCAACAAAACCCAATTCCCCAGAAGCCAATCCAGGGGGTGTCAAGGGGCAGAACAGATAGGAGAAGGCTAGAGAACAGCTCAAGGAGATTCTTAGTAGGATTAAAGAAGATACAACAACAGATAATGCAAGTAATAACCAAAAAGATGCAGGAGCTCTTGGAAGAAACTGATAGCTAGATGAGCTAAACAAATGATACAAAACATGAATGATCAGTTTACCAAAAAAAAATTAGAGTACATGAAAAGGTTCTGTTCAGAAATCCAGGGAAAGCATGGGCAGCAAGATGAATTAATATGAGGACAGAATTTAAGAATTAGAAGACAATGATGTCTTCAGAGATACCTTGAAAACAAGAGAAAGTGAAAACTGGGCCAACAACTGCTAGATAATGCAAAGACTAATCTAAGAATAACTGGAATAAGTACCGGAGACAACACAAACAGCATAAATAACCTGCTAACAGAAATAATGGCAGAAAACTTCCCAAACATAGGGAAAGAAAGAAACATGTAGGTAAGTGAGACATATAAAACACCACAGCCACGACCAAAAGAGAATCTTTCCATGGCACATTATACTCAGAATTCTAGAAATCTGTCACCGGGACAAAAACCTTAAAAGCTGCTATAAAAAGGCAACAAATCACACACAAAGGCAAACTCATCAGATTATCAGCAGACTTCTCTACACAAACCTTAAAGGCTAGGACAATTTGCAGTGAAGTGTTCCATCCCTAAAAATAACAACCTGAGATACTGAATTATGCATCCCGTAAAACTGCTTTAAAATGATGGAGAACTAACGTATTTCCATGACAAGATGTACCTCAAGAAATTCAAGACCATCCAACCAGCATTTCAAAAATTCTCAAGAAAACATCCTCGAAAGAGAATGAAACCCACAGTGCCTGTAAGTCAGAAGAATGACTACACCTGTAGGAGGAGCAGGTAATCCAACAATGTATGGTATAAAAGAAGCACATTTAATTCAAAAACATTCACAGATTAAAAATATCAAAACATACAGAACAGTACTCCAAGAACCAGGAAACCATATAAAAACAAGAATTGCCATCCTAATTTCAGAAAAAGTAGATTTTAAGCCAAAACTGATCAAAAGAGACAAAGGTCATTACATACTAGTTAAAAGAACAGTTCAACAGAAGAGTTAACAATTATATACATACCACATACTGGCACACACTTAATAAAAAAGCACTACTGGCCATGGAAAATCAGATAAATACCAATACAAGAGTAATGGGAGACTTAATTTCCCATTGTCACAAACAGATCAACTAGACAAAAAAAATCAACAAAGAAACATCAGAGTTGAACCAAACCTTCGAATAAATGGACTTAATATCTATATAGTATTCCGTCCAACAACAAATACACATTCTTTTCAGCAGCACATGGGATTTTCTCCAAAACATACCCTACATCAGCCAATAAACTATGCTTAAATAAATCCAAAAGAATCAAAATTATCCCTTGTGTATTATGAGACCGTAGTGCACTGCAACTAGAAATTAACAGCAAACAAAACCCCAGGAACTGCAAACAGGAGGAAATTAAGTAATAACCTCTTGAATAATTAATGGGTCATGGTGAAATTAAAGAAATCAGACAATTTCTACAATCAAACAATAATGCCAGTAACAATGTATCAGAACATGTGGGACACAATGGAAGTAGTCCTAACAGGAAGTTCATAGTGAAATCCCACATTAGAAAAAAACAATGAACTCAAGTAAGCTAACGATGCGCTTCAAAGTCCTAAACAAATAGGAAAAATTCAAAGCTAATATAATAAAGGAAATTATAAAGATCAGGGCAGAAAATAATGAAGTTGAGACAAAAAAACCATAGATATATAAAGAATGAATCAGAGTTGGTTCTTTGAAAGATTAAACATATACATAAACTTTTAGCCAATCTTACCAAAATAAGAAAAGACTTAAATACAATCAGAAATAAGAAAGATGTTTAGTTTGGTAATTTCATGAGGTCTTATAAACATGTGAATCTGAGCAGGAAAAATTAAAAGGGGTAAAACCGAAATAAGCTGTGTGGGTGCAGCAGCTCCCTACACTGAGTGTAAGCATTCTGTGTGGTAAACATGTACATTATAATAAGAGGAAAGAAACATCCAACTTTCGGCGCAGCGTCAGAAATAAGGGCTGATCTGAGCCACCCAGGCTGCCACATTCAAATATCTAGGAGAGGTTTCCCAAGAAAAAGAACTCGGTGTCATCCGCAGAATGTCTCTCAAGGTCACAGACTCTAGCAGGAAAGGCTACATTGTCTGTCCAGCAGCCGGCAGGGCTGTGCGGGGATCTCCCTGCTTACCTGCAATGGCTTCGATGCTTGGAATTGCAATGGTGCTGTAGGTGCTGATTTTGTTAGAAGACCACGTATAAACCAAGGAGTCCTCTGTGCTTTCCCGTTCCGCAATCGAATCAATGAAAAAAGAGCCCCACTTTTTAGATAAGGTATTTAGAGGCTTTGCCTTTAGTCCCTAAAATAAGAGAACAAAGTAACTGATTAATACTGGAAACTGATAAACCTAGTGTTTTTACCCCCTACTTTGTAAATAACAATTATTTCCTACTATAGATGTACTGCCAATCAATTGATATAAGGTTTCAAATTACTAGTGTTTTTTAAGTATCTTATTTTTCTAGCTGTTCACTGGGAATACTGAGGTAAGTATGTCCACTTCTTGTGGGGCTGAACACAGTCCTTGTCACACCTTTGCTCTTCACCTACGAATCCCCCCAAGAGGTGGTCACACCCTAGACACGGAACCCTAAATAAAACAGTATTGATTCCTGAGTGAAATGCCACATTGATGTTCACAAATAAAGAAGAAAGATTATCTGCACTGCACATGGAGCTGTCAGATGCAGCAGGCTGAAACGCGAGTGAACAACACTGGCCTCGCTTTATGTTTCCTGAATTAGCTAGCGGCAATGTATGCTGTACTATAGTTCAAGTTAACATTAGCCATCTTGACTCAGTTTACCCAGTCTGGTTGCTGTAAGGCGACATCTTAACCTGCAGGTATCACCGGTGAATCCGGCCTCCCTCATAGGTAACTTTCCCTCGGTAACTGTCCTGGTACCTCTTTCTTAAGTTCTGACCGAATATCTGATTTCTTACATGCTGGGATATCAACCCATTTTATTAGGCTGGACCATATTGGGGTGCAGGTATTCACCTGTTTTTGACAAATAAAAACATTAATTTTATAAGTTTGGTCTACACAGATGCTGTAAAACTCCTTTCCCATGGGACGGTAGCATCATAGGTATCATGAACAAAATACCTAACACTGATGCAGCTGAGGACATCAGCTTTTCTTACCGTCTTCTGGGATTAACTCAGGAAGTTACTGGCCACCCTGCGGTCAGAACAGTACTTTCAGAATTCAAATCCAGTGGCACACGTGTCCACACCAGAGTGCAGTGCCTAGAAATGTTGTGGCTCACAGCATCATCTTGAAATAATCTGGCCAATTTCAGTTTTAATTACATTTCGGAAAGTTTACATAGGCTCAGTGACGTAATTAGAGTTACGTTCTTTTGCATTCAGACTGTAAACTGGCCAAAAGATGGCACCTTTTGTATACTGTGCTCTTGGTCTTTTTCTCACCAGTCACAAGCTGCAGGCTCATGCAGTGCCCTCTGTGTGGATGGTTGCTCTCAGAATGCAGCAGTGGAAGGCGTCTGAGTCCTGCCTTCTCTGCAGGGCAGCAGAGTCGCTGCTATCATGAGGAGCAGAGCTGACTGCCCGTGTGCTGTGCTATTCCCACCTGCGTGCAAGGGTGCTGTGCTGAGGGCGGACCTCACTTATACACTGATGCAGTCTGCTCACTGGTTCTAAGTTCATGTCAAATGGTGTTTGTAGAGGAAAAAAACCGTTTCTCATTTGCCTTCACATATAGGCACAGATGCATGATGGATTTTGTACAAAGTGGATAATACCACCAAACTGGCCTGACAGCTCTGCTAGGGATCACCCCATCAATACAAATACAGCTTTAACAATGAACTACTGAAACATAAGGGCATTCATGTGGGCCAGGAGAACAAGGGCCACTTCAGCTTTTGCACAGAAGTTCTTCTGTCAAGGAAAGAGTGGACAGGCCCCTCACCTCGTATTTCCCCCTCTTCTCCAGAGGCTCCAGCTGCTCAGGCTTCTCACCCTCCTCGCCCCTGAGTTCTTCCAGGATGAGCACAGTCTCCCAATTACTGTAGTGACTTGCTGGGAAAATGTCGGAGTGCATGCTGTCGCCAAAGTAAACGACCTGAAAGTTGGGCAGCACATTCTGTCTCAGAGGTGGGCATTTTATGGAAGGCAGAAGAAAATTCCTCAAGATGCATCAAAGTATGACCACAAAATACGGCCTAAGTTTACACATCTTAAACTTCCCTGGGTAACTTCAGAGGTGACCACTGAACTGACCCTATTGTTCGCGTGCCACACGGGCTGTTTCTATTCCTGGAGGCTCCAAAAGGTTCCCCATGGGGTGAAGGGATAGGAGGCAGAACCTTCAGACCGAGCCCTCTGTGCCCTGAACCCTCCTGCGCCCTTGGAGGGCTGTGGTGAGGGGAGCTGCAAGAGCAGGACCCTCACTTGGTGGTCTGTCCCGTGCCTGCGGCACCAGTAAGTATTTTTTAGAAGCGAAAATTCTGCTGTAAACCTGTATGCTATGTACAACACCGACGTGGCCAAGATGTCAAAGGAAAATGTGCCTCTAGTCTGTGGCACAGTTTCCTTTACTGCTTATTTACATGTGGACATTCTTCTTTTTTGAGGAATTGAGGGGTTACCATTCCCAAGGCACCCCAAACACAGATCCCTCTCACTCTGGACCATGCCCCTCTGCTTGGAATCCTTGCTACTCAAGGCATTGATAGAGCCCAAGCCTACGTCAGCAAAAGGACGACTTATTTCATGAGAAGAGGTAAAAGGAGAGAGGTGGTGGGCGGGCAGAGGCAGGCGATCCCACCACAGGTGACTAAATTGAACCCACGGACAGCCAGGGTTTTAGTTTCCAATGTTCTTATGAGCAAGCAGACATAAAGGACTCTGTCTCCACCCAGAAGTACCTTTGGCTGAGGTTTCCCGGTCATTTTCTTCAGCAGCTGGTAAAGGTGAGCAGCGTTTCCCTGGGAGTACCAGCCAGGTTTCTCCAGAGATGGCAGCGCCTCCTGCTCCTCATCGTCCTCTGCAAACACAGTGTGACAGTCACCCGCTCTGATCTGGTGGGGGAGTGCTCCTCAGGGAGCCAGTGCTCAGGGAGAGACTGCTGACTGCAGGCCTAATGGGGGAGGGGCTCGCACTCCTGAGCTCCACCAGCACCTCGTGGGTGGGCGTGGGGCGTCCTACCCAAGATCTGAAAGCTGGCACGTGACTTACTCAGGGATCAGATGTACGCCTGTTTCTGCAAAATGGCTCACTAAGGAAACAACCCTGAGCAATGAAAAACACTGAGCAATGATCTTTTTGGAATCGGGGGTGAGAAAGCTTTCATAAGTGGTCTTTTAAATTCAGGTTTAGTAGATTAAGTTTAGTAGCTCAGGGCCTCAATCGCTTTGCTCTAGTTTGGATGGAAGAGAATAGTAAAGGGACTATCTGATCTCAGAGTACATTTGTGGGCTTTCCAAGCTGTTTGCTCTCATCTCTATGTTTATAAATTCAAGTAGTTATATACTACTGAGACGGGGTCACATTTCATGGTGGATAAGAAGCACATAAATTTGTTTTCATAAATGTTAGATAATACAATAGAAAAATAAAAGTGGACATGGAGGGTGACTGATTTCTTAGTTTTAAACTGGGATAGTTACAATGCTTACCTGACACAGTGTGTATGTAAATTAATATAGAGGAAGCCCATGTGTCTATGTGTTTACCAAGCCTCCGCTGCTCTCCTTTCAGGGTAACGGTAAAGAAACTCATGTGTGGACAAATGAAGGAGTCAGGAGAAAGTGTGTCTTTAGGCTAGTCTGCAGTATAATTTCAGATAGCGCTCGTTTACATATGAGGGTGCTTCTTTTTGGATGACTTAGTAGATTACCACTTCTCAGACACCCCAAGCATGAATCTCCTGCATTTTCTGGATTGTGGCCCTCTGACCAGTACCTGACTGCTGTGGCCAGGGCCAGGCCAAACCCTCAGAGCACTTCCAGCTGGGGTTAGCGCATAACAGAGACCAAGTCTGACTGTGGATTCCGGACCAGAATGTAGCATAGGTGTCACTGGACACAGGGACAGTTTGCACCTGGCATCCCTGAGGGCACCATAAGCTGACAGGGGAGCCCCAGCCCACTCCCGTGATGTCTTTATAGCCAAAGCTCAGTGCGGATTGTAGCACCTATTTATGTCAAAAGAAGTCAGCAACAGGAAAGAAGGGCTTCAGAATGCAGAACAGGGGAGTTCTGGAAAATGTTCTGGCAACTTAACAGAGTTCAAAATTGAAACTTAAAAAAATGTGAATGTGTTACTCAAAAACCACAATAATTCATACTTTAAAAACACCAGTTGTTGCACTCACTATTCTACAACAGTCACCCATTCTTTCATGCACATAAAAGCAATGTGAACACCGATTCTTTTCTTTTGCTTTAAAGGCTCCATTTGCTGAGGCATCACTGACGCACCTTTGCAGCATATGGTCAGGTGAGTTCGGGCACGTACATGCACCCTGTATTGGCTGAGCCACTGTATGTCCCCCAAATTCTGGGCCCCAGGATCTCAGAATGTAAATATACTTGGATGCAGGGCCTTTACGAAGGTTACTAGGTTAAAATGACACTGTTAGTGTGGGCCCTAATACAGCATGGAAACCTCACAGAAAGAAGGAACTGGGTCCACACAGCAAGGCCGTGGGAGACACGGCCAGCTGCGAGCTGCAGAGGCCTCGGCCGAAACCAGTGCTGCCAGCTGGCACCCCGGTCTCAGACTCTGTGCCTCCAAACTGTGGGGAAACCAACTGCTTTCCAGTCAGGCAGTCTGCAGTATCTTGCAATGTTTTCTCAGCAGACTAATGGAATACACAGGACTTCCAGCCTGAGTGTAAACAATAGCATCCTCACACCAACGTCTGTAACCTACAATTTTAAAAGTAATTTTATATGCAGTACACTGTGATCTGCCTCTTTTTAATAAATGCATTCTAATATATGCAAGTTCCATGATTTACTAACTAGTCCTCTGCTGACAGACATGGAGACTGTCACCGACCTCCCATTCTTAGACTGAAAACAGGAACAGAGCAGGCTCCACACAGCCTGGTGGGAGAAGACGGACGTGCAGGTGGAAATGCAAGGCATTTACTTTCATATCTTAGCCTCCTCTCTGCTTTATCTCATCAACTGTCTCTGGTACTGGGATACAGCACCGAACAAGATGCTCTTGAGATGCTTATTCTCTGGTGATGATCTCTCCCTTGTTAGAGAATACTCACCAGTGAAGTATGATGAAAAACATAGACATTATTTTTGTTCCCAGGATTCCTTTTTATATATACTTGGACTGACTGAATAGTTCCTCTTCACTTTTATACAACGTCCCCAATTCCAAACTAGAATTTCTTGCCCCAACTGTACATTTTCAGGCATATTTTTTTTTGCATAATTTTTAAGTAAAATATCCACTAAAATGTTTTTGTTGTTGCTGTTGTGTTGGGGGCTATCAAAGGAAAATTAGGAAAATAGCCTAGCAGTGAGGTGGGTAAACTGAATAGACTAGAAAATGAGATTCTTATTGTGTAACAGTTTGGTTTGGTGGCTTTCTGATGCATTTAATTGCTTTTTAAGGCTTTCAGTCTTTTGCTTTGGTTTCAATATACTTACTTACCTAAGTCGATTCTATACCCATTACATTTGGAAGTTTATTTTTTTCCAAAATGACAATCTTCACTTAAATGTACGCACTAAGACATAACTTGATTACTGGGGATGCAGACTGGCTGTAGCAAATGTTAACATAGTAAAGCAAATCAATAAGCAGGCACAGACAAAAACATTTACATTAATGAATGAGTGTTTAATTCTACACTAACATATTTTGCTGCTTTCATTCAGCAAGTTTCTAATGTTTCTGGCATTGTTTGCTAGGCCTAGCAAGTGACTCAGCAATTCAAAAGATAGGAAATCAGTATACTGAAGACACACCTGCACTTCAATGAGCGTTACAGCATTACCTGCAACAGCCAAGATATGCAAGCCAATTCAGTGTCTCTCGATAGATTAAAGAGTAAGGAAGATGTATCCCTGTGTGTATTGGTGTGCACTTGGGGATACAGGAGGGCGTAAAAGGTATAACATCTGCATATGGTCTATGAACAGTCTCCCATATATTCTGAACCATCTTGAGCTTTTTTATGATAGCTATTAAAGTCAAGATGCTATGTAAACAGCTGTAAAACTCTGGTTCAGGAGTGACAACAGAAGGTCTGTATGTGTGCAATCTGCACGCAGTTCTATTTCAGGTATTTTTCCTGTGGGTAGCTAAAGCTGCAGATGCAGCGGGCTGACTACTCACACATCGAAGCACTACTCAGCCTTAAGGAAGCAATCTTCCTATCTGAAACAACATGGATGCACCTGGAGCATAAAAAGCTAAGTGAAATAGGAAAGAAAGAAAGAAAAACAAAACACGGTTTCATCTGTATGCGGAACATGAAAAGCTGAACTCACAGATGCAGCAAAATGGTTGCCAGTGGCTAGAGAGATGGACAGACCAGAAATATTGGACAATCCCCACCCCCCAATTTCAGCTAGATAAAAGGAATAATTTCAAAAGATCTGCTGTATATCACAGTGATTCCAGTTAATAAAATTGTATTATATTTGAAAGTGGTTAAAGGAGAAATTCCAAGTTTTTTCTTCACAAAGAAATAGAATATGAGGCAATACATATAACTTAGCTATTCCAAGTATACCGTCCACTGGAACACCCTATTGAACACCAAAAGTATGTATAATTTTTACTTGTCAATGAATAAATAAAAATTATAGTTAGAAAAAAAAATTAAAAAAGTAAATAAAGCAAGTTGTTCTAGAACCCAAAGTGTAAAACAATTTTTAAAATGGAATTTTAGTAACAGTATTGGTATATATTTTAAAACAAACTTTATAACATTTTCAAACTACAAGTCCAATAAAAGACAAATTTTTTGGTTAAATAATTGAAAATGTAACTTGTGGGATCGTTATTATTATTACGCCTCGCAATGTGGTACAGTCAAAGGAGAGGGAAGCGTAAGGGGCACTTCGTAAGTCCTGCTGTTTAAGCAGTTTATCGTTAATCTCATGCAGCTTTAATTAAACAGAAACACCACCTCAATTGCAGTAACTTGTCAGCATCAGTTAATGATCTCCAATGTTAAAAATCTGGTCTATTTTTTACATGCACTGTTGTTCATTACTAGTGTGTTTATGTGAGATTTTAATCAAAGCTCTATGAAATGCCATAAATACAAACACAGATTTCTGGGGGGATGAAAACACTGCAAAAAATAAAATTCTCATTTACTGAGTACTTATACATTTATGTATAAGTTTGTAAAAAGGGATTTAGCTTAAATTTTTTCTGGTTTAATTAAAAGAATACTGTCCCGAGGTAACAAATTATTTCTTAACATGAAGGATTTTCAGTATAACATTTAAACATATATGTTTACATGTACACACAAATATAAACTTTTATATACCTATGCTTTTATATATACATAAAACCATATATACAAGCATTATAAACTTGTAAACTTATATAAATACACATATATAAACACACATGTGTATATATACATATGTGTGTGTATATGTATATATATATAAATAAAATTAATGCTTTGCTTTCCTCTGGAGTAGGCATTTTAGCAGTCACTACTGAGGTCTGGGGCCAGACAATTCACTGTCTCTGTGGGGCGTTCTCCTGGGTGACAGGATAGCTGGCAGCATACCTGGCCTCTGCTTCCCCATGCCAGCAGTGCCCTGCTTCTGAGCTAGCAACCAAAAATTTCTCCAAAGTCCAATTTGTACTGAGGGGCTAAACTGCCATCGCTGAAAATCCAGTGACTTGGGTCATCTCATCAGCAGAAAGGTACGTTCCAGGACCTTCATCTTACTAACTGTGCCCTGGTCCTACACTGCCTTCCAGCTAAAACCTCCACTCTGCTTTCACAGCTAAGCGTCTAGACAGTCGTCCACCTTCACAGGTTGCACCACCTCCCACAAAGTCTCCAGACCCCGCCCGCAGAGGGGTTTTTTGCTCATGGGAGGCCTGGGCCACTTCTGTTTGTCTGACCATTCTCTCTTCCCTGTGCAGCCTCTGAACTTCCAGCTTCCCTGACCATAACCCCGGCTACTGCACCACATTCTGCCTTCTCTGTGATGAACACCAGCCTGTAGGCGTGGGCCACGACTTGGGCTGAGACTTCTACTCCCGAAACCTCTATTTCATCTCAAGCCCGTAACTTTAAATACTCATCTGTGAGCTCATCAGCTCTAAAATTCATCTACTGACCCCACACCTCTGCTCTTGGACCCAGGTCTGTCTATAGAGTCTTCTAGTTGATAGCACCAGTTACATAATCCACAGGAACCTCAAACTTACACTGAAAAGTTATCACCCCGTGCCATCCAGCCTTGCCCCTTTATTCTTCCTCATGACTATGAATGGACTTCTCACTCATTTCAGAAAAAGGAAGAATTAGCCGCTGGCAGGCACTGCGGTTTCTTCTGTTTTTATCTGACTAAAGCACCACCTGCCCAGGGTGCTTACCCTCATGGCACCTGCTTTTCTCAGCTCCAGTCCTGCAGACCCAGGTAGGACCAGCACAGCCTCTCTGCAGGATACTGCAATGACTGGGGCTTGTTTCTCTTCAGCTTTTTCTGGGCTCAACTAATTCCACAGCCAGCAGTCAAAGCAGTCTCTTCCCTTCTGTCTTAAACAACTGAATAGCTACAAAAACCCTTACAGCATGATATCCACAGCCTGTGAGGCTGTCTGCTGCTCACCCTCACCATATGCTCCTCAGACTCCTGTGCCAGAATGGCTGCCTCCTCTCTCTCACCGAACACCACAACACACCCCTCCTGTCCCTTAAGTGGACACTTCTCCACTCTCACTAGCTGCCCCTCGGCACCCACCTCACAGCTCACCTCTGTTGACATGTGCAGAAAGGCCTCTGCTCCCTCACACCTCTTACACATGGAGCAGTCTGAGCCAGCCCTCAGGGTTGCCGGCAGCCTACGTGTGGCTGCACCATCTGTTTCCCAGAGACCTCTCAGTGCCTGACACTGTCACCTCGAATCTACCGCAGATTTCACTGCTCTGAGCCCGAGTCTGAGCTGGGTACAGACAGCCAGCGGCCTAGCCCTGAATCAGACTTTTGCACAGCAGAGAATCTGAAAGCAAATTCTACTGCATTGTCCTGTTAAACAAAAGCACTAAATGTGCATGACTGACATGAACACTTCTTTGAAGAATTTAAACTTTTAGTCCACCACAGCGTAGCATGTGACCACAGCAAAGCAAGGAGAAGCGTGCACAGTCTATGATTCTGCCCAGTGGGGGTGGCTGCTACAGCGCTAGGTGTCTGAGTCACAGGTAAGAGAAATTATAAAACATTTACTCCAGTGAGTGCTCACAAGTACAGTGCATATTTTGTACATATTCTTAATTATTATCGTATTATTATATTTCAAACAAAGCTAAATGTCTACATAGGTCTACAGATTTTGTTAATAATCTTAAATAGGGCCAGGGATTTTAGCTCAGGGGCATAAACACCTGCCTGGCAAGCACACAGTTGTGAGTTCATCCCTGGTACAAAAAAAAAAAAAAAAAAAAAAAATCAAAAACAAAAAGCCACTTAAATATATGTATTTATGACCATTAAATGTGTTTCAACTTCTAGTAATTTCTAAGCTTATTTCATTTCAGATATTCATCTAACAAAACTTCTGAATAACCCTCAAATGTTAATTTGCCCCTGCGCATATCTGACATTAACCTAAAGGACAGGAAAAACTAACTGTGCTGCCTTTCACTCTCTAGCTCTGTAACTGCTCTCCTCCCGACAGAGGTCCATTTTTTCATATTTATTCAGGAGGCTTCCAGGGCACACCTAACATGTGCACTTCACTCTGCTTTATTAGTCTTTTTCATCTGGAAAATATGTTTGGTCTTTTTACATCATCTCTTTCTCCGTCAGCCTCTCTACCCCCGTGAGAACTCTAACCATTCTTCCTGGAGGGTCTCGCCTGGTTCCCAAGGAAAAACCTTTTTTTTAACTGTTGTTATTATTTGGTTATGATCTAAATGGATTCTGGAGACATTTTTGTTCTAAAAAGTAACCCAATCTGACTTACTACAATAATTCATTCCCTCAAGTATCTATGGAGGCATTGATTTAGGTTTTAAAAATTCAGGTAAAGTCCCTTTCTTTCAGTTCTTAAAATGAGGGACAGACTGCAATGTACATAAATGATAAAGTCTAGTACAAGCAGGCGTGTTATCGTGTTTCTCTCCCATGGTGCTGTGGGTAACACAGGTGTCACATACAGCTGTTGGCCAGAAATAAATGTCACTTACTGAGCGTGTGGAAAGGTCTCTGCCTTGGGGAGTGGGAGAAGAAGCCAGGCTTCAGTGCATTCGTAATCACGATATCAAAAAGGTCTGCGAAGTCCTTCCTAAGAAGCAACAACATTTTTCACACATTTACTCTCAGGAACTGAGATGGTTCCCAGAGAAAGCGACTATGCCTGCGCCTATGACACACAGCATCACCACCCATCTCCTGGCCACTTGTGAGGCGCTGCACACTTTCCGTACGCAGCTCAGCGAGTTCTGCACTGGGACTCATGGTGGTTGAACACTCACTAGTGTTCCTGAGAAGTCCCTGAAGTATAAGCGTAACAAAAATGGAAAAGAGAAGTAAAGCTGGAAAAACAGACACAACAAAAGCAGCACAGTGACTACGGAAAGTAGCACTGGTGTTGGGAGACATTTCTTGGAGAGTACCCAGACTAGAAAAAAAACCTTAACTTGGAAATCAGCCCAGTCTTACCATCTAATTTTTAGAGGACAACGACTAGTGATTTTTGCTGGGTGTGGTGATGCACACCTGTAATCCCAGCACTGGGGAGACTAAGGCAGGAGGATTGCTGCAGATTCGAGGCCAGCCTGGGCTACTTATGATAGTGAGCTTAAGGCCTAAACTACATGGTGAGGACCTGTCTCAAAAAACAAAACAAAACAAAACCCTCATGATATTTAATCCATATCTGGCATTATATTAAGAACTACCTGAGGGGGTAGACACCCTGGAAAAGTGATATTTACCCAATACTCCAGAATATTTGTACAAATCAAAAATTCCATGAGTAGAAATTAAGGTGGGAAAAAGACTGATTATCTCTGCCAATGAAAAGCGAATGAAAACTCCTGGGTTCTCCATGTGAAGCTGGGTCCTGCACGAGTGGTGGAGAACCCTGCACGTTATTGTTCTTTTAAGACAAACAATGTTACCGTGTGAGTTGTTTTTTCTAAGCTACAACCTCAGTATCCAGGTTTAACTGCAGCAGAGGGCACTGCAACAAAGTAAGTGAGTTTTGGGCTGCAGTTTGGGCCTTGTTTCTAAAATGTTCAATGAACATATTGGCGGAACTCAGCTGAGAGGCTAATTTTGCTTCCTCCCCACAGCGATGCTTTGTCTGCTGCAATCTGAGGAGTGCAAGGGAGCCCGAGAGCCCGCCTGGTCTGCTCCGACCATAGCACCATCTCCAAGATCAGCATTCACAACTATCTGCCTGACAGCCTGTGCTAAATATTCCCTCACCCCTGTGAGGTGTTACTGTTCTGTTTGCAGGGCAACAACTTGAAATCTTAAAAAGGCTCTACATCTTGCCCCAGGTCACACAGTAAACTGCAGAGCAGGGCATAAATGCACACCTGTTCCACTTGCCAGTCTACTGCACCTCTACTGCCTTGATTTCTATGCATGTGGCTTCCATCACTGGTGGTATAGACCGGGAAAGACAAGGCTCCACACCGAAGTATGTAAAAGACCTCCAATTCAGGAACCAGCCAGGAAGTGTATTCCATAGCTCAGCATTCCCCAGTACTCATCCAAATTCGAGAAGCACAGTTCACGAAGACTAAGGACTTTCCAGGAACTCAACCATCTCTGAGCTACAGGTACCGCAGCCATAACACTGCTCTGCCTAAATGTGTTTGGCAGGTAGATGGGGACTACAGTGAGGTGGCCGAGTGGGGTGCTGTAAGCAGGTATTAAGTCCTGTTATGAGGGAAAAAGAAAAAACACTTGTCACCCGGCACTATTTAAGGTACCATTATGGTTATTGTCCCACACTTTTAAGAAAGCACTGCTATGTAATACGTGATCAGCAATTTATGAGACCGTGAAAAGGGACAGATGCACCACTTACCCAAGAGTATATTCACAGAGCAATCTGCAATAATCACTGTGAGAACTGGTGATTAACAGGAGAATCTTCCCGGCGTTCTTAAGCTGCTGAAGCCACTTTCTTACGGATTCAGGACAACTGTATAAATATTTTCCTGGATCTCTTTTTATTTCTGGAAAATATAGTCCACAGTTTTCTGAAAAATAAAAGCAAGCAGGATGTCTTTTTAAACATTTATTTGACTCCAGGTTTTCTCAAATAAATTAGTCTCTTTGAAAGCTATGGGATGAGGGCCAGGTTCAAACAATAGCAACAAGGCAAAGCTAATTGCTTTTTAAAAAGTACTTTATAAAAATTAAAAATAACAGTGATTAATATATTGGCTGGCTATGTGATGAAAGCTATAAGCATTAAAACAGGTAATAAACACAGTATCATCGGCATTTCAAATCTAACTATATTTGAGATACCAATTGACTAATATCTGCTCAAACTCTGAACAAATAATTGCTGAACTGAGATATGAACCAGATATGCAGACAGTGCACCAGGAATACACCTTCAGCACCGAGCAGCAAATCTGCTTCCTCAGAGGCACAGACACACGCCACAGAGTCAGACTACAGCCCAGGAGAGGGGCTGAGATGGAAGATGGAAAACCCAGAGACAATCAAGCCAGAGAAGGCTAGAAAGCACTACAGCTGGCAGGGAATGTCAAAGACTTTAATCATTAAACTTAGGCTGCTGGCTCGGCCCCGCTGATCTCTCTAGTCAATTTACAGATTTAGACTGAGCTCAAAGATGGACAGCTGGTGGTACTATTTCCAGAAATATGGCAAAATGAAAGCTGTGTGTATGTAAAAAACTACAGACTGGGTTGAAATGATACTAGATTCATACAGCATTTCAAAACCACTGTTCTCTAACTGCACTAACAGCTGCAATGTTAGACTGCACTAATGAGCACAGAAAGAGAATCCAAGGTCTTACTGTCTTAACGGCTAGGAGAACACAGTTGACAAAATAATAGGTTAAAAGCTTAAACTCAACGGTAGCCTCTGCAGTACTAGATAAGAGCTGTATCTGCAACCCTGTCCAGAGTGATGCCATGGAACTAACAGAAGTGAAGGTATATTTCAGTAACGTCAGGATAGCAGTTTCTAAGTGAAATAAAAATAAACAAAACCCGAAATGATGCAAATACTGTTGTCTACCTGCCCAGTCCAGTCCTCCCTCTCTTCCTGTATGTGGGAGTGCTGATTTGTGTGAGGTTCCTCCCATCTCAGGTGCCCTAGTGCCTGGGGAGGATCCGGGTCTCAGTTCTTCTGCACCCAGGAGAGTAACTCTTATCTCCTGCAGTGCACTGTCAGGAAAGTGCAGGGTACCCAGCCCTGGCTGCTGGGTGCTAAGGGAGACCTTGCCCTCACTGCATGCCACTCATGAGACACGCAGCATGTGGACCACTGATACTGGAGGAGACGTTCCTCTTCCACCACTGGACCTGGCAGGATAACAAGTCCTACCCAGAGATGCAGCAGCTGTCCACAACACTGAGCGCACATCTGACATGCTTGGGAGCTCAGAGTAGAAATATGAAAGGCGCTGGGTTCCTGCTGACATCCCCAGGTCCCTGATTAAGCCACCCAGTTAATTATCCTAGGAAGTTGGTACCTACCACCCAACTCTAGTGACTTCTGCTCATGTAAAGTACTTCATTAATGGCTTTACCATTAAGAACATCCATTATTTGTAGCCTACAGCATCTTGATTCAGGAGGTAACAGCAACAGATAAAAACAAGAGAGAACACGAGAATAACATTCAGACCTCAGGAAACAAACAGCAAAATCAGTCTGGGTTCTCCTTGTATTTGTTCTACAGAGACATCTGTGAGTAACTTCCTAGGATTTCTTAGCATCCTAAAAAACTCTGGAATGGTCTTTACAAAAATTAAAATATTTCTTGTTTATTAGGGGAGTCAAAGTACTAAGGAAAGGCCAGCTTAGGAAAATGGTAATGAGATGGCTAAGAAAAGAACTGTTTGATGACAGTCAAAGTAATTCCCCAGGTGTTGTCTCTCTTAACTCAGCCACATGTGAGATTATTTCACCCAAAACACAGAGTTTCTGTAGCAGAAGACACTATTGGGTAGATAACAAAAAAATTTACAGTGTGTAACGCTGAAGACTTTGTATTCAGAAAATAATCCTTAAGAATGTTCTGTTTTCTACTTACATGTGTTTAGTGCCATCCAGTGATCAAAACACAAAATTGCTATTAAAAGCCAACATTTTCAAATGAAAATAAAGGCATAAATACTACCAAAAAAGGGAAGAGGATTGAGAGATGCATGGAGGGAGGTGGGCAGACAGAAAGGAAAGGGGATAAAAAAGGAACTAAGATGTGTTATGTTTGTGTGCCAACCACCCACAAGGAATGTAAAAATGTACTACAGACGTGCTAATAATGAAAATGATCAGAAAAAGAATATACTTTTAAAATTTAAATTTCTTACCTAGATCAGTTTGATTGATATTTCCTAATAAGCCTAATCTAAGAGGGCAAACACTAATTTAATCAGAGAAAAATACCCTGAAGTAATATTGGGCTGTTCATTTCGTTCAAAAGGCACTGAAATGGACAAACCAAAAATCTCCTTGTACAAAGAGATGTCACTGTACAGTAACTAGGAGTTTCTTTCACCACAAAAGATCACTGGCTGTCACTGGAAAAATCCTTTTGTCCTCTTGTGACTTTAAACCATTATAGAATAAAAGATAATTACCTAAGCATACAATTACTTTTTATTGAAGTACATCAAGGCATTAAAGAAGAGGAATGTTAAAAATACAAACAAACTGTAATTTTTCTACTAACTTGTTTTCTTAAGAGACCATAAACTCTGAAAGACAGGAAATACTCTTGTGCTTGCTGTGAAGCAGGTATTTAATTGATGAATACCTACAATATGCATTAGTAGACATGGGGACATCTGCACATATTTAAAGTAGTACAATGATTTGCAATACACAGGCCAAACTGTGACAACTTTTATATGCTATCAAAGTCTTTCTATCTACAGAGTCTCCAACTTCCTGAGATACAAGAAAGTTATGTGTAACTGTGATACCAAAAGGCCGACACCGACTGGACCAGACAGGGAATTCAGGCCGCAGGGGCAGGCAATGGTTTTATTTGTTCCTAACACACGAGGAGCCTGTGCTTCCATGAGACCTCTGGGGATTTCTGTGTCTCTGCCACTTTTCACAACTTCTTTTCCTGGCCTTTCCACTCCTCTGGAATTTCTTGATGCTGGTGTCTTTTGTGTTCCAATGGGATTAAAAGTTGCATTTTGAAAAGCTAGCTCCCCCAGGTTGAAAATGTGGCTGATCTACTGTCCTGGAAACAGTAGGGAAAGTGTTGCAACATCTCATAAGCACTTAACGTGGATGCGCTGACAGGATTCAAGGACCTCTTGTGGTAACAAAAGTCAGTACAGCTGGAATATTAAAAGTGATTTATTTTTTAAACAGCCACACGACTGTTTCTTTCATTACTGAGTAAGTAAGCATTTTTCTTGCAAACTGTACCAGTACTATTCATGTGATTTATAGCGAGTTTTCAAAGCTGCAGTCCAAGTGGCCTGGAGATGAGTGCTAACCAAGCCTCCAGCTAAGTGCTGCTGCTGATTCTACTGCAAAACTTAGGAGATTTAAATATGTACAAGCTTTACTAGTTAACTCCATACTAGTAAACAGATGAAGGATTTAGCCACATGACGTTTAAATGTACCTAACTGCAGAGATGATCTACTTAATTAAAAAATATATATATTTTTCTAAGAAAGAAACATTTTTTAAAGGACTAATAATAAATGTGTCTTATATACAGATGGCAAAGGAGGATGCTGACATCTAATATTTACAAAGGTTTTCTATTACATTCTCTTTATAGTTTGGGTAGTATTTGTAAATGAAAAATCTAGGATCTTTAGATTGAAGTGAAAATCTGTATGCCACACAGAATGTTTAGAAAAGGACCTTG
The DNA here is from genome assembly GCF_034190915.1 of Cavia porcellus. Taxonomy (NCBI): domain Eukaryota; kingdom Metazoa; phylum Chordata; class Mammalia; order Rodentia; family Caviidae; genus Cavia; species Cavia porcellus. The sequence continues at coordinate 75,666,992 of NW_026947490.1, forward strand.
AAGAAGAACTGGGAAATGAAGTATATAATACATTGAGCAACATTATGAATTTACAATTTAACAGTATCTGACTTCTATCTCTGTTTAATCTGTTCCATGCATGATGGTCCTATCTTGTGGTTTATACCACTAGTGATACAAGTAGATCTAATTTTTACTAATTAATAAAAAAGCATAGTTACTTGAATCTGAATAATTACTGCCCAAAATATTAGTAATATTAATGCCAATTCAAAATTATAATAATCAATAAATTTACATCTTTCAATTAAAATAAGTTTATAATTCATGAATTTCTTTAAAATATTTTATACATAAAAGTGGCTGATTTGTGCAAAACACAATGGGTTTGACTTTTCTGGCAGCCACAGCAGTGCCCACTTCTTTCAGATAATTTTTAATAACATTCTCTATATAGCTTGTATGTATTTCTTGCTGATTCTAAATAAGTTTCTATAAATTGAATGTTTTTTCAAGTAATTTGTGCCCATGGCATTTTTGCATGGGTTACTAGTTTATCGATAATTAATTTGCTAGATTTTAACATGGAATTTTACAAGTACCCTATTGCTGGTGTCTATAATATGCATTTACAACTGCTATACCACAAATCAGCTGTATTACAATATTTTATACATTTTTAATGTTTTCCTTAATATAGGACTCTTAAAACAAAAATGGTTGCTGTTTCATGGCTAGATTATTATCAACTTGAGTGGTAAGTATTTTTATTATTCCTTTGTTGTTCCTGGTCATTCTTATTTTTGTTTGGGAGTTTTGTAAGTAATATACAATTTTTGAGTACATATTTATATATTATAAACTACTTATTTTTCAATTTTAACAGAATTTTGGTTTTGTAAAAATTCTTTCCATTATAGTGTCAAATATAGAAAACAGATGAGACCCACTTTAGAAACTGGTCAGACCCCTTTGTAGCACCAGTGATTCAAGCCACCAGATGGGACAGCCATGCATGTGAGGTCCCTTAGCTCCAGATGTCAGCTGCCTCAGGTGCAGGTGACACCGACCTCAAGTGAGGAGCACTCAGCAAAGCCCTAAATCGTAAGTGACAAAAACTTATGCTGCCACGTTTTGTTGTGGTTTCTTATACAGCAATATACAACCAGAACAAGATGCTGGAATGAAGTCACAATTCCACAAATCATCTCCATGCAATTTAAGAGTAAACAAATCCTCCTAGAAAACTCTGTACTACTTCCTTCCCTTCTAAATTACTCAAAGATTCCTAATGCATATTAGTCTACAGAATATAAGTTCAGCTTACCTTAACGCAAAAGCTTTGAACAGTTTAAAGAAGATCAATGTTAACAAGCATTTAAGGTAAATTGTACATAGTACTTATGATTTCTTACCTACTTTAACTATGAAATACCTAAAGAAAAAATTACCAATTCCTGAAATACATATTGATTATGACACTAGGAATTGAATTTCCTGAGCTGTCCCCCCATCCCTTTCATCACAACCCAAAAGCTTCTTGTTTCTTCAAAACACAGACTGACCTTTAAAAATATAGGCATTTTAAAGATAAACGACTATCACGAGAGTACATTATTTCCCTAATTACTTTAGTCCAAATAGTATCAGTGTCCAGAAATGTTTTACTAATAAAGTCAACAATGTTCAGAACCACAACTTGATGAAATCATTTCAGAACATATACAAAGTGACTTCTCCAATGCCTGACCTCACAGCATCTCATATAAACAGGACAGCGAGGCTGCTGGGTCTGTACCGCTTCCATACCTGGCACCCGGACTAAGCAAGCAGCTATTTTCCCAATGAAGCACCAGTCTGATTTTCATCACATCCTTCCATCTAGTCAGCTGAATTTCCTAGAGGGCTTTGTAAAGCACCGAGCCAGAAAGAGCGCAGAGAGGAAGATGGAGAACGGGGCAGAGGGAAAAAACTACTCAAGTTTCACATCAGTGAAATTTTTATTCAGATAACTTTTGATAGAGGTATTAACTTTGAAAGAGATAATTTGAAGTTATGGATGTGGTAAAATTAAAACCAATATTAGAATAATGAAAAAATTCCTTTTTATAAAGGATATACAGGCTCTATGTATGTGCTCTGAAATACTGCCTGAGGAAAAGTACTGCCTTGAACTGGGGTGCACAGTTCTAAGTTACTGAATGAAATCCTGACACAGTGACACTATCTTCATTAGTGTGTTTGTGCAAGCTGTGGAAGGTGGAGCAGAGACTGCTGGGTGTAGGGACCTAGGGACTTGCTTCTCCTAGAGCAAGACTGGCCAATAGAGAGAGCACTGCAGTACGCTCCTTCCCCGTCACCGTCAAGAAAAATTCTGCAGAAACAAATTAGGAAGAAAAAAAGACTCTGTGTGATAGGCTGTATAGAATTTTACACAAATAAATGCTGCCTGGGCTCTGTATTGCTTTGCATACCCTAATCCAGTGAATTTATATTCTTTCAGGATGGCTAGCGCCTGCTAAGTTTAATTTATAAATTACGTATTACTAAATATACAACTTAAAAACAGCTCTGATATCTAGTAATTACTTCTCATGTTGAAATTATAGTGAAGATAACTGTTTCTGGTTTTTGAAACAGGGTCTCACTGTAGCACTGGCTGCTCTGGGCCTTCCCATAATGTGGAGGTCTTGGGATGCTGAGCTTCTAAACCGACACTGTGACCCCCCGCCCCCAGTACCGAGGGTTTCAAGGTAAGAAAAAGTTGTGAGGATTCTTGCAGTCTACACTACACACTGTATTGTGTCACTTCTGCTCACCGTACCTGTTATGCAGGGCCGGCTCATTCTCAAGGAGGGGCAAACAGAACAGCTGGCATTCCAGGACGCAGGGAATGCTAGGGTGCTGCTCTGCAGACCAGCTGCCCGGAGAGCGACGTTTCGGAGTAGTCCTGCCAGCAGCTTTCAGCTGTGTGTGACGAACTCTAAGCATACTACATATAGTGTAATATCAAACTTTATAAAGGGAAAGTTTATAATGATTATCTTTACTCGTAATACATAAATGATATTGAATGCTATGTTTAGCCAAACGATTCTAAGATCTTTATAACTATTACTAGGCTTAATCCTCTTGAACCCTGAGGATGGATCTCGTATCATTCCTTTTTTGCAAGTGAGCAAACTGAGAAGGAGGTTAAAGAAATCACACAGGTCACTTAGCCGGGAGGTAGCAGAGGCAGGGACATGGACAGCCACGCTACTTCCCCAGGGCCAAGGCACCTGGGAACTCAACAGGCACCTCAAGGTTACTGTAAGTCCTTGCTTTCTTTTTTTGAACTACTATATACTATTAGAAGTTCAGGTGCTTTGGGCTTGACTGGAAAGATCAAGCAAGTGAAAGTTTAAAATTTTGATAAATTTTGACAAATCAAATTACACTTCTGCAGAGGAAAACGAAGTATCTATCAGTATACATTCTAATTATAATCACAGCACCTAGAATCACAGCACCTCCTTCAACCCTATCACATTAAAGGTGATCACGTAGAGACCCAAACTTTTGCTGAAAACCATAGCTGATAACACACCTGGGAATGAGGAATAGCGTGCTCAGGAATCCCATCCCCTGACTCTCATCACTAATGTTCCCAAGTCTATGCGCTTTCAGTTTAACTTACCTGGTGACCACTGCCTATTAATAACTTGTATTCAGAAATGGTTTACTTATCTAGCTCTGTAATTATTAAATAACAATTATACGACTGAATTCTGCTTTTTCCCAAAATTTCTGCAGTAGAGAAGTTCTTTGTAGTCATTGATTTCCCTTCATTTATGCTATCCAGAATTAGGGTCTTACATTGAGATAGGTAAAAAGACCTTAAATAAATGTCATCCACTAAGCAACAAACCTAATTGCCCTTCCTGAGATGCACGGCCTACCTCTGCTGCCTGGTGACTTCCTAAGGTTACCTCCAAAGACCTCCTAAGGTTACCACTGGGTGGAGCCCTTCCTGGCAGCCTGCCCACGTCATGCTGTCTGGACATCAATGAAGACATTCACACACTAAACTGTAACTGGCACTGGCAATAAGCATATTCGTGCATTTTCTTTCTTCTAAGACTATGATGTCCTTTTTAAGACAAACGTTTTTACATTCATGTTTACATTTCTATGTCAGGTAAACAGCAGAGCGCTAATAACTATAGAATGTATATATGTGTGTGTGTGTGTATGCATGTGCACTCATATGTGTGAGCAGGGTTAGGTAACACTAGAAGATCACGCAGGCCAGAAGTTGAAAAACCACAGCTCACAGGGGAAGAAAGGCTTTTACATCTTAAAACGGTCAGAGTATAAATGCTGCATGTACATAATAATTTTGATTTTTGTCTACTAGTGTGCAAAGCCTGTAATATTTACTGCCTGTTACTTAGAGAAGAAGTTTGCTGATTCTTGGTATTGTATTTCACAATTAAAGGACAATAATGAGAATATAAATAGAGAGTAGAAACCCTACAGACACTCCTTGTTTACCAACTGAGTTGTGACCCCGCACTCCTACAACTGGGCTGTTACGTTAATTGGTTTCTAAATGAGGAACTCTATATAGTAAAATATTGTATACTGCATACAGTATAGTAAAATATTCAGAACAAAGAAACGGTTAAAAGAAATTCCAACTTAATGACTGCTTTCATTTGCATAACTCTTCATGCAGCAGTGTAATTGTGTAACAGAACCTAACACTACAGTACTGCAGAGTAGTGCATTGGACAGAAAGCAAACATTGCAGCACTGTATAAACAAGGTGTACTGTACAAAAAAAGACATCGAGGTTCTATAAGCAAGATGTACAGCATAATAGGAAAGTCTGGACAGCAGCACCCTATCCTAAGGCCTGAACAGTTCTTAAATAGGTGGGTCGTTAAACTAGGAATATCTGTACTACAAAATGTCAAAAGGAAATAAATGAGAGACTTCACTGAAAGCCTATGCAGTCTTGCAACAAAATCATCTGTGATGAAATTGCTCTTTGACAGTGTATTTACACAAACGTTCCTCACAGGGGTTCCTGGCCGCGACCAACTGCCCTGCGATGAGGTCTCTGGCCCTAAAATGCAGGGAAAGAGTCTCTTCACTCTGCCATCTTTTTAGAAATTTGTGGAGTTTTAAGGCAAATATGAATCTGCCTTTGCTATCTCCTTTGAGACCTGGTATACTAGTAATCTCTGAATAGAATGTTTCAGGTTCACTAGGCTGTTTATTGACAAAGCAATAGCAGGGTCTCAGTGAGCATAGTAAGCTCAAGGCTAAAAAGCTTCCAGCTGGTAATGTTTCCCTTGTTAATGGCAGAGGAAGTAGTTCCCCCCAAATGCACAGGAGATACATGATACGATTAGAAGGACCAGAGAGTCTGTAACTTGATATGTATAAAAGCTCTATGGCCTAAGGACAGTCTTAAAAATTACCTGAATAAGAAATAAAAATGTTTTTCTTGGCACAACAAGTTAAAGATGCTTGCAGATAAAACCTGAGACAAGTTTTAGGGCTAGCTTCAAAGAGATACGCGGCACGTTTTATCTCAAATAGTTTTTAAATTTATTTGCCAGGCATATGAGTACCTTGAAGGCTTTTGTTTTAACCAAAAATTGGCCAAATTACTGATTATCTTGACATAAAACTTCCCACTTCCTCCAGAAAAACTAAAACAAAACAGGGTACCCTGGGGCAAAGCATGCTGAGAGATGTGTGTTAATGCTACTGTTTCAAAAAAAATGTGCACACTTGTAAATCCCAGCACTCTGGGAGGCAGAGGCAGGATGATCACAGGTTTGAGCCCATCTTGGGCAATTTAGTAAGACCCTGTCTCAGAATAAAAGAGGGCTGGAGGTACAGATCGGTGCAAAGGTCTTGGGTTTGACCCCAATTCTACACAAGTGTGTGTATATGTGTGTGCGTGTGTGCACTTGCACTTGCACACACGCACACACATACACTTGATTTCTCTAGTTTTGAGGCAAAAGAGAACAGAAAAAAACAGGAACAAAGGAATCATAACACAAACTGGACATCAGACTTTCTTACTATAAATGTTTAAAAGAAACCTGACTCCCAGTGAGTTCATTCTCTAACAAACAAGTGACCAGGAAGAATTCTCTCTCTGTGTCTCTTCCACCCCGGGTTTTCTTCTGTGCCATGCAGATTACCAGAGGCTAAGTGTGTATTTTGTGATTCACAATAACAACATGCTAACTCTGACTCCCAAATGAACACATACAAGTAAGATGGAGCCCAGCCTGGTGCACACTCCACAGCGACCACATAGGAATGCTGGGCAGCCCTTGGGCACCAGCCCTTTACTTTGTCCTGCTCCACGTTGGCAGAGCCCTGAGGTGAGAGTGGCCTCAGGTAGAGAAGAGTGGGGCAGCGCAGGAAGGTGCACAGGGAATAACAGGAACTACTGTCCTCTGCCGGCTTCCAGTCTTTTTCTTCTCTGGCCTGATCCTCTCTATCTCTCCCATGCTGCCTCCTTCCAGTCTAAGCACACAAGGCCATGAATCTTGTGTATTTTTCTGAACTAACACACATACTGTCATATTAATACAATACTCACACGCATTTTTAAAAGCACTAGAAAGGCTTTCAAACTAAACGTTAAATGACACTTTGTCAATTTAACATGAAAATATAAAAAGTCACAAGTTTAGTTCTTACATGCACTTTTATCTGTATCCACCTACTGACCCATGTTATTAAAGGTTTTGTTACTAGGGAGACTCTTCTGCTTTTTCCTCTGGATACATTAAGCATACAGGTAAAAACAAGCTGTGTACTCCACACCCGCAGACTCGTGATGTTGAGAAGTAGGTAGAAAAAGCATTTTCTCCACTGTTCCTTCAGACGCGCACTTTGGATACCAAGATGATGTGGGTTTCCTATCAGAAAGAAGGTCTTGCTCTGGAGGGGACCTCAGCAGGTCCCCGAGGTACAGCTGGAGGTATGCAGGGGCAGGGGATGGACCACGCACCGATGGCCAGGGAAGCAAACAGCTACTGCTCTAGCAAGTGAGGGCTTATGGGACGGAAATTCTGACTGGGCCCTGGTCAGTGCCAGGAGTGCAGCAAGTTGAGAAGCGGGCAGTGGGCTGCCAGGTCGGGCGTGCAGAGGGCAAAGAGGTTGGATGACAGTGGATTCTGGGGCCGAGAGTCGAGGATGGAGAGAATGGAGCGGTGCAGATCATCCTTACGGCCTGGACCAGAGACACATCTCCTGCTGCAAGCCTCTGCTCAGCTGTTTGCTGCTTGGAGCCACTGCCCCCAAACTGATCCCTTTTTTGCTTTTCTAAATTTCATGTTGCTTTAAAAGGTCAGCTTAACTCTTACTTTTCATTTCTTTCCATAGAAATGCCCAATAGTCACATTTTATTTGACATGTGCAAGTTCTTATTCATTTTTCTACACAGTTAACTAATTACATAATGAAAGTATTTTTTCCTGTGCCACCATAATAACTAGATTCCAGATACACAGGAGATATTCAGTACAGGTAATGCAATTAAAATTTGCTCTCTCCAGGAGGATAAACATGCTCATGAAATCTTAATGATACTAGTAAATGGCTTAACAGAAGGACAATTTTCCTCTGTTTTAAAAGGTAAATTTCATTTCTGCTCAATTTAATGAGATCTACTTATACATTTTAATTCATTGGAATCTCTGGTGCAAGAAACCCAAAATGTAAATAATGACTGAAATGTGTAACAAACACTGTGAAACAGGAAGCAAATATTCAAATGGGAAGAGGAACTAGGGAGGAGGGAGGGGGGGAAGGAAGGAAGGGAACAGAAAAAACGATGAAAAAAGGAAAAAATGAAACAAAGCTTTTAGAGGGGAAGAGGGTTTGAAGGTAAGATGGAGGAATGGGAAAAAAGAATCAAGTTATATCACATATAGGTACAAATTCCCTATAAGGAATGCAATCATTATGTATACCTAAAGTATACCAACAAACTTTTAATAAAGTTTTTGGTTTTTTAATAAAGTTTTGGTTTTAATAAAAACAAAATCAAAAGAAATATGCATATGTGAACTATAAAACACTAGGAATTCCACATGAGTTACACACTAAATTAGCACCACACAAGCCAGGGCTGCTGGCACAGGCCTGCAATCCCAGCACTCTGGGAGGCTGAGGTAGGAGGATCAAAAGTTTAAGCCCATCCCGGGCAACTTACCAACTGTGTGAGACCCTGTTTTAAAATCAAAAATAAAAAAGGCCCAACGGTGGAACTCAGTATAAAGGCTCTGGGCTCAACTGCCCTAATCACATAAGAAAATAAAAAATTGGCACCTTATAATATAAAGAATATTATAAAATTCATGCTAATAATTTAAAATTTTAATTTTTCTTACTTACAATGATTACTCTTCTTATGATTACCAAAATAATTTTAAAGACAAAATCTTTTACAAGAAAGGGTAAATTTCAGTCCTACTCAATCTAAATGAGGCTTACTATATATATTTTAATTCTCTGGAATATAAAAGCTAACAGTCTTTTAGTGCAAATCTGAATACTGATATATATTTAGTGCATACTTTCAATTTTTAAGAAAACACAACATATTTTCAGCAAGTATAGTCGACTTTATTAAGGCAGACACCTTACCAGTTCAGAGGACCTGAAAAAATGCTATTGTAGTAATCAAAACATTTACTGAAAATTTTATTCTTTTTTTAACCTAGAATTAAGAAAGCACATAAATGATTAGATTATTTATTTGACAGGTAAGGATTTGTTAACAGAAATGCACATCTATTTTGAATTAATCAATAACTAATCTCTGGAATTAATCAGTAAGAAGGAAACGTTCAAAATGCAATTTAAAATAAGCAAATATTTCACTATTATTTGGCATTATTAGCCCTAAATGAGCTAGCTACATGTGCTCAATAAACAAAAATGTGAAAGAAATGGGAGTTACAGTAGACCTCATATATGATCAGCACCAGTTCATCTGCACACAGTGACAGTGTTTTCCCTTCCAGATAAGAACTCCATTTAAAACTTAAAAATGAGTTTACTTTAAATGGCCCATGCCATTGAATTAAATCACTGCAGAGCAGAAAAGAAGGAACAGGAGAAAGGATTTCATGATTTTCAAAGGCTGTCGTCAGAGGGACTGTTCTGTTTCCACAGTAAAATCTTCAAAGGCCGACCAGCTCGGCACTCCTGTGGACACAGCTGTAAGCATATTACAGGAGGTGGCCCTGGCATGGTTCCTGGCAGCATGGATCCAAGTCTGACAGCACTGATTCAAGTCTGCTGTGCAACCTACTGGATAAGTGGACGTGGGCCTGCAGAGACTACTGGTTCATCTCTAAGGCAATGCTAACAGAGGGCCCTCCCCATCAGGTAACTGTGCGTAATAACGGGTGTGAAACATGTAGCTGGTGCTTAGGACACAGTGAGTGCTGTGCTGGGGATGTTTTTACTTTACCATGACCGCGTGCCTTAAGCACAGGAGTAGGCTACGTAGAACTGAGTTCCTCGGACCCGCAAAATGCTCTCTCAAGGTGTTGTAGGACTGTCCCATGCAAGCCTCACCTTCTCAGCTCCCAAAGTGGTTGTCACTGGAACAAGAATAGGGTCATGTCTGCGGTATATGGCACTATCTAGATACTAGGAAAATTTGAGGGGCACTGCAAAGAGCAGATCAGAAGTCTCATGGCTTCAAAGCTGGAAGGGCCAGCAGCATTATATCCCAAGAAGTACACAGAATGCTTGTTGAGGACCTGCACAGCCTTAACAATCGGCTGTCTCTGCACTTTGACAGACAGGGAAGTACCAGGAGAAGAGAAACTATGAATGTCCTGCCTAACCACAGGCCTCAAAGCAACAGGCCAAGTGACCATGGACTGCTGAAACAATAAACTTCCTTGAAGTGGGGTTGGCTCAGGTATTTGTCTCAGTGATAGAACGCAAACAGGCACCTGGCACTGAAGAGTCATTTTCATGGCTGTTCTTGATGCTGAGGTATGAAAGCTTCCGGGTTTGGCTTGTGGGAGGAGTTTTGAAATAACCTAATGCAGACAGAATCTGTAATGCTGTAAGCAGAGCTTGGAGGGAATTCTGGTGAGGGCTCAGAAGTCAGACTGCTGACAGGAGTGAGGACAGTAAAGCCTGTGCCACCGAGGTTTCAGGTTTCAGTCTCTAAGGATAGACTAGAGGCCATTCATCTTACGTTCTGTCCTCATCTTGAGACTTTGTGAGAAAACTGAGTTTAAAGGTGATGAAGGAAACATCTAGGTAGCATGGTGTTCAGACAGTAGTCTGGGTATTACTGTACTGAGACACAGGATTTAAAGGTTTGCCTGCTGGGTTTTGGTCTTGCTTTGACCCAATCATTCCTTTCATTGCTCCTGTTCCTCCGCTTGGGAAATGGGATGCATACCTGGGCCAGTGCATGCAAAGTACTTTCTTTCTGATTTTTACAAGTGCTCACATCTGAGCCTGCACTGAGTCTCTGAAGACTGCGGACTTACGCTTTTGAGTGATGCTGGAACGGTTAAGTTTATGGGGATTCTTGGAGATGACTAGACACGCTGGCCTCAGCAATACTCCTACTGGACAGGGTGGAATGCTATAGTTTGGACCTGAAATAGTCCCCCAGCCTGTGGTGCTGTAGGGAAGTGATGAACTCCTTACGCGGTGGAACCTGGGAAGGATGTCAGGTCACTGGAAGTGCCCCCTTGCAGCAGTGACTGGAAGCCTGTTCCTCCTTTCCCATTTTTTTTTTTTTCCTCCTGGCCACCATGACACAAACAAGCTTTTTTCATTATGTACTGCTTCACCACAGGCACCAAAAGCAACAGGGCGATGTGATCATGAATGGAAACTTCTGAAACTACAATCCAAAATAAATGTTTCTTGTTTTTAAGCTGTTTATCTCAGTTATTTTGTCAGAGCAACAGAGAGCTGACAAACATACTATCCTAAGGGGTATTACTGTCATTTTGGTATATTTTTCCAGATGAATTTTGGTGAGCTTATGCACACACACACACATCTGTAGCTGAAGCTCACACTTTGGTGTGCCTCTTTCCAGTGCTTTCAAGGACTCACACAAGTTTGCAGCGCACAGTGCACAGTTTGCTGCATTAAAAATCGCATCATGTATTTGTACAATCAAAAATTATCATTTAGCACCTACTACATATGATGCCTCATGCTAGTTTTGAAGGCAGGGGAATGAACATGAACACAATTCTTTCCCTCACAGACTCTGAAGTTTAGAAATATTTAATTTTTAAATATCAGCATAGTAATCCATGGTATGAACACACGTTCTTTAATGATTTTTCAATTATTACAGATTTGGGGAATAACTGTCACTATTCTGACCCCAGGAACACAGATGAATACTTCTTGAAGGCCTCAGTAAAACTTCTGGGTCACTGCACATCCACATTTCCAACAGTAATGGTTGTGTTTCCTTCCAAAGCAACTGCAAAATTTTAGCATCAGGTTTTAATTTTTGCAACTCCACTAAGTAAAAATGGAAAAACTTTATTGTGTATTTCCCTGATTACTAAAGCAGTATAGCATCTTTTTGAGTCTTTATTCTTTTTACATTTCCACAAAATACAAGATTAAGAATGAAGCCAGTATCAGAAAGGAACAAAGTTTGTTGAATTCAGTTAGGTACACAGACTGCGGGCAATTTATGTCAGATTAAACATTCACCAAACACACTCTGAGAGCACTTGGCAAAGTGCCCTATTACAATTCCTCCAGCATTATTCACCCCACCAAAGCCTTCAGGCTCACAGCAAGGCATCACTTTTTCCCTTACCTAACGGTGTCACTGCAGGACCACAGAGCAACTAATAGTGGCAACGGTGAGCTGGGTCAAGGCCACTGTCCTCTAGGGTTTTTTCAATGTGTCTATAGAAAGTTATAAATAGGCACACTGGAAAATCACTGTAATGATACCTGCAGTCTAAAACACTATAAGAGCTAATTACTACTGGCTCTCTCCAAAAGTTAAATTATAATTATTCCTATGGGTTCTAAGAAGAAAAACAAATTCTGACAACATAAAATATACAAAACTCTCCTACTTTTCCATAAGCACCTTGGATAACGTCTCTCAGTATCTACTAAAACTGAACACACACACCCAACCCTGCCATGCAACTCCTTTGTTAGGTATGGATCTGGGTGACACATACACAGGTAAGCAAAACACATGTAAGTGATTTGAGGTTCTTGAAACATTTGTAATAATCTCAGATTAAACTAACCCAAATGTCTATCAATTGTAAAACTGGGTAAATACATAGTTATACAGTTATTTAATGGTATGCTAGAGGTGGCGAAAAACAGTACCTTATATTCCATAACAGAGCTAAATTATAGGAACATAATGCTGAGTTGCAACAAGACATTACTGTACAATCCCACTTATATAAAGTTAAAAATCAGACAAAATCAATCTGAGGTGTTAAGATGCCTCTCCAGGAGAGCTGCTGGCTGAAGAGGAGGGTTCTGTGGGATTGGCAGCGTTCTATTCACTGAGATGCACTCACACTGAACAACAAATTTCAACAACAATAATCATAACACCAAAGTGACAGCAGTTTCATGGGCATGGAAATGAATTGAAGAACTGAACTAAAAACACATGCTAAATCATACCTGTAAGATTCACATTAAAAGAAGTGATGTTAAAACATTGTAAATCTGTTCAGTACAGAAAAACAAACACTTGGTAACTCTGTTCAAATTTGCATCAATCAACATTTTAGATTAATCTCAGTATTCTCTGTCTCCATGCCTAAATGCTTTTGTAATTTCCTAATCCATGGAAAAAAGTTATCTTTATTAAACTTAATGAAAAAGCACACCCACTATTAATACAGTGAAAACCACTTGAGAAGAAAGAATTTCTTATGAAACACTCTCCCTTTGTAATTCTGTATTTATCTTGGTACTATTCACTACCATGGTTTTTTCTCACTCCTTAAAGATTTTCCAGTCATGGAAATGTTAAGTAATTAAGAACTGTCACTTTTTCAGATCTTTTTCCACAGAGCTTTGGAATTTTGTTCATTTGAACAAAAGTAGTGTCACTGTTCTAGTATTTCAGTGTTTATCTGCATAGCATTCATGAATTCATAAACCACAGTGCCCCTTTCCCACACTATCATCTCAGAATTTCATTCTTAGCCTAATGGAAATCATGTGACTGGAGTTTTCTCTGGCTCTGCAAATCCCCCTCAGTCCAGATCTACAGTGCCATTGGACCTTGCAAGCATCAAGTAACGGATTTGTGTCTGGGAAACAAGATAGTCCTTTGCTTTTAGAATTAAAGAAATAAACCTGTTGCCAGTATCAATGTTCCAAAAGATAAAATCCAGCTTTGTTTCCATTTTTTCCTTCTGTTCTCTTCATTTTTTTGGTAAATAAGAAGAAGAGGGATTAAAGGGAGGGGAGGGAAATGGGGAAAAAAAGAGTCACAATGTATCACGTACAGGTAGAAATTCCCTATGATGAATGCCAGATTATATGCATCCAAAATGTATCAATAAATAATTAAAAAAGATATAACAAAAAGAAAGACTCAAGGACATATGGGATGACTCTCTCCTTCTAACCTCTCCACGAGGCAGGTGAAATAAACTCAGTGATTTTTTTTCTAAATATTGAATCTAAGATTTTATAGCTTTACATTTAAGTGAGTCAAAATTTATATTGCCCTTTATTTTGCCAGTAAGCTAGCTATACATTTCAAATATGCAGAGCATTAAAAAAAGTTCTCAAAAAATGAAAACAAAACACCGTCCTCAAAAAGAATGCCCAAATGTGCACAAACAATGCCGAGAGCTCACATGGAAGAGACGCCTGCAATGCAGGGGAGGACCCGTGAGCCATTCCTCATGGGTGGCTCCTGGACTTAAGTCAAATTAAATCAAATCTAAGTTAGCTGCTGGCTGGGCCTGGCGGACCATGCCTGTAAACCCAGCACCTGGGAGGCTGAGGCAGAAGACTGCCACTGGTCAAGGACTGAACTACTTGGCAAGACTCTGCCTCAAAAATAAAAGACCACCCCTTCTCCCCAACCTAAGTCAGTTCCTGCTCCACCTCAGCCACATTCTGAAGGCTCAGGAGCCACTGTGGTTTCTGGCCACCACAGATACAGACTGTTTGATCACTGCAGGAAGTTCACTTGCCACTTCTCCTCTAGGTGTAAGCAAACTTCAGTCCACAGCTCCCCAAAATACCAGCTGTGTTTGCATACAGCTGGAAGTGTGCCACTAGGGTCAGAATAGAAAGCAAACAGGATTTGGTCCAAAATTGTGCATTTTAAGAGGAAAAGGCATAATTCTAACCTGAAAGCATGCCCAGTATGCAGTGCGGGGGAAATACTCTAGTGCAGTCAGGTGACCTGGTATCAGCTGAAGCCCTTTTGTCCTGTCAGAGCAGCCGATGGCGCCTCCCTCACTTCAAGTGTGGAGGGGTGGGGGTGGGGCCTCACTGGCCTGGACGACAAAGACACCGGAGAGGGGAAAGCAGCGGTGTTCACGACTTGGATTAAAGGACACTTCTGGAGTCACTCGTAGAGCTGACTGGCACATGCTCATCTCAGTGTCAGGCTCAGAACTGAGAAGCACCACATATAATGACCCAGAAGTCACTGGTCACATGAAGGTAACAACAACGCTGGCCAGTTCTTTTCACCAGATTGCAAGACACTGTTGCTATATGACAAGAAATGTTGCATTTGTGTGTGATTATCCATGTTCAAATACATACCTTCATGTGGGGCTACAGCCCCAAATGGACACATACAACTGCCCAGTGAAATAAAGATGCTGCGCATAACTTTCCACGTTGCCCTGTAGTTTGCTATCAGGCCAAGACTATCAAGAAGATACTAGTTCCAGTTGCCCCCACTGACCTCCCTATCTTCTACCACACTGTGTTCCTAAGGCTTTGCCTGTTCCATGGGCTCTCCTCATCTTCTTCTATTCTGCACATATTCGTTGCACTATTTTCCGGGAGCCTTGCGCACCATCCCATAGCTGAAAGGGTATAGTCACGCTGTCCCTCCTCTGTTTTGTCCCCCTGGGTTCCTTTTCCCGCTTGAGAGGGAAACAAAAACAAAACAAAGAACACATAAGGGAGTATTTATCACTCTTCCACAAAGGATATGCTTCAGTCATATGTAGGAAAATGGACCTAGCTTCAGACCAAATGGTAAGTGAAATAAATCAGACATACAAGCTTAAATAATGTGTGGCTTCTCTTATATGAGAACCCAAGACTTCTAGAACAAAATGAAAGATAGAAAAAAAGGAAGGGGGAGAGAGCACTTTCTCAAATTGGAAGGGCGGGGGGAGAAGGGGAAGGGGACGTATAAAGAGCTAGGATGCACTGTGTACAGGAACAGCTCCCCACAGGAAATGTAGTATTGTGCATAAATGGTTACCAACTAAAAAAGAAAACACTTTCAGACCTAGGTTAGGAGAACTGTACCTGTAAGCAGTACGGACAACTGCATTTCTGATTAGGCAGGGGAAGGCATGGGAAGCCTGTGTGGATTAATTCACAGAGAAAGAATTTAGGCTAGAAAGGCAAAGAACTTCATATGGGGCGTGTGATCTCCGACGGGGAGCCTGAAGCTGCTCTGAGCCAGGAGCAGGAGCTGCGAAACATGGTTAGGGAGATGTTACACAGCACCGTCAAGCTGGCCCGGGGCCAGCTGTTCCTAAGTTGCCCAGGTTGGTCTCCAACATGTGATTTTCATGCTCTCAAGGTGGATTTGTAAAATGAGAAGTTACATGCCAGAGCTTAATGACATTCTTCTGGATAAATTAACCATCACTTATAATAGTGTTTAACTTTATTTGGCTGCTTTAAAAAACAAAAAAGTTTTAGATTTAAAATAAATTACAAAACAATAGAGATTCCACATTTCACACTGTTTCTCTGTCAACTTATATTATGGACCTTAGTCATGGTTAATGAAACCATACCGATGCTTGTATCTATTATCTCTTTTCCATTCTAGAACCCCACACTATCTAGTGATGATGTCGCCGGAGGCTAGTTTAGCTGTGGCACAATCTCAGACCTTTTCTGGATTTTTCCTTTATTTTGTGTTTTGGAGATAAGGTCTCCCTCTGTAATTCACAATGGCCTTGAATTCACTTGTAGTCCAGGCTAGCCTAGAATTTGTAGCAATCCTCTGGGTTCAGCCTCTCTGTTTTAGATACTCTTGACAGTTTCCAGGATTACTAGTTAGGGTTTTGTTTGCCTGTTTTGAGACAGGGCTTCATCATTATGTAGTCCAGGCTGTCCTTAAACATACTGCCAGGTTGGCTGCAAATTCATGAGTGTCCTGACTCCGCTTCCCAAGTTCTAATTCCCAGCTGGGACTATAGGCAAGCACTGGTTAGGTATTTTGTAGAATGTTCTACAGTTGAAATCTGATTGATGCCTTCAGGAGTAACTGGAGTTACAGGTTTTTGAAAGGAAGACCATGAAGGTAAAGTGCCACCCTTACCACATCCTATCAGTGTGACTTACCACTGCTGATGTGACTTCCATCTCAGCAAGGGTTTCCTACTGTAAAGCTACCCCTCCACCTTCTCCACACAGCACTCTTTGCAAAGAAGCTGGGATACACAGATCACCCTTAGGGAACGGGGCATTATGCTCCACCCTTGAGGGTGAAATATCTGTCAAAATTAGTTGGTATCCTTTTGGATGGGATATTAGTATTTTCTTACTCATTTGTTCAATCATTTCAATCAAGGTCTTTTACATGTACTTACTTTGTACTTTGAATATGAACCATTACTACTTAGTTTTGTTCTTAACTTGCTTGGGTTTTTTTTTTTTTTTTGGGCCATTGAAAGTTTTATCATATGATTCCTTGCACCTCTACCAAATGTCCCCAACATTACAGTTGTGATTTTTCTTTCTTTCTTTTTTTTTTTAATTTTTAAAGCATAGTGTTTTCTGGCAGTACGAGATGTTTCAGGTTATCTAGGATATTTCCTGTGTTACCCTGAAGCCAGACATTTCCCCAAGAAGCCTGTTACCGTTATTTAAGGATGGTTTTAGATATCAGGGTCTTGGTGCTAGATGTTTTCTCTGGTGTTTGTTCTGTCTTTCTCTCTAACACACACACACACACACACACACACACACACACACACACACCATTTTCTCTGCAGTCTGGTCAACAGTTAATCTAAAGCTCAGACTAGAAAGCAATTTGGTCAACATCAAGGTCGATAACAGTAATTCTGAGGCAAAACTCAGATTTCTGAAGATAGTCCCATATCCTTTTCATCATCTGATTCCTTTTGGATGACAATTTTACATCATTTCTATTCTTGCTGAATCATCTACCTGTTGGTAGCTCATGAAAAACACACAGGGAAGAGTCTGTCTCATTCTGTGACCTTAGGAGTCAGTCTATCAGATGAAAGAGTCCCCATTTAGGTTAAGGAATTGGCTCTCAATCGGGTAAGAGAGCCTTGTGGATATTACATAAACTAATAGAAGAAGGTGCACAAACACAAGTTGCCCGAGTCCAGCAATGGCAGGCACACAGCAAAGTCTTTCTCTGGATGTGAGCAGTTACACGGAAAGGCCGTGAAAAGGGAAGGCAGAAACTGCACCAGCCAGCAAGTACCGCCACGCTGTCTCTCACCTTCTGGTTCAGGAACAAGTTGTGAATGACAGGGAGGTGGTGTGAAAAGTCTGCCAAGGAACCAGTGAGCCTTACTAAATAGATGGCTCTTACCCAGAAACTTTTTCACTAGTGGTGACCTCAATTTGAAGAGGAAGTGAGCGGATGGATCACTAGTTGTGGATGCGGTTAGTGCCACCTGGCGGGCTGACAGGAGAAAGACTCTTCAGTGTAGCACCATCTCTCTTGGACATTTTAGAAAAAGCTTGTTCATTCTTGGTACTAACAAGTCACTAAAGGACATTTTCAGAGGAGAGTTGAGTGCCCCGGGGCCATGCGTTACCGCTGCCCCCTGTGAAACTATTCAGAGTGGATGGCGGCAGTATTTTCCGGGGTGAATCTGTTTATGGAGCTCCCAATGCAGCAGACATGTATGCAGAGCCTACAATGCACTCAATATACAGGATAATAAGTGCTCATCGATGGGAGCACCAACAGAGAGCGAAGTTTGCTTAGTCCTTTCCCATGTCGGGCTCTGGGCTGAGTGCTTTACCCACTGTCTCACTGCACCCTAACAACTCGCCTATGTGAGAAATACCATTATCAGGTTGACTTTTGTGTGCAGAACTTAAAAATAGTTGTGCTAAAAGACAATGCAATGCTAAACAATCAAATCTACCTTAGGGCTGGCATTTCTGTAGCAGTTTAATTTTAAAACTAAGAGTCTATTTATTCCTGTATTACACTGTCCACTACAGTCACTAAAATTAAGGGTAACCACTACATTAGGCTAGCTACTCTTACAATCTGGTAGCAGACACTAGGGGATTATAGATGTTAAGGGTTATTCAACCCAGTAATTTTCTTTGTTTTCGGTGGTGGGACTGGGGATTGAACCCAGACATTAGCACTTACATCCCCAGCCTGTTTTTAATCTTTTACTTTAAGGCAGCATCCGGCTAAGTTACCCAGGCAGGACTAACATGCCATCTTCCTGCATCAGCTCCCAGAATGCTGAGATTACAGGTGTGCGTCACCGCACTTGGCTCTGGTATTTTGCTAAGGATTCAATTTTAGTCAGCTTTTCAAATTGACAGGATAATATCTAGCAGGAAACAAAACCTTCTGAGGGTTTTGTAAATGGTTCAGGTGTAAGTGTATGGCCCCTGGAAAGGGAAATGGGGTCTACAAACTGGGTGCTGTGTGGTTTAGGACACAGCTGACCCAGACATTATCAATCAGGCAGTGCACAGATGAGGCCAGACGCCTACTGAGGCTTTGGCTGGGGAGCAGAGAAGGCATCGCAGGTGAGAACTGCAGCTGGCCCATTAACAACGAAGGCAGGGGCAGGCAGACTAGAGGACTCCCCAGGCCAGCGGGATGCAGACTGCTTCCCTGACAAACAGTCTTCAGGCACGAAGTGAGGCTTCAGGGGACAGGTCTGGCAGGTATGAAAGGAAGGAGATGGGCAGATGCTACTGAGCCGGCAGCCCTTCTGCTGGAGGACTCCTCCAGCATTGGGGCAGGAAGAGGATGAGAAGGGAGGTATCTGTCCCCTGGCTCACGAGGAACTGTGCCTCTCTACATGGACATTCCCACACTATGCATGAGCCGCACAAGCACAAGAGGCAAAGGTAAAGTGTGAGCCACAATTCCTAATCAAGTACAATTAAGAGCCAGAAACATGACCCAGAAAGCCAGTAACACTGGTGAAATGCTATAAAATGTCACAGCAGAGTAAATACTATTTTGTTTGGTATAATACAGTTAATCTTCCATGATCTTCGACTTTTATGTACTAAAAATAATTTGACAAGATAACACTCATTTTTTGTGATCAAAGAATCACTCAATACTGAAAATTAGCCTCTTACTTCCCTAACACCAGTGATCACAAAGTCTTGGAGTAGGTGCTCAAACACTGGGAGGATGGATGGAAAGATGAACGGTGAGGCCAAAATATTCCCTATCTAGCATGATTAGAAGGTGCAGAATTTCCCCCAGCCCCCCATCACTCCTGCCAAGTCTGTGCTTCAAAATAGCTTTTTTAGTCACATCTAAAGTTAATTCTAGGGGCTGGGGATTTAGCTCAGCAGCATAAGCACCTGCCTTGCAAGCAGGCGGTCGTGAGTTTGAACCCTGGTACGGATCAAAAATAAATAAATAAATAAATTCTAAAAGAATTTCTAATTCTAGAAGACTGTCTTTTGGTCTTCAAATTCTATCCATGATTTCAGAGTCTGCGTGCGCATATCCAAAAGGCTTACCTGTTACCTATTATTGTTGAGCTAAATCTGTTTACACTTCAATTTCAGTCAACAAACACATTTAGTGATGAATGAGTCTGCTGTGTTATAAAACCATGCTTTCTTAACCAGAAATCTGGATGATGTTCAGGTAGTCAACTGTCTTTCTAACCCTTGATTTTGTACATTCTGGGGAGAAGGTGGGGAAATGATATGAAAATAAACATTTCAAATGTGGTTGTGCCTAAAAGCAGAATATCTGGATTATTGTTGGCATCTCTGTGTTGAAATGTTCTTAAAAACTGAGTATTTTAGTAATGATTTGGTCATAATCTGGCCAAGATCAAGCTAATATGTTGTTATGGATTAAAAACTGGTGGTCAACTTAATGCCAGCTGGATTACATCAGCATGGTGCTGTGCGTAGATGTCCCACCTGAGGAAAGTTTCCAGCATAAACAGAGAAGTGGAAAAGAAGAAGCTATTGCGTTGAGGCGTTGAGGCATTGTGGTTCTCCTATGAGTTGCTGTTTGAGCCGTTGGTTCTCCTGGAGAAGCTCTGGTCCTCACTTGGAGCTTTGCTTCCTGGCTTCGGAGGGGAAGACGTGTGCCACTTGGTCTCCAGAATGAACTCGTCACGCTGGCTTCCTGGCATGTACTCAACTGTGCTTGTCGTTGGACGACCTTGGGGCCTCCATGTCACTGAGGATGGGTGTGGTGCTTTTCAGGACAGCCCTGGTCTTTGTTTTGAGGGTGACTTCTCAGCTCCTGCGTAGAACCCTCAACCTCCCAGCACAGCTCCTTCACCCTGCTGGCATAGACTTCCTAGCTTCCATCAGTGACCTTTGGGTCTTCCTGGCATGGATCCGTAAAAGACTGGACTGAGTCCTTCATGTGGGCTTTGAACCTCCAGTTGGACTTGTGGGAGGCACTGTCATGGGCTCTGGGTTTTCATCTGGATTCACGCAGGACATTGCTGTGGGATTCAGGCCCTTAGCTGAATATTCTATGTCTTTGGTGTCGTGGACAGATTTCCTCCACTTTCTTGTGTTAACTCTGGGTGACCATCATAAATAATATTATAAACTCCATGTCCTGATTCTAATTGTTCTCTGCATTACCCCTGACTACAACATACAGCATACTACCACTACCTATGCATTAACTCAATCATTTATTTTTAAAGGCAGGATCTCACTCTGCAGTTTAGGCTGCCCTTAGAGTTGTGGTGAGTGAGTCTCCTGTGTCAGCCTCCTGAGGCCTGGAATTCCAGGTGTGCACCATCGGTGAACCTGGCCTCATTATCTCCTAGAAAAATGTTAGTAACAATTAAACAGTTCATAAATTATAGGCAACATCAACTGACTTCCAACTATGAAATGAAAATTTATGTAACTTGTACTACCCTTTATATTCTCTTTCCTCACAATTTTTACAGTAAATTTTTTTCTTTCATTAGACACTGTTTATGTATGTTAAGTTCCATTTGTTTTTCCATTAATTTTTCTTATTGGTGAGACTTTCATTCATTTTATTGATACACATAATGATCAAACTCTTCATAGGGAATTTGTAGCCACCCGTACTACATCTTAATGCTTTTTTCTCACATTTCTCCATCAGTTTGTAAGTCCTCAGAGCGCAGAACTGAGTCTTCCCTTCCACTAATTCTCCAATACCTTCTCTATCCGGACTCCTGATAGCTTTCTGTTTCTTTTTATTATAAACTAATCTTTCTTTGGTTTATTTCTTTTTTTCTCTTTTTTCTTTTTATCGGTACCAGGGATCGAACTCACGACCATCTGCTTGCAAGGCAGGTACTTATGCTGCTGAGCTAAATCCCCAGCCCCTCTTTGGTTTGTTTCTAAAAATTACTGGCAAATATTCGGTTTAACATGTTGTTAATATTACCCATTTGCAATAATACTAATTACTATGCTAGAATTATATGTCTAGAGGTTTGTTTTCCTGGTCACAGGGACTGAAACCAAGACCTTGTACATGTGCTAGAAAGCATTCTAGCACTGAGCTACATCTCTAGCCCTGGAATTTCATTTTTAAGATCTTGCAATCATCTGAAAGAGTAAAGTGGATTTTATCTCTTTATTTCTATGCTTGCTAAAACTCATGACCCATTTTTGTGGCATGATGGACCACGGAATGTATGTTTAGCTTTTTACTTTATCTGGAGTTTCTAATTGTATTTACTTTATATTAGTTATCAAATTTTCAAAGTTTTACATTATTATTAAGTAAGCAAAACTCAGGGTTTGCTGTAGTAGAATCACAATTAAAAAACAAACTGCGATTCCATTTTGTTTTTAAATGCTTAGAGACAGTTATGTTCTTGTGTCTTGTTAGCATAGAGACAGTCTGTATACATGTATTAACAAATTTCATTTACTTGGTACTTTTAGTTTATAAACAATATTCACATATATTATTTTCTGAATCCATAAAAGCAGGCAATGCTTTCCTCCATTTCACAGGCAAAACACCTGGAGGAGAAAGACTAAGATTTACCCATGATAACACAGAAAGCAAATTGCAAGTTTAAGACTTGAAATCATACTTTTCTTTTTCAAAGATCAGTGCCCTTTGCTTCTCCACAGCTGGCTGGCACATGAACTCTTTCCACTGTTTTGTGGAAACATCATGATTTTTTGTTATAAGCTTTGTTATCAATTACAGCACTCCTATGGAAAGAATACTGTATTCTTTACTTATTACTAGATGTTATGGGGTAGCATTTTTGTAAATAAACAATTAGAAAGTTGGCAGAAGTAGGAGAAAAGCACAAATAAACAAAAAAGCCATTACACCAAGAAATGTTAGAATAACAAATTGATAGTCCAGAGAGGCCAAGGATTTCTCATCCTTCCTTCAGTAATGCATACCTCTGTACAGCCCTGGGGCTCCTGCGAGTAACCTCACTAATGTTACTGTCCACATAAAAGAGAAAGCGATCCCAGTTATCCTCTGCCCATCACATCCATCACACACAATGCTGAGTACGGGATTCTGAAAGCTCAAGGCTACCAAAGGCCTTTCAGGAGGAAACCAGGGTGTACTGAAGATTAACATGAAAAGGGTCATGAAAGTTAAACCCAGAGAAAACACCATCTGGGGAGCTTCGTCTAACTCAGTAATATAATCTATCCCAATGTTAACTATGGGCCCAGAGATTTATAGCGGTCAGTTAATGTGCTGAAACCTCAAAGTTCAGTGTGAACTCATGTCGTTTCTGATACATCCGGCACACTACCACTCTGTAACACCCAATGAGGAAAACAAAGACAAGAAATTCTTACCACGACATAAGTTCATTACCCTATTTTTGTCCTTAATTTTAATCTTTTTTGTATTTTTTAAATTAAAAATAGGCAAGGAATGTTGAGTTATAAGAAACAGCAAAACTGATTTGAGTTCATCTGATGATGTTTCCTGTTCTGTTGCTGGAGAAGCCAACAGTGAATAGGCAAAACCTGGTGCCTTAAGGTTCCAGTACAAGTAAGTATTGTACGTCAATACATAGAGGACAGTTACACACTGGGGGAGCCACCTCAAAGTTTAAATGTTGGTTAGAAAACGTATGTAATTTATCCTATTATAAGCACATTACAGAGATTCTTACAGATGCTCTTTAGCAATAGGAAGACTTCTTACAGTCAGTTTAGGCAGACTTTTCCTACTGTGCCTCATTCGATATCAATGGTGGTATTGGGCACATTAAAGAAGCAAGAGAACAGTATGCTTATGGCTTATTAATCAAGTCTCTAAAAAGCACTTTGACAGCATCCGTTGAAGGTTGTTTCCTCTTATTACTAAACTAAAAATCTTTTATCAGTTAATATTTATGAAGCACCTACTAAGTAGAAATCTCTTGCTCAATAAACTTTTTTCCATTATACCCTAAGCACAGGAGGGCTTTTGTTTTTATGGTTAACATTTATTAAAGACTCAGATGCTCAACCTTGTTTTTTCACATGGAAGAAATTTATCCTGAAGTTTGGGTTAGAGGTATAAATTCTTGCCAAACTACAAAAGGAAAAGTGGTAGTTGTTTCTCATTTTACTTTATTTATTGACTTTGGGACCTGAATGATGTTCAGTGAGTAGAAACATACGTTTCAAGAATGTACTCTTTCGTGATTAGCATTAGGCTGTATTCACAAACTCAAGTCTTGGTTCCAGGTTGCACAACTATCTGCAACTTGGGGCAACTCAATTTGGACTCTGAGCCTCAGTTTCCTCAGTTAAAACAAGGAGCTGGTGTTAGAGAATTTCTCGAGCGCCTTTGGGCCAGGAATCCCAAGTTTTCCTGTGCTGGTCTTTGTAACTATGTAGGAAGTCCATGCAAACGTACTGCACAGAATCCCCACCTCCGAAAGCCTGTCACACACCTCTGGCACCATCTTGGATTGCTGAAATCTAGCAGACCTGTCACTCGTCCCTCAGGGGAATGACTCGTTCAAGCCATTTTACACACCGCATGATTCTAGCAGTTCAGTTGTCAGGAATCCAGAGACCACTGCATTCTTGGCAGCTTTGAAGGTCTAAAGCCTTTCCTGCTTGATTTTACTCAAGACCCAATACAGCAGAGTTGTTAGAAAAGTAGAGTTCTTTTTATATTTTGCATTTACTATCAGCACTGCCCATTTTTATTCCTCTTGTCAATTCTGTAAAAGACTAATTAATGTGATGTGTGTGTTTGTGTGTGTATGTGTGTGTTCTTTTCTCTAGATACCAACACCATGGACTCCTCTAAGCTATCTACTCTCCTCCGTACCTCTTATCCCCCATCAGGTAACTGCTCACATCTGCCTTCTATTTCCAGGTCTGTTAAAAAAATAATTTCTCTCCTTTCAAGCAAGAGACATCAGAAATTAATTCTTTTCAGCATGTTACAATAATCTCACTTTCCAAGGAAAAAGAATTTCCTATCATAATAAAAGAGCCTGGGGATACAGCTCAGTGGCACAGCATCTGCCTGGGTTCAATTCCTGAGTTCAATTCTTAATACAAAACAAGAAAGAAAAAGGCAGATAAAAAATACTGCTTGGGTTCAGGAAATACTGACATTCCTCTGCTGAAAAATGTATCACTAGAGAGGGCCTTTTAATTTGGGGGGCTTGATGTTTTTCAATTCTTTATATGTTCTGCATATAAGTCCTTTGTCTGAGGGACTTCTGGCTAAAATTCTTTCCCATTCTGTGGGTTTTCTTTTCACGCTGTTGGTGATTTCTTTTGAAGTACAAAAACTTTTTAGTAATGAGATCCCAGTTGTTGATTCTTTAAAGCATTTCCCATGTGCCTTCCATTTTGTTCATGAATTCTCTGTCTACCTCTGTGTCTCCAAGATTTCTATCTACCTTTTTCCAGTAGATTTAGAGTTTCTGTCTTAATATTTAGATCCTTGATCCACTTTGACTTTAGTTTAGTGCATGGTGATACATATGGGTCTAGTTTTAGTCTTTGGCATGTGGAAAGCAATTTTTCCATTACCATGTATTAAAAGGATACCATGTATCCTTCTTCCAGTGAACATGTTTAGCCCTTTTGTCAAATATCAGGTGGCTGAGTGTCTTTGTAGTTGTATCTTCTAATCTGTTCCATTGATCCTCAAATCTATTTCTTTGTCAGTACTATGCTGATTTTATCATTGTGGTTTCGTAGTATAGTTTCAAGTCAGGAATTGAGATGCCTCTTGCCTTGCCTTTGTTGCCCAGAACTGCCCGTGCTATTCTAGGTTTCTTCTATTTCCAAATGAATTTAGGAATGTTTTCTCTAGATCTGAAGGTATGTTAACGGTATTTTAATTGGGATTGCATTAAGTCTGTATATGAGTTTTGGAGTATGGCCATTATCACAATGTTAATTCTTCCCAGCCAAGAGCAAAGAATATCCTTCCATTTTATAATATCCTCTTCAATCTCATTTTTTAGAGTAGTATAATTTTCAGCATATAGATCTTTTACATTCTCCGTTAGGTTGATTCCTAAGTATTTCATCTTTTTAGATGCTATTGTGAAAGGTGATATTTTCATAATTTCTCTCTCAGTGAGTTTTTTGTCTGTGTACAGGAATGCTATTGATTTCTGAGTACTGACTTTGTATCCAGCTACGGTGCTGAATTTGTTTATTACCTTTAGTAGTCTTTTAATGGAGTTTTTCAGGTCTTCTATGTAGAGTATCATGTCAGTTGAAAATGGTGATAATTTAACTTCTTCTTTTCCTTTTATTTCTTTCTCTTGTCTAATTGCTCTGGCTCATATTTCCAGAACAATACTGAATAGGAGTGGTGATAGTAGACATCTTTGTCTTGTTCCTGATTTTAGAGTAAAAGCTTTCATATGAACACACGGTTCTCAGATGAAGATATACAAATGGCAAATAAATACATGAAGAAATGTTCACCATCACTGGTCATTTGAGAAATGCAAATTACAACAACACTGAGATTTCATCTTACTCCGGAAAGAATGGCTGCCATCAAGGAATCAAATGTTAACAAATGTTGTGAGGCTGCCAGGAAAAAGGAACACTGCTCCACTGATGGTGGGAGGAATGCAGACTGGTGCAACCACTGTGGAAATAAGTGAGGAGATTCCTCAACACATGGAAGTTCCATTCAATCCAGCTATTCCCCTCCTGGGTATTTTCCCAGAAAAACTGAAAAGGTCATGTCACAGGGATATATGTGCACCCTCATAGCAGCACAATTTGTAATAGCTAAATCTTGGAAACAACCAAAATGACCATCAACCGCAGAGTGGATGAAAAAGATGGAATATTACTCAGCTATAAAAATGATGATCTTGAGGCATTTATAAGTACATGGAGGCAACTTGAGACTGTCCTCATAAGTGAAATAAATGATCATATTTGTAAATATCACATTGTCTCTCTAGTGTAAAACATGATAAAAAAATGAAGGTGTAATAAGATCCAAAATGTATAATAGATTTTGTAAAAATGAAAGGGAAGGAAAGTGCTCTAAAGAATATAACTGTATGTCTAAGTGTGTAAGGCAGATGATCATATGACTAAATTTTTGTTGAATCATTGAACCGAATGGTTTACACTACCCGTGTTTGTGTGTCTGTCCACTTTTTATGCTTTGATTTTGCAACTCGAACAACCGTTTCTAAGATGACAATATATAACATATCAACTAGTGATTTCTTAGTGTTCATTTTTTTGAATTCTGTATTACCCTACCTTTTTTTCTATTTTGTTTTTTCTTTCTTTGTTTAAATAAATAAAAATAAAAAATAAAAAATTGGCATCAGAAAGAGAAGAAAATGAACATATACTGATTACCTACTGTGTGCCAGGATCTTTATGTATCACATATCATTTAATACCTACTACCCCTCTGGGACACACTGCTACAGCAACGTTACAGAGGCAAAGAACCCTGAGGTTGAGTCAGAAGAAAAAAATAATTTCTCTATATTTAAGCCACGCCCAGGCACTCTCCATTACATAATTATTCTGCCACGACCTGAAAATTATTAAACAACATAAAATTCTACTGCTCATGGAAGTCAGTTTAACAATATTAAATAGTAAAAACATAGCTACTGCATTAGTTTTCAATACAGTAAAAGAATTATGTACTTCTGTTGGAGAGATGATGATGGTAAGTATTCTGCACTTAACTACTGTTTACCACTACTTCATTTTTCCTACCTTCTGTGTATGAATGGGTTTTTGTATCTTTTTCCTATTAAAGATGCAGGTCTATTAAAATCATTTTCTTCATCCTGAAAACATTTTACTATAGCCAACTACAAATATTTACCCTCACTTGACAAGCAAGAGACTTTTTAAAAGGGAGAAAACAGTCTACATAAATGGTTTAAACTTTTGAACTGTATTTTGTCCTCAACCACAGAGAAGCAAGTTTCACTAGCACAGTTTGGAGTCACTCAACAGCCATTTGCTCGTACGTCCACTCGGTACGCCTCTTCAGTGCAAAAAGGAACTCAAATACTTGCACAAATACTTAGAAACAAGACATGGCAACCACAGAAGATCAGAATGAAATGTCAAGATTAGAAACCAAAAATAAAAAGCAAACATACAGCAATACTGGGACTGAACCTTAAGTCACAAACTGGACTCCGAGTTTAGTTGCACTCAAAATGAGAAGAAATTTCTCAAGAATGGTATGCTAAAACAAACAAACAAAAAAAGCAACCCTGAAAATACAACGATAATGTTTAATACAATCATAAACTAGTTAGTGTTAAAAATGTTACCATGTCCGCTAAATGGTTTATTTTACCACTGGCTTCTCAAGATACAATAGGACTTGGACTTAGCTGATATGTTATTTAAGTTTTCCTTAAAGTTTCTCTTAATGCTTTTTTCATGTCATTTATTCACTGATTAAATCATTCTCTCATTCTGGATTCCGTTTATTGAAATTTTACAGTGAAGTTTATTGAAATTTTACAGTGCCAAACGACTGGGTACTCTAGTTCTTAGATTTGCTATTAACTAGAGAGGTTTGCTCTGGTCTGCGTGTGACATTTTGGAAGAAGTCTGCACAGATGATGTTTTTCCGATTGCAACAAATTGTGAGGCGCAGAAGGCTTCCTTGTTTCTTTTTTGTGGAAAGCCTTATCAGCAGATCCAGATGTGATCAGCCTTCACCACTGAGTAAGATCTTAGTAAGTTCTGTATCAATCTTGCATGGTCCTTTTAACAGCCACTGGTAATCACTGGCGACGTCCACTGTTTAGTGGGGGTTATAAACTGTGATGTGTTAGGCCATCACTCCATTTTCACTTTTTTTAAAAGCTGGAATTTTCCTATCAAGAGAAACATTTCCTGCATCAAATGTCTACTCTGACTTTTTTAAAACAGTCAACTTTGATTCTTAGATAAGTGAGCTGATTGCTTCCATTCTTTTACTATGTTCAGAGTTAGACTACATGTATAATGCAAAGGTGATCAATAAGATATTCACTGCTTTAAAAGAATGTAGTAAAATACATCCTTACTGACACAGTATCTTTATAATTAAAATAATATATGCCCTAAAATCTTAAAAAGAATGCTTATCCTTTGGAGTAAATATTTCTCAGGTTACTAAACATTCAATACTGTTCTATAAAAATCACAATACTTTGCAATTAAAAATTATTTTATTGTGACAATGTACTTCTTGCACTACCGCTGGAAATATCTACAATATTCTAACAAAAGGAAACTTAGTTCATTTGTTAGAAGGCTAACAAGTGCTCCAGGATAAGAGTGATTTCCTTATCCTCTCAAGGGTCTTGCTAAGGTTTGTGTATATACCCATGCATTTCCAAAAGAGAACAAAAGGTCACCTTAAATAGTTGGAGTAGGAGTAAAAGAATCTTCAAAGGTAAGTGCATCTAACCCAGAATCAACAGAGTTCAGCGCAGAGGATGACTTAAGGTTCTTTTCATCACATCATTAAATGCTTATTCAAAACCTGTAATTCTCCTGGATAACTTAACAGTGACTTAAACAATTTAACGTCAATTTTTAAAAAGGTTTTTGAAAACGTTAATATTTAAGGAGACAGTGAATGATGAAACCAAAGTGAGCTAAATAAGAATAAGAATATAAATCTTCCAGCTGTGATAACTTTTAGAATTCTTCATTTTGATGTAATACTAATCATATGAAGTTTATACTGGCATTAACAGTGAATAAAACACTGGGAAAAGACCTGTTATATATTATTCTGAAATAAATTTGTATCCCTGTCCTTATAATAATACTGTCTCAAGGTAAGTATCTCCCTTATGCTAAAAAAACAAAACAAAACAAAACAAAAAAACCAAAAAAACCAAAAAACCAGAATTAACGTATCTAATTTAGTCATTTTTTAATTTTCGTAATATTTTGGGCCACGAAATAATAACACTGTGGGCTGTAAAATCCTGTTCTTCTCATTATTCACTGACTTTGTACTCCAGGACCATAAAGAACAATGAAGAGTTGGAACCACATATCAATTCAATCAAGTGTTGCTTCAAGCGAGATGATTTATGGGCACACAAGCAGCAATGTGCCAGGAGGGAGCTTTTCCTAAGGCAAGGAATCCAAGTTTTGTGGTCACCCCCCCCCCCATTTTGAGATACTCATTCTTTTTCAGAGATCAACAAAGGTGTTCCATGACTAGGTGGGAAGGACTCCACTTTTTCAGAAAAAGGCTAAAATTTTAGGTTGTTCAGGAAAACTGCTTTTGCCAGCACCATGGTGCTGTGTATTTGAAAAATCCATTTTGAGAAGAAAAGCTGGAAGCACTTGGTAGTTTGGTTTTCACAAACCAGCTCTCACTAATTCTGCCTGTTGTATGATGAACAACTGGGCTGAAGTAATCACTTTTCATGACTGGCCCAAGGTTTGCCCATCCAGTATCAAGACTCCCATATTTGGACAGAGGACAACAGATTAATTCCATCCTCTCCAGCCACCAAGAAAGGCTGGACTCAAGAAAGACGCCAGGGAAGATGTCCTGGATCTATGGTTCCCAGCTGATTATAAAGTGAGAAGTTGCAAGCAAATTAACTTTCACCTAAGTTGTAAGTTAAGACCCAGTCCCATTCCTCCTCCTCTCTGTCCTTCCTCTTTCAGCAGTTATGAAATGATTGATGAAAAGAAGAGAAAACCAGATATATATGATAAAAAAGTTTCATTAAGTAAACTAGTATTTTTGTTAAGGGTGGTAATGTTTTCATAGTTATTATAAAAACCTCTAGGAGCTAAGTTCATCCTAGCAAAAGGACAAGAAAAGTCTACCTCTTTCCCCACGTCCCTGCTTTTCCAGTAGAGCTGCCAGAGATGTCACCTACAGCCTATCAGTGAAAACCATGCACCCGGAACGCTCTCCTGCTCCTTCACAGGCCTCTGATTTGAATGTCAGAAAATATTTTAGAACATTATTACTTAATCCCTTAGACTGTTTACTGACAATATTTTTAAAAAGCTGACTGTATTTTAAATACTACTACAGCTTTTATTTTTATAAATTTTTGAATTAATTACTTTAATTAAAGTTTAAAGGCATTGAAAAGCACCTGTCTCAAATGCAACTTACCATCCTTTAAAAAGTAGGCGAAACTGTCTATACAATGAAGATCTCAGATCTTGAGCTTACACTTAGGTTCTATGTGAAAGATACATCTGGATAGGGTGCTGTGAGAAGTACCATGGTAGCATATTTAAGACAAACAGACAGACAGATAGACAGAGGCGTGCGTGCTTCATTCTTAAAAGTCTATCTAGAAAAATAGCCAGGATTCTTCACAATAATTTAAAGATGCCACAGAAACAGATGAAGAGACTCATCATTAACTTTACAACTATTTTATCATCTATGGTATTGGCCTGTACAATATTTTAAATTTAGCAACATAGTCCATTCACATTTAAGAAGAAAATTTATAACATTAAAAAATGCATGAATATATTTTGAACCTACTGTACAATGAAACATGTGGAAGTCATTTATAATATTTAGAGCAGTGAGTTTTAATCATAGGAATAATAAAGTCTAAATCTTTCAGTGGCGCCTGTCTGGATATATTCTACCCAGGTTTTTCCTTAAAGTTCACAATACCCATGAATGCAAACACTGTTAATTGAAAAGTATGTTATGAATGTTATAAATAGTCAAGAAAATCAGAAAAGAAACAATCTGTGAGATTAAATTTAATTATTTGTATTGAAAGTTTGTTGAAAATAAAAAGCTCATATAACAACGGACTTAATCTTCATAGTTTCACGCACGAACTCAACTCTATGAGATATCACCGAACATTTATATTGAAAATAGTTCACATATTATATAAACAGGGATTTCAAATACCAGTTATGGTTTTCTGGACAGTTTCTAAATATTTGTGTCCCCGTATTCAATAGCAAAATAAAGTAACTGTACTAGGTTTAACTTTTTAAAAGTTTTCTAAAATTATATGGGAGAAAAAAAAGGTGTTTTAAAAGGAGTATGAAAAATATAGAACAAAAACAAAAATAGATTATGCTAAGGTCAGCACATTACCTCACTGTCTTAGGCAAATGATCTTCCCTAGTACTTCCCTCTATAATGTAAATTTTTGTTTATTAAACTTTAAAAAATATTATTAATATTTTGAAACAGCTGAAAACAAAAAACTGGTTAAAGTTTTGCAATAAACTACAAGTATAAATTGAAACAAATCTGTATATTATACAAAAAGTTCTCGCCATCTTGATTGGTTTTGTTGTTATTATCACATAAGGTAAGAAGTCCTAGAAAACATCAGAAATTTTACATAATTCAGGGATATTACTATTTATGAATTGACAGAGAACAAAAGGACAACAGGAACATGGAAGCAAACCAGCGAGGCTTCCAGGAAAGGCTGAGATTTCTTAATTTTCCCAAATAATGTGAATGGCACATGGGCTTCCACCCTTCCAGCAGTTGTGGTCCTTAGTAGGCTGAGATTAGCTACAGTTGGAAGGGGAGTGCATTAGTCAGTGGCATATGC
Source organism: Cavia porcellus (assembly GCF_034190915.1). Taxonomy (NCBI): domain Eukaryota; kingdom Metazoa; phylum Chordata; class Mammalia; order Rodentia; family Caviidae; genus Cavia; species Cavia porcellus. The sequence goes on from NW_026947490.1 coordinate 75,699,430, forward strand.
CTTCCCTTAAATACTTGGGTCTATTTTCACACATTTTTAAACATGTATCATGTAATGTCTTTAAAAAATATATAACAACTACATGAATCACAAAGAGTTTACTAGTAAACATCATTTTCAAGAAACATTCTGGTGTTTCCATTCTGGGGAAAATGTGAAAGATTAAAATTTACAGAAAGCAAGGCAAAGGCAGGTAGGGAGGTCCCAGTTAAACAGAATGAATAAAATACATATACAGTAGGAGATGCGCATAGTTTCAAACAGTTCTTAACTAGTCCTTGTCAAAGGATAAAGAAGTAGCATTTCATATTCTAACTCCTGATCTTCCAATCTCTGAAAAAAAAAGTGCTCCATTTTACCAAAATCTAGATAGTTCTTTCCAGTGTACCCAGTTAGTCATACAATTTCTCCCTTTTCCCAAAAACCATGTGCATGGCTTTTCTTGAGCTGTCTGTTTAGTCACGCAGTCAGACGGCCATCAACACTGTCTTCCTTATATTTTAAGCTTCTGTGGTTTGAATGTCAGAACATTATCTTTTTGCATAACACCTGCGTATCTCATAAAGCACAGTGGTGATGATAAAAGCATTACACATTATTATTCCCAAAGATCATGTCAGAATTATGAGTGATAAAAATATCCAGATCCGTAGTGATCTCATTTTCATTCTCTATTTCAATTTCTTTAAATTTCATCCTTCTAAAACCTTACTATATATGAGAGCCATTGTATATTTGCTACCACATTTCCAATACTACCACCCCCAAGGCACACTCACTAAACAGATACAGGGCTCCCCAGTTCTAGCAGTGTTAGTCACAGTCTTAGTAAGAGTTTCAGTTAATATCTATGCACTGCACAATACATACCTGAAATATGAAGACATGTTCTCTGAGATAAATCTCCTTATTTTAAGTCAAAATAAACTCAAATGCGTGTCTTAACTTGGTAAAGTGAATTAAATCACAGGCATGCTTTCCTTGTTATACCAAATTCTTCTCCCAAAAGACACATCACTTTTCTATACCTATGATTACATATATATTTCTAAAAAATAAATCCTTAGAATAATTCCAACAGTTACTTTTTTTTTAAATTAAATGCTTGAAGAATTCATTAACATTCCAGGAAACCTGTTAGTAAAAGGTAAACTATCTTGTCATACTACACAATGCAAGAATGTTTCATTCACAGGTATTTAAAGCTGTACTACAATAATGTTTATGTGAAGCTTACAGGATTCTGATATATAATTTGTTATAAATAGTTCTTAAGAAAATACCCAAGGACAAACAAAAATAAAGTTCTATTAATCTCAAGCTTAAAAATAAAATGCCTATCAGAAATTAAAAGGGTCTACTTTGAAAAATACTTCCTATATATTATTTTAGTTCAAAAAGAAAATGTCAAAACAATATTTTTGCATGAGTAGAGTGTAATACATCATTTTCCCTATATATTTATAATTAGTAAAATACAGAGACGGCCACAATAGGGATGCTGCAAAAAATAACATGGGTGAAGCAGAATAAATTCTCGTCTTCATTAAGCCTACTGTGCTTATGTTGTGACACCTTTCCTCTCTCTCAAAACACTAGACATTCTACAAAGTTCATTCACTAGACAGCGATTACATCCTGGGGGTTCAGGAAGAAAACTAATTTTACATTGCACTATAAATTCTGAGGAGGTGTTCTCTAGAAATTCTCATAGTCTACTATGAGTTTCACTGATTAAGAGAAATTTCAGGCAGAACACGGAGTAGCTGGCAATCAACAGGCACGCTCTGCTTCTGCACTAGCTGAAGGAGGCTGTGGAAGACTTTAACTACTGACAAAAGTATTACACATGCCCAGACAAGCTGCAGAATATCTGGTACCACAAAGGAACATAAAAGAATCACACACGAAGAGGTCACTTTCACATGGTGGACCTCGCGCTGCACTGGAGTCTACCAGGCAAGGATAAGACACTAGAGGGACTTTGGAAGCATTTGCTCCTCTAGGACAGTGATGCCAATCTTTTATTAGGGAACGAGTGCCCGAACTGTAACCCAAGACTCACTTACTCATCATAGATTGCTGACGCTGCACGCTCTGCTGCTGGGGTGACCTGGCCTGTGTGCGGACAGAGGGCCCTGCGGCCTAATGAGGCACATGCCATATGCTCACAACCACTGATGTTCGTGGAGTAAGTCGTCCTGCCCACAGGCCTCAAGGAGGTGATCGTCACTTAGGGAGGGCTGAGGGCAGGAGATATTTGCAGGAAAAGGTGCTAAGTATCTCCAGCGTCTTCAGATTCTTCATGCTAAGTAAGTGGGGCTTAGGGAGCTGGAGAGGGTGTAGTAAGGGTACACAGGGCAGCTGAAAGAACCCAGTGCGGCTGGCTGAGGAATGTCCTGGGAGAAAGGAGCTGGGACCTCACGTCCTCTGTCAATGTTAAACAGAAAGCTTGGCTGCCAGAGGGCCAGGAAGTCGCTGCCCAATGTTGGCTGTGGTATGAGGCTCCCTTTGGCTGACACAGAGAAGGCGAGCAGGGACGCCGATTCCCTAAGACCCAGACGCACATGGCCTCCCTAAGACAGGCTAAGCTAGAACAACAGAAACACGCTCCGCCTTCACTCCTGAAAGAAGCCAGTGTGGAGAGCTGGCAGCACAGTCTTCAGTAGGACTGTAGTGCAGGGAGTGAGCCTCTTGGTAGCATAGAGGTGCGGGAACAGCTGAAAGCTGAGGGGGAGGAGTGATGTTTAGGAAACACCAGCACAGCAGCACTAAGCATCAGAAGTGTGCAATCCAGCACTACAGGGATCTGAAGAGCAGGGTACACACAGGCAGAGAAACCCAAGTCCACCTCAGCTCCTGACTAGACTGCTTCAACTCTGCCCACTAACAGCCCAATGTAAGAAGAGGCAAGCCCAATTTGAGGTATACTCTTTACCTCAGTGCACCTAATATGCACATTGTGTTTAGTATTTAATAAAAAATTATAAGGCTGATAAACAACACTCTACCCCAGCCGACTCACTTTCCAAGAAAGTAATTAACAGGAGTAGACTTACACATGATCCAGATATTGGAATTATGAGGCAGAAATTTACAAATGGCTAGCATTAAAGTGTTAAAGAATCTAGTGAAAAGAATGAAATGAATGAGTAGATGGGAAATTTTAGTAGAGAAATAGGAACTATGGAAATATTCAAAATTAAAAATAATATCAGAGATGAGGATTCTTTTGTGAGCACATGAGCACTTGATGTAACTAAGGACACATCAATGAGCTGGAAGAAGAGTTAACAGAATTTATTTAAGCTAAAACACCAAGAGAAGATACTATTGATCACAACGTCTAACATCTATAATTGAAAAGTCTAAGTTAAAAAGAGATGGCGAAAATGGGGCCAAAAATTTTTTGAAGAGACAATGACCAAGAGCTTCCCAAAATATAACAAAAGACATCAAACACAGATATAAGAGCAAGTGATTCTCCAACTCAGTATCCAGCACATCATAGTGAAGTGGTTAAAAACCAAATATATAGCAAAAGTCATAAAGGTACCTATAATTATGTGAGTGATGTAAAAGAGCTGCTTTTCAAAAGCTAATCTGCAGTGTCAGAAGAGTGGCAGCAATCAGATTTTTGTACCGGTGGAGGTGAGGAGGAGTGATGAGATATGCCCGACTACTAAATTTCCATGACGAATGTAATCACTACGCACTGCACTCACATAGTAACAAACACCAAAGCAACAGAGCAAAGCACAGAAAAAAGGGGAAACAGCACAAACCCTGTAAAGAAAACAGTCAATACTGTGTGGATCAGAAAATCACCATTAGCTTTACCAGTGATGTTACACTGCCCATCTGTATCCCAGATGAGACACACACAACTCCTCAGCTCTATAGACGTCCTCCCCAAACCCATAACCTCAGTGTGGTCAGAGGAAAATATCGGACAAACCCCAGCAGAGGCACACTGTACAGAACACTCGTCCTTACTCCAGCACTGTTTAAGGTCATGGGAAAAAGCAAATAAACAAACTGAGAAACTGTCACAGACCAGAAGAGACTGATAAGATCTGGTGACTAAATGTAATGTGGCTTTCTGGAACAGAAAAAAGGGCGTTAGTGGAAAAACTAGTGGCATCCAAGTGCAGTGTGGAGGTTAATAGGACTATTTTATGTTGGTTTCTTAGTTTTGACAAGGGTACCAAAGGATGTCAACATCAGAAGAAATGATGGGAAGGATAGGCAGGATCTCACTACATTATACCACTTAGCACTAATAACAAACTTAGTAATGGACAAATAAGCCAAGTATTTACAACATTAAAGCATGCAAAACCATAGCAATAGTGACAATTATATTAATAGGTCATTCATATTTACATGTATCAACTTACTGCTTGGATAAGAACTTATTATACGATGGATCAAGTACTGTTCTAAGGTTAAAGAAAAAGATGAATGTCCCCTACTTCTATACTCCGACCCAATAAAAGGAGACAGATGTAGTGTCTTTAGAAATAATGGCTCAGGAATTTCCATAAACTAACCAATGATGTTAACTGCACATTTGAGAACTCCCGCAAATTTCAAATATAGAAAAAAAAATCCATCAAAGTAAATGATAATACAAGGCTAAAAACTAAAGGCAAAATGCAATCAGCAGTCTGAGTAAAACAGATTATTCTTTAAAGAACAATTAGTCTGACAATGTCTTTTCAACATACCCAACAGAAACTAGAAGGCAAAAAGTAAATTTAACCTAGACTACTATCTCTAGAGAAAATATTATTTCAAGAAAAAAGTTAAAATAAAAACATTTTAATAAAACAAATACCAAACACAAATTAAAATTTTTAAAATATTTCATTTGAGCTAGATAAGCTTGTCCATCCTCAGACTTTGTGGGCTATTCAAAGTAATTATTCTCCAATGGCCACAAGCCTTACATTTCAGAGAACCCACTGTGATCCAAGCCACTAAAGACAAATATTGTTTATAAACAATTCACATGACTTAGAAACTGATGAGAAGTAGAAGCCCAAGAAAAGAAGGAAAGAAGAGCAATCAAGTTGTACAACATTTGAATTTCAACCGAAATCACAGAAGACAACTGCTATATATTCTCAATTATATGTGGAAGTCAGAAAGCTGATCTCACTAAACAGAAAAAACAGTAATTACCAGAGCCTGAGAAGGTTTGAGGGGCAATGGTTAATGTGTAAAGGGGTACAGTGCAGCTCTAATGTTCTATATCACAGTATGGGGACCATGTTTGCCAACAACTCACTAAGTATTTCCAAATAGTTAGTAGAAAGGGTTTTGAGTATGACCAACAGAAAGAAATGACAGACACCTGAGAAGACAGATAGGCTAGTCACTCTGGGCTGAGCATTAGCCGGGATGGATGTATGTGCATATTGTGATGCTGGGGACGAGCCAGAAGTTGCAGTGACAGACCTGGTAAACAGGTGGATGAGAACACACTAATGTGTGGATGGCACTGTATTGTTTTTTATCACACCTTGTAAAATACTCACAGGAGGAGACTTCTAGATCTGTTCAGAAAGTGGCAAGCATGATAAATGTGTCTGAAGCAATGCAGGGTATTTTGTGGAAGATTAAAGGCAATGTATCTTTTACTGTAATACATTTTCAAAATTTAAACATTAACTACATTTTGGTCTCACCTCACATATATATACTGAAATGACATAATAGGTCCCATGTATGAGTGTTAATTAAAAATAAAATTATAGGACGCATAGAGTGGTGCAGGCCTGTAATCCCAGTACCCTGGGAGGCTGGGGCAAGAACACCCCAAGTCTGAATCCAGCTAACTTAGTGAGAGACAGTCTCAAAATTAAAAAAAAAAAAAAAAAAAAAAAAAAAAAAGGGTGAGACAGTAAAATGTAAAAGCTTTAGATGCAACTGCCACTACTACAAAATACAAAGACACATGGAAGAGTTTTTAAGTTTACAATGCCTTACATTTTTCTACATGAATGAATTTTACAAATGCCTTTAAAGTACAAAGTATAACACTTTCATATCTAATGAACTTTGTTGCACATACATAAATCACTGTCAGTAATAAAGGTGACAAAAGATGATTCCAAGGCCACTGGTGTTCACAATAGAGTAGACTGAGTCCGATCTAATCTTCTTGAGGGGAATGACATTTCTCAACCATCTTTTAAGTCCCAAAGCATGACTAATATATAGCTTCTCACACAGTGGATTCCCAAAACCAAGTAACTTCATGATCAAAATCCAGATAGACCAGAAAGGCTAAACGCTCTTTCAGCTCAATTTAAAACTGGAAGTTTCTTTCAATGTTCAAATGAGGGCAGTTAAGACTTTAAGTAGAAACCACTGGAGTGAAATGGACCTCAGGGACTCATTTTTGTCTTTCACATAATTTCAGTTACTATTACATATAAAGGTAAAAGAAGCTCTTTTTGAAAACTAGAAATTTCTCAAGGATTTAGATTAAAACAACTCTCTAAATGAGCGTTTTCTATTTATTACAAAAACCTATAGAAAAGGACACAAGGGAGCATAATTTAACAAATGTAGGCTACCCTACAGCACACAGATTTGGTAAGTCAGTCAATAAGGACAGCTATAATGTCAAGAAAATTCAACAGACAATCACGATGGTGGAAAAAGTCACCAACAGGCAGGACACTCCGTAACGAGCGCTACATTTTTACTTGGGGACAATAAAGAACAAAGGAACTGACAAAAAAATGAATCATCATTTGTGTAAATTGTCAAATTATTAGGAAAAGCACATTTTAAAAGGAATAGGACTGATGATTGAATAATAAGTATCTTCTTTCTCTTTATAAGAAAATAAAGCTATGTTCCTCTACTTTTGGTAAGTATATACACACAGCTGAGTCAGTTTTAAAAGGAGTAATACAGAATAAAAATCAACAAAATCGCAGAAGGTCACACATAATTATACTCTTTAAAAAGTGTTGCTGACCCATGGCAACAGCATAAAAAGACAAGTACTGCATGAGAACTTGTTGGTTAACAGGAAGATACAAAGTAATTTCCCCTTCTAAATGCATACATCCTTTAAATTTAACAATTAAAGCTACTCAAAAATTTGTTCCTGAACTATCCCAACTCAAGTGTGTGCCAGGGAGTCATTCCATTCTTGCATTCACAATGGGATCAAATAAATGAAATTCCCGAATCCCCATCCCTGTCTTGAAAAGTCACTGACTGCTGGAAAACAACAGAAATTTATCCTCTCCTGGAAATGAATCAGAAGGCAGACCACGGCTGGGTAGCCAGCATATGATTCAGCAGAGCTCTGTATAAGAAGTAGAAAGTTCAAAAACAACCCCAAAAGGACTCTGGAAGTAGGGGCTGGTTTTACCCTTTCTTGGGATCATTCTCGACACATCTATGAACTTCTGGCTGGGTGTAACAGCAGCACACCAGTGTGACAAGGCTGTGACTTCTAAAGAGCAGCCAACAGCAAGCTCTCAGCAAGTGCAGGTAGGAGAAACTAAATGTGTGACAGTCGGTTTATATGACCAGCGATCTGGACGGATGATAAACAGGGCACTGGGCACTGGCTGTTAATTTCTCAGAGGAGGTGAGCTGTATTCAAAGGAAAGAGGATACTTTTCTGTGTGTCTCATAACACTGCTATGTTTGCGTCTTGTTTGTTTCACTAAGCAATGGTTATATTAAAGCAAATAATTTTTGGATGTTTCCTGCATATCTAGAGAAGCTGAAGTAAGCAATTTAAACAGAAGAGGCAAGCATGCACGCAGACGCACAGAACTAACAATAAAGCTGTTCTGTGCGGTGTCGTGTCTGCAGTGAGGTTTCACTCTGAGTCTCTCACACCTGCACTCACTCTTGCGGTTAACATCTCCCCACACCCAAAGGGAAGCAGAATCATTAATTTTGGAGTTATCACGTAGTGAAATTGCAGTACACCAACTCGAACTCAGTGTCACAGCTACCAAGGTTAGAGACCTCGCTTTCCTTTAAGAGCTTGCGCTTTCAACATGAGATTTTGTTTTTCCCCTGTAAGGAAAATGGCAAAGGGATGTAGGGAGACAAGACTGGAAGCAGAAGCATGTAAATACTTAATTGAGAAATATGCTTTTCATGTTTTTCTGAATGTTTTTCTAACGATTTGGTTTTCATCTTTTAACGGTACTTCTGTCACTGGTCTACAGATGCGTAACTTCAAGATCAAAGGCTCTCAAAATGAGCCTCCCAGGTGAGCAGGACAGAGTGACCTCCCTCTATGGATTGATGTGCCTGCTGTCTTTCCCCTCCTCTCCCTACTTCACAATGCTAACTCAGTTCAACTGTTACTTTTTTTGTTAAACAACACATTTTAATCCTGGGAGGGCAGGGAGATACTCTGCCTTGTGGTTTCATGTTCTTTTCTGTTATGGTCTACTGAAAATGAGTAATTTTAAAAACTGCAACTTCACATACACTTGATTCCCCACTGCACTCAAATCTCTTCAACAGAGCAAGTTAATGTTTTTTGAATTTATAAAATGATTTAGTCTTAAGCCTTCAACACTGGCTTTTGGCAGTCAGCTGTTTCAACATAGTTTCAACTCTTTGAACCAGTTCTGACAGTTCTTTGCCACTGCCTGAGCTTCCAGGATACTAGCAACCAAAATTCGGAATGAATGTGGAAGCCCGTAAAAGCTATTTTTCTAGGGTTTCACCAAACAAGTCACACTGACGACTGGAGCACTATGATTGACGCAAGAGATACTGGGAGGGAAAAGAGCTTTTAGTCTAAATAAATCAAGAAAATATGAGGCAGGAGGTAAAGGGCAATCTGGGATACACAATGACAAAGGTTAGTTTTCTTCTGTCTCTCAGTCTTGCCCCCACCCCCCATATAATCCAGTTAATTGCAGCCCCAAACCCCATGTCCTCTCTCGATCTCTATTTGGTAAATGTGAGGCAGTGCTGTGAGTACATCCAGGCAAAAGAAGCTAAAACCCCAGCATGAAGAAGCTGTTCCATGCCCTGGGGGCTAATCTGGGAGAACAAATGGGGGCCTGGAAAGAGCTGCACTGTGAAAGGCAGCCAGGATGGCTTGGGGGAGGACCCAGGGCACACAGTTACTATCAGATCCAAAGACATCTTCTCTGCTACTCTCAAATACAATCTTCAATTTACTGCAATTGAAAAGCAAACATTAGAGTATGATAGAATTTTACTGTATGAAGGAACTCAGAATTTCCCGTGACTGAGGAAGGATTTCTCATATCCTTCTCCATCTATTCCCAGCTGGCAGTACATGTAACTTCCCCTTTCCTTATCTTGTCCACGTCTTCTTTAAGACCCACTGCTCTCAACTTTGTACTATGGGAAGAACTGTAATTCCTTGGTAGACTGCAGTAAGTTAAAGCAATCCCACTGCACCTACACAGAACAACATTAAAAAACAAAGCAAAACAATAAAACCTTAGTGAAACCTGTAAAATTAAAGGAGACCTATAAGTTAAAATACTAAAGCTCATCAATTTTGGCAAACAGAGGAACAAGGACAGAAGAAAAAGGCTATAGAAAATGATGAGTCTAAAACAAGAGAATCAAACAGAAACTATTTTACTTATTTCCCTATTTCCGATAAAGAATGACAGGAAACAGGATGGTATTGATGTTATTCTTCCATGTAAATATGTATGACTGACTTCAATGTAACTTTGAGACTTTTAAGAAACTGCGTAACTGGGAAAGTACACTGGAACAGGGAAAGCAGACTGGTCACTATTACATTTCCCTGAAGAAGACGAAGGCTATTACTGCACTTAAATCATTCCCAGATTCAGTATTTTTAGATACTTATTGTCCAGTTTCCCATGTTTTTTCAGTATTTCTGTGAATACTTAACCCACACCCCATCCCACTTATACAAAAGATAGCATACGATGTATATAGCTTTTTTTGGTTTTATTTCTTTGGGTGTGAACACATGGTAATTATTCATAGTGTCTTCTGGATGGCTATGTGCATTGCTTTTGATCTTTTGCTTTCAGGACCTATATTGTGGTGAGTAACTTCATTCATATGCCATTTCACTGATATGGAGAGCAGTTACAGTAAATGCATTTGTGATTTTTCAACTATTCAAAGTAATTTTAAATAGAGTAAACAGTTTTAAAAGGACATGTTCAAACTTAAGTTAGATTTATATTACTAATTTTCAGAATAAAGGTTTAGACAAGTGATGATTCATAGTGGTCTTTAGGTTTGTGGAAAATGGTCACTGAATTGCAGAAGAGGCATTTGTGTTTGGTGAATGGCAATAATTAAAAAACCATTACTATAAAGTGCATATAAGAAAGATTATCTTTCTCAGTTTATCCAAGAAATTTAGAGTGGCTTAGAGATGTTAGGACACTACATAATCATAATGTTATCACAATCCTGATTGTATGTTTTCCACACAATTATAGTACCTATAAGTACACCATTCATACCCTTTAATACAAATGGAGAAATATTCGGGGCTGGGGATTTAGCTCAGTGGCATAAGCACCTGCCTTGTAAGCAGGCAGTCGTGAGTTCGATCCCTGGTACCAATACAAAGGAAAAAGACAAAAAAACCAAACCAAAACAAAACAAAAAAAACCCCACAAATGGAGAAATATTCAAATCATGTATCATATTACGTGGCCACATATAGAATATGTATATTCCCTATCAAAATGAAGGTTTATTCAGTTATAACAGCCTCATGCCAAATGAGCACATAAAATAAAAATAAAACAGCAATTATAATGTGGTTCTTAAGGAATTTTTTAAAAATCCTGAGCACTATTATTTTTACCTTACTCAAGAAACATTGTATTTTATTTTCAAAACCGTTCATTATTTTACTTCCTCTACAACATAGCATAGTCAGCTTAGGAATATGATGGGGTATCTCGGCTAAAAGAAGTGTCTCTAGTTATTAATCCTAAGGCCTAAGTGAATCAAATGTCACTTTTATTTTTATTTCAATGGGTAAAATAAAACAAAAAATAATTATTTAATTCCATCATCAAAAACATCTATTTCTCAGGCAGAACTTCTCTTTCTCATAACTGAATTAATCTGTAAATTTACCAAATAAACATCACAAACTGGGGTTTCAAACTACTTTAACACTATCTTACTGTTCTAGCATTTTTTTTTAAATGAAACTAAACACAAAGTTTGTGGGGTTTTTTCATTGAAATTTAGGGAAGACATAGAATAAAGTTTACATAAAACTTCCAACATAAATGTGATCACCTGCAGCATGCAGTATAATGTGTTGGGGTGAATCTGCTGTCAAAGTTCAAAAAGAAAACAAGTCAAGTTCATGTATCATTCTGAGTAGAAATTACACCACTTTGGATGATGTTAGGATACAGGACTGGATCAAGGCTCAGTGACAGCATCTTTTAGGTTAGCCAAAAACAGCACTTCAGATAGTCTGCTGTTTTGTTAAAATGTTACACATATTTACCAACTATTTTAAGTTTCACATATTTTCATTAGGTGCTAACACTGCCACTAAGCAGCCAAAAGTGGAATCAACAAGCTATTATATTACTGTAATTTAGAGAGGAAAAAGACACATTACAGATCTACACTGATTTGAGGTGCGTGCTTCACCACCTCCACGGTCAATCATTTTAATGAGCACAAAACCAAAACGAGCCCAGAGACAGTCCCTGCAGACATGGACAGCCCGCTTTCAAATAGGCTGCCTTCTCCACCCGCAACACACACAGCTTCACACTTCACACATCATTTATACAGGAGTAAGACTTATTTTTCTTTCTCAAAGTTATTTTGCTGAACTGCATTTCAGTACATGTATCTTCTACAAAATCTCACAGAGAAAAGTAAGGAGACAGCAAGGGCAAATGTTCAGTTCACCCAAACTGAGGCATGCAGAACTATGTGGGTCACTAAATAAAAATACAGAAATGAAAATCATTAGAATAGTAAGTTATTAAGTTGAACCACATGAAACAGTCAATATCTGATTGTCTTTGACATACATTAAGTGACAGTTTCATATGATGGAACATAACATAGTCCTGAAGTGTAACCAAATGCAGATGCACTTACGAACAAACAAGATTTGATTCAAGGAGACTTAAAATTAGAATAAAATACTCACCATTTAAACTTTAAATAAATCAGTAGCATATTATCTTTTCTATCATTTGAATTCCATCTGAATAGAGACTTTAGCAAATACTACAGTAAAAGACAAGGTGAATGCACTCATACTTTATAACACTAAACAATGACATTGCTAAGCTCACCTCAAGGTGTCCTGTGAAAAAAACTTTTAGCACTGATGTTTGTGGATATTCTGTGCTGAGCATGATTTGAAAATGTACTATCTTTTCATGACTCTTATGTAACACTGTCTTATAAATAAAGCTAAAAGTACATGAAGTTATAATTGTTAACAAATTTTAAGAGACAATTCTTAATTTCAATTAACCCTATTTCCCAAGAACTGTTATTTATAAGTGTGTGCAATGTCTGTATGTATGCATGTGTAGGCATGAATATTTGTGTGTATCTATCTTTCATACATCAAAATACTTTGTTAAATTTTGCTAAGCTTGAACCTTCATGTGATTAAGATCTTATTTCCTTTCCAAAAGCAGTGCAGTTCAGCCATCTAGTGGTAATGCAGAAAGCAATACTTTCTCTGTATTTTATTATGCTATAAAAATATGACTGAAAGTATGGAATAGAATTCCATGTCATTTAGATCTACTGTTCCTATATTTTGGTAAGTTCACAGAGCTCAATCAAGAATTCAGAAGCAGTTTCTTATTAGAATTTTAAAGTCTTGTTTCAATATTAACATGGCAAAGTAATAATTTTTAAGTTACTTTATTTTTATTATACTTTAATAATCCATGTAACTATAGAACATTCCATCAAAAATCCAATTATCTTGAAAAATAAATCAAGTTGGCTCTAAACTTGGCAACACAAATCCTAGGCCTGAAGAAGATACTATCTACTAGGAATGAAGACTTAAAAGTCACAGGACAATGTGGAAAATGCTACTGTAACATTGTGGGAACAAACGAATGCTTTAATCTGTGTTCAGCTTCTTAAGGATGAGTTTTGGTCTAACTTGTAGAAGATAAAAAAAATTTGCTATAGAGAATTATGGTATTCAGACACTATGATCCACATACAAAATGATAAGAGAAAAGCACAGGGCACCATAAGAAACTCTGGAGTAATTTACCATGGTACAAAAAAGTTTACATGTGGAAATACGGAGGAAGCCAGAGAAGGGTGGGCATCGCCCACTATTTATGACAGGTAGTGAGCTAAGCCCTCTAACACCGTGTGCTGGGTCTCCTCTCATGTCGGCATGTCTTTCTGTATGTGGATTCCTTCCATGTCTGTTATTTGCATGCCAGCTTTCTCTGAAACTTCATGCCCAATCAGGTGAAAAAAATAACTAAACTCTGACAGATACCTTTAAGTCCACAAGTTCATCAATACAATCATCATCCTTTAAAGTTCTAATTATCTGCTTCTAAGCCTTAAAAACTAGAGCCATAGATGTTCAAATGACCACAGAAAAAACATCAGTCATCCATTTACTTCCAATCCCCCAATTAAATGGTTATAAAATCTGGATTGTGCACCTCTTTATTATAGTCCATAAACTCTTGCTCCATCTTCCACAGGGCTCCTGAGTGTAGTTAGGAAGCATTTTTAGAAATCAGGTTGACTGTAATGGTGTCCAACTCCTACCTCAGTGTGTAGTTTCCAAGAAGGTGCTGGAAATAAGGGTCGGAAAAGAGGAAATGATCTTAGGTAGACACCATCCAAGTGAGACGCATGCAAATGGGGAACGAAACTATTACAATAGGGGACCAAGATGGGGACCAAACATACAGGTGTTAGGAATCCAAATATTCATAAAAGTTTTGCAAAATGAGCAAATTAGAAAAAAAAAAAAAAAAAAAGGAAATCATGAAACAAGACAGAAGAAAGTCAAGACAGATAGGGAAACCAGGAAAGAACAGTAGCAAGAGAACCAAGAGGAAGTTCTGAAAGAGTGATTCTCAAGTTAAATGTTTAGAAGGACGGCAATGGGACTGATAAAAGGAGATCACTGGATGTAGCAATGTAGGATCTCTGGTTGACTTTCTCAAAAACAATGGATGCCATCAATAACTATATTAAGACCTGTGAAAATAGACATAAAAGTAGGAGACAATCTAACCAAAAAGTACAGCTGTGATGTAGGGAGGGGAAGAGAGGGAACTGTAGGGGTGCAGGAAGGGTTCTCTTTCTGTCTCACACCATTCCAAGTTTTGAATATATTAAGGAGCTCAAGAATCTGGTGGAGACAGGATGGAGAATAAAGGTCCCATATGAGACAGTGAGGAGATGAATCCACTAGCCAGGCACCAGACTGTTTAGGAGACAAAGCCAGGCAGCTAATTCTGTGACACAGCCATGTGAATAATCATGATGACAGACAAATTTAAAGGTTGTAGATATAGGAGTTGAAAAGCTAACTGTTACGGTTTGTGTCTGGAGTCTCCAAAGTCTCATGTAATCATAGGGTCTTTGTAGGTGGCTGAATCTGTGTGACTGATTCGTAGTGCAATGCTGGGACTAAGGGTGCTGGGATTAAGGGTGGGTGATCACTGGATCAGTCCACTGACTGGACCAGCACCACTCTAATCCTGAGGGACTGGATATGATGTAAGAGACAGAAAGAGGCTTGACTCGCTTTCTTGTTGCTTTTGCTGTCTTCTGCTGCTATGAACTGTTGCCCTTCCGCCATGTGTCACCCTGTTTGGAACCAACCCATTATGAACTTGTACGAACCGTGAGCTGAAACCTTTCCTCCTTAAATGTTGGGTGTTGGGTACTTTGTCTTAGTAACGGGAGAAAAGTAACTAGGATATTCACTAGTATTTTTCTCTATTTTTGAAATAAGAGGCCAAGGGATATAGCCCACGATGAAGGAGAGGGCAAGATGAAAGAAATCAAAGTTAAGTGGTAAAATAAATCCAGCAGTCATGCTGCATGCACTTTCAGTGTTAAAAACTAAAGGAAAACCAAATAGTTCCTATCTTACCTATCATCATTGCTCACTGTCAAATTTTGAACCTTCAAACTACCTTAACATTTACATTTCACAAGTGTACTGAAAATTATAACAGAAATGAAGACACTAAATCCTTTAAAAGTAGAATATGAAACAGAAACCTCATTCTACCTTCTTCAAAATTTCCACTTCTCTTTCTCCTTTGAAAGGAAATTTGTACCAGAATCAACCAGGTCCCTGTAATACTGCATCTTAGTCAAGAGAAAAAACTCAAATAATAGCTGTTTTCAGTACAGTTGGCATCACCTACTTCCCAAGTAACATATCCATATAAAGCTTCAGAAGCCAAAAGAAACACCTCAATGGTCCAAAACCAAGAATAACTGATGAGACAAAACTATTAGTTTACAAATATATCAATAATCAAGAAAGAAAAGAGACGGGTGATAATATTTTGCTGTAAATTTAAAGTTGTAGGTTTAAGTGGTATCTATTAAAGATAAGCTAAAATGGATAGATTGAGTAGAAAGAATATAAAATAAGGGTTTCCAATAAATTGCCTATAAATTGTCTTTAAATTTAATAATCCAATATCATATTTTTCAATATTTGTATACACTAGTTTTTCTAGATGATACTGTGAATTTTAGAAGCATACCAAGAGATTGCATATAGATTACCTAAAAATAATCTTACGTTAACAAACTAAAATGAGAAGTAGCATGCAAGTACTCAATATGAAGTACTTCAAGTGAGTAAAAATGAATGAAGAGGATAAAAATTTGTGGTAGAAATGGCTTTTAACTACACACCTAGAAGCTATAAATCAAAACATGTACGTTTAAAACACAGGATTTTTCTCACTGCATAATTTATTTTGAAAAGATTTACGCAAGAAAAGCATGTACTGTAAATGTATCTACCTGCAATGACTTTGCAGGACTCTGGTGGCCAACCCAAGTTGCCTGGCATGCCCTACAGAAAGCCCACAAGCAGTCCTCACAAGTGTGGGGGCAAGGGCTGGGGCGCATACAAGCTCTGAGGCCGAGCCAAATGGCTCAGAGTCAAAGAGGGCTGAGCAGGTGAAATAAATTGTAATCAGGAGCTGCAAATTCTAATCCTGAACAAAGTCAGAATGATAATCCAGGGATGAGAAGATTTCAATCAACAAGATAACATTTTCAAATGCCATGGTCTTCTTATTTATCAAGTCATAAAGTAACGTAACCTGAAATGTTTCTACTTACGTTAGTAATATAATTTTAAATATTCACAAAACACACTTCATGATCACTAGATATATAAAATTCCCAGACTCTAGCTTCCTGACCTCCAGAGAGCCTATTAAACGACAACATACCAAATACTGATACATTAGCGCCTCGTTCTCAAGTCAGGTTAAGTAGCTAAAAGTCACTCTCATCCAGCTGCTTCTCTCCATCCCACTGCACGATCCTAATGAAGCCAAGGCAGCATCTTTCTGAAACATCCATCTCATTAGGTTTTTCTTCTGCAAAACTACTTCGACCTTGGTCTCTCTTTACTTGCTTTGTAAAAATCCAGCCTCTTTAAGAGGGTCAACAAACGACACCAGCCAGCTTGTCATTTCTGAGATTACATACAGCTGCTCTCCTGGCTCCTCCACGATGAGGTGGTGGCAGGTGTCAAAGGGAGCTATCCAGGAACAAAGCTGTGCCTGCTTGTACATATGCGTGTGTACAGTGGATGTGGGCATGGGACAGGACTTTACATGAAAAGCCAGAAGCTCTGATTTTCTGTACACATCAGATTCTTTATCTCAATCTCTTTATCTCTAAAACAGGGTGAGTGCTGAAAAAGACCTGTTCGAATCTTCAATCTCTGAAGCCATAACACTCACACCATTTATTTTACATGGAAACTCTACCATTTGCACACTGATGTCCTGCGTCAATGTTCAGTTCAATTATTTCCTTTTTAATTTAGTGTCTGCACCAGGCAGTTGGGACCTGCTGGAAAGTAACTATTCTCCAGGGCGTAGATACACTTGTGACAGCTATCCTTTGCTTCACCTCTGTTAAAAGCTACTTCACTATTCAAATACCACATTGTCTGAAAGCTCCATCTTAGACTCAACTTATTTATCCTACTAAAATAGCCTTTGAAAAAGTCAGTGTTCTATTAACACTGGCATGAAAATTATTTAGAGGATTATAATCCTAAAAAAGCAGACTCTTTCTAATAAAGACTTACTGTCTACTTGATTTCCTGTCAAAACAATGGGAAGAAGAAGCATGAGTAAGTATACAGAAGCATGAATTAGTATACAATACTCTGAAATTTTGCAGCGATGAAAAGATACTTAAGTTGTTAGTTATTAGGCAATTCTTAATTTAAATTTTCAGACATCATTAATTTGTGTTGAATTTGCTAAAAATACATATTATCTATACCTCCAAATTCTGAAACAAATGTGTAATTACTCCAAAATGTCCTGCCAGGAAAAATATGGATTGAGAACCATACTAACTTAAACATCCATTATGTTTATCTATGGGTTAAGAATCTATTATAGAAAAATTTAGGAAATACGAAATAATTTAAAGATCCAACGGTCTAGAAAAGTATGAGAAGTCTAGAAAAGTATGAGAAGAATGGGCAATTCCTATCACTGAAACGTCTACTGTGTTCTATCACTCAAACGTTTACTATGTTCTAGAGATAAAAAAAGGATTGGCCCCTTAGAATAAGCTGTAAGTTATAAAACAATGTCATATCATATATTTATTGGAAATATTTTTTAGGCTAGATCTTTATTTTGTCATCCGTGCTTTCATTTTGATTTACTTATGGAAATGACTGCCTAAAATGTGAGTCATTAAAACTACAATTTTAAAAATAGTCACAAAAATATGTCTCACTATTAAACATTACTTTGTTCAATTTCTTTTTCCCTACAGAGAAAAAACAAGTTTCAAATTTTAGTATTTATGAGTTTGATATGTGAGATGTTCAAATTTTAGTTGTTTAACAAAAAAACGTATTGAAAAACAAACCATTATAACAATACTTTTATTAATTAACATGCCTTCATTTTCAGAATACAATGAAAATCAGCATTCATGACCATGAGCCCAAGGTAACACAAGATTGAGAAGCAATAGCAAAAACATATGAACACGTTTCCGAAGGGGCCATAGTCCGTCTCACTGCAGCGCAGCCTGAAGCGCTGTATTAGCTTTTAAATTAATTTTATTAATAAAAACTATTAAAGTTGATTTGATCCATTTGAACCATCACTGGCACAGGCCCCTGACAGCAGAGTCCTGTATGGTCTGGCTGGCGGGACCATGTTAATTATAACTGCAGGATTACTGTTGTCTATCCTTGCATTCAAATTCTCCAGAGGAGGCAATCTTGGGATGCACCAATGTAAAACTGCGATGAAAACAAATGCTATTTTCTTTTATTTTTGTCTTTGCGTAAGTTTTAAACATGTGATAATTTTTGGTTTGAGTTATATTTAACACAGTACAATTTTCAGAGTTAGGTAAAGTCTGGCATATAAAGAAAAGTAAGTATCCATCCTATCCCGTCTTCAGCCCACCGGGTTCCCCTTCAAAAGCCAACCATTCTCACTAGTTTCTTGTTAATTCTTATTCAGGGCATATATGACATTTTAAATACACCGATTCTGAATATGTATGTCATATGTACACCATAGGCTTGATTCTATATACTTTTTTCTTACCAAGTATATTCTGAAAATCCTATTATTTACCATAAAGTGTGATGTCTTCATTTTTAGTGGCTACTTAATACTCCATTGTATAGATGTACAAAATATAGTTCATTAATGAGTATTTGAGCAGTTTCCTTCAGTTATTACAATGGCATAAAGAATAACCTTGATATATATATATATATATATATATATATATATATATATATATATATATGAAATGTAACATATAGGTAACTATATCTATCTGATAAAGTCTCAGGGATAGAACTCTTGGGCAGGGATATACACATTTAAATTTTGCTTTTTAAAAAATGTAATTAACTGGGAATTGAACAAGGCCTTTATCTAAGCTACATCCCCCAGGTCCTTTTTATTTTTGAGACAGGGTTCACTAAGGCACTAAATTGCCCAGGCTAGAACTGAGCTTGGATCCTCTTTCCTCAGAGTGCTGAGATGATAGGTGCATGCCTATTATAGCAGTTTCTAGCTGCCGTTTCTTATTATAAATGAACCTGCACATAATTTCATGCATAGTTCCTGTCCTGCAAATTATTCAACAGGGAAGTTTTGCTTTTTAATACTTTGAAAAAGCAACTCTTTATATATGACTATTGTGCACATTGGAAATTTTTCTTCCAGTTTGTCATTTATCTTTAATTCTACTTGCAGTTTTTATTCTTATGTGCAATGTCCTTTAAATCTTGTCAGAAATGTATGCCTTTTTATTTTAAGGTTTCTAAGTTTGACTCTGCTTTGCAAAAGGCTTTCTGACTGCAGGATTTAAAATATATACAGTATCCTGCCCATCTCCATTTTCTACTGATAGTTTAAATTTTTTTTTTCAGGTGACCATCCACACATAAAGCATCACTTACTGAATAGTAACTTTGTCATACGCAATTTTCCAGTCCCTCTGAATCTACTTCTAGACTTTCTAACCAGGTTAAATACCATTATTCTTAATGCAGATTAAAACAAATTTACACTGCAGATCAAGAAACTAAGCTATGCTGTGTCATAACTATAGGAAACCATAAGATACAGATAAATATTTTTCCTAGATTTAACTCCTACCTGTTAATTCATTTAATCCTAAATCCCTTCACCTCCCCCCCCTTACCACATTCTATTAGGAGAAAGTTTCTAAGTGGACAGTTATGAATTTCCCTAGCTGTAATCCAAAGAGCTTTCTTTCCTCTATTTTGAGTGAGTGAGCAACTCTATTTATTCACATCATGCAGCATCAAAGAAACTCCTTCCTCCCTCTTTTTACTTGCACTTAAGAAGACTAAGTATGATCAAGTCTGTTTAGCAGGCTGACGTCACCGGTTGACACTACCTGCTCAAAAAGTACATAGCCAAAGCTTTTATTCACCATATTATTCACCATAAAGTGAAAGCAAGCTGTATGACTTTTAACCTACTTTACCGTCTAATTATACATTGGACTCACATATCAGGTATTTCCTTAGCCTACCTCAGGGCCTCTTCTTGCCTCACATTCTACTCAACACTCCCGTTACACAAAATATGTAGATTTTTCTCATCAGTTTTAACTGGAATCACAGTCAACAAGTTGGATCTCTGGACACGTGACTGGTAAGGGTGGGTGTGCTAACTATGGTAGCAAAGTGGAGGGTGGCACCCTCTTTTCGTGCTGCTCCCCAGAAATAAGGGAAGATTGTGGTCTGTACAGGACTCCAGGGCAAAGGTTAGGCTGCATACAAAATTAAAATAAATAACCAACACAAAAGTAACTATCACATAAGTGTTAAAAGTAGTTGAGGAGTAATCAAAACTTCTATTCGATTAGCTTACAAATATAATTTTTGGTTTATTCACACAATTGCTGCTAAAGATGAAATAGTATTGTAAATAATAGGATGAATTGCTAAAAATCTAAAACAATAAATTTAAAAAATGAAACATTTTCATATTTTATTGGGTGGAAGATACAAATTTGACTTAGATTTAGTTCTAATCAGAAAATTCTAAAGTACTAAGAATAGAAGACTCTATAACAAGGTAAATAAATATTAAGTAAGAAAGAGAAAATAATCAATAAAATGATAATAGCAGGAGCTGGGGGATTTGTCATGATACAGTGAGGCAATCAACCTCTTTACAAAGGAGTAATAGAAAGCTTTACATTTGCAAAATCAGCATTTTTAAAATTTCCCACTTAAAGTTATTTATCTCAATAAGAGTTCATTGTGAAGTCATTGGAGTCAGAACAGATAATACTGGTAGGCCAAATATTTTATAGCCTTATATTTAATATTTTGTATCATTTTTCATCTCTCTATAAACAAATTCAGCAGCAGATATTTAACAGTAAGTGGTTTTCAACTGTCCTCTATAACATAATACTACAGAGCAGAAAGGGCAGTTTTAGAAAAAGGGGAGTTTAATCTATAATAATTTTTCAAACATACTGCTTTGATGTCCTATGACTCTGTTGATATATTAAATTTAAAGGCCATTCTACTTCTCACAGGTCAATCTAATGCAGGAATCAAACCTATTATGTACTCACTTACCCTCAAAGTATTTCAACATCAGACTCAAACTGAACTGTATTCCCCTGAATCACTCTGCTACTAGCCACAAGCATATTTCAAAAGAAATTCAGAAACTTTCCAAAAAGTTGTATAAAGAACAGTCAGTGCCATCAATCCTTAGTCTGAAAAAATTCCACTTTTAACTATGTGCCCAACAGCGGTTATTATGGCTTTTGTCTGGATGTTCCCCCAAAGCCTTATACAGTCATGGGGGATGGGCTTTTTGGAGGTGGCTGACTCTAGATTTTGTGATTGGTTCATTGTCGGTACTGGAATGGGAGGGGTGTGAGTGTTTCACCTGCCTGAGCGTGGGTACAATATACACCTGCACATAACATAGGGAGGAAAAGAGGCTTGCTCTTGCTCTCATTTGTTGCTTTTGTCATTTTCTGTGGCAATGAACCTTTGTCCCTCCTCTGCCTTGGGGCCAGCTGCATATGGATTGAAATTTCTGCAAGCTGTGAGCTAAATAAACCTTCCTCTCTTTAACTCTGAGTGCAAGGTACTTTTGCCCCAGCAGCAAAGAAAGTAACTAAGACAGTGGTCTTCTTCCTCTATCATGCATATTCGTGGCTGGGATGTGGTGAAGCAGCTCAGAGTCACTGGGAACAAAAACCATTGGCTCACCACTCCTGGTTTCTTCCTGGTGTCACACCCTGTGCCCCAAGGACTATATTACTGGTACGAAGTCTAGAAGACAGTTGCCCCAATGTCTGGTGTGGATTACAAATAAACTCTCAAGAGTCCATTTATGAGCTTACTGGAAAGTGAAGATTAACTTAAATACAGTCAGATATTTGAGTTCTATGTTTAGTGTTATATTTAAAGTAATATAGGAACCCAGGGAAAACAAGTTCAATAAATACATTTGGTTCTTCAGTGTGAGTGGCACTGAAGTTCTTCTTTAAAATGTTTTCTTTTTAATATCATAAGAATACATACAGTTTCATATTTTCTATTACAAAAAAGCTTCCAATTATATAATACTCCTGAAAATCCAAATGTATGAGTGAAGAATGGCAAATGTAATTAGTAAATGAGCTCTATATACCCCTATTTTAAGAATACCAATGATCATATTTACTAGACAATGAGAAATACCATAATGAAAAAACTAAATCATAATGAAAAAACTCTTAACCTGTTTCTCAAATTGTGAAAAGAAACATTTCACCCACTTCTGTGCTTTTACAAAAGTTTACAAATATCTTACTCTTATAAGTTAAAATCTATGAGGAAAAAACAACCAAGCACTACTACAAGTCTGACCAAGGCATACTGAATGGTCCAGTAGTAATCTTTATTTAATCATAAGAAAGTTAAATTATTGGTTAATTGTATTGAATCACTTACTTCATAAGCTTTCCATAAAATAATCACTTGTCTTAGAAAATGTATGTTAATACCCAAAGATACATGACAACTGAAGGCACAGTAACAGCAGTAACCATACAGAGATGGTCCCACAGTGACAGTGGTTCACTGTCTACCTTCTCAGGCTCTGATGGCTCACACGCAGCAGGCCTTGCTTTAGAATGCGGACGCTCTTCTCCCCAGGCTGGTGATGTAGTGTAGGATCTTCCCACTCTCTCAGTGGACAGTGGCGGTGAGCCCCTGTCACTCAGCACCAGTGTCCTACCACACACTGAGGCTGAGCTACCATGCTAGGTGGTACTAGTGAATTAAATGCATTCTGACTGCTGATGTTTTTAAATGATGATTGCTTTAGCAGGATGTAACCCCATCATGAGTCAAGAAACATCTGTATTTACTATGGAACATTTTCAGCCTTACAAAAGGAAGGCAAGTCTGTCATTTTTGATCAAACAGATGAATTTGGAGGAAATTAAAGCTCAGTGAAAAAGAGCCAGTCAAAAAGGCAAGTACCACCTAATCTTGCTCGTAAGTGGGATCTTAACAAGTTAGATTTATAAAAGAAAAGAGAATGGTGGTTGCCAGTGGCTAGAGCTGAGAGGGAGATGTTCAAAGTGTACAAACTTCATGTGTGCAGTATAAATAAATTCAGAAAATCTAACATACAACATAGTGACAACAGTTAACAACACTGCATTATTCAGTCAGCCCTCTATATCCATGAGTTCTGCATTCACAGATCAACTAGCCATAGAAGGGAAATAGTCAGGAAAAAGCCTTTCTGTACAATTTAACAATTATATAAATGCCAGTCACATTGTCTTAGGTATCATAGTAATCTAGACATTATTTATAGCAGAGGCCCTCAGCCCTGGGCAATGAACCAGTACTGTTTAGGACCTGGGCCAGACAATAGGAGGTGAGAAAGAAAAGCTTCATCTGTCCCCAATGCCAGAATTACTGCCTCCAGTATGATCAGTGGGTCAGATTTTCTGCACCACTGTGCAGAGTACAGGTTGCCAGACAGTTTGAGGTGGAGCTGAGCCAGTGATACTAGTGCTGGAGAGTAGCTGTAAATACAGACTAACATTAGCATAGAGGTTTGACTGCACAGAGAATGGAATGAATTATGTGCAATTCATTACATTACATTTTGACTCACATCAAAATCCTATCAGTAAGCAGTAAGTGATAACTAACGCTTTACACAGGCAAGTGAGTTAACGTACAACTGTACAGCTCCAGTTAGTGACAAGCTTTAAATCAAAATCTAACACTTACTTGAGTTGTTGCCTGGCCCACTCCCTGTACTTTCACCAGTTTCATCTGCCCTGCTTTCCCTGCACCACACACTCATCTCAGGCAGTTTTGGTAAGCCCACAAGTTAACCTTGTCAAAACGAGCAAACAAATGTCATCTGCTGGCTTCTTTGGAATGGGGAAAAGGCCCATTGGTGAGAGAGCAGAAGACTTAAACAGCCAAATAAAAGTCACCACATTTAAAAGAAAATGAAATTAAGGGTTCACTGCAGCAAGTGATTCACATTCTCCAAGCCCTCTTTGTATACTATGTGGCAACTAGCTAGCCAGCAAAGCCATGGAACCCTCAAAACAGCTCTGTCACATGGAGACCAAGGGTCCTGCATTATAAGACAAGCTTTGGAGTTTTTCAAAAGAAAAACACACAAATGAGAAGAACAGAAGCAATTATTAAGAGCCATCATGTTATCAAATGTCTGCACTTAACACCGTCATTCTTAGTGGCATGCACTGCTAAAGCCTCCTCAGAAGGCCTTTACCCCTGGTAAAGAATCCATGCTGCTGGGGGTAAGGACACGTGTTGTGAACTTTTTACCAGAGCCTGCAGTTCAAGAGGCAGCACCCATTCCTCCTTTGATCTGTACCATACCTAGACAAATGGATGAAACAGTAGAGGCTACTGAGGCTTGCGTGGTTGTTAGAGGGGATTAACAAGTCACCATGGTACACATTCCAGGTTGACAAGTCTACCAGGGCTCACAATGATGGCTGTTTCTGTGCGATACATTTTTCAGGAGGATGCGCATGATATGCGCAGTGCACTTTTGTAGTCAATCAATGCTACAGCTGTGGAACTATTGATGTCTTTGAGTGATTACACGCCAGGAAATCCAAATTGGTTATGCTGTGTCAGTATACCCTAACACAAATTAGACAGCTTCCTGGTTTAACTTTTTGGGTCAAGAGGTCACTTCTGAATGTGAGCCTAGGCACTGCGTCATCTGTAGGGAAATGCTGACCAGCCAAAAATGTCATCTGCATGTAACATTTTTCAGTGTGATGACAGTCATCACACGAAAGTACATGCCCTTAACTCACATCTGTTCATGCAGCCCTGTGAAGAGACAGACAGAACATACACAGCTAATACAGAAGTGACATGGTTTTTAAAAGTACATCACTAGGCTGGGGATTTAGCTCAGCGGCATAAGCGCCTGCCTTACAAGCAGGCAGTTGCGAGTTCGATCCCCGGTACCGATAAAAAAGAAAAAGAAAAAAACAAAAAAAAAAAAGTACATCACTAGTCAGAGTTTTTGAGTTAATTCGGTATTTCTTTTAGAAAACAGTTGACATTGGCAGTACATTTCAGTGACACAGAATGGGTTGCAAAATTTTCTTATTCATGTTACATGCAACCTGCTCAATGGCCTTAATCTGTCATTTCAGGGGACAACAACTGCATTTAGGTTGACAGATAAAATGTTTATAATCAAAGCCAAACCAGAATGATGGGCAGTGACAGGTGAACACTGGAATTTTTAACTTGTTTCAAATATTAGTAGAGATTGTGAAAGAAACTGACTCAGGGAATTCTTTCTCTTCTCTGGTACACAATCACCCATTTTGGCTTCCAAAAGAATTCAATCATTACTTCCCAACCATGAAAGACTCCTGAACTGGGAAGGAATGGATCTGCAGCCTATTTGTGACTAGGACAGATGAATCTGCTTTGTCCATGTTAAAAGATGATCAGTTGCTTAGGATGCAAATGATAGTGGTGTTAACACTATGCTGAAAGGAACCATGAATTTCCATATACTCTGAATTAAAATTGGGATTGCCACAAAAGCATTGAAAAGCCTGCTTCCATTTCCAACTTCTTATATTCATGAAGTAGAATTTTCTGCAGTGACAGCACCCAAAAGGAGCTTACAGAGGAAACAGGACATAAATAACACACTTTGGAGTTGCTGTCTCCCATCACCCTCAGATGGGATTGTTTAAATCACAGAAAAACAAGTTTATATGTCACACTCATTCTGCTTTACAGTGTCTTATGTAATTATTTCATTATATTCTGCAATGTGATAACAATAGAAATAAAGTGTACAGTAAATATAATGTACTCAAATTCTCCTGAAACCACCTCCCACAGGTCTATGGAGGGAAAAAAAATTTTTTTTTTTTTTTTTTTAATGAAACCCGGCCCTGGCGCCAAGATGGTCAGGTACTGCTGATTTAATGTATGTGTGAGGTGTATATAGATCACACATAGTCCTAGGCTATTTATTTATTTTGCAGTGCTGGGCAGGGAAACTGGGATCTCTATACTGTGCTATATCCCTGTTCCATGTGTAAAATGTTGAGACAGAATATTGCTAAGTAGCCCAGACTGGGTTCCAATTTGGATTCTCCTGTCTCAACCTCCCAGAGTGCTGCTGGGATTTCAGGCGTGGAGCAGAGACCTTCGCATGTGATACACCTGAGCAGGCCTGAACCTTGATAGCTGTAATGGGGTGTGTGTGTGTTGGAGTTTTTCAAATCCCCTAAGGCCACTGAGACAAGAGAGCGCTAAATATTCATAAAGTTTTAGTAAGAGTGCTATTCTTAAGGGTTCTTAATCCCACCCAAACACAGCACTATGATGGACATGTTAATTAACCTCCTTATAACCATTTAACAATGTATACATATACAGTACTAAAACAGGTTATACACTTTAGGTGTATATAAATACTACTTATCAGTTAATTAAGTGGAAAAAGTTTTAAAAAATAATATTTGTAAAAGCACAACCATGAATGAGCATCTCATTCATAGGTCAGCATGCTTAATGCATATCAGGAGCAAAAATATATAAATTTTTTCAGTTTTGAATGGAATTAAAGTATAACAAGACTGAACTAAATACCAAGTCTAACTCATAGAAAACACTTTTGGCTATCTCAAATATATTTTTCCTTATACAGTGGAAGGCCCTAAGATCTTAAGATAGTTCTGAGCAAGATGTCTTTGTGTAACAGGAGTTAGAAGTCAGGGTTCTGACTCAGTTATCTGTAAGACATACATGGAGTCCTAAAATATACTTTTTGGAGACAGTGAACGAAACTTGAATATTGTTTGCACATACTTACCAAGGAATATACCTCTTACTATTCTAATGTTCATTTTTTTTAGTGATATTGAATGCAATTTCTACTATTTCACCTTAAAAACTCCAATATATACACGTATATATTTATATATAGTACTTCTCAGTAAGCCTTTCAAGGCCATATATCTCTATTCAGATGAGAAGATGTGAGCAGGGAAAGAACCAGGAAGTGCCGCCAGTGGTCTGTGAGCGCCTCTGTGTTTCCCGGTATTATAACATGTGTTTAATACACTGAGGAGACGAATGCATCAGTGCACCAACATTTAACGAAGCTGAAGATGAAGAACAAGATCTGAAAATGAGGCACAGCTATGTCTAAAAGAATATTCCCTGTTCCCAATGATACAGCTCAGGCTTCTGAGACATTTCAAGAAATTCTTTTACATTTACAGAACTCTGAGTTCCTTCCTGGCTTTCTCCACACTCCAGCCCAGGCTATCCTGAGAAGAGCAATCTTTAGAAAATCTAACTTATTAGGCAATAGAACAATTTAAAAATATTCAGTTACTAAAACAACAATACCTAGTAGGAGACTTGAGTATAAAAATCAGAGATATATTTGCCATCAGCGTGGTCACCATAATTATTCAGACTTACTGACTGCTCACAGCCACTATTCCATTACTTTAAATATATCTTATTTTACCTTTAAGTTCCCAACAAGTAAAAGAAAGAGGATGTCTGTTATTATACCTCATTGGGATCACACATATTTTGACTCCTTTGTGATTAAAAATAATTGGCAGAATAAAATGGTCACTGGTGGTAAAATGCATCACTATTAACATTCATTCTATCTCTGTGATGTGTACACTTTCTTTTCTATTTTCCCTAAGTAGTGATTACCTTTAACATTTGAATGGCAGTAAGCAGAGATTTATGGGCATTCTGATGAGGAAACCATGCACAAGAAGACCAGGTGATCTGCCAGGTCAGAGACAACAAGGACAGTCATTTAGCATCTGTGTACAATGAGAGGTAGAAATTTGCCACTCGCTGACAAATCAAAAGCTAAGTAGGCAAGGCATTATTTAAATTGAAAACTTCAGGACATATTTTAGCTAATGTTAGTAAATTAAATGGTTGTGTAATCATCAGCGGCCAGGCTGATTTTTTGGTGATTTCTGTTGCGTAAACTCTGCAGGTAGACGAGAGATGCTCTGTACCCCGCAGGTACGCTTGTGTCATTTAAGTCCTACAGGTACTTTATAGGTGATGCTGCAGAGTTGTTGACGTTCATGATGATGAACAATGTGGCAAAGAGATCCAACTGGAAAAGGTCACTTTGTGACTTTCCTAACTAACACTTCATTTCTTTGTCCAACTTCATGGAGTATACATGTGAAAGCTGAACAGGTCACCAGGTAGGACAGTGTCTGAATGGCTGAGAACCCACTGGGTGGCCGTGCTCCTTGAGGATCTGAGGTTAACAAACCAATAAACTTTGTATTTTTAACTTTTCCAGGTTACTGTGGAAAGAAAGTGAGCTAATTACGTGTTGGTTGTGAAAGCAAGCGGTCTTTAGGCAATGCAGAGATTTGTATGTAACAGAAAACAGAACATAAACCCCTGTTTAATTTTATAAATGACTTAGTTTTTTGTCCACTTGACCTCAATTTCAAAGTTTCTTATAAACACCTGTTTTTATGCATGAATTTCTCTTTCAAATCCCTCAGCAGGTATCTAACCACCAAATCACCCTAAGCTAGTTACACAAACAGATGTTTATGGCTTCTTGGCTCTGTCCTAATACCTACAAAAGTCCTTCCACCTTACTTGGAGCAGGAATAAGGTACCGTCCGGTGGTGGAGTTGTGGGTCCTGGGGCCCCTAAGTGACCTTCTGGGCACTTTACCCATTTCTGCTGCTAAAGGGAAGAAGCATTAGAGGAACAGGAGCAATCAGGACCCTGCTGGGGAAGCACATGAGCGAATGAGGTAACCCCCTGGCATTTTTCCTTCAGTGGCTCTCTCACCAAAAGCTCTTCAACACTTCAGAAATTGAACTCGCTTAAACATCAAGGAGGAAGACATGAGTAACAGAGAAGCTAGCTTCCTTATATAACTTTACAGCTCTGAGGCTATGAAAGAACAATCATCTGATTCAAAATTCTGTGTACCAAAAACAAAATTTTACATGTTAAAGAACTCATTAGCAAACACAAAAGACCAATTAAAAGTAGGAAAAATACATACAAACTGCATCACAGAGCACAGGTGATTTATTCCTAAGCTATAAAACATTCCCAGGTAAATGAGACTGAAATCCAGTTTTAATTCCATGGAAAGATGCTTAACCAGGCTCTGCACAAGAAAAATAAAAATACGATGAGACTGCACTTTTAAGGTGGGCAAAAATATAATAAAAGTTTACAAAATCTGAACAACACATTCTATTGGTTAACACAATGGAGAAACAGGTACCCTCATAAATTTCTGGCAAAAATACAAAATTATGTATCATCTATGGAGGAGAGTTTAATGATATCCAACAAGATTATAAGTTTATTTCCTTTCTGACTATAAAATCAAATTCTAAGAATCTCTTCCAAAAATATTCAGGAAAAAATATGCATACACAAAGTCATTTGCTGTTTATTTGTATATAAAAAAATAAGGAGATAATTTAGATGATCATCAACTAAGCTGAGTTTGGGAAAAAACCAAACTATGTACATCCATACTATGGAATAGTAAGAAGCTGTAAGAGGAACACAGACTATACAGTGCTATGCACTGATTTCCAGGGTAAACTGTTACATAGAAGATATAAAATAGGAAGGGCACGGTGGTGCACAACTACAATCCCAGAAGGGGATCATGATAGAGGCTGAAGCAGGACGATGGAAAGTCTGAGTCCACTCTTGAGCAATTCAGTGATTTAATAAGACCCTGTCTCAAAATTAAAAAATAAAATAGGGCTAAGTATGTAAATCAGTATAAAGGTCTTAAGTGCAATTCCCAGTACCACCAAAAATAAATAAATAAATGTAAAATAAATGTGCATATTATGGTGTCATTCATCTAAGAAGTAAGGTGGGAATTAATATGCATTAACAATAAAAGGATAGAGAACACTGAATAATGGTTGTGTATAGACAGATGGTAGTCTACCTAGCAAGCACAAGGTCCTAAGTTCAACTCTTGGTACCACAAAAAACAAACAAACAAGAATATATATATTTAGAAGGACGGTGAAACAAGAGGGTCCACTTAGGTCAATAACAAAAGCTAGACTTTTCTGAACACTCCTTATTTTATAAATTTGACTGGAAAATATGCAGTGTATGCTGGAGCTGGCTTACTCTGGCTTAAGGTGTCTGGTGAGGCACCTGAGTACCTCAGTAGCTTGAAAATGGCCAGGGTGGCTGTATTTACATCACACCAACAAGCAAACTTTTAACATTTACCCTCAAGTCAGCTATCAGCACAAGACAGAAAATGTAACGATTTTAGAAAAGCACAAAACAAACTAAATTTAGCAAGGGTATTCATAAATACTGAATGCAAAATGAAACAAACCTAACAATAAACTAAGGCAACATTATCACTATACTGAAAGGACTAGCAACTTTACAGCACAGCATTGTGGACACAGATCTTCTGCAAGCACTTAAAGAATTGCAAAAGTAATCAGCTTAATAGCTTATCTGTTTTCACTGCTATAATGTCAATGCTGGCATCGCCATTCTCAGAAGCCAGACGTATTTCAGAACAAAGCAAAGGCATTGAGGAACTTGCAAGGAGGGACTGGGGAGCCACAGACACAAGTTATGAATGTGAGTTGGGTCTATCTATAAGAAGTCATATTTTGTATTTAGTTAACATTATATGCACGAATTTATTATTTCTCCTATCCATGTACTAACCAGGCCCGACCCTGCTTAGCTTCTGAGACCTGATGAGATCTGGCATGTAGGTGTGGTATGGTCATAAACTCTTAGCTTTGTTTACTGAAAAAGCCTAAAACGAAAGACTAACCCAGAAGCAGTGTGTGCCCCCAAGGCTCAGGAATTAAAAGGCCTGGGCTGTGGTTTTTAACTTCTATTTCCTACTAAGAGAACCAAGATGCTGCAGAAAAGTCTCATTAATGATGTAGGCTAGGAAAAGTACACAATAGGATGAAGAAAGAAGTTGTAGGAGTAGAAGGAGATGTCACAAGCGCACAGGAGCAACCTTGAAAACATGCTCACGGACCAAGATGCAGAAAAATATGACCAATCAGAAGAAAAATGTCTGCCATCATTGAGACATAAAAAACATGAAAAATCCAGGCACTTATGATGATTCTCAAACGCATACAAAACCCTCCACTGGGCCACTCTAGAGAATGCCTGGAAACAAGTTTATTGCTTCATCTCTGCCCATGTATTTATGCTTTTTCTTCTGTAGAAACTGTCTTGGGTAATAGTTGATCAGTAAGTGTTTTTCCTTATGGAAGTGACTTAGTTAATAAAAATGGAGGATAAAGGCAAGACATCACCATTTTCCAGGCTATAACAAATTTAGTTAATTAACAATGCCTAGTAACACCAGAGACAGCCACTAATGAAGGGCGTCCTGAAACAATGCACCATATCACTCTAACGTAGTATCCTTGGCAACAAAAGTATTTGTGTGTGCATGTGTAAATGTACATATTTTAAACCTAAATAAGAATACTCTAGATGCAGTGACCAATCTGTAGATGAGCAAATTAAATGACAATATTCAGACTACAGGAAACTATA
The DNA here is from genome assembly GCF_034190915.1 of Cavia porcellus. Taxonomy (NCBI): domain Eukaryota; kingdom Metazoa; phylum Chordata; class Mammalia; order Rodentia; family Caviidae; genus Cavia; species Cavia porcellus. Next base: position 75,731,333 of record NW_026947490.1, read on the forward strand.
GGATGATCCCATTTTTCAACAAATAATGTGCCAGGAGGAAAAAAGACACACAGATAGGAAACTTTTATGAACAGGGGACATATCAATCAATGGCAATTCATGAACTTCACTTAAATAATGAATCATGAAACTACATGCAGGGGCTGGAGATTTAGCTCAGCGGCATACGCGCCTGCCTTGCAAGCAGGCAGTTGTGAGTTCGATCCCTGGTACCTATAAAAACGAAAAAGACAAAAAAAAAAAAAAAAGAAAAGAAAAGAAAACTACATGCAAATATGTACATGAACATAAATACACACAGGCTATACATATGCATGCTGTATATCTATGCATCTGTTTGAACACACGTTTGTGTATTTATGGCTATACCTAAGACAGATGATTGGGGAAATATGAACTAAAGCATCGGATATTTAGAAAAGTTTGATTTTTAGATAAGATAAAGATACTGTTTAGAGAAAAAGGGTTTCTTGTCTTCTGGAGAAATATACTGAACTATTTTTAGGGGATTTGGTACCATGTATGGAGTTTGCTTCAGAATTAAGCAGGGAAGAGCTGACTGACAGTGAATTGGGTTGGACTAGATTGGGTGACAGGTACACAAGAACGCGCTGTAACCATCTACCTCACTGTAGGCAGCACCAAAATTTTCTGTACTAAAGATAAAAGAAATATAAACACAAAAATCAAACAATTAAATGGCTAATATTAGCCAGTGGTGACACTGGTATTATCAAACCACACAGTCCAGCTTAGCAGTCCCCCAGGAGCCTCTGAGAGGCTTTGTAAAACACAGTTTGTGAACTACCACCAAAATTGTTTCTTTTCTTTTTGTTTTTTGAGACAGGGTCTCACTATGTAGTTCAGGCTGGTCTTGAACTCAATGAATAGCCCAGAGTGGCCTCAAATTCAGCGACCCTCCCACCTCAGCCTCTCACACAGACAGAATCACAGGCATGTACCATGCCCAGCCCCTTCCACCATATTAATGAACACCAAAGACTAAACAAGTCATGTCATGTCCCCAGGTTGACAGGATAGAAAAAGAGGCTGAAAACCGCTGTGTAAACAACTGGAGAGTAAGGAATGTGCATTCTTCACCCAATATTTATCTCAGGTGTTACTCCAGTGTTTGGTGAATTAATGAGTGACCCTGGAGGTGCAAACAAATAGCAGACTTAAAGCAGCTAATGCTAATCGCTACATATAAAGTAAAAATCATCACTCATATTTGATAAAAAGAATATGTTACAGGTGAGTTTAAAGAGCATGGCTCTGTTTTCGGGTGGAACAGGTTTCTTTCACATAGCCACAAATTAGTCACTTCTAATAGCTAAAAGTAAACACTTGGAATAAAAATAGTTTTAAACACACAGTTGGGTGGAGTGGCCAGCAAATATTCTGATTCTACAATCTGTTCTGTTCAGGACAGTGCTTCTTATGTGACTTAACAAAACAAACAGCAGTCAGATTCCACGAGCTGAAATAGTACACTATTTGCCAAGAGGCCGGAGTGGCCAAGAGTTACCAATAAAGACACCACATTTTTCACAGCTAAACGGGGTACAGAATGACTAACACCCACATATGTTTACCTGGCCCCAAAGAAGGGATATGACCACCAAGTATGGATTTTTTTTTCTTTTTTGTTTCTAAAGTATAAATAGAGCCAAGTCTACTGCCTAACCATGGGCAACAGCAGAACACCTGAAGCACAGGAATAATCTAATTTTGGGCTGGGGCTTTAACTCAGTGGCATAAGCACCTGCCTGGCAAGCGTGAGGTCATAAGTTTGATCCCTGGGACCAATAAATTAGTAAATAAAAATAAAAATCTAATTTTAAGGTTAGGAGGAGCTTAGAAACCATCCTGTCCAAATTATACATTCTGCTTATAAAAAAAAGAAACAACCTTCTCCCTTATGATAGGTAACTCTGAAACAGGGTACTCAGGTACAAAGTTCTTGTACTGAGAGCGAAAAAGTCTTCAAGTTGACAGGAATGATATCTTACAGAGTAACAGTATCAGTCTCAGTTATAAATGTGTGTGTCTGTAAACGTCCGTACCCACAAAAATGTATTTATGTATTTCTGATAATTCCTTCCAAAACATATTTGTCCTAGATTTGAAGAACCTAAATTACTTTTTCAAAATTTTGTCCAAATGATCCATAAGCAAATGGAAGGCAGCTCTTTCCTTAGCTTACGTTTTCAGTCTCTCACAGAGGCAGTAAAGTTTGTACTGTAATTACAAAAGCTATTCTTATATATTATTTCCAAATGGTAAAAGAATAATTACAATACAAACTGATTTTCCTGATAATGTGAACTGATATTTAAGCTGCATTTCTTGAGTATTTCAGACAGACATAACTGACAATGCAGATTTTCATGTATGTCAATTAATAAAATATTCCAGTGAGATGGGCAGTGAGTTCTTCATTTACATTACAAGATGCTGTACAAGGTGTTGCTGAAATATACACAGAAAACTCCCTGGAGCAGAGGGATAGGGAAAAGAAAAGAAAAAACCCAAAACCATTATTTCATTTCTGATAAGCATTCCATTATTTTAATTACTTCTCAGTCCTGAGCATATCAGCTTAATTCTAGGGCTATACCAAAAGTGATGTGTGTTTACTGTATGTGGAATTTCTTCAAACAACTTTTTGACACCATAAAAAAGGAAACTACCGAGACTGACAATAGTAATGTTTATTTCCCCCTTCGGGAATTAAAATGTTTTTAGCTGAGATGATTCAAGCTCCCTAATGAAAACTGGAATGTAAGTCAGCAGTTCTTTTCAAAAAGATGAAAGCAAAGTTTGAGGAAACTTTTTCTTCTAAAGGGGATACAGAAACCTTATATAAATAAACATAATATAAGATTATTAAGTGAAAGGTGCTTCAAACTCTACCCCAACTCTCAGTTTGGTAGTCCAAATTCAAGCAAGAAAATCTAAAGGGCTACAATCAGTGTAGTGTTGTGAACAAAGAATCTAAATCTTCCAGAGAGTTTTTGCTGCTAACTCTATCAAATTCAAGACATTTCCTATTTTTCTAAAAAAGTACAAATACTCAAATGCAAAAACTTGAAATATTTAATGTTATGTTAAATTTCTTTTATTAACCTCTGAAGGCTTACATTAAAATTCTGAAATGCGAAACACCGTACCTGCATTTCACCACTTTGTTTCTTCCCCTTAAGAACAAAATTTAAGTGCGAATTGAGAAAAACTATTTTCATAAAAATTTAGGAACGTTGAAGGAAACACTGACAGGTTCATGTATTAACTGAAGAAGTCAGACGGCTTAAATTCACATCCCTCCCAAAAAATTCTTTCCCTATTTTTTACCAAGTATTTTCAACCGAATAACACAATAGTGCACTTTTTCAAAAATAAAAGGGTGAACCATCATTTCACCTTGAACCAACATTGGCATAATAACATCTAAAATTTAGAGTAACTTCTAAAATAAAAATATGGTGTACGGTTAAAACTATTAATATATATTAAGACAATTTTTTTTTCATTGAGAAACTAGGAAACCGAGAGCCCTGCCTGGTTTTGTAAGCCTGCCCAATGGAACCTTCCACCATAATTAGTTCTTCCAACCTTAGAGGGGAGGGGCTTAACTCAGGATAACCTCAGGCAGGAAGAGAAAACAGTATAAAAGCCTCAGGGCAGCTCTGAACAGGGCACCTCCTGCACTGCTCATCTGGGCCAGGAGGCCCTGCACAACTGCCAAGGCCAACCTCCAGGAGCTCCTGGCACCCACGTAAGTCTATGTCAACAGGAGTCAACCGTAAACCTCCGCGTGTTAGGTGTGCTTGGAATGAGTTTCAATACATAACTACTTGAAATTCTGTACATAATTTTTATAAGCTGCTTTCCACAACGATGTCTAGGAAAGGTTTATTTGTACCAGTCTACATGAGGTAATTCAAATTTGGTATAATTTAATGTTAGTGCACCTTAATGCTACTACAGACACTTTGGGCTATGTCACATATCCTCAATTACTTAATGCAAGCATCCAATGATGATTTCACTTTGCTTGTTTACATATTACTTTAGTTTTACTTGATTCTTTGAATGGGGCTTCCAAAAGTAAGACCTATATTCACATAAATAACAATCTCAATAATTTGTGAAATATATTCTAAATACAAAGGACTGCCTAAAAATGTTGACAGTTGTAGGAAGAGTTATCACCTGTGTAGCACTTGAAAAAATACATCTCAATAACGAAACTGAGTGAAATAATTCCTTTCTGTTTTTCAGAGTGGACCTGAGAATATGCTGCCACAAGTAGCCCTTTGGCTGCTCCTGCCCTTGATCCTGGTTCACGGACACTTCTATGCTGAGCAACAGCAAACCCCTGCAGGTGTGAAAGGCCCGCTGCCCAACGCTGAGACCCGGATCTTCATCCCCTACACTGTACGGAGTAAAGGTAACACAGCTGCGTGGTCTGCTCTAAACCAGATGGTTGGTGCTTTCTACAGTCTCAGCCATGATGAGCTCTTTAACAAGATGCTTTCAATTCCGGGGTTAATCTATTCTCAAATAATTCCTAAATTAGCTCAAATCTTTACAACAAAACAATTTGTGGCAGGTCAATGTATACTAGTAATATCCCTTGTACTATACATGTCAAAGGAAAACATAACTGAAGAATACTAAGTATTTTTATGTGTGGAGACTCCTTGCTCTTAAATGATACTTCTGCACAAATAATTAAACTAACTAAACATAACTAACTAAACATAATCTGGAAATATTTTTCCAATTGAAATTCATCAACTTTAAAATTTTAATTAAAATAATTATATATGGAAGGTTTATACATCAAAATGCTTAAACATTTATTTTAAATCTCATTCAACTGGTCTAAAAACATACACAAAACTGAGTCTTCAATAAAACTTGATGTCCTTCCTCAATAAATCAAGAGGCAAACGAAGTAGCAATTCTCACAGTTACTTGTTCCTTCTTACACAGTTTGGTGGTGTAATGCAGACTTAACTGGCACCAATTAACTACGTGACCACATGCAAGATTTTTTTCTCCCTGGGCCTTGGTTTCTTCAGTTTTAAAATGAGGAACAGCTAGCCATCTGAAAGGCCTACGAGCCTGTCAAATGCTTTATGTTTGCTATTACCATACTCCTGGCACACTGCTTCTACTTCTATTCTTTTACTACTGCTCTACTGGTGCAGCACAGACCGTCCTTTTGAATCTACTTCTTATTTGGCTTGCCCTGCTACATTGAAGAAAATTTTGAAATTGTATGAAAAATACTAGAAGCCTCAGAGAAAGGCAAGTGCTAGGTCTTATCTTCACTAAGTCCATTTACAAACTGCCAATCAAACATCTACTGAATAATATACACTGGCAGCAGGCTTTACGTTTCCTTGCCATAATACTTTTCCTTTTAGTTATATATTTGATCCCACAAATAAAGCTGAAGACACTTGTCATAAATTTTAAACAATATGCTTTTGGGACGACTCATTCTGAGTAAACTAAATTTATAAAACTACCTTTTGAAGAAGAAGCAGCTTAAAACATTTTCTGAAAGGTACCTTAATATTTAAAGATAAAAGCACAGTTGTATAGCAGATACTCTTGATTGTCTCAAAATTTAGTTGCATGCAAAATGACAAAGATCATTCTGTCACCGGAGCTGCAGGCTCAAATGGTACCCAGTGCCATCAGCTTTGGTAAGACTTGTTTTTCACTCTCTCACAGGTGTCCAGTCACACTAAGACAGCTTATTAAATGTGGTCTTAATATAAACTGTGCAAGAAGATACTGTATAAAAATTGTGCACATCTTGTTATCTTTGCTAAGTATTAAAGAATTTCCCTGACAGAAAGTATTTTTATGTGGCTGGGCATGGTTATATATGCCTGGAATCCCAGTGCTTTGGAAGGCTGAGGCAGGAGGATCTAAGTTTAAGTGCCATCGCTTACCTAGACTTTGTCTCAAAATAAAAAATAAAAACAGAGGCTGGGAATGAAGCTCAGTGTAAAGGCCCTGGGCTCATTTCCCAGTACCACTGAACAATGGTTACTGCTGAAAGACTGCGATGGTGACCAATCCTCCCCTCAGGGTTGACAGTAACGCCTTCAGTGCCCTGTCATCCCCCATTTCTAAATGACACCTCAGACCAAGCACACGCTCACCGCCCTTTCCAGTGACAGAAGCCCCAGAAGACCCGGCCTGTGCCCTCGCCCTGAGCACCTCCCGCATCACAGGGTTACAAACCTCCAGGAGAAGGCTTTTGGTCAAAAGATTTCACACTTTTATAAAACCTAATATTCTGATTAGTTTGCACTTAGGTAAGTGCTTAAATACTACTTTGTGAACTTCATTCATTATGTCTAATTTTGATTATTTCAATTTCAAATAAATAAAGAAGAGAATAAAAACACAGAATATAATGATGTAGAAAAAGCAGTCTAAATCTAAAACGTTCAGCAGGGCATGGAAGATGAACATTTGAATGAACTCCACTTCTCAAGTCTCACAGGAGAGGCCTTGAGAGAGAACACCGTTATACTTCTGAAATAATTTTTTCACTTATTCACCCACTGCCACTTTCTCCTCTTCCTGTCAGTTCTGTCAAATATCTTTCTCCTTTCTAATATGACATCCTTAAAATGAGTGTGGTAACTTTGCCTCTACTGCACTCTCATGCTAGAGGAGTTCTTCACTGTCATCTGGTTCTCATGGTTCACAAGGACGCGATGAAGTATTATGGAATGGATTTGGGAAAAAAATCTTCTCTAAGAGCATGTTTAAAGATGCCAAGGGCCAGGGATTTAGCTCCACAGCAAAAGTGCCTGCCTGCCAAGCACCAGTTCGATCCTGGTACCCCCTCAAAAAAGTGAGGGGGGGCGGGAGGAATGCCACAGAGATCATGGGATGTCTGCAGGCTGGTGCATAGGCTGTCCGGGATGACTGGCCCCGCAGTGCCCTGTGCTGACTTGGACTGAGAAGCATCCGGTATCTTCAACGACACTAACCATCCCCTTCTCTGCGTGGGCACACTGGCATGTCTTTCAGGTATAGCAGTAAGAGGAGAGCAAGGTGTCCCTGGCCCACCAGGCCCTGCTGGACCTCGAGGACACCCAGGTCCTTCTGGGCCACCAGGAAAACCAGGCTATGGAAGCCCTGGACTACAAGGAGAGCCAGGATTGCCAGGACCACCAGGACCATCAGGCATTGGGAAACCAGGTGTGCCAGGACATCCAGGAAAGCCAGGGGAGAGAGGACCACATGGACCAAAAGGTGATGTTGGCCCAGCTGGTTTACCTGGACCACGGGGCCCACCAGGGCCACCTGGAATCCCTGGCCCAGCTGGAATTTCTGTGTCAGGAAAACCAGGCCAACAAGGACCAGCAGGTGCCCCAGGACCCAGGGGCTTTCCTGGTGAAAAGGGTATAGCAGGAGCCCCCGGTGTGAATGGACAAAAAGGAGAAGCAGGATATGGTATTCCTGGCCGTCCTGGTGACAGGGGTCTCCCAGGCCCTCAGGGTCCCATGGGACCACCTGGCCCTCCTGGGGTGGGAAAAACAGGTGAAAATGGGTTTCCAGGACAGCCAGGCATCAAAGGTGATCGAGGTTTACCAGGAGAAAGGGGACCAGCGGGCCTTCCAGGTCCCCAGGGTCCTCCTGGTAGACAAGGGCCAGAAGGTGTTGGAAAGCCAGGAGCCCCTGGAGCCCCTGGCCAGCCTGGGATTCCAGGAACAAAAGGCCAACCTGGGATTCCAGGAATGGCTGGACCCCCTGGGGCTCCTGGTTTTGGGAAACCAGGCTTGCCAGGTCTAAAGGGACAGAGAGGACCTGCTGGACTTCCAGGGAGTCCAGGTACCAAAGGGGAACAAGGGCCGGCAGGTCATCCTGGGGAGCCAGGTCTCCCGGGATCCCCTGGAAGTGTGGGACCCCAAGGACCAAAAGGTATCGCAGGCAACCACGGCATGCCAGGTCCTAAAGGGGAAACAGGGTCAGTGGGGCCTGCAGGCCATCCTGGGGCTCGGGGAGCAAGGGGTCCTCCTGGGTCAGATGGAAAACCAGGGTACCCAGGACAGCCAGGTCTCCATGGGCCTAAGGGTAACCCAGGGTTACCAGGCCCAAAAGGGGACCCTGGAATGGGAGGACCTCCTGGTCTCCCAGGCCCCAGAGGCCTCACAGGAAATAAGGGACTGCCGGGACAAGATGGTGAATCTGGCCCAAGAGGTGTCCCTGGCATACCAGGTACCAGGGGTCCCATCGGGCCGCCAGGTATTCCAGGATTTCCTGGGTCTAAAGGTGATCCTGGAAATCCAGGTCCTCCCGGGCCAGCTGGCATAGCAACTAAAGGCCTTAATGGACCGACTGGACCACCAGGACTCCCAGGTCCAAGGGGTCACAATGGAAAGCCTGGTCTCCCAGGGCCCCCCGGCCCTCCGGGACCCCCAGGCCAGGCAGTCATGCCTGACGGCTTTGTCAAATCAGGCCAAAGGCCGGGTCTTTCAGGGGTGCCTCTCATCAGTGCCAACCAGGGAGTGTCAGGCATTCCTGTGTCTGGTTTTACTGTCATCCTTTCCAGGGCTTACCCAGCAGTAGGTGCTCCCATCCCATTTGACAAGATTCTGTATAACAGGCAAGAGCATTATGACCCACAAACTGGGATCTTCACCTGCAGAGTCCCAGGGGTATACTACTTTTCCTATCATGTGCATGTGAAAGGCACACATGTCTGGGTAGGCCTGTACAAGAATGGCACCCCCATAATGTATACCTACGATGAGTACTCCAGGGGATACCTGGACCAGGCTTCGGGGAGTGCCATAGTAGACCTCACGGAGAGCGACCAGGTGTGGCTCCAGCTGCCCAACACTGAGTCCAGTGGCCTCTACTCCTCAGAGTATGTCCACTCCTCCTTCTCAGGGTTCCTGGTGGCTCCCATGTGAACATTTTCCCACCAGCTAACCTAAATCTCCTGTTTCAAATGTCATTTCCAAGCTCCACCCCACCCCACAAAATGCATATGGAGGTGAGCTGAAAATGTTTAAACATCTCATCAAAAAAGTTCTACTAAAGTTAAAACAAAATCACAAAAAAAAACCCAGAATTCGAAACTGTTAAAATTTAATTTCAGAAACTCAGCATTTCCTTTTAAAGTAAGCCTTATTCTAATAATTAGTATGAGAATCTTTAGGAAACACCGAGGAGGTAACACACAGCTTTGTAGAACTTAAATACTTGAATATCTGCACTTAAGAAAACATATGTGCCCCAAGTTACTTGTAACGGTGCATTAGTCTATGGCCCATACGGCTCCTTTTATCAAGACTGAGTCAAACACACAGGTGCATACGTACTCTTTGAAGCTCTCAGAAGGAACCAGAACACTGTTAAAATTAATCTGAAATGCCTGGTGCTTTAAGTAAGGATCTTTTCAAATTTTTCTGTGATTGCAGAAAATCCTTCCATAGACACAGCACAACTCAGAAATAGGTGTCTGATATTTATTTAATACAAATGTGATTAATTTGATTTAACTCCTTACTGAATCTTATGCAACATTCTATGGGTTTAGGAACATTAGCATATACACCTTATGCTTCCCATCCTAGTGAAATTATAACTGGTATTAAGGATTTCAAAATATGACTATAAATGAAAAGATATTTATTTATGCTCTGTACTGTATTTGTATGTTACTGTTTAAAACTTTTAAACTGTGCCTCACTTATTAAAGCATGAAATGTTTAATCTACTCCTTATTTACAAAGCAATAAAATAACATCAACAGATTTTTATACTGAATTTACTTGACAGCTGTAATCTGCTGTTCTCAATCACACATGTAGGGCATTTCATTTTTGGGAGTTAAGGAGGACAAAACCATAACGTAGCACTGGCTTCTATAGCTGTTGTGGGTGCTGTGATGGCATTCCACACGGCCGGTCCACAGTGCAGACCAAAAGGAAGTCCCCACAAGCCACGGTGGCTTAAGAACTGGGTCAAGGGCGGAAAAGCAGGTACAGAAAAGTGAGACAACTACGCGACAAGATGGAGGGCATCAAGTGGCAGAGAAATCTGTAACTTGAACAAATATTCTAGTTACTATTTATGGCTTTAGCATTTTTTAGTTATTGTATTTAAAATTATTTTGATGGCCTGATTTACATGAAGAAGTCAAGCAATATTTTAGTATGAATCAAAAAGTAACATGTTTCAAAGTTGAAAAATACTGCTCGAGTATTTATTAGCCAACTAGCTGGATGCAGCTAGTGTGAGTAGAGTGCCCGAGCTTACATGCTATAAAGACATCTTCCTTGTTTCTGGGAACTTGCCTTTGTGTAGCCCAAGCAACCTGAGAAGGAAAATCTAAAAGCTAGGCTCCGACCCCATTCTGGGTACCCCTCCAGTGCCTCAGCAGCAAGACTGACATTTCCACCAGCAGCCGCTGGGCCCCCCGCCTACGGCTGCCACCCTGAGGGTTTCAGACATCACCAACTCTCCCTCCCAAGCCAGAACACAGCAAAACTGGAGTTTTCGGTTTCAGGGAGCCCACAGCACACAACACCATTGGCAGACATGGAAGTGACATTTTAATAGCACAGCAAGAAATACTAGCAATGATGACCATGAAACAGACACAAATAAAAGAATCTCTTGAAATATAAGCAGAACTAACTTTATAGCAATATGTAAGAGCAAATTAAATCTTAAGTAAGGAGCACATAAAAGACACAACTTTGACCTAATTTAGTAGACACAGCATTTAACAGACATCCATTAGGAAGCCTCTCCATGTTACTCACCCTTAAAAGCTGACATTTTAAAATTGTGTTGGATGCCAGCAACTATATCCTTCCAAAAATCAAATGTTTTTTGACCACTGTTCTGCTAAAAAAAAAAAGTCCAAATGTAACAAATGAAGTAATTTTGAGGCTAAGCATAGTGGAAAATGCTGACAATTATGGCATTACCGAATAACATTTACATTTTAGAAAAAGTAATAGATTTATAAAGTTCTCACTCCAGTCAATATGATTTTAGAGGAATCTGGCATAAAAACGCTACTACTATATATACACACACATATATACACATGCAAATACGTATCACTGTTAATAGCTCTTACCGCCCAAATAAAATTAAAATTCCCACTCATTAGTAAGTCTGCGAGTTACAGAAGACTTCACACACACAGGTGAAGTCATAATGTCATACAGTTTATGAAGTCTCTGACACATTACTTTTTTTTTTTGTCTTTTTCGTTTTTATCGGTACCAGGGATTGAACTCACGACTGCCTGCTTGCAAGGCAGGTGCTTATGCCGCTGAGCTAAATCCCCAGCCCCTATGACACATTACTTAACGTACTGTTACTGATGCAGCCAAGAAGCCTTAACGCTCTAAAGCCTTAAGTGCTGGTTATTTTAGAAGTCAGTGCCCACTGAACCTGAATTTCCACATAGAAGAGTAGCACAGGAGGGATGAATGAGGTTCCAAACCCAAAATCTACATCATTTCTATGAAGACTGTTTCATACTACAAAATAAACAAACATTACACTAAAAGGTACAGTTCTATGGTTCTTTGCTTCCTTGGAAACATGACCATGGTCCTCCAACTCAACAAAGACTCCTGGATATTTGTGGGACATCACGTAAAGTACTGAACACTTCAAGATGCACCTTGGACTATAGGTGTGGGTCAGCAGAAGAGCACCTGTCTACAACGTGTGAGGCCTTGGGTCTGAACCAACGCCTCAAAAGAAAAACAAAAGACTGATACATTTTGTTTGTAGTAATGATGAGACGTTGATTCCATTTCATGTTAATAAAGATGTATAAAATACATCAAAAGTACTGTTTAACAGAAATGTTCGCAAACATGTGGCTATAATTCCAGTTAAAAAGCCATTTATATACACAATTGTGATTTTAAAAGGTAACATATGCAAAAGGGAAAGTGATTCTGACATGTAAACTGATTTCTATTTATAGGTCTGAAGCTTTAAGTACAAATTGCCAAAACTAGAGATCTATTTCATCTTGCTACATAACACAAAACAGAAGTTTATACACTTTAAATTGCTTTAAAAGATGAATTAAAAAATTTCACCTCACTTGGCTGGTTTTATATTATTCACAACACTTAGAGATACATTGAATATGACCACTTTTACTGCAGTTTTATTCTACTAACAAAACCAAAAAAATATTTGTCCACATCAGTTCTGTGTTTTCTTTTGCTAGACTTCTTGCAGGTTTATTTTTGGAGAGAGGGTGGTCATTGCTATTTAATTTTCTAAAACTATTTTGACCAAATCCACCACGTTTTTCTTCCTCATTCATCTCTGAAACCACACAAAGGTGGTTTCACCTCTGAAACCACTTTATTTAATTAAATAAAGTCTCTGCTCAGAATTATATACAATTAAGTCCTTCTACTTATGACTAGATACATACAGTTTTTAGAAGCACTAAGGCCCACTTACCTTGGTCAAAGAATCCACCACCCTGGCACACAAGAGAGCTCCTGGCAGGTCAAAATAGTTATCATAAAAATAGTATTTTCCTAAAAAAAAGACAGAATTTTAAAATTGGGAACCATTTTCATGTCTCATGCCAGTGGAATACACAGAAACTTGCCTGAAGAGACAATGGTTTCTGGCTGATTTATTTGAAGGCCTCTATTCCAATTCAAAATGGCTGCAGTAGAGAACATCATTGCCTTTCAAAGAGTACATGAGCTCTGAGGACACTCATATGGCACTGTTAAGTGGAGCACTTTATTAAAAGTATTTAAGTTGTCATCGTTGGTCACTCCAGAAATGCAAATTAACACAACACTGAGATTCCATCTCACTCCAGAAAGAATGGCTATTAACAAAACATTAACCAATAACAAATGCTGGTGGGACCATTTTTTTATATAATGGGGTACTACTCAGCCATAAAGAAGGATAAACTTGAAACTTTTATAGGTAAATAGTTGCAACTTGAGACTACACTTGTAAGTGAAATAAATCAGACTCACATGTGCAAACATCATATTGTCTCCCTGATGCAAGAAACTGAATGAGGAAATAAGATCCAAAATGTACAGTACACATTGTGAACTTGGAATAAACTGTTCAAAAGAAGAGAAACTGATGGGGGAAAGGGGAAAGGAAGGAAAGGAAAAATATTTGTACACAAGATAGTCAACATAGTTGTTTCTCTTAGTTCACTGAAAAGGTACCATTTGGATAATATTTCCTGCCTGTACCTTGTACTCTGGGTAACCACTAAGAAGATAATAATACATAATGCATTAATTATTGTTACTTTCCCAATAACCTGATTTGAAATTCTATTTTAATTTTATTTCTACTTTTTCTTTTTAAAATTAAAAAAAAAAATTAGGTTGCTTTAAAAACATAAAAGCTAAAAACACAACACACCCCAAACACAAAACACAGTATCAGAAGTGCCAATTTATGTTATCAACGTTACTGAATTCAAAACCGTCAGGTGACCCTGGTGCCCCACAGCTCCCTGCACATGAGCAGGCTTTCCGTGCCCTGCCTCTCGGACTGCCGGGACACCTCATTTCAGACACAGTGCAGCACAGAGGGTGCTGAGGAATAAAAAGCAAACCGCACGAATACTTCTGTGTGGCCGAGTGGGATTCAACCCAGGCCCTTCCCCGGCTTACACCCAGGTCCAGGTCTGCAGCCTCGGAGGGCTGTGCGACATCCCCAAGCCAGTGAAGGATTTCAGCCGCAGTGTAGCACAGCATCAACCTATCTCAGACTTCTGAGTTGGGTGCTGCCATGCAAAGGCCCTGGAGCCACACAGCCCAGGGGCCAACCCCAACTAATGGAGGAGGAGCCACTGAACCAATTCAAAGCCTCCCGAGCGCCAGCCTGACAGCTCCAGGAGGCCCATTCTGCCTGTGCAGCCCCTCACCTGCTGTCCCTAAATTCTATAGCACATCAATTTTCTAACCAGGTGACTCTTAGATGTAAAAAGGTAAACTGGGCTGCAGAATCACAGAAGATTTCTTTCCTTTATATTTTTCAACATGAGAAATGTGGAAACATTTAAAAATGTATTACCTTTCCTTTATTATTTTGCAAAGCCACCACCCCTTTATTCTGTGCCACAGCCTCGCTCCCTGCTTGGGAAACACTTGCCTAACCAGCCCATAAGCTGAGATGGATGCAGCATCTCAGGGTAGGTGCCCCAGGGCGCTATGGAGTCAGGGGGTAACAGTGCTCCCTAGTGGTGACACAGGGAGCAACCGAGTGTGACCTCCAGGAGAATCCTGCTGCTTTTGGTAGCTGGGAAAGATCCAAGATTCTGAATGGATTTGGCACGAAATACTTCTGCGTTATCCCCATCCTGAGATACAGAAAAAGCTTATTTGTAACTGCTAAACTCTGAAGTGATAATAGCAGTCTCCCATCATTACATGAGTAACAAGAGTACGTACCCAACTTGACTCGAGATGTATAGAAGTATTCTCTAACTAATCCCAAAGGCGACGTTTTGATTTTTTTTATCAATTGATTTCATCAAGAGTACATACCCTTTCTTACATTTTCAACTCACTACAAAACCAAACCCTCAGAAGATGGGCAAATATAACAAACCAAGTAGTTACAATGGTAAAAATGAAAACCTTTCAACAAGGCCTGTTTAATTGTTTCATGTAAATTTATGGACATCCATGGCAATAATTTTTTTAAAAATCACTTTATATTGAGCCTTGGTGAAACTAGAAAAGAAAAAGAACTGATAATTTAAAATACAGGAAAATAGGATCGGGGATCTAACTCAGTAACAGAGTTTAATTCCCAGTTCCACCAAAAACAAAAGAAACTAAGGAGCTAGCATCTAATACACTGATGAGGAACACAGGCAGAGGATGGCTGAGATGCATTCTTTGTAGTGGGTACTCTTTCGTCCTCCAGAACAAATGCAGTTCAAAGGAGCATCAATAAAACCTTAAACAGAACAAGGTCAAATGCTGCTAACAGCATTTGAACCAGCTGCCCAATGGAAATTAGACATACCTAGGAAAAAACTGCATCTTACTGCAAGAAACAGAAGGTAATTCCTTCACGTGTACCCTCCAACAGAGAGGCCCGGAGGGCTTCTTTGTGTTCTCACATCGCAGGTTCAGGGTCCAAGCAAACAAAGCAGTGGACCCAGAGCCAGCTGTGCAAGTCGTACCTGGCTGGCTGGGCATGCCGGTGTCAGACACAAAGTACTTCCACTCCTTCGTCCCATACTCCTTGGCCAGCATGTCGGGAGGCATCATCTTGGTGCCACGACTTGCCCTGGTTTCGAGAGAGAGAAAGACACACTGCTTAGTAACAACTTCCCCTGTATGCTGAGCTAACAAACGCTTGCTTGCTTTTTTTTTCCCTCCTTTCTTTTGTTTGTTTTTTTCTTTCTTTTGATGTATTCAACTGGGAGACGTCCCTGTTTAAAAGTCTGTCCCTGTTTAAAAGTCTGTAAGTTTTCTATCAACAGCTCTAGCTTTTCCTCCATTCACCCACCCACAGGTGACTATGAGCCCATTCCTTGAGGTCAGTGCTATCTTAGCTACTTCTTGTTTCTAGAGAAGCCACCACTTAGGTAAAGGAGGAGATGAACATAGCTGAACACAGCGGGAAGCTGGTTCTTGCAGCAGTGACCAGAATTAGAGCATGAGCCACTGAGGGTCACACTAGGCAGGACAAGGTCTGTGGGGACAAGAGGGGACCACATGCCTACGCAAGGTCACCACAGCCAAAGCACCTTGGGAACTGACCAGGGGAATGCAGCACAGTAGCACAGGGAGAGCACATGGTTATTTTCTATGCTCAAACACTGCTTTTGTTTCAGTGGGCCTTGTTGAGAGAACCGTACCACATACAGAAACACTTCGTATTTTATGTAGTTTATTATGAGAAATCATAATGATAGGCAGCATCAACATTGTTTTCTCAATGTTACACTATGGTGGCAAAAGGGGAAAAAGTGGAATAAGACAAGCAAATTGAGGAAAGCCGCTTTTCTTCTTGCAGTGCTGAGCACTGAACTGAAAGCCGCTGCACTAATCTATATCCTCAGCCCTACAGCCCTAAGTCTGTCCCTCCCTCCCTCTCTTTTCTAAAATTTACCTTGTGACAGGATCTCATCAAGTCCCTACACTGCCCAGAAGGGGCCTGCACTTGTGGTCCTCCTGCCTCAGCCTCCCAGAGGGCTGGGACTATAGGCATGAGCCACCATGTCTAGACTAAATAGCTCCTTTATAATGAAGTGAATACTACAACTTCACATGGGAAATACGGTCAAACAAAGAATGCACAGTACCGTGCTGGAAAGATGGCACCAAGGAGATCAGCTATGCAGTTAGGAAAAACTGCTGGCTAGCCAGGGAGTGAATGGGCAAGGAGAGAACCCAGGGGAGAAGAAAACAGACAGACAGGTGTAAGAATGAGAAAATGATTAAAGATAGCCAAGAACAGCACGAGAGTTAACCTTGACTGTTAACTTGATTGGCTTGAGCAGTGTTTAGATTCAGGAAGCCAGTTTCTGGGTGTGTCTGAATGGATCCCAGGCATGAGACATTTGGGCACTGTATCTGATTCCTGGTGCCTGCCTCTATAGAGCTCTTTTCCTGCTCCTTGCTTCCTGATGCTGTGGGATAAACAGCTTTCCTCCCCCTTGATCCTCTGCTACAAGCCAGGAAGCAGCAGAGCATGAACTGAACCCTCAGAAATCAGAAACCAAGAATAAATGTCTCCTCCTTTAAATTGCAGGTGTCAAGTATTTTGTCCCAGCAATGAAAAGCTAGCTGTTACAAACATTGTGGCAATAGGACCACAGTTAAAGGTCACAGTCAAAGCTGCACATATTATCTTTAGATGTCTGAGGAAAAAAATAAAATAAATTGCAAAGCGTTCAGAGGTGCATCCACAGCTGCTCTAGCTGGACATACTGCAGGGGAAGGTCTAGAGGAAAGCCTGAGAGGAGTTTATACAGAAAGTCCCTGGCTTATGAGCATTTGCATATTGAGCCTTCACCAATACAAGCAAATACTGCATTATGAACATTTGTAGATGTGAAAAATCGCAGAAGTAGCTCACAAGTCTGATGACACCATCAGAACTGTGCTACTGTGTGCTTACTCAATGGTAGTACAGTACAGTCAGAAACATGCTGTATTTTTGTGTATGTCTGGTTTCTTACGCTTTACCTTGTATACTTCTGTCAAAGATGTATAAGACTCACTTTGTTGGTTTTACAAACAATTTGGACTTACAAACATTTTCCTGGAATGTAATTTGTTGGTAGATCAAAGACTTCCTATGCAATGCAAAAAAGACTGAAGTATCAAAAGAGAAGATAGTATATACCCGGGGAACCTGGGCCAAGTTTTCTCTTTTCCCTCTGACCATATCAGGAAAACTAACACATGGCACAGTGTCATCACTACACTAAAAAACCAATTCTCACTTTCTAGTGCTCTTTCTTCTCTGTTTTTACACCCTTCCAATACCTTGAGAGGGTCTGGCAGATACAGAAGGGCAGGAAAGAAAGTCAGTGCTGAACATGCAAAAGGGGAAGACTTGGTAAGGGTTGTGACCATCTAGAGAAACTTACAGAAGGAGCTGAGACACAATATAAGCCATGGGTGACAGATGCAAATGAGGATAAATGGAGGAAGGAGAGTGAGCAGACACAGACCACCAACCCCAAGCCAACAACCATTCTCTCCCTTCTCTATTAAAGAAAGCCACAGACCTAGTTTTGGGTGTACAGCTTCCGGGCTCCTTCAGTGAGCTGGAGCAAGCTGTTAACTTGCTCCTGTACTTCCTGCAGTTATTCTGAATGAACCAGACCTTTCCCTCCCAAGGTTCAGACCATCCTTCATCTGCTTCCCTGTAAGAATCCTATTTAACCTGTGTCTTAAGGATGGCATAATACACAGTAATAAAACCCTAGAGCAGGATGGCAAAGCTTTTAGAGAAGATGGCCCAAACTGCAACCCACGGCCCACAAATGAATCACTGAGTGCCAATACTGCAAGTAAACCTGAGCACTGAAGTTTTAGCTTAGGAAATCTACCCACACAGGCCTGGGGCTGCAGCACAATGGTACAGCACCCGACCAGGGTCACCCCCAGTACCACAAAACAACTTCTGTATTACCATCTCCTGTCTTAAAAGACACAAAAGCAAGCATGCCGTCAGAGGAAGTAAGACTTCACAAATATACTGCATTACCTGAGCACTGTGCCGTCATCTGCAAGTTTAATGAAAGTGCCGTCTTCCAGATCCAAAGCCAGACCCTTGCAACTGAAACAGAGAAGTCTGGGCATCAATCAATTCACAGGTATAAATAATTCAAGAAGCAATAATTCACAGTTTTCAAAAGTTACACTTGCAATACAGCCATCCCTCTACCCAGATGACTGTCACATTAGTTAAACAAAGGAAAATGTCCAAGAAGTATAAATACCTCCACAGAGAAGGATGTAAGGACTCTAATGTAGGCACAGGGCAGCATGTACAGACTGTAAGACAGTTAGGTTTTCACAAAGATGGACTTGGAGCCCAGAAGAGAAAGAAGCCCAAAGACAATTCTGTGTCTCTGTCAAAATCTGCAAATGTTTCCCACTGTCTCAAGCCCAGAAAATACAAACATACATGAATGCTTGCACACGCACACACATTTATATCCCACAAGGTAACTTTTTAGTCCAAGTATTTTCTACACCATTTAGAATTTGTCTCCATTAAGGTCTAGTTGTAAGCACTTGCCCTCAGGGCAAAGCAAATTATTGAAAACCACTAAAAGAAAATCAAATACTAAATTTTTAAGTTCTTCATTGTAAAAGACTTGAGGCACCTGAGAAAAGAGAGGGTGGATTCACACTATAAACAATAAAAGCAGAGGGTTTTCATGGCTCCTAAACATGAAGAAAATTAAACAAAAGTGACAAGGTAATTTAGAAGCACTATCTGCTTTTCTCGCAGTAAAATTTCCAGAGCGACTGGTTTCATATATGAGGTTGTTTCTACCTTTTATACGGGGAAGCTATCAAAGGACAAACCAAACAACAGAGGAATGTATAACAGATCAATATTATGTATTTTTCATGTGTTTTCAGTGTCACTGTTAATTTTACTTTGATTTATTTGTCTTTAAAAACTTGTCAAGAAGGCGTCTCACTGCATTACCCAGGCCAACCCCGTAACTTCTAAGCTAAGTAATCCTCCTGCCTCAGCCTCCAGGAGTATGCCACTATACTGTATCTCACTAAAATGAAAAATTTAAAGTAGTGGACATTTTTTTTACTGTTTAAATGAGGAAGAAAGAAAAAAAAGCTTTGGGAAGTTGAGAATTCAAAACTGGAAAGGAACTCAAGAATGTCTATCCAAATTATACAAAAACAGATGTTCCAAGTCAGATACTCAACATGTGATTATGATTTGCTTTATGGTTCTTTATTTGAAAAATAATAAAGCTAACTTTCTCTTGATAAAGATGTAAACTTTATTTTTTAACCACCGAAACTCTTAATTACGACAAATTTAAGCTATACAAAAAACCTGAATTAATCACATAAGCTTGTGGCTTATTTTCACAATTAAGTCTAAACTTGTTCAAAGTAGAAAACAAAAAATTTCAGGCATTTTGTCTTCTGACTCAATTTCACATTTCGCTTTTTACCTTCATGGAAGCAAAGGCATTAGAATTTTAACAGCAACAATTAAGAACCGCAAGAAATGTGGGACATTAAAAAGGAAGAAAAGAGCTTACCAAAAATCCCAGTCCTCTGGGGTCACAGTCAGCAATTCCTTATCATATCCTTTCTCCTTGACAAGAAACTGAGCAAAGCTGTTATAGATGAGCTGCAAACGGAAGTAGAGGCAGGGAAAGAGAGAGTAAATGTAAAATTCACTGTTCATTCTTAATTTCACAGACCTGAAAATGGCCAATAGGAAGAAAATATCTGTAATTGTGAAGCTCTGCTGTTTAATCCCTTTTCGCAAGCAATTTATCAACTCCTGTGCACTCCAGGTAATTCTCCTACCCTGAATTATACCATCAGTATATAATTATACCATCAAGGACAATTATGTATCTTGAATTCTAATAGATCTCAGATCATAAAGAGGCCCTGAAGAAGCTTTGGGAATATTTTACACTTTCCCATTCAATAAGCAAGTTTCTTACGAGCTTCACATCTGTCCCCGGTCCCCCTGCTGGAAAGGCCCCTCCCAGGGGAGTCTCGGAGAAATACACATGGGGAACCAGGAAGATGATCAAAAGGTGGATCATGAAGGCTGTATCAGATATGGGAAATATTTTCCCACAAAAAGAGAACTATTGAGGAAAAAGAACAAGGGAAGCTTTTGAAAGCAAATTGGCAAATCTTCTGATTTCTCAAAATAAAACATTAAGTTTTGAGTGAAATATCAGCTTTATTAAGAGCTGGTTTTAATTTTTAAAAAACAGTGGATATCAAACAAAAAGTGGACCAAAAAGTAGATGATGGTCCACACAGGTGCTACCTCCCCTGACCTCACAAGAGTGACTTAGGTCAGCATGAGACACCCTCAGACCTCAGGCAGGACAGTCTCCCGGGGTCAGTACTCAAAAGTACACACTGAACAGTTCAGCTTTCTACAGATGCTAACCTATGACAGGTTTTGACAGCACAGCACGTTATGAGGGGGAGAGGGCAGCACACACCTGAGAACTGGGGAGGCTTGGCTGGTGGGTGATTAAATGTTAACATTCACTTGGGACCTATAGCTGTGAGCTGGGAGAATCTGAAGAAAACGGAGAGGAATGCAGGTGCCTAACCTGAGGGGCCTGGACACAGCTGGTGCCAGGGGCTTGAGCTGCTAGGAAACAAGGGTAGGCAAAACAAAGTTCCTGTCAAGCAGAGCTGCTCTGTCCTAACCTAATGAAAACCACTAAGAGCCTCCTGCCATCCAGGCCAGTGGGGCTCCTAAGCCAGGCCAACCCTGAGACCCGCATCAGATCAGCACTACCTCTCAGCAGTTCTCATCCCTGGAGGCTTTTGAACACTAGCAATTCCAAACTACAACTGAGGGGGGACCCAAGTGGGACACCTGCGGATTTCCTGAACCCGGGAAGGTCTGAAAATTCTTGGCTTCTGTATTTTACAGATTTTCACTCAATCATTAAAAAACAAATGTACTGAGATACACTGACATACAAAGTACTGCGGGCAACAGAAAGTACATAATGTGATCCTTTCTGCTAGGACTGGTGCCGTGACGATCTGGAGGTAGAAGATTAGGGCATGGCCAGGAGGCTGAGCAATAAGGCGGGACCTGTCAATTGCAGAGACCTGGCAAAGAGGATGGATAATAAGGCACGACTTGTCAATCATGGAAAGCTGTCCAATCACAGAGCAGAACGCTTGACAAGCCTGGATCTGAGTCAGAGAAGGATAAAAAAGCTGGCAGCCACTGGGCCTCATCACTTCTAATTATTCCAGGGATTCATTCTCTATGCAGGGCATATTTTCTCTCTTTATTTCTTTCTCACTTTTGCTTTTTCCTTCTTTTGTCTTCAATAAATGAAACTTTTGTGTTTACTGCTTGTCTCTGGCTGATTGCTTGAATGGGACAAGACCCTGGAGCCAGTGGACACTTCCCTCTACAGGGTTAACAGAGGTTAAGTGTTTAGAGCACTGCCTGGCATACGGGCAAATCCAATTTAAGTAACTGCTATTATCATCTGCTATTATCAGTCAAGTGCTGCTCAAAATAACATCCTGACTCAGAGCATCTGCCCATTTCCACGGCATAAACCCTCCCAACTTCACCTTGTTTCAAGCTACCGGCATTTTCCCTGCTCACCTGGTTCGCAAACCAGTTGGCTTTCACTGGCCACCTACTGCACACCATTGGTCTCACCTATATGTAAGGCACTTTACTCTCCTGGACAAGTGAAGTTTCTCACCCCTTGCTGATTCCTCTAAGGCAGTGATGGCGAACCTTTCAGAGAAAGTGCCCAAACGGCTCATGATGTCACTGCCTGGTGCCCCCACTTCTTTCTGAGCAATTATGTGGCTCTGTGTGCACTTCTGTCTAACGCCTGGCTGCTGAGGTGATGCTGGGGCGAAGTGGCTTGCATGCCAACAGAGAGGTTCTGCGTGTCCTCTGTGGTATGAATGCACTGGCTCACCACCACTGCTCTAAAGGATAGTCAGATTCCTTCCTGAGAGAAAGGGACCTTATCCACTAGGGCTGCCAACAGGGCTTTCACATGTGTATCCCTCATCTCTGGGGAACAGGACCAATGTACAAGGAGAAGCAGAAACAAGCAGTTTTGAAAGCAGCAGAGGAGTCTGCTCCTTCAAACCCTTATTCTAGTCCAAAGGTAGATGGCAGACCTATGGCTCCTGTGCCACAGCGGGCTGTTTGTTGGTGCTGAAAGCTCTGAAAGGTTTGTCATCACTGTGCTGAGGTCTTGGCTTCCGCAGCTCTTCCTGAGATTATGCCAGTCACACCAGAAGCCTCATGGCATAGGATGTTCCATAGCTTTGTCCTGCAGCCCAAGTGGCCACTTCCTTCCTATCTCATGCAACTAACAATGCACATTTCATGGTGCTTACAAACAGGTGCTTTGTAGGCCGCTGTGAACCCACATACTATGTTTGTTCCCCACTTCATGTTGCCAAAGAAAGAATACCTAGAGAAATCTGACATTCAGATAAACAGCAAACAGTTTTACTGTCTTTTTTAAAATAAGCATATCCTATACAATATTTGAGTCATATAAATATACTAAAAATACTTAGGTAACTTGAATTTGATTTTTAACTGAGTATCCTGTATTTTTCTATGCTAAATCTAGTATAACACAGCTGTTTTGGAAAATTACAGATTTGACAGATTTCTGAAGTAAATTCTGATTTCAGGTTCACTAAGAAAGAATGAGAAGACCTGGAAGGACTGGTGAGTAACCGTCAAGGGTCTGGCTGCTTTTCCAGAAAGGTCACACGCTCTCCTGGCTAAAGGCCACCTCTCCTTCACACATTTACACGAACTGCCTGGTATAGACCCGGAGTCTACAGCCCTGGGAGAACATAACTATCTGCTGTTCTTTCTTTTGACACCATTCCTGGTGCCCCAGGACAAAGGACATGTTTTCAGGACACTCTGTGTTTGTGAAATGCCTATGAGACCCGAGGAGGAGGCATCTGCAGCAATCTGTCTTGCCATGGCCCTACAGTGACTTTGCTGGAATCTTCCCTGCTGCCGCCTACACCCTGAACAGCACCGAGCAGCTTCTGCTCTTTGCTAGGTCTTTACCTTTGTTGTGTTTTCTCTGCCTGAAGAAAACTTCTGAAACTCCTCACCTGCAGACCCCATGTGGACCTGCCCCAGGGCACGCCTCTGAGCTTAGCACTGTGTGCACTTCATGGCAGTGAAAGGCAGAAGCCTGCAGCCAGACAGACATCCTCATTAGGACAGACAGCCTTTCTGGGCCTCGTGTTTGACTTCTCTATACACTGACCATGGCAGTAATACCCACCTCCACGGCAAGGACTGAATGGAGTCCTAAGCAAAATGCTTATGCAGTAGTTGTGCAACAAGCACTTACTAAAATGCTTATTCCCCATCCAATTCAACATCTACCCATTGGGCCCAGTGTGCACAACTTGACTAAGCACACAGAACACAGGATACACTGTTGCTAGCCTTTAGAGGAAGGTTCAACAAACTGGAAGTGTTTACAGAGCAGCAAGTGCTACAAGTCAGGTTTTATGGCAACTGAGGTAAAGGGGCAAACTTTGGAGCTGAGAGTGGCTAGGGAGCCCTTCCTCAAGGGACCAGTACTTAAAGATGACACTTGACAGGATACAGGACAAAGTCTCCAGGAGACAGAGCAGAGGCCTTCACTATAGGGGGCGGCAGCAGTGAACCAAGAAATACTGCTCTGCCCCGGGGTTTAAACCGACACTCTGCCACCCTTCCCGCGTTACAGCACGGTACTGCCTCTCCCTACACACTGGACACCTGTTGCTATAGCTCCATCTCCTGCTCTACCTTAGGGATCACGCTGAAGGACTTAACAGACTGCTGCACTAAATATGATCTACAACTCCAACCTCTCACATTCCTTTTATTCAAGGACTGCAGTCAAAAGCACCTTGTCTGTGAAGATCTTGAGTCTGAAATTTTATGCTCACACATGCACAAAACTGGCTCTTTACGTGACAGTGCTTTAATAACACTTCCTGCAAATAAAAGTGGGTAGACAGAAAGTGCATCAAACTGTGAATCAGGGAGGGGGCACATGAAAGGCACGGAAGGAAGGAAAATATGAATCAAAAACCTACAGGAAGGTGCGGCAAAGGGGCTTCTAACACTTGATATGACTGAGCAAACCAAGCCCCTATAATTGGAAGGCAGAAAAGTATGGCAGGAAAATACAGAAGTTTTAAGCATCTGTGCGCAGAAAACACACAAGTAAGTCAGGAAGCCACTTGTGGTTTTACCCTGGAGAACTAAACCGACCAAAGCACTGACATAACTCAAAGGAGCAGCCCTGACGGCTGTCTGCCCCAGTGACCTGGCTTCTACCCATGAATGGCGAAGGTGTCGGAAAGAATTACGTAAATATTGTCCACTTAATCCTTGTAACCTTCTTTTGGGATAAACAGCCCTATTTTACAGAAACTGAGAATGATCACAGGTTAAGTAAGTCGTCCAAAATCACGAGAGTGCCGGTGGAGCCCGGGTCTTGAGCTAGGCAGACTGGCTAAAGAATCTTCTCCCTGACTGCGGCTATCACAATCAACTCTCTTTTTGGTCACTTGT
Source organism: Cavia porcellus (assembly GCF_034190915.1). NCBI lineage: Eukaryota > Metazoa > Chordata > Mammalia > Rodentia > Caviidae > Cavia > Cavia porcellus. The sequence goes on from NW_026947490.1 coordinate 75,756,194, forward strand.
ATTTTTCTCTGTAACATCCTGTTAATTTCTCACAATTAGTTTCGTGTGAAACCAAAGAAAGTGGGGCAAGAGGCCCATTAACCGAGGAGCGCAGGTCTAGTCTCATATCCCAACCCCTCTATCCACAGGGCGCAGTGAGGCTTTAGGATTAGCATATATTCTACACGTAAGGAGCACCTAATGGGCACGCAATAAATTATTTTATCCTCATTGCAAAGGCAAAATTTGAGCTAAAATCTTAATGGTATTTTCGGGCAAATACACTACACTTTTTGTTCCTGAATGCAGTGCTTAAACTCAGTGTGTGCTTAAAATTCTACATGCAGTCGCTTGCACATGGCAAAACGACAAACCCAATTACGAAAAATCCAAATCCCAGACCAGACAGTGTCTACAAGGACTCGCAAGAGGTCCTAAGGCCAGAACCTGGGAAGACACCGCAGCTCTCCAATCCCACCCTTTCTCTGCCCTAAAAGCCGTTCCCCGACCCGGCCAGGCACAACCTGTCTCTCTCTGGTTCTCCGGGCAGCAGCCCAGGGAGGGCGGTCCCGTCCCAGGGCTCCCGCCGCGCGCGAACGAGCAACGGGGCCGCGCACTTCCGCCCGGCTCGCGGAGGGCGGAGCTCTGCGCACGCGCGGTGCCCTGAGGCGGCTCTGCCCGCGGCCGCCATGGAGCTGGCGTCGTGCGCCACTCACCGGGGCGCTCTCGGGAAGATTGTAACGACACAGAGTGTGGTCCAGGTCGAAGCCAACCACGTCGCAAGCGGCCAGGGAGAAGTGCTGAGCCATGGCTGCGCAGAAGTCCCGCCCAGGGTGTCCGCCGGGGACTACGCGAGGAGGGCGCGGGAGGGACGCTGCGGGGCGAGGCCGGGACGGACGCGCTGGGCGGGGCGGGCCTGGAGCTCCGCCCCCATGTGCGGGCCCCGCCCACCGCCGTAGGCCGCCCCGCCCACTCCGGCCGCCGCGGCCCGCGCCTACGAGGAGTCGGAGGTGGCTGGTACCCACGTAGGGTTCCGTGGAACCCACGTGAGTAGCCTTCCGCAAGGTTCCGGGGCAAGCTAGAGATCCCAGGTGTACCCTAATGCTGATTGCGTGCGAATCGGTGATGATGCAAGGAGTAAATACCCGCTAGCGCGTTTCCCGTGCAGCCCGCAGTTTGATAGGTCTTCTCGCCAACGTGGTTTTCTAGGGTGTGTAGGATCAGAGCTTTATTTATGCCCCATGGTTTCCTAATCCACGCCGTGAAAGGCCTACCTTTTACCGTGTCATCCCTTGGAGTGTGTTCAAGAATAACTAAACCCCGCCGAGGACCCAGCAAAGTGACACTGGTTAAAGGAACTGATCTGGGTGGTTATTTTGCACACCTAGTTCCTGTCAAGAATCGTTCTGTGAAAAGGCATCAAAGTCTTCATTAATCTACAGAACGTAGTAGGGAAGAAAACTCGCTGTACAAGGTGTTTGAAGTCCACGCTGACTGTACGTAATGTTTCCCCTCCTTGTGCGGCGTGGGCACCTGGAGCGGCAGAGAAACCAGAGGTTTTAAGGGTTAGCAGAAAGTAACTTGAGAGTTCCTGAGTTCCTTCGGAACTGTATGGCCAGTGTCCTCTTAGATACAGAGGGAAGGAGTTAATGCCTTCCATGTAGGGGACTTCAAAATCCACTACCTTCTCTGAGCAAACCCCGGGATGTGAACAGCTAGCTTGCTATGATTTTACTATAAAGTTCCTCATTTAAAAGAAAAAAATACAAGTTATTATCTTTATGCTGCTTCTCTTTTAAATGTAAGAAAACACTTGTGTCCAATGGTTAAAAAAAAAAATCAATAGTCACGACATGATGAAAAAGTAATGCACTGAGAATTACATTTAACCCTCACGGATACTAACTGGAAAGGTTAATAGACCAAGGGATTAATTTAGTACAATGGATCATGCAATCGGGTGTGACCCTCACAATACCTAGTGGACTCATTGGAGTAAATTGATAACTTATTCTGCCATAACCCTTAAAAGCCCCAAACAAATCTCTCTGGAATAGGAACAGGAAAGAATCCGCAAGAAGATTGAGCTGTGCACTGATTGGATCCTGACAACCACAACCACTTCCTCACTGTCTGGGGAAGGGGGATAGCGCTGGTCTTGGGGTCCTCTTTGCCCTCTGTTACGGGGTCCTTAGCAACATCAGACTTCCAGATGGGCCACACTTTGAAGGCCCTAGTCTTCCTGGAGGATATTTGATTGTGGTAATAGGCACTTTGAGATTTTCTTAATCAAATGGACATTTATCTCTTAGTACTAGAGATAAATATTCATTGCCAGGAGGAAAAGTGGGACTACAAAAGGTTTGTTCTTTGCAGCTTAACAAGAACTTCCTTTCATACCACCCCACCCGCTGTGTACTGAACTGGGGATTGAAAATTATTTTTCTAGGGGGTGGTCACCTCTCAAGGAAAAGATCCTTTGGTTTGTAGCCAGGTGGTCCTTGTAAATGATGTGGGCTGGAGCATTACACGCATTCATCAGCAGTCTCTCCTGCTTACTGAATAGCATCTCTTATATCCCTTGTATTTATGTCCACCCAAAGGGTCCCTGTGCTGGACTCCACTTACACTTGGTAGGAGAATTTTGTACATTGTCCAATATTATTCTTGGGGAAGATCATACTCATGATGAGCTCCAGAAAACTTTTCCTATCTGCTTTTCTCAAGTGTCAGCCCAACACCTCCAGGAAGTTTCCCCTTTTGTCCCTACTCCCTACAAAACCTGCGGTTACATATAGTATTTACCTTGTTTCGAAAATCTTATTTTCAAACAAAAGTGTTTTCCTTGCACCTTAGTCTTTGACCATACTTTATAAAGTGCCACATTTTTTCTGTTGTCAGTGATAAGTTCAATCTTCAACTCAGATACAGATTAATTTCTCTGATTGATAGGATGACTATATTAGTGTTATGGAGTGAATCGTGTCTCTACCAATTATAGGTTGAAGGCCTGATGCTAAGTGTTTGAAAATAAGTTCTTTGGGGAGATAATTTAGGTTAAATAAGGTCGAAAGAGTGTATCTGTTTTTGGATAGGATTTAGTGTCCTGTAAGAGAAAGAGATACCAGAGGCCTCAAGCACCAAAGACCATGTGAGGGCACAGTAAGAAGACAGCTGTCTACAACCCGAGGAGAGAGACTCCGAGTCAGCCAACTCTGGTGACACCCGGGTCTGCAACTTCCAGCCTCCCAAAACTGGGACAAAAGTTTTATTGTTATTGTTAGAAGCCACCCAGTCTATGGTATTGTATTAGCATGATTAGTTCCAACAGGCTATAATGAGATTTGACTCTAATCTACATTGTTGTAGATGTAACATAATAGATGTAACCATAATATTCTAGATGTAACCATAATATTCACCATCTGAGAGATGCCCAAGCATTATGAATTTTGGATTATATTATTTAAATTTAGTTACTTTTACTTATATGTAATATTAATACCATGCTGTGAAATTTAGTGTTTTTTACGTATTCCGTTTACTGAGTTTTATAAATGCATAGATATTACGTAGGACCACCCAGAAATGTTATAATATTGTTGATTTCTAGATCTGAATTTTGTTATTACAACATATGTGCCTTTTCATAAAGACATTACTATAGTGACTTTAGTTTTAGACATGATTTATTTATCTAAATAATAACTTTGTGATCAATTAGTTTAAATTTTAGACACCAAAATAACTCATTGAATAGCTTTTTGTGGCTCATAATACTGCATTTTAACATCTTCACTGCACATATTTGTCGAACTTTTTTGTTCATTTGTTTGTTTTTGAGACAGAGTGTTGCTATGTAGTCCAGGCAGGCTTCAAACTAGCAGCGATCCTCCTGCTTCAGTCTCTCAAGTGCTAGGATTACAGGTATGCATCACTGTGCCTATTTTGGAAGAATTTAAAGAACATTTTTAAAAATTCTTCATAAACATTGGAATGTTCAATTTTTTATATAACCCACAATAATACCTATATTGCTTGCACATATTATTTGTTTAAAGGGTAAGCATAAAATTTATTAATACCTATATTTCTTGCACATATTATTTGTTTAAAGGGTAAGCATAAAATTTATTTAGTAATTTGAAATTATACAAATGCCTAAAAATTAATCTCTACAATACTTAAATATCAATTGATCTGAGAAAGGAAAACAAAAACTGATTTGTAATACTGTGTGAGGCCTTTAGATGGCAGTGGTCCTGCATTAGTAAAATTTTCACTTGATTTCTTTGTAATGTTTAAAATCTTTTCAATTTCTCAATAAAAACACTTCACTTTCTGGTCTCTTCTGCTCTTGGCACAAGAAGAGAGGCCTTCTTACAAGTTTCTCTGTATTTTTTGAGTCTGTGATGGTTTTTATTTTTGATGGGGGAGAGGATGTAATGGGCTGAAATCCTTTGAGAGAAAACTTACAAACTTCTATGTGAATAAAGAACCAGATATTTAAAATTTGAAGTGAGTTCCCTTGGAGAGAAGGCTAATACTTTAACTGGCGGAGTTATGATTCGAGCAGACCTCAAATGATGTGAGGGATGGATAGAAATTTAATTAAGATGCTAGGTTTCTTATAAGTTCAAATATTAGATTCACCACTCTGTTGGAGGGGCCTCATTCACTAGCAGCCAACTCAGAAATAAAATGCAGACACAGTGAGGGTAAACTCAGTGTCTCTTTGGTTGTCAGTCACTTCCTAGTACTTCCTTTGAGTTTGGCTTTTAAAAGCAGGAGACTTCAAAATTCCAGGATGGTTAACCACATATTGTCAGGATTTTGTTCCTTAATGGGATCCATACACATGACTCTTCCCCGATTGTTTTTGATTACGTTTTACCACACTGGGCATATCAGTAATCATCTTTGCAGTGTGGCAGAATAATATTCACAAAGCTCATTACTGTGTACCCCATCCCCTTTTCCTGAACCTTTCCTGCCTGAGAAGACATAGAATACCCAGTTATATTTGAATGTTCCAGATATTGCATGGGACGTACTAATATTGTTTTTTATTTGAAATTCAAATTTAACTTGACATCATGAACTTTAGAGAATGTAGTTGCTAAATCTAACAACTCTGCCAGTGGCATTGTACTCTGTATTTTAAAATGAACTTAAAAATTTTGTTCTAATGAGTTTCATTTTCTTCCAGAAAGCCTAGAACTTGAAAATCAAATATTATAAGATGAATAGCCCCTCTGAATTCATATGTTAAAACTGTAATCTTTTGTATTTCACCATGGGATCATCCTTAGAGATGGGGTCTTTGAAGAAGGGGTCAAGCTAAAATGAAGATTGATGGTGAGTTGAATCCAGTATGACTGGTGCTCTTAGAAGAGGAAATTTTGACATGCAAGAGTACCACAAAGTTGCTCCGGAAGAGACCTTGTGGGGAGACAGGAGGAAAAGTTAGAGGACGCAGTGCAAATTGCCATCAACAATACAGGACAGGCTTCAAAAGAAACCAACTCTACAGACACCTTGAACTTCTAGCGTCAGAATTATGAGTGTAGTTTTCTGTTAATTAAACAATTGTCATGAAAGCTCTGGAAGACTAAAGCAGCCTTTGAGATTATTTCTGTTATAAGAAGAGTCTGGAGTCTATTCCAGAACATAAAACCAAGACTTTTCTCTCTTTTCTGCTATAGAAAGTCTTCCTTTGGAGGCTGGGCTGAGAAGAAACTATTGCTGGTTTCTGAATGGTGAGGAAATTTGATCAAACGAGTGTCAACAGATACCTTAGTATACTGGTACAGACAAAATCCTCAAATGAGACAGAGTGGAAACACTTTGTCAGGCCTTCTTATCTAAGAATCTGTGTTCCCTCAGGATGTGGAAAATCTGAGAAGCGCTTGGAGTCTGATTAGCATCTTGGTGCTGTTTTTGTCACTTTGCTCTTTGCTTTAGACCCAGTACCTGCAGCGAGCAGGAGGAAAGATTTTTCTTGCCTCATGTTTGAGACCGTAGCTGGTTGGCTCCAAGGCAGGACTGCACAGGAGGGGGACATTGGAGAGGGGAGCTGCTCACCAGGGCGCAGGGGACAAGGACCCCGAGACTGAAGGGAGAGTGGTGAAGAGGTACATCCTTCTGGGCCACGCCGCTCAGACCTGCCTCTTTTGGACAGGCCTCACCTCCCGAGGTCACCTTTAGCTGTAAATCCGCAGTGGTCTAGTCCACTGATGAGTGTCAGGGTTCCAAGATCCAGTCACCCTCCAGAAACCCGGTCTATGAGTGCATAGCGTGTGAGAGGGAACATCTAGAGCCAAAGAATCATGGCAGCACATAATATATGAGCAGATACGGTTCTTACAGATAATGGTTGTACTTCCCCCTTATTTCCTTTCTTTCTTCCATCCTTCTTTCCTTCCCTTTGTTTTTTACTTCTTCCTTCCCTTCTCTCCCTTAATCGTTCTTTTTTTTCCAGTAGCATACTGAGATTAAACCCAGGGCCTTCCAACATCCTCCTCTCACACACCTCCCCCCTTTATTTCCACTTTGAAACAAGTTCTCACTACATTGCCCAGATGGGTTTGAACTTGCCATCCTCCTGCTTCTGCCTCTATCTCTGAGTGCTAGGAGGACAGATGCACGCCACCATGCCCAGATCCCATTTATTTCTTGATTCCAACTTTTCAAATATTTATGTTAAGACAAAGTTTTGAGTCTTCAAGGGCATCTGAACATGAACCTATTTCAGGAATCTCTTAGAAACTCTCATCAGAGACTTTCCCTGGCTCACACTTGGGTCTATAACTTTGTTGTTCTCAGACCCCATGAATAGTGTGTTTACTTTCATGATTTAAATATCTGAATGTCCCCACGGAGGGTGAGCTGTATTAAAACATCAATCAGTCCTTCATTTATAACTTCTCAGAAGTTTTCAGATATTATTCTGGGTTTGCCTGCTTTGAGTATGAAAATCCCATTTACAATATTACCAAAGTTGAGAAATTGAACTTAGTTGATAATATATAAAAAGAAGCCTTGAACTACAACCTCAAATGTTAGTTGAAAATTTACAAACTCTGTACTACATCTGTAGTATACAATTATATTCATGAACATATGCAGCAAAATAAAAAGTGCTAGGTTGTGGTTTGTTTTTTGTTTAATCACTTTTCCCCCACTTCCTTGTCCTTAAGAAACTATTGAAAGCTATTACGGTAAGAGAATGCTCTTTGACCGAATATTCTCTTCTTCCTGACTCAGCTGGTTTTATGATTCTTATCTCGTACCATAGTGTACAGAAACATTCAGTTCTTACGCTTATTCCCTTGCTCTGGTTTGCAGACAACTTATAATTATTCAAAGTTAATTTGAACACTGCATCTTTCTTATGGCAAGGTTGCTCTAAAAGCAGAGCCTGAGACAAGGACTTGGTTACAGGTGACATATTTGGAGATGAGCCCAGGAATCAGCAACAAAGAAATAGCGTGAGAGAAAAAGCCAGCAACGCTACAGAAGGGCAATCTTGAGGTCGCTGTTGTAAGAAACAGTGGCTAAATGCAGACACAGTTAATTTTGTATAAACCTGAGATCTTTGTCTTTCAAACTTTGGCTAATACTGTGAATGGAACTTTCATGCTCAAAGCAGACAAACCCAGAACAATATCTGAAAAAACTCTTGAGAATTTATAAACAAAGGACTGATTGGTACTTTAATTTGGGTACAAAAGGAGAATTTAAGAGAATTTTTATTAGAAATAATAATAAGAAAAAAGCTCTTGGTGTATACTCACCAGGAAGACAAAGAAGCCAGCATGCTTTCTTTGTGTTGGCCTTATATAGATAAGTTCTGTGTGTGTGTGTGTGTGTGTGTGTGTGGGTGTGTGTGGGTGTGTGTATGGTGTTTCAAAGGAAATAGTTGAATGAAGTCCAGGTCAAGAGTAGAGATTATCAATTCATTTAATATGTTCTTCCTGGGAGGCATAGTTATCTCTCTCTCTATTGTAGCTTATCCTTCTGGTGTACACTCTGGCATCTCTAAACTTGGCTTGGCTGTTTGAATAGGCTCTTCACTTGAGTGGGCTATTTTATCTGACCCTAGACCCTATTGTTAGGCTTCTCTGACTGCCTACAGTACTCGTAATAACTAAACTAGACTAGACTAGACTAGACTAGACTAGACTAGACTAGACTAGACTATCACAATACTGCCAAAAGTATCTGACACACAAAGGATGCTTCTCAGATTATCCACTGGAAGCAGGAGAGGCTATTTACCCTCTTGTTTCTGACATGTCATGGTTGGGGAATGATGGTTATTATGACTTTGGGTCCCTGTGGTCTCAGAGAAGCTCTTGGAGGACTTTGCAGAGCTCTCTAGGAGTAGGTTTCTGCTAGTGTGCTAAGCGTCCAGTCTTGTGCAAAGGACCACAAATGAACTGCTGTTGAAATCGGAATCAGGTTGAGGGAATGTGGTGTGGAGCACCAGTGTCATCTGTCAGGTTAGCCATGCCCATAAAAGCTTAAATCATGTCAGAATAATTTGCAGAATTTATTTCCCTCTGTAAGGATTTATCTGCACATGGTGTACCCATCTGTTGGTCAGACTGTCTCCAGTGGTTATTCCTCTACTTCTTTCTGTTGCATCTGTGATCTACTCTGTATTCTGTGCTCTAATGAGAAGTAGTAATCTTGATGGAAATGACCATTAATGTCTTAGGACAGTGACTTCTAAATGCATTCACAGCATGGCTTACATAGAAACCAATGATGTTTATTTAATGTGCTGGGGCAGAAAGGAAAAACTGGCCCAGGTAAGTGGGGCAACCAGGACTGATGAAGTTCTGAGTTTCCTCTGAGATCCTTGGTGAGGGGTTGATTAGAATTTCAGCACAAATAGAATTAAATTTGTTCTGGACCTGTTGGGTTAAGCGTTCTATGGAGTCAGCTTTTTTTTGTTTTGTTTTGTTTTCCTTTTTAAATACTAGCAAACTCTTGGCTATGTACATTGTAAGAAGTAATTCATAGTCCAATTTATAAGTGTTTATTGAGAATCTATTGTGTGCTAGGTACTGTGATAGCTATCAAAATACAAAAAAGTAGTCAAAATGGATGTTTCACGAGAAGGAAATTTCTGTGTGGTTTAAAGAAGATAATGATAAGGACAATACAACACTGTACATAAAGTACAAAAAATTAATCTGACAGGTATTCTGCACTTGATGTTGTGCTTTCTGCTAAAAATATTTTTTCTGCTTTTATTTCCTGATTTTAATTCCCACGCAGGCTATCTCTCATGTTACCTGTAGAAATCACTGCAGGTCTTTTGTGTAGCTGCAGGAAGCTAAACTAACTTTCCTTTCAGTTATTCCATTACAATCACTTTAATGCCAACTTTCTTCAGTAGCATCAAGTTATTTCAGACTAGCACGCGTCTTGTTCATCTTCACACCTCAGTTCCTCCCCACACAACCTGACAAACAATGCCCAGCAAATCAATGGGTTCCCATTTCTTAATTTCTGATTTCCATACTGTGAAGTTTTAAATGACTGTTAGGAGGCCTTTACTGCGGGGCAGGAGGTGCTGTTTCCTGAAACTCTGACTCTCATGTCCTGATAATCAATCAGGACTCACATGTTGCAGATTTATAACAAAGATTAGGTGACTTAGAGCCATAGCAACAGGAAATACTCTGCTCACCATTCATTTTTAGTTCTGTTGAGTTCTAGTATGAATGCTTTGGCTATTAACCTTCATTTTGCCCTCTGGTAGGTGCTTCCCTGCTCACACACACTCCTCATAGGCAGGCTGTATGAATAATTACAGGATAAAGATGGCCTGGCTAGCATCTTGGTAATCCCAAAATGATTTTACCTAGCAACACTTACTTCTTTTTGTGGTCCTAGAAGTTCAACTCAGGACCTAACACTTGCTAGTCAGTCACTTGTGCTACTGAGTTATATTCCTAGTTCCAGTACTGACTTTTAAAAATGCATTCTATAAAAATATTTATGTTAATAGTTTGGGTTTATATATTTTATTGTGTCTCAGCATTTCCTTTGTTTCTGTTAGCAGATTTTACCCATACTGAAATAATGCTGCCTATTAAACTATGTTTACTGTGTCTACTGAATCTTCAAAAATAGTTTTTAACATTCTGCAATCTATTGTTTTTCCTAAAGCCATGTTTAAAAAATATCATGTGAGCATGTAAATATTTTAAATGATAATGGCTGAATAAATGCTGCAAGTAGCTCACATAGGTGTTAATATATGCATAATTTTCATTAGTATTATATGGCAATTACCTAGATAAGCTATATGATAGCTTTTTAAATCCATTTTTCTTTCTTTTTCTTCCTCAAATATGAAAGTAGTGCAAGAAAAGTATATAAATGCTACAGAATCTCTGCACTTATGATTGTGTACCCTTCTCTGCTCCTATCTCATGTTCTGTGGTGTAAATTGTCCAATATTATTCTTGTGGAAGTTCACGCTCATTGTGAACTTTCTTTTTCATATTTTGAAAAAAATTTAAAAAGCAATGATACAGAATTTCAAAACAAGATAATAGGAGATTAACAATGGTTAATATATTGTAAAATATTGTTATCTTAAAAGTAGTTGCTCAGATTATAAGATAAAGACATGAGAAACTGAACAATGTACATACAAACCAGTTTTTCAATGTAGTAATAGAGATTAGTATTGTAGTTATTCTATCATACAGACACACACAAAAACACACACAACACAAACACACATTTGTATCCCTTCTCTTTTCTCCTTTCCTCCATCCCAGTTCTTTCGTTTTGAGAAGTTTCTTCCACTTTTCCTTTCTTTTTTTTTTTTCTTTTCCCTTATTATCGGTACCGGGGATCGAACTCACGACTGCCTGCTTGCAAGGCAGGCGCTTATGCCGCTGAGCTAAATCTCCAGCCCCCCCCTCCCCCACTTTCCTTTTCACAATATCTGTTATACATTTTGAATCTTATTTACTCTGTTTTTTACACCACAAAGACAATACGATATTTACATATGCATATCTGATTTATTTCACTTATGAGTATTGTCTCAAGTTGCATCTATTTACCCATAAAAGCCTCGAGTTCATCCTACTTTATAGCTGAGTACTCTGTTGTATAACAACACCACATCTTTTTTATCCATTCCTTGGTTGATGGGCATGTGGATTGTTTCCATGATTTGGCTATTATAAATTGTACTGCTATAAACATGGGTGCATATATATCATTGTGGTATGTTGTTTTAAATTCTTCTGAGAAAATACTCAGAAGTGGAATAGCTGAGTAGAATGGGACCTCCAATCCTAGTTTTTTGAGGAATCTCCACACTGATTTCCACAGTAGTTTCATTAGTTATACTCCCACCAACAGTGGAGAAAGATTCCTTTTTCCCCACAGCCCTTCCAGCATTTGGTATTGATTTCTTGATGACAGCCATTCTTTCTGGAGTGAGATGGTATCTCAGTATTGTTTTAATTTGCACTTCTTGAGTGACCAGTGATATTGAAGGTTTTTCATATATTTGTTTGCCATTTGTATTTCTTCATCTGAGAAGTGTGTCTGCATCTCAGATGTCCTTTTTTTCTTTTGGTATCGAGGATGGAACTCATGACCTCCTGCTTGCCAGGCAGGTGCTTATGCTACATCCCTGGCCCAAAGATGCTCATTTTAGGATTGGGCCTTTAAATTTGGGAGGTCTGATTTTTTTAGTTCTTTTTTTTAATTTAAAAAAATTTAAAGAGAATGAAACAAAACAAACAAACAAAGCAAAGTAGAACAGAACAAAACAACACAAGACTTCAAAAAAGACAATAGGAAATCACCAGCGTCTATCATAATGTCTCTTGTTCAAAATAGTTGTCTACACTTTCACACACAATAAAATCAAGCAAAACACAATAGCATTAAAACAGAAGAATGAGCATTGTGTATTATATTGGTTTTATTTATTACATTATTTATGGATGACTGTTTTGAAGAAAATGAAGCATTATAGTAACTATTGTTCATTTCCTGTTACCTGGTTTTGAAGTCTTGTAATGCTTTTATTCTTTTGATTAGTTTTAGTCTGTTTTTGAGTTCTTTACATGTTCTCAAATCCATCAGGACCTGCCCTCTTCTTTGTTGGTGCAATTTAAATTATGTTTTCAATTTCATTAACTGATACTGGGTTACTCAGCAGTTTTATATCTTCTTGATCTGGTTTGGGTAGTTCATATATTTCTAGGAATCTGTCATTTCTTCTGTGTTTTCCAGCCTATGTGAGTAACAATTTTCAAAGTAAGTATTGATCTTCTGAATTTCCACAGGATGTATCATGATTTCACCCTTTTCATTCCTCAGTGCATGAATTTGAGGTTTTTCTTTCTTTCTTTCTTTTTTTTTTATGTTGGTTAGGGGTTCATCAATTTTGTTTATCCTTATCAAGGACCAACTCTTTGATTCATTAATTCTTTATTATTGTTTTCTTAGTCTCTGTTGCATTAATTTCTGTTCTGATCTTTGTAATTTCTTCCATTTTATGGGCTTTGTGCCTAACTGCTCTTCTTTTTCTGGAGCTCAAGGCGCAGCATTATATTGTTTATTTGTGTTCTTTCTGTCTTCCTAATGTGAGAATTCACATTCAAAATTTCCCTCTTAGCTTACTTCATTGTGCCTCACATGTCCTGATATATTTGCATTTCCATCTCACTGATAATATTGTTTAATTTCTTCTTCAATTACGTCTGTGACCTATTGGTTGTTCAGGAGGGTGTTATTTAATTTCCATGTGTTTATGAAGTTTTTGTGATTTCTTTTATGTTAATTTCCAATTTCAGTGCACTATGGTCAGATAATATACATGAGATAATTTTAATTCCTTTGCATTTGCTTAAGCATGTTGTATGGACTAGCATATGGTCTATTTTAGTGAATGACTCATGACTGAGAAGAAAGTGTATTCTGATGTTTTTGATTGGAATACTCTACAAACATCTATTAAGAGTCTTTGTTCACAAATTTGATTCAAGTCTGGTTTTTTTGTTTTTTTTTGCTTTTTTGGTTTTTTTGCTGGCTTTTTGTCTAGTTGATCTATCTCTTTGTGACAATGGGATATTAAGGTCCCTCATTACGACTGTGTTATTGCATATTTGATTTTTCATGTCAATTAATATTTGTCTTGTAGAGTTGGGTGCTCCCATATTTGGCACATATATATTTATGATTGCTATCTCTTCCTCTTGAATTTTTCCCCTGACAAATATGTAGTGACTTTTTTTTGTCTCTTTTGATCATTTTTGGTTTGAAGTTCACATGACCTGAAAGCAGGATAGCTATCCTTGCTTTTTTCTGGGTTTCTGTCACATAGCTTATTGTTTTCCATCCTTTGACTTTCAGTCTATGAGTTTCTTTTTGAGTTAGATATCTTTCTTTCTTTCTTTCTTTCTTTCTTTTTTTTTTTTTTGTCTTTTTCCTTTTTATCAGTACCAGGGATCGAACTCACGACTGCCTGCTGAGCTAAATCCCCAGCCCCCTAGATATCTTTCTTGTTGTATCTTGTTTCTTGATCCATTCTACCAATCTGGTTCTTTTGATTGGTAAATTGAGGCAATTTACGTGGACAATTATAACTGATATATATTGGCTCATCTTTGTCATGTTATTTCATGTTGTTGTTTCTCTGTTTTTTCTCTCTGTTTAATTGCTTGCCCAGCCTGGTGGTTTATTTCTGCTATTGTTCTTGGAATTGTGGAAATTTTTGTCTCTATCTAGAATGTCTTTTAATACTCTTTGTAGTGTTGGTTTTGTGGTTGTGAATTTTTTCAGTTCTTTCACATGAAAGTAGCATACTTCTCCATTAATTTTGAAACATAGTTTTGCAGGGCTCATCAGTCTCAGTTTGAAGTTGTTTTCTTTCAAAATACTTCACTCTCAGCTGTTCTTGACTTGAGGGTTTATGTTGAGAATTCAGCCATGTTCATAATTGACTTTCCTTTATAGGTGATGTATTATTTTCTCTAACAGCTTTTAATAGTCTATTTTTTTGTGCTGAATTTCTGGCATCTTGATTATTATATGTCTGGGTGGGAAGATGTCTTTTGATAATAGCTGTTTGAAGTTCTATATGCCTCACTTATCTGTATGTGAGATTCTGTTCCTGTGCTTGAGAAATTTTCTGCTATTACTTCTGCAAATAGTTTTTTTTATGTCATTTTGTTGACTTCTGCTTTTTCATTGACACCAATTATCTTATATTACTTTTCTTTGCATCATCTTGTAGCTGTTGAGTTGTTATTTTTGGTCCCTTGTTATTCTTAATTGATCTTTCCATTCATGGTCAGTAAGTGTGATCCTGTCTTCAAGGTCTAAGAGTGTATCTTCAGTTTCATTCAAATGATTTTTTCCATCTCTCAATGGAATTTTTAATTTCTGCTTATCTCTTTTAATCTGTTTCATGCATCCCATTTTTATGGTTCTTTCAAAGTTTTCTTCATTTTCCTATGCTCCTGTATGTTTTTTTGTCTATAGTTTCTCTATCTATGCTGAGAAATTCCCTCATCACGAATATCAGTTTTTTTTTAATCCTAGAAATTATTTCTGATCTGATTTTCTCTATGGCCTCACGGATTTGTTTCTTTACTTCTCTTCCTGTCTTTTCAGAAATATCAGGTGTGTGTTTTCTAATTTCTTTTATGTCTATGTCTCCTATACTTATTCTAGGTGGGATGGGGGTCTGAGATTGCATTTTGATTTTTCATCTTGTCATTTTTTGGCTTTATTCCATGTGTTTGTTCCTAAACAAAATGCTGGTTTGCCTGATTTACTGCCTGTTGCTTCATATTTTAGTCTTTTCAAGCTCAGTGGTCTTGCCTGGGCATCATGTGCACCTTAGTCAGGGTCCTTCGGTGTGGCTGACATTCACTCAGTTGCCAACTGTATGGTGTAGGCCCTGAGCCAGTCACCTGAATTCCTCCTGCAGGCCTAGTTTGTGAGTCCTATGTTCTTCCCAGGCTGACAGCTCTCAGGGTGCTGATGTGAACCACCCATTGGCTCCTATTGTTCCTACTGCTTCAGGCTTTTTTCCAAGCTGTGAGACCCACCTGTCCATTTTGTGTATTCTGTAGGGGGCCCTACCATGGGTCTGGGGATTCACAGACACCCCTCCCCGCCATGGTCTCCTGGATGTAGGCCAAGCTCACTTGTGCAGATCAGGCCCAGCAGCTTCCCTTGGATGGAGGGCAGGTGGGGTCCTCTGGATGGAAGGTGGGCTTGTCCAGGTACTTTTGCTTTCTTGAAAGCTTTTTATTCACTTTTTAATTTGAACATTTTTTTAAAAATTATTTTTGCATAATACCTATGTTGTGAAAAAAACAAGCAAATAGAATGAAAATAAAAACTCCCTTTGACTGTTTTACAGGTTTGTCATTCTTTTCAGAGGTGATTGATGGTATAAGGTGAATGAATGCCCTTACAGTCCTGTGTAAAGTCTATGGGGGAAGGGGGAGATGGAAAGGGAGAGCCAAAAAGTGTATATATACTGCAGGAAAAGAAGAATAGTATGACACGTTTTCAACAGGTGGTGTGACTAGCATATGGGGAACCCTAGAGGATGTTGTGTAGTGCAGAAAACCCACTACACTGGTGGCCCTTATAGAAGAATTGAAAATGCATGTTCAACAATCTCAGTGAGCCAAGGTTACCCAAGCAGCCGTTTGCCATGCTAATAAGTGCTGATGACCATCATTTTGAGCACCTCTTGTAATTGTGGAGGTCACTGGTAACCTGTATTGACCTCATGATGTCTCAGTAAATTTAGTATTAAAATACATTTACAAATTGTTTTCCTAAATTATGCATACATTTTTTGGCAGGAGATTTTATATAGATATAGATATATAGATAGATGTGTGTGTGTGTGTGTGTGTGTATCCCATCACTTCACACTCCTCACATCTCTCATTTCTTAAAGATTTTTTTACGCTCATTGTAATTTTTTCAATTCTAGTTCTTAGTTCTGTTTTGCTTTGTTCTGTTGTTTTGAGACAGGGTCTAGCTGTGTAGCCCAGGCTGGCTTTGAACCCCAAGTGATACTCCCTCAGCCTTCAGAGTGCTGGGATTAAAGGCATATACCACCCTGCCTGGCAGTTTTTAGAGATTTTAGTACCCTAATTTCTCAATTGCTTTCACTCTTCCTTTACAACAATCTTGTCTTCCATACTATATTAGCTGATAGTGTCTTCCTTCATAGTCTCGAAAACAGCTTAGCACTTGGCCTCCCACCCGTTTCCGATTTTCCAGCTCATATCCTCAAGTACACAGCTCCAACAATGGTTTGAGTGCAGTGTATCTATAATCTAATATTTCCTACTCATTCTGCTACAGTCAAGCCAGTCTCTTGCTGTCCCACAAATGCATTGTACAGGCCCCTCTTCTTGTTCTTGTAGTGACTTGTCTCTCTCACCTAAGTTTCATTTCAATGTATCTGCTTCACATTTTTGTTTAAATAACCCCACTTTGGGATTATTTGGTCCCTCAAATATTTTCCTTTTTCTGTGCTCCCTCCACAATGCTGATTACTCTTTATTACTTATTGCTCTTTAATGTGTATTTCTCATCATTTCATCTCTTAGTATAATGTAAATGTTCATGTGGATGGAGGTGTTTTTCTTTTTTTGTGTCTGTGCAGCAACTCCATCATGGAAAATAGTTTAGGACTATTTCTGTATTAGAGATATTATAGACTCTGTCTTTTCCAGGTACTTTTATAGAGTAAAATCATGGGGCAAAATGGGTTTAAAGTGGAGAAAACTGGGAACTCACAAGGCAGATGGGCATATGATGGTTAACTATGGTTAGCCAATAAGATTAGTACAGGTAAAATTGATTGCATTAGGGACAAATGGGGAAGTGAATCACGTAGAAAGCAGGCATTCTTAGAAATCAGCGACTCTTCCCTAGGGAGTTGGGATGGTGACTCCTGGCTTCCTCAAGGTGATAGGGAGCTATTTAGAATATCAGTCCTTAGGATATAGGTGCATTTGTTTGATCTTTTGTCTTGAAGCCTAGCCCACAGCAGGAGGTGTTTGTCTTCCCCACAGTTGCAAGGTATCTGGGTTTCTGCACTGGCTCCTTTGAGGACCTAGCCCTGCCTCACTGCCTATGGTATTTCTAACTAACTCAGCTGCCTGCAAAACCGTATTATGTCTTGCTATCTTTTAAATAGCTGCTCATGTCATCAGATTTAGCTTAATTAAACAAAACAGAAAAGAATTAAACCAAACCCAACAAGATAATGAAAATGATAGGTTTCCAGTGAGGATTGCCTCCTCATGAGGCCTGGTTCTCTCCTCCCACAGTCTGCAAATAGCGCTGACTCAGAGACAGAGACAGAGACAGAGAGACAGAGGGAGAGAGAGAGAGAGAGAGAGAGAGAGAGAGAGAGAGAGAGAGAGCTTGGATCTGGCTCTTTTCTGTCTCTTAAGGATCTGTACACTAGCAAAAAGAGCTTCGTTATGTTTGTGTTATGCCTAAGTTATATGACCAAAGTACCTGTAACGGCACCATACTGTTCTGTATGTGTCATTTTTTCTGGGTGGCCTAATTAATCAATGCTCCTCTCTGTAAAGAATTATAAATCCCTGGGAACCTGATCTAATTGATATGTTAACCATTGCTGCCTTCTGCAGACAACAGATGTTATCTAAAATTGAGTGCTAAAATAAGTTGACAAAGATTGTTAATTCCTGCTAGACTTCTCTGTCCTCTGCAAAGGGAAACAAAGGTCTTCCTCATTCCTTAGCAGATTTCCTGATTCACGCCCATAACCCCTTACTTTGTAAAACGTGCTTTCTACAAAAAGTCTGGAAATTTTGAGGGAGACACACAGCTTTTGCAGACTCCAACTGCACTGTGTCCCTGGGCCCAGGATAAAATAAATCAGCACTGCTTTTTAAAAACATGTCTTGCCCCATTTTTGGACTTGAGGTTGGGGGTGTAAGGGGCTCATTTTTGGATTACAAAATGTGACTGCATGAATCCAACTAGATCATCCAGAGTAAGTTCCCCATCTCGGAACCCCTCACCCCATCCCATCTGCTCCCATTTTAATTTGAGGTAATTATTTTTTCTTTGTTGTGTAGAAAGCCATTTTGCTCCTACTCTCACTTTCTTTTTCCAGTATATATTGGCTTGTAACTGCGTATATGAGTTGATCTGGCAGGATTTGGCAGGGGAATCCAGCTGGCTATGGGCAGTGGCTGCATTGAGATCAGTTACCCAGCAATGAAGTTTTCCTATGTCCTCAGAAAAGAAAGAAGTATGAACTTCTCCAGAACTTAGCAGAGTCCTTGGCATCTAGATAGTCTTCAAAAACCTGTTTCTTCAAAGGAGAAGAGAATCTTATCCAGATATAATTATAAGGAAAGAAGGGTAATTAGGGTTTAGCTAAATCAAAGGAAACAAAGTTCATTATTACAGAAAGGAAATAATGAATCCCCCTAGTGAGTGTATCTACAGAGATTAAATTATAATCAAGTGGTTTGGATGGGGATTTCAGGTATATAAAGACCAGGTGGTCCGAGTAACAGGCAGAGTGATCTTTGTGAAAGAAAAAATAACTCTGGGCATCCAAGGGGATGAAGGGCTAGAGTCCAAGGAAACATTTTCATAGGCACAACCAAGCTCTGTGGAAAGGTTCCTGCCAAGGCAGTGATGCCTGGGGAATTGATTCCTGCTCAGCCCTGACTATGTGATTACGTGACCTCAGGAAAGTTACTGAAAGCCTCAGCCTCAGTTTTCTAATTTTTAATAAAATTATTACCTATATCATAGGTAAAAACACATAAAATGGAATGTGTAATGTGCTTCTGTTTCTATACAAATAATAGTACTAATCTAAATGTGCTGTTTGGGTAACTTTTTAATTATCCATATTGTATTACATTATTAATTGGGAGATCAATTTTTAAATAAAATACAAATGCAATGTAATAAAAGTAATTTATAGTATCATCGCGCTCTGTCCTTTGAGCTGACTTTTTCTCTGACAAGTTTAGATTCACATAGTCAACTCAGTGAAAGGCAATTTATGGTGCAGTTACTATTATTGTTTTAATTTAGAGAATCATTGCACAGAATACTGTATTCAGGATAAAAGGTGTATAGCCGCTGCCTGACTCTTTGAGGCCTTTGTAGCCAGTTTACTGAACCAATTTCATTACAAAACCCACACAGAGATGAGCATTGACTTGAAATACAGGAGCAATGGGCGGTTAAGTTCACTTTTTAGCTTCCATTCTCAAGATAAATGGAATAAGGTTGTGGATGTGTCAGTGGCCAGCTGTGCATAACACAGCAAGATGTTTATGAGCTATTTCACACTCTTTGCTTCTTCATCATTATTTTAGTTCTACAAAAACTTAAGTGGATGAGAAAAAAATAACACTTGTTTAATAATGGAAGCGGATTTAAAATCTAAGAAAGGAGCCAACATTTGGGCCCTAAAATAAGTAAAAAGGAAGCATAGCTTAATAAAACAATGTTTTAGATTGAAGAAATGATTTGGATCTTTGCTGTTTTGTATTTCCAATTAGCATGAGTAAATGGGACACATATTTTTGCAATATGTATGTATAGCACTCAATAATATACTATACGAAAAAAATAAATGTCCTTTAACTTCAGAAAATATCTTGCATCATTTGGCAATAGCATATAAACTTTTGATGAGAGGATTCATAATAGAAACAGGTATGCCTAGCACTTAGGAGATGGGAACAAAGCGACAATTTAATTTGCAATACTAGTGAGAATAACATGGCCTGGACACTTTCTCACTGCCAATGAAATGAGGCAGCTTGGCTAAATTTGGTGCCACCATGTCAAAGGTGTCCTTCAGATCACTGCTTATGTTAGACTTGGGACTGCCATAAAAACTACTCAGCACTCCTGAAAGTATCTTTCACAGAGGTTTTGAAGTTTACAGCAGAAAAAACTTAAGTTTCTTGCAGCAACAACTGCAAGCACTACCAAAGAGGGATTAGGAATGAATCTTGCACAGACTGCTGGAAAGGTTTCTCCAAAGCATTGTCCAAGAACTGTAAGTTATTCCTAGAGATCATGTCGGAAGTTAATACCTGCTGTTGGAAGGTAATATCTGCTGTTTGGAACACACAATTACCTTTCAGAGTAAATATTGCTGGTTTTATTTCTTTAGAGTGAAATCAAACATTTAACATACAATAAAAATACCAAGAGTCAATCAAACAACGCAAGGTGACTCTTCTGCCCCTCCTTGTTCAGCTCTTTATGTGAAAGGGATTAGTTAGGAAAGACAGTTACCAGCATGGAAATTCAAATGCTTACTGACCACTACCGCACAGCTTAGGAAGGGAGTTCATTTATGGTGAATGGATATCCAACTATGTTTTCTATCCGAAAAATGATCCTGATAATTCTTTATGAGAACATTTGGAGAAGTAAAATTTCTTAAACATTACATAATTTTCTTTGAGTTAAAATGTATGAGGATTCTGGATCTTAGATGGCAGGTTGCTTGATAACATCTGACTTCTAGATTTATAGTTTGATAAACATTTTATGATAAAGGTAATAGGCATGCCAATGAATAGTTAACTTTTTATCATTTTTTGTGTTTTCAAACTTCATGTGTCATACAAATTTTAATTTCATTTTTAATTTTTTATTACAGGATATTTGCAGTACTCAATGATCATGTCCATCACCCATTTCTATTATTTTTGTCCCCTTCCCCACCCCTACCTCCTCGTCTCTACTGAAAAAAAGATCTGTCTCCCTATGTCCTCTTATCTATCTTTTATCTGTGTCTTTACTTATATATTACATTCCTCAAGTAAAAGAAACCATGCAGTATAAGAGAAACCATGTGTCTGAATTAATTTACTTAACATTATGGTCTCAAGATATATCCATTCTCCTACAAATAATCCAAATTTTTCTCTTTAAGGCAAAGTAATAATGCATTGTGTGTAATTACCACATTTTCTTTACCTGTTCTGCTGTTACTTTCAAAATGTAACTAATGGGTCAAAGATCTAAACACTTAATTTGCTGGAAGACTGGATAGATAAAACTCTTGCAGAGAGAGGCATAGTCAAGGCTTTTCTGAACAGAGCCCCGATTGTACGTAAAACATAAGCATGAAGAAATAGGGACATACCAAATTAAAAAGATTCTGTATAGAAAAAAACAACCAACAGAGTGAAGAAATAACCTACAAAATGGGAAAAATTTTACCAGCTATTTCTTGGACAGAATAGTATTATCCAGAATATATAAAAACTAAAAACAAGTTTTGAGTCCAAATAAAAGACTCAAGAATGAATGGGCAATTGAACAGATGCTTCTCAGAGAAGAGGTACAAATGCCTAATGAATACATGAAAAAAAATGTGCAACATCACTGGTCATTAGAGAAACACAAGTTAAAGCAACTCTGTGATCCCATTGTATTCCAGAAAGAATGGCCATCCTCAAGAAATCAAATAATGACAAATGCTAGTGAGGCTGTGGGGAAAGGTATCCTTCACATTACTGATTGAAGTGTAAACTGGGACAACTATGATGAAAACCAGTAGGAGATACTCAAAAAACTAAAACTAATAATTTTATTCTACACAGCTATTCACTTTTCAGTATCTTCCTGAACAGGTTAAAGACATCACAGTACAGTGATACATACAAACTCATGTTTTCAGTATCAAAGAACTAAACTTTGAATTCCTTGATATTATTAGTATGTGTACAAATCGATTCTCTGTACCAAATAGTTTTAACTGACCTTGCAGATCCAGTGTTTTAAATGGTAAGAATGGACAGTGCTGAAGAAACCTCCTTTGCTAGTTATACATGTCTTCCTCAATCTCTTTTAGTACAACTTTTAAGAATGAAATCCTAAAGAAATCATTGTCTTTTTAGAGGATAATATTTCTGAGTGACATTCTAAAAAAGAATATTATTACAGAGGGAATCTGACATTCACAAGAAAACTTAGAGGTAGATATGGAGGAGGGGAGGGGAGGGGAAGGGAAAATAACAGAAATGGGTTATGTACATGCTCCAACTCTTCATAGAAATGTGAGCATTGCGGGCTGCAAACACCCTGTAATAAATGGTGATGAGCTATACTTTTTGAAGACCTATTAATTGCCCAAGCAGATAAACAAGGAAAGGGAGATGGGAAACTCAGAGTGACCAGGTTCTGGCCAAAGGGTGAATGGGAGGCAATAACCACAGTGATGAGTAACACAAGACTGTCACAGAGCATCACAGAAAATGCCTCCTGAGTGGACAGAACTACAGAGGGTGGAAAAAACTGAAAGAGAAAAATTACTAGACATAGTCTTAAGTAGCATAAGGAAATTAAGAGGAAGCAAAGCCTAGGCCTTGCTGACACACCCCTTATGAGAAGTCAAAGAAGGATGTTGAAAAGGATTTTATTTGCCCTGACGGAGGAAATCAGTATCTGTTGACAGCTTGAAAGATGAATTGAATCCTCGGAGTGGTTGAGAATCAGTGCTTGCTCTAAATCAGAAGTTTTGCTTGATTCTTTCCAGAGCTGGAAATGTAAGAGGATTTCAAGAAATAGTTCCTGAATTATTCACAAATATGTCCTCTACAGGACCAATTTTTATCTTGACATGTTTTAGTTCTTTTGCTATAATATGCCCCCTGCTGATTAGGGAAAAAATTACAAGAAAATGTAACAGTGACCATCCAAAGTATGATACGAATAGTTTAAGAAACTTGCAAATGTTTTTCACAAATCTGGTGAATGAACGTCATCATTTTAAATTATCAAAGGAAAAAATTTTGCTAAAGAAGAATTTATACACCTATGTTTGGGGTATTTTATTTTTAAAAGAAAAATTTGATGCTTAAACAGCTGCTATCAGGGCTCAGTTTACCCGATATTTCTAACTTCCCATTTCCCCTTTTTGGTTTACTTTTTCCCATTCTGCTTCTAGCATAAAGATCTACTTGTGCTTGCATAGATAAGTTTATGGTGTCCTGAGCCAGAAATTGTTTTATTTAATTATTTGTTTCTTTAGTTTTGAAAACTAGATTGTAATTCTTAAAAATGTTTTATTAAATAGTTATTAAACAATGGCACTAAGAAAACTAGGAAGAGAGTGGGAAACTACATTATAGGAGAAATTTGCAGGGCAGAATCAATGCCAAAGAACATTAAAGAATCATTGTTAAGTTGTATATTTATTGTCTTACTACATTTTCACATTCTAGAGTCTATAGGGCTTTATAGATTTGGTTCTTATA
Source organism: Cavia porcellus (assembly GCF_034190915.1). Lineage (NCBI taxonomy): Eukaryota > Metazoa > Chordata > Mammalia > Rodentia > Caviidae > Cavia > Cavia porcellus. Next base: position 75,779,497 of record NW_026947490.1, read on the forward strand.
TTTTTTTCAGTTGTCACTTGTGATGTACTCCTTTGTGCAATACTTCTGGGGTGGCTTTTTTGAGCTTCTAAAAAGTGATGGGTTATTTCTTATGTCATGATTTTCCACACAAGGTTATCTCACCATGAAATTCTCTACTCCAGGTCATCTGACTTTCCCTACAAATCTCATCTTAATTGTCACTTCCATAGAAGGCATCCAGCTATCAAAAGTAGGATGAGGTACTCTTTGTATCTGTCTTAGTTACTTTTTACTCATCACTGAGACAAAATACCTGATGCCCAAAATTGGGAAGGGAAAGGTTTATTTCTTACAGTTTTTGGAGGTTTCGGTCCATACTCAGTTGGCTCCAATACAGGGTGGCATGGCGGGGCTGCAGTCCATGGCCGCTGCAAACAGCAAGGCAGAAACTGGCAAGAGAGAGAGAGAGAGACACACCTTCTTCCTGACATTATTATTGTATGTTGGCTCCACGCGTATGGTGTAGCACTGACACCTCCAATCCAAGCTCTAGACAATGAACCAATCACAAATGCACAATGCAAATGCATGAGGCCTGGGGGCCACAGACATAAACCATGATAGTAGCTTTTACCACTGTTGAAACTACCAACTTTGTTGACAGTTATCAATTTAATCTCTATCCTTTTTAACAGGCTATTAATTGTCTGTGTCAATGCATGAACTTTGTCTATCTGCCCACCTTTATCCCCAGAATAAGACATGATGATTAGAATGTAATAATAAATATATATTGCCTTAGTACTCTTCTCTTTTCCAAATATTTTTGATTGATACACTCAACCTATATCTATAGGGATTGTTACTATCATCCCGATGCCATAGATAAGGAGTCTGAGGCTCACAATTTAAGGTACTTGCCAAGGTTACAAAGCTGGCAAAGGCCACTAACACTACTCTAGAATTTTCTCTGTATGCCTTAATTTGGGACAGTGGTGCACCTGTCATTGTTAAAAGCAGAGCAGGAGACTGACATTTAAGTTCCCAGGTTTATGCCTAGCTGCCCCAAAGAGTCCCATGAGCTCAGAAGAGGGGTTTCTGAAGGTGACTGAGGTGTGGAGGTGCTCCAGCTGACTTGCTCTTAGGAGAAGGGCCTTGATGAGAAGTGGGTCACTGGGAGCATGACTTACAATGGCATTTTTACCTCTGGGTGCCTCCCTTTCCTCTCTGCTTCTGACCACCATGATAGTGAGCAGCTTTCCTTCTCCAGGGCTCTTCTCCCATGCCCTTTCAGGGGTTAAGCCTGTCTAACATGGACTGAGATTTCTGGACTGTTAGCCAAAATGGAACTTTCCTCCTAGAAGCTGTGAGTGACCAATGTTGTATCTCTGCCTTGAGACAAGTGGCTTAGACACTAGAGAAAGGAGAGTATGAAAGAACCCTGTAGAATTTCAAGATGAAGTTTGGAGTCTCTACCAGAAACATTTCAAAAAGGAAGTCTTCCTATTAAAAGAAACAGGATCTGGGAGGAAAAAAAAGGATCTGCTTAGTATTTTTATTTTTAGCTGTAATGCTTGCATCTTAAATGATTACATTAAAATAAGGTATTATTAGCTGACATTTTGAGGTCTAACTTTGAGCCAAAAAGTTTAAATGTCTTTTACATCTGTCAACTCATTTAACCTTCTCAACGATTCATATGACATAGATACTATTATTATCCCCTTAAAGGAAAAATACTTGCTCATAGTCACATAGATGGTAAGCAGTCATAGAAAAGTCCAAACTTGCAGGTCTAGCATGGAGTCTATTCTGTGTTTTAAAGTGGGGAAATGAGTGGAGAATGATACGTAAGAGAAGATTTCTCTCTCAAAAGGAGACAAGTGTTCAATAAACAGATGTGAAAAAGAAAACGAGAAGGACCAGAGAGGGAACAGAGACTTCCCTTTGGTTGATTGAAATTAATATTATTTCTTCTTCTTATTTTCCTTTCGACTATTCACAGGGAAGATCAACAGGAAGGTCCCAGAGCAGGGGATTGTACACCCGGCCTCCCAGAACTGTAACCACGGCTGTGGTCTCAAAGGAAGGCTTCATGCTGATAAAACAACAGCCACTCAGATTCTTTCAGGTCCTGGTGTCTAAAGAATATTAGAAAGTTTTCCATGTCCCAGAAGATGGTTCTGAGGCAGAATACCTGAAGGTCACAGATGGGAAGAGGCCTTGCCATGAACAAGGCCACTTGGACCTCTCCATTGGACTTCTACTCAAGGAAACAATCTCAAAACAAAATTTGCAGTATGGATTTTTAGATAGACAGTTCTCTCTTATAATCTGGGGAAGATCGATTCCAGTATGCTGAGCATGGTTGCCAAAATCTGCAAATGCTCAAGTCTCTAATTTTTAAAAAAATTGTTTATTTTCATGTAACATATGTACATATTTCTGTATATTCTAGATTACTTATGTTACTTAATACAATATAATGCCATACACATAGTTGTTATATTATTTAAGGAATAATAATGGGATACAAGTCTGTACAGATACCATTTTTTCTTGTATTTTCAGTCTGTGGCTAGTTAAATTCAAGGACTAAGAACACATGGATTTGAGAGGGTCACCTGACTTATAGTCTGACCTCAAGACAGCTTGAATGTTGTATATGAAGTTTCATTATCTATGAAAATTTGACCATAACTCATTAAAGTAGTTTTTAAATGCTTCATATATTTTAGTCAAATTTAAATTTGACCCATGTGTAACTGATCACTTAGAGAAATAAGTTCAGCTTATAATCACATAAAATTAAGAAGCACACGCTTATTTTGTTACCCAAAAGTAAAGTGACTAAACGTGTGGATTTGTCTAGGCCCTGCCCCTTTTAACACTGAAAGTTCAGTGACCAGGAGACCCTTAATCCCTGGTAAACAGTTTGATGCCAGCTGCCATGAACAACTCACAAGCCTCTAGATACAGAATTCATGTGTGTCAGGCCCAGATTCTGGGTGTAGCTTTTAAGAATAAAATGTTGTTATTTCTGAAGTTCTAAGTAGACTTTTTTTAGTCAAATGAGGGGAGATTTCATGAATCAGATCTTTTGAGTTGAGAATTTGAAAATTTTGTTACTTTTTCTTCAGGAGACGTGAAATACTCTATGAAGCAGCTTGAGTTCTGATAGAAGAAACACCTGCAGCAGCTCTGCAGACCACGCAGGTATCAGGTGGTCCAAGTGCTCCTGGCTCCCTTGTGACACCATGGGGGACAGAGGACAGAGGACAGAGCAAACAGTTTCTGACAGCTTCCTTCAAGCCACAGCAGCCAGGAGCCAGGATTTTTAGATTTCGGTGTCAGGTCTTTTGTTAATTCCCTTAGCAGTCCTTGGCGTCACAGCCAAATATCATTTTAAGCTCTCAATTTGTCAACTATGGATAATTCTTAGCTATCTTGTAGTATTGTCATGGGGGATTGATTAATATTTATGAGCACATTTAAGTGGAAAAGTGCAACATAAATATTACTGCATGATTTGAGAAAATGTTTCCTACATAATATTATGCATAAAGGAAAAAAAGCTATGGACTGTAATGTCTTCTTGGAACAGTTTTAAAATGGTGATCCGTTGTCTGCTGATAATAACCCTTTCATCTTTACTAAGTTTGGTGCTTTTATAATTTAATATGTTCAACAATGATTTCTGCTAAATTTATTTTTTATTGTTATGTACTGAGACATTTTGCTTCCTGTTAAGTTCAATACATCACTTTATTTCCAGTTAAAATTTATATATCATTGACTATGATTTTCCTGCATGGAAATTTGTTCAGTGTACCAGGGACATCTGACATTACTCAAGAATAATTATTGCCATCCATTGCAAGTAGATATTTTCCTAATCAAATTTATTTTATATAAAATTTCTGTTATGTCAAATTTCTGTTATATGAATGTTTGTTCCATTGAACTTGTAAGTATAAAATTAGTACATTTGCTTGGAAGAAAGTGGAATTTTGAGTAAAATAAAACTATGCTTAAGTATTTGGTTAGGTTTCTGAATTGTGCAAAATAGAGGAATAATATCTTTTTCATAAACTATATAACATATTAAAATTAAAATTAATCTTTTTTTGGTACTGGGGATTGAACTCATGACCTCACACTCACCAGGAAACTGCTTGAACTGACAAGCTAAATCCTTGGCATTTATTTTTTTGTTTTGTTTTGTTTTTGTGCCAGGGATCAAACTCACAACATCATGCTTGCCAGGCAGGTGCTTATGCCACTGAGCCAAATCCCCAGATGTAAAAATTAATCTTGAAATTATTCATAAAGGTAATTTTGCAAGTAGCAAAAGATAAATACATTAAATGCTAAAAGATAGCTTGACAAGAAGATAGCAGTTATTTTAACAGTTTAATATTTAGCAATTTATTTCAGAATCATGGCTAAATTTGGTGTTTTCTTTCTTTTCTCCTCTTTCTCTTCTTTTTCCTCTACTTCTCCTTTATTTTTCTTCTTTTTGAAGGCTGAGGTTTTAATCTAGAGCACCACAGATGCATGGCCTTCAAAAATTAAGAAGATTCTATGCTTTGCAGGCTCACATATTTGCTTTGAAAAGAAAGCCCGGAGTTTCCTGCTCAAAAAGGCTACCCACAAAACTAATCCTCCAGGATTCTTTTCATAGTGCTTAGCCATCCGGTAACTCACAGGCCTCTGTAGTTATGACCCAAAGGAGTTAGGCTATGGCTGTCACTGTTGGCAGACCTTGGCATCGAACGCATGGTGCTAGTGATACAGGGATGCGGAATGCAAGAGCAATGGGGTCATGGAAGCGTCTGCTCAGATTTCACAGGAACGCCTGGGGAGCCAGGCAGTGCGCCCTGAGAAAGCAGCACATAAAGCTGTGAGACGGAAGCTAAAGGTACCAGGGAAGCCCCAGGAAGTTGGAAATGCCAGAAATGTAGAATGTCTGTGGAAAGCCACAGGCAGTGAACAGAGCCAATCCAATAGAAGGGCCATGATATTACCAGCTGTGATGCAGGGGTAGGACTGTGCAAGCCCTTTGGGACTCTCATTTTGCCATGAACACTGGATACAGAGCTACAGAATATAAGATTTGCCTTGCTGGAGTGTGGCTGGGTATATCAGCAGTGTTTACACTTTCTTTTTGATTTTTACAGGGATACCCGGCTAAGGGGTTGCCTTGAATATCAAGGGAGACTTTGGACTCAGAATCTTCTTTAATGATGTAGCTATTAGAAACTTTGAGGACTATTAGAGATGGATTAAATACATTTTACATAAAGAGATAGACCTGAGACTTTTAAAGGCCAGGAATACAGGATATGGTTCAGCTCTGGAGTGTCCCTCAAAAGCCACATGTGGCTGAAAGATGATTGGTTGTGGGTACTAAATGAGCTGAGTGATGAGTTCACAGCTGATTTGCTGTGTGGAGAGAGGACCTGTTTGTTTAGAGGCAGGTCACTGGGGGTGTGGCCTGGGAGAGTATTTATCTTCCCCATCATCTCCTTTATGCTTCTGGCTTACCTTGATAGGAGTAGCTTTCCCCCTTCTAGTCTTTTCCACCATGTGCTTTGCCAGCTGGACGTGGACTGAAAACATCAGCTAAAGCCAATTCCTTGTTTTTAAAGTTGTGGTTGTTGGTATATCGTCTAAGTGATGAGAAAAAGTAACTAAGATGCTGTCTATAAAAATCAGGTTACCCAGAAATGATCAGATGTATAAATTTTATCAAACATATAATATGTAGTGTAGTCAGTCAACTTCCCAGAAGAGTGATTTCATTAAACACAGTGTCAGATTATTAATTCTCAGTAACCAGTATGTTTGACAGAACCAGTGAGATATTTTCTGGAGTCCAAAGGTGAGAACAGTTAATTGTTGAGTGAAGAGAGAACCTGAGAAAGGAAATTATCATTACTATGTGGATGGTACTCTGGTCATAATATATCCCAAAGGAAGATCTTTTTTCATTTTTCCAAAATTCTGAAATGATCTAGTAATTGAAGTGAGATTTTAGAAGATACACACTGATACACTGCTTTTGTGTCACTTTCTCGTTCAATATTTTTATCAGACACATACAAGTCTTTCTGCAATTACATATAAACTTCGTCATGACAAACATATTTTCTTAGAACCCATTTCAAAGGACTACTTACTTTTTTAAAAACCACCCTGATTCTTTTGCTGAGATTTAGGAAGCACACTAATTTTATTATTTACTAGTTATAGATGCCCCGTCTCCACTTACCACAGAAATGTAATCTTCTCTAGGTTACCAGTCAATCTAGACTTTCAGAATTGTTTCAGAAAGTAATGAGAACAATGGGAGGAGCATGCTCAAAGAGAGGAGAAATGTTTTGGGGGATTATGGTAATGTGTTTTCTTCTTTCTCTCCTTTTATTTTTTGTAGTAGGAATTGAACTCAGGACCTTGTGCTTGCCAGGCACATGCTGTGCTGCTGAGCTATATCTCTAACTCAGTAATATTTTTGAGTAATAAACTTAAAAAACTATTTCAATATTCACCATATTTTAATCACACCTTATATGTGCAATTATTGTATATGAATGAAAAAATAAATTTTTTGAGATGAAGTCTTGCTATGCATTGCAGGCTGGACTTGAAATCACTACGTGGTCCAGACTGGCCTTGACCTGATGATTATCATCCTGTCCAACCTCCCAAGTATTAGAATTATAGGCATGTGCCACCATACCCGGTAGTGGAAAAATAGTTTTTAAAAATGAAAAAAAAAAAAAACAAATCAAAATAATTTGCCGTATGTTCAAATTACTTTTAGCTCTCTTCAAGCATGTGGCAATGTGGCACCTTTCTGTCTCTTTAAAGATGAGCACAGTCACCCGATTTGCTTTGGCAAATGAGAGGATAAGTGTGTTTGTACCAAGAGGGAGTATTTTGAAGGTGATGGGTGGTCATGTGTCTTTTACTGTAATTTATATATATTTTTTATTTTTATTTAAACATTCACCATATTTTTTAGAAGATGGTTTATTTGGGAAAAGACAGAAAAGAAAGAAGAGAGACAGCTGCATAGGGAAAGTAGCAGGCAGCAGAAGTGAATGCCCCTTCCCATATGTTTTGGATCCCACCTTACACTTATGGGGCACAGTGTGGCAACCTTACAACATACACAGTACAAACAACTCAGCTCTGGCGGTCAGCACTGCTTCACACTGGGCAGAAGATTCTCAATTGAATGCAATCTTATTTGCTAAATTTGAATTTGTTATCTGCGTTGAGGTTGCTATTTTGACAGATTTTCCCCTTGTGCTTTTTTTCTTTATTAGTCCATAGTTGTTATACATACTTATATTCACCATAGGGAATTTGTATCTGTAATTAGGATATCTTAATTGTGCTTTTCCTATTTGCTTTCCCTCCCTTCAACTTCTCCTCCCCTCCCCATTTACAAAAGCTTTGTTTCCATTTTTCTTCCATTTTTTCCATTTTCCATGCCCCTACCACATCTGCCTTGTCCAAAAATATTGTCTAAATGATGCCTTGAAGGGTTTCCCCTATGATTTTTTCCCTAGTAGTTTCAGTTTTAGATCTTTGATCCACTGAAAGATTTTTCTTTTATATAGTGAGAAGCAAGTGTCTAGTTCCATTCTTGTGTGTGTGTGAATACACATTTTGCCCACTGCCATTTACTGAGAATGTCTGTGTTTTCAATATATGTTTGTGGTGATTTTATGCAAGATCACTTAGCAGTAGAAATACAGATTTATTTCTGAGTCCTCTAGTGTGTGTAATTGGTTCGTTCTTTCTTCCTTCCTTTCTTCTTCTTTCTTTCTTTCTTTCTTTCTTTCTTTCTTTCTTTGAAACAGGGTTTCACTATGTAGTTTGGGCTGGATTTGAACTCTCTTTTTAGCCTCAGTTGGCATCAAACTCATGATGATCTTCCTGCCCAGCTTCCCAGTGCTGTGATTACAGGTGTATGCCACCATGGATCCATTAGTTTTCATGTCAATATCATGCTGTTCTGGTTACTATAGTGTTGAATGCTTCGAGGTGAGGTATTGGGATACTTCAAGTTTTATTCTTCTGCACAAGGTTGCTTTGCTTATTCAGGATCTCTCATGGCTTGGTATGAACTTTGTGGTTATTTTTCTATTTTTCCAAAGAATGCATTGGCATTTTTGCTGAGATTGTACTAATTTTGGAAATCAATTTGGATAACTGGGCATGGTGGGATGGTGGCCCAAGCCTGCAATCCCAGAATTCTATGAGGGTGGCTACCATAATGTCTCCTGTTTTCTTCGAAATAGTTGACCATATCTTCACACACAATAACATCAAATATATCAAAATTTTATAAAACCAATCAAAAGAAAGAAAGCATTGCAAAACTTTGAAACCAGATAATAGGAAATGAACAATGGTTACTATAGTGTCTTGTTTTCTTTAAAATAGATGCTCATACCATAATAAAATAAAAAAAAACAAAACAAAATAAAACTAATTAAACAAACAAATGAAAGCACTCTAAGACTTCAAAACAATGTAACAGGAAAACATAATATATCCCGTTATAGTTAAAGTAGCTGCCCCTACCATCAGACAGAGTAAAATCTAACAAAATAAGATAGAAAAAAGCCAAACCTAGCAAACTTGTGAAAACAATACCAGAGTTCAAGACAAGAAAATAAGAAATTAACAGTAGTTACCATCTTTCGCTCCCAGGTGTTTTTCCCCCATCACTCTTACAATATCTATTGGATCCCATTAACTCCTTCTGTTTCTTATGCTAGTGTTCATGCATATGCTAGGGTTTTGCCCATGAACATGATCTCTGCATCCATTTTACCTACAAGAGCCTCAACATTATCCTAGTTTATGGGTGGGTAGCTTTCTACTGCATGAAAATACCGTATCTTTCTTATCCATTCTGCAGTTGATGGGCAAGTTACCCTTGCTTTTTTTCTGGTCTCCTGTCACATGAAACGATTGTTTTCTTCCCTTTGATTTTCAGTCTACGAATTTCCTTTCCAGTTAAATGTGTTTCTTGCATACAGTATATTGGTGGATCTTGTTTCTTGATCTACTCTCTTTGTGTTTCTTTTTATTGCTGATCTGAGGCCATCTTCATTAATGGTTACAGCCAGCATGCATTGGTTTGTCTCTGCCTTGCTATCCTCCTGGTTTTGGCCCTCCCTTCATTCATTCGCCTATCTTATTTGGCGATCCTCCTCTGCTGCTGTTTCTGGAACCATGGCCATCTTTATCTTTCTCTAGAATATTCTTTAGCACTCTCTGTAGGGTTGGTTTGGTAGTCATTAATTCATGGAATTATTTTATTTTTCCATCAATTTTGAAAGATAGTTTTGCACAGTAGATCAATCTGGGTTGGAAGTTGTTTTCTATCAGGGTTTGAAACACTTGACTACAAAATCTTCTCGACTTGATGGCTTGTGTTGATAAGTCTGCCATGATTCTGATTGATTTTCCTTTATAGGTGATCTGTTTCTTTTCTCTAACAGCTTTTAATATTCTGTTCTCGTGCTGAATTTCTGGGATCTTGATATTATATATCTGGGTGTAGATTTACTTTGATTATAGCTAGTTGGAGTTTTGTATGTCTCACTTATCTGTATGCCAGACCCTTTTCTCATGTTTGGGAAGTTTTCTGCTATTCTTCTGTAAATTGCCTTTTAATTTGATTTGTGTTGACCACTGCTTCTTCATTGATACCTATCACTCTTTAAATTATGCTTCTTTGCATCATCTTGTAGCCGTTGAATTATTTCCTGATTCTTTTTTATTTTTAAGTGATCTTCCTTTCAGAATCACTACCTGCAATCCTAACTTTGAGGTTTGAGTCTATCGTTAGTCTCTTTCAAATGGGTTTGCCAGCTTTCAATTGCCTTTTTAAGTTCCTGGATCTCTCTTTGAATCTGTTTCATGCATTGTAATTCCTTTCTATATTCATTCAAAGTTTCCATTGCTTCTCTTTTTATATGTGTCTTCTCTAGATATGCTGAGAATTCTTTCATTGTGTTTGTGATTTCTTCTCTTGCCCAAGACATTATTTCTGATTTGATTGCTTTTACAATCTCATGATGTTGTTTCTTTACTTCAGTTACTATCCTTTCAGAGATTTCAGGTGTGTAACTTCCATTATCTTCCATGACTTTCCCACTGTATTTTCCAGACTTGTTGTCTGTGGGTGGGAGGTCTGAGATTGTCTTTTGATCTTTCATCTTGACATTCTCCTTGGGTTCCTCCCAACAAGTTGGTTATGCGGCTCCCAGGCACTTCCCATGTTGACTGCCCCTCCATAGTGCAGGGAATGGGACAAATACCTTGGTTCCTCTGATCCCAGGTTTACAGGGAGGTAGCAGGGCGTGGGGTGGGCTTCTCCAGACCTGTACACTGAGGCTTCCCTGATGATCAGAGGTGCATGGAGGTGAGGCTGCTTCTCTCAGCCTATGTGTCTACACTGGAACTCCTGTGATGGTGGCAGGCATACAGGGGTATGTTTGACTGATTCTCCGGGTGGGTGATGGTTGCCTAAAGGAACCAAGGGCCTCTAATGGTGGCCCACAGGTACATGGGGCTTATCTGGCTGTGTGTCCCTGGTTCTGCTGGCTGCCACAGTAAGCAGACTAACATTGGCAATGCCCAGAAGGTGGAGGTGGATCTCTCTGGCTCTCTCTGCCTATGTCTCTTTCTTCAATTTTTTAGAACCTCATTTTTCAATTTTTATAGACTATGTGTTCAGAAATTTATGGATATCTTCTGCATTCTCCAGATTGTTTATGTACTATTTTATTTTAAAAAGTAACCATTTTGATGCCATTCTCAAATTCAGGGTTCAATCCCTCCAGGAATATTCACTTCAGTGTCAATTTTTTAAACATTTTTTCTAAGCTCAATGTGTGCTGCTAAGGTGAATAACGTATTGATCAAGGTTCATATATATGTACAGTAGAGTACAATAGCCTTCTTATAGTACTCAGTGCCTCTGCTTTATAGCTCTTGGAAAATTGGTTGCTAAATGTTTCTGTAACTATTTGTGTGTTGCTGCTCTCCACTAGTCTATAAATTTTACATAGAATATGGATTTCCTCTTATGATGTCTATATACACAGAAACAAGCATGGTGCTTCATACTAATGGAAATTACTATGAAAGGCCAAAATGGCTGCATTACTTCCAAACAAATGTATGCCTATAGATTTGCATCATCCTTTGCATTGACAGTATTTATGTGGACACATTTTTAGTTTGTGATGATATGCTCAAGCAGAAGACATGATGCTTATTTTATTTAATTTTATATTTTCAGTAGTAATCCTGTGCTTATCACATAGAGGAGCTCAATAAATATTTGTTGTCTCAGTAAAGCGAAGAGATAAGCCTAACAGCTGCTGAAATAAATACAAGAGTGTATTCATGAGCTGGTGCATTCTATGATTTAATCTTCTAAAGCACTCATGCTATGCACAATTCCTTCTGATAAACTACCAGGTGAGCACTTTTATCATTGAACAAAATTCTAATTGCATCTGACACTAACAGGAATAAAGTTTTAGTAGATGAACTCTAGAGGTTAAAGATAGAGGAGACAGAAGAGGAAGATGCAAAGAAGGAAAATTTCTCATTTTATCCTTCTGGGCTTCTGTTTGTCAAATGAACTTGTAACCCAGTGTTATATGTGCTCTTTTAAGGTTTGATTGTCTGAAATTTCTGTTGACCACAGACATGTAAATTGTGTGCAGTCTACCATGTTGCAGTGAGTACTTTTTTGTGAAGATGAGCATAGCATGCAGATTATAGGCTTTTTGTGCTTACATTGGGCTAAATGCACGCACAGCATTATGGTTTCAGGGGCATGGTGTGACTTGTGGTTTAACTTTAACCAAGGAAAAGTAAAGCACATTTCAGTAGGCTACTACTATATATTGAGCATGTGTATTGTGATTATTCTCCAATGGGCGATAAACCCCAAGACTCGATTATTTTTCAAAAATGAGCAACTTGAATTTTCAAGGCCTAAGACCCTGGTTAGGAGCTTGCAGGTCATGGTGGCACACATGAAAATATACATTATATAGGTAAATAGATTTTTAAAAAAATTTTTATTTTGAAGAGAGTAAAAGCAAATGAGAGAAAAACCAAAATGGGGTCAGTCAAAACAAAAGCATGGACATAGTACATGACTTAAAACCAAAATACAAGGTGATCTACAATGGTTATCATGACGTCTCTTATTATCTTCAATAGAGTTGCCCATATCATCAGGCACAATAAAATTGAACATAACAGTACAGAACAGAATCAATAAAAACAAAATATTGGAGACATTATGAGACTTCAGAACTAGGTAATAGTCAAACCAGAATGGGTATGATAGTGAATCTTATTATCTTCAGAGTAGTTGTCTATACTCTTAGACTTGAAACTATTGAATGTAACAGATTTGAATAAAATCTGTCAAGACAAGACAGCAAACAAAGCAGATTCAAATAAAGTCAGTGAAAGCAATATAGGGGTTCAGATTAAGTTAAAAGGAAATTAAAGATGATTACCATAGTATAACCTGCTATCTTTGGGATAGCTGTCCATGCCATAAAATCTAGTACAAGTAGACAAAACTGGAACAGAATATAACCAAACTAACAGACCTATAAAAACAATATGAGTTTCAAATCATGATATAAGATTAATAATGTCTTCTGCCTTCCCTTTTTAGACAATCCCTCCCCTTTCACTTTCACAGGGTGCATTGTACATTTTGTATCCCACTAACTCCTTTAGTTTTTAGGTTAGTGAGGCAACCCGCTATTTACGTAAGTTTTGAACCTTTTTACCCTTGAGGTTTTACAACTTGTTCTCAAGTTGTATCCATTTACCTACAGGAGCCTCAAGGTTTTCCTTCCTCACAGCTGGGTAGTTCTTCATTGTATAAAAGTGTTAAGTCTTTCCAACCAGTCTGCAGCTGACGGGCTAGCTACCCCCCACTTTTTTCTGGTTCTTGGTCACATAGAGCATTATTTTCTCATCTTTGACTTTTTAGTCCATAAACTTTCTTCCAGGTTAATTATATTTTTTACATAGAACTTCTTGATGGAGCCTACCTCCTGACCCACTCTGCCTGTATTTCTTTTTATTAGTGTATTGAGGCCATTCATGTTAGCGATTATAGCCAACTTTCTTTGCCGCATCTCGGCCATGCTATTTTTCTGCCATCGGTTGTCTACTTTTCCTCTTCATTCCACTGTCTGCCCCCTTCAGTGAGCTCCCTCTGCTGCTGTTCCTGAAGCCATGGTCTTTTTTCTGTCTCTTTAGAATGTCCTTCAGTATTTTTTATATGTTTGAATTGGTGGTCATGAACTCCCCAATTCCTCTTTGTCATGGAAGCATCTTGTTTCTCCATTAATTTTGAGATAGTTTTTTAGGATACATCAATCTCGGTTGGAGGTTATTTTCTTTTAGTACTTGGAATACTTTGCTCCAAGCTCTTCTTGATTGGATGGTTTGTGCTGAGAAGTCTGTTGTAATTCTGATGGGTTTTCCTTTATAGGTGATCTGTTTCTTTTCTCTGACAGCTTTTAATATTCTGTTCTTATGTTGAATTTCTGGGATCTTGATTATTCTATGTCTGAGTGTAGATCTATTTTGGTTATAGCTGGCTGGAGTTCTGTATGCTTCATAAATCTGAATATCATTTCCTTTTCCTATGCTTGGGAAGTTTTCTTTATTTCTGTAAATGGCCTTTGTAATTCTTTTGTGTTTACCCCTGCTTCTTCACTCACATTTTTCACTCTTAAGTTATAGATCCTCTTGTCATCTTCTAGCCTGTTCCTTGTTATTTTTAGGAGAACTTTCCTTTCATGATCACATGTTGCTAATCTGTCTTCAAGGTTTGATAGTCTATCTTTAGTTTCTTTCAAGCAGTTTTGCCAGATTTCAATGGAGTTTTTAATTTCCTGATAATTTCTTTGAATCTATTTCATGTATTCTAGATTTTTTATATTCTCCATTGAAAGTTTCCTTCCTTTTTGTATGCTCCTCCATTCTTTCATCTGTGTCTTCTTGAGATGTGCTTCTTTTATTATTTTTTATATCTTCTTTTACTTGTATTAGTATTTCTGTTTTAAGTTCTTTTATAATTTCCCAAAGATATTTCTTTATGTCAGATGACACTTCTTCAAACCTGAAGGTGTGTAACCCCTGATCTCTTCTGTGTTTACCTCTCCTGGGCCAGTACTGCTTGGGTTGGAGGCTGGAGACTTCCTTTTGCTTCTTCCTCTTGTCATGTTTCTGGTCTCTTCCAGACAGGTCGACAGTGGGGTCCCTGGCCCTTCCTGTATTGATTACAATTACTGTGAAGCATGCTGGCTAGGGATTGCTGTCCTCCGCAGTCTGCTGGTAACTGCTGGAGTATAAGCAGGGGTGGCCCCTCCCTTCTGAGCTGGTCAACCACTGGGAGTCTTCACTACATTAGTGTGTGCTGCATGGATGGACAGACTGGCTGGTTAGAGATAGCTGCAGGGAAATCTTGGTCTTGGCTATTGGATCATACAGAGGCAGGACTCTGTCCAAGCAATTCTCACCAGTCTGCTCTTACAAGGAGTGACTGAATGAAGCTGGCTAAGTTATGATTCCTGGCTTATCCTGCCAAACTCCAAAATGTCACCTGGTCAATCTCTCCTACTCCTGCAGGAGAACTGAGTTCCCCACACTCACTGTGAGCTGATGTAGCTGGTCTGCTACTTCTTTCTGCAACTGCATCCTTCCGCTGAGGTCCTTAGATTGGCCAACTCCCAACTTCACTGTGACTGTGTGTCTTCGGATTCCAGTGGCGTTTCATACACATTGGGACTGGCTCCTGTGAGAGCACATCTGGCTACAGCCTTCTGTCCAGGTTTTTCTTTTCTAGTCTTTTTTTCCTTTTTTTTTTTCCACTTTAGTTTCTTCTGGGTTGAGAGGATCTATCTTCTTCCTTCTGGTCTTCTCCAGGATGCTATATTCCAGCATATGAGTTGTTTCTTTCCGAGAGGCTTTTTACTTTGCTGCTTATTGATCCACCATCTGCCCAGCTTCTGGTAAATACATAAACGTAAACATCACAAAATATTATTATTATAAACTTAGCTATTAAAATGCCAAGTATTTAACAAATAAGAATTCTGAAATGCTTTTATTACTTTTGAAGGTTAATCATGTTCTTTACTGACTCTAAAAAAATATTTCTTGATCTTGAGTTGAAATAGTAGGAATTTATGAGAATAGTAAAGTTTTTTAAAATCAAGAAATGAAAAGACATATTTTAAAATAAAACAATGAAACAATAACCATTAATGTGAGCAACAGAACTCTGGTTACTCAGAGATAATCCAATATCAAAGAAATGAATGCCAAATGTACTACTTATGCATCAAAAGGTTGAAAAAAAGTGCTCATTAGACAGGGAATTCTTGAACCTTTGCCCAGTTGCTTGGCATAGGTATTGGAACATTCTAAATCTGAGAAGTTTAATGCAAGACTATTTTCTTTGTTTCTATAAAATCATGTATTGATATAATCTTTTAAAAGGGATATTCTACTTTATTCTGTTACAATGAAAACATCACACTACAATTAATTTATGTAGCGATTTTTCCCTTTCTAGAAACAGGAATTTTCCTCTGAAATAGTACTTTTGTACCTACTTCATCATATTATCAAAAATTTTTTTGTATCTTTACTGTATGTGTAAAAGTTATTGATTGATAATCAATTGAAAGCAAAGCTCTGAGGTCATAGTGTTCAAGAGATAGATGACACCCTATTTCACTGACAGCATTTATTGGAATGACAACTGTATTAAACAGGCAGACAATAGAAAATACACATCATAACTAGTGCTGCAAAAAAATGTAAATATATCCAACATGTTATATTCATTTCCTTGAGTCCCCAAACTGCATGGCCTAAAACAGTATACATTTGTTGCCTAATTCCGGAAGTCAAATTCTGAAATCCAGGTGTCAGCAGGATTACACTCCACAGCCTTCTAGCTTTCAGCGCTGGTTTGTGCTCCCTGCCTGGCTTGCTGATGTCATGCTCAGGTTGCATAGCCATGATTTCCCTTACCTGTCCTCGCAGGGTGTTTCTGTGTGTGTCTGTGTCCTAATTTCCCGCTTTGTGTGAGGATACCTGTCATGTTGGATTAGTTCTCACTCTCATGACTTCCCTTTAACATCATTGACTCTATCAAGAGCCTATTTTCAAAATAGAGTCACATTCTGAGGGGACAAAGATTAGGATTTTACATGCCTTTCTAGTAGGACACCAATAAGGCCAAGATACAGTTTAAGCAGAGTACTTAGCAGTAAACACTTTAAAGAGTGAAAGGACCAGTGTAACAGGTCCCAACAGTCATGTGGACAGAGGGAACAGTGAGCAAAAAAATCACTGATCAGTAAAAGGGTTTGCTTGTTGCCCTGGAAAGCAGAAAGGTGGTCACTGGTGCCAGATGAAGGAGCAGGAGCAGGCTGCAGATGGCCCAGACTTGTTTCCAGAGGTGAGAAACTTGAAAATAATTTTTTGGGGCAATGAGAAGCTAAGACAAATCTGGTCTGGCTTTTGCAAAATTCTTTTTGGATGTCATCTAAGGATAGGCTGCTATGTAACAAGAGTGATAGTAAGGAAACTCCCTACACATAGGACCGTAGTCCAGATTCTTATTGAGATACAAAGAAATATAAGCCGTAGGCTCCATGTAGGAAGAAGGAACCCAGCCAAGTCAGCAGGAACACTTTGCTTCATTCAAGTCACTTTCAAGGTTTAGAAATTATGAATGGATCTGCAATAAATATTAAACAGCAAATATAAGACCAATTTATTTTCATGCACAGAGTAATATGTTGGGGGAAAACAATACAATTATACAGACAGGCATTAGATAATATAATGATAGCCACTAGTTCTCACACAACATGGAATGCTTATCGAGTGCTCATGAACTTTTGGGCATTGTGTCAATATTAGAAACAAAAGAAGACTCATAGTTACATAAAGAGTTTAGAATGAACTGGGAAAGACAGATGTGAGGCAAATGGTAGAAATGAGTAATGGTGGGGGCCACACGTGAGGGAGTACTCAGTTCTATTTGATGAATTCTGAAAAAACTCAGATGGAGACATTTTTTTTTAACCCTCAAAATTTAAACAAGCACTCATATTCATGTGGCAAATAAATTCAAAGAGGTTAGAGATTAGAAAAGAGTGACGTTTGGGCAAAAGAAAAGTTTGGAGCACAGCTGAGCAGGTGCAAAGAATGGCAAAATGGGTACTTTGAGACCAATATAGGCTCAGGAAAATAGTTTGGAGAAGGATCAGATATGGTGAATAGTTTTATGGCTTCTTACCGTATAAAACTCTCTCCTATGCGTGAAAGTCTACAAGATGGCAGGGATGGAGGAGGCCAACCCTCCACTATGAACTCTCCCTCTGAAGTCTGTGCTGGAGTCTAGGTGAGGTCTATGGTATCATCAAGGACACAGCAGTGGTTGACTCAGTGGTGGAGGCATTAGCCTTCCATGGTCTCATTGGCTTCTTGGGTTAGCTACCCAGCTTCTCTTTCTTTCTGTTGACTTTCTAGGCCTTGCCATTTATTTAGCTTTTCTGTTGATTCTGAAAACAACTAGAATTTGTCAGTAGACCTTTTTTCAGTATAAGTTAGCCAGAGCTGGTTTCTTAGTTTAAAAATTGTGACCAGTAAACAATGGAATAGTCCGGAGTTAGTTAGGGATGAGATGATTGGAGGTCTTCTATGCTGTCTTGAGTAGGACCTGTGTCCTCAAGGCATTGAGTAAATATTGGAGAGTTTTGGCTCAGGTTTTTAAATTTAAAAATCTGTGATAATTACAGTTACATGGAGTTGGCAGAAATAACACAAAGACCTTGCATATAAACTCTACCTAACTTCCCTCAGTGATGACGTATTGAGAAACTGCAGTACTTCATAGTGACCCACAGAGTAACACAGATTTAGCCACGACACAGAATAGTGGTGTCACCCAGTGGTCTCTCAGGCTATGCACCCATTCATCTCAACCTTCCACACCCTTTTTAAACTCTGGCAACCACTAATAGTTTCTCCATATGTATGATTTAGTTATTTTAAGAATGTTATGCTAATGGGATCAAGCAATATGTAACCTTGGGGGAGGGTCAGCATTTTTTTTTTTATTTAAAGAGAACAAAAGAAAGGACATAAAAAACAAAGCAGTAAAAGGGTACAAATAATACAGTATTTCAAGAAAAAAATATACAGTAAGAAATCACCAGTTAATAGGTTACATATTATCATCCCAGAAACAGTTGTCCAAATTACAAAATTAAAGCATATAAAGTAAACATTCATACAGTGAAATTAGAGACAGTTCCATTCAGTGATCCAAAAAAAGCTCAGTAATATGGTTTTCCATCCTACACACTTGAACATACCTGTGGTTATATCCCTTAGTCCACCTTCCTTTCCTCTCTTTTTTACAATAACAATTAGACTTTTTGGGTTTTATTACTCCCACGGTTCTTATTACTTTTTTTGAAAAGAATAAAACCAAATATGACTAAGCAAAACAGAGTCAGTTAGAACAGAAGGGTGGGCATAGCACATGATGCAAAAATAGAATACCAGGTGATCAAAAGTGGTTACCATTGTGCCTCTTGCTATTTTTAAATTGAGTTATCTATATCATCAGGTATAATAGAATTGATCAAAACAGTACAGAACAAGACCAATAAAACCTACACTGAAGACCTTGCAGGACTTCAAAAAAAGGATAATAGTCAAACCATAATGGGCATCATAGGATATCTTATTGCCTTCAAAGTGGTTGCCTATACCCTCAAACTTGATGCTATCAAACAAAATAGAATATAGAATAATCAGACAGAACAAGATGGGGAGAGCAATACTGGGGTTCAAATCAGGTTAACAGGAAAACCAAGAAAATTACTATAATATGTCCTGCTATTTTTAATTTAGTTTTTCCTTAATTAAAACAATGAGAGAGAATAGATTAATTTAAAAAAATGGGGGGAGATTGAGATAAGAGAGGACATTGTAACAGAACAACGCAGGGCAGAACCGAACACTTCAAGCATCATTGTGTTTCACCACCAGATAATCTAACATAATAGTAGTCGCCATAGTGCCTCTTTCCTTGAATTATTTGAGTGTAACTTCGTGGGTCAGCATTTTTTTATTCCACGTAATTTTCCATAGATTTATCCAGGTTTGTTGTGGGTGCCAAGTACCCATTTTATTATTAAATAGTATTTCATAATATGTATCTATTATACTTTGTCTATCACCTGTTATAGATCATCTGAGTAATTTCATATTTAGAGTGATTATGAGTAAAGTTACTATAAAAATTTGAATTCATGTTTCTTTATAAATTTAAACTTTTATTTCCTAGAAATAAGTACAATAGTGTAACTACTAGTGTACAATATTTGCATGAAATATATATGTATAAACCACATTTAAATATATGTACAAATATATGCTTTCTATCTATCTATTCTCTATATAAGCTGCCAACTGTTATAAAGAGAGTCAATGTACCAGCATCCCTACCAGCAATGTATGAATGAATGCACAGCTCATACTATGGTTAGGTAATGTGAGTGGATCCAATTTTTCCACTTCATTACCTACCTCATTTTGTGGCATTATTTTAATGTAATTATTCTTATAGGAGTATTGTGCTGTCCTATTATGGTTTTAATTTGCCTCTTTTAAGGCTAATGATGTTAAAGACTTTTTCATGAGCTTATTTTTCATCTGCACATCTTCTTTAGGGAACATTCTGTTCTTGTCTTTTGCTCCTTGTATACTGGATTGCTTGTTTTTGTACTGTTGAGTTTTGAAACCCTTTTTCATGTCCCATATTCTTGACATTAGCTCTTTGTGGAGATGTGGATTTTGAGTGTACCCCCAATGTCTTTGTATCCTCTTGGCAGGGTCTTTGTAGGCCAAGTTTTTCATGGTGATGATGTTTTTATGGACAGTGGTTTTTGTGTCAGGTCTAAGAATTGCTTCACTTGCCTTAGATCTTGAAGATTTTCTCCTGTATTTAAATTCTTATATGTTGTGAAATGTGGAGCAAGTTATTTCTTTTTCTTTTTTCTATGAAGCTTCTTCGTTCTGTCTATGGATGTTCAGTTATTCCAACATTGTTTCTGAAAAGGTTACTTTCCTTGATTAAATTGCTTTTCCACCTTCATTGAGATGCTGAAATTATCCATCTCAATGAATAGAAAATTTGCATGGACCTATTTCTGGATTCTCTCCTTTTCCATTGATTTATGTGTCTGTTCTGACAATACCATATAGTCTTCATTATTGTAGCTATGTAATATGTTTGATAGCATGTAGTCTGATTACTTTCGCTTTCTACTTTTTCATTAAAGTATTTTAAAATGTATCACATGAATAGATATGTAGTTCAGTAAGATCACTCTGCCTGTAGAGTGGCTGATGGGAGAAATATGGAACTAAAGAGAGAGAATCATTAGTTTGGAGACTATTAAAATTTTGAGGACAGATCCAAAGATCGCCTGAGTTCATTGATGAGAGCCAAAACAAAGCACAGGATGTGGTCACTGATCTTCAGCGTTGGGTAAAGAAAATGAAGAATTTAGGGTGCTCTCTAAGATTAACGTTCCATTTTGACAGGACTTTGGCCAAGGCAGAGAATAATACAAATGAAAGATTTCAGAGAATCGCAATTACCATCACTTTGTAGCCTTTGAATTTTAAATTGACATTCCTCTGGAAGATTATATTTTGTAGGGCATGACATTATAGGCTGAGGTCTCAGCAGATCAATTCAGGTGGAGTTGTAGTTTTGGATATAATCAGCAACATAAAGGTGATAGATATAAATGGCAGGACCTCTCAGCAGTGTGTTAGAGTAAGAGACCCTAGAATTCCAGAAAGGATTCCCAGGAGGTGAAAGACCAACCTGGAAGACACTGAAAAGGAGTGTCATGGCGAGGAGAAAGCGGTGGAGAAGGCATGGAGGACGACACAGAACATCTGTCTTTATCAGATGGGGAGCAGCACCAACAGAAGAGGCTATAAAGAGTGATAAGATTTCCCAAATGGTTAGACCTGGACATTAGATGGACTTCTGATCTATATCAGGAGATGAAGCCCGGTTGCAGGCAATGAGTAGAAATCAAAGAGGATGGGGGAAGGCAATACTCAATATTTCTCTGAACAGTATGGCTAACAGAATGAGACAGACAGTGACGTAGTTACAATAGAGTACGGAGCTCAATAATTTTTCTTGTTTCTCCCTGTTTTCCTTCTATATTCTACTTCATTTTTTCTTTCATGACCGTTTAGCATTGACTCTATGCCTTTGAGAAAGTCACTTAAAAGAAAGACAAGAAAATATGAAAAAAAAATTTTTTTTGTCTTTTTCGTTTTTATCGGTACCAGGGATCGAACTCACGACTGCCTGCTTGCAAGGCAGGTGCTTATGACGCTGAGTTAAATCCCCAGCCCCTGAAAATATGAAAAATTAATGGACTCAGAATTACAAGGGAATAAGCTAGAACCTAAGTAGGACATTTAACCATTTTTCTGTCATTGAAAACATGTCGGTTAAGATATAACAAAGAATCAAAGTAAGTATACATAGATTACAAAGAAGTTTGAAGGTAAGTGTTCTCGGACCATGGTAAGATGGGTTTCCTTTATCTTTTATTTATTTATTTTTGCCTCTCCCTCTCTCTCTCTCTGTTTCCTTCCTTCCTTCCTTCCTTTCCGTCATCTTCCTTTTGCAGTGCTGGGGATTGAACAGAAGCCTCTGGGCATTCCTAGACAGCATTTTCCAAATTTAAGATCACGTTCTGGTTCAAGATATCTGCCTGAGGCCCAGTCATCTCCACTGAGTTCCAGGCAGAAGGAAAGAGAAGAAAAAGGAAGAGAAAAAGAGTAGCTCTCCTGGTTGAGTGTCTCTCAAGGCACTTTCTTGGAACCTTAGCTCAAAGGTTTCCAATTGATTTGTTGATTGGCCACCCCCAGCTTTAAAGAGGGTGGGGAGATGTCGTCTTCAGCTTTCTCCCTCTATAAAAGTAACAACCTGCAGTAAGGAAGACTACTCTGCACACTGGATAAACAGATAGAAGTTTTATCCCAGGAGGAAAAAGAGTGCAAATATTTGCAGTTGTAGGTATAATTCTTCTGGATGAAAGTAAAGAACATGGGATTAGTTAACAGCACTTAGATTTGGAATTTCAGTGAACTCCTATGTTAAGGTCATTAGACACATGGGTTTCACAGCAACCTCGGGAAGAATGATGGTGATTTAACAGTGTCATGAGACGTCAGAGGAAACTGCAGTCACCCGACTGCCACATAGAACATCCAGCAACTCTGCAGGCCAAGTAGAAGTCAGTGATCTTTAAATTCTCGTGGGATAAAGCCACACAGTAGTGGGTTTTATGTAGCAGCGTTTTGCAGAGCAGATATAGGAGGGTGGCTGACTTCCTTTAATTCTGTGTGTATAGGGGGGTGCATAATGCTGAGCTAGAAGAAATTCCAGAGAGAAATTATTTTTGTCAGAAACGCATGGAGGAAGACCTAACAGAAGTGTGGGATTTCTATTCAACCCTTGAAAGGCAGGCAGGCCTCTGCTGGGAAGGAAAAGGAAAATTGAAAGAGACAGGATGAGATGTGGGGACAGATGAGTCTCACTAATAGACTCGCTAAACCAATTTGATGGACCAGGAGAGCTAAGGTGAGTCATCATAATAGAGGGGAATGTTGAAAGAGTACATTTGATAGGAACTGAACCAAGCACACGTTCTTAGCTTTGAATTCCAAGTCCTGTCTTCCACACAACGAGGATCTGTTGAAGGTGATTGTTCAGGAGAATGATATAAGATTAACAAGGTGGCAATTTTCTGTAAGAACGAGAGGCCAAGTGCCAGCAGGGAGAGTAGGTTAGGTGACTGCAAAAGGCACTCAACCTTCAGAGAACCATAGGAGGGGAAAGGCAGGGCTGAAAAGCAGCAGACAGAAAGTCGAGGTCTGCTCCGTGCTCCAGGTATTCTTCATGTTATGGAACTCCCACTGTTGTGGTAAATATTTCCTAAGTGTTTGTCTTACCCCCAAATTTTTTTCCTTTTTTCCTCTTATCCTCTTCTATTCTCCCTTTTCTCTCTGTCTCTTTAAGAATAAGTTAATTAATTCAAAAATCACATGCTGAGTGTCTACTGTTTGCATTTTGAGCATCATACAAATCCTTGGAGAGTCACAGAAAAGAATTCTATTCTTTTAGGAAAGATAACAACAGCAAAAATAAGTAATAAGGGGACCAAGTGGGACTCAGTGAGCCGGCACATGGATGCATGGGCCATGCTTTCAAGAATGCACAGATTCCTTTGTTCAGTTTTGGGGAAGGTGATTCTTGAACCCAAGGAAGCCACCAGGTAGCAGGCTAGAAGGACACAGAGGTGAGGAAGAGGAGCAAAGTACCACACTCGGGGTTGTCTGGGAACCTGCAGCACAAGTTACTTGTGGAAGTGAGAGATTTAAAGTTGGTGAAGTTGGCGGGTCCTTGTTTGCCATGCTAGGTGTTTAGGCTTTATTTTAGATCTTTTAGAGGGTACTGAAGGACTTTACATAGAAGAACAACAGATTATTTGAAAGGATTCAGTCTCAGGTTCGAGAATAAGACTGACTCCAAGCTGTTATTTGTGGCTCAACTGCTTGGTGACTGTGTGACCTGAGGAAAGTTATCTAACCTTTTCAGCCTGAGTTTGTTCTCTGCAATAAAATAAACACACTACCATCACTATTGCTTTTGTTTTATGAGAATTAATTGATGTATCATTTGTAATATTTTAGCACAGTGCCTGGCAAACAGAACGCTCTCCAAACTGAGTTCCCCTTACTAGTGCTCTGACATAATGCCTCAGTCATGTATACTACTACAAAAAACATTTTCTAAGCTCTTAGGAGCCTTGCTCATCTTGGTATGCAAGATGAGTTGGAGACAGGAATAAACTAGGGGAAAGGAGATCAGCGGGCTGTCTGTGGGATGAGCTGGGGGAAGATATTTTATTTTCTGTTTAATGCTCCACTGGTCAGTCAGATAAAATTTATTTCTAAAAAGTTTGTGGAGTAAATGAAAAGGAAGATTGAGCAACTGTAGTGACTGATTAGCTGAAAGAAATCACGGAACGAGTTAAGGATCACGCAGGCTTCAAGCTTGGGCGACTGGAGAATTCTTGTCCTGTTGACACAAGGAGTCATTTCTCCAGCCTTCAGCTCTGTTACTCAGGCTACTACATGCCTGACATCTTTGGACGGTTGGATGCTTCTTTGATTTCACTCACTTGCTCAGTGACTTTGTTGTGGAGGTTGGAAGACTTGTCTGTTTTCCAGAATACCTTGTCATAACCACGGTGACGGCATCTTGAGTTGAGATCTTTCAGATTTTTGAAGTCTTGAATTCAGTTATGAATTGGGCTTGAATACATCCCTGGCTTCTTCCAAGCTGCATTTCTAGATCAGATAGATGTCTCAGGAAAGACTTCAACAACTGTGCCTCTCTTTAACATTACTGTTAGACTCCTGCTTTTTTAAAATTATGCTGAAACTATTCTTTACAGCTCATCAGTATTTTATAATTACAACGTTCTCTTTTATCTAAGCTGTGAATATCTATAGATAGTTTATTTAGGCCATAAAATTTTCAAACAGCAATGATGAAGATCTGGCTAAGCTTTTGGTTTTTCTTTTCCTACAGATCATTATTTCTACTGGAGACTCTTGGGAACATGACCTAAGACCTTATTCTAAATGAACTGGTGCCTGGTTTTAGAACAAGATAGTAGATCTCTGGACAAGACTATGGTTCTCTGACTTTTCTTCTTTGTTTTTTTGTACTGGGAATCGAACTCAGCACCTTGCACTTGCCAAGCAGACAATTATGCCACTGAGCTATACTCAGGGCCACTGAGTCCTGATTTTTTCTTTTTCTTGAGTTTGAGCATTTTAATTATCAAAAATGCTTTGCAGTGTGATGAAAAACAGAGTTTTAAGGGGTGGACTGGCTAGATTAAAGACTCTGACAACACACAGAAAGATTATTTATAAGAGAGAAAAAAATTTCTTTGGAGGGCACTGATGTTTCTACCCAGAGCCGCAAGGTTGCTAAACATGTCCCATGCCATTGAACTATAACCCCAAGCACTAAGAAAGAAGTTTTTAAGAGAAATGTCTTCTACAAAAACAAAATACACATCATAAAAAGCTTCAGAGTGCTCTCTGACCAGGACAAACATCGGTTTATCCACTTCCTTTCTGTCTGGTTGTTCTTGAGATCCACGGAGCCCGTTTGTGAAGATCGCTTCTATCCATCCTGGTAAGCAAAGTCACTGACTGGCTCCTGGGGCTGCCCAATCTCAGGCTCCTTAGTCCCTGAGCTATGTCCACTACCACCAAGTCAATAAGAGTCAGCTTAGCCCTGAAGATCAGAGTTTAACAGAAAGAGTTCCCATAGCAGGTCTCAGAGAGCCCTTCTGTTGCTTTTTGCTCTACAGGTTAACCCAGTGTGTCTCTGTGTGCATGCGTGTATGAATGTGTGTGTTTCAGAAATAATACTTGAAGAATGGGAAATTAAATATCTCTCTGGGAAAAACTAGTGTTTAAGGTTCTCAGTGTTTTAATCAGCCCTTCTCTTACTTTTCCAGACTGTAAATATACTTTGAGGCTCGTAAAATCTATTCCTGGTGATGGGGTAGAAAAACAAACAAGCAAACAAGCAAGCAAACAAACAACCAGAGAAAGGTAAGGACTCAGTGATTCTTTCCTAATTGCCCTGTATCTGGCAGCAAATACTTAAGCAATTCAATTTGCCTGTTTTTGTTTTCCCTAGCAGTGGCAAAAAAAAAAAAAAAAAAAAAAGTCCTACGTAATTATGGGAGGGAAAAAGAAATCTCTGCTCTGAATTTTTGTGCTGGGAACACAGCAAGGCGAAAAGTTACCTGGGCTAGCCTGTCTCTCAGGGTGAAATAAAAGGACCGAATTGGTAGCTGCTTTGAATCTGGTTCCAGGTCAGGGGAAAGGGGCTGGTCTCTCCTAGGTAGGAAACCCAGTTAGATCACAGACAAAAAGAAACCAGGAAGTAAGGAGCAGTTATTACAGCCTCTGCAGGTTGGTTACTCATTAAAAAAAAAGAAAGAGTAGCTGACAGGACCAGAGAGGAGAGGCGGGCAGCTGCAGTGTGGAGAGAGCTGCTGGCCCTGGCCAGGTGGGAGACTTCACCTGGTAAAGGGTCTTCCTTGCGCTAACATTCATTTGGAGACACAGGGCAAAGTTGCTGTTTTCTTATCTACATAAAGCCTCTTACCTTTTTAAAAGATTTTTGCTGTGGAATTCCCAAGCAGACAGGAAGAGAGGCATCTTCTGACAGAGCAACTGCTCAATTCCCGCTGGATTCTGCACCGGGGCAGCAGCTGCGGCTTGGACACCAGGGCAGTGTGAGTCTCTCCCAGCCGACCTCCTGCAGCCAGGTCTACAGGACTTGAGAACTTCCCAGTGTATGGTGAGCTGGACCTGATTTCAAAATTGTCTGGTGCTGGAGGAGAAGGTGGATCTGCAGAGATCACGCTAGAAGAGAGCCCTTTTCCCCTTCAGTGGCCAGGCCACCATGGGCAATGTCTTTTTGAGGGTTTGGGCATACTTCAAGCTCTGTCTCCCCTGTGTGTCCGAGGACACCACCGACAGTCCAGTGGTGATTGTGAATCGAGGGGCCCACCATGCTCCTGACCCTCCACAGTCACTGAAGCAGAAACCGATCATCCTGTACTTTGTTGCTCTGTTTGATTACGAAGCTCGAACTGCCGAGGACTTGAGCTTCCATGCAGGCGACAAACTCCAAGTCCTGAACACTTCCCAAAAGGGCTGGTGGTGGGCCAGACACTTGGAGAAGGAAGACAGTTCTGGCCAGCGGCTGGAAGGCTATATCCCTTCTAACTACGTGGCCGAGGACAGCAGCCTCCAGGCAGAGCCGTGAGTAGCCAGCACAGCATTGGATTTATTAACTCTCCAAGGGTTGGCTAAGGAATTTTCCTTCCTACCTATGAGCTGATTGCCAGTCGATTAGAAATTTTGTGGAAGTACTGGTAGGAGCCTGCTAAGGGAAGCATACCTTCCCTCCCTCTCTTGAGAGGTAACTGCCAGAGAATTGTTGCTGAAGTGACTTTGATTAGTGTCTTTGGGCCCACAGGGCAAAGGTGCATTTTCAGCAGCACAGGCAAAAGGTTGGGTTAACACTGTTTCTTGTTTCACTGTAAAATAACTCAGGCCTTGCTTTTACAGAAGGATTCCATTTCACTTGCAGATACATTCCAAGGTTTCTTTAAACTATGCTTTTGGCTCTGAAGTCCGGGTCTCTCTTGTAATTTTGAAGCATTTCAGAGTGATGCATTAGCTCCAGCTCTGATGCCCGTCTTAATTCCTTTCACTCTGTTAGGCACACATGGGCTAACCAATGTGAAAGATAACATTTGTACTAATAAAATTGTGACAGAGACAGTGTTCACTGGATTCCCAAAACCTGAGTTATGCTCCTCAATTTATGATAAATTTTGCTTACTATGAGTAAAACTGGCCAGTTACAGACAGATTTTTTTTTTTCTTGATTCTTACGAGTACACGTTTGTGGTACATAGTGATTACATGGCTTGTGGGGAGTTGGTGCAAGTACATAACACATCTTAATTCCTTTCCAGTCTCCTTCCCTCCCCTTCCCATCCTTCTGCCTTCCCTCTGTCTCTTGGTTCCCTTCCTTTTTGCAAAAGAGCTAGGGCCCCATTTCCTATTATCTATCTTTAACCCTTTGAGGATGATATTTAGAAGGAGAATAGCTGGGTCAAATGGAATTTCTAGTTTCAATCATCTTAGGACTCTCCATAATGATTCCCATAGGTGTTGTACTCCTTTATGTTCACACTAATAGTGCAGAAGTGTTCTTGTTTCCTGCAGCCTTGCCAG
This sequence comes from Cavia porcellus, assembly GCF_034190915.1. NCBI lineage: Eukaryota > Metazoa > Chordata > Mammalia > Rodentia > Caviidae > Cavia > Cavia porcellus. Next base: position 75,807,526 of record NW_026947490.1, read on the forward strand.
CATTTGTTATCATGCGACTTCTTGATGGTAGCCATTCTTTTGGGAAGTAAGATGGGATCACAGTGTTGTTTTCATTTGTGTTTGTCTAAGTGCCATTCTCCATGTATTTATTGGCCATTGGTACTTTTTCTGAGAGACAATCACACATAGAATTTCTGCATGAGTAGATTAGATTTTGTGCTGAAAAGACCAACACAAAGAAGAAGAAAAAGTAGACGAGAGAGTAGAAGAAGCTGCTTTTATTGATACTGGAGTAAATCTGAAGAATGGTAGCGGAACAATAGAAGAAATGCTTGTGTACTTTCCTCTTCATCTATGCATCCTTTGCTCATCTCAGTGCCAGTCGCTGTAGTGATTAAGGTGATGGAGACAGTGGTAGCTGAGTATAAAGTAGATCAGGTGTGTTCTTCACGAGGGGTCTGTGGAGTCTGGTGGGTCAGGAAATGAGTAAAGACTTGTTGGTCCCAATCTTGTGCTTAGGTTTGAGTGAGATCTAAGTCTGGGAATGACTCTAAGAAAGGGGGCTCATTTTATGGAATGGTTTCTTGATGGAAAGAATCACTAGGGCTTCACTCATGTTCTTGCATAAGTGTATTTTCTTTTTACATCAGAAGCAAAATCCCTTGCTCCTGTGGAATATGATGGTAAGACAGAGTCACAGGACATTCTCGCTGGCTTCCAAACTCATACATCCAAATGTGAAGGGCACTTTGGAGTTTTTTTCCAACATCAAATGCCCAAAAACATTTATCCAGGTCTGATTGTATGCTCTGCTAGAAATGAGTTGAAATTTAGGCTTCTGTTGGGTAGAACTACGAGTTCTCATTAACCTTGAACATTAACCTTTTGTGATACTCTATAGGAAATACCTTTTCCTATTACTTGAATGTTTACGTGTGTTTCTGTTTTTATCACTACATGATTTCTAATGTGTGGCATTATGGATATTTTTGTTCAAAGTGACATATGTAAGTAGAATAAATACTATCATATTAATATTTACTATTTTGAATTTATAATCTACTAGTTTAGAAATTTACAAACTACAAATTCACAAACTACAATCTACTACTAAAAAATATTCAATTCATTTAATTGCTTATGTCCTCTGTTTCCTCATCTGGGAAGTCTCTGGGGTTGCCCAGACTTCTAGATTTCCTGATTATTTGTGAACACAAATACTTATGTTTCATAAGTGACTGGTTTAATTAAATTAACCCTTGACAGATTTTGCAAATGCTGAGGATGTGTGAGTGCACTCGCTTATCTTCCCTAAGATAAGTGATGCAAAGCTGATCCTGCTGGGGGTAAAAGATTTGAACCCAATGTCTTTCCTACAACTACAAACCAAGTCTGTTAAATTATTGTGACTATTTTTAATTCTCAGGGACATATATAACTAAGAATTCCTCTGTTTCCCTTGAGCATGCTTCCTGAACCTTTATTTTAAAAACGGTTCACTGCAGGACTTTTATCTGTCACTCTTCACCCAGATCTCTGCAGTGAGCTGCAATTGGGACCTCTACCCTTGCCAGAATGAAACACAATGATGACACTGCCAGGTGCCAGGACAGGCTTCCAAGTGCACATGGACGCTTTGCCTGGAACCTAGGTTACTTCTGAAGGCTCCTGCCACTGTATGGCTGAATTCCTTTACTGCTTTTAGCACAAGGGGCCTTGGCCTTCAGGATTCTACTCCATTTCAAAGAGAAGTGATTTTTAACTTAGGAGTCATCAGAGTAGAATGCTTTACCTATCAGAAGATTAATGCAAAAATTTTAAAAACCTCTTTTCTTTAGTGATTTATTTTCACATTTTCATGTACTATATTGGTTTTATTGAGCTCCATAAATAGGATTAAGGAAAGACTGTTGTATGCATAGAAATAAGGGAAAACTATTGTATATATTCACACATGAGATGAATGGGCAAAGGGAAACCAGGAAAAGTGGAGTCATCTAATTTCGAATCAGACCCATTTAATGTAGTGTATATACATGTTTATTGTTTCCAAGAGTATGTTTGACTTGCCTCAGTAAGAAAACAGTGCAAGTACTTCTGCAGTGTGATAATCAGCCTTCTCATCACCGAGCACCCACAATGTAGAGAAGGAAAGTTCTAACTGGCCCAGTTTCCAGAATTCCTAGATCCTTTTATAGATGAAAATGCGAAAGCTGCTTAACCACACGCCACAATTAAGGGCATGATGGTTGGCTAGTTCCAAGGCAAAGCAAAGCAAAGGAGCTTAGTTCATGACAGAAAACAAAGCAAGGGAATAGTGCCAGTCCACAAGTGGCCAGGGGCTTTGTAGTTTCCAAGACCATGTCTCTACCACCCACCTCAGGGAAGTGTTTTACCAATCTGTTAGGCACTGCTTAAGCCATTGCATCTGAAACATATTGGTCATATGCCAGTGTAAATCAGGTAAAGGTTTTACTCTTTAATAGAAGTAGAGAAGTTGAAAAAAGACCTACACTATTGTTAAAAGAAACCAATTTACTTGTGATTATTATTATTCCCCTTAGAAATTCCTTAACTTTTCTGAATATTTTACATTAAAGGATATAGTATTCTAATTTTTAAAGAATTTTGTCTCTATAAAGACTCACCATATTTACCATATCTTCAATTTGAATTTATTCCTAGATCCTTGTATTGATGAATGTTTCGCTTTAACATCTTCAATAGAAAATCTCTCAGAAATTCTAACCTTGGGGTTTTCTTTAAATATATCATTCAGAGTTTGGAAAAGATACAGTGAAATTTCATCCAGAAAACATGGGCATGGAAAATCTTGGAGCTCAGAAAAATGACTTTAAATTTCATTATTTTCCTTTTAAGAATTTTAAATACTGTGATATTTTAATGAAAAGCAAAGTGATCAGCAACAGTGCAATTTACATGTAGCATAATTTATCTGTTATCTAGTTTAAAAAGATGTCTATCTAATCTTTTAAAAATTTTTTTTATCGATACCAGGGATTGAACTCATGACTGCATGTTTGCAAGGCAGGTGCTTATGCCACTGAGCTAAATCCCAGCCCCTTTTATCTAATTTTTCAGGTGTGTCTTCGATGTTATCTGTGCACTTTGATATCAAAATGAACTATGGTCAGGGAGGACATCGGTTCAGTCTCCTGGAGATGGGATTGATAGGAGGGAAGTAATGACCACTTAACCCAGCAGTTGATAGTGGGTTATCTACTTGACCATGCAGGCTAAGGGTCTTTGTTAGGGTCACCAGTTTGACTCTCCTGTGCATGTGAAATGTTCTTAAGTGATAACAACAACAAAATACACTGCTGAAATTCTGACTCTGGAAGCTTTTCCAAGGCATACATTAAGGTTTCATTAATGACAAAATGAAAAAACCAGGGCTGGAATGATAAGCTCAGTGGTAGAGTACTTGAGTGTTGTATAAGCCACAACACTGCAGGAAAACATTCTTCTCGCCATGGTAATCTCTGAATTTTATTCTTTTATTGAGCTCCATTTCTGTCTCTGTCATATTCTTGCATATGTTCTTACATGATTCCCTTACACCGGCCTGGTGCAGTGTTAGGTAAATGACTAAGCAAAGATAGAAGAATTTGTATTGCTTTGTTGCAGGTACAATTGAACTTTGTTAAGATCTCTGCACTTCAAGGTGAAAATATAAAGATTATGAAGTTCCTTCCCTCCTGGCATGAAGAAAATAGGACCATGAAATAAAGTGACATTTTTCTCAGGAAGACTCTTACATTACTGTTTAGAACGGAACTATACTTCCCTGCAATTGAAATACTGCAGATTTTAATTATTATCAAATACAAGCTGAATAATGATTTCATAGTGATTTTCAACCTACATGTCGATTTCCTTCTCAGCTGGTTTATGAAACCAACTTTTGAATCTCAAATTAAACAAAGGGAGAGAAATAATGTGCTTTAAAAGTTAAAATTACTCAAAACAGAAAATAGCAGCTGAATATTTGTGAACCAATCTGACATAATAGGTTCTATTTACTTTGTTAAGTCACTAGAAAATCACCGATGGACAATTGTTTCTTCAACTGTCGCTTATCTAGATTTTATTTTTTCCTTTGTGTATATTATGTAATAGTATAATATGTATATGTTGCAATGCAAATAATCCATTTTTACCTCTTCCTTAGCAAAACTCATAATTAAATGCTATAGTTTTAGAATTAAGCAAAAGGAAGTATATATAAAGGTATGAATGTAAAATACATTTTAAATACACATATCAGTATCAAATCAAATATTTTGGATAAATTTAAGCTAAGAGTTTTAAGACAAATAATTAAAACCAGACAAAAGCATACTTAAATGCCCTGAGATTAATTAGCAATGTCTATGATTAACTGACTTTATTACCTATAGAACTATGAAATACTTTACTCTCCTCATCATTTGGACTATTTACAATGATTAAAATAACAATGTGACAAATATATTGTGGCAATAATATATGAAAAACTTTTAGCCTAGGTCTGTCATATGAATTTTTATCTAAATATCACCATACTGTGTTTATATAAATAAAACTGCTTATCTCAATTTGTTATAAATGAATTTTTATGTAAATTATTACTATTTTAAAGAAAATGATATTTAACTACTAAATTAAAATAAATTGTATAAAAAAAGGCAGTCTCCAGACTGTGAGAAAAGGTATTTTGTATAAGTAAAAGAAAAAAAAAAAGAAAGAAAGAAAGAAAGAAAAAAAATGTCAGTCACAAAAGTCAGGAAAAGAGGAACAATTGGAAAGTACACTGAGGTCACAATTAAAATTTAATAGTAGTTTTAACAATGGTAGTAAAATCTGATTAGCTGCATCTCAAAAATACTTTTGAAAAACAATGAAATGACATAGTATGGAATCAATAAAGTGAGTTGGCATTGTCAAAGTAGATATAACCCTCTACGTAGTAGGAATAACTTTTTTTAGGTATTACTATGCACCGCGCACTTTAATTTTTCTTGGACTTCCGAAGAGAGGAAAAGCAATGTTTTGCTCAGTTAACCAACTGTCCATTCAAAACAATCAGAACCACTGGCTTTTCCAACTAACAGTAAAGTAAGAATCTATATGTTCAATAAAAATTAGAGCAATTTTGAGATTCATCAACTAGATATCTTTATGATGTTCAAACATTACTGACATGTGCAGAGTTTTAACTGAAATACAGTTGTGGTTGCTCCCCTGACCTGGGCTCTGATGCACTTAAAGACTTAAGATATGGACTCAGAGGATTTGGCTTCTAGAATCTGGGTTTGTCATGAGTTGCCTGTTATTTTGAGCAAATTATTAATATTTTTTTTTATCAGTACTGGGGATCGAACTCATGACCGCCTGCTTATTGATCTCTCTACTTGAGTTTCTTATCTATAAAATAGGGATTATAATGACACCTGTCGTGTAGGATCATCATGTAACGTAAATGAGACTGCAAAAAGGGAACTGGGTAACAACCTGACACACAGTGGGGCCTAACACATTATTCTTCAGTGTGTATTAGCTGGTGAGCGGCTTCCTTTATGTCTCTGAATAGACTGTATTTTTCACACTTCCAAATTCACTCTCAGCTAACAATTCTCTTCTCCTGTAGCAGGTCTTTTGCGACGTCACACCTTTTAGCTTTAAACAGCTCCACACTGCCCCTCACCTGCAGGCTTGGGCTTCAGATGGACTGCTGCCTGCCTGCAAACTTCTCTTTCCTCTTCTTTCCTGACCAGCTCAAACTTACCCTTTAGGTCTCTCCTTTTCTGTTCTTCTCTCCCCAAACCTTTTGCTTAGAGTCTTTAACGTCCTTTGCCATTACTGCTGATTTATTTTCCGCAGGACTGTAAGCTCAGGATGCGAGCGTCAGAGAGCAGAACCCTTACTTTGTCCCTGAGCTTAGTATTATCCCTATGCATAGTAAGCACTGGTAGGGTAAATCTACATGTAAATCATAAGTTGTTATTCATTTTTTTCTCAATGAATTGTTTTCATCTTAATTTTTAGCCATAATAGTATAATTTCCAGGCTCCCAGAAACCAGTTGCTGTAACCCATTCCTGGGGAAAAAATAGGGGTTACAGACTGATTAAAAATTGTTTATAACATGGAATAAATATCCAGATGAACTTACAATTGAATGGACTGTATAAGAGGAACTGAGGGTGAGCTGGAAGAAACAGGTCGCTAGGAGTATTTCCTGGAAGAATATTTCTGATCATCAGCTCCGTTTTCTCACTTTCTCTTTCTGCTTTTTGACTTCCTTGAGGCGAGCTGTGTTCCACTGAGGGGGTAACCAGTTACTCTGTCATAGCCATTTTTACCTCTGAGGTTGTTTTCTATGAGATAGAAACTTGATTTTAAATGTGAAAACTTTCAAATCCTAACTAGCTTACTTTTGACAATTACAGTAAGCAAACCCATTTGGCACACTAAATTTATCAGAGATGTTGTTATTTTTCCAATTTTTATTTTATAAAGTGTTCTATTTTGTAGCTGTGTATTCAGTATATTTACTATTTTTTCTTAAATTTGAGAAAGCTAAAAATAGCAATTTTCATTAGGAATTTGTCATGTGAGGAATAAGTCAGGCATGTCTGTTCCTTACACTGTCACTCTACAAGTTCCAGCCAACATCCAGGACAGAAGCAATAAATAAATAAAAAATAATAAATATTGGAAAGTAAATGTCAGTGTTCACAGATGCTGTAACTCGATAATTCCACCCCTAAGAGTTACTTATGGAATCAGTGGTTTAATAGCACAAAAGGTGTACATTCAATGAAGTTAATCAAGTTATAGTTAAAGGGGAAAAATGAATGGAAGCAATCTAAGTCCGTAACAATAATATATGGATTAAACACATTTGTTTCTTCCTTACAATGCAATAGTCTACAGTCCTGGTGTGAATGTGTATGAACATAATTTAACAAGAATAAAGATAACATTTTAAAATGAAAAAAAAATCAAGGCACAAACAGATTATAAGTCTGTTGGAAATGACATGTAAAAAAATCACTTATGCACATATTAAACTACACCCTGGCTATATTCAAAGTAGAGGAATTACTCTCCAGGATTTTTCAGTGAAAAGCAAACCAAACTCAGTTTAAAAAATTAGTGTCATAGATCTCGACTTGTAATTTCAATTTTTATGACAATTTCAAATTATTATGCATGTGAAGTATTTGCAGCTTCTATATTCTGAAAGTTTGACTCTATTGAATATTAATATATTTTCAATATTACATTCTAAAACATTACCAAATAGAATATTATATCTTTTTTCAGTGGTTTTCTTACCAATTAACTGCTAATTTCTCTGTACAGTTCTCTGACTTCCATTTTTTTCATGAGGGTCACAGTATTTCTTACCATTGAAAGCACTGGGCCACATTTTCTAAAGAAGGTTGTTACGGAGATTAATAGCAGCTTTAATGTTATTTCAGTGACTCCTTACAACTGTTTTTCTAAACCCCGCCACTTTAGCATTTAGTTTATGTGACTCTTTCTTTGCAGGTTAAAGAACAGAAAATTTTGCTAAAATATATGGATGCAAATATGATTTATATTAACTGTCTTACTGCTTATTTGGCTAAGTTCTGGTGCTACAGCAGACTATCCCTTGTATAAAATCTTCTGTCATGCAGTAAAATCTTTTTCTAGTTAGTGCTTTTCTGTTTTAAAAATTAAGTTACTTGGTCATTTGTTAGTGTCAATCTTTAATGTCTTTATTTTTGTCTTTTTAAAATTCATATGGCATATTTTACAATGCTTTTACATTTGGACCAAATTTCTCAGAGTTTCTTTCTTGGTTTCTGTACTTTTTTGAGAGCAAAATGAAAGCACAATTTGAGAAATGCAATTAGTAGGAATTTTCAAAATTTGTACTGTGAATACAGTTAGGGGATTTAGAATTTATATCAAAAATATTTCCATTAACACAAATATTGCATTCTGCCTGGGCAGCTTGATTTAGGTGATTTAGAAGAATTCCATATGGTTCTTCTAACAGGTTAATATTGTTTTGCAGATTTAAGATCAATGCTTTTCTGATCTCCTACATATCTCTTTGCTATATCTAAGTATTGGTATCAAATATTAGGCTGCAAAAATCTGACAATGTGTTGCTTGTAAAGTCAGTGTCCAATAATTCTTTTTGGAGAGTTTCCGTGGTAATTCTAAAAAGCAACATTCAAAATATTTTCTCCAAAATCTTTCAACATTTCCAATCTTGAAGAAAATAATGTCTAAGGAATTCTTGTATCCAGTCAACAAACTTTTTGTGGGTCCTTGGATAAGTTGCAGCTTTTTGATCATGGGTGATGCACAAGTTAATTACAGTGCTTCTTCTCCAGAGAATTTTACGGTCTTGGAAAGTAGAGCTAATAAACAAAGAAGGTCACATTGTTGACCTTCAGCAGAAGACCACCAGCAGTATAACTGTGTTAGGATATTAGCGCTTTTAAGGAATCAGAATATATGCTCTTTAAAGTATATTATATTAGAAAATGTTAGAAATGATTCATAAGTTTGAAAGTGTGCTTTTGGGAGAATTAAAGGAAACAGGGCTTTGCTGTGGATTTGGATAGTAGCAGAAAGTCGAGAAAATGTATAACTGGGTGAACAACTAGATGTTGACAGGGAGAGAAGACTAGTTGTGGACTGAAGCAGGAACTGGTGAATCAGCAGTCAGATTAACCACAAGAGATGGCTGTTTGGTCATTTTCATGGTCGTGTCTTGAAGATGTGAAGATAGGATTATGGAATGATGTGATTTTGTTTTTGTCTTGATCCATCCTGGTCATCAAGGTTTCTTGTCTAATGTTGTTCTGTTGGTTGCTACAGGGGAGAACTGAGGCCAGGTGTAAGTGCTGGCCAGCTTCTGAGTGTCAGGGGTTTGTTTCCTTTTTCAGCACGGTCAGATACTGATTAATACCACAGGAGGAATAATAAACTGTCTGTTTCAAGTGTAGTCACACTTGAAACTATAATTGTTCAAGGCATGAACGAAGAAACAAATACATGCATGAAAGGTGTGGGGTAAAAACGATCCAGTCTTGATGTCAGAGAAATTGTTAATTGTCTTTCAAATTTCAGCTGCCAGGAACCTCTTCCTAAAAGCATTTTCTAACCTGCATAAAATAACCTAGAATTTGTTTTTCCTGTGATTTTGTATTTATTTTGGCATAGCAATAGATGGTTAATTGAAGGCTTAACAATCGTCTAAAATGCAGAAAGCTTCATTTTCAGTCTCATATCTTACAACAAGCTAGTGATGTAGATTCTTTTGTTATCATCATGTGGAAGCTAACGCTAAGTAAACTCTTTGGCATGAGGTTTTAAGGGCTTACTTTCTTTTTAATTAAAGGGAAAAGAAAAAAACCAAAACAGTATAAGGGTACAAGTAATACAGAATTTCAAAAAAATAGTAAGAAATCACTAGTTAATAGATTACATATTCTCATCTTAGAAACAGTTGTTCAAGTTACAGGATTAAAGCATACAAAGTGGACATTCAAACAGTGAGGCTGCAAACAGTTGTGTTCAATGATCCAACAAAAACCTAGCAATATGGTCATCTATCTTAACACACCTAAACACACTTACAGTTGTATCCTTTAGAGCACTTTTTTCCCCTCCTTTTTTACAACAACATTTACAGTTTGGGTTTTATTACTCCCATAATTCTTATTACTTTTTTTTGGAAGAGACTAAAACCAAATATGACAAAACGAAGTAGTCAGTCAAAACAAAGGATGGACATAGCACATGATGTAAAAACAGAATACAAGGTAATCAACAGTGGTTACCATAATGCCTCTTGCTACCTTAAAAAGAATTGTCTATATCATCAGGTATAATAAAATTGAACACAATAGTACAGAACAAATCCAATAAAACTGAAACGTGGGAGACATTACAGGACTTCAAAAGAAGATAATAGTCAAACCAGAATGGGTGTCATAGTGAATCTTATTGCCTTCAAAGTAGTTGCCTATGCCCTCAAACCTGATACTATCAAACAGAACAGGACAGAGTAAAATCAGTCAAAACAAGATGGTGGGAGCAATACAGGGCTTCAAATCAAGTTAATAGGAAATCAAAAAGTTACTATAATATATCCTGCTAATTTTTTTGATTTTTCCCTTAATTAAAAAATCAATAATAAAAAAATAAGTAATTTTTTATAAAAGGGAGAGATTGAGATAAAAGAGGACATAACAACATAACATAACAATACAAATCAAAGCATAACAACTTCAGCAACCTAGTGCTTCACGACAAGATAACCTGACTTAATAGTAGTTACCATTAGTGTCTCTTTCCTTGAAATATTTGAGTATAACTTCGTATACTATGGCTTCATACATATCAAGGCAGTGTGAAACCATTCAAGAAGATGAAAGTATTACAGGTATTTAGAACCAGCTAATGGAAAACAAACAATGGTTTCTATATTATCTCTTTGCCTATAAAAATTTTTGTTTATACTATCACATATAATAAAATCCAGTCAGGTACAGCATGATAAAACCAATGGAGACTAAAATTGGTCTGGAGTGAGAAGAGACCTAGAATAGCAAAGACAGTTCTAAGCAACAAAGGCAAGGCAGGAGGCATCACAATCCCTGACTTGAAGTTATACTACAAAGCAACTGTAGTAAAATCAACATGGTACTGGAATCAAAACAGAGCTGAAGATCAATGGAATAGATTAGAAGATACAACCACAACTACAAACACACTCAACCACCTTATCTTTGATAAAGGAGCCAAACAGGTTCACTGGAAGAACAACAGTCTCCTTAACAAATGGTGTTGGAAAAACTGGCTCTCCATTTGCCGAAAACTAAAACTAGACCCATGCCTATCACCATGTACTAAATTAAAATCTAAATGGATCAAAGATCTGAATATTAAAACAGAAACACTAAATATATTGAAAGACAAATTGGGTAAAAACCTTGAAGACATAGGGGTAGGTAGAGAATTCATGAACAGGACTCAAACCGCATGGGAAATACTTCTCAGAATCAATAACTGGGATCACCTCTTACTAAAAAGTTTCTGCATGTCAAAAAAAATCTGCAGCATAGTGAAAAGAAAACCTACAAACTGGGAAAAAATCTTAGTGAACTGTCCCTCAGACAAAGGACTTCTGTCTAAAACATATAAATAATTTTAAAAAAGCAGACCCCCAAAATTCAAAGATCCAATCAAAAAATGAACATCTGAGATGAATATGCACTTCCAGATGAAGAAATACAAAAGGGTTTACTTTTCATTTGTGATAGTGTTAAAAAATGGCAGAGAGGTGAACGAGAATGAAGAATCCATAAGAATTAAAAGGAAAGGAAATCCTAACTTTTCAAAGTACCGTCCAAGTGCTCAGGATGCCAGGTAATTTATTCCTCTATATGCAAAGTTTTCCGTATCCCAAGCGGTGGAAAAACAGGTACTAAAATTAAAAAGATTCTGGAGCATTTTAATCTGGTGAATAGTAGAGGCAGAACTACAAATTAGATGAAGGAAAAGAAAAGGTGGAATAAAAAGTATGTGATTTGGGATCAAGTGGAAGATTGAGAAATACTCATTTCATAAGTTATTTTATGGAAGTGGAGGACTGGTGGAAACAGAAATGGAGCTAATACATAAATTCAGGAAAGTCAGTTTGAAGTCTTAGTGGGGCACCTCAGTGACAGCTTCTAGGAAAAGTTTAGAACCATAAAACTTAAGGAACAAGTCCGTTCTGTTCTATTTTGATGAATTTCGAAGTAATGTACCCAGAGACATTACAGTTGTAGCAACAATACAAGATCCTAGTGGTGGCCAGTCTATGGCCCACATGTCACAGAGGGGTGTTTGTTATCATTGAGAACTCTAAGAGATTTGCCGTCACTGACCTAGAGCATTTTAGGCTTCACAAGGATTTTAAAAACCATAGCCTAAGTGTTAGAAATAAGAAACAGGAGGAAGAGGGTGGGATGGAATCTTCAGACATGCCGCAGTTCTGCTGAAGACAGGCGGTACACGTGTGAGTGCTAACTGGAACATTTGCTGGTGCTTTCTTGTGTCCACGATCTTGGGTGACGACACTCACTTGATCAGTTGACTGGCTTTGACCAATGTGACAGTAGCAAATGTGACACAAGCAGAGACTTAGGATGTTTGTTTCACACTGCTTGGGAGATTCCGCAAGTACCATAAAACAACACAACCCCAGAAGCATGGAGACCCTGCTAACTCCAGCTGAGTCACTATCAGGTTAAAGACACATGAGTAAGCCCAGCTGAGATCAACGCAGCTCATTTCAGATTGCTGGCCTTTTGATTTGCGAGCTAATTTAATAAGTACTGTGAGGCAAAACTTAAGTAATAAAGGGGAGAAGAGTCATTCAGGGAAGCAATGAAAAACTCCTAAGAGAAAAGAGAAATCTAAAAGCATCTCATCTTTTTCAAAGCAGGAAGACAGACTGTCAAGAAGGACGTTTTTCATTAAATGCTGAAGAGAAGAGGTTAAGGATTAACAGGTTTGCTACAGGATTATTGGTGATGCTATAGAGTAGTTTTATTAAGTAATGATGGGAGATAGTCTGCCGTGAAGAGAGTTAGGAAAAGTGCTTTTTCTGTGATTCTACAGTGGAAGGTTTATGCTGGTTTAAAGAGTATGAAAAGGTATGTGTGGAAGGGGCCACACAAGAGACTCAGGTTTATTCTGAGAATCAGAGCTTGGAAATGCAAAACAGAGGGTGAAACCCAGCAGTCTGCATTCTTAAGCAGTCTCCAGGGTCCTAAAGGGCTGTGACTGGTCAGGAGTTGCGATGTGCTAACTTTCTCCAAGCTGTCAGGGTTGGTAGATTTTCATCACTGCCTGGCAGGTGGGACATCTGGCATTTGGTGACTGGGGTACAATCAGAATGGGCTGAGGGTCCATTATTAGCTCCATCAGTTTGGCCTTCCCCAAACTACTTAAGAAAGAAATTTATTTGAGGTTTTCTCTTGGGTGATACATACCTAGGCCTGAGGTTCCTGTTGAGGAAAGAGTGTACTTAGTCCCAAGTCTTACAGGGAAGCAGCAACTATATGTTACTTGTAAAGAAATTGGTTTGTGCAGGAAACTAGAACAATAGATGAAAGAGGCATCAGGAACAGAATTTACCTGGAAATAAATACTCAGGTTAATGGCTTTCAAAATACTTCCACATGGAACCATATATTGATATAGTTCATATATAGCTATATTGTATCTACATTTAAAATCTTACTTTCCTATGGTATATGAGTATCACTATTTCATGCAAAAAGAATGTACAAAGATCCACCTATTGTGGGAATCTTTTATATAGAAGAGCAATACATAGGCCTCTTTGTCCAGTCTGGAAAAAAAATTATTTCTCTTTTCTCCTTTGAGTTCTTCATTGCTTCCTTGGATAAACTCTGTGGAGTGGATTAGATAAATCCTGGCTTTAATCTCTAGTATACTATAGTTATTATGTTCCTCTACTTACCCTCAGGTGATTATACTATAGCGATTATAGTGATGTTACATGTTGTTTACATAGAACAACTGTCTACAATGAATGTAATCATTATATATTGCAAACGTATAGTAAAAATTACAAAACATGATATCAAGAAAATAAACAAAACAAAACTTGTATCTGGGCTATGATAGCGTAACAGGCAGATACTAGTTTTGATGCCGAACCACTTTGAAGTCTGTGCTGCATTTTACCATGTGTAACTTAGGGAATTAGTATGTTAGGGAAATGATAAAGTCATGGTAAAATGGTATTAAGTAAAATAGTAATTACTATAGACCGAAGTTTACCAATAGATGAGGTTTTATTCTTGAAGTTTTGGTGGTTAATGAAACTCCTGCTTGTGTGTGTGTGTATGTGTGTGTGTGTGTGTGTGTGTGTTACTAGGGATGCACCTAGGACTTTCTCAATGACTTAGAACAGCAAGACCTTTTTCGTATTTTTCACTTAGAAAAGGAGTTGCCTTACGGTGATCCTTGAACTTGTAATCCTCTTATCTCAGCTTCCCCGAATGCCACCCAGCTATGTGCCCCCACACCTTGCAATTTCTAGCTTTTAAAGTTCATTTCCAATTTTTTTAACAGTGTAAAATATTCTAGTTTATTAAAGGTTTTTATTTTAAAAATATATTTAATTAATAAAAAGAATATAAATGCTAGGTGATTTTTTTTCTTCATATTTTTAGAAAAAACTTTTACAATTAAGTTTATTTTACAATTAAGTATATTTAAAACTTTTACAATTAAGTGCATTTTAGGCATACAAAATGATCACATTCATCAAGGGAATCTGTGCCTGTACAGGATATATGTACATTGTTTTTTCCCCGTTTCTCTATCTTTCCTTTAACCTCCCATCTCCTTATTTATGAAAGCTTTGTTTCCCATTTTTTCCTGCTTTCTCCCTTTTTCCTCTTCCTTTCCTTCCTTTCCCTCCCCTCCAACCTCCCCTTCTTACTTGAATACTTTCTTTCTATTTCACGATATCTATTATATATTTTGGCTCATACTTACACTTTTGGTTTCTCAAACTGGAGAAACAATGTGGTATTTACACATGTGTGCTTGAATTATTTTACCTAATAATATTTTCTCAAGGTGCATTTGTTTATCAAGAAATGTCTCAAATTTATGTTTTTATATGGTTGGGTAGCACTTCATTGTATATATAAGAAATCTTCCTTATCTGTTCATCAGTTGATGGACATATGGGCTGTCTCCGAGATTTACCTGTCACAACTGTGCTGCTCTAAACATTGGTGCACACTTATCACTGTGGTGCCATGCTTTTAATTCTTTCTGGAAAATATCAAGAAGCAGAATAGCTGGGTCAAAAAGGACTGCTAGTCCTACTTTTTGAGGAATCTTTACACTGATTTTCCTCAGTGGTTGCACCAGTCCACATTCCCACCAACAGCGAAGAAGGCTTCCCTTCTTTTGCCACAGCCTCACCAGAATTTATATAACTTCTTTTTTTTTTTTTTTTTTTTTTTTGTCTTTTTCCTTTTTATCGGTATCAGGGATCGAACTCACGACTGCCTGCTTGCAAGGCAGGCGCTTATGCCGCTGAGCTAAATCCCCAGCCCCGAGAATTTATATAACTTCTACATAATTTTTCAATTATGATGATTAATAAAAAGCCCCCCAAAAAACTTTGAGTCCCCCCTCTGCATCCATCTTCAGAATAAAACATTGTCCCCAGAAAATGGTGATAGCTGCTCAATTTCTTTCTTTATTTTAAAATTGATTTTATTGCTATAGTTTTGGTATACAAAACAATCACATTCATTGTAGGCAATTTGTA
Organism: Cavia porcellus; assembly: GCF_034190915.1. Lineage (NCBI taxonomy): Eukaryota > Metazoa > Chordata > Mammalia > Rodentia > Caviidae > Cavia > Cavia porcellus. The sequence continues at coordinate 75,822,874 of NW_026947490.1, forward strand.
CCTGTACATGACATTCCTTGATTCCTATTTTTCCCCATCTCCCTCCTTTCCCTCCAACCCTACTTCCCCTCTTTATTTACAAAGATTTGTTTCCATTTTATTATTCTTTTCTCATCGTTTTTCTCCACCTCCGCCCCGTTTCTCTTCCATTTTGAACACTTTCTTCCAATTTCACAGTATCTGTTATATATTTTGGCTTTTATCTACATTTTAAGTTTCACACCAGAGGGACAAAATGATATTCCCAAGTGTGTCCGATTTATTTCACTTAAAAGTATGGTTTCAAAGTACATTCATTTACCTAGAGATGTCTCAAGTTTATACTCTATGGCTGAATAGTACTCCCCTGTAAAAATAAAGTATCTTTTTTTATCCATTCACCAGTTAACGAGCATTTGGGTTGTTTCCAAGATTTAGCTATTACAAACTGTACCACTGTAAATATGGGTGTGCATATATTACTGTGTTATGATGCTTTTTATCAATGAGTTGGTTCTTTAAAAGAATAAACAAAACCGATAGATCCCTAGCCAATCTTATCAAGAAAAGGAAAAAAAAAACTTATGTTCATGCAATGAGCAATGAAAAGAGTGAAATCACTATAGATCCTGTGGAAATTCAAGAATCATCAATACCCACTTTAAAAATCTTTACTCCCATAGGATTGAAAACAGAAGAAACAAACAGGTATTTAGAAATGTATGAATTACCTAAGTTGGATCATGAAGATATAAAAATTTTGAATAATCCTAAACAGTTAATGAAATTGAAAATGTAATTAAAAACTTAACAACAATGAATAGTCCAAGTCCTGGTGGATTCATCACTGAATTCTACAAGAAATTTAGAGAAAATTTAATGCCAATACTTCTGAAACTCTTTAACATAATCTAAAGGGAAGCAATTCTCCCTAACTCATTTCTGGAGGCAAGTATTACTCTGATATCAAAACCAAAGAAAGACCCAACCAAAAAGGAGAACTATAGGCCAGTCTCTCTAGTGAACACAGATGAAAAAATCCTCAGTACAATACAAGCAAACAGAATACTGCAAATCATCAAGCAGATTATTCACCATGATCAAGTAGAATTCATCCCAGAAATGCAGGGATGGTTCAACACATGCAAATCAATAAACATAAAACATCACATCCACAGAACCAAAGACAAAAATCAGATGATCATCTGATAGATGCAAAGAAAATTTTTGACAAAGTCTAACACTCATTCGTGATAAAAACCTGCGGAAGAGATGGTCTCTATTACATCTATGACAAAAAAAAAAAAAAAAAAAAGAACCAACTCACTGATTCATTAATTCTTTGTATTGTTTTCTTCCCTTCTATGATCTTTGCTCTTGACTTGCTCTTCTTTTTCTGCAAACTTGAGGTACAGCATTAATTTGTTTATTTGTGCTCATTTGGTTTTGCTGATGTGAGAATTCACTGCCGTTATATTTTTTTCTTGGACCTCTTTTCTTGTATCCCACAGGTTTTGGTATGTCATGTTTGCATTTTCACTTGATTGTAGATACTGTTTAATTTCCTTTTCTAATTTGTTCAGTGACTCATTGGTTGTTCAGGAGGGTGTTTTTAAATTTCCATGTGCTTATGTAGTTTGTGTAATTTCTCTTGACATTAATTTCCAATTTAGTTGCACTATAGTTGGGTAGTATGGAAGGGATACTTTCAATTCCTTTTCATTTACTTAAGCATGTTTTGTATGGGCTTATATATGGTCTATTTTAAAGAACACCCCAAATACAATGGAGAAGAATGTGTATTCTGATGTTTTGGGGCGGAACACTAAATGTTTATTAAGTACATTTGTTCACATTTGATTCATTTCTGTTATTTCTTACCAGCAACTTTCTCTATGTCTCTGAGCAGCCCGCCCATGTTTCTCTACCCTGTTTGTCTCTGCACTGCTTTGCCATTTGCCTCTGGTACCCTCGGGAAGGGACAGTCCAGCGATGCCCCTTTCCCTATATATAGTTAGCTCCTCCTGGTCCCTGAGCATCCTCTTCTGTTCCTTCCCTATAAGGATGTCTGTATTTTGTCACATCACGTGTTACCAGGTGGGTATGGGGAGTGGAGAAGTGGTCCTGTTATGCTGTGGAGTCATCCCAAGGCTGCTCAGTCCCCTTGTGGTGCCTTCTCCAGGGAGTGGAATGCTGACCCTCACTCCTTGCCCCAAAGCAGCTCAAGGCTGTTTGTATCCTATGTGTCTGCACCGCTTTCTCAAACCACTCGTCTCAGAATAGGAAGAGGAGTGGTATTGCATTCACTACTTTTGCCATGTATGCTGTGCTCCCTAATCTTGTTGTCACCAGGAGTTTGAGTTAGACACTAGGGTGCTAATTTTTTTTTAAAAAATGCTGGTGGCCTGTTTGGAAGTTAGCAGTTTCCTGGTCACCTGCCCCTGGGTGTGCTGGCAAAATTTACTGCCAGGCTGCTGCATCCTCTGTGTGGAGGGAGGTGAAAGAAACAAGGGGCTTTATATCCTAAATATAGCCTCTATGCTGTGAGTTGGCCACATTTCCACATCAGTGTTTTTGGAAACGTCCCAGCATGGCAAATCTTGCTCTGTGCACAGGAGGCAATGACATTGCCAGCCTTGTGGGCTGGTTTGCCATTTTATAAAGTTCTATGTTTATGCTTTATTTGACCCACAATTCTCTTACATCAGATTGATTTTGGCATCAGGATGTGTGCCACTCCCTTTGTTCCAGTTACTGTGATTTTAGTTGTTTTTCTCTGAGTAGCTCCAATGGGGCTCCTCTATCGAGCCACGTGGCCTCCTCCTCTTCTGCTGCCCAGTTTCTAGTAGCAAATAATTTTAGCCAATCAGATTGTCCACTAAGGAAAGAGTGATGATGTGGTTTGTTTATTTAATAAAATACTATACAATCATCTGACATATAATGCATAGTTGAATTTTTGGAGACATAACATGAAATGAGAAAAGCTGTGTATAATTCTATTTGAATAAGGACCACATATAAGGATAACCAAATAGAGTATTGTTTGTGCATATATATTGGTAAACTATAAGTAAGAGAATGAGGAATAGATTACTGTTTGATTTATTTATCTGAGCATTATAGGTTGTATACTTGTAAATTATTTATATAAATTATTAGAAATAATTTATGTCATGAAAAATAAAGGGCAGTCAGCCTGTTAGCCATAAGATTAAATATAGATATTCTAATTCAGTATATAATTCATGACTTTACCTTTCTCATCAAATTATTTTCATTGAATTATCCTTTAATATTCAACTGGCATAAATAAGAAATATATAAAAGCACTCAATTGACATGAATAACAAATATATAAAAGCAGACCATCTTTGCAATTTTTGATATTGTTACCATCTAAGACCTTTAAGCCAGCCAAATACCACTCCAATGACAAAAATCCTTAACCTTTCGATCATGGACTCCTATAGGCATCAAAGATACGCCTGAGACAGTTCATGAGGTCTCTGCAATTGTGTATAAAATTTGTGTGATTTTTTAGGGTAAGAACTAAAGGTTTTTATGATATTCTAAAAGATATCATGTTTGAAAAGCATAAGAACTTGTGTTCTGAAATTAGTATGGGCAAAAGTTTCAAGATGGCTTCTCCTGAAAAGCAGAGTTACTTCCTCTTAGAGCACTGACAATTTATTATGCATCATGGTTCTCTGTAATGCGACCAGTTAGTGAGGTCATCATTCAGTTAAATACTTATCTGAAATAACTACATTTGACCTTTGGTCTGGTTTTCTGCTGCTTTCATTCTCTCTCTCTTTTAAAAATCCTTTTAAAATTCCTATTGTCTCTAACATATAATGAGTTTCTGTAGGGGTCTGTTGTAATCTTCTCTGGTGCCTAAATAATAGTCTAGACATGCTCATGTTTGATATCCTTAAATTATAAAGAAAAAGAATTTGGTGTCTTAAAATGCATCTTAATCAAAGAATACATTTAAAAGTTGGTCTTCTTGAGCTTGTTTGGGAGATTATCTCTAAACCAAATGTGACTTTTTGTTTGACAGAACCCCCACGAGTGACTGTGGCCCAAGCCTTGCTCCAGGCGCGCCATCCCCAGCTTTGACTTAGCTTTCCTGGCTCTGAAGCTGGTTGGTGCTACCTTCCCTGCCATTTATCTTCTTTGTTTCATTTCTTTTCAGCATGTTTTTTTCCAATGGAAAAAATTGACACAGATTTTCTGTTCTATTCCCTTATTTCTTTGTGTGTGCATCTGTGTGGGATTCATTTTGGTTGTCTCTTAATCTCTAAGTTAGACAAAGGAAGTGCCTTCAATAAGGTCTTTAACTCTCAGCTGCATTAGGGGAGAAATATAAGGTGTGGATAGAAACATAGAGACAAAGGGCACAAGGAGACGAAATGGTTTAAAATGCAGGTAAAAGGACGACTCCACTGTTAAAGTAAAAGTCAGAAAAGAATATGTAACATGATTCTGTTTAGGAGTATAAGCAAAAATGGAAGACAATAAGCCAATGTGTAAGGAAAGCAAATAAAGGACACATGCAGAACTTGAGAAATAAGAAGAGTTTGATGAGCAGCTTGATAATACCATGTATTGATTAGTATTTGAGAAAGGAAAAGGCAAGCTTACAATGCTAAGTATGGAATGAATTGGATAAATGTGGTCATTCAGAAAAGTGCCTGATTTTATGCTTATATTATTTTAACTGCATTCAAAAACATTTCTGGAGCTATTGCCTTTGCGTTATGTAGCATTTATACTATAGAGACTATTACCACCTGCAACTTTTTAATTTAGGGTTTATTACTGGGTCCAATGTGGAGAAAATATAATGACAATTACTGTTACTGAAATGGAGTCAAAATCATTTCTTTCCTCTTTATACCTTCTTTATAGCATCCAGGCCATCTATTGCCCTTGGGTGTTGCTCATTACTCACAAGATAAAACCCATAGAAATATATAACCTACTGGCAGACAATGAAAATAAGGAAGTGATTTCGAAGTCCTGGACAGGAATTGACTTATGTGATGTGAAAATTGAATTGAAGCAATTCGATAGATGCATAAGAATTCTTTCTACCTTTGTGAGTGGAAACTTGGCTGTGTAGGTGAGAAATAAAGCCAAAAAATCTTGTAGAGAGCTAGAGTAACAGCCTTGCCTGCACTGCAGCAATTCAGAAAAAACTACGAAATCACACATACATTTCAGCATCCTGACATTCTCTATTAGGACGAACCTAAAATATGTGCTATGTGCTGATTTCGTAGTCAGAGAACTTCTGTGCTTATAACAATGACAAGTTTTATTCTTTTGGCTTCTTCATAGTACAATAAGAAATTGCTTTTTGAAAAGTTAAGAGAATAAATAGTTGGACGTGGATCAGAAAAGATTTATATAACCTGCACATTTCCAATGTTTAACCCATCTGCACTTTGTATTTGCAGTTAAGGAGACTGATATTTATCTTGTAAAGCTGTCTTGCTTCCTTAATAGGCAAAATAATATTTTTTCTCCTTTTCAGAGCATCTGTCAGTTTGTTTGACTTTGAAAGTAACTCCACAAAAGCTAATACGTCTCAAATGCAGGAAGACTATCTCGCAGGAATCTTTGCTTAACAGTTCTAGGAAGCTAAGGTATTTAAGAAAGCATTTTGTCTTAACATTTCTAACTTTATCACTGCATACTGACAGATCACTGAGCACACTTAGTGATTTAGTTTTGTACAATGGGTACTATGAGAAAAAATGACCCTAACTTATTTTTCAAAGCTCTTAGCTATCCATTTGTTATCTCTTAGCTACTTTTGGTAACCATAATTTTGTGCAACTGGGAAGAAATAAAAGTTTAAATAATGAATGACTCAGTTTGAGCCATCAGAACGTTGTATATTTGCTGAAGACATCTTGAATAAATGACGGCCCAGGAGCTTACCTGCTCTGAAGACACCCAGCCATTGAAGAGAGAAGAACAGAGCATTCCTTTTGGGGGAAGTTATGTCCTGCAAAGAGGCTTTGTCCAAGCAAAGAAGGACACACTATCCTGGTGTCTTAAACTGCTTATCTATTTTCAGAAAAATTATCTGATCACACTTATAAAGGAGGGCTCCATGACTGCCAGTTCCTTCTCTGTCCATATGCTTTTCTGAGAGTGAAAAATGTAAGCTAAATCATGTTTAATGAAATGTGCAGATAATAGTGATTGAGAAAAAGAACCACGTGGAGAGAAAAAAGATGGAATAAGGAAGAGAAGGCTGAAGGAAGCAATGCTTAAGTTTCTATTACACAGGAAAGTAGCAATTGTCAATCTCTGTGAATGTTTCTGACTGTCAATAGATTATAGGAACAGATATTCACCTCACTATTTATTTAGGAGTACTGTAGGTGCTGCCACACAAAAACTTACTGTTATCCCAGCCATCAATATTGAGAAAAAATTAGTACTGTGTAGATTAAGGAAAATATTTGCTAATAATAACTATTAAGGGGCCAATGAATTGAAGTTTGACTTCATGGTTAAATGAATTATACAACCATTTTCTTTGTTTCTTTATTTTTGATTCATATTAGCACATTTAATCCAAATGTTATAACTTTTTTCATTTTAAAGAGAATAGAAGAAAATAAAACAACAAAAGCAAAATAATAAAAATGATATAGGATTTTGAAAGAAGATGATAGGAAATTAACAACGGTCACTACGCTGTGTATCTTCAACATAGGTGCTCAGATTACAAGATAACAGGCACACAAAAGAGAGCAAACAAGATAAGCACTCAGCTTATTTCAGCGAACTAACCAAGCTAATTGTGCTGCTAATTATCCCTTTCTTTTTTCTGTTTTTCTCTATGCCAGGTGTTCTTTCCTTTTGCAGTTTCTTCCTCTTTCGCTGTATCTATTGCACCTTTTAGATCTTATTTACTCTTTCAGTTTCTTACATAAGGGAGACAATACAATATTTATACATATAAGTATGATTCACTTCACTTATGAGTATGGTTTCTAATTATATCCATTTTCCTATTAAAGTCTCAAATTTATCTTTCTTTATAGCTGAGCAGTATTCCATTGTGTAAAAATATCACGTCTTCTATCCATTTCTCAGTTGATGGGCATTTGGGTGGTTTCCAAGATTTGCTATAAACACAGGTGCACATATATCTCTGGGGTATGATCTTTTTAATTCTTCCAGGAAAATATTAAGAAAGGATAGTTGGGACCTCTAATTCTAGTTTTTGAGGAATCTTCACACTAATTTCTACAGTGCCTGTACCAGGCTACACTCCCACCAAAAATGGAGAAGTGTTCTTTTTCCCCATAGCCCTTCCAGCATTTTTTATAGGTTGATTTTTGATGGTATCCATTCTTTCTGGGGTACGATGGTATCTCAGTGTTGTTTTAATGTGCATTTCTTGAATGACCAATGACACTGAACATTATTTCATACATTTGCCATTTATATTTCTTCATCGGAGAGCTGTGTCTTCATCTCAGATGCCCATTTTTGGATTGGGTCTTTAAATTTTTGGGGTCTGATTTTTTAAAAAAATCTTTGTATGTTCTAGATAGAAGTCTTTTGTCTGAGGGACAGTTTAGGTAAAATTTTTCCCCAATTCATGAGTTTTTTTTCCACTTTTCTGTTGATTTCTTTTGATATGGAAAACTTTTAATAAGACAAGATCACAATTGTTGATTCTTTGAAGTAGTTCCTGTGCAGTTTGGTTTTTATTCATGAACTCTTCACCTACAACTATGTCTTCAAGATTTCTACCTCCTTTGTCTCCCAGAAGATTTAGTGTTTCTATTTTAATATTTAGATCTTTGATTTATTTTGACTTTAGTTTAGCATATCATGACAGGCATGGGTCTAACTTAAAGCTTCAGCATGTGGAAAACCAGTTCCTGAAGCAGCATTTGTTAAAGAGTCTTATCTTTCTTCCAGTGAACATGTTAGATGTCTTTGTCAAAGATAAAGTGGCTGAATGTGTTTGTAGTTGTGTCTGCATCTTTTGTTGTTTTCTGTTGACCTTCAGGTCTGTGTTTTTTTTCCCAGTATAGTACTGATTTTATCACAGTAACTTGGTAGTGTGATTTCAAGTCAGGGATTATGATGCCTCCTGTCTTGCCATTGTTGCCCAGGATTGCCTTTGCTATTGTAGGTTTCTTCTGGTTCCAGATGAATTTTAGGAATGTTTTTTCCTAGATCTGTGAGTTATGCTAATGGTATTTTGATTGGGATTGCATTAAATATCTATAACAGTTTTGGATTCCATTTTCACAATATTAATTATTCCTAACCATGACAAGAAATATCTTTCAATTTTCTGAAATATTCTTCAGTTACTTTCTTCAGAGTACTGTAATTTTCAATGTGTAAATCTTTTATGTTCTTTGTTAGACTGTTCCTAAGTATTTCACTTTTTTGGATATTATTGTGAAGGGAGTGGATTCCCTAATTTATCTCTCAATGAGTTTGTTGTGTGCAGGAATGCTATTAATTTTTGAGTGTTGACTTTGTATCTAGCTATGCAGCTGAATTTGTTTATTAACTCTAGTAGTCTTTTGGTGGAGTTTTTGGGGGGGTCTTCTCTACAGAGTGTCATGTCATCTGCAAATAATAATAATTTAACTTCTCCTTTTCCTATTCTATTCCTTTTATTCCTGTCTCTTGTCTAATTACTCTGACTAAAATTTCTAGAACTATATTGCATAGTACTGATGACAGTGGGCATCTTTGCCTGATTTTAGAGTGAAAGCTTTCAGTTTTTGTCCATTTGCTATGATGTTGGCTATTGGCTTGTCATAGATGGCTTTTATTAGATTGAGGTAAAGACATCCATTCTGATGTTATGTAGAGTTTTTATCATGAATGAGTGTTGGACTTTATCAAAAGCTTTTCTGCATCTATTGTGATTTTTGTCTTTAGCTCTGCTGATGTCGTGTATTACGTTTATTGATTTGTGTATGTTGAATCATCCTTGTATCCCTGCGATGAATCCCACTTGGTCATGTTGTATAATCTTGAAGACTTGCTGCACTGTATTTGCTAGTATTTTATGAGCATTTTTGCATCAATGTTCATTATGGAGATTGGCTTTTAGATCTCTTTTTTGATTGGGTCTTTTTCTGGTTTTGTATCAGGTAATATTTGCTCCCTGGAATGAATTAGAGAGAACTGCATCCCTTTCAATTTCATTAAAGAGTTTGAGGAGTACTGGCATTAAATCATCTCTAAATTTCTTGTAGAATTCAGCCATGAATCCATCAGGGCCTGGAAATTTCTTTGTTGTTAAGTTTTTAGTTACATTTTCAATTTTATTAACTGATATTGTGTTATTCAGAAGTTTTATATCTTCTTGAGCCAATTTTGGTAATTCTTGTATTTCTAGGAATCTGTTTCTTCTGTGTTTTCAATCCTATAAGAATAAAGATTTTCAAAGTAGGTATTGATGAACTTTTGTATTTCTATGGGAGCTATAGTGATTTCACTCTTTTCGTTCCTTTTTGCATGAATTTAAGTATTTTCTTTCCTTTTTTTGTAATAAGGTTGGCTAGGGATTTATCAGTTTTATGTATTGTTTCAAAGAACTGATTCTTAGATTAATTCTTTGTATTTTTTTTTTTTTTTTTTTTTTTTTTTTTTTTTAGTCTCCATGGTGCTTTGATCTATGTAATTTTCTCCCTTCTTTGGTCTTTGAGCTTGACTTGTTCTTTTTCTAGAAGTTTGGGGTGTAGCATTAGGTCGTTTACTTGTGCTTGTCCTGTTTTCTTTATATAGGAATTCACTGTTGTAAGTTTTCCTCGGAAGTCTGTTTTCCTTGTGTCCCATGGGTTGTGGTAAATTATATTTGCATATTTATTTGATTGTAGATATTGTTTAATTTCCCCTTTAATTTCCTCTGTGACCTGTTGTTTATTAGGTAGGGTGCTATTTAATTTTCAGGTTTCATTTATGGAGCTTTTTTTTTTTTTTTTTTTGTCATTTTTTCCTTTTTGTCGTTACCGGGGATCGAACTCAAAACTGCCCACTTGCAAGGCAGGCCCTTATGCCGCTGAGCTAAATCCCCGGCCCCGGAGCTTTTTTTTTTTTAATCATTAATTTCCAATTTCATTGCACTATGGTCAGAGCACATGCGTGTGATAATTTAAATTCCCTTGCATTTACTTAAGCATGTTGTATGAGTTAGTATATGGTCTGTTTTAGAGAACATTCTGTGTGTAGCTGAGATGAATGTGCATTCTGATATTGGGTGGAAAACTCTATACATGTATACTAAGTCCATTGTTCATAAGTTTGACTCAGTTCTGTTATTTCTTTACTGATTTTTTTCTCTACTTGATCTGTGTCCTTGTGACAATGGGGTGTTAAAGTCTCCTGTTATAATTGTGTTACTGCATATTTGATTTTTCATGTCTATTAGTATTTGTCTTGTATGGCTGGGTGCCCTCGTATTTGGTGCGTATATACTAATGATTGCTGTCTCTTACTCTTGAAGTTTCCTGCTAGCAAGTATGTAGTGGTCTTCTTTATTTCTTTTGATCATTTTTGGTTTGAAGTTCACAATGTCTGCAAATAGAATAACTTCCCTTGCTTTTTATCTGGTTTCTTGTGGCATGGAATATTATTTTCCATCCTTTGACTTTCAGTGTACAAATATCTATTCATGTTGGATGTATTTCTTGTGTACAACATACTGTTAGATTTTGTTTCTTCATTTTCTCTGCCAGTCTGTTTCTTTTGATTGGCAAATTGAGGCCATTTACATTAACTGTTATAACTGATATGTACTGGTTTATCTTTGTTGTGTTATTTCTGCTGTTAAGTTACCTACTTCCTTCTTTTGTTTACTTGTTTGTCCTGGTTTGTGTTTTTTTTTTCTGTTATTGTTCTATAATTGTGGTCATTTTAAATCTCTTTCTTTCTTTTTTTTTTTTTTTTTTTAATCGGTACCAGGGATCGAACTCATGACTGCCTGCTTGCAAGGCAGGTGCTTATGTCTTTGAGCTAAATCCCCAGCCCCTTAAATCTCTTTCTGAAGTAGAGATTTATTGTTAGTACTGTTTGTAGAATTGGTTGGGTGGTCATAAAGTTCTGCAGTTGTTCTTTGTTGTGGAAGTATCTTCTGCCTCCATTAATTATGAAAGATAGCTTTGCATGGTACATCAACCTGAGTTGGAAACTGTCTTCTTTCAGCACTTGAAATGCTTCACTCCATGCTCTTCTTGGATTTGATGGTTTGTGTAGTAAAATCTGCCGTGATTCTGGTAGGCTTTCCTTTATAAGTGACCTGTTTCTTTTCTCTAATGACTTTTAATACTCTATTCTTATGCTTAACTTGTGGAATCTGGGTTATTATATGTGTATGTGTAGATTTATTGTGGTTATGGCTAATTGGAGTTGTATATGCCTCCCTTATCTGTACATCAGGTTCTATTTCCACACTTGGGAAATTTCCTGCTATTACTTCTGTGAATAATCTTTTCATATCCTTTCACATTGACACCTATCAGATCATTTTGTTTCTCTTTGCATCATCTTGCAGCTGTTCAATTTTTTCCTGATTCTATTTTATTTTTAAGAGATCTTCCTGATCACTAGCTGCAATACTGCCTTCAGTGTCTGAGAGTCTTTCTTCCTTTTGTTCATGTGGTTTTGCCAGCTTCTAATGGGATTTTTGATTTTCTGGTTGTCTCTTTGACTCTGTTTCATGCATTCTAATTCTTTCCTGTATTGTTCATTCATAGCTTCCATTTTCTGTGTCCTTCTAATTTTTTTTAAAATCAATGTCTTCTTTGGATATTCTAGCAATTCTTTCATTATATTTATCATTTTTTTCCTGAGAGATTATCTGTGATCTTATTTGTTTTACAACCTCATGGAATTCTTTATTTCTGTTGCTATTATTTCATGAATTTCAAGAGTGTGCTTGCCCATTTCTTTCATGTCTAGGTCTCCTGGACTGGATGGTGCTGGATGCTTTAAATTCATTTTTACCCTTTCATTTTTGCATTTTCCTGTGTTCTTCTTGTTTAGATTGACACTAAGGCCCGTTGCTTCCTGTGCTGGTGACTTGTCCTGCAGCATGCGTCGTGAGGGTTCCTGCACGTCGGTGGTTTTCTAGGCTTGGCTTCCTGGTCTTTCAGGCCTCAGTGAGTGTTCTGAGGTGGCTGCATGGCTCTAGGCACTGCCTCTCAGTTCTTGTGGGCCTCACTGTGGATTTTCCATGTCAACAGGTCTCTAGGCAGAGCTTTCTGGTCTCACAGGCCTCATTGAGGGCTCCTGGACTTCTGTCAGGCTCTGGACACTGTCTCCCAATCCCTGTAGGCCTCATAGAGGGTTCAAATGTTCTAACTGTTATGCACTAATGCTTTGCTAGTGAAATACAGTATCAGATTATAACTTTAACAAATAATTTTCAGTCAAAGTTATTCGGTAGAGGTTTTCTGAGAGTATATTTCAAGTAGATGGGTTGAAGCTAATAATGGTTGTGGATAATTGGAAAAGAATAAAATTGTTAGCAAGTTTAGATTGTGCATGATTCTTAAGCATTCAGAGGGCTCAACTCAAATTGGATATATGGGTATTGATTTTGTGTAGAAATTCTTGACTTTTCTTAAATTCACCTCTATAATTGAAACTTGGTTAGTAAAGAATTAAATTAATTTCCTCTGGGAACCCATGCACCAGTAAACAAATAAAATCAGTGCCCTTAAGCCTTAAAAACAATCTTGACTCCATTTTTTCTCTGGCTATTGTATATGAAGTTCCTCTCTTGTTCCACAAAACTGTTTGTCAACTCTAAACTCAGGATTCTTTTTTCTTTTCACTTTCTCTTTTAGTTTTTTAAATAGTGGAGGATTTCGAACAAAGATGCAGCAAACTGTCTTCTCTATATACCATCACTCAACTTCAAGACTTATAGCTAATGACAATCTTATCTCATCCTTGTATTTCTTCTTCCCACCTCCATCACCATCACTCTGATGTTTTGAACGGAATCCTAAACATATGCATCTAAAGAAATAACTTATCCATAAATTCTTTTGTGAGTATATCTGAAAGATGTGAAATATTAATAAAGAAGTTAACATAATGGTAGTATAATGATCACTCATATAAAAAAATTGTATTCCCAAAAACCCAGTCATAATAAAACTTTCTGTAGTACAATGGGTTGCTATTTGTGGCTTGTTTGAATACAAGTTTTTGTTCATTTAGTTCATGGTGAAGCCATGAAATCCAAACAAAGATCATTCAATTAAGGTAGTCTATTTCTTCTTTTTAGTCTTACTGATTAATTGATTGATTGTTTGGTTGTTGGGAATGAAACCGAGGGCTTTTTCTTGTTACATAGCATCCCCTGTATGTTTGTTTATTTAAAGTTAATTTCCTTTGCCTATAATTTCTCATAACATATTAGCTATTTTATTCTTTCTGGAACTAAGTACATTTAACTTTTACATAAAACTGCAGAAAGCTGCTTTTGTTGAACATTATAAAAGAGACTCCACATTACAAAATCTATTGGCTAGTTCTTACTGTTTGTTATTTCATCAGTGTTATTTACCATCTGGGCTTGGTGGTGCACCCTTTTAAATACTAGCATTTAGGAGGTTGAATCTGGATAAATATTAGGGGTTGAGGCCAGCATGGGGCACCAGAAGAGTTCAAGGCCAGCATAAACATAGCAAAGTAATACCAGCAACAAAAAACCTAATAAACAAAATAAGAAACAGTTTCTTTTTACTAAGTGGTTACATGTCTTTCATTACAGTTTTGAGATTACAGTTTCAAGAGGGCAAAATTTATATTCTGGTTCTCTTAAGAAGAAAAAATCTGAGAATTCAAGAAAATAATCTCTAGTCTATTACAAAGACAACAAAAACTATGTTATAGATAAATAGGTATCTAGGCTTTAGTCATAGGTATTTCAATATATTTGATTATATTTATTCTATTATATATGCTTTTAAAGAAGAGTTTTGGTTTTTAGTGAATTTCTTGCAATATCTAGTGTCTAAAATAACTTTAAATGTAAGTAATGTCAATTCTGTAGTGTTATCAAATGAAATTACTCTATCTGAAAGATGTTTATCCCTCTCCTAAGAAATTAAATAAGGTCATGAAATATAAATGGATTTGTGTTTGCTATGAAGCAATTTCACATTTGTAGTTGTCATTAACAGGACTTCTAATATTAACAAAGTAATTAACAATGCAGTGTTTAAGTAAGCATGCAATGTGATAACACTGTTGTATGGATTATGCCCATTTATCAATATGCCTCATGTTTATTAAGACCTTCTTTTGAATGCTGTATTATAAAACAAGTTTGTTAAACCTACCACAAGAATTTTTGATTTTTTTCGTGCTATACTTAACAACAGTAACAAAAAGAGGATCCTATTATACAGTCCAGCCTGGTTTTGAAATTATAATTCTTCTGTCTAAGCCTTCCCAGTTCCAACACTACAGGCGTGTGCTACCATGCTATGCTTTTTCTGTAGTATGCTTTACAATATTGTGATGTTGGAGGCAGGCTCCAACCTGCAAACTGGCAGGGTTTAGTGTGGGCCTGCCTCAGGGTGAGAGACTGGTTGCAGGTATGGTTCTGGGAGAAAGGAAGCTGTCTATGTGTCTGTGTTTTCGCTTTGGTTATGTTAGAATTGCATTGTACTTTTAAAAAATGGACATAAGTAGTTACTACTTTTTGATTGTGAAAACTAACATATTCTACAAACAGTTAAAGATAACATTGAAAAAGAGATGAGAATATTTCCTTTCCTTTGAACATCAGTGCTAGTGACTGTGTACCTTTGTAGTATACATATATTTACCGTTAGAAATTCTTCAGTTACGTAGAAGTCCTAGTAATTGTGGGTTCATACATATACATATACATATACATATACATATACATATACAAATACATATACATATACATAAGAATTACATATGTATCATGTGTGTCATGTGGGTTTTTTGTGTTTATATGTATATGTGCCTATATTCATATAGTTAAAAGAAAAATGAGATATAATTGTGTGTACTACATGAAGCAGAATCACAACCTGCACCAGGCTTGGAGTAATTTTTCTTTTCTTCTTTACATTTCTATTAGTAGAAAACTAGTATCATATGTTAGTTTACATCTTTGCATTAGTAGAATTGAATGTATTTAGTATGTTAACTGCTCATTTCAAATTTTCCTTTTGCAAATCAGCATTCAAATACTTTCCCCTTTATTCTCTTGTATGTCAGTTTTGTATTTGTGCGAGATCATTATAAGGAAGGCAGCCCTTTCCCGCTCATCTCTGTTGCAAATAAGTCACGTATTTTTTGCAACTGATTTTTGCTTTTTAAATCTGATTATGGTATTTTTTTCTGTATATAGTTTTGAATTTTTGTGTAATATTGTATGTCAGTCTTTTACTTTCTGATTTTTATTTGTTTTCAGAAAGTAATTTATTAATACCTACCTTGTAGTTAATATTGTGAATGCCTGAGAAGTGATACAGGATCTCTGAGGATTCTTCTGATTAGAAAAGAGCCTTACTTGGAGAATATCTCTATTAACTTTTCTTATGTATATTTTATATCTCAATTTTGGTGTAATTTCAGAATTATGATGAAACATTTTTTAGAATGGAGTATTGATAAGTCATTATAAATCTAAAGATAGTGGAAAGACCAATGAATTTGGAGGAATGTAGTACTTTGATGACATTTTTCACTACATAGTTTCTCAGAAACTATCATGCGCATCTTTCAGGAATGTAGAATATCTAAATTTGATTTATTTTTCATATATGACTATTTATATTGTTTCTTAAAATGGGTTTTGCTCCCAATCCAGTGTTTCAAATTTTTTATATAAATTTGGCAAAGAAATTATGGTATATTTTATAATTTCATCCTTTAAACAAAAAAAGAAATCTGAAGTAAATTTATTTGTAGCTGGTCTTAAGTCTTCTGACATGAAGAGATGGAGATCACATAGCTTTGCGGTCATTACTGGATCCTAATTCTGACTGGATTTAACACACATATGTCCCCTGATTGATTTATTTCCCTAGTGATGAGATGGAGATTTGAAAATAAATTAAATGTATTAAATGTTTTTTGGCAATATGGCCATTTAAAAATTACTGTTTATTGGTATAATTTACAATATACAATCATCATATTCATCATAGGAAATTTGTAACTGTACATGATGTATCTCAATCCCTCTTTTCTCTCCCATTCCTCTCCCCTCCCTTCCACCCCTCTTTCTCTTCTTGTTTATATTTTATCTTTCTTTTCTCAAATTTTTTTCTCTTCCTCCTTATCCTGCCTCCCCTCTCCCAAATCTCACACTCCATTTTTTTTGAAGTTTTATTTCACAATATCTGTTATGCATTTTGGTTCTTTCTTATACTTCAGTTTCTCACACCAGAGAGACAATGTAATATTTACACGTTTACCCAATTCATTTCACTTAAGAGTATGGTCTCAAGGTCCATCCATTTAGTTTTAAGTGACTCAAGTATATCATTCCCCATGGCTCAGAAGTACTCCATTGTATATATTAAAAATCCCACATTTTTAATCCATTCATCAGTTGATGGGCATTTGGAAAGTAAAATTAAAATGTATAAAAGGTTTAAATATTAAAATAGAAGCACCCAATCTGCTGGAACAGAGAATAGGTAGGACTCCTGATGGCATAGGTATAGAAAAAGAAGAATAAAACCCTGATCTCATGGGAAATACTACCAAGAATCAATAACTGGGATCTTATCTTATTAAAAGACTTTTGCATAGAAAAGTAAATCACAAACAATGTGAGAAGAAAACCCACAAAAGGAGAAAAAATTTATGCCGGCTGTTCTTCAGACAAAGGACCGATATTTAGAACTATCAAGAATAAAAAATTCAGACCTCCCAAATTTAAAGACCCAATCCAAAAATGAGCATCTGCGATGCATACACTTCTCATATAAACATATGAAAAAATGTTCATCATCATTGATCATTCAAGAGATACAAATTAAAACTAGGCTGAGATTCCCTTTTACTCCAGAAAGACAGTGGACTTCCTTGTTCCTGATTTTAGAAAGCTTTCAGTTTTTGACCATTTTATATGATATTAGCTGTTGGTTTGTCACAGATGTTTTTATCA
The DNA here is from genome assembly GCF_034190915.1 of Cavia porcellus. Classification (NCBI taxonomy): domain Eukaryota; kingdom Metazoa; phylum Chordata; class Mammalia; order Rodentia; family Caviidae; genus Cavia; species Cavia porcellus. The sequence continues at coordinate 75,840,035 of NW_026947490.1, forward strand.
AGGTTAGATAAATCCCTTAATTCTAATTTTCTGTGTTTTTTATATCATGAATGGGTGTTAGACTTTGTCAAATGCTTTATTGAGATGATCATGTGATTTTGTCTTTGTCTTTGCCATTGTATTTGTTGATTTGCTTATGTTGTACCATACCTGCATCCTTGGAATGAATTCTACTTGATCAGGGTGTATAGTCTCTTTTCTAAAATTTATTTTTCCTTTGGAAAGAAATTTCCAGGAATTGAATGCAGGACCTCCCACTTGTTAGGCAGGTGCTATGCTGCTGAGTTATATCCCAGCCCCTTATAATCCTCCTGATGACTTGCTGCATTCTGTTTGCTAATGTCTTATTGAGGGTTTTTGCACTTACGTTCTTTAGGGAGATTGGCCTGTAGCTCTGTTTTTTTTGTTGGGCCCTTCTCTGGCTTTAGTATCAGGGTAATACTTCCAGGAATTATTTTGGAAGTACTGTTTCCCTTTCAATTTCATGAAAGACTTTCAGCATTAGTGGCACTTCTTCTCCAAATTTCTCATAGAATTCACCAGTGAATCCAACAGGACATGGGCTTTTTTTTTGATGGTAAGTTTTTAATTACATTTTCAATTTCATTGACTGATACTGGGTTATTTAAATGAGTTATCAGTAAATCAACCCATAACAGAGGCTGGCAGGACTGTGGGGTAAAACAAACTTTTCTCCACTGTTAGTGGGAGGGTAGACTAGTATAACCATGTGCAAATCAGTGTGGAGACTCCTCAAGACTAGGCCTAGAGATCTTATTTGACCCAGCTATTCTGCATCTTGATATTTTCCCAAAAGAAATAAAAGTATCATACCACAGTAATATATGTGCACCCATATTTATGTATGGCAACCATATTTATAGCAGCAGATAACAATATGTTTATGTATAGCATATTTATAATATCTATATTATAGCAGCACAGTTTGTAATAGTTGAAAATATTGTTTTGAATGTGCATTTCTTATTTGTCACTAAATTATTAAAAGTCCAGTTTCAGTGCAATTTGCTGTTGTCCTCCAACCACTATAACTAAATGTGATTTTATTCTTCTTCAAATTTCATATAAGTATTTTTGGAACTTACTCATGTGTTGTTTATAATGACATTTTTTTAGTATTACTATAAACATTTTTCAAGTGACTGATTTATTTCTTAGGTTCCATTTGCATTTATCTTCTGTGTAAGAGTATACCAGTGTATATATTATATTCTTCTGTGCATTTTTAAGGCACTAATCGGGCTTTGTATTAATTTTTCTAATTACCAGGGTAATCCTGTCAGGGAATACACCATAATTTACTCAACTTTTCTTTTAATAGTTAACATTTATGTTTCCTGGCACTGTATTTTTCTAGTGTTTTGAATACCATACAAACAACTATCTTCTTACCCGAAGACTTTTTCGTGCCTTGTATGATTTCTCTAGGATTAATTCCCAGAACTTTAATTATTGAGCCAAAAAGAAGAGTTTTAAGGCTCTTAATTCTTATTGCCAAATTCCTTTTCCAAAGCTTCCACTGATACAGGATATAGTGGTTATATCTTTCCAAAATTCTTCTCTCTTCTGAGTATCATCATTATCTTTTCTGAGTATCATCATTATCTATTTCTTAAAAAGATAAAGAGGAAAGTACACTTTTTAAAGAAAAATTTTCCATGTCAACAAATTAGAATCTCCCCCACTGTGTTCCTCTTCACATTGTAGTTTACCCTAATAAATTTTAAGACTTTTTCCCATGTAAAAATTGTAAGGATAAACTTGAGTAATTTGTAGGAAAGGGGCTGCACCTTGAGACCATAATGTCAAGTGAATTAAAGCAGACACACAAGCTCCGACACCACATGGCTTCTCTTATATGAGACACTCGAAATGTAAAGGGCAGAATGAAAGACAGAGGGTAGGAGGCAGGCAGATAGAGCCTTCCCAAATGTGAAGGGGATGAAGAGATAGAGAGAGTGGACAGGGAGAAGTGGAGAAAGGGATGGAAAAATGACTGAAGGTGTGTCATGTGATGTAGCAACTCCACAGGAGGAATGTAATCCTCATTACTGTAAACGTGGGCTAATACAAATAAAACTGAAAACTTACTTATTTCCTTCTTTATGTATAGACTTTTATGTATAGACAAAGTCTATGTCTGCTCCAATGTTTAGATAAGGAAATGGAGGTTGGAGGCTATACATTATTAAATGGAATATAATCACAATGAGTGATTATATTTTGTTGATTTTGGATCCATTCATGAATAGGCAATGGCAGGTTGTTCTAAGACTGCTAATCTCTCAGTATTATAGAACCACTGTTAGATGTCTCATTAACCGAGAATTATAACACATAAAGATTAGTAACAGGTAGGAGTATTGTTTGCGGAGTTTACTAAAACAAAGAAGTTAATATGTTGGGCATTTTCGACTCATCTTTTAAAAGGTTGTAACTATCCAGATGTGTTGGCACATACTTGTAATCCCAGTACTCAGGAGACTGAGGCAAGACAGTTGCTGCCAGTTTGAGGCCAGCTTGGGTTACACAGTGAGTTGGAGGCCACTATGGACGACATGGTGAGACCGTGTCTCAAAAACCTAAAAGGTCACAGATAGGGTAGTGGCTCCAAACTTTAATATTCTTACGAAGAACTGATTTATCTAAAGATATATGTCCAGGCATCTGTTCATGAAACTTCATCATTAGTAGTAGTAGTTTCCTTTCAGAATTAAAATTTAATAACATATCTTCTATTAAATACAGAGTAGTTTCCCCAGATTTTAAGACAATATTTAGTCATTTTACTAATACAAGTGAAAAACAAATCATACTTTCTTGTTTAGGCCCCTGTTGTAATACATTCTACATACTTAAAAAAATCCCAGATAATTGCAATCATAGCTTCTCATAACAAATACTATAGATTAGTTGCCTTTCTGACTCCAAACTTTGAAACTCTGAAAATTGTGAGTATTTCTACATCTTTTCTGATGAAGAATAGAACCAGAACAGTTATATGAGCCAGTCTATTGAAGTGGTGATGTGTGTGTAAGTGTGTATGTGTATTTGTGTGTGAATGTGTGTGTGTGTGTGTGTGTGTGTGTGTAGGTTTCAGGAACTCATGGCAGCAGGGAAATAAACTTTAAAAAAATCTGATTTCTGAGGTCAAATTTTCTATTTAGCTTTTGCAAAAACAATTCTATTTGTTTTCAAGTCTAAATAAATTTAAGGGTTAGAAACATTATACAGTAGAGTTTTACAGTTTTTAAAAATTAATTTTTCTGAAGTACAATTTATGTAGAATAAAATCCACAGATCCTAAGTTCACATTTCAATGATGTTTGATAAATATGTACACCCACAGAAAGTGTTTTTATTTCTGTATTTTCTGAAATAGGTTAGGCACAAGACTGATAGTATTTCTTCCTTATATTTTGGTAGCATTCACTGGTGAAGCCTGGAACTTTTATGAGATGGTTTTAAATTGTGAATATTAGTCCTTTAACAAATATACTAAAATTTTGTATTTCTTCTCCCTTTGGTTTGAGCAAGATGAGCATATTTATTTTCCTATCTCATCAAGTTTATTGCCACATAGGTGTTAACAATATTTCTTTATTATTACTTTAATATCAGTGGGAATCAGTATTGGCCCTGTCTTTAATTGGTGATATTGATAATTTGATTTTGATTATTTTTCTTAGACAATATTGCTATAAACTTATGCCTTTCATTAATCTTCTCCCAATGAACTTTTATCATGCTATTTTCTTCTTTGATTTTTTTCTTTTTTGTTGTATTGGGGATTGAATCTAGGCCCTGTGCATGATAGGCTAGAACTCTACACTGAGCCATTCCCCCATCACATTTTGCTTCATTTTGAGCAAACATATCACTGAAGTTTCCCAGGCTGGTCTCCAACTTGTGGTCCTGCTCTTAAGTAGCTGGAGTTACAGGTGCCAATCATTGTGTTTTATTTAAACATTTTACACTGTTGTCTGCCTGTCTCTCTGTCTCTTCCGGTGTATTTTAGGTTTATATATTTTTGTTTCTTTTTTATGCACTTTTATTTTTTACTTTTGTTTTAAACTTTAGTACATGTTTGTAGATCGTGATGCTCACATTCCCTGTGGGAAGTTGGTACACGTATATAGTATACCTAATATATCCCAAGTCCCCTTTCCATCCGCTTTCTCATCCTTCTCTCCTCACCCAGTCTTTTGATCACTTTCCTCTTTTTGTACGTGATTGCTGTACACAACATTCACCTTCCTTGGGGGAGTGGGTGCATGAATGTAACTCATTCTAATTCTTTTTGATCGCCTCTCCCTCCTCTTCTCCTCTCCTCTTACATTCCTTGACCCCTTCCACTTTGAGAGCAATCTGTCTCCCTACTTCCTCTTGCTTTTTTTATTTTATACTTTATTCATATAGTTTTTCATATAGAAACAATGCTACATTTAATCTTATGTGTCTGATTTATTTCTTTTAATATTATGTCCTCAAAGTACATTGACTTTCCTACCAATGGCTCAAGTTTATCTTTCTTTACAGTAGAGTAGTACTCTACTGTGTGTATCTGCACCCCATTTCACCTGTTGATGGCTGCTTCCATGATTTAACTGTCATGAGTTGTGCTGCCATAAATATGAGTGTGTAGGTATTACTGCTGTGTGATATCTTTAACTCTCTGAGGGAGATACCTGAAAGAGGAATAGATGGCTAAACGGAATTTGGTCATTGCTTCTGTGGTAAGATGTAAGTATTGTTTTAGTTTGATTTTTCTCTAATGGCCAGAGATGCTGAGGATTTTTCATGTGTTTGGTGGCCACTTATACTTCTTTTGTGTGAGGTCTCTTCATTTCCCTAATCCATTTTTTGATTGGGTCATTTATTGTGGGGAGTCTAACTATTTTCAGTTTTGTAATATATTCTAGATATGAGTTTCTGTCTGAGGAATAGCTAGTATTTTTCCCATTCTGTACATTGTCTTTTTCATTATGTTAATTGTTTATTTTTCTGTGGAACCTATTTAATATGATGCAATCCTACATGTTGATTCTTGGAACTATTAGTTGTGCCAAAAGGATGCTGTTCAGAAAGTCTTTGTCTACATTTATGACTTACAGGAGTTTTGTCTATCTTCCAGCTGATTAAATGTTGCTTTTTAAACATTTAGTTATTTGAGCCATTTTTATTTTACTTTAGTATATAGAGTACTTTAGAGCTACATGTCTAGATTCACATGTGAATAACCAGGATTTTCAACACCAATTGTTAAAGAGGCTATTTTTCCTTCAGTATATATTTTTGTCTGCTTAGTCAAAGATCAAACAGTAGAACATGGTTTGAGTTGTTTCTGAATCTTCTGTTATGTTCTATTAACTCTCATGTCTAATTTTGTTCAAGTACCATGCTGTTTACATCATAGTAGCTTTGTCATATAATTCTGCTTTGCCTTTCTTACTGAATAATTGATTTTGTTGTTCTGAGTCTTTTCTGGTTCCATATGAATTTTAGGATTATTGTCTAAAATTCTGTGAAGAATGCTACTGACATTTTAATTGGCATCGCATTAAATCTGTATAAAATTTTGGAAGCATCATCATTTTATATACATTGCTTCTGCCTAATCAGGGATAGAATATCTTTCTCATGTATGATGTCTTCTTTGAACTCCTTTTTCAGAGTACTGTCATTTTTGTTGTAGAGGACTTTCACTTCCTTTATTAGGTTAGTGCCTGAGAATTTAATTTTTCTTGGTCCTATTGCAAATGGTATTTTTTCTCTAATATCATTCTTAGTGAGTTCATCATTAGTGTACAAGAATGCTATTGATTTATTTGTGTTGATTTTGTATCTTGCTACGTTCCTGGATTTGGTTATCAATTCTAAGAGACTTTTCATAGAATTTTTGGGGTCTTCTGTGCAGACGATTATGTCATCTGCAAATAATAATTTGATTGTTTCTCTTCCTATCCCTGTTGTTTTTATTTCTTTTTCTTACCTAATTACTCTTGTTAACATTTTTAGTATTATGTTGGACAGGAGCAGTGGTACGGAACATCTTTGTCTTGTTCCTGGTTTTAGAGGGAAAGTTTTTAGTTTTGTCCATTTAATATAAGGTTGGGTGTTGTTTTGTCATAAAAGACATTTGTTAGATTTATATGATGTCCCTTTCTATCTGTTTTTCAGTTTTTTAATTATAAAAGGATGTTGGATTTTGTTTGAGGATTTTTTTGCATCCGTTGAGATGATCATGTGATCTTTGCCTTGTTTCAGTTTATGTGATAAATTACATTTATTGATTTGCATATGTTAAGTCATCCTTTATCCCTGGTAGTATGGATTATATTTAGATGTTCCCCAAACCTGCACGTACACCAGGTGGGGCTTTTGGGAGGTAACCGGATGTGTAATATTGAATCAACCCACTGATGGGTGTGATATTGGGAGGAAAAGCCTGGTGGAAAGAAGGGAGTCATTGTTGGTGTGGTCTAGAAGTGTTATATGTCCCTTCTTTCCCCCTGATCTTTTACTGCTTCCTTCTTGCCATGCCATGAACTGTTGTCCCTCTACATCGCTCTCTACCACCGTTGCCAGTGTGAGCCAGTGTGCAACCTCCACAAATAGTAAGCCAGAATAAATCTTTCCTCCTTTCACTTGTGAGTGTCAGGTGCTGTGTCTCAGCAGTGAGAAAGGTAACTAGCAGATTTTCATCCCAGAGAAGTGTGGTCTGTGAGCATACCTGGCCATGTGGTTCAGAAATTTTGAAGCTGGCTTCTAAGAAGAGTTTGGAAAGGCTTGGAGATGCTGGCTGAAAAACCAGCCCTAGGATTTTGTAAGCTGAGTTTTATGGGATATTCTGGTCAGAATTTAGAAGATCATAGTGCTAATAGAAATGCAGCTGGTAAAGACCAGGTTATGCTTGTTATGCTGTAGCAGAAAATTTGTCTATATTTTGTTTCTAGCCTGAAACATTGTGGGAGACTGAGATTAAGGGCAGTGAACTAACTCATTTGGTGGAAGAAATGCTGTGACAGTCCAGTGTTGAGGTGGTAGCATGGCTACTGTTGAAGGCTTTTGGGAATCAAGAGAAAGCAGCCCAGAAGAATTATTTTTAAAGAGTTTTGAGTTTGGTAGGGAAACCTCTGGTAAAGCTGTGGCCCATAAAGATAGAGCAAAGGAGAATTTGAATACTGAAAAGATGAATATTAAAAACCCATGTACTTTGGAGAAGGACAGTAGAAAATGTGGCTGGAGGGTATCCCAGGAAGCAGTAGGAATTATACCTTTGCAAAATCATAGTTGCAAAGGAAAAAGTCTTTGCTTTGAGAAGAAAGCCTCAGTGCTCCGTGCTCCAGAATGGCTGTGGCGTACGTGTCTTACTTACTTCCTTGTTGTTGAGACAAAATACCCAACAACTACAAGTTAAAGGAGGAAATGTTTATTTTATTTCACAGTTTCATATTTAGCTGGCTCCAAGGCTGGGCAACATGCAGAGAGGGATGACAGAGGAGAAACAGTCCATGTAGGGTAAGCAGGAGGCAGCAAACAGTGAGCCTTCTCTCTTTAATTCCATGGAGGCTAGAAGCCTATTGGTTGGTACCACCAACACCCAGAGTACGCCTACCCATTATCCACATCTACAACTACGTTAAGCCAATGTATGGTCTAATTTGTCATACACTTTTTATAAAATTTTATTTAAAGGAAGACTAAGCAAAACAGAAAATAGGTACAAATAATACATACATTCAGAGAAAAAAATAAACAGTAAGAAATCACTAGTTGATGTTTACATATTGTACTTTTACAAATAGTTGTTCAAAATACAAAAGTGGAACATGAGGGGCTGGGAGTTTAGCTCAGCGGCATAAGCGTCTGCCTTGAAAGCAGGCAGTCGTGAGTTCGATCCCCGGTACTGGTAAAAAGGAAAAAGACAAAAACAAAACAAAACAAAAGTGGAACATGTAAAGTGGGAATTCAAACAGTGAGATTGCAACCAGTTCTGTTCAAGTATCCAACAAAAACTTAATAACACGGTTGTCAATCCTAAACACTTAAACATACATGCAGTTATCCATATCTTCATTTACATTGAGATTAAACGAACTAAAGCAAGTTAAAATCATTCTGAACAAAGAATAATAGTATTGCTGGATTTCACATCACAACACTCTGTGATCAACACTGGGTACTGTAGTGTCTTTTTTAAAAAATTTAATTTAAAGAAAGACTAAACAAAACAGAAAATGGGTAGAAATAATACATAATTTCAAAGAAAAAACAAATAGAAATCAGTAGTTGATGATTACAGATTGTCTTCTTACAAATAGTTATTCAAGATACTAAAATGGAGCATATAAAGTGGGGATTCAAACAGTGAGATTGCAACTAGTTCTGTTCAACTGTCCAACAAAAACTTAGAAATATGGTTATCAATCCTATACCATTAAACATACATGCAATTATCCATATCTTCAATTATGTTGAGATTGAATAAACCCAAGCGGGCTAATATCACTCTGAACAAAGAATAATACTATTGCTGGGTTTCACATTATGACATTCCAGGATCAACACTGGGTATTTTAGTGTCTCTTTTTCTTCAAAGTATTTGTTCATTTCATCATGTGTCATAAGATCAGTTCTCATAAACTGTTTATAGATTCTACACATGCATGAGTCTTAACATGTATTTGTATCCTTTCTATATTAGAGGGAGAAACAAAACAAAGCAAGGCAAAACAAAACATATTCCTATAAACACATGAAATGAAAAAAAAACATATAATAGCATTGCGCAAAGAGTTCTACCATGGTTCCTGTGTTGTCTCTTGTTATCTCCAATAGAATTGGCTATATCATCAGACTTAGTATAACTGAATATATCAGTATATAACATTATTAATAAAAATACAACTTTGTATGTAGTATAGAACTTCAAAAACGGGCAGTTATCAAACCAGAATGTATATTGTAGAGTCTTGTCATCTTCAGTGTAGTTGCCTATACTCTCAGACTTGATACTATCAGTCATATCAGTTTTGAATAAAATCTTCTTGGCCTCATTTCTGTTATGCTCTTTTTTGGACATAAGTTGTTTGTTTATCTTCTTCATTGTGTTTTCTGCTCCATTCATTGAGGCCTCTCTGCCACTGTTCCTGGAACTCTAGTACTTTTCTCTCTCTCTAGAATGCCTTCCAGTATTCTCTGTAGAGTTGGATTGGTGATTGTGAATTTCCCAAGTTCCTCTTTGTCTTGGAAGCATCCTGTTTCTCCATTAATTTCTAGAGACAGTTTAGCCGGCTATATCAATCTGGGTTGGAGGTTATTTTCTTTCAGGCTTGGAATATTTTGCTCCAGGCTCTTTTTGACTTGATGGTTTATGTCAAGAAGTCTGCTGTTATTCTGATGGCCCTTCATTTATAGGTGATCTGTTTCTTATCTCTAATAGCTTTTAGTATTCTGTTCTTACATTGAATTTCTGATTCACTGTTTATTATTATATGTCTGGGTTTATCTCTGTTTTGGTTGTAGGTGGCTGGAGTTCTGTATGCCTCATATATCAGAATACCATTTCCTTTTCCTATGTTTGGGAATTTTTCCTTAATTATTTCTGTGAATAACTTTTGTATTTCCTTTTTGTTTGTACCCCAGCTTCTTCATTCACATTCTTTATTCTTAAGTTATAGATCTTCTTGTTATCTTATGGCCTTTGTATTGTTACTGCTTGGTTCCTTGTTATTTTAAAAAAGTTTTTCCTTTCATAATCCCACATTGCAAAATTGTCCTCCAGTTTGTATAATATACCCTTAGTTTCCTTCAAACTGACTTGCCATCTTTCCATAGAGTTTTTAATTTCTTGGTAATCTCTTTGAATCTGCTTCATGTATTCTATATTTTCTTTATATTCTTCATCAAATAGTGTTCTCCTTTGTTTGAGTTCCTCCCTTCTTCCATCTGTGTCTGCTTGAGGGGTGCTTAATATCTCTTTTATTAATCTTCTTATATCTTGCTTTACTTATCTAAATATTTCCCTTTTGAGGTCATCTATGAGGTCCTGAATATATCTCTTTATGTCCACTGGCACCATGTCTGATATTGCATGTTTGCTGTTCTCATTCTCCTTTGTATTTACTTGTCCTGGGTCAATGTTCTCAGGGTTGGGACCTGGGGACTTTTTGCTGTTGCTCCCATCTTTTTTGCTTCTTCCAGGAGGCCCTAACTTCTTTCTTTGTTGGTTACAATTCTTGTGAAGCATACTGGCTAGATGACGCTTCCCACTGCCATGTGCTAGTGAGTTGCAGACAGGGACAGCATATGCTGGCCCCTCCCCTCGGGTCAGTCAAGCTGCTGTGGCCTGCACTGAATTACTTTGTGCCACCTCCCCTTTGGGTCAGTCAAACTGTCATACACTTTTAATCCATATTCACACATCTTAGATCCAGACACCTGCAAAAAAACCTCAACTATTAGCATGTAAAGCTTTGGGGAGACATCTAGATTAAACCACAATACTAGGAAATGGGAATTGTTTCCTAAGAATTCAGTTCACCATGTTCAACCATGCTGACACTATGAGGTCTGCAATGACCAGAAAAATGCAAAAGTTCTGTTATTTCTCTAGCTGGCAGCAGATAATGGTGTTACCCACTTTGTTGTTCAAACCTTTTGGAATTCACGTCTCCCACAGAATGACTCAGTTGCTGGATATGGAGCTACAAGGTACAATTTTTGAACACTTCATTTGGTCTTGCTTTGGTCCCATCTCTGGGGGCCCTTTTGGTCTCTTTAGGAGTAGAAATGTTTGTCCTGTACTGTTATATGTTGGAAGTGTTTAAATTTCATTTTTAGAGGGACTCATGCCTAAGAATTTGTCTTAAGTCTCAGAAAATACTTTATGTTTGGACTTTTCAGCAATGTTGCAACTGTTAGGATCTTGGTAACTCTTACAGATAGAGTAAATGCATTTTGCATAAAGGGATGTCCATGAGTCTTTTGGGCAGGTGCAGAGTTTTTGGTTTATATCTAGATGTTTCCCCAAAGTCTCATGCTATTACATACTGTAACTGCATCATGGTGTGTGATACTCATCACTGGTTTCCTGCACTGATGGATTTAAAGCTGGGTGTAATGTTGGGAGGTGATGCTTGGTGGGAAGAGTTGAGTCACTGTTAGTGTGTCCCGGAAGGATTATATATGTCTTCCTCTCCTGATCCCTCACTGTTTCCTTCCTGCCATGCTGTGAACTGCTTCTCTTCTGCCATGCCCCCTGCCTTAGAGCTTGCCAACTATGAACTGAAACCTCTACAGACTGTGAATCGAAATAAACCTTTCCTCCTTTATGCTGTGGGTTTTGGGTAGTATGTAACCAAGACACCTGGAATAGAGCCTACTTGGTCACAATTTATAATCTTTTTGATGATTTATTGCATTCTGTGTGCTGGTATGTTTAAGATTTTTTTTTTGTCTTTTTCCTTTTTATTGGTACCAGGGATCGAACTTACAACTGCCTGCTTCCAAGGCAGGTGCTTATGCCGCTGAGCTAAATCCCCAGCCCCTTGTTTAAGATTTTTAACAGGACCATAATTCATAGATCTTGTTGTGAGGTGGCTCTAATTTGAGTTCAGTTATATGTTGCTGTATAGCTAACCTGTGTATTCTCTTTCATTAATATGAATAGTATTAATATTTGTGCATTAATTATTCAATCTTAATCAACTAACCAGATTCCATACATGTATAGACCTTTATTAATACTCCAGTAATACAAGCCCACTGATTGGCCAATCAGGTATGTACCACCGGTGGTTCAAGCTGCTTGAGGAGGAAGTCATGCATTTACCACCGGTGATTGCTGTAAGAATGTGTTAAGGAGCGTGGTCTGTAGTTTCTTCTTTGGTTTGATCCACGTCTGGTTTGGGAACTCGGGTAATCATAGTTTCCAGGAATGACTGGAGGTGTCCTTCTCTTTCAGTTTCATTGAAATTCTTGAGGAGTATTGGAGTTTGAACTTCTCTGGAGTTCTTGTAGAATTCAGCAAGGAACCTATCCAAACCTGGTCTTTTCTTAGTTGATAGTTATTAGATTATTTAGGGTTTTAAAATGTTCTTGGTTCGGTTTTGGTAATTCATGTGTATCTAGGACACTATCCATTTCTTTTGATTTCTCCAATTTATTGGTTTACAAGTTCATGAAATAGTTGCAAATGATATTTTTGATTTTGGCAATGTTCATGGTGATCTCACATTTTTTCTTTCTAATTGCATTGATTTGGGTCTTTTCTTGTTAAATTGGGTGTTTGCTTATTTTGTTGAACCTTTTAAAGAATCAAATTTCTGATTCTAATTCTTTGTAGTTTTTAAAGCTCTCAGTTTGATTGGTTTCTGCTTTGACCAATGTAATTTCCTTTCTTGCACTGGCTTTGGGTTTGGTTTTTTCTTGTTTTTCTAGGATCTTGCAACATATTGTTAAGTCATTTATTTGAGATTGTCCTGTTTTCTGATGTGGGCATTTGCAGTTATAAGCTTTCCTTGTAGGACTGCTTTCTTTGTGTCCAGCTGGTATATTGTACTGGTGTTAGCATTTGGGTCTAGAAACTGTCTTATATTTTCTGAAACGCATATTTTAGTTACAATTGTGCTGTTTAGTTCCCATTGCTTTGCATATTTTTTGTGTTATCTTATGTTGTTGATTTCTATTTTCATTGTACTATAATCATAATATGTATGGTATATTTTCAATTCTTTTACATTTACTTAAGCTTGCTTTATTGGCTAGTATATGATCTATTTTGGAGGAAGTTTCATATTTTGCTAAAGAAAGAATGTTTATTCTGTTGTTGGATGGAACACTGTGTATATCTTTCAAGTATATTTCTTTGTTGATTTTTTGTCTAGTTGATCTCTCTTTATAATACAGTGATATTGAAGTTTCTCAGTATAACTACATTTTTAATCTAATTTTTATGCCATTTTTGTTTGTTTTATGGAGTTGGATATGCCGTTGTTGACTACATATATATTAATAGCTGTTTTTGCTTCGTGTTGGGTTATTCTCTTAACCAATACATACTGGTGTTGTTTTTTTTTTTTTTGCCTGTTTTTATTGGTTTTAGCTTGAAGTCCAATTTGTTTGAATTAGGATAGCTACACCTATTTTTTTTCTGGATTCCCTTTGCATGAAATATTATTTTTCATCATTTGCTTTTTAGTCTATTAGCTTGTTTTTAGGTTAAATGTGCTTCTTGTGTACAGTATATAATTGGCTTTTGTTTCTTTATTCATTCTAGTCTATGTCTTTTGATTGGAGAATTGAAACCATTCATATTGAGTTATTACTGATAGATACTGACTTATTTTTATTATTTTATTTTCTTGTTGCTAATTACCTGTCTTTGTCTTCTGCCTAACCATTCATCCTACCTAGTATACTCATTCTATTAGATTTTTTTTGTCATTTTTGGCTTTACCGTGTCTTTCTAGGATACCCTTAAGAATTTTTTTGAGTGCCAGTTTGGTAGTCATAAATTTCTTCAGGCTATCTTTATCATGAAAGTATATTATTTCTCCCTCAATTTTAAAAGATAGTTTTTCAGGATATTTCAGGTTGGGTTGGGAATTGTTTCCTTTTAGGACTTGAAACACTTCACTCCAAACTCTTGTTGCCTTTTTGGTTTGTGTTGAAAAACCTCCTGTGTTTCTACTGGTTTTTCCTGTATGAATGGTTCACTGGTAGTCTTCAACTGCTTTTGAGATTCTGTCTCTTGTTGGACTTTTATGATTTTAACCATGATGTGTTTTGGGGAGATTCTTTTCTGAATGTGGCTATTTGGGGTTTTATATGCTTCAGTTATATGTGAGTTAAATTCTTTTATGTGGAGCTATTGGACCCATTTTTCATGTTCTCTTGTATTTTTTCAACATACATCTTATTAATTGGTCACAAAAAACAGTCCTCTCTTCTAGTTTTGACAGTCTGTCTTAACGTTGGTTACTTTTGCTGCTTACACTTTCGAAAGAATTTTTAATCTCTCAAATTTCTATTTGGAGTCTTTTTATGGACTCAATTCTTTTTTATGCTGGTCATCCATGTTTTGTATCATTTTGTTTAGCTCTTCTTTTTATTCTTGTCTTCTGTAGGTAGAGTCACTGATCATTTTGTTTATTTGACCCAATATTTAACTATTTATATCATCTGTAAACTGGCCAAACACTTTATTGATCTGTTGTTTTTTCTCCTGATTTCATCTTGAACATCTTGGGTGTGTGACTTTTGATTTCTACCTTTGATGCCCATACATCAGTTTTGGGGAGAGTTTGGAGTTTTGGGGGTGTTTTGTTGGCTTGTCTTCTCATGTTTTTAATTTTTAGTGTTTTATTAGTTTTTGTGTGTGTGCTCGTTCTTCCGGGTTGATTGCAGTGGGATGCTTTGTTTCTAGTGGACACTTGTTCAGTTAATGTTTACTTTTCAGTAATGTCCTCCAGGTGGGGTAATGGCCACTGCCTTTATCCCCAGATTCAATCACCTCCCTTTACTTGAGATGGGATGTTGCAGTGTATTTACCCCAGTACACAGTTTTACAGGAATGGACCTCAGTATTGTTAATTACCCTAAGGCAATCTAGATATAGGCATCTCAAGAAAACCAATTAATAGCAATAACCACGTCACCTAGACTATCATAATGAAATCGGCATCAATTGTAGTATCAAATACAAACTGAATGATTACCGACCATAAGGACTAATAAAAGAGCACTCTTGTCCATAGAAAAGAGATTTATAATTATAGTATGACCAGTGAGACAATCAATTATTTAGGCACTATTAACTGACAGTAAATATCTGCTAAGTGGAGCAAGTTTTCCTGTATTAACAATACTAACAGAAATAGCATGAAATTAACTAGTTAGAGATTCATTAAATACTCAGAGATTCATAAAACTTTTAGTGATACTAGTAAAGGTGGAGGGGGTTGGAACCAGAAAATGAAAAAAAAAAAAAAAAAGTTAATCAACGAGATATGAGAGAAAAGAGAGAAATGTAAGAAAGAGGTCTTGTTTAGGAGAAAAGGGAAATTAACAGTGATAGATATCACTTGAAGGAGAATTAACTGGAAAGAGGGGACAAGAAAAAGAAAAAAGAACAAAAATGAAATAGAAGAAAGATAGGAAGTAAGAGAAAAAAATTGGAAGAGAAACAAAGAAGCAGAGAGAAAGAGAAAGAGAACCTGAAAGAGGAAGAAGAAAGCAGGAGAAAATTTCAACACTTCCAGAAAACATGAATGACAGATAATACAAAATAGAAAAATTTAAAAAAATGATTCAGCAAAAAAAATTCTGTGTTATTAAAACGAGTGATTTCTTTTGCCATCTCTGGTCTTGGGATCTAACCAGTCAGTGTTTTTCTGTGTCTTTCTTTAAGGCCCAGTGGCTTTTGAGGTGCCATCTCTGACGAAAGGCTCCTCTGTTAGGGCCCAGACTGTGGGTACCATGCAAGCCAAGGCACGTCCTTGCTCCCTCCCACAGGGAGATGGGAAGTGGCTTCAGCCCTCTGGTCTCTGCTATCTGTAGGCTGCAGGGTGGGGAATTCAGGTGTGGTGCTGGACTTAGTGTCCTCGGTTTGGGGACCTGGTTGCTTCCTTCTCTTCCTGGGTGTGGCCCTCATCCAGGATCAGATCAGTTGCTCAAGTCCTTGTCTCCTGTGCTGCGCTCCCCGCTGAAGGGCACCTCTGCTTATGTGAGGGAGGAGCACTCTCCTCAGGCAGGGTCTCTTGCTCCCTGACTGCGGGGTGCTGCTCCTTTGGGCAGGTCCCTGTGCTCATGGGCAGGCCAGGCATCTCTCTTCCAGCAGCAGAGAGGGGTGCTGCTTTCCCGGCTCTATTGAAAAGCAATGTGACTTTTAAAAAGCAACAGAAATGTTTACATTAGCATGTGCTTAGAACATTTAAAGCAGGTGATAGGTTGTGAAATTTTTCTATTTTTATTATCATGTGTATTACATTTTAAAAAGTGACATAACCTTGCTGTAAATTTAATTTCAATTATTTATGTATAATGGTCATGAAAACTACAAGCAGCATAAAGAAATCAGAAAATATAAAATACTTATTCTCTACTTGTCACATCAAATGCCTAAAAATAGCACTTTAATTTGGAGGTAGAGATATAGTTATATACCTTAGGTAATTACACTGAAAAAGTCCTTTTTCTCAGAGCCTCTGTATTATCTGAAATTATATGTGAAATTTTGTCCTCACTATTGATGTATTGGCCATACATATCAGTTGTAAAATATTTTCTCATGATACATTTCTCTTAACACATATGTCTCCAATTATATCACATTCAAACGACTATGGCATGATTAGGTACCTTCTTATGACCTTTTTCTTTTTACTAGCCTCCAGGTGTGGTTTTCTAATCATCATGTAAACTTGTAATTGGTCTTGTTCTTGACTGTATTTCTGCAGCTCATCCTAAACTTCAACAAGTATTTATATCTTTAAAATGTTTCGCAGTATTTAAGACATTTATAATCCATGCACAAGAAATAAGATTAGAAAAATGATCATCATTAATGGTTGATGTTGTGTGAAATTGAATATTATACTATTCATTTGAGAACATGTTTGAAAATATCTATTATGTAAAATTTAAGAATGTCCTACTTTAGGCACATATAGAAATGCAAAGAACTGGAACAGCTGTGTCTTGTGTTTGAGGTATCCTGTTTATGAAGATGTTTCTGCTGAGTCTGTAGCATGTACAACTCAGGGAGAGAGTTATCTTTAACAAAAAGATTACAAAACTATGTATACAATGTTTAATAATAATTATAATACTAACTATACTGAAAGATTTGTCTATTATTTAAAATAGCTGACAAATGACACACATTATAGCAATAATGAAATATTAATGAACTATTTTCTATACATTTTTCCTGTATTTTTCCAGTTCATTGTCTTTTACTTTCATTTTGATGACTTTGTAATATTAATTTTCATAGAATAAATATATTTAGTTTTACTTTTGAACCATTTGATCAGTTTTTGTTTTTGATACTTTAGGAAGTTCCTTTAAACTTCATAATTTATTATTTTTAATATCATCTACCATTTTAATGAATTGCTTTACTAAATTCTTACTTGAATCTTGTTTTGCTTTTTATTTTCAAGTTTTGCTTTTTATGCAACCATTCCTGCATCTAACAGCAAATAATTGCTAGAAGTTAACTTCATAAAAATGTATAGTTATTGTGTAGGAACATGTTTAGAACCTGAAACGTTGCTCTTAATGCCATATTTTTTTTTTTATTATTGCTAATCCACTCTGTAGATCAGCACTGATTTGAGGACAAGTTTACATTTCCCACCTCATATTCTGCATGGTTTTAGACTAGTCACATGAAATCACTTTGCGTCCGCCCGTGCCCTGACACATTTCGTTAGCTCTGGTTGCCTATGACACAAAGCAGAGATGTTATGTTTTGACTACCTCAAAGCGTCATACCTTGCATACCTTGAGAATGCAGCCAGCATATAGATTATGACACTATAAAGTATAAAACAAGAATCCAACACTATGCTTTCATGGTTGTTATTACTGTCACCTTCCTCATAGCACTGTGATAAACCGGTTGACCCTGAAGTTATTCATGTTGGGTAAAGACTGATTTGCTTCTTCTCTGTCTGTTTCAGATCTTCAGATCGTTCTCTCTGTAGTATCATCATACTATCTGAAATTATTTGGTCAATTTCATCTTTTAGTTTTGTAAGACACACATCCCTACATAATCAACTGTCCATCCATTCATGTATTCCCTTTAGTATTATGTTATATTTAATATCATGTGCTATACGAGGTCTGGGAATTTTAGGGGTGGGTTGGTAAGTGATAGCCTTTTCTAAGCTCTCTTGAGCCTGGAAGTACAATGAAAGGAAGTAGGAATTATTGAAAAACCACAAACAAAGTAAACTAAAGGAAAGGTGTGAAGGGAAGGAGAACTTCCCTGACATATCTAATCTTTGTTACCACCAATCCTTTGAGTTGCAACCTAAAGACTGTGTCTGACAAAAGCCCTTTTGTGTAGGCAATCTGCTGTTGGACACCTTTTCAGAAATCTGTTGCTCATATCCATTAGGGGGTATAACTATCAGACTTTAAGGTGTCTCTACCTGTGCCTCCATTCCAACAGCAGGTCATTTGACATATTTAAGAGTTCAAACTCTATTTCCTGCGTTCTAAAGGACAGGCGTTCACTACCTTCCGCATGTCACTGTGTTTCCCCACCCCTTGAAATAGCCCAACTCGGGGGCTGGGGTTTTAGCTCAGCGGCATAAGCACCTGCCTTGCAAGCAGGCGGTCGTGAGTTTGATCTCTGGTACCGATAAAAAAAAAAAAAAGAAAGAAAGGAAAATGAAAGAAAATGGCCCAACTCAGGGAAGTTACCTGAAAAAGTCAAAATTTGAAAAGCACATTAGAAGGACTTCATTTCTCGAGGAAATCATATTAAGTTGCAATTTGCTCATTAGTAAGGCAGTCCCTGAAGACATATTTCCATTTTTCCTAATGTGTATCTGCATATAGCTTCCATGTTATTTATACATTGTGTTTATATTGTCTGTCACAGAATATATCCTCTTATGAAGAGGCTTTGATAGAACACGCATGTTTGCCTAGTTCAAGAAATTTATAATTTTAATAAATTGCCATTATATAAAACACACATCCACTTGGAAGGATCTCTGTCCTTTACCCTTACCCCTGAACGCAGACTTGTTCTAGACGTTAAGAGGATATATAGTTCTGCGGCTGCCCTCTTTATGGATATTGGTGTGAGACTTGTTCTGCCTGACAGTGTGATGTGCTCAGAAAATTCTATTTTCAAGGCTCGGGCTGTTTGTGCCACTGAAAATCAAGAGCTGGAGTTAGTAGGCTTTTATCAAGCAGAACAATTTAATGAGTATTGATATATATAGAGGGGACCTAGATACTAGTTTAGAGTATGAGTCGAGTAGAGGACTAGACTGCTTTGTACACAAAAAAGCATCAGAGAATTGTGTTATAAAAGGCTGGGTAGGGGCCCTGGACAAACAATATAGAAGATTTGCAGGAAATTCCCTCAACAGAGATTTCTGGTATGTGTTTAAGTTTGTTTTCTATTATGGATTAAAATTGAAGGTTTGCTTCTTGTAAGCTTTACCCAATATTTGAATTAATTTATGTTTTAGATGTGTAGAACACAAAGGGTGAGGTGCAGTGTGGGACAACCTGGGGCAAATGGACAAGAAAAGAACAAAGTTTTTGGTAGCTTATAGAAAAACCACCAGAACCAGGACCAGATGAGAGGCAAAATTCTTCCTTTGCAAGATCATCAAGGTTGTGATGCTCAAAATATGACCCTTGACTCACCTGCTGCAAAGTCCCTCTCTTTACCTTGGACTTGCAGTGTTCTGGGCTCCACCCCAGGGTTTTTTTTGAAATATTTGCCATTACACACACTTCCTGGAACATCTATGAGTTTGGGAGCTGTGGCCGAGGGGCTCCACCCTTGGGGAGCAGCATGGGTAATAGGTAGAGGCTGTGAGCCTGGGTCGTAGGTAAGGACTGTGTCTCTCATGTTGCCTTTCCTTAGGACAGTCCCTGGAGTGAGGCTGGAATACATTTGTGCAAGATCCTTTCCCATTAACTCCATGTAAAAACAAGCAGGAAACTAATAGATCTGAGCAAAATCTACCGTTTGATGGCAAAGCCTTCTGTTTGTTTCCTGACAAATTACCTATGGACACCAAAAACAAAAGGTGTATTTTCTGGCACCAGCTCGTTTTTTTTTTTTTTTTTTTTTTTTCCCCACAAGAACAAGTTGCTTTGCAAATACATTCAGCTTCTACAATTTTGAAGTTCAGTGAGGAGCATTTACATGGGCTATAAACAATTGTAAGTTATTAATGGTGATTTGATAGTTGTAGTTATTATGAGAACAATGATGGGTAACAATCCGGTTGCACAGAGTCAAATTATTTTTTAAAAGAATGTGCATGCCCATTCTGTCCTTAGGTGGACTCTGTGTGTCACATGTTGGCTCCCTGGGATGATTGCTTCATTCTGACCCTCGAACAGGAGTGAGACTAGTACATATCTGTGCTTCTGCAGACACTCACACGTGTGTGCACACACACACATGCACACACGTGCCTGTGTTTGTGTGCTACATATGGATTAAGATCAGAGAGCAGACATTTTACCAAAAGTGAGACAATTCCATTTAATCATTTTGAATTTTATATGAAGTTGAGGTATTTTTGAAGAATTCCTACCATAAATATTCTAATGTAATTGAAAATATTTATGTGCTTTGTATAATTATTTTTAATAAAACATTTCCTAAACTTATTTCTCCTTTTCCCTTGGCTAAAGAGTCAGCCCCAAAGCAGGTTTAGCGTTTTCCTCAATGATAGAAATGAGTAAAGTTGAGGAAAATTGTTTATTTCTTAACTAGAAACAAACGCTAACAGATCCATGTCAGCCTGCAGGCTAGCAATGGGATGCTAGCCTTGGTCCTAGAGTGGATTATTATGTCACACATCTGTGGCTCGAAACAGGTCTATCATTTTTTTCTCACTACTTTGTCTTTTTCTCCAGATCACTTTCAACTTTAGGAACACATGGAAAAGCCTCTGGAATTCCACCTGCCACCTACTGCTGCCTCCCAAGAGTAATGAGAAACATTCATTCCGCTCCTTTTGGCTTTTTTTCCTCCTTCACATTTATCACCTTCAAACACGCTATGAAGTTATTCTTTCTGCTTTTCATTTATCTTTCTCCATTAGTGTGTGACTACCACAGAGAAAGCATTTTCTGTCTCATTTATTGCACTGCTTTATTTCCAGGCAGAATTATACTTAGTAGTGGGTGCTCACTTGTTAGAAGTAGTGGGTGAATAAGGTTGTGGTGTTGGTTTTGTCACCAATTTTTTGTGTGATTCTGCAGGAAATATTAGCCTTATTGAAGCAGATGTTTCTTTCTGTCATCCTTGAGAATTTCATGAAACAATAAATTCTCTCCCAGAAAAATCCATGTACCTATTAATACAATTTGCCTATGGAGTCTCATAAAAATTACCTGCTAGCTCTAAACTTCTGATAATTCTCCTTTTGTTCTTCCCTGCAGAAGAACTCTTCCTTGGTTTCACACTCCACATTTCCACCTCTTAAATTTGTTCATTAAGCAATTTATTGCAGAATGATTCACATTTTCCTGATGAGCTCAGAAGTTAAAATATTCATTGTTAAACAATAAATGAAGTGTTTTATCCTACTAATGTACTTTTCATATTTGGCTAAAGATTGAATTCTTCCTGGGATTAGTAATTTTCATGTAGAATTACCCAGAAGCACTGAATACTTGCATTTCTTGTTTATTCTCATCCAACAAACCAGTTTGTCCACAGGTGTGCAGCTGATCTCTACACATTCATACACACAACTGGACCTTCATTGCTTTGGATTTCTCATCCTTGTGAATGTTATTCAAAGTGTATTTCCCTTGAGAAGACTTCTAACAATTTCTCTGGCTGGATAGTTCTCCAATTCCATGCTAGTCTTTGTTTTTATTTTTGCTTTTGTTTCAGCACTTTGTTTTTGACTTGTACTTAAAGTGACCTTGTATCTCTTCCTGGATACTACTAAGTCTCAAAGGAAAGGTAATATGTCCATCATTTACCTCTTCATCTTTTCTTGTACGTGAAATTATTTGAAATTAATGCTTAATGATATATTTCAGTATATTAAGCACATGGAAGCTATAGTGTATATTAAGTATTAAAAAGGTAAAGATACATTCAAGATGTTTACAATATTTTATTTGTGATAAAAACATTCATAGAGTAAGCGATGACATGGCACTGTTCTTAGTGTTAGCGTGGAAAGGCAATAGCTGAAGTTTAGACATAAACCCTTAGGTTTGCTGGTGTATACCTTGATGAGGTGTGTGTGTGTGCAACACTAGTCATGAAATAGATTGACTGTAATCTCTGGTGTAGGTGAAAAAAGAAGACTGATGCTCCTGTTTATTTCTTTGTAAGAAAAACCTGTATCCAGGAAATTTAGAATGGGTGGTTAAATCCAAAGCGTGACATTATTAACCTCTTCCAAATAGTTGGTATACATACTACCTACTTGCTTATCAAAATCATCATTTGGTTTTGTTTATTGCCTGAAGGCTATTTCCAAAAATTAAATTAGTCTGTAAATATAACATTCTTCACACAATGTTATATCATGATATTGATATAGGGGGGTTCGCGTTCTCTAAAATCGAAGAATGAATTTTAGGAACAACGGAGGTTAAGAGCAGAAACATTTATTGAGAGAAAGAAAGCTTTTGTCTGAGAGAGACATAAGGGGTCCCAAGTAGGTTGCCAAAGATTCTGTATTTTCTCAGGATTTTTAGAGTAAAATCATGAGGTGAGGTGGGTCTAAAGTTGGGGAATGAGGTGGGACAGAGCTATGTTCAGCCAATAAAAGATTAATAGCTCAGGTAAAATTGATTAAACTGGAAACAAATGGGGAAGCGAGTCATGTAGAAAGTGGACATTCTTAGAGAGCAGTGACTCTTTCCCTAAATGGTGACTCCTGACTTTACATGGTTTTAATCCCTTAGGATTATACTTAAGGGTGTGGTTGCACCTGTTTTGCCTTCTGTCTTAAGATCTGGCCCACAGCAAGAGGTGTCTGTCCCCTCCAAGGTCATCAGACATCTGGTCTTGTGTGCCCACTTCTTTGAAGGCCCAGCCCTGTCTGATTGCCTGTAATTTTTCTAACTGGCTCAGCTGCCTATAACAATGTAATATTCTGACACAAGGGATTAACATTTTAAAAATTAAGTCAGTTTTAAAATTTCTTTTATTTTTCTTCTGGGAATGAAAAGATATGGCTCATGGCAGCCATATCCAAGCTTAAACATCATGTCATTCCTCTTATATGAGAAACTAAAATAAAAGGTAACGGGAAGTACAGAGATAGAGCTTCCTCAGATGGGAAGAGAATCAAGAATTGGAGGGAGGGCGAAGAAGGGGAAATAAAAGGATGCAGAAAAGAATTCCGATGTACTATGTCCATGTCCCAACTCACCACAAGGAACATAAGCACTGTGTACTGCAAATGTGCTTAAAAATAAATTCACTGCTACTCAAAAGGTTATTCACAGAAACAATAGGAAGGAACATTTGTGCTGGTTTGTGAAGTAAGGCGTTTTCCCAGGCACTGAAAGGCCAGACACATTTGCCTTTTTTAGATATGACCAAGATAGAAATTATTTAACAGTTAAATGCTCCTTCTAGATTCTGGGACAAACGTAATCATTAACACTGTGCAAAACTAAATCAGGTGAATGACAGTTTACCTTTTTATTTGAGCTTGACGATTGTCAGTACAGTGATGTATGCATGGTCCTTTTTTACTTTAAGAAAGAAATCAAACTTGGCTTCCATTTTCTTTTACACAAAAAATGTGCTTCAAGATTAAAGGCCTGTCTGCACTTTTTGTGAACTCTGTGTGAGGAACAGCATACTTGTGCTGAGTAGCCTCAGGGAAGTGGATTTAGGTTATAACCAGATTCTTTCAGGAACAGTCACTTAGCCAGTGAGGAGAGCACACATTAGTTTTCTTTACTTCCTCTCTAGAGTAGTTCCTTCAAAATTCCCCTTTCAGGCTGACTGCAAAGGTGAGCTTTATCAAGTGACCCAAGCCAAGACTTCCTGATTTCTGTGGCCCTACCTCGGATCCCGGATGAAAGCTGTATCATTCCTTTATCACACATTCTTTACATATGTGTAGCACTGATAGGCTTGTATTTTGAAGGACTGGAAATTTCATCTTTGGTCTTTGCATTCCTATGCAAATATTCACTTGGGGAGAAGAGACAGCAGTCAGCTTGGAATTCATGGTCCAAGGTCAATTAACATTACAGCACCTCTGCTGATGGGAACCACAAGGAAGAAGCTTTATGCATTATGAAAGGTACCATATATGGTGAGCAAGAAAGATCATTTGGCTTCCCACCTGAGGAAAACACGGGCGTGATCGAAAGTTCAGTTCTCAGTAAAAACTTAAAGACTATATAAAATGCCTGTGTTTTAATGGCTTTGTCAACAACTATTTAATAGCTCCTAAGTACACATTAACAATACTTCCTGCCAGAGATAAGTGTACTTAGGTCTGCAGCCACAAGTGAACACAAGGAATAATAATCTAAAGTAAGTGAGCGAATTAAAATTTAGGCACTAGTTTGTATATGGTGCATATCAAACTGGAAGGGTAGTTACATGGTGTTGCAGGATTCTGAATCTGCAAGTTTTAAGAACTACCAAGGGAACTAATGGTAGCAGTGTGAGTTTGGCTGGAGCAGAAGTAGGGAAGGCAAAATTGAAGGGATGGTTAATCTTCAGATGGGAGAGGGTCTAAAATTCCAGGTGAACAGAAATTTTATTCCAAAACAAAGCAATGCAATGCAAAAACAGAAGTGAGTGACCTTGGGGCCTACTTTGTGAATCGCTGAGACAGTTAAACTTTTATTAGATAAGATAGTGACATTTTAATAGCAGTACAAATAGCAATCCATTTAACTGAACACCGATTTTCCTAATACTTTAACATTTGATGGACATGTATATTATTTAAATGTTTTACACTTAGTGTCATGGTTTATGTCAGATGCCCCCCCAAGTCTCATGCAATCATGGCTGTAGTGATCCAAAAATAGATAGCAGCTGTGATTGGTTCATTGTCTATTGCTCCGATTGGGGCTGTGAGTGCTACACTCGTCCAAGGGTGGAGCTGGAATACTATGTAGGGGTGGGGAAAAAGGCCTGGCCTCTCTCTTGCTGTTTGCAGCTTCCATGAACGGCTGCCCCTTCCCCCTCCCCCCAGCCATGCCCTTACCTTGCAGCCATCTGAGTATGGACTGAAACCTCCAAGAACTGTAAGAAATAAACCTTTCCTTAACTAATATTGGGCAAAAGGTATTTTGTCTCAGCAATGAGAGAAAAGCAACCAAGATAGTAAAACTGCATAAATTTTTGTTGTTGTTCTTTATCCTCTTAAGGTTTACCTTTGCTTTCTTTTTCCTCATAGAATGTAAGTTTTTTCAAATTAGTAATGTGTTGTTCTGCCACCTAGTGGCCTCCTAGTCAACACCAGGACAAAGGGTCACTTGGAACCAAACATTCAATACAAACACAGCTAGGAAACCAAGTCCTCGTTCGTGTAGTCATGCATGCCCCATCATGATCTCAAATCCCACGTGTCTAAATTTATCATTTCTTCCTTCAATTGGTCTCTTGAGAGGGGCTGAGCATGAATGGGCCTGGACATCAAGCTTTTTACTGATGTCATTTTTCTTAACCTCAAAACAAGGCTCATGGGTAATTAATATAATTCCTGCTCCCAAATGAGGAACTCAAATCATGAGACAGTAAGCAACTTTCCCAGTGCTGTGCTGTTCCTTTTGGCTGTTGGTTTACTCTGCTTTATAAAGTGTCGCCAGGCATGCTTATGGTTATTCAGATTTGAAAATCCTGGGGTCACGCTGGAGAGGCCGCCTCCTTCGCTGCCATCCGTAGTCACCAGTCTTACAACTTTTTGGAGTTTCTCTTGTAGTTTTCAGTTCTAACTTCCAACTTGTTTAGTAAAACCTTTATAACCTGCAGACCCTTGAAAGGCTTCTTTTGGTTTCTTTATTTTTGTATTGAAGTAATATCTGCAACTATATCTTATTGTAAAAATCCAAAGTACAAAGAATAGAGAATGAACTCTAAAGTCCTTTGTAATCGCTGTCACTACTCTCAGGTAAGTTGTGGTGGGTTGGCTTTTAGGAGGTAGACAGAGGTGGAACATTCTAGATCAGTAGTGCTGCAGCGGGCTGTCATCCCTGAAAGCTCTTAAGAAGGTTCACCATCCCTGCTCTAGATAGATGTGTAATATTCTTATTTCTACAATTTCCTTTAAGAAAATCCAATGCCTTAAAGATCTTTTTATGTAAATGCTACTGACCTTGATAAGTGCATAGACACTGGATATTCACAAAATACATTTTAGATTTCAGTCTCCTTTCACACAAGTCAAATATTTTCTATTTAGTTTTCATCAAATGGAAGCATTTCTTTCTCTCATGATATAGGTTATCAAAGGCATCCTTTCCTTTTGGTTATTACTAGTTAAGATTATTTTTGTTAAACATTAATAAAATATAGGCATGCATAAATGTGTGTGTATTGTGTGGAGTTATTTTCCTAGATCATCTTTCACAATGAAGTGAGAGGCTCTCACTTATTGTTAGGTACACTGCGTATATTTCTAGTTTTTTCACTGTTTCTCAGTAGTTCTCCAACTTTAGTGTGCATCAGTTTTCCTGGGAGTCTTATTGCAACTTTTATGGCTGTACCTCATCTCCCAGGGTTTCTGTTTCCAGAACAGAAATGCTCAGAATAGAGCCCAGGCATTTCCATTTCTAATAATATTCCCCATGACGCTGATGCTTTGAGGATTGCCAACGTGCATGGCTGTCCTGTGATGCTGACATCTTGTGCAGGGTTTAGCTCCCAGCCAGCACTCACTGTTTACTGACCTCAAGAAGTGCAGACTAGGGAGGGGGTGGAAAATGGCGATGGAGGTCAGGTAGGGATGGAGTTGGGATTTCCTTCTGGAATAGGGCAAACAGGAACGTTTGGAAAGCAGAACTGATGAGACCGTGCTAGCAGCTCAGAGCTCAAATTAGGGGAGAGTTTTCACATGTGCAAAGGGTGGAATGGGCTATTGTTTTTCCCATTATTCTCTGTAGTGTCACATGCTCTGAAGACTGCAACCTGTAACAGGCATGTTATTGTTGACTACAAGGGATGGCATTATTAGATTGCAGTGATATTCCACTACATTGAAAAAAACAATTCTTTATTTGTATTCTTCCCATCATGAAGAGCTCATCCAAGTAAAATTCCAGGTATTATGTGAACTCACGCATCCAGTCTAATATTTGTAACAGTTTTATCATTTCTGCAGACTCACTACTGACGTGACTTGGCTTATAAAACAACTGTACCCACACCAATAAACTTATCATGTACAGAAATTGTCCACAGTACAACTGTAATGTACATACATAAAACTTATACAATGCAGTGTTTGTGCTTGAGAATGAAGAATAGGAGATATAATCACAGTTTTAAGTATTGAGTTTGTTAGATAAATTATAATTCATGTAAAAGTTTGTATCTCTATATTTTGATAAAACATTTTAATGTTGATTTATAATTAATGCAGTCTGAATCAGAAAAGTGCATTGACTTGATCGGCATATTTCACCCATACTATTTTGCTGGGAATATTTGTGTTAAGAAATTTTTCCAATTGCTAGTTTAACCATTAATTTTCGGTAAGCATGCATGTATTCATAAAATTTTATATTGGTTTTTAAAACTTTATACAGATGATATTACAAAGGTATCTATCATTCAACTTCCTTTTATCCCTGAAATTTTAAAAAATTTCTGTATACTATTTCATGTAATATCCATGATCAAGTTTATTATCCTATTTTGGACATTTAGGTTGTTTGAATTTTTCTTACATGCTTGCATGAGAGAGAGAGAGACAGAGATAGACAGAGAGAGAGAGACAGAGAGAGACAGAGACAGAAAGAGACAGAGATAGAGACAGAGACATAGAGAGAGTCAGAGGGAGAGAGACAGAGACAGAAAGAGACAGACAAAGAGAGAGAGAGAGGAAACTCAGGACCTCATTAATGCTAACAAGTGCTCTCCTACCTGCCTATATTCCCAGCGTTTGTTTTTAGTTTTTGAGTTCAGGAATCCTGTAGAGATGCTTCTTATTCTGTGTCTCCTTGAGCCGATACAGCGAATAGTCTGGAAGTGGACTTCAGCAATGCCTACACATTCAGCCTTACTAGATAGTCCTGAGTTTCCCTCTAAACTTGCATCAAATTATACTGCACTGGTATTGCATGGAGGTTTCATCTCACATTTTTCCAATACCTAATGATGCAAGAGTATTAAATTTTGGCCAGCCTGGGAAAGTGTAAACTTGTGTTTCTTTGTGGTTTTATGGGGAATACAGTATTTAATTACTAACACAGCTAGAAGGTGAATTTCTGTCCTTTTTCTTTTTTCTTTCTTTTTTTTTTTTATCAGTACAGGGGGATTGAATTCACGACCACCTGCTGGCAAGGCAGGTGTTTATGTTGCTGAGCTAAATCCCCAGCCCCCTGTCCTTTTTATTTTTAATATGGGCTTTCCATTTCCCTAAACTAATTATATCCTTTACCAATTTTACTCTGCTTTTGTATTTTATTGATTTTAAATCAATAAAATATAATCTAAATACTTATCACTTTAAAAAATATATTTAGGAAACATTTTCTTCAGTCTGTGGCTTGTATTTTATTTCATAGTAATCTTTTTGGTGTAGAAGTTTTAACTGTGATGTAAGAAATATTATCTTTTTCTTTCTTAAGGTCAGTATGTCATTTTCTTTTTTATTCTTTGTCCCAGTCCAATGTCTTCAGAAAGTCTTAAAAATTTGTCATTTACATTAGACCATTATGTAAAATTTTTGTATGTGCTGTAGGCAGTATCTATATTTTTCATGTGGATTATTAATGGTACTAGTATCATTTATTGAGTAATCGGTCCTGTCATTACTAATTTGTATATTTGAGTCTATTATGCTCTTTTGCTGTTCTGACTTATTTCTGAGATTATAAAAATGCATTTCTACTTTTCTGTGAACTCAGGGTGAACTCCACTTCAGAACACTCCTGTGCTTTTTATGGTTTTAGTTGAACAAACAACATTCTCTGGACATCAGTTTGGATTTGGAAACTGAGCCAGTAGAGTCACGATTGTGTAGTGCTCCTGTCTCCAATTTTCTGCCTTCTGGGGAATAGATTGCACTTTCTACTCTCTCTGCATTTAGGCATGACCAGGTGGCTTATTTACTAACAAGATGACTCCTGAGTAGAAAATTTAAATAGAAGCCCTGGGATTTAGCATCATGGAAGCATAAAGATAGCCATGCCCTCAGTGGGGTATTCAGAGTACAACTCCATATATCCAATAAGAGAAACGCATATGAGTGAAGAGGCACCTGTTGCCTTAAGCCACTGAGATTTTTAGTTATTCATATTGCAACACGACCTGAATTATCTGGACGAATGTAGTTAACATGACGTAGTTTGCAGTTTTATAGCTGGGAGAATAATGGACAAACACACTCTATTCATTCGGAGGTAATATTCACAGTACCATCTCTCTCTTTTTTTCTAATCCATTTTCTACAGCCTCCCTCTAATTTTGTTGTTAGCACTCACAATCTGAAACCCACAACTTGTCAAGCAGTGAGGAAACATGATGGCCTGTGTCTTCTCTCCTAGCTGTATTTTTTTTCTTTGTGTCTACATTTCAGAGTGTCAGTAACCCATTGCTCTCTTGTGTTTGTAAAGATGGTGTCTGAAAAGATGAGTGTTTTGTCTAAAATCTTTAATGAACATGCTCATTTGTGAAAAGCAGGTGTTCTCAGATTTTGCAGGTTAGGTCACACCGGTCCCTACCATTTGCTACACATTTCAGAGTGGCTTTGATATTAGGGTCCCTAGTTCCTGGTTGGGCTGATTGGATTTGTCATGAGTGTGTTGATCACTGATTTCTGGAAGGGTAAGGATAAGATGAGAGATAGAGGTAGCACCAAGAATATATTTCCCGGGTAGAAATATCACTTCTATACAACCATCCTACTGGTTAAAGTTTTATTACATTACTAGATTCCTCCTACATGTTCAAAATCATAGCATGTGATAGTGGGTTTGGGCCATAACGGAAGTGGGCAAGAAAGGGATTCGTGTCTGGAGAAGTGCACTTTTAAATGTGCACCCTTGAATGCGAATTTCGTGAATCTTTTAATTGGAATATTTGCCTCCAGACACCTAGAAGGTGAGGCCTCAGGCAATTTGATAGCAGTGAGGGGTCATTTTAGGAGCTGACACTTGCAAGCTTGCATGGCAAGGTCTGTTCATGGGCTGTGGCTTGGACAGGGGAGAGTTTAAGATCTCAGAGTGTAGGGTAAGAAAGGGTTTTGCGGGGGTGGGGCATTAGCCAAATTTCTGCTCTGCAATTTACTTTTATTGATCCTGGTATAGTTACTGACATCCTGAAAAATCACCTCAGGTGTCAAGAGCTGCCATTCATATCTGTAATAATTTCACTAAGAATAATGAATGCTTCTGACTTGGCCAAGATTCTCATGCCTTTGAAATGAACGTTAACTGATAAATTAAAGTTTGCATATCTCTCTTTTAGGTGGTTCTTTGGAGCAGTCAGTAGAGCAGACGCAGAAAATCAACTGTTATATCCAAAAAACCAGACGGGCGCCTTTCTAATCAGAGAAAGTGAAACCCATAAAGGAGACTTCTCCCTTTCAGGTAGGGGCAATGTTGTGTGTGGCTTGACTGTGGGTTTCAGAGGCTGTAGTGGTGACTGCTGTGTGAACATGTGCGTGCTAATTTTAAACTTTGCCCTGTTTCAATTCTTTAGCACCGAAGTTAAACCTACTGAACTGCTCAGGAGAATCTACTGAAATGCTTAGAAAATTCTTATCCATGGCTAGAAGCCCACAAATGGTTCCAAAAGCATGCACTTTGGTTATGATACAAAAAGCATATGAATATGGTTACATTTTCTTGTCTTTGCATTGTTTAGGCTCCTTTTAGGGAAACAATAAAAAAAAAAAAGAAGCAAAATTTCCCTGTTGTCGAAATTGATCTTTCTGAAATGTGCATTTTTCTTTTCTCTCCCCCCTCCCCTCCCTTCCCCTAACCCCCTCCTCTCTTTTCTCCTTTCCCATCTTCTCTTTCTTTCTGTTTCACTTATCTGTTTGGTAAATAGAAAATGAATTGAAATGCTGAATGAAAATGTTCTTAATGAACTCCTTTTTCAACTACAGGCCACATGCATGTTTATAGTGCTTAAAAATAGGCTTTCAGGAGACCTAAGAAATATACTGAGTTACAAACGATTATTCCACATGTGTCATTTTTTAAACATCTGTCTTTTCAGGTATATTTAGCAATACTTTCTACACTAGTCTGTCTCTAATATACAAGACTTTCTCTTTTATTGCCCTGTTCTAATCTCTGTATTATATGGGCCTGTTTTTTGTTTTTGTTTTTGTCTTTGGAAATAGGATCTCACCCTGTAATTCAGGCCAACCTTGAACTCAGGCAATCCTCCTGCCTTGGCCTCCTGAGAGCTGGGATTACAGATATGCCCACCACACCTAGCATGTTATTGCATTATCATGCTCTTTAAATGTTTACTGTTTCTCCAAGTAGATAAAAATCCTGAGGGGAAGAGACTTGTCCTCTCTTTATTCTTATTATGCAACAAGTGTTTACAATGCATGATGTTCATGGGCCTTGTGTTAGCCAGGCTCAGAATGAGGGCAGTCTCCCCAGGCCATGCTGAGGTAGGTCCAGTGCCCACGTTGCTAGGAACCCTGCCCGACCTGGCCTGAATTCTGGCCAATTGTGTTACGTGGCACCTGTTATCCTGCTGTACACTGGGTGGTCCCAGTGTCAAAGAGGATGAGTAGGAGCTGGAGAGAATCATGCAAAGTGCTGAGGAGACAGGTTTTCAGATGGTCTGTGCCTAACACTGGCACTGACTCAATACGGTAATTCAGAATTATATGCATTCAACTTACTCCTACTTAGCTCTATGGATAAGAAAAAAATGCTGTTCTGATAATCATTTTGTGTTTTTGCTATGTGGTGCTGTCAGCCTTGACTCCCTTCAGCTTGCAGTTCTGTGCCTCAGCCTCCTCGGTGCTGGTATTAAACGGCCTGCAGAGGATATGGCCCTGACCCTTCCAAGGTTGCTTATAACCAGATGGCAATCAAAATAGTTAACCATGGGTATTAGCTGTCCAGCACAGATATTCTACCAGGTTAGGACTTTACGCTAGTGCACATCTGTATAAACTTAGGTACATAGAAAATATTTAATGTAATATGTTTTAACAAAAATAAAAATTACACAAGCAGAATAAGTAAATGAGGAATAATCTATACTATCAGTCCCTGAAAGTACTTTTAATATACTTAAATAATTTTCTTTGCAAACTTTTTTATTATTGGCCTGTATTTATATTTATGCATATATACTAAGGCTTCCAAATAATAAAACAAAATTGAGACCAGCTTCTAAATAATGAAATATATATGTATGAATATATGTCTGTAACAGAAATATGTAAACCTAGAGCTATGTATGTATGCATAATATAGATTTTTAAAAAATTTCCATCTTGCAGTGTCCTAGGAACTTTTTGTTTGAAACAGGATCTTGAAAAGTTTCTAAATTCCCTAGGGTAGACTCAATCTTGTGATCCTTCTGCTGAGGCAAATACACTGCCATGTCTAGATTCTTGGGAACATTTTTGCATTACTTTTAACAGTCTCTTACATTGTTATTTTTAGAAGCTATACAGCATTCCATTTTGTTGATTTCCATGTTATTTGGTTTATTTTATACTTGGTACATTTTTGTTATTTTCAGTTATTGCATTGTTATAAAATAGGATACATCCTTGTAAATTTGCATGGCCATATATTCAGAGGTAGCAAATGGAGTCCTTGGAAATTCTTGTGCTATAAGAGAATTCCTGCTTCAGATGCATCTATCCTTGTTTACCTGCCCTTGCCAATTTTTATCAATTTTAGGTGGTAGTATTTACCCAAAAGCTAGATTATGATATTTAGATTAGCATTAAAATATAGAATAATATTTTCATGAAGAAAACAAACTGACTTTCACTTACCTGACCCATGTCTTTGGATAATCGTTAGGCCATGATGACTGTCCAGAAAACTAAGAATATTTTGCAATAAAACAGCTTTACAGGCTTAGAACAAAATTGCAAAGACATTGGCCGCTATAAGTTGGGAATGCCCGAGAGCTTTCTTGTGGATTTAAGAAGCTTTGTAGGCCTTGCTTGGAGACTGGCAAATCATTATAGATGCTTTCTCAATGAAGTCAAACAATTTAGATCCTTTCAGACAAATTATCGGGTTGCTATGTGTTCACTGGAGGATAAAGTAAACACATCTTATTAGGCCCACTAAAGGAAAATTCTCTTATTAGTCTCAGGGAAGGCTATATGGGAAAAAAAATGGCAAGAGAGATGTCTTCAGTGTATCTATATTAAACAAACAAACACATATCCGGTTGCTGACTGTTGATAATCACCCCCACTCTTCAGAGGAATCACTCATGGGTTTATTTCCTAGTGCAGTTTTTCCTTAATCAGTCAGAACTGATGCTGTTCAGTGTTGCTGACTGTGGTGCAGCTAAAGGAAGGCGAATAATACCTTTTCCTCTCACTGTCTGTCCCACATGCCTGTTCCTTGCAAGCACTGCCTTTATTCCTCAGGCAGCAATGCTCGCAGCTGTCAGTGAGGGTCTCTGGGAGAAAGCATGATTTACTGATGCCCAGGGTCTGGGGAAAAGCAGCCGTCCAGGGATGGGGTGGGTGCTAATTGGGTTGTTGTGATCCCTTTGTGGCTGTCTGCTCTTGTGAGGTCTGAGGAGATCAGAAGCAAGAGCGAGGGCCATGACACCTCTCCTAACAGCAAGACACTAATTAGCTGTGAATTACAGCAGGCTTTTGGATATTACATATTATACTTTGTAGCCAGAGAATCTGTCTTCATTAGATTCCTGACAGGTAGTTTTAGTGGCCCGATTGTTACATGTTATTGGAAGTGAATTGTTTTTCTGATGAAAAATGTAAAATTTTGCCTATATGTTGACTGGTTTGGCTGCTTCTCGACACCAATTACTTAAAAGGAAATTATTATCGTTATTAGTAGGAATACTAATTTGACGTTTGGTGTCCCATAAAGCATTTATATTTATTGTTTAAAGTATGGAGATAAAATTGAGCTGCAGGTGAGTTTTTCAGAAAAGATTCTGCATTGTACATTACCATTTTAGTTTAGGGAATTCTTCATATAAAAACCTATGGAGCAATAGAGATTTCCAGATTTCTTCACAAGGAAATCCTTTGAAGAGCACATGAGGATTGATGATGCCAATTGAAAAACTGACTATCTTGAGAAGTGCCTATCAGCGGTGCATCTAGGAGCTCATTTTATTCACTTGCACATTTATTTCTTTGACAAACATTGATATGCCACACCCCCCTCTAAGTGCAGAGCAGCAAAGGAAGGGTCCTGGTCCCTTCCATGGAGGAAGCTTGCAATAGTGCTGTCTCCTGAGGGAAGAAGGGACAGCTGCCACGTTCCCCAGGGACAGTCGCGGAAGACTTTCTGGAGGAGGAAGTGTTTGTGGTCTCTGTCAATTTCTGTTCAAAAGGAACAGTGTGGCAGAGACCAGTGATCAGTGTTGTGAACACACCTGCTGCTTGTGGAGTGTTTGAAAGGGTTGAGAACAGTGGTGTGTGTGTGTGTGTGTGTGTGTGTGTGTGTGTGTGTGTGAAGGGAGAAACAGAAAATGGTCACAGAAAGTTTGATTTACACTGTTCAGAGCTTCGTATGACATGCTGTGGAATTGGGGCTTGTTCTGCAGAGGAAGGTTGGGGCTGGAAGTGATTGATCCGATCAGTGTTTTAGGAAGTTACTTCTGATAGGATGCATGGATGAGACGCTTCTAGGCAGCAAACTGGGGAGCAGGGAGAAGGGCAAACTCAGTGGCATGTAGATCACCGGTGCAAGGAGAGCCCAAAGACAGGGATGAAAGGACCCAAGTCAGCATACTAGATCTCTGCTCTGCCACAGGGCACCCCTCAGAATGAGGGAGGCTGGACTATCACTTTCTTACTGATGGGACAAAATACCTGACACTGACCATTTAAACGATGAGAGGCTGATTCCTGCCTGACAGCTTCTGGGTTCAGTCTGTAGTCAGGGGCTGGCTCCCAGGAGGAATGGCGTGGTGGAGAGGCTGGCCTCAGGCAGCTGTCCAGTCCTGGGCTAGCGAGGTGGAGAGGAAGGGAGAAGAATAGACCCTGGACCAGCCTCTCAGCACTGTCTCTTTTGAGCAGACCCAGTCAGGTCTGACTACAAGACTTTTGGGGGGCTTGTAACAGGATCCCTCTGTTACTCTTAATGGGGCAAATGTGGGAATGGCCTTAAGTTTCATGATGAGAGAAATGCAATTTAAATGCAAATTAAAACCTCACTGAGATTCCATCTCACTCTGGAAAGAGTGCCCAAGATCAAGAAATCTACAACAACAAATGCTGGAGAGGCTGTGGGGAAAAAGGAACTCTTCTGCACTGTTGGTGGGAGTGTAGACTGGTGCAACCACTGTGGAGGTCAGTCTGGAGGTTCCTCAGAAAGCTGGGATTGGAGGCCCTATTTGACCCAGTTATGCTTCTAGGCATATTCCAAGAAGAATCGAAAACATCATACCACAGTGATATATGTGCACCCATGTTTATAGCAGTACAATTTGTAATAGCTAGGTCTTGGAAACAACCTAAGTGTCCAATCAACTGAGGAATGGATAAAAAGTTGTGTTTTTATACAATGGAGTACTACTCAGCTATAATGAATGATCATGTTGAGGCTTTTATAGGGATGTGAGGGTCAGGGATGTGACTTGAGACCATACTCATAAGTGAAATAAATCAAAATCAGATGTGTAAATACCATATTGTCTCCTTAGTGTAAGAAACTGAAAGAGTAAATAAGGTACAAAATCTTCAGTAAATATTGTGAAAGGATTTATTCAAAGGGGAAAAATAACTCAGGGAAAAGGAAAAAAGAAAGGGAAAAGAAAACAGATAAAGGGGCTGGGGATTTAGCTCCATAGCATAAGGGCCTGCTTTGCAAGTGTTTGGTTGTCATGATCCCTGTATAAAAACAAACAAACAAACAAACAAACAACAGATATAAATTTGTATATACAAGCTTAAGTTAGCTAAGATGATTGTACATCTAATTCTATTAGTTCTTAGGACAAAACAGTTAATTGACAGTTTTAGGATTAAATCAATTTTGCATGCTTATACCTGCTAGTCTGAGTAACCCTTTTGAAGATAACTATGCAAAATAACAACATTAATTATGTTCCTATCACCTTGTTTTGAAAGCCTATATTGTTATTGTTTTGGGCTCTTTGTTGTTTTTATTTATTTGTGTCTTTTTTTGTGTGTGTTTTGCTTTGTTTTGTTTTTCCCTCTAATACAGAAAGGATAGATGTACGTGTATAGGCTTATACATGCCTAGAATTTCTCTAAAGGATTGATTTTATTACATGTAATGGTATGAGCAGCTACTTTTAAGAAAATGAGAGATTATGGTAGCCGTTGTTGATTTCCTGTCATCTTGATTTGAAGTCCAATAATGCTTTTATTCTTTGTTTTGATTGGTTTTAGTCTGTTTTCTATTACTTGACTTCAATGCATGTGAAGGTATGGACAGCTATTTTGAAGAGAACAGGAGACATTGTGGTAGCCATGGTTGATTTCCTGATGTCTTGTCTTAAAATCCTGTGTTGCTTGCATTGTTTTGTTCTGCTCTGCTTGGTTTTGTTTTGTTTTATTCTCTTTAAAATAAATAATTAGTGATGAAAAGACTCTGCTATGGTGGTCAGCAGTCTGATTTTAGTATCAATGATTTGCAGAGTTGTTTGGAAAGCCCAGAGCCCATGGACCTCAGGTGTGGTGGGAAATTTAGCTTGTTTTGCCCCAAAGATGCACCCTTGGGCCGTGTGGGAAGCATCTTTTCTTCCTGGGATGGAGGTGATGGTGGGTCAGGACTGAGGATACCTTTGAGTGTGATCCAGACCAGCATTCAGAGGTTCTTTCCTATATAGTCTTGCTTATCTTCACAGATGTAGGCTTGAACTAGGGGTGATTGGGGAGAACTGGAGGGAATGAGACACAGAGAGTCGCAGCAGGAGCCAGAGGGGGATGCCAGTGAATAAGTTCAGGGGGAGTGCCGCACGGCTATCAGGTGTTGGACCTGAGTGCTGGGGCAGTGATAACTTTAGTCAGTAAGGAGCAAGCAGGTGAACTTTTCCTGAAGACAGGAGGGAGGACCTGGGAGGTGTCGAGGCACTTGTGGGTAGACATGTCTGCTGGTTGCCATTTTCTCTGTTGTGAGTTGTGTGTTCATTTTTAAACATTTGCATTTCTTCAAGCAGAGAATGAATGAGCCACTCTTAAAAAAAGAAGTGATTCAGTATTTTCTACAAAATTTGAGCAGAATATTTTCTATGATAAAAATTCGCTAGAGTAAGTATGTAGGTTCCACGGAGTTCATGGCATTTCCCCCTATTTTTTATTAGTACCTGTTTGCAGTGCACAATTATCTTCTTGTGGGGAGTTGCTGTAATGTGTCTGGACTCTTTATTTCATCCCCTTTCCTTCCCTTCCCACACCCTCCCTACATCTCTTGATCCCTTCTCAACTTAAAGAAAATCTATTTCCCCACATCATATATATATATATCTTTAATTATATTTTGGATTTTTTATACAAGAGAAATTAAGCTGTGTGTCTGATTTATTTCACTTAATATGGTGGCTCTAAGGTGCATCTATTTTCTACAAATGACTGAAATTTATCTTTCTTTATAGCAGAGTAGTACTCCATTCTGCTTAAATACCACGGTTTCTTTACCCATGCATGTGTTGCATGTGTTGATGGACAGACAGACCAGTTCCAGGATATAGTTATTACAAGTTGTGCTGCTATAAACATAGTGATGTGTGTATCACTGTAATATGGTACCCTTAAATCTTTGGGGAAGATACCTAAAGAGGATCTGCTGGGTCACAGTGAGTTTCTACTTCATCTATGCTGATGTTCACAGTGGTTGTGCTAATTTGCATCCCCATCAACAGTGTAGAGAGGTTCCTTTTCCCCACAGCCTCATCAGCATTATGTGATTTCTAGATCAGTCATTCTAATAATTGTTTATTGTTGCTGTGAAATCTTTCTTGAGTATATAATATGTTTCTCTAGTGACATAATTTAATTTCAAAATAAATGTAGTAGAGTTTTTAAAACTAAATAAACCCTTCAAAGTAATTAGTTACTATTGCTCAAAGGATTGCACAAATGGGAAAACTATCTTCCAAGGAAGAATATCACGTGATGTGATAGTTCTGTGACAGCCCTTAGCTGGCATGATTATGCATCCATTAAGGGGAATTTTGATACTTGGAAGTGGCAAGAATTATCTGAAACAGCTTCCTGAATATTTTGGATTATATTACATTATAGTGTCATTAACCTGAGTGACACTATAGACGTGGAGTATAACTTTGTAAATATTTATGCATGCCTTATAAGTTAATTCAGAAAGCAATTCAGAAAATAACAGCCTGTATTACATATCCATAAATAACAGCTTCCTAAGAAAAAGTGCATTTCTTCTCATGTTGAACTAATACTGAAGTTATGTGTTCAAAGTTTCACTTTTTTATGGACAACTCATTTTCTTTGGGTAAAACTGTGCTTTTTAAACTACACTTTAAACTTCTTAACAGGTTGTGTGTGGGGGGGGGCTTTTTTTTTTTGCTTCTCTTTCTTGCTTTTTTTCTATTTCTGTAGTTTCCAGTATTTTTGTGAAGACAGCAGACACACTGACACTCACCTCTTTACATTGTGCTCTGCAAAGAGCAAAGATAAGAAAAGCCGTTTTTACTTTCTTAAAGCTCCAGAATCTGGGTCACATAAGATAACAAATAATCCTCCTTCCTGTTGTGTTTCAGCTTTATTTTAGAAAGACAGCCTCACACCTCACAGGCCAGTTGTTTCCAGGTAACAAGATCTTTATAGAAGAGACAAGCTGGAAAAGGGTGTCAGCTATTGCTGTGGACGCCCACCTCTCCACCAGACGCAGAGCTCGACCCAAATTCACTTTCTGCAGACTTCTTAGGTGCCATAATTGCTCCCAAACTTTCTGGATCTGCTAACTCATTTGAATCTGATTCTGTCCTGGTGGCAAAAGCTCTGGGCTT
Source organism: Cavia porcellus (assembly GCF_034190915.1). Classification (NCBI taxonomy): domain Eukaryota; kingdom Metazoa; phylum Chordata; class Mammalia; order Rodentia; family Caviidae; genus Cavia; species Cavia porcellus. The sequence continues at coordinate 75,879,111 of NW_026947490.1, forward strand.
CATTTATAGCTTCCTGAACTGTTCCTTCATTCTTCATTTAGAATTAATGTGAACCTTGTGGCCATTGGAGTTTGTTAGTAATTCTATTACTATTAACTGTGAGTGTAAATACACTCCTATATCCCAACTAGGCCTAAGGATTTAATGACTGGAAAAAATTTGCTTCTTGTATTTATTATGTAATGAAACTGCTATGGATTCTAGAAGCATTCTGATACTGGTTAAAGATGTTTCACTTTTTAAAAAGTGCACAGGATGCAGAAATGAAATTTTATGTTAATAACTCCAATATCTCATTTAAAATGTATTAAATTTTAAATATGTTGGTGCCATCTTAGAAAATGCCTGTTAATTAAAATCATAATTTAGTTGTGTTCAGCTTAATTGCAAATATCATTGACTGTAATAGTGTATGACTTTTTTTGTGAGTTATGGTATACACTGTCTTTTCTTAATATTACTACTGGCAAGCTGTATTCCAAATGTTTTAAATACTCTATTAAGTTAAAGTAACATTTTATTATATAGTACATATCTGCATTTGTTTCTCTGGACACATGCAGAGATGTACAAGAAAAATAATTTTTCTCTGGAGCACTAGCTTATGGGGAAACCTTTCATTGAAAATCCATGGCTGGGATTTCTAAAGGCCCTGTTTCTTTTTTACAGGTTTTATGTTCTTCCTCTTCCTTTTTTCTCCTTTTACTTTTTTGTGAACCCTCAGATTGCCTCACAGGTGTCTTCTTCAAATGCTTATTTTTCTTATTTAAAATATTTTCTTGTTGTCATTTTGAGCTATTTGAAGGGAAACATAACAAGGAAATGATGAGTATTATTTCCTTTTGAATGTAATTATATAAATCAAATTCAGCTGTGGAGTAAGTAGAGCCTTGATAAGTCATGAAGCAATCAGAAATTGTATTTTTTGTAATTTGGTATATTATATTCCCTTATTTTTTCATTTGATTAGGGTCCAACTTAAATTGATTCTTTACTCACCTTTCATCTGACTCATGTATTTAGAGGTGAAGACAATGGTTATGTAAGAATCTCTGAAGGCAAAGTCCCTTACTTTCCATGCTTCTTTCCTGGAACAAATGTAAGAGCTGCAGAACCAGTAACTTTGTAAACTAAGCCTTCCCATCAGTGCTTTGTTAGAATCTGGTTAGGTGTTTTCTCAGCTTCCAGAAGATGCTTGATGAACTGAATGGCTGACTCAGCATCTGAATAGGGCTGGTCCCAAAGAAGGTGGGGGGATCCTTTGATCTGTGCTAAGTATGTGCCCTGCTTTAGAGAGGCAAGACAGGCTGTGACCGGGAAACCAGGTGCCCACTGCTCTCATGTGTGGACTGAATTAGTGATACAGGCCTTCCTTCATGCCTCTGCACAGCCCATGTATTTTCTACATTCAAATGAAAGAGTGGCTTCCACCCAGAAAATCTGATAGGCTGATCGCTGATAGCTGATTTTATGCTGCACAGTAATATGCGAAGCTGATCTTTTCAAAAGCAGGAAAGAACAACTAATGACTCAGTTCACACATTAGCGTTAGTATAGTAAACAGACATGAACCACTTCACATTACTGTCTTCATTTATTTCTCACGGTTCATGAGGATGAGGAGTCCAAGACTGAGGGACTGTCATATTGTCATCTTCTCGGCTTGCAGACAGCTGTTTTCCTGTAGCATTGTCACATGGCAGCGACAGATGGCTCTGATCTCTTGTTTTTTTTCCTATAAAATAATTAATTCTATCAAGTGGTCAAGTATAGTCTTTATGATCACTTAGAAGTATTTTTCTCCCTACAACTCACTTCTGAGTATCATTATATTGTACGAATGCCAGGAGAATTGAAGGAGTTATTCCAGCAAATTTACATGGGTTGAATGCTTGCTAAGCATTAGCAGTACGCAAATTTAAGAGGCCTGGTTCATTACTGGTCCTATGGTGTATGAGCCAACAGGGAAATGTAGCCTTGCATAAATAGAGGTGAATAGATGCATGTAATACAAGATTGCTTTTCATTCAAGAGTGAGTATAAAAGGAAAAAAGAAAGGGTCATGAGATTCTGGACATTCCAAAAGAATTTCCCAGCTATGGCCTGTAGTCCCAATTTGTCAACTACATTAGGTTAACTAGCACATAATATATTAACAAAGTATGTTCCTGGGTAAGTCTGAGTGGGTTGCAGAGGGAGAAACTGAGTTTGATATTTGGTCCTTAACCTGTTCCTCTCTCACACAGTACCCTTTCTGTACTTCTTGTCTACCAAGAACTGAGCAACTTTGCTCTTTACGTCCTTCCTGCATGATATTTCTGCTTTGAAGCCAGCTGTTATGGCTGTGTCTAGATGCCCCTCAAAGAGGGACTTTTTAGCAGTGTTAGAATGCTAGAATCAAGGGCTCTAGGGCTAAAGGTGTGAGTGCTAGCCACGCTAAGTAGCCTGCATAAGATATAAAAGATGGAAAGAGTAGTGTGCATACCTTTGAGGCTTTGCTACCTTCTGCCTACCATGAACTACTTCTCTGTGATGCCTGTCTATATACCCTCATGCCTTGGAACCAGCTGATTATAAACTAAAACATCTACAAACTGTGAGCTAAATAATCTTTCATTCCTTAAATTGTTGGCATTGGAAGTTTCTCACCAAGGTGAAACATAACTAAGACACCAGCCAATAACAGACTGAAACCATGAAACAATTAAAACTTTTATCCTTTAAATGGTAGGTGTTAGGTGTTGTGTCTGGCAATGGGAAAACTGATTAATGAAGAAGGTTGGTACCAGAAAATTGGAATCATTTCTGTGACTGTACCTAGCTTTGTGGTGTAAAAGCCTTTGAAACTACTTTGCAGGAGAGGTTTGCAAAGGTTTGGAAATGTAGGCTAGAGAAGGCCTACAATGATACAGGCAGAGTCCACTGTGTAATTCTAGACAAGCTTGGAAGACCTGAATGCAGAAAGGAAGGTAGACAGTAAGGCCAGGTCCAGGAGGTTTTAGTTGGACACCATTGATAATTGGACTAGAAGTCATGTGTCTTACTCTGGCAGAAAAGTTGTCCACATGTATCCATTTCCTAAGACTTTGTGGGACTATGAGGTTAAATGTGGTGGACTAATTAGTCTGAAGAGCAGATTTCAACACAGCTCAACATTCAGGCTGTGGCAGGATACCAATGGCTGCTTCCAGCCAGATTTCCACTGAGACTAGGAGGCAAAGGACAGAGCAGAAAAACTTACAAACCTCAAGTTTTATTCCAGAAGGAACCACATGTAAATCTGGGTCAAAATATAGAAGCTGAATAACAAACACTATTAAACAGAAGTAAGTAGTTTGTACAGGGATAAGCAGAGAGGTTCCTGAGACTGTTTCAGAAATCAGGAAGAAACCTCACTGAAAGCTCAAGGGGCTCAAGAATATAAAATTTCATTTGAGAAGTGTCTTAGTTACCTTTTACTTGTCACTGAAACAAAATACCTGATGCACCAAGTTGGGAAAGGAAAGGTTTATTTCTTAGTTTTTTGGAGGCTTAAGTCCATACTCAGTTGGCTCCAAGGCAGGGTGTCATGGTGGGGCTGCAGTTCACGGTGGCTGAAAACAGCAAGGCAGAAACTGTCAAGAGAGAGACACACCTTCTTCTTGCCGTTATACTACATGCTGTCCCCACCCCTATGTGGGTGGAGCACTGACACCATTAATCCAAGCCCTAGACAATGAACCAACCACAAATGCACAATGCAAAAGCATGAGGCCTGGGGGCCACCAACAAAAGCCATGACAAGAGGGGAGTACTTAGAGTCCCCACTTAAGAAGGGCTTCTTAAGGCGTTGGCTCCCCAGGATTCATGTCACTGTGCCTAGCCTTCTAGGTACTCAGGTCTCTAAAGCCATGTCCCAAGAGGCCTGGCTACTGCTTACAAGGACAGCAGATCATGTTCTCATTCATGTGATGCAAGTTTTATTGCAGAACAAAAGGCGAGAGTTGTGGGGTCAGGAAGGCTTCCACTTAGATTTCAGAGGAAGGCCTGGGAGGCCAAACAAGGAGCCCTGGAAAAGGCAGCACAGAAAGCTGTCGAAAGAAGGTGAGGTGCTATGAAGACCCCTATAAGTTGGAGATGCCAGGATAGTGGAATGCTTTGGAAAGCTGCAACCTGAAGCAGAGCCAGCCCAAAAGAGAGGCTACATGGGCTAAAATCATCAAGGCCATGATGGTGGGGGCTTCCAGACTTTATAGAACTCACCTCTCACTGCTGTGAAAACTGGCCGTGAAGCTATAGAATTTATTGGTTACCCTGCTAGGTTTCAGTCTTGCTTTGGTCTGATGTTTTTCAATGTTTCTATTCCTTTCTTTTGGAATGAGAACATTTGCCCTTTGACATTTGACCTCGGATGTATTTAACCTATTTTAAGCTTTTCATAAGAGTTTGCTTTGAGTTCCAGAAAAACACTTAGACTTGGACTGTATTTTTATTTTGAAAATAAACAAAAATGAAAACAATGATACAGAATTTCAAAATAAAATAGTAAGAAACTGATACTGATTAACATATTGTGTACTGTTATCTTCAAAGTAGTGTTCAGATTATCAGATATAGGCATGAAAGAAGTGAACAAATAATCAAATGATGAAAGCATAAAGTGCTCTTTTTGATTACTAACAGATCTGACAGATTTGCAGTGTAGTTAGCTATCATATACATATATATATATGACTCTATATACAGTACAGAAACATCTTCCCCCTTCTTTCTTTTCTCCTTTCCCCTATTCCAGTTGTTCTTTCCTTTTAAGCAGTGTAAAACTAAATTAGTAAATAAGATCCAAAATGTACAAAGACATTGTGAAAGTAAAAGGCAAAGGCTTGGACTTTTAAAAAACGTTGGGATTATTGAGGTTTTGGAGATGAGATTATTGCACTTCTAGTTGTACATATGACATTGCATAATGCTAGGTGTTATTATGAACTTGTTATTGTCCTTATTTGGAAATTAAGTGTGGTTTAAGGAGATGTGCCTGGGTGTGAAGTTAACAAGTAGCGGAGCATGACTACTAATCCTGCTTTGTCAATTTAACTGGATTAATAACAGCACAGTAAATTAGGGAAGCATGCACCTGGCTATATCTGGCTGGTCATGGAATGATGACCTTAGGCACTATCTATGGTCCCTAAGCTGTTCCTCTCTGGCACCGCTCACTTGCTTGGCTCTGCTCCTTGACACCCTGAACTGAGCAGTTTAATGGCTCCTCTGCTTTATCACACATCTACCTTGGAGCCAGCCAGCCTTAGACAGAAACCATACAGCAATTAAACTATTCTTCCTTTAAACTGTATCAGGTATTGTGTCCAGCAAGGGGAAACCTGACAAATGCAGCACTTACGTTCTGAAGTGTGAATCCTTTGATAAGTCTTCAGTGGTCTGTAAAACAGAGGGTCTGTCAGTTCACAGCACTAAGAGCACCCCACATTATCCTGACTCTACAAAACATATTAACATGTGTGAGAAGGTTGTGGGCCAAAGAATTGAACTTTTTCAATGCAAAATTTCTCAAATGACTTGACCACAGAACCATTCCTTTTAATGTTGAGAAAAATAATAAGAGGTAGTAAGCAAAAAGCTGGAGATTTAGAGAAAATATACTTATTATAAAGGACAGAAGAAAAATTTGAATGCATAGAACATAAGAAAGAGTAAGTCACATTAAATTAAGCATAAAATGCAATATAAAAAGGCAGAAGATGAAAGATAGTAAACAGCCAAATTGTCACTGCAGGATGCAGTTAGTGATATGGAACCACTGTTGAAAAGCTCTCTGGAAAGAGAAGAAAGATAGGTGAAAGTTAAAGCCTTGCACTTCTGGTTTTCTTAATTTTTGCTTTTACTTTTAGCAGTGTACCCAGAATTTAGCATGGCTTCTGGAGTGCAGAGAGCATTTGGGGGGATAAATGCTTGTTTTTGAAAGTTTGAGTTTTAAAAACATGCTTTTGACTATCCTTGCCTTATTTTTATATAGAAAGGGAATTTTCAAAAGCATTGGGAGGAACATTTTGAACAATGTTTAATCATTTATTTATTCTCTGATAGACCTGTTAACTCATTCATCATAGAACTTCCATTTATTTTTACTCTATGCAATAATTGTGTAAGCAGTTAAATACTTTACACTGTACAAGTATAATAATCAAAGTACATTTCTGAGTGCTTTAAAAACACAGAAAAGAGAATGACTAGTTTTTCAGAAGGGACCACGGAAGGAGGACATTATAGGAGCTTAAACAGCAGGCAACACCATACCTAGTATGCTGCATAAGTACATGGAAAACAGTGATGCTATTTTGTTTTGTTTAGATAATGTCTGTTCCTCAGAACCATCTTACTTTGAAAAATCATTCTTAATTATAGAAGCATCATATGATTTTTCAAAGTAAGACGGTTCTAATCTTTGATGCTCCTTTGATCCATTTAATAAATAAAATATAGGTCTATAGATTATTTATTTATTTCTTCTAGTATGTTTGCCAACTAACTATGATATTCTATTGTACATATTATGAATATAACCATAATAAGTTCCATGTTGGCCATAGTTTTGGTTTGGAAGACAGTACTATATTGACAGATCTCTCTGGTTGTTGGACCCAGATCACTTACAAACTTAATCATTTGTGCTGGACAAAAGGGAGGGAATCAAAAGTCTTGAGAGGTAGACAGCAGAAGGAGGCGGGGAGAAGAAGGAAGTGCATTTGAGAAGCATGGTGCAGAGTTTTGGATTGAGCATGAAATTCAGAGGTGTAGCTCTAAAACCAAGTCAGTGATCCATGGTCCATGCAGCTCCTCCTTTTTTTGTATCAGGCCCCTGCAAGTTAGTCCAGGTTTTGCTTCATATAAATAATAATTAAATGAATGTTGCATTAGTGTTGCTCGATTCTTAATTAAGGTAACATTTTTTCCTCATGCTATACAACAGGTGGGCGTTATTCAAAAGCTGCTGTGACATTAAGTGTAGAGTATTTCATACAGTGTTTCTACAAACAGAACTACGGTCCACAAAGCCAAAGCCTTTATTTTATGTGTACTATGTCTGAACCTTTTCTTTTTTCTTCTCTCTTCTGTAACTCCTGACATTGGAGGGCTCTCAGTTTACATGTGCTCTTTCCCATGCAAGACAAAAAGCAGTATACCATTATGTAAACACAATGCAGATTTTTGTTTATAATTTTATTTTTAGTTTTCATGAACTATTAATTTACAGAGAGGGAAACTATCTGATTTTAGATGAAAACAAATTTATAATTTAAAATATTTCTAGAGATTTTTGTTATAAATGACATATTCAGAAGTGTAGCAATTTTATTAGTCTCAAATGATTGACCAAAATTTAAATTTTGTTAATGATTTAGACATCTGGTTTCTATGTACCATTTGATATGCAAAATGTATTCATGATATTAAAAGTGAATGAAACAAATACAATGCAATTTAATAAGATAGCAACTCTAATTTTAAATTATGTATTTAAAATGATATATGCATATTAGCTAATTTACAACTATTGTGCAGCATCCCATCAATCATGAAGTCTTTTCTAATGCACTCAAGAAACATGCTTTGTATTAATGTATTAGAAACTTTCACACAAGAAGTATAATCTGAGAAACTATTGTGTTGTCTTAAAAGCCTGTGAATGGAACCCCAGGGACCCAGCAAGAAAGAAATCTATAAGCATCAACACAAAAAACAAAATAGAAACTATAAAATGACAAGACACTGAATCAAAATGCAACCCTAGATCTCCATCCCAGGCACAATGATAGGACAAACCCAGAGTGCATTGAGATAAGGGAAATCAGAAGTCAATTATTGAAAATTTCTGAAATGATAGCAACTGAACTGAAAACAAAAACAAATGGAAGAGACTAGAGAAAAAAATAATCTCTAAAGTGCAGAAAGAAATGACATCAAAATGAAATACATTAAAGCAGACAGAGATAAAAGAAACAAGAGCTCATGAAAACCATGGAAACCATGAATGCCCAACACAGGAAAGAAATGAAATCCGTGAAACAGATCTAACCAGAAATCCAGGAGATTTAAAACTCCACTGAAAGTGTACACAATAGATTGAATGAAGGTGAGGATGGAATATCCAACCCAGAAGGATTGTGGCTAGTGACCATGAAAAAAAAAGATATGCTTAAAATAGCAAAAGACCATGAAAAGTCAACCCAACATTTACAAGATAAATAAAATAAGAACATAAGATTGATTGGAGTTAGTCAGAAAATGGGAGATGGCACAAAAGCCATAAAAAACCTCTTCACAAAGATAATGGCAGAAAACTATCCAAATATGGGTAAAGAATTTGACTTAACATATAAATAACTAAAGCATAGAACTCAAATTATCTATGACCAAAATAAATGTACACCAAGGCTTATGATAATCAAAATTCAGAAATTCAACACAAGAACAGAACATTAAAAGTGGCTAGAGAAAAGAAACATACAATTAGAATCACAATGGATTTCTCAACACAGATCCTCAAATCAAGCAGACCTTGAACTGAGGTATTTCAAGCCCCACTGAAAGAAAATAACCTTCAAGCAAGATTGATGTACCCTACAAAATTATCTTTCAAAATCAATTAAGAAACAAGATACTTCCATGAAAAGAACAACTGAAGAAATTCATGACCACCAATCAGTCTTCAGAATGCCCTGAAGGATACATTAGAAAGAGAAAAGAAAGCACAAACAAAAGAGTACCAGTAGAAAGAAACCACCTGATAGGGCAAGCAATTAAACAGTGGGAAAAGACAGGGCACTAACAAGAGGAAAATAACATGAAAAAGATAGATCATATTCTATCAATGTAAATGATCTCAACTCTTCAATCAAAAGAAACAGATTGGCAGAATAAATCAAGAAGCAAATCCAACAGTATGCTGCATTCAGGAAACACATTCAATTCAAAAAGAAATACATACATTGAGAATCAAAGAATGGAAAATACTCCATGCCACGGTAACCCAGAAAAAAGCAGAGGCAACTATTTTATTTTCAGACAATGTGAACTTCAAGACAAAACTGATCCAAAGAGACGAGTGTCACTACATTCTTCTTGAGAGAAAATTCCAAGAAAAAAAGATAATCATACATATATATGCACCAAATACTGGTGTACTCAGCTATATAAAACAAATATTAACAGATTTGAAAAATTAACTAAACACTAACACAATTGTAATGGGGAACCTTAAACCCCACTCTCACAAATACAGATGAAGTAGGCAAAAACTCAACACAAAAATATCAGAATTAAACCAAAACTGTGAACAAATGGATTTAGGAGGTGTCTACAGAGTATTCCACCCCTCAACAGCATAATACACATTCTTATCAACTTCCCATAGCAAGTTCTCTAAAATAGGCCACATATTGGCCATAAAACATGCTTAAGTAAATGCACAGGAATTGAAGATATTCCATGAATAGTATGACAATAGTGCAATGAAATTGGAAATAAATGACAAAAGAAGCTACAAAAACTACATAAACATACAGAAATTAAACAATATCTTCCTGAAAAACCAGTGGGTTACAGAGAAAATTAAAGAAGAAATTAGGTAGCATGCACATTTAAATGACAATGCCAGTACAACATACCAAAGCTTATGGGACACAACGAAAACTGTCATAGAGAAATTTATCATGATGTAGTCTCACTTCAGGAAAACAGAAACAGCTCAAATAAATAACCCAATGTTGAACCTCAAACTTCTAGAAGAAGGAGAACAAACCAAACTCAAAGCTCATATAAGGGAGGAAATTACAAAGATAAGAGCAGAAATGAATGCAATTTAGACTAAGAAAACAACAAAAAGAATCAATCAAGATTATATATCATGATCAAGTGGGATTCATCGCACAGATGCAGGGATGGATCAACATACATAAATTAATAAATGTAGTCCACCATATTAATAGTGCCAAAGAAAAATCACATGATCATTGCAATAAGAGTTGGTTCTTTGAAAGATTAAATAAACTTGATGAACCCTTAGCCAACCTCATGAAAAAGGGGAAGAAAAAGACTCAAATTCAAGCAATTAGGGATGAAAAGAGGGAAATCACAATGTATCATACGGAAATCCAGATCATCAATGCCTACTTCAAAAACCCTACTTTAAACTAAGATATAAAACACAAAAGAAACGGACAGATTCCTAGACATGAATGAATTGCCAAACACAATAAAGAAGATATATAAAAATTCTAAATAACTCCATATCAGCCAATGATGTTGAAAGTACAATTAAAAACTTACAAATAAAGAAAAGCCCAGTGTTTCCATTCACTGTTGAATTCTACAAGACTTTTAGAGAATATCTAATGCCACTAATGCTGAAGCTCCTTAATGAAATTCAAAGGGAAGCAATATTCCAAAATCACTCAAATATTACCCAGATAGTCAAATGAGAGACAGAGCTAACCAAAAAGGAAATCTATGTGCAATCTGTCTTATGAGCATAGATACAAAAATCCTTAATAAGACACTGGCAAACAGAATGCAGCAAATCATCAAGAAGATTATATATCATGATCAAGTAGGATTCATTGCACAGATGCAGGGATGGATCAACATACATAAATTAATAAATGTAGTCCACCATATTAACAGTGCCAAAGAAAAATCACATGATCACTACAATAAATGCAACAAAAGCATTTGACTAAGTTCAACACCTATTCATGATTAAAAAAAAACTCTACAGAAAATTTGAATAGATGGTCTTTATCTTAGTCTGATATAAACAATGTATGACAAACCAACAGTCAACATTTTGCTCAATGGAGAATAAATGAAGCTTCATTCTAAATCAGGAATAAGATAAGGATATCCACTATCCCCTCTCCTATCAATATAGTTTGGAAATATTAGCCAGACCAATTAGACAAGAGAGAGAGAGATAAAAGGAATAAGGATAGGAAAAAAAGAAGTTAAATTATTATTTGTGGTTTATGTAATGCTCTAAATATAAGATTCCCAAAACTACCAAAATGCTTGTAGATTAAGCAATCAAATTCAGTAGTGTAGCTGGATAAAAATAATCAACACTAAAAAAATCAATATTATTTCTGCACACAAACAACAAGTTACACAAAGAGCGAAATTAGGGGAACTACACTCTTCACATTAATATTCAAAAAATACTTAGGAATCAAAGGAAGTAAAAGATTTATATATTGAAAATTATTATGCTCTAAAAAAGGAGATTGAAGAGAATACGAGAAGATGGAAAGATATTCCTTGCTCATGGATAGGAAGAACCTACAGAATGAAAGTAGTCATACTCTCAAAATTGTTATAAAGATTTAATGCAATTACAATCAGGTCCTATTAGCACACCTCACAGGACTGAAGAAAACATTCCTAAAATTAATCTGGAACAGAAGAGATCTAGAATAGCAAAATCAATTCTGGGCAACAAAGACAAGACAGGGGGCATCACAATTCCTGACTTGAAATTATAGCGCAAAGCTAATGTGATAAAATCAGCATGGTATTGCAAAAAACAGACCTGAGAATCAGTGGAACAGACTAGAATATATAGATACAACTCCACATACCTTCAGCCACTTTGACAAAGAGGCCAAACATGTTCACTGGACGATAGATTCTTTAATAAATGGTGGCAGAAAAACAGGATTACCACATGCTGAACAAAAAAATAAACCTGTATCTATCACCATGCACTAAACTAAAGTTAAAATGGATTTAAGTTATAAATATTGTAACAGAAACACTGACTCTACTGGAAGAGAATATAGCTAGAAATCTTTGAGACATAGATATATGCAGAGTTAATAAACAAAGCCCAGACACGTGAGCAATACAACAAAGAATCAACAATTGAGATCGCATCCTTTTTTTTTTTTTTTGGTTGACCTTGCACTTGCAAGCCAGACACTTGTGCCACTGAGCTAAACCTTGGCCCTGAGATCTCATATTACTAATATCTTTTGCACAAGAGACGAAATCACCAGCAGAGTGAAAAGGGCAACCCATAGAGTGAAAATTTTTTTAGTCAGTTGTCTTTCAGACAAAAGACTGATGTCTAGAGCATATAAAGAACTAAAAATATCAGATCGCCCAAACCTATAGACCCAATCCAAAAATGAAAATATGAGATAAATATATACTTCTCAGATTAAGAAATATAAACAGCAAGTGAATATATTAAAAAATTTCAGTGTCATTGTTGGATTGAAAGATGTAAATTAAAATAACGCTGAGATTTCATCTCTCCAGAAAGAATGGCTATCATCAAGAAATCAACCAATAACTAATGCTGGAGGGTCTGTGGGGAAAAAGGAACCCTCCTCCACTGTTTGTGGAAGAGTAGACTGGTGCATCCACTAAGGAAATCAATATGGAGATTATTTTAAAAAACTAGGAATATAGGTCCCATTAAACCTAGTTGTTGCTCTTCTAGGTATATTCCCAGAAGAATTAAAAAAATTATACCACAATGATATATGATATACGTATTATTTATAGCAGTATAATTGGTAATAGATCTTGGAAGCAAACTAAATGTCTGTCAATCAAGAAGTAGATAAAAATGATGTGATCCTTTTATACAATGGAGTACTACTCAACCATAAAGAAAGATAAACTTGAGAATTTTATAAGTAAATGAATGGAGCATACTCATAAGTGAAACAAATCAGACTCACATGTGTAAAAATTGTATTATCTTCCTGGTGTGAAAAACTAAAACTGTAAATAAAGTAAAAAATGTGCATTAGATATTGTGAAATGGAAAGAAACTGTTAAAAAAGAAAGAGGAGTTATGGTGGGGGAAAGAGGAAAGAAAGGAGAGGAAAAGAAAAAAATACAAGACAATTATGTTACTAGTTTTGTTTAGTTCATTGAAAAGAAAGGTTGTGCTAACGTTTGAAGAATTTTTTATGTCTGTATCTTGTACTCTGAGTAACTACTTTGGAGATAATAATTTGCAATGTATAAACTATTGTTATTCTCCTAATATCTTGTTTTGAAATTTTGTGCTTTTCCCCATAAAATTAAAAGAATACCTATGCATGACAGGAACTAAATTTATTTTACTGTTTGTTTCAGCAAGGCAAAGGCTTTCTTTCACTTTCTTCTCTTTATAAAACTATCTTATTACCACTTGCAGATGTTTGCAAAAAGGTTTCACACAAAGTGAAATATGGAGGTGGCAAAAGCATAAAAACTTTAGGAAAATACCAAAAATTATACTATCTGTATATAATTACACTGAGCATCATTTTCTGTGTCTGTATTGTCTGTATAATTTGGAATGAAGAGATGATCCAGACTTTAAGAAACTTGTGATCTTTTCATTAATTTACCTGCCAAACATTATTGTAATTCCTACTGTACACCTGTAAGTATTTGAAAGGCTGGGACTGCCATGGAAAACAGCTCACTGCTGCCTCACAAACACACATCCTATTTTGCAACCCATGGGAGATGCCTGCTAACATCAAAGACACGCTCATTTGGAAAAGACATCTGCTTATGTATGTTACTCTGGATTTTCCTAAAGTAAGCAAGTGATCAAAATAAAGGAAAATATTTTCATTCTTTATACAAAAAATAATGATTTGGAGTGCAAATGGAGATTGCATCTTGTATTAAGAATTTGAAAGAATCCAAAGGCAGAATTTTGTGCTAAGCTTATTATGATGGGAAAAATAAGGTCATTCTAGTGACAACTGGATTCTCCTGTTAACAGTATTGCAATTTAGAAAAATGAACTGTTTAGACAAATTCCTTGGCTTGGGTTTTTTGTCTTCCTAGCAGTTGTAGCTTTGGGCAAGTGCTTAAAATACAAATTGGCAAAGAAAACAATATAAATATTTGCTGTTGTCATCATCACTGGAGTCTGAGGAATCATGACTCTTTTCACAGAGCTTGCCTGTGACTCTAACTTGGCATCTGTACAGTCACAAAGAATGGCAGAGTTATTAATGGCTGTGTGGAATGGAAGACATTTGGCTGTTCATCTCTTTCTGTAACTTGTGGTGGAGCTCCAGCATTCTGTTTTGTTTATACTGATAAGTTATATAACCAAACTGGATGATTAGGCAGGCCCTGATTTTGGAGTAGAAGGAATATCCACTAACAGAGAAGACCCCAGAGTTACCATACTTTAACTGATACATAACTCATCATATTTTCCATATAGCTTTGTCTCAATGATTACAGAATTTTCAAATTGTACCTGCATGTTTAACTTTATTTCACTTTTATTTTTCAAAAAGTAGATATCGTAGTGTGTCTCTACCATTTATAGTGTTACAATGATTATGTTATTTCAGTAAACCTTCTTGCTAGAATATTAAAAGTTAGAGGACTTGAACTGGAGAGACAAACTTGTAAAGGAACTGGAGGTCAAATTGGGATAAGATGACATAACCAGGTATGGAGTTTAGCAGAAAGTGGTCCCCCCAGCAAGAATACCTCATTTCTTAGTTGCCCAGGTAATAGTTCCCGTTGCAGTTCCTGTTACTGTTGTCTCCTAGTAATGGCTGATCACTGTGATGCTTTATTATAAGAACCAATCAAAGACAGCCCCGGACTCTGACAGATTTCCTAAGACTTCAGGGCCTGACATTTTGAGGAATAATTGATTCATAGCCAGTGCCTATCCAATGTTAAATAAATCTTCCTAAATTCCTGATGTTGTTTTGGTGTTTCTGCTTGCTATTGCAGAAGTGTATCTATCTCTAAAACTGGACCTTCTGATATTTTAAAAATATTGTTTAAGGTTGTGCTGCTTTTTTTTTGTTTGTTTAATTTCGTTTTGAGACAGGGTCTTTCAGTGTAGTTCAGTTTGGCCTTGAACTTACTGTGGAGCCCAGGCTGAGGCAATCACCATGATCCACCAGCCTCAGTCTCAGCCTCCAGAGTGTTAAGAGCACAGCTGTGTACCACCATGTCTAGCTTCTTTCTTTGATTAAAACTCCTTGTATGAATCACCTTTTGCCACTAAATCTCAGCTACATGATGGTAGCTCATCTGTTGTGGGTTAGCTGGGTTTTGCTGGGGGCAGGCAGACCCAGTATCTTCTTCATGTGCCATTCATTCTGAGACTGAAGCCAAAGGATCTGCCATTTTCCCCGGGGCATTGCCTTCTCATGGAGTAGAGCAGATTAGGGGGGAGAGAGAGAGAGACAATTCAGATCACACAGCACATTTGTTACCATGTGCTGTGCATTGTGTTTATTTCTCCAATCCACCACCAAAGTCAGACACATGACCACATCCAGTTCAGAGAAATGGAGAAGGAGCTTCTGCCTACTGGAAGCCAAAGCAAAGGTCTAGAGAGAGCGAATACTTGACTTCATGCTTCATAGAAATAGTCACAGACACAAGTTCATAGAGAGGTTAGTGCTGGGCAGGTGGCCTTGTACAATTGTTACCCTCCCAAAAGTACAGCTCGATTACTGTAAAATGCATTTATTATCCTAGTGACAATTATTTTACTGCTTCTTGGAAGTTCACATAGGTACTTTCCTTTCTATCTTCTCTCTGTCTCAATAATTTTAGTCTAGATTGGGAGCCAGAAGCTCTGGGCAACTGTGTTGCTAACTTCAGTTTCATCACCTGTGAAACAATTGCAGAGCGGTCCTTTGCTTGTGATTGGCCAATCACCAGAAGATGATGAGAATAATATTGACAATAGTGATTACAGTACCATGTGATAGGCACTGTCCTGAACATTTTAATGTGTGTTAACATACTTAATTTTTGCAATCCTGTGAAATAGGTTTTATTATTAACACCAATTTGTGGCTGAGGAAGCTGAGTGATGAAAATAGCTTGTTCAAGATCACACCGCTAGAAAAGTCAAAATCTGAGAATTATAGTTAGGTAACTGTGGGTCAGAGATTGTATGGACAAATATTCCGCCATGCAATAAAAATAGTATAAAAGTGCTCTATCATAAAAGATGGAAGACAAGTATTTCATTTATCATTCTTTTTTCAAAATAAATATTATAAATCTATGCCTTAAAGCATTGTTAAAAAAGCTTATTTTCTGTATTTATCCCACCTCACCCCACCATTATCTTACTGCCTATTCTCTGAAAGAGCTGATGAAGAGAAGCCACCTCCAGAGAGCTCATGCTAAGGGCTGGCTTACAAGTACCATCTGCTTGGGGTTTTGCAAGCAGGTAACAGTAACTGCAATACGAGGGACATTAGCTTAGGTTTAAAGATATTTATTATAGTTTTCATTGTGGTCCTATAAAGGAATAGTCTGTTCTCTTTCACAGATGAGGAAGCTGCATCTTAGAGAAGATGAGTAAATTGTTTTTTCAGACTTGTAGCTGATTTTTATTTCAAACCCCGTTCTCTTGGAGACCAGGTTTTTTCCTGTCGTGAAACTTCCTACAGAAAAGGCTCAGGTTGAGTTCATCGTGAATGTCAAGTGTCATTCCATCCACAAGTCCTTAAAGACATAGATACCAAAGCTGCCTTGAACTGTGATAACAATTTTCTCTGTGAATTTACAGTGAAGACCTCTGCTTTATCACTTAAATATATGCATTGAGGTTTAGCAAGTTCTCGATAACACTAGGTGTTGGTCATGTGTTTGAATTCTCATTCTGCAGCTTTTGGATATGTGTTATCCCACTTAGATTTTGTTGTTGGGAGCAGGGAAAGAGAAAGAAGCACTTTCAACTGAGGATATAGGGAAACAAGTGGGATAGATGCCAGTTGTCACTTAATGGCCACTTTTGCCTGAATCTTACTTTCATGCATCTACCTAGTCCTCAAACATGCTGAGAACCCTCATCGATCCTATAGGTGGCTGAGCTCAAGACATCAAATGTCTGCAGCTACCTGGATTTCAGTTTCAGCTATGAGTGAATAGCTTATTGTTAGGTTTTATAGCTGGCTGTTTTCCCAGACCTCAGGCCCTCAGAGGTGGAGCTTTAGAAAGGAGATTGGATTATGGGGTGATGCAGCTGACTTACTGTCAGAAGGTAGGATCTTCTTGAAAGAAGCAGGTCATTGGGGATGTGATACGACACCATGTGTCTCCCTTCCTGGCTCTGCTCTGCTCTTTGTGCTTTCCAGCTGCCATGAAGTGAGCAGCTTTTCCCCCACCTATGTCTTTCTGCCATGTGATTTCCATGTTTCAGCCTGCTGAGCATGGACTGAAACTTCTGAAACATGAGCCAAAAATTAATGTCTCCCCCTTTAAATTGTGGGTGTAGGGTACTGCGTCTCAGTGCTGGGAAGTGATTAAGATGCTGAATAACCTTGAACAAATTATGTAAGTTATCGTGCTTTCACTTTCCCATGTCAAGGATGGTGGAATAATTCACTGAGATAATATATATTATATAATGTTCTTGACCCCATCTATGGCATACAATAAATACTATCATGATGATGAGACAATTTTGTACGAAATAGTGCAGTAATAAAGAAATTGAGACATGGCCTCCACAACCAAAGACTCAAAGTGCATAGCAGTGTCAGTGAAAATATATAGCACCGATACTGTAGAATTCATTTAATCATAGAGGTAAATGAACAGTGACATAGTTGGGACCAAAGAGCTACTCTGATTGCTTCAGTTAAAAGACTTAAAAGAGGAAAAGATGATCGACCTGGAATTTAAAAGTACAGTATTATTAATATATAAATATGATGGCATTCTAGTTGTAGTGAATAGTTTATAAAAATTCACAAAGATAGGAAACAAAATGGTACTTTAAGTGAACACAAATAAGCTATTAAATCTCCAGGTCAGGGTACTGTGGGGTCTAAACTTCAGACAGTGGTGAGCTCTTGAGCTTAAGGAGAAGAGGAACATGGGCAAATTTACAGTGGAGAGACACCCCTGTAGTAATCATGCCCCCCCAATCACTGAGGCTGGGGACTGAGGAACTAGCTTGTGGAACACTGACACCCTCTAGGACAGAAACACCAAAGGAGCTCTCAGCAAGCCTGTGGCATGGGAGAGGGGGCAATTGATAGAGTCAAGCAGTTAGGAAGAGAGAAGACTCCAAAGTCAGCTCCAAATCTCCAGCTTCTAGGTCTAGACTTTAGGGTTGGAAACGGCATTCGCTGAGATGAAGATGTCAAGTTGGAAGTAAGCTTGTGGAATGAGTGAATGTGAATTGAAGTTCTACTTGAGATTTCTTTGGCGGTCTGGAAGTTGAGTTGAGGTGTACTACAGAGACAGCTGGACAGTTGTTACTCTTACATATAGGAGTAGAAGCCAAGGGGCTGCAGTCCCATCAGGAGTATGCTGTGACAGATAATGTGATGTCCCGGTCAGGATCAGTGTTGAAAGAAGACATGAAGAGAGAACAGCCAGAGAAGCTGTAAGACTAAGGGTGGACTCACTTGGATGAAGTGAAATGGCTCAGAGGGGAACGGGCAGCCTGGTCTTCCCTGTGAGAGACACCTGGTGCAGGACTAGACCTCATGCATAGCCTCAGCAGCAGCTCATGATGAAAGACTACAGTAGCTCTAAATTGATTCGCTTTAAAGCTGTGAGCATGCCTTGGTGATGACAGCCTAAAAATACTTGCTGGTATCAATAGAAGGCGGTATGCATTAGGATTCTGGACTTCGGAGACTCGCTGCCTGGTTTTGAACTACACAAAACAAAGCACTAGTATTTTCCTGTGTTGTGTTCTGAGATAAATTGCTGATTGTCTCCGTGTCTTATTAAGCTTTCTGTTGCTGTGACAAAATAGCTAAGATATTCATAAAAATATCTAAGACAAATTATCTAAGATATTTTGTCACAGCAACAGATAATAACATTAAAGAGGTAAGATTTGTTTTGGCCCATGAGTGGAAATCATAAAGAACCAGTTTATTCTACTGTCGAGCAGTTTGCAAAAATTCTTTCCCGCACTTAGTATGTGTTCAGTGTCATTTTATTACTTATAAATTCTTTCATGCGTGCATTTATTTCTATTACTGTCTTGTAATAGAGAAACTGTATAAAATATAGTAAAACATAACAAAGGCAAAATCAATGTAAAAGAACAGAGAAATAGATCTTGCTGAGCCTGGTCGGGGAAACAATAATCACAGCTTAGGAATCAGTTTAGCCAGGAGTTCTCTGAAAGATAAGGCAAAAGGAAAAAAACATTGTTCTTGTTGACTACGAAAAACAAGATGAATAATGACGTTAATTATTAAGTCAAAAGACAAAATGAGCTTCATGAGCTCTTTATATAAAGAGTATCACTAGACAATGTTTTGAGCAAAACATGTAGGTATTGATAATTTCATATGGTTTCTATAAAAGAAGCATCCATGTGTATGTTCTTATTTTAAAGGCAACAGCCTTTAATGCAGCTGACTTGGAAAACAGATGGAGCAAAACACCCACAAATCTGCCAATCGAATGCTTATTTTTATGTTGGTAAATTTATTTGTCTTTGCCCGATGCAATTATAGCTTCCGTGAATAATTTCAGCTGGATTCCTTTAATGTTAAAGGACCCCACCACATGTGAACTGACAGAGGTACCTCATGTTTATGGCTGTGACAATCTCTCAATTTTATATCCCACTTATTTCACTTCATACATCATCTATTTCTTTTTGCTGCTGGATGATTTTTATAATTATTCAATTTTTACAATCAATTCTAGATTTACTACAATTTAACAGGTGTTTAGTCCTATAAAATGCTATAATGAAACTTACGGTACATATTGCCTTCCCTCTTTTATGTGATTAACTGTATTGTTCATTATCCCACATAAATGCTTTGATTTGATTTAGTATTGGAAATTGGCTCACAATAATAAACATTATGATAAACAATGCTTTGCCACATGTTGATATATTTACTATTAAAATATTTCAGTAATATGGCTTATTACATTTTCTGTGTTTTCTTTATGAAGATCTATATCAGAAAATTTCTCTCATTTTATGCCAGAAATAAGTAGTTGTGTGTATTTTATGGCAATAGTTTGTTAATATTTTCTTCAGGGAATCAGGTATTAGAATGTGATTTTCTCATTATTGTTGGTTGATAGGCACAGAGTCAAATATCTCGCTCACAATCCCAGCAATTTCCAATGGACATCTGAAGAGATCTTTGTAAAACATATTAGCCTTGGACCTAGAGTTCAGGTACTTTTCAGTACCTTTTGTTTCATTTCTTTTATCCATTTACTCTATTTTACAATAGAACATTAGATTCTTTATTTTTATGTTTACTTCTTTGGGTGGTGGGAATTGAACCCAGGGCTTCGTGCATGCTAGGCAAGCCCTCTTTTTTGGAGCTATATCCGCAGCCCCCATTTATTTATTTTAAATTTTACTTTATTTTGAGACATTTTGTAATTTATGCAAGCCTTTGAACTCTTCTGAAACAAGTCAAGGATTATAAGGAAATAAATGCTTATAAATATTTGGATTATTTTCATAGAGTTGTGTTGAAAAGTAGGATCACTGGTTCTTTGCCAGTCACATTATAGCTTTTTTTTATTTTAAAGAAAATAAAATGAAACAAAAAGGAATAAAGCAAATCAGAACAGGACAATGCAAGCAATACAGGCCTTCAAAACAAGACAAGAAATCAAAAATGGCTACCATAATGTCTCTCATTTCCTTCAAAATAGCTGTGCATACCACCATAGCCATTGCTGATTTCCTATTAACTTGTTTTTAAGTCATGTATTGCTTTCGTTCTTTTGTTTTGATAGGTTTTGTTCTGTTTTGTTTGCTCGTTATTTGCTTAATTGGGATAAAACCAACAGCATGAATTCCAAGGCAATGTCATAAGGAGAGTTATCATGACTGTCTTTCTTATTTTTTGTTAGGACATGTTTGGGGTGTATGATAATTACATTAATCACAAGGAGCTTATTCATGTGCCTAACATATTTTAATTTTTTTGACATCTTCTCTTCTCTCTCCATATCCTCTCCATCTCTTGGCTACATTCCCATTTGCCAAAGATCTCTCTAATTTATCCTGCACTTTTTTATACTTAATTATACTTCATATAAGAAAAAAACCATGTGATTTTTAAGAATAAAATAAAGTAAAGCGAAACAAAACAGAACAAAACAAATCAGAACAGAACAATGCAAGCAACACAGGACCTCAAAGCAAGGCAACAGGAAATCAACAGTGGCTGCTATAATGTCTGTTGTTTTCTCTGAAATAGTTGTCCATACTTTTACACACAATAAAATGAAACAAAACAAAATAGAATAAAACCAATCAAAACAAAATGATGAAAGCATTGCAGGCCTTCACACCAGGAAAATGGGAAATCAACAATGGCTACCATAAGGTCTCCCACTTTCTTCAGAATAGCTGTCCATACATTCACATATATTGAAATTAAATAATAGAAAAGCCTAAAACAAATCAAAATAAAAGAATAAAAACATTGCAGAACTTCAAAACCAGATAATAAAATAAATAATGATTACTAGGATTTTCCTTTGTACGTCTCTTTCTTCCTTCTCATCTCCTACACTTTTAAGTTTTCAAATTTTTCTTCTCATATTCTTTTATTCCCAATGACCTATATATTTAGTAGTACAATCATTGAATTCTTTTCTACCATTAGTGGAAATACAGCTGTCAAACTTAATATATCTTAGCTGTATATCAATATATGGGTTGTGTTCGTGTTTGTACTATCATTATAAGTGTCTCGCTATGGTTAAGAACATTATTGGCTCTTTTTTTTTTTTTTTTTTTTTTTATCGGTACTGGGGATCGAACTCACGCCTTGCAAGGCAGGCGCTTATGCCGCTGAGCTAAATCCCCAGCCCCCACATTATTGGTTCTTATGGTATGTTTATACTATTTTGTCTTGGATGATATTACAGGAGTGAATTTTTCAGGGTCACAAAATTGTATTAATGGTTTTATTCTGTACCTTTTAAACATTAACAATAATGAAGTCCATTCCCACAGAACAGGGTGCTGAGCAGTTAAACAGCACCCTCCATTCCCAAATTAACAGAGGTAGTTGTATCTTGGGATAAAGGCCAAGGACACCACTAAAAGTCAGACTAACCAAAGACATTTCTAGACTGACAACAAGGTTTTTCCACTCTAAGTGCTCACAAATATCAGTACAAAACAAAACCAACCAACCAACCAAAGAAACTTAATAGAAACACGACAAGATAAAGTAATAAAATGCTTCACAAGACTCTCATTTCTCCAAAGTCAACTGAGGGAAAAGAAGAAGGAGAAGAGCAAAAGCTACACACCCCAATCATTAGAAAAGATAAGAGAGGAGGTTATAAAAGAAGATCAAAAAGACAATTGGCAGGACTGCAGCAGATAATGGCGGTAATAAACAAAATGATGATAAACTGATAATGGCAGTAACAAAATGATGGAGGGGCTTTCAGACGATATTAATGAAAAGCTAGCTGAACTAAGCAAAATGTTACAGAATGTGAATGACCTGTTTTGCAATGAATCCGAGTCCATGAAAATGTTTTTCAGTAGTTTCAAACTGTATTGAAAGTTTAGGTAGCAGAAAGAAAAAGTGAAGACAAAATTTCAGAATTAGAGGACAGAAGTGTGCAAAAGCCTGCTACTCAAAGACACCTTAAAAAACCAAGAGAACATGAAAAATGGATCCAACACTGCTTGAGGTTGCAGAGAAAGATTAATTGAAATATATGAAGACTCATAAGATAGAACAGATGCATTAAAAAAGACCCTGTTTGCTGATGTAAGAGTAGAAAATGTTCCAAATATAGGGAAACAAATAAACATATAGATAAGTGAAGCACAAGGAACCTCAAATAGCCATGATCAAAAGAGAGCCTCTACATGTAACATTAGAGGCAGGGTTCCAAAGGTCTAACACAAGAACAAAACCATATAAAGTAATGACTCACTGATAAAGATAAACCCATTAGAATTATAGCCAATTTTTCAACACAAACCTTAGGGGCCAGCAGGACTGGCCCCTAAGATTTTTTATTTCAAGCCCCTGAAAGACAACAACTTTCAACTGCAAATTACATATCCTGAAAAAAAAAATCCTTCAAAACTGTTGAAGAATAAGGTATTTCTATGGCACAGAGCACCTCAAGAAATTCATGATCACTATTATTTTTGGAGTTTTAACTTTGGGTTTTCCCACTAAATCAAGGATGAGGAGTGTTTGGTGGATCACTTATGCTTTCAGAAAACTGAGAAATCCCTGGTATCTCTCCCTGCACCCTGTCACACCTTAGGCATATCCCCTCCATTTTAAAAATTTTTATGTATTTTGAGACACATTCTCCATAAGGACTAATTTGCTCAGGCTGTCCTTGAACTTGCTGTGGCTCTCCTGCACCAGCCTCTCAGAAGACTGTGGTCACAGGCTATACCACAATAAATTATTTTTTCTTAGATCTGTTAGCAACTCCTCGAGAGAGCAAGGCTTGCAGATGAATGCTTGTAATCCCTGAACTCAGGAAGGGAATGCAGCACGTTCATTGGAAGTTCTAGCCCAGCCCAGGATATACACTGAGTTCAAATCCAGCCAGATAGAAAGACCCTGTAGAAAAAAAAAAAAACAAAAAACTAAACCAGAGAGGCCCCTCAGTGAAAGCAGGTCTGGTTTATCCTGGCATCTGACTGTCTGATTTAATCTGTGCCTCAGTTATTGCTGCAGTGTGAGACTGGTTGGATTGCTGTCATCTCAAAATATACTTTGAAATCAGGTGTTGTGATGCATCTATTTTGCTATTCTTGTGTAGATATGGGAACGCACTTTGTAATGTTCTGTCACTCCTATGAATATTCGGATTGCCTTTTCTAGTTATAGGAAAATGTCGCCGGTATTTGACCAGAATGGTATTGATTCTGGTGGTTGCTTTGTGTAGCACAGACCCCCTAATAATCCAGAATGATGGTGTTTCTTTCTTTTTCCTGTGATTTTCACTCATTCATTAGTGCTCTGTAGTTTTCAGTCAAGAGATGAATTTGGATAAACTTTTCCTGTGCATTCATTCCTAATGATGCTTTTACACAGAGAGTTATTATTTATTTTTGTGGTGGAGGGATAGTTTAAGTGTATGAAATTGGAATTAACTTTTCTGTGCAGAATTTGTATCCTAAAACTTCACTAATTTGTTCCTTTCTTCTAGCAGATTTTAGCACAGTCCTAGATTTTCTGTATATACAATGTATCTTCTGAAAACAGAAACAATCATCACTATTTCCTGTCTAATTTGGGTATCTTGGATTTCTTTCTCTGGATAATTTCCATAGCCAGGACTCTGAGTACTGCACTGAATAGATGTTAGATGGTGACCTTATTCCTGAACTTAGAGGAGAAACTCTGAGCATCCCTGACTGAGCCTGCTGTTAGTGTTTCCAGGACACTTATTGTGCTGAAGTCCATTTCTTTGCACATAGTGTGGGAACAACTTTTATCATGAAACAATGTTGATGTTTTCCCAGTGTTTCTCTTCAACTAGATGGAGATGTTAGGATTTTTGTACTTTTTAATTTATTTATTTATTTTGGCCTTTTTGTACTTTGTTCTGAGAATGTGGTTTTTCACACTGAATGGTTTCTGCATCTTGAACCATTCTTGGACAGCTGAGGTCAATCCTGATATAGATTGTGGTGTTGGAACCTTGAATGTGCTGGTGAATTTAGCTTATGAGGTTTGTTAAGCATTTTTCTGTTTGTGCTCATTAGGAATATTGGCCTGCATGGTATTTCCAACACATCTTTGTCAGTCTGGGCTATCAGGGTGATTTTATTATCTAAAAAATGAATTTGGAATTTCTCTTCCATTTTCTGGAGGGCCTGCAAAGTGATAGATATTTATTCTTTCTTCAATTCTTGATAAAATTCATCAAAGCATCTGTCTTATCATGGACTTTTTGGTCGCTTTTGGTGTTTGCATTGTGCAGTTTTGTGGTTGATTCACTGTCCGCATTCACTACTGGTCTGTTTGTCTCCTCCTTATTCATTGTGGCTCAGTAACACCAAAGATCCAATACCCATGAGGTATCATTTTCCAGTTCTTCCCAACTTGCAATATGCACCTTAGGACACAGCCATCTACTTCTTTATGGATCTTGATATTAACCTAGTCTGAAGATTTCACACATATGTATATGTGTAAATGTATATACATATGTATAGACAGACATATACCACCCTACAGTATATACTTTTTGTGAGTAATATCTATAGGCATGTACTCTTTTAATGTACAGTTTTGGGAGTGGTGGTCACTGCTGGAGGAAAAGTAAAGAGAATAAGATAATGAATCACGAAACACATGATTCTGGAAGTTTTTCCCAAGTGAAAAATGTATGGATTTATGGACTGCAGGGTTTCTTTAGGTGATCAGTACAGTGGCAGGATACAGACCCCCATTGAGATACACCAAGGTACAATTTTAGAACAGGAAATTTAGGGAGAAAATTCCATAGCTCATCTGACAAAACAAATAGACCAGAAATAAAGAATCAAATGGCACTGAATGTATCAGAGATAACTGAAAGTTGGATGATTGTGTTTTGACAAGCTCTAACTCAGGCACATTTTTCATGAAGAAGCTTCTAGAAAATGTACTCTTTCAGAAAAAGGTGTATGCAAAGAATGGGAAGCACTGGAATCAAGGATACAAGGGCTCCAAGTAGATAAAGGAGAAAGAAGTGACTGAAATAGTGGGCAAGATAAATTGCACAACCAAAATGATGACCAAACCAGTCCTTCCATGACAAGATTAGCTACAGATACCAAGGTTTAGAGAGGAAGACATTTTCAGTGTTCACAAATTGTGAGTCTCTAAGGTTCTACTGGAAACTAGTTGAGATCTCTTAAAGAGTGTGTGGTAATTTTTTAAAAATTTTATTTAAGGAGAAAAAGAAAAAAAAACAGAAAAGGGGTACAAGTTACACAGAATTTTAGAAAAAATAAACAGTAGGAAATCACTAGTTAATAGATTACATATTGTCATCTTAGAAATCATTGTTCAAGTTACAAAATTAAAGCATATAAAGTGGACTTTCAAACAGTGAGACTGCAAACAGTTCTGTTCAATGATCCGACAAAACTCAGTAATATGGTTAGCTATCTTATACACTTAAATATACATGCAGTTATGTCCTTTAGAGCACTTTCTTTTCCTCTCTTTTGTACAATGACAGTGTGTGGTAATTTTAAGACAAAGTCTTTGAAATTATTCCCTTCAAGAGGGTGGAGGTTAATCCCTTCCTTCTGTTTGTGCTAGGCTGTGCAACTCACTTAAAAGGAGAAGACAAGAGTGAAAGCCTAATGGGAAATGAGAGGCTGGAAGGTTTCCTGTGTGTGGTTGGGGAGGAGGCTGTGGGTGAGAAGGCCTCATCTTCCTTAGCAGAAGTCAGAAACTAGAATCTGCCACCAAATACCAAGGAAAGGCTGCAGGAGCAGGAGCAGACTTCTGACAGAACTGCAACAAACACAGGAAGAACTGGTCGCGAGTGTGAAAGGAGGTGCTGGTACACACAGGAAGGGGCAGCAGGAGGTAGCAGAGCTCGGGGGTGGGGAGGGAGTGCAGGCTCGCTGTCTGATTTTATTCCTCAAACTATTCCCATGAATTCATTGTAAAAAAGTAAATTGAATTAAAAAAATAAAAAAGTAAAAATTTTTAAAAAAAGAAAAAGAAAAGAAAAGAAAAACAAGAGTACTACTAAAATAATTCCAGAAAGGTGTGGAAAGGCTGTTACCAATGTTGTCAGGTTCCTAATCAGTACCTTGCATCTTTTGCAATGCCCAGTTATGATAAAGAGGCCTCCAAACATGGTCATTACATCTGAAGAAGAGAACATCTACACGACATTAACCTCCACGTAAGATCTTACCATGCTGTCTGATAGGATGCAAAATACCGCTTCGGAGCCACAGTATGGGCTCATTGACAGGAACCTGTTAGTGTTCAGAGATGAGATAGAATCTCTCGGGACTCCTGAAGTCAGCTCTGGGGGCTGTTTTGTTGTCTCTATTGATTTAAAATGTGCAAAAGTATCCTAGACACTGATAAATTCTTTTTTTGTCTTTTCTTCTTGAAAAGTCACTCAAAAAATTTTATCTGGACTTAGTTTGACTTAATAAATATTTATCAACTATTCATGATGTGATCATAGTCTGGAGACCAGAAAAGACTTGTATAATCAAACAGTCATAATACAGTAAGATTGTGCTAAGATACATGCATGCACATGTCAGAGAAATAATTGAATGGAAATTTGCCTGAGCATTAATTACATCAGTTGTGTATGGGATGATGGAAGGTGTACAGAGAAGGTGATAGGGAAGGTGTTGGACAACATTACACTGAAGAGGTTTTTGGACCATAGATTGTTTACCAGGTGTAAAGAAGTTGAACAGCACTTCAGAAAAAAGAACCAGTATATGAAAAGGCACAGAGGCATGAACAGCATTGGATCCTTAGGAATCAAACCAGCTCAGCATTGTTCGGCCACGGGATGCCAGGGCTGGAGAGAAAGGCAGCAGGCAGGTGATAGGAGGCTTTATTTGTCATCATAGGGGATTTATTCTCTCCCCTGTAGAACTGGCATTATCTGTGTGAACTGACATTAGAATAAATTTCATATATTGCAAGTTTGGAGTTTCCCTTAAGGGTCTTTTAGGAATATTTAGCCAGTACTTTATTGTAAAAGTGTAACTCATTTTTTTGTATGGGTATTTTTGTTTTTAAATTATGGAAAAATACCCTTAACCATTTGGAAGTATGTATTTCTGCGGTACTAAGTTCCCATTGTTGTGCATCCATGAGCATCATCTATCTCCAGAATTCTTTCCATCTTGCAAAGCTGAAATTCTGTACTCACCAAACAGTAAATCCCCATTTCCCACTCCCTCAAACTCCTGGTACATACCTGTATACCCTCCATCTCCTCAGATATGACTACTTCTGGCTACTACATGTAAGTGAGCTCACACTGTATTTTTTATGACTGCCACATTTCATGTAGCATAATGTGCTCAAGATTCGTTCATGTAATAAGTATCAGAATGGTCTCCTTTTTAAAGGGGGACTTCATTTTATGCGTACGTACACTTTTCTAGTGGCCCATTGATGGACTCTTGAGTGCTTCTACATTTTAGTAAATGCAGATCATCCTGATATGGATGTGGATGTATAAGCATTTCTTTTGAGGCTCTGATTTCAATTTTTTAGGGGATGATTTAGCCAAAGTGAAGTTGCTAAATTATATAGTAATTTTATTTTTTATTTTAATTTAATTTTATTTTATTTTTTTGTCTTTTTCCTTTTTATCGGTACCGGGGATTGAACTCATGACTGCCTGCTTGCAATGCAGGCACTTATGCCGCTGAGCTAAATCCCAGCCCCAGTAATTTTATTTTTTAAAAAGACTGAGGAGCCACCACAATGTTTCTGTCAGCACCTTCACCATTTTTACTTCCCACTTACAGTTCACTAGAGTTCAGTTTCTTACACCCTTGCCAACACTGGTTATTTTCATTATTTCTATAGGTATTTTATTTTATTTTATCTTTTTGGAATTGGGAATTGAGCTAAGGACCTCATACTTGCCAGACAGGCACTGTGCCATTGAACTATTTCCCCAGCCCTTCTTTCTTTATTTTTCTTTACTTTTGATGGGCAGCCATCCTGATGGGTGTGACAGAGTACCTCATTGTGGTTTTGATTTGCATATCTGTCATGATTAGCAATGTGGAACATCCTTTGTTTATATTTATCTTTTAGGGGTGGGTTCTCAATACGTCACCAAGGCTGGCCTCTCTCTGGTGATCCTCCTTGATTTCTCGAGTGGCTGGGATCACAGGTGTGCACCACCATCCCCAACTCCTGCCTTTTAAATATTGAATTGTTCCAATTCCTCATAAATGTTGTACATATTAACCTCTTACTATACATCTGATTTGTAAATATTTTATTCTATTCTTCAGTTGATTATGCTTTTTGGTGCACACAGCTTTTAAATTTTAATGTAGTCTAGTTTGTTTTTTTTTTTAGCAGTCTCTATGCTTTGGTGTTATATATAGAATCATTTTAAGTTACAACTATATCAAGAATTTATACAGACAGTTTCCCATTCAGATTCTGCACTGCATTTTTTTTTGATTGCTTAACATTATTAAGCTTAACTACTTTATTTTTCTCATGCCAAAAATCCCTGGTCCTGATAACACCAACATAATTACCACTTTTGCTTATTTATATAAACGTGTATTTCAAAAAGACTCAGAACAATAATGTCAATAGTACCATAGCAATCTGATTACTGAGAGCAAGTTAGTGCTATATTTTTTATTTCTTGTTGTTTCTTTTTGTCTCAAAAGTATATCCTGCTGAAATTATACCATCAAATCACTGAGCTTAAAATCATTTGCATTAGTTCTTTTTTATGTACTGTGCCACTAGATCAATATAACAGTCAGATTCATTTAAGTTTCCTTTCTTTTTTTTTGGGAATTGCTTTCAATTTAAAATGTTTAAACATTGTGAAGTGATTATATGGTTACAAAATTAAATCACTCAGTGTGAATTTTGAGTTATTGCTCCTGCCCTATTCTCTTTCAAATGCTAACCTTTTAGAATTGTGTTTTAAATATGCATTTGTAATATATATTTATAATATGTTGTAGTCAAAAACTGTAAAGAAAACAACCTAATACAGGACATATAATTTATAGAATTTTTTATAGTAGTTACCCAAAGAGTTATATATAAAAAGTGCAAGAAATCTGTCCACTCACTAAAGACCTAGAGAATCCAGCCAAGGGCCTGGATCCCATAGCAATGTCCTGCCTGAATCCTTCTGAACCTTCTGAGTCCTTCTGAGCCCAGGACAGTGCCTCCCACGAGTTCAACTGGAGGTCTGGAGCCCATAAATACAGGACTGTTTCATGGATCTGCACTGCGAAGGCCCGAGGTCAGTGGTGGAAGCTAGAAAGTCTGTGCCAGCTGGATGAAGGATCTGTGCCAACAGGCTGAGGGTTGTGCATGGGAGCCAGGAGGCAATGCTCAAAGTAAGAACTAGAGCTGCCCTGAAAAGTACCCCAACCATCCTCAGTGACAAACAAATCCGGAGCTGCTCCTATGACGAGAACAGCCGAATTCATATCAGGAAGCCAGAGAGACAAACTTCTCGTGGAGAATGAATAGCACACATCTTCCTCTCAGAAGCTAGGAAGCTGTAAAGCCCAGAGCTCCCCTAAAGTAAACAGCAGCCATTCTCAGCAACAAGGTTCCAATCTTCTCTGACAATGAGAATAGCCAAGCTTATATTAGCAAAGAAGCCCCACAAGCTCCTTCAGGAGAGGCACGGCAACAGGAAACCAATACCACCACACTACTCCTTCCTCTCCAGTTCTTTTTATCATGGCTCATTCCTTAGGTGGGCCACCCATGCTCTGCACCACGATGATTCAGTTCACTTGGTGTTACAAGTGGGCCACCAGGTATCAACCCACCATATTTGTTATATATATATATTTTTTTCAAATAATCTACTATTGATACATTTTGTTGTTCTTATTTTTTACAGTGTATAGTCTAATGCATGTATCTAAAATTTGTATTAATCTTTTGTGAACAAGTCTCAAGAAAAATACAAAAATGTTTTCTTCCCAAAATTATTTAAAATATATTCCTAAATATGGTATTATATTTTAAAAACTACAAGACTATTATTTCACTAATGTAATTAATAAAATGGTAGTTCATTTTTAGAAAGGACAAAAGATAAAGTCAAGCTGAGGTGCTAAGAAAGTGGTGGTATGAGGGAAAGCCATGTTACTGAAAGGGAGCATTAGTGATGGCAGGAGAGGCTGGATATCTAGTATTAGATTGAATTGTGTCACCAAGCTTGATGACCTAACAGGCATTCTTATTGTGGCTATTTTAAGATGCCTCTAATTTATCTATGAGGTCTACAAAGCCTCTTTTAGTAATATACCCATACCCATCCTACTGTACTCCCTATGGCTTTTAATTTTAAAGCTTCTGCCCTCGGGAGAGGAAGCCTCTGGGATAATGGATGAGTAGAATGAAGAACACTCACCTTATTTCTTATAGAAACCCCGTCACACTGGAAAATTAAAGCTTAACTCAGAAATCGTGTGGCAGAATGGTGTTCACTGGCCTGGTCCTCGCCGTCTCGGGCACAGTCCGCAGTCCTGTGTGTGCCCAGCCATTCTGCATTGCTCAGGGGCGATGATTCTGCAGTTACAAAGACACCTTCCATCTGTCTGTCTGTCTTTATTTTAGCTCAGAATTTCATAGGGAACTTACGGGCACAGGTTCATGGACAGAGAAACAGGAATCAGTGGGAGCCAGGAGGAGTGGAGCTGGGACCTGGGATTGGAGGAAGGAGATAAAACAGCAGGCCCAGCGGATCCAGAGCAGATCCGGAGAGGTCATTGGGTCTGGCACAGAAAGTATCTTTACTGACACTGGCGGGCAAAGGCTGGTGAAGTAAGCACTCAGTGTAGGAGACAATGGAGGTTCACTCTGGGCCTTCAGCTCCCTCAGGAATGTTCAAGGTTGCTTTTTCCCAGAGTGCAGGCTTCGTTTATCTGGGGCACAGAATCAGAACGACTGAACTGCTTAGCACACACTCTGAAAGTCCTCTGCAGTCCCGTGCCATGCTCCAGGGGGTCTTCCTGTCCACTCCAACTAAGCGCAATCCATGAAGCCTGGATAGGTGAGGGGCACCACCCACTTGGGACTTGCTGGGTACTGCCTCAAGGCCAACGAGGGCTGAGGAGCCAGAGACGGAGGGGCCCAGTTCACAGAGCTTTCAGGGAGCCTCTGTCTCCTGGGAAGCTGCAAACTGAGGCCAATTTGGGTTTTGTCCTTTTCCAAATTTGCTTTGTAGCTTGTTATCTCATCAGCGCATTTCCCTTTTCTTGCAAGAGACGCCTCAGGCACTTACATTCCAGGTGAAAGCAGGAACCAGACACCTAGGCTTTTAAGGATGTCACTGCATCCGGCCTTAGAATGGATGGTGACTGTAGGTTCATTGATTTAGAAACACTAGCCCGGCAGAGCACGCTGTAAATGTCAGCCCGGAGGGTGAAGTGAGCTGCTCATCTCAGAGAGGGGCGCTCATAGGAAAGCTGAGAACCATGCAAGCATGAAGCTGCCTGTGGCAGAAGCCTCCTGAGTGTGAGGATGCTCCTGCATCTCAGCCTCTTAGCCACTTCCTGGACCACTAAGACAGAAATGCTAGGGGGCCTGGTTTTGGACCGAGCTGATTAAGCAGCAACATCTCAACACCTTTCACATCTTTTTGTTCCACCAGCCCTCACTAGACTCTCAGTACCTAGAAAGAAGTTGAAAAAAATAAAAAATAGGTGAAAAAAATAAAAAATAGGTGAAGTTGAAAAAAAAATAAAAATAGGTGAAAAAAATAAAAATAAAATAAAATAAAGAGATAGATATGTTTTGTATATTTGTTTACCATACCGAGCATTGAACCCAGAAACTCACATGACAGACAGATGCTCCACCATTAAACAAACACTTCCATCCTGAAACACTTGGAGGTGTGGTAGATGGAAGGTAATGGAGAAGGCTATGTCAGAATTAAACACTAACAATAATGGAAATTCACATGTATATCAATTCTGTTCATTTACGGTCTTCATTTTACGAGCTGTGCAGCCTGAAGCTGCCGTTATCCTGTTTGATCAGTTCTCAGATGCACAGATATTCACATCTGCATATTCTTCAAGTTGGGATGCCTACCAATCGAATAGGAATTGTGGTGGAATTTCAAAAAGTCTTTAAGATCAAAGCAGCAGGAAGGCTGGTGAGCAGCTGTACGGCGATGCTGGCAGTGTGAGTGTGCTGGGGGTGTGCAGGGCTTCCTCATCAACAGGAGCCAGGGACCTCAGGTGTGCGCATATGTCAGAAGGGTTAGAACCAGTGAATTGGGAGCTTAACCTAAAGCTGCCTTGTGTCCACTGCACTTCACAGCACCAAACCCACCAGATCTGCATCCTCTTGTTATCTTTGCATCACGGCTCAATCTTTCATTTGCCTTCCCTGATGTCTCTGTCACTGTCACTGCTGCTGTCACCATCACTGTCACTGGCCAGTGCGGTTAGCTGCCCAGGGCTTCCTTTTGCTCTAGGTCCATTGCACAGTCTGTCATTGCTCTGGGTGAGACTCTCACAGACAGGCAAGCTGAGGCACTCGCAGGCTTCACAGCCTACATGGCCTGGACAGGACTGTTGCACTTTTGCGCTGTCTATGGCTTCATTCAGCAGTCCACTTCTAGGGGTTCGATTGCGCTTTGTGAAAAGTCCCAGTGTTTTCTAGATTTCCTGGGATCTCCCAGCCCTTAAAAAGAGGACAGCTATGCAGCTGGCAACATTGGCTGGGAGCAGCCTGTGTGGTTTCTTGGCTCTCGTACGTAGATTTGACATCAGCCGCACAGTCAGCAAATGCCATCTGAAGCCCTGGTTGGTGTTTAGCCCTTGCTGTGAGCCTCAGCATTTCGATCTCTCAGGTCACTGTGAAATTGTGACTAGATGCTTTCCTGTCCTTCCCAATTTGAGGAATCATTGCTAGCTGATTGGCCACATCCAAGGCTTGGAGAAGAAGTACCAGTACTTGGGAGTAGGGAAAGAACACCACAAGTATCAGGTTCTTACACCACTTTATGGTGGTATCAATTTGTTTCTTTAGACAAAGCAAACTGGAGAATTTGTGATAATAGAAATTACACTGAGCTGGGCATGGTGTAATTCCAGCCCTTGGGGTGCTGAGGCAGGAGGATCACGAATTTAAGGCCAGCCTGGCCTATGTAGGGAGTCAAAGGCCATCCTGAATTAAAGAGCTAGCGTTTGTCTCAAAAAAAAAAAAAATAAAATAAAAAAAAAAAATAAAAAAAAATAAGAAATTGCATTGAAAATCAGATCTGATGAATTTCCCATTGTCTGTTGTGTTTAAAATGCCGTGTCAGTAAGCAAGGTCTAGATCTTTGAGGGATGAGTGAACATTCACAGCTGACTGAAAAACTTACCATCACCCAGGTCCATTGCAGAGAAGTCTGTTTACTGTTTCATTCATTATAGGGTAGATGATGAAAGAGTGTCCTTTTGAAGAGCTTGTGTGTTGCTAAAATGTCTGAATAAGGTGATGATGATGTGTTATAAGTGAGGATTCTATTCTTATTCCTATTGCTTTTTTGTAAGGTCTGTAATGCCGTCCATTTTCCGAATGCCTAAAACCTGGGCAGGCTGTACCACACAAACTCACAGAGCTATCCGTACTGTGATCCACACTAGTGCACTGAGACAGCGGGGTGGGGGGAAAAGAGGGATGTGGGGGCGTAGGGAAG
The DNA here is from genome assembly GCF_034190915.1 of Cavia porcellus. Taxonomy (NCBI): domain Eukaryota; kingdom Metazoa; phylum Chordata; class Mammalia; order Rodentia; family Caviidae; genus Cavia; species Cavia porcellus. The sequence continues at coordinate 75,913,500 of NW_026947490.1, forward strand.
CAAGCTTCAGTGTTTAAATCAAAACCTGGAGGAAGGGGCCAGACTGTAGACAGTTAAAATTCACAGGAAAAAGATTTAAAAGATAGTGAGATGTTTCAAGATGAGAATTACTTAAGTTTCATAAAAGAACTATAAGAAACAAGATCAGGATTCTTGTACAAATATTTGGAAATTTGGAGGTTTTTTTTTAAAAAACCTATTTGCTCCTTTCTTTATTTTTGTTCTACAGGATAGTGGAATTGTGTTCTACAACCTTAGCCCATCCTTCCTCCCCCTTCGTCTCTCCCTCCCTCCTTCCCTCCCTCTTTCCCTTCCCTCCTTCCTTCCTTCCTTTTCTCTTTCTATTTTGAATCCCAGAAAACTGCATCTCAGGGGAATTGCAGGATGCAGGCTACCTTGGCAATTTAATGAGTCCCTGTCTCAAAATACAAAGAGAGAAAAAGAAAAGACTCAGTGGTAGAGCGCTGACCTTGCCTGTATGAGGTCCTGGGTTCAATGCTCAGGACTGTACAAAAAATGAAACTCAAGACCCAGTAGGACCGATGTGTTCTGGTTGTATACTAAAAATCTGTACTGTAGGTCTCGCATCTCTCAGTCTATTTTTCTTATTAAGTAAAGCCTATTTCTCTTTGTGTCTAAAAACTGGATACATTGCCAGCCGTTGGATTTTACACTTGGGAGTTTACACCTGACTTTACAAGCATCTGGTCAATGTTTGTTTTTCTCAATCAGTGTAAATTGCCAGAGCCACATCAATCACTGCAGTGTGCAGCCCTTATTAAGAAAATGACAAGACATGCTTTAATCCAGCCATCGATTGACTTTAACACTAGCTTGGATTCTGTTAGGTCTTTTGTGAAATATTAAAAAGTAATCCGTAAACATGTTTAGTTTACAAAAAATCCACTTCACTTGCTGCCACCTTGTCAAAGGCCACACCTTGCTTTAAAAGGGCAATTTTTAAAATACCTTTCCTTTTTCTGATTATAGACCTATGACTTGCTGGTTAGCTCAGTTATGATTTATGTTTTTTTCTTTTTGATAAGTGGCAAGGCTTGGCTTTTTAGGGCATTAATTTATATAAATTGAGGTATACTCTATATTTTGCAACTTTTAGTATTTTTTATTACATTGTGGAGGAGTGGGACTGATGTACTATTTATAGCTCTGTTTAATTTTGTTTACCTTTTTAATCTATATAAAGAAATATATTATGAGCTAAGTTCTGCAGTATCTAATGAAAGCTTTCAGTTTGGTGATGGTTATACAGGGCAATTAAGCTTACCCTAAGCATAATAGTGGGGCTGGTAAACCTGACAGACCAGTATAGAAGAATATGTTCCAGACACAAAAAAACTGTAATTAAGAAACTGGTATTCTTTTTGTGGGAGTTAATTTACTCTTGCCCTCTTTATTTACAAAAGAACTGAAAGTAAAACATTTTCTTAAATACACTTGATATAATTGTATTGTCCAGAACTGGACGTGCACTATTGTTTGAAACCCACTGGTTTCTGGAGTTGCTGGCTCGTACCTGTAGTCTTAGATTCTCAGGAAACTGAGGCAGGTGAATCGCAAGATCAAGACCAGCATAGGGTAACTTAGCAATTTATCAAAGTAAAGAGCTGGGGATGTAGCTCAGTGTGAAGGTTATGAGTTCAATCCCTGGTGCTGTAGAATCAAAGCCACTTCTGGTTACAGAGCGTTGCAGTCACAAGGCCTTGAGTTTGAATCTTGGCTATGCCATACCCAACTTTTACGAGAAACAAAATGGGTCCAATAATGTTTACCTTATAGGACTAAGAAGATACACCAAGATAATGTAAAGTGGTATTTAGCACAGTGTGCATTTCTATTACTATAATTATAACAGAATGCTCAGAGAGAATTTTTGACTGAAACTATCAAATAAAACTAGAAACAAAATTCTAAAGACAAATATCCACACCCAGAGTTTATAAAGACTTAGTCTGAGAGGTAGTGCTGCTCTTGGTGTGTTAATGATTTTATAGGGGAATAAGAACAGAAGAGAGGGAGGATTTAGTGAGGGCAGTTTGTTTTTGGAGACAGCTTTGGATATTGTATGAGTCTCCCTTTCTTCCCAAGGTGATGAATGGGACTCCCAAGCCTGGTGAGAATGAGATTCAGGAAGGCTCCTTGAGGCTGCTCTCTGCATCTGGGAGGGCAGAACGCAGGAGCTCAAGCAGCCAAGAAGGCTGGTGTAAGCTGTAGCAGCGGAACAGAGAGAAGTTCTGGCCACCAGCTTCCCCTCCCAGTAACAATGATCAAGGCCAGCTCTGTCTCAGTTCCTAAGCCTCAAGAAGGTATGCTGGCTTCCTACATGAGTAAATGCACCAGGGCACCACAGATAGATGGCTTGGAGGACTTTTGGGTTCTGCCACATAGGTTTCTGCCAGAAGATGAGCTGCCAAAGAATGGATGAGTTCCTCACCTGGATACTTAGAACTAAGCAGGCAAAGGGGAAGGGCAGGGGACAGCTCTGGGCAGAGAAACAGAGGGAAGAAGCCACTCAAAGCACTGTTCAAAGTGCTGAGCTGAAACCGCCTTTCAGCCTGCAGCAGACTTGAAGTTTGGAAGGGGAAGAAAGGACATTTAATCAAGGATTAATATTAACTTTGGTTAATATGTTGGAACTGGGCATGCTAAATCTGAATTGAGCTTGTTTTTGTGCTTATAAGTAGGTTATAAGTAGAACTGTTTAATACCTAAAAGTGAGCAGAAAAACTTGTAATCCTCTCTAAATACAAATTTAAAGAGTTTTGGGAAGAAAATGAAAGATATGCAATTAAATTATTAGTTGTACTTGTCCACATATTGTTTTATTATTGTTGTTGATCAGGTTATACCATAGTGCATAGCATATTTTAGCTACAATATAATACTATACTATATATTATACTGTATTAGATTTAGTATAGTATATATAGTATAGTGTACCTACAGTATAGTACTATAGTATATTTTATTCCATATTAGGTATCACTGTGTTCAACTTTAGAAGATAGTAACCACTTTAACAACTCATTGTAAAAATTACACTTTCAACAGCCTTTGTGGGGGCACCTCTGGTCAAACGAGTGATTGAAGTGGATGTGAAAAAGAAGAGACTTTCTGGAGGGCAGTTCAGGACTCCTGGGACGCATGGCTAGAGTCTCGAGCTGCAGGACATTAGTCAACAGAATCAGAAGAGGTTGTTCCCAGAAAGGCCTGCTCTGGCCATTGTGTCCCCTCTGCTCCACTGAGGTTGCTTACCCCAAGCTGACATGTGTCACCCAATAACCCATCCCATTCCAGCCCTCTGTCCACTGGGCAAAGCTCCTACATGATATGTTACAAACGCTTTCCCTCTGTGTCTGGCCTCACGTCTTTGAGATAGAAATAAATAACTGCGGAGGTCTCAACTCGCTGATGGAAGCTCTTTCACGCTAAAACAGCAGCTGCTTTGGGTCCGCCCAGTGACTGAACTGAAGTCCCGCCCCCTAAGGAATCTCTTTCACTCTTTACGTGCCCCTGATTGGACTGTGACAGACTGTGTAAGAGAAGTTATTCTGACAATACTTGATATTACCACTTTCCCTCATTGTTGCTAATAGGGTATGTACCGATGGTGTTTTGGATGGTTTTGTCCAAGCCATTGGCATGCCCTCAGTGTATGTCCCTGCTGGGGCTGGATCTCTTTTGCCCAGCCTGACTTTTTTTTTAAAAATGAGTCCATTTCTCTGACTTGATTGGTTATTGAAGTATAAAGTTTCATATTTAGAAGGAACTCAGAATAGCTATATGGCTTAAATCTACAATGTCTCTAGAAAGTGTCATGTGGATTTATTCACAGATAAACCCATAGCTAAATGTGTTGTTAGTTGTGGAGCTTGGTCAGAAGAGGTGGCTCACTGGGACTGTGTCTGCTTCCCTGACTCGTCGCTTCTCTCTCTGCTTCCTGGCCACAGAAGATGGTGTGAGCTGCTTTTCCCCATGGTGGACCCTTCCTCCATGCCTCTTCTATGTGTTCCATGGACTCAGACGTCAGAAACAGTAGCTGGGATAACCTCTATTCCTTTAAACTTGGATGTAATTTATTGTTTTTCAGCCACAGGAAAGTGACTAAAACACTATATTTTCAGTAAATGCTGTTTAATACTTATTGATAACTTTGCTAAGTGAAGGAAAAATATAAATTGTATTAATCAATAGTTTAGATACAAAGGCAAAAAACCCAATTCAACTTAATTGAAGGAAAAATAGTAATCAGGTCTTGTAGTTGGAAAACCAGGCTTGCCTGGTTCCAGGGATTCAGCTGTATTTTTTCAATCAAGATCTCTTTTCCTAGGTTGCCAGTCTTCTCAGGTGAGCTTTCTACCACCTGCGGGAAAATTTTTACCCAACAGCTCCAAACCTAAAGCAGTAAGAATGAAAACAAAAATAAAACACAAAACAGCAGGGCCAGCACAACTTTTCCTGTCCTTCTGGGGCTCCCTGAGTGCTTCTTCGCTATCATGGCCCTGTTTGTGCTTTTGTCAACACCAGGTCCCTTTATATCACATCGTTTGCCCTGTGACCCTCTGAAGGAAAGTGGAGTGCTATTCACAGAAGAGATAGTTGGTGGCAGGCAGAGGTAACAAAGTACCTCCTATAAATCAGACTACTTAGAAGTGATGCAGAATATTTATTCCTACAGATGCTGCTAGATTGTGTGAAGCAATCTGGCAGGACAGTTGCACAGGAGAGCTGCATCCTTCGTGGGCCCCTAGAATTGCTTGTAGCAATCTGTGGTAGGGTGTTTTCTGATCATGCTGCATTGAAAGGCAATGTAATGAACAGCCCTGAGGAATGTCGGCTGCTACTGGAAGATAGTCGTCAGGGCCCCGCTCTGTTTCAGTCTCTGTGTTATCAGATGCACGGGGTAAAAAACACTAGGAAGAGTCTCACTGCTTTTAAATATGATTGGGGTTTCAATTTATGGACACTGTGACTTCTGAAATGGATAAGGGTTCCTTCATTGCATTGCTAAAGTGACAGAAGCAATTTGATTGCTTGCTTGAATAAAGGCTACTAGGTTTCCAAGGTAATTGCTAACCTTCTCGTCAGCTTGTATTTCCTTCAGTACAACCTTCCAGTCTCCCAGTTCTTTGTTCTTTATTCTTTTTTGTACTACGTACTGTTTGTAAATCTCCTTCAGCATTTTCTGAGCAAAAGTTGAGAGATATATAAAATTTTGTGAAAATTTTAATTCATGCAATGAAAAATCACCATAAAGCCCATAAATCTGCTAAGTTTTGGCGATAAATTTATTAACAGGACTTATCTGTGTTTCAGTTTTAGATGGAAAAGTTGTGAAACACTACAGAATCGGAAGACTGGATGGAGGGAACTTTTTTATTACTCCGAGAAAGACATTTTCAACTTTAAATGAATTTGTGAGCTATTACAGCACAATAAGTGATGGCCTGTGTGTCAGGCTAGGAAAACCATGCTTAAAGGTGAATTATGTCCTAACTGTGTTTGGTTATTTTGAAATTAACTTTTCTTCTCAAATTTTTATTTGTCATATGCTGTCAGTTTAGGAAAGAAAGTTGCCATTGGATTTAAGACAGAAATGGGCAAACTATGGCCCATGGACTGGTACTGTCCTATGTTGAATTTTTTATATAAACTTGATTGAAAGAGACATACAGTACTCATCTGTAACTCTTTGGCTGGTGGGGTCCAAGTGGTGGAGTTTAGTGTCTGTAACAGAAACAGTGTGGCAGATGATAAACCTTATTAAGTGCCCTAGGCAGGCAAAGGCCTTTCCTTTTTGTGCACTTAATGACACCTCGCTTACATTTAAGTATTGAATTACCAAGGAAGTTGCAAATGAATGAATGAACAAATAAAGAAATGGAAAAAAAAGGGAATTTGAAAGAATTTTATTTTGCAAAATAAAATTGCAATGCTATAGCTCCACAAGTTCAAGAAGGACTTGTGAATGGATATGCTTCAGATGGGTCTGGAACTTGGAGGTGGGACTTTGGCCAGGGTGGGAAGCAGAGAGAAGTCACCGCAGAGCTGTCTGAGGATGGCACTGGGTGTAGTATGGGACAGGTGGACATCAAGGCACATGATTGTCTCCCACAGTAGTTTTCTGTTTTTAAAGTAATTAGAATATAATTCACAGTATTTTGCTTTTAAAAGCAATGTTTCCCCCAGATAGTACCTAGACTGTTCATTTCAACAGAAATGTTAAATCTACCTTTTTCCTTTTTCACTATTCTCGTTATTCTGTCAACCAGATACAAGTTCCGACTACTTTTGACTTGTCCTATAATACTGTGGACCACTGGGAGATAGACCGCAGCTCTGTGCAGCTTCTGAAGCGGCTTGGAACTGGTCAGTTCGGCGAGGTCTGGGAAGGCCTGTGGAACAACACCGTGTCAGTGGCTGTGAAAACACTAAAACCAGGTGTGAGAACGGCAAAGGTTAACAGAACATGCTGATAGGATGAGCAGTTTTCCTCTGTGGATGCCCAAGAGATGGTTGGGCAGCCATGGCTGGCAGCAAGCAGGTGTTGCCAGCATTGGTCCACCCCAGGTGACCATAACCTGTGCAGGAGCTCTAAACCACACAGGCCAGAGTACGTGCTCTGGTTCCGCTAATCTTAAACTCTTCCTCATTCCTGAGTCTGATGACACATTTTTTCTGTAAAGTTAGGATTCTGTATTCCAGGGCTCTTTACTCCTTTTGCTCCTGGCCTTGATTAAAAATTTTACAAAACACTTTAAAACCTCAAATGGAAAGTTGGTGCTACTCAGGGCATAACTACTTTTTTATTTTTTATTTTTAAAAAAGATAAAATTAGACAGAACAAAACAAATCCTAAGATAACAATGTAAGAGATATAGATTTCAAAGCAAGACAATAGGAGATCTTCACTGTCCATCATGTTGTCTCTTGTTTTCTTCCAAATAGTTGTCCATATCTTCACATACAATGAATTCATACAAAACAAATAGTATAAAACTGATCAGAACAGGATGATGAAGGCATTTTAGGTCTTTAAGACCAGACAATAGGGAAGTCAACAATGGCTGCCATAGTGTCTCTCATTCTCTTCAAAATAGCTGTCCATACCTTCATGTATGTTGAAATTAAACAAAACAAAACAGACTGAAATCACTCTCAACAAAGAATAATAGTATTGCTGGATTTCACATCACGATGCTGCAGAATCAATTTGCATATGGTTAAAAGGTAAAATGATCCATCTCAAAGACCTCGTATTTGAAAATCCAGAAACATGTTTTTTCAATCTCCATTGTCTCTGTGATAACAAAGAAAAATATACTAAAACCAACATTCAGTCTTCCAGTTATCATCTGCTCTGTGGTAAATGTGGAATAAGAGGATTCAGAGAGATTAAATAACTTTCCAAAGTTTTACTGCTCATATAATCTTGGGCAAATTTTTGAATTATCCTATGCTTCAGTTTTATCATTTGTAAAGCAGAAACATTACTAAGGGCAAGCTGGCAGAATTATTATGAAGATAAATCTGGTCATTAGTAGAAATGCTTTGCATAGTGTCTGGTTCATAGTAAATGACCAAAACAAAAGATTACTGTGGTTATTATTAAAATTTTGGTAAGTGACAGGGCTGGGATTTTAACCCATATCTAACACTATTGTGTCATACCCTTTGGAAGTGACATCCTGGAAAAGTATAACATTACTGTGGCAGCTTCATATCTGCTTCAAATGACGTGTATTAGACTAATAAACATAGGCCACTGGACTGCTCTAAAGGATCTTCACTATTTACTAAACTCAGAATTCCACTGGTGGCAGAATTTAAGCAGGCTGGCAGCCTGTGGAACATTGTGCTTCCCAAACCATGTGCCAAGGTCATTGGGGCACCACAGTGAACACACAGGGAATCTGAGAGTTGTGAGGTAAACATCTTGCATATAATACAAATCGCTACCTCTAAGTAGCTTGAGGTTTTGGCTTTAGACCATATCACACTCCTTTTGTTGACATCCTTTTTTTGTGAAGCTGGATTTTTGATGATTTCTGTGATGAAATGCAAAATGCACAAAAAAATCAACATAGATGTGGAAACAAGAGCAGCCATCCCCAATCTAATTCCAAGATTTGAGAAGTCATGTAGTACCTAATAGGTACATTTATCACTTTAGCAAATAATTGAGGTTAAGAATGAAAGTTTTCTGTAATAAATCCTGGTTTGGATCTAACCAAGTAATGAAATATGAAAAAAACTTGTGAGAAACCACGAGCGGGAAAAGTCATGATCTTGTGGTAGCACAATTAAGAACACAAATGTTTGGTGTCAATCAAACCTGAATTTACACGTGGCCCTGTCCTCTGTGACTTTGAATGAATTGTTAACCTTTCTGAAGCCTCTTGTCTGGAAATGCAAATTTTAATCCTTCCTGCTTTATAGGATTTTATGAGGACAGTTTTAGTTAATGTGCATAGAATATCTGCAGGAGTTCTCAGTAAATTGAGCTTCCAGGGGAGTTACCAACAGGTGCACCTAAAGAAATGCAAATTCACTGGTGTGGGAGTTCAGTCCCAGTGTTTATGACTGCCTGATTAAACAGTACAGACATTTTTAAGAAGCCAAATGCCACATAAACATTCCGGGTGAGGACAATTTGCATACCTGAGATTTTCACACATAAACACACACACACACTCTCTTTCTATATATATATATATTTTTTTTTTTCTAAAGAAGTCTTCCTGGAGATTAAAAAAAAGAACAGAAATCGTGTTTCTTACACTAAAGAAAACCCCAATAGTTTTCTTTCCAACAATTATGGACTTGCAGCTTAATAGCAGCAAACATCACTGCAATTGGTTAAATGTCTTCACTTCACTGGGGCCATTAATCAATCTTAGCAGCTATTTTGCTTTGCAGACTACCGTGCAATAATGATGAGCCTGAAATTGAATCCCATGGTAGCTGTGAGAGGCAAAAATTAATAATTGATGTTAGATTACTAGTGAGTCTGTCTTGCTCTGCAGTTGGTCAACTACAAGTTGTGGAGCCAGAAAGATTGCTCTGAACACCTTCAACCATGGGACTAAGAGCTCCTGGGAATCTGACTCAGGAGCAGTTTGTGCACCTTGCATAAACTGTCTGAATGGTGATCATAATTGCTGCTGTCACTGGAAGTTCATCAATCACATTTTTGAAAGGGGGAGGTCATTTTATACCCATATTTGATCATAGATCAAACAGCCAAGAGCAAATACTTTCTTATGCTTTAGATGCCTCTTTATGCTCGGCTGTGTTTTTCTACCATGAGTACAAATTTTAATTCTATGACTATGTGGAGTAAACCAATAGCAGAATTGGGATTAAAGGAAAATATGATAGAAAGAGAAGAGGCTGTTATTTTCTCTGCTCTTTAAAACCTTGCTCCTTCTCTTTAGTCAATGAAAAAAATACAAGCAGACTGTTTGGTTTCCCAAAAGTATGCATATTGGAAATAATGCAAATAATAGTCAGTAGCCTTTGTACACATATGTGTCAGGTATTGCCAGATAATGATTTTATGATGTCAGTGGCACTGCTAACCACATTTTCCAAACAAAGAAACTGAAATTCAGAGAGGCCTGATAACTGCTCAAATCATGCAAGTGCTAGAAGCAGAGCTGAAATTTGTCCAGAATCCAGAGTGATTTACATGATTTAGTGATTTACATGATGTGATGTACAGACCATATTTTCTTATCGTCACATTAACAAACAAATCACAGAGCTGACTGAGACTGTCAAAGTGCATCCACGCCTGAGTTTGGTATCAGTTGTGAAGACTTCCATGTGGAGAGGATGATAGATAGTTTCCGATCATCCATGGAAATGATACAGTATCTTCAGCGACCACTCAAATGTGCAATGACAGTATTTCTTCAGTCATAGTAATGCTTCTGAAGCATCACATTCTAAAATAAATAAGTGCTTTTAGAATTACAGATGAAATGAAAATGTCCTCTTCAGATGTTTTTTGATGTTAACTACCTGAGACTTTGTATGGCAAGTCAGACTTGAATCACTTAAACAGAATTTAATTGTGAATCAGTCCTCAGAAGAGGCTCTCGCAGTCTCCCCAGTCAGTTGGTTAAGATTCTAAGGCTCTGACGGCCGAAGCTGAGAATACAGAAGATGTTGAATATCAGTTTCATGTTCAACACATAAAACTGATGTAAAAAAAAGCCCTTACTTTTGGAAATGGCCCTTGAAAAGTTTCTATTTGACCTGTTTTCTATTTTCTAATAGAGTTAAGGGCAGCAGATTGCAGAATATTGCATGTTACAGAATGTCATTGATCAATGGGTGTTTTCCTGCTGTTCTCAAAGTCAGCACCATGGACAGGGCAGCTATTCCTCTTCCCTGGATCCAAACATGTGGCATTGAGTGGAGTAACTAAGCATCCAGTGTACTGTGCTGTTCACGTTAAGAGAATGTCTTCTTTGTGTTCTTAAGCTGCCTGCCTTGTTTTATCAATGAGACCCTCAGTTGTTTCTTTTCTCTTCATTTTTCTTATGGACCTGAATCAACTGCTTTTCACCTACAGACTATAACACAAAACATTCACAGCCCTGGTACAATAGCACATCTGGTAATTAGGTTGCCCTGGCTAAGCTGATTCTCTTCTTTGATAACTTCAAAGATTTGTGTGACTGATGATTTTACAATCCTGAGAGGTAGGAGGCAATCTGGGTGATCCCTACCAGGCTTCTCTGAGGAGAGCATCCCCTCAGTAACATAAAATGATGTGCTCCTCTTCCTGTTTCAGGTTCAATGGATCCGAAGAAGTTCCTGGGGGAGGCAGAGATAATGAAGACTCTGAGACATCCGAAGCTTATCCAGCTCTATGCTGTTTGCAGTTCAGAAGAGCCGATTTATATTATTACAGAATTGTTGAGACATGGAAGTCTGCGAGAGTATCTCCAAAGTAAGCTAAAGAATTAATAAAAGGGGAAAAAAACAGAAGGGGGAATTTAGGCTAGGTATTCCTGCAGATGTCAGTCTAGAAAGCCTTCTGCAATCCTAGGGATATTTACTGAGTGTGTATCTGTAAAAATGAATGTCACAGCAGTCAGAACTCAACTACTACATAATAGTTATTCTGTGTACTCAAAGGGAGCAGAGACATTTATGTAGTGAAGAGCAAATTGTTCACAATAAACATATCAGAGCACTTAAATGTAATGTGGGAAATCGGTGATTATTTTGCATGAACTCTTATTTCCTGCCAAAACTGATTGACCATTGTCAGCCATAGACCAATAGTTTTCTAAGGTACAGAATTTGAGGATATGGAATGCTTTTGGTGAATGTAGCCCAGTTTTTTTTTTTTCCAGCATTTGCTAGAACTCTCTTTGTTAGTGAAAGAGTTTTGGCCCAGACAGGACACTGTAGCCAGTGAAGCCTTAGAGGTGAAACCAAGGAGCTCCTATCTCCCCCACCCCTAGGAATTTATCTGTGACTCTGTGTTCCCCGCCCCTAGGAATTTACCTATGGCGCCAAACAAAGACCAATGGGCTACCTGTGCATCCCTAATGCCCCCTTAGGTTCCACCCCAAACCTAAGCTACTTATATACAGCTCCCCCCACGCCATGAGTCTGCCAGAAAGAAAGCCAGAATCCAGCAGTCCGGTTGTGTTTTGGTTTTCTCTCTCCGCGTTCTCAGAATAAAGGCCTCTTTTGTTTTATACTTCTCATCTTTTGGATATAATCTTATCAGTTAGTGCTTAAAATACCGCCACTCTAGAACATTAGAATTTTTAGACAAGGAAGGCAGAAATAGAGTATTGTTCTACTCCTTCATCTGCTTTCTACAGAAAAATTGATTTAAGGGGATTAGGGGATTGCTGTTATACACTAACAAAAAGCTTCATTATGTTTGTGTTATGTTTGCCATGCCCAAGTTATATGACCAAATTACCTGTAGCACTGTTATACTGTTCTGTGTGCACCATCTTCCTGGGTGACCTAATTGATATGGTAATCATTGTTCCCCTCTGCAAAGGACTATAAATTCCTGGGAATCTGACCTAATTGCTATGTTAACCATTGCTGCCCTTTGCAAAGGACAGGTGTTATCTAAAATTGAGTGCTAAAATAAGTTGACAAAGGATTGTAAATTCCTGCGAGACTTCTCTGTCCTCTGCAAAGGGAAACAAAGATCTTCCTCATTCCTTAGCAGATCAAGGATTTTCTCATTTCCTGATCCATGCCCATCACCCCTTACTTTGTAAATCGTGCTTTCTACAAAAAAAGCCTGAAAAGTTTTGAGGGATACACACAGCTTTTGCAAACTCCAACTGCACTGTATCGCTGGGCTCAGGATAAAATAAATCAGTGCTGCTTTTTAAAAAACACATCTTGCCCCATTTTTGGACTCGAGGTTGTAGGGGGGGAGCTCATTTTTGGGTTACAAGAATTGCAAAATTCCGATGTTCATTACAAATATAAAACTCAATAAACAATGAAATAATAAACATTAAAATGAATGATTCAAAGAAACTGAGATCAAGGACTGAGAGAGTAATTCATGATGGAAAATGGAATTTTTTTGTAAGTTCTTAAAATGTCAGAATGAGACTGATAGAATCTATAAGAATAAAGGGAGGTGAGATCAGCAGTGTAAAGATTTCAGAAAGATAAAAATATTCCCTGATTCAGAGTGACTTGTGAGTCTGGTAATTCTAAATTACAAAACAAAATGAGAAGGATGGAGAACCTAAAGTGATATACTGAATGCTGTTGAAAACAAAGATACACTTAAGCGCCCTGAACAAGCATATTAAAGTGAACAGCTTCAGAATATATCACCCACCAGAAAATTATCATTAGCTCCTTTAGCCTTTGTCCCAGGATAAAAATCAAAGAGTGACTTTGGGTCATATATAAAAATTCCCAGTATTCAGATGCGTCAGGGTCTTTAATACATTTAAATTACTTGGCTGCCAAGATACTTGGCTCAGTGACTTCTTTGTTAGTTTTTCTATTTACATAATTTTTCTTGGATCCCAGACTTCTCAAATTTTGAAGTTTTCCAGGACTCTATAACAGTAAAATTGCCAATTTTATTCAATATTGCTGTTCAAATGTTTATGTATTGATGATTTCCAAGTTTTTTCACTTCCTTATTTGAGAATAATATACCCACCTACCTTCTGGATCTCTGTATGTAAATGCTGATTTATGTAAACCTACTGTAGCCACTGCTCAAATCTTCTTCCTCATGCTTTGTGTGCAAAATAGACTTGCTGGTGACTTGGCTTTTTTGGTCACTTTGGAAGGTAAAGGAATGGGGCTAGTCTCACCTTGGCTTTTAAAGCTTCTGACCAGAAATGACAGAAATTTCTGTGCCCCTTTCATTCGGTCAAATCAAGTCAAATGGGATAGGAAAAAACAATCCTCTAAAGTGCTTGAAAGGAGAAACAAATATTTGAACATAAAAGTAAATTCTAGCCAACATGCCTAGTTAGATACCTCAAAATATGTGCAAAACTGAGCTTGTGTTCTCCCCAGTAATCTATATTCTTTTCTTTTTAATTGAAGTTTACTGGTACAATTTAGTTATACAGAATCATACAGCATTCATTGTAGGGAATTTGTGTCTGTACATGATATATTTTGATGCTGTTTTTGTTTTTTGTTTCCTGATTATCTGCTTTTCAAATCCCCTTTCTCTCCCTCATCACAAAACTCAGTTTTTATTTTATTCTTCTTTTCTCATTTTTTATTTACCTTACTTTCTTTCCCCTCTCCCTCTCTAATTTCCTTTCCTTTTGAACAGTTTCCTCCTATTTCACAATATCTATTGTACGTTAATATTCTTATTTACATTCTCAGCTTCTCACAACAGTGTTGTTTTACTTTGCAGTGCTTGAGTGACCAGTGATGTCAAAATATTTTAATGTATTTATTTGCTGTTCATACTTCTAAGAAGTGTCTATTCATATCAGATACTCCTTTTCCGACTGGGTCTTTGAATTTGGATGGTCTGATTTTTTTTCAGGTCTTTATATGTTCTAGACATCAGTTATTTGTTAACTGGCAAATTTTTCCACTCAGTGGGTTGTATTTTCACGCTGCTGGTGATTTGTTGTGAAAAAAACTTTTCAATGAAATGAAATCCCACTTGTTGATTTTTATGATAGTTCCTGTGAAATTGGGGTTTTGTTCCTAAAGTCTTACTGGAAGTCAGCTAAAGGGGTAGTGGTGACAGAGGAACAAATGTGTTTATGTTCCTTTAAAAAACAGTATACTACTGAATTTATGATGGAAGCTTTTTCCAAGATCTGTACAAATACTAACTTAGCTCAATTTACTAACCTTCTTATGAGATAAGTATTATTATGGCATCTCTATTTTACAGCAAAGATCCTGAGGTATAGAATGGTTAGTGACATATCCAAGGTAGAAACCCAGTTTCACAGTTCATACTTTCAACAGTTATGTATAGCACCAATATTATGTTATTTTCATAATATTGTTTTCCTGCTTGGCTCACCAAAGTCTGTTAATGTGTTCTTAAGTTCTGAGGGCTCCTTCAGAGATTCTTTCTAGGCTCTTCTCATCCTGAACAAGTAATTGGACAAAACAAGCACAAAAAGTAGTGAGGTTTTTACATTTATTAAAGGTTGGGAAAGAAACATGCTGGGCAGAGTGAGTGTGGACTGATTAAAAGTTGGAGAAGAAGTACACTCTGCAGGATGAGAGTGGACCACTGTTAAAGTGCACACTGGCAAGAACTCACTAGTGACCGTCTTGTGTGTCTCCCATTCCTTACACTGATGTGAGATCTAGGCCTTCCTATCAGAAACCTGCTTGAGTTCTCAGGGGAAGAACTGAAGATAGCATTCTCTGATTGGTCATGGGGCATGGCTTGTGTACGAGTCTCCTAGTTCTCTAAGACTCACAAATCATGCTTACTTGACCAGCCAGTTTGCCATACCCTAATCTCCTGTCTCATCAGTGTCATCCTGGGTTAGTTATCTGTTGCTCTATGTTGTGTTACTTCAGACAGTAGGTGAAAGAAGCAAATATTTATTGCCTCATAGTTTCTTGTTCAGGAGTCCAGATATAGCTGTGGTGTTGCTAAGTGGCCCATCGTCTGAAGATTCCTCTACAATAGTGTCAAACCTATCACACCTATGTTATTGTGTCTTTCTTTTAAGACAAAAGATGTTAATATATGAGGTTTTTTTTTCTAAACCAATATCTCAGTACTCAGGTTTAATTGAAGTGAGGCAGTCTGTGATAAATAAGCGATTTGAGTTGCAACTTGGCAACTGGCCTCTAAACGTTTCCCCATCCAGTTCTAATAGATGTAGAACAGCTTCTTATGATTACTACTAGGACTTTTTTCCTCCTGGGCTGTTGAATTAATGAAGTGAGATCCCTGCTGATTATTGATTTGATAGTCTTTCCTACACAGAGCTGTTTATGACATGGAATCTTGCTTCATTAAAGTAATCCAGTGAAAAAGCAATAAAGTGCATAATGTCAATAAAATTAAGTCACAGTCTTTTATAACTTAATCTTGCAAGTCATTACTTATCATGTTTATCAAATTCTATTTGTTAAATGTGGTTCTGCACCATGCCAGGGGAAGGGGCCTTGGGAAGGGCATGAACACCAGTAGTCAGGGTTCATCTGAAACCATATGGAAAACTATCTGTCCATAGACCAATTTAACTTGAAGGGTAGATGGGGAATGTAGTTTTTTGTGGTGTACTGAATACAAAGGAAAATAAAGGACAAGAGAGTTGGTAAGATCTTAGTTTCTCCTCATCCTATTTAAATATGCTATTTGCCCTTAAAATGTTGTATAAATATGTGCACACATATACTCTCTCCTTAAATTCCTCCCATTTAAAAATTCCCTTGACTATTTCATTTTATTGAGAAAGACATATTAGTGTATATGCAGAAAGTGCTTAAATGATATAGATTTTTTTGCTTATTTATTTATTTATTTATTTATTTATTTTTGAGGCAAAGTCTCATTATATAGTTCAGCCAGGTCTTGAACTCACTATGTATCCTAAACTGGCTTTGAGCTCAAGGCAATTCACCTGCCTCAGCCTACTGAGTGCTGGGATCACAGGTGAGCACCACCTTGCCTGACCTATAGAGTATACATTAACATGTAATTATAAAATGAATAAGTAAGTGTGTACACAATGCCCAAATCAAGAAATAGATCATGGCCAGAATCCTAGAAACCCTTGAATACTTTGCCAGTCATAATTATTGACATCCTGCCTTTTATGATGACTGCTTTGATTTTAAATGTAGCTACTCCAGATCTCTATTGTTTTCCTTTTTTGACAAGGGTTTTGGAATTTGCCATTGGCTTTCTGTCTCTATACTATCTCCTGTTCAGCTCTCAGTCCTTTCTGTAGTAAGACTGCTAGTTTTGCCTCTGTGGTCACCAATGACTATCTCATTGTTATATTTAGCAAATGCCTGTTAGTCTTTATTTTATTTGTGGAATTTGACTACAATGGTATTTTTTTCTTCCTCAAAACTTGACATTTGGCATCATTCTTCTCTTATTATGGCTGAATCTTAGTATTCTTGCAGTCCAATCTTCTTCTGCTCACCTCAAATGTTGATGTTTCTCATGGATCTGCTATTTTCTAGAAATGTCACCTGCTTTTCATGTTTTAACTCCTACTCATAAATTAAGATGAGTAAAACTATATCTCTAGCTATCCATAGGCTCTTCTTTCAGCCACTCTTTACTATTGGGTAGCTCATAAATACCTGTAGTTTCACAAGTTCCAAACTGTTTCATTTTGCTTACGAGTGAGTGTTACTGGCCAGTTTTCACATTGCTGGGTAAAATGCCTTATACCTACAAACAGAAAAGGAGAGATTTATTTTGACTCACAATTTCCAAGGTCCTGGTCCACAGTTGGCTGGCTCTGAGACAGAAATTTCACATTAGAAGGGAATTGTGGAGAAAAGATGCTAAGCTCAAGGTGTCCACGGTAGGGAGCAGAAAGGTAACCAAGAAGACCAGATAGAGTCCCCAATGTCACACCCCTACGACTTAACCAGACACATCCAAAAATGTGCTCTACTAATGTCCTGGAGTTGACAATCAAGATTAACTACTGTAGAAGCAATGATAATTTTAATAGAGAGGCTATATTGAGTTCTTCTGGGTAGTAGGTACTGTATTAAGTGCTCAACAAATATTAACATGTTTTGATCTTCATCTTAACAAGTAGTATTTTAAGGTAGTTATTGCCACTGTAAAGGTAAGGAAACTGAGGTACAGTTATGGTAATCAGTTTGAGCAAGGTCATATGGAAATGTGAGGAAAAATTTAGATCTCAAGTCTAAACCATTTTCAATGTAGTCTTCTTATCTCTGTACTGTAGCTGCCCTTGAAGTTATGGCTGTGTCTGTGCTTAATGACCGTAAGCCTGATAGAGTGTGTAGAATATTTGGGTTACTCTGACAGGGTTGGTAATGGTGTGGGTTTATGTGATGCTTTTTTAATTTACCAGAAATCTAAAGAAACCACCTAGGATAACATATGTACCTTTTATTAAAAAGTCCATTATATTAAAAAGTCCACAAAGTAGCTTTTTCCATTTTTACTAATGATTCAAAGTGATTGTACAACATTGATTTTTTTCTTAGTTCTGTGGGACAAGAAGTGAGTTCCTGCCAATTAAAGAAAGGTATTTCTACACCTGTAGATATGTGCAAACTGCTGAAGAAAAATAGACTTAGAAACAGTGTTTAAGAATGTGTATTAATCTTGGTGTTGCAAATGCAATACACATATTTCATAACTATATGATTTTAATTTTTATTAGTAAGGTGGTTTAAAAAAATCTAATGAAGAGACTTTTCCTTAGTTCAGCCATGCAAATTAGAGTGTGCTTTTAGTTTGATGATTAAAAGAGATCCTGAAGCACTCAAGTAACACATTCCATGAAGAAATGTATCTGTGTGAAATTTAGTTTTTAAGGGTGTCAGTAACTTTACTCTCTGATCACTGTAACCTTGTTTGGGTTACATCATACCTTTCCTTCTTTCTGATGATTAGTCTTCTAGCAGAGAATTCCATCAATAGTGGATTAGTCAAATTTGTCAGCATTAACTTCAGTGCTTTAAATATCTTCCAAAATATATTTCCTATTTTCGCTCACTCCTTAGTTGATGCTGGGTCAAAAATCCATCTGGCTCAACAAGTAGACATGGCGACGCAGGTGGCATCTGGGATGGCCTACCTGGAGCTCAACAACTACATCCACAGAGATCTGGCTGCTAGAAACGTCCTCGTTGGTGAACATAATATCTACAAAATAGCAGACTTTGGACTTGCAAGAATTTTAAAGGTAGTTTTAATTTGGTTTAAATTAATTTTTGTAGTAGGTTAAAAACCTAACAGATAAACAGACCAAAAGATTCACTATTATATTTTTAAATGTTTTTCACATCCTGTGGTTAATGGACCATTTCAAGTAGCTTAAGACCTTACAAACCAGCTACTTACTTCTTCCTATTTATCAAAAATCCTAGAGAAAGTAATTGTCTGCTAGACTGAAATGTATGCAATTAAGTTTGTGGTTGAATTTGTGTTCTGTTTTTCAATTAGTACTGATAGCCTCTATTTGTTTTGCTGCTGTTTCCCTTAAAATAGCTCTGTATGGATACTCTACCTGCCTTCGTATAAGACTTATTTATGCCTTTGAAGTTACCTTACTGACTTCACTCACAGTATGTTAGACTAAGCTTCTGGTTGCAGAATTCTATAGCAATTATTGGCTCTGTAGTTCTCTTGGTCTGTTAAAGATGTTAACAATAAGATATAATATGAGTTATACATCTCTGAACTTCCTTTCAATTACCATGCTGTACCCTAAAATTAAGAACGGAGAACAAGAAATATAACAGGTGATTTTCTTTTGATCCTTATGAACTCATTTTTTTGGTAAATGAATTGACAATGAGGTGATGTATTAATTTAAATCATTGAGATTCTACTTTTCAGTTCTAGTAAATGATTGCATGGTAATTAACAAAGTCAGTGAGTCTTCAGTACCATGAGTTAAGCCAAAGAAACAAACAAGCTTTGCTTCTATTTTTAAAAAAATTCTAAAGATCAGACATAAAGCTTCAATTGTGTGTGAATTTCTTTATATATTATGCTATACTTCTTCTAGTGCTATTCTCGACATACAGTAGGCTCTCAGATCGTATGTTATTAATCACTTCCCACAGATTTTTCAGTCTTACATGTCAGATTCAGAATCTGCTGCTGTACCTATTATCAATTGATTTAAGCTAATTTTTAATACTTCCCCCTCTAAATTTTAATGTGAAACAGGTTGTAAATGAATGAGGATGGCAAAAAAAAAATCGCTTTAACTTGGCTTGAATCCTTAATCCATTGGCAGGTAGATAATGAAGACATGTATAAAATGAAAGACCAAGAAAAGCTGCCCATAAAGTGGACTGCGCCTGAAGCCCTTCAGAATAATACATTTAGCATTAAATCCGATGTATGGTCCTTTGGAATTCTTCTTTATGAAATCATTACTTACGGCAAAGTGCCTTACAGTGGTGAGTAATTAGTCCTAAAGTGGGTTGTTCTGCTGCAGGTCACTTACTTAGTTGTGACTTTAACTGCATTTCCCAGACTTTGAGCACAGACTTATGAGGCTGACCATGCTGGGTACCTGTGGGAACTTGACAGATAAAATTTGATGAAGATAATTTGCATTAATGAGGTGGTTTATTGCTTCCTTCTCCTTTTCTCTTGGATTTC
The DNA here is from genome assembly GCF_034190915.1 of Cavia porcellus. Classification (NCBI taxonomy): domain Eukaryota; kingdom Metazoa; phylum Chordata; class Mammalia; order Rodentia; family Caviidae; genus Cavia; species Cavia porcellus. The sequence continues at coordinate 75,933,337 of NW_026947490.1, forward strand.
AGTCTTGCTACAGGAGTGTGTTAAGTCTCTGGGATGGAGATGACAGATCCAACAGCTTCAGCAAGGAAATCAATTTGTTTTGTAGTCTGGGGCACAGGTATCCATGAATCAATGATTCTGATCTTGCTTTTGCACTTTGTTGGTTTTGTTCTATGTTTCTAGGCAAGACACATAATGAAGTTGTCCTGATGTTGCGTCAAAACTATCGGCTCCCACAACCACCTAACTGTCCCCAGAAATTCTACAACATCATGATGGAATGCTGGCATGAGAACCCTAAGGAACGACCGACATTTGAGAGACTGCATTTGACATTTGAGGATTATTTTCAGGCAGACTTATATTCAGAAGGAAATAACTTCATAAGATGAATACCAAAGGAGAACTAATGAAGAAATGAAAAAGTGAATAATCAGTTCAGAAATACAATCAATGCCACCTGCAAAAATCAGTTTATCTTGATATATTCAAGTAATAGGATAAATTTGGTCATGCATTATTAAAATAAAAAATTATTATTATTATTATTATTAAATTATTAAAATAATGCTACATGGGGATTTTATTGATAAGAAAATACTGTAGAATAGCCCACAATGATACATCATTGTCTCCTGTACAGTAAAATCAAACACACTAAATTATTTCTTTTTAAGAGATATTTACATTTCTATTTATTGTTTTGAATGCCAATCAAAAGAATAAACAGTTGATAGTCAGTCTTTACTCAGTAGTAAGCCCAGCATTTTCTTGTTTACTGATTAGACTGGTTATTCACTATTCCTTGGGTTGCTGAGTCCCTTCAGGCTGTTATGATGAAGGGAACTGATTGCTTTGCTGCACAGCGGGACCTGTGCTTTGAGATATTTTTTTCTTTTTAAAAATATCCTGGAACTACCATGATGACAAAGCTATGTTCAATGACTTGATTGTACTTGAAGTAATTGCACATATTTTCCCTATGTATAAAAATCATGAAGCAGCTGTTGAGAAAAAGAATTAAAACCTTTTTCATTTTGTAGGAGGAAATGATGGAATTTTTCTATACATCAGTATGTGTCTTCCGAGATTCATTTACATTAGTTTTAATCTGTTAATGTTAAGAATCAGGTGGCAAAGCTGGTGAATTATTATGTACAAAAATATGCAAGAAATACCTAATAACCAGAGCCTAAGGAATAAGTATTAAAGTAGTTTAAGAAAGTAAGAGAAGAATGGTAAGTTTATTAGGGCCTTCTGGGTAATTAAAAAACATACTTTGGCATATAGGTCAGTTGTAAATTAACTAGAAAGCCTATCTAGCTCTGTTTCCGATCCAGAGGCTAGCAGTAGTGACTGGTATTAAAATTGTATTTTTAGACTAGTGGGACAAGAAGGTTTTCACTTCTTTAAATCTATATTATCCTTGATAATAAAGAGAGTGTCACCTTAAACAATGGATATACCAAATTCTATGCTTTGTTACATGACTAGCAATGCTTCTCCAGAGTGGCTTCAAAGTCACATATATGTTCAAAGATCTTCTGATGCATAATAACATGAGTGAAACAAGCCATAAGGAAATATGGTATCTTTTTTTAAGAGAAGAGCACATCTGAACAGGCCATCTCATTTGAAGTGGGAAAGACAACACATCTGTAAACTTCTTTCTTTCTTCTTTCTATTTTCTTTCATTCCTTCGTTATTTTTCTTGTTGGCCCAAATTGCTCTCCAATTTTTGATTCTTCTGCTCCTGCCTCTCAAGCAACTGGAAATGCAGTTTATAAACTGTATTAATTATGAGACAGAAGGTAGGGAGGACTTGAGGTACAATAGTATTCATACCTCAGGATGTTAACCAAGACTCAAGTCCTATCTAACCATCCCCTACGCCATGGACATTGTCATGGTCACAGTGACTCGCAGTGGCAACTGGGACTCCTTGTTCTTTTTTGCTCACCTCTCAGGAGAAATGGGAAACATTATATGAAAGTTATTCTTACTTTTCTGTGCAGGAACACTGCATTACATGGCCAGTTCTGAATCAATAACACCATAACGTGAATGCTCTATGTGAACTGGTTTAGAAGAGATTCTACCACTGAAACTGGGAATGGTAATGCATTGATCAGATTCCCTATGCTGGTAAAATACCTGGCACTCACAATTTAAAGGCAGAGAGTTTAATTTGGCTCTGCTTTCAGAAGATTCAGTCTATTAGTTAGCTGGTTCCAAGGCAGAAACATCACAGTGGAAGAGCAGGGCAGAGCCAAGCTGATAGATCATGGTGGCCTGGAAACACAGCAGCAAAATGCCATTTGAGATGAAAGACCAGGGAGCAGGTGCAGACTCCAAGGTCACACATCCATGACTCACTCAGACACATGGAAAAATGTGCCTTTCTAACTCCACAAATAGCTCCCGAACAAATAAAGTTGACACCTAAATTTAGCTATCATGTTCTACTGATAGTCCCCTCAGCACCCAAATACATTTTAAACCATTATCTCCTAATGCAGACAACAAGGTCACAATTCTGCCTAGAATGATATAACTACCCTGTGTATACCCGAAAACATGCTCATTTCTTCCCCAAAGTCTCAAAAGTTCCAGCACTGTGTGAAAATCCAAATCAAAAGCCTCCCCAAGACTCAGGAAACCCTTAACTGTGAACACTGATAACAATTAAAGAGCAAGTTACTTAATCCCCATGTGCAATCATTCAGGAAAAATATCGTTCCAAAAGAGAGACGTAGGGAGATAGAAAAGAACAGGATGAAGCCAAGGGCAATGCTGGGTTCTGTAGCTGCATGACTGGCATCTGGGGCATGTAGTGGTATGACGTGAGTTCAAGAGTGCTTGGATGAAGCCACTTGTGTGTCCTTGTTGGTTGCAGCTCACAAAACCTTTCTCTTGGGCTCCACTGATTCACCACCTGCAGCTCTCCTTTGAAGACATCTTGTATTCCTGGCATTTTGAACTTCCCAGGGTTTCCACTGTAGCTTTGACTTCATTTCCGTATTTTAAAGTATCTACCTTTTGAGTACATGACTCATCCTCACAGGCCTGGCCTTAAAATCTGGGTGGAAACCTCCACGATCCCATCACATTTGCTTTCTGCATGCCTATAAAACTAGAATCACATGGACAATACAAAAGTGTGCCACCAACACAAGCAATAGTGAGGCTCCCTTGATGCATGGTTGTTACAGCCTTTGCGCGCCTAGATGGCTGAGCACAGTGACATGAGTCCCAGCGAACCAGTTCCCTAAGATGGGGTCCCAGGGACTCTTCCCAAATGAAAGATTGATTCTTTTGCACTTTTGGTCCTGTGACAGGTAGATTGTGCTAATTACTAATATGCTCTAACTGTATCTCTCTTCTCATTCCAGTTCAGAGTACTTGGTTTCTTTTTAATGCCATTTATACCTTCTGCAAGCACAGCCCCAACTTTACATGTGGTTCCTTTTAGGCCAAAATTTAACTTTTTCAATTACTTCTGCACTGCTCTTTGTTCCTGTTTCTCAGTATAAACTGTCTAAAAGCAGTCAACAACACCCAGGCCAGAGTCTGAATGTTTATTTGCGTTCTGGTCTTCTGTGCTCTCACCAGAACAATCCACCAGGCTCTGCTCATAATATTTCAGGCTTTCTCTATTCTACATTTCCAAACCTTTCCAAACTCCTCCTGCAAACCAGTTCCAAAATTTCCGAGCTACATGATATGGCATCTCACAGTAATGATGCCACTTTTGGTACTGACCTTCTCTATTCAGATTTCCCATTACTGAGAAAGAATATTTGTCAATTTAACCACAGGTTCAGAGGATTCAGTTCATTTGTTGACTGGTGCCAAGAAGGGCAGATGAAACAAAGCTTGTTAATTCATAGCAGTCAGGAAGCAGGGCAGAGGAGCAGCACCAGAGAGGCAGGGGCCATGGACCAGGTATGGACCCCACGACCATACCTCTATGACCCACCCAGACACACCAGAAGTGTGCTTTATGAGTCCTCTGCAAAACACCCAAGTCAGTCAAGATGACAATTAAGATTAATAATTACAGTTACCCTCCCTGGAGACAAGTTGATAGATTGGCTTGTCTGGATACAGTTAGACATTAGATCCTGATAGCTGTGCATTGAGAATATCACCTGAGATGAATTAGTCTTTTAATGTTAAATACACAATTTTACCTCCATCTCTTTCTCTTCCTCTCAATTTCTTCATGTATATCTTAGGCAGGTACATAAGTAGATACATAAACACTTGCATTTTTCTGAAGACTTTAGAATAAATGGGCTATATAGAATTAAAAATTATGGCAGCACTTACAAAAGTGAACATATTTTTGAGATAAAGTTAACATTAATATGTTTAATAAGCTGACTGTGTATAGGATATCTTCATTTATTTATTTATTTTTATTGTTTTGAAGGTAGTAAAATACAATAGAACAAGACAGAAAAAAGCTAATCAAGACAGTGCAGTAAAATTGGTACAGAACTTCAGAGCAGGTTACCAGGATAACAGTAATAGGTACCATAGTATATCTCATTATCTTCACAATAGTTGTCCTTTCAATCAGGTATAGCAAAATCAAAACTAATACAGAACACCATAAAACCTATCAAAATAGAGTATTGAATAGAGCAACACAATTAATCAGAACAAAGCAAAACAGTGGTAACAATATTTGCCTTCAAAGAGATGGTAGAAGGAAATCTCCCATATTTGCTATACTGTGTATGGTCATCCTCCTAAGAGATGCTCAGACCTGTGGCTCCCACTTGCTAACGGGGGTGATGGGGGGTGAGTATGGGATGTTTGATTCTCAGTCTGTGTACCAGTAGGCTCATGGCCACTTACCAGGGAGGCGAGCGGGTTCCTTTTGCTTGCCAGCACCCTAAATTCCACCATGGTGAGCATCTTGGGAGATGCTGACTGGTTCTCTCCCTGGGTTGCCTGCTGCTTGCTCCTGCCATAGCTGCTTACTAGGGAGGCGAGTGGGTACCTTTGCTCATTTATTTTTCTAAAGACATTGTTTATAATGCAACCAATAGATTATAAATCATAGATTTAATCATAGATTATAACTAGTTGATAAAAAATTTTAAAGACGTTCCTTTTCCTGAGCTCATTTCTTGAGGTTCAATTCTACTTGGATATATATAGAAATAAATGAAATTATTTCCATTTCACAGTACAAATTAAACTGCTTTTGGTAGTAGCTCATAATAATATATTTTTAGGAAGGTCTTGGTTTGAAATATAAAAAGAAGGTTATTCTTTCCTGCTCCAACACACCTGAAACTCATTTAACTTACTGTGTTTGATTCTTGGGGACGTTTATATCCAAGGTTCTGTCAGAGCAATCTATTGTTCTTGTTTTTACTCTGATGGATTGTGGGGAAAAATAATGGATTCCGTTATGAGAAGCAGTTATAGATTTTTTTAACTGACATAAGTTTCCCTCCCTGTATAGAATAAAAGGATCAGGAAAAGATAAGTTGAATTTTCTTACAATGAGCCAGCTCTTGTTAAATTTGCCTCTCATAAATTGTAGCAAACTACTTTATGTGTAATGTTTTATTTATGTAATTCAGTTATTCGAAGGTGGTGGTGAGGGATGTGAGTACATCATTTTGTGTGACATTTCAAATCTCTTTAGACAAAAACCTGAAGAACTTTTATAATAGGAAAAATTCAAAATTCCATTAAGCCTCTTTTAAAGAAAGTAAGGAAGAAAATAGGTTTAAATTATGTAAGGTCAAAAGAGGCAGATAGCTTAGATTTCTTGTAGTAGGGAGAAGCTGAATGTTTTGTCATCAAAAATAAAGGCAAAGTCTAAGTAAGCAGAGGTGCAAGCTGGGCCGTGGGGACCAAGCCTGTGGGAAAGTACCAGCTAGGTCCACTCACACCCCCTGCTTATAATATGCACTGGCATGGTGATCACATGGATCCAGGGTACCATGAAAAATCCAAAGTCTTTTGACTCTGGTAGCCTGCTTTGGAAGGATACTGTACAGTTTCTTCAGTTGGAATTTTCTGGAAGAAGTAGGGGTCAGCTAATGCTCCACGATGTATCAGACGTATGTGAGACTGGCAATCACACTGAACTGGTGTAGTTGAGCATCCAATGTCTGTGCCAAACCATCTTAATAATGGTGGGGTTTGGGGAGATTTATCAGGAGTGTTTGCAAAGCCACATTATAGGCATTAGCATGGCAGTGACTTGAATACCTTATTAAAATTGCATCATCATGTTCTATTGGGAAAGGCTTTTCTTTAAAAATGTAAAGGAGTTTTGTACATCTGGGTATTGGAAATTGCCTGAGGCCTCATCTAGAAATGTCGAATCTTTGTATTTCCAGACATCATTCAACAGTTTTAATCTATAATCACCAGGATGCAAAACTCTAGAACCACAGGGCAAAACACAAACAAAGCCAAAAACAAGCTGGAATATTTGGCAAATATCCATGTCTTTTAATCCTATGACCACAGAAATATTTTAGGTTTCATAGTGTCAGCCAATTTTTACCTATATTCTTCCATTAAAATCTTCCAGATTTTTCTATTTATATTAAGGAAATGGGGTTGGTGGAACTCTTAAATTATTAGACATTTAGAAATAAACTTGAGAGTAAAGATAAGATACAAATGCAAAGTTTGAGAGCCTTTACAAGTTTAGCTTCAATCTGCATTCAGATAACACTATATACAAAGAGATTATAAATATCTAATTTTTTCCATTTGTTCATCTAGCCTGGATGGTCAATTTTCATCCTCTATCTAAAGCAGTAGAATTCAGTGTAACATCTTTTCTCATTCTCATGGAAAGTAATAAGCTTTCCCAGAAAAGGCAATCACGCCTTAAGTGTTCATTTAGATATGTTACCATAAAGAAGATTCAAGTCGTAGAACACAATAACCATGAAATCGAATGTTAAGGGAAAATGGTTAAAAGGCAACAAAAATTGTTGTCTTTGGAAAAAGCAAAACATTGTTGTTTTAGTCAGGGTTTTACTAGAGAGAACAGATATAACATGAGATATACAGAAACAACAAGATTGGCTGATGATGGTCAGCCACAGTCTGATGAGGAAACATGCAGAGGGTGTCTACACTCTGGAGGCCGAAGAATTCAATCCAAGGTCTGGAGTTCACCCCAGTGTCTTGTGCAAGGGACGACAGCCACAGGCTGTCTAAAGAGTCTATGGCAGAAACCTGAAGAATCTATGCTGGAAGCCAGGAGATGATGTCTAAACCAAAGCCAAAGACTGGAGCTTCTCCCAAGAATGGAATGCATTTGTCCTTCCTCCTTCCCTTTTATACCTCCAGGTAATGAACCACCCTAGAGTGAGACTTCTATACTCTAGGGTGTAGAGTTGCTAAACCCATTTAGTTAAGCTTCTAAATATCTCAAGTTGACATAATCAATCAACCACTACAATCCACCCCTTGTCAACTTGGCAACCATACATGTTTCCTTAAACTAGTTCCAGGTACACAGACATGTATATAATTGCACATAACACGTTATAACTACCCTTCCTAAAAATGGAAATGCTATAATTCCCTTACCAGAATACACAATGTAACTTTTCTTTGGCTGATGCTTACTCCTATCAGTTTAATTATAACACAAGTTTAGCAATTCCCAAAACACAGCATTAAGTCTAACATTATGTTACATTAAAACCATACTTGGGGAGAAATAGTAATCATAATCCTCTTTTCTGTAACTGATCATGGGATCTTAGCTGGTATTTAGAACTTCCTTCTTCCACTACCCATTCTGTATTCCCTTGGCCTTCAGCAAACACCTCAGCAGGTCTCGGTTCTTTCCCTGGTGGAGTGACCCATACCTTCATTCCTGAAGGTTCTGGACCACTTGTCACTTTGTCTGGACTAGGTTGCTGTAATTTTCCATTAACCTTAATGACAGGGCATGGTAGAACTAAAAGGCACCTCAAGAATCTCCTGCACTCCAGGTATGTTCTTCCTTTCCTCCATTGTGGAGTAGTAGTCCAACTTTCCCTTGGTAGTCTGAGTCAATCACCCCTGACAACACTGTGACTCCCTTTTTAGCTTGTTTCTTCAGAGGCATGAGGAGACCAAATTTACCAGGAAGGAGTCTTCGCTTCCAGTTCAATGGTTCCATTGTCGTGCTTCTGGTATAAACCTTACCCATTCTGGAACCAAAACTTTTAGGCCAGCAGAACATGAAGTCATGGGGACAGGAAGCAAAATTTTTTCTAGTGGATCACTAGGGGTGATGGTGAGTGGCACCATTCCTACTTCCACCCCTTGATTCCTGGACCCATGAATCTTGGCTGTGGGAGACACAGTGCCATTTAATGGACATTGATTTAAAGCAAATACAGCCTGTTGAAGTACCTTACCCTAGACTTGCAAACTGTTGCCATCTAGCTGGCATTGTAACTGTGTCTTCAAAAGGCCATTCCAGCCTTCTATCAATCCAGCTGCTTCTGGATGGTGAGGGACACAGTAGGACCAGTGAATTACATGAACATGAGCCCCCTGTCTCACTTCTTTAGCTATAAAATGTGTTCCTTGGTCAGAGGAAATGCTATGTGGAATTCCATGATGGTGGATAAGGCATTCTGTGAGTCCCTAGATGGTAGTTTTAGCAGAAGCATTACTTGCAGCAAACGCAAAGCAATATCCAGAATATACATCTATGCCAGTGAGGACAAAGCACAGTCCTTTCCATGATGGAAGTGGTCCAATATAATCAACCTGCCACCAAGTTGCAGGTTGATCACCTTGGGAAATACTGCCATACTGAGGACTCAGTGTTGGCCTCTGCTGCTGGCATACTGGGCAATCAGCAGTGGCTGTAGTCAGATCAGCCTTGGTGAATGGGAGTCCATGTTGCTGAGCCTATGCATACCCTCCATTCCTGCCACTATGGCCCCTCTGTTCATGGGCCTATTGGGCAATGACTGGCGTGGCTGAAGAAGGAGGTGGGCCACTGTCCAGACACTGAGTCATCTTATCCACTTGATTATTAAAGTAGTCTTCTGCTGATGTTACCTTTTGGTGAACACTTACATGGAAAACAAATATTTTTACATCCTTTGCCCATATAGAGAGGTCTATTCACATACTTCTTCCCCAAATATCTCTGTCAGCAATTTTCCAATTATGTTCCTTCCAAGTTCCTGATCATCCGGCATGTACTCAACTGTGACCATTGGCTATAGCCCATGAATCAGTATACGGTCTCACAGCTGGCCATTTCTTCTTCCAGGCAAAATGTACTACTAAGTGCACTGTTCAAAGTTCTGCCCACTGTGACAATTTCCCTTCACCACTGTCTTTTAAGGAGATCCCAGAAAAGGGCTGTAATGCTATAGCTGTCCACTTGTGGGTGGTGCCTGCATAACGTGCAGAGCCATCTGTATACCAGGCCCTAGGCTTCTCTTTCTTTCACAACTGATCATATGGTACACCCCACAAGGCCGTAGGGAAACTGAAGGCAACATAGCAGATACAGGAGCCATAGATATCTGGGCAACTTCCTCATATAATTTACTTTTACCTTCCAGGCCTGCCCTGGCTCGATCATGAATATACAACTTCCATTTAATATAGACTGTTGCTTTGTGCATCCAACTTTATGACTTGGTGGGTCAGATAATACCCAGGCCGTGATAGGCAACTCAGGTTGCATGGTGACCTGGTGTCCCATAGTCAAGCGTTTAGTTTCCATTAGGGCCCAGTAGCAGACCAACAGCTGTTTCTCAAAAGGAGAGTAGTAGTCTGCAGATGATGGCAGAGCCTTACTCCAAAATCCTAAAGGTCTCCACTGTAATTCATCAATGGGGCCTTCCAGAGACTCTAAACAGCATCTTTATTTGTTACTGACACCTTGAGCACCGTTGGATCTGCTGGATCACTTGGCCCCAGTGGAAGAGCAGCCTGTTAAGCAGCCTTGACTTGTTGACGAGCCCCTTCCTGTTCTCAGTCCTGCTCAAAATGATCAGCTTTCCAGGTCAATTGGTAAATGGGATAGAGTAAGACACCTAAATGAGGAATGTGCTGCCTCCAAAATCCAAATAGGCCCACTAAGCATTGTGCCTCTTTTTTAGTTGTAGGGGAAGCCAGATGCAACAATTTATCTTTTATCTTAGAAAGGATACCTCCACATGCTTCACACCACTGGACTCCTCGAAATTTCACTGAGGCAGAAGGACTTTGAATTTTTGTTGGATTTATTTCCCATCCTCTGGCTCTCAAATGCCTTACTAACGAATCCAGTGTGGTTGCCAGCTCCTGCTCATTAGGCCCTATCAGCATAACATCATCAATATAATGGACCAGTGTGACATCCTGTGGCAGACAAAAGTGATCAAGATCCCTTCGAACCAAATTGTGACATAGGGCTGATGAGTTAATATACCCCTGAGGTAAGACAGTGAAGGTATATTGCTAGCCTTGCCAGCTAAAAGCAAATCGTTTCTGATGATCCTTATGGATAAGTATAGAGAAATAGGCATTTTCCAAATCAATAGCTGCATACCAAGTACCAGCAGATGTGTTAATCAGCTCATGAAAGGAAACCACATCTGGTACTGCAGCTGCAATTGGAGTCACTACTTGATCCAGTTTACGGTAACCCACAGTCATTCTCCAAGACCCATCTGTCTTCTGCACAGGCCAAATGGGGGAGTTAAATTGAGATGTGGTGGGCACTGCTGTCTCTGCATCCTTTAAGTCCTCGTTGGTGGCAGTAATCTCTGGGATCCCTCCAGGAATGCGATACTGTTTTACCAGGCAAAGGCAATTCTGGGGGCTTCCATTTGGCCTCCCCAACTATGATAGTCCTCACATTACAGGTTAGGGAACCAATGTGAGGATTCTGCCAGGTACTAAGTACATCAATCCCAATTATACATTCTGAAACAGGGGAAATAACTACAGGAGGAATCCAAAGACCTACTGGACCCACTGTAAGTTGCACCTTTGCTAAAACTCCATTGATCGCCTGGCCTCCATAGGCCCCTACTCTTACTGGAGGTTGACAATAACATTTTGGGTCCCCTGGAATCAGTGTTAGTTCAGAACCAGTGTCCAGTAGTCCCTGAAATGTCTGATCATTCCCCTTCTCCCAGTGGATAGTTACTCAGGCAAAAGGCCTTAGGTCCCTCTGGAGAAGGATGGGAGAAAGTTTAACAGTGTAAATTTTTGGCACATCAGAATCCTTTTCCAAGGGGCCTGGTCTCCCCATCATTAGAAGGGTTCTAAGTCTGTAAACTGGCTCAATTCTGGAAACTGGTTGAGGGGCCATGATTCCCTGTTACCATGATTTGATGTAAGGTTCTTGTTGTATTTCCCCAAAGGCCCCCGAGGTGAAAAATGGGGCAAAACCCCTGAGACAAAAGGGGGGGGGCAAAACAACATCATTTTAAGAAGAAGCACTTTTATTTTAGCTGGCCCAGCGACACAGTGCAGATGGAATTTGCAAAGCTGTAAACTGAGTTAGAATTTTTACTGATTTTTATAGTTCATTTATGGTTAGCTCATTGATCATTAAGTACATAGTGATGAGAAACAGAAACAAGGTGAGCCTTTGTTCCCCTTTGCTTGAGGTCAGAGGCATTTCACAGTGGGTGGTTAGCCAATTTATAGTCCTTGGCCTGCCAATTCCAGGAACATTTGTCTGTCATAAAGGGAACAATGGCTGACACAGCATCATTTGTCTCTTACAAGGGGAACAAAGGTTGACATAGCAAACAGGTTACTTAGGGTACGATGCATACAGAACAGCATGGCGATGTGGTTGGTTAATCTATAACTATGTGGTTGGTGCTTGGTTACTAGGGTAACGAGCTCAGTACAGAATGACAATACTGCTAATAACTACCCTTTGAACTATTTTTGATAATTATCTTTTAATCAATTATTTTAATTTTTCAGCTTCTTAGTATAACATTCCCCACTGATTTTTGTCAGTGATCTAGATCATTGGCTCATGGAATTTTCAAGCAGTGGTATTTTGTGTCCTTAAAACCATGAGTTTTATTGTTTGAACCTGATCTTTGACATAATTTACTAATTTGTTTAAAATGCAAGGTCCAACTGTTAAACAAGTAAGTAAGATTAACAGAGGTCCAGAGGCTGCTGTGATTAACCTTGTCAGCCAGTGAGATAGAGGAAACCATCGTTCAAAGCAATTGTGTTCAGCTTGTCTGGCTTGTTCTCATTCTTGTAGCCACCTTTTAAGGCTGGCCACACTTTGTCTGATAACCCCAGAATGATTGGCATACAAGCAACAATTTTCTTCTAATGCCAGACAGAGGCCTCCTTCCATTAGGAACAGGAAATCTAGACTCCGCTGGTTTTGTAAAACCATCTCAGTCAATGAACTTAAAGAATTGTCTAATTTGGAGACAGAATCACTTAGGGCTGCTAGATCTTGGTTAATGAGTGCACTTAAGTGTGTATAATTTTGATCTTCAATTATTAAGCTGGACACTCAACCTATTGAACCTGCCAGCCCAACTCCCAAGAAATACAGGTAAGAGTACAGGATTTCTCTTCATTCGGACCAGACTCTTTAAGTCAAAGCTAGGGAACAAGTGACTCTTACCAGTAACTCCAGAGTACCAATATACTTGGGGAAAGATATGAACTAATATGCAAAGCTCAGGGCACTGGGTGAACAGGTGATGCATAGAACAAGGAGTTATACCAGAAGTACAGGCAAACCAGGTTCCATTGGGAGCAACAAGGTGCTGATTAGAAGGATAGGAAAAATTATGAATAAAAGCTGAAGAGGTAAGATTACAGATTGCAGCAGAAGGGGAAGTGCACAAGGAGTAGGAGGCAGAGTAAACACAGGTTCCTGGGATATCCTGTATATTGTCCAGTGTGAGCAGGGGCTGAGCACCCCACCAACAAGTGGTGTCATCTGCAGAGGAATTCAAAAGTTGATTTGCCATAATAGTCACAGGGGCCCATTTAAAAGGGAGGGTGAGATGGAAGGCATAGCCAGCAGTCAACAGTGAAGTTTGGGGCACTAAGATTAAGAAACTGGTAAACAATGTCCAGAGGCAAGAAGGGGTTTACGGATGGTGCAGAAATGGCAGAGGGCAAAAAGGTCTTAGGAGCAGTATGTCTAGTTGGAGGAGGGTGGAAGATGAGTAACAGGAGGAGATTGAGGTGGCTGGGGAGCCTGAGGGCCTATGGGCTTGATGGGGGATGTCTGAACAGGCCCAGGAATGAACTGAATGGTAAAGGTGCTTCTCGGGTCATATTCAGAGACCCATAACCTAATACCATAATGTAATCCTGCTTTCCCAGGGTTGGTTGGGCTTTTGGGTCTGAAAGTCATAAGATTACACTGGTTGAGGGTGCAGGAAAATGGGGTCTCCCAAGTGAGGAAAAGGTAATGATTCCCTTTATTTCCCTGCCAACGAGATATAGACTCACAACCCCAATGTCTACAAAAGTATTCTGTCTCTACGGACTGTGAACACCTACTAGTGTGATCAGTGTCATCAGAGGCTGGCTGTTGCATTTGGGGGCAAAGATACCAGCCAGTGAACTGTAATTCCTTTTGACTACATAAGTCCCTGCAAGGTCTGGATGGTTTCATTAGCAACCAATCATGCAGTATGGAATGCTGACCCAATAACATTCTCTTCTGTCTAATTTTTGCTGGGATGTTATCTAATAGGACACATAAATCTATCTTAATTATCCCATGGACAGTAGCATTGGTTACCAATAATTCACCAGTGAAATAGTCAATAATTTTCCAAGTTCCAAACAGTGGGTTATGAGGCATCTCCTTGGGGACTCCATAAGGAAGAATGCATAAGAACAAGATTATCAGATACATTTGGCAATTTTAAGTTTTAAAGGATCCTTGGAGGGAACAACAGCCCACTTATCTGTAGGTTGATCGTTGTCAGAGGTCGGAACTGGCTTGAAGTGGGAATGATGAATCCACGCAGTCTTTTAGCGACTTTGATGGTGGTCGGAGTACTGAGGACCATGGTGAAGAGGCCTTCCCACTGTGGTTTGAGGGATTCACAGTGATGTCTCTTGACTAGTGTCCCAGGTTCCACTGCAGGGCCTTCTTCAGAGTGGACTGCAGGTGGAGGATGTTGTTGCTGGAATAATCGATGGATGGAAGTTAGTACTGGATAGAGGGCCTGGAGGGACTTAATGAGATCTTGATCAGCCTGATCAGCTAATTTTTCCTCAGAAATCTTAGGTATAAGAGGAGGAGGTCTCCCTTATAGAGCTTCAAAAGGGGAAACACCTGAAACATAGGGGGTACATCACATGCGCAAGAGGGCAAAAGGAAGGAGACTTAGCCAGTTCTCGCCAGTTTCCAATGCCATCTTAGTTATAACCATTTTCGAGGTCTGGTTCATCCTTTCTACTTGTCCTGAACTTTTTTTTTTTTTTGTCTTTTTCATTTTTATCGGTACCGGGGATCGAACTCATGACTGCCTGCTTGCAAGGCAGGTGCTTATGCTGCTGAGCTAAATCCCCAGCCCCTTGTCCTGAACTTTGAGGCCAGTAAGCACAATGGAGTTTCCAATTAATCTGCAAAGCTTGAGTTAGTTTTTGAGTTATCTGGGCTATAAAAGCCCTGCCATTGTTGTACCCCATGGATAAAGGGAGACCAAATCATGGGACAACCTCATATAAAATCTTTTTGACTACTATTTGAGCTGATTCAGATTTAGTAGGAAAGGCTTTGACCCATCCAATGAAAGTTTCAATCATTATAAGCAAATACAGTCCAGGCTTCCCCATTTCTGCAAAATCTACTTCCCAATGTTCCCCAGGAATAGTCCCATGATAACGAGTGGTTTCCATTTGTTGTGATCGCTTTGGTTCACCAGCTGGCACTGAGGGCATCTAAGGCTCACAGACTGAGTAAGCTTTGATAACTGAGGGATAAAGAATCAATCTCAAAAAAGAACAGCTAGTTTTTATCCTCCCATATGAGTGGGCTGATGAGCTCGTTGGATGAGTTCTTGTCCCAAGGCCTTGGGGAGGAGGACTCGCTTATCAGGCAGTTGGTACCAGCCCCCAGGGATATCAGGCTTTTCTTGGAATTGAGCTGCCAAATGCAAGTGTAAAAGGGCTCTGACAGAGTAGGTGGAATCAGTAGCAATGCTGGGGCTGTCTCAATCCCCACTAATTTTGTGGCGGTGGCATCTGCTAGATTGTTCCCTTGTGTAACAGGACCATCTCCCACTTGATGGACTTTGCAGTGAATAAGAGCCACCTTCCTTGGCATCAAAATGGCAGCCAACAAATCCAAAATTTGGGGAGCATTTTTGATCTTTTGGCCCCTGAAGTCAATAAACCTCATTCCTGATAAATGGCCCCATGAACTTGGGCAGTAGCAAATGCGTATCTGCTGTCAGTATAAATGTTTATATCTTTTCCTTCTGACAACTTGAGGGCCTCAGTAAGAGCTATGAGATCAGCTTGTTGAGCTTATGTTCCCAGCTCCAAGATTTGTTCTCATAGAATCTGAGAGTCTGTAGTGATGGCAGCTCCCACAACCCGCTTACCTTGATGGACATAACTGCTTCCATTGGAGAAATAGGATGAAACTCCAGGTAGTGGCTCATCTGTCAAATCTGGTTGAAGTCCTGTGAGGTGATCAATGACCTCAATACAATTGTGGAGAGGCAAGGAGGGGGTCATCATCAGGCAGCAGGGTAGCTGAGTTCAAGGCTGCTATTACCTTGAAGCTGATAGTAGTTGGATCCAGGAGCAGCGCCTGATAGTGCATAACTCAGGAGTTAGACAGCCATCAATCGGGTGGGGCCTTAATAAGAGTTTCTAGTGAATGAAAAGAAATAATTAAAAGTTTTTGTCCAACTTTTGGGCCTCTTTCACCAAGAGGGCCACCGAGGCAATCAACCACAGGCAAGGTAGCCATCCAGCTGCCACATTATCAAGTCTCTTGGAAAGGTAGACAACAGGCCTTTGCCATGGCCCTAAACTCTGAGTTAGTACTCCTTTTGCTATCCCTCATTTTTCATCAACACAGAGGGAAAAAGGTTTTTGCAAATTTGGCAGAGCTAGATCTGGAGCTTTTGTTAAGGCTGATTTAAGTTGCTTAAAGGCCTGGTCTTGTGAGTCTGTGCACTCTAGAGGTTCTTGAGTGGCCCCTCTCAATGAGTCATAAAGTGGCTGGGCTATTTCAGCAAAGTTAATAATCCAAAGCCAACAATATCCTACAGCTCCCAGAAATTCTCATACCTGCTTCTTAGTCACAGGGATAGGGATGTGCTGGATAGCTTGTATCCACTGGGAGGAAAGAGTTCATCTTCTTTCATGGATTTGATAACCTAAATAGGTGTTTTTGGCAAAACTGAGACTTTTTAGCTGAGATCTTATAGCCCAACTCATCTAGGGTCTTTACAAGGGTTTGAGTGGCGCTTGCACAACTTTCATAAGAATCTGTTACCACTAGAATGTCATCAACATATTGCAAAAGTGTCATGTTTGGGTAGTCCTCTCTGAAACCAAAAAGGTCTCTGGCTAAAGCCTCATCAAAAAGAGTGGACGCATTTGTAGCAAGTGTGTCAAAGTCAATTGTTCTGACACTCCCATAGTGGGGTCAGTCCATTCAAAGGCAAAAATAGGTTGACTTACTGGAGTGATGGGCAAAGCGAAGAAGGCATCTTTCAAATCCAACACTGAATACCAGATCTGCTCCGGGCTTAACAGACTCAATAAAGTGTAGGGGTTAGATACAGTAGCATGGAGAGTTACAACTGTTTTGTTTTCTTCCCTGAGATATTGCACCAGCTGGTAATCTTGGGTTCCCAGCTTCTGAATAGGCAGCAAGGGGGTATTCCAGGGAGAGACACAAGATTTTAATATACCATAGTTTTTCTAACCTTAATATATGCCTGGCTGTGCCTTGGCATGCCTTCAGACTGATAGGATATTGCCTGAGCAGAATAGGAACAGCTTGAGGTAAAAGCTCAACCAGCAAAGGGACTTGGTTAACTGCCAGACCAGGAGGATTGTGTTCTGCACAAACCTCGGGGATTTCCTGCATCCAGTGGTGCAATAGCTTGTTGTCATTTAAAATTTTAGAGCTTTACAATAATAAATGTCCTTCACCCTCAGGATATAAAGCAAGGACTCTGGTACCAAGGAATTCAGGTGGGCCATTTTCCATTTGCACTGTTGGGTTGGGTGGCTGCTTCAAAACTGAGATGAACTTTTAGTTTATGCAAGAGATCTCAGCCTAGTGAGGGATCTGGACATTCTGGGACCAAGAGGAATTCATGAGAGATAGTCTTTTGTCCTGGTCAGGCTAGCTGAGCTGGAAACTTTGAATATACCCTTGCAGTGCTGGTAGCTCCTAATACCTTTAATGTATTTCCTGTAGGGGTCCCTATGGATCAAGTCAGAACTGAATGAGCAGCTCTGGAGTCCACTAAGAAATCAATTGGTTGGCCCCCCACAGAAAGAGGTAGCCTGGGCTTAGGGTGTGCATGAGAGCCTTGACTTCCCTAATCATGGGACAATAGAGCCTTGGCTTCCCTTTCCAATTTGGCCTTCAGCTTGAGGCAGTCCTTTTGCCAGTGTCCCATTTCCTTACAGTAGGCACACTGATTTTGATGTATAGGCAGGCGAGAATTTGCATTCATTTTGGTCACTTTCTCAGTCAATACTTCTAGTACCTTTGTCAATTTTTGATCTCTGGGATCTTCACGGTTGTTGAATAACTTCTGAGCTATTTCTAATAATTGGCTAAGAGGCATTCCCTCAAATCCCTCAAGCCTTTGCAATTTTCCTTTAATGTCTGGGGCTGACTGAGTCATAAAGGCAATATTAATGACCCTTGCATTTTCAGGTGCCACTGGATCTATAGGTGTTTAAATGCGATAGGCCTCCTGTAGCCTTTCCAGGAATCCCGAGGGAAACTCACTAGCCAATTGCCTAACCTCTGAGATCTTGGACAAATTGGTGGGTTTCCTAGCAGTGCCTTTAAGGGCTTCTAGAAACAACTGATGATACTAAAGAGGAGCCTCCTTACCTTCAGTTGTGTTAGGATTCCAGTCCAGTCAGAGCAAAGGGAAATCATGGTTCAGGTGCTTAGGATCAGAGGATGAGTTCCAGTCAGGATCACCCACTACTTTTTGTCCTAGCATGTGGATGCATTCCCTCTCCTCTGCTATGAACAAGACCTGCAAAATCTGCTGACAATTGCCCCAAGTGGGACAGTTGGTGGAAAACATTGATTCCAAAAGAGAAATAATGCCTTGAGTATCCTTAGAAAAAGGGGGTTTTTGTTGTTTCCAATTGTAAAGGTCAGAAGTAGCAAATGGGACATAGGTAAATATTGGGGCAGAGGGATCCTCAGAGTTAGGGATCTCACACAGAGGAAGAAGGGTGGGAGTTGAGGTGGAGGAATCAGATGATTCTGAACACTGATAATTTCTGGTTCGGATAGGGCTAGGGGGGCAATAAGGTGGTACTGGTTCGGGAGGAACAGGCATTGGTGCCGAGGGTGGGTAAGGTGGCGGCAGGGGTTCTTCTTCCTCGGCGGGGAGAATTGGGTATAGCTCAGACTCAGGCTTTGGTTTCACTTTCAGAGATGCCAGGAGAGAGGGATTTTCAAATTGAAGCTCAGATGCCTTGAGAAACCTTTTAAGCCAAAAGATGGATCACAAATGAGATCAATCAAAACCTGAATGTACACAATCTAGTCTGGGTGGGTTGAGCATCCAAAGACATATTTTTGGACAGCCTGAGCTATGGAGAAATTAAAACTACCTGCCAGGGGCCAGTTAGGAACCCGGCAGGCCATTCAAGCTCACAGAAAATACGGAGCTTCCCAGAATATACTGGTTCTCCATATCTCTGGGCTTGATTCTTGAAATCTCTGAAATGATTAAGAACCAAAGACAAGGGCTCTGATGATGATGCCTGGCCCATAATTAGTAATAATTGGTCACTGACAATAACACAACACAAGGTGCCACAGAAGACAAGAAAAACACAAAATACACACACAACGGCTTCTCGATCCATAGTTGTCTGGTGACCTATAGGGAAACAGTTTTCATTATAACCCCCCAGTCCAAGAAGCCACATAGAACTTGCAAAAATAGTTTAAGAGAAATAAAAGAAACCTAAATGTTAGTACTGAGGTAACAGATTTAAATTCAAATGAACAAATGGCTTCACAGTAAAAATATACTAAGCACAAAACCAAAAAGCACAAAACTAAAAAAGTTCCAAATCACAAATGGGCTAGAAGCCTGTCCCCAGAGTGTGTCCCACTCTGGTGCAGAAAGAGCCAGCCAAGCTCGTCTGCAACTTCAAACGTGCACACTCAAATTATAAGGAACAAAAGATCCAAATACTTACAGATGGTTTAAGCCGATTGATTGCTGAAAAAAATGTGGGGAGGGGGTGCCCCGGACGAGCCCCCAAATGTTGTACTTCCCCAAAAAGGCCCCGAGATGAAAAGTGGGGCAAAACCCCCCAAGACGAAGAAAAAAAAATAATGGGGCAAAACGATGTCATTTTAAGAAGAAACGCTTTTATTTTAGCTTGCCCAGTGACACAGTGCAGACCGAATTTGCAAAGCTGTAAACTGAGTTAGAATTTTGACAGATTTTTAGAGTTCATTTATGATTAGCTCATTGATCATTAAGTACATAGTGATGAGAAACAGAAACAAGATGGGCCTTTGTTCCCCTTTGTGTGAGGTCAGAGGCACTTCACAGTGAGTGGTTAGCCAATTCATAGTCTTTGGTCTGCCAATTCCAGGAACATTTGTCTGTCATAAAGGGAACAATGTTTGACACAACATCATTTGTCTCTTACAAGGGGAACAAAAGTTGACATAGCAAACAGGTTACTTGGGGGATGATGCATCCAGAACAGCATGGCGATGCAGTCAGTTAATCTATAACTATGTGGTTGGTGCTTGGTTACTAGGGTAACGAGCTCAGTACAGAATGACAATACTGCTAATAATTATCCTTTGAACTATTTTTGCTAATTATCATTTAATCAATTATTTTAATTTTTCAGCATCTTAGTATAACAGTTCTGTTCATTTGCCATAAATTTTTTCCATTATATAAATCTAGTAAAAATTTTGTAGGCTTCCTGTCTATTTCACTTCTAGGAACACCATGGCTAATCAGCCAACACCAGAGGTCTGCACATGTCAGATTATTCTGGTCATTGTTTCGCGTTTGCTGTCCATTATGGTAAGTACGTGGATCCTGCTTTTGGCAATTAAGTGCCGTCACTTGACCTCTGCCACTCCAGGACCCAATCAAGCCCATTGCCCTTAAATGTCCTAATTGAGTAACCACAGTTCCACTGTAAGATCTGGCATGCAAAGAAGAGCAATAACAGGGCCTTCAGGGGTGCTGGTGCTCCCCTCACAAATCTGTTTCTCAAGGTGCTAGTGAAGAGTGTTTTCTGGATCATCCCAATGTGGAGGATTAGGTTTAACTTGACATATCCACTCCAGCATTCCCATTTGCCTGAGTCTCTGAATCCCCCCATCAATAGCAAACCATGGAATATCAGGCATCTGTAACTCATTCACAGTGGGCCATCTTTTGATCCATATCTCTGCCAACCATCCAAACTATTAACACCTTTCTTCACTCCACGAGCTATGATATTAAATTCAGAATCCCTACTTAATGGGCCCGTGTCAGCAAATTCAGCCTGATCCAGGTGTATGTTTTTGCCACCATTATCCCACACTCATAAAATCTAATCCTATAATTGCTCATTAGGCCTCTGCCTATAAGAGTTGACAAACTCAAGATGCTCTTTGGGAGGATAGCGAACATCTTCTTGGGTCACACTATGTATCTCACCTTTAAGAGCTTTTTGTGATTTGAGCGTGCTTATTGGCTGGGGGCAAAAATGGGGGTTGAGGGTGGGTCCTGAGGAGCATCTTAACACAGGATTAGCTTCCGGAAGTATACTAGGAGACTCCAACCACAGCAGGGGGTGGAGGTGGTGATACCTCTGCCACTTCAGGTGGGTAAGTCTCTTCCTCAGGCAAAATAACTTCATTAGCACTCAGAAATTCAGTATCTTCAGTTTCCTCAGAATCCTCTGATACATCTCCATCTAGTTCATGGGATCCCATTTTTTTGCAACCAGTGCCTTCACCTTTGCTTCAGGTACGCTTCGAGGCTGAGCATTAAATTTACTTGTAGTTCAGCCAATCAAATTATTTGCTGGATTTGTCCTTCCTGCTTCCCTTTTATACCTCCAGGTGAGGCTCCACCCTAGGATGGGTCTTTTACACCCTTGGGTGTAGAGCAGCTAACCCCATTTAGTTAAGCTTCTAAATGTCTCAAGGTGACATAATCAATCCACCATTACAATTGTAACAATTTGTTGAGATTTTCAAAATACAGGCTTTGTACTGTTTGTGAAAGATAAGACTGATCAGTATTAACCAAGTACTTTTAAATGTTATGATCTACAAAATTTCAGAGTAAACATGTATATTAATTCTTTTTTAAAATTCATACTTTCTTATACATTAAGAAAGTGAGAAAAACCTGGTCAGCTAGTTTAGTTCACTTTAAAGGTAGAACGGTACATATTTGTCTCTAAAGCATTCATATTTCTATGTGATACCTTTAATATTTATATTGCAAATTTATACACATGATTGCTTTATGTATGTAACAAAAAAGCCTCTTTTAATTGTATCATTGTTACAATGCTATTATTTACCTTAATTCTAATGGAATAAATTTTAAAAATTTCCAGGATTCTTTAAAATTTTAGGAAAAGTCTTCTTGAATATATCGTATCTTTGTTCACATTGGATTCATTTCTTATGGTGATTACGAACTGATTGTTTTTAAATTGCCAGTTAAAAATTAACTTACCTGGCTGTTTCAGGAGATAAAGTGGTTGTGGATTTGAAAACAAGTTTGTGTATCGCAGTGAGTAAACATCTCTTTAGTTGACTGTATGATAGCAAGTCTGTGAATCCAAAATATATGATCTCATCTATGTCACACACTCACTGCAGGTCAGTTATATATGTCACTGTGACCATTACTTCTGATTTGTTAGGCTCATTGAATTAAGAATCAGCAGATTAGTGAAGAATGTACTGGCTGTGTCTGGGTTGGTCATGAAGTCATGGCCTTGAGTACTACAGTATGGTTTAAAAATACCAACCTTTCATTTGAGAAAACAGTCCATGGAACTCCTGCTCAAGAAGAACTGGTTTCCCAGGGTTCATTTCACAGTGCTCAGCTATCCAAGCACTCAGAGGCCACTGAATCCTTGTTTCAGGGAGTCTGGCTACTGCTTTTGCTGACAGCAGAATGCAGGTGTTGTACAGGTCAGGGAGGCTCCCACCTAGATTTTGGAGGAGGGCATTGGAAGCCAGACAAAGGATCTTTGAGAAGACAATGCTTGAAGATATGGGTGAAGCTGAAGGAATAGTGAAGAACTCAGGAAATTGGAGGTGCCAAGACCATGGAACTCCTGCCAAGGAACATGAGTGTAACCAGCCCAAGAAAGAGGCTTTCTGTGCTACTATTGAGAAGGCTCCATGAGTTGAGGCCACCCTTGTCCTTTGGAACTCATACATTATCACCATGTATCCCTGATGCTGAACACGGAACTGTAAAGGACTTAATGCTTGCTATGCTGGTTTTGGGGCTCGCTTTGTTCTGATTCTTTCCTGTCTCCCAATTCCTCCCTTTATAGAATGGGAATGTTTAACTTTATCATTGTGCTTTGGAATTTTTTAACTTTATTCTTAAATATTTATGCTGATTCACAGCTAAGAGTCTACTTTGAGTCTCACAGAAGACTTGGGCTTGGGTTTTTGACAAATATTGGAACTTCTGAAACTTTGAGAAAGGAATTATTGTGCTTCAGGTTGATGTGGGACAGTTGTATTATGTTATAATTATGAATTTGCTGTTGTCTTCTTTTAGAGGTTAAGTATGGCTTGCTGAGATGTTTTGAGTGTGAAGTTGAAAGAGTTGATTGTGATCATCCTTTCCTGTTTGTTGATTTTATTGGATTAAGTGTCTAGTGGACAGGAAGAGCACGCACCTGGGTATGTCTGGGTGGGCAGTTTGGCCTGAAGTATTCTGTATGGTCCCAGGTTGGTTCTGCTCTGTGGCTGTTTCCTGCTCATTTTCGAGTGGCCATAAACCAAGCAGCTTTGCTATCCCCTTTTGCCATGAGGTTTCTTCTTCAGAGCCAACTGCTCTACGACTCCATCTCCCGATACTGTGAGCTAAACTAACCCTTCCCTCCTTTATATTGTAGGTGTCGGATATGATGGATGATGGGAAAACTAGCTAATACAGACCGCTCTGGCTGATGGAGTGCGACTAGCTGTTACGTTTGAGCTTCGCTGGCTATAGGAAGGAGTACTTTGAATACATAGATCTCATAGTAGCAATTATATCTTTGAGTCCAGGTCATTTCTTGCTAGTAAGAACTGGCCCAGTCTTGTAACTTTGCCCAGATATAAAGAATGTTGTATATGTATTTCTACATTCAAACATGAGTTTCAACAAAAAGCATTAAAGACTATCATCTTCCATTTAAACAGTAAGTAAATTTTAAATGATGTTACATGGTGAAAGACCATGTATGCTCACTGCCACATTCCATTTTTTGCTAATTATTTTATTCCGTCATTTAACAATTATTATTGGCTACTTACTAAGTAGCAAATAGCTGACTAAATGTTTGATTAAAATAGTCAAAAAGAGAGAAATAGTTCTTGTCTTCTTTAAATTTGTAGCCTACCATGGGAGACAGAATGAATTGTCTGAATTTCATTTCATTTACCTGCAAGCACACTTTTCTCTTTAAGCATTAAATTATTATCTGCAGACTGCTCTCCAGCATCCATTCCCCAATTATGCTTGCCATGTGTAACAGCAGAACCAGATGAATGAGGACATTTCTTAGTGTCTTTGTTGGCTAGAGATTTCTAAAGAAATGTGGGAGAAAGTCAGCAGAAGTTCTTGGAAGACCCTGAAAGAAGGAAAAGGGAGATAGAATAAGCCCTGAGTTGTGATTTCTGTTTTGTATGCTTTAAGCCTGAAAATCAGTATCTGGATTCAGGGGCAAAGAAAACTTGGACATGGAAGTCACTTCTGGATCCTCTGTGAGAGAGAAAGTGCCACGCTAGAGTTGAACTACTTGCTGACTTCTGAAATGCTACCGTAGGAGAGCAGAAATATTGCTAAATCAGCTGTGATTTGCAGTGTCATTTTCTAGAGATCAGGACACCAAATTTATATCTATGCAGCTACCTATGTATTTATCTATATATCGTTATATCTATATTTTATTTAATTCATTTTATATTATCACAAGTTTACAATTATTATTAAACATATGCATTATGGTAGTTGATACATATACATATCACATCTTAATATCTTTTTCTTCCTTTTCTCCTCTCTTCTCTCCACTGTCCCTCTGTGTTTCTGCTTCCTATTTCTAAAAGATTTACTTCTGTGTATCCTATAGCCTATCTTTTATTTGCTCTCTAAAGTATTTATACTTTGGATTTCTCACTTTAAGAGAAGTCGTGTAGTATTTAACCTGCTTTATCTGATTAATTTTCCTTGGCTTCCAAGGGTAGCCATCTTCCTGCAAATGACTCAAACGTAACCACTTTATGGTGTAGTATTCCACTGTGTATATATAATTTTTTCTTAGCCACTTTGGATATATAAGTCATGTTCAAGAATTAGTAACTGTGAGTTGTGTTGCTGTAAACATGGGTATGCATGTCATACTATAATATGATGTTCTTCACTCTTTTGGAAAAATAGCCAGAAGAGGTACCAGTAGGTTGAGTAAAATTTTTATTTCCTGATTTTTGGGGAATCTTCATGTTGATTTCTATACAAGTTGTACTTGTTTACATTCCAGCCAACAAGTATTCATTTTCCTCCCCAACTTCAATAGTATTTGTTATTTCCTGAGTTTTTGCTGATAACCATTTCTTCTGGAATAAGATGAAATCTCAGTGTGGCTTTGATTCACATTTATCTAACGACAAAAGATGCTTGATACTTACTGTGTACTCATTGGCCATTTGTGTATCTTCTCAGATATTTCTATTGGGGCCTTTATTTTAATATTCTGTTTTATGAATCTTTTGGAGTTCTTCATATATTATAGATGTTAGACCTCTACCTGGGGTGTAGCTCGAAAAAATATTTTTCTTTTCTGTAAGTTGTCTCTTTATTCTATGGATTGTTTCCTCTGCTATGCAGAAACTTTTTAATTTAATGTAATCCCATTTGTTGACTGTTAGTGTCACCGGTGTAATTGGGGTTTCATTCAGAATGTCTTTGCCTTTGCCTATGTCTTCAAGGGTTTTACTTCTTTTATCTTTCACTAGGTTGTGTATCTGTTTTAATAGCTACACCATTAATTCATTTTATTTGATTTTAGTAGAAGATGATAGATAACTGGTCTAGATTTATTCATCTACATATGGAAAACCAGTTTTCCCCGCACTGTTTAAGAGGCTATCTAGGGTATGTGGCTTAGTGGTAAGGTGTTTGCCTGTCATGTGTAAGGCTCTGGGTGTGATTCTTATCATCACCACCATCACAAGTAAAAAAAAAAAAAAAAATTAAAGAAGTTATCTTTTCTCCAACACATATTTTGGCTGCTTTGTCAAATATCAGATGGCTAAATGTGCTTGGATTTGTTGATCTACTTGCCTGTGTTTATGCCAGTATCATGCTATTTTTACCATAGTAGCTTTGTAATATAATTTGAAATCTAGATTTGTAATGCCTTGTGCATTGGTCTTGTTCAGGATCACTTTCACTACTCTGGGACTCTTCTGGTACAACTCAAAATTTTTGAATGCCACATTGTCTGTTTAAAATCTTTATTTTACCAGGTATCTGAAAATAAATCCCAGTTATTTCTGGGAATTTTGCCCTAAGCCCTACGTGCTTATGATATATTAAACCTTTGAAGGAAAGAGTATTGTATAGTACTAATGTTTATCTCCCCATGGGGTCTTCTGCTTAGATATAGTCTCTTTTATTGGAAATGATTTTGCTGTCAAGACTTCATCATCTGTTTTGTTTATTTCTTTGGCCCAAAGAAGGATTTAACCTCTCTGCCTAGATGCTCCCCAGGCATGAGCCTGGTGGGGGGAGCCTTGGCAATGTTCCTCCTCTGTAGCCTCTAGTTTGGTTATAAAGGTGCTCCTAGCTTTCAGATTTCCTGTCTGAGAACAGTAGAAGCCCTTTCATTTTCCTTCTTCAGTTTCCAGAACCAGACCTTGCCAACTAGTGTGTGTGGCCTTGATTCATCTTCCTGCCTGGGTGTGCCTTTGATTCCTCTGCCTGCGTGCCTTTTAGGGTGTCTGGTGTTGGGTGGGGGCTGAGCAGTTGAGCACAGATTGCATTTCATAAGTGCTGGATTTTAAAACTACAAAGACAATAATTTTGACTTGAATTTTCCTTTTTTTTTTCAACTTCAATAATATTCCCTTTAGGTAATAGATACCTTATTACCTACCAGTCTGATATGGGAGAACCAAAGCAATACCTGAGGCACATATCAATTAAAACAGTATCCTGACACAGAAAGAAGTTAAACAAAAGGCACTTGAGTGTGGCCATGCTGAATACCACAAAGAATTGTGGATGCTATGGAAATTAAAAGTACCCATAACTGGGTCAGGAGCTTGGGGAGAAAAGGAGGAGGTGATATTTCTCTGTGGTCTGGAGGATGAAGAGATGTTTACCAGACAAAAGGTACAGTGCAGCTGAGGAGTGGAAAGGTTCTGATTGTACAGGAGTGTGGAGCGAAGGGGACGAAGACCCAAGTGATGATGTGGCAGGTGAGGTTTGTCACAATCAGCGAACACCGTGTCATTTGGTTATTAAACGTACTCTTTATCCCACTGGACAAACTTTGGAAATATTTAAATCGGTGGTATTCCCTAATCCATATTTTTATAACATTATTTCCTCATTGCATTTGCATAGATTCTAAAAGGTTAAACTAAGTGTCTTTTCTGTTAAACTAAATTATCTTTCTCTTTGGAAAATTTATGACTGGCATGCATTAAAGGCATATTTGGAACCAATAGACTTCCTATTTCAAGATTTACTGTTTAATGGAAGCTTCATATGAATTTTTTTATGTATTTCTCCAGAACAATGTAGCTTGCTAATAGTCTATGGTTAGGCGGGTTCTTTATCTGTGAATGTATAACCTTTATTTCTGGTAGAGGAGCAGGAAAAAAAAAAAAAGAAGACAAATTTGAACCAATTTGAGTAAAATATTTCAGTTTCCTTAAATGTGAATGTCAGGGCTAATTGTTCAAAACAAAACAAAACAATATGGTTCATTGCAGATGAAACATGAAATCCACTTAAGAAAATATTAAAATTGTGACACAGAGTTGACTGGAAAATTAAGTCTTAAAACCTCAGGGGAAGACATATGAACTACCCTAAAGATATAGTTATAAAGAATAAAAACATGAAAACAAAGAAAGGCAAGGGTATTTTAAGAAAACATACCATCAAGTCTTGAAAAAATATATTTTTTTCATTTATTTGGTTGATCAGCTCTTTAAAAAATGTCAAAATTTTCTAATTTAGCTTTAAGATATTCTTAGTTCAAACTCTGTCAATCTATTTTTACAAAACTGCATATTTTAGAACTGACAGGAGATTCTAAGCAGGCAGCTCTTACTCTCTTCTGAAGGAAACTCAGAAGGGAAAATAATAAAAGATAAGGAATATCTGAGATTTCCTTTAAGTGAAGCTCTTCATTAACCCTTTAAGTCCTTGGAGAATTCCTTGTATATCTTCAAAAAAAAATGAACCAATTGCTTTTTCTTGTATTTAGAGAAACTTGTGGGATTTAATATAGGGATGAGGAAAGATAAAATTTCAGATTTAATATTGTGGCCACACATTAAAAGTGTTATTAGAAAACATAAACTGTGCAGTGTGGCACAAATGGTGACGGGCACCAACTATGAGTGATGGCAAAAATAAAAAAGAGGATAAACTAATTTCATGAATCCTTAGGCCAACTGACGGATGGGACCAGATTGCCACCAAAGTTTATGATTAGGGATGGAAGACCCTCAAAAACAATTTAAAAATTTCACACAATATTTAGTTTATGTAAAAACAAATGTTGGAAGTATCCCTTGATCTTAGACATCTACACTCAGACCTGCACTATAGACATGGAGTACAGGTTAGTATTCTGTGTTGTATTGTGAAAGTAAATGCAAAATTTCATAGTTCATGATGCACCAAACTCTAGTTATCAAGATAACGTTCACTACGCTCATCAAATATTAATAGCATAGTACCTTCATTAAGGTTACTTTTCTAAAGTTCCTTTTTTATAGAGTCAAATATTTCACTTCATTTTTGTATATATTTTTGTGATGCATAGTGAATATCTTCTTACATGTACATTTATACTTCAAATGCTTTGAAAAAATTTGTATATATCTTGGTTTTTTATTTTCTGAGTACATTTTGGGTGTACATAATAATAAAATTCATCACAGGGAATTTGTACCCCTGATACATCTTGCTTCTTTTTTTCTCATTCCCCTTCTCTCCCTTCAAACCCTCTTCCCCTCATTTTTGCTTCCATTTTTCTTTTTATTACCTTTTTTCCTCTCCTTATATCCTTTCCCCTCCCCCTCCTTTATTCCTCTCTTCATCTGAACATTTTTTCATAGTTCACTGTTTAGTGCATGGTGACAGATATGCATCTATCTTTCGTGTTTACACTTTCTGTGTCTCACACCAAAGAAACAGAAGTGACACAATATTTAAACACGTGTGTTTGATTTACTTTACTTAAAATTGTGTGCATCCATTTAGCTAGAAATGTCTCAAGCTTATCCTTCTTTATGGCAGAGTAGTACTCCATTATATTAAAACCACATTTTTATTTTAATTTTTTATTGTGAAGAGAATAAAACTAAGCAAAAATAAAACAGAATAGAATCAATCAAAGCAAAACAATAAACATGACACAGGACTTTAAAACAAGATAAAAAGAAATCAATAATCACTACCGTGATGTGTCGTGTTTTCTTCAAAATAACTGCCCATACCATCAGGCATAATAAAAAAAAAACACAATAGAACCAATCAAAACAAAACAATCAAAGAAATGTAGGACTTCAAAACAATATAACAGGAAAACACCAATGGCTACTGTAATGCCTTGTTATCTTCAATGTAGCTATATCATCAGACATAAAACCAAACAAAGCAAAATATAATAAAATCAATCCAAACAAAACAATGAAAGCAACACAGGGCTTTGAAACAAGATAATAGGAAATAAACAGTGGATACCATAATATATTTTGCTGTCTTTGAAATAGTTGTCCATACCATGAAATACAATAAAATCAAACAAAACAAAACAGAATAAAACCACGCTTAATGGAACAATGAAAACAATACAGGATTTCAAAACATGATAATAGATTAACAATGGCCACCGTCTTCCCTTTTCAGATACTTCCTTCCCTTTCACTTTCACAGTATCTGTTGTGCATTTTGAATCCCACTAACTCTTTTAGTTTTTTATAATAGGGACACAATACAATGTTCACCCATGTGATTCTGAACCACTTCACCCATGAGCAGGATCTCAAGTTGTACCATTTACCTATAAGAGCCACAAAGTTGTCTTTCTTTATAGCTAAGTGGCTTTCCATTGTATAAGAATGTCATATCTTTCTTGTCCATTCTGTAGTTGATGGGAAAGCCACCCCTACTTTTTTTCTGATTTGCTGTCACATAGAACATTGTTTTATTTCCTTTGAGTTTCAGTCTATCAATTTTCTTTCAAGTTGAATGTGTTTCTTATATAAAGCATATTGATGGATCTCATCCACTCTGCCTGTGTTTCTTTTTATTGGTGAACTGAGGCCATCAATATTAGTGATTATGGCCAACATGCACTGCCTCGTCTCTGCCATGCTATTTTCCTGCTGTTGGCTGTCTATTTTTTCCCTCCATTCAGTTGTCTGTCCTGCCTGGTAATCCCCTTCTGCTGCTGTTTCTGGAACCGTGGTAACTTTTATCTTTCTCTAGAATGCCCTTCAGTGTTTCTTGTAGGGTTGGTTTGTTGGTCATGTCTTCCTTCAGTTGTTCTTTGTCATGGAAGTATCTTGTTTCTCCACTAATTTTGAAAGATAGTTTTGCAGGGTACATCAATCTGGGTTGGAAGATGTTTTCTTTCAGGACTTGAAACACTTCACTCCAAACTCTTCTTGTCTTGATAGTTTGTGTTGAGAAGTCTGTCATGATTCTGATGGGTTTTCCTTTATAGGTGATCTGTTTCTCTTCTCTAACAGCCTTTAATGTTCAGTTCTTGTGCTGAATTTATGGGATCTTGATCATTATATGTCTGGGTATAGATTCATTTTGGTTATTGCTAGCTGGAGTTCTATATTTATCTGTATGCCATGTCCTTTTACCATGCTTAGTACGTTTTCTACTTTTATCTCTATAAATAGACTTTTTATGTTATTTGTGCTGACCCCTGATTTTCCACTGATACTTACTATTCTTATTTTTCTTTGCATCATCTTGCAGCTGTTCTATAGTTATTTCCTGATTCCTTATTAATTGTAAGAAATCTTTCCTCTCATGACCACTAGCTGCAAACCTGTCTTCAAGGTCTGAAAGTCTATCTTCAGTTTCTTTCAAGTGGTTTTTGCCAGCTTTCAGTGGAATTTTTGATTTCCTGGATATCATTTTGAATGTGTTTCATGCATTTTAAATCTCTCTTACCTTGTTCATTCAAGGTTTCCTTCATTTTTCTATGCGCCTCTATTTTTTCTCTGCCTTCTTTGGAGATACTTAGAAATTCTTTTTTATGTTTCTCATTTCTTCTTTTACTTGAGGTAGTATTTCTGTTCTAATTTCTTTTATAGCCTCATGAAGTTGTTTCTTTACTTGCTACTACTTCAGAGACTTCAGGTGTGAGACTCTTGATCTCTTCTGTATTTATATCTCTCGCTTAGACTTGCTTTGCATAGGTTAGAGTCCAGAAACTGTCTTTTGCTTCTTGGTCTTGACATTTTCCTGGGTTCTTCTGCACAAGCAGGTAGTGGGGTCCCGGGCACTTCCTGCATTGGCTACAATTTCTCTGAAGCAAGACTGGTTCTCCTGGCCAGTGCTGGCTAAGGTGTCTGATGATGGCCACAGGGTGTGCTGGTGTGGGGTTGGCTGCAGCTTTTCCCAGCTACCTCTGGTAGGAAGCATCCCGGATGGCAGCTGGTGTGTGCACTGGGGCAGGGTGGCTGCTGCTTCCTGGACCTGAGCTGGTTACTGGCAGGAAGCATCCCTGATGGCAGTGAGTGTGCATGTTGGGGTGGGGCTGACTTCTCAAAAAACCCACATCTGTATCCATTCTTGGTTGATGGACATTTGGGCTGCAAAGTATGCCACTATAAACATGGATATGAGTCTATCACTGTTGTATGATGCTTTTAATTCTTTCAGAAAGATACCATGAAAAGGAATAGCTGGGTCAAATAGAACCTCTAGTTTTAGATTTTTGAGGAATCTCTACACTGATTTCCATAGTGAGTTGCACCAGTCTACAGTCCCATCAACAGCGGTGAGGATTTCTTCTCCCACACAGTTCCTCTAGTATTTTTTCTTGATTTCTTGATAGTAGCTATTTTTTTTTTTTGCATGAAATGAAATCTCAGAATAGCTTTAATTTGCATCTCTTGAATGACCAGTGATGTTGAACATTTTCTCATATATTTATTTGCTGTTTGTACTTTTTTATATGAGAAGTTTTTAATGCTTTCAGATGCCCATTTTGAATTGGACCTTTAAATTTGGAAGGTCTAATTTGTTTTGAGTTTTTTAAAAATATATTCTAGGTATTAGTCTTTTGTCTCAGAAACACTGAAAAAAACTTTTCCTACTGCATTTTCTCTTCAATCTATTGATGATTTCTTTTGCTGTGCAAAGGTTCTTTAACAAGGTGAGATCACAGCTATTGATTTTTTGGTGATATTTCATGTGCCACTGGGCTTCTGTTAAAAGAGTCTTTGCCTACACCAATATCTTGAAGAGTTCTAAATATTCTATCTTCCAACAGATTGTCTTTTTTATTCTTATTTAGACGTTTTATCCATTTTGATTTTAGTGTAGTGCATGGTGACAGATATGCCTCTATCTTCAGTCTCTGGCATGTGAAAAGCAATTTTTTTTCAGTACCAATTATTAAAGAGACTATCTTTCTTCTACAGCTTGTTTGTCTCTCTTAGTCTCAGCTTAAAATCCATTTTGTCTGAAAAATAGCAGTTACCCCATGCTGTTTTTCTTGTTTTCCTGTCACAGTGAGCGTTGTTTTCCATTTTTTTTTGACTTTTAGTCTATGAATTTCTTTTTTAATTAAATGGGTATCTTTTAGTTAGCATATTGTTGGATCTCAGTTCTTGACCTACTCTGTCAATTGGCTCCTTTTGTTTGATGAATTGAGACTATTTACGTTAAAAGTTATATTTGATATGTGTTGACTTATCTTTGTCATGTTAATTTCCTGCAGATGGTTTCTTTAATCCTTCCTTCTGTTTAATTATTTGCCTTGCCTGGTGGATTCATTCTGGTGGTGTTCATGCAGTTGTAGTGCTCCTTATATTTTATGAAAATGCAATTCAGAAGATTTTAGCAAGGTGGTTTGGTGGTCATCAATTTCGTCAGGTGTTTTTTGTCATCAATGTATTTTATTTCTGCATCAAATTTGAAAGGCAGTTTTGTGGGGGGACATCAATCTGAGCTATATATTGTTTTTTTTTAGGGTTTGATGTACTCCATGCCAAGCTCTTCTAGCCATAAGGGTTTACATCGAGAAAAACTACTGTGATTCTGATAACTTTCCTTTATAGTTGATTTTTTCCCTTTTTGTAATAGCTTTTAATATTCTGTTAAATTTCCAGAATCTTTAGTATTATATTCCTAGGTGCAGTTTTTTTTTTAAATCATGGATAATTTGAGTTGTATATACCTCACTTATCTGGATGTCAAATTCTTTTTCTATGTTGGGAAATTTTCTGCCATGACTTCTGTGAACTTTTTTTAAAAGTTATTTGCATTATCGCATGCTTTTTTATTGACTCTGATAAATCTTACGTTATTCTTCTTTGCATCATCTAGCATCTGTTGGGTTGACTTTTCATGGTCCATTGCTATTTATAAGGCATTTTTGTTTTCATGACCACTAACCACAGTCCTGTCTTCTATATCTAATATTCTCTCCTCAAATTGGCTCATTCTACTGCATATAGTTTTCATGAAAGTTTAACCCCATGAATATCTTTTTGAATCTGTTCCATGGATTCTACTTTTTTCTTGTTGAATCTTCATGATTTCCATCATTTTCATAAGCTCCTCTATTTAATTTTATCCCTGTCTGCTCTAGAGTTACTTGCCATATCCTCCATTATGGTCACCATCTCTGTAGTTACCCTAAAAATTATTTCTGATTTGGATTTCTTTCTAAAGCTTCATTCATGTGCTTTGTTATTTCTGCTATTAACACTTTGGAGAGTCTAAGAGGGTGGCTTTTGATTTGTTTTGCCTCATAGCCCCCTGGGCTTCCTTTGTGAGGTAGAAGACTGAGGTTCATCTTGCTTTTCTTTTTTTCTTTCTCTTTCTTTCTCTCTCTCTCTCTCTCTCTCTCTCTTTGTTGTTTGTGTCCTGAGTTGATGCTTGTAAATTGCTTATGGCAAGTAGCTTTATTTCTAGTGTTTCAAAAACTTAGAGGATGACTAATTGTCAGAGTTGCCTTTCAAGTGTAGCTGGATTTTTTGCCCATTGCAAGATCTTAGTTCTTCAATTTATTATAGATCAGAAGCATCCAACACAGTCTAGAAAATGCCATACTGTGGTAGCTATTTTTTTAAATAATTTATTATTTTATTTTTTTAACAGTAATAGGTATCAAAGTATATTTTGTTATTTTTACAATATTTGTTCTTTCAATCATATATATCAAAATAAAATGAAATACAGAACATTATAGTACTTATCAAAACAGAATATTGAATAGAGCAGTACCATTAATCAGAATAAAGCAATATAGTAATAAAAATATTTGCCTTCAAAGAGATGGTAGAAGGAAATCCCCCTTATTTGTTATGGTCAATCTCCCAAGAGATGCTCAGATTTCTGGTTCCCATTTGCTAATGGGGGCACTGGGGAGGGGGGTAGGGGAAGTGAGATGTTTGACTCTAGGCTGTGCACCAGTAGGCTCACTATTGCTTAGCAGGGAGGTGAGCTGGTTGCTTGGTTTCCCAGTGTCCTAAGTTCCAGCATGGCGGGGATCTCAGGAGACACTGGTAGTTCTCCCCCTGGAAGGGCCGCAGTCTGCCACACCACCACCGCTTATGTGGTAGCTATTCATTTGCCACCTTTAGCCATATAAATTAGACTTGTGGTTTTATAACAAAATCTAAAACAAACCAGAAAATTAAATACAGTAAATAAGTCATCAGTATGGTAATTTTACCATGGAAGGAAGTTAGAAGAAGTTAGTAGAAAAATAGAGAAATAGGAGAAGAGGAAGAGATTAGAAGCAAGACAAGAAGGCAAAGAAAAGTTCTATGAACTTTGAGAAATTGGTGAAGAAGACAGAAAAGAAAGAGAAGGAAGAAATAAAAAGAAAAGCCAAACAACTAGAATCAGTGTTCACACTCATATAAAAATAAGAATAATCAAGAAAAATAGAAAAAAAGAGGAAAAAAATCTCCACTTCAGGGAGTGTCTCTGCTATCACTGGTAGACAGAGTGGGTAGACAGAGCCCAGATTCAGCTTGATTAATCCCAGGAAGCCAGCTGTGGATTTACAGCAGGGTAGTGGATAACCCTAGCAAACCTGCACCTTTAGTTCCACTGACATCCTGACTGGTTTCTGGTTGTGAGGCCAGAATCCTGTTTTCTCAGCCTGCAGTGCCCTGTGTGCCTCCTGCCAGTTTGAACTTGTCTCCTGGACTTCCTGCTGACTTGAACTAGGTTCTGATTCACACTGACTTTGGGAAATGCTAGATGGAGCCAGTCTGCAGCAGCTCTGATTTCTTTTCCAGAATGGTGACTTGCCAATTGCCCTCTCCTTGGGAGGCTCTGAACTGGAATAATTCACCAGCCTCTGCAGTGTTCTGCATCCATGGCTCCCTTCCACTGGTGCATTTCTCTGTGGAGGCCTCTGGCGTTGCCAGTAGTCACTTAGTGTCTGCTTCCCCTCGTGAGACAAGTTGGGCTTCAGGGAGAAAGCCTCGCTTGCTGTCTCCTCCTTCTGCACGAGGTCTCTCTCTTCATTCCCCAGTATGCTCCAGTTCTCACTTAAGATCCTTACTGGGTCCTGGATCCTTTTCTCTCCTTCTTCTGTTCCTCACACTGTCCAGCATCTGGACACCAAGTCTTGGGAAGCCTGTTTCTCTGCTTCTCACCATTCTTCCATCTTCCTGGAAGTTCACTTTTTATTTATATTTGCTCGTATTCTTTGCTTACCATTTTCTTAGCAAGAACTGTGACTAGCCTTCATGAAATTAATTTTTAAAAATTACACATTAAACATTTTCATTGCTAACTCAAAAACTGACAACTAATCATAGTTCATTTTAAAAATCATAGTAAAATTACTATTAACAAATAATTGTATAATCCTCCTAATCTCCAAAATGCTTTTGAACCTTTAGCTCAGAAAACAGTAAAATTTGTATGCTGTTTGAGACATTAACTCTACTTAATTTGGAAAAATTTTATTGTTTTCCATTAAATCCTGAATGTATTTCAGCATAATATTTAAATACTTGTATAAAATGTTTTATTTTGTGTTGACACTTTAAGCCTATTTAATTGAATTGATTCTTTTGATGGATCTGAAAACCAACTTATTCATACTCAGTTACCTACTCAGTATGACTATAAATCAATTTGTTGGATAAAAGACTCATTATATCTTTCAGGCCCATTCTATTCTGATAAATTAATTTCTAATGATATGGAGAGGTAGAGAGATTCTTGTACCCAATAATGACAAAATTTTGTTTTCTTTTTAATTTTTGACATTGCTTGGTTAAATTCTGCCAGTTTCACTTTGAAGGTACTCACAAAGGAGATTTTAAGAAAGAAAAACATTACTTGGTTAATGCTAAAAATATCAGCTGAAGACCAGTCTTATTTTTAGAGTAAAGTGGATAAGAATATATACAAACTATTATAATAGGAGTATGGAAATGACAGACTGGCAGGCTAAGAAAAGATTTTACCTTTGGGTTCATTAATACTTAACTTACCTGAAGAACAAGCTTTAGCAATACTTTTATAACTACTATTAAGTAGTTACAAGGAAAGATAAGAGAGGCAGAAAAGAAAAGCTGGATATTCTTTGAGAAATATAGGATTCTCCTGCTTTTCAACTCACATAGGGTTTTTCCTATGTTTTCTTTTTTTAATTTTTATACACTTCACACTTTTTATTTTTGAAAAAGGGTGGCAATGAGATCACAACTAGGAGAAAGAAAACAATGTTGGTAAGCATAGGGTAGGAGAGAGTAGTGGAGAAACTACTGCTTTTATCTTGAGACCACACAGATTTATTCCATCTACTTTAGTCTTAGCCAAAGACTGACAGATTTTTGCCAGATCAACTCAATTCAATTTTATGACTTTTCAAATTTGCTCTTTGTAAAATATTATTGCTAGTATTTGTGGTTCACAATGAGGGGTTTCATGAACATAAATCTATGATAATTTAATGAATATCTTGACATACTTGGATCTATGTACATGTTATCAAATACACTCAACTCTCAAATATCCCTTGATGGGTTATACACAGGGGACTTAGTTCTTCACTGGTGTCCCTTTGCTGCATAACATAATTCTGAGCTGTCGCCTTTCATCAGTTGGCCAATGCATAGTTAGGAAAGCAATCTAATTTAATTTTAGTATGGGCAATAAATCTCTTCTCATGAAGGCTGAGATCTAAGGGGCTGGTGAGAGCTGGTGGTGCAGGTTCTTGGTCAATCATTAATCCATCAGCTCTGTGATGATGCCTGGCAATCAAAATGCAAATGAAGTGGGCCTTCAGTGTGGCCCAGTGGTGAAGTCTTAGAGTTTGACTTATTGGGTTTGAGTTCTAGATATGGATTAGTAGTTGGTAGCCTGGTTCATGTTCCCTAATCTCTTTTACTTGTTTCATTAACTGTTAAATTGGGATGGCATCTGAGCCACTGACTTATTGTGAGAATTAAGTAAGAAAAGCACATTCGGCTGAGTCTGGCAAAGGGCTATGCACTCAATGCATGCAAAGATCTAGTCCTTGTCCTCTGACACTGTCACGGCAAGTAGCCATGGCTAGTATTTTGTGATAAACGGTTATTTAGACATACATGGAACTTTACGAGGGCCCAAAAACCATAATCAAAGTCAGATGGAGGGTGGACTGCTTTCATAGCAAGAGGGTGTCAACAGCAGGTTTCAAAGGAAATTGGATACAAACCAAAGACTCAGATTTTAGCCTTCAACATGGTGGTACACAAGCATATGCTTCCTGCCTAAACTTCAAACTCAAAAGACTTTAGCCCAAGAAAACCCTAATTATGGTTTTCAACCTGTGATCCATCTCACAGAATACAAAAGACATTCGCTTTACGTCTTTAACTTTTGACTCTATTAGTTCATCATAAATTCAGCTTAGCTCTTACGGAGTCCCTTCATGGTCTCAAAGCTAAAAATTAGTTTCATATTTAATCTATTTTTAGTTCTAGAACTGCAATATTTATTTTTTTTTTACCATTTATTACTTTTTAAAAGATTTAGTCTTTCTCAGTAATGCCACACATTTTTCTTTTATATTATAAGAGGAAAAGCATCAGTTTGTGAGCTGGACTTGGGGAAATAAAGGCAGCACCTACAGTGGAGTTTTGGTGAAGAGAACTCAGTCTCAGGTCAAGGCATTTCCTTATCTGTCTTCTTGAGCTGACTAATTAATCAGTCTCCTCATTTTAAAAAAGATTTTTAAAATTACGAGTATCACATGGAATACATCACATGGAAATGCCCAGCAGACAGAAAATTTTGAATCCAGTCCATATTTATAAACAGAACTTCCCTCCATGCTGAGAAATTTAAAATGAGCTTCTTGGCCTAGAGAGAATTGTTCTCATATTACATATAAGGATGGTGCTTGATACATAGTAAGCAGTCAATATTCAGTACATATATGAATAAACAAGAGAACTGGCTTCTCAGTGTGGCAAATACAGTCTGAAAGCTCCATCAAAAGACGTTGTTCTTTGGTCATCTGTTCAGAATTCTGGTTCCAAAAAAATGTGGGGATGCTGGATCTTCCCCTGAAGGCTTTCTACATAGGAGCACTGGATAGAGTCTGAGCCTCTGATGGATTCACTATTTGCTTCCAAGGTAGATAAAGACAGATTCTTTAAATTAATGTTCCTTCAGAGCTGAGTTTTACAAGGATTCTTAATCACCATCCCTTTCTCTTAATGTGAAGTCAAAGATGAAATTGCCTGGCTTGTGATCATTAGAACAAACAGAGGATGAAGATGGATCATCTCACTTACTTAACCAAAGAAAAGAAGAAAAGAACCATTGTTGTCTCACTATCCATCTGTGCCAAGAGCAAAAAGTTCACAAATGTCCCTGAAATGTACGTAAAGTCTTCCATGGCTAATATCTGGGAGGGATGTGACCTGATAGTCTGAGGGGCCTGGAATGTCAGGCCAGTCTAGTTCTCAAAACACGGTGGCTGGTTCGATAAGAAGAGATTCCTGAACCAAAAAGCACAGTTTTAGGTTAAAGATATTTAACATTTAATTCCGTTTCCTTTGGCCTAAGACTTCACTCAAGGTCACAGATTGAGCCACTGTTTAATGCTTTTCTTTGTTCTGGAGATGGATGTTTTAGGTTATGTTACAGTTAAGACCAATTGTTTAATTTTTGTCTATAAGTATTATTTTATCAAGTGCCTATTATGTGCCAAGTATTTTCTAGGCCCTTGGGAGAATGGAGAAAAGAAAGCAAGTCTTAACTCCACAATCTATGGATGGTTTAGACTTTTTACTTTGACCAAGTATTTCTGCCTGAATCATTCCCTGTCACAACCCAGTAGTCACTATTATGGAGATGTAAAGGAATAATTGACCCGAAATGCTTCTCGTTATGTAGTTAAACTTCCAAGTTCTAAAAGACTATCTCCTCACACTGCTGAGTATGTGAGCTTTCTCTTAAAGCAGATTCCCAGGACTTGTGATTATTTGCAATTAGTCTTGACTTCCCTATGCCTGGAAAATCAGAGAACAGGTAATTTTACCTCTTTATGAAACAAAATTTATCTTATTTTTTTTTTCTGTAAACCTAGGAAATTTGTAAAGATATTTCAGATAGAACTCACATCAAATGAATTCAGGACTTTCATTTAAATGATTTGCAAAAAAAGTGGTGTTTGGAAGTTTAGATATTCACAGTTTACATTAGAACTACGGCAAGGGACTGGTGCAGTGGTGGGATTTTTAAAAAAGAAACCACAGAAGCAAAACTCCTGCTGCTGTCTGGACAGGCCTTTCACTCAGTTCTCCTGTGTAGATTTATCTAAGTTCTGTCAACTTCAGTGTTTTCACAGTTGTACTAACACAACCACCGTTGCCACCCACAAAGTCTCTGTCCTCTTTAAAGAAGCTGATAAAAATGGCTGAGGCTTAGAAGAAACTTATAGAACATGGTTGCTTAAAAAAAATCTGAGATCATATTTTGGGTTTTGGATCTCTATTGCCTACTTTCTAATTAATTCTACAAATGTATTGTTTTTTTCTCCAGGAACTACAGGGGTGATCAAAATATATGGTGAATATTTAATTTAAAAACAAATATTGCAGTAAAAGACACGTTGGCATACATCCCTCTTGCTTTAGACACACTTACCCCTGGCTCCCACCACTTTCTGAAGTTCTGGAAGGCCTCTGAGTGAGTGTCTTCATGAGATGTGATCAAAATTATGATGAATACTTCTGCCAACTGCCACCAAAGTGAAAGGTAGGCTTGTAAAGTCATGAGGGTGTTTCCTCATCTGTCTTATTCGCGGCATGTGGCATTATGCAATTTCTGGCTCTTCCTCCAAATCAAAGCCACCGTGAAAGGTAAATACTTGAGTTAAGACATCGTGGAAGCTGTGACTGTACTGCTGAAGACACTGGGGAAAGAGAACTCTCAAGACTGCTACAGGGACTGGCAATGAGGATGAGATGAGTGTGTTTGAAGCAAAGGGAAGAATTAGGGGAGGTGTTAATGGCAATGTCTTTTATGGTGATACTTTTAAAAGACGTACACATGGTGTTTTCAGTTTTACCTCATATACTGCATGGATACTTTGGAAGAACTGTGTACTATGCTCCAGCTTCAAGTAGGGAAGACGGGTTTGAAATTGCCTTCTCGCTTGTATCTATCCCTTTTTCTCACTCTTTTGCTTTTTTATTTTATTATTTTAAACATTTACCCACTTTATTTATTTGTATTTTTAAAATTTTTGGTATTTTTGAGAGAGGGATTTGCTCTGCAGTCCAGGCTGGCTTTGAACTTACGTGTAGCCTGGGACGGCCTAGAACTCCTGGCAATCCTCCTTCCCAGCCTCTGGGTGCTGGAGTTACAGGTATGCGCCATCATGCCAGGCTCACCCTCCTGCTTTTTATGGCTTCTCTGAGAAGGAAGAACATTTGATATCTACTCCTTTCTTGTAAGTTTCCCTTAAACTTAATCAGGGCAATTTCCTTAGAAGAATGTTAACTGCAATCGATTGAGTTTTTCCTCTTTTGTTATATTAATTTATTTGTTACTAGTGGACCCTCAAAGACAAATCTTGTCTTTCTATAAAGTTAAAAGAACACCAGAAGCTGTGAAATGCATCTAAAACTTATCATACCAATATATGGTATACAATTGTTCATTAAAAATACTCACTAGTAAAACAATAAAATGGGCACATGGAAAACAGTGATGGAAAAATGCAGAGCCCCTCAGCAAATGTTATGCTCTTTACCTTAGACTTAGGTTTCTTTTTCCATTTCCCTGAATGAGGGCATTCTTAGGATTTGCTTCTGAATTTTCTGATCATCTCTAAGCTCCTTCTGAGAGTTCTAGTCCACTGTACGGCTTGAACTATTCCTTGTACATCAATTTAACCCTTACAGCACAAGTGTTCAGCGAGTGTCATGCTGGTTTCCCTCTGCTTGCTTCTGGTCTGCCCTGCCCTGCTCTGTGCAGTGGACCCCGATGTCCACACACTGCACCCTCTGGGGACCCTGACCCTCTGGCCTTTGGTTCAAGGCAGAAAATGCAAGGAGAGGGAAATGAGTTGGGGAAATTATCCCGTTCTCCATTGCCCCGTGGAACTGAGATTCTGGTTTACAGCTCTTGCTGATTGGCCCTCTTTTTAACCACCCTTAATTCAAGTAACACCACTTCCTCTGCTTGGTTCTTTAAATCTACCTTTAATGATAATGTTCTGCTTCACTAATACATCATATGGAGCTTCCCACCCCTTCTAAATGCTTCACCCTGCCCATGTTGGTGACAGAGGGAACTATTTTTGCCGCTTTTGTTTGCATTCAGGTTGGCTTTGTACTCGAGATCTTCCTGCCTCTGTTTATAGAAGAGAGCTGAGATTACATGTGCCAGCTACAGTGCTTATAGCTAGCTTTTTGGGTCCCCGGGACCATGTTAGGTGGTGGAGATTCTCTAGTGAACAGAACACATAATCTTTGTAGTGCTTGCATC
The DNA here is from genome assembly GCF_034190915.1 of Cavia porcellus. NCBI lineage: Eukaryota > Metazoa > Chordata > Mammalia > Rodentia > Caviidae > Cavia > Cavia porcellus. The sequence goes on from NW_026947490.1 coordinate 75,975,189, forward strand.
TTAGTGTTATATCCCAATGTAGGGGTAGTCACTAAAATTAAAACAAAAAAATTATGATAAACACATACTAGCAATAGGGTTATGTAAAAGATAAACAGATATGATGATTTTGAGACTCTGCTAATTTAGGTGGGCTAATATGTTTCCCAGAAGTAACAAATGGGGTAAGATATGGCTAATAATAGGCTAGCTATTCAAAGGAGAGGAGAAAAGATAATAAGCAAGTGCAAAGGGACTGGGGCAGGAAAGAGATTGGTGTTACTTGTGTCTATATCTGACTTGAAGGCTTCATAAACCTCATAAGAAGGCTTCACATTCTTATGTGAAGTCTGAAACTGATATGCACAGTCAGCTTTCAATATCTGCATGTGCCATGCTTGAGGGTTCTTCCAACTGAGGACTGAACATATTTTTAAGACAGTGAATTGCTCTGTACTGAACAGGCCCTTTTGTTTGTCATTACTCCACAGAGACTACAGTGTGACAATGATTTATGCATAGTTTACATTATAATAGATATCCTAAATACTGTAGTGATCATTTAGAGCATAGGAGAGGATTGCTCAGATTAAACACAGATACTACATACAAAAGGGACATGGTATCCTGAGAGAGGCTGTGATATCAACTCCCTCTGGACTCCAAGGAGTGGCCGTGTTCATATATTGACAAAGATTTAAACAGTTCTTGAAACATGCCAAATTTTATTGTAAGTGCTTTAAATATTATCTCATTTAATCCTGGTAAAATGTTTAAAAAGAACACTATATATTTTTTCACTTTAGGAGGGAGAAAACTTGGCACACAGAAGCTGTTTCCTACTGTTATCTGAGACTTGCCAGATCCAAGACTAATTTTATTATGTCAGTCTTATTTCTCCCAGTAAAATCCTTGATATCTCAATCATCTAGAATCTAAACTTTGATATTGTGCTTGATTTTTAAATCTAAATCTTCTCCAATTGTCCCTTCAAAATATGTTCTGCATAAATTTCTTTCTTTTCATTTTCAACAGCAGTGTCCTTGTGTAAGCCCATGTCCTCCCTCCTGAATAATCCTCCCAGGAGCGTGTTGAGAAAGCTGCTATGTGACTTCTTCATACAACATGAGGAAATCATAAATCAATAAGTTGATAAATAATAAAACCTTCATTTTATCCCTCTTCTAAAACTCACAAATATCTCACAATTCTGCAAAAAAGGAAACATTACATGGGTGATTTGAAATCTAACTCTGTTTTCTCTATTATCTCCTGTTTGTTTCAATATGAGTCTTTGATTTCTGTTTTTCTACTGTCTTCTGCACTCAAAAGAAGTTAGAAATTCCATGTATATCATTGTCTGCATGTATTAATTAGATGAGTGTGTCAGCTGTGGAGAAAAGAAGTGTTAATATAGCAGTCTACTAACGTTTGGGAATTTCAAATAATATGTTTTACAAGATATGCAACTGTGACTGAGGACACAGTTATGGGAACTGGCTTCCTCTTTCCATCACATGGTGGTTAAATACTGCAAGTGTTGCTATTGCTTCTATCTAGAAGCCCCCCAACCTCACATGCTCACGAGTAGGCCCTCTGGAGGGGGCAGAATGTAGAATATGTGAGTGTGGATTAAAGTGTGATGATTAGATCAGTTCACTGACTGTCTAGCATCATTCTGGGTGTCGATAAGGGGAGGGGCCACACTGTGGGACCAATGGGTAGTGAGGGTGGGATTCAAGGGAGACAGGAGTTTGCTGTAGCTTCCTACCTACTGCCTGCTCTGCCATGGACTATTTTTCCACTGCCCTACACCCTACTTGGAACCAGCTGACTAAGGATTAAGATTTGTACAAACTGTGAGCTGAAATAAACCTTTTCTTAACTTGTGTTGAGTATTTTGCCCCAGCAATGTGTCTTTACAGGTTTTTATTTTGTGATTATCACTCAATATTTCATTTTTTTTGCAAAGTCATCAGATGACTTAGCCATTATATATATATTTTTTAAACTCTGTGAAACTTTACATTTTATTTTCTAAACAAGCTTCATAGAACAGGGCCCTTTGTAAAGGATTCTGGGAAGGAGAGGAGATTTAGCCACATGAGAGAGAAAAGACAGCATGGGTAAGAGATGAGTGACAGCTTGTGATAATTGCATCAGTACAGGTATTCCTCAAAAAGAAACAAGCAAAACACAATCAGGTGTTTACCTTCAGCATTTTAACCCACTCTGATGAAACACGCTCATTTAGTGTCTGAGGGATCTGATGTCCTAGCTGCTTGGTTCAGACTTCGCTGCTTCCAGGCACTGGTTTCTCATGCCCTTTGGCCTTGACTTTGGCACTAACTTGCTGTCTGGGAGTGTGCACCTCTCCCCACAGATGGCCTTTGGAGCCAGGCCCCTCAGCAGCTGGTAGCACGGAGCTGAGGCTTAGAAACAGACACGAGCTGTCTTTGCATGGTATCAACTGCGTGTGTATGACCAGATTCACGTCTTGGCCATTATATTTAACTAAGAAATATATGTAAAAAAATAAATCCACTTGTTTCTTATATGTTTATTGTGCTAATGTTGTACACAAATCCAAACATTAAGAGTCACAGAGAATGGGAAAATATGAAATCCTTTTTACCCCCTACTCATGGAGCATAGGCTCCATCAGATCTCAACATTCAAGCTCACGTAAACTCACATAAATTCACCTCCTGAGTTGCAGAGGTGAGTAATGAAACCCAGTGACTAAGAGGGATAAAAACCACTCCTTAACTTAGTACTTAGATTTCACAACTTTTGTAAAGGAGTTTAAATTTCTTTTTAGCCCAAAGCCAGTCTTTGACTCAATGCTTATCTTCAATTACACTGCTTGGCATTAAGGAACTGCCAATATTTGTCCAAAATTAAGGATTGAGAAATCAATGCTCTAAAAAGTGCATACGTACCCATTTCCTACAGTATTTTCTCACTTTTAGAAACACTTCTATTTGAAAAAAGTACAGAAGCTCTAGAATTTTTGTTCTGCCTCAAGAGTCAGTCCATTTCCCCCAACATTTATGTTCTTATGTCTGCATGATTCAGTCTAGAATAATGCTGGAGAGTTCAGCAGGGGAGTTTGGGGGCTTTTACTACTTTCTGTGTATGGGGTATTTGGGGACTAGGAAAAAAGATTATTTGTGTTTCAAATCCTTTATAACTCATTGGAGTTACCAATATGCTTCTTAATTTCAGCTTTCTTTACAGATATTCCCTTTATATAAATTGTGTATATGATTCATGGTTTTTCTTATTTTCTAATCTAATAGCCTTATGAATACACACACACACACACACACACACACACACACACACACACACTCACACACATCCTGACAATCAACATCTGCTCCCATAGACAGTATAACTTAAATCACAGAATCACAAATTCAAACGTATAGAGAGATGAGCCAGGAAAACCGAGTGAGTACAGGCACACAGTGTCACATGAATGGTTCAGGACTGTGATAGACCCTGCTTGTCTGCATCTTTTTGTTACGTAAGCCAGGAATGAGTCTCTAGCATTGACACACATTTGAATTATGAAAAGAGCAGCCAGAAATTCATATTTTAAAACTAATTATGAATGAGTATTACATATAGTGGCAGTTAATTTTATAATCAACCTCCACAGGGCCATGGAGTAGCCAGACATTTGTTCAAATATTATTCTGGGTGTTTTTATGTCAGTGTTTTTGGATGAGACCAGCATTTAAATTAATAGATTGAGTGAAGCAGATTGCTGTCCTATTATATAAACAGGCTGCAGCCAATCAATGGCAGACTTCAGTGGAACATATAGGTGAGTGAGGGGAAATTCCTGCCTGACTGCTTGAGCTGGAATATTGTTCTTTTGTCAGGCTTCTTGAAACACACACAGGTCTTTGGACTCCAATGGGACTTACTGCATTGTTATCTTGGATCTCCAGTTTATCCACTGCAGACCTTGGGATGTCTCAGCCACCATAATGGCATGAGCCAAGATAATTCCTAAAAATCTGTCTACCAGTGTCTGTCTATCTATCTATCCATCCATCTATCATCTACCACATATCTCCTATTGGTTCAATTTTCTGGACAATTCTAACTAATATAAATGTTCATGATTAATTGTTAAAAAATTATGGGGGGTTCTTTACAACAAAGCTAAAGGCCATGCACTAATCCAATGTATAATATTAAATCCATGAGAGGGAAGGAAATATTTTTCTAGATGCTACATTCTCTTCAAAATTGCCTGACAGTGAAAATAGAATTCAAGTTAATATACAGAGTAATATCGATGCTTTCTTTGATTGCCTCTCCCTTTTAGTGATCTTTCTGACAACCAGAACCACTGCGTAACTGGGCCATATCCTTGTCAATGACTACTCCCTCAGTGACACCACAAAAAGCTGAATTTTAAAATAAGGGACTGTTTCTCTGAAGCTTCTGTTAAAGGTAGCTTTAAGACAGCTGAGGACAGTTACTTCATTATCCTACTTAGGTAAGTAAAAAGACTTTAAAAAAATAACCATGTGTTCTAGAAGGGGATGTTGACTTTCAGGATAATCTTCCTGAACAACCATAAACTATACCCATAAAACTACACTTAGTAAAAAGCTATTGTTCAAATAGTATTTCTAATTTCTTTTTTCAAATTTGTCTTGCAGAACAGCTTCACAGGAAAATTAGTATACAATATAAGGTATATTGTATTGACTAAAAACATAATTAGTTAAATTAAGCATTTACCTTTGAAATAACTTTTAGTTTAAATATGATTTTAAATATACTCTGCAAGAAAAAAATGGTTTGCAACTACTAGGATTGCATAGAAAGAGGCACCCTAGACAGGTTGAAGAAATATTTTAAACAACGGTGAAATCACTTGGATTACAAGCACACTATGCAAAGCAGATCTGAGCACCTTTATTGAGAACTCAATCTTACTGACATAAGGAAAGGATCATAAACTCAAGAGCACTGATTGAATGTGATGAAGTGGAAAGAAGACAATAAACGTGATAAGTTAAGGAGGCTCAGTCCAGAGCAGGCAGCTGCTACTCAGTAACAACCGAAAGTCAGGAGAGGACCTAGGCTCTAGGTTGCCAGATCACTGATGTTTCCATATCTGCAAAGGAGAGAAGGCAACTTGTAATTGGAGATACTTGGGACCACCAATGGCAGGACCCTGTGTACCATGTATTTTAGAAATTTACCTGGAAAGAAAAATAAATTACATATTAGCAGGGTCCAGTGGCATTTCATTAAGGAGGGTCTAGGAGGGAAGGGAAGCCCTGGAAAAGTGGGATGTCAAGAGGTGAGTGGAGAGGGTAGAAGAGAGAATGTGGCCAGAAGTAGGACTAACCAGGGTGTCTCGAGGTGACCAGGGCTCAGAGTCTATGCAGAAAAGTAAATGGTGAGGAAGAGGAAGGAAATCTCATTCTCTGGGAAAGATTTATTTTGATAGAGTAGGAAGGTCAATTACTTTGATAAAAAATAGAAAATGCTTATCAAGTCAATGCATGCTGCCGATCTGTGAGGAGAAGCTAGTGTGATTCATAATAAGATCAAGATTCAGAAGTCAAGTTGGAATGATGAATTGAAACAATCGAAATGGTTTCATAATGATAAATGTAAAATTTTTTCTTTCTACCAAAATAAATCACTTAAAATATGGAAGTGTGTGTGTGGGGGAATGATAGTGCTATTTCATATGGAAAAGCCTAAAGTTTTACTTATTAATGATATTGGAAATAATTGCTTTAAATTCAGAATATTCCTAGGCTTAATGAATCGGGAGGACATAGGGTCTAGCTCAGGAGAGTCTAAATTTTGATATGATTTAAAACTCGAGTGGGGCAGTAGTCCATAATTAGAGTGCTGATTAAACACACTGAAATATTTTCATAATGGAATACCCTGTAGTTATAAAAAATAAGAGAGACACTGTGTATTAATAGAAAAGATTTTTCAAGATACATTGTTAAGTAAAACATGAAGATGCATAACAGTGTATATATGATGTTACCTTTTATATATTTAAAATAAGAGAAGTAAGAAAACATAGTCATACTAATTTTTACTTGCATAAAAAAATTCCACAATTATCTGAGCAAATGATGGAGTGGTAAGTAGTAATAACTCAGTCTCTTTAAGATTTGGAATCCAGAGACTGGAAAGTAACAACTTGGGGAAAAAGAAGGGCAGTAAGTTCTCAGAAACAAAGAAGTCTCGGGCTGAAAATTTAAAATTTAAAGCAAAATCCAAGAGATAGAGCTCAGCATGGAGTAGGGAAGGGACAATCGTACTTTCTCCCTGGCTTCTGTCTCATGGCTCTTGAGAAAGGAAGACCAAATCTAGAGTGAGAAGGTGAAAGCCGGGCTCCAGAGGACTTCAGAGAGCAACAGTAGAGGAGGGACCAGTGGGTGTGTGAGCTGCATGGCTGTGGGAGATTCCAGCCCAAGAGCCCCGAATGTCTTCTTGAGAGAGTGCTTGGCCAGAAGTCATTCTGTGAGGGGTGGACTGAGCTCAGGACTCAGAACAGCGGGGGATGACTTGAAGCCAAGACTGCTAGCGGAGGTCCCACAGCAGGGCCAGGCTCAGCTTGAATTGCTGTGAATTTGAAAGTCTCAGAATTGGCATCTTCCCTGATCCTACAGCCTGCCGGCACCCAGCATGAATCTATAATCTGAGTGTCTTCTTTGTCTACCAGCATGAGCAGGGACACATCTTGACGTGAACAATGTTCCCAAATTACAGATGCTGGAAGAAAACCACACATTTTAAATCACAGAGAGATTTTCATTTGTTTGTATTTTGATTGCTATTTACTTTCTTATAAGTTTGTGTCCTCTTTTTTAGTTTAGTTTTTAGCTTTTTTCTTTTTTTTGCTCACTTCTTTCATTTCTTCTTTTATTCCTTACCAGTTTATTGGGGCTTGAGGAATATTTGTTTATCCATCCTCCTTGCTTTTTATCTCATTTTCTTCTTTTAAAACATTTTGCCTTCTTTTCCTTTTGATTTTTATTCCTGTTTTCCCTTTTATTTTTACTCCATGTTGCTTCTTACTTTTTTTTGGCTTCCTGCTTTTCCTTTATTTCCTGTTTCTTATCAGTATTTTCTTTCACTTTTACCAATTACTCTACTCCTCTGTGAGATCTTTTGTACTGCTTCTTTGTCCTTCTCAAATCACAAAGTTTAAGGCTTCAAAATTTCCCTCTTGGATTCCCGCAGTCACAAACCCTGTATCATTAGTAATATAACCATAAAGCTCTGTTAATTTTTTGATAGTTAACTATGTGAAATTGCAGCTCAGGGGGCTGGGGATTTAGCTCAGTGGCATAAGTGCCTGCCTTGCAAGCAGGCAGTCATGAGTTCGATCCCTGGTACCAATAAAAATGAAAAAGACAAAAAAGAAAAAAAAAAGAAGTTACAGCTCACTTCATTTTTTTCCATTAGCAGAGATATGCCAGTCAAATTTAGTACATACATGGATTAAGTCAACAAACAGATTGTCTTAATATTTACACAGTAATTGTGGACTTTTTTCTAGGATTAAGGGTGGTATATAACTGTTTCCTATGGCATATTAATATCCAGTTTGTCTTAGATGGCAATATTGTGCTGATTCACCTGAAATTAATAGGTTCACATAGTTGTCACTGTTTGTTGGTAAGTTGACATTTAGGTGACTTTTGTGACATTAGCAATACTGGAGCACATTCCCAGAGAACTTGGTTGTTGGGCTGACTACTCTGCAGTTTCCCACTCTAACTAACCAGTGTTCAGATCTTGACAAACGAATATAGTGACAAGAGAATATAGTTACTCACACTAGACATATATCACTGAAAAACAAAGAAATTTCCACACTAGCAACAAAATGTTTAGACCACAAATCTCAACACAAAAAATGATAAAGCAATAGAAACACAAGATGAGGCAACAAAATACTTTCCAAAACTCCTAACTCCTCCAAAACAAATTTTAGGAGCATTCATGGGGCAGAACAGCATAAACCACATACCTGATCTAATTCAAAAGATAATAGAGGAGATTAGAAAACATAGCAAAGAGATATTCAGCAGAATAAGAGAAAATATCACTGAACAGATAATGAAAATAATAACCAAAAGACACAAAAAAACTTTCAGAAGATACTAGTGAAAAGCCTACAAAAGCTAAAGAAAATGATACAAAATATGAATGCTCAGTTTACCAAAGAATTAGAGTCCACAAAACAGTTTCAACCAGAAATCTAGCAGACTAAAAATTATACTGAAAGAATAGATGGAAGAATGAACCAATGTAAGACAGTGTTTCAGAGCTCGAAGACAATGATGCCTTTAAAGTCCAACTACTCAAAAATACCTGTAAACAACAAAAGGACATGACAAGTAGATCCAACATCTGCTAGATGATGCAAAAAAGACTGTCACAATACATGAAAAATCAGAAGACAGCAAAAAATGTTAAAAATGACCTATTCATAGAAATAATGGAAGAAACTTTGCAAATATAGGAGAAGGAATAAACATACAGATAATTGAGGTATATAGAACCCCAAATAGCCATGATGAAAAGAGAACCGCCCCATGCTACATTATACTCAGAGTACCAGAAGTACATCACAGGAGTAAAAATCTTAAAAGTTGTTAAAGAAAGGCAGTAAATTACGTACAAAGATAAATCCATTAGAATAAATCAGATTTTTCTACAGAAACCTTGAACATCAGGAGGACTTGGAGTAGAATGTTTCATGCCATGAAAATAACTTTCAAACATGACTTACATATCCTTAAAAACATTGCTTCAAAACTGATGGAAAAATAAGGTATTTTCATGATAAGGAGCACTTCAATAAATTAATGATCATGAAACCCATATCACAAAAAATTCTCACAGATATCCTAGAAATACCCAATGAAACTAACAATGCCAACAAGTAAAAAAGAAGGAATATATTTGTCAGGATGAGCAACTAAGCAAAGGGAAAATATAAGGAAATCAGCAAGAGGAAAAGGATGCGTTTGACAGAAGGAGTCAAAGCAACTCAGTAGTAACTCTCATGTGAATGGTCTTAATTCTTTAATTTCTGTACTAATTTCAGGCAAAGTGGATTTCAAGCCAAGAATGATCAGAAGAGATCAAGATCATTTTGCATGGGTTATTGGAAAAATTCAACAGGATGAGAAAACAACTAAAAATATATATGCATCCAATACCAGTGCATGCAATTTTATAAAACAGATGCCAATTGATACGAATGATCAGATAAACAAGAAATGGAATTGTAACTGGGGACTTCAATACCCCACTGCCTCACATGGACAGATCAGCTTAAGAAAATCAACAAAGAAATATGAAAGTTGAATCAGATGTTTGAATAAATGAACTTAACAGATATCTACAGAAGTTCCATCCAAAAACAACAGAATACACATTCTTCTCTTCAACACATGAGATTTTCATCAAAATAAGCCATATACTAGCTCATCATGTATGCTTAAGTAAATATAAAAGTTATTCAATGAATATTACCATATCATAGCGCAGTGAAACTAGAAGTCAATGGTAAAAGACTCCACAGAAAATATACAAATACTTGGAAATTTAATAATAGCTTCCTGGATAATCAAGGGTCACAGACAGAATTAAAGAAGAAACTGGACAGTTCCTGCAATCAAACAATGATCTTAATATGACTTACCAGAACCTATGACACAGTGAAGGGTGTCTTAATAAGGAAGTTTCTGGTGCTGAATACTCACATCAGGAAAGCAGAGTAAACTCAAGTAAGTTGCCTAATCATGCACCTTAAGGTGCTAGACAAGCAAGAACAATCTAATTCAAAGCTAGTGTGAGGGAAGATATTATAAAGATTAAAGCATAAATTAATAAAACTGATACTAAAAATACAAAGAATCAATGAATTGAAGAGCTGATTGAAAGATTAAACCAAAATAAACTCTTAGTCAATCTTTCCAAATGAAGGAAAAAAAGACTCAAATCCCTCTAATTCGAAATTAAAAAAAAGCAAAATCCCAGTGCCAAAATTCAGATCACCCATAACCACTCTGAGAATCTGTACTCTAAAAACATGGAAATTTTAGAAGAAATGGATCCATTCCTAGATACATAAGAACTACCAAATATGAACTATGAAGTTGTAAAATTCTTAATAATCCATATCAATCAATAAAACTGAAGGATAAAATACTACTAAGAAAAGCTCAGTTCCTAATAGATTCATGGCAAATTCTATAAGAACTTTAGAACTAACTCCAATATCCTTTAAACTCTTTAATGAAATTGAAATACGAGCAGCACTTACAAAGTCATTCCTGGAATTCAGCATTGCCCTGCTTCCCAAACCAAAAAAGACCCAACAAAAAAAAGAAAACTCTAAATCAATGTCTTAATGTATGTTGATGCAAAAATTCTCAAGATACTGGCAAATAGAATGTAACAAATTAGAAAACTCAGGAAAAGATGGCGGACAGATAACAACTGGCTACAGAGGCTCCCTGAGATAGTCAACTTAGAATTCAACATAATACAGAGTGGGGAGCCCCAAACAGAGGGAGATGAACTCTCTCATCCTAAGAAGAAATTAAGGCAACTTGCTGACTCTCCAAGGTCCTGCCATGACTTGCCGAGGTCCCACCAGGACTTGCTGAGGTCCCACCACAACTTGCTGAGCTGTCTGAGGTCCCGCTGCTTTGACTCACTGGAGGCGCAGTTACATTGAGTTTGGGGGTCAGTGAGCCAAAAGGAGAGCTGAGTTGGCAGGATGCCTACATTGACCTGTGGTAAGTGACGGGAGTGGAGCCATTCCATAAATAGGGGGACTCCGGTGGACAACATTCTGGGACCAGGCAGGAGTGGCAAGTACAAAGGGCAGCAGTGATGTCAGTCAGTTGTTCCCTTCCAGAATGAGATTGGTGGAGTGAGCTAGGCCTGGGTCACGTGACCTGGCAAGACCCAATAGGTTATCCAAAATCAAGTCCCTACAGTGGTGGCGCACACTAACCACACTAACGCAGTGAAGCCTCAGAAGTTTGATCTGGAGGGAAGGCGGCGCAAAGTAATACAGTGCAGGCCACAGCAGCTTGACCGATCTGGAGGAGAGGGGCCAGCATATGCTCCCCCTGTCTGCAACTCAGTAGCACATGGCAGTGTGAAGGATCATCTAGCCAGCATACTTCAGAAGAATTGTAACCAACAAAGAAAGAAACTGGTGCCTTCTGGAAGAAGCAAAAAAGATGGGAAGAGGAAGCAACAACAAAAAGTCCCCAGGTCCCAACTCTGAGAACATTGACCCAGGACAGGTGAATACAAAGGAGAATGAGAACAGCAAACATGCAATATAGGACACAGCACCAGTGGACATAAAGAGATATATTCAGGACCTCACAGAAGAGTTCAAAAGTGAAATATTTAGCCAAATAAAGCAAGATATAAGAAGATTAATAAAGAAGATACTAAGCACCCCTCAAACAGACACAGAGGGAAGGCAGGAACTCAAACAAAGGAGAGAACCATTTGATGAAGAATTTTAAAAAATATAGAGCACATGAAGCAGATTCAAAGAGATCACCAGGAAATTAAAAACTCTATGGAAAGATGGCAAATCAGCTTGAAAGAAACTAAGGATAGATTATCCAAACTGGAGGACAGTTTTGCAATGTGGGACTATGAAAGGGAAAACTTTTTAAAAATAACAAGGAAACATGCAGTAACAATACAAAGGCTAGAAGATGACAAGAGGATCTACAACTTGAGAATAAAAAAATGTGAGTGAAGAAACTGGGATACAAACAAAGGAACTACAAAGGTTATTCACAGAAATAATTAAGGAAAACTTTCCAAAAATAGGAAAAGGAAATGATATTCTGATATATGAGGCATACAGAACTCCAGCCAACTACAAACAAAACAGAGCTACACCCAGACATATAATAATCAAGGTCCCAGAAATTCAATATAAGAACATAATATTAAAAGCTGTTAGAGACAAGAAACAGATAACCTATAGAGGAAGGCCCGTCAGAATCACGGCAGACTTCTTGACATACACCATCAAGTCAAGAAGAGCCTGGAGTGAAATTCTCCAAGCCCTGAAAGAAAATAACCTCCATCCCAGATTGATATACCCTAATAAACTGTCTCTAGAAATTAATGGAGAAACGAGATGCTTCCAAAACAAAAAGGAACTTGGGAAATTTGCAACCACCAATCCAACTCTACAGAGAATACTGGAGGGCATTCTAGAGAGACAGAAAAGTACTAGGATTCCAGGAACAGTGGCAGAGAGGCCTCAGTGAATGGAGCAGAAAACAGAATGAAGAAGATAAACAGACAACTGATGGCAAAAAATGAGCATAACACAAAATGAGGCAGAGAAGATTTTATTCAAAACTGGTATGACTGATAGTATCAAGTCTGAGAGTATAGGCAAGTACACTGAAGATGACAAGACTCTACGATACACATTCTGGTTTGATAACTGCCAGTTTTTGAAGTTCTATACTATATACAAAGTTGTGTTTTTGTTAATACTGTTATATACTGATATATTCAATTATACTACGTCTGATGATATAGACAATTCTATTGGAGATAACAAGAGACAACACAGGAACTATGGTAGAACTCTTTGTACAATGGTCTTATATGTTTATTTCATTTCATGTGTTTATAGGAATATATTTTGTTTTGCCTTCCTTTGTTTTGTTTCTCCCTCTAATATAGAAAGGATAGAAATGCATGTTAAGACTCATGCAAGTGTAGAATCTATAAACAGTTTATGAGAACTGATCTTATGACACATGACGAAATGAACAGACACTTTGAAGAAAAAGAGACACTAAAATACCCAGTGCTGATCCTGGAGAGTCATAATGTGAAACCCAGAAGTAGTTGTTCAGAGTGATATTAGCCTGCTTGGGTTTATTCAATCTCAACGTAATTGAAGATATGGATAACTTCATGTATGTTTAAGTGTTTAGGATTGATAACCATATTTCTAAGTTTTTGTTGGACAGTTGAACAGAACTAGTTGCAATCTCACTGTTTGAATCCCCACTTAAATGCTCCACTTTAGTATCTCAAATAACTATTCCTAAGAAGACAATCTGTAATCATCAACTAGTGATTTCTTACTCTTTACTTTTTCTTTGAAATTATGTATTATTTCTACCCATTTTCTGTTTTGTTTAGTCTTCCTTTAAATTGAATTTTAAAAAAAGACACTACAGTATCCAGTGCTGATCATGGAGTGTCATGAAGAATTATTTTAACCTGCTTTAGTTTGTTTAATTTAAACATAAATGAAGATATGGATAACTGCATGTATGTTTAAGTGTATAGGATTGACAACCATGTTACTAAGTTTCTGTTGAACAGTTGAACAGAACTGTTTGCAGTCTCACTGTTTGAATTCCCACTTTACATGCTCCATTTTTGTACCTTGAACAACTATTTGTAAAATGACAATATGTAAACATCAACTAGTGATTTCTTACTGCTTTTTTTCCTCTCAATGTATGTATTATTTGTACCTACTTTCTGTTTTGTTTAGTCTTTCTTTAAATAAAATTAAAAAAATTATCAAAAAGGCTATACCTCATGATAAAGTAGGATTCATTCAAGAGATGCGGGAATGGTCAACATATACAAATTAATAAATTGAATATGATAAATAAAAAGAGACAAACAATAATCACATGATAATCTCAATAGATACAGGAAAAGCACTTAACAAAAGCCAACATCCATTCAGGATAAAATCTCTGATGGAAATAGGTGTAGAAGTTCTTTATCTTAAACTGTTAAATGCCATCTTTGATCAACCAAAGGTCAACATCATACTAAATGGAGAAAAGTGTAATGTTTTCCCCTAAAATCAGCAGCAAGAAATGGATATCTGCTATCACCACTCCTGTCTAATACAGTTCTGAAAACATTAATGCAAGCAGCTAAACAAGAGAAGGAAATAAAAGAAATGGATAGGAAATGAAGACACTAAATTATTATTTGCAGACAACATTATTCTCTATGTAGACGACTACAAAAAGTTCACTAAAACATTCCTATAATTAACGTTAAATTTCAGTAGCACAGTAAGATATGAAGTCAATACCCAAAAATCAATAGCATTCTGTACACCAAGAACAAACTCACTAGGAGTGAAATTAGATAAAAAATACCTTTCATACTTCCACAGTGTCATTGAAAAAAATGAAATAGCTAAGTATTACCTTAAACAAGGACATTTTCTACAATGAAAACTATAATACTCTGAAAAAAGAGATTGAAGTTGATGTATCCAAAAAATGGAAAGATAGACTGTTTCTGATAGAATCAAAATAGTCACACTTCCAAAATTACCACACATCTATAATGCAGTCCGTCCTAATCAAAATGTCTGTTGCATTCATCACAGAACTAGAGAAATACTCCTAAAATTCATATGGAATCAGAAGAGATCTAGAATAGCCCAAACAAATTGCACAATGAGATCAAGGTGAGAGACAACAAACTCAGACTTCAGGTTGTAGTACCACAAAGCTGTGAGACAAACAGCATGGTACTGGCAAAAACAGGCTTGCAGATTAATGAAATAGAGAGCACAGGAGCAGCTCCTGGAACAGTCAGCTACCTCATCATTGACAAGGAGCCAAATGCTTTTGCTGTAGGAAAGTCAGCCTCTTTAACAAACGGTACTAGGAAAACTGGCTCTCCATGTCAAAGACTGAACCTGGACCCATTTCTCTCACTGCATGCTGAACTAAAATCAACATGGATCAAAGATATAAATTTTAAAATAGATACACTTACTCTGCTGGAAGTCCAAACAGGTAAAACTCTTGAAGATATAGGTTCTGAACTGGACCCTGATTACACAAAAGATATTAAGAATCAGCAATAGGGATCACATCAAATTTAAAAGATTCTACACAGTAAAGGAAGCTACTAACAAAATGAAGAGAAAATTTACAGGATGGGAAAAAAATTGACAGTACTGCTCAGAGGCTTAATATTTAGGATACATCAACAATTAAAAAAGGATTAATATCTGGAATACATGAATAATACAAAAAATTAGCCTCCAGATTTAAAGACCCAATCCAAAAATGGGCATTTGAAATTAATAGATTCTTCTTAAATGAGGAAACACAAAAGGCCAATAAATATAAAAATGATCAGTCAGCATCACTTGCCCTTCAAGAAATGCAAATTAAAACCACACTGAGTTTCCATCTCACTCCAGAAACAATGACTTCTCAAGAAATCAACCAATAACAAATGCTGGAGAGGCTGTGGGCAAAAGGAACTCTTCTTTATTGTTGGGAGCATAAACTAGTACAACTATGGAATTCAATATGGAAGTTCCTTTAAAAAACTACAAAGAGAAATTCCACTTGACCCAGTTATTTCCCTACTTGGTATCTTCCTGAAAGAGTTAATGATACCATATAACAGAGAAGTATACATGCAAATGTTTACAGCAACATGGTTCATAATAGAGTTATCTTGGAAACACCATTAATAGGTGAATGCATAAAGGAAACACGATGTTTAATCACAATGGAATGTTAAGTGAAATAAATCAGATACAACAATTTACACATCACTTGGTTTTTCTCATATGAGAGACTCAATAGACAAAGTGCAAAGTAAAAAACAAGAAGAAAAAAAATTTATTGTAGACCAACATTGACTGTGTATCTTAAAATGTATCCAATTTAGTATAAATGTCTTATGTGTTTTATGTGCTTTTTGGCCCATTAGTCTGGTTGTCAATCAGTATGCATGATCATCCTCATAAACACTTAAAAGTACATTATTCTGATGCTAGAAAAAGGGAATTGGCGATGAAGGGGAGAAGACAGAATTGAGATGCGTTATGTACGTGTATCAACTCCCCACAATGAATATAATTGTTATGTACTTCAAATATACTAATAAATTAAAATTATAAAATAAATTGAAAAATCATGAAAATGAATTACATATGGTGGTTACCCATAGCTAACAGAGTGGGAATGGTTTATACTGGTACGGAGCTAGAAATAAGATTTCTTAATGTCCCTTTGTTTCACTTAAAAAAATATTAATACATGTTTGCAGTACAGAATGATTACAACCACCTATTTTATTTTTACCACGGGAATGTGTTAATAACTAAAATATTTTTTAAATGAGACTGATAAAGTAGGAAGTTGGAATTACAATGGAAATGAAAATGAAGCAAAATTATATTCTTCCCTGTGTTAGTTGATAGTTCATTTTTCTGTTCTTTCACTGATATCTATAATCAAATTTGTCACATAGGAAGCATCAACTAAATATTTGATGACCAACTGAACAAATGAAAGTGTATGTGAATGACATGATGTGAAATAATAACTGATCTCCTGGGTATGGATAACTTTTGTGTCAAGTAGTCATGTTTTTAGTTCTATGTCATAAAGTAGAATCCATGAATGACAGCTACAGAAATAAAAAATAAAAGTTTGCTTTATAATAAGCATCTTAGGGACCTTTTTTTTGCTGCCGGTGGGAATCCCAAGAGGTATAAGATTTAACTTCATGAGACTCACAGTGTCGAGTCAAGGTGTGGGGCCCACGGTATGCAATCATGGCATAGCACAATGGGTGCTATGCTAGGAACAGACCTAAGAAATTTGGTGGGGGGTATCCTGAAAAATCTTCCACTGAGGATATGTGAATGGAGTTTGGAGATAGAAATGTCCTCTTGCTTGGCCAACTTCAGTCAGACTAAAACTTTTGAATTTTCTCCCAGGCCCATCTTCACATTTTTTATAAAATCAAGATTTAATGAAGAACTCTGCTAACCTCAAATATCCCTCGGTATCTGATTGGGTTCCTCATCCTCCACTCCCCTCCAGTGATTTCTGATCATGCTGGCTATCTTCAGCTAGACTCAGGTCAGTTTACTCAGGATCCCTTTTAATCTTCTGACAAGTGTTCCTTCTCTGACTGTTCCTTTGTTCTGTGGGCATACATTTCCCCTCGAAGAGGCTGCATTTAGAGGGGAGCCCTATGTCTCAGATTTTAAGACCCTGTGACAAGGGTCCCTATTCCTTTCTGTCTGCTTCTGAATGAAGTTTTTTTTTCTCCCATGCTTTAACGAGCATCATAGAATTTTTTTTTTTAATTTAATGGAGACAATCATGGTTGTATTCCTGGAAAACAACATGCCTAAATCTAATCTTAAAATAAAGAAGGTAAGAAATGGAAGGATAAAAAAGGAAGGCGGGTAAAGGCCATCGTCCCCACATTTCCTGACGCTTGGAAATTGTAGATTTTCTGTTCTCTGTGCTGCTGGAGACCATTTGTGGTCAGCAGGGGAGAAAAGGCATCGCGATACTCAGGGAAGGCAGAGGAGCTCCCATGGTCCCATGGTCCCAGAGCTGCTGGGAACATGGCTCTTAAAGCTGGGTAAACTTGAAAAAAGTCTGTTTGGAAGGGTCCTTCAATGTACTTATGCAACAGACCTTGCAGCCAGCAGCACCTTGTTTGAAGCTTGAGGCTTCTCTAAAGATTGTCATGTTATTGTGGAGGGAGCTGATTATTTTTCTTCAGTCAGAACAGTAGTGAGAAGAAATCTAAGCAGTGTATATTTCAACCTTGTGTTTATTTAAGATACTTTAGACTTCTAAGTTTAGTAGTCATGAAAGATTGCTGGTAAAACTTGCCTTAGTATTGAATAGTCTCATGTAAGACCCCCAGAAAAATCTCCTATTAGGAAGAAAAGGTTTCTATTTGCTTTTCACTCTAGGAATTAATATAGGGGCTCTCTACCTAACAAGGATATTAAATAAGGTATTTTTATTAATGAATATGATAGAAAAGCACTAGTAGTTTTATCATGTCGTATATATTAACAACAGTTTTATTTACTATATAGTTTCTGTGAAGACACACACACACACACACACACACACACACACACACACACACTCCTTTTATAGATGTAAAAGCAGAATAGCAAAGTCAGGTAACTCTCCTGCGATCACAGTCCATCAGGAATCGATCGCACAAGCTTCTCTCACTTCCATATCTTAGACTTCTATCTTGAAAGACTTATTTGTTTTCTTTCTGTGGAAAACAAGGCAAGACTTTCCTCACTTTAATTTAGTCGCAGGATCTTTGTGCTTGTTAGGCAGAAATCTCAAGGTAGCAGCTTGTATTTCCCAGGGGAAAGGGATCTCTACCGAGATTTGTTCTATAATTTGGAGAATGGGTAAAAGCTGACAGTGTTGTGAGAAGCCTACAATCAGCCTCCTGACATTGGGTCAAACCTGAGACCAAGTCAAATTCCCAGGGGCACATGAGCCAACAGTGGCACACAGCTAACGACTTCCTGAGGGATCTGGGCCAGCCTTTCCCTTCCAGATGGCTCATGGCAGGATGGAGGACACCACTGTTGGGGGGCTGCAGAAGGAGCTGTGGAAGGAGACAGGAGCACGCAGGAACAATGAGAATCCCTTCTGACCCCACCTGGGGCACACTAGCTCTGAGAAAGGAAGGAAGATCCAAACTGCTGTCACCTCACAGCGGGGTGCTGTCTCTCACACTGCTCAGCTGGGTTTAGCCTGCTCCCTCTGTTGTGGCTCATTATAAATACACTAGATACAATCTTGATTATGTTCCAGTCTTGGGCAAAAGTCCCTGTAGTTATTGCCAGCACTATAAGGTGTGTCATCACAGTTCAAAACTTGGGGTCAATGTGTGTGCATGTGTGTGTATGTGCATATGTGTGCTTGTGTGCATGTTGCATTTGTGTGTATGTGTGTTTGTGTACCTTAGAAGAGAAGCTGTGATACCTGGCACACATTGACAAATTCCAACAACTCCATTGACAAATTACCAACAATACAAATTAACAAATTTGGGTTGTTTTCTTCTTACATATTCTAATTCCTCCTTACTTACCAGGATGTTTCTGCTTTTAAGGTTTGCAGAAAATGTATCCCTGAACCAATTTCTTGAACTTCTTTTCTTTTTTTTTTCTTTTTCTTTTAATTTTATTTAAGGAGAAAAAAAGAAAAAAAAAAAAAAACAGAAAAACATACAAGTTATACAGAATTTCAAAAACAGTAGGAAATCACTAGTTAATTACATATTGTCATCTTAGAAATAGTTGCTCAAGTTACAAAATTAAAGCATATATAAGGGACTTTCAAACAGTGAGACTGCAAACAGTTTTGTTCAATGATCCAACAAAACTCAGTAATGTGGTTATGTATCTTATACACTTAAATATATATGCAGTTATATCCTTTAGAGCACTTTCTTTTGTACAGTGACAATTACACATTTTGGGTTTTATTGCTCCCACAGTTATTATTACTTTTTTTTTTAAGAAAGTAAAACCAAATGTGACATAACAGGACAGAGTCAGTCAAATCAAAAGGATGGACATAATACATAATGTAAAAACAAAATACAAGGTGATCAACAATGGTTACCAAATGCCTCTTGCTATCTTAAAAAGAATTGCCTATATCATAAGTTATAATAAAATTGAACAAAACAGTAAAGAATAAGACCAATAAAAGCAAAGTATTGGAGACATTAGAGGACTTCAAAAGAAGATAATAGTCAACCAGAATGGGCGTCATAATGAATCTTATTGTCTTCATAGTTGTTGCCTATACTTTCGAACTTGGTACTATCAAGCATAACAGAATAGAGGACAATCTGTCAAAACAAGATGGTGAGAGCAATACAGGGTTTCAAATCAAGTTAATAGGAAATCAATGTGGGTTACTATAATATATCCTGCTATTTTTTATTTATTTTTCCCTTAATTAAAGGGATTAAAAATGAAAGAGTAGATAATAAAAAGGAGATTGAGATAAAAAAAGAGGGCATAACAACAAAACAGCGCAGGTCAAGACATAGCCATTTAAGCAAAATAGTGTTTCACCACAAGATAATCTCAACATAAAAGTAGTTACCATAGTGTCTCTTTCCTTGAAATCTTTGACTATAACTTCATATACTGTAGCATCAAAAATATCAAGACAATATAAAACCATTCAAGAGAATGACAGTATTACAGGGTATTTAGAATCAACTAACAGAAAATGAACAATGGTTTCTGTATAATCTCCTTGTCTATAAAAGTTTTTGTTTATATTATCACATATAATAAAATCCAATAAGATACAACAGGTTAAAACTGATGGAGACAGAAGAACAAAAGCTTGATGGGACTTCAAAACAAGAGGATATTAAATCAGCACTACCTATTATGATGTCTTGTTTTCTCCAAAGTGGCTGTTCCTACCATCCAACCTTCTCTGCCTCGTTTCTGTTGAGCTCTTTTTCTGTCATTAGTTGTCAGTTTGTCTTCTTCATTTCACTTTCTGCTCCATTCATTGTGGCCTCTCTGCCACTGTTTCTGGAATCTTGGTATATTTCATTTTTAGAATATCCTGCAGTAATCTCTGTAGAGCTGAATTGGTGGTTGCAAATTCCCCTAGTTTCTCTTTATCCTGGAAGCACTTTGTTTTTCCATCAATTTCTAGGGACAGTTGTGCAGGATATATCAATTTTGGCTAGAGGTTATTATCTTTCAAAGCTTAAATTATTTCCCCCCATGCTCTTCATGATTTGATGGTTTGTGCCAAGAAGTCTGCTGTAATTCTGATGGGTGTTCCCTTGTAAGTGATCTGTTTCTTGTCTCTGATGGCTTTTAATATTCTGTTCTTATATTGTATTTCTGGAATTTTGATTATTATATGCCTGGGTGTAGCTCTGTTTTGGTTATAGGTGGCTGGGGTCCTGTATGCCTCATATATCTGAGTATCTTTATGTTTTGCTAAATTAGGGAAATTCTCCTGGATTATTTCTGTGAATAGCCTTTGTAGTTCATTTGTTTGTGTCCCTACTTCTTCTTTTATGTTCTTAATTCTTAAGTTATAGATCCTCTTATCATCTTCTAGCCTTTGTATTATTGCTGTTTGTTTTCTTGTTATTTTTAAGAAGTTTTTCATTTCATGCTCCCACCTTACAAATCTGTCCTCTAGTTCTGATAATCTATCCTTAGTTTCTTTCAAGCTGTTATGCCAGCTTTCAATAGAGTTTTTAGTTTCTTGGTAATCTCTTTGAACCTGCTTCATGTATTCTATGTTTTCTCTATTTTCTCCATCAAACAGTTCTCTCCTTTTTTTCTGTTCTTCCATTCCACCATCTGTTTTTTCTTGGGTGGTGCTTAGCATTTCTCTAACTATTCTACTTATTTCTTGCTTTATTTCATTAAATACTTCATTTTTGAACTTGTCTATGAGGCTCCGGAGATACTGCTTTATGTCTATTGGTGCCGTGTCTGATATTGCAT
Source organism: Cavia porcellus (assembly GCF_034190915.1). Taxonomy (NCBI): domain Eukaryota; kingdom Metazoa; phylum Chordata; class Mammalia; order Rodentia; family Caviidae; genus Cavia; species Cavia porcellus. Next base: position 75,996,565 of record NW_026947490.1, read on the forward strand.
ATTTTCTGTCTTTATTCTCTTTTGCATTTACCTTTCCTGGATCAGTGTTCTCAGGATTGGGGACTGAGGACCCTTTCTTGTTGCTTCCTCTTCCCATACTTTTTGTTCCTTCCACACAAGCATATGTAGGAGGCCCAGTTTTTTTTTTTTTTTTTCTCTTTGTCTGTTACAGTTTGTTTGAATCCGCCGGCTAGGGGTTCCCGCCCACTGCAGTGTACTAGGGAGACACAGATCTGGGCAGCCTCTGCTGGGCCCGTCCTTCCAGATCAACCTAGTGAAGGCCTCACTGCTAGGGTGCACCGCCAGGTGCAGGGACTTGATTTGGACTAGGCTACTGGATCTTAGTCTGTGGCATCACCAGGCCAAGCACTCCCCACCAATCCTGCTTGAGAGGGGAATATGCGACTAAAGTCACTGCAGGGTCCTGTTCCGGCTAGTCTGCCTGTTCCCAGAATGTCTTCTGTTGGAGCCTCCTAGTCTGTTCAAGGGTCCCCATTTCTCTAACTCACCGCAGGTCAATGCAGTGCTCCCTGCCAGTCCCGCTCTCAGTGCAGTTTGGTTTGCTGATTCCCACTCTCAGAGCTTTTGCGCATCTCTCTCCCTGCTGTGCCGATTGGGACGCAGCAGCGGCAGCAGGAAATTCAGATTGTGGCTTCCAATGGCGTGGGATCCAGCTTCCACAGAGATTTTTATCTGTTTCTGTTATAGCATCAGGATTGCATTTCCAGTTGGTTTCTCTCAGCTTAGTTCATTCCTGGGTCAGCAGGGTGCATCTCCCCTCGCTTAGGACTCCTCACACAGCACCACTCCTGGACTCTAAGCTGGTAATCTCAGAGAGCCTCCATGGCTGCTGTTATTTGTCTGCCATGTTCTCCCAGAAGTCTCTTTTCAAACTATAAGGTAAAACAAATATAAAATCCACAAGGTTAGTTTTTCATCAAAAGCTATGATTATTTTTTTGTTATCTGTATCCTTTCTCAAAGTGCAATTTAAAAGAATCACATTATTTGTCTTAGTTACTTTTCTCTTGTTTTTGAGACAAAATACACCAACACCTAAAGTTAGAGGAGGAAAGGTTTATTTAGCTCTGTAGAGGTTTCAGTCCATAACCTACTGACTCTAAGGTAGGATACCATAGCAGACACACATCACAGATGAAAAAGAGTTCATGGTAGGCAGAAGGTGGCAAATCCACAAAGGGACAACCACACCTCTTTCTGTCCCTTATAGTTTATCCAGGCTACTCCAGGAGGGCAACACTCACACCCTTGATTCTAATGCTCATGATCCTAGTATTGCACCATGAATCAATCCCAGTGTCCCACAATCTCTATTTACCTCAGAAAAAGCCCCACCTATGACCACATGAAGCTTTGGAGGGACATCTAGATGCAAACCATAACAGCACTTTTCAAAAACTTTCTCAAGGTAGGAGAAATCTTGAAATTGGTTTTGTGTTTGTTATATACTAACCTCAGAGACCTTAAACAATTAAATTGAACCACTTTTGGAAAACACTGTTTCACTTACTATTCTATTATTGCTAGTTTGTTAAATTGCTATTACATTACATATTTTAAAAAGGACTTTTAATACATAAGTTATTTATTCATTAAAATAATTGGTTCCATTTGTAGTTAAGACCTTCATCCAGGGAGGTAAGTGCCCGGAAGGTTGGTGGGTGGTAGATGGGGGACCCCCAACAGGCCTCTGAGTTTTAGTCTAGGACTTCAGTCATTGTATTATTTTGCTTCTACAGAGGAGAGGAATTCATCTCAGTTACTAAGAACCATGCCTCAGTCTCTTGTCTCTGTTTGTAGATGCTTCTGGTACAGCATTTAAAACAGGGCGAGAAGAGGAATTAGAAGGTGCAGGGGGACAGGAGTAAGTGATGTCTGAAGGGTTGGTCCTCCCCTGATTTTGTTGGCCTCCCATGAGTATTTCTTTGATCACTACTACTCAGTCAGGAGTACCATTTCCCCCAGTTTATTGGTCCAGTTTTTCTAGAACAAATGATCAGGATAAGGAGAAGCTGACATATTAACCCCCAGGCTCCCCAGTGCAATGTGATAAGACAGGTTACTCCATTCTCTGGAGTTTCCTGAACCTCCTGTCCTGTCTTCTCTCCTTCTCCATTCACTCTTCTTCTCCCTTTTCACTGTTGGTACATTACATTTATTTCTTTCACCAATTCTGTGAATCTCTCATCCTTACCTTTTCTTTTTTGGTCTTTCTCAAAGCACGTTTGTAGAAAGAAGAATCTAAGTCTTGGATTAAAATGTGCAAAGGAGCCAGTATCTTAGTGACCACTGTATGTCACGTCAGGTTTGCCTGTTTTGAATCGCAGTAGCCTCTGCTACATCTTCCTTTGTCCAACAGCCTGGCAGTGTGGATAATGCACTCAGAATGTGTCTGTCTGTTTCAGTCTCCAGCTTATCATTTCCAACCCTATTTCATTTATGTGTTTCTCTCTGAAAATGGAGGAGGGAAAGTCATCCATTACATCTAAATAAAAGTACCATCTTACTTCTCCTGAGCCTGTAAAATAAAAGTGGGTATCACAATGACAATAAATCTACATCACAATGACCTAAAACTTTAAAAACACAACACTTAATTAGAATATCTGAAAGTGTTACAGCTATATTGGGAGTGCTGTGAGATGTGTGAGTCTCATCTAATAAAACCTTTAATTAAAACAACCAGATAATTGGCAGCTATTGAACTGGACTCCCTTCCACAATCTGATAAATGTTTTATTCAAATTTATGGAAAATTTTGACAATACATAGTGATACTTATTACTTCAAAGTAGTTATAAATTTAACAGGTAATAGGACAACTTTCTTCTTTTTTTTTATTAAAGAAAATGTTCTGACATCTCAAACATTTGTGATAGCTAAGCAATTACATAAGACTGAAAATGAGATGCCAGAGGAGTGGAATTAACCCCAGAGAGAACTCTGGTCGCATGAATGGAAAAAAATGACTACTTGGATTCTTTGGGTGAATATTTAAAGCAATAATTGGAGAAAAAACAAAACCCAAGTACTTAATACTGAAATTTATACTACTAGTTTAAGACTTTTAGGGCAAGAGAAGACAGAGAATAATTATGATTTCATATTAAATGATATTAAATTGCCACACACAATATATACACAAAATAGCTACCCAATATCTAAACACAAAACATTAACATACACAATAACTCCCTGCCCTTTATTTTTTTCACTAAAAGAGACTCTATGCCAATGCGTAGCTTTCAATTCAACTAAAATAACATTTTAAAGCCTCCTTTGCACCCAGCTGTTAAAGAAGCAGAGATTTTTACTAAAGCTGCAGATGACTTCACTCATGCTGCTTTCTTCAGAACGTAGACAAGGAGGTGTCCTGAGAAGGAATGGAAGGTTCTGGGAGGGATAGAGGGTTCCTAGGAAGGGATGGAGGGTCTCTTCTGAAAGAATGGTCTCATATGAAGATGGTTAGCAGGAAAGGAAAAGGATCTGAGGTACTGGCGACAATGTGCATCTGGGACACCAACCTTAGGCTAATTTTTTAGATCTGTTTCATAGGAAAAAGTATCCATCCATCCATCCATCCATCCATCCATCTACCCATTCATCTATCTATTTATCTATCTGTATCTATACATGATAAATGTATATAATTATATGGTATAATTTATGTAGAATATATAACTATAGTATATATGAGAGAAGCATGACATGACAATCCATTTTATAAGTATGTTTGTGTTTACAATATGCGTATTTCAAGTCTTGTGTGTATATTTCAAATCACTCTGGTTGACCCCATTAATGTTATTTGCTTATCTTCATTTTTCCTTGCAATGCTGCTGTGGACTGAATGTTTTTGTCACCCCCCCTCCCCAAATTGAACTGTAATCTACAATGTGATCATATTTGGAAGTAAAGCCTTGGTAAGTAACCAGACTATGAAGATAGAGACCTCATGAATGTGATCTGTAGACCGGGGCTCTGTCTGTCTCCTTCATGTGGTGACACAGCTGCAAGCCAGGAAGACAGCCCTCACCAAACATGGGATCTCTGGTACTTTGATCTTGGACATTCTAGCCTCTAGAACTATGGGAAGTAAATGTTGTAGAACACAGTTGAAGGTTAGGAAATACTTTCTAGGTGAAGGAAGGTGCTGCTCCATGCAAAATATCAGTGAAATTCTTGACAGCATCTATAAATAAGCTGTATATAAAAGTCATTATATACAGTTTGCTTGAGTGATGTATTATATGACTCCATGAAACAAATCTGTATTCCTCATGGGAAACTCAGTCTCCCACGAAGAGGTGGAATATCTACCTCTGGATTTTATGTATGAGTTTGGTTAAAAAGCTCATTTAAGCATAAACAGATTGGATGAGAATGAAAAAAGGCAGTTGAAGTATCAGAGGACTAAGAGTGAGGTTAAGCTTTGAGAGAATTAGCATTGCTTAGATTGTTTGGCCAAGATGAGAGGAAAAATAGTTAAATTTAAAAACATAGGGGATAGAAAGAATTATTCATTGACTTCTAATCCCATGTACAAAGGGGAAGTCCATTTTTATTTGGTGGAGGTGAGTTTCGTGTGAATAAAAGGATGTGTCTTAGTGACTTTTTACTCATTGTTGAAACAAAATACCTGATGCCTAAAGTTAGGCAAGGAAGGGTTTATTTGTTACAGTTCTTGGAGGTTTCAATCCATACTCTGTTGGCTCCAAGGCAGCGGGGTCTGGCAGGACAGCCATTCATTGCCATTGCAATCAGCAAAAGTGAACCAGCAAGACACACACACACACACACACACACACACACACATATTTTCTTCCCATCATTACATCATATCCTGGCTCCTTCCCTGGATGGGTGAAACACTTACACCACCAACCCGAGCTCTAGACAATGAACCAATCACAAACACTAGACTTTGTCGAGTCCATAATTGCGTGAGGCTTGGGGGCCACTGACATAAACCATGACTGGATACAATACAATGTTGTTAGTGATACGCATGAGGAATCCGTTGCCCAGATATCAAACCCCAAAAGACCATGGCAGCCATCAGATGGGTCCTGTGAGAGAGCACAGGACACAAATTAGTGTGGAGGACCAGGAAATTCAGGTGACTTGCAGATGGCTGAGTTTAACGTATCTCCAGAGCTACATGCAAGTGAACAGAGTGTGTTCCAAGAAGCACAGATGAGAAACAAGACTGAGGTGCCAGGACAGAGCAGGGAGGGCTAAGGGAAGAATGGAGAGACACGGAGCCAAGGAAAGGAGGCAGAGAGTTCTGTCTCTTTGACAGAAGGACACGAGGCAAGTATTTCCTGCTACTGAAATATTAGTTCAGACCAGAAGAAAGAACTAGCAGTGCATTCAAATATTGATTTCATAGATGATTACATTGTTCCTGCCCCAGAATAAATTATCCTTAGGGCTTGGTCAAAGCTGAACGTATAACTGTGTGATATATGGTCTGAACTATAGCATGTGGAGTGTAATTGTAGCATGAAAGAAAATACTTAAACACTGTAGAAAACTCCATCTAGAGTCAAAAACATGGCCTATATGCATCAATACTTTGCCAAAATTTCTGTTTACTTATGCTTATCAAAGAGGCAAGTAAAATAAAATATAAGTCAGTCCACATAAAGCCTAGATAAGCCTGGAATAATCATCACCTGTCCTCCAGTGAACCTATCCTGATGATGTAGGAGTGGAAAGGTGGATGCTTTTCCTCATCATAATAAAGGTTATTGCTGATGTTACTAAAACAAAAGGTTAACAAGAAAAAAACATAACAAGTGTATTTAGTCAAGTTTTGTGTGACAGTGGAAATTTCAGAAATAAAGGAATACTGTTTCTATGCTAAGGTTTTACGAAGAATGGAAAGCCTTCTAGATACGTGATTGAAGCAATGGAGATGAGCTGGGTTAATGGAGCAACCGTCCAGCAAAGTCTTTCTTCCTGGTCTCTCTGTGTATAATTTCTTTCTCCTTGGTATCCTGCCATGTGGGAGTTTTCAAAGAAAGGGAAAGGTCAGGGATAGATATTTCTAGGTCTTATGGCATGCTTTGGAAAAGTGAAGTTCTAGTTCTTATGACCTACCTTGGATGATAGGAATTTTGCTAAGACATTCTTTAGAGGGGACAGGTAGACAAGAGAAGGTAGGAAAGAATTTATTACTGATGCTCCCTTCAGTTCAGAGCACTTCGAGCCCTGTCAATGCAACTTGTGGAAAAAATATACTGAAAAGGAAGTACCATGAATCCAATCCACTTTATCAATTTTATGTTTTTAATTGCATCAGCTTGTAAAAAGTTACAAAGCTTTTTTCCTGCTGTGGAATGATGGTATTTAGTATGATACGCATTACTAATACTAACACTTTACTTTGTCTTGATTTTTACACTTTTTTTTTATCAGTAACAGGGATCGAACTCACAACCATGCACTTGCAAGGCAGGTGCTTATGCTGCTGAGCTAAATCCCCAGCCCTGATTTTTATACTTTTAACTAGGAGAACGTGAAAAATTATATCACTGTATTGCCTATTGTATGCTAGCACAGTAAAACATTTATAACAAATCATATTGCTACGTCTTGGTGTTTGATTCTGTATACATCTTGATTTTGCAAAATTTTGGGGAAGTAACTAAGAAAAAGGTATCTTGGCATTAATAAAAGCCTCTCTTTGAGAAGGTATGACAGCGTTGGGATTTTACATATATGTATGGATTATTCATTTAGAAATGAGGCTGAGGAAAATAAATTCGTACTCAGAACACCAATATGTATTTATGACAATGAATGTGTTCTCATTAAAAATGAGGACTTTTAGAATCTTAGAGCCTGTGTCAGTCAGTACTTACTAGAGAAACAAGATATACAGATATGTCAGAATGTACAAGACTGGCTTACACTGGCGGACCATAGTCAAGTGTGGAGGAGTGCAAAAGTTGGTCGAGTGCTAGAGAGCTGAAGGACCCAGATGAAGGTCTGGAGCTCACTGTGATGTCCTGCCAGTCTGTATCAGGAGGCTAAAGGGCACGTGCTGGAAGCCAGGAGTTGACTTCCAAATAAAGGCAAACACCGGAGCTCCTCCAAAGAAACAGAGACTTCCCTCTTTGTTTCCCTTCATACCATTCTGGTGACAGTGCTTCCTAGGGTGGGCCTTTCATAGCCAGAAATACGCTGATCCAGTTTAGTTGGGTGCTTCTTACTGATACAATCATTTCACTACCACAGCGCCAACATCCAAAGAAGTGACTCCACTTGTTCGATTATTAGATGTTACATACAAGTGGTAAGCACTCATGACTCATAAATGTCCTTTGCCAGATCCTCCGTGATGAACCTGAAATTTGGGTTGACCTTATCTATAGTCCAGTAGTGTGTAGAAAATGTAATGATGTGTCTTAGTTACTTGCCTCATTGCTGGGACATAATATCAGATATCCACAAATTGAAGGAGAAAAGGTTTAATTAGGTTCACAGCTTGTAGAGGTTTTGGAGCACAGTCGTCTTACTCCAAGACAGAATGGCCTGGCAGAGGACAGGAAGATCAGGGCATAGTGTTAGAAAGGAGAGAGGCAGCCAGGGAGGGAAAGAGAGAGAGACATCAAGGGAGAGAAGGGAGAGAGATGGGCCTTCCCTGGCCACGTCCCCAGTCACCCATCTGCTCCAATCAGGCTCCACCTGCCATCACATCTCCTCTCCAGGTCCCCACCAGTTAGCACATGAGGCTTTGAGGGGACACCTAGATATAAACCCTGACACAATCCTTTTGCCAGCTGAAGAAAGTAGCATTCTTTTATCCTTTATCCCTCTCTAGTCATGATGGATCAACACATTATTTCATGGTGTACAAAGGACGCGCAACTCAATTATTTACTACAACATTTACTAAACACCGTGCATAGTCCAGGCACCAGGGCATTCTTCTTGAAAGAGGATAAGAAAAGAGAAAAGCCTTCAATGTTTCTAGTCCTGCCTGTTCATATGATAGGGGACAAATCAAATTTAATGCATTTCAATGTTGTGCTTTAAGTCCTCATGTTTTCTTCCTGATTTTCAGTAGAAGCTGGCATATAGACCAGCCATAATACATGTTTTTAATTATCTGAACAAATGTCTCCATCCCCTCCAAAGGGCCTAAGTATTCTGCACTCTTTCTCTTCCAAAAGACCTGTCAAAACTCAGAAATGTCACGTTAATGTTTTATGGGCAGGCTCTCCCAGAGGCTTAGCAAATGACAGTACCACTTCAATAATTTACTTAGTAATTCTGCTCTACTTTTTCTGCTGTTTATAAAGTTTCAGTCATGAACAGCCAAAGAGTACCAGGGCTGCTAGGCAGCGTATCTGTTTCCAGAGTTGTGTCCACTTTCAGTCCTGTCTCCTACCTCCTTATATGAAAAAGTCAAACCATTTCCGTCTTCCCGTGCTCTTGATGGCTTTGCTGTAAGTTCATGCTGTGGTCCAACTTCCGGATTCATTTCCACCTGCTGTATTTATTGGCTCTACTTTACAATCAGCAATTCACTTTGTATTTGCTTGTTTACTAAGGAATACATTTAGAAATGTCTTTGTTTCTTACCGCAATTAAAATATCCTCCCTGGAAATAGAATGCATATTCCTTTCTTTCCAAGTTGATAAAATCATATACAATCTAGTACCTCACAGAGGCCTCGGTTCTCATCAAGTTGAAAAGCTGCTGTATCTAACAAGGTTTGACTTTCCTGTAACGCATGTTGCAATGGGAGAGAGACAGTTGCTGCCAGCAGGCGGTCTTCAATTGAGTCTGGTTCCCCTGCGGTCCTTTGGAAACCTAGTCAAAGAGTTTTACCTTTTTTTATCTGCAAGGCAGGAATTCTAATGCTTGTCTGACATCTCTCAGGACCTGGGTGAGGATAAAATGAGATTCTCTATGTCAAGTTTCATAACCAGAGGATTTGAAACCTGATTTTCTCAGTCAGGAAGTGACTTTCGCACTCTAACACATTCTGTCTCTGTGCTCTGACTCAGAAGTCTAAGTGGCAGTGCCTATAGGAGGAAACACATCCCTGCATCTTCTGAAAGTGGCGAAACACCTTCCACCAGGTCAGTTCAAACGGGTAACTGTGTGGGCTGTAATCCAGTGTCAATGTGCAAATGGTTATGCAAGCGTGAACCATTGCTGCTGCTGCTCTAATAAAAGACGCCATAAACCACGGTCTGGTTTTTTAAGTTTTTCCCTAACAACTCATTCTGAGGCACTAAGACTTGTACCTTAAATTTACAAGTCTTTTGGTGACAAGTTTTTTTTTTTTTTTTTAAATAAAAGGACACATCACTTTCTTTAGGGACCATATTCTAGGACAAGTTCTCTTCTGTATATAAACCAAAGTCTAAGAATTTATAAAACAACTACACAGAATCTATCAAAAGGTGTTTTTAAAAAATATTTAAAGATGACTATTTAAGATTTTACTTCATATATAGACTATTTTAAGATATGGTATAATAGAGAATATGGTGGAACCTGTTGACTATCTGGACTATGTAATCTTGTGGTATATTTAATTGGCTAAAGTTTGTATAGAGGAGAGGCTTGGAAGTTTCCAGACTTTATTTCTCATAACTTATAACCTTGATCAAAGAAGTTATAGCCCTGAGGTGGAAATATGAAGTAGTAATATTTAACTTTCATGTATCTTGTGTTTATAATTTTCCTTGTATTATATTTATATGTAGGCTTATCTTTCCATTAGTGCAGAGGTTTCGGTCTTGTTTCTATAAGTCATGTAATTAATTGAATTTTCTATGGTATGTGCTCAATAGTTGCTTATAAATGGAAAAAATTGTACCGCATATTGTGTTGACAGAATGATGTTTTCTCAAATGTTTTTTACACAGCTGTTGACTATGCTATAATTTAAAATAATACAGACTCTCAGGTCTGTTCAGTGTGAGTTCATTTGTCAAGTGATTTCATGTCTCTAATGGTCACTTTTCTCATATGTAAAATAAAGACGCTGACAAGGCAATTCTCGAATTACCAACCTTGTAACTATAAGCTGATCTTTTCGATTTTCTTTTAACTATTCAATCTTACTCCAGTTTTATATAAGTCTTGTGTGGAATGTTTCTTAGTGATGCACAAAATCATATAGAAATAATGACATTATCTTTCTATTTATGTCTAAATTGTCTTGGAATTTCCTTGCAGTTTTGAAGGAGAAATCAGCTTGAGCCAGCAGTTTAACTGTGTCTGTAAAAATAAAAAAAGTCAAAAAAAAAAAAAAATCGACTCTTGGATCTGTAGGTGGACTGAGTTTTCTTAACTAACTGAGGCAAAGGAAGTTGGTTTATTGGAGCAGGAAAGGAAAATTTGCCAAGTTCTAGAGAACTTTCCTACTTCTGCAACTTAGGATGTTGTATATACACAGCATCTTGGAAAAACTGCTCACAGAAAATGGGAAAGCCTCTGGGGAGAGGCTATTGTTTTAAATATCACGTCCTTTATCTAAGAAAATGAATTTCATCAGTTTGATCTAAGTCATGCAATTAAATAGATGTGGGTACCACAACTTGAACATTTTATAACAGAAGCCATATATTTTACTGTTGGGTATTTTTTTGTTCCGTGGTGATATCTTAACACCATCCCTCTGCCCACTTTACAGGAGAAAGGAAGCGCCCAGGAGGTCATCAGAAAGACAATTTTCCTAAGGCACACAGTTGTTGAAGCTCTAGTGCTGCGGAGTTTCCACTGCTGACTGTCAGTTTGGATCTTGGCTTGTAGTAGGACCACTCTCCTGCAGATATTTGCAGATGAAAAATGAGCCACTTACTGCTACTGCATATTACCAGCTAGTAGATCTCACTACTGTCTTTACGTAATGGGCATGAAACACAGTAATGATTTCATGGATCAACTCACATTGTAGTTATTATTTGATTTTCTGTATTGTGATTTATGGGAGAAATAAACAAATCAGAGAATTCCTTTCCAGAGGAAAATGTATATCATACTGCTGAGCATCTGTTAGACAAAAAATTGAGAAGAATATTAGTGGTCATGGTTGCATAAAGTATAAATACTAAACATCAATGATTTCTTGAATTGCAGAAACATTTAGTCACAAGCCTCCCTTTGGAGGATGCTGGACACTAAGAAATGTACTGTTTTTGGCAGGAAGTCACTGAGTGGTTCTTCAGCTGTAGGTTGATTGATGGCACCACGTCGGAGAGTGCTCTTGGGGGAGCCATTTCCCCCATCTTCCATCTGGAGCTGCTGGGATATAGTTCACTGTGATGATGGCTACTGAATAAGCTGCCCTGGCAGGGCCTCTGTGATGAGGAAGAACAGTGGCTGGGGAGCTGGTCCAGAATCAAAGAGTGTCAAGGAAATGAATGGGTCTGAGCACAAAACAGCCAACTCTTCTCAAACACTATGGGTTGGCAGTTCCAAAAGAAAGATGGTGAGCAGGGTTTGCAGCCACAAAACGGAAATACAGCCTTCCTTTGTTCTGTCACAGTTTATAGAGATTTCAGTTCAAGAGAAATGCTACTTACAAGTAAAATATGGTGGTTCTGCGGGTCCACAGGTTAAAATAAATTGAGCGTACTAGCTTGTAAGCTCCTTTTAGGGGAGACACCCAATATTTACTTGAGCATGTCAACAACCCAACAACCACTCAAGTGATGCATTCTTTTTTTTTTTTTTTTGTCTTTTTCATTTTTCTCGGTACCAGGGATCGAACTCACGACCGCCTGCTTGCAAGGCAGGTGCTTATGCCGCTGAGCTAAATCCCCAGCCCCAAGTGATGCATTCTTGATACACAGGTTCTCCAGGAAGCTGCAGTTATTGTATACTTGAGAAATGTCAGAAATCAAAAGTCTTTGTGAGATGCTCTATGAGAATGATACAGGGAAGATATTACAGAGAAACACCTGCAAGGGATGGAGACACATAACGATATATTCGACGGCACAGATATAAGTGAAGATTTAAGTATTGCAGGAATGAGAGACCACAACAGATGTGTAGGCTTGCTTGGGGGAAAACTCAGCAGGAGGAAGTCTAGGGAACCTTTGAGAAGAGAGCCATAAGCAGAGCTTGCATGGAGGGAGAGATACAATATCCTGTTATTTTTTGGAGGGGAGGTGGTGGTGTTAGTGGAATTACTCTGCTGCTTACAACTCTGTATTATTGCTGTGATAGTTTATTTTGCACAATGCTATTATAACACTTCTATAATAAGTTCTATTTTCTATGTTACGCTGGTAGTTAGAGTACAGCATATAAAGCATCTGAGAGACGAAAGATACAAGTCTTTTGAGAGGGTGATACCTAGACTCGATCTTGAGCTAGTGTCGAATAAGGGCAGTAGAATTCTGGCTGTAGAAAACAGTTTAAGAGTACGACATGCAACTTGGTAAAGAATTGCAATGATGAAGCAGAAATGATTTCTGGGGGAAGCAGTCAGCTCTTCTCACTGGACATTTGAAGGAAGGACAGGTGAAGCAGTAAAACACAGACGAGGAACTGGCACGCTTTGCTTCTAATGCAAATGGAAACAGCCAGCCTGAGAGAGGACGTTTGCTTGTCTGTGTAATTCTTTTATGAAGTTTGTGTTCACTTTTCTATATGGAGTTCACAGATTGATTCTGTGACTTTCTTCTGGTTATGATTATGTGTTGTAACTTTGCTGTCTTATTTTTGAACAAAACTACTGTGATGCTTTCATGATCTGCAGTAAGATTCTTTCCTTTAACTATGTTGATTAGATAAAAGATGATGCTTTTCAGGAGCAAAATTGCTTTGTGTGTTCTCTAGATTTAACTGAGATGGATACACGAAGGCTTGGGACAGCTGACACTTGGAAATCAATGGAAGGTATTAACTAAGCAACTAGTATGTACCCATGCTTGTTGTTTAGTTTCTCCTTAGAGTTCCTTAATGTGGAGATAAGGCAGGTTAAGTGCCTTGCTCAGGATGGCATGAAAAGATGAAAAGATGAGGGGAGATTTGAATTCATCTCTGAGTGGAAGACCGTCCTTCCCTTTCACTCTGTATTCCCGCTCTGCTCTGCGTCGCTATGTATCCTTACAATGCCAGCTTCGTGCTATCGACCTGCCCCAGGATCTGAAAGAATCTGTATAAAATATAACAGTTGTGCTAGTACAGCTCTAGTAATAATGTTTTGTTACGGAAGAAACTAAAGCAAATGACTAAAATTAAGAGTGGTCCAGGGCCGGGGATTTAGCTCAGTGGTGTAACTGCCTGCCTGGCAAGTGCAAGGTTGTGAGTTCGATCCCTAGTTTAAAAAAAAATTGTGGTCAAAGCTATCGTTTAAATTTTAGGATTTTCTCCATGGTGTAGAAGATTGTCACCAAGTACGGGTCACTGTGTGACCTATCCATTTACTGTCAGCGGACCCAGAGAATGAAGGGTTTCGCTTCTTCCGTACGATTGCATAAAATGTGATTGGTGCTATAAATATTATCAATTTTATTAAATATTATCCTAAAGTACTTATCTCAAGTTACAAAGTCTTTTTTTTAAAAGAAGTTCACCTTTTTTTTTAAACAGTGGCAAAGTTTCACATTTATTAGAGGTATGAAGAGACAGACTGCAGAGTGAGTTCAGGCCAAGTAAAAGCAGGAGAAAGGGAGGAAAAAAGTACTCCTACTGGGCAGGTGGGGCACCATGATGGGACATGGGAGCAAGTTTTAATGGCGATGGCCCCTACATTGGCATCCCATCCAGGCACCCTGTCAAACCCTGCTTGAGTCCTCACAAGAAGTCCGTGTGCAGGGCTTTGAGAACTGTCCTGTAAAAGTGTTCAGGAATTTCACCACATCTTTTCCTCAGTCAGTTTTAGCCACAGCCCATCTTCCTGCCTCATTTCCTCCTGACAGACACATATCCCGTGATCCTTTACGGGGTGCTGAGGAGCAGGGCTCCCTTTTTGATGAGAGGGACTGTAGACCCTGCCTACTGGGGATCATGTGCTCTCTAGCTGTCTTGGGGTGTTGTGGCTCACTGGCTGGGGAGACAATGAGCTAAGAGTGACATGCTGTCTCAGTTTTCTGCAAACATTTAAAACACTGACATTTAATTTTTACCCAAGAAGACCATTGAATTTAATGGGATAGTTTGAATTTGGGTCTATTTTTAAATTTAGAATGTGAGGTATTGTGGGATGAATTATATCACTCCAAAGCATATACCCATGTCCCAAGCCTGTACCTGCACATGACTTCACTGGGAAATAAGACTTTTGTATTTGTAGTCAAGTTAAGACAAGGTCACTGTGAGCATTAATATAAAACTGGTGTTTCCACAGGAAGAAGAAATTTGTATACAAAAACATAGAGTTACATATGTGAAGCTTGCGGCAAAGACTGTAGTAATGTGTCCTGAAGCCGAGGGACTTCAAGAATTGCCGGCAACTATCCGCAGCTGGAGCAAAGTGTGGGGTTGATTCACCACTGGTCTCCAGTAAGGAGCAACCCTGAGGACACTTTGAATTCAAATTTCTAGCCTCGGAAATGTGGCGGAACACTTAACCGTGGTTTTGAGCTGCTCAGTTTATGGTAGTTTGTACCTGGGAAATAGAGATATTTAAGAAATCATCAACAAAAAAAGCACATCTTTTTCCTCTAGGAAGTATTTTCTTTTTTCCTAGAACTATGGCTAGTCATGGACTCTTCATAGACAATAGCCACACAATATACCTATGTCCCTTACAGTTTTTGGCAGGTGAACCACTCCAAGTGCAAAAGCAAGCCTGAATTCAGAGTTCTGAGTACATCTGGAATACATCTTTAAACATTTAGGAGTGGAAAATGATTTTTTCTGGTTCAAGATAAAAGTATTTGAACAACTTGAAGTCTTGTACACCAGTAACATCTGCATGGTCTTAGACAGCAAAAGAGCTGCTGGCGTAAGGGAGGGCCCCATCCTGTGTGTGTCGGCAGAGGGTCTTGTTCAGGAAGGTGAGGGGCTAACATCAGACAAGAGGCGCGGGCAGTCTGAAATATTTCTGTTTTGTGCATGAAGCCAGCTTTTTTTTTTTTTTTTGACATTTTGCCACTTTTATCTTGGAAAAAGACCCTTCATGCTAATATTTGTTAGTCAAATAAAAATAATCAAAAATGAAACTCTAGGCAGGGATTAAAAAGGATAAATTCAGAATGGTCATTTAGAAAATGAAACCTGAGTTTGTGGTCGTATGCTGGTGGCCTTTATATTTCCTGAAAACCCTTCAGTCTACTGATTGAGAGATAGAGACCATGGACTATGTGCAAATTTTCAATCGGAGGAACAGAGTTGGGGGACATTTGGGGTCTGTCACACCTGTGTAGGTTTCTATTTCCACAGTCAAATCACAACCTCTAATCCGAATTTTCTACCTCAAAAGCTGTAACCTACAACCCTCACTCCAAATCGCAGTGAGACTATGTCTGCCCACTAACCAAAATGCACAATCAACTAGGAAGCACGTTCAAATAAAGTCAAATTTAACAGAAGAGGTGGAAAAGTGGTTCTTTTAAATCTGTTTTTTTTCTGGAGATCAAAAGTTGGACTCTGAAAAGTCAGATGAGATTTATGTAATTCAGAAATCTCTACGTTTTAATTTGCTCATTTTATGAATGGAGCATTTCACATGCGATGTTACAGTTACTATGGAGAAATAGAAAAAATCAACAGACGTATGAAATGAACACACAACAGGTTCTCATAGCAGTCTTCAGCTTTCACTCAGGTAGGGGCTGCTGATAATGCTTCATTTGGGGCAGAGAGACTGGTTTGCACTTCAGCCTGCCCCGGAGTTCCAGATCTGGGGGATGTGGTCTGCACTTACTCAAAATGTGTTGATTGCCTTCAGTATTGAGTTTTGCAATGGACCCAATTGTAGTCAGCGGAGGGATAAATCTCATCCAATTGCCTCCTGGAAAGGCGGCATGTCACTGCACGCATTGTTGATCATGCTTCAAATTGTGTAGGCTCACGTCCACAGATGCCTTTCAACCCTCCACCCAGGATTGCAGAGACTAAAGATCCTCTTCCCGGGCTGTCTGTATATTCTCTAATCCCCAGCTGGGGGCTTAGCACGGGATTTTTGCTTTCGGAAAGATGTTTTGCCACAAAACATCACCTTCTTTTTTCTTGTTTCTCTTCCTTGCGTAGCCTTTTAAATATAATTTTTACTTATAACAGTTTTTTCCTGGCGTTCACTTTGGATGTGTAGGAAGGGCATTTTTGGCTACGGTGGGGAAGCTGCATTGTCCAAGCCATCTGGGGGGCCTCAGAGGGGCCCTTACAAGTGAGGGAAAATCTCTTGTTGCCATTCTGAGTTCAGGTTGATGCTATGTATTTTATAAGATCACAAGTTCATTTTTAGGCACTCATTTTGTGTTTCTTAATTTAATCTTCTACTAAGAACATAATAACGGATTTCTAAGCTTTTTACATATGAAATGTACAAATGCTCCAAACAATATTTATTATATTTCCAGATGATGTGCAAAGTAACAAGTGTTTCTCCCTCCTCAGTGCCATAGTACGAAGACTGCCCACTAGAGGGTACCATTGAGCTGCTTTGCTATGACATGGTTTGCTCCTTTAGGGATTTCTCTCTTGGTAATCATGGATTTCTGGAAAAAATAAGGTGACTATCGTCTAGCAGGTAAGAGAGGAAGCAGAGATGCCCCTTGGAGTCTTAGGGTTCTACATATTCAAGTGAAAAAATTAAAGGTTTTATTTATTTTTAAAAATTGTATATAAACTCACCAAACTATTCCTCATAAACAACAACAACAACAACAACAACAACAACAACACACACACACATTCAAAAACAAAATTCCACAATGGCACCAAGACAACTGACTTCATGTTCAATGAATGGCGCGCCTGTTTCTGCAGTTTTTTTTTTTCTGCAGATTAATATGTGTGTATTTTTAAAATCAAGATGATTCACAGAACAAATGCTTCTCTAAACTTTACATCCTATTACTTCTGATTTCTACATATCCAGAATCCTGATGCAGACGGACCACAGTATGAAATAACACCAGCACCCACAGTACAGCAAGTTAACAAACATTCTGATCTGCTCTTTAGCATGTAATCAAATTGCTGGTTAGTTAGTGTCTTTTAAATCTTTGAGGGCTGCTGAACTCACAATGCTTCAGTGTCAGCATGTTTTTGGTAACTGCTAGCCTGAACTCTTTAAAATACTTTAGCTTGTTTCCTTCCATTAGGTTTTCAATAACATTAATGTTTTTAATGTTTAAAGAATGTTATTAAAGAATGATCAAGTTTCTTTTTTCTTCTTTGTTTGTAGAAGTATTTTCAAGTTCATTTTCAGTTAACTTTTCTGTTGCCTCATCTCCATGCTGGCCTTTCTTGTTTTTTTTCCACAGCAACTGAATCCATTGATACAGCATTCTTGCTGGTTGGCTGTTGTTCATTTATGAAAGAAAATAATTCTTAGAAATGTTAGTTAGGACTGCAACCTGGCCATTTGGATCAAGCTG
The DNA here is from genome assembly GCF_034190915.1 of Cavia porcellus. Lineage (NCBI taxonomy): Eukaryota > Metazoa > Chordata > Mammalia > Rodentia > Caviidae > Cavia > Cavia porcellus. The sequence goes on from NW_026947490.1 coordinate 76,014,117, forward strand.
TCCAGGTGCATGAGTGTTTCTTCTTTGACTACAGAGATACCGATCACATCTCAAGTTTGATCTTAGAGAAAATAATGAGACTGATGTCACAGAGTTTCTCGTTTCATTTGTGTTTAGGATTTTAATACCTACCTCTGGTTTCCAGAAACACTTTGTACAATTCCCTTATCTTAGCTATTACTATGGAGAGGATAGCCATGGTTTTAAGCTCATTTCTTGTTCAGTATTACTTCTGAAGTCCATGACTTCAGTTACCATCTAATTTAATAACTAATGTCACTAAAGTGCATGCACTAGCTGAGTGATTCTTGAACCCTTGTTATCACACTCCTTTACACTTTCAGATCATTGAGGCTCCTAGAGCTTTGGTTTATGCAGTCATATCCACTAATACTTATTGCATTAAATGTAGAAATTGAGAATATAGAACATTTTATAGAACATTTGTTTATTGAAAATAACATTAAAACCTATATTAACAAGTGTGGCAAATATTAACATTAACACAAGTAATGTATTTTTAATGAAAATAGCTATTTCCAAAACAAAATTATTTATTACTGCATTTTTACAGTACTTAATACTTAGGTTAATAGAAGATACCTGAATCCTCATTTGTCTCTGCATTTAATCTGTTGTGGAATTCTGTTTTGGGTGAGTGTATCAGGACAATTCTGCTTCACACTGATATATGGCTGGGAATGGAAAATGTGTGTAGGTCACTTGTATGTAGTCTTTTACATAACTGTAAAATTTTGAAATGATACTAAATCTCAATAAATAGCAGTTTTAAAACATCAGGGTAGATTCAAAACCATAGCAAATCACTTCTTGTACTTTATTACATTAAAAATTGCATTAAAGTGCCCCACCTTGCACTTTGCCTGGCTCTCCTGATCAGATGTGATGTAACACTGGTCATTTGGAGAATACTGTTTCTTTGAGTTACACATGTTTCCCAAATTCTGACGTATTTCCTTATACACTGTTAAATGATAAAAAAAATCACATATGTTAACGTCATCAGGATGTTATGAGAAAGAATAAGTGTTTGAAGGCTTGCAGTATTCTGGCAATTGATAATTCTAAGTCACCAGTAGCATTATGAGCTGTTACTGGTGCATGTTCAGTGCAAATATCAACACAATGAAAAAGCAGATATGCTCATGTCCTAGCAATGTTATTTAAATAGTTCTGACCTCATGCATTTCTCAAAAGCCTCTGCGTGAAAAGCTCTTTATTAATTTAAACACCTTTTTAAAAAACCCCAGTTCCACACGCTCACTCGTTTTATAGGTTTGCTAATGCATTGTCCACACAAGACTTGTATGGTTACATTCCCTGCTCTGCCCCAAGCTGCCTCTTCCATTTCTATCTCTAACACCTTTGTTTTCCAAGCCACTAAAGCCAGAAAGCTTGGAGTCACTTCTGAGTTTTATTTACACTTTACTACGTCTTTTGACTAATTGCTCACCAAGTCTACTCTCTCAAATGCACTTTCCTGTTCAGTCCTATCAAGATTTAGTGTGAGTTATTAGTGGCCCAGAGAATGGGTTATAATTAGTTCTCTCACCCCAAATCTCTCTCTTCTCTCACACTCTGTATGGATTCTAGAACTTCTTGTTTCCTTCTGTAATTTCACCATTTAAATGACCATGGCAAGTTTTTCAGGTTTTCTGTACTGGGGTGTCTTCATAGTAAGATGGCTTTAAAATAAATATTCACTGCACTGGTTGGTGAGATATATGGATCCTGTATCCTGCTATATACAATTCTTTAATGCATGTTTTTGTTCTTTTAATTCTTTTCCTAAAGCCCCACATCAATTAATTGAAAGCATCAGCTAACAAAAAGCATGGCAACCTTAATTTATCCTTCATTTTGTTACCAGGCTATACAACATTTTCTGAAACATAGCAGATACAAATAATTTTTAGTCATATGAAGAACAGCTAGATCTGATATATCTATAAATGTAAATTTTCCTAGATTTATTACTGTCTGAATTTAAGTCATGTATTTTAATTCCCAAAGTTCATATTCATTTCTAGTTGACTGTATCTTGTAATAATTTAACATACATTATTTACACAGGGCAAAAAGATTAGTTCATGAGTACAATGTCTTCAAATTGGCAAAATTCCTATTTACATGATTAAAAACACATTTCATCAAAAGTCTTATATAGAGAATAATCTCAGTTTGCCTATGGATGGGTTTGATGAGAAATGGAGAAAGTCCCTCAAATTCCTGAAATTATTCATAATGCTACTGAAAGTTCTATTTGGGGTTATTTTGGTGGTGAGGCTTATGGAGGGAATCTATGGCTTTAGTCAGAGTCTCAAAAAATCTCAGTGACCCAGCCAGGTAATAACTACCATTATAGAAGCAGGAGTTTCCAAGCTCTGTGTCAGACCTAGTGGGATGCACTTTTCAGCAGGGAAGGTTTTGGGAACATGTTAAATCACACAGTGAAGGCAATTGTCCTATACTTAGGATTGAACTGTGAACATAAAGTATCTGAAGTCTGTAACCTTTAACACGAGCAAGTGACCCTTCAACAACTACCAATAAATAAAATCATCAGTGCACAGTGCTATTATGTGCAGGCTTCTGCAGGGTCCCTTGGGTTTTCTGCCAGCAATGCTGGGGCTCACAGAGTACCTGTGATGATCACAGCCTTGGGCTTAGTTCCTTTGGTGTAAGTCTCGGGAATTCTTCTTTCTTTCTTTATGTGTTCTCAATGTGGGCCCTTTTATTTTCTTTTTTAGACTAGACATCAGAATAGATCTAAAAGCAGAACATCACAGCTTCCCCTTTTCTGAAAAGCCTGAGTGGAGAAAAAAGAGCTGTTCTTTGACCTGCTGACATCGTTTGAAAACATATTTGTTACTAAGATATTTTTATCATGCTCCTTTTGAACTTTGTATTGACTGTGTGGATAGCTAAACTAAATGTAAAGAACTGGAGGATTCAGTTGCATAAAATATAGTGTCTAAATGTAAGATGGCGACCAGATGGGAGAGAAATGGGCAAAGACCCGAGAAACAGTGAGAAAGTCAGAACTTCCCCTCGCTGAAATGCTGGTTAGCATCTCTGATCTGGATTTCCATTTGTGCTGCTCATAGGTACCAGAGCAGATTAGGATCCAGGGTCCAGTTCCCCCTTCCTAGGGCTTCTGTTTGTCCTTCTTTGTCCAGCACAATCTCTGTTTGTACTCACGGCTAAAGAATCACGTTCATCTCCTTTGCAATCTCAGAAATGCCTCAACTTAGGCAATAAATGACATGGACTTGTTCTTTGCTGTTCAAAGATTTATGTATGGGTCTGCGAATGCCTCAAGAATTAGGCAAATATGGAGAAACAGTTAAAAACCAAAGAAACAAAGTGATGTTGAGATAACCTAGCAACACACTATCTTTCTTAATTTTAAAGACAAGAGAAAACAGATAAATTTCAAAACACATAAAAGAGTAACAATAATTAACACATTGCATATTGTTATCTCAATGTATTAATTCAGAGTGGTTACTCAAGGTACAAGACATAGGCAGGAGATATTGTCCAAACAATGTTAGCCCAAACCTTTCTTTTTAATGAACTGATTTGTATGTGATGGAGTATTATTCAGCCATAAAGAAGGATAAATTTGAGACTTTTATAGGTAAATGGATGCAACTCAAGGCCATGCCCCTCATAAGTGATATAAATCAGAATCACATGCAGTTTTGAAGAAGCACAAAGACTTGCCATAGAAGAAAGATAACAGATTGTATTGCTTTTAACGTCCAGCACTATACTGGAGAGTGGAACATAACTGCACAAAATTTCTGAACGCAGCCATTCAGTGTGTTTTTGGGGACAATCATTGGCTTACTGGTCTGTGTGAAAGGATCAGGATCAAGGTCTTCTCAACAGAAAATGGAGAAAGGTCTCAAGAATCAGGTTTTTACCCCTGTGGCTTTTTATCGTTTTTGTTACTGCCATATGAGTAAATTTGCCCAATTAACCTAAGGAGAGCTGTATCAGTGATCTGGGGATTGGCTCTCAGGGGATTCCAGGGCCTGAGGTTGTCTGTTTAACAAGGGACATGTTCAGTGTGGTTTCCTGACTATTCATTTCTACCATGTGTTGCTTTTGAAAATAAAGCAGAAGTTATTAGAGTGAGTCAAGAGAAATGTGTTGTCAAACACTGAAAATAATATATACCTTGAAATAGATTAACAAGAACAGCCTTCTTTGTATAACTTGATGTCCTGCTTTCTTACCAACTTGATTAAGGCCCCTGGTTTTCTCTTCTTTCCAGTTAAGGCTTCAAAGAGAAACATTTTAGGCTTTTCTGTCTTAACCGCCTACTAAAACTGTCAGGCGTATGTGTGGCCCTGCCCTGGGAGTGGACTTGGATCTCCTCCCTGGGATTACACCTTTGCCATATCTAACCCAGGCAGATATGTGGGCGAGTGAGCCTGGTCCCCCGCCCCCGGACACGTAGCAGTAACATGCATGCATCCTCTCAGCAGAACTCTACCTACCTGTCAGCAGTTTTTTGTACGTTTTCTTCCTTTTTTTGAAGGGAATATTTTTTCTTTTTGTCTGTTGCTCAAGTTCATGCACATTGAGATTTAAGATCTGTGCAATATAGTTTAGAATAAATCTTCTTGGACAAAAACTATTTTTTGACTCAGAGCATTTGGTTGTAGGAATCGGAATTTAAAAATGAATAGCTTTAGAAACCGTTTGACAAAAATATGGGCTTTGAGGAGATTTAATGCTTTCTATGATAGATGCTTTTCTTGAGATTTTCCATCCACACTTCACATTCTATGAGTCGGCCGAAGTGTATCTTTATCCTTTCTCTTGCTAGGTAATATATAATAGTAAGACCTGTGACTCACCCCTTTCCACATGTTGCAAATGTATCAGGAATGAGTAGAAGAAAAAATAAATAATAGTGGTGCGTACTGGGCAATACTGACTTGTTTCTTTAGTGAGGAGATGGATGAAGCAGACTGCCAAATTCTAAGAGATGGGAAGATACTACTCAGTGTTGTGTGGTACATTGGCTGCAGGCATTTCGTCCATGGATATTTATTTTACTTTGATTCCTTCTTGGGAGACATGGAAGTGATTTAGTAGGTAGGTACTGGTGTACCTATCCAATTGCATGAAGACAGGTGTGGTTGCACACATGTGCCAACCTCTATACACATCAACTGTGGCTGTGTGTCACATGCATGTATTTACCTAGAGTAAATGGCTGGCTGTGGGATACACAATTACATCAAAAGCTTTATGCCCATGTGGTTTAATGCCGGATGGGGAAATGCAGTGCTCTATAGGTGACAGTGTGGGTGGGTGTACAGGAAGGGACTTTAGGGTAGCCATTCCCGTGTAAGACAAGGTGAGGGCCAGTTTTCTGCTTGATTGGTTTCAGGCCACTGTAAATTGGTGACTGGCATTGAGCCAAGGTTATACTTCCTTACCAAATTATACAGACAGAACTGCTGGCTTTAAGGATTTAAATTTCAACATTGTGAGCAAGATAACTGCACTCAGAATAGAAATCAGAGCTGTATCCAAAGGAACATATGTAATTGAGGTGCCTGGGGCTCCAGTACTGTGGGTAATTGTAGCTCCGTTGCTTAGCGTATGTGAAATTTGTATAGACTAGGACACAGGTACTCCTATTTATATCTTATTTATACGTTCTCTTTTGCTTAGAGTGGGCAATGACACACCAATTATCACTGTTAAAATCACTCAGTGCTCCAATTGCTATTTACTCCAAACTGTGTGCTTTTGAATTCGGCATCTAACATCAGAGGATAGCTGAGAAAATTGTGTTTGGCTAATGGGGTACAGCTCCCTCAGCCTCCTTCCATAGTAATTCTGCCCTCACTGTTGGCTTTTGTACACAAAAACAGAGAATTGCTTCTAAGGGAAAGCAAGTAAGTTATTTGATACGAGGGCTTCCAATAGAGACTTATCCTTGGTAAAATCTCAGTGTCTGCTTGTATTCGGGACAGATGTGACAGATGATATAATCCCTGCTGGATCTTGAGAGGAATGCTTCTAGGTTACCCCCACTTTAAAGGCAGATCTGTGTCACAAGAGAGTTAAAGCGACTTGAGTGGAACCTGAGAGGTCCTGAGGGTGAATCAGCTTCTCTTGTCATTGGCTGTCAATCAAGGCAGGGGGCGGTGACATAGCAGAGGATGTCTCTTCCCAGTTAGCTGCAGGGCCAAGGAGGTGTTAATGGCAACACAGAATGATTCTTTTGGTGGCATACGAGGCCTGCTGAGGTCAGTCAGTGGGACAGCAAAGAAGAGCATTTTGTCATGATACGGAAATCACAGTTTCAAACCTCCTGATCTGACAATGTACAAAAGCACACAACTTGAATATTATTGAAAGTATTGAATTTTCCTAAGGACTTTTTCCTTCATTATCAATGAACACTTCACTTTTTCACATTGTGGCTCTCTGTGTCTGTTTTTGTATCTATTTCTCTTTTTACCGTTAATGTACATTTCAATACCTCCTAATCGAATTCACGTAATCGGTGCATATGCACACTGCGTCTTCATTTTTGTTCCCTTCCCACCCTACCAGCCCCTCTCTCCACTTGCCCAGATAACTTTCTTGTGTCTACAAAGTCTAACTTACTGTTAGACTACCATCTCTATTTCATGTTACTCTTAAATTATTTATATTTTTGGGTTTTTATAAGAGAGAAACCATGATCTTGTTACTTTCAGTTTTTTACTATTATTAATGTTTTACACAAGAGAGACAGTATGATATTTACAAGTGTAAGTATGATTTATTTCACTTATGAGTACAGGCTTAATTTGCCTCAGTAGATATTGTAATAATGAAGGGGAAAGAAAGTGCTCAAAGGAAAGAATAACTTGTAGGTACATACATACAACTGTATGTATGTTTAAGTGTACAAGATAGATAACCACACTACTAATTCTCTGTTAGTTCATCAAAAAGAAGTTTGTGCTATAATTGCTTGATTGTATGTTCATTTTTTATGCTTTGATTTTGTAACTTGAGAAACTACTTCTAAAATAGCTATGTGTGATACATTAACTAGTGTTGATTTCTTACTGGGTTTTTGAAGTTCTGTTTTATTTCTACCCCCTTTTCTGTTTTTTTTTTTTTTAAATAAAAAAAAGAGAAACCATGAGACACTAAATCTGTTGCATCTGATTAACATCATTTGGCATTGTGATCTCAAGACCTGTATGCTTTTCTTGCAAATGATGAAATTTTATCCTTCTTTATGACTGAGGCATAATGATTGTGAATAAATGTCACATTTTTCTGGATCCATTTATTTTCTGATAGGCATGTAGGCTGCTCCCAAGGTTTACTGTTGAGAACCGTGCAGCTCTGCAAGTATATGTGCATGTGTCACTGTGATAGGGCATCTTCAACTTTTCAGAAACCTACCAGGAAAGATGTAGCTGGGTCACAGAAATTTCTATTCTTGTATTTGCAAGGACCTCAGTAGTTGGACTAATTTACATTTCCACCAAGAATAGAGACAGGTTCCTTTTCCCCTGACAATATTTCCACATTGCTTTTTGAGGATTAAGATAGCTACTCTTACTGTAGTAAACTAAAATCTCAGTTTGCTTTAATTTACATTTGTTAATAGCTAGAGATGCTAAATATATTCTTACACATGTATTGACCATTGATTCCTCTTCTGAGAAATGTCTATTCATCTCAATTATCCAGTTTTTTGGCTGAATTATTATTTGTGTGGTATACTTTTGTTCAGTTCTTTGTGTAATCTAGATATTACTCCTCTACTAGAAAGTAGCTAGCCAAAATGTATCCCATTCTCTAGATTGTCTTTTCACTCTGTAGGTTGTTTCATTTGTTGTGCAGAAACTTTTCAACTTAGTAAAATTTTATTAGTTGATTGTTGGTACTAGTTATATGCAATTAGGATTCTATTCAGAAAGTCTTTGCCTATGCCTATACCTCAAGAATTTTACCAATTTTATCTTAAAGCAGGTTCATATTTTTGTTTTAGCATCTAGGCCTTTGATCCATTTTAATTGAATTTGAGTACGGAATGAGATAGATGACCCTGTTTCATTCTTCTGCATGTGGCTGATCCATTTCTCCAGCAATATCTTTGTCTAGTGCCTATTTTTGGCCCCTTTGTCAGAGATCAGGTGCCAGAAATTCTAATGTTGCTCTTGCATCCTCCATTCTGTTCCACTGATCCATACGTCTGCTTTTGTTCCATGATTGTAATAAGAAGCTGAAATCCAGTACTGTGATGCTCTCTGCTTTGGACTGGATTCTGTCATGTATAATTTGATTTTGTTTTTTGATCCAATCTGCTAGTCTATGTCTTTTGATTAGGAATTTAAGACCATTTACATGAAGTATTATAACTGCAAATTATTTACTGAATTCTGTCATTGCATCATATTTCTAGGGCTGATTATTTATTTATTTATTTATTTATTTATTTTACTTAGCTACAGCCAGATGTAGTAAGATCTATTATTTCCTTTGAGCTTTTTGGTGATGTTGGTCTCACCATCCCTGTCCAGGATTCCTTTGACTATTTCTAAATGATGGTTGGTTTAGGGGTCATGAATTTCTTTAGATTCTCTTTGTAGTGGAATTTTTGGGGTAAGTTTTCATGTGTAATTTCATAGGATATAGCAGTCTGAATTGGCAATTTTTTCTATTAGAGCTGGAGAAATTTGAAGTTTCATTTCAAGTTATGCTGGACTTTTACAGTTTCTGGAAAATCTAGTATTATTCTGACAGGCTTGCCTTTATAAGTTACTTAATATTTTTATCCAACAGATTTTATTATTTTCTCTTCGTGTGGGTTTGACTGTGATGTGTAATAGTTTCTTTGGCTGTTACTATTAGAGGTACTGTATGCTTCATTTACCAGAATAATGAATATCTTCTGTAGATTTGGAAACTTTTCTACATTTAAGGTGGATAATTTTTAAAAAACCTTTGGTGTTGCCTTATAACCCTTTCCTTCCTCTTATTATTCTTAGGGTCTTTTAAAATCACTTAGTTGCTAATGAATCTCACTTTCATGGTGCCTGACTGTTTTAGGGGTCACTGATGTTCCTGACCTGGTACATCAACCTTGGCCTCAAATTGTTGCATCTCTTTTTAGGTTAATCACCCCCATTATTCCATCAACTGCTTTTTGTGTCTTGCTTAAGCTTGCTTAACATTTTACAAATGACACTTTTTATCTGCTTATTTATATCCTGTTTAAGGTCACTGAAGACTTTATTGGTTGTGTTTTTTTTGTTTCTTCTTTGATTTCTTCAAATTTCAACATTTTAAAAAATTCTTTACCTGAATCTTTTCGTCCATAGGGCCAGATTTTGGGTAGCTGAGAGTTTTTAAAGACATGTTGTTGGCCTGGTTTTCTCATATTTCTATGTGTGTCTGTTAAGGATTGAAGATCAGTTAGGGTAGAACCACCGTGTAATTGCTGTGGTGGTCTCTTTTGTTAGAGTAGGTCTCTCTTTCGTGTGACCTTGGCTCTGGTTTATGTTTTAGTGTTCATGCTCCTATTCAAAGTGCTCAACTAAGAGGATTAATTCCAGTAACTGTGTTGCAAGCAGACATCAACTATCAGATATGTTAGCACCTACACCACCAACCATATGTCAATCCAATCATTTAGAGCTTGTTTCAACAATTTTACATACTTCAGTGTAACAGAATTGGCAGTGAAATACAAATATTGGCAAGTAAGTTAAGATGCAAAGGATGAGGTCAAAATAAAGAAGAAAATAACTCAGAACAAAGGAATAAATATGAAATACAACAAATGAAAGAGATAAGATTTAGATGCTACTTTTATTTCTGGAATGGGGGATGGGTTTGATGTTATTTGTAAGGGAAAAACCCACAATTTTTGGTGAAGGTTAACCTGACATGACCATAAAAGGTGATATCTAAACTGAAACCGTAATTCCTATTCTCCATTTCCTATATACAAACACTGTAGGTGAAGGGAGAAAAAGAAAAGAAGGAGAAAAATCCCATACACATATAAAAACACAAAAGTAAAGAGTCCTCTCAGTCTTATTTATACTGTAGGCAGAACAGAGCTAGTGCAAGCTTCCAGCTTAATTAAAAACGGAGGAGTATTTGTCTTGTACCAGCTATGAGCTGCAGTCCTCTAGGGTTGGGTATTTCAGTCAATTCTTGAGCTGATTCTATTCCATGACTTTTGGTCTTGCCTACCAGTGAGGGAGAAGTCCTGGGGGTGTGGGTCACCCTAATCTTTGAACACTTTTTCATTCCCTCTGCTGGCAGATCTCTTCTAGGTCTAGCTACACCCCTGTGGGTGTGTGACTGTCCAGTGATTTTTGCCTCTGTCATATAATCAGGCATCTTTATTATGTCAAGGTGGAGTGAGGCACAGTGGTACCTCAAGCGCCCAATCTTTCACTGATGTCTCAAGGTCTCCTACTCTCCGGTCCCTTCTTTCTGCACTAACCCCTCGAGCTGCTCTCTCTGTGCCTCTCTAGGTGAGTATACCGTATAACACCTGACTCTGCTGCTGCTCTTGGGCTTTCTATCCATGCCAAAATCTATCTGTACATCACAAAGGGTTTTTATTCAGTCTATGAGCCCAGTGGAGTTCACGCATCTTTGGAGGCTGATGAGTGGGAACTGAAATGGATAATGAAGTTTGTGGCATTTGGAAGGCAGGTGGCAGGCGAGACGTCAGCCAGGCACTGAATGCAACACTGTTTAGTGGAGAAGCATGAGAGTGTCCATTCTGTCCTTGCTCCAGTGTCTTTTCTTCATCCCCTAAATCACCCTGGTCACAATCTTTGCATGCTATTGTGACTCCTTATTCCACAGATCACTCAATTCCTGGTTCTGGATCTCTAGCTGGGGTGGTACCTTTGTTTCTTTCTGTCCCTGGGGCTCAGTGGTCCTGGCTTAGTCTCTATCTGTGAGTGATTCTCTGGGTCACATCTCCAGTTTCTCAGTCTGAGGGGTCTCTCCTCGGCACATATCTTGCTTGCTGGGCTCTGCTTCCCAGCAGGAGGAAAACCATAACAGTCAGGTGCTGGATTAGGACTGCACTGCTGCTGTACTCAGGGGCTTAGATCATTCCTCAAGGTGGGGTGTTTTCTGGACCTGGGCTATGAACAGTGCTGGCATGCAGAGGGGCCCCTGCTTTTTTTTTTCTCTAAACACCTCTGATGCTGAAATTTATTTGACAAACTTTTTCTTCACGTTGTCTTTCTGTGTTTGATTTTTCTGGCTGACCCTGAATTTCCAAGTACTTGTGCATCATGGTGAGTGTCTTCTAAGGATATTGGGGAAGTCACTGCCTCTGCTCTGCCATGAGGCCATCTTCCCTTGTTTTCTCTTTCTCCCTCCTCCTCCTCCTCCTCTTTTTTCTTTTCTCCTTCTCCTCCTTGTTTTCTTCACCCCCCTCCTTTCCTTTTTTCTCTTTCCCAACTATTCTATTTGGCACTATGCAAATCAGATGTACCCTTGAAAGGTGGCTTTATAATGAGACTCTGGTTTTGACCTGTATTTTTCTATTGATCCACTCAAGAAAATTTGAAAACTACTCCCATGGAAAATAGTTTATGCTCCAATCATAAAGAAATAATGTGAATGTGATTGAAATTGAATTTATTAAAGAATTATGTACTATAAAGAAAGAGCAAGTATTCAGGTACTTTATTTTAGTAAATGAATAACAAGGAAAGAAAAGAATAATTATGATAGCCTAGGAAAATTTTACAAAACAATACTATAAGTAAATTAAATTCTGGTGTTTATTATGGTAATATTTAGTAATATCAATTGGGAATCCTGAAAATTTGTTTATAGAGATAATTCTATGCAAAAAGAGTACAGTTCTATCTCAGTGTCTATGGGAAAATTGTTCCATTTTTGATGCCAAATTATCAGAAGCTGAATTCCTTATAGAAAATGATGTTGTGCTTACATATAACCTAGAACATTTCCCTGCATACTTTAAATCATCTTTAGATTACTTATAATATCTAATATGATGCAAATTCTATGGAAGCAGCTGTCATTGTTTAGCGAACAAAAGAACAAGTCTATGTGAGTTCAGTAGATCTGCATTTTTCAGAGTCTTCTCTCCGTGAGTGTTTGGGTGTGTGGTGAGGAACCCACAGACACAGAGAACCAGCCGTAGGCATTTTCCCCTCTGATTTCTATTAAGCATCTTTGCTTTCACAGTCTTTTTGCACTGTGTCCGATCAAGAAGTCTAACAAGAACATTGATATGATAAGCAATGACAAACACATGGAACTGAGGTTATTTTAAATATTGAAGAGAACCAAAGGGACAAATAGTTTAGCCAAATAAATGGATCGTGTTAAAGAGAGAGAGACAAAAATGGGCAGGTGTCAGAGAGTCCCTTTCCATACTTCTTATCAACACCAGGTGCACAACCTATTCCAGCTTCACAATCCATGCACATTTTTGTAGTGCTTTAAGAATATTTCTTTCATTTACAAGGTCATAAAATATTGTGTAAAAATATTAAATTTTTTTACAAAGCTGGAGATACATTTTTAAAGAGACAATTTGCAGGGCAGAAAAAGTTTGCTAGGTATTCCTTGGACACATGACTAATATCTAGGAGATATAAAGAACTAAGGTTACTAGACCCCCAAAACAACAGATTCGATCAAAGAAAGGGCAACTTAGATGAACAGACACTTCTCAGAAGAAGTAATGTTGGGCAGTAAATACATGAAAAAATCTTCAGCATCTCTGCTCACTAGAGAAAGATAAATGCAAACAACACTGAGATTCCATTTTGCTTTTGAAAGAAAGACTATCATAAAGAAATAAAATAGTAATAAATTCTGCCAAGACTGGGGCATGTGGGAAAGGAAGACCTCTACATCGTAGGTGGGAAGGTAAGTAATAAAACCATATAGAAATCTGCACAGAGATTCCTCAAGAGACAAAAATAGACATTCCATTTGAACCAACTATTTCTTCTTGATATCTTCCCAAAGGACTTAAAGACACTGTATTACAATGATACACGCACAGTCATTTTTGTAGCAACAAAATTCATATTAACTAAATCTTGGATGTGGCTTACATGTTCATCAAAAGATGTATGGTTTTAAAAAACATGGTATTTATACATATTGGTGTACAACTCTGATACAAAGAAAAGTAAATGGGTAATTTGTAGGAAAAACATATGTACCTCAATACCATTTAAGTGAAATAAATCAAACAGAGAAACTTAAATATTGCATGGTTTTTGATACTTACAGAAATGTAAGTAAATAGCAAAAAAAGAGAGATAGACAATAGGAAATACAGAGACAGATTTTTGCAAAAGGGGAGATAACCAAGGATAGACAGAGAGAGGGGGTGGGGGATGAAAAAGGTCTTGGTATGTATTATTCATATGTACCAATTCCTCTCAAGGAATGTAATCATTATATACAGAAAACATGCAATAATAAAAAATAAAAAAATGCAAAAAATTAATCTCTAAATTTTTGAAAATGGCTGTCAAAAATATATTCAAATTGTCTATTCTAGTACAACTAAGTTGTAGCATTCCCAGAGAAGCTCAAGTTATTAAAAATTTCATTATAAAAATAATTACTTAAATTAGGAAAGGAGGAAAGGGCTAAACACTTTAACCCTATGATAATTTTTCTTTTGGAAATTTCAATAATGAAACTCCTTAAATGGGTTTGAGCTTAAAGCTCTGAGGCTCAACGTCAAGAAGCATATCTATCATTTTGATCATATTTACTTCTGCCCCAGAGTAGTGGAGACATTCTATTTCAGGTACTTTCCTAGCACTGTGACAGAACACCTGATAACTACAGTTTAAAGGAAAAGAAGTTTTGGCTCATGTTTTCAGTGGATTCAGGCCACAGTGGTGGCGCCAAGGCAGAAATGGCAGCTGTCCATCACTGGTGACTAGGAATCAGAGAGAAGAGAAGAGCAGGTGATGAAACTACACCCCTCCAAGCCGAGTCCCCAGTGACCTGCTCCTTCCCTCCAGGGCCATCTCGAAATGTGAGGGTATGGGAGACAGTTTGGATCTAAGCCATAGCATTCAGCCCTTGAACCTTAAAGGGTCATGTCCAGTTCATTATGCAAAATTCATTTAATCCATCTCCCAGAGTCACCAAAGCCATAACAGTGCCAACACTGATGAAGAGTTTAAGTCCGAACTCTCCTCTGAGACTCAAGGCAAACTCTTAGCTGTGAACCCCTTGCAAAAATTAAAATAAAAAAGAAAAGAAAACGCAGTTAAACACTTTCAGTGTACAAGGTATAGGGTAAACACTGCTATTCCAAGAGATTGCAATAAAGAAATGGATAAAAAATGGACTAACACAAGGTTGAAACCCGGCAGGGCAAACAGGAAGTCCTGCAGTTGTGTGCTTAGCACCCAGGGCGGGTGGTGATGAGATATGAGCTCCAAATGGCTTGAGCAGCTCTGCCTTGCTGGTTAGAGCCCACGTGCCTTCTCTTTTGGGGTTTCCTGACTTACTTCCTTGCCTGTGTTCAGCAGATGACACATGCTCCCAGCATTTCTAACCTTTTGGGGTCTCCACTGAACAGTCAGCTTCACACTTCCAACTTCACACATCACCCTCTGAGGGCAGTTTACAAGGACTGTGACCTTTTCACACACTTTTGCCTGTAGCTTCTGAAATCCTGGTGGAAGCCTCCATGACATAGTAAATCTTGCATTTTGCATGCCTGAAAAAAACTATTACTGTGTGGATGACATCAAGGTCTGCTGTCTGGACCAGCAGTGTTGTCCCCTTGAGCCATGGCTGTAGTGGCCTATCAGTGCTTCGGTGACTGGACTTAGGGGAACAGTTCCCTAGTTGGTCCTGAATGAGCAGAGTTTCCAGAGATTTTCTTATAATGGAAGATTTACTATTTTTGCCTTTCTATGTCTGTGATAGGTGAAGTCTTGCTTATTTCTGAGATGCCCCAAGACATTTTTTCTCCTTGTCGCTTTAGAAAATCCTTGATTTCTTTTGAAGGAAAATCTATTTTGCCAACCTTACTATTTTGTCTCAGCTTTGCAGGTTTCACCTCCTTTTTGATCAAACAGAAAAATCATCCTAATCCTTAAGCTCTGTTGTTTGTTCCTGATTCTCACTGAAGATCTTCCAAAAACCAGCTAGCAGTACTTGTGCTGCAGTCAAATGTTAGGCTGCCTTGAAATTTCTTCTGCCAGATCCATTTGTCTGACACTCTTAATATGAATCATATGCAAGATCTCAGGATATAGGAGAAATGTAGATAAAGGTTTTGCCAGAGTGTCACATTATGCTCTGCAGGCCTATTTCCTACAGAATTTTTGTTCTCAGTGAAAACCTTCTGAGGTTGACCTTTACTTTTCGTTTTTATCAGTGTCTGGTCTTCTGAGCTCTGACCAGAATCACCCACTAAACACTGCTTACAGTTCTCTAAGACTTCTCTAGATTGCTTCTCCAAACTCCTCTCACAAACAAGTTCCAAAGGCTCTAAACCACATGGTCAGGTATAATTACAGCAACCACACCACTCTTTCCTGTATTACCTGATTTCTCATCCCTGGAACAAAATCCTGGACACCTGGTGATTAAACAAAGAGAGGTTTATTTTGGCCAACAGTTTTGGTGGATTAGATCCTTGGTTGGATGGTTCTCAAGCAGAAATAGCAAGCAGCCAGCATGGTGGAGTGAAGCTCTTCAGCAAGTCACAACCAGGAAGCAGAGAGACAAGGTAATGCAGGAATAAACACGTCCTTGCAAGTCATGTGTCCGGTGACCTGTTCCCTGCACCCAGGCCACACCTCTGTGGGACTCTTGGAGGATGTGTGGCGTTTAAACCATAGCAACTTGTATTCCCTGTAGTGCTTATGTCATCCAGGGATATGAACAACAAAAGACAGGACTCAAGGTCTGCATTCCATCACAGGAGAGCAACGGTTCTCTAGTAGTTCTGCATTTTAATCTATTGTGGTTCAGCTAAAGCAAAGCATGCCTAGCTAACCTCTTCTGTTGCATTTGTGCTGTCATTTTTGATTGATCATTTTTGGATCTAGATTGTATAACCTGAACAACTAGTTCTGAGATAACAATGTGAAGTATATTAACTGGTGTTAATTCCCTACTTTTTTTTGACATTCTGTGTCATTTCTATCCTTTTTTCCATTTTGTTTTTTAAAACAAAAAAAAAAAATTAAACTGGCTGAGAGACTTCTTTGTGATTTTACTTTATTTTTGGATTGGAGAAACATTCGTGACAGACCTCTCTCAGGCCATTCCAGAAGGTACAGTTAGCTCCTGGTAAATGCATTAAAAAGATTCCCAATCTGGATTCAGGAAATTGATAATTTTTATGCCCTGTAAGCTGAATAGTGCCTTGTTTAAATTGATTTTTCTTTCTGTAGAAGCAGAAGGCAGTATAGGAAACCTCTTGTTTTTTTCTTAATCTATCATTCCCAGATTTGTTGTGTTTTCTCTTTATTCCGCAGTTTATGAATTCATCTCATTCATTTGTACTCTGCATTTCTTTAACCACTGGGAAGTGGGTAAGACTTGTCTGAAGCCTGATAGGAGGAGTTCAAAGACCACCAAAAGGAATACAAGAGCAAGTATGGAGGGGCTGAAACATTAAGAAAAGAAATTGAGAGGAATAAAATTCAAGAAAGAGGTAAAACAAAATACCAGAGAGCTCTCATTCCATTTTTATTGTGGCAATAAATTTGGCATCTTTTCTGTCCTATTCCTTTTCAGTGCTTTTGGCCATTTTCATCTTCTTTTTCTGACTTCGTTGCTAGAGGCTCTCCGGGTTTGCTGTGTGGTCATCAGAGTCTGCTGCTGTTGACACTTGTCACCTGCACATGTCATGCCTTGAGCATACACACCTTGTTGGCCCTGTCTTCACTCTGTACTCGTCAGCATTACAGCTGTCACATGCTAGATAGAAGACTGTGTAGTCAGCCTTTCCACTGTTGGACACTATACCTAACATTTGTAATTGAAAGGAGGGGAGATTTAATTTAGCTCACAGTTTGGGGAAGTCCAGGCAAAATCAGCTGGGTTTAAGGCAGGAACTTCGTGGTAAAAGAGTGTGGTGAGAAAGTCACTTAGTTTGTGCTGGCTGGAGGTAAGAGTCAGGGAAAAGCACCCCTTTCTCCATGACTAAATGACATACATGTAGCATCATGCTTGATGAGTCTGCTAGAAATTCTTAATCCAGTGAAGCTCATGTATCAGGATAAACGGTCACAATACCTTTGGCTATTGGTTGAGATTTTAAGCTTGTTACTTGAATATTGTTATACTAGACTCTAAACTGCAGACCAACAATTCTTCTGTTCATCTTTCCTTTCAAAATGTTCAATATCTGAAATGTATAGGAAATATTTGAAAAATAGACAAATAAATGAGTTTTCAGTGCTTGCATTATTTTTTAAAATTTTATTTAAAGTGCAAAAAAGAAAAACAGAAAGGGTAGTAATGATATAGAATTTCAAAAAAACACTAAGAAATCACTAGTTGATAAATTATATACTGTCATCTTAGAAATAGTTGTTCAAGTTGCAAAATTAAAACATACAAAGTGGACATTCAAACAGTGACACTGCAAACAATTCTGCTCAATGACCCAACAAAAGCTTAGTAATATGGTCATTTATCTTAAACTCTTAAACATACATACAGTTACATCCTTTAGAGCACTTTCTTTTTTTGCATTACTTTTTAATTTGTAATGCAGTATAGAACGCTGGCAGTCTGATATGCTTTTAAAAAAGAATCACATATTTAAGCTATTGAAATTTGAAAATCTTATAGCATCTCCTTAGAAATTATCACCTTATGAATTTTATGCATTTATCTTATGTATTTGTTTTTGCCTCTTATTTTCCTATCACAACAAGTCAATTTTCCCAAAATTGCCTATTTTTGTGCCAATTCTATAGCTCCTAGGTCTCAAATGACAAAATCTCAGCAAATTCTTTAGCCTACAGAAGACATGATAATAAAAATTACCCACAGTTCAATTACTCAGAGATAATCACTGTTAAATATTTGACATGCTGTAATATGACTTCTTCCAAGATTTTTCTATACATGTGAACAACAATGCAATGATGAGGTACACATTGCCAAAATTTTTTTGCATGATTTGTTATAAGACATTATTGGCTGTCATGACTGCGTAATGTTTCTCTGTAATTTCTCCAAGTTTGTCACCTAGATTTGCCCTCTGTGGAAATAGCAGAGTCTTTGGAATCAGCTTTCACTTGAATTCTATCTCTTCTGTTTACCATCTGTGTAATCTTGACTGTTTAGCAACATTTCTGCTCTCTTGATGAGAGTAATAGAGAAGCGAAGAAGTTAAAGAAGACAGAGTTCTGGAGAGAACGCAGGCAGCTAGCAGAGCACAGCTAGAATCCAGTACCATGCCCAGTTCACTCTGTCCACAGCCCCTTTCTTCTCCTCAGGCAGCTGCCCAAGTCATAAAGCCCTCACGAGGGACACAGAACACGTCATCAGCCAACTCAGAATCCTTCCTGACCTCTGCTCTCTTTGCCAGCGATAAACACATTACAGATAAAATTTTAAACTCTCATTTCTCCTGACGAAGCTGCGTGTTCAGAGGCTTTGTTCTCCTTGACCTCTCAGCACCCTAGCCTTATGTTGTATAACAGCAGAGGTGATTGATGACTCCCTCCTCCAAAGAAATGCCATGTAGTTTTCTTTTTTTTTTGTCTGTGTTCCCTTTATTTTCTTTTTTGTTTCATTTTTTATTTGTGCATGTCTTCATACATAATAATTACATTCATCTTGGAGCTGGTGCATGTATGCATCACATCTGAATTATTTTTACTTCCTTCTTCCTTCCCTAACCCCCTATCTCTGTTTCTATTATTTATAGTTGCTAAGGCAGCTCATAAACTTATAGTAAGTGGTTTCATTAATCATGGGCTTGCTCATTTCCCATTGGTCTTTTTTTCCCTCCACTTTCTTTTGTAACTTTTACCACTTAGGGCTAGGTGGGGTTTTGGAATTCATTTTTCTGGGCTGTCTATAACTAGGGCATTTCTTAAGAAACACAAGCAAGTTTCCTAGTAGTCACATTTGATGATGGTGACCACCATGGCATAATATTTTCAAAACAGGCCCAGCTTTTCACTGTGGTTAAATTTCAAAAATACCCTTCTGTGTTCACTTTGGCCACTGTTACTTATGTTCTGCTTTGAATCTTTATTCATTGAGATAAACACTATTTTACTCATGCAAATTTACTGGGTGTAAGTATATAGTTGAGAGCCTGTAGATTGTAAATGATCCATCATGAAATAGGCTATTAAAGTGGACCAACTGGAGGGTCCCATTGCAGTTCTTTGTGAATGAGATGCTGACAGATGTCAACTTCTCCAAATAGTTTGGCTAGACAAGGATGTTACAGTGACATCTCACTTGTACAAATGCCTCTGTAAGACTGAAAGAAGTTATTCTCCCCTCTCCAAGAAAGGCCTAGATCTTATAGTAGAGGCCAAGGGCCTGCAAGTTGGTGAAGTTGGTGTTTTACTTGAGAGAAAACAAAGATCCAACTTTCAGACTTTTACAAGAGCAACTTTCTCCTTTAGCTTGTTTTGTTCTTTTGATTTCTTGTTGATGTTTTGCTTTATTCTCAGAAAGGAAAGCTTCCTCCCACGATGACCAGGAGGTAAAATGGTTACACTAGTTCCAAGGGTATAGACTACTAGATTTGTGATCCCAGGGGAAGGAGGAGATATATCTGCTGTAAGCAGACTTGAACCTCAGTTGTTCAGTCTGGGTATTGTAAGTCTGTGGTATAATAAGCACACATGTACTTGAGGACACAAGCACACACATGCACATATGCACATGCAGAATTGTCTTCTGGTGAAAGAAAGGTCAAAGAGATTTTTTTCTTGGGAACAAAAGGAATATTCATTCTTGATAATGACACCTCGAAGACAACTTTTTTTTCTTGTTGCTTCTCAGCAGCCAAGGACTATTTGGTTATATAATCTTCTGATGTCTCCTGTACAATTATAAAAGAAAATAGAATTTTCAGACTCATGCTGCCAGTAGCCTTGCTATAGAACAAACTAATTTGGAAATACAAAACTATAGAAAAGTAAGAGAGAAAAAGATCCTAGTCATTTCATCAGGCATGCTGACAAGAAGTTTTTCAAGTCTAATTTTGTTTAGGTCTTAGGACTCTGACACAAAACCTAGTATTATTTTTTAAGATTGAGTTTAAAATATTTATACCAAATTCAAACCACTATTTATTTGATTAAAATTTTATGACAGAGTTTGTGAGAAAATAACCTTTGGATTTATACACTTAAAATATTTAATTCAAAGTATAATTAAAAGAATTATGACAAGGGAGTGAAATGTAATTCATTGAAATGTTGCAGTGTTTCCGACTGTCCATTTTCCAAGAGGAAAACTAAACATCTACTGTTGTTGATCTGATGGTAACACACAATCAAACCTATCTGACACAATTATCTAAAAAACTACGTAGGAGAAAAATAGCCCTGAACAGGAGATTATTTCATTCTTCATTTAAGAACAATAGTATGACACAAATACATAGTGGAAGTCAAAATCACTTGTTTTCTTACCCAGAAAATGTCAAATTTTCCTATACCATTTCCAAATCTTCTCTTTGTCTACTGGCTTCTTTCCAGGAGATTTAAGTACCATCAGACCAGAGTACAGAGATAACTGTATGTTCACCCAGTCAGGTATTCTATCAGCCGAGCGGTGGGATTTGATAGGCTTTCCTCAGTGACCTGGTTAAGGTGAAGCTGATCCTCGATCCTTCTGTAGTCTCATTTTATACTCAAAAGTCCTTTAAACTCTTTTAGAAATTACTTTCATGGCCTCAAATAAAACATCATGCTATTCGTTACTTATTCTGAGCCTCAAGTGGGACTCTGTGTCTTATTTCAGGTTAGATTAAGCTTGTCTGAGCATCCACATTGACTAGACATTGTGCAAGAAGCTGGTGACGGCAAGGTGTAGATGATGTTCCTGCATCTTAGGTTGCAGCTTGGCAGTGACAGCAAACATGATAGGCAGAGCCGGTGCACTGGAATGGACTTTTGAAAAATAGTGACTAAGGTGAATCGCAAAGATTGCAAATGACAGAACTGGGTGGTCGGTGTGGATGCCCACTCTCTGCTATGGTGACATCACGAACTGCCATGGGTTTGGAGGGGAACACAGAACTCGTGGGTCGGGGAAGACTTTCCCTCCAACTTGCTACTTAAAATAATTAAGAATTCTCCAAGCCAGGGTGGGAGAAGGTTCCCTAAGACAGGAAGAAGAGCTCTTGAAGGAATAAAGACATAAATTATTCTGGTGTAGAACACCAGAGATAATGTAGTGAATTTGAAATCTACTTATAATAGTTCTGATCCCTGCAAAAATATTATTCTCTCAAAACAAACAAAAAATAAGCTGAAACCTAAACAAAAGCATGTTAGAACCACTCACTGATTTAAGGGGGCACTGCTGGTTTTAAAGTAGCATTGTAATGATTCTGGCTACCTATTTTAGAAAGTTCAGTGAGAAGGACAGGTAAAACATGAGGCAGATAAACCATTTCAAAAATGCCTTCCATAGCCTATGAGGGAAGTAATAGCTAATTGGCTAAGATACAACAATCATGATGAGGGGATGGAAGAGGAAATCACCAGCTATTTAAGATGATAAACCTTATAAAGGTAGAGTCAAATAAACTCAGTGTAAAAACTGATTCTGCTTTTATATTAGTTAAGTGGTCTCGGGCAAGCTAGACAGCATCTGTTTCCTCCTCTGCAGCTGGTGTAAGAGCAGAAACTACTTCTGGGGTTGCTGTAAGGATTAAACACTGATGTGCAGAAAAGATCTCAAACATGTTCATTACTTCTAAGTAGAAGTGATATGGAGCAGCTTATTGGTGGTTTGGTGGGTGGCAGTACAATCACATGGCAAATGCAAAAAGAGGCAGTGGTTTGGGTGGAAAACTTAGGGTTTTAGTTTTGATGTGCTTGAGCTGCGTTCTCAGGTAAACGTGTTGGTAGACACTGGCGCTAGAGGTGTGGAACTCAGAAGTAGTGCTAAGGAGCAGATGCAGACCCGGGAGTGGTCAGGATTTCTATGCAGCGACACTGGGAGCCATGGATAGTGGTGAACTTGTCTGCAGGGAGGGTTCAAGCAGAAGACAAAAGAGTGAAGAGCAGGATTTGTGAGACAACCATTAAGCTGGAGGAGAAAAAACTGATGGTGGGTGAAGGGAGGTGGGAACACTTTTGCTGTCTGGGCACATGTGATGGCTCTCAGATTTACTTCTCTTCCAGAGGGAGGAAAAGTTACAGTGGCTCTCTAGGAGAACTTGGTGATAGCAGCGAGGTTTTAGCTTTTGAAAAGTTCTGCTACCATGAGGATCAGCAAAATTCCCAAGTTCTTACTGACCCCAGGTTTCAGTCCCACTTTTCCCTTTCCATGTTTTGTCATCTTCTTTTTTCTCTGGTAGACAGTTTGTAGTTTCTCCATGACCTTTTACAGGGTGGTAATCAAAACTAATAAAATCACTCATGACAAACCTTAGCTCTGAACAGCGATAAAAATTTTCTGTTTATTTCTAATATTGAAGGCCCTTGTCCTCATTTACTGCAAAGACACATTATTGTTGGGTTCTGTAAGTGTCTAGCTTTCTGCAACGACTCATGCTTTTTTATTGAATATTAAAAAATTCTTTCAGTTCTTTGTGTCATATGCTCTTCGGAGCCATGGACAAAAGCTCAAACAACAAATGTTGTTTCACTGCATCTGAAGACAAACTGCTTGAGTGCTAGCATCTCTTCTCTTGCAGAGTTGCTCTTCATTGTTTATGAATGCAAGCTTTCTTAACTTTTTAAAAGAGTTATCACAATGACAAGCTTATCTCATTTTTACTTTACATGACACACAGATTACTTAGAACCATAAGTAGTATAAATACACAGAAGAACAAATGAAAATGGTGGATAAGTACTCAGTGTTGTGAATTATACATAAACCATATCAGGATGGGGTACATTGCTGTTATGCATACTTTCCCTGTAATAGAATATGAGTTCATTATTTCATTTGTATTATTAAACCAGATATTTGTGCTTCAACCTCAAGAGTACTTGAATCACTGTTCATATTGATCTGAATGCTATGGAAAAGGTTTGTGATCTTGGTGCAAAGCACATTTTAATAAAAGGTAAATGTCACCTACTAGAATGAACTGCTTATCTTTTCATCTTGGGCTTGTATTTTTGAGCAAAAGAAATCACAAAAAAAGAAAACCTGTGGAATAAAACTGTGGAGCTAGTTACAGGAAAAAAAAAAAGATTCCTTTTGCAATATAATAGCATCTTTTTTTCTTCTTC
Organism: Cavia porcellus; assembly: GCF_034190915.1. Taxonomy (NCBI): domain Eukaryota; kingdom Metazoa; phylum Chordata; class Mammalia; order Rodentia; family Caviidae; genus Cavia; species Cavia porcellus. The sequence continues at coordinate 76,037,597 of NW_026947490.1, forward strand.
AGAATTAGTTTTCCGCTGCTTTCTCCCTGTGATGTGGACTTCTTCAATATGTTACATTACCAAATGCACTTACTTGTTTACCATAACCAAGCAGTGAATGCAAACATTGCTTGTCATTTTTGAGAGTGTGATATTCATATTTGCGGTATAATCATTAAGAACTTTGATTTATAGGTTTTTTTCTAGGAAGTTCCTGTAGTGTGAAGACTGAGCTCATTACAAAAGAACAACATAAAAAGTTGCTTACCAGTTATATGGGTTCAACTGGTAAAAAGTTGAAGCTTTGTGTAACTATGTATTCCTGAGTATCAAAAGCAGGCCAGGAAAGTGGAATATGATTTTATTCTAACCTAATAATGATCTTGCTATATCATTTCAGCAATAAACAGAGAGGAGTGGTTCATTAACTCAGTGTTAATTTAACTCTTAATAAGTGATGAATTCTTTTTAATACTTTAATACTTTTTCAAATGAATAATTTAGCAAAAAGCTTATTAAAATCCAGTAGAAATGGAAAATTGTGTCAAGCTGCTAATGACCTGGTAAAACTGACTGAGTTCTTTTCCTACAAGTTATTTTTACCACTTACCTGCTAAATCCAGAATTTAGACTCGTTATCAATCATTTTTTGGGTTGCCCTTTTGTAGAATTGAGTCCCTGATTTCTTAAATAAAGATCTGTTGAAGAACTGTGACTATTTATTTCTAGATGACTGAAGAGACTCTCTTAGCATCCATAGCATTAAAGGCAATGCACATCTGAGACCATATCTGAGAGACCAGCTGGACAAGGGCCCCAGATTGGTTGAGAAGAGACCAATCACAGCAGTAGGTCACACCAATAAAGCAAGTATAATCTGAGCAGTAAAGGTAGTCCTAACATTTGGGAGAGCAAAAGTGATTTTTCACAAAACCTCACATTCATTTTGACCCTAACTCTGCTGCCCCATTTGCTTTTGAAAGGTTGTCTTGTTGCTTGGTGGGCATCCTCACCCCAATTTGTGAGTTTATGAGGCGAAATGCAAGTTGTATGTGACCAGTCCTGAAGCAACGCTCCCATGTGAGCCACCAGCCTCTCCCTGCAGGTTGAAGTGCCTCCGTGATGGGAAGGATGAGGCTTGGCCATCTGTTTGGCTTCTTTGACTTTAAATACATTGTCCTAAAATGGGAAGGAGCTGTGTGGGTGGAGGGAGGGGGCAGAGCGGAGTGATCTTTCAGCGCAGGCTTTGGTGAACAGCACTGGGGTGCAGAGCTCCTTGGCCTGGCTGCGTCCACAAAGATGGAGATGGGTTCATATTTTTTCTGTTCTCATAGTCTCTTGCACTGGCACATGCAATCAGATATTTAGTCTGCATCCATAGTTCAGTTCTGTCCACATCTCCATGGACATAAGAACACCAAAAGTGTGACAGTGGGCTGGCCACGTCCTAAGTGAACAAAGCCACCTTTTCTTGCATGCTTTAGTACCCACAGAGCTGTGATACCCACTCTCAGCTTGGAGACCACATTTTGGGATACTCTTTTAGATACCTCTTCCCTGAGCAGGAACAGATGTTGGCTTGGGGTTAGTTTTTATTACTCTTCCTTTCCTTCACTGTTTCTGGGCAAGGGGGCAGAGTAACTACTTTTTATTATAAGTTTTGTTGAACTGTGATCTCTATACAACAGCTCTTTTTTTTTCATATGAATCAGCGTGTACATATGTAAATATAAACTCCTTTTTGCAATGCAATATAAAATAGTTTCTGAAAGAGGATTTGTTGAGCAGAAGGTACATTTGATGACATATATTGAAAGCAAAGGAGAAAATGGAATGTTACTTATCATCTTGCCTTTATTCCACATAAATATAGTCCACATTGCTTAGCAACAATATCGGTCCTGCTTTGTTTCTCCTATAGCAATGAGCATATAGGTCAGGCTGTAAAGAAATTATCCACAGTGTCCTTGGGCCAGAAGCTGATCAAAGTGACAAACTGCTATGGAAGTGAGACAAACAGAAGTCTCTAGCTGCAGTAACTGCATTCAAATGCACCATATTGTAGTCAAATACTAATTCAACCATATTTTGCAAATCTCATCAACAACTGTGGCAAGATATTTCATATAGGGTTCATTACTACATATCCTACTGTTAACCTTGATGTATTTGATTTCAGTGTTATCACTGCAGATTTTATTGGTGAGAAGTTATTTTTATTTCAATATTTCTTGTAGGGGCCGGGGATATAGCTCAGTGGCATAGCACCTGTCTGGCAAGCTTGAGGTTGTGAGTTAATTTTGCGGTATATGTATATGTATTCTAATAGTATAATGTATCAATCAATTGTACCATTCATGGTAGGCCTATTGTAAATGGTTAATTCAGAACTATTTCTGTTGATTAAGAACACATTACCATAACAACCATAATAACTGAATAGGATCTGTGCTATGAAGCCCCTTACACTTACCTCCAAGTTTACAATTTTTAAGTCTGTTAGTAATTTTAATACTGTGTTCTCATTTCTGTGTATTGCTCCCTGCATCAAGTGCTACAAAAAGTTGCTCAGAATAGCACAAAGTTTCAAGAAGTGTAAGAGGAATAAGACACCTTCTTCTGAAGAGCTTAGCATGGAGAAGACTTTCCCAGAGCCTCAGTCAGTGGTAACTGCTCAATACGCACCACTGATGAACTGGGTAGTAATTCTGCCCCGGGGTACAGTCTCATCAGCTGTCACAGCTTTAGCAGGATGGAAATGGCCAGAGTCAATCAGAGCAGTAGACCCTCCAGGTCCTAACTAAAATGTTGTTATTGATTCTGCAGGTGGCTCATCTTTCTACAGTTCAATATCTCTAACTAGTATTCCAGTCCAATATTTCTAGATAACACATCTTTTCTTGGCTCTTTTCTTTGGGGTAAGAAGACAGTACGTTCATGTTATACTTTAATAAAGCTGCATTGCTGTGCCCCGGAAACAAGCACATATAAAAAGACAGAACCTATTTGTTTGAGTGTGTTCTGGAGCACTCATTTGATTCCTTTCTTCTTTTAATTCTCTCAGAGAGGAAATATAACTGGTTTAAGAGTTTCCTCTTCATTGTGTTGGCCATTTGATGGAATCACCTTCTCAGCTGAACTCAGCAGTCCTGGGCTCTGTCACATCTATAGGATCCTAGAAAAGAATTCTGGAGTTCACTTTATCTGAAACTTCACTCCTACTCCTGTTAGTTACCTGGTGCAATAGAGAAGCAAAAAGTACAAAATGAAAACACAGATTTATAGTTGAGGACGTGGAAAGGAGCACACAACCCATGGAGATTGGGCTGTCTCCTTCGACCAGATAGAGAGACAGAGGGTTCTATGACCTCTGGTCGGAAGTGACACATGGGGTGGGTATTGATCACGTGTGGGGAACTGATTGGAATTCTCTGTGCATGCAACAGGAAGGGGAGTTGCAATTAGGGCTGAAGAAGAAGCAGGAAGTGGTAGACCTTGCTGCTTTGGCCTTCCGCCATGTTGAACCACCGCCATAACTGTACAGGAATTTACACTAGGGCCAGAGCCTTTCAACTCCCTCAGCAGAAATTTCCTCTGGGATGTTTTTGAAAAATAATTTTTTTGCACCCTGTTGAACATTTTCTGTGTCACAGTGTTCATTTCTTCTTAAGGTTGCCAGTGTTGTTTTGGTCCTGGTTCTGGACCCAGGGCTTTCCGCTCAGCTCCATACATCCACAGTTCTTACTCTTTAAATTTTTGAGACAGGGTCTCAGTAAGTTGCTAAATTGCCCGTGCTGGGCTGGAACTTTCGATTCTCTCACCTCAGTCCCCCACAGCTGTGGTTTATGGGTATGAGCCATCACCCTGCCTTCTGGTTAGGAGCCAAAGCTGCTAGTTTCTTCTTCCTTCTGACTCCACCTGGTTATTCCCAACTTCGTGCTGTCCTACAGATGCACAGTGTTTAGTTGCCATGTGACAGTGATGTTTGAGACTGGAAATCAGCTATACTTACTTTTAGTTTTAGTCAAGACATTCATAATTCTTCCTCTTTCTTCTCATCTCTTGATTTTCAATATTTAAGAATGCAGGTTATTTTCTAAATGCTTCTAAAGTCTCTCTCACACTTACAAACGTTACTGTCTATAAATACCTTAAAACACTCTACTGCTTAGTAAAATTCTTGATTTTAGTCTTCATGTCTGTTTTTTTTAAAACTCATTTGAGCGTCCACTGCCAAGTACATCTTTGACACAAGAGTTTGTAATAAATACTTTTTTAAAAAGCAAAGGTGGAAAAATGTGTTCTAAAGCAGAACTGGCAATGTTGTAAATCAGTGAGTTCAATGAAACAACTGCTTTCCCAAGTAGTGTGACATATTCTTGCAGTGCTTTCAAAGCCCTGCAGAGGTAGAAGGGAGCTGAAGGCAGGTCCAGACCCTATGCTCGTAACTGGGGATTTATGTTCACTGACAGCCCTGTTTTCAACCAGGGCAGCAGAATCCACATAGGGTTAAGAGATCTTTCTCCCAGCTTCACTGGGTGTACAATTTCAGAGGAACAAAGATTGAGTTGTATTGAACTGATTATGATCCTGTATCTCTTTACTAGACTGCTGTTATCTTTCTAGCTTGAAATGACTTACATATATTATCACGTGTTCTCTTCCTCCACTTTTCCTGATGCAAAAACCGAGGCACATGCACAGTTAGTTAAGAGCCCAACATCAGACTGCTAAGGGGCAGAGATAGGTAGCATGGGTTCATTGTTATTTGATTCAGTGTGCATTTCTAATCTCACATAATAGTTTGTGGCAGGAATAGGTAGTCAGTAATTCTCTCCCATATTACAATGACTCAGTTTTGTTTACTCAGTGTTTCCAGTTCAGCCACCCAGGAGCTTGTCACTGAAAGTCCCTGCATCTACTGTCAATGATATCAGGTGACAATTTCTTTTATTCTAGGAAACCTTCACTCAGAGTTTTTAACCTGTTGCTCCAGTCTTAGCTGGTTTCTATCTCTGTGCATCTCACATATGTCATCTTGGAAAATTTTTCTTGTTTTATTGAGGAGTCTCATATCTTCTCTCTGTTTTGAATCTCTCACACCCTGCAATCCATCTCTTAATTTTTGTTAGTTTATTCTTCTCATTTTTTGGAGCACTTTTTTCAGAAGGGCTGCGTGGGAATTAAATGTTTTCAAATTAGTTATTTGAAAATATTTAATATTTTTCTACTTGATGACAGATTATATATTGCATTTTAAATTCAAATGTTCTAGGTTAGATTTTCTATTCTTTTAAAGAGAATAAATAATGAAAACAATGATACAAAATTCCGAAGCAAAATAATAAGAGTCACAGTGTTTCAGATTGTGTATTATTACCTTCAGTTTCTCAGAGTAGAAGGTATAGCATGAAAAACCGATCAGACAATAGACTCATGACCATTTCTTTCCAAGGAACTAATAGAAATTAGTAGTATATCTATCTGACTTAACATATATGTATTTAATTATTTTTTCTTTTTCTTTCTTTCTTTCCTCCCTTCTCCCATCCCATTTTCTATTTCATTTTGAACAGTTTCTTCCCATCTCATAATACCTATTGTTCATTTTGGATCTTATTTAGTCTTTCAGCTTCTTACACTAGGGAGACAATATGACATTTACACATGTGAGTCTTATTTATTTCACTTGTGAGTAAGGTCTCAAATTGTATCCTTTTATCTATATAAGTCTTAAGTGTATCCTTGTTTGAGCTGAATAGTACTCTATTATATAAAAATAAAACTTTTTTATCCATTCCTTGTTTGATGGGAATTTCATTTGCTTCTAAGTTTTGGTTATTATAAATTATGCTGCTATAAACATGGTGCATATTGCTGTGATATATTTTTAATTCTTCTGAAAACATACTCAGAAGAATAGCGGAATTGAATGGGGCCTCATAAAATCAGCATGGTACTGGCAAAAAAACAAAAACAAACCAAACTAAACAAAACCAAACACTCCAAAAAACCCCAAAACAGCAAAACAGAACTGAGGATGAATGGAACAGAATCAGAAAGTGCAGACACAACTGCAAACACATCCAGTCACCTTATCTTTGACAAAGGGGCCAAACATATTCACTGAAAGCAAGATAGCCTCTTTAATAAATAGTACTGGAAAACCTGGCTTTTTACATGTAGAGGGTTAAAACTAAACCCATGACTATCATCATGCATTAAACTAAAGTCAAAATGAGTCAAAGATCCAAATATTAAAAACACTACATCTATTGGAAGGGAAAGTAGATAGAATATATATTTTTTGTACTGGGAATCAAATTCAGGACCTTGCAGGGCAGGTGCTGTGTCACTGAGCTATATCCCTGACCTTAGGAGATAAAAATCTGGAAGATATGGGTAGACAGAGAGTTCATGAATAAAACTCAAATTGCATGGGAAGCACTTCAAAGAATCAACAACTATGATTTCATTTTATTAAAAGATTTTGCAATCAAAAGAAATCACCAACACAGTGAAAAGCCAAGCCACAAGAGTGAGACAAAAATTATAGCTAGCTCTCCCTCAGACAGTGGACTTACATCTAAAGCATATAAATACCTGAAAAAGCATCAGACCCCCCCAAGCTGAAAGATCCAATCCAAAAATGGGCATCTTGATGATATGTACTTCTCAGATGGAGAAATACAAATGGCAAATAAATGTGTTAAAAATGTTCAACATCACTGCTCATTAGAGAAATGCAAATTAAAAAAACACTGAGATTCCACCTCACCCCAGGAAGAATGACTGTCATCAAGAAGTCAACCAATAAAGAGTACCGATGGGGCTGTAGAGAAAAAGGGACCCTTCCATGGTTGGTGGAAGAGCAGATTGGTACAACTACTGTGGAAATCTGTGTGGACTTTCCTTAATGAATCATGTTTTTGAAGACATTGCTCTATTTCTCATTTCCAGAATTGTCAATGAGAGATTATTATTTGTTAATGCAAACTGACTTCCCACCTCTGAGAATACAGTGTTTAGAAGCATCTCCTTGTCCTCTGTGCTCTGGAGTCTTATGAAGTATCTTTAAGAGTTTCCAAATTCTACCATCGTATTGGGAATTTGATAAATCCTTTTAATATATAATTCTTAATTTAGAAGATTTATTGAAGTATTTTCTTCAGCGTGATTTCCTCTATGACTTGTGTGCTTTTGGTTTTATTCTTTTTCTCTACTCCAGTTGAAGCCTTGGGATTTCTCTCTGGAAAGAAATTTCCTGCTAAAATTATTAAGTTCAGTGGTAGTAAGGGTCAGAGAGTAGCTTGTGTCCTGTGCCAACAAATATTATCTTATTGGAAGAATATTTCATGTGTACATTCATTATAACATTTACTGAGACACTTGCTTTTGTCTTGCTTCCAAATTTTTACCATTATAAGCAGTGCTGCAGTAAATATCTTATGTACAAATTTCAGTGCTATATATAGTTTTTTCCCACTAAGGATTATTCCCAGAAATGAAAATCTAGGTCAAACCCTGAGTGACATTTAAAATCCTGTAGTAATAAAATGAATGAATTAAAATGAATTTTATTTTCTTGTTAAGTGTCTTTGTCATTTCTCCTATTAAATTATGACCCAAATTGTTTGGCAAAGAAGGAGAAAGTGAAGAGAATTTTATGAAATTCAATTAATGCATATTTTACAGGAGTGTTTTGGCAAGTAAGATTTTACTGCTTCGTTCCTTGCTTTCTTCTAGAGAAGAAGTTTGAAGACCAGGTGAGAGCCAATTCTATGAAAGGGGTTTGATAAAACCAGAAATAATTAATTTTTTTATTTGAATGTTTTTTAACTTTAATTATAGACTTTCAGAAACTTCCTTTGTGTTATCCAGAACATTTTTCTTTAAAAACATATTTGCATATCTTCTTTAAAAGATATTTTAACCAAAAGTAGGTGGTGATAGTTACTTACCAGTATTCTCAATCAAACTGACTTTTATGGTATTAAATGTGCCTTTAAAATTTTAATTGAAAAATTAGATTAAAAAGTGTCCCTAGTCCCAAAAGAATTCATAGGTATAACAATATGGGCTGTTGCCCTGATCTAAGTGTAGTTTTAGACTCTGTGAGGTCCATCCTACTGCCCAAGCCTTTTTTAAAATTTTGTTTTAAACAGAAAAAAGCAAGAAAGGTCAAAAATCATAGATTCAAAAAAGGCTAGTAGGAGAGTAAAAATAATCAACACATTGAATATTGTTATATTCACAGTAGTTGTTTAGAGTATGAGATATCAGATGTTCAGCTCATCTGCACTTTCTTCCCAGATTCAGAAATCCCTTATTTCAGGAGAGAGTATTTTCATTCCATAAGGTGAAAGGTTTTAGATTTAAACTTGTGGAGAAAAAAAAATAGACACAGCTGAGTGTTTCAGGTGCTTAAAAATATAATTGACTTTCTTGGTAAGGGCTGAAGTTATTGAGCCTCTGAAAGTTCACATTCAGGAAGGTAATATGAATGGAAAAATACATTCAAATTAAACAAAATATATGTGAGTTTAGGCTATGCTGGATTGTATCATGAAGTATTTCTGTGCCTAAAATGAAAAACTTGATGGGTCTGCTTTCTCTGGGTGAATGTGCTTAAAAATAAACATAGAAGTGGTAGATGGTGGTGCCTGCCCCAAATCTCAGCACTCAGGAGGCAGAGGCAGTGAATTCATCACAAGTTTTAAACCCAGCATGGGCTACAGAGTGACTTCAAGTTCACCCTGAATTGTATAGTGAGATCCTACCTTAAAACAAACAAACAAACAAACAAAACGACCACCAAAAAATGAATTAAAAAAGCATATGCTGGCATATAATGCACAGAATATACGCTGGCACTCATTGGCATAAATAGAATCCCCTCTACAACATCATAATATTTGTATGTACACAAGTTCTTTTCCAGATGGCTTTTGCTGTTGTACACTTTTCTCCTTTGCAACCTCAAATGGTTTTGACATTCTGATTCTCAGGGGCTGCCCTAAGTTGCCTTCCAAGCAGACATCTTCTCCTGTGCTAACCAAATCCAAATAGAGACAAAAACAAACCCTTCGATGTCCTGATGGATTAATGCTTCTTGGAGAGAGTTTCCTTCAATAATTGATTATTTGCTGCAGTTTGACCATATGTGCTGGGGACAGCATGTCTGTTGCCATAATAAACTAATTGGGCAATTCACTTGACATGGCGTCTGGTTCTCCCAGCCTGGTGAACTTTGAGCGTGACTTCCAAGTACAGCCGCCCTCTTAGAACAGTACCTCTGGGAGATGCGAGAGACTTTTCCAGTTCCCTTCACCTGTGACCCACTTTCTGGGTTTCAGACTTGTGCGAATCTGATCCCAGAAGGGACAGCTTGCTTTAGTGCCCTGTCCCACAGGCCAAGGGAGCAGACCATCCATTACCCTCTGTCTCTTATTCTTAGGTTAATGACTACATTAAATATTAAATAAGTTTCCCTCTCTGGAGTGACCCTGTAAGTGATTTTACATTAGCTCATCCACTGTGGGCACTCCCTGTTCTTTGATTTCTGATAAAGCGCGTTGCATCTGTGTAACATAACTCAGAGGAAATCATGATTGATTTGACAACCATTAATGTGATGCTTAATATTAACCTTCGTCTTTAGATCCAGAGAAGAAGGGCCGGAAGGAGGAGCAGGGAGAAAGAGAGAGAGTCAGAGAGAAAATGTGTCTTCAGCTAGTTGACAGGAATTGAAGGATCTCATTAAGATACCAGAGATTTGAACACTTCCTCACCTTGGCTCCTTTAACCATTACCAAGCCCTCTCTTTCCTGCTATGGCTTCTTCAAACGGCACTGAGAAGGAAAGATCATTTGGGAACAAAAATGTCTTGGTAATTAAACCAATAGATTTTCTGCAACTTTTCAAAAAATGTTTGGGTTTCCGCTTCAGCTAGCTTAGCATCTGAGGTGAACAGGTGCTCTGGTGGCGGCCAGGAGACAGCAGAGTCAGGATCCCCCTCGACTGGCAGGGTCATCCTTAGGCAGCAGAGGTTCACTGCAAACAGTGGAGACAGTGGAGGCTGTCACTGTGGACAGGGGGCCACTGTGGGATTCAGGTGGTGGGACGTGGGCTCTGTTAGCAGCAGATGTTGGACACCTTGATCAGGAACGCAGAGGCTGCATGAGGCTTTTCTTTCTAAGGCAAACTTTATTTTTATGTATTTATTTAGTTAGGTGCTGAGACTTAAACCCAAGGCCTTATACTGGCTAGAAGTGAACTCTACAACTGAGCTATGCTCCTGGCCCTCTTAAATCTTATCACAAAAACATCTTTGTTCTTTTCACGTGCAGGAGAACATAGTCAGCTTTACTACTTTATGCCGTTCTTTTAGAAATAAAAGTAGATTTACACATTTTAAAATTCCCCCTCCGTGGGTAGGAAAGGGGAATCCCCATGTAGTTACAGAACTCCGTGCTGTTTTGAGGCTCAGTTGCTACACCGTGGAAAAAGTTATCTCCAAGTTGTCATGAAGATAGAGGCTATAACCTTGGCTTGTGACAAAATCATCCTTTCTCTCTTCTCAGAGGTGATCTCTCAGTATGGCTGGGAGCGTGGGGCCTGGGTCTAGTAATGGTCTTGTCTGTACTTTCGTTTATTAGTTAGTACTCACTGATTCAGTGAAACAAGTGTGAATCTAAACATTTATTGCTTCTGTGTAAATTGAGCTAATATATGAGCACATTACACAAGTGTTAACAAAGTTTCTCCGTGGCAGAAGTGGCATGGCGGTCAGCACGACAGAGGAAAGCTGTCCACCTCATAGTGGCCAGGAAGAAGAAAAGGGAAGGGAGCACTCGGGTGGTGACACACTCTCCCGTATCACAGCCCCCATGAGTGCCCCTTCCTAAGACGACCCACCTCAGAATGTGAGGCTTTGGGGGCACATGTTAAACCTAAACCATAACAGAAGGCCATAATATCAGACACCTTTTAAAATCAGTCAAATGAAAGGTGCAGAGGGAAAGAATAAAGAAGTTTGCCAGATCAATCAATGTCTAAATAAACAAGAAAAAAAGGCAAAAACAATAATGGAAACCACAGAGAAATGAATGCAAGGGTTTATTATATTTGTAATGCACTGAACTGAGAGCTTTACAGGGAAAAGCAAACGAGGTCAGAAATTAGCAGCCAACACTGCCTTAAAACAGGATGGAGAGGCGAAGATATACTACTGGGTACTCAGACCAAGAAGCTCACCTGTTACCTGGTGAAGGGCCAAGAAACTTCCAAAGGAGACTTGAAGTCCAGGAGCCTCCCTAACTGGTCCATGTGCAGCACCCTCACTGCAAAGCGTGTCTTCTTTTCCAGGTGCTGTGTCATTCAGAGCAGAGCAGAGAGCTACACAAATAGATTGGAGTGAAGCTAGGCCCAGGCTGCTTTAACAAGCAATGCCCTAACCTTTCAAAAGAGCAGCCGGTGTATCCTGCTTCCTAATAGAATGCATAGACTTATCCTGCTTTATGTCCAGAATACGACACATTTCTTACTTTTGTGACTTTCTCGTGCCCTTTCTCAGCTAATGAAGTGCAAATACAAGTACTGGTCAACAGGGATGCCTGTCTGAGACAATACCCAAAGGCTTTCTTCCTGACACCGATTTAAGGTGAACAGTACAGTGGCGGATGGATTCCCTACTTTTTGGAACGCTCACCATACCCCAGATTCTGTGTAACTATGTGCATAATTATTTAAACTGCCCCAAAATTTTATGATGCGGACACTCTTGTTATCCTTTCTTTAGAAAGAAGTAAACCGAAGTAGAGAGAAGTGAATTTCCCAAGATCCTGTAACTAGTAAGTGAGGAAGCATAAACTACTCTGTCATAAAGAACGATAAATGTGAGTCTTCTGTAGGAACATGAATGCACCTTGGATTCACAGTGTTAAGTGAAATAAATCAGACACACAACCTTAAAAACTGCAGTTTTCTTATTTGAAAAACTCAAATTATGAATAAACCAAAAAGCAAAAATGAATGATGGACAACAGGAAATAGGAAGAGAAAACTTAGAAATGGAAGGGGACTAGGAGATGGAGGGGGGAGGAGGGGACAGGAGACTGAGACGCAGACGATTAGCATGTGACATGTATATGTATCAGCTATCCATGATGAAGGCTTCCTCATGTACCTCAACCAGGTACCACACATCTCTCTCTCTTTCTCTCTCTCTCCTTACTTATCTTGCCTCCATGCTCCACTGCCTTGTGGAAAGATACAACAATGACAATGACAATTACAATGACAATGACAATAGATGATGTTTTCATGTTGAGAAGTCACAGTGTGCCTATGATTTAAGGGCTTTTTTATTCCTGCCAGTTCATTGCAATCATGCAATAGCTCATTTTGCTGATGAAACCCAGGCAGATAAATTAGTCTAAGGTTGCAAAGACACTACTAGCAGTAGGTTTTTTTGGTACCAGGGATTTAACTCATGACCTTGTGCTTGCCAGGCAGGCACTTGTGTCGCTGAACTAAACCCCAGCCTCTATCAGTTTAGTCCTCCACATGGTTTCAGTCCTCAGTTTAGTGAAGTGTGGACCTGCATGTAGGAGATTTAGCTGCTCAGCGTTCGGTCCAGTTTCAAGCACTTTCGTAGGCTTGGAGCAATGCAGATGCCAATGACACAGCGGAATTTATTAGCATTTAGTGGAATTTGTCATTAATTGAAACACACACAACTATGTGAATGACTGAGAAATAATGGGGAATTTATGTTTTTTTTTTTTTCTGTTTGAGATGGAAAATGGCACTTCCATAAAGAGAGTTTTGTAAGTGAGCTACTACCTAAAATGCCACAAGAAGCTGAGAAGATTTCCCTTTGTCATGCCTTTAACATTTCCTCTGAGCACCCTGATGCTTTCCTGGAGTTCCAGCACCAGGGCAGTTAAGGCAGGAGGATCAAAGGAACCCAGGAGTTTGAGGTTAACCTGTGCAACACAGTGAGATTTCCTCGCCAACAATAATTTAAATATACCATTCCTCAAGGCATATGCTGTGTTTGATATATATTTTCATTTTCAACCAATTATAAAATCACATTTTCTAGTGTCTTCGAGTATGCAGTGATGAATCCTTTTTCTGGATGTGTTTCCTTGAGGCTGCTGGTGAGTGACACATGAAAAAACTCAGAACTCAGTCCAGCTGGCATTCAGGAAGCTCTGCTGACCTGGATTTGGAGCAGGCCTTGACCTTAGGCAGTAAAAGTCCTTCTGGAACGATTGCTGAGAGTATGCTGCAGAAATGTCACTCTGCCTCTCTCTGTTTTATTGCTGTTCAGCAATGACTTTTTTTGGTGAGCAGTTTCAGATTGAATATTCAGGACCTAAAGGCAGATGGGAATTTATAAATTGTGATTGTTGGTATTTTCACCTGAGGATGTCACTGCTTCTATCATTAGAGTGCAAATAACATAAAGAAATCATTAATTTCCCCATGCGTGTCCTGTGCATGGTTCAGCATTGAAGGAACCACCCTGGGTAACTAACTTGGCCTCTATTTTCTCAACTGGGCATTTGCATGATTTTTGCAGTTCTCTTCTTCATTTGTGACACTTCACTGGATGGAGAAAGGGGAAGTTGATCTGTGCTTGAATGAAATTTTAGCTTGCCGCCATTGGCTTGCCCCCAATGAATAGACTAGTCTGATAAGCAATATCACTTCTTTACTGAATTGGAATCTTTTCTTCTTTTGTGGCTGATAATAACACAATGGATTAGAAGGAAATATTAATGCTGGGAATTAATAGAGTGAAGTGCACCAAAAGAAGTCAGGAGAGTTTTGATTTGAATATCAGTTGTATTTTTTTTTTGTTGCATTATCACAAGAAAATCAGTTTATATTTAAGTTTTTCTTTTGCAATATGTAAAATCATTTCTGTGTTATGAGGTTTGTGCAAAGAGTAATATTTTAATAAATCCTAGTGATTTTTGAGTTAGAAAATATAAATTCTGATTAACATACTAATGAGCTCAATATTCTATTAGCCATATTTTCACTGCATGAGATTTTAGTGTAATATCTGTGTAGTAGTGCATGCATCTGCTGGCAATGAATTCTTTTTCACTAAAGTAATTTTTTTAAATAACCAGCCCTTTGTTGGTGTTTGAAACCTGTCCAGGGTTGGCCAAATCATAGTGAAATAGAAACTGTTTTTTGTTGAGCTACAATAATCTCACCTTGGCAGACAATTGGTGTGGAACTACCTGATGAGCCTCTCCATTTGAAGAAAGGGGTAATTATATCCACAACAGAGAGTAGTTATCAAGATTAAATGAGTTAATTCTTCCAAAGTACTTCACCTAATGTGTGAAACAGTAGTGGAGGAATGTTAGCAGCAGTTTTTATTATCATTGTTCCAGGCCCACAATCTGCGGGCTGCAGCAAGGAAAGCTCCATGGGGAACCACTATGGAATCTAAGCAACCTTAGAATCATTAACTTGAATCTGGGAATCACACTCCTACTGCATAGCTCAGGATACATTTAACATCTGAGCAATACACCTCAAATCACTCCTGTTCCTTTTTTCCACAGAGAATAATGTGACTTGGTAAATCTGGTACCAAAAACAACTGTCAGAAAGAGGATTCAGGTATCAAGCAATGAGCAGAAATTGAGAATTTAAAAAATTATGTGAGGGGCCGGGGATTTAGCTGAGTGGCATAAACACAAGGTCATGAGTTACATCCCCTGTACCAAAATAATGGTGATGATGATGATGATAATGATGATGATGATGATAATAAGAAGAAATTATGTGAGGAATTTTGGAAAGATATTCACAAGCTTTTTGATAAGTACCATCCTGCTAACTTAGCATGTTGAAGTTTTATTGAAATACTAACCAATATTTGATAGAGTGAGAGAAAAAATACAAAAATAAATTTAACAACACTTACTATTTCACTGAGAAAGTAATTTTTAATATTTTGATATGTAATTGTTGTGGTTGAATTTTCAAAATTGTACTTTTCCAACTTGGGCATAATACACTTAACATTTAACTCTAAGAAGATAAAAGTGTTATCATGAGAACTTTACTTCGGATTCAAAAGAATGATAAGTAGAATTTGAAAACAATTCAATGTAGAATTACTTTTGTAGACATTTAAATATACAACTCAATTGTGAGTGTGGAAAATATTTTGTGTGTTGCATTCTGAAAATGTGCTTAACCAACTTTTCCGTGTACCTTCTTTGTACTGTAAGCAATAAATCTTGAATGTTACAAACCATCCCTTCTTACCTAATTCTTTCTAGCTAAACAATCCTGAATGGTTTAAGAGATAAAAGTGTCTCTATGTCAAACATGATTCATAAAATCATCTGCAGAACATGTCTCACAGATTCTTAAAAGCTGTCCTGAATAATTTTTCCTCTATCCTTTTTGGCTTTGCTCTCTCACTCCTGTGAATTACAAGGAATTGCTATTGGGATAAATGGCCTCATAATTTTCTATTTACTTTTGGATACAATGGTCATGGGTTAGAATGATCTCAGGTAATGGCTGGTGAACATGTTTCAGGAAGCATTGACATAATATATAGTCAAGGACAGGCATAGACTGTTTTTTACTTAATTTGTGGATTCATGGATTGCCAGTGAGTCACAAAACTCTACTCTTTAGTAAATGAATGGTGCCATTCTCTTCCTGTAAATTGTGAAAAAGTCAAAGGTACATCAAACATAATTAATCCATCTCCATATGATGAGTTATGGCGTAGGTCTAGGCATGAGATGGTTATATTTACATCTGGACTGTATTGCAAAATTTAGAAAGGAACAGTGTAATACAATTCCTTCACAAGCTCCCATTGATGCTTTTATACTTGTGCAATTGAATCTAATTCCCAAAAGCAGTAAGGTAAGGATTCCTTTCCTCCCTGTGCATCTGGTCTTAGGATCATGGAGATAGTGAACATTAACAGCCTGTCATCCCGGTTTAACTCTCACCAGAGGATGATAGGGAATGACACATTGAGAGTCTCTTCACTCAAGTGGCCAGCGGCAGGACATCAGCTTGCTCGGCTTGTCATGTCAGGGGAAAATTGCACTGGATGAGTTAAACACGAAGGGATATTTTATTCAAGTTTACAACAACAGGAGTCAGGATTATTGTCATCAGGGAGACTGTGAACTGAACTTCACTAAAGTTTTTAAGCACTGGACAGAGCTAATGCAAGTTGTGAGAGGATATGGTGGTGCCTGCCTGTCATCACAGAGGGGCCCTGGAAAGTAGGTTGTCCACTCACCCTGCTTTTTTAAGGGTGTTGATCAAGCAAAGCCATGAGGTGAGATGGATTTATGGTGGGACAGAACTATAATCAATCAATAAGATTATAAGTATAGTTGCTTAAGTAATATTGATCCAACGGAATATCATAGGATGGGACAAAACTATGACGGACATAATGTAAGAATCTGAAGCATAAAAACTTTGATTACCTGAGTAAGTCACAACCCAGGAGCTGTGAAACAGAAGCAATCTCTCACCTTCACCCAGTTAACTAGATGGAAGACCTCCAAAACGCCGAGTTTGTGTTCTCTAAAGTCCAGGAAAGAATTCTACAAACAGTGGAGGTTAAGAGCAGGAAGAATTTATTGAGAGAAAGAAACTTTCTTTCTAGCAAGGAGAGTAGGGACCTGGAAAATGGGTTGCCCTCAGATTTGGTGATTTTAAGACCCTGTCTCCCAATAAAAATTCTAGTCCAGTGTGGTAGCATCTCATTGTAATCACAGGATTCAGGAGGCTGGGGCAGCAGGAGGGTCACTCTGAATTTGAGACCAGTTTGGGCTACATAATAAGTATAAGGTCAGCTTGGATGACATAAAAGACCCAGTCTGAATGAACCAATGATGGCCATAAGGGAAACACAAAATAAACAACTTTCATTTTACTCTAGTCAGAATGGGTGTCATTAAAAAGACAAAACACCAAATGCCGGGCTGGATACAGGGGGAAAGGACCCCTTCTACATTTTGATGGAATGAGTGAGTTCTTTTGTTATCATCATAAAAAACCTGAAAATTGAAATTCCAAACTGACCAATCTCTACTTCTCCTAGGTATATTCCTTAATGAGTTGAAGACATCATATTTCATAATAGTCACCTTCTAGAAATAGCTGGGTTGTCTATCAACAGACAAATGGAGAAAGATAATGTGATATTATGTGTACGTAATGGAATTCTAGTCCATCATAAAGAAGGGTAAATTTGAGTCACTTGTAGGAAAAATGGATGAATCTTGAGGTCATAATGTTATATAAAGTAAGTCAGATCCAGAAAGTTAAGCACTAAATATTTTTGCTCATATAAGAAACCCAATTGTAAGTAAATCAGAATAAAATCAAGACAATTTTTTGGCAAAAGGCAAGGAGATCAGGAGAAATGGGAAGGAGGAAACACATTCTTTGAATTGTAAAGCTGTCAAGAGTTGGGAGAAAAACGATTTGCAATTGCAAGCAAGTAAGTGTTTGAAAGGGAAGGAAAGGCACAGAGTTAGGAGGGAGCCTGCCCGGAGTTCAGTCCACAGGAGGGAAAACATGAGGCTGTGGTGGTCAGTTACTGGAGCAAGATATTCAGACAGATCTATGCATGTGTGAGCCTCTACACGTATATCTATACTTTCTGTATTAGAGGGAAAAACAAAACAAAACAAATTCATAGAAAAACACAAAGCAAAAAAGACAAATAAATAGCAATGGCAAAGAGCCTAAAACACTGACAATACAGGCCTTCCGAACAAGGTGATAGGAGCAGAACTAGTAACTAGGGTTGTTGTTTTACATAATGATCTTCAAGCATTCCTCAGATCACCCCACAATAATATGCACAATTGTTCCAGTCCTATGGATGTTAACTATTTTGTTCCAAGAATTTATAGAATTTGTAGCATAATAATCTTAGCTATTCTGTGTTTATATAATTTTATATATTTTTTATTTTCCCATCCTTTTTCTTTTTCCACATTTTCCCTGACATAATATTTTCTCCTTTAAGCAGACTCTTATCCTTTCACTGTATTTGTTGAGCTTTTTGTGTCTTATCTACTGTTACTATTTCTTATACTTGGGAGACTATACGGTATTTACACATGTGAGTTTGATTTATTTCACTTATGAGTATGGTCTCGAGTTGCATCTATTTACTTATAAATATCTCTATGTGATCATTCTTTATAGCAGAGTAGTACTCCATTGTATAAAAATACATCTGTTTTATCCATTCCTCAGTTAATGGATACTTAGGTTGTTTCCAAGATCTGGCCATTACAAATTGTGCTGCTATAAACATAGGTGCATATTTATCTCTAAGAGTAGAATGTCTCCTGAACAGTTTATGAGAATCAATTATATAAACATCATGAAATGAACAGCTACTTTGAAGAAAAAGAGACACTAAGGTACCCAGAACCATTCTATAGCACCATGATATGAAATCTAGCAGTACTATTATGCTTTGTTCAGAGTGATTTTAGTCTGTTTTGTTTTGTTTAATTTCAACATACTCGAAGGTATAGACAGCTACTTTGAAGGGAAGGAGAGACATTATGTGGCCATTTTTGAGTTCCCTATTGTCTGGTTTGAAGGCCTAAAATGCCTTCATCATTCTCTTCTGATCAGTTTAATACTATTTTGTTGTACTTGAATTCATTGTGTGTGAAGATATGGACAACTATTTAGTAGAAAACAAGAGACAATGTGACAGCCAGTGATGATCTCCTGTTGTCTTGCTTTGAAATCTGTGTTACTTACATTTTCTTCTGATTTGTTTTGTTCTGTTTAATTTTAGTCTCTTTAAAAAAAATTAAAAAAAAAACTTTCAGAAAGAGGTCTGCTCCCATCTTCATTCCATTAATGTTTAGAGGATGGAATTCGTGTACATTTTCCAGGTGAGATGATTTACCCCTTGAATCTGCATACATGTGCATATATGTGTGTGATTATATTACATACATGTGGCATTCCCATACAAACACACTAAAGTACATGTGTATTCCTGTATTTCTATTTCCTCTGTTTCCTATGAAGGCTATGCCTGAAATTAGACACTATCTTCAGAAGAGGGCTTTTTACCATGTTATGACATCAATGCATCACAACAAGATTGCGTTTAGATTAAATGTAGACTACATGTTCATTCTTGCTGGAAACATTGAGGTAGGAGATAAAGGCTGGGCAGAACCAATCAAACAACTGAGCAAAAGCTGTCAAAGTCCGGGAGCCCCAGGACACATGAATGGAACACAGAATCCAGTATGATTCTGCAGTTCTTGATTACTACAGGCAGAACCAGTCAGAAAAGTGCTATTTTCAATTCTTTTCACCTACATCTGACTGGAAACCAAGGAAGTCTTCAACGAGGCAGCTCAAGCCTGGCATCTGGCCAAGTGAGTGTTTGATATAACGACCATCCCCAATGCCTTATTTGCATAAGAGAGAAGCCAATCAAGGAAACCCAGAAAGAAAAGGTGCCTTTCCATTGTCCTCTGGCTGCTGTGAGTCCATTCACTGGGGAGCCCTCACTCTGCAGGGAAACGCACATTCAATCCATGTACATCCCCGCTGCTTTTCCTGTATGTCTTGCCAAATCTTTGTCACAGACATCAAGTACCTGGAAAGAATTTCCCTGGGACCCATCAAGCAAGTAACAATGTAACTTTGGGGTTGAGTGACTTTAATTTCTTCTGTTTATTATTATTTACCGCAGAATACATTTATCAAAATATTTCAGATGACTAAAGATCTTGTGGTAACTATGTTTAACACTGGTTTTTACTGAAAGTGATAAATGAAGGAACTAGGTAGAATGGCATATGGACTTTTAAATTTTATCAAATTATAGGATACAAGGCTTAGGAAGCACTCTTGAGAAGAGGAACTTACAAAGCCTTGTGTTGTAGTCAGGGGTTGTACACAGAGAACAATTCAGGTCAGGACATGGAGTTTATAATATTTTTATAATGGTCACCGGAAGTTAACACAGGCGAATGCAGGAAATCTATCTGCAACACCAACAACATAGATTATTTAGTCAAGAGCCTAAACCCCACGGCAATGTCCCACATGAGTCCAGATAAAAACCCAGAGCTCAGGACAACGCCTCCACGAGTCCAACTGGAAGTCCAGGGCCCACGAGGACTCACGCCAGTCTCTTTTATGGATTCGTGCCGGGAAGACCCAAGGGTCAGCGGTGGAAGCCAGAAAGTCTGTGCCAGCAGGATGAAGGAGCTTTGCTAGTGGGATGAGGGTTCTACACTGGAGCCGAGAAGTCACACTCACAACAAAGAGCGGGTCTATCCTGAAAGGAACCACAGCTGTCCTCAGCAACACGGAGGCCCCAAGCTCCTCCTCCGACAAGCACAGTCAGGAACCTGCCAGGAAGCAGCGTGATGAGTTCATCCTGGAGACCAGGCAGCACATGTCTTCCCCTCCGGAGCCAGGAAGCAATGCTCAATGTGAAGACCAAAGCTTCTCCAGGAGAACCAAAAGCTCAGACAGCAACTCAACTCGTAGGAGAATCAACAATGCCTCCATAACGCCTCAGTCTCTCTCTAACACCTCTCTACTCCACCTATTTATCCTGGCAACCCTCCTCAGGTGGAGTATCCTCTCTCAATGCATGCTGATGTAATCCAGCTGGCGTTAAGTTGACCACTAGTTATCGAACTACCTTGTGAGCACAAGAGAGACAGAGTGGCCAATTCTGATGGCTGAAGTGAAAGACACTGCAGGAGGGGTTTAGGTGGGCATTGCAGGGCGCAGGGTTCAGCTGTGGAGGAGGGAGAAATGCATCTGGTAGGGATTGCTGTGAGCCACGGTGAAGGTGTGAGCTGGGTAAAAGGTATTTAGAAGTGACCAGAGGCTGGACTGTGATAGGTTCAGGGGGGTCACTCTTCCGAGCCTGTTGTAGAATTCCTCTGCTCACCAAGGCTCACAGGGGAAGCTAGTCCTATCCTGGTGGCACCTGGAAGTGGAATCTTTGGGAGTGCCTGGATCAGGACAAAGGGGCTGTGATGAATGGGTCAGAGAGACTCCACTGTATCTCCTAGGAGAGAAGGGCTCTCTCTAGAATCTGCTGGCACCTTCCAACCTCCAGAACTGAAGGAAAGTTCTGTTGTGCATAAGCCACCCAGTCCCTGTCACATGAACCTGAAGAGACCAAGACAGGTTTCTGTTGGCTGGAACAAGAACATCTAACACCACAGGTTCAAGAAGGAGAAGTTTATTTTTGCTCACAGATTCTGAGATTTCAGCCCCTAATGAGCTAGCTTCCAGGCAGGAATATCAGGGAGGAAGGGAACACTGGGGCAGAGCTGCTTAGCTCTTGGTTGCTATGAAGATGTGGGCTCCAGAATCCCAGTGCCAGTGATTCATCTTTCACCAGGCTTCACCTCCAAACAGCTCACAGCTGTGAAGATTGGGGGGTGGGAACCCACTGTGAGAATCACACTCTCATGGTCCCGTCACTGTGCCTGGATTAAGACTCTCTTGGAGAGGTGAGGATCTCAGGACATCTAGGCACCACATTCCAATAACTACTGGTGGAATGCAAGACTGCAAAAGAAATGGCATTCACCAGAGAACATAAGTGACAGAGAAAAATTGTGCAAGTACTTTTAGTGGAATTATAGAGGGGATGATGATATAATCAGAATGTAAATTGAACCAGGGCTTAAGAGGCTGTAGGACCTTGGAGGAAAAAGAAATGGTCTCTGTCTAAGGGAACCAAGGTAAGAAGGTAATTAATTGATCCTGTGTGAGTTGGATGGAGGAGGGCACACAGGGGCTCCGGAGTAGTCCAGCATAATGGAGAAATTGGGTACAAGGAATACAGTGTTTGTGGGCATTAGTCAGAGATGAGTTGTAGCAAAAGGGGTATTTTCATGCAAAGAAGATTTGTCTTAATTTTTAAATAAGCTTTTATTATTTGCTATTTGCTTAGCTGAGTTAAACCCACTAATTTATTGAATATACTTCATAAAAATAGCATACAAAACAGGATTTCCCCCTGATAGCTTTGTTAGCAATGGACAATCAATACTGATACCTATTCTACTATTCTACAGCTCTAGTTCTTAATAAAATAATTGCCTTTTTTTCCTTTCAGACATCACTTTGTGTAGTTTTTATTGCAGGATTTTCTGGTTATCTGTCAATCATTTACACATATGAGGAAACTGTCTCGTCTGACATGTGGATAATAACACTTTTATTGTTTAGTTTCCCTTGACCATTTCTTCTCCAGCCTCCCTAGAAATAAATGGTGTGACCCTAAAGACATTTTTGCAAAGTTACTATAAAAATGTTATTGCCACATTTCTAATATTACTTATGAATGCACAAAATTAGTAAACTGGAATAGTTCATCATCACAAAAGCTTCAGCATTAGCCAAACACCTTATGTTATAAAATGAGATGGAAATGTGTGGGCTCCTCTAGCCAAAAGAGGGCTCTTTTGTTTTATTTTCACTTTTTAAGGATGTGAAGGAACATATTTTTGTCATTTCTGGTACAGCTACTTCAATGAAAAAAGGGTAGACAGTTTATCACTAAGTTGTTAAAAATTTCCCCTTTTAGCATGGATAGACTAAAAGCCATCAAACTTACTTATAGCCCATCAGTTTATAATTTATAGTATACCTATTTCAAGGTTTATCACTGCCCCCATAGCATTCCTTTGTCAAGGAAAAGAGAAATGATCTAAATTTTGGATTATATCCAATGTGTTGTGTTGGACTGAGGTATACAGGAAGGAGAAAGAGCAGCTGAGTCAGGACTGGAAAGACTCAATACCACCGAACAGAACAGACCTGGGCTCCCTGGCAGGAGTCTACTGAGCAGGTGGACCCAGAGCAGGAAGTTCTCCTAAGCCCAGGTACTCATCCTCTTAGGGAAGAACAAAAGGACACGGCATGATGATTTTTATCTGAAAATTAATCTTAGCATGAATTCTCTCATTGGAGTGCATCTCTAACCAATACTATTATGTAATCTGTCTGTAGGCCTAAGCTTTAATCCAGGCATTAACCCTGGAAAGCACTGAGGCATTTCAGATGCTTGGTGATGCTGTGTAGTACCCTCCTTGTCCGTGCTGGCATCCCTACTCACATCCCTAGAATTCTCTCCTCTCTAGTACCCAAGACCTTCAGCATGAGCTCAACAGTCAATCTTGCCCCTCACCAACCTTATTTTCTGAAGGCAATTTTTTAAATAATTCTTTCCCCTGGGTTGATTATTTATTGAATTTGTCCTTTCTCCTGGTAGCCTGGTATAGAAAGCCTATACATTTTGTCAGTCAAATTGGCCCATCTATTATTTCTGCTCATTAGTAGTCCAGCAAAATTAACAATTATGGAATATTTAATCTTGAGCCTATTTAACTAAGAAAATTCTACTATGTGGTTGCAAATGACTAGTGTGTTTTTCTAGAATGGGAAATTTAAAATTTTTAGTTTACCATGTTCCTATTTTTAAAGAAATTTTGTTACACTCAAAGACTGTAGTTGCTATTATTCCTTAGAAAGATCCAGTGTTATGGTTTGTAGCTAGATATCCCCCGTAGCCTCATGGAGGCAGGCCTTTCAAAGGCGGCTGAGTCAGTGTTTGTGATTGGTTTGTTGTCTAATGCTAGGATTGGGGGTGTGAATACTGCACCTGCCTACGGGTGGGAAGCTGGCATAAAGTGTAAGAGAGGGCAGGGGGCATGATTTTCCCTTTTACCCTTTTGATCTTGTTGCTTGCTGCTGGCACAAACGGTTGCCCCTTACCCATGCCTTCATGCCTTGGCATCAGCTGAATATGGACTAAAACCTGCAAAAGCTGTAAGCTAAATAAACTTTTCCTTCCTTCGTTTCAGGTGTCAGATATTTAGTTTCAGCAATGAAAGAAAAGTAAGCAAGACATCCAGTATCACAGAAAGCAATTCTCACAGGCATGCTTTCTGACTGTGGGTGATATAGAAGGAGAAATATATTCTGAATCGTATACTACATACAATAAAATGTGTTTCTTCTGGTTTTAATCATTCTGCATAATGACTTGTACACTGAGAAAGATGGAGATATACTTAGATGCCTATTTTCAGATAGCTTTGCTGAATTTTTTCTGTTAAATTTTCATTTTGTTTATTTGCCTTTTTGAGACACAGTTTTGAGACAAGGTCTCACTATGTAGTACAGACTGACCTTGTGCTTGCTATATAACATAGGCAGGCCTGAACTCTTGGAGATCCTCTTGCTTCATCTTCCTGGGAGTGATAAAATTACAGGCATATGCACCATGCCCAGTTCTCCTTTAATTCTTATATAGGAAATGTTCCATTATTTCTGAATACTCAGACTTATAAACCTTCTTTGAAGTAAAACATTTCTATTTTTTCTATTACTTTGTGTCCAGTTACTGAAAATGGTTTGTATATGTTAACACAAAAATGGTTTCAGGAGCTGTAATCAAGTGCTCAGTCTCAGAAAATACGTGCAAGTGTGGAAAGTAGCATTGTGAACTTTAGAGCCTAACTTTAGGGATTTTTAAAGACTTTCAAAAGTACTACACCTATTTCCTGATGATCTTTTTTCTTATTTGTGACATCAGTGTCCTTAGAGCAAATAGCAATAAAAACTAGAATGGCAGAGAAAAATGTGCTCCTGGAATCAAGCAAGGAAAGACAGGCTTGAGAAGTATCTTTTTCCAGGCAGTCTGTGAACAGAACAAAGGACTCTGGCGATTGACTCGGGAGAAGTAGGTTGAAAAGAATAATGAAAGACTGGGTTCATGCGCCTACTGAATGGACAGCAATGTAAGCTAGTAACAGGGGCTCCAAGTGGTCCAGCCTGGATGCTTCCTCGTAAAAGCACCAGACGGAAAGTTTTTTCAGTCAGGAACACCTCCAAGAAGCAGAGTCTTGCTGTCTTTACAGAAGACAGAAGAGAACAAAACTCTTCATGCAAATGGTGACTAAATGTCCATGCAGGCATGTGGAGATGTCTACCTGCAGTTGACCAGTGTCAGAAGCCTGTAGGGCAGAGTTTGGGCCTAGGGGGCTGAGGAAGACAATATCATAACAAATAAATCAGAATTTCTTTGAATGCAGGCAAGGTCACTACTGGAGCTTCACCGGTGAAAGAGATGAGATAGGTCTTAGATCCCTAAACTTGAGTTATGATGATTGACGTCTCAGGGGCGGAGAGAAGGTACAGTTAATCTCTGGGTTATCAGAGCAGAACCTAAGCTGTGGTCCGCAGGATTGAAGCTACATTCCAGCTCCTGCACATCCTCAGACAAAGAGATGCTGCTTAGCTGCAAAATCTGAAGTTTGCTTGGAGCTAATAATGAATATAAATGTGAAGTCATGGAGGCTTAATTGGTCTCAATAATTGATTTCCTTGACTTCACAGATATTGTTTTTTTTCACATTTATTACTCTAAAACTCCATATGACAGTTTTGCATTATAAACTGTCTTTACCTTCTCCCTGCTATCGGCCTAAATTAGAGGCCTTATTATTTTTTCTTCTTGCTACTGTCATGAGCTTTTTTACCTTATAGCAATTTTTAGTTTTTTAAAAATCATTTTAAAAAGCTTTTTAAATTAAATTAAGTTAAATTTAATTTTTTACTGCAAAAAAGGAATGAATCCAGGGCTTTCACCCTGAGCTATATCCCCAGGAATTTAAAAAAAAAGTTTTTAAAGACAGGGCCTTGCTAAACAACTAAGTTTCCCAGAATGGGGTTGAACTTGAGATCTTCCTGCCTCAGCCTCCCAGAATGTGTAATCAGAGGTATGTGTCACTGTGCCCAGCTACATGATCACTTTTTGAGATGTATCATGATATGCATGATAAACCTGGGGATTTAGGTCTTTAAGGTATTCATTTGCCGCATGTTTTTCAGAGATGTTAATTTCCTTTATTCATTGTAAGTTTATGAGAGCAAATATTGCCTATTTCCAACTCTCATTCTGAAGCCATGACCCACTGCTTTAGAGTCAAATCTACAACATGTGTTAAGGAACTTTCCATGTCAACATGTGTACAACATGGAAAGTTTCTTAACACATGTTGTAGACATTGTTCAGCTTCCATGTCCACACTAGTTTGTGTAAATTATTTTAAAGACTCAGTGTTGTTTATTTTTATTTTTTAAAGCTGTGTATGAATACCTAGTTACAGATTTATTATTTGTTGAAAGAATTATTGAAAAATAAATTATTGAAAGCAAGAAAGGCTACCTGAGATAATATTTGGGGACCCAAAATATTGACATCTTACTTTGAAATATTTTTGTTTGCTTCTTTACCTCTCATTTATGAATTCAGTGCCTTCTCATTAAATCCCTCATATGATGTGTGTTTCTTGATAAGTTCTGACCTTTAAAGGTGAATAAGACAAACCATTTACGTCTGATGGATGGATTTATGGCAGGGTCGATTTCATATTTTTAGTTTCATGGCAAAAGGTAAAACAAAATTACATAACTATATAATAGGAGAACATCAGTACTTACCATTGACATGTTGTTATCTTTAAAGCAGTTGCTCAGGGTACAAGAAATGGGCATAGAAATTTCTCCAATCGATGTTAGCACAAATCCTTTCTAATGAACTAAGAGATCCTGACAGTATAACCAACTTGTATTTACTCCCTTTTCCCTACTGTGCTTTCCTCCTTTGCCAATTCTAGTTCCTTTTCCCTTTTGAATAATTTCTTTCCATTATATAATGTCTAGTGTACATTTCAGAACTTATTTATTCCCAGTTTCACATACCAGGGAGACAATATGATGTTTACACATGTGAGTCTGATTCATTTCACTTATGAATATGGCCTCAAGTTCATAATTCGCCCATAAAATTCTCAAGTTTATCCTTCTTTGTGCACCTGAGCACTAACTGGAACTGCCAGGAACCAGATTAAAGACTACAGGGTGCACAGTAAATGGAACAGTTAACTCCTCCCCTGTGACCTGTGATTAGAGAGCCTCAGGGAATTAAACAGCCTACACCTCTGGACTGTGTAGCCCCGGGTTTTCCCCATGTTACCAGAGGCAGGAGCAGAAAGGTGCCCCACATCTGTCCTAAGGAAGTTACAGACTACAATGGAAGTGGGTGACGGTGGAGGTCAAACTTGCAAACAAATGAGCGGGAAGTTAGACCCCACCATGGAAGGGGAGTAGGAATCAGGACTGAGCAGCCTTGGATTGGAAAGCAGGAGCAGAGGACCAGACCACATCACAGCATCCCATATCGCCCTGAGAGGACAGACTTGCCAAAAGGACTATCTTTAACAAAAATTTACTAGCCAATTGTTTTAAGACTTTTTTTTCAGTTTGCAAGACTGGTTCTCTTGATCTCCTATATTCTATGAGGAGAAAGAAGACAGTGTAGTACTTATCTGACAAATCAATTAAGAACAAGACCAAAATGTTTTTGCATTGATTGATATGTACCGCTGATTCCATAGAAAAGAATTAGCTTTGTTCCAAATCCTGTGATTTTTGTCAGAGAATGAATTATAAATTGATTTCAACTATTATCATCAATTATTGATGATAAGTCTGTGTGGAATGGGAACAGTCTTACATTTCACGCAGACTGAAAGATGACTTTATCTCGTTTGTCATGTTTTGAAAACATGTCTATGTAACTTGGTTATATTTCAGATGCCCTGGATGCATGCCTCTCTGCCACAAAACAAACTGGGTAAAAATAAATGTGTTTGTAATGATGGTATTGTTCGGGTGTTTCTGCCACAAGTGTTTGCTAAAGGTTAAATATTGTCAGATGCCACATAATGATTCAAAATTTAAAAAGATAATTAAGATGTGTCATGTACATGTACCAACTCTACGTAAGGATTATAAATGTTATGTACTACAATCATGTACTGATTAAAATTATTCACCCCTCATGAATAAGAGCTTCATCTCTCTAGGACCTCTGCACATCCTGCTGTGAGACACCACTCAGTAAAATAAAATGAGAATGCAGTACAAAGCAATAAAAAAAGCTATGGGGGAGTGTGGTAGTGATACTAAGTAATCATAAGGGAGAGATTAATTTTATAGTAATGAGTTCTTAAAGTATAAATTGGCCCCAAAAAGCAAAAAATCAGGAAATAGACTGAATAGAATCTGTATAGCATGACAGGGAAAGCGGGAGGCTGAAGCAGAAGAGATATTTTGGAAATTTATTGTGAAACTTTTATGTAGATGATGACACATTCTGGATAGATTAACAAGCTGTCCATGAAAGATGACATACATGTTGGGAGGATCTGGGCTTTTTAAGGTTCTTGTCCTGATTAAACCATTGGACAAGAAATATGAAAAAGGTAGCAAGGTTTTACATGCAGTAAAGGCAGGGGAAAAAGTGCCATCTGCAGACAGCAGAGTGGGCCATCAAAAAAGAGAGTAAAGGCAGTGAGGTTAACAGCCATTGTCTCTTGTATCCCCCATGCTGACGTCAGATGTAGACCATCTCACTGGGAAAACTGAACACAGTGTTTTCATGGGTACCAGTTTCAGGGCTTGGGACTGCTTTGTGCATGGACCTTCCATCTTGGTGATTGGCAGGTTGGGACCACTTGCCAGGCCACATTTCCATGCACAAATCACATGCCACATTTTTTCCAGAGAGCCATAAATCCCCATAATTTTTTCTGGGTTTCTGAGTGTGTGGAGGCCTCTGTCTTTATCTAACTATTTCTGGCTGGATGTACTTGAGTATCTGTGCCACCTTTACTGCAGTGGGTGTGGCAAGCATCACTGAGAAGGGACCCTTACCTCTTGGTTTAATAGGTCTGCAGGAGTCCTTTCTGCCAAGTTTTAATGAGCACTTGGTCTCCGGGGCTGACATCAGGTGGCCTCCCATGCCAGCAGTTGGACAGTCTATTGTACTTGGCCAGGGTTAATGAGTTATTACCAGAGTCTTGTGGTCTCATGATCTACTGCCATATCAGAAGACAAAAAGGGCTTCCCAGGCCTGGGGATTTAGGTCAGTGGCACAAATCCCAGCCTGGCAAGTGCAAGGTTGTGAGTTTGATTCTCTACCCAAAACAAAACAAACACCACTCCCCCTGCCAAAAAAAACACAACAAACAAACAAACAAAACACAAATGAAAAAGACTTCCATGTAATGTCTCATATGGATTCATATTTAGTCCATTTTTTTTTGAGGGGAGGGAGTTAAATTCTCATTAGTGTTATTAGAAATAATTGGAGACATAACTCAGAATTCTCTAGATAAAGCTTTGCCAGAGTTTGCTTTAGAGTCTGCTTGGGTCTATTATTCTTCCCAAAGTCTGAGGGCTCGCTGCAGAATGGAGATGGTACTTTATTCCTAAAGCCTTTGCCAACCCCTTGAGTGATTTGACAGGTAAAAGAAAGCCCATTGTTACTCTGAAGAGAAGCCCAAACCAAACTTCAGAAGGAGCCCAAACCAGGGGCTGATTTTTTTTGAGGAGCATCTTGACTATCTCCATGGCTTTTCTGATGGGAAAGTAAGCCCTCAATCCAGCCAGTGAAGGGGTCAATTGGGATCAATATTTGTTTAAATATTCCTACCTGATAGGATTGAGTAAAGTCTAATTACTTGTCCTTTCCGGGATACATCCCTGTCCTCTGTTCAGGTTCCAAAAACAGAGGTGGCTTGGACTTGCCTGGGTTGTTACAGCTGTAGAGCAATCAAGTTTGGCAGATCTATAAGACTGGTACTTTCCATGTAGCATCTTTTCCCACATAGGAAGAAGCATAAGGGTTTTTATAGCTTTCTCCTGGGTCCCTTGAGGAAGGGCCAGTTTGTTTTCTAAGTACATTCATGGTCCCGTTTTAATTCTCCTTTGTCCCAAGGCCCATTTATCTTCTTGGGGAATATAAATTGATCTTAATGATTCCTCAGGAACTGGCAATAAGTTTAGGGTCTTGAGGGACTGAAAGGCTGCCCTTCTTACCACCCTATTAGACTTCTGATATCCCAAGGAGACTTTGGAACATGTCTTTGGTTCATTGCAGTGAATGATTTCTTTTGGTTCATTGCAGTGAATGATTTCTATCTACTTCTGGGAGTTACAGAATTTCCTCCTTATGGATAATTACTGGTTGACAAGTCCTTTTTTTCTAGATTTCTGAATGGGCACAAGAAAGGCATATTTGGAATCTGTGTAGATATTTGGATAATTGCCTTTTCCTAATATCAGTGCCCAAGAAAGGGCTATGATCTTTGCTTTTCAAGAAGAGGTCCCTAGGAGTAGGGGTTTGGCTCTAGTGATCTATGTGAGTGGATAACTACATAAATTGCCTTTCATTGCCTTCCTGGGAAAAGCCACTTCCATTCCTGAACAACACTTTCTCAGGAACTTGAAGCCACAGATTACTGACATCTTGCCTGCTTGCACAGGTCTGGGAGATCACTTTGTAAGTGTGGCTAACCTCTCATCCTGTATGCATCACTGAGGCAGGACTAAGAGAAAAGCAAGTCTTTACATAACCTTAGAGGTGGCCTGATATTTGGTAAACCATTACCTTGTCAATTACAAGTGACCATTTGTCCCAAGAATAGCTCAGATCTAGTGGAGAATCAGATCTTATAGCTTTTGCTTCAAAGTCAGTTATCTAGCATGTTCTGTTAGCACAGTAGCTGCTACTGTCCTCACACAGGATGGCCATCCAGCAATCTTTCTGTCTAACTTATTTAAAGAGTATGCCACTAGGCAGAGTTCTTGTTCTGGTCTTTGAACCCAGACAGACAAAGCACCATTAAGTTTTTTGCTTATATGCAGAGAAGGAAGGACTTTTTAAAGTTAGATATTAGTTCTGGAGCTTTAGTAAAGGCAAGTTTTATTTCTTAAAAGACATTGTTATTCACTGTTATGCATTGGACAGGTACAGACTTGAGATCCTTGGCAGCCTCATAAAAAGGGTTTGCCATTAGTTCAAAATTGGCTACTCAGATTTGGCAGCAGTCTGCCACTCTCAAGAAAGATCAAAGCCATTTTGTGGCAGGAGACCAAAGATCAAAGGTAGCCTGGATCCAATACCTAGACACCTATCATGTGCCAGGTGTAAGTATGTGTCTCAAGCGATGAACATAAAGAAGGAATAGCTTTTCTTTTAATACTTTATATCACTTCTCAGCTAGAAAATTGGAGACATGGGTAATATTATGGTTATGTTGGGCTACAGATTAGAATACCGTCTACACACTAAGGATGCTTCCATGTTTAAACTTTTGGTTCCTTAAATCCTTTTACAGAGTCAAGCTAAAAGGTGAAGTCTATCTCTAAAACCCTATGAGACAACTGTTCCAAGTTCTTTTGTTTCCTTTGATACAACATCATTTTCCTCTGAAATGAGATTTTGCCATTCAAAGGCAAACAGGAACTGGGAATCTACAGGAAATGAAATAGAAAAGGAAGTTATCTTTGAAGTGTAAGACTAAGAACCAATTAGGGATTCTTGGGATTTAAGAGAGGATTGTTCCTGGATCTGCCTTCAGAAGGTAGATTGGGATTACGGTCTTGTTAATGAGAGACCATTATATATGATCCTGAAAGCTTAGCTGTGGAGAGAATGTGAATACCACAAAAGGACTGACAAGACCAAGAAGACAATATTTATAAACATGTCTATGAGAGGATGGAGGCTTTGCAACCTTTTTTTGTTTGAATATTGTTTTCAGTTAGGACATTGGCTTGAGTCTTTCCATCTTATAACTACAGGCATTGATGAATTTGCCTTCGCAAGTACTGACTGTGTAGCAGGATCCACCTGTTGGCTAGTTAGGTCAGGAAGGCCTGACATAATCCCAGACTTGCTGGAAATTGAGAATTTCTCCCAATTTTGCTGATAAATCTCTTCCTTGTAATGGCATAGGACAACATGGGGTAAGTAAAAACCCATGGTTGAATGTCTGATTTGGAACCGACATATCAGATCAAATGTAAAGAAGCCCTTGACCCTAATTATAGCTATAGAGCTAGAGGAAGGTTCCCATAGAAGGAAGGCAAGAGAGAGTTGCCTTTCCATCTATCAGCACCTGGACTGGGTACTCATGATGTCCAAGGTCACCTGTGGCTCCTCACAGGATATGGAGATATCTATGGAGAAAGGTATGATAGACCGCTCTAGGCCCCTCTAATCCTCTTCATCAGGATGAGAGATAAAGGTTTTGCTTCTAAAAGCAGAAACAGTCCATTTTCCAATGCCATGAGGCAAGCCTACTGGCCACCTGACACATGAAGCAGGAAGTGGTGACTTGTCATAGTCAAGTTCCCAGGGTCTAGTCTTCTCATATTTCCAGAAACAACTCTTTCCTTGATTGGCTTTGGGTTTTCCTTCAGTTAATCTGGATGAGTTTTAAGTATTGTCATTTGATACAGGAATAATTTTGGTCTTTTTCCTCAGTCTTTCTCCTTTTATTCACTTCTAGATCCCAAAAAGGGCTGTGTTCAGTCAATGGGTTGTAGATGTCTGGTGGTCCATCTGAAGCTTCTGTAACTTGTGATGAGTATCTTGGACCAACTGACTAATGAAAAGCTGTTCCATCAGTGTCTGTCCCTCCCTGAAAGATGGATATAGGTTTGCATATCTGCAGAAAGTTTCTGCTCATTGGCTATGGAGGATATCTGAGTCTTCCTCTTTATGCTGTGTAACTTCTCTCCCAATTCATAATTAATAGATTTCTTAATGCATCTTTTTATTCCCAAGATAAGAGAAGTCGTCACTTCAGACATTTCTAGCCTTCTGCTAGAAGGGACAACAACCTCTCCAGAGTGATTTCCGTCTCTTGCTGCAGCATACTCTCTGTCTGCATATCTCCAGCCCCTTCTAGGATTTGTGTTTTCATCTGGGGCACAGTGAGTGGCCAAGATAAATTGGACATGTCATCACTACAGGTCAAAATCAAGGGTCAAAATTTGAAACCCATCTGTAAGTCTATCAGGGTCTCCTCAAAATTAGCCTAGCCATTCTTTACATTTTTGTGAATCTTCCACTGAAAAGGGAGCCTGGAATTGAGTAGCTCCTGCTGTTTATATGGTTTCTGTTAGGGGCGGGATGAGGTGGGGGTTAGAAAAGTAAGAAATGCCAATCTGTGTATGCCCTGCTGGGCTTACAGCTGTCTGAGAAACCTGAGAAGGAGCCTGCAGAATGACACTAGGTCTCTCTGGGGAGCCAGCAGATGGTGATGTTCCTGGGTCACTTGTAGACTAATTTACTGGCCTGAGGATTATGAGAAATTGGAGGACAACACTCAGCCTTGTTGTTTTCATTAAACAGGTGGAAGAGAGAAACATGGCCCTGAAAGCCAGGTGGGCAGCATGCTATCCATGTCCTACAGATCACCATTGTGGCAGATGTCCCCAGGCACAGTTCAATCACATCACAGGCCTCAGAGCAAAGCTGTCCAGGTGGAGCACGGTGGTGGTGGGCAGACACAACAGAAGCTAGACAAGGAATGAAAAGCTGTAGGAGAAGCAACAGGAAGTGGTTTCCAGGTAGTGGGAAAACAGCAAGGCAGATAGCCAGAGGTGGGGTGGCTGCTGGAGGGAAGTTTTTCTTGGGTCCTCTCTGGCTCACCAAAGCTGTGTGGTTGAGACCTGTGCCTATCTAGGTTCTAGAGCTGAACAATAAAATGTGCAAAAGGTAGTGAAATTTTACATTTACTAAAGGTATTAAAGATAGGAAAGACATGTGCTTGGCAGAGGAAGTAAAGGACAGCTGAGCTGAGAAAGGAAGTATGCTTTTCAGAGTTCAGAACTGGCCACTGGGGTGGGGGGAAAGGACGTGGTCATGAGGTTACTGGCTGCTGTCTTTTGACCTTGATTTTGACGTCAGGTCTAGGCCATCCAACAGAAACCCTGCTTGATGTTGT
This sequence comes from Cavia porcellus, assembly GCF_034190915.1. Classification (NCBI taxonomy): domain Eukaryota; kingdom Metazoa; phylum Chordata; class Mammalia; order Rodentia; family Caviidae; genus Cavia; species Cavia porcellus. The sequence goes on from NW_026947490.1 coordinate 76,071,505, forward strand.
GCCAGAAAAACTGATGATAACATTCTATGATTGGCACCAGGTACAGAGTTTAGAAGTCCTTCTGTACCCTATGTCCTGCGTTTCTGTGACTGACAGGTCATGCCTCCTTGCCCAGTCACACCCTGACCCCTTGCTTCAAACAGGCAATCGACAGGATCATATTAAGTATTTTAAGTGTATTTTTTCAGGACAGAGTCTCACATCAACTCATTGTGTATCTCAGGCTGGCCTTGAACTTGTGGCAATCTTCCTGCCTGAAGGCTGGGATTACAGGCATGTGCCACCATGTCCATCAGAGTTCTGTATACAGAGTAAGAGAGAGTAGATAGTTGTGTCCAAGTAAGGAAAGTGAAAGGAGAGAATGGAAATGTTGAGAGAATAGTTAACAATTAATTTGTGTGTTATGGCTGTGGGAAAAAACCAAAAGATTAAAAAATCTTAAACATGAGTATTTTGGTGAAGGCAACATTGTTAACCTACACTAAGAATGCAGAAATAAGATTGCCTGTTCTTTTTTTTCTTTCAGGCTTCATTAGTTGCTTTGTAGGTGGGGAATTGATTAAGTTAGTTTGGTGTCTGCAAAGTAAAGTGTTTGAGATAATCCACAATGTTCATGTATGTGAAGAATATTAGTGTGATGGATGGTCTTCGACATGCAGAAGAACCATAACTGAAGAAGACACACCATGAATATTTGGACAAATAGGAAAAAAGAATAATTTTCAAGAAGCCAAAAGGAGAAAAGTTTGAGGATGGCAAGAAGACAGTATCAGTGGTTAAATAACATGAAGACTTAAAATAGCCCACTGCCATTCTAGTTAGTGACTCACTGGAGATATTTGGGAGGTGTCATCATTGACTAGGAGGAATGAAAAAGTAAATGGGCTTGAGAAGTGGACACAATAAAGCATCTGTGCGTAAGGAGAAGGTTTAGTCAATGAAAGAAGGAAGACTAGGAAGTAAGTGAAGGAAAAACTGGGGCAAAGAGAGAGAGTTACATTTTTTCTCATGTATTCAAGGCCAGCCTGGGACACACAGTGAGTTGATGTGAGACTCTGTCCTAAAAAAAATACACTTAATCATGGGTTTGATTTTCAGAAAAGGAAAAGGATCAGGAGAGAATTGGGATGGAGAGAGCTCTGTTGTCTTATCATAGCCAAAAAGAAGAGCTCAACAGCTCCTAAAATTGTTTGTGACAGCTATCTTCCAGTTTTCAAATGGAAAATAATAGAAAAACCTACTTAGCAGTCTGCATCTTAAGTAAATACTATACCGTGCTGAAGTGGAATACTAAGCAAATATTCTTCAGGAAAAGAAATGAAGCCTATTAACTGGCCTGATTAGAAGATCAGAACCAGAGGAACCTGGAAACAGAGGTTAGACTAAACCTGCACAGAGGAACAAATAGCTCCACTGTGTGATGACGGAGGATGAGGACTTGAACTTAAGAAGCTCCTGATAGGTATAAACTAGTATGTATTATATATATATATACGTATGTATGTATTGTGTGTGTGTGTGTGTGTGTGTGTGTGTGTGTGTGTGTTTCTCTTAATAGAATCAAAAGTCTTCTGTTGGGATGTAGACCATAGGGATGTCTTTCAGTAAGCAGCAGAGTGCGTTGGTTAGATTTTCAGTATGCAACACTTTAAATGAAGAGAGATTTAATTTGACTCAGTCTTTCCAGGGACTCAGTCCATCATTGGCTGGCTCAAAGCAGGACCTTACAGTGGACAAGCAGAGCTGAGCTGGTTAGTTCTTGGTGGCAGAGAAGCGGGTGGGCAGAACAGTATTCCGAGTTGCATCTTGCATTTGTGTGACCCATTTTTCGCAATCAGTGAGTAAGTCCATAGTTTACATTAAGAATCACTTTGTGATGAACATTCTATGGTTTCTGACACATGTAATGACATGTGTTTATTATTCACAGCCTCCCACAAAAAGCTTTGGGTTCTATTTATTTTTCTTTCCTTTCTATAAATTCTCAGACACATTCACTTTATTGCGGAGTAATAATGTTCCATTGTATTGTGGTACAACAGTTTATCCCCTCACTGTTAGAAGAACATCTTGGTTGCTTCCAGTTTTGACAATTATGAATAAAGCCTGTTATAAGTATTTATTTGGATGTGTTTTGAGGATGTTTTCAGCTCATTTGAGTAAATATTAAGAAGCTTGATTGGTGAACAGTATGGCAAGAATATATTTAGTTTTGAAAGAGACTGCCAAACTGTCACCCAAAGTGGCCGTACCATTTTGCATTCCCATTAGCAATCAGTTAGAATTCCTGTTGTTCCACATTCTCATCAAGATTTGGTGTTGTCAGAGCTCTGAAGTTTAGCTTTTCTAATAAATGTGCAGTGGTATCTCGCTGCCATTTTAATTTGGTTTCCTGGTGACTTACGATGAGCATCTTTCCCGAGGCTTATTTTTATCTTTAAATTATTTTTGTCAACTCGTCTGCTCGGGTCTTTTTTCCATTTTAAAAGTGAGTTGCTCATTTTCTTGCCGTTCAGTTTTAAGCATTCTCTGTATGTGGTATGTGTTTTGAAAATACTTTCTTACAACTGATGGTTTATTGTTTTCATGGTCTTAAGGGTGTCTTTGGTGTAGCAGAAATCTTTAATTTTAATGAAGTCAAATATATTAACTTTTTTTGCATGGCCTACGCTTTTGGCTTTGTAAACAAGGAGTCATTGACAAGAATAATGACCATAACATAATGGGTTTTGTTGTATTTTATCAAGAATGAATGAATGAAATGACTTCTGCAAAGTGATTGTTGAAAAACATTGACTCTATATCTTATCTTTAAAATCTTATAGATTCCTCTTATAATTGAGTTCTGGGGAAATATTTCCTTCTCCATATACTTTTGGTCTTTTCTTTAGTAGTTAATGTGATTTACACTATTTTGACTTCTCAAAGAACTATATTTATTTCTTCTTGGCAGCAATGATTTCATTATTTCCATATATGACTCCTTATCTCTTTATGTTGGGAGCCGCGTCTGTGATAGCTCGCCTTGCGCGGCGGACGTGCGGCCTGTGGTAAAGAGCAAAGCCTGAGGTAGATTACCCCTCCCATCGAATATGTTAGTTTCCTGCTTACCGCGTAAACAACCCGCTCAACAATATAGTCTGCCTGGCAACTGATGATGTTAGCCAATCAGCTTGCCTTGCTTACTTTAACATGATTGGACACTGTACCCGTATATATACCGGTGCCACCCCTGGGCGGAAGAAGAAGCCAGGTAGAAGCCCGGAAGTAGAAGCCCAAAAGGAGCCGCGGAGAGCGGACCGGTAGAGGCTTCGGAGCGAAGCACAAAAGGAGCCGCGGGGAGCGGACCAGAGGAGGCTTCGGCTGGGAGCGATCCCAGGGCAGGCTGTACGGAGAAGAAAAATAAAAAGAAAAGGTTGTCCACTACCAGACTTTGTCGTGTGTCCTTCCTGCCGGCCGGGAGCGGACATCGACATCTTTATAAAGACTCTTGGTGGTTTTTAAAATTGTTTTAATGTGTGTATCTTTCAAGAGATGTCTTTAAGTGACTTTGATCAATTTTGGAATAAAAATTCTACTTGTGCATAAACTGAACACTACCCTTAGCAGGGACTCCAGAGAAGAATCATCAAATAAGAAACATAGCATTGTTTCTGACTATATGATAACTTTGAAATGACAGTATGCATACATTTGTTTAACCAGAACACCCAATTTATGCCAAGAAAAAAATGTCCAAGTGTAAATTTTGAATCAGTGTAGTTCTATTTTCTTAATGTTCTACTGCAACTGTCTAACTAGAATCCAGGGTCTCATTTAGACCCCTGTGAAGGGGACAGGTGGGTGCTTCTGGGACAGCTCTGAAGACTTGTGGCTCCTGGTCTGGGAAAGGATTTCAGATTCTTTCAAGAACTTATTAATGGAAAGAATTTAGAGTATGTTATTGCGTGTCTATATCCTATAGACAGAAAGTTTTCATCAAGACCTTAAAAATATAGGGCTTTGATTAATATTTAAGGGATAGCTTTTCATTTCTTTTTCCTGTTTTGACAGCTCTGCATGGAGAAGATATTGTCAGATGGAAAACCAAAAAGGAAATTTTAATTCATAAAGAAGCATCTTCAGTGTTATAACAATGCACAGAAAATCCAGCATGAGAAATTTAGGCTAAACCCCCGAGAGTAAGAGCTGCTAACACTTCATGGGCATGGAGATAATTTGTTAAACCACCTGAAAAGTTCTAAAGCATGCAGATCTTTTACACACGCAAGAGGTAAGTATGACCCTGCATGTAGTCTGAGGGATGCATTTTATGACCTCTTAAGAATCTTATAGGGCCAGCAATCACTGATTTCTTAGTGAACTTAAAAGTGAGAGATTCATTTTTTGTATTAGAAATTACATTAATAATGTTAAATCTGCCACAAAGTGATGATCAGTGAAACATTTTATGCTCTGTGAGGCAAGAGAAACCTTGAGGCTCTTTGTAAGCTACAACCGTGGAATGATAGCTTACTCAGGAGTCTAAGGCGAAGCTCTGGGTCATAGAGAGATAATAGTTTTGTTTTGGAGGCTCAGAATTTGACATTCAAATGCTCATTTGCTATCTGTGTGGTGTGGGTCACCCATCACTCTCAGTGGCATGGGTATTTCTGCATAATGTTTGCATGATATCACCACCATGTCTTCCTTGTAATTTTTGTCTGGAATCCAGTTCATGAGTTTCATTGTATTTTTAACCTAAGGGTAATTTAGCTATGTACTATAGGTGTAACCTTTGTATCAGCCTGGTGCACTAGCACATGGGTGTAGTGCTAGTTACATAGGACCCTGAGGTAGAAGGTGAACTGAAGACCAGAAGCTGAAGACAAGAGCTCCCTGGGCATGGTAAGGGGGAGGGGAGAGGGGAGGAGAAGAGAGCAGAGCAGAGCTCTTAAGTAGAACTGACAGGTGGTGAACACCACAGGCCTATGTAGGAAGGTTGATTCTGGGGTGGACAGAAAGACAAGGCACCCTACTAGGTTGCTAGTAGGGTGGTCGTGGAGGAGGGCCAGGAGGGCAGGAGTGCCAGGAGGAAGCCACAGGACAGTGAATGTTTTGTCAGGAACAGGGACTACTTTATCTTTCTTGGGCCAAAACAGTTCAGGATTTGCACTGTTAGTAAAGGGCAGGTGGGGGCCAAAGTTTATAGGTGACCCAGGAAGGGATGTACGTGTTCTTAGGGACATGGTTTAATGCATAAGTGGCCACTGCAGTCAGAAAACATGGATGAAAAGCTAATTTTACTATTTGCTGGCTATGTGATCATGGCCAGATATGCTGTGATAATGGAAAAAGATTAAACACTTCGCTCTTCCGTTTCCCTCATCTACAAAGGAGAGAGAATGTGACTCCTTTCATTTGGTTGCTGTAATAAAATACCCAGCTGGTCACAGTGTGCATTTTGCACTCACAAATATTCATCACATTCATTCGGTGCACACACACACACACACACACACACACACACTAACAAACAGTAAAAGCACAATATGTAAAGTAAGACAGTTTGGGATTGAGACCATTGTGTAGCATTTCCTGCCCTGGCAAGTTACTTTTAAAAAGTCTGAATTAATAGTAGTTATCATAGTGTCTCTTTCCTTGAAATATTTGAGTCTAACTTGGTATACTATAGCATCAAACTTATCAAGACAGTGTGAAACCATTCAAGAGAATGAAAGTATTGCAGGGTATTTAGAACCAGCTAACAGAAACCTGTCAGGCTATCTGGTGGTGAAACACAATGATGCTTAAATTGTTCCGTTCTGACCTGTGTTGTTCTATTGATATGTTCTTTTTTATCTCAATCTCCCCTCTTTTTTTTCTTTTTTAAAATTAATTTATTTCTTAGAATCTTTTAATTAAGGGAAAACTAAATTAAAAATAGCGGGATAAATTATAGTAACTTTTCTATTTTCCTATTAACCTGATTTGAACCCCTGTATTATTCTCCACATCTTGTTCTGACTGATTTTATTATATTCAGTTTTGTTTAATAGTATCAAATTTGAGGGTATAGGCAACCACTTTGAAGGCAACCAGATATTCTATGATGCCCATTATGGTTTGACTATTATCTTCTTTGGAAGTCCTGTAAGGACTCCAATATGGGTTTTACTGGTCTTGTTCTGTACTGTTTTGTTCAATTCTTTTATACCAGCTGATACAGGCAACTCTTTTTAGGATAACAAGAGGCATATAATGGTAACCATTGTTGATCACCTAGTAATCTTTTTTTGAATTATATACTATGTCCATCCTCCTTTTCTAACTGACTCTGTTTTGCTTTGTCACATGGTTTTTTTTTTTTTTTTATTCTGGTTTTTTTTTCCTCTTCAAAGAAAAAGTTATAAGAACTGTGGGAGTAATGGAACCCAAAATGTGTGATTGTTATCGTAAATAAGAGAGGAAAGAAAGTGATCTAAAGGATATAACTGCAAGTATATTTAAGAGTGTAGGATAGAAAACCATATTATTGAGTTTTTTGTTGGATCATTGAACAGAACTGTCTGCAATCTCACTGTATTAATGTCCACTTTGTATGCTTTAATTTTGTAACCTGGACAACTGTTTCTGAGATGACAATATGTAATCTATTAACTAGTGAATTCTTACTGTATAATTTTTCTCTTGAAATTCTGTATTACTTGTAGCCATTTACTGTTTTGTTTTGTTTTTCTCATTAAATAAAAATAGAAGTTAAAGGAGCAATAGAACACCTAACACACACACACAAAATAAAAAGTCTGAATTTTCATTTCATTGTATGTCAGAATGAGATATTAATTTTAACTGGCAGGGTTGTAACAAGGATTTGGTCACTATTAGGATGTAGTGCCTGACACATAGTAGGTGCTCAATAAAAAGTCATTATTTCTGGTATGACTGTTGGTTGTTATCAGTCAGTGACTGCAGCATGAGCTGTGTAGTCTTGTTCATGGGGGTTTCTGACTGTCGAGGCTCATGACTTGTTATGCAGTGCTGGAGAACAGCAGCCCTAAACCTCTGAGTTAATGAGCATATTCCAAAGAGTCCATCCCATGGGACCACCAGAGATCATCTGTGTTGTTACCACATGGTAAACAAAGCGGATGCTTATGCCAATGGTTCCCACAGTGTGCAGGTGAGGTGGATTGCAATGATCGCCTCAGTCTCATAGTAAAGTTTTTAATATTTTTTAAAAAAAATTTAGAATGACAAAATAATTCATAGAGTACATGCGAGACCTGAAAGACTAAAGAAGTAACACGTAATCTGCAGTCATCAATGAAGGGTGCTCACCTGTGTGGCTCACCTAGCTCTTTGTTCACTTAGGCAGGAAGTCTAAGTCTACCTGTCTGGTTCAAGGAACACCTTTTCACGGAGTGCCAAAGTGGTTCTAGTGCATGCAGTAGAACCTGGGTCAGTAGCTTCTTTGTGCTTTAAACACAGTAATTCCCAGTCTTGGGCTCATTCCTCCTCCTCTTCCCAGCTCTCAAGGCCTTCAGACAGCAGCATCTCTGCCCTAAGGTACTGCATCTCTTAAAAACCTACCAGCATTTTATGACACACCGACTATTACTTAACTGTTTTCTTGTCTTTTATCTGAGTGTCTCTCTAACATCTCCTAGAATGCTCACAATGACCACTACTTTTCTATTTTGCTGATGATTTTACTAGTCTGAGGTTTATAGACAGTTTTTGGTGAAAGCCTTTCTGTGAAGTCTCTCAAACGTTTTAACAGCCAGCACCTACCTAGCTCCTTGCCAGGCAGTTTTTAACAGTGATTCATGTGGTAGAATTCTTATCATCCTTGTCACAGGAGTGACACTGAAAGGAGTACGCTAAGCCTTTGATAGGTACAATAATACGTGTTAATCAAAAATAAAATAATCTCAAAAATAGTACTTAGACCCATTTTACAGATGAGCAATCAGAGCCTCGTGGAGATGAAAATAAACTTGCTGGGGGTCACATGGACTGTCTTACAGTGGGCTTGCTGAAACCAAACATTACACTTTTCTTCACCAATCCACCACTGCTTTGTTCTTTGGCCCCCACAGATAGACTGCATTATAGATGGACTCTTCATTGTTTCTCTCTCTTTTTTTTTTCACTAGGGATTTCGTTGAGCAACTTTTAATACCTGAACGGAGAGCTGATTTGTAGATATTGAGGATCCAAGAGCTCTTTTCACCGGTCCACTTACAATGGCAGCACTCAGGCTTTGGCTGTGGCCAGACTGGCTCCAGATATTTATGCAGCTTGAGGCAGGGTTGTGGGAAGAAGCTTGAATACTGCATGTTGAGATGGTTAAAAGTTAAAATGGAAGTTAGTACACTGGGTTAAACCTGCCTACTGTGACAAACATACTTGTATAGTAATTTAGGAGCTCAAGTTCAGATTACCACCCCACCCCATCCTTCCTTTTGTTTGAAAAATGACCTGTTAAAGTCTGTGATGATCAGGAACCTGTATTTTGCTTCTTTACTGTGCTGTAAAGGGTACAGACTCCATGAACACTTAGTGACAATTAAAACCACAGCTTCTGGTAAGGCTCGCATACTCCATGAAACAGGCTGCATCTTTCCCGTGGGTATGCTATGGAGCCAGTTCAGCTCACATTCAGACTTTCAAAACCGGCTTCTGCCAGCCCAGTTTCCTCTTTATATTTCAACTCCACAGCCAAACCACGAGGGATAAAGCAGAGGATAGTGAAACTCCACTTGGCTTCTGAGAGCTAGCAGATGTAGGATGGGATTTTCAAGCACTCTAACACTAGTGCTGATGATGGTACCAGTGTGTTATTAGGAAGGAACGCGGGGAGAACTAATTGAACAACAACAGCCAGGAAGTGCAGAAGGACTGCATTTAAGAAAATAGAACTTTGAATTTGTCTGTTTTGTTTCCCATAGGATTTAAGGCAAGGCATTTGTGAAACAGGTACTTAAAACACAGATACACAAATCACATATGCAGGCACAGTTCCGCAGCTCCTGCCCTTGGGTGGCTGAGACCATGAATTTGAGGCCAGCTTGAGCCATACAATAAGTGCAAGTCCAGCCTGGACTACACAGTGTTTTTATCTTACAAAACAAAACAAACAAGTAGCCTCTCCTCATTAATCTCAGAGCAAATAAAAATAAGAATGTATGAAGCTATGTTATAATGCATAAATATATCCCCTCTGCAAAAACGTGATATGTATCAAGAAAATGTTAAACTTGCTCTTATTTCTGGGTGCAGTACCTCTAAATCTTCCTTAAATTCACAAGGAGTAGTTAGGAGAAACTGATGGAAGCTGTGTGAAAATACCCTTGTCTCAGATTCCTGTCTTCTGCGAGGATGTTGGCATTACAAATAGATCTGTGTCTAGCAGGCTCCCTTTATTAAATCTGTACAATTTCCAAATTTATAGCCCATAGGTGAGCCATGGGCTCATCCCCGCACCCTGACTAAACACAGAAGGCAAATAATTATTCCTGAAGTCAGTGATTTGCAGAACATTTGAACTGGGTGAGCAACTCTTTCTCAGGATGCTTGTGCCTTCCAGGTTCCTGCCAAGTTAAAAGCTGTAGCATGAGATCTCTGATCCTGCAGTCATCATTTCAGAGCTCAAATTTATACTGGCTTGAAATTCTGTCTGATTCGACATCCAATTTTATAGTTCTTTTGGCAATTCTGAGATTAATGTTTGAGAAAGATACTAAAAGAATACACTTGATATCACATTGTTGGTATATACTGATGCTAATTTAAACATTTCAGTAAAAATAAACAAGTAAATAAACAATTGGATCATCAGCTTGTCATGAAGGATTTAAAAATCTGAGTTCTGGTTACAGAAGAGTTTTCATTATTCTTGAACCTTGTGATCTTAATCTTGGGTGTTTCTATTCAGAGATGAGTTAAATTATCAGTGGTCTTGGTCTCAGAAAATGAATAATTGATAAGGAGAGACTTTTAAAATTATATTTTTATTAGTGCCTGTACATGCACTGATATAATATATTTTTATTAGTTTTATAAAATATTCAGCTTCAGCATTGAACTTTCATATATTCAGATAATGTGTTTTGTTTAAACCATTTTCCCTTTACTTTGTCTTCTACCTCTCCTGTATTCCCTCCTTTTGTCTAATAATAGAATAGTTTTGTGATTTTTCTTTTTCTCTTCCCAATTCTCAGCTTGCAAAATTACTGATGGTAACAGTATAGATCAAATAAATATGTGAGATTTCTTTTTTCTTTTTTTTCTTGTGCTAGGGAAAAGTATCAGCTAGATTTATTGAAGAAGCATCACATTTATGAGTGATATGAAAAAATAAACATCATAAGGTTTAGATATTCGGCAATGCTTTCAGCCACAGGAGAAGACTGTCCTTGTATCACACATGACCTGGCATAGCTGTAGGTCTCTGATGGTCAAATGGAAAAGCTGAATACAGTGAGGGAAAGGCATACTTCTGTGAAAAATTACTTCTCAACACAAAAAAGATTGAGAACACTGACATTATTTTTTGTAAATCTCTTTAAAGGTCTGGCTTAACAGAAGACAGCTGGATTCTCCTGTCTGTTTCTGCATCCAATCTGTTGTGCTCCATTGTTTGGGTTGAAGCATATGAAGAAAATCTGGAGACCTAGAAAATGTGTTTGGGAAAAGGAATAATATTATAGTAATGTTTTATGATAAATGTGGAAAGTCTTTTATCTGTATCAAAACTTGCTAAATGGTAATTTCTTAGACATTAATTGCAATGTCAAAATCTAATGCTTTATCTGTGAGCTTTTAATTCTTGGTTTTGTTAAACTCACTGGTACAGTTTACCCTTTGAATGGACGGTCATTCAGACATGATTTTTTAACATCAGTCTCTTGCAAAATATGGTTTACAGAGTAATAGACATTCATGAAATGCTGTCAGATATCATTATATAACATTTTATTTATTTATTCTTTGGTGCTAGGAATCAAGCACAGCACCTGGAGCTTGCCAGGCCGTTGCTTATGCCAATGATCTGTTATCACCAACCCTATGCAACATTTTAGAACTCAGTTTTGTTAATAGTACCTATAATTTTGTTATGAAAATAGACTTTATTTCACAGATCCTATGGAAACAAGGTACTCCAGAGGTACATGGAATACATTTTAAGAACAGTAAATGAGACAAAAACACAAAAGGTTTGATTGGCTTTGGCTCCATGGTGGTCATTTGATGACTTTGATAAGATCTGTATTGATGGAATGAGAAGACAGAGGTTGAAATGTATTGAATACTGTAGGGTATGTACTGTAGCTTTCTCTAAAAAAGTATTCTATGGAGATACTTCTTTGTTAAAAGACATATAAAATGGCAAAACTACCTCAGGAGAATTTGTAGCTAAATCAATTTTTTGTTTTACTTCATTCTGTTTTAAAAATATTGCTACAAAAATTTTATGTTGAAAGAGACAGTTCAGAAGTTTGGACAACACAGCTTCTGTTAGGAGAAAGAGAAGATAATTGTGAAAGAAAGTGAAAGTGTAAGTGTGTGAGGAGATTATATGTGTAAGTACTGTGTGCTAACCGATTGTATCCTGGAGCTCTAGAGAGTTTATTTGAGAAAACACATATTGGTCTTTGGTAAAAGGACCTAAGCAGAAAAGGGTGGATTCAGATTCAATAAATCTGTGGCTGTGCTTTTGGATGGCTTTTATTTTCTCCATGAAATGTGGAGTGAAATTAACAAGCTACAGTGTGGGGAAAGAGGAAGGTGTTTGGGCTATTTATAGAAGGATATGAAGTATGAATGCTTCTCTGGGACAGAGGGAAAAGAGAGATATAATGAGATTTCATGGTTGTCTAGACAAAGAGTTTATAAGCACAGATTTAAGTGAAATCTAGCTCCTGGCTTGTGCAACGTTTTGTGCAGTGATTTGAAACTCTTTCTTTGTTCTGGCTTGGAGATTGCAGATGGTGGGTTCTTGCAAGATTGACCTTTTGAAGGTCGTAACTGCAAGAGATCAAAAATTTGTGGATATTTGCAAAAGGATCATTATGACGATGAGTGATATTATCCAAAGTGACCACTGAGAGGATTAAAGCTAGGAAGAAGTTGCTGGAATGTGATAGTAAAAGATGAGAGCACATGGATTGTAAGTCACTCCTGAAGGAAGGCCCTAAAAAAAGAATGAAATGAGAAACAGCACTGGTCAGAGACTGGGTTGTTTAATTTTTATGTTTAATCGGTATTGAAATTACTAATGGCAATATGTTCTATAACATAGAGGTAGGCGGTGAAGTGTGGCCAGCCAGCTGGACAAGTGGACTTGACAGGACCTATGGACATAGAAACCATTCCCAAGCTCTGCACTTGGGGCCAACAAGAAAGTGCTAAGTTCAGTTCTTCTGTGCAAAGTGGAGCAGGTTTGTGAAAGCACAGCCTAGATCTGACATCAGCCTGAGAAAAGCAAGGTATAAAAGATGTGGACCATAAACTTTGAGGCCACTGGGTTCTGTCTTTCTCACTGGCTTGTTCTCATGCCACGGAGTGTCCTTCTTTTCCTACTTTTAATCTTGCTACCTTTTGTGTGTGCTTTGTACAACTCTTTGTTCAGGGCAACAAAATCCCTGAAAAGAGTCTACCACACCTCGAACCCTGGAAGCAATCTATGAGAACAATTGTTAAATGCAAAGGGAAAAAAAGGATTAAGGTAGTAAGACAGTAAAGAAACCGAGATTTCAGTGTGTTTTATTTAGTTGGTTCAATGAGAATAATTATGTTGAATCAAAAATAAGACAATAAGACAACCTAGAGTATATTTGATAGGGAAAATAGAGACATGTTTTTCTCATTTTGACTTCTTTTTGCATTTCTAAATTTTATTTAGGAGATTATTGTTGGGAAATAAACATTAGACAGTACTTAAAACAAAATAAAACTTCAACTCTTTAAAAACTTTGGCTTCTGCTTCCTTGGCAGAAAAAGAAGAGCTTCTTCAGTGAGAAGGGTTTTATTCTTTTCCAGAGATTTCAAGTGATTCACCTGAACTGACAGGTAGTAAATATTTATTATTTTCCTTTTAGAGTCCAGATAAATATTTCTTTTTTTTTTAAAATTTTATTTAAGAGGAAAAAGAGAAAAACACAAAACAAAACAAAGCGGTGTAAGGGTACACGTAATATAGAACTACAAAAACAAAACAAAACAGTAAGAAATCACTTGTTAATAGATTACATATTATCATCTTAGAAATAGTTGCTCAAATCACAGTATCAAAGAATACAAAGTGGACATTCAAACAGAGAGACTGCAAACAGCTGTGTTCAATGATCCAAAAACATTAATATAGTGAGCTATTTAACACCCCTAAACACACTTGCTGTTATATCCTTTAGAGCTCTTTTTTTCCCCTCTCTTTTTTACAACAAAATTTACACATTTTGGATTTTATTACTCCCTAGTTCTTATTACTTTCTGGGGGGGGGAGAGAATAAAATCAAATATGGCAAAACAAAGCTGTCAGTCAAAACCAAAGATAGACACTCCACCAAAAGCAACTCATTGCAAACTCAATACTGCTTATGTAACTGAACAACTATAATTAATAAAAAGCAGAGTGGCTGGGGCAATTGGAATTTGTGCTTTTTAAAAACTTACAAATAAAATTCTTTCCCTGAAACACAACAAATGATGACCAGTGCCTCCATCAAGTGGACTCTGACTTGCCATTTTGAATCAGTAGCACAGAGTTCTTGGGGCTTTTGGCTGGCTAGAAATTTGATTTCAAAATCTTTGTTTTTTAAAGGAGAAAATCTAGATATACTTACTTGGCCCTTTCAAATATCAGCAGAATATCACATACTTTTAAAGTAGAAAAATTAATTCCATATTTTATTGAGTTCCATGTCATTTCTTTTCACTGAAATTCAGATCTAATCAGCCAGTGGGTCAAATAAAAAGGGTTAACAAATAGATACTAATCCAGAACTGTACTTTATTCAAAAGGAACACAACTTTAAGATATGGAGAGTTTCATTTGCTTTGTGATTTGGAATTAAATCTCTGCCCTGTTCCTGGTACTGGATAATTATTCTTTTACAGAGAATTAGTCTTCTGATGACACAATAAGAGAATCTTTTAGAAAACAATACATTTTTAACATTGGACTGAGTCCCAGGATATTTGAAATTGGTGTAATTGTTGAAATGCCCTCAAATGATGGCTGTAAATGACATCAGAGTGAGAGACTCGATGGAGGCAGAGACTCAGTGGGCACAGAGTCAGATAGCTCTCCAGCAGAATGTCAGGCAGAAGGATTAAATGACCAGTGTCTAACAGGCTGCATGCTATCATTTGAGATTTATTATGGCTGTTCTAGGATGATTTTCTCAAAAATCAACAATGCCATATAAAATAATGTTTCCAGGGAAGTTTGCTTATTATGGAATTTGACTCTGAATAAAATATTTAGTCTTATACTGGCTAGAAACCTTTCATCTTACATTAGTGTGTGTGTGTGTGTGTGTGTGTGTGTGTGTGTGTGTGCACGTGCACCTTAGTGAACACACATGCATTGAGGATGTCTTTTCTTCCCTTTGGTAGATGCTGTGATGTTAAGCAGGTTTTACTGTTAGATCTGTGAGCATGACTCTAATATTAATGGAGTCCTAGATGGGTTGTGAAAAGCTTGTGAAAGGTGCAGATGAGAAAATCACAAACCAGTGTTATACTGAAAAGGTGTTTTACAAACATGGGGAAGTGTTGTACTATTTTAAAAAATTTTAAAGCATTTCATATCAAGTTCCTGTACTAACTTGTGAACTAGCAACTGATGAATGGGTGAAATTCTTATGAATATATTCTGCTAAATTATGAAATCAAAATAGAATCTAAAGGAAGAAAGTAGTATGCAAACTCTTTGAATATCATCCTTTTTTCTCAGTTTAGTTAAAAATAACCTTCAGTGTTCTGCTGTATGGCTCCTTTTCTTCATCCTGTTGCTCTTTCTGGGACCTCTGTTCCTTCAAATTTGGCCATAATTCAGCTCTGTTTTTATCTCAGTCTTCTCTTGTGGCCAGTGCTTCCATGATCAATGTAAATTGTGCTATCCCGATGCTCTCACACTTTAGAAACATGACCTAGAGACAAAAGGCAGAGGAGATGAATTTTCTGTCAAAGTAATAACATTTGTCCACTTGCTTATCTTCTCTACAAGGATCTCTTTGTTGTATTCTGCACGGAGTTCAAACAGGCATATAAATGTGTGCTTGTGGCCATGAATGGATCTGAACCTACATATTGGAATGCAGAGAAGGGACATGACACAGCGCTGAGTTACTGAATTTCTTATGCTCATCTTGTTCTTTTTATAATTTCTTTGACTATATTTTTTCTTTTTTTTTTTTAATTTTTTTTTAATTTTTATTTAAGGAGAAAAGAAAAGAAAGAAAAAAAAACAGTGAAGGGGTACAAGTTATACAGATTTACAGAATAAAAAAATGCGCAGTAGGAAATCACTAGTTAATGGATTACATATTGCCATCTTAGAAATAATTGTTCAAGTCACAAAATTAAAGCTTGTAGAGTGGACATTCCAACAATGATACTGCAAACAGTTCTGTTCAATGATCCAATAAAACTCTGTGATATCATTTTCTATCTTATACATTTAAATATACATGCCATTATATAGTTTAGAGCACTTTCTTTTCCTCTCTTTTGTACAGTGACTATTACACATTTTGGGTTTCATTGCTCCCACGGTTCTTGTTGCTTTTTTGGAAGAGAGTAAAACCAAATGTGACATAACAGAACAGAATCGGTCAAGTCAAAAGGGTGGACATAATAGATAATATAAAAACATAATACAAGGTGATCAACAATGGTTACCATAATACCTCCCGCTATTTCTAATAGAATTGCCTATATCGTTAGTTGTAATACAATTGAACAAAACCGTAAAGAATAAAACCGACAAAACCAAAACATTGGAGATATTGTAGGTCTTCAAAAGTAGATAAAAGTCAACGAGAATGGCGTTATAATGAATCTCATTATCTTCTCAGCTGATGCCTAAAATTTCGAACCTGATACTATCCAGCAAAACAGAATATAGGAACCTCAGTCAAAAACAAGATGGTGAGAGTAATACAGGGCTTCAAATCGAGATAATAGAAAGTCAAAGTGGGTTACTATATTATATCCTGCTATATTTTTCCCTTTAATTAAATGGATAAAAATAAAAAAGTAAATAATGGAGTGGAGATTGAGAAAAAAGAGGGCATAACAGCGAAACAGGGCAGATCAAAACATAACCATTTAAGCAGAATAGTGTTTCACCACCAGCTAATCCTGACCCATAAATAGTTACCATATTGACTCCCTCCCTGAAGTCCTTGAGTACAACTTCATATACTGTAGCATTAAGTATATCAAAACAATGTAAATCCATTTAAGAGAATGACAGCATTATAGAGTATTTAGAATCTACTAACAGAAAATGAACAATGGTCTCTGTATAATCTCCTTGTCTTTAAAAGGTTTTTTCTTATACTATCGTACATAGCAAAATCCAATAAGATACAACCTGTTTAGACCATTGGAGACAGAAGAACAAAAGCTAGATGAGACTTCAAAACAAGATGGTACTAAATCAGCATTACCTATTAAGATGTCATTTTCTCCAAAAAAAGCTGTTCCTATCATCCAATTTTCTCTGTCTCATTTCTGTTGAGCTCTTTTTCTGTCAGTAGCTGTCAGTTTGTCTTCTTCATTTTGTTCTCTGCTCCATTCGTTGTGGCCTCCCCGCCCCTATTTCTGGGTTCTTTGTATTTTTCTTTTTTTAGAATATCCTGCAATACTTCCTGTAGGGTTGAATTGGTGGTTGCAAATTCCCCCAGTTCCTCTTTATCTTGGAAGCACCTCGTTTTTCCATCAATTTCCAGGGACAGTTGTGCAGGATATCTCAATCTTGGCTGTAGATTATTATCTTTCAAAGCTTGAATTATTTCTCCCCATGCTCTTCGTGATTTGATGGTTTGTGAAGAGAAATCTGCTGTAATTCTGATGGGTCTTCCCTTGTAAGTGATCTGTTTCTTGTCTCTTACAGCTTTTAATATTCTGTTCTTGTATTGAATTTCTGGAATTTTTATTATTATATGCCTGGGTGTTTCTCTGTTAGGGTTGTAGGTAGCTGGGGTCCTGTATGCCTCATACATTTGAGTATCTTTACCTTTTGCTAAATTAGGAAAATTCTCCTGGATTATTTCTGTGAGTAGCTTTTGTAGTTCACTTGTTTGTGTCCCTACTTCTTCTTTTATGTTCTTAATCCTTAAGTTATGGCTCCTCTTATCATCTTCTTGTCTTTGTATTATTGCTGTGTGTTTCTTTGTTATTTTTAAGAAGTTTTTCATTTCATTCTCCCATGTTTCAAGTCTGCCCTCCAATTCAGATAGTCTGTCCTTAGTTTCTTTCAAGCTGTTATGCCAGTCTTGGGTAGACTTCTTGATTTCTTGATAGTCCCTTTGCACCTGCTTCACATACTCAATGCTTTCTCTGTTTTCTCCATCAAGCATTTCTCCCCTCTTTTTCTGTTCTTCCATTCCACCATCTGCTTTTTCCTGGGTGGTGCTTAGCATTTCTCTAACTATTCTGCATACTTCTAGCTTCAGGTCATTGATAACTTCATTCCTGAATTGGTCTATGAGGCTCTCTAAATGGCGCTTAATGTATATTGGTGCAGTGTCCACTATTGCCTGATTCTCAGGATTGGGGGTCGAGGAGCCTTTTTTGTTGCTTCCCTTCCCCATATTTTCTGTTCCTTATAAAATGTAATCTTACACAGGAGGCCCGGCTTCCCTGCCTGTCAGCCACAGCTTGATCAAATTGCGCTGGCTAGTTGTTCCCTCTCACCGCTGCGCCCCAGGGAGTTGCAGAGGAGGCAGCCTACGCGGGAGTCGGTCGCTCCTCCGGGCCACCATCAGGCTCTGGGATCTGGGTTAGGCCAGCCTAGGGAGTCCGCCAGCAGCGTCCCTCCGGCCAGGCACCTTTCACCAATCCCGTCCGAGAGGGAAACGTGCGGCTGCAGTTGCCACCGCGCCCTGCTCTTACAGGACTGCCCGCGCCCAGAAAAACCTCCGCTGGAGTCAAACTGCGGTAGGGAGTCAGTTCCTCGCTCACCTCGCCACCAGTCAGCCTTCCTCCCTGTCCGTCGCGTTTCCGACTCCGTTCGCAGACTCCCGTTCCCAAGCCTCTGTGCGTCTCTCCTTGCCGAGCCGCTATGGAGGTAGCCGGCCGCCGGGCGGCGGGAAATCCAAACCGCGGTTTCCAATGGCGCGCGGTCGAGCCTCCACACCGAGATTTTTCTGTTCCTATTTTAGCGCCAGGACTGTATTCCAAGTTGGATTCTCTCAGCCCAGTTCGTTCCTGAGTCAGCAGAGCATATCTCTACTGGTTCGTATCTCCTTAGTCCGCATCATTTCTGGCCTCTGAGCCGAGCCTTTAGAGAGCGTTCAGTAGTTGCTGTTGTCTGTCCGCCATGTTCTCTCTATCCCCCCGACTATATTTTTTCTTATGGGATTGTTTTGGTCCTGTAGTAAATGCTTAATAAATACTCTTTTTGTTCACCAAGAATACACCTGATCATAGAGAACAAAGTGATATTTCTTCCCTTTTCATGTCCTTGCTGTTATGGTGACCAGATAGTGCATTTTAAGAAATGAGAGAATCATGTGTAAATAAATGCTCCCTTAAAATTCTACTGGGTACTAACAGGGAGCAGCAACAAGGAAGGATGGCAATGATGCCTGGGATCTTATTTACATGATTCAAAGGGGAAAAACCCTACAAGTACAAGATTGCACCCACATATGCAAATGAGATGCAAAATAGGAGTCAGTGAGACTTTCTGAAGTGAGGATGTGATTTTGTGATTCCCCTTGTACAAACCACAACATAATATTACCATTAACGATCAGAACTCTCCATATTCTTTGTTTAATTCACAAAGTTCTTCAGTTTCAGCCATTACCCTAGTACCAAGTCTAATTTTATCGTTTTTTTTCATACATGACCTCTCGCTTGTCAGGCAGGCACTTGTGCCACCAAGCTATATCCTTAACCCCTATCATCTTATTCTTATGGAATTACTGCAATTTGACATGCGTGAAATAAATGGCAAGGAATGAAATTGGCTGGCTCAACAGATTACAGAGGCCTTCCTCTTAGGTGGCAGCTATATCTTTTCAATATAAAGAAAAAACCATGGCATAATCACACATTTTCTTAATAATTTCAGGATTCAGTTGCTAGAAGTAGGTAAGATTACCTTTAGCATTTTAACATCTGTGCGTGTTTGACTTTAACAGCTCTCTCAGCTCTCCTGGATTATAATGGCATCCCAACTATTCCGCTAAATTCTACTTGAGGTAGTAGATAACTTCTCAGAGTAGAATCTTTCGGACTGAGTTTGCTTGAGATTTCCAGGGTGATTAGTTAGCTGAGGCCAGGGGACGGGATTGAAATCGGGAAAAGAAGTTTCTAAACTGAGTTTTAAAGTAGACTATGATTGAGCCCTGAACAGACCTAAAAAATCACTGGAAAGGACACAGAAAACACAAAACCTAATGAAAGCATTGTGTTAATGTTTTTGATAATATAGGTTTAGAGTCAGAAATTAAGTTGTGTTCTAATAATATTGCTTTCTGCATGCTGAGAAGCAACTTCAATTTTCTATCAAAATCCTTAATACTACCTAGGTAATATGTGATTATTCTTTACCCAGTACTCGCAACAGTGACAAGAACAACTAATGTTTTTCAGTGCTATCACGGGCCAGGCCTTGTTCTACAAACCCTATACATATTAATACAATTAATATTCATCACGCTTCTATGGTGGAGTGGCTATCCCACCTTTACTCTTGAAAAAACTGAAGCTCAGAAAGTTTAGACTTCTCTAAGAATGCAAGGAGGTGTGCGTATTTCATCCCAAATATTCTGATCGAAGACTCTGTACCCTTAACCATGACGCTAAATCCTCTTTAATGTGGCAAACATTGTTGTCTATCACCACAATTATTGATATTCATTCATTTCTTCAGATAAATTTTCACAGAATTAAAATATCAAGAACAGAAGTCAAAGCAAGTGAACTCTATTCCAGAGTTTTTAAAATTACAAATGAGGAAACCAAAGTCTTGAAAATACAAAAGTGTTTATATCAACCATGGTAGTAGTAAAAGTGAGCTTCAGTTCAGTATTTTAATTTTTTGTCCCTTTGTGCATTCTCTGTATACTGAGAAGCATTTAGCTGGGGCTGGGAAAAACGTTCAGTGTTCTGATTCTAACTGGCTTACAATTTTTGTCTGTATGCATGTGTTTATACATATATGTGTATACAGACACATATGTACAGGCATGTATACAATGTGATCAAAACACATGGTTAGTATTTAAATTTAAAAAGAAACTTACAGTAAAGTCATTGCCAATATATTTCAATGTACTCAGTATATCTCCACTTGCTTTTTACAAATTCATGCTATCTTTCTTGCCATTTTGTGAAGCAGTACTAGAAGTCCTCTTTCCTCTGTCTTACGGTGGTGTGATCAACTCTACGGTGCAGTCTACTGCTGAGAGCCATCAAATGGAAAAGCAGGCTTATGGAAACCTTTGGTGTATGTCTTCATCTACCTTACTCACCAGATCTGTTGCCGTGTGGCTTCTGCCTCTGTTCCAAAGTCAAAACGACCGTAAAAGGAAAGATTTTGAGTTATTTACTCAGGAAGTTGAAACAGTCTTTATGAAGGAGGATTCCTGGAAGTTTTTCAGAAAGTAGCAAGAATGAAGGGATAGTTGTGTTTGAAGTGATGGGGAGTATTTTGAAGAGATTAGTGGCAATGTGTCTTCTACTGTGATAAATTTTTTGCTATTGACTGAATTTTGTGCTAATATTTAATACATATGGAAAAACATATTCAGCAAATTTACCTGCACACGTTAAACACAGGTGTATACATATATCACAATATAGTTTGTACTGAAAGGATATTAGCAGTGGTTAATACATTGCTTGTTGTTATCTTCAAAGTAGTTGTTCAGATTGCAAGATATAAGCATGAAAAAATGATCATACAATATGCAATAAAAGCAAAAACTGTTCTTTCTGATAAAGTAAGAGATTAGTAGTATAGTTATCTATCTTGTACACACACATATGAATATATACATGTAAAGATATAAAATCTTTTCCTATTCCTTCCTCCTTTCCCTATCCCAGTTGTTTTTTCCTTTTGAGCAGTTTCTTTCCCTGTCATTTTCATAGCATTTATTGTACATTTGGATTTTATTTACTCTTTCAAGTTTTTACATGCGGGAGACAATATGATATTTTCACATGCCAGTCTGATTATTTCACTTAAGAGTACGGTCTCAAGTTGAATCCATTTACCTATAAAAGCCTGGAGCTTATTATATTTTATAATTGAGTAATACTCCATTGTATAAAAATATCACATCATTTTTATCCATCCTGTGGTAGATGGGCATTTGAGTTTTTTCCAAGATTCAGTTACTACAAATTGTGCTGCTATAAACATGGGGGCACATACATCTCTGTGGCATGATGTTTTCAATTCTCCTGGGAAAATATCCAGAAAGGGAATAGCTGGGTTGAATGGGACCTTCAATTCTAGTTTTTTGAGGAATCTTCACAGTAATTTCCACAGTGTTTTCACCAATCTACACTCCCACCAAGAATGGAGAAGTGCTTCTTTTTCCACTAAGTCCCACTAACATTGTGATCATTTGATTTCTTGATGACAGCCATTCTTTCTGGAGTGAGATGGAATCTCAGTGTTGTTTTAATTTGCATTTCCCAAAGATCAGTGATAATGAACATTCCTTGATATATTCATTTGCCAGTTGTGCTTTTCACCTGAGAATTGCATGTTCATCTCAGATGCTCATTTTTGTATTATATCTTTGAACTTGGGGCCTGATTTGTTTTTCAATTGTATATATTCTAGACTTGTATCTGTCCCTTTTTGTCTAGGGAGAGTTGGCTAAAATTTTTTTCCATTCTGTAGGTTGTCTTTTCACTCTGTTGGTGATTTCTTTTGATGTCCAAATTTTTTAATGAGATGAGATCCAAGTTGTTGATTCTCTAAAGTGCTTCCCATGCAGTTTGCATTTTGTTCGCGAACTCTTGGCCTACCCTTATTTCTTAAATATTTTTGCTTAGTTTATCTTTCAATAGATTTAGTGTTTCTGTTTTAATATTTAGATCTTTGACCCACTCTGATTTTAGTGCATGGTGATAGACATGGGTCTAGGTAGTCTTCTGCATATGGAAAGCCTGTTTTCCAGCACCATTTATTCAAGAGGCTGTCTTTCTTCTAGTGAACAGTTTGGCTCTTTTGTCAAAAATAAGGTGCTGCCTGTTTTTTTAGTTGTTTCCATCTTCTAACCTGTTTTGCTAATCTTTAGGAATCTTAAGGTCTGGTTATTTTTCCTCCAGTATCATGCTGAATGTATCACAGGAGCTTTGTAATATAACTTCTGTGTTTGTGATGCCCCCTTCCTTGCTTGTGTTGCCCACTACTGTCTTTGCTATTCTAGGTTTCTTCTGGTCCCAGATGAATTTTAGGAATGATTTCTCTAGATCTGTTAGGTATGCTAATGATATTTTGATTGAAATTGCATCAAATCTGTGTAACAGTTTTGGAAGAATGACCATTTTCACAATGTTGGTTCTTCCTATCCAAGAGCAAGGAATAGTTTTCCTTTTTCTCATGTCCTCCTCAATCTCTTTTTTCAGAGTACTGTAGATCTTTTACAGCCTTTGTTAGATTGATTGCTAAGTATATCTTTTTTTTTTTTTTTTTTGAGTGATACTGTAAGGGTGCGGCTTTCAACTTCAGTAACTGATACTGAGTTGTTCAAAATTTTTATATCTTCTTGATTTAGCTTTGGCAACTCATATGCTTGTAGGAATATTCCTTTTCTTCTGTGTTTTCCAGCTTATGCAAGTAAAGATTTTCAAAATAGGTGTTGATGGTTTTCTGAATTTTCACAGGATCTGTAATAATTTCACCCTTTTCATTCCTCATTGCATGAATTTGTTTTCTCTGTCCTTTTTTTGATAAGGTGCTTTTCAATTTTTTTATTCTTTCAAATAACCAACTCTTTGATTGATCAATTCTTTCTATTGTTTTCTTAGCCTCAATTGTGTTAATTTCTGCTCTGATTTTTATAATTTCCTCCCTTCTATGAGCTTTGATTTTGACTTGCATTTCTTTTTCTAGAAGCTTGAGGTGCAACATTAAGTTGTTTATTTGTGTTAATTTTGTTTCCTGGATGTGAGAATTCAGTGCTATATTTCGCTTTTAAGACTGCTTTTATTGCATTTCACATGTTCCAATATGCTTCATCTACATTTTTATTGAATTGTAGGTATTGTTTAACATCATCTTTAATTTTATATGTGACCCATTGGTTGTTCAGGAGGGTGTTATTTAATTTCAAAGGGTTTATGCAGTTTTTGTAGTTTTATTTTTACCATAAATTTCCAATTTTAGTGCACTATGGTAAAGTAATATGCATGGGATAATTTCGTTCCTTTGCATTTACTTAAGCATGTTCTGTGGACTAGTATCTGGTTTGTTTTAAAGAGCATCCCCTGTGCAAATGAGCAGAATGTGTAATCTGATATTTTGTGAAATTCGCTGTAAATGTCTATTAAGTTCATTTATTCACAGATTGGATTCAGTTCTGTTATTTCTTTGCTGATTTTCTGTCTAACTGACCTATACCTTTGTGACCATGTAGTCTTAGGGTTCCCATTACAATTGTGTTATTGTATATTTGATTTTTCATGTGTATTAATATTTCTCTTATGTAGTTGAGTGCTCCTATGTTTGGTGCATATATATTTATGATTGCTATCTCTTCCTCTTGATGTGTTCCCTTAACAAGAATGTAGTGACCTCCTTTAGCTCTAGTGATCACTTTTGGTTTGAAGTGCACATTGTCCGCAAACAGATGAGCTACCTCTGCTTTTCTCTAGGTTGCTGTTGTATGGAGCATTATTTTTCATACACTTTGGGTCTATGAATTTCTTTTTGACTTAATATGTTTCTTGGATACAGCATATTGTTGAGTCTTGTTTCTTGATCCATTCTGCAAATCTGTTTCTTCTAATTGGTGAATTGAAGCCGTTTACATTTATGGTTATAACTGATATGTATTGGCTTATCTTTGTAATGTTAATTTCCTGTTGCTGATTCTCTGCTTTTTCCTTTTGCTTAATTACTTGCCTTGCCTGATGACTTTCTGTTGTTTTGGGAATCATTATCATTTTCAGCTCTATCTAGAATATATTTCAATACTCTTTCTAGGATTTGTTTCATGGATATGAATTTTTTTAGTTATTCTTTGTCATGGAATTATCTTATTTCACCATTAATTTTTCAGAGTACATCAATGTTGGTTGAAAATTGTTTCTTTCAGGACCTGAAATACTTCACTCCAAGCTCATTTTGATGAGTGTTTGTGCTGCAATATTGTCCATGACTCTAATGTGTTTTCTTTTATAGTTGATCTGTTTGTTTTCTCTAATGGCTTTTAATATTCTGTTTTTGTGCTGAATTTGTGGGACCTTGATTATTATATGTCTGGGTACAGATTTATTTGGTTATGGCTGTTTGGAATTATATATGCCTCAGTTATCTATATATCAGATTTTGTTCAAATGGTTGGGAAATTTTCTGCTGTTACTTCTGCAAATATTTTTTTGTCATTTGTGTTGACTTCTGCATTTTCATTGACATTTATGTCTTGTTTTTCTTTGTTTCATGTTGGAGTTGTTGAGTTATTGTTTCATGGGCCTTTTTGTTTTTTAAAGTTATTTCCTTTCATGATAGCTAGCTGTGATTCAATGTTCAACATCTGAAAGTCTGTCTTTAGTTTTGTTCAAAAGCTGGTATTGTCAACTTTTAATGGAATTTTTAATTTTTTGAATATCTCTATGAACCTATATCATGCATTCTATTTTTTTCCTATATTGTTCATTCAAGGTTTCCAACATTCTCTATGCTCCTGTAATTTTTTTTAGATCTATGTCTTCTCTAGATGTCCTGATCAATTTCTTCATTAAGGTTGTCATTTTTTTTACCTGAGAGATTATTTCTCATTTGATTTCCCCTATAGTCAGATGAAGTTGCTCCTTCTATCCCTTTTCCTTCTCTTTCTTCCTTCCTTTCTTTTTGTGCCAGGAATTGGACTCAACCTCATGGACTTGTTTCTTCATTTCAGTTATTATCTTTTCAGAAATTTCAAGTGTGTGACTTCCATTATTTTCTATGGTGATGTCTCCTGTACTTGTTCCAGATGGACTGGGAGTTTGAGATTGCATTTTTCTTTTTTGCTTTTTCATTTTCACCTCTTAGTTAATATTTTGGTCTTTTCAACCCTGCCATTCTCAACTGTCCTTTGTGTAATTCTTAGGGTTCTACTGTGTGGCTGACATTCATCCATCTGCCAGGCCCCAAAGTGCAAGGGGGAGACCAGTCACCCGAAATCCTCCTATGTTAAGGTATGTGCTTTTAAAGTAGAAGGATGAATGTCTTAGCAGTTCCTCATCCCTTCACTCATGCTTCTCCCCAGACAAACAATGTTTACTCCATAATCAAGCTGCTGGTGTCCTTGCTGATCTCTCTGAGATGGTGTAACTTCATTTCTTTTTTGTTTCTTTGGAGTCAGTTGGAATAAAAAAATTGAGTAACGTTCTTCTATTCCTTTTATTTTAGTAGTTTGTACCATGCTTTGCTACCTGGCACATTTCTATTTAAGCACAAATAATCTGTAAGTACATGTGGGGTTTTCTTTCTTTCCCATGTTAGAAGATCTTTCTTTTCCATGTTAGAAGACAGGAAAAAAGGATGAAAAGTTTTTTTTAAAAAAATTCCAACAATAAAGTATATAATAATTTTGTTTAGACTACTTATAATATTTTTTTCTGTATCTTATAGCAACAGTCAAGATGTTTTATGATGTCCATAAATGATTTAGCGTCTCATTACTTATCATACCTCGCCAAAATACTATATTACTATTTTTAATCCTTTGAAAATCATCTATCTTGTCTTGTCTTTTTTTTTGTTAGCAGACAGACTAGTTATCCAAATTTTGATCCTAGTTAGGCTTACTGTTGGTCTAATCAATATCTAAGAGAAAGAACTGTTAATCCTATTTGTTGGTCTCCATCGAAAATTCATAAATGCAAATTTCAAAAAACAGTGAAAGAAAGAGAGCTCAAGCAAATACATCTGAAGGCCAGTCGGTGTCAAAGGAAAAATAGTGATAGACAAAGTGAAATGGCTAAGAAAGACTTTATTCTAGCCTTTGTCATGGGCAGTTAAGACTAGACCTCGAACCCCCAAATTGACTCAAAATTATTGCACATACTTAGGGAGTATGATGTGATATTTTAGCCCATCACTTCATTTTGTTTTATTATTTATTGTCATGAGACCATTTGTTCCCTGTCTTTTTTTAGCTATTTAAAAACCCTGTACCATGTTATTAATTCTAGTCATCCATTGATTTGTTGGGAGTTGAAGTTTGCCAGGGTGCACCAGTTGAAGAGGGTGTTACAGGCAGGTCACTGGGCATCTGTGTTAGCTAATAAGCCCCACAGGTCTTCATGACAAATTTTGCATCATGGATCATGAGTTCCTGCTAAAGTTGGGCTACCATCCTGCCATGGGATCTGGAGAGAGCCTGCCTGCCTTCCTAGAGAATTTCCTTTCAAAGAGAGGGTTCCAGGGTCCATGATCAGGCATTACCAGGCAGGAAACTAGTGAAAAAACCTTTGAAAGATTTTCATCTCAAAGAGCAGAAAAAATATTTACAATTACATTCTTTCCTAAATGCTGTAAGAAAGAGGAAGTCAAAGTTCTTTAGGAAGAAACCAAAACATTTAGTCAAGTCAAAGGAACATTAAGGCATCTTGATCCTCAGGTACTATTAGCATGTCATATGCTAAAAGAAGCAAAAAATCATATAACCCCTCCTCCCTGAAGCTGCTGTCCATATTGTTTGCTTGTCTTTACAGCAAAAC
Source organism: Cavia porcellus (assembly GCF_034190915.1). Taxonomy (NCBI): domain Eukaryota; kingdom Metazoa; phylum Chordata; class Mammalia; order Rodentia; family Caviidae; genus Cavia; species Cavia porcellus. Next base: position 76,098,625 of record NW_026947490.1, read on the forward strand.
TCATTGAAAGGGTTAGTCATAGTCCCTGTCTCTAGTGAATTGTCTTTCCTTTCTACAGATAATTTTTATCATCACTCAGCCTTTGGTAGTCTTCATAAATGATCAGTTGCCAATTCGGTGCCGATTTCTCTGTATTTTATTTGTCCTCAGAAGTATTCAATAGATTAACCACATTTTTCTTCTTAGGACTCTTTCTTTCCTTCCCATATGTTTTTTTTTCCCTTCCATTTTATTTGACCCTCCTCAAGTCTCCTTGGCTGGCTTTTCCTCTACAACAGCTAAGGTTAGAAAGACTAAGGGCTTTGTCTTGGATCTTCTATTTTTCTTTATTAATTTTTGTTTTTAAATTGAACTACACAGTCCTTTTGGTAACATCATACTGCTCCCTGTGTTGGCATCCTTGTGTTGATGGCTGACTCTCACATTAATTAACCCTCACTCTCTTCCATCTTCAATTATTTTAGTAAATGGCAGTATTACCTACTTCTATGGTTTCAATATGGTTTTATGTTCCCCAAAGTTTTCTACGTAAAAGGATTTGTTCCCAGGGTGGCACTATTGCAAGGGGATGGAATTTTTAAGGGAGGGGCATTCTTAGGTCATGGGTAGTGTAAAGTAACTCTTGGCACTTGGTAGTTCTCTACAGAAGTTTGTTATAAAGAGAACAAGTTTTCTCTGAACACTGGCTCAAGATACGAGTGCTTATCCCACACATACCCCTGTCATGGTCATATGCCATGAAGTGACAGAAAGAACCAAGCTGAGGCAGGAGATTACAGGGTGACAAAGTATTGGGGCAGGTGGGGGTAACCTGGCAATCATGGACATGCAGGACACATGTGTTGAAGCCCTGCACCTGGGACCAATCAGAGCGCGCTATTTTCAGCTCTTCTTGTGGAAGCTCAAGCAAGTTTTTGATAGGACGATCTAGATCTGACTTCAGGCTGGGGACAGAGACACAAAGACAGCTTGCATTAAGGCCATGGCCACTGTGAGATCTTTCAGTGGCCCGCTCTGCTCTCTGCAGTGCTTTTTTATTTTCCTAATTTTAACTGGCCCATGCTCAACCTTGCACAGTACGTTTCTTTTCCTACCTTTAATACTTTTAGCAAAAGTGAAACGTTTTTCACTTTTCTTGACCAATTATTTATTCAAGATAACAAGAACCTAGAGAGAATCTCCAAAAAATGTTCATAGCATCCCTTCCTTCCAATAAAAGGTGCCCTCACCATCGGGGTTGTGCCAGTCTGTTTGGATTGTGATCTTGTAGAACTGTGAGCTACATAAATGTCTTTCCTCACAGTCCGTTTCAAACATTTCATAATAGAGATGAAAAGCTAATATTTACCTAAGTCTGAGCCTGTATTTCCTATTATTCCTCACTTTGTATATGCAAATTAAAAACAATCCTGGTATTCTTATCATTACACCTTTTTAATCACCAGTTCCTCTCCTTGCAATACTTGATCTCTGATTGCACTAATACCTTCCAATATTTCATTCTTCAGAAAATCAAAAGATGATTTCTTTTTAATGAAGGGGAGTGTTTCTGAGAAAGGGTCTCAATATGAACAGCCCATGTGTGCCTGCACTCACTATGTGGCTCAATCCAGTCTAGAACTCATGATTTTCCTGTTAGCATCCTGAGTACTGGAGTACAGGTGTACCTAGCTTTAGAGTTTGCTTTTGTTTTTCAGTATAGGGGGCAGAATTCAGGATTTTCACATTGAGTGTATCCCCAGCCTTTTAAAAAATTTATTTTGAAATAAATCAGACTCACATGTGTAAACATCATATTGTCTCAGTGTAAAGAACTGAAAGAGGAAATAGGATCCAAATTGTACAATAGATACTGTGAATATAAAAGGAGAAAAAACTGTGCAAAAGGAAAGAACAACCAGGATGAGGGAAAGGAGAAAGGAAACAGGGAAAAACATCATATATATATGATAATTACACTACTGATCCCTATTCAGTATTCAGTTCATCAAAAAGAACAGTTTGTGCCTTCATTGATCTGTTTTTAACCCATATATCATATAATCTGGGCACCTACTTTGAAGATAACAATATGCAATATATTAACCATTGTCATTCTCCTACTCTCTTGTTTTGAAATTCTGTACCCTCATTTTTGTTCTCTTCTCATTAAAAAAATAAAAACACAAAAATTAATTTTTAGAATTTTGAACCAAGTTCTCCCCAAGTTGCTAGTTTGCCAAGGCTGGGCCCAAACTTACATTCTTCCTAATTCCCAAAGTACTGGAATTTCAGGTCACCACCATGCCTGGCTCTAAGGATCTTTTAAAAACATACCAGATAATGGAACTTGCCATCTACAATCAGAATTAAATCCAAACTCTCCTCATGCCCAACAACCCTCAGAGGTACTGCTTTCTGCTTTTCTTTGATGTGAGGTCTCTATGATCCCCCACAGCCTCCAGCTGTGTTGCCTTATACTCTGTTCCTGGAATTCTTTAGATGACTTCTTTTGAAATCATTGAATAAAAATCTCTTGGACATTTATTTATCTTTTTGGACTTATTGGATGCAATCTTATAAACATAGAAATTCACCCAGTGGCAAACATCAAAAGTACTTCATAACCGTATGCTATGGCTTGTGTCTAGATGTCCCCCTCATGCAGGCATAGGTGGGGTTCTCAGAGGTGCCTGGGTCTAGCGTGTGTGCTGCTGGAATTAGGAGTGTGTGGTCACTAAATTGGCCCACCGGTTGGTTTTGCATAGTTCTGAGTTGGATCGTGGGGAGGACCCACCCTGTGGGTGCTACCTGCCCTAAGGACAAGTGACCTGGCTAGAACATAAGGTCAGAAAGAGGGCTGCTGTGGCTGCTTGCTGCTTTGTTCCCCTACTCCTGTCCACCTGCATGGGCTGTTTGTCCTCTGTCACGCGACTCTATCCACTGTGGAGCCAGCCGACTATGAACTGAAACCTTTACAAACTTTAAGCCAAAATAACCTTTCCTCCTTTAACTTTGAGTGTTGGATATTTTGTCTTAGCAATAAGAAAAGCAACTAAGATACTATATTTTGAGCATATGGATAATTATTCATTATAGAGTGGAAGACTGGGTTTGTGAAAACCAGACTAAGCAATGAGAGTTCGGAAAACCCATGAGTTATGTTAGGCTGGGGTCACTGTTTGGTTTAATTTACACGCTATTTAAAACCTTGTACATCACAGTTGGAAATGTTGATTTTTGTCTTCTTTAAAAAGGCTGGGTGTCTGTTTTGAGGGGCCCTCACTGGCACAATGATCTGACAGAGAGACTTCTTGACACTGTTCTTTGTTGTGTGATGCTGCTTCTGTCTCCCTCTTTCACACCCCTGCCTGGACTGTGTTCAGGACAGACAGCCGTGTTTATATGTCGGGTGATGTTGACTGAAAGCCAGTCAACTTACAACTAATCGATGCGGGAAATAGCAAAGTCGCACCTGTCTTAACTTACAGAAGTATTATTTTTAATAAGTACTGCATATATGAAGATTAAACTGTTAAGTAAAAATTTGAAGTACTTATCTTTTTCCTAGAATAAGCACACATTTTTGGTAAGAGTATTAAGCTGGCAGTTTTTAAACCTAAGATTGCCTAGTACAGATTATCAGTATGAGATAACCCTATATTCTGACAATAATTGAAGTATAGTAGCACACTTTTCCACATTTAGGAAATAAAAACATGTATTCAGTTTATGCCTTTTTCTGAATGCAAACATAGTATATTCTTATTATGCAAGAATTTTTATACAAAAAAAGCAAAATGAGAATTAGCCAGAGTTGGTAGCAGATTACTGTAAGCACTCAGGGGCTGAGGCAGATGATCACTGTGAGTTTGAGACCGTTACTAAGTTTAAGGCCAAACTACACTATGTAGTGAATCATTGTCTCAGAAAAGAAAACAAGAAAGAAAGCAAGCAAGCAAGCAAGAAAGAATGACAGACAGACAGACAGACAGAAAGAAAGAAAATTACATATAATCCAACTGTTATGATAGTCAATGGGTGTGTTTGCAAAAATGTGTATAGAGAGAAATATATATAAAGATTATGCAACTATAGATTGTTAAAGCAACACTAAAATAACTGAAAACTAATTTAAACAACATTTAAAATTAGCCAACTTAATAATAATTTTCTCACTTTCTAATATGCCACCAACAATTTTGTGTATTACTAAATTGAGAGGATATTTGTAAGAGAAAAAATAGGTTTTATTTTTTTATATAACAAATAATTTTTCTTTAAATTTAAAATTAATGTAATTAGAACCAATCATTCTTGCTCTGTTAACACAAAGCGTGAAAAGATTGATAAGAAAAGGGAGAAGTGTGAAGAAAGAAAGAAAGAATTAAAGTTTTACTTTCTCCAATATTATATTCTTTATTAAGTTTCTATTTTGGTTTAGTCTCACAATTTAGACTTAGAAATACTTTTACAATATAAAGATAAGACATGCTATTTTAAAAAATCTGCTACTATGCTTGGAAAGATTCTAATTTTTTGGTATTCTATTTTAATAAATATAGAAATGTAACTGAATGAATAATTCAAAGAAATATTATTATCCTTCCTAGTAGGAATGGTTTTCTTCCTTTGTTTGATTAGGCATAAGAACTAGGCAGTTGGATTTGGGAAGTTTTAATTGTTGCATGAGTGTTTGAAACTAAGTATGACCCTATTTATATTTCACACGACTTGAGCTCACAGGTCCATCTTACTACTAATAATAGCACATCTATGAAATTAATGAGCTTAATTCAGTACACCCAATAAAATTCATGTAAAACTGCATTTAAAATGGACTTAATATGCTGACTTTTTATTATTACCTATAGGAAAATAGAGTTTGAAGACCCAACTTGACTCAGAATGGTGGCAAGTTAGCAGAGAGAGAGATTCCAAAATTATTGTTTGATGGATTCATGTACCATAGATTCATCACGAGGAAGTTCATCTGCCCTGTTGCTGAATTCAAAGAATTTCCAGTGCATATGTTTTCTAGGATGGCAGTTAGTAAGCTTTCTAGTCTACTGACTGTTCTTTTGGGTTCCTGTTTGTTGTCTTGGCCTTGACTTAGTGCTACAGTTTCAACTGGACTTCATGAAGTGTATTATATGAATCTAGGATTTGTACATTTTCTTGATTAACTTTGCAAAGAATGAGCTATAAAATTAAAGATAAATTTTATATTCCCTTATATAAAAAGAAATAGACTTCTACTTTAAAAGTAGAGAGTGAATTTATCATGAGCAATTTTTAATCTTAGTGCTTTTTATTATCTATTTTTAAAGCAAATAGTGAAAACTGAATATTATAACCAAGAATATGTATTTACTATCTAAATCACTGAAATATCTGGCACAAGTGCAAAGATGGTTTTTCTCCAAATTATTGCTGTAGAGACATTAAACTTAGGAAAGAATGAAACAATAATAAATGTGACTATTTCATGTACACTGTGTAGTGTAAATATACATTTCACCTTCAGTACCCAAAACAATATTTTAGGCAAATAGATAGTAGTCGCTTATGTAAAAGTTCTTTATCATAATTGTATTGTTTTTAATCTGGGCTTATAGCAAAAGTATTTAATAGAATAGATGAACCAGCTCCACAAAAGTAATGTAAACAATATGTATTGCACACATGTACAAACAAAGAAGAAGTGGATGAAAAGATGGATGGTGAAGAGAGGGGATGAGCAAAAGAATTGGGGTGGGCTATGAGCATGCACCAGTGCCACACGAGGAGTATAAACATTATGTAGTATAAATATGTATGAATAACGAAAAGCAAGATCTATTCTGAAGCAAGAATAGATCAAGGTACTTCCATCAGACTGTCCGTGGATGTCTGGAAGTCACTCTTCAAATCTGTCCCCTTCTCTTGCACTCTCCCTTTTGTGCTCCTGCCCTACGCTCTGCAGTTTCATTATTTATCTGATTATTGTAAATATCTAAAGTTCAGAGATCCCAGTGGGGTATTAAAAAGTGAATCACAGCTGAGGTCCAGAAGAGTGAGCATGAAGTGCGTGGTACCTTAGGTTATTTTGTCACTGGCACTACTGTGTTCCCTGGCCTGAACAGCAAAGCCAAAAAAACTCCATTTGTCTTAGCCTCACCCTGATTATTAAACTGTAGAGCCATTTTGCTCCCATTTCCTTCTAACATTTTAGAAAATAAAGGTATTTAAGTGGGGTTCTGTGATTCTGATTCTTTCGAAAGGTCACAGCTCTGGCCAGAAAGGTTTCTAGGCAATGAAAAATTGATTCACCCTGAAAAGAGGGAGGCTTGTTTTTCCTTCTTCCTAATGGCCTTTGCTGGGGAATTAGAACATCTCCCTCAGAACGGCTGACAGGCTCTGGCACAGATGGGAGTGGAGCTTCGGTATAAACACGTTAGTGTCTTGACTGCGAATTGCTTGCCATGTAGATGAATGCTTGTCACACTCTCTGGGAGACACTTGTCACATCCTCCAGAAGACCTGCTTATCATTCATGTGGTCACTTCCATTACCTCTGCACAGCCTGTGCTGACCTGCTATTAGGGACTCTAATTTAATTTCCCTCACCAGTGTCATGGGTTATTTCTCCCATTACGTTAGACATTTAATTTACAGGGTAAACTCCATCACATGAAAGAAGGAATTTTTCATGACAGTAGGAACCAGTGCCTTTTGAAGATTAAGATGCTGCTGGCTATTTATCTTGGTCATCTCAGTAGCTTGCAGCTGAAACTTCATTGAACGGTAATATATTCATATATCGATGGCGAGTCTGAAAGGCATGGGCACTGTCTATTTTGCTGATTTCATACAGTCACTTTTTAAAACAGATAGAATTTCTGGAAGATAGAGAAATAATATGATATTTTCCTCTTATCCCCCTATGGAACTAAACAATCCAACTTTTGTAGATTTTATTAAATTAGAATATTTCAAAAGGATAATAGTAGGGGAAATGACTTATTTTTCAGGATCATTTGAGGCTTACAGGTGTTGTTTCTTTGTTCTCAGATCTGAATTGAAAATGCACCTGCCAGTGAGCTGCTCTGAACGATGTGCAGCCCTGTAGACTTTAAGACACTGAAATGCACTTGTTATCTTAAAACTTTTCATCACTAATTGCTAGGATGTTTAAATATTTCATTCACTTATTCCTCAATTTCAAGACCTTGCCCAAATCGTCTCTTCCTTTCTCTAATGTTCTTACTTTACAAACATTCCACAGTTTTTACCAACACTCATCCATTTTCTTGGGCTGCGTGTAGTCGATACACAGCTGATACTTTTTGAACTTTAATAAAGGAAAAGTAAATGGGTCACACAGACCTTCATGATTCTGTGGTCAAGATGTCGACAGAGAGATAAACACATACTCACCTGGTTTTCCTAAAGTGTTGTGGGTTTCTCGTTCAGAATCCAAACTTGAACTCCTCCTCAACTCTTCTTCTTTGTTCACAACCTAGATCAAGATCTCCAGGAAATACACAGGCTTAAAGTGTATGTGGGATGTGATAGCATCTGTAAATATGAATTTTCCCGAGGACTGATGTACGCATGTCAGGCACCTTAGAGAAGCGTGCTGGCCCTGACTTGGTGGGTAGGATGGTTTAGGACAAAGGAGGCAATTCGAGGAATAAAGACACTAAAACCTGTTTCAAAATTTCAGTCTTAAGCACAAAAATGATATTTGTTTTTATGTCTTTCTAAATTTTCAATCTCTAGAGTGGCATAGGATCTCAGTTTCACCAATGAGACACACCTAAACGCTGCTGAAAGTATTTTATACCCAAACTATCTGGAGAAAGCCTCCCTCCTTCCTTTGTGGCAGGAGGGGAGATCTTAATGCTGAGTCAGAATGAAAAACAGGAAGAACCTGCCTTCTTGATGACATTGTCCAGTGACTCTCCTAAGACAGTCCTCTGTTGGATTTATCTAAATAAACAGTAAAAGAAGCTACAGTTAATGTCATTTACTACTGGTGACAAAATGCATTTCACACTGGTGTACTTACATGCAGTGAAGTCTTGGACTTCCCATGATGACGGTCCACCTGCTGATGAGTGGTCTTCCTTTTTCCCATTGTCATGTTGTAGCAAGCTTGATTAATCACAAATGCAAAGGGCATTGTTGGTTACTGTATCTTGTCCCCAAGGTGTACTTAAACAGATTTTCTAGATTTAGTACTTTTTACTCTCCGAGGAGCTCAGGTTGGCGTGTTTAGTGTGTTCCAAGACCAGATGTTCAGTTGTCTTTTCTCTCTCATTCATCAGCATACACTGCTATGAGCCACCTGAATGCCATAAATAATCATAAATAGTCATGAATATGCTTTATTCTCCCTAAATGAAATAATAAATGTGAACTTTTTATCAGTTTGGTGAACTAAATATGTGTGGCTGTTATAATCATTTTTATTGTAATTATATCCCTTCTTTCAGTACATCATGTCCTCTTACTAAAATACAGAATTCTAGGGGCTGAGGATTTAGCTCAGTGGCATAAGCGCCTGCCTTGCAAGGAGGCAGTCGTGAGTTCGATCCCCGGTATCCCTAAAAAAGGAAAAAGACAAAAAATGGACTAAAATACAGAATTCTAAGTATTATTTTAATGCTATGGGAGATGTATGGGGATTTCAATGAATCTCTTCATCAATATTAGAAACAGAAACAGCACGATAACTTTCTTAGTCTGAACATAAAATTAGTAGTAGATAGACTACAACACATAAGCATAGCATCTTCTAGGTTGTAAAGTCTGTAACCTGAATGAAAGTGTTAATATAAAGAAAAATATAAAGAATACAAATGGGAACAGGGCTTGGTCTACAAGAAGGACCAGTGCAAAAGTATTACAGTAAAACACTGACAGTGACCTTTAAGAGCATCCAGGGAAGAGAAATTTAAAAGATGTTTAATATTCTAATAATTAAAATTTCTCAGATTTCTTAATTTCCATTTTCCAAGGATTTTCAAGTTTTCTCAAAAATAACTAGATTTTTAAACCACTTTGACAGGACCAGTCACTGGCTTTGGAATCATTCTGAATAACTTTTCACAATTATACCAATTTTACTTTTTAATAGTTGAATTGCTTTCTGAAGTGTGGTTCTTAATCAGTTTTCATAACTTTTTTTTTTTCTAGTTGAGAAAAAGGGAATTTATCTATGAAGTGATGGAGTGGATTGTACTTTGATGGAGTTTGATTTCACTCTGAAAATTACATGTGCAGAATCACTGACCTTTAAACATTTGAGAAATTGCTGAGTTTCTGAATAATAGCATTTATAGACTTTTAATAAACACATTACTTAGTTATATACCTATAACTAGAGTTTATAGTGACAAGATGTTTCATAATGCTGCATGTAACTTCTGTTCATTCCTTTATATTAAAGTGTGGGTAGTATATTACTGAAAATGAATAATTTATTGTCTTGGTTGATTAATTCTTTTGTGTACTTTTTGCCCTTGAAAAAAAAGGAGTAAAATATTATATCTGCTCCCAAGACTGTCCATGAATGAATGGATCTTAGTGCCTAGTTGGACAGTGATTCATCAGAAATAGTCCTCCCTGGAATAGCTGTGTCCAGGACATGTCCCCTTGGAGGTGGTCAGAGGCATAATATGCCTTTAGAGATGGCGTATGTCCTAATTATTTTATAATTTAGTCCAGTAACTTGTTAAAACATTCAAATGCAGGTAACATTTTAGTAATGAATCTGACTTGTGGTCTAAGATCAAGGTTCTAGGTTTGTCTCCCCTCAGTGATGAAGATTCTGATCATTGGGAAATCACTTTTTTTGCATCAAACTGTACTCTGGGCATAATTTAACAGTTTTCTTCTTACTTACCATGCCATGCTGTCAGGAGAAACACACATAAAGAGAGAGAGAAAGGGTGAGAGAGAGACAGACAGACAAAGAGAGAGAGGGCTTTGAAATAATGAAAGTATTCTTATTTTCTAATAAAAGCATTTTATTATTATTGCTAGAACCTTATAAAGCGCTGAGTTAAAAATTTCACCATGTATGTTCATATACAAATTATTAACTTTTGTTTGTCTATGCCTAAACTTAATTCTCATGGTAATTCTCATTTTGTTTAAGTACTTGGTCTATGGTTTTCTGAGGAAATTCCAACCTGTCAAAATCTGTGCAGAGCAATTTTGAATTCAATGTAGACAATTAGAATTCCTTTCTTTTTAATTTTCCCTCAAAGTAACGCAGAGACCCAGACATCTTGCTGCCCAAAGCTGTGTTGCTAGGTGAGGAGAGGACATCTGTTCTTAAAGTATCCTTTGCTCTCCCTGGTCATTTACCTGGATATTCAAACCTCTCATCTTTTCTTTTCTTTCTAGTAGACTGCATGGGGCTCTCCAAGTGTTACTCACATTCTACCATAAGTTCTACTTTTCTTCAGGCTTCACTGTAACTCCTCTTTTTGCTAACAGCAAAACTTGCTTTTGCCAGTGCTCAGCATGATGTTCCTGCCACCCTGGGCCATATTGGGTTGGGAGGTGCTTCCTCCTAACCAGCCCTCTTATTTTCCATGGATGCGTAAGGCTTTGAGGGTACTGCCATCCAGTTGAAGAGCAAGATGCACGCTAGGAGTTTGGTATTCTTCACTCCTTAATCTGCAAACCCACTTGAAGAATTTCTCTCCCTCACATCTGGGAAGAGCTGGCAATGTGCACAGCTCTTCTTTCTCCTGTGGTATGGCTCCGTTTTATTCTCTTTTGCTGTTCATATGGAGAAAACTGAAGATTGTTTTTGATTGTGCAGCTCTATCACGTTCTATAGTCAATTATTTGCTTTCAATTTTGCTGCAACATATTCCATTGAAATGTAGCCTATCTTAAGCATGGATTGAGGCATTTTGAATGTGCCAGCCAAGAATTTATAGTCTTCCTAATCTAGTGGCTTTTCTATAGTGATATCTCTGCAGGGCCTGGGAAGAGCCACTTGTGTGAAACTGGAGAAATCGAAGCAAGGTGAACAGGGATGCAGAGCACATTATCTGCCCCACGAATTCATGTTTGTTTAATTCTCTTGCGATAAGAAGCCTTACAATATTGTTAAAAATGATTTCTGAAGAAGGTGGAAACTTGAAATGTGAAAAATGGGCATTTGGGTCTCCAAAATACTTAAAAATACTTATTCTTGGAAGTATAAATTATATGTCACATATATTTAACTATTTTAATAGACATTTGTAAGCTTTATTTTTCTCATGTCCTTACGAAGCTTCTGAGTGATTGTTATCTTTTGAGGAAGTCTGACTCCTTACAAAATAAAATGTAGCATTTTAGTGGTAGATAAAAAAATCTCTGCAAGTTCTTGTAGATCTTATTAGTGTATTGTGGCTTTTAATGCCAATCACTTGTTTGCACGTAAGGGGTGTGGAATGAGGAGAAATTATGAATTACCTTTAAATATTTGGAAGAATATGACATTTAATGGGTTATAACTAGATTACATTTTTAAAAGATTCTCAGAAGTAATAGATCATGTTTTTACTTGGCACCATATTTGTAGAAAAGAGAAATCTTGTAGAATTGGAAATAAGGAAAATAGGTCTAAGAGATTCCAAGAAACATTGATATCAAATGTTTTGATTTAGAATACCATTTTTATGATTTGGTCCTAAGAACAGATATATTTTGATTATTAATTTTGTATGGCAGTTATTTGGGGAATAAAACTATAGCCATGTTCTTGTCTGTTAGAAGTCTTCAGAGCTGGAGAAATGCAGATTAAGACTAAACTAAATCAAACAAGCAAACACAAACCTCACAAAATCAATGGTATAAATGCTACAGTTAAATCATGAACAAATAGCGTCAGAATTATAAGGGCGAACCACCCAAGTATCAGTCTCTTCCTAAGACTACTTTATATCTTCCCAGAACTTTAAGTTTCATTCATAATATGAAACTATACTACAAACATCCTGCCCCTGACAAGCTTTACTTGCTAACATTTTGCAATTAAGGTCTTTCTTAATTGCAAAACTTTCTTCAGTTAACTGTGTCAAAATTTTGTGTTATGCTGTCAGCCTTGTACACATAACACATGGCTGTGGCATAATGATTCTTTAAACATATCTCAATTTAAGTGTACTTCATTTCCTATAAGAAAAAGATCCATAGGGGGAAATGTGTTATTACTTCAAAAAAAAAATAAAACAACATAAAAGTAATATGAACAATTTAGGTGCTATAGCCACTCTGTCTTTGTTAGCCTTTTCTGATGATTAGTGAATTACACAGTTGGAAACTCAGCCAAGTCCAGCCTCAGATAAACTTTACTTATCTGTCCCATCCCAAAACCCAATACTTAAAGGAAAAGAAGTTTGACTTGGCTCGTGGTTTCAGGGAGTTAGTCCATGGTCCCCAGGCTCTAAAGCAGCAACATCCTGGTACAAGGATGAGGTATAACAAAAATGATTGGTTCTGTGGTTAAGAATAGAGCAGGCCTAGTGCAAGAAGGAAGGTGTAGAAAGACTGGACATGAGCTCCATCCCCATGACGCTATGACTTACCAGACATGCCCAGGTATGTACCACTGTCAAGCCAATTGGATTAACAATTAAGCTTACCCTGCAAGGTACAGCAATCTAGCATAATCCAAGTAGTTTTCATACAAATTTCTATTAGTTAACCTGGATGTAGGCATATTATTATTGTTACATAATCTGATTTTCTTAGTTTCATCTTATTATATATCCACATCTGGAACTAGGAATTAGACCATTCATGTAGCAGCATGTTATGACATATCTAGAGGTATTACTAAAATCTCATGCGCTCAGAAGTGGGTGTTTTGGAATCCGCCTGAATCTAGGGTTGTAATACTGGGATAAAGGGTGTGTGAGGACTGAATAGGGTTAGCACAGTTCTGCATGCAGATAATGAAAGCCCTGTCCCCAGATGTGAGTGGCACCCATAGGCTTATATCCTGGATGGGACACGCAGAGAGAGAAGGCAGACTTGCAGCTTCTGCCCGCTTCGTCGTGGACTGTTTCTCCTCTGAGAAACCCCTCTCTTACGCTGCCCTGCTTTGGAGCTGTTGATTATCAACTGAAACCACTACAAACTCTGAGCCAAAATAAACCTGTCCTCATTTAACTTGTGGGTGTATACTTGTGTCAGCAACGTGACACATTACTAAGACATAGCACCGCCAATCAGCATGTCTCAGGATGTCTTCACCAAATTTCCTAAATCTGAAGGTTTGCTTTCCCTGAAGCCAAAGCTCAAGCCTCCCTTAGCATCAGCATGGGTGGCAAACATGGTGTCGGCCTCTGAATGTTTGCTGGTTAGACAAGATGACAAGTAGAATTGATGTGTAGATAATACACATCTGCTGTGAAAAAACCACTTCAGTATTTAACCAACCCAAGTTTACCTACATTTCCTCTATGATGAAGTTTCTCTCTTTGTGGATACTTTAAACCAGATCTCAACAAGTCTTCACATGGGTCTTTCTTCTTTGAGCACCAGTTTCTTTCTAGCGTTCATATTTGTGAAAGAATGATACAATTGTCTGTCCCAGAAGGAAAACTTCGATTACTACATTTTGTGACTGCAATAGTTACAAGAGGCCATAAAATAAGATGCATTCTTTAAATAATTAAATGAGCCATGTCTAGGGAAGAGTTATTAACTTTTAATAATTTTTTTATTTTAGAATGATCTCAGAGTGCAGAAAAATTATAAAAATAGTTTCCATAAATCCAACATTCATTTCCTCTGCAATTAAAATCTATGTTGCTGTGACACCTTTGTCATAATTAATGAAACAATAGTGATATATTATTGTTAAAGTCTGTGCATTGTTGGAATTTTAAAAGAATTACCCAGAGTATTTTTCTGTCCCGGCATCCTGTTCAGGACCCTATCTTACATGCAGTGTCCTATGGTCTTAGCCTCTTGATTTTGACAGTTAATCAAGATGGCCTGAATGTTTCCCTCAGTATAACCAAACTTTGAACAAATTTCTTGATTTCTCTTTACTTAAAAAAAATTTACCTTAGAAAAACTGCAACTCTAAATTATTTCTCTGGCACTTTGGAATGCATATAATTTTTTCCAGTTTCCTTGCAGATTTTATGATCTATCAATGTCTTTCTCAAAGACCTGGAAAGCTTCTGTGTTAATCAATGCTGGGACCAAGTACTTGACAAAAGATTTATTTTGGGTCACAGTTTCAAAGATTTTGAGCCACAGATGGCCAGTTCCATTGCTGCAGGCATCCAGTGACACAGAACATCATGGAGAAGGGGTGTGTCGGGCAAAGCTTCTCACTTCGCCATGACTGGGCCACAAAGGGCCATAGAGGATTTAGGAAGTGGAAATGGAAGAGGAAACATAAAGGACCAGTATGGTCCCAAGGATGTGCCCCATATCTTACATCATCCCAGCAGGCTCCAACTCCAATGTGCACTCAGCCATGAACTCATCAGTGGATCAATGCCTTGAGTGAGTTTACTATTCTCACAGTCCACTCACCTCTAAGGAGTCTCACAATCCAATTATGCTGGCCATCAGTATTAACTGGCATGCAGTTTCTTTGAAATATGAATCTGGAAGCAGATAGATTTTGGTCACCAGATAGGATCCAACTTTAATGGGTTCCAGTTGCAAACACATAGATGTGCAAATAGACAAAGACATTTGTGAACTCAGGAATGGGGTGCAATATGCTTGATACATCTCAGTGGCCAGCCTCCTCGTAATGACTCCAGTGCTTTTCCACGAGCTCATCCCCATGGTTAGAAACTCTCCTTCCTATGGTTTCAAAGGAGTGGAGTTCAGCTTTTCTACTTTATTGAAATAGTCTTGAATGAAGTCTCCCTTGACTACTTATTTCCTGTACAATTCCTGCTTTGACAATAATTTCTCAGATCCCTCCTATTTTCTATAATTTGACATTTTGATAAATTCTTATTGGGCATCTTATAAAATATCCCTCACTTGGAATTTATCTGATATTATTCCCATGATTAGAGTCATGTTGTACATACCTTTTTGTAAAAATGGCCCAGACACAAAATTCCATTCACATGAAGAATATCAGTACTAGTGTGACATATCATTACTCATGCTGACCTTGGTCACTTGGGTGAAGTCACTGTTGTTTATCCAACATCCTTTTATACTGCTGTACTGAGTAAAACCCACAGTCAAGGAGGGTAGGTACCTCCCTTTTCATAGTGAAATATCTATCAGTATATTTATCTATCTATCCATCTTTATCATCTGTTTTAATCTATCTTCTACCATACACATTTATTTATATGAATTTTCTACCAAATATATCTTCCTGCAATGGAAGAATAGATTAGAATAGATGTCTTCCTGTGTTTTCCTGCAATGGAAGAATAGATTTATTGTTCATTGCATTTATTAATTTCATCATTTAGGTGGTTGTGTGGACATTTTTATTCTTTGGTTTTAACCTCTTGCTACTTGACCCATTTCATTTCTAGCCACTGGGAGCCTTTCAGCTGTTTCATGTGTCACTTTGATATGCCTCTATCTTTGTTATGCACATATTTTTTGAGAACTTATTTTCTGGAATTCTTGGAGTATAATAAGTAAACAATAGGCATAGAGTGAGATCCAGGCTTCCCACTGTTAGAGTGGGAGTTTAGAGATAAGCAAGAAGAAGCTTGAATGATCTATAAGTCAATAAATTAGAATTTGACATAGCAGTGTGAGCTGATTTAGTTTATTGTAGCTTTAATTTTATTCTTAAGTTTTATTTCTGGCAGAAGAAATTTTCCAGGTTCATTGTGTGTATTCTCTGCCTTAGTCCTAATCTTGGTTATTTTTCCCCAGGAATCGTATTTTCTTTTTCCTGATAATATCAGAAATAAAATCCTGGGTATTAAAAAAAACCCTAGGTATTAAATGTGCTTGTTACTATTTTGGTGGTTATAGGCCCCCTCCGCTCACAGAGTAAGACAATATATACAAACACGTATTTCTATATGTGGTAACTCATTATCTGTAATAAGAAAAGTAAATGGGCTCACTCGGATATCTCAAATTCTAATTCATTAATTTATGGATTATTTTAATCACTTCTCTTTGCTTATTTATTCTCCTACTCCAGGAGTGAAAACCCTGAATTTTACCCTCTGTCTCCTTTCAATTCTAGAATCTATGTAGACCAGTTTCACAATAGTTAATCTATGTTTGTCTGAGAAATCACTTAGGCGCAATTCTTATCCGGAGTTCCTTCTGTCCTTAATTTTATGGATCGACCCCACTCATTTCCAATTACTATGACCAGAATTTTTCCTCATAGCATTTTCAGTGAGATTATTTTATATATGTATACTATTTTTAGATTTTTCCTTCAAAATCCTTATTCCATCCTGAAACTTCCTAAATAATTATTTCAAAAAATTTTAAGTTGCATATCCCTAAATTTACTCTTTACAATGATTTCATTTCAGATTTTAATTTTTAAAATTATAGATTAAATGCTACAAATTTTTACTTAAGCATTGCTTTTATTGTATCCCAATAATTTTATATCTGGTTTGCATTTAATTCAAAATATTTTAAATTTCTTGATAATTTTTTCTCTGACCCATAGATGATTTAACAGTGTGTTGTTTTATTTCCTAATATTTGGACATTTCTAGTTTAATTCTAATCAGTCTAAGAACACACTTTGCATGACTTTTTTTCTTTTAAATTTCTGAAGATGCTATCTGGCCAAGAATCGTTTGAAGAAAGTTTTCTGTTAGCTTTGTAAGATGTGTGTTCCGTGGTTGTTAATGGACTAGTCTATAAATGTCAATTAGATCAAATTGATTGATAATGCTGTTCAGGTCAACTCTATCTTTACTGATTTTCTGCCTGGTGGGAGTATCATCTGCTAAAAGACAGCAGCTGAAAACTTCAGCTCTGGTAGTATACCTATTTTTTTGTTGTTGTTCTACCAGGGTTTGCTTTAATTTTCAGTGCTCTCACATACTTATGGAAGTCAAGTTCTTACATACTTAGGATTACTACATCTTCTTGGAAAGTTAACTTCTTACCAGAATCAACTGCTCTTCTCTGCTCTGTCTCTGAAATTTTTTCTTGTTGTCAGTTCTACTTTTCTGAAATTAAAATAGCTCTCCATTTCTGTCCTGATTGGGGTTAACGTAGGGTTTATATATATAATTACTTTTAACTTCTCTTTCTGTATAGTTTGAGTTTTTGTAGATAATCATATTTTTTAATCCATTCAGACAGTCTCTGCTTTTAAATTGGCTTACATACACATGTAAGGTGATTATCTCATATGGTTACCTTTTTGTGACTATTTTGTACTCATAGCATTTGTCCTTATTTCTCTCTTCATTCTGCCTGTATTGAGCACTGTATTTATTCCCTTTTATCTCTTATTAACATATTTTATTTATTTAGCTGTTTTTAGTCACTCCTTATATTGTGCTATGATTATGTGATATAGTTTTTGATGATCATTTGGAACTTCTTTTTACACCAAATAAGTATAAGAAAAATGAAGTCTTACTGGTTCTTGCTTCCCAGTGCTCTTGTTCTCCTGATGCGGTCATGTTTCTCACCAGTGTTGTTTCCCTTGTGCCTGAAGAGCCCTGTCCACAGTTTTTGTAGATCAGATCTACATGCAGCCCATTCCCTCAGTTTCTGTTTGTCCAATTATTGTTATGGTTTTCCTCCTCTTAAAGAACGATTTCCAGAATGTACAATTACGGGTTGCTGTGTTATTTGTGTTATCAACACTTGTGTAGCTCACACTGGTGTCTTCCAACTTCAATGGGCTCTGCACAGAAGTGGTCTTTACTTTTACACCTGATCTTCTATACATAGAGTATTTCTGTCATCTCACTTCATCTAATTTTTTTCTGTTTGGGTTCCTGAACTCTGAAAATGATATGTCTAGAAATGTTTTTTCTCCAAGCTTCCTGAATCTGTGGTTTGATATTTTTATTAAGTGTAGATTTCTCATAGCAATTACTGCTCAAATATTTCTTTTGCTCTGTTCTATTTTCTTAATTGGAGTTCGAATCACACATATATTACACCTTTAGAAATTCTACCTGAGGTTCTAGACATTTTATTTTATTGTTTTTACTTTGCAGCTGAGAACACTGATGTATCCTCAAGTGGACTGATTCCTGTGTTAATGTATTGATGAATCCCTGAAGGTGGTTTTTAAAAATTTAGACTGGTGTATTTAATTCCTTGTATAACTGAGAATTTCTGTCTTGCTTACTTTATGTGCTTTTACATTTTCAACTCTCTATTAATGTTAATTTAATTGATCATAGTTATTTTAACCTCATATATATATAATATCTAAAGTAACCCCATCTTTTCCAATTATGCAATTTCTTGTTTTCTGGCATTCCTTGTAATTTTTGCATAGAGTCAGTATCAGTACAGGTGGCACATGGGGAACTGGAAGACCACCCCCAACCTGAATTTGGGCAACACCCCTGGGTTTTCCTTACAATATTGTTTCTGAGAGAAGCAAAACAAAACAAAACAAAACAAAACAAAACAAAACAAACAAACAAAAAAAACAAAGACACAGGAACTCTCTAAAGTTCCAGGGCAGAGCACAGGTATGTTAGATATCAGCAGCTGCCTTCCAGTGACATTTTCCACACTTGCACCTCATGAAGGGTTCATACATGTGGACTGTGCCTCATGTATGTAATTTAATCAGACAAAATTCTGGGACAGGAATGTGTGCTGAAAGCTTTTGCGATGACTCTATTGATCATCGCTGTCTGTCTTATTCAGGGCTTGGGTGCACATCTTTTAGATCTGAAAGCATGATTTATCTGGTGGCTTCTATTTTCCTGTCCTACTAACTTGACTTTTCTGTTTATGCCACATCTCCATGTCTGTTTGCATGGACTCTATCCTGAGCATATCTCCCTGTCATCTTCAAAGAATGTAGCTGGCTTATTTTTCCTCAATGAATGCATGTTTCTAAGTTTGTGATCACCATACTATACAGAAGATCCTGTGATCTGTCTGTTGGATCCACCACTCTGTATCAGCATCTTGTAGTGTGAATAGCTAGTGTGAAAATTTCCTTACTAGCAAGGTCCGTGTTAGCTTTTGATGAGTTGCTTATTTTTAATGTTTGCTACAGGTGCCAAGAGATTGAATACTTTATTGTCTTTCTTTTACATCTCTATTCTTGACTTTGGGCTTCCTTAGATATCTCTGTTCAGAGAAATACATTTTGGAAAAATTACCCGGAGAAAGTTTAAATCTTATGTGTTATAATATGTCTAGTGTAGAGAGGATGCAGTCTGCAGTCTTTTGATAAAGTTCGGTCTCCTGTGGTTGTGTGTCTCCAGGCTGCCTGTAATTGTATCTCCAGGGGTATTTAACTAGCCCTCCTATTCCAGTCCTGTGTTCTCCTTATAGATTACAAAATTCCAATATATTACCATGTGGCTTTGATTCCTGTGCAGTATGTATTTTTCCTTATATGACACAGGAAAATTGCATAAGGCTGCAATAGTACAAGTGCTCATTGCCCAGCTGGGATAATTCTTTGGTAAATTCTTTTCCTGTGAGCAATATGTCTTTATTATGGATAATACTCCAGAGTACTTCATAATTATTGCATTCTCTTTCAGCTTTTTAGAATTATGAAGTTTATTTCTTGGATCTTTAGTATAGGAACCTGAAGGAGTTTTTGGAGGCTGTCTTAGTTAGTTTTTACTCGTCGCTGAGACAAAATACCTGAAGCCCAAAGCTGGGAAAGGAAAGGTTTATCTCTTACAGTTTTTGGAGGTTTCAGTCCACACTCAGTTGGCTCCAAGACAGGCAGGCATGGCTGGGCTGCAGTTCACGGCAGCCACCAACAGCAAAACTCGAACCAGCAAAGAGAAAGACACACCTTCTTCCTGCCATTACATCACATCCTGGCTCCACCCCTATGTGGGTGGAGCACTGACACCATCAATCCAAGCACTATACAATGAACCATCACAAATGAACAATGCAAACTCATGAGGCCTGGGGGACACAAACATAAACCATGACAGAGGCAAAAGTCACATGACTGTGACATCTAGAATTTAGCCAGCAGCAGTTCATCAGTATTACCAATTGAGTATTCGCATTCATTTATGATTAGCAGGTTTTGCACCACATAGTTAAATGTTGGGTGTAACTCCTCAGATGTTTTTATTTCTCCAGAATTTTGGGTGATGTTTAGTCTGTAGCCTCATATTTGTAATAGATCCAAGAAAAGTCACTGACTTTCAGCGTGTCTAGCTTTTTACTGCATTGCTGGGAGTGATAACTTCCAAACTCTACACATGTCAGAGCTCACCCTGGAAGTCTCAGAATTTTTAACACTGTAAATTATTTTATCAGTAAAGTTCTTGGTGAGATAGATAACTAATTCTTTCAGATGAATTTATATTTTAGGGTCAAAATTGTATTAAATAGTAGCTTACTTCTCTTATTCTCATTCTGAGATGTAGAGTTGATAAAAAGCAGCCTAACTCTGCAACAGAAAATATTCTGAAGCAGAGGAACCTTAAATCACTTGGCAACAATGATATAATATAAAGCATCACAACAATTATAAGTACAGAACTTCACAAAAATAGCAAGTGTTGTAGATTCTTGACTGAGTTTTTTGCTTTTTCCCTTTTCTGCCTCTTACAGTTTCTTAATTCTAATAAAAGAAAAACATATCTCTATTTCACTCTAGAATTGATATGTTAGAGCTTCTTGCTTAAATAATCATGTGTGGCTATTTTGACACAAATAGGAACACTCATTCTAACACATCCTCTTTGTTCATACACTAATCCAAAATGATCAAATGCTTATCGACTATTCCAGTAAAGTGCAACAGTGAAATCTTCTAAAACATGATCTTCCAGCAAAGGGATTTGATAAACAAGACCGACAGAGCTAAGAGGGTTTTAATATGTATGTGGTGATATAGTCTGTGCATTTCCTAAATTCTCTCATACTTAGGGTGAGTGCATATATACTGGTTTGGGAAATTAAGTGTGAAAAGTGTAGGGCAAAAGCCAGGCTGATTGTTTAAGAGATGGGACAGGAAGTGGCTGTAGTGCTATTGCGTACATCTGGGTGTTTGCACCCCCAGCCAAGCCTGGCCTCCCGTTAGCTAAGCTCAGACTGATGATTGCAAGAAGAGTGGCTTCAGTGGTGGTGCTGAGCCAGCAGTGTGAGCGAGTGCTGGACTGCCTTGGACACTGTGGCAAAAGGTCATCTTACCTGACAAAACTCCTGAAGCCGAAAGTGATATGCAGGCTATTTCCTGTCTCAGCAGCTATGAGCCACATTGCAGTGTCAACAAAACAAAGGAAGATGAATCTCTTCTTTTTCTATTTTCTTGGGAGATTCTAATAACTGAAGTTAACTGTTGTTTCAAATTGATTCTTTTAAACAATAAGTAAAGAAGATCATTGGTTGTACTAATGACAAGTAAAATAAGAATGTGACAAGTGATATCTTTGGGCAAAGAAACAATGTCATAAGTTTTATACAATAAATTTGCAGAAAAATTGTTTTTAATGCTCAATTATTAAATAAGAAGCAAATATATATATATCATAGTATATACACAAAAAAGTAACAGAATGGGAAAAATGATAGAATCTGGAAATCATGGAGTGCTTTTATGCCAGAGTTGAGAAGAGCCCTGCAAATGGAATGGTAAGACCACTGTATCTCCATTTTCTTGAACTCTGGGGCCAGCCCAGGTTCAAACTTCCCTCCATGGACCCAAGGGAGGCAGAAATAAGTACAGCAAAGACCCCCAAAATTCCTAAACCCCGGGGCAGGTAGCATGCATATTAGAAACATCAACATGGCCTATATTGACCATTTCTCACTCAGAATTCATTAATGACTTGTATGAATGTGCTGCATACCACACATGTAGTTATAACCAAATGAATTATGGGAAAGGTCACATGCAGTAGATACCATGGAGCTGACTCAGCCATCTGTCAATTATATCCTTCAGGACCCAATGAGAGGCACCCATTTTCAAATACAGAAGCTCACTTTATTCCTGGCCAGTCCTTTCATGCTGCTGTGCTTTCTTTCCTTTCTGCCCACACCAATGTTCTTTTCTATTTGCACTGTCCCCTCCTCCCCCAGTATGAGCATACTTTCCCCCTTTAAACTTGCTGTTTATTTGATACCATTCTGCACCGTGTCTGATGCTTTGTTTCTCCCTCATGCGAACCTATGAAGCCGAACTTGCCTCCACCCTCCCTGGTAACACTATGGTGTAAAAAGTACAGAAAAATGCTCTGAGTAAACAGTTTGAATACAGTAGCCCCTTTATCTCCTAAACCTGCAGCTAATGTGACCAACAATGAATACTTAGATCCAAGCACTCAGCTTTGTTCCATCACTATTGACCAAATCAAAGGCCATGGATTTTGGTGCAAAAGAAACAAAAGATTTATTCAAATCCAGGTCTCAGAGATGGAAGGGCCCAGTTGGCCCAGATTTCCATCTCACCATGTACAGGTGTTTTGAGGTTTTGTCTACCAAGTAGCGGTGAGGGAGGGGCCATGATGGAACAGCAGACATGCTCAGGTTACTCAGATCTCTCCCTTCTTCATGTAGAAAAACAACATGGGAGTCAATTTCCTGGTGCCAGGACCTCAAAATTCTGTCTGGGCTAAGAAGCAGCAGAGGTACCCATTTATTCCTAATGCCTAGGACAGTTTAGAGAATCCGCATCTCTAGAGGAGAAAAATCTTTTATTTCAGTGCTGATTATAAAAACATTAAGTGCTATATAGTCTAGAGCAATAAACTTTATGTATATTTTTCCTATACACACATACCCAGAACAATTTGTAAATGAAACACAGTTAGATATTAAAAACATATAATAATAGCATAAAACAATTACAATAATTATAATTATATACTACAATAAAGGTTATGTGAACAGGTATTCCAACTTGCTCAAAATCTCATTATATTTCCTTCAAGGATCCACTTTATGGCTTTCTTAGCATATAAAAATTGCCAACATTCCTACTTTCATGCTGTAAAGCCATATTCAAGTGTAATTTGCACATGATGTAAGGCTGTGACAGTTCAACTTTTAACTGAGATGCCTGAGAGTCTATAGCACAGGCATCGCAGATAAGTTGTGTGAAGATGATTCACATATCAAGAGGGACACAGCAACACTTCGATTTTAATTGCATTACTTCGAATTGGACGTCATTTAACACTTAAAACTTTCATACAGTAAGTCCCCATTTAACAGTGAGTTCCTTCCTGGAGAATGTTTGAAAGTCAAATTTATTCATAATTCGACAAAGTGAATCATTAACAATATACCTGTAAGAGTTTGCAAGTTGAATGTTTGTAAAATCAGGGACTTGCTGTACTTCTGAAATGTTTAGTATTTTTGTGCCATAATTGACAGCTGGTAGCTGAAGTTCTAGAAAGTAAAACCTTGGGTGTCTGCTGCATAGAGAAAATATTATAAATATAATACATATTATATCATAAATATATATAAAATAACTATATAATAAAACATATAATCTTCACTTCCTCGTTTTTGTCCTCAGTGTTTTCTGCAAGATGAACCTAAAAGATTCATAGCTGTTACAAAGTCAGCTATTGAATTCTTACTATGGAAAAGGCACTGGGGAAACAGTTGCATGGGTTAGTAAAATATATTCTCTCTGTCATAAAAAGGTCCTGTCTGTTTGAGATGTCTTGGCTAGCAAAATCTGCAAATCAGAAAGTAGTTCAGTTAAAATCTACTGCTACAATTCTAACATGATCTGAAGAGGGCTGGTGTGTAGCTCAGTTGTAGAGAATTTGCTCAGCATGCACTAAGCCCTGGGATCAATCTCTAGTAACACACACACACACACACACACCACCACCACCACCACCACCACCACCACCAGTGAACAGATATCCTGTATGTAATGAGAAAGAGACATTTGGTCATATTCTAATAAACGTTGTAATAACAGATTTTCAGAGTTTCATTTGTAGCTCATTGTAGTCTTTGTTTATTTCTGTGGTATGAATTTCCTCATCATCACTGACCTCAAGCTACTATGGTGATAATGACCATATTTAAAATATCCTGAAACTTTAGTTGACTCTTGTAAGTTTATACAGAGTTTGTTCCTGCATGGCATTGGTTCATACAGTGAGGCCAAAAATGCATTCTACAGAAATGGAAAATTAGGCTTATGATTATGAAACTAGATTTTGGGGGTAGGAAGTGAATGCTGGTTAATTTATATAGGGATTGTTCACCAGTCCAGCTCTTGAGTTTACCTACTGATTTGAGTTCACTGTGTCTTTCCTTTGCTTTCTTGAGGTAGAAGGAACAGGATTTTCCTTCATTCTCAGAGAATCCAGTCACTATTAAAGCACTGAAGCATGGACTGTGTGGAAGAGGTGCTTGCTAGGTAGCAGGAGGGTGAAATGAAATTCCTAGTCTGTCCTGCTGGTGGGGCTCAAAGAGCTGGAAGCATGGTAGGAAGAAAATGAAGGAAGGAAACAGGAATTTCAGATTTATGGGTTATAACCCGGGAATAATGAAGAACCAAGAGTGAACGTGAGGAAAGAGTCATAGTTTGTCAGTAGTTTGTGGCAATTCCATAAATCATATATAAAGTTTGAACACTCAAATATAAACCAGTATTAAATTTATGTGTGAAATATTTCAAAAAATAAGTACCACTGCTGTCAGGGCTACTTTTACCTACAAATAGTACAAGTAGATTTAATTTAGATTGTTTTTCTTAGTCTTTTGGGCAAAAGAATGTTACCTTTAATATGGCACATGACAGAAATTTGTGATATTTCAGGGAGTTGGGTGTTAAAGTGTGAGTAGTTTTGAATGGAAGTGGCTTAAATTAGTTGTTATGGTTGATACTTTGTGTCACCTTGAGAAGTCTAGAAGCTTAAATGGATCAGCAGGTCTAAATCCTGGGGGTCTTAAATAAGCCACTATTGCTCTAAGATGTTGTTCACGTGTCAATTACAGAAGGTCAGAAGTTTAACTAAATGATTGAGTAGGGGGTCAAGGTCCTTACTTTGTAATATCCTCAGACTCTACAAGAGGAAAGTACACAATGGTTTGAGTGCTACGAGGCACTAGATGGGGAGGAGCCCACCTTCAATATAAGAGAAGAAAAGAAGATTGCTCTTCTCACCTTTTGCTTTTGCTGCATTTGCTGTCTTCTGCTGTCTTGTAGTATTGTCCTTTAACCATGTCTGAAGTCCTTGGAGATAGCTGATTATGAACCGCAACTTCCACAAACTGTGAGCCAAATAAAACTTTCCTCCTCTAATTTTGGGTGCTGAGTATTCCGTCTCAGCAATGAGAGAAAAACAACCAATCTGTTAGTCAACATTAGATATTTATATGAAGAAACTACCAGAACTACTTTCACTTAAATGTTCCTTGAGTGATTGTTATGGTTGATAGATTGTGTCAACTTGAGTTTAGAAGTTTAACTACCAGACTCTGCAGGAAACCAGGATTCTCACTTTGTAAAAATCCTCATCCTATACAAGAGGGGGGCACAGAGATTTTGTGAGTGCTACATTCACCCTGGGTTGTGTGTGTGTGTGTGTGTGTGTGTGTGTGTGTGTGTGTGTAAAAGAGGCTTTATGTAATCTCTTTTTGCTCTGGCTGCTGCCTTAAAGTGTAGCCTCAGTGCCATGCCACCCTGCCTTGGAGCCATCTGATTATGGACTGAAACCTCCACAAACTGTGAGCTAAATTAATCTTTCCTTTCTTCATTTTGGGTGTCTGGTGGTTTTTTTCCCAGCAACGAGGGAAAAGTGATGAAGAAATGATATTTTAAATGAGTTAGTTTAATTTCTTGGATTTACTTAAGCGAGTTGAGTATACAACAGAATTTTCACTGTAGTTGATAACAATGATAATGTTTATCGTATAAAACATTATGAAGCAAATAGGAGTAGCGTATCTATTGTACAAAAATGTCATAGAAACCTGAGTTCTAAATCCACTGATAAACTTCAGATACAGAAGAATTACACTAATTGAGTGTGCTAAGTCTCCCATATCCATTACCTCACTTAATCCACAAAACACTCCTGATGAAAAAAATAAAATTGTATTTTTACAGTTGATAAAATAGTCTTTCTCTCAATAATTTAATTCTTTCCTTAAATTTTATTCTCCTTAACATAAAACTAATATTTCACATAAAAGACAAAAAAACAAATCAATATATAGAATTGGGAACAGGTCTGCTTAATGTTCTTGTAGCAAAGATAAGAAATCATCTGTTCATATTTTTCCAGCTGGCAACTAAAATTTTAGGCAGAGACATAGCTTGTGTTTTACCCATGCTTACCTGAGTAGAAAAGAAATGATAAGGGGATCTACAGACTAAATTTATTAAAATAAGGGTCACTGATGAATTTTGTATCTTCTTTATTTTAATTGGCTCTGTCTAATATACCCAGGTGTAAATAGGAGATGTTAATTCTTGACTGTGTGTTATTCTTTTATACTTAAAGGCTAAAATTAGGTAAGCAAGTAGGCAATTCTTTTTAACTGGGCTGTTTTATAGCAAGCAATACACATGCAATCAGAACTTTACAAAAACAATGCACATAGAACCAGATAGGTTCGTGTAATTATACCACTTTGACCTTCACTTTCAAATAGTGTTTGGTGAAAGTGTCATCTGTTTGAAATATTCCTTGGCTATGACTACAGAAATATTACCCAGACTTCGAAGTCTCTGTCAAATATGCTTTAATTCAAACTTTTTTCTAGTCTTTGTAATTGTCTGTAAATTTATTCTTGTTAAAATTTTCATAGTACTCTTATGCTATTTACGATATTATTTAGTATTTAGAATTCTGCTATTAAAGCATCAGGTCTTCTTTCCAGGGTCTGCAAGCTCCTGAGAATAAAAACCATGTGTATTTCCTGTAGTTACGGCATCCTGTACTTTGCAGAGAGCAGGCAGCTCAATGCATACTTTTTCATTTACATTTTATGAAACAGTATTAATATTAATGATCTTCCTCTGAGATATTCTCAGAAAGCAACCTTTGACTTTGTGCATAAAAGTGTAGGGTAAATAATAAAATGAAGGTTAGGAAGTTTCTCTATCTGATTTATCACTGTGGTGAAATAATCTCAATTAATTTGACTGCATCCATATTCCTTGACATGTGGCTATAACTTTTATATCTCTATTCATGAAATTTTATTACTGCAAAATAATAAAAATATACTCCGCAATCTGAGTGTATATTATTAATATAACCCTTTAAAGAAGATCTAAATTAAATAGATTCCTTGACATTAGGAGTATATTTTGTTCAATCCTTTAGGATTATTCTCATCAAAAGGAAGTAGGTAAGTCCTGTTTTTACTCCTTTGGTGGTTCCTTTTGGAAGGGATAAATTTTTTTAATCACAGAATTTGTTAAAAGATAGACATAATCACAAAATAAATAATCACATAAATAATATCTACTGCTTCATTGGGATACTTCTGTTTGAAAAGCCCTGATCAGTTAACTTCCAAAAGAAAACACTCACAAAAAGGAGATGTTTGCAATTCATCGAACTTGGAAGACGGAGAGACAGGACACCATGTCAGGTTCTGTCAGGGCCGCCAGTGGTACTGAGGGCCAGTGTAGTCATAAACAGTGAGCCCATGTGGTGTTCAACCTGAGTCATTATTCAATTATTTGATTATTATAATTGGTTAATTATTTTTCAATTATATTTCAACTTGAGTAATTATTCAGTGGGTCAACACAATAGTCTTTCCCAATGGAGGAACAATTAATTAACACAAGGAAGAGGTTCCTACATTCTTTGAACTATGTGTCATCATGGTAATAAGCAAATTTTGACATCAACAATGTAGCTTCCATCATTTGCGTATATGAATTTAGTTCTCCACTGATTTTTTTCCCCCTGCTCTGGAGAGTCATACATGCTGTCATACATGAGTAGCTAAAAATGTTGCTGTTTTGAGTTATAAAAATACTGGACTTTTGCATTTATTATGTGTATAGGTGTTTACTGCTAAATGCTTAAAGGGAAGTTTATTACAGCAGTATATGCTTGTTTTATTTAAAGGACTAAAATGTATAAAGAGAAACAATCTTTAGTTTTGTTTCTATCTTGTAAAATT
Source organism: Cavia porcellus (assembly GCF_034190915.1). Lineage (NCBI taxonomy): Eukaryota > Metazoa > Chordata > Mammalia > Rodentia > Caviidae > Cavia > Cavia porcellus. Next base: position 76,126,849 of record NW_026947490.1, read on the forward strand.
GAGTTGTTTCTCATACCAAGAACTCAACCAAGAACCAAGGCATTGAAAATGTCACCCATCTACTTCTTCCATTAGTAGCGTACACAGTGCATGCTAGATTGCCCAGAGAAGTGACCAGTTGGCTGTTGTTGACTGTGTCTTCCTGAGACTGGCAATGACCACATGAGGAAGGGACACAGAGTAAGGCAGCATAGTCAGACAGAAAAGAATTTTTATGTAACATGAAAACACAAAGTTGGTTCTGGACTATAGGTGATCTGCATTCATCCTCAACGAGTTGCACATAATCTCACCACCTTAATTTATTTAGCAAGACCAATTTAGATGGACTTGCTAAACATGTTGACTGTTACATAATGCATGAAGAGAGAAAGCTATTTCTGTGGTTATGTGCAAACTTGTAACAGCTCCCCAGGAGTCACAGGTGACAAGGGTGGTGAGGAAGTCGGTCCTGATATATGTGTGTGAAGGTCACACCAGCCTCACTGCATACTTTGTGTAACGTGTTTGGCAAACCTTTCACTGTGAAGGCTACAGTAGAGTATGTAACATCTTTCTCACATACATCAAATGGCTTGTCTTGGAACTCTGCTGTGCGTATGATAGGAAGCTTCATCCTACTTTCTAAAGTTTTTGAAAAGACCAGAGGGAGTGGTAAGATTTTTGTTTTTACATTTGAAGTTCAAGCAGCTATCACTGCTATCAATGACATGATTTAGATTCTTTAGTAATTCAGTGTAAGACTCTGCCTCTTCTCCAAAATCTATGTAGAGATCGGGAATATGAACCACAAAATTTCTCTTCAAGGAAATTTTATCACCTAGAGCTCTTGGTTGACCTGGACTTCAACCATGTTCTTGCCTTTGAGTTTTGCTTTGGATTTGGCCAGTCTCTATTTGCTTGCAGTTGGTATCAGTCTGCTGTATCCTCCAAGATGTTTCTTTTTATAGAACTTTTCCTTGAAGAAGCCCAGAATTGATCCACATCGTAATTTGAAACCATCTAGTTCCTTTGGCTCAATGACATTTGGATTCCATACAGCCCTATCAAATTCACCAAAACCAACACCAGTACATTTAGTATCAAAGTACTATAAATATCTCATTCAGTACAGGTTCACATTATCAAATCCCTGTACAACCAATGTCTTGTTTTCAAATCCTGATATCATTCCTAATATGCTCCTTTGAGGAGCTTCATTAAGGAAGTCTTCAGCTCTGTAAAAAACCCTATGGGCAATAGTAAAGACATGATTTTGGTTGCTGTCTTGATTGAGAGGTTTACTGTAACTCAGTCAAACACGTAAATATCAGAGCGCCCTCTAGTGTTGTCACAGATGCCAGAAATCTAGGGTGTCTCACTTTCTCTTGCTTCTATGCAGGGTAGACACATCAATGCCAGGACTGATAAACTTGCTCTTTTTTTTAGCTCCATGGCAAAGCTCTTTGTTATCTCCTACAATTTGCCATCCCTAGCGTTCTTGATCTTGGTTCCAGTTTAGCATCTTATCAACCATTAATATGTCAACAGAAAAGACAACACTTGTATTTTATTTGCATGCGTGCTAGTGTTATAATTGATATGTTCCTTGCAGGGAGTGAAGGTTACTTGTGCAAGGCTCAGTAGCCCTCACTGATCATTCTGGTGTAGCTGTCAGGACTGCAGACAGAGATAAGGAGTCTTACTATCTTCTTGTAGGCCTGATGAATCACCTGATGCCTCCCACCAGGTTCTGTGTCTGAAGCCCCTGTCTCGTCCTCAGGTTCATCACCACCTTGTCCTCATGATGCTGGTACCATGGTCAAAGAAGTACTTCAGCGCATTGTAGCAGGTGATTGGTGTTGACCTCGAGGTCTGCAGCCTTGCTGTGTTGGCTGTGGAGAGGCCCAGCCTAGCAGCACAGCAGGGTGGGCTCCACTGAGCTCAGAGCATGAGCCTGGCTGCAGACAGAACGAGGAGCATTGTACTCAGGCAGCAGCAGCGCCTGGCCGTGCTAGGAGGCGAGGTTCCCAGTGCAGGAAAGCTACATCTGGAGTTGGGCACATGCTACCCTCTGCAGTCACAGCTTCCTTCATTCTGTACTCAACAGTTTTTAAAAAGTGCAGCACAATGACACACAACATTGAATTTTATTGTGACGTTTCCTTAAATTCATGTAACGTCCTAGGATCGTATCTGTCCCCCTCTTACCCTGTTCTTCCTTCTTCCCTTCCCTGACCCTTTTCTCTTAATAATCTCCCTGCTACTTTCGTGTTGCCCCTAAATCCCCCTTTTCATTCCACAGAGGAGACAAACATGTGGGACTTTTCTCTCTGAGTCTGCATCATTTGACTTACCATGCTGTTTTGCAGGTCCATATATTTTTAAGGGAAAAATACTTCTTTATGGCTTAATATTATATCATTGTGCATATATCCTACTTCCTCCAATCATCTGTGGACCAGAGCACAGGCTGGTTCCATGTTTGTTGGCTTCTGTGAATCGTGCAGATATCTTACAGTACACCCACTTTAATTCCTGCTGCTAAAGTGAGAATACGTACTGACATGGATTATTATTTTTTAAAATTTTATTTAAGAGGAAAAAGAGAAAAAACAAAAACAAAACAAAGCGGTGTAAGGGTACAAGTAATACAGAACTACAAAAAAAAAAAAACAGTCAGAAATCACCAGTTAATAGATTACATATTATCATCTTAGAGATAGTTGCTCAAGTCACAGTATCAAAGCATACAAAGTGGACACTCAAACAGTGAGACTGCAAAGAGTTGTGTTCAGTGATCCAACCAAAAACATTAATATGGTCAGCTATTTAACACCCCTAAACACACTTGCTGTTGTATCCTTTAGAGCACTTTTTTCCCTCTCTTTTTTACAAAAAAAATTTACACATTTTGGGTTTTATTGCTCCTTAGTTCTTTATTACTTTTTCTGGGGAGAGAATAAAGTCAAATATGGCAAAACAAAGCTGGCAGTCAAAAACAAGGATAGACGTAGCACATGATGTAAAACAGAGTATAAGGTTATCAACAGTGGTTATCAACAATGTCTCTTGTTTTCTTAAAAAGAATTGTCTATCTCATTAGATATTATAAAGTTGAACAAAACAGTAGAGAGCAAGAACAATAAAACTTAAGCATTGTAAACATTACAGGACTTCCAAAGGTGACAATATTCAAATCAGAATGGGCATCTTAGTGAATCTTATTGCCTTCAAAGTAGTTGCCTATATCCTCAAACTTGATACTATCCTACAGAATGGAACAGAGTCTAATCAGTCAAAACAAGATAATGGAAGTATTACAGGACTTCAAAACAAGTTAATAGGAAATCAAAAAAGTTACTATTATATATCCTGCTAATTTTTTTAAATTTTTCCCCTTAATTAAAAAAACATAAAAATAACTAAATAATTTTTTAATGAATAAGGGAGAGGTTGAGATAAAACAGGACATAACAAAATAACAATACAGGTCAAAGCATGACTGTTTCAGCAACCTAGTGCTTCACCACCAAATAACCCGACTTAATAGTAGTTACCATAGTGTCTGTCTTTTTCCTTGAAATATTTGAATAAAACTTCATATACTATAGCTTCAAATATTTCCATATCAAAAAGCCCAGAATAAAGCCTTTCCAATTAATCAGTGAAAACTTTATAAGGCTTCAAGGCCACATAGTGGGGAATCATGATTACCACATATTTTTTTATATTTGAATCATTACTTACATTAGGGAAACTATTTGGTATTCACACATGCGAGATTGATTTATTTCACTTATGAGTATGGCCTCAAGCTGTGCCCATTTACTGATAAATACCTCAATGTGATCCTTCTTTATAGCTAAGTAGTACTCCATTGTATAGAAGTACCACAGCTTTTTTGTCCATTCCTCAGTTGATGGACATTTGGGTTGTTTCCAAGATCTGGCAATTACAAATTGTGCTGCTATAAACTTAGGTGCGCATATATCACTGTGGTATGATGCTTTCAGTCCTTCTGGGAATATGCCTAGAAGTGGAATAGCTGGAACAAATGGGACTTCCAATCCCAGCTTTTTGAGAAATCTCCAGACTGACCTCCACAAAGGCTGTACCAGTCTACACTCCCACCAATAGTGTAGGGGAGTTCCTTTTTTCCCACAGCCTCTCCAGCATTTGTTGTCGGTTTTCTTGATCCTGGCCATTCTTTCAGGAGTGAGATGATATCTCAGTGTGGTTTTAATTTGCATTTCTCTAATGACCAATGATGAACATTTTTTTCATGTATTTATTTGCCATTTGTATTTCTTCATCTGAGAAGTGCATATTCATCTCAGATGCCCATTTTTGGATTGGATCTTTGAATTTTGGGGGTCTAGTTTTTTTTTAATTCTTTATATGTTTTAGACAAGAGTCCCTTGTCTGAGAGAGAGTTCACTAAAATCTTTTCCCAGTTTGTGGGTTTTCTTTTCACTATGCTGGAGGTTTCTTTTGACATGCAGAAACTTTTTAAGAAGAAGTGGTCCCAGTTATTGATTCTGGGAAGTATTTCCCGTGTGGTTTGAGTCCTGTTCATGAATTCTCTACCTACTCCTATGTCTTCAAGGTTTCTACCCAATTTGTCTTCCAATAGATTTAGTGTTTCTGTTTTAATTTTCAGATCTTTGACCCATTTAGATTTTAATTTAGTACATGGTGATAGACATGGGTCTAGCTTTAGTTTTCGGCAAGTGGAGAGCCAGTTTTTCTAGCACTATTTATTAAAGAGACTGTCGTTCTTCCAGTGAACCTGCTTGGCTCCCTTTTCAAAGATAAGGTGGTTGAGTGTGTTTGTAGTTGTGGCTGTATCTTCTAATCTATTGCATTGATCTTCGGCTCTGTTTTGATTCCAATACCATGTTGATTTTACTACTGTTGCTTTGTAGTATAACTTCAAGTCAGGGATTGTGATGCCTCCTGCCTTGCCTTTGCTGCTTAGAACTGCCTTTGCTATTCTAGGTCTCTTCTGGTTCCAGATGAATTTTAGGAGTGATTTCTCTAGATCTATAAGGTATGTTGATGGTATTTTTTATTGGGATTGCATTGAATCTGTATAACAGTTTTGGGAGAATGGCCATTTTCACAATGTTTTTCTTCCTATCCATGAGCAAGGGATGTCTTTCCATTTTCTGAGATCATCTTCAATTTCTTTTTTCAGTGTATTATAATTTTCACTGTATAGGTCTTTCACTTCTTTTATAAAAGTAATTCCTAAATATTTCATTTTTTGCTTGCTAATGTGAAGAGTGTAGTTTCTCTTATTTCCCTCTCTGTGATTTTGTTGTTCATGTATAGGAATGCTATTGATTTCTGAGTATTGATTTTGTATCCAGCCACATTACTGAATTTATTTATTGTATCTAAGAGTCTTTCAATGGAGTTTAGGGGGTCTTCTATGTAGAGTATCATGTCATCTGCAAACAATGATAATTTAACTTCTTCTTTTCTTATCTTTACCCCTTTTATTTCTCTTTCTTGCCTAATTACTCTGGCTAGTACTTCCAGTACTATATTAAATAGGAGTGGTGATAAAGGACATCCTTGTCTTGTGCCTAATTTTAAAGTAAAGGCTTTCAATTTTTGGCCATTTAGTATGATGCTGGCTGTTGGTTTGTCATAAATGGCCTTTATTATATTGAGGTAAAGACCATCTATTCCAATTTTCTGTAAAGTTCTTATCATGAATAAATGTTGGACCTTATCGAAGACTTTTTCTGCATCTATAGAAATGATCATGTGATTCTTACTTTTGGCTTTATTGATATGGTGGATTACATTTATTGATTTACGTATGTTGAACCATCCTTGCATTCCTGGGATGAATCCCACTTGGTCATGGTGTATAATCTTCTTGATGATTAGTTGCGTCCTATTTGCCAATATTTTATTGAGGAATTTTGCATCTGTGTTCATTAGGGAGATTGGACTAAAGGTCTCTTTTTTAGTTGGGTCTTTCTCAGGTTTTGGTACTAGAGTAATATTTGCTTCCAGGAATGACTTAGGAAGGATTGCTTCACTTTCAATTTCATTGAATAGTTTGAGGAGTGTTGGCATTAGGTCTTCTTTGTGTTTCTTGTAGAATTCTGCAGTGAATCCATCTGGGCCTGGGCTCTTCTTTGTAGGTAAGGACTTAATTACATTTTCAATTTCATTAACAGAAATTGGGTTATTCAACAGTTTTACATCCTCTTGATCTAGCTTTGATACTTCATATGTTTCTAAGAATCTGTCTATTTCTTCTGTGTTATCAAACCTTTGAAAGTAGAGGTTTTCGAAATAGGTGTTGATGATCTTCTGTATTTCTGCTGGGTCTGTAGTGATTTCACCTTTTTCATTTTTTATTGCACGAATTTGAGCTTTTTCTTCCCTTTTTTAAGGTTGGCTAGGGGCTTATTGATTTTATTTATTCTTTCAAAGAACCAACTCTTTGATTCATTGATTCTTTTGATTGTTTTCTTAGTCCCTATTGCATTGATTTCTGCTCTGATTTTTATAATTTCCTGTCTTCTTTTGGCTTTGGGCTTGACTTGCTCTTCTTTTTCTAGTTGTTTGAGGTGTAGCATCAAGTTATTTATTTGTATTCGTTCTGTTTTCCTGATGTGGGAACTCAGTGCAATAAGTTTTCCTCTGAGGATGGCTTTCATCGCATGCCACAAATTCCCGTAAGTTGTATCTGCATTTTCATTTTCTTTTAGGTATTGTTTAATTTCTTCTTTAATTTCTTCTGTGACCCACTGATTACTTAAGAGTGTGTTATTCAGTTTCCATGTGATTGCAGGATTTTTGCAGTATCTTTTATCATTAATTTCTAATTTCAGAGCGCTATGATCCGATAACATGCAAGGGATGATTTCAACTATTTTGCATTTGTTAAAATATGTTCTGTGAGCTAATATATGGTCTATTTTAGAGAATGATCCATGTACTGCTGAGAAGAATGTGTATTCTGATGTTGTTGGGTGGAACATTCTGTATATATCTATCAAATTCATTTGTTCCCAGGTGTGATTCAGTTCTGTTATTTCTTTGCTCATTTTTTGTCTGGTTGATCTGTCCCTTGGTGTCAATGGTGTATTAAGGCCTCCTGTTACAGTTGTGTTACTGATAATTTGAGTTTTCATTTCTGTTAATAGTTGTTTTATGTAACTGGATGCTCTGGAGTTTGGTGCATATATATTTAAGATAGTTATCTCTTCCTCTTGGAGTTTCCCCCTAATGAGTATGTAGTGACCTTCTTTGTCCTTTATGGTCACTGTTGGTTTAAATTTCACGTTGTCTGCAAACAGAATAGCTACTCCTGCTTTTTTTTGGATACCTGCTGCATGAAGTATTGTTTTCCATCCTTTGACTTTCAGTCTGTGAGTATCCTTCTGGGTTAGGTGGGTTTCCTGTAAACAGCATATGGTTGGATTTTGTTTCTTGATCCATTCTGCTAGTCTGTTTCTTTTGATTGGTGCATTGAGACCATTTACATTAAAGGTTATTACTGTTAAATGCTGGTTTATTGTTGACATGTTATCTCTCTGATGTTGCATCTTTATCTTTCTGTTCTGTTTAATTATGTGCTTTGCTTAGTGGTTTTTTCCTTTGTGTATCTAAACTGTCTTTCAATATTTTTTGCAGGGTTGGTTTGGTGTTCATGAAGTTCTTCAGCTGTTGTTTGTCATGGAAATATCATATTTCATCATCAATTTTGAATGATAGTTTTTCAGGATACATCAGTCTAGGTTGGAAATCATTTTGCTTTAGGATCTGGAATACTTCACTCCATACTCTTCTTGACTTTATTGTTTGTGCTGAGAAGTCTGCTGTGATTCTGATAGGTTTTCCTTTATAAGTGATCTGTCTTTTCTCTCTGACAGCTTTTAATAATCTATTCTTGTGTTGGATTTCTGGGATGGTGATTATTATATGTCTGGGTGTAGTTTTATTTTGGTTATGACTATTTGGAGTTCTATATGCTTCACTGATCCTGATGTCGGTTTCTGATCTCATGCTTGGGAAATTTTCAGCTATTACTTCTCTAAATATCCTCTTGACATCCTTTATGTTGTCTCCTTCTTTTTCATTAATCCCTATCATTCTTATGTTATTTTTCTTTGCATCGTCTTGCAGTTGTTAAATTGTTATTTCCTGATTCCTTGTTATTTGTTTTAAAGATCTTTCCTTTCCTGTTCACTAGCTGCAATCCTGTCTTCAAGGTCTGAAATTCTATCTTCACTTTCATTAAGGCAGTTTTTACAACTTTCAGTGGAGTTTTTTATTTCCTGTATATCTTTGTGCATCTGCATTATGTATTCTGTTTGTTTCTTATATTGCTCATCTAGGCATTCTATCTTTTGGTTTAGTTCCTCCAATTTTTTAACTGTGTTTTCTTTAGATATATTCAGAATCTCTTTCATTTCTTTTACCATTTCTTCTTTTACCTGGGAGATTATTTCAAGTTTGAAATTCTTTAAAGCTTCCTGGAGTTGCTTGTTAATTTCAGTAGCTATTGTGTCTGATATTTGAGGTGAATGGCATATATTTTCTTCTATGTACATTGCTCCTAGAGTTTCTTGAGATGGGCTGGATGTTTGAGGTTGTAATTTGGTCTTTCGTTTTGTCATTTTCTACATTTCTGTGTTTCAAGTGTTATTTGAAGGCTTCCTCAGGGTCTGTTGGAAATCCCCTTCTATGTTTGCAGCTCCTGAGACTCTGGCACCCCGTTACCCCAAGCCACCGGGCCTTCAGAACCAATGGCCCTCTTCTGCCTGTTTAGAACTCCGTAGTTCCAGATAAGCTGGGCTTCAGGGACACTGTGCACCCACCTGCTTGTTGGAAGCTCCACAGTTCTCCAAGCACAGCCAGGATGGGTAGGCAGATGTAGATGCCTCAAACCCACCTCTCCACTTCACTGCACTGGAGAGACCCGAACAGTCTGGGCTTTGGGCAGAGTGCGCTGAGCACTCACCACAGGCCATGGGGCCTCTGGAACCTGTGATGCTCCCCTGCCCACTGAGACATCCACAGTCCTCCAGACACACGGGGAGGTGGATGCAGGCACCCTAGATCCGTCCAGCCCCTCCTCTGCACACAGATGGTGAGGTGCGGGAGTCCCAAACAGACTGGGCTCCGGGGATAGTGTGCGCCTGTCCACCCATTGGAAGCTCCACAGTTCTCCAAGTGCAGCTGGGATGGGAAAGCGGATGTAGAGGCCTCAAACCCACTTCTCCACTTCACTGCACCCGGAAACCTGGAGGGTCCTGAACAGTCTGGGCTTCGGGCAGAGTGCGCCGAGCACTTATCACAGGCTGTGGGGGCCTCTGGAACCTGCAATCCTCCCCTGCTTGCTGAGATCAACATGGATTATTCTTGATAGCCCTTCATGCCACTGGTGGATACCATTGACTGTCTCCAAAAATGTCAACTTGGTTGGAATCAAAAGCAAATCCCCCAAAGAAGGAGTACACGACCTAACTCATTTGATGTGGCTTTGTTCTTTTAATGCTTTCTTTCTAGATAGGAAACTGGGAAGAAAATTAAAATGCCTTAGGATTTTAGTTACTACATAGCTGCTTGCTAGGTTGAAGGTTTTGTTAAATTGCTGAACTTCTTTCACCTACGATGGTCGAGGCCTCTATATTTGTTAGAGTTCTCTAGATAATCAATCCATAGAACATGCATATTAATGTATTAGGTGGTCAGAGAAGAATCAGAGGTGCAAAAGACGTGCACGATGGCTGTCTGGAGGCTGGGAAGCCAGAGATTCTGTGGCCACTGTGGCTGCTCAGTCAAAAACTCTGGGATCCACAAACCAAGAGAGTTCAAAGATGCACGTGGCTGCTGGTAAAAACCCACCAGCTCCCTGAAGCTATCAGTGTGAATCCACAATGAAAAAATGGAAAGCCAGTGTCTGTAGCAACAGACTCAACTACTCAAGTAGAATAAAGCTTTTCAAACACAGGGAGACTTCTCCTAGCTTCCGTTTTCATTCCATCCAGGCTGCAAGCCTGTGAAGTGGTGCCACTCTCAGTTAGATTGGGTTTTCCTACGTCAGTTTGCTGGCTGCTATGTCCATCATCTCTGGAAACTTCCAGAGACATGCCAATGTGTTCTACTAACACGCTAGGTGCCTGTTAATCCAGGCAAGTTTACCATCCTGCAAAAGGTCAGAGTTCCTCAACTTACATTTAACCTAACTGATTTATTTATCATGTAATATTTTAAAAATCAAGTTAATATATCTCTTTGTGACCCATCAACCCTGTGGTTTAGGAAAAGTTTTCTTAATCCCTTTCAGAAGATATCAGAGAGCCGGAAGAAATTCCATATTAGAATTATTTTTTCAGATATGTGTATGTGACTCATGCTATTAATTCCAGCTACTGGGAAGGCTGAAGCAGGTGGATGGAAAGTTTAAGGTCTGCCTGAGTAATTTAGCTGTACCGTATTGTAAAAAAAATGTCATGGCTATAGCTCAGTGCTTCCTTGGTTCTGGAAAGAAATTGTTTCCCTCAAACTTGTGCATGGAGTGAGAATTAGTTTGGAAGAAAACAAAGAGAAGATAGTTATTTTGTTTTCTTGCTTGAATGCTATACTATTAAAAGTAGAAGTTACCTTACACCCTGAGGAGGCATATAAAAGTTTACCTGTTACATAGCATGGTAAGACCCTCACTATCAGGAAGACAGTTTAGAATTAGTTTTGTTTATACAAAACAGTATTCTGAGTGTTTGTAGTGTTTCAGATACTCTGCAGTTTGCTAGAGATGAAGAATTGATCAAAAGAGTTACAGACTTATCTTCAAGGACCTTACAAAGCAGCCGGATATTTGTTTATTTGTGAACATATTTACTTTTTTATGGTACTGGGTCTTGAACACAGGTTCTTCACCCTGAGCTGCATCTCCAGCCTTTTTAAGGTGTTTTTTAAAGCCAGGTTTAAGTAAGTTACCGAGGTTAACCATAGACTTGATCATTCAGCCTTAGCCTCTTAAAAATTTAAGATGAAAAATTTCTGAAGTGCTTAGAATAATGCCTGGTGCATTTTAGATTCCCCACTCTTTGTTTCATGATAAATGAATACCAAAACTACCTTTTCTCATACGTTTTTGGTGTTTCATGGCACCATGGAGACATTACTGGCTGGAAGTGGGCGACTGGTATAATTTTGTCACATTAACAATATTAAATCATGTGTTCTTGACTCCTGTTATTATTTGCATAAACCAGACAATTCTGTGTGTCTAAATTTTACTCTTCTTTTTGATATTTCTCTGCATATGTCCCAACTACTGTCCAGCGTCTGCTCTGAAGTTATCACACTATTGAGTCTTCCCTTTGTGGCCTAGGTCTACTAAAAGGCTTCTTCTCCCAGGAAGCTGCTCAAGGGCTCACACCATGGATGTGACTGTTGGGCAATGAGACTCCATCCAGGTGACCATGTACTGCCCCATGGTGCCTACTTTCTTTCCCTTTGTGTCACATTCCCATGGGAGCTACGGAGTGATGCTCCTTCGACTCTGTGTCTGTCAGTCCCTGTTTTTAGCAAGAGTACGTGCAGATCCTTCTAGGGGTGCTCTATTTTAGCAGAGCTGTAACACTGAGTTTCTAGTCCTTGGTGAAGATTTAGAAGGGTCTTGGTGACCACTCACATGCCTGCCCCTCTCTTCCTTGTGTAAGTGATGCTCAGTCTCACAGTGTATATCTAAATGTTACACCTAAGCATCACGTGCTCATGGGCAGGACCTTTAGAAGGTGATTAAATTATGTGACCTTGCTGTTAGAGGTGGGGGTGAGGTCCGATTGGAAAAGGCAGGTCACAGGGGTATAACCTGGAGGGATTTATCTCCCTTCCTGATTCTTCCCCTCCCTCCCTCTGCCTCCTGGTTTCTCGGGGTGAGCAGCCTTCCTTCCCTCATGCGGTCTCCCCATGCCATTTTGAATTGGGGCCAGCTAACTCCAGATTGAAACTGTGTGCCAAAATAAGCCTCGGCTCCTTTAAGTTGCTGGTGTCAGGTGTTTTATCTCAGTGATCAGGAAGGTGACTGAGACACTCAGATAGGGTGGATCAGCATGGCCCAGGCCTGAGGCTCCATCACAAAATTAACATTAAAGCCACTTGAGGCTCAAGAGAAAAGGACTTGCCCAATATTACAAGACTAGAAAGTTTCAGGAGACACCCACAATGAGGACAATTTCTGGTGTAAATTTTGTCACAAGAATCTTACCATCAATAAGCAAACCATCAGGACAGACAGTAGCTTTCTCAGTGCATGCTATTCTATTAAAACCAAGTTGAATTTAATTTTTAAGTATGTAATAATTGTGTATTATGGCTGGCAGTGGTGATCATAAAAGCCAAATGTAAAGGTTTTGTTAATTTGGAAATTAATTTTTTGGAAGGAGAATATTCAAATTGCTGCAAATATTAATAAAACAGAGTTATGTACGTTGTATGCTTTGTAGTAAAAATCTCTGAAACAAAGTTCTCTGAAATAATTATTCTTTGGCCAGCATACTGATAAAAGAATTGTTTTAGGAAAGATGCATTTTTCCTCTTTCAGTTGGTTCAATGCAAGTATATCACAAAGGAATTAATGCTTTAAACTTCTTTTTTTTTTTTTTACTGGCACCAGGAATCGAACTCATGACCACGTACTTGTAAGGTAGGCACTTATGCCACTGAACTCAATCCCCAGCCTCAACACTTTAAACTTCTTAAAGGAAGGTTTCGTGGGTTTGGGCACAGAGAGGTTTAGATTTTTTTAAATTAGAAAACAGGTTCTTTAAAGATGTGAGGGAGAGGAAAAGGGTAGGCAGAAGGCAAGCTGTAGATACTATGAATATCTGGGTAAGTTACTTTCCTGAGGATCCAATGTGAATTATGTAAATAGTGAATCAAGAAATGACATCATACAATGGTCATCTGCAATAGGAATCAAAAGATCTGAAATCTCCAGGTTTTAGTTCTGAATTTGTAGTCTTGGGCAAGTCATTGAAGCTCAGTGGACTTTAACATTTTTTTTTCCCCAATTTTTATTTTTATATTGGTACGCATTTACAATACATAGTAATTACATTCCTTGTGGGGAGTTAACATATGTACATAATGTTGCAAAAGTAGGAGACCTCCTAGCCCAGTTTGGAATCTCTCTGGTCATGTGACTGGACCATGTAGACAGACTCGAGAAAAGCAATGTTGGCAGAACAGGGAGAATAAAACGAGAGCTGGACAAGAATCAGATTGGAAAAAGGGAAGAAAAGAAATTCTAACAAGGACACAGAAGCTTAAAGAAAATGCAAATTGTAGATTTCAAGGAGACTAGAATGAAGGCCAGAAGATCAGACACGTGAGTAGGATTCTGTATTGGTTATAGGAACCCTGTGTTCTGAATTTTTAAAATCATTTTTGTAATTACAGTCATAATATTTCTTCTGCAAATGGGTCATGAAATATTAAATAGTTACCCTCTTTTCTATTGTTCCTATGTGCTGGTTCTTTAATTTCTTTAAAATATTCACGTTGAGTGCAAATTTTTTCAGTTGCAGACATCTGGGTCATTGTTCTAGCTTTAGTGACTCAGCTGTCCTTTTTCCTGTACAAACTCAGAGGCCCTTAATGCTTCTCACTTTTGCAGCAGATCATCTTAAATTAGGTATAAATTCCCCACACAGTGTCAGTTCTATGCATCTGTATTTTTATGCCCTTACCTTCAGACTGGAGCTTTTCTCACCTCTGTTCTCATAATATCCTTTTAAAAACACATATGTGTCTTTCTTCTCACCAAACATCATTGAATTTCTCAGAAGAATTTTCTCTCTTTTCTATTCTATTCTTTCTTTTTTTTTTCTTTCTTTCGCTCCTCTTTCCTGCCCTCTTTTGTCTTTTATCTGCAGATTAAACGTAATGATCAATACTTTGATACATTTATTGATAAATAAGTCACCCATTGTTAGACTACATTTCCCAGGTACCTACTAGAAAGTATAATTTTGATGCTGGGACCTGAAGGAACTTTTGAACTCTTGTATATTTTAATAGAATTCTAATTTCTGTTTTTCTCCTAAGTATTCCTTTGACTCCAGCTAAATCTTTAGTGACAAAAAAAAAAAGAAAAAAAGAAGTTAAGTTCTATTAGTAAAGAGAAAATATTCAGACCTAAGAGACCTCAATAGAAGATCAATAGGCTGTGAGAGCAATTATCTAATTCATCTGAGTCCCCCTCACCTTTATCGCTAGAAGAACTGGCTTTATTTCAATTCAGCCATAAAACCAATGGGTTATTAGCAGGAAAACAGTCAAGCAGTTCTTGCACTATAGCTACAGTTAAGAACAATTATGGTTTAAGTTCATGGAAACTGAAGAGATTAATAGACTTTCAAGGAGTTTTATGGACAATTATATATGAATGATAACTGTACTGTGTGGGAAGGGAAAGGCTCATATATCTGCATTTCCTTAAATGTGAACAAATTTTGGAAGAAATAGAAATCTTGTTGAATAAAGCTATTTTTCTTACTTAAAACTGCCAAAGACCAAAAAAAAAAAAAATACTAAGTGAGGTCAATATGCAGCCAGCTCTATTAATGCTTTGCATTAAAGATTTCATTAATCTTTTATAGATTGAGTGATAATAAGACTATTTTATCTCAAATGATCTTGGCCTGGATTTTGCTTGACATGTGTTTTATTAAGCATTCTTATCTGCCATCTTAATAATCTAGTGTAGATATTTATTAAAAGAATGGGTGAGTCACATTTCTACGCATTTCTTTCATTTAAGAAGCAGGAAGTATTTCCTGGTGACTTTGTTAATACAGATATGTAGAGGGTGTTTTTCCTTCTGTCATTCTGTTCAGTTCTTCCACTGTGCACCCTCTGTTTGCAACTCCCCGAGACAGTGTCCAACCCAAGACAGTGTCCAGCAGACACAGGGTAAAGATTTTTCTTTGCTGGGTGAACGGGGCAAACCATCACTGACCCCACATTTCAAGAGAAGTTAAAAGAAGCACACAATTCACAGAGGTGGCAGACAGCAAAGAAATATACTCTGGACAATTTTATAGAGTGATGAAGTGTTCTCATATTTCAAGGATAAGTTTTAACTTATTCATTACCACACTATATTTTAAATGATTTTTCTCTTATGTATTTTTTCTTCTTTCTATTTTTCCAGTAATTATAAATGTATATTAATTGTACAGATTATTAGATTTGCTGTGATATATATATATATATATATATATATATATATATATATGATTATATCCACACCCTCTTGAAATTCCCACTCTCTCTCCTCCTCTGGCCTCTTTCACCTACCTAAGTAGATCTTCTTCTACTTTAAGATCACTTTTCTTTCTTAGTTTCTACTTACGAAAGAACATACGTGATCTTTGTGTTTCTGTCTTATTTCCCATAAATACGATATCCTCCATGTCCATCTATTTTCCTCCAATCAGATGACACGCTTTCATAATTCAGTATGGCGGAGGAACACTCCACTGTGTACACAGACTATCTTTTCTCTGTTTATTCATCTACTGATGGGAAGCTAGGCTGACTCCATATCTTGACTACTGTGAATAGTGTTACAGTAAACAGATACGTCGACTTCATTTTCTTTGTATAAACCGAGATCTATAGCTAGATCGTACAACAATTAGATTTTTAATTTTTTAAGGCAGACTTAATCCTTTTTTGTTCCAAAGTGAATATACCAATTTATATGTCCATCAGCAATGTATAAGGATTCCCTTTCCCTTACATCTTTGCTAACATTTACTTTGCATGAGCACGTGTGTGTGTGTGTGTGTGTGTGTGTGTGTGTGTGTGTGCACGTGCATGCTTGATGCTAATCATTCTGACTGGGGTGAGTTGGGCTGTCAAAGTAGTTTTGCCTTGCATTTCATTGATTGCAAAAGTTATTGAACTTTTTTCTCCTCATATTTGCTGGTCAGTTGTAATTGTATTTTTAGAATTGCCTATTCAAACAACTTGCTTATTTTAACTGGGTGCCAAGTTCTTTTGCTGTTGATTTTTAAGTTCTTTTTACATTCTAAATATTAATCTTCTGTCTGATTAACAGCTGGCCAAGATTTCCTCCCATCCTGTAGGTTGTCTTCTATTCTTATTGTTTCTTTTACAGTTTTAAAGTTTCTTTTACAGAAACTTTTTCATTGAATGTTATTCCATTTACCAGTTCTTCCTTTTGTTTCAGAGCTACTGGAATACTATTCTGAAAATTGTTAGAATGACACGATTTAGACAGGAAAAAGTCAAAATCTGAGTACGGTGACTGGGATGGTTCTGCTACTACTATTTATCACTGAGATGAAAACCTGAGAAAAACAAAGGTGAGTATTCATTGGAGTATTATTCAGCTGTACTGAATTATGAGGTTCCAATTCATGATGGGTTCCATTCCTTTTTGACCTCTGGCAAGATAAATGCATCCTGGCTGAAGTGTGTGGCAGAGCACCGCAGCAAAAAAGCAAAGGGAGAGACCAGGGAAGAAGGACCAGGAACCAGACAGAGTTTCCAAGGTCATGTCCCCATGCCCACCCCTTTCCAGTAGATGCCACCTTCTAAGTTTCAATCCCTTCCTGATAGTGCCATCAAATGATAAACCCATCTGTGAATTTATCCACTGATGCTGGTAGACCCCTCATAATTTTTTTTCTTTTCTTCTTTTTTGACTCCTCATAATTTAATCACTTCCCTTCACGCTTACTTCTGAACACATGAACTTTTGTAGGAGGACACTGGATTCAAAACATAAGAGTTCTAGAGGTGTGGTTGTGGTAATGGGGTACTCGGGTTCCCAGGAGCGCCTCTCAGACTCTTGTTCTGCTCAAACAATGGGGCAAAAAAAAAAAAACCATACAGATTTTGTATTTATTAAGGTAAAAATAAAGAGAAAAAAGTAAGGAAAAAGAAGTGCTCTGCTGAGTGAATGTGGGCCAGTTAACTAGGAGAAGAGTGCAGGACAGGCTGGTAATAAGGCTCGTAGCAGCCACAGATTTAATACCTGCTATCTTTTATATCCTCATTCTGATGTCAGATACAGGCCATCCTATTAAAAACCTGCTTGATCTTTTGCCAGAGGGATTGAAGAGAGCATTCTTTAATTAGTATCAGGCACAGAGCTCACACGTAGTTTTGTGCATGTGTCCCGGATTTCTGTGATTGACGGGACATGACATGACATGACATGACATGATTGACATGATTGACAGTTCACACCGAATTGCCCATCCAGGTTGCCATTCCCTAAACACTTGCTTCATTCCCTTTTGCAAGACTTCATTCAGTCCCATAATTCCTTATGAGCCCTCGAGAGTATGAAGGCCTCTGCCTTTATAAAGCCCCTTTAGGGTAAAAGGGGTTATAGACCCTACCTATGGGGATTATGTACTCTCAGACTACCTTGGCATGTTGTGGTTCATTGCCTGGGCTGAGGAGCACCTGTCAGAAGATGGGAAAAGAGCGTCTGTTTGTAGAGAACTGTTGAACTTCCAGTTAAATGGGGACAAGAGAGTAACTTTACTACTAGGTTGGAGACATAGAGCCTATATCAGTCAGGGTTTTACTAGAGAATCAGCTATAACAGAAGACATACAAACATGTAAGAAGCTGCAAGCTTGGCTTACAATGGTCAGTCACAGAGCTGGATGAGGGAGTTTGCAGAGAGTTTTCTGCACACTGGAGGCTGAAAGCTGCAGTCCAAGGTCTGCAGCTCACCGCAGTGTTTCGTGTAAGTCTGTATCAGGAGGCTGATGGGTCTACGATAAAAGATTGAAGAGTCTACACTGCAAGACTGAAGGATCCAAGGCAGAAGCCAAAGAGTTTGCACTAGAAGCCAGAAGACAACATCCAAGCTGAAGGTGAAGACAAGCTCCTCTAAAGAACAAAAGCCACTTCGTCCTTCCTCGTTTCTTTTTTATATTATTCAGGCAGCAAGCCTCCCTAGGGCAGGTCCTCTACACCCTAGCACGTAGAATTTCTGAGTCAATTAGTGACTTAGTTACACTTCTAAGCTTCTCAGATTGACATAGTCAATCAACCACCCCAGAGCCGCATTATGAGAAGGAGCAGTGATTTCCACACTTCCTGGGGAGGAGAAAGCACAGTGAAGAATATTCAGTAAATGATCAAGCTCCTGAGAGTCATAACTTAGCAGGATTACTCACATTATGGACACAAGTCATAATATAGGCTCCCATTTAAACTGTGGTGGATTAGGGTTCATTAATGATTCTGCATGTGAAGTATAACTGTTGCCTTGATTTTTGAAGAGGAGCCTCGGATATTCCAGTGGTCCATAGGAACAGCTTTCATTTTTAAACAAAGGTGGTCTGGGCTTTCCAGGGTTACAGCAAACACACAGTGGGCATGGTTTTGCAAAACAGTTTGGTGGTTACTTCTAGTCCTACACTTGTGAAAATCTGGATGACCATTTCCCATGTAGGGGTTTTAGAGCTTGTCTCTGTGTTCCTTGAGAAAAAAAATCAATTTGCTCCCTTGAGTGCTTTTAATGGTTCCTCAGGAACTTGGAATAAGGTTAGGGATTTGAGGACTGAAGGGTTCCCCTCATTTCTCTATTAGTTTTTTGACTTTCTAGAAATACTTTAGACATGCCCCTTTGATACCTCTTGAAATTAATGACATTCATATGTTGAGGAAGATGGAGACCTCTAAAAACTGCATTTATTATTAGGTGGCAGATCCTCTTCTCTTCCAGATTGCTTTGTGGGGATGTGGCTTCAGAAAGACATATTTAGAACATTTTGCCTTTGAATTGACATGTCAGAGCAGATGTAAAGAAGCTCTAACTAGGGTTCTGGCAACCTCAATTGTAGGTATAGATCTGGCAAAGACTTTCCCTTAAAAGGAAGATAAAGCAGAGTAATTAAATTGGCCTTAGCCCGGAGTGATGGCACACTCCTGTAATCCCAGCACTGGGAAGGCTGAGGCAGGAGGCCATCCTGGGTTACAAAGTGAGTTCAAGGTCAGGCTGAACTGCAGAGCAAGACCCAGTGAAAAAAATGCCCCTAAATAAATAAATAAATAAATACGTAATTTATCAACTAGCAAATTCTTACTCATTTTTTTTGAAATTCTGTATTGTTTCTACCTTTTTTTTCTATTTTGCTTTTTTTCCCTCTCAATAAAAATAAATAAATGAATAATTTATGCCTGGTTTCCAGGTTACCTGCAATTTTTCATAGGAGGCTGGCTGAGATTTCTTTGGGCTAGGCAGATTGGCCCGAATCCCTTCAGTCCTCTTCTCAGAGATGGAGTTAATGATTCCCTGGCTGTCCTAGCCGCTCTCTGGAAGTGGGGTAATAAATCCTCCAGTGGCATAACTCAGTTGCATTGTCTGCCTGGTATGTAGAGCAGAGCCTGGGAAGTGCGTTGGCAGAGTCATGTGACCAGTGTACACTTTTCAAAGCAGGCTTGACTGGCGGTGGGCATTCCCCTTGGATGACTCGGGTGCCCTTAAAAGATTAAATTGTCAGCGGCATAAGGGCCTGCCTTGCAAGCAGGCAGTCGTGAGTTCGATCCCCGGTACAGATAAAAAGGAAAACGACAAAAAAAAAAAAAAAAAAAAAAAGATTGCAAATTGTGACCACTACGATTTTGTGCCCTTTCTTCTCAGCCCTTCTCTTTTCATCTTTATGGAGATTATGATTGCTAAATACAAAAAAAGGGGTGGTAGGGGGCTGGGGTTGTGTGAGCAAATCTACCAGGGTCTTTTGAAAGTAGTGGATCTCTCTGGAGTATTAGTCTCTGGTGAAGAAAGGCGGGAAAGACCCACATCCCCTTTAGATTGGTGGGCATTTGATGACAGGGTCATTAAAGATTTCAATTTCCTGATCCTTGGAAGCTCCCTTACGTACCATGACTTTTGAGACTTTTCAGAGAAGGGGATCTATAAAACACTGAACATAGGAGATTCCATATCACCTTCCATGCCTTTTTCAGAAATGATCTAAGTACAACACAGTATCCTAACTTAAATTGCTATTCTGTACCTCTCTCTTGCCTTTTTCTAGTTCTACTAGACCCAATTCATATTGCAGTGGTAAATAAGTTGCTCTTTGCTCAGATTGTAAGGGCCAAATCATTCCCAGTTTTGAAGGGTACAGACTAATGGTAAGAACCTATGGAAAGAGAGACATCTAGATATGTGGGCTGTCGATAGTGTTCCATAGAAGAAAGAGATTTATGAGCACACAGAGCATTCTTCATGAGATTTATGTTCTGCACAGATGCTTCTTTCTGAAGTAGCCCTCGTGCCTTCAGAGTGGAGCCCGCTGGGGCTCACTTAGCCACCTTAGAACTCTACATGTTGTGGCCCACTGACTCTTTAGAGAGAAGCCTCTGTCACCCTCAGAGACTCCACCAGCTCCCTGAGTAGTGTAGAATCTCCATGGGCTCCATTAGAAACAATAAACATCCAGGAATTCAGGGTGGAGGCTTCCAGGGCTCCCTTAGCCACTTGAGAAACAATATCCCTTATTTATTCTGATAATACTTTGGTACTTTAAGGTTATAGAAGTAGAAATCTCTTTTGTTGCATTTAAGAGTAAAAATGTTATTCACAGCCAGTGGAGTTAAACTTTACTGAGTGTCTTTATTTCTCAAGAAGATTCTAAATTACCTGAATTTCTGTTGCTAGGATGACTCCCTCCTGGCTGCTTCACCAAAACCTGTTAATGGGCCTCTTCCAGACCTTTCAAAGAAATGCACAAGGCAGAGGTTTTACAGTTGCTAAAAGTGGAAAGGAAATTAAGGAGAAAGAATTGCTCAGAAAAGAGGTGATCTGCAGAGTGAATGTGAGCCAGCAAAGTAGGGTAAGAAGCACAGTGCAGGACAGATGAGTGAACAGGCTCAAAGTGCCCCTGAGTTTAATGGCCACTGTTTTTTTTATAACCCTATTCTAGTGTCATATCTAGACCATACTATCAAACTCTGCTTGATCTTGTGCCAGAAGAATTAAGACAGCATGCCTCAATCGGTGTCAGGCACAGGGCTCAGAACTGTTCTGTGCATTTTTCCTGAATGAGCTCCATTGAAAGGTCTCTGTGATTGACAGGTCATGCTCAATTGCAGGTCTCTGTGATTGACAGGTCAGCCCAGTGATTTTTCGGTGCTCTAATCTCTTACCTCAGTTTTATTTAAGAGTTCAACTTCCTCCAGACTGGACTGCTCTGTATTTTAGAGACCAAGTCTTAAAGCAATGATACACTTTTCAAATTCTAAATATTGATCTTATAATCTATTACGACTTTTAAAATTTGTAATCTGTTGTACTATTTATTGCTAAGCTGTATATGAAGGAATATATAACAACACTGACTAGACTAGTGCATGAACTAATTTAAATAAAAAAAAAAAACTTTTCTTAATTGAATCCCTGACATTTAGAGTGCACACAAAAATGTTAGCTGAGTCTTAAGAGGGAACTATAGGTCCATGAACAGATGAATGGATAAAGAAAATGTTATACACTGCTATGCCACAAAAAAGGATGAATTTGAGTTGTTTTCAAGGAAATAGATGTACCTTGAGACCACAGTGCTAAGTGAAATTAATCAGATCCAGAAAATTAAATATTGCATGTTTTCTCTCATGTAAGAAACTCAAACTATAAGTAGTTTAAATCACAAATATCAGATATGTGACAGGAAATATTGAGGCAAAACTTTTAGAGATGGGAAGATGGGAAGAGGACAGGCAAAGGGATGAAAATGAATTGTCTACGTATCACTTCTCCACATGTACATATGTAATAATATCACAGAAAAGTATCAATTAAAAATTAAAAAATAGAGAAATTCAAATTAGAGAAACAAAAACAATAAACTAAAGCAACAAGAATAACAATAGCAAAGAAATGTTAGGTGTATTTGAAATTAAAAATCCTGTTGATCTAATGCCTTTAAAATTGCAAAGTGCTTTCATGCATGCTGACATTGTTCTATAGTAAGTATATTATATACATTACTGCCGCTTCTCAACCTCTTATGGATAGTGTTACATAAATACTGATAAAACAGTTTCTTCCCATTCGCAGCATCTCTACATACAAAAATAAAATTCTCTTTTTTCTTTCCTTTTTTCATTTCCTTATCTTTGAAATCTTCTAGGTGTTGGAAATTTTATTCTCCTAAGAAAATTATTTCTAATTTGAAATAAGGTGATACCAGAGAACTTTCATGCTGATTACTAAGCATATCCATGTTACATATACTTTTATTTGCTTTAATCATATACAAGAGACTCACTTAATTATTTGAGCCCTTTTCCCTTCTCTTAGCTTTCTCTTTAGTGGGGGAATAAAAGTTAAAAGTTCAGAGCTCTTGCAGAAAATATTTATTTATTACCTGTTGGGAGCCGCGGCCGAGCCCGGTCGCCTTACTTGGCGGATGTGAGGCCTGTAAGAAAGAGCAAAGCCTGAGCTAGATTACCCCTCCCATCGAGTGAGCCAAGTTGGCGCCTGCTTCCTGCCCCCTGATTGCCCTGGCGACTTAAACAACCCGCTCTGTAAGATAGTCTGCCTAGCAACAACTGATGTTAGCCAATCAGCCCGCATCGCGCGCTTTGAACTGATTGGCCACTGTTACCCTATAAAAGTGAGTGCCTCTCCCGCCACGAGAGAGAAGCACGAGAGAGATAGAGAAAGTCCACCGGCGAGAAAGGGCTGGTGGCAGAGCGGAGGCCTCGCGGGGCCCACGCGGAGACAAATAAAGACAAGGTTGCACACCGTCAGAATCTGTCGTGTGTTTTTCCTGCCGGCCGGGAGCGACACCGACAATTACCTTTGCTTACCTTCCCAAATCTACAATCATAAAAAAGTGAAATACTTATTACTCATAAGCATAGCCGTGCTCAGTCCTGGAGGGAGGTAACAATACAGATCTGTTTTGTAGGAGTTCCACCTTCATTAGCAAAGACAGTTGTGAGGAAGCGCGTTGTTTCTATGTCACTGTCTCTTGATCTGCACTCCTTATAGGTAGGAACTCACTACTTAGCTTCCCTAACATGTGTCAGACTACGTGGTAAACTTTCTTATTCCATTCAGAACTGGGGTCTTCTCCTGCCTTCTTCTCTTCTACTTCCTGTTCTCAACTTTATTTTTGTCTCACAGAAATGGTCCTGGAACGACCCTAAGTCCTAATCTGCAACCCTGAAGCTGAGAACTGTCACCCCCTCCTATCCTAGAAGCTGCACTGTGGTGCCCTGCCTCATGTGAGGTCTGCCAGCCATAGCCATCACCTCATAGGAGGCCACGGGCCACCATGTGTTGTTTTCTAGGACTCCGGAGAAGTTCTGTTCTGCGTCAAGCCACGCTACCACCCTCTCAGCCAATCTGCAAAAACAGAGTTTATGTTGGTGTCATTAGTGTGGTAGTTAACTGACTGTGTCAACTGGAGTTTGAAACACCCAACTAAATTCGCTCAGTATAGCTCTGGATGTGGAAGAACCACCTTAGGGTTGACTGTCCCCATAATGAAGAGAAGACGAAGAAGGAAGGATTGCTTCTGTTTCTTCATAAAAGCCCCAGTCTTCACCTTCACCTGGAATGCTGTCTTCCGGCTTCCAGTGCAGAGGCTCCAGCTTCCAGCACCAGCCCTGATAGGAACTCACATGAGACTCAACACGGAGCTCCAGACCTTCCACTGGACCCTTTGGGTCTCCTGTGCACTCTTCCACCTCACTCTGTGGGTGGCTACTGCAAACTAATCTTGTAATTTCTCATATTATTTGTATATCTTGCATGAAATCTGTTTCTCTAGCGAGCACTGACTGATAACAGGTACACAATAAATTTTCCACATCAGTTCATACTGGATCTGTGCTACTAACTAAAACAGGAAAATATTGTATTTTGTGAAACATTAGTTTTTCTTCTTCTGTTAGCTCAGTATTTGGTACTAGCACTTTTAGCTGTAGAGCATGGCTTTACTTCAAAAGATGAGATAGAAATACTTTCAGTCTAAATCAGATGCATGTCTATTGTTATGTTTAAAGGAGACTCAGATGGTTTTTCATTTTACTCCTTTCTCTGGGCAATATGACAGAAACAGCATCTGAGTAGTCATAAAATTGTTGAATTCAACAAATAGTTGAATTTTTGTAGCCTTCCTAGTCCACTCCATCTGAGTGGAGTGGATAAATGGTTTAGGGAGACTGCTGAAATTATATCTAAGCATCAAATTTTAATATCAGATTAACTGCTCATTAAATTTCATGTAAAACAAAGCCCTTGGGTAGAATGAGCTAACTGTACCACTCTAAAAGGTCACATTCTGCAGTACACAGAGTAGTTACTTGGGTTCATAAACCATTTCTAAGGCCTGGTGCACAGATTGCGAGCCAGAATCCTTGAGGGAGGACCCAGCAGTGTGACTATTTCACCAGCCTAATGGAGAGCTGATGCGGAAGGTTCTGGTTTTCCCACCTAGAGAAGCTTGGCCCAAACCTATGTGGATGGCAGATGAAAAAAGAGTAAGACAGTTTGTGGCCTGGGGCAAGGAGTTTGGAAGGGAATGGGGTGTTTTGAGGATTCTCTGACCAATCTCAGGCGTTTCTCAGAGTGTTAGGGAAAATGGAACTGAAAGATGAAAACCAAAACCAAACAAAACCAATCAGTCGCTTTCGTGCTCACTATTTCGATAAACATCTTTTCCCCTGTGGCTGAACATTTGCAGACACTGTGGCAGAGGAAGGGCAGGTTGCTAGTTTGTGAGGGCGGAGGCAGGAGTGACTCTGCCCATCATAGCAGACTTGCTTCTGTGACTGATGCCACTGGCAGTTTTGCTTTGGCACCCACCTGCAGCAGGGGGACACTGAAACGTGGTCCTGTGAGGACCTTTCCTTCTTCTGATAGTTATGTGATACTTAGAAAAGAGAGAAAAGGCCGAGCTGTCAAGAGTTTGAGATCCCACAACTTAGTGAGAGCTGAAAGAATACAATGTGCCCCTGTGCATTTGAGTATCACAGCTCTAAGGGAAAACATGTCACTGGCACAAATTCAGGCTTTTCGATAAATTCCAAATAGGGGAGCGTGCACCTGACGGTGTGAGGCCACGAGCATTTTTAACCACATTTGTGTGAAGAGTTTCTAAATACAGTTATTTTCTTGCCTAACTTGTGATTTCCTCAGGTACATTACAGTAGAGTTAGGAAAATGTATATCCCTTAGCACCTGTACCTAACGTATTCATCACAGGATTCTAATTTTGAATGAGTGTGAACTCTATGCTTTCTGGAAAACTTGCTTGGGAGTTTTCTTCTTGACAATTAGCTGGTTCAGATCTATGTGTGAGTGTGGCTTTGTTTCCCCCAGTTTTCTGCCTCTTCAATTAGAACATAGTGTGGAAACATGGTTGGTACGGCCCCAGAGAGCTCAGACGTGCTAAAGTAGGGGAAATGATTTAGGTGAAAAAGAGATATCAATGAAAGAACAAGAATCCCCAGTGTTTATATATTATCTCTTGTACCCTAATGTATATTCACACATATAAATGACTTAATCCTCAGAGGGTACAGTGAGGTAAATTCAGCTCAACTTTATTGACACTGAAATTTGTCACTAATTGGTACATGAGCCCAAAGCCATAAGATGCATTCAGGTGTTGGTTTTTTTTCTGAAATTTTTAAAATGTATTGCCTTATTATTCATTTTAGTTTTATTGTACATGTTTCCAATGCATAATGCTTACATTACTCAGGGACAGTTGGTACATGGACATAACAGATCTTAATTCTTTTATGTTTTCTTCCCCTCTACTTTCTCCCACTTCTGTCTCTTGTCTGCCTTCCTTTTTGCAAAAGATTTATATCTTTGTTTCTTTTTTCCTTCTTTTTAGTCTTATTTTCTCTTTCAAATGTGCAAATTTGTATTTATTCTGTTGTACGTTTTTGTCTTTTTTTTTTTTTTTTTTTGTACTAGGAATCGAACTCAGGACCTTGAGTTTACCAGGCAGGTATTTATGTCACTGAGCTATTTTTTTTTCCTGTCTTTTATTTTGCTCCTTGTATTTTGGGTTTCTCATTTAAGAGAAATCACGTAATATCTAAGCTTGTGTAATTGGCTTATTTTGCTTCTGATGGTGTCAGGTGCATTCATTTTCCTATAAGTGACTCAAATTTACCCTTCCTCTGGCAGCGCAGCATTTTGTTCTGTATAAATACAGCATTTGCTTTTCCATTCACTTGTGGACAGGCATAGATGTCTGCCCCATGGTTTAGCTATTATGAGCTACGCTGCTGTAAACACAGGTGTGCATCTGTCATGGCAGTATGATATCTTTGACTCTTTCAGGAAGATTTCTAGAAGGAAACTAGTTGTATCAAACGGAATTTCCAGTTTTACCTTTTTGAGGAATTCCCTCATTGATTTCTAATCTTCACACTGATGTCACTCACCTTGAAAGTTCACCTTTCTGTCCACCACACCTGCCCTCCTTTCATTCATTCACCTACTGGTTCATTCTTTCGAAACATGATCATAAAACATGGACCATGCGTACTGCAATCTGTCATGTTCTGGATATACAAAGGTAAATAGAATATAAAGGTAAATAGGCTCTGTTTCATCGTCAAGGAGATGCGACTGGGTATAGATGAGGCTTCTTGTTGCTGGACAATCCTCAGGCAACTTTTCGTAAACTGAACTTCGTAGATGGCAGTGTCAGGGGGAGTTCAGGTAGCACACAGCAAATACTTAATGTTTGTAGGACATTCTGAACCAGCTACTGGGTGACTCCCTGTTGCTAGCAGCAGTTAGCGGTCACCAGGACGAGGACTGCCCTGTGCTACTTCTTTCTCCTTCACGGGCTTTCTGTTGGCTTTATTCCCTGGCTCCTGTGGAATCATCCTCTTCTCTAGAGGCAGAGAGTGCAGACCATCTTCTGTTTCTTGAGCCAGTACATTAGGTTAGGGTATGACAATTTGCTGACATTTGTGGGTGGCCAAGAATGGCACACACAATCTATAAGAAGAAAGTCAACAGGCTGTTTTAAAGTAGAAAATTTACTATGGTTAATATAGGAAAGTAAAATGTCTACTATGTATTTTAATCCTATATAAATGAAATACATTTCCATAGGTTTTCCTTTTTGTCGAGACTTACCTTCTGATTGTGACAGATGATATCAAATAACGATAACAAAAGCAATTTAAAAAATCAAGATGGCAGATATTTGTTATTTTACATGGCCATATGATATTTTACATAGAGTTTAGTTCTAATATCTCTATTTAGCAGTAAAGTATTAAATTACTTAGTATTATTGGAAACATGTATTGGCTAATGAAAAAATGAATCTCCTATAACTGGCATTTATATCTACAACAACAGGACTAAGTTTAAAAGAAGAATTCCTTAAAAAAATACATTGAATTAAAAAAACAGCAGAATCAAAGTTTTACATGTCACATGTAGACCCTAATTATTTGAAATGTATTAGGTAGTTCTCATCACCCCAGTGAAAGACTTGATACAGATGTCTTATAAAGAAAATGAGATTTATGTAGGAGGTTCAAGCCATCACCCCTACATTAGCTCAGATCTGGTAAGGGTTTTCAAGAGGTGGCAGATGGTGGGCGGCAATGCCAGGAGCACGTGTTATGGTAAGTGGTGACATCTTGAAGTAGGAAGTAGGGAATGACTGAATTTCCAGAACTCTTTCAATGTCATGGTCCATTTGACAGATGGACTGGGTCCCAATCCTAAAAGTTCTACATACTTTGCAGTAGGGTAAATTGCGTGAACCATGATTTCAATCACACAATGGATGCTTAGAAGACACCCTTACTATATTCAGACCACAGAGGTGGGTTTATTTTAAAGTAAGTTTTTGTGTTTAGAAGATTAAAATATCATAAACAGTCTGGAGACATTATCACAGACAGTCTACTTGCAAACCTTGTTAAATTTATAGTAAGAAGGTAGATCAAGTAGGAATTTCCAGTTCTATCACTGATTGACATGTTCAGAACCTAGCTGATGATACAGAAAATCAATTCAACAGAACACATAAAACTATGAAACTTGATCTGTGCACAGATATTGATAACACACTAAGTCTTTTACAATATATGCATGTAAACATCATTGAGATGAAGGAAGAGGATTTTTCTCCTGATTTAATGCTGGTAAACATAACTAGTTATGAAATATACAATATGAGGCTAGGCTACATTGTAAACAGACATATTTTGAAGTTTTCTGGGGAAAAATATTCTGAAGAAACAATTGAAATGAAGATATTTTAATGAGTTACTTATACTGAGGAGTTTTCTAAAACTACTTTATTCTTCTTTGATAAAAAATTTTCTTATGAAAACTAACAGATGAAATAAATAGTGTGCTAACAACAAAATAAGAAGTGCATTAAGTTTGTATATATTTTATCACATTTTGAAAGCTGGCTATGGCCAACTGTTATTCCATGGTGAGCTATGATGGATACCAAGGACAAAAAATTCTTACAAAAATATATGACATAAAATTTTAGTTACTTTTCAAAGTAATAAAACAATGGAGTCTCATGTTTCTAAAGGTGGTGATTTTGCATCTAGATGTACTTTGTTTGTCTCATACATTTGTAAGTTATAATGATTCTGTTACTTCTTTGCTAAAAAGAAGGGCAACACTTTTCAGTAGATAACAGTGAAGGTAAAGGACTGGGGATGTGGCTCAGGGGCACAGTGCCTGCCTGGCAAACACAAGGTCCTGAGTTCGATTCCTGATAAAAAAAATTG
The DNA here is from genome assembly GCF_034190915.1 of Cavia porcellus. Lineage (NCBI taxonomy): Eukaryota > Metazoa > Chordata > Mammalia > Rodentia > Caviidae > Cavia > Cavia porcellus. Next base: position 76,155,634 of record NW_026947490.1, read on the forward strand.
AAGAGAAAAAAATGAACATTCAGAAGTAGGCAAGAATGCGGTTTCTGAAGCTTACTATGGCATATTTCACTGTAAACAACAATACTCACTAGGGCAGATTATCTTCCTCATGCCATAAATGTATTAAGAGCTATTACTGAAAAATCTCACAAATTTGATAGAATAATTTGAATTTCATTGTTCGTCAAAAAACATATAAAATTATGAATCTGGCATACAATTATTTAATTGAAACATTATCCAAGTTAAGCCACAACTTCGTGGTATAGCTTTTTGTAACTGGATATAGAAGTTGAAGGATTGATAATAAATTTAGTGAACAGGACACTTTATTTTCACAGTTAGAGTGCATATCCTTAGTATTCATAATTACATTAAAATCTCTTCTCAGCATTTGATCATCCTATATAATACTGGATTCTCTACTATGACAGTTATTAAAATAAATTGTAGCAAACATTCAGAAATGCATTGCCCTCTACAGTAGTACTTAGCTCAGTGTAAGAAAAACATTCAAGGTTCAGGTTCACTGGTCAAAGTTGAAACTGTAAAGATTGATATACAACGTGTATCATTTACAACTAGGAGGTACAACATTTCTAAATGCATTAGTGACCCTCCACAGTATTTATTCATACAATTTGAAGGTCTCTTTTCTGTTACGTTTCTTCTGCATGTATTAATTGAAACACAATATTATATCAGCTAACTGGATTTCATTTTGTGTATCTTTTAAATATTTTTATTTCACATATTTATAAAATTATTAGTATGTTTCTGATTATTAGTGAAAATAAGAGTTCTCCCATCATTTACTTTGAGAAGCGCTGACCTAGAATTTGAAGGAAGAAAAAAAAAAAAAAAAAAAACTGACAATAGAAAAATAAGCAAGTGTTAAAAACAGGCAACTTATAAACCAAAATTCAGATATGCATATGAAAAGTGAAAGGATCTGCCCTAGATAGGACACTACAGCAGTGAAAAGCTGGGCCAAGGGACATTTGCCTTGAGGTCATTTCCCCCTCCCTTAGGCAATTTACCTGTGGCATAAAAAGAATTCCAATGGGCTCCTTGCGCATCAGCGATGTCCCCTTTAGGCACCACCCCAGACCAAAGCTCTATGTATGACCCCCACACCACGTGTCCAGCAGAGAAAGCCAGACCCCAGTGGTCATGGAGTTTCTCTCTGCATCTTTAGAATAAAGGCCATTTTTACTCTACATTTTCTTTCTTCTAATTGTGCCAAAAATCCTATCAAAAGTACACTCAAACTCATTGATAATCAGAGAAATGCAAATTAAAATACCAATAGAATATTTCCATGTACTATGGAGGTGTAAGTCAGAAAACTAATCCTACCCACAGTTGGCAAGGGTATGGGAAAACAGGAACCTCTATGTGGCTGTTTTGGAAGTAAATTCTACAGCTCTTGGAGAAGTGTCGTCTTTGCCCATGCATTGACTCAGCAACTCTTTTCCTGGATAAAAACACCAGAGAAAATGCCACAGATTCATCAGGAGCTCTGGCAAACACCAGCTACACTCTGCCCCAGAGCTGCTCGTTCCCACAAACCTAGGGCTGCAGATTGCTGAGCTCTCAGCCCCTGCAGCTCCTATGCAGGCACGCGGGCCACAAGGATTGCTGTGTTCTGTCACTATGGGGGCTCAGGGTGAGCCTTTTTATTAACTGATTGGGCGGATTGGTTGCCTTTCATCCATTATCTATCCTTTAAGCCTTCCCTATAGGCTGATTTTTCATTTTCTCAATAGGCATTTATATCTGTTTATATTCCAGTATAATACGTATTGTTTTATGTATTTCACACTAAATACCAAGTTACTAATTCAGAGACTCTCAAGTCCCTGTTCTGTGTTTCAGGAATGCTCACAAGCTGTAATATACTTCCTGAATTTTTCACTCTTTGGTAAGTTATCTCCTTTATTTAGCTTTCAAAAGTATTGTCTAATCTCTGGTTTAATTAGCTTTTAAATCTGTGGTAGCTTAAATCCGTATTTAAGGATTTATAATATGTCTCTGCTTCTTAATTTCTCCTTTCGTGTTTATTCCAATTGAACTAAGAATTGATGCTGGCCAAACATTACCTTTCAACCATTATAAAATAGCAAAGTGTCTGATGGAAAAATGGTAGCCTAGATAAAACATGTAAGATAGGAGGTAAGACTGTGTAATCCCATTCTGTAGTCAATATAAATGTGGAAAATACCACGAAAACTAATGCCTGCAAATGTAAATCCTTGCCTTACCTAACATTCTTTCTAATTTCACTACGGGAATTCAGTTTCTTCTCATGAAATCATTTTTGCTCCTAGCTACCCGCTTTCTGGTCTTGTTATTTTTCACCGATATTTTCTCTTTTCTGGCTCAGAGCACACACGACGATTAGCAGTGTTTTAATGTCCATCTCTACCCTAAGATTCTATGCGTCTGTGATTGCCACGGATCAGTGAATAACCATGGAATAAAGTTGAGTTATGGGGAAAAAAAGTCCTCAGAATAACATAATAGATAAAGAAATCTCTTTCATGCTGCAGTGACCTTTCTCCTAGTTACCAGAGATGGTAGAAAGTCATTTTGAGGAAAAAGAAAGAAAAAGCAAGACTATTTCATTGTTCAGTTTTCAAAAAATACTGTTCAGTTATTTTCAAAATTTACTTGACAATTTTTTTTTTTTTTTTTACAGAAACACACCTCTGGATAAACTATCAAGTACTTTACCTTCTTTTCTTTGTTGATAACCCCTTTTTCTGTTTTCATTTTCTTTGTTTTAGAGTGTATTTTTCTTTTCCAACTGAGTTCACAGAATAAAGTTGCTGATTTTAAAGAAGATAGCATGGCTCATCAGACAAACTACTTCATCATATTTACTTAACTCATATTTACTTAAAAGGGAAGTAAATTCATTTCCCATACCTTATTCCTCTGACACTTGTTCATTTTCCTTTTTGTTTTTATTTGCAAAAACTGTGTGTCTTTTCCCTAGGTAGGCCCTGATAACACATCAGTGGGAAGAAATAGTTAAATCCTGGTGATGGAAGGTCTATTCTTAGCCCAGTCTATTGGGAAATACTCTCTGGCCTGTCACTTTTCTCTGTAAAACTGAGCCTAATTTAAAGATAAATCGTCCAGAGCTACTGTGGAGCAGTAGCAAAGATAAAGTTAATGGGAATGTGATTCAATTTATAAAAATCTGATTTACGCCCAACATTCCAGGAGCACATTTATAACCTCAAATGAGGAACAACAAAAGAAACAACAGATTTCTTGAGCTTTCATTACGAAATCAAATTGTGAGGAAAGACAAGAGAGATAGGCAATTACTCAATATCAACATGGCTGACATGCTCAACTACAGCTCGTTAGGAAAAAGTAATTAAATTCCCTGAGCCATAAGCTCATTGTCTTTTTAATCTTGGGATGGACTGGGGAAGCCAGGAGCTATTGGAATGTTGTAAAGCAAGACAGCCTTTTGTTAGTGGAAACACCTTGCCACTTAGAGGACAGTGAGATTTGCCTATGTGATGATTGTCAGAATCACACACTGTTCACTAAGCGTTCTGGCACCTCAGGAGATTCCCTTTCCTGTCTACACTCAGGCGACCATGTGATACTGTAACCAACAGGCTGGCATGGAAGTGAATTCTGGGCATCCACGGACATGGGCAGAATTGGCACTGCTTTTTCTGCCATGGTAAATGGCATATCAAAAGCCCATCTCCCAGGACCTTTGAAGGAGAATCTGAAGTGGAGGCCCTCAGGGACCTGCACTGCCCCAAGGTGGCTGGCGTGTCGATGTTTTTTTGCAGTGAGCCACTTTAGTCTGAGGATTTGCTATTGTGCCATCAGCTGGTAAATGCTGATGAACAGGACCTCACAAATGTTCCTAATTCTGCCTTTATGCTATTTTATTGTTACTATCTTCTCAAACATATCCTTTTAGCTCCCCCCCCCCCCATTTCATAGTACTGGAGATTGAATCCAAGGCTTTCATGTTAGAGTATATACAAAATCGTTTTCATTTTTTAATTCGAGATAGCTCCTTGCTAAAGCACTAAAATTTCCTGGCTGTGGTTGAGCTTGTAATCCTGTTGCCTTGGCCTCCCACAGTGCTGGGACAACAGGCAGGAGCTGCAAAGCCTACTTTACCTTTCAATAATGGAAACACATGTAAGAGATAAAGAAAGGGGAAAAAAAAAAAAAACTATCAGTGTCTAAATATTCATTCGACTTTGCCCAGCAGCTTTCTGTTTTGTTCCAGGTATTACTTAATGAGACCATGTTGGACACCACTAGGAAAAAGTCAGTTTCTGGCCATGTACTTCCATCACATAATTTCCTCAGCTGAGTAGCTTATTTAAGTAGAAACATCTTTTATTCAAATAAAATGATAAGCTTCAGGGTTGCTCGTAAACTCATGAAAGAGTTATATATTAATTTTAAACAGCTCTGAGAACTTACAAGCAGGCAGTAGGTTGCTAACTTCAAGACAAGTGAGGAAGCATATTGTTATGCTAAATTCATATTTCAAATGTTGTAGCAAACGCACATGCTTTTTGAATGTAAACCTTTATTTTCATCTTGGCGAAGCCTAAAATTTAGGAAGCGATTTTCAACACAAAATCCGAGATAAAAGGCAAACGTTTTACACAGTGGTTTCAAATATGGGTGCCTTGTACATGTGTTTAATAAAGCTGGGTTGCACACTGTGCCTTTGATTCAGTAATTAAACATTTATTGAAAACCTCAAGAGGATTGCTTGAATTCATCATTCTGCAAATATGAGCAGACATTTATGGGCAATGATTTTTTAAAAATTCCACAACAATTTTTTAAAAAATTTCCATAATTATCAAGTATTTAGAATAAATATTCTAAATTGAAAGGAAGAATTTACATCAACAGAAGGTATCAAAGAACCTGCTTGAGGCCACATAGGAATGATGTGGTCAGGCTCCCAACCCATGACATCCAATTCCAAAGACCTCCCACATCGTCTTTACCCTACAGTACTCTAATTTTTATAACTAACAAGACAGCACAGGAAATATTGAATAACTGTGTCAAAATCCCACAGTGAGAGTAGAATGTTGGGACTTACTCCAGACCTGCTCAGGTAGGAATCACTTTGATTCCATCATTTGGTGGTAGTGTCATGTTACATGTTTAAGTGTATACACACGGTACTGTGCAGTCTTGTGAAACCATGAAATGTGGAACTAAGATACCCAAAGGATTATGGAATCCTTTCTCTTTTATTAGATATATTTTCTAGTTGTTTCATTTGAACATTTAATTCAAGAGTTTTTATTGTATTTCCTTTGTTATCCTCCATTCAGGTTTTAGGTAGGATTGCCAGATTTAGAAAAGCCAAAAAAGCTCAACTTTCATTTAATTTGAATCTCAAATAAGCAATGATTTAAAAAAAAAAATTTAGCACAATATTTTTAGGTAGTATTTGCAAAACAGTGAAAAATTATATTATACTTATTTGATATTCACATATTATGGAATCCTATTTTCTTAGATATTTTCTAGTTTTTTCATTTGAACATTTAATTCAAGAGTTTTTATTGTACTTCCTTTGTTATAGTTTTTGGAGTACAGCTAGCATAAGAATCTATAGTTCATTAAAGGTATTTATTATCTAGAACCAGTAGAGAAGATGAGATGAGAAAAGTTCATTTTTTTCCTGGTGGGTGGGATGCATAAACTGGGGCATTCATACAAATCGATGTTTACATCATTCGATAGTGACGATATATCAACTCCTCCTCCTTCTGCTTTTTGTCATAGAAGCAAAGAGTATATTTATTAGTATTGCACACACAAGAGCTCATAAGACATTATTTACTCCTTGAAGTCAGATGTATACAGCACTACTCTTAGAACAGGCTTTTGTTTCCTGGTGTCATTTGTTAGCACCACTCAGAGTTTCGTTCATAAGTCAGATCCTTAGAAAGTCATATTAATTTACTGTGCGAGGCTTCACTGCCATTATTGTTTATGTTATTCCTTCATCCCTAACAAATCACATGTAGTACGAATAAAAAACACTTTGAAAGTTTGATTTAAAATAGTAAACTCTTATGGCCTTGACATTTTCTTCATTAAATAATCTATTCCTTCTTTATTTATGATTTCTTCATTTTGGGGGCGGGAGAAAGCACAGATCACTACATCACAAGTAATACAAAACCAATGTGCTTGTTAAAGCAGCATTGAATAAAATGGGAGATTTGTGGTTGCTTTGGAAAAAGGTTTCTAAGCTATGCTTCACTCCTATTAATTATTAAAATCAGCTGACTGACCTGAGACAAGAGTGACTCATTTCTAATTCTGCATTCTTTCTGGCTTTTTTTCCCCCTGCAGTTTCTTGTTGATTGCATGAAAATAACTTCCAGTGTTCTTGTCTTCTGTAGAATTTGATTAATTTTATTTCTTTCACTAACAAAATATTTTATAAAAATGCATATGCTATACTATGTAAATGCAAACAATATAATAAGAAAAGTGTATAAGAAATAAGAAGCAACTTTTTCATTGCTGTGATAAGGGCAAGATGAGTGAAATCTTCATTTAATTCCAGTGAGTCACATCTTGCTCGTGGAATCACTGTGGCTCCATTTAAGAGGTCCTGAGACCTGGGGGTAGACTCCTGTTTATCTGCACAGAAACACATGTTCTCTCTTTTACATCTGATGTAATTTTTCCTTGATGGACTATAAAATGGACTGAGATGAAATCTAAACCAAGGAAGGTTGATTATCTATCTAGATATCTGCAAATGAGATTTCTTTTGAAATGAAGTACAAATAAAGTGTATCTGATTAAATCTATTTTTGTTTAATTTGATGATTACATACTATTACATGCCACTTTATATCTTGTCTAGGTTTGCTGTGAATTTCCTTAGAGTACTGACTAAACTGCGTCCCTGTTCACACTGGTGGATGGGGAAAGCTATCAGACCTCTGATCTGAGCTGGATGTAGGCAGGAGGGAGAAGGTTTAAGCAGCCCACTTTCCTTAAAGTCAGCACTTTCGGATCCAGCCAGAAATATAACACATGCCTATTCTATGAGAGCTACGTAAGTGAGGCCTGCTTCCCACCATGGGGATTGGGCTGTCTGTTTATTTTGGCCTGAGTTTAAACTTCTTGGGCTGTGTAGAACCTGTGTCCTCCCTGCATCTGTCCCCTGGGTCTGTCTCTCACCCAGTGAGAGGGAAAGGATAGCAGTGGGATCACTGAAGTAAAGTTCTTTTCCCAGTTGTTTAGAATCTCAGTCTTAAATTATCACCAGTCACAAAATGGCGTCTGTGCCAAAATGGCGGATGTCACACTGCTTTCCTCTCAGGCCTTTGCCTGCTTTTTAGAAAGAGTCACCTTGGGAGCAAATCCCAATGCTCCTTTTGCAGTTTACAACAGCATTGGACACCTCAGTCTGCTGTTTTTCCCTGGAGCCCTTGACCCTGGAGATAGCTTCCACTCCCTGAGAGCTTGGAAAGATTCCAGACTGCTTCGTTCTTTGCTTTGCAGTCTGTTTCTGCACCATTTTTGTAGCTTCTAATTTTCCCGTCAGTTCCTTCCTGATCCTAGACATCTAATTCTTTTTCTCTTATGTATTTTATTATTTTGCAGGAATCTGGATTCGGGGTCTTGGAGAAGTTGAATTTTGCAGCTGATCACAACCCTGCCATTTTGATTCTCATTTTTATGTACATCTTTTAAACTTTGAAAGTATTCTTAATAGTAGGAAGGCAACATAAATAGCAAGCCACTCTCATTATTACTAGGTTGAACATCTTTGGGTCTCATATGACCCTGTTAGTGGGCTTCATCTTAGCACTCCAGAGAATGGTAACATTCAGGAAATTCAATTCCAGATGCATGGACTCAGAGTAATCTTTTTAAGTCAGAGTACATTGGTACCTGGGGAAACATCGCATGAAATCATGTGCACTGGATAGCTTTTATGGAGCTCATTATCAAATGGGAACATTAGGCAGGAATCTGGCAGAGAAAATGTAATCAGGATTTATAATTAACTGAGAACAGAATTTATAAACTTGATTATAATTGTAGGGTTTCTAGGCCCTCTTCCAAATATCAACCACATGCTCTGCAAACATAAAACAAGAATTTTTATACTAACAATTCTTTATTATGATCTCTGTAGCAGCTATGGAACCTTTGACAGGTTTAATCTCAGACTGAAAAATGGCAATTCTTCTGAATAAAGTTTGGTTAAATTATGTTTCTGGTTCGTCCAGTTTAGATATACTTAAAATAACTCCTCGAGCTAAAATTTATTAGTTTCCTTCAGACTGTGAGTACTGTCATCTTTAGTTGAAAGCAGCTTGGGAAGACCATCCCAGAGAAAATGTTTAAATTTTTACCAGTACTTCTTATCCTAAAGGTAGTTCCTTCCCCTTTTCAATTTGTTTTATTGCTGATCTTTTGGGAGTCTCGAAATGGCAAGATAGTCTTGTGGAATTAGTAGCCAGGGAGCTGTGGGGTTGCAGGGATTTGGGCTGCTGAGATGAAGCTTAGAATTCAAGTAACTCCTTGTTCTTTGGTAACGTACCACACAGATTGCCTGTTAGTATCATATATGCTGATTCAGTGTTAGGTTTTGTATCTAGACTGACCTGGGTATACAACCTGATTGTATGCTTCACTAGCTGTTGAGAGCATGAGTATCACTAAATCTAAGATTCACTTTGCTTGTCTACAAAATGGGATTAGTAAAGTCAAATTTTATGCTGTTTGAAATTGAGATGTAAGACCTATATTCCTGATATGCATTGAGTGCTCAAATTAGGTCACTTATATTTGTTTTCATGATTCCACTGAAAGATTCTTAACTGGAATTTTGCCATCTGCAGATTCCTGCATTCTTTTAAAGGGTATTACAATATTTTCAGTTTGTCCCTCTTTGTTACTGTGTGCACTGGGCACCGATATTAAACAAAGAGGATACAATAATAAATACAGGCAAGTTAAAAATAGGAATACCTTTAAGACTTTGAATTCCTGATTTTGATTGTAACTGAAAGGACAGTTGTTAGTCACCTCGAAGTTCTCTGATTGCAAAAGCTTTGGAGGCTGTATAGTGAGGCAGAAGGCTTAACCCAGGAAAAGTTAAAGCAGACAAGAAAGTGCATTGCTCCTGGAGAAAGACTGACTCAGAACAAAAAGCTGCATGGGGAAAGGAACCCCAGCAGAAGGACTCAGGGGTACCCAGCGCAGCCCTGTGGTGGGCACCCAGATTTGGATGTGGCCTGGAAAAGTGAGTAAGCCTAGAATCGGGTACTGCATAGCTCTCAAAGAGAGCCACTGTCCCTGCACACTGAGAAAAGTAGGACATTCATTTTAGGGACTGATAGCGTAACTGATCATGAAAAGCCAAATAAACTTTAGTGAGAAAGGAATAAAAAAACCCTCACATCCCTCCAAAACAACCAAATGTGTATTTGGGCCTTGAAAAACTTCTTTAAGACGGATCTTGAAAATCTGTTACTAAAATTGAAAACCTTTTGAAAGAAGTTCCAGCTGTTCCTATTGCAGCCTGCAGGGTATGAATAATAGGAATCCCTGCAGGAAGTGTGCCCGGTGGGTACTGCTGGCAGGCATGGCGCTGTGGCTTTGCTGTCTGTGTCTGTCACAGTTTACAAACAGGGTTCTTTTGAGCAAAACAAATTTTTTTGTGATGTGCTAATTTTTGGTTTGATTTTGTTTGGCTACTAAAAATCTAATGTCAGATTGTATAAAGCACATTGTCATTTATCACTTCCCTTCCTATATGTACGGATTTAATTCCATTATATGTTGCCATACATGTGGGACATCTATAGTCATCATAATTGATTAGATGACAGGCGTGATAAGGGCCAGCAGAGCTTTGTCGGTCTGGGTTGACACATCTGAGGAGACTCTGCTGAGTCCTTCTTGCGAATTCTGTGTTTTATTCTTTATTGTATCTTAGCACCCAATAGCAAGTCTTTGAACTAGACTTGCCCAACTAGGAGAGAAAAACTCCCCCAACCAGATGTGCTATTCACACCTAGGTGAGTGTGGCATTCAACAGGAAGCCGGCAAGTGTCCCCATACAGCTTAGCCTGCAAAGAGCTGGTTCCAGGAAAAACCACAAGAGACACGGGCTGCCCCTGCATCCCCTCTACCCAAAGCTGCTCCTCTGTCACCTAGCCTTACAACTCCTACTCAGAGACCCAAAATTTAGCAGTTCAGCAATACCTCCCTCTCCTACCCAAACTCCCCTATAAAAACATGGCCTCAGCCCTTGCTCAGGGCCAAAGGTCTTTTCACCTTGTCCCTAATGCACCGGTCTGCATTAAAGTCATTGGCTATTGGTTTCAACTTTGCCTACCTCAGTGGTCCCAGTTGTACCCCAGTTTGGCCTCACACAGCACTAAACACTTAGCAAGCCCTCGGTTAGCACAGCAACAAGAGGAAAAGTGTATTTTAAGATGGCACGCTACCAGCAGGGAATAATAAAATAAGAATTAGCACTGACAAATTGCTTGCTCTTGGGTCCTGTTTTAAAATGATATGCATATATGATTGTATTTTATCCTGAGTAAACATCTACAAAGTGGGATGCTTTTTTGACCGAACTAAGTTATTAAGCAATCGATGCAGAGTTAATTAGCTTGCAAATAGGAAACAAAACAAAATGGGATGTTCGGGGCAAGGTAGACCAGCACGCCTTGAACTGAACCAGGTGCTCCTCGCCAGCCTGGGACGGTGAAGAGCTGATATATAGTGAATCCACTGATAAATAATAAGGGCCTCGTGGGTATAACTTGCTGGAGTAAAACCTGCTGAGTTCATATGTAAAAGGGACTTTTGTTGGCATTATTGTCTTTTTTTGAGACAAGATCTCAGTATGTTGTCTAGGCTGGTCTTGAAGTTAGCTTTTGGGCTCCAATGATTGCCCTGCCTCAGCCTTGGTGTGGGGCACCATACTTGGGACAAAAAGAGCCAGTTTTCAAAAAGCATCTCTTCTTATTCTTTTGTGAAACAAGATGAAACTAACTGCTGTTAATAAAGTCAAATTTAATGTAGGACAATATATATTCCAGTTTATTGTAAACAACTTTTACTTTAAAATTTGTATTGTCCACTTTAACACTGAGATATATATATATATATATATATATATATATATATATATATATATGGGTATGTGCATATATATATGTATGTATGTGCATATATATATTTACATATATAGTTGTAGCATGACATATATATTTACATATATAGTTGTCATTACTTTTCTTGATCTCTTTCCACATGAACAGAGATGAAGTTGTGAGATTCATCCCAGGCTCAAACAAAGAAACCAGTACAATGTAGTAGGAATAAAGAGTTCTCCAGTTTGCCCTGTGAGTATTGCTGGCATGTTTTTTCCCATGCCACTCTGCTCCTACACTAGCCCAAGCTCCATAGTTGAGCTGTTTACTCTACTTGGTCCAACAGCGTGAAGTGGACACAAGATTTCTTGTCACCATTGCTCTCACATGGCACTTTGCTTATAATTTCATGTGCCAGTAAGTCTTTCTAATTGTACTGCTGTCTTTTGTTTATTATTTGTTGGTACTGAGGATTGAATTCATGACCTCACACTTGCCAGCCAGATGTTTATGCCACTGAGCTAAAACCCTGGCCATTCTAATTATATTATGTGTGCTTGTGCATTTTGTTCATTCTTTCTGCTTCAGTTCATCTTTCTGTTTTGCAAGCGTGCCAGGTCTGAGCCTGACTTAGGACTTTCATATAACCTTGTGCTAGGCCTGGAGAGTTCTCACTTGACCTAGCCTACCCAAGGTATTCAGATACCACCCTAAATGTCATTGTTTCTGAGAGGACTACTGATCATATGTGTTAGGGCCCTCCAGAAAAACAAGACAGACAGATAAACAGATAAACATGTAGATGGATAGATAGATACACAGATGATCATCGCGAGGGTATTTATTGGAGAAATTGGCTCATTTGATGTGATTGTGGTGACTCAAAGCTCCAAGTCAGGCCTTCAGCAAGCTGGCGAGTAAGAAAAGTCAGTAGCATAAACCAGTGTAACTCCTCAGGTCCCAGAACCAGGAGAATTAATGGTGTAACTCTCAGTTTAGCAGAGAAAGTCTGAAAACTTGGCTATTTTCATGTAAGTCTGAGTCTGAAGGCCAGAAAACTGAGACTTTCAGTGTTTAGGAGCCTCTAGGGAAGAGACTGCATTCACTGCTCTGCTCTTTCCTTCCCAGCTGGGCTGCCAGCTATCTGGGCGACGCCTGCCCTCCCTAAGGGTGGATCTTCCCCACTCATTCTGCCTGCTCACCTGGCAGCACCCTCTGAGAACACCCTCATGGACACACCAGGAAAAGTGCTACGATGGCTCTCTGGGCATTCCTTAATCCAGTCAAGGTGACCCATAAAGTACTGCAGCACCACCCAAAATATAGTATGTACCCACTAAGGCCTCCGCACAGTATTTCATTTAAATTATGTTCATAACAGTGTGCACTTTCTACTATTTTCTTATTTGTATAATTTATTTCTGCATTTATGTGTTTATTCTTTTTCTTACCTTCAGTTAATGTACAATTTTCCATCAGTGCTCAAGAGAAATTTGTTTCAGGACCCATTGTGGATATCAAAACTGGGGATGCTGTTATCCCTTACATAAATGACGTAGTATTTGCTTGTAACCTAAGCACATCCTCCTGTGTACTTTAAATCAGGTCCAGATCACTTTTAATATGGAATGAGATGTATATGATGTGTAAGTAGTTGTTATGTCATTCGGATAATAACGACATGGAATAACTTGTATGTGTTCAGAAAGATGCATTTGCCTGAATATTTTTGATCTGAGTTGAATCTGCAAATGCAAAACTCATTTATACAAAAGGCCAAAAATAACTTCAGTTGGTAGAAACCCCCTCAGTCAGTCAACACTGCACCCAAAGGCTTAGCACACACCACAAAGGGGGTTTTCAGAACATAGATGTTATACACTGACAGAATGAAGGACTGTAGTTTTAAATTAAAGATGCTTATGAATACATTCTTTGTCAGTCTCAGATGGCTCCAACAATTTACATTATGGATCTTGGTTTATAAAGGAACATGTGGAGGTGGGTGTTCACTGTCTTACAGCACAGCCTGGAAATTGAAAGACAGTTTGTCTTATGCCACAGTTTGAAAGACGGTATAGCAGTGGTACTAGAATTGAATTTGTTAACTGTTACACACTAATATTATATGGCATATTCTAGAGAAACTAGGCCGATAAATAACCAGATTCAAAATCTTCTTACCATTTCTCCAGGGATATCAAAGTAAACCAGCAAGCAAAATATATATTTCCATACCTATATACATATCTATATCTTGCTCTATATAGCATTCCCCATATTGATAAATCTGGAGCTGAACATGTCTACACAAAGAGGAGCAGCTTGATGGCCTGGGGAATGTGGGCCAATGCTTGTTCTGTCTTCTGAGTTGTGTAATGTTATTAAGATATGACACACTGGGGTATCCAAACTGGTACTCTACACAAAAAGTTTATTCAAACAAATGAAACTTCAAAACACAGTGGTACCTTGGTTTACAAATTTAATTTGTTTTATGATTTGGGGGAAGATGACTGCATTTGTGTTTGTGTTTGTGTGACAAAAATGGCCGTGGCTGTGTTTGTCATCTGAGGTGAAATGTGTGAACAGAAGAAAAATTTTTCTGAACCCTTTGGAGACAGAAGCGTTTATGAACCGAGATTTTACTGTCAACTCAATCTGTCCACATGTAATTGTAGATCATCATGAAAAGAGTAGATAGAAGCCAATCAGGAATCTTTTTAAAATTTACTTTATTTCAACTAATTAATTAATTAATTTTTGGAACTAGGAATCAAACTCACGATCTTGGCTTGCCAGGCAGATGCTGTGCTACTAAGCTATATCCAGACTCATTTTATTTTTTTATACTTTACTAACTATATTAGCTCTAATAGTGTTTTGATAGACTCTTTAGTTTCTTCCCCAAAGATCATGTCATCTGCAAATAGAGACAACTTAACTGCTACCTTTGCATTTTGTATGTATGTTGTGTCTTTCTCTTCTTTTGTTGCTCTAACTGGAACTTACATTACTATTTTGAATGCAAGGAGTGAAACTGGCCATTCCTGCATTGTTTCCAAACTTTGAGAGACAGCTTTTAAGTGTCACTGTTAAGTATGACATTATTTTGCGGTTGTCATATACAGCTTTAATCATGTCAAGGGACATACTTGTATATGCTGCATTACTTTTAAAATCTTGACAGTGTTAAATTTTATCAAATACTTTTTCTACATCTTCTGAGATGATTGTATTATTCTATTAATGTTACACATTACATTGTGTGTTTCCATATGTTGAAGCATTCTTGCATTTCTTCAATGGATAGCACTTGATCATGGAGAATGATTTCTCAGTAATAAATCTTGCAACCTTTCTTTGATCCTCTTCCACCCATTGCCCATGAATATAACTACTCCTTCCCTCTTAGTAGAATGCTCCAGATTTCATTAGTGATTTCTTCTTGTTCTTCTTCTCTACTTTCTTACTTGATTCTTAACTCAAGCAAAAGATAATCTCTTTGGACTACGAGAAAGGGGGCAAGTCAGAATCCTCCTTGGTGGCAGATGTTTGACTTGAGGCTGAGGGGTCCTACACATTCTTAATTTTTAATTGCATTATTCATATTTACTAACACTATCTAATGCATTAAACAACTGGGAAGCAATTTTCAGAGCTTTTATGTAATATTTTAGAGCAGAGAGGCATACTATTCTTAAATTAATTAATTTATGGTTGCAAGTTGTGTTTTGGAGCAGAAATTAATGAGCTGTACATTTATTAGGAGTCACTTCTGGGTTGTAAAAGGAAGGGAAAAGAATTAGTTAGGTAGCAGTTTTATTGTGATCACTTATTATAACTGTATCAACTGTCCATATGAAGAACAAATGACTAGAATGGGCTAGTAGAATTTTCTTATTTTAATCTTTCTTTCTCTCTCTGTCTCTGTCTCTCTCTCTCCTTCTCTCTTTCTTTCTTGTTGGAAGATCCCAGACTGTCTTGAACTCTAGGAGATCCTCTTGCCTCCACCTCATGAGTGCTGGAATGACCCAACATGCACCACCATGGTTTGGCAAGAACTTTCTTGCACAGAGATGAGGAGTAGAGTGTTTGTATTACCACACTGATGGTGAATGTGAACTTCTCCTGGAAAGGTACAGAGCTGCGAGGAAGGCAGTTTTTTTTTTTTTTTTGTTGTTGTTGTTGATGTTTAGCTAAGACAATTTTTAAAGAGGACTGATGACTGGAAATTGTCTGGCAACAGTTTCCTCATCTGGGGGACAAGTGCTTGCTTCACGTAGGGTATAAACAACACATCAGACAATCTACCACGCAGGACAGAGGACCTGGTCTGCATACTGAAACCTTTGATGTGGCCTCTAGGATGATTCCTGAATTTTCACAGCTATCTCCCATGCCAGATAAGTAAGAACTGGTGGTTCAGAAGGAGGTGTCTATTGGTCACTGCTGCTAACTGAAGTGGTTGCTCTACCAAGTATGAGTAAAAATATATCCCTGTTTATCATCAGCCCACATCCTTGAAAGCTTTGCTTGACATTTTGAGTAACTTTCAAGCTTTGGAAAATGTGCTCTAGAGTTATGTGTGAAAGAGTTCAAAATATTTCTCACAGGACTATTGCTGTGACGCCATAACAATTTTTAGGCAACTGGCTTCTTTGTCCAATTATGAGCTACATGGGCCCAAGATCTCTGTTATTATTCATCCCTCCTGATCAGCATTCCAAACAAAGGAGAGATATTCAACATCTTTTGAATGCTTGGATGAGTTAAGGAATAGATGGATACTGTACTATACAGGGATATGGTCATCCCAGTATTATTTTTTTCAGGGTAATTTAACTAACTGGCACTCAGCCTTCTGCACAATAGAAAAACCCACAATAGAGCTTAATATTGAAGCAGACCAGGCATTGGGTCTGCTTGTGCAGATAATGTCTATTGTGCATATAATCTGGTCGGGAGCACTCTATCTTTCCTTAAAGACCATCTGTGTATTTGAAGAGCAGAAGGAGCTTGTGCAGTTGAAGCTTCCAGATTCTAATTCAATTAGGTAGCAGAGTGAAGGGAGCTGTAATTGGAACCTAATCAGGCCATCAATATTGTTATGAGTGGTAATCAGTCAGAACAATCCCGTCAGCCTGGGGAACAGAGCCTGCGTTTGACCTTTATTTAACAAGAACACAGTTCCACTGCAGTAGCGCACAAGAGAAGTGGTTCTGTTTGTTTGTGTAGCTATCCTGGAAATTAAGGAACATGGCAAGAAGAGTTAAGGAACATGGCAGATGTGAACACGAAAATGTAGGAAGGGAGTGACAGCAAATAGATGTGTTTGAAATGAATAATCAAAAATGGCCTAGAGATTTCTGAACATCTGAAGATGGTTACCTGAGGGCTCTGAAAGCTCTGGAGTGAGGGCAGAGAGCTCTTTGGATGAGGATATGGAGCAAGGACCACAGAGTGTCCCTCTTTTGAGAAGGTGGCCCTTCCTTTGAAGGATATTTTCCAAAAGAAGTAAATCTTTAAGGACTTCTAATGGCTAGTCCTCTCATTCTATATTACATTAGTGATATCTTTTTGCTCTCTTTCTCTCTCTCTCTCTCTCCCTCTTTTCCACATCTCAATCAGTGACACGTTTATAACCTGCTACCTCCATTCCTAAAACTGGTTTACTTCCTATGTACTGACTTTTTGCTGTAGAAATCAGAGAACTAAATCATTCCATTCACATTAGAATAAATATTCACAGAGAATTTTCATCACTCATTCATTTGTGTTTTTTGTTTTTTAAAATTTTTTAAAAATTTTATTTAAAGAGAAAAAAAGCAAAACAGAAAAACGGGGAGCAACAATAAATAATCAAAAAAATAAATAAATAAACACTGAGAAATCACTAGTTGATAAATTACATACTGTCATCTGAGAAGTATTTGTTTAAGTTACAAAATTAAAGCATACAAAGTGGACATTCAAACAGTGAGACTGCAACATTTCTGCTCAAAAATCCAGCAAAAACTTCGAAACATGGTCATCTATTTTTGTTTGTTTTAAGTTACGTTGACTATCTTACAGCATAACAAACCCTAGAATGGGTCAGTATGTCTGACAGACTGTTTGAACAGAAAAGCCTGAAATAATATACATGCATATAAATAAACAACTGGACCAGTGCTCAAAGTGCTCCAATGGGGTACTACAGGCATGTGCATGGTTAGGAATGGAACTTAACCTAAGCCTTGGAAGTCAGGGAAGACTTCCTGGAGGAAGAAGCATTTACTTCTATCCTGAAGGATAGAAGTTCCTAAGGTATGTACGCAAAGTCTGTTAGCCAGTATGGAAGCACTGTGGGAAGTGCTGTGGGCTCTTAAGAGATGGTGCATAGGTCACTGGGTGCAGGCTCTAGGGATGGGGATTGAGGTATGCTGGATGCTCTGGTGGGCATGTCAGCACCTTCCTCTGACAGCATTCCCTGCCATTTCTATCCATCTTATAGACGATCCTGTCAGAGGGCTTATACCGTATCTGCACTGTATTATTTGCACTGTGAAACTCCAAAACCGAGAGTGAAGTAGACCCCTTCTTTATTGAATCACTTGCCTCAGGTATTTATCGTAGTAATGTGGAGGTGACTAAGGCAGGGAGCTGCCAGAGTCAGATGAGAATGTAAGTTCTAACTAGGAAATAGCAGGCATTCAAGGCATAGTTCTAATATCATTAAAAATAAAAATCAAAGAAGGAAAACTGATGCCAGTGTATGACATTGAGGAATTAAAAAAAATTATTTGACCCATGCTCCTTATTTTTAAAGTGAGAATTATGATGAGACCTGCCTCTAGGAGTTGATACGAGAGTCAAATAAATGGTATTTTACATCTAAAATAGCTTAGTGCTTTTAATACGCATCCAGTAAATTTTAGTGAATAATAACTATTATTAGTGGTAATAACATTAACTACTTCAAAACACATAGTATGAGGAGAACTCGTGTCTAAGACACTATGTAGATATCCAGAGCTTGTTCCTGGCCTGCTGTATGCCAGAGACACGCTGGTAAGGTTAATGTTAGATCTCAGTTTGCAAACTGATGTGATGCATAAACATGCTTTCTCAATATTAACCAAGAAAAATAGACTGTATCTTAATCAGCTTGGATTCCCTTAACAAAAGCTGGTTGTATAGAGAATAGCTACTTATTTCTCAGGTTTGTATGCTGGGAATTCTGACACGGAGATATCGGCAGATCCCACTCTGGTGTGTGTGGTCTTAGGGACCTCTCTCTTCCTGCTGTCCCCTCAGATGGGGCCTCTCCATACAAGGATATCCATCTTCTATGGAAACTCCCCACATGACCTGTAGAAACCTACTCATCCCCTAAAGGCTCAGCTACATCCGTAGTCCTTTTCTGTGTTTTATTCAGAGACAGAGTCTCACCTCAATTTTCCCAGCTTGGATCAAACTTTGGTTCCTTTCCACTCAAGCTCTTGAGTAGCCAGAATTATGGGCTGGGACCAACACCCCAGACTGACTCAGAGCTCTGACCAGGAGCTCAGAATTTTTGGAGGAGATGTTGAATCTGCATAACATAAATCTCTTGGAATAATTTGCCTTGATGGAAAACTCTATAGTGTTTCCTGATGGACAAGAATAAAAAACAACAAAGAATGAAAGAAAAGAAAAGAAAACTTACTATCAAGCATACTGTAATGAATAAATCAAACTTGGACTGAAAACAGATGTCTCCTAGAAAATGTTGCTAATACTTTGAAGTTATATTTATTGGTGTCATGTTGTTTTTGAATTCTATATTTTATGTAAGAACTTCATCCCACTAAACAAATTTTGTTAACTATACTTTTCTTTAGCAATAAGTCTTGTATAATTGTAGGACCATTACTAAGTTCCTTACATTGTCCAAAAGAATTTGGGAAATAGGTTGAGAAAGATTTGCAAGTGAACAATAGGGATCTAGAACACTTATAAAAATGTTACAGTCGACCTCAAAGAAGAGGGCTTCCTTGAGTCTCCACAAACAGTTTTACTTTTCTGTTAATGCATTAATGAACAATGTCGCAGTAAGATAAACCGAAGTGAAAGACTTGTGATAAAAGGGTTTCTTTAGACATAACAAAAAATAGTCTGGTCTTTTTACTCTGGCTGGTCTTCGTGCAGTTTTCTTTTTATGCTTTTTGTTTGTGGTTTAATAACAATTTTATGTGAGCTGAGTATCCAGTTTGTAAGTAATGATTACAGGACTTTTGCACTTTACATAGAGTGATCGAGTTTGAATTCCCTCCAGAGCAGTGGAACACTGACGCTGGAGGAGAAAGGAGGCAAGCATAACCAGGAAGGGGATTTCATCACATTTCCAGTTATGATCAACTCTTAGGACCAGTAAGGTGAGTGGGTGCATTAAATAATATTTTAATAATAAAAAACAGCAATTAGTTTTTTTCTAACTTAAAAGATTTTATACTATATTTTTTCAAATGATTGTTAGATGGTTTTCTTTTGCTTATTTGTTGTCAAATTACTTTTAACAATTTCCCTTTATTCATGATGTGATTCTTTTTTGGTGTGGTGCATGTCTTAAATAGCTCTGAAATTATAACATATTGTGCTGAAATAGAATGACAATCTAACCTGCCCATGTGATGAACATTAAATTCCAAGGACAATAAATTGCTATAATTATCTGAAAAGTCAGGACTGTAGAATTTCAATTACAGGGATTTTCTGTGATACACATAGACCATTTTGTATTATACAGACACCCTTAATGCTCACATCAATTTGGAGATGAAGCTGTCTATGAGAATACAGCACTTATGTGCTTTTGCTTTCTTTTAGCATCTCATATTAATTTATAGGAAAAATTAAAGCTTCATTTGCTAAACAAATGGGCAAGCAAGAATGGAAATGTGAATAAGTAATACAATGCATGTTGTTAATTCCATATTACCTTCATTAGGCTTTATGTTTAAGAATGCTCCTCTAATCTCCTCTTAGAGTTAATTCACAATGACTGGAAATACTCTAACCTTTGTTTCATGATAGCATTTGCATCCAAATGAAAGAAAGTAAGTGTTTTGCAAATGTTCATCATGGTTGTGAATCAGAGGACTAAGTTTTGACTCAGAGGTCATGCATTGCTTTGCGTATTTGACTTTGATGGAATCATTTTCCTCCATGATCCATGTCAAGAAACACAGTTTTTATTTATTTACTAAGTTAATAAGTAAATAAATAATCCCCCTGTTTTGGGGGATTTTCAGAATATGGCTAGTGGAAATTTTGACCCCTAAAACTGAGCAGACATTTGTTGCCCTCTTGAATGTGCAGTTTTTAGAACACTGAATGCATTTCATTTTTAGGTCAAAATAAAACATGCACAGCCTTGCAGAGATTTATTGAAAGTTTAATAAAATAATGGCCATATAAATAGTTTCACATTCCAGAGTGTTTCAATACTGCAATTGTGCCATATATTTATTTACTGCTTAAACATTTCTATTATCTAATTTACTTGACTGGAATGAGCCTTCATTTTAAAGTATGATAGAGAGCTAGAACCTCCTCAGCATAGAAGGTGTTATACTAAGAACTTGACATGCTTTATCTTTAAAATTTTTGACTATACATGATACATTTGACAATCAGAAGTGTCAATCAAAAAACAAGTGTAGACTGTTGGTGAAGGCTTTTTGTTAAAAAAAAAGGTTTATGTCTGTTGGATTTTGTTGGTAAATTAAATTGAAGCAGGCATAAAAATTACAAAATGCACAGGCCTTGGGTTATAGCTTAATGGAACAGTGACTGCTTGGCAAGTGGGAGGTCGTGAGTTCAATTCCTAGTTAAAAAAATATTAAATGCACAAATTGTTTATAAGTTAAAGTTGTACATATATACACATATCATATAAACATCAGCAAATCACTTTTCTAAAATTTTGTGCATTCTTTCTCATTTAATGTTCTTGCCTCATTAACAATACCAGGCACAGTGATTCTGTGCTATTAAGTTTTTCTATTCTCAACTCACAAATAAATGGAATTATATGACATATAATTTTTGTGTCTGTCTTTTTCTTGAATGCTCATGTCAATGTGATTATCCACATTGTTATATTCACCATGAATTCACTCGTAAAATGTCATGGAAAATTCCATTGTATAAATATACGAAGATTTATCTTCTCATGTGTTGGTGGACATTTAGCCTTTCACCAGGTTTTAGCTATTATGAATAAAGTTTCTATAAATATCCAATATATTAATTTTTGATCCATGTATACATTCACAGCATTTCTCTAGAGTGAAGCAAACTTTTAGAATGCATTATTGATACTGATATTTTGTCTCTAATTGGCTTTATTTGCCTTTCATGATTCTCATTGTGCTGCTTTTTTTTTTTTCCTTTTGGAGCTTCTGCAATGGGATTTCAAATTTTACCTTTCTCGTCCATCTTTTTCTTTGTCATTTTATCGTCCATCTATATTGACTTCTGAAGGAATACTTTGACTGGCCTATTGAGATTACTAGTTAAGCATTTAACTGTATAAAGCCTGATATTTAATCTAAAATGTGTTATTTCAGTAATAATGTTTTAATTGGTGCATAAGATATTCTTTTTAAAATTATAATCCATATGTTAAATGATTATAACATTCTCTTGAATATTTGTTTTGTTTTCCTTATATAGACTTTCCTAAATTATCAGCTCAGACCAAAAGCATAACTGGGGTGGCTGTCAACTGGAAGCAAGAAGTACCCCAAGGTATATATTTATATATAATATATAATATATAATATATAATATATAATATATAATATATAATATATAATATGTGTAAACACATGCAGGGATATAAAAATATATACATGCTTTTAACACATTCTATAATTTGACCAATACACTTAGAGACCTAAGATATTTCACATTTTGTGTTAATACCATACAAATAGACTGCTTAAGAAAAAAAGGACAGATTCCTGACTTACTATATGAAGATACTAAAATAATTGTATTGAAGAATTATAAAGATTTGAAAGATGTGAAACACAAAAAATAGGAACTAAATGTTAAATATCACTTAAGACATTAGAATACACAAAAATGAAGTTCTGGAGATAAAAAGAACAATAACTAAAATAAAAATTTCATTAGAGTGATTCAAAAGCAGATTTGTGCAGATGGAAGAAAATGTCTATGAACTTGATAGAACAATTGAAATTATTTTTTAACATGTTAAATTTCTTTTTAAATTTTTTATTAATCCATGTTTGCAGGACGCAGTGATCACATTCATCATTAGAAGCTGCTACATACACTTAACACATTCCAATTTTTAATGTCTCTCCTTGCTTCCTTCTCTCCCAGGTGCGTTTTCCTCTACCCTCCTCTCCATTTATTTTTCCCTATTATTTATCATTCACTTTCTCTTCATTTATATTTTGAGTTTATCATATAAGAGAAACCATGCAACATTTATTGTGTGTCTGATTTTACTTAACATTATAGTCTTAACATGCATCCATTTTCCTATAAAGAGCTCAAATTTATTTTTTTTTGTAGCAGAGTAATACTTCTTTGTGTGTAAATAACCATATTTTCTTTATCAAATTATATGTCGATGGACATGTAGGCCACTTTTAAGATTTAGCTATAACAAATTAGCTGCAATAAACATGGGTTTGGGGAGAGAGAGAAAGATGATAGAGTGGCAAGTGCCAGAAACTCAGCTTCTCCAGGATAAAGTGCTGAGACTGTGGGGAGCAATAGGAACCACAGTGTGTGGAGGGCACACAGGGACTATGCAGGAATTGACAAAGGAAAAGAAGAAAATGGGATTCATTGCTGCAGAGAAAATAGCCCATAGCTGCAGACCAGAGACCACACAGTGGTGTGGCCACAGTGTGGCAAGACTGGCTGTGTGGCCTCCCTGGAGGGGAGACAGAGAAAGCACTGAGCTGCTCATTGTGACGTGGGACACGGCCTGGACTGGAAGGTTAGGAAGTTGAAGGCAGCAGTGATAACATGAGACGCTATCTCCTGCGTGGCCCTCCAGTGCAGCAGATGGTGAATGAGGTAGAGAGGTGCCCGCAGCACAGCTGTGTGGAAGGGCAGTGGCAGGTGCAGTCACCGTTTTATTTCAAAGGCTCGGGATTCAAACGTTAGCAGAAGAACCGTCGCAAGTCTGCTTCACTGCCAAGGCCCTTGAAGGGAATAAGGGAAGAGCAGACCAGTCACAGCAGACTGCTGGCAACTGGGCAGCAGACTTGGGGGGGTTCTGGGGAGAAGTAGGTCCTGGGGCCTCCCAGACTCTGCCCCTGTGGCTTCCAAAATCCAGTCTTAGCACTGGCTACAAAGGACTGCAAATGTCCCCCTGTGCTGTGACCAGTGGAACAAGCAGGGAGTCACCCTGGCCCTACAACCAAAGCATAAGAGGAGTCAGTGGTGTATCCAAGATCAGCCACACACCCAGCAGTAATCCTGCTGCAGGCTAGGTGGGTTACTCAGCAAGAGTCTGGTCTGACTTGAACTAACACAGAACTGGGGGAACTAGAGAAATTTTTTCCCGTTTTTTTATGATTTTTAGGGTTAGGTTTCTTTTATCTGTCATGTTTCTCTCTTTCTTCAATTGCCCTTCTTGAGTTTTTGACACTTTCATTTGAACAAAGCTTGTCTCTAGTGTTTCTGGCTCACCTTGATATTCTTTTACTTTCTCATTCATTCTTTATCTCCTATCTTCTTCTTCAGGTTTGCAAAGCTTGAGTGATCATTCTTTGTCCTCCAACCTTACTTCTACTGTATTTCTCTACACTTGCTATTTGGTTCACCTTCTTAAATTCACCTTCCCCACAGGATAAAATCACTCCACCAAGGAGAAACCCAGTGCATGCAAGTTCCTGGTTTATGTTGGACGCTCTTACATAGCTACACATATTTCTCCTATGGTTAGAGATACCAAATTAGTAGTTCCCACAGTTTGTTAGTTTCTAGGCTGTGCTTTATGATGTTGTCATTGCTAATTGTGTTACTTTAGCCAGGATACCATACTCATGGTGATAAATTGTTCTCATTTGTACGAAAACACGGTGATTATCTGGGCTCGGGAGCAATGTTATAGCCCAGGAACAAAGAACTAGGTGCTGAGCCAAATAACAACTTCTTGGCCCTAATAAAGAAGGAGAGTAGGCTTTTGGGGCAGACACAAAGGTCAGGAGCTAAGTATATTTACATGACATTTCTGAGGAATAGACATTTCCTAGGGAAGCCTCAGTACCAGTGATAAAGCTACCTAACATAAAAAAATTGGAGCAATAGCACAGAAAACAAATTAAAATAAAAATATACAAAATGACAAGATGTGGAAATAAAATGAAAACCAATATCTCCAGGATACCCAGGACAAAGGGGACAATAGATAAAGGAAATGAAAAACCATCCACCTGAATTTTCTGAAATGACAACAGCAGATGTAAAAAAATAAGTGAATCAACAAAAAGCCAACAAATGCATAAAACTACAGAGGAAATCAGATCATAAATAATCTCTTGGGTTGAAAAAAGGAGCTGATCATAATAAAAGACTACCTTAGCAAACCTAGGGTAGACTTAGAGAGAAAAATGGAAGAACATAGGAAAATGATGGAAGTTGTGAATGCCCAACATAGGGAAGAAATGTAAGCCAGAAAGAGATTCAAACATATGCCCAGGAAATTAAAAGTTTCAATGAAAGTTTGCAAAAACAAATAAACGCAAGTAGAGACACAATACCTTACTTAGAACACAGGATTTTGTTTATCAATCATGAAAAGAAAGAATTTTTTAATAATACAATGGAAAATAAAAATATGCAACAGCTGCACAATGATGCAAGAAGAGCATAAGGTTGATCAAAGTCAGTGAAAAAGTGTAAGTCAGCACAAATGACATAAAAAATCTGCTCACAGAAGTAATGCCAGACAACTGCCCAAACATGGAAAAAGAATTTAACATACAGTTGAGGCACACAAAACTCCAATTGTCTAAAGCTAAAATACAGCTATGCCAATGCATATAATAATCAAGATTCCTTAAATTTAGCAAAAGAACGGGACATTAAAAGTTGTAAGAGAAAAGAAACAAATCACCTATAAAGGAAAGCCCATCAGAATCACAGCAGACTTCTCAACACAACCCTTAAGTGAAGATCTCGATGTGAAATATTTCAAGTCCTGAAAGTAAACAACTTTCAACCCCGACTGATATAGCCCGGAAAACTGTTTCAGAGTTAATGGAGAAATAAAATATTTCCATGACAAAGAACAAATGAATACATTCATGGATACAAAATCAGCTCTACAAAGTGTTGTGAAAGATTTTCTAGAGAAAGATAACCAAGACCACACTTTCAAGAACAGCAATAGAAAGAAGTCACCATTCATGACAAGAAAATAAACAGGGCAAAGACAACAGCAAAAAAATAATATGACAAGGATAAACCCAACATATCAGCTATAAACAGGTAATGTAAATAGTTCTTAAGTCACCAGAAAAAGAAACATACTGGCAAAATGGGTCAAGAAACAGGGTCCAAAAGTATTCTGCATACTAGAAACACATTTAACTCAAAAAGAAATTTATAGACTGAAAATCAAACAATGGAAAGCAGTTCACCACGTGACAGGTGCCAACAAAAAGGCAAGGGTAGATATTACATTTCCAAACATTGTGAACTCAAGCCAAGATTGATCAAAGAGGTGAATAAAGTCACTACATACCTGTCAAGAGAAACTCCAAGAAGAAAAGATTGCAATCTTAAATATATATGCACCAAATACAGGTGTACCCAACTGTACAAAAATATTAATGGACATGAAAAATCAAATAAGCACTTATATAATTTTAGTGGAGGAATTTAAGGGCCCACTATCACAAAGAGATAGATCAATTGGACAAAAATTCAACAAAAACAAAATCAGAACTCAACCAAATCTGTGAACAAATGAACTTAGTAGATATTTACAGACTTTTACCTCTCAATATCAGAGTTCATATTCCTCTGAGCTGTGCGTGGGATGTTTCTTTTTTTTTTTTTTTTTTTTGTCTTTTTCGTTTTTATCGGTACCAGGGATCGAACTCACGACTGCCTGCTTGCAAGGCAGGCGCTTATGCCACTGAGCTAAATCCCCAGCCCCGCGTGGGATGTTTTCCAACATATATCACATACTAGCCAATAGAATATACTTAAATATATGCAAAACAATTGAAATTATCCCATGCATATTACCTGACAATAGTAGGATGAGATCTAAAATCAATGGCAAAAGAAATCACGAAAATTCCATGAACACAGGAAAGTTAAATAACATCCTCCTGAGAAACTGATGAGTCACACAAGAAATTAAAGTAGAAAACAAAAAATATCTACAATTATATGATGATGCTGATATAACATACTAGAACTTTTTGAACACAATAAAAGTATTACAAAGAAGGAAATTTATAGCAATAAATTCTCATGTCAGGAAAACAGAACAAGCTCAAATAAACATTCTAATGTTGAATCCCAAACTTCTAGAAAATAAGAACAATTCAAGCCCAAATCTCAAATTGGGAGGAAATTATAAACATCCAAGCACAAATTAAAGCAATTGATATTAAGAAAACAATACAAAGAATCTAAGAGTTGGTTCTTAAAAAGATAAAATAAAATCAATAAACCCTTCAGCTGAACTTATCAAAAAACAAAAGACTTGAATTCATGCAATTAGGAACAAAAAGGTGAACTTACAATAGATTCTGTGGAAATAAAGAAGACCATCAATATCTACTTTGAGAGCTTTTACTCTAAAAAGATAGAAAACACAGGAAAAGTAGGGAAGTTTCTAGGTACATATAAATTATCAAAGCTGAATCAAGATATAAAAATTCTAAACAACCTAAAACGAGTCAATGAAGTAAAGAAATGTAATAAAAAAATCTACCAAAAAATAAAAGCCCAAGTCCTCGTGGATTCATTGCAAAGTTCTACAAGAAATTAGGGAAAATCTAATGTCATTATTCCTTAAGGTTTAATGAAAGTGAAAGGAAAGCAGTTCTCCCGAAGTCATTCCTGGAAGCAAGCATTATCCTGATTCCAAAACCAGAGAAGAACCCAACCTAAAAAGATAACTACAGGGCAATTTTTCTAATGAACACAGACGTCCTCACTGAGATACTGGCAGACAGAATGTAGTGAATCATCAGGGAGATTATACACCATGACTAAGCAGGATTCATCTCATAGGTGCAGGGCTGTTTCAACACATTCAAATCAACAAACGTAAAACACCGTATTAACAGACATAAGGACAAAAATCATATGATCATCTCAATAGGTGGAGCAAAAGTGCTTGACAAAGTGCAATACCCGTTCATGATAAAACCTGCACAGACAATTGGAACAGATGGTCTTTATCACAATCAAAGCATAGCCAACATCATACTAATGGACAAAAAGTGAAAGCTTTCACTCCAAAACCAGGAACAAGACAAGTGCACCATTGTCCACTCTCACCACTCCTATTCAATATAATTCCAGAAACATTGGCCACAGCAATTAGACAACAGAAAGAAATAAAAGGGCTAAGAATAGGAAACAAAGAAGTTAAATTATCATCATTATTGGATGACATGACACTTTACATAGAAGATCCCAAAACTGTGGGCTTGTCTTGCTCTTCTTTTTCCAGAAGCTTGAGATTCAACATTAAATTATTTGAATTCACTGTTTTCATGATACTAATATTCACCACTATAAATTTCCCTTGTAAGACTGCTTTCACGCTAATATGCTAGAAGACTCAATATCGTACCACAATTAACCTTAGAATAGAAACCAACAATTGTAGTATAAGCCCTAATAAGATAAACCAAATATTGGCAAATACTAAATGTGGTAACTTTACCTTCACTGGTGATAGACAAGAGTCATTGGTAGTAAAATAGAGTTAATTAACTATCTAAAGATTCATACAATGTAATATTTGCATTATTAAATATATAATAGGTTGGGAATGAGAGAGTGCTAAATGAAAAACTAGAACCCTTAAACGATAGAAGAGAAGGAGGAAAGAGAAGTGAGATGAAGTATCCTATTAGAGTGGAAGGATATTTATTGAATTAGATAAAGGTAACAGAAAGAAATGAGAAATGGTAGATAAAAGAAGAAGAAAAAAGAAATAATGCAGCTAATGCAAAATAAAAAATGCAAAGTAAAAAGAAAACAAAAGGAGAAAAAGAGAATATAAAGTGGGAGAAGTAAGGAGAAAGAAAGCAATTGATAAGAAAGGAAGTTCAAAGACAAAAATCTTTCTTCTCTGCGTTTTTGGGTGAGTGGTTCCTTTTAGGACCCATAGTTTTGGAGTCCAGCAAGGCTTGGTTTTCTCCTCCTAGCTTTAATGCCCATGGAGTTGTGAGAATTGTCCCCTACTCCACAATGTCCACACCATGGACTGTCCTTGTTTGGAGAGTGTGGGAAAGGCAGTGAGACCTCAGATTTGTCTTGGATGCAGGTAGCAGGACAAGGGCTCAACGACTTAATGTCCACAGGCACATGCAGGTTCAGCTGCTTCTGAGTAGGACTCAGCTGGATCTGGTTTTTCACTATAGCAGTGGGGCCCATATTATTTCTGCCTGAGTTTGAACTTTCTGGCAGATCACTTCCAGCTTGTTCCAGGTCTGTGGTCTCCTGTGGGTGGTGGGTGTGTCTCACCCAGTCACTGTGGAAATGCAACCCAGGGAACCTTTACCTCCAGGAACCCAGCCACCTTCCTTGCAAGCCACAAGAGCAAGAAGTCAAATTGTTTCCTTCTTTTTTCTGCAAGTGAGCCATTCCAACTTCTCTGTTGCTTCATTTTTTTCCATCAGTTCCTGGAGATCTGCTTTGCTTTTCTTGTTGGACAGGTTATTTTGCAGTATGTGGATTCTGGATCTCAAAGAGGCTGAATTTTACTGTTGACAGCACTTTGCCATTTTCTTTTGAACACCTGGAATTCTGAAGTCTTGGTGTTTTTATTAAGTCACTGCACAGAACAGTTAAGCAATCATGCCTTTGACTCTTTTTGCTCCTGAATATTTTTATAATGATTATTTTTCTTCTGTTAATATTTTTTATTTTAACATTTGTTTATTTTTAAAATCTTATTATTTTATTTTTTATTCTTTTTCCAAATCCATTTCTTTTAAAGATAAGCAAGAAAAGAAAAGAAGGAGGAGAAGGAGGAAGAGAAGAAGAAGAAGAAGAAGAAGAAGAAGAAGAAGAAGAAGAAGAAGAAGAAGAAGAAGAAGAAGAAGAAGAAAAACTACAACAAAATTTTAAAAGATATCAATCAGGGTAACAATGGTACATACATTGTACATTGTCAGTATCAAATCATTCTTAACATTTGTTTACTATGTAATATTTCTATTTAAGATTTTTATGTTTCTTTTTTATTTCTCTTTGGATGTTTATTGATTCTTGGTTATTCATATATATATATGTATATATATATACATATGTATATACACATGTATATAAATGAGGATCATTGCTGGTCAGAATGAATGGACAGAGTATGTTTTACTGCCCAAATGAGAACATTTTCTAGTTATATACACATTATAGAATTGGGCTGCAGTAGCTCTTGCTGATGTACATGTATGTGTGTGCACGTGAGCATGCATGTGTGTGTGTGTGTGTGTGTGTGTGTGTGAGAGAGAGAGAACAAGGAAGGCCCATGATCAGTGTATGAAGTTGCTTTAGCTGCTAAGTAATGACTCCTTGACTTTGATGATGGTTTTAAAGTATCTGAGAGAACATTATTACTTTTCTTTTGGTTTTGGTGCCCAATCTACTGGTATCTGATGGCAAAAGTTCCCATTTAGAGCAATTTTCCTGATGTATCCTCATGATCGAATCAGAAGTCAATGGCTCTGTTCTTCAGTTAGCTGGAAAATTCTTCCTGTTCCCATTCCTTTTTATAGTCCTTCTGCTTTATTCAAACATAAAGCTGTTCTCGGTTTCTATTATCAGAATTCCTTTTTATGAGGTCCTCTTATTTTTCTAGAAGTCTCTGCTGTTTCCTTTCTTCCTATGTTTCTTGTCCTCCAGTCACTTGCTTTGTATTTTCTAGAATGTAGACTGTCATGACCAACTGATGAAACTCTCAGATATTCAGCAGTATTAGACATTTATTTGTATCATGTTGCATCATCTGAGTTGAATTTGGTGTTGAATAAGTCAGAGGAAATAGCAAAGCTACTTACTTCAAACCAGATACTTTTTGTGTGTTATTTCCAATATTTCTGTGCCTTATATAACCTGAGAGAGATTCAGTAACATATCAAAATTATATATATATATATATATATATATATATATATATATATATATATATGATTTGTGCAAATATTTGAGTGATTCTAAAATCAAGGTTTTTTCTGTAAACTTATTTTAAACTAGTGTAAAAAATGCCCAAACAATCATTTCAGGATGCTGATTATTTAGGGTTTTAAATATTATTTGTCCTCTCATTTCAGTGGCTTTGTGCTTAATACCGGGATTACACTGGGATAAATAATAATTGCAGATAATGGATCAGACAGCATGAGTGGATTAGTGTATTCAACAGTGGTTTGATGATTAGTGGGAAAATACTAATTTAAAGCTCCAAGTTCCATTCTAAGCCCAATTCTAATTATTGTAATGATATAAACAATTCACTCCACACTACATACAATCTAAAAATATAATTCCATTTTTTAATAGAAGAAGGAGAAGAAGGTCATGCATATTTTTGTAAGTTTTTGATTTCAAATTCTTAGGTTAGAATCTATTAATAGGAATGAAACATTAATATTTAAGTATCAGATATAGAGGAAGTTATTTACCTATGACAATACTATTTTACTAATAATTTCTCTCTTTTTTTAAAATTTTATTTAAAGAGAAAATGAAAAAAAAAACAAAAAGGGTACAAGTTATACAGAATTTCAGAAAGAATAAACAGTAGGAAACCACTAGTTAATAGATTACATACTGTTATCTTAGAAATAGTTGTTCAAGTTACAAAATTAAAGCGCACAAAGTGGACTTTCAAACAGTGAGACTGCAAACAGTTTTGTTCAATGATCCAACAAAACTCAGTAATATGGTAATCTAAGTTATATACTTAAATGTACATGCAGTTATATCCTTTAGAGCACTTTCTTTTCCTTTCTTTTGTACAATGACATTTACACATTTTGGGTTTTATTACTCCCACAGTTCTTATTACTTTTTTTTTTGAAGAGAGTAAAACCAAATATGACATAACAGAACAGAGTCAGTCAAATTAAAAGGATGGACATAATAGATAATGTAAAAACAAAATACCAGGTGATCAACAATGGTTACCATATTGCCTCTTGCTATCTTAAAAAAGAATTGCCTATATCATCAGTTATAATAAAATTGAGCAAAACAGTAAAGAATAAAACCAAAACATTGGAGCCATTACAGGACTTTAAAAGAAGATAATAGTCAACCAGAATGGGCGTCATAATGAATCTTATTGTCTTCAGAGCTGTTGCCTATACTTTCAAACCTGGTACTATCAAGAAAAGCAGAATAGGGAAAAATCAGTCAAAACAAGATGGTGAGGGAAATGCAGAGTTTCAAATCAAGTTGATAGGAAATCAAAGTGGGTTACTGCAATATATCCTGCTATTTTTTATTTACTTTTCCCTTAATTAAAAAGATAAAAATAAAAAAGTAAATAATTTAAAAAAGGAGCTGAGATAAAAGAGGGCATAACAACAAAACAGCGCAGGTCAAAGCATAACAATTTAAGCAAAATAGTGTTTCACCACAAGATATCCTGACATAAAAGTAGATACCATAGTGTCTCTTTCCTTGAAATCCTTGAGTGACTTGAGTATAACTTCATATACTGTAGCACCAAACATATCAAGACAACGTAAAACCATTCAAGAGAATGACAGTATTACAGGGTATTTAGAACCAACTATCAGAAAATAAACAATGGTTTCTGTATAATCTCTTGTTCTATAAATTTTTTTCTTATATTATCACATGTAATAAAACCCAATAAGATACAACCTGTTAAGACTGATGGAGACAGAAGAATAAAAGCTTGATGGGACTTTAAAACAAGATGATACTAAATCAGCACTAGCTATTATAATGTCTTGTTTTCTCCAAAATAGCTGTTCCTACCATCCAATCTTCTCTGCTGCATTTCTGTTGAGATCTTTTCTGTCATTTGTTGTCAGTTTGTCTTCATTTTGCTTTCTGCTTCATTCATTGTGGTCTCTCTGCCACTGTTTCTTGGTATTTTCCTTTTTTAGAATATCCTGCAGTATTGTCTGTAGAGTTGAATTGGTGGTTGCAAATTCCCCTAGTTCCTCTTTATCCTGGAAGCACCTTGTTTTCCCATCAATTTCTAGGGACAGTTGTGCAGGATATGTCAATCTTGGCTGGAGGTTGTTATCTTTCAAAGCTTGAATTATTTCCCCCCACGCTCTTCATGATTTGATGGTTTGTGCCGAGAAGTCTGCTGTAATTCTGATGGATGTTCCCTTGTAAGTGATCTGTTTCTTGTCTCTGATGGCTTTTAATATTCTGTTCTTATATTGGAGTTCTGGGAATTTTGATTATTATATGCCTGGGTGTAGCTCTGTTTGGGTTGTAAGTGGCTGGGGTCCTGTATCTTTACCTTTTGCTAAATTATGGAAATTCTCTTGGATCATTTCTGTGAATAGTTTTTGTAGTCCATTTATTTGTGTCCCTACTTCTTCTTTTATGTTCTTAATTCTTAAGTTATAGATCCTCTTATCATCTTCTAGCCTTTGTATTATTGCTGTTTGTTTTCTTGTTATTTTTAAGTTTTTCATTTCATGTTCCCACATTACAAATCTGCCCTCCAGTTCAGATAACTTATCCCTAGTTTCTTTCAAGCTGTTATGCCAGCTTTCGATAGAGTTTTTAGTTTCCTGGTAATCTCTTTGAACCTGCTTCATGTAGTATATGTTTTCTCTATTTTCTCCATCAAATAATTCTCCCCTTTTTTTCTGTTCTTCCATTCCACCATGTTTTTTCTTGGGCGGTGCTTAGCATTTCACTAACTATTCTACTTATACCTTGCTTTATTTCGTTAAATACTTCTCTTTTGAACTTGTCTATGAGGCTCCAGAGATATTGCTTTATGTCTACTGGTGCCGTGCCTGATATTGCATGTTTTCTGTCCTCATTCTCCTTCGTATTTACCTTTCCTGGATCAATGTTCTCAGGATTGGGGACTGAGGACCCTTTCTTGTTGCTTCCTCTTCCCGTACTTTTTGTTTCTTTCATACGAGGAAATATAGGAGCCCCAGTTTTTTTTTCTCTTTATCTGTTACAGTTTGTTTGAATCCACCAGCTAGGTGTTCCTGCCCACTGCAGAGTACTAGGGAGACACAGACCTGGGCAGCCTCTGCTGGGCCTGCCCTTCCAGGTCAACCTAGTGAAGGCTTCACCGCTAGGGTGCACTTCCAGGTGCTGGGACGTGCTTTGGGCTAGCCTACTGGGTCTTAGTCAGCGGCGTCACCCAGGCCAGGCACTCCCCACCAATCCCTCTTGAGAGGGGAATATGCGACTAAAGTCACTGCAGTGTCCTGTTCTGGCTAGTCTACCCAGTCCCAGAATGTCCTTTGCTGGAGCCTCCTACTCTATGGAAGGCTCCCCATTCTGCTCACTCACCTCAGGTTGATGCAGTGCTCCCTGCTAGTCCCATTCTCAACTCTGTTCGTCGATTCCCACTCTCAGAGTTTTCACACATCTCTCTCCCTGCCGTGCCTATTTGGATGCAGCAGTGGCAGCAGGAAATCCATATTGCGGCTTCCAATGGCACAGGATCCAGTTTCCATGCTGAGATTTTATCTGTTCCTATTATAGCACCAGGATTGCATTTCCAGTTGGTTCCTCTTAGATTATTTCGTTCCTGGGTCAGCAGGGTATATCTCCCCTTGCTTAGGACACCTTGCACCGCCCCATTCCTGGATTCTAAGCAGGGTATCTCCAAGAGCCTCCATAGCTGCTGCTATCTATCTGCCATGTTCTCCCGGAAGTCAATAATATCTCTTTTAAAAATTTCTTTAGGTAAAATGTTAATTGATATTTTGATATAAGCATTTAATATGTTTCACTTTTTCTTTGGATTGAAGACTCTTTAGGGAAAAAAAAACTAATCAGATCAAATATGTTATTCAAGTAATATAACTTCAATTTTATTTGTTACATTTTAATTATAGTAAACTACTGGAGCACTGCTGCTGTATTTAAAAAAAAAAAACACTGACCAACTTAATGTGAATCAAGAGAGGCACGTTGAACTCAACCTGTACAAAAGAATAAGGTTATAAATGGGTAAAGTCACTAGAATGAAGTTGGGGCTTCCTCACATCACCTGGTTGGCGATGTTTCCTTCTGGTGCTAATTATAGCTGGTGAAACAACTGACAAGAGTACATGGAACATTTTATTCCTCATTAACCTTTGGCTCTGAGTCAACTCTTTTTTACTTTTGACCTGAATTTGATGTGAACAGGACATTTTCTCATGATAATTTTCAGTTGTTAACGAATTCCATCTCCTACATGATTTTGATTGCAGACTGAACTAGATAAGAACTGAACTAAATTTCCCTGTAAGGCCAACATGGAACCTAACCATTGAATTTGATTTGGTCCTTAGCCAGCTCAATTTTTCTGAACTCAATTTTTGAGCAGAAGCATGGAAAGAATCAAGTTCATAAACCAAGGCATCGCTGTATAGTGATAGTTGATTCAGTGACAATAACAGAAAGAGAAAACATTTTCCTCACAATCATTCTGGATTGTGCTAAGAAGGATATAAGTCCAGATGAAATGCATGATCACTGTTTAGTAACAGTGGTTTCCTTGGTTTCCTTATAATAAAAATGTAGCAGGCAGTTTTAAACTATGTACCTTCCTCTTAATAAATAAAGACATCAACTCAGTATGTTCTTCTCTTTTCAGTTATTTGGGTCCTTCTGCAATTCTGTACCTTTCCTTCATCTCTCCATTGGTTCTTTTAGAAAAACTCTGAAAAGAAGTGGTTTTTTTTTTTGCATCCCCAAACAAGGAATTAAGAACTTTGTGACTCTCCATATTTTTTATTTTTCCTTATGTCAGTTATCCCGGAAAGGCTTTGCTTAAAGATCAAGAAAATATATCCTGAAGCAATTCATGACCATACATTATTAAATGATTTCCTACAAATTATTATTATATTAGGTGGAAAATGATTGTGGCAATTATAAGCAGAGAAGACATATGACTCATAACAATTGTATAGATTTAAAATTTTATTCGTGATCTGTTTAATAAAAATTCCAAAGAATGACTAAAAATTGTGGAAAATTAACTGTCAGCCAACTTGTAACCCTCAGCTGAACTGATTAAGTGTGGTTCTGGGTGTGCAAGGCTCATCAGAGGATTGTTGCCAACAGCATAAAAGGGAAGATGGTACGCTGTTAACGCTCCTGGAGAAGATTGTCACTCTGGTTTTCCTGATATGAACTCAGCTGTTTTCTTCATCGGAGGCTTGGGTCTTCACTGTCACTGAGGATGACTGCGGTTCTTTTCATGGGAACTCTGTTCCCTAGCTTGAGTATCAAGTGCAGAACCCTCAATATGCTGGCACAGATCCTTCATCCCACTGGCACACACTTTCTAGCTTCCACCACTGACCTTTGGACCTACCCAGTGCAGATCATTGATACAGACTTGCATGTGACATTGTGCTGATCTCCAGGCCTCTAGCTAGACTCATGGAGTGCTTTGCCATGAGTTCAAGGTCTTCATCTGGACTCATATAGGACATTGCCATAGGATCCAGGCCCCCAGATGGATTATTTTGGTCTCTTGTGTTGGGAAAGATCTCTTGTGTTCTTCTGCATTTGAATTTTAGGTGAATATTTTAAAATCTTATAAATTATGTGTCTTGTATTAAACCTATTCCCTCACAAACCCTGACTACAACAAATATATTTCATTTTGCTATTAGTATTTAGCAACTGTTTGGCCTAAATGCTGAGAAATCATAATTGACTCACAGCTCAGGAAAGGTTGAATTTTTCAGAGTACACATTGATGAATCATATAATGAGTTCTTGGAGATATGGTGACAAATGGAAATTGCTATTAACTCTGAAGCACAGAAGATAGACTTAAAAAAGAGGGAAAATAGATTAAAAAAAGAAGGAATGAGTCTAAAAGATGTTTATAAATACTGTAAAATTATTCACATTTTAACTCTCTCTATTGTCTCCCATGGCATACGCGCGTCAAGACTTACTTACACAAAACACTATTGAACTCCTGTAGACATAAACACAGTACAGTGTTATATTATTATTCTTTAATAAATATGTCGAAGGGACATCATCATTGAAAGAATAAGGAACCAAGTTTTATGAGACAGTGAGTGTGGTCTATGGTATTTCCTTCAAAGAAGATTTGACAGAAAAATAAGCCCCAGCTGGTTGTTATCATGTTGAGGGCCAGTGTCGCGCAAACAATTATGCTTCACTGTTTTCTTGTTTGATGGCTACTCTGTTGTGGGAGGTAAGATGGGAATAGCCTGATTGGGTCTGGCACTTTCTTTCTTTATCTTTCTGGGTTGATAGGCCTTATTTCTGGGAGAAACACAAGTATTAGGTAGCGAGGCTTGGGTCCCTCCATCAGGTGGACCAAGATGCTTCCTGAAGGCAAATTGGAATAATGTAAAGCTGGAGAAGGTATTTAGAAAATTCCTGCTATGATCTTGTGCTGGTTTCAGAAACAAGGTCTATAACTTATTCTGAGTATTTCCTACTTATTATAAATGTTTATGCATGTATGAATAGAGAGATAGCTAATAGATTTGACAAATAACCTTTTCTCCTTTTTCTTAATCTCTTATTATGTCACATGCAATCTATTAATTATATGTCATAGTTCTTAACTATATACATATTTAAGTCTTGTTAATTTTGCCTTATAGTACTAAAGCTACCAGACATCAAGGGGGAAGAATGAACATCATTCTGGGACTTTACTTTCCCTTCTGAGAAATGTAATATATTTCAGGTTAGGTGCTGGACAGTAGTAGCAAGTTAGATGTTGTCATGGTTTATGTTGGTGGCCCCCAGGCCGCATGCATTTGCATTATGCATTTGTGATTGGTTCCTGTCTAGCACTTGGATTGGGGGTGTGAGTGCTACACCCACATAGGGGTGGAGCCAGGATGTAATGTAATGGCAGGAAGAAGGTGTGTCTCTCTCTTTGCTGGTTTCTGCTTTGCTGTTTGCAGTCGCCATGAACTGCGGCCCAGCCATGCCACCCGGCCTTGGAGCCAACTGAGTATGGAATGAAATCACCAAAATCTGTAAGAAATAAACCTTTCCTTTCCCAACTTTGGGCTTCAGATATTTTGTCTCAGCAATGAGTAAAAAGTAACCAAGACAGGTATCATTATGATCTTGCTATTGTCCTTGTTTGAATACTGAGTATGGATATGTTTATGTGCCATGTTGACTAGGAGTAGATTTGTGATGGCTAATTGTGTCACTTTAGCTAGACTACAGAACGCCCACCCACACATTTACTTAAATACTATTCTGGTTGTGTCAGAATGAGATTAACATTTGGTCAGGCTGAGTGTAACAGACAGCCTTTCTCAATAGGCATTGTCCTCATCTAATTTTATGTCATCTATGACATATATTGGTAAGTGTACATCTTCCTTTAATTCTTCTCTGTGTTCATTTAAACTAAGGGTGGGCAAAATTCTGACTCTTCCTGCTAGCCAGAGAACAGTAGTTTCATTTCATAGCTGTTACAAAATTGAGTTGGTATAGCTTTTACAAATAATAAACAATACTAATTCAACTGGAAATGCTTCTAAGATTTTGCAATATGAATAATTTTCTGGGCTTTTTATGGCAACAGTGCCATGTTACCTGGAACTGAAATGACTTAAATCTCAATTATGCAAATGCAGATGATCAATTTTGGCCCATCAATAGCGTCTCTAACAAAGAGGTCTTGGGTGGCATAAAATGTGATGAAAACATTCATAACCATAATATGTCTGCTTTGTCTTTTCAGTTGGATGGAAACAGTAAGGCATATTTCCTTGTTTCAACCTCAGAAGGGTTGATTTCATTTGTTGAACATGAACAGACATTGAAGGTTACTGTGGTTGAATGTAAATAGAACTTTATTTAGAATATCTGTATTCACATTGAACATCTGGCTTTGTTGTTTAGTAACCCTTTCTTTCTTTTACTTAATAATACTTAATAATACCTGAGCTTCCGTTTAGTCTTACATGTTTCATTTCAAAACTTGTTTAGTCTATGTGTTATCATATTCTGTAGTGAAAAGTGATCCATTTATGAGATTATAAAAATTAATTGTCAGCATAATTGTGTTATGCTGGGTCACTTAGGATAAGTTCTGAGAGTTATGTTGTTTGGAATTGCATCATTATACAAACATCAGAAAGTGTACTTACAATATCTAGGTGGTACATGAACCTAACACCTATGCTCCTGTTGCTCCTAAAGCCATGATGAAACAATGTGAGATTAAATCACACACAAGAGAAAATGATCAGTCAAGAAACAGTAAATGCAAGAAGTATGAGGCTGTTATGGAACATTGTGATTTTATTAATAAGCAGTTTATACAATTCAAAATAATATATAGTTTACCTTTTTATGACTGATAATACAGTAGGTTATTTGCATGTGCATCATCTCAAATATGTGAATGATGCTTTGCCTTATGACCCTAAAACAGCTACAGTACCTATGGCTAATTGGGCTTTCTAGCTCCATTATAATTTTATGGGGCCACTATCATGTATGTTGTCTTTCATACATGTCAACATACGTGTATGTTGTCCTTCACTGACTAAAATGTTATGCTGTCTTTTAATAGTTTATGAAGCTTTCATTCTGTGTTCTCCAAAAACAAGCCATTGTGTTTTACGACCTTTGGAATAGTCTCTATCTGCTGCCTTACAACCTTCCAACCCAGTGGGAAGCACTAGTGCCTGCTTCTGGACTTTTCTTCTGCTTTCAGTGTCTTGTTAGCTAATTATTCGCATTAGGCATTGCTGACAGATTAAGCTGACATGAGGTAACACTAAACCACTGTCAGTATCACAAAACTAGAATTATTGCCATGCCAAAATCAAAAGCCCTTTAAACTTTGAAACAGTCAAATTGATGTCTTCAACATGGTTCTCAATTATAATTTCTTGGTCTCTTTCTTGAGTAGAGTGGGAAGTTTGGAAAGCTATGCTAAGTGTTTTAGCATTTATAAGCTCCGATAAATTATTTTCTATTTTCTGATTCAAAATTCATTTAGTTTCTTGGTCTTATGTGCCTATACGATACAGCTTCTAGTTAATACTCTGGTGGAGTCACTTCCACAAAGAACAATAAATTCCTTGTCACAATATTGAAATGACCATTTCCCCCATGAAATTCCCTTTCTTTTGTTATTAACCCATGCTGATGGTGTATGGCCAATGTAAGTGCCTTGAGCATTTCTGTACTTTGTCATCTATTCACATTAGGGCACAAGTCACTGTGAATGATTTCATCAACCAGGGAGCTTGTTCAGAGAGATCTACTAACATAATAATTTCTAATGGAAGGAAGACAAACTAATTGTGAATTTTCAATGGCAGATGGCCCAGGGCATCAGTTTTCAATATTGTTCTTCTAGGCTTGCAGATAAGCATGCAGTTGGGTGCCTGAACTAATCAAGTCTTAGGAACAACACATGTGTTGTCATAATTAATGGGGAAAAGGTCATGAACTGTTTCAGATTTCCACATGTGCCATGAAGCTTGCTTCTCTGGTGCGGTCCTCAGCCTAGCAATCTGCATCTTTTGAGAGCTCATTAGAAATTAAGATTCTCAAGTCTGACTACAGCCATGCAGATTCAAGTCTGCTTTTAAATAACTTCCCAGATGATTTTTAAGAATATTAAAGTTTCAGTTTGTGGTAGGTGGTGCCACAAAAATAAGATTTTTAACTTTGGTTGTATCATTTGAGTATTTTTTTTCCTATTTGCCTCCTTAGTTTGATTCTTTTTTAATAATGGTGAACTCATGGGCCCTTTTCTTGCACTATCTTGTTTTATTTAATGTTAAATCTTCTTATTTTACAAAAGCCATTCTTTTCAAAGTTTTCACAATGCCCAGTCATATGAGGGCAGACTAAATTATCCCTCAATAGAGATCTTGCCCTTTAAAATAGTCAAACAATTAAAGTCTAGTGTCTTGATGATATACTAATTTACTTCAACTTCTGGCCTTGACTTCTGCAGTTTATAGGTGGTGGGCATACTACTGTAGGGTTTTGCATAGATTCTACACATTTACAAAAATGTGTACTAGTTAGAACAAATTCCCATCTATTTCCTGTTCTATGTTATTATACTGATAAAAGTGCCATCTGACATAGATCTCTATCTTTGTCTCTATCCCTCTCTATCTCTATCACCTATCTATCTATATCTATTTATCTATTTTGTGTGCTAAAATATATAGCCAAACGTAAGCCAGAACATCAGAAAGAACTTTTTTTGCTATCTGTTAGTTTTCAGGTTTTATTAAGGAAGGGAAAGAGCAGCTCTAAAATGTGTAGTTTAATCATATTTCCCTTAGAAAATAATTGTTGCTGTTTTGCTGTATGTGGTAATATTTAAAAATTTTATGTATTAGACCTTTATACCTTTCTGAGTGCCACTATTTAGCATATGATGACACTATTTCTGGTTCCAACAAGGTAATTGCAAATATTGTGAGGGGTTTACCAGATACTAGAGATGGAGTGTCAAGAATCAGACATACCACCAAACTTGTCTCTTTTTAATTTAATGATATGTTCTGGAACCAATATCATATATTAGGCAAAAAAAAAAAATCAGTAGAAGAAAATC
Organism: Cavia porcellus; assembly: GCF_034190915.1. Classification (NCBI taxonomy): domain Eukaryota; kingdom Metazoa; phylum Chordata; class Mammalia; order Rodentia; family Caviidae; genus Cavia; species Cavia porcellus. The sequence continues at coordinate 76,196,818 of NW_026947490.1, forward strand.
TTGGAGTTGAGAGAAGAAACATGGCTCTGACCTATGGACCTGAGGGGAAGTGATCATCTAGGTAAATAGTCCTTTTTTTTTTTTTCACTTTTATCGGTATCAGGGATCGAACTCACGACTGCCTGCTTGCAAGGCAGGTGCTTATGCCGCTGAGCTAAATCCCCAGCCCCGGTAAGTGGTCATTTTTTGTAGTATGTTGACACCCACATGGTAGGCTGATTATGGAGCTATATTAGAAATTTTCTGGGAATAAGAGTCTAATTCCTAGTTAGGTCCCACCTGATAGGACAGCTTGAAATTATTAAAAAAAATTAATATCTAATTACTTTTCTTGTTACTGGGATGGAATACCGAACACCCACAAGTTAAAGGAGGAAAGGCTTATTTTGGCCCACAGTTTGTAGAGGTTTCAGTGTAGTCGGCTGGTTCTGAAGCAAGGTGGTATGGCAGAGGAGAAACAGTCCATGGAAGGGAAGGCAGGAGACAGTGTGTCTGCTTTCCTTCTGCCCATTTTTATTGCATCCAGGCTACAAGCCTGTTGATTGGTGCCACCCACACTCAGGGAAGGACTTCCCTTTTCAGTAATCCCCTCATTCATAACTGTGCAATCAGTGAGCTAATCTAGGCACCACACAAAGTTAATCCAGTGTTATACACTCATGATCCAGCTACTTTCCAGAAAGCACACTTACGAGCACTTGGGGCTTTGTGTGTGTGTGTCGGGGGAGGGGGAGGCATCTAAATATAAGGCATTACAATCACTGAAGTGATAGATATAATGTGCATGGGGTACAGGAGTTTGACCAGTTCCTTGCCTGCAAACAAAATTTGATAATTCTTTCACAAATGTCTTTGGCTAAATCAGACATTATAGATTAGTGCATATAGGTTCTTTAGTGGATTATATTGATCAAATATTGATCAAAATGGACTAAATTTCATAGCTGCACTTATTTGTCCTACTGTCCATCTTGTGTGTCATAGCATTATACTTAACAGAGAGGCCTGTAATTTGGGATATCAAACATGCTATCTACTGTGAAAAGGGTGTGAGGTTAGGAGATTTAGGGGATCCCTGCATTGTTTTTATAGTGTGAGTGACTCATATTTCCCCATTCCCTATGCTACTACTGCTTCGAATGGGGCAGACTGAAGGGGTGGTACAGATGGACAATCGGACGATTCACAACTCTTTCATGGCAGTTTTCATGAAAGAGAAAAGGACCCCTTAATGGTGGCAGGGACGCAAATGCCTAACACCAGATCTTTGCTCTGGACAGTGATGAAATTATCACAACGTGTAGTAAATTCAGTGTGTGACATAACTTTGGAGGTGGGTGTTACTATCTTAAAGGAAATTTCTGTGTTGCTGCATTAGATCTGGAGTTTTGAAGAAGGAACAGAAAAAATGGGAGCAATTGAGACAGAATCTTTTTTTTTCTCTGAGCTAAGACAGCAAAATACGCTCAATGCATTCAGCTAAATTGTTGCTTCTCAAAGCAACATCATCAGAAATGACTGGGATTCAATGAAAATAGACCGACAATGAGCATCACCAGTAAAAGGCTACTGCACATGTTACATTAGAAGACCATTTTTCATCTGGAACAGACAGTGACATAGTAGGTGTTCTGGGAAGACTTCTCAGTTACGGACAGATCTAGATTTATAAGTTTAAATCTATGCAAAAGAAAGAGAAAATTGGAGGGTAAGTTGCTCTAGAAAATTGTTTCATTTAACAAAAGTCATCATCAGAGAGACTGGATAGAACTATTAAATTTGGAGGGTTGGTAAAGTCTAGTGATTATCCAACATATGAACCACGTGCGTGATTTGCTGTCAACAAAGCAAAGACACTAAAGTAATTTTTGGAAATAATTTCATGCATTCAAAAATGCATTAAAAATAGTTATGGTAAAAATAGGACCAAATTTATTTTGTATTGTACTTATCACTTTTGTTTGGATGTATGAATGAATTCCCCCATAATTTTGCAGTGTATTGGTCCACTTAATATCTAGTTGTAACTTTTCTAACTCTGTCTGGAAGTCAGGATCTAGTATAAAGGGCTACAGTACTCTAGAAACCTCTTGGGTCACGTAGACAGTTTTACTACAATAAAGTCTTCCCTTTGGCTTGCTATCCACTATGGGTGCAGAGATACTCATTGACCAACAGGGAGAAGACTGAGCTTTACCAGTTCTAAAGCTAAGATGAAGAACAGAATCCAAGACATTGGGTACTTTTAGATACTTATCACAGGAAGATCATTCTAACACCAGTAATAGCCAAGGGGCTGCAGCCCTGAGAGGAAAGCATGCTCCAAAATTTTTATCTATTTGTTAAACAGGTGGTACAAGAAAGAGGACTCTAGAAGTGGAATAAGTAAGATCTGAACTAACCCCTGCTGTGGGGTGGGTTTGGAGAATTGAAGCCATTGGGATACATAAGTTAGGAAGGCTGCTGTTGGAGGAGGCACTGCTTCCAGATAATAATGACCATGGCAGGGTGAGCTGCCATTCATTCAAAGGGTAGACTTGGACTGGGGGGTTTCCTGGAGGAGGAAGGCATATCTGACAACAGATGAAAACTGAATAGTGCTGGAGTTTTTAATAATTTGCAAATAAAAATGAAAATTCCTTTAAAACGGAACAAGAGAAATACCAAGGAGGGTACAAATGGAATAACCTTCCCAGAGATCACAAAGATTCTCCCTCCATATTGAGGAGGACAAATTCCAGGAAGGTGCTTTCCATGTAGAAAGTGCTTCTCAGTGTGTGAATAACTATAGTACATTCCAGAGCGTGCACTCTTTGTTATGAACAGATCCTAGACATAGTTGTTTAAAACAGGCTCTCTTGCACTGCTAAGATGAACATCGGAGCAGACATTCAGCATTCTTTAGAAAGAAGTAAGCTGTAACTCATGATTAAGAAAGGAACCAACTAGACTTAAAGAATAGTTTAAATTACTGAAGGAAAATCTTAAAATTCAGGCCAGAGAAAGACCAGGAACCAGGCATAGTAGATGATCTAAGAAGAAATTGATGAAAACCTTTTAGGATCTTGGCTTTAACATAAATGAAGTACAGAGATTTTCCAGCTGTGTGACATTCTGTTTCAGGTGTAACACTGAAAATCTTCAGAGTCTGAGTGTGTGATTTGGGTCATACGTGTTCTACTTCCCCGGGGGAGGGTGAAACACTATCTGGGGAATTCTGTGGATGTCTTTCAGTGGCAGTGGATGGCCCCAAAGACACTGCTCAGTCTGTAGTGTTCCGTCTTCATTACACAAAGCTCTTCCTGATTTCTATGAATATCTTTAGAGTTCTCTACTCCATGCTGTCATGATGCACATCTTCAGTTTCACAACTGATTATGCATTTGTGTTCCCCTACCTTTTAAGACTTCTGTGTCTTCAGTTGATAGTTGTATAAAGGCATGTCAAGGAATTCCAAATTTCCATCCATTTTATATTCTATGTGCTGTAGAAATACTATTTTCTATTATAATCAGAATCACCACTCTAGAAAATATCATAAAGCCTATTTTCCCTACTTTTTCCATATATGTTGAGGGGTCAAAAATATCAATTGGCCAAATAGCAACGTAAATGAATGAATGGATAGAGTGACCATGAATCACATTGAAAGCATTTTTCTATTTGCTTCAAAATTTCTATGCAACAGTTTAAGTTAACTCTTTTCCATAAAAAGGAAAAAAAGTGCCAAGCTTATTATTTAACATGTGGAGAGAGATCTTTTCTATTTCTTTCCATAACTTCTTAAACACACGTCTTTTGGTTATGGGAGAAATGGCAGTGTTTATTGGGTTCATCCATATTCCTATGAGTCTTTCTGATAGCCTTATAGCTTCTTCTGGTTGGACGGAGATGTGGTATTGAAAATACATTTAAGAGTAGTAAGAAAGGATTTTGGGGGCAATAGACTCATTGCTGTAATATTTTTATTGGAAATAAGTTATTTGGCTAGAGGCCTTGATGTGTGAGATGTCATGAGAATATATAAGATACCCAGAAAGGCTGAAGATTAGGGGACAAGAGAACAAGACCCATAACCAGATGTGAGCCCAGAAGACAGCTGTGCAATCTCTCAAAATGTAACTCTGTATGGAGGGTCACTGATGGCTGCTTTCTGCTGCAGGCATATTTGTCTATCCAAGGTGAATGATGCCAGCCTTACTTAGCTCACATTCTTAAGACCTTGTCAAATTAAGATCATGCATGCAAACAGGAGTTTTCTTAGATTTGTGTGGAGATCTCATGATACTTGGGGGTAGGAATTGTCAGAAATCCTGGGACAGGCTAACTTTTACCACTTTGCTATTTATGAGCTTTTCTGTAGAGAGAGTCTTTTGGTTATGCCTTCACATGGAGTAGAAGTCCCTCAAACTCTGGGTGCCTTCTAAGTGGCTTGCGTATACATTCCTCCTCAGCAGTCCTCCAGCATAGTAGCTTTTCCACTGATGTTTGAAGCAGTTCCAGCATGAGGTATAAGTTCACTGCAATGAACTTTGTGCAAGCATTTTGTTCACAACTACCTAAAAAGTAGTTTGGTAGCCTTTCATCTCTTGCCAATTTACACAGTACTTTCCACGACCCATGCATGTTTTGGAGCATGGGTGACAGTGTATATGGAGTGCCATAACTCATCCCGGTAACAGTTACTCATGCATTTACCGAGCACTGCGAACCTGTCCAGGCTGGCCTTACGAACACAGGCCTGCTAATTCAGTGATTTAGAACAGAGAGAACTTCGTTCACGGACAGCTAAGGCCCTCGATCACATAGCAACCCAAGCTCTATGCTCAGTATCCATCTGACCACAGGAAGAACTCAGGAACTATCTCCTAGGAAGACTATAGAGTTGCTAAGATTGACATGGTTTCATTTTAAAACTCTGGAGGCCTATGCTCCAGCCCTATTTTCAGAGAATATTAGAAGTGTTAGAATTAATTCCATTCTATACAGATATCTTCAGCACTATAATGTCCACTATATCAAAAAGGCTACAGCGAACAAAGTAGTCAAGTATTTCTGCAGTGCCATAAACGGACCATATAGGAGCAATTTGTGTTTCCTTCAGGATTCTGAACCAGCCCAATGTCCTGCCTCCTTCTTGATCGTCTTTCCTTCCTTTTCTCTCTTTTTTCTTTCTTCTTCCACACAGAAGGTGCAAGTGCTGTGATGTGTATTCTACTTTAGAAATCCTCCTGGAAGTACTTGTTTTTGTTTCCTATGCTGCTGTAAATTTAGTAGCTAAAACATGCACTTATTATTTTGGTATTCTAAGTTTCCGTGAGCCGAACCCAAAGTCCAGCAAATTGCACTCCTTTTCTATTGCTCTTTTCAGCTTCTGGAGGCTTCCTAAATACCTGGGCTGATGAAGCCTTTCTCTATTGCCAAAGCCAGCAAAATCCCAACCCTCCAACCCTCTCCCATCATTACATCTTTTTATGTGTAATCCAGTAAAAGAGCTCACAGCTTTTAAGGACTCTGGTGATTACATTTGCCAGCCAAGGTATCCTGGAGAAGCACTCGTTCTGAAAAGTCATACCTTAAAGCTCAATTATGCACTTTACAACTCATGGAAAACAATGTATTTACAAGTTCTAGAGATTAGAGTGCAGATATCTTTGGGAGTTGAAAAACACTGTTCTGCCTGTCGTACTAATTAGTTTTGAGAATTGTTCCTAGAAGAGATAATTCATTAGTTTTAGTTCTCAGATGCCAGAAGCTATTTTGTTCTTGTCTATTCAAAAGCAATTGATCAGCCTTTTCTTCAGGTTAGTGAGTGACCATCCATTATTTAATAAAATTGAACAATAAATTTATCAGACTTATATTTTTTGCTTACATAAGAAAAGTATTATGACTTGAGAAGGGATCTTGATTTAGGATGGAAAAAATAAAACACAGTTCTCCATTCAGACCATCAGCAAAGGTTATAAAGAAGGTCACAGAGGATGAAGGGCCACAATTTGTTGTGCTGGGTGGTTGTAACAAGCAGAGAGAGAGAGAGAATGAAATAAATGCCAACGGGATTAAATGCTGTTTGACTTTGAGAGGAGAGGCACTAACCTGAGACTGATCAAAACAGAGGTCTAACTCATTCCTTTGGGTACCCACAAAGGACCAAGAATCGAGGAAATCTGGGATGACATGTTTCATGGCAGCTTAAAAGATGCAAAAAAAGGGATTGTAGATTTCTTTGACAAAAAACAAGTTTCTCAGAGAAATTCCTGTGAAACCCAATGAATCGAACAAGTCCTTTAACTAAATAAGAGTCAGGGTTTCGCACCCAAGACTGTGTTGACTTTGACTTCAGAGGGTGAGAATTGCCTTTCTGGGCATCTGGGTGGTAAGTAGAGTGTCTTCTTACACTATGCCTGTGTATATAAGAGCAAATCCTGTCCCTGCACCACAAAGCTTCAAATTTAGACTAGAAATTTAGATTTCATTTCAAAATAACATTTTGACACCTAGGATATACTTGTGGGAGTGCACAGATTCATGCCAAATCTGAGATTATGTATCACCATGGCAATGAAGAAGACCAGAGAAAGATTAAAGTTACGTTTTGCCTAATTGAAAATTTTGTATTTCATTTCAATTCTATGTGTAAGAAGTAATCTAAATAAAGATTTAAAATTTATCTTCTGCAAGAAATTACAGAATTGCGTGTTTCATTTGCACACATAAGTAGCCACACGAATGGGGACACCCTTCCAGAATTCTGAATACACCATGGCTTTCTCTCAGTGTTAGAACAAAAGGTGAGAGATGTAAATAAGAAGACAAACATGAGACTCAGATGATCTTATAAAATATATATTTAGACATAAAGGAGAGAATGTTTATACAGAATGTCTTAGAGAAAATTTAAAGCAAAAGTGCAAGATGGAAAAATCATTGAGCCAATAAAATGTTTTAGGGAATTCACGTGCTGATGGACCGTGTAACAGGAAATGAGAAATTTGGTGAGATGGTTGAAAGATGTTTGACATTAACAATACAATAAGAACTATAAAGCAAATTTGATTAAAATATTTTGAAGGCCATTTTTATTGTTTTGTCCAATTTATTTCTACTACAGTCAGTGGACAAAAATGCCACATTTTTTTTTTTTTTTTGCACCTAACTGGAATTACAGAGCCCTGGGCTGAGAAAAATTCATGCTTTTACCTTCTCATTTATTTGGTAATATGCAAACTTTATGTTGGCAATAAGGGCAGAAGATTTTCTTGCAAATTATAGATACAAAGTCAGCTAGTGAGAGCTTAAATATTAACTAGCAATTCATAAATGGCTCAGCTTTGAAGTATTATGAAAAATATCATGAATATACAAATATGTGTTCATGCTTTCTTTTACTTTTTTAAAAGTATGACTCACTCCAGCATGTCACTGATGACTAGGATGTCATCTGTCCCCTCTTCCTGGGATCGAGAGGGTGTCTGGACATTCAGGACTTTCAGTCATCAAACTGAGACCCTCCTTGGGTGAACTAGGATCAGTTAGTCACTCTGCTGACTATTGTGGTCCTTTTCTACATTTGGAGATTTAAATCCTGAAGAGTGATACAAATTTTCAGTGCCCTCAAAGTTTCTGGAAAAGCAGAGACCTTTAGATTACCTGCCTTTCCATTGGAATAGGCAATTTATATGTTGCAATATTTTTCTGCCTTCGGTTATGCCATTTCTTCCTGCAAACTGTCTGATGTGAAGTTACTATAGACAAAAATATATGCTCTGTATTCCTTTGCATAATTTATCTCTAAAATAACACTTGCGTCCTATATAATATTATATAAATATAGAACCACAAATATTCAGGAGGAAATCTGGTAAAAACGAATAGCATAAGAAATAGAGGATGTAAAGAAAGCTTTAGCAAGGTTTTGATGTTATTTTATTTTACTTTTATTTTTAATTGTTACTGATATTTTTATGCTTACAATCTCTCATTAGTATATGTTTAAGGTACAGAGCAGTTGCATTCTCTTTGGTGAATTTGGTACATATACCTCCAGAACCTTAATTAGTGACACTTCCTCTTCCCCTCACGACCTTCCCATTTCTGCCACCCATAGACCCCTTCCCATTTCCACAAAGTCTCCCTCTTTGATTCCTATTAACAGTATTTTATTTTTTCTTTAAAGTTATTTATATTTAGAGTTTTTCATTTAGGAGAAACCACGCCATCATTAGTGAGACAATGTCACTCTGTTGCCTAGCCTGCACTCAAACTTCTGGGGTAATGTGATCCTCCCATCTTAGGCTCTTAGTGCTGGGAGTACAGGCCTGCATTAATCTGGCTTGATGCTGTTTACTGTTTCAAGCTCACCCATTTAAATGTTAGTTTATTGCAAATTTAATTAAAATAAAGCAGAAAAGATAGCCTCTGTTTTGCTTTAAAAAGAGAGTTGAAGTGCTTACATTGACTGCCTTTCTTTGAGAAGCTAATTTTGAACTAAAGTGTGGAGTTTAGAACAAATGTGAGCATTGGATAATTTGTTACTGTTGATGGACTCATCCACAGTGGAATCCTCTAAATCATATTTAGTGGGATATCGTCTAGATTTTGAGCATGTGGTTTTTTTAATTCATAGAGAGGCTGTATCATGATAAATATTATCTTTCAGTAGTAGTTTGGTTGTTAGGTTGACGTGCATGTGACACCACTGAGGTTTCAATTATCCACTTGCATCAATCAATCTTTTAGTTTTCAACACCATTGCCTGCAGTAATGTCTCAGCTTTTCTGTCAGACAGAAGAACTTTGCGGGAAGAGTTATTCATTACAGCTGCAAATCTGTCACTGAGCCTGGCGTGGCTTGTTAATGACAACATTTATTTCAAAGAGCCATGTTTCGCTTTGTTACAGGAGAGTTGACTTTGTGATCGTAAAGTATAATGAAATGCCAAGAAGATGAAGTGAACAAAGTTTTCCAAAAATATGTTAAAGTGATCCAAATCTGTTTAGGAGAAAAAGGAATGTATTTACATTCCTATTTATATGCTTTCACTTGCATTCAGAATCCAATAGTGTGGGAACCAGGGAATTGTGTTTGAGTGGTTATAAAGAGATCCAAAAATTTCCCCCTCTCCTGTGAAGATCAGATTTTAGTGTGCCCAAATTATTTGGCCAGGTTTGGAGAAATATTTAACAGTGTTGTCTCCTTCTGAAGGTCTTTTTTGAAAACTTATTTATGTCTAATGGCTGTGCAAAATGACACAAGAAAAATATTCTTACTAATTTAGATACAATACATTTTAAAATTGAGAAAATAGATATGGGTTACCAACATAAAATGGTAGAAAAGACCCTGGAGAACTCAATTTAAACTTAGAAAGTTAGTTTCTGATTTTCTCAATCCATAGAAGTCTAGTTACTTTCTTGTTGCTGGGACAAAATACCAGCCTTCACAAGTTAAAGAGGAAATATTTATTTTAGATCATGGTTGTAGAGGTTTTGGTTCATAGACGGTTTTCTCCAAGGCAGGCAGAATGGCAGAGGAGAGAAAGTTCTTGGTGTGACAGGCAGAGGGCAGTAGTAAGCCTTCTTTCTTTCCCTTTTTATTCCCACCAAGCCTGTTGGTTGGTGCCTCCCACTCCCAGGGTTGCCTTCCCTTTTAAGACTATCATTTGCACACAGAACTTTGCTAAATCAATATGTGGATTAATCCAGTATCATAATCCCATGACCCAATGACTTTCAAAGCCTCACCTATGAGTTCATAAGGCTTTGGGAGGACGTCTATGTATAAACCATAACAATACACGACATGCAATTCACTTAGGAATAAAAATAGCAATGCTTGTCATAAAGCCTCTATTATGGCTTGCTAATTATAGATACAAAGTCAGGTGGATTTTCTTTAAAGAGTCATAATTCTTTGTATCTTTTCCTATTCAAAGATGCCAAGTACAAACTCTTTCTCCACTCTTTGAATTTGAGCTAGATTTACCATTTATTTTGACCAAAAGAATAGGAGATGCAAAGTAGATTAAGTTTAAGTCTGGCTCCCAGCTGGTTTAACATGCTTCTCTCTTGTGGTCTTTGATCTCAGCCACAAATCTGCGTGCTTACCTGTTAGAAAGACAAGACAGATCTTAAGTGAACTACAGGGTTAGATGGATAATCTAAGACTAGCCGTCTCAGTCCATGCTAACAGCTGATCATGGAGGCACGAATGAACTCAGCCTGTATTAATATTTACAGTAGAATTGTCCACACAGAGAATCATGAGTTAAATAAATTATGGAGTTTTTAAGTTTCTTTACTTGGAAGAGGAAGTTGCTGAATCATAAGCATTTGTTTCTCTCTATTGTCTGTGAATCAGGAGTGAAATGAGATAATAGAAGGAAGTCAAGATTATAATTATGACAAAATTTTCCTAATATCATTGGTTAAAAAAAAAATCTGTATGCAAATACATTGTATTTTATCCAGTCCTCACCTGACTTCTTTTTTGTGCACATATTTTCATGTCACACAGATTCTAAAAAACGTTATTGACTTTCATATGTTTGTAGCATAAATCTAAGCTCCTTCAATGGACACAAACAGTCCCACAAAGATCTTTCCTTCGGGAATAGGACAAAGTTTGTCACGTCTTCTTTACTCTGTATACTCTGGCCTTTTTCCTCCTCTACCTGGGTAATGACTACTCGTTCTTCCAAGCTCATTTAAAACATCGTCTTCTCTGTGATGGCTCTTCTGGGTATCCCTTTTGGGAATAGTTGGTGCACTCACATTTGACTGTGCCTTCTGCTGCATTGAATTGTGAAGTTTTTATTGATGTGTTGTTTTTCCTCTGAGATCATGAGATCTCAGAGAACTTTCAAGCATTAGTGAAATATATATATATATATATATATATATATATATATATATATATACCAACACTATCCTAGCATAAAGATAACGCATTTTAATTACACAGAAGAGAAAAGAAGGAATATTTGATTTATTTTTAGGTACTAGCCAAGGAAGTTCTAAGCCCCCTACACAATTCATTTGCCACTTTTATCTTTTACTGGTTTTTCTTAAAATAGACAGACTCCTGAAGCTAAGTGCTAGGAAGAAAGTAACAGCTTTTATTGAAGTAGCAGTTTATACTATGTAATTAGGTTCCTTCCGAGGTCCTTAAACAGAAAGTGATTTTTGTACAAGACAGAAAATATAAAATACTAAAACAACAGCCCTGCTGGTAGTAGAAACTGTGTATGTCGATAAAGGATACCTCGAAGCCTTTATTATCAATCAATTTGTCATCTCCAATGAGCTTGAGCAACTGAGAATCTGGAAGCTTCCCTTGCAAAAATAAGTGAACAAGCTGCATAATTGTTGCTTGGTAATTTTCCTGGGAGAAAACATGGCTCACTTTGTCTAGACATGGTGATTGTAATCTATCAAGCAATGATTAAAGAGTAATAGTCTCCTTCATTATACTGAATACTAAGGAGACCCTTGAATAACAATAAGAATTCTTGAAGCAGAATAAAAGGGGTCTCCTCCTACAATATACTTTTTGAGAAAAAGGCTTTGTAAGAACTGATACACAAAAATGATACATCTTCACTCTTAAAAAAGATAATTAAGTAATAATCATGTAATAATGTAGGTTAAAAATTTAAAATGATATAATTCAATCTCAAGAGTAATTTGAAGGTAAATATTTTAACTAAAACAATAATGTAAAATTATCTATCTATCATCTATCTTTCTATCTATCTAAACCATGGAGTAATATGTATTAATTCTAATACTGATGATACAGGTTTCATACTAATGCACAGATTTTTATTTAAGTTTTACCCATGATTTTATTTGTATGTCTTTTCATATGTATTTTCTTACTCACTACTTTTTGGATTTACTTTCATTAAATGATAGAGTATTTCTAGAGAGAACAAGGAATCAGCAAGAAACAAGCTCTCTTTGTGAACCAGTGCCATGTGTGTGCCACCACAGCAGGGGACAGCCAGATGCCTGCGCCTTCATGTGTGCGGGCTAGGAACCATGAATAGCCAACCCCTCTCTCTGCCACATAGCAACCTGCTGATCCAGAGAAACACAGGCTGCGATGATGGTTATTGAGATGAAATGCAATTTGATGCTTGTGGCGTGTGGTATTCCACCGACTTTGCAGGTCTAGGGTTAGTGGTCTGATTGTCTATTCTGATCGTCCATAATCTGAGGATTATGGTATGCAGTGCAGCATCTGTGGGGCATCTCCTTCTGAAGGTGGTGCCATTGTTAATTCCTTATTATCTTGTGTTGAAGTCCTGTATCCTTTTCATTGTTTTGTTGGGTTGAGTTTTATTCTGTTTGGTTTTGTTTGATTTTGTTATATCTGATGGCATGGGCAGCTTTTTAAAGGATAGCAAGATATATTATGGTAGTCATTTTGAATTTATTGTTGTTTTGAAGTCCTTTATTGCATTCAGAGTTTTGTTTTTATTGGTTCTGCTTTGACCTGGTTTGTTTGATTTTTACTGTGTCTGAAGGTATCTACAGGTGTTTTGAAGATAGCAGGAGGCATTATGGTAACTATTATTGATTTTGTAGTTTTGGACTTCTGTGTCACACTGGCTTGTTTGGTTTTATTCTTTTTTATTTTGCTTATTTTATTTCTTTCAAATTTCCATTGTCATCATAACTCACTGAATACCTCTTTAATTCTAATCAATTTATTGATTGATGAAGAAATATTAAAGAATATAAATGACCAGTTTTTATTTCTTAGTTATATAATTTATTTTATGAAATTAAACTATCTCCACTGAACGTTACTCAAATCCTTGCTGCCCCATAAAATTATTATATCCTACCAATATTAACTGATACTAGTTTCTTCAACTCAACATTAATGGTCTATGAATGTTCTCTGCCTTTTATTTTATTTGGTCATGCATTGACCAAATATATGCACTATATTTTCCTCTGTCTGTTATTACTTACACAGATGTTTATTTCTTTTTTTAAAAAAAATAATTTTGGGATTCTATGTGCAGGAAAGTTCTTATTTATTTGTGTGCCTTTCACTGTGACTTCCTAAATTATTTTCATATTCCACAATTTGAGCTCAAAATCTATTGATCTTAAAAACAAGTAGTAATAGCTGATTTATCAATTTCCTACTATTATTTTGATAACTTTAACCATGCATACTGCTGCCAACTGCTTTTTATCCTCTTCTTCTCCACTGCAGTAGGAATAGGTCTCTATCTTTGTAGTAGTATAGAATAGAAAATGTTTTTTGTCTTATGAACAGATGCCTCATTACAGATTTTTCAAAAAGCCAAAGCCATGCATGTAAGGATTATAACATTTTAGAAAGCTGAATTTTAATACATGTAACACAGTTTGGTGAATGATGCCTGGGATTCATGGTTTTAATGATGTCAGGAGTATCAGGGATTTGTTGTAGTGTCTTGTGCATGCATCAAAAGTTCATTGGCTGATTCCACTGCCTCATTTTAAGACAGGCTATGCATTCAGGATTCTACTGAATGACAGTTACCAACTGTCGCCAGACCATTTGAAAGTGAAATGTATTTGCTGCCTACTGACAGTGCCAGATGCAATGGCCAATCACTTTACATGGTGCTAACAAATTGCACTGACATGTCTACTGCTGAAAGCCTCTGTAATCTTTACTGATTGGGCAAGGGGCAGTCTGAAGTGTGAGGCATATAAGTTACTTAAGGGGTCTTTACAAGAAATGAAATTTCTTAACTTGTAGCTTTTTAAGTTGCACAAACTTGATTTTGGAAAGATGTCAGGGGGCATCTGTATTGATGACAAATTATTGAGGATATTTTTAATAAGATTTTATATAAATAGTGAAATGAAGCAAGAGAAATAAGGAGTAAAATGAAATTTAAGTGAACTGTAATAGACTGAGATACTGGGTAAATATAATAAAGCTCTTTAGGGATGAGTACATATCTCTTATAAATTCCTTTTAAAGAGTTCCTAAATCATTACATGGGGACTCTTGGGTGAATCAAAGATAAACAATAGCAACAATACAAACAGAAAGAAAAGGAAATAGATTTGTTCCTGGGAACAGGGTACAGCTTCCAATTTTGTGTTTTCCTTAGTCTCCTTTTTTAGAAAACTGTAGTTTCCTTCATATAGATCCTTTACTTCCTTGGTTAGGTTAATCCTAAGGTGTTTTATTTTTCTTGATGCTACTGTGAGTGGTATTATTTCCATAATTTCATCCTCATTGACTGCATTATTAGTGTACATACATGCTCTTGATTTTTGGGTGTTGATTTTGTATCCTGTTATATTGCTGAAGTTGGTTATTAATTCTAAGAGTTTTTTGGTGGAATTTTTTCGATCTTCTGTGTGGAATATCATGTCTTATGCAGATAATGATAACTTGGAGTGCTTACATTTCTACATGACTTTCAATTTTTTCTCATGCCTTATTGCTCTGGCTGATATTTTGAGTACTATGTTGAATAGAAATGGTGATATCAGGCATCCTTGTCTTATTCTTGACTTCAGAAGAAATGTTCTTAGTTTTTCCCCATTTAATATGATGTTGGTTTCCTAAGAGTGAGATTTATCTACATTTTAGAGCCAGTTTTACTGCTAGAATCTGTATTCATTAAGAGTTAAATCTTAGAAAGGAGTATAAATCCTATTGCAAGGTCTCGTACTAAGCTGATTTTTAGTGCACCTTGACTTATAGTGTACTTGTTATTTTTTTATTTATCCACTAATGAGTGGTGAAAGATGTCATTAAGTGTGGACTGAGAAGCTAGTCAGAAAGCCTGGGTTTAAACTTTTGTAACTTTGAGTAACTTACTTAATATTTATATTCTTGTATTATTTTTTTTTCTTTTTGCCTCTAAACCAGGCAGTAGAAATATTGATGCTGCAAGTTTCTGTAATTAAAACAACTTGTGTAAATTACTGAATCAACCTATTGTCTGCTGAGAATTAGCTGTAACTAATATTATTTTGAATTAAAAATATTAGTTCTGAGTAAAAGAAGCAGCTACAGGTACAAATAAAATAGTTGCACCTCTGTTTTTGGAGTGGTGTAGAAAGAAGGCCTGGATTAGTACACAGAGAATGTGAAACAGAGTTTAGCTGGTGAGTAGGAGTTTGAGAAGAGAAACTCAGGTTGACGAATGTGCATTTATCAGGATAGGGTGAAAGATATGGGCAAAGCTGTAACATTTAAAAGGTAAAGTAAATAATTCTAGGTGATCACGCTCATAGAAATTTATCAGGAGCAGAAATGATTCTACAGATCCAGCAGGGCCAGTCACTGAAGAGCTTCCTGTACTCATCTTGAGAAACTGGTTCCTGTACCACAGGAAGATGCAGTGCAAACCAAAAGCTGGTGAACCTTTTCTGTAACAGGCAAATATAAATTATTTTAGACTTTACATTCTCTCTTGTATGTGTATATTTTATTCATCAAAAATGCAAAAACCATCCTTAGTTTGAAAGTGACACACCAGTGGGCTGTAGCCCAGGTTTTCCAAAACATTTTCTAGAATAAAAATTGAACACAATGCTTCTGCCTTGTAAAATCTTGGATAGGGCATAATGTGCATGTCAGGAAATGTTTTTAATTAGACCCGTGGGCCAACAGTACTGACACTGAAAATCAAAAGCCAAGGGAGGATTTTATACCAGGGAAACAGTGCTCTAACTCTGTTTGAAAAAAAAATCTGATTTAAAGCATCAAGAGTAGGCTAGATGATAAAGGATTAAACTGGAGCACTGAGATTATGTGATGGTGCCAAACCCATTCAGGAGAACCAATATCCCCTATAACTTTTGGTGATGATGACGGGGAGGAGCAAGGATGTAAGCAGATAAATCACTTTCCTTTGGTACACCATGCTAAGGCCAATTTTTTTCTCGGCTTCCAAAACAGTCTTGATTGTTAAGTTAATATAGCTATTAAGGAAAATGTTCAATATCTTACCTGTTCTCCTTTGGAAAGCCACTCTCTCTGGCTAGATTTTTAAATGTATCAGCTAAGAAAATAAAACAAATCTCATAGAAAAATTGACGACACAAATAAAGACCTCCTGTATTCATGAACTAGAAGAGTTAATACTGTTAAACAGTGTATCAGATTTTATCAAGATTACTATGTCATTTTCCACAGAAATAGAAAAAAAATAATAAATTTCTTTGGAATGAGAAACTCTCTAACAAAAGTAATGTGGAATAAATAAAAACTCTAGAAGCATCCGAGTACCTACTTTACATAAAGCACAGAGTTATAATAATCAAAACAACATGGTGTCATCACAGGACATGGGAACAGAATAGGAGGCATATAAATAAACAAATCCATGCATTTACAGTCAACTGATCTTCAGTAAAGGTGCAAAGAGGATACAATGGGAAAGGACAGTCTTCTCAATAAATGTAGTCATGAAAATTGGATGCCTCCATGCAGTGGTATGAAATTAGACCCTCATTCCACATTATATACAAAAATCCAATTATGATGGGCTACTACTGGAGTGGTTGATTGATTGTGTCAATTTGAGAAATTCAGAAGATTAACTAAGTTGGATCAGCAATTCCATACCCGAGGGTAAAGAGGTCCTGCCTTAGGGCTGCATTCTGCACCCTAAGGTATACAGAACCTATCCTAGGTCAGCCAACCTATCCTTTTATACAGTCAAGTATACTGGACTTTCATACTGGATAGTATTAAGGGAAAATGAAGAATGACAAATTGGTTTCTGTTCTTTGGAGGAGCTCCAGTCTTTGCCTTCAGCTTGGATGTCATCTCCTGGCTTCTAGTACAGACTCTTCAGTTTCTGCCTTGAAGCCTTCAGCCTTGTGCCATAGATGCTTTAACGTTAGCTGCAGCTTCATGGTCTCCTTGTGCAGACATGGGACACTGCAGTGAGCTCCAGACCCTGGCCTGACCCCTTTGGTCTCCTGTGTTCCTCATCCACCTCTGTGGCTGACCATTGTAAGCCAATCTTGTAATTTCTTATACATTTATATAACTTGTGTTATATATGTTTTTCTAGTAAAATCATGACTGATACAGATGCATAAGCCTGAAAATTAATACACAAGAAATCATGGGGTGGGGGTGTTCTTGATATCAGTTTGAGCAAAAATGTTTCAGAAATGATCTCAAAGCACAGGCAACCAAAGCAAATATAGTAAAACTTTGGTTTTCAAGCAAAACTTGTTCCAAAAGCATGTTTGTAATACAAAGGATTTGTGTACCAAAGCAAATTTACCCATAAGAGATAATGGAAATTCAGATGATTCATTCCACAACACAAAAATATTGATATAGAAGTGTTTATGACTTCCGGGAAGATGGTGGATAAATAAGTAGCAATAAATCAGCTTCTCAAAGTTTTGCAATCAGATATTGGAAAATTATGACTTGGGGAAGAAACAAAGGAGGGAGGTAGATCTCTGAGACCCAGAAAGGATCTGAAGAAACAGTTTGCATGTACAGAGAAACTGAAGAGACATACCATAATTCAGAAAAAGGAAGGTGCAGTCAACAGTTTCTCTCCACTCTGAGTCTGAAGTGAGAGGAAGCAAGATTCAATCTACAGAAACAGTGAAATCGGGTGATCTGAGAGACCTTCAGGGAACAGAGTGGTGAATGCTGGGCACTGTGATAGCCGGAGACTGACTCTAGTCCAAGTGTAGACAACATCCTTCGGGGCAAGTGCCTGACCAGATGCTATTTTACTGAGGGGTCAATGAAACCTGGGCCTCAAGCAGTGGAGAGCTGAGTTCATCTCAGGGACCCTAGTGCTAAACTCCCACAGTGACTGGGTAAGGGACAATCATGGGATACATTCACGGGCAGAGAACTGTGGTCAGGCAAGTATTGTAAGCTAAAGGACTCAAATGCCACCCCCATGAGTGGAGCCAAGTTTCAACCTGCATTTCTGGGGATGTGAAAGTCCCAACCTGGTGCTCTGCCCCAATCCTATCACCTGCTGACTGGAAATGACTTACAGGAATCTGTATACTGATTACTCCCTTTTCTACCAGGATGAGTAGAGTCACACTTTGAATTGGACACTGCCACAAAACTGTAGACACCAGAAAATAGTCACAAGCATGAAATCACAAATTATCTTTCTTTGCTTTTGGTCATTTTTATTAGTTTGCTGTTTTTTCTTTGATTGCTTGTTTTTCTTTTTCAAGAATGACATTGTTTTTAGGTATTTTTTCCTTGTTTTATTTATTTTTTCTTTCCCATATCAGCCAATGAAATTGAAGAAGTAATAATTAAAAGAAACAAACAAACAAACAAAAAAGCAAAAAGAACAGGTCCTGATGAATTCCCTGCTGAAATCTATAAGAACTTTAGAGAATATCTAATGCCATTACTCCTCAAACTCTTTAATAAGATTGAATGGTGAGAGATACTCCCAGAGTCATTCCTGAAAGCAGACATTACCCAGATACCAAATCCAGAGAAGGATCCAAATAAAAAGGAGAACTACATGTCAACTTCTTTAATGAACACAGATGCTGAAATCCTCAAGGGGATATTGGCAAACAGCAGCAAATCTTCAAAAGTGTGTACACAATAACAAGTGGGATCCATTCCAGGGACACAAGGATGGTTCAACATATGAAAATCCATAAATGTAACAATGCAAATGTTAACAGAATCATGGACAAATCTACATGACCATCTCAATGGGTATAGAAAAAGTATTTGACAAAGTGGAACATCCATTAATGATACAAAAAAACCCTTAAAGAAACCTTAAAGAAAGAATAGAAGGTCTATTTCCATTTGATAAAAGCCACCTATGACAAACCAACAACCAACATCACACTAAACAGTAAAATTCTGGAAGCTTTCACTCTAAAGTTAAGAATGAGACAAAGATTCCCACTCCTGTTCAGTATAGTTCTGGAAACATTAGGCAGAGCAGTTCATTGAGAAACACACACAGAAAAAGAAATATGGATAAGACAGAAGTTGAACTAAGATTATTTGATGATAACCAGTTACTCTTCCTAGAAGATCTCAACAACTCCAACAAAAACAAAAAATTTTCATACAAAGACTCAAAAATCAATAGTATTCCTTCACACAAACAACAAACTCACTGAGGAAGCAATTAGGGAAACAACACATTTTACCAAAGCATCAAGAAAAATGAAATAGAAACCAGTCTAAAGAAGGAAGTGAAAGACTTTTACATTGAGAACTTCAGGGCTCTGAAGAAGATATCAAAACATGGAAAGATTTTCCTGCTTTTGTAGACAGATCCAATAAAGTGAAAATGGCCATATTTCCAAAATGATTGTACTGATTTAATGCAATCCTGATCAAAATACCAAAGGTGTATCTTACAGAAGTAAGAAAACAATCCTAAAATTCATTAGCAATCAGAAGAAACCTAGAAACCTAGAAGAGAAAAAAACAATTCAGAGCAACAAGAACAGGCAGGAGGTATCAAAATCCCATTTTCAAGTTAGACTACAAAGCTACAGTGATTAAAGCAACACGGCTCTGGCACAAAACCAGACTTGAGGACCGGTGAAACACAATGTAAGATACAGAAACAACTTCAGCACACTCAGCTACCTTATGGGACAAAGGCGCTGAACACCTTCACTGGAAGGAGGAAAACCTCTTTAATAAATGGAGTTTGAGGGCTGGGGATGTAGCTCAGTGGCATAAGTGTTTTCCTGGTAAGCATCAGGTCTGGAAAGTGCAAGGTCTTCAGTTCAATTCCCAGTACAAAAAAAAAAAAATGCTTGGAAAATTGGATTTGACATCCAAAGATTAAAACTAGACCCAAATCTCTTAGCATTCACTAAATTAAAATTGAATTGAATCAAACATGCAAATATTAAACCAGAGACACTTAATCTGATGGAAGATTAAATAGGTGGAACACTTGAAGATATGGGTGTAAGCAAAGACTTTATGAACGAAAGTCAAGCTACACTGGAAGTATTACAAAGAATCAACAACTTGGGTCACATCAAACTAAAAAGCTTTTGCACAGGAAAAAAACTATGAACAGGCTAGAGACAGTGGGCATCTATTTTACCAGATAACTCTTCAAATGACTAATATCTAGAATCTGAAAATATTTAAAAATTTAAATCACCTCAATTGAAAGATCCAACCCCCAAATGGGCACCTCTCAGATGAAGAAGGACAAAGACAAAATAAATAGATGGAATACAACATTCAACATCTCCCGTCATCCATGATATGGATTCCCACTCTTGGATATATAACCAACATTAAAGAAGTTAGTTGGTTCAAGACAAGTCTGTACTCCCATGATCTTAACAGAAAAGCCATGAACTTAAGTGCACATCAGTGATTACATGTGTGGAGAAAATGTAGTCTACATTAATAATTAAATACTATTCAGCTTTAAAGGAGAAAGGAATCCTATTGGTTCCTAAATGTAGATGAACCTGGAGAACATCAGGTTAAGTGAAATAAGCCAGGCAAGTAAAGGCAAATATTGCACGATCTCACTCGTACATGGAGCACTGAAACTTTCTAGAAGCCAAAAATTCCACAGCAGGTTCCAGGAACTGGAGAAGGGAAATGGTGGTGACATGAAGAAATTCTGGCCAAAAGATCTATGCTACAAGGTGGTAAGTAGAGATAATAAAAATAACAATGAAAATATATCACATATTTAAATATTGTTAATAAGATCTTATGTTTCCACGTAACAAAGGGAATAAATATTTTAACTGGTGCTAGCAAGACATAATCATTTCATAGCATAAACATATATTAAAATCACCTTGTTTCATATATATAATATATGCATTATATATTATATGTATTATCATATACATTACAAATATATCAAAATAATGTTTTTTGTCCATTATGAATTACCATGTCTGTTAAATTTTACTGAAAGATTCTTATAATCTGATTAGATTTATATACTGGTAATAAGTGTTGCCCTTTTTATAGTCTTGTCCAAATGGTCTTATTTTGTTTACCAATGTGCTTATTTCTCCAATGTTTTTCCTTAAAATCTTTAAAATGCAAATGCCTACATGCTTAATTTTAGCTAAGACATTAAAGACTTAAAAGAATTTCTGAGACTGTTGTTCTAGTGGGAGCCAGTCAAGAAGCACTCACCCATGTGTATGCTGGCTTCAAAGTTATTTTGCAAGCTTTTTATTCATTGTAGCAGTGCACCCCTGTAATCCTAGCATTCTGGGAGGTGGGGCAGGAGGATTTCAAGTTTAAGGCTATATCAGACAACTTGGCAATTTGATGAGAATATGAGAAAAAATCATTTAAAAAGTATAATGAAGAATTAGTGAACGTCATCCCAGCTCTGGCTTTGGATGTTAGCTGGCAGTTGTATATAATGTACAACAGAGGGTTAGTGTAAAGAAAGTACAAGGAGGAAAATGGGCACAGAAAATTAAAAAAAAAACCAAACAAACAAACCCTGATAAACGATCCTTAGCGCCACAATTTCAAATTAAGTGAGCAGTCAAGCACTACTTAACGAGCAGAGGAAAATCAGTGAAGTTTTCACAGCCTTCCTAAGAAAGCAAAGGAGACAAAAAGACACTCCTTTCCTTTCACTGGGTTCGCTGCAGCTGTAATCTTGTTGACTGGTAACAGCAATGTATTAGCTTTTAACACAGAATTATTTGTGTATTTGACTAGGGCTTGTGTTTCTCATACCCGTGAGGACTTGGCCTGGTGTGATACGTGACCCAGCAGTAGCATGCATGTGTCTGTTAGTGCCACAACCTATGATGCGCAGAGGGTAAGTACAGTCACAATGACCCATCGTCCTCTCAAGATGCAAATTCCTTTTAACATGACAATGGCTTTTCGCCCTTTTCACATACATATTTATTTTGAAAGAGGAAAATTATGAGAATGGTATTATCATTGATATTCTTACCTAGAGGTAACTATTGATCTTGGTTCAGTGTGCATGTTTATGGACTCAGTTTGTATATTCATATCTTTTGAACACATTCACACCTGTGTGATTATGTGTAAGTATCACACACACAAATATTTTAAAAATTCAGTCATAGTAAACTGCTATGATATGTTTTCCATTTTACTTTAATGTCAGGAATAAGAAATACAGCTTTTTATTGAAAGGTAAACTTAGCTAGACAGGGAATAAAGAGGCTTGATCATGTGATCAGAGGGAAAAGTGGTGTTATGATACAGAATATTCTTCGATTGGTTAATATTTTAGCAAATGTCCTTCGTAGATAGTTCTTAGATGGTCATACTTATTAGGTATTACAGCATTTTAAATTTTGTGTTTTTATTGTGAGATACAGAAGGAATTGAATTATAGAAAAAAATAATATATGGCTGTCAGAAAAGCATATTATGTCATCAGCATAAACAAAGATGATAAAAGAGGAGTGAACAGGTTTGAAATTCTTGAGTTCATTAGAAGAAGGCAAATTAGAATGGTATCTGAATAGCAACAGGTGACCACAGTCCTCCTAGGAGAAAGACTTAGGCCAGAAGCATCAGGCTGGTGACATTTAGAGCACTGACAATTACTGTTCTTATCTGGCATTTTTTCTTTACTTGGCATAAATGAAGTACACATTTCTTTATTATTTTTCCTATTAGCCAGTGCTGTGTAATCTGGAGGAATTCAGGAAAGGAAGACAGTGGAATTTCCATTACAAACAGAAGAGAAGATGCCCTAAGTCTTTTTATGTCATATTTCTATGTCCATAGATGTTCAGTGGTTGCCACGATATTCACTATAATAAATATTATATTAGGAAACCATTTTTAATGGTCTCTAAGATACGTGGTAGGCAGAATAATGGCATTCCAGGTAAGAATGCATTTGATTCCCAGAAACATGTTAGTAGGTTAGATTACATGGTAAATGAGTATTAAGGTTGCCAAATGAATTGAGATTTTGAATTGTCTGATTTTAAAAGAGGAAATTATATTATTTTTCTGAGTGAACCAATCCAAGGGGAAGAGGGAAGTTAAGAGAATATCAGAAACTGGCAGCGTGAAAAGTGCTTGCTATCTTGATGGCTTTGGAGATTGAAGTAGTTCATGATCCAAAGAAAACAGGAAGCCCCTGAGGTAGAAAATGCAAAGAAACTGATTCTTCCCCAGAGCTTCCTTAAAGAAATATACAACTTGACTGTAGTTGGTTACCTCCATATTGGATGCTGACTTGTAAAACCACAAAACTATAAATCTGCATAACTTAAGCATTAAGTGATCATTAAGTTGTCACTTCTCCAATAGAAAACTAACACAAGTCTCCTCTTCCCTAACCTAGAGGCTTCCTAGATTTCCACATAGACTCACTCCAGTTCTCAGAGTAATCTTTACAAATGAAAGTTATTTCACTTTACATCTTAAAATAGTAAACAAACAGAATGATCTTAAAAGGCCTCAATTTGCATTTAGGGATAAAATTGTAGGATTAAAATCTTTAAAAGGACCAAAAAAGCACTACATAGTTTCTGCTTATTTGCCAGATCATTAGTGGATCTAAAAAAAATTACTCTCTGTGTTCTCAGATTCCAGTCTTCCTTAAGTTCCTCAGAAAGTCAGATTCTTCACATCTGATACTTGGAAATAGAATGCAGCAAATCATTAAAAAGATTGCATATTCACAACCTAGACAGTTTTATCCCAAGAATGTGAATGTAATTCTATATCAATAAATGTGATCAATAAATGTTACACATCACATGAACAGAAGCCAGAACAAAAATCATATTATAATCGCAAGAGATGTAGAAGCTACAGACAGAATTTACTATGTAATTGTAATAAAAATGCACATGAGATAGGGGTAGAAGGCCCTTACCTGAAACTGATAAAAACTCCCTGGCAGCATCATATTAAATTGGAAAAAACCTAAACCTTTTTCTTTAAAATCAGGAGCAATGCAAGAATGTCCAATTTTACTATTCTAATTAAATGCAATACTCAAATGTTTAGTCAAAGCAATGATGCAAGAGAAAGACATAAAAAGGATGTGAAGAGAAAAGAAAGAAGTCACACTATCCATATTTGTAGATGATTTGATCCTTTACATGGAAGGCCAAAAGCTCCATTAGATGACTCTTAGAACTAATAAACAAATTCAGCAAAGTAGTGGTATAAAAAAAATCAAGGCACAAAACTTGTCAGTATACCTGTGTACCAATAGTGAACCCACTGAGATAGAAATCATGAAAGTAATCCCATTCATGTGAGCTTCAAAAATACATTTAAATAGTTAGGAGTTAATCTAAGCAAGAAAGTGAAAAGTGTACAAAAAGAAAACTATACTTCCCTGGAAAAAAAAGATTGAAGAAAGCATTAGAAAATAAAAGGTAACAAAAATCAATGTATTGCCCTAAATAATATATAGATTTAACCTACTTCCGCATCATAGAAAGAGTAAAAACCGTCCTAAAATTTATATGGTGTTCTAGAATAACCAAAATAATCTTGAGCAGCAAGAGTAACTCAGAGGGCATCAGAATGCTGAATTTCAATTCATATTATGAAGTCATGATGATAAAAATCAACATTTACCAAAAGACATGTGGATCAACAGAACAGAGCAGAGAACAGAGAAACAGACCACAACTTCAGTCCCCTGACCTTTGACAAAGGGGGCCAACAAGCATGGCCAAGAGACAACTTTTTAAAAAATGATGCTTAGGGACTGGGGGTTTAGCTAAGTGGTGCGAGTTCATGTTGGGCAAGTGCCAGGTTGTGATTTCAATCCCTGGTATAAAAAAGAAAAGTGCTTGGAAAACTGGTTATCCACTGCAGAACAATGGATTGTATTTCTCCACCTCCACTAAAACGGAGCAAAAATGAATCAAAGACCTAGATATTAAGACAAGCACAAAAACTGCTGGAAGATAAAACAGTTAAAACTTTCGAAGACTAAACACAAGCAAGAACTTTCTTTGAACAGAACATCAATTGTATGAGAAATAATACCAACAATCAGCAATGTAATTATATAAAATTTAAGTTTCTTCAGAACAAGTGAAACAAAGGAGTTAAGATACAATCTATAGAATGGAAAAATTAGCTACTTCTGGGACAGAAGTCAAATATGTAAAATACATAGAATACTCAAAAGAAATAGACACCCATCTCAAATAGAGGACCCTATCAAAAATGAGAAATTTAAATGAATAGATACTTCACAAAAGATATGAATAGCCAATGAAAAAAGAATATTCAGCATTGTTGGCCATTAGAGCTATTTAAGTCAAAACAATACTGAGATTTCTTCTTAAACCAGTGAGAATGGCTATCATCAAGAACTCAGAAAACAACAAGTATTTGCAAAGTTGTGGGACAAAATATATTTGATACCAGGGATTGAACTCATGACCTTGAGCTTGCCAGGCAAGCACTTCCACCACTGAGCTACATCCCAGGCCTTAAGTCCTTCTATATTGTTGATGAGAATACAAACTATAAACTCACTGTGAAAATCAATATGGAGATTCCTCAAAAAAATTAAAAATAGTTTCAAAAGAACTAAAGCCATCACTTTCTTCATGTTTTATAGTAGCGCTACTTTTAATAGCCGAATCTTATAAGCAGCCAGTTAAGTTATCCACAGCTGACTAAATGAAGAAAATGTGGTAAGTAAAATAATGCAATATTATTCAGTCATAAAGTAGGATAAATGTGAGTTTTTTTGTAGAAAAATGAATGCAGCTTGAGATCATAAAGTGAACTGAAATAAATCAGACACAGAAAGTTAAACATCGCACTGTTTCTCTTGTATCAGAAACAAAAAATTTAACTTAGATAACAAAATTAAAGGTAGATGTTGGAAAGCAATGAGACAGAGCTGGTGGGTCTGGGAAGGGTGTCTGAGGATGGATGGAATTTGGGAAGAGGTGGGGGATTATGACTGATTCTAATGTGTTATGTACATGCACCAATTGCCTATAATGAATGCAATCATTATGTGTTACACATAGGTACTAAAAAAGAGCCTAAGTTTGACTCTTGGTTCACCTACATGATGTTTGTCCAATTATGTGACCTATCACATGGTATCTATCATACTCACATATAATACAGCTCCTGGAGCACATCATGCATTTTTATTGTCCTTGAGAAAGCCTAAGGACCACGTCCTTGATGGGTAAATAGATGGGAAATATTTTTCTCAATCTCTATAATTCTTTGTTGGATGAATATATGAGAAATATTTTTTAAATCTCTCTGTAATTCTTTGCCTAGTATCTTCTATTTCAAAACTGAATATTTCAAACAACTGAAGTGCTCATCTTTTGCTGACAAAAGCTCAAAACAATAAAATTATATTTATAAGTGAAGTCTGTCTAATGTCCGGTTGCTTGTCTTGAAACAGTTGACCAGTGTTATATTAAAAACATTATGATTAATGAATGCTCCCCTTATCCTTGTGATCAATGTCTAACTGCCACCTTTTCCTGTTTTTAATGCATTTCAATTTACTTATTCTGAGCTGAGGACTGGCGTCCCTAGATTCATCATTTATTAACTAAGCCTTTGAGCAGTTTTTAATAACAATGATGTTGGGAAAAATTATTTATCATCTTGAATCTGAGATTTTATACTTATAATAACATGAGACCACAATATTTCATAAGATTTGTGTGAATGTTGAAGAAAAATAACAAATTTTAATTCTCTATGCAGAGGTAGGCACATGATAGATGGAGATATTAGTAATAATACTAATAATAACAGCATTTACTGAGAACTTAGTATGTATTAGGAAGTATTCTAAATGCTTAACAAGTGATTGATTCTGCTAAATAAGCTTAATGACATTTGCATTATTATTTCTATCAATTTTTAGATGAAAATGAATCTAGGAGAGTTTGAAAAATCTGCCAAAGGAAGCACGAGTGACAAAAAGGCAGAGCCAGGGGTCTAAAGAGGCTGAAACTAAAGAAGAAAAAAATCATCATTAAAAGTAATATAGAAAGCAAACAAACAAATCACAGAAATAACAACCAAAACACAAAGGAATTTCCCAAACAGCTTCAGAAACCTTTAGAAGAGCAACATTTTTAGAGTGCCAAGATTTTAGCCTCAGAGGAATTTTTGTTTTTATCCGAGTGGAGTTCTATGCTTTTGAAGTTAGAGATAACTGCAGCTCTAACTGCAAGGAACACGGATTTTTACTGTCTGGCTTTTTTCTCTAAAATATTATATCCAGGTCGCATCTTCTGATAGTTTCAAAGAGGAAGAACAAATGGGAAGTCAGCAAATTAAGGACAGGAAATGAGCCACCTGGGAGAGGTTTTGCCGTGGCAGAGCTGACTGCAGGCAAAGCTTTGAGGAGGTGCCGGCTGGCGGTGGGTCTCCCAGGGCACCCCGTGGTAGCCCACAGCCTGGCTGGCACTCTGAATGTGTGCTGAACTGAATGAAGCTGAGATTTGTCTTTGTGGCCTCCAGTCAGTCCTGTCCTACCCGACACTTTTGAATTTCCCTAAATTAAGCTAAACCAAATTCTCTTTAGTGATCTAAATAAAATTCCCATTACTGGATAAGAGTTTTAAGAAGGAAATCTGGACCACTAATTTTCAACATAAAACAATTTTACTCACATAGGACATTTAACAGTATTTAGATGTGCTTTTGAGTATCACTCTCAAGGCTAATTCTACTCTACATGGCCAGTGCAGATGAATAGTACTGTTTAATATCCTGAAATACATAGTAAAATCTCGCCCATTTTTCCCCCAGCAAAGGTAGAGTTGAGTGTCAGAGTAACACTGATGCTTTGAGGGATGCCAAGTGATACGTGGAGGAAAGCACTGCAATGTCCAGACTTTTCTCTTCAGATCGGTGTCCAGACAGCAGAAAGGAGTTCCATCTAACACCCAGAGATAAATTTGATCAATGACCATGCTTTGATTGGTAACTGAACTGAAAAACTGGGATCCTAAAGCAACCATAATAGGGGACCATAGTGAGAATAGTTAGGGATTTCAACATTTTAGCTAACGTGATCTGTATTCAAACATCTGCTCAGTATCTCCCTAGTTGTGTGAGTTATAAATCTCTTTAGCTTATTTGGGCTTCAGTGATGCTATCACTACAATGCAGATAAGACTGTCTACTTTATTTGATGGCAGCAAGAACGACATGGACTAACTTGTATGAAAGATTTAACAACCATTTGACATATTATTGTCACTATTAATTTTGTTTGTAATAATCATGACAGTGATTACCATCATTTATGGAATAGCTCATAAGAAAGAACAGAATCTGCAATTAGAAATTTTAGTCTTCTTATCTTTAACTCTGGGCTAAAACTGCTGTAGAGGAATATAAGACAATTAATAATGATAGTAATACTGTGACCATGTGTAATACGTGCATGGAATTGCATACATTAAGCAGTGTTCCAGAGTCTTCATACGTTTTATCTGAAGTAATTCATGCTGCACCCCAATTGTGTGGGTTATATTATCACTGTTTGCAGAATAAGGTTAAAGTGCATTATAATCTGTAAATCTCACAAAATTGTGATTTCCTTCTTATTCATCCATTTTAGAGTTTGCTACCAATGGTATCTTACTAATTCCATTGGAAATCCCATGATGCTCTTGGGTGATATTCAACATTCTTATATTGATGGCACTTGCATCAGTCTTGTTGTCCTTGGCAAGATAAAAATGGAAATTATTTAGTCAGAGCAGCAAACGGTTCGGAATTCTCCATCATTAAATTTCTTCTGCATGTCAGGATGAGGCCAAGTCTTTGTTTTCTGTTCCATAATCCAGGCACTGGCTGAGCTTTATACTTCATACTCCTAGGGGTGCTGCTCACAGGGAGCACAGAGAGATCTCAACTGCTCCTTGACATACTATGCACCGTGAAAAGGAGAGTGAATAATGTGATTTGTGGACTTATGTTAAACAACCACCAAAGGGTCCCACCACCATCTCTGCTTCAGTTGTGAGATTTTTGGAGCTGGAGGAGGGATGCACAACTACATGTTGAAGTCCTCAGAGGATATTCGTTATAATTTGGGTGGCCAACTGATAATGACAGGGTCCAGGTTCTCTGGATGCTATGCTGGTGGCATATTCTGGTCACATGGTGTTATGAATTAAAAAATGGTGGTCAAGTTAACACCAGCTGAATTAAATCATCAAAGCTCTGAGAGTAGATGTTCCAGCTGAGGAAAGTTGCCAGCATAAACAGAGACGTGGAGAAGACAAGCTAAGCATTAGAGCATTAAGTGGTTGAGGTCTTGTGGGTTTCACTAAGTGTTGCTGTTTGCACCACTGGGTCTCCTGGAGAAGCTCTGGTCCTTACATCGAGCATTGCTTCCTGGCTCTGGAGGGGAAGACCTGTGCGGCTTGGTCTCAAGGATGAACTCATAATACTGGCTTCCTGTCATGTACCCGACTGTGCTTGTCATCAGAGGAGCTCAGGTCCTCTGTGCTGCTGAGGATGACTGTTGTGCTTTTCAGGGCAGCCTTTGTCTTTGTTGTGTGTGTGACTTCTCAGCTCCAGCGTAGAACCCTCAACCTAACAGCAGTGATTCTTCACTCTGCTGGCATAGACATCCTAGCTTCCTCTGCTGACCTTTGGGCCTTCCCAGCACAGATCCATAAAAGAGCCCAGTGGGAGTCCTTCTTGTGGGCTTTGGACCTCCAGTTGGACTCGTGGGAGGCACTGCTATGAGCTCTGGGTCTTCATCTGGACTCATGTGGGACATTGCTGTGGGATTAAGGCCCTTGGCTGAATATTCTGTGTCTTAAGTGTTACGGGTAGATTTCCTGCATTTTCTTGTGTTAACTCTGGGTGACCACCATAAATAATATTATAAACTCCATGTCCTGATTCTAATTGTTCTCTGCACAACCCCTGACTACAATACCTGGCCATCATAGCCACTACTTCTCATATGGTGCAATGATGCATTCTTTTCCTAGCACTGCTTCATGCTGATTTCTGAGAATTAGCAAAAAAAAATTTTTTTTTATCAGATTCTGGCAAATTTAATCTAGACTCTAATGTGAATGAAAAGAGACATTTTCCTTCCACTCTGCACACTCAAGAGAAACTGTTGTTTATAATTTTATTGAGAGCTGACAGAGAAAGTTACAGTGATGCAGTTCAAGAAGTATTATAAATTAGTCATGGCTAAGCTAAGATAAGAACAGATTTTACTGTGGCACCCGCAACGTTCTTTGGATGCTCTAACAGTATTTCTCTAACTGAATGGTATTTTAATAATATATCTCACTCTCTAATTTTCTTATTAAAATAACCGCTATATATGAGAAAATATACTTTCAATTTTTCCCAATTGTAATTGATTTTATAAACAAGATTTCTACTAAGAAATGAAATATACTGAGAATAGCTGTACTATCTCTAAGTCGAATAATATAGTTTTTATTTTTCTAGCATATATAAGTATTTGTTCTTATGTGTCTCAGATTATTGCATATTGTTCTATAAATACAAATGCCAACTCTCCAGCATTACTGAGAATAATGCTCCCATTTCCAGGCAAGGACTCAAACTTGTCTAAAGGGGCACAAACATTTTAAAATTCATGATTTTTAAAAAGGCCTTGTAAGGATTTTCCAATGTTGGAGTTTTCCTGTATTTCAGAAGCATATTAAATTTTCCAAATGTTACTTACAATTTTGTGTTGTGGTTTAAGGGAGTTGATAAAATTTCCTTTGAAATAATGGTATGTGCTGGCATTTTATGGTCTGCTGGTCTAATAAGTAGTGACTTTCTAGAGCTTATCTTTGTTGTATGGCTATTGTATGAATGTTTTTTCCTTTGCCCATAATTTGTTCCAGATAGTAATCCTTGATGCCACACCAGGAAGTGTCTGTGTAATGCAAATTTAAATGTTAAATTATTTATTGCACATAAATTTTCCATCAGAAGGGGATCAACTCACTGAATCCACTAATGCCAGTCTAATAGAAAGTTAATGGCTTATTCCAACTGATTTTGCAAGAACAAAGGGGGGTGATAACCTCTGTGACAGTGTGCAATTAGCCAAACGCTGAGGGAATAGATGTTTTCTCAAATTTACATTAGGTCAGTAGAACAGGAAAGGCACCAGCTTGCGTCTGAGTCATGTTCCTCTTTGGATTATCACCATTAAAGCTGAAGATCTGTGGAGCCAAAACTCAGTAACTCAGGTGGATAGAGGTCTTTTGAGACAGGCAGGTTACTCGGAGGTAAATGCCTAATGTCACGTGATATCCAGGCCTAAGAAGTGTATATAAGAAAACTCCTCAGAAATGTGGAAATGCCCTGCTTTCCCTGATAGAAAAGTAGGTATGAGACAGAAGTATGTTGACTGGTGATAAGACTCAGATTATTGGCAGATTTAAGCAATGAGCTCTTTTCATTCCTATAATCAATAAACAAACAGGATTCTTCAGAGCATCTGGGGTGTTTAAGCGGTCACTGTGCTACATAAAAATTATAAGTTCCTGCTCATCTAAAGATTCTAAGAGAATGAAAAGCTAATAAATGATAGGATATTATAAAATTCATTTATATGGTAAAGGAATTTTATGCAAAATGTATAAAGAACACTGAGAACTGAATACTAAGAATCACAAAAATAATCTAAAAAGTAGGAAACAAGATTTCAAGAAAAGGTTCCCAAAGAAGATTTATGGATGGAAATGAGCACATGAATGGA
The DNA here is from genome assembly GCF_034190915.1 of Cavia porcellus. NCBI lineage: Eukaryota > Metazoa > Chordata > Mammalia > Rodentia > Caviidae > Cavia > Cavia porcellus. Next base: position 76,228,532 of record NW_026947490.1, read on the forward strand.
AACTCAGCATCATCAATCAGTCAGAAAACAGAAATTTACACCATACAGTAGTATCACTGTGTATGTACTAGAATTATACTATTTAAAAAGTAATCATGCCAAGTTTTGTGAGGCTATGGAGAAACTAGAACTGTCATAAACTGCTATTAGAAATGTATCATAAACAATTTTAATAAATTATTACTTGACATATATCTCTGTCTATCTATCTATCTATCTATCTATCTATCTATCTATCTATCTACATCCTATTCATGGGTTTGTATGCAAAGAAATTGAGATGCTTTGCCCAAATACTGGCCTATATATGTAATTGTTTATAATAACTATTGCTACACATTGAATACATGTAGTCCAAATATCCCCAAATGAAAATGCTCCAGAATCTGAAATGTTTCGAGTGCAGATATGGTGTCACAAGTGGGGAGTTCCACACCTAACTCCATGTGTCAGGTCGTAATCAAGATGCAGTTAACACTAAAAATAGTGTATAAAATTATTTTCAGAGTATATGTTTAAAGTGTGCATGAGATATAAATGAATTTTGTGTCTAGACTTGAGTCCTATGGTCAAGAGATCTGTTACATAGGTATAAAAATATTCTGAAACTTGAAAGGATTCAAAGTCTCAAGCACTTCTAGACCCAAACATTTTGGAAAGGGAATATTGAGTTTGTAAAAGTCCTTTAAAAACAACTCCTTCAGGTTCAGTGGGAAGAGAAAATCAAGGAATGTTGCCCAGTGGTTGTAAAGGTTTCAGTTGTGAGTCAGGCATGGTGAGAGGTACCTGAAATTCCAGCACTGGGAAGGCTGAGGCACAGGACTGCTGTGTTTTTAAGGCTACATAGCAAGACTCTGTCTCAAAACACCAACCAACCAACCAACCAACCAACCAATCAACCAGCAAACAAACAAAAACAAAGGAAAAAAAGAAAAATTTCAGTTTATGTAAGACTAGGATCTGCAGATCTGCTGGATGATGCAGACTGATCATGAACAATGCAGTATCTTGCATTTAACATTTCTCCAATAGGGATTATCTCCTGTTCTCTATTTTTATCACATAAAGGCAGCCATACTCCCAGGAACACACAAGACTTTGGGGTGATGGGTACGGTTATTATCTGACTTACACGATGTTCCCAGCTTTACACTCAGCAAGTTCAAACAGGGAGTGTTTTTGCACATTAATTATTCCTCAGTAAACTGTTCAAAAATCCATGTTCTCCTTTATGAACCAAATGTGGTGTGATCCTTAGTGAAAGGATCTTTCCGCTCCTTGAATCTTTCCTTTACCAACTAGATGGAGAGCCATATTTCTGTTTTCTTACTTTATCTGTCTTATATTAACTATCCCTTTATTAGTTTTATTTTTATAGTTCTTGATATTCGTTTGCTTAGTCATTTGAAAAGTATTTATTCAGCATGTTCTCTGTATGAGGCACTGCTCTTGGTTCTGATGATTTATTAGTGAATAAAATACAGGGAATTCTCTAGTGCAGCTAATGTGTTTGAGGAAGACAGTGTTTAATACACTATGACACAAATTTCTTGGAGATATTTACATAAAGGAGTATGAAAGAGAAGCCTCAATTGATCACCAGGATGTTGTAATTCTTGCTGGAAGAAATGACCCTGGTATACTTACCTAGAAAAAAGTCCAGGTCCTACTGTGGATTCAGGGCTCATTCCCCAACCACAGGTATATGCTTTGTATATATTTTTCAGTCAAACAAAATTATTCTTTCATAGTGACTTACTTTGTCATAGGGGCTTTCCCTCCTTTTCAAAGTAACCTTGGATTGTTAAATCAGTATTCATTAAATAAAAGCCTTCCAACCAAATAAAAATCAAGTTAAATTTTTATTATTACTATTTATCCCTTCTTGGAAAAGAAAATTCAGCATGAAATCATGAAATTATATTAATCAAGGAGTGATAATTGAAGATTTATTTTGTTATGGAGAGTATTGAAATTTCTTATTCAGTTCCATGGTTTTCACAATTTGATTTTTATTTGCTTTGCGAGACTTATTTTTTCATAAGATGCATTTTTTCCTAGAACTTCAGAACAGTGAATCTTGAGAAATAAGTGTTCAGAACAGCTTGGATTATTGGATAAGGTGATTCCCAAAGTCGTGCTTTTATGTCTGACTCCTACCAGTCCATGGTCTTGCATTTGGAGGCCTTGTAGGTCACTGGTGGTGTATATATTTTTACCTCATTTAATCTTCCTGGGTCAATTTTCTTGTTTTTCAATAACTCTATTGGTATTTCCTCTATTCAAAATAGTAAGGTTTCTTATTCTTAATGTGAGGGATTTTTGAAGTAGTTATTTTTGATATTACAGTATAATATATACAGTAATCTATATTTTGATTTTTCTCTAAAATGTTATTTTTCTTTAATATTCTTATGTGTTTACTCTCAAGTTGTAGATCAGCTGGGAAATGAATATGGTAGCAAACTTGTCAGCAATTCAACAGCTTTTGGTAGAAAACAATAAACTGATGTTGATCTAAAATAGGCAGAATGAAAAACTAGATTTTCTCTATTTCATTCATTTTATTGTTCAACTGGATGTATATATTTGTGCAAAAGGGGAAACATAGCAATCCATTTTCAAACATTTAGAGTCACAGCTACAGAAGTACATCATTCATTTTTAAAGATAGTGGTCTGTTCAAGTATTAGCATCTCCTATTGGTGAGAAAAAAACATTCTGCATATGCAAAATTAGGATTATATCATCTACCATTTCTCATTTAACTCATTTTACTTAAATATCATATCATGGGCATTTTTCCAAAATATTACATGCTCTTAGAAAACCTGATTGTTGATGGCTACATCATAATTGCTTTAATAATTTGCTTATAAATCATCATGCTGACTCTTTTTGTGTTTTTGAAACCCTGCAAATGTTTGACAATTGTAAATAAAATTGCCATGGTGATCTGTGTACATTAATTCTTGTTAATCAATAGTTTAAATTTTAAAGCAAGTTTTCTTTCAGTATAAAATAATATTTTGACTTTAAATTTTTTGATAAAAACATGCTTCTTCATACAGATATAGATAAATATGAGTTTATAAGATATAAACATTTTAGAAATGACAAGAATTTCTTTTTCTTAGTCTGGATTTTATCCTTCCTAATCAAAGAAAACAGATATCAGAATCATTTAGTTTAACTATGAGATGAGAAATTTCTTGAAATATAGTTCCTTAAAAATATAATATCTTAAAAAATTATATAAGATCTACCTCCAGCACTGTTTGTTAATATCAGGCTTATGTACTCAAAACATCTTGCTGCAGGAAAATTCCCAAACCACACCAAACCAAAAGGAAGACTCTGCACCCAGGAGACAAGAAGGCTGTGTTTTATCTTTGTACCAGCCAACTGTTGGACCTTCACACCACTGGACTGTCACAAAATAACTTCTCAAAGGCAACAACACTGAATGTAGGAAGAACTTAGTTTATACAGAATTTAGAAATTGGAGGTACAAAGCAAGTGACCAAGGTTACACAATTGGTCATATACACTGAGTCCTATATTGACGGGCAGCTAGTCTTGAACTGAATGAATTGTTTATCATAATATAGAAAGGCTCCAGGCACAGGAGGAAGGGACCTTTGCAGAGTGAGCATAGTTAAAAACATTACCATAGTGTAGGAACCTTATGGAAGGACCCTTGAAAACAAGTTTTTAGGCTTTTTTCCTTTGCACCACAGCATGGAGGAAGTGAGGTAGAAGGTGACGTTGCTCTCATATTACCAAGGGAGGAGAGGAAAGTCTTGGGAGAGGTCTATGGTTGTCAAGGAGATTGGAAGTAAGAAGCAAAGGGCAGGATTTTCAATTCACACAGTATTTATTTAGTTCTGCTTCCCAGTGACTCCCCGACATGCTTGGGTAAAGGATGTCCATGGGTTGGTCTCAAAAACCACTCCCTTTCTCCATCAACACTTCAGTAAGCCTTTGATGAAAGGGTAACCTTTTTAGACTTCAGGCATGTCAGGTGGTTTAAAAGACAAGTCTGGGCATCAGAACTGGAACACCGACAGAAAAATCTCAAAGGTGTTGCAGGGACCTTGGGTCTGGCTACAAATCTGGATCCCATGCTGAGCGTTGGAAACATGGTAATGCCCCTTCCTAACCATCAGAAATTCTGATTGGAATATATTTGGTGGGTCCAGATATTTCTACCTTTAGAAGTTTCCATATTGCTTTCCACTTTTTAGGCAGAATGAGAACATGAGAATAAATGTTATAAAAGCAACATTATCCTGTTCTCCAGATGTTAAACTGAGGTTTTCTTAGTCCTTGTGACGAATACTCTCCCAAATACCACTCTTTGTTTTCAAATGCCCTTTTATTTCTTTTATGCTCATTGATAAATCCATACTAGACCAAAGGAAAGGGTTTAGTAAACTGCTTATCCTGCTGTGGACATGGTACAGGGATTACTGCAATAATAATTCCTGGGGGACTGAACAAGGAATGAGCCCACACCCCTCATCCCACTACACCTCCGAAAAGCCTGAGGCTTGAATCATGCCAAGCAGAATGGCCCAGCCCTGGACCAATTTTGGAATGGCCAGTGCTTCTCAAGAGCCTTTGTTTATTGAAGGAAGGTAATAATTCATCATATTCTTAAGATGCTTGCAAATTTGGAGGTTGAAATTTCTGGGATTTATGTCTTAGAAACCTGTACCCTTAAACACCATTAAGACACAAGCAAGAAAGAAATACTACTGTTCTTTTATTTATATCTCTAGGATTCCAAGAAATTGAGCTTTGTTAGAATAATATAGGAGTAAATAGTTCAGAAGGAATGTAACAATAAATGTGGAGATAGTGAGCTTAGTAACGATAAGGCTTGGACTCCATCTCCTGTGGCCCATGAATCTTGTTACCTTGAGACATTTCTTAGGTTTTAGTGCTTTATTATTTTTGTCTACTGATTAGAAGAGGCCTGGGATGGGATTAGATGAAATCTAAGGACTGATAGCTCCAACATTATATAACCATTCAAGATCGACTGAGGATACTTATTTATTGATAAACATAAGGGAGAAGTTGGAGGAGAGAAATCTTCATCCACTTAAAATGTCATGGAATGTTCGAGCAAGAATTTAGTCAGTGGCACATTTGGTGAGTATCTACCATAAGCAAAAAGCCGTATGTGGCTTGGAGACTGAACACAAAAATAAATCTCTTATTATATCAGCCTTTCTCAGGCTGCTGCATCAGGGAGATACAGAGAAAAATGCACGAAAGATACAGATGACTGGATTATAAGTAACAGAAATGCAAGTTCCAAGGGAGACATGAGGGATGGATAAAAGTTAGTTGAATTAATAAACTCCACCGTGGTTACTAACAGTGGGTCTGCCATGTTGGATTTGTCTCTTTGAAAGGGTTGGAAAGACAGTTCAGTTGTAGTGGTGGACTCTTTAGAGGGAGATACAATGTCCACTTTGGCTCTCAGGCCTATGTTGTTAGCTGCGCACCTGCACTAGGACATGCTGCTTGATGGATTGTAGATTAGAAGTTATTGCTGGTATTGTTTTCAAATCTATTCCATCCAAGAACAGCATTCACAATGGCCTGGTGCCTGCAAGATAGATTTGTCACTGTATTATGAGAGCAAAGTCACTTGACTGTGCCAAACTCCAATGCTTTGTACTGGATTCTCAAATCAGAAGTGTTATCATGGCAGTGTGTTCAGATGGCACTCGCACGAGTCATTCAAGCTGTAATAGGATATGGCAATCATGGGACTGGAGCCCGGATCAGCAGCTCCTGCACCCATCACCTCTCTCTTGCAGCAGCCACCAAACACTGGGACACTGAGCTCCATCACAGAACCCAGTGCCAGTGCCAGGAAGGATTATGAGCAGAATGTACTCAAGCAAGCCAGTGGCTCTGAGAGTGCCAAAAGGAACAGATTGTGCTGCAGAGGGTGTTTAGAAAGGCCATGAGGACACCTTTATCCAAAGACTGACAGGAGACTTGTGATTCACAAAAGTGATAGTCTTGGATGATGGAAACACAAAGAAATGGAGCTGAAAAATTAAGGTGTAACAACCTGATCTGTATCTGACTATATGGCAAAGTAAAGAACTTAATGAAATGGTACATATTACCTAAAAGTACCTTTGTCTGGGGCAGGAAGGATGTAGGTAGACCAGATCTGCACAGTAAGTCCCTTCCTCTGGGAAGCACTGCCTAGGGTTATTCTAGCTAATGGGAGAACCCAGGTGGTCTGTGGGAGCTGGTATCATATGCAGACCAAGATCATTATGAAACAAGGAGGAGCCAACTAGGACTTTACCCATAGCTCACCATAGTGGTCAGCTTATATCAAGAGCATGCTCATTACTCAGCTGATGCCCTAGGTTCAGAGATCAGAGAAAAATATCTGTACCGGTATCAGCCTAGATCCAAGAGAACAGAACCTAGGGCTTGCTGAGATTGTAGACCAGAAATATGCAAAAGATTTTGAAGGAATGAGAATATATAGACTCCCCACAATAAACACAATCATCATATACTTTAAATATGTACTACTACTAATAAAAATAAAAATAAAAGAAAGAATTAGTGCTCACATTTTTCAAAGCCTTAGCTGATGTTAGTCCTGGGCTGGGACTGCATGCAGACCCGAGGCCTGGTAGAGGTACCAGTCAGATAACTGTACGATTTTTAATTAAGAGATGAGAACACCAACAGCGATGCCAGCTTTGAATTTAAGTAGCTATCAAATGTCAAAGCAGGAGGGCTACCAGATACACACTCAGTGAAGAAATACTACTCAAAACATGCAAAGGACCCAAGAATCATCTCTGTGATTCTCGGTCATACACCCCTGGAAGCCAGTGTCCCAGTGACTGAGAGAAGCCAATGCTAGTGAATGACTTAAGAGTAAAGTAACACACAGTGAGGATGTAACACAACAGTACAAGGTTTCCAGATCAAATTCCTCAGTCAGCTAATGAATAGGAGGGTGCAGTAGTGCCTGCCTGTGGTCCTGGCCACACAAGCTGATGAGGCAGGAGCATCACTGGAACTTACAAGTTTGAGACCAGCCTAAGGGCAACGTAGTATCACCCCAAAACAAAACAAAACAAACAAACAAGAAACAGCAGAAAGGATCAGGCTCAGGGAATCAAACAACAAGCTAGAAGGCAAACTAGAACTGGAGAGCAAGTTTCCATCAAGGGAAATCTGAACACGTGACTGCTGTGGCCTCTCGTTTGGCACTGTAGTTTGAGAGGTCATAATCAGTTGCCAAAGTGTGTTGTCTTAAATTTGAATTGAAGGCAGTCACTCAGAATTCTTGGCTTGTCATTGATTAAATGCTTGCCATCTGAAATGTGACACACAGAATATAAAATAAAATATTATATATGTGCTTTCCTGGTCAATTTAAAGAACACTCTGTTTTGTACATATCTGAGATTCTCTCAAACAGAAACTGTGGGACCAGGTTACTTTTCTAACACTTGACGTCATCCAAAAGCTAGTAGAATGTGCAAAATTTCTGGTCACCCCACAGACCTACTAAAGCAGAATCTGCTTAATAAAATTCCCCAATCATTTATATGTACAGTTAAAATTTCAGATGCTCTGCCTTGGAGTTGTCACCAGTTCTGGATTAAATAGGAAGTTTATTATGTTTTGATTTGGATCAATCATAGATACTTTAAACTAGAAATGCAATTTATGGTCACTCTACCTTTTTCTTATATTTTAAACTCAGGACTGTGTCACTACCCCACTTATTTCTCACTTCCAGACTCTATCAATCCTATGGGTTTTAAAAAAATTTTTTTGTCCACTTCATACCCAGAAGATTCAAATAGAACCAATCCTTTCTCACAATTGCCTATCATGCTGGCCTAGACCCCAATGCCACCCTCTTCCTTTGGTTTAGAAAAACACTCTTCCTAGAAATTAAAGACTCCTTTCTCAATATCATTGTAAAATTCTTTATTAGTTATGTCTGAGATACTTAGTCAGTGTTCTGTCGGGTATTGGTACCAATCACAGCACTCCTTGAACCTGGTACTCCCCTCTGTCTCCTGCCACCCTTGAAGCCTTACTCATTTCCACAAAATCTGATTTCCGGCTTCCTATCATCTTTTTAGAATTTTGCTTTTTAAATTATTTATGCTTTGCGATTCCCCTGTAAGAGAAACAATGTGATATTTAAGCTGCTCTGTCTGATTTATTTTGCTTAGCAATACAAATTTAAGGTTAATTCATTTTTTTCCCACAGAGGAATCAAATTTATTTTTCTTTATGGTTGAGTACAACTCCATTGTGTATTACGTCCTGTCTTCCATGGACTGGCATGTAGGTCACTTCTGAAATTTAGCTATTGTGAAATGTGTTGCTGTGCGTGTGTGTGATATGTATCAGTGTGATATCAGGTTCTTAATTTTTCTAGGAAGATATTAAGAGGAGATATACACAGGTCAAAGAAAATTTCTATCTGTAGTTTTTTGGAAAACCCCATATGGATTTCCATTGTGGTTATACTAGTTCATAGTTTCATCAACAATGTAGAATAATTTGAGCCTACTTGAAAAGAAAAGATAAATAAATAGGAATTAGAGATGTCTTTTACAAATGGATGGGGGACCTAGACATGGGGAGGGATGGGAAGGAATGAATGTGGGAAAAAAGTTTGAAGACAGCAGTAGAGCTTTTGCAAATGGGAGACCGAACAAGAATGGGAAGGAGCAGGTATGAAGGGAAATACAGAGGATGAAAAAATAATTATGATACATTTTGCATGTGTATCAACTCCTTATGATTAATGGAATCATTATGTACTGCAAACACGGAATAATAAAAATTTATTTAGGTTTAGAAGCATTTAAATAATTTAGTAATTGATTTAATACATTTTAGTGCTCATAAACGTGCATGATGAGCTGTTTCCAAAGGCAACACATTAAGAATTTTTTTCTGAAGGAACTCTGCTATTTGTGTTACATTTATGACTGATTTTAACTTTAATGTAATTTTTTAAATTGTCAGACGGCAGACACATCTTTATATTCTTCACCGGGATATCTTCGGGGTTATTTATATGAATTATGTTATCTTTCTGGCTGCTGTTCACCTATCGGCTTCACTCGAATCTTCTTTTAAAAATGAAGCAGTAAAGGAATTATGTTGATTGCATTATAAAGTTTCAGAGAGGTAAAAGCAAAAATAATTTTTTTCCTTGGCATTTGGAGAATTTTATCCTTCCATCAGAGCTTTCAGTTTCTTCCTATAAGTCATGTTGATAGCCCTTACATATAATGATGATATTAGTTGATTTCCCCCAGTATATGATACCTGATGCAAAATGGTTCTTTTCCTGCTCAAGTGTGTTGCCTATTTATTTAATGAAAACCTGGATGCTTTATTGTGACATTCATGTATTAATCTTTAATGCAGCGAACATGAAAAATATATCAAAAGTAGTGCTCGTGCTAAAACCTGAACCAGAGCCAGATCTGCTCAATACCGGCACTAATGACTCCACAGGCGTTTTGAGAGCCGAGTGCCTGCTCCACAAGACTTTTAGCCCGAAGCTGAAAACCTGGCTAAATGAGTCCCGCACATCCCTCAGAATTTATTATATTGGGCAGGCTGCTGAGGAAAGGACACGATTTTTTCCACAGGGCTCACTGAAAGTAGCCAAGTGCTTGCAAACTCCACATCTCCATTTGGCAGGATATTTTTTCACCAAAGTGAAATTCCAATGTGCAGATACACATTTATCATTTTCTTATGAAAAGTATATTTTGTGGTATTTTTTCAATATCTTTTTTTTTGAGAAATTTTTGATCTGCACAGCTTTTACTTCTGTTATCACAGTAATGTTGGTAGCAATTGTCTTAACTGTTGCTCAGTTTTGCAGATGAAGAACTGCTCAAGGTCACACAGATGGTCACTGAAGTCACAACTCAAACCCAGACCTTTGGACTCCATAATAATGAAGGAATCTTTTGACAATTTCAGACCATTTTTACAAAAGTGTGGATGTTGTAACCTTATGAATCACAAAAGATTTTCAAGCTTCCTGCAGGAAGTGGGTTGCAACACAAGAACATTTGTAACAAATATTTTGCTTTCAACTAGAACTAAGTCATTTTATTGTTTTCCCTCGGAGAATTCTCATTTTTCATTCTGCACACAAAATTCAGCGTTCATTACACTTGACAGTACTTGAGGAAAGCTTGTTTTTAATATTAACTATTTCACTGGTAAATATTCAGAAGATTTGTGCCTGCTTCTGTAGATAGCCTGCTGTGTGATCTTGATAAGGTTATTTAACCTTTTTTTATGTGTCTGTAAATTTAGGGTAAAATCGTTCTCTTACTTGGCAACTGTAATGCATAATTAATTAGGGCTAGGAGAATGAAATCAAAGGTTTTTCTACTAAAAGCATCGTACAGTCTTACCCTAGATAATCACCGAGGCTAACTGCTCTGAGTTCGTGACTGGAAATCCACTATCCCCATGACAGGAGCTAATGCAAAATCCAGGCTGGTGTGCTTTGCCCAGCGTTCCCCAACACACAACATGTAAAGATGCGCTGTGAGCAGACACAAAGTTTTCCTTGGAGCTGAGCACATCATCCAACCTCTTCTACATGGAGGCATTTTTAAGTTTCAGTTCATTAGGACATGTGCATAATGTTTGCAATCCTTGCATAGAATAGGGGCTTACAGTATAGATTTTTGACAACGTTCAGTCTCTCGAGAGGATTCAAACAGAGCTTTTGCTGTTGTTACTAATTCTTGTTTCTCCTAGTTTTGGCAGTTATTTAATGGTTTTAGGGTGGTGGTTTTGGTAATGTTTAGCCATTATTATCGAAATGTTTTCATTAATGATTTCCTTGCAAGCACGTCTGTTCATTTATGGAAATAGTTCGGCAAGAGATATTCATTCCTCACTGCTCAATTCTGTCTTTGAAAGAAAAGAAATTCCAAAAATGGTAGTGGTGAGCATAGAGATTGAAGTAGTAGATGTAACTGTCCTGGTTATAACTAAGAAGATTGAGGAATTATAAGGTTAAGAAACAGAGGGAAGTGTCTTAGTCAGAAGTTAAAGGTAGCTTTTTTTCTGAGGTTAGAAAGGTCTGTTGGATCTTTAAGAAGATCTTTAAGAATGTCCAACAAAATAAGAATAAAGCAAAACAAAACATGCAAGATCTTACCGGTTCTGGGGAGGTCAGAGGAGAAGCTGCTGTAACCGTGTGGATTGCTGAGAGAGGCACAGTGCTGCTGGGTGGTCCTCATGCGTTTGTGCATCTGAGCTGCATCTGAAAAGACACAGAGGCACATGCAGGCCACGACTTGGGAAATTATTATGGTCAAGAGTGATAGGAGCAGCACGAACTGACATGCAGAGGTCTGGTAGTAACAATGCACACAGCCTTTTCAGTTAGAGGATGGGACCATAGGGATTTTAGGGCCCAATGCAAGACTGTTGTCCATGCAAAGAACAGAACTTCTGACAACAGGGGAGTCACAGCAGGCAATGTGCTCATATCTGTGACTTCCAAGAATCATTCCATGGATAAAAATTAAGAGTGTAATGAATGATGGGAAAACAGGAGAGAACATACATGGAAGAGGCTTTCAGAACGGAGCGACATTCAGAAGATACACCACTGTGGCCCGGGCACGGTCAGAGGCAGCCTCTTGGTCTACCAGCTACATTGAGGAATAGACTCCGGGGTCACTGATTCTATGCTTCTGTCTAGTAACTCACTTTGTTATCTTTTCTCTTTTCAAATTCTTAACTAATATGGTAAAAATCCACCAAGTGAAACTGTATTTTTCTCTTCCATTCCCTTATGCCAGGAGATAATTTAAATTTTTGTTACATGTGTTTTTGTCATTACATAGTCATATGCATAGGAATAAAACTGTTGGGTCATAGAATAAGGTCATAGTACATGTAGGAGAACCGCATTAATGAAGGGGATACTGGTATAACAGGATCAAAATAAAAGAGATTAAAGTTTTAAAAAACGGTTGTTATAAAAGACTCACTGCTCTTAATTTCTCTCAAAATCTATCCCCTGACCACAAACACCCCTACCCCACTGTGCTTGCCACTTCCTGAAACAGTGCGGAATGTTCACTTTCCTGAGTATCTCTGTGAGATGTGATTGGAAACGTGGTGAATACTGCTGTTGTGTGCCACCCAGAGGAAAGGCGAGCTCCTGAAGATGTTATGGTTTGTCCTTATGCACTGGGTCTGGCATCATCTAACTTGACTGTTCCGTCAGTTATAATGATAGTGGAAGTCAAACGCATTAAATCAGTCCAGGCTATGAAGATAGCTATGACCGTGCAACTAGACCCTCAGGAAGGAGGATTACAGAACTGCTTCAGAAACTGGCCAGGATGATGGGCTAAATGTGTTTTAGGCAAGGAGGAGGATTTGGGGGTGGATAATGGTAACACAATTTTCACTATATAAAGTTTAATAATTTAATTATTTATTATATAATTCAATTGTGCCTTCATTGTCACTCAAAATAAACCACACTGTTAATGCCTCCATGTTTTTGCCAGTGTTTGGCATTTTAATTTTGGTTATTTGGCTGCTATGCAGCCATATCATGTTGTCTTATTTTATTTTTATGGGAGGTAATGATTGAATGCAATTTGATAGATTTATTTACCTTCTCATGAAATGTTTATCTTCCTCTTTACTGAATGTTTCTTGTTTTTTACCTATTTTTTTCAACTGTGTTGTTTATCTTCTTTTGATTTTCAGGCATTTTTGTATATTTAGAACATAAACTTTTTATAGATTACATACATAATCAATAAAACATTTCTTCTCTCACTCTTAATAATATCTCTTGATGAATAGCTCTTCATTTTAATACAACCAATTTTATTTTTCTTTTGTAGCAGTGCTTTTTGTGTTCTGCTTAGGAAAATATTGACTATGTTAAGGCCATACAGCTGTGTTCGTCTGAAAACTTTATTGTTTTAAGATTCATACTTATATCTGTGATTCATCTGGAAATAACTGTGCATGCTGATATAAAGTCATGATAGAGGCTTGATAGAGTTTGGTGGTTATATATTCTGTACATGGATATTCACAAGATCCACTGACAATTATTAGAAAACCACCCTTTTTTCCATTTCATTGCACTGTTGATTTTAAATAAGGAAGATAATTACGTCTGTGCCATGACATTACTGGGTTCTCAATTTGGTCTCAATGGTTATCTATTAGTGAGTCAGACCACACACTGTACCATATATATATATATATATATATATATATATATATATAGTAATATAGGTTACTATATAGTACTATATATATATACTGTACTATATATTTGTTAATTTATGTCTATTTTAAGCTTCTAAATGACTTCCATTTTCAAAAAAGTTCTTATAACATTTTCAAACTACATACACATGTAAGTATTTATATACTCAAATTTACAGACTTCCTGCTGTTTTTCACATAATTCAGATTTTGCTGGGCTTCCCTTAAATCTTTAGTTTTGGAGAAATGAATGTCATGTGTATAGTGTACATATCATGCACGGCATGTTCATAGTCTATGTTTTCACTTAATAGGTAGTATATTTCTAAATGTTTCTTAGTTCTCAGAATATTTCCTACACCTTTTCTGGTGCCATCACCACTTCTCATGCTCAGTGCATGCTACTTCCATTTGATTGGCCTCTTACATATTCTCTGATGTAACACATGTCAGAGAAATTTCCCTAGTTCCTTGCTGAGGTTGGGCTTTCTTCTTGTGGTTGTTGTTTGCATGCATTCTGCTAGGCTGGGCTGACATCTCCTCTGCTATTTTCTATAGTCTCTGTCTCTTGATTATTATGAGCTCTGAAGCTGACTCCACTAATTACATGTTAACTGTCATGTCATGCTTAGATACAAGCTGAGCTCTACAGTGTTTTGCTTATCTTGGATATAATGTGACATTATTATTTGTGTCTCAATGTGTCCCCAAAGCATCTTGGGCTTTTTCAGAGGCAGTTGAATCTAGAGTTTGTGATTGATTCAGCATCCAGTGCTGGGATTAAGAGTGTGAGTGCTACACTTGCCTGAGGGTGGGCAGCCTGCATACACTGTGCCTCGTACCTCCTGTTGTTTGCTTTTGCTGTCTCTGCTGCCAGGGACCATTGCACCACAGCCAAGCCACCCTGTATTGGAGCTACTCAGTTATGGACTGAAACCTCTACAAACTGTGAGCTAAATAAACCTTCCCTCCCTTAACATTGGGCATTGAGTATTTATTTTGTCTCAGCCACGGAAAACTCTCCAACCTACCTGTTTCCTTTTTTCTCACTTATTAATCCTTCATTTTTAATTTTTTACAGAATAAAAAGCAAGTGAACAGAATGTCACTAAATTTTCACATTAGCACTAAATCACTCTCATTTCCTCCTTGTTACACAAGGTGAATGAAGTTTGTGTCCTGAGATTTAATGATGCAGTTGGGCACTGGATCTGTGTTCTGCTTAACCACTCTACAACGCCTCCCAGCAATTTTCTACTTTTATTTTTTGCATCATCATATTTCTTTATTATTTTGGGTTACATCTTAAAAGTCCACGAATGTTCAGATATGAAAGTCTGGTTGCAAGTTGTGGCATTCCCTGGGAGATGATGGTACCATTAGCAGGAGGGACCTATTGGAAGTTAGATCATTGGAGGCAGTGCCCTTCAAAACGTTATCCGGAGCCTGTTTCTAATCTTTTTGTGTCGCTTCTTTTCTTCCTGGTCATCAGGATATTTGCAGCCTCATCTGCCACATACTTCCAACCATGAATGTCACACAGACCTCATAGTGACCTGGCCAGCCATGCACATGGTCAGAGACTATGATACAAAACATATCTGTTTCTCCTTGTAAACTCCTTACCCCAGGTATTTTATGGCAGCCACAGAAACCACATTTGCTAATTGGAATTTAACTATTACAATGCAAGCATATTTCCTTTTTATACGAAAATGTCAAGAACAATAAAGTAAAACAAAAATTCTCTGACTCTCACTTTGCTTTTGGTTCATTGCCTTTTTCATTACTTTTTGAAAGATGTATCTATTTACTTTCATTTTGCTCTCTCACTCTATCTTGAATGTGCTCTACAGAGATTTTGTTCTCATCAGCGCTCCCAAATTATTTTCTTTATAGATGCCCATTGCCTCCCCACCACCAAACACAAGGGTTGCATCTCAGAGCTTATCTTATCTGACCCACCAGCGGGATTGGCACAGCTGATTGCTCTACACCTCCTAGGCAGTTGTATTATTTGCTCTTCAGCAATCTTGTTACATACACTTGCTTCTCCTCCTGCTTCAGGGATTGTGTCATTTCTTCTCTGAGTTTTTCCTGCTATTTCCCAATTCTAGATGCTGGCGTGTGAAAGTGATCAGTGTTTTGAGTCCTCCTTTTTCCCTCTCATCAACATTTATTGCAGGGGAGTTCTCATCACAGTTCCGAATGTAACACATAAATGCTGCAACTACTGGAGTTATAGAGTCATGCATGCCACTCATCCATACCCCCTGACATTTCCCCTTAGAAATTTAATAAGCATTTTAAATGCAAGAAACCTACAATAATTAAAGAACATCTGCGACAAATCCTGCTGTAGTTTTTCCTCATTCAGAGATTGGCACTCCAGTCTGGCTGGTGGTGCTCAGGTTCAAACTGTGGAGTTTTACTCTTCTTTCTAATTCATATCCAATAAATTATCAAATATGCTTGTTTTCTCTTTAAGAAATATCTGTCTGCACTACTTATATGACCTCCACACTGTGTCAAGGAACTGATAGCTCTTAACTTTCATTACTGCAGTAGATTCTGATTTACGTGCTTCATTTTGCCCTCTATCATCTCCTTTCCACCCATCAATCTGATCAATGGTTTAGTGTAAAAGTTTAAGATTCTCTAAAGGCTTTAAATTCCCCTTATTGTAAACTTCAAGCCCACTCCGTAGCCCACAGAGTTTGGCTCCTGCTGTCTGTTGGCTTCTTTCTCACTGCTCCTGGATCTTTGTGCTGAGGTCCTGCCATCCCTTAGCCCCAGCAGGCAGCATTGGTGTCAGGATATATCCCTTTGATCCTTCTTGGACTTACCAAGCTTTTTTTGAGGACATCTTCATCATCCCTGCCTTTGTTTCCTTCTTGTCCTGAGCATGACTCCTTAGAGAGGCCACTTATATCCTATGGAATACAACACTCCACACAGCTGTTCTTATCAACTTGATCATTTTACTTTTTCACAGAATTTATTACCACAGGCTGCATGTGTGTGTCCGTGTGTCTGTGTGAAGGTGTAACCATGACCAATGTTGCAAATGGTTAAGAACTTGGTAAACATTTATTAGATGAATAGAATTGCCTCATGGAAGTGGATATATTGTCTTTAAATTTTAAATTGCTGTCATTTGAAAAGGCGTATTTGTCAATCTTAGCTTGATGATGTATGAGTAGATTCATTTCATTTGTGCTGAACTGACCAAAATCATTGAGATCTAATAGAAAATTATATTTGTTTCCTCAAGACAGTCTCCATCTGTTATTTAGATACCTCTTTAGGCTAATGTGAAAATCTGCATCTTCTTTTGAAGGAGCTGATCCTACCACATAACTGAGAATAAAGGAGCACAGAGCTCCATTTTGACTGACAAGATTTTCCAAACAGCTGACTGGTCAGAGACTAGTATTCGTGTAAGAGTCCGTGGATTTTGTATCTAGGGTAGTAAGATTCTTCCTAAAAACTGTTCCTCAGTTTTGAATATTACAAAACCCTGTGCTTGAAACTAAATTTGATTCCTGTATTTCTCTTCAATAAAATCTCTTGGCTTATTGCTATATTGCTATTTAATTTCATACTCAATATTTGTTTCATTCATCTGCTTAGTTTGAATTATTCTTTGATCACCCTATCACATTGTAGTTACTAATCTGGCAAACATAAAACAGAAGTGTATTATGTTTTGTAAGAAAGATGGTGGGCCAGGTAATATAAATAAAAGTGATGCATAAATAACAATCCCCCATATCTCAATATTGCTAAGCTTGTAAATATGAGCATTACCATTGTTACAGATATGAACTTTCCATGACAAACTCAATAGTTCAAAACACTGTAATATTATATTTCTCACTAATTTTGTTTTGAGACAGAATCATGAGTTCAGTATTTCAAACTGGATTTGAACTCATTAGACAGCCCAGGGTAGCTGGCTTCCAACTCAGAGCTATCTCTGGTCTCCTTTTCCTAAGTGCTGGCATTACAGGCATGTGCCACTACCTCCAACCATATTTCTTAGTATTTTTTAAATAGCAATTTAAATTCAGTTCAGAGGTCTTTCTTGCTTTGTTAGCAGGAAAATCAATCTCATCATTGTTGTTTATCGGCTTCCTTAACTCACGATTGTAAAAACATTCACAAGTGTATTTAATCTGAACACCAAGATGAGTGCTCTGGTCAGTTGTCAAATGGTGTAACTGACGGAGAGCTTGTCCCAGTCCGCAGATTCCTTTTGCATTGTCAACTTTATTTTCTAAACAATGCCATTGCTTTTCTTTAGTTGTTTGTTTCTTTTCAATTAAATATATTTTAACATACAAAATGTACATACAAAAATGAAAATGCATATCAATATCGTATCTTATAATGATTTATACATGCAAACATTGTGTTAAGTTTAAATCTGATTTGGCACATTGATTTCCTCAATAATTTATTTCTTTATGGTAAAAGCTTTCGAAATCCTTTCTTCCTGTTCTTTGAGATATATACTATGGTGCCAGTGCCTGTAGTGTTTCTGCTATACAAAAGTGCACTGCATTTCTTATTCCCCTCTCGCTGTCACTTACTGCCCTTTGATCAATCTCTCTCCTTCTTCCACTTATCCTCTCTGGTCTCCCATTCCATTCTCAACTCCTCTGAGATCAACTTCCTTAGCTTCATCATTGAGTGCAGTTAGGCTGTACTTGTCTTTTAGTGCCTGGCTTTTTTTCTTCACACAATGCTCTTCAGTTTGATCCACAGGGTGACAAATGGCAAGGTTTCGTTTGTTTCTATGGCTGGACAGCAGTCTATTTGGTGCATGTAGCATATATTATTTATCTATTTATCAGCC
The DNA here is from genome assembly GCF_034190915.1 of Cavia porcellus. Lineage (NCBI taxonomy): Eukaryota > Metazoa > Chordata > Mammalia > Rodentia > Caviidae > Cavia > Cavia porcellus. The sequence goes on from NW_026947490.1 coordinate 76,246,716, forward strand.
ACTGCATATTCATGGTGTTTTCATTTCTTAGCAATTATGAATCAAGCTGCAGTCTGTGTGGCCACAGATCTCTCGTTGACACCGTGATCTCATTTCCTCTGGGTCTACATTCAGCAAATGAATTGTTGAATGATGTGGTGATTCTATTGCAAACTTTTTGGAGAAAGCTTCAGGCTATTTTTCATAATGGTTGCCAACCTAGCGTATTTGTGTTTCTGCTTCCACTCAATTCTTTGGGCAGGGAACTCTTGAGTGAGGCTCGGAGCTCATGGCTTCTAGAGGGACATTCTCTTCTTACAAAATACAAGAAAAGTCTTCCTCAATGAGTTCCTAGCACCTGTATTAGTGAGAGCTCAAATTTCTGGAACCGAATTGACTTTAGCTAATTTAAGCAAAGAAGTATCATAGGACAGTGTACAGAATTTCCAAAAGGGCCAGGAAACCAAGTTTGAATGCGTCATGAACAGATGAATGTCCAAGCACCTCAAAGAATCATTCTAACAGGAAAGAGAGATACAATTAGGTTGCAGAGTTTATCGTTTGCTTTACCATTTTTGATGGCCAATAATTTGAGAACAAAAGTGCACACTGGATTTCCGGGGAAGCTTTCAGTATTTATTTTGCTTTTATTTATGTCAGTGAACTTAAAGAAGAATTGAGGGTCCCTTTTTGTTGAAATGTAGAACATTTTTATAAGACAGTTTGATCCTTACCATGCAGAGTATATACATGTTAGGAAAGAGAATAAAAAATATCTGAACAATATAATCATATTAGGTTTCATGTTAATTTTCCCAAGTCAAGCAACTGAAAATTTAGTTTTCCCTTTGATGACAGAAACAAAATGCGTGTTTATCACTTTCATGGATAGTTTCAAATTACTCTATTTCATTATTATTTTTGGAGTCATCTGAGAGAATTTACTGCAGTGAGCATGATTTTAGTTAATCAATCAGCACAATCTGTGCTAAAGAACAAATATTCTACAGTCACCATACTTAAGTCCTTTAGAGTTTAGTTACTGGCTTGTAGCTAAAGTCCTCTGGAAATTTTAACCAAACTATTTTTGCTATGAAGAGCTGTGGCCTGAATTTTCTGTTTCTGTACATGTAAGCAGGTTCAAAACTATTTTCCTTGGAAAGTCCTGGACTTATCTTCAGGTATTCTAATAGGTTTTTTTTCTAGCCTTCATAAGTAGTAAAATAGCGGTAACATTTCAACTTGCTAATTTTCTATCAGAATGTGTTAGCTTTTTACTGACAACTTTTTCAGAATAACAAAACTTTGTCTTAAAATAATGTAGAATACCAAAAATGCCGCAGACATTTTCATTCAGCCATTACCAGAGTAATGCTATTTTTTTTTTTTTTTTGCCTTGTTTCCATTTCCCTTCATGGCATTTGAAACAAACTTGAACTACCTGCAAAAACTACACATTGCAATATATTACACAAAAACATGTAGCCTTGGGCTTTCTCCTGAAAACCTAGAAGATTTGGCAGCAGCACTGAGGCTACGTTGCCACCTGGAAGTAGAGGACAGTCAATGAGAACAGCTGAACAGCCACCTCGCCTGGGTCAGGTTCTGGGCTGGTTCCTATGTGGCCCACACCTCCTCCCTGCAATCCCTCCAGCCCACTTCGCTCTGTGATCCATGTGGTCTTCTGCGCAGTTGAATTTCCAACTTCTCATCCTGATATAAAATCTTTCATTCTCTTCCTGAAAGAGTTCTGAAAACCACTGATGTGAGTTTGTCATATTTTGTAAACCTGAAATGTCAAAGTGTGTATGTCTGTAGTATTCTAGAAAGGGGGTTCATAGCTTATGTTGAGGCTTTCTATTAAAGCTTAAGGACCATCACTTTGGATATCGTGAGGCTTTATCCTCTGCAAATGTAAATAGCCTAATTATGCATATTTCAACAAATATTTTACATTCTCTTTTTGGAATTAGATATAATATAAGCAAAGTGACAGAAGCAATATTAGTGGTCATAAAAAAAAAGAATATTACTTGGAAGCTAGGATGACCTTAAAGAATGTCCCCGTCACATTCCAATTCTGTAAGTGATAGAGACCTTAGATTCATTGTGGGATGGTGGTAAAGAATTGTTGATTCTAAAACAGCACTATCCGTTTGCTTACATGGATGTAAGTGTGGTATCCCCAGTACTTTAATACTTTTACTAAGGAAATATCATAACAAACTGTTCGACACTTGACAACTAAAGGAGGCACAAAACTCTCTCCTGGAGCAGGCTTCCAGCAGTTACCTCCCCAGTCACAAAGCAGAGGCTTAAGAGTAGAGAAGAAAGCTGTGTATCAGTGAATACAGAGTATGACTGATGAATACAATTAGTGTTTACGGTCTTTAAAGATCATCACACTAAAGGTTACATTTGAATTCTCCTCAATACTCTTTGAATACACTTTTGAATACACTTATGTCATCATTCTAGAACATTCTGAAACAGTTTTGGAAGCTCTTTTTTTATTTTATAGTCAAATTTTTTATTTTAAGAACCAGAAAAAGAAAGATAAAAATGATACAAAATTTCAAAGCAAAATAACAGGAAATTAATACTAATATATTGCATATTGTTATTGTTCAAATTACAAGATACAGGTATGAAAATAATAAAACAATCAAATAATGAAAACACAAACTGTTTTTTGATGAACTAACAGAAATTAGCAGTATCATTTATCTTGTGTGTATATATATATATATGTACATGTATATATACACACATATACACACAAATATATATATATATATATATATATATATATATATATACATGTATATATATAAACTTTTTCCTTCTTTCTTTTCTCCTTTCCACTATCCCAGTTGTTTTTTCCCTTTTGAGCACTTTATTTTCTTTTTTTTTTTTTTTCATTTTTATGATATCTGTTGCACATTTTGGATCTTTCAGGTTTTTTTTTACCCTAGGCATACAATATGATATTTAAACATGATTTATTTCACTTATGAGTATGGTCTCAAGTTGCATCCCTTTACCAATAAAAGCTTCCAGTTTATCATTCTTTATAGTGGAGTAATACTCAATTGTATAAAAATACAGCATTTTTACCCATTCCATGTTTGATGGGCATTTGGGTTGTTGTTACTCAGATCTGGATCTTACAAATTGTGCTGCTATAAACATGGGTGCACACATATCACTGTGGCACAATGTTTTCATTTCTTCTGGGCAAATATTCAGAAGGGATATAGCTGGATTCAATGCGACCTTTAAGCCTAGCTTTTTGGGTACACAGCACACTGATTTTCACAGTGGTTGTACCAGTCTAAACTCCCACCAACACTGGAGAAATGTTCCTTTTTCTCTACAGCCCCACTAAAATTTGCTGTTGGTTGATTTCTTGATGACAACCATGTTTTCTGGAGTGAGATGAAATCTCAGTGTTATTTTAATTTGCATTTCAAGAATGACCAATGATGTTGAGCTCTTCTTGATGTATTTATTTGCCATTTGTATTTCTTCATCTGAGAAGTATGTGTTCATCTCAGATGCCCATTTTTGGATTGGGTCTTTGGATTTGGGAGCCCTGATGTTTCCAATACTTTATATGTTCTAGATATAAATTCTTTGTCTGAGGAATAGTTGGTTAAAAACTTCCCCCCTCTTTAGGTCTTCTTTTCACTCTGTGATTTCTACTGATGTGCAAAATCTTTTTAATACGAAATACCAGTTGTTGATTTTTTAAGTACTTCCTGTTTGGTTTGCGTTGTGTTCATCAACTCTTTGCCTACCCCCATGTCTTCAAGATTTCTATCTACTTTGTCTTCTAGTAGTTTAATGTTCCTGTTTTGATATTTAAATCTTTGATTATTCTTGACTTTAGTGCATGGTGATAGAGATCTAGTCTTCAGTCAATTTTTCCAGCACCATTAACTAAAGAGGTTTTCTTGTAGTGACCATGTTTAGCACCTTTGTCAAAGACATAATGGCTGTGTGTCTTTGTAGTTATGTCTGTATATTCTAATCTGTTCCACTGGTCCTCAGCTCTGTTTTTTTCCCATGCTGATTTTTATCACAGTGGCTTTGTAATATAATTTCAGGTTAGGGATTGTGATACCTCTTGCTTTGCATTTGTTGCCCAAGATGCCTTTGCTAATTCTAGGTTCTTCCATTTCCAAATGAATTTTAGCAATGTTTTCACTATATCTGTGAGCCTTGCTGCTTGTATTTTGATTGGGAATGCATTAAGTCTGTGTGACAGTTTTGAGGACCACTTTCATTGTATCCTGCAAGACCCAGTATGTTTCATCTGCATTTTCATTTAATTGTAGGTATTGTTTAATTTATTCTTTAATTTTATCTGTGATCCTTTGGTTGTTCATTGGGGTGTTATTTAATTTCCATGTGTTTATGTAGGTTTTGCAATTTCTTCTACCATTAATTTCCAAATTCAGTGCAATATGATCAGATAATTTGTATGTGATAATTTCAGTTCCTTTGCATTTACTTAAGCAAGTTGTGTGCACAAATATGTGGTCGATTTTAGAGAATGTGCAATGTGCATCTGAGAAGAATGTGGATTATGATGCTGGGTGGAATATTTTGTACACATCTACTAAGTCCATTTGTTTACAAATTTTATTCTGTTCTCTTATGTGTTTGCTACCTTTATGTACTGTTGATGTCTCTTTGTGTGAGTGGGGTGGTATGGTCTTCCATTGTAATTGTGTTATTGCCTATTTGATATTTCATGTCTATGAATGTTTCTCTTATATAGTTGGGTGATTTTGTATTTGGTGCATATATATTTAAGATAGTTACCTCTTCCTCTTGATGTTTTCCCCTAACCAATATGCAATGACCCTCTTTATCTCTTTTGATCATTATTTGTTCGAAGTTCACATTGTCTTCAAACAGAATAGCTACCCCTGATAAGAAGAATATGTATTCTGATGTTGTAGGTGAAACACTCTGCAAACATCTAGTAAGTCCATGTGTTCACAGGTTTGATTCAGTTATGTTATTTCTTTGCTGATTGTCTTATTGATCTATTTTTTTGGTGACAATAGGGTATTAAGATTCCCAATTATGCTCTCACCATCTTGTTTTGACTGATTTTACTCTATTCTGTTTTGTTTGATAGTATCAAGTTTGAGGGTATAGGCAACTATTTTGGAGGCAATAAGATTCACTATGATGCCCATTCTGGTTTGACTATTATCTTCTTTTGAAGTCCTGTAATGTCTCCAATGTTTTGGTTTTATTGGTTTTGTCCTGTACTGTTTGTTCACTTTTACTACACCTGATGTTATAGGCAATTCTTTTTAAGATAGCAAGAGACATTATGGTAACCATTGTTGATCACCTTGTATTCTGTTTTTACATCATGTACTATGTCCATCTTTTTGTTTTGACTGACTCTGTTTTGTTTTATCACATTTGGTTTTATTCTCTTAAAAAAGTAATAAGAACTGTGGGAGTAATAAAACCCAAAATATGTAATTGTTATTGTAAAAAAGAGAGGAAAAGAAAGTGCTCTAAAGGATACAACTGCATGTATATTTAAGTGTGTAAGATAGATAACCATATTATTAAGTTTTGGTTGGATCATTGAACAGAACTGTTTGCAGTCTCACTGTTTGAATGTGCACTTTGTATGCTTTAATTTTGTAACTTTAACAACTATTTCTAAGATGATAATATGTAATCTATTAACTAGTGATTTCTTATTGTTTATTTTTTTGAAATTCTGTATTACTTGTACCCTTTTTCTGTTTTGTTTTTTTCTCTTTAAACAAAATTTAAAAAAAGATTCCCAGTTACAACTGTGTTACTGTATATTTGATTTTTCATGTTTAGTACTATTTGTCATATAAAATTAGGTGCTCCCACATTTCATGCCTATATATTTATGACTGTTGTTTCTTCCTCTAGAATTTTCCCTCTAATAAATATGTAGTAAACTTCCTTATCTCTTTTGATCTTTTTTAGTTTGATGCTCACATTGTTTGCAAACAAAATAGTCACTTCTGAATTATTCTGGGTTCCTGTCATATGGAATATTGTTTTCCATCCTTTGACTTTCAGTTCATGAGTTTCTTTTTGAGTTAGATATATTTCTTCTAACACAGCACAGTACTGGATTTGGTTTCTTTATGAATGCTGCCATTCTGTTTCTTTTAATTGGTGAACTGATGCCATTTATATTGATGGTTATAACTGACATAAACTGGCTTATCTTTGTCATGTTGTTTTCCTGTTGTTGGTTCCCTACTTTTCTCCCTTGTTTAATTGCTTGCCTGGCCTATTGGTTTCTTTCTGTTGTTCTGGGAATTGTGATCATTTTCGTCTTTATCTAGGATGTCTTTGAATACTTGTTCTAGGTTTGGTTTGGTGAATATAAATTTCATCAATTGTTCTTTGTCATGGAACTATCTTATTTCTCCATTCATTTTGAAAGATAATTTTGCAGGATACTTCAATTTTGGTTGAAAGTTGTTTTCTTTCAAGATATGAAGTACTTTAAACTCATCTTGACTTACTGGTTTGTGTTGAGAGGCTGGCTTAGATTGTAATGAGCTTTCCTTGATAGGCAATCTGTTTATTTTCTTTAACAGCTTTTAGCATTCTGCTTTTATGCTGAACTTGTGGGACCTTATTATTTGTCAAGGTGTAGATTTATTTTGGTTATGGCTGTTTGGGGTTCTAGTTTCTATAAGCCTCACAACAGATTCTTTTCCCATATTTGGGAAATTTTCTGCTGTTACTTCTGCAAATAGTTTTTTATGTTGTTCACATTGACTTCTGCATTTCTATTGACATCTATTAATCTTATATTGTTTGTTTTAGCATCATCTTGGAGCTGATGTACTGTTATTTCCTGGTTACTTGTTATTTTTAAATGATCATCACTAGTCATGATCCTGTTTTCAAGGTTCTGAAGGTTCTTCAGTTCTGTTCAAGTGGCTTTGTCAGCTTTTAATGGAATTTTCAATTTACTGGATATCACTTTCAATTTGTTTCACATATTCTATTTCCTTCTTATATTGTCCCTTCAGAGTTTCCATCCTTTTCCCATGCTCCTATACTTTTTTTATTTGTGTCTTCTCTGGTTATGTTGAGCAACTCTTGCATTAAGGCTGTCATTTCTTTCTTTACCTGTGAGATTATTTCTGATCTAATTTCCTCTGTAGCTTCAAGGTTTTGCTTTTTTACTTTACTTGCTGTATTTTCAGAAATTCCAGGTCATGACTTTCAATGTCCTCTGTTTCAATAGCTCCTGTACTTGTTCCAGAAGGATTGGGGGTTTGAGATTGCATTTTGCTTTTTCACCTCTTGTTAATATCTTGGTTTTTCAATCCTGCTATCCTTGAATGTCTGTTCTGTGTGTCTTAGGGTCCTACTGTGTGCCTGGTTTTCACCTAGTTGCTAAGTCCTACAGTGAAGGGGAGGGGCCTATCACCTGGATTACTCCTAGGCTAGGAGTACTGACATGAACCAACCCTGAGCTCCTACTATTACTGTGACTTCAGACTGCTTGAGGCTACCAGACCCAGTGTCTATGGTGTGTTCCCAGCTGGGACTCTACTGTGTCACTAGCTGTCTTGCGGATCCAACAGTATATCTCCAGGTAGGGGGAGGCTTTGGCATACTACTGGGGTCTTTGTATGGAAGGAGAGCTCACTCATGCTCTCAATGGTCCCCCAAGTTCCTCAGAGTTGGGGGAGGTTTTGCTGAGGGTCCTGTAGACTCACTAAGGTCCTCTGCTTTGGGGGAGACTTACTATACTTTTATAGGCCAGCTAAGGCCCTCTGGAAGGGTTGCAAAGCCTCCTGCCAGTCCACTGAGATACAGTAGGTGGTTGTACGGTTGGCTGAAGCTCCCCTGGGGTGCTGAGGATGCCCAGGTGGGTGGGAGCGGTGATCAGTGCTCTCATTGGCTGCTGAGGTTATCTGTGTGAGGGGGAGCAGTTGGAAATCCCCTTCCTTGAGTGAATTGAACTGAGTCATTGTGTATGCTTGATGTCATCAATAGACCCAAACTTGTTACCTTCCTTGGTCATTTTGACCTTGAGGAAGAAATAAAAGTTGAGTGGAACACATCCAGGGAATAAGGTAGATGAGGGCATACTGTAAGTACACCATAATATTTTTGATAGAAATTGCCCTCAAGCCAGACATGGTGGCTCCTGCCTGTAATCCTCTACTGGGAGGTAGAGGAAGGAGGATCACTATGATTTTGAGGCCAGCTTGGGCTACATGGTGAGTTGAAGGATTGCCTGAACTACATGGTGAGACCTTGTCTGAAAAATAATGCCCTAAACATTCTGAATAGATTCAGGACATCAAAGCAGCCATGAAAATACACTCACCAAAGAGAACTTCCAGAACTGCTGCAGCATGTGGCAAGAATGATAGGAAAACTGTATTTAAGGAGAGAGGTTCTATTTTGATGGAAATTGATAGCAATGTGTAACAGTGTAACAATTTAAAACATTATTTAAATATTCATATACTACGTATCTACAGGAAACAAATAAATAAACAAAATATGATTCAACCTCCTCCTTGTCATACATATTCAAAGGATTTCAGCATCTCATTTTCCACATAAACAAACACTTGGTGTCCATAGTAAATGATCTGAAATTTTATCAGACTCCTGATATGAGTGAAGCCCCAACTTGCCACCATTGATGATCTTATCTGAGTATTTATGGGTGGTAAATGGACAATATTGTATTAAAAAGAAAGAGCCGGTAAGATGTCCTTTGGTATCTTTTGAAGAAAAAACAGTCTAGAGAAAAGCATTCTAGGGAATTACTTCAAAAGTGCAAAATGAGAAGAGGAAGAAGGATGACATATTGGTACTTTTTGATAATTTAGCCCATAAGTTTGATTACTTTTCTTTTCTTTTTTTCCAGTTTGATAGTATTTTTAGAGAAAAAAAGCAAAACAGAAAAAAGGGTAGTGATAATTCAGAATTTAAAAAAACAGTAAGGAATCACTAGTTGATAAATTACATATTGTTATCTTAGAAGTAGTTGTTAAAGTTACAAAATCAAAACATAAAAAGTGGATAATCAAACAATGATGGTACAAACCATTCTGTTTGAACTAACAAAAACTTAATATGGTTGTCTAACTCGCACACTTAAACATATATACAGTTATATCCTTAGAGCACTTTCTTTCTCTTTCATTATTATAATATCTATTATATATTTTGGATCTTATAATTCTTTCAGTTTTTTATTACTATTTTTTATACTAGAGAGACAATACAAAATTTGTAAATGTCAATCTGATTTATTTCACTTAGGATGGTCTCAAGTTGCTTCCATTTACCTACAAAAGCTTCAAGATCATCCTTTAAGCTCTGTTAAATGCTGTTTTGTTTTTTGATGGGGAGTCTTAGGCAATTTTATAATTCTACTGAGAACAGCAACAGTAATACATGCCAGAAATAGAATCTTTTCAGTGGTATTTTGTGCCTGAAGGTGAATTATTTTACTTCAGGTGCTCAGCACTTGTGAACAGATCCAGCTCTGAGACGACAGAAAGTGGCTCTAACTGTGCCACAAGCCCCAGGCTTTGCTTTTCAACAGGGATGAAGAGCAGTTAGGTAGGGTAAGAGGACACGGGCCCTGGGAAAAACAGAGGTCAACCCAGGCTTAGGCCAGGAACACGAACACGGGGGCTCCCAGCCAGGGGCGCGGGGACTGCCTGACTCTGGCTCTGGCTCAGTGCAGAGGGCAGATGCATTTCTGATCTCATCTCTGCCCCTGCTGCTTGCTTGCCTGGCCCAGTGCCTGGCACTGAGGGGCAGGAGTTAAAGGGCTGTCTGTCCTCTGTCACAGTAGCTCAATACTGTGATCAAGTGCTGACTGATTTCTAGAAAACAATGCAATGTACTTTGCTAGCCTGGTATTACCAGCAAAGCCCTGACATTTAAAGAAACATGAACTTTTTCTTCTCGTATTGCAAATATATGACTTTTTCATAGAATTCCAGAAGGATCTCTTTGAAGTTGTTTACAGTTAGCCTTTTTTAGTAACAGACAGTAGAAAAATGTGGGTGTATTATGTAAAGGATAAAAAAATGGGATGTGAAAAGGGACTGAGAGTGAGAAGATTGGATTTCAGCTCTACTTGTCTATCAATTTACTACTGGTCTAAAGCTTTTCAAACACTAATGCCCATGTGGATTACTTGGCAATAATGTCAAAATGCAGATTCTGACCCTGAATGCCTGGCAGGGGCCTTGAATTCTGTATGTGTGGCAGGTTCCACAGTGGTGCTTCTGTTGGTCTCCAGCCTCTCCTTAGACTTGGTCAGACTCTATCTGACTTAATCCAGACCCTGACTGAATGTTTGAGCCTGCCATTTACTTCAGTTCCATCAGGTTTCAATCAAGGGTGATGTTTGCTTCTTGGTCTTCCTGGGACATGCTGCCTAAAATTCCAGTTCCTAAGAAACCCTGTCCCCTGGGAATGGCTTTATCCCAGTACAGCATATGCTCTGTGGGGACAAAGTGTTTGTTTAGGGATTATTTATCGTATCCCCACTATGTGGAATTGTGCCTATAGAGGAAGGCAGCGTGAGATGAAGAAATGCATAGAAGCTTGAATGAATAAATTGATTTTTCCCTCATCATGAAATGCGTGATACCATCTCTGGATTCTAGGGCTTTTTTACTTGTTCATCTTTATTTCTGATTGACACATAATAATGGCACATATTTATGAGGCACAATGTGATATTTTGATATATGTATGTACTATGTAGCAATCACATCAGGACAATGACCACGTTTATCACCTTACGTATTTATCATTGTATAGAGAGGTCATATTTGAGGCCCTCTCTTCTAACTATTAAGAAATACAATTTCCTACTGTGCAACAGAACTCTGGAACTTTTCCTTCTATCTATCTGCAGCATTCTGTTTGTGCTTCTCAGCCTTAGTCCTACGTCCCCTTCTTCTACTCTACTTGAATCTTTGTTAGAGGTCACACATCAGTGAGAATCTAAAAATTAGTCTTTCTGTCCCTGCCATATTTCACTCAGTGTTTTTCAGATTCATCCATGTTATCACAAGTGACAGAATTTTATCCATTTTGCTTAAATAGTATACGATAAGTATATACACCATGTTTTCTTTATTCATTAATAAATGTATATACCTTTAAGTTTATTCATATTTTGTCTTGTGCTGATTAGTGCTGCAGTAAAAATGGGAATGAGGGCTGTGCTTTACTATACCAATTTTGTCTCAGTGGTGGGATTGTTGAATCATAGTGCAGAACTACTTGTAATTTTTTGAAGAACTTCCATAAGGTCAGGTCCTTTTGACAGATTGAAGAATCTCATTTTTGGGCTGATACTGGGCAAGAGTGGTATAGATATTATTCATAATCAGTGTGTCGCAGAGTTTGATGTAGCCTGAAGAAAGTGTGGCATTCTTTGACTGTTGTGTCTTTTGGCATTTTGCAATTTATGTGTCTGTGATGAAAATTAAACAGTAAAATCTTGTCTAAGATATGAGGCATTTTAATTCTTCTAAACTTTGAAAGGCATTCTTTGTCAGGATTACATGGGTAATTAAAGGCACTTCAAGAGGCCATCATTCAAATTATTTCAATTATTGCCAAAGACAAGAAATCCTCCTCTTATTGCTGCTTATATTTATCTTGTTTTAATACAGAAAATATATCATAGATATAAATTGAGTTACAGTTCCAAATAAAGAAAATTGCTGAGAACACAGTCATAACTCCACCTTGCAAGAGTGGAAATCAAATTAGGGTTAGCCTTGCCACTTATAAAATGCCAGGACAGGCCTATGGCAACTCCACACAACATTGTTCTTTTTAGAAAATCAAAGTAAGCTGGAAGTGTTATAGGATTATCTTCTACTGTATCACACTGAAAGATGTTACTTTAATCAAAATGATCACCCTCAATTTTATTTATTTATGAAATAATCTGTTCACATACATATGAACATAAAATTTTCATCACTTTCAGGGCCATCTTTCATATTTTCAAGTTTAAAATATCTATTGTTTGTGTATATCATACAGCAAATGCAATAAATGAAACAGATATGGATCATTGAGAGGGTTCTTATTTATCTTTGTTATTTCTGTAACATTGTAACCTCAAACATATTGATATTATCAAATACAAGACACGTATGCACATATAAACACACAAAAACATTTTTATAATTAATACTGAAAAACATTTTACCATTTCAATTCATTTGCTTAAAACTATCTTCCTAAGTCCAAAGTATAAAAACGTGGCTGCACCAGAGGGTGCATCTTCAGACATACAAGAATGTTGTATAAAATAGACAATTTATGAAGAAATTATCTATGATCGTTTGCCATTCTGGCTCACTTCACAGAGTTAAAAGGAACTTGACAGTAGAAATGGTTCTCCTGTGATGCTTAGTTAATAAGACTGTACTGAGGCAGTGATGGGTATATGGTCTTATGCAGAAAGCCTAAATCTTGATGTACAAACTAGAAATAGGTAATTTTGAAAATTTTAAGTGAATTATGGCAGGTGATTACCATAAAAGAGCTTGAAGTTGAAAGGAAAGAAGTTTTATTAGTGGTGAAGCAAATTAGCTTAAAATAAAAATTAACTAATAGATAACCACCAGTCAGCAGGAGTGCACAGTCATCAGCAGAAGTGCAAAAACCTGTCATGCAACTAAGTTCTTACCGCTAACCAAGATCACCACACCATTTCATTTCATATTCGGTTCAATTTGTTCTCATTAATAGCACCCCCTTAGGAGTAGAGATCGTTAAAGTGATGTTTTTCAGCACAATGACAACCTTTCTGACCCATATGTCATTGAGCATTCAGTCTTACAGAACACATGGGCAGGATTTAGGGGTGTAGATAGTGGAAAAGTGAGCACACATGCCTTTTAACCCAAAACACTCTATTAAGCTTCTTTTCATTAAATGGTTTAAAAGCAAGGGTCTCATCTAGCCTATGTTTTAGTCACTCTCCAGGTAGGATTCTTAAGTGACTTCATAGAGTCATGAAATGTGTGTTGAGAGAGGTTCTGTTCATTCTGCCATTGCCTCCTCTCTTGAATTGACGTTTCACAGTGTGTATCACTGTCACTGTCACAGCATGAGCTGCATGTTTTGGGCAAAAGTGTGTCAGACATTGCAGTCAGTGCAACATGTTCAGAATTCAAATTTTGTGTTTAGCAAGAATGTTTTCCATCTTAATGGGATTTATTCTTCAAGATTTACTATTAAACCATCTTCAGTGGACCCTATGTTTGGTGACTTTTGGAGAAAGGCATGTAAATAATTGTATTTTACAGTAAATGTACTATATAGCTCTGCTGGGTATTTAGTATTTTATCATCTTAGGATATATGACTTATCATTCATTTATACATTGTTATGTGTGTATTTGTGTGTGTGTGTGTGTGTGTGTGTGTGTGTGTGTGTGTTTAGGAACACTGTTTTTTGGGTAACATCTTTTGTTCTCTACTTTCTTATATATCAAAAAAGGCAGGTCTATATGCAGGAAAGATATATAATTATATAGCATCAGCCTTAGACTTAAGGAGAAAATCTTCCCTTAAGCATTGCATAACCTTGAAAAAATAATTTCAACTTCTTGAGATTTATTTATGGCATCTGTATAATGTTGGATTTGGAAATGTTAAAGGTGATGTTTTGAAAACTTAGTATTAACTATTAGTTACAGTAATTATGAAAGAAATCCAGAGAGAGAAAAAAACCTAAGTGAGTTTTCTGAACTATTTAATTAAGGCCAAGAATAAAATTTTTATTCAAATAAAAGTTTCCTGCAGTAAATCAAATCATTCTTTGCCCCAGTCAAGCTTCCAGGAGAAGAACTGACTGACAGAGACCGTCACAAACAGAAAGGTGACATGACCAGTGGAAATGTATCATGCAGCAGCCACCAGTCTGACAAAGTTTGGTATTGTGAAAGCTAAGCTGTAGGAAGCATAGGGAAGTTGAGGACAAAGTGGACACTGAGAACTCCTAGGTCGGCGTGCTGTCAGCTGTGAGGTGTTCTGTGACAGATGAGTATCCTCTTCACTCTTGGATCAGCCACTATAGTATATCCAGCCTGACAACTAGTCAACCAGGAGAGGTGTTCAGTAGGTAGTAGAGATACAGATATGGCATAGGGATTGTATCAGTCAGGGTTTACTGGAGAAACAGATATATCACAAGACACACCACTGTATAGGAAATTACAGGACTGGCTCACAATGGTCAGCCACAGAGTTGAAGAAGGGAGCATGCAGAGGATGTCTGCATGCTAGAGGCTAACGGGCCCAGCACAAGGGCTGGAGCTTACTGCAGTGTCCCATGCAAGTCTGTCTCTATGATTGAACACTGAAGATTCTACGAAGAAAGGCTGAAGAGTCCCAGGCAGAAGCCAAACAGTCTGTGCCAGAAGCCAAGAGATGATTTCCAAGCTAAAGGCAAAGACTGGTCTCCCCTAACGAAGCAGCCATCAGCCCCTCCTCAATTGTCTTTTATTGTACGCAGGCACTCTCACCATCTGCCTGCCCTCCTCTTGCACAGGCTGAGGATGCTACCAACTAGTCACCCTGGCCCCCTGCTGAATCACTTAAAGTTCCCACCTTCTCAAATTGACACAACGAACAACATCCTAGAAAGATAACTGCTTTTTCTCTACACTACAGGATGTAGAGCTGCTGAGTCACTTAGTTAAGCTTCTGCACTTCTCAAGTTGACACAGTGTATTAACCAACACAGTGATAGATGCTACAATAGGCTCACAGAACTCCACCGAACCTCACAGAACTCCAAACTTGAAGTTGGTCAGCTCCAAGCCAATTATGAAGGTCACAACTAGGACAGGAAAACAAGCATCTCTTTATTACACCAAGAACCTCCTTGTAGTGGATTGGCCCATGATATTATCCTTGTATTACTGTTCCCCAAAGCCGTGCCTGGTACAGTAAATTGCACAGACCTTTGCCTTTAAAACAACTTAGCCACACAGTCAGATAATTGGACCCAATTTTATTGCGATAAATCAGAGAAATAAATGTGGACTGTATTTGGTATTCTAGAATTGTTTTAGTTGTTGTTTCATCTATAACCCAATCCTAGAAATAAATGAATGCTTTTGTATTAAAAATACATATAAATACAGCTTACAGGATGAAATGAAAGATTTAGTGACTTAGTTGATGGCTTGTGTGAAACTGATTTAAGGTTGCATTCATAGTAATTTGTGAATTTGCTGCAATTAACTACTTCTTTTGATGCTTGGCACAAAGTATATAATAAATTTTGATAAAATAAATAGATGAATGAAATTTATTACTTTTAAAGCATGTTTTTCTTAGTATTGTTAAAACACAGGATAATTATATTCACTTTGACAAATGTGTACACAAACACATCTCATTTGGACTGTTTTTACTTCTCTCTCCCCCTGATGCCCCTCTTCTTTTCCCATCTCCAAAACATCTACTTGTTTGTTACTTTCTCTATTTCATTTTTCTCTTTCAATTATTTATCTTTTGATTTTTTTCATAGAAGAGAAATCATGATATTTAACCTCCTATGTCTGATTTTTATCTCTATACATTATTGTCTCAAGTTCGGTTCATTTTCCTAAAAGTTATCCAAATTCATGTTTCTTTATGACTGAAAAATTAACTATCTGCTTATATACCACATTTATTTTATCCATTCATCTGGACATAGAGGCCATTTCAATAACTCAGGAATTAATAAT
This sequence comes from Cavia porcellus, assembly GCF_034190915.1. Taxonomy (NCBI): domain Eukaryota; kingdom Metazoa; phylum Chordata; class Mammalia; order Rodentia; family Caviidae; genus Cavia; species Cavia porcellus. Next base: position 76,262,497 of record NW_026947490.1, read on the forward strand.
TAGGCTCTTACAAAGATGAGCATACATGTATCTCTTTAATGTGGTAAATTTAAACCTTTGGAAAGATAACCAGGAAAAGTACAGGTGGCTCTAAGGGAATTTATACTTTTAGTTTTGAAAGAATCTTCATATTTACTTTGACAGTGTATCTATATGTATCTTGCAACCAACATTGTAGAAAGGTTTTATTTTCTCCATAATCTCTTCAGTAGTTGTTTCTATTTTTTATTTCTTTTCAGCCCTTGATCATAACAATTTTTACTAGAGTAAGATGAAATCACAGTGTTGTTTTAATCTGTATTTCTCTAATGGCCAAAGATGTGAAAAATTTTTTAACAAGTATTTCCTGGCCATTTATACTTCTTTTCTTGAGAAGTGCCCTCTTGTTTCCATTACCAATTTTACATTTGGGCTTTTGTTTGGGGGATGTAATATTTTTAATTTTTTAAAGAATATATTCTAGAAATTGATACTTTACCCAAGGAGTAGGTAACATTGATTCTTTCAGTTACCTCTTTATTCTGTTGTTTCCTTTGCCCTGCAGAAACTTTTTAATTAGATATAATACATCTGTTGATTCTTGTTATGCTTGGCGGTAAAACTGGTGTTCTCTATAGAAAGTCTTTGCCTATGCTATGCCTTCAGGAGTTTGACATATTGTCTTCCAACAGATTCACTGTTTATATTTTTGTACCTAAGTCTTTGATCCACTTTGACTTGATATTCGTACAGGACCAGTGAAATGACTCTAGGTTCGTTTTTCCGCATACCAGTCACCACAGCACTTTTGTTAGAGGCCTCCTTGGTCTCAACACTCCTTTTTAGCCCATTTGAAAACATCGGCTGGCTGGGTGTGTGTGTCTACTGTTCCATTCCATTGCTCAACACGGCTGATTTGTGCCAGTATCCTGTTATTTTTACACTGTGGCTTCATCCTTACTTCTGTTTATGCAACATATTACATTATTTATTTATTCGTGGTAAACCATCGGCCTACTTGGTAATAGTGTATGAACCTTTTAATGATTTGTTGCATTTTACTTGCAAGTATTTTCTTGAAATTTTTGCATCTATATTCTTTACAGAAATTGGAGTGTACTTTCTTCTCTCCCTACTTTTCTTCTTTTTCTGTCTTTTTTACCTTCCTTCCTCTCTTCTTTCTTCTCTTTCTTTCTTTCTTTCTTTCTTCCTTTTTTATCTTCTTTCTCTCTTTTTGTTGAGTTCTTTTCTGGTTTTGATATCAAGGTAATGCTATCTTCACAGAATTAGTTTTGTAGTGTTCCTTTTCTTTCAATTTCAAGAGAGTTTGAGGAATACTGGCATTAGTTCTCTGAAATTCCAGTTAAATTCATCAGTTAATTCACTGAATGTAAGGTTTTTCTTATTGGTAGGGTTTTGTTTCTGTATCCATTTAATTGTCAATTACTTTTGTATTCAGGGTTTTATATCTTCTTGGATCAATTTTATATGTCTGTGAAATTATACATATTTTGTATATTCTCAAATGTGTTAGAATATATATTTTCAAATCTTTTGGATTTCACTGGTGTCTGCTATAACTTTGCCTTTTCATTTCTAATTGCTTTGGGACTAATCTTTCATTCTTTTGGTAAATTCGGCATAAGGGCTTATTAATTTTATTTATCCACTCAAATAATCAACTCTTTTATTCCCTGACCCTTTATCACTTTTGGTTTCAATTTCATTGATTTATGGGCTGATCTTCAAATTTCTTACCTGTACAACTCTGCTATTTGGTTGACTTTTGACTTTCTAGAACTTGAGTATGTCCTTATATTATTTATTCAGTATTACTCTATTTTTCTAATATAGACATTCACAGGTACACATTTCCCTGTTACTGCTTTTATTATGTTCATAGACTTTTATATGTTGTACTAAAATTGTTATTTGATTCTAGATACTTTTAATTTTCTAAGCACATTTCTTTTATGACCCATTGATTTTTCAAAAGTGTGTTATAATTCTAAATGTTTAAACAATATTTGGGGTTTTTATTTTTTTTTTTACTAGTTTTGCTTTACTGTGCTTTGATAGAATGTAAAAGATTAAACTCTTTTATATTTATGTAAACACCCTTTCTTGGAGAAAGATACAGTGTATCTTGGAGAAAGAAAGTAGTCCTGAGAAAAATATATATTCTTTGTTGCTGAATGAGACACACTGTAGATATCTTTAAGTTTAATGTGTCCAGGGGTACAGTTTAACCCTTATACTGAGAATGAGAGCGCTGTATATCAGTGGATTGGTCCACTGATAAGTTCGGGAAATGTAGGTACCGTTAGATGATTGAGCCCAGGTGGAAATGGGTCAGCAGGAACATGACTTGACAAAGTGCATTATTGTTTTCAGCTCTTTGCCTCTCTGCTTCCTGGCTGCCATTTTCTCTAATATAACAGTCTGTACTATCCTGTTTTTACCTTGGAGCCTGATGAAAGAATGGGCCAAAATAAATTGTTCCTTCTTTAGATTATGGCTGTGCAGAATGCATGTTGATGACAGGAAAGTGACTAAAACAGAATTTTGTACCGGAAGTGAGATTGTTACTATGATTTTACCTGAGGGTATGGTTGATATTCATGGTGGGAATTTGGAAAGCCTGGTGGATACCAGCCAGAGAAGCCCTAGAAAGTAAATTAAGCTTGAGAGGAGATTCTTCTAGAACTCAGAAGATTAGAATGTTGATGACAATGCAAGTGGTAAAGTAAGACTCAAGAGGGTTCCTTTGGGAACAAGGACTTCATTGGCTGTTGGACTAGAGGCTTGAGCTTAAGGTCATTGAACAAATTAACCTGTCTTCGAGGAAGTCCAACATTAGGCAATAGCAGATATTGCTGATTGCTTCAGCCACATTTTTGTGAAAACGGAAGACAAAACAAAACTGAATGATATGAGTCTTGAAAAGAAAGGAAGCACCTATAAAGTTGGTTCAAAGGACAGTGTGATTGCTATATAAATTATCATTAAAAGGAAATCAAGTATTTGCATCAGGCAGACAGATGGCTTGAAGGAATTGGTCAGACCCCATCCACTGTAGGCTGAAAGATTCAGAGATTCAATTGAAAATAAATCCCCACAACACACTGCAAATTTAGGAACACAGAAGGAAACAGAAAACGTTGCCCATAGTTCAAACATCCAGGCATCCAGAGGCCTCTGCAGCTATGACCCAAGCAGAAACCGGCTGCTTTTTGAGCTAGGGGCAGACTGTGGCACTTTTCATTCTAGTTTTCAGGTATGAAGAATAAAATGTGTTAGTGTCAGAGAGGCTCCTCCCCATACATTAGAAGAAGCTCTGAGGGGTCAGCCAGTGCACCCAAAAGAGAGACGTTCATAAAACTGAAAGTGAAGCAAAACATACCCTGGAAATCTGTGGAATTGGGAAGACCCAGGAGATAGTAAGAGTTTATTTAGTAAATCTACAGGTACTCCATGGCACCATACCAAATGAGATGCCAAATGGGTTGTGCTTAGTGAAACTGTAACAGTGGCTCTCTCAATCCCTTTGAAATAGATGACAGAAGTTGCTCCACATGCTAGATGTGAATTAAATGTTTGCCTTACTAGATTTTGGTCTTGCTTTGTATTCATTTCTTTCTGTTCCCTACTTCTCTCTTTTGCAATGGAGATGTTTACCATGTACCAATGTATGTTGGAAGTGTTTAATTTTCTTCAGGGGCTTACAGCTAGGCTGAGACTTAAACCTCAGAGGACAACTCTGGACTTGGGCTTTCAATACTGTTATAACTGTTAGGACTTCTGCAACTGTTAGAGATGGCTAAATGTGTTTCTTATACTGAGATGGACATAGTCTTTTGGGGTAGAGTCATAGTGTAATGTTATGGTTTAAATCTCAAATGTTCCCCAAGTTTTCATGTATGTGGAAGGTAATTGAATGATGAATCCTGTGATAAGTTCAGTGGCTGACTATGCGGTTAAGTGTTGGGACCTGGTTTGAAATGGGGCACTGGATGGGTTTATTATTAGTCCTAGCTCATTCCTTCTCTTTTTGCTGCCTGGATTTAATGCAATGAATAGTTTTCTGCCACCATGTTTTTTTTTTTTTTTTTTTCTTAGTATCAGCACCCATGGACTGAATACACCCCTCTTCCTTTAAGTGGTGGGTACTGGATGTTTTGTCCCTATGATGAGAAAGCGGATTAAATTATCTGTGCTGGGAACTTTCTCCCATTCACTGCCTAAGAGATCAGGTTTTGGGAGGTTAAGAGTTTTTGTAAGAGGTTTTGAAGATATATATATATATATATATATATATATATATATATATATATTTCTCTTGTCCTTACTGGTTAGGACTGGTGGCCCTGGACTATGGGTGCCAGTCTGGGAGTCAGCTGCAGCAGTGTAGTACATGTCACTCAGCTCCTTTTCTCGAAGAGTTTACATTTTTCCCAGGATGGCTTGGTTGATGGACGCTGGAATTCATCCAGTGGGTTATTAATTCAAGTTGCCTGCCTGTGCTTCTTTCTCTCTTTTTCAAAAGTCTAATTGGATATTGGTGAAAATCTTCTGAGCATCTTGTGCACACTGGTGCCTGTAGTCTGTCAACCCAATTTCTACTAAAAAGTAATTTGCAATCTCCTTTTTTCTCAACATCAATTTAATCTAGTATTTGAGATAATTACATTAATTGGATTATTGTGGAAAAAGATGGGATGCATAATTAATCTAAAGAAAACACATGGTTTAGTCATTGAATTAATAAGATACTTTCAAAACAATTTTCATTGCCTCACTTTAAAACAAAGGTAAAATTTTTACATTTTTAAAAGAGAATGTACTTTTATGGTTTAATTTTACCAAATTTATCAAATTTTAAGAGATTATGTTCTCCCAGAAGTCAGAATGTAAAACTAAAGCTTTTGTTAAACTGTGAGTTAGCATCACTGCCATTTTAAATTTATTTTTTGCTTGTTCATGATTTAATTTTGAAGTCTTGCTCTATAGTTCTGTCTAGCCTTGAACGCACTGTGTAGTTCAGGTTTGTCTAGAAATCATACTGGTCCTTCTCTGTCAGCCCCCTGAGTGGTATGATTACAGGTATGTACCACCATACTTGGCTTTTAAATTTATTGTTATGTTAAAAATTAATCCATTTGAATATGTTAACATTTATACGTATACAAACTTAAAAAGTATATTTGTGGATGCAATTATTTCTTCTGTAATGTAGCACAGATAACAGATATAGAACTCACAGATTTGTTTGAAGTTAGAATTCTATAGAGTATGCATGCTTTTGGGACTGACTCTTTGGGAGAAAGAAATATTGTCTAGATGATTTCTGGCTTCTGGTTTTTGTCTTTAACTTTTATCAACAGCAGTTGATTTTTTTTCTTCTAATTGTGTTTGTTATCTTGTCTGATATCTATGTAGTAGCTCTGGTTCAGCCTATTTGAGGTTTTGATTTATTTGGATAGCATACATTTGGGAGAAGAAATACAGCTGTGTACCAAGAGAGGATACAGGTATGTTGCCATTATTGAAGTATGTGCTTTCTTAAAGTGTGCGCTTTCATTTGGTGACTTCTTTTTCAAAACCTGAATGTAGAAGAGACAACATGGCTGAATAGAGGAGGAGCTTTGTTCTGAGCCATTCAGACCAATTGAACTACAACACAGGTAATTAGAAGACAGAGAAGGGACATAGACCTGGAAATTAAAATCAATCTGATACAAGAGACTAATAGGTCATGCCAAACATAGATATAGACTGAATAAAGCAGCCAGCCGGCTCACTCACCTGCCGGTGGGTGCTAGGTGAGGGTGACTGCCCACCATACTTGGAATTGTTAGGTCCCCAGCTTGGGTCCCCCATCCAGATGGACTAGAAAAACCTCTCCATGCTTTGCATCATGCTTGTAGCAAAGCCCTTGCACCCCGAGATCCTGGTACAAGGAGCCCACAGAAGATAAGCAGTACCCCTTGCTCAGTGCCCCAAATCACAGCTGATATCCTGTCCTCCTCTCTCCTGGAAAGTCTCCAAATTTTTACCTCTCAGCAAAATATCCTGCTCAACAAAACGTCCCTCTCTCCTATCTAGGTTCCCCTATAAAACATACCCTCTCCCCTCGCTCAGGGCCGGTGGTCTTTTTGCACTTGGTCCAACACTACCTGGTCTGCAAATGTTACTGCTGTGTGCTTTAACTTTCCCTGCATGAATGATGTCAGTCATGTACGGGTTGTAGCCTAACAGGAACCTAACAAGAAGAGAAAAGAAAACACACACAAAAAAAACAAAGGCAAGATATACTAAAATGATATTGCTAAATCAGGCCATACAGGATAGACTTAGGCTATAAGGTCCCCTGCCGTTTCTACCTTCCTCTAAAAAGAAGACAGTGCAGTCCTGCAGCAAATTCTGCCAACATGACCTGCTCCCTTCTTGATGATTGGACAGTTTTCCTCTTTTTCTGTTTACTTTATTTATTTATTTTTCATTTCTTCCAGTCCCTTCTGTGCACCAGAGTGCTAACTGGAACCACCGGGAACAAAATTAAAGACTACAGAGGTGCTTAGTAAATGGAATAGTTAACCCCTGCCCTGTGACCTGTGGTTACATTGTCTCGGGGTATTAAACAGGCTTGCACCTGGGGACCCTATAGTCCCAGACTGTCCGCATGCTGCCCAGAGAGGGAGCAGAAAGCTCCCCACAGCACATCCCCATCTCACCTGAGGATGTTACAGACTACAGCAGAGTGGATGACAATTAGCACCCCCAGCACGGGGGAGAGAAGTAAGAATTGGGACTGAGAAGACTTGGACTGTAATAGCAGGGGCAGAGGGCCAGGCATATCAAAGCATTCCACCACAACCTGCAGCACATGACCGGAAAAGACAGAGATTTGCGAGTGGGAGAGGAACACAGAAGGCTGAGCAAGGATCAGGAGGACAAAAGGTGAACCGAGCCTGGGAACAGAACGTCTATCTCTGTGCATAAATAGCACAGAAACTGGTTAAGAGAGAGATGCAGAGAGAAACAGCGGGAGGAGTGGGTGCTAAGGGACATATAGGAAGTATGGCTGAAGGTTCTGTCCCCAGACCTCCACATCTGGAAGCCAAGATCAAATCCAGCACAGATCCTATGGCAGACTCAACAGTGTTCAATAGTTTTGGATTCTTGGTGGACATAAGCAGAGTTTGTTTCTTTCTGGCTTGTGATTTTTTTTCTTCCATTCTTGTTCCATTTTTTGTGTTTTACTTATATTGGTGTTCTAATCTATTCATCTGCTTTTCACCTTTCTACATTTAATCATATTTTTATATGAGTGAAAAGTCACTCTAATTTTTCTGCAAAATTTTCTACAAAATTCTTTGCTTGCTCCTTAATTTTTTCTTTCCTGCCCTTTTCTCTAGTTTTCCACCTCTTGCATGATCATCCTGCATTCTCAAGCCTGGGTTCTACTTTATTTATTTTTAGTTATCTCTCTTCTATCAACTATATTTCCTAAATTTCCCCATTATAGGGGAAAAATAACACTACCTAAGGTAAACACTTTGCATAGAAACTGCCAATTTATAATTTTTTTTTTAATTGTACATTTAGCTTCTATGGTTAAAGTTACAAAATTAGTAATTACCACAGTCTCTCTATTTCTAACCGGTGTTTGACACTATTGTCAGTGTTAATCATATTGCTTTAGCTAGAATGTCATATCTATTTAAATGAGTTGTCCTCACTTCTGTAACAAGAGAAGTTCTAGGATAATAACCTCACCATACCTCAACACCAAAAAACTGACGACTGAGTCAAACAGATACCAATATCTCACTGTTAATTTATTGGTAAGGTAGAATCCTGGACAGAGACAAACCAAGAACCTCCACACAGAGAAGACATTCTAAAGAGCAATCATTGGTTAGAGGGGCTTTCATACTAGTGATAAAATTATCTACTACAAAACTTACAAGGATCACAAAAGAGAACAGAAGTGCTTTGAAATAGAAAATGACAAGACACAGGAGTAAAACACAACCTCAGACTTTCCCCTCACCCTGAACAATTCCAGGAGACAGTGAGACAGAGGAAATGGAAGATATACAACTAAAATGTCTGAAATGATAACAACTAAAGAAACAAATCCAAGATTAACTATTACAAATTGTGCTGCTATAAACATGGGTGCACACATATTGCTGTGATGGGACCTTTTCAATTTTTCTGAGAAAATACCAAGGAGGGAAATATCTGGATAGAATGGAACTTCCAATCCTAGTTTTTTAGAGGTATCTCATATTGATTTCCACAGTGGCTGCACTCCCATCAACAGTGGAGCAGTATTCCTTTTTCCCCACAGCCTCACCAACATTTATTATTGGTTGATTTCTTGATGGCAGCCATTGTTTCTGGAGTGAGATGAAATCTCATTGCAGTTTTAACTTGCATTTTATGAATGACCAGTGATGGTGAATATTTCTTCGTGTATTTATTTGCCATTTGTGTGCAAGATAGATAACCATACAACTAAATTTTTGTTAGTTCATCAGAAAGAATGGTTTGTACTGTCATTGTTTGATTATCCACTTTTTATGCTTTAATTTTGTGACTTGAACAACTACTGCTAAGATAACAATATGTAATTTATCAACTAGTGATTTCTTACTTTTTTGGAAATTCTGTATTATTTGTACCTTCTTTTTTTCTATTTTGCTTTTCTTCTCTAAATAAAAAAGGAAAGAAACAAGTCCAAGAGAGTATAAAGGAAATAAGATCATAAATAATGTCTCAGGTAAAAAAAAGAAGTGTCAACATTGATAAAGGAATTGTTCAGCAAATCTAGATTAAGATAGATAAAAAGTAGAATAGGTAGGAAGAGGATGTAAACCATGAATGATCAATACAGGAAAGGAAAAAAATGCATGAGATGGATTCAGACAGACATCCAAGAAATTAAAAATTCCATTGAAAGCTAACAAAACCAATTTGAATGAAACTGAAGACAGATTTTTAGATCTTAAAGACAAGATTTTGACTAGTGTTCATAAAAGGAAAGATTTCTTGAAAATAGCAAAAGATCATGAAATAACAGTTGCAAGAACAATGCAAGGTAAAATAATATAAGAAAATTGGTGTCACTGTAAACAGGAGTCAACACAAATGGCATAGAAATAAAAACTGTTGCAGAAGTAATAGAAAAAAATTTCCTAAGTAGGTAAAAAGAATCTGGATACAGATAAGCAAGGCATCTTGAACTCTAACTAACCATAGCCCAAATAAATCTACACCCACATATATAATAATCAAGATCCCAGAAATTCAGCATGAGACTACAATATTAAAAACTATTAGAGACAAGAAACAAATCACCTATCAAGGAAAGCCCATCAGAATCATGGCAGACTTCTCAATATAAATACTGAAGCCAAGAAGACCATGGACTAAAGTATTTCAAGTCCTGAAAGAAAACAACTTCTAACTCAGATTGATGCAGGCCTATCTTTTAAAATTAATGTAGAAATAAGATACACCTGATGACATTTATGACTACTAAATCAGCTCTGCACAATGCACTGAAGAATATATTAGAAAGACATAACAAAGACCACAATCACAGGAAAACCAATAGAAGGAGCTGACAGTCAAGAAAAGCAATTAAGCAGTGAAGAAAGACAGGAAACAACAGGAAAACAACATGGAAAGTTAAGCTATTATATATCAATTATGATCATCAAAGTAAACAGTTTGAATTCACCAATCAAAAGAAAAAGACTGGGAGAACAGATCAAGAAACAGTATCTAACAATATGCTGTATAAAGGAAACACATTTAACTCAAAAAGAAATTCATAGTTGAAAAGTCAAAGGATGGAAAACAGTGCTCCATGTAATAGGAACGCAGAAAAACATCAGGGCTAACTATTCAGCTTGCAAACAATGTGAATTTCAAACACAGAATGATCAAAAGAGATAAAGAAGGTCAAAGCACACTTGTTAGGGAAAAATTTTGAAAATCTGTTCATAAAACAGAATGCACCAAACATGAGAGCACTCAACCATGTAAGACAAATATTAATTGACATGAAAAATCAAGTAATAACACAATTGTAATGGGGGACCTTAATACTTCACTATCCCAAATGAATTAATCAACAAGACAAAAAAATCAGCAAACGAATAGCAGAACAGGACCAAACCTGTGAGAAAGTGGACTTAGTAGACATTTATAGAGTGTTCTACCCAATGACATCAGAATAAACATTCTTCTCAGCTGCACTTGGGATATTTTTTAAATGCTAGTCCATAGAAAATTCTTAAGTAAATGCAAAGGAATTGAAATTATTTCATACATATTATTGGATGATAGTGCAATGCAATTGGAAATTAATAGCAAAAGAAATGGAAAAACTCCATTTAATCTCCATGGAGATTAAATAACACCTTCCTGAACAACCAATGGATCACTGATAAAGTTGAAGAAGAAATAAAATAATTTACAATTAAACAAAAATGAAGGTACAATATATCATAACTGGTGAGATATAATGAATGCCGTTCTAAGAGAAAAAATTATAGTAATGTATTCTTACATCCAGAAAACAGAGTGAGCATAGATAAATGACCTAATGTTGCACATCAGGATTCTAGAAAATGAAGAGCAAGTCAACACCAGAACTGATAGAAAGGAGTAAATTATAAAGATCAAGGCACAAATTAATGCAATTGAGCCTGAGAATACAATAGAAAGAATGAACCAAAGAATAAATAAAATCAATGAATTATTAGCAAACCTTATCAAAAAAAAGAAGAAAGAAAAGACTCAAATTCACATAATGAGAAGTGAAAGAACTGACACCACTGTAGACCCTGTGGAAATTTAGAAGATCATCAATACCTACTTTGAAAATCTTTATTCTCATAGGATGGAAAAGAGAAGAAAGAGACAGATTCCTAGATACATACAATTTACTAATGCTGAATCAAGATATAATTTCTGAAAAATTCAGTATCAGTCAATGAAATTGAAAATGCACTTATAAACTTATCAACAAGAAAAGCTCAGTCCTGATGAATTCACTGCTGAGTTCTAAAGAACATTTAGAGAAAATTCAATGCCTATACTCCTCAAGTCTTTAACAGAATTGAAAGAGAAGCGACACTCCCTATCTGATTCTTGGAGGACGTATTACCCTGCTACAAAAAAAAAAAAAAAAAAAAAAAAAAAAAAAAAAAGAAAGAAAGATTCAGCCAAAAAAGAGAAGTGCAGACTTCTGGGAGAACATGGCAGACAGATAACAGCAGCTACAGAGGCTCTCTGCGATAGCCAGCTTAGATTCCAGGAATGGTGCAGTGTGGGGAGTCCTAAGCAGGGGGAGATATACCCTGCCGACCCAGGAAAGAACTAAGCTGAGAGAAACCAACTGGAAAGGCAATAACTGGTGCTACGACTGGAACAGCTAAAGTCTCAGTGCCAAAACTGGAATCCACATCTCTGGAAAACGTGGCTTGAATTTCCTGCCACTGCCACTGCATTTGAATTGGCACAGCAAGGATAGAGATGGTTTGCAGGAATTGGTGAACCGAATTGAGAGCAGAGCTGTTGGGGAGCCCTGCATCAACCTGCAGTGAGTGAGAGGAACAGGGATCATTCCATAGAGTAGGAGGCTCCAACAGAGGACATTCTGGGACTGGGCAGACTAGCTGGAACAGGATGCCACAGTGACTTCAGTCACATATTCCCCTCTCAAATGGGATTGGTGGGGAGCACTTGACACGGGTGATGCCACGGATTAAGACCCAGTAAGCTAACCCAAATCAGGTCCCTGTGTTGGCAGTGCACCCTAATGCAGTGAAACCTTCAGCAGGTTGACTGACCTGGAGGGGCAGGCCAAGGATAGGCTGCCCAAGTCCGTGTACCCTAGTACACTGCAGTGGGTGGGAACACCTAGCTGATGGGTTCAAGAAAACGGTAACCAACAAAGAAAGAAACTGGGCCTCCTATATACACTTGTATGGAAGGAACAAAAAGTATGGGAAGAGGGATCAACAAGAAAGGGTCCTCAGTCCCCAATCCTGAGAACACTGATCCAAAAAAGGTAATTGCAAAAGAGAATGAGGACAGAAAGCATGCAATATCAGGCATGGCACCAATAGACATAAAGCGATATCTCTGGGACCTCATAGACGAGTTCAAAAGTGAAGTATTTAACCAAGTAAAGCAAGATATAAGTAGAATAGTTAAAGAAATGCTAAGCACCTCTCAAGAAAAAACAGATGATGGAATGGAAGAACAGAAAAAAGGGAGAATTGTTTGATGGAGAAAATGTAGAATACATGAAGCAGGTTCAAAGAGATTACCAGGAAAATAAAAACTCTATTGAAAGCTGGCATAACAACTTGAAAGAAACTAATGATAGATTATCTGAACTGGAGGACAGATTTGTAATGTTAGAGCATGAAAGGAAAAACTTCTTAAAAATAACAAGGAAGGGGCTGGGGATTTAGCTCAGTGGCATAAGCGCCTGCCTTGCAAGCAGGCAGTCATGAGTTCGATCCCTGGTACCAATAAAAACAAAAAATACCAAAAAACAAACAAACAAACAAACAAACAAAAAAACCCAAGGAAACAAGCAGTAACAATACAAAGACTAGATGATGATAAAAGAATCTATAACTTAAGAATTAAGAATGTAAAGGAAGAAGCAGGGATACAAACAAATGATCTGCAAAGGCTACTCACAGAAATAATCAAGTAGAACTTCCCTCATAGAGGAAAAGGTAAAGATACTCAGATGTATGAGGCATACAGGACCCCAGCCACCTACAACCTAAACAGAATTATACTCAGGCATTTAATAATCAAAATTCCAGAAATCCAGTATAAGAACAGAATATTAAAAGTTGTCAGAGACAAGAAACAGATCACTTAGAAAAGAACACCCATCAGAATTACAGCGGACTTCTCGGTACAAACCATCAAATCATGAAGAGCGTGGGGCAAAATAATTCAAGCTTTGAAAAACGATAACCTTCAGCCAAGATTGATATATCCTGCACAACTGTCCTTAGAAATTAATGGAAAAACAAGGTGGTTCCAGGATAAAGAGGAACTAGGGGAATTTGCAACTACCAATTCAACTCTACAGAGAATACTGAAGGACATTCTAAAAGAGAAAAATACCAAGATTCCAGAAACAGTGGCAGAGAGGCCACAATGAATGGAACAGAAAGTGAAATAAAGAAGACAAATTGACAACTAATGACAGAAAAATAGCTCAACAGAAATGAGGCAGAGAAGGTTAGATGGTATGAACAGCTATTTTGGAGAAAACAAGACATCATAATAGCTAGTGCTGATTTAATATCATCTTGTTTGGAAGTCCCATCTAGCTTTTGTTCTTCTTTCACCATCGGTCTTAACATGTTATATCTTATTGAATTTTATTACATGTGAAAATATAAACAAAAACTTTTATAGACAAGGAGATTATACAGAAACCATTGTTCATTTTCTGTTAGTTGGTTCTAAATACCCTGTAATACTGTCATTCTCTTGAATGGTTTTACATTGTCTTGATATGCTTGATGCTACAGTATACAAAGTTATACTCAAAGATTTCAAGGAAAGAGACACTACAATACATACTTTTATGTTGGGATATCTTGGGGTGAAACACTGTTTTGCTTAAATGGTTATGTTCTGACCTGTGCTGTTTTGTTGTTATGTCCTCTTTTATCTCAATCTCCTTTTTTATTATTTATTTTTTATTTCCTACTGTTTATTTTTTTGAAATTCTGTATAACTTTTACCCTTTTTCTTTTTCTCCTTAAATTAAAAAAAAAAAAAACAACGAAAAAAAGAGAAGTACAGGCCAGTCTTCCTAATGAACACACATGCAAAAATCCTCAATCAAATAGAGCAAATAGAATGCAACAAATCATTAAGAAGATTATCACCATGACAAAGTGGTATTCATCTCAGGAATGTGGGGATGGTTCAAAAGGTACACAAATCAATAAACATAATACAAAGTATCAACAGAGTCAAAGACAAACATCACACAATCATCTCCATAGATGAACAAAAAGCTTTTAACAAAGTCCAACACTGGTTCATGATAAAAACTCAACAGAAAATTGGAATAGATGCTCTTTATCTCAATGTGATAAAAACTGTCTATGACAAACCAACAGCCAACATCATACTAAATGGACAAAAACAGAAAGCTTTCACTCTGAAATAAGAACAAGAAAACGGTGTCCACTGTCACCAGAACTATTCCACCTGGCACTGGAAACACTAACCAGAGCCATTAGATAACATTTAAATGAAATGAATAAGATTAGAAAAGCAAAAAAGTTAAACTAACATTTTTCACAGATGACATGATACTCTATACAGACAACCCCAAAAACTCCACCAAAAATTATATTTAATAACTAATTTCAGCAGCATATCTGCATACAAAGTCAACGCTCAAAAATAAATAGCACTCCTGCACACAAAACAAACTCACATGGAGAAAAATTAGGGAAATCACAATAGCATTCAAAAAAATGAAATACTTAGAAACCAATCTAACAAAGGAGCCAAATAATCTCTATATTGAAAATTATAGTGCTTTGAAAAATGGATTGAAGAGGGCATCATAAAATGGATAGATACGTTCATGGATAGGAAGAACCAACATATGAAAATGGCCATATTTTCAAAATTGTCATACAGGTTTAATGCAATCTCAATCAAGATACAATTCATTTGCCTTGTGGAACCATAAATAACATCCTTAAAATTCTTTTGGAAGCCTAAGAGATATATAATAGCAAAATTAATTTTCAGCAACAAAAGCAAGGCAGAAGGCATCAAAATCCCTATCTTGAAACTATACTATAAAGCAACTGAGATAAAATCAGCATGGTACTGACAAAAAGAAAAAAGCCCTGAGCACCAATGGAAAAATCTACAAGATGCAGACACAGTTACAAACCCAGTCAGCCACCTTATCTTTGACAAAGAGCCCGAACATATTCACTGGAAGGAAGATGATCTCTTTAATAAATGGTGCTGAAAAAAATGGCTTTCTGTAGGCCAAAGATTAAAACTAGGCTCATGTCTATCACTATGAAAATGGATCAAAGATCTAAATAGTAAAACAGAAACACTAAATTTGCTAGAAGAGAAAGTAGGTAAAAACCTTGAAGATGTAGGTGTAGGTTGAGAGTTCATGAACAAAACTCAGACTGCATGGCAATATTTCAAAGGACCAATAGTTGAGATCTCATCTTCATATAAAGCTTTTGTACTGTAAAAAAATCACCAACAAAGTGAAAATACAGTCCACAGGGTGGGAAAAATTATCGAAAATTGTCCCTCAAAGGACTACTATCTAGAACAAATAAAGAATTGAAAAATAGCAGATGCCCCTAATCCAAAAGTGGGCATCAGAGATGAACATACATTTCTCAGATGAAGACTTATAAATAGCAAATAAATACATCAAGAAATGTTCAACATCATTGGTCATTTGAGAAATACAAATTAAAACAACTGAGATTCTATCTCTCTCCAGAAAGAGTGGCTGTCATCAGGAAATCAACCAATAACAAATACTGGTGGAGCTGTGGGTAAAAGGAACGCTTCTCCACTGTTGGTGGGAATGTAGACTGTGCAACCGCTGTGCAAATAAATGTGAAGTGTCTTCAAAATCTAGGGTTGGTGGCTTCATTCAAACCAGTTATTTTACTTCTGGGTAGCTTACCAGAAGAATTAAAATCAACATACCACAGCAATATGTGTGCACCCATGTTTATAGCAGCACACTTTGTAATACCTATGTCTGGAAACAACCCGAATGCCCATCAGCTGAAGAATGAACAAAAAAGATGTGGTATTTTTATATAATAGACTATTACTCAGCCATAAAGAAGGATAAATCTGAAACTTTTAAACCCAAAACTTTTACAGGTAAATGGGTGAAACTTGACGCCATACTCATAACTGAGATAAATCATACTTACATGTGTAAGCATCACATTGTTTCTCTGTGTGAGAAATTGAAAGGCTAAATGAGTTCTAAAATGTACAGTAAATATTGTGAAATGTGAAGAAATTATCCTAAAGGAGAAAGCAGAAGAATAGGTAAAAGGGGGAAAGGGCAGAAAGGACAAGAGGACAACGCAAATGTCTTTTACTATTAGTGTTTGTTAGTTTATTAAAAAAGAAAGTTTGTGCTAATAGCTATTGGAGACATTTTTGTGCCCAGATCTTGTAATCTGAGCAACTGCTTTAAAGATAATAATGTGGAATGTATTAACTGTTATTTTTTTCCTAATATTTTGTTATGAAATTTTGCTTAACCTTTTTTTCCATAAAGAAACCAAACGTGAAACTAGAATAATAAAGACCCTGTTCCAATCAACATGTAGAGAGTCTTATTTTAAAGGTCAAATATAAATTGAGTATACCAACAATAGAATTGGATATTTTGCATATCTTCCCTTTCTTACAGTAGCAGCAGCTAGGTTATATTAATAACTTTGGCATGCAAATAGTAAGATGTCTTACACAAGAAAGTACAAGACAGTTCTCTCTGAAGTCATGATAGTAATAAAACTAAACAATGCTTGCAAAATTTCTTAGGCCTCTGTTAACTCATTTTAATTTTTATATTTTTTGTATGTATCCTTCTTTCTTCATTTTATTCTTTATCTCCAGTTTTGTTATCCATAAAAGATACCTAAATTAGTTCCAGTGTCTAGTGGAATGTTCTCTAATTTTATAAATCTGACTCTACTGATTTTACGTGATGATTTTTTAAATAAGCACAATCATATGGGTTCCATTTTTAAAAAGATGACAATGTTTTCATTCTTTCCTCTTTTAAAAACCATCTACTGCTATCTGAGGGCATATCATGGGTGCACACATTACCTATATCCAAAACGCAGCACACACTGCTCCAACATTTGGACCTGTAGTTGTCCTGACCTCCCCATTTGTGCACATCTCTCTTAAGGCAATAAAACACAAGTAGCTTTGCTACTTTAACTATAATTACATAGTAATATGAAAATTTCAATTCTATTTGTTAAAATAGTTATCTATCAAAACAAGAAGCTATTTTCACTTAAAAATTATTCTCCATTTTCTCTTCACTGAAGTCCCTGGAAAACTAAATCTACTGTCTACCTCTGTGCATTTTCCTGTTCTAGATATTTCATATAAATGGAGTTGTACAGTATTTTGTCATTTTGCATCTAGTATATTTCAAGTAGTATATTTTGTTCAGTGTTTATCCATGTTAGGTAGCACATATGACAATTTCATTTTTTTAATCAGTCTGCCTGCTATTTCATCGCCTATATATTTATTCAATCATCTATTGATGTATAGTTAGGTTGTTTCCACTCTCACCTGACTGAGCCAGGCTTCTAGTTCATATAATCATGGATCCCTTTCTTGTCCTGATTTTCCATCTAATTTTTGCAATAACTACTAAAATTAAACAACTCCTTTCCCTTGCTTCTTTATTCTACTCAAAATAAGTCTTTTAAATATGTCCTACATTTCTGTTTAACTTTTCTGATAGCAACTATCAGCATATATAGCAATTTTTCCCCTGAGGAAATAATTTCACAGTGCCAGCGTGTTTACACAAACACATAGATTGTTAAATAATGATACATCCATATGATGATTAAGACTCATTTGGATTAAATTTCTTCTAGAATCGTGGTAGCAAAAATATAATTTTCCTTCCAAAATTACAAAAGAGCTTATGGCTGTTAATTATGGCATATCCCCTTGAAGGGACTGACACATGCTTGGCAGATTGGCAAAACACAGCTGTGGTGTCTACAGATGGTCAGCACAAAGGGCAGTAAACTGAGAATGGAGGACCCATCTTGGATGCCATTGGTACCCACCAATAGGCTTGCAGTCTGAATACAATGAAAGGGGAAGAAGAAGAATGCGTGTCCATTTCTGGAGAAACCCGCTCACCACCATTGCCTTTGGGTAGTGGTCCCCAGTGTCTTCGCACTTCTAAGGCAGACCTAACATGACTCTGCCTTGAGCTTCCAGGCCTTGGACTGGTCTTGCATCCTTGGTACATCTTTTCCTGCAGTTTGTGTCTCCTTAGGCTGAGGGGCTGCTGTATACTCTGGCTTTCCAACAATCATGAATTCTTTTGGCCTCTCATGCCACAGATAGTTACTGTGGAATTTTCTTTCTTTAATCCTGTAAGGCTGTCTAATAAATGCTGTATAACTACATACATGTATCCCATTACTTTTGTAGAACCTTAACTAATGTAGATATACATGATATTTATATTGTTTCTTAAAAAATAGGCATCAACTTTAAGAAAAGTTATTTAAACCTATGACTAATTTTGTTTTATCATAAATAGATTTCTTTTTAAAGTTATTCCAAATACAATGCATTTACTAAAATCATATTTGGCGGAAACTAGTAAGACTGTGTCCATGTAGAAAGATCTTGTATAGTGGCTAAAATTCATACAAACTCTTTTTATAATACTAAGTTTAAATATTTCTTTTGCTGGTCAGAAATCTTTAAATTGCATTTAGAAAAGTAGTAAGGCATATACTTTATTCTTGAGAGAACAGTTGTTTAGATTGGGCATATCAGTGAATTAGATTTGAGGAGGGTATTAGCAGCAATACTGATGGACTGTCAGCATCTCCAAGGTGCTGCACACTGGCTACCTTTCCTTCTCCTAATTTCCATGCAAAAGCGTACAGCGGTGGGAAAGCTGGCTCAAGCAAAGTATATTGCTAATGAACCAAAGGTAATACACATTATTGAGAAGCACTGCCTGCTTTTAAAACACAATGCAGGAGTGCAACAACTTTGTATAACAAGATGCAAGCTTCGTTTAGAAGGTCTTCTTTAATGTTTATGACAAGTAATGCTCATTCATTTTTCTTTTATTTTATTCAATCCACAGTATTGAAGTTTGTATGGCAGAGTTGGTCATATGGAGACAAGGTGGAAAAAATATTTAAAACAATCCTATGTTAACCAGAACTGGCTGAATTTAGCTTAACATTTGTCATATTTCCATTTATTTTTAGGTCTGACATGCATGAAAATACATACAAAATGTGGCTTTTATGTTTGGGTAAATAAAGCAAAGAAACTGACAATTTTATGCTACTGTAAGTTATAGGTGAATATTTTTGTGTCAGGTTGTGCACATGTGTTAAGGGAACACATCCAAAACACAATTAGTTTATGTTTTGACTGTTTTCACAATCAATACTGATTTTTGTCATTTTATTGATCTGGCCACAATCCACACTGAAGTTTTTTTTTTGGAAAAACTGGAGAATTTATCGTTTTCTCCAGCTGACTTCCTTACACAGAGGAGTGCCCACCAAATGCTTGTGAGATCAAAAGATGGAAGGAAGTTTTATTACCAAGTATCATTTCTGCAAAGAAAGCGTGACTGGGTAGGAATTTACAGTCCAGTGCCATTTGGCTTGTTCTTCTTGATTGCTTAAAAACAGTGTAATAATACATAAAACATACAACTGTATTTACACAGGCTTCTGTTATACATTCTGTAGCTGCTTCATACACATCAAGCTTAGACTAGAAAGACTGCGTATGTATAAATTAAATTGAATTTATTAATCTGTTATTCAGTACAATATGCACAAATGTTAGTGTGGGCTTGGGATTGTACAACGGAAGAGGAACTTGAAGATATGCATGAAACCTCTGAAACTCTCTGCCAATGTTGGAAAATACCTGTGTGGTGTAATACACGTTTCCAGGAATAAACAGTACTTTCTTGTTTAGAAGCATTTGAAGAGTTTTTACTGACTTGATCATCATGGCAAATGCAAGATTAACTATTCCACTATTCTTATATTACAGGCAAAAAAAAACCTTGTGAAATTTATGAGTTTGTATTCCAAGTGCAAAAATTCATGAAATTTAGAAGAGTTTCTGTGACAAAGTGGGGAAAGGGATGGTGGACTGAAGAGCAGGGCTCATTAGTCACGATTGCTCAGGGGCACTTGATGAAGCCCCTTGTGTTTTCTAGGTCTGCTCATTAATAGTCCAACTACTTATTAATTTAATCTGGTAACTTGAGGCCTCATGTTACAAACAGCATACCATAGACTGGACAAAAGCTGTAAGTCTAGATTCTTCCAAAGCAGATAAACTGAACTGAGCAAAATCTGCAAGAAATTTGGAATTTGAGTAAAGACACTGGAGTGAAGACAAAACTCAGAATTTTGAGCTGAGCTTAGAATTCCTGGTGTGCAAACTAAAATACAAAATATAATTAATTATATGATTTACATTTGAAAATGTATCATTTCCTCAAAAGGAAAAATGTATTGTTTCATTCAAAGTATTATTTGTCCAATACATTGCAGTATTTGGTACATTTTACTTTATGAATATAATGAAATTTTAAATAGCATCTCTATAATAAATGTACTAGCAGAATTTACAGATTTATGTGTTTTCGTGATAGCAAACATCATGCATTCAATCACAAATGTATGCATTCAGGCTCCAACATTTAGTATCTCACAACAGGACTATGTTTGGAAATAAAATCTTCCCCAAAAGTGATCAAGGTAAAATGAGATATGTAGGTGATGCCTGATTCAATTCGACTGTACCCCGATAATACTGGAACACCGATATGCATGTGTTCAAAGGGGATCACAACGAAGAGGCCTCAGAAGAAACCAAACCTGCCAAGAGCCGGCAGAACTGTGGCGAAACAAACCTCTGTTGTCTTAGCCCGTCAGTATGTCCCATATTTTATGGCAGCCCAGCAGACTCATCTAAGTAGTTAAGTTTGAACAGAGTAAAATAATTCATACTACAGCATTCATCCAGTTGTCTCATGCAGTAGTTCTGCCTCACTTACAATTCCCTGTTCTGTGGTTAAAGTTGCCCATAGTCAATTCTGCTTCATAAATGTCAAAGACAAGTTGCAGAAATAAAATATTTATAAGTTTCTAACCTTGATGCTAATTCTGAGTTTTCTCATCATATATCAAACTAATCTACTCAGAATGTGAATCTTCCTTTTATCCAATGTTTGCCCATACTTGAATATTCTATGAGTATTTATAGTCTGTAGAAACTCAGTGCCATCTTGGTTATCATGTCAACTCTTATGGTATCAGAGTTCTTGTGTTCAGTTTAATGCTATTTTTAAAGTTATTTTAACTTTTAAAATTTGTACGTTTGTAGTATATGAAGATTGCATTCCTCTTAGGAAGATGGTTCACATACATAACTTTGCTTAACTCTCTGTTTAACCCCTTCCTCACACTGTACTTCTTGGACCCCATCTCACTCTCATATTTATATATTCCCCCCAAAATGGGTACAACAAGAAATGAAAACTTGCATAAATATTTTAATACAAAATTTACTGGAACATCATGAGATTAATACAAGTTGTTATTGGCTTCTACAATTAAAAGAGGTGATCAAGCAATTTATTATGCTTATTTTCCTGAAGTATGTAAGCATATATTATGTATATACATGTTTGCATATACATAGGGACTTGTTGCATATACACAGCACTTCACAATTCTTCTGTTTAAAATCTAATTTCTTCAACTCTGCCTTCCCTGTGTCTCTTGGTTTCCTTTCCCTATGTCAAAGATCCACTTCGCCATTCCTTGTCTATAGTTTATTTTGCACTTTATTTATATATTGGAGTCTTGTATAAGAGAAAATATATTATACTTAAGTTTGTATGTCTGATTTATTTCACTTAATATTTGCTTTTCGTACCAGGGATCAATCTCATGACTTCACACTTGCAAGATAATGTATCACTTAATATTATTGGCCCAAGCAGTGTCCATTTTCCTGAAAATGCCTCGCTCATTCCTTGGGACAGATTGGGACTCCATATGTATTTAGACATATTATATACCCAGTCATCTGTTGATGGGCTTGACCTAGACTACCTCTAAGATATAGCTACTATGAATTGTGCTGCTATAAGCATAGGTTTGAGTGTATCACTGTATCATGATGTTTTTAAATCTTTGGAGAAGATGCCAAGAAGGAGAATAGCTGGGTCAAATGGAACTACTGTTTTTAGTTGCTAAACTGATTTCTCTACAGGTTGCATGAATTTACATTCCCACCAACAATAAATGGTTCTTTCTCCTACCTCCACATTCTCAATATTTGCTATTATTTTGATCTCTTGAATTGGCCATTCTTAATAGAGTAAGATGTAATCTCAGTGTTGATTTGATAATCTTTTATAAAATGAAACCATCCTTAAGAGTTGGGTCCTTTTAGTACATTGTTCTAGTACATTTATCAAAAAATTAGTGAATGTCATGATGTTCACACTGTGCACCATAGGTTTGTACAGGATATTTCTAAAGCAGAAATGACAAGAATAGGACTGTGATCAAGGGAAAATCTCATTAATATGGATATATAAATGCAAATTTATAAAAACAATTAAACTTAATGGTAATTAAGCCTATAAAATGAATCAGAATTAAAGTCTCAGTGATTGATGAACAATATAAATAATTGAATTTTTTAATATCTCATAACATATGTACTCAGAATTTTAACTATTTATTCAGTTGTCTGCATTTTTTAACAATCTGTCCCATCTCTGAGACAATGAACTTTACTTATTGTCTTTTTGTCCACTATTCAGTGATAGAGTGAATAAAAACAAATGAACACCTGAGAGTCTAAAATCTGTCTTGCAATTGGATCCCCAAACTTTGCAGATATTACAATGTTCAATAATAGTTAACAGTTTTTCTATATTTGTTTTACAATAGGATAAAAGTTGATAGAAATAAGTTTAAAGAAAAACTATTTGTAGGTGATTTAAGGACGATAATATCCAGACTTCACCATCATCACTGTCTTCAGTACTGGGATCCAAGCCCAGGTCCTTCACCCTGCTACATCCCCTGTCCTTTTAATTTTAATTTTGAAACAGGGGTACTAAGTTGCTCTGTTGCTCAGGGAGGTGCATTTGCTGTCTGGAGTGCCGGGATTACAGGTGTGGACCATTACTCCAGATAGCTGTCGGGAAATTGTTAAGTGCGAATAAAAATGAATGTGTACATCTGAACACGAGATGGAACAGTATACCACAAAATGGAAAGGTATCCCTTATTTTCTCTTCTCTTTTACCAATCTTAAAAGTTTCAGATTTTTTTCTGCAGCTGTGTGTTTGCACTTGTAGTTTACTACCTGCCTGAATTAAGTTTGTGAGTTTTCTTCCATAGGAGAGAAGGATCTAGGCAGAGTCTTGTTTCTTTCCTGCAGCTCTGCCTGCTTTTCTCCTGTATCATCACAGGAAAAGGGACAGAGCGTCATCCAGTCTTCTACTGTGTCCCTAGCCCTCACATGGATTTCATTAGAAGTCTGGGGAAAAGCCAAAGCATGGGTATGAACTTTGAAACTGCTGTTTCCATGAATTGCCTAGTTATCATGCTAGTTAACCTCTGTACAATATAAAGATTTAAACAAATTGTTCTTATTTACTTCTATGATGTTTTTGCACACTTCTATTACATTTTTGTTATACCTCAATCTTACAAATGTTTACAATATGCAAATTTTCTAGCAACAAAAGAAAGAATTTTAAAAGCAATTAGCATCAGATGTAAAGAGTCTCATCCCTCCTAAAAGGGACCCCAAATACTAACTAATGAGAAGTCACAGCAACTTTTCCTAGGCAACTAATGGCACCAGACGTTTAGAATCTGGGGGTGCAGAATTTATATGCTGCTATTGGATGCTGAAAAAATAAAGTCTCTTTTTCCTGTCAGGTTCTGTGTGTGAACCAGTGCTGCTTCTTGTTGGTTCCTGTGGGTGTCATTTTTTTAATTCCTTAGATTTCAGGCTATCTAGTTGCTCTAGGTCTTCAGATCTTTGATGGGTTCCAGGGAAGGTGTGTTATCAGCTCTGCCTGAACAAAAGAAATAGGAAAATACAATGTTTGATCTATTTAAGAAAAGCACCACTTTCATATTGATAGTTTGATGTCTATAAATCACCACAGCTAATGCCTTTTAATGTCAAATAAATGAAAATGTTCTTGTCCTTATCTTTGGATATCTTTTATGATAAACCTGTCCTGTTTATCTCTTTAACCACCTAGAGAATGTTTCCTTTCTACTGATTTAAATTTTTATTATATAAAACATTGTTTGACATAAACTATTGTCATTTGGACTGAAAAGTAAGCAAATACTTATTATGTAAAAATTTAAATTTATAATGTTAATTCAAAAACTATGCACTTTCAGCTAATTAGTAAAAAGTACACATAGTTCATTTATTTTTTACCAGATGTGAAGATGCATAAATTGAATATTTATGCATTTGGAAAATAAGACTCAGATTTAATTTTTCAGATATAAATAACAAAGTTAAGCTGCTCATGGATAATTTTATTTCTTTCTAAGACCATCATTGATTATGTGGTATTATTCATGCTTATTAACCTCCATCCTAAATGCCATGAATTTTCTTTTAAATATTCCATTTGAAATGTAGTATTCAAATGGTTAGGTGAATTTCTATTTTTACTTAGTATTATGCCAAATCCATAGCCCCATTCAGTGTTAGAGAGATTAATCTGTAATTGTTTCATAATACCACCCCAAAAGAAATTTTTTAATGATAGAAAATATTTATCTTCATTTTAGATCGTTTTTGCATAGATTAGGGAAAATAATTTTGTTGGACAATAATTAAGCATTATCTTTTAAATATCCCACTAAAATACTTTAGATTCATTTATGAATCAAGAAATATCAGCAAATCTTCTCTTGGATGAATGAAAGATTAATGTAAAATATTAATTTAAAGTGTTTATTTTGCCTAATACAGAACATTTTACTAAATGCAAAATTCTGAAACTTTAATGTTTCAAAACATGTAAATGTTTTAAGACATTTACATTTTAGATTTTATCTGAGGGCCCCTCCTGAGATTTAAGAAACTTACTGTCAGTCACTTTGCATTGTCGCATTGTTCTTTTCTGTATGACACTGGGTAATCCAGGATAATTGCCGATCAATTATCACTGTGACTTTGTCAATGACTGTGGCTTTATTCTACACACTGAGCTCTGTGTTTGCCCCTCAAAAGAGTCACAAGTGGCACGAAAACACAAGTGTGGACCAAAAATGAAAAAGACACATTTCAAGTAACAAAGACTCTTGAGTCACCTGCAGAATAGTTTTTTTGGGCCACATAAGAGACGCAAGTAAATAACATTTGGTTAAACAACAGTACACCTATAACAATGGTTTGTATATGCTATGCAATTCCGTTGTCTGATTTGGTGTCTGAATCACAAATATGGTTTCTTTAGTTCTCCCATCTGGCTTTTCCATTAAACTTGAAAGCAGATCTGAGAGAAGATGCTAGACAGAGACAGAAACAAAGTCTCAGTTAAGAGACTGGAACATTCTTGGAGGAAAAAGAGAATGTGGAAGCACTGTGACTTTGTCAATGACGGTGGCTTTGTTCTAATCCAGCTCTCTAGAACTGTATCTGAGTTCAGAGACAAGGGATCTTGTCTCTAAAGTTTAATTCATGTATGTTTTTAAATGAACTTAGCTCACTGTGAATATTAGTTTCTCATGGCTTCATAGAAATTAATCTGATAAGATATCTATATTTGTGGAATCATGCTATATGAAAAAATTATTTCTCTGCATGTTATTTTTGAAATCGTTTTGCACTTAATTTTCCCCCTGTTTTTAGAACTAATGCTTAAGAATAATTTACTAACGCTTTATGATTCTTGGTTGACAGCAAGTTAAAATAACGTAGATTATAGTCATTTGTTTTATCATGTGGAAATCCTTTTGAATATTTTTAATGCCGTTGATTTTATGTTGTATAATAGTGTAGAATCCCATTTGTTTTTTTTTTTTTTTTTTAATTTTTTTTTTTAAATTTTATTTAAGGAGAAAAGAAAAAAAGCAGAGAAAGGGTACAAGTTATACAGATTTGCAGAAAAAAAAATGAACAGTAGGAAATTACTAGTTAATGGATTACATATTGTCATCTTAGAAATAATTGTTCAAGTCACAAAATTAAAGCTTGTAAAGTGGACATTCCATCAATGATACTGCAAACAGTTCTGTTCAATGATCCAATAAAACTCTGTGATATCATTTTCTATCTTATACACTTAAATATACATGCAGTTATATAGTACAGAGCACTTTCTTTTCCTCTCTTTTGTACAATGACTATTACACATTTTGGGTTTCATTGCTCCCATGGTTCTTATTACTTTTTTGGAAGAGAGTAAAACCAAATGTGACATAACAGAACAGAATCGGTCAAGTCAAAAGGGTGGACATAATAGATAATGTGAAAACATAATACAAGGTGATCAACAATGGTTACCATAATGCCTCCCGCTATCTCTAATAGAATTGCCTATATTGTTAGTTACAATACAATTGAACAAAACTGTAAAGAATAAAACCGACAAAACCAAAACATTGGAGACATTGTAGGTCTTCAAAAATAGATAAAAGTCAATGAGAATGGGCGTCATAATGAATCTCATTATCTTCACAGCTGATGCCTAAATTTTCGAACCTGATACTATCCAGCAAAACAGAATGGGGGAACATCAGTTAAAAACCAGATGGTGAGAGTAATACAGGGCTTTAAATCGAGGTAATGGAAAGTCAAAGTGGGTTACTATAATATATCCTGCTATTTTTTTCCTTTAATTAAAAGGATAAAAATAAAAAAGTAAATAATGGAGTGGAGATTGAGATAAAAGAGGGCATAACAACGAAACAGCACAGATCAAAACATAACCATTTAAGCAGAATAGTGTTTCACCACCAGATAATCCTGACCTAAAAGTAGTTACCATATTATCTCTTTCCTTGAAATCCTTGAGTACAACTTCGTATACTGTAGCATTAAGTATATCAAAACAATGTAAAACCATTCAAGAGAATGACAGCATTACAGAGTATTTAGAATCGACTAACAGAAAATGAACAATGGTTTCTGTATAATCTCCTTGTCTTTAAAAGGTTTTTGCTTATACTATCATACATAATAAAATCCAGTAAGATACAACCTATTTGGACCATTGGAGACAGAAGGACAAAAGCTAGATGAGACTTCAAAACAAGATGATACTAAATTAGTATTACCTATTAAGATGTCATTTTCTCCAAAATAGCTGTTCCTATCATCCAATCTTCTCTGCCTCATTTCTGTTGAGCTCTTATTCTGTCAGTAGCTGTCAGTTTGTCTTCTTCACTTTGTTCTCTGCTCCATTCGTTGTGCCCTCCATTATTTCTGGATTCTTTGTATTTTTCTTTTTTTAGAATATCCTGCAATACTCTCTGTAGAGTTGAATTGGTGGTTGCAAATTCCCCCAGTTCCTCTTTATCCTGGAAGCACCTTGTTTTTCCATCAATTTCCAGGGACAGTTGTGCAGGATATCTCAATCTTGGCTGGAGATTATTATCTTTCAAAGCTTGAATTATTTCCCCCCAAGCTCTTCGTGATTTGATGGTTTGTGCAGAGAAATCTGCTGTAATTCTGATGGGTGCTCCCTTGTAAGTGGTCTGCTTCTTGTCTCTGACAGCTTTAATATTCTGTTCTTGTATTGAATTTCTGGAATTTTTATTATTATATGCCTGGGTGTTGCTCTGTTTGGGTTGTAGGTAGCTGGGGTCCTGTATGCCTCATACATCTGAGTATCTTTACCTTTTGCTAAATTAGGAAAATTCTCCTGGATTATTTCTGTGAGTAGCTTTTGTAGTTCATTTGTTTGTGTCCCTACTTCTTCTTTTATGTTCTTAATCCTTAAGTTATGGCTCCTCTTATCATCTTCTTGTCTTTGTATTATTGCTGTTTGTTTCTTTGTTATTTTTAAGAAGTTTTTCATTTCATTCTCCCATATTACAATTCTGCCCTCCAGTTCAGATAGTCTGTCCTTAGTTTCTTTCAAGCTGTTATGCCAGTCTTCGATAGACTTCTTAGTTTCTTGGTAGTCCCTTTGAACCTGCTTCACGTATTCTATGCTTTCCCTGTTTTCTCCATCAAACACTTCTCCCCTCTTTTTCTGTTCTTCCATTCCACCATCTGTTTTTTCTTGGGTGGTGCTTAGTATTTCTCTAACTATTTTGCATACTTCTAGCTTCAGGTCGTTGATAACTTCATTCCTGAATTGGTCTATGAGGCTCTCTATATGGCGCCTTATGTGTAATGGTGCGGTGTCTGTTATTGCCTGTTTCTCAGAATTGGGGGCCGAGGAGCCTTTCTTGTTGCTGCCTCTTCCCATATTCTCTGTTCCTTATGTATGCAAGCTTATATGAGAGGCCTAGCTTCTCTCTCTGTCAGCCACAGCCTGATCGAATTGCGCCGGTTAGGTGTTTCCACTCACTGCTGCACACCAGGCAGCCTACGCGGGGGCCCGCCCCTCCCGGCCTCCGTCAGGCTCTGGGATCTGGGTTGGGCCAGCCTACGGGGTCCGCCGGCAGCGTCACACAGGCCAGGCACTTTTCACCAATCCCGCCCGACAGGGGAATGTGTGGCTGGAGTCGCCAGCGCGCCCTGCTCCCGCAGGACTGCCCGGGCCCAGAAAGTCCGCTGGAGTCAAACTGTGGTGGAGTGTCAGTTTCTCTCACTCACCTCGCCACAAGTCAGAACATGCCTCCCTGCCCGTCCTGTTTTCGACTCCGTTCACAGACTCCCGTTCTCAGAGTTTCCGCGCGTCTCTCTCCTTGCCGAGCCGATGTAGAGGCAGCCAGCCATCGCGCGGCGGGAAACCCAAATGGCGTGGGGTCCAGCCTCAGCAGCGAGGCTTTTCTGTTCCTGTTTTAGCACCAGGACTGCATTCCGAGTTGGTTTCTCTCAGCCGAGTTCGTTCCTGAGTCAGCAGAGCATAACTCCACCTGCTTATGTCTCTTTAGTCCGCACCATACCTGGCTTCTGAGCCTAGTTTTCAGAGAGCCTCCGGTAGTTGCTGTTATCTGTCCGCCATGTTCTCCCGGAAGTCTTAGAATCCCATTTGTGTTGGATCAGAAGTATGAGCCTGTGGACTCTGCAAACTGACACATCTCTAGTTTCATGCAAACAGGTAATGCAAGTGAAAGCAGTTAACCATCTAGTTGGCAAACAGGAGAATAGGGGACTTTATAAGTGAAGTAGTTACTGTAGTTATTTGGCTACAGCAGGAATATAAGGTGAAAAGATCTGCAGGTTTTCTACTTCTGGTTGTTTTTTATTTAAGCTAAAAAATGGCTCTTAAATTTAAAAAAATGTATGCTTTAAAGTCAGAAAGATTAATGTGTAAATCTTGTTTTGGCTACTTGAAGTGTTTATCTCAAAGACCACCAAACTCTAAGCATTCAATAAATAACAACTTTTAGAGTAAAAACTAGAGAATTTGTAAATCGAATTGGTCTGCAGCTTCTGTGTTTCCCAATATCCCTCCAGTTGTTCTGGCTGAGTGTACTCTGGCCTGACTATGGATACACTGCTATTCATGTGTATATTAGGATTCTAAAAATATTTGTTGGAATTTCTAGGTAATTTCATACAGTGGAAATTTGGGTAAAAGTAGGAGAACCTTTTTCTGCTGTGTCTGTAAACTCTCTACCTCAGAAATAAAGTGGTAAACTCACAGTAGTTCTCTTGGATATGCCGTTTCTACTCACTACCCCACCAAAATGCTCTCAAGGGACTTTGTAAATGATTGAGACTAATCTGATAAATTAGGTTCTAATGGCCTGGACTTGTTTAATGTGTTACATCTGTCTTTTGCATTTTAGTAAGGTCTCCAATGCCTGACTGCACTGAGGTATGGAATAAGATTAGATGCCTGTACTTGCACCTGAAAGGATGCAATGGTCAATATTTAGGGGTAGATTTGAGAGTCCCAGCTATGAATAAGACCACCATATCATTTTTGGGAAGAAAGATATTTCAGTCTCCTTCAAGAGAATACATGCGTAGCTTTACATACTAAAATACCATCTCTTATGGCTTCTGTGTATGCTGTATCAAAAGTAACTAATAGTTGGATCATTTGAAAATTCTTTCAGTCAGTTATGTGGGAATGGAATAGTGATCATTAGAAGGGGAAAGGGATGATTGGGGCAATCTTTCTGTTTAATTTAAATTCCATTTGATGCTAATTTGTGCCTTCTATAACTCTAATGCTATTATAACAAATTTCTACTAATTTACAAATAGTATTTTGACATTATCTTTAGTTGCAGGAGCCTCACTTTTTTCAGAGCCTTCTCTGGATTGTTCCACAGTGTTATGGAGTTTTAGATCAACTAATTCTTCCAGATCTAACTACAGACTCTTTGCTACTTGAATTTCTATAAGTACAACTTGAAGACTAAACTCAAAATATCTTGACTTGCTTAGAATTAAAAGATTTTTAACAATAATGTCTTTGAGTTTGCTTTTTCCAATTTGTGTATGTCTGACATAACTACTTTAGTTAATATATTTGTGTATCATATATGAATATATGTTAAAAGTAGTTCCTGACAGAGGTTTTAATGAAATCCCTGTACTTAAATTTTTAAAATTTGTACTAGTGTAAGCACAGAAACTTGTGAATTTCAGCTGTAGCAAAATGAGTCATCTTTTTCTTCTATTTATTAAGTTCTGTAGAAATATTTTCCCACTGTTTCCTGAAAATTTTCAGATGAATACGTAAGAAGGAAACGAAAATTGTCTTCTAGAAGTGTATTCAGCACGAGACAATGTACAGAAACTTGACAATGAATTCAACAACCCAAAGGGTAACTAAAATGTCATTTTAAATTCTTTTGTCTATAATTCAAATGGCGACCTGAAATCATCTATGATCTCATATCCTGAGAAAACAAAGCAAGAGAAAGCTTACTATTGTTTTATGATGTAGTGTTGCCATGAAATGCTATATTTTAGCCTGTATTATTTTAGCATTTTAATCTGTAGCCATATATCAGGACCTCCAACTTTTGTAGTAGCCTTAAAGAATAAGCTACATTCAATTAATCATATAACATTTATCTTCGTTTGGCAATGTTTTGGCAATAGTTTGCCTAGGGCAAGGTATATGATTAGATCTGACTAATGAGACAAAAGAGGAAACAGATGAGTCTCCTGGAAATTATTTTTTCTTTTAAAAGGGGGAAGCATATGCAAAAGGTTTATTCTCAATGCCCTTGATAACACTCTTGCTTCCTGTTTGTAGGAGTGGAGCAAGCGTTTGGGGTAATAGTGGCCATCTCAGTGCTCTGAAGAGGAGACTTTGAATAACAGAGGCAATCAAATCAGGTCCAGATCTCAGGCAGGTTGGGAGCTGCTGAGCTACCAACCCCCAAATTTCATTTAAAATAAACAATAAATGTCCTTATGTATTAAATTATGGGTCACCAAATAATATCCTGCAGGTCAGATCCAGCACACCATCTGTTTCTGTAAATAAAATTTTATCGGAACACATTACAACATTTATTTAAGATGTTGCCTTATGGATCCTGTTTTTTTTTTTTTTTTTTTTTTTTCATTAGGAGAATTTATAAATAGCAAAACTGAGAAATTTTAACTGGAGCCACTATAAAGCTTAAAATATTTTCTGGTCCTTTACAGAATACATGTGAACCTCTATATTACCAGCACTGTGTTAGATGTCTCTGCTATGGTTGCATTGGTGTACCTGATCTGACAAAATCCTACCTCTAAACATGTACAACTGTTGATATAACAGCCACATTTTACAGCTAGTATATCTATTAAGCCATGGGAAGTCCCTTTCTAAATGAAAAGTAGATAGCCAAACAAGGTGCCGTTTAGAAACATATGCTTTTGGTTTAATTCTCCCCCAGACCAGTCAATATCTTACACTAAGCAATCATCCTAATTGTAGCCTAGCGGGATTCAAAATAAGTTTTTCTTTCAAAATGAGATGATTAATGGAAACGTTCTAAAAACCCACACTAGTGAGTGAAGTGCCCCTTTATAGTCATTTCAAAATGACGTTTATTTAGACGATGTGATGTAACATTCTGTGGCTACCTATTTGTCTTTTTTCTCTTGAACAAAAGAGCTAATCATGATGAGGTCCTCAGTTTCTGAACACACGGACTTCTTTTGGCAACTATCCCAAAGCTCCAGTAAGTCAGGTCACTCGGTGGCCACCGCACCATTCAAGAGACTTAAAGGCAATTTGCATACCTAAGGAATACAGGATGTAGAGCAGCATGGTTTCATAGTGTTTCCTGGGGTGTCTTCTATCATAAGAACATAAATAAATGGGCCTTAACGTTCTCGTTCTCCTCTTGGGTTCTGAGCTATGTGATCCAGACACGCATGTTTAGGACTCACACTGTTCTCCTGCCTGTCCTCTACAGCCTGAGGACCAAGACTTATCACAATGAGGTGACAGTGTAGACAGCAGGCTGGGAACCTCCCTCCACGCAGGGCTTTCCTCCCTGAGCCTCACTTCCACCCTGATGATTGAACTGTATTGAAAGACTTTTTTCTATGATCCTAGAAGATTGTTTTTTAATATTGGTTTTAATATGAAAGCAGGATTTGCTCATTCATCATCAGAAATGTTGCCAAAACAGCACTTCTTATCAACTGTTGATGATGAATGGGAATATCTGCTGTTAGGGTGGGAGACAATATTGCACAAATCTTCTTGAGTCCTACCACAAATCTTTCTTAATAAAATCCAGTGCATCAGCTTGTGTAAAGACTATGTTTGCAGTCATAAAAAGGATACTGACAATAGCAGGTGCACCAAAGATTTATTGGATGCTGTATTTTATTTATTTTTTATTTAAAGAGAAAAAATAAAAACAGAAAAAGGGTAGAAATAATACATAATTTCAAAAAAATAATAAAAAATCACTAGATGGTAAATTACACATTGTCCTCTTAGAAATAGTTGTTCAAGTTACAAAAGAAAAGCATACAAAGTGGACATTCAAACAGTGAGACTGCAAACAGTTCTGTTCAACGATTCAACAAAACTTAGCAATATGGTTATCAACTCTACACACTTAAACATACTTGAAGTTATATCCTTTAGAGCACTTTCTTTTCTTCTCTTTTTTATAATAGCAATTACACATTTTGGGTTTCATTACTTCTACGTTTCTTGTGTATAGTATATTGTGGGATCCTGTTTCTTGATCCATTTTGTTGGCCTATTTCTTCTGACAGGTGAATTGAAGGCACTTATATTTATGGATATCACTAATATGTACTTGCTTGACTTTGCCATGCTATGTTCCAGTTGTTTGTTTTCTGCTTTTCCCCATTGTTTAATTGCTTGTCCTACTTGGTGATTTCTTTCTGTTGTTGATTTGAGGATTGTGGTCATTTTTATCTCTGTCTAGTATGTCTTTCAATAGTCTTTCTAGCCTTGGTTTGGCAGACATGAATTTCTTTAGTTGCTCTTTTTCATGGAAGTATCTTGTTTCTCCATTAAATTTGAATGAAAGTTTTTCTGAGTACATCAGTCTGGGCTGAAAGTTGTTTTCTTTCAGGGATTGAAATATCTCACTCCAAGCTCGTCTTGACTTGAAGGTTTGTGCTGAAAAATCTGCTGTGATTCTAATGGGCTTTCCTTGATAGGTGAGTTGTGTCTTTTCTCTAACAGCTTTTAGTACTCTGTTTTTATGCTACATGTCTAGGATCTTAATTATTATATGTCTGGGTGTAGATTTATGTTGGTTGTGACTGTTTGCCTTCACTTATCTGCATATTAGATTTTTCTCCATGTTTGGGAAATTTTCTGCTATTACTTCTGAGAATATTTTAGTTATATCATTTTCATTGACTCCTGAATCTTCACTGATGCCTATTAATCTTATATTAATTGCTCTTGGCATCATCTTGAAGCTGGTGGATTATCATTTCATGCTGTTTTGCTTTTTAAAAATTCTATCATTGTATGATCATTAATTGCAATCCTGTCCTCAAGGTCTGAAACCCTATCCTCATCCAGCTTTGAATAGAATTTTTTCACTTATTGGATGTCTCCAAAGAGACTCAAAAGTTTGTTTCATGAATGCTGTTTGTTTTCTATATTGTTCATTCAAGGTTTCAATCAGTTTCCCATGCTCCTGTGCTTTTTTTCTCTATTGCTTCTTTAGTTGTGTTCAGCAACTGCTTTACTAATGTTGTTATTTCTATCTTTACATGGAAAAGCACTTCTAATTTGATTTCCTCTATAGCCTCATGGAGTTGTTTTTTTTTATTTCACTTGCTATATTTTCAGATATTTACAGTGTGTTACTTTCTATTTCAGTATCTCCTGTACTTGCTCCTGGTGGACTAGATGCTTGGGATTGCATTTTGCTTTTCATTTTGCCATTTTCCCCTTTCGAGTTAATATTTGGTCCTTCAATCCCACTAGTGCCAACTGTTGGTAGTAAGTATCTTGGGGTCCTAATGTAAGGTTAATATTTGTCCAATTGCTGTGTCCCTCAATGAATAGGTGGGCCAGTCACCTGACTTCCCACTGCAGGGCCTGTTGGGTGAGTCCTATAGTCTTCTTGGGCTGACAAGCCTAGTAGTATTGATGTGGGTCAACTTTTCCTTTGTGCTAATACTTTATTTTCAGGTTATTGCAGGTCACCAAATCCCCCTCTCTATAGTTCTTGTGTTGGCTGAGGCCCTATTGTGTCCCTATGGTGTGTGTTTCATAAGCTTTTTTTATTTTCTCCAAGTTGAGGGAGTCTTTATTGGCACACTCCTCACCATGCCTGATGTTCTCTGTGTGCAAGAAGGGGTCACCCACACTCTTGTCAGACTCACCAAAGTCTTGTAGTTAGTTGGAGGGAGCTTTGCTACTGCCCCTATTTACCCACTGTACACCTCTATTTTAGGGACATTCTCACCATATTGACTGGAGCCTGCTGAAATCTTCTGTTTGGGTGAGGCAGTTACTGAATCTCCCTTCAAGCTAGCACAGTTAATCCGCTATAGTCCAAGGTTGAAGCTGGACATCAACAGCTATATTAAGTCCAGGAGGTAAGGAGGGTTCCCAAGGAGGCAGTAGATGTCCTGGGTCCAGGTGTCCACTGGGCGTGGGCCAAGGTGCCAGGGTTGGTGGCATTCCTCACTGGTAGCTGGGATTACACAGGAAGCACATGGATGCATGAGCCAAGGTTGGAGGGCCTGCATACTGTATTTTATACTCAAGAGTTGGTAATGGCATAGTTATACCATTGCATATATACATATACTGGTAACAAAATTTAAACTGGTAGAATTTATTTGGAGGAGACAGTGTCGTCTTACTATATAGTCAAACGTGTTTCTTAACTATCAATTGAGTGCATGAATAGTACTAGCTACTGTATAGCCTTCCTTCAGTAGCTAGAGAAAGCATGGATTCAACAGAATGCTATATCCATTGAAATTATTGAATCCGTGCACTCCTGTCACAGCTACTGAGGCCCTGCTGTATGTGGGGTTTTCCTTTATCTCAATCACTACTCTACGCACTACTCCTGTTATCATGGAGGTAGCATCTAAACTTTCCCAGGGGTCCTCCTTTAACTACTTGACAATTTAGTCAATAAATACCTTTGGCCTCTGAAAATTCTTTATAGTTTGGCCCAAACTGTGCTTTATCATCATCATTATTATTACTACTACTATTATTATTATTTGCTACTGGGGATTGAACTGATGACCTCATTCTTGCTAGGCACATTATTTTTAATAAATGTGTAATTATTTTCAAAAAAAAACTGATAAGGAAGAAATGTAAGTCAGTTACTATAATCTGAGTGAATTCACTGGTTGATAAATAATCCTAAAAATTAAGGAACTAGGAATTGGATGTAAGGTCCTAGGTTTAATCCTCAGCCCCAAACAAACAAACAAACAAACAAACAAAAAGACAGGTCTTGAGCCTTGGAAGTGTTACTGTCTCATTAATCATTTCTGTTAGAATTCTTGAATGTCAGTTGGTCAATTTTGCATCTTTTGTTCCACACTCCTTCAGGCTATTATTATGTAGCAGCATGTGTAGCAGGCAAACAGGTGCTCCAAAGTTAATTTACAGTGGAAGATGGGGAATAAGTAATCAGAGTACAAAACTATTCAAGTTTCAGGATCACCAACCTTGACTTTGGACAGACTGCAAGTCAATCCGGGGGCTCTTCTGTGCTCAGGGTTATCCACTGAAAAACTCAGAAACCTTTATTTTCCTTCTGTTGGATGAGCAAAAGTGCTTGGAAGAATAAAAGACAGAGTATTTGAATGTTTTCACACTAGCTGGGATAATCTTGGTAAGCCTAAGTGCTTCCAAATTCACGCTTTAAGATTTCAGTTTTCCTTTGGGTCGATATGGAGTCTTCATCTCAAGGAATCACTGTGTCTTTTTTATATCTCTGTTACCCTCAGAGACATTTAGTTCAATGTAATGTTGCCTCAAATCTCCATGGATGAAAAATTGTAATTTAAAACATTAAATGTTTTAAATTAATGTTTTAAAAATTAATTTTTTAAATTAATGTTTTAAAAAACTAATGTTTTAAATTTTAATTTAAAACATTCCCTAGTAAGAAGCAAATATATAGGGGTGTGATGGTGCATGCATGTAATTTCAGCATTTGGGAAGTTGAGGCAGGAGATCACTGTGAGTTTGAGGGCAGCCTGAGCTACAAAGAGAGCTCAAGGCCAACCTATACTTCACAGTGGAATCCTGTCTGAAAAAGACAAAAAGGGTAAATAAGTAAATTGTAATGCAAATTTTAGTGTAGCAGGAATATTATCAAATTTCTTGCCGTGAAGTATTGGAAAGGAAATGATACCTTAGGAAGAAAAGAACATAGATCTACTGAAAAGTTGCAAAAAGTAGGATGAATGTCATTAAAAGTATGGAACTAACTTTGAAA
The DNA here is from genome assembly GCF_034190915.1 of Cavia porcellus. Classification (NCBI taxonomy): domain Eukaryota; kingdom Metazoa; phylum Chordata; class Mammalia; order Rodentia; family Caviidae; genus Cavia; species Cavia porcellus. The sequence continues at coordinate 76,299,414 of NW_026947490.1, forward strand.
TTTCAGATTGATGATTGCGTTTAAGATCCCCAGAATATTTATGAAGGATGTCTACTGACATGAATGCAGTGCATTTGTCTGCCCTAGGTTCTGAATGACAAATGCCAAATATACGTATCAGTCTACAACTCAGTCCAATTAATTCCTGGTTTCTTAAACCTGGCACTTTTGAAATTTTAGGACACATAATTTGTAAGGGATTCTGTGCATTGCAGGGTGGTTAGCAATACCTCTGACCTCTGTTCACCAGAATTGTTAATACAATTGCAGAGTGACAATTGAAAATGTCAACAGATAGCGCCAAATTCTTTTGTTTGAAACCAGAGAGTCAACTGCAACTCTGTCTTAAATCTTGCTTACTATGCATTAGTATGTAACACAGCAAGCCTGGAAGAGATGAGGAATTATAAAGTGTATAGCGATTAGTTACCCCTTTGTGTCTCTAGGAAATTACTGCTATGGGAAGTAGAGGAATAATACCATGAATGAAGGGACAGTAACTTGTCACCTAGCATCAAAACTAAGATCTAAATCTTATTTCTATTACACAGAAAGTACTTGGGAATAGCCTTTGAAGATATTATTAGTAATATGATCACTATACTGTAGGTATTTGGGAAGATAATCATACCATTGCATTCCCAAAATAATAAAGATGACAATTTCCCTGTCTTTTGCAATGATAAGGAGACATAGACTATTGTGTCAGAATTTGGAAACTTATTTTATAAGAAATATTAGCAAATGTAGAAAGAATCCATGAGCGACACTGAGTTAAAACAATTATTTAAAACATTTCTAAGACATCAGTTTGGAGAGTAAAATGGATCCAGAGATATTTATGTACATAAAAAAAAGATGAAACTGAGAATGTAATCATTTTGGTCAATAATTTAAGAACATTTACATTATACTACTTTTGTCCAGAAGGTGGACGCTTTGTATGTGGTATTTTTATAATGGAAGACAAATTTGTTCCAGTCAGCCTCAGCAGCTCCTCATCATTCACATCTCAGCTTCAATGTCACTCATTTAAAATACACCCTTACTTCGATTATTTAAATTGTCTACCTGTTTAGTTCCTAGTGCTTATCACAGTGTACAATTAACATTTATTTGGAAGTATATTTAACAATGGTTGCTTCACTTAAGTGGAAGTTTAAGAGAATTATCTTGTTTCATTTGTTTACTTTTGCATCACTGTTGCTTAGGCTAGGATCTAACACCAAGCATATATTGTTGGACTAAATATGTATTTAGTAAGTGAATGAGCAACGCAAATAATACTTATCAAGCAAGGTTTTCAATGATAAATTGGTATGGTAGTATAAGGGTGATTCCTCAATCACTAAGACAGTTATTCATCAGCTTTTAGAGGTGAGATAACTTGGAGCCATTCTGCATGAGAGGTGGCTCACTTGTCTTTGAAGCTTTTTCAGACTGAAAATTCAAGAAACTCGTGATGGTAGCTTGAAACTGATTATGAGGGGAGTATTTTCACCACAAATTAAGCAAATGTAAATGCTTATATTTTGTTAATCATTAATAGTGAATGCCTTTTTGTACCAGTAAATAGTCTGGAGGAAGAGGGGTCTCCTTATTTGTTCTGTTCTGGGTACTTGCTACTTCAGCAACGTAGTGCTAAAACTGAACTATAAAGTAGAGGGTTAGGTTGTTTGGAGCAACTCTTCTGCTCAGCACAATTACACCTTGAGACTTAATTTTTAAAGATGTATTTTTATGATAGAATACTATCAAGCAGTGAGAATTTATGGGGCAAGATCCTAAAAACAATGAAGTCAAGAATAGTAAACTAAAACAGAGCACTGGTTTTACCATATAGTCTATTAATTCCACACTTCTGTCTCAGGAATTAGAAGACTGAGCACAGTAATCTTACAAGGGTGATGGTATTAAGGTTAAATTTAATAGCTACAAAAAAGAGATCTTTTCAATACTAAGAATTTAACTGATATGAAATGAAAATGAAACAGCACATTTTAAAAAAGTGAAGCTCATTTTTGAAATGGATTTGAGTACTTTTTGAAATGTATCTGTATACTTTGTATGTATAATAGCAGATACTAAAAATATTTTAGGCTAATAGGACATAATTTGGGTAAAATAAAAATATAAAAAGGGCAACAATACAAACTTACAGGCATATTCAATTTCTATGGTTGCTACATTGAATAACTACAAATTTAGTGACAATGCAAATGTAGTAGCTTAGATATAGACGTCAGGAGATGGAAGTGAATCTTACTGAGCTAAAGTCATAGCATCAGCTGGGTTATATGATTTGTTTTTCTTTCTATGATTATGCAGTTCACTTGCATTCCACGGTTAGTGCCCCGTTCCTCATCTTTTCCCACAGCCAGGTGTCAGGTAGAATTTTCTCACACTACAAATGTTTGGTACTCTCTGTTCTTCCCTTTCCTCTTACACGTACTCCTGAATATGATACTTTGCTCTCTAGTATAATGCAGAATAATATTTCCATTTCAAGGTCATCTGATTAGCAATCTTACTTAAATAATAAAATTTAAATTTTTTTGGTAAGTAATTTAACATTTTCAGGTTACAAGAAATCAGATGTGAACATCTTTGGAGTCCCAGCATTGTTCCTAACACTGAGTATATGATAAAAAAAAATGTGCTTAAAATGAGTACAAACATGATAAATATGTTTGAACAACTCAGTATCAAGTTGGGTGAATTTTAATAGACAAATGGAAACAGTGAAAAACTTAAAATTAGAAGAGATTACTGAAATTAGTACCTCAAAGGATATATTGGCTGGAGACTGAAAACTGATGAAGAGGAAAATAGTTCAGACGAAAATCTCAAGTGTAGAATGCAGAAAAAACAAATGTTAGACAACAGAGAAAACAACAAATCATGAGGAGGACAAGGTGAAAATAACTAAGGCCATGTGGTTGGAGTTTCAGAGGAAGAGGAGAAAAGAGTATAACACAGAGGAAATATTCAGTTATAGTGGTCACAATTTTAGAAAAATAAAAAATAAAAAATGTAGAGTTGTGATTTTCAGAAAGTATCCAAATCTAAGCATGATAAATATAAAGTAAGATGTAAACACATTTTATAAAAATTGATGAAAGCAAGAGAAAAAGAGACATTTATCATGAATAATTTGAATTGACATTAAATGCCCCAAATAAGTGAAATCAAGAAATACAGTGATGATCGCCAGTTTCATTAATGTTGTTGTAAATGTCAGCATTTCATCTCAATGGATGACTAGCCTGGCACTGTGTATTTATATCATGTATTCTTTATTGGTTTATCAGATCATATACAGTGAATTTGCTTCCACCACTTGCTCCTTATGAGTATCGCTGTGGTGAAAACAGGCAGCCCACAGCTCGCTGGGCCTTGGACTTAGCTGGTGTTCCACTCCTCTTGGTGTGTGATGGGCTTTTTGTGACACAGCTTGCTGATTTTGTCCATGTGGGTGACATAGTAGCCCAGTGCTGGTTCATTCACGGTGACATTTTTCAGACTGAAGCAGAATTCTCAGTGTCTGATTATAGGCTGGTAACTGCGGGTGAGGGAAATAGCCCACTCCAGTTCCAGGGAGACACAGTGGAGACAGACTGATTCTTTAGATATTCTCCGGTTGCATTCTGCTTGATATACCAATAGAGTGGGACAAACCTGGGCTTCAATGGACTCTAACAGAACTGAAACAGTAGCAACACACCAGCAGCAGCTTATGGCAAGTCTGGACTTGGGTCTCATGCAGTGTAAAAGTAATGGAAGTGAGTTCCTGGTCAGAAAACAAGCAACTGGCTTAGAATTTTTAGAAAGACAAGTCCAAAGTCAGATAAGGAAGACTGGAATGAATGAATGATCCTTCAACACCGAGATGATGTTGCATCTGAACAAGCATGAGGCATTTTCAGAAAACCGTAATCTCACCTCAGAGTCAAAATAAGGAGCCAGAACCCGACCAGATTGCAATCAATGTAAGAGAGGCTTCACAGAATTTATAACAACTGACAGGATGTGGTGGTGCAAAGGCCAGTCTGAAGTGCATAGAGAAACTCTGTCTCATAAAGAAAAGAAGAAGGAGAAGGAGGAGAAAGAGGAGGAGAATAAGGAGAAGTAGGAGGAGGAGAAGGAGGGGGAAGAGGAGAAGAGGCTGAGGAGGAGGAGGAGGAGGAGGAGGAGGAGGAGGAAGAAGAAGAAGAAGAAGAAGAAGAAGAAGAAGAAGAAGAAGAAGAAGAAGAAGAAGAAGAATTTAAAACAATTATTTTAAATAAACTCGATGAGCTTGAAGAAAACACAGATTAATGTTTCAGTACTCTAACAAAGAAACTTAGATAAATGGAAACAATTAAAATTCAGGAAAGTTGCAGAACACAGAATCAAAATGCAAATATCATAGCATTACCACATGCCTGCAATGGTGAACCTTTTAGAGCTTTCACTGATAAAAACCAGCTGACTGAGACTCATATGTCACAAGTTCACCATCTGTGATACATGCCCATAGCAACTTATCTGAAACAGAAATTAAGAGAGCATTTCTATTTACAATTTCCACAAAAAGTAAAATACCCAGGAGTAGACTTAACTGAAGAGGTGAAATATCTCTACAATAAAATTTATAAGACATTCATAAAAGAATCTGAGGAAGACACAAAATATGGATGATACCCAGAATTCATTGATTCAAAGAATATTGACATTCAAAGCCATTTGTAGATTCAAAGAAGTCCTTATCAAAATCTCAATTTTTAGAGAACTAGAAAAAACAATTGCAAGGTTTATATAAAACTTCCAAAAACACCAAATGGCTACAATTATTTTAATATAAAAGTTCAAGGAGCGTTATACTGACTACAAAACATATTACAAAACTATAAAATACAATAATACAACTATGTAATATATAATCAAAACAGCATGATACTGTCATGGTACAGAATAAAGAGTTTAGAAGACAACCAAGAACCTATGGCTAGCCTATCTTTGACAAAGTTGTTAAGAACACTCAATGGAGAAATAACAGTATTTTCCATATATGATGTTGGAATAATTCAATATCCACGTGCAGAATAATAAATCTACATGCCTGGTTCTCAGTGGTTACAAAATCAACACGAATGGATTAAAGCCTTAGCTGGAAGTCTGGAAAGTATGAATATAATAAAAGAAAACATAAGAAAGTGTTTCCGGATATTAAAATGAGCCGTGATATTTGGACATCACCTCAAATGCACTGGCAATGAAATTAAAAATAGACAAATGATATTTCATAAAACTAAAAAGCTCCAACATAGCAAAGTAAATGCTAACCATAAAGCAAAGAAAGCCTGCAGAGTGGGAAAAATATTTACAATGTATACATTTGATAAGTGGTTGATACCCAGGATGTATAAAGAAAAACTTAATAGCAGGAAAGAAAAGCAAAAGAAAAGAAAAAAAAATCCCTCAAAACAACAAAATAAAACAAAAATGAATGAAGCAGAAGTTGCAATAGACAAATCTCCGAAGAAGGGCATACGGATAACCCAAAAATGCATGAAAATGCTCAAATCATTAATCAGGTGGAAAATGCAACCCAAATAGGAGTAAGATGTCACCTCACCTGGGCAGAATGACCAATACCAAAAAATGCTAAACCTCGCAAGAGCTTAGAGCAAAAGCTTAGAGTGTAGAGAAAGAGGAAATCTCGCACAGTGTTGATGGGATTGTGAGTTAATACAATCACCGTGGCAAACAGTACAGAAAGCCTTCAAAAATAAGGAAGAAAATTATAATATTATCAGTAATCCCACCAGTGGGTCTATGTCCCCTGGATCATATCATATTACTGGATTAGATCGAAGGCATGTTCATTGCTACAGTATTCACAATAGAACAGAAATGGAAACCATCTAGGTGTCCATCAGCCAAGGAATGGATAAATGTGGTACACGTACAGTGGAAAACTTTCAGCCACAGAAAGAAGGGGATCCTTTTATTTGTGACAGCACATACAGAACTGAATTCTGCAATGTTTTGTGAAATGTCTGGCACTCCAAGACTGGTAAAGCATAAACTCATTCCTATGTGGAATCTAAAGTATCCTGATCTCATAGACCCTGAGAGTGTAATGGTGGTTATCAGCAGTGCAGGAATGATGGACGGGACAGAACTGAGCCATTGTTACTAAACACCACAAGCTCTGTGGAAGTACTGCTTGTATAGCTATTGTAGATAACAGTCACATACTGCATATCTTAAAAACCTGCAAGAAAATACTTTGGAGTTTTTCAAAAAAGGAAAAAAAAAGAAATACTGAACAGGTATTTCATGTTTAACTTTAACCACTGCACAATGTATAATAGACATACACTTGGTATTATGTAGCACCCACTAATATGTGCAATTTTATATTTTTTGTGTCAAAAATATAAAAAAGAATTTTAAATGATTCCTCCCATAGATTGGTTTGCTTCTTATTTGCTTTTTAAAACTTACTATTCTTATTTGTACATGTTAATTATACAAAATAATGGGTTTCACTATACAGCTCTCATGTGTTCATATAACATGTTCATGTTCCCCACTTCCCCATCTCTTTCCTCCTCTCTGCCCCCTTCCACTCCCAAATAGTTTCTTCTAATTTGTTGTCATCTTTTTAAGTTCTTTTCCCCGTGAGAGAAATCAGGGGGAGCTGGTCTTTCTTTGTTTGGCTTATTTTGTTTAATATGCTGATTACTTCTCATTCAACTTTGAAACATGTAAACCTTTGACACTAAGTAGTTTTTTGTGTCAGTTAGTTTTTGCATTATTGGACTGATGTAGTCCAGGTGAGAAATATTTAAATGGATTGATTTAGATACACATGGCTTTACAGCTGATATCCTTTCTAATCGACTCAGAACTTCATAAAGAAAATACCACGGCCATGAGAGAGGTCTATATGGAAGATAATCATGGACAGAGCATCCCTAATCCAAAATTCTCAAATCAGTAGCACTCCAAAAGCCAAATATTTGAGCACCAAGGTGATACCACAAGTGGAAAATTATACACTTTACCTTGTGTGATGGGTCCCAGTAAAATTTCAAACACTATAGAAAATATTGTGTAAGATTATTTTAAGGATATATGTGTACATTTATGAAAGTGGGTGAATTTTATGATTAGTTTTCTCCAAAACATCTTATTGTATTTTGCAAACATTTTTTAAAAAATCTGAAATCCAAAGTATTATAGTTCCAAGTGTATTCCATAAGAGATACACGGCCTCTATACTACACAATGATGCTTTGCCATTCAGTAATTTGAATGAGTAATACAAGTAACCAGATATAGGAAGGATGATAACTATTACTTAATTCTATATATTTGCAATTTGAGAGTTTATATGTAAAGAAGGAGTTTATTAACTACTTCTCAGAAAGTATTTCAGCTATGGAGAGGTAAATACTGTTCAGTAAACCAGCTTGCCAAAAGTTTAGCAGCAATCCTGCTGCTATTTTTGGAAAAAAAAATAATACATGTCCTTATTGTAGCAGACTGTATAGACAGAAAGTGCTTTTCATTCAGAGTTTTCCGTTTGGTGCTTCTTTCATGTGGTTTTTATATTGGTGGGGCTACGGAATGAACAGACTACTAAAATAGTCATTGGATAGAGAAGTCTAATTTCTTTTCCTTCAAAAATGTTAATCATTCCTCTCTCATATCAATCCTCTGTCCCCTTTTCTTGCTTCCTTCCTTCCTGTATATGCTAAACTTATTTCAGTAGGGAGCACCAGGAATTGCTTTAAAATATCAAGCTTCTTTATTTAGTGTATCAAAGAAAAATTTGCTGAGAGCTATTCAGCAGATCCAGCTCAGTTCCTCCTCTGAACAAAATCATAATCAAGTCATCTCTCTGCAGCACTTTCAGTGAGACAGCAGCGCTAGACTCGCTCTGCCCTGCAAAGAGAAGTCCTTTCTAGGTCACACACAGAAGACAGTTATCTATAATGCGGGCCTTCAGATCATCTTCCCACTGCTTCAAAACCCCATTAAGGAGCACTGTAGCCATTTCAGCTTCATGACTAGGGCACAGATGCACGTGTCTGCCAAGAAGCATGTTTTCAAGATGTCAGAGCACTTGACATTTTATGAGGAATGGTTATCAGGAAAAGGAAGTGTTCTCTCTAGAGGGAACAAAACAGCCTCTGTCAAGCCAGCAAGAACTGTGGATAATGATTTCCTGTTTGCTAGAATGCTTCCATCACAATCTGTGATATTTTGAAAACATAAAGTCAAGGTTGGAGTCTTTGTGGTGGAAGCAAACTAGTCTCCATCAGCAGAGTGTAGGTGATAGTTTCCCTCATTTTTTACCAGGTTGTTTTGGGAAACTGGTGTCAGAAGAGGGTTTGAAAGAGTTAATGGATCCACTAAGGCACAGAAGTTTCTTGTCTGAGGCACATATTGGTTCAAAGGTCTGTAATGTGCTGAACACAACTACAATATCATCTCCATGTAAAAATTCACAGCCAAACAAGAAAGCTGCTCTAGTGAGAAGCCAGTGCACTGCTTGCATCCTGCATCCTGCCAGGTTTGCATCCTGGCTTTCCACTCAGTAGCCTCTTCTTAAAAGTGAATGCCTGTATTTTAAGGCTGTGATGATTGAATAAGGTCATGTTTAAAAAAAACTTGCCATGTAGCAAGTGCAAAATAAATGTCTGCTATATCTGGAAGCTGTTGGAATTTCAGTCAAATGAAGAAACACATTTACAACATTACAACATACTGGATTATGGGAATGAGTCTATCTTAAGCACCTGTAGTTAAATAAGAAAACTCTACCTGAGGGTGGTCCACTCCAGTGGTGATCATGAAATTTCATGAGAAAGCAAAATTGAAAGGCTCCTTTCTAGGTATGCACTGACCTTCACTGAAGTAGACACAGTTAAAATAATTCCTAGAGGAGAAGCACTGGAATGCCGCCATGTCTGGAGCTTGATGTCTGGAGATGTGGGCTGGGATTTTGGCTTACCTGCTCAGCAGTTGAGTGATTTTGGCAAATTTCATAAGTCTTTCTGAGCTTCCTTTACCTGATCTCTTAGAAAGAGTTGATAACGTGTCCTCTAGCCTTTCTCACAAAATTGGTGCTGCAATAAATTTTGTTAATGGGGTTCTATGTAGGAAAGTTTGTAATCTGTAGCAAATAATTGACCACAGCCACTGATCTGTTCCCCTTTTCTCAAGCCTTTACTCAAATCCCATGCCAGAGAACTAATTTCCTATATATTAATACCCTCCCGTCCCCATTGGGTTCTAGGAACAGAGAGAACCGAATCTATACCAGTTATGTTCTGCCACTCACTTATTCACACCAATTTTTCATTGAGCATTGATTCATTCACAGGAGTTCCTGTCTCCTGTTGTAATTAGATGAAGCCCAATTCAATAAAATCCAGCATAACTGGGAAAAACACTGGCATTTCCAAGAGAAATCAAATAAGTATATTAAGAACAGAGAAATGAAATCATAAAAAGGTTCAATAAAACTGAAACATTTCCCACAAAGTTCATATTAACTGTACAGTGTTGAGTGACTCTGTTTTCCATATACTGGAAGATGTCAAAGAAAGACTCTCAGTCTGTGTATTTTTTGAAGCACAGCATGACAACACTTTCATAATAATATATATGCATTTTATTTGCAAAGTCAAATTGCAAATAAATAGTAGGAAGGTACACATTCTACTGTAAACCAGCTGTTGCTTAAAATTATTGCCTACATCCTTCCCTTGTCAGAATCTACCTCACCTTCACAGAGTCTACTTCTTGACCACTCTTTTGTCCTTACCTTTGACATTTATTTTCTACTGCCAACACTTTCTTAATTCGTTTCCTTCCAATTACCAGTGAACTACAAATTATAAAAGTTGAGCACTTTCTTCTCATTTCCTCTGCTTCTTCTTAATTCCTTTTTCATAGTCTTAGATGTCTATAACCAAAAGCTATTTGTTGAAAATCTTGACCAAGGTTTAAAAAAGGTCATTTATTAAAAACCTTCTAGAGAAGTGTGAAAATCAAAAATAAGTAAAAGTGTGCAAATCCAAGCTAAGTAAAAATTCCATCTTGAGTGAGTGGGAGTCTGAGAAGCCAGAAAGCTCCGTGGGATTGAGCTCTGACTTTTTCCCATCTCTATGCTTTTTTTCTGAGCATCTTTCTCTGGACTAGATCCTGCATATTGTGGGGGATTCGTAGGTACCTATGTTTGTAAACTGAAAACTCAGTTCTTCCTGCTCTCCTCCCATGCCCATATCTGAGTCCCAGTGACTGTGGTCAGGGGCTACATTAACCCATTTGTCTCGGAGAAAGGAGAGAAAAGTATTGAAATGGTTGGCCCAAATTGAAACTGAAATTGGTGCTGAGAAGTTCTCTAAATTGTGTGGAATGTGGAGGAAATGCAATAATCTGAGGATGGCGAGGTGGGCAAGCCAAAATAATACCTTACCCTTATGGTCACTGGAGGTGGTCACACTGTCAATGAACATATCTAGTTTTTGTGAGAACACATTTCTCCTGGTTAATCTTACGCTACTTTAGCAATCTTTCTGGTTATATTTCCCTAGCTTATTTTCCAATAAATTTACCCATTCCATTATTCTCGAGTCAGTTCTTTTCTCTCTTTAAATACTTACCTGATTGTAACTTAATTTGTTTTCATAGCTAAGTCGTTTTCCTTACTTAAGAAGGAAGTATTTTATATATCTCTTGATTACGTTGCTTTCTACTAAATCTTAGATCTGTATTTTGAGCCATTTAATGGTATGAGGTGGCTACACATGCAGTTAAATTTACCTTCCCACCCTTTGCCACTCGTTTTTCTTTTACTCTGTTTGTTGAGAGCAAAGCCTAGTAGTAGGTAATCACTGAGATATTTTGATCCATGATATCATGATCATTACTGCACTACCGGCTACTGGAATTTGATAACTAGCAAAGGAAAAGCTAAAAATATTGGTCCCAATAGAAAGCACGCAACTTGTAACTGAGGTAATGAGATTACACAAGTAATCAACACGAGTAAATCTTTTTCACGTGGGTGTTGTCTTTCCAAGCCACCACTGAATGTTGCCCTATGAAACCCGACAGCTTCTTCATGGCACACATCATTCAGACTATTGTGGTCATGCCGTCCCACCTTCCTCTCTGGTTGTCTCACACCTTCTGTATAGAATGAACTGTCAGATTTCTTCAGTTTTCGTTCTACAGTGTCTATTCGTTTAATTTAAAATACTTTAATTGATATTTGTGTGTTTTAGCTCCTTTTTATTTTCCTGCAATACCGTGGTCACTTCTGAACTGGGCTCCTTTTCTATTTCCTTCATGGATCAATCCAATTATCTAATGGATGTCAGAGAAATTGTCTTCAAGCACTGCCCTAATTATGCTGGTTAAGGATTAAAGAGAAGGCAAAGATAGATATGAAAAGTTTGCAGATAATCAGAACTTTATTACATGAAATGTAGTCTTTGGAGATGGAAAGACTATTCCAGCTAAATATATTTATTCTTGAGAATTTGGGGCACTGGAAGATAAAATGTTTGGTTAATACACCATCTTAAAAGATGTTATCAATAAGTTAGCTGATGTCATATAATTCTTAATCTTGCATTGAAGATTGGTGAAGTAATTTTTGTTATGGCAATCTAATTTAATTAATAACATTGCTCAAAGAAGAAAGTGTTTGATCCTCTTGAAAGAGACTATAGGAGAGAAAACAGAGAAAGAAAGAAAGAAAAGAAGTCTTTATTGTGGGCATGAGAGGGCTGCCAAAGAGATGCAAGCACCTTCTTAAAAGAACAACAACAGAAATCTGCAGGCTTCATTTGGAACTGACAAGGACAGAATTAAAGGGGAGGGTGAGATGAAGAATTGACAGCTGACTGATGGAGCATTGGAATGCACATGAAAAGTGGGAGGTTCAACTTTCAGGTTTGTGAGAATACTAAATTCAGTGCTGAAGGGAGGTGCTGCCCAGAGCCAAGTTGACTTACAATGGGAAGAACCCATTATTCCCAGCTTTTGGTTGTAAAGGACAATGTGTCTCTCTCTAACTACTTACTGCTGACAGGGGTGTCATGGTAGGAGCCATGATGTGAAGTAGAATGACAAACAGCTCCCACACAGAGGCTGGTCCCGGGGAGTTCTGTCATGACTAGAAGTTCTCTAGTGGTGAAAGCTTATATCATGGAATGGATAAACTGCAAGAGGAGTTTAGAAACACAGGATGCTATAAGCAGGAAAGAAACACTTGTGATTAGAAGACCTATGATAGGCACTACTATAGGTGCCCATGAATCTAGGGAGGGCCGTGGGGTTGTATTATACTCCTTGAATCATATTTCTGTTTGCTTCCAGCTCTCAGAGCTTGTGAATTTGGCCTTTGACTATACCTGACTGGTTTGCAAAGAAACAAAATTCGTCCCCCAACATAACACAGATGCCACTTCTCTCTGCTATCAGTACATTGAAGGTGCGATGGTTTTGGGGGACAACTGCTGCTAGAGAGGTAATCTTGTCTTGAAGTGAGTCCATAGAGCTTGATACTTTGTAAATAGAGATTTTAACTCATAAGACAACAGAGTGTAGAAGCAAGCACCTATTTCATTTCCCTTAGCCTCCACGCCAATAGCTGAGAAAATTCCAATCCCTGTGAGGATTGGTGCTGCGGCCCCAGGTGACCTATGGAACATTGTGTGAGTTAATCTGTGGTCTTCAAATTTTGTCTGCACTATCACTCGTGGGGCCACTACTGCCAATGTGCAGGAGCCCTGCCATGTGGAAGGGAGACAGATGAATGCTCCAAGCCCAAAGACAAAGAATTGTCCACAGGGAGGGCACATAGGGCTAGTGATACTTGACTCTTGGATGTGGGTGCATTGTTCAAGAAACCCCACCACAAGTGTTGTACTGTAGGTTTGGTCTGAGTAAAGGGTACAGGAAGGATTTTTTGGCTATAATTGTCCTGGTGTTAAAGTTAGAGGCCCAACACTTTGTGGTTGTGCATATGTTTGAAGGGTCAGTATCACCTAAGTGACTGGATATGTCATATATGAATTTTGTTGCAGGTGCAGGCAAAGCCAGCAATTGGAAAGGTGAGTTGTATTAGACCCCTGGGGGTAGATTGTAAGACTTGCTATGTGTTGTGGGATGAGTAGGGGGATTGGAGCATGGTGAGAAGGGGAGGATGAAGGAAAGGGCTTCAGTGGTATAGACCAAATATCGGGGAGTAACTGTGTGGAGTTAAGAACATGCACATTTTGTAAGAGCTAGAAGAGCTGAAATCCCCATGTTTGGCTTTCTGGAAGTACTGGGAACGTTTATGAGTCCCTAAGTGTGACATGTAACACCTGATTTCAGGTTTACTTGCCTGTCCAGGTGACACTAAAAAATATGTGATCATCATGATTAGTTCAGAATCTACTTTCAGTTGAACCTATGGATTCACATCCCCCGTGAAGGCAGTGGTAATAACTGGCACCATAACAGGATGAATCAGTTGGGTTTTCTGGACATAAATAGAATCTAGTATTGTTAGCTGCAAGTAAAGCATCATATAGACCATGTAGATCTTTAGTACACGCAAGTGAGCAAAAGGAAATGTGAATTGTGAGGTTACCTGAGGTCCAGTCGGCCTGAGTTCAATGGTGTTATGTAGCCCACTGCTCCTCCATGTTTTGTGATGTGGAAGTTATAGGTTGAAGGCAGGAGTGGTTATGATTTTGTCAGTGTTAGGAGAGTGAAGATGGAAGCCAGGAAGATATGCACGTCCATAGAAGTTAAGAATGATTAAACCTGAGATAACTATTAGGTAGAAGATTATGAAGGAGATCTTGTGTATGATGTGAAAATCACCCAGAAAGATTGCCCAGAATATTACTGTGAAAAAGAAGAACAAGTAAAGTATAAGGGAAAAAGAATCAGACAGGGTAACAAACCACTTGTCAATCAGAGAGTAACAACTGTGAGTCTTTGGTAAGGTGACAATGGGTGGGAGCCAGGAGCTCAGATGGCCACTTGGGAGAGATGTGACCTGAGGAGTCTGTAACTGGTGGACACTGCTTGGGCTGGGTGATGTGGAGCCTGGATGGCAATCCAGCAGCCTTGACCAATGTTGGAGTTGTGAGGTAGATAAGGTAAGACCCACTCTGCTTAGGTTGTAAATGTGTGTACTAAGAAGACTTGAGGTAAATTAAGTCTTCTGGTGATATGGGGCTCTGGTTTGGCTCCTTCAGGGGTTGTCGGAGACAATGATCTGCATGTTGGTGCAGTAGATGTCAAAGCAAAGTAAGAACTGGGATATAATCTGCCAAAGGAGGAAGACCTTGGGAGGTAGGTAAATTATGAAGAACAGTTGGCCATACATGAGCTCAAAGGGGCTCAAGAAGGTAGGGACCAGGGAAAGGCCCTGAGCTTGGTTAAAGCCAAAGGAAGAAGCTAAGGCCAAGGTTGGAGTAGTTCTAGAATAAGTTTTGTGAGATGCATGTTAATGAGACCATTTTATTTTTCCACCTTCCCTAATGACTATGGATGGCACTGGATGTGTGAATGCCATGGGATGTGTAGACTTTTGGACATCTGCTGGGTGATCTAAGAGTTGAAGGCTGGGCCATTATCACACAGAATATTCTATGACAGCCCAAGTCTGCATATGAGATTCTGTAGTAAGGCCTTACCAACACTACCTGTCTCCCTGGCCATAGGACAGACTTTTATCCATCCTGAAAAGTTTCAAAGGTAAGAAGATAACTGAAGACTTTGTGATGAGGCATGTGGGTAAATTCTATTTGTGACTTGCCTGGAGTGTGTCCCCTAAACTGGTGAGTAGGAAAGCAGGTGGGAAGAGGTTCCCTTTAAGGAGAAGTCTTAGCACACAGCTGACAATTGTGTGTGAGCTGGTGAATAATATTTATTAAAGAGGGATGTGTAACCACTGTGGCCAAGAGTTGTACACGGCCTTTGATCCTACATGGAAACAGTTATGTAAGCTCATGGTAAAGTTAGAGGCTTGCTGATCTGGTAGTACCAGTTTAGACCCCTGGAAAATCTGTTTCTGAATGTTTTGTGTATAATTTGGCTTGTTAGGGAGAAGTAGCAGTTCTGGTGAATATTGGGGTAGTGGCCGGGTATCTGGAACTAATAGGAGCAGGTAGGCAGCATATAGTCACTGCACAGCCAGACTGGTCTCTGTGTCTGCAGAAGCATGGCCCTGAGCCAAAGGATCAGTGATATGGTGGTGTCCTTTGCAATGAATGTCCACTACATGTGTTGGGAGCTGTGCTGACTCTAATGGCTTAAGGATGAGAGGCCCATTAATGAGAGTGCCCCGTGCAGTAATGAGCCCCTCTCCTGCCAGACTGCAGCATGAGAGTGTAAGATACTCAGCACATAATTTGAGCCAATGTATATGCTTGTGATTTAAGTTTTCTCTAGTGTAAGGACCCATGTGAGGTCTGCCTTTTATGACAAGTTCCCGAAGCGTAAGATGTTGGCCTCGATGGTTTTTGTGATTGTCTGTATTTGCTGAACTTCCGTCTATGAACCAGGTGTGATCAGCCATGAGAAGAAGATCATTGTGAGTATGAGGGAAGAGGGTGTGAGTGGTCTACAAAACCTCAACATAGTTGTATACTGGGGCCCGCTCAGAGGTGGAAAGGAGTGTGGATGGGTTAAGGGAATCACTAGTGGAGATGATAATGGTGAAGGGTCTTGTCAGAGGGTTAAATTTACCTGTTGTAGATGTAAGGGGGTCATCAGAGCAAGGAGTGTTTTATGTGAGATTAAGTCTATTAATGGACAAGGTGAATAAATTGTAATTGGCTGACGTAGTGTGAACCTTTTGCCTCTTGTGGCAGTATCACTGTTGAAGTGAGATCTCGGAGGCAGTGAGTGTTATCAAGCCATTTGGAGAAGAGGGTCCCTTCCGGTGTCCTAGAACCCCCACAGCATTATGGTCTTGGGAGATAGAATGTAGAATGAAAGGGAAGGTTGGGTTTGGGAACATGAGAGCTGGGACTCTCAAGAGGGCTCTTTTAGTCTATGGAAAGGAGCATGTACAGGCATCGCTGGATCTAGGGAACCCTGAGAGGCCCAGTATAAAGATTAACCTAAAGGGAAAAGTGAGGACTCTAGAGATGGAAGAAATGAGCTAGACCCAAAAAGGATTATACCTGTTGCTTGGTAGTGGGCTCCTGAAGGTTCCGAAGGATCATCTTATGATTGGTGGTAATTGAGCAAGAAATAGGGATAAGGATGAGAACCAGATATTTGATCTTTGGAGAAGCTATTCGGGTTTTAGTGGGTGATACCTGGTATCCACGCCTAGAGAAAAAGTTGAGAAGAATAGCTGTATGTCATATAGCCATAGCATGAGAGGGAGAACATAAGAAGAGATCATCAACATACTGAAGGAGAGTACTGGGCTTGAGGTTGGTAGCTGTGAGGTCAGTAGCTAATGCCTGGCTGAAGAAGTGAGGATTGTTCCTGAATCCCTGAGGCATCACTGTCCAAGGGAGCTGCTGAGATTGGAGTGTGTCTTGGACTGTAAATGCCTTTGAGGTCCAGGACCGTGAAATAAGTAGTTGAGGGAAGAATGTGGGAAATCATAGTTTAGGAGTTTGGGATTACTGGACGTTAGGCACGATAGCATTATTTATGTCTCTGAGGTCTTGAACTAAATGGTAGGTCCCATGGGGCTTGAGAACAAGCAGCACTGGAGTAGTGCATGAAGAGTGTGTGATTTTGAGAAACTTATTTCTTAATAAGTGGTAAATTATGGGCTTCAGACCCTGTAAATATTTGGGAGCAATAGGATATTGCAAGACACAAGGAACCATAGAGGGATCCCTGAGTCAAATAAGTATCAAAGAGGCAGGAGTTGCACAGGTGGGATTGGAGAAGTTCCAAACAGTGGGATAAACAAGGAAAAGAGAGAGAGGGAATTCAGGAACCTCAACACCAGTTGAATAAATTTGGAGAATGAGGGCTGTAGATGGGGAGAAGGTGAAAGAGAAATTGAGCTTTAAGACAAGGTCCCTCCCTAGGAGAGGAGTGGGGCAGATTGGGATAACAAGAAAGTTATGGGTAAAAAAAGAGGGTCTGAAACCTGAAAGGCTTGACTTTCACCTGAAGAGGTCACGATGTGTGACCTTCAACCCCCACTACAGAGACTGTGGACTGCAAACATTGGCCGGAAGAGTCAGGCAAAACACTGTATGTCACTCCTGTGTCAATGAGGAAAGAAAGGAGTTTTACCTGGAATGTCCAGTGAGACTTGGGGCTCTGAGAGTCACCTTGATGGGGGCCATAGTCCCCAAGTCCCATCAATCATTAGCAGTGAACTGGAGCAAGTTATTCAGTGACAAAATTAAAAGTGACAATGGCTCAGAATCCTGGGAGGGTGGTTTAGGGGGTTGATGATTTACCCTCTGTTGTCAGAGAGGATAGTCAAACTTCCAGTGACTCTCCAGCTTGCAGATGGGGCAGGGCCCTGGTGGTGGCCTCAGACCTGGGCATGCTCCAGTCCTCTGAAACATGGCCCCAGAGGAGCTCGGGTCCTGGGCTTGCCAATGGGCTGTGAGTTGCACTGGGTCCTGAGTGCTACAGTCAAATATTGGCCCTGGAGTTTTTCTTGGAGTTTAAGTTGTTGGGCCTCTCTGTTGTTAAAGACACAGAATGCCACATCTAACAGTTCACTATAAGGAGCTTAAGGCTCAACGTCAGACCACTAGAAATTTCTCTGAATATCTGGAGCTGCCTGAGAGAAAGTGTGAGTTAAGCAGAATGACCCCCTCAGGTAGGTCAGGTCTGACATCTGTAAATTTAATAAAAGCCTCTGTCAGACAAGTTATAAACTCTGCAGGGTTTCAACTTGTCTTTGAGTTAATTCATGAATTTTGTAATAGGTAAGCTGATTCCAGGACATTTTGCAGAGGCCTATCATGATGCATTCGAAAGTTTGAGCTGTATATTCAGGACCTTCCGCACTATGTTGATAATCCCACTGGGGATCTGCTTTGGGAATGGTAATTAGTCCAGTGGGATGGTCACCGTCTAATTTGCTCTTTTCACCAGCTTCCATCCATACAGTCTGCTGAAGTTTCATCTTTTGTGGAAGAGAGAGGTTGGATATTAAAATAATATGAATATCCTCACAGGTCAAATCTAGGATTGAAAGACACATTTAAGCTGTTTGGTAAAGGTAAAAGGGTCAGCATCAAAGGCGCCTACACAAGAGGAAGATATCAGAAAGAGCTGAAATGGATAGAAGACATATATTCATTCATTTCTAAGAATAGAGGCACATATGTAGCATATATATATTACATAAATATTTGTTTAAAAAACTGTCATTTGACTGGTGACCTCATGTTTATATGACCTGAGCCTCCTATCACAAGTAGCTGGAGCACAAGAAAGGGAAGATGTCAGGATCTGAAAGAAGATGTCAATCATCATAAATAATTCCAGTTTTACATTTTAGAAGATTTTATGCTTGAAGGCATGAATACATTTAATCCATCATAAGGTCAGCAATAAAAAATTGTCTTAACCTTATGAAACCTTTGTTTTAGAACATCCCTAAATCCTAAAACCTGACCAATGTGAATATATTACACTAATATATTTTATAACTTCATTTGGGGATGTCTTCCATAAGACTATGGAGATCACTGGAGCCTCTGATGAGTGAATAAGAACGAGTAAAATGTTACCCAGTGGCTGCTTTCTTATCCATCAATTGAAGTTCTATCCAATCATCTCTCCCCACCTCAAGGGATTTTGTTTAATTGTCTAATAATTTTAAATGTTTTCTTGTAGATGACTTATGAAAAACCCAATCAAACATTTAACATATTATTTTTAAACAGTGAAAGATTCTCAAGTCTTGAGACATGAACAACAGTATATATTAAATTTACACAATCAATTATAGCATCATTTTTAACTAGCTGTAAACTCATGAGGAAGCATGCATTTAGATGTGTAACCCATATTAAATTTTGAACAAATGATCCAAAAATGAGAAAAAAATTGTTGAGGTAAAAAAAGCAAAAAACCCCAGCTGTTCTTGGATATGATAAACACAAAAACATACATAGATGATCTGTATAGGTTGCACAGAGAAACATAAACAGAAAAACGTCTTACACCATCAGAGTGCACTCCAATATATTTGGCCAATTTGAATCATAATAATTCTTATAGATTTTACAGTTGTAACTTTAGATAGATCAGTGACTTTTTTAGTTAATCAAGAGGGATCTCTTGAAATAAGAATCAAAGGAATAGAACTTTTTATACCTGTGAAAGCAAAGGCAAAGGTTATTATAACAAAGACAGCTATTGGGACGTCATAGAAATGGATCACAAATTGGGAGTCTGACACAGTTACATGTGTTGGCAATGAGGACCCTAAGTGCTTGAAATAGGGGAAAGAGCACAGTACAGTGCGGGCTGGGAGAAGCCAGCTCAGGTGTGATGCACAGGCAGTAAAGAGACAAAGACAGGCGGAGGAGGAGCACAGGGGAGAGAGAAGGGGTGATGGGGAGAGGAGAAGACGGCAATGGAGGAAAGCAGGGAGCCTCTCTGCGACATGGAGAGGGGATCTGGCAGCACAGATCAGGCCAAAAGAGCTTGGGATGTGCTGTACACCTGAAGGAGGGAGAGACATTCCCAGAGAGCAAAAAGGCCCAATGTATGGGGTCTCTGTTAGGGTAGCAGAAAGTGCAGTGCCCTCTGCTGGCCCTTGATGGTTACTGAAGGCTGGCCATGCAGGTTGGCAGTAAGTAAGCGGTGGGGCTGCTCTCCTCCAACCTGGAGCAGCAGGAGAGAGAGGGAGAGCCCCACACCCAGGCCCAGCAGTCATCCCCGGTGTGTGTGTGTGTGTGGTGCAGCCTCAGAGGGTGAGCTCCAGTAGGACGAGACAGAAAGGCGGGGATGCTGTCCTGACATGACACTGTGGTTTACCAGACAGGGACCCAGAAGAGTGTTGGCTCACCTGCATGGACCTGCGAAAACTGAAGGACCAGTGTTGCTAGGGACAGCGACAGCACAGGTGGAGAGGAGAGGAGAAGGAGGAGGCAGTGTCCGTGGGGAAGGGGACTTGAACCGAGGGCACTCCTGGGGAGTCCCACCATCATCCAAGACTCATGGCCCCATGTGTGTGGTCCTCTGATGTGAGAGAGACAAAGGAGAGAGAACGGATATAGAAAGAAAACGAGCCTTATTGCAAGCACAGGAGGGCTGCAGAGACTGAAGCACTCTCTGAAAGGAACAGAGAGAAAACTGGGGGGTTTATTTGGAATTGACAGGTGGAGTTAAAGGGGCGGGTAGAATGGCTTATTGACAGCTGATTGAGGGAGCTTTGGCGGGCACGAGAAAGTGGGAGATGCAACTTCCGAGTTTGTGAGAATGTGTCACTGTTGAATGGAGGCGCTGCCCAGGCCATGATGACTCCCACCTGGGAAGAGCCCTTCAGGAAGGGGTGAGCTGGGCGTGCGCCTCAGTGGTGAAATTCTTGCCTCGCACCGGGAAGGCTCTGAGTTCGATCTTCAGCACTGCAAAAACAAAGCAAAACAATGATTTAAAAAGAAGGCGGGAGTGACAATTTTTTAGTCAGAAGACTCCACTGAAATTTTGGCTTTCTATTCTTTAGTTCTGTAAAGCTGTAATATTATGCAATCTCTTTGAATCCCAATTCACTTTGCTGCAAAATAGGGATCACTGTGTTTATTAAAAAACTGATATTTTGCTGATTTTGAGGATATCAGATAATGTAAACAAAACATAGAACTGTGTTGGGCACAAAGTAGGTAGTACATAGGAGCATTAAATACCAATATCTATTGAGTGATTACTAAGTACCAGGTGCTGTTCTAAGAATTACTGACATGAAGAGCTGAAGATTATTTAATGTAAGTGAAATGCTACTTCACACAAGATATCTTTATTATTACTTTTTCCCACCGCCTGTAAGATAAAATATATAGTAATTATTTATTTCAAGGTCTTTCATAATCATGTTTCAGTCAATTTACTCACTTATATTTCCTTTTTTAAACATAATCTTAGCATGCATCAGAAGAATATGAACTTTTACCTCAACAAGCACATTTTTTTTTTTTTTGGTCTTTTTCATTTTTATTGGTACCAGGGATCGAACTCACGACTGCCTGCTTGCAAGGCAGTTGCTTATGCCGCTGAGCTAAATCCCCATCCCCAACAAGCACATTTTTTACCTGATGTCTTAATTTTGCATCTTGGCTTATCTGGGAATGCCTAACAAACCCCAGTATCTTATTCTATGAAAATGCTTCCAGTGAAAATTATGCCCTAGCCAAAATATTACTGTTCATAAATTTTCTAATTTTTGGTCTGTTTACAAGTAGCAATATTTTTGCGATATTTATTGGCAGTAGGTTTGTGGGAGAATCAAATTTATATATTTATAGCATAATCATTTCTCTAGAGGTAATCTGTTTTGGAATACAGAGACATCACTAAAATGTTCCACATTTTTATTAATTGTTTTCACAGTGAGATGGACCAGAGCAACACAGTGAACTGTAGATAGTTATTTCTAAAACATCTGCTCACTTCTCAGAGACGGTATTAAAAACATTTCAATTTTCAAATTTGTTGGAAAGAATTGTAGCACAGAGTTTGAAAGAATCAGCCATCTGACTAATGGATCAGTAATCTGGGGGAAATTAGAGGATTTTCTTTTTAGAAGGTTGGTTAGAATATACTCTGAATTTATCCTGAGGGAACCGTACTTGAAGAGATAATTAGGATAAATACTTTGGCAGAGATTGGGGCCCACCACTTAGGAAAAGATTCAAACATTTTGGCAAAAAGAGATTTTCTCCTAGGATCTTATTTAGCTTTGGACTATTGATCAGATGTTTTATGCGGCTGTAGATATTGGACTACAGATAGAGGGACTGGACAACCTCAGAAATGCACAGAAATCATGTTTAGAGCCATGCAAATTGTCAGGCTCAGTTGCTAATAAAGATGTAGGCTCTGCATTTGTCTTATTTAAAACTATATTATTTAAGAGTCTCACCAGTCATTGCCAGCATTTACTGTCGTCACGGACTGTATTAGTGTCTGAGTTTTACTTCTGAAGGAAAGAGTTGCCTTTATAAAAGGGTTTTATTTTAAAATATTCTTGCTAATTTTTGCATAGAAGATTTCAAAGACAGTATTTCCCCATGTACTTTGGAACAAAGATTGGTCCTCGTGGGCTGGAAAATACTTTGTTTTGTTTTGAATTGTCGGGAAGCATAGTTTAGGAAGAACACTGGTGCAGATATGTTAGGGTAATTCCAGAGCTCACTGGGATGGGCTCAGCCCTGTTTTTAATGGAACAACAGTGGTTTCAGCTCTTCCTACTCAACCTTGACACCTCCATCTGATTACCAATTTTTCACAGGTTCATAGAGCTATTGCATTTTTAAAAATTTAACTATCAGATAGTATGGGAAAACCCTTGATTTTGTTTAAATATCAACTACAAAATTGTATACAGAAAAGGACACTATCTTCAGAAGAAAGTAAACACATGTGTAAATCTAAACTGTAGCACAAGATGAAAAACAACAAAAAATTCCTTTTAGGTTTCAATAAATTTGTACTTCTAGAGATACCTGATTATACACAGGGACAAATGCTACATTTTCCAGCACTCTTTAAAATATAATTAATCAAAAGTATTCTAGTATTTAGGCATTTTATAATATTGCTATGGCATCCATGGCACAGTGGGCTGTTTGTATCATGGAAAGCTCTAGAAGATTCACCATCATTGGTTTAGAATGATTTGTGATGTAACATAGTTCACTGTGCTATGTTACTGGGTGATTTTTGATCAAATATGGAGAGAAATTGCTCTTTAAGACTCTGTTCCTCAAGATGTACTGAAAGGTCTACCTGTACTAACAGCTCTCGGGATGTTAAGTAAAAATACGGACACCTAAAATCTACCTCAGACATAGAGACCCAGAATTCTTGGAGGCAGGGAGAGAAATAAGCATTCCTAGCAAGTTTTTCAGGTTAAGTCTAGTTGTGAATACTTTAAAACTCCTTCACATTAATCAGCTTTTCATTTCTTGGGCACAATATCTGTCATTCCCAAACTAAAAGAGGAGAGTCTAGTGAGTTTATAGTTTCAGAGGTTTTTAGTCCAGTATTGGCGGCCCCTGTCAAGTTAGGGTAGTCTTTCTCTTTCTCTAATGTGACACACGAGGCCCTAGTTCAAGTCTTCTTCTGGTATGCTTTTCCCTGGCTTTGGACACAAGTGAGTTTTTCTTACTGTTAAGTTCTCAGCTAAGATTTTACCATTACACTGAGAGGTTTTCTCTTATTTTGATTATTATTATTTCTAGTTCTTCTGTTTGTATTTCCTCTTCACTAGAATACAAGCTTTCATGAAAGGTTTTCCTACTATATGGAACTCTGCTTAGCACAGAATACACTGAAGGGCTCCTTTGTAAGTACACTTTGGTTAAAGGAAATAATGAAGACATTTTCAACTAAAAACATTAAGCATATTCTTTGAATTACTCTAACCACTACACGTACCACTAACCATGTGGCTGTTTCAATTAAATTTAAAATTGGTTAAACTTAAAATCCTACATTCACTGTCTTGGTTGCATTAACTATATTTAAAATGTTCACTAGCTATTTGAAGATAGCCGCTGCTGTATTGGACAGGGCAGAGACAGAACCTGTCATCTTCATTAAGATTTCTATAGCACAGCACTCTCGAGAATGATTATCTATGCCATAATAAAAAAGTAAATGTTAAAGGAGTAAAACTTCTAACCAAGATAGATTATGTATTTTAAGGAGAAAGTGGAAAGTCAGGGGAGTTTTCCTTGTAGAGATCTCTTAAATAGGATAAATTTTCTGCTCTAGGGAAAGCTTAATGTTCTCATAGCCCGAGGGTTGGTGTTCAGACTTTTGACCCTTCAAGATGCCTTCCAGATCTAAACATAACTATTCTTGTGATTATAATTAAACTTGTATTGTGCCAAGCAAATACCAAACCTTTCACAGAATCCTCAGAGGACTTGGTCTTTGATCTCAAGGAATTTTTAAGATCACATTTTGAAGACACTTTAAAGAAAAGATTCATGAAGATTGATGACTCTGAGAAAATGTGAGTGACAGAGCCCAAGGTTTCAAAGCAATTACTTGTCTTTTCAAATTTACCAATTAGAGAAAAAATGACTTGTCCTATTTAATTTGCAAAACTTCAGAAACTCTCCAGTTTAAATTACTAACAATTGTAGCCATGTTACATTACATCGTTACCTAAGGGCTTGTCTCAGTTCTTGCAGGCTGGTGTATCTTATAGCTCATTCCCAAATTGCATTATGACAGTCTTCATTGTTAGGATGACCAGTCAGAGCTCTCTGAAATAGTCTCTGAGACAACAATTTAAAGGAATGTTTTACTGAGTCTGAATACAAATGTAGCCATAGGGCTTGTTTGGTTCCAATTCAAGTCAAGCATGGAGAGAGGACATTGCAGTCTGAGAAAATGTGATCATGGTTCAAAGATTTCTTCTGTTCCATATTCAGTGAGCTTGCTGAGGAGGGAATAAGAGGGAAAACAGAGGGATCCTTTGTGTTTGGAAAACCAGTGATGATCTGATTTTACAGAATGGAAAATACCCATGTGGCTCCTACCTGAAGAAAGGCTGCTTACTTGCTATTCAGAGGAGCAAAGTATCATCAAAACAAGCTTCCTTGGGCTGTTTTGCATTGGCTTGCAATGTCATCAGGTATTTCAGGCAAAGAGAGTTTGTATCAGTTCAGTTGACAGGACTTTATGAATTTTAATATTGACCCCATCTTCGTATTAGTGTTGATGCATCATTATCCCTTTTTTAAAGTAAAAAGATGGAATTGTGCTAAAACTATAGAGCACTGTCATTCTGTAAAGTGTTTGAAACAATTCAGGTGAAGAGAAAAATGATATGACTTTGCAAAGTTTGTTCTAATAAATTCAGAAGCTGGAATTCAGGTTTAATTTTAATAAGTACAATAAAATGTAGATTTTTTAACCATTCCACTCCTAGGCCCATTAAGCTAGTTTCAATTTGGGCTTCTTTACAAAGTCCTTTAATGCTTTTTCAGTCTTGTGCTCGGACTGCCCAAGAGTCAGTCATGTGGCCCTAAGAGAGTATAAAAACTTTGTACGCTTACAGGAAAACTCCTACTGTTAGTTTAAGATTATGCTTGCAAAAAGGATGGATGGAAAACTGTAGAGCCACCTCATGGCTGTTTATTGTTTAAAAGAACTGAATTTGACATAACAAAATGAGGCATCCATAGGAGTACCTGTGGTTCTCACAATTTACATATTGGGAGCAGGTATTTGGTCATCTATATGTTCAGTTACCCAAAGAAGAAATATACATATCATAACCTGAGGTGCAGAGAAAGCACAAAAGGAAAAAATATGCTGATGGAAAAAGATATTCAAAATTATAATTTCTTAGGGGGAAAATAAAAGCAGTTCAATCAGTTTACTTGATTTCCATTCCACAGCATACCACCTTAAGGAAGACAAGATGTGTTTCTTGAAGGAACACAGCCAGAATAAATCTCTATTCTTGCTACATAAAAAGATGTTATTTAGAAACACAGAAGGACATAAATAGCCGAAAAGTTACGTTTCTAGTTAGAACAATGCAGCAGATTGGAACACAGGTGTGTCATTACTTTGCTTCATATTGTTGCACCATTGTGACATCGAATTCCTGCCCATCCTTTGGAAATACTGACAGAGCTTTGACCAGCTTTCATTAAACTCAACAGTTCTTAGATTTTCTGCAAATTGCATTCCCTTGAAGATTCACTAACTCATGTTGCTTTCTTAAAACTTATTGTTTAGATAGGTTTAACATTGAGTGTATGAAGATGGCTATGCTTTGTATAACGTTATGGTTTAGAAATAATTATCTTCTTTAGAAGATAAAGTAAGTTAAAATACTTAACATCATATTACTGAATATGTAAACTTCAACCCTGATAAATTTCTGAAAAAATCATATTGCTACATAGATATCTTCCTTTTATTACACAAAATATTTTCAGCAGGGACTCCAAAACATTTTCATCTGATACTTTTGCAAGATGATGGCCTGAAAATGAGGTCACTCTACCCCAAAGTCAATAAAAACAGAAACATTTCTAAGCTTATGGCTAATATATTTACTGTGTAACGCATTATTTTGAAGAACTAATATATTTACTGTGTAACGCATTATTTTGAATCTTTCCTGTAATCAGTTATCCCAGAAATGGGAAAGCTTTTCACACGAGACCATTGTCTCATATGCTTGAGAGTTTGAAGCCATAGAGAAAGATAATTGGATCAGGATACCAAACATTAACAGAGGATATAAGTGTAGATACAGAGCTATAAATCTATTTGGGGCTTTCATATACTTTTGCCCACATCCACCACTCTTGAACGCAAGGGCTCTGTCTACCTAGCTTATTTTCTGACTTCCACAGTAACCAGCATAGTGTTGGAATGGAATTGAAGAGTAATAAATATTTGTTGAAAAATAAATGATCCCAGAAAGCTATATTTCTTTTCCAATTCAGAATAGTAAAATCAGATTCAAATTTAGACTTTTTGTAGTTGTGTGACTTCTGACAAGATTTTCTTCATGATATTAATACTTATTGATTTTCATAAAAAAAAACTAGCAACCTAAATGTGGTTGAATCCAGAAATAGTCATAACAAGAAATCCCATTTCCAGTGAGATAATCTTTTTCAGAAAAGATTAACTCTTGTCACAATTAATATAATAGTTTTATAAACTTATGGGAAAACCAAATTCTACAAGTTTTGTTCATAAAGGGTTTAAAATCTACAGTGATCTATTGAACCAATTTGTCTTAGGATTTCATAGTTTCACTGTGAAATTCTCGTGTCCCAGAAATCACCTTAATCTTAGGAGAAAATGAATAGTTGATCACTCTACTGAGATCTGAACAGTGTGTGATCAGACTCAGAGAGATCCTTAGAATATAAAAGCCCCATAGGAGACATATGGCGTAGTTTTTCTCAGGATGCTAATCTTGTAATATTTGGGAGGAAATAATTACTTATATGTTTACAAATGACATGAGATATCAAAGAAACCTTCAAAAATATACTAGCAATTTTTAAGTTTAATAAATATTATATAAATATTTGATGAAAAGGGTCATAATGTCTTATATCACAATTGAGCTGGAGAATTATGGGTTGATATAACAGTTAAACAGTTTTCTATGGTTGAAAGATCTAATCAGACTAAAACTATTCTTAGTAAGTCTATGACAAAGGTTATATAGAATATCAGGAGAAATGAAATACACACTATCACTGAGGGCCCAGATTTTCTAGGTAGATGTCTACAGGGCATTTTGCTAATGAGGTAGAATGGATATGATTTATTGAATTATTAGTCATCAAGGTGTGTATGAGATAATTTTGCTTGCAAGAGAATCCAAAAAATAGGGCTGCTAAATTAGGGTGGATTTTTTGCCCTGCTAGTGTTGCTATAAAAATTTGGCTGGTAAACCTAATGAAACAGGAAGAAATGTAGAGGATATTTGTGGGGAAATTTAAAACTGTAAATGATGCAATGTATACATACATTTGGACTATATCTTGGATATCCTCAGAAATAGACATAAAGTCGCTCAAGTCTGTATTCAGTTATAAGTCAGTCATCAACATACAAAGTGAACAGTTACAGAAAATCACCTGCTATGACTCACATCTAATATCTTCCTCAAAAGTCTTATGTGTATGGAAGGTGATTGGATCGTACATGCTATACTCTCCTTAGTGGGTTCGTCTATTGATCAGTTCAGTAGTTAAATGTGCCCCTAGGAATTGGAGCCTAGTTAAAAGTGGGTTACTGATGGTGTGATGTAGATGGGAATGTTCTGGTACCCACCTCCCTCTTTCTCTGCTTTCTGACTTTCATAGTGTGACCAGCTTTACTCTGCTGTGTCTTTTCTACCATTTATTTCTGCCTTGGAGGCAGCTGATTTTGGACTGAACCCATTGGCACCGGTAAGAAAAATAAACCTTTTAAAATTACAATTGTTGTGTACTTTATCCCAGGGAGAGTAATAATGACTGATACAGAAATTGATATTGGAGAAGGGGGTCATAACTGTGACTACACTTGACCATGTGGGTTAAAACCTTTAGAACTGGCTGTGTAGGGTAGCACATGCCTGTAATCCCAGCATTTTGTAGTCTGAGGCACAAGGATTGCCTCAAGTTCAAGTCCAGCCTGAGCTACATAGTGAGTTCAAGCCTGAACTATACAGTGAGACACTGCCTCAAAAAAAATCTTAAAAACAAAACTAAACAATAAAACTTTAGAATTGGTTTATGGGGAAAGTTCACAGAGGTCTGGAAATGTGCGCTTGAAAAACCCACAATGCTGTAAGCAGTTCAATGAGTCATTCTGGTCAGAGCTCTCAGATGAGAATGCAGATAGTGAAGGCTAGAAGTTTTCAGTCCAGAAAAGGACCCCATGGGCAGTTGGACTCATATATTACACCCTGGCAGAAAAGTTATCTTCATTTGTCCATGCCCTGAGATTTCAGAGTCTGAGATTAAGGGAATCAGACTAGTTACTGTGGCAGAGGAAGTTTCAAAGCATCCCAACATCGAGGGCCATTTTGTGTACTTTTTGGGGAGGAAATAATTTCATAGTTAAACTGTGACTAGGGCTTGTCTGAGACCTAGTATCTTGTCATGCTAACTGGTTCTGGTATGCAAAACATAACTCTGAGCATCTGTGGTCCCAGTGGAGGCCTCAATAGTCCTGTGCTGATGTAATGCTCTGGGACAAGGTTTCACCAGCTGAAGCTATACGGGTTTCTTGAGAACCAAGTAATAACTAAAAAAAAAAAAAAAGGTTTCACCTGGGGAAAAGAATGAACTTCTTATTAAACCCACTATCCTCATCAAAGTAAGATCCTCATTTGTTTAAGATCACTGCCACCCTCTGAGTCATAGAAGTGATCTTCATCAACGTAAGATTCTTCTCAGCCTAAGACCACTGGCGCCCTCTGAGTAAACCAGTAATCCCCTCACCATTTCCCTTAATGTAAATGTGATCAATAAATGCTGAAGTTCTGGCGGTCTTGTGGACCTTCTTGTTACCTGTGAACCACTGGTGGTCCCAGATCCCCACTGCACTTTGCCTCTTCCTCTTTCTTTTTGCCATGCGCTGTAATACCTTGCAGGAAATTGGGGTCCACTACAAGCATCCTCAATGGACCAATGTTCAGGTTGTGACCTGAATATAGGTGACGGTTTCTAGCCAAATCTATGGTGAGAATCAGCACCAAAAGACAGACCTGAAGAACTTGAAAATTTTTATTGGTGGCCAAAAAGGAAGTACTTTATAGTTGAGGTCAAAGAAAACTGGTTTGCTAAAAACAATGGAATTAAAACAAAGTCAAGTGCTTTTCAGGACAATAGAAAATGTGACCTAAAGATTTCTTAGGAATCAGTAAGATCGCATTCTTCACAGACAAAAGCATCTACAATGTAAAGATTTCATTTGGGAAGAGATACTTAGACGAGCCACTACTCAGGAAATGCTGCCTAACGAATTAGTCCCTCACATTCGTGGTACAATGTTCAACTAACCAATCACTCAGAGTCATCTACAACAACTATCCAAGTGGACCTGGCTACTGGTTGACCTGGTAGCAGACTGAATCATCTACGTAGTGATGGCTTTACAGGCATGCACAATGAAAGGGTTAAGGGGTCATGGAGGCTGTCACCAAGAATTTGAAGGAAAACCTAGAAGACTAAGGAATATAATCCTACTTGGAGACTCCATGACTTGAAAAGTCCAGGAATGTGGAAAATCTCCCAGGGGAACCTGCGGGTAGTAGCACAGCCACCCCAAGAGAGAGGCCACACCTATAAGATTTCTGATGAGGGATGACCAAGTCCTTTGAAACTCACATTGGCCAAAATTTGCCCTGGGTGATGGCATGCAAGTTCAGGGGTTTAAGATTGGTCCTTCTGGGTTTTAGTCTTCTGTTCTGATGTGAATCCTTTCTACTCTCCTGTTTCTTCCTTTTGGAATGGGAATGCTAGACTCAGAGGAGTCTTTGGACTGAGTGTATTGATATAGTTTTCCCAACACTCATCTTAGAAAATTAAGTCCAAGATATTAACTACCTGATTCACAAAGCAATATTTTGTGAGCATTGCTGGGGCTGTTAAAATCTTTGCAATACTTACATGTAGACTAAATGAGTTTTTCATAATGAGAGGTACATGAGTCTTTTGGGGGAGGGGTGGAATCTTGTGGTTTAGATCTAAAAAGTCTCCAAAATTTTCATGTGTTTGGAAGGTGATTGAATCATAGTATATCATATTCATCAATGGATTCATCTATTGATGAGTTCAGTAGTTGAGCGTGCTTTCGTGAGGTGGAGATGAGTTTTAGGTTGGTTACTGGGGCCCTACATGGAGATGTATATGCTCTTCTCTCTTTGCTTCTTGGCTGCCATGAGATGCACATCTCTCCTTTGCCACACCCTTCCACCATATGACTCTGCCTTAGAGCCAGCTGACTGTGGACTGAACTTACTGGAGCCTGTGAGCCAACAAATCTCTCTTTCTCTAAGTTTCAAGTGTTGGCTGCTTGCTGATGAGAAAAAGATTAATAATCCAACTCTATATTTTCATAATAAAAAGATGAATTTAGAATGCAGTTATAATCAATAGCTATAAAATAGTTCATTGGTTCACATATAATAGATCTCATAATTTTTAACAGTAGGAAACAATTTTTGACATCAGACTGTTTAGAGTCTATGAAATGATATATTTCTTTATGATTCAGGTAATTAGTCTAGTAGACTTACCTGTCTGTGGTGAGAGGTGGGAAGACTTGATCAGTGGATTTAAATGGGTTTAAATAACTCAAGTTAACCAAACTTTGATGGAGTTCATAACCTAGTGAGAATGACTGCGTAGATCATTGACTCTGAGATCGCTTTCAGAAATCTGACTCATATCTTCACCATAATTCCATAGATACCTTGACAGAGGACCAGTATTCTGCTCATAGATGACATACATCACTCAGGGTGGCTTTATGTTCTTTTTTAAAAAAAAATTATTTAAAAGGAAAAAGAGAAAAAACAAAACAAACAAAGTGGTGTAAGGGTACAAGCAATACAGAACTACAAAAAAAAAAAACACAGTAAGAAATCACCATTTAATAGATTACACATTATCATCTTAGAGATAGTTGCTCAAGTCACAGTATCAAAGCTTACAAAGTGGACATTCAAACAGCAAGACTGCAAACAGTTGTGTTGTTCAATGATCCAACCAAAAACATTAATATGGTCAGTTATTTAACACCCCTAAACACACTTGCAGTTGTATCCTTTAGAGCACTTTTTTCCCCTCTCTTTTTTGCAACACAATTTACACATTTGGGTTTTATTACTCTTTAGCTCTTATTACTTTTTTGTTTTGAAAGAGAATAAAGTCAAATATGGCAAAACAAAGCTGTCAGTCAAAACCAAGGATAGACATAGCACATGATGTAAAAACAGAGTACAAAGTTATCAACAATGATTACCATAATGCCTCTTGCTTCCATAAAAAGAATTGTCTATCTCATTAGGTATTATAAAGCTGAACAAAACAGTAGAGAACAAGACCAATAAAACCTAAACCTTATAAACATTACAGGACTTCCAAAGAAGATAGTAGTCAAACCAGAACGGGCATCTTAGTGAATCTTATTGCCTTCAAAGTAGTTGCCTATACCCATAAACTTGATACTATCATACAGAATGGAATAGAGTCTAATCAGTCAAAACAAGGTAGTGGGAGTATTACAGGACTTCAAATCAAGTTAATAGGAAATCAAAAAAGTTATTATAATATATCCTGCTATTTTTTAATTTTTCCCCTTAATTAAAAAATCATAAAAAATAACTAAATAATTTTTTAAGGAATTAGGGAGAGATTGAGATAAAAGAACACATAACAACATAACAATACAGGTCAAAGCATGACAGTTTCAGCAACCTAGTGCTTCACCAAATAACCGGACTTAATAGTAGTTACCATAGTGTCTTTTTCCTTTAAATATTTGAATATCACTTTGTATACTATAGCTTCAAATATATCAAGTCAGTGTAAAACCATTCAAGTGGATGAAAGCACTGTAGGGTAGAAACAGCTAACAGAAAACGAACAATGGTTTCTATATTATCTCTGTGCCTATAACAATTTTTTATACTGTCACATATAATAAAATCCAGCAAGATAAATCATGATAAAACCAATGGAGACAGAAGAGCCATAGTTTGTTGGGGCTTCAAAACAAGATGATAGCAAATCAGCACTAGCTATTATGATGACTTATTTTCTTCAAAATAGCTGTTCGTTTCATCACAGGCAATGATACCAAGCAGCCCAGAATAAAGCCATTCCAATTAATAAGTGAAAACTTTATAAGGCCTCAAGGCCACATAATGGGGAATCATGATTACCACATACTTTTATATATTTGAATCATTACTTACATTAGGGAAATTATTCGGTATTCACACATGCGAGATTGATTTATTTCACTTATGAGTATGGTCTCAAGCTGAGCCCATTTATTGATAAATATCTCAATGTGATCCTTCTTTATAGCTGAGTAATACTCCATTG
Organism: Cavia porcellus; assembly: GCF_034190915.1. Classification (NCBI taxonomy): domain Eukaryota; kingdom Metazoa; phylum Chordata; class Mammalia; order Rodentia; family Caviidae; genus Cavia; species Cavia porcellus. The sequence continues at coordinate 76,332,200 of NW_026947490.1, forward strand.
TATAGAAATACCATAACTTTTTTATCCATTCCTCAGTTTATGGACACTTGGGTTGTTTCCAAGATCGGGCGATTACAAATTGTGCTGCTATAAACATAGGTGCACATATATCACTGTGGTATGATGCTTTCACTTCTTCTGGGAATATGCCTAGAAGTGGAATAGCTGGAACAAATGGGACTTCCAATCCCAACTTTTTGAGAAATCTCCAGACTGACCTCCACAAAGGTTGTACCAGTCTACACTCCCACGAACAGTGTAGGAGAGTTCCTTTTTCCCCACAGTCTCTCCAGCATTTTAGTTGTTGGTTTTCTTGATCCTGGCCATTATTTCAGGAGTGAGATGGAATCTCAGTGTGGTTTTAATTTGCATTTCTCTAATGACCAATGATGAGGAACATTTTTTCATGTATTTATTTGCCATTTGTATTTCTTCATCTGAGAAGTGCATATTCATCTCAGATGCCCATTTTTGTATTGGATCTTTGAATTTTGGGGGTCTGAGTTGTTTTAAATTCTTTATATGTTTTAGATGAAAGTCCCTTGTCTGAGGGAAAGTTCACTAAAATCTTTTCCCAGTTTGTGGGTTTTCTTTTCACTATGCTGGAGAGTTCTTTTGACATGCAGAAACTTTTTAATAAGAAATGGTCCCAGTTATTGATTCTGGGAAGTATTTCCCATGTGGTTAACTAGGATATCTGATAATGTGATCTGTTTGTGGGTCAACCCCATAACCAGGTACATTCTGCTTGTCTTATTCCCCACTATTTATCATCCCCTATCACCTCATATCCTACTACGTATCTCCCCTGTGGTCCACAATAACTATTCTTAATTTTCTGATGTTCCAGATTCTTCCTCAAATTCATGCCTTTGACATTGGAGTTCAGTCTCCCTGGAAAACTGACATCAGAATTTACTTCTTTCTCTTTAACCTTTATATCTCTTCTTTTTGTGTACACAGTGCTGGACATATTATAAATATCTTAACATGATGGATACACAAGTGAATGAATATTGCTGAATTTAACTCCTGATTCATATGCATGTATTTCAATGTGATAATGCCCCTGTATATAGGAGTTGTTTAAATACGTTGTTTAATTAGAGAGGAGACCTAATTTTCTATTTAGATGACCCCATAGTAAGTTTCAAATAGGACCTCAAGGGAGAGTTGACTCATATAGTTGCTTGGCTCATTTTCCACATTGAAGTTGAGAAGAATCTGGCCACCTCTAGTTTCATCTGTGGCAGGACAGGTCATCAAGGGACATCCCAAAAAGTGTGCAGAAATGGTCTCTAATGATTTCCAGGTGTAATTTGAACAAGAATAATGATGAGGAATCCTTTAGAGCTCAGAATGATATAAACAACTCACTGTGGCACATATGCCATACGTAGGCTACTATTGAATCAGAGCCTGGGAATGGAAATTAGGCATTTCTGAAGAGTGTTATACAGGGACTGTATGTGCATAATGTTTTTCTCATTCTGGTGAAAGTATAAATAAAATGATATCTTAAAGTTACAATTCATAATTCTTATATTGAAGCGATAGATTGTAGTGATCAATTACCTGTCTATCATATTCAAAAACTTAGTTTCACTTCCCAAAATTACAGAAACAAACCAAAACTTAAATAATGCCTCCTTAAGGTGATTAGTTTACATAATTTTATAGTATAAAGTTAGTACTGTCTGTATGTAACAGCAAGAATATATGCAAACTGTTGGCATTGATGATTTAGCCCAGATTGGTTTTCTTTGCTATTGTTGTTTTTTTCCACCTTATAAATTGAAATAAAACTGCATACCATACCACATTCCATAAATCCCCTACCTCTACTTAGCAATGTGCTCAGGGCTGCGGGACAGTCAGAGGTTTCCCAGAGATGGAACTTGAAGCAATCTTATGAGAAACTAAAAACAGGGGAATGGGAGCGAGCTGGGAGGTGATGGTGAATCAGTATTTCAGGCCCTGAAGACGGTGTAGGCAAAGGCCCTGGAGAGAGCAGCTTTGTGCCTCTGGGGAGCCCGTGGCACACATGGCCCCTGGGCTGCTGTCACCAACAGATCTGAAAGATTTGCCTTCACCATGTGGGCTGCAGAGGGTACAGTGGAAATGAGAGATGACACTCGAGAGGGATTGTGAAATGATGAGGGAATTTCGTTAAGGGATACTGACATTTTTCCTATGTGACATGAGTTGGCTTGGCATTTTGGGATCTCGTAAGTGCACCCAGTTTTCATGGTGAATGAATGACACATAGGCAGTCTGAAATGCGAGTGGCTAAGGGGCTTGTTCACCATACTTACGGTAAAGTCTAGAGAGGAGACTCAAACCCAGGTCTGGGTTTGAATCTGGATAATGTCACTATGGATATTAAGATGAGTTATTTTAGAAATATCCGTATTTTCAAAGGAGCAAGACTTTTACAATCAAGAAAAGTGGGTTATTTACAAATTTAGTTTTATTGACTTAGTAATAAACAATATCTTGTTTTCCAATTTTGTAAAATGTTGGCCACATCCTCCACTTTTCCATCTCTTATCTGACCTCATGTCTGATGATTCTGACATAATATAGTGTGACCATATCCTTTATACTTTGTTTACTGACTTGTCTAAAAGTTGAAATAAATAGCATGAAGATAAACTATAGAATGACATAAATTCACATATACAGAGTAAAATATTACTACAATTTTAATTTAAAAGTTGATTTTGGTTGTGTATGTTATTTATAGATTCTTTTCCTTTCAAAAAGTGCCATGGTATTACAAGACTACATTTACTAAGTTAATTAATGGTCAGTTTTAAATTTAAAAATTTAAATTTAAAAAATTTAAATTTTAAACTTCATTTAAAATAAAAACAGAACATAACACACTCAGCATTTTCTCCCTTACCTATGCCTATAAGGTACTCTGTATAATTCTCTGCAATAGCTAATAGAAATGCTTTTAACATAGATGCAGTCATTTTATACTGGAGTGAGCAGTAAAACAGAATAGCAGTTACTTCTGGTTGAATCTAACTAATTTTTAATAAGAATTTTTCATTTTCTTTTTACTGATAAATTAAACATAAGTCATGTGATAGTTTTTTGTAATGATATTATATCATGTTCACTGAAGCACTTAAGGAATTTATTTGAAGTATGAAAACTTTAGTTTGGCTTTAGTTTTATTCCTTGTCGTTTCCTTCTAATTTTTTTTTGAGAAGAGGTTTGGTGATTGACACCATCTTTATGAACTCATTTTCTAAACCATGGTAAATGTTCCAACCCTTAAAATGTTAGTAATTTTTCTTTGCTTCTCCCACTCTGCTAATTTGCACCTGCTGCTTCTGTTTTAGCAGGTGAAACCCCTTGGAGTTTTTGCTCTGATGTGTTGTCATTCACTGTGTTTTAACATTCAGTTTATCTTTGGTTCATATTACTATAGAGAATAACTCAAAATTTATTACAATCAATGAATCTACGTGGGTTTTTCTACTAGGTTCCCCAAAAGCAAGATACGAGTTCTACAAAACTTTAATCTCTGTGAATTATGAGGTAAAGAGCAACGACTTTGGGGAATTCTTGAACTTTACTCATTTGGTGTGTCAAACAAAATCAGAGGGAAAGTTTTCAGTGTGTTAAGCTGGGTTAATAATATAAACATTAATTTTTATTTACAAAAGTAGCATCATCATTATTACTGGACAACTGAAAAACATAGACTATTAAAACTACAAAATTATCATGGATGCCTCCACTTACAAACTATTTTTTGTTAACATCTTTATACATGAAAAAATTCAAATTTTGTTGTAATTACTCAATTCATGTTATGTTTATAGTGTTTTATTTTATGTTACAGGCTTTTCACAGGTTTCAATGTGATTTTGAGTAACTGGATGTTCCATTTAATGGGTAGTCCTTAATAATCTGGAGTTATTTTGATGAAAAATTTAAGGCTAGATCTAAATTAGAATTTAACTTTTTGTTTGGGCAAATATGTATTGGTTGACTTTTTCCTTTAGAACTATAATTTCTTCAGTTTTGTGGGATACACAGTTAGGAGGCAATTAGTTACCTAGTAAAATACAAGACTGGTGGAAATGTTGGTACAGAATGAGTACACCTGCCTAAAAGAGAGCTCTAACAACCTTCTAGACACTTCACAGTGATTGGTGGAGGCAGACTTTTAATAACAGATTTTATTTAAAACTTTTGCTGTTCAAACTGACATTTGAGCACAGCTTATTGAAGATTAAACTCAATAGATCAAAGCATGTACAAATTAAGAAAGAAAAGACTTATAAATGCATAATTGTGAAACTAATGTCCGGTGGACAGCCTACAGATTTTATTCCTTCTCCTTTCAAAAGGAGAACTCAGATAAAATAGTTTACTAAGAAAAACTAGTCTTAAATCTTCTCTAAATTTCTTACAGAATTCATCAGTGAATCCCTCAGGACCTGGGCTTTTATTTGTTGGTAGATTTTAATTATATGTTCAATTCCGTTGGCTGATATTTGGTTCTTTAGACTTTTTATATCTTCTTGATTAAACTTTGGTAATTCATATGCATCTAAGAACTTGTCCATTTCCTTCTGTGCTTTTCCATCTTATTACAGTAAAGATTCTCAGAGTAGGTGTTGGTGATCTTCTGGATTTTCTCAATATCTTTTGTGATTTTACCCTTTTCCCCCTTCTAAGTGCATGAATTTCAGACTTTCCTTTTTTATGATAATGTTGGCTAAGGGTTTGTCAGTTTTATTTTATCTTTTAAAGAACCAACTCTTTCATTCATTAATTATTTGTGCTGTTTTCTTAGTCTCAATTGCATTGATTTCTGCTCTGATCTTTTAAATTTTGTCCCTTTGTTTGAACTTTGGCTTGACTTGTTCTTTTTCTAGAAGTTTGAGGTTCAATACATAAGTTATTTATTTAGCTCATTCTCTTCTCCTGATGTGGGAATTTGTGGCTATAAATTTCTCCTTTAGGACTATTTTCATTGTGTCCGTAATTTCTGGCAGTATCAAGTACTGGCTTTTTTTCACATCTATTATGTATATGATCTCAAGTTTCCTAGCTTACTATTAGATTGGCTAGATATTCTAGTTGAAAAATGTTCATGACATTTTAGATTGTTCTTCAAAAGGGTTAATTTTATGTTTAACTGCTCTGTCAATTTTCCTATAAACCCATTTGTACCATGTTAGTGTTACCAGTTTTGTTTGACTGATCATTGGAGAAACTAAGAAACTTGTTAATATTCTCAGATTGTGATCCAGACCTTCTAAACTTAGGTGTAGAAATAAGAACACAGGATTCGTTATTTAAAATAATTTTGCAGAAGATAGAGATGATCAACCTAAAACATGGGATATAAAGATTTGTTTGATTGTATTAATGCAAATACTTTACTATAACTTATAGTTATTACGATTATCATTAATATGTCATCTTTTTCAGATAATTATTTTAAGTCAAACACTACATTTCATGTGCTACATATTACATAAACACAAGAAATGGGCTTAAAAATTCACTTTTTGCAGCTTAGAAAACTAATAGAAAATTGAAATAATTGAAATTTGAAAGTCACACATGCACATAAATGCACAATTCAAAGAATGAAGGAAGCATTAATTAGATGCTGGGAAACTTCCAAATCTACTTCATTAGATCTTAGGTACATTAGTCAGAATTTCAGAATTCTTAAACTGCATTTTTATTTCTTTATTTTTGTTGTTTTAAAGAAGGGAACAGTGAATTTGCAAAGTTGAACTGAAGGAGTTATTTAGACTGAAAATTTTGTTATAACAATTCTAGTACCATTGGCTTTCATGTGCAAAGCCAATCTCAAGTGATTTGTATCAAGATGAAAAGACTATGAAATGGAAAATAAAGTAAAAGAATTAAACTCTTATTTATTGTTAGATCAAAAATCAAAATAATCTTGTTCACAGTGCCTTGCAGAAAGACCACAGCATGATTAAACCTTGGTAATCTCTATTTACTAAAGCTGCAATTATTTTGCACACATAGAAGTGTATCTTTTGTGGTTAAGTGTGGTGACATTCTTGTACATCATCCCTCGTATTTCTACTCTTGGTGTCTGCTCATTACAAATGATATTTCAAGCGTATGCTAGAATTCTACATTAAAGGTGGTAGCTAACAGGACTTTAGTTTGGTTTTGACTGCTCTTGTGTTATGGTTTGTGTCTACATGACCCCCAAAGCTTCATGCAGTCATGGGGGCAGGCTTCTAGAATCTGTGATTGATTCACGGTCCTGTGCTGGGATTATAAGTGTGAGAGCAGGGTGGGTAACCTACATACCATATAAGGGACAGAAAGAGTCTTCTCTGTATGCTCCTCTCTTTTTGTTCTTGCTGCTTTTGCTATATTCTGCTGCCATGAACTATTGCCCTCGGCCATCAGCCACCCTGCCTTGGGCCCAACAGATTTTGGACTGAAGCCTCCACAAACTGTGAGCCAAATAAACTTATCATTCCTTAATTTTGGGTATAAGATATTTTGTCTCAGTGAAGAGATAAAATTAGAACAGAACTTTCAAAGCATTTTCTCAACAAGGCAGTGCTTTAATGTCATGGAATCCTCCAGAGGCAAGAGACAGTGTATTATAAATTTGCTTGAGAAGGTGGCTAGATGAAAGCCTGATGTAATTCTTTGTAGAAGTGAGGCCAAATTATAGTAAGATGCGACTCTAACAAGTTTCCAAACAACCCACAATGAAAAAAACTCAGCAAAACATAACATTGCATTTGAGACTTGGCCAACTGTCTGTATTTTTTGAAGCCCAGAAAAAAGCCATATCTTTCCTGCCTTCAAATGTGGCAGTTAAATTGATGATCCCCTTTTGTTTCTTTCTATTTGCATTCTCTTTACTCCTACCACTACTCTTATTATATGTCTGAGATGATAAATTGTCAGTATTTGTGGATTTTCATATGTAATTCAAATCTTATTATTTGACCTAAAACTTAAATAAATTCATTGAGTGTCGTTCTTGATCATTTTCCTTAAATTCATGCTGTTTGTTGCACAGACTTGGAAATTCCTCAGAAATTTCACATCTCTCAAGTGTTCTCTCATACAGATTGTCTCCCTGAAGTCCATGCCAAGGAACATACTGTCATATTTTTCTACAGTTTGCACTTGTCTCTATTTCTTTTCATTTTTGCAACAGCTATCTTCTTACACTCTTAATTTTTTTTCCATCTCAGTCAGCTAAGAGATCATCAAGCCCCAGGACAGCAAATCATGTCTGGAAGACTCTTGGGCCCAGGAAATGTAAGTTGTATTAACCAGAGCTATAAAATTAGATGTTTCACTGTATCTTTATAATCTGAGCTCCCTTTAAAAAATAGATGAATTCATATGTGAGATCCTAAATATAAAAAATACTGGTAATTTCCATGACTGAAATAATTTAATATAAGATAACAATAAGTTCTGAGAAATGTGGATAAACTGAAAATTACACACTTGATATAAAAATAAAAACATGAGTGTCAAACAAGCAAGAAAGTAAACAAACAAAACCAAAGCACACTGCCGGAGTAGCAATGTGAAAATTTGTTTAGATTGTTTAGCTTCTTTCTGTACCTTATAAATTTTGTGAGTTTTCAGATCAAAATCCTCTACAGAAATAACTTTTAGTAAATATGAAAGCTGAGAGAGAGAGAGAGAGAGAGAGAAAGAGAGAGAGAGAGAGAGCAAACACAAAGAATATTAAATTACTTTTAGACTCCATGTATCAGACATCATGGATTATTAGTAAGAGACATAGACTTGAGATTCAAACATAATGAACATCAGGAAGAAGTAAGATATGTTAGTATTTTGTTAAAGATGATGCACACATTGGCACTGGAGATTTTAGGAAAAATATAAGTATCCTTGGAATGAATCCTGTACCACATATTACTTTTCTAAACACAAATCATTTATAAAAGATAGCAAAATCATGTTACAAAATTGATGGGAACCTCTAGCTAAGATTTAATAAAATAGAAGTTTCTTTTTTCTTTCTTTCTTTTTCTTTTCTTTTCTTTTTTTGTCTTTTTTGAGACGGGGTCTCGCTATGCAGTTCGGGCAGGCCTTGAGCTCACTTTGTAGCCCAGGATGGTCTCGAACTGGCAACGATCCTCCTGCTCAGCCTCGTGAGTGCTGGGATTACAGGTGTGAGCCACCACGCCTGGCTAGTAGAAGTTTCCTATATTTCTCAATTATTCTTTTCTTCTTCAAGATCCGTTTTTCTTCAGTGAATCATAGTATCTTTTGGCTGTTTTAGCCAACTTTGACATTTTGCTTTGTTGCATTTTTTTTGTTTGTTTGTAATTTGCAAAGTTCAGAGGGTAAGATGAGTCTTTATCATTATTTTAGAATAAAATTTTTTCCTTTCCCTGAAGTGTGGAAAACATCACCTTCCTACTTATTTCCCTTTGAGAGCTGAGATCTGTGTGCAAGGTGATCTCAGCAATGGAGAAGCATTGCATTACATTTTATTCCTTCAGAAAAGAAATTTAACATGTGTATTAAATTCTTTACTTTAATTAATTCAAACTATATTTTGTATCAAGTATAGATGAAGAAGGGTTAGCATCATTTAGGGTGATATGCTCAGGTTTGTTTCACATTACTGACCACATAAAAGGGAGGGTTGGAATGGGAAGGAAATGAAAAAAAGAAAGAAAGAAAACAAAGTTGTGTTATATACATGTACCTATTCCCCAGGCTATTGGTAAACTGTATGTACAGCAAACATGTATTGATTAATAAAATAGAAATGAAAATTATTTTAAATGGAGCCATTTATTTGAGTACAAAGGAAGTGGAATTCATTCAAGGTAGCTCTGAGGAAATGGAGGAAGCCATTTGTGTCCATTCACCATCTCCACACATACAGATGTGTAAAGGTCTTTTATAAAGCACACGTAAGGAAGACAAGCTGTAGCACAAGTTTCCACACTTCTGCTACCACTCCTGGCCATCATCAGGTCATTCCTCTTCTTTTCTTGTGGAAAAAAATCCCTGGTCACTGACCTTGAGGAACTGAGATGTCTGTATTGTATCCCATCACATCTAAGCTGAAGACCAGAGGGCGTGGTACCCTTTTTCTCAGGAGGAAGAAGTTGGGAGAAATTACTTATCTGTAGTAAGAAAAAACTCTAATTTTTTAAAGTTTCATTTGCAGTACAGATTACAGAATATTGAATTAAATATACAAAGAAAAGTGAACACAGTATTACTCTAAAAAAGTACCTTTATTAAGACATTATAAACATATACAGTAGACAGTAGAAGATGACAAGATAGATCTTCAAACTAATTTGAGGCTTCAGAGGCAGAAGGCATTATAATCCTTGTGTTCAAATTATACTGCAAAAGTATATTAGTAAAAACAGCATGGTATTGACAGATATACTAATGAACAGAATATATTAGAAGATGCAGATAAAACTGTAAGAACTTTTAGTTGTTTGACTTTTGGCAAAGAATCATCAGCCCATATATAAAAACAGGAACATTTAATCTGCTGAAAAAAAAAAAAAACACTGGTTAGACTCTTGAAGGTGTAGTTATAGGCAACGACTTCCTGAAAAAAACATCAATTGCAAAAGAAATAATACCACAAATCAACAAATAGGATTATATCAAATTAAAACGTTTCTATACAGCAAAGGTACAAACAACAGAGTGAAGATACAAACTACAAAATGAGAGTTACCAGTTACTCCTCTATGTGTTAGGTGACTAAAGAACTTAAAAAAACAACAACAACAACAAAAAAAAACTTAACAAAGTAAAAAAGAACAAATGAAATAAGTGCTTGGAAATAAAAAGTCATATAACAAAGAGATTTTTACATTCTATTAAAATAATTTGAGACTAAGCAGTAAACGTTGTGGAGACAAAAAGGTTGTAAGTTATGTGACTCAATATAATTTTGATAGATTTGAATAATGTACAATGGAATTTAAAAAAGAATTAAGGGTTATTTCTCTATTAAATGGAAAATAAATATGTGAGAGCATAATGAATAAAACTCATTTAAAATTAAAGGAAACCATCTAAGTTACTAATTGGAAGTATTAACCAAAATATAATAATAATACATGAGGCTGAGTTTCAGATTTCTGTCTTATGACACTCCACTGATAACAGTAATATCAAATAAGATTAGGCAATCAAATGGATACTGTATTTCAGCAAGACAGAATAAAAAGAACTCAATTGTTGAGGCTTTGATACACCAAGGACATAGCAGGGAGGGGGTATAAACTGACATATTGTGGAGAGACAAGACCTGGGGACATATTTTTAAAAACCTTTATTTGGGAGATGCTAATCCACTTTGGGAATCTAGATAAAGACAGTGCAAACAGAGTATACAATAAAAAGATTTAATATCAAGACAAATAACCAAAGGAAGAGGAACAGGAAATTATGGAGGTACCAAGAAGAAACAATGCCACAGAAGTCAAAGGAAAGTAATAACATTTCAGTTCTAGCTCCATTGAAAAAATCATGTTGAACATGTAGCATTCAACAAAATTGTAAAGTTGATTTTACTTTTGAGAAAGCCAATGTAGAGTCTGGGATTTAGCTCAGTGGCATAAGTGCCTGCTTGGCAAGTGTAAGGTCATGAGTTCGTTCCCTGGTATCCAAAAAAAAAAAAAAAAAAAAAGTCAGCGTACCCTCACATTAACCATATGAAAGTAAAAAAACTGTAATCTTTACAACAAATCAGATTAATAAATCTGAATATTGAATAAAGCTTAACATCAGGTAACCATAAAGCTGCTCTGCAAACTAAAGAAAAATATTAAACTAATAGAGTATACATGAGATACACATACTTAACAAATTTAATTTTGAGAGACTGAACATTTCTCTAAAATTAGATACAAAACCAAAAAGTTTCTCTGACTATTTTTAGTTTATATTATATGGGAAATCTTAATAACTGTAACAAGACAAAAAAAGGAATAATATAAAATAATATAACAAGGTATAATATGGATTTGAAAGGAAGAAATAAAATTGTCTTTGCTGGGACGTGACAGTAGTACATGGTAGAATTTTAAATAGTATACAGTAAATATTTACTAGAACTAACAAGTCAATTTCGTAAAACTGCAAGATCAAAGGTGAATATACAGAAATCTATATTTATCAGACAAAAATTTAGAGTTTGAAATATAAAATAGTTGTACTTGCAAGAGCACTGAATTTCACTGAATATTAAGAAGTTAATTGAATAAAATGTGCACAATATCCACATAAATCACTGGCAAGGGAATTTAAAGATCTAAAGAAAGCAATGCACCACGTTATTAAAACTTACAGTATTCATAAAACATTTACTTGAAATCAACCACCGACCTAAATATAAAAACTAAAGCTATACTATTCCTAGAAAAAGCACAGAGGAGAAAATCTTTGTGAACGTTAAATAGGCAAAGCCATTTTTGCTTAAATACTGATAGGCATTAAAAGCTGGTGGTCAATTTAACACCAGCTGGATTACATCAGCATGGTGCTGAGCGTAGATGGTGCACCTGAGGAAAGTTACCAGCATAAATAGAAATGTGGAGGAGAAGAGAGGCATTGTGGGTTGTCATCAGAGGAGGTTGGGACCTTGTTAGTGAGAGTGGCTGTGGTTCACTTTGGGGAAGCTCGGATCCTTACATCGGCATTGCTTCCTGGCTCCAGAGGGTTAGGCTCCGCCCCTGGGTGGGTGTAGCACTCACACTGCCAATCCTAGTGCTAGACAATGAACCAATGACAAATGCTGGACTCAGTTGCCACCATGACTGCATGAGGCTTGGAAGGTCACCCAGACACAAACCATCGCAACTATCAGTTTAAAACTGTAATGACACATGAATACACACGTGTTGAAAATATAGTCTATACAAAGTATTGGAGAGGATTTGGAGAAACAGACACTCAGGCGTTGTGGAAATGTGAAATGGTGCAACAATTTTTGAGTATGTAGTTAACCTCTTAAAACTACTTTTTATGTAGCTGACTCAAGAATTAAATTCTTATACCTTTTGATAAGAAAAATAGAAACACATTCACATAAGACTTATTTATATTAAGTTTTCATAATATTCCTAATAAGTAAAAAGTGAAACCAAATCAGTTTTCAAACGAATATAATAAAATAATACTCAGCAAAAAAGAAACCAATTTTTGATATGAACAATTAAAAAATAAGCATATCTCCAAAATTTTATAGAGAGCAAAAGAAACTATGTTCAGTGTAAGATTTCACACACATAAAAAATTTTTAAAATAGGTAAAGCATTTAAAATAGGTAAAAAAAAAATTATAGTGACAGAAAACAGTGTTCCTTTGGATTATAGTGACAATATATTATACATGTCAGTTGTCAAAATACAGCAAACCATATTCGTAAAATAGGTATTTTATTGCTCCTCAATACATGGATTAGAAAAGTAAAATTATATAGTTTGGTAATGTGCAGATATTAGGGACTTAACATGTTAAAACTGTTAGCAAAGTATCAATAGAGTGAAAAACCTGAAGCTTTTAGAGGAGATGAGCTAACTAGATTCCTAGTATGGTACCGGAAAGACAGGAAGAGATGAAATCAGTGACAAGGGGAAGCAGGTATTCAATAGCAGATGACACACAGGATGCTTTGCCTTGCAAGTTAGAAGAAAAGAAAGCAAAAAGTAACCCCAGCCTTTCTGTTTGGATGGCTAGATATGGAAACATAGACGGATTTAGAGAGTGTGGAATCCATTCCACAGTTCACTATGTAGTCATCTGCTGTTGGAAATGGACTTCTGCCTTCGTTGAAAATGTGCTTGAGGAACTATCAGATCAGCAAGTGATGTTTGGAAGCAAGTTACCATTCATTACTAAGCTCCAGTCCCACTGTGGGGTCCAATTTCCCTTCTCTTGCGGTGTGTACTCAGTATTCATAAAACAATTCAGGATGCTGGAGGAATGTCAGATATTATTAAATATTCAAATTCAAACTTTACAATGCAGGTATCAATAGACCATACTGCTTAAAAGCCTTTTATTAAACTTACCATGAAGTGTCATAATTTCATATTTTTTTTGTCCTTAGGAAGTGAAATCTATAACTGGGAAAAATGTATCCTTTTTGAGTTTTAAAACATATATTTCTGAAAACTATTTTCTTTCAAAAGTATAAAATGTCTTTTTTTCTCACTGGCTATTTAGGTAAAAACTCAGACTGAACTAGAAATTTAGAGCACCAAATGGATATGTTATAAGAGAAAATAAAGTTGTACAATGATAATGCAATTAAACCTCTCTAATTTAAAACCCCAAGCCCATAAAGATGTTCTTTTAATTAAAAGTTTGGCCAAAAATGTCACATAAGAACATCCGTTAAATGGTGCTGTAAACAGAAACTGATTTGAGATAATGGGAGACAGAGCAACCAGGGACACACATTTTAAGCCACAGCTGTTTTAATCAATTAAAAAAAGTGAAGCCACAGTCATTAAAGACAGGGCTAAATGATGATATTGTAAAGCGGCCTCAATGCCACATTTAGGCAACAGACATTTATCTTCCTGGGGCCCTTTAGTGGTTATTTGCATGCTACCCGAGGAGCTAACCTCACCTAAACTGTCTGGTAGCCATTAGCAAAGAAACGCCACCATGCTTTGGGAAAAGCAAGTTCAAATGCTGTATGCTCTAACATACAATGGAAAACATCAAAACAGTACACAATAGAATGTATCAGAAGAAATTCATGGACTCACATGTTACACACATTGGCTAATAATATTTAAAAGGCATCTGGGAAGAAGCTTTAGTCTGTAAGTCATTCACATCCAGTTTGAACTTGGTTAAGTGAGACATAAAATGAGGTGATCGAAAAAACAGTATCTGTGATGATCTAAGGGAAAAGTTCATCTGTAGGGATTCTGGGAAGTAAGGTAGTGTAATCCATCTGGGCCTTGGGAATTAATAAAACAAGGGCATAAAAGTTTACAGGACTTATTCATTTATCTGTCAATTGCATTTCCTTTTTCCTTTAGTGTTCTTTCCTGCTGAAGACAGCCTCTTTTCAATGAAAAAAGATGACTACAGTTTTTTCTAAGATTTTATATCTAAGTCATACACAAAAGATGGCATTTTCTCTTGGTTCCAAAGAAATTTTAAAAATATATGGAGGGTGCTTATTGGTTCAGTCTAAATCCAGTGCCTGTTCATGGGACCAGGACTCTGCAGACAGATGAAATGTTTGCACTGTAACACGGCTGGTCTCTCAGAGCTGTGACAAAGGAAAGGTGTTAGGTGGCAGAAAAGGAACTCCAGCTCTAAAAGTGTTCTGTGGATGACCATTCACATTGCCTTCTTTCTCCAAGACAATAAGAGTCTTGTTTTTAATAGAAAACAAGCATGGAAAGATATTAATAGGCTTCCTGTGGCAATGTGTAAAAATAGCTAGACTGGAACTTAATTTACATGATATAGTTTAGATTGGAAGGGATACACAGCACACTTGCATTAGTCATATCGAGTGCTTGACTTTTCAGATTTATTTGCAATTTTAGAAAAAAGTAATTTGAGGTGTTCTTTCTATTTGCAAATGAGATGCAAATCAATGCAATTTGATGAAAAGTCACAATGGACTCCTAGAACCATTGAAATCCAGGAGATTATTAGACAACCATGCAAAGATTTCCTGCAATTTTTGGAGAATCTAGGAGAAATGAATAGATTGAATTACTGAACCTGAATCAAGTTGATATAAAATCATGAGTAGTTCATCACAAAGAAATTGAGGCATTAATATAAAACCTACCAACAAAGAAATGATCAGGTCTTGATAGATACACAACTGCAAGAATTTCAGTGAAGACTTGGCAGCCAAACTCTTCAAACTCTTGCATGATGTTGAAAGGAAAGGAGTACCCCGAAGTGTTTCCTTATAGCTAGCTTAACCCCTACTCCCAAACTCAAAAAGGACCCAGCCAAAAGAAGAACTGCAGGCCAATCATTTTATAAACACCAGAGCCAAACTCCACAATAAGATCATGGCAAACAAAATGTAACAAATCATCAAAAATACCATATCTTATGACCAAGTAGGCTAGAGATGCAGAAATGTTTTAACATGGGCAAATCAATAGATATAATACATTACATAAACTGAAAGAAGGAAAATTTCATATGATCCCCTCAGCTGATAAAGCAAAACCTTCCACAATATCAATATCTTTTCAGGGTAAAAAAAAATTCTGAAGGAAATACATATAGAAGAATCTTAGATCGATCTGACAAAAACCATTAGTTAATTTGTCATAGACGATTTCTTTCAGATTAATCTAAGATCCTTCTAAATGTATTTTTCTTCTCCTTTTCTGCAGATAACATCTCTATAATATCTTTTTATTAGAAAATGATTATTCACAATCTACAGAGAAGAAAGAGAGACAGAGACAGAAACAGAGAAGCAGAGAGACAGAGAGGCAGTGAGAATCAGAGACAGAAACAGAGAAAATCATTGACTGAGTTGTCATCTTGTGATGCTTGTCACTATGTACTACCTTACTGCAAGATATCAATCATTTATTAAGTTAAAATTTATTAGAAATGTTTGCTGATCTTGCAGAATGTTAACAGAGCAAGTTACACACAATCCCAGGCTTTACTATACTTAGGAATTAATTTTAACAATGAGATATAAAGACATCTCCAATGACAATAGATGATTTTGAAACAGGCAATCAAAGAAGATATTAGAAAATGGAAACATATTCTATGTTTTTGGATAAGTAGAACCAATATTTTCAAAATATTCCTACTTCAAAACTGATATACAGGTGTAATGCTATCTCCATCAAAATATCAATAATATTCTTGATGGAATAAGTAAAATTCATCATAAAATCTATATGGAAGCAGGTAGACCCAGCATAATAAAAGCAACTCTGGGAAACAAGAACCAATCAGGGACGATCAGAATCCCACATTATAGGTTATAGTGTGGAGCTACAGTGATAAAAACAGCACGGTATTGGCAAAAATGTGGATATGTGGACCAATGGAACAGAATAGAGGATCCTGAAACAGTTCTAGGCAAATTTAGCTATCTGATTATTGACAAAGTGTGAAAAATTGTATGCTAAAGGAAGGGTATCTTCTTTAATAAATGGACCTGGGAAGCTGTCTAGCCACATACAAACGTTTGAATTAAACCCACATCTCACTATGCATACTAAACTAAAATCAAAGCAGATCAAAAATCAAAATGTTAAAACAGAAATATTCAACGTGCACAAAAATCAATAGATATAACTCTTGAAGATAAAAGTATATGCAAGGACATTCTGAACAGAATTCCAGTGGTACAAGAAATTGTACCAGGAACCAACAAGTGGGATGTAGTAAATTAAAATCTCCTGTACAGCAAATGAAACAACAGAGGGAAAAGAAAGTACTGAATGAAAATAAATTTTTGCTAGTTATTCCTTGGGCGAACAACTAATAAGTAGAATATATTTAAAGGCTCAATAGTATTGCACCTTTTAAAATAAAAGACCTAACAAAAATAGACACTGAAATAAATAGCAATTTCTCAGAACTAGAAATACAAATGATCAATTAAATATATATAAAAAAACTCAACACCTCTGGCCATTAGAAAAATGCAAATTAAAACAATACTGAGATTCCACCATGCTTCAGAAAGAGTGAACATCATCAAGAAATGAAATAATAATGGTAATGAGACTTTAGGGAAAAGAGGATCTTTCTACATTTTGGGCGGGGATGTAAACTAGAACAAGCATAAGGACAACAGTATGGAGATTCTTTAAACACTGAATGTAGAAATTCAGTTCAACCCTGCAGCTGCCCAGAAAGTGGAGACACATGTGATGTTGCTACATACAGACCCATGTTTGCAGCAGTGCAGCTTAGGGTGCCTAAACCTGGAAAGTGGTCTATATGTGCTTTAATAAAGAAAATGAGGAGTCTATTCACAAGGAAGTACTAGTCTGCCTTAAAGAAATAAATCATTTGTAGAAATATAGATGTCCTGTGAGAGCAAAGGTTAAGTGAAATAAACCAGAAAAACCACCTTAAACACATTACTGGGTTTTTCTTACATGAAAACCTAAAAATATAAATAAAAACAAAGGATATATAGTAGTTAATATAGAGATAATTCGTTTTCAAATAGCATAATAAATGAGGCAAAGGGAATATTTAAAAAAGAGAACTAAGATATATTATGTACAGGTACCTTATTCATTACTGGGACTGAAATCATTTCCCACTATAATCATATGTCAATAAATTTTTTAAAAAAGAAATCCTGTAGACAAGCTCAGAGCATGGTGTGATGTTACCCTGAGAAACTGTATTTTTAATATACTCTCAAGATATTTTCTTATGCCCATTTAGTTGGGAACCATTGAGACTGATGTTAAGATTCTGCCCGAGTCCCTGTTTTCTTTCTACTCTTTCCTGCTCCTTTGATGATGTTGTATAACCACACGTCTATACCTGTTGCTTATCATAAAAAGAAATAAACTTATACTTTCGGTCTGGCCTGGTATTAAGGTAAATCTATTCAGCTGTCAACACGCAGATCTGCATTCAAGTTCTTTCAGAAACACATCTCATCACCATTCCCCAAATCACAGTCTTCTTAACCAAGATCTCTCAGTTATTTGTGTATTTCCTGCCTTGATACCACCACTACCTACCTAAAGTTTAATGCTGCGAAGTTGGCACGATCCTCAATTTCTCTCTTTTTCTCACCTGTTTCTCTGCAGATTTCTCTGAATATTTCTCCGCCCAGATACTCATTGTGTCTCTGCTAATGCAACTACCTACTAACTGGCAGTGCCCACATACAGTCTATGCCAGAATAATAGCAGAGTTGCCTTTTTAAATAAAATGAGCTCACTCACTTCCTTTTTAAAAAACTCTTCAGGGGTTCCCCGTGTCTTCAGTACAAAAATAAAGCACATTTGAATGGAACATAGGAGGCTTTTAAATTAATACAATGATACTATTTCTTGCACAAAAATAAAGTACATTTGCATAGAACATAGGAAGCTTTTAAATGTAATATATAATAATATTATTTCTTGTGCTGTTAGAGTTCTGTTTAGGAGGTCCTTGCCTGGATCTATGTATTGAAGTATTTCTCTGTGTATTATCTTCATGTAGTTTTAGTTAGTTTTATTTCTGTGTTTTTAAAAACACATTTAGACTTGACTTTAATATAGAGTAACAGATATATGTCTATCTTCATTCTTCTGGATGTGGATTTTCTCAAGAGTTTTTAAAATTTTAGTACCTGGGATCGAACTCACAACCTTGCACTTGCCAGGGAGGTGCTTATATCGCTGAGCTAAGCCCTTGGCCCTCAAAAGATGTTTCTTAATGAGGTTATCTTTTCTCAGGTTTATTTTTTCCTCTTTACCAAGATTTAATTGATCTATTTTATTATTATATTCTTTCATTTCGACATT
Organism: Cavia porcellus; assembly: GCF_034190915.1. Classification (NCBI taxonomy): domain Eukaryota; kingdom Metazoa; phylum Chordata; class Mammalia; order Rodentia; family Caviidae; genus Cavia; species Cavia porcellus. The sequence goes on from NW_026947490.1 coordinate 76,350,733, forward strand.
GTCATTGTCATGGAATTGTGCATGGGCCAGCTACATATTGTTGAAGGAATTCTTGCATAAATGGCAGAATGAATGAAACTCGTCTTAATAAACCATTTTGGTTTCATCCTTTGCAATACTCAGCGTGGGGCACTGCAATTGCAACAACAGACTGTTGTGGTGCAGAGCAAATTTTTCTCATGGTACTCTTTATGTCCCATGGAAAACTGATGGCAGATTCACTGGGTGGTTTTCATGGTTGATAAGTGAAAGAAGTACAAATATCAACACAAAGCACCAAAATTTTAGCTCTTCTTATTGCAACATCATCAATAAAATTTAAAAAAATGGAGTCTAGGAACAGATTCTTTTTGAAAAGATATGAGCCAATCATTTTGAAAAGCAAAAGTTCTGTTTAATCAATTTTCTATTTAGCCCAATAAAACTAGCTAGAAGCACTTCTAGCTACAACATTTAGAGTCCAAAACTCAGCCATAAGTCTGTGATGATGTCTCTCTTCCACTACTACACATTGCCCAGGATATCAATAGTCTTGATAAACAAAGGACATCATCCTATCCATAACTTCTGTTTTTAGTAGTGACATTTCTATTTATAATACATAGCATTTTTACAATTGCTAAAAATTAATCCAATGCGGACAGCAGACTGTGCTTTTATTTTTGTTTTTCCTAACAGGAAGTTGTTAATGTATCTGTTATATTTTATGAAAAATAAAAAAAATTATCATAACCAAGTACTAAGAGAATAGCAATGGTTATTACCATATAGATTGTTATGATGCCTGTTATTGGACCAATATCATGCTGTTTTAATCACTGTAGCTTTAGAATATAACTTCAAATGCTGGAATTGCAAAGCCACTGTCTTGTTTCCTCACCCAGGATAGCTTTTGCTATTTGGTTTTTTTCTGACTCCACATTAATGTTAGGATTGTTGTCTCTATCTCTGTGAAAAATGATGGTGGCATTTTATTGGGGTTGTTTTGTATCTGTATATCCGTTTTGAACTTTATTCATTTTTATTATGTTGATTGTGCTTATCCAGGAACAGAGAATATGTTTCCATTTTCTGAGGTCTTTCTTAGTATCTTTTTTTCAGTCTGATGTAATTTTCATCGTTGAGTTCTTTGACTTCCTTATTTAGGTAAATACCCAAGTGTTTAATCTTTTCCATGCTATCATGAGGAATATGGCTTTTCTAACTGCTTTTTCAGTGAGCTCACTGCTAGTGCATAGAAATGCTGTAGGTTTTTTGTATTTATTATTTAACCTGAGATTCAGCTGCATTTGGTTATCAATTCTATAAGTCTTTTGTTGGAGATTTTTGGTCCTGTGGTCACATCATCTGCAAATAATCAATACTTTGAATTTGTCCATAGCTACAAGTATCCTTTTTTTCTCTTTCTTTTGATGATTTCCATTTTCAATAATTATGTTGAACAGGAGTGGGGATAATAAACATCTTTGTATTATTCTTGATTTTAGTTTTTTTCCTATTTAACACACTGTGGCAGTAGATTGATCATAATTGACTTTTATTATATTGAGGTAAAGCTCTACTATGCCATTTTTCATGGTTTTTTAAAATGAATGAACATTTGATTCTTGTTAAAGACTATTTCTGCATCTGTTGAGATGATCATGTGATTTTGGGCCTGGTTTCTGTTTACGTAATGAATTATGTTTATTGATATGCTTTTGTTTTAGTATTGTTGCATCTTTGGGATGAAGCCTGCTCGGCTACAGTGCATGATATTTTTGATGATTTGTTGCATTCTGCTTGCTAAAATCTTGTTAAAGATTTTGTACTGATGTTCATGAGAAAAATTAGCTTACAATTTTATTTTTTATTTTTGGTTCACTCATCTCTAGTTTTAGAATCAGAATAATTCTAACTTCTGAGGATGATTTTGCAAGTATTCCTTTTCTCTCAATTTCATTAAAAAGTTTAAGGACTATTGGTGTTAGATCTTCCCTGAAGTTTTTGTAGCATTCTTAGTTGATAGTTATATTTATTTCCTTTTTAAATGACTGCTTTAATCTCTTTGTCAGTTATTAGAATGTTCAAAATTTTAAAGTCTTTTTGATCCAGTTTTGACCACTCATGTGTCTCTAGGAATCTGTTAATTTCTTCTGAATTATATATTTTATGCATATATATTTGTGAAATGGCTACTGATAATTTTTTATTTCAGCAGTATCTGTGTGATTTCAAATTTTTCATTTCTAATTGTATTAATTTGGTTCTTTTCTTTCCCTTTTTCTAAGATTGGCTAATGTTTATCTAGTTTATTTCAAAGAACTAGTTTTTCACCTCATTCTTCATAATTTTTTAGTTTCTATTTCATTAATTTATGCTCACTATAACTTCCTTTCTTGTGCCAATTCTGGGGTTGGATTATTATTGTTGTCTAAGACCCTGAGATGCCTCTTTATTTATTTAGCTTATTATATTTTTCTTATGTGGCTTCCACCACTGTAAACTTCCCTCATAGGATGGCTTTCACTGTTTCTTATAAGTTCTGGTATGTTGTACTGGAATTATGATTTAGTTCTAGGAAGTATCTTATTTCTTTCTTAATTTACTCTGTGACCAACTGACTAATCAAGACAATGTTGTTTAATTTCCACAAGTTTCTCTAGTTTGCATGATTTCTTTTGTTATTGATTTCTAGTTTCATTTCATTGTGACTTGATATTCTAAATGGTAAAAGTTTAATTCATTTGCACTTACTTATGCAGGCTTTATTCATTAGTATGTGGCCCATTTTAAAGGAAGTACCATGTGTGGTTGAAAAGAATGTGTACTCTGTTGATAGGTGGAATATATAATATATACATATAAATTTTATGTATATATACATACATTATATATATATATATACATAAAATTTGTTTGAAGATTTGTCACAACTCTGATACTTCTTTGTTGATTTTTTCATTTAATTGATCTATCTATTCATGATAATGGAGGATTGAGATCCTCTGTTAATTGTGTTGATGTTTATCTGATTTTTTATGTACAATAGGATTCATTTTATGAATTTCAGTGCACTATGATTCGGTGCAAATATGCTTGTAATTGTTATCTTTGCTGTTGAAAGTTCATTAACTAATACATAATATTTTGGTCTCTTTCGATCAGCTTTGGTTTCAAATCCATTTTGTCTGAAAAATTGGGTATTTATTCCTATTTGTTTTTAGTTTCCCATGCTTGAAATATTGATTTTTATCCTTCATTTTTATTTTATGGATTTTTTTATGTTGAATGTGTTTCTGGAATACTGCATCCCTTGGATTTTGTTTTTTGTTCCAATCAGTTAATCTGTGTATTTGATTGGCAGATTGAGTCCGTTTACATTGATATTTAGAATTGATAGATATTGATTTATTCCTATTATTGTAGCAACTTCCCACTACTTTTTGTTTTCATTCTGTTCTATTTAATTTCTACTCCTCCCTGACTATATTCATTTTACTGGACGGTTTGACATTGTTAGCCTTATTATTTCTTTGCAGAAGAGGCTTGAAGAAGTTTGGAATTTTAATTTGGTTGTCATGAATTTCTTTGTCATGGAAATATTTCATTTCTCCATAACTTGGATAAATAATTTTGTAGGATATAGCAAGCTAGTTTGTAGGTCGCTTTCTTTAAGAATTTAAAACGCTTCATTCCATGTTTTCTTGGCCTTTATGGATTGTGCTAAGAAGTTTGGTACATACAATCCTAATGAATTTTCCTTTAAGTAATTGTTTGCTTTTTTTAAACAGGTTTTGATTTTTTGTGTGTTGTATGTAGATCTATGGTGTATTGTGAAGTTCTTTTCTGATCATGGCTATTTAGGGCTCTATGGGCTTGATTTTTTCTGTACATTAAATTTTTTTTTCTCATATTTTAAACCTGTCTGCTGTTATTTTTCCACACAGGTAATAATTACCTTTGTGCTGTCTTTTGCTTTTTCACTAATTTCTTGTTGTTTTAAAGTCTCTGTCTGTCTCTCTGTCTGTCTGTCTGTCTCTCTCTCTGTCTCTCTCTTCCATTAACTGATCATTGACCTCTGATCACTGTCCTCTACATCTGACCACACCATCGCCACAGTGATTGCTCCTACTACCCACACTTACAATCATGTTTTAATCTCCTGGATTTTCAGAGGACTTCTATTCTTTTATATGCTGGGCATTCACATTTTTCATCTCTTTCTTGAGCTCAGTTAGCTGTTTATATGTGTTTTATCTAGACTCATTGATCATTTATTCCATTATAGTCATTACGTGATTATTTCTTCAAATTTGTAAAACACCTTACAGAATGGTTTCACCCTCACTGGCAGTATTTCAGACATGTATTCCGTGTAGCTTATTATTTCCTTCCCTTCAATGCCCCCTCTCTATACCAATTTTGGTACCAAAAGTTCCCAACTATACCAATTTTGATATAGAGAGGTTGGGAACTTTTGTTACCATTTCATTTCAACTTCAAATTGTGCCACCTCTTCAGTGTTCACAGCCCACAGCAGAGGCTGGGTAATGTTTGAAGGCTACAGTTTGCTCTCGCATGGGTACACTATGAAAGGTCCACACGGACGGATTTGTTGGCTCTTTTTGTTTCTGTTTTTTTTTTTTTTTTTTTTTTTTTTTTTTTTAATTTGGTTTTGATGTGTGTGTGTGTGTGTGTGTGTGTGTGTGCGTGCGTGCATGCATGGGGGTTTTCAAAATAATTTTTCCAGTACCCCAATCTTGAGGAGTAAGCCACAATACCATTTGTGACCCCCAGGGAATTCAGGTATTGGCATAGAAAGAAAATCAATTGCCAGGCACTATGCTGTCTTGTCTGTTGCAGTAAATTCACCAGCAAGAATGGGATCAAACGTCCACTGGATATTGGCAAATCATAGGAACCATTCGCGAACAGCCCCTTACCAAAACGAAAAGGACTTTGATTTTTAGTGAAGAGAATTAGGCTCCTAATGTACTGACATAAATTAATTCAGAGTATGTATTTCTGCTCTATGTTGGAAGCAGTGTTAGAGCTTAAACATACTACAAAGACAAGTGATCTCTTTTTCAGAACTGCCCCCTCTGAAGATTACTGCCATAGAATCCAGGTCCTGTGGTCTTCCTGATCTAATGCTGCGCCTCTCAGGAGATCCTTGCTTAGTTCTCCCTCTCTCCAAGTCCGTGCTGTCTTTCTCCTGATCTCTGTGGAAGACTATGACTTCCGTCCTCAAAGCAAACTCTCCTTCTGGCTGCTGGTCTCTTCTTTGCTCAGGTTGGTCTGCTGGTTGTCAACTCTGTTGCCCTAAGTTGTTCCACACACATGATTCTTGGGTCCTTATGACGGTGGCACAGAGACTGGTGGTGGCAGCGGCGGATGGAGGTGGGGCATGTGGAATTTGGGTCTCTTTGGATCTGACAATATGGGTCTCCACCTGGCAGTGACATCTGGTTAAAGAATATTATAAAAGTTGTATATAAATTATTTTTCTAATTGTAAAATAACTCTTTTATACAAACATGAATAATAAAACTTAAAGCAACATTATTCTTATCTCTCTATGCAGGTCAGCTACTTGGGATTTCTGTGCAAATCTTCTCTATACTTTCTATCTGTAATAATCCGCATGTTTAAAACACCCCACATCAGTAATTCCTTTATCTAGTGAGTCTCTAAAAATACACTTGTGCACTTGTGAGTCTGTGACGTTTGTGTGTATGTGTGCCTAAGTGTGTAGAAAGCTGTGATAAATGGAATCTTTAATAGAGTTCTATATCAAACTTAATTTGAATGTAATGGTGGCTTTTAAATCAAGAACAAAATTTCTGAAATATTTAATCCATAGGGGAAAGTGCTTCAATGTATAGGAAATCCATATCATGCATCATTCCATTTAGAGATATTATGTGCTTATTAGGACCAAATTGCATTTTAGTTTTGCATTCTTCTTTTTTCTCTCGCATTTCCTCAAAAGTACTTCCTCATTATAATGAAATTAAAGCTCTACTGGCCATGATTTTAGATGCTAAAAACCTAGCCGGGTTTGAAAGTTGAACTTATAGGCTAAGGATTAAGCCATAGTGTGAAGTCTGTTTTTCTGAGCCTCATAAACGTGAATATACCTATTTACCCTACTCTTGCAGACATCTACGCCTCCCTCAATGGTGAGACCTTGGAGAAATGTAATAAGAAGTTAATAACTTTTTATTTATTTTTTTTATTTAACAGGAAAAAGAGAAAAACACAAAACAAAACAAAGCGGTATAAGGGTACACGTAATACAGAACTACAAAAAAAAAGAAAAACATAACAGTAAGAAATCACCTGTTAATAGATTACATATTATCATCTTGAAAATAGTTGCTCAAATCACAGTATCAAAGAATACAAGGTGGACATTCAAACAGGGAGACTGCAAACAGCTGTGTTCAATGATCCAAAAACATTGATATGGTCAGCTATTTAACACCCCTAAACACACTTGCTGTTATATCCGTTAGAGCTCTTTTTATTTTTTTTCCCTCTCTTTTTTACAACAAATTTTACACATTTTGGATTTTATTACTCCTTAGTGCTTATTACTTTTTTTGGGGGAGGGGAGAGAATACAGTCAAATATGGCAAAACAAAGCTGTCAGTAAAAACTAAGGATAGACATAGCACATGGTGTAGAACAGAGCACAAGGTTATCAACAATGGTTATCAACGTTGTCTCTTGTTTCCTTAAAAAGAATTGTCTATCTCATTAGATATTATAAAGTTGGACAAAACAGTAGAGAACAAGACCAATAAAACTTAGGCATTTTAAACATTACAGGACTTCCAAAGAAGACAATAGTCAAACCAGAATGGGCATCTTAGTGAATCTTATTGCCTTCAAAGTAGTTGCCTATATCCTCAAACTTGATACTATCATACAGAACGGAGCAGAGTCTAATCTGACTGATTAGACTCTTAATAACTTTTTAAAGATATATTAGTTTTAAAAAATAGACAAAAGAATTAACTTGCTGACTCATTTGTCTGAACCAAATACATTCTCAACAAGTACACCTGGCTTGAAATCCTTGTCAAGTAGAGAGGCTTTCTGATATAATCTCCGTGATGCTCTTCTACCTGCCTCTGTTGCTCAGAGAGGGAAAACCAACCAAGTCAAATACGGTGACTTGGAACTAGAAGCCATCTTGGTTCACTTCTTTTGGCTGTTCGGAACTTTAAAAGCCATACGAACTGGGTAAGTCAGTTGGAAATTACAAAGTAACAGTGACAACAAAAATAAATGAGTAATAATCAGAACATGAAGTCCTACAGTCTGGGGGATTCTGTATGTACAGCACAATGTGCTTTTGCAAAATTTTTAAGTACTATGAGATACAGTATGCACATAATTTTAAAAAATCTCTACACTAAAATAATGGTACAGCAAACCTTTAATGTTTTAATCTGTCAGCACTGTGGACTATTTCTCTGAAATGAATAAATCAAAATGATTTAACAAACATTCAAAACATGATTTTGCAGAATGCTTTTACCATTTACTACTGCTATACGGAATTAATAGTATGTGTTCCTTCGTACTAAAAAGAGCTGTTCAGGAAGATAGAAACGTAATGCACTTAATATATAAAAGATACATATGAATATTAAATGGAAATTTATTATACATTATATAATGTATACTAAACATTATATATGGGTATGAAACATTAAAAAGGATTATTAAACATTAAGCTGGAAAACTAGCAGCCATGTGCTGCTTAATGGCGAGGATTTATTCTATGAAATTTGTTCTTACCTTAAGTGATGTCACCTTTGCGTGATAATATGAAGTGGAATTAGGCAAACTTGCATGCCCCAGCTTCTTATGTTAGCTTTATCTTTTCTAAGATGCTGTATCACAAATGCCAAACATAAGAGGAGAGCTAATCTAGCACATTGTTTCAGGAAATTCAGTACATGGTCAGCTGGACCTGAGGGAGAAATATCCTAGCAGAAAGGCGTGGCCAAGCGAAGCTACTTACTTCCTGGTGGCAGAGAACAGAGCAGAATAGCAGCACTAGAGTGGAAGGCAAGAGGGACCAAACACAAACCCCAGCGCTATTCTTCAATAACCCACATACACAGAAGTGGGCTCCACCGGTTCCCTGGGTAGACCTCCAAGGCAGAGAAGTTGATGATCCACCCTAACTGCCACTGTAATACACACCTAGTGTGCATGGTGTACCTTCTTGCTCCCAGACTACGAACATCAATAGTCTATCACTGCACTAATCATAGGCAATTATAACATGATGGCAAGTGTTTGACTAAATGTTGTCACAATAAATGTAATACATAAAAGACAATACAGTTTTAGAGTGTACTTAACGATGGGTACAGTCCATAGAGTGGGAAGGGGCTCTGTAGGTCACTCTGTGAGTAGTGAGAGAACATGAAAGCTTACATCATTACTGGTACATTCATAAACACAACCCACTTAAAATACACCTAACTTACCAAACATCATGTTCTTCAATAATAAACTTACCTTATCTCACTGAAAATTTTTACCCTATGTTCTTTTGCTTTTTGGCTCCTGTAATAACAATTATCTTAAAAGCACAAATACATTATACATCTGTTCCAAAATATTATCTGTTGTTTAATATTTATTCTAAAAACAATTTTGTTTTCTATGTTTATCTTTACTTTCAAATTTTTTAAAAGACTGAGACACAAATACTAACATTAACTTAATGTGCACAGGATGGGATTCTCCACACCACTCTGTTTTGATTCTATATGTTATCCCACTGGACAATCGCTAGGGTCAATTGGTCACATGGAGGTGTTGCCCCCATTATGACATTGTCTTTTCGAAATATCTCCTGAATTATTCATTGGAGGCTGCATTACAGTCATCACTTTTTAAATAAGTAGGATTCCACTTAAAAATAATGTTGAAAAGCAAAATATAGTAAAACTGTAGAGCAGTGACAGTTAAGATCATTATCAGTACTATGTACTGGTCATAATTGTATATGCTGTAAGTTTTATTGCTGCCAGTACAGAAGAGTTTTCTGACACTAACAGAACCTCAAACACAGGGCGATGACTTGCACTGTGATGTTATGAGGCATCTCATGTGACTAGACAGCGGACTTCACTATCCAGAGGATCATTAGTACATGCAGTCTTTCACCAACTGAAATGTCATTACATGGCACATCATCATGGTTTACAAAATGAAATCAGAGTCACTTTACACAAATTAGTAAAGGTGCATATGCTTTTTGTGACTTGGAGAACAAAGAAGACAATAATTAGCAGGAATATTTATTCAATGAAATGCTTCTTAAAATTCATATGAAGGTAGAATTCATGAGACAGTCAAGAACTTCAAAAGAAAAAAGTAAAATGCCTTCCTGGAGGGTGAAAGGACTATAAGTTGGCAGAATTTAAACTATTTGATAATGTAAAGGAGATAGCAAATAATCAAGAAAAACAACTGACAAGAAGAGCAAGAAACGAAGTAAAATGGAATATTCTAAAGTGTTAAATTCATCAATAATTGAGAAGGAAAATGTGGAAATTTTCCTGGTGTCAGTCATGCAGAAGGGTTTTCTTTGCCATATAATAGAATAATACATGAATAAAATATTTCAGAGCAAATATAATAATGACAAAAACATGATAATGGATGTGAAGACATTCTAACAATGGTAATGCACTATGATAATGCATTACGATTATTAGATTATCACTCCTATCATTAGATCACAGGTTATTTGAAAAATATTCTCTCAGTGCATCTCTTTGACATAATTTGTCTATCTTTCATTAGATCATTATCTTTCATTATATGTCATTTGCCTGGTGATCCAGTTGGTGTTATGAAGGCATTTATCACTAGGTAGTTTGCCGAGCAGTTGTGAATGTCAGCTTTCAGTAAGAGACAACTTCCACTATTATGCTTATACTCAATCAAAGCTGGTTAGCTTTGTCACATGTTGGCAAGATTGGTAAAAATCAGTATGAAAAGCTGAGCAGTCCAATCGATTTCTACAAAATAAATCTCACTATAGATAGAACATTTATATTGTTGCAAATTGTTCCTGTAAATATGTATAGCGCAGCAAGCAAGTTATGAATAAGGGTTTCATTCTGAAGTAAATAAGATTCAATACCATTAACAGCAGGATGTCTGAGATAATTATATTTCAGCATGAAATGTCTAAGAAAAGGCATTTCTGTTCCTATGACAATTATGCATATGATTAATGATGTAAATAACAATATCCAGTATGTATACAGAATAGTGAAAATTAACTATATTTATCATGAATGACAATATGAAAATTAGAGTAAATCAATAATCACAAGTAAGAAAACATTCTGTTAATATTATTGTGTTCTCCAAGGCAGGACAGACAGAAAGGCATAAGGAGGATGGGTAGAGAGGGTATTTTGTCATCCTATTTAAAGTATCAGTGAAGATCAGTTATATGCACTGAATAAATACTTCAGAATCTAAAAGATGCTTCACCATCAAAAGAACCTCTGAGGCACCAGCTGTGAAAATCATCATATACAAATCTATCAGAAGGGAATTCTAGAGTCCACATACTTTAGAGTGGTGTTCCAAGGATACTTCCCTGAGAGATATGGCAGTGGATCTTTCCAAGACAAGATACAAACCCTCAGCTCTAAACTTCAGATGTCAAGACATTTTCTTTTCCTGTTTTTATAAAATATTCTATAGGATTCCAAAACCAAATCAATTACACCATTGTTTACATGTATGTGTAACATAGCAACAGATACATGCACAAACACACATGTATAATTATCTAAATTATTTCATTTTATGCTTACCTACAAGATTCTGTAAATACTTTCACAACTTCTTTTCACTTAAAAAATCTACCTTTATGTAGAGGCGTCTTGAACTATTCTACTATCAAATCCATTCAATATTTATTACATTTGCTGTACACAGACATCTTTCAATTTCTTTATACGAAGCACCTTGTCCTCTCTTATTTCTCTGCTGTTACACCTATTTCTCAGTGTCTTAAAAAACATGTTTTCATGAAAAAATGTAGAACACAGAAATAGTCTACCATCGTATATTCTCTGACTTGCTTTATTCTAAATTATCTTCTGTACCTATAAATATTTCCATTCTTTCTCTGGATTATTTTGATGCTAATCCTAGCACTGCGACCATATTTGTAAGTGAAATATTACAATATTTATAAGTACAAGAGTGCTAGGATTAGCACCAAAATAATCCAGAGAAAGAATGGAAATATTTATAGGTACAGAAGATAATTGAGAATATGGTCACATGTATTGTAAAATATAGGACTCATTATTTCAAAACATCATCACTGAGAATTATCTTATGTCAAAACCCTCTTTTATTTTCCACTGGTTTTTAAAACTCTTATATCAAATTTGCTGCTTCAGATTCCCAAAAGCATCACAACAAGTGAATAAACAAATATGTGGTTGTCATAATCAATGCTTTTGTCTTCATGCTACCATGTTTAAAGTAAAGACATTCTCTTTATTCTTATTTTCCTTGTTCTATGTATAGTTGCCAAAATTCCTGCCTTCTATCTTTCAGTTTTCTTTGTGGAATCTCATTTCATTTTGAGTTGAAGAAAATATAAGATTTGATTGCACAGATAGATGAGAGAAGACACTCTGGGCAACAGAAATAAGGGTAAGAAAAAAATCAAACACAAAAGGAACATCTTGAGTTCAATTAAGCCCAGAAAATTGCCTATGATCTGAGCTAAAGAGATCAGTGGGGATTTACATCAAAAAATACAGAGCTCAATTTTTGTCTTGTACTTGCATGTCTTAACCTTCTCTATGAAGGGGCAAAATAACTGAGGATTTAGGCAGCAGAGTAAGTTGGTAAGATCCTAATTTTACTGGAGCCATTCTAAGAACACAGTGGAAAATGCCTTTTCAAGGGAACATTTGTGGAGGTAAGAATACAGATCATTAGCTTCTTGGATAAAGCCAGAAACTCAGTAATCTACAGCAGTAATCTCAGTAATCTACAGCTGAAGAGAGGAAATTGAACAGAAAGGGGGAATCTGTGATGACTTTTAATGTGAGGTTTACCTCCGATTTGGCTTACTAGATAGATTTCAATGCAATTAAATACATGAGACCTAGAACAAAAGATTCAGGGAAGAGATTTGGGAGAGGAAGCAGAGAATACTGACTTGGAATGAGCTGAGCTGGAGGGGCCTGTGGGGTACTCAAGGAGAAATGCACAGCAACCAGTCCAATAACTCAGTTTAGGACTGAAGTCTCTACTGGGGACTTAGCGTTAACTTTGTTCAGTTGTTGAAGAGGCTGGAAAATGCACATGGAAGATCTCTTAGCCCTCAGAAGATGAGCTTCAAAGTCCACTATGTAGGCTGAAGCTGAGTCCACCACAGACACTCCCTGTCAATAACTGAATTTAGACAGGACAAAGTGGTTGACCTTTTTCTGGGAGACCTGGGACGCACATGGATCAGATTTGGCTAAGATATGCTATAAGAGTTTTGTGAAAGCATTCTTGGACTGTATGTCCATCTACAAGTTTCTACCCAGAACACCTTTCCAAGATATGGTATCTTACCTATTTCCACCTTCAACTGCTGGATTTCCCTGAATAAAACTTGCTTGCTTAATTCCATGTTACTGACATTTGATTCTTGAAAAGCCCTAACACTGCATGATGGAAGTCACAGTGGCTTATAGAGTTTTAAAAAGTTGAACAACAATAGGTCCGATTATCTCCAGAACTTTGTGAGGAGCTTGACAAAGAACTGAGACTGAAGAAAACCTCTGTGGTAGCCCAGATATTCTTTAATATAAAAATAGAAGATCCCATCCCTATGCACGTTCTGTAAGGCATGGTTAGGTCCATCACTTCTTTCATTCTAAGTATTTACATGCAGTAATCAAAATAGCAGCCCTAAGTGACCTGTCTTACTGTGTTAGTAGAATACTGACAAGCAATCTCACCCGTTGACTGAATAATTTTAGCTGGACACTCTAGATCTACAACTCTTGCTAAAATCAGCTTCTTTACATGTTGTTATTATTTATATAGTTTTACATTCCATGTTTTCCCTAAAAGGAAAAATCCCAAGGGACACTGTAAGGTTAACATTTCTGGTAAATATTACTAGCTGGTACATATTTAACATTCCTGTCCCAAGCGTGGTGTATTTTGTGGGGATATTTTACAATATTAATTCTTTAATGACACAGTGGGATAATGAGTGAATTCAACTTTATAAAAGGACAAAACTTAAAATCTCTCGAGGTGGAAATGCAAATCAAAACAGCATTGAGCTTTCGTCTCACTCTGGAAAGAATGGCTGCCATCAAGAAAATAACTGATAACAAATGTTGGGGAGGCTGCGGGGAAAAAGGAACACTGCTCCACTGTTGGTGGGAGTGTAGACTGGTGCAGCCACTGTGGAAATCAGTATGGAGATTCCTAAAAAAGCTAAGATTGGAAGTTCCATGCAATCCAGCTATTGCCCTCCTGGGAATTTTCCCCAAAAAACTGAGAAGGTCATATCACAATGATATATGTGCAACCATGTTCATAGCAACACAATTTGTAATAGCTAAATTTTGGAAACAAGCAAGATGCCTATCAACCTCAGAGTGGATGTGGTATTTTTATACAATGGAATATTACTCAGCTATAAAAAGGATGATCTTGAGGCTTTTATAGGTAAATGGAGTTAACTTGAGAATATCATTAGGGAAATAAACAAGTCTCACATTAGTAAGACACATTGCCTCTCTAGTGTAAAAAATAATAACTGACAGAATAATGGGATCTAAAAAGTATAATAGATATTGTAAAACTGAAAGGGAAGGAAAGTGCTCTAAAGGATATAACGGCATGTATAGAGTGTAAGATAGATGACCATATTACTAAGTTTTTATTGGATCGTTGAACAGAAGGGTTTGCACTGTCAATGTTTGAGTGTCTAGCCACTATTTATGCTTTGATTTTGTAACTTTAACAATTATTGTTAAGATGACAATATGTAATGCATCAACTAGTGATTTTATGATGTTTTTTTGAATTCTGCATTCTACTTTTCTTCTCTTTTTTTTTCTATTTTGTTTTTTTTTAATATTCTTTTCTTTCTTTCATTAAATAAAAAAATTGGGGAAAAACCTCTTGAGGTGAGAAGTAAAAGTCAAATGCAAATGAGTTTTGATCCCAAGCCGCAGCACTCTGAGCCCTCACGGTGGTGATCTTCTGGCTAGCCCTTGTACTATGGTGGCCTTGTACCATGATGGTTTTGCGATTTCTCTGCTCTCTGGGAAAGATCTTTCCTTCTCTGGCATTCATTCTCCTTAATCTTGCTGTCTACCAGCCTCTGTTGACAATTTCAGCATCTTGCTGTGTGTTTCATCCTCTCACATCCTTCCAGTACCTGGGGCTCGTTATTTACTCCCGAGAACCTTGTCTTACGTTGAGAAGTACGTTTTCCCTGACCACCGCTAACTCAGCCTCTGGTGCAGGGCTTTAACAGACAAATTCTGTTTTGTGTATTTTTAAGTATTTTATTGGTACATTTTTCCAGTACATAATGATTGCATTCAGCATGGCAGATCTGTCCACATACATAAGACACCGAATTCATTTCCTTTTACCTTTCCCTCACCTCCCTCCAACCTTTCTCCCGTCTCCACTTACAAAACCTGTGCTTCTATTTTTCCTTCATTTGTTTTTACAAATCTCTTCACCCTTTCTTTCCTCCCCACTCTCCCATCTCTTGCACTGCTTCCCACTTGAACATTTTCTTCCTATTGCGTGTTATCCATTTTGCTCTTTATTTTTCCTCACACAAGAGAAATAATGTGATATTTAAATCTATGTGTCTCATTTATTTCATTTAAAATTATGGTCATTTTCCTAAAAATGTCTCCAAATTATCCTTCTTTATGGCAGAGTAGTTCTCCACTTCATATACATTTTCTGTATGCACGCATATTCTTTAGCCACTGATGGGTGTGTGGGTGTTTCTATGATATACACATTATAAAAAAGCGTGTGTATATGTATATAACTATTCATTTCAGATTCCCATATTTGCACTGTGCCTTTACATGTGGAGTATCTAATCTTTTGAGTTCCTTATGCAGTCTAAATATTAGCTCTCTGTCTGAGGATTTGCTGGCGAAACTGTTTCCCACTGGACTGTTTGTCTCTTCACTGCCAACTGGCTTCCCTTCACTGTGCACAGGCTTTTTGATTCGATGTGATACCATGTGTTTATTCTTTGGAATGTATCTTGTGCAGTTGGGGTTTTCCTCATAAAGTCTTTGCCTGTGCCTCTGTCTTCAAGAGCTTTACCAGCTCTATGTTCCAGCAAAGTGTTTTCTTTTTAATATTGAGAACTAGATCTATCTCAATTTTGGGTTAATGCGTGGTAAGAGATATGAGTCTGATTTTAGTCTTCAGAATGAGCAAAGCCAGTTTTCCCAGCACCATTTTTAAACAGACCTTTTTCCAGCTAAGAAGTTTTTTCTTTTTCTTTTTTTTTTTTTTTTTTTTCAAATATCAGCAGCCAAGTGTCATGGTGGTTTTCTTTAGCTTCTATTCTGTTCCATTGATCCGCAAGGCTGCTTGCTTTGCTGATACCATGCTGTTTTTCCACTGTAGCTGTGCATTATAACTATCTTGTTACCCACAGTGGCTTTTGTTTTCAAAACCTCTTTCCCACATGAATTTTAGCGCTGCTTTATCTACTTCTGTGCGTAATGATGTTGGTATTTTGATTGAGATTTCTTTAGTTCCATATAAAAGTTTTGTAATTATGTCAATTTTCTCTATATTTCTTCTGTCTATCCAGTAACAGGGCATAGCTTTCCATTTTGTAATATCCTCTTCAAGTGCCTTTAAAAGAGTGCAAATGTTTTCACTGTATAATCCCTTCATTTTCCTAGTTAGGTGAATCCCTATTGAATTTTTCTTGATGCTACTATGAAGGATGCTGTTTCTTTAATTTCTCTACCAATGAGTTTGTTACTGGAGCACAACGGTGATTTTTGCACATGAATTTTATATTTTTCTTTGTTGTTGCATTTGGTTATTAATTCTAAGGTCTTTGGGTGGAATTTTTGAAGTATTCTCTGTGGAGAATCATGTTATCAGCAAGTAATGATAATTTAAATTCTTACTTTCTTGCCTATATGCCTGCTATTTCTCTCTCTTTTTAAGTTCTTTAGCTGATATTTCAAGCACTATATTGAACAGGCACGGTAATAGTGGGGATCCTTGTTTTGTTCCTGGGTAGAGTGAAAACTTTCTGTTTTGTTCCTTCTAGTATGATGGTAGTTGTTGTTTTGTCATAGATGACTTTTATCAGATTGGGGTAGAGACGTTCTATTCCAATTTTCTTTAGGTTTTTTATCATAAAATGATGTTGGATTTTTAAATGGCTTTCCTGTGTCTGTTGAGAATGATCATGTGATCTTTGCTTTTGCTTCTGTTAGTACTGTGTGTTACATTTACTGATGTGTGAGGATCGAGCCATCACTGCATCCTTAGAATGAGTCCCACTTGGTCGTGTTGTGTACTCTTTCTGATGACTTACCACCTTCTATTTGCCATTATCTCACTGAGAATTTTTGCATCTTTGTTCACTAGTAGATTGGCCTGTAGTTCTCTTTTACAGTTTAATTCTTTTCAGGCTTTGGTATTGGGGTGATGCTTGCTTCCAGGAATGACTTTAGCTGTGCAGTTTCCTTTTTATTCCATCAAAGTGCTTAAGGAGTACTGTCAGGGGATCTTCTCTAAAGTTCTTATAGAATATGCAGAGAATCTTTCAGGATCTGGGCTTTTTTTTTAGTAGTTTTTTAAACAATTATTTCCTCAATTTCATTAACTGATATTGGATTGGATTGCTCAGGATATTTTATCTTCTTGATTCATCTTTGGTAATTCATACATATCTATGATTTATCCATTTCCTCTGAATTATCCATTTTGTTAGAGAAAGGGTTCTCAAAATAATTACTGATCATCTCAATTTCTGCAGAATTTATTGTGATTTTGCCTTTTTCATTTCTAATTGCATGTATTTGGCTCTTTTCTTTCTTATATTGACAAGCTTGACTAAAGGGTTTAACTAATGTTTTAAAGCATCAACTTGATTCATTGATTCTCTCAATTGCATTATTTTCTGCTCTGATTTTTCTAATTTCCCTTCTCATACTACCTTTGGGTTTGGATTGTTCTCACCCTGATATTATTTGTTTGAATTTACTCTGCTTTTCTGATGTGCAAATTCATTGCTATCAACTTCATTATTTGAACTGCATCTCATAGGCTCTTTGATGCTGTGCTGGCTTCAGTTTGATTGTAGGAACTGCCTAATTTCTTCTTTGTCTGTGACCCATTGACTATTAAAGAAAGTATTATTTAATTTCTGTGTATTTGCAGTTTCTGTGGTGTCTGTTGATGTTAATTTCTAGTTTCGTCATACTATGCATGGGGTAATTTCAGCTCCTTTGCATCTACTTATACACATTCTCTGTATGCGTCTCTATGTGCTCAGTTTTGGAGAAATTTCCGTGCACTGCTAAGAAAAATGTATATCCTGTTGTGGTTGGGTTATAGATTTTAAGTCCATTTGTTCAAATGATTGGTTCAGTCCTGGAGTTTCTTTATTGAATTTTTGGGTAACCAATCTGTCTATCTGTAACAGTGGAGTACTGAGGTACTCCACTCCAGTCGCTTACGAAGTGTATATGGTTGTTGTTTTACACAAATGTTTTTAGGATTGTTAACCCTTCCTATTGAATTGTTCCTCTAACCAGTATGTCGTGGCCCTCGTTGCCTGTTTTGACTACCATGAAATTATATGGTGTATCAAGAATCAAATTTTCTGATCAAATTGTAATTCTTAAATTAGCCATTTGGGATAGTGGAAGGAAGAAGGGAAATGAATTAACATGTTCTAAACAATTCTTGTCGCATTATCATTTTTTAACACGAATTATGAGTAATGCATTTTTAGTTGTCTCACTGAGGTATGCATAAAGTGCAGAGGGCTTAATGGTAACATGTTACCACGTATATGCTGTGATCCTTAATCACGATGTGCCCCTGCAGCTTGACTGGAAGAAGAAATGCCTGGAAGATGAACCTTTCTGGATGTGTCTGAGTGGGTCATGGATGAGGACATGGGTACTACAGAGAGTTTCTGGATCATTTATCTCTGACATCATTCTCTTCCTCTGTTTTCCAGCTTCTATGAAAGAAAAACCCTTGGCCATGACCTTTTTGCCTTCAAGCAAGCCAAGAAGAAAACAAATTTCCTAAGACTAAAGCAATTAAAACTGCCCTGCTTTATGTTGTGGATATATGGTTTCTGGGTCTCAGTGATGAGAAATCTTATTAATACACATACTATGCATGTGTGCAGTTGTATGTCTCCGTACTGTATTAGCTTCTCTGAAGTATAATGTTTTTGTAATGGGTTAGCTGGTTAGAATAGAACGCAAAAATATCCAGGCAAACACTATTTGCAGAGAACTTCAGCTGTCTTTGAAAGAAGCTAACATGGTTTTATTCAAAAAGACTTTACATGTTACATACCAAGAACTGCAGGGGCTGGGGATTTAGCTCAGTGGCATAAGCACCTGCCTTGTAAGCAGGCAGTCATGAGTTCGATCCCTGGTATCAATTAAAAAAAAAAGAACTGTGTTTGTCATTCTACAAGAATTGGTCTTCATCTTTGTGAGTCAATAAAATGATCCCTCAGCTTTTGGAGTAGATCCATTTCATCGACAGATATCTGCTTAGAAGGATCTTAGAGGAGTTACTTTATTTTTACTATGTAATATAATTATCAATGTAGTAAATAGAGTACCCAAATTATAATTAGAATACTATAGTTCATATAGTTAAGCACGAAATAAACAAAAAAGGATATTTTGTGAAGGAATATGTTTAATAGTATCTGGTTTGGGTAATTTAACATATCTGTCACTACAAAAGGCATCAGAAGCTGATTTGTTCAGCTCTCAGCCAGGGTATCTTCTTCTCTGCAGTATCTGGGTGAGTGCTGTTAACATTTTTCCCTAAAATCTTCCCATTCTTACATTATTATTGTTGTTTATATCTATATCCCCCCAAAGAGAAGACTATTTCTTTAAACGTGATAGCATAACAAAGGCATCAGTTATGAAGTCCGTATCGCTGAGCTCTGAATTCTGGAGTTTGTTCACTCCAGTGCCTTCTTGATGACTTTCATATATTTTGAGACAGTAGTTATTTTTTCCAGTTCCTTTGGAGTAGCATTTCTGCTTCTTTCCAAGAATTATTTCTACTTTGTGTATCACACACAATAACTTGTCCCTCACAAATTTCCCCACACATATGCACATTCATCCTTTCAAGGAACATAGTGATTGCAGGTGGGTTTTACTCAGGCACAGGGAATTCAAGGGACTCGTACTCATGGAGTGAACTGTACACTATGTTCCAGAATTACAGAAACTCACATATTAATATAAACTTCTCAGTGGTTATTATTTATGCCTTCCACCTATGCCTTTTCTTTCTTTTTCCTATTTCTCACCGTTTTCCTCATAAACTGTCCTTCATGATCTTAATTCATTTATGTCATGCAGAGGACATAACTTTTCTAAAAAATGAACTATGCATCCTTTCAATAAGCTTAAGCTATAAAGTGCTCTCCAATTATAACATTCATCTTAACAATTCTTTAAAAATTAAAATTAAAATATGCTTGTTGTAAGGTCAAAGCTTGAAGAAGTAGGAACATCAGTAATTTTAAGATGACTTTATGCTTCCATTAATCTTATCAAGTTACTTTCAGAGCAAAGTATCGTAACCAAGTTTTTTTGCATCCCTTTCCCCATTGTATTGCCTACAGGCTGAACTCTATTATCAAATCCTAAAAATACATCATCTCAGCATCTGGAATCTTAAGCATTTGTGTAACTATGGAGTCTCTATGAAGAGCAATATTTAATCAAGATAGCATCATCAAAAAATTCTTACTATAGTATGAAAAATTTCGAAGTACAGAAAACTGTCATCTATATAACTTAAAAGCTTTTTGAAATTTTAATGTTTCAAATTTTTAAAAAAAATTTATATTTCTAGTGGTCTGGAAAAAAATTTTAGACAAATATTCCCATTGAGTAATCCTTAGCTAATTGATGTACAGTTTAATGATTTCTAGATGGTCAAACTGATTTGTTCAAATGAACAAGTTTACTTTCGCTTAATTATGCAATTTTTCTTAGTTGCAGGTTATTACTCAAGCTTTAAAATTATAATAATTCTCTTTCAGAGTCTGCTATTTAAACAGTAGAAATGACCTCTGGTATTTAAAGGCACAGTCTTGACTGGTCAGTATCCTAACTGCTACACATTTAATGATTGTTTTCCTGAACGTGTCTTGGCTAGTACTTGTAAACATTCAATGTTTCAGAGTTATAAGTACTGATCTAACTTTAGCTACCAGAAGTACACCAGCTAAAATTTGTGTGAGCATTCTGGCCCATTTATTCTCCCTGACAGCTGTAAGGAATCCAAAACCATGAATGACAAGTAATGACATGGGGCAGTCAATTTGAAATTTATCAACGAATATTTTTCAGAAACTTAGTATCTTTTCCTGTAAGTCATACACCATATCTAAGGTATGGACTGTGTCACACTTAATTATGCATAGTTATGTTTCTGGGCTCAAATCATGAATTTTCCATTTTTTGACTTGTGTTGAGTCATCACAAAAAATTCTTCTTAGATAATTAGTTTTCTTCCCAGAAAAATGGAGATAATTTTGATTTATAGCTCATAAATTTGTGATAAAGATTAAACGAAGTAATGCAGAGTATTCAGTCAAGTGCCCAGCAAAAGGTAACCATTATACATTTGTTGTCATTATTCATTTTTCTAATGTCAACATAGTAAATGCATACTAATTACTGAATGTATACATTTTGAAATTGCATATTCAAAGGATCTGAGTGGAGTGTGGTAGAGCATGCCTCTAAATCTAGGTCTTAGATGGATAAACCCAGAGGATCACAAGCTCTAGACCAGCCCTTGTAACAAAATACTGTCAAAAAATAGGGAAAGAATAAACTTCTAAGGAGACTCATTAATTATTCATTTTGAAATTATTTTGATAATGTAATTTTTATTACATCTGAAAATATTTTGTTTAAATATATTTGTGAGTTTCCTTTATTGACATATTTATGAAGTGCTATTTCCCTATAGTTTCTAGATAAATGACAAAATCCTTGGAGATAGGGGTTAGACAAATATCTAAAAATAATCTTTTGTACTTAGCATGGTAATTTCTTTATAATAGTGAGCAAATAGATCTGCTGTTTAAATGTATAAGCTTTATTAACATCTTTATCAGCATGACTTTATGAAATATGTCTATTCTTGGGAAGCTACCCTAAGCTTTAAATGAATCAGCAGTGGCATGATTAGAGAGAAGGCAGTTATGAGGTATGGATTTTCTTAGATTCTAGCTTTGTAAGCGCTATGAAGCAGGGATGCTACATGGAAAGCATGTAATACTCTTCCAAGGACCAAGCAGTATTGTGTCTGAAACTTAATGGATTTGTGCAGGAAGCCAGATTTATAATGCTCTGTCCTTTCTCTCTTTCCATCATACTTTCACTCTGAGCTGCTAGGCCTTCTAAATGTTTATCAGTGACCTCTCAAAAAGCATTAATTCTCCCACACAAGGAAGTCTTTCAGAGATATTATAATAACATGGACATCTTCTTGATACATAGAGCAATGTTTAAACTATATTCCTTCCTGAAAATTAAAGTTGCCTCCTCTATGATTAGGCTGGAAGACTATTTGGAAGCAAACTATCAAAAGAAAATAAAGAAATAACGCAACATGCCTGCACACAAAATTCATTTTAAATGTTATTTTCTGTAGCTAAAATCAAGAAGCAAATGGAAGTTTATTCAACAAAATATGGAATTACTCATTAGAGAACAAACATATTTATTTTTCAAGCTATCAAACTCTGTATGAAAGAAAACTTCTCTCTGAGTCAAGCCAGAACTAAACAGATATCTTATTTGATCACACCTCTTGATAATTAATGAGACTTAAATCTTCCTTTCACATCTCAGCATGTTTAATTAAAAGCACCCAATATTTATAGTACTTATTTAGAGTCAGCTTCCACTTCTTTACTTTCATTAGCAAAATTACTCTCCAGGAGATTTGGACTGGGTTTAAGGGAGGCTTGCCAAATCAACGAAGATCAAAATATTTAATGTACTCAATTAACTGTTGTTTATATGCAAAGTTAGGCCATGTGGATGATTACCAGGAACACGTTTCCTTTAACATGGTGTCATGGCATAGCTCTTTTGAAACTTTAAAAGTCTGTGTTGTACTTTGAAATTTTATTGAAAGAGAAAAAATAGTTCACACAAATAGACAGAAAAGACCATAAGTTATAGCTTATGTTAAACATAGGAATGAAGATGCAGTCCTAAAATATTCAATATGGAAAGTATACACCTTAAATATAGATTTATATCTATATCTATATCTATATCTATATATCTATATATCTATATCTATCTATCTATCTATCTATCTATCTATCTATCTATATACCCATCCTTATTACATGCAATCCAGAGGTACCCAGGCAATAACAGAATGCGGAACTACTCCTCTGAGTAATATACATGCTTCTCTGGTTGACGTCACTCATTACATTTCCATTTTGTAGTGCTGTTTTTGAAGCCTCTGAAACTCTCCAAATATCTCCCTCATTGTCTTCTTCAGTCATCCCAGATCTCTCATGATTATCTTTTTGATGTATTTTTTCATTCAACAGCTATCGAAGTTCTTCAGCAAATTCATAATCATGTACTTCATGGTACTCATTGATTGAAATATTTCAAATAATATATATGCATATTAATGAAGATATCTGTAAAAAGTTCTTAAATAAAATGAAAAATTCCAAGTTTGCCTTTCAGGTAATAGGGTAAATATATATACAAGGTTCAGAGAGAAAATCTTTTAGAAGTCAAACACATAATGTCATCCATAAATGAACATTCCCATTTGTCAACATAAAACAAATAAGTATCACAAATAAAATTGCTCAGCAATACTTGCTTTTATTAATCAAAAGCTTAAGAAAGTTTAAAAAAGTGCTACACCTCTCAGAAAACTAGAAAAGAATATCCTCAACAAATAAAGAATATAAGTTACCAGTAGATAGATCTTTTATAAATCAGCATGGCAACAAGTGTAGAAGGGAGGAGCAATACTCCATGATGAATAGAAGCATACATGCTGGAAGCATGCAGTAATAAAATTAAAATTAATAAAAAGAAGTCCATGGTTATTGTATCTCTTATATGAGAAACCTGTAATGCAAATAAAGAGCAAAATAAAAAACAAATCATAGGCAGTAAGCAGATCTTTTTCAAATGCAAAGAGGAATAAGAGATGGAGGGGGAAGGAAGGGAAAAAGTGTTAAAGAGAATCAAAGAAGTGGAAATACAGCTTTTTCGAATGGAAAGGGAATCAAGAGTTGGAGGAAGTAAGATGGGGGTGACTAGGAAAGGAAAATAACAAGAAAAGAACAGAGATGTTATGTGCACCCGTACTAAGCACCCCACAGAAATGTGATTATGATGCACTTCAGTATGCGCTAATAAAATTACATGAATAAAAATGAACTACAATTGACACCATACTAACTGGTGAAAGACTGAATCATTTCCCCTGAAAGTAGGGAACAAAGCACTTCCTGCCGCTGTTATTCAACACAGTACTGAAATTAGTTTCAACAGTCCCACGACAGAAAAGAACACTCAGGTTTCTACTGATCGTTGGCAGGACTCGTGTCTTCACTGCAAAGCTGATGAACTACTGGCTTGAAGAGTGAGAAGCACAATGTGAACATAATAATTTGGTTCCCGGATAGAGAGCTGAGGCATGTGTTTTACTTAATTTTGCCTTGCTGTGACAGAATACCTCAGGATAGCAAAGAAATGCTTACTTTGTCTGATGGTTTCAGAGGTACTAGGCAAAGTCAGTTGCATCTATGATCTCTATAGTTTTAGGC
The DNA here is from genome assembly GCF_034190915.1 of Cavia porcellus. Lineage (NCBI taxonomy): Eukaryota > Metazoa > Chordata > Mammalia > Rodentia > Caviidae > Cavia > Cavia porcellus. The sequence goes on from NW_026947490.1 coordinate 76,374,881, forward strand.
CTTGACAAAACAGAAGTATCATAGGATGGAAGAGAAAAGATAGAGATAGAGAAAAAATATATATAAAGAGACTAAGAGACGGACAGACAGAAACAAAATACCCTTCCAATCCATGTCCTGAGACCTCTGTTTCATCCAATTAGACCCTACTTCCTAATAAACTCATTGAGCAATAGAACTATCAATGAACTGATTCACTGATGAAATTAAAACCCTCAAGAATCAGTCATTTCCCCACAGCTCCACCTCTGAATTCTGCCACCCTCTACATACAAGTTGTGGGGACCACATCCTATCTAAACCATGACAGTGGGTCATATAAAATGTGCACTCCTGACATTCACTTGTAAAGCTCTAGGAATTATTTAAAAACTCTCTTTTTCCCTAGACAGAGGAACAGAAATTGTAGCCTAAAGTCTTCCATGATGAAATGGTGCACATGTTCTTCCTTTCTGAGTCTTCCTTTCCAGCAAAGTAAAAATCCTGATCTTGAATTTTGAGCATTAAACAGGGCACAGAAGTGGCTGAGAGATAAGGGCACTGTATCTTTCAGATCCACCTACATTCAATGATATCACTCTTATCAGGTCAGTAAAATCTTGGGCCCCATAGTAGAGTTTTTGATTCTATCATAGCTAATCAGGTCATCATTTTGAAAGATGACGTAGGTAATAATGACACAAAGCCAAGATTCCAGGAGCTACTGCAGTGCAGAAGCCCCAGTAACTCAGGCTCAACGGAGTCTGCTGAAGGGAATTGTGCAGCTGAGGCTGAGAGGTGGCACCGTGGGAGGCTTGAAGCCATTACCTCTTTCCATGCCATACAGAAACTGCATATTTTCCAGCATAGTTATATAGCAAGGACAGAGGTCAAAAAACATGAAGTTCAGGAGGTAATTCATGGGTCATCAAAACAGGAAATTCCTGCCCAAATTTTCCAAGTTAAGGAACTATGAGTGCATTGTAACCCAGGAGAATAGGTGAAATGAAAATTAGGAAAAATGCAGCATTCGCTGTACAGATATCTATTACATCAATCAAGACAAGGTTAAAAGTTAATGGAATAATGTAACTTTATAAAGCTTATCTTGACCCTGTTTTGAGAACCTGACTGGAGGCTGATTTATTAGAAATGTCAAATATTAAGCTCATTAGTTTAATAAACAGGAAATAGCAATTTCCTGCATTTCCTGCATTAATTTATACTGTTAGTATGACTTAGTAAAAAATTCAGATGGAATGTATTTGGAAATGGCTAAAAGTAACACAACGTCTTAATGTTTTTGTGTTCTTATCAAGTATCTAGTGATGTTTAAAAACCCCAAATGTAGTAATTCTCCCAGAATTGTGAATAATCTTTGCTCAGCATGGTGAGATTTCTTGTTTTACCTAGGCTTCCTTGAACACCTGTAATTAAGCGAGGTCTCATATTAGCTTTTGCTCTAAAGGATTCAATGTTTATTATAAGGTTATGTCTTATTTTTCATATACAAAGGTATATAATTTATTTGTGTGTGGCAAACTATGTTTATTCATGGTCAAAGATCCTTACTGATTCAAGTGCAAATTCTACATTTATTCCAATACAGTCATACCATCTTCTGGAGCATCACAACAACTCTTCAATCCTGGAATTCTGGCCTGAATTTTCTTGGGACTCAATTTGTTGTAGAACCATGGACCCCAATCTCGCATGTCGAGGGATAGAGCTTGATTAAGTGGTCACTTTTATTTATGTACCTGCTTGTAGTGCATCAGAAACACAGCTGTCAGTGATTTTATCCCTTGAGTTCTTCACCTAAGACATTGCATTCTAGGTTTCACAGATTTATCTCCATTCTGTTCTCAGAGTAGTCATCTTATCTCCAAGCCTGAATGGTTCTTAAATGGCTTGCTTATTGCAATATCAAGTCTGGAGATAGTAATTCCCAAGGGGATCATCATTTGATCCATTCTTCTCTCTGCAAAGAAGTTCTTCACGTCTTTAGTGGAGTGAGTGCTGACTGAATAACAGACTAGCGGACCCCTTTGGCTACCTTGCAAAAGGAGTGTCAGCCTTAAATCAGCCCACCTCCTTGTAGCTGCTTGTGTGAACCAGGCTTTTTCAGTTTTAATGACATACATGCTTGAAACACATTTGATCTTATCTTCTTTGTTCTTAGAGTTGGTTAGAGGTGGGGCTTGCTTTCCATCTAGATGGACTGACAAAATACAGGTGAAATATACACTTTCATTACCAGTGAAGAGAGTGTATCTTTTTGAGGCACCCCTTTGGTCAGCCATCATTTGAGAGCCTTGGTCTGTGAGCACTGGTATTTCATCCACAGCAATCATGTTGTACAGTTAATGTTTAGGAAAAGTCATTGCAAAGGACTCAAGTGCAAGAGCACATTTAACAACTTCAGTGTCTTCCAGCTTGAACAGTGTGGCTCATCTTCTTAGAAATAGGTCGTATATTTTTAGAAAGCCATACAGCCAGGCTTGTCATGCTTTGAATTTTTCAGAGTAGATTTCTGTGTTGTCACTCAAGGGCAAAAGGTTGAATATCACAACTAAAGTCTTTGTCATCAATCCATTGGCAGATGAAGGCTTCCAACTCAGGAAATAATGGTTTTGACCTGCTCTACTCTTATGCATGTTAGCTGAGGTTACTCTGCTCACTGTTTTCAGATCATTCAGAGATCCAACTTCTCCTGGCAGAAACCTGCAAGATTCTTGCCCCACAAGTCCTCCAGAGTTCCTTTCTAATATTCAACAGATGTCTCCTTCTTCTTGAAATCTGTCTTGAGTATTTTCTTGTTGCTGAGACAAAACACCTGACACCCAAAGTTAATGGAGGAATGGTTTATTTCAACTCACAGTTTGTGGAGGTTTCCAACATAGTCCCCTGGCTCCAAAGGCAGGGCAGCATGGCACAGCAGCCACAGTTCATGACAGGCAGGCAAGAAAGCAGCAGTCAGAGGTGGTAGCGCTCAGCCTTCCTTTCCGTTTTTTTGCACTGAGGTTACAAGCCTATAGGATGGTGCCACCCACACACAGACTGGGACTTGCCTTTACCACACCCAGAACTATAATAAACCAATGTAGTTACTAACACATCCTTAATTCCAGTATCACATACCCTAGATCTAACCACATATGAAAACCTCTATCTATGAGCACAGGAGTCTTTGGGAGTTCATACAGAAATAAGATGTAACAGTTTGAGCAATCCTAACAGTTTCAGCATTGCTGAAAAGTCCATGTCCAAAATCTCTTTTGAGAATTAAAATAAACTTTTAGCTGTGAGCTCCTGTACAAATGAAAAGAAAATTAAATACTTCCAATATGCAATTGCACAGGACAAACATTGTCACTCTAAAAGGTACAAATAAAGGGATAAAAGCAAGTTCAAAATAAATCAGGGCAAACACTAAATCTCATAGTTCTAAGCCCAACACTCAGTGCAATCTGCAGCAAGATGTGAATTTCAAAGGCCTTGGGAGGCTCTGCGTCTATGGCACTGCTTGTGGTTGTAGCTCCTGTGGATTCTCCGTTGTGTGGGTTTTGCTCATGTGTTACAGTTTACTTCAAATGATCTATGTTCCTGGCTTTTCCAGGCTTCTGGAGTAGCAAAGAAATTGTAGTCCCTCTTCTCAGTTGAAACGTCTTAAGCCTTGTCTTTTCCAGCTGCATTATAGTCCATATTTTGTTCTTCTGAGCTCTGACAAGACTCTCTTATCACGCTCAGCTCACAGAATTTTAGATAGATTTGCATGCTCTTCTCACAAGCCAATGGTTAGGGAGCATCACAACAATAACCTCACTTCTCTGGTATCAGAATCTGTCTTGATTACTTTCTCATTGCTGAGACAAAATACTCAATACCAAAAGCTAAAGGAGGAAAAGTTTATTTAAAGTTACTGTTTGTAGATGTTTCTGCCCATGATCAGCTGGTTCTAAGGTAGAAGGACATTCCAGTGGGGTTTGTATAGGAGAAACAGTCCATGTCAGAGAAGGCAAGAAGACATTTGAAGCAAACAGCGGCAAGAGTTTCTTTTCTTTTATTTCTTATGACTATAAGCTTATTGTCTGGTACCACCTACACCCAGAGTTATACTAAATTGACTTAGCTTTCACACACCCTGAATCCCAGTAACACACATGTCAGTAATAGCCAGCCACCTCTAAAAATCTGCTTGTGAGGGCATGAGCCTTGAAGGGACATCTAGATTGGAGCTATAACATATTCATTTTGTTTGGAGGTCAAAACATTATTTCCTTTATGTGATGTGTTATTTGAAGTCTTGCAAGACAATATTCATGGCTACCATTAACTCCAAGCATTATTCAGGCAGTGTGTTTATTTATGTACTAACTATTCTAAGTGTCAGTTGGGCAAGAGTCATTTCAACCAGGTGATTTTTCTATTGAATAAATTAGATAAAATTGTTATTTTTATATTTTAGTTGTATTGTCTTATAAAAATTAACAGAAATATGCACATTTTGTTCATCCTATATTTTAAAATGTGGACTAGTGAGTGGTTGAGAATACTGATCCACACAAAAGTAGTGAAAAGTCACAAGCACCAAAATTCAGAAACTTTCTTATTTCACATAACTGAATTAATACATCAGTTACAACACATATTCTTTTGTTTTTTGTTGTTTTTGATATCAGAAATCAAACTTAGACCTTTGTGTTTGCAGGCAGGCACAGTGCCACTGTGCTAAACATCCTCCTCATTGGAGCTTTACATTAGCCATAGCCATGTCCATTCATTTTCAAATGTGCAGATCATTTGTTCACTGTGTCTACAATCTGGTCATTTGGCAATGAATCTTGAGTTGATTTATTTACAAAGATATCTGCCTCTTGATCAAAGGAAACTACCTTGGTATTTACAAATACTTAATTATAATTAATATTATCATTTAGTTTAATTATTAATGCCATTATTTACTTATATTTAATTATATCTTAATATCGTTAATTCATAATTTAATATTTCATTCATTGCAATAGGTGTAGTAAATGAGTCTATCTGCCCAACAACCTTAGTTGGGTTTATTTTGGGGGTAATGTTTATAATAATTGCACCCTGAAAAATGGTAGTAAGTCTTTATTCTCTGGTTGTGTCTTATTTTGGGGGGAATTACGAGGTTGACTGTAGAGATATGCTATTTTCCTCTATGTGGTTTACATCAGTTTTCTCACACCATAACAACTGAGTTCCCAGAGAGCATAAATGTGCATATCAAACTTCTTAAGAGATAGGGCCAGAAAGCACATGGAGGATTTCCATAAAACAATTAGACGGAAGTAAAATTTCAAGAGAAATGAACGTGCAGTGTGTTTCTTCATGGAAGAATTGCAAGTTGCAAAAGGGTATGTGAAGGCTGATGGGTTAGTGGAAGCTACCTTTGGGGTCAGTCTGCTTAGGAGAATTCAGTTTTTCCATAGATAAAATAAGAATTTGGAAGAGATTATGCTAATAACCTCCCAGCTAAGATTTTTCTGACTTAAAAATACTTTTGTAACTGAAATGATCATTTTGTATTTTCCTTTTGTTCCATTTAGTAGAATTTTAGGTCATGAAACTACAATGTTCAGTTTATAGGGACCTCCAATTACTCTTCTGGAAGACATTTTATTTACTATTAGAATTCCGGAAATAAACTATAAAAGAAATGGAAGGAAATTTCATATTAGTAACTTTTGCAAGTCAGCCATACTCCTGTGCTCAGTCTTTAGAAATTCTTGTCTTCCATTCTCTCTACAGTGGTATTAAGGATAATGGATGGTAATTATGATGACTCCTTAATGCGTGATTTATAAATATATATGATGTTGCCTGGGAAATATCCAATTTTAGTTTGTTTCTCCAGTTGCCTTTTAAATGTTTTCATTTCAATACTTTATATTAACTTTAAATGTACAAAGAACTAACTTCCAATTGCTCTGTTGCTTTGTAAAATTAACATCTCTTTAACTTTCCACTTCTTGTTAATGTCAGCAATATTTAGCCACTCAGTCTCAAAACTTAAGAAATACAAATTTTTTTCATTAACTGCCCATAACTCTTATAAAACCCCTCATCTAGTGACACTCTTCACTATGCTATGTTTTCACCTCTACAGTAATATAACAATCTGCATTTGAATTTCTGTAATGACATCTTCGTAGTTTTCTAACCACTGGTCTTCTTTCCAATTTGTTTTAACATATTGCTTTCAAAAACAAATTTTTAGTGTGCACCACACTCATTAATCTTATAGCCTTTCCTTAATCTAATGGGACAATACTTCCCCTCCTATCCAGGCTCTAGGGGCCAGTTGTTCATACTTGAGAGGTCCAATCTCAGTCCTGCCTCAGAAGCCTGCATGCGCCCATCCTGAGCAGCACTCCCAACATTTTCCCGCTTAGTTCATCCTTCCAGTGTGTCTCAGCTTCCATTTCCACTTCAACGATCAGCAATCTATGCAAATGAAAATCTCTTATTTACATTTTCTACCACACAAAATCAAAGTTCTCATTTATTAATGTGCAAGATAAAGGTGGTGCCATATGGGGCACAGAGAGTGGGCTCTTGAACTTCAAATTCTCTTTAATGCAGTTGGTTACTTGAACTACCGGCAACTGCCCAGAATGAATAAAGAATGTAGATTAGCTTCTGATCAAGGATTGACTGATTGAAGCTGTACAGACTCTTGCAATCCTTGATTTTATCGATTATCTAGAGATAATTAAATTGCTTCCCATTACTAGGTGGTTGCCTGTGCATGGTTTTTTCTTGTCCTTGCTACCAAATTTCTTAGCTCCTAAAAGAGCACAAACCATATATTCTACCTTTTCTTTTCCCTTTATCTAAAACTTTTACACATAATGGTGTGTGTTGGTACATGGTTTAAACGGTACTCAGTAGATTATTACTTAATAGATACCAAATAAATAATGAAATAAACCGATAATATTGTGTCAGAATTACTGTGTGATTGTAGCTTTGTTGTTTCCTTACCAAGTCTTACTTTTTAAATCATGATTTGAAAGCAGTAGTTTTATTATCTTAGTCTTACTGTATTAGCCAGTTTTCCATTTATGGTACAAAAGGCATGAAACCTACGAAGAAGTTAAAGAGAAGCTGATTTTGGTTCATGGTTTCAGATAATTCTTCCACGGCTGAATTCAAAACACAGACCTCCTGGAAGAAGGGCCTGGTAAAAACTGATCAGTTTAGAGTAATGAAGAAACAGAGCAGTTTGGAAAGAAGCAAGGAGAAAGGTTGCCAGAGACAAATAGAGTCTACAAGATCAATCCCTCGTGATTAATCTCCTCCAACTAGGCCTCACCTTCTAACAGACAATATAGTTACGTATTCACAATAAGTCAAACAGTTGATGAGGCCATTGGCTCTCGAAGTTGAATCACCCCTGCAGGTTTCCCTTAATTCAGTCAACTAGATAATCCAGTTTAACAACCATGCTTAGTTCATTCTGACATGTAACAAAAAGCTGAAGTTATGAAATCAGATGACCTTCTACATTCTCATGAATTTACTACACGGTTAAAAGAAGACTTTGTATATTTTATTCCCTGTACTTGTTAATAGATTTTTAAAAAGCAGTATAGTTAAGCAATGAATGATTTCTGAGAGATAATAGTGATCGTGACAGACTAAACATATCTAACATTATTTTTAGCCAGTTCTTTTCCTGAGTTAATAAATATGGATGTTATTGCTATAAAGAGTTACAGAAGATGAGTCTGCATTCCTCTAAGTAATTTTAAAGATCAGCAGTCTCACCCTTTTTCTGACTTGCCAATGTCAGGCAGGCAGCTCTGGCTATTATGTGTAAAAGGTAAATTATCATTAACTAATAATGGCCAAGATTCAAATGATCAGGTAAGCACCTTCTGTAGAAGTGACTTTAATGAAGTGAAAGCTCATTTTGTAAGTGCTGTTTTGCTTAGTGTTCAGCAAACCGACACGCTTGAATTTAAAAAGCTCAATAGTCTAGAAATGCAGAGGAACTGTAGTAATGGGAAGTGTGGGCTAGCGAAGCATGAAAACATTGTCACACATGCACCCTGGGGAGACATTTGAGAAACAGAGTTGGCTTTTTATAATTGAAATCTTTGTGGAATGATTGAAGGTTAAATTATTTAAAGTCGCAAGTTTGGAAAAAATATATTTGAAATGCACCTAATTACGGTGTTAAGAGATCATCCCAGAATGCTTGCAATTCTTCTATGTTCTCAAGTAAAGATTTTTCTAATAAACAAGTACTTAAACTTTAATTTTTTATGTTAACTGTAGTGGTAAAATTTAGGTACACATAACAATCACATTCATCCTAGGGAACATGCATTTTTATATATGTCTTAGTTCTCTGATTTTCTCTCCCATTCCCTTCCTCTCCCTTCAAACCTCTCTTCCTATCTTTAGTCAGAAAGCTTTGTTTCCATTTTATCCTTTTTTCTCACCCTACCATTCTTGTTTTCTTTTAAATAATTTCTTCCAATTTCACAATATGTATTATGTATTTTGTTTATATTTTCAGCATCTTATACCACAGAAATAATGGGATATTTACACTTATGTGTCTAATATATTTTACTTAAAAGTATGATCTTCAAGTACATTCACTTACCTAGACAAGTCTCAAATTTATCCTTCTTTATGGCTGAATAGTAGGCCACTGTAAAACAAAACAAAACTAAACACATCTTCTTTGCCCATTCCTTTGTCGATGGACATTTGGGATGTTTCTAAGATTTAGCTACTACAAATTGTGCTGCTATAAATGTGGGTGTGCATATATCTCTGCAGTATGATGCTTCTGATTCTACGAAGATACCAAGATGGAATAGCTGATCAAATGGATGGCTAATCCTAGTTTTTTGAGGACTCACCAAACTGATTTCCACAGTAGTTGTACCAGTCTACACTCCCACCAACAGTGAGCGGGTTTTTTTTTTTTTTTTTTCACCCACAACCTTTCCAGCAATTGTTATTGGTTGATTTTTTGATGACAGCCATTCTTTTAGGAGTAATACAGAATCTCAGGAATGTTTTACTTTGTATTTCTTGAGTGATTAGTAGTGCTGAATATTTATTCATATATTTGTTAGTCATTTATACTTCTGAGAAGTGTGTTCATTTTAGTTCCTTATTTCAGATTTGGTCTTTAAATTCTCAGGGGCTGTTTGATTTTTTTCTGTTCTTTAAATTTTCTAGATATTAGTTCTTTGCCTGAAGAACAAATGGCTAAGATTTTTTCCCACTTTGGGATTGTCTTTTCACTGTTTTGGTGATTCTTTGGCCATGTAAAATTTGTAACAAGAGGAGATCACAGTTATTGATTCGTTGTAGTATTTCCTGTGCCACTGAGGTTTTGTTCATCAAGTCTTTGCCTATATCAGTGTCTTCCGAGTTCTACCTATTCTCTCTTCCTGAAGGTTTAGTTTCTGTTTTAGTATTTAGAACTGTGATCCATTCCATTTTAGTTTAGTACATGGTGATAAGCAAGAGTCTAGTTTTAGACCTTTGCATGAGAAAAGCCATTTTTTCAGCACCCTTTATTAAAGAGCCTTTCTTCCACTAAATGTGTTAATCTTTATTTTTTTTTAAAGCAGAACACAAAGAATCTCTGTTTATAAACATTTTGGATAAATCACAGCATTAGTTTCACTGTCATTTTTTTTTTTTTTCCTAAAAGGAGGTGTATATCATGTCTAGCTTGGATAGCTGACAGAGTGCTCATTGTGTTGCTGCTCTGATGGAATTGAAGGACTGGAATTCAGCGTGCCCGTGCATCATAAGATGATATGATTTGCAAATAAAAGTGTGTTCAAGTGTGTGCAAACAATCACCTTGCTCTTACATATCACAAAAAAGTTTTTTTTTTCATCTGTTCTATTATTAAAAAACACACTAATCATTTGATGAATAGTACTTCATTAGCCAATAAATTCACTGATGTAATGGTTGGAGGTTATAATTACCTCTTGTGTCCTGGATCCTTGTGTTGAAGGGTTGTTCTCCCCAATTTTTTTGACAGTTACTAGAAAAATAAACTCTGACTTCAGTTTTACTTTTAAAAAAAATACACTGAGCACTTGTTTGAGAAATGTTTTGAGCAATTTTTTGAGAAATGTTTCTATTTACGAACTTGTATATATGTATGTTTATATATACATAAATGATGCCTTTCTCTTTCTAAATATATATATTTATATATGTACATATATTCTAAATAAATACATATATATATATATGTAAAATAAGAATTTCTGAATTATGTTCTTTGTACTTTTTATTATGCTTTGGTTTCAAGGAAGCTTAAAGTTATTTTTTTAAATTTAAATGTGAGGATATGTGTATTTATTTCATTAGTGTGTATTAGTTACACATTTACAGATTATATTCTGGCAAATTTGTCTAAGCACATTACATATCTGAAGTATTTTTACTTCTCTATCCCTACACTTATTGTTCATTCTGCTTTTTATTGTTTGGATGTTAATGATTTTCCATGCTCTTGTCATGAATTTGTGTGGGCCATATTAAGATACACACAAATTAACAAGCTAATACACAAAATTTGTCATAACAAAAGCAGGAACCGAAACTCCTGAAAATTGAGAGAATCCAGGTATTTTAGAGTATTAAAGTGCACTGATTATATGCAATTATTCAAACATTTGCCTATTAAATTATGCATATTAATATTATGCATGTTAACCAACAGAAAGAATGTAAGTATTTCCCCTAATTTTCTAGAGACTTTTCTAGAGATGAAAACTTTTGCATCCACAGAAGTAAAGCCCAGGAACCAAGCACATTATAGGCTACAAAATAATGTATCATTTACAAATAAATTGGGAATTTGAAAGAACCTGTAACTTTCAGGAAGTACAGGAAATAAAAACAAAATGTAAATGGATCAACTTTTTACTAACTATCCATCATTCATCCACGGAGTTCTATCAGAGGAAAACAGCAAATTTCTTTTGCACATTCACATAGAGCTTACTGAATGGAGTACAGAGGTCAGAGACCCAAAATAAGATTGAAAGAGCAAATGTAGTAAATTTAAATCTATTATTTGTTCATTAATATATAAATCGGGGGATTGGCATTTCTTAGAAAGTATTTCACAACAGAAACCTTTCATAAATTCTTTTCCTTAGGTACCACAAAATGATGCACAATCTATATTAATGAAGGGAATGAAATATTCAGAAAGGTTAGTTTGTCCCACAAAGCTTAAATTTTGTCCAGATGTAGAAAAGACCTTTTACTGTTGATCTGTCTATTCATATGACAGGCACATACAAGCTTTTGCTGCAAGCTTTCTGATTTCTGCCATAATGCCCACCCAAAAAGGTCCAGGTCACACAAACATCCAGTTCTCACAGTCAGGCTGGGTCATGACATGTACGACATGGGTCCATTTGGAGTTTTAAAAGCCAATTTTGCCTCTGGAGACCAGTGCCAGGGATTTTTCATACTGTGAACACACATGATGAGTGAGCAATGCCTATGCCAAATGGCACAAAAGCTCTGCAATAGCCTAACAATTCCCCAAAGGCCTGTAACTGTTTAACTCTGCTAGGGATAAGACAGGCCAGCTCGGATCTAACCACATCAGGGATAACTTTGTCTTTCCAGACAAGATAATGCCCAATAATTTGACTGACATCCCAGGAGCTGGCAGCTTGCCCTCACTGACTACCCAGACACATGTCTACAGTTATGCTAGGAGCTTTGGTAAAGCTGTCTCAAAGTGGGCAGAAAGTCAGAGCTAAGCAAACTATCATCAATATAGTGGGACATTTGTATGGATCGCGGCTTTGGCCAGCCACTAAGCCAAATCCATCACCATCAAACCATGACACAAGGTGGGCATGTACAAATCTCACCTTTGGAAGCACCATAAAAGTCCACTGGCAGAGGGCAGTGACATAGCTCAGCAGCACCAGTGCTTGCCTGGCAAGCAGGAGTCATGAGTCCTGTCCCGGGTACCAAAAACAACAATAATAATTTTAATACACTGATAATCATTCCACATAAAAGAAAATTGGTTCTGGTTATGTCTATAGAAAAAAAATAGCTAAATCTATTACAAAGTGGTAAGTACCCAGCTCTTCCCTAAAGTGATTCATTAGGTGTGCCACAAAGGGTAGAGTGGTGTGTGTCAGGCAAATGATGTTATTTAGCTACAGCCACTATTATCTTCCAGCAGACATCAATGTTTCCAGCTGTCCACACAGGAGAATTTTAGAGACTATGTACCAGCTGAACTAGCTCTACTTTTTCTAGATCTTGGATCTTTCCAATGACTCAATTGTGTCTACTGGTAGGAGATATTATTTTGTAGCTGTGATGCTCTAGAGTATCAACAATGTCGAAACAGAATGCTTGCATGACCTCTTACTGCTACCTTCACACAGCACTTGCAAGTATAATTCCCCTGAAGTAGTTTGCAACCATAAAATATACCAACCCCTAAGATTAGCTGGAGTATTAGAAATACATACACCTTAAATTCTTAAGGACGGCACACTAATCCTAAATACATAATAGGTTGCTATTATATTAGTGGTACAACTGCCACAACCACCTATATAAAAAGTAGAGACCTGAACCTGTCAAGGTTCCTGAATATTGTGGTGCATTTGACCCTGATATGTACCGGAGCTGGAAACTTTTGCACAATTGTCAGGGGACAGAACATTGCTAATTCATATCTGTCACATGTGAATTTTTATATTGGCCCTATTCAAAGGTGAACAGAGCATCTTTGGAAACAAAATGATCTTCTAACTTTTGGAGCCCATTGGAGGGTGATGAGTCTTTGATCCTCCTGCAACTGTTTTTAACTCTGGTAGGTGTGTTTGACAGTTTGTTTGTCTCACACTGATCAACTTCCATCCCCAGAAGATCTACCAACAGCTGTGTATATGTGAACCTCATGGGCTTTCTGGTCCCCCATTTTTCCCTTTTGTCTGGGGTGTTCATGAGACAATACACATTATGGGGTCAGCAGCATGGGGAGCAATACCAGAAAATCCTACTCCCTTATATACAATATTGCACAAAGCCAGAAAGCTGCCAACCAGGGCAGATGAGTTACATAACAAAGACTACTGATTTACGTGTTTATTGCGCATGTGCATGTAACATATCCCCACTCACTGGCAAGTGGAAGGCCTAGGGAGAGACCTGGAGTTTGACCACCTTGGATGTCCTGACCAGGCGGTTAGCATTAAAAAATAGGCAAGTGCTTTACATCAACACAATGGAAAAGATACCTTGAATGTCTGTGAGGGTTAAACAAGATTCCAAGGAGGTATAAAGTGAAAGATATTTCTTTGAAAAGAGAATCTTAAAGTACCCTGCTAGAGAAAGATAGCTTAGGAAATTGGTTTCTTGGAATGCATTTCACAATCCTCAGCCATTAGGGCACTCAGAAGCTTAGTAGCCGTGTTCCAAAGGGTCTGGCTACTGCTCAAGCTGTCAGTAGATCTTTGCATTACCTACAATGATCTGGTTTTACAGGCATGCAGAATGCTAGAGGAGTGGGGTCATGGAACCTTTCACTCATATTTCAGACGAAAATCTAAGAGAACTGGTAGGGTACTCCTGAGAGGTCAGCATGTTATAATAATGCCACAAGTACAGTGAAGACTCACGCAGTTAGAGAACCTGAGACATGCAATATCAGGAAATTCAAAGGCTTTGGGCCAAGTTAGCCGTAGGGAGAAGTCATGAGTGCTGCTACCTGAAGTGCTGAAGGGAAGACTCAGGCCACTTGGGTCATTTGGAGTTCACAGCTTTGCCATGGTTACACACAAATCTAAAAGATATAATAATGTTTTCCCTGCTGGATTTTGGTCTTGCTTTTTCCCCAATGTTTTCACTCCTCCTATTCTTCTCTGTGGGAATGTGAATGTTTATCCTGTGTCATTGCATGTTGGCAATTTTTGACTTTATTTTTGATTTTTACAGAGCATCATAGTTAAGAATTTCCTTGAGTTTCAGAGGACACTTAGGACTTAGACTTTTCAGGAATGTTGGAACTGTTAAAATTTTGCAACTCCTAGAGTTTCACTAAATACATTTTGCTCAAAGAGATACATGTGAGTCCTTTGAAAACCAGGGTCAGAATTTTACGGCTTAGATCAAGAATGACTAAAACTGTCAACACACTCAGAGGCAGGACCTTAGGAATGTGACTGAATTTTGAAGGTGCTACAGCTGACTTGTCAGGGGCTCAGCTGTGTGTCATAGGACACATGACTTGGAAGGGAGTATCGTCTTTCCCAGGTTCTCTATTCTCTTTATGCTTCCTGGTTGCCATGCTGCAAATGGTTTTCCTTTGCCCTTTCTTACTATTCTGCTTTTTCTGTCTTAGAGTTGACCATTTGTAGACTGAAAACATGAGTCAAAATAACCTCCACTTCTTTTAAATGTGGGTATCAAGTACTGTGTTTTAGCAAGAAGGAATTAGGACAGTGGTGGAGAATCTTTCAGAACTTGCAGTGATATAAACAGCTAACAGTGTGGCCCACGTACCACATATTTGTTACCACTGGACTAGGACAACAAGAAACTGCATTGCTTTTGTTAACTTTTCCTCATTGCTGAGACAAAATATCTGATGTCCAGAATTAAAGGAGGAAAAGTTGATCAAGCTCAAAATTCCTAGAGGTTTCAGTCCATAATCACCTGACTCCAAGGCAAGGTGTCATGGGACTTGCAGGTCACAAAAGAAAAACAGTTCATGGTAGGAAGAAGGCAGAAAAGTAATGAATAGCAAGACAAGCAATGACAGCAGCCCTCTTTTCTTCTCCTATGCTATCCACATTACAACAGATATCACTCATGTCTAGGGTGGGGCACCCAGGATTTCGGTATGCCACTATAAATCAATCACACCATTACTTCTTTAATCACAGTATTGCACACTCTAGATTCAGCCACCTCTGAGAAGCCACACCTATGACCATATGAGGCGTTGAGGTCACATCTTGCTGCCAGCCATTGCACAGATATATCATTTTAGCAATTATAAACTATCATAATATTCCTATGAATTATATTTATTCTGCTTCCAAATCACAGAATATTTTATGTTTTGTTAATAAAACTTAACATTAGGACTCTAACTGAAAAAACAAAATATCTAATTACAACTTGTATACAAATATGTGACTCACAAGGGTATACTCTTACTAAATTCTGGGGACTGATTGAGCAGAATCTGTACAGTAATTCTCTTATGACTTATGCTTGAGCTTTGGTCACTGTTTCATACCATGAACATGAGCCAAGAGTATCAGCAAAGTGTGCACATTCCAAAAGCTACTGGCTCTATATCTGCTTTGCAAATCTAATAGTAATTTCACCCAGGCCGCCTACAGTGAGAAACTTATGAAAAGGGGAGATTGGACTCACTACAGTCAAGTCAAACAATTAGAAAACTATTATATACCTTTATTTTTTAAAAATTTGTTCCAAGAGCTGGATGGAACATGTGGTGGAACATGTGCTTAAAATGAACAAGACCTTGAGTATTTTATTCTGGAAAAAACTGAAATTAAAATTACAAAAAACTTTTCCAATATAGAAAATAAAATGTAAATCATGAGTTATGGAAAATATGATCTTACCATTGAAAAGGGCTAACTTTACATTAAATGTCATAAATTTAAAAGGAATAATCTTAAATGTTGACTTTTGGCAGGCCCAGCCCATGACCAATGCAGGTTTCTGGTGCTTGGGTTTTTTTTTACCTAAAATCAGTCTTTAGAGAGTCTTACTAATATCTTCACATTTTTGTGCTATTATTGCATGTGAACGAATATGTGCCAAGAGGTTGCACCTCACAGGGGGAGTTGTTCACCACCTTCTGCCACTGGCTGGGGCCGGGACTGGGAGTCAGGTAGGGAGAGGCCCCAGTGCCAGGTGCATGGTAAATGTAAGGACCTGTGTTTCCTCACAAGAATCCCCATCCATGAAAGTACATGACATTAATCTAAAGAAATTTTATATTTTGCCTATAAACATAATTTATATTAATCAATTAATATAAAGTGAATGAAATAAAAATCAATGGACAAATAGAAAGTCCTGTTTGAGAGAGAAGTTATGGGAAAAGTACAAGAGCATTTTCCTGAATTTGGAACAAAGAACTCTGATTAAAATTTGTTAATGGACTGGTATAAATTATCTAGATAACCTGATTTGTTTGCTGTTATGTAAATATTTTTATCTTAAAAAAACTGTAAATTAGCTTTTAAATATTAGTACATTCTGAGTGTTTTCAGATGTAATTGTACATAATGAACAAAATATTAATACATTCTGAGTGTTTTCAGATGTAATTGTACATTATGAACACTTCATCTTAGTTCAAAGACATAAAATGTTTTGATATATATGTGTATATGTTTCATTCATTGGTTTAAACTTCTCTTTTGTATAAAGCAGATATATTGTTCCAGCTATCTATATATATATATATTTTTTCCTGTTTTTCCTTTTGGGTATTATATACACACATGTGTTCTTATGTCTCTTATGTTTCTTTTTTTAAAATTTTATTTAAAGGAGAAAAAAAACCCAAAACAGTATAAGAGTATAAGTAATACAGAATTTCAAAAAAAATCACTAGTTAATAGATTACATAGTCATCTTAGAAATAGTTGTTCAAGTTACAGGATTAAAGAATACAAAGTGGACATTCAGACAGTGAGACTGCAAACAGTTGTGTTCAGTGATTCAACAAAAACTTAGTAATATGGTCATCTATCTTAACACACCTAAACTTGCAATTGTATCCTTTAGAGCACTTTTTTCCCTTTTTTTTTACAACAACATTTATACATTTTGGGTTTTATTAATCCCATAGTTCTTATTACTTTTTTTGGAAGAAAATAAAACCAAATATGACAAAACAAAGCAGTCAGTCAAAACAAAGGATGGACATAGTACATGATGTAAAAAGAGAATACAAGGTACTCAACAATGGTTACCAAAATGCCTCTTGCTACCTTAAAAAGAGTTGCCTATATCATTAGGTATAATAAAATTGAACAAAACAGTACAGACAAGTCCAATAAAACCTAAACATTGGAGACATCACAGGACTTTAAAAGAAGACAATAGTCAAACCAGAATGGGCATCTTAGTGAATCTTATTGCCTTCAAAGTAGTTGCCTATATCCTCAAACTTGATACTATCAAACAGAGCAGAGTAAAGTCAGTCAAAACAAGATAGCGGGAGCAATACAGGGCTTCAAATCAGGTTCTAAATACCCTGTAATACTTCTATCCTCTTGAATGGTTTCACACTGCCTTGATATGTTTGATGCCATAGTATACGAAGTTATACTCAAATATTTCAAGGAAAGAGACACTGTGGTAACTACTATTAAGTCGGGTTATCTTGTGGGGAAGCATTAGGTTGCTGAAATTGTTTTGCTTTGACCTGTATATGTTATGTTGTTACATCCTCTTTTATCTCAATCTCTCCCTCTTTTAAAAAAATTATTTATTTTATTATTGTTATTTTTTGAATTAAGGGAAAAATCAAACAAATTAGCAGGATATATTACAGTAACTTTTTTGATTTCCTATTAGCTTGATTTGAAGCCATGTATTGATCTCCTATGTTTCTTAGTGGCAGAGAGGCCACAATGAATGGAGCAGAAAGGGAAATGAAGAAGAAAAACTGACAAAAAATGACAGAAAAAGAGCTCAACAGAAATGAGGCAGAGAAGATTGGGTGGTAGGAACAGCTATTTTGGAAACAACAAGACATCATAATAGCTAGTGCTGATTTAGTATCATCTTTTTTGAAGTCCCATCAAGCTTTTATTCTTCTGTCTCCATCGGTCTTAACAGGTTGTATCTTATTGGATTTTATTATATATGATAATATAAGCAAAAACTTTTATAGACAAGATTATACAGAAACCATTGTTCATTTTCTGATAGTTGGTTCTAATACCCTGTTATACTGTCATTCTCTTGAATGGTTTTACATTGTCTTGATATGTTTGGTGCTACAGTATACGAAGTTATACTCAAAGATTTCAAGGAAAGAGACACTATGGTAACTACTTTTATGTTAAGATATCTTGTGGTGAAACACTATTTTGCTTAAATGGTTATGCTTTGACCTGCGCTGTTTTGTTGTTATGCCCTCTTTTATCTCAATCTCTTTTTTTAAAATTATTTACTTTTTTATTTTTATCTTTTTAATTAAGGGAAAAATAAAAAAAAATAGCAGGATACATTATAGTAACCCAATTTGATTTCCTATTAACTTGATTTGAAACCCTGTATTGCCCTCAATATCTTGTTTTGACTGATTTTCCTCTATTCTGCTTTGCTTGATAGCACCAAGTTTGAAAGTATAGGCGACAGCTGTGAAGACAGTAAGATTCATTATGACACCCATTCTGGTTGACTATTATCTTCTTTTAAAGTCCTGTAATGTCTCCAATGTTTTGGTTTTATTATTTACTGTTTTGTTCAATTTTATTATAACTGATGATATAGGCAATTTTAGGATAGCAAGAGGCAGTATGGTAACCATACTGATCACCTAGTATTTTGTTTTTACATTATCTATTATGTCCATCCTTTTGATTTGACTGACTCTGTTCTGTTATGTCACATTTAGCTTTACTCTCTTCAAAAAAAGTAATAAGAACTGTGGGAGTAATAAAACCTAAAATGTGTAGTTGTCATTGTACAAAAGAAAGGAAAATAAAGTGCTCTAAAGGATATAACTGCATATATATTTAAGTGTATAAAATAGATAACCATATTACTGAGTTTTGTTGGATCATTGAACTAAACTGTTTGCAGTCTCACTGTTTGAAAGTCTACTTTATATGCTTTAATCTTGTAACTTGAACAACTATTTCTAAGATAACAATATGTAATCTATTAACTAATGATTTCCTACTGTATATATTTTTTTTGAAATTCTGTATAACTTGTACCCTTTTTCTGTTTTTTTTTTCTTTTTCTCCTTAAATAAAATTTTAAAAAATAAACAGAAGTGAAGACAAATGTTGGTCTTTCTACATGTGTAGAAGAGAGGTTTCGGAATGCCTTCCTAAGTCCCTGGAGCACTGTAATATCTCTATCTTGGACAAAGGGCAGGTGAGTTTCTGAACATCTCTCTTAGTGTCAGAATTTTTCTTCTGATGATTACGAGGGAGAAAACGATTCAGGTACTTAAATGCACTTGGACCCTGCATTTGCGATTTATTTGCCCCTCAAATTTTCAAGTCACAGTTGTCTCAAAGTACTGTCCTTTAGACTTTAAAAGTGTATACTGAAGACACAAAACACCACTAAAAGAGCAGACTGTTAGAACATTTCCTCTTCCTTTAAAATAGGACTAGGTGAGCACCAAGAAACAAGGTCTATAGAGCCACCTTCCACTCTGTGGGAGAGAAGAATGGACAGCTGAGATGACCTGCTCTGGTCATCTTCACAATCTCGCATCCCTGCAATAACAGTCGGACTTGGATTTACTACCAAAGCGTTCACCAAGAAAATGAAAGGCTGGCATCCATGATATGATTAAGACCTTTCATTATCTGCACTGGGAAGGAAAAGGACTGTGCATGCTATGAAAAAAAAAAAAAGCACAATTTTTGAATACTCTTTGTTCCAAGACTTGACTGATTTAATATTTGAGAGGTCAAGACACAAGACACTATTCAAAACATGGAGAGAAAAAAGACACACTTCCTGTCATTTGAGTTTACAACCTAGTGAAAAGAGATTTATAGTTTGAGCTGCTCTCTGAAGAGATTTTCAAAAAATTTCATTCTATTAAAAATATGAAGGACACAAAATAGAAAAATGAATTATTGAAATATTCTGCTTGATTGCCTTCTGCTCCCCCATCTCCCCTGGTACTGGGAAGAAAAGAAATTTTCCTCCCACTTATTCCTCTGGCGGTAGTGGACCTGGGTTGCCATTACCTCTAACAGTTTGAGGGTTACTTTTACGCAATGCAGAAAAATCATAAAAAGAGGAAATGCAGGGAGACAGAGAGCCACACAGGCAGTGATCAGATGCAAAAATTAAACAACTTGTGCTTTTGTGCCAGTGCTGTTTATATGTTAAAAAACAGCTTAAGTGCTACTGTTATATTGATGTTGTATGTATTACTAGTTAGTATGATGCAAGTTAAGGGACTAGAAGCTCATCTCTTTGTTAACAGAAAAAGAGATATCTGATTAATTTATCCTGAAATTTTTATGTCATTATTCTTATACTTCTACCAGATGTGAGATCAGTAACATTTTTAAAATTCTATTTTAAAGTGAAAAAACCCCACGATATTTCCAAACAAGTTAATAGAAAGGTAACAGTGGTTAGCCCATAAGGTATTGTTATCTTTAAATTAGTTACTCAGAGTACAAGATTGTGGAATTTAATTGTTCAAACAATGTTAGCACAAACCTTTATCAATTAACTTAGAGAAATCACTATTATAACTATCTTAACTATTATATACATATAATTTTTGCTTTTCCTTTTCTTATTTTCTGCCTTCTCTCATCTCAATTTCTCTTTCTTCTTGAAGTTTCTGGCCATTTTATAACATATGTATTATGTCTTGCATCTTATTTGTGCCTTCAGCTTCTCACACTAGTGAGACAATATAATTTACACATGTGCATCTGGCTTCTTTCACTTGTGAGTACGGTCTCAAGATGCATCCGTTTACCTATAAAAATAGTTTATCCTTTTTTATGGTTGAGTACTAGTTCATTTCATAAAAAGATCACAGTCTTTTATAGCTAGTATTTTGAACCCTTAGGTAATGAATACTTCTCCAAGGTATCTTCTAGGTATAGGTGGTTTTTGGGAGGTAAGTCTGTTGGAAACCGCCCCCCTCTTCAGTTTGGTGGAGATGAGAATTTGCTACTTGTTTGGCCCAGCCCATGCATCTTTGGCACTTTGTCACAGTATCTTCTGTGATTCTTAGTCAAACTCAGTCCTGCAAACTGGGAAGAACCGATTTTTAGAACAATAATGTCACTTTTGGCTATCGTGGTATCATTAGCAACAAACATAGCCTAGAAAATGACACCCTGAACTAACCATTAATTTGCCAGTTTTAACCATATGAACTTGACTTGTGGTTATATAACAAACTCTAAAACAAACCAGAAAAATATATGCAGTTTGCAAATCCTTAACATTTCAATCTTTCCCTCAGGGGTTAAAATTTAAAATGGGTTAAGGAGAAAATAGAAAATTGGAAGAGGAAGAGATTAGAAGTTAGATTGGAGAAAAATGGGGATCAAATAATGTAGGGAAACTGATAGGGAAGACTGGAGAGAAAGAGAGAAGGAATAGATAAAAAGAACAGAAAGGAATCACAACCACAAAGAGGCTAGGAATGACATTTATGCTCCTGTACAAACATGATCAAACAATGAAGAATAAAAACACAAACAAAAAGCAGAAACATAAATAGAACCACAAAAAAGGAAGAAAGAGAGGGAGAGAGAAAGAAAGAAGAAAGAAGAAAGAAAGAAAGAAAGAAAGAAAGAAAGAAAGAAAGAAAGACAAGACAAGACAAGACAAGACAAGACAAGACAAGACAAGACAAGACAAGACAAGACAAGACAAGACAAGACAAGGCAAGACAAGACAAGACAAAAGTCCACTCCCAGGTTTGCCTCTGCTGTCTCTGGTAGACAGTGTGGAGACAGGGTCCCACCCATGCTGTCTATCCCAGTGAGCCATCAGTAGCTTTTAGGCAGCGTAGTGGGTAAGGTCAGCAAGGCTGCATTTTCTGGCTGAGACCTGACTCATTTGGCCTACAGGCCTCCACACATCTTCTCGGGGTCAGGGTCCAGTTGGGAGCTCCTAGATGGAGCTGGAAGCAGCTCTGAGTTCTGAGCTGTCAGCCCCTCTCCTAGGTGATTCCTGGTCACTCACTCTCTTGTGAGGGTGAACTGAGCCCTCAGCATTCCCCACCAACTGGTACATTCCTTCACATCTTCCACTCCCTCCACTCTCTCTTCTCTGTGTCCCTCTATAGTGGCCTCTGAAGCTTCTACATAGTAGTAACCATGTGTCTGCAGGTTTGATCTGCTGCTCTTGCACATAAGTCCCAGCTCAGGGAAAAGGTGCTGCTAGGCACCTCCTCCTTCTTCACCTAAGTGTGTCTTTTCACTCTCTCTGTGGGCTTCACACCTCCTTCACATCCTTGTTGGGTGCAGGGCACCCATTTCCATCCTTGTCTTCCTCACACTGCTATGTTCCATCATCCACATGCTGTTTCTCAGAGAAGCTCTTTCTCTGCTGCACACCACTCTGCCATATTGGTCCCGCCTTTTATTTTTATTCTCCACGGCACCTGGAATAATGCCTCTACACAGTTACTACTTAGTCTGATACATATGTGATGTGTCAAATTATTTTAGATGTAGTAGTGTAAAGCAACAATCATTTTGTTTTGCTCACCTATTCCGAGGTCAGAAATTTAGACAGAACATAATTGGGGTGATTTACTTTCTAATGAATGTGATCCATTCATTGTTTTAGCTGGGAAGATTCAAATAGCTGACTGGCTGACAGCTCAGGAGTGGCTGAGGACTGAGAGCAGTAGCGATGTTTGAATTTAGATGTCTGGAATCTAAGCTTCAGTGACACGAAGCAAGCACTTAGCTGCAGCCTGCTGACCCAGGCCTCTATGTGGTCTCTCCATATAACTTTGTCTTTTCATTGCTACCAAATGTGAGTGGAGGATCCTCAGAATTAAGGTTCATGTGACCAAGGAAGGAGGTCTTGCCTCTTCTTTTTGGTCACGGTAAAATATCACATATTCATTTACTTTTTAAATTATTAGAATATTTTTGCAACACATAATAAATTTTATTCAGAGAACTTGTACATATACATATCACAACTTAAACATTTTACTATCCTTTCCTTCCCTACCCTTCCACCTTCTCCACCCTCATATTTCCTTCACATGACCCAAAGTCTACCTCCCAGTTTCCTATCATCTCTCTTCCACTTTGCTGTTGTTTGTGGCTCATTCTGAGCAAGTTTAGAAGTCACACAGTGTCATAGTTAGCTAACATTGAACTACTAAGTAAAGTCAGATGCAAAGGGAAGAAAACTAGAATCCTATATTTGGTGGAAGAAAAATAAGGCCATGTTTCAGACGAAAGAATTAAAGATATTGTCACAATTTCTTTTGCAGAAAACAGTCTATAATATAATGTGCAATAAATAGCTGCAGAACTTACCTGAATCTCAAGCTGAGGTGGGAATGCTTCTCCAGCTTTCATGATGATTTCACACAGAAGAGACAAAAGACTTCACTGGATTTTGTTTTTCCACTGTTTTCCATTTGTGGTTGTGATAGTTAATCTTAGGTGTCAACATGGGTGGATTGCCATGTGCCAATATGGGGATAAACATTATTTTGGAACTTTCACTGATGGCCGATTTGGATGAGATTAACATTTAAAATAGTAGACTTTGAGTAGAGTGAGAGTGTTCACTGTAAGATGGGAAGTCTTTAACTAAAGGCCTGTAGAGAACTAAATTTAAACATCTCTAGCAAGAGGAAATTATGCAGGAGGCTGGCCTTTACACCTGTCCTGTAGTATCAGTCTTCCTAAGTCTCAGTGTTTCCATCGTGATGCTGTGGTTTGGACCTACTCACCTCTATAATCGCTTGAGCAAGGTGTGTAAAATGAATTGCTTCATGTTTGTTAGTATGCACGTGTTATACATCCATGCAAGTGTGAACACATATTCACACATTCAGTCCACAGTGCTCACTTATTTCTCTGGAGAACCCTGGCTAATAAAGTGGATTTCCATGTTTCTCTATGAGACAGGCAAAAGAGAATCGAAGCCTAAAATAGATTGGAAAGTATACCCCCTGGGATCGTAGTCTATTTTCAAAATCTACTCTTATAATTGGGCTATTTTTTCTCTTGCTAGTTTTTCCAAATTTGGAGTCACATTTGACCCACATTTAAAGAAAACTCTGGTTAGTCACTTTCTACTTCAAAAATTCACAAGTATGATATTGTTTCTCTAGACAATAATAGCAATACTATCATATTCAGTTTGTAATAGCTCATAATTAAAAGTAAATTTTAGTATTTCTACCTCTGCAGAGCAGTCAATCAAACGATTTTTGGTAGCTCCCATGCCTTTCAATCATTTGTTAAAATTTGAAGACTGACTTCAGCATGTATTGTCTGATTAACTGAGGCACAACACGGCAAAAAGAATTTTGTCAGAATCTAAAATGCCTATATCTGTGGCTAAATAAGTACATACATTTAGGTAACCTTGTATTTTATAAGGGAAGAAATATTTGTATCAAATGTCTTCTGACTGCTTCTTTGGGTTTTCTTTAATTTCCATGTTTCCAGTGTTATTAACAGATTTTTAACCAGAAATATATAAACATGATGTCTTTTTCAAAATTCTTAGCCTGATGAATGCACATGATTCATTTTCAGATTTGTTATTCTTATTTCTTATTATCCAGTCTCTACAATGACTATTTCACCTTGGTCTCTGAAGATATATTCTTTGGAAAATACCGAGACAGGTGACTTTCAGCACTGCTGTGCCCATGAACCTGTCAACCATTAGTAATAAATCATTCTTTTCTCTGTCTGAACTTTGAGAAGATCTCAGAATCTTGTTCCAGGAGGTACTCTGGGGAGGTACAACTAATTGATGAGATCTGGTACAGGAGGTGAAAGTCATTTGCTATTTCTGCAATTTCCTTCAATATTCTGAATGACCAGCATTATTAGGTCTCTGGATTATGGAACAAATGCACACTAGATACTTACTTTACTTTTGTTGATAGTAATATGCTTGATTTTCTAAAAATAAAAAAAAATGTTAAATTTTCTTAACATTGTCTGAGAAAAATATTTAGCATATATAATAAGCAGCAACTGTGTGTTATCTGGAAGCTTCCTTAATAAAGTTAATGAAGATGGACTGTAGCAGTACTCCCTAAGTTCTTTTTGTTGAATTGAGTCACACTTTCTTAAAGTTGATTGTAAGATTTCAGTGATTTTTCAGTTCTTATTTGGAAAATATGTGTTAGTGGAGATATGGACAAAAGATATTTTATAAAAATTCAAATAGTTGTTAACTCAATTAAAATTTGCTATTAGCCTTTCCTCTTGATTGGTAGAATTAATGGATTCAAGATGGCATCCAACCTGTCAGGCAAACATTTGAACTTAAGTAACAGCAGTTCATGCTTCACAAAATTTTTGATATTTTCATGTGTGCTTTAATTTTTGAGATATGTAGAAAGGGTTAGGAAACTTTTTATAGATGAGAATCAATAAGCAGTCATCATCCCTTAAGTACAAAACCAAATAAACAAATAAAAATCTTCTGAGGGAACTCAACTCCTTTTTGACTTTGCAAGTTGGTAAACATCCGTTTTGTGAAACAAAGATTTTAGGAGGAGTTGTGGAAGAAGCTGAAATGTTTTCCACTCTTCTTTGGTGTAATTCTCTAATGTTTTTAGGAATGGTACAAACAGCTGCAGAGGTTTTCACACACAACCCTCTGTCTGCCAACAGCTTAAACAGGCAGAAATTGCCAGCTTTACAGGGTGTGAACAGAATTGATTTATGCACACTGCTGGATGCCTTCCAGTATATTTTTTTTCAGCCAGAACCATAAGCGTGGTTGTAATTGAGCTGTATGGTAGACGTTATCTGATGTTTACCAGGTTACACACACTATGTGCTCTTAGCAGCACAGGTTAAGAAAAGATATCACATTAATCAATTCGTGGCAGAAAGAGATACACGAATGTCACATTAAGAAGGGTGGGGATTGAGTAATGGTTAGGAAGAATTTAGGAGAAATATAGCCATGCATCAGAGAGCTCTGAAGGCCGAAAAGAATGGATGCAATGAAAATCATACCTTTGCAGAGCAGATTCGGAATTTAAGAAAAGGAGGAGTGATGGGAGGGTCAAAAGAACAAGGTTGGTGCAAATAAAACCTACTATCTTTTGTCAACATTCAAATATTCTTTATGGATTATTAGGGCTAACCTGAACAAAGGTTACATCATCTCTAGAAACAGTGTATTCTGTTGTGTAATTGTATGGCAAATTAGCATGCTCATTTATTTGAAAAATATCTGAAATGCCTAATAAACCGTTTTCTTGCTTAATTTCCTAAATATAAGAGTTTAAATATTTAACCTAACTAATACTGTTTACATCATTACACTTACTATTTTGAAGTCACATTAGCATACATTAAATATCTTTTTTTGATACTTAGAAAAGATAATATGCTTTTAAGATGGTATAGCTTCTCGCTGAGAATTTGTTCAGGCCTGGAAAATGATTCTTACAGGAAAACAATTTTTTACTAATCATGGGTCCATGTTACATATTGTGTGACTCATGTGTTGGAAGAAACTGGGAAATATGTTTAAATTATTATGCTATGAAAATTGAATTTTTTCTATCAGTCCTATACTTGGAATTTATTCTGAGAAAAAACTCTGTATACTTATAAATTTGGCAACATACTTCAGTTCAACTCTATATGCATAACAACACTTTTCTGTGGATCTTTGTAAAGCAAGAACAGTAACAATTACAATACCTGATGAAAGAAGGTTATGAGTAGCATCTCTGTGGAGAAATTACAATGGATTTACAATAATGTTTTGGAATAGTATTTAACATTATTTATGGAATATATTTTAAATGTTATGTATTAATATTGAATTAAGTAATGCATAGTTCCTTTGAATAGTGCAATTTACTATAAACATATCATAACACCTATGAGCTAAGAGTTCGGTTTGGCTGGCCTTGGGAAGAGAGAAGACCTCAGATTCCACTGCACACAGAGCAGACCTCAGTGCCCGCATCAGGAGTAAGGCCCAAGTGGAGTTCCAATCATAATGCTTTTCCCTGAGGCAGATGTTTGGCACAAAAACAATGTCTAGACTCAAATCCAGGTCCAACCAGAAACTGAGCTACCAGTAAGTGGCTAACAGCTGGTGGCAGGTGAAACCGGGAGAAACTGACAAATGACTGAGAAGCAAATGTCGGAACCCAAAACCTTGGTGTTTATAGCCAATTAGCGAGGCTGTCTACTCTTCAGGGCAAAGCTCAGGAAAAGTGAGATTCACCAAAGGCGTCTGTGTCTGGCTGCTGTTGGGAGCTGCTTGCTAACCATTCTGCCTCCCGCGGTTCCAGCTGGGTCAGCTCTCCCACCTTTCCTCCTCCCCATCCTCTTCCCTATCAGTGCCATCCCTTTCCCCCTTCTTCATCTTTTTTACTGCAGACAATACTATTCTTCATGAATCCTTCTTATTCTCTATACCCACTTTCTCATTTTTACAGCCCTTATTGTTTTAATATTTTATTTTAGTTTTGACTAATTTGCATAATTTTGACTTGCATCTAGATGTTCCCCAAACCCGCATGCATTCCTAGGCAGGGCATGAGAGGAGGCTGGATCCAGGGAGTGTGACAGCCAGATCCCTCTGCTGTTGGATCACGGTGGCTCTGGGAATAGTTTAACAGATTTTGTGAAAATAGAAGGCCCACCCTGTCTGAGAACAGCACCAACGAATTGGTTTGTAGCCTGGATGAAATAGAGAGAAGCTGGAGGCTCCCTGTAGCTGCTCCAGCCACATCACGATCTGTTTTCTCCACCAGGCCCGTGTAAAACACAGACCTATCTTGGAGCCATCTGATTTTAGACTGAAACCTCTACAAACAGTGAACCAAAACAAACCTTCCCTCCTTCAGCCTTGTGGTTGTCAGCGTTTTATCCCAGCAATGAGAAAGTGACCAAGACATGTGTAAAGCATAAACAGTAATAGGTTTCAGTATGATGTTCCAACACAACATCCAGAGGTAAAATCCAGTATCTTTTTATGTACCCCTACTCCTTCACAATCTTTGAACCCATACTGAGATGAAATTTTTATTGCTTCCATGGGTGACAGAGGACAGGAGATACTTGGCTTTCTGTGTTTGGCTTATTTGTTCTAATATGTTGACATCCAGTTTTGTCCATTTGGCTGCAGGTGACATGATCACATTCTTCAGCAGGACTGAGCAAGAATCCATTGCGTAGATGCATGAGGTTCCTGAATCCTTCATCTATTACTGGACACTGATTCCATGTGTTAGCTGTCGGAATCAGCTTGCTACAATTTAGATTGCTACAATAAAAGCGTAGGCCTACGCTTACACCTTGGCATGCTGGTTTGAATTACTGGATCCTGTAGTAGATTTGCTCTTCCTGTTTTTGAGGTACTTCCTCATAACACTTCTAGTAATTTATAATGAAGAAACATTCTTCTTTTCCCGATATCCTTGTCACTGTGCTGTCGTTGTTGTTATTGTTTGAGACAGGATCTTGCAATGTAGTTTGGGCTGGCCTTTAATTCATTATGTAGTTCACACTGGCCTCGAACTTGCAATGATCCTTTTGCTTCAACCTTCTAAATTCTGGAATTACAAGTCTGTGTCATCATGTCTGCTTATTGTTTTTATTTTTATGGAAGGTTTTCTGATTTGGTTGAGAGGGTATCTCACTTTAGATTTGATTTGCACTTCGCTGATAACTACACTGAAATATTCTATATTTATTTGCCATTTGAATGACTTCATTTGAAAGTACTATTCATTATACATTTTAATTGCATTACTCATTTTGTGTTGCAGTTTTTGAGTTCTGTGTATATTCTGGATATTAATCCTTTATCATGTGAAAAATGGCAAATATTTCCACTTTTTCTGTCTATTGTCTTTTTATTCAATTGTTTGTTTTCTTTGCTATGCAAAAGTATTTTAACTCAATTTTATCCTGTAACTTAGGTTTGCTTCATTTTACTATGCTTTAATGTCATATATTTACAAAAAGCATCTTTACTTATATTGATGTTTTGAAATATTTTCTTCTAGTAGTTTCAGAGTTTTATGTCTCATATCTAAATCTTTGATGCATTTTGAGGCTTTTTTGTTGGTTTCAGTTTTATAAGGTGAGAGGTCCAGGGGTTCAGGTAAGAGGAGGAGTTTTAATTTCCTACATTTAAATATCCAGTTTTCTCAGCACCTTTTTGAAGAGGCTACCTTTCTTCAGTGTATATTTTTGGCACCTGTGTTGGGAAAGAGTTTATTTTAGATACATAGTTCATTTTAGATGCATGGTTTATTTCTGCAATCTGTATTTGTTCGCACTGGTCTCTGTACTGGTACCCTGTGGATTTGGCTACAGTGGCTCTCTTTTATGGCATTGTAATATCTCCAGTTTTGTTATTTCTTTTTCTAGATTGCTTTGGCTCTTGAAAATCTTTTGTGCTCCCATCTGAGTCTCAGGGTTGTTCTGTCTAGTTCTGTGAAGAAAGCCATTAAGTATTTTGATGAGAATTGCCCTGAATCTGTGAGGTGTTGTGTTTAGTTTGGATGTTTTATCTATATTAACTCTTTTAATCAATGAACATAGAATTTTTTAAAATTTTATGCCTTTTAAATTCTTTTAATCTATGTTTTATAATTTTCATGGTAGAAGTCTTTCACTCCATCAGTTAAATTTATTCCTAGTTTTATTTATTTATTTTTGTTGTAGTTTTTAACTAATAGAATTTATTGGTATATTTTTTATATGCAAAGTGACTACATTTTTCAAAGGGAATTTATATCTGTGCATGATATATGCAGACTCTTCTTTTTTCTCCTTTCTTTTCCTCTCCTTTCTTTCCTTTCTCCAACCCTCTCCTTTCTTTTCAACCTCTCTTCCCCCTTTTACTTACAAAAACTTTGTTTCTATTTTTCTTTCTTTTCTCATTTGTCCTTCTCTCTTTTATTTCCCCTTCTTACTTCCTAATTTCTCTTCCCATATGAACATTATCTTCTGCTTTCACAATATCTGCTACACATTTTGGTCCTTATTTGTACTTTGGTTTCTCACACTAAAGGAAAAAATGAAGTCTGTGCACATGTGTCTGATTTATTTCACATGAGAGTATAACACATCTGTTTACCTAGGAATGATCTCAAGTTTATCCTTATTTATGACTGAGTAGTACACTTCATGCTTATAAAAATATCTTCTTCATCTATTCCTGGAGTAATGGATATTTGGGCACTTCTAAGAGTTAGCTATTACAAATTGTGCTGCTATAAACTTGGGTGCATATATATTGTTGTTTCATGATGCTTTTAATTCTTTCAGGAATCTACCAAGAAAAGGAATAGCTGGGTCAAATGGTATCTCTCATTCTCGTTCTTTTAAGAATATACATACTGATTTCCACAGGGTTTTGCACCAACCTACACTCCTAAAAACAGCGGAGATGGATTCCTTTTCCCTGTAGCCTCAGCAGCATTAGTTATTGGTTGATTTCTTTGTTTATCTTTATTTATTTTTTAATCGGTACTGGGGATCGAACTCACGACCACCTGCTTATGCCGCTGAGCTAAATCCCCAGCCCCTGGTTATTTCTTGATAGTAGCTATTCTCTCTGAAGTGAGATGGAATCTCAGCATAGTGTTAAATTTCGTCTTTTGAATAACCACTGATACTGCTAATTCTTTTCGTGTACTTATTTACCATTTGTACCTATTTATCTGAGAGGTTATGTTCATTTCAGATGCTCATTTTTGGATAGAGTCTTTAAATTTGTGGGGTATGATTTTTCATAGTTCTTTATATTTTCCAGATATCAGTCTTTTGTGTAATAGCTAGACATGGGTTATTTCTTCATTTTTTTTTTTTCATTTGGTAGCTTCTGTAAATGGGTTTACTTTAATGATTTCTCTTGGATGCTAAATTCGTTATTGATTTTGTACTATGTAAATTAAGAACTTACCAGTTCTAGCAATCTTTTTGTTCCTTTTTTTTTTTCTATGTATAGAAACTTATAACCTGCAAACAGAGGAAATTCATGTTCCCTTTAATAGTTGTATGCCTTTTATTACTTTCTTTTAATTGCTCTGATTAAAATGTCCAGAATTATATTGAATAAGGGAGTAAGTCATAACGGAAATACTTCAACTCTCTGCATTCATTACATTGTTGTCTGTGGGTTAAGCAAGTGCTGCTTTTATTATATTGTGACAGTAATTCTCTACCTACTTTGTTCCTGTTTTTTAAATCATAAGTGACTGTGGATTTAAATGGTTTTCCCCTGTCTACTGAGGTGCTTTTCCATTGACCTGATATACACATTTATTGGTTTGCATATGTTGAATCATTTTTGCTTCCCTTGGATAAATCCAACATGATCATAGCATATGATCTTTTGGGTATGTTGTTCAGTTCAATTTGCTGTATTTTGTTGAGAATTTTTTGGTATATACTCATTGGGGATATAGGACTTTAGTTACCTTTTTTGGCTTTGTGTGTTTGTGTGGTTTTTTTTACCAGGATAATACTGGTTTCGTAAAGTGAATTTGGAAGGGATCTATCCCTTTCAATTCTTTAAAATACTCTTGAGGAAAAATGACATTAACTTTTCTTTCACTATTGGGTAAAATTCAGTGGAAAAGTTATCTGCTCCTGGGTTTCTCTTTGTTGGGAGATTTTCATTGCTGATTATTGCCATTGGTCTCTTCAGATTATTTATGCTCATATCAATTAAGTTGGGCAGGTTACCTGTGTCCAGAAATACATCTGTTTCTTCTAAGTTTTCCAATTTTTAGTGTATATTTTTCCGATTAATTTCTAAATGTTATCTTTATTTCTGTAGTATCAGTTTTGGCTTTTGGTTTTGTTTTTGTCTTTTGAGAAAGCATCTCATAACAGGTTTCAGGCTGGCCTTGAGCTCACTTTGTAGCCAGGCTGGTTTCAAACACAACAATCCTCCTGCACCAGCCTCGCAAGTGCTGGGATTACAAGTATGTGCCACCATGCCTAGCCATGGTATCAATATTAATGGCTCACCTGTGATTTTTTAAAAAAAATTTTTTGTCTTTTTCGTTTTTATCGGTACCAGGGATTGAACTCATGACCGCCTGCTTGCAAGGCAGGCACTTATGCGGCTGAGCTAAATCTCCAGCCCCTACACCTGTGATTTTTATTTGCATCTTCTTTTTTATTCATGATTAGTCTAATTAAGACTTGCCAATTTTATTTATTGTTTTTAAAACCCCAATTCAGTTTCACCAATTTCACAGAATTTTGTATTTTTCAGTGTCCATGTAAACACAACAGGCCTGGGGATATAGCTCAGTGGCACAGCACCTGCCTGGCAAGCATGAGGTTGTAAGTTCGATTCCTGGTACCAATAAACAAATAAACACTATGTCTGCTCTGATATGTTATTTATTTTAATTATTTGGGTTTCATTTGTTCTTGCTTTCTAAGTCATTGAGATGCACTATTAATCTATTTATTTAAATTTTTATGTGGGTACTTAATGCTATAAAATTTCACCAAGGTACTGCTTTTGCTATATCCTAGAAGTTCAGGTTTACTGTGTTTTATTTACATTATTTTAAATAAATTTTTAATTTTCCGTTTTTAAGCAACCCATCATTCTTTCAAAAGTGTACTATTTGGTTTCTGTACATGATATCTGATTTCTAGAGTTTCTTTGCTTGTTGATTCTTAGTTTGACTCAATTGTGGACAGAAAGAGCAGGATAAAACTTCAGGATGTTGATTTTGTTAGGACTTGTTTTGTGGTCTACATATGGTCTGTTCTATAGAAATTTTCATGTGTCTATTAAAAACAGGTGATAAAGAACTAAGAAAATCAACTTTAAAAAAAAAACAAAAAAACAAAAATGTGTTGTGCCATTGTTGGATGGAATGTTCTATTCATATCTGCTAGGTTAATTAACCTACAATACCTTTTAACTCTGATGTTTCTTTTTGACATTTTATTGGGATGATCTGTTTCACCTTCCTCCATCTTTCTAACTTCTATATCTTTGAAGGTTTCTGTAAATCTCACTTCTGTGATACTATCTGTGACTAATGTTGGACCAAGTCTGATATCACTTACTGACTGTCCAGTTAACATTATAATGTTTTAAACACCTAATTATGTTGCAAGTACTTGTTCATATGTTTTCCTTCTCCTTTTCTATGTGCTCTTGAGAGGCCAAGCTTGTTTATTCTCAGCCAGGTCACTGTACCCTTGGTGAGTAGAAAGGTCTCATTAACAGGTTATTAAATATAGTCATATGCTTCAACGACTTTCCTTCTTTCTTTTGTACCAGATAGGCAGTTTATTTATGGAATTTTGAAACCAGAAGGAAATTTAAAAATTCTTATTTTCAGTACACCATTCTTGCCACACACTTTTTAAAAAGCTAAAAATAACTTTAGAAGTGCTAAGTAAACTTACATACATTTACAACACATATCTATTAAAACAAATTCCATACTAAATGAAGTAAAATGAAACTAATCCTATTTTTATCTAATTTGACCAAACGTATTTGTATTTTGCTTAGTCATATTTGTTAAAAATGATTTTCATTTAGTAGCATATTACCAATTCCCTCTATATCTTAACATTGCACAAAAATTATGAAAAATTATTTTATAGTATGTCTTTCTCAGCTTAAATAAACAGAAGTAAAAAAGTCACCTAAACCACCATTTCAGATGCCATTTTTCTCATTATGTTTCAATTTGCCAAAACACAATATTTAAAACCATTCACACAGCAAGTAGATAACTTGCAGTTGTTAAACACTGTTCGAAATTTTGTGACAAGTGATTTATAAATATTATTTTTGAACCATAGTGCTATAATTTACCAATAAAATAAAAAGTTCAAATATCTTATGAATGCCTTTCTAAAGTTAAAATCTTCATGCACAGAAATATGAATGAATGTGTGCATGCTATCTTTATTTTCAACTTCTTTGTGTGACCTTGATCCTTCAAAGATGCACTTCTTACAGAATGGCAGTTGCTAATGAGCCCTAAAGTGATTGAGGCTGATTGAGCTGTGAGATGCTGCCTAATTAGAATGATAAATGGAATTTACTGATCAAGAATGGAGAAGTGAATGACACAGAGGGCGCTGAGCAAGGTCATTCTGTCAAAGAGGACTTCTCAGCATCCCCCTACTCCCTCAAATAATGTCCATCCCTCATGGCATGTCAGTCTATAACCACTGGACTTCTGCAGAGCACTGTAAGAAACTTTGATTCCGATTTTATAGGTAAAGTGTAGAGTGGTCTTAGTATTTCCCTGGGTAAGTTATTGAGTGTAAACACTGAAACTCTGAATTACTTTGAGCCATGTGGGGATTTATGAACTCATTACTTCTCTACACAAATGCCTTAAATTTTACAGTTTTTCTTTTGTACAATCTTTCCTCCACTCATGGAAAACCAGCCAAGTAACTTCACAGATTTAAAGGATGTGGACAAAACCTTTTCATAGTGTTTTAAAATATATTATAGTGCTTAGAACCCTTACATTTGGTTACTTTGGTATTGTTTTTCTTTTAAATAAGATATTTTTTATTCTGTGAGCTGCTATAGATATAAATTTAGAAAGATGTATTTCAATGGCAAAGTAATCTTCACTGTTTTTGTATGAATGACATCTATCATCATTTCAGAATAGATATTCTGAAGAAAAGTCCAGTTATTCACACTGTATTTAAAACATGCATGTTAGAGATGTCTCTGAAATTATGATATATTTATCATAGAACCATTGTGGAATAAACTCTTTGATGGCACATGACTGTGTACTAGGACAGCTGATAACTAAAGTTTGTAATGTAAACCTTCTCCCACTTCTCTGAACATCTACTAAATGCTTAGTGTCAGTGAGATTCATTGATTTCAGATCTTCAACACAACTGTGGGAAAAGCAATCTAAAAGAAAGGACAGATGTGGCCCACAACACATGAAGTATATAATAAGGAGCCCTGGGAAAAATTAGCTAAGAGAATATCATATTAAGCTGATATAAAAGATGTCAGTAGATGACATTTGAAAATAGAAATTATCCCACACCACTGAAATCACTTCCACTAGACTCACTATCACACTTTTCATGTTGAATCAGCAGAAGGTTTTTCTAAAATATCTTGTCTGTGCCATTCCACTTTGGTAAACCCTTTCAAGGATGAATTGACATTCTATCTTCCTATTCCTTTACTTTTGGACCCTGAATCTCTCTGAAATTCACTTATGTTAGAAGACATGATTAAGGAAAGATTGTTTTCTGTGACATCTGACCTTTAATACGATTCTTGTTATACAGATTTGGACAATCTTCTTACCTCCACACAATGGGCCTAATGATCTTCACTTCTTAGCTTGAACAGAATAAGATGTCTCACAAGCTGATGGCTAAAGGGAATATAGGTCTCATAAGCTTAGCATAGTGCCAGTACACAGACAGCATTCAGGAAGTTATAGAAAATAATGTTGTTTACACATATAGTGGATGCAGCTAAACTTGAGTAAATTTTATTTTTTCTGCTTTGCCACTCTTCCACCCCTCTACTGTTTCCATGATCCACCCAGAAATTGGCAACTTTCAGTCATCTATGGTTTCTTTCCCCTGGCAAAGAATCACTTCCAGTCTCCGTCTTTTTGGCCACTGGCCCTTGTCCGTCAATCTGTAGCTTTTACTTCCACTCTTCCCTGCTGTCACATTGTCCCTTCCTACTCCGTTCAACGTACTCTGTCACAGTGCCAATTCTTCTCTCACCGACACTGTGCATGGCAAAATCTGCCAGTCATCTTTCTCAGGCTCATTTATATCCACCTGCTAAATGTGTTAGGCAGTCGTGCTGCTTATGAAACAGAGGACGTTGGATGGAAACTTCCTCTGATGAGCCAAGGGCATGTGTATAAACACTGATTATTATTCTGTCTTATGCAGTTATAAGAACTATTGAAATACATGCATTGTTTGTTCTTATGCTAAATAGATTTCTTCTAAGATCACCAAGAAAAATATCACCTCTCAAACTAGACATGTCCTGATATTTGATAGTGAAACATATTTACATTGTCATGTGCTATAAGAACATTCTTTCTTTTATTAATACCTTAAGGATTTTCTTGTTGACTTCATGTTACTGAAAGGGTGAGAAGGAACTTGTAGCCCAATGTTAGGAGCATGTACATTTGTTTGTGGAATATCATTTTTCTTTTTGTGTACTTAATCTCCCATTTAGCTACAAATTAGAATTCTAATTTTTTTTTATGTTTTGTGAAGTGGCTGAAATGTGTGTGTAATTTTGTTATGCATTCCTTTAAGTCTACTGCAAAATTAATAGAAACAAATAGTATGATAAAGCATTTCCATACAAAATATATAAATTAAATTAGTTCCATGAGGTTCTTCAACAAGCTGAGTGGCTTAAAAGGACAGATTGAGGTGGCTGACTGTACACAGACTTTGTGGAGACTGAAAATGCATATCAAAGAAAAAGTCTGACAAATTCTTTTATAGATGTATAAATGCTTGTTTTGAACAAGGATACAAGGGAGAATACAATACATAAGTGCTTATCTGGAGGAGTCTTTTACTTGATTTTGTTTGAGTGTATGATGTTTTAGTCTCTGTCTTGAGTATTTCCAATGCTCAGAACAGTGTCAACGCAAATTACTCAATAAATATTTAATTTAAACAAAGTATAACTTACAGAGTTGCGATTTGTGTACAATTGTGAAAAATGCATGCAGTACAACACAAATATTTTAGAAATGATCATATTTCTACTCTGATTGTTTATATGGTGAATGTTCCTTAAGCACTTTTCTCTGCTAAAGTTTCTGTGTACACTCAGACTTAAAATGCTGAGTCAATCCAAGCAAATCAATCACTATATATGGGTATGAGCTGACATTAAATATCTTCAACATCTATAACATCTATTACATCTTCCAATTTTTAAACTTTGCAGCTTTGGCAGGGGAGAACACAATGTGAACAGAATTTATACCTAGTCCTGTAGAGTTTCTAGGAACAGTCAAATATGTAATGATCTAGATGTATTGAAAATAGTATGGAGGCTTCAGATATATCCTTTAACTACATAATAACAGAGAGAGAGAAAACATTAACCTGGAAGATTTTACCATCATCTTGGTCAACATCAGCCGCATGACCAACCAGCAGATTTACTGAACAGAACCTAGGTGTGCACTGTGCACTAATATTGTGTTACTTGTCCAAAGCTCAAATGCCAGACTCTTGGCTGGATAAAGCTTATAATGGAATGAATACAGTGATACCTCCACCACAGCACTGCTAACAGAAATGCTTGCACATATACACATGATTCTATGTGCCAACAACAAACCAAGAACCTGATCTTTACCAGCTAATTAACAATTAGTGCTTTGTTGACACACATCTTATAAATCTGATTGTTTCTTGTGTGTGGCTAATATTTAAAATTAATATTAGGAGTAAAATCAGGACTACTGCATAATCTGCCTACAGATTATTTTACTTTCTTGGATCTAACATCTTTTAGCTGACATTACACAAGTGAGGGTGAGCAGGTCATGAAGCCAAGCACTCATTGATACAATATCTAATGAACTAACTAAAATGAGCCAAGAGAATCATTATTGTCTGGTAAAAGAAAATGGAACTTTGCAATATTTAGCTGTGTACAACTCAACGACTTACTTGGGAAAAAAAAAATCATTAAATGAAGAAATGTTCTTTCTTGTGGTGACATTAATAAAAAATCAGCAAAATTTATTCTCTGGTCAGTAAAATTAAATACAAAAAGATCACTTGGCAATGTTTTAGAACAGTACTTTGGGGACAAGATGAAATAACTATTGCTTTTACCATTTGCTTCCTTTTCTGGAGATAGTTTCTCTGGGTATCATATTACTTCAAATTGATACTTGTCTTAGTTGGTATATCCTGGCCCACAGACTCAGGGATACAGCACAATGGATCCACTCAGGACCACACTTCTGTGTCTGTCTCTTCCTGTGTGATGATAGATTGCCCTGTACACAGCCTCAGCTCCGTGACAGCCTTAGCTGAATACTGGAAGCAATGAACTTGTCTTCTTGTCAGGTAAATATGGATCTACCACCACGTATTTCTAGTTCTTACCGCTCAAGATAACAGAAGAGCAGAAATACAGGACAGAAAAAGAGTCAAGAATCTGACCAACTCTAGATCTAGTGGCAATAATACCACAAGATTTTTCTCAGAGAATTTTCTTTCCAAGCTGTATGTGGGGAATCAGAAGGATTAGGAAAACCTTGCCAGTCTCTGCAGGGTGCAGCTACAGGCAGAGTCACTGAAGTTTCAGTTCAAAACTGATAAGGTTTAATAAATCTCTTTGGGTAGATTTATCTCATAATTGCAGATCATACTAAGAGGACTGGACCAATTAGCCTTGATTTGTATATGCTTTAGGCTTAATTGAAAGTCAATTTTTCCTGTTACTTCAAAATGACTCTTTGTTACTGCAGGAAGAGGCAATTTTTGTATAAGCTAAATTCTAAAACATGCCCATGTTTATGTTTCTTTGTATTTGAATTGCATGCTGTTCTGTTGTTATGAAACAAACTCAGTCTTTTGAACAAAGAAAACAAGTTGATTTCTTTGGTCTGTGCTGTATGATACTAAAATACATTTACAGATAAATCTTAAAGATAAGTCCAGATTATATACATGCAAAAGAATTGTGTGTTAATAAAGTAAACAAAAGAAGGCAATGAAAAATTACTCTGTGTACCATTTTTTTATTTTAGAAAATCACTCTTGTTGGCTGATATATTGTTAAAAAATATTAGCCTTAAATGCAAGGACCCACCTTAATAAAAATTATTACATTTTAATTAATGTAGACTTCTGTTATATATGGTTCATTAAGCTATTGTTACTTAAATTTCACATTAATACTCAATATTTATGGATTTTTGCTTTTGAATATCAATAGTTTTCTTCTTTTCCTTTTAATTTTTTTTTGTTTGTTTTCACATAGGTATCTGCATACATATGTTGCTTATTGCTACTGTGAATTCACTTTTAGTGTCAATCTGATTATGGCTGGTAGTCATTTAAAGTACACAATTATAAATACCTGCAGATTGTTTTAATTGTAATGTAATTTTAAAAGTAAAATTAATTGCTGGAATTTGAACTCAGGGCATCACATGTGTTAAGGAAACATATACCACTGAGCTACATTCCAGCTCTATAATGCTTATTTGTAGCTATCTGGATGTAACATGGCAACTTGTTTTTATTTAGGTTTTTATTTTATTTTATTTTTTTAGATTATGGTGGCAGAGAGGTCAAGCCAAGGATAATTTGGGAGCTTTTGTATTTTATTTGGGTCACTCCTTGAATTTCCTTGCAATTCTCCTTTCCAAGGTTGAACTTGAGAATGAACAAGATGGATGTAGAGTTACATGGTAAATTTGGAAGGCATTGAGTTGTTTGTTACCTGCAACTGATGGTGTCACACTGTCTTCAACTATGTGTTACCTGAATCACCATCACTGGATTTTCCTTAGGTAAAAGATGATATTCACAGGTAAACAATGAAACTGATAAAGGCAGTCTCAACTCAAATTCTAGCAAGTTATTTTGTAGCTATTCTAAGATTCATATGGAAGAGCTAACACTTAGGAGAATCAACTAAATATTGAAGAATAACAGCAAAGTCAAAAATCTGAGTTAATCTGATGAGTTACTATAAATTAATCATAATACATTCAATTGGCTTCTTATATAGGAGCAAAGAAAATAATTTAAAAGTTTGTCTTTTCTGCAAAGTGTTCTGAAATAACTCAATATTCAAGTCAAAAAATGCAAGGATTCAAAATAGATCATAGTTTTAAAAGTAAAATACACATAATAAAAACCCCAACATGTGAGATAGGAAAAGCTTTAGATGACCTTGGGTATGTCCATAGATTTTTAAATACAACATCAAAGGCGTGAAAGAAATAATTGACAAGTTAGACTTCATTAAAATTGAAGACTTTTCTAAGAAATACAAGGAAAAGAGAACAAAAACAAGCCATAAAATGGAAGAAAATATATTTAGAGAACAGATATCTAAAATATACAAGGAACACTTAAAACTCATCAATAAGAGAGTGAAAAACGTTATAAAAATGGGCAAAAAACCTGGGTGGACACCTTACCACATAAGTTGTAGATAATGATAAGAAAACTCAGCAGTGTTCAATGTGATGTATAATTAGGGAATTGTAAGTTGAAAGGAAGTATCACATCTATTAGAATAGCATAAAATCTAATCAACAAGTAACAATCCAATGAGTATATGACATTCAGTAATTCCTTCACTGCTGCTGGAAATGCAAAATGGTACACAAATTTGGGTGATAATGTAGCAGTTTCTTATGAAACTAAGCATTCATTTTCCATATTGTCTACCAGTTATGCTTCTTGGGATTTACTTGCTAACTTGAAACTGTATATGTATCTATACATAAATATCTATAGACATGTTTAAAGTAGTTTTATTCATAAATGGAAAAATATGTTAGTGACAAGATGTGAGTAAGTAGTGAAAGAGATAAACTGTGTGACATTCAGAACAGTGACTATCAGTGCTAAAAAGCAATCAACCATCAAGGTATGAAAACACATGGAAGAATCTTCGATGTACATTCCTAAGTGAAAGACGCCTAGCAGAGAAGGTTGCATTCTAGAAAATACAAAACTATGACAATAGATTGGTGATGGCCAAAGAATGAGGAGGAGGACGGAGGAGGAGACAAAGTATAAAGGAATTTTAGAGTGCTGAAACTATTCTGTATGTTACTATAGTAATAGATATATATTATGTATTTGTCAAATCTTGGGGGCTATGAAACCCTGCTGTGGTGACAGATGCTGCCAACAGGGAAAGGTACCTCGGTGGATGTTTATGTAAACTCTATTTCCTGTTGTTTTTCTGTAAAAGCAAAATTGCTCTCAACACTAAAATCTAATTTTTATAAAGATTGTATTTGATGTTTCTTCTCTACAGTCCATAAGTGAAGTTGACCCTTATATCTATGTTGCCAAATTATCTATTTCTTAGATGTTTTTCTGATTTCCAAATAAAGTAAGTTTTCTTATGGAAACCTCAATTCTGCATATTAAGGGGAGATTTCAATCCTTTTCTTTCCACCTACTTGTGTGTCCTAAGATTTTTTCATATGACAAGGTTTGGATACTTACCACAGATGCCAATTGTCTTGAGGAAAAAAAGTAAGACTTAATATTTGTGTCCATGAGTGTGTTGGAAAACGGGTAAACAGGATGTAAGCAATATCAGCCTGGGACAGGGGAGGGTAGAAAATCAAAGGGGTCTTAGTTACTATCTTAAAATAGGATAGAACCAAAGTGGTAACTCATTGTACAGCAATATACAGAGCTGAGTTGAGACTGAAAAACAAGGTAAAGTAACAATGATCCCTGACTCACCAGGAAGGGAAGGAAAGCAGGCTGGAGCACTTGAATGCAGGGGAGATTAAGTTCTAATAAGGGGGTGACTCCACTCCACTTTCCTATACATTATACTGTGTTCGTCATTCAGGAAATAAATTGTAATGCATATAATTTGTGCTACCAATAATTAATTTGAAAACAAAAATCACTGTCAGCTGGGGTGATTATTTATTGTGGTATTTTGTTGTTGTTGTTGTTGTTGTTGTTGTTAGAAATCTGGCAGAGTAGAGAGCAATTTTGGTAAATAAGGAAGAAAAAGTGTGCTGTAATAGTAACAGTAGTAGAAATCAGCAGAGGGAACTTGAGACCACAGTGCTAAATGAAATAAATCTGACATAGAAAGTCAAATATCACAAGATTTCTCACATGACAAAACCTAAAATGTAAGTAAATCCGTAAAATGAGAAGGGAGAAACCAAGACGATAGACTTGGAGGTAGAGAAAGGAAACAGAAGAAGGAGGAGAAATTGGGAGAGCAAGATAAAAAAGACTGAAAATAATCGAAAGGTTACATGTATGCACAAATTTTGCAAAATGAACGTTACTGGTTTGCATTGTAAATATATACTAATAAAAATATTTTAAAATATATTAGAAGTTGACAAGACAAACTAGATATTTTCTAGTCTTCCCTTAAAGACAGAATATTTTCTTTTTGCTGGAAAGAATATTTTCTTGCATGGCTCTTGTGCCAGTGACCATGAAAAGAAAGACAACGGCTGATTAAATCATTGTGTGTTAAAATAAATAAAATTTGTTCAAATTATGTTAAAAATGTAGACTTTCTAAACTTTTTAATATTTGAAAATTTCATTCAATAGATATTCTTAACTGCATAAAAAAGAACCAAATATCAAAATAGTCAAAGGAAACAAAATGATTTGTTAAAATGCAAATAGTCATGCATGCTCAAGGCCAAGTGGGCTTCCACAAAATGCCATTTATTGGGCTTTGTTGATGAGTGAGCAGGAGGTTGGTGTAGGCAAAAGGGTTTGTTATGAATGCTTGATCTTGTTATTTGTTGCTTTCAATCACTTCTTTTTCACAACTTGGCATCCTAAGAAAGAGAATACAGGACACTCTAATCCTACCATTAAAATTAATTGTAGTATCCTCATGTCTCCACCTAAAGATACATAGACATTTGAATTGTTCTCTATGCATTTTGACTCTTTTTAAGATATAGTTGATATTAATTTTTGAACAAATAGAAGGGATATATGACAGATGCATGTAGACCAAAATGGATAATATGGAGAGAATGAGAATCTTTTATTATACTGAAAATCGAATAACTCAATGTTTATATCATTTGTGAAGCACATAATTCAGTTATGTGGTCATGGTTAGGAGTCACAACAGGGACAGAACTTAGTCATACATACTATGCTTTTTTACCCTTATAAGGATGAGATATTCTAAGACTTTACCCAGTTTCATACAGTTAAATTTAAATGTGAAGGACAAAATGAGAAAACATTGGACACAGAGTATATGAGATTCATTTTCATGAGAAATCAAGGTAGAAATCACTAAAGCATCACATAATATAATACAGTCTAGATCTTACTCAATGAATAATCTTACTGAATCAAATTAAAAGAAAATTGTTAAGTGAATATTGCTGGACACATTTACTTAAAATGTTTTATCAACCATATCAGATGGTAAAATACAGCTACCATTATATTACCCTCTTGCTCATTTTTCTCATTCATTCATTGAACAAGTGTAGAAAAGCCAACCATAAAGTGTATTTAGGAAATATATGTAAGTTTTGAGGATATTCAAGCGTAGGACAGGGAG
The DNA here is from genome assembly GCF_034190915.1 of Cavia porcellus. Taxonomy (NCBI): domain Eukaryota; kingdom Metazoa; phylum Chordata; class Mammalia; order Rodentia; family Caviidae; genus Cavia; species Cavia porcellus. The sequence goes on from NW_026947490.1 coordinate 76,418,161, forward strand.
GTGAGACACTTTCTCTGAAAAAGTAACTTTGGCATGGCTGAGGTTTGAACCATAAAACATTGCTATTCTACAGGAGTTAGGTGAGCAGAGACATTCTGCTAAAAACATCACCCTGCAGAAAAGTGTTGAAGAAATGAGAACCAAAGGAAAGGCCAAGGTTCTCAAGTATAGAGAGGAGAGAACTAACCTGCAAAGCGAGACTAACAAGTTAGGCAATAGATCCCTTGACATGCAGGCTTTGTCTCACGTTATTGCTTTTTGAGGAGAAATGTAATTCATAAGAATTTTTGTTAACTGGGATGAGTGCTACCATTTTCAGCATTCAAGTACTACTTTGACCCAGAAGAAAATAGATTGGAGGAAAAAGTACAAATTTGTAGACTTAAGGTTAATTTTTTTCAAATAAATGGCTATTGAGTTTTCTTAAAACACACCAAAAGAGACAAGTCCATGTTTGTTCACAATCATCAAATAATGAGCATAACAAAAAATTATGACTATTTCATAATAATAAAATATGATCTCAAACAAGCAATTAGCATTTGTGAAATCTTACTCAGTATTCCCTTAGTTGATATAAGATCCTAGGGTTTCAAAGAAAAATAGGGTGTGCCAGTCACTGCAGTGCACAGCTCCACTCTGAGAGTGGAGAGCAGCAGAAGATAGGCAAGCATAGCACAGCCTTCTCTTCCTAGTTATTGAGTCTGTCAAAATAGAAGTGTGAAATATGGGTAGGGAAAGAAAATGGGATTCAGAAATTGGAGCCCAGAGGTTTTGGGAATCAAGGAGGCTCCCCAGGAAACCTATGTGCCTTCACCTCCAAATTCTTAATATAGAGAGTCTAGAACTGAGCCCAGTGGAAAGGGACATAGGTGATTCATGGGTAATTATGGTGACTTCTAACTTGAATTGCGGGTCCCTCCCTGACAGTCTCTTGCCTCTCCCTCTGTTTTACATTGCTATTGAATAACACCATTCATGCTCACAAAGGAGTAAGTTCAGAGAGATTCTGAAGATAAATAATCATGCAATGGCAGAAACACGAACTATGATGATCATAACAAACAAAAAGTTCTTGGAAGAAAAGGAGAGAGACAAAAACAAAATCTGCTAAGTTTTAGCTTTAGAATCAGAGACAAAGTTTGATCTGAGTGCAGTTCTTCACATTTTTTGTGGCATTTGTGAGATGCCTGGGATTGGTAGGAAACTGACAAGAATTAAAAACCGAATATGCACAGCACACGAGGGAGAAGGAGGTGATAGATGTAACTTCTCTCCTCTTGGCTGGTAAATTTATTGGGTAATTTCTTGTACTAAAAGATATCAGATTAGCGAAATTTGGAGGATGAGGTCAGATAAAAGTTTACATTTCACTTCAAGGTAGTGAATGGTGTGGTAGAATGGTGACTCATTTTGATTGGGAGAGAGATTTTTAGGATCTCCCTCCCCCCCACCAAAGTCTTCATAACAGGAAAGTTTACCATTATTCAATAGGAGTATACATCATAGTACTATCTGTGAGTGTAGGAGAGATGTGGGCAATCTTTTGTAAAAGATGATATAGTACATATTTTAGGTTTTGGGGGCATAAGGTTATGGTGCAACTATTCCTCTTATAATTGTACCCACAAAGAAGCCACAGAGCACCTGCAAGTATACAAGTACAGGTGTTACAATAACATTTCAATTGTAAGTGACAAAATTTGCATTTCATGTAATTGTTATGTCATGACATGATTCTTATTTTATATTAGGTTTTTATCCTGCCAGTTAAAAATGCAAAATGGTAGTTATATCAGGAAAGGGCAATGATCCAGCTTTGACACATTAGACCCTACCTTGTAAATGCCTAGTTCGTAATACAGCATTAGTTTTGTAGACCTCTTTTTGGAATTCCTGGCCAAAAACCTGATCTTCCTTTCTTTTTATATGATACATATCCTAGTTTTTGATAATCACAGAAGAAATCATGGGAAAATTTGGGGCAAAAGAGTTGTACATGGATATTGATGGATGCAGCACAAATCTGCTAGGATTTTTAATTTGGTAGGTTTTAATCCATTAGAAGTATCCTCTAAAGATAGCAAAATTACACATTTATCTTGATATAATACTTTTGGCTAGAGTGCTTAGAAACCCTTCCTCTGTATAACTTTTATTAAAATAATATTTCTATTTCTTCCTATGTAATTACTTCCTAATATTTGAAGATAGCTAACTTTTACATCTCCCCATGCTATGCATTTTCTTCATTCTTTTTATTTTCAGTATTTGTTTTTTATTGGTACTTGTGTGTATTGTATAATGGTCACATTCCTTGTAGGAGATGGTACAGACACATAACAAATCTCAATTCTTTTTCATCTCCTTCTTCTACTCCCCTTCCTATCTTCCTTCATTTCTTGACCCCTTTTCCATTGGCAGAAGACCCTTTTACTTCCAATTATCTATCATTACTTTATTCTTTATATATATTTCAGGTTTCTTATATAAGAAAAATATGCAGTCCATACACTTGCGTGCCTGGCTTATTTCATTTAACATGTGGTCTCAAGGTGCGTTCATTCTCCTACAAATGACTCAAGTGAACCCTTCTTTAAGGCAAAGTGCTAATCCATTGCACGTATATATCACACATGCTTCATCCATTCATTTGTTGATGAACATGTAGCCTCCTTCCAGACATAGCTATTATGAGCTGTTACTATAAACAGGGACAAAACATGGCATGTCTAATATTTGGGAAAATATATCTAGAATGGAAATACCAATATCAAATGAAATTTCTTTTTATTTTTTTTATTTTTAAGAGGATAAAATCAAGAAAATATAAAACAGAATAAAACTAATTAAAATAAATCAGGTAGAAATGCATACGACTTCAAAACCTTACTAAATCAACAATAGTTACCATATGCTGCTAGTTGTCTTCAAAATAGCCGCAGATATGTTTGGACATAGTAAAAATGAAACAGAACAGAATAGAAACAATAAGAACAATAAAGGACTTCAAAACAAACCACTAATAAATCCAAAATGACTACCATAACGCGTCTTGCTCTCTTTTAAATAACTGCTCATGCGGTCAGGTTTATCCTAATCAAACAAAACAAAAGAGAATAAAACACAACCCAATAAAACAATGAAAATGACATGGTTTCCTGGCAGGGATCGCTTCCTGGTGGGGCCTTGTTCTCTCTCCGTGCAGTCCATGAATGGTCCTGACTCACAGAGAGAGGCTTGGGTCTGACTGTCTCCACCTCAAATGAAATTTCTAGTACTGGCGTTTTGAGAAGGCTCCACATTAATTTCTATAGTATTTGCACTAATTGACATTCCCACAAAAGACATGGAAGGGTTCTTTTTATTTTTATCAGCAGTCTTACCAGTATTTGTTACTCTTTGACTTCTTTCTAATATCCAGGTTTTTGAAATAAGATGGAATTTCAGTGTTATGTTAATTTTCATTTCACTAACGAAAAGTGTGCTGTTTGGTTTTGGATGTGTCTACTCATTTCAACTGCTGGTTTTTAGGCTGGGTACTTCGTAATTTACGGGGGCCTATCTTTCAGCTCTTCACGCAGTCTAGGTGTTAGTTTTCTGCATGAATAATAACTGACAAAAAATCACTTCCATTCTGTAGGCTGCCTCTTCACTGTTGGTGGTTTCCTTTGCTAGGCAGAAGCATTTTAATTTGATTTAACACATTTGTTGATTCTTAGTAGTATTTCTTGTGCAATCGGGATTTTGTTGTACACTGATGCCTCCAGGATTATATTTTATCTTCAAGTAGATTGAGTGTTTCTGTTGTACTATCTAGTTCTTTCATTCATTTTGGTTTTAGTTTAGTGCATGGTGAGAGGTCTAGATTGGGACTGTGATGCTTCCTGATTTGCTCTTGTGATCTAGGGTTGCTGTTTGTTTTCTGAGTCTCTTCTGATTGCATACGGATTCTATGATTGCTTTCTTTAATTCTGTTAGGAGTGCTGTTGGTGTATTGGTTTGGATTGCTTTAAATCTGTATAGGAGATTGGGAAATATTTCCATTTTGACTATATTGGTTCTGCCTATCCAGGAACAGGGATGTCTGATGTAATATTAGAACTTCTTTCCAGGATACTATAGTTTTCATTGGGGTCTTTCACTTCCTTAGTGAGGTTAATCCCATTTAATTTTTCTTGATGATTTTGTGACTAGAATTGTTTTAAATTTTTTTCTTTGTTCCTTTATTATTGGTACACAAGAATGCTATAGATTTTATGTGATTTTGTATAGTGTTATACTACTGAATTTAGTTATTAATTCTTAGAGTCTTTTGGTGGAATTTTTTTTGGTTTTCCATGTAAGGATCATGTCATCTACATATATTAACACTGTGATTGTTTCCTTTCCTGGTCAGACCCTCTTTTTTTTCTTTTTCTTTTCTAATTTCTCTAGCTAATGTTTTGAGTAGTATACTGAACAGGAGTGGTGATCATGGATATCCTTGTCTTGTTCCTTGTTTAGGGGGAAAGCTTTCAGTTTTTCCACACTGAATTTAATATTAATCAATGGTTAGTAACACATAGCTTTTATCAGACTGAGCTAATATAGATGTTGTATCTTTCTATATTTATTTTCTTCAGACTTTTTATCATGAGTGGATGTTGGATTTTGTGAAGAGATTTTTCTGTGTCTATTGACATGATCTTGTGGTTTTTGTCCTTGTCTCTATTTATCTGATGTATTATAGCTGCATGCTTGGGATGAAGGCTACCTGGTCACTATGTAAGGTCTTTTTGATGATTTGTTGCATTCTCTTTGCTAGGATCTCATTAAGGATTTTTGTAACTATATTCATTACAGGGATAGGTCTACAATTCTCTTTTTTGTTTGGACCCTCCTCGGCTTTTGGAGTCATAGAGAAATTCAAAGAAGAAATAAAGTTGTTCATAAAAATCAAGACATAATGCCAGTATGCCTACTTTTGAGGAATAAATTTGGTAGGATGTCTTCTTTGATTTCATTAAACAGAAAAGTATTGGAATAGACCACTGAACTTCTTGCGGAATTCTGCTGTGAAATGATCAGACCCTGGTTTTTCTCTTTGGTATTTTTAAATTGCTCCTTCAGTTTTATTGTCTTTTTCTAGATTATCATGGTTTTTATTTTTTAGTATTGTCTCAGTTCAGTTTTTTCCTAGATATCTTTGTTTCATCCATTTCTTTTAAATTTTGAGTGTGTATATTGTGATTTCACCTTTCTAATTACATGGTTTTGAGTTCTTTCTTTCTTTCTTTCTTTTTTCTGTGATTGACTAAGAGTTTGTTTATTATTTCAAAGAACTAAGTCTTTGATTCAATTTCTTTGTATTTTCTGTTGTCTGTACTTCATTGATTTCTGATGATCTTTGTAATTTCTTCCCTTATACTAGCTTTGGATTTGGATTAAAAAAAAATTCTCAGGACATTGAGATTTGCCATTTAGTTGTTTATCCTCTGTTTTTCTGATGTGGGTATTCATGGCTATCAATTATCATTTTTGGGGAATTTTCCTTGTGCTGCATAAGTTTTGGTATGTTGTACTACTGTGTTTGATTCTATGAACTCTTCCATTTATTTTTTATATTTTCTGGTACTCCTTGATAATTTAAGTATATTTTTAAATCTCCATGAATATGCATAATTTCTGTGATTCCTTTTTTCATTGACATTTATTGTGCTATAGTACATGTGGTATAATTTAAATTATTTTGCATTAACTTAATGTTTTATTGGATAGTATGCAATCTGTTTTAGAGAAAGTTCCATGACCAGTTGGGAAAAATATTTTTTCTATTTTTGTGTGGAAGACTGAAAATGTCCTTTTGTTTAAAGTTTTGGCTTAATAGTAATATTTCCTTGTTGATTTTTTGGTCTGGCTTATTTGTTTATTTGTGATAGTGGAGTAATGAGTCCACCTACTATAATAGCATTGATGTGCATTTGATATTTTATGTTTAGTAATATATGTTTTATGATGTTGAGTGTGCTATTATTCAGTGCATATATTTTTAATTATTATCTCTTCCAGTTGAATTGTTCATTTCACCAACGTGTCATGACTACCTTTGTCTTTTATGATCAGTTTTGGTGAAAAGCCCACTTTTTCTGAAAATAGCCTAGCAATTTTCGCTTGTTTTCAGGTTTCCACTGCGTGGAATATTGTTTTCCAACTTTTGATTTCTAGTCTATGAATTTCATTTTGCAGTAAATGTGCTTTAGAAGTACAGTGTACCTTTGGATTTTGTTTCTCCATTCTACCAATCTGTGTCTTTTGATGGAGAAATTCAGAGAATTCACTTTGGATGTTATTACTGGAAGGTTCTGAGTTATTCCTATCAACATTATTTCTCTGCTGCTGATTCTTTTTTTTTTTTTTTCTTTTTTTCTTTTTTGTCTTCACCTTAACTATTTACCCTATGTGTTGCATTCATTGAATCTTTGGGTACTGGTAGAATAATTGTTTTTTGTAAGATATCTTTTAAGCAATTTTAAAATTCTTGTTTGTTAGTCATGAATTTCTTTAGGTGTTCTTTATCATAGATATATTTTTTTATTTAAAGAGAAATAAAAAAATACATGGAGATAAAAAAGGGTAGAAATAATACAGAATTACAGAAAAATAAACCGTAAGAAATCACCAGTTGATAAGTTACATACTGTCATCTTAGAAATAGTTGTTCAGGTTACAAAATTAAAGTGTGTAAGTGACATTGAAACAGTGACACTGCCAACAGTTCTGCTCAATGATCTAACAAAACTTAGTAATATGGTTATCAGTCCTACACACTTGATTTTATCTTAAAGAGGGTAAGATTAAACATATCAAAACAGTTAAAAAAAAAACAATTTAAAGAAATACAGATTTCAAAGCAAGTCCACTGGAGATCTTCACTTTTTATCTTATTGTCTCTAGTTTCTTCCAAATAGATTTTTTAAAACTATTAGTGGGAACATAGATACATCTTATTACTCCATCAAATTTAAAAATAATGCTGAAAGATATATCAATCTGTGTTGAAAGTTTTCTTTTGGGTCTTATAACATGTCATTTCATGCTCTGTTGGCCTTTATTGTTTGTTGAGAAATATGCTTTCATGTAATGAGCTTTCCTTTATAAGTGTTTTGTTATTTTTCACTAACAGCTTTTAAGATTTTTTCCTTATGTTGGATCTAGGATCTTGTTTATTATCTTTTGTAAAGAACTTTCTTTTCTGATTAGACCCATTTGGGATTCCATACATTTTATTTTTCTTTATGTTAAATTTTCTTTTTATTTAGAAATTTTTTCTATTAGTTTTACAAACAGGTTTTTTTACACCATCTTTGCAGTTCTGTGATTCTACACTAATTCCAATTTGTCTTAGTTTGCTCTCCTTGATGTTATTTAGCAGCTATTTTATCCATTTTCACCCTCTCTTGTTTTTATAATATTCTCTACAGTAACTGAACACCAACAACAGCCTGTGTTCTAGTTCTTCCTCTCTGTCTTAACATTGCTTTTGCCAACACTCTGAGTAGAATTTTTAATCTCCTAAATTTCTATTTGGATCTTTTTCATGGACTCTAGTTCTTTTTTGAACTGATCATTGTGCTTTGTATTATTTTGTTTACCTGGGTGGTTTTTATTAATGTCTTCTGTAGCCCTGCTGATCTTTTTGTTTTTTAGATACTTGACCTGTTTGGTTATAGCTTCTTTGAACTGACCCAATCACATTATTGATCTATTTTTCTGTCTCTTGTAATCCTTTCATATAAGTAGAATGTGTGCATTTATTTCCTCCCTTTTCATTTTCTATGAATGAATTTTGGGGGAGTTGGGAGGTTTTAGGCATTTATTATCTTATTTCATGTTTTTATGTTTTGGCTTTCACTTATTCAGTGCTGAAACTTGTGTATAGGTTATAGTAGAAAAATTTGTTGCCAGTATGGATACTTCTTTACTTAATACTTGCTTTTTCAGTAGTGCACTACAGGAAAGCACTTCAAGGTATTTTGTTCTGTCTTAGAGTGCTAAAATCTCTTTATCTGGAAGGAGAAGAAACAACGTATTTGGTTCAGTATCCACTAACTGGAAATGGGCTATGGTATTGTTAATGATACTAAGGCATACAAAGAAAAACCGATTGATAGCTACAATCATGTCGTCTTGGCTGTGGTAATAAAATAAGTGAAATTAATAGGATTAAAGACAAACTATTTATTGACATATCCTAACAATCAATAATATATCACACTTAATCTTAAAGATATATCCAGTATAAACAATAAGACATAGAAAATATTGACCACAAGCATCTACTAAACCAAAAAAAATTACCCTCATTAACAGTAGATTAGTTTTCAATAAATAATATTGTAGAATTAGTGATCTAAAAGTTCATTATCTTAATGGCCACATTAGAAAAGATGAAGAAGGTGAGAAAGTAGAAATTAAGAAAACAAATTTGAAATATTATTCAATGGAAGAGGAGAAAGAGGAGAGAAAAGTGAGATAAGGAATTCTTTTGAGGAGTAAAAGGAATCGGTAAACAACAGCAGCAGAAAGACACAAAGAAGAAAAAGAATAAACGTAAAACAGAGAAAAATAAAGGAGAAAGTAAGAAAAAATAAGAAAAAAATAAGAGGAAGAAGAAAAAGAAGATGAAGAAGAAGAAAACAAAGGAAAAAAGGGAAAGTTCTAACTGCAAAAATATCAGTAAAGAATAAAGATAGAAAAAATCAAGTCAATGAAAACAGTGCTTTTGAATGAGAGGTTTCCTTCTGGGATATGGAGCAGTTTATAATGTTTTCTGTCTCGCTCTATGGTCTGTGGGTTTCTACAGTGTCTTCTTGCACCAAAAGCCCCTCTGTTCATACAGCCAGATCATAGCAACTGCTCAAGCCAACACGTGAGATTATTGCATTGACACATGGGAAAACAACCACCACTCTGGTCTCTGCTGAAGGTAGGCCGTGGGGCAAGGGTTCAAATGGGCTTTTGGACTCAATACCAATCCGTTTAGATATGGCCTCTTTTTTTTTTTTTTTTTTGGTACTGGAAATCCTACTCAGGACTTCATGCCTTTCAGGGGGGCACTGTCCAGCCTGCTTCGGAAGCCACATTATCAATGTCCTGTTTGTCACTATGTAAGGAGTGGCCAGTGTCCTTCTTGGCCTGAGCTTAAAGTCTCAAGAGGTTCTATATCTAGTCTGCATATTCCCAGTGGCTGCCTCACATAACTGACTCTTTCCAGTCACTGTGGGATGGTAGCAATGGAAACTTTGAAGGGGAGTTGTTCTGTGGCTGAGTTTTAAAACGTCTAAGAAATAAGTTTATTATTAAAGTGCTTTTTCTTTAAACTGTTATTTATTAATATGTTGACTTACTATATAATAGCAATGAAAATTTCAATTGTAACCATAGTAGAGCATCTTAGAAATTTCATCTGTGTAGCAATTTTCCCCACTTTGATTGAAACACTCAGTTTAACCACTGGCGGAAAAACACAATATTTTACATATTAGAACCAGAAGTTTTTGTAGTTATTTTATTGTTTCCTGATTCCTAAGAAAATATTCATTACAATGTTCAGTCCACTGTGAAGTAAAGATAAATACAAAGAAGAAAATAAAGGTCACATATAGTATAAAATTGAGAAATAGCCATTATAAATGCACATAGATTTCTTCTGTAAATTGATTGAATTCCTTTGTACATTGTAAAAACCTCTTTAATCATCATTTATGATTTTAGTCCTCTAATGTGTCAGTTTTATTTGTTCAGTCTTTCAAAGTTTGAAACAAAACAATGCTTTACATTGTTTAGTATTTACATAGTAAATTTTCTTTGTTCTGATAACTGGCACACTAAAGCTTTGCTAACCAATGTTCTTTTTAAGTTGTATTACACAAGCCACAACATTTTATTACACATATAAAAAACAAGAATTAAAAAGCAATGCTTTCTTTCATGTACATTTTCCTGTTTATACTATACTTTATTTTATTGAAAAAGTCTAAGTGTTCATTTAACCCCAAAATACCATATTTAGTCTTTGATTTAATGTTTGTTTATTCAAAATTACATTCTATATTTCTTTTTTATTTCAGGTGTTATATAATGCCGTATTTTCTATAGGTTAAAATATATTATTTAAACAAACTTTCTCCCATATTACTATTGATTTTACAGATATTTATGAGCCACGAATATTGGCATTGTTTGAATCATAACATTGCACAAAAAATAAGATTTTCTCGGTTCTCAATCTTTTCACCTATCAATCTCATTTTCTGTTTCAAATCTCTGATCATGTCATTTATTATTAATAGTTGTCACAGTTTTTGTCTTTTTATAAAGCCACTAACCTCAGATACACGTCTCCAGAGGGCAGTCACCCATGCACATTTTATAATTTAGTTACATCATTTCTGTTAGTATTTCACTGTCCAAAACAATATTAAATACCTAAGCCAATGTCAATTAGGAGAGATAATGCCACCTTGTATGGTAGGGACAGGTAAAGAACAAACATAAGCTGAAAACATCCTAGTTTCTGTGTGCATCCTCTTGTTCTTGAATGCTTGCATCCTTCCTTTGTGGACTGTTCACCTCCTCTTCAAGGACTTTGTCTTCAAGACAAAGTTAATTCTCAGTAAAAGGTATTATTCAAGCCTGGCTGTAAGCTGTAATTGTAGAATCTTGTCCTGAACAAGAGGCCTAACTTTTGTTCCTTTTGACCCAGAAACCAATGAACTGAAAAGAAACGTTATTTAGTCAAAGTAAAATGATCAAACAGGCACAGGTAACTACATGGACAGCCTCATGTAAAAAGAAGACCACCCATCACACTCTAATGGTCTGCTGGGTAGATGTCACCAGGTGAGCCGTTTATAGTGTGAGAGCAGGCCCCAGGTCCTCACCTTGCCACACTTTTCCAATCTGTACTTGTCCGTGGTTGTTGGAGCCAGTGTCTCAGGAGAGGCTCCCTTTTCATGCTCCTCTGGTTCATTGCTTAAGAAAATACTGGAAAATAATCATTCACTGGAAAATGAACTGTTCCTGCCTTGGTTTTATCCTCTATGTAGCCTGAGTTTCTTTTAAACTGGGCAGCTTGTACTTTTGCCAATATATACCACAGAAAATATAGAATTGTTTTATGCGTTTGTCTCTGTTTATTTTCTGAAAGCTATGACTATTACTGCTTTTTAGACTTGCCCTTCTGGATGTATTTGACAATGAAATGGACTCTTTATTTTGTTGAACAATGTTACAAGCTTTTTAAGAGAACTAAACAATCTTAATCCATTTGCAAGTCTAAGATAAGACACACTCTTAATTTTCTTTACCTTAGAAACATATTCATTTTTGAATTCTTTAAATTTGGTCTATTGCTATTTCTTATAAAAATAACTCAGTTCCTTTCTGAGCTTATCTTCTTGTGTTACCTAATGTACTTACTGGCAACTATTTCATACTTTTTAATTTAATGCCTAAAAATCCGTAGCTCGACCTTGCCAGTTTTGGAGATAGTCTATTTTTCTCTATTGTTGCTAGAGTCAATTTTATCAAATGTTTTGCCACTACATTACCCAGATAATTGTTCTCAGCTTCATTTAACTATTTCTTTATGCTTCTGCCAGCTGCTCCAAACCCTGCCATACATTATGTCTTAATTCTGGCAGCTCCAAAATTTGAGGACTAATTCCATGTTAATCACTTTTTGTTGAACAACGAACAACTACAGAAATCTCTGTGATGTATAAAAATAAGCACTTATTTCTTATTTGTCCATCTGTGAATCGACTGGGGTATATCTGTTCCAAACTCTGGAGTTGGCTGTGTGGGTTTGGGAGTCTGTTTGGATTTATGTCTGCTCTAGTGTGCTCCTTCTGGAGTTAGGAATGATGAGTAGGAATAAATCTGGGGAAAGCTCTTTGCAAGGCAGCATATCACAGCTCAGGAAATGTGTCCAAAGATTACATACAGTTTAGGCCTTGTACTATCTACTTACATCCTATTGCACAATGTCAGTCACGTGGCCAACTTGAGCACCAATGGGGAAGAACCAATTTGTTTCCGCGGAGATCAGTATTTCTACCACACAGAAGAAAGCATGTGAGGAATATAGTCATGACAAGTCCTGCCCTGAAAGCCAGTCTGGGCTTCTGGGTCTTCTTACACCCTAAACTTTAAGACCACAGAGACCTGTGAGAAACTGTTGAGTACTGGACTAATGGGAGACGGTAAGGACATCTTAGAAAAACAGAAGGTTGTTAGGTTTTGGTGTTTAAGGTGAAGCAAAGGAGGAAATAATTGGCGGCTCGGAGTAAATAAGAGATGAATACCAGGGTGAAGGAGATGACTATGGGGAGATTTTAAATTTGCAACATAATGATTACATTCAGCCTGGAGGTTTTATACATATACACATACATCTTTATTGTTTTTAAACTCCTTGTTCAGACCGCAGACCTCCTTAAGTATATCTGTTTTCTCTGATTTACTGTTGTTCATATGAAGAGGGAAACACAAAACTCTAATCAGAGCAATAGCCTGAAATGTCAAGATGGCAAATTAACTACACACTTCTATTCAGTGGTCAGAGTAACGAACTAAAGATTGTGTGTGTGTGTGTGTGTGTGTGTGTGTGTGTGTGTGTGGTGTGCGCAAACAGGAGAGGGAAAGATTGAGCCTGGGGTTTAGACAGAAAATGAAATACACTAGGTAAACAGCTCTTGGTGCAATTGATGTTAGTAGAATTATATTTAATTTGTCCTTCTATATCTGAGATTTTCTAATCTTTTTAAATGTAGAGAAGTCATGAAGACCATTATGCCATTATGTTTATTAGATATTATTAAACAAAAGGAAGGTTCCAGAAATCATACACTAATATAATATTTGGTACCGTCAGATGTTATCTAAGAAGTGTTGAGTGGGATAAAAAAGGAAGAGAGCCTGGGAAGCCATGTCAAATGGGTTTAACTATTAGTATTTTTCTCCTAATGTTTAGCTATAAAGATGAGGACAAAATATCATTACCATGACATATTTACTGGTAGACATAGTTTTATTAGAAACTTTTTCATGGTGTGGGTTGAAATGGAATATTGTGTGATTTTCCTTAATGAGAAAGATTTGCTACATTCTCTGTGGTTCTTGTCATCCCTTGGGAATACTATTTTGCATCTGTGTGACTTCTTTTAAATACCGTGAGAAGTACGTAGGTATGGAAATCAATGCTCCTATGAAATCAATAGCTGATTCGCCAAGATTTCCAAGATAAATATGAGGATGGCTAAAATGTAATCATATCAGGATTGACGTACTGTGCCTGACCAGAGGAGGTGAGCCGTGGAACAAGTTGTCAATCCTGACAAATACACACCTTTCCTTTTGTTTGGTGGTCATGCTGAAAGATTCTTTCCTATAGGCAACCCCACTGCTGCCCCATTGGTAAAAAGTGGTTGTGTTTCTTAAAATCTCTTATAATTTATGTCGCATGTAATTTACTTCTTAACCTAGGAGGTAGTAGGAACTGCTATCGAATTTACTGTTAAGTAATAGAATAGAAAAGAAAAAAAAGCTATATTTCCTTTCCAGAAAACATGCTTTCTCTTGCGTCTTTTTCTTTCTAATTAGAACCTTATCAAAATTAACTTATTAGCATTCTAAATTTTATATTTAATAAACCCAAAACCAAATACTAGTAGTGGCAGGTTAATTGATAATAAAGATTTTTCCTTTAGTCACCAAGACTTCAGTCAATAACCCATCTTAATCATGTGCAAATACTTTTGCTTCTTACTTTGCTAAGCATTTGTAAATTCTTCATTGTCAATAAAGTGAAAATAGAAAAGGAAGCAAAACTCCATAATTTAATAAAGCAAGGAAGTGACACAGAGAGACAGTGGTGCAAAGTGGAGATCTGTCTTCGGTTAAGTGACAGGGTAAGTTTTCAGAGACTGTGTCAACATTCATCAAGTGTTATATAAATCCTTGAAACAATCTGCAAGCAAAACCTTTAGTTTTTTTCCCTCCCTTCTCACTCTCTCTTGTCTATTTATTCTAATTCTGAGTCTACCTGAAAATTTTAAGGTGGTGTAATGCATTCAGCCAAGATTTATAACATCATATATTGAGTTGGCAGAGTCCAAAAATGCTTCCCTGAGTTGTTATGATTTTCCTCTCCCTGGATTTGCTTTGTTCCCTGCACCTGTGCTGATTGGCTGACATCCTTAAACAAAAATATTGGTCACTCTTTATGTATAATTCATATATAATTGTGCAACTATGCACAATTTTGAGTCTTGTGTCCTATGTGTCCAAATGGTCTCTCTCTAATCTGTGAAGACTTTTCTGCAAACCAGCTTGCTCTATGATCACATGGACACACTAATGAAGTTGTCTGAATGGTTCTAGGGAGAGCAGTTTAATCAGACAGGGCTTCTAATTGGGATTGGCTAACAGGTGGCCCCTAACACTGAAAAAATTAACTGCATTTAAAAAACAACAGCACAGCCACAATAAAATAATCTCTCCCCACATCAAACCAAACCTGCATATGACTTACCAGAAAAGGTGCTAACCAGAAACTTGCATGAAGAGATTTGGATCAGCGACTTTCATTTCAAAGAATAACAGTACTGCTTGAGAAATATGTGATTATTGTTACCTAACAGTGTTTCTAAACCTATAATTAAATTTAATAATTATGTAATTAGATCTGAATTAGCAAAATGAATGCCTCTGAAGCATGGGGATAACAGAGTATGTTACCTCAAACATGCACATGCTTCTGAATAGCTTTATGTATTTAGCCAATGACAGTGGGAAAATATTCTCATTGTCATTTCTTATATGCATGAATTTATGATTTGGCATTGTGTGTATGATTGTATGATAATCTCAAAAGGATGGGAACACAAATTGTAACATGTTATCCATGTGCCAAACTTGATTTATTCCCAAATTTGATATTTTTCACCAGGGAGGTTTTTCCACATACATAATCCTGTTCTTCTAAAATGTAATAGTGCCATGTATTGTTGATTATTTATCATACTTTAAAGGTTCCTTTTTCCTAATATTGAAATTGGTGTATCTTATTTCATATCTTCAAAGTAGAGCTGTAGTCAATTGTGTATGATTTTTGGTATTAAAACATCTAATTCTTAAAACTGAGAGGAGCCGAGGAAAGTCAGGTTGTGCTGTGAAGGCACACTTACACATAAGGAATTATACATGTACCAAGGCCACAGAGTGTTTCATCTCTCTTTGATATTTTGGCTCTATTACATATAGTTTTGAGGAAATGACTCTTCTCTTGGCTCTCAGAAACTTACAGTACTCTCATGTTTAACATCACTAACAATCAATATCTAAGGGCAAAATGATAGTTTATAATGAGTGAACACAATTTTTAATCCAAGTATTCACTTTTTCAGAAACACATTTTACATATTCCCTATAACAACATTTTGAGACAAGTAATTTTATTTTCACAGCCAAAGATACTAAGGGTCTAGTTAGATATCTTCAAGTGTCCATTGGTTGTAAGAGGAGTCAAGCAGAATTACCAAATGAATTTACATTAACCAAGTTGTACTGCCTCATTGTAGAGTGCAATTCCTTTTTGCAATATCTTAGAAAAAGAACTCAATTTCTATATGATCTTAGATTTCTATTATAAAGACAATAAAGAAGTGAAGAATGAACAGTTAGCTCTGTCTGCTACAGTACAGTAGGTAGGATGGCAAGCCAGGGCCTAATAATTAAAGTTTTGACATTAGTTTTGATACTGGGTTTGCATGTATTAATGTGATCAAGGTTGATGCCATGTTTAAGTCTAGTCAAGGGCTGTATCTTGGATAAAGTAAACTGTAGAAAACTTCAGGCAGGAAAATTTAGGAGAGGTATGACATAACCAGTATGAAGATTACAAAGAAAATGAGAAGGGTTTTTCAACTAAATAAAAGAATTTAGGGAATTTTTACTGAAAAATATTGTTAAGGAAGGAACCAGCAACTAAGAACAGAAAAGGAATTTTTGGGAAAGGAATTTGCAGAAGCATTTTTCAATACTTAATGAGCACACATAATTACCCGATATTCACAAAGTTTGTTTTCAGTCATTTTGAGACAGCATCTCACTGTGGAATTCCCAACCATCCTCTTGCTTCAGTTTCTTGAGCACTGGTAATGGGCTACCACACCTGGCTTTCTAAGGTGAAATCATATCAGTATTATATATTTCAGTACAAACAGTGTGGAATTCCGTGTTGAAATCAGAGGTTTTCAAAGGCAATGAGTACTAAAAACATGCATATTCAGAGTCTTGAAGAGAAAAAATGAGGAGGAAATATTTGCAAGGATAGAAGCTTTTGGCAACTAATTTATTCGTAATAGCTAGAATTAATTTGTCAGAGCCAAGGTGGGAGGCTATCAGAAGTGACTTAGAAAACTCTAGGTTTAATTGTACTACATATTTGGCTCTTTTTATCACGAGGTCTGCATCTGAGGATTTAACCAATCTTAGATCAAAAATATTCATGAGAAAATTGAGTCTGCAGTGACCACGTAGACTCTGTTCCTGTCATCATTGCCCATCCAGTGCTGCTTTTACTTGGTGTCATGCCTGACAAGTAACAGTGATAGATTTAAAGTGTACATCATGGAATATATACAAGTACGTGCTGTTTTATCTAAGAGACCTGTGCATCTTTCCATTTGGGCATTTATGGGGTTGCTGGAACCCATCCCTTTAGGGCCCCCAGGAAGTACATATTTCACATATTATATTCACTGAGCTTGAAAACGATCAGAATCCATTTAAAATACATTTGAGTGAAGCAAAAGGAAAAAGAAAATAAATAGAAAAAGTAATAATTTGATTTACTATCCATGCTCTGGGAGTCTATAAAAGTGACACATTATAAGCCTTGGGTTAAAGGAGAATTTTTTATGTGAACTTTATTGTGGAAGAATAGACTCAGAGGTTCATCGAAAAGAAGTCACTGATAGAATTTATAAGAACCTAATAAAGGAGATAATATGTTAACAATTTAAAATGCTCTATGTTCAATTAGGCTACTTTGGTGTAAGAAATGTTTGGTCTTTTGCCCCAGGTTTTATACAGGGGATACTGACACTATCTATGGCTATAGCTAGATGGAGTCTAACACTTCTTTGTGTTAATAACATTATTAATGCTGTCTTCAAAATTTTCCTGTTCACATAAAAGAGTTTTGAACTTCTTCATAAATATATATATTAAGTGTAACAAACAGAAAGTAAAATAGTAATTTTGACAATGTCATTAAAATAGTCCTGCCCTAATTAGGCTTCAGAAATATACTTTCAGGGGCTGAATTCAGATAACTGGAATTCATTCAAGCTTTCAAACCAAGACATTCATATTACACAGTACACCTATTTTCCAGCCTGTTTCTCACTCTGCTGATTGATAGAAACTAGGTTTCCCTTGTGAGTTACTGGGAACGAACATTTTTATCCTGTTTACTCAAAGAATGGATCAAGTAAGTTTAATTTATTTCTCCTATTGCAATAGTTTTGAAAAAATCTTCCTTGCCAGTTTAACTTGATCACTGAAGGTTTTCTTTGACACTCTTGTTTTAGCTAGAGAACTGACCTTTGAATGACTGAAAAATTTGCATAAATTCATATACCTGGTAAACGATAGATGCAAATTCTAATGTAGGAAGTCTGAGTCTTGCTGATACAGGTTAGTGTAGGTTTGTATTTTTAAAGAGGCAAAACACTCTTGCTTAGCTAAGACTACAGAATTTTCGTTTTGGATAGTTTCTAGTCCACCCATGGCCTAATATCTTCCAAATCTAGCAACATGAATTGTTAATGAACTGCTAAGTCTTCTAACTTTCCAATATCTAGAAGCAAAAAGAATGCTAGAATTTATGATGAAGCTAAATTTTCAGATTATGCAGAAACACTGCATATGTTGACATTTGACTGAAACCCTCACAGCTGAAGAGGTGTTAGTACTTTTAAACAACATCCCAGAATTCAGAGTCAGAGTCTCAGTTGATACAGAAGAGTTGTTCTGATATCAGTTATGAGGTATGATAATACATGTATGTCACTCTGTAGTATCAGCACAGCAGTCAAAAATTTATAGGCAAAAAAATCTGATTTGGTTTCTATATTAATAGTTTTTGTAAGAAATCTAGATTCTGACTGTAATTACAGCATATGCTTGATGTGGACAGCTTATTTTAAAAAGCATGTTTCTACTAAGTAATCTGTTGTTTTGGATGGGAGGTTTACATGGCTTTGCTTGTACAGTAATGAGTTTGCTTAAATAACGCTGTGTGACTGCCATCCTTTGAGACCCACAAGAAAATGAGCCTCTCGTGAGTCAATTTCAGCCCTGAAAAAATTTTACAGCGGAATTGGCTTCAACTTTGTGTGCAGTTTATATTCACTTGCACACTGTGCGCAGCTGCAGGGTACCAGCGTGGGTCCCCTCCGGGGAGGTTCTCTTGAGATTTGCAGAAGTAATGATCATTACTGCCAAGCCTCAGCGGTGTGCTTACATCTCAGGCTGTGCTCCACTTTGACATTACAGTGTTTCTTATGTAAATTGTAATGACTGGCTTTGTGTTGAATCCATCTATTTCCCTATAGATAAGAGTAGTCAATTTCATGAAAATACAGGTTTGGGTAGAACTTCCTAAGTACTTTCTTGCCAGGTAGGCAAGCACAAATCTCTGTGCCCCAGTGTTGTTCAGGGACAACCTTGAAGAATTAGCAGGATGTAAAATAATAATAATAATAATTCTCACTTTGATCCACCTAGGTTCTCACTGAAGAATTTGTATCAAGTCTAGGAAATTAGAGGATTGCCTTAGCTCCCATCTCAAGTTTGAATACAGATCCAAAATGTTGAATAGCTCCAGGAGGAATTTTTGCAGAGGTTTCTGGTGCATGAGAAAGACCACCGCAGGCTCTGAGAAAACCCACCTTACCTCCAGGGGAATGCAGTGAGGCTTGGTTCTAGCAAAGGCCTGAGTTTCAGAACCAAACAGATTGCACACAGCTGAGTTTTTCTTTTGTCTTTTTGCTGTTGTTGTCACCTAAACATTTCTGAATTTGGAAAATACACTTCCAGGAATAAAATGAAAAAACATAAGCAGACTTTGTTCCTGATTGATTTCACTCCATAATAGGTATGAACTAGGTTTATCATATCTTAAGTAACCTTTATTTGGGGAGAAAACACCAACTTATACATGAGAAAAATAATTGAATTACCCGTGGATAATAGATTAACTTGAAAACAAACTAATAAACACAAATCCCATTAGTTTTGGAACCAATAAAGTAATAAACCAATAAATAAAATTTTGAACTCTGTGGAACAAAGTTTAGTAAGGGTCTGAGTTTATGTTTATTATTTCCTAGCTGCTCATCTGTTGCAAGCATGTGAATAATTTTACTTATGTGATGATCTCTTGTCTTTGTGTGCTATTGCCCAATACATTAGATCCTACCGGGATTTGGAAGATCTTTTCTTGGCTTGGAGATGTGGTCAGTGGTAGAGTGCTTGCATGAGTTTGATCTCCAGCACTGCAAACATGAAAGAAAACCAGATAAACAAAAATATTTCCACAAGAAACATCTGATCCCACCATGCCTTTCACTCATTTTATTTTTGGGGGTCTAGATTTCTTTAAAATCAGTATTCTCTTTTCCTCATGAAAACTGTCATGATAAAATAAGAGGCAGTTAGTCACTGATAATAATTACATCAATAGAATGCATCACACATTCCCTGTGGATTTGTTATTCATTAGACTCCTGTTTAGGATATGATAATTAACATTCAGATACATTTAATAAAAATATACGTGAAGAATATACTTTGAAATCCATGCGCATTCTTGCATATGTCTCAGCCGTGTCAGACTGGCAAGCTTTCCAGTGATCTACCTGCATGTCTAAGAACAGAGGAGATGCAGATATGTAGATGAAAAAAAAATACAAGTCTGATCTACTATGAAACTCTCATTAACTCTGAATTGTAAATGTGTGTGTGCGTGCGTGTGTGTGTGTGTGTGTGTGTGTGCTTTCTTGTCATAAAATTAAATTGTGAGCATTGAACCTGGACCTTTCTAAATAACTCTACCGCAAGTTGCCTCATGTCTTATGTAGATTTATTTTTGCTAAAATTATCATTGCCAGACTACATTAAATTTTAATACACTTAGAGGAGAATTAATTATAAAAATTACTGTTAATGTTTTCTCTGTGTAGAAATAATTAGGAAAAATGTTTTGACACTTTAAAAAGAGATATGGGAAAAATAGAACAAGTGACAGTAGGGGAAAATGATTAGTTTAAATATAACACAACTTGATGCGTGGTGTTAAAATTTAGGTCACTTCTTCACGGAAAAATTCAAAATAAGACTTACATTCAAGACTATCTCACTTCGCAGTGAGCTTAGCAGGTCGTCAAGCTCCTTAAACTAGATTCTTCTTTAAAGATAAGTCTGTAATGCTCATAAAAGTTTATTTGATTTCATTAGTGTATGTTTTCAGTGTTTACATTTTACAGACATCTTGGAGACTTGGTGCATGTGCCTAATACAAGAAATGATCACAGAAAATGAGCAGACACTAGGATTTCATCTTGTGAGCAAAAGGCCATCATCAAGAAACCACAAACTAAAAAAATGCTGCATGGTGATGGTGGAAGGGAACACTCCTACATTGTTTATTGGAATGGAAACTCGTACAGCTTGCATGGCATTCAGCATGGAGATTCCTCAAAGCACTTCTAGTTATCTTCCACAAAGAATTCAGCAATATATGCATCATGATGTTTATAGCAGGGCAATTCATAGTATCTGCATCTTGGAAGCAGCCTCATGTATATATATATATAATTTGCATTTCTTGAACGACCCATGATGTTGAACATTTTTTCATATATTTATTTGCCATTTGTATTTCTTTATCTGAGAAGTGCATGTTCATCTCAGATGCTCATTTTTGGATTGGGGTCTTTAAATTTGGAAGGCCTGATTTTTTTCAGTTCTCTATGTGTTCTAGATAGAAATCCTTTATCTGAGGGGTGGTTGGCTAAAGTTTTTGCTCACTCTGTGAGGTTTATTTTTTCACTTTGTTGATGATTTCTTTCCATGTACAGAAGCTTTTTAATGATATCTCAGTTGTTGCTTCCTTGAAGATTTTCCCATGCAATCTGTGTTTTGTCCATGAACTCTGTCTACACCTATGACTTCAAGATTTTTACCTGTTTTATCTTCCAGTGGACTGAGTGCTTCTATTTTAACATTTTGATCTTTGATCCATTTTGACTTAGTTTAGTGATAGACATGGATCTATTTTTAGTCTTCAGCATATGGAAAGCCAATTTTTGCAGCACCAGTAGAGGCTATTTTTATTTCAGTGAACATGTTTGACCCCTTTTTCAAAGATAAGGTGGCTGAGTGTGTTTGCAGTTGTGTCTGCATCCTCCAATGTGTTCCACTGATCTTCCAGTCTTTTTTGGTTCATTTGTTTTTGTTTTGTTTTGTCAGTACCATGCTGGTTTTATCACAGTAGCTTTATAGTATAATTTCAAGTTAGGAATTGTGATGCTTCCTGCTTTGTCTTCATTGTTCAAGATTAGTTTTGCTAGTCTAGGTCTCTTCTGCTTTCACATAAATTTTAGGAATGTTTTCTTTAAATTTGTGAGAATGCAAATGATATTTTGATAGAAATTGCATTAAATCTGTATAACAGTTTTGAGAGTATTGCCATTTTCACAATGTTGGTTCTTCCTATCCAAGAGCAAGGGATGTCTTTCCATTTTCTGATATCTTCTTCAGCCACCCTTTTTGGGTACTGTAATTTTCGCTGTACAGATCTTTCACATCCTTTGTTAGACTGAGATTTCGTCTCACCCCATAAAGAAAGTATATTCTTATATGTGCTGAAAGAATTGTATAGACTTTATAAACTTCATTTGTCATAAACTGGGTCCTGACTTTAAATTATTTCTTGTAGCAATTTTCAGTCCCTGCAAGAATTTTCGTAGACACAATTTGGGCCTTTTCAATATTATTGCCTTAAAAATGTATTGAGAGTCCTAAAAACTAAATAAAAACAAAGTTTTTCTTTTTTCAATTTTGTAAAATTTCTTAGTAGATTCTGGATACAATATGCGCATGTATAATAATTTCAAACGATATACTTGATTTCATCTTTCACCATCCAGTTTTGGAAGTTAGTAATTATAGAACACTGAAGAATTTGAGGAAGTTTGTTAAAGCCTTACTCAATAGAGTTTAAAGTTTCTTTCCAAGTAAATGTGTTAGACTGAAGACAAACACACTCTAGAAAGATGGATATTATTACCATTGGAAGGAGTCTCATGGAAATCGATCTGATGCTTCTTTTCTGGCTTATTAAATACTTTATAACCTTTACCATTTATGATCAAGGCACTCCTAGAAATTTCATTTCTTTTCACTTTCTATTCATAAAATAGTTTCATTTTAGACTGATTAACTTTCTTATACTATAAGTCTACCAGAAATAAACTCCATCTATTTTGTGTTTAAATATAATCACATCTTCATTTCCAAAGGACAATTTCACTGGATATAAAATTTTAGGTGAAAAGGCTTTTTAAAAAATATTTTAAGTCATCAAACTGTTGCATTCATATCTGCCTTGTTTTTAAGAAATGTGTGTACTTTTGTCTTTGATATTTCACATAGGCAACCATGTATACACCTGTACATTTTTAATCTGGATAAGTAAATCCCTGATTTATGAACAAGTTCCATTCCAGCAGAATGTTGGTAAATCAGATTTGTGTCTGACAATGACAGTCTTACACACCTTTGCCATAATTATACATTGTAAGAAGTCAAGTGGGAGGTCCCTTCATAATGGGGAAATTGTACAATTCGAACGATCATACGCTGGGGGGTTACTGCATTTTTTAGGTTTTCTTTTCACCTATACACTGGCCAGTTTTCTATGCTACGCAATTTGCGATGCTAAGCCATGGTTTGCTTCCTAAACTCATGCATGCCTGCAAATAAACTTTTCAGACCTGCAGTCTGGAATTTTCATGACACTTGGGAAATATTCAGTCAGTATTCCTTTGAATATATTTTTATATTCCATATTCTCTCCTGAGACTCACTTGTATTGCTTCATTATCAAACTCTTCAGTTTATTTATGTTTATACATTTTATTGCTCAGCAGCACACAAATATATGTATGGATGATCATAAGTTGTATATCTATGTGCTACTTAGTTCTCACCTATGGGTTTTTATATACATTCAATTTTTGACTATTTTCAGTAAGTCAGGACTAAACAGGAGATAACTATAATTTGTCCTTTAGCTAATGGAAAGATGGAAAAAAAGGAAGGAAGGAAGGAAGGAAGGAAGGAAGGAAGAAAGAAAGAAAGAAAGAAAGAAAGAAAGAAAAAGGGACAATAGTGGTTCTTAATGCAATATATGTGACTCTAAAGTTTTCTGTGAACTATGTTGAAATGTTTTAACATAAACATTACGCTGTCTCACTTAAATTTGAGTTTGAATATGTTTCATTTTTGTTATTAGATATATGATCAAGGACATGTCTTTTCCTTTCTTCTAAACAATTGTCTATGGATATCATTCAAGATGAATGTTGAATTTCATTAATTCTTAAAGTTTGTTGCAAGTATATAAAAACTGTAGGCTGGTAATTTTACTCTGTTTTTATTAGAGAACAGTGGCGGGTATAAAATTTAACCTTTCTGCTGAAGTATTCAAGGTCCAGAGATCTGGGAGACCTTCTTGCCTTTATTTCTACAGTGAATTATTTTTCCTAAGGGTAAATATGCTACTTGTCCTTTTCATGTCTGAAGCGCTCCACTAAGGATGATGGAATTGGTGTCATAACCAATCCGAGGGAGCTCACGCTATAGAAGCTTTGCAGTGATGGAGACGTGGAGTCATCCTGTAGGTTTGGCAAACACTGGAAAAATGACCACTAGATGTAATGGCATAGTGCAAAATTGTGGGGCTTCTATATGACATGCAATAGATTTGCAACCTGATATCTTTGTGCAGGAGCTAAATTTTATACTGTAGTTAGTACAGTTTTGATGTTTTAAGACTTAAGAATTTTCATACACATGGGACACTTTATTTAAATATTTAAAAATACATTCCAGACTTTGTACGATTAATCTAACCAAGGTAACTGGAAAGAAATAAGCAATTTTTTTTCCTTTTAAACAAATATAAGTCATGTAGGTGTTTCACGCTCCCTCTGCCATCCACTGTGGAATAATTAGGATGTGAATTTGTCACCAACTATATTAAAACTACTCCTTTCTCCTCCTTCACTGTTCCCTCACCTAACTCCTACCTCTGGGCTATGTGGAATTATTTCTGCTAAGAATGAAGCTTTACATTCAGTTCATTTGCTTTGCAGTCAGATTTCAACCACAGGATTTCTAATAAACAATGATCAGACTGAAAATAAAGGATTGTACATTATATATGCTTTTGCTTGTAGTTAGAAAAATTATTTGTGTTTACTTTTCTCTTTGTTGGGCAAAAAAGGTAAGCAACTTACTGTCAGACTGAGATACACACATTAATGCTGTTAATCACCTTTACTTAAACACATTGATAGAAGAAATAATGTGAGGATATATTTGTGCATAAGAAAAATTTGAAGGCTCTCTGAGTTGATCCTGTTCATACTTGATTGGCACATGAACCACAGCATCCCAGACATACCACTTTGTTTTGATAGGGAATATAATTCATCACGTCTCAGGTCCTTTCTTTATGCCAATTACTAGCTCTGACTTCGGTATTGCAGGGAAGAACAAGGTATCATTTTCATTTCCCTGTGCTCACAGCTGACAATCAAGTATAGAAGTACTGCACGAATACACAAGTGCAACACAGAGCAATTAATGCAGAAATAGATGTCAATTTGCAGTGCAGCAGAGAAGTAATTTATTCTTGTTTATGTCTGTCAAAGGCAAAATAAAAGAGATGAAATGACTTTTGATAGTTTTTGGAAGGTCTCCGTGAAAACAAAGCAAGAAAGATAGTCCAGGAAGAGGAAGTTGCATGTATAAAAGTTCAGAGGAGGAAAATTAATGCTAGGTTTGGGGATACATCACTGAATTTCTGGAGCATGAAGAGGGAGAGAAAAGCAGTGGGGAGGTGGAGTAATTTAAGGGATGGGCTGCATCAGGAAAGGCCCTGTGTATCCGTCAGTATGTGTGTGGTGGATCTCAGCCACCAGGGGGAGCTACGATAAACTGCAGGTTTCAGGAAATATAATCCAGTGCTTGGTGGGAGAATAAACTGGAGCAAAGACACTGAATAGGGTAAGGACACTCGAGGAAGGACTGATTTCAGGAACAGAAGAACTCAGTAGGACACAGTAAGATCCGGGATAGGGCAGTGGTGATGCAGATGGAGAGAAGTCAGGGCCAGGAAATAGGTTGTAGAAGATCTCTTATTACAGTGTAATAAAGGAACAAATGGCCCCAGTTTAGATTATCCTCGGCCCCTCACCTTTTAAACACACAAGCAGTGTAGTAAGTAGCATTATCTGACATATAAAGGATAAGGATAAGAAGGAAGGCAAACTGTAGGATGTAATGGTATAACCACGCTTATTTAGGACTTTCCTCTTAAAGAAAAGTATTAAAATTGAGGCATCTGAGGAATTTTGAAATTATCCTGAGAAATTACTGAGTATCTGGGTGTTATGCACTGGACTGCCCTTTCTTAGCAAGCAGTTATTTTGAAGAATTTTAAGGTCTTAACATTTTAAGGTCATTATCAAGATGATCTTGATTTTTCTACTGCAATGATCATTCTCAGGAACTATTACAGTAACAGTTTAGTGTTTTTTCATGATATAAAACAGAGATAAGGAAATATGCAAGATTATTTTTCTTTAGATATTAATATCTTTCAAAGGCTCTGATGATAATATATTTCCTTTGCAGTGTCAACTTTCTGTAATCACTAGGACTTTTTAATAACTTGTTACATTTCAGGGATGTAAGCATAATTATTTAATGAAGTAAAAGGGAAAGAGTAATATAGTCAGGTGACCTGAGAGTGGAAACTATTCTTCATGTGGTTTCTGTAGTGATTATATATACATGCTATGAGTTTTCCTGGGATGTCTCCCCAAAGCCTCATGTGCCCACAGGAGGAGAGTTTAGAAGGTGGCTGGATCCAAGTGTGTGAGTGTGGCTATGGGGCGATGTTAGGCATAAGGGTGTGGTGCTGGGAGTAAGAGTGTGAGTACTGGAAGCCCCACCCTGGCTGGCGGTGGCATCAGTCAACAGGCGTGCAGCCTGAATGGAATGTAAAGGGACAGAAAGGCTTCTCCTGCTGCCGTTGCTTGGCGGTTGTTGCCTTCTGTCTGCCCTGCATGGACTATTTTTCCTCTTTGACACTCTGCTGTGCTGCCCTGCACTGGAGCCAGCGACTATGAACTGAAACCTCTACAAACGTGAAGTGAAATAAACTTCTGCTCCTTTAATCTGTGTGTTGCATATCTTGTCATAGCAAAGAGAAAAGTAACGAAGACAATATATACATGTTTTAGATATGTATGTGTGTTCTGCAAAGTAAGGTTAATACATACATTTACTTCAAACATTATATTTAAGGGGGCAATCATATGCAAACCTCTTTAAAATAAAATAATATAAAAATTAAAATATCAACTATATTTATGCATTATCTATAACCCCAGAACTCTGGGAGGTTGAGGCAGGAAAATTGCAAGTTAAAACTCAACTTGTACAACTTAGCAACTTAGTAGAAGACAGGCTGTTTGAAAACTTAAAAATGAAGATGGTTTGGGGATGCAGCTAATGGAAAAGCCCTACATACAATTTCTAGTGTTACAAAGGAGGAAGGAAGGAAGCAGAAGAAGAAAAAAGAAAGGGAGGAACTATTATCAGGAACTACTGAAATAACAGATTAATATTTTTCATGATAAACAGATTCAAGGAAATATGCAAGATTATTTTCTTTAGATATTATTATATTTCAAAGGCTCTGATGAAGGAATGAAGGAAAGGAAAGAAAGAAAGAAAGAAAGGAAGGAAGGAAGAAAGAAAGAAAGAAAGAAAGAAAGAAAGAAAGAAAGAAAGAAAAGAAGGGGAGGAAGGAAATTAAAATCTGTTCATTGTTCACTGCACACAAGTCATGACACAAACACACATAGACACACACCACAAATCCTAGTGAGTTGAGCAGAGAATGTAAGGAAAGACTAGGAATTCAAGTTATATGGTCAAGCAAAAGACAATTTTGAAAATAATTTAAAACCACAGAATTTAAAATTTTATATGCTAATATAAAGGATGAAATGGAGCTATATGCCCTGTTATAAAAGAGTATGTATGAGATATAAAATCAAAGAAGAGTTCAAGGAAGTATAACCCCTATATTTGTGCCTATAAACTTGTATTTATATATGTGACCTAGGGAAATGTACACGCACATAGGTTAGAGATGTTTAGCTTTGTCTACTATGAACATATTAAAAAGAAACAATTACTTTAAATATGAGAAGCATCTGCACAAAAATTGATCACATGGCAAATTCATTTATCCCAGTCTTGGATCCTGTCTTATTTTTCCATTGTTAGGAAAGTACACCTCATGCCTCCGAGTTGAAGGAGGGAAAGCTCAGTTTGTAGAGGCTTCAGTATGTAGCTGACAGGTTCCAAAGCAGGGCAGCGTGGCAGAGGAGCCTGACAAAGCAGAAATAGTGGTAGGGTGGGCGAAGTGCAGTCAGGCTTCCTTTATATGACATGCAGGCTGGAAGCCTATTGGTTGGTGCCACCAACACCCTGGGTGGGAGTTCCCACTACCCACACCCATGACTGTGCTGAACTAATCAGTAGACTAATGGAATTGCATTAGTGACTGAAAATGAATAGATTTAGTGCAGGACACAGGCAATTACAAGAGTACTTTACAATATTGCCCATAGATTTAAATACAGAAGAGAGCAAGAGATCTGTTGGTGCTGAAGAATCCAGCTGAGGGCCTAGAGCCCAAGGCAGTATCCAGGGAAGTTCAGACCAGGAGGCCAAATAATCCAAGATGGAAGACTGAAGGATCTATGTGGGAAAGCCCAAGGGATGGCACCTGAAGCTGGGGAGTCATGCTTGCAGCTGCACCAGTAGCCAAAGGATCTGGGAGAGAACCAGGAGAGGATTCTCAAGAGAAAGGGAAAGGAAGATCAGAGCTCCCCCAATGAGAACAACAGCCATCCTTGGTGAAGGGGAAGACCAGAGCTCGGCCAGAGAACACCTAACGCTTCTCAGGAAAATAAACAGTCACAAAGCTCCCCAAAGGGAATTAGCATTTACTCTTCCCCTCCTGTTCTCCTTGTATGTGCTCTGACAGCTGTCCTCCCTAAGTGGGTCTTCCACTCCTGAACCACGCTAAGTCGGTTCATCTGGGCATTCCTACCCAAGCTGACTGCTAATGAATTCACCACCACACCAGTTACCATACCCCTAAACCACATTCATATGCCCTCGATCTACACTCACATGCCCTAGGTCCATAGGTCCAGCCACCTAAAAAAAGCCCCATATATGGGTTCAGGAAACTTTAGGAGGTTTTGATGCAAGCCGTAACAGATTCTCAGTCAAAAGCAATTTTGCTGGGCTGAGTATTTAGCTCAGCAACATGGTAATGATGGAAAACAGTTTTCATGGCTGGGAAACAGAGATAGCATCACATAGATAGAAAAATATCCTAAGGCAAGCTGCCTCTTGCATAGAGTCATCCATATAATGTGCTTGAAGACCTCTCTTCACTTAGCGCCTACACTTATGCTTATCTTCATTTAGTGTGTTTCTATTTATGTTTTATGATAGATATTTAAATACATACATTTATTATGTTCTCAAAATATAGAAGAGCCTTTCCATGCCAGTGTGCATTATATTTTAGTATGCACATGTTTACATCTTATATTCCCTAAAAAGTGTAAGCTTTGAAAGTTAGGAATATATGTTGCATGTTTTTACCCTTTCTTGAGAGTATCATTGCATTACATATATTTGTTGAATTATTAATGGAAATAAATAGAAAAGTAATGTGTTCTAATAATTGGGAAGAGGAGCCTCAGAATCGGGAGGTCTGGTTTCAGATGCCAACTCTCGGTAACCATCTGACTGTGGAAAACATGGTCTACAAGACCCTTGTTTCTCCATGTGTAGCACGATGATACTGATGATGTTGGTGAGGATGGAAAACATTTGTGGAATGCTTGCTATTTCCTGATCAACTTGTTAGGCGCTTTTAATAGATACCTGATATCTATGAAACTATGAGAAGCACACCATTAGCTTTTTTAAAAATTTTTATTTAAAGAAAGACTAAACAAAACAGAAAATGGGTAGAAATAATACTTTCCAGGAACAAACAAACAGTAAGAAATCACCAGTTGATGATTACAGATTGTCCTCTTACAAATAGTTATTCAAGATACTAAAGTGGAGCATATAAAGTGAGGATTCAAACAGTGAGATTGCAACCAGTTCTGTCCAACTATCCAACAAAAACTTAGAAATATGATTATCTATCCTATACACTTAAACATATATGCAGTTATCCATATCTTCAATTATGTTGAGACTGAACAAACCCAAGCAGTCTAATATCACTCTGAACAAAGAATAATACTATTGCTGGGTGTCACATTATGACACTCCGGAATCAGCACTGGGCACTGTAGTGTCTCTTTTTCTTCAAAATATCTGTTCATTTCATCATGTATCATAAGATTGGTTCTCATAAACTGTTTATAGATACTACACATGCATGAGTCTTAACATGTATTTCTATCTTTTCTGTATTAGAGGGAAAAACAAAATAAAGCAAGACAAAACAAAACATGTTCCTATAGACACATGAAATGAAAAAAAAAAAAACATATAAGACCGTTGTACAAGGAGTTCTATCATAGTTCCTGTGTTGTCTCTTGTTATCTTCAATAGAATTGGCTATATCATCAGATATAGTATAATTGAATATATCAGTACATAACAGTATTAACAAAAACACAATTTGAATATAGTATAAAACTTCAAATGCAGGCAGTTATCAAACCAGAATGTGCATCGTGAAGTTTTCTCATCTTAAAGTGTAGTTGATTATACTCTCAGATTTGATACTATCAATCATATCAGTTTTGAATAAAATCTGTCAACACCAAACAACAATCAAACAAACAGTATTTAACTAAGATCAGTCATGATAAAACAGTATAAGTCATACAGGGTTCTAGATTAAGATAATAGGAAATTAAAGATGATTACCGTGCTATATTCTTATGTTTTTGAGATTGCTGTTTATGCCCTCAAATCTAATGCAAGTCGACAAACTGGGACAGAATAAAATCTATCAAAAATAGAATAAAATCTATCTAAGCAGAATGGTGCAAGTAATGTGGGTTTTAAATCCTGATACATTATTAACAATATCTTCTGCCATCTTTTTTAAGACTCTCCCTCCCCTTTCACTTACCCAGGGTACACGGTGCATTTTTGGGTCTGACCAAGACCCTTGGTTTTAAATTGGGGGGAGGGGGCAACCGCTATTTACCTAAGAGGTTCCAAACCTTCTCTCTCCTGGACTTGATCTTAAATTGTATTCCTTTACCTATTAAAGCCTGTCTTTCCAACCTGTCCACAAGTACTGCTCTAGTTGCCCCTATTACTCTCTTGTTCTCTGTCACATAGAGCATTGCTTTCTCAGATTTGATTTTCATTCCATGTATTCTTTTTCATGTTAATTATATTTCCTATCAATAGCATCTCAGTGGACCCTGCCTCCTGATCTACTCCATGTGTGTTTTTTTTTTTAATTTAGTGTATTAAGGCCATCTATATTAGAGATTACAACTAACCTCCTCTGCCTCATTTCTGTTATGCTCTTTTTTTTTGCCATCAGTTGTCTGCTTATCTTCTTCATTCTGTTTTCTGCTCCATTATTTGAGGCTTGTCTGCCACTGTTCCTGGAATCCTAGTACTTTTCTCTCTCTCTAGAATGCCCTTGGTATTCTCTGTAGAGTTGGATTGGTGGTTGTGAATTTCCCAAGTTCCTCTTTGTCTTACAAGCATCTTGTTTCTCCATTAATTTCTAGAGACAGTTTAGCAGGGTATGTCAATCTGGGTTGGAGGTTATTTTCTTTCAGGGCTTGGAATATTTTGCTCCAGGCTCTTCTTGACTTAATGGTTTGTGTTGAGAAGTATGCCATTATTATAATGGGCCTTCCTTTATAGGTTATCTGTTTCTTGTCTCTAACAGCTTTTAATATTCTGTTCTTATATTGAATTTCTGTGATCTTTATCATTATATGCCTGGGTGTAGCTCAGTTTTGGTTGTAGGTGGCTGGAGTTCTGTATGCCTCATACATCAGAATATCATTTACTTTTCCTATATTTGGGAAGTTTTCCTTAATTATTTCTGTGAATAACCTTTGTAGTTCCTTTGTTTGTACCCCTGCTTCTTCATTCACATTCTTTATTCTCAAGTTGTAGATCCTCTTGTCATCTTCTAGCCTTTGTATAGTTACTGCTTGTTTCCTTGTTATTTTTAAAAAGTTTTTCCTTTCATAATCTCACATTGCAAAATTGTCCTCCAGTTTGAATAATCTATCCTTAGTTTCTTTCAAGCAGATTTGCCATCTTTCCATAGAGTTTTTAATTTCCTGGTAATCTCTTTGAATCTACTTCATGATATTTTCTTTATATTCTTCATCAAATAGTTCTATCCTTTGTTTGAGTTCCTCCCTTCTTCTATATGTGTCTGATTGAGGGGTACTTAACATCTCTTTTATTAATCTTCTTATATCTTGCTTTACTTGGCTAAATATTTCACTTTTGAACTTGTCTATGAGGTCCCAAAGATATCTCTTTATGTCCACTTGTGCCATGTCTGATATTGCTTGTTTGCTGTTCTCATCCTCCTGTGTATTTAATGTTCTCAGGGTTGGGACCTGGGGACTTTTTGTTGTTGCTTCCTTTTCCCATCTTTTATGTTTCTTCTGGAAGGTCCCAGTTTCTTTCTTTGTTGGTTACAATTCTAAAGCGCACTGGCTAGCTGACTCTTCCCACTGCATTGTGCTAGTGAGTTGCAAACAGAGTAGCATATGCTGGCCCCTCCCATCTGGACCAGTCAAGCTGCTGAGACCTGTACTGTATTACTATGCACCGCTGCCCCTCTGGGTCAGTCAAATTTCTGAGGCTTCACTGTGTTAGTATGCGCCGCCACCATAAGGAATTGATTTTGGATAACCTATTAGGTCTCAGCCAGGTCACATGACCCAGGCCTAGCTCACTCCACCAATCTCATTTGGGAAGGGAATAACTGACTGAAGTTACTGCTGCCCCTTATACTTGCCAGTCCTGTCCCATCCAAGAATGTCCTCTGCCATAGCTCCCCTTTATGTGGAATGGCTCCATTCTCAGAGGTCGATGTGGGCTCCCTGCCAGCTCAGCTCTCTGTTCGGCTGGCCAACCCCATGACCTCAGTGTGATTGTGTCTCCATGCCACTAGTTTTACAAAACATTTCTTTGTTGGGTGGTTCAGAAAATGGCATGAGCAATGGAAGAAAGATGACAAGACAGTCAATAGAAGGCAGTTACTATTTGTTGCTGCTCAGAGACAAGAGATAAGGAAGTGGTATCAATGTAGAAGAAAGGATGAATTTGTGCTACATTTCAGTAACAAATTGGCAGAACCTGGTTAGCCAATTAGATTGGATTTTGAAGAGAACAAGTAAAAATTAGTAATAATGTTAAGAGACTCAGTTTCATATCTAATACTAATTTCAATTGGGATTCAGCAAGTTATCCTAAGGACTAGTTGGCCAGCAGTTACTAAATGAATATTTATACTAAAATTCCTGAAAGCAAACCATTTTGGGGGTGTTCCTTGTCATACCGTCCATTTCCGATCACTGACATTAGCTATTATTTAAAGTTGGAGTCCAGGTACAGCTCTATTATCAACATATAAATTCTAACAGCCACTGAGCACTAGCTGGAGAGAATTTATTCTGTTGAAAATATAGCATACTGTATATTAAAACATTTAAATTTAGATAATTTCAATAACAAAGTGGGTAGGGAACACTGTTATTATCCAAATTTTATTAGCCCCCTGTCCCCCTCAGTGCATATTTTAGAGCATCATTGCAAGGTGCCACACTGCTGGGCATCACAGCAGGATACAGTCAAGAGTGTCATTGTCACATGTCCACAGCCCCTGGATGCCTGATTGTTTCAAAACAGATTTGAAGTCATTTTCTTTACAATAATGCTGTGCTCCTGAAGACCTAGCTGCCACATAGAGAGCAAATTAGATTCACTACAACCACCAAACTAAAATTTGTGGTAAGGAAAGTTTCAACTGTAATTTAGCTGACTCTTAATGTTCTAAACAAAGTAGGGAATTTTTCTCTTAAATCACTGGTTAAAGTCTATTCTCAGCAAATTTTACTAAAGTGAGGTTAGTAATAAAAAGAAACTCACTGCTAAGAATGCCTGGGAAACAATAAAGGCACTTCTTTATGGAAAAAAATAAAAAATATCTACATTGCTGAAAAATCTCAGTTTTTATTTTTATTTCATTCTAAAAGATATATCCCCAAGTTAATGTTTGATGTACCTCCTTAATT
The DNA here is from genome assembly GCF_034190915.1 of Cavia porcellus. Classification (NCBI taxonomy): domain Eukaryota; kingdom Metazoa; phylum Chordata; class Mammalia; order Rodentia; family Caviidae; genus Cavia; species Cavia porcellus. The sequence continues at coordinate 76,451,922 of NW_026947490.1, forward strand.
ACTTCTTAGTATTTTTTCACAGTGGCAAAGATTTATTAAGTTCTATTAAAATTCTTGAATTAGAAGAAAACAATAAAATGGTAACTTGTCGATGTCGCTCCTGGCCGGCAGGAAGGACACACAACAAAGTCTGGCAGTGGACAACCTTTTCTTTTATTTTCCTTCTCCGTACAGCCTGCCCTGGGATCACTCCCAGCCGAAGCCTCCTTTGGTCCGCTCCCCGCGGCTCCTTCTGGGCTTCTACTTCCGGGCTTCTTCTTCCCCCCCAGGGGTGGCACCAGTATATATACGGATACAGTGTCCAATCATGTTAAAGTAAGCAAGGCAAGCTGATTGGCTAACATCATCAGTTGCCAGGCAGACTATATTGTTGAGCGGGTTGCTTACGCGGTAAGCAGGAAACTAACGTGCTCGATGGGAGGGGTAATCTACCTCAGGCTTTACTCTTTACTATAGGCCTCACGTCCGCCAAGTGAGGCAACCGGGCTCGGGGCTGCGGCTCCCAACATCTCCCCCTTTTTTATTTTTTATGAATGTGCGCATCGTAGCCCTTTCTGGACTGGGTGCAGAGGCTTATGCCCTATGCGTAGGCCCACCGTAGGTCCTTGGCTTAGACCCTGGTCGGCCGTCCCATGGTCTGCCAAGGCCCTGAGGCCCTCGTCCTTTTTCTAGGGCCAGGCACAAACTGGACGGAACCTGGATGCACACAAGCTTGCACTCATTTCCTCTCCGTAAAGAAATCCCCTCGGAGAGAAATTTAGACCTGGGCAGCATCTAACAGTCCAGCGGCTTACGTGCAGGATGGGGTAGGGCCTGGCTTAGGTTGAGTCGCACCGGGGGAGTACGCTCTTACTCGTCATTGACTCTCCTACCCAGCTATGTCATAATTTTTTAGAGGAGGAGTGTGGGAAGCTCACCACCCCTAGACTCGGTCGTAGGCTAGGCGAGCGAGCCATGCATATGCCTGAGGATCTTCTTGTCCATTTCGGGCTACCGTTATTTTTATTCATCTTGTTGGTTGGTCTGTGATGGATCTCCGGTAGGGCAGGTCTGATCTTCAGTCGAGGGCTTTGTCGCCCGTGTCAGTCTCTCCGGTACCCACAGTGGTTCTCGTCCCGATTCCTGTGGGAAAACACAAACCGCGCCTCGGTTCCAGCTGACCACTGGATCCGGGCCCATCCATTGTTCTGTCAGGACATCTTTCCACTTCACCCACCCTTTATGGTTGGGGGAAGGGTTGCAGTGCTCCACGGCTGGGGAGCAATTATCATTATTTAAATTTAAAAAATTGTGTGTGAATAGTGCCATGGATAATCGTGCCTTTGGGGCCAGGCCTTGGCCTACTCCCCCTTTTTGTTTTTGTAAAATTTCTTTGAGGCTTCTATGAGCCCTCTCAATGATTCCTTGACCTTGGGGATTGTATGGGATACCATGTTTTAATTGAACCTCCATCATTTTGCAGAACTCATTGAAGGCTTTGCCTATATAGGCTGGTCCATTATCAGTTTTTAATATTTTTGGTTTGCCCCATGCGGCCCAAGCCGCCAGGCAATGATTGATCACATTAGACACTTTTTCACCTGTTTCTGCTGTTGCAAATATGACGTGAGAACAGGTGTCTGTGGAAACATGAACATATTTAAGAGTCCCAAACTCCTGTATATGTGTGATGTCCATCTGCCAAACATCACCAGGGATCAAACCTCGAGGGTTTACTCCCATCGGTATGGCAGGTTTGTATGTGGCACAGGAGTCACATAGTCGCACGATATCTCGTGCATCTGCTCTGGAAACATGGAAATGGTTTGCTAGTGTCCTGGCATTGACATGAAACTTATCATGGAAGGCACGGGCTCGCTCGACTAGTGTTAGTAAGGTAAAAATCCATAACGGGCGAGTGGCAGTATCAGCAGCCGCATTTCCCTGTGCCATAGGCCCTGGCAGGGATGTATGTGCTCTTATGTGGGTGGTGAAGACCTTATGGTGTCTGTTTTGAAGCAATGTCTGGATAGACAGGAACAGCCCAGCCACTGTGGAAGTGGATCTAATTAAACCGGCAGTCTCAAGCACTTGCATAGCATTGACCACATACCTAGAATCAGAGACAATATTAATGGCTTCTGAGAACCGTTCAAGAATCATTTTAACGATCTGCAGTTCCACCACCTGAGGCTGATCAGGTTCAAATTGTATGGTAACCGGGGGCTTGCCTAGGATCACATAGGCGCCTATCCCCGTCTTGGAGCCATCTGTGTATATTGTAGTTGCTGGGACTAATGGCTCAGAGGCAGTAACCTTTGGAAAAATTATAGGGTGCTGAGTGACAAATGACAAGATAGGGTCTTTAGGGTATTGATTGTTTATATCCCCATGGAAAACACATCTCAGAATGGCCCATGTATCTATGCAGGCAGCCAGGGTCTTGATCTGGCTGGCGGTATAGGGTACTCGGATGGCTTGTGGTCCTGAGCCAAAATGTTGGACAGCTCTATCATGCGCTTCAAGGGCCAATGAAGCGACTGCCTCCGGGTAATGCTCTATGACTTTTGCAGGTGAGACCTTAGGGTGTATCCACAGTAATGGTCCTTTCTGCCAAATCACCGCTGTGGGCTGTAGACTAGTCTGTAGCAAACAGACATCAAAGGGTCGCCCCGGTTCAATTCTGTGTAAGGTAGCCCCACCTAAGGCTTTTTCCACTCTCTGTAAGGCAGCTCTTGCCTCAGGAGTGAGCCTCCTGTGGGAGGCTATATCTGGGTCTCCCTTCAGAAGGTCGAACAGGGGTTTGAGATCTGAATTTGGTATATGTAAATATGGCCTAATCCAATTAATGTCTCCCGATAGTTTTTGCATGTCATTTAGGGTCCTAACGCCATCCGTCCTAATGGTGACCTTCTGTGGAGAGACTAGCATAGGGGAGATTTTCGCGCCTAAGTAGGTCACCATTTCTCCTCCCTGAATCTTGTCGGGGGCAACATGCAGATTAGCTTGTCTCAGGGCCTCGACCAACTGGCCGAGCATATTATTTAGCATGTCTGGGTCCCTGCCGCTGAGCAAAAGGTCGTCCATGTAATGCACACATCTTATCTTGGGAAAGGATTTCCGTAGGGGGGCCAGTAGGGAATCAAGGTAAATCTGACACATAGTGGGACTGTTGGCCATACCTTGGGGCAGCGTTATCCACTCGTATCTGAGATCAGGGCTTTCTTGGTTAATGGTGGGTAAAGTAAAGGCGAACCTATGAGTGTCCTCTGGATGCAGGGGGATTGAGAAGAAACAGTCTCTAAGATCTATAACATAAACTGGCCAGGACTGAGGGATGGCTGAGAGAGCTGGCAGCCCCCTCTGGACCGCCCCCAGGGACTGCATCTGCGCGTTGACCGCCCTTAGATCATGGAGCAGCCTCCACTTGCCAGACTTTTTCTTAATTATAAAAATGGGGGTGTTCCATGGGGAGGTTGACGGCTTAATGTGTCCTAATCTAAGTTGTGTACTGACTATTTCTGACAAGGCTAACAGCTTCTCCTTAGGCAGGGGCCACTGAGGTACCCAAACCGGATCATTTGACCTCCAGGTGATTTTGATCGAAGTGGGTAGGAGAGCTTCTTCAGCGGCCCCTAAGAAAAACCCAGCCCTTGCCTACCTTTTTTGTTCTCTACTGGTATTGGGGATGTCCGACCCTGTAGGGCATTGCCCAAGCCTTTGCCGGGGGTATATCCCTGGTTCCTGAGTATATCCTTAGCCTGGGGGGAGCAGTTTGACGTAAGCGTGACATCCATCTGAGTGAGGATGTCCCTTCCCCATAGAGACACTGGCAACTGCAACACGAATGGTTGGAAATGGCCCTGATGACCCTCCTCATCGCACCAGAACAGGGTTGAAGCACTAACCTGAGGAGCTGACACCATCCCCAGGCCCTGCAGCGTGTTATCTGCAGTGTTGGTGGGCCAGTTGGAGGGCCAATCCTTTCTAGAGATAATGGAACAGTCAGCTCCTGTGTCTAGGAGCCCTGTTATACTCTTGCCGTTGACCTTAAGTGAGAGCATGGGCCTTTTATCAAGTATTATATGGAGTCCCTCGAAGACTTCCCCTGAGGAACCGAAACCTTGACTTTCTCTAATTTTCTGCTTTGAGGGGAATCTCTTGTGGAGACTGGGGAGCAGCAAGAGCTGCGCTATCTTGTCTCCTTTATTGATTACCATAGTACCCACAAGAGATTGAACCATAATTTTAATGTGTCCTGTGTAGTCTGAGTCTATGACCCCCGGGACTACTATGAGATCCCGAAGGGCCGTGGAGGATCTCCCGATCACCAGACCCACGGAATTTTCGGGTAATGGTCCCTTAAAGGTGGTTTCAACCACTTGAACACCCATATCAGGCACTAATATAAGTCTGGAGGCGACACTGAGGTCCACACCTGCTGACCCAGGGGTGGCCCTTGTTGAAGGCTGCCATCCTGAGCTGTCCTGTCTCTGGGGCGGGGGCCCGCCTGTGAAGGGGGCCCCCTCTGGCCGTTTTTTGGCCCTCTAGCATCTCGTCCACAAATACGGTTGCCCTGAGCATCAAAGACCGACCTACACTCCTCAGCTTTGTGTGATCCCCTCTTGCATCGCCCACAAACATATGGTTCTTCATTCCTAGGGCGAGGCCTAGCATCTGCATTGTTTGGGCAATGACGTTTAATGTGTCCTGGCTCCCCGCAGGCAAAACACCCTTTAGCCTTACATTCCCCTTCTAACCCGCGAGGTCCCCTCTGCTGTACAGCCGCGGCCAGGAAAGCAGCCACTCCCGAGTTGGAGAGCGGCCCCCCTATCTCTCTACATATCCTAATCCAGGCGTTGAGGTCCTTGTTCTTATGAGGAGCTATCGCTGCCTTGCACTCCTTTGTACGTTGCTCAAAAATCAGCTGCCTTACCAGCGGTCGAGCCACTCCCGGATCAGAAAATATCTTATCGGCAGCATCTTGCATTCGGGCCACAAAGTCAACAAATGGCTCTGTGGTACCCTGAATTACTGGGAAAGAACCCTGCGACTCCTTATCGAGCGACTTAGGCTCCTGACAGCTGGTCTCTTTGGCCTCCTTGCCATTCAACTTTCCCTCATCCTCGGAGTCAGACGACTCTGAGGCTAGAGCCCCATCCTTCTCCTTAGCATCTTTGTTCCCCTTGACGGGCCCCTCTCAGGAGCTCCCCGACTGGGCCTGCTCAAATACCCTGCGTACTTTTGTAAGCTCTTGAGAGCTTTCTCCACAACCACCCTCGCTCTTAGTGTTGCTACCTAGCATGTTTCCCATCTTTTAATATGTTACTCACCGCGTGAGGCCCAAGGAATCCGCCACTTACGCGTGAGCCTGAGGGGAGTCTAAAAGCCCTGTAGGTGCGCGCCACCCAGAGCCCAGGCTTATCCCCAACTCACCTGTCTCGCAGCTCTGTACTGGAGCGTTGTCCGCTGTCACGTCTCGGGGGTGATCAGTCCCCGTACGGGCCACCAAATGTCGATGTCGCTCCTGGCCGGCAGGAAGGACACACGACAAAGTCTGGCAGTGGACAACCTTTTCTTTTATTTTCCTTCTCCGTACAGCCTGCCCTGGGATCGCTCCCAGCCGAAGCCTCCTTTGGTCCGCTCCCCGCGGCTCCTTCTGGGCTTCTACTTCCGGGCTTCTTCTTCCCCCCCAGGGGTGGCACCAGTATATATACGGATACAGTGTCCAATCATGTTAAAGTAAGCAAGGCAAGCTGATTGGCTAACATCATCAGTTGCCAGGCAGACTATATTGTTGAGCGGGTTGCTTACGCGGTAAGCAGGAAACTAACGTGCTCGATGGGAGGGGTAATCTACCTCAGGCTTTACTCTTTACTACAGGCCTCACGTCCGCCAAGTGAGGCGACCGGGCTCGGGGCTGCGGCTCCCAACAGTAACTAAAATGATTTAAGACAAATAAAAAAAATAGATGGAATTAACTTAGTGTGTAATTTAGATTAAAGTGAATTCCTAAGCAATGAAATTACCAACATCTATTTGTAAGATTTATCTCTCCCAGTATGAATAAATTTAAAGAACTTTAATAAATATAAAAATATGCATGATGGCAAATTATGGCTTTACCACCAATTACTGTAGCTGTTTGTTCTTTTGAGGATTTCAGTTTTTTTGGCTGTCAGGTGCTGTATGCTAATTGAATACCTTGATATTTACACACCTCTGTTTGAAAACAAAGTAACATGCTATAATGAGTTCATTTTTAATATTTACATACATGAAAACATAATTATAAGAATGCTAATAAAATTAAGATAGATGGTGCCTACACAGAAAATTAAAGTAACTATGAGAATTAGAGTGATAATTGATACATTATGCTTGAATCAGCTAGAAAGTATTATCCATCTCTTTTTGTATTATGGGCAAATTTATGGCCAATATTGCCACAATATCTCATCCCCCTAACAAGTGTCTTCATTGAAAGTGTCTGTAATTTGCAACAGAATTTTAAAAAAGCTTTTTAATAGTCTGGTTAAGAAAACAATGCTTATTCATTCTAGAGCATGAATTAAGGATTTTCTATAACAGGCACAACATTGGCCTCTAGACCAGAAGATAGTAGAATAAAATAAGAACCCAGACTAAAGGAATTTCTTTTGCTCCATATACAAAGAAAATATTTTGAACTAGTATGATCCATCATCTGTGAAATCTGATGACAAAATAAGGTAAATGCTTAACTTTTTAACTGCGTTAAACTGAAAAGACACAGTGCCATCAGCCCCCCTCAGAACACTCTCCCTACCTTCTAACACACTTACTTCATGGTTCTTTCAACTTTCTGGAAGTTCTAGAAGTCCTTTTCTGTAAGAGTCCTGAGGCAATCAATCCAAAGCGTGTGTAGCAATTTCTGTTAAAGAGAATCATTATAGAGAGTCTCCACCCACCGTATGTGCCCGATTTTATACCATGCAGTTTTTCTAATAAAAATGACCATGAAATGTGAACCATTTGAACTGACTGGGCATTGAAGCAGTCACAAGAATGCAAATACTGAGTCTCACCAAAGAGGACTTCCAAAGTTGCTTCAGGACATGGCAAGAAAGATGGAGTCACTGTGGTCCAAGGGAGCTGGTGAACTTTGAGGGGGGTTAATGACAACACGCCTTTTACTGTAATACATTTTTTAAAAGTTTCACTGGGTCTCATAAACCTGCTACCTTTGTTTGTTAGGGTTTTGAGGAATCCATTTTTTTTAGTACTATGTAAGAGATTCCAATAGTATATCAAATATGACTTAGATATAATATATAATATGTAAGTTGTAGACACTAAATGTCAAATTTCTCCTAGAAATAGATGGTTTGGGTTTTGTATTTACTTCATTGTCATAGTAATGAGGGTATTAATATTACCCTATTTCCTTAATATTATCATCAATTACTATCTCTTTTTAAGTATGTATAAAACTAAAATGTCATCTTATTATGAGACATTCTCAAAAAAGACAATGCAAAAAGTTTTTATTCTTCACATAATTATTTGAGGCATGTTGTCTGCTGTTGTAAAAAATCACATGGATTTGTATGAAAAAATAGTTATTGTATTTGTTTTCTTTATTAAGTATTTGGAGTGACAATTTCTCTGATGAGTTGCTTGAGCTGTCATTAATGACGTTCTCTTTTTTGTAAAGCTAGATAAATCTGTGATTTATATCCTTATACTTCACTGGTACAAAGAATTTTAAATATTGTGCACACCAATGTTTTCTTCAAGCTTTAGATAAAGTTAATGAATGAGTTTGGACCTTTCTTTTACAGAAATTTCCTCACTTGATCTAATTTTTGTATTTGTATTTGTGCTACACACAGTGGCAGCAAGGATTCCTAAATTAATTACAAACACCTTCAAATACTAATTCAGATTGTGTAATAAGAATACTTTTATTATCACTGTTTTGAGAAAAAAAATTAAGAAGTGATAATCCTGTCACAGGTCCTCAAATCATTGTCAAATCATTATCAAATTCAATGTGCAAACTATTCAATGGTGTTGTAGTCTGGGGTTGTAAGGAGAACAATTAGAATCAGGACACAGAATTTATAATATTATTTATGATAGTCACCCAGAGTTAACACAAGGAAACCTATCTACAGGAAATCTATCTACAACACTAAAGATCTGGATATTCAGCCAAGGGCCTGGATCCCACAGCAGTGTCCTACATGAGTTCAGGTGAAAATCTAAAGATAATGACAATGCCTCTCAAGGGTCCAGCTGGAGGTCCAGAGCCCACAAGAAGGACTCATGCCAGTTTCATTTACGGATCTGTGCTGGGAAAGCCCAAAGGTCAGCAGTGGAAGCTAGAAAGTGTATGCCAGCTGCGTGAAGGAGTTGTGCTGGTAGGTTGAGGGTTCTACGCTGGAGCTGAGAAGTCACACTCAAAACAAAGATCAGGGCTGCCCTGAAAAGCACCACAGCCATCCACAGTGACACGGAAGTCCGGAGCTCCTCCAACAATAATAACAGTCGAGTATATGCCAGAAAGCCAGCATGACCAGTATGTCCTGGAGATTAAATGGCACATGTCTTCCCCTCCAGAGCCAGGAGGTGATGCTCAAGGTAAGGACCAGAGCTCCCCGAAAGTGAACTACAGCCACTCTCATCAACAAGGTCCTGAACTCTTCCTATAATAATGGTCAAACTCACACTGGAGAAGCTAGTCAAGACGAGCTCCAGTGGCTCAAACAGCAACACTTAGAGAAACCCACAATGCCTAACTTCTCCTTCTCCATGTCTCTATTTATTCTGGCAACTTTCTTCAGGTGGACCATCTATGCTCAGCACCATGCTGATTTAATCCAGTTGGCATTAAGTTGACTACCAGTTTTTAATCCATAACAAAAGGTTATTTATTGTTGGATAGGAAAATGCCATCTTAACTGAAGGCTTTCAGTTGGTTTTTATTTAATTTTTACTTTGATAACATCATGAGAAACATTATGGTATTATGAAAACCTTACAATAAAAACAACAGAGTAAAAAAAAATTCCCCTCAAATTTCCAGATTAGAATAAGCAGAGATATTTTTCTTAGATTAAGTGTAGTTCAGTTATATGCTGTTTCTTGTTTTTCTTCTTTCTTAAGATGTGTTCATTCTACGTATTAATTAGTTCCTGGTGATAATTCAACACGTGTATTGTGTGCAGAGAGGAAATAGGGAAATTGGCATTTCTCCCCCATAGCTTTGCTTTATGGGTTTCGAACTTGGGTTTTTCTGTTCTTCATTAACTATGTGGCGGTTTACTGTGGTCAGTAAATGTAATCATTTCACTGTGCTACACATCATCAAACTCATTTCCTTCTGTTTGTGTTGTCCCTGGGGCCAGCAATTTAAAACACCTGCCTGAAAGAAAAATGTTTGAATTTCTCTAATTGTTTATTCTTTCTTTTGTTCTTTATGTGTATTGTATCAGCAATAACTGATTAAAACAATCAATCCTAGAAGCTAAATGATATAGGCGACCATGGTGTAGTTCACCTGTCTGTCATTGTGCACAGAAGCTCATGCTGACTCCCAGGGGCTCCCTAAAGTCTACCACCTCAGAAACCCTACTGAGCTCTCATGAGCAGTCCAGCTGTAGGGCTTCGGGAACTGTTTTGTGCAAGTGTCTTGGGGTTTTGCAGTTAACAGTCCATCTCTACTTCTGCATCCTGCTTTGTCACACACTAATCCGTATGAGTACTATAGATGGAACCCAGGGCATCAGTGTCAGCTATGCAAGCACTCTGCCACTGAGCTGCACCCTAGGTCCTTAAGGAATTATTGAGAGAAGAAAACAGGATGAAGCAACTACTGTAAGGGAGTGATCCTTGGGGGAAGGTCCTTGGAAACTACCTTGCCTGTGTCACTGATTCTCTCTTTCTTCCTCCCTCATGTGCTCCAGCTCTTGGTTTCCTGTGCTCCACCACATACTCCTGCCAGGGTGGCCAGGCTCACCCTGGTCCTCGAAGTAGTAGAGCCAAACTAACAAGGACTGAAATTCCTGAAGCCAGGAACCAAACCTTTCCACTTTCAAATTGTCTGTCTCAAATATTTTGACACAGTAATAGAAATCTGGCATGTTATTTACTTACCATTCATAGACCAGTTAACAGTTACCTGATTTAGGACCTTCTTCACCTTCCTCACCTTCGTCAAGTGAAGCAATTTAGCTCTGTCCAACACATCTCTTATGATCTGCATTTCTGTGTGAAGAATTTTAAGTGATTCAAGGCGTAAGACACATGATCTTTTTGATCAAAGGTTATGGATAGAAGTGTCTCTGTCTTAAACTCTAGCTTATACTGGGCTGCCCCTGCCCTGTCCTCATATCTGAGTTACAGAAAACATCTGCTCTGTTTAGATTCTGGAAACACAGCTGACCCGGAAGACAACCTATGAAAGCCACAGTCTCTCAGTCTCCAGACACCCACTCTCCACTCCCTCGGCGTGGAGGCCCCGCCAGGTCCTCCCCTCATGCCACTTAAACCAGCCACTTGGGACAGATTGTGAACCTTTAAACCAGTCCCTGGAGAGAAGGTCAGCTTCTTCTTACCCATTAAAAATAAAAGCAGCCCTCTGCAAAATCTCTGCTTGCTGGCTGCACATGCAGAGATGTGCTCCATGCCTTTCTGCAAAACTAAAGCTTGCCTTGTTCAGATATCTTGTTTTGACAGTCACAGCTGTTGAACAGCCACAGTTGATAGTCCAGACTGCTCACTTTAATAACTACGTGTAATTGTTTCCTCTAAAGGGGCAGACTCTTAAATACACAGTGTTGTAACTTATACAATTTTTAAGCAATTATTTTATTTTTTAGGTGAAGGCTCAGGTCAGGGAGCATACAAAGTCCATTTCAAAAACTAAGAGAAGAACGACTGCTTAGTCCCTCTGCCCTGGTATGGATATGTCTACCTACCACAGTTTCTTCTCTGTTTTGAAAAGAAGTAGGGAGGTGTCCTTGTCTATCCCTGCTGATCCCTTATCCCAAGGAGTCCCTCAGGTCTGACCTCAGCCAGCACAGTGGCGGCAAGCTGCATACGCTCAAGGAAGCAGCCAGAAAGGAACTGTTTGCTCTCTGGGCATCTGCATCCCCTTCTTCATTTTCTTCAGATCCTTTGGGACACATCTAGCTGTAGACTTTGCCTCAGGCTGTCTCTGAGTACAGAATGGTTGCTGGTCTGGTGACATATTCTAGAGAAAAATCACAGTAAGAGACACAATTCCTGGCTCCCTCAATGCCTATTCTGATGAAGCTGCCACCTGCAACACTGTTGTTAGATCTGTTAATGTCATCACCTAGGCCGGGATTAATTAGTCCCCAAAACATTAATTAGTCCACCTTACCTGAGCAGCGTTCCTGAAGGAGGGAGGGGGAGAATGGAATGGTGACACTCCCCAGGTCCCAGTCCTACACTATGCACAGGAAAATACTCTAAAAATCTTCGCAGGGGAGGCTGTCTAGTCTTCAGTATTAACGGGCCTCCAAAAGCAAGAAGGAAAGTGGCAGGAAAAAGTTGAAGTTACGTCTTTAAGGGCGAAAGAGGCTTTGCCTTACACTAGAGTCTCAGTGAGTTCATAGAGCAGGTTCCCCTAGAGTCATCATTCTCAGTGTTGAATGACTGAGGACAGAGCATCAAGACCTAAAATTAATCCCCGACCAGCAGCAATACAACCCAGGAATGAAACAGAAAGAGAAGGCTTGACATTCCTGTCAGGGAGCGTGGAGGGGTCAAATCAGATTGCCCAGGGAAGCCTGTTCCTCCAGACTTGAGAATGGCTGCTATGCTCGTCACCTTTACACAGTCAAGGAAATCTCTGTTTTTATAAGAGGCATAGGCTTTCCAAATCTACTCTACTGCCACCATCTGCATGACTCTTGAACTTCCCCAGTGAGGACCACGAAGGGTGACAAAAAGGTAAGGAAATAAAGAGGAGACAAAGAAACCTGGGCTCAGGTGGGGCCCTCACTCCTGATGGGAGGAAAAGAATTGTTCAACCACTGCAGCACATTTATTTATACACTCAGGAGCATGATGTCAATTTCAATTTCTCTGCTGACCTGGGCCCCTGTGTGTCTCAGAGCTGGAACAGCTTGTTTACGGGGCTGGCTCTCTTTGGGCTCCCTGTTGGGCTCTCTTTGGGCTGGCCCAACACGTGTGATGGAGCTCCAGCTTCAGGGGCTCCCTAAACTCTACCACCAGGAAAAAGACACAAGATGCATGTGGCCATAATGCCACCCAGTAAAAGTCAGAGAACACACATCTCTGTCTCCTAAATAGGATCATGGTTAACAAAGACATGTTGCAAAAAGCAAAGGACAATGAAAACTCCCACTTCCTGTTAACTTCAGACACTGGCTGAGCCAGGACTCAGATGTTACTGCAGGTACCAGGTTCATGGTTCCACAGACGTGGAAGAATGGAGTCCCAAAACAAAGGAGGAGGGTATCAGGAAGTGGAAAAACAGTACCTGGATTTCCAGGGAAGGTACCAAGTGGTTTACCATATGGCATCTCAATCTAGAGTCACTTACAGGTAAGCAAGGAACAGGAATTACTTCATCATTATGGACATCTACTGTGATGTTAAAAAAAATAATCGTTTGGAACTCGGATCTCTAACCCAGTTCTTCCATGCTGTATTTACAATAAACTCTGACTTTAGAAAGAAATTGATTGGTCTGCCTTAAAGTTTCCTCAAAACTAAGGAATTTAATAGGAGGTAGTAGTACTTCTAGTGGATTGTTACATTCCATGTTACTTGGAGAACTTCACTTTATTGGAAATTCCTCAAAATTCACAAGCTTAGTAGGGTTTAGCTTCATTCTCCTTCAAGAGGAGCTAAATTGTGTGCTGCCTGAAAAAGTTTATTTATCATTCAAAAGCCTAGATCACTATTTTTATTTAAACTTTGACTAGTATGGCTTCTTACCCACCTCTATTTAAGGCCCTTCCCTTCCCTTATGTAAGGTTTGCTTACATGTAAGCTGTCTTACACATAAGCAAACTAAACAATGAGCTATATTCTACACAAGAATGTATGAAGATAAAGGATATTAATCTAGTAACTTGCCACTTTTCTGAAGAGATTATTGGGTATGGTACAGCCTAAATCTGAACAATATATGCTTTAAAATCATATTTTATTTTCAATTTTGACAGTAGCCTAAAATCTGAGAAAACTTTTACAGGTATATTTATTCATGTATAGTTATTATTCTAGTAGCTTTTGTGCATGGTAAAGGCAAACAATACAAAAGGATTGAGATGAATAAATGAATAGATATTCCATGCTGGAAAACCAGCCCTCAAAATAGCAATAGTTTTGGAATATCTGGAGCAAAAAATGTGTATGCATATATTGTTAATACACTTTTTATAAATTTACACTTTTTATATATAATGTTTTCTTATTGTTTCACATTAAATGAATCGGCATTCTTTTTATATAGTTATATAATTTTATTTTTTGAAAGGCATCCTAAGTAATGAAGTAATAAATTCCATACGTTTTAGTTATAGTTTTCTATTACAAATAGTGCTATAATAATGAATAACCCTTGCTCATATATTTTGTGGTACATGTGAGAATTATTCTGTAGGATTAATTTCAACAAACAAAATAACAGGTGAGTATAGTGAGTACTTTGCCAAGTTTTATAGTTATCACTTAGTGTCAATGGTGTATGTTAGTGGCCCCCAGCCTCATGCATTTGCATTATGCATTTGTGATTGGTTCATTGTCTAGCGCTTGGATTGGGGGTGTGAGTGCTACACTGGCCTAGGCGTGGAGGTAGGATGTGATGTAATGGCAGAAAGGAGGTGTATCTCTCTCTCTTGCTGGTTTCTGCTTGTTGTTTGCAGCTGCCATGAACTGTGACCCCACCATGCCACCCTGCCTTGGAGTCAACTGAGCATGGGCTGAAACCTCCAAAAACTAAGAAATAAACCTTTCCTTTCCCAACTTTGGGCATCAGGTATTTTGTCTCAGCAATGAGTAAAATTTAACTAAGACACTAAGTGTCTTTATAAAGTATGTATGAGAATATAGGTATTTCCACATCTTTACTGACACTATGAATCTCTTCCAAAATGATAATTAATTGTTTCCATTCTTTAATATTTTAAGATACATATACCCAATCACTAGTACTAAGCACGTTTGGATTGGCAATCAGACAGTTAATAATGATTTTAACATTATGCTGGTTTATTTCTCACAGCTGAAATATAGCTCTCACATCTTCATACTTTTTGGAATCCTACTACGTCAGTGCACATCCAAATGCAGCCTCCACACTGGAACCCCCATATTACAGCCCCATAGAGAAGTTCTTTATCTTTCCTGCCTGACTCTTAACTTGTATAGGTATTATTTGTCATCTGAGGGTGAGATTAAATAATTTGTTTTAAAACAGGAAATATCCTCTGTGATTTCACCACTTTTCTACTATAGGCACACAAAGTGAAGTACTTTAGAGGAAGTCACAGCTTTTTTCCTCTATGTTTAGGCACACAAATCAGGCGGTTTCTGACAAAATTTGGCTCCTATTATTCTACTTTCCATATTTTTCTTAGCTCAGGTATTCAAAGCCCTATATATTACTATCAAAGGCACATTTCCAGGGATCTTATTTTTTAGGGAAAAAATTTAAAATTTTACTCAAACTTTGGAATTATTTCTTTACATTGTTGTTATCTCCTACACCACCACAAATCTTTTTTTATTTGTGTGTGAGAAACTGATTTTAATGGAAATCAAAAAATACATATAAAAGTGAAATAGTGAAAAACTTTAGAAATAAGAAAAATATGCATACAATAACCTGGCAGATAGTAAGACATAGTGGAGGTTACAGTAATTAAAACAGGTAAGTAAAGCCTTAGGAAGAGCAAACTTTTTTTAATATAAAGGCAACTAATTGTTTTGTTGACTACTTCCATGTATGGACCTTTGTTAACAAGCACCTTTGCTGATCTAACAAATCAAGCTTTTTGTTAATAAAATTTTAAGCAAGAATATTTCTAGTTACTATAGTTATTCAAATACCTGAAAGGAAAATTTAAATCTCTTAAAGGAAGAGAAGAATGATTTTTTAAAATAAAAAATGTGAATAGCAGGTTACTAAAAAACATGAATAGCAGGGAGACTTTTAATGAAAAAGAATGAATGTTACAATTAGCTGTAATGAGATGTGTAAGGTATTTAATGGATTTTCTAAAAATTGTTACATTAGAGATATCTGCTTTCAATTATATTTTGCTCTTTTTACTTAAGTAGTTTTAATTGTCCAATAAAATCATTTGATATTAAACCTAACAAATGAAATATTTGAAGCAGTACAGCACAATGGCTCCAATTGCCCAAATGTTAAGATTCTACTTTGTGGTCTTTAAAAGCCCTTGTTGAACCTTAAAGAGTTTATATGATTAATTACGTAGCTCTTATGACATTCTTTCAAGTGCATGCTTAGACTTAAAATTCTAGCAAGAATTGTTTGCAGTCTCGCTGTTTGAATGTTCACTTTTTATGCCTTAATTTTGTAACTTGAACAACTATTTATAAAATGACAGTATGTAATTTATCAACTAGTGATTTCTTAGTGTTCATTTTTTAAAATTCTGTATTATTTCTACCTTTTTTTCTGTTTTGCTGTGTTTCTCTTTAAATAAAATTTTTAAAAATTCTAGCAAGACACAATAATTTTTCTTTATGTAATACAGCAATATGATCAATAAATAAATTTCAGTGTAGTAAAAATATTCACAACAGAACAGAATATATGATACATCCAATACTTTTTTAATGTGTTAAATATTGGATGGACTGTAGTAATTTCAAATATTTATGCCATGACTGTCTATATTTTTTTGCCTTTTTAAAACTTTATTTCACACTATATTTATTTCTCATAAATTTCATTGGAAAAAATTATTCTCCAAATTATTAGCAGGCAATGATACTATTGACATTGCAGAAAGAGAGAATGTGGATAAATATGTTTGATCTTTCCATTGCAAGGTTTGTGAATTTCTTGACATGTATGGAAACTGAAAATTGTAAGCACTTATCAAGTTTTGGAGATGCGCTCTTTAAAGAGATTAATCATGATGCAGACACTGCAGCTTGCACAGAAGTAGAATGCTTTATAAATCATTATTAGTGACATTTCCACATGTAGAAGGAAAACGGCATTTCTACAGAGTATTAGAATTAACAACATCTGCTTTATTTTTCAAAAAATAGTATTTATCTTTTAAAAATCATTTGCAAGATTTCAACTTTAAATGGTTCAGGTATGTTAAGCTTCAAATAGATGGTACTTTCTGCTGAAAACATGCATGGCAGGCAAATCTTTAAGAGTCCAGAGACATCAAATGGTTTACATTGCCCAAGATGGAGGACTCTGTGTTGCTATCTATTATAATGCACTGACATGCTACCTCAGATGAGGAGGATCTGTCTACAAGGAGGTGTTGTGAACCTTGGCACTCATGCCTTCCCAGATAAGTAAAATCAGATATCTTGCTTATTCAAAAACAAACAAAAACAAAAAATAAACAAACAAACAAAGAAAAGTGGTGAGGGGCAACGCATCAGTCAGGGTTTTCTAGAGAAATATATAATACAGGATGTGCAAATGTATAAGTGATTAAAAGGTTGACTAGTGATGGTCAGCTACAGAGTTGGATGAGGAAGTGTGAGGAAGGTGTCTGCATGCTGGAGACTGAAGTGTCCACTCACCGCAGTTTTCCATGCAAGTTTGTATCAGGAAGCTGATGGATCTGTGACAGAAGGCTTTAAGAATCTATGTTGGAAGAATAAACAGTCTGCACCAGGAGCCAGGAGACAATATCCAAGCTGAAGGTGAAGATTGCAGCTCCTCTGAAGAACCAGCAGCAAGTCTATCAACATTATATTACAGTGCAGCCATCACAGTTCACCTCTGTCTCATGCACATCTCTTTATGCAACAGGCATTTAGTTCATTGCTAAAAGCTACCACAGTCCTAATAGCTTCAGCATTGCTGAAAAGCCCAAGACCTAAGTCTCCTCTAACATTTAAGATAAACTTTAACTATAAGTCATTCTACAAAGTAAGACTTGTAGACACAAGAAACAAGACACAAAAACTTGCAGCACACAAGATAAATGTTTTTATTCCAAAAGTTACAAAAAGGGATGCAAAGGAGTGAGACCAAATCAAACCCAAAATCCATAAGGGCAAACACCAAGTCTTATAGTTCCACGTGATGTAGTTCCACATGCAGTATTCAAGGCATCTCAGAGAAGTTGGGAGCTCCAAAGGGCTTGAGTGGCTCACCATGCGGCACTCTCGGTGGTGGTAGCTCCCATGAATTCTCTTTTAGGCTTGCTTTGTTTTCCTTCTTATAGCTTTCCTTAGAAGATTCAAATTCTTGTCTTCTCCAAACTTCAGGGGTCTCCACTGCATTTTCGGCTTCACCCTCACAGCTTCACACACTGACCTCTCAAGGATCCTACCACCTGTACTCCCAGGCCTTCTTAAATTGGGGTGGAAACATTATTGGCCCCACAACTCTTACATTCTGTGTGCACCCAAACCAGCTCCATGAGGATTATACTGAGGTCTGCTACCAACTGGACCAGCTACCAGACTTCCATCTCTCTTAACTGTAGGAATCAAGTGTCTTAATCACTGGACACTCTGAATCCAGTTCAGAGGAACAAATTTTCTATGCTGATGTCATTCTGGATCATGGTGTGGTCGCCACCCTTCTGGAACATGGTTCTCTGTGGCTTTCTCCTCAAGGAAGTCTTTCAGTTTTGCAGTTTTGAGGCTACAAAGGGTGGTGACTTGCTGTTTCTTGTGATATCCTCTAGACAGTTTTTCTTTTCTTCTGTTCCTTCTTAGCAATTGAGATATCTTCAGTTCTGTTTTTGCAATCCATGGCTGTACTGGAGCTTCCTTTTTGGTCAGCTTTTAACATTTTAAGTCATCCTGCTGAGATTTTTGCTCTTGATTCTCAATGTAGGTCTGTTTAAAAGCACTCAGCAGCAACCATGTCAGCACCTTGATATTTAACTGCCTTGAAATTCCTTCTGCCAGATTAATTAACCCACTTCCCTTAATCTAATTTCAGGTATCATCTCTGGACATGAGCAAAATATAGACAAACTTTTTGCCAAGCTATAATATATAGCATCTGGACTACAATAGCCTATGCAGTTCTTCCTTCCAGCAGAAACTTCCTGGCCCTGGTCTTTACATACTGAATTTCTGTCAGGCTTTTGGTCTTCTAAGTTATGATCAGAATCTCCCATGCAAAACAGCCTGAGATATTCCAGCACTACTTTTTCACACAACATCTCCAAAACATTCCAAACTCTTCACACAAGCTATTCTGAATGGCTGTTGAACCACATGGTCAGGTCTAGTCCTTACAGCAATGACTCCACTTCTCTGGTACCAAATTCTGTGTTAGTTACTTTTCTCTCATTGCTGACACAAAACCCAACACCTAAAATTAAGAAAGGGAAAGTTTATTTAGCTTGAAGTTTGTAGAGGTTTCATTCCATAATCAGCTGGCTTCAAGGCAAGATGGATTGGTGAGGGGCAACAGTTTCAAGAGACAGATGATAGCAAACCAATCTAAGCTAAAGAGAAGAAGCAAGCTTCATTTTCTCCCTGACACTGTAATTAGGCTACTCCCTCTCAGAGTGGGTATAACACTCACACCATCTCCTTGCCCTCGCCTTCTACAGTGCAAAAATGTTTACAAAGTGAGGATTTGACTTCCTGCTGAATAACTTAATTATACTTTTAAAATGAGTCAGTCATTACAAAGGATAAAATGTTTTTGTTGAACATATTTATTAAATAATATGGTTGGGTTTTCAGTCAGATAGGAGGTTTAGCAATGGAGTTTAATGCAAATCCTCCTGAACAAAGTGGCTACTCTGAACTTTAGATGGAATTATGGTGAATGTTAGGAAAATATCTCAGTATGTAATTAGTGCTTAGAATCAAAATTGTTCCTTCTTTCTAATAATTAGTTTGAACAGTTACCATTCTGGAAGTGTTATCTAAATACTAACAATAGTATTGGAGGCTGGGCGATCAGAAGAAAAGCTGGAGACACTACACCTTCTGTTTTTCCGAATATGCTCAGATAAAATGGCTTTCTTCTCCTCTTTGCAAATAAAATTCTGATAAAAATTATATAGATCACAGGGATATTGTCTTTTGTGTGGGTATATATATATATATATATATATATATATATATATTTTTTTTTTTTTTCCCAAGATTAGACTGCAAGTTTGGGGGCAGGTACTATAAACAACTTACAAATTTGTATTTTTAGTTCTACAGTTTCTGGTACAGAGTTACAATCCCTGAGTGTTGACTCATATTCTACACTTGTGTGTGTGTGCAGACAAGAAATGATACATTTTTTTCACTTAAACAGAACAAGCAGCTACTATTAACACATGACAAGACTTCTGCTGATACCAGCTTTCTTCCAGCCACCTATTCAGCATGATATAATATCCACTGTTCTCTCCCTAACCTGTGCCTTCCAAATCCTATACCTGCTCCATCCACACAAACTCATAAGCAAACATTCACTGGATTTATAGGGACTAGCTCCATTATCTCCGCATCTTTTTCAGTCCCTTCTTTGCTTTTCCTGAGTCGACTTCTAGGTCAGTATCTCCCAGCCCGTTGGCTTTGGTCTTTACATTCACGTGGAGCATTGTGACAGCTTCTGAACCATGGTCTCTGCCTCCTCGGTGTCCTAAACTTCAAGCCATCACTCCTAGAGTAAGCAGCATCATAATTCAAAAATTCATATTGAACAGTATACCTGCCATGCTGAATTCAAAATAATAACAAAATATCCAAGGCTCCTTTTGCTTCTGATACAAAATCTAAGCTGATAATTAGATAATTTAAAAAATGACATTTATGTTAAACATTCTTTGTTTCCATGAATTATAGATCAGTAGTTGACATTTCTAAGCTGACTATTTTTTGAATAAAATAATAGATGTCTATTTTTAAAATAGTGACATATTTAGAACTCATCTTGAGTGTAAAGTTGTAGTTGGTAAACAAATGTCATTTCTCTCCATTATGGTGACATTTTCTATTTTGTGTGATTGAAATATGAGCTGAAGGAGTATTGATATGTCAGGTCTCTTAAATCTATTCTCAACAGCAAAACCAGCTGCTAGAGAAGTGTATAGTATTTAAATGGAAATACTTCAGTCCAAAGTACAGGTCCAGGACAACACTTTCCAGCCCATTAAACAGATTGAGGGAGGCAAGTTGGTTTATATTCAATACTCCAGAGATTAAGGATGAAGAAGAATAATGCAGTTCTCTGCTGGAAGCTTGCCAACTGTAACTTGAAAAATTATCAATCATTGATCCAACACAGTCCTAATTATGACTGCACTTCTACATTAATTGGAAAAGATAATTAATAAAATAGGTTAATGAGTTTTACTTAAAAAAGCATAGTATTAGATTACATCTGAAAATCCATCTTAAAATTAATGAACCTGGATATTTAAAAGAAAGCATTTGCAGGTAAAGAAATTATGTTCCTAAAAGGAGTTAGCCATTCTCAGATCTAACAGGTGTCTTCTTTGCTAATATCTACTTACATTTGAAGCAAAATAGGAAACTCCAAAGAGTTCTTAAGTTTCTGTGTAACTATGAGTCATAACGAATAGATGTGTGTCCTTCTTTCTTCATGAATACAGCCCAATAACAGTTAAGGTAAACAAAAATTTTGTAACAGACACGTAGTGTTTGGCCTTCATAAGGTCGACAGACTACTTCACGTTATTGTCTGATATAATGAACCCTGAGAGAGAGCTTGAGTAGTACAAAAAGAAAATCAGCTTTCAGTTGAAAGTATCTACAACATTAAACCTGACTGCTCTGTCCTTTTTACCCTTCCTTTTCTCTGGGAAGATGCATGAATGATATGTTTTACTCTATGAAGCATACCTAAGAATATGCACAAAATCAAAGATTCATGAGCATATTATATCACCAAATTTTGTTTTATGTTTCAGTCAGTATTTAATAATTTTTATATTGCTTTTGTCTCAAGCAACTGCAAAATTCTTGCAGTGCTTTTTATATTCCTAATACAATTAACAGCTAGGTTAATTCTTAAAAATAGAAGCAGACAATGAAGAGTTGTTTTCATACCATATCTTTTATATAAGTGGTTCTACCCAACTTCCATTTGCAAATATTATGCTCAAAGCATACACAGTTTTGCTCTATGGTTTTCACAGTAGCAGTATTGTGATAAAAGAAGGCTCCAGTTTTTTGAGAATGTTAGAGAATGAAAGCAGCAAGGAAGAAAAGCTGTTCTTCAAGCCAATAATTGTCAGTGATAAATCAAGCAATGCCTGAAAGTCATATTTAAAGTTGAAAGCAGGGTGAAGGTACAGCCATTATCTCCCAGCACCTAAATGTGCCCGGCCAGGTGGTTTCACCTATGGTAGGAGACACTTGCTAATCCAGCTAGAGTACAGTAATCCATTAACCTCTGGCAGGTGAGAGCCCTCCTGGCAATACCACGAAGTGCCTCCCACACAATTTCAGTTACTTCCAGTTGTCAGTGTAATGCAAGGAAAATAAATGTGTGCTAAAATACTTCTGGTGATTTTTTTTTCAGAAAGACATACTTGGAATATTTGAAGGCTCTGGAGAGTAAATTGAATAAAAAATAGTCTACATCAAAATGAGATGATAGCTAAACTCCATGTGCCTGTCTGTGAAAATATGCCCATGGTATTTTATCACTACCATGCTGCATTAGTTGTGTGATATTTAGTTTTTGGTAAAAAATCATAGACCAAAAATCACAACATATTTCTAAAGGGAGTTAAATTTAGAAAACAAGTATCATTGTTAGGCCACTTTGGTATATTATCTCATTCATTTCATGCTTATCAAAATACTAGTACAAACACTATTTTTATATTCAATTATGTAAGTCTTCAGTTATATATTTCTTTTCAGTGTGTAACTATCATGTAATCTGCTGCTGAAGCAATGTCTTTGTTTATATCAGGATTGTGCACATAATCATGTATATTGTTTTATGTTAAAAACATTTTTCTGGTCATGAACTTTTTGTTTTGAGGCTGAGTGAAGTAGTAAACATGAAATTAATTCAATTATTTAGATTTTGTCTAACTGTAAGAATGGGCTTGAGAGAGACCTTTTAAAAATAACCCACCTTCTAACTACTATTAAGTCGGGTTATATGGTGGTGAAGTACTAGGTTGCTGAAACAGTCATGCTTTGACCTCTATTGTTATATTGTTATGTCCTGTTTTATCTCAATCTCCCCCTTATTCTTTTAAAAAAATTATTTAGTCATTTCTTATGTTTGTCTTACTTAAGGGAAAAAATTTTAAAAATTAGGATATATATATAGTAACTCTTTTTGATTTCCTATTAACTTGTTTTGAAGTCCTGTAATACTCCCACGATCTTGTTTTGACTGATTAGACTCTGTTCCATTCTGTATGATAGTATCAAGTTTGAGGATATAGGCAACTACTTTGAAAGCAATAAGATTCACTAAGATGCCCATTCTGGTTTGACCATTGTCTCCTTTGGAAGTCCTGTAATGTTTACAATGCCTCAGTTTTATTGGTCTTGTTCTCTACTGTTTTGTCCAACTTTATAATATCTAATGAGATAGACAATTCTTTTTAAGGAAACAAGAGACAACGTTGATAACCATTGTTGATAACCTTGTACTCTGTTCTACATCATGTGCTATGTCTATCCTTAGTTTTGACTGACAGCTTTGTTTTGCCATATTTGACTGTATTCTCTCCCCCCCCCAAAAGTAATAAGCACTAAGGAGTAATAAAATCCAAAATGTGTAAATTTTGTTGTAAAAAAGAGAGGGAAAAAAAAAGAGCTCTAACGGATGTAACAGCAAGTGTGTTTAGGGGTGTTAAATAGCTGACTATATCAATGTTTTTGGATCATTGAACACAGCTGTTTGCAGTCTCCCTGTTTGAATGTCCACCTTGTATTCTTTGATACTGTGATTTGAGCAACTATTTTCAAGATGATAATATGTAATCTATTAACAGGTGATTTCTTACTGTTATTTTTTTTTTGTAGTTCTGTATTACGTGTACCCTTACACCGCTTTGTTTTGTTTTGTGTTTTTCTCTTTTTCTTCTTAAATACAATAAAAAAAATAATAATCCACCTTCTTATAGCAGAAAAGTGATATGCAAAAAAGCAGACTTTTGCCATGAAAGGATTCATTTAGCTTTGATTACTAAACATTTGCCCTACCCCTTAGATTCTGTGTTTAAATATACATGCCTGTTGATGAATACATCAACACGATTTTCTTTTATCTCTGTTGGCTTGGCATATGTACATTCTTTTAATAAACATTACGATCAGTTCTTCACTTTAATTTTTACTTTTTATAATTATGCATGTGGATGATTTTACAAGTAAAGCAGTTTTACAAGCTTTTAAGGAAATAGAGCAATTCACTGCACATGTCTCTTTCTCCTTGCAATTCCTATATTCCTTAGCCTTCTGTCTGTTTTACTCATCTTAGTTTAATCTTTGCATCAGAGTTGCTCCCATATTTCCAAATAGCATGTTACTGTAACGATGATAAATTTTCAATTTTCAGGGTTACTATTGTGTTTTTAGCATGATAAATGGAGATGAAGGTTTTAGCACAAACAGACTTCCAGTTACTTTGCCCAGCTGATAATAACTGCTCCTCAGTTCAGCCCACTTGAGCCTCTGATCCAGAGCTCTTCAGGGGTTTCCAGGAGTGAAGTTCAGTAAGCATTTAACTGCTCTTTACAATTTTCCAGATATTTCTATTTCCGGCTCTGTAACCCCACTTCACTATGGTTAATTCCTGATTTTAGGATTTTCTAAATCATCTTAGTTCTTTGTCTTCAGCCTCTTCAGGCTGTGTGTGTGTGTGTGTGTGTGTGTGTGTGTGTGTGTGTACGCATGCGTGTAAGTGTGTGTCTGAGTCTGCGTCTGTTTTTTCAGCCATCATTCAACTGCATGCTTTCTAGCTTCTGAAATCTTGCCGTTCTTTTCACATTCTCTCTATTCTTGTGGAATTACTTACGCTCTTATCCTTTTTCTTATGAGTATGTGAGGTTTTATGAGAGGGCGTAGGCATATAATTCATTTTACCTGTCACTGTGTAGTATTTTCTTCTCTCTGCTATGAACTCTCCAGATATACTTTATGCAAATATAGCATTATTGCAAAAAATTAAAAATTGAAAATATCTGATCTCTTCAGCTTGTAGGTATTTCAATCGTCTTTTGTCAGCAACAATTCCCCCCCCCCCCCACCACTCAATTCTCATTCATGTAATAGGCTCTTAAACACGGTTGATAATAATAATTCAAGAAAGAGCATAAAGAAATGCTCATTGGTGATTTTCAAATGGTTACAAATGTTTGCTTGCTACCTCTTCCTCGAAGCATGCAAAATATAGTCAAGAGCCAACCTTACATCTAGAGGTAGAACATCTGAGCTTCTCATGGGAAATTCCTGGAGTCATTCACAACACAGTTATGGCAGTAGGATCAAATATAATACTTCTGATTTCCATTGTTTCACTGTGACTATTATACACTCGCCATTTCTTCAAAGTCAAATTCATAACAAAATACTGCCCAACAAAGCTAATGTTCTTTCCTGAAAGCAGCTGAGGAAAACAATAAGTGAATTGTACATTGCAGCTATATTCTTTGGACAGAACCAAAATTTCTCCTGGAAAAGGGCCTATCTGCCTGGTGTATTTTTGTCTCATCAATATTTGTCAAGAAGTCAAAATAATATAGTCCAGTCTTGGGCAAAACAGGCACTTGGTTACAAAGACGTGAAAATCTGCATGCATGCGGTCTTTCCACTCAACCGTATAATGCAATGCTTTGCTATCTCCATTAAAAGACTGACTTCGTACCTTACCATGCATTTTATAATATTTCTATCTAAATGCAGATTTCTACATTCCATGTGTACCATGTAGTCATATTTTCCATAAAAATACCAGCAGGAGAGTACATCGAAATTCATTTTGCATATTAAAACATCTCTCTCTGAGATTCCTTCTTTTATTTGTTTTATCAACTCAAGCAATAAGCAAGAAAATTAGAGTTGCAGCAGCGGTGGAAAAGCTATTTATGATTTTATCAGCCTTGCTGTTTTTCCCCCTGCTTAGAAAATTTACAGATTTTTAAGAGCAAGTCGGTTGAAAATGTTCCCACTAGAAAAGGAAATAAGCCTATCTATAGTTTTCACCCAAACACTGTGGTACTTACTACTTAACGATAGCTTCACTTTGGGAAATGTGCCTAGTGAATGTTTCTTTTCCCAGGATCTAAAGCACACAGAAATACGTCTCACAGGGTTAAATTCCACTTGAAAATATTATTACAAATGTCATGATGTTTTCAGTCATAGATCTTGTTGGCATGGAGGGGTCAGGAATGCAATCAGAACCTAATAGATAAAAAATATGTCTTTTCACACTCGCAAAATTTTTAACAAAGAAAGCATATTGTAAAACGACTGTCTCTGGAATTATGGCAAATTTCCAACTAGTTTATTATATGCAGCTTACTGAAGCTTGCCATATACCCACAGGCCATTCACTATGTAAGGCATAAACATAATATGTGGCAAAATAACGTGAACGTAAAATTAAAGAAACAGTACTTTTAACCCTGCAAGTATTGAAACTAATGTTAAAAACTATACCACACCATTTATTTTTTAAAAATTTATTTTTTAAAATATATTTCCTTTAAAAATTATATTATAAAAATAGATGATGCATAGATACATGATATACTAATGAGTTTATAGCCAAGACTATGTTTTTAAACAATGACAATGCTGTTGAAACAATTTGAATAAATATAAATGGTCCAAGACTGGTAAATATCTAAACTTGAATTTTACAGTGATCTGAAAACTGTTTATTTTTATGTGCATGAGTATTTCACAATTGTGTAGATAGTTAATAAACCATTTTCCAGTTTACTTTTATTATCTATACAGAGATGTTATAATTTTGAAAACCGTGTTATTTTAAAAACAGAAATTATTGACTTCCCAGTAATATACTTTCTACTGGAACATGACAACCTTTTAGCTTTTTCTTTTCCCTCTTCATATGCAACAAAAATGACCCATCTAGGAAAGAAACTAAATAATAGTTTCCTTTTCTGCATTTCAAACTACCAAAATTTTATAATAAAATATGTAGATTTGGGCCAGGGATTTAGCTCAGTGGCATAAGCACCTGCCTGGCAAGTGCAAGGTTGTGAGTTCGATCCCTGGCACAAAAATAAGTAAATAAATAAATAACACCAAAAATACAAATCTAGACTATTATTGTGTTCGTGTTTTAAAAATAATGCTTTTACTATAATTCTTATAAAAGAAGAAGCTGCATATTTAATTCTCATTAGTGCTTTTTTAGTGAAATATAACTGAGACTAACTTAGAATTTTCTAATATTTCAATAAGCATTACAGTAGCAATTCAGATTCACACTTTGGAGAAAGTGAAATCCAGTCCATGCCACTCTGTGTCCCTATCATGATCGTGGCTCTGACAGGGGCATACTGACTTGTTGATTTGGAAAATGACATGCACGACAATATCTAATTACACACCTGTTCTTCTTAAAGTGGTGGTTTTGGTTACTTTTTTCATTGCTAATACAAAATACCCAACATCCAAAGTTAAATGAGGAAAGGTTTAATTTGGCTTATATTTTGGAGAGGCTTGAGTCTGTGATCCAGTTTCCAGTGCAAAGGGTGGCATGGCAGAGGCGCATCACAGAAGAGAAACAGTTCATGGGAGGCAGAAGACAAAAAGCAGTGAGCAGCAAGCATCCAGCAGCAAACTGCTTTCTGTTGCTTAATGCTTATCCAGGCTGCCTAAGCTTGGCATGGGTAGCACTCACACCCAGGTGTGCCAGCCTTAATCCTAGCATTGTCTTGTGAATCAGTCTGAGCATCACGTCTCTACATTTAGCCCCTCTGAAAAGCCCCACCTATGACTGCATGAGGCTTTGGATGGGCAGGTCAGGCATCTACATTTAAGCTGTAACAGTGGTAACTTGGCTTCTACGTACTATACATATCAATTATTACTATGGTATCATTTGCAGTTTTCAGCCTGGCACCTAGGAAAACTATTTGCCTGTTTTCTTTTCACTAGAAGCCCAATATCTTAGTTACTTTTCTCATTACTGAGACAAAATATACAATGCCCGAAGTTAAAGGGTGTGAAGTGTTTAGCTCACAGTTTATAAGAGAGTTAGTTCAAGATAACTGGCTCCAAAGCAGGGTGGCACAAAGCAGAAGAGCAATAGTTCATGATGGTGGAAGAGGCCAAAAGCAATCGGGAAGTCTAACAGCTGTTTCTAGCCCTTATATCATCACAACTGCTGAGATGAGGGTAGTATCAAAATAACCAGTAGACTGATTAATAATTACATGCCCTTAATCCAATCATCTCACACTCTAGATTTAACCACCTCTGACAAAGCTCTATGATGTTGTCTTAGTTATTTTTTACTCATCACTGAGACAAAATACCTGAAGCCCAAAGCTGGGAAAGGAAAGGTTTATTTCTTACAGTTTTTGGAGGTTTTGGTCTATACTCAGTTGGCTCCAAGGCAGGTGGGCATGGCTGGGACGCAGTTCATGGCAGCTGCAAACAGCAAGGCAGAAACCAGCAAAAGAGCATGAGACACATCTTCTTCCTGTCATTACATTACCCCTGTGTGGGTGTAGCACTGACACCGTCAATCCAAGCACTAGACAATGAAACAATCACAAATGCGTAATGCAAATGCATGAGGCCTGGGGGCCACAGACATATTCCATGACATTTCACCCTGGGCCTCAGGACTCATGTACATTGTTTATACAAATGACATTTAGTCCACCTCCAAGAGTTGCCAAAGTCCTAATAGTTTTAGCATTGTCAAACAGTCCAAGTCGCAAGTCTCCTCCAAGATCTATGGCAAACCCTTAACTGTAGCCCACTGTGCAAAAAAAAAAAAAAAAAAAAAAAAAAACAAAACCAAGTTTAAACATTTCTGAAATGCAAAGGCACAAGATAAACATTACCATTGCAAAAGTTACAAACAGGGGAATATAAAGCATTGGAAACAAAGCAAGTCCAACATCCAGCAGGACGAACATTAAGTCTTAGAGTTTTAGGCTCAACATCTGAAGCAATGTAGTTACAAGCTCTAAAAGGCTTGGGTGATTCCACCCCCATGGCACTTCCAGGGATTTTAGCTCCCACAGCTTTTTTTCTTAAATGCTCTCGGCTCACTTTTTGCAGCTTTTCTTGGATCACCAACGTTTTGGCTTTTTAAAACTTTTGGGATCTCCACTGCACCTTTGGCTTTACCTTTATATCTTTACAAATTTCCGTGTCAGGGGCACACTGCTTGGCCTCCCAGGCCCTATGCATTTGAGGTGGAAGCCGTCTTACCCTCAGAATTTGTGCATTTTCCTTGTACCTAAAATCAGCACCATGTGGATGCCACCAAGATTTGCTGCTAACCGGAGCAGTAGCCAGGCTTTTTTCTCTCTTGGCTGTAGAGTTTGATTGCCTGGATCATTGTTTTTTGTGAACCTGATTGTGAAGAAAAGGTTTTCTATGTTGCCGCCATTTTGGAACCTCACATGGCCTCTGTTGCCATTCTAGAACATGGTGCTCTGCAGCTTTTTCCTCTGAGCAAATTCTTTTACTCTTGCCCCAGGGACATCTTTTTTATCTCTCTGTTTTTCTTCAGCAATCAAAATCTCAGCTCTGTCTTTACAATCTATAGCATTCCTGGAATTTTCCTTTTGGCCAAACTCAAAGTATTGCAAATTATCCTGCTGGGCTCTTTGCTTTTGATTTGCAACATAAACCTGGCTAAAAGCCCCCAACAATAGCCATGCCACAGCCTCCACATTTGATTGCCTTGAAATTTCCTTTTTAAGATTAATCAGTCTATTGTCCTTTGTCTCAGTCTCAGGAAAATCTCTGGGCATGAGCAAAATGCAGACAAACTTTCTTCCAAGCCATAACATACATCATGAGAGTCCAACAACCAGTGCAGTCCTTCTCAGCAGAAACCTCCCAAGCCTGGTCTTTACCATGAAGCTTTTTATCAGCATTTTGATCTCCTAAGCTCTGACCAGAATCTTCACTATAGAACAGCCTAAGCTGTGCCAGCTCTATGCATCCAGGCAACATGTCTGAACCTTTTAAAACTGCCCACAAGCCATTTTCAAAGCCTCTCGAAAAACTTGGTCAGGTATAGTCACAGCAAACGACCCCACTCTCAGTACCAAATTCTGTCTTAGTTACATTTTACTCATCTCTAAGACAAAATACCTGAAGCCCAAAGCTGGGAAAGGAAAGGTTTATTTCTTACAGTTTTTGGAGGTTTTAGTCTATACTCAGCTGGCTCCAAGGCAGGTGGGCATGGCCGAGCCACAGTTCATGGCAGCTGCAAACAACAAGGCAAAAATCAGCAAAAGAGCTCGATATACACCTTCTTCCTGTCATTACATTACAGCCTGGCTCCCACCCCTATGTGGGTGTAGCACTGACACCATCACTCCATGCACTAGACAATGAAACAATCACAAATAAATAATGCAAATGCCTGAGGCCTGGGGCCCACCGACATAAACTGTGACAGCTGGCATGACACTTTGGGGGGGCATCTAGACACAAACCATAACACCCACTAACTGCAGTTCATGGATTCTGCCTCCTTTTTCATTGAAGTTTGATATTTTATTCTGTTCTTCTGGAATAAAACAAAGGCAAAATACTATTTGCTGCTCTCGACAGGAAAACAAGGACTAAAAGTGTGGTAAGAATTTAACGTGCCATAGATTTGTGAAAAGGTTCAACAAGGACAAAGTAAAACACGAAGGCTTTTTGAGTTTTGTTTTGTTTTGTATTTAGAGGAAGAAGTCAGGAATACAAAAGCAGAAGAAGTCTCACTGCAAGGCCAAAAAGACAACTATTGTTGGCAGCTTTAAATTGAAGCAAAACACCTTAGCCCTTGCAGAAGGTTGTACATTGTCCCTGGTGAGACGAAGAATTAAATACTTGTCACAGGTGATCTATGGCTGACATTTAGCACCAAGTGGCGGAGTAAGCTGCAGACCTCTCTGGTAGCTATGTTCTCCCAGTTGAGCAATGAAAAGTGAAGGGCAAGGCTTCAGCTCCACAGGTTTTTTCTGCTTCAAATGCCCATCCTAGTTATCGCTGATAAAACATTTGAAAGGAAAGAGTAGAGCAAGTTTAACTGAGTTACTAAAAGAGTATAATGGTATCCATTGTTTAAGGTCAAAATATTATTCACTTAGAATTTGGATACTGGGTCACTATTAATGAAATATTAAGTATAATTTGTATTATTAGTCTTTGATAACAGGAATTTTTCATCAGATCAAAATATAAAGTAGAATTTTATTGAATATTCTTAACTGGTTCCATGCCCATTGTGGGCACATTGTTTATATGTCTGATTTTGGACAGACTTTGGCACCTTCTTTGAATAACTATCTGAATTTGTATAAACATGAAAAAGAATAATTTCTTGACATGTGGTTTCTTAATTTTTACCTTTTCTGTTCATATATTTTTTATTTCTTTGACGTAAGTACATGTACGATTGTTTTTAGTACTGAATAGCTCAAAAGCTTGTGATTGCAAAACTGCATAACTATTCCATCATTCTTTCAGGATATAGAAAATAATTTTGACAAGTTAGGGAACATCCTGCCAAAGAATTTCTACATATATTTCATAGATTAGTTATACAATTTTAACTTGTTAGTAAATATAAATGAACTAATAGTCACAAGTCACATAAGAGCTTTTTTCTATAATATTCATATGGTCAACCAGGCTAATGTAATTTAGCTTTTCCTTAAAAAAATCGACCATATTGTAGCTTAAATTCACAAATTCTAGCTGGAAAATTCATCAGACTTGAATTAGTCAACTGTCACTTGACTCTTACCTTGTGTTTAATCAAGAATTGATATCACAAATGGATATGTGTATGAAAGAGAATGTATATGTGAAGATCTACAGAATGGATTATCTAAAAACACACACAAATGAATTTCAAGGGCTGCAAATGATTTTCGATTTCCTCAGCCTTTCACCATGCATGCATTTCTTTAAAGAGAAATCTATGAATCCTCTATGATTTCAGCAACCCTCTGGAGTTCCCTGCCCAGAGGAAGCTGTAAACATTCTAGATTATAGTCTTACACATAAACACATGAATTTTACTTTTGCACCAGTGAGGACTTAGAAATAACAGTTTTCCATTACAAAGGAAAATGTAACTATATGTGGAGGATTCAGAGAGAAATGTGGTGTCTATAGAGATCTCTCTCCTGTAACTCTCTCTTCTTCCAGAGTGAGCACATCCTCCACCTCCAGCTTTCCTGCCTTAGTGCCTTGAGGTCATTTGATGCTAATGTGTTCTCTTATACACCATTTCTTAATGGATATGGGACCGATTACAAATATTCTACACTAAAAATCCTATTTTTAATTCAAACCCATTCCCTTTCTTCTACTCAACTCAAATACTTTTTACATAGCACTATCCCACTCCAGAACGGCATCAAATGACATTTATTGTGTTCAATTCTCTGTCTCTGCATAATAAAATATAAATTCTACAAATATGTATTTTATTTCTTGTATTTGGCCATTTGCTGGGCTGCGCTGGTAACTAGCAAAAAGTAGGTGATGAAGACACATTCACAGGCGGCTGTCCTGGTACACACCTATAATCCCAGCAACTCCCAATTGCGTCATTGCCTAGGCTGAGCAGGAGAAACACAAATTTGAGCTTTGCCTGGGCAATTTATCAGTTTAGTGAGATCTTGTATCAAAATAAAAATAAATAAACAGTTGGGGATACAGCACAGTTCCAAGGGCATAGATTCAATCCTTGAAGACAGAGAGAGAGAGAGAGAGAGAGAGAGAGAGAGAGAGAGAGAGAGAGAGAAACATTCCTGAGTGAATATACTGTATTTCTTACCTTGATATATATTGGTTGTGAATCAAGAGCCTTTGATCTGCGTTCCCGTTTCTCAGCACCAGGCCTAGGAAGTGGAAGCATCTTAATGGGTCCACCATTGTCAAGGCATGGAAGGCGCATGTGGCAACAGATGTTAACTAAAGCTTCTATTTGCAAAAATAAATGTATAACCTTCTTACTCACATCACCTTGGTCAACGTAAATGCTATAATCACATCAAATTCCCAGGGAAAGGGAAGGGGTATTCTGCCATGTGCTCAGGTGAAAAATGAGAAACATTGAATAAGTGCTTCATAATCAACATCACAAATTTTCCCTAACAGGTGATCAGTACACACATATGTGTAATATACATAATGTGGAGGATTATGTATAGTTTACTAATGCTGAATTTTTATCTTGAAAATTTTACACTTCTGTGTATAAAATACCTACCCCCATCATTTCACTGGCTGGAAATCTTTATTACAAGTGTCTTGGCAAAATAAAAGAAAAGAAACAGATTCAACTGTAAGCATTGAGCTTATTTGGTTTCAGCTTTGTGTCTTGCAGCGTTAAGATATTTTTCTTTCAGAAAGAACTCATCTCAGAGATGTATGAAAACAATGAGGTAGTCTCAGTTTCTTTCTTCCTTTACTGTTTCTTTTGTTGCCTTTTTTTCTTTTAACTTCCTTCATTTTTTCATATGTTGCTCTTCATTTTTTTCTTTTCTCTCTCTAGAAGTGCCAATAGGTTTACTTTAATAATTTTCTTTATGTAAAAACAGATTCATAGCAAAACATTAAAGTTAAGAAAAGATGACATAATTACCTGAAACGTCACCATATGTGGAGTTTCACTATTTCTTTTATTTTTACCTTTCTCTTTATTCCACACAAATATGCACATACAAATATGCATTCATTCACACAGTAGAAGCACATCACATATATCTATTTATTCAAATTTGCTATTATTCTATAAACAGATTCAGATTTGGATTTTCTCATCCCTGAGACACAATACCAGGCACCCACAGTTTGCGACCAGAGTTTTGTTTTGGCTCGCAGACAAAAGGTATTTAGTTCACAGTCAGTTTCCTCCAAAGCAGATGGCATGGCCCGAGACTACGGAGACAGAAATCTACTCTTGGCATGGGAGATGGGAAGCAGAAGGAGTCGAGGAGGGAGCTGGAAAGGGGAGCATAATCTGCCTCTTCCAATCAGGCACCCCCTCCTAAGAGCAGGTCGGTTAATGTGTCCATAACCCAACCATCTTCCAAAGACCCCACCTGTGATTCCATGAAACTTTGGGGGGATATCTACATAAAATCATAACAGTATTTTGTTGTTGTTATCTGTCCCATATGATGTTTTCTGTTCAAAACATCATTACCAATCATTTAATCATTACCAATCAATTTAATCTGTATTTTAATGCTTACATAGTAACATCTAAGTTAATTTGGAATGTTAAAGCTATGTCTTAGTTACTTTTTACTTATCGCTGAGACAAAACATCTGATGCCCAAAGTTGGAAAAGGAAAGGTTTATTACAGTTTTTGGAAGTTTCAGTCCATACTGAGTTGGCTTCAAGGCAGGGTGGCATGGTGGGGCCACAGTTCATGTCGGCTTCAAACAGCAAAGCAGAAACCAGCAAAAGAATAAGACACGCCTTCTTCTTGCCATTACCTTGTATGCTGGCTCCACCCCATGTGGGTGTAGCATTCACATCCCCAATCCAAACACTTGACAATGAACCTATCACAAATGCACAATGCAAATGCATGAAGCCTGGGGGCCACAGACATAACACATGACAAGTTATTACCTTCATTAATATTATGACAGTACATACTTATATATTTCTACCCTAAATAGTGACAGTTTCCAATAAGCAATGATTTCCCATTCTATCCTCTACCTAGGTAATATCTAATTCACTTTCTGTCTTCTATAATTTTGCCTTTTGTGGCTCACGTACATGTCAGAGTTATACAGTGTTTATTTTTCTGTCTTTCTTATTTGACCTTGTATACCATTGCATTGTACATTTCCTGTGACTAATAATCCCTCATCTGTATATATCTTATTATGTTGATCCACTTGTCTTTTAATGGACTGAGTCTTCAGCACATTGTGTCTTCTAGCTTCTGGCCAAAAAAAAGGACAAATTTGTGGTATGTTAGTTATTAAATACTTATTCAATATCCCCCATTTTTCACCTGGTCACATGGCAATATGGCCTTTTACTTTCCCTGAGAATTTGATGTGACCATAGCATTTACCTCAACCAAAGTGATGTAAGACTAACATTGCTATGAATGTCGTTGTATTCATATCTGTTTGCGTTCTCATTTTCTGTTCTTCAGGGTACATAATTTCCGCTGGGCTTTCTGGTCCAGTAATTCTGCATTTAACTTCTTTGGGAAGCTATTCTGCAGTGGATACCCTCACATCTTCTAACAATGACCATGGCTCCAATCAGTGCATCTTCATCAATGTTTGGTTTTTTTTTTTTTTTTTTTTTTTCAATGCTTGTTTTCTTGCACTTTTTGAACTGTGGTTTTATAAGTGGATGTGAAGTGCTATTTTATTGTGGTTTGATTTGCATTTCCCTGATGTTCATTTCATATATTTGAGTGCTTCCTGCCTATCTGTGTTTTTTTGGAGAAGTCTTTAAACCATGTACTTACTTTTGAGTTGGATTGTCATTTTGAGGTTGCTTTGTACGTATTTTTATGCATTGCAGATACTTTATTTGCAAATGATTTTTTTTTCTGGCTTGGTTTCATATTGTTTACCGAATGATGCATCTATTGTCTTTCAGTACTATTAACAATCTTGCAATAAACATATTTGCTTCTATGAATGCTCTCTGTTTCACCTTGTAGAAATAAAACTGATGGCTAAAGTATACTTAGTTTTGAAACTTTTGACCTATACTGTAGTAACTGATATCCTCTTGCCAATGCTATATGAAATATCTAACCTCTATATTATTATTCATACAACCCTTCTCAATGTTTCATATAAAAGTTTTCACAACTTTATTGGGGTTCTTGGAGGCAAAATGAAAATATGAATGTGGGAGAAAATTTTGGAAACAAAATTTAAGTGAAATAATTCATAAATGTGAAATTAATTTTGTTAATATAAGAAAATTGAATTCTTGGATAGTAAATTTTAAATGAATGGTATTAGAGTAAGGATTTTATAAAAATAGAAATGTCTTAGTTAAATTCTGTACAAATCAGATCTGCTTTTCATTCACACAGATGAAAATACAGGGGCAGGAATATTGCACAGTAGCACAATGCCTGCCTGGCAAGCACAAGATTGTGAGTTGATTCCTGGTACAAAAAAATGAAGATATAGTTAATAAGGAATTCCTGTAAAAATATAGTACCTATGAAAAATATTTCCCATGCATATACTAATAGTTACATGTTACAATTTGTGTTGCTTGTGTATATTAACGTTTCATGTGGAAATTACTAAAGCAAATTATTAACACCTTAACACATATATATTATACAAATAAATTATTTAAAACCTGATAACTATCTGAAGAAAAGATTTTAAAGTATAAATAAAAATATTCAGAGATACAGTGTCAATGCTCCTTGCATGTAAAATGCATAATTTATTTACTTTGTAGAAACAGCATTTCATAATTACAAATACTGGAAGGGATAGATTTAGCCATTGTGTCATCCATTATGAAAATCTGTAATAAACAATGTGATAGCCAGCTTAACACGGAGCAAAGATGCTGGACTTCGTGCTCAGTGAGTCTTACCTTGCACACATGCCTTTGTCCTCACTTTCTGTGTGACCTTGGGCAAGTTATCCATATTTTCTAACTTTTATGATTTTAATCCATGAGCAAAAATAATGATACTGGCCTTACTGAGAAACCACAGGTATAAATGACATAGTACATATATGTTCTGTGAATCATGGCATATTTTATATGGCAAACATGCATTATAAATATATAAAATGTACATTTTTCTTGACTGTGATCTATCTCAAGCAGAAGTGAAACTCAAGACTTCGTCAGGTACAGGATTACTGTTCCATAGAGATAAATGAATGAAAATGGTCTGCATTCTAATTCCATATATACTACTCTTTAAATTTTATGCTGTTATTCTGTTCTGTTAAAGGGTCTCCAAGTAGCTTGTGGTATTTATTTAAATAATGAAGGATTTGTTTCTCAAATTAGAGGCATCTTTATCTCTAATGTGAAGAATTACATTAATATCAGTAGGAGGCTGATGTGACTGTCACGCTTATGGAGACAATGAAAGGAATTCCTGACAAACAGCCACCACTGTGCCTTCTCAGAAGGGGAAATTCTGTATCTGCCCCCTGTTGTGATGTTTTAATTCCTGTATTGCACACTGCAGATACTAATTAATATGTATAATGTTTACATAGATTATTGAAGATATTTATTTGTTGTTTGCAAAGGTAATCTCTTGAAAAACTGAAGTTCATCCTATTTAGAAGCAAATATTTTATGTGATAGTAAACTCACTCTCTTAATGAATTCACACTCTGCTGTGTGTAATTATAATTCCTTTGTTGTTATTTATCTGAGTGTAGGTCATGTGATCCCAGATCTGACACACTGTAGGTATATTTTAAGAGAATTATTGAATAAACAATCTGATAAAAATCAGAAAATATAAGAGTTATTGTGACTGAAATCATCCTTTGAGACTTGTATAGTGGGCCATAAATCAATCATCTTTTTACAGGATAAAGAGAACTAGAATTTCCACCCCCAAATACTGCACTATTATTTAAAAATTAAAGAAAACACGATCTACTTATACAGGAGGAGGCCAGGACCTCAGACTCAGGACAGATCCTCTGACTTGCTAATTACTAGTCACCCCTGCAGGTCTTTGTACTGAAACTGACTCCACCGATTCATTGAGTTTCTTCCTCCACAGCCCCTCTTCAGTTTTCAAAGACAAGAAGAAATTAAACAAAACTTGAAGAATTGAAGTACTGATAACTCAGTTTCTTGTATTCATAGTTGCAAACAAAAGTTTTAACAAGTACATAGCAAATTACCCAGTTTTAATTTGATATGCAATCCCCATTTCTAATTCACAACTCCATCTTTACTCCTTAATACACTTTTAATTTCTTCTTCTGAGTATATTTAGTTCTCCTTCCTTTCCCCTAAAAGCCATCCTCCCAAGAACTGGGAATTTTGAAGAATTCGCAGTGACTGCAGGAGAGGGTAGCTCATTTAGTCACATTTCCCGTGAATTCTTAGAAAATTCACAGGAATTAGTAAAGTCTAAAGGTAGCATCTATGAACATGAGGGAATGGTGCCTCCTCAGAAAAGGTGATCACTCTCCAGGTTTGTTTCTAAATCCACCGTTTGGGCCTCCCACGAGTCAGCTCTGAGGCTGTTCCTTGCTGCTTTCATGTTAAAAAGCTCCTTTGTCAATGCCCTTAGGTCCAGTGGTGATAACTGCTACAGAAAAATACTTGTGATAGAAGGATATATTTTCAATAACCCTTGACTTTTATTAGTTCAGTCACTGCTACAATAAAGGGTAAGTGGGCCCTTGATATTTTAAGTGTTCCATGTCCTGCTCTGTCTATTTCCCAGGTCAGCATTTTTTACTGATGAAAATTCTGGTCTGGATTTTGG
This sequence comes from Cavia porcellus, assembly GCF_034190915.1. NCBI lineage: Eukaryota > Metazoa > Chordata > Mammalia > Rodentia > Caviidae > Cavia > Cavia porcellus. The sequence goes on from NW_026947490.1 coordinate 76,489,754, forward strand.
TTAGCTGTCATGGGGTGAAAGTCTGCAGTGTTACCTACCTTTGAGCTTTGATTACTATCCCCAAATGTCTATGATCAATAAGAGTAGCATGAGCTCATGTAGAGGTTTCCTTATTTTCATTATGTCTGAAAAACAAGTGTCAGATTATAAAATCTATAGTAGTGTGCTTGGAGTACAGAGGATTCTTGAAATAGACATAAATAACATAATTTCCTGTGATAACAATTTAAACACAACCAAGGAGATTTTAAGAATCGTTTATAAAATTTTGCAGAAGAATTCTGTCATTTCAGATCCATGTTGTAGATAATTTTTTAAAAATTCTTTTATGCATGAAACTTTTAATAGCCTATAATTTTTAAGACCTTTCTAAATAGGTGCTGGTGTGAAACCAGTGTCTGACAAAAATTATTTTGCATGAAGATGTATGGATCTAATATTTTAATATAAGTTCAAATTTGCTCAAGGATTCAATTCAATCTAATTGCTCATGTATCCTTAGATAGTAGATCTATGGTAAACTACATATTACATAGAGAAAATTTAGCTCAAGTATTTGGCAATAAATTAAAAGTTGACCTTCAAAAGGGTAGAGATGAGAAAGATTTATTGTCCTCTGACATTCAAAGCTGCTTTCTCAGGATTTCAGTGAAATGGCTATTGATACAGAGTATAAGCAGTAATATAAAAACAAGGAAAAGTGGATACTAGCAGTAATACTAAATGCTGCGTAAATTATTGATCCTCCCGGAGCTCCCAGCGGTCATCAGGGAAATGCAGGAATTAGATGATCTCTAAGAACAATATGAATTAGAAATTTCTGCTTTTATTGAGTGCCATCCATGTTTTTGAAGAAAAAAAAATTGGAGCCAATTTTAGATGACTAGTTGAAAATCTTTCTTTTAATTTTATATTTTAAAAAGATTAAGACAAAACAGGACTTAACAGAGCAGATCAGAACAGAACAATGTAAGCAACACAGTATTTCATCAGAAGACTACCCGTAATTAACAGTAACTACCATGATATCTCTTTCTTTGAAATAGTTGAGTATGACTTCATATCCAATAGTGTCAAACATAACAAAATAGTATAAAAACATTCAAGAGAATGAGAGTATTACAGGGTTTTCAGAACCAAATACCAGAAACCAAACAATAGCTACTATAATATCTTATTTTCCATAGGAAATTTGTTTATACTTTCACACGTAGTATAATCCACTAAAGTACAACATGAGGTATGTTAATGATATTTTCATTGGGATTGCATTGAAAATCTTATAAAAAAGAAATGTTGAAAATCTTATACAAAGTTAATATTTTGATTTATATGCATTTCCCTGTATATTTTATAATGTTAGCCTTAATGATAAATCTTTACTTCTTTGTAAAAGAATTTAGAGTATTATCTTCTCTCCTTTCACTCTTAGATCTGTGATGGAATGAAATAAATTTAGAAGCAAATCAGTACTGGTTTTATTTACATACAGCTTTAAATATAAGAGGCATTGTCTTTGTTTGTTTGTTGTGATGAGCAAAATAAACCTCAGGAGCAGTGCAGAAAGGGAATCATGGGTATCAGGTAAAACAGATGATATTTAAGTTCAGTTATAAAAAACAATGAGAGAAGAAAACCAAGTCAGACTTTGTAAATTTTATGTGAAATCAGTCTTATGGCCAACAGGGAAGATAAAATTATATAATCAACTAAATGATCAAAACATAAAATTATGAATTTAAAAAATAGTAAAGTAGACTATATTATCAGAAAATTCATTTGAAAAAAAGCCAAAACATACTTTCTCAGAAATGAATTTTTAAAAAGCTATTCAGTTTCTTGCTATAGAAGCTAATTGGAGAATACATGAGCTATCTTTTCTTATCTAAACTTTGTTTTTTTATGCTAGTTAAGATTAAGAGCAACATTTCCTTGGCAAGAATTTCGACTTAAGAGTTTAAGAGTCAAGGATCCTTTGAAATATCTATTCAGTCACTGTGTAGAAGCTTTTCCTAGGTGAAGGACTTCATGAGGTTTTTAAATCCTGGGAAATCAGATGATTTGGGAAATAGTCGAGAAGATAAATGGTGAAAGATTTGAAGTGTAAAAGTGGTATTTCAGTAAGAAATTACATTAGAGGGAAAATCTAAGTTAAAACTTCTTAGATCAGTGTAGTGGCTGATTGTTGGGTCAACTTGAGAAGTTTAGAAAGTTAACTAAGACAGACAGTTTAGCAATTCTACACCCTAGAGTGTAGAAAACCTGCCCTAGAGTGTAGATTACCCACTCTAGGGCAGATCACCTGCATGGTATAAAAGAGAAATCAGGAAGGACAGACAGCTTCTGCACTTGGGAGGAGCTCCACTGTCAGCCTTCAGGTCGTATGTCATCTCCTGGCTTCTAGTGCAAACTCTGCCTTCAAAAAATGTCTTGGTGAAAACTTATGAGATTTTCCAGTGGAAGGATTGGACTAGTGCTAATGTATTCGGAAGAGGCCCTCTAGGGTTGTAGATGAGAAAGAAGAGTACTGTAGGAGGTCCATTCATTTTAAGGAATTTCAGGCTGAATGTGTAGCCTGCTGTCTGCTTGATTTTTACAAGAGCTATCTGACTGGATCCTTCCCTGACTTTTACAATAAGTAATGGCTGACTGAACAGGAAGCCATACGGCATCCAGGAAAGCTAAAATTTCCTGTGGATGTTGAACAAAGGTATTTTGAGCTGTTTAGCTTCTTCTCTCTTTCTAAATGGTCTTTTGAACAGAGAGAATTTGAAAGATATAAGCCGAGTCTGCATAAAGGGTAAGATTTATACCTGCATCCAACTGGAGAGCTCTGGTAAGGGCAAATAACTCAACTTTCTGCACTGATATGAAGTTGCCTGGAGGGTGTCCTAACTCTGTAACATCTTTCAGACTGACAAGAGCATGTCTTAACAACCCATGCACTTCTATCAGGAGACACCTCTCTGTGAGCCACATATCATTGGGATCAAGCAGAGGACTTGTCTCTCAAGACCAGCCTGGAGCCGCAAATAAGGTCAACTATGTCCATGTGGGAGCACTGGAAGTGGGTGGGTTTCAGGGTCGTGTAACAGACTGGCAAGGTTAAGAATGTGGCAAACCATATGGTGAGTTTTGGTGTTTATAGGAGGAGAATCTTCATGCCATCAGAAATCTAACAAAAAAACCCTTGTATTCCGGGTATCAAGAACTTAATGAGGAATGTAAACTGGCTTGTACCATGCTAAAGTAAACCTGGGAGCTTCCTCCTGTAGAAGAACTCCCTAGGGCCTCTAAAAAATCCCTGACTATTGACAGCCTGAGACCATGAGCCCAGCTCTAGGCCACTGGATCCAATGATTTGGAAAGATATGTTACTGTGTGCTGGGGAGACCTAAGCATTTAGGGTCCAAAGGCCGTAAAACATCTAAGGGGAATCCTCAGAATTTCACAGATGAAACTTGCATGAGCTTCAGTCTCCAGTTTTACTGTTATGAGAGGTTGTGAAGAAAGAAAAATGGCCCCATATTCTACGATCTGCAGTGCGTCGTCATCTCTTTCCCTCTGCCTTCTGGTCCCACTGGACAAGGGCCGTGGTTCAGCTGTAACTGGGAGAGGAGGCTTTCTGTAAGGGGCTAAAGTGGATCCCTAGCATGTTCCCTGCAGGGCCACAGGGCTCAGGGTCGCAGCCCAGAGATGTCCAGGTCCCACCAGTGAGTGAACTTGCCAGAGCCCTTCAGTGCCATGGGCCTGTCTGTCAACAAGGTACAAATAGCAGAATGAGAGAGCTCAGAGAGGCTCCAGAGGACCCTTGGATCTGTGAGGTCCTGCGTGATCTGGGAAAAGTCCTGTTGTAGATGGTCATATTTGCTGGCTGGACACTTGCTATCCATCTTCAAACTGGGATAAAGAGCCTAATCCCTCACTGATGGTGCATGATTCTTCTTGTGGAAATCAGCTCTTTTCCTTGACTGTGTATTCTGGCTACTTTGGCACATTTTTTTTTTTTAACTAGCCTGCTGAATGTCACCTAATATGGCAGTAGATCTATGAAAAATATAAAGTATTAGGAAACAGAAATTTTGGCTTCTTGTTCTCCTGTTACAGCGAAAAAGTAAAGAAAGTATGGGTAAAAAAGTTCCATAGGCTTCCAGAGGTATCTTTGAGTATTACCTTCATTCAGGAAGATTTTCTGCAGAGGGTTTACAAAGGAGCCACCTGTGGGTCAGGGTAAAGAGTGAAAAGTGGCCATCTGCACACTAGAGAGCTGGAGGAGCCAATGCAAAGTTGGCGGTCTGGAGCTTAGTGTAGCACCCAGTGCCAGTCATTATGGAGAAGTGGAAGGTTCTGCCTTGGAAGGCTGAGAAGTCTGCACAGAAGCTGGAAGGAACCTCAGATGATCATCAGAATCCAAAGAAGCAAAAGCGGAGACTTTTTTTTTTTTCCCCTCTTAATTCCAAGCAGACTGCAAGCCTATTAGTTCTGGCCAATCATATCCAGGGTACATCTTCTTTCTTCAGCTTGTGATTTGCATGTCAGTCATTCAGATCCACCCAGGTTTGCACACCACTCATCTCTCCATGAATTTCCTAATCCATTCAAACTGACATCACCATTAACTATGGATGTGTTCTGAATCCATGTACTAAGATACTGAAAGCTATCCATGAAAGTCTTACTTAATTTTGACATGACCGTGTAAAAGTAGTAGTATTCGATTCTGAATCAAGAACAGATTTCCATGTAGTGTACAAGTTCATAAAACTAACATGGAATGGAAACCACATTTCTGAAAAATCAAAGGAAGTGCTCGACCATGGCAGGAACAAGATGCATAAACAAGGTCTAAATTGAAGGCCCCATCATCTGTGATGACTGAAGACAGCTTTTGTCTCTAATGAAAATTTTATTTTAAAAGGAAGAATTGGATTCTCAGACCTCAAGACTTAAAGGGACTATAAAACAATATTAGTTAAAGAAAAGAGTTTACTTTGATTGAATTCAGTTGACAAAGATTTTAACTGTGAGCCATCACACTGGCAATAGAATTTTCATGGAAGTGTGAACACTAAACAGAGAACAAAAATCTCCAGGATTTCTCATAGCAAGTTTGAAAAGTGAGTCTGTTGAAGCAGATATAATTTTATTTGAACTAAAGTTTCTAAAATAGCTGTCTGTATGTGCCAGCATTTCCTGTTTCTCACATAGCCCTAGATACTGAATCTGAATACCTAGAAATCCAGCAGGGATTGTACCCTGGAAATCACCAGAAACCAAAGTAGATACAGACATCCGATTCAATAACTAGAAGATGATATAATTGGCTTGGGTGAGGGAGTTGAGGCCGATTCCCCAGGTATAGAAAACATTTCTCAGTGTTGTACTCTATCACTTCTATGTGGTGCTGAATATTTTCAGGAGTTGGTTATAATCAATATCCTTGACAGTGACTGCTTCATCAGTGCTGGAGAAGGGCAAGAAAAAAAAAAGACTGAGTAGGTTTTGTCATAACTGGATTTTTAGAAAAATCTTCTCTTCTTAAGTGTATGTTTAAAAACCAAAATTTTCTTTCAAACTACTTGAGATTCTGACTGTTCACTGAGAAAAGTAACCTGAAGCTTTATAAATTATTCTAACATTTTGGGAATCGTAAATACATTTTTTCATAATAAATTCCTTTTTTCAAAAACTCATGCAAGCATCTTTCCCTTGACTACCTGTATTTCATGTTGATAGAATTAAAATCTGTGCCTTTTGTCACTGTTTTTACACAAAACATAGAAATGATGCCTTCTTAGCGACCACAACTTATTACATCTATTGTACATTATGTTTTCCCACACACAGTCAAAGTTAGAAAATCAAAGCTGTTGACTTACCTACCACTCTTTACTCTGAACAAAGCTGCATTGAAATTGTGACCATTTCATATATTTAGTTGGAGTCCTTGCTCTGCTCATCTACATAAGCTCAACATACTTTTCCAGTATCCAATGTAAACAAAAATATTAAAATAATCTGTGTCTTGTAGAATAATTTCAGTAGTAAACAGAAATGCTGGTGTAATACAGAATATGTAACACACATCTGAGTCAGTGCTAAGAAATGGTTCTTTGTACCTTAGACAACCTGGGAAATACTAGATGTGCTAGCTAGTTACTGCCTTCTCCCATTATATGATGCTGATGTGGGAAATTCTGTACTGCTGTTTTATGGCAGATTTTGTCATGAGCTCTGTTTCTGCATATATATCACTGCCATACTATCTTATAGATTTATGCATATTTGCTATAAAAGTAAAACATTTAATTCTTCCTTTACTGACAAGGGCCTAAGGGATATGTATCACTAGGACAGTGTCACATATTTTTAATATTTTCAAGGACAAAAAAAAGAATGTGATTTTCAGATTAAAAAAAATATTCTGTGATGTGGAATAGTCATTTCGAAATGAAATATTTACCTGGTGGAATCTTTCTCAAAAAAGGGTTAAAAATAGGAGAATAAGAGAGGACCTGGATTTAGGTGTGCAAAATGTCTAGGTCTAACTGCTTCAGATATAAATTTTATTTTCATTGATTCATTGAGGTTTCCTTCAGAAGTAACAGACGGCATTAGGATCAATACAGAGACATAGTAATAACCAACACACTATCATTATTCTTCATTTTTAAATTTATTTTGTATCATTATATGTTTGTAGTACATGTATTTTATAATCATCTTGGGTGGTGGGTAATGATTCAGCTGGCTGCCTTTTTAACAATTTCCTTTCCCATTGCTTCCTCCTGGCTCTTCTATTCCCTTTTCCCCATGTTCTTGTTGATATTACTAATGTTAGCTCATGTTTCTGCGTGTAATGTTTACATTCATTGAGGTTAGTAGGTTCCCATCCATGGCACATCTTTGTTCTCCTCCTCCCCTTCCATGGACTCTTGGATTCCTTCACATTTGTAAGACATGTATCCCCTTGTCTCCTTCCATCCACTCTTTATTAATCTCTTTGTTTGCACTTTGCCCTATTCAAATGAGAGAAACCATATGGTATTTATGTCTCTGTACCTGATTTATTACACTCAACATTATATTTTCCAATTGCATTCATTTTCCTGCAAATGTCTCAGAGATTTGTCCTTTTTATAGCTGGGTAGTATTCCATTATGTATAAACAGCACATTTTCTTTATGTAATTAATTGTTGACAACTACTGTCACACTTAAAAGATATCGAGGAAGGTATTCAAAAGGACAAGAATATTATAAATAATGCTATAAGGTCAGAAGGAATTTCTGTGAAAGAATGTATATCCTCCTGGTGACCTTTAAGATGAAAATCAGTTATCAAACAGTGAGAAAGAGTCAAACAATCTAGAAAGAGACCATATCATCATGCCGTGGACCTGCATCTACCAAGAATCTAAACTGTATGATGTCAACAATTTTGTCTTCTGCGCAACATTTCATTTTTTTTTTGTCCATATTTTCAATCACATGTCTTCGGTAAATCTTGTGTCTTTGGAATACAATGATTTTCTCTCTATGCAAGCTCATACCCTCGCTGTTGCCTGCCCACATCTCTACTCTCAAAGCACATACCATCTCAATGCTCAGGATTTGCCATGAGCTGTGACAGCTCCTTTCCCACCTGTATTTGAAATTGGGTTTAAAGGCATGTTGAATGTGTTAGTTTACCAATTAACTGAAAATAACTGAAAAACATTTGTAAGGGTGTTAAAAAAATAGAGGAAAGCTCACCAGGATTACAACTGACAAAATACTTGACACTAACAGACATTTGCACTATACTTGGTAACTATATTATCTTTTATTTTCTAAGATGTAGTATAAGATGATTCTATGCTACTTTTTTAGATGTCAGGTACCTCTTTTCTGTTTGATAATATGAGAAATGCAAAATAAGCTCGTTCTTGTGTTATCAACCTGACTTCCACAGACTCAATACTGAGCGTGTGTTAATTCCTGTGGACTTTTGCCGGGTGACATTTGAGCTTAAGTTTTGAACCTCTGAAAACAGGACATTAAGTCTGATAATTTTTTTTTTTGTAATTTTCTAATTCTTTCAAATGTTCAAAGCTCAGGTGCCAAAAAGTTTTTATACCTAGTAAACTAAGTGATTTAAAAAAAAATAAAATGTACTTTATGTCTGCATAATTTTAAATTTTGTGTACGTTCATACACTTTCTTTTTTCCTGAAGTAAATGTTCCTGAAAGAAGTTTCTACTGCTTCATGGGCCTAACTCAGATCCCTGTGGATCTTGATGGCCCTCCTCATGGCTCCTTGCCCAGCCAGCTTCCTGCCTGCATGGCCTGCTCACTTGCAGTGGCCTCTGACCCACTGCCTGACCAGGGCCACCACATTATTTCAGCACCACAGTGGAGGATGTGGGCATCCCAGAAGTGCTACACAAAGCTTCCCAAGAAAATCTGTATTTGCTTCCTGGTAATTCATGCACTCTTTAGTCCATGAAATAAAAGCAAAATTCTAAACTCCAGAGTTTTCAGTTTCCCGATTTGAATATTGTTATTATTAAAGTTACTCCAAATTTCAGCAAGTTCTTCTATCTCTATTCTCTCTTAGGGATATGTTTTATATATATATATATATTTTTTTTTTTCTCAGTCAGCATATTCTCAGCTCTGGCCTCTTTTGGATTTGGCTCCTGACTTGTCTGTGTGCCCTAAATGATATGCTGTTTTAGGATCACCTTCTCACATCATTCTGATCTCATTTTCTCTTCTGGCATTGAGTGTATATTCATTGGAGGTGAATAATATGTTACAGAGCCTATGAGCTTATTATGTATTATTATTTTCTTTCTAATTATGGCATCTTAAACAATTAGCAATAATCACAGCGCTCAAGATCAGTTCTTCCCAGTTTCCTCTGCAATTATGATGTTAATTAGAAGTGAGGAAAGGACTTCAGGGAAGTGTCTGCTATGGATTGGAAACTGGTGGTCAACTTAACACCAGCTGGATTACATCAGCACAGTGCTGAGTGTAGATGTTTCACCTGAGGAAAGTTGCCACCATAAACAGAGATGTAGAGGAGAAGGGAGGCATTTAGGCATTATAGGTTCTCCTACAAATTGCTGTTTGAGCCGTTGGTTCTCCTGGAGAAGCTCTGGTCCTCACATTAAGCATTACTTCCTGGCTCAAGAGGGGAAGACACGTGCCAGTTGGTCTCCAGGATGAACTCCTTATGCTGGCTTCCTGGCATGTACTTGACTGTGCTTATCATCAGAACAGCTAGGGGCTTCTGTGTCGCTGAGAATGGCTGTGTTGCTTTGTAGGACAACCCTGGTTCTTATTATGAGCATGACTTCTTGACTCCAGCATGGAACACTCAACCGACCAGCACAGCTCCTTCATCCTGCTGGCATAGACTTCCTGGCCACCACTGACCTTTGTGCCTTCCCAGCACGGATCCATAAAACAGACTGGTGTGAGTCCTTCTTGTGGGGCTCTGGACCTCCAGCTGGACTCATGGAAGGCATTGTCATGAGCTCTGGGTTTTCATCTGCACTCATGTAGGGCATTGCTGTGCGATTCGAGCCTTGGCTGAATACCCTATGCCTTTGATGTTGCGAATAGATTTCCTGTCTCCAAAGCTTAATTTGTTTCTGGCTGGTTGTGGCCAACACTGGAACAAAAAGCTGCCACAACCAGCCAGAAACAAATCCGAATGGACGCACAAAGTACATGACTGATAAATTGCCTTTTTCAGTGAATCGACTATTCCTATCTCATTTTACAAGAACTCGCTGTAATTTGGAGTAACTTTAATAATAACAATATTTAAACTATCGGGAAGCTGAAAACGCTGGAGTTTAGGATTTTGCTTTTATTTCAAAGACAGAGGAAGTCTTTGGATTTTATCGCCCACAAGTTTTGGGGACAGAAGTAGATGAGAACCACCTCAACCACACAGTGACATTATTAATGTTTCAAGTGTGAAAATTACAGAAATTAAAATGAAGCAAGCATCTATTCTGTAATAACATGGACTGAAAATTATATTAATATTCTTATTTCATAGATTTTGGTCTATTGAATTTTGAAGAAAAGCAAAAAGAATTAGAGAAATTAAGCAACTTCTAAGGCCACATATCTTATTACTTCCAGAGCCAATATTTCAATATTAGTAAATGCTCAGATAAATTACATATATTATATATTATATAGTTTTCCTTTATGTCTACTCTATATATGTTTCCCTAATAGAACAAATGGCATCAGAATTCAAAAATGTACAAAAAACAGAAAATTCTATATTTTATCTCTCAATAAAATGGCAATTTCTGCCTCTGACTGGGGGCAGCTTATAAATTATGGCATCCAATTTGAACAATAATAAAATTAAATGAAGAACCTCAGTTAAGTGGAATAACAAGGAAATCAAATGGGAAGCAACCAGAGGAATGAATGAATGAACATCTTATCCTGGTTAGTCATACGACTATGGATTTGTTACGAAAGGAGAGGGGTTTTTAAAAATATAGCAAGCAAAGTCTCCAATATTTGGCTCCTTAACTCACAGAAAAGTGCTGATAACTTGCAAAATATAAAAACTGAGACCTACATTTGTCAGTCCTGGTTTAAAAAAAAATAGCAAGGTCAGTAAGATACGCTGATTGTGCTTAAAATAACATTATTTATTAATGTTTGTCCTATGTGAGAATATGCTTAAAACTTGAAGTAGACACCCTACAGGTCATGGTTAGTACATTAACCAAATTGCCCCATCACCTTTGGCATCTGTTTTCATTTAACTTCCCTTATGTGCTGGAAAACAGGAAGAACATTTAGTAGTTAAACATGGGTGAAGTAGTTAGCAACTCTGAAATCTTAGTGAGACTGGTTATGATACAGCTTTTAAAAACCCCAAAAGTCACAGATTTAGAGATCATGTCTGATTTTGAGAACTGCCTCTAGAGATAAGATTTATCAATATAAACAGGTTAGATGAGGATTTATGATGAGAATAAATTGAAGATTCATGTCTGCTTGTGGTCACAATCAACTCAAACTTTAAATTTCCTGGTAATTCAGGACCTAAGTTGTGGATTAAAATCTGGTAGGCAGTTTAAACAGCAGGTGAGTGTAGATGGTTCACCTGAGGGAAATTGGCAGCATGAAATTTCGAGAGACTTGGAGAAGAAGCATTTAGCATTGTAGTTTCTCCTAAGTGTTGTTTGGAGCTGTTGGTTCTCCTGGAGGAGTTTGTCACGCTGGCTTCCCTGACACGAATTCAGCTGTTATCACTGGAGGAGCTCAGGACCTTGTCACTGAGAATGGCTGTGGTTCACTTTGGGGGAGATTTGGTCCTTAATTTGAGTATCGCTTCCTGGATCTGGAGAGGAAGATGTGTGCTATTCATTTTCCAGGAGTAGCTCCTCACACTGGCTTCCTGACATGAACTTGGCTGTTTCATCATCAGAGAAGCTTGAGACTTCATTATTGCTGAAGATGGCTATGGTGCCTTTCTGGGGAGACCTGTTCCTTATTTTGAACATCACTTCTTAGCTGCAGTGAAGAACCCTTAACCTATTAGCACGATCTTTCATCTGTCTGCCCTTTTTGGCTTCCACCAATGAGCTTTGGGCCTTTCCAGCATAGATCTGTAAAACAGATTTGCAAGAGTCATTGTTGTGGGCTCTAGGCCTCCAGTTGGACTTGTAGGGGCACTGTCATGGGCTCTAGGTCTTCAGCTGGACTGAGGCAGGGCATTGCTGTGGGATCCAGGCCCTTTCCTGGATTCTCTAGGTCTTTAGTTTGTGGACAGATTTCCTGAGTTTCTTGTGTTTGACTCTAGATGACTATCATAAAATAATACTACAAATTATGTGTCCTGTATGTAATTGTTTTCCTTGAAATCCCTTAATTACAACAATAAATCTTAAAAGTTTTAGTAAAAAAGAAGGGAGATGTGAGTGAATACTTTCTGAATACAAACTTTACCCTCTGCATAAAAAACAGATAGAGAGAGCATATTATTGAATAATTCATTGCTTTAACAGAGGGAGAAAGCTTGAGCTGTCAAACAAGCAAAGTATCTTAGACCATCTTTACCCGTCGAGGACCTCCTTCAGAATCGCTTAGGAAAGGCTTCCCCATTCAAACAAATGGAGAAAGAATCATTATTAAACTCAAAACCAAGACTGTGCAGTAAAATGGATGAAATGAAATGAATAATATTTCTATAGTTAAAAAATATCATGAACAATTTTTCATTAGATGGTAATTTTGTCATAATATTTATAATCAGTTGCATGGGTTTTATCAGACATCAATATAAAAGTTTAAAAAAATGTGGCTGCATAGTAGAATAATATAAGTCTAGAAATAAAGAACCTAAAGGAAAAATGTATAAACTCAGTGGTTAAAAGATATCAAAAAAAATCATGGAGAGGGAATAAAAACAACAAAAATTAACAAAATAAAAAGTTAAAGAAGCTTTGCTGAAAAGATACTAGATTAAAGTTATGAAAAGATCAAATGTTTGTCTAATAGAGTCCCCAAAGAGGAAATTCAGAATACTAAAGCATAATAAATAGTTTTAATTGCTTAGTAAATGTTCTTTTACAAAGGAAATATAAATTTCTTTTACAAAGGAAATATAAATGAGTAGGTTCTCTATTTTAAAAATTCTAGTCAGAATATTTGAAACTTAGACAATTCTTTTTTAAAAATTTTATTTAAAAGAAAAAAAAACAGTATAAGGGTACAAGTAATACAGAATTTCAAAAAAAAACAGTAAGAAATCACTAGCTAATAGACTACATATTGTCATCTTAGAAATAGTTGTTCAATTTAGGATTAAAGCACACAAAGTGGACATTCAACGAGACTGCAAACAATTGTGTTCAATGATCCAACAAAAACTTAGTAATATGGTCATCTATCTTACATATCTAAATACACTTGCAGTTGTACATTTTAGAGTACTTTCTTTGCCTCTCTTTTTTACAATAACACTTATACATTTTGGGTTTTATTACTCCCATAGTTATTACTATTTTTTTGGAAGAGAATAAAACCAAATATGACAAAACAAAGCAGTCAGTCAAAACAAAGGTTGGACATAGTACATGATGTTAAAAACAGAATACAAGGTAATCAGAAATGGTTACCATAATGTCTCTTGCTATCTTAAAAAGAATTGCCTATATCATTAGGTATTAATAAAATCCAATAAAACAGTACAGTACAGAACAACAATAAAATCTAAACATTGGAGACATTACAGGACTTTAAAGGAAAATAATAGTGAAACCAGAATGGGCTTCATAGTGAATCTTATTGCCTTCAAATTAGTTGCCTATACCCTAAAATTTGATACTATCAAACAGAACAGAACAGAGTACAATCAGTCAAAACAAGGCTTCAAATACCACCTTGTATTTGAAGCAATACAAGGCTTCAAATCAAGTTAATAGGAAATCAAAAAAGTTACTATAATATATCCTGCTAATTTTTTTAATTTTTTCCCTTAATTAAAAAATAATACTAAAATCAATAAGTAAATAATTTTTTAAAAGGGGGAGATTGAGATAAAAGAGGATATAACAACATAACAATACAGGTCAAAGCAGAACAATTTCAGCAACTTAGTGTTTCATCACAAGATAACCCGACTTAATAGTAGTTACCATAGTGTCTCTTTCCTTGAAATATTTGAGTATAACTTTGTATACTATAGCATCAAACATATCAAGGCAGTGTGAAACTATACAAGAGGATGAAAGTATTATAGGGTATTTAGAACCAGCTAACAGAAAACAAACTATGGGTTCTATGTTGTCTCTTTGCCTATAAAAATTTTTGTTTATACTCTCACATATAATAATATCCAGTTAGATACAATATGATAAAACCAATAGAGACAGAAGAACGACAGTTTGGTGGGACTTCAAAACAAGATGATGTTAAATTATCACTCGCTAGTATGATGTCTTGTTTTTTTCAAAATAGCTGTTCATATCATCACAGACAATAATATCAAACAGCCCAGAATAAAACCATTACAATTAATGAGTGAAAACTTTATAAGGCTTCAAAGCCACATAATAGGGAATCATGATTACCACATACTTTTATGTATTTGAATCATTTCTTACAATAGGTAAATTATTTGGTATTCATACATGTGAGTTTGATTTATTTCACTTATGAGTATGGTCTCAAGCTGCATCCATTTATTTATAAATATCTCAATGTGATCCTTCCATATAGCTGAGTAGTACTCCATTGTATAGAAGTACCACAGCTTTTTTATCCATTCCTCAGTTGATGGACATTTGGGTTGTTTCCATGATCTGGTAATTACAAATTGTGCTGCTATAAATATAGGTGCGCATATATCACTTTGGTATGATGCTTTCAGTTCTTCTGGGAATATGCCTAGTAGTGGAATAGCTGGAACAAATGGGACTTCCAATCCCAGCTTTTTGAGAAATCTCCAGACTGACCTCCACAATGGTTGCACCAGTCTACACTCCCACCAACAGTGCAGGAGAGTTCCTTTTTCCCCACAGCCTCTCCTGCTTTTGTTGTTGATGTTTTTCTTGATCCTAGCCATTCTTTCAGGAGTGAGATGGAATATCAGTGTGGTTTTAATTTGCATTTCTCTAATGACTAAAGATGATGAACATTTTTTCATGTATTTATTTGCCAGTTGTATTTCTTCATCTGAGAATTGTGTATTCATCTCAGATGGCCATTTTTGGATTGGATCTTTGAATTTTGGAGGTCTGATTTTTAAAAATTACTTATATGATTTAGAAGGAACTCCTTTGTCTGAGGGAGAGTTCACTAAGATTTTTTTCCCAGTTTGGGGGTTTTCTTTTCACTATGCTGGAGATTTCTTTTGACATGCAGAAACTTTTTAATAAGAGGTGATCCCAGTTATTGATTCTGGGAAGTGTTTCCCGTGCAGTTGGAGTCCTGTTCGTGAATTCTCTACCTACCCCTATGTCTTCCAGGGTTTTACCCAATTTGTCTTCCAATAGATTTAGTGTTTCTGTTTTAATATTCAGATCTTTGATCCATTTAGATTTTAATTTAGTACATGGTGATAAGCATGGGTCTAGTTTTAGTTTTCGGCATATGGAGAGCCAGTTTTTCCCAACACCATTTATTAAAGAGACTGTCGTTCTTCCAGTGAACCTGTTTGGCTCCTTTGTCAAAGATAAGGTGATGAGTGTGTTGTAATTGTGGTTGTATCTTCTAATGTATTCCACTGATCTTCAGCTCTGTTTTAATTCCAGTACCATATTGATTTTACTACAGTTGCTTTGTGGTATAACTTCAAGTCAGGGATTGTGATGCCTCCTGCCTTGCCTTTGTAGTTTAGAACTGTCTTTGCTATTCTAGGACTCTTCTCACTCCAGATGAACTTTAGCAGTGGTTTCTTGAGATCTATGAGGTATGTTGATAGTATTTTTATTAGATTTACATTGAATCTGTATAAGAGTTTTGGGAGAATGGCCATTTTCACAATATTTATTCTTCCTATCCATGAACAAAGGATGTCTTTCCATTTTCTGAGATTATCTTCAATTTCTTTTTTCAGTGTATTATAACTTTCCCTGTATAGGTCTTTCACTCCTTTCATAAGAGTAATTCCTAAATATTTCATTTTTTGGTTGCTAGTGTGAAGGGTGTGGCTTCTGTTATTTCTTTCTCTGTGATTTTGTTGTTAGTGTATAGGAATGCTATTGATTTCTGAGTATTGATTTTGTATCCAGCTACATTACTGAATTTATCTATTATATCTAACAGTCTTTCAATGGAGTTTAGGGGGTCTTCTATGTTAGAATATCATGTCTTCTGCAAACAATGATAATTTAATTTCTTCTTTTCCTATCTTTACTGCTTTTATTTTTCTCTCTTGTCTAATTGTTCTTGCTAGTATTTCCAGTACTATATTAAATAGGAGTGGTGATAAAGTACATCCTTGTTTTGTGCTTGATTTTAAAGTAATGACCTTCAATTTTTTCCATTTAGTATGATACTGGCTGTTGGTTTGTCATAGATAGCCTTTATTATATTGAGGTGAAGACCATCTATTTCAATTTTCTGTAAAATTCTTATCATGAATGAATGTTGGACCTTATCAAAAGCTTTTTCTGCCTCTATAGAAATGATCATGTGATTCTTACTTTTGGCTTTATTGATATGGTAGAATACATTTATTGATTTACGTATGTTGAACCATCCCTGCATGCCTGAGATGAATCCCACTTCGTCATGTTGTATAATCTTCTTGATGATTTGCTGCATCCTATTTGCCAATATTTTATTGAGGATTTTTGCATCTGTGTTCATTAGGTAGATTGATCTCTAGTTCTCTGTTTTAGTTGGGTCTTTCTCAGGTCTTGGTACTAGAGTAATGTTTGCTTTCAGGAATGACTTAGGAAGGATTGCTTCCCTTTCAATTTCATTGAAGAGTTTGAGGAGTGTCGGCATTAAGTCTTCTTTGTATTTCTTGTAGAATTCTGCAGTGAATCCCTCTGGGCCTTGGCTCTTCTTTGTAGACAAGGACTTAATTACATTTTCAATTTCAATAACATAAATTGGGTTATTCAGCAGTTTTACATCTTCTTGACATAGCTGTGGTACTTTATATGTTTCCAGGAATCCATTTCTTCTGTGTTATCAAACCATTGAGAGTAGAGGTTTTTGAAATAGGTGTTGATGATCTTCTGTATTTCTATAGAGTCTGTAGTGATTTTGCCTTTTTCATTTCTTATTGCATGAATTTGAGCTTTTTCTTCCCTTTTAAAATAAGGTTGGCTATGGGCTTACCAATTTTATTTATTCTTTCAAAGAACCAATTCTTTGATTCATTGATTCTTTGGATTCTTTTCTTAGTCTCTATTGCATTGATTTTTGCTCTGATTTTTATAATTTCCTCTCTTCTTTTGACTTTGGGCTTGACTTGCTCTTCTTTTTCTAGATGTTTGAGGTGTAGCATCAGGTTATTTATTTGTATTCGGTCTGTATTCCTGATGTGGGAACTCAGTGCAATAAATTTTCCTCTAAGGACAGCTTTCATTGCATTGCACAGATTCTGGTAGGTTGTATTTGTATTTTTGTTTGCTTGTAGGTGTTGTTTAATTTCTTCTTTAATTTCCCCTGTGACCCACTGATTACTCAAGAGTATATTATTCAGTTTCCATGTGGTTGTGGGGTTTTTAACTGTATCTTTTATCATTAATTTCTAATTTCAAAGTTCTATGATCCGATAACATGCAAGGGATAATTTCAACTCTTGCATTTATTTATACATGTTCTGTGAGCATATATGATCTATTTTAGAGAATGAAACATGTACTACTGACAAGATTGTGTATTCTGATGTTCTTGGATGAAACACTCTGTATATGTCTATCAAGTCCATTTGTTCACATGTGTGATTCAGTTCTGTTATTTCTTTGCTGATTTTCTGTCTGGTTGAGCTGTCCCTTGGTGTCAATGGTGTGTTAAGGTCTCCTATAACAATTGTGTTACTGATAATTTGATTTTTCATTTCTGTTAATACTTGTTTTATAAAACTGGGTGCTCTGGAATTTGGTGCATATATATTTAAGATAGTTATCTCTTCCTCTTGGAGTTTTCCCCTAACAAGTATGTAGTAACCTTCTTTAACTCTTCTGATCCTTATTGGTTTAAAGTTCACATTGTCTGTAAACAGAATGGCTACTCCTGCTTTTTTTTTTTTTTTTTTTTTGAGTTCCTGTTGTGTGAAGTATTGTTTTCTGTCCTTTGACTTTCAGTCTGCGAATATCCTTTTGTGTTAGATGGGTTTCTTGTAGACAGCATATGGTTGGATTTTATTTCTTGATCCATTCTCCCAGTCTGCTTCTTTTAATTGGTGCATTAACACCATTTACATGAATGGTTATAACTGTTATATGTTGGTTTATTGTTGACATGTTATCTTTCTGCTGTTGCATATTTATCTTTCTGTTCTGTTTAATTGTCTGCTTTGCTTATTGGTTTTTTCCTAAGTGTATCTAAACTGTCTTTCATATTTTTTTGCAGGGTTGTCTTGGTGATCATGAAGTTCTTCAGCTGTTCTTTGCTATGGAAGAATCTTATTTCTACATAGATTTTGAAGGACTGTTTGTCAGGGTTCATCATTCTAGGTTGGAAACCATTATCTTTTAGAATCTGCAATACTTCATGCTCTTCTTGACTTTATTGATTGTGCTGAGAAGTCTGCTGTGATTCTGATAGATTTTTCTTTATAAGAGATCTGTCTTTTCTGACAGCTTTTGATATTCTATTCTTATGCTTGACTTCTTGGATGGTGATTATTATATGTCTGGGTGTAATTTTATTTTGTTTATGACTATTTGGATTTCTAATATGCTTCACTGAACCTGATGTCGGTTTACCATCTCATGTTTGGGAAATTTTCATTTATTACTTCTCTAAATATCCTCTTGATATCCTTTATGTTGTCCCCTTCTTTTTCATTAGTCCCTATCAATCTTATATTGTTTTTCCTTGCATCATCTTGCAGTTGTTGAATTGTTTTTTCCTGATTTATTGTTATTTTTAAACTATCTTTCCTTTCCTGTTCACTAGCTGCAATCTTGTCTTCAAGGTCTGAAATTCTATCTTTACTTTCATTGAGGTGCTTTTTACAGCTTTCAGTGGAATTTCTGATTTCCTGTATATCTCTTTGCATCTGCTTTATGTGTTCTGTTTGTTTCTTATATTGCTCATCCAGGGATTCTATCTTTTGTTTAGCTCCTCCAATTCTTATGTCTTTAGATATATTCAGCATCTCTTTCATTTCTTTTATCATTTCTTGTTTTACTTGGGAGGTTATTTCTAGTTTGAATTCCTTTAAAGCTTCTCAGAGTTGTTTATTTCAGTTGCTATTATTTCAGGTATTTTGGTTGTACGGCATATATTTTCTTCTATGTACATCATTCCTTAGGTTTCTTTGGATGGACTGGAGGTTTGAGATTGTAATTTGGTCTTTGTTTTGTCATTTCCCTATATTTCTGTGTTTCAAGTGTTTTGAGTGATATTCTAAGGCTTTCCCAGGGCCTGTTGGAAATCCTCTTCTATGTCTTCAGCTCCTGGGACTCTAACCAAGTTCCCTTGATTGATATAGGGTCACTGGGGGTGGGGCAGGCCAGTTCAAGCCCAGCCCCTTGAACTGATGGCACCTGCCTGCTTGCTTAGAACTCCACAGTCCACCAAGCGCAGCTGGGAGCAGGGAGGCCGATGCTGGCACTCCAGACCCACTGCGTTGCTTCAGTGCACCCAGAAGCCATGAAGTCCTGCCCAGGGCCGAGCGAGGGTCCCAAACTATCTGGACTTGGAGGAAAGTGCACGGAGCACTTACACCAGGCCACCAGGCCTCTGGAACTGGTGGCTGAACTTAGGCAATTCTTAAAACAACAATTGTACTTCTAAATATAAGGAAAAGCAACTATTTGGCAACCTAGGAAAGGAGTTATTTAAAAAGTGAAAAATTGTCAGGATGACTGCCCGCTTGATTGCTATGCTTTATGCATATTGATGATAGAATGTTCTTAGCTATTTAAGGAAGGAAAAAATGAGTCAAATATTTTATATACCAACTATTCATTAAGAATAATGGTCATAAATAAATTATGAATGTACGAATATTTGGAAACAATTACTCACATGATTCCCCCCTTGAGATATGTGTTAGAGAATAAATGTCATGTTACCATATAATGGCCAAAACATTTTGACATCAACATATTAGAATTGAAGTTAAAATATGAGAATGAGGAAATGATGATAGAATATGGTTTTTTTAAATAAAAATAGAACTAATTAACCAATATAATAATTGTCATAAAAATGAAAGAATAGGAAAGACAATTAGCAGGAAAATACTATTTATATCTGCTGATAATATATGGAATCTAAAAATAAATTAACTAAGGTAAGAGTGTTAGAATCACAGTAATATTAAGACAAAAAGGCAGAGGATCTTTAATAAAATGATTTTTTTAAAAAAAACTAAAAATAACAGATAATTTTAAGAAATCACATGATGATTAAATTTGAAATGAATAATGTGACAGAATTAAATATTAGTCATCAATTTTATCAGAAAACCAAATGAGAATAACCCAGTTACTTAAAAAGTTAAGCAAGTGCAGTGGGGCATTACTGTAATTGAGGTAACAGGATTGAAAGTTTGAGTCCTACCTAAGCAGCTAAGCAATTTAGTACATCTTTTTCTCAAAATAAGCAGGAAAAATGGGCTGAGGGTGTAGCTCAATGTGAAGGACCTGAACACAGTACCCATTGTCACCAAAAGCAAAACAGAACAGAACTGAAAAAAACAAAACAAAGAAAAACAAACACAAACTGGAGCAAACCAATTCTAAGGAAACAAAATATGTAAATCCTATAAAATGAAATGCTAAATTGTGGTGTTTCCAGGCGCTCTATTAAAAACAAAGATCTCCAAAGTTTCAGAGTGATATATGGGACAGAGAATGGATTGGCTTACTGCAGTTTCAGGGGGAAATGGTTACCAAGGCCTTGCTCAGGATGCCCAAGCAGGTATAGACCTGTAGTATATTCAACTGGGTTTGAAAGAATCTTTTAATTACAGAAACAAGTAGTAAAAGTTATTGGCAGTAGAAAATTTTCTGAAGAAATCCAAGTGCCTTAGAGTTCTCTAGGGGAAGAGAATTAGTAGAAGATGTGTAATTATGCAAAGGGGTTTATTAGATCTAGAAGGCTTATCAGATCTGAGATAGGAGAGCTCACGATGGCAGTCTCTGGGTCAGAGTTGGAGACAACTACCATGGCCATCTGTGAGCTACACACCTAGAGGATCTGGTAGTTGCTCAGATCATGAAGAGGAAAAGACAGAACAGGAGAATCATAGATAGAGGATGAGTTCAAGGTCACAGGTCTAGAAGCTTACAGTAGGATCAGAAAGGAGTTTGCTTTGGATGGCTGAAGAAACTGTAGACCAAATGTCCAAAGGCAATGACAAAGATGAGAGTTATTCCAAAATAGGCACAATCCCTTCTTCTTCCTTCCTTCAATCCATGCAGGGCTGGATTCTATTAGCTGGTGCCATCTAGATTTCCTCTTTTCAGTGTGATGGCCTGCATGTCAATCAGTTGGGGACACAGCCAAACTCCACTTTGGAAATCCGCTAGACATTTGTTAACCCATTTAACAACCCATTTGTTAACCCATCTGTGACTCTCAGTCTCAAGAATGCTGATCATGTTTTCAGTAAAAATGTAAAAGCTTTGAAAAGATTAAAAGTCCATGTGACATGATAAAAAGGAAAGTTCCTTGCACATTCAACCTGACCAATATATTTAGTGAAAACAACTGCTTGAATAATAGGCATAATTTAAATCTATACTTCCTACAAATATCACTCTCATATTGTATTTTGCAATCACTCTATTTTCCACTAGAAGGCAGGGTGTAATATGTCACTTTTGCCAGGTGAACAACAGTCATGCATCACTTCTTGGGGAAAGATCAGACGTTGAAGTTGAAGGAGTCCTAGCCCACTGATTTTGCCTATTTATTCCATGCATGTTGGTAGAACTATGAAAGCTTACCTTCAGAGGCTGATCAGAAATGGTAATGAAAGGGGTTGTTGAAAGTGAAGATGCTTTTTGCAAAATTCACTAGCAAAAATCATATATTTGTAGGTGAAAAAGTTAATCCTCGAATACTTTGAGAAGAGTTTCCCATGGCCTACAACTATACTTCTATAACTACTTATAGTTATGAATTAGATAAACATAATAATCACATTCATCTCAGAGAATTTGTACCTGTGTATGATATATCCTAATTTCTCTATTTTTCCTCCCAATCCCTCGCTTCTCTTTAACTCCTTTTCACCTTCTTGTTTGCAAGGCTTTGCTTCTGTTCAATTCTTCTCTTATCATCCTTTCTCTATTTCCTGCCTTCATTTCCCTCTCCTCCTTCCCTCATTCCTCTAATAGGAATTACAAAAAACATATGCTGATAAGAAAGAATAGCCTAAGAAACTGCAAAAAAAAAGGCAAACAACAGGCAACAATAAATATAACAGATACAAGTTCAGACAAAAGAAAAGACAATATGGGGAGAAAAAAATTGTTAAAATAATAAATAGCATAATGAGGCTAATTGACATAATAGTGATTAATACAATAGTATTAATTCATATGACAGTAATTAATATTTGTGGAATGAATAACACTTCAATAACCTTTATGAAATGGAAACTATGATAAATGCAAAGAGAAACAGACACACTTGGGAATAATGAAATATATCTCTCTTCCACCTGGACATATCAAATGGAGAATGATTTAAAATACTGAAACTAAAGAATAAAATAATTAGCAAACACAAGTGGCATGTTTGCATGATCAAACTTCTTCAGTGTTCTCTAGGACTTTGCACTCGCTTATTCCTGTGCTTAAAACCTTTGTATTTTGTTGGAGTTTCCCGTAGGTATCTTTTATCATTACAGTATTCCTGAATGTCTTTTTGACCTGTTTAATTCCATTCCATACATTCAGTGATTTTTTTCAATAGAATACATTATTGAGCAAGTTAAAAGGAAACATATCACTATTTCTATGAACACCAATTAAAAATTTTGCTAATTCAATAGACTTCTTCTAAAGGTAAATGTAGGTTAAAATGAACTCATCTATATATAAAGGAGTACACATCTACACACAATTTTTGGACTATTAACATAAATAATATGTTCACTACTAGCAATGAAAAAAAATGGCAAAAATGAACAAAAGACAATGAACCACATAAACAAAACATAAGAATAGGTAATAAAGAAATTAAAAATAAAACTAATAAAAAGGGAGAAAATATTTTTTAAAATATCAATATTAATTTTATATAAAGAAATTACTAGCTTTATGTAAACAGAACAATAGCCATTTAGGATTTCTAATAGTAAAAATCATTTCTAATAGTAAAATATAACTTACTATTAACAAGAAACATAACAATCCTACTCGAGGAAAATAGCTATATAATCACAACGTAAACATAAGTGAAGAACAACACAGTGTTCTTTGAAACCTCATTATAATTAAGATCTTAATTTTCCAAATTGATATATAAATTCAACATAATAACACAATTCATCAATGCTTTTCTTAACAGGAGCTATAAAAATTACTTTTAACATTTGTTATGTCTTGTATCTAGATGCTCCCCCAACACCTATTCACCCGTGGTGCAGCTATGCCAGAGGTGGCTGGATCTAGGGTGTGTGAATGTGGTTTTAGGATGTGTGATACTGGGATTAAGGATGTGTGATACTGAATCAGTCTGTTGATTGGTTTAGCATAGTTAAGAGTATAGATAATGGGAAGTCCTATCCTGGTGTTAGGTGACACCACCCTTGAGTGGGATAAAAAAAAAAAAAGGAGGCTTGCTTCACTGTTTATTGCTTCCTACCTTCATGTCATGAATTATTTCTCCTCTATCAGGCCTCTTTCCCATATTTCCCTGCTTTGAATCCAGTCAACTATGGACTGAAAACTCTACAAACTGTAGGTCAAAATAAAGCTTTCGTCTTTTCAATTTGAGTGTGAGGTATTTTACCTCAGCAATGAGAAAAGTTACTAAGGCAGCATTCCTGTAAGAAATAATGATAAAATTCTAAGGAATTTTCAGGAAAAATCAACAATATTGATAAATATATATGCTAAGGTCTTACTGGTTAAAATAGAGGATAACAGATATTAAAGAAATACAGAGATTGTATCAGAAACAGATTAAGTTAAAAAAACAACCTCGTTTCACGTACTAAAAATGCTTTTGTAAAGCTGTATATGCTATCACCTATAGGGAAAAATAAATAGACTAAATTTATAATTTCTGATATACTTAAAATAGAAAATAGGTAGGGAAAATTTAATCTTTTAAATAGATTTGGCTGAACAAATTGTCATTCAAGAAAAAGATAATTAGACTCGTATCTTTCATAGTATAGGTTTGTAAATTCTGAGTGAATCTGAGATATACATATTAAAACATAAAGTTGCACAAGTAGTAGCAGGAATCACAGGTGAATTGTTTTATGCCTAACTTGTAAAACTTTTTTATATATGATTTAAAATTGATAAGGTGTAATGACAATGAAAAAATACATGATGATACATGGCTTAATAGTGAAAATATGCTTTGATAAATATGTGCATCGGCAATTTTATGATCTTGCAAACATTACAGAGCAAAGTTACACAAATCTCAGTGTTGCTCCTAATATCTCAGTGTAGCCTATCATACAGTTGAGACATTTAACACAACATGAATGAGGTTTTTGCTGGCATAACCCAGCACAGTCTTTTTTTTTTTTTTAAATAAGTAGGAGGGCACACTAAAACGATGATAAAAGCTATGGAATAGCAAATACATAAACCAGTATCATAGACACTTATTGTCATTATCAAGTATAATTTATCCACATAATTGCCTACTGCTGTGTAACTGACAATGAAAAAGATTCAATTACACTGGCATCAGGAGAAACATCATGATGCTTCACTAGGCGAGAGAAAAGTTTCAGCTGTATTAAATCTTACAGACTATTGTTCTCCAAAACCTCACCGTGCAGCATGTAACTGTATTTGAATAAATAAATATTAAAATTGAATTAAAAAGATGAACAGGTGATCTTGTAATCCTACTAATGGATCTATAACCAAAGGATCTGAAATTAATGTAGGCTATGAAGTAAATACAGGTAAGAGATATATAGACACTCACATGTTCATTGTGGCACTATTCATGACAGTCAATACATGGAAACTTCTGAAGCACCTATCACCTGTCAAATGAGATAACAATACACAATGGTGTAATACCATTGTCATTCTTTTATTATTTGCTTATAAAAGTTTGCTTTACATTTTGTAACAGAAGTAAATTTTAAGTGTGGTAAGTATGCACATTGGAATGTTACGCAGCCATTGAAAAGGACAAGAGATATGGGTAAAACTGGAAATTATTACATTACATGAAATATGTCAGGAACAGAAGTACAAGTGCCATACACTCTGTGTGGGAACTAAAGAACATGACAACCTAGTAGTTGAGAGCATGATGGTGGTTACAAGAGATTACAGAGAACTGAGAGAAATAAGAAAGGGTAGGAGAAGTTTGCCAAGGTACTAAGTAACAGCCATGTCAGAGTAAGAGTTCCTGCTATTAATGATACGATGGTTAGGTAATAATATACTGTACATTTCAAAGAGCAGAAGAAAAGATTTTTTATTGTTGTCACCAAAAAGAATTGACAAATATTTGAGAAGATAGCTATGTTTGCACTGATTTAATTATTCAATATACGTATGTATCAAAGCATTACACAGCATTTTACAAGTAGGCCCAATTTTTATGTTTTTCTGGACTTGTTACAATAAATTTAAATAAAACCAAAAAATGATAAGTGGGGAAGTGAAGAATATAGTTGGAACTGAAATCACATGAAACTAATATTTCAAATAAAATCTTCTAAAATAAAAATATATAGTTTAGCAAATTAGTATTTAAATTGCAGTTGCTCTATATAATGTACAGATAAAATACACAATTATCCATTAAACAAATGGGACTATACCTAAATTCACTCAAAATAACAGAATAAAAGAATATTGAGATGTCATTTCTCAGCTCTCACATGGGAAGACACTGAAAAAGAGATATATTTTCATAATATATCCAGTTGGTAGGTACATGGTTACACAATCTTTTTCATAGATTGCTATGTTATAATATGAATTTAGTGAAAATTCAGAGAATTCTCATTCAGAGAATTTGGCAGTATTTAACAAAATTCTCATTCAGAGAATTTGGCAGTATTTAACAAAATTATATCAAATGTTGAAAACACAAAACTATTTCTAGGAATCTTCTCTGGAGGTACATCATAAACACAAAATAATTTCTACATAATCTTATTTGTCATTATGATGTGTAGTAGTGAGATATTGTGAACCTTATTCCCATTTGTGAATGGATTGAACAGATTATGGTGCACACTGCAGTGAACTACGGGGAGGGTACACAGTAGAACAAATTCGGTGCCCATTCATTTGTGCTGATTTCCAACACACTTTGAACAACAGCGTCTGCACTGCAGCACACAGCGTGTAAGAAGTGAAGTAGGGACCCAAAATGAATGCACATTATTTGCTTAATTTCATAAAGGGAAATAATGAAAAAATAAATGGCTAATAAAAATGATTATTAACAGAAGGAGTAAAAGTAAAGAGGTAAAACTAAGATTTTAAAGAGCAAAATACCAATCCAAATATGGGCATCTAAATGAGTAGACACTTCTCAGGTGAAGAAACAGAAATGGCAAATAAATATATGAAAATATATTCATTGTCACTGATCATTTGAGAGATGCAAATTAAAACAATGCTGTGATTCTGTCTCACTACAGAAAGAAAGGCTGTTATTAAAAAATGCTGAAGGGGGTGTGAGGATAAAGGAGCCCTCCTTCACTGATGGTGTAGACTGGAGCAACTTCTGTGGAAATCAGTGTGGAGAGTCCTCAAAAAGCTAAGATTAGAGGTCCCAAAACACTAGGATTGGAGGACTGAGCTATTCTTGGTATCTTACCAAAAGAACTGAGAGTATTATACCACAGTGATATATCCACACTCATATTTAAAACAGCACAGTTTGTAAAAGGTAGATCTTAAAAACAGCTCACGTGCCCATAAAGTAATGGATGAATAGATGTGTTTTTTCATACAGTGTAGTACTACTCTGTCATAAAGAAAAACTGGAGACATTTCTAGGTTAATGAGTGCACCTGGAGACCATAATCCTCAGTGAAATAAATCAGACACACATGTTCAGATAGTCCATGGTTTCTCTAGCGTGAGAAACCAAAGTGTAAATAAGGACCAAAGTATATGACAGATATTTTGAAATAAGCAGAAAATGTTCAAATAAGGAGGGGACAATGGAGGGGAGAGGGAGAGGGGGAAAGGAAGGAAGGGCAAAGGAAAAATGAATAGAGGGAAGATGGAAACAACGCTTTTGTAAATAAGGAGAGGAGAGGGGTTGAGGCAAGAGGAGGGAAAGGGGGTGGGAGAAGAATGAAGAAACACCACGTACAAATTCTCTTTGATGGTGTTATCACTGTGTGTATCTAAAGTGCACCAATAAAATTTATTTTAAAAAGAAAGAGCAAAATAGAAGGCTGATAAACACAAGTAGGAAAAAGTTCAAGTTACCTAGTCATTGTTCAAATATATTTTAATGTATGTGCTTGCTTGTTTCTTTGCTACTGCTAGATTTTCTTAGTTCACTGAGAAGTATGTGCTATTATGTTTTTTCTTCGTTACAGTCTTTTTGTCTATGTCCTCTACTTTTAAGATTTGATACAGTGTATTAACTATTGCTAGTCTCTTGTTATGAAACTGTTTCTTTTATTCATAAAATTAAAAAGGCTGAGATTAAGAATTTATTTAACTAAAATTACATACCATGACCAATTTGGATTCATCCCAGGAATGCAGGGTTCAACATGCATATATCAGTAAATGTAATATACCACATCCACTGAGTCAAATGCAAAAATCACATTATCATCTCAATTGATGCTAATAAAGCTTTTGGTAAAGTCCAACACACATGATAAAAACTACAGAAATAGATCAAAATAGATGGTTTGTACCTCAGTCTGACAAAAGCCATCTATGACAAACCAACAACCAGAATCATAGTAAATGTACAAAACCCGAAATCAGGAAAAAAGATAAGGATGCCCACTATCAGCATTCTTATTCAATATAGTTCTGGAAATGCTAGTTAGAGCAATTATATAAGAGACAGAAACAAAAGGAACAAGGATAGGAAAAGAAGAAGTTAAATTATCATTATTTACAGATGACATGATACTCTACATAGAAGACCCCCAAAACTCTCCTAAAAGACCACTAGCATTAGTGACCAAATTCAGCAACATAGCTGGAAATAAAATCAATACTCAAAAATTGATAGCATTCTTGTACATAAATGATGAACTCAGTAAAGGAGAAATTATGGAAATAACACTTTTTGCAATAGAATCTAAAAATGACATACCTAGAATCAATATATCAAAGAATATAAAAGATCTACACTTTGAAAGCTACAGTACTCCTTTTGAAAAAAGAGACTGAAGAGATAGAAAATCAGAAGATATCTTTTGATCATGTATAGTAAGAATCAACATTACGAAAATAGCTATAGTCCAAAACTTTTATATAGATTTAATGCAATTTCTATCAAAATATCATTTGTATACCTCACAGATTTAGAAAAAAATTCCCTAAATTTATTTGGCAGCAGAAGAGACCTTGAATAGCAAAGACAACTCTAGGAAACAAAGGCAATGCAGAAGGAATCACAATCCCAGACTTGAAATTATATTACAAAGCTCCTGTGGTAAAATCAGCATGGTACTGGCAAAAACTAAAAAACAAACAAACAAAAAGTCAGACCTGAGGAACAGCACAACAGATCAGAAGATGCAGACACAGCTACAAACACACTCAGCAACTTTGTCTTTGACAAAGGGGCCAAATAATGTCACTTGAAGAGAGACTCTTTAATAAATGGTGCTGGAAACATTGACTTCTTACATGCTGAAGACTAAAAATAAACCCATGTCTATCATCATGTACTTAACTAAAGTCAAAAAGTATCAAATATCTAAATATTAAAACAGAAATGCTAAACACACTGGAGGACAAAGTTGACAGAAATCTTCCAGGCATAGGGATAGGCAAAGAGTTCATAAACATAACCCAAACTGCATAGGAAGTACCTCAAAATACCAACAACTGAGATCTCATCTGATTAAAAAGGTTTTTCACATCAAAAGAAATCATCAACAGAGTAAAAAGAAAACCCACAGAATGAGGAAAAATAGTCACGTGTCTCTCAGAAAGAGTACTTATATCTAGAACACATAAAGAATTGAAAAATATCAGGCTCCCAAAATTTAAAGACCCAACCTGGAAATGGATATCTAAAATGAATATGCACTTCTGAGATGAAGAAAGGAATGACAAATAAATTATGAAAAATGTTCAGCATCACCGGTCACTGGAGAAATGCAAATTAAAACAAACTGATATTCCATTTCACCCCAGAAATAATGACTATCATCAAGAAATCAACCAATAAGAAATGCTGGTGAGGCTGTAAAGCAAAAGGAACACTTCTATATTATTGTCAGGAGTGTGTAGTGCAATCACTGTAGAAATCACTGTAGAAATGCCTCACAAAACTAGAATTAGAATCCCATTCATTCCAGCTATTCCCCTTATGGGTATTTTCCCAGAAGATTTAAAACATCATGCTAAAATGATATATGTGCACCCCTGTTTAGCACAATTTGTAGTAGCCCAATTTTGGAAACAACCCAAATGCCCATCACTTGTGGGATGTGTAAAAAGATGTTGCATTTTTATGCAATGAAGTATTACTCAGTTAGAAGGAAAGATAAACTTGAGGCTTTTATCAGTGGATGCGTCTTGTAATCATATTAAGAAGTGAAGTAAATCAGACTCACTTATGTAAATATTGTTTTGTCTCTCAATATAAAAAAAACTGAATGAGTAAATAAGATCTAAAATGTACAATAAATATTGTAAAAGTGCAAGGAAAAGAAACTGCTCAAAATGAAAGAACAACTGGGACAGAAGAAAGCAGAAAAGAAAGAATGAGAATTATTACATATGAACATGTATATATAATATATGATAGATACGCAAGATAGATAGCTATCCTACTAATCCGTTAGTCTATCTGAAAGAACAATTTGTGCTTTCATTGTTCAATGGATTATTATTTTCATTCCTGTATCTTGTAATATGAACAATTATTTTGAAAATATTTAGGTTTATAGCATAAGAGTAAAAAGTAAGTGAAATTCTTGAATTTCAAATTTAGTTTTAAAATATCAGTAAGGATATCTATGATAATTTTTGTTTAACATTTCATTGAAAAAAGGGTAAGATAGAATTTCTTAGCAAAGTAATGGCAGACTAATAATAGTTAACACAGTGCATATGGTCATTTTCAAAGTATTTCCTCAGAGTACAAGAAATGGACATAAAATTCTCCAATTGATATCATCATGAGCCGGATTTTTAGTAAACTAAGAGACACTAGTAGTATGGCTGCCTTGCATTTTTCTGCCTTTTCCCTTCCTTCCTTTCCACTTTCCCCCTTCTAGTTCCTTTTATACAATTATTTCTCATTTCACAAAAGCTATTGTATATTCTAGACCTTATTTACTTTCAATTCATCATACCAAAAGGGCAATATGATATTTACATTTTTGATTCTGATTCATTTATTAGAATGGTCTCAAATTTCATCCATTCACCTACAAACAGCTCAAGTTTACCCTTCCTTATGACTGAGTAATATTCCATTGTCAAAAAATGATACATCATTTTCTTTTTGTTTTTAATTTTATTTAAGGAGAAAAAGAAAAAAAAACAGAAAAAGAGTGTAAGTTATACAGAATTTCAAAAAAATAAACAGTAGGAAATCACTAGTTAATGGATTACATATTGTCATCTTAGAAATAGTTGTTCAAGTTACAAAATTAAAGCATATAAAGTGGACATCCAAACAGTGAGACTGCAAACAGTTCTGTTCAGTGATCCAACAAAAACTCAGTAACATGGTTATCTATGTTATACACTTAAATGTACATGCAGTTATATCCTTTAGAACACTTGCTTTTCCTCTCTTTTTTACAATGACAATTAAATATTTTGGGTTTTATTACTCCTATAGTTCTTATTACTTTTTTTGATGAGAATAAAACCAAATGTGACATAACAAAAAAGAATCAGTCAAATCAAAAGGATGGACCTAGTACATAATGTAAAAATAGAATACAAGGTGATCAACAATGGTTACCATAATGCCTCTTGCTATCTTAAAAAGAATTGCTTATATCATCAGTTATAATTAAATTGAACAAAACAGTAAAGAACAAAACCAATAAAACCAAAAACACTGGAGACATTACAGGACTTCAAAGTAAGATAATAGTCAAACCAGAATGGGCATCATAGGGAATCATATTGTCTTCACAGTTGTTGCCTATACTCTCTAACTTGGTGCTATCAAGCAAAACAGAATAAAGTAAAATCATTCAAAAGAAGATAGTGAGAGCAATAGAGGGCTTCAAATCAAATTAATAGGAAATCAAAGTGGGTTACTATAATATATCCTGCTATTTTAAATTTGTTTTTCCCCTTAATTAAAAAGATAAAAATAAAAATAAGTAATATAAAAGGAGATTGAGATAAAGAGGATATAACAACAAAACAGCACAGGTCAGAATATAATTATATGAGCAAAATAGTGTTTCATCACAAGATATCCCAACATAAAAGTAGTTACCATAGTGTCTCGTTTCTTGAAATCTTTGAGTATAACTTTGTATACTGTAGCATCAAATATGTCAAGACAATGTAAAACAATTCAAGAGAATGGCAGTTTTATAGGTTATTTAGAACCAAATAACAGAAAATGTACAATGGTTTCTGTATTATCTCCTTGTCTATAAAAGTTTTTGTTTATACTATCACATATAATAAAATCCCATAAGATAAAACATGTTAAGACTGATGGAGACAGAAGAACAAAAGCTTGATGGGACTTCAAAACAAGATGATATTAAATCAGCACTAGCTATTATGATTTCTTGTTTTCTCCAAAATAGCAGTTCATACCATCCAACCTTGTCTGCCTCATTTCTGTTGAGCTCTTTTTCTGTCATTAGTTGTCAGTTTGTCTTCTTCATTTCGCTTTCTGCTCCTTTCATTGTGGCCTCTCTACCACTGTTTCTGGAATCTTGGTATTTTCCTCTTTTAGAATGTCCTGCAGTATATTCTGTAGAGTTGAATTGGTGGTTGAAAATTCCCCTAGTTCCTCTTTATCCTGGAAGCACCTTGTTTCTCCATTAATTTCTAGGGATAGTTGTGCAGGATATATCAATCTTGGCTGGAGGTTATTATCTTTCAAAGCTTGAATTATTTCACCCCATGCTCTTTGTGATTTGATGACTTGTGCCGAGAAGTCTGCTGTAATTCTG
Organism: Cavia porcellus; assembly: GCF_034190915.1. Taxonomy (NCBI): domain Eukaryota; kingdom Metazoa; phylum Chordata; class Mammalia; order Rodentia; family Caviidae; genus Cavia; species Cavia porcellus. The sequence continues at coordinate 76,521,917 of NW_026947490.1, forward strand.
ATGGGTGTTCCCTTGTAAGTGACCTGTTTCTAATCTCTGACAGCTTTTAATATTCTGTTCTTATATTGGATTTATGGAATTTTGATTATTATTTGCCTGGGTGTGGTTTTGATTGGGTTATAGGTGGCTGGATTCCTGTATGCCTCATAGATCTGAGTATCTTTACCTTTCCCAATATTAAGGAAGTTCTCCTTGATTATTTCTGTGAATAGCCTTTGCAGTTCATTTGTTTGTATCCCTGCTTCTTTCTTTACATTCTTAATTCTTTTTTTTTTTTAATTTTTTTGTCTTTTTCCTTTTTATCAGTACTGGGGATTGAACTCAAAATTGCCTGTTTGCAAGGCAGCTGCTTATGCTGCTGAGCTAAATCCCCAGCTCCTTACATTATTAATTCTTAAGTTACAGATTCTCTTAGCATCTTCTAGCCTTTGTATTGCTACTGCCTTTTTCCTTGTTATTTTTAAGAAGTTTTTCCTTTCATGCTCCCACATTACAAATCTGTCCTCCAGTTCAGATAATCTATCCTTAGTTTCTTTCAAGCTGTTATGCCAGCTTTCAATAGAGTTTTTAGTTTCCCGGTAATCTCTTTGAACCTGCTTCATGTATTCTATGTTTTCTCTATTTTCTCCATCAAACAATTCTCCCCTTTTTTTCTGTTCTTCCATTCCACCATCTGTTTTTTCATGGGAGGTGCTTAGCATTTCTTTAACTATTCTACTTATATCTTGCTTTACTTGTTTAAATACTTCACTATTGAACTCATCTGTGAGGTCCTGGAGATATTGCTTTATGTCTCTTGGTGTTGTGCCTGATATTGCATGTTTTCTGTCCTCATTCTCCTTTGCATTTACCTTTCCTGAATCAGTGTTCTCAGGATTAGGGACTGAGTACCCTTTGTGTTGTTGCTCCCTCTTCCCATACTTTTTGTTCCTTCCATACAAGTGTATAAGGAGGCCCAGTTTCTTTCTTTGTTGGTTACAGTTTGTTTGAATCGTGCTGGCTATGTGTTCCCATCCACTGCAGTGTATTAAGGAGACACAGACTTGGGCAGCCTATGCTAGGCCACCCCTCCAGGTTAGTCAACCTGCTGAAGGCTTCACTGCATTAGGGTGCACTGCCATGCACAAGGATCTGGTTTGGGCTAGTCTACTGGGTCTTAGTCCACCGTGTCACCCAGGTCAAGCACTCCCCACCAATCCTGCTTGAGAGGGGAATATGTGACTGAAGTCACTGCAGAGTCCTGTTCTGGCTAGTCTGCCTGGTTCCAGAATGTCCTCTGTTGGAGCCTCCTAGTCTATGGAAGGGTCCCTGTTCTTCTCACTCACCACAGGTCGATGCAGGGCTCCCTGCCAGCTCTGCACTCAATTTGGTTCACTGATTCCCACTCTCAGACCTTTTGCATCTCTATCCATGCTGTGCTTATTCAAATGCAGCAGAGGTGGCAGGAAATTCAAGCCACAGTTTCCAGAAGTGCGGGTTCCAGCTTTGGCACTGAGACTTTAGGTGTTCCAGTCCTAGCAATGGATTGCATTTCCAGTTGGTTTCTCTCAGCTTAATTCATTCCTGGATTAGAAGGATATATCTCCCCTTGCTTAGGACTCCCCACACCGCACCATTCCTCAAATCTAAGTTGGCTATTTCAGAGAGCCTCCATAGCTGCTGTTATCTATCCATCAGTTCTCTCAGAAGTCTGATATGTCATTTTCTTATCCACTTCTCAGTTTATGGACACTTTGGCTGTTTCCAAGATCTAGGTATTACAAACTTTGCTGCTGTAAACATGGGTACACATATTATTACAGTCATTATAAATTTAATTGTTACCAACTTTGCACTGGAAAAAGCATATGCCAATGACAATCATAAGTTGCTCCTAGTGTTCATGCTGCCATGAATAAATACCATTTTGTAAAAAATCATGTGTCCCTGAAACAGTAACTGTAGTTAAGTAGTTAAGGATCAAGGAATTTATCAGATGAGTGTAGCGTATGAGCTGAAAAAGGATAATGACACACAAGCTAAAATAGCACAGCGAGAAACTTGAAGGGGTTTGGCCAAGTGAGGCAATTTGAACAAAAAGAATACATTTCATTAAAAGAGGGAGAAATTATGATAATGTAGAAGAAAGAAGAAATAACCTTCCTCTGCCTCCAGTAGAGATTGCTGGAGTAGTAACTGAAAACACACACACACACACACACACACACACACACACACACGCAAACACACACACACACACATGCAAACACACATGGCTTAATTACAGGAAGTAGCAATTGTAGGAAAATAATTCTAAGGTCATCTCAATATCAATTTGGAGTAGCTAAAAAGTTAAATAAATTAGGGAAAATATTCTGCATAATAATTCCATCTGATAAAGGACATAAGAAGGGACAGTAAACTGGGAAAAGTACCATTTTCAGTTCTGATGAACAAATTGATCCTGAGAAATCATCAAAAAATAGTAAAAGTACTAGGTGAAAGATTTGGAACTTTAGTGAGACCTAGACTTCGTGTCACTGCCTGAGCTCTCAGACAGTTGTTAGCATCACTAATATGTACAAGACAACCACACTGTCTCGGCCTGCAGATGTGGTGCAATTAGAAAAAAACTGAGGCCCTGTGAGATTATTGTGCCAAAAAGCAAAGCAAAGATAATCCCAGTTCCATCAGGCTGAGGGTAATTAACAGACTAAAAAATGAATTACACAATGCATGAAGGAAAAACGCAGAATGTTGAAGGGTTACTGGACATCTACTATTGTTTCTGAAAGACAATTGCATGCAAACAAACAAAGCAACAGCTGAGCAAAACAGGAGAAAAACAGCTGGTCTGTAAGATAAATACTGAAAATAATTAAAGAAGCCCACAGGCCACACATAGTGAGTGTAACTGGCCTGGATCCTTGCTTAGAATAATTTTTAATGCCTATTTTAGGTTATTTTCTAGTTTGAATGAATACACTATACAAAACTATTTTTTGTCAGTTTGGGTTATATAAAAGTAAACTATGAATTAGTGTGCAGCATATTATTAAACTTTAATGTGACAATGACACTGGATTTTTTTTAAAAAAATTTCAATTTAAAATGCACACTAAAGCATAGAATATGGATTTAACTTTGAAATACTCCCCTTTCAGAACAGTTGAAACACTTGGTAGAGGATAGAAGAAATGAGAATAGCCAACTATAGTATTCATATGTCTTCAAAAACTAAAAATATGTTAGAACATGCATTCTTAATTTCACTTGCCTGTATTAGGAAAAATTTCAAAGATGCAATGTTCTAATTATATTTTTGTGTATATCTGTATATTTGGTAAATTTTTTTAGTTGCTGAACAAACACTCGGTAAATGATCCACAATGCATTTCTAATGTCTGTTTTAGGTTATTTTCTTAATATATTAGAGTCCACTAAGCAAGGCAATTGCAAACACATTTTTCAATCAAGTTTGACTCAACCTGAGGAAATCAAGAGGAGTTCTCAATCACTATTTCATGAGTCATTTAAAAAGAGACCATCAGAGACATTTTAAATAAAATACAGAGAAAAAATCAATGTGAGAAAATCAGTTAGCTGTTAGGGGATTATCTAACACTGAGCCTTCCTGTTGTTATTATGTTTCTAGAAGAAAGGGAATTTTTCTCACGTTCTCACATCATTATTCTGAAATGCAGGGTTTACCTCACATGTACACACTCCTACAAACATAGACCAGAATCAGTTAATAGCCCTGAAAATATTGAGTTTCCTGCAGTGATCAAGTCACTGGGAAAAATAACCAAGTCCATTAAGTTCAAGTTTCATGATTAAGAAAAACTCTTTCTTCCCTGCAGATACCTCATCAAATATGTAACTTCCTGCCGTAACTGCATCAGAAAGTGGTGCAGATTAAAAATTTAATGTGAAAAGATGAGGTGACGACGTCAGTTATGGATTACCTTGCCACATTTTGGTTTGTATATTAGTATCCTCATACTATATAGCCAAGATATTCAGAAGTCTACTTTGCTTATATGGTGATTATAGCATCAAACTCCTGCAGATTTTAAACCCTGTGGAGTTACCCAGAACTGTTTTATGAGCCCTCTCTGATAGCACCGTATGGCAAATGGCTTGAGGAGAGAAACATGCCTTATTAGACCTTTTATCTTTTAATTGAATACCAAGTTTAAGAACTGAGTATTAGAAATATCAGAATTGATAATTAACGTTCATTGAGCTCTTACTTCAGTAGTCCATTGGCCTGAGACATTGACCTTTATAATTCCAATGATAACAGCAGACTTACAAAACAATTCTTACACTTTGCATAACACTGAGAGCATCACTACAAGAGAAAATTTTTGAATAAGTAAATGAATATATGCATATATGTGAATGATCATATTTGAAAGTTTCCAACAAGGGAAAATCCTATTTTCGTTAAATAACTTCATTTCTTTCATCAGTTGGCCATAGTAGAGGTGTACCGGTGTACTCCTGGCCTAAAATTGCAGTGAAGTATGCTCAGTCATTTATTTTATGTAAGATCACAACTGAGCTGAGCGACACAACTGAGTTTGCTATGTTGGTAATGTGAAAAAGCTGTGTGTTGAAATCATCAACCTTCACATTGTGTTTCCAATTTTATTTTCAAGGCCGTGAATTTCTGACTATCTAAAACTCATGAGCCTGTTTTGTGCTTTCTTCCATATTCTCTTTTATCTGGATTCCGTAGTTTTGGATTCAATCTTCTGAGTATTTAGCAATTGATAAGCAGAAATCTCTATAACTGGAAACAGGCAGCCTTGATCTGTAATTGAATCTTCTTTGGAATTTTGTGATAAACTTGATTTAACCCAATTAAGTCATGTAGACGCCGCCTCTCTACTGTCTGCTTGTGAGGCTTCTGCTCAAGTTTATCATCTCCATCTATGTTGCTCCTGCTTTCGTAATGGATTCTTTGTGGAGCAGATGTAAGGTTTAGATTCCTTATCAAAGACTGCTGGAAAATATAATTCCATGTGCTTATATTTTACATTATTTTGTCTAGTTATCGAAAATAACACTTGCTTTTTGTAAAATTAAATTACAAACTCATGCTACCGAATTTCAAATTCTGGAAATCCCTTAAATTACCAATAATTAATATTACCTTATTTGTTACTAATAGATGTATTGTCTGTACCTATGATGCTGAAATTGTGACTATGCATATATGATCAGACCACACTTGCAATTTTTAATCTTTTCCAGTGAATGTTATGAACACTTTTTCTTTTTAATAAGAATTATTTTTGTACATCATATTTAATAGTCATATAGTAGTATAGTTTCTAGCTTTGGGGTACATGCTTTGCTCCCCCTGTCATTAGTGTGTTTTTTTCTATCTTAACATTTTGCTTATTTAAGGAACATTTTGATAAGCATAAAGCTTGACTCCTACATTTCTGTACCAGTAATAATGTCATGAGCCAAAATAAATGAACTGGCTTCAGTCTTTTTTGCAATAGCTCATAAATCTAAAGTATAGCTTAAGTAATGTGTTTTACCATTCATGTACATAGACAGCTTTTTAGATATTTGTAGGCATTTTTAGGTTGAAGATCTTCTTCAACTTCATCTTTTGTCAAATGAATTTCTTTTTTATTTTTCTCATATACTTTCAGTTCCATTGTTTGCAGCATCATCCAACTCTGGAGTTAAGAAATTTGTTTTAGTTATCTTGGGATTTGATGGAAATCATTCCTCTTCTGTCTCTGTTCTGTTAAAATACAAGGTGACTATCACTATTTCAAGAAAATAACTCTTTATTCAGATATTTCCTAAACTTAAAATAGATACTGAATTTACTAATGTAAATTCTTTACTATTTTCTTTTTTACATTTTTTATATTATTGATACATTTTGTATGTAGATAATAAGATTCACCATAGAGAATTTATCCCTGTATATAACTTGCTTCTTTTTTTTTCCTTGTTCCTTTCCCCTTTCTTCAACCCCTTTTTCTCTTCTAAATTACAAAATTTAGTATTTTTGACTTATAGTCAAAGTTAAATTTCCATTTTAGATTATTTTCTAGGAAGCATCAGGTCAGGACAAGGGTGTTTGCCTGTACAGTCCTCAGAGTGAGTAATTCTTGGATAAAGCTATGACTGTTACTCTCAAGGTTGGAACTGCACGCAGGACAACCCAGTAACAAACCAGCATTTGTCTGCAATGATGCTGTGGATTATCGCTGACTAATTGATGTAATGAAATTGCTTAGAATCATCAATTTTTTAACCAATAAACTCAAGGCCAGCTTAACAACTTGATTCATTTGATGTGACAAACTCAGTGTGCTGCAGAGGTTTTACTGTGAATTAAGAACAAGCCTACGTGTTTTCAGAGAAACATTCGTATTACATTCTAATATGCTATGCTTATTTATAGGTGAGGAAACAGAGGCATGATGGGCTTAATTAACTTGCCAGTATGACAGCTTATAAAGGACAGACCTAGGGTTTACACACAGTTTTCCAATTAGATTAATCTATGGTTAATCTTCAAGAAATAATTACTAAATTTAACTTGTTGCAGGATTGTGCTTAGTAAAAGGAAATAAAGTTAGATAAATAAATAAATATTTCATACCTTAGACCATCTAACCATACTGTCTAACAAGAAGAACAAATCAAAATATAACTTAAATATTCCTCAGAGAAGAGGAAAATGGAAAAGGTAGGAGGAAACCCCTATCTATGTAAAGAAAAGAAAAGAAAAGAAAAGAAAAGAAAAGAAAAGAAAAGAAAAGAAAAGCATCAGAGCAAGAATAATTGGAATTTAAAAACATTAGTTCCCTTATTTGAGTTGATATAATAGTCTCACTGTGTTCATAGTAAAACTTGCAAACTATACATTTAGGTACACATATGTCAAAGTGCTGATAAATGCACAATATTAATGACTGAATGACTACAATATTAAATGACTGAATGACTACAATATTAAAAAGAACTACGTAATTATGAATATTCTGACATAATCAGGTACTTACATTGTCAAAGGATAAAGAGTTATGGAAAGTAGAGTTGGATTAATAAAAATCTTAAGCTCTAACAGCAATTTAAAAATATAAAAAAAATAAATAAAAATAAGTAAAGCAAAATAGAGGTATAATATAAAATGTCCAGTCAAAGCCATAAAAGGCAAAAAAGTGAAAGTTAAAATAAAAATAAAGACAATGAATAAAATAATAACAAATATAGATAATATCAACCTATATTTATCAAGGATGGAGTTAAAATGGCTCCTGAAATAAACTTTTGTTGTTTTAAGTATTTCTTCTGTAAATCCTTGAATTACAAATACGTGAGTTGCAAACTAACAGAACTTGTATTACAAACATTCATAGATGTGAACAAATTGGGGAAATAAAAATAGTTTATGGTATTTTCTGTGTGTGTTTGGGTTTTTATTTACATTGTGATATGTTCAGTATTTGTGTCAAAATTGTTTAGAACTCACGCTGTGGACTTCTATGAATGAATCAAACTTTGAAGCTTCTCCTAGAGTGGAACTTGTTCATAAGTTTGAGACTTCCTGTATTAGAAAGAATATTTTGAGGTAAATGATCTGAACTTCCATTTTATGTAGGGAAAAAGGGCCAAATAATGTCTAAGTAAATAAATAGCAGGGAATTGTACACATAAGAAGAAAAATATATGAAAATCTTTAGGATCTAAGGTTAGCAAAGTGTTTATTGATGATACCAAACCACAATACCTAAAAGAAAAGCAGTGTAATTTGGATCACATAAATTTAAAAACTTTTTGCTCTGTGAAATAAAAAAAGGAAAATGAGAAGATAAAGTATTTACAAACTTCATATCAAAGAAATAGGATCAAGAATAATCTAAAAAAATCTCAAACCTCAGTAGTGAAAAATCTAAATAACTCAATTAGATAATGAACTAAATGTGCATATAGATATTTCATTGAAAACAATGCACAAAGTGTAAATAAAGTATATGCAAAAATGGTCAAAAAGCCACCATATGGAGGAAATTTAAAACCACAATGAGATATCACTATATTCCTACCAGGGTAGCTAAAATTCCAATTGGTCCAATACCAAATACTCCCAAGGTTGTAGAGAAATTAAATAACTTACATATAGTTAGCCACTCTTGAAAAGTTAAAAATCTAAATATTCAAATACTGTATGGCTCAGAAATTGTTCTTGATTATTTATTTCAGAGAAATGAAAGCTTGTATTCACATAAAACAATGTTCATCACAGATTTATTCATCAGGGGTCTCAACCTGACAACAGTCTAGATATACTTTGAGGGGTGAAATTTCCCAAAAATATCCAATGAGAAATATGTATCATGGATAAGAACTAAACAGTAAAAATCAAGACATTGCTGACATTCGTAATATCTTATGTAATTTTCCAAAGAACTATGCTCAATAATGTCAGTCACTTCCAAAGTATTTTGTGCTATACTATTTCATTTATGTATTGCTCTGAAATGACAAAATTTTAGAAAAATAGAGGACGCATGAGAAACCATTGTCTTCATGGAATTACCCAGGATCTTGATTACTGTGATGGATTCTTTAATCTATTCAAGTGGATAAAATTTATAGAACTAAGTGTATACACACAAACTTTCAAGCACATAGAGAAGTAAGCACAAAAGCAAAATGGTGAAAAATGAAGATATAAATAAAATGTTACACTATAATATTGCACAATGTTATCATTGGTGGAAATGTCCTTGTGATATCGTTGCATTTTCTTGCATCTGCATGTGACTCTATAAACAGGGAAAAAAAAGGAAGAATATTGGAGTCATATCTAAAGACAGGAACCAATTTAAAAGTTTCCCATTTTCCAAGATAATATAGTTTCAAAACAAATTCTTAAGTATCTTTAAACTAAAAGAAAAACAAAAACAAAAATGTCATTTATGTATGTCCGGAGAAAAACAACACGTTTTTCTGTGTACTGATGAAGAAAGAAAAGGACTCAAACACTGATTCTGTGTTGAAAGCAGAAACACACTTCTGCCAAAAAAATCTCTCCATATATAAAAATCACAACAAACAAAAATAGAAGAAATAGTATAATTAAGTCACATTATTATGTCATTTTTATGAAAGAAAATATCTAAGTAATTGTAGTCAATTGACTGCCAAAACTTTCAGGGAACTCTTGTATAATGTGCATGCTTAAATATGCAATATCTGAATGTTCATAAATGAATATGAAATATCTGAGTCCAATATGACGTGCCCAAAACGTCAGTATTCAAATAATAATAAAAAATAGAGACAGCCTGAGAGCATGAAAGCTACTTTAAAGGGTTTTTTTTTGACATTATAATAAGCCCATATCTAATGAAGGATATGGATCCATCTAACAGCTTCTGGGAACACAGGAGACGGATGTTAAAACCCCTATAGGACGTTACCTCTCTCAGTTTGCACACGAGCAAGACCCAGCAGCCTCTGGACTTCGGATGCGTGCTTGTGATGTAGGCTCCACTGGACCTTAAGAGGAGGAGTGAGAGCTTAAAAATTAAAAATGAACACAGCAGGGACCAAGGAGGGCTTCTGCTGAATTTTCAGAAAGAGTCACTTTATTCCCCAACACTGTTAAAAAGTAAAAAATAGATAAGAGGTAAAAAGACAAGGATGTGTTGGAGTTGCTTGTGTCTGTCTTTGCCCTGCATAACAAAATTCTACTTAAGATTAAAGTCAAATGGGTTGAGATTGAACCCAGAGAAAGAGACACAGCACAATGTCCTCTTGAATACCTGCCTTTAGTGTATGTGAAATCAGTATTCCCTGGAGTTCTTTATTAGTAAAACTTGTCTGTCAGTCTCTCTCCTGCTTTCTCTTTCATTTCTTGAGTTTCTGTCACTAGCACTGTGATCAGAGGTAACCTTTGTTAGAGGCCACAGTAAAAGCTCAAATATTTGTTTTTACAACAGTAGTTCATAAGAAGAGAGCCACCCATCCATACAGAAGTCTGGCTTAGATTCAGAAATACATCTGGATAAATTATCACTAGCTGCTTTGATATGCTCTTAAGAACTTATTAAAAAATCAGTGGGAGTTCATTTATAAGGTGTTATTTTTGAGGCAGGCTCTAACTAAATTGCTAACCTTTCCAATGTGACCTCAAACTTTTAGTCATTCTGTTTCCTCCTCCAAAATTCTAGTAATATAGGCATGCACCGTGTGTGTGTATGTGTGTGTGTGTGTGTGTGTGTGTGTGTGTGTGTGTGTGTGTGTAAGAATAACAGTATTTTCTAATAATCTCCAAAAGTTCTCTTCCACCTCTGGTTCTTGAATATCATCTATAAACTAATAATACAGTAAGTTTTAATTATTTCATTGCTTGTATAATATTCTTGAGCCTAGATACTTTTACAGTTAGCTGCACGCCCTCATTTTTACATACTTGTCTGGGATATTACTATGTTCTTTAGTCTTGCACTCTCATTGGAGGTAGTTTTCTCTAATAGAAGATACCAAAATCAGTGTTCAATTACATAGCTGTTAATAAAGCATATACTATCAGTAGCAGAAATGTAGGAAGCCCAAAGTATCCAAAAGAATGGAGGATGTGTTACATGCCCTTAATGAAACTTTAGGTCACATGGTGATAACACACAATAGCATATAATTTTAAAATTATTGTTGACCTTACCCATGATTGCATATGTCTCTGTATTTTGCTTTTTTCCTTAAAAAAGGATACTTCATGGTAGCCTCCGAGGTTGAATCATTTAGTGTTCAAAACCTTTTGCATAAAAAGCCTGGTTAAGAATCTATGGTATGTATCTAACAGAGTTTATTCCATCGTACTTATTGATAGAGTTCCATGTCATTATCCAATTTTGGCTATTTATAATAGACATGGTGCAAACATGACATTTTTTGTGGTTTTTTTTTTTTTTTTTTTTTTTTTTTTTTGTGCTAGTGTATTTATTTCTGAAGGAAGACCCAGGGAAAAAGGTGCTGAGTCAAACACTATGATTAATTTTACTCTGAGTAGGTTTTCCAGATTTCTTTCCATAGTGTATAGTAATTCCACCAACTAACAACAGTGTGTGAATACATTATTGTTTTCTCATACTGACCAGTCATAATCACTGTTATTCTTATAATATTTTCCAATTCAATCCAAGAACTACAATTTCATTATGAAGTTTAAATATACTTCCTTCTTAACGCTGGTGATAATTCATTTTCACAAATTGATGGACTATATATATTAAATCATCCTTAAGCCACTTCTGAATACTTTGCTATTTCTATGGGAATTTTTTAATATTTCAAATTTTTTGGTAATTGTTGGACTCAAACTGCAACTCATCTGAAATTTATTTTGTGAAATATTTTTCTTTAGCTACAATTATGTATAAGTAGTGTTATCATGGCACTCTCATTTAATCATTTCTGGTTTGTGATCTTGTTGAAGGAGTGTTTCACCCTGAACATATAAACTCTGCATTCTGATAGCTATATTATTATTTTATAGGAAAATCTATACGTTTAAAATTTCATTTTCTTCTTGGTCTGATAAACATTCCTAAGACATTCCCCATCATGGATAGCAACTTGTAGAAACACTGATGAAAGCAACTATTTGCTTTTTAAATTGAAATAACTTTCATATGTGAAACTCTAATAGATAGTAAGCCATATTTCTAGACTCTTAATAGTTCATTATGTCAAGGTCTTGGTACGTGGTAGGTGTTGTAGTTAGGGTTTGTGCAGAGAACAATTAGAATCAGGACATGGAGTTTATATTTTTTTTTTATAATGGTCACCCAAAGTTAACACAAGAAACTTCAGGAAGTCTATCAGCAACACCAAAGATATAGAATATTTAGTCAAGGGCTTAAATCCCACAGCAATGTCCCACATGAGTCCAAATGAAAACCCAAAGCTCATGAGAGTGCCTCCCACGAGTCCAACTGGCAGTCCAGAGACCACGGGAAGGACTCATACCAGTCTCCCAAAGGTCAGTGGTGGAAGCCAGAAAGTTCATGCCAGCGGGGTTAAGGAGCTGTGCTAGTGGGATGAGGGTTCTACACTGGAGCTACAAAGTCACACTTACAACAAAGACCAGGGCTGTCCTGAAAAGCATCATGGCCATCCTCAGGACACGGAGGCTCCCAGCTCCTCTGACCATAACCACAGTTGAGGACATGCCAGGAAGCTAGCATGACAAGCTCATCCTGGAGACCAAGTGGCACACGTCTTCCTCTCCGGAGCCAGGAAGCAAAGCTCTATGTGAGGACCAGAGCTTAAACAGCAACTCATAAAACCCATAATACCTCAACACCTCAACACAGTAATTCATTAACGCCTTCCTTCTTCTTCTCCACCTCTGTGTAAGCTGGCAACTTCCAACCTCAGGTGGAACATCTACTCTCAGCACCATGCTGATGTAATCCAAGTGGTGTTAAGTTGCCCACCAGTTCTTAATTCATAACAGTAGGTAGGAATTCTACGCACAGCCCCTCCAAATATTTTGATGATGGGGCATCAAACATGTACTAAGGTAAGGTAATATTTTCTTCTCAAGATAGTTTGGACATTATCTGATAACTATATTTTTGTTTGTTTTAAGATTTTTTTTAAAGTAAAAGGTCCTTAATTGGAGTGATAAAGTGTTTACATTAATTTGGGAGCATCAGTATATTTTCTGATGTGATGTCACTTAGGAACTATGCTTGCGTTTGTATGATCGCCTTTTGTGTTTAGCAGGACCCCATGATTTTCTACTTCCGCATCACAAGCTTTTCTTGTTAAATTTTTGTGAAGCATATTACAGTTTTCACTGCAATCACTGACTTGTTTTATTTCTGATTTTTAGATTATCCTGGATTTATTTTTCTATGTACTTACTCTTCAAAGTTCTGTTCATTCTAATACCTTACTCTGTTGGATTTTCTTTTGATTTTCAGGAAAAACTGAAAATGTTTTATCCTGATTTTAAATATTTTTCATTAGTCAAGTTTTCATTGATAATCACAAGCTAAATATGTTATTTTAAGTGATGACAAATGAATAAGCATTTTGGCAAAGGTGGCTCATGAGACGAGTGGGTAGGATCACTACGAGTTTTGAGCATGACTTTCTTTCTCCTGTCTTGTTCAGCCTGAAGCCTGTGTCCAAGCTTCTGCAATCTTGTGTCTAGAAGTTGCTATGTTTATTCTGTGTTTTGTCAGAAAACAAGAGCAGTATCTTAACAAATAGGTTGTTTTTAAAATTAACTTTCTTTCCCTGCAACTTGTGTTTGGTGTGGTTTTAAAGCAGGTACTCAGGCAACCAATATTTGATCATGTTACTTCCTTTCTCTCAATGGCTTTGCCAGAAATTCAGCCTTATTTCTGGAGTTCACATTAATATTGTTTTCCCTGTGTGTACCCTATGAGAACTATAATCTGTACCACGTAGTAGGTCTACCATTATTTTCAATGATAATACACAGTTGTCATTTAGTTAAACCTGGCTTGGCTTTATTATACAAGATATTGTGGGTTGAAATCCTACCACTCAACCTCCTCCATTCTCTGCAGGTCAGTTTTCTCCAAATCTCACCCTGTTCTTCCTGTTTCCTACTAAGCCACCACTGAACCACTCAGTAGCTTGTGTTTCTCATTGTCTGGTGTGTATAGAGTTTGAATGCATAGAAACAATGCATACTGTAGTAATAAATCCCCAAACCAAATACTTACTAACATCATTTATTGCTTATAACTGCAAGATACATTGTTTAATAGTTTACATGTATTAATTAACAAGTCTCACAATAATCGTATGTGCTAACATTCTTCTTTTGAAAATTAGGCTCTTTTTCTTTCTATTTTTCAAAACCTACTCGTTTTAAAAGAGCAATAAATGCTTCCCATAACAGTGTAATAGGTGACTGTCTATTTTACTTGCTCTGGTCTATTAATTAAGTTATACATTTAATATTTCTTAGCATTTTTGTATTCATAACTCATGGATAACCTTTTCTAATATTTTCAACATTTTATAAACTTAATATACACTTACACTGATTTCTTTCCTTTGATTCTTCTTTCCTTACAATAAAAAGTTTAATATCAAATATAGTGCTTTCTATCATGTTGAATCATTTTTTCTTGAATTTCTTGAACTAAAATTACTTTAAAAAATCTAATTTTTTAATTTTTTAATTTTTTAATTTAACACTCATTCAAACAAATGAGTGTTTGAAAATATCCAAAATTTTGTCCCCACTTTCATTATGAAAACTTTTAGAATTTTCCTCAGATCCCAGGTATATTAATACTTCTGTAGGATGTGATTGGCAGTAGATTATTCTTTATTGTAGTGAGAATTTAGTGACTATTTAATCCTAAATCTTCTGTGTTTCTTGCCAATGCAACTTTCTTCTCTTTGATAATATCATCACATGTAATGAACATTACCATCTCTTTGGAAATCCTCAATAATCAACTGCCCATTTTCCTGTACAAAAACTTTCTCTTGACTTTTCTACAGTTCCGGTAAGTTGTGAGTTTCTATGGTTTGTTTCTTTTAAAAGGTCCACTTATGGCAAGAAATAGTTAGGTATTCATGCATGAGTCTCAGTTTGATCACTCCATGTCATCTCATATCCTTGGATTCTTCATGCTTTTGGGAGGAGTCTCCAGCATAAATCATCTGGCAGCTTATTTGGTTTTTCCTCCAGAGAATGCTATTTGCTTGTCCCTGACTAGGCAATTACATCATCTAATGTGCTGTCCTCATGTTGTGCTGTGGATTCATAAATATCTTCTTGGATTGCTGAGGGTGGAGTCGATGTTCTGACTTCATATTGTCCTTTAAATTTTAGAGTGATATTAAATTCAGGGTTGACAAAATTATTAGAAAATCACCATTCTCATTTGACAGTTTTTATTTGCTTTCTGGTCCACAGGTTTTGGTTCGTTTTGTTTCCTTTTCAAGGAAAAAAACTCATCTTCCAACCCCATTTGTTTTTCTATTACAGCAGTAACCCTGCTGGATAGCTACTGTCTAAATGTGCTCAGCATTGCTGGTAGACTCTGTGGAAGCAAAATCACGCTGTCTGCTGGTGTGTCCACTGGTCATGTCACTTAATAACTATATGTTAAAAAGAATACAGGTGTATAATTTTTTGATGCTAAACTTCATCTCCAAATGTACCTGTGAAAATAGAGATGAGGGTTCAATGACTTTGGGAAGGGTTTCATCAATGTTTTCTATTCACACTCCAGAAAGACAGAATGGAGTCAATTAGCTACGCTATCTCCAGATCTCCGTATATCTCAGCAGAAAGTCTCCCAACACAAACCATCACTTCCTCCTGGAATTACACAGGTGTTTGTTCATCTGTTAACTCTTCCATGTTTTATTATTGTACATTGCTAGTTTGTAGAATGCCCAAATTAAACCCTTGAAGGAAAAGGGAGAATATTCACCTATTCCAGGAAAAATCCCCTTTGACCCTATGATTCTTTTTTTTTTTTTTATTTTTGAGAAGCAAAACAAATAAAAGGATAGAAATAATATAGAATTTTTAAAAAATAACACTAAGAAATCAACACGAATATATTGTTATCTTAGAAGTAGTTGTTTAGGTTCCAAAATCTAAGCTCATAAATGAATAGACAGTCAAACGATGACAGCACAAATTATTCTTTCTGATGAACTAGGAGAATTAGTAGTAGGCTTATCTATTTTGCACACTACAGTTGTATGTGTAAACCTACAAGTTGTTCTTTCCTTTTGAGCACTTTCCCTTTCAATATTATATCTACTGTACATTTTGGATCTTATTACTCTGTCAGTTTATTATTATTATTTATTTTTTACACTAGGGAGATAATACAATATTTAAAAATTATGAGTCTGATTTATTTCACTTATGAGAATAGTCTCCAGTTGACTACATTTAACTGTAAAACCCTCAAGATCATCCTTTTTATAACTGAGTAATATTGCACTGCATGAAAATTCCACATCTTTTTGATCCATCTGCTGTCCATATGACTCTTGCTGGTCTTGTATATGCCTATCTATCTCTTCCTGATCTCTGAATTTCCTTAATGCATTTATGAGTGGATGTCTGTGTACACAGTCTTGCATTTTTCTACAAAGATGTTAGCATGATAATTTTGTAGATTCTATCAGCAACTCAAAAAATTCTCATGTGCCTAACCCAGTTAGTGATGCCTTCTCACCAAGTGTTCCTGGTTGATCATTTTATCTTCTACATGTAAGGCCCTTGGAACTATCAAACCTCTCCACTGGGTATCACTCTCGTTGGAAACTGAAACAGCCTTAAATTATCTGATTATTTTTACCATTTGAAAGCTGAGTCTGAAAAAGACACGGGCATTTACAACCCCCACCTGTTGCTGTTTCATTGTCCTGTACCATTAAAAACTAAGCTGTCACTCATAAGGAACTCATAAGCATGGGTTTCCTTTTTGACACTTTTATCTGACACTAATCTTCAGCAAGGGAGGGAACAGGCCACTCAACAATTTTTATCTGCAGTTAGAAGACTCACAAGTTGCTCCAAACAGAACCAGACAATTGCATTTTATTCTTCATGGTAGACCTCTCATTTGTCTCAACTAAACTAGAAATGAATTGACAGAAAGAAAAACTGACTAGTTAAGTGAAGTTACTGTGTGTGTGTGTGCATCAAAGAAAATCACCTTCTTTGCCTAAAATGATAGCCCACTTACTATTTAGTGCAGGAAACACTCTTATTTATTTTTACACATTCTTTAAACAAGCGAGCTCCAGTAAACCGGAAGAATTGACCCCCCCCCCCCCCCGCATCTCCTACACCTTCTTTAGATTGAGGAACCTGGCATTTGTCCTTCTCTTCCAGTGCTTGACCCTTCAAGATCATTAACCAAAGGGGCAATACTGGTGAACCAAAGAGAAACAAGAATTCCACAGTACTGCCTTCTGTGTTCGAGCCAATTAGTAAGTGCCACAGTCTTGAACCAATCAGTAAGTGCCACAGACTTGAGCCAATCAGTAAGCGCTACAGATTTGAGCCAATCAGTAAATGCCACAGACTTACAAAGGAACAAACAGCTTTCTGAGTGATGAGTTTATTATGGAGGGGCTTGATTCCTTTCATTTCTCCAAGAAGAACCGTTGATGCAGTCTGCTAGAAGAGGAAATAGATGTTTTTTAAGAGGTAGGCAAGATATTTAAAGCTGCGCATTTTGCAGGGTAATTATGGTAGAGAAGTTTCCACTTTATTCAATTTTCTTTGATGACTGACTGCTCTAATAAGATTGATGCATGTAATCTTGCTTTTCTAAAGCACTGTTTTGGAGATTATAATTAGAAAAAGTTGTACATACGCAAGAAATATGGAGCAACATTGAAAAACAAAGTTTTGCTTCTTTTTAGGTTATCTATATTATATTAAAGTAGGAAAGATATTTATTTGCAAAGTTTATTTCCTTCTAACTGATGGTTTAATGTAAAGAGTATATACCTTAATAACTTTGGAAATTATAAAAATGTTATAAATAATCTGAGTTCCCTCAAGTGGGAATGAGAAGTTCTAGTGTCTGCCATTGGTGGTGCTATTACTTGTTATTAAATATGCAGTTATATTTAACTGAGTGACTTGGAAGTGCCTATTTAAATTCTGGCAAGACTTTAGTGGCTTGTTGAAACTTTTCACCAGAAAGGGTATTCACAGATCAGCTGATAAATTCTTTAACGAAAACTCCATCATGTTCTTCATCCAGTTTCTTTCATGTTTCAGATAAACTGACCACTGCATGTGATTGGTCATTATTAATTTCTCTCACACATTAAGTCAAATCTGCTTCACTGAAATGCCTGCCTCCTTCCTATGGAACCATAAGTAACGTCTTTTCCATCTTATGCAGTATTTTATTAGATATTCAGAACCAGATCCACTAATATAAATAATATAAAATTTGAGTAACAAGTTATAACTCACATCGATATATTAGCACAAATGATTTCATTTAATCTTACAGAAAGAGTATCTCATTTAACTATTTCACAAGTGAGCAAATTGGAATTTAAGAGGAAAAAATAGCCTGTCCAGAGCTTCTCAGGTCACGTCTTGAATAAGATAAGTTCAAACCTATACAGTATTGCTGATTTCACTTTTGGAGCTCTGTTTAAGGCACAGAATTAGAGTCTCTGGACTGTGGGACTATTCCCCAGGGTTGCCATTTATTTCCTGTATCTATCTAGCTCATCTTCTGATCAGGAGACTGATCAGCAAAAAGTGCCCTTCTCAGCACAGAATTTTGGAGATGATCACTGCTGTAAATGAAGAATGACACTGTTTCAACGGTATGTTGTATTTGTTTGCTTGGACTTTCTTATAGATACATACTGTGCCTATGCAATGTAGGGCTTGGTGGTTATGAAATTATCAAAAATTTGTAATTTCTAATTTGCATGATTAAAAAGTCAAATATAGTTGACTATTATTCTCTTTATATTTCTGTAGTTTTAAAATTTTCCAGTCTTAGCTCAAGACACAACTAAAATGACAGACTGTTTATTTGGCATTAGTCAGAATATTTTTGTATTGCTTTAAAATTTATCTTTCCCTTGTCTTATGTACTCTTTCAAATTTCCAGTATTTTACAGTGATTGCATTTAGGTTAAGTAGCCTGTGATAGACACACATTTGGTTAATCACAGTCTTGAACTGTGCAGCTCAGGTTTCCAGCTACATGGTTTATGCCTCAAATGAGCATATAGATGAAATTATATAACTGAGATTGTCATAGATAAAAAGCTTACTATCATAAACTGAATTAGTCCAGTATAAAAATAAATGCCTTCTATTTAAAGTCATTTAGTATTGGACTCACATCTCCAGAAACAGTGTGAATTATTGGAAGGAAAGATCCCTGTACTTTATTTCAAAGCCAGTGAGTGATACGAGATAGATACAGCTTAGAGTCAGTCAGGCCTTACTGCAGCTTGGGGAAGGAAGGAAGTGGGGAACAGACTCCAGGGAGAAACCAGGGCCTTGCAAGGATCCCTGTCTTCCTGCACAATGCCCACTTGGAGGACTGCCCCTTCCCCAGGGATATGAAGGGCTTAGCTTCATGAAGAAAGGATTTTCTACGTGAAACCAAAACACAGAGGTAAACATTTGGGAATTTAGTAAGACTGGGGAATCATGCTAGGATTTAGAACCCAGTATGTATTTATTATTTCTTATACTTTTTGGTTCCTGAATTTGGTTGCCTACAGCTGACTGTGGAACCTGATTTTCCTCTGGGCCACCCTTACTACCTGTCTCCTTGATTCAGTGTCAGGGATCCTCCATGTAGACTTCTCCAATTGGATCAGTGAAAATAAACTGCACCAATCCCATCTTATTTTTTATTAACCTCTCTTAAAGATTAAATTGATTGTCAGCATGCAATGAAAACAAAAAATCCTCTTTTATACAGAGTGAATGCATGAGCAGGAACTAACCATAACAAATGTTAACTCTGACTGAGCACATTTTGGAAATATATAAGAGTTTGTTGAATGCCAAGGGTTTGTTAATACTGGATCCACTAAATATCAGGATGATAGGACACTTTACGGCAGTGGGAGAACACTGACGTCAACTTGTTTGAAAACAGTGTATGCCCAACTTCAGACCGTTTTACGAAATATTTGTTTTGAACTTAGACCAATCTTTTCACCTGAACCAACAGGGCGAGTCACCTGGATCCTGGCTTGAGATCAGCCAGGAAGAGCTCCATGATATGTCGACTGTAGCAAACAACCCAAAGGAAAATTTGACACATTACCATATGATGAATTGTCCTAATCGTGTAATGTTAGAGCTCTGCAGAAGAACTAAATACCACATAATTTCTCACTGGTGCATTCATCAATTCTGAGAAACTAGATTCCGAAAAGTACAGTACAATTCTGTCATAAAGAAGAATAAATTTCTGTGATTTATAGAAAAATTGATACCCCTTGAGTTAAGTGTTATAGTGTTAATATTAAGTGAAATAAATCAGACACATAGGCTGGTATATCACATCTTCCCTTATCTGAGAAATCTAAAATATAAAGTGAAAAATAAAGGAGAGATAATAGGAAATAGGAAAATAGATATTTTCCCAAAGGGAAAGGTATCAAAATATGGAGAGCAACAGGAACAAAGGGAGAAGGGAATAAAATAAGAATTAAGATGTGTTATGTACATGTAGCAACTCCCAGCAAGGAGTCTAATCGTTATGTACTGCAAATATGTACCAATAAAATTTGTCAAAGAAAAAAATACAAGATATGAAATGAATTTTAAATATATAAAAGAATTTACAATTCATAAAACTATAGCCATGCAAGAAATTACTTAGAAGCAGTTGTGGTGGCACATCCCCAAAACTTGTGTCATGAAACTCGCTCCCAGTTGGTTTGCATATGCAGGCAAATTATGATAGTTGATACTATGAATTATCTCTATGACTTACTGCTTTTTGTTCATTGATTTGCTTGCTAGATGTTGTAGTCACAACAGTAGCTATTGTTCTTACCCAGTATGTTGCATATTTATAAACTAAGTGTAATCCAATTGGAATAAATTATGATTGCTGAAATGAGCTGTTAAATTTCAGAGTAATGGTTTATTGCATCAAGCGTGGATTTTCTATAACATTACCTCTAACTCCTTCATTTTCTCAGTAAGTAAATCACCCTATAGGTTTGAAATAATCACTTGGAACTCATGAATAGCAAAACTAAAATTCAGAGTAAGTTCTTTTAATTACTGAGGCATACAATTTAAACCTTAAGAGAGGAGTCAAATCCCCTGATGACATTTATATGATAAATTGGTTTAACAGCTCTGGCTTTCTATGGCAATTATTAGGTTAGTTACTTAAATTCTTTGAGCCATAGTTTCTTTACATCTGTATCTTATAGATATGCAAATAGTGATACCCATCCTAAAGTGAGGTTTCAGGAAGAATATTTCTATAATGTCTAGCTTTAGCTTTTTCTTTACCCCTTACTTTCTTTCCTATTCTTATAATATATAGATCAGATGAACAAACATAATCCACATCCAAAACTTAGCACTCCAACTCGGAAACATAAGTTTAATGTTCATCTCTTACTATGTCATTCAATAATTAATATTCATAAATTTTTAACCTCAATAGAAAATTTAAAAATTATTTGAATATGATTACCTGTCAAAGAAAGCATGGTACAAACATATAACAGGAACAATATGTACCATATTAACCATTGTTAATCTCCTAGTGTCTTTTTTTAAAATTCTGTATCATTGTTTTTATTGTTCTTTCTTTTTAAAATAATAAAAAAATTCTTCACTTTAACAACAGAAAATAAAAGATGAGCGGTGTATATACTGGTGTGGGGATCACAATGCCTATTTTGAAGCATGGTCTAACTGCTCAGAAACTTCATTATTTGGATAGTGACTCAGTTGTTGAGGGTCTCAAATGTGTTCCCTGAAGAATGCAAATAGTTCTGACTTCACATGGTTTAAGACCTAAACCATTATTCCATGAATATCATTGTAGGAGGCACTCAATAAATGCTTACTATATAAGGTGTGATCAAAATAAAATGTGAATGTTTATATCAAACACACCACATAGGAGACACATTGATACTAACTTCACTTAAACTGCTCCATTCACTTCAAACATATGCACCCCACTATTCTTGTGTCCTGAAGCAGTTCTGGAAGTTCTGTTTTGTGAGTGCTATGGCTTGTATCCAGATGTCCCTCCAAGGCCTGTGGTCATTGGCAGGGCTTTTCTCAGAAGGGGATGGATCTAGATTGTGTGATTGCTGACTGGAGGATATGGTGCAGGGATTAAGAGTGCCACACCTTGGGTGTGAGTGTGATTATCATGACGGGTAATTTGGATTGGATATACATGGTAGAAAGTGGGCTGCTTCTTTGCTTGCTTCTACTGATGCTGCTTCTGCTCCTTCTGTGGCTGTCATTTCTTATTTCTTGTTGCCTTCTGCCTTCCCTGCTATGCCAAAGACTGTTACCTATCTGTGATACTCCCTGCACGCCGCCCTACCTTAGAGCCAACCAATGACAGACCGAAACCTTTCCTCTGTTCCCTTGTGGGTGTTTGGTATTTTGCCGCAGTAACAAGAAAAGTAACTAAGACGTTGAGTGTCCTTCTAAGTTCTGGTAACTACACTGAATGCCAAGTACCTTCCAATGGAAACACAGGCTCCTTGTCTACCTTATCTACCAGATGGGGCATGGTGAGACTTTCAGTTATTTCTCAAAGTAAAAAAGAGCAAGAAAGGTACATGTTTTGAAACAATTCAGGAGACCCACTCATCCTTGACAGAACAACTAAAACATTAAAGAGGACTTCCTGAACGGCTTCTAAAAATGGCAAAAAATATGGGATAATGTATTCAGAAAGATTATTTTGAGGGTATTAATAGTATAATGTTTTAAAATTTACATATTTGCTGCATTTTCAATCACATCACATATTTGTATTTACATTATGTACCATAACATGCTTGTTATATAAAGTGTTAAAGGTAGATACATTTGAAAGTTATTCCCAGACATAGAGGTAGTGCCAAGATATCCCAAAGACAGAACTCCTTAGCAGACAAAGAGAAAGATCAGTAATTGTCACAAGTGACAAAGAGAAATGATAAAGAGAATCAAAACTGATACAGGTATTATGAGTGGGATGGTAATGATTAATAAATACAAAGAGGCAAAACTAAAAATAAAAATATATTGTGTTCTGAAAAGGGAACATTGACTTTATGCTGTCATTAATTTAAACTGCTTGGTAACAGATTTACCACACACTCATTTGACTATTTGGTTACTCGTCAGATATGAAGAGACAGTAGGATTGTTGGATAAAGTCACATAAAAGGCAAAAATAACATGTGCTTTTATAAGACTTCAGTCCAATGGAAGGGATGCTTCGTAGAAGTCATCTGTTTCTCCCCTTGGGTCTCTTGTCTATTCTGTATAGCTGGTTTACTTAGTTCAAGAAAGAGAAACAAAAAAAGAAATTTCCTGTGAATATTATGGCTTATGCATTGTGCCAACTTGAAAAGTTTAGTAATTTTACTAAGAAACTCAGCAAAGAGCCAGCGTTCTCACTTTGTAAATATCCTCAGCCTGTACACAGAAAGGCAAGGAGATTTTGTGACTGCTACATCCACTGGAGGGTGGAGACGCCCGCATACACTGTAAGGGAGAAGAAAAGGCCAGCTTTCCCCTTCTGCTCTGGCTGCTGCTTTGAAGTGTTGCCCCCGTGCCATGCCACACTGCCTTGGAACCAGCAGAGCATAGACTGAAATCTCCAAAAACTGTAAGAAAAATAAACCTTTCCTTCCTTCAATTTGGGTGTTGGGTATTTTGTTCCAGCAAATAGACAAAAGTAACCAAAACAAAATTTGGTACCAGTGGAGTGGGGTCATTACTGTGAATGAACCTGACCATGTGATTCAAAAGCCTCTGGGAATGGTTCGTGGGAAAAGTATGGAAGGTTCGGAGATGGCACCTGAATGTACAGAGCTGGAACCCCTTAGGCTGTACTGCATGGGAGATTCTGTCCAGAGTTCAGGAGACCAGAAAACTGACAGAGAGCCTGCTAGTAAAGACCAGGCTCAGAAGGTTTCTGCTGGGAATAAGGACTCCACTGGTGGTGGACTCCAGTTGATGTATATTATGACTTGGCAGAAATTTTGTATGCATTTTGCTCATGTTCAGAGACTTCACCTGAGATTAAGATTAAGGGCAGTGGACTGATTAATCTGGGAGGAGAAATTTCAAGGCAGTAGAATGTTGAGGCCATGGCATGGCTATTGTTGGGGGCTTTTAGCAAGATTTATAGTACAAATCAACAGCAAAGAGCCCAGCAGAATGATTTAAATCACTGTGAGTTTGACCAGAAGGCTGTGGACTATAAATATAGAGCTGAGACCTCAACTGCTGAGAGGAACAGAAACAAGAAGGCACAGGAAAAAGCAACAGGTCCTCTGCAGCCTCAAAACTGCAAAAATGAAAAACTTTGCTTGAAGGATAAAGCTGCAGAGCACCATGTTCCAGAATGGCGACGGAGGCCCCACGAGGTTCTAGAACAGCAACCACATAGAGAACTTTCTCCTCACAGTCAGATTCAGAGAGCTCAGTGATCCTGGCACTTGACTCCTACACCCAAGAGAGAAGGAAGCCTGACTAGTGCTCCAGCTGGCAGCAGACCTTAGCAGCATCCATGTGCCACTGGTTTTAGACACATGGAGAATGCATGAGATCTGAGGTTGGGGCAGGAGACCAGGCAGTGCACCACTGAGAGGACAGTGGGTTAAGCTGTGGGTGTGAAGCCCAAGGTGCAATGGAGAACCCACAAGTTCTTAAAAAATTCTAGGAGCACAGATCATGTAAGGAAAGCTGTAAAGACTGAACAAAGCCAGTCCAAGAGAGGAGTCCTGGGATTCGTAACCACCAGAAGTGCCATAGGGGTGGAGGCACATAAGCCCTTTGGGGCTCATAGTTTGCCACAGATTTCCTCAAATTGTGCCCATGGAACTGTAAGACGTAATGTTTGCCCTGCTGGATTTTAGACTTGCTTTTGTCCCAGTCCTTTGTACACTCCTGTTTGATTATATTTAATTTACTTGAATTCAGTGTCAAATATCAGACATTAACATGCTATAAAATAGGTTCACATGTGTTTAAAATTAGAGATATAGGAATATTCATATGAAATACATGTGCACATATTTCAGATGATGAAAGGCAAATCTCTCCTTTAGAAATGTTCACAAAAACACTTTCATATTATATCTGAGAAAGAGCTAAATAAGAGTTAGCAAATGAGTTTTAATAAGCTTTATTAAGAATGTAATTTAAAGGTTTTTATTCATGTGAATTTATTTTAAAATACAAAGGCACTATGTGTAAATAAAATGAAATTCTAGTATAAATTTAGTTCCTTAGAACACTTTACACAGTGGTAGCGGTGATAACTGATGTTTATTAATTGGAAGAGAAATATTTGCTTTAAGTTAGGTATCATAATGAGAAACATATATTAATATATACCACCGAAACATGCACTTCTGAATACTTTTTATTGGATGTGATATCTTTGAGCATCAGTTGTCCAATTATTGAGCAAGCAGGCATAAAATTTACAGAATACAAGTATCTTAGGTACATATATTTTCTTCATTTTATAATACACTCCTCTGTTTGTATTAAAAAAAATTGTGCTAAAATTGGAGTCACTTTCAAAAGTCTTTGGTCACAATACAGCAAAATATTCTTTTGTTCCATGAAGAAACTCAGGGTTTCATTTTCATGTATTAATTTGGATATTTTCTAGTGCTATTTTCTCAGCAAATAATATTCTTTTCCTTAAATAAATTCCAACTAAAAGATAACATACAATAATATTTATTAACTTATCTTTCTAAAATTTTTAAAAGTAAAAATAATAATCTTTTGTAATTAGTTAGTCTTGCATTCCTGCATCTTTAGACCTTGAAAAAATTCAACTGTCTATGAGCCTTAGTTTTCACAAGTTAAAATGAGTCAGTACTTAAAAATATCATTATGATGTTTAAATCATTAGATTTGATTTGAAAGTTTAGAAATACAAATGCCTTCCATGCTGAACAAATTTATGTAAATGACAGTCATTACTCTTGTGTTTATCAATGTGCATATGTATTTAATGGGTCTACAAATCTATTAAGTTAAAAAACACTGAGTAAAGGAAAGTTCTGACATTAAAGTATTGTCGACACTGGAGATTCTGGTTCATTAGTGTGTCGGTCTGATGAATGTTGATGAAGCTTCTTCTACTTTTTAAAAAATTGTCTATAGAAGCATAGAAGGAAGTGAAAGTTCAAGATAACTGAAAACCCAGGAAAGTATAACTGCATTACTTGGGATGCTAGAACTGGGGCTATTTCATGGAGGTGAAAATCTGTCAAGTTACATTGAAATTTGAGGTGTATGCAATGTAAGCGTTACCTCATGCATTGCCTGAGAGTGTCAAGGAGGAGTGCCTAGGACTTCTCAACCTTGTGCCTCACTTGAAGGGGCTATTCCCTAAAAGTTGGAACATATGTGTCTCCTGAATACATGCTAATATTTGAGATAGCCATAAAAGATTTTCAATGACACTGCCTGTCTCTTATGCTGTGTTGTTCCTAATACCAAAGTGTCTAGAAAACAAGACACACTGAAGAATAGTAGTTGCAATCTAGGTAGGATGCCTGGAGACAGGAGTGAAGGGATTGATCAATATTTGTGTAAATCAAGGGTTATGGTTTATTTCCAATTACCAAAACCAGAAAAATCATCTTTCTGTGTATAGACACCAGTGTCACCAACTTTAGTAAACAGTTTGCTCAAAATTATGGCCGAAATGGTAGAATACAAAGCAGAAATAAGAAAAAGTATGATTATGAAAAAGAAATTTTAACTTCCTAGTGTTATGTAACTGACAAGCCCACCTTAATGCTTCCGTTAGAACTTTCTCCAATAGTGGAACATTTCAGCTCGTGACTGAAGAAATAATTTGAATCTCTGAATCACATGTGGTTTCTCACAATATGAAATGTGGCATTTGTGACCAAAGAACTGAATATTTGACTTCAAAGTGAATAACTAATTATGACAGATAGTTAATATATCAAACCGCGCAGTCCCAGGAATTCACTTAAATTTCTTAGAATCATAACTGAACATCTAGATAAATGGTTTATACAATTCCACATGGCAAGCACAATGTCAATATTTTTAGGATGACTTTTTTCATTATATTATCTTTAAGGGATTGAAGTTATATGTGGAATGATTTTCAATTCATTATTAAAGTATCCAAAACTTTCCTGAGGACAATGTAAAGATTTAAATCTTTCCTGAGATTATCTTTTTCTATTTCTATTTTTCTATTTTCTATTTTTAAAAAGGAGAAGAGGAAATAAAAAATCTCAGAAGAAAGAAATTTGAAAAAATTGAAAAAAAATTTTAATAAACAAAAAGGAATATTATCTAGATATAAGCTGAGTATTTCAAATTAAGGCAGCTCCCATAAAATTAATTTCTGAGTATAAGGTAATTTTAGTCAAAAATGTACTAGGAACTTATTTTTGTTGTTGTTTACTTTGTTTTGTTTTTGAGACACCACGTAGCTCAGGCTGCTTTGAACTCACTTATGTAGCCCAGGTGGGCTCAAACTCACAGCTACCCTCCTGCCTCAGCCTCCCGAGTGCTGGGGTTACAGGTCTGCCTCACCATGCAACAGCAGAATTCAATTTTTAAAAGTGGACTCAGAGTAGATCTGTACAAGATTTTGTTTGTAACTCTGCCTAAGAAAGAGCAATGGGCCCTGGGAACCCAGGCCCAGCCTCATGGTTATATTCATCTGTGAAATAGAGGTACAAAGAGCTCATGTCCCTTTTATCATCACTGTGAAATCTGCAATATTCCAGAGTGAATATAACCAAAAGACCTGCAGCCAACCCATGAAAAATACATGGTATGAGCAGGAAAAATACCTTAAATTCTACAAATAAACACATCTATGAATATTTGTTTTGGGATTTATCATTTTAGTTCATACTGAGATACACATTCAAGCTAAAATATTTAGTAATTTGATACCAATATAAGAAGAAACAGATTAGTTATTAGGACAAAATGCAGACCTCACATAGATTTCAGAACCAAGTACAATATTTTAGTAGGTAAATGGTATTTTATATTACATATTTGAGAAAATGTCGATTTTTGACATCAACTCATACTAAGTTAAATTCACTATGGACTAAAAATCAAGTATTCAAAATAAAACTGTAAAAGGAATAAAATTAAAGGAAGATACACAAACTGAAACTTTTCAAATAAAGTGACCTAAAGTATCATAAATAGACAAAAAATGCAATAAGTAAATTAAGAGAATTGTTCTCACCAGGAAAATGTTTAGTGCAAATGGTAGGCTAGGTTTGATTTCCTCCTGGGTAGGTGGACTGGAAAATGGCTGAGTAACTATAGACAGAGATACATATTTCTCTAAGTCAATAAGAATACAAGTTTCTGATACAATAGGCAGCTAATATGACCAATTAACAAAATAAAATATACAGATTTTATGTTCAACTAGTGATAAGGATTATGCAAAGAAAATAGATACCAATTTTCTATCAATATTTTATTTCATAAAGATTTTTTGCAAAAATAACACACAAGGCTAAAGATGATATGCTGAGTCAATTCTCATACAAACATATTACAAATACAAATTGTTATAAACTGTCAAAAGAGTAAAAGTTGGGCCTTCAGACACACAAAATATTAGTATTATTTGCTTTATTAATTTCAATTCTGGAAATATGCCACAAAAAATAATACTTTAGAAGAAGTTTATGTACAGAATTTTCATTGCATCATTTTCTGTAGCAAAGATTAAGAAAAACCTATATATATATATAAAGTGGGTAGTGAATAAGGTCATGATCACATGAAAAAATATAATTAATTCATTAAAATAAGGGTTTTGGAGAATTCTTAATATTACACAAAATTGCTTTTATGAAATAGCAATAAATGATCAGCAATACTCTTTACAATCTGAATTTGGGGGAAAACATATACCAGGAACATAAATATGATAAAAATATGTAAAATGCACTGAACAGTCCCCTAAAGTTAGGGGGAAGTGTCAAGTAGAGGGAATAATTTACGTTTGTTATTTGCATGTGCAAGTCTGTCAAAAATGGAAACCATTAATTTGTATAACTAATATATACTACTAAAATATGTAGGGAATAAAATGAATGAAGCTCAAAAATAAAAGGAAAAATTTAAAATGCTTGCTCTTGGGTTTTTAATTTATTTGCAGCTATCTGTCCTTTTCAACCACAGCTGCTCATATAAACCTGGAGTTTTTTTTTTAAATGATAACAAACAGGGTGCTTAAATTCCACAGTAACAAACATTGATTTTAGTATTAGTTACTAAGTGAATCGATTTGTGCCAAAAACAATTCTTAAAATCTTTTGAATTTAACTTTAGTTACAAGAGTACAGAGTGAAAATATCCTCTTCTATAAACTCTTATGAATGGTGTGTTTTGTGTCTGTGCCAACTTCATACAAAGAATACAAACATTATGAACTATAAGCATGTACCAATAATAAAAAATACAAGAATTATTACTATTAACATGGTTGTTTGAACACGACTCCATTGATTAGTATGTTTATCTCTGGGTTGCTTCTTACAACTATTGTAATGAAAGTCATCAGATATATTTTGCCTTTTTTGAGATTGAAGTGAACATTTACCAAATGGATTAGATACCAGTAGCATTTGTTTTCTGATTGTGAGACAACTAACGATTTTTATAGGTTTAAGGTTAAGCCTCCTAGTTAATTCTTGGAGCCTGAAAAGGAAGAAACTTTTTTTTTTTTTCATAAAAGTAATGGGAAAAAGTGATGATACAGATAATAGATTTGAAAGCAAATGGGTTACAGATTTTTAAGTGTATTACTTTAAGAATCAAAAATGTAAATGTAGAGCAACAGAATCTGTGTGTACACAGACCTATTTGGGAGTTATTCCCTCGGTCCATCAAGAATTCTAGGTGCAGCCAGGCTGATAGATGTCTGCTGCTAAACACGTTGCCTGCCAACACAGAGGACATTTTACCTGAAAAAGCTCTTAGACGTGAAGAACCATGTTTTCCTGATTTTCCAGGTCAGTTGTTGTTCGAATGTCATTAGGTTAATGCAGAAATAAACTTTCCCTATCACCCTAGGGCATTAGTGAGCTGAGTATGGAGTCCTTGGGAGGGTGAGTTGCTTTTTTTTTCAACTGTATATGGAAACAAATTACCTTATTTTCTTTGATATTAAAAATGAATTATCAATAATTACTACTAGAACATTTTCTATTATGAGTTCAGCAAGAAGGTGATATTTGACTGAATTGTAGCATTTTCTCAGATTTTTCTCAATTAGAGATTTTTTTCTCCAAATTTCTTTTAGCTGAGGTTGCATGAAGGATTTCACTTTAACTGGTTACTTCTACGAGGAGAGAAAGACGGAAAGGAGGGAAGCACTGACCTCAGAAGCATCAACCTTTGCAAACGTGAAGAAAAGGACACTAATTAGACAAGCAGATTATTAACCAGTTATAGTGACTGGCTCTGCAATGACAACCAGATAGCTTAGTGCACCATGACAAAATTAGGGGCAATTTATCTGGCGGTGTCATTCACAAGGACACAGCATGGTGGAAGAAATGGCACTGAAGGTGTGAAATAAAATGGAAATGAATTCTGAGTTATTCATCGATTCAAACTGATATTGGTGTTTGGAGATTGAGGAGCACAGCTAAGGACTGCAGAGTGCTAGCCATGCTTCAGTTCATATAGCCGTTAGGGTTTCAGTGATAATGAGGAGTCCGAATGCACAGTTATAGTTAACCTTGTGTAAAAATCATGAAGATTATCTAGTCAGTCCTACAGCCTAACAGCCATACCAGGTATTTGCGCTAAAATAATTTTAGATGATAAGTACTGGTGGGCTAAAAATATTGAAGAACCAATCAGCACTGCTTTCAACTGGAAGTTAAGGATTTGTGCCTATCAATCTCTCCTTGTCAGTGTTCAAAGCAATGAGATTAGGAAGACTGATGCTTCTAACAGTGCTACCTTCCTCTCTCTTTTCTCCAAGAAATATCCAGGTAAAGTGAAATTGTTTATGTAAGCTCAACTAACATCTGCCAAATGCTCTCTAACTAGACATACAAGGCACATAAATTTGTTCAATATCAGAAGGTGTTGCATATTGTTATTATTTCCCTATTATAGTTGACGGGATGTGTATAGTCCAATCTTTAATGTCCATGTTAAGGCTTTTCCCTGGGGTAGTGCTGTTTCAAGGCAGTGGGACGTTTAAGAGGTGAGCTTTGGGGGGAGTCTGAGGTCAGAGGAGGCATGCACTTGAGAGGGATTTTGGGACCCCATCCCCTTCCACTTTTGTGTTTCCTGGGGATCAGTGAGTAGTTTTGCTGTACATGTACCCTGCCATATATGCTGCCTGCATGGCTTCAAAGCTACCAGACCAGTTGATAATGGACTTAAACAATCAAAACTTTTAAATGCCTCTCCTTACAAAGTAATGGTTCCTGGTGTTTTGTTATGCTGATGTGAAAATGACTAAGAGGAAAAAGATTCAGATTGTTATTATTTGAGGCTCAATGTACAATAATTCTGCATCTCACAATTTTTAGTTCCACGCTCTGATGCACCCCCATTCCAAGTTACACAGAGAAGAATCAAAGGTGAACATTCTCACCATACTTTCATTTGACTGAAGACAACTTCATTAAAGGAATTATAAAATCTTCAGTGTTTTGTGGAATTATAAGTAGGTTTTTACTGCATGTCACATGGACAGACACTTTATGCAGAATACGCTACAAAATACACGCCCTTTAATGAATTCATGGAGGTGACTTTTCTGTTTTTAAAGTGGGGGAAAAGCTGGATAAATTCAGAACTCATTCTATAAACCTGTCATTTCCAAAGTGCAAAATATATTCATGGAATTAGAATTGAACATGTCACTAAGAAAAAGCCAGATTAAAACTTAAAGACTCTTCAGAAGAAGCTTTAAAAATCTAAGCTACAGTAAAACTATGCGTGGCTCTTTGAAGACAGTAAGCTGCAGCAAAGTCTGCTGATGAAAAGTGTGACATGGGAACAAGTAGAAGTATATAGAAGCTAAAAAACGCCAGTTATAGGAACAAATCACTTGAAAGGCTTAAAATAAATATAAGGAGCAAAGGGATTTGTGCATCTCAAGTTGTTGGTGAAACTTACAAGAGTGTTTTTTTTCTAATTTGTAAACCTGAATACAGCGGGCAAATCAGATATTTACAATCACTGTTCATTTGAGCTTTTAACTCAGGCTTTAGTGTATGATTCTCTTATCGTTAAACACCAAGGAACGTTCAAGGTACATTTCCTTGTTGGTCTGAAACCGGGAAAGCAATTGGATAAGCTCTCTTTTCTTGCTTTTTTAAAAACCCGCTTCATATGTACACATATTTCTCAAATATATTACCAGAAAAGTTCAAATCTAATCATGACTAGTCAGCAGGAGACTAATAAAGGATAAAGACTTACTCCACGCGATTAGTATTTATGGTACTTCTTCCATTTCAAACACCAGAACAACTACTCGGCAATAATCATTATGCCTTTATTGATCAGACAGTGTGGTTTTATCAAACTGATCAAAATAAATTTACAACTGCCACTACGGCAAGGACCATATAGCAGAGAAAGACAATGCTTACAAAACCATTTAAAACTTAAATCATCAGGTGGTAAGAAGCTTTCCTAAGGGACTCACTTTCTTGGGTCTTTTATAAAGACTGTGAAGGTGAGAAGAGGATTATGGGAATTCTTCCTTGTAAGGAGCATGGTATCTACAAAGGCTTCTTGAGCAAATGAAGCAAAATTCACTTGTTAAAACTTCTAGGTGATAACCACAAGGAGAAAGGTACTGGGTTTGGTACAAGAGAACAACGGTGAGTAGGAAGAGTTCAATCTGGAATCCAGGGGACTTCAGTGTGAACTACAATGCCCAAATACACATGTAGCTTTTAAAGTCTGAGTGTAAAGTGACTAAAACTAATTAAAGAATGCAATTCTTTAGCTGAAATACCTACAGTTCAATTACCTGCGATGCAATGAGACCAGAGATTTCAGTGGTCAGTGACTGGTGGACAGGTTAGAGAACACTTCCACCATCGCAGAATATTCTAGTAGGAAGCACAACTTCCATTAATATCTGTTTCCTAAGAGTTCTAGGAAGGATCAGCAGGATTTTCATCAAGCTCTGGATGTACAGTAGTAAAACTGACATGCTTTTAAAAATTCTGATGTGTATATAATAAAGAGACAAATGGGGCGTCCAGAGCGGAGGACTTGGTAGTTGAAAGTGAAAAGAATGGACAGAATTGTGTGATTTTAGGAACAGTTAAGATTTAGTGAGGGATTGAATCTGACAATTGAGAGAGAAGCATTTGGCTTTCAATCGCACTAGGAGGCTGTGCCATTTGCAGGAGCTTTGACACGGGAATTCAACTGCATCTGTACACAAAAGCAGTTTGTCCGAGAAAGCAGAACAATTGAAAGCAGAACAATTGAAAAAGTCAAGAAACAACTGGATAAAAACAGCATTTAGATGAATTTTGGGATGTCTAAAAGAGAGCCAGCTCCTGTCTTTAAAGGAACAAAGCAGCAACACACAAGCCAGAAAATGATCTCCTTCTTCTATATTCCCATCTTTTGTTCTGCCTTTCTTCCCTTCCTCACATCCTGACTCTCAGTGTGCTCCTTTAAAAGAATCTACAGTTTAGAGAAAGGTAATCTATTCAAATTTTGTCATACTCTCTGCTGTGTGAGCTGGACATTTGACTGGCTGGAAATGTAGTCAAGTCTTTTTCTTGAAATGTTAGAAGGACACTCCAGTGTGTTATTCCCATTATTTCAGGGATAAAAAGACCAAATGCTACACGTTTGCCTGACTTGATAGTTCATGGCAGAGAAAGTTCTGCTTTCACACACCACTGTGTTCTGCTTACATCACGCTGCTTCTCTAAGGTGAGAAAAGAAAGTCTTTTTCTGGTCTAAAACTTTGGTTGTAAGCTGATGCAGGAAGGCTGGAGGGACAGAGCTCTACTTAAAAATGAGAGACAGGAAAAAATCCTCTCTCCTTTCGTGGAGCTACTTTAAAGGCATGATTCTTCAGCATTTGTTGATACTATAGAGGTATGTTGTAGTGGTAGCTGTGAGAATTTCAAAGCAGTTTTGTATTGCCTTAGCCACAAAAGCTTGTCAAAGACAGCTGAACAACTGTGAAAATGTGAAAACAAACATATGCAGTGGATACAAAAGTGTTCCTACTTTGGATAAAGCTTATAAAACAAAATTCATCATTCTAATTGAAAAATCTGGCATCTTCTACTTTACATGGTTCATTCTTTCCCTTACTTCACTGTTTTTATCTGATGAGACCTACTATTTCCATTGGATATCATTTTTTTGTATAGCATACTTGAATAGTTACAAATATAATTGGGGAGTTGTAATTGTATTTCAAACAATATTTATTAGGGAAACAAGAAATTTCCCAGTAGCATCACAAAAATGAAATACTTCAGAATCAAACTAAAAAGGGAGGTAAAAGATCTATACACTGAAAACTACAGTACTCTGAAAAAGGATGCTGAATGAGTTATCAGAAAATGGAAAGATGTCTTTTGATCATGGAGAGGAAGAACTGACATTGTGAACATGGCCTACTCTCACAACTGTTACACAGTTTAATACAATTCTGGTCAAAGCACCAGTCGTATACCTCATAAGTCTGGAAAACATATTCCTAGAATTCATCTGGAAACAGAAGAAACCTAAAATAGTAAAGGCAATCCTGGGTAATGAAAGCAAGGCAGGAGACATAACAAATCCTGACTTTAAATTATACTACAAAGCTACTCTAATAAAATCAGCATGGTACCAGCAAAAACAAACAAACAAACAAACAAACAAAACCAGACCTGAGAATCAGTAAAACAGATTAGAAGATGCAGACACAATTTAAAACACACTCAGCCACCTTATCTTTGATAAATTGACTAAACATCTTCACTGGAAGAAATATAGCCTCTTTAATAATTGGTGCTGGAAAAATAACTTTCCATATGCCACAGGTTAACAGTAGACTCGTGTATCATCATGCACTAAATTAAGTTAAAATGGATCAAAGATCTATCTAAATGTTCAAACAGAAACAACCCACTGGAAAGGAAATGAGTAGAAATCTTGAAGACATAGGAGTAGGCAAAGATATCATGAATAAAACCCAAACCCCACAGGAAGTAGGTCAAAGAATCAACAACTGGGATCTCATCTTATTAAAATTTTTTTGCACTTCAAAAGAAATCACCAACAGAGTGAAAAGAAAACCCACAGAAAGTACAAAAAATTTAACCAACTGTTCCTCAGACAAAGACTTTTACCTATATTATGTGAAGAATTTAAATAAAGATCCCACCTTCTGAATTCAAAGACCAATCCAGAAATGGGCACCTGAGTTGAATACACACTTCTCAGCTGAAGAAATACAAATGGCAGCGAAATATATGAAAAAAATGTTCTATATCATTGGTCATTTGAGAAATATAAATTAAAACAATATTAAGATTCTATCTCACTCCAGAAAAAATGGCATTCATTAATAAATCAACCAATAGTAAATGCTGCTGGGGCTGTGGGGGAAAAGAAATACTTCTGCATTGGTGGTAGAGTATATACTGATGCAACCCCTGGGGAAATCAGTGTGAGGATTCCTCAAAATGTTGGCATTGGAGGTCACATTCAACCTAGATAGGCTGTCCTCTTTTGGATATTTTCCCAGAAGAATTTAAAACATCATACCACAGAGACATATGTGCACCCAAGTTTATGGTGGCACAATTTGTAATAACTAAATCTTGCAAACAACCAAAATGCCCATCAGCTGTAGAATAGATAAAAAAGATGTGGTATTTTTATACAGTGGAGTGCTACTAAGCTATGAAGAAGAATTAAATTGAGCCTGTTATAGGTAAATGGATGATTAGACTCACAAGTGTAAACATTGTGTTGTCTTCCTAGTGTGAAAAACTGAAAAAGTAAATAAGTTCCAAAATGTACTACATATATTGTCAAAGTGAAAGGGGAGGAAATTGTTTAAAAGGAAAGAACAACTTGTATGGGAGAATGCCGAAAAGAAAAAAGGGGGAAAATATATATATATGACAGATAAATTAGTTACACTGCTCATCTCTATTTGTTTATCAAAAACAATGCCTTGTGCTTACATT
Organism: Cavia porcellus; assembly: GCF_034190915.1. Taxonomy (NCBI): domain Eukaryota; kingdom Metazoa; phylum Chordata; class Mammalia; order Rodentia; family Caviidae; genus Cavia; species Cavia porcellus. Next base: position 76,557,890 of record NW_026947490.1, read on the forward strand.
GATCAAGTTTTCAAGCTTATATCTTATAATCTGAGGAAGTACTTTAAAGATAACAATGCACAATACATTAACCACTGTTAATTTCCTTTTTTTTTTTTTTTTTGTACCAGGAACTGAACTCAAGACCTTGCGCTAACCAGGCAGTCACTGTGACACTGAGCTATATCCTCAGGTCTTCTGTTGTTTAAAGTTCTATATCATTGCTTTTATTCCTTTTACTTTTTAAAATTAAACAAAAACATTTTTTTGAAAATTTATTTTAAAAGGTAGAAGATCAACATTGAATTTAAAGAAATATTTCTTACATTAAGATATCTTTTTCAAAAACTCCATTTCTTTGGTACAAAAAGAAATAGCACACATTGAGTACTGTCTCACAAATATCATTTGTGTAAGTAAGATAGTTGGTATTTTTTCTAAATAATCTATTTAACAATCTGATGACATACAAAACATTGCTACTCCTTTAAAAATCAAAAAGACAAATTGCATGCAAATTAAATGTATAATATCTGCTAACAAATTATTTGATGAAAATCTGGAAGTTAATATTTGTTGCTGAATATTAATCACTTAAGGATAACATTAAACAGATAGCACATCGCACTATAAACATGTGTGTCTTTTGTGAAAACATTATTCAAGAACCATAATACTTTCTTCACATTCTAAGATTATAGAGATAAGTGATGTATTATTGCTAATATGCTTGACAATTAACTCAGTACTTTCAGTGGATAGCAAACTACATTTTACTCATAATAAACACCAAGTTTAGAACTCGTCTTTCTTAGCTTAACTGCTACATTTAAAGACAAATTGAAACTTTAAGATATTAAGCTTAAAGGCTGAGGCAGATAATTTTGCCTTTATCAGACACACAGATCCAAAAGTAAATTTGTTTTCTTCTTATCTTCCTTCCTTTCTTCGTAACAAATAAAAATGCATATATTGATGGTATATCCGCTGATGTTTTTAAATACGGACATATAGTGGAAGTGGATAAATCAAAGTAATTGATATATGTAATAACTCATATATTTATATGTTTGTAATGAGAACACTTAAAATTTAATCTCAGCAATTTTCAACTGCATCACCCTCAATAATAGCACTGTATTTCACAGAAGATCTCTGGGACTTACCGTTTTGTCCAAATAAAATTTTGTGTTATTTGACTAAATCTCCCCAGTCCTCCACTTTTCCAGCTGTTGGTAACCACCATTCCATTATCAGTGTGAGTGCCACTGTTTTAGATTCTAAATTTAGGTTTAGATATATGTGAGTAGAAATCATTTAGTAATTTTTTTCCATGCCTGATTTATTTCACTTAACCTAATGTCCACCTGCCCTCCAGTTGGCACGATTGACAGCATTTATTTCTTTTTTGACTGCTCTTATTTATAATTTGAGCTCAATTTTATACTTAGTGTGGTAGATTATACAAATGACCACAAAGAATTAATTTGGGGGATACAAACTAATAAATAGCATGAAATAATAAGTCCCATGACTTTCATTATATCTTTTCCAATTTTAATTTAAATGAAAAAAAAAAAAAACATAGTGATAGGAATCACTTACTGTTATATTGATTTTATACAGACTTGACCTTGTCCAAAGAAATATGCTTTGAAAAGTTGAAATGTACCCAGCCAACTAATATACATTAGTCATTAAGATTAACTCAATTTTCAGATAAACAATAAATCTCTTTTGATTTTATAGCTAAGAGTTAATCCAGTAGAGTGGTTATCATGAACTCCATGCCTTTCGGGGTTTTTAATTGTTCTTCAGAAATGGAAAGCTTTATGCTAGCTTTTGTTACCACCTAATTAATTCTCAAACCTATTAAGATAAAATCATACATAATAATATCCTGCATATTACTAAGTGTATAAATTTGTCTCCACTGCTTAGTTCTTTTGACCCATCATTGACAACTCCTGATTAGTGGAGCTTCAGTGTTCTTTTCTTCTTAGCTTATTAGCATTAATGGACATTTGGAAATAGACGCCCACTTCAATTTGCTAATTTGAATCTACATACAACATTTATTTCAATTTGAATAATTATTCATCTTTGATTCCAGACTTCTCATTATTTGTTTGTTTTTAACATCATTCCTACTTATGAACAATGTGATATAGAATCAGTACAGAGTGATAACCTAGGAACTGACTGATTAACATTTTTGTTCATGCAATATTCTAAGAAAATATAATTAGCTTCTATGATTAAGTTTATAAGATTAAATATTTAAATAATGTAAAATATTTTAGATAGTTGGCTTTTTTCTTTAAATTCTAGAGGATGTTCTATGTATTTAATGTATTCAAGTAATTTTTTAAGTTATTTTTATCTGATACATAAAAGCAGAAAGAATTTACATACTAAAGGGTAAAATGTAATGTTTCAATACATGCAAGTGATTTATGGATAAATTTTAAAAACTTCAAATTGTGTTTGATTATTGTTTGCTACACTAAACAAGCTTTAACATTATTAAATTTAATTTTATTGCACTTTATTTAGTGCTTGGATATTTTTCACATCTGGATTTAGGAATAATTACTCTAGTGTGCTTCAGAAAATTAACAACATTTGACTGCATTTTAAATTTTCTTCCATAAAAGTTATTTCAATTCAAATAATTTTTAAAACATTTATTTTCAGGAGTAGGATTTAGTTTAGAGGTATGAGTGCTTGCCTGACGAGTGTGAAGTTGTGAGTTCAATCCCCAGTACAAAACAAACAAACAAAACTTATTTTCAAATATTTAAAAATCAGTGAGTGAGTGGTCATGCAAAGTTCTTGGGTAAGACATACATGTTATTAGCATTTTAAAATGAATTTATCTGCATACACCTGTGAAAGGGTAACAAACCAACTCATTTTTTTTTTTTTACCAGTACCAGGGATCAAATTTAGCAGTATGCACTTGCAAGGCAGGCACTTATGCCACTGAGCTAAATCCCCAGCCCAGCCCAGCCCATTTTTATATTTATTTTTATGCTATGCCATTCAAATGTCCTTGAATTTTCATTAGATGTGCAAATAACCTACAACATATACATTCAGTGTGTCTAACGTTTTGCTAATGACAGTTAGAACTATTACTAAAACAATAATTTCCAGTGATGAGATACAAAAATAGTGGTGACAGTTATGTCTATAATCCGTCTAGAATTTGGTTGCAGATATTTATGAGAGGATTATAAATCAACATAAACAACGATATATTTTAACTTCAAAATGCCCCCTTTGAAGTTAACATTTTCTGGCTTCATACTGTATATAAAATATTTACATCATTTGACTGTTATATTAACAATAAAATATTGCTTAATTGAATATTGCAGAGGAGCTCAATTCTTGTTCCAGTTTTGCAGCTGAAACACTTAAGGCAAAATTTGAGTAGATTTCTATTTCCCTGGTCATCTGTCATGAAAGTTTAAAATAATAAAATCATCCAACAAATCAAATGTTGGCGGCAGATGAGTTCACAGTATCTTGATAATTAATAGGACACGGATTTCAAGATTGGGTCAAAACAACAGAGGATACAAATGAAAGTGGTCTTTATTTTCTCAATGATTTGAAAAAGAAGGTTATTTTAAGAAATAGAAAATTGGTGTGGTTTAGGATAATGATCAGACATTTGAAATTTAATTGAGGCTGTTGAGGGGTTAGCTTACATATGGAAACACTAGAACTGTGATACATACACACACTTGTGGCTTTTTTTCATAAACTTACTATCATGTCATGTTATTAATTGTATGCATATTTTGGTACATACTTTTAAATGTATGTTGCTAAATTGACCAATTTATCTGAAATGGATAAATGAGAAGACATGAGTCAGTTGGATTGTGTTATTTTTCATTGAAGTTGTAGCTACCCTCAGATATGAAAGGAGAAGGAGAAAGAAGAGGAGGAGGAAGAGGAGGAGAAGGAGAGGGAGGAGAAGAAGAAGGAGAAGAACTCCCATTTTCTTTATTTACATCTGTTTTAATGGAGGCACAGTATACTCTTTCACTAAAAGATAAAAATATCAACTTCAGATTGCCAATTCATATATATTATTATATTTTGGTCAGGCTGTGGCTGCAGTACCCTCTTTAAGAGTTCCCATTCAATATATTGTGAGTATCAAAATATCTACTGCTTTTGAGCAAGGTATTAAGCACTAGGGAGAATACAGCTCTACTCAGTAGCTGCTTCTTAAATATTTAATGTAAAAAAGGTGGCAATAATGATGCTAATCTCTCAAATGTCTGTTGAAGACCCATGTATTGGAGTATGTACAATACTCAGAAAAATTCCTGGTACTTAGTAAGTACTAAATATAGCTGAACTAGTATTAGAATTATCATAGACTATTAAAAGACTCTGTGCCTTCTAAAATTTCACAATATATTTGCTACAATGAAAAAACACAAGGAAAAAGATAATTTCAAAAATTTTTGTACATAAACTGAAAAATAACCACCAAATGAATATACTTTTTTTAGTGCTATGGGAGAGTAGAGGATGACAGAGTGAGAATTTACAGATTATTTTGGTAGACAGGATCAGTTTTGACTAGGCCTGTAAACATTAGTACAAAACACTGGTCTATTTTTCCAGGCTTTAGTCTATTTCAAGTTTTTCCCATTTACTTATTTGTATACATTTGCAATACACAGTGAATACATTTTCATCCTGTAGAGTTGGTATCTATCCGTATCTTTTCACTTTCTCTTGTTTAATCAAAAATTTCTAGCAAATATTTTTATAATTATGTTCTACATCATGCCTCACCTTATTCCAAAAATGTCAAGATTGTTACATGTGTAGAGGGGAGGACCCATCAAAACTGTGACACATAAGTTACTCTTTAGGAATGTTTTTAACTACATTTATTTTTAAAAGTTCAAATACCATTTTGGGGAAGGTGTTTGCGTAAAATTGAGAATCTCAAACTCTCCGTCTTCTGTAAGCTCTGCATTTCTGGTGTGAGGGCTCTTCAGAAGGTCTCTGAGGAACAAACACAACAAAAACATAAAGTGACACTGTTAGTGAAGCCCATTAAATCAGGTTTCCTTTTATTCAAAAGCCCACATAAAATTTCAGAAAGTGAGCCTATTGGAGTCAGAGGATCGAGTCCAGGCACACAGTCATCAAAGAATTTCCTCTATCGTCTTGGAACATTTTAGGCTTGAACAGGCTGATGCTTTAGGTTTTCTGAAACTATAGCTTTACGGCTCCAGCGGTGCCCACCTCTGGGAAGCAGAAAATCACTGTCTAGGGTTAGCCTGGGGTTTTAATGTTGGGACAGTATGAGAGGAAGGAGGACTCGCTCCTGATAAAAATCTCCCCAGAAAACAGAGCCAAAAGTTGCACTGGCATCCCAGCAGTGCTGCTCAGGATTTCTTCAGTGGGCACATGGTTAGAGGAAGTGAAGGGGCCATCTCGGAGAAGTTGCTTGCCTTAGTGAGAAGATAGTAAAGCAAAAATGAAAATTATCACTTTTTTCCGTGTTGTGAAGATGCAGCGAACTCATTATATGCCCAGCAGAAATCTAGAAATCAGTTTGACTAAATTTATTTTCAAGATTATTCCAGTTAATGAAGTTAAAGGACACTGAAAGGCATATTATGGCAGTTTTTGCTTGTGAATTACGGAATTGGATGCTCTTATTTATCCTAGAGGAAGAGGCTAAATATAAAGGGGCTCAGAAAACAGATATTCCCAAAATATTTCATAACAGTTGATTTTAATGTCATTTCAGTAAAATTATGTTGCTAGTAGAGCATCTCTCAAGAATCTGAAATAGTGAGTGTAAAAAACTTTTCAGCATAAAATAAAGAATGTGGTGGGAAATGGCAGAAGCTCTCCTCCAGGCTTTGAAAACCTTGCTGTGGGGGTGGGATGGTAGAAACAGCTCTCAAAAATTTAAAGAGAAAAACCCTCATATTCCACCAGAAATTATTTTCATTATCTAGCAAGGAGAGGCAAAAAAAGATGCTCCCTGCATCATTTATTCAAAGCTGCCAAAAAGGCACCTCACACCTTCATAAAAAATGACTACTTTTTCAATTTAAATAGCACAAAATATTTCATTTTTAACTGGTCTCCTTTTATTTCTTAGGCAAATTCATGCCTCTTTTCAGTATGGCTGGACTGATTGTTTGCCTTCATAATGTACTGTTTTGAATTATTTAAATTCACCTTCTTAAAAGAGAAAAAAAGATAAATGGAAATTTTTAAAGCCTATGTGAATTCATACGTTTTGACGAGTAATTCTTCATTCAAATTTTATCTCTAATTATAAAATTAAGGATTTGGAAGTGCAGAGAGCAGAGGAAAGAAAAGAATTTGACTTGCCACATGAAATAGAATTTCTCTTCCAGAATCTTCCTGGATCTCAATTTAATTAACCTGCATTTGTTTTATTATATTATTATTGCATTTCACTTCATGACATCACAAAGACAGTAAGCTTCTCATACATCTGCACTGTACTAATAATTGAATTTAATTTAAAATAAAAGCACCAGCGAAATTTAAAGGTACCAGTGTAACCAGTGTAAGAATATATGTCACAGTAGCATGTATCACCCACACTTTTAAATAACACCATAGAAATATTTAACAATCATGCTGAGAATTCTACCTCTATGTGTTATACCTGACTCTCCTTTTATATCAGTACTTGGAGATCATCAAGAAGCTAAACAGTTTTGATTTTCAACTAATTTGTTTCAGATTCCCTATGAGTGGATTAATCCTGATTTGTTTAAACTTTGTGGATACTTCAGAACGGATACAGTTGAATTTTTTCACATTGAAAAATTAAAATTTTAGTTATTTCATAAACAGCAACACTTAAATCATTTTAGTAGCAAATATACAATCGAGTGAGTGGTACTTAGGGAAATAAAAGTATATTTTCCAGCAAAATTTAGGAAATAGGAAAAAAGTAATATGAAGTAATATATTACCTTATGGGGAAAATAATTATCCGAAATGGGTCCAGCACAGTTAACACTGCTCACATGTACTCGTACCTGCAAAACACCTCTGAACATATGTCACTGTGAGATTCTCTGAGTTACTTCCTCCTGTGATGTGACGACGAGGTATTAGTACTTTGAATGTTATTTCAATTCTTCGATTTGCCTATGTTGCAAAATAGACAAAAAAGTCCTTGTCATCCTTCCAATCTTCACCAGGTACTAGATTCCACAAATTCAAAAGAAAAAAATAAATTTTATTCCATATATATATATATATAATCTGGAAATAATGAAATAGCCAAGAAAAAAGTAGTAAATTATTTTGTGTGGCATACAAAATTAGTAATTTTTAGAATTCTCTCAATCATTTGTTTATTAAATATTACTGAGTCTCTATTACATCAGGCATTATTTTTGTAGTTGCGGAATATTCGTATTTTGGTGAGTGGGTGTGCATGTGGATATGAACGTGCCAGAGAGAAAAAGAAAACAATGCGAAAGCAGGAGGAAGTTGAAGTTCGAGAATTTTAAGTAAAGATTTAGAGAAGGACCAAGTAAAACTCAGAATAAGATGAAGCATTACTCAAAAGAATATGTGGAATGTTTACCACACAGTACAAACATGATGCAAAGATATATGAAGTGGCAGGGTTCCCTACTAATAGTGACATATTAATGGATTGGGTTTAGTAAGTGTCCATCTACATCAGCCAGTTCATTTATTTGTTTATTGTGTTGTCTTTTTGAGACAGGATCTCACTATGTAGTTTAGGCTGGCCTTGGACTCACTTTGTAGCCCAGGCTGGTCTCGAACTTGCAAGGATCGGCTGCCTCAACCTCCCAAGTGCTGGGATTGCAGGAGTGTGCCATCATGGTCAGCTCATATAAACCAATTTAAAAAGAACATACATGTATTTGAAAGTTAATAAACAAAAACACACACATTAACATAAACTTCATGTTCTCAAACCTTAACATGTTACCAGTGCTTTTCCTTTTTCTTTTCTTTTCTTTTTCTTTTTCTTTTTGCTCTCTAATGTTTTAAGTGAGTTTGGCTACTCTTGAAATCCTATAAACATTTTTTATGGAAATTCTTAAAAGAGAAGTGCATATGAAAAAAGAAAAAAAAATTTGATATGAGCTAAAAGAAAAAATCTGCAGGAACTTTAACCAGTCATAAAGCAGATCAAACAGACAAACCAGCATACAAGAAAACATATTGGGCACATAATACAATTATTTTTAATCAGACTGTTCTCTTAGGTATAGTGATCTCATTACATTGTCACGGGCTGAGTCTGAGGTGATTTCCAAAGATGTGAAGGACATATTTAACCCATCATGAACCGAGACTATTTGGAGGTTCACTGACTCTTTTCTTGGAAAAAGAATTTTTAGGGTGCCCAGGAAGTGCTTCTTAGGTAGTGATTTTAGTTTGCAGTCCTGAGAGGATGTGAGTGCTCAGAGCTGTGAAACCCACTATCATTTGGAACAGGTAATATTTATGGTTTTGGCAGTGAAAATCTGTGGAACTGGCAGTCTATAGTAGTAGCTTGCTTTGATGGATGAGGAGGCAAATCCATAAACAGAAAGATGTTAGGTAGATTTACAGGGGAAATTCTAGTTTATAGCTGAAACATGTTCTACTCACAGGTGAAAACGAAACATTTGAACATAAAAGCGGAATAGTTGGAGCTGGTTGCAGGTGAAAGGGAATTGTTAGGTTTCTTGTGTTCTGGGTGAAATGAAAAAAGTTAAACCTGGATTATGTTCTGAAGCTGCATTTTGATTTTAAAATTATGATTTTCCTTGTATTTTTCTCTTTTTTTTCTTACCCCAAACATACTAATTTTTTAAATAATTGTAAGTATCTAGCCAAGCAAAAACAAGACTAGTCAGAATTTAAGAATGTGATGGCACCTCAGTTCACAAACTTATTTTGTTTTATGATTTTGAGAAAGACGGCCATGGTTGTGTTTGTGAACACAAGTGTTTGTGAGCTGAGATTATTATGCCTTGCAGTAACATTTAAGTGGATTTTAGAAAAAGATCCCTGATAATAAGCTACACCAATAAGAGTCAAAAGCAAAAGGCATTGACATCAGAACTGGAGTTTACAAGAGAAGGCTGTGAAAGGATTTATAAAATATATGCAGCAGGCCTCCGTCATAGCGATGCAGGATCTCCAAATGATAAAGGGAAATATAACTTCCAGTCTTCTACATGTTCCGTATGCCAAATCTGGGTTTACCAAAATTGAAAAACAAACTCTAAGGTACTGTGGAAGAGTAGAGAATATTTACTGAGGGAAAGATAGCCTCTGTCTAAGAGACTGAAGGGGACCTTGAAAGTGGGTTGCTATAGTCTCTACCCAACAGAGAGGTTTTACAGATCACAATCTCCAAGGGGGCATGAATCACAAGGTGAGTATAAAGAAATACAAAGCTATGGTTAACCAGTAAGATTGTAGGTATAATCACTTAGGTAGTATTGATCTAACACGGAAGCAAGTGTTCATGGGAAGAATAATGACCCTTCCTGGAAAGATGAGTTGAAGAGGTCTTGTCCTCTCTCCAGGTGGCTGATACCTTTTTAGAATATTAATCACTATTGTTTATCCCTGGGGAAGTATGTAAGTGTCTGACTGGCTGTAATAGTTCTGTCTAACTTAACTATTTATGACAGTGAGACCATAGTTTATGGTCTGAGAGTTCCCATAGAATCCAAGCACTCAAATCTACACCAATTTTTAAGAATATAACTCAGAGGTATATAAAGGCAATAGGAAGTGCAGGACCTTCCTGAGTACTATGCAGACGTTACTTGCATCTAAAAAGCATCCCTTAGGGTAATGACAGTGATTGTGCAGAGTCTGAGTGCCCAAACTCTACCCCCAGTCCCACTTATTTGTCACCACTGTCAACATTGTAATTAAACTGGCAAATTGAGGTTTAGTTTACAAACAGAAAAATCTCTGTATTAACATCTTTAACTCAAGAGTGAAATGTAATAAACATGTGTGCCACAGGCTTAGTCTCCACAGCCTTAGGATGATAGACTTTCCTTCTCCAAGAGATACAAGCCTATTTTGGAGCCATCTTCAAGCAGGAGTTCTCTAACCTACGAAAGTGAAAGCCAGTTGCATGCTGGAATGACAGTGAGGTCCCTGTCACTGACCAGGTCAGACCTGATGCAGTAGGAATGCAAATAGTGAGGGATCCTTGTGAGCCAAGCACTGTCCTGGGAGCTGGAAACCATGATCAGGTCAGAGGTGTCTGGTTCAGGAAGTTTACTTACTTGTTTACTTATTTATTTATCTTTAAATCAAACTTTTATTGAAGAAAAAAATTTCTTTTCCCACACACACAGGGAAAAGAACAAAAGTTCAACCAATACAGAACTGAAAGTCACAATTATCCAATGTAGTTTGCCACTGCTCTTCGATTTCATAAACAGGTCCCCTTATTAATAAGCCTGCTAATTTTTCAGCTGAAATGATATCAGATTTTCAAAGAATTAAAAACCTCAAGGGAAAGGTTTGAAGATAAGGAAGGTGACATCAAGAGTTTCTTCTTAAATGGACCAACTCCATCTAAAAACTGCTCATTGTTATCCATTGAGTCTGGTTAGGTAGTGTTTAGCATTTCCTAGAGAGCATCAGGGAAGTCAGAACATGGTATCAATGGTGCAGTGTGGCGAGAGGGCAAGCTAGCTGCATTTCCTCGCCGGAGGAGCTCCTGTAAGGAAACCAGTGAAAAGCTGAGAAATGATAGGCAATGAATGCTTCAAAAAGAATTAGAAAGGAGTTTTAAACGCTATATGTAGCTAGACATCAGCATGTAACTTCATGCAATTAGAGAGAAATAGATGACAGAAAGAAAAGAAGGGAGGGAGAGAAGAGGAACGAAGGGGGCCAGCCATGGACTTTTGAGAACTTAAGAAAGCAATCAACAGGACACAAGAGTCCCAAGTCTCCTCGGTTGAAGGTAAAGACCAAGGCATTTTCTTAATGGCTGCAAATAGGCAAGGACATATGTGGATACAAGTACAAGAAGCATAAAAGAAGTTCTCAGTTTAAAAAAGCAAATCAAAAATTTCTGCATCTCCTCCAGGATCAAATCTTTCAAGGTAAAATAAAGAAGCAAAAGAAAAACCCAGTCTTGGGGAAGCCTTCTGCACAAGTCACTGATTTGAAGAATAACACTTGTGAAATGTTCTGTGTATGCACAACCTTAGAACTGGTTCAGGAAACTGAACCGAGGAAAGATTGTCATCCAATCCAGTTTTCTGGGTGTAAAGTCCAGAGTGATCTCAGTGAAATAGTTAATTTTGTATAAACCTGAGGTTGATATATCACAAAGTTGAAGAATGAAAATCAAGGACAATGGCAGGAAGTAAGAAAAGTGTGTATTACAAATAATAGAAAAAAGAGGGATCCTGTTGCCCACAAGCCTAAAGTGTCTTCTTTTTTTTCCATATAAATAAGAAGAACTCCGGAATCTTTGTAGAGTTTTAAAAAGTCAGTTACTTACTGGAACACAATGATTCTTCATTTCTAAGTTTTTGGAAAATCAGTTCAAAGGAAATTCACTGGGCAGCACTTTGACCTTTCTCTTGCTCAGAGGTTAGAGAGGAGCTGTCAACTCACTTAACTCAGTCTGCCTAAAATCTTTACTTCTGGGAATAATATCTTACCCCCTCCTACCCTAACATTTAGGTCTCTTCTTGTAATTTCATTTAATCTTTTGTGTGTGCTATGTACTTTTGTTTTCTTCAAAAGCAAAACAAAGAAAGGATACAAATGATCAGAACTTTAAAAAATCGTAGGAAATTAATACTACTTAATATATTGCATATTATCTTAAAAGTTCTGATTGTGAGATTTAGGCATAAAATGATCAACAATTCAAGAATGAAAACACAAACTTTTTTTTTAATGAACTTACAGAGATTTTTCATTCAGCTGACTCTGTCTTAGGCGACCCTACCTATATACAAGCTACATAATAAGCTATCAATTACACATGATTACACTCTGTAACAGGGCAATGCTTTGTCTCTCTTCACTCAGTCACTGCAAAAATCCTGACAGACAGGCAGTGTGGCCACAGAGCCAGAATTTGTGAGAAAATGAAACACAGAAAGTGGAGACCAAGACATGGGAGGCAGGAATAACCAACTGGAAGAATCAAGAAAGAAGGGAATTGCTCTCAGTCGTGTGACTTTTCTAACCAAGCTGAGAATCAGGGGTCACTACTGCAATACATTCCATTTCTCCTTGTTTTCTGTATTGTAACACACTTAAATAGACACGCCAGTGAATTTTTCTATCCATATATATTTGTATCTGTATATACTTGTGCCATCATTGAAGAAATCAAGGTATAGAAAGCTTCTACCTCCTCCAAGGCTCTATCAGAATGAGAGAGGAGATGAATAAGGGGAAGACGTACTAAGGGAAAGTCTGCAATAAGAAGAGAGTGTCTACTTGGCTAACCTAAGGCATAAGGCCATGAAGGAAATGGCTGGGGAAAAAAAGGGCTCATTTTGGAGTCAGTTTCTCAGACATGAGCCCAGAACTAGTGGATGCCCAAATCCAAGCACAATAAGAAAATATAACTGGGTTGGGTCATATCAAGTAAGTCTCTGGCCCCCTGCATGGTGGGCTTCTGCAGAGCCTTGCTAGCCCCTCCCCTAATTACCATGCCTTTAATGAAGTAGATTTGGTCAACACTGGATTTTTTTTTATTTAAGGAGAAAAAGAAAAAAAAAACAGAAAAAGCATAAAAGTTATATAGAATTTCAGAAAAAATAAACAGTAGGAAATCACTAGTCAATAGATTACATACTGTCATCTTAGAAATCATTGTTCAAGTTACAAAATTAAAGCATATAAAGTGGACTTTCAAACAGTGAGACTGCAAACAGTTCTGTTCAATGATCCAACAAAACTCAGTAATATGGTTACCTATCTTATACACTTAAATATACATGCAGTTATATCCTTTAGAGCACTTTCTTTTCCTCTCTTTTGTACAATGACAATTACACATGTTGGGTTTTATTACTCCCACAGTTCTTATTACTTTTTTTTTTTTTTTTTGAAGAGAGTAAAACCAAATGTGACATACCAGGACAGAGTCAGTCAAATCAAAAGGATGGACATCGTACATAATGTAAAAACAGAATACAAGGTGATCAACAATGGTTACCATACAGCCTCTTGCTATCTTAAAAAGAATTGCCTATATCATCAGTTATAATAAAATTGAACAAAACAGTAAAGAACAAAACCAATAAAACCAAAACATTGGAGACATTACAGGAATTCATAAGAAGATAATAGTCAACTAGAATGGGTGTCATAATGAATCTTATTGTCTTCACAGATGTTGCCTATACTTTCGAACTTGGTACTATCAAGCAAAACAGAATAGAGGAAAATCAGTCAAAACAAGATGGTGAGAGCAATACAGAGTTTCAACTCAAGTTAATAGGAAATCAAAGTGGGTTACTATAATATAACCTGCTATTTTTTATTTATTTTTTCCTTAAAAAGATTTTAAAAAATAAATAATAAAAAAGGAGATTGAGATAAAAGAGAGAATAGCAACAAAATAGCACAGGTCAAAACATAACAATTTAAGCAAAACAGTGTTTCACCACAAGATATCCCAACATAAAAGTAGTTACAATAGTGTCTCTTTCTTTGAAATCTTTGAGTATAACTTGGTATACTTTAGCATCAAACATATCAAGACAATGTAAAACCGTTCAAGATAATGACAGTATTACAGGGTATTTAGAATCAACTAACAGAAAATGAACAATGGTTTCTGTATAATCCTCCTTGTCTATAAAAGTTTTTGTTTATATTATCACATATAATAAAATCCAATAAGATACAACATGTTAAGACCGATGGAGACAGAAGAACAAACGCTTGATGGGACTTCAAAACAAGATGATATTAAATCAGCACTAGCTATTATGATGTCTTGTTTTCTCCAAAATAGCTGTCTCTACCATCCGGTCTTCTCTGCCTCATTCCTGTTGAGCTCTTTTTCTGTCATTTGTTGTCAGTTTGTTTTCTTCATTTCCCTTTCTGCTGCATTCATAGGGGCCTCTCTGCCACTGTTTCTGGAATCTTGGTATTTTTCTTTTTTTAGAATATCCTGCAGTATTCTCTATAGAGTTGAATTGGTGGTTGCAAATTCCCCTAGTTCCTCTTTATCATGGAAGCACCTTGTTTTTCCATCAATTTCTAGGGACAGCTGTGTAGGATATATCAATCTTGGCTAGAGGTTATTATCTTTCAAAGCTTAAATTTCTCCCACAGTCATAAAAGGTCAGAAGCTGTAAGCCCTACCCTCCTACAGCCCAAAAGCTCACTGATTAGCAGAAATCGTGTCTCAGACCTTGCCCTCAATCTCACCCCCAAAATTGTACTTTGAAACATTAGCAGCCACCTTCTCAGCTCTTCCCACTGACCCATCCTCACATGGAAAATTTTATCATCTCTTTCAAATAAGTCATCGATCTTGCTGCTACTCTTGAGTGTCTCACCAGTTCTTTATTCAGCACATCAAGAACTCAGACAAAATCATAATCCAATAATAACAATCCTTCCAATCAAAACCACCCATGAGGGCACTGCTACTACACTCCAAACTAAAGTTTCTTTACTTGTTCTTGAAGTCTGTATAAATATGCTCCATTTTTGCTTTATCTTCTGATTTCTCCTGAGACTTGTTCCACCATCATATATGCAATATTCATCCCACTGTTTATTTTCATTTTATTATTTTATTATAATGTATTGCTCCATTGTGTGACAGTAACATATTTCATTTATTCCATTTATTACTAGAAGAAATATGGATTTTTGTGCAAGTTTGGGTTGCCCTGGAAGTGCTATGAAGAAAATAGGCCTAAAACTCATGTGATGCCACTAGCAATCTCTTCTGTTGGGGGTACGCTCAATAGGAGTGTGAACTTCACTGATCAATTATGCTCAGCAAGAAAGACTGGGCAGGGTTTCAGCACTCATGCAAAATTTAAGAGTCCAGGAACAAGTGGGCCTTAGCAGTGACTATCTGTTCTCCAATACTTGGTGGATTCCAAAGGAGGAGACCCTTGAAAGAAACAAATCATTTAAAAACATGGAAGAATTCTTATTTCAGCGATTATTTTTTCATTCTTTTCATTGAGGTTTGCGTTTTTTTCTTTTCTCTTTTTCCTTTTATTTTTAATTCTTAGTTTTCTGCTTTTTTGCTTAATAATAACACTTTGTTTATTATTTTTGTTTCATTTGCTTGTTTGTCATTTTCTGTTATTTATCTAAATCTATTAATTTTTTACTCCTAAGATTTTTTTAATCATTTCTCTTTTGCTGTTCATTATACTTTAATTTATAAAATTTATTTTATTCTCCCAATTCCCACCCCACCCCAATCTTACTAGAATAACCAGTAAGCTTTAATTTTTTATTTTAAAGTGATTAAAAGAACACAAAACGGTAAAAACAAAACAAAAAGCATCTTTGACTCTGTTGATGTGGTGTATTAAATTTATTGATTTGCATATGTTGAACCATCCCTACACTCTTGTCTTGAATCCAACTTGGTCATGGTGTATAATCTTCTTGATAATTTGCTGCATCTGAGCATTTTATTAAGGATTTTGGAATCTATGTTCATCAGAAACATTGACTTGTGGTTCTCTTTTTTGGTTTGGTCTTTTTCTTGTTTTAGTATCAGGTAATATTTGCCTCCCAGAATGAATTAGGGAGGTTTGCTTCCCTTTCAATTTCATCAAAGACTTTGAGGAGTACTGACATTAACTCTTCTCTAAATTTTTTGTAGAATTCAGCTGTGAGTCCATCAAGTTCTGGGCTTTTTTGTTGTTGGTAAGTTTTTATTTACATTTTTAATTTCATTAACTAATATTGGGTTATTCAGAAGTTTTATATCTTCTTGGTCCAGCTTTGGTAATTGATACATTTATAGAAATCTGTCTCTCATGTGTTTTCAGTCCTATGAGAGTAAAGATTTTCAGAGCAGGTACTAATGATCTTCTGCATTTCCACAGAATCTGTAGTGATTCCAGCATTTTCATTCCTTATTGTATGAATTCGAGATTTTTCTTTCCTCTTTTAGAAAAGGTTGGCTAAGTGTTTATCAATGCTCTTTATTTTTTAAAAGAATCAGCTTTTAGATTCATTAATTTTTCATATTGTTTTTAAAGTCTCAGTTGTGTTCATTTCTGCTCTGGTTTTTATCATTTCCTCCCTTCTCTGGGCTTTGGGCTTGACTTGCTGTTATTTTATTAGAAGTTTGAGGTCCAGAATTTGTTGGTGTATATTTTCTCCTCCTGTTTTCCTGATATGAGAATTCACCACTATAAATTTCCCTGTGAGTACAAATTTCATTGTGTCCCACAGGTTCTGTTAAGTTGTACTGGCATTTTGCTTGATATATATTATTTAATTTCTTTTTTAATTTCCTCTGTGACTTATTTGTTTTTAGGGGGTCGTATTTAATTTCCATATGTTTACGGAGATTTTGTGTGATTTTTTGGTCATTTATTTCCAATTTCATTGCACTAAGATCAGATAATTCGCATGTGATAAATTCAATTCCTTGGCAGCTACCTAAACATGTTATGTTAGTATACAGTCTATTTTAGAGACTGTTCTATGTGCAACTGAGAAGAATGTGTATTTTGATGTTGTGTGGAACACTTTGCACATTCTACTAAGGTCATTTGTTTGCAAGTTTGATTCAGTTCTGTTATTTCTTTGTAGATTTTTTCTCTACATGAACTGTATCTTTGTGATGATGGGAAGTTAAAGTTCCCTGTTATAATTGTATTATTATTTATTTTATTTTTCATATCCATTAATATTTATCTTAAATAATTGAATGCTTCTATATTTAGTGCATATATGTGTATCATGGTTATCTCTTTCTCTTGAAACTTCCTCTAACAAGTATGTAGTGACCTTCTTTATCTCTTTTAATCATTCTTGGTTCAAATTTCACATTGTGTGTGAACAGAATAACTCTCTTGCTTTATTCTGGGTTCTTTTCTCATGGAGTATTGTATTACATCCTTTGACTTTCAGTCTATGAATTTCCTTTTGAGTTAAATGTGTTTCTTTTAAACAGCAAATTGTTGGATTTTGTTTCTTGGTTACGCTCTGCCAGACTGTTTCCTTCGGTTGGTGATTTGAGGCCATTTATGTTAATGATTGTAACTAATTTGTATTGACTTATCTTTGTCATTTTATGTTTCGGCTGTTGATTCCTTACTTTTTCCCTCTATTTAATTGCTTGTCCTGCTTATTGGTTTCTATCTGTTGTTGTTCTTGGAACTGTGGTTATTTTTTTCTCTTTCTAGAGTCTTTTAGTACACTTTATAGGGTTGGTTTGGTGGTCATGAAATTCTTCCATTGTACTTTGTCATGGAAGTAACTGATTTCTCCATTCATTTTTAAAGACAGTTTTCCATGGCATATCTATCTTGGTTGAAAGATATTTTCTTTAAGACTTGAAATACCTCACTCCAAGCTTGTCTTGATGGTTTGTGTTGAGAAGTCCGCTGTGATTCTGATGGACCTGCTTTATGGGTGATCTGTTTGTTTTCTCTAGTAGCTTTTAATTCTCTGTTTGTATGCTGAATTTCTGGGATCTTGATTAATATAAGTCTAGCTGTAGATTTATTTTGATTATGACTAAGGGTAGTTCTAAATGCCTCACTTATCTGTATGTCATGTTCTTTTCCCATGTTTGGGAAATTTTCTGAGATTGCTTCTGCAAATAGTCTTTTTATGTTGTTTGAGTTGTCTCCTTTTTCATTGACACTGAGCTACATTATATTGTTTCTCCTTGCATCATCCTGCATTTGTAGAATTGTTATTTCCTGATTCCGTACTATTTTTAAGAGATCTTTCCTTTCATGATCACTAGCCACAATCCTGTCTTGAAGGTCTGAGAGTCTGTCTTCAGCTTCATTCGTGACGTTTTGCCAATTTTTGATGGAATTTTAGATTCCCTGATTATCTCTTTAAATCTGTTTCAAGTATTCTAATTTTTTCCTGTATTATTCATTCAAGGTTTCTATCACTTTCATATGCTCCTCTAATTTTTAATCTGTGGCTTCTTTCAATATACTCTTCAAATCTTTCTGATTATTTCTGATCTAATTTTCATTACATCTTCCTGGAGTTGTTTCTTTACTTCAGGATGTTATCATTTCACAAATTTCAGGTGTCTGACTTCCAATTTCATGTATGTGTATGTCTCCTGGACTTGATCTTAATGGGCAGGAAGTTTTTTTTTTTTTTTCCTTTGTTTTGGCATTATCCTGTGTTTCTCTGAATCAGTTGGATTCAAAGTCTTAGTTGCTTCCTGCACTGGTGGCCATTCTGGCAGCAGGCTTCACTGAAGGTTGCTGATGGCTGTTGGTCTCCTGGAGCAGACACTTAGTCCCTGCAGGTCTCTGAGATGATTCTCAGGGGTGGAAAGTTGCTGGGTACAACTTCCCAATCCCAGTGAACTTCACTGAGGGTTCCTGGGTATGGCTGGGTCACTCAGCACGAGCTCCCTCTACCCAGAGGCATCCGAGATGGTTCCTGGGTCCAGTAAGCTTCATCAATCATTAGATGTTTATTAACTCTATGCTATGATTATTAAATTCTTTTGTATTGTTAAGAGTAGTATAGTTGCACGCATTAGATAGTGTGTGTCATTTTTTGGTTTGCCTTTGTATCTATATTGTGATTATAGATCTCTTTTCTACAGTTTAAGGCAATTTTTATGATTGATACATTGTGTCATCTTAAGAAGTTTAGAAGTTTAACTGAGAGACTTAGTAGGAAGCCAGGATTCTTAATTTGTAAATATCCTCATCCTGTGCAAAGGAGGACAAGATTTTGTAAATGCTGCACCCACCCTGAAGTGGGGGTGGGGCTGGCCTGTGTACAATATAAGCAAGAGAAGAGGCTTGTTTTCTTTCCTTTTTCTGTGGATGCCTTTGTGTTCTGGCTGCTGCCTTGAAGTGTTGCCTCAGTGCCGTTCCACCCTGCCTTGGAACCAGCTGATCACAGTCTGAAACCTCCACAGACAGTGAGCTAAATAAACCTTCTTTTTCTTCATTTTGAATGTTGGGTGTTTTGTTCCAGCAACCGGAGAAAAGTATCCAAGACAACAAAACAGTGATGCTTTTTATTAATTTTATGTAATATTGACATTCATTTTGTCCTTGTCTATTATTTTAATGATTTTATTTCTATTGCTAAGGAGGCATATTTTTGTTCTTATTTTTTGCAGTATGTAAATATTTGATTTGCAGCAGCAACAATACTGGAATACATTGATGGAGAAATGGATACTGGGAAATTTCATGATGACCTTCCCTCCTAAGTGATGGGAGGTAGTTGGCTTTTCAGAGAGAAGCAAGTGAATGTAGTTTGCCATTTCTAGCATATATTACTGAAAAGCAGGCACTAGCAAAGAGATTGCTACACTAGCAACAAAGTCCACTGTCATTCACCTGCAAATCTAACACACACACACACACACACACACACACACACACACACAAACACACAAAACATGAGAAGGGAAGGCAAGTAAATTATAAACTCCCTCAAAGCTGATCCCTAGAGCATTAGGTGAGAAAAAAATCAAAAGCCAAAGAGCTCAGTTATTGCATACTAATTGAAGAGGAGCAAACACACAAACAAAAACAGATTGATATGGCAAACACAAAGAAGACATCAAGAAACAGGCAATGTATCAAGTAAATAAAACAATTAGTGAGCCTACAGCATGCACTTACATAAAGCTATGCCAACTAACCAAAGTGATACAAAACGTGATGAGTGACAATTTTAAACACAAATTAGAGTCCTAGAAAAGGTATTGTGGTGGCTTAACTGACTGTCGAGTTGGAATGCCCAGCTGAACTGACCATGGTTATGGGAATGGAAGATGTCCCTGAAGGTTGCTCCCAAAATGTCATAAGAAGAGATTGGGAGGAAAAGATTGCATGCTGGTGATTTTCCTGGAAGATCTTACTGCGACTGGTTTTCTGATTGGAACCTCACTCCTCTCATCAGAGGTGGAGCTCCTGTCCTTGTTGTCATTGGGGATTGCTGCTGTTCTTTTCCAAGGAGCTCTGGGCTTCTTGTGCATCGCTTTCTGGCTCGAGTGCAGATCCCTCACCTTACTTGGAGAGATCCTTCACCCCACACAGACTTTCTAGTTTTTATCACTGGCTATTGGGCCTTCCCAGGGGAGATCTTTGATGTGGACTTGCACGGGACATTGTTGTGAGCTCTGGGCCTCCAGGTGCGCACTTGGAGGACATTGTTATGGGTTTTAGCCTTTAACTGGACTCTTGCAGGGCGTTTTCTGGGATTCGGGGTCTTGGTGGGATTTGTTGGTGCAGACAAATCTCTTGCACTCTTTTGCATTTGACTTTTTGGGTGAATATTATAGAACGACCCAATAAATTATGTCTGCTGCATTAAATCTATTATCTTGCTAAATCCTGACCTCACAAGGTACAAAAAAGAAAGCCAGATTAAAAATTGTAGGAAAGTATTTGTAAGAGAAGCTGCCAATGTGGGGAGAGAGTGTCAGAACTAGAAGACATGGCTGATAGCAGTGACCATATCCAGAGATACCTTAAAAAATAAGTATATACAAAAAAAGAACCAATAGCTCTTAGATGATGCAAGGAACACTGATCTAAGAATAATAATAAAATTAGTTCAAAATCAGAAGAAAACGCAAATAGCATGAAAAAAAAATCCGTCTGCAGAAATAATAACAAAATTTAAACAGAAAACTTTACAAACATGGGGAAAGAATTTAACATGCAGAAAAGTGAGGCATATAAACTCCAAATAACCTAGATCAGAAAAAATCCCGTGACATATCATAGTGAAAATTCCACAAGTTCAACACAAGTACAGAATCTTAAAAGTTGTAGAAAAGCAACAAATCATATCTAAAGATAAACCCATTAAAATCACAGCAGATTTCAACACAAATCTTCAACACCAGTACAGCCCGAAGTGGAGTGTTTCAAGCCCTAAGAGAAAACAGCTTCTTACCTGAGAGAGAAATTCTACAAAAGTATATTTCAAAATTGATGGAGAAACAAGGTCTTTCCAAGACAATGAGAATCTTAAATAATTCATGACTACCAAAACAGCACTCAAAAAATTCTCAAGGATAGCCTAGAGAGTCAATGAATTCAACAGTGTCAAAAGTCTATTGGAATGAATTCACCAGGCAGGTGAACAGTTAATCAGCAGGGAGACAGAAGAGAATGAGCTTCAGGAAAGTAACATGGTGACCAAATTATCTCATTACTTTTCAGTAATAACTGAATGTGAATGATTCCAGTTTCCCAATAAAGAGATATAGCTTGGGAGACTGAATTAAAAAATACATATCCCCTAAAGAAACATATTCAATCAAAAACTTTCAAAGATTAAAATCTTTTAAAAGTTAAAAGATTGTAAAAAAAGAGTATTCAAAGGGAAAGGAATGTGAAAATAAGCAGAGTAGCTCTCCTATTTTCAGACAAATTGAACTTCCACCCAAAATTGATCAGAAGAGGCAAACAAGATTACTATGTCTTGGCTGAGTATAAAATGCAATGGGAAAAATTAAAAGTTATAAACATATTTGCACAGAGCACTAACTACCCACTTTTATGAAACAAAAGCTACTGGACATAAAGTGTCAGGTAACTATCAAAACAATTTTAGTGGCTGACATCAAAATTGTACTGTTACAAATAAGCATATCAACTGGTTAGAGATATCAATAAAGAAATATCAGAGTTGAACCACACCTTTAAAAATAGACAATTATTATCTACAATTGTTTTACCCAATGACAACCCAATCATTACATATTCTTCTTTACAGCCTGTGGAAATCACTCCAAAATAGACCACATACTAACTCAAAAGTATGCTTACCTAAATACAAAAAATCAAAATTATTACACATACATTATCAGAACATAGTGAAATGAAACCAGAAATCAATGCCAAAGAAACTGCAAGAATTATGGAAACATGAAAGTTAATCGACATTCTTTTGAAAACAAGACATAAATTAGTTTCTAGAATCACAGAATGACATGAATCCAGCATAACAGAACCTATGGTATACTATGAACATAGTGCTAAAAGGAAATCTTATAGCTGTGAATGTTCCTTTATTTTCTACAAAAATGGGGAAAATTCATATCCAAAACTCATTCAAAGAAGTGAATTATGAAGATCAAGACAGAGAACACTGAAGTTGAGGCTAAAAAAAATGATACAAAAATCAGTGAATCAAAGAGATTGTCCTTCAAGAGAATATAACAAAATAGAAAAAGCCATTTAGCCAGTTTATCAAAAGCAGAAAAAGACACAATCAATGCAATTAGAAATTTTATTTTAACCCAGGATATTGTCCCTTATAAATCTTTTCAAACCACTTTATGCATATATAGAGAAAGGAAGATTGTGTTGGTTTTACCTTTTATGGTCTCATGACTTTGAGACTCAATCATAGCACTGTGGCATTTACCTCCACAGGGCTTTGATATTTTTTAAGCCATGCTAGGACTTACAAGCAAAGTATCACCGTTCTTTTTTTCCCAGAGATAACTAGTTTTTTTTATTTAAAGAGAAAAAAATTACAACACAAAACAGTGAAAGGTGCAAGTAATACAGAATTTCAAGAAAAAAAAGTATACAGAGAAAAATTACTAGTTAATAGATTACATATTGTCATCTTAGAAATAGTTGTTCAAATTACAAAATTAAAGCATAAAAGGTGGACATTCAAACAGTGAGACTGCAAACAGTTCTGTTCAATGATCCAACAAAAACTTAGTAGTATGGTTTTCTATCTTACACACTTAACTATACATGCAGCTTGCCTATCTTCTGTGCCAAGCTGCTGTCTGAAATGGACTTAATCTTCACCTGCACACAAGTGCTAAACACACTATTTGCTTGTTAATAGTAGGAGTTTTATTAGTGTTCATTACCATTAGACATGACATAATGCTCTCAACTGTAAAGCAGACCTTTCACAATAAAAATTTCCAACATAGATGTGACCTATACAACTTTGTTGCTGAGTAACTTGTCTTTGGGTTTATGGAGATTACCATGTTTGCATTAAGATTTACTGAAAGTGCTAGATTGACATATCTATACATCAAGAACTAACCCTCGTTTCTGTTCATAGGAGATATTTTTATATGTTTTATCACTTCAGTGTTTTACTCTATTTTCCTTTCTTTTATTTTAAAAAACAAAACAGAAAAAAAGAAATGCTACAGAATTTAAAAAAAAAAAAAAAAAAACCTAATAAGAAATTAACCCTAGTTAATGTATATCATACTGTTGTCTTAGAAATACTTATTAAGTTGCTTTCAATAAGGTGGCAAAATAGTAAATAGCAGAGTAAACAACCTCTCTGAGAGACGTAGTCCAGATTCTAGAATATAGGATTGAGGGGAAGACAAGAAAGAATGAAAGAGGGCTCTTGCACCCAGGAAGAATCTGAAGTGAGAATTGAAATCCACAGGAAGAATAAAAAGAAAAAAATTAAGTAAAGAATGTGGTAGCTGGTGGCACCTATACCTGGAGCCAGACCCCCAGAGCAAGAGGAACTGTTGGAACCTGGGGACCCATTCATGGTCTTGGTGACTGTGGTGGTTGGTGACCACAGAGGGCTCTGCAAAGAGATGCAGTCTTGGAGGGGAGCAGCAGATGCGGAGGACGGCACCAGCTGGTGATGAGTGCAGAGGACTTAGTCCTCCCACACAAGAGAGTGATTGGCCCCTAGCCATTTTGGAATTGGACTGCGTAAGCCTAGAACCAGAACAGCTGCTGGTTTCCTCCAGCAGCTTCTAGCCATGTGCAGATCAGTGGAAATTGTGGGGGCTCTGTACCAGCTCAGTCTGGAGGCAGCAGCCAGTTCTGCCCCTGCATGCACTCTGACAGCCGTCAGAGAGGAAACACAGGCTGGGAAAATAAGACAGCCCTGCACCCCTGCACCCAGTGGTCACCTTCAGATCCCATAGCCTCCACTGGCCAGGAGAACCAAACAGTCTTGCTTCAGAGAAATTATAGCCAGTGCGGGAAGTGCCTGAGACCCCACTACTGACTTGCACTGAAGAACCCGGGAATATGTCAAGACTAAGAAGCAAAAGGCAGTCTTTGGCCTCCAACCCAAGCAGAGCAAATCCACAACACAGAAGAGATTGGGAGTCACAATCCTGAAGTTTCTGAAGTGATAGCAACTGAAGTAAAGAAACAACTTAATGAAATTAGAACAGAAATATTACCTCAGGTAAAATAACAAATGAAAACATAACAAAAAAATTGCTAAGCACCTGTAAAAAGACATAGATAAAAAAAATAGAGGAGCATATGAAAACTAGGGAAACCTTAAATGAACAATATAAAAAGGTTTGGAATACAGGAAACATTCAGAGAGATATTCAGGAAATTAAAAACTCCATTGAAAGATGGCAAAACCACCTGAAGTATATTGAAGATAGACTTTCCAACCTTGAAAACAGGTTTGCTGCTTGTGACCACAAAAGGAAAGATCTCTTAAAGATAAGAAGGAACCAAGAAGTAACTACTCAATGACTGCAAGACAACCCAAAGAAATATAACTTAAAAATAGGCGTGAGTGAAAAGCAGGAGTCAACACAAAAGGCACTAGGAGTATATTTACACAAATAATATCAGAAAACTTTCTAAGCACTGCAAGAGGAAGTAATACGTAGATAAGTGAAGACAGAACTCCAGCTAGCCATGACCAAAATACATCTACACCCAGACATAGAATAATCAAGATCCCAGAAATTAAACATGAGAACAGGATATTAAAAGCTGTTAGAGGAAAGAAACAGCTCATTTATAAAGGAAAACCCATCAGAATCAAGACAGACTTCTCAACACAAACCATCACGTCAAGAAGAGTTTGGAGTGAAATATTTCAAGTCCTGAAAGAAAACAGCTTCCAACCCACATTGATGTACCCTGCAAAACTATCTTAAAATTAATGGAGAAGCAAGATACTTCCATGACAAAGAACAAGAACAACTGAAGGAATTCATGAACAACAAACCAACCCTAAAAGAATATTGAAGGACATCTGAAGAGTGATAAAAATGACCATGGTTCCAAGGAGTGGGAAATCACTGAGGGGGGCAGCAATTGAATGGAGAGGGAAAGTAGGCAGCCAGTGGCAGGAAACTAGCATGGCAGAGACGAGCCTGTGCATGCCGGCCATAATCACTAATATTGATGGCCTCGATTCATCAATAAAATGAAACAGTCCGTGGATCAGGAGTCAGGGTCCACCAATATGCTTTGTATTAGAAACACATTTACTTCAAAAGGGAGCTGATAGACTAAAAGACAGAGGAGAGAGAACAAGGCTCCACGTGACAGGGAACCTAGAAAACCAGGGACAGCTTGACCATCAGCTGCAGAGTGGACAGGAAACTCCTGCCACTTTTATACAATGGGAAGCTACTCAGCTATAAAGAAAGATAACCGAGAGGCTGTTGTAGGCAAATGGGTACAACTTGAGATCCTGCGCAGGGGTGAAATGGTTCAGAGTCACATGGGTGAATACTGTGTTGTTTCCCTAGTATACAAAACTAAAGAGTTAGTGGGATCCAAAATGTACAATGATTGTGAAAGTGAAAGAGGAGGAAGTGTCTAAAAAGGGGAGGCAGTGGCCATTGTTAATCTATTATCCTGATTAGCAACCTGTATTGTTTACATTGTTCTCTTTAGTATGGCTTTGTTTTGTTTTGTCTAATTTTATTATATTTGATGGTATGGGCAGCAATTTCAAAGACAAGAAAATATACTTTGGTAGCCATTTTTTATTTCCTATTAGCTTGTTTTGAAGCCCTGTATTTTTTCATTGTTTCATTTTGGTTGGTTTTATTCTATTTTGTTTTGTTTGATAGTATTATATCTGATGGTATAGGAAACCACTTTGAAGATAACAAGATCAATTATGGTAACCATTGTTTTACTAGTATCTTGTTTTACTGGTTTTACTAGTCTGTTGTTTTTACTAGTATCTAGTAAAACTAGTAAAATGTATCTTTTACTAATTTTACTAGTATCTTGTTTTAAAATCCTATACTGCTTCCATTGTTTTGTTTTTATTGGCTTTATTCTGCACTATTTTGTTTGATCTTATTATGCCTGAAGGTATGGGCAATTATTTGGAAAACAACAAGAGGCATTATGGTAGCACTGCTGATTTCCTTTTATCTTGTTTTGAAGTCATGTATCATGTTCATTGTTTTGTTTTGATTGACTCTATTCTGCTTTGTTTCCCTCTATTTTTTTCTTCAAAACAAAGAAAAAAAAAAAGAGAAAAGAACAAAGAAATAGTTTTCAAACATCAACTTGGCATATTTTCCAATTTTTAAAAAAATAGATATAGGATTTTGGTCTCTTGTTTTAAATTAAATAATAACTATGAAAACTACTTTTATATCTCAATCTTCTTTTTATTATCTACTTTTTCATTTTTATCCTTTTAATTAAGGGACAAATAAATAGCAGGATATATTATAGTAACCCACTTTGATTTCCTATTAACTTGATTTGAAACCCTGTATTGCTCTCACCATCTTGTTTTGACTGATTTTCCTCTATTCCGTTGTGCTTGATAGTACCGAGTTCGAAAGTATAGGCAACAACGATGAAGACAATAAGATTCATTGTGACGCCCATTCTGGTTGACTATTATCTTCTTTTGAAGTCCTGTAATGTCTTCAATGTTTTGGTTTTATTGGTCTTATTCTTCACTGTTTTGTTCAATTTTATTATAAGTGCTGATATAGGCAATTCTTTTTAAGATAACAAGAGGCTGTATGGTAACCATTGTTGATCACCTTGTATTTTGTTTTTATATTATGTATTATGTCCATCCTTTTGATTGGACTGACTCTGTCCTGGTATGTCACATTTGGTTTTACTTTCTTCAAAAAAAAAAAAAAAAAAAAAAAAGAATAAGAACTGTGGGAGTAATAAAACCCAAAATGTGTAATTGTCATTGTACAAAAGAGAGGAAAAGAAAGTGCTCTAAAGGATATAACTGCATATATATTCAAGTGTATAAGATAGATAACCATATTACTGGGTTTTGTTGGATCACTGAACAAAACTGTTTGCGGTCTCACTGTTTGAAAGTCCCCTTTATATGCTATAATTTTGTAACTTGAACAAATATTTTTAAGATGACAATATGTAATTAACTAGTGATTTCCTACTGTTCATTTTTTCTGAAATTCTGTATAACTTTACCCTTTTTCTGTTTTTTTTTTCTTTTTTCTCCTTAAATAAAATTTAAAAAAATAACTGAAAAGATTAAATTAGATAATGTAAGTAGAGTATATCTTTAAAACTGAAAAACTTACATATTGGTTCTGTGTTACCAAAATTACTCAAGAAAATTGAAAAATATTCCCTGGCAATGATCATGAGGTTAACATTTTATTTATTAGAAAACCTGCAGAATCAGTAGTCATAAGATCACAGGATTGTTTCACTTCTGTGTATTTCTCTTTAGATCCCAATGCTACTTTTGTCTCAGTCTTACACATAGGTAAAGACCCAAGAAATCAAAAATTGCAAAGGCTTTGGAATTCTGCTAATAAATAGGAAGCCTATGAAAATATCTTCTATACATTTGATTTTCCTTTTATTTTCCAGTAAGTTTGCATATGTATATTTTCAAGCAAAAGTAATTATATTTGTGTTCCCAAGGCAGTGTAATTTGGATGCATATTAATTCAGTGAATTATTATTAGTAGTTCTGTCTTCACTCTATTAGCCTGTAAAAACCAAACAACTTTTGCGACTTATATACGATATATTTCAGCAATTGCCAAGCATACTTGTAATCTCAGCCCTTGGGAGACTGAGGCAGGAGTGTCTCCATGACTTTGAGGCCAACCTCACTTACATAAGTAAATTTAAGGCCAGCCTGCACTACATAGTGAGACTCTATCTCAAAACAAACAAACAAACAAACAAATAAAAAATCAGCAGTAACATATGTAAATTTTGCTTTATGAAACAAAGTAATTGTATACTTCAAAACTTTTTAGTATTTTCAAAATCCTGTACATTTGGATCAGTGAATAAAGATGAAAAATCTTTCTGTTGACTTGTAAAAAGAAGTCTGTTGCATAACAAATTTCTGGTTTTTCTTTAAATTAAAAAAGTAAATGAACTACTCTCTTTGAATTTCCCCATTCTGTGTGATAAAGGAAGACAAAAAACATGCAAAGAAGAGAAAAGGAGACAGATAAGCTTTGCAGAAAAAAATAAGACATTAAAGAGAGTCAATCCATTTGGAGAAAATTTTGGACAAAATAAACATCATTGTTCTCTCTTTTATTTAATGTTTGGATGTTGATTGCATCCACATGGAAACGGGAGATAAGGAGGTTAGGAAAATAATAGAATTTAATTATGCTTTGTTTACAAAATGTTCAATTTCAAACACGTGACCTTCTGCTATGTTATTTTTGTATGGATGCATTATTCTCTTTATTTCTATCACATTTATTACTTTTATAATTTTGTTGTGCAATGCATTTTGCATAAAGTGTTTATGGAAATTAGAAAAAAAAGAAATGAAAAATGTGACCTCTTGAAAGGTTCTGCCAAAAGCCTGAAGATTTTTAGTGACTGCTTTAAAACTGTTACTCCAAAAAATTACAGAATCTAGAGAAATTTATAGGCTTCTAGATATGAGTTACCAAATTTGATCCACAGCAATATAAAAAACTTGAATAATCCAAATATTGGTAATGAAATGGAAGGACTAATAAAAAGTCTAAGAATTAGAAAAAATCAGGACACAATAAACTCTCCTCTGAATTCAAAAGAACTTCAGGTGTAATTTAATATTAATATTTCTCATAATTTTTAGTATCACTAAATGGAAAGACTACTGCCAAACTCATTTCTGGAAGTTAACATTGTCCTGTTGAAAAACCAGGTAAGACCAAACTGCAAAAGAGAACTAAAGGTTAACCACTTCAGTGGACAGAGATGCAAAAATCCTCAACAAACTGGGAAATAGAACACAACAAATCAAAAAGATCATTCATCACAGTA
Source organism: Cavia porcellus (assembly GCF_034190915.1). Classification (NCBI taxonomy): domain Eukaryota; kingdom Metazoa; phylum Chordata; class Mammalia; order Rodentia; family Caviidae; genus Cavia; species Cavia porcellus. The sequence continues at coordinate 76,587,100 of NW_026947490.1, forward strand.
AAGTAGACCTTCTCATAGGAGAAAGGATGGTTCAAAACACACAAATCAGTAAATATAACATGTAAAAGACAGCAGGGCTAAAGATCTCATCATCTCAATCAACAGAAGAAGAAGCCTCTGACCAAAAAATTTCCATTCATGATAAAAATTTTAAAGAAAACAGGTTTAGAAAGACCTTATCTCAACCTGACTAAAAGTCACTCTTGAGAAACCTTTTCTGAACGTCTTATTAAATGGATACAAACAGAAAGCTTTCTCTAAAATCAGGAACAGGACAATTATAACCTCTGCTCATGCCTGCCACTCAATATAATAACCAAGATACTAGCCAGTGCAATCAGACAAGTGATAGAAATAAAAGGAAAGTGTAACAAATTAGCATGTATATCAGAGTACTTTTGTTACAGCAGAATAAATAACTTAGGGAATCATTTTAACTTCTTGTTACTTCCTATGTATCTACCTTCTGTTTTACTCATCTATATAATAAATTATATTTAATAAAGATATAAATTATATATAATAAATATATAAATTATATATATATATATATATATATATATATATATACAAAGCTATATAATACATAAGGTTGTGTGTTTTACTTATGTCATTTAAAATATTATTTTCTGTTAGTCTATTTAAACAAAATTTTTGTGCTTTCATCTCTTTTTTCTTCTTGTAGTAGAATGTCTGTTTTGTCTTTGAGTAACTCCTTTAAGGATGATATAGTATAATAACACTATCACAATACTGAGACTTTGTTTCATTTTTTCATAAAAAAGGAAATGTATAGGAAAGAAATGTGTAATAACATCATTTTTAGATGACTTGAGCTTCTACATAAAAATATTCACTGAAAGACTTCGAATTAGTAACCGAATTGAGTAGTATAGCAGGGTACAAAATCAACCCAAAAAATCAATAGCATCCCTACATACCAATAATGAACATAATGGTAACTAGGAAAACCATATCATTCACAAAGCACTAAAAAAATTAAACAAATATTTAGTGGTTAACCTAACTGAGAAATGAAAGACCTCAACACGGAAAACTACAATGCTCTGAAAAAGGAGTCAGAAGAGGCCCTCAGAAAATGGAGAACTTGGGGGAAGATGGCAGAGGAAGGTGCAGAGAAAGAGCCTCCCTGAGAGGTAAACTCCAGACACTGGGATATCGTCATATGAGGAGAAGGACTGAGGCAGGGCCCTGGGACTCAGGAAGGGTCTGACGTAAGAACTAGAGCTCAAGGGGAGAGCGAAGAGAGACTTCAACAAAGAAGGAGGCTGAGGCAGGCAGTGCTTTCTTCCTGAGACCAGACTCATTGCATGGGTGGGGCAGCTTGAACCTCAGATGCATTGTGACCGTCGGCAACTACTGGTGGTCAAGAGGCCACAAAGAGAAGCACATCCCTGGAAGAGATCAGTGGACATAGTGGACTCGATGACTGGTGAGTTATTAGGTTCAGGCGTCCACCACGAGAGAGTGATCAGCGGGAGACATCTTGGAGAGGGACCAAGTGGACTCAGAACTCAGAACAATTTCTGGCTCCATTTAGGGAGTCTTAGTGTCGGGGTGGCTTAAATCTTTATGCCTGTGTCCTGTGGCTACTGGTTTGTTTTGTTTTACTTTTATTTTGGTGTTACGTATGGAGATCGGGGCTTTGCACACACTAGACATGATCGGTTCCCTGAGCTACACCCCATCTGTGATCACGGGCTTTTGAACATTCTAGGTTTGTAACATATTTGGAGTTTTGTCTGAAGGCCTCCAACTGTGTGCCTAATCTTTTCCCCTCAAGATTGTCTTAGCTATTTGGAATCTTTCATTTTTCCCCATGAATTTCTAGACTGTTTTTTTCTAATTATAGGAAAAATGATGTTGAGATTTTGATGAGAACTGCATTGAACTTGTAGGTCACTTTGAGTAATAAGAACTTTTAAACAATATTATTTCAATCCATGTAGAAGGATATTTTTCATTTATTTTTATCTTTTTTGATTTCTTTCAGCAATGATTTGCAATTTCCATTTAGAGAACTTCTCCATTTTTTTGCATTTTGCTTAGGCATTTTTATCTCAAATAGTGAGAAATATTGTTGTATAATTTTCTTGTCTTGTAATGCCCTTCTGAAGCCTTCGTAGCAAGGTTATAACATCTCCTGAAAAAAAGTTACAAAGTGGTCACTGGTGTTATTCTCTGCTTGCATATCATTGGCCCCATTTTTTTCCTTACAAGTCTGGAAATATTCATCAGTAAACTCATCTGGACTTTAGAATTTTCTTTAGAAGGTTCTTTTTTATTAAAAACAATTTTGGTGTAGAAACGTTGTCCTATATTTTATTTTTATCAAATCTTCTATTTGTTTAAGTTCAAATAGATGTTCTCTTTTCTTTATTCTTGAGATTAAAGTTCAGATGGTTGATTTCAGTTCTTCCAATCTTTTCATTAAGAATATGTATTGTCCTCTAAATTCTTCTAATTTAGCACTGTGTCTCCTTTTCAGTTTCATTGCTGATGTAACCAAATATAAATATAAATATAGATATAGATAAACATACAAATTCAGATAGATATCCTTTCCACATATTATATATGTATATATCCTATATCACAAATTGTGTTCCACTTTCCTAAGACTTTCCAACTTTGCACCAATTTGTTTCTCTGCATCTAAGTTCAGGATCTTTGTCTACATTTGTATTAGCTGTACAATTCTGAGGTCAGACATAGAAAATAAAATTGATGATGCTGATAAATAGATAAAAATGAGCAGGATACGACATATACCTAAAAGGATTTTGCGAAGTATCTGCTGAAAAAAAATAATAATTTTAAGAATTTAAAAGGAATCAATTAATGATTCCCATTGGTATTAATTTAAGTCACAAGTTGACTGTGACTGTTGACTGTCACAAGTTGACTGGCCTAAACAGTGGAAATTCGTTGTCATACTTCAGGAGGTTAGAGATCTAAGATCAAGGTGCCAAAAAAATTAGTGACTTCTAAAGTCTATGACGAAGTACATATATTTTACCAGTACCTTTCACTAGATTCTGCTTTTTTTAATCAGTGTTCTTTCTTAATACAAAGAAACATCTGTCTAATCCTTGCCTATGTCTTCATATGATGTTCCACTTTGCCTAAGTCTTCAGATGATGTGTGTACACCTTCGTTTAAACTTTCATTTTTTATAAGACTATCAGTCATATTAGATTATAGCTTAACCTCCCCAGTGTGGCTTCACTTCAAATAATTTCATCTTTATTAACCTCATTTTCTAATAAATTCACCGTCTAAGTTATTGAAGTTTGTAACTTTAAAATTTTAATGTGTCTGGGTGTAGATCTATTTTGGTTAAGTATAGGCACCTACTCTGAAGATAGTAAGATTAACTACGATATCCATTCTGGTTTGACTATTATTTTCTTTTGAAGTCCTATAATGTCTCCAATGTTTTGCTTTTATTTTGTTCTGTACTGCTATGTTCAATTTTATTGTTCCTGATGATATGGGCAATTCTATAGAAGATAACAAGAGATACCATGGTAACCATTGTAGGTCACCTTGCATTTTGGTTTTAAGTCATGTACTATGTCCAACTTTTTGTTTTGACTGTCCCTATTTTGTGTTTTCTCATCTGGTTTTATTCTCTTCAAAATAAAAATTAGAAACTGTTAATGTGACATGGCACCCAATTCAGGAAATTACACCACTCATAGGTGCTCCTATAAAGCTAAAATGGTCAAGAGGTGGATCTGAAATTCTTAAAATTATTATTATTTTTTCAGCAGATACTTTGCAAAATTCTATTAGGTATCAAGCCAGTCACATAATAAATAAATGAGACTGTGTGATTTTTTTCTAATGTTCTTCATTTGGAAATTTTACTTTTTAAAATGTATTTGTATGTCTTTTTCAGTGTATGTCTAAATATATAATAGTGGCATCTATTTTTGATGAGTTGATATATGTATGTGTCATATCCTGCTCATTTTTATCCATTTATCAGCATCATCAATTTTATTTTTTTCTTTCTATAGTCTTTAATCTTGGTGCTAAGACTCTAAAACCCACATTTCTCAGACCTACTTATGATTTTTGTGAGAGTCTTCTTATGAGTAATGAAAGGGAGATTGGAAATACGCAGTGTACATTTAATACACACAGATAGACAAAAGGAACTAAACTGAAGCAAAAGTTGCAGATTAGAACATGTGAAATAAAATTGACTCCATGAGAAGAGGACCCAGTGCATGAGTGAGAGTGGTGTGGTCTTACACAGAGAGTGGTGAGCAGGTCAAGGGACTTACAGACATGACACGTGAGTAAGACCATAAATGACTGTGGGGAGCAGGAGCCAAGGGTCAGAGAAGCTGCCCATCTCGGTACACCTGCTATGTTCTGAATACCATGGCTGTTTCCTGCTTTGCTGAGGAATCCAGCCGTTACATCAGCACTGCCTCATGGCTGGGTCTGGCAGACCAGACCTTGGATTAGTGTTGTGTACTCATCATCCAAGGAAAGAAAATTCAAGTATGTGGGTTCTGAAAAGGGAGCCAGTAGAGTGAGGAATTTTTAAAATATCACAGGGGGATTTGGCACCCATAAAGCTCAATAAAATCCACCAAAAATATCAATGTTTAAGCCACATATCTTTCAATCCCATTCAGGGACAATGTATATTTCTAATATCATTTGCTATCTTTTTGTATTTCAGATGTATAGAAAATTTAAACTTGCAGAAATTAAAGCTATTAGTTTTCCCATCAGAAGTTTAAAATTTTCCTCATCCAACAGTGATAAACATTGATGGCCATTTTCATAGATCTTCATAATGTGAGGTATTAAGTCTATCACTTCTAGATGACATCTCTTTGCTCTGTTATATGAGGTTTGAAACTTGATAAGTTTTTATCAGTGAAAATAAATTTTTCATCATTCCTTGTTTTATCCTGCCTATGTATTTACAATTCTTGGATGGTATTAAATCTATCCACTTAAGAGAGTTAGCTTCCAGTGTATCACTGCTCTCAAATCTACATTTCTGGTTTCAGCTGGTACTCACAACTCCTTCCTACAAATAGTACAAACAAAAAATGGTAATTGTATAAAAGAAAAAAATTTCTAAAATATATTTCAATATGCAATGTATATTTGTTGTAGTTAGGGGTTGTACACAGAGAACAACTAGGGTCAGGACATGGAGTTGATAATATTTTTATGGTCACTGGGAGTTAACACAGGAAAATGCAGGAAATCTATCCGCAACACCAAAGACATAGATTATTTAGACAAGAGCCTAAACCCCACAGCAATGTCCCACATGAGTCCAGATAAAAACCCAGAGCTCAGGGCAATGCCTCCCAGGAGTCCAACTGGAGGTCCAGAGCCCACAAGAAGGACTCACACCAGTCTCTTTTACGGAACTGTGCCGGGAAGACCCAAGGGTCAGTGGTGAAAGCCAGAAAGTCTATGCCAGCAGGATGAAGGAGCTTTGCTGGTGGGATGAGGGGTCTACACTGGAGCCGAGAAGTCACACTCACAACGAAGACCCGGGCTATCCTGAAAGGCACCACAGCCATCCTCAGGGACAAGGAGATCCCGAGCTCCGACGACGACAAGCACAGTGGGGTAAGTGCGTGCCAGGAAGCAGTGTGACGAGTTCATCCTGGAGACCAAGCAGCACATGTCTTCCCCTCTGGAGCCAGGAAGCAATGCTTGATGTGAGGACCAAAGCTTCTCCAGGAGACCCAACAGCTCAGACAGCAACTCGTAGGAGAACCCACAATGCCTCCTTAATGCCTCAACCCTCTACATGTCCCTTCTTCTCCACCTATTTATCCTGGCAACTTTCCTCAGGTGGAGCATCTTCACTCAATGCCTTACTGATGTAATCCAGCTGGTGTTAAGTTGACCACCAGTTCTCAATCCATAACAATACTATAATATAAAAATTAATATAATGATTTGCGCAAAATTTACTCAGATTAATAAACTTTATGCTATTAACCAAAAGAGTTGAGATAACGACATATTATATTTTTATATTTTAAGGGTAATCAAAAACCAATTAATAAATCTCATCCTTTTGACTCAGTGGAATGAAATGCAGTGTCCATAATAAAGAAAACGTAAAATGTTGGGATATTTAGAAGATTCTGGGAAAAACCTTCATACATCTCATACTTAGAGCTCCATTGAAATGGTGGTGGTAATGTTTTAAACTATAGAACAGGAAATCTGGGAAAATAAAATCCACAAATCAGAGATAGATTTCACTTTGGACTGGAGCTCTCCTGAGGGGTAGGCTGAGCTCATGGCATGCTGGAGAGGGGTGAGGAAGAAATGTCGAGATTGGGGATTTTGTGATGAATGCCCCAATAAAGAAATACATCTGTCAGATGTTCAGGGTAGTGCTAAAGATGTTGGTATTGCAATTCAGGTTGTTAGTTTAATCCAGAGCCTTGTGGAGTTATGCAGACCGCAGCAGTCAGGTTCTGACAACATTCTTCTGGGAAGCCCAGGGGCAGGCAGCGAGGGAAGGGGGCATCCATACCACTGCAGCCATCTCTGATCGACTAGAATGTCACCTGTCTTCTGTTTGTCTCCGAAAAATCCAAGACATTGAAGAAAAGTCAGATGGTACCAATTTAATAAGAAAATTCTTTCCTGTACTCCAGAGTTCTATCTAGAGATACATTTAATTTAATTTAATTTAATTTAATTTAATTTAATTTAATTTAATTTAATTTAATTTTTATTGTGTCTAGGAAGTTCATGCTAGCCTGGAATTCATTTTGTAGCTCAGACTGTCCTCAAACTCATGGTCCTTCTGCCTCAGCCTCCCAAGTGCTGAGATTACAAGCATGCACCACCACACCTGGCTAAGAGATACTTTAATGGACCCATGTGCAGTGGAGGGATTAGAAGAAAGAGCTACTGCAGACAGACTTTTTGATATGCTTCTACAACTGCTATGTCCATATTAGGAAAGACAGGTGACAACTATTATTTGCATGCTTTGGAGTTAAAACCCAGTTCCCAAACAAATAAAAGCTATTTGGACTATTTAAAAGTCAGATATTGTCAAATGATAAACTCATTAAATTATTATGATGTTTTAAAAAAGCAGACTTGAGATCCTGCATATCTAATGCTCTATCTATAAAATCAAACTGTCCGCTATTCATTATAAAGTAATAGAGTTCTTGAGTTATAAATCCCTTGCCCTGGTCAAGCTCATTTCCTTCATACTAAATTCTGTATCCAAGAGTCGCTAACCTCCACAAATCTTCTAATCAGAGCAATTACGCTAGCACAGCTCCTGACAAAATGAGGTGATGTGCTTTCTCAAATCAGAGAAAATTAATTAACATACTATGGCAATCTGAAAGAAAATGTAGCAGTGTTCTATTTCTCTACAAGGTCTTGAGTAGAAGTATAGTGTGTTTATAAGAATCAAATTAGAGTGGAATATTTGTTGAAAGAAAATGTAATTGTATAAGAATCAGCTTAGGATGAGTTTTTTCCAGTATGGTAAAATGGCCAGATGTATAGCTCCAACAAAATGAAAGTTAAAAACAATGTGTAATGTGATCCTTCCTTCCTTCCTTCCTATTTCTTTTTTCTTTTCTCTTTCTTTTTCTTTCTTTCTTTCTTTCTTTCTTTTTCTTTCTCTCTTTCTTTCCTTTCTATTTTTTGTTCCTTTCTCTTTCTTTCTTTCTTTCTTCCTTCCTTCCTTCCTTCCTTCCTTCCTTTCTTTCTTTCTTTCTTTCTTTCTTTTTCTTTCTCTCTCTTTCTTTCTTTCTTTCTTTCTTTCTTTCTTTCTTTCTTTCTTTCTTTCTTTCTTTCGTTCTTTCTTTCTTTCTTTCTCTCTTTCTGCTTTTGAGACATAGCCTCCCTGTGTAGTTCAGGCTGACCTTGAACTCACTATCTAGGAGAGGCTGACTTTGAACTTATGGTCATCTTCCTGTCTCTGCCTCTTGAGGTAGTGTGTGCTACTATACATGCCTGTTTCAATTTATCAAAATACTTTTTAAAATTTTAATGGAGTGTGCACAGATAGGCTGTGTGTGTACTCAGATATGATAACATACATTCCTCAATGATCTAGGGTTCATCCTTAACACTTAAACCCAGCAAATACTCAGTACACATTTTACAAATATGCATGAGAGTTTGCAACTTTTGGTCTGGGTCCTGTTCTGCATTGTTACTTTCTCTTTTTTTCCAGCCTGATACTGTATATTATTCCTCAGTAGAACTCTGAAGGAGCATAAATATTAAGATATTAATTTATAATATTTTTTTTTACCTCTAGCATGTTTAAGATGGTTCCTAAAACTTTGAATGTTCTTTAACAGAGGGTCACGCTGAAAATTTTTATGCAACGTGTCTTGTTTTTGTTTTTGTTTTCTGTTATTGATTTTTTAACTCTAAAGCACAGATTAACTACGAATGAATAATGTTAAGCTGTTTAAGAAGAGAAGGCGTTGGCACATTTTCAGAGAAAGAAGGTAGAAGAGGTTCAGTCTGTAGCTCACATAGGACTCTATCATGCCCACTGGAGGCAGCAGGGCAGAGAGGACAGGAAAGGCAGACAGCGAAGTTAGTGTCTGAGGCGGCTGTGCAGAGGCAGTGCAGCACAAGGGGCCACTCGAAGCTTGTGCCAGGTAGGCGATGTAGCCAGTCTGGCTGAAATGTTAGGCACTGAAGGCCGGTTACCTCTTTTTCCAGCAGAAATTGAAGCACATTTTCTACATTTTTAAAGTCTCTTGAACTCCAGCCTGTTGAAGGAGATAGGGACCGAGCACCACAGTGATTACAAAACGGGCTCTCATGGACAAAAATATTAGCGTGCAATGTTTCTGTGGGTCCCAGTTTGGGGTCCAGATAATATACAGTTCAGATTTACCTTCTGCTGCCAATTATCAAGAAAATTTAATGAACGTTCTTTTTGTAATATTTTAGTAAAAGCCAATATTTATATAATATATAATATCAAACATTTTCTAAGAAATTCACATAGTGATCGAAGAAATTAGAAATTGCTGTGGGATCATGCACACAGCCACGTAGTAAATCATTTTGAAAATAGAAGGCAAGTTAATGTAATTATTATTTATCACACATATAAATTAAAATAAAGAAAACTTTAAAAAGAAAAAAGAATTCAGAGCAATAGTCAGCATTTTATGCTCATTTTAGGAATTTATTAAATTAGTTAAGTCTTCACATTCATTGATTGATAATCATTAGGAATAATTTCAAATTCATTCAATGTAACAGAAACAATAGTGAGAAAAAGTACCCGTCCTTTCATCAATGTGTTTGCGTGAAACTCTTATACTACTTTTAAAAGTAGTTTATGATTAGAAAAGCACCCATATCAAGAAGCACCTCAACTCACAAACACTTTTGATTTTTGTTTTTGGTTTGTTTGCTTGCTTACTTGGTGGGTGTTTTGAGACAGGATCTGGCTGTGTAGTTGATACCAACTTTGAGCTCACTTTGTAGCCCAGGCTGGCCTTGAACTCACAGGGATCCCCCTATCTCAGCCTTGGTGAGTGCTGGAATTACTGACGTGCATCACCTCACCTAGTTTCATGAATGGTTTTTTGTGTGTGAATGAGTTGCTTTACAAACAGAAGAATTTGACAAAATTTTGTTTCTGTTCGCAAACTCTGCACTGGGTGACAAACATGACCACGGCCATCTTTCCACAGCAACACAAGCATGGCAGTCTTTTCCGAAATTGTGGCAGGAATTATATTTGTGAGCTTAAGCAGCGGTGTATTTACGTACGGTATTAGTTTTCTAAGGCACCCATAACATTTTTAACATGCAAATAAAACTTTAAACAGGTGTCTTGAAAGAACAGGAATTTACTGCCTCACAATTCTGGAGGATAAAAGTCTGATATTATGGGGTCCTCAGTTCATGGTGTTTCCAAAGACTCTAGCTGTGGGTACCCCTTCTTCTGCTGGGGAGAAGGAAAAACCACCCTGGGTCCAGTGAAACAGGCGAGGCAGGTGCTCACTCTAATTCTTCAATGATTTTGTAATTTCATATTTTAGTCTACTCTAAACTTTTAAAAACAACTTTGCCCTAGGTTACTTTATTTTTCTTGCAGTTAAAGATTTTACTGAAAAAGCTATCAATTTTATATCCTTTGCATAGATGTTTAAAAGTAAATAAATATATAATTTATCAGTAGGAAATTATAGAAAATTTCCAAAATAGCTAATTTTCATTAAGTGCAAAATGTAATATCCTATAACAGATTCAGCTCTAACAAAATGAGTGAAAGTTTTCAACCACATTTGTGTATCAAAAATGTATTTTCCATGCTGTATCTAATGAGCCCCTGTGAAATAGACTTAAGTTTTGCAGGTAGGCTGTTATTGCCTGAATCTGGGCAAACTCTGATGGTAACACAAATAAAGAAGCTGTATAGAATGAGCAAAAAAAGTGAGCACTGTGGTAAATTTTAGCTGGACGTTTGGAAAATATGAAGTCAATGGAGAAAATACTGATAATCTTAAATTCTGTTACATGTTTATACTTTGGAACTATTATTTATTGATATGGCTAGTTATAGGGATGAGGAAGTTAGCAACTAAAATTGCAATTTTAATATTTTATCATTTTTTCAGTGTAGAAATAGCAAACAGGTAATAAAATACATTAACTACTCCAGCAATTTTTTAAAAAGCCTGGATTGAAGCCCATTTAAAATCTGTATGATTCTATCTGCAGCATGTAAATTTGAAATTGATATGAATCTATACACAATGGATCAATTAATGAAATATTTAATACTAACTGAAATATTTAATGTTTATTGAACATCTATGCTGGAATACATACCATTATATTTATTGTCACAGAATTGTAAGTTATGTCTTTTTATTTCAATGATGATAATGAAGAATCTTGTTTCAAGAGCACATATTAAAATAATTTTTGGTGAAACCCAAAAATTTATACTGTATTCTGATTGCCTGAAATTGAAGATAGATACAGGTTTACAGGAGGACACATGTCACCGAAGATGTCACTGTTTGTCATCATTGTATTATGTATCTGTGACTTCATCCTAATAGGGGTTCACCTTGAGGTCACAAGGAGCTGTTGGCTGTAAGCTTTGATGGTCTGTATCTTACAGGGAAGGAAAGCATCTTTGTTCCATTCCACATCAAACTCCTGAAACTTCAGGGGTTCTACATTTTCCGGGAAGTGTGGACTGATGGTACAGGCCAAAACAGAGGTCAGGAGAGGGGATGGGATGTGGGTTTGAGAACCAGTGTCCTCTCAGATTCAAGGAAGAAATAATTGAGGACTGGAAACAGAACCAGGAATTGGGCCAACATTAAATATGCATGCCATGTAATTTTCTTCATTTACTGCAAATGATCTATAAACTTGATGATCAGTCTTCTAACAGTGAATAGTAAAATGGAGATATCCATTTCATAGTTATACATCCTAAGGCAAAACTTTTAATAAGAACAATAATTTTTTAAAATGTTAATTCTGCTTTTGCCCTGGAATAAATTCAAGATGCACAGCTAAAAAAAAAAAAAAAAAAAAAAAAAAAAAGCTATAGCCAGTTATAAGCATGTGGCACATGCTTATAATCCTTGCACTTGGGAAACTGGTATTATTATCCCAAATATTGAGTACAATCATCCAAGTATTGTAATCCCTTTTCAAGTTTTCCTCACATCCCAGAAAGTTTATAATCTCATTGAAACATTATTGGAATCCTAGCAAGTTGATTCCAATCTACCACCTCCAGTGCAACCCACAGTGAAAGTAAAGACACCAAGATATATTCCAGGTTAAGGGCAGACAAGGTGTCCTAAATCCAATTGAGGATGTGTAGACGAAGGCCCTGATCCTAGGCCTCTTCCAGAATTTATTATCTTGTGAAGAAGGGTGGTGGCTCAGATGAGTGACAGTGAGGATGGTGGGAATTACCTGAGTAACTTGAGCTGGCTAGCCTGGTAGGGAGAAAAGCAGCTCTGAAAAATGCAGATAGAAAGATACACAGAAGGATCAATTTGCATAACTGAATTAAGGTACCAACTGTTTTAGGAAGGTGTTGCTGATATGTAAACTTTTGTACCCTGAGACTCATAGCCTCCCTATCTGGAGGCTCATACCCAGTTGACATTCCTGGAACCGATGGCTCTACCATCCCACAATACTTGTATATTTTACAGAGAGCACTATGCAAGGAAACAGGAGACTGTCTGATGGCTTTAGAGATTAGTACCTCAGCTGGCCTTATTTGCAATGCTTAGAGCCTGTGAAAGAAGAAAATAGCATAGTCAGCTCTGTACATATCAGTATAAGGAAATAAGCCTCCTTATAATCAAAGCTGCAGTGATTGTTCTGTATTCAAAAGAAGTCACTCAAATTGTCTCCCACAGGCTGAGACAGGAGGATTGTCATGAGTTTGAGTCCGGTCTGGGTTACACAGTGAGTTCAAGGCCAGTTTGATATATGTAGTAAGACTCTGTCTCAAACACATAAAAAATAGAAAGAAAGAAAAGAAAGAAAAAGAAAGGTTACATAATGTCTTATCATTATCTTCACAAATACATCTTTGGGTTGCAGAATTCCTTGTACTGGACAAGGGAATTGCACTAAATTTAACCTAGAAGCAGTCCGTGGTGACCCGAGTATTACAATTCATGTAGACACTTTGCTGATGATCAGACTTAATCTGGTAATAGTATTTTAGGTATCTGAAGAAGTTGATGGACTGAGTAACATCTATATAATGTTTCAAAATATATTTTTTAGAGTTTAGATATTCCTGTCAGCGGAAATTTCTATATAGCACACTCCCTACTACTGTAATGTATACTGCACATGGTTGTGTGCCCTCCAATTGCCTGGATAACCATCACATGCAGTTCATACTGCAGCATGGTACAAAGGGTGAAATAAACTGTTGCTTGCAGTCAGGATCCAGTCCAAACTCTGCTGTTAACTGAGATCTGTCAGCCTCAGAAAGTCTCAAATGAGAAGCCCAGACTAAAGCCTCTGTGGCCTTCTATGGACCAATCCAGGATAAAAATCCAGAGGTCATCTGGGCAGAAACTCATGTAGGGACAGAGGGAAGTCAGGGTGGCCCGTTAAATGCCTGACCTTGGCGCCAACCTAAATGATAAAGTAGAGTATGCGGAGAATAAGGGCTGGAATGCTCATTCCTCTTAAGACAGTGTGTTAGATCCTATTTGGACTAGTGGCCTGTAGACTTTCTTCAAATTGTTAGCCATGCATTCTGGGAGGCTTTTGGCACATGGCTCCAAAAATCTCTTATCTTTGCATTGTCCATTTCATGCATACCTCTGGCCAACATGCCACAATACTGGAGAGTGGACAGGCTATACCAAACAATGATGATTTCAGAGTATAATTTGATACGGAAAAATGCCTAACAAATAAAGTTAAAGTAACTAAGAGCTGTAGTAACATAAGGAGGATATCGGAAGAGTGTTGTGAATCTGGTTTCATTCTGCCTAATTCATAGACCACATCTGTCTTCTGTAAGTGTGTGTGTGTGTGTGTGTGTGTGTGTGTGTGTGTGTGTGTGTGTGTTTTAAGATAGGGTCTCACTATATGCAGTTCAGGCTGGCCTTGAGCTCACATTGTAATCTAGGCTGGTCTCAAACTCACAGTGGTCCTTCCACCTCAGCCTCCCAAGTGCTACACACCTGTAATTATTGATAGAAAGTTTAGATGCCCAGAATTGAGAGAATCATGACAAAGATATTCTAGAGGTATGTCACAAGAATGATTACATTCTATTTCTGTTTTATTAGGAACTGTGAGAATAAGTAAGAATTTTTAAGAGATGCTGAATAAGCCACATAGAAAAGATACCAGGTTGTGGATGTTGATAGGAGAACCTAACTATAACAGAAGAGAGACTCTGTTTTTCATTTTCCCCATTGCTGGATGAAACACTTGACCTCCAAATTTAAAAGAGAGGAGTATTTGACTCAGGATTTCAGAAGTCTCATGGTTGGTTGGCTCCAGGACAAATTTCATGGCAGAAGTGGGGACAGAACCAAGCTGTTTAGCTCATGGCAGCCAGGAAGAGTGTGGAGAGAAATGTGCCAGGGTACCCAAGATCATGCTTCCATGGCCATCCCACACACACCCAACGGTAAAGAAGAGTGCTTTACTAATTTCAAAGGTGGCTCTCAATCCAAGAGAGTTCACAGTCCAGTTTAACACACATGAAGCCTTATCTAGTAATAGAAGCCCACATATGAAATGGGTTTCATCAGGATTAATAGGATTGTGTCCTTGGAGAAATGTCTCTAGAAAAAGTGTCAGTGGGAAACGGTTAAACTCAAGAGATATGGCTATTGTAAGTGATTACATCTATGTTAGAATACTAACACTGTAATTTTGGGTAGCTTTCCAAAATTTGCAATTCTTAAAAGCACTAATCCACTGAAAAATTTCTTTTTAAACAGAAATTATATGATGCTCACAAAAGTATTTGGAGTATGGGGGGAGGGGAATGAAGGATCTCTAGAACTGTAACTTATTGGGGAGATATTTGCAGATAAAGATTAACAACAAATGAATATAGAGAATCAAAAGGTTAAATAAAGTTGCTTTCTCACTGACTGATGCTAAACATCCACAGAACTCTAGGCAGTGACAGTAATGTGACAGGTACAGGTCACTACCTGCTAGGCCTGTTACATTCACCTGTCTGTGTGACTGGGCTCTCACTACCTGCCACTGAACCCATCCTTATGGACTAATGCCCACTGATTTCCAGCAGACCAGTGGGCACCTTCATTCTTTCATTCTGAGTGCCATTTGACTTCCTGTTCTGACAGCCTGAAAGAATAGTTACCTGAACAGGTAATGCAATTTGAGCTAGGATATGTTAAAGTCACTGACCTGAAAGTGAGTGATTAAAGGTAGATCCTGTGCTAGAAACAAGTTAAATATATATTGTCAAATTAACATCCTGAGTTTGAAAGCGTTTTCTGAAGTACACATATGCAAAAATTACTAGAGATGCTTGTTTAAAATATGTATCCTTGTTCTCTCACTCCATAGTTGAATCATTTTGAGTGGAAACTACCAATTAATAACTTGAATAAACTTTCTAAGAATGTGTATGTATTCTAAAGCTTGAAAACTTTCACAGCAAAGAATAAAAACTCAGTTGATGATATTATTATTACCTAAAGATAAACTTCTCAGGAATATCAAAAGTAGACAGCTTATAGCCAAGCATGGTAGGCTGTATAAGAATTTCAAGTTTGAAAAAACTCTGGGCCATTTAGTATCTTAGGAAGACCCTGAACCAAAATAAAATCAATAAAAAGCTACAGCTCAGATCCTAGGTTCACTTTCAAGTAAAAGAAGGAGGAGGAAGATGAGAGAACTGTTGTTTACAAAAGCCGAAAAGGGGTTCTTGCAGTGCCATGATTATGTGACCATTACAAAGTTACAGATTTATGAATCCCTTTACCATCATAAAAAAAGAGCAAACTTGCATTCTCTTTATCGCTGCCCCTGACATCTGCAGTGAGGCTGGTTTTGCTGACACACTGTGATAATCAGTGAGATTAAAATTTTGTTAGGAAAACTCATTTTCTAGAAAATACAAAGTTCTGATAGTAGTCTGAAAATTTATGAAAAATCACTTACTAATTGCTACCAAGTATGACGATATTATGTGTCAATTATTCCAAACATGACTGCAAATTCTTCCTATTCTGAAAATATGCTTTTGAAACCAGCTATATTTGTTGGTCTTTTTATGTGTAGAATCATGGGGCTTTAAAAATATTTAGCACACAGTAAATGTCCAATTCATACTCACTTGGTAATGTGCAATTTTTGACAGATAAACCTGTAGATTCCTAGCCAAACAAGAATTTTTCTAGCATGACTAGAAAGCAGAGCAGTCCTATTATATTCTAGTTAAATCAATAGATAAAATTATATTCAAATACCTTGATTATTTTTTATGATTAATTGATTTATGAAGCATAAATGAGAACAGGAGATAGAAAATGAGAGTAAGAGATAACATTATGAGCTTGATTTAACATTAACACAATAAAAACTAATGGTTTAAGAATATCTATGGGCTAGCATTTTAAAACAGCAGAATCTAGGATTAAAATCTGCATAATTTTTATGGATCTATTAATTAGGTTCATTTCATCTCCAATGACAAAGGGTAGGCTTTATAGATGAAGAAAAGTATCTCCCACTGAGTTTGCTGGTTTTAGTAAAGATTCTGATTCTGTACCTATGATAAAATTATAAATAGGTATGAAAAGTCAGTACTGAGCAAAATGCGAAGGGCTGGTTAAATGGTGGAAGGTGGGTCTACTGCTCAGAGCAGAATTTTTCCAGTATTTCTTCTGCATTGTTTGATCAAGCTGGTCAGCTCTGGTAAATCTACATACAGTCGTAATTGAAGCAACTAATCCTCACAGATGACTATAATTACACAGTTATGTAAATTAGTTGTGACTGATTGGTTCCACTCAAGGTCAGGTGTTTTTTTTTTTTGTTGTTGTTGTTTGTTTGTTTTTTTTTAATGTTTCTTCTGTAGAGAGTCTGAACAGAGTTTGAGTGATGCTATGGAATCCATATGACTGTTTCCACATGAGCCAGTTTTACACACAGACGTTACCAACTCTGACCAGAACTTTTAGAGTCCTTTGTGAGAGGGCCATGGAAATAGTATCTCAGAGGATCTTATCATTATGCTAAAAATGTGCATATTTCTTTGAGATAATTCAGGTAATTGGAAAAGCAAGGTGATCAATGGCATACAATTTACACTCAGCTAATTCAAAGGTCAACATTTAAGATAATATAGATACTGGTTTTCAGTCTTAAAATTCTACTGAAGAGATTAGTCATAGAAAACCGAGTTCACAATTTCAAAAAAAGAGAAACAAATGCCAAATATTTAAAAACCAGATTTAAATACTACTTACGAGTTTAGTTTATTGTTCTGTTATTTTTCATGCATATGCTAACAACATACAGCGATACCTTGATATTTTATTGCTTAAAAAAGCATTTGGTACTTGGACGTTTTGATTTCCAGTACTCATTGTTTGCTCATTGGATATACAGGTTAGAACCTGTTGGTGTCATTTACCTTGTGATCCACTATTCCTTCCAGGCAAAACAATGTACGCGGCGCTCATCCTTTTAGGTACGCATTGCAGTTTCCATAACCAATCAGTGATGAATATCTGGATATCGCTTTGGTACTTAATATATTTTTAATTCTTTAAATACAGCAGAAGGACTTGTGTAATTTTGCAAATAGAACATATGAGAATCCTTTAATTGAGCCTTGAGTTCTGCTTCTCAGGTCTGGAATGCTTGCATAGAGAAAGTAGAAAGTGTCTTGCCATAAATCTAGCTTACGGCTTAGTTAACTACCCTGTATCTGCTGTCTGTGTCTCACCTACCTATTTCTTCACCTATATGCCAGTCTAATCTCATCCCTGCTCTGGAAATTATTTGGTCTTTTGAAGCCTAATTAGGACATTAGTGTATAAAAATCTGATAATCTATAAATCTGACATGGGTTATATTTGATTTTAACATAACAGTTCCACTTTCTATTGGCTATAATTTTTTTTAAAAATCAAATATTGAGTAAGTGGGAGTTTCAGAAGCAATAAGTGATAATAAGAATTGGTTACTATATTTTAAGAAGAAATAGTATTTACCTAAAAAAGCTCTTGCATCCTGCTGGACTATTCCAGTTAAATCCCTACTTATTCTTCACTGCAGCAGTGGTACCTACATATTGCCTTCCCCTCCAATATTCTAAACAGATATTCATTAACTCTCCTAATTGGTATTACATGTAGAACAAGGATTCTCAACTCTCCTGCAGTTTGTTCAACAATAATTTACTCAAAAAGTCACCCATGTGTAGGTCTGTATAGCAATGCAAATTCCCCCTAGTGTATAGCAGGTAATTATTTTTCTAAAGTTGTGTTGTACGATAATCTCTGTGTAAACAAGACATTTCTATGAAGTCTGTTGATGATTGCTAATTAACTTTTGCCAGTGATGTAATGTAAAAATTCATTTAATAGCTATGAATTGTATGAAATATTAATTACATTCTAGAGATTTCTGAGCACTGCAGAATGATAACAGAAGTGGGCATTGATAAGCTTTTAATTGCAATCCATTCAATTGAGCTATTATGCTTTCATGACCCTTATTTTTCATTAGTTATCTGTCAGCTTATAATATAGTTGTTAATTGCAGTGGAAACAGAATGTGGGAACTTAGTTTTCCCAATTGTATTCTCTGTATGCTTGAATTATCCAGGAAGACAAATATACACATTACATACTTGCCTTGTATTTTCAAGGCTAACAGAACTAACAAGACAAAACCAAAAAGAGAGAAAACAGATACAGAACAAGACATAGTCTCAGGAAGGTGGCTTTCCACAGCCTCCTGCTGATAGTGTGATGCTGGATGGCCCCACTGTCAAGAAGAGAAAAAACTCACATGAGTAAAATAATCTTGTCTTCAACAAATATAAAAATGTTGACATAAAAAAACATTGGTTGTTTTATTTAAACACAAAATAAAACATACACAAGAAAGAAAAAACTTGGCCCTCCACATTCAGAAATTTAACCTTGCAAGAACCTTTCTGTTAAAATAACCTATTTTATAAACATTCATTTGTGCATGGGATCAATTATATTTTTATAACTTTAGGACATTACACATAATAGAATTAGAAGAACATTTTGTAGTTTTACAATGCCCTATTCATAGAAAAGAATAATTCATTAAAAGATAAATTTTTATGTATTTTGATGTACACAATGCTTTTAACCTACTTGGAATATCCTTTGTCTAGGGTAAAACATTCACTTCTATCATATTTCATGTAGAAGAGTGACCTTGTATTGTTTACTGCAGTGATATGTTTAAAAATTATCTCAAACTGGAATAAAACACTATTACCATATTGTCTGCATTATTTCCCAATATACCATCTTTGAGAATCAGAACTCTAGAAAACACATTTGGCTTATGTATAGTGATTAAGTTTCCATTTCTTTTGTAAAGTGAAAAATAGGTAATGATACTTTAGAGTGAAAGTTTACAAAAGACTAAATAACAATTATTTTATAGAACGAATAAGATTGTAAATCTGTAGAACCCTTTGCCTCCCAGCTTATATAGATGTTATCTTTCTTGATGAATTTTTTATATCTTAAATGCAAACTAAATAATCTAATGTCACAAGCACATACATGCCTCCTGTCACTTTTCCATGTCCCTCATGTTTCTTTCCCTACACATTTCCATGTGCACACTCATAATGCATACTGTACATGTAAGAGGCATCAGTCTACATAAATTATTCCATTGCTTACATGTTTCCTTCATGTTTTATCAAATATCTCATCAAACATCAGAAATATATATTCTGTCTTTAAAATTAGCACTTAAATTTATGTATTGAAAACATACCATATTCTGACACTTTTCTTATCCATGATACACATTTTCAGATATAAAATATTTTAAGCAAATATTTGTAAAAGTTCTTCAGTTATCATTATTAAATGATTGACTTTGACAACTGAGTTTATATTACTGTGTAGAATATGATATAATAATATCATTATTAGAATAATATCTTCAGACCAATAAAGCCATCTCTTCAACTATATAATCAACTTTATTCTTAGGACCATAATGCCCAAAAACAGTAGAAAACATTTCTGGTTTAGCAAACATAGTCTTTATACGCTAACAACAATCATTAATAGGAATACATGCATCATGTTAATAAATTATTGACTTGAAAATTGAATTGTGCACAAAGCGTTGTTTTAAAATGTCCTAATTTTTACTGGGCAGCCATCCTTGCATCTGTTTCACACCCATTTGTGGTACTGACTAATCTCATAGTGGAAGAAAACAATTCAAAACAAAAAGATAGTTCTTTCCTTAAATGAAAACAAAATGGCAGCCATCACTAAGTCACACTTGACCAATCTTATGATCTCTTTCATTTTTCTTAAACAATGCAAATGTGTCAGTAGGTGAAAGTAATGCACAAATTAATCCACGCTTAACATGCATTTTTTTTTCCAGTGCTTTGTTTTAAACTCAGTCTATGCATTAAATCTTTAGGAACCCTTTGGATCCTGAGTCTGTAACTCAATTAATCTACATATTTGTCCCATCACTTTCTCTTTTTCCTTCTGAATAGTCTACTTTCTGCAATAGGCTCATCCCTTGTGCATATAAACATGATTTCTTTTTTCTTGCATGTAGTTGAGTGCTTGGGGAAAGTTGAGAATTTCAGGAATTATTTTCCTTCAGAATTTCTAATACTGTGTTGGCTTGAATGAGGTTGGTACTACATTAAGAATTATTTTATGGCAGCTGTGATTGTTATTAGTATTTTATGTCACCAAAGAGAGTCTGATTAGGCTCCCCAAAGGAGAGATGGGGAATCTTGACAACTCCCACAATGGGCAGGATGTGGGTTCACCCTTTCATCCCCCCCCCCAAATAATATTTGGACCTGTCTGTAAAAGGCATTCACAGCTTTATTAGGTAGACTCCAGGTGTATTTATTTATGGTGGCTTAAGGGTGGAATAGATCTTGTGAATCTATGGAAGGAGGTAATTCAATTGGCAGATGAAAGGTGGTAGATCTTTCTACAGGGGAAGGGTAAGTGATCAAGACCATAGGTAATAGAGCAGTAGTCCATTCTAGGTAATAAGGAGGATCCAGTCACCATAAAAGTACATTTTGTAAGAAAAAAGCAGTAATATATTCACAGCTAAAAAGGCCCACTTATGGATAAAAATTGATGGCCAAGCCCATGTACAGGCGAAGAGCATAGACCAATGTTTTCTTGTATCTTTAAAGGCCTTTGACTTTTCTGAAAGATGGCAAGCTTGAATAACTTTTGTGTCCTAAAGATGAAGATTTTAAACAACTTTTTTTGACTCCTTTTCTTCAACCTACCTTTATGTTTTTCTAACCACCATTTAATGTGTACAGAAACAGTATGCAGACAGGTTAAGTAACTTCCCAAAGTTATAGAAATAATGAATGACAGACTTTAGATTACAGTCCATGTAGTCCAGCTCTACAGTCTTCTGTTATAAGAATTAAACTAAGAAGTAAGCATTTTGTTCATTTACCTTTGGGCCAATTTCTCAGTAACATTCTGTGGTAAGTTGAGGCTCCTTTTCAGTGAGAATTCTGTGAGTACTACTTGGGAAACCACAAAGTTTTCATTAGGTAATCACAAAGATTAAATCATAGTAACCAAACTTAATGGATACATTCTCCTGGAAGGAGCTGTTATAGATATTCTATGTGCACATAAATTATCTTCTAGGCAATTGGAACGTTCACTCTATATTAGGGATATAATTACACTTAGAGTTGTGGCAGCCCATTAGCGATAAAAAACCATTAAAACCCTAAACAACTGAACTCCAGTCAAAGCCATTCGTCAGCAAGTGGATTCCAGCTGAAAGCACCTCACACTCTATAGCCAGTCTCATAAGACATCAACAAAACTTTGTTATGAGTTCTATCATTCCTCCCAGAGTCCTGACCCTTCTACCCTAAAAGATATGTACAGACCTCTGTATAACCGTTTTTGAAATTACTGATACAAATCTGAAATAATAGCCTTGTGAGAGGAGATTTGCTCATTGCAAAGCTGGCTGGGAAAGTAGGTGTGATCTGTTAATTAAAAAATTCCCAGGACACATGCGCAGAACAGTTCCCATAGCCCTGTGTATGAACTTCTCGCGAGAGTTTGAGCGGGTTTTCCACGGGATGGCCTGGACCGGACATCCGGCTGAGGAGTGCTGGACATAAAATTGCAGTCTGAATTTCACTTTTGCCTCCATGTTTACTCTGTCATTGTGGCCACTCTCGCACTCCAGGTTGTATTTTTTTTTTTTTTCCTACTTTTGTTTTACCCCAAATGACTTTGCACAGCTTGTTTTTCTTTTAAAATTTTTGCTGCTAGCTGTGGTTGTGTTGACCAATTCTTGGCTTAGACGTGTCCATAAATTGTCCCCAGAAACTGCTAACAGGCAGCTGAGCTAGTTAGAAATATTATAGGCAGTCAGACAGAACTGGATCCTCAAAGGAGCCAGAGCTGAAGTTCAGATACCTTGCTGCCTTGGAAGAGACAATCACCTCCTGCTGTTGGTCAGATCTCCTGACAAAAGGCAAAGCAAATACATCCTCAGGATCCACAGCCCAAATAGTTCCCTATCACCCTGAGGAAGTCAGGAGTCAGCATCCCACCCCCCTACAGGAAGGGTCACTGCCTTTAAGCATGCCCGCTTACTATGTAACTTGCTCTCCCTATTTGCTCCTAATTTAATCAGTTTTACTTGAACAATTGATCTTATTGGTTGACCACAGTTTTTCCCTGTCTTATGCTCACCTTGCAAATTCCCATTTTTCCCCAACTTTGACCCATTAAACCTCATGATTTTACTCTATAAAAGTCTCTAGAAAAGACAAAGTCCTTGGCAACCTGCTGGGGACTCTTTCTGTCTCTCAGACAGAAGCTTGCTTTCTCTCAACAAATGTATTCCACTCTTAACCTCCGTTGTTCCTAAAATTCATTCTCTAATTTTAGAGAACACGAATTCATACTGGAAGTGTAGTAGGTCAAGAGTTTCATTCCTGTATATCAAAACCACACTCAGAAAGAACCTAGAAATCACCCCCAGAAACTGCATACAGAATGAAACTAAGAATCATTCCCAAAGGAGATTCTAGCTCCCAAAACCTGGCTTACTCAGCTAGGACAGAGGTAGAGGCTTGGGTGCATGTTTGTTTGTTTCTAAGGTACTTCAAAGGTTTTTGTTTGTTTCCTTTCCTTCTTTGTCTCTCTTCCATAGGCTGAGGACTTCAGGGGACTCTGCATGGCAGTTCTGGAGTTGTTTCTTGCTTTTTTCACTATGTGGGAGAGGGGAAGAGAAATGCATGGCCTAGACTCCCTTTCCTTCTCTTTCTGAGTTTAGCCACCCCTGAAGATATATTGTCAATAAAGAGCAGCTAGAGATCCTGCTGTTAGCCCAGCTGCTGGGCAGATGGTTTACGCACCATACTGGGGCCTAGATCTCAGTATACATTTTGACCCTGTGCTTCTCTACACCATCGTGCTTTGCTCATTTTTCTCACATTTTTAGGGGGAAAATAGCTGCTGGTAACTTAGGAATCTGCTTGGGTAGCCACCTACCCCAATTACTCCTTTTTGTGCTCAAGCCATTGCCTGCACCTGTCCCCTGAATGGACTTTTCTTTCTCAGGGTGTTATCTGCATTGAGATCCTCGCTATGTTTCATCATACGATTGGCCACCATGTTGTCTTGTCATGTAGCTGGCCACCTACTTTGGATTCACATGAGTTCCAACATATTTATTTCCCTTCCTTGTTTCTTGTGAGTTGTTTAGAAACAAATGCTTAGGGTCAGGGATATAACTCAGTTGCACAGTGCCTGCCTGGCAAGTGCAAGGTCCTAAGTCTGATTCCTGGTCAACTCCTTTCCCCATGTGCACCCCCCAAACAAAATCACTCTAGCGACATATGCTTCAAGGTCTCAGCTGAACCAAAAAATAGCCAGTAAGCTTTACCCAAATGATTGTGAGTCTTTCTTAGCCTTTTTTTTTTTTTTTTTTCTCAGAAAAGAGGTTTCTATCTCTGTTGCTTTAAACAAAGTACCATAGTTTTTGATAGGGCCTGGCTGGGCCCTATCATCATGGTGGTATAGTGCAGTGCTGAATCATCATGGAGCTTAGCTCCTTCTTCCCAGAAGCCCTTATGCCTTCTTATTCCCAAAAGTCATCAAGTGACTCAACATGGCTAAGGGAGTGAGGGACTTCATCCTGACCTCATGGGGGATTCAGAGGTCCAAGCTGAGTCATAAAGAGCCTGAGGCTCCACTTCCTAAGAAATTAGTGCTCCTCTAACAAATTCCCTCAGTAGAGATTTCTACTACGTTTCTATGAAAGATTCTGATGCTTGAGACAGAGGCATCTGTCTAGTAAATATTCAGATCTCACATGGATTGCTTTGTGGACTCACTGAGTCTCTTCCTTCTACATGAGGAAGGTCCATTGCAAGGACCCAAGACTTAAATGTGTCTTCTTCATAGACCCCAAGAAGAGGCATGGAATACCTCACAAACCATGCCCTAAACATTCCACTGACATTACCACTAGGCCATATCTTTGATCACTGGGGATGTTTTGATCCTAGCAGCTTGGAAAATGACCAGTTTATCCACTATTGCAATATGGTTTGGATTCAACATAAACTAGAAAGTGGTGAGAGACTGGTACAAAATAACAGTTTAAAATATGCATTATTATTTAGTTAAATGTTTCTGCTTAAAACATAGATGATGAAGTGAAATCCCTTACAGTCATAATTTTGTGACCTTTAATCTCAGGAAAAGCCCTGAAAGAGTACACTCTGAGGAAGAGTAATATCTTTGATGATCCTGTGCTCAGATTCCTGCCCATCTCTCAGGAGGATCTGGGCTTTTTCCATCTGTTTCAGAGAAACTTAAAACAGGAACCCTATTAGCCGATTGCTATGTGTGACATTTTCTGTGATCAACAAGAGATCTGGAGGAAGGTCAGAAGAGAAATGCTGGAATTATAGCTGCTGCAATAGGCAGTGGTTTAAAGTGGCCCTGATTATAGAAGAGATAACCAAGAAAGAGTTTCTGTTTTAATTGCAAGAGTTCTGAACACCAGGCTTGTAACTAGTCCAGGCCCCTGCCCTGAGTGTGAGAAGACCAAGATGCCCCACTCATAGCAGGGAAGTGCAGGCAGTCCCTGCACCCAGAGATGGACTAGGCCTGCCAAACACCTCATTTCTTACTCAGAATATTTCTAAGACAAGCTGCAATACCTTGTCCAAGGACTTTTCCATTTCCTGTGAAGAGCTTTGGGTGACCCTAGAGGATATGGGTGAGCCAATTCAATTACTTCAACCTGTTTTGATGCCTCCTAAAAACCTTTCTCAAGCTGTAGTTAAGGTTAAGAGGACTCCTAGCCAGAGATCATTTGCTCCTGCCCTGTCATGTCACTTGAAGACCGAATGTCTAACCATGAGTCTCTAATTGTCCCATGGTGTCATATTCCTTTGATACAAAGAGATTACCAGCAAAATTGGAAGCAGTTCTCAAACTCTGGCAAAGGACATAAGAAATTTTACCTGTTAAGATTATACCAAGTCTTTAAGACCTAATTAGGCAACAGTTAGACCTTGCTGCATGATATAAAGGTCTCCCTGATTTAAGAAAAGCATTTTACCTCTACATATCAGAAAATAAAGAGAGAGAAAGAAACACACACAGAGAGTAAGAGAGAGAGAGAAAGAGAGAGAGACAGAGAGACAGAGAGAGAGGCAGAGAAAGAAAGTGAAAGAGAGAGAGAGAGAGAGAGAGAGAGAGAGAGAGAGAGAGAGAAGTTCCTTTGGCTAATGTGGCACAAAGGCTAGGGCAGAGACTAGAATCCTGACTTCCCATCAGGCTGAAGCTCTTCTAGAGACAAAATTTACTTATGATTGACGGTGGGAAAGTCTTTCCCAGTATTATTAGTAAGCAACAAGTCATCAAGGCTGACTTCTCCCAGGGACCTCTGCTCAAAAAGCAGAGTTGATTATTTTATTTGGGCATTGATACTAAGGGCAGGCAAGAAGATTCCAAATATGCATTTCTGGTGCTACATGTCCATGATCCATCTTAGAGAATGCTAAATAGTATACATTATAAAGCATAAGCAAGAAATTCTACAACTCCTGGAGGCATCCATCTTCCAAAGCAGGTTTCGGTCATGCATTATAAGACATCCCAACAAGTCATGTCTAAAATTTCCTTGAGAAATCAAAAGGCCGATAAGAAGGCAAAAATAACAGCTCTTACAGGGCCTCAAACCAGCCTTATTCCCAGTTCCTGAGGAAAAACTCTGGTCCTTCCTCAATGGGTTCAGTGATAAGATATAAAAACCTTACATAAGAATGAGCCAATAGAATTTTCACAAGATTAGAGATAAAAAGCTTTACCTGAGAACGTTTGGAAGACCTGAAGCTCTTTTTCAGAAAGCAAGACTTCAGTATTGCATTAGGTACAGATAAGTCAAGTCACTCACGACCTTAAATCATTACACTTTAAATGTGCAAGTGTATTGATCCATTGTAGAGTGTATTAGATCCAAGTGTAATTAGATCCATTGTGTGAGTAATCTTGCTAAATATATGGCTCTCACGCTCTTGTTAATTTATTTAACTTCTGCCTTTATTAGTTTTTGGAAATCTGATCTGCTACTCATATTTGGGCTCTACATTCCCCACCCCCAAAATAATAGTTATTTCTCCCATCAGGTAGACAGCTCAGCGTTTATTAAATATTTTCTAATTGTCTTCTGATAGGTTTTTTTTCTCCAGCCCAGCCATTGAGTTACAACAACTTAAAGCACAGGTGATTGGAGATCACATCCCCCTCAGTGTGGAGGGTGTATAGTATCATCAATCAGAAGAGCTATAGAACTTAGAGACCTCTACCCTCTCAGAACCCCATGAAGAATTATGGGTGGGTGTGTGTCTCAGAGAGAAGTGAGGCAGGAGATTAGGGCATGGCAAAGCTGTCTGGGAAGTAGGTATGACCTGCCAATCACAAAATCCCAGGAGACATGCACAGTGCAGCTCTCATACCCCTCTGAAGGAGACATGTTACTTCCCATGAGAACATGAGCAGGTTTTCCACAGGATGGCCTAGACCTGACATAAGGCTGGGGAATGAGTAATGAGTAATGAGCTTTTGTCACTGTGTCCACATTGGCATGGTGGCCATCCTCACACTGCAGGCCACACTTTTTTCCCTACTTTTACATGGCCCAAAGTCACTCTGTGGAGCCTGTTGCTTTTTCTACCTTCAAAGAAATCACTATAGTTTGTTCTTGCCTTAACCAATTCTTTGCTCAGTGCAGAAAAACCAAGAAACTACCTCCAGAACGGGACTCCAGCACCCCAAGACCTAGTAACAGTTTTTCCACTTTAAAGACAGAGTTTTAAACTTAATACTTGTGCACAGAGTTACCAAAAAAATTTTTTAACATTTCCAATAATTACAATTCTGAGTGATGCTGGCTTTCCCTTTCATTGTTTGGAGACCCTGTGCTTGTTATCTTATGTGTCCCCATGAGAGAGAAGGTTTGTCACCCTAAGGGACATCTTTTGAGATGGATACAACATACTTAGAGGATCCATGGACCCCTTTCCTATCCCCTCGTACTTACCCTTGGGCTATATTCCTCAAACTTTTACATTTAATTCCCAAACTTTCGGAAAGACTCTTATCTTCCTATGCAGTATTGCTTGACTTCAGAATGGGCTCTTGGGTCAGAAACTGGTCCCTTGAGAGAGAATTGTCATATGTGTCTTTCTAAATCTCTTCACAGTTCTGGTTTCTCATTTCCAAGTTCAGTCACTGCCCTCTCCTACTTCTGAATCTTATTTCTGCTACTTATTACAATAGTTCTATTAAAATTCACCTAAAATGTATTGTGATATCCCCTAGGAAAAGTTCTGACTAGTGAGCTTATAGCCTTAACCTAAAACTATTTAAAATAAGTTATTATAACTAAACATGGTCTATCCATGATTTAAAGCTAATTGATTTATATGTTATATGTTTTCTACTTTTTATTTCCTGTTTAATCTGTGTTAATAACTGATTGAAGAACTTGCATCTGTTTCTTTAGAGATTATTTTCAGCTTATATCAATTTCATTTTTCTATTCTAATTTTTGCCTAAAGCTTCCTTCTCTTTCCAATAAAAAGAAAACAGTTGTATAGGATTTCAGGGGTAGATAAACTCACTAAAAACATAGTTGGGTAAAAATCCTGACAGATTTCAGGGATACATGAGACTTACAAATTAAAAAAAAAAAAAAAAAAAAAAAACAATGTTTGTTGATATAAATGTATGCATTTTTGTGTAATATGTATATTTTTGTGCCTTAATTTTAAGGTATAAGTTATTCTCTAAAACACTGTGTTTAAATTGGCTTATGAATAAACATGTATTAGCTGAAATGCTTTTTGTCCACAAGATTTATAAATAAAATAATTAAACAGAGACAAAAACATATTTTTTTATTTTTTATTTTTTGGTCTTTTTGACACAAGGTCTCACCTTGCAGTTCAAGCTGGCCTTGAATTCACTTTTTAGCCCAGGCTGGTCTTGAATTTGCCTTGATCCTCCTGCCTTAGCCTCTCGAGTATTGGGATTACAGATGTACGCCTCCAAGCCTGGTTAAACACAAAAAGTTGGTGACATGATTTTATCAAACGTGTTAATCAATCAAACTAATATTTATCCTAAAAAAATGTTTATAAATGCTATTTTTTCTATGTATAATTTAAGAGTCTTTCCTTGGTTAAATGTAATACGTATAGCTTAAAAGTATAAACTGCAATTCTTTGGTTCTTATGTCATCAAATGAAATTATTAAGATAAACAAACAAATGGAGTATCCTAGGGTTTGGGAAACTGCCAGGCAAAACTCTGTGTGGTTGAAAAAAAATAATACAATTGCCTTAAAAATTTGCCTATTTTTTTTCCATTGATGAATGAATTCTCTAGTTTTTCTTATAGTCTTCCTGTCACCACACTAGCAAATATTATTTAATAAATTATTTCATATATAATTAAGTTTGCTATAATTAAGAGAGTAAAGTTTTCTATGTCTGAAAACAATCAGGTCTTTTTAAGATGTTAAAGTGATCTTGGTTAAACATAGAAAACTAGATTTAAAAACAAGGTTTCATATTTTACTAAGACAGTTTCTTGTTTTCTTTTGTCTCTTTGTTACACTTTTGATTATTTAATTAAGATCCTGTGTTTTAAGACTTATGCAGTATTTAAGTACTAAACTCTAAAATGTTTTCAATATTGATTTATGGTTAATTTCTTTTGCATGTTAATATTCAGGCATAAATTATCCTTTAAAAGTTATATTTGTGTTGGATTGTAGATAGAAAACTATTACCTTAATTTATCACACAACATATATTTCTGGGTATAGTGATATACATTTCTCTCTAAAAACAAAATGTGCTATTAGGATTCTACCTCACCTCAGACTGGATGGTTAATCTCAAGAAATCAAACAATAGCACATGCTAGAGGGTCTACAAGAGGAAAATCAACCCTGGTACACAGCTAGTGGTGATATAAACTGCTACATTTTGAAACTGACATGGAAATTACTCAATAAAGTGAAAGAAGAAATTATAACCGATCCACTTATTCCTCATCTAGTTACCTTCCCCAAAGAATTAAATACATCGGATTACAATGACACCTGCATACTTACCTTTCTGTCCACGTGATTCATGGTAGCTATATGTTAAAAGCAGCCTAAATGTCCAGCAGTTGATGAGTGGATAAAGAGGAGCACTATCTTGCCATGAAGAGAGATAAATGACTCATTAATAGGAAAATGCATGCAACTTAAGATAATGATATTGAACGAAACCAAAAAGACATGCAAGCTTACATATCACTTTTTTTTTTTTTTTTTTTTTACAGTTGAGTGGGCCAAAAATAATCCAGGTTCTTGTATACAACAGGGAAAGAATTGCCCAGCAAACGCCTCATAGTATGTAACTACTATATTTATTGTTGATCCCAGAACAGCAGCAAGAACAGGGAGAAGATCAAGGGAATGAGGGTTAAGGAAAAGGACTTAAGGGCGAAGTGGAAACACAAGGGCTTGAGAGTAAAAGGGAGAAAAAAGGTCTTGATAGCTTGGACTTCAGTATTTACAGAGTCAGACACTGCTGGTCCTCCCACTGTTTCTTTCTCTGATGTAAGCAGTCTGTGTAGTCTCCTAAATTTAAGCCAGGGTAGTTATTCAGTGGGTGCTGAGTTTAAAAACTGAATAATTATAAGGGTGGTGTGACATTTACAGTTGAATAAATTAAATACTGACTCAGTTCATATGTTTTAACTGTACTATTCTCCCCTAGGGATTCTGATCCCCAAACGTCTTTGAGTGAATTTGAAGCAAGTTGTTTTCTGTAGTTACTTCTGGGTAGATAGGGAGGTTGGCTCTGTCTCCTCAGAGACCAAAGTACTCTTGCCCTGACTGTTCTAGGAGTTCAAGGCAGGTGACCCTATCCTCAGAAGACTTCCTGATGGGACATGGATGTGGAAGCTGGTTCTGATATTGAATTATGATAACCAAGACTTTACTGTAGATTTCATCAGGAGGATCTCTAGGGTTTTGGCAGACTCAAGGAGAGAAAAAGCAGACCTCACCAAGAAATTAAGAAACACATGACCAAAGCATGAGCACTAGAATGGAAAGGCAAATTGGGGGAGGAGCTGTCAGGTGTTGTTCTTCAGGGATTGGGGTAGCACTTTTCACCAGCTGACTCCTAGACCTGTCCACAGACGCAGCTACAAACTGCAAGGAGCAGTGATTGGAGCTCCTTTTTGTTTAACCTACATTGCAGTTTCCTTTTTATGCCTTTGATGATACTCTCCTGGGTGTTCAAACCTGGTTAAACAGAGACCTGTGTCAACCAAAATGTATCCCTTGCTGTTTATCAAGGCGAGTTATGTCTTCTCAGCCACTGCCTCTGGAATCATGTGCCGAGCTTCTCTTCTTCTTCATCAACGTCAGCCTCCAGGATGGGTTATTGTCTTGATGACCAATGTGGCTTCCTGCAACAGCACAGAAGATCTTTCCTCTTTGATGACTTTCCTTTTGGCACACTGCATATTGGCTGGTTCCTCTTCTCTGGGGTTCAAGAACCTCCTTGTTTAGGGATGTGCAGAACCACTAAAGTTGTAGGATTCTGTGGGGAGGTTTCCTGATATACTGGGGTCCTTACTGAGCTTGGAGGGCTAAGGTCAAAATATTGGCTCTCTCTCAAGCCTGTTACCTTCTAACTTTAGTCTCCAGGCCTGTGTTGTTGAATAGGCCAAATGTCAATTATACCAGTATTAAAATGGGAGCATTAAAATAGAACCTTTACTGTTAGAATTCCAACTACATATCAACTACTTTTAAAGATAAAGTATGGCCAGAGGACTGTTATGTTATTGCCAATTATGGTTGTTTTACAAGTTGAATGCCTGCAGGATATTCACAGATAACAATTATAAACTTTTATAGAGAACACTTGAGATCAATTGCCACCTGTACCATCTTAGCATGGCAATCATGATGATATTATTATCTTTGAAACACACTTAAATATCCTTCTTAGCATAGAATAGCTTTTTGGTCAATCATCTTTCTCCTATTACAAGACACTAAATAACACGAAGAAACTCTCCCCTAATTTGCTATCCTGAAATAGGAAGCCATTAAAAAATAATGTACCCATCTATAAATGTCCTTTAGAAGCTTATTATGTCTGGCCTCTAATTTTCAGTGTGTGACATTGTCTGGGATGCTTGGTGAGCATCTCTAAGTGTAGTAACACACAGCACACACATCACATAAACTTTTTTTTGAATTATCATCTTTTCATGCTAGCTTCACATGCAACTCCTATTACAAGTAGCTTGAATGCAAGTAAGAGAAAGGCAAATGTTTGAGTCTAAAAGAAAAATACACCACCATAAACAACTGTAGTTTTACACCATTGAGAACCTATACACAGAGATGGCATAAATACACCAAGAAATTAGTAATAATGAATGCCCTAGCTATAGGAAAACCTTTGTCTCCTAATTTAGTTTGTACCAAGAGCATCTTTAAATAATAAAACCTTGTTGTTTTACCCACAGAAAATTTAAAAATGTTTATGGTTACCAATGTAAACATAATTAATAATCTGTTGAGCAATGTTATATAGAGTGTGTCTCCCATAAGGTTATGGAAATTATTGGACAATCTGTTAGTGAATAAAGACTGCAATAAATGTTTCCAGGCCTCCAATCCTTTATTGACAAGAAGAATTTTGTCTAGCAGTTTTCTCAAGCTAAAGGGGCCCCATTTAGTTATGCTAACAGAATATTTGGTTTTTAGATGATGTAGGAGGAGTCATTAAAATTAACACATTATTTATATCAATGGAAGACTCCTTGACGATTGTAGAGAGAATTCAAGAAATTGCATTTATAAAACCAGTTTTGATATCATCTTGATTGCCTGGAAACTCAAGTGGAAGCTTGTACTTAACCTTAGTAACACTGATTTTATCTGTGAGCTAGTTTAAACTATAACCATAAATATTTTAACTTATATAAGTGGTTTTCCATGCAAATCCTTAAAAAGGCAAAAGAAAAAAAAAAAAAGAAGAAGAAAACGAAATTGAGCTCAAACAGAACAGGCAGTATTGTAACCAGTAATTCGCAAATTGGCAGCAGCTTTATAAACAGTTTATACACCAGAGTGCCCTTTGATACATTTAGCCATGGCCTGTTTTATGACTAAGGCAAAACTATTATTTTAGTAAATGTAGTAAACAAGAAATTAGTGATACTGTTCACACAGTCTACTTAGAATGAAGCAAACCATTTTATCCATCTGGTTTACCAGAGTGATAGATGCTTTAATTCCTTAAAGGAACTCAAGATTGTCCTTTAATTAACAGGTGTATGAAGCTGGTGGTCCCAGTGTCTCAGTCTGAGTTTTACTCTGTAGAGGTGAATCCAACTACCTATTCCTTAAATCTGAATGATAAAAGAAGGGGTTAATAGGTAGAAATTTTGGATTTGGTAATATTTCCTTACAGTTCTGCCACAGGCTGGGTCTGTGGGTCCCTCGGCTGAAATAAGGAGCTATTCAATCCCTTTAAAATAAGTATGCAGATTCTTTGATTCCAGTCATGGAAAAAGAACTTTTAAAACATCTCAGTAAAAGAGGAATGAGAAAAATGTATTAGCAGTAGGTATGGAATACATTTAAGAATAGAATGTGGGTCCTCAAAGAAATGAGGCACAATATAGCTGGGAAGTGGGCAACTTATGGTATTTTGGGAGGTGAAAATCTGAAATTTAATAATCCACTGTCTTATTTTGGCTGGATTAAGGATGGCCCACACCTATGAGATTACAATCTTTTCCTAGGTGAATTGCAAGAGTGGAGGTCCCTTCAAGGTGAAAGAGGACCCTTTGTAAGTAAAAGGCAATGGAGGTCCCATTTATACCTAAAAGGAATTACTCAAATTTGATTTTCCATTTATACCTAAAAGGAATTACTCAAATTTGATTTGGGGGACAAGAAAAGTGATAATAAACTGGGATTGTGCTCTGAGGTTGTAGATATTCTTTAAACTATAATTTAAAAAATTTTTGTCCCCTTTTCTCATCCAGTTAATTGTCCTCCACTTCATGGTTACTGAATACCAAATCAACTTCATTGACTAATTGGTTTATTTTTTATTTGCAGGCCCAGTTGGCATTTTTAGAGCTTTAAAAAAAAATACCTAGAGTTGATTGACTACAAAGTACTACTTTAAGACTGTAAATTAGTGAGTTTACAGAGGGCCTCTTCAAAATGACTGAAAAACACTGGGTTCTCATTGGCTCCATGACTTAGCAGACCAGATGCTAGTGTAGTTCACAGGTCTGGGCATCTCTTGTCACATACCAGCTAAAATGGCCTCAATGTATAACTTTTGTTTGGGTTCTCTGCCCTCAGGGTTACAGTCCCTCTCAAGCCATTCCTGTGGCCCAAAGGATGCCGCAGGTGGCTGATTATCAGAGCACATCCAAGCAGAGATTCAGAAGGAACGAATGAGATAGGAGAAGCAAAAATTAAAATCTAGGTTTAGTCTCCCAGGAGCTTAGACTAGTCCAGTTTCACTTCCTTTCAGGGGTCTAACCTGGTAAGGCTGCACTTCCGTTAACCCCTCCCCCACCTTTTAATCCGCCCCACCAGGGGCTTTATTACCAAGTTAGGCTGAACACATTCTTTTATGTCCCCAAGGGTTTTATTACTTGGCTAGTCCACATTCCTTTCAAGCCATCAGAAGGCTGAAGTGTCTAGGCTAAATTCCTTGGGACTGGATCCCTGCAGTCCCAAGAAAGTACAAGTGCTAAGCACTTGGACCAATTGGGATTTCTCATAAAAACACAGCTCATCTTCCCACTGAAAAGCCCATAAGTGAGGTACTTTACAGGACGAATGTCCCTTTGTTGATTAAAAGAGAAAACTTAGGGAAAATTCTACTCGCTAGATTAAGACATAAAATGCATTACAAGAGCTGACAGAATCTCAAAATAAAAGCTAGCTCTATATCCTTATCAATAGTGGTAAAAACTTAAGCTACAATTATCACAATGGAAGCAAAACTGAGCGAAAATGAAAACAAAGCAGGATCAGCAAACAACATACTGTAGGCAGTTTTGGGGACTGGAAGAGCTGAATCAGTTAGGGCCGACTCCCACTCACTGGATGCAGCAGGAGCAGTCCAGGAAGGTTTAAGAGGGACAGTTTTCCTCTTCTGGTGAGGGAAGACACTGCACCCTTTCACTTTGCTTTTGAGTTATTCAGAGCCAGCAGCTGAATAAAGGCAACACTGATACCTGAAAGCCTGAGGGAAGGAGGGGATCAGAAAAGATGGAAGATTCCTAAAGCCCAGGGAATGGAAGGACTCCTTGAGTCTGTGACCCACAGGGAATCAAATGTTTAGCACTGATGCTAAACAATGAGGGCTCAAATTCAGAGCAAACTACCAAGTATACCGCAGAGGAAGGTGACAGTTGGGATGGGTCCGGCCCACATTTCTGGGGTCCTCCACGTGGGTGGATGCATCACAGCTCCCGGCTATGGGTCACCTTGCCCCTTCTCTAGTGGCTGTTTCCTGGCCTTCCCTGGGCTGGGCTTGAAGCAGGAGGTGAGGGAGATCCTGGCTGGACCACTCCTCCATGGAGCTGGAAAAAATACATCTTCTCCATAGGGCACTCCTGTCCTCCTGGAGCCCTGAAAAATGTTTGGTTTTCACTTTAATTCTGTTTCTGCAGTGAAATTTGCAACACCAAGCTAAGTGGTTATAAATGCAGAAGCAGAGCATGGTTAAGGGAGTAGGAAACTCAGCCAGGACTTCCCAGGGCCATCATGCTCCATTGGCAGGACACTACAGCTCTGTCACAGTCACTAGCTTTCTCAGGAAGCTTCACTGCACAAGTAACCTGTGCCTGCCCAATTTCGTCACCCCCAAGGGGTGAAGTATAATCCCAATGGACTGGCAGGGCTCCTCCTATGCCCACAAGGACAGAGGCCTTTTGTCCTACCATCTAATTTCTACCCAATGACTGGTCTTCATCCTCCCAGGAATCCATCTGTTGCCCAGAAAGGGAAAAGAGAGGGATTCTCCATGTAGAGTGAGAGTTACTGTCCACATTAGCTGGGTTGTCTTTCTGTCCACTCCTGGGGAGGTCTCTGAAGGTCACTGGCTTGCTGATGCCTTCAATGTCTGGTGCTGATGTCCTGGTGTTTTGAGTTCTGTAGGCTGCTGTGGAATACAGATCCTTGGCTTGTGCTCCAGTGAGGTCCACTGAGATTTGGTGACATATGCCTGCCTGGCTTTCCAGGTGTCACAGTGGGTGGGACAAAAATAGTTCTGGTTCTTGTGTATAATAAGGAAAGAATTCCCAAGGGTGCATCGCATGGAATGTAGTAAGCAGCTACCTTTATTGAAGGTCATGGGGTGGAACAGGAACAGGGAGAAAGGGGAAGAGGCAGAGTGTGAAGAAAAAGGAGCTCTAATGTCAAGGGGAGAGAAAAGGCTCTAATGTGAAAGGGAAAAAAAGGACTTGATGACTCAGGCTTCCAGTATTTATAGAGTGCATACTGCTGAGCCAAGACACCTCACACCATATCTCTCTTTCTCTGATGCAATCTGCATGACTTCCTAAACTTAGGGCTGGGTAATCATTAGCGTGGTTCTAAATTAAAACTGAGTGATCGTTAGGTCATGTCATTTACAGCTGAAAGAAGGCAAGGGAGGGACTCGGCCCCTTGGTTTCTAACTGTAGGAGTTCTCTTGCTTAAGAAACCCAAACCCAAGGTATAAATGAGAAGCAAAGTAATATATATAGAGATGATAAGAAATAAGAAAGAAAATTTTTATAAATGGGAAGAGGGATCAAAAGATAGAAGGAGGAGAAAGATAGATGAAAGAAAGAAAGAAAGAAAGAAAGAAAGAAAGAAAGAAAGAAAAAAGAAAAGGGAATGAAAATATGTTTTTTAATAAGCAGAGTTGCATGCTCTAAAACTGCTGGAGTATAAATTTTGCCCTAAGAGTAAACACAAATAAATTTATGCAAAGATTTTTACATTGCTGTGATATTAATTAGTGCTAACCTCAAGGTATATTCAATATACTTGTTTTTCCCAAGTGCACAGGACTTCAAAGATATAGCACTTAAAACAAACATCTTATAATATTTATGATTTCCAACCTAAAGAATTTTATGAAGGTAAACTTTTGCAGGCTTATGTTTATGTGTCTGTCACATTACTTTATTATAATATTCAGATATAGCTAAATTCTACAAACTCCAGAAATTGCCACTCTTCTGATTACATAGGAAGCATTAATAACCTATAAAGCAGCTCTATAAAGAAGAACATTTCATTTTAAAGG
Organism: Cavia porcellus; assembly: GCF_034190915.1. Classification (NCBI taxonomy): domain Eukaryota; kingdom Metazoa; phylum Chordata; class Mammalia; order Rodentia; family Caviidae; genus Cavia; species Cavia porcellus. The sequence continues at coordinate 76,623,803 of NW_026947490.1, forward strand.
CAATTTAATGAATAAATAACACTTATATAAGAGTTTATGGTATTTAATAATTTATAATTAGAAGTAACAAATGGCAAAATAAAAAATCTAGATAATTTTCAGAGACAATTTAAAAATTCATGGTTTTAGTATAATAATATCATAATTGCTATGGTAAATGTATCATTGCTCTTGATTTGGAATTTTCACCGCAGAACTTTATATTTTGCTGGAATTGAACTCCTAAGACAACCATGACTGGTAAATGAAATAATAGACCTCTCATCATGCTTTATATTTCAAAGTGCTTAAAATCCAAGTAAAATTATGATAGCTCAAGGAACTGCTCCCAGTTATATAATGTTATAACTAACAACAATGCTGAACAGCTGAGCCAACCTGAGGAAGTTCAATCTAAGGAGCATAACCTGAGTAAGTGAACAGCCAATATTCCAACCTGGGTCTGTCAAGGTGAACCAAGATCTAAGGCAGTGATGAACCTTTTAGAGACTCCAAACACAACAGCTCTCTGGGACATGCGCCCCCATAGGTTCACCATGCCTGATCCCTAGAGTTTGAGGCAACTTCTCTAAAAGAATCGTGCAACTCATGCCTCCTCCTGAGTAAGGAGATTAAGTCCAAAGGACAGGACTCAGCAGTGTGTACTGTGCTGTAAGGGGCATCACTGATGAGGGAAATACCTCTCATGCTTCTAAGGAAAGCCATGTGTTGAAGCAAGACCGTGACCCACCCTGACAGAAGACATCAGCTGCTTATCTGTTTCTTCTAGTGCAGGACTTGTGCAACTCCAAATGATCACAGAGATCAACCCCAAAATATTTATGCTGGACACATTTTACTGCACACTTAGATAAAAACCTCTGAAGGGAGTCTGTACCTGCCAGGTCCCCCAAAAAGATCTGTATTGTGAGATCCTTGAATTAGGATTATGGAGAAAATCACTGACCACCAGCCCTCTACAGTGACCCTTTTGTCAGAAAGTGGCAAGATTGAGACTTTTACCCATGTGGCCTAAAGACAGTTTGAAATGCTTCTTCAAAGGAAGGAGCAGTATACAGGAAGGAGCAGAATACAGTAAAATAGGCAATTCAGCCAATTAGCTAGCTTATTACTTAGGATAGTCTAAAATAGAATCTGATATAAAAAAATCACACACCCACTTAAGAAGTGATTCAAGTCATGCAGATAAACTTAGAAACATAAAAGAAAACAGAAAAATAAAAGATTGAAAGTCAGAATGAGAGTGAAGAGATAAAGACCTTTACTTCAGAGAAGAAGGCTTTTATACACTGTAGGCTAGTTTAGTAGAATGTTCTCTGCCTCCATACTGCACTTTGAGATTAGAAAGCCAAAATAACTAGTTTTCTTTTAACTTATTTTATTTCAAATGGGTGAAGTAACTGACTTTTATGTCCTGCTTTTCTATACAAGACAAAAGCAGCCAAAGTCCAGTGACAATTTCACTTTTGGAATCCACTAAGAAATTATTTGTATTCATTCAAATAAGCCTGTCCAAACTTCCTCTTTTTGTCTACAATGTTATTTCTCAAACTGGTGAAAAAAGAGCTTGGATTTGCACATTAACTATTTCACTAGTGTGTATGAAGTGCCATGGTATTCTACACAGGCTAAACTCCATGCAAAGGTAAACAGCAAGCATACCTTTGAATGGCACATGTATTTCTTCCTGGTAGCCTGTGACATTTTTCTTGGAGCTGGTGTATAGACGTCTTTATTTCTATCCTTGAGGACCCTCTATAACGATCAAAGTAGAAAATTACGTCAAACCAAACTCATTATTAAATGAGCATTACCACTGGTAAAATATTGGTACACCTAGAAGCAAAACAGGGCACAAACTAACTTCAAGAAAACCTTCCTGGAACACTTGTGTTCACTGTCTGATCCCTTTTAGATTCTCAAAGTGTAAAGTTCAGATATGAACTGCAAGCCACTGCTCCTGCCCATTGTAGTCCCAGTGTCAGTGAAGAATTAAAGAAGGTGAATTTAAACTGAAATGACCCTTTATTTGAAGGTAGAGAAAAAGTAGAAAGAGAGAGATGATAGATAGCTATTCTGAGTGAGTAGGGAATGTTCAGAAGTGGAATCCTTGTGGACACTTGGCTGAAGTTGCCAAAGCAAGAAAAATAAAGGCTTTGCATTCATTATGCATGGATTTCAAAGCTTCAGAACAAAGCGATACACATCATCTTGGTTTGTTGAGAACCAATTTATGAACAAAACTTCTCATGCCAAGATAGGTCTTGACAAATACAATCCTGCATGTGCTTTAAAGAAGGAGATATAAACATTTGGTGAAAAATACATGAAGTCTTTCCTCACCCTTCATAACATAGATACCTTATCTCCATCTTGAGGTAGAAGACCCAAAAATCTCTTCTGCTTTTATTAACAATGCCATGCCTAGAAGTCCTCAATTTTGCCTGGAGAAATTCCAGGATCTCTGGCTGTGATCTGTAAGAATTTACTTTCTTTCATAGAGCACCTCCGTAAGTGAAGGAGAAGTTGTTTTTCCCTGTGTACTTCCTATTTAATGTGAAATAGGGGTGATGATCATAATAAACACTCAATGATCTTGCTCAGACAGGGAAAAACTGGAGCTATAAGATAGCTTCGAGGAAGATATTTTCTGAGGCTCCTAATTCCGTGATTAGGACATGATTGCTGGAGGAAGTTCTCTGTTGTTCTCCTCCGTGTCTGGTTTCATTCTCTTGGTCATTAACTCACAGGCCAGAACATTTGTAATGAGCTTCTGGAGCTATGTTTCCTTGAGGCTGAGCAGCAATGTCGGGGTTCATGCTACCCTCACCTCATTTGAAACCAACATCTAAATCAATTAGTCTCTGACAATTGCAGACTTCTTTTCTCCAACAGGTCGAAGTTTATTAAACAGCAAAATGCTTTCAAAAACACAAATATTCACATCCACTTGATGCTGGTGAGTTCATTATGACTGCTGGCAAACCCAGGTGTCTTTGCATGTCAATCCCTTGCTTTCCTTTGGTTAGTGATCTGAGAGTATTTTGTACTTATCTGTGAGTGAGGGGATGTATATCTCATTTCCATGAGTCCACCTTCTTAATTGGTTAGATTTATCTTCTACAAATCTTTGTTTAAAGTAATTATATTTGTAACAGTGAGTATCATAGCAGTAGCCAGTGTGACAGGCTAAATTTCAAACCAGTATAATTTTTCAACTTTGACCTATGCTTTTGTGAATTTGAATTATTAATTTTAATGATACGGGAGGTGGTTTTGTGGACTCTAGTCTCTTTCAGTGGAGTTGACAGATTGCCTTTTTCTTTTCTTTATCTTTTTGTTTTATTTGTTTTGTTTGGCTGGTTTGAGGTCTACTCATTGCCTCACTGCCTTGCTAAATGTAATCAGGAAAAAGCAGAATACAGGATAACATTCATTGAAACAAAGTCTTTCCTTAAACCTAAAATTTCATTAAATGGATAATCTACCTCCAAAATCACCACAGGCAATGTTACTGCTAAACGTTTCACTGGGTCAGAACAGGGTTCTGTGTGCTCTCAGCCTCTGACACAATGTCTATGCATCCACCTGCAAATCTTAAAATTATTGGTACCCCATGTCTTAAGGGGTTTTGCTCAGGGGAGATTGATGCTCTCTGCTTCTAAACACAGATCAGCATATTCAGTCTAAAATAATAACTTTTACAGTGATACCGAACAAGTTACAAACCTCAGTAATTAAAAACACCAAACGTGTTGAATCCATGCATGAGGTAATTGTGAACTGTATGTTACATTCATGCCCATGCTGGGAACTAATTGTCAAAACATTTTCTATTTATATAAAATAGAAATAGCTTTATTAAGAGAGCAAGAGCCATGTTGAACTGAACACTGGCTCTTAAATTATCTACCTGGACCTACACTTGGCATTTCTCATATTACATTGCAAAGGATAAATTACACACACACACACCTGAATCCAAAGAATTAGGGAAATACAATCTTTGCTAATAGCTGCACAATCAACCAGGAATATGAATATCTAGATTAAGTAACTTTTATTGCCCTACTTCATTACTAAGCAGATGACAGATTTCTCATGTGTTACATACTAAGTTCAGTTAATTATGAATTATTAAAAATGAACTCTGAATTTAAAAGAAATATAGAGAACATGTAACATAGAATTCATAGAAGAATACAACATTGCAGGACAGTACATGAAATTTTTAAACTTTAAGTTATAAAAGAAGATTAAAAAGTGAGACAAATAGCTGTTGGGTAAATTATTTGTAAATCATATTAGAAAAAGAATGAATTTCATTATGTAAAAAGAATTCTTCTGAATCAATAAGCTAAAAAGCCATAACCTAATAATCTAAGCATTTCAATAGTAATACTCATAATAAGAGAATTGCAATGTACTTTGGGGAAGATTTCATATTTCACTTTTAAGTTTGGGAAAAATGAATATGTTGGACTATATACTGATTTTAAGACAGAAGAGTAGAAGAAAAGGAAACCTTATGTATTCTGGTATAAGCATACATGCAACATCTATAAAGAAAAAATATGACAATATTTATTAAAATATGCATATCTTTTGACTCAATCATTTCAATTTTAGGAATTTACAAATAAGCAAGAAAGGACATAGTAGAAAACATTCATTAAAGTAATTTTTATAGCAAAGTTTTTTATAAAGTAAATATTTATAAATAATGGAAATTAGTGAAACAATTCTAGATGCAATCATATAATTGAATACTATTTTATTAATATTATAGAATTATATTCTCCAAGATAATAATTAAAACAAGAAACAGAGGCAAGATATGCCTTTCAGGAGATAATCCAAATATTTATACCACATATAATAAATGATGTCAGCAAAATCACTTTTCAATGTTTGCTACCATCAGCATTCATATTTTATTACAAGATTGTTGGTTATATATGTAGTAGGGTACATTTAATGTAACAGAATTAATGTGAAGCTTATATTTATCAAGGAAAAACACTTGAGAATTTATACCTGGAATTTGTTGAGTTCTACAGTAAAAAAAAAATCAATTGCTTATTCATTTTATGCTTTCATTCCCTATTATTGCTGAGAGACATGAATGGACTCCCTTGAATGATATCTTATCTTTTAAGGTTTTATGTTTCAACTAAACTATTCAAATGCTTTGAAGATACCACAACAATTTGTTTTCTTGCAATATGACTAATTGAAAGTTATGCATTGAAATTAATAGCATTTCTCTGAGAGCAATTACCAATCTTACTTTTAACTTCAGTGTTTACGGAATACATTATGGTGCACCTAGACTGGAATTTTTATTCTAGTATAGTCTAGTATATTCTGTTCATCACCAGGCATCTCATCCATATGATGTTTCTTTGTGTATTCATGTAATCTTTAAAAAGTTGCAAATTTCTTTTCCTTTCTTTTTTATTTCTGGAACACGAAGTACAAAGATATTGAGATTTCTGTATCTATGTTTTAGGACTTAAAATTCATTCCATACTATGAAATATAGTTTCAATATTTTTTTCTAATCTTTGAAAGTGTGCCTAATTCACTTTTTAGATCACCAGTTTGTTTCACAGTTGTGTCTACCTTCAAATTATTCTACTAGTTATGCTGTTATATCTCTTTTATTATCAAATATATCACACACACTACAAAATAACTAAGGGTTGTGATAGTGTAAAAATCACAATTGAATACTTGACACATTTAAAATTTCCCTTAAAAAGGAGTACAGTAACAGGGACTTTGGAAATCTCTTGTTTATTCATAAATGACTTTAGATCCTCCATATATGTTTAGATTTTCCATTTTGAACAAATGGAGCCTTTAGGCTAATGGTGTGTCTCTGTGATAGAGCACTTACTTCCACAGTAAGATGAGATTCAGAGTTCAATCTCCATCATGGGAGAAAAAGGAAACAAAACCATCCTTGTTTTTTTTCTAAAAAATTGAAAGTTTAGTTTGCTTCAGCCAAGAATTTCATTAACCTATATGAAACTGACTTTGGTGTAAGTAAATTTTATTTGTTTCCTTTTATACATTACATTTCCTTTTTAAAAGTATCTTGATATTTGCTTGAATTTTATTTTTTCCCAGGCAAATTTTATTTTTAATAATTGTGTTAACAAACTCATCTTCTTGGGATTTGACTAAGGTCATTGTATGCAGAAATATTTTTATGTCTTTATCTTTCCATTTGCTTAGTTATTAAATTATTTCAACAGAATTCTTCTTTCCTGTGCAACTTTACTAATAATTTAGTTTATACGAAAGTAATGCCCAAGTTGTATGTTTTCTTTAAAATATAATAACTTCATCTAAAAATGAAAAAATCTTAAGTGATCAGATTAAATTTCACAAAACTAAATATCAGCACTCAGACCAAGAAACAACTTTATGAGAACCTAAGCACTCATTATCATGTTACCTTTCAATACTTTTCTCAAGTGCAATTACTTTTCTGACTTTGAACAACACTATTTAATTTTAATTTGCATTTTGTATGTAATACAAATAAAATACCTTGTTGCAAGAATAATTTATTTTTCTAGTAATCCTAAGAACATGTATGTCAAATGACAGAGAGAGGGAGAAAGACAGAGAGAGAGACAGAGACAGACAGAGAGAGAGAGAGAGAGAGAGAGAGAGAGAGAGAGAACAGAGAGACAGAAAGAATATTCAGCTTCATTTATGAAACACATTGGAAAACATGTTTTATTCATCAAGCTAAAATTTCTTAGAAATGTTTTGCCATCTTGTGAAATACACACAGACCAAGTTACTTACAATCCAAACGTGAACTGTACATATGATTTACAAAACATATTCTAATTATTCATCAGAATAAAATTTGTAAGAATTGTTCATTATTATTATAGAGTTGTATAGAAAAGTTTAATTATATTAAACTCTGGATATTTTTCTTCCTCCTCAGGTATTCTCTTAAGAATTCTTTGTTGAATAGTTTTTCTTGTACATATAGCAATTTTTTCTTTATATTTGCTACTCCTGGTATTAACAGTTATCCTACCAATAAATTTTTGTTTTCTTTTTTATACCAGGATCTTTACATATTAAAAAACATCAAAAGTGGGTATGTTTATTTTGTTATTCAGTTTAAAGAAACACTGTACATGTTATCTTTAAGAATGGATTTTATGATGTCTTTATTGTATAAACTTTATCATGATTAGAAAATTTTATCTACCCCAAAGTTATGAGATTTTTACTACATTTTTTAAAATGAATGCTGTTGTGTTGGACCACCTGGATGACTCTCCTTGAATTAAAAAAAAAAAAAAAAAAAGAGTTATCAACATTTTGGTCAAACCAGGCCCTGTCTCATGCACTGGTATATACAGAGGTGGCTAAGCCATTTCCTTCTCCCTTCAGTTGGCTCTAAGCAATGCAAATAGGGCTGGCTTAAACTAGGTGACAGATGACAGTCACTATTTCCCTTCTGGGGTCTGTGCCTAGATCCTTAATTTCCCAAATGAGTGCTCAGCAAAGGTCCAAATGAATGATATGAAAGATCTGATCTTTAGGGCTCCAGGAGGACCAGAATCCTCTGCAGAGAGCTCTTTACTCTGGTGGCTGAGACAAGCAAGGTTTCTGGATGACCCATATTTATTTAGTACTTAAATAAGCAAGGGGTTAGGGTGGGAAACACAGGAAACCTGAGTGAGCTACCTTGGGAGGGGTTCAAGGATTCCTCCAAGAACAGCTGATGCTAATTAAGGAGAACTAACCTAGGACAGAGTCTCCAGGTGGCCTCAGCTGTGGCCTGTCTTGCCCCCGAGATGTCTTCCTGTTCTCAGGTCAGCCATGCCTGAGCCATGCCACAGCCTGCATGTATATTCAGCTTCAACGTCTCCAACGTTTTCCTACCCTGTGATGCCCTTCAAAACGTGGTTGAGCTGGAGAGGTGTAGATCCCCCACTCCAGGGCTCTCAACGGGGTTGGAGCCTTGAGACAAGAGCCTTGAGATAACTTCCCAGGGCAGCAGAGTTTGTACCTCAGAGCTGAAGCACTGCCCCCTAAACATGAAGTGCTACTTCACTGTGTCATGCAGGTGGGTCTTTCTGTACATCCTTCTCTCCGTGTGTTGCAGAGGGGCTTTCTGGCCTCCTACCTAGCCCAGCTCACGGCACTCACATATCTCCTGCCACTCTCATGGTCACTCATCCTTAAATTACTCTCTTCTTTGTAAAATAGTAAAATCCAGGTTAGGCACTGGGTTGAAGTATTTTTTCTGATAAAACTTCATCCAAGCCAGACTTAAAGTCCCTTGACCTCCCATGATTATCAATATTTCTTTGTGCCTTTATTCTGTCCATGGGTTGCACTGAAAATAGTAGATTGGAATTAACTATCTAGAACTCCAAAAACTTATGCTTAGGATGCAAACATCAATTCCCTAGACTAAGAGGAGGGCATGAGAGGGTTCTCTATGAGTGTGTCAAGACTGGATCTTGGGATTTCATACTGTATATATTTTTTTCTAGAAATACTGTATTATTTGTACCCTTTTACTGCATTGTATTTTTATGTCCTTTCTTTTTTTCTCTTCTCTCTTTAAATAATATGATGTTTGATTACTGGTGATACATTTACAGATTCATGTCATCAATTTTATATCTTCAATTTTTATATACTTTTTCATTACTGAAGTTAGTGTACGATTTTACTTTATTACATTACCCTTGGTTTTATAAGTTTGTCTTTCTACAATGAATTGGATTGGATTTTTTCTTCCTTTTTCTCTTGGGAATACTTTATATATAATTAAAAACTTTTAATTTGAAATTTGAAAACTCCCTGCTCAAAACTCTTTGGTGTATTTTTTTCCCACCTTGCAGAAATTTAAAAACAAATTTACTTTCCTTAATTCACTATTTCTTAAAGTTCTTTTAATATCAGCTTTTGATTATACTCAATAGATAGATCCTATTATTATTTTCAAAACAATTTAAATTTCTTTAATTTTTTTCTTAGATCAATCTCAATAGAAGTTTGGCTATTTTGTTAGGCTCCCTAAAGAACTGACTTTTAATTATGAAATGCCATTTTAATGTTGTATGATTCTAAATTCTAAGTACTATATTTGTGAAAATTGAATTATATTTTCTTTTTTAAATCTGTTGCTATTTTCAATTATATGCTATCATCAATTATGTTTATTGTATTAATCTTTTCATTTGATACAACATCTTTACCAAGTGTAACATTTCCCTAGTTTTTAACTAAGTATGCTAAAGATCATCAATTAGAAAAGTAGCTCATTCACAGTATCAGTTCCGTAAATTCGTGTTGTATTAATAAAGAAGCAATGTTGTACTCATTAATTGTATTTTCAGTTTTTCTGTATTTCACCAAATGCGAAGGGTTCTTTTGCAAACAGGAAGGGATCGAGGATACCTAGAGTGAGGGGAAGGGGAGGGGAGAAGAAATAAGTAGAAAAATCTGTGTCCTGTAGAGCAGCCTAATAGGCTAGAAGAATGTAAATGCTACATGCCCTAAACACGAGATAAGATTCATAAAATAAACCATAAAATAAAAGGAGAAAAGGGATTAGAGGAGGAGGAAGGGAGGAGCAGAGAAGGAGATTAATAAAAGAAACAACCTGCATTATACAAATGTACCCATGTCTCAAGGAGACTGTCAATTGCATGCACAGCAAACTTGTTCTAATAAAAACTAAACAATAAATCTAAAAATTGAAAGGTATATTGAAAGTTCATGTATGATATTACATTTGTAAACCTGTTCTAGATTTATTTTATCAGTTTTATAAAACATAATAAAATACTTGCTAATGAGTTAAAATATATATTTTTATTTTTTTGGTGAATTAAGGCTATTATCACAGTAACACTCCACATTTATTCATGATATAGATTTTATAAGTATATTTTATTTTGTTAATATAAATTATATAATTTATAATTCATATTATCTTTATTTGGTAAGACTTTGAAAGTTATATTATTCCTGTGTTTTTTCTTTCAATTTTTTATACTTCTATATTTTATAAATGACACCTGAAAAGGACTATAGTAGATTAAACTGACAGTGTTTCTTGTAATGATATTTATTATATTTGATATGTAATTTGATATATTTTCTTGTAATGATATTTATTATATTTGATATGATTATTAATATGCTAATATTTTACATTATCTTGTTTTGTACTTTGAATGTAGGTCACTTTTGAAATTTATTTTCATATCCCTTCTAAATTAACTACCATATTTTAAATTTATATCTGTTTACCATTTTTATTTGTTCTCCTATTGGTTTTGAAAGTGTGCCTTTATTTTTCTTCCTTAGCATCTGCCTTGGAAAAATGAATGTAAGATTTATGGGACTAAGTCTGTCATCACCTTAATCTGTGGAAATCAAATAACTAATACACAGACTTTAGAGAGCTTCATCTAATATCAACCCATTGATTCTGTCCCAATTTTAAGCGCCACCAGAAATGGTCATTCTTTTGCAGACTTGACACATAGTTTCTCCTCATAGGAGATCATTTTCTTTCATTCTGCTATAAGTCCTTTATTTTAAATTTTAGTTTATTAGTGCATGGGTGCAGTACAGAATGCTTCCAATCCTTGTGGAAATTTAAGACAAGGACACAATACATCTTAAATTCTTTTCTTTCCATCATTTCTTCCATTCCATCCCATTCACAAATTATATGTATATTATACAGATGAATAATATATATATCATATATTATAGTATTCTAGTATATATGCTCTATCGTGTATTATAGCATAGCTTATATCATATATATATAGACTATATATGGGGGATGTGTATTATTTATATATTCCAAGGTAATGTAATATTTATGCATGTGTTGAGGTATAATCTTGGACATGGCTCCAATGCCCATAATCAGGTGAATTGATTGATCAAGGAAATGTATTCCTCCCCATGGAGTACTACTCTGCCATAATGAAGGACAAACTACAGTCATTTGTGGAAAAATTTTTGCAACTTGAGGCCATAATGTTAAGTGAAATAAATCAAATGCAGAAGCTTAAATATCCCATTATATCTCTTACATGAGAAACCCAGAATAGAAATAAAAAGTGAAAGAAAAGGCAGAAAACAGGAAATAGGGAGATAGATCCTCCTCAGAGGCGAAGGTGATCAAGAGATGGAGAGTGGAATAGATGGGGTGAAGAAGGGATTGAGAGGTGCTGTGTACCTGCACCAGCTCCAGACAAGGACTGCAGTTATTATGAACTACACACGTGTACGTAAACACTAAGTCCCTTTAACAGATGCCACTCTCAGGCAAGTTTTCTTTAGTGATCTTATTTTAAGCTTTTGAAATACAATTTGTTGGGTGCACACTTCTAGTTAACACCTGCTTTTCTTTAGCACGGTGAAAACATTAATCCTCTTATTCTGACACTCATTGTTGCTGCTGAGACGTCAGCTGATGGAACAGTTCTGATTCACTTACAGTTATTTTCCTACAGTTCTTAAAGAAAATTTTCTGTTGTCTGGGAATGATTAACTCTTTATTATTCCTTTATTAACTTACACCGTAGTTGGACCTTTTGTCTTTCTCTCACTCTATAAAGCGTTGCACCATATTTTCTGAATATTACTTCCTCTCTCTCTCCCTTCCCTCTCTCTCTCTCTCTCTCTCTCTCTCTATATATATATATATATATATATATATATATTCTTTCTGATATATATATATATATATATATATATTCTTTCTATATATATATATATTCTTTCTGATACTGATTATGCATCTCTGTTGGTTCATGACCTGTAACGTCTCTTTCACATGCTCCAATGCACCATTTACCTAGTTTTCTTTCTCAATAGTTTCTTCAAACATGTGGTCCAGGTCCTAAAAGCTTTTTAAACTAAGTCTTAATCTGTCTTTTAATGTACATAATGAATTGTTAATTACCACATTTCATGCATCTAGAAGTTCTCGTCGAATTTTTTAAAAGTATTAATAATTTTTTTTTTTACCTAGCAAGACATATGTAATACTTTTTACAGACTCAAGAATATATACTTTTACATGCTTTTTGTATTACTGGTTATTTATCAGGTAATTTTGTTATTTCCATTCTGAATACATTGAGCTATATTGTTTTTAGATTCTTGTTATGGTGTTATAGTTTGAGTGTGGATGTGTATGTGTGCATGTGTGTTTATGTGTGTGTGTATGTATGAATGTATATTTATGTGAGTGCTTATGTCTTTATTGGAATATTGAAGGAAATATTTGAAGCCATTGTCTAAAATGTATAATATTAGAAAAAATTTGCTTTTCTGCTCATATATATTTGTTTTATCACTTTATATTTTTGTTTTATCAAATCCTATAGGGTACATATTTTGATTTCACAGGTTTAGCAAGTATCTATAATATGCTTATTCTTATTAAAACATCGCAGAATATATAAATGTGTCAAAACCTCATAAATCTTCATAAATATGCACAAATTTTATGTGCCATTCTTTTCCTTTCTTTGCAATGTTTGCAGTGAAACATGCTCGCATATCACCCTGGAAGGAGACATTCTGTTTTACCTGAGTTCACCAAAATTTGGGTAGTTTGGAAATTTTAGGTTTGTTTCACTCAGTTCTAGTTTTCTTTCATTTGTTTTAACAGACTTTGAAGCTTTTTCTTTAGATTTGAACATTTAATTAAAACCCACGTTCTCAGTAAATATTGATTATTAAATCAAATTCCAAATCTGATGTTTGCTAATACTTGAGAATCTGAGTCCCTGAAATTCTAGTTTTGAACTGTGCTCTTTATGGACAAGTTGTTAACTGTACTTTTTTTTTTTCAGTATGTGGTACTGCCTTTGAACTCAAGATGCTCATATGCATAACACTTAAAGAACTTTTGTTTTTCAAGTTCCCTTTACTACTTTAGATTGTCCAAAGTGGGCATGAATTTGTGAACCTACTGTCTGAGGGATTGTTTACTTTACAAATGTCACTCAGATGTTTCTGGTTTTGTGAAGTAAGGGTTTATCTACATATTAAAGTCGTAATGTAGTTGCACATAAAAGCAATTCATTGGGAATCAATGACAGCAGTTCACTTTTGATTTCTAAACTTTATTTTGACTTTCATAGGCATTTTGAATCACTTCATTCCCTGTAGTACTTTTGTAATTTTACTCTATCATCTGCACATCTCAAATACACTTGTTTTAAAGGTCTTACTTCCTTGTTCTATTATTTTTGTTGTGCAAACTTTCTTCCCACTCTTGGTGTTGGTGAGAGAAGAAAGGAGAAACAATAAACATTAAATCACAGGTGAGCACAACACAAAGGAGCCTTACCTCACAAATCCCATAAAGTTTCCTGACCTTAAAACATGCAAACAATTTGAATAACAAAAAAAATTTACAAAGCACACTCCAAAACTTGTCTTCATTCTATTGCAAACAAAGGAAATCCTAAAAGATTTCAAAGAGAAACTAACATAACAAGTAATATGACGTTATACAGAAGTGCAAATAGTTTTGGGGGCACCAGCACATCCTGTGTGTGAGCCCACAGTGCATCTGAACCACCGGTCCACATGTGTCCTCACCTGTAGGGTCTCTGGGAGCTACCACAGAGCAGACCCAGCCCAGAGGAACGTGGCCCCTGACTTTCCTACTTGAAAAGCTTTCAGTAGGCCAGAGCTACAGAAGGAAGCAGATTCTGCACAGAAACAAAATTGATCTTGTTGTTTCAGAAAAAAGAAGCTGAGATGATTATTAATGTGTCCATATGGCTTGGGGTCTTAAAACATCACCAGTGAGGATTACATGGGTGACACTAACTTCTCCTCTTGGTGGTCTCCATTTTATCAAGGGGTACCTTTTTTTATTGAGTATTTTATTGGTCCACACATAATTCTTAATGGGTCTTGTGGGTCTATGGTTGCCTTTACTCCTTGCATCTTCTTTATAAATACTTTCTTGAATCCTCTTAGAAAGCAAACAGTGTGATGACATAACAGTCATTTCTAATATAACCTATTTGCTGGTAGAGAAAAAATGCAGGCTGTCCAATGCACCTAACTGCCACATTTGTGCTGTTTAAACATCAGTATTTCTGTTTCTTTCAAAGCTGTAACTATGGAAACATTTATCATTTTCATGCAACAGTTCGACATAACTTTTCCTTTTATTCAGTGATATTTAGCGGTATTAGATGGTAAAACTAACTCAAATTCTGAATAAAGCTTCAGACAAGTGTTATATCTTCTGAAAGTACCTGAAACTTCTCACCATCATGATAAATGGCCCACTGTGAGCTGCTGGAAGAAGTCTAATGGGCTATCACTCACTGCTTTTTGAATTACAATTACTTTTGTATTATGAACAGTTTCCCTGGCCAAATGTGAAAATGGAGAAAATTACAATGAAGTGGCCATTATTCTGAGAGCTTGCTTTATCTTGATTTGATATGAAATGCCTAAAATATGCCAAAATAAATTTATTTTGAGTTTGTCTAACTTCTATATCCTGTATATTTTCTTCCTTGGAACAATGTACCATGAATATCAATAGCTGGAAAGATTTATGAATGAGAAAGACATTATCCCTTCAATCTGCACTTCAGGCATGCTGTTGATGAATAACTCACATAGAACACAGTACTATAGCAGGGTAAGCTTTGTCTTGACTATTCTTTGAGGTGGACAATGCTATTTTTGGTCAAAATATGAGAAAACTGAGGTGTGGAAGACATTCCATAGTGTACAAGCACCTTTAAAGTATACATTTTCTGATACGCTATTGATATGCAAGTTAATCATTTTCTTTCTGATAAGTTCCAGTTTGCAGGTTCCCTTTAGTTTATGTTGTGTATTTTCAGAAGGAACTGAATTCTGTGGATCCCTTTAGGAAGGCTGTTACTACAGGAACATAACCAGATCCTCCTCTGGCCTCTTTTTATTCTCTAACTCCACTTTTTGGACTTTCACACAGATTTCTAGACTCAAAGTTGCTATTCTGTGGCCAAATTTGTGTAAGTACAAGCAGGAGAAAAACAAAAACTAATTGGATAAAAGTCAGATCCCTGAAGCTCCTGTATATAATCTAGACGACATCCTCCCAAGACCTACTTAAAATTGCTCTTCACTGTTTTTAAAATCCACTGAATGCCAGAATCACTTGTATGTAAACACTGTCATGGGAAGCCCAGCAGGGTGATGGTAAAAAGCCCGATGTGCAGATGCTCAGCCCCTGGTTCAGACCTCTCTGAGCACTCTCTGGTTTTACTCACTAGCATCATTCTTCCATCTTTACAGAGGGGTTAGTAAACTTGTAACCCCTTTTCTGTGATTAAAATGAAGCCGTGAAAACCTTAGAATTGTGCCCAGCTATGAAGTAAGTCATCGATTCACTTCACATTTCTAGATGAGACACTTTGGCCTTAGCATAGAGTCTTTCTCTCTTTGTTCTGAGACACGTCCCTAATATGCACTTCAGGCTTGACTTGAATTCACTACCTAAACCAGGCTGGACTTGGATTTTCTGTCTTATAGCAGGCTTGCCTTGAGCTCATAGCCATCCTTTTGCCTCAGCCTTCTGCTGGAATTATAGGCGTGCATCACCATACCTGGCCTTACACAGAGTTTTAATTTAGTTTTCAGATGAGAGAGTTGTTGGAATAAAGCATAGTTGTATCCAGCAGAAGTACCACAGCAGTAAGATAAGTAACACAACAATATACACACACTCATAAGTATATACTCATGGATATGGACCTATACTCTCAGAAAGAGACAAAAGAAAATGACAGATTTTACACCAAGACTGTCAACAATTTTATTACTATATACTCCAGTGGTAGTGTACCACTAAAAATCACAGATAGGTAAGAAAGAGCCAAGCATCTGGTATATGGAGAGCAATTCTTTATTTCTCAGGTGATCCTGGCTGTATCACACGTTGTATCATTATTGCCATGGTTACGGGAAAGTCAATAAGCAACAGGACATCCATGGGCCTATGTTCAGATCATCTGTAAATGTTGAAGCATTCTTTACACCTGGTTTTAGAATATACCTAAAATGTTTTATTTAACTTTTAAATCTAAGTGTTAACTACAAATATGAAGCACCAATCTGACATGTTTTTAATAGCCTAGGAGATATGATGATACTATTGTAGCAAAGAAAAAAAAATTCATTCTTGTGAGACGATTGCCTATAAAGATTTGTACGGGGCCGAGTATCATTAGGTCAAAAATCAAGCATTTACAATTTTCAAAATCACTGAACATTATATCTTTTGTTGTTTTTATTTCCTTCTTTACCTCCTAATTAAATTTGTAATTAAGGCTCTCAACACCTAGCCCCAACATTTACAAATACAAATTGATCAGAAGTTGTCAGTGAGCATGTCAGAGCAAGTACATTTCCATGTCTCTAACACACCTGTGTTTGCACATTAAGTACCTGTGAATAAAACCTCAGTGGTTTCAATCCTTACATCTTTAGAATCTTGTGTTACACTTTACAGTTTTTGACACTTAACATTAATACAACACTGCATGCCATTTCTTAAAAGGGAAGTCTAAGGATAAGGAAAAAAAAAGATTCTAAATTACCTGAAAGTGTAAATGATTTCTGTGTGCGACAAATATACAAATGAACTTGTCTATATTTGCACTGAATTAGCCTGAAACTGTTGTTTTGCATATTGGCTGTAAATATGTAAGTTCTCTACCATCCCTCCAGTCTATGTTCTCCATGTTTAGTGTATTGGGAATTATAAGAATTTGTTTCACAATAAATATTGAGTCACCTCATCATTATACTTGATTGGGCAAATGTCTTGTGAAATCTGGAAATCAGGCTGGGTAACAATTATCTCAAGACATTTTTAGGGTTTGTTGACTGAGAACTAACTACTCTCTGCAAAGTTCTGTGTTAGCATTGTCAGAAATTCTGTTGACTGGTGGATAAAAGGCCATTTCTCTGCTTTTGACTCAAAATTAAGAATTTACATGCCCAGATTATTCTTATATTGTTGGAGTGGTTTGCAAAATCCATATTCTTTCCGAAGAAAATACAACCAGAAGCAATAAAAGCCTAGAAAAGGCAAAAACATAAACCAATTTAGAAATTATTTTTTCCTGCACTTTACCGGTATGTGTTCAGGAAATCTATGGATAACTGGCTTTGAAAGAAAATTCTACAAGTGACGTTGGTCATGCTGTACATAACTTTATGATAGTGTTTGCTTTACTAATTCTCGGAGCCTAAATTTGAGTATTTAAATTGTATAACTACTTCTCAAATTTAAGTATGAATATCATTTATAAGAAATATTGAACCATAAATTGTTGGGACTGAAAGTGACTCATTCAATAAATCTTGGACAGTCCTCAAATATACACTTTAGCAAAGTTCCCATGTGATATTCTTGGTGCTAATGTGGCAAACACATTTGGGTAACCATCAAGTTCTACTAAGCAAAAGTCATTGTTGTGGACCTTAAACTATATGGACTATAATTTACAAAGTTGTATTTTAATTAAAAGGCAACTTTAGTTATGCCTAATTTTTTCTCAAATTAAACCAACTGAAGATACACAAAGCATTAAAATTAAATACAATTTTTTTTAAATAAGTAGAATTTAATCATAATGATAGACATAAAGACATGAAGATAGAGATGAATACATCAGAGAATGTTTTAGGATTATAACCAGGAGTTTTTTTACTCAAGTCTGAGTATTGAGACTCAAGAACTAATTTGGATAGAGTTAAGTAGGATCAAAGAAGAGGAGCAGAAGAAGCTGAAAGGACAAAAATGAATGGAGAAAAAGACATCAGTGAAATGATTTAAGCACATCGATGGGGCTGAAGATGAGGAGGAGGTTGAGGAATGGGAGAAGAGAACATAAGAAATCAGCTGGAAAGGGATGGAAATTCTGAAGAAACCTAATGATGCCTAGGAAAGTAAGACATTACTAACAAAGAAGGAGAAGTGAGCAGTGTCAAGCAGAGATTTGCCCTTAATGAGCATGGTGAGAATGTAACTCTCTGGCAGCAGGAGGAGATGAGAGTGACAGACGCCTTGAAAGGGAGGTGAGCCATTGGAGAGGGTCCCTGGCACTAGTTGTTATATTTAAGAAATAACAACGGACTTTCCTGAGTTATGTTAACAAGGCGAGGATAAAAAGAAGAGGAAAACCAGGGATTTCAGAGATGGAAAACCTGGAAGAATCATTGGCGGAATATGCATGCTTTGTTAGTTTGTGAGAAAAGACGGAAAATAAACTTCAGAGGTTTGACTTCAGACCACCGAGACCACCACTGTTTCCTGGCAGTGTGATACCACCTGGGTGTGGTTTTCTTCTTCCCCTGTAGTTCACCACTTGCTTTTCTAAATTAACCTACTCCTTTTTTAACTTCCGCATCAATGCCATTCTGTGATATCTGTGGGGGATCAGATATTCCTCGAGGATGTAAAAATCTGTAATACTCAAGTCTCATACATAAACTGGTGTAGTATTTGCATATAAACGCTACATATTACCCTGAATAATTTCAGTTGTCTCTGGAATACTATACCTAGTGGAATGTAAATGGCTATAAAAATTGTCATAATTCTTAGACAGTAATGATAAAAAGTCTGTACCTGTTCATACAGATTTTCTTCAAATATATGCAACCCACTGATGGATGAACAAATGCAGAAATCATGAATATAGCAGGGATATAGCAGACTGGCTGATTCTACAATGTGTCATATATATATGTATATATGTTCATAATAGCTTTTCATTACAAGCATACTGGACATATATATACTAAAATAGAAAATTCTTCGTGTTGTATTTTAGCTTTAAAGAGAAAAAGGAAAGTAATTACTCCAAATTATTTTTTTAAAGCATACAACATGGAATTACTTTCCTAATAGCATCCAAATACCTAGTTTCTCAGTGAAACTGGGTTGCATGATAGGACCTTTAGTTATATTTTATGATTTTGTTGCCATTTTAACACTCTTCTTTCTCCTGTGGAATTTTGAGCGTCTGTTCTCTATTCTTACAGATAAACAGATATATGACATGTAGTAAATATAAATGGACCATTTTTTTGAAGTTTTTGTGTAAGTAGAAACAATACTGCCACCCTGTGAAGCTAAAAGTTATTCAGAAGTTCTTAATGGAATAATATCAGAGTATGTGACCTGTAAGTTTCTTGCAGGTTTCACTTTTTTGAAATTATGAAGATGTAACCTTTTCAAGACACAGGATCTCGAGGGACATGGAAAACTATGTATAGTCTGAATTTTAATATTTGAAAGTCTTAAAAGAATTGTAACAAAAACTGTTTTCATAGGTAGTCCTGCCATTTATAACAATATGGATAACCTGGACAACATCAAACTAAGTGATACAAGCTAGATGCAGGAAGAAAGAGAACCTGTTGTTAGTTATCTGTTTAGCTGAAAAAGCCATATTCAGAGAAACAGAGTAAAATGATGATTACCAGAGGCTGAGGAGTAGGGAAAACAAGGAGGTGTTGATCAAAAGGTCTGAACTATCTATCAGTTGTATAGGACGAATATATTCTGGAAATCTAATGTAGAAGATGGTTACTGTAGTTAATAATAGTGCCCTTTGTATTTGCAATTAGTTGATTTGAAGTGTTATCACCACACTCATGCAGTAAAGGACATCCTGTGAGTGGCAGACTCGTTACTTAGTTCAAACATAGCAATCACTGTACAAGTGCTTATACCAAATCACCACATAATAAGCCTTAAATGCACACAATTTTTGTCAATTATGTTTCAGTTAAATTGGGGACATTGTCCTTATTCCACATGAATATATCTACTGCACTGATGTTTTACAGGAACTTTAGATCAGTATAAATTTTGCAAAGTGAGAGGCAGGCCAAATGTATGAAATCTTCTTTGACATGGTTAATTGTTATTGCAAACAGGTAGCAAATTAGATACAACGTGAAGGTTTCTTTTAATGTTTATATATCACCTCTGAGGATCTTATATATCTTTATTTTCCTTTAAAGAAAGAGCAGTGAAGTGAATGTGACGAACTGGAAGAGTTTCATTAAAAACACAGACTGCATGCAGAACATTGGACCATCGTTTAAAATGCTATTGGACACATCACACTTTAACTAACTAGGCACTATATAGATATGAGTTATTCTTTTATAATTATGAATATGTTTGGAATTTTCTAAATACTCTTGGGACACTATATAGTTCCTTAAAGTTATTCAAAATGCATAAGGGTTTTTGACTTAAATAAGACTACTTCATATACCATAATAAAAAGTTATCAGCTATGGCTTGATCTGGAAGTATACACCATGATCCCAACTTCTTGCTTTCCATTTCTTCAAAATTTCAATTTTCCTTGTAATATTGATGTATTTCAGTTGGGTAGGGCCTGGTGTGGGAATCAGTCATCTAAGTTGTATCTCCTCAGTGCTATTCCTGATGATTGAGCGTGTGGAACAAATCTTTTTGCTTCTTTGGGTTCCAAGATCCCTTTGTTTTGTTTGTTTGTTTCTTCAAACAGAAAAGAAGATACTGTTTTGGTTATGTTTAGCTTCTTTCTAGCTCCAGCTGTCAAACCTTCTATGACACCAAGCTTTTCCTCATGTTCTTTTATTGTGGGTCACTTGAACTAGCTACTTAGCTTTTGATTGCTACTTAACCACAATTTTGAAAAGTAAACCCAAATAAATGTTGATTTGCATAACAAGACGTCCTATGATAAGCTAAGGACATTTGAAAGTCTAGGGACAATTTCGCATTGGTTGTTAGACACACATAGGAGTGAGACTGTGAAATCCAGAGGTCCCTTGGAGCACTGTACTGGTGCCGGGTGGCCTGAGCCTGCTCTGTGGTGCTGGGAGAGCCACGTGGCCAGAAGGTCTGTGGAGTCAGAACACAAAAGTTTTGCTGCTTTACCTCCCTTTTCTAGGTTCTCAGCCCTTCCAGAAACATTGCAGCAGAAACTATCAGTGCATCACTGTGTCCATGTGCAGAGCACATGCAGGGAGCTGGTGCAGGAGCCCACGAGCCGCACAGGCCATTAGGGAGTAGGTCTGTGCCTGTAGCGCTCATAGGTCACGATGACCTGGAGCAGAATGGGCTGTAAAGAAATTAGGCTGCTTTCTTGTCCCTAAGTGGTGAAAAATCAGAGAAATAACTCCATAAATAGCAGAATGTTTCTTTTCGTTTTCTCTTTTGCTACCTGCACTGCAGAACTCTAATCATTACCAAATTAATCGGTGAACATAATGCTCCTCTTATGTGTAAAAATCGCTTCCAAAAAGATGCTCAGCTTTGAAAAAGCACTTAAAGTCTCACATATCCATGTACGCACCACCCTGCTGAACTTCCTTTCTGCAGTTATCCACAGAAAAGTTGCCTTCACAATGTATACTGCATTTGTTTACAATTGTTTTAAATTATAGAAGAGTAGCAGAGATATCTCGTGTATGTTCAGGTGGTGCCAAAAATAGTTGAACGTCAAGAAAACAAAAGATCAATTTGTAAATGTCACGTCTGTGTGTGTGTGTGTGTGTGTGTGTGTGTGTGTGTGTGTTTGTGTGTGATACAAAAATTAATTAGCTTGGGTTCAACCCATCCCCACAGTCTGTTTATTAAATGATTCATTTTTCTACACTGAGATGAAAATAAAAACCCAAATTAGGAAATAAGAAAATAGGTCTTTCTCAAATAAGCATGAGATTGAGAGATGGAGGGAGAGAGAGAGAAGAAAATGAATGAAAAAATGAATTAGGATGTATTAATTCCATATGTCAACTCTTCCCAAGAAATGTAAACATTGTGTACTGTGTGGACTAAAAAAAATTAAAGTTAAAATTAAAACAAAATGTAAATGTTGAAAATGGAAAGCTCATTGTTATAAATCTCATTTTAAATTTGATTGTAAATCAAATTCTGAGAAAATGCATTCTTTATATTTATATTCAACTACAATATGCAGTCATGTTTTAAATTTAATATGATCTGTGAAATTCATTTCTCTCTCCCTATTAAATGTAAATAACCTTCATAGACTTATGTAGAAATATGCACAATGACAGAAGGAAAAGAAATTTGCCTTGTCCTTTTTCTGAAACCTACAAGACAACCCATTTTCTCAGGTTCTCCCCAGGGGCCAGGGGCCAGCATGTGCTGAAATTGGGGGTCTTGGGGGCTGTAGGCAAAAGAGAGGAGCATATTGTGGGGGAAGGGGCTGTCCAACAAATGACTGCTTGCAATTTTTACCCAAAAGAGTAGAGCTTTGCCCTGTCCAATGTGGCAGCCACTAACTAGGTAAATTTCTGCATGCTTATGATGTGCATCATTCAAATTTAAGTGATCTTCAAGTACAAACCACACACAGAATTCCCAAGACTTGATCTAAAAACAAATATGTAAATTATTTCATTAGTAGCTATCTGATTTCATACAGAAATATTTTGATATTTTGCTTATGCAAATGTATTACCATAAAATACTTCTTTGATTTCTTTGTACTTTTTAATTATGAATGCTAAAAATAGGACAAATTATGTGGGTCTCCTTGAGAGTGTACACTGGACAATGCTGATCCCCAAGGAGGGGAGGGTTAAAAGGAAAGACGCTGATGGTGGTTATAGTTGATTTAAGAACTAATTGAGCATCTCTGCGCAGGCACTAAGCCAGGTGTTGGACACACAGTGGTGAATGAAACAGATATACTCCCTGTGCTGAGACCATCAACAGATTCTTCAGGGAGACAAAAGCTGAGGAAATCACTAAACTATTTTAAATTGTGATAAGTGTCATTATAAAAAAAAATAACAGCATCTACCAGTTTAGGTTAGAAATTCACAAAAGGCCTCCCTAAAAAATAACTTTTATTTATCTCTCAACCACAACTAGGATCTAGCTATGAACTATTTGAGTTTTCCCAAGGTTCACATGTTAGAGACCCCCAAGATGATGCAAGAGATGGCGCCATCTTAAGGAGTGGTTAAGATGTAAATGGCGGAGTCCTCAAAATTGAGATGGATGTCCTCATAGAAGAAATCACAGTGTGCTCTCCTGACCCCATTGTGTGTGAGGACACAGAGAAAAGACAGCTGTCTGTAACAGAGAAGGAGACCTTTTTGGGGCAATTGACAGAAACTAGATCTTTGACTTCCCAGACTCCAACTGTGGGAAATAATTTTCTGTTATTTACATGCCATTTGGGTCCATGGTATTTTTGTTACATGGTATTTTTGCTAGCCAAAACAGACTAAGAAAATCAGGCAAAGTATGGGAAAAGAAATAAGTAGCTGCCATGGAATCACTACATGCAAAGACTCCGAGGAAAGACAAACACCAGTAGGATCCATGTGCCTGCTTGGTCTAAAAGGACTGATGAAAAACGGAAGTGAAGAGATATACACAGGCCAGAGGAACTGCTGATCCTGTGGGCAGTTTGGCAGACACTGGGGAAAAGAGTGCAGAATAATTTGCTTTATATTTACAAGGTCTTTAGTCTGAGCAGACACAGTGCTGTTAATTTTCTGCAGTGGTACATGCTGTCTGCTTTGTTAACAGAGATCAGGTATTTCTCTTCCTTCACTGGTAATTGGTCTATGTTATGCTTTTCCTGAACATTTTCTATTAGTCTTGGGAAATTGCTATTTGTTGGTGGTGTTGTTTTTCTCCATTAATTTGGGTCAAAGATAGAAGATGAGTTGCTCTTTTTTCTGCCTTGTTATACTTGATTAAATTCTCTTTGCTTTCTTTGTTCAAAGTGCCATCTAAAAAAGAAGTCTTCTTTTCTTGTTCTTGTCGTGAGTAGACGGTACAAAAATCATGAATTCAAAACAACAGAGAAGATTACAGCTAATACCTGGTGTTATCCGAGGAGACACTATTTTTTTTGCCATGGAATGTGCTTGAAAATATTTTACTTTTTTCTTAACACTGGATAGCAGAAGCTTAAAACCTTTATCAAACCTATGAACTAATTTAGTCTATATTTGACAGTTTATAGGCTAACATTTCATCACTAGAAATTATAAAAAGTCTTGAAGAACAATTCTCTTTTGATCTTTTCCCTCTGTATCTCAGACCCTGAAGAAGTTACCACTGTTCTGTGTATCTTTTATATTTTTCCAAAAAGTATTATTATTTCATATCCATTCATCATTTTCTTTGTGTATAAAGGCATACCATAAAATTGCTCTGCAAAGTGTTGTTTTGTTACTTTTATTTATGTATAGTTTTCTTATGTGTAAGAAATGGATCTGAAGGGTAGAGATCCTTGAGTTTTGAAAATTAAATGGACCTATGTAACCCTTAGGACAAGCCACCAGCAAATTACTTAGCTATCCCTCCAAATTCCTCTTCCTCAAATCTGACAGCCTCTCCTCAACTCCACGGTTACCTGCTTTGAGCTCCCATCATCCTTTGTATTGGAAATGACTTCCTGAAAAATGTTCACACAAACACCTTTTCCAAAGACCTTGTCTATTATGTAAAGCGTATTATGCCCTGTCTCTGCTCTCAGACTTTTACAGGAGACACTCTTAATATGGAAAGCCAAAAGGTCCCAAGGAATCTGGCCCTCCCTTTCATATGTTCAAGACTGGCAGCATAACTTTTGGGAACCAATGAAAAATGAAAGTATGCAGCTCATTTTCTTATGTTACCAAGAGCTTCAAAAGTACCAAGCATCATTTTTTCCCTCCCTTTCTTTCTTGGTTTCTCTCAAATTGTTAATTGTTTTTAGGTTGCTTTGTAAATTAATATCTCTTTCCAACAAAGGCAGTTTCCAGAGGAAAGCCCTCTGAGGGCCCAGGGACCAGATCCACTAGCGCTGGTCTCCAGATAGCATCTCCATCCCTACAAGATGCAGGATCCAGAGGCTGTGCCCTATCTAGGGACAGAGGAAATCATTCGGGCATCTTCCCTTCTTTCACAGGCCCATTTCCTCAAGGATTTTGAAAACTCTGTAAGGATACTGCAGGCTTGTGGATCTAGGATGGATGAGGAACATCCCTGCCAATCATCCATGGAACACAGATTTGGGTGGAATGACCACTATGATGCTCTACCTCAAGACACATTGAGCTATGCCTGTTTCACCCCACCTAAGCTCTCTAGCTGGTCCTCAGGGATTGGAGAATAAATGGTGAAGGCAAAGGAGCCCAGAGAAGTGAGGTCACAGATGCACAAAGGCTCCAAACACTACTAAAGGCTCAACTGTATCTTGAGAGTACACTTACAGCACAAATGTATTGATTCAGTTATTAAGAATTTAAAGTGACCACAAGTGAATTAAGCTTCATCCTGGGAACACAATGGTGGGAGACTGTATTACATCCATACCAATGAAGCTGCTATGCCTGTCTGGTACATTCCCATTATTCTCTCTATCTTTCTCTTTTGTATAAGTGAACTGGCCTCACTGATGTTCTTACGTATAACATACTGTGCCTTGTTGAGAGCTTTAAATGTCCTGTTTCTTCACCTCAAAATGATTTTCTGGTATATCTTTGACTCACTTCTTTGGCTTCATATATGCATTCACATGGTACCTTCCACCAAAGCACTTCACTATAACTCTAATTTACAATTAATACTACCCTGCACACTGTGTCACTGTCCTGAAGGAAGGACCTATCACTTTACAGTCGTATAGAATTTAACTTTTGTGCCTACATTACTTGCCATCAGCTTCCCTTGCTAGAAGTCAACTTCCCTGATGATAAGGATTAAGTATCCTGAGAATGCATTACTACTGACAGACAAGTGTTAAATGTTCTATACATATTAGCTGATAAAATGAATAAGCAAAGGGAGGGATGCTATCTTTGTGAAAGCAAAGAAAAGAAATTGACCTAGTGTTTCAGGGGAGACTACTTTGTGGTGTG
Source organism: Cavia porcellus (assembly GCF_034190915.1). Taxonomy (NCBI): domain Eukaryota; kingdom Metazoa; phylum Chordata; class Mammalia; order Rodentia; family Caviidae; genus Cavia; species Cavia porcellus. The sequence continues at coordinate 76,649,771 of NW_026947490.1, forward strand.
CACGTGTATGTGTGCAAGCGTGTGTGTGTGTGTGTGTGTGTGTGTGTGTGTGTGTGTTCCTGTATCCGACAGAGAGGAGAGCAGAGGAGGAAAATTGATAGTAGTCTTTCAAAAATATTGTGTATAACAGAAGAAGAAATGCTATTTGCAGTTAATCAAAACCAGTACGCATTTTCCACCATACTAAATTGAGCAAGACTCTCTAAAAATCAATGGATAAATAATGGCTACTTCCTCAAGGTCACATGAGTAGTCAGTGGCAGAGCCAAAATTAAAAGCCAATGTTTAATCTTCTAAAGGGTTATTTGTGTTTAAAAAGAAATACCTATTAATTCACAATAAATTTCTAGTTGTTGTGCTGTATGAGGAAAACATTTTAGACTACAATATTTTTCACATTGCCAGACATCTTTATTTCCATTCTACACTTTTCTCTTTCTTATTAGTATGCTACAAAGGTGGGCAGATACTGAAAGTTATCAATCACTGAGTTAGTTACATGCAAACCAATGTGCTGATCTGTTTTTAGGGCAACGTACAACTAAAATCATCTCATTACATCAACAGAGATTTTGCAGTTTTCATATGAAAAACACAAATGGTAATAAATATATGAAAAATGTTTAACATCATTGGTCATTCAAGGAATGTAAATTAAAACAACACTGAAACATCATCTCATATCAAGAAATTAACCAATGACAGATGCTTATGGGTGTGTGGGGAAAAAGAACTCTTGGGAGTGTAGACCGGTACAACCACTGTGGAAATCACTCTTAGGGATTCTTCAAAAAAGTAGGATTAGAGGTTCCAGTTGACCCATCTATTCCTCTTCTGTGTATTTTCCCAGAAGATTTGAAAACATCAGACCCAGAGATATATGTGCACTTATGGTTATGGCTGCACAACTTGTAATAACCAGATTTGGAAATAATCCAAATAAACATTATCTGAAAAATGGATAAAAAAGATACAGTATTTCTATATAATGGCATACTACTAATCCATTAAGAATGATAAACCCGAGGCTTTTATAGGTAAATTGACACATCTGGAAGCCATCCTTGTTATTGATTAAAAACTGGTAGTCAGCTTAACGCCAGCTGAATTAAATCAGCATGGTGCTGAGCATAGATGTTCCACTTGAGGAAAGTTGCAGCATAAATAGAGACATGGCGAAGGAGAAGTGAGGCATTGTGGGTTTCTCTAAATGTTGCTGTTTGAGCCATTGATTCTCCTGGAGGAGCTCCTCATGACTAGCCTTCCCAGTGTGAGTTTGTCTATTGTCATCAGAGGAGGTCAGGACCTTGTTGGTCAGAGTGGCTGTTATTCACTTTTGGGAAGCTCTGATGCTTACATGGAGCATCGCTTCCTGTCTCTGGAGGGGAAGATGTGTGCTGTTTAGTCTCCAGGAGAAGCTCGTCATGCTGGCTTCCTGGTATGTACTCAATTGTGCTTATTGTCTGAGGAGCTCAGGACCTCTGTGTCGCTGACGATGGCTGTGGTGCTTTTCAGGGCAACCCCGGTTCTTATTCTGAGCATGACTTCTCACCTCCAGCATAGAACCCTCAACCTATCAGCACAGCTCCTTCACCCTGCTGGCATAGACTTCCTGGCTTCCACTGCTGACCTTTGGACCTTCCCAGATCAGATCTGTAAAACAGACTGATGTGAGACCTTATCGTTGGCTCTAGATTTTTTAAATTTCTGTCACCTTGTTTTGAAATGATATGTTGCCACTACTTTTTGTCGTTATTGTCATTTTGCTTTTGGTGTTGTTTTTAATTGTTCACTTCTTGGTTTTTCCATTTTCTTTCTCTTTAAAATAAAAAAAGGAGACTTTGAAAGCTATGAATTACAGCATTGTATAGTCTTAAAAATTAAAGTGAAATGGGAGAAATTCACTTTCAAATGCTTCCTATTTATCCAGAGTGGCTTTTTGGCATCTCTCTTTTCCTCCTTTCTTCAAATAAAATTTTTCTTTTATTTAAAAAAAATATAGGGAAATGCTTAATCTGAAAAAAATTAGCCTTTCTGTTTGCTTCCCTCTTTCTCCCATAATTCCCTCTATGCTTTACTTCCTACCTCTAAAAGTACAATTCTTCCTGGTACATTTTTACAGTGTGTTTTCCAAGTGATAGCTAAAAGTTTGATAAATGCAGTCCTTACCAAAGATTCAGCTTCATAGTTTTCAGTTTTCTATTAAAAAAAATTGCATGAGACTGGAGTTAATAAAGAAACCGCCATGAATGCTATGTGTCTTATACTAATAATATCCAGTCATTTGAGTAACTCTGTAAAGTCTCATTAGTATTGAGGACTTTTCGTTCAGCAGCATTTGCATGAAAAGTTCCAGTTAATTATAACATTCAAAAATTAAATCAAAGATGAAAATAACATGATAGCAAAAGAATGGACAGGATTGATGGATCCATAATATGCTTCAACTTTGAAATCAAACTCAAATAAGTACTTGTTAAATATTTATTGTAAATTTAAGTCATTTATAATCTTAATGTATATTAAAATACATAGTATTTTTATCTATTCTTAGAGAATAATGGCCATTTATATTGTCTGTAATTTAGCGGTTCAAGTTTTATGTCAAATACATTTTGAAGTGCATTAATATATTTTTCTATTTGCTGAGATCTCATATCAATCATCTTTCAAGCTCCTATCGCTAAATTTCTCTACCTGTTTACTATCTCTTCATAAATAACCTTACTGCAATTGCCTTTCAGTAAAAGTAAATTATTCCAACAACCTCCCTGCATCCACTTGCACCTATGCAAATTTGCTATCAGAACAGCGCTGGGGATCCTTTAAGAACGTTATCCAAGTCATGTCCTCCCACTGTTCATCCTCTATATGTTCCTCATGTTCCTAAAAGGAAGGCAAGGTCGTTTGCGCGGCCTTTGCAAGCCTATGCAAATGCCCCTTCCCTCTGCCTGTTGTCTTCCCTTGCTGCTAATCCTGGTTCACTTTTTTCTACCAAAATCGTCCTCCTGGTTTTTCCTCTTCTATGTTACTCCTGTGTCCATGCCAACATCTTGAACTATTTGTCGGTCTGCTGAATACTGTTCTCCCAAGTGGACCTTCTGTCCTTCAGGTCTGTAAAGTTACTAATTGTTTTTGGTTCGTTCTCCATCTTGATCCAAATTTATATTCACTACATTCCAGTAAGCTTTCTCCAAGCTTCCTTTTTAATACCCATTTGAGTGTAGCGATAGCAACAGCTATCATAAATGTTATAAAGTTTAAGGAGTTGGCAATTGTCTGTCACTATCCTCTTCTATATTAATTCAAAATGAGTATCCTGAGGGCAGTTTTCATCTGTTTTATTCAGCAATGCATCTCCAGTACCTAGGGAAACGCCTTACACCAGTGTGTCCGATATTCAAAGTTTCTTTTTTCCTTTGTGGATTATAGCAGAAGTCCAAAATTATGAGAATAGATCTAGTTATTATTAAAAATTCTTTGGCTTGATAGTGGATTTTGATTGAAACAAATATTTTGTACTATATGATCCATTTCATTATGTCTGAAACTTTATAGTTGTTTGAGTAACCTCAAATTAATTAGAGTTGTTTTAGAGTAACCCAAATTAATTCACATAATGAGGCAAAAAGATAGACAAATGAATAAACTATTTAACTGAATCGCAGACAATTAAAAAACATCATGAATTACTACCTGTATAATCCACATTCTTATAAGGAAATTTTCAATGTAATGACTTAGCTTATTTATAGAGACAAGAAAAGATCAAAACTATGCTGGTATCCTTGTCTTCTTTCTGTATTTTCAACTCTATTTCATTTTTAGACAGCTGTATGCAGATATCAAATCTATAATTGTACAAGTCTAAGTCATACAATTTTTAAAAGTCTGAACATTCTTCATAATGTCCTATTTTTCAGTGTATTTCTCTGCTTCTTCAAACCTGAAATACTATTGTTAGTGATTTTTCCACCCTAATAGATGATAAAAAATACAGATATGTTTTATGTTACAGAGTTCATAAAGGAGAATAACCTTTTTACCAGCATGAAGTGAAAAAGACTCAGAGGAATGTTCTTTACTGGAAAGGAAAATGATTAATTAATAGCTTTGTTCTATGTATTCAAAAATAATTCCAGGAATAGGGTTGCATAGAAAGTGAACGCATTAGACCACCAACACATTTCAGTAGACATCCCTTGGTAAGTTAAAGGACAATGGCTTTCTCCATGTATCTGTGCAATCTTTCTAATAATTGAAGAAACAAGGAACAGAAAGTGTTTCCAAGTGTGAGTAAAAGATAAAAATTCTCCTGAAACATCTGAAATGTTACCTATGATTTGTACTCACTTCTTTGACCTTGAGAGACTTTAGCTAGACTTTGAACATTGACTACAAAGTGCAAAACAAGAACTAAATGGTATTGTAAGAGAAAGAACTCTCAGGGGCAAGTGTTTTCTTAGAAAGATTAACACATGTTTTTGCAACTCACCAACTTTGCAACTTTTTAAGAAGCTGTGCTTAGTGACACGGTATTTGGTTGAAAATTATTCTAGTCTCGTCTTTTAAACCTTTTTAAAAATAAATCTAGGGTTATTTGAATTTCGAAAACAAATAGTTACTTTTGAAAATCAAGTAGGACACATTTTCTGTAATTCTGACACTTCTTAAACCTCAGATAAACTCATATAAATGTAGTTTTAACCAGAATGTGTATCCCAGAAACTTTTTAGGTTAAGTGATTTTTAAAAGCTGCCCTGAGTCACCACCAAAAGTGGGAAGCTCTTTTTATATAGCTTTTTAAGTAAAATGTGCAAAACACACAACCTGTCACCTCTACCATGATGACCTAACGGTAAAACAAATCACTCCTAAATTTAATGGAATAAAAGAAATATTTATTCCGATTACAGATTGGATCATCACTGCTCTGTATCATCAGGATGGAATGAGGAGGATGGACTGAGAAACTGACATGCAGCCCTTGAGAACTCTGGCCTCATTGTTGCAGAGTATCTTGTCTGTACACTGTTTCTTATCATGTAGTCACAAATGCCTACACAAGTTGAAAGGCTTGGAAAATACATTTTACTTTTTGATTGCTAGATTCTGCTGTAGTTTCTGGATCCAGTAATATATTGCTGTGGATATTTTAGGAAAACAGAATTGTCATACACACATTATGCATGTTTGTGTGCGTGTGTGTGTGTGTGTGTGTACTGCCTTATATGTGTGTGAGAATGCAATACTGCACTAAATAGATTATTCTAGTATCACCTTAAGGATAGCAACACAAAATAGGTTATTTTCTTCAACACTATAGTGTCTGATGTTAACTGAATGTACTTATTTTCTTCCGAGAAATTCTTTTGCAAAGTTTTCTATTTTTGCTGTGAAACTTGCCTGAGTATGTTGTTGCTGGTTGTGATCAGAATCATATTTGTATGCACTGCAGACTCTGCATTTGCCATTGCAAGAAAAGTATTTCTCCCTATATGTAAAGTGCAAAAGAACGGAGCTAACTGGATGCAGGCAGCGTCTACATCCGTACTTCACCTTACCTCCATGTGCACTCCCTAGCCTCCTTCTCAATATCTGTCAACATCACTTCCCTTTCTTCCTAGGGAAGTGGAGGCAGCAAATATTTTAACATCCACTGCTGACAGCCACTTGGGCCCAACACAATTCTATTTATTTTCTCAAGAATTATCATATTGAATTTATTCTTCATTTTAAAATGAGATCTAATTATGCCACTCTTATTGCTATTGTAAAAACCTTAATTGAAGTGCTTTAAAAAGCCCAGGGAAGGGGCTGGGAATTTAGCTCAGTGGCATAAGCACCTGCCTTGCAAGCAGGCAGTCGTGAGTTCGATCCCTGGTACCGGTAAAAATACAAAAAAATTTAAAAAGCCCAGGGAGACAACTTAAGTGTGCTAATCTGGCCAGATGAGACAAAATGAATGGTGGTATCTGTCATAAGCCGAAGAGCTATGAGCAGAAATAGAAATAGAGACACTAATAATGTACCATGTAATCACAGAGGGCTGGACCTGGCTCACTGTCTGCTTAAGGGTAACACTTTAAGAATTGTTGAACACCTTGGTTCCCCAAACTACATTCTGAGAAACAGAAAATGTTACTTAGGACAATTGTCCTGGAATAGGGAGAAAGGTAGGATCCTCAACTTCAAAAGAGAATCCCACAGGTCTGCTAGATTTTTTTTAATGTTGCAACATCATAAAAAAATAATTATAAATTATAAATAACTTCGCTGGTGGAGGCTTTGTTTACCATTGCAATCAAAGGAGAAAAATTCCAAGTAAATCAGGGTGGGGCCTATCAGAGAGAAGGCTCACTAAGTTGCTAAGTTATCCAGGCTAGACTTGAACTTGAGGTCCTTCTACCTCCACTGGCAAGAATGCTGAAATTATAGACCTGCTTCCTTTATTTTCTCGTTGTTCCCAGAGAAGTCAGCATCTTTCTTTTCTTCTTTCTTGATTTTCTTGTTTCCATCTCCTGACCCTCAATTTCAGAAGCAATAGCTACTTTTTGTTATATGTTATAAAACATCATCAACATATAAAATAAGAAGCATTTCTCAAGGAAAAATGCAAGTTATTTTCTTCACACATAATTTGAAATACCAGTGAGAACCAATGAGTTAAGCACAACACTGCTGACATTAAAAATATTCTATGCTTGACTCAGAATACTGTTCTATTCTTAAAATGATTTCCAATCCTAACAAGAAATGGGACTTGTCCATATACCAAATGTCAATTAAGCACAGAAATTTTGATGCAAAGTTTTTAGAATAAGGAAAGAAATTGCCTTGTCCCCGGTTTCAAGCCACCTATCATGGCACCAATCAGCTGGACTTGAACAAATTCATGTTCAGCTTTTGCTAGTTTGGAGAGAATGGTTACACCTCTCCTTGTCTGGCTTTGGGAGTCTGAACATTGGAAGGACCATACTTCGGGGAGATAGATATCCCTCCTACCAGTTCTAGGCCTGGCTTTCTGCCACCCACTCCCAGTGTAAATTACTTCATCACAAACCCTCCTCCTTATAACAGGATGTAATTCCTTGTCACAGCCAATTGCTCACTGGGCTCCAACATACACCAGAATTGTTTGCTAAGTCTTGTATCCTCAAAAGAGAAGAAAAGAAACAAAAGAATGAGGCAAAAGTGTGAAAAGGAATCAAAATAAAACATGCAGATCCACAGTCTCCTGCCAATATTGTACAAAGATGCTTTGAACGTTCTGGGATTCCTGCCGCATGTGGCTGTTTTGGTGAGAGACAAGAATTCTTATACTCCAGAATAAAATGCAGGTACATTATAGGAAAAATACATATTGGTGTACAAAGGAAAGTGACTCCAGTGCATTTCACACTGGATTACACTTTTCTAAAGTATATGTATGGGAACTAGCCAGATAAAAATATCAGTTTTCTGACATAAAATATATTTTGTTTCTTGCCCTTAAAGCAATCTGCACTTAGCTGACACTATAGCAGTGACCACTTAATCTGTGTTTTCTCTTTCCACAATTTCAGTTGTCCAAGATCAATTGTAGACTAAAAATGCTTAATGGTTTTTGAGCATTGAACTGTGTGTTGTAAGTAGTGTGAATTCTTGCTTTCATTGAGCTGTGTCCTGCCTGAGACATGAATTATTTGCTTTCACACTTTTAAATATGTGCGTCTGTTAATCACTGAGTGGCTATTTTAGATTCAGATCAATTGTCTCCCTAACTTGTGCTCATTTTCAAGAAGTGCCTGTTTACTCAACAATGGCCCCAAAGTGCAACAGCATCACTGCAAAAAGATCACCAGGGCTGAAAGCATGGAGGAGATATTAACTGTAGGACTTGTGACCAACTGTAGGGCACATAGGAAAAACATACAGTGTGGAAGACTCCATATTTTCTGAGTTTCAGAAATCCAGTATAGGAGTTGGTAGTTATCCTCCATAGTTAAAGAAAGGCTACACAATACTCAGAGTAAAATAAATGAAAGTGGTTTTGAGTGAGTTTTGCATAAACATAATTATACAGCAAGTTCTAATTCATAATGTGTTGGTGGGAGTGTCCATCAGAACTTCAGGTCTCTGATTCCAGATATAACTAGATAGAAAACCTTGGCAAGCAGATTAATTGTGAGAAAATGCTTAACATTTGAGTTGCAGAATGTCTTATTTTATAATAAATAAAAATAACAAATTAGAAGAATTAAATAATAATTATTCTACTGAAAACAGTATGAGATACCACATAGAACAATGATAGTCATAAACTTCTGGGTGTAAACTTTTGTTGCTTCTGAGTAATTTAAATCTGAGTCCTTGATTCCATTATTTTTTTCCATTTCCTGATTTTCCTACTTGTAGAATTTTTAACGGATTATTTTTCATGATAATAAACAAAATATGCCCAAAATAATTTAATAAAAAATTTATGAATTACATAGGAAAATGTCAATAAATCAAGTATTTATATGTAAATTTCTTCAATGATGAACGTAAATTTAAGGTTCACACTTAAAAAATGTCACCCCAAATCATGTTCTTCTTGAACTGAAGTACCCAAAACAGCAGCCTCAGTAGCATTTGGCAAGTTATATCTATATAATGTTTTGGCCAAAGACAATGGGATCAGAAACTGGAGATGGTGCAGCATCCTATAGTCTGTCAAGTTCCCAGGTGATCCCTGAGAGGTTTAAAGGAGAAACCCTGCAAAAAAAGGACTCAGCCTTGGAGTCAAGCAGAATAGTGTCCCCAGGCAGAGACAGCTTAGAAGAGCTCGTCTGTACTGTGATGGCTGCGAGGATTTGGGGCTCACTAGCAGCAAATCATTGTCACCTGAGAAGAGAACATAGGTCTGCATTTCAAAATGATCTAGTATGTGGAAATTTACCTATTAAATATTGAAAGGAAACCACTGTTTTCCTATATTTATTATGTTATATTGCCAAGTCAGTTATAGTTCCTACTGAGTTCAAAAACTTAATCATTGATATCTGCAATAAAATTCTGCACTTGAAAACTTACAAAAATACATATTAACTCTGATTTTATGAGACTCTGAGTTTCCTCTCCCAACCTAAAAATAGTTTCTGATAAAATGAGAAATATTGCTCCATTTTCCAATAGTGATTCTCATCAGATAATAAGGATTTAGTAGCACATAAACATAAAACTTCAGAACTATGGATGCTCTGAGAAAGTTTCATATAGCACATCTTTATTGAAAAATAGAAATAGTGCAGTGTCATCCAGGTATCTAAATAATCTGGCTGTAGATTATTTTGATGCTCACATATTCATTTATCTGCTCATTCTCCATTCATGGGAGCACTCACCTAGTGTCAGTTCAAAAAGTGCTCAGGGTAACAAAATGACAGAAGAATCTGGTAACACAATACTAAGGACCTTCACTTTGGTGTCCATGAGAAACAAACAAAAAATTACGAACAAGTTATAACATGAGCAGACTCCTGTGTGTATCACAAGGGCTTGGGATTGATGAAGATTGAAGGTCTTGCTAAAGTTCTAAGTAAAGTATCGAAATATTGTAGAAGTGTACAACTGATCTATTATTTGAAAAGTGCCTGTTTATACCCATGTTAGAAAAATACAAGATTTTTATTTTACCAGTGTTTATAACACACATTAATTATTAAATAAAAATGTTATACTTCACTAAACAATTTATTTTGGGATAGTCATAAATTAACATATTTATGTGATGCAAACACATGCTAATGAAAATAATTTTTAAAACCATGCAATTGTAAGAAATAGCATAGATAAATTCCAGGTGTTAGGTTTCTTCCTCTGGTAGTAACTATAGTATAATATCACAACCATGATGTTGGTATCTGCACCCCCAGGGAGCAGTGTTTACCACCAGCATAGGGATATGACTAATGCCCCCTTGTAACCACTTCTACCTGCCTCCATATTCACTTTCTCCCTTAATGTCTTGCAAATCACCAAACTGTCCTACATTTATATAATCTTTTCACTCTAAGAACATCATATAAATGGCATCATTCAAAACATAATGCTTTGGGGCTGGATTTTCTCACTCAGCATAATTTTCGGCTGATTGATTCAAGCTGATAACAAGTAACGACAGTTACTTTTTACTTCTCAGCATATCCCGTGTTATGGATGTATCTTTGACCATTTGCCTGCTGAAAGACAGCTAGATTACTTTTACTTTAGGGCTTCTAGAAATAAAGCTGCTATAACATTTGTGTATTTTTTAATGAGGACATAGATTTCTTTTTTCCTCCATAATAAATGTCTGTAGTGAAATTGCCTAGTTGCATGGTTGTTTTGTGTTTGGTTTGTTGCACATCACGTGCTCATAGGTGGAGATTTTCTGAGCGAGCTATTGCATCATGTGATATTAGGATTAAGGGTGTGTGATGCTAAATTAACCCTCTGACTGGAATAAGCATGTATCTCTGTGGCACCAGTGAAAAGACTGAAAGCTTTTATGAAAGAGAAAGAAAGCCTGGCTGCTTGCTGTTTCCCTGATTTGCTGCCTTCCGCCATGTATCTCATGAACTGTTTATCCTATGTGATGCTCCTCTTCCATGCCATCTTGCCTAGGAGCCAGCGTACTATGATCTGAAATTTCTACATGCTGTGAGCTGAGATAAACCTTTTCTTCTTTAACATGTGGGTGTCAGTTATTTTGATCCAGTGATGAGAAAAGTAACTAAGACAAATTTTGGTACCAGAGAATTGGAGTCATGGCTATGATGCTACCTGGCCATGTGTTTCAGAAGCCACTGGAATTGGCTCATGGAAAGAATTTGGGAAGGTGTGGAGATTTTGATGGAAGAAGCAGCCTGTAATGCTGTAAGTGGAACTTAAAGATTCTGGGAAGATCTTAGAAGACCAGAATGAACACAGAAATATTGCACTAGTAAGGATCAGACGCAGGATCTTTGGAAGAATGGTTACATCGCCTGTTGGATTCTAGACTATGTGTGTTATGATTTAGCAGAAAATTTGTCTGGTTTCCTCTCTTGTCCAGAGACTTTGTCTGAGACTAATCATGGCAGACTCATTAATCTAATTAATCTTGCAGACTAATTAATCTTGCAGAAAAACTTTCAAGATTTTCTAATATTGAGGTAATGCAATGCTACTATTGGGAGAATGTAGCCAGATCTATTTTGAGAATCAAAAGCAAAGAGCACAGCAGAATGATTTAAAACATTTCAATGTTGACCAGAAAGGAATTTCTATTAAAGTCATGAACTGTATAGAAGAAGCAGAGAACTTTTCTGAAAAAGGAAGAGGAAATAGAAAAGGGTACCCTGAGAAAACCTCAAAGCCAGCATAAGTTCTCCTTTTTGTAGCCTCGAAATTAGAAAGGTGAAAGTTTTAGCTGTAAGAAGAGTGCCCCTAGAGCACCATGTTCCAGAGCTGAGGTATCCTATAGAAGTTGTGCTTCAAGATTTGATTAATAGTGTGCAGCAATCTAGGCACTCAGTCTCTAAATCCAAGAGCAAAGAAAGTCTGGCTGCTGCTTAAACGAAATAGAAATGGAAAAGTAGTATGTGAAAAAAATCAATATTTTTGGTAAGAAAAAGAAAATCAAAACACTGAGATTCTATCTTCCTCCAATAAGAATGATACTATTAAGGACTCATTAAAAAACAAGGTGCTGGCAAGGATGTGAGAAAAAAGGAATATCTCTACATTGTTGATGGGGGTAAAAACTAGTACAACTACTATAGAGATCAGTATGGATATTTCTCCAAAAAAATAAAACAGAAATTTTATTTGACCCATTTATACCTCTTCTGGTTATCTTTCTCAAAGAGGTAAGTCTCTGTGTGACAGTCATGCATGCATACCCATATTTACTGCTCACAATTCACATAGCTAAATCATGGAAACAACCCAGCTATCCATCAACACATGAACAGAGGAAATATAGTGTATACACTCAATGGATTGCTGCTTATCCATAAAGAAGGAGAAACAAGTAACTTGCAGGAAAACAGATAGACTCTGGAACCATAATAATAGGTACAATAATTCAAAAGGTTATATATTGCATTTAAAAATCTTATAATAGAAACCTAATATTTAAACATTTTCAAAAGTAGAGGACAGAAGAGACGGTAGGAAGGAAGAAACTTCAGAGATGGGAGATTTTCTCAGTCACTTTTTCATCACCTGAACAAAATATTATGTCACAATTTAAAGAAACAAAGGTTTATTTTGGGCCACATTTCATCTGGCTGGCTCCATTGCAGGATGGGCATGGCACAGGAGCATGAGAGAGGAGAACTGTTTATGGCACGGATTCCATGCTGGGAGATAGATAAACATTCCAGTGTATGGTCACAGTGGCCTGGCTCTTTTGACCAGACTACTTACTCATGGAAAGACAACTATAAACCAAATAATCCAGTTATCTTCCAAAAGTCTCCTGACAAGCACATGCACCCCTGGATGTTATCTAGTTTTAAATCATGACAGAGAAGAGTCAGGGTAAGAGAGGAAAAAAAACAAATAAAAATGTTCAAGATGTAATATCCATATATAACAACTCTCAGTACAGATGTAATTAGTATGAATTTTTGTTTTGTTTTTGATACATTCTCTATTCGTCATATTGATATATGTGACAAACCCTCCATCAAGGCTCTTTGACTTAACTCCTGTAGATATAAGTTCATAATTCAAATATATGAGTTCACTTTATTTTATGCTAATGTATCTAAATTGTTCCAGCAAATTCCAGTTTCAGTTCTGCTATAAAAAGAGTAAAAAAAATCAATTATGTCAATTCTTATACTAGAAAGAAAGAAAGAAAGAAAGAAAGAAAGAAAGAAAGAAAAGAGTCATATAAACCACACGTTCATAACTTCCCTTGGGAAAAGAATTGATGTCAGAGGTAAATCACCATTGTAAAACTGGGAGAAGTTGTTGACTCTAGCGACTTGGTTAAGAAACTTCTGGAAACCTTGTACTTAGGAGAATTTGCACATTTTGATAAGATTTACCTTAGACCACCTCTCAGATCCTGGTATTTAAAGAGGAGGGGAAGACAAACATTGGTGTAATATTCCCAAGTCATCTCTACAACACAAGTCTTTTTGAAAATGATTCTGAAATTCTAGTCACAGTTTCAAAGAAAGGAATTCACTCCAGCCCAGTTATTCTTCCTGCTAGGAAATTGGAGTAAGTAATCTCTGTAAGAAGAAATATGTATCAAGGTGCATAAAACTCCTTGGGGTGAAATGCACACTAAACCTGTTGGGATACTACAAAACATTTTCCCTGACGATGCCTTTTTACACACTAAGTTTCCATTATCATAATAGTAAATTGTAGCTACAGTAGTGTCAAAGCATAGCTTGCCTGAGGAGAGCTTCTGAGGAAAGCCTGGCTCCATGAGACATAAATAAGGACAAGAGAGGAAAATAAAGCATCTAGCAGCAATAAACATTAAGAAAAGGTCGAATTGTAAATAGACTTACACAAATCCTAACAAAATAAGGTATTTACCTAAAAATCCATTGCTCCAAACAACATATGTAGCCTCCAAAAAGGCAACCTAAGAGAAGAACAAATGCATCATAAATGCAAAAATAAAGGAATCACACACACACACACACAAAAAGACTCAGATATGGTACAGATATTGGAATGACAGAATTTTAAAATAATTACAATACTTATGATTCACAAGTTTTTCTAATGATAAAGGAAAAATAGAAGGAAATGTTGGATAATATAAGCATAAAGGTGAAAAAATAATAAGAGGAAGAGGACCAAGAAAGGGAGGGATCAGGAATAAAGGGTTACAAAAAGGATAAAAATATGTTATACCCTTGTGCCAGCTTCCCATCATGAAGGTAATCATTAAATACTGCAAGTACCAACCAATGCAATTTGTTGAGAGATCACAGGAGAGAAGCAATACATGATTAAATAAGACTACACAATATGTGAAAGAAAAACATTTGCTAAAGCAAGTGGGGAGTTATGCTGGTAAATGGAGTACCTGTGGAATGAAAGAATTTGTAAGACCAATGAACTGGAAAAAAGACAAATAAAAGGGACAGAAACACCATGTTCTAGTAACATGCTAGTGAACCATTGTGGATGTGTTAATTCTGAACCACTGTGCACGCATATTGGAATCAATCAGTTAAGGAAATAGGTAGCAGGTAAGGGATACCAGACCTCTCAGTGCTGATTTTTAAAGAAGCAAAAGGATGAAGCTAGAATGATCCATGTAGTAACTGATTAGAATTGGAAACCTCAGAGCTGATTCACATTTATCAATATACAAAGGGATGCATATGGAAATGTTTATAGATATGTATGTATGCATATATATATATATATATATACACAAGAATCTCTCTTACTACATGGACCTTTTTTCTGTAAAAGGAATTGGATTCCATTAGCGAAAGAACTATGCCTAGACTTTTTGTTTGGATTATACAATGTTTCTTATTCTATCCACTCACTGATTCTTTCCTCTTGGAAACTCCATTCTGTTTTTGAGTTTATCCACTGAGTCTTACAGTTTTGCATTCAGTATAATTTTTTAGCATTTTTATTGAAAATTTACAATTTCTGTCTTGAAATCTTCTATTTCTTTGCTAAGATGTTCCATTTCTTTGGTGTGACTTTCTGTTTTTTTTTTTTTTAATGATCCTGAGATTGCTGTCAAATACTATTTAATATGATGAATAATTTTAGTTATGTCTTTTCAGTGTTGGCGTCTATCATGGTTTATGTTGGTGACCCCCAAGCCTCATGCGTTTACATTATGCATCTGTGATTGGTTCATTGTATAGTCCTTGGATTCATGGTGTCAGTGCTACACCAACATAGGGGTGGAGCCAGAATGTGATGCAATGGCACGAAGAAGCCATGTCTCTCTCTCATGCTGGTTTCAGCTTGCTGTTTGCAGCCGCCATAAACTGCAGCCCCGCCATGCCACCCTGCCTTGGAGCCAACTGAGTATGGACTGAAACCTCCAAAAACTGTAAGAAATAAACCTTTCTTCCCAACTTTGGCATCAGGTACTTTGTCTCAGCGATGAGTAAAAAAGTAACTAAGATAGCATCTATTAATAGATTAACTTTTTCATTCTATTTAAGATATACCTTGCTTATTATATAATATATGTCACGTTGAAATCATAAGGTCTTAGCACAGTTAGGTAGTCTGAACTTCTGGGGTTATTTACATCAGTGTTTGAACTGGTTTCCTTCAACACTGCTCCAGCAGAGAAAGGAAGAGTGGGTAGGAATACTAGTTCACAATTAACATTGGTTAACCATTTGAATAAGTAAATGACTGTCTTTAATGGTGGGTAGAGGTGCAGTTCCTGGCTCTCCCTTAGATCTCTCCTTTTTAATTTCTTCACTGGTAGCAGCGGGAATGTCTCATTATTCCCGCTCAGGTGGCCCTTGTTGGCATCATAAGAGAAAGGAGAAAGGACAGGTTCATCTTTTTCTGGTTGTTGGTGGTTAAAATTCTGACTCTCTTTAGGTCTCCCCTGACACTCTTTCAGCAGGTAGGACCTTTAGTTACTGTTTATGAGAACCTCGCTGGTAGTGTGTGTTGGGCGAGGTATCCTTACTGGATGCTGAGAATGTTATGGCTCTGTACTCTGCCATGGCAGATGCATGGCCACGTCTCCTCATAGCCTGGCAGCAAGAAATTTAGGATCTTATCTAAACTAGGATAGACAAGGATGAAATCACACATTTCATTTGTTTGGTGTGTGTGTGTGTGTGTGTGTGTGTGTGTGTGTGTGTGTGTGTTGTACAAGACTGTGTGCTTGGCTGTAAGAGAGTAGTTATTGATCTTTTCTCTTTCTTGCTGAGGTTCTCTTTTGCCTTTTCCTTTTCCTGATCCTAAGACAGGATTTATTGTGGGAACATCCTGATCTTAGGTTGACCACAGATAGGATGCCTTATAGCTCTTGGAATTTGTAAGATCATCCTATTTTTCACCATATTTCCTTTTTCCTTTTTTCCAACAAGGTTTTGCTATGCTAAGTGAGTTCAAGGTTCAGGGTAGCCTTGAACTCACTTTGTAGCTCAGCCCAGCCTTGAACTTGCAGCAGTGCTCCTGTCTCAGCCTCCTGAATACTGGGATTATAGGTATGTAGCACAACCCCCAGTGAAATACCATATTTCTTTAACATAATGTGAGCCTAAAACATGCTCCTAACTTTATAATATTTCACTGTTTAACAGAATGAATCCAAGAAGCATGTACCAAAATTTCTTCAAAGTAATTGAGGGAAACCCCATTGTAATTATTTTATTATTAGTAGGTGCTGGCCTCAATGATAATTCCTGGTATCCTCATAAAATTCACAAAGGTCCTATTTCCAGTGTTAGAGTGGAGGCACACAGTTGACTAAAAAGAAGCCTAGTTATACTCCTGTTACGGAAAACATGAGAGAAGCTAAATCTAGGACTCACTGCTGGTACCATCTCTGAGCTTTGCCTGTCTTCCACTTTTAATAATGCGCTTTCAACTTGTTTTGAAGTCCTGTAATACTCCCACTATCTTGTTTTGACTGATTAGACTCTGTTCCATTCTGTATGATAGTATCAAGTTTGCAGGTATAGGCAACTACTTTGAAGGCAATAAGATTCACTATGATGCCCATTCTGGTTTGACTTTGGAAGTCCTGTAATGTTTACAATGTTTAAGTTTTATTGGTTTTGTTCTCTACTGTTTAGTTCAACTTTATAATACCTAATGAGATAGACAATTCTTTTTAAGGAAACAGACATTACGGTAACCATTGTTGATAACCTTGTACTCTGTTCTTACATCATGTACTATGTCTATCCTTGGTTTTGACTGACAGCTTTGTTTTTCCGTATTTGATTTTATTCTCTCCCCCCCAAAAAAAGTAATAAGAACTAAGGAGTAATAAAACCCAAAATGTGTAAATTTTGTTGTAAAAAAGAGAGGGAAAAAAAGTGTGCTAAAGGATACAACTGCAAGTGTGTTTAGGGGTGTTAAATAGCTGACCATATTAATGTTTTTGGTTGGATCATTGAACACAACTGTTTGCAGTCTCTCTGTTTGAATGTTCACTTTGTATGCTTTGATACTGTGCCTTCAGCAACTGTCTCTAAGATGATAATGTGTAATCTATTAACTGGTGATTTCTTACTTTTTTTTTGAGTTCTGTATTACTTGTACCCTTACACCGCTTTGTTTTGTTTTGTTTTTTCTCTTTATCCTTTTAAATAAAATTTAAAATTAAAAAAAGGAATGCACTTTCGTTACTGGTATCTGCTGCTTTGGAAACTTCCTGCTTTGAACTCCCCACATGTATTTTACCCACAATTTTGAAACAGACAGGATCTATCCTGACTCAGACTCATCTGCTCTCACTCTGTGAAGTATACCGTCTCTTTAATAATCTCAGTCTTTTTACTATTTCTGCCTATCAAGTCTTTATTCAGGATATAGAGTCTGGGTATTAAGTGAGACAAAGACATCAGTAAGGTGACAACTACATTGTTACAGAAAGAAGAAAAAGACCCCTATTGATAGTTTCCCTTTAGTTCCCATTAGTGTCTCTGTGCCATCATCTTGGCACAGGATCAAAGTTATTATATTAGTCACTTTCTTGTTATTGATGCTTAATACTCAATAATCATAATTCAAAACACAAGAGACTTATTTTGGCTCAGAGATGCAGTGGATTTAGTACACTGTTAGTCAGCTCCAGTGAGAAATTTTATGGTGGTAAGAAACCAGCAAGCAAGCAAGGAAAAAGGGATAGGAATAAATCTTTCCAAATGATGCCTCTAGGGACTCACTCCTTTCACCCACCTCCAAATATGAGACTTTTAGGGCAGCATGTTAGATCTAAACCATAATATTCCACCCCTCAACAGGTTCATTTCCATATCATTATGAAAAAGGCACTTTAAATACAAGAGTCTCTACATTTCCAGCATTGCTGAAAAATCAGTATCTAAGTCTTCTCTGGGACTCAAGGCAAAGCCTTAGCTGTGAGTTTCTGTTAAAATCTAAAAGAATATTAAAGACCTATGATATATAGTGGCATAAAGTAAATATTATAATTTCAAAAAGGAAGAGTAGAGGAATAGACATAAATTGGACAAAAACATGGCTGAAACCCAGTTGGACAAACATTAAATATTGTAGCCATATGTCTAGCATGCGTGATAAGTTGCAAAGACATGTGACTCCAATAACCTTAAGTTACCGCATGCTATGACTCTGCTAGTTGCAGCCCGCCTGGCTTCTCTTTTTGGCTGTCTGTTCACTGTACGCAACTTTTCTCAATACTCATTGCACATCCTTAGCGTCTCCAACCTTTGGGACTCTCCACTGCAATTTGAGCTTCTCTTTGACAGATTCATACACTGCCTTCCTGTGGGCTTCTGGCAAGGCATGTTACCCTGTCACTCTTTTTTGCCTAACACATTAAGCTCTCTGAGGTTGGTATAGAAGCCTGTATGACCCCACAACTCTTAGATTCTGCAAGCCTGAAAAACCAGTACTCCCTGTATGATGTCAAGGTCAGCTGACAATTTAATGCCAATCATTTCAGCAACTATGCAAGTACTTCCTTTCTGATGAATCTGAAATCATTAAAAGTCATTCATGTCTACCATTTACTCCTGATTGTCAATGTAAATCTCATAAAAAACAATCCATAGCACAGCTTGACCAGATGACTGCCTTGAGATTTCCTCAGATAAATCTGTGCATTGAATCTCAGTGTCCTGCAAAGCCTCAGGACACAGACAAAATGTAGGACAGAATTTCTGCTGGAGCATAATAACACATATGATTCAACTGCAAATATTGACCTTTTTCTCAACTGAGACTTGTTAACCCAAATTTTACTTAGTACAATCCTATCAGCATTTTGATCTTCTGAACTCTGACCAAAACTTTCCAATAATGACTGTTCACAGCATTCTAGTGTTTCTCCACCTGACATCTCTACACCTTTTTAAACTCTTGTCAGTCAGTTCCAAAAGCTTTGGAATCATGCAACACAGTCAGATTTAATGACCTCACTCCTTGTACTGGTTTTTTCTAAGAGTTAGTGTTCTCTTGCTAAGACACAATAACCAGTACTCAGAAGTTAAAGAAGGAGGGAGATTATTTTGACTTACTGTTTCAGGGGATTCAGTCCATGACTGGCAAACTCCAGCACAGAAATGTCATGGCAGAAAACTTCATTGCAGGGTGGCCAGAAAGCAGAAAGAGAAAAGAGGAGGCAGGAATGAAAAATAAAACCTTCCAAACCAGTTACCCACCTTTTTTGACATGACTAACTTTCTAACATTAGAATTTTTAGGGATATTTTATTTTTGAAATATAATGGCCATAACATAAAGAAGAAAATAATTCCAAAAAACTCGATACAGTATTACTTGGATTGTAACTTCCTTAGCTAGTCAGTCTTACTATCTCTATCATTCAATTTTCTTCAGTTTCTTGTATATACATAAAAACTAGCACCACTAGTTTTACTTAGTTGGAGGAACAAGAAAAATAGGACTAACTCCTCTTTTCAGAAGGCGAAGTACCAATCAATAATTTTTGGCAGTTTCTATTTTCAAATTATGTAATTATATTTAAGATATATCTTAAGTCATTTAATTGTAAGTTGCAATTATAAGTTATATATAGTTATTCTTTAATATAAATACTAATCTATTTGGACAGTTATACATTATAAATACCACAAATTATTTATGGATAAGATAATTTTTATTCTTATGTGAAATCAGCAGAAATCTAAAACGCTTACTTACATTAAAGATTTTTTTTTCTTTTTCAGACAGTATCTGACTGTACAGTTCAGCCTTGTCTTAAGCTCACGTTGTAGCCCAGGTTGATCCCAAACTCACAAAATATTCCTGCCTCAGGCTCCCACACACTGGGGTTATACGAATGTGCCAACATGCCAGGCTAGAATGTTTTTTAAGAAAAGAAAGACAACGGCTTAGTAAAAATTTCTTTCTGTAATTGTAAAAGTGATCACATACTAACTAAAATACAGAGTTAAATTTTCTGTAGACATTCACTAAATTCCAAGCATAGAGTTCATAAAGATTTAAATAACTGAAATGTACTTGTGAATATTACTATGTTCCACCTGAGAGGAACAATATAGTGAAATACAACCAATAGATTCTAAGAGAAAAATAAGTACCAAAAACAGTAGAAAAGGGAGTGGCAAGCCTTTCCTATAAATGACCACAGAGAAAATATTCTATAGATAGTCGCAGAGCAAATGTTTTAGTTCATATGATTCCAACTGTACAATTGTCTCATTGCATTCTGATAGCATTCATAAACAACAAACAGCAATATTTATGAGCACTGGAAATTCAATTTCATATATTTTTATGTGTGGTGAAATATTTTACTTTTGATTTCTCCTGTAATCATTTAAATACATAAAAATGCTTTACTTTCTCTTTAATCATTTAAAACATCACAACCATCCTTTAATTTCTCCTTTAATCACTTAAAAATATCAAAACAATGCTGTTGGCAGAATCTGCTATGTGGGTTAGAGACTGAAAATCTTCATTTCAGAAGATTAGTGCACATCCTATGTTATTGGAATTGCTTTAGCATCCTATTTACTGTGAATAATATAAAGATTCTTCTTGATGAAATGTGTGTAATGACTTCTAAGTCAAGCCATAAAATTTACTTTTTTTATTTGTGGAGTTCTCTTGTAAATTTCCTTATATTTAACAGCATAGAGTTAACAGCAGAATCTCTGATACCTGGAACAGGTGATACAGCAAAATTCGTAATTTATCACAAGATAACAAAAAACTCTAAACTTATATGAATTATGTGTTAAATACATAAATTAATCAATCAAAGTGCTGTGTTAGGTCATTTCTCTTGCATGGATTTATATATAAGCAAAGTCATCTAAAGAAAAATGCAGGAGGAAGCTGGGAAGATGGCGGATCAATAAGCAGCAAAGTAAGAAGCCTCTCAGAGAGAAACAGTTCAGATGCTAGAATATAGCATCCTGGAGAAGACGAGATGGAGGGAGATGGATCCTCTCAACCCAGGAAAAAACTAAAGTGAAAAAAGAAAAGAAAAATGTGGACAGAAGGCTGGAGCCAGATGCACTCTCACTGGAGCCACTGTGTGTGAAATGCCACTGGAATTTGAAGACACAGGTCACGGTGAAGTTGGGTGTTGGCAAGCACTAGGGTCTTGGTAGGAAGACATGGTTTTGGAGGGGAGTGGTGGAATGGAGAACAGTACTGGCTCGCAGTGAGTGTGAGAAACTCAGTCCTCCCATGGGAATGGGTGATTGGCTGGGCAATATTTTGGATAAGCTGGGAACCAGAACTGGAGGCTGGCTTCAATCAGCCACTCATAGCACAGAACAGATTGGTGAGAATTGCTTGGATTGAGTCCCATCCCTGTGTGTGTTCCAAAAGCAAAGGATAAGATTCCTCTGAAGCTATCCCTGATTGGCCCATATGTGTGGCACACACTAATGTGGTGAAGAATCTCAGTGGTTGACCAGCTCAGAAGGGAAGAGCCAGCAAGCCCCCAAACCCCAGCTTGTACTTCAGTGGTCAACAGCAGACTGGGGAGGGCAGCAATCTCTGGCCTGCACACTTCAAAGTAATTATAACCAATACAGGTAATACCAGGGATCCTCACTATCCTCTTGTCTGGAAAAAAACAGAAACATGACAAGAGGAAAAACCAAAAGGGAGTCTCCACCCCCCAGGTCAAAAAGTACTGGCCCAGGAGAAGTAAACACAGAAGAGATAAGGGGTTGCACACCTGCAGTTTCCAAAGAAGCGGTATCTGACATTAAGAAATATCTTTGGGAATTTATAAAAGAACTTAAAACAGAAATGCTAGCATAATTAAAGGAAGATATCAGAAAAATAATAAAAGAAATGCTAAGCACCTCTCAAGAAGACACAGATGGAAGAATGGAGGAGCAGAGAAGAAGAAACCTTCGATGAAGAATATAAAAATCTATATATAGACTCTAAATTAAATAATTTAATTAATTAATTAGTTAATTAAATATTTAGTTAAATAATCTAATTAAATATAAATTTAATTTAAATATATATAAAGCATTTTATAGATACATTTATAGATAAATTCATAGATAATTTTATATATAAAGAATTTATAGAATATAAATTAAAGAATATTTTAAAAAATGAATCAGATTCAAGGAGAATACAAAGAAATTTAAAAATCCATTGAAAGTTGGCAAAATTGCTTGTAGCAAACTAACAATAGACTATCAAACTTTGAAGACAGGTTTGCAACTTGTGATGACAAAAGGGAAGAGCTGTTAAAAGTAACAAGGAACCAAGAAGTAACAATCCAAAGGCTAGAAGATGACAATGCATTCTATAGCTTAAGAATAAAAAGGGGGCTGGGGACTTAGTTCAGCGGCATAAGCACCTGCCTTGCAATCAGGTGGTCATGAGTTCAATCCCCGGTACCAAAAAAAAAAAAAAAAAAACTTAAGAATAAAAAATGTGAGTGAAGAAGCGGGGGCAAACACAAACGAAATACAAAAGCTATTTACAGAAATAATTAAAGAAAACTTCCCAAGCATAGGAAAAGGAAATGATATTCAGATATATGAGGCATACAGAACTCTAGGCAGCTATAACCAAAATAGATCTACACCCAGACGTATAATAATTAAGATCCCAGAAATTCAACACAAGAACATAATATTAAAAGCTGTTAAAGAAAAGAAACAGATAACTTATAAAGGAAAACTCATCGGAATCATGACAAGCATCTAGACACAAACCATCAAATCAAGAAGAGTTTGGAGTGAAGTATTCCAAGACTTGAAAGAAAATAACCTCCAACCCAGATTGATGTAACCTGAAAAAATATCTCTCAAAATTAGTGGAGAAACAGTATCCTTCAATGACAAACAGGAACTGTAGGAGTTCTTGACTACCAATCCAACCCTATAAAGAATACTGAAGGACATTCTATATATAGAGAAAAAAGACCATGGCTTCAGGAACAGCGGCAAAGGGGGCTCACTGAATGAGGCAGACAGTGGAATGTAGGGGAAAAGTAGGCAACTAATGGCAGGAAAATAGCATGGCAGAGATGAGGCAGAGAATGTTGGCCATAATCACTAACATAGATGACCTCGATACACAAATAGAAAGAAACACAGGCAGAGGGGCTCAGGAGATAGGTCTGTCAAATTGCTCTATATAAGAAATATAATTAACCTGAAAGAGGGTTTATGGACCAAAAGTCAAATATGAAAAAACAATGCTCTATGTGACAGGGGACCAGAAAAAAGTGGGAGTAGCTTGCCCTTCACCTGCAGATTGGTTGGAAAGACATGACATTTTATGCAATGGAGAACTACTCAGCTATAAAGAAGGGAAACCTAGAGGCTCTTGTAGGTAAATGGATACAACTTGTGATCAAGCTCAGGGGTAAAAAGGTTCAGAACCACTTAGGTAAATAGTGGATTGCCTCCCTAATCTAAAAACTAAAGGAGCTAGTGGGCCACAAAATGTACACTGCACCCTGTGAAAGTGAAAGAGGAGGAATTGTCTAAAGAGAGAAGGCAGAGGACATTGTTAATCTTTTATTAAGATTTGAAATCCATATTATTTTCATTGCTGTTTAGTTTGGTTATATTCTGTTCCAGTTTGTCTACTTGTACTAGATTCAATGGCATGGAAAATTATTTAAAAGATAGGGGGATATACTGTGGTAACCATTTTTAATTTCCTATTAACTTAATCTGAAGTCCTGTGTTGCTTTCACTGTCTTGTCTTTACTGATTTTATTTGAATGTTTTGTTTGGTTGTTGTCTTTTGTTGACTGATTTTATTCAAATCTGTTATGTTTCATAGTATCAAGTCTGAGTGTATAGGCAACTACTCTGACGACAATAAGATTCACTAGAATACCCATTTTGGTTTGACTGTTACCTTCTTTTGAAGTCGTGGAATGTCTCCAGAGTTTTGTCTTTATTGATTCTGTTCTGTACTGCTATGTTCAATTTTATTGTGCCTGATGATATGGGCAACTATATTGAAGATAACAAGAGACATCATGGTAACCATTGTTGATCATCTTGTATTTTGGGTGTAAGTCATATACTATGTCCATCCTTTGTTTGGACTGACCCCATTTTTTCTCATTTGGTTTTATTCTCTTCAAAATACAAAAAAGAAAAATGTATTTCAGAGATAACTAATAATTTTGCAAATTAAAATTTGTTATCATGAGCTACTACCCTGAAAATGGGAGTAGAATTTGTTCACTGTGAATTCATAATCTTGGAAAAATTTTCTTATGTATTGAAAGTACACATTAATGAAGATTTATTAAAATTTTCAAAATAATGACATGTATTATTAAATTAAGTTATTTTGTTCAGAGCTAAAACAGAAAGAAATAGCCTAATATACATTAAATAAACACTGAAGACTAACATTACTCTCCTGAAAATCAAAGACATGAGAACAAGTTAGTGATACTATCAATTTACAAATAAATTATTATAATTTTATTCAAAGCATTATAAGCATATTGTTAATTTAGAAGTACAATTACAATAATAGGACTATTATAAAATTAAATTATAATGTTTATGCTATTTAAACTTCTCTGCTTTATATTTTAACTGTACTAAAATTTAAAAGCATTTGCCTTCTAATTTTATATACTTAAAAATATTTTAAACATTATTGTCCAGCTAATTGCATTTCAAAAATTTATCAATATGTAAGAATAGATTTCTACAGATAGTCATGTCTATATGTGAATCATACTCAGTAATTAGCTATAGAACACTAAGAATGCTTGCATTTTCAATTTTCTACTTTTTTTTTTTTACATTTTCTACTTAAAACAAAGGTATAAACTTATTGGCTTCTTTTTGAAAACCCAGAAATGAATATGTTCAAGTTTTAAATATATAAAATGTAATTACCATACAAGCCTGATATGTTTTCTATCAAAATCCAGAAACATTTAATTTAAAAAAATATTTTGAAGAACTATCTTAATGTTTTCCTAAGAAATGGTCTTTTCGTATACATAAGGACTTTTGCAATCCTTAATGATACTTTCAAAATATACATAAAGTGTAGATTCTCCTATTAGTATCAGTTAAGTACTATGTTTGTATCTAACAAAATTAACTTCCCTTATACACCTTCTGATTCCAAGTTTTGACAGACTTTCTTTATAGCTTCTATTTTGCATAACTATATTGTATTAAAGTTGCAAACCACATCTCACTGCATTACTTGAATATTCTACTAATGATTAGTAGAATTAATAATGCATAGATCCACAATAATTTCAAATTTAATGAGACAGTTAGTTTACTAACACTGTTCTACAACTCCAAAAGCCACTCTATACATTATGTTCATTTTAATTACAGGTGGGAATTTTAACTTCAAATTTAATGGATAGTTCAGATTATAAACCAACTTTAGAAATATCATAGACTCCAAGTTACAGATACTGGGGCATTCACCATTGCTAACTAGAGAGAAAGTCACTTTGGAGAAGTTCAAGAAGGAACTATTGAGAAAGAAGGTATTCTGGAAGTGAGAAGGTGAGAGAGGCTTTCATATCAAAACAGAAAATTAATAAGGAAAAGGAATCCCTATACATGAAAACAAATAAGTGCACAACTGAAAAAGAGAATCAGTGCTCCTCTAACAGGT
This sequence comes from Cavia porcellus, assembly GCF_034190915.1. Classification (NCBI taxonomy): domain Eukaryota; kingdom Metazoa; phylum Chordata; class Mammalia; order Rodentia; family Caviidae; genus Cavia; species Cavia porcellus. The sequence goes on from NW_026947490.1 coordinate 76,675,555, forward strand.
CTGGCCTCCTCTACTCCCAACTTCTCTGGAGAGTAGACATTTTGATAGTGAAGTGAAAAGTCTCAGAGATCAAACAAGCTCTTCAAAGATCAGATTTCTGGAACAGAAATGGGTTCACCCCTCATACGCACACATGTGTCTCCCACTCTGGAAATGAGGAAGCTGCATTTCTTCATTCTCAGCCCTAGCATATACTGCAGGGTAATCTCTCTTCCCAGCAGAGTCAGGTAAGAGAGAGAGGACAGTCGTACAAAGGGAATCCTACCTGAAGTATGGCAGCCCTTAAACCTTCCTGGTCATCCCACTGGCTGATTACCTGGCATGTGCATGCTCAGCTTTCATCACTTGTCTAACTACCCTGCTTGCCCAGGGTGCCCATCGAGTCACAGGAAAGTGGACTTAGACAACTTGGCACTGGCTCTGGGGAGCTGCAAGTCAGATGAGTCATGGTCAGCATGTCTGACCTTCCTGGCACTAGTCCTGCTTGTCTACTGGACCTCTGAATCATAAGAAACAGCCCTGATCACAGGTCAAGTCAGTTCTATTATTGCCTTGCTCACTAGCATACAACTGCAGTCACCAGAGTACACACCCATCTACAAAGAACACTCTTGGTTCCCTGAAGACATAAGACCCATGGCTCTTTGACACAGAAGTTGAGAAGGAACTGCAGCTGCTACCACCAGTGCTCACCAAAGATGAAAGAATTCCACTTAGACCCTGGGCAGTGACAGGGACTCCAGAAGATGGGTGCACATAAGCTGAAGAATACAGACTGCTGCCTCAGAGTGAAGAGCTGAGTGATTTTGAGTAGTCACTGTCTTCTACTGAATCCCAAGCCAGGACATAAAAACAATTCCAGACCCCTGAGGAAACTTACCAGAACTTGGGTAGAAATATGCCCCTCTGTACTCAGTTGTCCCTCACTTAGCAGTGAACAGATCACCAATTCCACCATTACAACTGGGGAGCTGCGTAGAAAGAATTGATAATTGAAGAATGGGTTCAGTATCAGACAATGCTTGCAGAACAGAAGAATGTAATCCTGAGACTGGGTTTGCTTCAGTTTTGCAGTGGAAAGGGCAGAAGTGATACTGATGTGGTTGCATACAGTCGAACCAAGTCAAAGCAAGAATGAAATGGTGTGAACAGTCATGTTCTCCGGCACAGAGATTGTGTGGGAATCAGATATGCATTTTCTGATTGAGTATTTCAAAGGAGTTCCCATTGGATGTATTCTAGGCTTTTTGTTTCATTTTTTTTTACTTTGTTTTTGTTTATTTTTGCTCTTGTCTTGATTTGATAGGAGATTATGTTGTCCTCTTTTCTCGGCTCTATATCTAGTTTCTTCCCATAAAGCTTCTGAGCAACACTATTGCCTGCCTTAGTTATGTTTCCCATTGCTTAGACAAAATACCCAAACTTAAATGAGGAAAGGTTTATAGTAGCTCACAATAACTAGAGGTTTTAGTTCATAGTTGGCTGGCTCCAAGGCAAGGTGTCATAGCAGAGGGGCAGACGTGATAGAAACAGTTCATGGTATGGAAGGCAGAAAACCGAAGGCCTCAAAAGAAGAAAGCAATAACAGCAGCCCTCTTTCTGCCCCTCATAGTCTATCCTGGATGGATAGCACTCACTCTCAGAGTAGGGCACCCTTAATCCTAGCATTACACCATGAATCAATCCCAGCATCACACATCCTAGATCCAGCAACCTCTGCAAAGCTCTGCTCATGAATGCTTGAGGTTTTGAGGGACATTTAGACACAGGCATAACATACCTTATTTCTTGTTCTTCCCACCATTTTATACAGTCTTTCCTACTTGAGTCACCATGAGGCAGCTTGTAAAGTGGTGAAACTACTCTCCCCTGCTGCCTAATGGAATATTTGTGCATGTACCTCTGGTTGTTCAGAGATGCTCAATAGCAAGACATATGAATTACAACCCCATTGCCAAAAGTGGTAAAATTGTCTTCTCAAGTTTTTAATTTGCCATATTCCGCTCTGTCTGTCACACCTGTCTTCTCCATAAATTTAAAAACCAAATAAACAGAAGCAAGGATATCTATATCAATAGATACAGAAAGTATTGCAAATTAAAACAATACTCTTTTAAGACCCTGAAGGAACCATATATAGAAGGACCACATCTGAATTTTATAAAAGCTATTTATGATGAATCAATGACTAACATGATATTAAATGTGGAAAAACTGAAAGCATTTCCTTTAAAATAAATAACAAGACAAAATATCCATTATAATCAGTTTTATCCAATATAGTACTATAAGCATTAGCCAAAGCATTCAAGCAAGAGAAAGAATAAAAGGGGTACATATAGGAAAGAGAAAACTCAAATACCACTATTTGAAGATGATATGATACTATACATAACAGACTCAAGGAAAACCAACAAAAACTCATAGAATTAATAACCAAATTCAGCAATGTAACAGAATTCAAAATCAATGCAGAAACATCAGTAGCATTTGTATACATGAATGAAATCAATGAGAAAAAATATTAAAATAGCATCAAGAAAATTTAAAAGTTAACCTAAATGATGAAGTGAAAGAACTCTACAAAAAAGCCCATAGTATTCTGAAAAAGGAGATGGAAGAGAACACCAGAAACTGGAAGATGCTCCCTGCTCCAAAATGGGAACAAATATTGTCAAAATGATCATACTGTCAAGACTGCTATGTGGATTAATTGCAATCCCAATCGAAGCACCAATGGCATTTTTCACAGACTTAGTGAAAAAAAATTCTAAAATTTGTATAGAATTAGAAAAGATACAGAATAGCAAAAGCAATTTTAGGCAAAAAGAAAAAGATGGAGACATGGCAATACCTCACCTCAAGTTACAAAACAAAGCAATAGTGATATAATGATTTGAGTGCAAAAACAGTCATGTGGATTAATGGAACAGAATTCAGTGATGGTGAACATTTTAGAACTTTTAGTGATACAAACATCCCACTGAGCTGATATATAAATATCCCCAGACACATTCAGCTATTTAATCTCTGACAAAAGGACCAAACTACATATTGGAAGACAAATAGCCTATTTCAAAAATGGTGCTGGAAAAGTTGGATATATGTTTGCAGAAGACTGAAGCTGGACCCACGTTTTAGTGTGTGCTAAAGTAAAATCAAAATGGATCAAATATCTAACTGTTTAAGCAGAAACCACTCAAGAAATAGTGACATGAAAAGACACTTCTCAGAAGTATGAATTTCCAACAACTGTTGGAAAAAGTATTGAACATCATTGGCCATTAGATAAATGCAAATTAAGACGATGCTACGATTCAGCCTTACATCAGCTAAAGTTGCAAATGTCAAAAAGTCAAAGAATCACAAATTCCAGCACAGGTGTGGTAAAAAAACCCTCTTACATTATTGATGGGAATGAAACTAGTACAGACACCATGAAAATCTATATGGAAATTTTGTAAAGACCTAAAATTATTTTTTTCCCTTCCTCTCTTTTTACAACAAAATTTACACATTTTGGATTTTATTACTCCTTAGTTCTTATTACTTTTTTTTGGGGGGGGGATAAAGTCAAATATGGCAGAACAAAGCTGTCAGTCAAAACCAAGGATAGACATAGCACATGGTATAGAACAGAGTACACGGTTATTAACAATGGTTATCAACGTTGTCTCTTGTTTCCTTAAAAAGATTTGTCTATCTCATTAGATATTATAAAGTTGGACAAAACAGTAGAGAACAAGACCAATAAAACTTAGACATTGTAAACATTACAGGACTTCCAAAGGAGACAATAGTCAAACCAGAATGGGCATCTTAGTGAATCTTATTGCCTTCAAAGTAGTTGCCTATACCCTCAGACTTGATACTATCACACAGAATGGAACAGAGTCTAATCAGTCAAAACAAGATCGTGGGAGCATTACAGGACTTCAAAACAAGTTAATAGGAAATCGAAAAGAGTTACTATTATATATCCTAATTTTTAAAAATTTTTCCCTTAATTAAAATAAACATAAGAAATAACTAAATAATTTTTTAAAGAATAATAGTTACCATAGTGTCTGTCTTTTTCCTTGAAATATTTGGATAAAACTTCATATACTATAGCTTCCAATATTTCCATATCAAGAAGCCCAGAATAAAGCCTTTCTAACTAACAAGTGAAAATTTTATAAGGCTTCAAGGCCACATAATGGGGAATCATGATTGCCACATATTTTCATATATTTGAATCATTACATTAGGGAAACTATTCGGTATTCATACATGCGAGATTGATTTATTTCACTTATGAGTATGGTCTCAAGCTGCGCCCATTTATTGATAAATATCTCAATGTGATCCTTCTTTATAACTGAATAATACTCCATTGTATAGAAATACCACAACTTTTTTATCCATTCCTCAGTTGATGGACACTTGGGTTGTTTCCAAGATCTGGCTATTACAAATTGTGCTGCTATAAACATAGGTGCACATAAATCACTGTGGTATGATGCTTTCAGTTCTTCTGGCAATATGTCTAGAAGTGGAATAGCTGGAATAAATGGGATTTCCAATCCCAACTTTTTGAGAAACCTCCAGACAGACCTCCACAAAGGCTGTACCAGTCTACACTCCCACCAACAGTGTAGGAGAGTTCCTTTTTCCCCACAGCCTCTGCAGCATTTGTTGTTGTTGGTTTTCTTGATCCTGGCCATTCTTTCAGGAGTGAGATGGTATCTCAGTGTGGTTTTAATTTGCATTTCTCTAATGACCAATGATGATGAGCATTTTTTCATGTATTTATTTGCCATTTGCATTTCTTCATCTGAGAATTGCGTATTCATCTCAGATGCCCATTTTTGGATTGGATCTTTGAATTTTGGAGGTCTGAGTTTTTTTAATTCTTTATATGTTTTAGACAAGAGTCCCTTGTCTGAAACCCAGTTTGTGGGTTTTCTTTTCACTATGCTAGAGATTTCTTTTGACATGCAGAAACTTTTTAATAAGAAGTGGTCCCAGTTATTGATTCTGGGAAGTATTTCCCGTGCGGTTTGAGTCCTGTTCATGAATTCTCTACCTACTCCTATGTCACCAAGGTTTCTACCCAATTTGTCTTCCAATAGATTTAGTGTTTCTGTTTTAATATTACGATCTTTGACCCATTTAGATTTTAATTTAGTACATGATGATAGACATGGGTCTAGCTTTAGTTTTTGGCAAATGGAGAGCCAGTTTTTCCAGCACCATTTCTTAAAGAGACTGTCGTTCTTCCAGTGAACCTGCTTGGCTCCTTTATCAAAGATAAGGTGGTTGAGTGTGTTTGTAGTTGTGGTTGTATCTTCTAATCTATTCCACTGATCTTTGCCTCTGTTTTGATTCCAATACCATGTTGATTTTACTACTGTTGCTTTGTAGTATAATTTCAAGTCAGGGATTGTGATGTCTCCTGCTTTGCCTTTGCTGCTTAGAATTGCCTTTGCGATTCTAGGTCTCTTCTGGTTCCAGATGAAATTTAGGAGTGATTTCTCTAGATCTATAAGGTATGTTGATGGTATTTCTATTGGGATTGCATTGAATCTGTATAAGAGTTTTGGGAGAATGGCCATCTTCACAATGTTTGCTCTTCCTATCCATGAGCAAGGGATGTCTTTCCATTTTCTGAGATCATCTTCAATTTCCTTTTTCAGTGTATTATAGTTTTCACTGTATAAGTCTTTCACTTCTTTCGTAAGAGTAATTCCTAAATATTTCATTTTTTTGCTTGCTAATGTGAATAGTCCAGTTTCTCTTATTTCCCTCTCTGTGATTTTGTTGTTTGAGTATAGGAATGCTATTGATTTCTGAGTATTGATTTTGTATCCAGCCACGTTACTGAATTTATTTATTGTATCTAAGTGTCTTTCAATGGAGCTTAGGGGGTCTTCTATGTAGAGTATCATGTCGTCTGCAAACAATGACAACTTAACTTCTTCTTTTCCTATCTTTACCCCTTTTATTTCTCTTTCTTGCCTAATTGCTCTGGCTAGTACTTCCAGTACTATATTAAATAGGAGTGGTGATAAAGGACATCCTTGTCTTGTGCCTGATTTTAAAGTAAAGGCTTTCAATTTTTGGCCATTTAGTATGATGCTGGCTGTTGGTTTGTCATAAATGGCCTTTATTATATTGAGGTAAAGACCATCTATTCCAATTGTCTGTAGTTTTTATCATGAATAAATGTTGGACCTTATTGAAGGCTTTTTCTGCATCTATAGAAATGATCATGTGATTCTTATTTTTGGCTTTATTGATATGGTGGATTACATTTATTGATTTGCGTATGTTGAACCATCCTTGCATTCCTGGGATGAATCCCACTTGGTCATGGTGTATAATCTTCTTGATGATTTGCTGGATCCTATTTGCCAATATTTTATTGAGGATTTTTGCATCTGTGTTCATTAGGGAGATCGGTCTATAGTTCTCTTTTTTAGTTGGGTCTTTCTCAGGTTTTGGTACTAGAGTAATATTTGCTTCCAGGAATGACTTAGGAAGGATTGCTTCCCTTTCAATTTCATTGAATAGTTTGAGGAGTGTCGGCATTAGGTCTTCTTTGTATTTCTTGTACAATTCTGCAGTGAATCCATCTGGGCCTGGGCTCTTCTTGGTGGGTAAGGACTTAATTACATTTTCAATTTCAGTAACAGAGATTGGGTTATTCAACAGTTTTACATCCTCTTGATCTAGCTTTGGCACTTCATATGCTTCTAAGAATCTGTCTATTTCTTCTGTGTTATCAAACTTTTGAGAGTAGAGTTTTTCGAAATAGGTGTTCATGATCTTCTGTATTTCTATTGGGTCTGTAGTGATTTCTCCTTTTTCATTTCTTATTGCATGAATTTGAGCTTTTTCTTCCCTTTTTTAAATAAGGTTGGCTAGGGGCTTATCGATTTTATTTATTCTTTCAAAGAACCAACTCTTTGATTTGTTGATTCTTTGGATTGTTTTCTTAGTCTCTATTGCATTGATTTCTGCTCTGATTTTTATAATTTCCTCTCTTCTTTTGGCTTTGGGCTTGACTTGCTCTTCTTTTTCTAGATGTTTGAGGTGTAGCATCAAGTTATTTATTTGTATTCGTTCTGTTTTCCTGATGTAGGAACTCAGTGCAATAAATTTTCCTCTCAGGATGGCTTTCATTGCATCCCACAGGTTCCGGTAAGTTGTATCTGTATTTTCATTTTCTTTTAGGTATTGTTTGATTTCTTCTTTAATTTTTTCTGTGACCCACTGATTACTCAAGAGTGTGTTATTCAGTTTCCATGTGTTTGTGGGATTTTTGCAGTATCTTTTATCATTAATTTCTAATTTCAGAGCGCTATGATCCGATAACATGCAAGGGATGATTTCAGCTCTTTTGCACTTGTTTAAATATGTTCTGTGAGCTAATATATGGTCTGTTTTAGAAAATGATCCATGTACTGCTGAGAAGAATGTGTATTCTGATGTTGTTGGGTGGAACATTCTGTATATGTCTATCAAACCCATTTGTTCACAGGTGTGATTCAGTTCTGTTATTTCTTTGCTCATTTTCTGTCTGGTTGATCTGTCCCTTGGTGTCAGTGGCGTATTAAGGTCTCCTGTTACAATTGTGTTACTGATAATTTGAGTTTTCATTTCTGTTAATAAATGTTTTATATAACTTGGTGCTCTGGAGTTTGGTGCATATATATTTAAGATAGTTATCTCTTCCTCTTGGAGTTTTCCCCTTACAAGTATGGAGTGACCTTCTTTGTCCTTTATGGTCATTGTTGGTTTAAAGTTCACGTTGTCTGCAAACAGAATGGCTACTCCTGCCTTTTTTTGGATTCCTGCTGCATGAAGAATTGTTTTCCATCCTTTGACTTTCAGTCTGTGAGTATCCTTCTGGGTTAGATGGGTTTCCTGTAAACAGCATATGGTTGGATTTTGTTTCTTGATCCATTCTGCTAGTCTGTTTCTTTTGATTGGTGCATTGAGACCATTTACATTAATGGTTATTACTGTTAAATGCTGGTTAATTGTAGGAATGTTATCTCTCTGCTGTTGCATCTTTATCCTTCTGGTCTGTTTAATTATTTGCTTTGCTTAGTGGTTTTTTCCTTTGTGTATCTAAACTGTCTTTCAATATTTTTTGCAGGGTCGGTTTGGTGTTCATGAAGTTCTTCAGCTGTTCTTTGTCATGGAAGTACTGTATTGCACCATCTATTTTGAATGATAGTTTTGCAGGATATATCAGTCTTGGTTGGAAATCATTTTGCTTTGGGATCTGGAATATTTCACTCCATGCTCTTCTTGACTTTATCGTTTGTGCTGAGAAGTCTGCTGTGATTCTGATAGGTTTTCCTTTATAAGTGATCTGTCTTTTCTCTCTGACAGCTTTTAATAATCTATTCTTATGTTGGATTTCTGGGATGGTGATTATTATATGTCTGGGTGTAGTTTTATTTTGGTTATGAGTGTTTGGAGTTCTATATGCTTCACTGATCCTGATGTCAGTTTCTGATCTCATGCTTGGGAAATTTTCAGCTATTACTTCTCTAAATATCCTCTTGACATCCTTTATGTTGTCTCCCTCTCTTTCATTAATCCCTATCATTCTTATGTTATTCTTCTTTGCATTGTCTTGCAGTTGTTGAATTGTTGTTTCCTGATTCCTTGTTATTTTCAAAAGATCTTTCCTTTCCTGTTCACTAGCTGCAATCATGTCTTCAAGGTCTGAAATTCTATCTTCACTTTCATTAAGGCGGTTTTTACAACTTTCAGTGGAGTTTTTTATTTCCTGTATATCTCTGTGCATCTGCATTATGTATTCTGTTTGTTTCTTATATTGCTCGTCTAGGGATTCTATCTTTTTGTTTAGTTCCTCCAATTTTTTATCTGTGTTTTCGTTAGATATGTTTAGAATCTCTTTCATTTCTTTTATCATTTCTTCTTTTATCTGGGAGATTATTTCAAGTTTGAATGTCTTTAAAGCTTCCTGGAATTGCTTGTTAACTTCAGTAGCTATTATGTCCGATATATGAGGTGGATGGGATATATTTTCTTCTATATACATCGCTCCTAGGGTTTCCTGAGATGGCCTGGAGGTTTGAAGTTGTAATTTGGTCTTTCGTTTTGTCATTTTCTATATTTCTGTGTTTCAAGTGTTATTTGAAAGCTTCCTCCGGATCTGTTGAAAATCCCCTTCTATGTTTGGAGCTACTGAGACTCTGACACTGCGCTACCCCAAGCCATTGGGCCTACAGAACCAGTGGCCCTCCTCTGCCTGCTCAGAACTCCGCAGATCCAGACAAGTTGGGCCTCAGGGACACTGTGCGCCCACCTGCCCCTTGGAAGATCCACAGCTCTTCAATCGCAGCCATGTTAGGGTGCTCACCACAGGCCGCAGTGCCTCAGGAGCCTGTGATCCCTCCCTGCTTGCAGAGATATCCACAGTCCTCCAGACAAAGGAAGGGACTTCTGCAGGCACTCCAGATCCGCCCAGCTCCTCCTCTGCAGGCAGATGGCTAGGCGCGGCTGGGCTCGGGGGATAGTGTAGGCCCGCCCATCCGTCGGAGCTCAGCAGACTTCCAAGTGTAGCCGGGAGGGATGGGGAGGCGGCTGTAGTGGCCTCTAACCCACTGCTCCACTTCACTGCACCCAGAAGCCTGGGGGGTCCGGAACAGTCTGAGATTTGGGCAGACTGTGCTGGGCACTCACCACAGGCTGAGGTGCCTCAGGAACCTGTGATCCCTCCCTGCTTGCAGAAATATTCAGTCTTTCAGACAAAGGAAGTGTCTTCTGCAGGCACTCCGGATCCGCCCAGCTCCTCCTCTGCACGCAGATGGCTAGGCGCGGCTGGGCTCCGGGGTTAGTGTAGGCCCGCCCATCCGTCGGAGCTCAGCAGAGCTCCAAGTGTAGCCAGGAGGGATGGGGAGGTGGCTGTAGTGGCCTCTATCCCACTGCTCCACTTCACTGCACCCAGAAGCCTGGGGGGTCCGGAACAGTCTGAGATTTGGGCAGACTGTGCTGGGCACTCACCACAGGCTGAGGTGCCTCAGGAACCTGCGATCCCTCCCTGCTTGCAGAAATATTCAGTCCTTCAGACAAAGGAAGGGGCTTCTGCAGGTACTCCGGATCCGCCCAGCTCCTCAAAGACCTAAAATTAGAAGTTCTATGTGGCCTACCTATTTTTCTTCTAGATATCGTCCTCAAAAAGGTGAGATATTTTACTTTAGTGATAGACACATACCAATGTGTACAACAGGACAATTCATGATAGCGAAACCTTAGCAACAGTCTAGATGCATATCAGCAAATGCATAGATAAAGAAAATGTGCTAGGCATATGTAAGAAATACTACTGTACTATAAAGAAGGACAAATAAACGTTTAAAGAAAAATGAATGCACCTGAAAAATACAATGAGCATTGGGTGAAATAAATCAGGTACTCAAACTGAAATACTATAGGTATCTCATTTCGGTAAAGAAAAGTACAAAAACAGTAATAAAATACAGATAAATGAAACAAGGGATCTCATAAAATGTAGAAGGGTCCAAGATGCTGAGGCTGAGGGGAAGGGGAAGTAATAAAAATTATGATATATCCTTCACAGTAACCTAATAACCTCATTGAATAATAACACTCATTGTATTAGCATAAATATGATAAAAAATAGCAACGAGAATAAAAATGGGGAAAGAGAATTTAGAGACAGAGTGGGGGAAGTATGTGGAATTGGATTAAAAAAGAAAAAAATGTACTATAAACAATACCTATTCCCCAAGATGAATAGAAATTTAATGCACTGCAACATGTACTACTGATGCAATTTTTAAAATTACAGATTTGAAGTTAACCTTCAGAATTTAACTGTCATTTAGCAAGTAGTACTTCATGGTTTTATATATATATTTAAAATGGCAGTGACATATTCCTTGTCTATACAAATTTAATTCTAGATAACATCAAGGTACAAAATAGCAAGATATCAATTATAAATAAATCAAGTAGATATGTGAAATATTTTCTTTTAATGAGAAAACGTTAGGTTTGGGCTTTATTTTTTAATAAGGATACACACACTCAAAACACTAGAATGAAAGTAAAATAATTATTTTTCAGGCAAAGCAAAGTTTGATGGCTCAATTAACGGTAAATAATTTTGTTAATTATAATTAATTTAATTATTCCCTATCAGAAATTTACTTGCTTAATATTAAAGTAAGTATTTAATATTTTTGATGGTAATTTAAATAATGATAAAGTATCATCTAATTGATATTCAAATTTGGCACACTTAAGTTTTTAAATCTTTTTTCTTTTGTTTTCATGTAGAAAGTAGAAATTAAAACCATATGATCATTACAGGTATGAATCTTATGTATGTCCTGATGTTCTAAGTTCATTAGAAATAGTCATTCAAATCAAATACGTTATTGATATAATTATCCATGTCAATTTGTAGGTGAAGAAACCAAAGTACAAGGAATAAATTGCTAGAGGTCATAAAATTTTTAGTATAATATCCTTATCTAAGTGTTCCAACACCATATTCCATGTACTTCATGACTACAGTGAGGTCTTTGTAATTACAAATAATTAAAATATAAAAGTTGAGTAAGGAAAAACGATTTAATAATAAGCAATAATAAATTTGATTGCTTTACCAAATACATGTGCATATAAATTTACATGTACTTATTTATTTTTTAAAATTTTATTTTAAAAAGACAAAACAAAACAGAAAACAGGTAGAAATAGTACATACTTTCAAAGGAAAAAATAAACAGTAATAAATCACTAGTTGATGTTTACATTTTGTCCTCTTACAAATAATTGTTCAAGATACAAAAGTGGAACATATAAATGGGAATTTAAACAAGGAGACTGCAAATATTTCTATTCAACTATCTAATAAAAACTTAGTAATATGGTTATCAATCCTATACACTTAAACATACACGCATTTATCTATATCTTCATTTAAGTTGAGATTAAACAAACCAAAAGAGACTAAAATCACTCTGAACAAAGAATAATAATATCGCTGGATTTCACATCATGACACTCTGGAATCAGCATTGGGTACTGTAGTGCCTTTTTTTCCTTAAAAGTTTTTGTTCATTTCATCATGTGTCATAAGACCAGTTCTCGGAAACTGTTTATAGATTTTATGCAAGCATGAGTCTTAACATGTATTTCTATCCTTTTTATATTAGAGGGAGAAATAGAACAAAGCAGGATAGAACAAAACATATTCCTATAGACACATAAAACTAAAAAGACATATAAAACTGCTGTACAATGAGTTCTATCATGGTTACTGTGTTGTCTCTTGTTATCATCAATAGAATCGACTACATCATCAGATAAAGTATAATTGAATATATCAGTACGTAACAGTATTAGTAGAGATACAACTTTATAGATAGTGTAGAACTACAAAAACAGGTAGTAACCAAACCAGAATGGGTATTGTAGTGAATCATTGTTATTTTCAGTATAGTTGTCTATATTCTCTGACTTGATACTATTAACCTTAACAGTTTTGAATAAAATCTGTCAATAACAAAGTTATCAAACAAATTAGATTTAATTAAGATCAGTCATGACATAATAGTATAAGTTATACAGGGATCTAGATTAAGTTAAGGAAATAAAGATGATTACTGCATGCTATATCCTGATATTTTTGGGTTGGCTGTCTGTGCCCTCACATCTAGTGCTTGTATGCAAACTAGGAAGAAATAAGTTCTATCTAAGCAGAGTGGTGCAAGTAATATGGGTTTTAATTCCTGATACACTGTTAGCAATATCTTCTGTTGTCTTTTTTTAAAGACTATTCCTCCCCTTTCACTCCCCTAGGGTGTACTGTGTATTTTTGGGTCTCCCCAGTGGCCTCGGTTTTATATTGGGGGGCAACCTGCTATTTACCAAAGTGTTTCTGAACTTTCCCACTCCTGGGCTTGGATTCTAGTTGTATTTCTTTACCTATTAAAGCCTGTTTTTCCATAAACACTGGTCCAGTTGCCCCTATTACTCTCTTGTTCCCTATCACATAGGGTCCTGTTTTCTCATATTTGATTTTTGGTCCATATACTCTTCTTCAGGTTAATTATATTTCCTAGAAAGAGCATCTCGGTGGGCCCTACCTCTCAATCCATTCTGCCTGTGATTCTCTCTTTTTCCTTAATTTAGTGTATCTAGGCCATCTATATTAGAAATTAAATCCAATCTTCTCTGCCTCATTTCTGTTGTGCTATTTTTCCATCTTTAGTTGTCTGATTTTCTTCTTCATTCCACTTTCTGCTCCATACATTGAGGCCTCTCTGCCACTGTTCCTGAAAACCTGGTGCTTTTCTCTCTTTTGAATGTCCTGCAGTATTCTATGTAGAATTAAATTGGTAGTTGCGAATTCCCCCAGTTCCTCTTCATCTTGGAAGCATCTTTTTTCTTCATTAATTTCTAGGGACAACTTTTCAGGGTACATCAATTTGGGCTGAAGGTTACTTTCTTTCATGGTTTTGAATACTTTGCTCCACACTCTTCTTGATTTGATGGTTTGTGCCAAGAAGTCTGCCGTAATTCTGATGGGCTTTCCCTTGTAAGTAATATGTTTCTTGTCTCTGACAGCTTTTAATATTCTGTTCTTATATTGGATTTCTGGAATCTTGATTATTATATGCCTGGGTGTAGTTCTGTTTTGGTTGTAGGTGGCTGGAGCTCTGTATGCCTCATACATCTGAGCATCTTTTCCTTTTCCTACGTTTGGGAAGTTTTCCTTAATTATTTCTGCAAATAGCCTTTGTATTTCCTTTGAACCCCTGCTTATTCATTCACATTCTTTATTCTTAAGTTACAGCTCCTCTTGTAATCTTCTAGACTTTGTATTGTTACTGCTTGTTTCCTTGTTATTTTTAAGAAATTTTTTCTTTCATGATCCCACATTGCAAATCTGTCCTCCAGTTCAGATAACTATCCTTAGTTTCTTTCAAGCAGTTTTGCCAGCTTTCAATGGGGTTTTTAATTTCTTGGTAATTTCTTCGAATCTATTTCATGTATTCTATGTTTTCTCTATTATCTTCCTCAAACAATTCTCCCCTTTTTAAACTTTCCTCCATTCTTCCATCTGTTTTATCTTGAGAGGTGCATAGCATTTCTTTTATTATTCTATTTATATATTGCTCTACTTGGTTAAATACCTCACTTTTGAACTTATCTATGAGGCCCCAAAGATATCACTTTATGTTCACTGGTGCTGTGTCTGATATTGCATGTTTGCCATCCTCAATCTCCTTTACATTTACCTTTCCTGTTCTCAGGTTTGGGGGCTAGGGACCCTTTCTTGATACTTCCTCTTCTCATACTTTTTGTTCCTTCCAGAGAGGTGTATTTAGGAGGCCCCAGTTTCTTTCTTTCTTTCTTTCTTTTTTTTTTTTTTTTTTTTTTTTTGTTGTTGTTGTTGGTTACAGTTTGTCTGAAGCATGCTGACTAGGTGCTCCTGCCCACTGCAGTGTACTATGGAGGTACCCTACCAGAGCTGGCCCCTCCCCTCCTTGTCAGTCAACCTGCTGAGGGCTTCGCTGCATTAGGGTGCACTGCCAGGCATAGGGACTCGGTTTGGGCTGGGCTATTGAATCTCAGTCTGGGGTGTGACCCAGGTAAAGTGACCCCCACCAATCCCGCTTGAGAAGGGAGCAGCTGACTGAAGTCACTGCAGCTCCTTGTTCTCACCAGTCCGCCCAGTTTCAGAATGTCATCTGTTGGAGTCCCTTTTTCTGTGGAAGAGTTTTATTCCCGTCACTCACTGCAGATCGATGCAGGTTCCCCAACACCTCAGGTCTCTGTTCAGTGTGAGTGTGTCTCCCATGAGTTGAAATGGCAGTGGGATTTTGGGTAGCTCGGTAAGTCTCAGCTGTGCGAGTTCAAGTTCGTTGTTAACTGCTAGACAGAATTCATGTCCTGAAACCCTCTTAAGATTCTACACCAAATTACAAGGATGGCAATGCAGGTATCTCCTTCTCCAAGGCAATGTAAGAGATGCCAGAGTCAAGATAAAGACTGCAGCAAAGAAGAACAGTGCTGACAAATGCTGCTGTCTTTAGCCAGGTCCTCACTCATGTTTTTTAGGTGAAAAGTTGCTTTTTTTCTTTAAAAGTAAGTCTGCCTTACATCCCTTCTAGGAACTTTCAGTGCAAATGATCCTTCTGAACTCACCAAACCTCCTTTCTCGCTATCCCTTCTACATATATTTATTCAAATCAAATTTTGATAAAACATTAACTTTCAGAATTTCAATTAAACACTTTTTTAAGGGTTTTGTTACTAGTTAACAAACTGTAGTTCTCAATGACTATGCGGCAATCTAATCAAATAACCATTTTAATATTTCAAAGTAATTGTATCCTCTCATATTTTAAACTGGCTTTGGGATGCTTTGAAGCCACTTTTATGTCACAAAATGTAAATTGACCTCTTGAGACCACTGTCTGAATTTTCTTTCCATTGATCTGAGTTGGTGAAAGGTAGATGGTGGAAGTTTATTGTCCACCTTTGGGGAAATGTGGAGAACCCACATGTCTCTTCAGGAAAATAGTCTAACTTTTAAAGTTCTATTTTTCCATGCTAATTGCATCAGTAGGCAAAATCTATGTATACAACACATTTCATTTGTGTAGGTTATGCAATTCAACAAGTTGCATCCATAACTTACAATGTTCTTCGAAAGTATAGCAATGCAGACTATGTATTGGGGATGAGATTATAGGCCAAATTAGGTTACTTCATAGACAGTATCTTTAAAAACAAAGGCTGCTCCGATACCGTAACTAGAGAAAGATATAATCAAAAAAAACCACAGGCCAATCCCCCTAATGAACATGGATGCAAAGATTGTCAGTAAAAGTCTAGCAAATCAAATGCAGCAAATCATCAAGAATATTATATATCATGACCAAGTGGCATTTATCCCAGGAATGCAAGAATGGTTCAACATATGCAAATCAATAAATGTAGTACACCACATCAACAGGGCCAAGGACAAAAATCACTTGATCATCTCAGTAGATGTATAAAACACTTTGATAAAGTCCAACACTTATTCATGATAAAAACCCTGCAGAAAATCAGATCGATGGTTTCTACCTCAATCCTAAAAGTCATCTATTACAGACCAACAGCCAACATCATACTAAATGATCACAACCTGAAAGCTTTCACTCTAAATTCAGGAATAAGACAAGGATATCCATTATCACCACTCCTATTCAATATAGTGCTGGAAATATTGCCAGAGAAATTAGACAAGGGAGAGAAAGAAAAAGAATAAGGATAGGAAAGAAAGAAATTAAATTATTACTATTTGCAGATGTGAGATACTCTACATAGAAGGCCCCCAAAATTCTACCAAAAGACTACTAGAGTTAACAAGCAAATTCAACAGTGTAGTCAAGTGCAAAGTCAACATTCAAAAATTAAGAGCATTTCTTGATGAACACAAGCAACAAAGTCACTGAGAGTGTAATTATAGAAATAACATCTTTTACAATAGCACCACAAAAATGAAATACTTAGGAATCAACCTAACAAAGGATGTAAAAGACCTCTACACTGGAAGCTGTAGTACTCTAAAAAAGCAGATTTAAGAGGATGTCAGAAAATGGAAAGATACCCCTTGCTCATGGGTAGGAAAAATCAACATAGTAAAAATGGCCATACTTCCAAAACTGTTATACAAATTTAGCGTAACCCCAGTCAAAATACCATTAACATAACTCAAAGATTTGGAGAAAATATTCCCAAAATTCATTTAGAAACAGAATAGACCTCGAATAGCAAATGCAATTCTTGGCAATAAAGGCAAGGCAGAAGACATTGCAATTCCTGACTTTAAATCATACTGTAAAGTTACTATGATAAAGTCAGCATGGTACTGGCAACAACAACAACAAAAACAGACCTGAGGATCAATGGAATGGATTAGAAGATTCAGACACAACTACAAAGACACTAAGCCACCTTATCTTTGACAAAGGGGCTAAACATCATCACTGGAAGAAAGAGAGCCTCTGTAATAAATGATGCTGGAAAAATTGGCTTTTGATATGCCAAAAGCTGAAACTGGACCCATGTCTATCACCAAGCACTAAAGTTAAAATGGATCAGAGGTGTAAATATTAAAATAGAAAAACTTAATCTACAGGAAGACAAGGTAGGTAGAAATCGTGAATACACAGGATTGGGCAAAGAGTTCACAAACAATCCACAAACCACACTGGAAGTACTTCAAAGAATCGACAACTGGGATCTCATCTTATTAAATTTCTTTTGCATTTCAAAAGATAAACACCATCAGAGTGAAAAGAAAACCCACAGATTTATAAAGAATTTTATGCAAACTTCCCTCAGACACAGGACTTACATTTCGAACATATAAAAAAATGTAAAATATGAGGGCCCCCAAATTCAAAGACTCCATGCAAAAATGGACTTCTGAGGTGAACATGCACTTTTCTGATGAAGAAATGCAAATAACAAATAAATACATCAAGAAATGTTCAACATTACTGGGGTCAAATTAAAACAACACTGAAATTCCACCTTACATCAGGGAGAATGGTTGGTATTAAAAAATCAACCAATAACAAATGCTGGTGGGGTTGTGGGGAGAAAGGAACTCTACTGTTGGTGGGAGTGTAGACTGGTGCAACCACTGTGGAGATCAGTGTGAAGTTCCTCATAAAACTAGAATTGGAGGTCCCATTCTATCCAGCTGTTTTGCTGCTGAGTATTTTCCCAGAAAAACTGAAAATATGCCACAGGAATATATGTGTACCCATATTTATAGCAGTACAATTTGTAACACCTGAGTCTTGGAAACAACCCAACTCAACTGAACCACAGAATGGATAGAAACAATGCGATATTTTGATGCAATGGAATATTACTCATCTATAAGAAAGGATATTCTTAAGGCTTTTATAAGTAAATGGACTCAAGGTGAGACCTTACTCACAAGTGAAATAAATCAAACTCATGTTTGTAAATATTGCATTGTCTCTCTGGTGTAAAAAAAAAAAACCTGAAAGACTAATAAGATCCAAAATGTACAAGAGATATTGTGATAATGAAAGGGTAAGAAAACAATCAAAAGGAAAGAACAACTGGGATAGGAGAAAGGAGAAAAGAAAGGGAAAAATTATGTGTATATTGATATATATATATATATATATATATATATATATTATATATATTAAATGCATATTGGTATACACACATAATATATATATATTATAGATAGCTATACTACTAATCCCTGTTAATTCATCAAAAAGTTTGTGTTCTCATTGTCTGATTGTTTGATCAAGTTTCGTGCCTAAATCTTGCAACCTGAACAACTAAGATAACAATATGCCATATATTAACTAGTGTCAATTTCCTACTGTCATTTTTTGAAATTCTGTATTGTTTCTATCCTTTTTTATCTTGCTTTTCAAAATAAAAATAAAAGGCTAGTATACAGCATAACACGGATGAAGTGAAGCAGGTAAAGAACAATCTGCAGAGAAAGTATGACACTGAAATACAGTATTAGTGGTGGCTTTCTTTCTCAGGCTGATACCAGATCTAGGTCATTCTATCACAAAATGCTTGGTCTCATCCCAGAGGAACTGAACATAGCATTTGCTATGGTACCCGGGTTCAGGATTTGGGAATTGTTTCATTTTGTGTTTTGAATTATTGTGACCTGGATCTCTGTGATGGACCAGTCTTGACCACCTCATCCACCAAGCCCTCACCCTCTGCTTTATATGCCCCAGAGAGACACAGATCCCCATAATCTTTATCAGGTGCTGATGGTGTAGCAATCTTTGACTTTATGTAGCCACTTTCAGCTAAAAGGAGCCATAGGCCTTTCCTTTTGAAGATGAGGTTCTCTCCAGCCACTTTGGGATGTTCTGGATCACTGGCTGGGATGAAAGACCTGTTATAAAACAAAAAATAGAAGAGTCATTTTTTATATGAGAAGAATTGCTGAGCTGCCTGTTCAGTAGGAGAAAGTGTGGCGAATTTGTCAGGAGTCATATAGTCTGAATCACCATCTGAACCCTTGAATGAATAATCTGTACAATTAGGTTCAGGATGCAGAGCTCAAATACGAGAAGGATCATATCAGAATAATTCCTGTCTATTTTTAAATATGAACTTCGAAAGATTCAGCAATTAGTTACACTAAGCTTCATTTTCATGCCTTCTGTGGAGAAGAAAGTATGGTGAAAAGAAATATTACAAGAGCCTAAAAGTCACACAGCCCTAGCAAGATTACTCTCGTGGTGTATCTAATTAAAACACAACCTGCTGTAAACTATGGTGAATTGGGATCATTAGTCTAGATCTCACCACTTGAGGTATCACTTTCTGAAGAGGAGTCTCAGGCAGTTCCCAGGGGCAGCCTTTTTTGAGGATATTCTTCACATCAGTTTAATTGGGGCCCGATTTATCCTAGAAAGGTTAAGGCTGTCTGTCCTTAACTCTATCCATCTTTTGCTTATCCACGGAGACTCTAGATATGTATCTGGTGTCTTTTGCAATGAATGACAGTGACCTATCAGGGAAAATACTCTGGCTGTAGGAGTTGTGAAATTTCCTATTTGTGCTTTCTAAACAATTTTTGGCAAGCACATTTCATTCCAGATTGCAATGTAGGCAGGTAACATCAGAAGCACTTTGGAGCTGATGTAAATACCTGTTTAGCTTTCAGCCTTTCTCTAGTATCAATGCCCAAGGAAGGTTATGAGGCTTGAACAACAGAGGGTGTTTGAGGGAAAAACTTTGACTTCAATGAAATAATATTAACTTACAAGTGCATAGCCTACTTTCTGTTGTCCTTCTTGAGCACAACTATTTCTGTAATTGAACCACACCTCTTTAAGATCTTAGCATGGCAAGACATGGATGTCCTATCTGTTTACATAGATCTGGGACATCATCTACTTACAAAAGTACCTTTTTGCCTTTAGGCATCAGTTAGGCAAGGTGTAGTGAAAATTCTTACTGTGACCTTAGGGGTTTCTAGAAGCACAGCTTCATGGTAGTCCCAATAGGTAAAATCCATTTTGGCCATTGATGAGATTGGAGAATTCCTCCCAAATTTGCTAAGAAATCTATTCGATGTTTATATAATAAAGAGTAATACAGTAATTTAGACTGCCACTCTACATCCATCTCTTGTCATTATACTGGATCCAAACAGGATTGCAATAGAAGACAAAATTGTTTTCAGACTATCAGGGTTAAATGAGTCCCAGTTTTGAAGAGTACAGCCAAAGGGTGAGGATACTACAAACTTCTGGTGGTTCCCACTGTACAGTGTGGTAGTTAGAGCAGGAGAGAGAGAGAGAGAGAGAGAGAGAGAGAGAGAGAGAGAGAGAGAGAGACAGAGAGAGACAGAGAGAGAGAGAGAGAGAGACAGAGAGAGACACAGAGAGACAGAGAGAGACAGAGAGACAGAGAAAGAGACAGAGAGATAGAGAAATAGAGGGATACACAGAGAGAGAAGCAGAAGGAGAGAGAGAGGAAGAGAGGGAGAGAAATAGAGACAGAGGGACAGAGAGAGAGAGAGAAGGAGAGAGAGACAGACAGACAGAGACAGAGAGATGCAGAGGGAGAGGGAGAGCGAGAAGGAGAGAGAAAGGTAGGTCTAGGTATCTTCAGAGTGTATCTCCTACAGAAGGATACACAACCATTGAAGCCCATAATCATCTTCTGTGATCATTCTTTTGGACATACCTAATCATGATTTTCTGACTATTACTTTATACATTTTTTATGTTCACTTCAAAATAAATGATCAATATAGTGAGATCTGATTCATTTATGCTGCTGCTTGATCCATATCTCATTCACTCCATAGGATAGCCCTTATCTGTCTGTCATTTTCTCTTTTATCATTAAACTTATATAATAAATATTAACTAAGAGATTCTCTCTATTTGATCATTTGGATTTAAGTGTTCTTTTGATTTTTTGTTGCAAATGTATATCGCTAACATCTAAGGATGTATCTGTAAGTTTCCTCACTTTCATATATAGTCCATGTTTTTGCACACTAAAATCAAATACTTTAACAAAGATTTAAGACATTCTCTATATCTATATGATTGTCACTGATAAGGAAACCATGAAAACTGCAGACAAATGTTAGTTTTCTGGAGATGGTCCCTGCGATGATTTATGATGCTTCAGGGTACAATGTCTCTAAATTGAGGTCAAAGCATCCGAGAAATGTGACCACAGTAGCAAAAATTCATTTTTAAAACCTTTCTTTAGTTCTAAATGTCATTGTAAAGATACATTACTTGTGCAGAGATGATTAGAGAACATCATTCAATACTTTAGGGTAAGCCTAAATTGTTAATTATTTTCACAAATATTAAAAATATAAAGAGGATAATAAAATATATGAATTTCTTAATGATGTTTGTCTTAATTTTCATAAAGAATAACTATATTGATTTTGTTTAGAAGCATCATTTATATTTATATATTTATTTTTACAGAACTTCATTTATTTTAGTGTGTTTGAACCTTCGCAGCAGTTCCAAATGTGCTTTTTAGATTTAGTGCTACTTAATCCTTTTCAGTCACTGAGCACTCATAAAAGCAATAAATCCCTCCCTCCAAAACTCATCCAGACATACTTGAAATTTTGCCTATTAACAGAAATGACACTCCTGAAACTATCTGAAGTTCTGAATATTAGAGTATAACACAGCTGTTTACTATAGAACCACTGGAGACCCTAACCAGTAATTCAAAAACACTTTTGAAATCTTTTGTTTGTTTGCTATGTAATTCAGACTGGCCTTCAACGTGTAATAATCCTCCTGCTTCAATCTGCTGAGTGCTGGGATTACAGCCCATCTCCTGCTCTTTAGAAGAACTCCAGGCTTCACTGTTGCCTTTGAACATTGATCTCAAGTACCACCATGCCTGACACTTCTGACATTTCTGACAGATGTGTATCATTTTACGTCAATTATTCCTCAAACAGTTGGCTGTGTGATTTTGCAATTCTTTACAGCTGTTTTCTGATCCACCTGTTCTTTTTAGATGAAGACTAAATTCAAAGATCACTTCAAACAAACCAACCCCACATTATTGCTCCTGGTCACTTATCTATTTTATGACATGTCTTTGAATTTGGGGGCTACCCGTTGTCAGAGTTCATTGTAGTGTAAATAATATCAGTATTCCAAAATAGCCTCATTTATATTCAGACTTTACAAGTGACTGTCTCTTAGTATGCTCGCTCTAAAACATGGATTTTTTTTTCTTTGAATTTTATATTACAAGATGACAGAACATTCTTCAGACTAATACATTTGTAAATAATTAGGTGGTTGAAAAGCAAAACTACTAATGCAGTTTGTACTGGCTTTTAATCATGTTAGAAAAAATGTAACAGCCAAGCAAATATCCAAGGAAGACCAAGTACTAAAAATATGTTAATTATAAGCAACATAAATCCTGAAACCTGGAAAATAAGACTGGTGATTTTGTGCTAAAAAATTAGACAGTAGAAAAATGGAACTATGTCTCATATCAGTAGTTCTTATTTTTGTTTGATCAGAGAGTGAATGACTTTATTAATATCAAACTTGTATGAAATATATCAAATACTAAATGTCTAAACAACTAGTATTAATTTAATACCTTCAAAATAGATTTTATTCATCTAAAACGTATTCACCAAGAGCCTGCATTATGCAAGGAATAATGATTGATGAAGGAGAAAATGATAAATGATATACGATCCTCTGCTCAAGTAGCCAGAGGCAAGAGAGACAAACAGGCAGGAATATGAAAAAATTTAATACATATTGACAAGTGCTCTGATGGAGGAAGGCCCAGATATTAAAAGGGCTCACAGAAGATGAAATAAATGTCAAAAATGAGAGATTAAGTGAGCCTTTAAATATCAGTAGAACATATCTGTGGAAAGACAGGATACGAATAAAGGGAAACATTGTCTTCCAACCAGACACAATAGCATAGAAAAACTTTTGGAGACAGAGGGAAGGTTAGGGGATTCTTGAGGCACTGAAGCTTCAGAGTCTAACGTGAGTGTATTAGCTTTCTCTTGGTGCCATTAGTAGTGGTTACAAACTTGGTGACATATTGCTCATAGGGTTAAAATCAAGAAGGTATGAGGATTGCATTCTTTATGGGATACTCTGTTGACAACTAGCCTTCAGGCTCATACAACTTGTTCTTGGAGAACTTACTTAAGGACAGTCAGTAGCAAAGTAAAGTTTTCTTTGCTGGGTAGAAGATAGATACCTATGTTCTATGATTCAACATTCCCTTTTTGTCCAAGACAAAAAGATTTGCCCCTACTTTGTATCTCATGATTTTTCTTTTTAATTATCTCTGATGTTTCAAAAAGTTTCTCTACTTTGAAGGACTTGTGAGAGTAGATTTTATAATCCAAATAACTCAGTGTTGGGGAATCATGAATTACACATTGAGTCTAGTGGATTCCAGAGCTTGTTCTGGTCCTGCCCTGGAGCCAAATTGGAATGAAGAAACCCTCTGCTCCTTTCCAGTCACAACTGGAAGCCCTAAGTCTAAAGACTGCCATGACAGTCACCAGCCCAGATAAGACCTGTTAAAGATGATGAGGGACCTTGGGAAATTACAGTTTCCTCATTGCCTCTCTGATGTGTCCTTGTCCTTGTCATGCAAGAATTCTTTGTTCTTCCTAGGAGCTCTGCTCACCGTAGTCACCATTGCCGTTCTTGGAAACACGCACTGCCCTACACCTGCTGTGCTTGCATCAGATGTAATCAACAAAATGCCAGGGTTCTCAGTACCTTGTGGTCCTTTTCTCTGGTCATCCCAAATCCTTGCCTCTACTTCTCTTATGTCTCTTGATTTTTCTTCCTACCATGTGTTTTACTCCAGACAAGACATGGGAGATCTCACTGCAGGCTGCTAACTATGGCTGTGGAAGGAGCACCAGTAATGCAGGAGAGTTTCCCTTTTCAAGGGCAATAAACATCACAACCTTACAAAAGTCCCTTTTGCTGGGTAACATAGCATATTTACATGTCTAGGGGTTGGATGGGACATTATTAGAATACCATAATAGTTAAGCACAGAGAAGTGAGACTATATAGGTAAATAGAGGGATGATAATAGTAGCTTAGTAGGTTGTAACTTTTAGTTCACAACTAAACTTGACTTGAGTAAGAAGTTGTAAGTTAAGTAAGAACTTGTCAACTTGACTTGAGTAAGAAGTACACAGCAGATTAGTAAATCTTTGAATGCATTTGGGGATGACTGACATTTAGACAAAAATAGGAAGAAAGATTTACCCTATGTGGGGGCACCAACCATTAGGTGTAGAGCCTGAATACAATAAAAATAGGAAAGAAAGAAGGAAATCTCATCTTCTTCTTTAGAACAGCTCCAGTCCTCACCATGGCCTTTGGACTCTGGATTTCAATTCACTTTGGCTTCCAGTGCAGAACCTTCAGCTGTTCAGCGCAACTTTTTGGGCTTTCCTACCGAGTCTCACCTGACAACTCTGCAGTGCGCTTCGAGTCTTTGTCCTTAATTTGCCACTGAATCCTTTGGCTCTCCAGGGGACAGATGGTCACTTTGGATTTTTCTGCTTCTGGTTCCAAAGATGACTACTGAGACTTTTCTTTTTGATCTGGTAAGCCACATGTATTTTTTATTGGTTCTGTTCTGCACGCGAACCTAAATGGACAAGTAGATTGAGAAGCAAGATTTAATTCTGAGAATAGGCTAACACTACAATATTTTCCAAAAGCTTAGCACAGTAAGATTTTCATTTTATAGTGAATGTGTTGGCAGCAATGTTGAGATTGGACTAGAGAATGACAAGATTTGAAATAATGATATTTATTCAGAAGATTTTGAAAATCTAGACAATAGGAAAAACAAACTTAACAGATAAAAAAGTAATATTACCATAGAGAACAAGAGCTGTGGGACACGAAAAAAAAATCATTAAACTAAGGATGAATAATATTTTGGAAATTGGAAGGAGGAATCACTGTTAATAGATTAGAATTTGGTTGGGTTGTTTAATGATTACAAATCATCTTCTGATACAGGACACACAGAAGACTAGGTTTTCTTTTCTGTTTTTGATTTTTATTTTAAGGAGAATAAAATAAAACAAAACAAAATAAAACAGAACAAAGCAGGGCAGAGGAAAACAATGCAAATAACACAGGATTTCAGAAGACAGTAAGAAATCACCAGTGACTACCGTAATGTCTCATGTTTTTTTCAAAATAGTTGTCCATACTTTCACACACAATAAGTTAATGCAAATGAAAAAAGTATAAAAGCAATCAAAACATATGAATGAGAGCCTCAAGGGCTTTCAAGACCAGACATTAGGAAATCAATAATGACTGTCACAATGTCTCTTGTTTTCTTCAAAACAGCTGTCTATACCTTCATACTTATTGAAATCAAATTATAAAAAAAAAAAACAATCAAAACCAAGAATAAAAACATTATTGGCTTTCGAATCAAAATGATAAGAAATCATCAGTGGCTACCATGGTGTCTTGCTTTTTTCAGTGTAGTGGTTCATACTATCACACATACTAAAATCAATTCTTGTAAACCCTTTCGGAGAAGTTCTAGCATTTATGCACTTATACACGTACATCTATCTTTTCTGTATTAGAGTGACAAGGAAATAACAGATAAATAACTAAGATCCCAAAATAAGACTAGCTTTTAAACAAAGAGACATACTTTATAAGTCTTTATACTGATATGCTTACAAAGGAATCTTAGTAGATAGCCAGGAGGCAGTTCGATTTGGCTTCATGAAGAGCTATGAACTTAAAATTTAGTTTGCAATGTGTAGGATGATTAAACGTACGTGAATGCACAATGTGTCCAAAGGTATTTTGAGAAGTTAGAGCATATTATGTGCTGAAAATCATACTCTCTTTGGGCATCTTGTAGACAAAGAGAGTCAAAGATAAAGACTGGAAGTGAAAGAAATTAGGAAACAGCAGAGACCGAAGTCTTTGGAGCATAACACAGTGATTATTATAGTGAATATATGAAGGAATTTAATTAATAATGTTAGATGGTTTTCTGAATAATTTCAGCACTTTCTATGAATTAATGTGGGAAAAGAAGCCAACATATAATGAGTTGCAGGGTGAGGGATGAGAAGCAACAGGAAAACAGGAAACCTCTTCGAACTGCTGCTGACCAAGGCTGCGATGCAGGGGGAGATTTTACTGTTTTTGTTAGATGACTTTGAGCTGGCAACATTTTGTTACCAATAGTTTTTAAATGTAAGAAAGCAGATTTTACCAATAAAACTTTTATGTTCATACTTACACATGTTAATTTTTTCATTCAATTTATATCTTTATATTTCATTATCAAATGTGTATTTTTCTGCCTCTCTGTCCATTCATCAACCAATATATTTGGTAGTTTTCATAGTAACTTTTAAGCATCAATATGTTTCCTCAAAATACTTAATATGCATTTATGGAAAGTAATTAATGTGCTTCAATGGCTCTTTTAGTTTTTGACATAAGCTTTACATTAAATGAAATGCAAAAATCTTTTAAGCATGTGTTTCATTGAGTTATGATAAATGACTGCAGATATTGAATAAATTTGTACCAATAAAGTGTATTACTATTGCCACAAAAATTCATTACTACCAGCTCACTGAAATCACAGTATTCTGATTTTTCCATTATGCATTATGTTGCTTCTTGTAGAATTCGGATCAATAACACTTTGTGATATGAATTTATACAGGGGATTTTTTCACTCAGCATATCACTTAGTGTGACTTATTCACTTATTGCATGTATTCTACTTCATTTTTTCTTTGAATATTGAATTATGCTACTGTGTGTCTGATGGATAACTTGGATATAGTCAATTTTTGACCTTTATAAATAAAAAATCAACATTGTTATAAAGAATCATTGGACACATATGTTTTATTTCTCTTGAGTAAATGGTCTAAAGGTAGGACTGCACGCTTGTAGGAAAGATATGCATCTGATTATCTAAGAAGCTACCAGACATTTTTGCTAACTAGATCTCCAACAATACATAAGAATTCATTTTTTTGCACACACATGTGTATGCATATTACCATCTGTTTTTGACATTGTATTAAAGTGAATCCATTCAGGAGTTATATAATGATATTTCAATTGCTTTTCTCTGATAATTAATTAAATGAGTTTAATATGCTTACTGGCATGTTTATTTCAAAATATTTTTGAAGATTACCTTTCTTAAATTAGGTTTTTTGTACTTTTATTATAGACATATATAAATTATTTATATAATTTAGATAACAATTATTTGTCACATATGCATTGTGCAAATACTTTCTCCTGATATATGTCTTGTCTGCTCACTTTACTTAATAGCCTATTTTTGTGAACAGGAGTTATTGATACTTATATCTATCTATTTTTCTCATTTAAAATTACCCCTTTCAGTGTTTAAAGAAATTTGTCTTCTCCCTCTTCTTTTTTGTTTTATAAAAAGTTTAATGATTTTTAGTTTTAGTATTTAGATTTATGGTCAGTCTCAAATTCATATAGTCTTCAAGTATGACTGATTTTCATGATATTTGCTTGTTTTCCTGTATCACTTGTTGAAAAGTATTTCTTTCTCGATTGAAGATTTGCAATGTTTTTGCAAATCAAATAACTGCATACTCTGGTCACTAATTTTGGTTTTCCAAATTTTATATTATGTTCTATTGTTATTTTTATTTACCCTTTGTTAGAAAATATTGTCATCTTGTGATAGTTATCTTGAGTGTCAGCGTGTTCGTGTTGTGAGACACATGCGGATGGGAATGGAAAATGAGGGTCATAACTTCAACGATGAGTGAACTTCACTGGGCCTTTAGGAAGTAGGGACCACTGGAGTAAGTCAGCCACTGCATTACAACTCCCAGGGTTGTAAGTCTTTTTCTCATTCTTTCCTCTAAAACCATGAGGAAAAAGAAACCTTCCCACTTTGAGGACATGCATGTCAGGCATTTTGTTCCAGCAATAGGAGGGTAACTGACACACTTGGTAAAGCACACTAGAGGAAGTCTTGAAGTAAAAAGCATAGCACATACCCTTAAATATGGTGGTTTACAAGAACACTTTGGAAAGCCAGCCATGGTTACATATGCCTGTAATCCGAGCATTCAGGAAACTGGGGTTGGAAGGATGACTATGAGCTCAGGTCCAGCCTGGGCTATACAGCGAGTGCAAGGCCAGCCTAAAGTACATAAAGAAACCCCATTTCAAAAACAAAAATACATTTTAGTACACCAGTTTACAAATGCTTTTGATTGACAAATATTCCGTTCACAATGGAAGCATTTGGCTAAATTTTGCTTTTGTTCAGCCTCTGTATTGGGTGACAAACATGACTGTGACCATCTTTCCCACAAGAGCTAGAACGTGGTCTTATTTTCAAGAATCCTAGAATGAATTAAGTTCATGAACTGAGGTACTGTTGTACTTTAGAATTCTATATTGCATGTGTTTCCTGTAAAGATACTAGATTTATTTCAGTTTCTAAAAAAAGATTATAGGGATTACTAAAGCAAGATTTTAATTTATACTTTATCTTGAAGAAAATTGACATACGTGTTAACAGACATGCTTTTCTAATTCATAAACGATATATATCTTCTTATTTAGATTTTCCTTCACTTACATTATCAAATTTTAAAGTTTTACAGAAGTCTTGAGATTTTTCAATGATGATATTCAATGTAGTTTGAATTGTGTTTATCTTGCTTAGGATTTGATTACTTTGCTAGTTAAATCTGATTCAAAATTTGTGAAATTATTAGTCATTATTTCTTCAGAGTTTTCTTTCTCCACTTCATTGTAGGTTCTCTATCTGCAACCTTAATTACATGTGTATTAGACCTTTCCTTTCAATTTACTAATAATCTTCTGTATGTCATTAAGTTATCTACCCAAGATAAGATTTGAAATTTCCGTCTTTCTGCCTCAGGCTCCCAGAGTGCTGAGATTTCATATGTGTACCATTTTGCCTGTGTATATGAAACTTTTAATGTAGTGCTTCACAAGTGGTCAAGATTTTATTCTTTTGGGACTGGGAATTTATCCCAGTGGCAAAAGAACCTGCTTAGCAAGCACAATGTTGAGTTTGAAGTCCGGTACCAAAAAGAAAAAAAAAAAAAAATTGTTCTTCTTAAATTTTGTTTTCTTTGTTCTTGTGATTGTGTGTTTTCTGTTGATTAATCTAAAAATTCACAGATAAGATTTCAACTAACATTCTCCCCAGTCCCAGGTGATCAGAGACAGGACTTTGGAAGGCTGCTGCACTCATTAGTGGTTTAATCCACTGATGACTTTGCAACTGAATGTACTCTTTGGAGAGGGCCTGATTGGAGGCCATGAGTCACTGTGGCTTTGGATTTGAGTGTTTTGTCTCTACTCTGACTCAGTCTTTATTCTGTTTCTTGATTGGAATAGATGGTATCACCATCGTGCCACTTCTGTTAGGAAGCAACTGAAACTGGACCGAAACCTCAGAGACTGCGAGACATAATAAACTTCTTTTTTATTTAAGTTACAAGTATTGGATATTTTGTGCTTGTGGCAGATATATGACATACACTGTTTTCTCCAGCATCTTTATTTGACATTTAAGTCCCCTGAGTAAATTTCTTAAAAATTTTTTTCTGGATATAGTCTGCCTACATTTTGTTAAGTTCTTTTTGATTTCTGGTATTTATAATTGCTTTTGCTCATTACAAATAACTGATTTTCTTTTCATCAACCATAGTTATACTGGTCACTTTAAAATTTCAATCACTAGTGACAACATCTAGGTTATTTGGCATTGGTTGCTACTGTCTTTTTCCTGAAAAACACTTCTTGGCTTCCTACTTCTTGTACTGTTAATTGCATGTGATGCATATTTACATTTTTTTGGAAGCTGAGGCTTTTTTCCCCTTAAAGCAGATAATTTGTGTGCATCCTCTAAATTTAAGAGTCTCCCTTCTGCTCTGCAGTGAGTAGTACCTCTAACATAAATTCATTTATTTCTTGCCTATATATGGTGAAGAAAGTGTGGCAGAGCTTGTACAAAGTTTTGGGCTCCCCTTTATTGATCTTTTTTCATAGTTCTCATAAAAATCAACAGAATCTATTTTTGTCATCCAATCTCCTCTTCATTCTCCATGACAGTCAAATCTAAGTTTCTATATCTGTTACCACTTCTTTATTATAACCAGTGTGGTTTTAGACGTTCTTAGGTCAAAAGCTATTTAAATGCACACATTTAGAAAGGTGAATAATTGACTCAAGCTTTTTCCACCTTTTTTACTGTGAATCCCTGCATAGAATTTTTACCAATTCATTCACTAAGCAGTGCTTTCAAATGGTTGTTCCACATCTTACTCGGTGACTTTAGTATTTTTTTTTTTTTTTAATTTAAATGTTGATTTGACAGGAGCTTACTTATGACCTGAAGAGGAAACTTAGTTGTTTATTTCTAAGATACAATCTGAGAGTGTTAAAAGTGTGAGAGACATCTCCAGTGACTCCCTTTGAATCCAAAACAACTGCTGTGACTTTGATTACTTGGAGACTTATTTCCTAATATTAATATATGAAAGGCTGGCTAGGGTATTTCCTTCTCTCTTCAATTGGCTCTGAGCATTGCAAATAAGGC
Source organism: Cavia porcellus (assembly GCF_034190915.1). Classification (NCBI taxonomy): domain Eukaryota; kingdom Metazoa; phylum Chordata; class Mammalia; order Rodentia; family Caviidae; genus Cavia; species Cavia porcellus. Next base: position 76,706,311 of record NW_026947490.1, read on the forward strand.
TAGCCAAGGTGCTAATGTGCAAAGTCTATAGCCATCAGACAGTCCTGTTTCCTCACATGGCACTCTCCACAGTACACTGAGCTGGCAAGATGTTAGAGCAAATAGCTCCAGGAATGTCAACTAGATAGGAGCCTCAAGATAAGAGTCAAGATGACTCCCCAGGGCACAAGAGTTTGTATGTCAGAAACTGAAGTGATAGTCCCCCAAAACAATTTCACTGCTACCATCATTGGGTTATGTAAATTGAGCCTTCTGCATATCTTTATCTCTGCAAATTACAGAGATGCTGTTCTTGCATCTGGCCAGCCAGCTCAAGTTACTCAGTAATCCCGACATCCTCACTATCACTCACCCCTGAGCCACACCCCTTTCTTAACAAGAGAATAAATGCTGAGACAGGCCTAGGATCCAGGCCTTGTCTGCATGTCCTCATGAGGATTGGACTTAGGACCCCTTGGCTGCCCTTAACTTGGAACATGTCTTGGTGTCATTACTCTTGCTGTGGGTTGGATTGGTGGTGGTAGATGGAATTAACCTTCTGGGATTCCAATAACGTCTCAATGGAATTATAGTTTGTGGATTGTGAGAAAAACTAGAAAGAAGATTAGAATACTTGAGTGACTGAACTTGATATTTGGGTTTACAATAAAAAGGAAAAATAAACACAGAAGAGAGAGATGTAAAACATACTGAAGACAGATGAAGAAAAAAACTGACGGACCTGAGCACAAAAGGAAAAGGGAAACAAAACATTTATTTAACTCAGCAGTATTGATATTAGACAGGAGGAAGCAAAGCTACAAAGCTTTTAAATTTAACTTTGAAGTGAAAAAATTAAAGCAATTTCAAAAGAAGATAATGAGAGTAAAAATGGTTAGTGCATTCCATATTGTTATCTTTAAGTTAGCTAGAGTATGAGATATAGTCATTTAATTGTCCAAACAATGTTAGCACAAACTCTCCTTTATGATCAACTGAGAGAAATTAGTAGTATAATTATAACTATCATATATATACTAATTTTGTGCATACACATATACATATATATATATATATATATATATATATTTGATTTTTCTTTTCCTTCTTTTTGCCATTTAGCCTATTAAGTTTCTCTTTCCTTTTGAAGAGTTTCTTCCCATTTTACAAATCTATTGTACATTTTGATTCTTTTTGCTCTGTCAGCTTCTCAAACTATGAATACAATGTGATGTTTACACATGTAAGTGTGATTTATTTCACTTACGAGTATGGTCTCAAGTTGCATTTATTTACCTATAAAAGTTTCCAGTTTATTTTTTGCAGCTGTGTATTACTCCATTCTATAAAATCCCACATTTTTAAAATTTTAAACATGGTAAAACAAAACAGGACAAAACAGAACAAACCAGATGAGAAGAAAACAATGTAAGTGACAGATTTCAAAGCAAAACTACAGAAGAGTACCATTGGCTACTATAATGTCTCTTATTTTCTTCTAAATGGTTTTCCATATCTTCACACACAAGAATTCATACAAAATAAAATAATATAAAGCTGATCAGAACAGGGTAATGAAGGCATTACAGGCCTTCAAAACCAGACAATAGGCAAATCAAAAATGGCTGCCTTAATGTCTCTTGTTCTCTTCAAAATAGCTGTCCATACTTTCCTATATGCTGGAATTAAACAATACAAAACAGACTAAAATCACTCTGAACAAAGAATAGAAGCATTACTGGATTTCACGGTCTAATGATAGGGTATCAGCAATGAATACCATAATGTCTCTTTTTCTTCAAAGTAGCTGTTCATTTCATTACACATAATACAATAGATTCCTGTAAACCATTTAGGAGAAGTTCTAGGCATATATAAGCCTCTATATGCACACCTATCCTTTCTGAATTAGTGGGGAAAATGAAACAAAACAAGTTACTAGAAATACAAGAAACAAAAAGACAAATAAATAACAATAGCAAAGAGCCCAAAGCAATACAGGTCTTCAAAACAAGGTGGTAGGAGCGTTACTAAGGTTGTTATTTTATTTTATTTTATTTTGATCTTTTTCCTTTTTATTGGTACCAGGGATCAAACTCACGACTGCCTGCTTGCAAAGCAGGCGCTTATGCCGCTGAGCTAAATCCTCAGCCCCAAGGTTGTTATTTTACATAGTGATCATCAAAAGAGTTCCTCAAATCACCAGATACATACATACAAAATTGTTCCAATCCTACAAGTGTTAACTGTTTTGTTCCAAGAACTGATAGAATTTGTAGCACAATCCTCTTAGCTATCCTAAGTGTGTTTATACAAATTTAGATAGTTTTTGTTTTCCATTCCTTTTTTTTTCCTTTTCCTTGAGATATTTTTTTCTCCTTTGTGCAGATTTTTATCCTTTCACAATATTTATTCAGGATTTTTTATCTTATGTACCCTTATCGTTTCTTATACTTAGGAGATTGTACAGTATTTACACATGTGAGTTTGATTTGTTTCACTTATGAGTATGATCTCGTTTCATCCATTTGCTTATAAATATCTCAATGTGATCACTCTTTATAGCTGAGTAGTACTCCATTGTATAAAAATACCACATGTTTTTTATCCATTCCTCAGTTGGTGGACACTTAGGTTGTTTCCAAGATCTGGCTATTACAAATTGTGCTGCTGTAAACAGGGTTGCATATATATCATTGTGGTATGAAGTTTTCAGTTCTTCTGGGAATATGCCTAGAAATGGAATAACTGGGTCAAATGGAACTTCCAATCTCAGCTTTTGAGGAACCTCCATACTGACCTCCACAGTGATTGCACCAGTGTACACTCCCACCAACAGTGCAGGAGAGTTCCTTTTTCCCTGCAGCCTCTCCAGCATTTGTTATTGGTAGTTTTCTTGATCTTGGTCATTCTTTGTAAGTCATTCATTCCAGAGTGAGAGGGAACCTCAGTGTGGTTTTAATTTGCTTTTTTTTTTTTTAATGACCAATGAGGCTGAACATTTTTTCATGTATTTATTTGCTATTTGTATTTCTTTATCTGAGAATTGTGTATTCATATCAGTTACCCATTTATGAATTGCACTTTTGAATTTCAGGGGTCTGACTCTTTTTAATTCTTTATATGTTGAAGACAGAAGTCCTTTGTCTGAGGGATAGTGACTAAGATTTTTTCTAAATTCATGGGTTTCCTTTTTACTCTGTTGGAGATTTCTTTTGACATGCAAAAACTTTAATAAGACAAGATCTCAGTTACTGATTCTGGAAAGTATTTCCTCTGCAGTTTGGTTTTTCCTCATGAAGTCTTTGCCTACCCCCATGTTTTCAAGATTTCTATCTACTTTTATTCCAGCACACTTAGTGTTTCTGGTTTAACATTGAGATTTTTATTCCTTTTTGACTTTAGTTTAGTACATAGTGATAGACATGTATCTAGTTTTAATTTTCATCATATAGAAAGCCAGATTTTCCAGCACCAATTATTAAAGAGACTATCTTTTTCCAGTGAATGTGTTTGGCCCTTTTATCAAAGGTGGCTGAGTGTGTTTGTAGTTGTAGTTGTATCTTGTAATCTATTCCATTGATCTTTGGGTCTTTTTGTATTCCAATACCATGATGATCTTATCAGAGTAGCTTTGCAGTATAACTTCAAGTCAGGGAAAAGAAATGGACAGATTCCTAAAAACATCTGAACTGGATCAAGATGTAAAATGGCTGAATAACCCCATTTCAATTAATGAAATTGAAAACATAATTAAAACCTTAACCAATAAACATAAGCTTAGGTCTTGATAGACTAACTGTGGAATTCTACAAGAAATTAAAAGATTTAATGTCAATACTCCTGAAATTATTCAAATAGAAAGTAAAGCAATTTCCCCTAACTCATTCCAGAAGAAGTATTACTTGAATACCAAAACCAGAAAAAGACTCAACCAAAAAAGAGAACTTCAGATGAACGTAGATGCAAAAATTCTCAATATAATATTGGCAAACATTGCAGGAAATCATCAAAAAGATTATATACCATGACCAAACGGGATTCATCCTAGGAATGCAGGGATGGTTCAACATATTCAAATAAATAAGCATCATACATCATATCAATAGAGTCAAAGATAAGAATCACATGATCATTTCAGTAGATGCAGCAAAAGCTTTTGATCAGGTCCAATATAAATTCTTGATAAGAACCCCACAGAAAATTGTAATTGGTGGTCTTTACTTCAATATGGTAAAGGCCACTTATGAAAAACTAACAGCCAGCATCATATTAAATGAGCAAAACTGAAAACCTTTACTCTAAAGTTGGGAACAAAACAAGGATGACCATTATCACCAATCCTATTGAATATAGTTCTGGAAATACTAGCCAGAGCAATTAGAAAAGAGAAGTAATTAAAGGAATAAGGATAGGAAAAGAAGGAATTAAATTATCAATATTTATAGATGGCATAATACTCTACATAAAAGATCCCCAAAACTCCATTGAAAGACTCCTAGATATAACAACTAAATTCGGTAATGTAGCTGGATACAATGTCAGCACTCAAAAATCAATAGCATTCCTACACATAAACAAAACAATCACTGAGAGAGAAATAAGAGAAGCCATAACCTTCACAATATCATCCAAAAAATGAAATACTTAAGAATTAATCTAACAAAATAAGTAAATCTCAATTCATGGAAAATTATAATACCCTGAAAAATGAAATTGAATAGGATCTCAGAAAATGGAAAGACATTCTTTGTTCATGGATAGGAAGAAAAAAATATTATGAAAATGAACATTCTCCCAAAAGTCTTTGCCTACATCAGTGTCTCTAAGAGTTTTACCTATTTTATCTTCCAGAAGATTTAATGTTTCTGTTTAGTTTGATCCATTTCAAATTTAATTTATTGTATGGTGAAAGACATGGGTCCAAGTTTAATCTTTGACAGGTGTAAAGCCAGCTTTTCCAGCATGATTTATTAAACAAGCTATCATTCATTGAAGTGTTTGCCCCCTTTGTCAAAGGTAAAATACCTGAGTATATCTGAAACTGTATCTGTATCTTCTAATCTGTTCCATTGTTATTTAGATTCATATTTTGTCAATACCATGCTGTTTTTACCAGAGTAACCTTATAGAATAATTTTAAGTCAGGGATTGTGATGCCTCCTGCCTTGCATTTGTTGCCCAGAACTGCCTTTGCTGTTCTAGGTCCCTTATAATTCCAAATGAATTTTAGGAATATTTTTTCCTAATTCTGTGAGATATTCTGTGAGAATTTTGATTGCAATTGCATTAAATCTGTATAACAATTTCAGAAATATGACCATATTCAGTAAATTAGCTCTTCCTACCAGGGAGGAAGTAATATTTTTCTATATTCTGATATCCCCTTCAGTCTCCTTTTTCAGAGTACTGTAGTTTTCTATGTAGAGATCTTTTACATCCTTCATTAGACTGATTTCTGGGTATTTTTCTCCTAGCTTCTCTCTCAGTGAGATTTTTTGTTTGTGTACAGGAAATCTATTGATTTTCTAGTATAGACTTTATATTCAGCTACATTATTGAATTTTCTATTAAATCTAGCAGTTTTTAGTGGAGTTTTTGAGATCTTCTATGTAGAATATCATGTGATCTGTGCATAATAATAATTGAAATATTTTTTGATATCATTTCTTTTATTTCTTCCTCTTGCCTAATTGCTCTGCTTAAGTTACAGGAAAATATTAAATAAATATGGAAATACTGGATATCCTTTTCTTGTTTCTGATTTTAGAGTAAATTCTTTCCATTTTGTCCATTTAATATATTAGCTGTTGATTTTTCATAGATGGCTTTTTATCAGATTGAGATAAAAATAATCTATTGCAAACTTGTGTACAGTTTTTATCATGATGGTTGCTGGACTTTTTCAAAAGAATTTTCTGCATCTATTGAGACCATCATATGATTTTGTTCTTGGATCTGTTAATATGGTGTATTGCATTTATTGATTTATGTATGTTGAACGATCCCTGAGATGAATCTCACTTGGCCATGGTATATAATCTTCTTGGTGATTTGCTGCAGTCTGTTCTACAGTATCTTATTAAGGATTTTTGCATCTATGTTGATCAGGGAAATTGGTCTGTAGTTCTCTTCCTTCATAGGGTCCTTCGCTGGTTTAGTAGCAGAGTAATGTTTGCTTCCAGGAAGGCATTTAGGAGTATTGCTTCCCTTTCAATTTCCTTAAAGAGTTTAAGAAGTAGTGGTATTAAGTTTCCTCTAAATTTCTTGCAGAATTCAACAGTGAATGCATCAGGGCCTGACTTTTCTTTGCTGGTAGGTTTTTAATTACATCTTTGATTTCATTGATATTGGTTTATTTAGGATTTTTATATATTCTCTATTCAGTTTTGATAATTTGTAAGTATTTAGGAATCTGTCAATTTCTTCTGCATTTTCCATCTTATTAGAATAAAAGTTCTCAAAATAGGTAGATAATCTGAATTTCTGCAGGGTCTTCTGTGATTTCTTCCTTTTCATTCCTCATTGAATGAATTTTAATCTTTTTTTTTTCATTTTTTGGTAAAATTGGATGAGATTTTGTCAGTTTTATTTAATCTTTCAAAGAATCAACTCTGTAATTCACTGGTTCTTTGCATTTTTTCTTAGTCTTTAATGCATTAATTTCTGCTCTGATCTTTGTAATTGCTTCCCCCTTATGAGCTTTGTCACATTGGATTTGACCCGCTCTTCTTTTTCTAGAAGTTTGAAGTTAACCATTAAATTATTTATTTGTTTGTTCTGTTTTCCTGGTATGTATATTCATTGCTATAAATTTCCCTCATAGTACTGCTTTCATTGTGTACTATAAGTTAAATTGTGTTGTATTCTTGTTATCAGTTAGTTATATAAACAGTCAAATTTCTTCTTTAATTTCATTTGTGACCCACTGGCTGTTTAGGAGAGTGTTGTTAAATTTCCAAGTGTTTATGAAGTTCTCATGGCTTCTTTTGCCATTGATTTTCAATTTCATTGCAGTATAGTCTGGTAGTATGCATATGATAACTTCAATTCATTTACATTTATTCAAGTATGTTCTATAAGTTGCTATGTGGTCTATTTCGGAGAGCATCACTGGTGGAGCTGAGGTGAATGTGTATTTTGATGTACAATGAAATACTCTGTAGACATCTACTAAGTCCATTTGTTTAATAGTTTGGTTCTAATATTTCATTGTTGTTTTTGTTTCTAGTTCATCTTTTTATTTCTGTCTAGAATGTCCTTCAGCATTCTTTTTGGATTTGGCTTCGTGGTTATGAATTCCTTCAGTCATTCTTTGTCATGGAAGTATTTTGTTTCTTCACTCCAAACTCTTCTTGACTTAAAGGTTTGTGGTGAGAAATCTATCATGAGTTTGATAGCTTTTACTTTATAAGTCATTTGTTTCATTTATAAAATAGGTTTTAACTTCTGATTTTCTGCTGAATTTCTAGCATCTTGATTATTATATGTCTGGGTGTAGATGTATTTTGGTTATGGCTAGGTCAAGTTCTATATGGTTTACCTATCTATATGTCAGGTCCTTTTCTCATGCTTGGGAAGTTTTCTGATATTACTTCTGCAGACTTTTTATGTCATTTGTGTTGATCCCTGATTTTTTGTTAATGTCTTTTATTCTTAAATTATTTTTCTTTGCATAATCTTGCAGCTGTTGTATTGTTATTTCTTGGATCTTTTTTATTTTTAAGAGATTTTTCCTTTCATGATTGCTAGGTACAAACCTGTGAGTCTACGGTTTCTTTCAAGTGGTTTTGCAAGTTTCAATGGAGCTTTTAATTTCCTGGATATTTCTTTCAAACTGTTTCATGCATTCTAACTCCTTATTATATTGTTCACTCAAGATTTCCCTCATTTTTCTATACTCCTCTATTTTCAAAATCTATGTCTTCTTTAGAGGTGCTTAGCAATTCTTTTATTATGTTTTTCATTTCTTCTTTTACCTGAGACAGTATTTTTTCTAATTTGTTTTTTGTTTTTTTTGGCTTTAGAGATTTTTATTTAAACAAAACAAAACAGTGAAAGGGTACAAGAAATACAGAATTTCAAAAAAATAAACATTAAGAAATCACTAGTTAATAGATTACATATTGTCATCTTAGAAATAGTTGATCAAGTTACAAAATTAAGCATACAAAGTGGACATTCAAACAGTGAGACTGCAAACAGTAGTGTTCAATGGTCCAATGAAAACTTAGTAATATGGTCATCTATCTTACACACCTAAACACATTTGAAGTTGTGTGCTTTAGAGCACTTTCTTTTCCTTTACTTTTTACAATAACATTTACACATTTTGAGTTTTGTTACTCCCATAGTTCTTACTAATTTTTTTTGGGAACAGAAGAAAATCAAATGTGACAAAAAAAAAACAGTCAAAACAAAGGATGGACATAGAACATGATGTAAAATCAGAATACAAGGTAATCAACAATGATTACCATAATGCCTCTTGCCACCTTAAAAAGAATTGCCTATATCATCAGGTATAATAGAATTGAACAAAACAGTACATACCAAAACCAATAAACCCTAAACATTGGAGACATTACTGAACTTCAAAAGAAGATAATAGTCAAACCAGAATGGGCATGATAGTGAATCTTATTGCCTTCAAAGTAGTTGCCTATACCCTCAAAAATTTATAATATCAAACAGAACAGAATAGAGTAAAATCAGTCAAAAAAGATGGTGAGAGCAATAAAGGGCTTCAAATCAAGTTAATAGGAAATCATCATCATTACTCATTAGAGAAATGTAAATTAAAACCACACTGAGATTCTATCTCACTCCTGAAAGAATGGCCAGGATCAAGAAAACCAACAACAACAAATGATGGAGAGGTTGTGGGGAAAAAGGAACTCTCCTGCACTGTTGGTGGGAGTGTAGACTGGTGCAACAACTGTGGCAGTCAGTCTGATCATTTCTCAAAAAGCTGGGATTGGAAGTCCCATTTGACCCAGCTATTCCACTTCTAGACATATTCCCAAAAGAAATGAAAGCATTATACCACAGTGATATATGTGCACCCATGTTTATAGCAGCACAATTTGTAATAGCCAGGTATTGGAAACAACCTAGTGTTCATCAACTGAGGAATGAATAAAAAAAGTTGTAGTATTTTTATACAGTGGAGTACTAGTCAGCTATAAAGAAGGATCACATTGAGATATTTATAAATAAATGGATACAGCTTGAGATCATACTCATAAGTGAAATAAATCATACTCACATATATGAATACCTAATAGTTTCCCTAGTGTAGGAAATGATACAAATACTTAGAAGTATGTGGTAATCATGATCCCCCATTATATAAGGCTTTGAAGCCTTATAAGTTTTCACTCATGAATTAGAATGGCTTTATTCTGGGCTGTTTGATATTATTGCCTGTGATGATATGAACAGCTATTTTGAAGAAAACAAGACATCATAATAGCTAGTGCTGATTTAATATCAGCTTGTTTTGAAGTCCCATCAAACTGTTGTTCTTCTGTCTCCAATGTTTTTATCATGTTGTATCTTATTGGATTTTATTATATGTGATAGTATAAACAAAAATTTTTATAGGCAAAGAGGTAATATAGAAACCTTTGTTCATTTTTTGTTAGCTGATTCTAAATAACTTGAAATACTTTTATTCTCTTGAATGGTTTCACACTGTCTTCATATGTTTGATGCTATAGTATATGAAGTTATACTCAAATATTTCAAGGAAAGAGACACTATGGTAACTACTATTAAGTCGGGTTATCTTGTGGTGAAATACTATGTTGCTTAAATGATTCTGATCTGACCCATATTGTTATGTTGTTATATTCTCTTTTATCTCAACCTCCCCTACCTTTTTTAAAATTAATTTCATTATTATTTTTTAATTAAGGGAAAAATTTAAAAAATTAGCAGTATATACTAATTTCTTTTATAACCTCATGAAGTTGTTTGTTTGATTTGATATTTTTATAGAACTTCACTCAATTGTTTTGTTGTTACCACTTCAGTGAGGCCAGGTGGGTGGCTTTCAGATTGTCCTACCTCATTGATCCTGGAGTTTGCTGTTAGTAAACTGGATGTCTTAAATCGCATCTTCTTTAAGTATTTTCTCACTTTCTTACTTTACTTTTTCTTAGATTAATTGTTGGGTTGATGGTTGTAAATTGTGTATGGTGAGTTGTTTTATTGCTTATATTTAGAGCCTTTAAAAATGACTCCTTCTCTGAGGTATGTCCTAGGTATATCTGGTTTTGGGGTTTGAGTCTGTTGCAAGATCTGACCTCTTCAGTTTGTTGGGGATGAAAAGTTTTATCTGCTTGGTTTCACCCCTGGTTCTTTGGCAGCATGCCACAGTGTTTCCTATGGCCTTTAGTCAGTCTCAGTCTTGGGCTACTGCTAAAAGCAGCTGGTTAGAACAATTATGTCACTTTTGGCTAAAATGATACTATCAACAATAGCAATAGCACCAAACATAGCCTAGAAAACGACAAACTGAGGTATCCATTAACTAACTTGTCTCCTTTAACCATATGAACTAGATTTATGGTTATATAACAAAATCTAAAACAAACCAGAAAATTATATAAGGCATATATGTCTATTTTACTCTTAGGGGTTAAAATTTACAAGGGATTTGGGAGAAAATAGAGAAGTATAGGAAGAGGAAGAGACTAGAATTAAGGCTGGAGGGGAAGTGGATCAAGGTAACTGAAAAACTGCTACATAAGGCAGGAGGCAAAGAGTGAGTGAAGAAATAAAAGGAAGAATAAAACAATAGTCACAAAGAAGCCAGATCCCACACTCACTTTCATACAAAAAAGATCAATAAAAGAAAAAGAAAGGAAACTAACAACACCACAGCAAAAAATAAATGAGAGAGAGGAAAAGAGAGGGAGAGGGAAAGAGAAGGGAGAGGGAGAGAGAGAGAGAGAGAGAGAGAGAGAGAGAGATCCACTTGCAGATTTGTCTCTGCTGTCACTGGACAGCAGATCTGTGGTGATTTATGCTGAAGTCAGCAGTAGCTTATGGTTGGGAAGTGGATAATCTCAGTGAGCCTGCCCCTCTCTTTCCCTTGAATTTCAGGCTGTATTCTGGCCGAGGGAGTTCAGGCAAGAGTCATTTAACCTGCAGCAGTCAGCACACCTTCCTTTGACTTGAAACTAGCTGGACAACACTAAATGGACCGAGCAGTAGCTCTGAGTTCTGAGCCCATATGGCTGCTCTCCAAGATGGCTCTTGGCCAAACACTGTCTCCCACATAATGACCAAGCCCTTAGCCTTCACCAACAGCTAGTGCCATCCTTCACTTCCTCTACTCTCTGACCACTTCTACACTGCTCCTTGGAGACCTCTTGTGTCACTAGCTGGCACCCCGAGTTGGTGGGTTCGAACCATTCATCTCATGCTGTGAGTCTGGACCCAGGAGGAGGTTTGCCAGTTGCCTCCTTCTTCTTCGTTGATGTTTCTCTCTTCACTGTCTCTGTAGGTTTCATTTCTTACTTTAGATCTCTTCTGGGCCAGGGAACCCACTTCCCCCCTCCTTGTCTTCCTCACATCACTGTATTCCAGTGTCTGTAGAGCAATTCTCAGAGAAGCTCTTTCTCTGCTTCTTACCATGCTGCCATTTTGATGCTCTCATGTGTCTTAGTTACTTCTTTCATTGCTGAGGCAAAAGTTGAAGAAGAAAAGCTTTATTAAACTCATAGTTTGTGGTTTTAGCCCATAATCAGCTGGCTCTAAGGCAAGGTGGTGTGGCAGAATGGAACAGTTTGTGGCAGTGGAAGACGCAATTTACAGTACAAAGTCTGAAGGAGGGTTGAATTCATGAAGACAGTTTTGTGGGTATTTTGAAATGGTTGTAGAATGTGTATACTTCCTAAGATCTAATGCACAAAGAGGTCCAAATTCTATTTATGATGCAATCACTTTGATAATACTATAACACCTTTAGAAAATGCTTTGTAAGATAGTCCATAAACACATTCTATTTTTAGCCCATGGCTTGAAGCCTCTTATAGATTCTTATTCTTATAATTGGCTTCTAAACAGGATATCATAACTTCTTTTGTAGGAATTTCTTTTCTTAAAAGGCCACCATAGTCAAACCTGTGCTGCTATAATAATAATTAAAAAAAAAAAACTTTTAGCTGAGTATTTTGTAAAGAAACAGTTTATATTTCCTCATGTTTTCAGATAGAAACTTCAAAAAACATGGCAACATCATCTACTTGGTCTCTGGATGAAGGCTTCGTGCCAGTTCAACTCATGACAGAAAAGTGGGTGAGGGACACATCGGTAGCTTTGTCTGTAAAAACTCACCATTGCATTGGTCAGTCCAGTCCCGTGAAACCTACAATTTCTTCCTATGAGAAGAGAATTACTTTCTCTCAAGACCCTCCACACTGTCCAACACTATTAAATTGGTGAACAAGTTTTAAGAACATGTATTTTGGGGTGTCAAAACATAACAAAATTTCAGGTACCTCAGATTTAATATCACTGCTCATAAAATGGCTCCTAACATGCAAAATAATTGGTGAATACAGTAATGAATAAAACAAACAAAGATAGACAAAGCAACCACTAGTAATCAAAATTTGAAGGACCCCAAAGAACTTTTATTCTCTGTGGTAGAAGGACTTGTGAGCAGATATTTTCAGATGCACATTTTTTTAAACAGCACAACTGGAGGCAAATTCCACATCTTTCAGGCAGATGGAAGACAGTGCTTGCCAAAAAACAGAGTTGCTTTAATGAGTCAAAAAGAGGCCAGCTAAACTAATGGTGATCACAGCAGCAGGTGTGAGAGATTAAAGCCTACAATATACCCAGATGCAGCAATATCTTGCTTGGTATCACATCTCTATGCCAGTTTTGCTGAGAAAAGGCATCGAAGTTGGGATCGAACAGGAGATTAAAAAATCTGAAGAGCTTCATTCAGTTTTTCTGTATCTAGATTGCTTCATTTAAAGGTTAGACCTTGGACTGAGCAGTTACTGACTCCATGTTGAAATCTTACTTAGGTCCAAGAAACCATTTTATCCCCAGCACAGAAGCAGCATAGGAGTTAAGGTTTGGTTAAAGTAGATGTAAGTTCTCTCCAGCTGCTATCAGCTCACTTCCAGATGAGCTAAATGCTCAGCTTTTTAGCTTAAGTACAAAGACAGAAACCAGCTCATGTTTACCTGCTGAATAAAACACAAAATATTACTATGGGTGTTCCATCATACTTCTCTGTGTAAGATACCCAGCAGATTCTTAACTTTTTCCACAGAGCTACAATCTATTTATTTATTTATTTTATCATGCATTTTTAAAAGTATAATAAATATAAAGAAACAAGTGAAATGACACAGGATCAAGAATAAATTTAATAAAATTCTACTCCAGATGATTTGGCTATCGATATCAAAGACAATGACTTCAGGACTTTAGTAGGTCATAAATATACAGAAAAGATGCAAAGAGAATCAGTAAACTGATGGGGAAATCTCAGAAGACAAACACAAACTACTACAAAGGAATGAGGTAAAATTTTCACTTCCAGAAAGCTAAGAACAATTAAATCTTTGCACATTGTTTGCAGAGGAAGCAGGAATTTCCTGAATAGAAGTGAGATGAAGGGCTGGACAGAGCCAGGAGTATTAATTCTGTGGGCTCTCCATTTTACCTTGTTGGTCTCAGGTATGTGGCTGAAGAAGATGAAAACCCACGATTGTTAGCAGACCCAGAGTACAAAATCCTGGAAAATTCTACTTTCTTTAGCCAAAGAACAAAAATGTAGCAGCAAACAAGCAAATACACACAACAACAACAATAACAACACACACACACACACACACACACACACACACACACTTTCCCAAACCCTACAGACACAATTATATATAGAGGGAATCTAAAACCATTGTGGTAGTTTTCTTCTTCCTTTTTTTTTTTTTTTTTTTTTCAAGAAAGCCAAGTAAGGAGCTGAGAATTTCACATCTGTTGACTAGTAATGCATCTCTCTATCCTGAGCTTTGTAAGTCATTGCAGTCCACATGCTGAACTTGGAAGCCACTCTGCCTAGAGTGAAAAAGTTTCGTCACCCCCCTTTAAGAGTTTGGTGTTACAGAAGGTCTGCTGGAAGGCCATCACTTTCACCACTGACTGCTTCGGGAGGCTGAGACCCAGCTCCTGGTCAGCTGGAGCAAGGCATGCCTCCCTTAGAAGATCAGTGGAAGCCAAGTCCATAATAAGCTAAACTGTTAATGCCACCTCACCACGACAATGTGAATCTCCACTGCTCACTGTCAGGGAAGTATCATAGGAAGCCAATTAAAACCAAAGATTTCACAAGATACAACCTCACAGAGTGGTATGTAAGAAGGTAACATGATGTCAAATCTTCACTCAAAATTATTTATACTACTATTTTATCATAGATTAGTCAAAAAACCGGTTTTGTGTCATTATCATTTTTGTGAAAATATTTTTGGTCTCTGCCTCGTATTCTGAGTTACTACTTTAAAGATAATGATGCAACAGTGTGTCAGCTGTTGCTACTATCCAATTACTTTGCTATAAAATTTCTTTTATTATTTCATTAAATAAAAAATATTTATTACACGAAGAACTAGGAAAATCTAAAAGCAAGTGTGAAAAATAAGCAACCAGTGAACATTGGGTAGGGTATTATATCAGAAATATTTGACAAGATTTTTTTTTATTTAAAGAAAAAAATCAAAACAGAAAAAAGAGTAGAAATAATACAGAATTGCAAGAAACCCCACAGAAATAACTAGCTCAGAAAAAATAGTAGTAAGAAATCACTAGTTGATAAATTACATATTGTTATCTTAGAAGTAATCAAGTTACAAAATCAAAGCATAAAAAGTGGACAATCAAACAATGACAGTACAAATCATTCTGTTTGATGAACTAACAAATCTTAGTAGTATGGTTGTCTATCCTGCACACTTAAATATACATACAGTTATGTCTTTTAGAGCACTTTCTTTCCCTTTCATTATTATAATATCTATTACCATTTTGGATCTTATCACTCTAGGCATGATAAAAATATCTTAGTGAGGAATATAAACATATTTAACAAATTAAAAGTTATAAAACTTATTTTAAAAAATAGTCTCACCAAGTAAATAGACTTTATACAGGAAAACCAAATGAAATTATATTGACTGAATTCTAAGCAAAATTTAAAGACTCAGTTGATGGAATAACAACAAAACAGAGGCAAGAAAAGAATCAATGAACTAAAAATTTTAACAATTTATGTTACTAGTATTGGACAAGAGAGAGAAAGTAGACTTAAAGCTGATGACAAAAGTCTCAGAGTCTTCTGTGACTACAACAAAAGAAACATGTTCAATTAGCAATCTCACTATAATCCCAAAGGAGAAGAAACTATTCACAGAGTAGTTAGAAAATGATATCTGAACACGTAACCACAAACATGGTACACCAAAATAAATCTATATTAAGGCATTTCTTAATTAAGTAACTAGAAACATGTACCGGGATGCAGCTTCATGATGAAACACTCACCCAACCTGTGTGAGGCCCTGGATTCAATCCCTTATAAGTGATATAAGGGTTTTCTACAATAAAAAAAAAACCACATATAATCAAACAGGTGCTTCCTAAGGAGATACACAGACAATAAACAACACACAAGAAGTTTAGCACTACCAGTTTTCAGAAAAATGCAACCTAAAATGACAAAGAGATGTTATTACAGGACTCTTAGAATGACTAGAATTAAAGAATGTCAAATGTTAATGAGATTTAAACAACTATATTTTTTTCATAATTCTAATATTTAAATTTTTCTACCGGTCTTAGATCATACACAAAGTTGTAAAGGTATGCAATCAATATATGCCTATCATTTTCTACTTTATTTTTATGAAGTAACTTAGAAATTTTTCCGAATCAATATCCTTCCTTCCTGGTCATAATTACAGTCTAATAGTAGCATTATATAGACAGCAATTTTTTTTAACTATAATAGGACATAGACAGTTTATCTCATCTCATGATGCTGTCTATGTTTCACTGTTTTTAAAATATTTTTAAAATGAGAAAATAAATTGAGAAAGAGGCAAATCTACAGTCAAATAGAGACATGAATATACCTATGTCTCCTAATGACAGAACTGGACAGAAAGTTAGAAAAGATATAGAATAACTAAATATTCTCAACAAGGAATTCAACTCAGCATTCATAAAATATTCCACTGCACATCAGCATAAATGCTGCTGGAATAGATAAAAAGATAAACCTCTTGTGTCATAAAACAAACTCAATACATTTAAAACAAATAATACCATACGAGGTGTTTTTTTTTGTTTGTTTGTTTTTGTTTTTTACCCCAATGGACTCACACTAGAGATCAACATGATTAAAAAAAACAAAACTACAAAGACTTGGAAGTCACAAAACACACTTCTATAAAATCAGAAAGTCAAAGAGAAATTGTAAGAGGAAGTAACAAAATAAATGAAGGAATAAATAAACGACCTAAATAATCAGCAATAGAAAAATAGAGGCACAACTTGTGGCCAGCACTGAAAAGGAATGGACCAATTGAACACTCCGCAACACGGAATGAAGAATGCAGTGGGAAGGATGCATAAACATGCAAAACACTATATAAGAAACAAAACTAACCATGGAGACACACATCAGAATTGTGATTCCTTATGGGAGCTGAGGATTTGGCAGAAAAGGAGCGAGGAGAGCTGCCTGGGGGTCTGGGGGTGCACTGCACCTTGGCTGAGGCTTGGTTTACACGGTATATGTCTTTTCCAGAACTCATCAATTTCTGTACTTAAGTGATCAGTACAGTATTTTACTAAACATAAACGTATTTTAGTAAAGATACAATACATTGAATAGAAGAAGTCAGAATAACCCTAAACTGTGTCCCTGTCCTCTCCAACTTTTTTGTGACCAAATTTGGGGCCTTGTGCCTGCGGGGCAAGTGCTCTGAAGTGTCCTCTCGTGTCCCCCACATCTCTGCATGCTCTTGGGTTTTCCTCTGAAAACCTTCAGCGTCAGTCAGATCCTCTTAGCACTTTTGATACTCCTTGTCTAGATGAATGCACCATTTGTGCTGAGACATTCTTCATAGTTATTCCTCTGACTTATGGGTCTTGCTGAAGTTCCCAAGAAATTGAAAGAAGAAAGCTAGTGTTAATACATCTCACATATAAAGGTCCAGGTCCTTAATACGCAAGGAACACCTAGCTACCATTTCACCCATGGCGACCCCAGCTTCTTCCTGGATCATGGGCTATGTTTATTTTCCTGACTTAGATTAGCTTGCACATCATTTGGTATCTGTCTGGTTGCTCACGTAGCTCTCTTTCTAGAATGTTCTCTGTTAGTATATGGCTGCTATTTCTTCCTTTGTGGTATGTGTGGTCTTTCTCCTTCCCTGACATCTCTTTGGAGATAAGATGACAGCAGTCATCTCTTCTCTGTGCTTCCACAGAACTCTGCGTCTCATGCTGTCGCTGGACCTCCTCATCTTGTGGTGACTGTGTCTCTCTGCATCTGCCTTTCCATTAGGCTACTGCATGTGTGCTCATAAAGCAAACTCTGAGTCATTTGTTCTCAGTATCACAAGTTCACAAGCACCAACCTCAATGCCTGGCCAATGGTGGGTCTTAATTAACATTTTCTGAAGCGATACAGGGTATATTTGTCCCTACTTTTAAATAGATTATAATCTACTTTAACTTTGAAATCCGATTTTGTCAAGCAAAACAGATCATATGACTCAGATGTTCCAAATTTTTATGAGAACAACATGGCTTGACATTATCTAAGAATTTGGCTGCCACTCAAGGTTCAAAGTAAGGTCAACTTTTTGGAAAAGGATTTATCAAGCACATATACTGATGAAGTTATTGAAACAAATGCTAAAACAGAAAAGGAATGGTTCTAACGGTAAACTATACATTACACACAGAAAAATATCCTGATAAATTATTTTGTGCTTGACTCTTTCATTTTATAAATATGATTGAAAATATTGGGAAAATCACACATCTCAGAAAATTAAATAAATTTCAGTAATATCTCAGTTCATAAATGCTTCTGTTTGTCAACAAGGACTTTAGAAGAGAAGCACTTGGCAAACACCACATTAGGTGATGGACAGGACCTCAAGCATCTCCCCTGCAGGGAAAAAAAAAAAACCCACAGCCATTTGTCCCAAAACTGTGGAATAAATTAAGTTTGTGAATCAATGTATCACTCTACAGTATATGGATTAAATACTATATTAAGTATAAATATAGCTTATGGCTTAAAATGAACATTCATTTCTTAATTCCTTTTAAATCTTCAAATTGTTGAGGTCAAATGTGTTTTAACTATAGATATTAATCCTATAGTCTTTCTTTTAAGTGCTGAGGATCGGTCTAAAGGGCTTTTACAGTGAACTACATCTTCAGCTCTGTTTAGTTTATTTTGTTGTAGTTTATTGAGACCTTATCACCAAGTTGTTCAGGCTGTCTCTGAACTTGTAACCCTCCTGCTTCAGTATCCTGAGTATTAAGTTAAATCAGTTTTGTTGGTACTTTGGCAAACAAGGAAGTCAAATGTTTTAATGTTTCAAAGGACACTGCTAGCTATACGATAAAGTTGCATGTTCATCATCCATTGGATTAAATTTCAGTGCAAACCTGGTGGTCGACCATTGGCCAAAAGCTCTTTTGCTTTAGACTAAAAATGCAGTTGATGATATATCTTCAACACGTCAGTGAGCAATGCCTCAGGGTTTACTCTTTTTATCTTAGAGTGGGTAAAACTAAACAACAAAACAGATCAGAAGAAAACAATGTAAGTGACACAGATTTCAAAGCAAGATAGTAAGAGAGCTTCCATGGATAGTGTAATATCTTTTGTTTTCTTCTAAATAGTTGTCTATATCTTCACACACAATGAATTCATACAAAACAAAATAAGATTAAATTGATCAGAACAGAATGATGAAGGCATTACAGACCTTCAAAACCAGACTTAGGGAAATCAACAATGGCTGCCATAATGTCTCTTGTTCTCTTCAAAATAGCTGTCCATACCTTCATGTATGTTGAAACTAAACAAAACAAAATGGACTGAAAATGTTCTGAACAAAAATAATAGCATTACTGGAGTTCATAGTATAAAGATATGGAATCAGCAATGGATACCATAATGTCTCTTTTTCGTCAAAGTAGCTGTTTATTTCATCATGCATAATATAATTGACTCTCAAAAACTGTTTAGTGCAAGTTCTATGCATGTATAAGCCTCTGCATGTATACCTGTGATTTCTGCATTAGAGGGAAAAACAAAACAAAACAAATTACTGGAAAGACACGAAACAAAAAAAGACAAATAACAATAGCAAAGAGTCCAAAACGATGATATGGCCCTTCAAAACAAGATGGTAAGAGCATAACTAAGGCTTTTAATTTCCATTGTAATCTTAAAAAGAGTTCCTCAGATTACTAGACACAAACAAGCAAAACTGATCCAGTCCTATGGATGTTAGCTATTTTGTTCCAAAAAACTTGTGGAATTTGTAGCACAGTCATCTACACAGTTTTCAGATAAAGCATACAAAAGGCAAATAAATACATGAAAAAAAATGTTCAGCATCATTATTCATTAGAGAAATGCAAATTAAAACCACACTGAGATTCCACCTCACTCCTGAAAGAATGGCCAGGATCAAGAAAACCACCAAGAACAAATGTTGGAGAGGCTGTGGGGAAAACGGAACTCTCCTGCACTGTTGGTGGGAGTGTAGACTGGTACAACCTTTGTGGAGGTCAGTCTGGAGATTTCTCAAAAAGCTGAGATTGGAAGTCCCATTTGGCCCAGCTATTCTGCTTCTGGGCATATTCCAAGAAGAACTGAAAACATCACACCACAGTGATATATGTGCACCTATGTTCAGAGCAGCACAATTTGTAATAGCCAGATCTTGGAAACCTAAATTCCTATCAACTGAGGAATGGATTAAAAAAAGTGGTATTTTTATACAATGGAGTACTACTTAGCTATAAAGAAGGATCACATTGAGATATTTATAAATAAATGGATACAACTTGAGACCATACTCATAAGTGAAATAAATCAAACTCACATGTGTAAATATTGTATAGTCTCGCTAGTAAGCCACGGTAAAAGTATGTAAGATATAAAATCCTCAGTAAATACAGTTAAAGGATAAGGATTTGCTCAAAAGGAAAAAAATAACATCTCAGGGAAAAGGAGGAAAAACAAAATGGAAAAGAAAAGAAAAAATATCTTCTTTTTTTTTTGCACTGAGGATCAAGCTCACAACCTTGCACTTGCCAGGTAGGCCCTTATGCCACTGAGCTAAATCCCTGGCCTCAGGGTTTACTCTTAAGAAACTGTACAGATTCCAAGCATCAATGATTAGAGGAGAAATGATCATCAGGGAAGTGTGTAGTGTAATCTGAGTTTCTTTTCCATTAAGCAGAGAAGTGATTTAAAAAATGATCTAGATGTAATGAGCTGTAGTGCTTTTTGTGGGAAAAATCTATGTCACAGCTTTAACTCTGTTCCTGAATAAGGTTTGAATACTAAAGCAAACCACTCTTCTTATCAAAGCCTGCATCTCACTATTTGAAATACAGTTGTAATACAATTAGCTTTCTTTACCTTGTAGTTCTAGAAAAGTGCCTTTGAGTCAAATAAGCTTAGTTGTAATTTCTTTCTCATGCTGCTGTGTGTGGCCTTAAGCAAGATAAACAAAGTCAAGATTTTGTTCCTTTGATGTTACAAAATTGAGATATGTTGGCTATTGTGAAAATAAAATGATATAATGACTATTTTGTTGTTGGGTCTTCTTAAAATCTTAAGAGAAAATCAGTGGGGCCTCAGAATTGTAAGGAGTCGCAGTTGGTATATTAGCAGCTGCCTCCCCTTACACTGAATGCGTCCCGTGGCTCTCATATCTGGAAGGCTGCACCTGTTTGCACCTACTCGGATGTGATGCATGTCCCAGAGCTTACCTGCCTCCATGTCCTGGAGAATCTGTCAATCATCTTGAAGCTCTTGCTCCAGAAGCTCGTGTAGCCATGCAGATTTACTGGTGGACTCTGTGATAGTGCCTGGAAATCAAGCACAATCTGAAAAGATCACTGTCTCAGGTGCTGATGGTTCTTTCTGGCTACATCCAAAGGAGCTTAGATGTGAACCTCATGGTGTGTTTGCTGGCACCATGACTGATGGATTCCTGCTGAGCTGTACGGTTCCATCAGGTACCAGGTGGGATCTGCCTGCCACCAGTTTGATATGTGCCCATAGTTGAGCTGATGTCAAAACTGAGTTGAGTTGTCCAAACTGTACTTTGGGGGGGAAATCATCTTTCTTTATAATCAAGTTTTGCTCTTTAAAAATTGCTTTGTAGGTCAGGGATTTAGCTCAATGGCACAAACACTTACCTGGCAAGTGTGAGGTCATGAGTTCGACCCTCGGTACCCCCCCCCCCCAAATGCTTTCTACCAAGATGATAGGTTTTGGAAAAGGTCTAATGTCTTTCCTGAGAGACTTAAAGTCATGATTCATATGCTTTCTGCCTTGGGCATATATCTCCAACCTTGAGGTTTACTAATTTTCCAGGAACTGACTCTGAAAAAGACCAGCTCTACAGTTTACTAACTTTGAACTTCTGGAATATAGGAAAACATTATGCCTTCGTTTTCCTCCCAAGAAGTCTGAGTTCCTTAGGCAATTAGAATACATTCTTGGTAGAAATCAAAAAAGCATGTCAAACAATCAATTTAACTAAAAAGATACCCCCAAATATATGCTGTAAACAATGTAGTTTCAGGACAAAATTATTATACATTTTAAACAAATAAAATAGAATAATTTTAACTCCCAAATGACTGAGGGAAAAACCCAGATGTGTGTGAACAGTGTTCGCAACTACACGCTCTTTTTGCCATAGGTGAGGAATTGGTTAGATACATCTTTTTCTTTTAGAATGACTCATTTTCAGAAATCTTTGTATGGTCTTG
The DNA here is from genome assembly GCF_034190915.1 of Cavia porcellus. Classification (NCBI taxonomy): domain Eukaryota; kingdom Metazoa; phylum Chordata; class Mammalia; order Rodentia; family Caviidae; genus Cavia; species Cavia porcellus. The sequence goes on from NW_026947490.1 coordinate 76,728,373, forward strand.
AAATAGCTTTGCTAACTTCACTGTACTAAGACCAAGCAAGACCCTTTCATGGTAAATGTTTCAGTAGAGTAGAAATAATTCTACAAGTTGTCTTTGAACACTCCTGAATTCCGAATATACAATTATCATTGAAAACCAGCCAGTTGCTTTGTAATTTGGAAATTTTAATAATTTTGCAAATCAATGCTGATGTAAAATTTAGGATAATAGCATAAAGAACAAAAGCAAAGTATTTACAGAATGTCCTACCTGAATTAAACATTTAGCTTGAAATATTTGTCAAAGAATACATTATTCTTGTTTTAAAAGTACAGAAACATATATTTAAAGTCTTTATTCTACCTTCAAACTATTCCACTCTTTAGTAGCTAGTAAGTAAAATGAAGTTTCTAGTAACACATGCACTCACCCAGATAAACACACACGTGTTATTTTATAAACACAACATTGCAGGCTACTATTGAAAAAATGCTTTTCAATAAATGTCAGTTTGCAAAATGAAAATATTTTAGAGTAGATGCATTTTAAAACCTTTTATTATACTAAAGACATTTTTAATTAGAAATAAGGTTAAAGTCAACACAAATTTACTACATAATGGGTTTTAGTTTTTAGAAAGTGTTGTTGAATATATTAAACAGGTTTAAAAAATACTTGCTATGTAATACAAAGGCCTCCATTTTTTATTACATATAAAATCATCAGTAATGGGAAATTTCAAACAAAATTAAACACTAAGTAATGTATTTTTGAGGATGTCCAAAGAGTACTTCATATTTCTGAAGATGCATCCTTTGTATGTTTGGCCAACTTGAATTTAAAATGGTTATGAAATTATAGTTAGAATTTCTTTCAGATTAAAATGTTCAAGTAAATAAACTTTTGGAGATATATATATATATATATATATATATATATATATATGATTTAGGTATATAAGATTTAAGTTAGAAGATTTAGGTTATTCCTCCAAATAACATAAAAGTATATAAGATTTAGATTTTTCCTCCAAATAATATAAAATCTATGAATGCTTACATTCTGCTCATCAGCTTATTAATCTATTTTTCTTTTCAAGAATGTAGTGTTTTACTTTCTGAGGGCATTTGGCTTTTTAAAAATGTTTCTCCATGGTGGTTGAGTAGAAAGTTATTCAGTAGTTGAGTTTATATTTGGACTTTGTTGATGCTTCTGACCCAAAGAATACAACATCAATTTATATCTGTGAATGCAAAATTCTGAATGTAATACAAAGCTAAATTGATACCGCAAATAAATATATTTCCACTACAAAAGATTGAAAAGATACAAAGACTACACCAACATTTGTAGTTTTATGAAAAAGACATTAAAAAAAAACTGTGTGTATTTAATATATCAAACATGTTTCGGTGTATCTATCTCAACATATGAATGTATAGTGAAGAGATTGTCAAACAAATCAATTTATTCACCATTCCATACTTATTTTTCTTTTCTGTTTTTGTGAATGGAGTACTCAAAACCTATTTTTTCCACCAGATATCAGTGTAAAATACAATATTATTAACTACAGCCCTCTCGTTACACATTAGGCTTCTTAGACCTACTAATCCTACTTGACTGTAGTTTGTGTGTAGCTTTTGATCCCCATTTTCCAACTCTCTCAAATTGCCTAATATGATTCTACTCTTTCTTTGTTTTTGGTTTTGGTTTGGTTTGGTTTTTTAGATGCCAAGAATCAAACTCACAGCCTTGCACTTGCCCAGCAGGTGTTTGTGCTGCTGAGCTACTCTCTTGGCTTCTTTTATTTTTAATGATTTCATGCATTCCATGTGTAGAGAAGACCACAGAGGATTTTTCTTTATGTATCTGGAGTATTTCCCTTAACAAAATGACCTCCAAATAGACTCGCATTGTCCAAGTGACATATTTTCGAGGCTGAATAAATCTAATCGTGTGTCACAATGTCCTTATCCACTGCTGTGTTGGCATCACTTCGGTGCTGGTTTTGACTTTATTATTGTTTATAGTTATTCACTGTCTTCATAGTGAGATTATACATCTCTACCCAGGACCATGGGATTTGCCTTCATCCTTTGAAAATAATACCCATTTCTGTCTCACTGTACTGTGGTTGGGCTGTGTTATTTATTCTGGCCAAGGGGACATAAGTCAGTATGACAAGTGCCATATCTAATCAGAAGCTTTAAACAGTGTTTCATGGTTGCTTTTCTCTGCTACTAAGAAAGCATGCCTGTTCTACCAAATGGTTGCTCTTTTGGGTTGGATTTTGTAGGATCCTGAGGGATCGGGGAATGCAACCATAACACAGCATAGCATACTAATGCTAATAAAAATCTGGAGAGTTACTGAAAATTAGGTACTCATTTCCAAAATAATTATAAATTAGTTTTTCTGTATAAAAACAAGATCTTGCACATGAAGTTTCTCTCAGATCACTCCATTTCCTTTTCTGCACACTTGACCGAGGCACAGCAAAATTCAAATAGATAATTTATTTAAGTAACGAATTAGCAGTTAAAAACTACTTTCGGCTGCAAGGACTACAATCAGAGATACAACTCTAGGCGTCTATCCTCTTATGAAGATATATCAGCCAGTAACTCTTTAAAATACAGAACAAATTATTTCAAACTCCAGAAAGCTCAGGGATAATTAACTAATAATAGTTTATGATCTATTGAAAACACTATAAAAAGTCCATATAAGCCAGTATTGAAGTTTGTTTTACTGTGGCTCATGGTATTTGTGAAGGAATTCTGTCGCTTTTTTTATACTGGCAAGTTGAGACACATTTTTTTGAGTTGCATTTCAAAGCTATAAAGTCCTGTGTAGCATAATAAAGTAGTGATTAAAAAGCTCAAATGAGTACTTAAAGTTACTACTTTTCAATATTCTATACTGGCAATGAAAAATCCACAGCCATGACTATTTCTCAGTATTGCAGCCTAAAGCCTGACAGCTAAATTTAGGATGGAAAAATCAGCAATGACATTGTATTCATGTTACTGCTCATATATGCCCAGACCAAGATGGTCTTGGTACTAAAAAGTAAAACTTGGCCAAATTTTTGTTGATATTCTTCAGGTGCTTGTGCCACTGAGCTAAATCCCTGGATGATATTCTTTTGTAAGACAGAGTAGCTAATTTTATACCATAAGAATTCACCTCCCTTATTCCACCCCCACCTTCCCACACCTACTTAACCCCCCACCCTGCACCAAAGAGTCCTATCAAGACCAAGATTTCTTTGAGGAAGTAGGTAAGTGGCCTGTGAATACTTTTCATTGTGCCTGAATTTTATTTTTCAGTTCAAAATGAGTTTCTAACATTCAAAAATACTTTAAAATGAAGTTCTTACCTGTTCTTCCAAATGAGACAGGCATTCTGATTATTTCCTTTCAAATTTACATAGGCATAACGACATACACCAGCAATCCAAGCAATCTAGAGGCTGAAGCAGGAGAATTTCTGTGAATTCAAGATCAACCTGAGCTACACAGTCAGATCTTGTATCAAAGAAAAGTGTCTTTGCTAGTTGTTAGATGGCATACTAACTTACAAGGGTTCCTTACCCTAACCTTTAAGCACTATGACAGCAAGGAATATCTGCTTCAGAACAGAGTGGGTCTTTCAGTGCTGAAACCCAGCAAACACTTAATAGATAATTTACTACATGCATTTTAAAAACCTGGACAGATCCATAAATACATTAATGAGAATGGTCACTATGTATTTGATTTAGCATTATTTTAGGAAGTTATTAATCCTTTTCCACTCCTTTCTTCCCTTCATTCCTCTTTTTTTCTTTTCCTTTCGTTTTTTCCCTTTCTCTCTCTTCTCTGTATCTCTTTCTGTCATGGTCTCTGTTTCTGCCTGTCTGCTCTCTCTCTCTCCCTCTGTCTTTCCATCTTTCTATCTGTCTACGCTCTCTCTCTCTTTCTCTTTCTCTCCTTCTTTCACTGGGGAATGGACCCATGGGGAGTGGACCCATGTCTCCTCCTGAGCTACGTCTCTGGTCCTTTATTTTTCATTTTGACATAGGGCCTCACCAAATTCCTGAATTTCCCATGCTGGGTTTGAACCTGAGTTCCCGTTTTCTCAGCCTCCTGGGCCGCTCCCATTACAGGTCTAAACATGAAACATTCACAGATTCTGACTCAGGGCTCTGACTCAGGTGCTGATTTCATCAGTTTTTCAGAAAATAGAATTTTTCTTAACATTTTAGGTGTGAACATTTCTCCCATCACTGTGCTCTGCAATCATCACTGGATTTGCTCTGCCGCCCAGGTACTCCAGGCTCCATGCAGCAGCTTGCATGGAGGCAGTGCTGAGACAGTAGTAAAAGCAGGTTGACAATGGCATATTTCTGCTCATGTGTACACACCCTGAAGGGGTGGCCCTTCCAGCTCTCTGGCCGCAACTAACTGTCCCAGAGATCTTTCTGTCTCTGTCCACTAAACATTTTCACCCAGCGTTTATAGTTGGATTTCATGGGGGAGAGAAGGTATTTTTCCATAACTCAATATTTGGACTGTACAATTTGGATTGCCAAAAAGATTCCCCTTGATAGGTGTTATAGATTACAAATTGGTGGGCAAGTTAAGGCCAGTGGAATTAAATCAGCAGAGTGCTGAGTGTAGATGCTCCACAGGAGGAAATTTGCCAGAGTAAATAGAGATGAGGAAAATAATTTATTGCATTGAGGCATTGTGGGTTCTCCTATGAGTTGCTGTCTGAGTTGTTGGTTCTCCTGGAGAAGCTCGGGTCCTCACATCGAGCATTGCTTCTTGGCTCCTGAGGAGAAGACATGTGCTGCTTGGTCTCCAGGATGAGCTCGTCATGCTGACTTCCTGACATGTACTCGACTGTGCTTATCCTCGGAGGAGCTCAGGGCCTCCGTGTCGCTGAAGATGGCTGTGGTGCTTTTCAGGACAGCCCTGGTCTTTGTTGTGAGTGTGACTTTTTGGCTCCAGTGTAGAACCCTCAACCTCCCAGCACAGCTCCTTCACCCTGCTAGCATGGACTTCCTAGCTTCCACCACTGACCTTTGGGCCTTCCCAGCATTGATCCATAAAACAGACTGATGTGAGTCCTTCTTGTGGGCTCTGGACCTCCAGTTGGACTTCTGGGAGGCACTGTCATGAGTTCTGGGTCTTCATCTGGACTCATGTGGGACATTGCTGTAGGATTCAGGCTCTTAGTTGAATACTCTGGGTCTTTAGTGTTGTGGACAGATTTCCCGCACTTTCTTGTGTTAACTCTGGGTGACCATCATAAGTAATACTACAAATTCCATGTCCTGATTTTACACAACCCCTGAATACAACAATAGGCTTTCAAACCACCTGGAAAGATGGTGTCCAAAATTTTCATTGCCTTTTTCACTGGAAGGATGGCGCTGAGGAGTGTGATTATCACACTGCTGGTTCTGGTCTCTATTTGCAAATCCCTAGGACAGGTACAGTCCCTTCAGCAGACAGGGCAGACTACTCTAAGAACCTAGTTTATTGTCCTTATTTAGCTACAACATTGCAAAGAAGAAATTTTTTCCATCATAATTAGCAAGTTTGTAGCCCAGATTTTATGCTCATATAAAATTTGATCTTATCACATTCCTTCTCCTTTAATTTTTCTTTTAACTTACCTTAGGAGATTTAAATTTTATTTTAAGATGCTGTATTACATAAGAAGTATATGGGCTACATTAACCCTTCTCTGAAAAAAAAAAGAATATAGATAAATAAATCTATCAAATGGTATTGTGTAGCATAGCTGAGAAATTAACGTATAAAATAGGGGCAGAAAAAATATGTATATGGTAAAACTAATATTTCAAACTGTATTAACTTAGTTCACACTAAATCATTTGAAAAGCAATTTTATTTTAGGCAATTATTATTTGTGGGCTGTGAAAATTAATTTTGGAACGAATATACTTTCAAAGAAATGTTTCAAAGAGCTAGAGTAAAATGATTTTGAAGTCTCTTTAAACTCATCAGATCATGCCATTTAGGTTTAAATAGTTCATATTGCTGCCTGAGCAGGAGATTACTGATGTTAAGCAGTCTAGACTCCAAAAATATAACACATTACTATATTTGATTTATTTAATTTAAATTCCTGTGTTTCACATTTACAAGTATATTAAAATAAAATTATTCCATAAATCATGCCTGCCAATGTTTTATTTGTAGCTTTACCCCAAGACCTTCGTGTCCACACTTCCTTATGGTGTATATGTATATGTATATTTTTTTCCATACTGACATTGAATTCACAGAGACACAAACTTACCTTACACATTTTAGTAAGAAAGCAAGCAATTACATTTTCCAATCCTGGGCAGTTCCATAACCTCCATTGTAACAATGTCACATTTTTTCCCAAGTACATTCTTATGTTTTTCTGCTTCCTGGCCTGTTATTTTTATCTCTATCACAAAGGATTGGCCTTTCTTTCTGAGAAGAGACCTTGCTCTTCCATCTAGACAATGGTCTTATTTTATGTTTGACCTTATTCTCATGATAAAAGACTTAAAGCCAGCTGTAATGTCAACTCTCATTTGATGCTATGATGAGATAAAAGATTTTATCTTCAAAATTGGGCCATATTGCGTACATCTGAAAACTGTGTTACATTTTAGAAAATAATAAACATGAAATAGAGTCTTGAGTATATGCATAAAATGAAAATAACTCATTTTAAACTCACATCTAAAGATATTCTATTCAAAAATATAGGATTTCCAAAGTTCTTATACAAGCAGAAAGATATTAGGGAAAAATAATGAGTAATATAAAAGTTGGTAAAGAAAGTGGTATTTATTGTTCTTGTCATTTTGCTTCTAATGTTGTTTTTTAATTGTTTGTTTCTTGATTTTTCTTGTTTTTTTTTCTCTTTAGAATTAGATAAAATTAAAAAAAAGAAAGTGATATTACAAAATGAGACCACTTAATTTAAGTGTATACAACACTGGTCTTGGGAACTAGAGGTAGAGAGTCCCCCATCTCTGATTCCAAATAAAATGTTCATTGAATAGAGACTGGGGAGAGATTATTGATTCCACCAGAATTTGACATTCATCATATTCTATAGCACTACAACTGCACAGCAAAGCTGTAAGAATGGATATTTTAATAAATTCATTGTGTATTAAAGAAATTATGCAGGTATGGAATAAAACACAGTTTACTTCCAGCCTGTAAATATCTGAGGCTAGAATGAATGGAGGAAGTTGGAATGTGGCTGTTCCCTGCGCTGGCTACTAAACTCCCATGGAGAAACTTCGACTCCAGGAACCTGTGTGTCCGGAGGGCTTGTTTTAATTAACATTGAAATTTACGAAAGAGGCTGGAAATGTGACAAGCTTCCCAATCAGATGCTTGTGCCAAGACCACACAGCAGACTGCCAAGTCTTATCTCTCTCTGGCACTACAGGGTACATGATTAGGAAACTACAAATACTCTACATTCAGATGCAAATCTTGTAAAATTTTATATGGAGTTTCAGTCACAGAGACGCTATCTCAGACAACTTTTTAACCCCGGCCATCAGCTGGGGTCACATTACATTTTCAGATCAATACAGTATTGCCTCAGATCCGCATTTCCTGATGGTGGCAATTTATCAGCTTTTCTATAATTTCTAGAAATGAATGATAGGTTTAGGACTCTAAGAATGGAGTTGATGGTTAGGAAGAATAACCCTTTGGTAATAAAAATGGAAATGGTGACTAGGCTGAGAGAAAATCCAGCATAAGGGTTTTCTTGCAAACTCAGTTTTTATTTTTTGCCAGTCTTTACCTCTTGATACTCTCCAATTTAGTGGGCTATGTTAAATGCTTCAGAGATGTAGATATTTGAATTTGAAAAACATAAATAGGGAGAAATATTTAACATTGTGTTTCTTAAAAATTTCCTCAATTTGGACTCCAGATTTGGGGTGCTATTAATCCCTCTTCTCTATCTTCCTTCTCTATCTGTTCTCAGCCCTTTGGAACAGAAAGAACACTGTGTTATCATTTAGGGTCTTCCTGGGAAACAAAGACATGGGGATTTCTATCTGTCTACCAGTCTATCTGTCTCTGTCTATCTATCTACCTATCTACCTATCATAAATCTACCTTCAATTATCTATTGATCAATCAGTAATTGATCAATCAATTTTAAGTAACTGACTCCCACAATGGACTGGCAAATCTGAAAGGTGTATATATATAATATTTGATAACAATTTACATGTCTTCTACTAATCTATTTGCTTGTAATCCAGCTTTCCCTAGTAGCCCCATTTTTTAAAAATATTTTGTGGAACATTTTTTAATAAATACTTCTATGCTAACATGGAGAAATGTGTATATATCAGAAGTTTGTTTTGTCTGTTATTAACTACATAATAGAATAAACTAATATTTATTATTGTGCATCTTATTATAATTCAGAATACAAATATATATATATATATATAGCAATTATTAAAATTCTGCAAGTAATCATTTTGCTGATGTAATTCTATTATGGTAAGATAAATTTAGCAATAAAGATGTAAGTTCCTAGAAAGCTCCTATTTTCTTAGTCTATTTACATTATTTCTTCTTTCCCAATGGCCTACTAGATTCAAACTGAATTCCCCTCTATTACACAGAATATTCGAATTCTCTTTGATTTCATTTCTCTTCTCTTTATATAAAGCTCATGTAAAGCAGTCAAAATGATAATCAATAGATATTTTGCATTTAGTTTTTAACATTGATAACCAGAAAGTAATTTGGGCTGTATTTTCGATAGCAAATGTTTTAAAGAAGTGTCACTTCATGCATATAAATCTATTCCTCTCTCGAGTAGCATATTGCATCTGAAAGTAGATTCAAAAGAGAAATAGTATATTTGGCCTGAGAACAATATACTTTTATGAAAAGTCTCTTTCCAATTTAAAAAATATAGATAAACACTATTTATTAAAATACAACTGTGCTGAAGTTCTTAATCAGTAGTCATAGAAAAGATACAATACAACACTTTATTTTACAACTTGTCTTTGGGCAATTAGAAACAGAAATCCCAAAAGTTCATTTCTCTTGGTGTGTGCCACACCAGCAATATTAAGTGTAGGCTCTATATTGCTTTGGTGGCATTGAACTAGGGAGTTAATAACTTTTGTTGATCTTTATTGCCTCGAATAAAGGTAGTTTATTGTTCTAGTGCTTATATTTCTTTTTTCAGCTCGAATTTCTCATTTTCAAAAACTTTGGACTAGAGAATATACCCACATTTACATTATTTTCATGTTTCTCAGCACCAATTAATAATATGCAGAATAGAGTTCAAAATAGCAAATAATCAAGTTGTAAATCCCTAGCTCATATTTTTTAAGGCCAAATAATGGATTTATATATATTTCAAAGGGAATTTAACAACATAGATAATAACTAGCAAAAAAAACAGAAAATATTAATTCGTTTATACATCCAATTAGCTCAGAATCATGCCATCACATTAAACCTGAGAGGAGCAGAAATGATCAAGCCATTGCAAAATACTCCGTGCAATTTTTGCTGATAGTAAAGATGCGAACCTGTCTTCATGATGTTTCTGCATCATTGCTCCGTTTCATTTTCTCAGTTACCTGTATTATTTTCCTGAAGCCTACACTTGACACTCAATTAGGGTGGTTCATTAACAGGAAATACACTATGATTTTACCCCTGGTCCTCCTTCTGTCTTCTCCGTAGGACTTTGTAAGTCATCCTCTACTTAAAAGGAAAAGCAGTGTTTGCTGGGCAAAGTGGTTACATAAAAATTGCTGTAGTTCCCAACTAATAAGCTAATTTAAACAAATAATCAGTTTTCTTCATGCAGTATCCTTGCATGTAAATTTAAATCAGTCACATGTTGAGAGCAATAACTATTTATTGGATTGTATATATATATATATATATATATATATATATATATAAGTTAATGAATTTGGCACCCTTTTAATAAGTTTTTGTACTATATATAGTTAAGCATTTTAAAATATATCCATTTAAAATCTTCAAATCAATGAATATTGTCAAATATCTGTGCTCGTATAACCACCATTACAAATAAGCAGATTCATTATCAAAAAACATCTATCTCAACACTTTATTTGGGTTTTAACAATGGCTCTTATTAATAAATGCTGAAAATCCAACAGAGTTATTAGACTTCAGTGATTTATTTTTAAATCATTCATGACTAGTCCGTTTTAACACATTAATTACAGTTTTTGTTTGGTACCAGGAATTGAACTCACAACCTTGTACTTGCCAGCCAGGCACTTATGCTGCTGAGCTAAATCTTCGGCCAACCTAATCTTTTTCATACATATATTTAAAATATTTTGCTATCAAATGTTAGCACACATTACACAATATGTAAACGTATAACTATGGCTGTATTGGATCATTTTGAAGTCATTTATTTTTTTTCTTGGAAATCAGTATTTTTTTCTATTTCATTACATTTTAAATAGTTTGTATTTTATCTTTGATGTTACATATTTTCCAATACTATGGCAATAAAAATACATCAAAGTAGTTGAAAACCAAAATTAAAGGATTAAACCTTTATTCAATATTCTTTCCTTGAAGAGAACCACATAATGCTTAAAATTTCTCAGATTTAAAAGCTTTTCATTTATTTAATTTTTATTTAACAGGAAAAAAAGACACAGAAAGTAAAACAAAAAGCAAAAGAGACAAATAACAATAACAAATGCAAAACAATAACAGTATAGGTTTACAAAACAAGATCACAGGAATTTGAAAATGGATGTAATACTGCATATTGTTACCTTCAAAAGGGTTGCTTAGATTAGCAAATGTAGATGTGTAAAATTGGTCTAATCATAAGAATATTAACTGTTCTTTTTTAATAACTAAATTTATGTCTTTTTCTTTTTCCTTTCCTTCTTCCTCCTTTGCCCTAACCCAATTACTTTTCCTCTTTGCACAGTTTCCTACCCTTACACAATATTAATTGTGGATTTTGGGTCATATATATATGACTCTTTGAGTTTCTTATACTGGGGAGACAACATGGTATTTACACATGTGAATTTGATTTATTTCACTTATGAGTATGATCTCAAGTTGCATCCATTTACTTATAAAAGTCTCAATGCAATCTTTCTTCATAGCTGAGTAGTATTCTATTGTATAAGAATGCCACATCTTTATTATCCATTCCTAGATGGATTGGCACTTGGGTGGTTTCCAATATTCGGCTGCCATAAACGTGGGTGAACGTACATCTCAGTGATATGATGTTTTCAATTCTTCTGGGATAATGTCCAGAAGCAGGAAAGCTAGATCAAACAGGATCCCTAATCTAGCTTTAAAACCTTTTTAAAATTAAAATTAGTAAACTCAGTGTCAGAATTTTTTTTCCATTGCTTTAAGCATCATCAGAATATTGACAAGATTACTGTAGAAATATAATAACTTTTATCTTTCTAATTGTATTTTTAACCATAATAACCATTCTTAAATATTTTAGTGAGCCACTTCTCATGAAATCTAGAAATCTTGTCATCCTATTAGATCCTTTTACTCAACTATATTTTATATATTAAATTATAGAAGCAGGTGTGAGTGTCACATCCACATATGCAATGAATTCATGAAAGAACAAAATTTCGTTTGATTATATACACCTCATAAAATTTGTCACATAATCATCTTCTGTTTAGTGTCTACCTCTCACATATCTGTGATTCCCTGTGAATCCCTTCCCTTTCTTGTTAAATAACTACTGGTAGCAGTTCTATTTTTGGTGAGGTTTCCTAGTTTTATTTTATCTGAAAATGTCCGTGTTATACATACAAAGGATATTTTACTCTCTATGATGAGTTTTGCCTTGATTCTTTTACAGTAATTAATTATTAAATATTATTTCCCTTTTCTCTGAACGCTGATGCTTCTCATGAGAAGTCAGCAGGTGGTCATATTTTATCCTCCCAAATACAATGTGATTTTAATGTGACTGACTGCAAGATTTTTTTAACCAAAATTTTTAGTAATTTCACCACAATCTCCATAGGTGGTTTTGTACTTATCATACTTAAGATTCACTGAATTTTTTGAAACTGTACCTTTATAAATTTTCATTAAATGTCAGATTGTAATTTTTAAAAACTATTCTTTGCCCAAATACCTTTCAGTCCAATCTGTCTTCTCTCTGGAATTAAAATTACATATCAGATGGATTGGTACTCTTCCACAGGGTACCCCTTTGTTTTCTTTTACTTTCTTTCTTTTTCTTTCTTTCTTTCTTTCTTTCTTTCTTTCTTTCTTTCTTTCTTTCTCTCTCTCTCTCTCTCTCTCTCTCTCTCTCTCTCTCTTTCTCTCTTTCTTTTGTTCAGGTTAGCACACATGTAGGAAACAGAGAAGAGAATCAAATGTTTGGGATACCTACCTGATGATGTAACAACTCCCTACCTTTCAGAGAATATAAATAAGATCATGCTGTGCGTTATGTGAACCTATGTATGTGGAAGGGTATTTTTTGGTAGAAATAACATACTGTTCTATTTTCCTGTTGTGTCTACTGTGCAGTGACCAGGAATATTGCTACTCACCTACATAAACCATTTCTTCAGATTGACTTAGCTCTGACATCCATAAGGCTTCTTTCAGACTGACGTCATTTCTAAGCCACTTACCAAAGACAGGATTTCGTGAACAACTGTACCTCAGGTTACTTTTGCTTCCATTTATACTATTTCTCATACACCTTTTGGATCTCCAAAGCACACAGCAACTCATTTCAAAGTGAGTGTCAACTATCTGCCAGAGATGATATGGACTTGTTTTTGAATTTTATTGATCTGCCCTGTGACTTTTATAGTCCAAAAATTGTTGTCTGCCACAGGGATCTTTAGTATCATTGGATCCTGTGGGTCATATATGCACTCCAGCTGGACACAAAGTATCTTACTTTCCAGGTTACACCTGCCAGAAATGCTGATCTTCCAAGATCAGTTTGGAAACTAGTAGTAATTAGAATGGACAATAAATAACATAGAAATAAATTGTTTTTAACGTTGTGTCTGACATTTATTCAACCTCAGATGTATCTTGAGGTGTAAACTGAAAGACGAAACCACTTTCCTTAGAGAGAATTTTGTGGAATGTTCTATGCTGTTGGGACCTTGGAAACAACTGTTGTAATAATTCTCAAACTTTTGTCAGACCTGTGCGTTAGCTATTGAATGCATGGAACTAGAACTCAGAGTGATATAACCTCCAATTGCCATCCTTCAATGTATTTTTGTGGAAGGATCAATTTGGTGTCAAATAACCTTACCAGGATTCTTCAGAAAGGAAATCTTGAGGTAAAAACTAAAAACTATCTTTTGCCTAAGTTTTGCTTACTTTATTTTGGAATATATTTCTAGTAAAAAAGAGAAAGAGATTGCATTAACAAACAGGCTCACATTTAATATTAAGTGTGACTACTTAATCTTGAGACCACCTTCTGGTGACTTGTAAAAAGATTGTCACAAATCATTGCATCAAAGGCTCATATAAACAAGGAAAAGGAAAAAAAAAAAAAACAAGAAGCCCACAAAGCTTTCCACTCTCTCCTGTTTCTCACTGGGCAAGGGTGTGATTACAGGGTCTCATACCCATGTAGCTTCCAGTTGGTAGAAGGAAAGCACCAAATGTGTGTATTGGATCTCCAAACAGTAGCTCATCCTTCAACACCATCAAGACTAATCCAGGTAGAAGGTAGAGTTGTGACATTTATCAGAGCCCATGCCCAACTGGTCAACCCAGCAAGAGGAGGGAGCCTGAAAGGAATTTTAATGTACATAAAAACTGTCTGAACTGGGAAGCAGGGTACACACAATCTAGTTTCACTGGTAGTAACTGTTACTACTAATCTGTGTATACAGATTTTGAGTTGTGACCTCACTGTCATTACTCTTGACTAGTTGTGACGTACCAAAATATAAAGCCCCATTGTAGCACAGCAGCAAAAGCACGGGCTTTCATTTAATCCACAAGCAAAGTAAAGTAGTGATATCAATTAGAAAAGCCCAAGTCATTTATAGGAGTGGTTAAATAGCTTATTTGGCTGTCAGGTGAGTGCCAGGTCACTTTTTAGACTTCACTCCGTGTTGACAGGTGCCAGAAAGTTTCTGCTGTGGACTATCCATGGGAATTTGATACCTTTCCAAGTGTCTGAACAGAAATTATTTTGTTGAACCTTTCTTTTTCCACACAATGCACCTCAAAAGGCTGTTCTTTTCTTGTTACTAGCTGTGGTGGGTTAACTAGTGGTCAACTCATGGGGCCAGCTGAACTGAGTCAGCACGGTCCTGGGCATGGAGCCTCAGCATGGAAGGGCCAGCTGAGGGTCGCTGCCAAAATGACGTAAGAGGAGAACAGGAGGGGAAGATTGCACGCTGCTGAAAAAGTTGCTTTTCATCCGTTTTTCTCCAAAGGGGCTTTGGCTGCTGTCTTAAAGAACTTCAGTCTACACTGGACGACATCTCCTGGCTCCAGTGCAGATTCCTCAGCCTTGAGTTACAGATTCTGCACCCCGTCAGCAAAGACTTTGTTTCCCTTAGGGTTTTCTGCTGGAGAATCTTGATTTGGACTTGTATGGGGCACTGTTTTGGGCTTCAAGCCCTTGATGGGTCCTGTGAGTTTCCAGTGAACAAACGTGTTTTTGCACTCTTGTCCACCTGCTTCTAGTAAGCTTTGACTAACACACTTGCTCTCCTCTGCTCTGGACATGATGGTCACCATCCAGTACTTACTTCAGCTGTCTCTAAAAACTTAAAGATCTTATCTGACAACTGGTCCTTTTGTATTTCTGTCTAACTATTGTGAGTACAGCCACATCTATCACATCAGTCTTTATGAACTATACGCATTTATCCAAAGAAGCCCAAATGCATTTAGGAAAGGCAGGTTATCTATATCCCTCTTAACATTGCGTACTGCAGTATATTGTTTGAAAATTGTTTTCTTTCATTCTGTCTAGAAAAGTTTCAAGTAGAGAGTTTAAGTAAAACTCATTATGAAATGCTGGCTCTCTGAAGCAACTGGATTTGTTCATTTCTAAATAAATTTATTTATTTATTTATTTATTTTTGAGACAGTCTATCTATGTCTTGGTTTAGTCTGGTCTAGAACTCATGGCCTGAAATTTACCACTATCCTTCATTGTCTCTCAAGTGCTAGGATTTGGATGTGTGCCATCTTGCCCATCTGCATCTTTTAAACATTATTATTTCATATAAAATTTCCTTGCCAACGTCTGTTACTTTTCCAAAGCTAAGAAAAAGACTACTTTTCAGCATGTGTGTGATCTGTCCCTCAACCCATTGCTGACTTAAGTTCCTCCAACTGTCATAGTAATGTGCATCTTCTTTTACTGTTGCAACTTCTAAATGGCATGAGTCTGGTACTGTTCAAATTATGATAAGTATACTAGATATCTTTAATCTTTAAAATGATTCTAGCAGTTGTAAAGCTGTCATGAGCAAGGGCATGGATAGTTATCATATGTGTAGTTAAAAGCCACAGTCTAGGACAATGTTGGAAGTGACTCACCTATTGCTGGTTATTCGTAATCTCATCAGAAACTATAGCGCTATATCCAGGGTGGAAAAGGGTAGAATTGAACACAGTAGCCCCAGGATAGGATTTAGAGCAGCAGACTGGTCACAGTCTCTAGGCATGCGATCTTGTAATATGCAGGAAGCTTGGTTTTTATTGACTTAGATCCTGGATAAATCAAGGACACCTTGAGAAAGGAGTGTTAGTAGGTGATTAATCCCGTTGCAGAAGGGATCCCTTTCATAAACTTAGCCATCACTATAAGACAGTGTAATGAAGCATACCTTCAGAAAGTTAAATGGCATTTGCATGAACAATGAATGGGAGACAGGAACTAATACTTCCTTTACCATCTGAAAGAATATGGTTGTGACTAAAGCATTAGTGATAATGGCTTCCCAAATTTGTCATTGAGATGGAGGATCAGAAAGGAAGAAACAGGACAAAATGTTGAAGGGCAGCTGGTAACAGTAGTGACCCTGCTAGGAAAGGCTGTGCCCAAAGTGATCAAGGACACGATTATGATGGTAGATGAGGGGCAGTGAAGCAGAGACTCTGAGGTTTTGTGTAGTGCAGAAATTATTAAGCTTTTGTATCTTCAAGCAACAAAATCGTTGATATGGAAATATGTCCTTACAAATATTCTCACGATAAAACAGAAGTAGCATTGAGTTTAGTTTATATTTTGTTTAAATTTACTAAACCTTAAATGACTGCCATTTTGTTAAATCCTTGCTCTGGTGACTTCATGTACAGGGTTCTAAGTGATAAAGAACAATAATGCTTCTGAAATCACTCTCAGTCATATCAGAAAACATTTTTTAACTTGTGTGTATCTCACCCTCTATCTTAGGGAAGTTCCATATGATATTATAAGGGCATTTTTATTATTTCCCTAACATAAAACAGGTTTTTTTTTCTTAATTTAAGATTTTCAATATAGAACCATGGGTATTTTCAGCAAATTGAGATTAAAATATTTTAAAATAGTTTTCTAATGGTTAAAGCATTCATTGGGAGGCCAGCTAAGACAGAGAAAAAAATCTTTCCCCAAGTGTATATGCTTCTCTGCAAAAATTCCTAAATCACGTTTGCATGACTTAGCAGGAAATGCCAGTATTACTGCGAAAGGTGAACTCTCCAAGGTTATTACAAATTTCTTCACTTTAAAGCAAATACTATTTCTACTATAGCTCTGAAGAGCATGTACACACACACACACACACACACACACACATCCCTGATGAAATGGATGCCTATACTTGTATTTTATATGATGGAATTTATTTCAAATGCTTCAATGACTGTTCAGTGCCCCACATTCTACCTGACAGCTCTACTTTGGAAGAGGAACATGTTCACACACTATTTTTATTTCTCAAGCATTCTGATGACCATTGTTCATATGCTACATATTGGTTGCTAGTATTCTTTCAACTTTTCCATCAAAGCATCCCTCATACTGTATTTTACATTTATGGAGGTACTTATTACAAATGTACATCTCCTTCCTGTTCCATGTAAAGCAGTGAGAATGACCCTTTGGTTCTTTGTATAGTTATACAGTTTCATTTAGGAACCAAATAATTTGCAATTTGAGATCCAACTCTTCTGAGTGGTACTGTTGCTCAGAGCAAAGATTCAAACTTTATTTGTTAGAATCCCTGGAGAGATTTTTGCAAGCCCCGTTTAACAACTTGTGCATTCCCCGATCCCCCTTTTTAGGACTGCTACTCATAAAACCTTGGAGACACTGAGCTGGAAAAGGTGTTAAAAATCTCTAGTCAGTTTAGAAACGTGAAGCTGCCTTTCACCAGTTTTTCTATGACAGACTATTTGTAATTATTTATTTACAACTTAGTTTTCTAAATAATGCTAAAATCGAGTCTTAAATCTAGAAAAGAGAATTATGAGTATTTATTGACATCTCAGAGTCTGACTAGGTAGAGATACATGATGGCATGAGAAATAACGTCTGTTGGTATTATTACAAGCCAGCAAAGAGTAGAGATTTTCCATCCTTTTTGTACCTTTTATCTTTTTTATGGAGAAATTTCTTTATGTAGAAAAAATATAGAAAATTTATATAAAATATGTACATAAATTTCTCTATGTAAAATATATGTAAATATATAAACATCTATATAAATACATATATAATACATAGAAAAATATATAAAATTCTATAAGTAATATAAATTCTATAAAATTTCTTTAAATGCCAAAAATTCTATTTTACCTAAAGACCCACACTTGTCTTCATCTGTATAAAAATTAAAACATGTAGTTAAAATTTGATTATTTACCACTGATTACCTGAAAAACTTTTTTTGCTTTAAAGATGCTTGACAATAAGATAATTTATTTAAGAAGATACCATTATATTCCAAGATACTATATGCCAATGAAATGTCAAAGTCCTTATCTTTAAGTAGAGAATAACCTTAGAAATTTATTGACAGGATAAGTTACTATGTTGATTACTTTTCTCTCATTGCTGAGACAAAATTCCCTTTGCCCAAAATGAAGGAAGAAAATGTTTTCTTAGCTCACAGTTTGTGAAGATTTCAGTCCATAATCTGCTGACTCCAAGGCAGGGTGGCTCATGGCAGAGGGAAACCGTTCATGGTGATATAAGACAGCAAAATCCACAAAAGCAAAAGGGGGAAACAGTATCTTTTCCTCCCTCATATTATATGCTTAGCATGGCTCCTTTACACCACATCAGACCACGCCCTCCTCTTGCGTGGGCTGAGATGTTCACAAACTGTGGATCCTGGCTCCTTGCTGAGTCACTCAGTTATGCTTCTAAACTTCTCAAATTAACACAATGAATGAACCCCTGAAACACCCTAGAGCACAAACAGCTTGTGCTCTACACCCTAGGATGTAGAATGATTTACTTAGTTAAATTTCTAAACTTCCCAAATTGACACCATGTCAACCATTACAGTTATGGAAATTCATTGCGTTACTCTCTGTACCAGACGTTATACTGTGCTCTAAACACACCAAGGTTGATCTGGAAACTGTCTCTACTCTCAAGAAACTAACTTTCTATGAATATGCTGTGCTTAACAACTATTAAGATTCAAGAAGACACAGAATCTAAAATATTTACAAGATAACATCATCTTAATGCCATAAGACTGGAAAGAGCTGAAATAATCATATCAAAATTGTGTTGTTGGAGATTCATTGGAATGTGTTAGGGTATAAAGTCATGGGAGTAGATGAAAAATATTTGAAGCACAGCACTCTGTGATGTCCACTTAGAGCATGGAGACTCATTTCAATTTATGTTCAAGTGCTGAATAGCATGTCAAAATTCTGAATGATAATTTTAATTTTAGTCAAAAAAAGAATTTTTCAAATAACAGAAGTATCCAGGATTGGAAAGTAATGTCTTGTACTATAAGTAGCTATTTGCTGAAAAAATATTTTGGGAGATATTCTTGCCTTGGATAGAGAAATTTGATAATAATGTTGCTGAAATCTTTTCAAACACTATAAATTTAATTTGAGGATTTTGTGATTTAATTTTAAAGAATGGTTGTGATGAGAAACTAGTGATATTCTATAAATTTAGCATGCAATGAAATATAATGCTGAAATAAACGATGTTTTAAATTAGGTTTAAATTAAAAAACATCTGTTTAAAATGAAAATATTGAATGACAGCAGAGTGATATAAGTTTGTGTGTGTGTGTGTGTGTGTGTGTGTGTGTGTGTGTGTGTAATGTTTGTAGGCAGAATAAAAGAAGACCAAGAGGAAGGCAGAGGCAGGAAGATCAAAGACAAGAAAATCTCACCTTCACCCACAAAAATGTAATACTATCCTTGCTCTACTCAGGAACCTTTGTAAGGGAATTGTTTTTCTGTTGGTAACATGGCGTTCATATACACGCTTTTATTCTAAAGCCTACTATCCGAATGTCATACAGCTGAAGCATAAGTGCACTTGTTTGTGCATTTTATATAGGTGAGAAATTTATATAAGTGAAATACAGTGTAGCGAGTAACAATGCTAATTACAGTTTTGTGAATAAAATCTCAATAAACAAAATGCCCTAAATAGTCTGAATTGTATTGAAACAAAAGAACTATAAATTATAATTCTTTAATCCTCTGGAGCTCTTCTGGCTCTAAATATTCACATAGATTGATCACAACCATCTTTAATGCTCTCTCTGTACTGTCAACCTTAAGTTCTCAATAGCTATCCTTTGGATAGCTTTCACTTGATTCTGTACTGCATGTAAATTTTATTCAATGTGTTTTAGAGCTAGATAGCTCAGATAGATAGATGTATTAAAAATATTTGAGTGTGTAACGCATGCATGCATCTGTGCAGTGAGGATGTAGTAGTTTTCAAAAGTAAAGTCCCCTTACTTCAATGAAATTTATATAACCACATATCTTCAATTGTCAATGTATTTACATCAGTAACAGGTTGTTCAAGATGGAGATTTCCATACATATTTTAAGTGAAAATAATTTTATACTAATATGGGTAAAATTACAAAATTATTCACATAAACAGATTGAGAGTGCACACTAATTGTGAAATATTGACTAGAGTAAGTTACAGATATATCACAAATATAAAGTGATAATGAATTAGTACATCAATGAGGTTGATTATTTCTAAACATTTAGTATTCTCTTTCTCTGTAGACCTGACAGCATTCACAATGTAACTGATATTTCTCATCAGACCATTTGGATCAGAGCTGAACATTTGACCAAATACAAAGGAATATACTGTCTGGAATCAGTCCAGCTGATTTTATCCTGTTGGTAGTTAAAACCATGAGACACTGGCTTCTTGGTTATTTTATTGGAATTTATTCTCTGAGAACTATTCTTATTTACAGCGTGGCATGCATTTTTTCAGTGCTCTGATTGTCTGCTTTTTCTGTTTTATTTCTTTTTCTAAACCTTTCATGGTTCTCCAAGATACGCACAATTTTACAGGATACCGCTCCTTATCATATTCTCCCTTGAACAAATTTAAATCATTTTATTTTCCTTGAAACAAAATTTGTCAAGGTTATTAAAATAAGACCTTATATGTCAGGCATATAGCTCAGTGGTACAAGAGCCTGCCTGGCAAATGCAAGGTCCTGAGTTTGATTCCTCATACAAAATAGTAATAATAATAATACTTTCTATAATTATAATAAGCCCCAAATTTACTTTTTAGGGATTATTGAACATTCACAAGTGCTAAATCATCAGTGATTCCCTATAAGTTGATCTATATGTGGCAGGGTGTGGACTTCTATATATAAAAATTTTTTCTTTCACCTCCTCCAAAATTTCAAAGTAATTTTGACCACGGATTATGCACGTGACAATAAATCTTGGGTATCTATCTACATGCACATATATCTATCTATATATCTATCTCTCTATCTATTGATTGATGTGTCTGTCTATCTAGAGAGATCTCCAAAAATGTATACACATTGCAGGAAAAGAACTTTTATAAATATTTTAATACTAAATTTATCGTGACATCATAAGATTGGCTAGATCTTTAGTCACTTGATTTCACCTGGGAAAAGAAATTGGAGGAGTTTTATTTTTAGTTTCAAAAATAATATTTTTTACAGAAATGGAAAACTGACATTTGTGTAAATTGCTGTCTTTACTTTTTTAAAATAAAAATCATTGAAAATAAAACTATAAATACTGTATCTTAGATGAGTTATTTTTGTGCCCATCTACAGTAATAAAATTAGTATACCTGAATGGATTATAGAGATGCTTAACAAATCATGTCCGTCTCCATAAATTATGAAAATGTTTGGCCAAGAATGTAGAGTAACTACAATTTTGTGATATATAATTTAAATATGCTTTTTCTAATGATAAAACTATAGATATCCAAGTTAGATACACTGTTAGATAGAACCAGCTTTAATTTCCTTAGAAAATTAAGGTCAAGAATAGGTATGTGATTTATAGAAGAAAATAAAAATTGTCAATCTTGATACTATTTACTGTGTGCTAAGAAGCCCTTGACATGTTTTATAGTATTCAGTACTCACAATATTCACCATTTATAGATGGAGACACTGACCATCAGAAAATCCAGGTGAACTGTCCAGTGTTCACACAACAGAAGAATGCTGAGATGGGTCTTAGCTACTGAAAACAAGCTCTGAAGCCCTTCTCCCTCACTAGGCAGTGTTCAGTTCTTTAGTCACTGTAACACAGTGCTGGTCTCATACCTAAAGCTTAGGGAAATTTAAGTCTGATTTCCATTTTGGCTGCCTAGTGTGACCCTCATCGTGGAATTCCTGGTTGTCCCTCTTACCCTTCCAATGATACCCCTTGGAAATTCATAGAAATCTTAAAATTTTAGGCTCCTATTTAACTCTAAATTCTTAAAAGGACATTAAGCAGCATTTTTAAAGCCCCAACTCCCAACTCGATTCCTCTTCTCTGCAAAATCATTGCCTACAATCTAAGAGCTACATTTCCTTCATCTTTTTAAAATTCCTTATGGTTCAGACTTTTTATTATTCTGTCACGCCTTCTTATTTAATGATTGTATCCCTGCCAGCCAAAGGCTTCACCTTCCTCTAGAGTGCTGGGGTCACACAAGCCTAATAGATCCTGCAGTACACCAGGATTCCATCAGATCCTCACACTGGCTATGTCCTCAACATGGGACATTGTCTATTTCATCCTATCTATCAATTAACTCCTGGTTCTCCTTCAGGTATGATCTGTAGAGCAGCTGACAGCACAGGCATTACTTGACTGTTACCTGGAAATACAGAACCTTAAGCTTTTTCCCTAAATGTTTTGAAACAAACTTTGCATTATAACAAGATTCCTTCCTCATGGATGGCTCAAATACACATTAAAGTCTATGAAGCTCTTGCATCCAAACATCACCCACATTTGCAATGACATGATAAGAATCCATTGTTTACCGTCAATCTGTCATAGGAAAAGGAGCTCACAAGGGCAAAAGTCGCATTTATCATTTTTTGTTCACATTACTGGTATAGTAATTTGTTCAGAATAGACTCAGAAAAATTACGGAATAATTAACACAGCTTTTGCTCTGGTGATGAGGATTTTTTTGAGACAGGATCTCACTAAGTTTCCCAGACTGGCTTCCCAAAAGTTGTATTACAGAATGGTGTTCTACTTTCTGCTACAGTTAAGTGTTTTAAAAAACAAAACAAAATAAATAGATTGATCGACTGGTTGATCAATAGATGGATAGGTAGATAGATAGATATCCTTTTCATTAACTTCAGTGTTTGGAAGTAAAGTCAAAGAATAATTTTCTAGGAATAAAAGCCAAACAGAAATGCAAAGGGTGACTTTCACTTATAGTGCTTCAGAATAAGTGAGATTGCCATCTCTCAGTGACATTTCAGAAGAGAACGTTTCCAGATGGTATCTCCGGTCCCTTCCAACTTCAATATCGTGTGACTATTTGGCCTTTGAAAAGTCAAAGAAAGCAGCGTTAATGACCTAGTTTTAACAAATCTAGATTTCTCTTAGATTTTTCTCTCTAAGTGAATCATGGTGATTTTTCATTTACCTTATACTTATGTTCAGATGACTTGGTGATTCAGTGTCTCAATCACTGGCTTCAGATCTTGATTAGAATCCTGCCATTGTATGCTTAAGCAAAAAGTGATTCTTAATCTATAACTGAAACTAGACATGAAAAGACCTCAGTAAAATAGATTATAGACTGAAGAGTCTGACAAACTGTAGCAGAGAGAATTTTTCCTACTGAAGCTTCCACAGCCCTCCTCCAGCTTAAAGAGGTCTCAGCTGAGCAATTGCAGAATAACTTCTTTCCCAAGAAAATGTAGGCAGTTGCAAAAGATTCACACTTCTCATGGTTATAGGCATTAATTCTCTAGGTCAGCAACTGGTAGAAAGGTAATGAATTTGCAGTTTGGGGTTTTCCTCCTAATAGAAAATTTTGCTTTTCTTTCGAGATGAATTCTACTATGTTCATATTTTTGTGTCATCTTTATGCAAAAGTTTAAATGTAATCTGTACACAATATGACCTTTGCTATCGTTTCCTGTTTCACACTTCTCAGAGTAACTTAGAAACTATCACATGAATATCCAAAATCAGAGACTTTGGAACTATTCCATTTCCTGTCTTACACTATCAACATCACTTCCCTCTTATAGGCAGCCATCTTGTTACTAAGCTCATTAGTTGCAGCCACAAAAATGCTCTTTACTCTTTAGTTACTGGTCTGTTGCTTGAGACACACAATTGGCTTTGATAATCTCTCCAGAGAGCTGAAGTATTGGTGTGCATTATACATGGCATCAAGGAATTATACACAAAATGAAAAAATATGTAATGACATTAAATGCATGACTCCCATATCTCGCCAAGTCCACTTGTTGCTTTTCCTTATTGGGTTCCTTGTCCTGGTTAATTGACCTGCATGTGTTTCATCCATATGGCTGCGAGGCCAGAAGAGCAGGGCAATGCCAACTAGAAGACAGATTGATTTTGCTAAAATGAAATCATGGTTATCTCATTTGACTCGGGCTGCCACAAGCCAATGATGACTCTAAGGGTCTGCTGCAACCAGTGAGAGAGGCAGAGCCCTGGCTAATGTTCAGGCAGTATGACAAGTCTCTTCCATCAGTTTAGGAAACATTCATTTTAAAAGACCCTAAGTAAGATTTGCATCTTACTAGAAAAATAAAGCATTTATTCTTACAAATAGGGCATGTAAAACACATTGACTTGGGCGGCAGTGCTGTGCTCAGGTGTAATAAAATTGATGATCCCACATAATAAAATTTATGGAACCAGAGTGAATTCAATTTATTTAAATATGCTCAGTTATGTTTTTGTTTATTCCCATAGCAGATGTTTAATTTACAAACCAGGCAATTACGACAGCTCTTCCAAACAAATAACAGCAGATTAGTCAAACGTTCACATCAATTTTTATGTTTATCATTAGTTTTATGAGGTGTCATGAATATTCAATGGTAAGAAAAACTATCATTATGGTACCTGGAAATGTTCAAAATGCTGTTATACATCTTTAAATGCTTTCCTCCCTTTCTGATAAAGCTATTAATGTGTGTAGCTTCTTATTACAAGTTGGGCTTGCGGACTGCAATGTAAAAAACACTCATTTTCTTCCAAGATATGGTACACGCTAATCAATACATTGAGCCCGTTTTACGATATTTATATAAATGCATATTGGAAATTATATGTTTATTTTTACTATGAATATAAAAATAGTTTTTTGCTTATCCCATAATTACTGTGAAGTTTTTCTTTGACTTAATAAAATTTTATAGATTTTTAATTTTACCCAGAATATTCACTATCCAATTTCTAAGATGAATTTGCTTTGCTATATCAAGGAGAACATTTCATTTTTTTAAATTTTATTATTTGTTTATCTATTTTTGAGACAAGGTCTCACTGTGCCGTTTGGCATGGCCTCGAGCTCACTTTGTAGCCCAGTCTGATGCCGAATTGCTACTCCTGTCTCAACCTCACTAGTGCTGGGAATAATTCATTTTTAAAAAGTCATCTAGTCATCTTTTAATGTGAACCTGTAGATAGAAGGTGTTAACTCAAAGACATTTATGAGAGAGAAATTCACATGGCAGTTCTATTTTTCTTTATGTGCTTAAAATGTCAGAATAAAAAGGCTGTAACTCCATTATGCATTAGTAAAAACACATGGCATCATCTAGAAACAAGTACAAGATTTTTTCAGGCCAGCTATTTTTAAACTGATTGCACTTTAGTGAGCTCTGCCCTGAAAGCAGTGGAATGCCTTCACTATCTTAATCAGACTCCCACAATGCATTTTGCTCAGTCCACTGTAATGGCGGATTTCTCATCATTAATCACCATTTAGACTGAAGAGAAAATTAGATCACTGCACTCAAATACCTCTAGATGGGATAGCTTCAGCAGAAATAACTGCAATGTTGTTTTTATCAAATATTGAAAGAGTTCCTGGTGGAAAGTATGCTTCTAGTGTTAAACGTGCTTTGAAAAATGCCATCAATTTTTTTGGTGCAGATCTGGGAGGGGCTGTTTCCTCATTAGCATTTTTCTTTTGATACCAATGTAAACATTATATACTTCTTATTAATTATATAATGTAACATATAAATGTGCCAAGAATATTAGCCTTAAAAATAACACACACACACACACACACACACACACACACACACACACACACACACACACCTATATGCTTACACATGAATGTGTATGATTTTGTTTTGAATTTGAATGCAGGTTAAATCAGAAAACTTCAGGGTTGTTAATTTAAAGTATAGCCACTTATAGGACTTTTATTGATATTTCTAAAAGCATCAGTTATTTTGAATTCAGAATACAGCCCAAATTGGTAATTCATATTCTAATGCTGTCTGTCTATAAGATGATTTTTATCACACACAAAAGCACACATATTTTTAGCTTGCTATAGTTACACTATTACATTCCTAAAAACTGAATAGAAGATGAATAAAATTGATATATAAGACTTTTCTTCTGAGTCTTAAATTTAGACCCAATAATACCAGTGATGTGTACGATGTGACAAAAATTTTAGAAAACAAAATCTTCAGCAAAAAGGCACAGAATTAATTTACAGCTTTAGCTCTAGTAATAAAAAAAAAGCCATACCATTTTGTGAAACTAATAAAATACTCACTGAGCAGAGAAATAGATAAGGATCATAGGCCCACAGAAAAAAGGATCATTGATAAGTAACTGCCCACAAATATATTGCTAGGCAATATTCTCTTGGGAATTCCAGAGACACATAAAACAGGACATCACTGATTGTTAGATGAGAACATTTTTACAAACTATGAATTACTACTAGGTCTAACTTCCTCATAACAGAAACACAACCCTTCAAATTGAGGGCTAGGAAGATTATCTGGAAATCTTCCACAATGATCACTTATTAAGAACACAATAATCCTAGTAAACGTTAGAAGGGTGTTATTTATCCCACAATGCAGGCCTTGTAGGTAACATATAGACTAATAATTCATTTCAATTATGTTCCTTTCTTCTGTGTATGGCAGTTATATTTTGTTTCTACCTGATTTAAACATATATATATATATATATATATAATATATATTTATTATACATTATTTATTATATATCAAAATGTATTACATATATTTATTTATTATATATTTTATGTATTTATTAAATAAATATTTATATACAATTTTTTCTGGGATGACAAATATTAGAAACATAAAAGTACAAAGTTATTATTTTCTAATTATTTTTCTAAACAATTTCTTATAGCTTTAATGAAAATATGTAAAGCAAATTCCACTTTTCAAATTTTTTCTATAATTCTAGATTAAATTGCTCATTATAGTATAAAATGAACTACTTAAGTTTTTAAGCTAATAGAACTACAAAATAATTTAACAGACTTATAAGACTAAGATTGGAGATGTGTTCTATTTTATTGACCACAATAATTTTTGTCAATTGTTGAAATGTTAACATTTCAATCTGCTTAATGTACAAAGTAAAATTTAGCTCCCTTTTTTTTACAGCAAGGATTTTAAATAAACTGTATAAATACAGAAAAATAAGTGCATATGGAAAAATTGCCTGCAGAAAAATATCAAAATTTTGGACTATTTTCCAAAATTGAAGCATTTTATGTGAGGCAATTGTTTTTACCATATTTGAAGGAAGAGCGTTACAAATGTTGATGGGTAACCTTCAACATCAACTTGATTGACTTCAGAGACAGACACCTCAGAATTACTAGGTCGCATTTCTGGTGCATGTGGATGGGTCCCAGGGCTTGACCTTGGAGGCTGTATCTGTCTCTGGGCCTTAGGTTCTTCCACAAATCTACTTTTTAGATGCCATGAATTGAGAAGTGTCCTCTGTTATGCCCTCTACCACATTTCCACCTTGGAGCCAGCTGACTCTTGTTTGAACCCTGAAACTATGAGCTACAATAAACCTCTACTCCTAATATAGCACGTCAGGTACTTGATTTCCGCAGCAATAAAGGTGACCAACACACAAATCAGGTGACATGACTTATAGATTTTATGCATTAATTTATTCCACAGCAATTGAGTTGACACTTACCTAATTATCTACCTTACATTTATGACTTTCTGGTTCAGGTTACATCTATGTCAGCACTTAATATTCCTTAAGTTATGAAACTCAAAGTAAACTGTGGTCTTACCAACAGGAGGGTATTAGAAATAAATTCACAATATGAAAATTATTGCACAAAGTTTGAGGATCTCAGTTTTCATAGCTGTGGAGTAAAAAAATGTGGACAGTCTAATAAACACTTTGGTTAGCAAAAATCTGCATATACAAGTTTGTATATGTTTTGATCTTCTTTTGAATATCATAAAATTACTTATTGTTCTAATATTGTGTCTAGTAGTCAATTACTACTAATCTGAGCTTACTATATGACATGAATATATTTTGATTTTCCGTATGTAAAAATTATAACTAAAAAAGAAAAATATATAAACTCTGAAGTGAGATAAACAGAGATGTTTCCACTTGGTAGAAATACTCTTACTCAGTTATTGAAATGCTTAGAATGATATATTGGACTACATGTTTTCTGTGGAATAACTTAGAAAACATTATGATAACATGAAAAAAATGTGTGTCATCAAAAATAATTTTAAAATATGGAGTTGGCCATACCATCCCTTTTTTAAATTCTTTTAGATAAATGTATATTTCACGTTGATGCTCTCAATCTTACCGACTATTAACTTATGGTTCAGGTTTATGTAAATAACATGAATATTTTTAAATGATTTTAAAATACAAGTTAAAATAGTAACATTACTTTCCTTGACTTTTTCAAGGTCAAGGAGTCACAGGGCAGTGAAATCAGAAAGGCCCTGAGGTACAGTCTGAACTCACTTTCTTTGTGAAATATCACTGATCACAATCTCTTTCATTCTGAGGTAATATGAGTGAAAAAGATCTCACCTTTATACTTCTGTTCAGCTTTTATTCCTACAATTTTTCTAAGTAGTTTACACCAGATGCCTTTGAAGCTTTGCATTTTTGAAATTTAGATAATTAAAATATTAATTCCTTCTATTTAAAATTTTATAAATGTATTATTTAATACCAGTTACTAGCTTAGCAAGTTTTTAACCTCTTTCAGTATCAATAGCCTTTTAAAGTGAGGTATTATTTTTAGAAATCCAATATATGTTATTGGAAGCATTAACTGAATGTATATGAAAAATTATATATATTATAGAGACATGTCTCATAGTGGTAAATGCTAATTAGCTATATGAGTTAGACTAGGATTAGCAGCACTGTTAGTAGTCAAATTACTTAATTAATTACCATAAAATTTATAAAATAAAATATGCATTCTATAGATTGAAAACAAAAATTGCCATAGGAACTGAAAATGTCATTAAAGACATTAAAGAGTAGAAGAACATCACTCATTACTACGATCCTTTCTTCCCCAATTTGACTTCAAGGGAAAGGAACATCTCATATCTAAAGCTGGGAGTTTACCATACAACACTGACAGTGACTTTGCATATCACCCCGACTAGATTTTAGTGTTCAAACCTCAAGGATTTGGATGCGTTTGTTTTGATTTCCCAACAGTCTAAGTTACCTTTGAAAAGTGTGAATAAAATTCAGTTACTTTGTGGATTGCTTTATGTGTGGGTTTTTCTTATTTTATTGATTTTTTTAGACATTAAAATGACCAGCTTAAGAAACGGGCTCACTTGGAATTTATTTGCTTTCTATGTAGAAAAATCCCTATTGTCAAGGAAAAATGAACCAAATATAAAATAAATCAACAAGGAGTAATATACTGCAGAGATTATTAGTTACACACCTAAATTCTAATTCCTGAGTTCATTTCCAGAAATGTGATATGGAAAAAGTTAAGTTCTTGTTGTTTTTATTTCTTCATTAGTAAAATAGGTGCAGACTACATCTAATTCAGTGTTATTGGAGGATTAGTTCAGATAATCTATGCAAAATGACTAGAACAATAATTAACACTTTTGAACCATTATTTTATAGTTGTACACAATGCAAACATTTTTAATATAACGTTACTTGGATTTTATAATTAATAATTAATTTATAATTAATTTAAATTTTATAATTCAGATGTAAGTAGTTTACACAGAAACATGGAGAAACATTTAACAAATGCCACTCAGAAAATTCTGATGAGAAGTACTCCTAAGCCATCTAACATTTTCTTACTTTCGTAGAACAGTTTGTTCTGTGCACTTACTATGTGTCTGGTGTCTAACAGGCATTATGATTTGGCTAGGACTATAGATTAAATAGAATGGAATTTTAGGGAAAATAGAGTAATGATGTATTTACCTGTTTAGACCAAATTTTATTTATTTTTATTTATTTATTTATTTATTTGTCTTTTTTTGGAAATCAGGGATCAAACTCATGACCTCGTGTTTGCCAGGCAGGTCCTTATGCCACTGAGATAAATCCCCTTCCCTGGGCCACATTTTAAAGACCAACTGCTACAAGTGTCTTTAAGGGAAAATTTTGACCGAAGTGGTACTTTTATAACTTTTTTCACCCCCTGTAATCTGTTTAAAACAACGGAGAACTTACTCCTGTCCTAGACAACTGAGCACCTGTCTTCCCATCCACGCACCCCACATATAAGAAGCATAGCAGAAATGCAGCAAATACTTCCTGAAAGAAAGACTTATAAAACCACTAAAATACTCAGTCGTATGCTGATAATGTTTAACACTCTGGGGTCAGTAGTTGCTGTGGTTTAGATTTAAAATGTCCCCCAGATATCTTACATGTTTGGACAGTGACTGGTTCACGAGGAATGCTGTCCCATCCCTGGATTCATCCACACATGGGTGCAGTAGCTAAAGGAGCTGTTAAAGATGGAACCTGGAGAGACACAGGTCACCCAGGGGGACTGGATGGGTCTACGTACATCCTCTTCCTTCTCCCTTCTTTCTGTGCTGCTTGCAAAACTTTCCCACCACGCCATTCCACCATATCTCCTGCCTTACAGCAGACAGATTTGGCCTGACCTCAGTGGAAACCGTGAGTCAAATAATGTTCTCCTCCTGTAATCAGTGAGTCCCAATGACAGAGATGACTAAGACAGGGATAAACTTGCACCAATTTCTGATTTTAGTTGTATAAATTTTAACATGACTGATATGAAACTACCCATGTCACAACAGTTGGATTGCAAATTTTCTAAAAGTTAATCAACAATTCTTACAAGGTGATCTAAACCATATATATATATATATATATATATATATATATATATATATTGCTTAAATATCAAAAGTAGAAACCACTGTACATGAACTGTCTCTAGTGCATAATTATAGAATATTTTTCTACACTATTAGATCCTTTTAATAAGGAAGTCTCGAAGTATAAAAGTCACTCTGAAAATTTAATAATACCCATAATAAACCCATTTGGTAATTTTAAAAGTCTTTTACAGATGATTCAGTTGAGGCATAGGATAATTAGGTAATTTGTTTGGGTCACATCTAGTAAGAGACTGAGTCAGGATTTCAACCTAAGCAATTTAACTTTAAAACATACTCATAATCATTATGTTACACTACTTCTGAGTGAGTGATAGAACACTTATTAATATTTCTCCTGAAATTTATAACAGATCCAGGGCTTGATGATTAATTATTTCTTTTCCTTTACTTATTTGGTGTGTCCATTTGTCTTGTGAAAACATTTTAATCAGTGGGAGATAAATGATCACAACAGGGAGGAGAATTGGAGGTTGTTGGAGCCAATGGAAATCTAACCCTGGAACTGTTGCAATAGTTTGCTTACTGGAGCTATCCAGGAAATGTCTAGTAGTTTTGTAAAACCGCATAAATTGCTCTTAGAAACTGACAAATCCGTTGTATCACAGGCTAAATATCTCTTCACCTATGCTTTCCTAAAACCCAGAATCTCACGTGAATTGCAGAAGTCTTTAAACTTTGTTTCCGTACTGGGGGTAGGGGTGTCAAGACAGAGACAGAGAGACAAAGAGAGAAACACATACTCAGAGGAAAACAGATACACAGAGAGACAGACTATAGTAAATAACCTGCAGTAATAATTAAGAACTAAATTTTAAGTTTCAAAACATTACTCTTTCAGAGCCTTCTGCTGATTTTCAATATTAAAGTGAGCAACCCTTGTCAGCTACATTATCTATTTTAATTGTATCAAATAGTCCAAGGAAGGGAAACAGAAAAAATATTAAAATAAAATAACAGACTAAAAAAATTCAAGTAGACGTAGACTGTGAATGTCTGTAAAATATCGCTGATTGACATGGGCTTCAGGCTGCAGGTGACAGATGCTTTCAGACAGGTTTAACTTAGGAGTCTCCTCTCTTCTAATTAGCATTGCCTCTCATCTCTATGTTTTCCTCAACATATTCTTGGTCTTTTCTACTTTTTACAGCGCAAAATTTATTTGCTTTCAAGATAGCATTTTTATTCCTTTCATAAACTTTAATTCCTTTCATAATTTAACTGATGCATAAAAGTAAAAATAGTACATATTAAGGGAATATCATATAATGTTTCAATGCATTTATATGATATGTAGCTGTTAAATTAACATGCATATATCTACTTCTAACATCTACCATTTCTTTATGATGAAATCAAACCATATAGTACATTATTATCTAAAGTCACCCTACTGTATATCTTGCTCCTTACAACTGTAATCAGGACTTCTTGCTCTTGTATCACTGTAACTTGGTACTTGTTGATCAGTTTTTCCTCCCCACACCCCTACTTCACCATTCCAGCCTCATTTAGGTGTGATTCTCCTCTTCTATGTGACTTTCCAGATTCTACGTAAGTGCGATGATGTAGTACTTTTCTTTCTGTACCTGGTTCAATTTAGTTAGCATTGTGATTTTTAATTGTTTCCACGTTGTCCTCAAAAGCAGAATTAATTTCTCGGAGCTTAGAAGTAGTTCATCAAATATATGTACCACATTTTCTTTTTCCATCTAATCAGTTGGTCGACACTCAGGTTGTTTCAGTTTAGTGTTTGCTGTGAACAGTACAGTGAACATATGAAGTTGTCTTAGTTGGCTTGTTGCAGAGGCAAAATACTCAGCACCTCAAATTAAAGGAGGAAAGATTTATTTTAGCTCAGAGTTTGTAGAGGTTTCAGTCCACAGTCAACTGAATCCAGGCAGGGTGGAACATGGCAGAGGTGCACCACAGAGGAGAGATAGCTCATGGCATGGCAGGCAAGAAGGCAGCAGGCAGCAGCAAGCGTATTTATACATTCCAGCTGGGCTGCACTATACCCAGGGTGAGCCAGTCTGTCATACAAACCCAAAAATATGCTGAACAAATTTAGTTAAACACACCCTTAATCCCATTATCATGCAGCACAAACCAGCACCGCACATACCTGATCCAACCCCTCTCCAAAACCCCACGTATGAACTTATGAGGCTTTGGAAGGACATCTAGCTACGAGCCATAACAGAAGTGTCTCTGATGAAATAGCTTCATGTAATAGCTTTGGATATATAACTAGTAGTGGGATTGTTGGATCACGTGATAATTATATCTGTAATTTTAAGGAAAACCACCACCCTCTTTTCCACCATGGCTGTACTAATTTGCATTCTCTCCAACATTATGCAAGGGTTTCTTTCCTCTGTTTCCTTGCAAGCAGCTGTTATCTTTAATTTTTGACAACAGCCATTCCTGCCGCACTTCCCTGATTATATAAGAATGAAAAAGTTTTCATATATCATTCAGGCTAATTAGTGTGAGTTCTTCAGACAAATGTTTACTTAAATCTAAGTCTTAATACTTGTGAAGCATTCATGTCAGCAAAGGGACCAGGAAGACTGAGTTTCATTCTGTGTGCTATTGTTTGCTCTCTGTATACTGCTATCTATGCTCTGTACAACCCTGAATGACCCTCTGTGTGCCCCCATTTCATTATACATCCCATTTGGATAATTATGACTTAGTGTATGCAGAACGCCTTGAAGAGTTTGGAGCTACGCAGTTACTAATACGTTATCTATTACTATTTCTGCCATCATTATCATATCAACTGCTATCAAATCACTCACCCTCCAAGGATTAAAATGAGAATGTATCCTTGTTTCTTGTGCTTCTGAAACCATTGCAGAGACCTAGAAATCAGAGAGATATAAAATTCTGCAAATGTGTGTTACAGCCAAAGTGTCCATACTCCTGAATACAGTAGCTGTATCACACTGTGCATGTGTGTTCGGAAGGAATATTATTCATTTATTAATTTTTCTCTGAATATATAATTCACACTCAATTGTATCCTTCCTGTATTGTTTACTATAATTATGTATATTAACCATAAATTTAAAAATTACTTTTCCTTCTGTTTAAACTACTGATAAAGATTTTAAGTACAGTGTCATATTTAATGAAAGTGATCTCACTATTCTGAAAAAGAGAGACAGCAACAAAGTCATGATTTCAAAGTTAAAAGACAGTGTGTCTATATAGTCAAGTTGGCCTTGGCATTGAGGTTTGTTTTGGTCTCCGTGCATAGTTTGTCTCTATATCCCCAGAGCAAAGACCCTTGAGACCAATGACATGTCATCTACTGCAAGCCTCACCAAGTTGAGGATGTCTGACAATATCTAATTAATGACTTAACTCATAAATGCATGAAAATGAACATGATCAATTTCACCTTTCTAAAGTACATTGATGTGAGGGTAAAAAATCACATATTTTCAATTGCTTTTCCTACACAAATTAATTTCTAAGTGTCTGAAGTTGGTTCTAAACGATCTGGATAAAAGACAAAGGGAAGAGGAAAGTTTATATGTCTCAACCATCCTGCACAAAAGCTCACCGAGAGAAGCCATATCTGTGCTCTCAGCATGATCACTGGGAAAGTATAAACAATTTATGCATTGTCCTCCTTGATTCTGACTTCATCCTCCTACTCCCAGAATAGTGGTTGTCTGCAGATACATTGCCATCATTCTGCAGCCTGTGCTGAGACACTTGAGGATCAAACCACCAGCATTCTCTGTTCTTCAGTATCTGACCTGTCTGTCTCTGTGAGCTCTTCAGAGGCCACGGTCAAGACAGAGGCCACGGTGCTAGTACCTCAGTCACTGACACTCCCGGATATGTTCTGGGATCTTACCCCTATCTCAGAAGATGCCACGTCAATAGCTTGTCTCCAGGACCTTCTGTTGGTGTTGTTTTTTGCTTTGTGCTTGATTCATCTCCTTGGTGTTTATTTTATTTATGTGTGCCTTGTGAAGCAAAAAAACTTCCATTCCATCCAAATGATTTGTCTAGCTCTGATAGTCTTAAAATTTAATTGTGCACAGTCTCAACTCTTGACATTTTTATTTGGATCCAATTCCTGTTTTTTAGAAAAAAAATTTTGCATTTTTATGCCATTTGCATTTCTTCTCCTAGAGAAAAGGTGATAAAATTATTTATAATACAGATGTTCTTTAATTTTGCACAAACCTCATGAGAATTAAATTTCTTACAGGCTTGCTTTCTGACTGTGATTCTAAATATGGTTGACAAGGGTTTATAGTCCTAAAAAAGCTGATTTTAGCACCTCAGTGTGTGTACTTCAGGCACATCCATCAGCAATCTAACACTGTAATAAAAGCCAAACTGCCAGCAAAAACTGTTTAGTAATTCACATTTCTTAGTTAAACTACACATCGAAGACTTTGATCAGGTGACTTTATCCTCACTTGAAAAAACAGACTTGGAGAAATCTCTCTCAGCAGTGTCACTCAGCCCCGAAGTATCAGCAGTCAGCCTCACAGATCTCTATAAACTAAATATGCACTTGCTCAATGTCTGTTAGAATATAGTTATTCTGTATTGCTGTGGTGTTTCTGATTTTGATATTTTCTTTAAAAAATACAGATTATTACCAGATGTGTTGGTGCACAACTAAAATCCTCGCACTTAGGAGACAGAGGCAAGAGATTCACTCTAACTTTGAGTACTGGCTGTGCTACATAGTGAATGAGAGGCCAGCCTGAACTACAAAGTGAGACCTTATCTCAAAAAAGGCAAAAAATATTTAAAAATATATGTATCATTTATCATTAAGAACCGTTGTTTAATATTGCTCCAGTTAAAAAACCAACAAATAATTTTTTGGCAGTATCTCCCAAGAGACATA
Source organism: Cavia porcellus (assembly GCF_034190915.1). Classification (NCBI taxonomy): domain Eukaryota; kingdom Metazoa; phylum Chordata; class Mammalia; order Rodentia; family Caviidae; genus Cavia; species Cavia porcellus. The sequence goes on from NW_026947490.1 coordinate 76,764,240, forward strand.
GTTAAAAAGCAGTTAAATGAACATATTTACAAGGATAATTTAGATCTTTCAAAGATTTATCAGGCAGGAATGTTCCTAATCTTTATTAGTTCCATCATATAATACCAAATAATTATTGTTTTAAAATTTTATTTTGTTAACTGCATCTTTGCAGTTTTGCCTCTGTTATATTTGAACATAATATGAATTGTGTCGCCAAAAGGAAATAAAATAAAGATATATACCTCTACAATGTAATTTAAAAATTTTAAACTGGTGAAAGCAAGATACTTAAATTAATTGCATACTATTTATATGCATATTATTCATTGCATTATATAACAATTATTTTTGAAGATTTCTTCTAAAGTAGAAAAGCTTCAAATGCAATGGTGGCATGCCAAGAATATTCCAAAAAATTAATATGAGAGAAGACTTGCGTAAAAAATGACAATATGGATTTACTACTCATAATTTGGAATCAAATTTTTGATCTATTAGAAGATGCACTGAGACAGACAATTTTATTAGATAATATGTAATATGTATGACATAAGATGTTAATCAATAATTAATTAGTTATTACTAATGTTTCCCTTTCCCCAAAGCCAGGAAGTAAGAGAAATACTATTTCCCAGGCACTTTGGTCCCTCTTCCTTTTTGTGAATTTCTTGCTTTCATTCTTCAGGGCTTATCATCATGTACTGTGTACTCCATGTATTACTTGTGTGTCTTACTATTGCACGTCTTTCCACTATAATGAAGTCAATCATTTTGATTGATTTATATGCTGGTAGATTCTTAGTGTCTAGAGCAGTGCCTGACCCATAGAAATGGTTAATATGTACTAAACAATTATAGATTTTCTTACACAGTCTATTCATGTTATTCTCCCAGGGTTAATAATTTCAGATGGAAGTGGTTTACTTATTTATGAAGAGCAAGTCAACATAAAATGTGTTGTTGATGTGGTCCTAGATAGAATAAAATACTAACAGGAACATGTAGTGATTTATGAGTGTAAACAAGGGGCTTCAGTGATTTACAAACATTTTGTGATCTATTAGATCAGAAAAGCTAAGCATTTAGCTGTGCTGCACCATCAGCAGTTTGTGGGAGCTGCCCATTGAATCCCACCCATCCTCGGTGAACAGAGGGTACCGTATGGATCAACCTGTCTTTCCTGTGAGGCCCAGCGAGCTGAGATAGTTTCCTTTTTAGGTTCATAAATTTAAATTTAATCTGCCTAAGTTAGAAAATAGTGATTTTGTTTAAAAATTCTAATCATCAGGACTTATCATTCTTTTTTGTGTGTGGAACAAAGACATGTGTGCATGTGTGAGTGTACTTGTAGAGACAAAAGTACACACACACAATTAATACACACACAAGTAAAACTTGGTATCTCATCACCACCAACATTATCAACACCATAGTTTTTAGAAAGGGAAGAAGTTTTAAACAATAAAAATCTCTCTCTCTGTCTCTCTCTTTCTCTCTTAAAAGGGAAAGTGGCAGAAATATTTACTTTTGATTTTCTCTTCTCTGGTTCTTTTCAGTTTCTTATTAGACCATCACCTAACCTACGCCTGCAATGAGACTTTAAATGCACTTGAGGGTGAAGAGTGCTGGAGACCTTCACTTAAATTTCAGCCCTGATGCTTCCTTTCATGGCATACAGTTTCCAACGATTACTCTGTTTTTCCCTTCCTGCCCTGCTTCGTGGCCTAGACCTACACTCCAGTCATTGCCTCTCCAGGAGGTTTGGCTCTCTGGTTCCAGGTGGGTTTAGCCAACAGAAAAAAACAGATGAAGATGGAAGACAGGACAGCGCATGGTGTGGGGTAGAGAAGATTGGCCATAGCTGTGTCCAGCACGGTCCGAGATCTCTCATGAGTTGGGCATCATCTCTTCCTAGGGTCCAGAGGTTTAGGTAATATTGTTGCCTTCTCTGAAGGAGGTCCCATAGCGTCTTGCTGTTTCTCCTGCCTAGCTGTTCAGCCATTCCTTGTTTGTTCCTCTAACCTCACCAAATACTCTGTTTGGTACAAATAGACGGGTACTGAGTTTCTTGATCTGTAATCTGGAGGCAACATATACTTTTTGACTTGTAATGATAAAAGTATGTCACATATTTTAATACATACACAGAATGTCTGACATATGTGAAGACAGTTTTGGTGGTGGGCTATAATTGGTGGGCTATGATAGTTATTAGTTAAATTAGCAATATTTTTCTCAATTTTTTTTTCACTATTTGCTGTTCTCAACACAGATACCAAGTAAATTCTCAAGTAAAAACAAACAAACAAACAAACAAACAAACAAAAAAAACAGGAGTTGTTTTATAACTGTTTGTCATAGTTTATGTCAGTGGCCTCCAAGCATCATGGATTATGGACTCAACCAAATCTAGCATTTGTGATTGGTCCATTGTCTAGCACTTGGGTTGGTGGTGTGAGTGCTACACACACCTAGGGGCGGAGCCAGGCTATAGTGTAATGGCAGGAAGAAGGTGTGTCTCACTCTCTGGCTGGTTTCCTCCTTGCTGTTTGCAGCCGCCATGAACTGCAGCCCCGCCATTCCACCCTGCCTTGGAACCAGCTAAGTGTGGACTGAAACCTCCAAGAACTGTAAGAAATAAATCTTTCCTTTCCCAACTTTGGGACTAGTTTGTGGGATTTTTTTCATTTTTAATATGAGTGCTTTTAGTGTCTCTCTGGATATCATTAGCCACAAAGTCTTAGTCTTTATAACACTGAGATGGTTGATTTTCAACTCCGGACTCCTCCAGCTAAGCCAGAGCATCTTATACCACAAGCAGCAGAAACATGGAGATATTTTCTTCTGTGCTTTCCTAATTCCTTGGTTTTCATAATTTGAGCAAGGGCATTGACCTAGTTTCACCAGAATCACCATTGTCAGCTACTTTTTAATTCTGATCAATGAATAGACTTCTGACTCTGTGAACCTGAACCAATGAGCTAGACGATTATACATTTTGGTTCAATTTTCAAATTGGCATATATTATTCACCCAACAGACTAGATATTGAAAACACTTAGTGAAGAGAAAGTAATGACAATAGCAAATATGTCAGAGGCTTGAGTTTAAATGATTTATATGGGAATGCTATGCTCATAGAATTAATTCTGAGAAACAACACAATTACAAATACATCATTAATTAATTGGTAAATGGACTAGTAGAAAAATAGGTACATAGATATAGAGTTGATTGTCACTTGAATTTAATACATTAGTTTACAAATATTCAGTCTTACCAAAAATCTGGTTGAAAAAAGTAGATTCTAAAATTAGCTATAAAACTCTTTACCTCTTTTCCTTAGTAATAGAGGAAAAGCTGTGTTTTAAGACAATATAATCTCTTTATAAACAAGCATCTGAGGTCACATAATACAAAAAATAATGCCAAAATATTTTACAATTTATTTCAAAGTTATTTCCATGAGTAAAGGAAAATAAAATCTGTCTGAAATATTAGCTCAATATGGAAGACACAGATTCAGCTGTGACACATATTGAGTAAATTTGAAATTTTTTCCCTTACTTGCTTTTGTTTTCTCATAAAACACGTGGGTTTTTTTTTTCTCTCTCTCTTTCATCAAGTCATGTTATGTGGGTAATGACAAGATGGGGAAAATATTAAAGATTAGTTTGCTTTCTATATAGCCTCCATAACCAAGGGATCAAAACGTTTTTCTTCTTTTATAAAAAAGCAAGATAATCTGCATTAGTGTTCACATACTTTTGCGGAAATATAATTGAACGGAGCTCTTAAATCCTTCTAAAATCCAAATGTCATTCAAGCAATTGGATCTTGTTTTGGTAGACATCCTTTTGTGAAATGTTCCCTATTGGGAATAATTTTACACATTCTTTACCATTTTTTCAAAATTAAGTAGAACACTCTCCTTATTCAGGTATCAAATCATACTTGATACCTAATATGTTGTATTGCCTTCCTATCTTCTTAAAAAACAAACGAGTTTTAATATAGTTCATGATACACTTCGGTTATTTCATAAGAAAATTATGCTAGAGGCAAATCTCTTATAGGAGTCAGATTCTAAGCCCCATCACATCAGTTTTAAATATATTCAAAGCTATCAGAACTGGTTTCATTTTGCAGCAGTTGAAGCTTAAATATTTCCTTTATTTTTACTTTCGACACACTTGATTCATCTATAAAGAACTGTGGAAATGTTCTGCCTTCCAAAATAAATAAATCAAGTCCAAATTTCACTTTGAAGTGTTTATTAAGTTCCAGAAAATAACTCAATAGCCATACATGTGTGCTGTATACCTTTCATAGATTTATATCAGAATTAGGTCCTGAGCATGGTTTTTGTGTTTGATATAAATTGATTTATAAAATCTAAAAAATATTTTAAATACATTGACTTTTATAGTAAATGGGTCATGAAGTACTAAGTAATAATTTGTTTCTTTAGGATAGGATTATAAATGTAGTAACTTTGAAAGACATTTTCTTGGCTCTCAGAATCTGTAAGAACTGCTTCCACTGAATCAACAATATATAATCCTAAAAAAAGTCACATTATAGAAATGCATGTGATTTTCCTGTTTCTATTTTTCTAAAATGAAATCCAAAAATATTATGAGAGAACGTTAGTTATTTTAGGAACTTATAACTCATAAGATAGAGCAAACTTTTTCTACCTAACACAAGTTGATACTCATACTGCTTTGTTAATCTGAGCTTTCAATTACCAAATGTGTTTCTTTACTGCTTCCTGAATGAGCTTTTCTTTTACAAACAAATGAGAAAAAGCAGTGTTTTTAAATATCCAATATATTTTAGTGTGATATTTAATCATTCTAGAAAAGTTATAGTACCTGAACTTTTGAAGAATAGCAAAATTTTTCTTCATACATACATAGCATTTGAAAAACTTCAAAAAATGGAGAAATGTTAAAAAAATACTTGTCTAATCCAATACATTGTTTGCTTCTTGGATGAAGTAGGTCTTTTGAGACAGACCCGAATAAACCATTGCTACTAAACATTCTTACAAGTTTTTTGAAATTTAACTCATGTGAATGTATTGATGGTGCTGGGACACAACACCCAACACCCCCGACTTAGAAGGAGAAAAATTCATTTTGGCTCACTGTTTGTAGAGGTTTCAGTCTGTAGTTGGCTGGCTTTGAGGCTTGGCGGCATGGAAGAATGGTATTTCAGAAGAGGCTTACTCAGGGGACCAAAGCGGAAAGTAGGTCAGCAGCAAGCGAAAGCCAGGAAGAGACGGTCTCTTGTAGTATTGTGTGGCTATATTGGTGCCAAAGATGATAGACTACCTGGAAACAAACTTCAGTGCAATTGGAGAAGCCCAGAGCAACTGCCTATTACAGTCTCATCAAATCAACAGCACCCTGATACCTCTGTAGCTGTGTATCTACAACTCAAGGACTTGAGCACAAAGATGTAAAAGAAAATATTTCTGTAGGAGTTTTTGGGAAGGAGCAGGATGGTTTGTTACAGGGCATATGCACATTTGATCTAGGCAAGTTTATCAGGGGGTAAGGAAATTCATTGGCCAAAGCAAACATCTCTGAAAATAGCTTGTTCAGAAATCTGCTCACTGATGTCCTGCAGATTCTACTCTCAACTTTAACCATGCATTCTAGGAGCTTGGCAACTGTTATCCCCAAGGTCCTTTCCTTTCTGCCCCCAAATTAAATCACTCCTTTGGCCAGCGTCTCACCACACACACAGGCCACACCTGAGTGACCCATGTCTTCTGCCAGATCCCCTTCCATCAGTCACTCAATCCAAGCACCCCCAAAGCCCCATCTGTCAATACATGAAGCTTTGCAGGAACATCTAGATATAAATCATGACATCTAGATATAATCATGACATAAGAAATGTTAAATCAAAATATTTAAAAAAACGTCTGTTGTTCTTATTTGGTTTTACACTTGTTCCTTCATGTTTTGAAGATGTTACTATGAACACCACACTGATATGACTGACTGTCAACTGACACATTCTAATCATACCTATGTACATATGGACATTCAGATCCAGGTATGGCTTGATGTGCTGCAGTTGGATAACAGCTTACTAGACAGTTATCCCTTCTCCCTAAGATGAGATCATATATAAAAGAGGCTGAAAACCTTCCAAGTAAACTCTTATCTTTGAGTTCAAATTATATTACCTGTGAGTCTTTTCTGTCAATTCCAAATTTATTTAATACATTCATTAAGCCTAGTATATGGCTTGTATAGCCATATATATAATATATATACACTATGTATAGTATATATAATATATATAGCCATATATATATACATATTGTATTTATATATACAATATGTGTGTATATATATACATATATATATATGTATATATATATATGTATATATATATATATATATATATACATATATATATATATATATATATATGGGTTTTTTTTTTTTTTTTCGTCTTTTTCCTTTTTATCGGTACCGGGAATCGAACTCATGACTGCCTGCTTGCAAAGCAGGCCTTTATGCCGTTGAGCTAAATCCCCTAAATATATGTTTTATATTTATACTATATATACATAATATATATACTACATTTATAGCTATACAAGCCATATACTAAGTATATGTATATATATATATGTGTATATTTAATACATATTATATGTTATTATATATGCATATATGTATATATACATATATATATATACAATATGCAATATATATGCATAGTATATGGCCTCCAGTTTGTGTAGCATAATCCATTTACTACAGAAACCCTGGAATAAACTCATCTATCAGTTAGAGCACACTGTTATGTTTTCCTGAAACTTAGCAGACAAACACTAGCAAGTTGAGTGAATCTGAGTTTCATGTATCAAAATGAGAAAGCTGGAACTTATACAATGCTTTTTCTAAAGAACTTAACCATTTCACAAATTTATTATTTGGTCAGCAACATGTCAATGCAGAGGTGGAAGATTTACTTACTTTTATGAATGAGCATTTTCCAAAGTACAATATTAAATGTGCAGAAAAACCTCTCAAAGTACAAGACAGATGATTTGATTTTGTTGTAACAACACATAAAAAGCTTATTGGCACAGTGTCAAAATATACTATATTTGTTAAGCTATAGTATAATCTCAAAGAAAACTATCTGTAAATATTTGTAAAACCTATTAAAATGGTCTTCCTTTTTTATCTACAACTTTTGTGAGAGACTGGATCAATTTTCACACATATAAGCTAATAAATGACCCAAATATAGATATGAGACCCAGGCGCTCTGATATTCCATACATTAAAGAATATTTGTGAAACTGTGTTTGCTACCTTTTGAAAAATATATTTGAAGTACAATTGTACATTTATTTCAATAAACCAAAGAATTATAATTTTAATTTAAAGTAATTATTTACATCTAATAGCTAATATAAATATCAATACCTATTTTCCTTGCAACTGCAACTCTTTGGAGTTTTTAGTGCTTTATTAAGTATTTAAAGGTGGCCTGCATCTGAAAACCTTGAGAGTCACTCAAAATTCCTCTGTTGAATATAGTGACAAGATTTATTAGGCTATTTATTGGAAAATATCTTTAAGCTCAGATTATACTAAAAATAAATCAATTTCTACATTGTAGCTGATAATGATCAAGATAGTTCTAAAATTCATTTTGCTTAAATGTAATGGAATGATACATGGCCAATTTATAAGAAAAGTTATAAAATGACTATCTAGAAGTTTGACTACAGATGTACTAGTTTGTCACTCTGATAATGTTACTTACAGGGCCATATTTCTGAACAATGTGCTTAGTTTTTTCTTCAACAGTAAAGCAAAATAAGATAGCTAGTGTACATGTTTGTGTATGATTACATTTTATGATACAAAAATTTAAACTCTAATATATAAAGTAAAATAAAGAATTTACAAAATCTATGGTGATTATGGCCAGTAACTTATAGTAATTATGACCTGGTCTGACACATGACTAAGCTGTTTTAAAATTAATTGATGTCATATAGTTTAAAACTGATTGCCATCGGCATATGCATAGATGAGCAGCATGAAGAGTGGGTAAAGAGCTCAGTGTAAGAAATGACCTTGAGAATCGGTGAATTAGGTAGCACACTATAAGGCAAAATGAGGCATTTCTATCTTTTTTAGGTACACAGTTACATAATATGTACTGTAAGCCTTGGAAATCCTACTCTATATGTGCATACTTTTGTGTAGACATATATATATATATATATATATATACTTCTGTATTAATAGTCGATTTATTCTATATTAATAGCTGTATTTAATCTAGCAAATACTTCCAAACTTCTCATGTTGATTGTCACTGACAGCTTTGGCAGCATTGCTAGCTCGGTAATGGAGTTTACATTTGTGCAATTATTTTAAAGTTATAGTGTTTATCTTCATTATTTTTAAATGAACATTTATTTGCTTTCTGTGGTTATGTGAGACTACGTTATCAATGATTCCTCATGCCAAAATCAAAGGAGAACCTCAATAAAGTGTTCAATATATTTAATAGGTTAATTGCTCAATTGTGAAGAAAAGTGGAAAACATAATTTGTTCAAAATGATGTGATATTTCTATATACAGATATGTAGGTACACATGCAAATGAAGTATCTTATTCTTAATAAATAATATGGTAGTCAGATTAATAATTAGGCATGAGATAAACTCTAATGTATACTCACATAATACATGAAGATTTATAAGGATTATTACTGAACTTTATATCAACAAGGAGCAATGTTTGTAAAAATACTTTAAATTTGTTAACTTCCATTTAGGATCTGTCATCAAAATAACCCTTAGTAACCTTTCAAAATGTAACATATATCAAAATAGACTTTTCAGTTACCATATTTTCATCCAAAGTAAAATCTCTATGGTGTATAACAAACAAATTGCCTGTTTGCTTGAACCTCTCTGTTTGGTTTATTTACCACGTAGTATGATGATGGGACTTTACCAGTTATTTAAATAAGATATGGTTTTGCCTACCTCAAATCATTTCCTCAAGTGTTTCTTCTGAATCTCTCTCCTCAACTGGCTAATTTGATTTTCTGATCCGCAGTTGTTTCCAAGTCATCGTGTCTAGTAATGCTGCCTCATCACCTAAATTCTTTCATTTTATTTCATACTTTCATAACCACTGTGAGTTTCTTGGAAAGTAGTTGTCACACAGTGTATAGATGGACGCCTAAAATGTTCTTTAATAAATTTCTTTATTTTGTCATATTTTTAAATTTTATTCACTTTTATATTCACATAAGCTGGAATCTTTCATAGAATTAACTTTCCAAATTTGCGGAATGAGGAAAGTTCGTAAAAGACAGCACCCTGATCCACATTCAGTTTCTTGTTCAGTGCCCTAATGCTCATCCTACTACCAAACCACCATGTTTCATCTTCTGCATATCACATTAGTTCCATAATATTTTTAGAAATACAAAATTACACCTTGTGAGACAATAATAACAGTCTTATAGTTTGCAACTCTATGCCTTTTAAAAATTATTTCAGACATTTATAAAATATACTCACCTGAAGCACATAACTCCAAGTTTTTAATACATTTACAGAGTTCTACAGGCATCATCATACTCTACATTTAAAACATTTTCATCACTGCCAAAGGAAACCTCCAGGAACAGGCGAACCACAAATCCATTTCTGCCTCAGTTTAGTCCAGGGGTCATATAAATGGAGTAATTAAATGTGTGATCTCCAGTGACTAGCTTCTTTTAAAAATGTGCTTCTCTAATCATTCACATCTATACATTTTTACAATGATATGATTGTTATTGATTGGGAATTTAAAGAGACCACTCCACAGATGGTTTGAGAAACACTGTTTTATTACACATATAAAAGAAAAAAATGCATTTTTCATGGAGTTGGGAAATAAACGGTCAGTTAGGTAAGATTCTTACTGCTCATTGTGAGACAGAAATGAAATTGTCTCACACAAATATTGCGTGTCTCATGATTTCCACCTTACTAAAATTGTAACTTGGATTATAATATTTTATATCAAAAACCAGGCCTATTAAACAAATACTATCTTTTTAAAATGTCAAAACAAAAAAACAAAATCAGCGTGGGTTCCTGTCAGAGTAAAAATTCTTTTTGTTTTTTTCTCTATAAAATTCTGATTCTATCCATGGTTTGGACATAAAATACCATCTTCTCTGGAATCATAAAAACCCCAATGCCCTGCTAATTTCTTAACACTTATATTTCATAAACACCAATCAATATCTATCAGCAGAAGAAAAGAGGAAAAGTTTCAAATCAATAAATATACTTCAATACAGAAGACAAAGGACTGCTGAATTTTTCCTATGAGAAATAATGGCCTTTTTACAAGTCTCAAAATACTGGGTCTCTTGGACATTACGAACTATTTTTATTGCTAAATTTTATTGATCATACTCTTTTTTTTTGTTCCAGGCAAGTCTTTATATAAATGGATAATTAATCACAAATCATTAAGGTCATAAAGTTTATTTCTGCACTATTTGGGGGACACTTTAGTTATTACCCAAGCACAGCTTGTATAATTAAAATTATTATTTAGTTTGGTGTTTATATATTCCAGTTATTTTTCATGATTAGCTGTCCTTAGGAATACATGCTTCTTAACTTTACAGAAACATTGCAGAATTAATGATAGCTTCTCCCAGAATGAGCAAAATGCATTATCTAAATATGTTTTATTGGCTTTGGAACAAAAATGACACATGCAAAGTGCATTCATACATATATAATTGAATTATATTATCAGTACAACAATTGCATAAAATGACTGGAATATGCATATGCTAAAGAAAAACAGCTGATTAAGCAGGAAAAAGAGCATTTATTAACAATTCCAGAAAGAAAAAAAATCTATATTCCAACAAATACTTCAGTTCATTGTCACCTCTTGTCATAGTTACTGCTTTGTTCATTTCAAAGTGTCTATCAAAATATTTTTCAAGGGAAATAAAACTTTGCATTTAGTTCAGTATCAATGAGATAGATAACAACTCAAAAGAAATTGTAAACTTTTCCATGTGCCTTAAAAGGATCAGAGCATCTAGTATATAATCTCAGTGTTTATCTAGTGTCTGTCTATATCATTAACATATTGTCACATATAGCAGGAGAACTCAGAGATAAGAGTGAGTTATTCTTCCCTTTGCCCAAAGTCTACCTGGCCTTTTTAAGTCCCTCTTTCCCTATTAAGAGCTGGGTTTTAGTTTCTCCCACAAATTTTCTTCCACAGTGTCTTCCACAAATATTAATTATGAGCTAAGATAGTTGGTATATTGGATGAAACTGAGTATGACTGACACCAAAAGAATATATTCTATCATGAATATTTTCTTCTTTGTGGTAGAAAAGAACGTACATTTCAATAGCCATATGGACCTGACTTAGATTAACCCAATGTAATTCATCACTTCCAAAACATCATAATGAGGAACTGGTTTAACATCTACATTTTTCCCTCCATCAGGCCTGATCAAGGCTGTATTATTTCAGGCTCCCTAGAGGAATAGATCAATATATAAATGCATGTTTGATTATAAAGGGAATCTATGGGGTTGGTTTGTACAATCAGAATCAGAAGAGCCCCAGGTGCCATCTTTCCAAATTCCTGGGGTCTGTACCACAACTTTGACTTGTCTTTCATAGCTTCAAGCATTGCTCCCTCAAAGCTGCCTGCAGGGATTCTAGCTATAGCACAAAGTACCAGAACTTCCAAGACCATCCTTTAAATCTTACTAGAGGTCCTCATGACCCAGTAGCTCTTACGTCCTGTGTCCCTAAAAACCCATCGTCAGAAAGATGGCACCAGGGTGTTCTGCCTGCTTGAGCAGTTGCCAGGCCCCTGTGGACTGTACATACAGTGGCCTCTCCAAGTGAGAGAATGGCTAAAGATGGTGAAATGAGTTCTTGGAAACCATTTCCCTTGTTGGTCCTTCTATAAGAGGGGGCTCAGAGGCCCTCTCCTCAAACAGAAGGATCACCTTCAGCCCTTGAGCCTGTGATGAGGGGGGTCCCTGTGAACATCTGTGATGTCCTCAAAGAAGTCTCACTCTTGTTCCAGTATTTGGCTTCTTTTTAATGTTCCTGATCTCTTCAGAGACAGCACCTTCTATAGCTCCAGCTTTACATATACTTCTTTTTTGACCAAACTAAGTACTTTTCAAATGTTTTGACTTTGATTTTTATTCCCCAACCTCAAGGTGGATATGGATGCAAGCCAATAGCAACACCCAAACCCAGTTCCTCAGAGATCTTCCTTCTCATCTGCAACCTCAAAGGTCCACATTCCTGTGAGCATGCTGGTCTTCTGAACTCGCATTTGAATTGCCTACACAGGTCTCCTTGTTCTATTCTTCCTCTACCTTGCTTCTCTAAATTTCCAAATTCTTCCCGTGAATGAGTGCCAAAGACTTCTGAGCTGCACCTCCAGGCATATTCATAGTAATGACCTTACTTCTGTGTGCTCAAGTTCTAATATTTCTAAAATAATGGACCAATTCATAGATCCTAGTGATGTTGTATACAACATTGCAACATCAGACAAAAGCTGAAAGGCGGCTGGATAAACAACCTTCCATAAACTTGAACCACTGGTACACCACCTGCTACCCATGACATTTTCTGAAGCATCAGTGGGGGAAGCTGGTTTTGCATGTGTAAATCTAGAGCATTAGTTGAAGGTACAACATCAGTAAAATAGCTGAAGTATCAGTTGAGTCACATTGCATACACGGTCTGGAACCTGGACAGAGAGGTGAGTAGCACATTTTCTTAATAAAAAGGATTTCCAAGAAGGCCTTACACTTTGGTAATGAGTGTTTTCCGTTGGGTTAGAAAATACTTGACAATTAAATGGAATTGCAAATTAACAGTGAAAATGAGACCAAAGAGTACCTACTTGATGTGCCTAACTAGATTTAATTTACCCATCAGTCATTTTTGCTTTGACTGAATAAGCAAACTTAACAGTGGCTCAATTTTGCTTTAACCAAATAAAAATATTTGCTAGTTTTTGTGGCTTTTTTCAAACATATCCTCTTTGCCCTTTGTATTTCATCATAATGTAGTAAGTACTTTAACTAAAGTATGATTTATTTATTTTATTGTTTGTAAAGGCATATAATACAAAGTGCTTAATACTGAATTCTCACTAAAATATGTTAGGGTTACAACAAAGTGCTTCCCACATATTGGCTCATTTAATCTTTGCATTATCGTAGATAATATTGTAGATATGATATCCACATATCGTAGATAAGAAAAACACACTGCAGAGAAATTATATGACTTCATCAATTAAAACAGTTGAAGTTGGATTCAAAAGCACTCATTGTAAAAACTGTGTGGTTTCAAAATGGCACCTTAAAAATGTCATTAGATAAAGTGATCTGTAAAATTTTCCTGGCATGCCATGTCAATTAATCAGAAATTTCATAGAGATGTTTGGAAATAAAATAGATAAAGATCAATTTTAATTTTTAACACATAAACATAAGATGACAAAATTAATGTAGAAAAAATTAATGTAGAAAGTAAAGCTTAATGCTTTCCTTGTTTAATAAGAATTGATTATGTTAAAACGAATATTAAATTTGCAAGTAATATCATCTCTAATAGCTTTGAAAGCTATAGCCTAAAACATTCAAAAAGAAAATGTTTTCTTTGTGTAACTCTAAAAGAAAATGGAAAAAATCATGACCTTCTAAGCTTCAGAATAATTTGAAATGATGTTTCTATTTTATCTTCACATGCTAAATGTACTCTCTAATCATTTTTGATTAAATTATATACCAAAAATATAGGCAAACACTTTTCAATTGGCAGTGGAAGAGGAAAACTTATATTTAGGGGCTCAGATAATCGCTGTTCAGTAATTCCCTTTATTATGAATTTTTCACTGTAATTTCGCATGTCACTAACTTTTTCAAGGCAAGTAGAGGAAACTGAGCTCAAATGTACATGTATGTGAAAACACAGTGCATTGGAAGATTCATATAATTTAAGAGCATTGTGGGGAGAAGGGAGAGGAGGAGAGGAAGAACAAATGGTGGACAGAAGAAGAGAGAGAGAGCGAGAGAGACAAGGAGACAGGAAGGGAGGTAATACGGGTTTTGAGTAAATAAACAAAAGAGAAATGCAGAGCTCTGCATTAAAGTAGGCCACATCTGTGTGAAAAAGTAGTTCACTTTGTAATTGGCATATATGCTCATTTCATCCTAGTTAGAAATATTCCTGTTCTTCTTAAAAATATATTGTAATGCTAACTTTTACTTCATTTTTAAATTAGTGGATATATAAGGCATTAAATTGCATATTTTACTAGGAAAGATCAGTGAAAATGTGCTTTGAAGCAATCTCTGTACCATGTTCATGTTATCACAAAATAAGTATATTCCTGTAGTATGTTTTTATCGTTTTATCAAGTAAATATCAGTTTAGCCCACCAGTCTTTTTTAAGTGATAAAAAGCATAAAGAGGAAAACAAGTCTTATTACTTATCTAGTTACTACTTACTAGAATGTGCTTGTTGAATGTGTGAGACGTGCTACTGAGATCTTCTTCCACGGGATGTAGCATCATTTCTTTATCAAACTGAATCCTGGTGCTTTAGACAGTGTGGATTTTTGTCCACTGTTGATTGCATTGTTCTCATACCTTGACTACTCTGATTAATTTTATTCTCATAGTGCTTCTTGGCTGCGTATTTTTCCTTCAGCATTTTGCACGGATTCCCTTTTCTCCCATTTTTCAGTTAATCCATTCTTTAATCTACTGTGATTTGAGAGAGAGAGAGAGAGAGAGAGAGAGAGAGAGAGAGAGAGAGAGTACACATATTTTATGGGTCCTAATTCAAAATTAAAACTTCTTGAATGTTGAATATAGCAGTAGTGGAAAAGTCAGAATTTATCATTTATACTGAAGTCATATTTAAGTATCTTATTTATTCCTTATGCATGGGGCTTCTGCAAGGAGTCTTTTTCACTGTTGCTGGAGGCAAAATAACTTTCTGACTTTCTTTCCTTGTAAAATTCTTGCTAATTGAAAGGGCAATGATTGCATTTCTGTATTTTTTTTCACCCAGAGGTCTTGTTATCAGGTGATAAACTAATCATGCCATAAAAATGTCTGTCTAAATAACTTAAAAAAATATATATCTTGTACATTCCACTAAGGCAGGATGTTATCTGTGTTCTTGCATCTTTATGATTCACTAAAGTTTCTAGACATGTATATTATTCTGTGTTTAGTACAGAAGAAATCTGTTTTATAAATATTCTTGTAAAAATATTGTGCTCAATTTTCCAATAAGTGCAGATATTTCTTTGACCTTTATTTTATACTGAAAACTGAACTTGGGGCCTCAGCATATTTTTAGCAAGTACTTTACCACCAAGTTACATCTCCAGACCACTGTTGTCATTATGAAACAAAAGTTGCTTTCTGTTGACAATCTTTATCTAACAAACTTGTGTCCAAAATTATACTACAGAAACATTGAAATGTCAGTGTGTTATTTGTTGTCATAAACTATAAATTATGGAAATTATTATTTATGTACATCATGAAAGACCTTGATAGATTCTTTTGTTTATTGACTTAGGGTTTCTCTCAATTAAATGATGCCCTTAGGCCTAGAGATAATTAAACTTTTCAACAACCATAGCAGGCAGAGCGAAAAGCTTTGTTTTGAATTTAAGTAACTATGACTACTCTATGCAAATATCTTATAGCCATCTATTGGAAAGTCACATACTACTGAATCTAAATATATACTTTTTAACATTGGCAAAACGTTGTTTCTGTATTCTTTTTCTCTGGTTCGAAAAATCTTTTGGTAATGCTGTATCTTCAAAAAAAATATCTTTACTAAAATTACATTGGAAACACAATAGATGCTCAGTAGAATTTCTGTGTCCAGATTTTACTCTGTTACCATTCCAGCACTTCTTTAGAGAACAAAATTAACTTCTGGAACCAATTTGATCTGATTTTACTACAGCAAACGTTGCCATATAATTCAAAAACACCATTAGTATCTTTCTGTTTCCCGATGTGGGAGTCCCCCTACTGCTACCGGCTTCACATCACTGTGTAATTCCTCCAGGATTATTCAGAAGGATTTCAGCAGCAGCAGTAGCACCATCTTGATAGGTAAACGTGGAGTCCCAATGATGATTAGATACAAGTTACATATAGGCTGAAAATCCAATGCTTACCCTGTTTATATCTGTATTCAGTATCTCTTCTTCAGTCATGCAAAACGCCTACTGAAGCATGTCTCCAAGAAAAACATTATTTGAATAACTTTGTTGGCTATTTGCACATTCTAAATAAGTCTTTTTGATTTTAAAATTGGAAAAATTAGATCTGGTTACTTCGATTATGTGTTATTACCATAAAACTATTTGGATTATTCATATTTTTGTGGGCTATTATTGATGATAGAAAATCCTACTAGATAAAAAAATAAAATTGACTGAGATGTGTCACAGTCTTATGCCAAAGAAATTCCAGGGAAACAAAATCAAGTTCATCTATACATGTGTACCATGTATAGACAAAATCCTAGTTCATCTATACATGTGTACCATTAAACATATATACAGATACACAGAGCTGTACAATATGCTCCATGAAAATATAAAGCCTTTACATATATAGTTTCTGATTTTTTTAAAAGTGAAAATATTCAAAATAAAATGCATAGCTGTATTTCCATTTCTCAAAGAAAATGGGACATGTATTGATTTATGATTTGTAATCGTTCTATTATTATTCTTTTTAGATGTTATACTTTTAAGAATATATTTCATAGGCTTTAAAAATCTGTTCACAATTTCCCCTTTTCTTACAGATGTCAGTCATTTTATTTAAAGATAAAGAAGAAATAACTTCATTAAGTGCTTAGAATTTATTTCTAAAAGAAATATAACTTACTCTTAAAATACGTTCTAGGACTGACCATAAAATTCTAATGATACATGGGACTTTCTCACCTTGTTCTTTAGTATTAAAACAGAGACTGTGATTTCTACTTACCTATAAATAGCATACAACAAACAGGGTTTATTTTTCTTCAGACAAGAAAACATTTGAATCTTCCACAATTTTGGGTCAAAATAATGTCCTTTATTCTCCAAAAGAAATAAATCATTTGAATCTATCAATAGGTACAGTAAGGTGATATCTTTTTCATATTCACTGCAAGTTTCATGTACCTTGCAAAACCTCAAAATCTCCATCATATTCCCAGAATCTATCTTTAGAACTCTACACTGCCCAATGTTCAATAGCGTGTTTCTGTACAATTGTGAATCCATTCCAGCTTAGTAAGTGCAACTGCATGGCCAAAGTGCTGACACAATAGTTTCCCTGTGAAAGAACCACTGTAAGCACCAGCCTTCACGGTCTCAGTCACTTATCCAAGAGGAAGTCTGAGCCACTTTACTATGTGAGGTTATTCCATCCCCATGGTTTCCATTGCTGAAATTAGAAGATGCAAAAATAAAGATTATAGAGCTACACAGTAGCTGAATATGTGGATTCTTGTTTAGTGTGTGAGACACCCCGTATTCAACCCTAGCACCCCCACCAGTCATTCACAAGAAAATTTTACACTCTCCTTAAAAGCAGTTGCATGTGCCTATGCTGAATGAAAATCCAGAAAGAAATAAATATACTTGGTTTAGTTGATATATGAAAATACCTTGTTCCCTTCCATTCGCATTATTCTATTCTTTCAAAATTAGAGCTTTAAAAGAATTAAAGAGCATTCAGTATTTCAGTGAACCATCTTAGCCAAAGTGAATTGACTGCTAAAGCATAATAGCATGGCCCAGCTCCTCAGTCCTTCTCCAGGGTGTGCTACTCTTCATTGTGACTTTTCTAATTCTCAAATGTTTGTTTTTAATTCTGAAAAGAATGTTGTGTTTGTATTTCCACATCACGGCAGTGACACCCTTCAGATAATCCCTCCCCAACCCTCTTCTTTTCAGCACGAATATTTCATACCTGTGACCTACTGGGGTCACTTTTAAACATTATTACTCATTAAATTTCACACACCAACATAATGGTTTCATAAATGTAGACAAATGTGTAAAAATGGGGTAAATAAGAAAATTAGGATTCATTCATTCTTTCTACTTGGTCTAAATCTAACCAATTTCTAGACAAACAATGGACCTAAGTTTACAAGTGTATATTTACAACAAATCAAAGAAGAAACTCAACAGTCCCCATTTACCAAAATCAGAAATACCAGGAGTCTTTTAATTTTTCATGTTTTGTGACAAATAAAGAATATAGGTAATTGCGAGATGGAGAAGGAACCTGAGTTATTTTATGGCTGTCATCTACTCTTTCCTTTGAAGAAAGCGTAATTTCTTTCTGAGAGGAAGCAGATTTCATGCCTCAGGCTAAGCATAAATCAAGCGGCAACACTATAGCACAGAGTATAATTTTATAAACTATCATCTTGTGGAAAATAGAGTTAAGCTGTAATCTACGGTGCAGTTACCTTTCCTCTCAGGGCTGATTTAGTAATGGGCAAGCAGCCCTGAAGAGCTTTGGGGACCCTGGTCTTCTGGTACCTGCAGTAAATGACAAGGCTCCTTCCGGTAAATGATTTGGGGTTTCATAGTGTTTTCTAGCCTACAAAATTTGCTTAGCCAGTTTTCAATGAAGCTGTGTGTGTCTCTCTCACATGACTAGATTTTAAATCTACATAAAAAATAGCATTCTCATCCACATGTAATAGCTGTTACATTAACAGCTTCAAAAACTACCAGACATTTCATGAAAGAATTTAAAGTTATAAAAATAAAAATTAAAGTTAACAAATTAAGATGTAGTTGGAAAATTTGACAGTTTCTAAGTAACAAAGTTTGCAATGGTGTTAATTTAATTAATACATGACTATGAGTCAACCCTGGCCAAAGTTCTTATTAGAAACAGATACTGGTTTTAAATAATGATCTTTTACCTTTATCCTGCATTGTTTAACAGTCAAGTAACTATCAGCTGTCAAGTACCCAGTACTCTATGGCTTGTAGCTCTCACTCTTGGATCCATTCCTGCTGCTTGTTTTCTGGGTATTTCACCAAGTCATTGAGCTTCCCCACCGCAGGGCAGAATGGGGGGCAGATTCTCAAGTCGTTCCAGTACATTGTTTATGCCCGCTGATTTTCTTTTTTTATAAAACAGCAGTGATGGGTAGTTTGAAATTTTTGCCTAATTCAAGTATAAAATCAGCTTCGTCTGTCATTTATATTATTTTAAATGACAAGCAGCATTCTCTGTGAACAACCTGAGGATGGAATATAAAATTTTAAATATATGAATTTGTTTTGTCTGAAGAATATTTTAAAGAAGGTTTGTCAAATTTTTGCCCATTTATACTGTCATAATATCTGTCAAATAGTAATTATAAAATTACTAATATGTTAATTTTAAGGAACCAAAGAATGATAAGGATATTAATTTTTTTTCTACTTACTAGAATGAACAACCACTTTCATAGAAATTAGCTGACGGAATTTAGAAAAAGAAATTACAGTGAATTCACAATGATGTGTAATTTTAAAATGTTTTAAATGAGGGCTATTCATTACTACATTTTCAATTAGATTAACTTTTGACTCAGTAACAAAAATGATCATTTTCAATTTCCAGTCCCATAAACCAATAACCTTATTTAAAGGAGCTAACTATTATCTTACTGTTTGTAATAGGAAGTTTCATTTTACAAAAATCTCAATCAAAATGACAGAAACTTTTATCCTTATAGGCCATGCTGTGATAATACCTATATCTACCCTCATTCGTGTCCATCTATTTATCTGTCTAGCTCACATCTAACTGTATTTTGAGTTTAGTTTTGGATAAATTCCTAAAAGTGAAAATATAAAATTAAATTGTATTTGACATTTCTATAGATGGCATATCATTTATAGGTATATTTATATTTGCTTTTGAATATTGTAAAATGTTTGCTGCAGTTGTATTCTAAGCAGAATTAAATGTGGCAAATAAGAGCTGAAAGGGTAACTATGTGGTCATGAATGTGCCAAATAATTCACTCAGTGAAATTCATCATCAATAATGGCACTAATAAATATTTTATATATACTCAAAATCTGTATCTGTTCTTTCTCTCTATTTGTATATGTATGTGTACATGTATTGGTATATGTATGTATATATATATATATATATATATATATATATATATATATATGATATATGTGTGTGCGTGTGAATATATGTATTTATATATAATACACATATATCATCTGACTCAAAATTCCATGAATCATTTGACTCCACTAATATATAAACTATAATTTAGTGATACTGGTGAGCATGGTTGAATCTGTTGAAATAGACAAGGATCATACATCCTTTAAATAATTGTGAGTGAAGATGAGATTGTGTAAACTCAATATATTGGCTGAAAATACTTAATAAATATTCCAAAGTTGTGAAAGTTTTCATTTAATATTACTGATAGCACAAGTACATTTATTTTTTCATTTGCTCAAGCATACAAGCACCAGTAAGATATATATCAGGTCAAATAACTGCCTATTTTATTTATCTTCATATATTATCTCCCTGAAATGAAAAACAGTGAAAAAAAAGGATTTGCAGAAATAACTAGATTATAATAAATTATATTACCATAGAGATTTGGGAAATAAAAAAGAACCAGTGATCACTTTGGCATATTAAAGAAAGTAGAAATGTTGATTTTCAGTATGCCAGACACACGAACATACACACATCTACAGATGCACACACACACAACTCTGTTCTTCGACATAACTTTAAAAATCTCCTGTCAAAATGTTATGACATTTTTAAAGTCTAAGCTTACTAATCATTTTATTGCTTTAAATTCTTTCTGCTTTACCTTATGGCAGTCATCTTATGCTTTGATTGTACCAGATTGCATGTCCTTTTATGAAATTATCTTTCTTGTTGGCCCTAGGTCTCCTGCTACCTGGAAGAAACATCTTCATATTTAAAAGCTGAGATTCTGCTGTGCTTCAAAGGTGAGATCGGAGGTGACATTATGGTTTACATTTAAATATCCTGTAAAAATCTCATCTGCTCAGGAGGTACCTGGATTATGGGTGACATACTCATCAGTGGATTCAGTAGCTGAATCTTTTAGGGGTGGGTATGGTTGTGAGTCACTGCAGGTGTGACCTGTGAAGGTGTCTTCTTGTCTCCAGCCCCCCTCTTCGCTCTGCTTCTTAGCTACTAGGGTTTGGGTACCCTTTTTCCAGCCATGACCCGCTTACTAGGCCATCCTGTTTCTGCCCTGGAGTATTAGTCCATGGATTGAAACTGAACCAGAACATATCTCTCCTACCTGGGTATTTTTTCCCAGCAATGAGAAAGTGAGCAGCCCAGCTAAGCTTTGTGATAAATGAAGTCTTCAGATCTATGTCCCCTGACACTCATTAGAGTCTGGCATTTTATTTCAGATAACAAACAAGTGTCCTTTGTGTTCAAGTTTTTGAAAGTCTAAAGTTATATCTTACTTTTAGGTATCTCTTAATGTTTAGTAGGTAAATATTCTATAAATTCAAAATAACATTTAAATTTAGATATGATCAGCAATTCTTTCGTATGTTTTTCATTTCTTTTTTATCTGAGATATTATTTGTGATCTGATTTCTTTTACAGCTTCATGTAGCTTCTTTACTTCAGTTGCCATCATCCTAGAAATTTCAGGTGTGTGACTTCCACTTTCCGCCATGTCCATGCCTCCTGGTTCTGTTTGGGTTGGAGATCAGAGATTGCCTTTTGCTCCTTCATCTTGACATTTTCCTGGGTTGTTCTGGCTAAGCAGGTTGTCCAGTCCCAGGCAATTCCCACAGTGGCTACCCATCCACAGTGTAGGGGACTGGATGAGCCACCTACATTTCTCCTATTTCAAGTTCCTGTGGAGGTGGTCGGTTGCATGGTGGGCTTCTCTAGATATCTGCAGCTTCTCCCATGCATGGCTGGTTGATTCTCCCAGTCCATGCTGGGTAATGCATCCTGCATGTGTGTGGTGGCTGGGCTGGCTGCTTCTTCCCACCATCCTGGTTACCCATGGGAGAGACATGATGGCAGCCTGCGTATGCATAGGGACTGGCTGGCTTCATCTCTCTGCCTGTGTTGGCTACCGGCAGGAATTTGTGCACAGTGTTTTTAAAATCTTTATTTCTTTGTTGATGTTCTGCCTAGCTACTCTATCTATACTGAAAGTTGAATATTGAATTCAACTGTTGTTGAACCATGTTTTCTTCCTTCATTTTGATCAGATTTTTTCAGTGTTTTTGTTCTGTGTAGCTAGGCATACATCTATTAAGAATTGATGTAACTTCCTAAAATATTGTACTGTTTATCAGTATGAAAAGGCTCCATTCATTCATAACAACAGATTTTTCATTAATGTGTATTTTTTCTTATCTTAGCATAGCCAGTTCAGCTTTTCTGTTAGTTCTGTTTGCTTATTTTTAATGATTTTATTTATTTTTATCTTTAAATCAAAAATGTATTTCTTATAAATGTTTGTAGTTTTTTAACCCAGTTTGATTAACTCTGTCTAATTAATTTATTTAATCCATTCATGACTAGTATAGTATTGATATCATTGATTTAATTGCCATTTTGGTTTTTGTTTCATGTTTCTTTATTTGTCTCCATTACCTTGGTGTGCATTACATGATTAATTCCCAATATGGTATGTTAATTTCCTTAAAGATTTCTGTTTCATTATATTTTCAGTTACTTTGTGGTAGCTGTATGGCTTACTATGAAAATTACTTTAATATTTATATGAATTAAATCCAGTGAGGTACAGTAATGCTATTCCTATATAGCGATATTTCTTTTCTCTCTTTTCTGTAACATAATATATGTAAATATTTACAAACTCAGTGATACAGTTAAAACTATTGCTTCATAGCACTTAATATCACTTAAAAGAGTAAGAGTTTAATGTTGTAATATTGCATCACATGCATGGTAGTGGTTGTATATATATATATATATTGTAGCTAAAATAACTTTATCTGTTAATGGTGCCATAGTCATCAGAGCACAATAGTTAGTATACTGCATTACCGATGTTTTGAGCCACCTGCATGATCAAACCTATCACACTGCTAGCCATAAAAAATTATAGTACAATAATGTGTAGTACATGTTTGATAATGATAAACAACTCATTGCTTATGTTTTACTCGATTATATATTTGTTATGTTAGAGATTCTATTCATACAAATGTATTTTCTATAGAGGTTTATCCTATACAATACTGACAACAGCCTCATATATATCGTGATCACTGTGTTTCATGAATGCGTCATTTTCTCATATGCCTTATTTACTGTGTTCCGAGTGAACAAAATTTACTCATAATTCTTCCAATAAAATTTCTTTTGATGGATTGACCTTGAAAGAAAATTAATGTTTAGGGATTATGGAGATAGGAAATCAGTGATAGTTGTTGCTCACAAATGAAGCATTTCTCAGTCTACCATAGATATAAACTTGAACTTACCTTCTTTGTCTCACTTGTCTGTCTGCCAAAGCGACACTTAGGAGAGCAGGTGGCACCCCTTTAGCAGTCTTCCAGTACTGATCCCTGGTACCGATTTAAAAAAAAAATCCAGTGAGATACAGTAATGCTAGTCCTATAAAGAGCTATTTATATTCTCTCTTTTCTGTAATGTAATATATATGATATATAATATCCAATAGGCTTTCTCATTGTCTTCTTCTAAGGAAAGTCAAAGTCAAGTCGAGTTCTTATGTGAGTTCACCCACCCTCTAGAATACAGATTTGATCATAAAATCTTTGAAGACAACTGTGGTGTAAATTGTATGTTTTGTATGAGACACCTGAGAGGATTAACTGAGATTACCTCATAAGACAAAAATAATCGCTTGCTTGTCTACACATTCATTTTATGTTCATAGGCTCCAGTAATCTCATGTGGTGTGTGAGCTAGGTTAATGGAAACAGAGTGAAAGAAAAATCCAAAGAAAAGGGAGAGCTTGTTGAAAGCAAAGTACTCAAGAAATATCCACAAAGAAGCAACAAAATACACTTCAGAATTTTTGAGCCGTGGAATCCTCACGCTCTTAATGATGACAAAGCTCTTAATAATTCCAAGTGATGGAACTTCATAATCATGGAAACCACTACACAGCCGGCTGTTTCACAATGTGCCTTTACCTTTAAATTTCAAGCTTTTCACTACTGTCTCTAGGTATATGTATGTTTTTATGCAGAAATGTATAAGTGGTCCAAGATTCTTTCATCATGCTGGAGATAGAAATCAAGTCAAATCGGACTTGGAGAGATATAAAAAGAAAAAGAATACTGATATTAAAAGTAACAAAGGGGAGGCAACAATACTGACACCATACTCCTGTGGCACCCCCCGCCCAGTTAGGGATTAAAAACTGGTGGGCAACTTAATGCTAGATGGATTAAATCAGCATTCTTCTGAGTGTAGATGTCCACCTGAGGAAAGATGCCAGCATAAATAGAGACGTGGAGAAGGAGAAGCTGCGCGTTGAGACACTGAGGCATTGTGGATTCTCTTACTGTTGCTGTTTGAGCCATTGGTTCCCTTGGAGAAGCTCTGGTCCTCACATCAAGCATTACTTCCTGGTTCTGGAGGGGAAGACATGTGCTGCTTGGTCTACAGGATGAGCTTGTCATGCTGGCTTCCTGATATGTACTCAACTATACCTATTGTTGGAGGAGCTCGGGGCCTCTGTGTCGCTGAGGACGGCTGTGGTGCCTTTCAGGACAGCCCTGGTCTTTGTTGTGAGTGTGACTTCTTGCTTCCAGCACAGAACCCTCAGTCTCCCAGCACAGCTCCTTCACCCTGCTGGAGGGACTTTCTGGCTTCCTCACTGACCTTTGGGTCTTCCCAGTGTAGTTCCATAAAACAGACTGGCATGAGTCCTTCTTGTGGGCTCTAGACCTCCAGTTGGACTCATGGGAGGCACTGTCATGGGCTCTGGGTCTTCATCTGGACTCATGAAGGACATTACTGTAGGATTCAGGCCCTTGGCTAAATATTCTATCTTTGGTGTTGTGGACAGATTTACTGTACTTTCTTGTGTTGACTCTGGGTGACCATCATATAAGTAGTATTATAAACTCCATGTCCTTATTCTAATTGTTCTCCTCACAACCCCTGACTACAATACCCCCTCAGTGTCTCAGTGAGGTAACGCAAGCATTTTTGGTGCCCCCTCCCCATTATAACCATTAACTCTGTAGTCTAATGAACTCTCAGGCATATTAAAATTGATACTTGAATGAAGAAGTGGGTTATAGTCCAATCCCAGTTTTGATGTATTATAATGTGGTAATTTTTCTTCTTTTCAAATTTTAATTAGATTCCTTGAACTTCCTGTAAATTACAGAGAGATGTGATTGATAGGACATAAGCTTAAAGATTTGTAGACTAATCGAGATATTTCACTCTGCATTATCCTAATAAATTTTCAAATTTTTAATCTCATCCTGGAGAACAGAAATATATATATATATATTTTTTTTTTTCCTTCACCATATCATCATCTGGAACTTCAGTTTGGTTGGCTTTTCTCTGTAAACTTTCAACAGCCCTGATTTAATTCACTTTGGATTTCCATAAGGAACTTATCCTGTTGAAATGAAAACTCTAGGTTATGATAGCTATTTTCCATGGTGAGTTTGTACTATCCAGAGAATATTATTGCACTGGATATAGAACCTTTTTCTTTCACTCCTTATACTTCATATAACATTACAAGCAAAAGGAAGTATAATGTAATGTGTTGATTGCTCTTAACATGTTCTGACATAGGACTTCCAATAAAGCAAAATCACATAGGAAAACTACCAATGTAAACGTACATGTTCTGAGAACAGGGTAAACTAGTGTGGCTGTAGTGTGCCCTGTTTCCAAAATCTTTGGTGTGTCATACATGTAGGACAAAGGAATGAGAGAGAAGCCTGCATATTTGACTCAAATTTATAGTCTTAGCTCTATGTGACTGTAAGAAATTAAACTGGAATTCTGATAGAAATTAGTTTTCAGTTTTATCTTTTACTTTCTAAAATTCTTTTTCCTAAGGCTACTTCCATCTCCTGCTACTTTTTTCCTTTTGTCTTTCTCTGAAATCTCTTTCACTCTCAAGGTTTTGTTTAGCTCTTATATTCTAATAAGTCAAATGGAGAGTTTCCCTACCCAAATTTCTCTCAGAAATACCATACCATTTTTAGAGATAGCCACTTGGTATGCTTATTGAAGCCTTAAATATATTGTATAATTTACTTGTTGTCAAGAACATATTTTATTTCATTATGTATTTGTAACAATTCTGTGAAATAGCCATTATTGACCTTTCTTTTTGTAGATGAAAAAAAAAAACAGAGGCAAATATGGAAACTAATTATTTTTGTACAACTAGTGAGCATGGTGTGAAGCTGATATAACTCCACGAACAGTGTAGTTACTTTGTCAAATTCCAAAGTATGTCCAAATGAGGCCAAAAATATAGTTCAGTGGCATAAGCACCTGCCTGCCAACTACAGGGTCCTGAGGTCAGCTCCTGGTGCCTCCCCACAAAAGATACAAAATATGTCCAAACATAGCACAGGATCTCCCACTCAAGTTCTATGATCTCATTAACAAGGTTTCTAGATGATTTTCTTTCCTTCATTCCTTAGTTCAGTCAAGCATCTTGTCTCACTATATTAGCTCCTGGGTTGTAGTTTTTTCTTTAATCTTTTTTTGTCCACCTTCTTTTCCTAAAATCTTCAACATCTTTAACAAAACAAGTGAAATAATCTTATGAATATTCTTTACCTGCTCATATCTTACAGCAAATAGCAACCAAAATAATCTGTATAAGATGAAAATTAGAACATGATCTTTCTCTGTTAAGTATATTAAAAGATTTCCCATTGTTTGTAAGATGAAATTCATACTTAATAATATGGTATGTTACATTCACTGTAACATTAGCTTGCTTACTTTTCTTTAATACCATTTTTGATCTCACAATCTTTGCTTGCATAATACTTAATCCCATATACCCCTGGCCACAAACCCAGTGACACATAGTTTGTATTTTTCTTTGCCTCTCAATCAATAAGCTCACACTGTTCATGTGAAATAGGCCAGACATATTTCAGTGCTTAAAACGTATTGGTTTTCATAACTGGCTTTGATCTCTGCCTTCATAGACTTTACAATGTAATAATTAAAGGTACATAATAAATAAAATAAATGATATATCAATTACTTAGCAAACAGGAAGGAATAAATTCTGTAGAAAAATAATGCATATGCTAAAAGAAGATGTATTTAAAGCCAGTGAGCAGCTTTTAATATCGAATAGAATGTTCATGGTATGCCTTACACATAAAGCAACATCTGAGAAAAAGTTTTAAGGATCTAATATCTGAAGTCAAGAAGTTATATAGAGAAGCATTCAAGGCTGAGACTCTAGGTAGCACAAATGCAATAAGGTAAAACTGTGTCATGGTTTCATCCAGAAACAGAAAAAGTAGCAAGAACCTCATGAGACTAGATGCTTAGAGTAAGTGAAAAGAAGTTGTTTGTTATAGGATGCAATAGGAGGTTGGAACTTACAGCAGCTTGCAAGCCTTTGTAAAGACTGGTTTTTATTTCGAGAATTATGGAAAGCCAGTGGAGGGTATTGAGCAGAGATGCATCTAACTTCCCCTTTAAAATGATTCCATTTAATGCATGGTTACTTAGAAACAGGATCAAAATCAAACATAACAATCAAAATGCTACTGCAAAAATTTGTGGCAAATAAATAATGGTAAGTTGGATCAAGGTAGTATTCATGGAGATCATAAAGTGAATAAATTTTGATTTTATCATAAAAAGAGAGCCTCAATATTTTGTGACACATTAAAAATGTAGCCTATAAGTATAGACTTGATCTTACTTTGTTGTTGAAATTCATTGCTTGTCTTTGGGGATGTTAAGAATTATATTTGCAGGGCCGGGGATTTAGCTCAGTGGCATAAGTGCTTGCCTTGCAAGTGTGTGGTCGTGAGTTCAATCCCTGGTACTGATAAAAAAGAAAAAAATATAATAATTATATTTGCACTCAGATGACTCCTAATGATATGGGTTATTAACATATTTTGTTAAATTCTGAGATAGAATAAAGATATCCTCCAGTAGCTTATTAACAATTTTATTAATATATATATATAAACTGATGATTTGCTCCTAGTTTCTGTTACAAACTCTTGATTTGTGCTGTTGAGCTTGATCATGTAACCTAAATTTAGCTGTGTGATTAAAAAGATGTAAATGTCCATTTCAATCAAGTTTGGAGGCTATATCAGTGCTTTACAATCTACAGTCAAAGCATCTTTTCTGGGATTGCTAATATTTCCAAGAAGTCGTGTTTTGTAATTCTTAGATTTTTTTTTTGATAGTTGCCTATACTTATTCTGCTTTGTGATTACTTTCAATTACATGGCTTTGCAGAATTTCTGCATGAAGTTTGAGATAAATGGAACGATTAAGAACTGCTCCAGCACTTTGGTGTAAGCAGCTGAAACATGGAGTTTTCAAGGATACAGAAGAGAACGGCTCAGGCAAAGGATATCTGAAAGAAAAGGGAAGAGTTTAGGAGTTGCGTTTTGGATGAGTTGAATTTGAGACACTTGGTTGACATGTAAGTGGTTATACTGAGTGGGCAATGGGAAAGCACAGCCAGAATTTGCCAGAAAATCTGGATTAACGTACAGAATTTCCGAAAGATAATATTTGAAATTGTGCTATGTGTACGTCTCTTTCTCATGGTAATTTCTTTCTTCCTATGTTCATTTGACAACACTTATGAAGTCTTAAAGATCCAATTAAGGAAATAATTCCTCCAATAGATGTTTTGCTAAAGTTGGTGATCTTTTTGAAGTTCTTATAATAATACATTGCATATAAATGTTTCTGAACTTAGAACAAGAAGAAATTAGTTATATATTTATCTCCCTCACTAGACAAAAATGTGTGTGTGTGTATGTGTGTGTGTGTATGTGTGTGTGTAGGACTGTGTATTATTTATCTTTGTATTTCCCATATTTGGAATATTGTTTGGCAGGCTTTGCTGGTTGTTATGAACTTCAGGATTTCATAGTACTAGGTGGGAAACAGTATCACAGAAAAGAGTTGATGGTAAGACTGTCATCACAGGAACCAGCAGAGGTTTAAAACTCATTTATTTAGGCTTTCCTCAGTGGAGAAACATTTACATTAATGCTCTGAGAAATGAAATGTTAAGAATTGGTACCCTTTAGTATCTCTGGTTAGGAACCCATAAAACTCGTATGCCTTCTAATACTGTCTACACCAGATCCCTCAGGAAAACCTGGAGTACCTTGCAGTTCTCACCAGACTCTTGAATCATAGAAAAATGACTCAGGGCTTAGTGAACATATTCAAATTGAGGAGTTTCTTTAACCCAAATTTCTTAGCTATGGGGATTCAGCAATGACTCTGGACACTTTGAAAGAGTCTGCAGTGATACCCTGATGCCTAGAATCCTGATCCATCACTGAGGAGAAACATTTTTAAAACTTCCCTTCATTAAATTTTCTGTTTTTATTCTTAATAATTATATTTGTAAACTGTCATTTCTCTCCACCAAGTAATATAGTTGATTCCACTACTTTTATGTAAAAATCTAGAATAAAAAGTCTTGTATTTTTAAATTACCCGATAATTTTATAAACAATATATTTATAAAATTTTAGGCAATTAAAATGATTTTTAAGTCTATAATGTGTTCCCATGTGCCTATAATCTAGGTCCAGCAATATGTCTGTCTTGTTAGTTCGTAATCCAGCACATTTTCTCATGTTCTATTTAGCCATTTGGAAGCCAGTGCTTAATTCTGTAATATCTTCTCCTTAAGAATTTTTACATGCACTATCAATGAATGGAAGGGATCTTCACTTATTTTCAAATTTAATCCGATGTAAAATTTAGAGGTTAAGAAATAAAATTACATGTAACATTTTTAATGTAAATAATTATCAAAATGAGATCTGAATTTTCCTAGTGCCTCACAATGATGACTTAATTTTTATTTATTTGAATGATATAAATCATGTGCATTTTATTAATCCTTTACTGATGTATCTTTTGGACCTCTTAATTGATAATCTTCCTTGTTTAAAAATATATTTTCTTTAATCTCGAATTTACTGGTTGAAGGACCCTCGTTCACTGGCTGCTTGTCTAGATTTCCCATGTGCATTTCTGAAGTACTTTTTAATTGTTCCTGTCTCACGATACATGTTTTAAAATTGCCTATTAGGTCTACAGGCTAAATTTGATCAAGGTTTCATGTTTTGGGCCAAAAAGTATGCAGCAAGTTGAATTATATACTTTGTCACATAAGATCTAAGATGTGTCTTCATTCTTGTGATATTAAAAGTTTTTTCAAGATGTAACTGAGAGCCACTAGATCCATTCTTTCACTAAAGAAGCATGCAAAATGATAAGTTGTTATTTCTCCCATATTTTCACTTGTTAGATAGAATGTGCCTATGAAAAGAAATTGTCCCTCAAAATTTTCATATCCATAATTACTCTTAATAAAAAGAAATCAGAATATGCAAGTTATTATTAATTTTTAAACATTTTAAAAAAAAATTTTGAGTCAGCATTTCAGCATATTCTGAAGGCAATAAAGAAATGTACTTTCTCTCACAGTGCACTAAGAGACTTAACAGTGTTAACATCTTTGATGTGTTTCCACTCATTATAATTATTATTTGAGAGGCTTAGGCAGGAGGATCACTATTTGACCAGAAATTAAACATAAAAAAATTAGTTAGAAAAAGATAATAAAATAACTATTCTAAACATACTCAGTGGGTTCTAGTACACAGAGAAATGTACTCTAGTATATTAAAAATAAACTGGAAGAAAAAAAACACCAAAATGAAACCTCTAAAGATAAAATCAGATAAAATATTTGATATGAAAGTTACACAGTTTAAAATCAGGATCAATGCAACACCCAAAAAATTAGTAAACAACATATAGCAATAAATAAGACATAGGAAAAGAATACTACATCAGAGCATGAATGAACTTTAGAGAGACATGTCAGTTAATATACACATAACTGGGATGTGGAAAAGAAACAATGTTGCAAATTTTGGAAATATATTCCTTACAAATGTGTATTTTGATTAAATTAAACTTGACACAGCTCCTTTCTGGGTGGTATTTTGCCTTTGATAATTTTTTTTAATTTGATTTATTTCGATATTCAAATTTTATATAAAATCTTCATAGTCTGTGGCAACCTGTACAACCAGTGAGGTCCTGACAGGGGGCAACAGACGATTAAAAAGAAACAGGACACATTAAGAAGAGTTTGGACTGGGTGGGAACTGACCTCTCTAATGGAGAAGCAGCAACAATGTCCCAGCTCCAAGGTCTTTATGCAAAGTAAATTAAAAAAGAAAAAAAAAAAAAAAGGAAAAAGTACAAGATGGGATCCACAGTGCAAGATCTCAGCATATGCTGAGAACACTGAAAACAGAGCATTCTAGAACCTGTGTGCACTGTAGTTAATAACACCAAGACCAGACATCTATTGATATGTAACTAAGCTAGAGGTCAACTTGTTTACACAGCTGTGTCTCCTCTCCTATTCTATGTCCTTGGGACTGGCTTTGCTCCATTTTCTGGGAATTTACCAACCTCAGGCTCAACCATGACTTAAACACTCCCCAAACAGTCCCCACTATCATCCTTGAAACAATAGCTATTTGGAGAAGTCTGTCATCTTTTATATTTCATCCATCTACTTTTCTCCATCCTTAGATATATTACATGATTTAGTTGTGTTATATAATTTAGTTTGAGCCATCATAAAACATAAGCCAATATGCATGTCGAGGTGTGTGTGTGTGTGTGTGTGTGTGTGTGTGTGTGTGTGTGTGAATGTGTGCACCTTATACTGATTTTCCCCAATGAAAGGAAGGTACAGTTTAGAGGAACCAAAACACCTTGAAGTTGAGATGCTTAATGTGATGCCTTTATATACAAGCCAGGACCAAAATATGCAATGAGGGCTTAATTTTTAAAAAAGTACATACAATAAAAGTCACATTGCCATGAATCCCCCAAACTACTGTCCTTTGCTTTGCACTTATCACACCTTATTGTCACTGTCTAAAACAGTTTATAATTCACACTTACTGCAGTTTCTGTCAAATGAAAATATTCTAGTGTGTTCTCACCCATCTTATCACTGAATGTGGCAGCTTGTGACTTCTGTCTTCCAGGGTCCAAATGTCCACGAAAAGCAAGCGTTTGAATCGATTTAGGACACTAAGGCAGATAAACCAGAGAGACTGAGCACACTCACGAACCAAGACTCCACATCTTCAGGGAGTGGTGAGCACATGGCTGATACACGCACACGTGAAGCCTGAAGAAGACTGATGACACTGTGTAATATTTTTAGTGCTATGTCTTAAAATTTAAGCATTCCCAGTGTTTGCTTCCTTGTTTTTACATTGTAGCTCATAATTCCAAATGCTTCACTTCTAGGCATCACTTCTTGTCTAAGTCCCTCTGAGTTAGTTCTGGTCAGTTCCTTCTTGATCCTCCTTTTAGTTATTATTTACCCCATTTAAATGTGGCAGTTCCTTTATGCCTTAGTTCATCAGCTTTTGATGAGGATAAAACCCCACTAATCTCTAACATGCTAGTTTCTTTCAGATTTTATTTCTTATCTTTGAAAGGTTCTGGCCATTAGTTGAACAAAAGCAGATGGTAAAAAGAAAAAACATTAAACCCAAGTACTTGAAGTTTTGACCTGTCTTTGGTGCCCTTTCTTAATTCCACTGTTTACTTGCCCACTAGAAGGCTTCTTTTAAATTCATCACATTCAAAATATCAACATAACTTTAAGCTAAATTCTTTAAATGTTTTTAATTGGGAATCAAACTCACGACCTCATGCTTGCCAGGCAAGCACTGAGCCACTGAGCTACATCCCCAGCCCAGTTCTTCTTGAGTCTTCATTTCATGTGATCATTCTATTACAGTTATTTAGGGCAATTGCCTTTGGCTTGGGGATCAGTTAGAACAAAAGTACATGAAGGAAATGTACAGTGTTGCAACCGTGTATCTCATTGCCAATCTGAACTGTCACCCTGATCCTAGAAGTATCCCTTCTGACTTGCTCAGCTCTTTCCTAGGTTCTCTCCATTCTGATCCAATCATAAATATAGATCTCATTTTTGTTAGCTATTGACACTGCTTCTTCGTTTGGACATTTTCCAGCATCAGCACAGTATCATTGACAGATTTTAACTGGAGTTATGGCAAAGGTTTTTGTGTCTGTTTGGTGTTACTATTTTAATGATTTTGAAGAAAAATAGTATATTGGGATATGTTTCTGATATAAAAAATAATTTTAATTAACCAGTAAAAATAAATGATATTGCAAAAAAATCCCCCAAAACAGAGTGAATGCCAATCTAAATTTTGAGACTGAGCTGGGCTATGAAACATTCTGAACAAATTAGCAGCAAAGAGCCATTTTCTAATGGGATGATCACCTCTAGAACTTATTCTATGCAAACTCTAAAAACCATATGATATTTTTCAAAGGCCTGTAAACTTGAACGTAAGCATTCAGTGAGTGTTCGCATTTTTTTATTTCCTTCTAAATTATTATTTTGGGATTTATTTGATTTTAGAATTTCTTGTATGATTATCTGTATTTTTATTTTTTGTATATTTTCCTGGTAGATTACATGTTAGCATAAACTCCAGAAGAAGGTTAAAGAAAAATTTCTTTCTCAGATACGTATGTATAATAATTACTTACAGGTGTCAAAAGTTAAAACAGAACATTTTATTTACTATAGATTTTGAAGTCAATGAGTAAATCAACATTATTGCTTCCAAGCATAAAGTAGTATTAAGTTACAAGTACAAACAGAGTAATTCCTTGTAAATATTTCTAACTCTTTTGAGATTAAATGTGCATTTTGCATTTCATTTGTCTAATAGCTGCCAGTGTGCACTTGTAAATAGCATGTATGTTAGTAATTCTTCTATATCCATACTGAGGAAAATCAGCTAGGTTTTAACATAGTTAGTGTCTCACAACTAATTTATTGGCTTTTGTTGTTCCCTTAAATATCTCAAAAACTGTCTGATATCTTTTGGACCACAGCTGAATATTGTGTCATCACATAATAATATTCATAGGATTTAAGTAACCAGGTCACACATCACTGAAACAATGAATCAGAAAACAGAAAGGGAATTTAAATTCATAGACTCTTGAGAACTCTAAAATGCTGTCTTCTTTTTATGACTTAACAAAATAGTTTTATTAATTAGAATAGGCAGAACTGTAGTAGGAGACTGGGACAAGGCTGGGTGACACAGGACCAGCCCAAGCTCAGAATCTGACCCTGAACCTGCCACAGGGGAACACCCTGAATCTGACACCTGATATCAATCTTCAGGCACAAGCTCAAGCAGGACCAGGTAGATCAACTCTCAAATGAGACATAAAAGGATGGCGTCAGTGAACTTGACCACTATCTCTTTTTATTTTTGTGGTGGTTCATTCTGCTTACAGGATGTATGTTCTCTTTTTCCTTCAGGTACTCTTCTCCCTGAGCATTGCTTCTAAGCTTCTTCTATTTTTCTTTTTTCTTTATTTCTTGACTCTTCTCTTTCTTTCTTTCTTTCTTTCTTTCTTTCTTTCTTTCTTTCTTTCTTTTCTTTTTCTTTTCTTTTTTCTTTCTTTCTTTTTTTTTTTTTTTTGCTTATTTCTGCCCTAAAATAAGTGATAACCTTTCACATCTCACATCCAACAATCGTCCTGACCAAATAGTTGACTGAGGCAGAAAAAAGACTGGAGAACACTGCCCAGTTAGGAGGGTAAAAGGGTAAGGCTGTGCAATGTAGCTCTGTTTCTCTTTTTGAAATCTGTGGACTCAAGTTGAGAGGTACTAGTTTAAACACTGGTTTGGTTGTTCATTCGTTTCTCTCCCAGGAAAGCCCCATCTTCCAAAATTGGCAAAGAGAAATTTGGACCTAGAAGGTGAGAAAAATGAGTGGCCACCTTGCCTCTGCTATGGGCATAAGAAGAAAGCTTCTGTAGCTGCTGGCTCAGCCTGGGTCTCAGCACCACAGCCAAAGAAGCATTGTCCCTGTGAATTGTGGCCTCTGTACACAAGTGGCAAGAGCTGGGAATTGCCACTCTCAGGTGGTGTGGAGTCCAAGAGCTGCTGAGTGACCAGAGGACAGCGCTGAGTGTCCTGCAGGGGAAGATTGCTGAAGAAAGGGTAGTGTTCTGGTTAGTGTTCCCAGTTCCCATGGGGAAGGGACAGGACTGCTGCTCAAGAGAACGTGGTCACCAGTGCACCTGAGATTGTCTCAGAGTCACAGCCACTGCTGATGGGCACTTGAAGAGATATTTAATCCCCAGAGTGGCTGCTTCCAGTTTAAAAGTTGACCCATCTATTTAAAAGTGACAAAATTGGCTGACATCTCTCTAAAAGCCACATGGCTTGTTACAGGCACAGGTATAAAATTATAGAGCAGGATGGCTCAATCGGCTTTCTGCCATTCTCTCCCTTTGGGAATCTTGTTTTTCAAACTATTCATTTGTTTGAAAGCTACACTCTTTCAACTCAGTCAGTTATTTACTTTCTAAAGATTCTATGAAGCTGTGAATTAGAATCATCAGATCTATCTCAGTTGAATACTGACTGCTTACTAAGAAAGATTTATAAAATATTGACAAATGTAAAACACAGAATGGATTTTTCATGGAAGATATACTTATTTGGTTTGACTATTGTCTCCTTTGGAAGTCCTGTAATGTTTACAATGCCTCAGTTTTATTGGTCTTGTTCTCTACTGTTTTGTCCAACTTTATAATATCTAATGAGATAGGCAATTCTTTTTAAGGAAACAAGAGACAACGTTGATAACCATTGTTGATAACCTTGTACTCTGTTCTACATAATGTGCTATGTCTATCCTTGGTTTTGACTGACAGCTTTGTTTTGCCATATTTGACTTTATCCCCCCCAAAACAGTAATAAGAACTAAGGAGTAATAAAATCCAAAATGTGTAAATTTTGTTGTAAAAAAGAGAGGGAGGAAAAAAAAAAGAGCTCTAACGGATATAACAGCAAGTGTGTTTAGGGGTGTTAAATAGCTGACTATATTAATGTTTTTGGATCATTGAACACAGCTGTTTGCAGTCTCTCTGTTTGAATGTCCACTTTGTATTCTTTGATACTGTGATTTGAGCAACTATTTCCAAGATGATAATATGTAATCTATTAACAGGTGATTTCCTACTGTTATGTTTTTTTTTTTTTTGTAGTTCTGTATTATGTGTAACCTTACACCGCTTTGTTTTGTTTTGTGTTTTTTCTCTTTTTCCTCTTAAATAAAATTTAAAAAAGAAGATATAAGTAAATATTTAATGGAGATGTTTTCAAATTTTGGAACTTACTTTGTCTATTCTATTTCACATATCCATTGAACTATTACCTCACTGTAAGTCAGCTGCAAATAATCAGGTGCTTCTGATTACATAAAAACATGTATCTGCCCAGTACAATGCATGAACGAGAGACCTCCCATGCTTACATCAGAGAATTATATATGCTTTAATCCATAGTCATAAATGAACTTGATCTGACTTGTGAAAATTTCATTTAAAGCTATTTTAATTGAGCTTTTATTTGTAAATATTATGCTCACAATTCTAATTTGTTGATAAGGATATTCTTAAGAGTTTATCAGTACTCCACATTTTCAAAACAGAATGAGAACCATTGTATAACTATCTTGCTGCAGAAACATTCTTGTTCTTACTAGGAAAAGTAACTAAAATCTGTGGATGCATCTGTGAAAGTCTTTATTATAAGAATGTCTTGGAAACTCACTGAGAGAGAAATTATGAAAATATAACCTTTTACAATGAAATACTTAGGAATCAACCTAACCAAGAATGTAAAACTTCTATGCTGAAAATTATACTACTCTAACAAAGGACACTG
The DNA here is from genome assembly GCF_034190915.1 of Cavia porcellus. Taxonomy (NCBI): domain Eukaryota; kingdom Metazoa; phylum Chordata; class Mammalia; order Rodentia; family Caviidae; genus Cavia; species Cavia porcellus. The sequence continues at coordinate 76,801,440 of NW_026947490.1, forward strand.
AAGAAGATATTTGAAAATGGAAAGATATTCCTTGTTCTTGGCAAGGAAGAACCAACATTGTGAAAGTGGCCATGCTCACAAAACTATTACACAGATTCAATGCAATCCCAATCAAAATACCATTAACATACCTTACAGACCTTGAGAAAACATCCCTAAAATTCATTTGAAAATAGAAGAAACCTAGAATAGCAAAGGAAATTCTGGGCAACAAAGGTAAGGAAGGAAGCATCTCAATTCCTGACTTGTAACTATACTACAAAACCGCAGTGATAAAATCAGGATGGTAGTAGCAAAGAAATAGACTTGAGGATCAATGGAACAGATTACAAGATTCAAACACAACTACAAACACACTTATCCACCTTATATTTGACAAAGGGTCTAAACATCATCCCTTTAAGAAGGATAACCTCTTTAATAAATGGTGTTGGAAAAACTGGCTTTCCACATGCTGACGACTGAAACTAGACCCATGCCTATCACCATGCACTAAAATAAAATCAAAATGGATCAAAGACCTAATAGTAAAACAGAAACACTAAATCTTTTGGAAGACAAGGTAAGTAGATCTTGGAGACACAGGAGTAGGCAGAGAATTCATGAATAAAACACAAACTGCAGGAGAAACACTTCAAAGCATCAACAACTGGGATCTCATCTTATTAAAAAGTTTTTGCACTTCAAAATAAATCATGAACAAAGTGAAAAGAAAACCCACAGAATGGGAAAGAATTTTAGCTGACAATCCTTCAAAGGACTTGTATCCAGAACATACAAAGAATTGAAAAATATCACGCCCCCCAAATTCAAAGACACTCTTCAAAAATGGGCATCTGAGATGAACACACATTTCTCAGATGAAGATATACAAATGGAAAATAATTACATGAAGAAATGTTCACCATCACTGGTCATCTGAGAAATGCAAATTAAAACAGCATTGAAATTTCATCTCACTCTGTGAAGAATGGCTGCCATCAAGAAATCAACCAATAACAAATGTTGGTGAGGCTGCGGGGAAAAAGGAACACTGCTCCACTGTTGGTAGGAGTGGAGACTGGGGCAGCCACTGTGGAAATAAGTACGGAGATTCCTCATAAAACTAGGATTGGAAGTTACGTTCAATCCAGCTATTCCCCTTCTGGATATTTTCCCAGAAAAATTGAACAGGTCATGTCATAATGATATATGTGCACCCATGTTCATAGCAGCACAATTTGTAATAGCTAAATCTTGGAAACAACCAAAATGCCCATCGACTGCAGAGTGGATGAAAAAGAAGTGGTGTTTTTGTACAATGAAATATAACTCAGCTATAAAAAAGGGTGGTCATGAGGCTTTTATAGGTAATTAGAGGTAACTTGAGACTATCTTCTTAAGTGAAATAAATCAGACACATTTGTAAATATCATATTGTCTATCATACTGCCTATTTTTTTTTTACTGGGGATTGAACTCATGACCTTGTGCTTGCCAGGCAGGCATGTAAGCCACTGAGCTAAATCCCTAGCCATATATTGTTTCTCTAGTGTAAAATAAAATAAAAAACTGAAAGAGTATTAAAATCCAAAATGTATAATAGATATTTTAATAATGAAATGGAAAGAAAATGTTCTAAAGGATATAACTGTACAAATGTTTAAGTGTGCAGGATAGATAACCATACTGCTAAGTTTTTGTAAGTTCGTCAAACAGCATGGTTTGTGCTGTCACTATTTGACTGTCTACTTTTTATGTTTTGATTTTGTAACTTGGGCAACTACTTCTAAGATAATGATAGGTAACTTATTAACTAGTGTTTTCTTTCTGTTCTTTTAAAAAAATTTATAGTATTTCTTCCCTTATTTCTGTATTTGCTTTTTTTCCTCTAATGTAAATTAGAGGAAATGTAAATAAGAATGTCTTGGGTTAATTGTTATTCCTACTCTTAACTATATGGGAGTCAAACCATTCATACCAAGAAGTTTGAAAAACTTATAATTTGTAATCTATAGAACATCCAGGGAGCTGATTATACCTGTTGGCAATTTTGTTTTCTACTTTCTTGGCATGTATCAAGATTTATGCCTTAAGTAAACCTGATCACTCAGTTCTAATCCATCTAATTGTATGGATAGCCACTGTCCACTTTCCTTTCCTGTTCACAAAGATTTTCCTTTTAATTTATTACTTTGAATTTCATTTTTTCTTTTGAGACCTGTATATTTCTTGATTTCTTCCCATGTGAAAAGATAGTATTTTCTTATTGCGGATGCTGGGAATGAACACGGATTGTGTCCTGTGCACTGCTACAGACAGGAGCTACTTCTGTTTCCAGGACATGCGAAACTAAAGTTAGAACCCCTTGTTCCAAATTCAGGTAGTTACCTTAGATTTTCACCTTCACTGCCTTAACATACGGAGATATGGTTCCCCAAGTGGTCAGGCGACATGGCTTTAGCCTGGACTATTATTTTTTGGAGGTCCTGAAGGCTCTATTCTTCTCCCTAAGGTCTTAGAGGGTTACAGTAAAAAGAGCTCAATGACAGAGACAACTTGAAAGCTGAGATACCAGTGTGAACAGATATACTATTTTGGGTATGATAAGGGGTACCTTGTAAACTCACAGGTTTTCCTTCTGTGAGAGTTGCCCACTTAAAGAGAGTCCAGAACTAGTTAACATTCTTCAAAAGTCTTCTAGATGTGCCATGGGAAACATCTTGAGCAACACCACACAGATCTTGCTTACCTCAGGACTGCAGCATGTCCGTCAACATTGGGAGCAGTTTGATCCTGACAATTTGAAATAAAGGAAAAGTTGTCCACTATCATAATATAGTTTTGTTATGGTTAACCACTCCTTCCCCTTCATTCAACTATGAACACAACACCACCTTAATGACTACCCTTGTCTGGATTTAAAAGTCCGAATGCCTGATTATTCATACCCCCCAGAAACAAAACGGAAGTCACCTGGAGTCAGGCATGTCTGACTCTTTAAGTATCTGAATCCTGAGCTGTGCTTGTACTAATCCAGGGCTCCTCTTCCTCCTCCTATTTCTTTCATTCTTCTAGCGGTTCCTCAAGCTAGTCTTCCATGCTCTCAATCAATGTACTTACTGCTAAATCTGGACAAATACTTTGGCTTAGTTGCCCACAGCAGGGGGCTGGAGGACCTGGCCACCTTCAACTGTTGCTCTCTCTGTGGTGTCCACCAAGGACTTCCCTTGAACTTGGACAATTCTTTTTTAACTCTAAGAGTATTTATGCTTGCCTGTAGGTCATATATTAATGTAGAGGGCTTCTTTTTCTACAGATTCTGATAATTTTTCTTCCCTTTTTCTGATACCCGTTCCCCTTCAGGTTTTTACTTATCAGAGTGTTCCATTCCTTTAGATATTTTTTTAGATAACACAAAGAACAGGGTTAAAATATGCAGTACATTCTGGATGGGAAGAGAGGATTTGGTCTGTATCTACATTGTCAGCTTTTTGGCCACACGCCCATACATCTCACCACAAGCTGGCACCCCAGAGTGTTCTATGTATCACTCTGCCCAAGATGGCAGCCTAAGCATCAGTCCCTCAGGATGGCCCAACTGTCTTTGTGCACATGGAGGGGTCTCATTCGTGCATCACAAGTCACCATACTACCCGCAACTCTGCCCACTGAATTGACCTGCCCATTCCCATTTCAAATCAGAGTACTTCTGTACTGGACTGAATGGCAACTGCCCTCCATTGCAGGGCTATGCCATGACCAGCCCTATCAGTGTACAAGGCATCAGTAGGAGGTCACTCTTTTTCTTCTGCAAAGGCATGAGAAGATAAATCCTGTAGTCTGTCCTCTTGGATGGATTCCTGGGCTGTGTGTATCACGGATCCCCAAACTGCTGCCATTTCATCTGCTAACTGTCTAGCTGAAAAAAAAGAGGCCTGTTGTTGTAGGTATACCCCCAACACATGAGAGAGGGGCCCTATGTCACTCCACTCCTGAAACAGGCAGTACATGTCCATTCCCAACCCTGTATCTGTCCATGATTCCTCCCTGGCATGCAGAGCAGCACACAGTGCTGCTGTTTCTCAGTCAGGGAAAACTGTCTCTCAGCTCCCCTTCACAACTGTGACAAAACCCCAACAGGGTGCTTCTGCTTCTCCTGTTTTTGCCATAGGCCCCTGAAATACCCATCATCATCCACACTGACAGGACAAATAGCAGGGTAGGATCAGTGACTCATAGGCTTATACCTGTGCAGTAGCGCTCTGGGTCCTGAAAAGCAGTATCCATTGCATCTATCCAGCAATCAGGTTCCATTCTGTCTGTGTGGTCCCATGTCGTACCTCTTTTAGTCATTTGGTGTGAAAAGCACCACAGGATAGCTAGATGTGGTTCTGCCAAAAACCTAGAATGCTCATATAAGTCTGTAATTGGCATGCTGTCCTGGGTCTGGTCTTACCCAACAATATGACAAGAATTTGACAGGCAAGCCATTTCCCTGGACCTTATCTTTGTCCATGGTCCACTTGTAGGCGAGCAAATCTTCCTTCATACTATGAAATGCATCTGTTAAATCTGCAAGCCAATCAGATGCTATCTGCAAGCCAAGATGTTAAATCTTAACAAGATGTTAAATCTGCAAGCCAATCAGATGCTATCTTCTGATTATAACACAATGTCATCAACAAAAAGCAATGCCATAGAGTGTGGCTTAGTCCAGGTGGACAGTCCTGGGCCATCAGGCCATGACACCAAGTTGGGCTATTCAGATAGTCTGTGGCAATATCTGGAAAGTTCATTTCCTGCCCTCCCGGGTGAAGGCAAGTTGGTCCTGACTGCCAACACGGGGAAGGGGACTTTACAGTCATTTGTCATGGCCCATCTGGCTTCTCCATGGTCTCTGGGCAAGGAGCATCACACTGGATTTTCCAATTTCAAGACAGTCTGTCTCGTATCCTCAGGGCATCCAGGTAGCTGATATTGCTTCACACTCACAGCCCATGCAACTCATTCATCATCATGCTCAGGACAAAAGCCTGGAGGAAAGAGAAAATCAGTAACAATCTGGATAGTACATAAATAATTGTTTAAATGCAGTTTTTAAAAATAAAACGTTATAAATATTTGAGTTTGCCTTTGCATATCCAATTACTTAAACTTCGACACAGCACTGGTACAAGTTATGAAATTCTTATATCACACTGATAAAAACTACCAGAATGCAACAACTTTTTTAACTAGATAGTGAAGCACTCCACAGAATATTCTTGAAATGAGAGACATTCTTGGTATCATTACTTACTGTAATTTTTTTATTTTTTGATTTCAAATTAGCTTATCTATTCCTAAGTAAAATTGTGTCATTCAAAAATTTTTTGCTATATTTTTATTAGAAAAATTAAAGTGATAATATGTTTGTAACAACCTTTTTTTTTAAAGACAGTTTAAGTTGGGTAGAATTGTCAGTAGTGAATGATATGTGTTTAGGAGCACAGATTGTTCACTGTTCACGTATGCACACATCAATAAAACCATCATCATGTTCAAGGTAATAAACACATCGTGACTCTCAAAATTCATTCCAGTTCCTTTAAACCTATCTGTACTCTGCCTTCACTCTACCACCATCCTACATCTTCCTGATCTATATTTTATTGCATGTTATGAAATATAATCATAGTAGATAGGTTTACTTCTTGTGGATTCTATAAGCCAGTACAATTATTTTCAAGTACATTATATTGTATGTGTCTTTTTGTTATTTTCCATTCTTGAACATCTTCTTTGACCAGGTTTACCATGACTTGTGTATCCTTTGCCCTGGAAATAGATGTAGAACTTGTTTTTTTTTTTTCCCATTTGCAATTCATCCTTAAAATAAAAATATAGAAAATATGACAGTTGTAACATTTCCAGGTGTATTTTTCCACTTGATCCCTTCCTTCAAGCAAATCCATTGCATTTCCTTACATCCATCTTTTGCAATTGAGCGATGACTGATTACAGATTACAGAACTGTAATAACTGCATTTTATTCCTGTTAAATTTTTAAGTCATAATTTCATCTTTCCTAAGCAGAGAAATGAAAACATTTTCCAGGCAGAGAATATCATATGAAGAAGGCACAAAGGCAGGAAAAAACATGAATATTTGAGGAACAATATAAAGGGACAGAGTGACTTCTGCAGTCTCTGAGCAGGTTATCATTTTCCAAAAGGATCTCATGTGTTGATTAACAAATGTGCCTTCATCCTTCAATAGGAAACTTAATAAGAATTTGTTGAATGAATAAATGGCCAGATTGATTCATAATGTGGTACATTAAGCAGGAAAGATTCCTTGGGAGGGCCAGAGGGCAATCAGAATACGTCTCACTCATAGGTGTTTTAGTAACTCAGCTATGATTGCCACACTTTATTTCCTCAGATTTATGCTTGCTCTGCTCTTTCCAGTCTGTATATTGTTTTCCTTAATAAAAAATCATAAAAAACAAAACGAGTTGAATACATAGCTTGCACCCAGCTTTTTCTAAGCATTTTAACATCCTGTTTGGCTAGTGAAAATATTTCTAATCTAGCTACACATAAAAATTTTAAAGTTTCCTTTCAATCGCCCCCACTACGCCCTTTGGAGTTCTTATAGCAGCATTAATCTAAAGAAGTTAAACCCGCCCTTCCTAGTTACTTTTCTGTCATCGTTGAGACAAAACATCCGAAGCCCAAATTAGGGAAGGAAAAGTTTATTTAGCTCACAGTTTGCAGGTTTCTGTCCATAATCAGCTGGCTTCAAGGCAGAGTGGCATAGCACAGGGGCAACAGTTCATGGGGCAAAAGATATGAATGTAACCAGAACAAAAAGGGGAGGAGCTGCCCTTTTCCTCCCTTAAATTGTATACAAGCTACGTCCCTAACGCAGGGGTGGCCCTCACACTATCTCTGTGCCCGCCTCTTGTAAGGATGAGGATGTGTGCACAGTGAAGACCCTCGAGGATCCTTCAATTAAAGATGCTGTAACTCTGCTTCCTGAGGTGAAAATGTGAACATAAGAGGTCCAGATTTAACTAGCTGCCTTCAAATAGTCCACTTCCCATGACCACATGAGGGTTTGGGGGACATCTAGAGATAAATCATAATGCCACTGAACTACCTATCAAGTTGCTTAAAACACTGCGGTCAAATGCCACACTTAGATATCCAAAGTGCCAGCTATCTCCTTAGCTTTACTCAAACAGCATGGTTAAAAGATAGTTTTTGGAAATGCAAGTCACTCACAGTAGAAGAGCATGGGAGATTAAAACTTCTGTTAATTTATCCTTAACCTGGAAATCATTAATGATTACACATATTACACATATAAAGGAAAAAGTCACCTTAAATTATTATTTTATTAACATCTGCATAATATTAGCTTCCAATGCTAATACCTTATATTCAAGCTAATGTAGCTAAGAATATAATATAGTTGATTTAGCTGCATTCAGAGTTTTTTTTTTGTATTTGTAGCCAATTAAATAAGCAAGTTAGGAATAATATATTTGAAAACAAATTTGTGATTACCAATGAAATGCTGAATGCATGTCTTTCTCTAATAGAACCATCTCTTTACGATAGTTAACAGATCAATGTTACTATAATCAAGGGAGGTTTTCCTTCATTTTTTTCTGCTAATACAATCTAAAAATTACTTAAACACTTAATTATGCAATTTTAAAGTGAAGTTTCTCTATGAAGCAGGTATTCATTCTTAGATTTCCTAGTCTTTCTGGAGAAATAAAGTGATAATTTTATGGTTCTCTAAAACAGTCACACAAAGGGTCTGTGATTTCATTTTGTAATAAGATTGTTCTTTTCAAAAAGGGAGAAATTAAGTTCCATTTCATGTTACGTTATTGCCTGACTAGGGCGTGATTGGTTAACCAACTGTGTAGACCTGCAGGTTTGTGCCAGGTGAATCAGTCCTAGTCTAGGATTCTCAGGATTTATAAAGGCCATTCAGCCGGGTGGAATGTTATCTTCCTTTGGAATTATCCAAAGATTTAGAGTAGGAAGAAATAGAATAGTAAGGATTAACCTTTAAAATCCAGGATAAAAACACTTCCAAATAAACCCGTGTACTTTGGCATGGGTTTTGATATTCTTTTGATTCATATGATTCTGAGAAAACGAAAGAATGGTAGACAATATGAAATATAAAGACGATGCAAAAATTAATGACAAAAAAGGTTTGTGTCGGTCTAAATCAATGTCAAAACCTTGCTCTAGCCATAAATGTCTCATCTTGTTTTCCTCTGTCTTTTCAATTGTAATATTTGGAATTCAACTTGTTCAACAAACTGTTAAAGAAGACACTTTCAAAATTCTACAGCAGTGTCCTAGAAGTCGCCTGCTTTCAGTGTTCCATGGGGAAAACACAGTTGAAAATAAATGATCACTACATTTGTTAGATAATTTGCATGATAAAAATATGCTCATAAAAATTTCTACACTGATGATGTTAAACACTTTGGATGCATATAGGCAGGTTGCTAGTCCTTCTTTCTTACTGTAAAATGAATGCTTTAAACTACATTGGAAGACCAAACAAAGGAGTTTGAAATACTGTAACATATTTTACAAATGCCATTTCTTCATGTACTAAGGTGATATACTAATATTTTTTAAATTCTGGTTTATTGTTTATTTCAAAGTGTCCCAATTCTTTCCATAAATCCTATTTTATAGAATAGTTATACTAAATGTCTTTTGGACTTTTAATACCATAAGATCCAAGTTTGATTTGGTTTGACAGAGAACAGTTCAGTATTTAATGGTGGCTATTGTTATTTAATGTCTTCATGTTCTTTTTTAATATGTCAACTGTACTTAAACAAAAGAATATATCATAGATGCAAACATTCTAAATGAAGTATTCTTTTGGAAAAATATTTGATTAAATGATCAAAAACTTATCAGTACATTATTTTGAACCTTGTTGAAGAATAATCTAGGGCAAGCATTCTATGGGAAAATATTACAGAAAGGATTTCTAGGACAAATTATGAATTTTTGTTTGCTCAGTTGTGGGTTTTTTTCTAAATAAGAAACTATCATTTGGGATTTACCACATTATCCCATTCATAATTAAGATCCTTCACCTGAAATTTAAAATATTTATATTTACTTTTATCTATTTGAATATGTAGAATTATAAAGATTTTATTCTTGACATATATTTGCTTAATGCTACACCAAAGAACAATTTTAAGTACACAGAGAAACTTAAATAAGATATTTTATGCATTCAAACCATTTTCAGACACTGTTATCTTTTGAAAGAAATGAAAACTGCTTAGTGAATAAAGACTAGAATTATTTTCTCACATATTTTTAGGACCCTGTTTACATCTACACAGCTCTACAATGGATCATTCTATTTATCTGTTTGGTGTGGAATAATTAGGCTGCAGTCTTATTTCCGTTAGATATTTCCCAGAGCCATCAGGACAAGAGAACTAGAACCAGATGATGAAAGGCAGGAGACAAAGGCAAACAGTTAAAAAAAAATTGTGACCATGACCTGCAGGATAGAAAGAGAGTTTCTTAGCAATTCTGCAGCACTTGCATTTCTTTAAGCCTAGCTCTGGAGCTAGTACTGCCAGCTCAGCAAATTCCAACATCACAATTAAGAAATGATGTTAGCATACTTTGGAAAAGATTAACAGAGGCACAAAATGTGGGCTGTAAGAAAAACAGTGCTTAAAATTGTGTAAACTTATAATTTGCATGCAAAATGAGAAAATATAATAAGTTCAGGAAATCATCTTTAATCTGTGACGAAGACAAGAATTTTAAAAGTAAGGTAACAATGACAGTCCCACAAAATGACTGCTGGCTAGGAAAGGAGAGAGAGGCTGGGATTCCTATAATGCACTTGAAAAATATTAAGTGCGAATTAAAGTTGTATTAACATAGGAAATAACCACTCAGGCTTGAAAAATGAGTATTGCACTTTTACTGTTTCTAATAATTATGTCATTCTAGCAGCAAGCAGTTCCTTGTTTGCATCACACACATCTGACACTGCTATGCTTATTATCTTTTTGTCCTAAAATGTAAAAACTAGAATGTAAGGTCATCATTGCAGTTTTGCATAAATGCCTTTAACAGTCTCTGCAGAATTCTTAACAAATTTCAAGGATCAAGGGTTTGATGAAGAATTCAGCATACATTACCTTTGTGCATAGCTGAGTAGAGCAGCCTTTAGGACCAACAAATTCATGAAAAACATGATGTCTGTGGTACCCAATTTTCCTCTATATAAATAGTTTCCTTTTAAGGAAGTTCCCTCCGTTAATTCACGGTTGAACATTCTAAATTTTTAATATGTAAACGCTAAACATTGAGGTGAACTTTCAGTAAAATTTGGATTTTCCAAACTTGAATTCACCAGCCACAGGAGCTTAACAAAGCTTTAGCTCTGGGAACAGTTTAGCAAGTAATTATTTGACACAAAACATTTGCCTTCACCAGAGTCTTGAAGGTGCACAAAACTTCAGGTATTGGACCTAGAATTTGGCACACCTAGAACAGACTCCCTGAAGATAAGAGCTGAGATCATACAGATAGTCTCCAGGATCTGAGCTTATGTCATCTTAAACCAGACTCGTGGGGTCATTAGTGTCTACGATAAGTGTTCTGGGTTTCTCAGCCCATACTTAGAATAAACTCAGTTAAGTTAGAAATGATGTAGATTTACAAGGAGAAAGTTGTTACACTATACTCTCTCTGTTTTATGAAAATAATGATATAACTATTCAAAAATATTTTCATATAAAGGATAAAGATGAAAAAAATATAAAGGATAAAGATGAAAAACTGGGGAGGATTTAGGCTCACTCATATAAATGTGACCAGATAAGTGATGAGAGAGTTTTCCTTGACTGTTCCAGAAGGAGATGTGTACTGTATATTATAAGAAAGTTCAACATTACTATGGAGCTGAGGAACTTTTCATGAAAGCCACTAGAACTGCAGCTGACATGAAGTCTAGAATATTTTGCTCCTAATTTAATCAAAAATTAGAATATACAGCCCAAAGCAATCTATCAACAGAGTTTTACCATGGCTTATTCTGACCAACGTAAGGCAGAATGTAAAGCAGGCATTTCCCATGCCTAGATGTGATGACCACTCCAATGACTTTCATTAGAAATGCTGCATTGCAATGAATAGCCCTGTAAAGACTACAGTTTTTCATTCAACTGAACAAACATATTGCTTGTGAACTCATATAAACTTTCAAAATCATAAAGTGTGTGTGTGTGTGTGTGTGTGGGTGTGTGTGTCTCCTATAGTGTGGAATATCATGTTAAGCCTATTCCATATAAGATATGGATTTTTCTTTGTATTTATTTCAGAGGACTAAGAATAGCTTACAAGTCTTATTTAGGTCTCCTACTTACACTAAAACATTATATTCTTTATCCTAAATATGAAAAAGCATCTAAATCTCTGTAATACTTAAATCAATGTAAACATACCGATAGGGAGAATAGATGCATCAAATGGAATTTTTAGTTTTAGTTTTCTTTAAGAGTATCCATGCTGATTTCCATAATGGTTGTACAAGTTTACATTCTCATCAGCAGCATACAATTGTTCCTTTTTCTCCACAGCATTTGTTATTATTTAAATTGTAGAGGTAATTTTTCTTTCTAGAATAAAATGGAACCTTAGTGTTGTTTTAATTTGCATTTTCTAATGGTTGGAGATATTAAACATTTATTTATGTATTTATTGTATTTTCATATTACTTCTGAGAATTTCCTATCCATTTTGCTTATCCATTTCTTAATTGGGTCTTTTCTGAGAGGGGTCTCACTTTTTTGACTTTTTATATATTCTCTATATTAGTATATATACTAATAGTCCTCTGTTGGAGGAATAGCTGGAAATATTTTTTTTTCTCTTCCTGTAGGTTGTCTGCTCTCTGTTAGTTATTTCTTTTGCTCTGTGAAACATTTTAATTAGATATGTTCCCATTTGTTGACTCTTGTTATTTCTTGTGCAACTGGAGTTCTGTTCAGCAAGTTCTTGCCTGCAACTATGTGTTCAAGAATTTTACATGTTATATCTTTTGTGAGACTAAATGTTTCTGTTTTACCTTTTGAGTCTTTGATTTATTTTTAATTCAGTTCACTATATTGTGACAGACAGGGGGACAGATTCAATCTTGTGCACGTAGTCAGTTTTCCCAGGATCATTTGTTAAAGAAATTATCTTTCCTGCAGTGTATCTTTTCTACCTGGCATTGACTGTGCACCCTCTGTTCTCTTCTGTGGATCCACATTTCTGTTTTTCTGACAGTAAACTGCTATTTTATTATTCATAATATAAGTTGAATTCTGGGATTATGATGCCTACTGCTTTGGTCTAATTTCCCAAGACTGCTTTTACTATTTTGGTTCTCTTCTGGTTTGAAATAAATTTCAAGAATGTTCTCTTTAGAATTTTAAAGAATGCTATCAATATTTTTATTGGGGTTCCAATAAATCCGCTTGTCAGCTTTGGAAATGTTACTGTTTTTATATTTGTTCTGCTTCTCCAGAAACAAAGATATTTTCCATTTCCTGATGTCATCTTTGATTTCTTTTATCAGACTATTGTAGTGCACATTGTAGAATTCTTTCACTTCCTCATCTAATTTAATTCCTAAGTATTTAGTTTTCTTTATAATATTGTAAATTGCATCACTTTCCTAGTTTCTTTCTCAATGCGTTCATTATTAGTGTAAAGAAACGATATAGATTTACATGTGTTTATGGTATACCGCGCTACACTGCTGAACTCGGTTATTAATACTAGAAAGCTTTTGGTGAAATTTGGTAGTGTTTTGTGCAGATTATCACATCATCTGCAAATAGTGACAATTTGTTTTCTTCCTTCCCTATAAATATCACTTTTAGTGCTCTCTCTTGTCTGATTGCCCTGGCTGTTGCTTTGAGTACTGTACTGAACAGACGTGCTGGTAGTGGGATCCTTGTCTTGTTCTTACTTTTCACCAATTAATACTACAGCTGTGGTAACTCTGCAACCCTCTTTTCACGTTCCTCTGGGTACCTCAGGTCATTTCTTTTTTCCTTCCTTCATGGTTTGTATTTTAATGTTCCCTCCTGATCCAGAGGCCCCCTGGATGTACCCCAGGCTGAGACACCTATCCCAGGCAAGCTGTGCCCTTGCTTAGACTGGTAGATGACTAGGGGAACAAGTACACCACTGAGTTCTGTGCTGATGCAGGCAGTGGGGCAAGGATGGGACCGCTCCGCCCTGTGAGTTCCATTCCCCTCGGGGAGTTGCATATCCAAATCCTGACTTTCAGCATGGAAGGCAGGCTCCCTGGCACCCTCAGGGCCTCAGCTTAAACCTTGCACAGTCCATGTCCAACCTGCACCTCTCTGCGACTGTCTCCCATGGCCATCTCACATTTAGTCACAGTGCCAGTGTGACGCAGGAAATCCTGGCCTGTAGCTGCCCTGTTAATTGCTCTTGGCTCAGTCCTAAACAATGCCTTCCAAAAATGGTTCCTAATTAAACTCTCTTGAATATGGTGGGTACTGCAATAAGTGGTTTTCTTTCCAATTCCGGCTTGACTCATGGAAGGAGTCACTTCCTGGTTAAAAATGCCATGCTGGTTCTGAATTTTATCACAGCTGTGGACTTTTCTTGGATGCAGCAGTGCCAGGTCTGCCTGCTTTCTCTCGCTGGAGCTACCATCCGCTCCAGACTTGCCCTGCATAAGTGGAGACAAGTTTGCCTCCCTGGTATCCTGGGTGAGACTTCCAGAAAACCTCATTCATTTCCCTGTACTTTCAATTTTTCCATTTTTAACTGAAGTACTCCTGAACTGCAGGACTATCGGATTTCTACCAACTCAAATATTTAGTGATTTTAAGCAATGGCATTATAGACGTCTGTTACTGATATCCAGATGGTCATATCTTAATCATATTTTCATTTTTTGAATAACACACCTGATACTCACATCTTGAAAGACAAGAAATTGATTTTGCCTCATAACAGTCCCTTGTCTGCTGGTTCAAAGGTGGAAACAGAATAATAGAATGACCTGAGTGGAGGACAGCTCCTCATGTCATGATAGCCAGGAAACAGAGTGGAGCCCAGAACTAGTGACCATCCACACATACTTCTAGCCTTTGGGGAACATTCTAGATCAAAACCATAACAAATATTCAAGAAACTTTTGTTTTTAAAAATTATAATGCAATGTGATAAGAAAAGTCATGCAAAACTATTCAGCTGAAAGGAAGGGGCACTTAATTTTTGGGAAGAGGATAAGGGTCAGTGCAGTTACATTCACAAAGAATGTTTTTCCCTGGGGATTTAATAGTGTTATTCAACATAGAGCATTTAAATTTACCCACTCAGAAAAGAATTTGACTTGTATAGTATTAGTTACAGCTATGAGTGGTGAAATAATAAATTATCTGAATACAAAACATGTGTTGGAGATGTTGCTCACTGCAGTGATTAACAAGAAACAACTTGTATTTCATCAGTAATAACCTGATGACCGAAAACTGGAATTTTAGAGCATTGGAAAAGGCTTGTACCAACATATGCAATTCTTGGAGTCCTTCAACTTGTCAAGCACTGAGCTATATAAATAACATTTTTCCTTAAAATATCTGTTAATTATAGTAAATTTCTGTTATGAAAGATGTTTCTAAAAATATGAGAAATATGGTGATAGGTATGTGTCCCTTAGTTACAAATGAAGCTTTACCTACACGCTCATATATGAGTAGAAAGTAATCTTATTATAGGAAATAAAGAAACTCAAACAAGAAATATCATGTGTATGTAGGTGTGTAATAATATTACCTGATGCCAAATATTTATTGACAAGAACTTCTCTATGCACCTATTCACTGCTGTGAAATTTGTGCTTTAAACTGAAAATATTTAACTATAACATACAAAATGTGAATATAAGAATAGTTGAAACAAATGCTATTTATATTGACTTTTCTTGAAACTATTTTTGGTCAAATATGAATGCTTCATCTTTACAAAGTTTGGGTACAAATAATATCCAAGAGACACTGAGTGTCTTGGAGCTACCTGCACTCTGTGTCATGAGCTGAAAGCTTGCATGGTGATTTCATCCAACCATGCAGCATTGAGGTATGGCTCACAGACTGGTAGGACTCTGTCCAGAATCCCCCATCATGGGAGAATCTTCCGGAAGATCTGTCCGGGCCTAGTTGAACCCTGCCCAGTGACTCTGAGCAGCCTGGAGAGCTCCCTGTAAGGCCTGACTAACAACCTCCACCCAACTAGAAAACTCCCTGCATGATGGACAGATATCCTCAACCCAAGAAACAACTAAAACCTTGCATTCAGGCTCCCTAAGGGAACATAGGAAAATGACAAAATGAAAGACCAAAATGCAATCTCAAACCTCCAGCCTATCCCAAGCAAGCCTAGGAGACATGGACACAGGAAAAAAATGTAAGCCTGAAACTCCTGAAATGACAGTAACTAAAGTAAAGAAACAACTCCAGTAAAGGAACTCAGGTCATAAATAATCTACCAATAAAAGAATAAATGATCAATATTATAAAAGAAATGCTAAACACATCTAAAGAAGACAGAGTTAAGAAAATTGAGGAATACTGTAGAAATATGAAAACCTTGAACAAACAATATAATAAACAAAATGAGTGAAACAATTTCAAAGAGATACAAGGAAATAAAAAATTCCATCAAAAGTTGGCAAAACTGCCTCAGTGAAAGTGAAGATAGGATTTCAGACCGCAAGACAAGATTGTAGCTAATGAATAGGAAAAGAAAGATCTTTTTAAAATAACAAGGAATCATGGAATAACAATTCAGCAGCTGCAAGATGACTCAAAGAAAAAAATGTAATATTAATAGGTGTAAATGAAAATGGTGACAACACAAATGATATCAAAAACTATTTACAGAAGTAGTAGCCAAAAATGTTCAAAACATGGGAAAGGAAACTGACATACAGATGAGTGAAGCATATAGAATGCCAGATAACTATAACCAAAATAAAACTACACCTAGACATATAATAATCAACCTCCCAGAGATTCAACATAAGAACAGAATATTGAAAGCTGTTAGAGAGAGGAGACAAATAAATTGTAAAGGAAAACCTATCAGAATCACAGCAGACTTCTCAATACAAGCAATGAAGTCAAAAGGAGCATGGAGTAAAGTATTTCAGATCCTAAAGGAGAATGATTTCCAATTCAGATATACATACCCTGCAAATGTGTCTTTCAAAATTGATGGAGAAATAAGATATTTCCATGACAAAGAACATTTGAATAACTTCATGACCACCAAAACAACCCTGCAAAGAGTACTGAAAGATATCCTACATAGACAAAAAAAAAAAAAAAAAAAAAACAAAAAAAAAAACTATGACTTGAAGAACGCCAATAGAATAAAACACTAAGCAAGGCCAACAATTAAACAGAGGGCAAAGGTAAAGAACCAACCAGAGAATGATAAACATAAGCCAATATACATCAGTTATAATCATTAATATAAATGGCATCAATTCACCAATTAAAAAAAAAACAGACTGGCAGAATGGATCAAGAAACAGCATCCAACCATATGCTATATACAAGAAACCCATCTAACCCAGAAGAAAACTCATAGACAGAAAGTCAAAGGATGGAAAACAATGCTTCATAAAACAGGTACCCCCCTCACAAAAAAAAAAAAAAAAAAAAAAAAAAAAAACAGGGGTAGCTATTCTGTTTGCAGACAGTGTGAACTTCAAACCAAGAATGATCCAAAGAGACAAAGATCACTCCATACTTGTTAGGGGAAATCTTCAAGTGGAAGAGATAGCAATCATAAATATATATGCACCAAATATGAGAGCACCCAGCTATATAAAACAAATATTAACAGAAATGAAAACAATAACACAATCAAAACGAGATACCTTAATACCTCATTGATATAAAGAGACAGATCAACTAAACAGAAAATCAGCAAAATTACAGAGCTAAATCACACCTATGAAACAAATGGACTTAGTGGATAAGTAAAGAGTGTTCTACCCAACAAAATAAGAATATACATTCTTCTCAGCTGCACATGAAACATTCTCTACAATATACATATACTAACCCACAGAACATACTTAAGTAAATGTAAAAGAACTGAAATTGTTCCATACATGTTATCTGATCATAGTGCCATGAAACTAGAACTGAATGACAAAAGACACCACCAAAACTCCACAAACACAAGGAAATCAAACAGTGTACTCCTGAGCAACCAATGGGTACAGAGTAAAGTCAAGAAAAAATTAAGCAATATCTACAAGAAAATGAAAATACAAATATAATTTGTTAACTTATGGGATGTAATGAAAGCAGTCCTCAGAGGGAAATTTATTGCAATGAATTCCCACATCAGGAAAACTAAACAAACACAAATAAACAACCTTATGTTACACCTCAAGCATCTAGAAAAAGATCAAGTCAAGCCCCAAAGCCAAGAGAAGGGAGGACATTATAAAAATCAAAGCAGAAATTAATGCAATAGAGACTAAGAAAACAATACAAACAATTAATGAATCAAAGAGTGGGTTATTTCCAAGAATAAATAAAATTGATAAGGCCCTATCCAATCTTATTTTTAAAAAGGAAAGAAAAACTCAAATTAATGCAATAAGGGGTGAAAAGGGCAAAATCACTACAGAACCTGTGGAAATACAGAAGTTCATCAGCACCTACTTTGAAAATCCCTACTTCCGTAAATTTGATGAAACAGAAGAAATAGACTAATTCCTAGAAATGTGCAATTTACCAAACCTGGATCAACAAAGTATAAAGCTGGTGAATAGCCCGATTTTAATTAATGAAATTGAAAATCCAATTAAAACCTTACCAACAACAACAACAAAAAAAAAGTCCTGATGGATTTCTGGCAGAATTCTCTAATTCAAGGAAGACAATGCTGACACTCCTGAAACTATTCAATGAAATAGAAAGGGCAGCAATTCTCTCTACATCATTTCTGCAAGCAAGTACTACCCTAGTACCAAAACCAGAGAAAGACTCAACCACAAAAGAGAACTATGGGCCAATCTCCTTAATGAATACAGAAGCAAAATTTCTCAATAAAATACTGGCAAATAGAATGGTGTAAAGAAGATTATACACCATAAGCAAGTAGAATTCATCCCAGGAATGCAGGGTGAGGATTAGGTTAACACTAACTCTGTGATCAAGGTTAACCCTAACCTTGATCACAGAGAGGAAGAACAAGCATTGTGAAAATGACCATCCACTCAAAATTTTTATACAGACTTAATACAATTCAGATAAAATATCACTGGGATATCTCACAAATTTAAAGAAGTCATTGCTAAAATTCATCTGGAGCCAGAAAAGACTTAGAATAGCAAAGGCAATTCTGGACAACAAAGGCAAGGAGGGAGACATCACAATCCCTGACTTGAAGTTACATTACAAAGCTACCCTTATAAAATCAGCATGGTACTAGAATGAAAACAGACCTAAAGATCAATGGAATAGTTTAGAAGACACAACTATAAACACACTCAGCTACCTTACCCTTGCCAAAGGGGCCAAAAATGTACACTGGAAGAAAGATAGCCTCTTTAGTAAGTGGTGCTGGAAAAACTGGCTTTTGATATCCCAAAACTAAAACTAGAGCCATGCCTATCACCATGTACTAAAGTCTAAATGGATCAAAGATCTAAATAGTAAAGCAGAAGCACTAAATCTGCTGGAAGACAAAGTAGGTAGAAACCTTGAAGACATAGGGGTAGGCAGAGAATCCATGAACAAAAATCAAAACACTTGGGAAATACTTCCCAGAATCAACAGCTGGGATCTCATCTTATTAAAGTTTTTGTATGTCAAAAGAGATCTCCAACAGAGTAGAAAGAAAATCCACAAATTGGGAAAAAAATATTAGTCAATTGTCCCTTAGGCAAAGGACTTTTGTCTAAAACATATGCAAATTTTTTTAAAAATCAGACCCCAGAAATTAAAAGACCCAATCCAAAATGCGCATCTGAGATGAATACATTGTTCTCAGCTGAAGAAATAAATGGCAAATAAATACATGAAAAAATGTTCAGCATCACTAGCCATTAGAGAAATACAAATTCAAATTACACTGAGATTCCATCTCACTCCAGAAAGAATGGCCAGGATCAAGTAAACCAACAACAACAAATGCTGGAGAGGCTGTGGGGAAAAAGGAACTCTCCTGCACTGTTGTTGGGAGTATAGACTGCTGCAACCACTGTGGAGCTGAGTCTGGAGATTCCTCAGAAATCTTGGATTGGAGATCACATTCGACCCAGCTATTCCACTTCTACGCATATTCCCAGAATAACTGAAAACATCAAAACAGTGATATATGTGCACCCATGTTTATAGCAGCACAATTTTGTAATAGCCAGATCTTGGAAACAACCTAAGTGTCCATCAACTGAGGAATGGATAAAAAAGTTGTAGTATTTTTATAGAATGGAGTACTGCTCAGCTATAATGATCACATTGAGATATTTATAAGTAAATGGGTGCAACTTTAGACCATACTCATAAGCAAAATAAATCAAACTCACATGTGTAAATACTGTATTGTCTCCCTAGTATAAGAAACAGTAAGGGCAAATAAGATACAAAATCCTCAATAAATACTGTGAAAAAGGTAAGAATCTTACCAAGGGGGAAAAATAACTCAGAAAAAAAGGAGAAAAAAAGAAAGAGAAAAGAAAATATGTGTTAAATTTATATATACACACTTAAAATAGCTAAGATGACCGTGCTACTAATTCTATTAGTTTTTGGTACAAAAGAGTTAACATTTGTAGAACTGCATCAGTTTTGCATGTTGGTGTCTGGTGATCTGAGGAGCTCTTTTGAAGGTCACTATGTAAAATAACAACCCTAGTTATGTTCCTACCACTTTGTTTTGAAATCCTATATCATTTTATTGGGATCTTTGCTATTGTTATTTATTTTTCATTTTTGTTTCTTGTTTTTCTAGTAATTTATCTTGTCTCTTTTGTTTTTCCCTATAATGTAAAAAGGATAGATCTACATGTAGAGGCTTATACATACCTAGAACTTCTCCTAAACTGTTTATGAGTACTGATTTTATTGGTGATGAAATAAACAGCTACTTTGGAGAAGGGATATTATGGTAGTCATTGCTAATTCCGTATCATCATGCTGCAAAGTTGAGTAATGCTTTTTTTCTTTGTTTAGAGTGGTTTTAGTCTATTTTATGTTATTTAACTTTAATAGTTGTGAAAGTATGGACTATTTTGAAGAGAACAAGTGACATTATGGCAGCCGTTGTTGATTTTCCTATTGTCTGGTTTTGAAGGCCTGTAATGTTTCATTCTTCTGTTTTGATCAGTTTTATACTATTTTGTTTTGTTTGAATTCATTTTGTGTGAAGATATACACAACTACTTCTAAGAAAACAAGAGATATTATGGTAGCCAATGTTGGTCTCCAGCTGTCTTGCTTTGAAATCCTGAGTCATTTGCATTGTTTTCTGATTGGCTTTGTTCTGTTTTGTTTTATACTCTTTAAAATAAAAAAAGAAAGAAAGTAACCTCTCTTTGAATTTAAAATTTTATTTGAAGGCTTAGGGAGTTAATATTCTTTAGAGACATTTCATTTCCTTTAACCGTAAATTAATTGTCTTAAAGCAGAAACATGAGTCTCTGTTTGAGATAACAGTAATTACATGTGCTTTAGTTTTTGTCATTGGTAATGATTGTATCTTGGAAAATTCACCTGAAAGAGACTGAAAATACATTGTAATTGTTTTCTGGGGCCACTTTTCCCCGAGGGGAAATCTGTGGCTGTGTTACTAGAGGAGGCAGCCCTATAGTCAACTTCTAGGTAAAGACAAGAGCTCCTTCCAAGGCGTTCTACAATGAGCAGCTCCTCCCAACACAGCAAGTCACTCTTCGGCTCCACGACAAACTCTGATTGAAATAAAATAGCTACATTCTATTATTTTCTTTTTTTCTCCCTATTTTTTACTGATTTTTTTTATACCGAGGGTCAAACTAACTACCTTGTGCTAGCCATGAAGGTGCTTAAGCTTGCTGAGCTAAAAATCCTGGTCCCTCTACCTGATTCTTACTGGACCCTCAGGATCTCTCTCTCTCTCTCTCTCTCTCTCTCTCTCTCTCTCTCTCTCTCTCCTTCTCCCCCTCCTTCCCTTCCTCCTCCTTTCCTTCCTTTCCTTTTCCTCTCTCTGCCTTCCACATTTTTTTCCTTTAATGGAATCTCTGATGAAGCCCCACTTATATGGTTGATGGTAAAGGAAAAAGTATGAATTGGAACTCTTCAGGAATACATTTCTAAATGAAGAAACAAGGCAGTAAAAGTTACTCCAGTAACAGAAAATATGAATTACTTCAGCAGTACTACTTAAAATATAGTTCAATTTTCCAAAGGATGAATTCAAGGAATCAAAGATGAAATACTTCAAAAACTTCAAGAAACTTGGTCTCAGAAATGATAATTATGGGATAGAAGGGAATTAATGCATGTATTTATTTGTTATTAGCTTTTATGAGAAAAATCACAGTTTCATTCATATGTATTATTTTGTCTTCTCTCATTTGTAATCAAAAGTAAGAAAAGTGTACTTTCTTTTTTATAGCAGTATAAGACCCTGTTGCTGAGTTAAACATGTTTTATTATAAAATTATTGAGTGATATATATGTAACATTTTGAAAGAAATCATACGAAATACAATATAACAAATTGGTCATAATTTTAATGAATTTTTTTACTGATTTAAATCATATTCTTAATCTTTTCCTTTGAACCTAATTGTTTTTGCAAAAAATTTCTCATAATTTTGACTTCTCTTTCATTTACTGCCTTACCAAATTCATGCCAAGGGAATAAGAAATAAAGAGAAAGATGTCACTACTAAATTAATTGAATGAGAAGCTGAGATGCTGTCTTAGTTACTTTTTACTCATTGCTGAGACAAAGTACCTGAAGCCCAAGTTGGGAAAGGAAAGATTTATTTCTTACAGTTTTTGGGGGTATCAGTCCACACTCAGTTGGCTCCTAGGCAGGCGGGCATAGCAGGGCTGCAGTTCATGGAGGCTGCAAACAGCAAGATGGTGGAAACCAGCAAGCAATAGAGACACACCTTCTTCCTGCCATTGCTTACATCCTGGCTCCACCCCTATGTGGGTGGAGCACTGACACCATCAATCCAAGCACTAGACAATAAGCCAATCACAAATGCACAATGCAAACTCATGAGGCCTGGGGGACACAGACATAAACCAAGACAGATGTGAAACAATGACAGTAAAAGCTATTTCCATAATCCACCGATCATTTTACACAGTTCTTTCAATAGATTCCCTTCCTCCTTTTACTATTTCATTTGCTTTTGCCACATATTGTACCTCCTTTTACTGTTCCCTGATTGATTCAGGTACAAAGATTTTTGGGAGGTTTTGTTTTGTTTTTACGTTCTCTACATTTTGTCCCTTGCATTCTCACAGGACAGCTAAAGCTAAATCCAGTCTCATTTACTGTGCCCATGGCTCTTTCCATAGCTTTGGGTAGCGGGTGGGTCTGATTTACATGGCAGTAAAGCATACAATAGGAGAAAGGTTTCATATTCTAAACCCACACACCGAAGAGGACATGTCAAACTCATGTCTATGAAGGCCAAGAAAATTCTCGAAAAATGTCAGATATAAGAACACAGATAAAGAAAAGAAGTGAATAATGAAATGACAAATCCCATGTATGTCTAATTCCTTCATTATAATTGGGAAAAGTTTATAGCTCTCTAGATATAATATTCTTTTTTCTTTTCATAATTATTCTTTTCTCTCAAATCTACAAGACATAGGATATGTAAATCCTGCTTTTATTGGTTTGCTCTTTAATTCATAAAACATTTTATAAATATTAATTAAAAAACATAGTCCAGAGGTTGGCACATATGTCAAGCTTGATGGAATTGGTATCATTATAATGAGAAACAGAACAAACACATGATGTCCTTATGGGGATCAGCTCAGAATTATGGAGACCAGGAAGTCTCCATTATGTGTTGTATATAAGCTAGTAATACAAGAAAGCTAGAGATGTGCATAAACCAAATTTAAAATCTTCATCATTAAAGGAGAAGAGAGTACAGACCCCAATCTGAGGACCAAAGTCTGACAGTTGTAGCTAATGGTGACACAATGGTGTAAGTCACGGATTCTAACCAGGGGTCTCTGTGTCCAAGGGCTGAGGAGGATTGGTGTCCCAACTCAAGAAAAAGGGTAGAATTCGTCCTCTCCTCCTTTGAGATCAATTTCAGTCCTCATCAATGGATTCTCTGTACTAAGTTACCTGAAAAACCGCACAGCTACAACTAAAAATAGTGTTTACCAGGAATATTCTCTTAACTGGGATTCCCTTAACCTAGTTAGTTGATACAGAATATTGACCTTGACATATGAAGTTTTAAGTGGACATATATTAATATCCAACGTATTTTTCAACAAGAATTCTCATGATTCCTTATAAGGATGTTTTTCCTACCAACTTTATGATTGAGATAAAATATGTTAGTACTAGATCTCTGGGCATCAGATACATTTGTTCAGGGCATGAAATTCATTTTTCCTAGTATTCCTGCTTCTTGAATTACTAACTTCTTGTTTATTTCTTTGAAACAATAGTATTTTATTCAATCAATTGCTTTGTTTTTAAATTTATTTGATTAACGTGCATTAATATACTGATTTGCTAAATTAGGGGGTACTACAAAAGTTATACAGTTGTTAAAAAGTAATGAGAAAACTTCAAATTTAAAACAATACTAAGGTAAATACTTCGAAAAACAAAAATGAACTCCTTTCGTTTATTGCTTGAGTAAAGGATTTTATGAACTTGCATTTGTTTATAGCAAATATAAATTCTTCTGACATCCCTCTCTAGATTATACTTTTAAAAGAGAGCAATTTACTGTAAATTATTTAAATTTATCTGTCTTCAAAAATGTTACATCCTTATAACTAAAATCAATCTAAAATACTATGAATTTATGTATAATACATACACATATTTTGTACTTAATTTCAGGGCAATGTTAAAAATTTTATGAAGCAAATATCTATTTTTATTTGTTGATCTCAAATAATTATTTTAGGTAAAATTATGTTCAGCAACTTTTTACAACTAGAAAGCTAGAGGAGAGGGTGGATTCCTTCAATCCATTCTACTGTCAAGATTCAATTTTTATCTCAGAATTTATTTAATATATGGTTGATCTTTACCTCAAATTTTAGAAATTTCAGTTTTCATTGTGGTAGCCTCCAGTCAAAATTGATACTATCAAGAAATTCCTGTAGCATCTATTTACTGCTCCTCTCCCTTGTTGAGTTGAATGTCTTCAACTTCTCAAGACACTCACCGTAGTAGTGAGTGTCAGTGAAGTGTAGTCAGCTTCACTCACAGGAACAGTAATGTATAGATTTAATTAATAAGTGTTAGTGTTCTTGTGATAATTACTTTGGCATAGACCTGCTCTCAGACTATGCCCCCTAACATTTTACACCATCATCTTCTAAGTTACTACTCGCCATATCTTTGTCTTTCCCAAGTTGGGAAATGAATCATCCCTATGTTGGTATTCTTCCCTACTTTCCTCTCTTGCAATACTTGTGTTTCATCAAGCCATAGACTTACTTAAATTAAAATTTCAGCACTAAAATTAAATTTTTCTGACTGTTATTCTGCCAATTTTAAATACTTTGCTAGACTGGAGTCTTTTATAGCCCTGGATACATAAATAGCCTTGCTCTTCCAGATTTTCCAGTAAAATTCACAAAACAATGATGGAAAAAGTAAACATACAATCAGCTTATTTTTTATTTAAAACTCTTATATAATGAAAAGATAAGCATGCCATTGTTCCAATATTTTATTTAAAAATTAAACCAGTTCTTGTTTTTCCTTGAAAATCTCATTTTTCATGTTATTGCTTTTCATTAATAACAGTCCAATCTTTACAATATTAATTGGAAACTGTACATTCAAATATTTCTCATTCCTAAAAATGCTCTTCATCTGTAACCTCATAACTTTCTCACTAACAATCTATTCTTGCCTGTATTTACTTTGATTGAAGCATTGATGTTATTGATTGACTATGATATCTCTGTTTTTCTCACTTAGCCCTTTCTTGACCTAATTACCAACTCTAAATGCTCTGTGTAAATTTTGATGTGATGCTTAAAGCAGAAGTAGACTATTTAGGGAAAATTAAATAAATTGAGGTATTTCTTCCACTTTTATAGTTTTCAAAAATACATCAAATAAGTACTCTTTTGTCTTTCCCCAAAATGTTTCAATTTTTATTGTCCTTCTCTTCTATAGCAATCCTATTATATCAATCTCTCCTAGTGCCATTATACAGTCTGTGAGAAAGAAGTTTAAAAAATATTCATAAAGCAATCATTCGATATTATACTGCCTCTAACTATTTGGCCACATTGCCACTTACCTCTCCCAGAGCGAACCTGCTCAGGAAATTTTTCTGTACAGATTTTTTGAATTTTTTTCTCTGGTTGCATATTCATCCAAATCAATTTTCTTTCCTTAGATACTCCATTAAAAGGGTCAAAGTTAACAATACTGTTAATGATGCTTTCCTACACAGCTAATTCAGTATCTCTCCCCTTGTCTTTTTCAAGACTCTACAATGTATGATTTCCCCCTTAATTCACTGATGCTTTTTGATGTTTTATTCTTTCTCCAATTTACTTCTGCATAGTGAAGCTATACTATTACTGTAGTTCTATTTCCTGTATTGCTCTATCTTTCTCACAAGGATTTGTGATAGATGTATCTTTATTGCCTGCAACTGACAAGTCTTCTAAATACTTGATCATCTCAAGTTTTAAAAGATAAAGACCAGCAAATGAAAGCTGAAATTTTTAGTCTCGGTAAGCTGAATGGCTTCATCATCTCTTCTCCATAAGCATTCTTATCAAGAGGACAAGCATTCAAATGACAAATAGATTAGATACACATTTTAAATTAAGGATTTAGCCACCTGCCTAGTCTTCTATTTGGATACTTTATATATTTTTGTACTCACCAGAATGTATATATTTGAACTTTCTGCATTCAGGCTGAAAAAGTTTATTCAAATAAAATATATGAGTACTGCAAACTATGGCACACCGAAGCATAATATTTCTTTAAATAGAGAAATTAATATCTACGTGCTATGATTTCTGTAAGCAAATGACGTTATATACCATTTCTTGAAGACACCTCTGTCTTTAATAAAATTTCTCATTTATTTTTCATTTGAAAAAGTATTGATTTCTGAATGTCTGTTATGTATTTTTCCTATTATTCTCTCTTAAAATTTCAATAGCTTTTCAAAATTTTTTCACTTTTTCTTAATACTCGATTAACTTATCATTTTTTTACCTTTTAATATCTGAAATCTACTTTAATGTATTTAATTTTTAATTGGAATGTTTATATTTTTCAACATTGATATCTTTATAAAGTAGTTAACTAATATTTTCAAAAAATTTGAAATCTGAATAACTGTTGTTTGAGATAAATAGCTAAATACTGTATATGATGGTTTGAGTTCTTAGATTGTGTGAATTTTTTTTATAATTTTAACTAATTTTCTTGACTCTGGGGTCTGTTATAGTATCTCAGTGATGGGAAAATAACCAAGACTATTCCCTTTCTCTTAAATAAAAGTTAAATTCAAATAGTTTAGCATCATGATTAAGGATTTAATTAAACCATGAATTGTTTACTTATAATTTTTATGTTAAAGTGCTAGATAGTGAAACCCATCATGCCAATAGCAAAGAAATGGAGCCAATAAAACTTAATGAATTCAAAATTTGGTTCTTTGAAAGGAAAAAATAGCTGATCAAAACCAAAGGAGAGGAAAGACTCAAATCAGTGCAATTAGAAATGAGAAAGATGAAATCACAATGGAAACTCCTGAAATAAAAATGATTATTAACAACCACTTACCAAGTGGGTATGCCAGTAAGTTGACGAATTCAGAAGAAATGAATGTATCTGTAGATATGTTTATGCTCCCAAACTGAACCAAGAAGATTTAAAAACCTTGAAGAATCTGGTAACAGGAAATGAAATTTAATCAATAATAAAAAAAACATACTAAGCAAAGCCCAGGACATGATGTATTCACTACTGATTTCTACAGACTTTTCAGGGATGTTCTAAAACCAATACTCTTCAACTCTTTAATGATATTGAAAGAGGACTACTCCCTCCATTCCTGTAGGCTGCTACTATCCTGACTCCAAAACAACTGTCATTTCTCCTGTTCGACACACTACTTAAGCAGCCTCAATGATTAGGCAAGGAAAATAAATGAAAAGTGTATATATTAGAAAGGAGAAAGTCAAATCATCATGCAAATGACATGGTCCTCCATGTGGGACACCTCGTAAAATTTCCACCAAAAGACTCTCAGAGGTAACAAGCAAATTCACTAATATCATATGACACAAAATCTCGCAAAAATCCTCCGCATTCCTGTACACTAATGTTGATCCTACTGAGAAAGAAATTGAGAAAGAATACCGTTTGTGCTAGCAAAAAGAAAAATGAAATATATAGAATTTAATCTAATGAAGAAAGTGAAAAATGTCTAGAATAAAGACTGCATCATTCTGAAAAAGTAAATGAAAAGGGTCCATTGGAAAATGGGAAGATAGTCCCCGTTTCTGAAAATACACACACAAAAAAAATAAATAAATGACAGGATTAACAGATGGATGGAGAAGGAAAGAAAAAAGTGTAAAGGGACAAAAAAGGCATTAAAATATGTTATATACATGTGCCAATCCACAGAAAAGATATAAACTTTATGTACTGCAACATACACTAATAAAATGAGAAAAAAGATGAGGTAGCATTAGTCTTTTACTCTCACTTTGCATCAGGAAAGAGATTACTGTACATTACTTCATCCAGTCTTAAATAACAGAATCCTATTTCAGTTATGGGCATATAAGAAACATTTTAATTTTCCTTAACTGTTTTATTTAGATAAATAGTAAGCATATCACAAAAAATAAACAAGATAATACACCATGTAATTGATCACATTCTGTTTCTTGCTTCAGATTTTTAAGTCATCTTTTCCTTCACATTTATCTACAATAGTTTCCCAAAGCAAACTGGATTATGGAATTCTTATTCACATTTGAAAATTTAGACAGAACATTAACTCCCCTAGGGAAACTTTTCTAACACCATAGTGCTCCAAATTACATCCCCCACATACTTTTGTCTTCATACTAACTTTAGGGTGTCATAACTATAATGGTTGCTTGAGCAGGTAAAATTCATTGGGGTTGTCAGCAAAATGATTTTATTTTAACACAAATACTTTTTTCTCATGAAACTGTGCAGTCCATTTACAAAATTATATTCTTATTGTGATATCATAAAACAATTTATTCAAAGATGAAAGTTATCTTTGCATACACACTGAGTGGTTGAATACATTTCCAAACAGAAAATGCAATTTATTCTCCCCTCATTGTAGGCCCTCTAAATTTTACAATTGATAGTGTGAATGTCTCTCTCATATCTTCAATAAGGTGAACCAGTTAAACCTCTGATCCTCACTAAAAGGAGAAAATCAAGACAAGAGGATACCTCTCTAACTGGGTGACATACATATCTTTTTTTTTTTTTTTTTTTTTTTTTTTTTTTTTTTAGTGGTATTACGGATCAAACTCACAACCTCACACTTGCCAGGCAGGCACTTACACCACTGAGCTAAATTCCCAGCCCCGACACATTATCTTATAGGTGGGTTCTTAGTATCTCTATCCCATTCATATTTCTCTAAGTGATGACCTACAAAAATACTCCAGTATCTAAGCAGCTGAATGGGGTCTTCTCTGAACTTCATCCTATGAAATTCTTGGGAGTACTATCTTTCTTTCTGTTTATCAATATTGTTTTTAAGAAAATCCTATGGCATGGGCAAATTTAAATCGATATTAATAGAGCTATTGAATTTTTATAGAATTCTTTCTCCTATCATGGTTCCTTACATAGAGTATAAGCTGACTAAAGTTATGGAATATTTTTTGTCTTTGTATTTGCATGTAACGTGAAATATTATAGATTATAATAAACACTTTTTGAATGCTTCTAGAATGAGCATCTCCAGACTGAATGAGTTGAATTCTGTGTTGAGTTTACATCTTCAATGAAATACCTGTTTCTGTAATAACCTGGGAATCTCACAGTCTACGACACATGGATTACAGTAAATGCTTTAAAATTATTGTTTTGAGGCTTCAAACAACTCTGCCAAAAAGTTAGTAGGATCATTATTTTACCATCAAATTTAAACTCAGAAAAAAATACGTTGCCCACAGTCAGAATTTTGAAAACACATTGTAATCAGCTACATACATTGTGATTCTCAATTTGTATCATCTCCACTATACAATATAGTCTTAATTAAGTCCTCATATAAAATTTTTGTTTTTTAAAATTCCTATTAACAATTGCGGGGATATGTACACATGTATGACTATGACATGTACTATGCTCATTGAATAGATTTTTATGTAGAATTTTCTGGGAATACAAAACCAAAAAAAATTTTGAACTAAACAATTTATTCATCTTTTTTATAATTATTCTGCATTTCAATAAGACTGACTGAAATCCTGGTTTATCTTCACAATTTTTCTGTCATTTGTGAAAATTATCTAGAACTTTCTTTTATTTTGTTTTCCCATAAGGTGAATAGAATACTGAATGAATTTCATGAAAATAACCCTAGTAGCTTTTTCTGGTTGCTTGGATGTTGAACTTTACCTGGGATCCTTTGCTCTAAACTGGAGGAGATATTCCCAATCTCTACTTCACCAGGGACTAGACTTTAGACTTTCTCGTGGGATGACCACAGACACTGTAGATACCAGAGTCCGTGGGAACTGGGCACTGAAGGTCCTATTATTCTCCTTTATTGTCCAAATGACACCCATCATCCAGGTACTCTGACAGCTTTTTTCTTCTTCCAGTAACAAGAATTAATTCTTTCCTGCTTCCCTGTAAGATAGGAAACTCCTGAGAACAATGGTCCAGAATGGAGGCTGTACATTATTTATCAAGTGTCATGGTTTATGTCACTTGGGGATGATGAAGAGTTGGGTGGGTGTCATCTCCATTCTGCTGACTGTGACTTGAAAGATGCTTTTTCCGGAAACATCCGTAGCTCAGCTCATATTGTATGATGGCTCTGAAGTCATTAGAAGTCTTGCTGTACTTTCTGGTGCAAAGCAGAGAATCGATTGCAATAAGAAAGCAGTTTCAAACAATAAAGAAATGATTTAAAAAGTGCACATTCACCAAAATTTTACGATATTTGAACTAAATGATTTATTCATTTTTTAATAATTATTCTGCATTTCAATAAGACTGGCTGATATCCTGGTTTATCTTCACAATTTTTCCATCATTTGTGAAAGGCTAAAATTTAAATAGATGGAGAGTGGGACAGAGAAATAAAAGGGAAGAAAAAGAAAAATAATTTAAATAATGACTGATGTTTCCTAATAAACATGGTTCACTAATATTGCCAGTGAGAATTCAATAACCATTAAATTACCATTTCAAAGAAAAATTACCTCCACTTTATCTATAAGATCACTGTGTGCATGGAAGAGGGAAAGTATCATAGATTGTAATCAGCACCCAGTTCAATAAATTGACTGAGGTTCCCAAGACACATTAATCACATCCTTGTTTTAACTGATAATAATGCAACATATTCACAAACTATATTGAATAATTTCCTCTGTTATTTCAGGGTTATTTCTGGAAGCCCTTTAATCAAAAATTAAAATGTGTAATCATAGGGATGTGAGGAATAAGAATGAGGAGATAATAATTACATATTTACTAAGTAATAAAGTTTATTAAATTTTGTAACATATGGATTAAATCGATATGTAAACACTGACGGGAAATTAATTTATATTATCTGAAAGTAACACCTAATTATGGTGTCACGTTGGGTAAATCATTTAATTTTTTACTGAACCTACTACTCCTATTGACATATTGTAGATATTTCTATGCTTTATTTATTGAATGCCTTTAATATATTTAAAAGGAAAATGTTTATATGCATGCTTTTTTCTTTTGTAAGTTATCAATATTTTCCTAGAACGTACTGCTGAGGACTCCTCTAGATGGAAACATAGCATTAATTTAATGACTCCAATGATGAGATGCTTGATGAGATGTAGAGGTCTAAAACCACTTTCTCTTTCTATCTGCCTTTGCATGTTACACCTTTTCCTGAAATCACATGTGACTACTGTCACAATCCGTTTCCCAAAGCTCTATGTCATGCCTAGACTCAACTTTGGTAATGGTCAATCATATTCCTGCAAAATAGAGGAAGCATTAGCAAGCAATACTTTACCTTCTGAAAAGAATTTGTTAGTATCGAATAAGGAAAACTATGAAAAAGTGAAAATATGAAAAATTCTAAATGAAGCATCAAGAGATATTTGGTTTCTGCAAAAAGAAATTTATTTTTCCGACAAGAGTATGACAAGCGGTAAGTGGGTCATTTTAATAAATTGTCCTTGGTGCTCAAGGAGAAGAAATCATCTCTCCGAAGATTCAGAGTAGTATTTCCTTTAGTTCTTCTTCTAATTTACTACAGAATTTTAGAAGCCCAGGCCACTTATAAGAAAATACCAAGTGCTAAAAACTTATATTGGGAATCAAACCCTAGGCCATATGAAAGTAAGATAGACATTGGCTTCTCCTTTGTGAAACTTAGATTTTGATAGGCAAAGCAAGTAAACAAATTAACTTGAAAAAGGGCATAACAAGAAATCAAAGGGCTAGAATCTCATCTGTCTCATTTTCCAAGGAGAAAAGAGCCTTGGAAGAAATGTTGATTGAAATGGTGAAATCATTGGTATGGATTTGATTTCTATATTTTGCTTTCCTTTTGTTTTCTATTATTTGCAATTTGCTGAAATTGGTCTTTCAGTTGGAAATATGTGGTCCAAGAAGACCTAGTAAAATTTGATTACAGAAATAATTATAAAAAAGAACCGAGGAAGAAACAATGTAATAAACACAATGCAGTGATGTGTGCTCCAAAAGTGGCAATCAGAGATGTTGGCTTGAAGATACCATGTTTAAAATTATCACTTGTATGCAAACAAAAATTAGCCAGCCACATAAGGTAGTCAGGTAGTCAATGTTGCATTCAGACATTAAGGTAGTCAATGCTGCATTCAGACATGTGAACATCCAAGAGGGAGAAAAAAATTCAACACATTGGAGGAACAAAAGTAGTTTACTTCTTTATGGTTAGAAGTGACTGTATAACGAAAGGGAGAAAAGTGATGATAGATTATGCCAGGGACTCATTTAGGACTAAGTCTTTTTCATGACATTTATCCTTCCTTAAATAGTTCAGACTCTAGTG
Organism: Cavia porcellus; assembly: GCF_034190915.1. Lineage (NCBI taxonomy): Eukaryota > Metazoa > Chordata > Mammalia > Rodentia > Caviidae > Cavia > Cavia porcellus. Next base: position 76,834,011 of record NW_026947490.1, read on the forward strand.
AGGTTTGCAAAAAGCCAGTGAATTTGACCAGTGAAAGGAAGTAATAAGATCCATATCTGTTTCCATTTTATGAAAAAATAAAACAAATTTCCTAACAAAATAATAAGAGAGTATCTTAAAAGGATCACTGAAGCTGCAATATGACAATTTGGAAATAATGAAGTATTAGATAGGACCAATTAAAGAAACAAAAATGTATCCTAGTTATTAAAACACAGAATATAATAAGTTCTGAAAGACTGAAAAGCAAGAACAGAATATCAAAGTGAAACATCAGGATCCCTTAGTCTGGGAATCAAACTTTGGAACTATTGGAACCCAGAATTTTGGGGAAGTCACTATAGTGCTGAGACTTAGGTCTTTAAAGACTGTGACTGTCCAATTACTTCCCACAAAGTCCTGAAGCTTGAGGAGTTCTGTGAACCCTGACTGAGACTTCTGGGAAGCAGTACAGCCATATTCTGCTCCTAACTTTGATGGTCTCACAGGAACCTTGAGGTCTCCAAGGGCAGAAAGAAGCAAGAGCCTGGAATCAACCAGAATAGAAAACTGTGGAGAGTGGCCCTGACAAGACCAGCCAACAAGGGGCGAAGAACAAAGACCTCTATTCTTCCCTCCTGTGTTCTCTGCCTACCCAGAAGAGTCTGATCTGTTAGTAAGGTAGCAGGGAATAGGAGGGTTTGGCTTTGGAAACCCTCTTCCACCATGAAAAGCAGAGAAGTCTGAAAGGCAACAGCTGAATAACTACCACACTCTGCATTTTCATCTGTTCTGTGTGTCTCTATCTTTCCATACGCATTTGGATTTTTGTATGGTAAAAGTATATATAATTCCAAACCTGTTTCCATGTTGTAAGAAGAAATTGCCTTCAAATCAAATCCTGACCCCCAAAAGTGGAAATACGAGGTCTCCAAAGTCAAAATATCCTCTTTGATTGTGACACTCATTGATTTATCTGTGAATGGTATTAATTACTTCCTTAATTCAGTCACTCCGTTTCGAATAGACTGTGATCTGAAGAATAAGATTGACGCTAGCAAGCTTCCAGATAATTACTGTAAAAAATGTGTTTTTCTCATAGGAAAAGACATAAACTAATAAAGACAAAGAGATTTTCAATTACTCCATAGATATGGGAATGTTTAAAGACAGTTGGTGGAGAAGACGTGCTAGAATGCATCTCTTTCTTATCTTGAGCAGGTAAGTTAACACTGGTGCCCCTGACTAACACAGGTTAACACTAGACGTGCTGATTTAGTGGAGAAAATGAACTCAGCTTCCAAAGTGGGTTTTAAAATGTGTTTTCAATTAAGAGGCATATTACGTGCTCTGCTACATGAATTTATGAAATATGACAAATGCATAAAGCTGTGTAGTTTCCATCTTACTACTAATGTAAAATATTTCCATACATAACTTCACAATTTTCTGTATTCTCTTCTTTCAGTCAAATATTCACTCCACCTTCCCCTGAAGAAAAACTGACATGTGTTTTTCCTAAAGATTTGCTTTTCACAAACTGCAGGACAGATGAAATCATACTCAAAACATAATGCATTTCTGACTTAGTCACAGGTTGCATATATTAATAGTTTAATTTTTAAAATATGTTTTAAAAGTTTGTAATTTAGTATAATTTGCACACTATAAAATCCTCTAAGCATACCAGAAGCAGTTGACATGGTAAGGGGTAGGGGACTGCTAACAGATTGATATTAACAGCACACAATGTGCAAAATATGTAGATATACAACTATCATAATAATAGAGTTAGAGAATATTCTATCCCCTTAATTTGCAAAATTAATGAATCCTATTTGCAATCAGTCTCTACCCCGGTCACAGACCATCACCAATTTGTTTTCTAGCTCTATAACTAAATATTTTAGATAAATAAAGTTATATTACATAGTTTTGGGCATCGCTCTTATTTAGCATGTTCTGCAGATCAATAATATTATAAGATATATGACTTTGTTGTTCATTTTTATTGTCAAATGATATTCCATTGCATGAAAATATATTTGCCCAATCTATTTATCAGTTAATGGGTATGGTGTCTGTTTCCGGTTTTTGATAATTATGGCCAGTGCTGCAATGAATAATTATATTTAGCTTCAGCATGAACATGTTTTATTTCCATTGGATAGAGTCCTAGGAAATTCATTTTTGACTTACAGGATAAGCACATATTTAATATTTAAGAGAATAATAAATATTTTATGCAGTTTTACAATTTTACATTACGATCAGCAATATATAACAGTTTATGTTTCTCCACATATGTATTGATTTTTTTTATTATCTGACTCTGTTAAAACCATTATTTATCGGCACACAGTTGTGTCTGAGATTTTGCATTTTCATAATGACTAATAACATTGAACGATGTTTTAGAATGCTACCATATCTGTATGTCTATTTTGAAAATGTGTCCCTGCAAATATTTTTCCCACTTTATTAGATTGCTCCTTATTTTGAGATTTGAGAGCTGTACACAAAAGTTCTTTGTGAGCTGAGTGTGGTGGTGGCAAAATCCTGTGATGCCAGCTCTCTAGAAAGTTGAGGCTAGAGGACACAAGTTTAAGCTCAGCCCAGGCCACTTAGTGATTAAGTGAAATATCATCTCAAAGAGAAAAATAGAAATGGTTTGGTGCATAGTTCAGGTTGAAGGTTCTGGGTTCAATCCCCAGTATCACATAAAGAATTTCTTTATGAGACATATAGTTGACAAAACTTTTCTGTTAGTCTATTACTTGTTATTTTATAAATCACAATCACAATTTTCTAATAAAAATCAAACTAATGTATGAATTATCCAGAGAGTAGTCCAGATAAATACCTAAGACTTTTCTTTTTTGGGGGGAACTAATTTACTTCTTTTTTATTACTTTCTGAATTTTTGATTTTTAATTGTCCATTGGTAGAGCTTTCAAATAAAGATAAATTTTATACTTTAACCTAATATTTTGCTCCATTGCTAAATTACTGTTCATTTCTATGAATTTATTATAGTTTCTTTAGGTTTTTACATAGAAAATCATGCTGCATATAAATATAACTGCATCCCCCACCCCATATATATGCATATTTTTCTTACCTTGTTGCATGGGCTAGAACATGCAGTAAAAGGTTGAACAGAAGAATGTAATGTGAACACCTTGGTTATTTTTCCTGACTTAAAGGCCATACATTCTGTATTTTACCATAATTATGATGCCCACTAAGAGCTTTTGGTAGTAGCTATTGATCAAACTAATGTAGTTTCTTACCCACATACATTAAGGTGAGCAGTGGTTCATCTTCTTCTAGTTTTTGAAAGACATTCTCTAAACAAAACATTTTTCCCTACAAATTATTAGTCAAGTATACCAGTAAAACCATCTGGGCTTTGAGTCCTTTTCTTTGGAGGAATTTTATTTAGAATTACTCCTTATTGGTAACAGACTACTCAAGTTTAGCTATCCATTTCTTTTATAGTATGTCTTTTAGTATCTTTCAAGAAATTTGTTTTGTCTTAGCTGTAAATTTTGTATGTTTATATTTTATTATTTTATGTTCAGATATTTAATAAAACTGCATTTCATTTCTGATAATGGTAACTGTTTCTTCTCTTTTTTTTTCTTGGTCATTAATGCTAGAAATTTATAAATTTTCTGTTGCATTCCAGCGAAACAGCTTTAGAGTTTACTGATGGTCCTAGCTCAAGAATTTAGTTACAGTTAGTTGTATTGTCTCCTTACTTTGCTTGTTATGAATTCTTTTGTCCTTTTTCTAGGTTCATAATATGGAAGCTGCATTTTTATTCCCTTTTAAAATAAGAATTAGTTATTCCAGGTTTCATTCTAAGCACAAAATCCCACTGATCGTAGTTACTGCCATTTCATTTTTATTCAAGAAAAGTATTTTCTAATTTTCTCTAAACTGTGGATTATGCAGATGTGTTAATTCTCAATTTTTTTGCATAGTTAAGACACATTTCTTCCACTAATTTCTAGTTTAATTCAGTATATACTGTAAGTATAATTTTATGATACAAATTTTTATTATTTTTAAGAGAAGAAACCAAACAAAATAAAACAGAATAAAGCCAATCAAAATAAAGCAGTGAAAGTGGCACAGGACTTCAAAACAAGTTAATAGGAAACCAACAATGTCAGCCATTAAGCCTCTTGTCATCTTCAAAATAGCTTCCCATAGCATTAGGCCTTAAAAATTTCTAAAGAATTATGTAGTAGTTATGATCTATTTTGATTGCTATTCTATGTATACTCAAAATAATCATATATTTTTTCTCTTTTGTATATTAGAATGCTATACAAATAAATTAGATAAATTTGGTTTAAGAAGTTCAATACTATAATCTTGTTTCCTTTATCCATTTGCCTATTGATTATGAATAGAAAAATATTGAAAACTCCACATGTTATTGTGGGTAAGTCCATGGTCTATCAACTTTCTCAAAATTGATCCATGCCTTTTGAATTGCTGGATAAAGAATTTGTCAGCATGTCTTCTTAGTGCATTTACCACTTCATCATCATGTGATACCCCTATTCATTCCTTGTGAAAATTTTAGCTGTCATATTTATTTGTTATGCTACTGATATTCCTAATGCACATCATTTTAATCAAGTTTATTCACCTTTTTATAATAGTATATTTAATGTTTTTCAATTGAAGTTAATATAGTTCAATTTGTTAAATTACTGAATTATTTTTCAAATTAAATTATTATCATTGTGTGTTGCTCTTTTACATGTGCAAGATTTCTTTTAATTGGTGCATTTAGATAATTAATTTTAATGTTGTGTTTGTGGGTTAGATTTTTGACCATTGTTTCATTTTATTGTCTGTCCTCTCTATATGCACTTTCCAATATTTAATATTCAATTGTATTATTTATTTTGTTTGATAAATATCAAATTTATTTTTATTTGAATATTTCCCTTCATCACTTTTATAATTCTCTTTGATGATTATGATACACATATTGTCAATCAGTGTTCCCATTGCTGGGACCTAATATTTGACACCCACAGTTTAAAAGGAAAAAAAGTAATTCAGCTAATGGTTTCCAAGGGTTTACTCTATGAGAGGATGTCTCCAATGCTGAAACATAAAGGTGAAGGGTATTGCCAGGAGAAGCTCTTATTCTCATGGCAGGTGGAAAACACAGAGTAGGATTGCAGAGCCAAGGAAAGAAACAGCCAGGACTAGGTAGAGACCCAAAGTTATGCCTCTGAGACACAACCAGAAGTGTCCTTTTCTTATACCTTGAGCGGCTCCCAAGCCAATCAAGTTGACAATCAATTTTAATCACTACACATACAAAAATCATACACTTTTTTCAGAGAAATAATCTACTAAAGTTAAAATACTGACTATCCAGCCCCTTTACAGGGTATCCAATAGTACTACATTTGTAGCATAATATTATGTGCACAAGCAGTGAAATATTGTCAGGCCATGGCACAGCTGGGTGACCTTAGATAATAATATGCTGTATATTTCATAAATCTAGAAGAAAAGATTTTGAAAGTTTTTTTTTCCATTTAGAGTTGATAAACATTTCAAGAAATAGATTTGTTTGAGCCTATTGCATATTGTACTATGTCTACATGTATTGAAACATCACATGCTACACCACTATGTGTACCTGATAAAGTCACTTTGAAATGTCCATGAGAAGGAAAAATAAATAAAAACACTAAAGACAGAGAACAAAGACAAAATGTAAGAATTAAATCTCTGAGAGGATGGACAAAAAGGAGATTACAGAACCCGAGAAGACATTTGCTAATCGAAGATCCCTCTTCAGAGGAACAGAATAAAATTCCCCCAGAGTTCCCGTTTCCATTAGACTTTTTTCCCATCTCCTTACTGGTATCTCATGTGTGCAATTTTCTGATAAATTAACGTGTAAATTCTTATTCTAGAATCTGCTTTGGGAATCCAACCCAAGACTACTGTACATTTATTTTAAGTTTTGATTTCAAGTTTTTAGAGAACTCCAAAGTCATGTTTTCAAATGTCTCTTTTATATTCTGCTTTTCTTTTGTATAGTGTCTGAAACTGAATATCCTTAAATAGATGCACTGATTTCCTCTAAGTCTATTCCTCTTTTGTGTTGGTTATTTTTGTTGTTGTTGTTGTTGCTTTTGAGACAAAATATCTGACCCTCAAAATGAAAGAAGGAAAGGTTTATTTATGTTACAGGTTTTGGGTGTTTTAATCCATACTCAGCCGGCTCCAAGGCTGGATGGTATGGCTGACAGGCCTCTGTTTATGGCAGCCACAAGTGGGAAGACCAAAAGGGGAAAAAAGAAAAGGCCAGGGAGAAGCACGACTCTTTTTTGCCCTTATACTCTATGCCAGCTACCTGCCCCTGGGTGGGTATCACAGTCACACGGCCAATCCCAGCGCTGGACAACAAACCAATCACAGACACTACACTTAGCTGCTTCCAGAGCTAGAGGCTTGGGGAGCTACCCAGACACAAACCATAGCATCTTTAGTTTTTATCTTTTTTAATAAAGGGAATATAACCACTTGAGGAAAATCATTTTCAAAATGTTCCTTTCCCTTTCAAACAAATGTAAACCATTGCTAAACAGATATGTCTGATAATTACAGTTAAATCAACCAAATTTCTTAAAACTCTGTCTTATCGTGCATATGACTACTAACCTTGCTAGACTCTATTTAATCTTTTTTCAAACAAAACAAAGACTACAACAGCAGTCACCTAAGTAGTTTCTTTATTCCATACATCCCTGCAACTGAATTAATCAAATGTTAGTGAAACAGGTATTTGGGAAGGCACCTCAAATTATGTACTACACAGCTTGGAAAGCCTTCAGTGGTTTCCTGTTGAGTTCAGAAAATAATCTTTGCCAATTAAAATGTCTACATGGAGGGAGATATGAAATATTTAACAACATGTATAAAGCAAGCCTTCCTCAATCAAAAGATACACTGATTATTAAGTATGCTGAGTCTCTAGTGTTGGAATTTCAAAGAGTCTACAAGGTGCAACAAGAGTATTCTTTTTCTCTCCTGCTGCCTGGTTGTGCAGGCCCCTTCCAAAGATTACAGTTGTTTACAATCTGCCCATGGTAGGCTCTTTCTTAGCCTCCAGGCTAAGATGTCACATTCTCAGGGAGAACCCTTTCAAGGCTCATCACCAGCAAGTTCTTATTCCCTGCTACATCTGTTTGTTCCATTTCCCTCACAGCACAAAACACTGTGTACAGTTTTGGTATATACATCAGTTTTTCATTTCACTTATTTTGAATCATGTACATAAAAGGGGTCTTACATTCTCACCAGTGTATCCCCAGAGTGAAAGACAGTGCCTGCAAATGCAGACATTGAATGTTCACTGCCTAAGTGACTGAAAATACCAATGAAAGAACGTGAGATTAGATTGGAGTAAGTAGGAAACAAGCAGGAAAATAGCTATTTATTATCTGCTTAACTCTGTCACATTTATTTCTTGTGCATCCATGAGTTCCAAGCTTTTATATCCAAAGTCATAGTAGCATGTTCACCAAGAGATAAACTTCAACATTAATTCTTCTATTTAGCTTGAAATATTTTCTTCTAATTCCTTGCCATGGAAACTCATCACTGTGTGCAGCAGTTTTAAAAATGAGGTCAAAATTAAAATTGAATTGGCCCAAAATCCATTTTTGTCACTTATTATTTATTGGAAAGTTGCTTACTTTCTGTGTTTTAGTGTACCCCACTATAAAGTAATGATATTTTTTAAAAGTTTATTTCAAACACTTTCTGGGAAGTTTAGGTGAGTTGATTGATGTAATTACTTGATATTACTTATGACAGAGAATTAGTGTGTTTAAGTCCCATGTATTAATACAGGGCAAGCAGAAATTTAGAAATAATAATCGAACTCACTAGTGATTTTACTTCTGCTGATTCTAACACAGATCTTCAAACTTTGCATTTTACTTCTCTCTAGTTTATCCAGCAAACTCTCCTTGTGCCAAATCTGGATTATACCTTGACTATTTCCAATAAGGACAGATCAATTGTTAAAATGCCAGAGGGAAGAAACTAGTGAACAAGGAAAGATTAAAGACAGGCAGCAAAACAACATAATGAAAAGGTAAAAGCGCTGAGATGATAATAGGAAAATGAACCCTACCCACTAGTGAAGATATCAGGTGAGATGTGCGAGCACGGGTGCTGTCCGTGGCATTGCTATAAACACGAGTGTGCATGCATCACTGCAGTAAGGTACCCATGAGAAGGACGGATGGTTTAAATGGAAGCTCTAGCTTTGGATATCTGAGGCATCTCTGTACTGGTTTTATAGTGGTTGTACTGGTTTACGCTCCCACCAACAATGTAGAAGCTTCCTTCCCCCACATCCTCACCAGCACCGACTTTTGCCTTCATTCTTTATGACGCCCATTTTTTTTTTTTTGCAACAAATTGGAATCACAGAATCGATTTGATTTGCATTTCTCAAATAAATAAAGACATTGAACATTTTTTTTTTTGCTCCTCTTTTGGGTCATTTGTATTTCTTCTTTTGAGAAGTGTCTTTTCAGCTCATTTTTCCATTTTAATAGGGATATTTGAAAGAAAAATATAGTATATATGCACAGTGGAATTTTATTAAATAATGAAGAATGAACTCACATTGTTTTAGAGAAAAGAGATGCTTCTTGAGACCATACTGTTACGTGAGATAAGTCAGAAACAAGAAGTTAAATATATCTTTATTATGAGAAACCTAAAATGTAAGTAAAGAGTTAAATAAAGACATATTTTTTTGAAGATGGGAAAGAGTAAGTAGAAAGGGGGGATTGAAAATAATTAAGATTAATACAAAAAACAGTACCCCAAAACAAATACATGTATATGTATTATAAACATATGCCAATTAAAAATTACCAAAACATGATAAATGACAATGCTTTAAACAGAGAAGGAGAAACGTCTTCCTTATTTTTTTCTTTCACGTACATTCACGTTACCATAATGGCCTTCTGTAAGTATAAATTAGATCTTCTCTTTTTCTGTCTCCTCCTCCAAACACTTTCTGCTAACACTTTCAAGTCAATGCAAGTTCTCATCTCTATCTTATGCAACAGCTTAACAAAGAAAAGATTTAACATCTTTTTACAAGCCAGAATATTTTGATTATTATTGCACCGATGTCATCAATACATTCCAAGCTAGATTTCTAAATCCAGGACTCTTGTTTTCCCAGAGCAAGCTGCATTTGCCTTAATATTTAGGTTCACAACTTTTCTGTGGCAAGGAAAATGTCTTATTTCCAAGCCATTTTTCTTTTTCTGAAGGCTTTTCATTTAATTTAGCTTCCACATATTCTCTACTTCTAGCATTTCCTTGCACCTGGAATTGAGAAAGGTTTCTAAATTATTATTGAGAAAGTTCTGTTTTAAAACTAATGTCCAAAATATAGTTTTAATATTCTGTGTTTATATGAATGCATGTGAACATTAAACTTGGAATAGGAAAAAAATCAATATTAAAAAAGCAATGTTGAAATTTATATAGAATTGTGTATTTACAGTTATCTTTCATTCAACTTACTGAATAATAAAACTATTAAAATTATATCTAGGTATAATTTTTTTCTTGCTGATTGGAAGCAGGCAATGATGATAGTTTAATTATAACAGGTCACATTCCAACACACAAATGTTCATGTATCTTTTGGCATAACATTCTTGAAAGAGAAATCTAGTGAAAACATTTTTGTTTTGTGAAGACAGTCTTGTAAACAATTTTGCTCAATTTCAACAACCATCTACTAGTTTAGGCAATTCAATCTCCATGCTGCATGCATAACAGACTAACAGAATGACTTCTCGGTGGCTGAAGAACACAGTGCTCTTAGCAACTTCTCTCATAGAAGCCAAACAGACCTGCTAAGGACAGACCACAGTGCGATAATCACAGCATTCAAAGTGATAAACTGCTGGATTGCTGAAGTTGGAGAAATTTGGAATTGTAGATTTCACTTTCTGATGAAGTTTACTTCTAAGGTTATATCCCAGGTGCCCTTGGCAAAAGAATTCAGGTTCTAATCAAACTGTATATGAGAACTTGAGGTTGTGGCAGACAGTTTTTGTTATCTTAATCCCTGTTTCCGTGTGACTAAGGGACCACTGTATAATCTTTAAAAATTAGTTAATAACATTTGATACCATCTTCATATTTCAAAAATGATGGTATTTCTTAACAGACTTCTTTCCAGCAAGACTGTGAAATAGTTACAAGATTTCATAAATAGTGTACCATCCAAAGCACAAGGTTCCAGATCTCTTTGGAGTCTACAGAGCTTCTCAGTAAATAGCTCAAGGGAAGATCTGGTTGGGGAAAGCTGATGGAACTCAGTGAGAGGCACCGTAGGCTAAGTTAATGCTCCTGTCAGAATGGTTCCTCTCTTCCCTGATTATGGGATGAACATCTACACAAAGTTTGAAAAATACTCTAAAAATTCTTGTGGTAGAATGAGGGCTGAGGGATTTAAAAATGCTTTGTGCTTGGTTCTCTTTAAATATATTTATCTATAATCTTATAAACTTATTTCTAAATACAGCAGATAGATTCTGTGGTAAAGCAGAGTACAAAGCACTGCCCTTAGATAAACTTGTTCATTCTCTAAGTTCTTTAGGAGTCATTCACGGAATTCTTAGATTAAAGCAGTATATTGGAATAGGGGGGTTTCCTATAATAGCATAAATAGAACATTTATTTTCTGTGAAAATCTCACAATCAAAATACACGTTACAGTAATGTAAATGTTCTTAGCATGATAGAGACACAGTTACAGCTCTGTCAGTTCTCTACATAAAAGCCATTGCACCCAAGCACCAGGCTCTGTGGTTATTTTGCAAACATTTCAAACTTTTATGCCTTATCCTTAAGGTAACTTGAGAGCTCTTGCTGTGCTATAATTGTCCTATAAAATCTATACTAAAATATTGCAAACTTTTTATGCAGCTTTATGCAGAAAAACCGTAGTTTTTCTCCTACCTGTCTGTTAGCTATTTTTAAGTATATCTACTTTTGTTAATTGTGAATGTATCACCAGGAAGTTTTGGAAATTACTTTGAGCATTATTCATTGGTCCGAGACACTTAAACATATACATATAGAACAGAAGTTAACATAAGATTTAGGCTAAAAAGGAATCTGATTTTAAAAAGGACTTATAGTCAATGAATTATGTTATGTATGATATATATTTATCACATATTTAATACCTTAGAAAACTTAAATGCAACATGCAATTTTGCACTCAAAATCTTGTATTTTATTTAAGATCATAAAAATTTGAAGTGTAATGATGTACAATGATTTACTATGCTATTTTTGCAAATTTCTAATTCATGATTTGTTACAGGTTTATTTTCAACATTATTGATGGTATGCACCATGAATTCTTGCTACCTGAAACCAAAAGGCTGTCAGTGCTTTTCGCAAATGTTTCACTTTTAGAACTCATCATTTGGCGATCATAGCAGCTGTCATGTTTGGCAGGAAAATATTCAGCCCTTCAACAAAAGTTCCAGGTAACTCTTTAGATCAAGCAAACAAAACACTCATTTTTATTTTGTATATGTGCTTTTTTTAAGTAAAAATATGAGCATATTCTATGTTAAAGTAAATACTTCTACATGAAATTTATATATAAATTTTCTCTCCTAAAACATTGATTCATCCTCCCCGCCCCCCATCATTTTACCCTCAGGGTGATTGTTACTTACTATTCGTATCTTACTTTGTTACCAGAAAACAGAGCCAGTTCTCAGCTGGCTATGTCAAACATGCACAAACACAAGTGGAAAGTCACTAAAATAATAAAATTTTCTTTAAAAGCAATGAATCTTTTTCATCTCATAATCTAATAAAACATTTCTTAAAAAAAAATCTGCCTGTTACCCTCAATTTATCACTATTTACTCTTAGGTTTGCACTTTAGAGTCTTTAACTCCAGCACTAAAAATCTTTTTTTGAAGCTTACCAAGATCTTACCTATAATTCTATCAAAAGTGTGCTAAAAATCATAGGTGAAATCTGTAGACCAATATGGCATCCATTTCGCATCTGACTTAAGATATGCTATACTAATTTAAAAAGGAGCAAGGCTTGATACATAAGACTTTCAAAAATACTTGCCAAATTGAAGTAATTCAAATTCCAGAGTCTATGAAATCCAAGAAAATCACAAAATAAATGACTATCCCTTACTCAATTTTTTTTTTTAATAATTTTAACTTTTCGGTAGAATTTACTACTGTTGAAACTGAACCTTCTGTTTCTTATTTTGTATATGTGCTTTTTTTCAAGTAGAAATATGAGCATATTCTGTGTTAAAGTAAATACTTTCACATGCAATTTACATATACATTTTCTCTCTTGTGAGTTTGATCCTTAGTACCAAAAAAAAAAAAAAAAAAAAAAAAGTAAAAGAAAGGCTTTTTCCACATTAATGTGCCCTATATTTTTCCTCTCATTTATTTTTTCATAAATATTTAGAATATTTAGACAGTTTAATAACATATTATGCTTATAAATAATATTCTAATTATTTTTATAGAAGATACCAATCCCATAGGACTAAAAGTAGAATTAATCTACTAAAAGTAATATTAATCTACTAAAAGTAGATTATATACTCCTAAAAGTAGTATATAAACATTTCAAGGAACTTTTAATATTAATTTTCAATGGTAGGGGATATAGGGATTTATGTAAGAATTAATTTCTAAGGATTTTGTATATCTTTTATTTAATGAGTAATAACTGATTTTTTATTTACACATAACTTTTATTTTGAAATTCTCATTTCTGTATAATAAATAATAATTTCTATAAATAATCCTTTCTGTAAGGTATTCATGTTTCAACTAGGTTTGACTGTGAAAAAAAGAGGATTTGATAACTAACTCAAAATTATATATTATTAGATTGAGTATGAGTCAGCAAACCCAAAAAGATTAAAAATAAATATATTTTTACTCTTCAAAATGACAAATTTTAAATCTTTATTCTCTTAACTATAATAATAACAAATATAATATATTCTAGCTAATTGGAAAAATTTTCCCTTAGCTATTTTTAAATGTGTAAGTCTAGAATATTTTCTTTTTAATTTGATGCTAGAATAAAAACCAACAATTAGATTTAATAGCTGCTATGTGTCAACAAAACTGCACACATATTGAGGAAATTTTAAAATTGAAGTAGATTGAGAGAAAATTACGTTTTCTGGCTTATATTATATTGAAATTAAAATTTCAGTTAAATTCCAGATTATGTAAATGTTTAACAGAGTAAAAAAATGAAATCATAAGAAACTTTTATTTATTTATTTATTTATTTATTTATTTATTTATTTATTTATTTTTGGCTTTTTTGTTTTCATCAGTACCAGGGATCGAACTCACGACTGCCTGCTTGCAAGGCAGGCGCTTATGCCACTGGAATCATGAGACATTTAAAGACAGCTAAAGATGAATCTTGGGGTAAAAACTTTCCCTAAGCTTACTAACAAAAACAGAAATTATAACCATAAATACCAATAAAGTTGGCAATGCAAAAACGAAGTCATTTAAATGCGAAACAATACCATAAATAAGTTATAGGGCAATTTTAAAACTGGAAGCCCACAGGTCACAAACATAACAAACCCTGGGTTAATGCTTTGCATAAAGAGATCTTAAAATAGATGGGAAGGAACCAATAAACCACTTAACAGGATGTGAACTGAAAATTCCCAGAATATTCATTCTCATCAGTAATGAAAGAGACTAAAAATTAAAAAAAACAAAAAAACAAAAAAAAAAAACAGTATCATGTTTCAATGTGAAATCACCCGCGATAGTTTAAAAATTTACAATTCTCAGCATAAAAATTGCGAAGGTAATAGTCATTAGTGTAGTTTCCTAGCAAGAGTATTCATTTTGTGAATTTTAGTGCATTGAGAAATAAAAACTTTAAACTCTCCACTTGGTTGGCAATTTTTTTCTTACAATCTTTCCCTAAGGAACTAGTTACACATGTAGTTTTTTTATTTAATCAATATTTATAAGGTTATGCTTTACAGAAGCAAATATTAAAAATTATACAAATTGATAACTAGATTTTGGACTATAAATATAAGGAAAATTATGTAACCATGAAAACTATGCTCGAAACAGTGCTGAATGACTGCCAAGGGTTAACTATCTAACAATTAGGGAATAATTTTGACTGTGCCTTCAGAATGCTACAGAGAAATACGTTTTTAGAGGGAAAAATGTCAGAAAATTATGTATGGATCATTCTGTTCAAATGGGAAATAAAATGTAATTCTCGCTTTCATTTTTGTCCCTTTAATAATGAACTATAGTGAACTTATGTTAGTTTCATCATGATTAAAAAATGACATGAAGCACAGTATGAGAGCAAAGGCGACATGGGACTAGAAGTAGAGACTTTCTAAAGACACAGCATTGAGACGGTAAGGGCCTGGTGTCTGGGCAGCTCTCAGGAGCATTTACATGGGCTGTCACCCACAGCCACCAGAAAATATTTATACTGACACCAGTGTTGCTGTACCAGGGAAAAGGAAGTTCTCAAATTCGATTAGTATACCTGTCATTTTCCATTTATTTCTTTCTGAATCTTCTTTCTCTCTTGATCATGTGCACACGTAATTTTAGCCACTAAGTCCATGTGGCAGAGGATGTCAAGCATGAATAAACATTAGAATCTCTGGAATACTTTTCAAAAATATTATACTCAAATTTGATCCCTAGATATTCACCTTGGTGACTTGCCTGGGGGTGGGTATTGGATACCTTCGTCATTAAAAGTCTTTGCTCTTACTTAAGAGTTAGGATTCATTAAACATGGGAAACAAAGATTTTGACTTTGATATTGTCTGCAAAAATCCCTATGGTGAATTTCAATTTTTATTGGACATGTTATTGAATTAAGCCCTAAATATTTATTGTTTGTTTTCTAGTCAAACTCTTGGAAGTTTATGGAGCAACTAAAATACATAATAGATGTCTTTTAAATAATGTCTAACAACAATGTCCCAGAGTTAAATCTTTGAACCACTTTCTTATGTTGACTCAAGTTTCAGAATAGTATATTAGGAATTTCTCTCAGTATAAAAAAACCTCAGCTTATTAGCAATGTTCTGATATTCCACAAGACTATATATGATATGTAATTGAGGTCTCAGTTCTAAAGAGTGCTTAGTGTTCTCTCCCAAATGAACAGTAAAAAGATAAATAAATATAAAAAGAGAGAGAAGCCTGGATAAAGCTGAGTTTCAGTCAGTCTGAGAGTTTTTACTGTGGGCATCACTGGTTTTTATTTTCAGGCATGGTGTAAGAATTTTTTTTTTTTTTTTTTTTTTGGCACTGGGGATCAAACTCACAACCTCACACTTGCCAGGCAGGCACTTATGCCACTGAGCTAAATCCCAGCCTTATGGTTTAAGGATTTAAGAGTGAGTCTTTTTGTAAATCTCCTGGTGGTAAAGGATGCATGTCTCCTCTTCTGCCCCCTCTGTGTGGGTGTCTGTTTTCCACCTCACCTACCTGGTCCACGCACCAGTGCGTGTAGTACCCTATTACTTTGCATCATTTCCTGAGGGATGTTTCCTTGAGTCTCAAATGAGATCCACCACCATGCGGCACGCTCTGTTTATGGAAGAAGTAAAGGAAGCATGCCAGGCAGCATCTGAAAACAATTAAAAATAATTGAAATGAGCTGTGGACTCTACTGGTTTCATTGTTTTTTATTTCGTTCTCCACACATTGGAGATTCAGATCTTAAACTCCTCTCCCTCTGGTCTCCTGCTGGCAGGAGACATCCCTTTCCCAGAGCAGATAAAGGACCATCAGCCTTGATATTGAGACCGGCTCCAAATGGCCAGGCAGGGAAAAGCCCTGATGACTACCAGGAGGCTTTGTGGGAGAGAAGTCTCTCCCTGCTAGCAGCCTTTGAGCAGCTGCTTTATGAATTAATAAACATCACTGTGAATTTGCATGCATTCTGATTAAGAATTCACAGGAACGTTAATCAGGCCATTCATATACAACTCAGGATATTGAAGTTAGCTTTTCTGGAAAGGTTTGTGCAAATATTGTTTGAACAAGATATCATTCCTGTATCTTATATTCCAAATAACTACTGTGAAAACAACAATATGTAGTGTGTTAATTATTATAGCTCTCCTAGTAATGTTTTGAAATTCTGTTTTATTGTTATTTTTATTTTCTCTCTCTTTAAAATAAATAAACAATGAACTTAGCTTTTCTGTTGCCTTTCTTTGAGAGAAAGTCAGAGATAGAAAAAGAACAAAACTGAGAAACAGACAAAAAGACAGAGAGGAAACTAAAATAATACAACTTTTTTATTTAAGCATCAAAGACAATGAAAAAGTTGCAAAGTTATTTAAATCAGATCATATTTCAAAAGTTCTCTCTGAAATAGCATGAGTATAATTGTTTAAATAAGCTACAAATTATACTGGAACTCACTGATAATTTAATATTTGTGAAAATAATATGATAACTTGTCTACACAGTGTAAAACTTACTATCTTAAGACTGACTGGTTCTAAATAGCAAAAAAAAAATTTTGAATTAGGAAGGCCAGGGAAATTTAGCTGAGAAGTAATTATTCTTCACAAGATGTTTAACAAGATTCAGTGCCAGAGGAGAGGAAATAGGATCACTTCTAGTCATGAAGAATGACTGGGATATGAACGTGGCATAACCTGAGTATGAGAAAGTTAAAGGCAGGTGTTTTATTGAAGCAAAGGTACTTGTGAAGCTGATTTTGTAGGCAGCACTGTGGATTTCCATGTTTCACAAAAGCGAGCACTGGGGAACTTCAAAGTACAACTGACCTTCTAATTTTCTCTATTGCAGAATATTCTGATCACCCGTACGCTCATCTTAAAATCTTCTCCCCCTGCCAGCTGTAGAATACCGATATTCCTCTTTATTTTGGATGAACATACTAAAGGAACTCAGACAGTTAGAAGTCCTTTATGTTCTTGTTAAATTTTTCTGCGTAAATTAAACACAAAGTAAACTTTTCTCAAGAGAAGATTTCTTTTACATAATATTATAAATTGATTACACAATACCATACTCATTTCTGCCTTGTCTAAGGGGGGAAATGATATATTTCCATTTCTTTTCCCTTACAGAACACACCGCTTGTAACAACAGCCAGAATTTATTACACACTTACTATGTGCAGATCATCGTTACTAGGGCTTTAAATTCATCTTATATATCAGACAGTATATTATTAAGGACAAAATTATTGTTTCATTCTTTTCTGTTGAAGGAAAGGCAACCAAAATGGAGGAAAGACATGCACCTCCTAAAGGTACACTAGAACCTTGGACCTGATGTGCTAGCTAGGCCTCTCTGCTCTTGCTTGTGTGGATCTGGGTTAGGGTTAGGGTTAGTTCTGATGTCCATGAAACATCTAAAAGAGCACAGAGAATAGGACTCCCTTGAGGAACTGAAAGAAGTTTGAAGTCTGGAAAGGGAAAAGAATCAATTCTGAGACAGTGTGGCACGATATGAAATCCAGGGAGGGTCTGGAATGCCAATGCTTTTTTGATCCCTGCGAGAGACAACAGCTAAGTTGACTGAACTATGTGTGACAGGCGGCTGATGGAGTTGCATTCGTGAATGAGTGGGCTTGATATTTGCAGCACACACGGACTTCAAGCTGATAGAGAAAAGCAGCGATTGGTTAAGAAAATAATATCATAGTCTGTTCAGACACGAGTAGATGATTCTTCCCTGAGCAGGTTAGGAGATCCTCTCATATGCAGTTGTATATACATATATGGAGAACGTCATAAGAAATAGAATGTTTTATGAATTATAACAAGCTCTAAACTATATTTTAATTTCCTCACTTTCTTAAAAGAGTTAAATAAATATCTAAATCTTTCTCATACTTCATGTGTTATGTATGTATGTAGCAAGTACCAGAATCTTGGGAAAAACTATTTGCTGCAGGCAGCTGATTTGAAATGTTATTTGTACATTAAATTGTTCTCGACATAACTTCCACTAGTGTACTATGCTTCTCCTTCCTACGCCTACAGCCAGCACTAATTTCCATGACTGCATGAAATTGCAACCCCCCCATTGAGGGGAATGTAAAAATGATTTTGAGATGATTATAACTCTACTATTATGTTTCTTGCATCAAAAAAATTCTGATTTAATCTGTTAAGACAGTTGAAAGAAAAAGATAATAATCAAAACCAGCTCAAAAGAGTATAAAGCTCAAAATGCTTGGGTTTCTAAAATCTTTTTATCTTTTGTTGCTATTATTTACCTTATTTAGAAGCACAGAAATCTCACTCGAGATTCCAGGGCCCTTTTGAAATTCTTGTATGTGGAACTCCTGTTGTTATCAGAACAAAATAGAAACTGGAAGTGAAGAATAAAGAGAATCAATCAGCAGAATCTATTCTTACCAAATAGAATCAGTGGAATCTATTCTTACCAAACAGCACTATAACAGGTAAGGAAGTGTTTGCCACCTTGGTTATTTTTATATTAGAGGGGAATAGGAAATGATATGAATAAATGATTGATCATATGCTTTAGAAAGAAGTTCTATGGGCAAAGTTAACCTGTAAATCCAAATAAAACTGTACACTTGAAAAAGATACAGACATAGGAAACTTTATACATACATATTTTAATATAAACACATATATACATGGTAGTTCTATATTTAGGTGTTTTTCAGTTTCTCTGTATACAAACGTGAATATCTTCCTCATAAACCCTGAATGAATTAAGCTCATGAAATGATGCACCACTATATATATGAAAATAGCAGAGCTTGGAATACGGAAGTACTAAGAATTATGAAGTAAAAACTGTCTTACCTATGAATTAACCTAAAGAAAGAAATGAAAAACCTCCATAGAGAAAAGTAGCATTCTGAAAAAAGAAATTAAAAAGGACATCTGCACATGGAAATACAACCGTTGCTCCTGGTTAGTTTCAACCAATATTGTCAAAATGGCCATATCAGCATGCAGTGTGTGCATGTGTGTGTGTGTGTGTGTGTGTGTGTGTGTGTGTGTGTGTGTATACTGTAGTCATGGTTTATAAGGGAAAAGGTTTACCACAAGACACAAAATTTAAACAGTTATTTTATAATATTCATCTGAAGAGTCAAATGCAAAAGGGCACGGAAGATCTGTCTGCATGCTACAAAACCATGCTAATACAAGTCGAGGCCAGATCCAGATATCACACAATCTTAATCCGTATGCACACCCTGGATTCATGAGCACTGGAGACTTCAGTGGCCATGTAGGTACGAGCCTCCTGAATGCAGAGAGTGCAGCCAGGAACCATGACCACTACCATGCTAGTTTTGAAATCTAGGTGAGTTGATGAGAACTGTTAGGAGACATTTAGCGAGAAGTTAGCTGGTCCATGCAGTGTCCATTTGGATTTGCTAACTGGTGCTAGCAGACTTTAGGCCCTCACCCTACCAGTGCAGTAGGAGTCTTATCTTTCTTGATTGGATTGTTGCATCCAAAGGGGCAGCTCGTACAGTATTGAGAAGAACTTTCCAGGACTGTGAAACTGTCCAGAATGTAAAAGAATGTTAAATTGGGAGGATATGCATGAGCTGAATGTAGAGAGGCAAAATTCCAGAAGAATTATACACTCATAATTTGCACAATTCAAATGTGACAAACTGTCAGAAATTTTAACTGTTTTAATTTCCACATGAAGCAATTACATGTTGCATGATATAAAAAATAAATTAGACATCGCTTTCATATTATAATTTTAGAAATACAGTGCAATAGACATGCTACAAAATAGTTCTAGATTATCAAATTTCACACTAAGAAGAAACGGTGTGCAAACATATTTACAATGGAAAAGAAACTTATTAAATAGGCAAATGTTAAGATGAAAAACAGTTTAAACAAAGTCATTAAAAAGTCCTTAGGAATACCTTTATAATTAAAAGTATTTCAAATGTACAGAATTCCTATGGCACTTTACAAATAGTAAATTAGTGAAAATGTGCAATTATCTTTGGTTCACCTGCTTTCTTGAGGGACTTAGTAAATAACATCCATCCTTAAACTCCTTCAGAGTCATAAACTGGTTTCACAAAAACTAATCATGATACAGATGAAGTGAATCCTGAATCATATTTCCTCTGTGTCTATCTACTGCTGTGCACAAATGCTGTCGATTTAGTACCTGAGCATATTGTCTCTTGTTTCTATGGGCTTGTTACATATTCAAATTTAGAAAACTTGGATTTTTTAAAAAAAATTAGGGAATTTTTCAAAAATTTAATGTTTGTGTCTTTTTAAGGTACACAACATTTACCTTCATCCTAGGCCAATGGTACATATGGATAATTCACCTGGTTAATTTTTACCCTTCCCTAACTGTCCCCCTTTCCCCTTTACCCTTTCACCTGATTTCTTTCCTGTCCTCAAAATCGTCTTCTTGCATCTTATCACCTCTTTTATTTTTTCCTCAATTTGATTACATTTTGGGTTTCTCATGTGAAAGAAACATGCGATATCTAGCCTTCTGTTTTTGATTTTATTTTATTTTGCATTGTGGTCTCAAAAGCGGTTCATTTTCCTATGAGTAAGTCACATTTATCCTTTTTGGCTATGTAGTACTCCATCATGCATATATACTCCCTTCTCTTCATACATTCATCTGTTAAGGGGCATGTTGACATTGTCCACAATTTGTCTAGCATGAAATTTTCTGCTACAAAAAAATAGTCACGCATTATTCATGTGATAGGATGTCTTTAGGACTTTCAGGAAGATATTTAGAAGAGGTACAGCTTAGTAAAATGGAATTTCTATCTTTCGTTAGTGAGGAATCTCTTTCTTGACTGTCCTAGTGGTGCCCACTTTACATTCTGACCAACAAGCTAAAAGGGCACCTTTTTCTCCAAAACTGCACAAATGTATCATTCTGAGTCTTGGGTGAAAGGTATTCTTGTGGTACTAAGACGGAATCTCTTTTTCTATCTTTTTATTGGTACATGTTTGTAACATGTAATGATTACATTCACCCTAGGGAGTTGGTCCATGGATAGAGTTCTTTTTTAACCCCTTTCTCTCCTTTTCCAGTGTTGCTCAGATTCCTCCAACTATATATTTTTTATAATTTACAACCATAGTACACGGTGATCACATTCCTTCCAGGAACTTTGTGCAAGTGCTTGGCATTTCACAACCTGTCTCTTTTTTTAAGTCCCACTTCCACCCCTTCCCCGAACCTCCTCCTGTTCCTGGAGATTTAATCTTAGTGTGCTTTGATTTGTCTTTCTCTAATGACCAATAACATTGAAAATCTTTTCACCTACTTGTGGCTCTTTATACTTCTCCTTTGGAGAAGTGTATTCATTTTAATTGCCTATTTTATTAGATCTTTATTTTTTTCATCCCATGTTCTTCAAGTTTTTGTATTCTGGATATTAAACATTTGTCTGAGAAGTAATTGGTAAATATTTTTCCCATTACCAGGTTATCTCCTCACTCTGTGTATTGAAATTATATCCTTTGCTGTACAGTAGCTTTTAAATTTGATAAAATTACATTTGTTCATATGGATCTTATTGGACAAGCTTCCTGCCCTCTTGTTTAAATGTCCTCTTTGTTTTTCTGGTCAAATGTTCCTTTACAATCTTAATAATACACTAAAGCCATAAACCCCACAAGTAATTGGCAGAAGTCCACGTGACTGCCAAAATAACTTGCTCCTACCTTTGCAAATAGCACTAACAGGAATGGCAAAATAAAGCGATGATACCCAAAGAATAGAAAAGTTCAGATTAACATATTATTGTGTTATTTGCATGCTTTTTTTCTATTTGATGAAAAGGAATTAAAAATGGTAAGAAATGCAAGTATGGATATAATTGGAGGAAAACCTTATAAAACTTAAATATGCTGTTTTAAGATGGCTGAAAGGTAGAAGCAGCTAAATGGAAGAAAATTTGTATAAAAGAAACAGATTTTCTTTTTCTTTTCTTTTTTTTTCTTTCTTTCTTTTTTTTTTTTGTCTGTCTTTTTGAAACAGGGTCTCACCATGCAGTTCAGTCTGACCGTGAGCTCACTTTGTAGCCAATGCTGATCTCAAACTCACAAGGATCCTCCTGCCTCAGCCTCTTGAGTGCTAAATTTATAGGTGTGAACTGCCACGCCCAGCTATTAAACAGATTTTTTCTTATCACCAGAGAATTTAACAGAAGATTTAAAGTATATTCTCTTTCATCTTCAATTTTAAATTTGTTGTGATTCCTCCAAATGAACATTATGTAAACATTCTTATAAATACATCAATTTACAAACTCAAACATTTTTAAGTAATGACTGTTTTTGAAACACTGGCATAAATTTCATAAAATTATAACTGCCAAGAAATAAGCATTTCTTTTCTTCTGGTGATTGAAAGAAAACACTGACTGCAGATAACTCTTTTAAATCTTTTCTTTAAATAGAAACAGTTGATATTGAATGACATGCTTTCTTAAAATACGATATTTTGCAATCATAAGTCCTCCACGATCCAGTGTTTCTTTTGGCAGCAGCAGACTACAATTTGTACACCAGTCTATGGTGAAATCTCAGAAACTCATTCTCCTCCCTAAAATGGTCTTTCATGGTCCAGCGCCTATCTTGTGCTGAAATCAGCGATATGGATGGCTGTACCTTGATTTCTAAGCTCTGAATAATAGAGATTCAGGTTAGTTGAGTGAGTCGGTGTTGTCTACGATTGTAACTCTAATCACTGCTTTGGGATCTGGGAGGAAAGGAGAGCAGAGGGGCAGTCGAAGTGTAAAAGGCAGGGACAAAATGACACATCTGGCTTTCAATTCTTTCTTGCTTATTAAAGTCGTGAAACATGTGACAACTAATTTGTCTTTATTCTTAATTAGCTACTGGGTGGGTGCTCCTGTAGTTATCAAGTCTTATGGATTAGCTTGCTCTTTCTCGACAAATGCATTGGGATTTTTTTTAAAAAGGCAGTCCCGAAGAAGCCACAATGCCATCACTGGGTCTTCCTGTGCAAGTGCTGAGTTGTGGCAGGAATCCAGGGTCAATCCCTATTTAAACTGAACGGAAAATCTCCAGTTTCTTCTGTGTTTAGCACATTAGCAGAGACTATGCCAATGAGATATTTAACTGTAATTTCGTTTGATATTGTTTAGAAACATGAATTATAAACAATTTTTGTATTAATTCCACTAATGGAAAATTTTAGTTTGTCCAACAAAGGCTTCCCAAATAAAAGTGGGAAAATACATTTTAACTTTCCCTGGTATTCATCTTTGAACATTTTAAATTCCAAAGGTATATTTATTGCAAAACTATTTAAGGGTTGAATAGAAGATTACTTACAAGCATTCAACATGTTCTCTCTAAAAACCCAGCTTTGCTGAATTTAAACAGATGACATCTTGAGTATATCCCTTAGTAAATACCAATGAAGAGAACTTATTCCCTGGTAAGTAGGTATGTAAAAATAAAACAAAACAAAATAAAAAGCCATAAATCTGAAAAAAAATTTTGTTTGGCTAATTATCAGAAAAAATAAAAGATCAGGAAAATTATTGTGAGAAATATAAGAAGTGAGGTGTTATTATCCATGATCAGGAATTCTACGTGGACAAGTAATATTCTGGAGCACGATAAATGTCCCTGGCAGAAAGGGGTGTGAGCTGAACGGCCACAGATTCTCTGTCATGGAGTCATGATAGCTTGCTGTGTTCCCTTCCCCACGGACGACACCTGTCCCACAGGCCAGAAGGCTTCTGTTTGATGATGAGGTTCTGTCACCCACTCTGTCCTACAGACACACGGTTTTCAGAAGCTGTAGTTTTAGGAATTCAAATCATACCATGCAGTGTGATGCTGAGGGGACTTTTTCTGTTTCCCTGGATTTTTGTAACTAGGACAGAAAACTAAAGGCAAAACTGTTTGATGATTCTGATGTTTTAAAGAAAGGAGAACAAGCATGAGTTCTTACTTCTTGCCCGCAACGTTCTGGCTGCTGATCTTCCTGAAAGAAAAAAACAAACAAACAAACAAACAAACAAAAAAAAAAAAATAAATAAAAAAAAAAAATAAATAAAAAAAAAAAAACACCTGTATTAGCAGGCTGAGTAGCGGGTGTAGTGTTCCATGTCCAGAAGAGTAGGAATCCTGTTTCCTTTTCATGTTATGATTGTCTTCAGAAAGTTGTGAAGCAAACTGATGGGTTCTGTGGCTTTCTTTGAAGAAATATGAAGGTCAAATGATGTTTCATAATAAAATATCTCTCAGAAGACTGCCAGTGACTTTTCTCACCCAGATTTGATGAATGGAGTAGAACATATCAACTGGTACTGAGAATGGCAGAGCTGAGTCAGCCTATGGAGGTCTCCATGATGCTGAAGACTTCAGTCAAATGAAACCACGTTTTCCACCTGCATGCAAAGAATCATACCAGCAGAGGCTTCTAGGGCAAGAACCCATCTTGGCTAGCATAAAATTAACAATTTCTGCATTACCAGTAAGTATCTGGTAATGGGAGCATGACAGTCTCTCCAGTTCCTGCTGGAGAGAAGGAGGATAAGTCCAGAGCAAATCATATGCAGGATCTTGGGTATGGGGAGGTGCACATGCAGAATTCCAGAACCAGAGAGAAGTGTGATGGGGTGGGGGAGGGGGAACTGTAAGAGAAAGATGTAAAATAAGACTGCATAATTGGACAAAACTGGAGGGTTTTTAATTTTATTTCTTTGACAGTAACCAGGAAGTTATGGATGTCCCTCAGTTGCCATTAAGATGTAGGAAATGGATATTTTTCAGAGCATTAATAAATGCAGTCTTGGAGAAAAATGAAGCCATTTTCGATCTGTAACCCATTAAATTGATTCAGTGAAGTACGCTTGAAAGAATTCCAAGTTAAATGTGGAAAGCAAAATTTTGAAAAAATTATTTCTTATTTTCAAAGAACTAAAACAGAAAACAACTACTGTAAACTATGTTCACAGAATCAATCACCTATCCCCTGTGTTCATCCCTATTGTTTAAATCAGGTTTCAGCTCAGGGATATTGTTGTCAGAGTTCTGTTTTTAAAATGAAATAAAAAAAAACTGTAATATCCCAATTTACATAATTTAACTGGTTTGTATATAATTTTCAATAGGGGCCCATAATTCCAAAAATATTTGAAAACCCAGAAAGAATTTGTTGTTGTTGTCATTGGAGCAACAAGGTACAGATGTTACTTTGGAAGATGGTGTCCCGGAAGGGTTCCGTTGGAGTCAGGGGTTGTGAGGAGAACAATTAGAATCAGGACACAGAGTTAATAATATTATTTTATGATGATCATCCAGAGTTAAACACAAGAAAGTGCAGGAAATCTGTCCACAACACTAAGGACATAGAATATTCAGCCAAGGGCCTGAGTCCCACAGCAATGTCAAACATGAGTCCAGATGAAAACTAGAGCCCATGACAATGCCTCCCATGAGCCCAACTGGAGGTCTAAAGCCCACAAAGAAGGACTCACACCAGTCTCTTTTATGTATCTGCACTGGGAAGGCCCAAAGATCAGTGTTGGAAGCCAGAGAGTCTATGCCAGCAGGGTGAAGGAGCTGTGCTGGTAGGTTGAGGGTTCTACCCTGGAGCCGAGAAGTCACACTCATAACAAAGACCAGGGCAATCCTGAAAAGCACCCCGGCCATCCTCAGCGACATGGGGGCCCCAAGCTCCTCTGATGATAAGCCCATTGGAGTACATGCCAGGAAGCCAGCATGATGAATTTGTCCTGGAGATTAAATGACACACATCTTCCCCTCTGGAGCCAGGATACAATGCTCGATATAAGGACCAGAGCTCCCTCAAAGTGAACCACAGCCACTCTCACCAACAAGGTCCCAAGCTCTTACGATGACAATGAATGAACTTAAACTGGGGAAGCTTATCATGATGAACTCCTCCAGGAGAACCAGCAGCTCAAACAGCAACACTTGGAGAAACCTACAATACCTGGCTCTTTTCTCTACATCTGTTTATGCTGGCAACTTCATCAGGTGGAACATCTACACTCAGCACCAGGCTCATTTAATACAACTGATGTTAAACTGACCACCAGTTTTTAATTCACAGCAGGTTCCTAAACTCCTGTGTTCAGCAAAAAGATGGACAAGACAGGCAGGGTAAAGAAAAAGCAGCAAAGGTCAATTAGGTGGCAGTACAGTCAGGTTAAGTGGGCTTGTGTTGACAAGAAATAACAATGGCATGAGCTCTTAGGCATATTTTGTTTAAGATTTTAAAATGCTGTAGCTAGGATCCAGGGTGTCTCTCACTGGTCTTCCAGAACAAGACTGAAAAATGGGGTGATAGGGTTCAGAGTCATGTCAGCTATGGGACACCATGTCCTGTCCCATAATTCACCATGTTAAGCTTGAGTATGTGACATGCGGTCCATACGGATGAACCTTCTTGTGTGCAGGCAGGGAGACAAGAAAAATCAATGTTCTCCCCTGCTCCATAGCTACTGGCTGAGATGGAGAAACACAGGCTGGGGAGCTATTTTGAAGATAACAAGATCTATGATGGTAGCCGGTTTGGATTTACTATTATCTTGTTTGAAGTCCTGTATTGCAGTCACTGTTTTGCTTTGATTAATTCTATTCTGTTTCTGTTTTGTTTGATTTTACTATGTCTGAAGGAATGGGCAGCTATTTTGAAGACAAGAGGCATTGTGATAACCATTGTTGATTTCCTTTTACCTTGTTTTAAAATCCTATCTAACTTACACTGTCTTGTTTTGATTGGCTTTATTCTGATTTATTCTGCTTGGTTTTATTGCCTCTAAAATACAATTTAAAAATAAAAAATAAAGATATCCTTTAGTAAAATTGTGAGTTGTATTGGAACTAAATATTATACCTACCCTGCGCTTAATAGACACAAAGTTGCAAAATAAGGAAAATACAATCCAAAGAGAAAAAGTAGCAAACGAAGGAGAAGAGAGCTTTTGGCGTGATTATATGAAGCACAGTTCTTGAAACATCCAGAAATTGCTGGAAGAAACTGTAAAGGACTGTATGTCCTAAAGTTACAATGAATGCATGAGTTAATGCAAATTATGTTGCATTTATCTAACATTTGAGTCTTACTCAAATGTCCTATGAATAGTTTGGATAGGTAAAAGTAAAATGACGTGCAGGTTCCATTTCTTATGTGTCTTTTCACCCATTCAATCTTAACGTACCCCTTTTACAGCTTAGATTCTACGCAGGAATTTCCAGGGGTTCTCTATTCTATACAGGTCTTCTTTCATTCCTGCTACTCCATTTATACTAAGTATCTTTCAATTTTGGTGAATTCTTTTCTTTTCATTGCAAACGTTTCCATACTACAGCACAATTAAGAATTTGACAAGTATAAATAATGACTTTTGAAAATATCCTAAAGCATAATATTTTACACAGTCTATTCAAATGATGGCTTTTACGAGACATTAACATGCAAGACTTTTATGAACATACTGTATATGTAAATCGTTTTTACTCATTAAGTAAAGTAGGAAATGTAATTATTCAAATGGATATCAAATTCTGTGGGAGGAATATCTTTAATTTGATTTGAATAATTTCAGGTATGTGTCAGTTAACTCAGCTGTCAGTGAGTAGGTAGATTTGGCTATTTACTAATAGGTTTTGTGATAATCTCTTTCTAAATAAACACTTATTTTTATTTGCCCTCTCTTTGCCATTACTATTGATTTTAAGTTTTTATAATGGTCCTCAAACTTTTTCTCATGTGTATCTGTTCATCAAGAAATAATGTGTCATATGTACAGTATTAAAATTTAAAGTATATATAGTATTAAAATTTAAAATATGAAATGTGTACTTATTTTAAAATTTAATTATTCATTTAGTGTATTCATAATCACTTATCATAGTTATTAGTCATTCATTCACTCACTCATTGAGCAAAAAGATGTCTAATAGTCTTCCAAGTCTCTGGTACTGGAAATTGCTTTTCATTTGCTTTCCAAAGTCCTTCTTTTGCCCAGCCTTTGAGGAGTTCCCAGTTTGAAAGAAATGTTTGCAGATCTCACAGGATATTAATTGCTACTTTTCCAGGGCTCTTCCTATCTTGATTGCTTCGTGAGACCCAGAACAAAACTTGCCCAGACTGTCCTCCAATCCTCTTGTTTCATATAGGGATTTTCTATCACCAGAATTTCGCCCCGTATTTCACACTGCTTCGTAGGAGTGAAGTGGCTCCTAAAATACAACACTAAAAATATTCCAGGTCCTCTAAATTTATATTATAAAGGGTTTTCACACTTAAGTTAGTAAACCCAAACAATTTACTGTAATATAAAGATCTTCATATACTCATCAGCAAATTCCTTTAAGAGCTCTCATGGTAATTGGGAAGGAGATGATAAAAATCCTCTGCCTGTGGTGTTTTCCAGCCCCATCATGATGGTTAATTTTATTAATCCAATCACTTTGGGTGGGTTTCTTAGTTATTCAGGTTGCTATAACAAAGCACCATAAACAGTGTGGCTTATATACAACAAAATTTTATTTCTCACCATTCTGAAAGCTGGAAAAGTCTGTAATTCAGGCCACAGCAGATTCAGTACCTGGTGGGCTGACGCTTGCTCTAGCCCATAGGTGATGAGGTGGTGGCAGGAGCAGGGCCACTTTCTCTGGAGCCGCTTTGTCCCACTCTGAAAAGTTGGGCACTCACCATCTGATCACCTCCCAGAAACACTGCCTCCTCCTAACATACAATGGTGATTAAGTCTCTGCCTACAAATTTTAATGGACAGAATCCTTCAGACCATAACTCTAGGTGGTAAAATGCCTGGTATTTGCTTAAACATTATCTTATGCATTTCTGTGAAGGTATTTTTGGTTAAATTTAACATTTAGGTAAATTGTTCACGTCTATGTTGCATGCATAGTCTTTTCTGTTCCTCTATCTGAATACCACGGACAAGGTAATTTATAGTGGAGCAAACCTTACTTGTCTCACAGTTATGGAAGCTGAAAGGTTTAATATGGAGCTCTCGGCAGCTGAAGGGCACCCCAGGGCTGCATTTTACTATGCTGGAGGGTGCTGCGGGGAAAGGCAGAGCAGGGACTGAGCGGGTTCTAGTCCACTTTTTACAGAGTAATCAGTTTAATCTTGAGGATTTCATCCTGACGGACATATCCAATCCTAATTTACATTCAGAGGTCTCATGTGCAAATACCATCAACATTTATATAAATTTGGGGGTTAAATTCCAAAGGGAACATTCAAACTGTGGCGTATGTTTATGCATAGGTATGTATTATTTTTCTGTTTCTCTGGAGAATCCTAAAAAATGCACTCACTAAAGAAAAGTGGTTAATAGTTTTTTGAGAAGAAGAAGTGACTTAAAATACTAGGAAATAATGTTTAATTGTCACATTAGGGAAAAGCAGCAACTTCTGAAAGTGTTGTTATTTAGCACTAAATGGTTATAGATGTATTTCTAAAGTAAAATATTTCATCACCAAGAGAAGTAAAATAAAAATATTACTTCAGTTTTCAAGCAAAATAAAATATCATTAATCATTAACTAAAAATTCTGAGAAGGTAATGGGGTGATAAATTGTGAACAAAAATACTGAAACATTAGGAAACTGTAACTGAATGGTTTCTTGCTAGTTGTAGCCCAAAGGAAAGTTCCAATCTCATTTTGAGAAAGTAAAAAAAATCTTTTCTTGTGCACATGTTTTTGTGTTTAATCTGAAGGACTCAGTTATGCATACAATAACATCAGAGGGGGGAAAGTTTGGCTACCACAGATGATATGGGAGGTAACAGCTGAGTGTAAATATTGAACGTGATACTCAAAGATAGGGAGATTATTTGCTGATAGGTTGCAGAGAAAAGAAGTAATTTTGGTTGATGAGATTCAGTTCAGAAAAACACGTAAGTAATTAACAGTGCAAACATCACTATTACAATACGGATAATTACTTTTAACAAAAAATACCTCTAATATTTTATCACTGCCATCTCTAAACTTTGAAATAGTAGTTAAAAACTGCGAGTATGTGAGAATTAAACTTCGATTAGATTAAAAAAGAGTCAGAGCATGAACATAGTTTAGAAGGATTCTTGGCCTTTATACCACATCATCTTCCAAACACACCTTAAAGCAGAGGAAGCAGAATTTTAAAGAAAATAATTTAGCAGATTATTTTTGGCATAAAATGTAATTTCTTACATATCTGAATATGTGAGACGAACTTTTCATACATAGACCACACCCACAATTCCTACCCATTTGTCTCTAAAACCCTTTTATTCTTTTCACTGAAGACTTGTGCACTATAATTTAAAAGTAGTTCATAGCAAAAGAGAAAATACGATATGATCAATATACTCTGTGCTGATCTTCTTAAGGAAATATTTTAAGTTGAATATGGGGAAAAGATTTTTTTCTTATCATCTTCAACTCCTTGGAAGAATCTTTCATTTTATTGATTCTCTGTCACTGTTAATAAATTCCTCTAGTGTGATAAAATTAAGTGGTTGAATTTTTGAGTGTCCATTTTTCTCTAGTGTGTGTTCTCACCTATTTTTCTTATTCTTGCTCTGCATAAGACATCCTTTCAGCCCTGCAAGTCATTATTTAGGTGAAAGAAAAGCAACTGAAAGGTAATACATCATGCAAAAGTAGATCAAATGCGTCTTCCCTGAGGGATCACAAAATTGTTTTGCATTTGCTGCAAGCAGTCTTGTCTTTGTTGAAAGAATACCTCATTTTACAAACACAATTAAAACTTAACCTTAATTTACCTGTACAATTTTATTAGCATTTATATTTATCTTTTTTGTTTATTATATTCTGTCAATTTTAGTTATTTTATTATGGAACGAAAATACAAATACAGGTCTCATGAGCTATTTCTCTTAAACAATGTTCATTTAGAAAATGGTCAACAATATTGCTAAGTACTTGGAAAATATGCATGATATGATGTGGCTTTAAAACTCAGATTCCTGTTTCTGACATTCGCTTAAGAACACATTAACCTTATCTGCAGATATTTCAATTTGGGAGATACAGATATACTCTTTAAGTCAGGGTTAGTGAAGGCATTCAATTCCATTAGTGAGTGTGTATCAACCTGTGTATCTTTCTTACTCTTACAGAAAAAATAGTTTGTAAGTAAGAAAATTCACCTGTCTCTTCAAAGATATTTTATTAACTAGATTCTCCATGCTATAAAGACTTATTAGTCAATCTAGGGAAGATATTTAGCAGTTAGTAATAGAAATTTGCAATATGATGGATATAACTGAAGCAGGAGGGAGGTCATTTTTAAAAATAAAAGTTGGGGCAGCTGACATGAAAATATTTTCTGAGAAATGCATTCCTGTATAGGCCTTTAGGAGGCCGGTAACCAAGAGAGATCAAGGAAGAATGTACAAAGGTAAGTCGTGGGATATGATTGCTTTATTTTCTGTTTCCTGGTGACCTCATCTACAGAATGCTGTAGGTTTTCAATATCCTTCTTTCATCCAAATGCAGAAAAACAACTACAATTTGTACACACACATGCACACACCCATACATGCACATAGTCACAGACACACATGCAACACACACACACACACACACACACACACACACACACACACACAACCAGCATTTAGAGTAAGACTCAAAAGCCCATCATCTGAGCAGGGCTCCCTTATACTCTGTCAAGGTGAGTCACCAGGTCCATCCACCACAGTAATTATCAGTTTGATTTTCATTACCATATTGGTAGCCCATCCCACTTTGCCTTTTCAGTATGATATTATAAACTCAAAAATTGACAAATAAGTGAGTTTATTATATCTGGGCCTATTTATCTTAGATAGGATTGACTTACAATTTCATGAGTGTAGTCCTTGTATTGGTTATTATAGTCATGTGGATTATTTGGATTATTCTGTAAAGACATACAAACTCGAACAAGAAAATGCAGCATAATTTAGGCTCTCAGAGCAACATGCCATGAGGTGCACATAGATTACTTCTGCTAAAATTAGGGGAGTATGGATGTTCAGATTTTGATTTCTAAATATGGAGACTACTGTCAACACTGTCTACAGGAGATTTAGTGAATGTTGGAGGAAATCTATCTGTAGTAGATTTTTAAAAAATCGGAGGGTCAGAATTGGAAATGCTGAACACAGTTCTTTCATTAAATTTGCGACAATGGAGAGCACAAAGTTGATGGCAGCTTGGAAGTGTTTTTATACTATTGTTACCTCTATTTATTTGTTTTGCAAGCTAAGCGAGACACAAGCTTCTCACCTGAAATAAAAAATGAAAGCAGTTTCTGAGAGTGAAGAGAGAAAATGTGTAGAGTGGCCACCTCAGTTATAAACGTGGACAACGGGGAAATAAGTGGACATGTTGGTGGCCTCGCTACCCTGATTAAGATTAGTGGTAGGGTTTCTCCTACTTTGTTTTTTATAAAACGGCACGTTTTATGTTTGCCAACAGAGTACAAAAGTGAAATAACTGGAAAAGGTGAGAGTTAGAGAGAGATAATGAGGGAATATAGAAATTAAGCTAAGTATGTAAGCACCAAGGAATAAAAGAATGGGGAACATGGCAGGGGCAATAAATTTCAACTCAGCCAGGGCAAAATGGCTGCTAGTGTCAGCATCATAAAGAAACAAACTAGAGAACAAAGAGAGAGTGATGAGGGACAGATGACCGAGCTCTTGACAGTAAGCTTATGGAAAGGGTTACAGCTTCTGATGATCTCAAAATGAAACGATGCGTCTCTGTCAAACTGTAAGAATATTAACACATGTAAAAGAGGCTGAAATGGACAAGGGACTAAAATATTAAAAAGTGACAAAAGAGAACTCAGGTTCGGGTTTCCTCAGGTTAAAACGCTATTTAAGAGGATCATATGACAGAAGGTTTTAACTTGGGAATTGTAAGAATAAGGGTTTAAAATGTCTGGAAGATATAAGAACTTGTGGCATCATACAAGGATGCTACAAAGACGTGAAAGAGCGAATCTCCTGCTAACAAAGGTGCAAGAGAGCAACACCTGGGTGCAAAAGAGATTTGGAAGGAAGAAGGACTTCAGAGCTTCAGAGAAGACCAGGCTGCAGTGACAGGAGTCCAGAGCACACAGAAGAATGCTCCCTACTTCACGGTGAACACTAAGTGCTGTTTTTAGGATGCGTTTATGTGTCTTCCCTCACACAAAGCCAAGTCCTCACCCAGTGAGCCACTGCGTTCCTGCCAGCATAAACTGCTTTCTATTAAGGACCTAGAATAGAAGAGCTTTGCATAAGCACATAGGAGAGAAAGTCAACGGGACTGAAATAGCATGATAGAGCAATGGAGTGGATATTTCAGGACCATAGTTACAAATGTACACATACGGTTTTGCAAAGCTAAAGTAATACTTAAGTACTGATAATGTGGAGAAGCAATTCCTTTTGCTTCTGTAACACCAGAATTACTATTGTTTCCTAGATAAAAATGACTAGCCTGAAATGTATGATTCAGGCTAAGAAACAGACAAGGACTTCTTCCAATTGGCCTTCATTTTGGGGGGAACAACAAAATACCATGTTTCATGAAATAAGTCCAGAGGCTTGAAGCATTTTAGCCTGGTAGGTAGAGGCAGTCTGATCCTGCCTTCTCTGCAGCTCAGTTTCTTCACCTGAAAAATATTATTGGACATATTTCTTGCTTAAAAATGTATCAGTTTATTTGAGGAATACTTTAATTATGCCATGGAAAAATGTAAGATTCATAAAATGCATTTGCCATTATGATTAACAATATCCTAATATTTGTGAAAGTATGATGCATGTGACTTATTCGTGGAGAGATGTAAAGGTCAAAAATTAAAGCAAGCAAGAGGAATCTCCAAAAACTCAGGCTTATTACTATTTGTTATCTAATCTCAAAAAGGGAATGAAGTCTATGTGATACTATTTAAGAATAACTTCCTTTTCTATGCAGCTCTATTGTTTACGTGATGTTTCTAACGTATGCTCACTTTCTAGCTGTTTAATCTCCACTGTGTAAAAATCCATGCTGATATTTATATTCTAGATTTTTGTTCAGATTTTACCTGCTTAATAAGACCAATTCCTACCATTGCAGCTAATCCTGTTGTTAAACCCAAGTCCACAAACTCCATTCATCTTACACTTTTGTCATAAACATTTCAGCTTCTAACAAACTACATAAGATAGCTGTGCATCCTATCTGTTATCAGCCTCTTTTTGCTAAGAGGAAATCTCCAGAATGCTAGGGACCCTTGTGTTTATCAATGACAAATCCTCAACAGCTAGAATGAACAACGTCCATAGTGCATGCTCTAAAATATGTCCTTTACTGCAGCTTCAAATCTTTCCTCGTATCTCCTTCAATATAGAGACATTGTCATAGGCTAAATTTTGTCTTCCTCCTACCCTACAAGAAGCCCTGCTGTCTAGCAGATTCTCTTCAAATAAGCTAGTAAAAGCCTCAAGAATGTGCTACAAACCTAACAGGGAAGAGATGATGATCACCTAACAGGAGGATCAATTTCCCTTGCTGGGGCTTGGAGAGAAGATTTCTTCATGCAGACACCCAGAGCAGTAATTATTTCTCCAGTCACATATCCAACATAGTTGCTTTCCCTTGTTTGTATTCCTATTCTCATTAATATACTTTATTAACCAGGAGGAGACTATTAGAAGAGACGTAAGTAAGTTGCCTGGCACCTAAACACATTAGTATATAATAGAATGTCAAGTAAATGAAGCACATTGCATAGCAGAGTCATTGAATTGTCTTCCAAAATATTTATCTTAGTGTGACCCCATATTCAGCACGACTCCACACTTAATTAACTGCATGGGCATAAACTAACTTATATTGACCTCCTCAGTTCACTTTTCACTAAATTTTCAAGCTTTATTTCTTTTAGATCACTTAGATGACCTCTAGACACCCAGGAAGTCGAGGAATAAGAAATTGATCCTGAAGATTGACAATACACACATATTTACCACGTTTGTGTGTAACACATGCTGCTACCCTAAACCTCCTGTGGAAGACTTGAGAAAGCAGTAATAAACTGTTCTGTAGTAATTCATATTTCTTATGTAAAATTTTTGTAAAAGTTTCAAGGCAAACACTCTCTTGCTTATAGGAAGCAGAGTGCTAAAAATGTTTAAATCAATTTAAAATACAAATGCTTATTTGAAGACTTTTTAAAAAAATACTGAGTATTATATACAAAACCCATGATTTATATAAAAAATAAGTTTAGGATAAAGTTGAAATAGTTTCCTC
The DNA here is from genome assembly GCF_034190915.1 of Cavia porcellus. Taxonomy (NCBI): domain Eukaryota; kingdom Metazoa; phylum Chordata; class Mammalia; order Rodentia; family Caviidae; genus Cavia; species Cavia porcellus. The sequence continues at coordinate 76,869,453 of NW_026947490.1, forward strand.
TTTACTGATCTTTTAATATCTGATATTATAGATATTATAAATAATGCATAAGCTATGAAATTTCAATAGCCATAATGTTAGAACTGTGACACCCAACCCACTGAAATTCCCCTAAACGTGACAATAAATGTGACAATAAATGTTTAAAGTTTGTCTTCCTCCTACCCTACAATAAATGGCTCATGTTTTCCATCGTTTTAGAACATATACATTCTGAACTCACAAAACTTAGAAGGTGAAACCTCAATTTAAAGTGCAAATAAAAATAAAATTTCTGAAATGCAGGGTAAACTGGCCTTATGAAAATATGCTAGAAATACGGACATGTTATATCCTGGGAGATTCTTACATATTCCCGCTGAGCTGGGTGAATAGGGTGAGCTCACCCTGCAGCCTACATAGCTTCTTCACTACCGAGAGTCCTCAGAACAGGTCCCTCCAGGTGTGTGTGCTGTGGCAGCAGTTTTAGGAGTTTAACGACACGAAGCCTCTTGATCTTATTCCGGCTGCTGTGATTAAACAGAGGCCCATCACTTACTGCAGCTTGCCGTTCACATTTGCTGAATTAGTACCTATTGAGCACTCCAAGTATTTAAAATATCAGTTGGCTTATAATGTCAGAGAGGCCCGAGAATACCACAAAACAGCACCAAGGAAGCATTCAATGCACATAAAAGAAGATTTAACATCTTTTGCCTTCAAGGTAAAAATTCAAGTTAAACGGAAACACTAAACCTCTTGTGAAGTTACAGGGGTCAGAAAATTTAATAACTATGTGGGACATGGACTGGAACCCACCATTTTATATATTTTGCACATACAAAAAGTATTGCATTGCTGATATTAAATTTAGGGATGTTGTTGGACAATTAATTTCTGTAGACCCAGGTTTGGAAAATTCTTTCCACAAAATTTGTCTATCTTTCTAAAACAATCTATGAATAGTTATTTTTTGGCTTTAAATGAAAACTTCAAGCTCTCAGTGGCATCTTTATTTTATCATCAAGTATGGAATGCCTAAAGGCAGTGAAACTGGAATATCCCATTGGTGGACTATTTGGAAATGTCATCTAAACCGTGTATCATTCTGTAATCTCAAGGTCTTTCCCTAACTTCCAGGAAATGAATTAAAGACTAAAATGTACCTAAGTTTATGTATTTTAGCTTTAGGTAGATGATCTATGGATACAAAAAATGGGGTTTCAAACATTTTTGTTTTTATAATTACACATGAGATTAATAACAGAAAAAGGTTAGTTGCTCTATCAAGATAATCTGTTCCTTTTTCATTCAGGGAACAAAGTAAGTGTTAAAAATTAGCTGGCAAGGCTGAAAAACTACAATCTAGATGGGCCTTTTACCATCCAGGAAAACAGCTCAGCGACCATCACAGAGGGCTTGCAAGGCTGTTTGGTTCACCATCATTTATACCTGTGGAATAAAGACTACAACACTGCATTTTTCCTCCTAAAATATAAGAGAGGAGCTGCATGTATTCTTTTCTCTCAGTTTCAACTGGTATGAGTTTAATTACCTGACTACTTAGCTACGAGCCTAGGAAACAGCTAGGATCAAAGAAGGATGCTAGAAAATTAATGTCTCTCCATGGTACACTTGTTGATGAGTACATCGTAGAGAAACTACTTCATTGATGTCATTATACATGAAAAAAGATATTTCACATCTAATACGGTGACCAAGAGGAAAATTTGAGCATGAAAATCAAGAATATGCAGATAAGGATGAATATAAAATTCAATATACAACCTTAAATTAATATGGGTACATTTGTGCCATTATCAAAGGTCGGCATTCTGTCCTATTGGATGTAGTCATTTTGTTTCATTTTGTCTCACTAAGAAAATAAATAAATTTTTAAATGTCTCTGATATTCATTTGCAAAGAAGTTTAATAAATAGAATTCAATAATTTAAACTACAACTAGTATTTTTTATAGTAATCACAAGTTTAAAGGTTACAGGAAATGCAAGCTTGAAAGCACAAAGTTATGAATAATGGCATTTTCCCATTACTTGCTTTAGTTTTGTTTGATTTATGTTCTGCATTTTTAGCCCTAGTTTTAGCACAACCCCTGTCGGGCCATTTTTTCAAATTTCTGCATAATAGGCATTAAAAGAATTCATTTTTTTAGAAAATCAAAATTTTTAAATTATTTCTTTTCATCTTTGAATTCAATTATATTTTTTAGTTTTTCTGTTTGTTTTGTATTGATTTTTGAGACAAAGGCTACTATGTAGTTCAGGCTGGGCTTGAACTTGCTATGCAGCCCAGACTGACATTGATTGCACAGCAATTCTCCTGCTTCATCTCCTGAGTTCTGGAATTACAGGATGCACCACCACCACAGAAAATTAGAAAATCCGTAGTTTTACAAAGAATATAATGCTTGATTAAAAATTTTCCATGCCTACTTTATTCTTATAGTTCTAGAGCAGATTCTTAGATTATTTTTATTCTGAATGGATGTTTGCAGTTCTTTGATAATTTTAGATGATTATCATATTATTTAGGCCACTTCTGAGTCACTCTTTTAAAAATGATGCCTTTGTTTTAAAAAGAGGAGTAATCTTGTACAATGAAATATACCATTATTAAAATGGTAAAAGAAAATCAGAGTGTAGAAACCAAACTCTGTCACATCTCTAGAGTGCTAACTCACATGCAATACCAAGCTGATTATTATTATTATTCACACATGAATCAGTCCCTGTAACTCACTAATCATGATCATAATCTTTTCTGGAGTTTCCCCCTACTTTTCTTTCATTTCATGCCATTTTTCTGATGTGTTATGTCCAAATGATATTCATTTCAGATGTAATCAACAGTATCACAGTGATATGCTGTCATACTTCCAGAGTTGTTAACTGTTCTTAACTTTAACTTGAATTATATATGTTGACAATTATAAAAAGCACGTATCAGTTTCAGAATTTCTATTCTCTTACATATAGTGTCCATAACCCATGCAATTATCTTATCCGCCACTGAATATTTCTTTTTTTTTTTTTCAGTGAATATTTCTTCAGGACTCACTAAGAAGGAGGCACTGTACAAAGAACTAGGGCTTCCAGGATAAATACAAAGAGACAGAGAATTTGTCTAAAAATTTATAGTTTACTATAAAAGACGGGGTAGATGTTAATGAAAGAATCTCATATTTAAACTTGAAACTGTAGGTTCAACAAACACTTCAGAGAAGAATTACTGTTTTCTAGCATTCAATAAAGATAATCAATGCAGTGAAAGAGGAAGGTTTCCCTGATAATGATTAGCTAAGCTGTGTTTCAGGGAAATACAGGAAATAGCTACATAAAATTAAACCCTGAAAAAAAATATTATAGATATCAATTTTGTCAGCAAGGAAAACAGGTTAAGTCTGGTAAATTATATCTAGACCAGGCTTATCGAACTGCAGAAAGAGAAAAAGATATCATAGAAACTAGATGGGAAGGTACGTATGAAAATAAGCTGAACAAGCATATAGATTTTTACTTGGTTGTCAGAAATATTTTAAGCATTGGGTGATATGAGCAGCTTTATGGATTCAGGAATCAAGAACCAAGGTGAGAGAAACATCATTCCAATGATGTACACCCCACAATGCCCACTTCTTCCAGCCACCATCACCTCCAAACAACACACTCAGTTATGGATGCATCTACTGATCAGTCCTCCAATGACTGTAGCAGCCCCATGATCCAATTCCCTTCCAAAATCCCCACAACTGACCACATAAACCTGTGGGGATACATTGTAGACCTGAGCCATAACGATTATGATAGTGAGGAAACAGAAAGTTTTGCACTACAGCCACTTAGAAGGTAAAATCATTAATATTTTCTGGTTGCAAAGGAATAAAGGAGGACTGAGAATGACCCCATCATTTCTGGCTCATCCAACAATATAAATATAACTATTATTGGTACTGTACTCACAGCAAAGTATATGATGAGAAATAATTTTTAGTTTAGGAAAATTTAATTTGCATTAATCTTAAGCTGTCCAGATAAATGCTCGTGTAGGTAGCTGAATACAAAGCACCGATATTCATAGAACTATAGTCTGGAGTTGTCTGCGTAGATAAAAATATAAACCTCAGCCGTGAGTGTATCTTCCTAAGTATAACATATGAAATGAAAATTAGAATAAATTTTTAAAATCTTGTGAAGATGCTCAGCTTGTAATGGCTCAACAGAGGAAGATGAACATACAGAAGAAAGAAAAAAGGTATAAAGACATAGAACTGGTAAGATCATGTTAAGCCAAATAAGCCAAGATAAAGCATCTAAAGATGAAGACAATTACTAATAATGTTGCATGCTTTAAAAGTGTACAGAAGATACATAGCAACCTTTTCAGTAGATTTAATGACATCTTCATTGTCCTAATTAATGGTTTGGTCAATTTTGTTTAACATTGCTTGAGTGATAGATACTCAATTATAATTTAAGACTTTTACAAATAAAAAAGTATGTATTGAATAGGATAAGAAAATAGAAAATCATAGTACAGACCTTGTGAGGATCTGGGTTGCAAAGTATAAATAAAAAAAGAGATACTTTTATCATCAGGGAAAGAAAAAGACGGTGCGTAGCTAAAAAGGTATCTGTCCTTTCAGTAGAAATACTAGGTATTTGGCCTTCTGGTGATTTCTACTTTGTCTGTCCAATAGGGCTTTCTCAGTCAAAAATTCAATGAGAGTGGGAGGTTTGAAAATGCACTTCTAGAAAGCAAGACAATATGCACAAATTAAACAAACAACTGGAACAACTGTTAACACATTCACATGTGGGGGCATAGTCTTCACCAAATCTTAATTTTATTAGGGTTATAGCATTAATAGAAAAAAGAATGTTTCCTTTTAGCTATACATCGAACAATGTATAGCTAAAGGATACTAAGGGATTACAAAAATAATAAATATGGGCTGAACTAGAGTATTTCTAGGGTATTACTTGGATATCAATCTTTTATATATTGTGAGGAAATTGTCATATTTTAAAAAGTTTAAAGATTTTTGACTAAACATCTTAAAAGAAAACTAGAGTTTTCCTTTGAAAAAACTTAAACATTTGAAAAATGGAGATTTTGGACAAGACTCAAAATTTGTCTAATTTTAATGAGTATCAGTGGTGTTATTGGCACAAATATCTAGATATACTACACGTCAACAAAATTAGATAGTTTCTTGGTCTAACTCAAAATCTAACGAAAACCAGCGCTATGTTCCTAAAGATGTGAGTTAACACTTTTAAGCCCTTTCCGTCAGTCATAGAAAAAGGTAAACAGTAATAGTTCGTAACAGGTGGTTTCAGCAGAGGCTGGAAGGTGATATGCTGACAATACACAATGGAGCCAAGGAAGCTGCATTCCATTTCAGTACAGCAGAAAGGCTTTTAAAAATACTACTAGGTTTGCAGTAGATAGATCAATATATTTATTTCTGCAAAACTAAAAGACACCCATATTTTAAAAGATGGATTGTAAAATTATAGGTTTGGTGGTGTATCTCAGGCTTCTTTGCAATGCCTGACAGAGACTCAAATAGTGAATCAATAATGGATTCTCTCCATAAAAGTGTTTTCTGGAAGTAGATATGATAAGCTGAAAGAAATTCAGTGACACATGAGAATGGAAAAAAGCATGTGTAGTCAAAAGTGAAAAGACGAGCAGGCTTTTTTTAAAGTGGCAACTCCGTATAAAATAAATTCTCAAGGGTTATAACCCAAATTTTGTGAATGGAAATCTCTGGTTTTCTGTGTTTGGCTTTGGAGTGGAATGTGGTTTATTTGGTGATTCAAATTTCCTCTCATCAGTGGACACAGAAAAAGAAGCAGAGAACCAGATATCCATCTCTCCAATTACATGCTGCATCAAAACTACTATTGATTTTAAAAGTTATTAACAGATTAATCCTCTATTCATGCATACACGGAGAAATGAATTACAGTGTGTACACACAGGGGAACAGAGTTTTCATGCACAGAAAGGAACAAACTGGACAAGTCTAAAAAAGACAATGTTAGGTGAGACTCATATCCTGGGTAATGGTATTTATACACACTGTGCAGACCACAGAAATCAATAATGACGGGACGTCGATTGGTGACTTTCATGGACCACGGGTACAGTCTCATGTGCAGAACTTACATAGCTGGTAAGAAGGAACAAAAATATTTAAAATCATATAGAGGTGGTGTTGCTCAACCTCATATCGTAGCTCTATCCCCCCTGAGCTGCTGGATTTAAAATGGTTCATTTCATATTATGTAAATTTCACCTCAACGTACCGCAGCATTTAGTAGTTATTTTATAATTTTAATGTGCCATGCATTATGAATGAAAATGCTATAAATGTTAAAAGCAAAACATTGGTGCAAATTAAAAACCATTATGTGGTATACAAAAATGTGCATCATTTATTGAGCCTCTATGATTTCACTGAATTCCCCAAGAATTTCTTTGAGGCATGAATTATTATTCTCTTCTATCATATTGAGAAATCAAAATTCCATAGTTTGTGTAACTTGCTCAGAATTGTACAGATTGTAAATGTAAAGATTGAGCTTTTTTTTTACTGACTTCAAATTCAGAGACTCAAATAGTGAATTCATGTGATCATGATTCTCTGTCCCTTATCACAGTAGTTTGAATTTTCAGTTACATACTTTTTTAATGTCAGTTCATTAAGTTATGACTTATGACATAAACAACATGTTCTCCACCACCATAAAAGAAAAAACTATAAGGAATCACCAAAACAAGGAAAGTATATTTTGAAGGTGATGAAAATGCAAAGAAAAAAAACTTTAATATACATGGAAGCTATTTATTTATTTATTGGTACTGGGGATCCAACTCATGACCTCGTGCTTACCAGAATGGCACTTATGCCAGTGAGTTAAATCTGTAGTCTGGAAGCAGTATGTTTAATTTCACTTTTTAATATTAAAAATAAGAGAGAGGCTAAGAAGGGACAATTGATAGAACTATCAACGAACAAGGAGAAAAGTTACCAAGTTTCAAACCTTCGGTTAATGACTCCTGTGTTCAGCTCAACAAAGGAACACCCCAAGTTGTTTCACTTTGACATTTGACAACATCAGAGGTAAGGAGAAAAATTTCGGGCTTCCCCTGAAAAGACAAAGAGAATAATTTAAAAGCAAATGCTAATCAAGTGATCCTGGAATTCTCAAAAAGGATGAAAATGGAAGACCATTGAGCAGAACCTTTGCAGTTGAGAATAATTATATACCAGACCACCTAGCAGTCCAGTTGCCAAATATAAAAGCACTCAGAAAATCCACATCTCATGAAACAAATGAAGGAGAGCAAAGCAAAACAAGACACAAAATGAAAGTAGGAATGTAATCACAGAATGTGATGAAGTCTGCTAAGGAGAATTGTGTGTGAGATCTACAAAGATGTCAGTGGTCAGCGTTCAGGAAACTTCTTGGCAGACAAATTGGAACATTTACAAAGTAGTACAGAGCACAGAGCAAACCATGCTAATGAAAAACAGCTCTGGGCAGAAAAACTCTATAAGAAAATAATCAAAATCAAAAATATCTTTGCTATATATGGTACAGATTTGCTGCATATATTTAAAGAATTAGTTACAATAATGTTGAGAATTTTAAGGAAAAGAAGATTAGAGGATTATGAAAACAATATTTCTCATAAACAGAAGTTTGTGTGTAATGTCCACATTTGGTAAATTAAGAAATTACAGTATTATATAAGCAATTCCATAGAAATGTGTAAGAAAAAATAGACAAAAAGAGATAAAGGTATTGGAAAAAAACATAGCAAAATATTAGGGCAAAACCCCTTTATTTTATTAGAAGCATTTTAGTAAGTTTTTCTATACTTTAATTACATACATATATTATTTGATAAAGATAAAAATAGCTTAAAAGAGGGAAAGGAATGGAATACATTCTGTGGTGTTGAATACTTTCTGATTTTATGAAGGTAACTTCTCAAAAAACTTAAAAATGACAATGTACAATAGATACTTACACATAAATCTCAGCTGTTGATAATAAGACTTAAATAAAATAATGGCAAATGATGGCATATATTGCAATGTAATGATAAAGAAAAATATGAGTTTGATGGAGGAAACAAACATTAGCATAATAAAGGAAGAAAAAATAGTCTTAATAGATAGTAGACATAACTAAACATTCATTGTAGTTTATAAAGAAAATCCTATAATTTCAGGAACAGAAAAGTATCTTGCAGATATGACAAAAATACCTGAAACAATCACTCAGTATTATCTTTAATAACTAAATACTAGAAGAAGTTTCTAATATTCACCAAAGATGGTTATGATTGTCTCTATCATTCTGGTCACTTTGAGTAAAACATTAGGGCAATGAAAGTTAAATAGTTTAAACATTGGGAAGGCAGCAAATTATTTTTCACAAATGACTGCTGCCTACCTGGAATACACATGAGAATAAATTAAAAATCTATTAAAATTTCAAAGAGAGCTTATTAAGGTGGTCTGCTGTAACATAAATACAAAAATGCTAATAACTTTTTATACCAGTAATAGCTAGTTGAAATTGTGAAGCCTATAAAATCTAATTACAACAGCAAAGTGAAAAATACTTAAGAATAAACAAAATAAATGCAGAGAAATTATTTAGAGATACCAAATTTTTCTGCAGGAGTGTGACCAGAGTTGCATATTGGCAGAATAACAATAACTAAAACAGCAAGTGTCACCATTTTCACTGAACTATATTTCTGTCAGATGCCACACGAGGATTCTAGAATCAACACATGCAGATACTCTTAATTTTCTGGGGATGTCTAAAGTTGCACATATTTCATGTTTACAACACTGGAAGCTCCTCTCTCAAGACCTGAAGGTCTAAAGTCTGAAATCAAGGTGTCCATGGGGCCAGTTGCTCTCCAAAGTTTGTGAGGAAGAACTGTTCTTTGCTTCTTTTGGCTTCTGGTGATTTCAGATGCTCTGTGGTTTGCGACTTCACCGCTCCGATATCTACTTGTGAAGTCACAAGTCCTTTTCTCTTTCTCTTTGTATCTTTCAAGACAACACGGGATGCGTTTAAGACCCACTCACATAAAACCAAAGCTAATCTCTTCTTAAGATTCTTAGCCCATGTCTATCTGTAATGTAACACTGACAAATTATAAATTATGATTTGCTGATCTCATTAGTGAAGGTTTATTTTTCTGTAGCCTTCTATTGTACAATGTACTGCGTAAGAATTGAAAATGCATAAAATTTTAAGGGAAATATAGTGTATCTGCCACACACAATAATACTTAGATACCTACTGTTTAAATGGATCTGTACACGATATGTGTATTTGCTTTGCCCTTTTAAAAAACCAACTGAGAATAAAACCAATATGAATAGATAAACTAACCAATTATATTCTCAAAATTCTTACTGTTCCGATACATTTTTATTTCATCGGAATTTAGATGCAGTGCTGCATGTTTCTTGCGGGAACTCTTTCTGGGGAAGACAGAGAAAATACAAATAGCTAAAGCAATTTAGTACATGATTAGAAGGAACTCTCATTAATGGGTATTAAAATGTAGGCTAAAATTAAAATGATTAGTAAAATGTCATCTTCCTTTAGAAATGAATGAATTAATCTTAATGGAACCAAATGGAAATCCATAATCAGGTTATGCATGTATGTAAACACAGCTCTCGGCCACCTCTCTCACTACTACATCTGTCTTTGCACTATCTTGCCACCCACCCATCTACAGACTTGTCTTGGTGTCTTTCACTGCCTTGAATAAGTTTCCACAAATTTAAGGGCTTAGAAGAAAACAAATTTATCATCCTGGCTCTGGAGACATGAAGTTTACGGTGAGTCAGGAGAGCTACACTCCTGAAGACTCCAGCAGAGAAGCCTGCCGCTCCAGCTGTGTTTTGCCCTGTTTGAGACCTGGGAACTCCAGGTTTCAAGCTAAAAATTCTGAAGTCCTTTGTGGCACTGGCTTTTTTTTTTTTTTTAATGGAGTATCCAATCTGAGAACAAGTGTCGTAGGCTACACAACCCAGACATCGCAAGGATTTCATCTCTTCTGTTCCTGCCACCTAAGTCCAGGTCGTTCCCATTTCTCACCTCGGTAAATGCAGTAGCCATGGAGTAATTTCTCTCTCTGACATATTTCACTTTTTTTGCCTCTGCCTCTGTCCAGCACCACCCTTCTCTTTGTCCATTCTTCAATCAATTCCTGGCCCTCTCCATGTGCTGCAGTGGAGCCGTGGCACTGTGGCTCACATTTCCTATAACGCTCTTTCCTCCAATATTCAAAGTGTTCTTACTGCTTTTAAGTCTTTTTATAAATGTGACCCCAGTGAGACTAGCTCTGATCTCTTCCCATGCCCGTTACTTTCCTTTTAGTACTGCCCAATATACCACCTCTCTTTAGAACTGATCCTATTGCTTGTCTCCTTAACTGGGATATAAGAACATCAAACACACGGATTTTTCTCTCCTGTTTCATTTTTTATCACTATAGTCTCTTTTCTACCCAGAAAAAATAAATATTCATTGAATGAATATCAACTGTACAAGTGAATGCCAGTAGTTAAATGATCAGTGTGAAAACTAGGATATAATGACATATCCAATATTAAGTCAATTAATTAAATTTTGATACATTTATAAATTGCAATATTTTGTGGGCAGTAGAAATCATAAATTAGAAGAACATTTACAAGAGGGAGTGCTTAATAAAATTTACAAAGCACTGTGACAGTCCAGTATTGTTTTTATACAAATATGCATTGCATTAATTGTGGTTACCAGTGGGCTACATGCTTATCAATAATTTTTGTTTAATTATTTTTATGTATCTGAAAATTCTATTTTGACTACAGTATGCAGATCGGAATTTAATAATAAAAATAAAAATTTATAAATGTTGATATCTAAAAACCACATGTGTGATTTACAATGTTTTCATATATTCCTTCATTCATTATTTTACATTTAACATATTTTATGAGATAAGAGGACTTAATTAATCCTAATATCTTTCAAGTTCTCCTAAGTAAAATTATACGTTTATGGAAATAAGAATCAAAATTCTAAAGTTAAAAAATCCTATTTACCTTATCTTTTCCAAAGTTAAACTTCTGACTTTATTTATTATTATTTACTTATTATACTTTTATCTTTATATGAACTTCTTCATAATTTTTGCAATTTATTTAATATCAAAATTTTTTATCATTCTACAATTTTATGCTCCTCTATACTTTGTCTGCTGGTGATGATATTTCTTTACATTACTTCATTTATGTTCAAAGATAGGTGAGAATTTTGTAATTAATTTTACTGGTGAGTTTTATATATACATAATGGTCAGATTCATCATAAAGAATTTTTTCCCATACATTATATATTCTAATTCTTATTTTTTCTCATCCTCTTCTCTTTTCAACCCTTGCGTATTTACAAAAGCTGTTTTCCATTTTTTCTTTTTTCTCTTCCCTTCCTTCTTTTACCCTCCCTCTCTCTTATCCCCCTTTAAGTTTGAACATTGTCTTCCCCATTTCACAATGTCTAGTGTGTATTTTGGTCCTTATTTACTCTTTCAGCTTCTCTTGCATGGAATCGCTAGTTGTAGTTTTCTGAGGAATCTCAATTCTTGTTCCACAGTGGTTGCACCAGTCTACACTCTCCAAGGACAGTGGGAAAAGGTTTCTTTCTTCTATACCACTGCCAGTATTTCTTATTGGTTGATTACTGGATGATAGCCATTCTATCCGTAGTTAGTTGTCTTTTTTGCATCTCTGAAATTTTCAGTGATGTTGAACATTTTATTATATATTTATTTGACATTTGTAATTCTTCATCTGAAAAGTCTCTATTCATTTAAGGTGCCCATTTTTGGACTGGTTATTTAAATCTGAAGGTGTCTAATTTTTTAGTTCTTTATATATTCTAGCTTTTAGTCCTTTATCTGAATAACAGCTGGCCAAAATTGTTTCCCATTCTGTAGATTGAAGTGAGACATTTTCTAACCACTAATTAGGATAATTGAATTTCTCAGTTATCTCCTGTTCAGATGGGGCAAATAAAAATAAACAATAATTCAATTCTAAAAACAAGATGGAGTTTGCAAATTGATGACAATCTCTTATAATACTTCATTTGATATTCTGATTATTTATTTCTTCATTTCCTTTATATATCTATTGGCTATTATGATTATGTATTTCTTCATTTGTCCTTTATATCTACAACATGAGATTTTATCTGTGCTCAGATTTATTTAGCACAGTATGTTTAATTAGCTTTTGATGGATCAAGGTTTAAAATTAGTGATAAGTGGACCTGAATATTTTCAAAAACATTTTATATTTAGATATGACTTTTCTTAATTGGTAGTTTTTTCACATGGGAAGTATAAAGGGAGGGTGTGAAATGTGAAAATAATCATTTAATGTTATCATACTTTATTTTTCACTGCCCTATTTTTTTTTCTTTGATTATGTCATTGGGTGCTTAAAATCATGTCCCTTCTTTCTGTAATTTATTTCAAAGCTGTACTATTTTCACAGCCTGTAGAGAAGCCAGTGTGCTTCTCATTAATACCCATGTTACTTGGACATTGATTAATGTATAACTTGGCTTATTGATATGCTTGGAAATCAGCTTTAAAGGTTTTAAGTACTTACAAACACTCTTTTCCAAACACAAGTTCTTTAATTATAGAACATACTATTTGTAGGTTAGTATATATACTCTTTCACAGATATGTAGAATGAACTTAATGAAAAACCATTTATGTAACTTGACATGGTGAATGATAGAAAAAAAAATTTTCACACCAAAATTATATGTGATATCAGGTTCCCTGTGACAAAATTAAAAGAAAGAAAACATGTTTGAGAAAGAAATGCAATTATAACAAATACATTTTTTTAAAAAATGATCTGAAATAAAGTTGAAATTATCTGAACATAAGAAAAGAAAGCAAAACGGGTCTATTCTGTAATTCAGTGTTGTACCACATAATACGTGTAGTAATGAGTGCTCAGTACTGAGTCTAATTATCCAGAATTTCAGTCTTGATGCTAACACAGTAATACATATTTGCTCAAGCAAATCATTTAATAAAATTTTATGTAGAATGAGAGATTCTTAGATTACAATACTGTTGTGAGAATTAAATAATATTTGCATGTGTGAAGGACTTGGCATGCTCCTGAGCTGCATAAAACCCACAGCCAATGATAGTAATCACCACTTTTATACATACTCTGGCCTCCTGCAGTACATCCACTAATTCCCTGCCCAAATCCTCTGCCTGGTATTAATTCTTCAATCTACTCTATTTTTCATCTATATATTGTATTCATTTTAATGCTAGAAGTACACAACTATATTCTCAAAGGTATTCTTTTCCTGTTGATCACTTTCCAGTTATAAGGTGGCCAGCATAAAATTAGTCAACTTCTAAAAATTCTTATATTTTGAAATTTGTCACAAAGGTTTCACTTGTCAAGGAGATGTGAAGCCAGAAGTTATCTTCCATGCTCATGAAATCACGTTAATTTCTTTCATGCAAAAAGCATTGAAATTTTAAAAGTACATGTTAGTTGTGCATGTACTTTCACTTGTATTTCCCCCTCTTCCATTTTTACTTGAAGACCTGCTTACCAGAACATTTTAATCCCATCCTATGATTCAAATGAGGGAATTCTTAAAAATGTAACATTAAACTCAAGTAAAGAAAGATAGTAAAGCAAAAGTTGTCAAGGCCACAAAAGACTAAAAGTAGATCACATTTTTGGCCCATAGTAAGATGATTAAAAAGTGATAAGATTATTTTAACAAATACAGTATTTCCTGCCTTGAAAATTAATGAAATGCCACTATGGCATCTGTAGCATAAATGACTCAAACATGGGCAAACACTAGGACCAATCTTCACCCCAGTGACCTAGCAGATGGTGATCGTCATGCAGGAGTCCTAGGCTATGGTCATATTCACAACCCAATTATTACAAACAGAAATCATTTTATTGTTACAACTGCACCAATTTGAGTTAAACTCTTTGTTTGCTTTACTAAGGCATGAAGTCTCTTAATTAGTTAAAAACATCATCCTGCCAGTTCATAGTTCATATACTTTTACATCATAAACTCTGATGAGTTCCTTTGGATTGAGGGTGTATCACTCAACTTTTCTGTATTACCAAAAGGAAGAATGCAAACCTAATAAATAATATAACTGAGAGAAAAAGTCAGATTGAATGACTGAGTTTTAATCAGCAATTGTTTTTTTAAAGTAGGACGGTTTTATTCCGGCTCACAGTTTGTAAAGTTTCAGTCTGTAGTTTGCTGACTCCTAGCCAGGGTGGCAGGGCAGGGGAGGCCCAGAGGAGAAACAGTTCATGCCCAGCAAGGAAGGAGCCATGCAGCGAGCAGCCGCAGAAGCACCAAGCTTGCCTCTTATTATCCTTGGCCCATTTCTTACCACTATCCTGATAGGACTAGAATATTATAATAGTGGTAGGCTGCAGGGAAAAGACTTGCAAGGCACTGCTTTATTGCGGAGAGAGCTCCCAGGCAAATGTGAAGACACAAGGAAGGCGGAAAGTAGCATAAAGTGTAGTAGCGGAATTTGTAACCGCTGGCACCTGTTTCAAAGAAACCTTTAGCATACTACACTAACACAAATCTTTATATTAAGAACCCACTTACTTCATTTTTATTATCTAACATATTATATCCATCCATCCAAAAAGCACAATCCATGTTAAAGAAAATATCTTTGGATATAAAAATATCATTGGAGTGTGGGATCAAAATCACACTCCAAGGTAACACAAAGTTTGCAATTTTCTGTCAGAGAATTTGGGATTAAAAACATATTAATACATAAAAGCTTTGAGTGAGTAATAGAAAAGACCAGATATGCAGTACAGAGTAGAATAAAGTCAAAACACAGGATTAGAAAAAAATTAAAGGTCAGACTAAGTGAGCTTGAAGAAAAATTAAGGATGCCTTTGTCCAAAAGTTTGAATTCATCAAGGAAATAATCAGTGATCTTGATGATGTGCTTACAGGAACCTTCAAAACTGATAGGAAACATAAAAGCTAATAGAAAAAATGGTATCTGAGACCCATGGGGCAATTTGAGAACACACAACCAAGGTATAATTGGGCTAACAGAAGGAAAGCAAGAAAGCAGAAAGGAAATCAGAAACAAGGGAGGGAGGGAAAGGAAACAAAAGGCAGGAAAAATATTTGAAGAAATGACAATCGATAATTTTCCAAAAGTAATGGTCACTGTAATCCTTGTAATCCAGTAATTTCAGAGAAAAAAACAACCAGGATAAGTACAAAGAAGTTTACACCAACACTTGTCATAAGCAGACTGCAGAAAATCCGAAAAAAAGAGACAATGTAGAAGACCAGTGATTGGCTGGGGTGAGAGGAGGGCGGAGCCATGAATAAGTGAAGCCCAGAGCATAGGCGTAAGAGTCACGCTGTACATTATGCTGCTGTAATGGCAGATTTAGAATATTTAAACTTGGGAATATCGGTAAAATTAGAATTGTATGGCACAAAGAATAAATCTAAATGTATACCGATTAAATATCCACAAAGAGATGGAATGATTTCAGGAATCTGCAAGGGAATCTAGCTGTACTACAAATGAATACATACTCTCACTCAAGGGAAAGAGGAGAAAAAAGGTCTGACCTAAGTGTTTTTGCAAAATAGTAGGGTCTATAAAACTAAAGCAAAAATGTTACACGTGAGCACTATCTTGAAATTGATAAAGTTGAGCTGCCGCGCATGGCCATAGGTCTGCAGAGGAGGAGCTGGGCAGATCTGGGGTGCCCTCACTGGCCTCTCTGCGTGTCTGGAGGACTCTGGATTTCTGCGCCCAGACTGCTGGAGTTCCCTCAGGCTTCCAGGTGCAGTGAAGGAGAGAGGTGGGTTTGAGGCTTCCACATCAGCCTCCCCATTCCCGGCTTCATTTGGAGACCTGCTGAGCTCCCAATAGGTGGGCTGGCCCACACTACCAGCCTAGCCCAGCCTGTTTAGCAGCCGCGCCTGGCCACAGGTCTGCAGAGGAGGAGCTGGGCAGATCTGGTGTGCCCTCACTGGCCTCTCTGCGTGTCTGGAGGACTCTGGATTTCTGCACCCAGACTGCTGGAGTTCCCTCAGGCTTCCAGGTACAGTGAAGGCGAGAGGTGGGTTTGAGGCTTCCACATCAGCCTCCCCATTCCCGGCTTCATTTGGAGACCTGCTGAGCTCCCGATAGGTGGGCTGGCCCACACTACCAGCCTAGCCCAGCATGTTTAGCAGCCGCGCCTGGCCATAGGTCTGCAGAGGAGGAGCGGGGCAGATCTGGGGTGCCCTCACTGGCCTCTCTGCGTGTCTGGAGGACTCTGGATTTCTGCGCCCAGACTGCTGGAGTTCTCTCAGGCTTCCAGGTGCAGTGAAGGAGAGAGGTGGGTTTGAGGCTTCCACATCAGCCTCCCCATTCCCGGCTTCATTTGGAGACCTGCTGAGCTCCCGATAGGTGGGCTGGCCCACAGTAACAGCCTAGCCCAGCCTGTTTAGCAGCCGCGCCTGGCCACAGGTCTGCAGAGGAGGAGCGGGGCAGATCTGGGGTGCCCTCACTGGCCTCTCTGCGTGTCTGGAGGACTCTGGATTTCTGCGCCCAGACTGCTGGAGTTCTCTCAGGCTTCCAGGTGCAGTGAAGGAGAGAGGTGGGTTTGAGGCTTCCACATCAGCCTCCCCATTCCCGGCTTCATTTGGAGACCTGCTGAGCTCCCGATAGGTGGGCTGGCCCACACAACCAGCCTAGCCCAGCCTGCTTAGCAGCCGCGCCTGGCCATAGGTCTGCAGAGGAGGAGCTGGGCAGATCTGGGGTGCCCCCACTGGCCTCTCTGCGTGTCTGGAGGACTGTGGATATCTCTGCAACCAGGGAGGGTCCACAGGTTCCTGAAGCACTGCGGCCTGTGGTGAGTACCCTAACCCGGCTGCGATTGAAGAACTGTGGAGCTTCCAAGGGGCAGGTGGGCGCACAGTCTCCCTGAGGCCCAGCTTGTCTGGAACTGCGGAGTTCTGAGCAGGCAGAGGAGGGCCACTGGTTCTGTAGGCCCAATGGCTTGGAGTAGCGCGGCGCCAGAGTCCCAGTAGCTCCAAACATAGAAGGGGATTTTCAACAGATCCTGAGGAAGCTTTCAAGTAACACTTGAAACACAGAAATATAGGAAAATGACAAAACGAAAGACCAAATTACAACCTCAAACCTCCAGCCCATCTCAAGAAACCCTAGGAGCGATGTATATAGAAGAAAATATATCTCATCCACCTCATATATCGGACACAATAGCCACTGAAATTGACAAGCAACTCCAGGAGGCTTTAAAGAAATTTAAACTCGAAATAATCTCCCAGATAAAAGAAGAAATGATAAAAGAAATGAAAGAGATTCTAAATATATCTAAAGAAAACACAGATAAAAAATTGGAGGAACTAAACAAAAAGATAGAATCCCTAGACGAGCAATATAAGAAACAAACAGAATACATAATGCAGATGCACAGAGATATACAGGAAATAAAAAACTCCACTGAAAGTTGTAAAAACCGCCTTAATGAAAGTGAAGATAGAATTTCAGACCTTGAAGACAGGATTGCAGCTAGTGAATAGGAAAGGAAAGATCTTTTGAAAATAACAAGGAACCAGGAAACAACAATTCAACAACTGCAAGACGATGCAAAGAAGAATAACATAAGAATGATAGGGATTAATGAAAGAGAGGGAGACAACATGAAGGATGTCAGGAGGATATTTAGAGAAGTAATAGCTGAAAATTTCCCAAGCATGAGATCAGAAACTGACATCAGGATCAGTGAAGCATATAGAACTCCAAACAGTCATAACCAAAATAAAACTACACCCAGACATATAATAGTCACCATCCCAGAAATCCAACACAAGAATAGATTATTAAAAGCTGTCAGAAAGAAAAGACAAATCACTTATAAAGGAAAACCTATCAGAATCACAGCAGACTTCTCAGCACAAACGATAAAGTCAAGAAGAGCATGGAGTGAAGTATTCCAGATCCTAAAGCAAAATGATTTCCAACCAAGACTGATATATCCTGCAAAACTATCATTCAAAATAGATGGTGCAATACGATACTTCCATGACAAAGAACAGCTGAAGAACTTCATGAACACCAAACCAACCCTGCAAAAAATATTGAAAGACAGTTTAGATACACAAAGGAAAAAACCACTAAGCAAAGCAAATAATTAAACAGAACCGAAAGATAAAGATGCAACAGCAGAGAGATAACATTCCTACAATTAACCAGCATTTAACAGTAATAACCATTAATGTAAATGGTCTCAATGCACCAATCAAAAGAAACAGACTAGCAGAATGGATCAAGAAACAAAATCCAACCATATGCTGTTTACAGGAAACCCATCTAACCCAGAAAGATACTCACAGACTGAAAGTCAAAGGATGGAAAACAATTCTTCATGCAGCAGGAATCCAAAAAAAGGCAGGAGTAGCCATTCTGTTTGCAGACAACGTGAACTTTAAACCAACAATGACCATAAAGGACAAAGAAGGTCACTACATACTCGTAAGGGGAAAACTCCAAGAGGAAGAGATAACTATCTTAAATATATATGCATCAAACTCCAGAGCACCCAGTTATATAAAATAATTATTAACAGAAATGAAAACTCAAATTATCAGTAACACAATTGTAACAGGAGACCTTAATACACCACTGACACCAAGGGACAGATCAACAGACAGAAAATGAGCAAAGAAATAACAGAACTGAATCACACCTGTGAACAAATGGGTTTGATAGACATATACAGAATGTTCCACCCAACAACATCAGAATACACATTCTTCTCAGCAGTACATGGATCATTTTCTAAAATAGACCATATATTAGCTCACAGAACATATTTAAGCAAATGCAAAAGAGTTGAAATCATCCCTTGCATATTATCGGATCATAGCGCTCTGAAATTAGAAATTAATGACAAAGGATACTGCAAAAATTCCGCAAACACATGGAAACTAAATAACACACTCTTGAGTAATCAGTGGGTCACAGAAGAAATTAAAGAAGAAATTAAACAATACCTAAAAGAAAATGAAAATGCAGATACGACTTACCGGAATCTGTGGGATGCAATGAAAGCCGTTCTGAGAGGAAAATTTATTGCACTGAGTTCCCACATCAGGAAAACAGAACGAATACAAGTAAATAACTTGATGCTACACCTCAAACAGCTAGAAAAAGGAGAGCAAGTCAAGCCCAAAGCCAAAAGAAGAGAGGAAATTATAAGAATCAGAGCAGAAATCAATGCAATAGAGACTAAGAAAACAATCCAAAGAATCAACGAATCAAAGAGTTGGTTCTTTGAAAGAATAAATAAAATCGATAAGCCCCTAGCCAACCTTATTAAAAAAAGGAAAGAAAAAGCTCAAATTCATGCAATAAGAAATGAAAAAGGAGAAATCACTACAGACCCAATAGAAATACAGAGGATCATCAACACCTATTTCGAAAACCTCTACTCTCAAAAGTTTGATAACACAGAAGAAATAGACAGATTCTTAGAAGCATATGAAGTACCAAAGCTAGATCAAGAGGATATAAAACTGTTGAATAACCCAATCTCTGCTAATGAAATTGAAAATGTAATTGGGTCCTTGCCCACCAAGAAGAGCCCAGGCCCAGATGGATTCACTGCAGAATTCTACAAGAAATATAAAGAAGACCTAATGCCGACACTCCTCAAACTATTCAATGAAATTGAAAGGAAAGCAATCCTTCCTAAGTCATTCCTGGAAGCAAATATTACTCTAGTACCAAAACCTGAGAAAGACCCAACTATAAAAGAGAACTATAGACCGATCTCCCTAATGAACACAGATGCAAAAATCCTCAATAAAATATTGGCAAATAGGATCCAGCAAATCATCAAGAAGATTATACACCATGACCAGGTGGGATTCATCCCAGGAATGCAAGGATGGTTCAACATACGCAAATCAATAAATGTAATCCACCATATCAATAAAGCCAAAAATAAGAATCACATGATCATCTCTATAGATGCAGAAAAAGCCTTCGATAAGGTCCAACACTTATTCATGATAAGAACTTTACAGAAAATTGGAATAAATGGTCTTTACCTCAATATAATAAAGGCCATTTATGACAAACCAACAGCCAGCATCATACTAAATGGCCAAAAATTGAAAGCCTTTACTTTAAAATCGGGTACAAGACAAGGATGTCCTTTATCACCACTCCTATTTAATATAGTACTGGAAGTACTAGCCAGAGCAATTAGGCAAGAAAGAGAAATAAAAGGGGTAAAGATAGGAAAAGAAGAAGTTAAATTATCATTGTTTGCAGATGACATGATACTCTACATAGAAGACCCCCTAAACTCCATTGAAATACTCTTAGATACAATAAATAAATTCAGTAATGTGGCTGGATACAAAATCAATACTCAGAAATCAATAGCATTCCTATACACGAACAACAAAATTACAGAGAGGGAAATAAGAGAAACTGGACTATTCACATTAGCAAGCAAAAAAATGAAATATTTAGGAATTACTCTTACGAAAGAAGTGAAAGACTTATACAGTGAAAATTATAATACACTGAAAAAGGAAATTGAAGATGATCTCAGAAAATGGAAAGACATCCCTTGCTCATGGATAGGAAGAACAAACATTGTGAAAATGGCCATTCTCCCAAAACTGTTATACAGATTCAATGCAATCCCAATAGAAATACCATCAACATACCTTATAGATCTAGAGAAATCACTCCTAAATTTCATCTGGAACCAGAAGAGACCTAGAATCACAAAGGCAATTCTAAGCAGCAAAGACAAAGCAGGAGGCATCACAATCCCTGACTTGAAGTTATACTACAAAGCAACAGTAGTAAAATCAACATGGTATTGGAATCAAAACAGAGCTGAAGATCAGTGGAATAGATTAGAAGATACAACCACAACTACAAACACACTCAACCACCTTATTTTTGATAAAGGAGCCAAGCAGGTTCACTGGAAGAACGACAGTCTCTTTAATAAATGGTGCTGGAAAAACTGGCTCTCCATTTGCCGAAAACTAAAGCTAGACCCATGTCTATCACCATGTACTAAATTAAAATCTAAATGGGTCAAAGATCTGAATATTAAAACAGAAACACTAAATCTATTGGAAGACAAAATAGGTAGAAACCTTTTAGACATAGGAGTAGGTAAAGAATTCATGAACAGGACTCAAACCGCACGGGAAATACTTCCCAGAATCAATAACTGGGACCACTTCTTATTAAAAAGTTTCTGCATGTCAAAAGAAATCTCCAGCATAGTGAAAAGAAAACCCACAAACTGGGAAAAGATTTTAGTGAACTCTCTCTCAGACAAGGGCCTCTTGTCTAAAACATACAAAGAATTAAAGAAACTCAGACCTCCGAAATTCAAAGATCCAATCCAAAAATGGGCATCTGAGATAAATATGCAATTCTCAGATGAAGAAATGCAAATGGCAAATAAATACATGAAAAAATGCTCATCATCATTGGTCATTAGAGAAATGCAAATTAAAACCACACTGAGATACCATCTCACTCCTGAAAGAATGGCCAGGATCAAGAAAACCGACAACAAATGCTGGAGAGGCTGTGGGGAAAAAGGAACTCTCCTGCACTGCTGGTGGGAGTGTAGACTGGTACAGCCTTTGTGGAGATCTGTCTGGAGATTTCTCAAAAAGTTGGGACTGGAAATCCCATTTATTCCAGCTATTCCACTTCTAGGCATATTCCCAGAAGAACTGAAAGCATCATACCACAGTGATATATGTGCACCTATGTTTATAGCAGCACAATTTGTAATCGCCAGATCTTGGAAACAACCCAAGTGCCCATCAACTGAGGAATGGATAAAAAAGTTGTGGTATTTCTATACAATGGAGTATTATTCAGCTATAAAGAAGGATCACATTGAGATATTTATCAATAAATGGGCACAGCTTGAGACCATACTCATAAGTGAAATAAATCAATCTCGCATGTGTGAATACCGAATAGTTTCCCTAATGTAAGTAATGATTCAAATATATAAAAATATGTGGTAATCATGATTCCCCATTAGGTGGCCTTGAAGCCTTATAAAGTTTTCACTCATTAATTAGAAAGGCTTTATTCTGGGCTTCTTGATATGAAAATATTTGAAGCTAGAGTATATGAAGTTTTACCCAAATATTTCAAGGAAAAAGACACTATGGTAACTACTATTAAGTCAGGTTATAAGGTGGTGTAGTACTAGGTTATTGAAACAGTCATGCTGTGACCTCTATTGTTATATTGTTATGTCCTGTTTTATCTCAATCTCCCCCTTATTGTTTCAAAAAAATTATTTAGTCATTTCTTATGTTTGTCTTAATTAAAGAAAAAATTCAAAAAAATTAGGATATATAAATAGTAACTCTTTTCGATTTCCTATTAACTTGTTTTGAAGTCCTGTAGTACTCCCACGATCTTGTTTTGACTGATTAGACTCTGTTCCATTCTATATGATAGTATCAAGTTTGAAGACATAGGCAACTACTTTGAAGACAATAAGATTCACTAAGATACCCATTCTGGTTTGACTATTGTCTTCTTTGGAAGTCCTGTAATGTTTACAATGCCTAAGTTTTATTGGTCTTGTTCTCTACTGTTTTGTCCAACTTTATAATATCTAATAAGATAGACAATTCTTTTTAAGGAAACAAGGGACAACGTTGATAACCATTGTTGATAAACTTGTACTCTGTTCTACACCATGTGCTACGTCTATCCTTGGTATTGACTGACAGCTTTGTTTTGCCATATTTGACTGTATTCTCCCCCCCCCCAAAAAAAAAGTAATAAGCACTAAGGAGTAATAAAATCCAAGATGTGTAAATTTTGTTGTAAAAAAGAGAGGGAAAAAAAAAAAGAAAAGGAGCTCTAACGGATATAACAGCAAGTGTGTTTGGGGGTGTTAAATAGCTGACTTTATCAATGTTTTTGGAACATTGAACACAGCTGTTTGCAGTCTCCCTGTTTGAATGTCCACCTTGTGTTCTTTGATACTGTGATTTGAGGAACTATTTTCAAGAAAATAGTGTGTAATCTACTAGCAGGTAATTTCTTACTGTTATGGTTTTTTGTTTTGTTTTGTTTTGTTTTGTTTTGTTTTGTTTTGTAGTTCTGTATTGCGTGTACCCTTACGCCGCTTTGGTTTGTTTTGTGTTTTTCTCTTTTTCCTCTTAAAAAAAAAAAAAAAAAAAGAAATTGATAAAGTTGTTTTCCAGAGAGAAATGGATTAAAATATTTTACAATGCTATACACATACACTGAAATCCAAGGTTAAAATATATATATATATATATATATATATATATATATATATATATATCAGATAGCAGATGGTGAAGGCCAAATTTCCCACTTAGGACATAAAAATTTACCAACAAGCTAGGTGAAAAAGCTAAATAATCTGTATGTTAATGTACTGTATTTGGAAATTTGGTAAAAACTCATTTTTTATTAAATAGATACAAATAATTTTATATACAAATAACTATATGTAAGAAATGTGTTAATATTAATATGTGTTTACAAAATAAAAAAGCATTAAAATGCAAAGGTAAAAATATATTAATTTGAAGACTAAACACATCCAAGCAGCTTATGTTTAATTTTTACATTGCAAAGATGTATGCAAGGTAAACAACACCAGACAAATCACATCATATCTGAATTATTAAATAGAAAAGAAAAATATTGAATGTGGACAAAGGAAGAATGCCCAAAAAAAGGAGATTTAATATGGCAAAGACCAGCAATAAGTGAAGACTCTGTGCTAGCTGAAATCTAGACACCTAGGAAACAACAACCTACAAAAAAAAAAAAAAAAAAAAAAAAAGAAGTGGATCTCTTGGAAATAAAGAAAGATTCAACACGAAAACCAGAAAGTACCAACAAAGTAAATACAATGCATTTGAAACACCTTTGGAGAAGGGGAACCTGTTTTCCCCGGTAGAAGGAAAATCTGGAGAGGGCTGGCAGCTTCAGAGAGAAACAATATCTCCTGCTAGCCACACAGAAAAGTGCACAGTTATTTTAAACTGCAAAAACAGTATGGGGCTTAACTCTGAAAGTAACTGATTGCACATGGCAGGCTAGAGTTGGAGAAGAAATCTAGAGCTGTGCCCACCATGTTTGAGAGTGTATAATCAAGCACCATATTGGGAAGAAAAGAGTGGTTTAAGATTAAGCTGCAGAGGAATAACAGAACAGCTAGAGTTTCTGGGGTCAGCCCACCACAGTGGCTGTGGGAGATAGCCACAACACACAGCTGTGGGTAGGATATGGGCTAGTCATAAATGTTGCAAGAAGTTTAAGCTCAGAACAAGAAGGACATGGGCTTCCTGGCCTCCATGGTGAGAAATCCGGCCAATCATATGCTGTGTTCAGATGGCGCTGTGTCTAAAAGACCAGACATTGAATCCAGCAAACTGGCTTCCCCGCCCCACCGCCTACATTCAGCACTTAACACAGTGGTTTGTTTTCATTCCCATCTGCCAACACAGGTAGGACTTAGTAAGACTTATTATTCCCGCAGGAAGGTTCCAGTACCACAGACAATGGAAAGAAACATGAAGGAGCTTAGTGGGCTCAGATTTGACTCAATGTTCTTTCTTTCTATCGACATTTTTATCTTTCTTCCTTTTCTACTTTCATTTTCTCTCTTTTGTTTTCTATTTTTCTTGATTGTTCTTTTTTTCTCTTGATTGTTCTTTACTTCTATGTAATACAACTGTTTAATTTTTAATAAATTCTCATATCATTTTCAATGCTTCTTGTCTTCTTTTTCATAATTTTTCTAATTTTATTCCTTTTATTTCTCCCTTCTTCACATTATCCATTTTTATCAGTAGCAAAATTAAGTTTTATTAATCTTTAGATATTTAGTTGACTCTATGCAATTAGATTTGAATATTTTCCTATTATGAATGACATAGGTATGGCATTTAGTAGACAATGTCCTATGTCAATATCTGGTTAGTTTTTGCATTTATATAATTCTTACAAAGATCATTTTTATTATTAATAATAAAAATGGCAGCTTTTACTGGTTCTTTTGCATGTGGATATCCAGTTTTTCTAACCCTGTTATTGATGGTAGCTTTCTTGCTATTGCCTGGGTGGCATCGATGTTACTTTACTTGGTTTTTACTGCACAGCAGTATCTGGATTGCCTTTGTGCTATCAGTGGGATTACCGTTTATTTCCCAGAACTCAGTGCTAGGCCAGTTACATACATGTGCTTGTATGTGTGTGCTATGTATGAAACTTTGCCTGATATCACATATTTATAATGTACGGCATATAAAATTAATGCATCTAATCATATTTATAGTCTACAAACTATCATTACTAGTCCTTATTTTATGCTACTAATTAATTTAGTAACTGGAGAGTAAAATAATTCCAAACTTTAAAGACCCAATATTTAGTAATTATCATGTTTACCCATCTTTTGTATTTGTTGCCATAAAGATAGTTAGGTATTCACACTAATGGAACACAGGTATGTCATTCCTGATTTTTGGTTTCAAGAAAAGTTTTAATGTGTTCTAAAGTGTCACTCACTGCTAGAGTTAAAATCAATACAAAGTTTTAATGCCATAAGTTTTCATTTTGGTAGAGAAGAAAAGCATGAGATGAGGCTTTGGAACCCAAGATGATTATTGTTAGTGTACCTAATAAATATGTATTGCTCCATTTCTATTAAGTCATTTCATTGTTGCTTATAAATGGATACTGATTAATAAAAGAAGGTTTATAAGAATGATAGATAACATTAATATTGGAGACATTAATTAAAATTTAAAATGATATTTTATTTCATTTTATTTTGTTTTGTACAGGAAATCGAACCCAGGGCCTCACACTTGCCAGGCAGGTACTGTGCCCCTGAGCTACATCCTCAGCCCTGAAAATGATATTTTCAAAGCGAAGAAAAACAAGTAATATTCCATATTTTGATGTCTTTCCTATAAAGCAAAGAGTTTACTGTCAGATGTGGCTTTAGCAGAAGAATGCTTTGTTCAATTATCAAATAATAGTATCAAAACAGCTTCTATGTCAGGTACTTTGTGGGAATTTGGAGCACAATTGATGCTGTGATTTTCTCACCTTGAAAATGCTCCAAGTCTGATGGGCAAGAGAGGCTTCAAAGTGAAGACTGATGAAGCTATGCAGGAGCTTCTGTAATAAAAACACACACAATGTAAAATATTTTGATTAAAGGGAAATGTTTACGAGGAGTTATATTTTTCCAATTGTTTTAACAATCCTTCAAAAAATGAGGGCTCCACTGATACTGTACCATCCCGTGTTGTTATAGGTACAGTGTTAATGTATAATACATAGAGTCTCCATGACAGGATTATCAGCTTGATTATCACATAAATTTTTAAAGATCCAAATAATCTGCCTGGTAAACTTGTGCATCTAAGTTTTAAACCTTGCCTGGATGATCTCAATTTCTTGATGCATGGATGGGAATTACATCTCTCAAGGAAAAACAATCTAAACCACACTAAACAGTTGTGTGCTGATCCATACTTTGGGTACTAATATCACATATTTCCCCACAATAAAGATTAAATAATATATATTTATGCATATATTTTACATATTCTAATAATATTCTTGACCTTTCAACATGCCCACTGCCATATTATAGAGCATTAAATACATGTGGATCACTAATTTTTATCATAAATCTGTGAGGAATTCTGTTGCTAAGCATCTACATTTAAAGATGTCAATTTTAATCTTATAGAGTTTTATTTCTAACTCCAAAACTGGCATTAGTTTCTGTAAACACCTCTTCATACATAACTGCAATAGTGTACAAATTCTTTCAAATATTTTATTAAGATATGACATTCACTTGTATTTTTTGAGACGCATAAAATGTGTCACATCATTACGCACATGTAACATGATTTTCTAAAAATCTCCTTGGACTAATGCCTGAACTTGCAATATAAAACCTGAATAATTTAGAAAATGATTCTGAAGACTAGTGATTAACTGGGTCTAATTCCAAACTTTATATTTGCTTATTATGAGAATAATTATTGAATAATTATTCTAAATTTGCCCATTATAATATTTCACTTCAAAGCTATTTTTCCTACTGACTCAACACAAATAGCTTTGACTATTTCAGAATTTAATATTAGATTCACATTTCTGATGTTGAATATTAAAATCATAAAAGCAGATTTGAATTTTTTGAATGGATACCAAACTACAATATTTCGAAAATTTTAATAATGAAAACTACTTTATTGAACACATTTTCATCTCTTACATTTGTTTATATCATATTTGTGTTCTAACTGCATTCCAGAGCATTTTAAAATGGTAATAGCCTTAAGCTAGCCAAATAGGGGAACATTAAGTAAATATAAATATTTTATCAACTTTAAACGAGAGCAACAGTAATAGTTATGTTGAGGGTTGTAACAGAATTGTACCATAATACCAAAAGTCCACTGTCAAAGGTGACCACATTGGCAAAGAAAGTTACCATATTACTGTGATTGATACGTTACCTTGAGTTGGTTGGCGATAATGTGGCTATTTATTTTGCTGCTGTGATTTTCACAAACATAACGGAAGGAATGCATACACAATTGCCGAATACAGGAACTGGTGTCCACTTGGAATTCAGTGGACATCTTTAGATAAACCCGTTGGAGGAAGGAAGGAAGCCTAAGGAGTTAAAAGCTTGGCCTTTGTGATTGATCCATCCAATGCGTATACTTAGTAATTCAAACCATTAAAACTCATTTGATTAGCATAAGCCTTGCTGTGAAACAAGCCCAATGCTTCTCTTACTGTCTTCCTGATTTCATTATTACCTGCTTCTCCATGAAATATTTGTTCCAACTTTTGAAAATTGTTTTCTACTGCTCCATCTATCAACATGGATTTCCCACTTTGTAAGAATTTTATGTTCTGTTTATTATCATGCTCTTTCCTTATAACTTCTCTTTTCCACAGCTAATTGAACCTATCCAAAACCATAATTTATCAGGGATTTACCTATTAGGCTGTTTTCTGTTATCATGTTAGATAAGGTCACAAATAATCTCTTTCTCAGCATTTTAAGAATATATTAATTTCATTTGGGCTCTTAAATCTTGCAGAAGAGGACACATTTACTGCCCTGAATTTGAATGGAGGAGACAAGAGTGTAAGATCTGGGGGAAAAATGTAAACTACAGCTTATTCTATAGGCAGTTTTTAGTAGCAGTCATTTCTTGGTTACCAGAAGGTAACTGGCAAACAGTCAGTTCCCTGAGGTGTGATATTTTTCTTAATGACGTTCTATAATTAGAATGAACAAAATATAAAATTAACGTTTTTAACAACAGAATATTAACAAATGCTCTCTAGGGTGCAGTGTTGTGCCTGTTGCAAGTTGGACATTGCTAATAGCTATTAAACTCTGAAAAGCTAACTGGGAAAGCTATGGAGCAGGCAGAGAGGCCTCTCCCAAAGCGATTAGGTACCCATTTGACTTCTTTTCCATCCCAAACCCTTCATCAGAGCTCTGTCATTTGTTCTGTGCCAATGCTATGTCCACATGAAAATCACAGTCAGAGATTGATAGTATTTGTATACCTAGGACTTGATATCATCAAATTATACTAAGTACTTGTTGAATTGTCAATATAACCCTTTCCCCTTTTAATGCTGCCTGGAATTTTATTCTCAAAGTATTATAATACATTTGAAAATGACTAGAAATGGAAAAGAAAAAAAGCAACCTCTACATTTTTGGACTGCCTTGTGCTTTCTAAGTTTGCGTAGTATAAGAATGAGATTACTGTGACCTCTAAGAAAGCAGTGAAAGATTTTCTGCCTAGTACATGAATTGCATTTTAAAGTTTAAATCCAGAAGTATGGTCAGACTTTCTGTATACATCTAGTCATCAGTACCACCAGCTCAGTGTCTTGAGTTCTATATTTTCCTGCTGGTTTGCTCCCCCACCAGCTCTGATTCTGATTCTAAAGAATCTGTAACAATTCAAAGTATGTGAGTTTTAATAATCTTCTCTTGCATTTCCAGTTTTGAGTTGGAAGTCACCTGTGATTTGAGAAATCGCAAACTGATATGGAAACTGAATATTTCAGTTTAAGGCACTTTAATGTGCTAAGTTTATTAGAATTATACCTTGATATTTTTAAGAGGATTTATTTTGTACTTGATAAATTAGTATCATCCAATAAATTGTATACATCCTATAAAGCTAGAACATTTTTATTTCAATTTTATTCAACTATTACTAATTGAGATAATTTTGGGTCTTGATTTTAATAGGTGTTCAATGTACAATGTCACATAAATATTGAGACAGAAAAAAGGGTCATGATTTTAAACTCTTTTTAAGTGTAGAACATTTTAGTTTTACAAGTCCATACCAATTTAAAAATTATCCACAAATCAATTTAATAAAGCAGTCAACTTTATATTTTTTATGCACTGACTATAATTATAAAATAAAAGAAAGTGGAAAACCCATATGTCATTGTAAATACTTATTAGGCACAGTTACATAAAATATTGCTTCGTAGACATAATTTACTGTGAAAGATCAATGATGAGAGCATAAAAGCTTGACAAATATATGGCTTTAATTAATAATCAATAATAATGATAACAACAATAATAAATTTCCTTTCACAGCAGCCATTCCCAAAGGTATGTGGAAGCCAGAGCAAAAAATATGAATCAGTTTACTTTCGAGAAGACAATACTCTGTATTCACATATTCTTTGAAAGGAATAAAAGCCAATATCACCATTTTACTTATAGAAAGGAAATATGTTTACTTACTAGGGAATTTAAAATATCTATACTTCATCCATAATGATATGTTTATGCATTAACAACACCAGGATAGTTAAAATAAATTTAACTAGTAACCTAGATGATCACATATCTTTTGTGTCACTTTATCAAGCAAAAGAATAAAGATGTTGTGTTCCACATAACGTATGTCAGATAATGTCTTCTCTCTTTTGTGGCTTATAAGAATCAGATAGATTTTAAAACTCATCTTTTCTACAGAACAAGTCACTATTTCAATACTTTTGCTGCAATGCATAGACAGATAACGGAGTTGTAGTGACATGGATGTGATATAAGGAAAACCAGAACTCCAGGCCTGCTGGATGTCAGGCTTGCTGAGTTTATATCCCCAGAAATCACAGAACAGATTCTAAAGGATGAAGGATGTTAAGAGTAGGACAGGTTTTTGAGGGACTAGGAATAGTTTCTGAGAGACAGAAGAGGTCCTGGAAGTGTGTTGCCATCAAGGCATTTTGTCAGGGGTAATTTCTACAGCAAAGTAACGATGTGATTAGAATTTGGGTTAAACTATAATCAACCTATAAGGTTACAAATGTAGCTGCTTAGCTAATATTGGCCCTCTAGGGAAGCAGGTTATGTAGCAGTGGTGCATGGAGAGAAGGAAGGCATTTTTAGGAAGGGATGGGTCCCTCACTGGGTGATTGAAGATTATCTAGACTGTACTTTACCGAGTGATACAATTATAATTCCGGGTACTGCATATCCCTTAAAGGAGGTGTGTAGGCCTGGTTGCTGCACCTTTATCTTGAGGTCTAGTCTTTTTCAGATGCACCTCCAATAAGAATACTGATGTTTTTATTTTTCTGTGACAATGAAGACAACACAGTCCTTCCCTTACTATATATGAATTTCTATCTAATTTAGCTGCTTAGAAGAGAATACAGATAATCCAATACAAAGGATGCTTGATGTTTTGTTGTCTACAGTTATGCTTGATTTTTTTGTATATTTATTCTACTTTTTTAAAACTTCAGTTTTACTTCAAAGTGTAGCTGTATAATCTATATTGTTTTATAATTTGAATTAGCAATACGTTGAAGACATTTATAAAAGTATACTGCTAGGATATTTTGAAACACATACGTAGAAAATATTTTATAAATAACATGATAATACAATACAAGTGGTTGTTTCTACTGTTGTGGCTGGTTTTTATGAAAACTGAAGATTATTTTAATCATTACAGACTCTGCAAACAATTTTAATTAAATTTATTTGAGCTTATCAATTGCTTTACACAGAGTATAAGACAGTAAGGTGATTCTTACTAATCAGATACAAGAGAACATGTGTTTTTACAGTAATTGTAAAGATAATATATGTTTAAATTTCCTTTTGATTTTACTGATTTTCAAGTTTAATTAAGATTTTTCACTGTTTGGAATTTTAAAAGAAAATGTGCAGATATTCTTATTCACATAGTATTTAAATAAACTAAGAAGTCTGAAATTACTTTTGAGTCTTTGTCATTTAACATTTTCATATGTGGTTATAAAATAGAGAAAACTTAAATAGGAAGACAAAACTAATCTTCAAAACTGTGACAAATAGTTTAAATATAATGTTTCCTTTATTGAACATTCATTCATTTATTAAACAATCATTGCCAGTACTCAGCCACATACCAAATGCTAGAAATAAATCCATGAACACATGGACACATTTACTGACCAGACTGAATCTGAACGAGACATACAGACATATTTGTGTTTCCCCAAATTGAAGGATGAACTCTAAGTAACAACAGAAGTTAAGCCTCTGAAATATTTATCGAGGTGGAGAGATACAGCTTCTGAGAGACAGGAGTCCTGAATGCGGTGCTGCAAAACTCACTTACAGGGGAGACTGTATGGAGCAAAATCACAAGTATGATCACGAGGTACATGTAGGAGGAGCAAAACTATGATTGACCAATAAGATTACAAGTATAGTTGCTAAGGTAACATTGACCCAATGGGGAAGCAAGTCACATAGCAAGTGCACATGGAAAGAATAAAAACCTTTCTTAGAAGGGTCAACGAGTTCTTGGTTTCCCACCTAG
Source organism: Cavia porcellus (assembly GCF_034190915.1). NCBI lineage: Eukaryota > Metazoa > Chordata > Mammalia > Rodentia > Caviidae > Cavia > Cavia porcellus. The sequence continues at coordinate 76,901,573 of NW_026947490.1, forward strand.
ATGACTGTTTAGAATGGCAACCATTATGGTTTACACCTAGAGGAAGTATACAGGTGCAGTGATCCCACCTGTGTCCTGAGGTCTGGCCTTCAAGGAATGCACCTCCACAAACAGTCATAGTGTGTTATCTTCTGCAGTGACTCCTTTGAGGGTTCAGCCTTATCTGACTACCTGTTTTTCTACCTAACTCTGTTGTTCATAGTAGTGTTCATTTATAAGGAAGAAACAATGAAGATACTGGAACCATGGAAAACCAAGGATAGGAGACCAAATCCTAGAGGAAAAACAAATGGTGTATCTGAGGAGTGTGCCAAGAAAAACTTGAAAGAGAATGTAAGTGCAGAGGACAGAATTTGCAATGCGGAGACCTAGGCCAAGGAAGGATTTAGGAGGGTAACGGGAAGCGTGAATCAGAAGAGCCTGGCTTGTGACGTGGCTTATTTGGGTACGGCTCAGAAAGGATCGAAACACTGGGAAAGAATGCTGTCTTTACCAAAGCAGCAAGAGGGAGTGCTATGATCTGGTTTTCATTGTATTTTCTTAAATGTGGTTGATAATGTATTGTGATTTTTACAATTAAGTATATTGGCACAATTTAGATGTGCACAGTGATCACATTCTCATAGGAAATTTGCACGTTAACTCTTTTATCCCCATTCCCTTCCACCCTTCTTCCCCTCCTTGTTTATCACGGTTAGTTTCCATTTTATCCTTTTATTCTCAGATCCCCCCCACCCCGTTCCCATTTTCCTTTGAACATTTTTTTTCTTATTTCACAATGTATATATACATTTTGGCTCTTATTTATACTTTCAGTTTTTCACACCTTACAGACAATGTGATATATATATATATATATATATATATATATATCATATATATATATGATTTATTTCACTTAAGGTATGGTCTCAAGGTTCATTTAGCTATAAATGCCTGCAATTTATTCTTCTTTATGCCTGAGATTCCATCTCACTCCAGAAAGAATGGCTATTATCAACAAGTCAGTAAATTAAAAAATACTAACAGCGCTGTGAGGAAAAGAAATCCTTCACTGTGGTGGGAGTGTAGACTGGTGCAGTGTGGAAATTCCTCAAAAAACTAGGAATAGAGGTCCAGATATTTTCATTGTTGGTATTTTCCCAAATGAATTAAAAGCATCATACCACAGTAATGTATGTGCACTCTTATTTATAGCAGCACAGTTTATAATAGCTAAATCTTGGAAACGACCCAAATACCCATCGACTGAGGAATGGATAAAAAAGAAGTGTTTTTTTATACAAGGTTTTCTTTTTATAACAATGACACAGGAATCATAAATGAAGTACTACTGGAATAGGACAAGGATAAACAAATATTTTGTTGAATCAGTAATATAGAATGGGAACTGGAAACTTTGCTATTAATTTTGTCATTAAAGTTAGAGATCAGTGTATCACTTGAATGCTGGAGAGGGTAAATTTGTGGAAATATTTGGTTTTGTATTGGATTTCCTGCATATTCAAGTCAGTTTACATAAAATTCTCAAAAACAAAACAAAACAACAACAAAAAAAACTAAAAATTTACCTTAGTTTTATCAGTGTACAAGTCATCAGATTTTACCAAAATAACTCTTTAAAACCATTAAAGAATTTATCACATTGAAAGGATAATGATTTAAATTTTGAGTTGGTTGTAGTTTTAATTGCATTTAGTGTGCAATTTTGTCTTTGTATTTAATTGTAGCTGATTTACTGTTTGAGTATTTTTAAGTAATAAAGAGGATATAGAAGAATTATTTTGAAACAAATCATTAAACTAGTTACATAAATATTACTGAATGCAACATTCAAATGAACTTGGAATCTAAAGTCTATGTTAATAAGCTGTATCAGTCAAGTTCCCAACAAGAAATAGCTGGCCTATTCAAAAGAGTTTAACAGAAAGTTAAATGAATAGGACGGTTTTCAAAGCAATGAGCTTGGAAAAGGGGCAATAGGAAAACCACTACGATTTATTTCAGCCAGAAGGTGAAAGACCAGAAGCTGAAGATGAGACTCTTCACCAGGGCCTCACCTCTCCAGGAGCACAGACCGTGCTGGTGTTCTGCTGGGCAGGTGCCATGGGCGAGGCGGAGGATGGAACAAGTACCTTGACTTTTCACTGTCTCTGCCCTCCGCACCTCACTGGTGTCTCCCAGTAGATGAACCCTGTGGGAAATTGCACAGCAAGAAGGCTGCTGCATGATGTAATTCAGACAGATCACTTTCAAAACACTCATAGAGACAGAAGATAAAAATGAGGAAAAGGTTAAGGAGTGTAAGTCACAAAACATCTACAAACAATGACATATGTACTTTTTCTTAGATTTTTGAAAATGGATTCAGATTCCATGAAGAAAGCAATTTAGTGACTAAATGATATAAGGTTAAATTGCAAAATAGCCAGACAAATATTTAAATTATAATGAAGGTTACAAAATGTCTTTAAAAATATGTTCATAAGTACTGATGAGCCAAATACAAGAGATGTCGGACCACAGATCAGCCCACAGTGGGATTCCCATTGGCTTTCCACACTCGTGGGGAAAGTGCTATACAATTCTGAAGACAGAAATTGTTTTATCAGTAGTAGCAGATAAGATATAAGCCTGCAGCTGTTCCAGAAGAACAAGAATATATTTCATATATTGTTATTGTGGCTGGCAATTAACTTTTCATGCTACTGTTAAAGATGTCATGTAAGATAAAATCTGTTTGCAGTGCAGCATGGGAAATGAATATCACCTGTGTCTGAGTCTTGTCTTCTACTCAAACTACTTAATTTTTGGCTTTGGCATGTGAAAATTCTTAATTCTACAGTAGAAGAAGTGAAGTAAGAATAAAATGGGGTTTTTTGGCCTAGTTTTATGTCAGCAATCAAAAGTGCTATTTTTCAATTACTAATAACCCACTTTATACAAGACCATTGAGTAATAACTAGTGCATGGGCTCACAGTCAACAGAAACTGCTCATCATTACACAACGTGCGTGATTTTCAATGAGCTGCTCACCCTGCGGTACTTCCTTATGACATAAGTGTTCCCTTGGGTGACGGGACTGGGGATAGGTTCCTAGAGTCTTGTACACCATGCACCAACTGTGGGTGACACACAACAGGTAGGAGAAAGCAGCAAAGTTTATTAAGGTGACAGCACACCAAGAAAGTGCAGAAAGGAAAATGGTACCAGTTCTGAGGCTGTATGGTAAGCAGTTTATAACCTGAGCCTGGCTCCCGGGAGCTTCCCGTGAGGTCTTCCAGAGTTTGATTGATAAAATGACCGGCAAGAGTGTTGAATCCTGTCAGCTGTGTCTACTGCTCATGCTTTCTCCTAAGTCACCCTGGCTGTCACTGGATGTCTGCGCTGCGGGCCATGTGGCTTAAACTTCAGTGAGCTTCAATTGAGGAAAGTTGACTGCAAGACTTTCAACAGGTCTGTTGCATCCTGGTTTGGAATTCTGGAAATTTCGAAGGCAGGCTCAGGGGTCTTTGCTTTTCTTATCTCTGCCTCTGAGTAGTGAGTTCTAGGCCTGGGCCTTCAGTGTTGGCCTTTCTGAAGGCTCAGGTGCAGGTGTGTGGAGGGCAGTGGTCCAGCAATGAATGCAGGGAAAGGCCTCGGTAGCCTCAGTGCTATTATCTATATTAAGCCCACGGTCAGTGTACACAAATTATTTATAGAAAAATTAGTTCCAATACTTTGTTTTGGGTTTCTGATACTTTCACTCCATGTTGATGACATTTAAACATATGAGATTTGTCATGTAGAACACAGCAATATGTAATACACTCTGATGTGCAAACACTCCTATGGGGCTTCTTGGAAATAATATTTTGTAGTTCAGGATGCAGTAATTATTAACCCAATGAATGCTTTATATGAGGGGTATCTTGAATAAATAAAGGTTTGTAAAAGTATTTTGACACTTATTCTTGAGAATTCTGAGAAACAGATATATTAACCCTAATTTGGAGATGAGAATGGACAGCTATGTTAAGTGACTTGGCCCAAATCATGAAATATTTGTATCTCAGGGTTGTTTACTTTCAACTACCCTATTCATGTTTTCATGTTAAGAGTAGACTGACAACAAAATTGATGAGGATGAGAACAAAGAATTGAGATAAAAGAAATTCTGAATTTTTTAAAGCATAAAATCTAAAATGTAAGCAAGAAACAATTAAGAATATATGTGTGTATATATATATATATATATATATGCACAGTATTTTTACCCTTTCAGAGAATATTTTTTAAAACTCTTTAATATATATAGTGAAGAAGTACTGGCTACCTTTTTCTGTGCCTTATCACTCTCTTTGGAAATTAAAAAAAAATTAAAAATAGCACTTTGAGTTTGGATTACCTGGAATGTATTTTAGTTAAATTTCTGTATTGTCCTGTTAAAGTATAATAGCTCATATTTGATACACTTATACGTAATCTAATTAAGGCTTGTTTTACTGGGTACCAAAGATGAGTCCTGCATTACTCTAGCTAGTATAGACAGTTAAATGAGGTAGAAATATTATAGTTAGTCAGATGGGACTAGACCCTCAAGGGTGTAGTGTAAAAAATGGTAACACATTGTTACTGAGGTGGGAGGTCCATCTGCTAAAGGCCAGGCCTAAGAGAAGGACAAAATGACCAGGCATATGTGCTTCACCAGAGGATGGGCAACAACTTGACATTCTACTGTAATTAGTATCATGTGGACCAATAACTTTCAGCCAGAAATCAGTCTCCTGGCTGGGTGACTGGATCATCCAGGTCTGTCCCTTCCTAAAAAAACATCTTCCTTCCATGTACCCTTGCTATGTAATCTGCTTCCAGTGCTGGATCAATATTAGCTAAGCAGCTATACTCATAACCCTGTTATTCAAATATAGTAAAACAACTTTGTACCAACCTTGTGGTTTTGTCCCCCCTTCATGATTTGGCTCTATAAAAGCTTCTTGGAAAAGTGCAGCTGTTGCAACCACTTTCAGGTTTCCTCCTGTCTCTGAGGGGCTATTTCTCAATAAATCATTCCTATTCTTAACTTTCATGTTCCTTTGAATTCATTCATCAATTTTAGGGGACACACACTCAGTGTGTCTGACATCTAGCAGGGTGTGAATTGTATTTTCCACTATATCATAGCCACTGTGGAAGGACAGATCCACAGTAACCACTAATGGCTGTTTCTTTTTCAAAAGTCTTCTTGCTTGGATCAAAGACTTTATAGTAACCTGAGAGCTAGAGAAATTTCAAAATGTATTGCTTTTCTGTGTTTAAACCGTGTTGAAAACAAGTAACATATAACTTTCTACATGGGAGATTGTTTAGACTTTTATGATAGCTAAATTTTTTAAAATAAAATTATGGGAAACTATTAATAGTTTGCAAGAATTTTTCTTCATATATCAATTTTGAATATTTTTACTATCAATAAACAAATGAATATCTTATAATTTGTGGAGTTTAAATGTTAAACAGCAGCTCTATTTAATCAGTAATCATATTTTTGTGAATATAGTTCTACATAAACTTATTAGCTCAGTTAAGAGCTGCAAAATTAAAAAGGAAACTTTTTGTAAAGATCAAATCTCTAAGATGCAAAAAGAATGGCTCTTGGTGGTAATTGAGCCCTAAATTTTATTCATTAAATTTAAGTTTCCTCATCTTTGAAACACAGGGTTAAAGTAAATGATCAATAAAATATTTCTTCCTTCTAATATACTACTTGAAATTCAAAACAGGTAATATAAATATTTAATAATGAAATTTTCCTGAAGCAATTTCTCTAAATGCAGGGGGAGGGGTTGAACATTTTCCAAGGAAAATATGTCTGAAGAATGTGCTAACAAAAGCCAGAGGACAATGGAGGGAGATTTTCATTAACAGAATATGTTTACTATAAATTAGCGTAGCTGTTACTTTATTCATAAACATGAAATTATGCCAGATGTGTTGAGATGCTTGTTGAGATACTAAAACACATAACAGGTATTTTAAATGCAGTGATCAGGCTATAAAATCATGTTTGTGATCATTGATTTTTCAAGTGATAGGTCCAAAATATCCTACTGCTTCTGTATGAGTTCTATCAATAGGAAAGGCTGAGCCACGAATTTCATAACGGGTGAATAATTAAAGATACTCAGCCAGGAGAGAGGTCTGTTTGGTAGAGGAGGGAGAGAGCAGAGCAGAGAAGAGCTTCAAGCAAAGAAAGGTGCTGTCCTGGGCTCTGCTGGCTTTGTAGGACATTCTGCAGTTCATGTGAATTGCTTCTCCTTGAAAGAGCTGGGAGTTTGTCACTCTTGACCCTATTCAGGCAAGGGCTGTGTGTCAGAGATTGAGAATGAGTAGCCAGCATTTGTAGCTTTTCCAATCAACATGCTATTAGTGGCCAAGAAGTGATCCTCAGAAGACATTTCCTAGTAGAAAGTTTGGTAAAAAGGCAAACGGAAGCTGAGGGATGGAGGTCAGTGCCAGAAAGAAAGATGTTGAACTTTCAGGTCAGATCCCAGGAATGTTCACCAGAACGACTCTGCCATGAAACCCTTTTCATGTTCAAACTAACATGATAAAACCCATATGTGATACCACTTTCTACAAGTACTGCATAATAAGGTATAATAGGTCCTAACTCATAAAGAAATTATTCATTTTTCCCAATTCTATGTTTCCAAAATTGAATTGATCCATCGGTTTAATCTGAGAGAAATGTATTGCCAGTTAGACCTCAGGAATTTAATGAAAAAGCAATTTTCTCCTAAAACAAAGTTTTGCTCCAAAATAGTATTTAGTGGCTCTCTGTAAAGTAACTACTCATTAATTTGTACTAAATTAGTCATGTGTGCAACCACAAAGACATACTAACAATTACCGCTGTCAACTATTGTGATCAAATAAGGAATTTCCTATAAAAAGCGTGGGGGAAAGGGATTATAAAATAAAATGTATAGTTTATATAGCGTATATGTGAAATTAGCAAGGAGACTAGCCTGGATTCTAGTTGCTAGATTCAAATCTATGTTGACAGAAAGAGTAATCAACTATGAAGTGCCAGGAATGTGCCACATATTGAGGGAAAACATTGGTCTTAACCTTTTCTGAGTCCCATTTTCAGTATAAAAGTGCATTTTGTGTTCACTCTAAATCTGCATCATCTAAGAAGGAAATATGCAGAGGAATAAAAGTTAATTGATGGAAATTCATTACTTCCCGGGAGAAGAATAATTAAAAGTACCACTTGGCGTTCTCTGTCCTACACCTAGTGGTAGAGCATTCCCGGTATCCTTTCAGTAATCCAACAATCACTCGAGAAGGAGGTGATGATAAAACTACTCCAATGAGGTCAGGACATTTGTTAAAATCTATACAACTACAACGTTACCGTGTGGAAATTTTAAACCTTTCTGAATGGCTTGTACTTAAGGCAGTTAAGCTTACCTTTGTACCAATGCATAATAAAAATTTTGGCAATATAATTGCCTGACCTCATCAAAGAAATCTCAAAGTAGGGTAGGAAAAATGCATAAAGCCTCAAAGAGTTACCTTATATAAAAAATATTTTTTAGTGAAGAAAAAGTATTTTAAATCTAGCACCTAAATTGTCTTTCTCAATTAGATAGTCTACAGACTTGACTGGCAATGTAATACAGATAATAAGATCAAGGGTGTGGTGTGTACTCTCCATTGGCAATATGGATATAGTAGCTACCTTTGTAGAAGGGTCTAATAAATATGGGATTTTAGGGGTCAAGAGTTTAGATCAGCAGCATAAGTGCCGGCCTTGCAGGTGTGCGGACGTGAGTTCGATCCCTGGTACCTAAATAAATAAATACCGGATTTTAGATTAATGTTGTAGAACAGGGGAAAGACAGTGTCTTCTCAAATCCTCAGAGATCCCAGCAGTGATTTTTCCTAAAGAGTAAGAGGAAGTTACAAAATTCTGCCTGCCATATCTAATAGGAAATAAGAAAAAGTTACTTCTATGAAACAGGAGCAAAGATCCTACACAAAGTACAGGTAAACATATAAAGCACACAGAATTTTGTTAAAAAGATTGGCAATAGAAAATTTTGTAGGGAAACTAAAATTGCAATGCCAGAATTGACACTGACAAATTATATTAATGTTGCAGAGAAAAATACCAAAATCACTCTATCAATAAAAAGAAAACCCAAAAAACAAACAAAAACAACAACAAAAACTAAACAATGACAGATAATATGACACATATGGAGTCAGAAAGCAAAGAGTTCATTGATGGATTGTCAGTACGACTCATATAATGCCTAATTAACCACAGAAGAAGCAATATACAGCCGATTTTTTCGTGATCCATTATAGAACTCAAGGTAAAGATGGGAATTACATTGGTGTGATAAAAAAAATGGTGTGATATCTATATCTAGATACTTGATAAATGAAAGTCAACACATGTATGTATTCAGGCAGAGAGTTCTGCTTATTCATGGAAAAACACAAATTGTCCTGAATTTAGTCTTCTTCTTTAAATATTAAATATGAAAATTGGATAGGACAAGACTTAGTGTTTAGACATAAATGTAATTCAGTAAGCTTTTTGTCCATCTAAAATGTGTTTTTTATTTATTTTAAAATCAAAACATAAAAAAGGATAGAAATAGTATAAAATTTCAAAAAATAGTAAAGAATTGACACTAATTAATATATTGCATATTGTTATCTTAGAGGTAGTTGTTCAGGTTACAAGATTTTGGCATAAACAATCATCAAACAAACAATGACAGCACAAACTGTAAAGGTACTAATGAATTATTTCCACTTATACTAAAGTTCCAAGTACCTTCATAAACTCTAATAAATTATTTGTAATTAAGTCCATGTAAGTATGAAAACTTCAGATAACACTTTAAGATTTTGGAAATGCAAGAATTAAATAACTGAATAGACTTTTCACATATTAAAAAGGATATCACCATCATACATCATGTGATTACTTAAATTGCAGTCATGAGACTAAAAAAATATCTATTTTAACTGCAATAACATCTACTTTAACTTGTAGGAAGACTGCTGCCTCAGTTGATGAATGCAACTTTAAATGATATAAAATAAATATTGTCACTTTGATGGAAATGAATGCCCTATTTCTGAATCATTCAAAAATTGTCTAGGAAATGAACTGTCCCATAGACAAAGTTCCACTATCCAGAAATCAAAAAGTGTGTAAGTATACTTAAGGATAAAAACTTACTGAGCTTACATTTGCAGTTGTTTCTAAAATGTGTGAAAAGAAATATATTAACTGTTAATGCCATATTTGAACAATGAGGCTTTGGCTAACAGTTTCACATTTTCTATTTTCTTCACATTTTTGTAGTGATTAAGTTTGCTTTATAAAATAACTGTCATGATCAAAGGAAAAAAATGTAAAATCCCCAAAATTCCAAAATTAAGAAATGTAGTTTTCTATTTTTTGCTGTTAATTTTAAATAAATCTGCTGAAACTTGTTTTCCTTTTTGTGCCTTTCACTCAGAGCAATAAATATACTTTTGGAATTTTCTGCTTGGCAGAATTCTGAAGGTGTTCCCCCAGGATTCCTGTTTTTAGGTTATGCAAGTAGATATTAGCTTAGGTATGGCTGAAAACTGACTCAGAAGATAAAAGCTAAATTGCTGATTAGTTGATTTTTCTTTTCTTTTAAAAATGAACATATATTAATTATACATACTAAAGAAAACCAGAATGATATTTCATGCATACATCATGCATTGACCATGTATAGTAAGTAATCATGATTCTACTTTCATGCAGGTATCTCTGTCTGTCTTTCTGTATCTCTGTCTCTCTCTGTGTCTTTCTCTCTCATCTCTACTTTCCACATATGAGAGAGAACATAAGATACTTGTCTTTCTGTGGATCGGGCTTATTTCATTACAAGATTATATCTTCCAGTTACATGCATTTTGCTGCAAATAACAGAATTTAATTCTTCTTTATTGTCAATATTCCATTAGAATATATAGGATACTTTCTCTAATCATTTTTCTCTTGATGGACACTTAATGTGAGTTCAAAACTTAACTCATTAATGATGCCACAATAAACATTGGTATGAATGTATCTCTTCAGTATGTTGACCTCATTTCTTTTGGATAGATGTCCAAGGATGGATAGCTGGGTCAAATTTTTGTTCTACTTTTGGATAGAGAGACTTCCATGGATTCTCTGGATGAGCCCAGTGCAATTATAGGCATCCTTTGAGAATAGGAGAGAATGACAAAATATGGTAAAAAAAAAAATGTATTGATTCAAAGAAGGAAAATGAAAGATTAGGAATTAGAGCTATAGCACATTTGTTGGGATTGTACTTCGCATGTATCAGGCCTTAGGTTTAATCCTTAACACCATAAAGTAATAAAATAAAATGCTGATCTTACCGAGAAAAGTAGGTTATTACAGAGATTATAGGAACATTTTTAGCAATAATCTCCTATCATTGCTCACAGCAAAAATATGCAGTCTCATGCCCAAATATGTGAATAATGATAAAGAAACCCCCTTCCAGTTGTTATTACACATGCAAAAGACAGTTTGAATTAACAAGTCTTCTATTTTTAAAATTCTCTTATTTTCTAAAAAGTGATATTATAAATGTTGTGAGATCATCAGTATGTGCTGCAGATACACAAGTTTACTGAAAAGCAATAGTTATCAACATATTTTTATTCCTATTCTCAAAATATCCAGTTTCTAAAATTCACATCCAAGTTACCCAAAACATCATGTCCCCAGAATACTCAAAGTGTAGACTATTATATAGGTAGAAATTTATAAATTGTGAAAATAATAAAAAATAGATTGTGTATCACTTGAAAAATTTAAAGATGCACACTCATCTCAAGGGTGTATGTTATATTCTTGAATTTATGGACACAAGGTTTTCCAGTCTTTCAAACTACTTTACTGATTAGTATTGTTGGTTATATTCCTTTCATCTGTTAAAACACAGCTGCTTCATAAAAACACAGTGACTGGATTCTACCTAAAGTAATTATTCAATCCATTTGGCATCTATCAAGAAGAATAGCTTAGTAAGTAACACCCTGTGAGCCCACTAACCTCCATTGGGGAATCTTAGTATAGCCATATGTCTCTGAAGACGCTTTTCCTGTGTCCTGTCACCTCCCTGGGAACCTATTTCAGGAGAAACAGAGATGTCTAGATTATTGCCCTATACTGGAGATGGGCAGCCAACACAGGATGCACCTGCGATCTCACAACTATTTTGTCTGGAGGAACCCAGGAAAATGTCAAGACAAAGGAATAAAATGCTATCTCAGGACTCCAGTCAACACAGAACTAGTCCAGGAGACGTAGGCATAGTGAAGTTGAACACCTTAAATTTCTGAAACAACTGCAACTTAAAAACAACTTCCAGACACTGTAAAAGAAATCAGATCAGAAATGATATCACAAGGCTGGGGATTTAGCTCAGTAGCATAAGCACCTGCCTTTCAAGCATGTGGTCATCAGTTCGATCCCGGGTACTGATTAAAAAATAAAAGAAAGAAAGAAAAAAAAGAAATGATATCACAAATAAAACAGCAAAGAAAGAATTGCTGATTGTATCTAAAGAAGACATAGATTTTAAAAAGAGAAGTATAGGAAAATGGCAAAAACCTTGAATGAACAATATAAAAATTACAATGCATGAAACAGATTCAAAGTGATATACAAGAAATTAAAAACTCTGTTGAAAGCCGACAAAACTGCTCAAATGAAACTGAAGATAGACTTTCAGACCCTGAAGACAGGATTAAAGCTAGTGATCATGAAAGGAAAAATCTCTTTAAAATAAGGAAATAACAATTCAATGACTGCAAGACAATGCAAAGAAAAATAATTTAAGTTTTATGGGTGTCAGCAAAAAATCAGGGGTCAACACAAATGGCATAAAAAGACTATTTACAGATATATTAGCAGAAAACTTCCCAAGCATGCAAAAATATCCTGACAATAAAATAAACATTTAGACCCCAACTAGCCATAACAAAAATACATCTACACTAAGACATGTAATAATCAAGATCCCAGAAATTCAGTACAGAAACAGAATATTAAAAGTTGTTAGAAAAAAGAAACAGGTCATCTATGAAGGAGAACCCATCAGGATCACAGCAGACTTCAGCACAAACTGTCAAGTCAAAAGGAGCTTGTGATAAAGTATTCCAAATCCTGAAAGAAAACAACTTCCAACCCAGATTGATGTTACATCCAAAACTATCTTTCAAACTTATCAGAGAAATAAGGTACTTCCATGACAAGGAACAACTGAAGAAATTCATGGTCATCAAAATAACCCTACAAAGCATGCAGAAAGGTACTCTAGACAGAGATAAAGATGACTACATTTCCAGGAACAGCAGCAGAGCGGGATCACCAAGTGAGCCAGGCAGTTGAACAAAGGGGAAAATTGGGTTTCAAAGGCAGGAGGACAGTATAGCGGAAATGAACCAGTGGTGAAGACGGATAATCTTGAGGCTCTTGTGGGTAAATGGAGGCAACTTGAGATCATTCTAATGGGTGAAATAATGCAGATTCACCTGGGTGAACAATATGTGATATATTAATGATTGTTAATTCCTATTCTGTTTTGAATTTCTGTATCACTATTTTATTCTTTTTTTCTTCTTTAATTTTACAATATAAAACACAGTATTGTTACAGTATTGTAACATAAATATAAATAACATAAATATAAATATAAAACACAGTATTGTTACAGTATTGTTTACAAAAATTATGTGAAAAATGGAAGCAAGCTGAATGGTAAGGAAACACACTCCCTTGCGATTTCCACTATTGATGGAATAAGACCACTATATATCAAAACAACAAATGTGTAGAGTCATTTATTGCTAAGGTGAGGCAGATTTAAATCAAATTTAAGTGAATTGAAGTGGCACTGGATCAAATGGAGGTGGCCCAGCATTTCTGTTGTGGGAAGAACTAGGAAGGAATGTTCTCAAGCTCCATTCAGAGTGGTTAGAGAATCTACAGTTACAAAATGTGGTCCTAAGCGGAAGATAATATAATCCTTGAAATCTGAGTTGATGAGACTCTTCTTTCTGCTGCCTTATTTACTGTTTGTCTTCAGAGAAATAAAAACCAAAGGTAACCCAAATGCTACATCATGGTTATCAGAAAATACACAGTGAAGGCATTTACACTGGGCATTAAGAATGCACTATTTCTCTATGACTAAAATATGAAGGAAATAATATACTTAGGATGACATACCTTCAGATAAAAATGTCTGCGGGTTTTGCATAAGGCAGTATCTGTTGAACACAAACAGAATTAATATGATGAAAGCATGCTGTTAGGCATATTTTCTAAGTACATTGACAATGATGCGTGTATGAAATTTTTCAAATTTCTATTTACATTACTTTTTCCCCTTCATTGTTAGGCTTTAGATATACAGAATGATAACATTCATCATAGGAAATTTGTACCTGTACATAACATACTGTGCTACTTCTTTTTTTTCCATCCCCTTCTCCCCTTCAATACCTCTTTCCTCTCTTATTTACAAAAGTTTGTTTCCATTTTTCCAATTTTTGTCCCTTTTTTTCTTCCTTCCTTCCTCTCTTGTTCCCCTTCTCATGTGAATATTTTGTTCACACTTCCCAAGATCTATTACAGATGTTGGTCCTTATCTGCACTGTGTTTCTCACCCCCAGAGACCATACACTATTTCAACGTTTGTGTCTGATTTATTTCATTGAATGTTATGGTCTCCACATGCATCCATTCAGCTAAAAGTGTCTCAAGCTTATCCTTCTTTATGGCTGAATAATATATACTCAGTAATGGCAGTAACACATACTCAGCCATAAAGATATTTTAATATATTCAATGATAGATATATTTTAATATATATTCAATTATATCTTTTAAAAAGATTCATCTTCTATATCCATTTATGGTTGGTCAGCACTTGGGCCATTTCCAAGATTGAGCTTCTACAAACTGTGCTGCTATAAACATGAATATGCATATATTGCTGTTGTAAGCTGCTTTTAATTCTTTCAGGAAAATACCAAGAAGGCAATAGTTGGATAGAAGGAAATCTCTAGTTTTATTTTTTTGAGAATCTCCATACTGATTTCCACAGTGGTGACTTCCTTTTTTGATGAGGACATCAACACCTCCAGAGGCAACCTGATGAAATACATGAAACATTTCTTTAGTTTCTTTATATTTTCCTGGATGTTTGATAAATTTTATGACAGTAATTTTTTTCTTTTGTTTTTTCCTCATAATAATTCTGTCAGAGTCTTGAGTAGCTTAATTTTATATCAAGAATAATTTGGGCCTTCTTGTTACTTAAATGCTCAAAGTAGCAGATGAATTATCGTTTTTCTAAGGTAGAGTATATGCAGTGGCAATCTTGCCGGTCATGTAAGGAGCTACTCACCTTAAGGTTCTCTGACAAGTCCAAACATCCTTTGCACAGGAAGCTGTAATGTGCCCAGTTACTTCCTTCCCACTCGGCTCCTGCTCAGGCACCAGAGCATTTGGGTGCAGTTCGTTAATAAATTGTTGCTCAGCTCTGCAATCTCCTTTTTACTTATAAGAAATTGTTCTTAATATTACCTTTGAGTTTATAAGTAACTGATTATGTAGTACTCATCATCTCATCACCAGCAGGAGCCTATAAATTAATAAAAGTGACCCACAAATTAGTATTTCTGAGGATGTGAAGTGACATTGGAACTATATGTATGGTGTCAGAAAACACTGACTCACTGATTTCATGAATTGTTTTCTGTTCTTTTCATCTTTTCTCATTAATTTACTGTTTTTTTTTAAATTTTTAATTGTAAAGAGAATTGAAAAAGTGAAGTAAAATAATAAAGCCAAGCAAAACAAGTTATATTTAAAAATCATCTCATCTTTCATATTTAGAATGTCAATCAATCTAAGAGATTTGTTTTATTATTTTCTGATACAAATACAAATAAAGAATTTATTTCATGTGATTATTCTATTGACCACACTTCTCCCTATTTAAGATCTTAAATTGTGACTGTGGAGGTTTTAGTGAATTTCTGATCTCTTTCTACTTTTGTGCCTGTTTTAATCTTCCCTTACTGATGTACCGTTGAGCTCATCTTCATGTTCAGTAGTTTCAGTAGTCCAATTTTATTATCTTCAGGATTGGTTTATTTGTAAGTTTAGCACTAGATTGACATTTCTAAAAGCAAAGTGATATTTTTCATTTGGATTGAATTAAATCTACAAAACAGGTAAGGGAGATGCATAGAAAAGCTTTTAAAATTATTCTTGCATTTATTCCTAGATATTTATGGGGTTTGAGGCTGTTATAAATAATTTTTAAATTTTTATTGTCTTTTTTTCTGAAGACTTAGAGGAATATATTTATCATTGTATTCATAGTAACTTTGCAAATGTTTTTCAATCACTTGTATTTGAAGTAGATTGATTTCACAGTTTGTACTTAATCATGCCTTTTGTACATAACTTTTATTTTTATTTCCTAACCTTATGTCTTTTTTTAATGTACTACCAATATAATGCTGAAATTAAGCAAATATCAGAAATATTATCTAATTCCAAGTTTGTGGGGAAGTACTCCTATTTCACAATCAAGCATTGTATTTATCTTTTTTGATGTGGCTGCTAAACAATTTTGTTAGGATAAAGGAATTTCCTTTTACTTCTGGTTGGCCAAATTTGTAAAAAAATGTGGTCACAGAATTTTATTAAATGCTTTTTATGCATATATTTCAAAGACCATCATCAGAATGTTATCTTTTGAAATTAATGTCACAAAACATACGTTGATTTTCAGATAGTGAATTCTTGTAATAATACTGTTTATGATGTGTACCAATTTTTGTATCTCACTCGAGTTAAAATTTTATAGTACTGCATTATATATATATATATATATATATATATATATAATATTTACAAGAGAAATTTGGACTGCAGTTTGTTTATACTATTTTTCCAATTGGGGATATAAACATTATTCTGAACTTATACATTTTGAAACAACTCTTTATTTTCTGTTCCTTGAAAGAATTTCTGTAAGATGGATAGAATTAGGGTCTTTTTTTCTTAAATTGTTTGTGAGAAAGATTTTTTTGTAGACACTTTTTATTAGTGCATTCAGTTTATAACACCTATTGTACTGTAGTGATAGTTTCTTCTTGCACCAGTTTTAAAGTATTATATTTCTTAAGAATTTGTTCATTTTACCTAAATTGCTGAATTAATATTTCTATGTCTGTCAAGTTGTCATCTTTTTAAAATCTGACATAAACTATCTATTCTCTCCCTCTTTTTATTCATACATGAGACTTTATTTTTGTTTTTTTTATTCTTATTGTATTTCACTGTGTTTTAAATATCCCTACATTCTTTGATAAATTTGCTGCAATTTCTACAAAGACAAAATAAGATATTAATCTTTAACTTCTGTAATGCACATATCTTCATAGCCATGAATACGCATATCTTTAAAGCCATTTATTTTTGAGTCCTCTTTTAAAGAAATCCCATGCATTTTGATGTGCTGCGTATTATAGTATTAACTGAAGATATTTTACAACTCCTGTTTCTATGGTTTCATTGCCCATTCTCTATATAAAAGTACATTATAAAATTTTCCAGCAATTTTCTGAAATTATAATAGATTTTACTTAACAAGATCAACTCCATCAACATAAGAAAATAAATTCAAAATATTTCAATTTTTGAAATTTGTTGATTTTTAGGTGGGTCTACTATATCACCAATTTTACTGAACTGTTATGAATTATTAAAAATAATGTAAAAAGGTCAATTATTGGTACTGCTCTTCCAATTATATCTTTATATCTATATACTGATTTTATGTGTTTCTCTTCAAAAGATTTCTAAAGGAGAACTTTTCATTAAAACAGATATCCCTGTTCTAGCCACAGAAAACTGAATGATACGAAGACTATATTCATCCTGTAAGACTTCGTTCTTTAATTATTTTATATGATGACATTTATTAGAGTGCTACTTTAATGAAAAAGGAGATAATATAGATTCTTCAGTAAAAATTATGGAAAATAATGTGAAAATATTCATTTATTCAAATCTGGAAACAAACAAGATTTATACTTTGCTAATTTTTTTCAGGTTTTTCATGAGCCAAATTGATCTTTTGAACTTTTTCATTCTTCTTCAAACCCCATTTGTTTCCTGTCTCCTGACATGTTCTTCTTGGTGCATACTTTGACACCCATTCATGGGTAAGTTCTATATTTTTAAAAAATTAGAAGTGTTTTATTACAATATAGTATATATGTTGTGTAGAGACACATATGCTCCATGATTAATGTGATCAAAATGTACTGCAAACAAGTATCAATAAAAACATCATATTACAAACAAGACAAAAACATCACTGGATCACCACTACACATTTAGGCACCCAAGAAGCCAAGATTAAAAAAAAATTATTTTTTACAAATTCATTGGTTTAAAATAGATTTCTCTTAACTTTTACTTACTTGACATACTTCAGACTTATACACAAAGTCAATTTTGTGGTAATTCACTTTCATGAAGTTAAATTTACAATAACTGCACAAACTAGAACTCTGTAAAAGTTTTCACACAGTTTGTACTCCAGGATTGAAAGTTTTGTGAAGATAAAGAAAATACCATAACAAATCGAAAAACAAAATGGGCAGTTTAAAATACAAGGAAAAATTGAAAAAGAGGAAAGCAAGGGAAAAACCTATATTTTCATATAAAAAGGTATTTCACTGAAATAGACTGTGCGTGAATTTGAGCAGGATGTCCATAAAGAAGTGACCAACTTGCACAGGATACCATATTTGAACGAATTGTATCTGAGTAAAAGGTGCTGTTACTTCTTTTAGGACGTGGCTCTACTTTGGGAATGTATTTGCTTTTGTTTTGTACGTGGTGCTGCTCTTTTTTAAATTCATCTGTGGTTTGACACACAGTTGAGCATTACTTACTAAATTTCCCATCATCTACACTGTACCTCTGTGTTATTTAGGTACATGGAAATACATTCACATGCATTCATACACAGACCACAACTTTGGCTGGAACAATACCAGCTTCCACATAAGATTATTACACTTTAAGAAGTCTAATCCTACTCTGCACAGAATCATTTTTGAGTTCCAGAGTAAATTTGCTGCCTTCTTCAGATAAATGCAGCATTAATTCCCTAAGAACTATGAGAATTCTGTCAGCTATAAGGAATGGCCATGCAGATGACTGATCCTTTTTTAAACTGCTATTTTCATCTTGGCAATATGGGATGGCCAAACTCTTCCCCAGATAGCAGTTTTCTAGCCCCTCTATATAATCCTTTTCATTCATCAAGGATAAGGAGTAGATTGAAGTTTTCTGCCTGCCAGCTTTTAGAGTTTCAAATATTGAGATTTTAGTTTCTTGGATTTGTGATTTCTAAGATTCTGGACTTTAGATTTTGATCAGTTAATATTTTAACATTCAGACTTAATAATGCAGAGTATCTTTCAAAGTTATGATTGGTAGTAGCCTTGGACATTGTGCTCTATTTCGTTTTGCTAAGTGTACAAAGATGCAGCAGATACACAAAAATCTTCTGTGGATTTAGGACAGGTTATTCCGACTTTAGTCAGATGAACCACGTCGCAGAGCAAGGAGGAATGTGACAAGGCATTGAAAGCCAGTTTCATCCTTATGAGCTGTGCAAAGTTGATAACTTATCTCAACAGTGTCCCGCTTTTGGCACTGGTAAAGTGGTAATTGATTAGTATTTATTTCTTAGAGTTGTTATATAGATTAATCAGTAATATACCACATTTTGAAAACCCCCTACCAAACACCATGCGTTCAGTTCGTGTTAATTTTTATAATTCTCATGGTTTTAAATCTAGGTTTTCAATGATGTTTCAGAAAGTAAATCTCTGTAGTACATTTTCTATCATTTTCCCTCTTCCTTGGCAGAAGTTCTTATTTCTCCCTCGATGCTCTTTCTGTCTCTTCCACCAGTTGGAACCAGATGAAACTCATTTATACTAGAAGAAATGCTCCACTCCTTTACCTCATTAGCCACTATTGGGAGTTGGACAGTTTAAACATCTCAGCGATGGAATTGGGTGTTGTCAGATAATGTCTATAGAATCCTTCTACTTGAAATGAATCCCTAGTTTGAATTCAAGTTTATGGGTGATGTTCACAGTCCTGTATCTCGTGGTTTAACAGACAAAGTAGACATCTCACAAGTATTGCAACTTATTAGAAATTCTCTAAGTGCTATTTAACCTCTTCTATACTGTGTTCCAGCATTTGTGTGCTAAAACTCAGTTCCCACCTGCTGACACTGCCCATTATCTCTTTTCTAATGCATGTATCAGCTATACCTTATTGTGTATTTTACACATTTATATAAATTTTAAATTTCCAACCTCTTCCCAGGCTAATCTGATATTCGTGGAGACAGTGTTCAACATTTTCTTTCTTAATGTCATCTCAATTCTAGGGAAGTGATAGATAATAAATGTACCAAGTTAAAAGTGTTCCCAATAAATTGACAAAATAATGTATTTTTCACAAGAAATGTACATATTCTTTGTTTCATGTCATGTAGGCATATTATCCATTCACTTCTGTCACTCAAAATTCCTGTTGATTTCTCAAGCTCCACATACTTCAAAAGAAGCATGAACAGTGGACACCCAAAATTCACGGGGAACATGTTCCTAGATCACCTGCAAGTTGTAAAAATCCTGGAATTTCAGATATGGCCATTAAAATGCCTGTAATGTCTGTTTTTATAGTTTAAACCTTAAATGTGCAGTGCCTTCCACAGTTCTGTAGTTTAATGTAATGAAGTATTAATAAAGCCTTCAAAGAAGTGGGGTATTGTGGTGGCATCTTATGCATTTTAGGCCTTTGGGAACAGAAATGAAAACACTCAAGATAGTTACACATGGTACAGCAACCTGTTATGATGTGGGATGCTGGTGCATTCCCCTAAATGGGTTCCAGGTCAGTAGCCAATCAAAAGCATGAAGAACAGAATAACTCTCTTAGATTGGCTCCTTGCAAACTTCTCATCAAACAAAAATTTTTGCAATTTACTTAGAATTGCTGGAGTTTCGATAAACAATTATTAGTTAGGTTTTAAGGGAAAATTCATGACTGACTGAGACCAATACTTGGAACTGGAACTGTGATTTGGCAGCAACAGGCAAATAGATACATACATACATACATACATACATACATACATACATACATTGATACATACGTAGCTACATAGATAAATAGATTCTCAATAAATGTGACTCGACTTTCAAAATATTTCTGAGTTGTATACATCTGCCATTTCTCCTACAGCTGTTATACAGATACTCAGCATCTTCTTCTGTCTGGCTTACTGCAAAAGCCTTTACTGACTTCCTTGCTTCCACTCTTTTCCCTGAACAAATTCAGGTGTGAGATTGATTCTTCCTGTTCAGAGCAAATCTTGAAACCTTTACTAGAATTTACACAATCTTCCGCTCATTTTATCTTCTGTTAATGTCATCTCACTCCCAAATACACTGATCTTTTTACTCTTTTGGGTCCTTACAGAATACATGCTTCTTAAAGAGATGTTTATTTTTCTCTTAACACAGAAATCACTTTGTCTAGATATTTTCAGGAACAATTTTTGCAGAAGCAAGACTTTACATACATTTGTTCCATGGCTTTTTGAAAATATATCTGCTTTGAGATGTTAAAGAATGTTTTTATTTATTTTTCTAGATGTAGCAATAATAGACTTGTGTGTTAGTTTCGTTGCATATCATTCATTTTCTACAAGCTTTCACTACATTGTTTTACAAGCCATCTTGTTGAAAATTGTTTAAATGGGTAAATTTGTCATTTATACAATAAACTCACAACATGGAAAATCCATATTGACTTGGCATAACTCACTGAACCTGTGTTTCTCACATTTAAAGTAGTATGACAGTTTTTCAAAGTATAATCTACTGTACTGGTTTTAGGAAGAATTGAAAAAATGTCAAAAAGCAATTGCAAAAAGTTCTAAGTGAGTTAATCTATCTTCATTTACATGTTTTGTACACACATGTATACACAAAGACAGCTAAATACAGAAATACACACATATGTATATATTTACATAATATAGTGGCTATGTATGACTTTATATTTATACACACAAATGCTGTGATCAGAAATTATAATGAATATTTTAAGCTTAAAAAATTATTACAATAAAAGCCACATTGGCATCTGTCCTGAAAATAATCACCCTTGCTTCACACACTAATCCCTTTGTTCTCGTTACTTTCTGGAGCAGTTCTGAGAGTCTTGTCTGAGTGCCTTTAATTGTTATGTGTTGGCTTCCTTGCTCACTTGATGCTGTGACAGTATCAAAAAGTTTACCTCTCTTGTATGTTTCGATGTCACAGAAGGGCCTCAAGTCCCATAGCCATATCTAGTGAATAAAGCAGATAAAGGCACACTAGAATTTTTATTTGAAAGAGACTGATGTAAATGTTTTGATTGAATCAGGACATTGAGGCAGATCAGAGTAAGTCTAAAGCCAGAGATACTCCAGTAACAATCAATAATTCACTTAGTGTTCAAATGTGAGTTTCTAATAATTATCTTTTAGTTAAATAAAGGGACTCTAAAGAAATGTTTTCTCCAGGGCTAAACTGCACATTACTAGATAACCTTGTTAAATCTTCTAATATTAGTAAGGAAGTGTTCAATAAACAAAATCATGGAATTATGTCAGTGGGACACAGGAGGAATCTGAAACAACTTCCATTGACCAAACCCATGACAGCTTAGACAATTAAATAAATAACACAGGACAAACTGCTACTTAGATCAAATGCATCTCAGTGAATCCTTACTAATATAAATGAATACTAAGTAAATAAAAGGATGAAGAGAAAGTATAACTTCTTTCAGCAGAATCAGACTCAGAGAGAATAGTAATTGGAAATGTACTATCCAGTTGGCTGTGGTATGCCAGGCCTGTATTCCCAGCACTTTGGGACAGAGCTTCCCAAGCTCTGGTTCCAGCTGTAGTCGATCACCTGTTAGGAACAGTGCCCAATAGCAGGGAATGGGTGATGGGCATCTGATCAAATCTTTACCTGTATTTTCAGCTGTTATCATTGCTCACTTTCCTGTATGAACCTTGGCCCTTGAGATCAGCAATTGCATTAGAGTCTCATAGGAGTGCAAACCCTGCTGTGAACTACGCATACAAGGGATTTAGGTTTCAGGCTCATTATAAGAATCTAATATCTGGGCCAGACATGTAGCCCAGAAGCATAAGTGCCTGCTTGGCAAGCACAAAGTCCTGAGTTTGACTCTTGGTGCTAACAACAACAACAAAAACAACAATAATAATAATAATAATAATAATAATAATAAATGCCTGATAATCTGAGTGGGAGCTGAGGCAGTGATGCTAGCACTGGCAACAAGCTGAAGATGCAAATTAACATTAGCAAAAAGATCTGACAACACAAAAAGTGTAATAAATCAATTGCTTACAAATCCAGATCAAAGCCCTATCAAAGAAGGCAAGTGACAAGTGAGTTGCATTTGGTGGCAGGCCAAACCAAGATTAGAGAGCAGGCTAGACATAAGGAACATTATGTATCAGTTTCTCCCATCACCCTCAGATGGGACTGTCTACTTTCAAAAGCCAAGCTCGGGGCCACCACTGATTCCACAATGTGAAAGGTTATATGCTTATTACAAATTACAGTGTAATAATAATAGAAGTAAATCAGACAATAAATGTACTGTTCTTGAAAACATTCCACTCCTGTATTTCAAGAAAAAGTTGTTTTCCTCAAAGCTGGTCCCGGGCACCAAAGAGATTAAGGAGTGATGCTCTGGGAGGCTTAGGCAGGAAGACTTCATGTTCAAGCCTAGCCCAAGAAACTTAGTGACTTAGCAAGACTCTGTATTAAAATTTAAAAAAAGAAGAGGTCAAGATGCAACTCAGAGTAAAAGTTCTAGGTTCAGCCCCCAATATTACACACACACATGCACAAACAGAACATCATAGCTTCATAGTAATAATCAGTATATACATATATGGTAAGATGAATGGATACAAGATTTTAAGAAGAAACAGTACCTGTGTAGTCTAAAACTATCTCTTATTCAGGTATTTGTTAAATACAAAGGAAAAAACTAACTTACAGGAAAAAACAAGCAGATAGCTTAACATAACTATTAAGATTGACATCTCAACAGTAAGACATACAAACATCATGCACACTGATAGCATATAGTGAGGGTACATAAATTCTGACATATTTTCCAAATATCTGCAACTTCAATCTAAACTTAAGAAAGCCTCAGACAAGCTCAAACTAAGATCCAGTCTGCAAAATACCTGAGAGCTATTCTTCAACAGTATAAACTGCAAGAAAAATAAATAAAAACTGTCACTGAACAATGACAATAAATATAGCTAATTGCAATCACATTCTGCTTGAAAGAGAACACAAGCATTCATAGAAAAGCAAAATCTGGTTAAGGCTATAGCAGTTAATAAGAGGGTGCTAATATTATGTTCTTTTTGTTTATACTTCTGTGATTATTATGTAAGATGTTTATATGGCACTCTAAGATGTTTATATGGCTCTCTGTACCATCTTTGTTACTTTTATCTAAGTCTAAAATTATTTTAACATAAAATGTACATCAAAAAGGATTCTTACTTATCTCAATTTGTGTGTCTTCAAGATTTTGTTGTATGTTCCAGAACTAGTGGTTTATTGATATAAGAATGATTTTCCCCTGCAACAGAAGATAGCAACATGGTCTATCTGTCTGTCTGTCTCTCTCTGTTATGATTTATCTTATAATTCCTGATGGAGATAAATCATAAAGCTGACTCTAATCATTGTATCTTTGATTGTACTTAAAAATTTTATTATATATTTCTATCATGCTATACTTGAATGTAGAGCACATAATGGGGAACACTTTTATACCCAAGGTTATCTGTATTTTTAAAAAGAAAAGGACTGTTGGTGAAACATGACTATGAATGTCATTGGAACATGTTACACTGATGATTTATGTTACTGAATGTATTTTAATTTAGGACCTCTCAAATTTTTCATGTATTTTGAGTATTTTCAAATTATTAGCTAAGAGCTTTGGCAATATTCTCATCAGATGGCTGCAAACTATTATCCTAGAGCCTTTCTGTTTAGTTTATTAGACCCGTGGGTTCAGACATTTTTTGCTAATTACTAGTGGTGATGCTACCCTTTTCCTGCAATTCTGTTTTCCGCAGCTACTGCAAGGACATGTTCTAGAGCCAGCCTATCTGTGTCTTCCTATTTTGCACATCATCCAGAAACATCATCTGTTCCAGAATTTTGACCCTCATTACTTAGAAATAATCGGCCATTTAAAATACAAAAGTGTTTCAACATTGAGGAATTATCTTTACCACACATTCTATTTCAAGAAGGGAAAAGCATAGCATGAGTACTTTTAAAAGACTTCTGTCTCTTCATCGAAAACATTCTTTTAGGGAGAACAGAAACCATATATTGTAACACTAGTGAAAATTCTGTTTTTAAACAATTCCTGTAAAATGCATTAGCTAAAAGTTTCATTTTACATGTGAAACAATAACTTGCAATAATAAAAGTAGTTTTCTTCTTTTCTAGAAGAACACAAAAGTTAAAAAAATAGAACCACTCTAAGTAAATCCTATGATTAAAATTAGTAAAATTGCACATGCTGAGAAAAGTGGTTGGACAGTCTCTAGACAGAACCAAAACTTGCACTGAGATAGTTCTTCTGACTGACTGATAGTTTACCAACATGGTCCAGGCTGGTAAAATGAGGAGAGCAGAACAGCCGGTTCAAAGGGTTCCTGTTTGAATTATGTGTTTTCTTTGACTTCCAAACCATTAGGAAAGTCCTGGTATTTGGGAAACTAAGTTAATTATTATTGCTGGAGTTAGGATGCCTATATTGATGGGGTGTGAGGAAGATTCTTTCAAGTTATTTGTTTTTATATTGCCTTTGAATTTCTCACTATCCCCTCCTGGAGCAGTGCTATCTTGCCTCTGTTACAGGATCACAATTTGAATGACAATTATTTCATGAAATTTAGCCTTATGTGTTTACAGTTGAACATCTAAGACCCAAAATAGATGGACAAAAAAAGAAACATAATTTTTTCTGCATTTTTTTACTTAGGATATATAGTAAATAAACATGGAGCTACCCATCTAGGAAATCCAGAAAACAATTATTTTTATAATAGCTCACAAGATCATAACAGATGTAAGAACATTAAATATAGTGTTCATTCGGAAAATGCATTTTTATTGGCACTGTTCCTTCTCAGTTGATTCCAAAGTTTTCACTTATCATTTCGTAAGTAACTTATTTAGGTATAAATGTTCTTGGAGTTCTCCATAAACAAATCCAGGAGTTTTTTTTCTTTTCCCCTTTAAACTAATCAAGGAAGCATTATTACAGAATTTTTTCATTCTGAGGTTAAAAACTGGTATTTTTAAAATCTGTCTCTCTGTTTCTTATCTTTTTCAGTCTTAGAATTTGTCTTTGATTGAGATAAAAACAAAGAATGAGAAACAAAGAAAGAGACAGCAAGAATACGGCTTTGGATGTTTGTGGTAGATAAGAAGTTAAAAAGGATTGATTTTGGCAGTTAATAAGGTTAGAAATTATTTATATTCATATTTTATTCAGAATACATTCCCTCAAACCTCAAGCACCCAATTATTTAATTGGTGCATTGTCTCTGAAAGCAGTTGCTCCAATAATAGCTGAAAGCCTGTTCTACTGCCTGGTGCGTCTGGGCGCCCATTCGTATCTTACTTGCTCAGACAGCCCTGGGGTGCATCATGGGCACTGGTTACTTCTCTGCCAGAGGCACTGCTTCTAAATCATGTTCTGCTTTGTTGCAGCTGATGGAATTCTGCCTCAGTCTTGCCTTGCACTCACATTGATAGCCTTGTTTTTGCATCTGAGATTTGACTCTGTCTCCAAGGCATGTGGTAGAAAGAATGCAGCTTCTGTGTCTAGAAACTTCAGGGATCAATATGGAGTGTTTGAAATGTTTGCTTCAACCTTACTTGCTTAATCAGGCTTTTAGCTAATTGCTCCACAGCTCAGAGTTTGCTTTATGCCGTTGTACAGGGTATTTTATAAAGCATTCTATAAAATACTGCTGAGCTGACATTGCCAGCCAGGGGACTTGCTTTATTTGGTCATATTCTCAAATCTGTATTGTAGCTCAGAGAAAAGCATCTACAGCATTTCACTGCAGATTCCAAGAAAGTTAGGCAAATAGGAGGTTTCAAGATAATTTTCATTAAAGATAATTAGAAATTGTAGTATATAAGTTATGTTTCTAAGCTTTATTTGTAGTATAGTTTTAAAGTCTTTTATTATTTTGGAGTACTCACAGATATATCCACTGAAAACATGGCAAATACACAAACCAACCAAACTCAGATTGTCACAAGTATGTGACAATCACAAGTGAGAAAAGCATTTTAAAATTAATTAAAATTTGGATGGAAATTCTCATTCCCAGTGTGGAACATTGTACAAGATAATGGATCCAAGAATGTGCTATACAATTGCTTGAAGTCATCAATTCATATATCTGGGTTAAAGTTGACTAACAAAACCATTTCTTATCTTAAAGTTAGATATCTTAATGAAGCCATTTCTTATCTTAAAGTTATTGAAAGTTAAAGTAAAAAAAACTTAATTATACATGCTTTACATGTTGTCCAATGTATATGCAAGAATAGTATTATTTCACTTTACTTCAATGCATAAATTTTTCTTCACCAGTTTCTATGTTTTGTGCAAGAAGGTATTATTTGCCTATTACACTTTTTCTATGTCTCTATATAGGAGCTGCATGAATCTCACTTAAATTTTGTTAGAAACTCAGACATTCATCTATACGTTATGCAGGTGAATTGTGGGGCATTATAATTTAAAATGTGCTATTTTAGGAAGGCATCTATAACTACTTGGATGAGTGACTAATTCATGTACTCCACATCATCCTCACCTGTCCATTATGGGCCAATGTTTTCGAGAAATACAATAAATATAAATTTATGGAGAAAATAAATGACAAAATAATAAAAATAACATTTTAAAGTACCATACTTTTGAAGTATATGTATGTATTTTTAATTTTATTATTCTATTCCTTTATAGATGTATAAATAAATGTGAAAAGGAGTGATAGTATGATAAAATAAATTTTGAAATAATGGCTCACATCACATGATGAATAACAGAACCAGATTAAATGTAGCAACACCATTTATGGAATACTATTGCTTGCCGAACATTCATTGTACTATATGTTTACATACATTATGTAATTTGATTCTCACATGTTTTAAAGAACAAATCCAATTCACACACTTATAGGTGCACAATGTTCAGTTAAACAACTTTCACAGGCTCACACAGTTAGAAAGTGGTAAATCCTGCAGTGACACCAAGTTTTTTTTCTGATTTGAAAGCCTAAAATTTTTGCCCTCACTATTGCCAAAACATTATCTTTTGAGAGAAGGAAAAAAAGAAAATATTTATGGTTAGTATCTCAAGTATCACTGAGAAAACCAGAAAATTTTGATTATACCAATGCTTTCAGGCAATACTGTAGATTAAGTTCAGTTATTGTTGGTTAAGACAGCAGATTTCAGGAGACTTTTTAAATAAAACTGCTGAAACCAGGCATGGGCTTATGCACAACAATCCCAGACTCAAGAAGTAGAAGCTGAAAGGATTCCATTTCATGGCAAGTTTGAGAAAATGAGAGAAACAGAGACCATTTTGGAGGGTAGCATTCTTTATCACAAAATATACATTTTGGCAGGGTGAGGGCTACACATGCCCCGGGGAGGGTAGCTTACATACAATATGGTAAGGGAAAGCAGTTTGTTTTTCTTTTTGTCCTATGGCTCTTGCTGCTTTTGGTATCTGCCACAGGCACCATAATCAGTTCCCCCTCTCCCCCCGTCATGCTACCCTGTCTTGGAGACAGCTGAGTATGAACTGAAACTTTCACAAACTATAAGCTAAATAAATCTTTATTTCCTTTATCTTGGACATCAGGTATTTTGCCTTAGCAATGAAAGAAAAATAGCTAAGCAAAATTTGGTACCAGGAGTAGGGTCATTGCTGTGACTGTTTCTGACATGTGGTTCAAGACCCTTTGGGAAAGGCTTGTGGAAACAGTTTGAAGATGTTCAGAGATGTTATCTAAAAAAATTAGTGCTGGAATGTCTTAGACTTTTCTCTATAAGAGATTCTGGTTAGAGCTCAGAAAATGAGAAGGCTGATAAACATCTTGCTAACAATGCCTGAATTCAAGATGTTTCTGTAAGGAAGAAGCAATGAATTTGTTGTTAGACTCCAGATGAGGTGTGTTACAGCTTGACAAAAGCTTTTGTGCCTTTTGCTCATGTCCAGAGATTTTGCCTGAGATCAAGGATGGTGCACTAATTAATCTGTCAAAAAAATTTCAAGACCATGACGTAGCTACTGTTTGCAATTTTTTAACCAACTTTATGTTGTGAATCCAGAAAAAAGAGCCCAGAAATATGAATTAAAATGCTGTGAGTCTGAACAGAAAGGGAGCTCTAGAAAAGCTGTGGGCTACAAAGATAGAGCTAAGGATAAAGCCACACCATAATATGTTTCAGAATAGTGACAGCTACACTATATTCTGGAATGGTGGTAGCCATACCAGGCCCTGAAATGGTGGAAGCATAAACAATTTGTTCCCCAAAATTGGATTCAGAGTTCCAAGTGATTCAGAGGTTCAACCCTATAGCCAAGAGTGAAAAAAAAGGACACTAGGTTATTGCTTCTACTGGCAGCAGACCTCAGCATCAGTCACATGGTACTAGTTTTAGGTGCATACAGAATGCAAGAGTTCCAAGGTTAAAATGGCTTCTACCATGATTTCTAAAGTCCTGAGAACCAAGGTAGTGTGCCCCTGAGAGGGAAGTATGCAAAGCTATGACAGTAAAGTCAAAGATTCAGTGGAGATCCCAAAGGTTTTCAAAAACCAGGAACATGGATAATTAAAGGAAAGCTGCAAGTATCAAACAGAGTGGGCCTAAGAGAAAAGCCATGAGAACCACAGTCACTGAAAGGGCCTGGATGGATTCACACAAGCCTTTAGGAGCTCACAATTTGCCTCACATTGCTTCAGATGCTAGGCATGGAACTAAAGGGCTTAATGTTTGCCCTGCTGGATTTTGGACTTGCTTTTGTTCCAATCCTTTGTATACTCCTGTTTGTAACTTCTGGAATAAAAACTGTTTATCTTGCACCGTTAAATGCTGGAAAAATTTAACTTTGTTTTCATTTTTGCAGGTGTTTAGAGCTAAAAGTTTGTCCTAAATCTCAGAGGAGACTTTAGACTTGGACTTTTCAACAATGCTGAAACTTTTAGGACTTTGGCAACTCTTGTAGATGGACTCAATATCTTTTACATAGTCTTTGTACATATCTTTGTACATAAGTCTTGGGAGATCAGGGAAAGAATGTTGTGGTCTGTACCTGGATGCTCCCCCAAAGTTTCATTTGGTTATAAGGGGTGGGCTTTTCAAAGATGGCTAAATCTAGAGTTTGTGATTGCTTCATTGTTCAATGCTGGGATTGGCATGTGAATGCTGCACCCACCCTGGGGCAGGAAGCTTACATACAATATAAGGGAGGCAAAGCAATTTGCTCTTCCCTTTGGCCTATTTGCTCTTGCCACTTTTAGTATCTGTCACAGCAACCAGGAACGGTTTCCCCTCATCCACACCACCCTGCCCTGCAGCCAGCTGAGTATGGACTGAAACTTCCACAAACTGTAAGCTAAATAAACCTCTTTTTCCATCATTTTGTGGGTCAGATATTTTTTCTCAGTAATGAGAGAAAAGTAACTAACACATTATCTAAGCTCAGTCTGAAGTAGGCTCCTGATCTCTTTAAAGAAAATCGTGTTTGAAAATTTTTCAGTTGTTTATTTCAACATTATTCAAGTCAAGGTACTCCCATGTAAGGAGTTTCAACAACGTATTCAGGCTTCTATATAGCTTCTCTTACGGTAGTGTTGAGCTTACTAATAGCTTTACCCAAACCTGAGAATTGACTCAATATTCCTAACAGACCAATTTTGCATTTCACAATAGCCTTGACAAAAAACATAAAATGTACTGTCTAAAACATGGTGGTTGATTCTGATTATCCAAAACATTTGCAGTGCTATAGTGTAATGGATAACTTTCACAGAGATGCAATTTTATACAAAGAGGAAGTTAGCTTCCTCCCATCACCTCTTTCCCTGTGGGGAAAAATATTACATAACATTTGACAGACTAGAATGTCATCTATCCATTTTGCAAATGATTTCCTAAAAATAAAGAAAAACCTTGACACCAAACTTTAGTTCAAGAAATAAGCTAACAATAAATCACTACTGCAATACCCTACCATTCGTTAAAAAATAATAGTTTATTTTGTGGTACTGAAATGCTGGAATAATCTGGGAAATAAATTGTACTGACAATATTTCCTTGTTTCTCAGACTGAGTGCTGATTAAATTAGAAATGCAACACATTCATCCAAGATTACATTTATGATCAGTTCAAAGGTGGTCTGATTCAAATAATATTACCCTACTTTCAGCAATTAGTATTTACAAAATATGAGCAACATAATGAAATTTTAAATATGAAATTTCTGGGTTATTAAATTTTATATGTTTATTGGTGCTAATTAGTCAACAGTGAAAGCACAAATTATGGAGAGAGGAAGTTAATGCCTTGGATCATAAAAGTGTTGAGGGAAGGTAGTTTATAAGTAATTTAATATCAATTTCTTCAGCTTATAGGACTAGAAACAAATGGAGGAAGCTGAAGTTGTCAATGCACTAATTAGCCTAGGATCCCATCTTTTTTGTTTGATTTTCAATATCTTTCCTGACAGCAGAAGTTTAATTAGAATCACATTGTACTTAATTATAGAACTTGGTTTTAGCAGATGACAATATGGGATTTATTATGAGTTTATGGAATACTCAGAGATTTATTTGTTTTTTTCTTACTGCTTTTCTCTGTCTTAATCAGTTCAGCTTATATTTTTAAAATGTCATAGATTAAGTAATTTAAGTAACAGAAATGCATTTCTCACAATTCTGGAGTCTGAGCAGTCTGAGATAAAGTGCTGGCAGATTCAATGTCTGATAAGGACCTACTTCCTGATTCCCCATCTGTCCCACATATCTGTGGCTGAAACAGTGTAGATTGAGAGCGAGAAACAACTCTGGGCTTCCCTTCCTAAAGCTACTACATCAGAAGTCAAGATTTCAACACACAGATATTGAGAAGACAACACTCAGATCACAGCATTTTCTTAAAATTGCTTTTGTTTTCCAGTATTATATCTGATGTAGGCTATTTCTCAATAGCGTATGAATATTTTGAGGTCTTTTTTGGTGCTTGTTTCTTGCATGTTTATGTGTAATTTAGCCAAGACTTGAGGCTATACCTTAATGAAAGCACCGTAAGCTTCCATTCATCTTCAGGGAGAAAATTCATGTAATGTAGGAAAGTCACAAGAATTTGAGAGTATTTTTAAGGTGCCGACAGTATCACAGAAAGCCATGGTTCACAGCTAGGAAATGTAACTTTTATTCTCACAGAAATTAGCAAGTGAAGGCACCAAAGAATGCAGATGAAAACTATGTGGAACCATGTGAAGAGCACTGGTCCAGGTCTGATTCCATACGTACCCTGACATGTGACATCACAGGCCACTATTTGAGTCACCACGGTTAGCTTTCTCATTCCTGACTCAGAAAAAAATGAAAGGGGAAATTCTGTCAATTCCTGGTTCTACAACTCTGATTTTAATTAACAAGTTTTCTCTTCTGCAATTTCATACACTAAGAAGAAAAGATTAGAAAAATGTCAGTTATTCTTTGGCCACTGGCACCCATAATATGTCTGTGTAGAACAAAAGAAAATCTGATGCTAGAAGAGAACGCATAGAGAAAGCATTTGCAATTTGGTACAAATTATAAGCAAAAATATGAGCACTTCAAACTATATTTTGGAAGAAAAGTAAGCAAGTTGCCTTAGTCTCCGAAAATTCTTGATAATAATTTTTTCAATGGAGAGGCTAGATGGCTATCAATATAGAACTTCAATAAAAAAATACTAGCATCAATAAATTATTTGAAGAAAACAGAACTATTTGCATTATCTTCCAAACTTAAAAAAACAAGAAGTATGCCTTAAAATGGATCTTGTTTTAGTGCATACCTAAAATAAAACAAAAAGTGGCAAAGGAAATCAATACTTTATTTTTTTCAATTATGATTTGCCATAATGTCATATCTGGAGCATATATGTCACTTGACTTCATTACCGAAGATTTATAATTTAATCAGAAAAAATGCTTATGCACAATTTATTTTTTGTAGTCTATGTTTTTCACATCTTACAATAAAATTGAGTAGAAGTTACTGTTAACCCCTATAAACAAATGTTTTAAAAAGATTAGGGTATCTGATCAATGTTTCATTGTCAAACAGAACATAAATGATGAATAAATATCTAACATCTTCATCTTCTAATTCCAGATCTCCAATATAAACTCCTTTGTGTACTTGGAATTAATATTCACTTAAATCTGATTAGTAAGGTTAAAGCCAATTATTTGTTCATAATAAGGTTACTAATATCTTGCACTTAGTGTGTTTGACTTGTTTGGTTCTCTTCTCTTCCTAGCGTGTCAACTAGCAGGCAGTGTGTGTTGCTATGGGAGTGAGTGACATAAATGACACATGGCACTGAGCTGGAGCAAATGGAATCATAGTGCTGAACTCCCTGCCATTTCATTACATTTTATTACATGGTCACAATTGCCTGTATATAAGAACAATGAGGTCACTCTCTTTCAACTCCCTGTGGAGTAGGGGAGTGTACCAACTGTCTTTTTTAAAAATACACAACCATTTTTATCAATTACATGCATATACTTTTCATTCAGACTGGATTTTTGAATCAAAACAGATCAATACCATTCACAATCAACTACATCCACAACAGCAATGCAAAATACCTAGATATTTAGTTTGGAGAAATTGCCATTTTTATATAGTTGATGAACTCAGAAAGAAACCTAAAACTATGTCTTCTATTGTTATACCAAACATTCTATCATCCTTTTAAGAGCTACTTTTTGGAGATTACAAGTTAGTACTTGTGATTCCATATATGTGACACCCTGGGAGCTAATAAAGATTAAATTGTTAGTGCTTTTTCATTTTCTCTAAACCCGATTTCATTATATATAAAATGAATTTCTAAACTACTCAGAATAATATATGTAAAATGGTCTAATTTCAATAAGCTACAAGTTGCTAATGTTTTGTATGAATGTATGCTTAATGTAAAGTGCCATATAGTTTAATAGTCCTATTATTGTTCTAAAAGTTTGAGATTCTGTCTAGAAGATAACCAACCAAATTACTTGAATAAAGTTTGCAAAGTAGAAATATCTGGCTAAATAGTAAAGATAACTTTATCAACGTTATCTTATTATCTTTGGAGGCCATAAAGTAATAACGCAAATTAAAATAATTTAATGTTCCTCAAAATATAAATTTTATGATATTTTGCAAGGTTTCCATTGGTTGTTTGTAACTAATTTTTTAAAATGAACAATATTTCTCTTGGAATATTTTCTATTCAGAAAGAGTAAAAAATTAGGGTTAGGGAAACTGCTAAGCCATGCGCCATTACTTCAAAAATAACTGTCACAATTCGGCAGGAAAATATTCCATCAAAGCTTTTATTGGTTTAACATCACATGGAAGTTTGAAAGCAATAAAACCTAGATTTAACAAATTACCTAGAAAAGAAATAAAAATTCATAATATTCAAAATCAAGCTGCAACTTATATTAATCTATGCTCTTACCTCAGTCTATTTCAATATGAAAATTTTTATCTTTATCTTTCTAATTATTCATATATATATTTTTTAATTTATATATATATATATTTCATGTGTTTAATGTTGAAGATTTGAAGATGATTAGATAAAAAGGATGCTATACAGAATCAATGGATGAATACACTGATGAGTTGATAGCTTAATGTGCTCTTAAGAGGTAGGTATTTGAGAGTAGTGGCAATCACTGGAGGATTCTTTGTTTTCTGTGTGTTTCAGTAGCCATACGGTGAGCAAATTTCTGCCACCAGGCCCTTCCACCATATGATTTTTGTCTTGAAGCCAGCCAACCATGAAAATCTTTTGAAACTGTGATCTGAAATAAATCCCTTCATGTTTAAAATGACATTATTGAGTATTTTGTCTCAGTGATAAGAAAGTGATTAGAGAAATCAGGTTAATTCTGTGACTGTGCCTGACCATGCATTTTAGACCTGGGGAACTGGTTTGAGGAAGGAGTTTGGAAAAGATGACCTAGTGGGTAGAATGACCTAAAACTTCTATAGTAGAGTTTAATGAGAAATTCTGATTGGAGGCCAGCAGGCCAGAATGGAACACAAATTTTTAAAATAAATTTCTGGCTCAAGAGGTTTCAAATGAGAGAGAGGACTTTATTGGAAACTGGACTAGAAGCATCACATAATACACTTCAGTAAAGAACTTCTCTATGTTTTGCCAGTGTCCTAAAACTATGAGACTAATTTTAAAGTTGGAAGAGTAATTGATCTGTCAGAGAAAATTTCAAGAGAGCCCAATGTTCAAGCTGTTGTATGGAATATTCTTCATGCTTTCACTGAAATTATAGTGAGAAATAAACAGTGGAGAGTAGAACTGAAAGGTGTCAAAAGTTTATAGTTTCATTAAAATCAGCTACAAGACTAGGGCAAAGGGAGAGCATGGTTGATGAAAGATTACCATTAAAACATCTAAGCACATGAGAATAATAAGAAAGACATCTTAAAAGCATTTCAGAACATTCCCAGATTCCACTTACTACAAGCTCAAAGTATAAAGGCGTGAACTCTTGTGAAAGACCTTTCTTTTAGAAGGCTCCAAGGTACCCTCCACATCCAGGACCACATAGGGAAGAATATTCCTAATTTCAACCATCTACATCCTCAGAGCCCACTACAGCCATGATCTAGGAGGGTAAAGATAGTTCTCAAGGTGGAACCAGGTCTTTATACCATCTACATGGTGATGGTTTTTCAGCATGCAGAATGGAACAATTGTGACATGATGGAGATTTTCACCAAGATTTCAAAGGAAAGCCTGAGTGGTCAGGCATTGT
Organism: Cavia porcellus; assembly: GCF_034190915.1. NCBI lineage: Eukaryota > Metazoa > Chordata > Mammalia > Rodentia > Caviidae > Cavia > Cavia porcellus. The sequence goes on from NW_026947490.1 coordinate 76,937,003, forward strand.
GCCTCTCAAAAGCGATGCATAAAGCTAGGAGAGTAAAACTAAAGGTTCAGTGAAGACCCAAGGAATTTGGCAATGACAGAAATGTGGAAAACCACAGGCAGTGAATAGAACCTGTCTAAACGACAGGATGGATTGGCTGTAGCCAGCAAGATGAAAAAACAAAGCTGCCCACTCCCTTAGCATTCACTTCTCTCATGGAAGAAGACAGCTACCTGCAACCCAAGGAGAGGGCTGCTGACATCCTGATTTTGAAACTCACTGCCCAGAACTGTGATAAAATTCTCTTCTGTTGCTTCAGGCTTGGGGGGGGGGGCGGGTGGCATTTTGAAATGGCCACACTAGTCAATGAAGACAATAATTGAAATAGTTAAAGTAACGTAAAGTTATGCAGTTCAGATTTGCAGAACAATGAGACTTAAGAAGATTAGTCATGTAGATATAGGAGTCCCTGAACAAAAACTTAAAAGTTTATTTACATGCATATTTATTTGAATGTGGAAGAAACTTGAAAATATTTGTATATACAGATGAGGTTATAGCAAGGGCATTAGTTTGTTCCAAATTCTCTACTTCCCAGGCACAAAGACCCTCAGAAGTTAGCTTTGGAAATGCAACTTACTTTAGGTTTCTGAGCTATATGCAGATGTGATGCATTTTTTTCCACATATAAGCTTTAAGAACTAGTACGACTAGTAAAACTAGTAAAACTAGTAAAACTAGTAAAACTCCAAATGGAATCATCTCTGTCATGCTGAGACTTAAAGCACAGGCTGCAGGAGGTGTGATCCCAACTGATCTGCCAAGGGCACCGACTTTGAAAAGCAACACAACTTCATCGTTCTCAGTCAAATGATGTTTTGGGGTTGTTTGCTCATTTTCTCCTACTTGCCACAGTGACTGGAAAATAAATAATAAGGAAAAAACAAAAACTAGAGTTCACTTCTCATTAAAAATCTGTCCTGGGTGCTCCTAGAGCTCCAGGATTTAATGTTTGTCCTATGGATGTTTGTTCTGTGATTACAATTCCTTTTTATCCTTGTATTTCTTCTTTGTGAAATGAGAAAGTTCACTCCAGCCATTGTGTGTTGGATGTATTGTTTTCATTCTTACAGGGTCTCATGGTTAAAAGTTTGCTTTGAATTTCAAAGAATGTTTTGAGTCTGGGCTTTTCAGCAATATGGAGCTGTTAAAACTTGGGCCACTCAAGATGGACTGAATTCACTTTGCATAATGAGATGGACATGAGGGTTAGAGCTAAAACATCCCCCCCAAGTTCTTACATGTTCTGAGGTGAAGCTTTTGGAAGTGGTTAGCTGGTGGAAGGCATTATACTCTGATGAGTTCACAGGTTAATGTGCTATCAGGGGAGGGAACGTTTCTGAAAGAGACAAATCACTGAAGGGCCTGACACGAAACCACGTGTTCTTATTTCTGTCACCAGCCTTTTCTGTCTGCTTCTTGGCTTCCATAGGGTAAGTACTTATCCTCTGCCAGGCCTTTTCCCTATACTGTTTCTGCCTTGAGACCAAGCAACCATGGACTGAATCCTGTGAAGTGATAAAAGCCAAAATAAATCTCCTCTGCTTTAAATTTCAAGTGCCAGTATCATTGGTTGGAAGCTAAGTAACAAAGCATTCTATGTATTCTGATTCTTATGAGAACCATACAGAAGTTTAGTCAGTACCCTGTTTCAAAGTGGCATTCAGGCTTCTTTTAGAGTTAATAATATGTGGGATTCACAGCACAGGAAAGTTTCCTAATGAAGAAGGATATTTAAAATTTGATATATTACTCTTCTAAAAATCTAAAATTTACATTCAACCCCATTACTCTTCATATAAATTCTGGTTGCATTTCTGAAAAATATTTCTTTTTCTTTAGGTTACCCTCTGTAAAGCATATCTGTGAATTCTGTGTTTCTCTACAAAAGTATGAACTGATTATACTTGTCTTACACTTCTAACAGCCCTTAAAACATGCAATAAAGTGTTTCAAACTGTGAGAAATATAAATCTCATTTATTAGGTATCATTGTTATTCAGACATCGGAATTATTATTTGCGGATATTAACAGCCATTGTTAATATCACACTCAATCTGTGTAACAGCTGATCAGCTGTTGATTTAGCAAATCATTCTGCAGTAGACTTATTCTGTTTCTATTTAAAGTTTATAATATCCTTGTCATAAGTTTGGAAAGGTATGTTAGTTATTAACTAAATAACAAAACAAAACAGAAGTTCTCCAAAGTATATCTCCAAAGAAGATGTGAATATAAAAAATTGCTTAACTATTAAAATTTTCATTATTTTAAGGTACACAATCATAGCCATAAAGAATACGATCTGCAGGCCACACTGATGGCACTGGCATGCAGCATCCTTATGGGTGAATGAAACAACACAAAGGATGCCAAAAAAGATCCCAGGCTCAATCAGTTATCTCAAAAAGGAGACAAAAGTATACACTGGAGGTGAGAGAGCCTCTTTATAAATCATGTTGGCAAGACTGGAGGCCCATATATAAAAACTGAATTTATAGCAATATATCTCATTGTGTACTAAACTAAAATCAAAGTAGATCAAAAAGCTCAATGTTAAAACAGAAACAATCTGCCAGAAGATTAAATGGATAAAATTCTTGGGGGCACAGGCATATATATGGATATTCTGAACAGAACCCCAACTGCACAAGAAATAATATCAAGAATCAATAAATGCCATTATATCAAATTAAAACCTTCTGAAAAAAAAAAAAAAAAAAAAAAACAATGGAGTGAAAAGAAAGCCCATATAATTGGAAAAGATTTTCGCCAGCTACACCATGGACAAAATACTAATATCTAAAAATATAAAACCAATTCAAAATTAGACTCCACAGAAATAAAGACTGAATTTAAAACGTGAGCAGCTGAAGAGAATAAACATTTCGCAAAAGAAATATAAATGGCTGATAAACATATTTAAAAAGTGTTCAACATCTCTAGCAATTACAGAAATGCAAATGAAAACAACACTCAGAATCCATCTCATCCCAGAAAGAATGATTACAGTCAACCAACCAATGGCAACCCACTTGGGCCCCCTTTGTCTCCCTCTTGAATAGAGAAGCTTTCTTTCTCTCAATAAACATATTCTATTCTCACCCTCTGTTGTTCCTAATTTTAAAAAAAGAAATCAGATAATAACAAATGCTGCTGAGACTGTTGGGAAAAAGTCACTTTTCCACATCATTGGTGGGAATGTAAACTAATATAACCATTATGTAAGTAAGTATGGGGATTTTTCGAGATCCTAAATCTAGAAATTCCATTCACCCCAGCTATTCTCTTTCTAGATATATTCATGAAAAAATCAACCATATCAAATTAGAGTGATTCATGCATACCCATGTTTGTAGTAGCATTGTCATTATTGTCAAATATTGGAAGCAGCCCATGCGCCCATCAACAAATGTACAGATAACAAAAATATGATATTACAACACTATGGAATTCTATTTTTTCCATAAAACAATAGGTTAAGTGAAATAAATTAGACACACAAATTAAGTAGAGCATGGTTTCTCTTACGTAAGAAACCCAAATGTAAAAGATCAAAACAAAGCACACATAATAGGAGGTAGGGTGATAGATGCGTTGCAAGTGGGATAGGGCACAGAAATGAGGGAGGAGGGAAAGAGAGAAAGAACCAAAATGTGTCACAAACATGTACCAGCTCCCATGAGGATTGTAATCACTGTGTGCTGTAAACCAGTACTAATGAAAAATAAAAATTCAACAACAAACAGACAATGAGCTTTCAGAATGGCTAGGTCTTAAATTTCTAATATTTAGTTATCAGGTTTTTTTACATCTTGAGGTCTTATTTTCACCATTATGAAAAATTCATCCATTTGAAATAATTTTTTAATGGTGCCTCAGCCCACTTGGATCTATCATAATTTAAAGAGGTAATATGTTTCACTTGTATACCACAGACTGTAGTACAGCAAGTGACTAAAATGCAAGCAATTTTATTATTCTGCTAAATTTATACATTACTAGACAGTAGTGGAAGTCACAGTTTTGACTTCCATTTCCTTTATGTAAGTGTGCAGGTGTATCATTTTGAAAGTGCTTATACAATGAATTTGGTAGGGAAGCAGTTGTTACTCATGATTTTCATTTTAAGAAAGAAATCCAGTTTTCTATTGGGTAGTCTACAAGACAAGTTCAAAGGTGATCTTTTATTTTGGATAATACTACTTTTAATTTACATTGCTGAGATTAATGGTTTTAATTTGTCATTATTAAACTTTTAACAAGCATGAGGCCATGTATATATTTTTTCATTTTATCTTACAAGAGTCTCATTGTGCTTACTAATTTGTAAAGTATACTGGGTAGATAATAATTTATTATATCATAATTCTGTTAGCCACAGTTAAACATAGTTTTGCTCACAAATTAACCTGTCAATAATAACTTTACACTGTAAATTTTACTGCATAATTCTGTTAACAGTTTTGTAAAAGATAGTTTGATTATTACTGAACTCAGTAACCTATCATAGAATTATTATTGATGTTTCAAGATTTTATGATCAGACCAATTGCCAATGTAAATCAAATGGTAACTATTTTTATATGCTTTAATATGACTCTTACTATTAAACGTTTAAATGTTATTGTAAGAAGAAATTTGGGTAAAGTTTGTATATTTTCTTGGATGTATTGGTCAGCTTTTCTGTTGCTGAAACAAAACACTTGGCCCTTACATTTAACAGAAAAGATGTTACTTCAGTTCACAGTTTCAGAGCATCAGTCTGGTGTCAGTTTCCTGTAGTACAGAAACATGATGATGGAAGGAGTGGCAGAGAAAATCTGATTATCTCATGGAGGATAAAAAGCAACCCCACTGTAAGGGAAGAGGACCAGGGAGAAAGGGTTATGCCCATCACTGACCAGACACGCCCATCAATGTGCTTTAGTGACCTCTTAAGCAGGTATCTGAAGTCAATCTAATTAACAACTAGGATTGGCCATTGTGTTATATTTTTAAGAAAAACTAGAGAGCTGACTAGAAAATCATAGGGAAAATTATAGATAAAAATAAAGTTTGAGAAGTGTCATGAGTTTGTTACCAGAAATTGAAGTACTCTCTGAAAATTACTCTAAATTTCTTTTAAGAAATATTGGCATCAGAATTTATGAAAGTGATTTTTTAAGATAAATTGTGTCTGACACCCAGAAGACCTCAGCAGCCAATGGTAGTGTTGGCCCCCTTTCCTACACTGAGACAACCTCAGCAACCAAGGGGAGCCTTAGCTGCCCTTTCCTCACACCCACAAGACCTCAATATCCTATGAACCATCATGACCCCTTCCACTATCTGCAGGATCTTGGCAGGTTTGGGGGAGCCTCGACAACCCCTCCCCTCACCAGAGGACCTTAGGTGGCTGGTGACAGTGTGGTCAGTTGACTTTCTCCCTCAAATAGAGGATCTCAGTGTGTCAACAGGAACCACAGTGAACCCTCACCACACTGAGAGGACCCTGACAAAACAGCAAGAATGTGTGTGAATCCTTCTTCTATGCAGAGAATTCCATGTGGGTTGATAAAAGAACCAATGGACCCAACCAGAGGGACACAAAAGGGCCTTCAAGACCCCCAGTGACACAGTAGGGTCCTGGCTGTGGCACACATTATAGACAAGTGGATCTGGCAGCCTGGAACAGCTTAAATACACAGTAGCAACAGGAGGTAAAGGTTGGCTTACTCCAATAATCCTCAGCTACTCAGACTATGAAGAACATAGGACTCATCCAACAGGTTCCACAGGAGGAATTCAGTGACTGGCCCCTTTTCTACATTGTATGACCCAGAAATTGGGCATAATTCAGCCACACTGAAAGACCCTAAGACACACCTGCTTGACAGCTGAGACTAGAAGGATTGAAAAGAAAATATTAATACAAGAAGTGAAAATGACAAAACAAAGACAAAATGCAATCTTAAATGCACAGTTGAGCAGGAACAAGTACAGGAGATAATGAAATAAAGGACATTGGAAGTCATACATCTGAAATTTCTGAAAAGATAACAAATGAAATAAAGTAAAATCTATGAGGCCATAGAGGAAATCAGATTAGAAATAATCTATCAGGTAAAGAAAGAAATGACAACTTTTATATAGAAGTAGCTCAGCATAGCTAGAGAAAATTTATATTTAAAAGTATAGGTGCAAGGAAAAATGATGGAAACCTTGAATGAATGATATAGAAATAAATAGAATGTCTGAAATAAATTCAAAGAGATATACAGGAAATTAAAAATTTCATCAAAGCCTGGTAAAATCACTTGAATGAAACTGAAAATAAACTTTGAAACCTTGAAGATAGGATCTCAGCTAGTGGTCACAAAAGGAAAGAACTTTGAAAATAGCCAAGGATCATGAAACAATGATTCAACAGCTTCAAAATGATGCAAAAATCAATATAAGACTCATAGGTGTCAATGAAATCACAAGAGTCAATGCAAATGACATAAAAACTATTCACAAAAATAATAGAAAATTCCCCAAACAGGGAAAAGAATCTGATACAGAAAAATGAGGCATATAGAACTCCAAGCAGTCATAACCAAAATAAATCTGCACCCAGGCATATAATAATCAAGATTCTAGAAATTCAGCATAAAAACACAATACTAAAGTTCATTAGAGAAAAGACACAACACACCTATTAAGTAAAACCCATTAGAATCATGGCCAACTTCTTGACACAAACTGAAATCAAAATTTCTGTGAACTATTTAAAGCCCTGAAAGAAAACAACTTCCAACCCAGACTGATGTATCCTGAAAAAATATCTTTGAAAATTGATCAGAAAGTAAGATACTTCCACAGCAAAGAACAATTAAAGAAATTCATGCCCACCACACCAACCCTAGAAAAAGTACTAAGAGACATGCCAGAGAGAGATTTAAAAATGGCCACAATTCCCAGAACAACAGTGAGAAGAAACTGTCAGGCACAAGCAGTTAAACAAGGGGGGAGAGTAAAAGCTAGGAACTAATGACAGGAAAATAACAAGACAAAGATAAGTCACTATATATCAGTTATATCCATTAATGCATATGGCCTCAATTCACCAATTAAAAGAAATAGATTGGCAGAATGGATCAAGAAACAGGATGTAACGACATGCTGTATACAAGAAACACATCTGACTTGAAAGGAAACCTATCAACTGGAAGTCAAAGGACAGAAAACAATCTTCTAAGTGACAGGAATCCCAAAAAAGCAGGGGGGACAATTCAGTTTGCAAAAATGTGAACTTCAATCCAAAAAAGATCAAAAGATATAAAAAAGTTCACTACATATTTCCTAGTGAAAAATTCAAGAGGAAGAGAGAAAAACCATGAATATGTATCCACCAAATACAGGAGCACCCAACTATATAAGTCAAATACTAACAGACATGAAAAACGAAATACACAATAACACAGTTGTAACTGGGAACCCTAATACCTCATTATCACAAAGAGACAGATTAACTAGACAAAAAGCCAGCAAAGAAATAACAACTGAATCAAGCCAGTAAACAATGGGCTTACTAGATTTTTACAGAGTGTTATACTCATCATCAAAATATACATTCTTTTCAGCTGCACATGGGAAATTCTCTAAAACAGACTATACATTAGCCCATAGAACATGCTTAAGTAAATGTAAAAGGATTGAAATTATCCTATGCACAGTGCACTGATATTGGAAATTAATGTCAAAAGAAATTTCAAACCCTACGTAAACACATAGAAATTATATAACACCCTCCTAAACAACCAATACGTTATAGATGAAATTAAAAATATGTACAATTTAATTAAAATGCAGATACAACATACTGGAGTCTGTAGATGCAATAAAAGTTGTCTTAAGAGGAAAATATATAGCAATGAATTGTCACATCAAGAAAACAGAACAAACACAAATAAACAAACATGCTGCACCTAAAGCTTCTAGAAAAAAGAAGTTAGTCCAGTCCAAATCTCACTGAAGGTAAAAATTTATAAATATCAGAGCAGAAATTAACACAATTGAAATTAATACAACAATACAAAGAATTAATAAATCAAAGAGTTGGTTCCTGGAAAGAATAAAAATAATTGATAAACCTCTATCCAATCTTATCCAAAAAAAAGGAAAAGAAGAAACACAAATTCATGCAATGAAGAATGAAAAGAGTAAAATTATGAAATATCTTGAAAGATCATGAACATTTACTTCAAAAGTCTTTACTCACATTGGCTGGAAAACCAGAGGAAATGGATACATTCCAAGAAATATGTGAATTACAAAAGCTGAATCAAGAAGTTATAAAATTTTTGAATAACCCAATACTACTTACTGAAATTGAAAATATAACTAAAAACTTACCAACAAAGAAAAGTGCAGGTACTAATGGTTGCACACCTGAATTCTACTAGAAATTTAAAGATTTAATGCCAATACTCTTCAAACACTTTCATGAAAACGAAATGCTTCCTCACTAGTTCCTGGAGGCAAGTATTACCTTAATACCCAAACCAGAGAAAAATGCAGTGAAATGGGGAACTATGGGCCAATCTCCGTAATGAGTATCATGCAAAAATTCTCAGTAAAATTGAGAAATAGCAAATAGAATGCAGCAAATCATCAAGAAAATTAAACATCATGACCAAGTGGGATTCATCTGAGGAACTCAGGGAAGATTCAACATACACAAATCAGTAAAAGTAATATACCACATCAACAGAGCCAAAAACAAAAGTCACATGATCATCTCAATAGATGCAGAAAAAAAGCTTTTGATAAAGTACAATACTTGCTCATTATAGAACTCCTACACAAAACTGAACTAGATGGTATCTACCTCAATCTGGTAAAAGCCATCTATGCCAAACCAATAGCCATGATCATACTAAATGGACAAAAATCCTGAACATTTTCACTCTAAAATCATGAACAAGACAAGAATGCCCACTACCACCACTCCTATTCAGTATAGCTGTGGAAACATTAACCAGAGATATTAAATAAGAGTGAGATATAAAGGAATAAGGATAGTAAAAGAAGTTAAATTATCACTATTTACAGATAACATGATACTCTATATAGAAGACCTAAAAACTCCATCAAAAGACTACTAGAGTTAATAAGCAAATTTAGAGGTATAGCTGGATATCAAGTCAATGCTAAAACATCAATAGTATTCCTGTACACAAACAACAAACTTGCTGAGTGAGAAAGTATAGAAATAACACCTTTTTCAATAGTGCCCAAGACAATGAAATGCTTAGGAATCAACCTAACAAAGGTAAAAGACCTCTACATTGAAAACTGCAGTACTGTAAAAACAATAAAATAAAATAAAGGTGATTAAAGAGATATCAGAAAATGAAAAGATCTCCCTTGTTCATGGATAGGAAGGAAGAACCAACATAGTAAAAATAGGAACACTACCCAAACTGTTATGACAGATTTAGTGCAATACCAAACAAAACGCAACTAATATACCTCACAGATTTGGAGAAAACATTTTCAAAATTCATTTGGAAACAGAAGAGACTTAGAATTGCAAAGGCAATCTTCAGCAACAAAGGCAAGACGGGAGACGTCATAATCCTAATCCCTGGCATGAAATTCACTACAAAGCTACAGTGATAAAATCAGCAAGCCACTCGCAAAAAAACAGACTTGAGGATGAATGGAACAGATTAAAAGATGCAGATATAACTAAAAAGACATTTACCTACCTTATCTTTGATATAAGGGCTACACATGTTCACTGGAAGAAGAACAGCCTCTTTAATAAATAATGCTGAAAAAATTGGTTTTCCATACAAAGATTGAAACTAGACCCATATCTATTATCATGCACTTAAGTCAAAATGGATCAGAGATCTAAATACTAAAACAGAACACTAAATCTATTGTAAGATGAGGTAGGCAGAAATCTTGAAAACATATGAGTAGTCAAAGTGCTTGTGAACAGAACACAAATCACACTGAAAGTACTTAAAAAACCAACTAGAATCTCATCTTACTAAAAGTTTTTGCACTTCAAAGAAATCACCAACAGAGTAAAAAAAGAACATCAAGGATGGGAAAGAACATTTATCCAGCTGTATGTTAGACAAAGGACTTCTATCTAGAACATATAAAGAATTGAAAAACATCAGAACCTTCAAATTCAAAGATCCAATCCAAAATGAGCATCCGAGATCTAACACACATTTCTCAGGGGAAGACATACAAGAGATACAAATAAACCCATGAAGAAATGTTCACCATCACTGGTCATTTGAGAAATGAAAATTAAACAAACACTGAAATTCCATTTCAATCCAGAAAGAATGGTTGCCATCAAGTAATAAACTACTATTATTATTGTTTCAATTGTTTATTTTTATTATTGTTTTTATATGAGGGAGACAATACACAATATAAATATGAGTTTGATTAATTTCACTTATGAGTATGGTCTCAAGTTGCTTTCATTTACCTATAAAAGACTCAAGATCATCCTTTTTATAGCTGAGTAATTTTCCATTGTATATAGGTATACATATTTCAATGTATGTATGTATATATATGCAAGATAGAGAACTATACTACTAATCTCTATTAGTCCATCAAAAAATTGTTTGTTCTGTCATTGTTTGATTGATCAATTTTAATCCTAGATCTTATAACCTGAACATCTACTTATAACAATATGCAATATACTAACCAGTGTTAATTTCCTACTATTTTTAAAAATTATATATCATTTCTATCCTTTTTTTCTGTTTTGATTTTTAAAATAAAAAAGATTGAAAAATAAATCAACTAGTAACAAATCCTGTGGGGACAAAAAACAGTTCCTCACTGTTGGTGGGAGTATAGACTGGTACAACCATTGTGGAAATCCATGTGGAAATTTCTCCAAAAAACTAGGATTGAAAGTTCCATGCAATCCAGCTATTCCCTTTCTGGGTGTTTCCACAGAAGAAGTGAAAATGTCATGCCACAGCAGTACATGTGTACCTATGTTTATAGCAGCCTAATTTGTAATAGCTAAATATTGGAAACAAAGGAATGTCCATCAACCGCAGAATGGATAAAAAAAGATGAACCATTTTTATATAATGGAGTATTACTCAGCTATAAGAAGGTAAATCTGAGGAATTTTATAGGTAAATGGAGGCAACTTAAGACCATACTCATAACTGAAAGAAGTCAGACTCACATTTGTAAATATCATACTGTCTCTCTGGTGTAAAAAGAAAACAAAAAAAGATATAATATTCAAAATGTACAATAGATAATATGATAATGAAGGGGGAAAATGTTCAAAAGCAAAGAACAACTGCACAGGAGGTAGAGAGAAAAGGAAGAATGGAAATGATTATATACATATAAGTATCCATATATATGTGTGTGTGTATATATACATAAATATATACACACAAGATGGATAACTATATTACTGTTAATTCATCAAAAAGAACAATTTGTGCTTTTATTGTTTCATTTTTGATTACTTTTATGCCTAAAACTTGTAACCTGAGCAAGAACTTCCATGATAACAATATGCAATATATTAACTAGTGTTAATTTCCTACTTTGTTTGAAGGTCTGTGTTGTTCCTATCCTTTTTTCTGCTGTGCTTTTTAAAATAAAAAAGATAAATGGTGTCTGAATATACTAAGATCTTTAAACCAGTAGTTTGCCTAAGGGAATCTCTATCTTAAGATATTGATTTAGAAAGTCATACAAAGAATGCAAGGATAAACACCAAGATAATTTTCAGCCTTAACCATTCAATGCAGAATCATATAAGTGTTAAGCAATCTTCCAAACCAGCATGTTGTATAGAAAATTATTTGAATATTTCACATCATGAAAGATCTTTTCTCAGTGTTATGGTAGACATCCATACTGACAAAATAAGCTTATTTTTCTACATTTGTTATACAATAGAAAACACAACAGAAGGGGAAAAATATAGCTGGTTGTATTCTGAATGTAAGTGAAAAGGAAAGAGAAATCCTGAATTCCTGGTTGTCTACATTTAAGAGATGTTATATAAAGAAACTAATAATCACATTGAGAAAAGAGAGCAATTGCTCTGAATTACATATTTGGAATTCTGTGCCAAAGCTTCTCCACAGAGCTCACTGAGACATACAAGAACTTTATGCCAGGCACAGTCACATGCCTGGAATTGTAATACTCTGGGAGACAAAGGCAAGACCATGATTTTAAGCCTTGCCTCAGCAACTTAGTAGGCACAAGACAAACAGTGTAACTCAATGTGAAGGCGTTTTGTTGAATCCCAGAGTCACACGGAGAAACAAAAGAAAAAAGAAGAAAGGAAAAAGACTGGTGCTAAGTTTCCATCATTTCCATCCTGGTTTCTACAGCACAGTACATTGGACTGAGTAATATAAATTACGTAAGTTCATTTATCACAGTTCTAAGGGATAAGAAGTTCAAGATCAAAGTACCAGCAAATTCAGTGTTTTGTGAGGGTATAGTTCATGATTGCATCTTTTTTGTGTGTGTGTGTGTTGTCGTACGGTGTCAAAATAAAAAAGGGTCATATGGGCTCCTTTGAGCACCTTTGTAATCCCTTGCATGACTTTGGAGAACTCAAGAATTTATAACTCCCTAGTTTCCCACCTCTTCACACCACTACACTGGATGATTTACAGACGGACACAACCTTCAAACAACAGCACCTTACAGATGAGTACTTATAGTCGATGTGTGAATGATGAGATAAATACCAGCGAGCACCCTATTGATGATGTGACAGATAAACTGAATTTTTACACCTTGTCTGAATTGGGAACTCCCAAGGGATTGAGAGGATTACACTCCTGCGTGTACATGGGTGATCACGGAAGTGTGGTTTGAGGTATATGCCTCGTCCCCTGCTCCCTTCTTTCCGATGAGGTTCTACTGCTCTGCCAGCTGGGCACTAAGCATCGTTGGGCTGGCCCAGGCTTCTGGAATGATGTTTCTGCGCAGGAGCTGGCGGAAAATAAATCAAAAGCACTAAAACTGTCACCCACATTAAACTTCTCCTTGAAGTCAGGTCTTGTGTTTCAGTAATGGGTAAACTGACTAATAGAGAAAATTAGCAACAGGGCTGTGGGAAGTTGCTGTGACTGTACCTGACTGAGTGGTTTACAAGCCGTTGGAACTTGCAGGAGGGGTTGGAAAGGCGTGGAGCTGTGCTCTAGAGAAGCCCTACAGTACTGTAGGTAGAGTCTGAATGTGTATCCAGCCAGGTCTCAGAAGACCAGAGTGTGACCCACTTGATTACACCAAATTAACAATTTGCTATACACCATAAGAAATTATCTGAAATAATCAGAAATAATCTGAGTCAACCCCATTGGGAGGATATATTTTCAAGCTATTCATCTAACAGGAAATTAATATCTGCATAAATAAAGAATTAAGAAAGTGGATATTAAAAAGTAAGTAATGCAATTAAAAATCAGATCAATTGTCTGAATAGATAGTTCTCAAAAGAAGTAAAAATACAATGAAACATATAAAAGTACTCGGTATTATTATCCATTACAGAAATGTACATCAAAAATAAGATGACATTATCTCACTCCATTAGATTTGCTATTATCAAAAATGAAACCAAAAATGAAATAAAAAGTTAAAAGAGGATAGAGATGTATCTTAGTAAGAAGGACTTATATTCAATTTCCAGTATTGAAAAATAATAATAAATTAAAACTTGAAAGCTTCTTCTGTATTTATCTGTTTTTATATGAAGCCCTAGAGGTTTTTTCCTTACTGAGCATAAGGATTATTAGTAAATATAAGTTGATTATTTGTAAAACACTTTAAAAGTGAAACACTCAACATTTCTCTTTGTATCTTGTTTGTGTGTTTGGGGGAGTTTATCTTGCTTTCTGGAGAAATGCTCAATTAGTAATCCAATTTATTGTTCTTTTTTAGATCTTTTTGGTTTTTGTATTTTCCATAAAAAAATATTTGGTGCAGTGTTATTAAAATAACATTTTCCAAGGTTTTTGTTCAATTATTTTATAATTTCTTCATATTTAATGCTGGCCTTTGACCTTTTATTGGTGCTTAATATGTTAATCAGCATTTTGAGTGATATAGTTAATCAGCATTTATTAAGTGATATAGTCAGTTGTCACTGAACTGAATCACACTTTCAACACACTATCTGTATCATAAACTATGGTCTATTCTCTCTGTATAAATTAATTGCTGATTATTTCATCTATTTTCTGATAGAATAAATAGAAAGTTCTTCCTGTTGTATTTTCTCATATTTTTCTTTTTTCATTGTTCATGGAGAATCTGCAGTTTTATTCTTTAGTAAACCACCTACCAAATCTTCTTTTATTCCTCATAGCTTTACAATTAATCTTTTAGTAACTCTAAGTACAAAATGATATCCATCCTAAAAATCTGTTACTTGTTACTTAGGGTAATGACAGGTACTTAAATCTGTTTGAAATTTTATAAATAGCATCACTCCCTGCTAATCCGTACTGATAGACACATATTAGCAAGCTGCCCCTATTGTCTTTGGTTATTATAGTAATTTATTTTGTACACCAGCACCAAGCATTGGTGAAATCAGAAAAAGAGAAACAAGAGCATACACACTGCAGACTGCATTTTTTCCTGGTTCCTCAGAAGTTTATTATGTATGATCAGAAAGAAGTTATTTTTCACAATCAGCTGCAAAGATAATTTCCAATTTTGTGGTGAAGGAGGCTCAAGGTTCCAAACGGAATTCATTGCCTCTAGAAGAAGAGTATAAAAAATGATCGAAGTCATTAAATCAGCAATATAAACAGATTGCTCAGTAATGGATAGCCTTATTTTCATCTCAGAATATTGCATCCATAATTCTAGGTGGTACTTTGGCTCCAAAATAATCAATATTCCATACAAAGTAATAATGTCAGCTAACACTGCAGCAGCTTTCATGAATGTTCTGCAAAAGTTTGTAGGACAAATTGTCCCTTTTGCCACTTACATTAGTTTGTGTCAATTTAGTTTATTTTCTCCACTTGCCCCTTGTTGCTTATCGGAATTAATAACCACCAGAACTTAGTGGCTTTATAATTTAAGTGGTTATCACTATATTCTTTCTCAGTGTTTTTCTTTAGAATATGTTAGATATTTTTTACTACATTTTCAGATTGTCAAAACTGAAAAGACAAGTGTCAGGTTTAGTCTTTGTGGATCAAGAGACATAGAAATAATACTGTATTCATACACTTGAAAAGCAATATCATATGTTTTCTATATATGTCAAGAAGGAAGCAATTTCATTAACAAATTTCTTAGCTCAACTTTGAGAAAACTTTTCCTGAGAGTAAATTTACATCCTCATATCTTGAATAAGAAGTCAATATGATCAGCTTTCTCCTGTGACTTATTCTCTGAGTTGGAAGTATATTTTATGTTTATATATTATTAGATGATGGCAATTTTCTATCAGCTTCTTCTGTTGTGTATGGGTAAATTTAATTGAGTGTACAACACACTACTATAAATATAACTGAAGGTAATTAGAAAGTTTGATGATCCTGGGCAGTTTTGAAAGCAGCTCAGAAGTGTGGGGTGATATGAAAAAAGTAACTCAGAGTTACATTACTTAAGCTGTCAGTAAAAGATTAATTATCTTAATTTAAATCACCAGGATTCATTTATAAAGCTGGAAGTCTGTGTGTTTCTATATGCAAATGCTAATACTGCTCACTATGTATAACATTAGATATTTGTAGGCCATTTATAGTTACAGGTCAGAAAATTAGTTTTTAGGATTTTTAAACTTGGGGCTCTACTAAAGTGGTCCATCTTTCTCATTCTGAATTGTAATTACTTCAACCATTCTAAGAAAACACAAAGTTTAAAAAAAAAGAATATAATTTGAATAAATACATTCTACTTCAATAAAACTTAAAAAGCAACATTCTAATTCAGAATAAAATATTTGATTTGAGTTCTAGTTTTTGAGGGTGCATTTTGTATCTTGATACTTTAAAGAATGAAATTGGAAACCACCTACAACACAAGATAATTTGTTCTTTTATCACTTCTGATATTAATAGCTTTTCCAAATTTTACCTGCTAAAAAAGTAGTATACTATTTTATTATACCAGGAGTGCTTTAGTGTTTCCTGAGACTTCTGAGAATTTATTAATTCCTTCTTTAAGATATTTCTTCTAGAACTGAAAATATCATACCACAGTGATATATGTGCACCCATGTTTATAGCAACACAATTTGTAATAGCCAGATCGTGGAAACAACCTAAGTGTCCACCAACTGAGGAATGTATAAAGGTGTGGTATTTTTATACAAGGGAGTACTACTCAGCTATAAAGAATGATCACATTGAGATATTTATAAATAAATGGGCGCAGATTGAGAACATACTCATAAGTGAAATAAATCAAACTCACATGTATAAATGCCAAATAGTTTCCCTAGTGTAAGAAATGGTCAGAATACATAAAAGTATGTGTTAATCATGCTTCCCCATTATATTGTCTTGAAGCCTTATAATGTTTTCATTCAT
Source organism: Cavia porcellus (assembly GCF_034190915.1). Lineage (NCBI taxonomy): Eukaryota > Metazoa > Chordata > Mammalia > Rodentia > Caviidae > Cavia > Cavia porcellus. The sequence continues at coordinate 76,953,608 of NW_026947490.1, forward strand.
TAATCAGAATGGTTTTATTCTGGGGTGTTTGATTTTATTGTCTGTGATGGTATGAACAGTTATTTTGAAGAAAACAAGACATCATAATAGCTAGTGCTGATTTAATATCATCTTGTTTTGAAGTCCCATCAAACTTTTGTTCTTCTTTATTATATTGTATCTTATTGGATTTTATTATATGTGATAGTATAGACAAAATTTTTATAGACGAGGAGATAATCATTATTCATGTTCTGTTAATTGGTTCTAAATACTCTGTAATACTTTATCCTCTTGAATTGTTTTACACTGTCTTGTTATGTTATAGTATACAAAGACATACTCAAATATTTCAAGAAAAGAGACACTATGGTAACTACTGTTATGTCAGGTTATCTTGTGGTGAAACACTATGTTGCTTATATTGTTCTGTTCTGACCTGTGTTGCTATGTCCTCTTTTATCTTAAACTCATTTATTTCTTTTTAAATAAAAAACATATTTCTTCTATAGAAACATATGTAGGATTTATGAAAGTTTTTCTAAAATTTACATGAATCATTTGAAACCAATGGTCAGGTTCAAACAGAGTTGGATAAAAATGTCTGTGTGCTCTACTAGAATATAGCTGTTATTTTACTCATTGCATTTAGTATTGATCTACAGAAAAATGAAAATTCTCTTCACTTTCTTTATACTACTTCTAAAGGCTATTAGAAATAGTATTTTATTTCTGGCAAGATTTTTACTGATGAACCCGGTAACTGCCATCCTATTAGATTTTTTTTTATTAAAATGCTTATTTGAGACTTTTTATTAACACATATTAATTGTACTAATTAATAGGACTCACGGTGAAATTTTCATACAGACATATAAATGCACTGAACACACACATACACTTCCTGCACTCCCCTTTCATTTTCTAGTCTCCAATCCCCAGGGACTGTAAATGTCCCTTACAGTTTAGGGACTTCCAAAAACTGTAAGAAATAAACCTTTCCTTTCCCAACTTTGAGCATCAGGTGTTTTGTCTCAGCAATGAGTAAAAAATAACTAAGACATATATTAATCACTTACTTTTAGGTAGACATTTTTTATATTTTTAAATTTCCACAAATGAGAAAGAAAATGTAACACTTGTCTTTTTGTGCCTGGCTCATTTCACCTAACATAATATCCTTCAGCTCCATCCATACTGTTGTAAAGGATCTAACTTTCTTTCTATTCATTGGTGAATAACGTCCATTGTAATACATACCATATTTTCTTCACACTTTCAATTGGTGATCCGGATTCACAGTCATTCCTCGTCTTGGCTGTTGAGAGTAGACTCACAATAAACCTGGCCATGTAGATTTGTCTCTGTGTGCCGACTTCATATCCTTGGATAAATACTCAGAGGTAACACAGCTGGATAATATGGTTGTTTCACTTTTAGTTTTTTTCTTTTTTTCCCCCAAACTTGTATACTATTTTCATGACTAGCTGTACTAGTTAACAGTTCTACCAACAGTATATATGTTTTTTTAATACTCCCATTAATTGTCTTGTTAAATTACTAATTACTCAGGGAAAGCTCAAATTTTTATTAATTTCAGTAGACAGTTTATGCACAGAGACCAAAATCAAAATGATGAAAGACGACAAACTTCATAACAACCCATCTCTACGCTAATGTCTGTATCAGAACTCTGTACCCAGGAGGAATGATTTTGTATCAGTTTAAAGTATCTGTTGAGTATGGGTTCATTCACATGTAACAAAATGAAAATACATCGTTATCCATCCCTTCACCTCAAACAGAGTATAGCATAAAACTCCTGTGCATCTCACATTTTGGGGACATAAAAACACAATGTGTAGCTTCTCTCTTTTTTAACAGAAACAACACTGTCATTAAAACACACACACACACACACACACACACACACACACACACATATTCTACTACAACAGTATGCTGTAGCTCAATAACTTTTCAATGGATGAACCTTTCACGTGCATTCAATATTTTACTATTATAAATAAGAAAGCAATAGAGTGCTGCCAATCAGGCATTTTCTTTGACTATCGGTAAATCTCTGAGATATATTTCCCACAATGGGATTCCTGGATCAAAAAAGTAAATGTAATTACAATATTAAGAGATGCTGTCAAATTTTCCTTTCTTTAGAGGGTGAATTATACTGCTCTCAGCAATGTTGCACGCATCTCTTTTCTCAAAATATCACAGCAATATTTAGTGTTTGACAGCCTTGATAAAATGGTGTGTATGTGTGTGTATGATTCCTAAATATGAGTGAGCTTAAACATCTTTCTTAGGTTTCAATTTCATTACTTTCAATTACCTGCATATGCAAGTATTTGAAGACTATATTTTAAAAGTATTTTAAGTATTGAAAATTTTGACATACGGTTCCAATTTTGGCCTATTTAACTATCAATTTGTCTATCACCACTTATGAATGAGTTCACATTCATCACCTCTGAATTCAAGTACAAAGGAGTTTTAAAATAATACATTGATATATAACCTTTAATATACTTTAAAAATATATTAAAACAATTTTTGTACACCAAATTGGTAGCTGATTATATAATTGATTGTAAGGCACACTATATATACTGATACATAGTTGTTGGAAATAAACAAAAAACAAGGCATTTTCGTGATTGATTTGGTGATTATCTTTCAAGCTGTTTATACACATACACACTTTGACTCAGCCTTCCCCCTTGCAAAATAAATATAGTCACATATATAGGCAAAAACAAAATGCAGAAGAAAGATATCACTTAAAGCAATTGATCAAATTAAAAAGAAAAAAGCAAAACAACCACAAAAACAGTATAGTTGAGAGATAATCGGTGCTATTTCAAAGATTTCAGTTCATGCTTGGCTAACTTGAAATTAAGAATGATATAGTAAAAAAGGCTGGTAGGAAAAATCTGTACAACCTACAACAGGCAGGAAACAGACAAAGGAAAGTACTGAGCAGGAGATGCATGCCCACCTAAGGCCCATGCCCAGAAACTCACATCCCAAGCTAAGGGCACAGGTAGCCATGAATCACCCCAAAATGGATTAAGAAATGACTGAAGCAGTACAATTACCCAATCACCTATTGAAAGCCCACTTTCAAACACATGGAACTTTCGGGGAAAATTATGGATCTAATTTATAATAGTACATTGTCATGGTTTGTTGGGTAGCTCCCAGGCCTCATGGGTTTGTATTATGCATTTGTGATTGGTTCATCGTCTGGCGCTTAGATTGATGATGTCAGTGCTACACACCCACCTAGGGATGGAGCCAGGATGTAATGTAATGGTAGGAAGAAGGTGTGTCTCTCTCTCTTGCCGTTTCTGCCTTGCAGTTTACAGCCGCCATAAACTTCTCCCTGGTATGCCACCCTGCCTTGGAGTCAACAGAGTATGGACTGAAACCTCCAAAAACTGTAAGAAATAAACCTTTCCTTTCCCAACTTTGGGCATCAGGTGTTTTGTCTCAGTAATGAGTAAAAAATAACTAAGACATATATTATTCAGATTTCTTATATTTCTCCCTGATTCTCTGCATCAAGTTTCCATCCAGGATAACACGGTCTATTGGGGTATTACGTCCTTTTTAGGCACCACTTAGCTGCTTGACGTTGCGTTTTGTGTACTGGTCAGGTCCACACTAGATCTGTGGCTGTTGATCAATACCTTGAATGAATTAGAACCACCTATCAAATCAGTAAAGCAGAGTTATTGTTGTGTCTATGCATGAGTGACATGCAGGCCAGCAAACAGCAGCAGGAAGAACCAGCCAAGATACAGACAGGAACAAGAAGTTGCCTTATGGGTTGGATGGAATGAAAAGAAAAAGAAGGCAATGAGCCAGGTTCTGAAGAACATTCTGCCCTGGGAGGGTAGGTACCATGTTGTGATCACCTCTGAGCATTTGTTTTCAGGTGTCCACTTTCCTCAGCCTTTCGGTGCAGACACAATGGGAAACTTCCAGGAGCTCCCAGGACTTCAGCCTTGGGCTGGAGCTGTATTCTCGCGTCCTTTTTCTTTAGCTGCTATATTCCTGGCTGAGCAGCTGATGAATTATACTACCTTTCATATCTATAAGTATTTCTACATATACTTATCCTCATCCATATTGGGCTAAACATGCATTCTTTTCTTTTAATCCAATAACAATTCATTAAAATATAGATCAGTTTTCTCCTCTTGATTATCTCTACCATCCTACCCCAACAGTTGGAAATCTTTTTGACCCTACCCTCCAACAATGAAATGAATAATTTCCCCCAAAAACACATCTCTGTGAACTACACATGACTTTTTATGTACAATTGTTTTTGCCTTTCACTTTTGTGCTAATCACGTTTCCAGCACTAGAACAAATTACGTGAGAATAACTATTTTAAGGGAGTAAAGATTTATTATAGATGCTTGGCTTCAGTGGTTTCAGTCCATCCAACTTTGTCTCTATTAAAACGACTCCTCTGGCAAGGAAGAAACATTACTGAGGAAGGGCATGTCTGATAGATTCCACTGGACAAGGTTGATAGGTAAGTACCGTGTTTTCTCCTCTCAATACTGTCTGGTAGCTCTTGATCTTTTTCTCATGCTATGCTGCAGTTAATTTATCAAATTTCACAAAATAGCTTGCTGAGATTCAAGTTAGAGACATTCTTTCAATTTTACATGGTTTTTTTCTTATTTTTTACTTTATGTTTTATTCTAAGAGTGTACATGCTAGAAAACCAATTAACCAAGCAAATTTTAGTTCCATGAGATGATCTTAGTATCATCCCAATTTCACATGACCTGAATGGATGATTTTAATTACCTAAAGGTTATTTATAATTTAAGAGGGGCTAGAGTAGACAAAAAAGGGTGATGTTTCAGTCAAATAATGCTGATAAAATAGCTAAAATTTAATTGCTGTTCTAAATTTATATTTACTTATTTAACTATTGTGTCCCTGTCATTGGTTTGGCCCTTGTTATTTATCTACATAAATTGATAAGTTAAAGAAGGAATTATATAGTACCAGAAACACTAAACTTATGAACAAAGGGATTTCCCTTATATTTTTCCATCCATGAATAATTAAAGTCCTATGTGTTCTCAGAACATGCTTTCTAAGTGTAATATGGTAGCCAAATTTCAGTCCTTTCAAAGATGCTTTTATTCTGATATGTGTAGCTCTAAAAATAATTGCTTTTTTATTATTCTAGGCAGATAAAAACTCAATGTGAGTTTTAAAAATATATATTTTCACTTTAGAATGACTGAACTATTAGGTCAGATGAGTTGAAACATGACTCTTTTCATCTTGCAAAGTTTCCCCTTGACTGGTTCAAGAAAAGCCTAGGACACTGGGAAAGCGCATTTCTGGGTGTGTCTCCGTGAGTCCAGGAATGCGACTTTGGGGCCGTGTCTGGATCTTAGCCTCTTCCTCTGAGGCTCTTCTCCTGTTCTCTGCTCCTGGGTACCACCAGTTGGGCGAGTTTTCTCTTGCATGCTCCTCTGCTATAATGTGTTTGACCTAAGAACCAGCCAACCTCCAAAACTGTGACCCTCAAATAAACCTCTCACGCTTGAAATTGTGGGTGTTAGGTATATTGTCCAGCTGTAGGAACACTGACTGATTTAATGGCACAAAGAATACTGAATCAGGAAGACTTTCAGAAGCAATTTGAGGAAGACTAATGAGGTTATTGACCACAGAGAGGGAGCTGGTGTCTGAAAAGGGGGAATTCAGGAAGTCTGTTGTTTGAACACTGGGAAAGGGGTTTTAGGTGTATAAAGAAAATGCAGCCAACTTCATGAAGCTCAGGGAAATATGTTAAAGCTCACCTTATTAATGATGTACCTAAACAATTATTTTAACTTCCATCTTCACATCCAAAAACCATTCAAATAATAACAATATTTCTCAATGTGTGGGATTCAGTCAGAGACCAACAATCCTATTACAGCCAATGCAAAACTGAATTTTTTCTCTTAGGTAACTCCTGAAAAATAGGATACAGATATACAATTCAAACTTTTAGGCTATCAAGTGTAGCTTTGAATCTTGAGGGAATGAATCTAACACGCAAAGCCATGCCATTTTTTTAAAAAAGATGATAAAACCAAGGAAAATAAACCATAATGAAGCCAATCAAAACAAACCAGTGTAAATAATGCAGGACCTCTGAACATTATGAAATCAATAATAGTTACCATAATGCCTCTTGTTGTCTTCAAAATAGCTGCAGATTCCTTTGGGTATAGTAAAAATCAAACAGAACAGAATAGAGTAGAAACAAACAAACAAAAAAACAATGAATGCAATAAAGGACTTCAATACAAGCCAATAGTAAATCCAAAATGGTTATCCTAATATCTTGCTATTATTAAAATAACTGCTCATGCCATCAGACTTAAATAAAACAAAAGGAAATAAAATTCAACCCAACAAAACAATGAAAATAATATAGGACTTCAAAATAAGACCATAGGGAATCAACAACAGCTACAACCCTCAGAAGGAGATTCCCTAGATGCCACATTGCATACTGTTATCCTCTGAACAGATGATCAAACCACTAGCCCTAGACCTGCAAGGTCAGTGAAACACCACAGCACCACAGGTATCCAATTGCATTTACCTCCATACCTATCATCATAGCCTATGTTTCTCCAGAAAAGCCAGTCGCTTAAGGGAAGAGTAGGACGAGATTGGTTTGGCACTTCTTATTTGCCAGCCTGTGCACTGGAAGGGGCTGAGGTCTGACTGTCCCCACTCTGGTGGCAGTCCGTGCATGGAGCTAGCTCCCAGCATGGGCTTGCTTCCTGGTATGACTTTTTCCTCTCTCCTTGCCGTCCACAGATGGTGCTGACTCATGGGGAAAGCCTTGGATCTGGCTGTCCCAGTTCGGCAGCAGCCAATATGACATTTTATACTATTAACTGAGGGAAGAGGAGTAGTCATGGTCAAGGTTAGGAAGTTCTGAGTGTTGAGCTTAGTTGCTACCAATGCTTTGCTAGGTAGATAATTTTTTGGGTGGACATTTTGGGTCATATGTATTACATATCCTTGATTGTCTAGCCATCCTGTCAAAGTTTCAGCCTGAGAACATTTCAGTTTACTATGTTTTACTTTATTTAGCTGGCTAATTTCTGGAAGCCAAGAATAGAGTGAAAAACAAAAAAACACATTCATTGTCTTCAAACCTGGTAAAAAGGGAATTAAAAGTTCATTTAAAAAAACAAACTCCACGTTGCCATGTCTAATAGAAAATCTCTGTTGATATATATATATATATATATATATATATATATATATATATATACACACACACACACACATAATATCATAGGAATAATATTTTAATTTCATTCCTCTGTTTCATCATTTAAAATGCCTCTTGTTAAATGGCATCTTTATTTGAAATATGGAGTGAGAAAAAGTACACTAAGATTAGTTTTAGGAGGGATAAAAAACATGAAACTGCCATGAAAGTAGATAGATAATCGGCCAAAAAAATGCTTTCCAGAAATACCAATACAGAGTTCCAGTACCATATTGGAGAGTTTCACATAGTTTATGTTGCTTTTGGAAAAGATTCAAAGTTCAATTCGGTGACAAGCAGGAAAAAAAATGTCTAGTCAATCATTTTTTGTTTTAAAATTCCAAGAAAATGGAGGTTCTTATGAGTTTAAAAATAGATGCAGCTTAAGAAGCTAAGATAACAGGCAAGTTTTTCTTTATACTTGTCTTTCTCACTTTCATGGTGATGTAGAGACGCTGCCTATACCTGTTACGTGTTTCTTCTTCTCAGTCTCTATTTATGCCTTTCTTTATCAAAATTAAAATTATCTTTATTCTCTACCTTTTTTGTTTGTTTGTTTTGGAGTTCTTGTACCCTTAATTTGTTTTCCAGTGTCACGTTCTATTCAGCTGGGGGAAAAAAAAAAAAAAAAAAAAAAAAAAAAACAGCATGCAGCTCTATAGCAGCTCAGCTGGACTCGCGAGCTACTACTCTGAGCAAAATCAGTGCATCTGAGCATGGCTCGCTTCTCCTTACACCACAGATTGTGGTAAGTCGGGGCACAGCTACTGTTCAAAGACAGTTCATACTTCTGCTTGGTGCAGCTGAATAAACGTTTAAAAGAAGACTAGTGTATGTAGGTACATGTGCACATACTTTCCATTTCAAAGTCTCACTTTTCCTTCTTTCTTTATCCTTTTTCTAGAACAAATCATCTCTAGTATTCAATATAGGTTACTTTGGTAAAGTTCTTACTTCCCCATGAAGTCCTAATGGGACTTTCAGGTTTACTGTGGCATACATGAGACTTGTACAAAATCTACTTTCTTGTGAGTTTATTTTATTACGGTGTCTAAAAAGTATTTGACATTGATTTAATAATAGTTCCATGAAGAAAACAGTAGACTAATGAAAACTAATCATTTTACACCTTTACAAGCAAAAATAACATGTTTACTGAAACATGCAGTTGTAGAAAGAGAAAGTGGAATATAGTATTTTATTATAGTTACAATTTTCACATTTATTGAATTTTCATTAAATGCTCTCTGAAATACCTTTAAAGATTAATTTTGCCTAAAATTGTTGGCACAATTTTCCAACAGACCTGGTCCTAAGGAAGCATGTCAAATGAAGAAGTGAGTGATCAGGACATTAGACGTAGTCTCCCTTAATTGAATCAACTTTCTTCTTTCAATAGGTAAATAGTCTTCTCCAGAACTTTTTCTTTCATAGTTACACACATACTTTTTTTCTATGTGTGATCTACAATTTTATAATCTATGTGATATATTTTAATGAAGCAAAAATTTTAATTTTAATATATTAGTCACATCTTTTTAAATTATCACTGTTTTCTTCCTTGAAAAACCCTTCTGTAGCCTATTTTCATGCATGTTTTTTGAATATCTTAATATTTTAATACTTATAGACTCAATATGGAATACATTTCATCAATACATTTTTATGTTAGATTTTACTTATAAAAATGTACACTAAGATTAGTTTTAGGAGAGATAAAAAACATGAAAGTAGATAGATAATCGGCCAAAAAAATGCTTTCCAGAAATACCAATACAAAGTTCCAGTACCATATTGGAGAGATATGATGGCTTTTTCCATCATGAAAAAGCCACTATTTTCTACTGATCTGTAATTCTAGCAAACGATATGCATTTTTGTAAGTATGATGTGTTTCTAGAGTCCACATTACTTTTTCTGTATTTCTACAGCTTTTCATTCATAATACCTTATATTGTTTAACAATCTTTACTATTTCCAATGTTCAGTAAAACTTTGATTTACTATTCTTTTTTTTGAGATATGCTTGGACATTATTGCTCCATATTTTCCATGGTAATAATCTAAATGTTATTTTTATCAAATTATTTAAAATATGTAAACTGTCAAGGGCAAGAGAGTGAATAGTTCAGTTTTTGTGGGCTGTGCATTTTATGTTACAAGTATTTACCTCAGTTACTGTGTCCCTGAAATAGCCATGGACCACATAAAGAAGAATGAAATGTCTGTTTCCAGTAGAAAACTCATACAAGTTTATTTTCTAAATTTGTGTGTGGACTTGTAACAAAGACTGTGTAATCAAAGTTGTGTAATAAAGGTTATGCTTTTGCTACATATACTTAAATTCCATAAACAATAGATCACAGTTAGAGTGTTTCTTTTTTAATGTCATACAACTGTGATTTCAGTGCATTTCTTAGGCTATTATCTCTTACACTGTCTTAAGGATTGATCATTTTTAAACTCAATAACTGTAGTCCAGTAAATTTCTAGTGTGTAATGAGTGAGTATTGTATTACTTGCATAGATTCTCCAAATATTGACAATTACTTAATTTTCTTTCTAATTTCTACCTGTCCTGCTTGCTTTTCTAAATGCTAAAGGAGCTAACTTAAGAACTAAATACCTTCTCCAACATGCTGAAGGCATAAAACTTGGTCTCAGATGATTATTTTCTAGCGCAGAAAATCTGTTTCTGGCATGTAACAAAGACATTTGAATCCTGAATAAGTTTAGAAAAACTAAAGATCAAATTATGCAATATTCATACTCATTACTTTAGGTTAAATGTAGAAATTTTGCTAATAGCCTAGTTATTTTTTTACTGGAAATACTTGAGAATTTTATTCTTGACATCATCCTCAGTATATTAAATGTAATATAGAATTTTTTTTTATAAGCATTGACCTAAATCTAAAGTTTTCGAAGAGTGCTAAGCTGACTGGAATTTTCTTAGAAAAAAACTGAAATATCTTTGAAATTTTCAACAATCAAATGTTCTAAATGGTAAGAATTATGCATTGGAAATCTGGGACACAGAAAATGGCCTTTTCACATTGAACAGATACGAGTGCTTTGAAAGACAGACTCAAAAGAAAGCTGTATACCCTGTGCTTTGATGAAAAGGAACACCACATCCGTATTATGTCCCTGGCACAATTTTCCAACAGACCTGGTCCCAAGGAAGCTTGTCAAATGAAGAAGTGAGCGATCAGGACATTAGACATAGTCTTATTGTTTCCCTATGAAACGGGTCTCAGATCACTGTTCATATTTTCCTTCCAACTTTGCTTAGGAGCAGAGAACCAGTCTATGGCTTCTAACCTCATTCGGATCTCTGTGTAGAACTTTCTTTCCATCAGTGCTATTTACTTGCAGGCTAATCTTGGTAAAAACATGCCAAATGGTTTTTTTGTTCTTTGTTTTTTCTTTTACGTATCTCACTAGGAACTCATGTTAAAATTTCTTCTCATGTTTTCAGTGCTGAGTATCTACTGTTGGCAATAAACTTCAGACTCGATTTGTTGATGCTGAACACTTAGACACCATGAAATTTCAACAAGACAAGTCTACTCCTGCAGAAAGGCACGCTATAATCCTAGGGCGAGGCAGAGAGTGCAGAGAGGCACCAACAGCATCCTTTTATAGTCTAAAGCATGTGAAGCATTCCCATTTCCCACTTTGGGAGGTTTGAAGATTCACAGTCTATCCTGATTGGCTAGGCTGGGTGACCTGAGGAGCTATCTGGACCTGGGCATGGATGCTAAAGAGGAGGGCCATGTGGAACTGTGTTTGGGGGAGTGGATGTTTATTTTTCCTACTGTAACAACTGGAACTGTGATGCCAGGGCTGATGGGTGTGAGGAGGCAGTCTGGGGTGAACACATTTCAGGATGGAGGCATTTTAAGTGGCACTTAAGAGAACTTAACGCACGTTGCATGTGGAACCATAGAGATAGTTGAGAGGGGGCGGCATTCAATATTGCATCCTACTCCTTTGTGAGCTGCAAAGTGATCTTTCAACTGCAGCTAATTTGATGTCCTCTCTTTTGAACCTGACAGGACCACCCGAAGTACCAACGTCACTCTTGTTTCATGCTTAATGTAAGATTTAAGTTCCTGTGAAGTTGTGAGTTTAAGTAACATATAGCATGTTGTTTTGAGACAGAAGAATCTAAATTTTGAAAGGATTATAGGACATTTTGAAGTTTCTTTTCAAAATTTATTCACTTTTGTTGTGGTTACTTTTCATTCATTGTTGGGACAAAATACCTGGGAACCAACATAAAGGAAGGAAAGGTTTATTTAGCTCACTGTTTGTGGAGGTTTCAGTCGATAATCAACTGGGTCTGAGGCAGGGTGGCACATGGCACAGGGGCAACACTTCAAGGCAGTAGACTGCAAAAGCTGCAAGAGTAAAAGGGTTAAACAAATCTTCTTTCCTTCCTTATACTATGTTCAGGCAGGGCTGGTATAGAATTCAGGAAATCTCTGTGCCCTGCTCTTGCACAGGATGAGGATATTTACAAAGTAAGGGTCCTGGCTCCCTGCTGAGTCTCTTAGTTAAACTTCTAAGCTTCTGAAGATGACACAGTGTATCAACCATAACAACTTTCTTTTGTCATTTTTTCCATAAATGCAATCTTTCCTAAACATTACTTTCTATCTTTCCGTCATTCAAATATAATTCATTTAATTTCCCAGGTAAAATTTTGTATAGGAATCACGTATAATAACTTTTCCATTGTATATTTTACTTTTTAACAAACTGTTGTCCCATTTTTCTAACTGGGTATTTCTTCTCTAAGAATGTGAACATTGCCAGCCCCAGGGTACAGGCCTATATCTCAGCACTTGGAGGCGGAGGCATGAAGATTGCTGTGAATTCAAAGCCAACCTAGGTTACAAGCGGATAAACTTTCAGGGTAGATGACAGAGCAAGATCTGTATCTCGAAATACGAAGAAAATAAAAGGAGGATGTGAGCAAATAAAACTGCTTAAATTCCCATCTTCATGAGGTTAGAAAGTATTTTTGATTGCCAAGTAAAAGCAGAACTCTTTATGTATGCTAAACTAAATTGTAAAGATTGTATTCACAGTCACTCTGTCCTCTATCAGTGCATGTGAGATCAAACATTTTCAATTTACTCAAAATGATTACTACAGTAAACACAATGGTGTCTTTAATCATCACCTTCTGCAAAATCTAAGTGAGCTGAATCTGAAAATGACTGACACATTTAGCATACTGCTGTGTAATAAGAATATACACTTTGTGGTATTCTGGAGCATGTTTTTTTCAAATTATGTTGAAAGGGAACTTTATACTTTTACAAGTACTTAAAGCCTGCAATTTAATTCTCTAGATTCCTAAGTATAGAGTTCATATTTAAAGCTTAAAGATGTCCTTGAATTTTCAATCATTTAAAGACTTTGGAATCAATGTATTACTTTATGTTTATGTAAATGTACATAAATTAAAGACAAATTAATTACGTGCTTCAAATTAGATTCTGAGATACAGAACACAGTGCAAAAACCACCATTTTATGCATGAAAATGACTAAACATCTAGACAATTGTTAGTGTATTCAAACTGCACGGGAAAGATTGAAAGTGATCATGCTACTACTTCTCCTGATCCAAACCATCCAGAACCTTCCTTACCCTGCTATGTTCATGTGAAAGCTGCTGCCACCTGTGGGCTACTTCTGCATTGTCTTTCTGCTTTGCTGTTTGCAAAAGATAAAGGAAGAAGATCTCAAGGAGGAGAGGGATTATCAATTGTTATGCTTCTTCCATGCTTCTGCCTCACTTTCTGGGTAAGCTATATGCATCCTGGAATTAGAGGATTGTTGGAACGAGATGACATGGCCAGCAAAGAAAGCAGAGGTCCGAGGTAAAGGGAGGAAGAAGAACTCTATGTAGTGGCATCAAGGTAACATCGTGTAATCTAATTTGGTTCTGAGTGTGTTATGTGCTCAGTGAATTGGAAAGGTCGACCATGCAGCTAAGGAGCGGATGACTCTCAGAAGGCAGGCCTGCCAGGGCAGAGAGTACAGTCAGGACCTTACCTCGTCTAGACTGAAGCTGCCTCTCACCAAGTCTCATAGTGACCGGAACATGATTTTGATTCCCTTTTGCCACTTCACTAGGGAGCATTTTTGCTATGAAGTCTACACAATTACACCATGCTGCTCAGTGTCTAGAAAGAAATTTACTAAATTAAGTATTTTGTGGCATGAATTCTGTATCCTTTGCTGCATTTCTCATAGGAAACATTTAATAAATAGTCAATTCCTCAAAAATATGCATGCAAGAGTCCATTTTTTATTAGAAGGACCTTTAAGAGGAGAAGGAAGTAATAACTGACATCTGAATTTAATTACACATAATTACTTATGTAAATAATTATGCAAGTAGCTATGTAATTAGAACATGGAACTCAGATTCCTTTTTGTTGAATACAAGGTGAAGCTCCAAAGCTGAGGAGAAGCCCTACCATGCTAGGCAGAGTTGCTGGAAACATTTCTGTAGTGCAGGTTGACCCAGTGTGCTTCTTGATCTTGATCCGCTATAAGCAAGGCCCCCTGGACCCGTCTCTTAAATAGGCATCACAGGTGAAATGAAACTTTTGTTTTAGAAGTGACCACAAGTCACTCTACCCCGTGTCCAATGTAAAATCCATTATAATCTCTTTTCATCCTCTCCTTTCTTATACCCTATCTTCTGTTCATTTATTCTATAAAACACAGTTTCAAAACATCAAGTCTTGATGCTGTAAGAATATCTCTGAACATTTTCTCACCCAGATTTAATTTCTTGGGAATGCTATAGGATTTTTTCTAGAGCAAGTTTTCTTTTCTCCCTCATTGCCTTCTGGAAGTGCCTTGCCAAAGTCCAACTTCAAGAGTTCTCTCCTTCTTACAATCAATATTGTAATATCTTGATTGGAATTACTTTTCCTATGTATTTCCATTGCAGTCCAAACTCAAATGTACCCATTCACTTAATGAAGGTACTTTAGGTTCTAAGGGATAGACTAACCTACCTAACTTAAAGATCAAGAATAAGTGTCTCAAGCAAACTCTAGATGACTACGGAATGAAGGAGCCTGCATACTGGTGATTACACACTGTTTCTATACCACCTGCCACATAATATTCTTGCATAAATCACCACTAATTGTTTTCGAACCATGATTTAATGCCTTTCTCCTCTGAGGTAATGAAGGCCAAGTTTTAAGATACTCTATAATCTTGTTCCACTTCATATATACAGAGGAATCATCTTATAATTAATCTGGGCTTCTCTCAAACAGAAAGAACCTCCATCACCTAAATAATCTGCCAGAATTTCCCATCTATTTCATTTCATATTTTCTTCTTTATTTCTCAGGTAACATAAAATACAATACAATAAACACAGAGTGTTAAATAGCCACTTTGCTACTAATTCTACATGGTAAGCCCCCAACAAGAGATAAAATCCTTCTCTGAAACAGCTTGATATTAACTCTGTAGGTTTTAGTGAGGGTGAGAATTGCATAGGGAACTGCAAGGTTAGAGGGCTGTGTTTTCATTCTGGTTTGCCAGCCGTGCTAAGGAAGCTATTTAACTTCTCACTTCCCACTTCCTACTTCACAACCCATGAAATAGAACATGTGTTCTGTCTCTTCATGGAAGAGTTGGGAATGATTAGATCAGAGCCCTTTCATGCCGAGTTCAACTGCTTGATTCTGATTCCAAACGTACTACCTCCATCCACCGCAGGGGAACTCCTGAAACTCTCCCAGCATCTGTTCTTTTTTGAGTGCAATGTAAGTTGTAACTCCTCAGTGTTAGGATTTAGATAAAATGATGCATTAGAAGCACGTTGAGTAGCTAATCATAGATGACAAATTCTCCTGTTATGGTGCTAATGAGGAGGATGATATTTTCAATTTAAGTATGCAAGTAAGTATTATTTTCTATGTAGGTTTTTAGATCCCTCAAGTGTTAATTATTTTTATTCTAAATTTTTCAGTTGTCTTTGTCATCTGGCACTTTTGTCCACAATGGGTGATTTTTTAAAGAAAAATTGTTGACCATAGGAATGAATGATTGGATAATACTCTTATTCATGATGTATGGCTGAGAGTAATGGCTTTGGCCTGAACTGGAGTCAAAGGGGATTACTGAGTAAAGTGGAAAATAATATTGCGTAAGATTCACATGGGAAAAATTATAGACATTATAATCTGATTTGCCACATCCCACCATTGGAAGTCATCTTGAACATGATAGTAAGATGGCTGAAAAATGATTAAGATAAGTGGGAGTTTTTTTCAGTGAAATTCAGTAGTTTAGAAACAGCCAGACATGCATAAAGGAAATAAGTTCATGCTTTAGTATTGGCTGCTACTCACAAAATAACTTGCAAATTTCACTACCTGAATTATCACATATAATTATAAGTTTTAAATTTTATATTGTCTGGGTGAGTCATATACAAAAATATTTCGTTCAAATGACGTAGATCTTTGGGAGAGGAGCATAGATCCTACTTTACATTTAATATACTTTGATATAGTTTTATTTTAATGGATATATATTTTTATATAGTCTTAACAGAATCATCAAAAAATGAGGATAATATATTGCATATAATATGTTAACCTCTTAAATGTGCATATCAATACAGCAATTAGAAAGATTCAGTCATCCTTATTTCTAGTGAAATACAAGAATTTGCCTTAAAATAAAATTATCAGAATTTGTAGGGAGCAGCTTGTAATGTTTGCTGCTGCCCTGCCCCTCCCGCCTGAGGGCATTTTGTGTGTCAGCCTACATTTCCCATGATCCTCCCCTTGCCTACAATGTGTATGATGTAAGCCAACTTCCTGCTTCAGCCTACAGTTCCCATGATCCTCATGCCTGCCTGCATTACCCATAATCCTCTCCAGCTTACATCATATAACCGGATGTGAGGATGACCTATCAGATAACACTTTGTGCCTTCTTTCTGCCTTTGGCCCACCTCCACCCTATATAAGCTGTAACCATTTTTAAAAATAAAGAGGTTTGACCGGAATTTCGCCAAGCCTCTATCTCTCTTTTCTCTTGCCCTGCCCCCATCCCTGATCCCCTCTCCAGGTGAGACCCATGGATTGATTCGCGGATCAAGAATGTTTTAAGTTGTCATAAAGTTTTAGGAACAAAATGCGCAAATAACTGTTAGTTACAAATCTACAAATACTTTACGATTTGTATCCTATGGTGAAATACACTTAGCCTACTATGCTAAAAATGAAATTACAATTTTCAGAGAGTTCAGAGTATCACGTTGACTGAGCTTTGTAGCACATTACCACGTATCCTAACGATAGGTATGCAGTGAACTAAGTGGTTCTGTTATTTCCAAAAAAGTTAAAGGACTTTGAAAAATAAATCTATAATTTTGAAATCGCCATTTCATGAAAAAATTGTGTGCCTTCAATGTGGACAAACCAGCACACTGTTTTCCACAGTTTGCTTTTCACAAGTTCTGAAACAAACAAAAATCAATGATTTTCAAGGAACTGAACATTGATCTGAATGAACCTTAACCTAAGATTACTTATTTCATTCATACGTTTAAGACAAAATTGTGAATTTAAAATGTAATTGAGCCAATGATCATTACATTTCCTCCAAGTTTTAATGTGTCCAACCATCTTCTTCATAATTAAGATTCCAAGAACTATTTTGATGAAATATGCTTAATAGTTAATAAATTTTCACAATACACAATTACATAATTATTTAATCCATATAATGACACTGACATAAATTTTTATGCATTATCTGAGGTATTGTATTGGAATTTTTAAATATTATTTTTTTAAAAATCATTTTGGTTCAGTTTTCTGCATCTTTAGGGAATGTTTTACTGCCATCTGTTTTTATGAATCAGTGCCCAGGGTTAAGGCGAAAATTTGATAAATGCTGATAACCACCACAAGACCTTTGCCCTCGCTGTATTTTTAAATTTCTCTATTTCTCCAGAAGTTCATAAAGGTTTGATAACATTACTTAAGACCTACTCAGATTTCTGAGAATGGACACGAGACTTAACCAGGTATCAAACACAAAAATCTTCAGAAAACAGTAACAAAATTTTATTAGCATTGGTTTAACCAAGGCCCCTTTTTACTTTGGACTAGTTCCCTTGTACACTTTATGGAGTTGTCAATGATATACTATAAATCCCCCATGTCCTCTCATTTCATGTGGCAATAATATCTAAATAATATACTTTTATAATATTTTGTTTCTATTAACATTTTTCAGAACAACCTTCATTTATCCAACATATTTTATATGATCCAAACTAAGGCAAAGAAAGTTTGACAGGAATGAGTCAAAAAGTGAAAGTCAGAGCTTATCTTAGACCTGATTTCCTTAAAGCGCTTCCTCAAAATTAATGCCATTTTGCCTTCCAGTCCCCCAAATCTCTTCATTTGCTTTAAAATACCAAATGTTTTAATTGGTACTTGAAAGTGGCTATATTAAATTCTGCTATTTCTCTAAATTAAGCCAAGCAATGTCTGCCTCTGAGTCCTTTTTAAGAATAGCCCCGGGCTGGCCCCTTTCTAACCTCTGGCTTCCTGTGGAGATCATGGATCCCTCATAGTTCTGTGGGTATCTTGGCCTATAAGAATAGATTTGTAGTACGTCACTGCATTTTCACCTTTTTTAGTCTCTACATCTTTAAACTTTCCAATATCTCTTTAGTTGCTCTCTCAATTAATGGTGATTTATAAAATAGGCAGACAACTCATTTATAGAAATATATTTTTTAAAAAACTACTTAGAAAGCCATAGGTATTTTGCTCCATGGAAGAATACTCGTCATTGGGAAAATGGAATTTGTATTTTATTTATCTAGTTAACCTTGAAAATATTTAAAGGCAGCCTCTTATATCAAAGATAGTCCTGATACATGCACAGTGATGAATAAGATGTAGTTTGTGATATGAAGAAACAGGTCCAAGTCCAACATGACCTGGAATCAAACAGCAATCACGGTGTCTTGGTGAATAGTACATTACTTGCTTAGGCTTATTCTCACTTTGGCTTTAGTGCTAGTTCTTTTGTTTGCTCAGAGTGATGCTCATTAGGGTTTTTTTGTTTTCTCTTTTCATTACAATGTGCAAATTCCAGCAACATTTAATCTAACAGGTGATACCATCTCTGGTACAGCATAGGAGACTAAAGCTTTACAGCTGAAGTAAGTCAGCTGTCTGTGACAGGTTGGAACTGAAAACTTCAGAAATGACTGGAAAGGGCTGGGAGTGACAGGGGTGTCTGGTAACGAGTTGTGCACCCTGTAAACATAAGAACAGTAGTTTGCACTGAAAAGAGGAGAGAAGAGAAGGACTCTAACACATTTTCAGTTCCATTTTAAATTCCTTTATTTGCAAGTCAATAAGATTCCTGCACCAGTTTTGTGCATCCCGTTTTGTGATCACAGGCAGGAAACTTCACTGTAAAGACCTCTGTTTCCTTTTCTGCAAACAGGAGATGGTAATATTATAGATTGAATAATAATTATATATATTTATATTTATATGAATGATATCTTATCCTCATACCAATGCTACTCCAGTATTAAATGACTTAACATGTGAAATGTGTTTACAGGAGATACTGGCATATAATAAGCGCTTGGTTAAAGTGACCTGATATTATTGTTGGTTTGCCATTGAAATTTGAAATAATTTTAAGTTATCAAACTCCTTAGGGAAATAAGACTGTGGCCTTGTGGTAAAGCATTTGCCTAGGGTAGGTCAGGACCTAATTTCAATCCCCAGGACTAAAACATGTTACAATATGTATGATAAAATAAAATGAACTCCCTTGTTAATTCTTTGCCTTAGCTTTTTTATAAAAAGAAAAAGAAATTCTCTCAAATTCACCATCTATGTAGTCTTATCTTGGCATTACTATTCTTTCATTAGAAGATACAATTGGAGACAGACAAATGGCTTGGGTGGGAAAAAATGTAATCATGGCAAAATACTTTTCCACACTCCATTTTCTCATTGTTTAATTAAATATTGCATCATATTATTTCAAGAAGGCTATCATTGGGAATACTATGAGAATTTATCTATTATATGTAAAGATATTTAATATTTCTGTAGTTTATTTTTGTATTTATTTTTATCTGCTTATTTCATTTTAGTATTGCCTGCTTTGCTTGAATTTTGAGTTATTTCATATAAAAGTGAAAGATTTATGTTTAGGATCCATAAATAATTTTAAGTCTCAAAAGTAAAAATTTCAGTGAAAGAATTAAATAATTTTATTTAATATAAGTGTTAAATTTCTGATATTTTGGCCAGCTTTTTAAGAGTGGCAGTTAAAGTAGGACTTAATATCAATAACTGCTTAATTTATTTCTTCCAAATTTCTTCATTTAATATATTTCTACATTAAAATCTGCTAGCAGCTAGAAACTTTTCTTAAAATTTTAGACTCATAGAAATGAAGTTATGGTATGGTTCTTGCTTAATTTTCAAGCTTTGCATAATTTCTGTGGTTTATTTTGCCATTGATTTCTGATTGCATTCAGGCTGAGATGTGATGATATACATAAGATAATTTTTATTCTTTTGTACTTTTTTAAGTCTGCTTTATAGGCTAATTTGTATTCCAGTTTAGAGGAACTCTCTGTGTTTGTGAGAAGAATGTGTATTTCATTGGTGTTTTCCATACATGTCCATTTGCTTGAAAGTGAATTCAATTCTGATATTTATTTGTTGATTTTTTTGTTCACTTGATCTATATCGTTATGACATCATGGTATTGAGCTCTCTTTTATAATTGTGCTGATGGTTATGATTTTTATGTCCATTAGTTATTGATTTATGAAGTTGGTTGTGCTGCTGTTCAGTGCCTATATTCTGTATTTATAATTGTTAGTTTTTCCTCTACAATTATTTCATTAACAAATATATAGTGATCTTTGTGTCTTCTGATCAGTTTTGGTTTGAAGTCCACTTTATCTGAAAATAGGGCAGCTACTCTTCCTTGTTTGGGCTCCTATTGCACAGAATATTTTTTATGGTTTGGTTTTTAGTAAATGACTTGCTTTTTGAATTGTTTTTCTTCTATGCAGTATACCGCTATGTAGGACACTATTAGGTTTTGTTTTTTTCTATCAATTTGTATCTTTTGATTAGGCAGATGAGACTATTTACATTGAATTTTTCGTGGAAGTTATTGACTTATTCTTTGCACTGCATTAGCTTCCTGCTGCTAATTTATTTTCCTCTCCTTCTGCTCAACTCCTGTTTCAAACTGATGTATTACTTCCATTCAACTTTTTGTCATGGTTAGCTTCACTGTCTCTTTCCAGGATAATCTCTGAAAGATTTTCGAGGTGGTGTTTCTTGGTCATGAATTTGTTAAGATGCTGTTTGTTAGGGAACAGATTTAAATCTCCATCAACTTTGAAAGATAGTTTTGAAGACTGTATTAGTTTGAATTGGATGTGGTTTCCTTTTAAGGTTTGAAAAACTTTAAGCTCTACAAGCCTTTACAATTCCTGCTGAGATGTCTACTGTAACTCTAAGTTGCTTACTTTTATAAGTGACTTGCTAGTGGGTTTTTTTGTTTTTGTTTTGTTTTGTTTTGTTTTTTTCTAACAGACTTTAAGATGCTGACATTCTGGAATTTTGACAGTAATGTGTCATGGAAATGTTCTTACTAAAGATAGCAATTTGGGGTATTATATGCCTTAGTTACCACTGTTTTAAATTCTCCCCTCATACATTGAAAGTTTTCTGTCATTCTTTCTTTAAACAGGTTTTTTATGCCATTTGCAGTATGTTTTGATTTTTCACTAATTCCAAATAACCTTAGCCTGCCTTATACCACCTAGCTGTGGTGGAGTCCGTTTTCCATGATCTCTTCTTACTTTTAAAGTATTCCTGAGTCTATGGTCACCTGGATCAGCCATATTTTTAAATTTTGACAGTGACCTCAGATTTGTCACTTCTGCTCCCCATATTTAAGAAGAATTTTTCTAAATTTCCTGGGTCTATTTTTGGTATCCTTTTCATGGAGTTTGCTAAACTAGTCACTTGTATTTTTCGTCTTTTTCTTTACCTCGGCTAACTTTTTATTAATACATTATCTAAATTTACTCTTCATTTTGTTCATTAAATCTATTACCTGTTTAGCTTTGAGCTCATTGAGCATCTTAATATTTAGGTTTTCTAGTTTTGCAATCAGTTCACATAACTTTGTGTAGTATATAATTTTATATGCAATTATTTTCACTAAAATTCATGGTTTCACATCTTAAGGTCATGGAGATCACATTCAGTCCCTAGATAATAGTAATAATAGATAATAACTAGATAGATAATAACTTCAAATATTTAAATATTATAATAAGCATCACACTCATTCACTCTGATCTTCTCTAACTTTAGCTGTTGAGCTATCAGAATAATGTAGTTTATATCTTTAAACATTGTAGAAACTTTGCTGAGAATTGCATACACCTGCAGAACAGCCAAAGCACTGGACACTGTAGCTGTTAATGGTGTGCTCTCTGTAGGATTAGCTACTCACATATTGTTTCACTATCTTATCATTTTGTGATGCCCTTGTCAACAAATTCATCAGTTGTTCTCCATGGACAGTCTTACATTACTAAGTGTCCTCAGGGTATATTTCTAAACTAACTCAGCAGTTTAATGATATATAAAAATTTGTCATATACTAAGTCAATAAATCAAGTATCAATTTGAAAATAATCTAATGTATCTTTCCCTTACTGAGACTTATTTTTAGTTACCACCTGCATTTTAAGCCTCACAAATTATGCATTTGCAAAATTTCCACCATAAGAAATATTTTCAAAAATAATAGATATATGATTTTATTGTGATAAGAAAAAATAAACTTAATACACAACTTCTGTAAACTGGAAAGCTATTGAGGCTTAGGGAAGAAATAAAGACAAATATTAATTGACAGATTATAAAGAAGTCAACTGTAATTCTTAATTGTAAAATAATTATGACTAATGTTCTAAGAAGGAAACAAACCTCCCTGCTACATATTTCATTTGTTGAATCATTTTTATTTTTTCAAAATATTTTAGCACTCTCTTTTCAAAAATTTAAATTTCTCTTAATACTGATAAAAATGAAAATAATTTGTTGTAATATTCCGAATGTTTCTGGTCAATGAACATCTTGTTCGTAAGTTTACAACAATGAAAATAGATGACAATTTTAGCTTTTTCTTTTCAGATTTTCTTCTCTTACCTCCATTCCTCCCCTCTACGCCTCTCCTGCAAATGACTCCCAGATGGAAAAAGCAACCTACATTGAGTTCAATGTTTATTTCTTTCCAGTAAAAGACTAACTGGTTTCTTTTATTCAGATATCATGTCAATGCCGATTACCTATCTATCAAGTAAGTTTGAAAGCAGCCACCTATCAGTACATGATGTCATCTTTTCCAGTCTTCAGAATTTCTGTACACACCTGGCAGAATTGCCTTTCAAAATCTCAGGCCTTGCGTTTAGATATTTCTTACTTAACTTAATAAGTAAAAAAGATATTCAAAATGACTCATCAGCTTGTCTGGTCTTACATTTGATTAGTCTTAAACTACTATAATCACAATGTGAAGGGGTTAGATGACCTTCTCATCTGTTTTGCCTTTTATGAGAAAGATAAAACTCATGTAAAAATTTACTTCCAGTCTAGCCTTTGTGGTAATAGGATACTGTGCTTGTAAACTTTAAGTCTGCCTTTCTGCACTATTCTAGAAAAAAAAATAATAATAATTATCCAATCATTCCTTTTTAGTTATCTATCTGCTTTTGTGCTCACACATTTTCTTATAAGATTAATTTCTTTAAAAAATGAAATGTTTACATTTATAAGTTAGAATAACTAGACCAACAAACATCTCTTTCCCAGTAGTCAGTTATTCCATCCAGCAGAACTGACTTTTTCGTATTTTAAAAAAACGTCAAATTTTATAAAATATAGAAATTAATTACGAATTGTCACCTTTCCTACCTTGAATATCATGTATGTTTAGGAAGGAAGTAAGGGAAATAAAAAGCAAAATGAAATAGAACAAACAAACTGTAACTGTGTAGAAAGGGAAAAGGAAATAACGGAGCAGGGAAGAGATGAAAAGCAACAGCAAAAGAGGCAGGAGAGACACGGAAGGTAAGGCAGGAAGATCCAAGAAGAACACTCAAAGAAAAGTCCTTTCCCGTGAATTTCCTGCTTCAACCAGACGTAACTGGGAAATTAGTTAAAATCAGCAACCTCCCAATGTGCAGTAAAATGGGACGTTCAAACAAATAAGAAACCCTCACTCCAGCACATTCTGTAGGTGGCTGTGAGACCCAATCAGCTCCCAAGATAAGGACTGATAATTTGTTGGCTTGATTCATTCAATTTCTTACTTAATTTACAAACTAAACTTTCCCCTTTGTGTGTGTACATGTCTTCTGCCAACTTTCCTCAGAAACCAAACTGGCCATTTGCTTCAGAGCTGGGAAAGACCACCACAACAACACAGGGTACAAAGGATGTTGTGAAAGACTGGGAGATAATTTGTTGCTACTGATATATGGGCTTACGTTCTACTGATTGTGATTATCAGATGCATTGGTGTTTCAGTACTGGGGAGGAGTATAAGAAATATCTGTTAATTACCTCATTGTGTAAAAAGACCATTGAAGAAGTAGTTCCATTATCTGTAAAAGCTCTATTATTTCTCATAGTGTTCGCCAGAATCAAGACCATGAATGGTACACCTTTCCCTTGGTAAGAATTTCCTTTTCATTGTTGGAATTCCATGAATCATGTAGCTCTTCACATTTCCTGAATTATTTGGGATACTATGAAACTTAGACCAAACTCATACCATATGAATAACAAATATACACAACATCACTGCAAATAATGTGGGTAATAACTTGAATACTGGACTTAATTATTCATTGCTGATTTGTGATTGTCAAATCTCTCATAGAGTACAACAAACTGGATAGAGTAAGACAGATTTGTGAAAGCAGAAAAAGAGATGAAAAAGAAAGTATTTAGTGAAATGATTATAGCCTAAACATTTCCTCATCTTGTAAGATGTATCTTTATTCAAATTCACTTTAAGCTGATTTATATAATTAAAATGCACATTTGCATTAGTTACAGTGTGCTAAGGTAAAAACAAAAATTATATAAACACAAGCTTCGAAGCATAAATGTTTATGTATTCATGTTACCAAGTCCTGGGGTGAGTAATTCAGCTGTAGTGATGGTTCCAGGACATCTCCAACTGTGGCTTCCCCTCGTCTATTGTGAGGATTCAGAATGACTACTTGATTCCAGGTATGAAACTATTTTCCAGAAAGATCCAAGAACTTTTCTCTATGTCTAATTGATCAGAACAGTGCCATTACACTACCCTTCTCATCAGCAAAACCTGGGAATTCAACTATTTTAAATGTCAAATCTCCATTAAATAAAGATGGAGAACAAAATTAAACTACATGTGGAGTTTTCGAAAATATGTCGTATTTTATTAATAAGTCATTTGTCTTAAAAACTCTAGAAGCTATTTTAAGGAAATATTTGCCAACTGTCTTCAAGGAACAAAAATTAAGGATACATAATTCAGTTTATTAGTGTAAGTACAAAGACTTAACTTACTGGTGCCTGTCATGGTCTGAACAATTCCTTCTAAACCTCTCTTTAAATTTTCATATGACCATGGGTAATATGTTAGAGATAAAAGTATTCTGACATACAGGAACATATGAAGCACAACTGGCTTTGAGTTTCATTTGATTACAGTAATCATTTCATGGATGATTTCTGTTATAAATATTTCTGAGTCTTATTTTTCTCATCTGCAAAAAGAATCATTTCACTTCAGAAACTTCTCATGAGTATTATATGACATAAAATATTTGACATTACGTAGATTATAACATAACCTAAATAAGTTTTGGTTTCTTTGCAAATAATTTAAAGATGATGAGACTATTCATTCATAAATTTTCTTCTGTATAGGAAAGAAATCTAAGGCAGAAAAGGGAAACTTTTAATCTAAATTGTAAGTGATATTCTATGCCAAATGTAAAACTGTATTATATAATTCAATATGATATCTAAAATTTAAGAATTTAATATATCATAGTGTGTGTTCTGGGATTATGACTAGTATATAACAAACAAATATATTTTACTTCATAAGCCTTTAAAATAAAAAAATACAAAATCATATTTATGTATTTCCTATTAACATTTAGAAGGTCAAATATAACACAGGCACAATACTCCTTTTTTTTGTTCCATTGTTGTGTCTTCATTCAGTTGCTGAAAGCTGTATTATTCCCTTCTGGGAAGAGAAGAAATTCTAAATAGCATATCATGACAGAGTGTTTCAGAAAAGAAAAATCGGTTCCTGAAAATGTATCACAAAATCAATACATTTCCACAAGTGACCAGCTTAATCACCCACCCTTCTAGTCAAAAGAATTCCAATTGAAATTCCGGGCTTCCTCTCTGTCTTCAAAACTCTGAAACTGCTCAGCGACAGCGATACATTGACCGCGTCAGAAAAGAAAGTAGGTCTGGGAGTCAGGCATTGACTGCAGAGAGGGCACCCCAAGCCTGGCCAGGAGGCTGCAGCGCTGCGATTGGAGTAGTCATTGAAAATGCATTCATAGTTCTGCTTCTTTCTGTCAAACATATTATGATCAAGCATATTATATCCTTTTATATCTTAAGAATGACAGAAATATAACAAGAATATATCTTCTACTAGATAAAAATATCATTTGCCTCTACAATAGGAAATCTAAGAAGCTGTTATTTTGCACCCTGTGAAAAATTTAAAAGTAAATATTTTAATTATAAGAGAATCCAGGAAAATATTTTGAATGTTTGAGGAAAGTAATATGCATATAAACTATTTAAATTTGGGAGGGGGGGGCTGGGGGTTTAGCTCAGCAGCATAAGCTCCTGCCTTGCAAGCAGGCAGTCGTAAAAAAAAAAAAGAAAGAAAGAAAGAAAAAAAAAAATTAAAAAAATAAACTTTTCTTTCATGAGTCTCTTATTCCAGATATATTTTACCATATTCTAAGAAACTATTTGTTAGAAATTGGAAACATTTTCCTGGTTGTTTTTTTTTTTGTTGTTGTTGTTGTTGTTGTTTGTTTGTTTGTTTTCTTTTCTTTTCTTTTCTTTTTTTATCACGAGAAAAAGATGAAGCAAAAGAAATGGCAAAGAAAGAAGGAGGATGACCAGGATAATAGCTCTCCCACTTCCCCTGTTTACTTTTTTATTTTTTAAATTTTTTTTGGCTTTTTCTTTTTTTTTATTGGTACCGGGGATCGAAATCACAACTGCCTGCTTGCAAAGCAGGTGCTTATGCCGCTGAGCTAAATCCCGAGGCCTTCCCTGTCTACTTTTTAAAACCGATATGTTTCTATGGAATAAGTCTTTCAATGAGCAACAGATGCCTCCCTTTCCACATACCAAAGAAAACCTTAATTTTAAAATTATTGTATAGCTGTGGATATAGCTCAGTGACCCTGCACCTGCCTGTCAAGCTCATGGTCCCAAGTTCAATTCCAAGATAGGATTTGTTATTGTATAGTTTTTAAACTAAGCCTCAATACTTACAAATTTCTAAGCCAAGGATTAATATCTCCAAACTATATAAATAAAAGCATTTATTTTAGTAATGTCTTGTGTCTTGGTGGATATTAATTTTGTTTGGGCAAGAAGCTACTCATTTAAAATTTTTATTATTATTTTACCAAATTAATACAGAGAACTTCATACCCTTTCATAACTTAATAATTCTAGTAATTGGAATGTGCATTACCTTTAATATAGATACTAACTTTCATCCATTCTCAACTCTGACTTTACATATTACTTAACATCTTTATGCTTAAGTTTTTTTAGTAGAAAAAGACTTATGTTTGAGGGATATTATTATATTGAGACATAATATTATAGCTTTAATTAGGATTGCAAAGTCTTTAAAACATTTATTCCTGTATCAAAAGGGGAGAGGTTAGGAATTCTCAAGAAAAGATAGCAGTTACATCAACAGTAGAGACTTTAAATTGGCCTCACATGTCATAAGTATTTGCTTCTGGTTTGCACATCAACTTATAAAGTAAGTAAGACTTGAAAGACTTTTGAAAATAAAGTTGTGGTGGACGTCAGAAAGTCTTCATTTTTTGTTCATATGCAAGGACCATTGATAAAGGAAGTTAAACTGAGGTCAATGTGGTCAGGTCATTTTTGTGTTTTGGTAAAGATTTCTCAACAAATAAAGGAAGGACCCAGGAAGGGAGGGAGGCATAACAGTTGGTGAGGTGAGAGGGGCATCACTAAAGCCCTGGGAATGAAAGAGAAAGCAGGAAGAGAACTCTGTTAAGAGAACAGAATTAGCAGGTTAATTTGCTGCTGGATATGATTCCTGATGCAGCAAAGGAGCTGGGATATATCTGTACCTACTGGGGGAAACTGTGCTGGGAGTGCAAATCTGAGAAGCAAAGTGGAATCAGACCATGGAAATTTCTAAACCCTGCTAGGAAAAGGACAACCATGAAACAAAGCTGCAACCTGTGTAGGAGACAGAAATAGCTTTATCTTGTCTCTGTCGTCACAATTCAGGGTCACCAGAATGGAATTAATAGGAATAAGCAATAGATAAACCAATAGTTTGACGTGTTTCACTGATAAAGCCAAGTAGTAGATGTTTAGATCATTTAGTTTATCTTCCTGTTTTCTAGGCAATTACTCCTCATTCCTTACAACAGGTGCCCTGATGAATTAATACTTTTTATTTTCTTTTAGCTACTGTAGACTGGTCCAGGAGCATATTTTGACTGTGTGATTCCTTCTACCAACATTCAAGAAAGTAATACAAATTCAACTATCAATAGTCACAATGGAGTCCCAGACCAAATATTAAGGAGGAATTTACAAGGAACTGGATCAACAGATCTAGTTCTGCAAGAAGATGGGGAAAAAGGACCTGACTGCCACGTACCTGCTTTCTTTACACAGAAGAAAGGAAGATGCATAGAGGAGAGCTTTAGATGACACATGAGATCTCAGGAAACTGGGGGAGAAGAATGAGGATAACAAAAGCAAACTATCTCACCAGGAGCTAAAGGAAATAATTTGAGAGCAGGATATGAAGGTTTAAGCAATAACAAATTAACAAACAAAAAAGAAAGATGAGCTCACAGATCAGAGTTCAGAAAGGATAAGAAATCTTGAAAAGAAATTGGGATAATAATTTAAGCCAAATCATTGGGATAATAATTTAAGCAAAATAATAGTTTGAGCAAAATCAAGTTAAGCAAAGTAAGGATTTTATAATATATATTCACGAACATATATATTTTGATTAAAAATTTGTTAAATATTAGAATATTTAATACTAGTGAAGTTCTGGAATTCTGGGAATCTACTACCAGTCGACTATAAATTATTTTAATAGTGGTTGTTTATGTTATATTTAAAATTATTTTTAATACCTTCTGTGAATCAGGCCAAAGTTTTACTTTTGATGTTTAGAAATGTAGCACTGAATTAGATACATAACATCTCAAATGAATGGTAAAGAAAAAATAAAACTGACAATAACCTAAGAAAATACAATGTTGGCATGAACTTTGCAAAATATTCCAAACAGAAAACTCAAAACAATTTTATTAAAACAAAACAAATGGAATTCTGCTAGGATTCTTACAGGAAAGTGGTGATTTGTTACTTTTTAAATATAAGATATAAAAGACACAATCTTTTTGTACAGTTCCTCTGTACAAAGAAGCACTTAATATCTGTAGCACTGTATATTCTGCAGTGTGTTACACTTCTGTGTAGTATATTGAGCTTGCACAGGTTCCCACAGAATCATTGCTACTTTGTATGGCCATTAACAATTATGTGTACCAGCAAAAAAGAATGAATGGATACCATCCACTATCTAGAATGAATACTATACGGCTTGGTATGTTGTAAGCAAGTATCACAAAAGCAGTTGATGGAAGGCAATTAGCAGCGTTTCAAATGCTTAAGAAAAGGCCAAAGAGGAAGTTACAGCAATAATAAACATTGTAAATACATGGGTAAGAGATTGACATTTTGTGTGGACTCTCTGAAGAAGGAGGTTGTGTGGAGAAAAATGAAGAAACCTCAAAATATTAACTGAAATTTATTTCAGATATTTTCATATCTTATACTGGGCAAGTAATTGCTTTAAAAATAAATGTGAAAGGAAGGAAATAAACACACTCTTGAATTCTTCATACATGTATGAGCCTTACCTTTACTAAGCAAAAATTATAAAGTCAATTATCCACTGCCTAATGAAGAGAGGTTAATTTGGCTTACAGCTTCAGAAGTTGCAGTCCATGGTCAATTCTAAGGCAAGAACGTCACGGCAGAGAGGAATGGTGAAGGAAACTGCTCGGTTCATGGCAGTTAGCAGGGAGAGCGGAGAAACTGTCAGAAATGAAGAAGTTGGGGGTCAAACAGAGTCTGCAAAGTGATACCTCCAGACATAAACAAAAGTGTGTTTTAACTAATTCCACAGGTGGCTTACGACCAATCAAGTTCACAGTGCAGCCTATCACAATACACTACACAGAACTCAGGTTTTTCTCAGGATTAAACTAGATTTGAAATTTTCATCATCAATTATAAACACACAATGCTGCAAAATACTATTGGAGTTAGAGAAGAACCACAGGGCTGACTGTACAAACAATACAACGTTAATGGTAACACAGCAATAGCATGACCCTAAAAGCACTGCTATTTTCATAATTATTCTAGAGCTGCTAATACCTTATATTTAATGTTAAAATTATCTAACATCACTAAAAGCCATGGCATTATATGGTTTTATAAAAACAGTACATGAAAGCTATAGCTTTATAATAGTAATATAAATGTATACATACCTAACAAGTTCTATGATTTTGTTTTTTAAATGGTCTAAGGCTAAAAAAATATTTCAAATACGCAATTTTTAATTTTAAGAATACCTTTTCTATTTCAGTGACACCAAAATACTTTGTTGAAAACTTAAGAATCCAATTCTTAATTCTTTAAGCCATAACATGCTTGCTTTCTATACTAAAAAGATCCATTTCTATTGATTTTCTCGGTCTTAATATTCTCTAAACCAATCTCTAAGCCATCTAAACCATAGTTTGGATATTCTTTGTGAGATATCCAGAGCTTCACTAAATTGAACACATTTTTCACTTGCTATTTAAGCACATGTGGTTCAGATACACACACACACACACACACACACACACACACACACACACATGCAGTGCAGACAGAAGGCCATTCTTGTGTATCTATCATTTTCATAATTTTCAATCTAAAATTTTTGAAAACCTTAGCTACTTCAGTAGTTTTATTAGTGACTTGTGCATTTTTAATAAAACTAACACAATAGAAAAAGACAACACAGTGGCTAGTGATTATGCATCATTTCAACCTGCCACCACTGGGGAAAGAAATAAGAGAGGTTACCTTTTTTTCCTCCTGGAAACTTTAAAGTTAAGTTAATTTGCGCCAACAAAGAAAAATCAATAGCACATTGTTCAGAAGAGAAGAATCACTCATCATTTCTCTGGCTTCTGTAACCTAATGACGTAGATTTATGGAGGAAAGCATTGCTCGCCAATAGGAACTGAGTCTTACACAGACATCTCTAAGCTCATCGAAGACACAAGTAAAGTTCCTCCACTGGCCTCTTCCAGGGTCTGCCAGCAAAACAGGACTATATTCCGTTGGCTTCAATAGCATTTTGAGAGCCATAAATCTTATATTTAAAATGATAGAATAATGGATATTTCCATCTGCTTTATCTTCACACATTAGTTTTAATTTTATACAGGGTTCTATGGAAATAGCTTACGCCTATGGAGCTCTTAATATTATTCTTGTTACATGCAAAGAAATACATCCAGAATCAGTTGTGCCCAGTTTTGGTTTGGGTTTGTTGTCACTCTTTCTGTAAACTAATTTTCTACTGTTGGCTTAATTCTGAGAAAAAAAATGTTTTACTTTCTTAAAGCAGTCTTCAAATTTCTTCTCCAAAAGGCAATTAACTAATAATTCAGTAAGAGAAACTGGTTATACAGATTGATTTCATTTTCACACTTTGTACACGTGCGTAGCACACTTTAAGCATCCAGTCATCACCTTTCCCTGTATTTCACATTTTTGAGGGCATTGGCTGTGTTTGATCATATTCATAACCTCTGCTACCTGCCCCTACACCTGCATTCCCTTTCCCCCTTCATTTTATCTTATAAAAGTTTCCCTTTTATTTGTTTTATGATATTTAGATTCCACATATTAGGGAGAACACAAAATGTTTATCCTTCTGAGTCTGTCATATTTCACTCAACGTGTTCTGTGCTGTTCCTTTGCATTTCTGTGTGTATGACAGAATCTGCGGCTATTTAACATTCTGTTGTGTACACTCCACACTTCCATTCTGTATCAATCTGTTGATGTTTATTGGGTAGTTCATGTGATGATTACTGTACATTGTGCTGTGATAAGCTTGCATATGCAGGTATCTTTATTGGCCTGATGACTATAATTTTTTTTAGGATTCACCAAAGAGTTGCATAGCTGAATCATGTGGTAGCTTTATTTTTAATTTTTAAACTCCACATGGATTTCCATAATGACTGCAATAATTTATCTCCTCAATTCTTGTGCAGAGGGACCTAGAATGCCAAGAAACTAAGCAACCCTCCCACCCTCCACCGGTGAGCTGCTGTGAGAGTGGCAGGCTCCGGTGGCCAACCCCAACCGCGTTTACTGGGACCCACACCATGCTGGGACCTGGAGCACTGGGAAACCAAGCAGCCCCTCCCTCTGCCTGGTTTGTTTTGTTGAACTTTAATATACATGAAAGTATGAACAGCTATTTTGAAGAGAATGAGAGACTCCATGATACACATTAGTGACTTCCCCATTGTCTGTTTTGGAGACCTAAAATGTCTTCCTCATTCTGTTTGGATCAGTTTTATACTATGTTGTTTTGTATGAATTCTCTGCATGCAAAGACATGGACAACTATTTGGAGGAAAACAAGAGACAATGTGATAGATAGTGAAGATCTCAGATCGTCTAGCTTTGAAATTTGTGTCTCTTACATTGCTTTCTTACATCTATTTTGCTCTGTTATGTTGTGTTTAATTTTACCCTCTTTAAAGTAAAAAAAAAAAAAAAAAAAAATTCCTGTGCAGAAGAAGGCATCCCTCTCATTTTCAGTAACATTTATTGCTTTTAGTTTTGTTGAAGATAGACATTCTTACAGACATAAGACAGAACTTAGTGTAACTTTAATTTTTGTTTCTTTAACGACTATAGCTCTTCAATGTTTTCAAATCAATTTATTAGCCATTTGTACTTCTTTTTCTGTAGAAATATCTATTCAACTCTTTTATCCAGTTTATTCTTGGGGCATTGATATTATTGGTGTTAGGTTTTGTTAACTCTTTATCTCTTTCAGTATGTGTTTGTCATTCATGACATTTACATTTGTTGGGATTTGGTACATGTTCATAACACAGTTTTTTTTTTTTTATTTATTTGTCCTCCTCCCCTTCTCTATGCCCCTTGGTCACCTTCCCTTTTACAAAAGATCTATCACTCTGTTTTTTATCATCTGGCCTTTATTTTTCTGTTTATTTTATTAATATTTTGAGTTCCTCATATAGGGGAAACCATGCAATATTTAGAGTTGCATTTTTATTTTTGTTTCACTTAATATTATCTTTCCCTGTGTATCTATTTACCTACCAATGACCCATGTTTAACCTTTCTATTGCAGAGTAGTACCAATACCACATTTCCTTTATCTGTTCATCTGTTGATGACATACAGGCTGCTTCCCAGTTGGCTATTGTGAATTATGCTACCATAACCTTGAGTATGTGTATGTTACTGTAATAGTGAGTCCTTTTTATAATCTAGATATTACTCTTCTGTCAGAACCATAGTTGAACTGTAGCTTCCCTCTTCATTCTGCTGATTCTTTTCCCTTGTTAGCTAGAAAACTTTTTCTTTGATATAGTCCCACTTGCTGATTCTTGCTTTCTTTCCTATGATGTTGGATCCTTAGCCAAGCAGGTTTTGCCATTAGCTACATTTTCACATATTTTCTTTGGCATATTCAAAGTTTCAGGCCATACACCTACGTGTTCAATCTGCTTGAGTTCATTTTTGTACAGGATGAAACATATCCAGTTTCAGTCTTACACAAGTACCTTCCCCAACATAGAGTACGGACTCCCTTGTCCAGAAGCAGACGGTCATTTCTGCCTAGGTTTGTTTTCATGTCCTTCAAACTTTCCCTGAATCCACATATCTATTTTTGTACAAGTACCATGCTGTTTGTGTTACTATGGCTATGTGTATAATTTGAAATTTGGTTATGTGATGCCTCCAAACTTCCTTTTGTTTTATGGGATTTCTTGGGTCATTTTTGCTACCTTAATAACTTTAGGTTTGTTTTGCTATTTTTATGAAGAGTGTCACTGATATTTTGATGGAGATTGTATTACATCTTAGATAATTTTTACAAATTAATTCTATCCATCTTGGATTGAGCAAAATGTTCCAAAATCTGAGTGCACTACCAACAAAGGCTTTTTAAAGAATATTAGGATGTTTTCAGTGTGCATTTTATGTCCTCAATGTAAGTTTATTTTGCTGAATCACACATAAAAATGGTGAAAGGAAGTCTCATCTCAGCTCAAATTGAAAGGTATAGTTTTGGGGCTCTTCTAAAATGTTTTATTAAAACTGTTTTTTTTTTTTTTTTACTATTTTTTAAATTTTTTTTTAATTTTTATCGGTACCAGGAATCAAACTCATGACCACCTGCTTGCAAGGCAGGTGCTTATGCCACTGAGCTAAATCCTCAGCCCCTGAAAAACTATTTTCATGGATGTGTAGTTTGCAAAGACACTGAGGAGTGAAGCTTCAGCTCCCATCACAGCCCTGTAACTATGACCGTGACTGCTCCTGATGACCAATGCCTTGTAAGACTCCAAACTCCTTGGCAGTCAGTCGGCTGAGGGATCCCATTTCAAATCTGCTACAGAAACGTCTGAGAAGTACAGGTTGCCGTACCATTCCCATGCATGTGGCAGAAGCTTCTTGATGATAGATGCAATGTGTGGAGAGAGAGAGAGAGAGAGAGAGAGAGAGAGAGAGAGAGAGAGAGAGAGAGAGAGAGAGATGGAGAGAGAGACAGAGAGAGAGAGAGAGAGAGCTGAAATCAGGGAGTTATTTGCTAAATATGCCATTTGTTAGAAATGTTTTAAGTCATTGAAGCTCAGTCTATCATTAAAACAAAAGCATTACTGTGACGATTGCTGCAATAAAATAACATAAACCACTTAAATCACTGAAATTACTCAGTATTTGCAATATTGTATGAGTTCAAAAAAATGAACTTTGTTTGACTACCAAGGTTTCTTGGACAATGAAACCTTCCTGCTCTTCTTGTAGCTGTTAATCCTGACTGAACTGCTTAAAAATAACACATCTGTTTGATACATGTCACAAACCTGCTAGCAAAATCTCCTAAGGAGGGGTTCCACCATATTTAGGAAGTTTCAGATAACGTTGGAAAGTTTTCTTCTAAGCTATGATTTTATACTATAATTTAATTCTGCCTTTACTGAGTTGAAGAAATAAACAGAGAATTAAATGCAGTGCCTTAAGTATGGTATAAATAAGTGTACTCTTTTCAGACATCAAAATAGTCTACTTATGTTAACGAAACATCCTGGATGGGTGAATAAGGACATCTTATTTTTTATCACTATGAGTCTTCTTAAATAAATTTCCTGTTATTCAGGGTTTTTCTGTTTGGATGTTTTTGTTAGTTAGTTTGTTTTCGCTTATGCAAAATGCAGGATTTGGTATTTTCTCCTTATTTCATTTCCTTTGTTAATTTTTACAAGTTATCGGTGATAAATCAGGATAACCAGAGGTATTACTTTTGCCTTCTTCTCTGGCCTATAACATGGCCAAATTTGATGGACAACCTCTTATGTGTTCATCAAAATTGTCATTGATCATGTGGTTGGAATACAGGGAAGAGTATAAAGCACTGCCTGATTACACCCTCAGTGCCTCTCAGGCACTAAAACAACTCAAAGGCTCTTCAGATACCAAGTGTAGGTATTTATAAAGGTGAATCAAAAAGCCCAAAAAGATGTTTATTCAAGTATTATCATTTTATTAATTATCATTTTAAATAAATGTGCACAATGGCTATTACTCCTTGTAAGTTGAAAATACTGATATGGAAATGCCCAAAATACTGTATTCTGGTATCTAAAGCATCTTCAAATATAAATAACAATATTTAAAAAAACATACTAGTATTGCAGAATGAAGTAAGAAGATAAAAACATGTCACTTTCTCATTGGAGTTACTAGAAATAGCCAGAAGAGAGGAAAGGAAATGGGAAAAAAAATCCATAAAATTTTACTACTATAACTGCCTTAGAAATTAGACAACTATTGTATCATTTTACCTAACAAAAGTAAAGAAATTATTTGCAAGATGTTGCAAGTATAGTGCTAGAATACGTGTTCTGTTATCAATATTTTTTCAACCACTCTAAGATGCCAAGACTATCTTAGTCTATGACAGTAAGAAACTCAGTGACAGACTGAAATGTAAAATAAATCAAAAATTTATTTGTAGTGTTTGACAGTGCTCTAATACACACTGTATTCAAACCATTTATAATCTAGTATCATTTAAATTCTTATCTTCAAGGAGTATGGAGATAGTTATATAGGTTGTTACACTTTCAAATGTCTTAACAGGAAATTGTGATTAGATTAAAAACAATTCTTAATTTTTCACATGTCTACCCTTCCGACTTGGTTCATAAGGAGATGCAGTGTAGGGAATGCTTTGGGAAAGGTCTCTTTACAGTGAAATTACTTTGGTGTGAGACCATGAGTACATTTCAACACTTCAGTATAAATCAATCATTTTGACCTGATGCTAGCCAGAAGCTGCAGTGCTAATTATCAAGCTGAACTCCAACATTCCTTTCTATGGCTTCTTAAATAGTTTATCGCAAATGTTTTTTTGAAAAATCTCTTTATAGGCAAACTGTACTGCATTGTTATTTAGGGAAGAGGGTAGATGTCCATCTGGTGGGAATTCTAAAGAATTCAAGTGGAAGAGAAATGAAGAACGTGAACCTTGGGAGAAAGACCAGAGCATGCATTTGCAGAATGGCTAGGCTGAGGAGTTTCAGCAGAATAGCTCATAGTCATGAGTACAGTGAAATAACGATCTCTCGAGTTGCAGCTGGATTTCAGGGTGGTACAATTGTGAATACAGCCGTATACCTTAACACGAGCAGGAATGCTAGCTATAGCTTAAAGAATTGAAAGTCCCCACCTTGTCTTCATGCCAGGAACAACATTGCCCAGAAGGCTGCAGAGAAGACTGTGCTTCTTATTTTCAGATAATATGCTGTGTTTTCAAACAGAGAACTACATTGAAAAGAAACAACCAAAAACCATGATCCTTAAGATTAAAGAAGTCTGTTGCTTCTGAAAAGGAGGCATTTTGGTCTTTCTAGGTTTAGACTTGGGTTATCCACCAAACCAGCCAAATGTTGATGGTGCAGTGCAGATGCTCCAGAGAAAGGATTGGCACCTGATGCTAGTTTAGGGTTCTGCCTCACTGAGGTAGTGGCACAGACATCCCCACGCACCCATATCATCCTTTCTCCAAGCTTTGTTTATGAATCTGTTACAGAACCTCCCAAGTCAGCCTCTCAGGGAAAAATTTTACGAATACCTTTCTTCTACTTATAATGCCCATCTTTTCCCCTAGCTACATGAATTCCACTTACTCCAAATGTTCATTTCAAAGTATTCCTTCTCTCACAACTTACTCTAAACTTTAGGATCCATATTGTTCTCTCACTGAACCCATAGGTCATGATTTTGGTATCTCTCATTTGTCACTGAGTTGGTAGTGGTATTTATTTAAGGGATTCTTTTCCAATTGGCCTGTATATTCTGTGATGTTAGCAAATATGTCATCATTGAAGTTTTAATCCAAGTGTGGTTGTGTTATTTTTTTTTTTTTTCAAAGAAGAAAATCTCTCTTATTGTTTGAGTTCATTGAAGTTTTGTGAGCTGACCTGAAATCTAACTACTTTGGCTAAGCAATTCTCTCAAAACCTATTTTATCTCCAAATAATACTGTAAAAAACAAGGTAAGGAACACAGTTGATATGTAGATTGAGGAGGGACATGTTTTCTCAATTTATGAAAAGATTTAAAAAACTAAAGCATACGTACTCTCTTATTTAAAGAGGTAAAATTAAATAGGAAGCTTAGATTTCATGTTCATTCTAGTTCTAATTATCTTGCAAATATACAGATAGAATCATGATCAGGAATACTGAAACCATATTCCTTCCAACTGCTTCACAAAGCAACTCAGATTATCCCAACATTATCAGAGTATGGAATTCTGTATTTTCTTTAAAAATACACTAAACATTTCCTAGCTTTTCACTGAAGGAGTCAATGAACATGGCAAGTTTTCTAATACGCCCAATGAATGTGCACATCCAATATAAAGCCAGCATTCTTCGATTTGAACTTTCAGCTAAAATTCTTAGCTATCTACTTTAGCAAAAAAGTGACTTCTGCCCAGTCTTTTTTTCATGTCTGGATTTTGTTATTTTAAGTTAAATACTGTCATGGTTTATGTCTGTGGCCCCAAGGCCTCATGCATTTGACATTATGCGTTTGTGATTGGTTCACTGTCTAGCGCTTGAATTGATGGTGTCAGTGCCACACCCGCCTAAGGATGCAGCCAGGATACAGTGTAATGGCAGAGAGAAGGTGTGTCTCTCTCTCTTGACAGTTTCCACCTTGCTGTTTGCAGCTGCCATGAACTGTGGCCCCACTATGTCACGCTGCCTTGTAGCCAACCAAGGATGGGCTCCAAAAACTGTAAGAAATAAACCTTTCCTTTCCCAACTTTGGGCTTCAGATATTTTTGTCTCAGTGACAAGTAAAAAATAACCAAGACAAATGTCATATGGAACTAACTGTCTATTCTCTTGACAGTTTAAGCACTAGAGAAATGCTTTAACTGCCCCAAGATGCAATTCATTCAACAGAATCAAAACTGGTCCACATTAAAGAGAACACTGCAGAGCATACAAAGTGCTGCAGTGTTGAATTTGGTTTATTGTAATTATTTAAGCATTAACAGGATTATGGATTGGTTAAGTGCATTCCAACTCCTATGTGGCAATCGAATGCAGCATGTGACCATTAAGAAAGGAAGTATTTAATACATTAACAGCGTTCAGTGTAAAGTGCCTCACAGAGAAAACACTACAGAGCACTGCAATTATCTTAAATATGGATGTAACATTGCTAAATGTTGAATATTTATAAATTTAACTCTGGGATAAACAAAGATTGTCACAATAGTGTGTTTAAATGCTTTACTTTAGAGAGATGTGAGCAATTGACCATAATTTTTGTCATACCATAAAACTATCTAATGGAACGTGAGCAAATCCATGCTTAATCTGGAAGGTCTCCAACACTCTGTAAATCTTAAAATAAGTGTGTAATAGATCTCCTTTAAGGAACGAGTCTCTTTAATACTTCTCACTTATTCTTTCTCCTATAAAGTAGATTGAAATGTTTTCCTAAATGATGTTTGAGGCAGAAGGGCCAGAAAAATGTATCCCCAGAACTGGAGATGCTTCCTTACTCCAACAATTTTTTTTTTTTTATTTCAAAAACAAACAAACAAAACTCTCAATGTACACATCCTATGTTACTGGACTTCACGGGCCTGCCCTGTCCTCCAGTTATCCCCATTATAGTACTGCTATAGTCAGGGATTGTGCAGAGAACAATTAGAATCAGGATATGTTTATGATATTATTTATGATGGTCACCCAGAGTTAACACAAGAAAGAGCAGGAAATCCATCTACAACACTAACGACATAGATGATTTAGCCAAGGGCCCAAATCCCACAGCAATGTTCCATATGAGTTCAGATGAAGACTCAGAGCACATGACAATGCCTCCCATGAGTCCAACTGAAGGTCCAGAGCCCACAAGAAGGACTCAAACCAGTCTCCTACAGATCATGTTGGGAAGGCCCAAAGGTCAGCAGTGGAAGACAGAAAGTCTATGCCAGCTGGGTGAAGGAGCTGTGCTGGTAGGTTGAACGTTCTACACTGGAGCCAAGAAGTCACACTCACAACAAAGACAGGGCTGTCCTGAAAAGTACCACAGCCATCCTGTGTGACACAGAGGCCCCGAGCTCCTCTGATGATCAGAACAATCATGCCAGGAAGCCAGCATGATGAGTTCATCCTGGAGACCAAGCAGCACACGTCTTCCTCTCTGGAGCCAGAAAGCAATGATGTAAGGACCAGAGCTTCTCCAGGAGAACCAACGGCTCAAACAGCAACATGTAGGAGAACTCATCACACCTTAATTCCTCAATGCCTCCTTTCTCCTTCTCCATGTGTCTATTTATGCTGACAACTTTCCTCAAGTGGAGCATCTATGCTCAGCACTATGCTGATGTAATCGAGTCGGCGTTAAGTTGACCACCAGTTTTTAATTCATAACAAATATCATTGCAGTTTCCCCAATTCATCAACAATTTCCATGTTGCTGAAAGTTCAAAATCTCTTGTGTTTAGCTTACTTTACTGCTCACTGACACTCACCAATTAACAATTCCCACTTTTTTTGAAAACTTTTAATTTTGATTTTTAGTTTCTTCTGTCTCGATTTATGTGTGTGTGTGTGTGTGTGAGCATGCATGCATGTGTGCATGCATATGTGTGTGTGCATGTTGATATCAATCCCAGGGTTTCAAGCATGCTAGCTACACTGAACTCTCACCCTCTGCATAGTCGATTTTAAAAGATTACTATATCTGTATGGTTATCAGAATTCACTTTCTATCTTTCCTATACTGGCTTGTATCTACTACTGTAAAAACACATGAACAAGTCTTGTTCACTGTTGTGTATTCGGTGACAGCAGTAATGTGTGGCCATAACAGATGCTCAGTGTATGTGTCAGAGTGGTTCTGTTCTTCTGTCTTCAGTAATAAAGATTATCTCTGTTCTGGTGGCTCCAAAATATGTCTGTTTGATTTGATCTATGATCTCATGATTAAAATGTGTACAAATTCTCATTTGATGTACTCCTTAAGACTTTTATACTTAACAAATATAACAGATTGGTTCTTGATTCAGCTGAACCAGTTACAATTTTCTCCTGTCTCATAATGGAGGACATTATTCTTACTGCTAGATCCAAGAATTATACATCATCCCCAAAGCGTTTCATTTGCTTAACTCTTTTTTTGTCATTTTCTTTTTCATGGGTACCGGGGATCGAACTCACGACTGCCTGCTTGCAAGGCAGGCACTTATGCCGCTGAGCTAAATCCCCAGCCACTCATTTGCTTAACTCTTTATCTAATATATCAGACAGGTTTTTTCATTTTGTGTTCACCAATGGACTTCAAATTTTTGCTGGTTTCCGATGTCCTTGCTATTGGAAAGTGGCTTGTAGCATAGCTTGTCCTTTAAATGACAGTCTCCTTGTGTGCAGTGCAAAGAAATGAGACTTAAATTTACTTTGGTAGGACCAAAACACCCACAAGAATTCCAGAGAGAGAAATGCAAACTCAAAGAGACTTAAGTCTGTGTGTCTGTCCTGATGTCATTTTTTTGAGTGCCTAATTCCTGGGTCTCCTGATCCTGCCAGCCTGCTTCCTCATCACAGTGGCTTGAAAATCCAACACACATGCAACCTAATTCCGATTTCACACAATAGCCTGAAAGGCATAACGATATCTGCCTTATGCCCTGTTTCTTTTTCTACCCGTCTTATTCTTTCCTGAGTCTTCTAAACTCTAATTTTTTCAGCTTCCAAATTTTTTCATCACCAGGTCACTTTGTGTCACTTCCGTCGGCTTAACACCTTCTGTCTACTTTTTGTTCTTTCGAGGTTTTGATTTACCCATCTACCCCTAGAAGAACCTTTCTTAACAAAAGGATTTGGGTTCCTTTTGTTGTTCTTTATCTCTGTTCTGCAGATGTCTCTGAAATTACTGTATTACCTTATGCTTAGGTCGTTTATTATTGTATTAAATTATGCTTTTCTTCAAATTGCCTGTCATAAAGGTTTAAAAATGACTTTTTACCGCTTTGGTGCCTGGCACATAGTTATAAAACTAATAGATATTAAAAGAAGCAATATGTAGTGTGTGTGTATATATATATATATATATATATATATATATATATATACATATATATATGTAGTATATATAGTATATGTAGTATTATATATACAGTATAGTATACATACAAGTATATATATATATATATATATATATATATATATATATGAGAAGTTCCTAATAACCCAGATATGCTATTTATTCATGACATTTGTTGCTTTTAAGCAGAAATTGCACATTCTTTGAAAGAACCAAATATTTTGTACATAATAGAAAATCAAAAGCATAAAAATATTTTGTGTGTCTAAGAAGATAAATATTCATCAACATTTGCAGTCAAAATCATTAATATGGAGCAGATAAATGCAGACTATTACCCTCTTCAGTTGAGTGCCTGAATCGATGTGTCTAATAGCCTGTTATTCACAAATATTGAGTATTCATTTGATCAAGTAACAAAAGTAATCAGCAGAAAAGATTTTCCTTTCCTTTCTCTCCTCCCCTTCTTCTTCTTCTCCTCCTCCTGCTCTTCATTTTTCTCCTCCTCCTCCTCCCTCCTCCTCCTCCTCCTCCTCCTCCTCCTCCTCCTCCTCCTCCTTCTGTTGGATGCTTATTTTTCTTAGAGTCCATCTGGCTCCTAGAGTGCAAAAGCTCCAATTGGTTAGGTTTCCAAACTCTACAGCTATTTTCTAATTTGGATTTAAGAAAATTCATGCTGTGGCATGCTGATGGATTGACCAGGTCTAACCCTAAATCCCACCACAACTTCAAGCCAATTCAAAGATAAAGAAGTGAAGGAAACAGAACAGCATTGATT
The DNA here is from genome assembly GCF_034190915.1 of Cavia porcellus. Taxonomy (NCBI): domain Eukaryota; kingdom Metazoa; phylum Chordata; class Mammalia; order Rodentia; family Caviidae; genus Cavia; species Cavia porcellus. Next base: position 76,996,139 of record NW_026947490.1, read on the forward strand.
ATAAGAGGATGCCTGAGCAGTCTCTGCTCATCACCTCAACATCAGCTCTCCTGTCTCCTCCCCAGCTGCTGTGCCTGGCTTCAGAGAGCAGGCAGGCAGGCGAGAGGGTGCAATGAAGTCTGGTTGGAGATGGTGGAGGACTTTGTCCTTGATGAGTCAGACAGAAACTTTTTATGAGTGGACCAAGTCCTCAGAGACCAGAGGGCTTCCCTGACCCTCAGCCTCGCCCGTGAAAAGGGAAGCTCAACCGTTTCACCTGACCTTTCCTTCTTGCTGCTCAAAGAAGTAATGAGAAGGAAGTGAGTTGCAGTTGGGACATCATAGAGGCCAGACAGAAGAGAGACTGTTTTATGGCAGCTCCCAAAGAAGAGAGCTAACTCACACTGGGATGGCTGAGAGTGCTGGAGACCACTAGGAAGCCGCTCTGAGCAGGATTTCAATTTTACTGATTGGCTTTCTATGTTTCTCTGTGAGTCTGTCCAAGGCCTAGGCCCCTTGCCTGGCAATGGCACCAGGCCTAGTAAGTGAACCTCTATGATTCACTGGTCCTGGCTGAGGCCTGTAGTGGCCTGTGAGGCCAGAGATACCTCAATGGGCAAGATAAGGCCACAGATGTGGACACTCTGGCTCCAACCTCAATTAACAAGGTACAGAATACAACTAGAAAAACTATTCCTACAGTCGTTCTTCTACCATGTCTTCATGATAAGACAGTGCTGCTGAACTGACTTGATTCATGACTTGGACACGTCCTTGAAGTGACCCCCAAGGTCCTGCTCTTTGCCTGTGCTTTCCTCAGTTACTCCACCTTTTGTGCTTGGCTAATATAAGTGGACTGATCCGGAGAAGCTTTGTCTCAACCCTCGAAGTCTCGAGCTTAATTAAAGGGTTTTGACCCTCCTGGCACCCTAAAAGTCATATCATATGTCTCTTTTTATTTAACCTCCGCCGTACACTCATTAGGAAATCAGGGATCTAGGTCAGAATCCAGTATGAGAGGTTGTGTCTCAGAAGCTACACTGTAGCTTCTTGAGTAAAGCTAACTAGTGAGTCACCAAACGTGGGCAAATGGCCAGGGATTTAGCTCAGTGGCTTAAGTGCCTGCCTCACAAGTGTGAGGTCATGAGTTTGAATTCTTGTACCAAAGGTGGGCATATGTAAGGAAGGAAAGGAACAGGAAGAAGAACAAACACTGAGACCCAACAACAAGAATGTTAAAATCATTCAAAGACAGAAGCAACTGTGGAATCTAAAAACTAAAACACACTTTGTTAAATGAAAGAAAGAAAAAAAGAAACAAAATGTCATGCTTTATTGGTTAATTAAAAACATGATATTGTTTGATATTGTTTTAAAGTAATACTCTGGGAAATGAGGGAAAGATGTAAATAATACACTTGGGAAATCAAATATGAGAATAATAGAAGTCCAGAAGTCAGTGAAAAGGACAGAAGGAAGAGCGACAAAGTAGAAAAAGTCCCTGAGCCCTAGAAGAACCTGCGATTGTGGACAGACTTAAGATGTTCTGGAAGAGATTGAGCAAACACCTACGTCAAGGGGTTACATAGCAAAGATATAATAAACCTTGCAAGCTCCTGGGCAAGAAGAATCAGTTGTCTATTTACAATGGAAAAGAAAGGATGGTCACTGAGCTCTCACCTGCAACACAGCAAAGGCACTTACAAGACATTAGAATAATATGTTAGTTCACTGAGAAAAAATTTAAAGAGTCCAACCAAGAATCCCACGTACATTTGTGATATCCAGTAATACTTAGATGAGCTAGATACGTAGATAGATGATGGAGATATAATTAAAGTCTATTAATATGATTCACCAACAATAAATAGGGATTCCTGAAATAAGAAAATAGGCCCTGGTGATCTGGAAAAAAAGCTTCTAAAGTAACTCAACAGAAAGTACTGACAATGGGAAAGTGCAGAGAGAAAAATGAAAGTGTCCTGAAAATTTGATGAAAGAAAGCAGTAGAGAAATCAGAACAATAAGCAGAGAGAAAGAGACTTTTTTCACATACTAGGAAAATATTCGGTTATGAGCACTGGACCTGAGACTAACCAGAAAAATGTAGAGAAGTATAAGAAAACTCTCTAATGGACAACAAATAAAAGGAATGAGCAGCTTAATAATTTCACCCGAGTTTTCTCCAAGAGAAATAAACTGAGAAGCATGAAATTAAATGACAAACAATTTAAGTGAAGAGAAAAATCATTTTATTACATTAATCAGTACATCAAATACAGACTTTTCCAAATAAAAGCCAAATTTGTTAGTGTCATCACATAAAAAGCATAGCATAGCCGTGCGTTATTTGTAAATAGTATTTAAAAGTAACATATACATATAAAAGGATATTAGGATCCATTCTTGAACAAATAAAAATTTAATCAAGTGAAAACCAGAAAATATAAGCCTAATAATATGGAAGATAAAATGTTATATTCAGTAGACTATAGAATAAAAATGCAAGTTATATATTACATTTGCAGACAATCACAGAAATCTGAAAGAGGAGAAATAGCTCTAGATCATAAAAGTGGTTCACAGTTACCAGCACCATTTGCTGGTGGGGGGTAAGTAATGGTATATTTGTTTGATAACTAATGAGGGAATTTCCCCTGACTTTTATATTTAGGCACCCTACATGTTACTACCTAGAAGACCAGACTCATACCAGCAAGAATGTTAGCCTGCAGACCCAAATTATATCTTATAAATATGCATAGAACATCAAAAATGAAACTTTAGAAAAAGTCAGTTGCAAGAGTTTTACTGGGTCATATTCTAATTTTTTCCAAGCTTATGTATTCAAACTGTTCCTTTCTGACATAGCACATTAACATGAAATAAAGTATTAACTAATTTACATTCTAATGTGCTCTTGGCAGAAGAGACTAACAATATTTCAAATAGCCAAAAAATTGCAGACCATAGAATACATAAGATTATCAAAATGCAAATACTTCCAGTAATGTTAACTCATCCATGTTAAACATTCTGTAGATTTTATATCTCTCATTTAAGTACTTCTTAAACACTATATATAATTTATAACATCATTTTACATACATGTATAAATGATGTTACAAATGAAAAAATGATGTTATAAATGTTAAAGAAACTCAGAAAACTTTTAAGTTTTGCAACAAGTAAAATATCTATGCACAATTATATCAACAAAGCTATCTATTTTTAAGATAAGAAAGTGATACTTTGAAGAATGTAACAGAATTATAAACTTAAGAGTAGTAACATGCAAAATTTTCATTCTTAGTAAAAAAAAAAAAGCTATGCAGATTTTTACATATCTAAACCAAAAGTCTAGAAATTAATACACTATCCCTTACCAAACATTCTTCTCCAAATTCAAATGTAATTATTACAGCAGTATTCACCTTCCTCTGTCTCTCCTGCTTCTTAGATACAGAACATATTTTAAATTGTTATAAATAAGTTAGGGTATATGGATAAAATTAAGTTAAAGTTTATTAGTTTGTGGCTCAATGGTAGAACTTGTTTTTCTGGCATTCCTGGTAGCTGGGTCTCTCTTGGGTTGCATGGCTGGAAGCTGTGACTTTTTCTTCTTTGCTCTCCTCCTCCTCCCTCTCCCCTACCCTGACCATTTTGGTTCTCATTCATTAGGAGCAAGTGTCCTGCAGAACAGCTTTGTCTCTAGGAAAATAACAGATTGAGTGGAGTCTTTCTCTTCCTCTTTTCCAACATTCATGGTCCCAGAGCACCATGAGAAACATCTTATTTTCATGTAAAAATAAAACTTAAATCGAAAATTTTGTGTAAGTTGGTGATTTCAAAATAATAACATGTAGATTCTGAGGGATTAAAAAGATTTCCTTTATGTTGGTAAGAGCTTATGACATGATGTTTGATTTTTTCTTATAAAAAGTCACACATAAGTGCAGAAGATGTAAAAGCTTATAAACAGTGAAACTATAATATAACTCACTACTCAAAAGTAACCACTACTAATATTTTAGCATGTGTAACAAAGTGTTTATGCATTTGTGAAAACAGAGGAGAGAACAGGACAAAAACAAATAGATCTTCGAACTTTTTAAAACATAAAGTACTGCCTGTATGATAAACATTTTAATGGTCACCTAGTCCAATACGTTAGTAATTTATAACCTATTGAATAATCTTCTGTTATACCTGCAAGGAAGTTGTCCTTAAAACCTTGCATAACAAATACAGCTCCAATGAGTGTTTTCATCCACAAATCACTGCAAATACTACAGTTAGTTCCTTGGGATTTAGGCTAACAGCAGAATAATAAGAACAAATTAATGGAATTTTAAAGCCCTTTTGGAGGCAGGCAAGAGTCTGAAGAGAGGAGTTAGCGGGAGCTGGAAGGGAAGTGCGGTTGACCATTAATATAGAAAATATGATTCAAGGAGCTTAACCCGGACAAGAATCAGAGAAAGTCCAGGCACTCTTGGTTTTCCCTTCTGGGGAAGGAGCTTCCCTGTTATCCTATTTATTTTACTCTTGTTCTTGTTAAATTTTGTGTTTGATATTCATTTAAAGTTTTTGTTCAATCAAAAGAAGAAATGGCATAAATAAAGGCCAGGAGTTGCTCTACTATGATTTTTAAAAACTATTTAAATAAATACATGGAAGTGCTACATTCAAATCAATAAGCTGCTACTTCATGTTTTAACTTCTCAGAGAAAATAGTAAACACACACACAAGTTTTCTAAATCCTTGAGAAAAACACTCATCATGCTAATATGATCTGACTGCTATTTTTGATCTAACAAGCTTAGAAGATAGTTCTTGACTTCTATGTACTCATCCATCCCTTCTTCAAATAAAATTATTTGACTATTCTAGTTTTCTCTATTGATCTCTGCCTTCATAGATGATAGACTTAAATCTTTATCCCTTGTCTCATTAAACAGAGACTGTTTTGACAGCGTCTTTATTAATGGAAATAATTCACATAAGCAAAGGTCTGAGGCAGAGCCCACACAGCAGATTTCCGTGGGAGAAATGAGGCATAAGTTTAATCCCTGCGTGCCAGCAGACAGAGACAGATAAGGCCATCTGCAGAGAACAAAGACGAGCGAGCTTTTTTATATGGCTAGAAATGAGGCAGAGGATATTAGGAATATCCTAGTAGACAACAATGGTCAAAGCTCTCTGGATGCTTCACATTTCAATGGGCAAAGACCTTGAGGCATTCGATGTGAATGTTAGAGTGTCTTCAAATGTTTGGAAGATCCCATGCTCTATCTTGTCTCATTAGATCATCCCATGGTTGCCTAAGACACAGGTGCTAAGCTGGGAACAGTGCCTCTGTTGTTGGGTACTGGGAGAGTCCGGTCTGAATGCAGTCTGACAATGCATTTCCACAACCTTTACTTCTTTCGCTATTCAGTCTCTATCAGTTATTCTTTTATGTTTGTATGGTCAAAGTTAGTAGCATTTGTATCCTTATGATAATTTTGTGTTTCCTAACATTGTAGAGAGCTGAGTTAGGTACAGATATTCTTAATATTATAGAGAACTAAGTCAGGTAGAGATATTCCCAATATCATCGAGAGCTGAGTTAGGGAGACATATTCCTACTATTATGGAGAGCTGGGTTAGGTAGAGATATTCCCAGTATCATAGAGAGCTGTGTTAGGTAGGGATATTCCTAATATCACAGAGAGCTGAGTTAGGAATATCATAGAGAGATATTCCTAATATTGTCCCTTCCTAAAAGGTCTTGCTCTTTCCTGTATACTTTCTACATGACTGCTTCCCCACTGGACCGATTTTACCGAAGCAACAAAATTTGCTCGTTGACCATAGTTTTGTCCTGCGTTGTGCCCACCTCATGATTTTGCACCCACCTTCTGATTTTGCTCTAGAAAACTTATTCTGTAAAGTGAGGTCCACGGCAATCCATTTTTTCAGGTCCCCTCCCATCTCTCAAGAGTTATCTCTGTCTCAAAAAATATTTCCTACTCTTAAATGCTATCGTTCCTTAGAATTCATTCTTCGTTGGGGCAAACAGGATTGCACCGGGTCTGACATATAGCAGGTCTGGGTTACATTTGCTCTCCCTATATCGTTTTTGTTGTCACTAATTTCACTTTAAAATGCATGATTAGTGTGATGAGGTTGCACTGCATAGATAATTCAGCATCTGTTTCCTGTCCGCAGTAACTTAATGTGCTGGGAGATTTTTCCCCCAAAGCTTGTCCAGGATGTTAAGGAGAAGAGGCAATATTAGCCCATATGAAAGACAGAAGAGACCATTTAGAAATTTCCATTTAGAAAGAAAATGAAATATGAATTCCTGCTTCTTTATGGGGAAGAGAGAATGAGACATGTGCAGTACGAAGCTGAACCCTGCACAGACACAAAACGCATCTTCAAGGCTGCATTGCCTGGTGCCCTGTTCCCTGGTTCAGAAATGTGCGAACACCAGCAGCCTTCATGGAAAACTTATGTTCCACCCAGAAATTTGCACCGACAACCTGTTATGTTTTCTTTCATTTACATACTCCATGACTATTTCTCTTATTTCCAATTACTGATGAGTTCAAGCCTTTCAGACAAGTTCTGCACTCAAGCAGGTACTGCTGACATCAGCTAAAAACCTGGCGAGGGATTTAAGTTAGAATTCTGGTGAGGCCAAGAGAACTATGTGATCTTACTGCTTGGGGTCTCGGGAAGATATTATTTTTATTTGTTAAACATTTACAGTAATCATACACGACGCTAAGTGATTCAGGCAGATAAAAAGCACATCAGAAAGTCAGCTGAGCAATTTGAATGAATACGTAGAAAGCATTACTAGGTTCAACAATGAAATTTTATATGGCTGTCTTCTCTAAAAGACATTTTTTCTAAATTCTCATTGACTGCTAATGATTAAAGGAAACCAATTGTAGGAAATGAATTGTATCCTAGTAAGTACCAAATGATTCACAATTTTATAGGCCGTGTAATTCTGTTGCAACATATTAAAATAAGTAGTTGATTACAGAACTTTACTAAGGATTGGAAGTGATTTCTGTGTGTCTCTCAAGAGTTTAATATTGGAAGTTTTTTAAAATTTTTATTTAAAGAGAAAAAAAACAAAACAGAAAGGGTAGACATAATACAAAATTTGAAACAAGTAACAAATCACTAGTTGATAAATTACACATGATCATTTTAGAAATAGTTGTTCAAGTTACAGAATTAAAGCATACAAAGTGGACATTGGAACAGTGAGACTGCGAACAGTTCTGTTCAACTATCCAACAAAATTTAGTGATATGGTTATCTATCTTCCACACTTAAACATACATGCAGTTATTTCCTTTAGAACTTTCTTTTCCTCTCATTTTTACAATAGCAATTACACATTTTGGGTTTTATTACTTTTATAATTCTTATTACTTTTTACACTAGAAACACAAGGTGATATTTATAAATACGATTCTTATTTATTTCACTTATGAAGATCATCTCAAGTTGCCTTCATTTACCTATGAAAGCCTCAAGATCATCCTTTTATGGCTGGGTAATATTCCATTGTATAAAAACACCACCTGATTCTCAGTGTGACAATTCTGAGAGATAGTGGAGCCCTATCAGGTACAGCTAGTGAGAGACCAGTGCAGAATTGCCCCTAGAAATGACAAGGGCAGTTCTCACTAGATTCTAGATTAGTTCTCCTGAGAGGATTCCTATAAATTCAAGGCTAACTACTCTTCACTGTGGCTGCCTGTGTCACATGTCCTCTCTTGTCACTGCCATGCGAAACATCAAGAGGCCTTCTCAGAGCCTACTGGAAACCAGGGTAAGGCCCTTCCCCCCTAGAAGTGTGATCTAATCTTTTCTACTAAATTACTCAGCCTTGGGTGTTTCACCATAGTAACAGAAAGTGGACTGATAGTGTGTAATGTGCACATAAGCCATATCCTTTTGGCAGAAGTATTCTGGTTAGCATACTCAACAAAAGCCATAATACGTAGTTGGTGATCTGTCGTCGTGACTGTTTGAAATGTTGAAATTTGTAAGAATCAAAATTCAGCCTCTATGTTATAAGGCATTTTTATTTTTCTCATGTTTTTGAAGCCTTTGGTTTATTTTGCATTTGTAGGCTGATAAATTATGAAATTGCCCCTATCTAGTGCAAACATTTTTAAGTGACACAAATCATCTCATTGCTGACTTCTTTCTGAATTAGAATTCGCCTGATGTAACTCCTCTTTCTCAGTTGGATTTACCTGTTTTTGTCTATAAATATATGTAAAATTATTTTAATTTAAGTGTCTCTTGAATAAAACATTGAGTTTCATTTTGCCTTGAAAACCAGTATCTTTTTCTTTTGGAGATGGATTTAAAACATCAGTGATTTAACCTCTTACCAGTGGACCCCAGGCAGGCATCTCTCAGGCACTGCTCTTTAGCTCTCATCAGCTTTTATGTTGAATGAATTTGATAGAAGTGTTGCTTTTTTATTTCCTATTATATTATCTGATTACAATTAATTAAAAACAAGCAACTTTGGGAAAACCTGTATTTAAATAATTGGACTGGTAAGTGGTTTCTGATGGATATGTATGGACTAAATTTAATCTGTGGTATTGTCCATGATCTTTAATTTTGTACACTGCATTTTCCTCACTTTACTTTGGCATGTCTTATAATTACTTTGAGTTATTCACTGTTGACTCCAGTACTTTATCTTTTTTTCTTTTTATTCTATGAAGAAATAAAACATTTTCCTGATAAAATATTAAGAGAATAACAATAATTATTATACTGTGTATTTTAAATTTCAAAGTAGTCAGTACAAGACAAAACAAAACGATACTTATAAAAAGCAACAAACAGATAATAGCACAAACTTTCTTTTCAATGAACTAAGATAAACTTTTGTATAGCAAAATAAGTTAGCATATATAGAAATAGCTGTAAGGCTATGAGCATGTAATTTGGGGAAGTTTTGAATTCCTTTCTACTTTCTATTTATCTCTCTACCATTTGCTTTTTACTAGTTTCTCATGTAAGTTAAATCACGTGATATTTGAGCTCGTGTCTGACTTAATGCACTGAAAATTATATTTTAGTGCTTAATTTTATAGAAATATCATTATATAATGCATGACCTCTAATTATTGATAGCATCTGTGGATCCTCACCACAAGCAAAGATGATATTTAAGCATTTCAATTTTTTTATCTCACATAATTTTAATACTAATTAACTTTCACCACTTTTTAAAGTTGTTTGATATTTCCACCTAGCATTTTCATTTAAAATAATATCTTTAGAGGTTAGGGATTTAGCTCAGCAGCATAAGTGCCTGCCTTGCAAGCACGCGGTCGTGAGTTCGATCCCTGGTACCGATAAAAATAAATTAATTAATTAATAATAATAATACCTTTAAACCCTCATCTATTAAGGCTCAAATCAACGTACTTACACTCCTTCCATATTTTCCTTCCTCCTTATGTATAAAATTAAATTTATGTATAAAATGTGTATTTGTGCATATATCTGTATGAGCAAAATATATAGCATGTTTTCTATTCCATAACCAAATTTATCATATTTTAGTTTTAGTAATTAAATGGGTTCATAGGTCACAGTATTTGAATTGCTTTGCTTTGTTATCTCCTATTAAGTTAAGTTTTTTCCTCTTTCATTTTCTTCCAGAAAACTAAAATATTATTTGTCATGTGCTTAAATGCTTACATTTTCAAGGCAAAAAACAAATTTCATAATTTATTACACTAAAATGAATTTGAGATATATTAAACAGGCAAATATAAAAGCAAAACTTTAGAATAAGTTCAACTATAAATCAACAAATACTGGACCCATGGATTGTATAGATTTCATAAAACACATGAGACTGCCATCTTTATGGAAATTACTGCATAAAATCAAATTTTAAAACTTCCATATCAGAAACCCATTGATAATTATTAAAGCAGATAAAATTGAAATTAAAAGTTACCCAAAACAGAGGTCTATATTAGTGCCAAGAACCTTACAAATAATAAATCCTTATGTAAAATATTATTTAAAATTTCACTTAGAGAACATATTTGTTGAAAGTCTTCAAGTGGGATTTTAATAGGTGAAGAAAATAGCCAAGTCACTTCATGTGGAAAGATTACCAGTCCTTTGATCAAAACTCTAGAACTATCAGTGGTAAGAAAATTATAGCTGAAGTGTTTGGGGGAGGGGACGCACCCTTATGAATGAGATAATTCAGAAGCAAATATGAATATATTTTCCTACTAACTAAATAATCAATAGAATAGTGGAGCTGACAACATTTGATATTCAAAATTCCCTAGTTCTCCAGGATTTTTTTCCTGTTCGATCTTTGCCTTGTGAAGCTTTCTGAATCTAAAAGCCATGTCTATATACCTGCAGACCTCCTAAGAAAGCTCTATAATGTGTCATCATATCTTTGCCTACTAAACTTTTAAACCAAGGATTTTAAACTGAGATTCTCCTTGCAGTCTGTTCTGTTGTATAAAACTGTAGTGAAGCGTTTTCCAAATACTTATTTTGGCAAGCAAAAATGAAAATATTTTCATCCATCCCATTTAAAAAAAGAGCAAGGTCTTTTTGTTTCAGAATATCCTACCCCAACAATGAAGACATGGATAGTTTTCATCCAAGTGAAAACAAGGTGGCCAAGGAAATAAAGCCTGTACACTTACATTCCACAGATGCTGATTGTTCAAAAGTGCCCAAGGTCAAAAGAATTCGCTGGCCTGCAACGCCTGAAGATGGAGTGGTTTAATTTGTGGAAAATCATTACACTGTCCATACCGTAAAGGCAAGCTACTACCAACAGTGGAAATTTCTGCAGGCCACAGGCCTGGCTACTGTGCAGATTACAGACTGTCAGTTAATCAATGTGTGTACTAGGAGTCACCCATCTGTCGTCCTAACCAGGCAAGTGCCTGCACTATGAAAAGAGATGTCTTAAAAATAAACATGGAAAAAACCCATATACATATATGCTTTTGCTAAAGGCAAAAGTTATCATCAACTCAAACTCTCCACTGCGTCTCACAGGTGCATCTGGTAGTACCAGCAATTTCAGTTATTGCAGGGGCTAGAGCATTTTCTCCAGCTTGCTTTTCAGGTTATAAGAATACTTTTATCTCGAAATCACAACATATCTTAAAACTTATTCTGGGAAGCGATCACTTTTGCTTTCTTACAATGCATTCACCATTTGCATTTAGGAACTTTGAATTACAGCACCAGTAACCCATTTCAAATCCAAATTTGATATCTCTGGCTTTTTTTTTTTTTTTTTTTTTTTTAATGACAAGCAAGAGTTTTGGGGAGACTTTTTTCCAGAAGACTCATGCAATTCTTCAAATGAGTTTGAGTCTTCAATCAAGAAAAAGGCACTCTGCATAGGCATGAGGAAAAGCACTTATACAGTGGCTTCAATTTCACTTTGCAGATAGTGACAAACTACAGCACTCAGATAATAATGAGCTTCTAGAGCTTTCGCCAGAACCTCATGAGATTAAATCGCATCTTACTGTTTCTTGCCGACATCCAAACATTCTATCGAATGTGGAGAAAACTGCTAGATCACGAAGACATATGAATTTGAGGTTTTAAGCCCTGTATAACGTAGATTTTGATGCGCTTCCCTGAGCTGTCATGGAACACAGAGTTCTCACAAAAACAAGCTCCAATTATCAATTTCATGACTAATGCATTTGGTTCAGGAAAACACATTAGCTCAATTCTATGCCTGGAAGTTTTGTGTTTTTTCCCCTTGGGGAACTAAAATCTCCCAGAAATGAAAGTTTCTCAAGGAATAAAAAAAAAAAAAAAAGTGATAATATTTACCTCAACATTGTTAAAACATTTTTTTTAACATTTTAGTTTTGAAAATGCTAAAGTTTAAGTGTTTTTTTGCAATATTGAATTATTTTTACTTTGTACCCAGGTAGTAAATATTTTAATTACATTAGCTTTCAAAAAAACGACGACAACAACAAGGAAAAAACAAGCACTTTAAAATATGGCAAAAAATTTCACTATGGTTAAATCGTACAGTTAGTCATTTTTAGTTTTGGGTAATTGTAAATGTCATGTAATTCTTTTCTGGGAGGAACGGTGTCCTGTGCATTGGGGAATGTTTGTAAGCCTCCTCGTGTCTACTCACTGGCTCTTATCCAGGGTTATAACCAACAATGTCTCCAGATACTGCAAAAATTCCCTGAGGGAAAATTGCTCCTTCCTAAGGGTCACTGACACAGGCTAATATGTAATGACCACACCATGCTGACACTCATGCATTTTCCTTGCATTTATTATTCGTGCTTGCTGTTTGTAGGTGTTGCATTCACTGTCGGGAGCTGCACTTGGACATTTCTTTTCGCTTCTCCAAGCCCTCTCTTCCCTCTTCTCTCCATCTCTAGCTCCCCCTCACAGAGGAATGATTTCCCTCCTTCTCAGTATCTTGCACTTTACTCTTCAAATTATTACACTTTGTGTTTCTCCTGTAGAAAAGCCCCATGTCAGATTTAAGGTTGTGTGTCTGATTTATTTTTTTTTAATATTAGGGCCTCTACACACATCCATTTCCCACAAATGAGTCAGCATTATCTGTCTGGATGGCTGAGTAGTACTTCCTTGTGTACAAATACCACATTGTCTCTATCCCTTCATTTGCTAATGGACTAAGGGTGCTTCCAAGGTTTAAATGTGATAAGCTGTGTTCCTATAAATATGACACCAATCACCTTTAATTGATGTTATTCTTGTTGCTTGTGTTTTCATGCTATTAGAAATTGAACTCAGAGCTTGCTTCATCCCTGGCTTTTTTTTTTTTTTTTTTTTTTCCAGAAAAGACTCTCAAAGTCACTAAATTGTGTAAACTGAACTCCAAGTTACAGCCCTCCTGCCTGATCTTCCTGGTGTGCTGTCTACATACACCTGTATGCTCCACTGATAGGTAGAGAAGGGGGAGATTCAAAGGTATAACATTACTTTATGATAACCTTTCAGCAGCTACCAGTGAAGAAAACAGAAACAACTTTTATGAGCCTCCCAGTATTTATGCCTGACTTCCTCCCAGCCATCTCCTGCGTGAGACAAGGACCAGATGCCCAGACCACACAGGAACACTTAGGACTGAGCTCTGAGGACATGCTACCCATTCCTCAAACACAAGAAGAAACTCCTGCTGCTTCTCTGTTCATCTCCTATTTCCTCTGATGCAGAAATAAGTCAAGCGATTTCCCCAAGTTTGTAAGCCTCGAAGTTGTGCTAGACTTTGAAGGCTCTATGGAGTGGGCAGCTGTAAGAGGTGATGGCTTCAGGAGCCCCACCTCCACCCCGCCCCAGAAGACCTCTCTGAGGACAAACAGGAACAGATAGACAGTGCTTTGCCCTCTTGCTGTCTGTAGTGGCTGGAATTATTTTTAATATATTGTGTCTTTACTGATATATTTCCATTGCATCTTCCTCATTTTGGGGTAATAAAGTCCTAGTGCTACAGGCAGCTGAGTTAGTAAGAAATATTATAGGCAGTGAGACAGGGCTGGGTCCTCAAAGGAGCCAGTGCAGAAGGCCAGACACTTTGCAAGTATGGGGGAGCAGACACCTCCTGCTGTGGACCAGGCCTAAAGACAAAAGATCAAACAAATGCCCCCATATCCTTAGGACTCATACTTTAAATAGTTCCCTGTTACCCTGAGGAAGCCAGGAGTCACCCTCCCAGTACCCTAAGGGAAGACACAGGGCTCCCTAAGAATGCCTGCTTTCTACATGACTGTCTCCCCATTTGTCCCTAACTTAATCAGTTTTACCTAAACAATTAATCTTATTGGCTAACTATAGTTGTGTCCCACCTTATGCACATCTGCCTGTGATTCCCAGGTTTCCCCCACTTAAACTGTCTCATCCTATGATCTTACTCTATAAAAGTCCCTGGAAAAGACAGAGCCCTGGGCAACCCACTCGGGATCCCTTCTGTCTCTCAGACAGAAGCTTTCTTTCTCTCAATAAATGTATTCTACTTTAATCTCTGCTGTTCCTAAAATTCATTCTTCGATTTTAGAGAACAGGAGCTCATGGACACAGTAGTCAGGAGTTTCATTTTCCTGTATCACTAGTGTAGTAATTAGCTGAAAATCATGAAGCCATGGCTTCTTTCAGGACCCTAACTTCCTCTCCAGTACACTCCCAGACCCCCTTCCTTGCCTGCCTGCCTTCTCTCCTGCTCTCAGCAGGTATTTACTTCACTCTTCCTTCAGCGTCAGATCAGCACCTGTTCCCAGAGGAACAGAGAATGGGCAGTATGGGCAAGGCCATCAGTCCGCGGAGACCCACACCCAGTTATATAGCTCCCATTTCACTCTGTGAGTGCACAGGGCTGCCAGGGTGCCCTCAGTCTCACCACGGTCACGGTGCCTTGACTTTCTTAATGATGCACCATGCAGATTGTTCCCTCTGCACTAATGAATATCTCTGATTTCTCCAGACCCAGATCAATTATGGTGTTCAATTGAACTGTCTCTGACTACCCTGCTCCACAGTAATAACAGACTTTCTCACGTGAGTGCTCATCATTTGTACAATGTACGAGGCATTCTACTTGCCACATACCAGGCAGTACAATATCATTTACAGAAACTACAGGTGTCTCATATTTCAAGTTTGTATTATATGTTATAGTTGTTTCATGCCATTTTTCCAAACTATACTGTGAGAGATAACACTTTCTTCCCTGGATGAAAAAGAATGAATAAATTATGCATAATTAGTCACAATTGTAATCCATCTCTCATATTCTGTTCCCTCATCTTCCTGAAGCAATCTGTGCTGTTTAATTTTTATTTCCCTAATCTGTATCAGTCTTTAAATGTAGCTCTTCTCAGTTCCTCTAGATATTTTTCCAAGCAAAGGAGAAATTGAGAAAATTGACATTTTTCTCACTGCTTCCTGCCAAAATATTGACTATCTGTCAGTTTTGGGAGTGTGTTGTATTGGCTGAATAATCGTCTCAACAGGCACTATTTCTCCATGTTTTATACTACAAATAGCACACTGCTGTTTGATTATTATTGTATCAAAATGAACGGATCCTTTTATTTTACTACAACAAAATTACGAATAAAAGCGGGGAGGGAATGTTTTTTTGTGTGTCTAGCCAGGAGCAAAGTAAAACAATTTTATTGTAGTGTAAGTGTTCAGATAAATCTCAATTACACAAAAGATTATGAACAAACGTTTGTTTAGCGAATTTACCCCTCTTCCCTAACAAGAGAAGTATTTGGAATAAATATATTTAAAAACTCTAGATAGTGGAAATTTGTGATGAAATATTAACCATAAAAGGAATGTTAAAATGAACATGGAAAACATTCAAATTGCACAAGCATGGGGAGACAATGGAACAAATTCAAACAGTGTGTAAGAATAATTTCCTCTGGCTGAGAAGGATGGCAGTGAGCTAGAGTTTTTTGGTTTTTTTTTTTTCCCTGTTGTATAACTTTGTATATTTGAAAGTGTGTTTCAACAATTCTGTTTGATTATTAGATTTAAAAAGTGGACAACTGTAACATATTCTAAAAAAGGTAACAGAAAGTACAACGGAACATTTGTTATGCTCTGAGATTATTTTGCATTTCCACAGCTAAGGATCACAGAGCCTCAGGACTTCCACAGAAAGAGGATGCTTCCTTAGGACAGAGCCAGCAAAACAGTCCCTTTGCACCCCACATACCTCCACCAGCACTCTAGTCTGGATTATAAAGATGACTGCAGCACCCATTCATGGCTGTCCATTTGCATACTCAGAATCTGCCTGCTGAGACTTTCTCCACCTTTGCAAAGCGAGCAAATGATTCTGTGGAAGAAACATTCACAGGGGACACCAATGCTACCAAGAAGGGGTGAACAGCTTCATTTTCAGCTGTAGGTGCATCTACACCCAGGCTTCTCTCTCTGTATTTTGCTACTCTAAGAACAAAGGAGCTGCAGGAGAAAGAAAGAGAGCTGCTTGTTTGGCTGACTTCTTACTCTTGAGAAAGTTGTTTGAGTCCTCCCATAGCTGAAAGACATTTCACTAACAAACAGTAGGCAGTTGCAAAAGGAATTCTCACTGAAAGATGGGAATCCATGGAAATGCAGCACCCTGTCCTATATGAGAATTTCTAACGGACTCATTAATGGCTCCCTGAGGCTCATCAAATAGCAGTGCAAATTTTGCCTCCCTCACCCCCATCATCTCCGTTTTAATAATGTACAAGAGGAATTGAGGTTCAGAATGGTCTGCTAAATAAAAGATTGTCCATGCTGAGAAAAGACATTGTAAATAGTAGCTTAAGAAAAGAATCATCTTTTCCCTTGTCAATTTTTCTATGAATTGACTGGACTAAATCGGGCAGTCTTTTGCTGGTGTCACTGGAGCCATTGAGAAGCTCAGCCATGATGCTGGGACACCCTGAGCTTTCTCTTTTCTGAACAAAGTCATTTCTCTACATAACCTCTTCAGCAGGCATGAGAATCCCATGAGGAAAGAAGCAAAACAATGGACCCCTTAAAGGCTCGCCACAAAAACTGGCATAGAGTTGCTTCCTGCTAAAGCATGATTGTGAAATAAATCACAAACTACAGGATCTGCCCAACCCACAAGAAGAAAGGAGATAAACCCCTTCTCCTATGGGATGAGACAAATACTTTATGGTCCTTTGAGGATGATAAGGAAACTACAAGTGATATAAAAAATAATCTGGAAAAATCCCCCCCTCCAAAAAAAGAAGCCATACATTTTCAAAACCATTTTCTCAGGTTAGGTCAAAGACAAAGAGAGGTAGAGATAAAGAGTTTTATATTAGCTATAAAGTTGAGATTTAACTTGAATCAGTTTAGACCAGACATTTTTATGCTTGAGTCTCTCTGGAGGGTTATGATATAAGTCCCTCTTGCCGTTTACAAAGCAAAAGCAATATGATTGGAACCAGAGTTGAGAGAGAAAATCACTCCATATTTGTGCTTAATATTGTTTGTGTTTTTCAATCAGAAGGTCACTTTCAGATATGAGTTTAGCCAAGAAAATAGGGAATATAATTTTGTTATTCAGAAAGTAAGCTGGGTCATTTAACTTAGATGTATTCACATATAAATCATTCCTTCAGTGAAAATTAATCAAGATTTTATAAATGCCAGCTACTTTACTAGGTTAGATTTTGAGTTTTGTGTAGATATGAGAGCTCTAATCTCCTGGGTTCCCAACTTTCCAGAAAGCAAATAAACAGCCTGTATCAAAGCCCCAAAGCTAAAGATAGTCTTAAAATAAATGAAACAACTACCAGGGCCTCTTATTGGTCCCATGCCATAGCTGATAGTAACCTGCTGGCTCCTTTTCGTCCTCAGTCTCTTCTTTGGGTATTGATTCAACTGTATGTGTAATGTTCTGCAACTTTTAGAATGAAGAAGAACTCCCAAGAATGTTTGCTACAATCCAGATGTCATTAAAAACCAAGTTTTCACAAGCACATACTTACAGCTTTTCCAGACAAAGACCAAACCATGAAAGAAAAGGAAGGAGAAAGTCTTAAGAAGGTTAAGTTAAACTTCAAAAACAATCCTACTGGTCAAGTAGATATTCTTGCACCTTAAGGAGAAAAACCTTCCCAAATGACTTTGTGGGCTCGGTGGGTCACAGGAGTAAACCTACGTGCTCAAGGAGGCTGAGGCTGGAGGTTAACAAGTTCAAAAGCAATTTGGGTCTCTCTCCAAAAATTTCTTTGTGCAGAACAGAAGGCAGCAATGTAAAAAGGTATTCTCATTGAACATAAACCAGAGCGTTAAATTTGTAGAAGGAAGCTTTCCTGACATGAGTCACATGGAGAGTTAGGTGTGAAGATATTCTGTTGCTCAGGAGGCACAGGGATTTTCATGCTGCCTGGAATGGCGAGACATAACTCAGAACCATGCAAATTCCTGGCCAAGGTTTTGGGGATAACATTCACATCCCAGTAAATTCTGGCTCAATTTCTTTTCTTCAGAAGTTAGACAACCTTAACTATGAGTACTGTAAGCGAAAGTGTCTTTAGGAATGAGACAAAGGGCAGGCAGTGAACAAATTCCTAAACCTAGAGAGTCCTTTTTTTACATTGTTATGTTATTATATAGATACATTTCCTCTATTTACAGCTACAAATATTAAAAACTCTAAACGTGGAAAGATTTTGTATTGTTTTGATTTGATTTGGTCAGTCGTTTAGAATTAACAGAGCAATTTATGATTCTTGTTTATCACATGTAGATGAAATACTTTATTGTAGAGATACTAATGTGCTTGATTACAGGCTTTTATGTTACTATATGCAAGATATATGTATCTTCGTATCTCTTTGAAATGAGAAGTCCTGATTTTTAAAATCTGTCTTATCTTAAGGGTTATGCATAAGACATTATAGGATCATTTAGGATCTTTTAGAATACAAGAGATGCATGCTATCTCCAGCATAGATAAGAAACCAGTAAATAATATATTTATTTATCCTCCTTTTAAGAAATACTTTTCTATATTTTTCATACTTCTTGTGTGTAAGACCCAGTTCATATTCTATCAGGCATAAAGGCAAATAAGAAGTATCTGTCCTTGATAGGCTTAATGGGAGTCTCCACATATGTCTATAAAAAGTCCTACATGAGGAAGTGTAATTTTTATTTGATAGTAGAGTTTTTGTAGTGAGGCACTTAATGTGACTTTACAAGAAGCTAAATAAAATGTACTTCATTGGTGACCTCGTGTCCATCATCTCTTTACACTGAGTGTTATGGCTTGTGTCTAGATGTCCTCTCAAAGCCTCATGCAGTCAAGCATGGATCTTTTCAGAGATGGCTCAATCTAGGCTGAGTGCTGCTGGGATCAGGAATGTGAGGCTGGGATTAATTCACAGTGCTATTCTAGGATTAAGGCGGACACTTTCAAGGTACCTTGGAGTAGTGAGAGGTACCCGCCCTAAGTAAGGGTAGCCTGGGTGAGACATAAGGGACAGAAGGAAAGCTGTTGCCTGTCACCTACTGATTGCCACTTTGCTACTTTTTTGCCTTTCTGCCTGCCATGATCTCTTCCCCCGCCCTCCTGTGATGCTCCTCTGCCTGGCCATCCTGCCTTAGAGCCAGGCAGTGATGAACTGAAACCTCTACAAACTGTGAGCCAAATAACCTTTCCTCCTTCTACTTTGGGTGTTGGGCATGTGCTCTCAGCAATTAGCAAAGCAACTAAGACACTGAGCATGAAATATTTTAATGTTAGCTGAGTTAGTAAAAATTTTTTGAAAAGCATGCTAGAATGCTAGAAAAGCTTAAGATTTAAAAGATGAGTCTGGTAAAATAGTAAGGAAAGAGTCAACCTATGTGGTAGTAATTAAAACTTATAGTTTTAGGGTATTTATAATTTCTTCAAATCAAAAAGTGATTTCGGTCTCAAGGGAAATATTCAAGAGATAATCAGATATAGCTAAAAGTAAGTGGAAGGATGAGCTGTAACACTTAATGTGAGTCCGTTCCAATTATGAATATATTTTATTTCCTGGAATGCTTGTTGATCTACCTTTAATCACCTTGAAAAAGAATTAGAGACTTGTAAGACATGCACTTATTTAGATATGTAAAGTAGATGATGTGATTGTGTGTTTTTTAGTTAAGCCACCATTCTAGGGGTTCATATTAGGACATGACATAGCTTTGTAAAATAAAAATGTTCAATAAACTTTCAGGTGAAATGATTTTATGTAATGAAAGCATTAAATGAGATCACAAAAAATTGTGTTATGCTAGCTGGTTTTTCATTTAACAGAAAATATGCATTTATAGTGGATTCTAGGATTTTTAAAATTTTATAATTGACAACTCTTAGAGATGGTGATGTACCACATAAGGAAAACTGGAGGACACAAAAAATGAAACAAACAGAAGTGATCAACAGTAGCAATCCTCAAGTGTCCTGAAACAATAAGATGGGGAAGGGGGGTCCTGACATACAGCACTGTATCCGGAACAGATGGGTCACAGGTGGCATTAGAGTACCAGAAATCTTGCTGTGCTGGTCATTGAACTTTGAGCACTAACTGTGTATCATATGCCTCCAATGTCAAAGGCACTCAGCAGGAGAAAATTACCATCAATTTGTTCTAATCAGTGTCACATTTTGGCATGGCTGACGTCCACCCAACAGAGAGGCTTATTGTATAAATAAGCTGTTTCAAGATTTTATAGGGTCCTGTGTGGCCATGCAGACCAGGAAATTGTCTAAAATTACTGAACATGGAGATTATGTGTTTAAAAGCTAGTTATCCTATCAAAGTACTGCAAACAAGAACACACCTTCAAGTCTGAAATTGATTTTATTCTTTTGCCTCATCTCCGTATTCAAGAATGAGCAACATGCCTAAATTCCTGCCAGATATTAATCTTTAATGAGCACAGATTCGCCAGGCTTTGCAATGACTTTCTGAATGTGAACCTATAAAGCTCATGTGTCATCCTAATCCCAGAATGGGGAGCCAGACACTTCAGGTTTATTTTTGGTATTCAAGAAGCCACCTATGTGCATACCTTCCACCTTCATTTCTATCTAAAAAAGAAAGTATTAAGACAAAAATTCCCATGATGCAAAATAAGTGGATAAGCCATTATCTAAGTAACTAGAAAAAATACCTTTTGGAATGTAAACTTTCTTGTTATATTTGGGAACAAATTAAAAATTCATAAACCATAAACATGACCTATTCCAAGATGCTTCAAGTGTCATGCAGCCCGTGTTTAATCTCTTCTCCCGCCACCTGCCATCAAGCCAGTGGGACCCAGCTGCCCCAATGATGACTCAAGCAACTGACATTAATTCATTCACCCACATGTGTGTCCTAGATAAAGGACACACTCAATTTTATGTCAGCATTACCAATGTGGAAGTACTTCCATCAACAACAAATTTTCTCCTTTTCCTCTCCCTATCCTACTGTTTCCACAAGAAGCTATTTTCATACTGGGTAAGTGTAAAACACAAAAATGTTCTTACATGACAACTTTCTTTTATATTTCCTAAAATTTCTTATATTTTATTTTTCAGGAAAAAAAAACATGTTAATGTAAAGCGTTAATTCTTTCTCATTCATTACAGAGAAGTTTCCTTTCTTACATTCTATTCTCACAAATATTCGTAAATTATCATCATTAATAATTAACAAATGTCCACATGGCTCCATCAAATTCTTTTTTATTAAACAATTTACTTCAGATTATGCAGAAAATACACTTAAACTTTGAATTATTTATTATTACAATAAGTTAAAAGATAATATTGGAGAAAATAAATGAGTTATTCATCCCCAAGAACAAAGAGAAAAGCAAATGGCATTTGTACATCTTTATGTGAAGTAAAGTCAAATTCACCTTTACGGTGATTCTAAAAGGTTTGTTCCACTAAGCGTAAACACAGCATCTCCCAGATGTCCTAGCTGGACTCTGAGTCACGTGGGTGAGCTCTACTTATGCCAGCTGCATGTGTCTGATCAGCAGCCCTTCAGGAGCCCCCTTCTCTGCTTGATGTTGTAAATCTAGTAGAATTAGCCCTGATACCATATTTTACAGCCCAGACCAGCACAAATGAAGTCTGTTCTCCTACATCTTCACTATCTCATGACCTAATTCATCCAACCTTGGAAGCCTCAGAAATTGCCCCATCCTGGTTTCTGAATACAAGGAACGTGCTAAAACATCAAACTCCAGAGAAGCAATGTTCATGGATTGTTACAGTTCAAATACAGACTTTGATGCTTATGTTAACTTTAGGGATGAGTATTTGATAGTTCTAAGAAAATTTGCATATTATAATATAACCATGAAATAGCAGCATGCATATTTTGTATAGTTAGAGACCTATATTTTAATAGATATAAATCCTTTCTCTAGGTGAACATTCTCAGCTCACTTGAATTAGTGAATAATTTTGAAAAAAAATTGAAAATTCTTCTGAAAATGTAACGTCAAAAAAAGTATGGACAAATTTAAGATCAGTGAGCTAAAATACAAGCTCCAGTGATCGGTTTAATTTGAGTTGTTCACGTCATGATCCTAGCAGCAAGCTTCTGAAACATTTCTACCAATAACCTGAAGCACATCTAGAAAACAGATGGTTACATATATGAACAGGTTTTAAAGAAACTAACAAGAAAAGCTGGTTTCATCAGCATCTCATCAGCACCTGATCTCGACTCTACAGGAACCTCTCTCTGAGCATAAATGCACTGAACTTCGCTTGATTCTCTGCTCACACTATATGGAAATTCTTAATATTTTTCCTAACAAAATAATTCACAGTTTTATTTGCACTGGCCTGGCAGATTCTGCAGTCAGGGCTTCCAGCAGGAAACACTGGTGCACCTGAAGGAATTCTACTCCAAACTTCTTGAAAGCTCAAGATGGCAGAGTCAGTCCAGTGTATCAATCTTCTCTGCAGGCTTTGGAACTGCCAACTCCAAAAATCATGTGAGCCGGTTCCTTAAAATTAAAACAAGCATACAGATTTCACACTTTCTAAAAAAGAGAGGGAGAAACTTCATCACTCCAAATCTAATTTTAGACAAGAAACTAAAAAGACAGCCCACCAAAGAAAGAGAAGATGGAAATAAAAACCCCATATCTCACTCAGCCATGACTCTCCTCAACCTGCAAAAATTTCTTCCTGGATATTCACTCTGATTTCAAACACTGGAAGCCGGAGGACAGAAGTTTCACTCATGTAACCCACAAATGTCAGTCTGTTAGGTCACATATTCAGATGGGGAAAAGCAAGAATAAATCTAGAAGATAAAATGATCATAGTGAGTATCCTTTTCTAATTTTCTAAATTGAAAATCCTAAATATAGTTCCTGGTATGAATATAATTACTTTTTCACAATATCTTTCAACTCCATGAAATACCATTGTCATTTTCTTTTCAAAGATGAAGAAGAAGACATAAATAATTTAAGTACCCAATATCATCCAGTTAATAAACAGGGGAGCTGGGGTTTAAGTCTTAATCTTTCCCATCCCAGAAATAGTGGTCTTGGTTACTTCTTACTCTGACATGGGCATTTTATTTTCTGTTTATGTGTTTGTTTTGGATTTCATTTTCATTGTTTTCAGGTTGTCAAAGAATAATTCTTCTAAACACACAGCAAGACATTGTACAGACTAAGCCTATCACCATTGTACAGACTAAGCCTATCAAATATATAAGAAAAGAAATAAGAAAAATGTTTATTTTTAGTATTTCATGTGTGAATTTCATAGTTCTGAAACCTATCTTCAACTAGCTTCCCTGGAAGTTCTTAACTCTTGGCATTTCCAGTTTGTGCAATTTGCAAAATGAGGATGATAATACTATTTACTTGAGGTCTCTCATGAAGAAATTAAAGTTTGTAAGATATTTAGCATGATTTTTGTTAAATAATAAAACGTCAGAACAAAACAATAATTTAAAACTGTAAAGTACCACTCTTTATAATTATTAATGTAATTATCAAATAAACATCATTGAAATGCTTGTATCAATTCAGTGAATGAACTACACACTGTAAAAACAAATTATATATTGGGAATTTTATGAAAGTTGCCTCAAAATAAAATTTTCTAAATTTAAACATTAAATCACATAATTATTCATAGATTTTGAAGGAGTAATCAAAATATCACATTTGTCCCAGCTGAACGTTTCAAATAAAATGTGAAGAACAGACACAAGTTTACATATAAATACATGAATATAGCAAAATTTTAATGGTCAAGCCATAAAACTTAGTAACAAAATACTTTGTCATTTTCAACATTAATTGTATCATTCTAGCTGATAAAAATTGAGAAAAGTATAAAACATTGCTTTGTGTATGCATTATTATTATTATTATTTAGAAATGGTACATTTATGTAACAAAAAACATATCTGATGGAATTAACTGGAAAAATATTACCAAAAAGAGAAAACAAGTGAGATAAATAAATATGAGAAAAAGACATAAAAAGATATGAAGTTGTTTTAATTTTCACGAGCCATTGATTGAAGGAATTTAGGGAAGTGTAGCAAAGTGACTTCAATGACATCTCCAAGTACCGAAGCAAATTTACTACTGAGAAAATTGCATAAAAGTTGTGACCAGAGGAAAAAAGTAACAAGAGCTATGAAAGCAGCCAGTCTAGATTCTCAACTTTCAAAACCCAGTTGTTTGTCTATGGGAAAGCTAAAAATTGAATCTCTTTGAGTCTGAAAACGATATGGAAAGGTGATGAGGCTAAAGGATGGTGATATTATTTCTAGCAATCCTTTCTGTACAGATTTGGAGGAATACAGATTGTCTTTAAAGAGTTCCAACCTCCATACCTCAGTGAACCACCTGAGTCAATCCGGAAACCCTAGTGTAGTGATAATCATAGTGTCTTCATGGAATACTGAGCATACCAGGAATAAGCAAACAGAGCAAAGTGTTGGCAGTTGTTGATAGTGTATGAAAGACAGATGCTGAGTCACTTTTGTTTATTTTTTCTAAGATCAGAATGATGCTCTATTAAAAATGTGTTTCACTGTATAAGTACTGTCTACATATACGAAGTAGATTTTTTTAAAGAAGCTTTTTTTTAAAGAAGCAAATGAAAAATTTAAAAATACAGTATTTAATTGAAATTTTTCTAAAATATTATTTCTTCAAAAATAGGTAAAATTCTAATATTTGGAATTTCAGGTGTAGCCATGGAGTGCTTTGCATCCATGAATTATCTTCCAAAGTTAAAAAGAAGTCTGAAATTACAAGGTAGCTTTTATCTAGACAGTTTGAATTTCTACAGTAACTCAAGAAAAGAAAAGAAAGAATATATACATATATATATATATATTTATGTGAAAAAAAAATATATATATAAATGGCAGGGTTATTTTTAATGTTTTATTTGTTCTTCTATTTTTAGGTTTATTTACATAAGATATGTCAAAACAACACCTGAGAAATAAAACAGCAAAATTTTGTTGACTATTTCTCCATTTTCTAAATTGTATAAGGACATGTGAAAACTAAAAGGAATAACAAAATGACAAAAAGATTCGTTTTTCAAGAAGCTTCTGTCTAGCTGGAGAAAACAACACAATTATGAATGAAACAATTTAAAAATAGTTCTGTCCAGAAAACACGGTATCTGTGGAACTGCTGTACAGTGTAAACTGGGAGAAGTGAGTTCCACTAAGTCAGCAAGACAGCCTACGTGAGATTTCAGAGGATGAGACCTGAGCCAGTCCAAGAGGAAAGGGAAGGTTTGAGTAGGTAGAGGAGAGGGAAAAATGGGCAAGATCTTAGCAAAACGCCAGAGTCTGGTGCTTGCAGAACTCTGAAAATTGTCCTATTGGAGTCTAGTATGTTTTAATGGAAAAAGAAATTGTATAACAAGATTCAATCATCCCATTAATCATCTTTTGAACTTTACAAGAAGGTTAGGAGACACTGTAAATTTAACAATGGAGTCAACTTGATGCAAGAAGGGCAGAAAACTTAAATTCACATACTTGAAAAACTAACTTCATTAGCAGATGTGAAGTTGGTAAGATTAAGACTAAATCAGAAATATCTCACCTATATGGTGCTAGAAGTTGAAGGTATTTAAAATTTTACCTCTGAAATCAGCACTGTTTACTGCATGTGATACCTTTTCTTCTCTTACAGAAAGAAAAACAGTCTTGTTTTATGCACACACTCTTCAAATTTGATTCTATAAAATTGAAGAATACAGGCAGTAGATTGGAATAGAATTGGAAAGAAGTATGAAATATAAATGACCCTTATTTTAAGAATGCGGGGAGAGACCACCGACCCACCAGGGTCGGCATAGTCCCCAGGGGCTGGCAGTCTCTCCTTGGGGTTGGCCATCTCTCTGTCAAACACGAGGAGTTTGGGCATACATGTAGCATAGGTTTGGAGCCTATGGGGCATTAGGGATGTACAGGTAGCCCATTGGCATTCATTTCCTGCCAGAGGCAAATTCCTAGGGGCAGGGAAGATAGAGCTCATTGGTTCTGCCTCCAAGGCTTTACCAGCTACAGTATCTGGCCTAGGGCAAGATTCTTTCAGATAGAATATGATTGTGAGATTTAATCTTCATCACTACAGTGACATAAAGATTCTTCCTCAAGTAAATGGAAGAATAGTTGTTTAAAAACAGAATTAAAATTATTGATATTGTAACTAATTTTGAGTGTTTCTCAAAGGATATTTTTTAGTATAGTAATTCAATAAAATGTAGTAATAGATATTGATCAAATCTATAATCAAAATATTTACAAATCTTACAAACACATATTGGTATGACACAGAATTTATGATCCCTATATAAATTTTTGTTGTTTCAAATTTATGATGAGTTCAGTTCACGTAGTATAAAATGGGAATAAAAATAAGATAAATTAAATTATAAACCTCTAATAACTGTTCCAACAATATAATGATACTCTAAAAGCCTGTAAATATCTTAACTGCACTAATTTGAAGTATATAAGAAAAAGACATTTACTCTGTGAAGTGATCTTTATGTCTCATCTGTATATCCTAAATAACAGGAAATTGAATGTGGCTAACAGGTAGTATGCTATTATTAATTCAGTAATGTGAAACGGTTTCCCTTGTGCCTAGACAGATGCAAGTTCTTTGGATTGTGGTTTTGTAATGGTCCAACAAATAGGACAATGTTAGAGGCTTAATAGGATCAGTAGACAAATGTGAGTTTTACTATAACAGTCATTTATCAATGTTCCCAAGAGACAACCAAAAAAGGCAATTTTCATATTGTCTGTGGTAAACAATTCCACTAATAAACAAAGCAATGCTCATCTTGTATCCAATGAACTAAAAGAGAGATGAGGCTTTCGCAATGATAGCAAATGTTTAGAAAAACACGTCCAGATGAGAAGTACCATCCTGGAGTATAAGAACCAAACCCAACCATTTCAACGGCAGAAGAACAATCAAGACCAAAAACCTCCCCTGGACTGAGGGTGAGTCTCCAGTACTTATCAAAACATTCATCTATTATAGGTAGCTGAGGTAGGTAGCAGTCTTACAGGCAGTCAGACAGGCTGGACCCTCAAGACATCAATGAAGAAGACAGCTGTGGCTGGAGGCTTATTCACTGAAGGCTGGGTTTCAAGAAAAAGAACTACTCACCTACATACTTCTTTTAGGGATGAACAGCAGGAATTGATGTTGTAAGCATCAATCACCTTGAGGGAGAGGTGCAAACCTTCTTAACCCCCTTTCAAGGAAAGTTCTTGTTTGCCCATCTGCATTTGCTATGTGACTTGTTACCCCATTTGATCCCCATTTAATCAACATTACTCAAGCAACTACACTTGTAAACTTATTGATTCACCCTAGTTTTGTGCTACCCTACACCCATCAATATCACCTAAGCGACTATTACTGGTAACCTTATTGATTGATTATAGTTTTGTCCCACTTTAAGGCTGCCTCTCTTCATGGTATTGTTCAGTAAACACCCTTGAGAAGCGGGGTTGGCCCACTTTCTAGTCCCCTTCTGTCCCTACTAAACAGGAGGTTTCTTTCTCTCAGTACATTCTTCCTGCTCTTAATCTCCATCCTTACTGGAATTTGTTCCTTGATTTTAGAGAACATGAACTCAGCATTTAGGACACCTAGCAGGTTGGGGGTTTCTTTCCCCTAAATCACCTCTAAAGACAAAGCCTACCATTGACCAAGACAAGGCAACTACATTACCAAGAAAACCAGCAATCTAAGAGCTCAAATAATTTCGTTTTAACCTCCTGAGAGAAAGTGAGACAGAGAAAAACGAAGTATAGATTGGAGTTGTTTCTTTATAGTTTTGGGATAATAGATACATGAGCCTTTGTTAAAAAGCACTGATGAGGGGTCGTTTGTCCTGTTAAGTTGGCCCTGTTTAGCATAATTTGATGACTTCTCTTTTGCTGTCTTTTACTCTCTCACTTTTTTTTTCTTTACATTTTTTTTAACATAAACAAGTCTAATTGCTATAAAATACTATAATTTTGGAGAGATCTCCTTCTGGCTAGTGCTCCATGTCCCCTAGGGGACCAGAGGCAGAAGGAGGCTTTCAAGGGGAGCTGAGAGATGATGCAGAAGTTTTCTTAGTGGAACTTTCATTGTTTGAGTGGATTAAATAGTGACTTTGCAAATGTTCCAGGTAGCAAGTGTTCAACTTTTACAGGACATAATGCCAGCCCATGCATTCTCGCCTCCACACTGTCCTCCAAAGGTACATCCAGATATCTTTTAGAGATGCTTTCAGTGTTGCTTAAATTTCTTTTCCTCTCTGGATAAAGTTTGATCGACACCATATACATGAAAGTAAAAGAGCAAAGAGAGAAACCTTTGAACTGGCTTGGCAATCGTTAAAAAATTCTCCACTGATAAACATAACCTGCGACCTTGCAGAGGTCATTCTGGAATATTCTATGACTGCCTCTGCACCTTACCAGGATATGCAGGTGACATCCTGGTTCCTTTACCAGGATTGGGAAGTCGTTCCTCTGGATTGAGTTGCACCACCTTATTTCTCACACCATTCATGACTGTGACATGGTCCCTAAGATGAGAGATTACTCAGAGGCAGTGCCCAATTCAAACTCCAAGGAGTTGCAGAGGCACTGCCCTTCACCAGAACCCTTTGGCATGAGACAGTTGTAGTTATACACTCCTTCAACTGGTAGCTCTGCAGGTTTTTACTGCTAGAACTAGAAAAGAAGGATAAAAGACAAACCAGAGCATGGTGAGAAGGCCAGAGCATTCATTCATTCAGGCAATGTGTTTTGATTCTACCCAAATTTGTGGCCCATTCTGGGAGGCTTTGGACCTATGGTTCTCGGCATCTGTGTCACATACACTTTGGCATGTTGCCCCTGCAGTGAATTCTCCTTCAATGCCAGCCAAGGAAAAGGCAGGATCATAAAATCATTGTGATGTGTGATTATTCACCTCATTGACTGGATCTGATAGCATGTGATTTTTGGCTGTTCCCTACAGTAAAAATCACCCTGAAAGGTAAATATTGTCAAGATATCATGACAGTCACAGCAGCACAACAAAAGACAGGTATGAAAGAAATTTCACTTCAGAAAGACGCTTGAACGGTGGGAAAAGTGAGTTTGAATTAAGCAGGAGTATTTTGATGGAGGTTTATAGCAATGTGACTTTTACTATAATAATTTTTTAAAATTTAGACAAAGTCACCATATTTTCTACCATACTTCATAACATTTTCATAAAGATCAATTTATATATGTTTAGCAAATAATGCCTGTTTAGTAATTTTTAAATCATCTCATCAAGTGAACATGTGATAGAAGAAAAATTCACTTTTAAAATATTCATTTTTAAATCTTAGAATTTATGAATATGTCCCCTTGTGTGACAAAAAAGAAACATTTCAGATATGATTAAATTAGGAATCTTGAAATGGAGTACTTCTGGATTATGCAGGTAATTATTAGGATAGTTATAAGGGAAATTGAAGCTCACGAGAAATGGAGAAAGAGATGTGATGGTCCCTGGGGCAGAGGCCACTAAACAGATTGTCCTATAGAGTCTCAAAACAGAAAGACAAACCTGGCTTTACGCTTTTTATTAAAGGAAGCTAAGTTAAAAGTTGATATACGGAGGGACTGGCCCTCTGGAAGTCAGTGAAAGGTAACACAGCAGAGCTGTGCCTGGATTACATCTGAAGAAGCAAAGTCTAGAGATTAAAGCCAAGGTGTCTAGATTTGCGTATTTGCCTAAGGGATGAATGGAAACTTAAGGTTCTACTCTAATTGGTGCCACCCAGTCCGTTAAACCTCGATGTGCATCAGACACCCAGTGGGCAACCAGAAGAGCTGGGCCCAACCCTTCCCCAACACGTTCCTGTTTCACCAGTCACAGATAAGCCAAGCTTTACAGATTCAGCCGTGTGCCCAGGTTACAAATACTCCATTCCACATAGCATCGGTGTTAGCTAAGCAGCTCTCCTTGTAGTCTTACGGTGGATGGTGTTTGACTCATGTTGTACTCACCTCATGATTTTGCCATCTGAAACATTATCGGAGAAGTGATCTTGGTGGCCACCCACTTCCGGGGCCCTCTTATCTCTCAGGATCTATTCCTGCTCCCCAATAAACCTCTCCTACTTTTAACCTCCCTTTGTCTCCTGTCATCTGTTCTTCAGTATCAGGGAACACAAACTTGGCTCATCTGACAACTATCAGGCTGAGAGTTACATTTCTTCTATGTCATTATCTACAATGGTAAGTAGTTAGGTCACATTTCTTTAATTTGCTGCAGCAGTAATGTAATTTAGGTCCTTAATTTAGGTCTTTTTAAACTTTCCATAATATTGTGTAGCTTTCATTGCAAAAAGTAAGAATTTCTCTGGTTAAGTTTGTTTATAATTTCTGGAGTTTTAAAAAGCTGCTTTTTAAACTTTATTTTTAGATTTTATTTTCATTGCTATTGTAATATACACTATTTATATTTATATATTGATCTTGTACCTTTGCAACTGGTTTTCTGTCTTCAGTGTTGTTACAATGTTATTCCACCAGTGAAAAATGTAATGTTATTTCATTAAATCTGGAAAAGAAGTTCCTTTTTTCCTTTTATTTTTTGAGCCAACATAAAAAGCTTTCCTTTATGACCTAACTTTTCTTCTATATTGGAGATTATTACATGTGTGACTGACAAGAATTTAAATGTATTTAATTTGACATGACATATTATATTCAGGCATGGTGGCACATGCCTCTAACCCCAGCACTTGCAAGGCTGAGGCAGGAGGACCACTGTGAGTTCAAGGCCACCCTAAGCTAAGTAGTGAGTTCAAGCCCAATCTGAACTACATGGCAAGACCATATCTCAGCTCCATCCCCAAAAAAGAATAAATTATAGATGTCTATCAAGTATGGTTGGTTTATACTGCAAAAGTCTCATATTAGCTTAGAAATCTTCAACCTTCAAAAAATAGTTGTCCTATTTTTAATTTCATGAAAAATAAAGAAATATTTATAACAAAAGAATAACAGTAGTTTATACACTATGTATCATAATCTCAAAAGTAGCTATTTAGAGTACATGATAGACAAAAAAAGGTTCTTTTACAAAGAAGAAACAGACATTTGTACAATCATTTCTTTTGAAGGGAAAATAGTAATATAAATGGAATAAACCAGCATATATAATAAAATCTTTTTTAAACAACAGAATAAGTACTTTGCGGTATTATTTGAACTTCTCTTTAGTTCCTATGTTTATAATTTCAGTTTTACTTCTCACATTTTGGAGCTCTATCATTAGGTGCATATATGTTTGTAATTATTGTGCCCTGATGAGTTACTCCTTTCATCACTACAAAAAGGCACTATATCTAAACATTAATTTGCCTGATACTAACATAACCTCACCAGCTGCCTTCTGGGTACTGTTTAAGTGGCATATATTTTGCCCTTTTAATTCTAATCTAATTCTATCTTTTAATTTGAAATATACTATTTATATATTGCATGTAGTTAGATTAGTTTTTAATAGAATTTGTCTATCCCTTTTAGTTTATAGTTTTCCTTTAAAAGATATGATAATGAAAGAGCTACAAACACAGGTTTATATAACTTTTTATTTATTTACATTGTCACCCTGACTTGTATTCGTTGTTTTTGTATTTCAATTAGTGTTAATGTCTGATGTCTTTTTAGCCTGAAATATTAAGGCAAATGGACTAGCAATGATTTCACTATTATATTTGTTTGTTTGTTTGTTTTAATTCTCCCTTTCCAAAAGGGGAGGATGATTTTATAACTTCTCTTTTAAAGATACAGAAATATAGTGGATAATCTTTTTATTTTAGCACTTTGAATTTCTGACTTGACTACATGAATTCTGAAGAGTAGCAAATTTCAATCTTTGAGGTGTTCTGGTTTATATTATGTCCCCCGAAATCCTCATGAGTTTAAAGGTGGGGCTTTTGGGCCATGGCTGGGTTATGGGTATGCTTTAACTATCTCTGTTAGGAGTCAGGTCCTGGAGAGAAGAGGGACCTCGCTGCGCACATGGCCTGGGAGGGTTGAGAGCTCCAGTACACTCCTCTCCTCACTCTGTGCCTCCTGGGTGTCATTAGTTGAACAGCCCTATCCCGTCCATCCCCTCCCACTGGGCTGGCCCACTTCTGAAACTAGCCAACAATGACCTGAAACTCTATGCACAGTTAAGCAAAGTAAACCTTTTCTCTCTTAAATTGAGAGTAGCAGGTGTTGTATGCCACAATCAAGGAATATAAATAACACACGTGAGAAGGTGGTAATTATGCTGTTGTCAAGATTCTCTGTATTTGTCTTTTTTATTGTGCATATTAGTTACATAGACCACAGGATTTCATTTTGATTTGTTGATACACAAATGTAACACACTTTATCAGTCTGACTGGTGCACCCAGGTGTGGGTCACAGAAACTTTTTTCTATGGAGAGTTTGTTGAGCTTCTTGGTTGTGCAGGCAAAGTTTTTAAATCAAATTTAGAAAGTTTTCAGCCATTATTTCTTATAATATTCTTTTTACTTTTTCTCCTCCGTTTGTGGGATTACAATTAAGCATATATCACATACTTAGTGTATGTTTTTCTCTTTTTTCTGTTTCCCAAGCTATCTCTATTGATTCATCTGTATATTTGTGATTTCTTTTCCTACCATATTGAAAATCTGTGTCTCTAATAAATTTTTCATTTTAGGTAATATTAAAAATCTAAAGGCTTTCCCTTAATTCTCTGTAAAATAGTTTAGGTACTTTACTGCACAACTGTTTTAGTGACATAATATTCCTTCAGTACTTTAGAAGAGTTTCCTTTCTTTCTTTGAAAATATTTAAAACTGTTATAAAATCCAGTAAGTCAATATCTGGGATCCTTAAGTCAAATTTCACCTGATTATATATTTTTTTTCTTTGAGCATGTCTTTTTTTTTTTTTTTTTTTTGAAACCTAGATATTTGAAGTGATATATTTAGATCTTCTCTAGGTTTTTTGTCTTTGATGCTTATTATCATTATTACATTTTTGATGATGGTTTATTTAGTAATTTTTCTTGCATATTTCTGCAAAGTCCATATTTTTTTCACATGTGGTCACTGAAAGCTTCTTATTGGATTAGCTATACAGTTTTCTACCGGTTGAATGCAGATTTGCTACAATGATGTGAACTCTTCAGCCTCCCGCCCCTGCTGAAAATCTCTGCATGTGTGTGGCGTAGCTCACTCAGTGCTCTGATCAGCAAATTAGGAAAGTCTTGCTTTCAGGAGAGCCTCAAAGCAAGCCACAAATGAGACATCGGAGCTTTCTCAGGTCTTTTCTGGACATTCAGATAGCCCTGCTCATGTGTGCGGCCAGACTCACAGGGCTAGGCTGAAGCTTTCCGGAACTTTATAAACACCATGGTCTGCCACTTTTTCTCCTGAGTCTTGGGAAGTCTACTGCTGGACTCAACAGAATGAATACGATGAGCAGGCATGCTATTAAACAAGGGCCACTAATGTTTGACACATACTTTGGTATAGGGCTGCTTGCAGAGAAGATGCTCTGAATCAAGTCAATCAAAGATGCGCCCTAAGAATGAAGCTTGCCAGCAAACTGCCAAGCAGGCATAAACTGACCTTTCCAGGGTAACAGGTTTGTGGCGAGGTCTGAGCCCTCCAGCAGACCATGGCATTTCAAGGGTTTTAAGTAAAGGCACATTAAAGATGGGAGTGGTGTAAATTAAAACAACAGAACTAAAACGGTTCTTACTGAAATTCTGCTGCTTTCTTTGGAAAAGGAAACGGTAATATTTGTTTAGGAAGTTGTAGTATATGTTTAACTTCCACAGTTCAGCATAAATTGATTTTGACAACTTTTCCTAGTATTCTTCTTGATTCTGTATCAGAAGAGATTGAAGTTCTTATTTGATTTCAAAAGTGCCTCCTCAATCATTTTTAAATATTAAGTAAAAAAAATGATTCAAACCTCTTTTAAGTTCTTATAGTTGGAATTGATAGGAATGATTGTATTTAAATGGCAAATAATAAGAATGATGGCTTAAAGGTTATTGAAAAATATTCCAGTACTTGAATTAGTTTGTGAGCTGTAAATATTTTAAAATCCAGATTTAAAATTTTCTGTAAATACTTTGAAATCCAGATGTTTGGCTTTTTATAATTTTATCTTATTGAATTCATAGACTTCAATATATTTATAATGTATGACCTGATGATTTGAAGTGTACATTGCTGGAGTGACTAAATGTGGCTAATTAACACATGCCATATCTCATATAATTATTTTTTGTGCTAAAAACACTTAGCAACCATTCTCTTCATATTTTTTAAAAATACAATGTATCATTATTAACTATGCTGGTTATGTTGAACTCATACTTGTTTATATTTTAAGGTATTTAGAGATTTTCTCATAATTTTGCATTGCTAAAATGTAAGTGTGCTCAATCTCAAGAAGATTAAATAGAGAACCAAAATATATTTAGGAAGAGCACTAGCTTACTTTTTCACATTACTTTCAGACTGTTATGATTATAGCACAGAAATAATAAAAAGTAATGACATTATCTAGCACTTACCTGGCAAGTGTGAAATCTTGAGTTGGATTCTTGGTACTCAAAAAAAAAAAAAAAACAAACAAAAGTAATAACAATAATTTTATCAAGAACACAACTAAAGTAGTGAAGATATTTTCTGTGAGTGAAATGCTATCATTTTTCATTTTTCCACAATCCCAGTGTACAGCTTTTAACGCATTTTGCAGTATGAAAAATGAAAGTATATTATAGCATGCAATCACTTTAGAGTTTATTTTACTCTTGTTAATGTGGCTTCTTCTGCCATGATATGAACATTGAACTTTAAAATAAGTTATACCATTAAAAATATCTACATAAGTAGTATAGTAAATATGACACTATCTTGAAAGAGACCTAAAGTTTACTTGTGACAGTAATCACAAGAAGATTTGAGAAAGCATGGAAATAAGGTCATCTGGAATAAATAAATTCATAGCATCGATTCAGATGAATGTCTCTCAGGCAGTGTACAAAGATAAGTGGTCTTTCTAGTATAAGAGACCCAAAATACAAATAATTTAATGAGTGAAGTAAAGAGTTTTGTGTTAAGAACAAAGAGGTAGATTCTGTAAAGATAAGAAGGATGAGAGGGAGACAAGAGGGCAGAAAGAGTAATCAAGATACAGTGTGCATGTTTATCAAATCCCTGAGCTCAGTGTAAATTCTGTAACACCAACAGGTATATCTACTAATGAAAATGTAACTAGTAGTTAATTGAGAGGTGGGACATATATGTTTGGTATTTTTCTACACAGTTCCACACATCTGGCTGCATATCTTTTGAATTCATAATGATTTATAATGAAAAAATGACCAGTCGGCAAGTGAACACATTCATATTATACTCCCATTATTGTTTAATAGATCTTACTTTGGAACAAACTTGAGGTTTTAATTGAAGCATCACAGCAGAGCTCACTGTATCTGAAACATATGCTTTAAACAGAGATCTACAATAGATCACAGTAGATTAGAGTCAGTGGTACTCATGAGACACTGAAAGTGTGTCTTACTTTTTCTCATTCCTGAGACAAAATACTTGATACTTAAAGAAAAAAAAAAGATTTATTTCAGCTCACAGTTTGGAGACATTTCAGTCTATAATGGGCTGGCTGCAAGCCAGGGTGGCATGGCAAAAAGATATCACATGAAAAACAGTTCATAACAGGCAGGAGAAAAATCAGAAAGCAGGAATCAAAAAGGACACCACACAGCAGCCTTTTATTTTCTTTGTCTTTTTTTTTTTAATGCAAGAAAGGATGATACAGAGTTTCAAAACAAAGTAATAGGAGATTAACAATGGTCAGTATATTGCATATTGTTATCTTCAAAGTAGTGACTCAGATCACAAGTCATGGGCATGAAAAAATGAACATTCTTTCTGATGAACTAATAGAGATCGTACTATACTTATATATGATATATATAATCCTTTCCCTCTTTTATTTTCTCTTTTCCCCCATCTCAGTTGTTCTTTCCTTTGAGTAATTTCTTACATATCCACTTTCATAATAGCTTTTGTAAATTTTGGATCTTATTTACTCTTTCACTAGGAGACAATATGGTTTTTACACATGTAAGTTTCACTTATTTCATCCGTGAGTGTGGTCCCAAATTGTATCCATTTACCTATAAAAGTCTCAAGTTTACCCTCCTTTATAGTGTGTAGTATCCTGTTATATAAAAACACCACATCTTTTTTTATCCATTCCTTGGTTGATGGGCAGGTGGGTTGTTTCTAAGACTTACTTAGGACAAATTGTGCTGCTATAAACATGGGTGCACATACATTATTGTGATATGATGTTTTCAATTCTTTTGGGAAAATACCCAGAAGGGAAATACGATGGGTTGAATGGGACCTCCAATCCTCATTTTTTGAGCAATCACCACACTGATTTCTACAGTGGTTGCACCAGTCTACACCTCTACCAACAGTAGAGAAGTGTTCCTTTTCCCCACAGCCCTACCAGCATTTATTATTGCTTGATTTCTTGACAATAGACTTTCTGGAGTGAGATGGAGTCTCAGGGGTGGTTTAAGTTGCATTTCTTGAATGACCAGTAGTTTTGAACATTTTTTCATATATTTATTTGCCATTTGTATTTCTTCATCTAAAAAGAGTCTATTTATCTCTAATTCCTATTTTTGGACTGGGTCTTTGAACCTGAGGGTCTTGATTTTTTTTAAATTATTTTTTATGTTCCAAATAGAAGTCTTTTATACGAGGGACAGTTGGCTAAAATTTTTCCATTCTTTGGGTTTTCTTTTCACTCTGTTGGTGAGTACTTTTGATGCACAAAACCTTTTTAATAATATGAAATACCAGTTGTTGCTTCTTTGAAGTACTTCCCGTGTGGTTTGTGT
This sequence comes from Cavia porcellus, assembly GCF_034190915.1. Classification (NCBI taxonomy): domain Eukaryota; kingdom Metazoa; phylum Chordata; class Mammalia; order Rodentia; family Caviidae; genus Cavia; species Cavia porcellus. The sequence continues at coordinate 77,033,184 of NW_026947490.1, forward strand.
TTTGTTCATGAACTCTCTGCCTACACTTATGCCTTCAAGATTTCTACCTACTTTGTCTTCCAGCAGATTTAGTGTTTCTGTTTTAATATTTAGATCTCTGACCCACTTTGATTTTAATTAAGTGTATGGTGACAGACATGGGCCTCATTTAAGTCTTTGGTATGTTATTCCCCTTATGTTTTTACTCCAGCTACCCACCCTGGGACAGATAGCACTCACATTCTTAACCCTAGCGTCACATCACCATCATGAATCAGTCCCAGTATCACATACTAAACCTGGTCATCTCCAAAAAGTTCCACCTGTGACTACACAAGATCTTGCAGCAACATCTAGACACGAGTCACCAAATGCATTCTTTATACCTACAGACACTTGAGAAAGGAAAATCTAGGCACGAAATGAAACTGGAAACTCCAATAGACAATATGCAGAGCTAGGGATGTACAGGGTCACCTCTCCATCCCGCCACTGCTCCAGTGAACACATCACCTGGGGAGAGAATCTAAGGGCAGATACTAAAGGAAGAAGCTTGGCAGAGCAGTGGTGGCTGGGAAGCTGTGTTTCGCATCCAGCCAAGCATTTACTGCTCAGGCCTCATTTATCTTATCTCTCTTCCCACTGGGAGACAGAGCCTACAACCCATGGTATTTGCCACGGTCCCATTACTGAGATACACAACCAGTAAGGAGAACTCTGCTTTTAACCCTTGGCACAAAAACAATAGAATCACAAGAAAGCATGTCATCCAGATACCTCCAAAAGACCTTAACTACTTAAAAGTTGATCTCACAGGTACTGAAGTAGAAACATTACAGGTAAATGAATCAAAAAACAAATGCCTACAGTGTTTGAAGATATCAAAGAAGATACAAACAAGCAAATTCACAGCATGTAATAGAGCATTTAAATGAATGGATAAAGGAGTTAATAAAATGTTCTGGTGGCTTAAAGAATACACGAACATTAAACTATTTGAATAAATAATACAATTATACATGAATAACCATATTTTTAAAGGTCTATGGATTATGAAAAGGAATGAATCATAAATTTGGAATAAAAATAAAATGAAAGTGTTTGGAGCACATTTAAACCAAGTGAAGAGTGTCAAAAATTAAAGACAAGGTTGCCATATTAGGTAATGCAAATACTCAATGATATTCTAAAAAATGACACTGTAGAAGTTGTATTCAGCAGGGACAATATAACTAAAAAAAATTTAAGAATTATACATGAGGAGGAAGAATTAAAAGATGACTCAAAAGATTAAAAGTTATTCACGGAAGTCATTTCAGAAAAATGTTCAAATGTAGGGAAAATTTTGAGTACTCGCATAAACCAAAAAGCAGAATCCTGAAGAGCTACAACAGAAAAGAAGCTTTTTACAACACGTCAAAATTAAAATTTCAAAGTGTCAGTGCAAACAAAGAATACTAAATATCATTAGAAAAAAATTAAAAACAAAATTACCAGAATAATAAGGAATTTCTTACAGTTAAATATGTTATTTAACTGTACCAACTCCACACAGGGAATGAAATCATTATGTACTACAAACTTGTACTGAGAAAAATAAAATAAAATAAATTACCTGCCAATTAAAATAAAGAAAATATTCATAAACTGGGAGAGTTGTTAAAACTAATGAAAAAAATAATGCCATCAGCCTTGGAAAAACAATGCAATATCAAGGTTCAATAATGATCTTAACTCGGCAATCAAAAAACACAAACTGGCAGAATGGATCCAAACAGTAAACCAAATATGTGATGCTTCAAAGAAGCACACTTCCTAAAACACACACACACACACACACACACACAGCCTTACAGTAAATGGGTAGAAAATGAACTCCATTCAGCTAGAACTCAAGGGCAAGCAGGTGCAGCCATCCTATTTTCACACAAAGCTGACTCCAAGCAAAAAATCTGATCAGAAGAGACAAAAGAATGTCATTGCATGTTAAAATGAACAATTCAACAGGAAGACATAACAATAAGAAATACAAATCCACTGAATTTTGTCACATACAGCCTTATTTAACAAAAGCTATGGGGACACAGGACAGATACACACCAGTACAATCAAGTCGGAAACTTTAATTCCGCATAAACAGACAGTTCACCCAGGAAATATCAGAGTTAACCTTTATCCTCCAACAAACAGACGCAGCGGACGGAAATCTACAGAATGTTTCACCCAATAACAGCAGAGTGAGCATTCTTTTCAGCAGCACAGGTAACTTTTTCCAAAATAGACCATATCTTGGGCCATAATGAATATTCAAATTACTAAAAATAATTTACATAATTCTCTGCAGTTCTAAGATGAAAGATTTTAACAGCGAATGCTCATATTAAAAGTTATTCCAAATAAATAATCTGATATGCATCACACATTCCTACAAAAATGAATAACATTAGCCTCAAACTAGTACAAGGAATGAAATTAAATAAACCAAGTGAAGAGCTGTAAAATTGAGAGTAAAAAAATATAAAGCATAAATGATTCAATCGATATTTTGAAATGATGAACATGTTTGGTGAACTCTTAGACAAATTTACCAAAACAAAGAAAGACAAAAACCTTATCAATGTGATTAGAAATTTAAAAAAGAGAAAATCACAATGGACAGCATTAAAATCTAGATTATGCAAACTATTTGAAAACATTGGAGTATACTGGAGAGTCCAAGAGAAATGAATAAATTCCTAGAAAAATGTGAATTATCACAGTTGAATCAATATGACATAAAATCCCTGAATAACAGTGCAGTACAGGCAGTAATAAATATCCTACCAGCTAAGAAAAGCCCAGAACTTGACAGTGGCACCACAATGTTACCAGAACGTCAGGAAAAATTTAACCAATAATCCTAAATATCTTTCTTTCAATGAAATCGAAAAGGAAGGAACACTGCATTGCTATCATACCTAAATCAGACAATCGCTTAAAAAAAGAAGAGAAAACAAAAAAAAAAAAAAAAAAAAAAAAGAAAGAAAGAAAGAAAGAAAAAAAAAAAGAAAAGAAACTAATGAGCCAGTTTCCTTAATAAGCATAGATGATGCAAAAATTTTCCAAACATACTGGCAAATAGAACACAAGTGATTCAGAGTCTCATACATCAGGACTCACTTGTACTTGACATTATAGGGCTCTGGGGAAAATCATTTAGCAGTCAGGGTGTGTGTGACAGATACGATGGGTAAACTGGAAGCGAGCTGGATGAGAGAGCCGATGCCACATCTGTAAACCTCACAGGAAAACACAAGGCCTCGGCAGCCTTACAGTGCAGTCAAGAGCACAAATGTTACTGCGTTAGGGTCAAATAAAAACACATATGTGCATTTTAAAGATACTTTTTAGAGAGGAACTTAGGAAGGGTGCATTAGTCGATGTTTCCAGGGTGTCACCCTGGTGACCATGTCCCTGTAGGGAAGTCACATGACAGTACAGCAGAAACACTGCGGGTATTGAACCTCAGAGTGACCAGGATGTCTTAATTTGCATAACGTCAGCTCAAAGATGTTGTTTGAAGAAGGAAATGGTACAAAACTGACCTAAGCAGATTATGCCTTTGGATCACTTTTTTCCTTTTGCTAAATGTTTCTTTTTGAGGCTTCATTGTAAACTTGCTTCTTTGTATCTATCTTCTTTACTACTTTCCTTATAATATACTATGTAATTAAGTCAGACATGTTCGAGTGATATTTTAAAATCCTTTCTGCTATTGATATTTGGGTAAAAGCACGATGTATTATATAAATATTCTATTATTTTTACCTCCCATAACATCAATAGTTTTCATTTCTCATTCAAACCTCATTTGAACTTTAATATTTGAATTAAAATTTTAAATTTTAAATGAGATTTAAACTCTATATTGATTACTATTTAAATAGTATGGATAGGAGATGAACATCCATATACTGAATTATTCCTAAAATTTTTCATTATCACTAACACAGTAGTTACAATTTAAATATATTTCTATTTAATCATCTTAAACATGTATTTATTTAATTAATTTGGAAAAGGGAAACTGCTAATAGTTGGCAGTGATTTGATAACACCTTCTACACTATAATATAAAAACAGCAGAACTTCAGAAATCATGACTTAGTCTTTGTCTAAAACAGAAGGAATGTCTAAGGAACGCTTACAAAGCTTCGTGCTTAAATCTCAGTGTTTTCTGAACCAGGAATTACTGTATTCCTCCCTATACAACTTGGAATGTAGAGCAAAGGTCCTAATTGTAGGGTACTTGGTGTCAGAGGCTGCCAGATATGCCATTCAGCCTTATAAAAAAACAAGCACAGGGAATTATCCAAGTTTTATTCTTTAATTGTTGCTGGGAGATTTTCAGCCCAAGTATTACGTCTGTAGGCAAAACTGCAGGTGCGGGCATTGTTGGGTGTTTTGTTCCTGTCCGTAGCCCGTTATTACAGAGGCCTTGGACTTTACTGTCTCATGTTAAAATAGATTAAATAATCCTGTGAAATAGCCTAACAATTAGTTCATGAACCCAGCATAATACCTTTATATTTTATCACATATTCTGAAAGTAAATCAGATTTCCAACAGAAATGTCCGTGTCAAAACAAGATTTTACTTTACAACCTTTTAGGTTTTCATCGGTTCATATCTCATCTAGTAACTTTAGGGTTTTATTTCATGTTTTTCATTCTTAAATTATCATTATATCTTTGTTAATATGTAAATATTTCTGCCTAAAGATCTCCAAAAATCATCTTGTCTGTAATTTCAGAATTTTTAGTTAATTTCATCATTCCAAAATTTCACCATATTGATTTTCTTGACAGGGTAAACCATTTTATTCTATCTAAAGTTATTATCTTCAGAAAGTCAACACAAACATTATAGTAGTTCTGCATTTATTGACTTAAATTAATAAAGACATTTTACTTCAAAAATAATGTTTTGTAACTTTTATTACAAATTATTGTAACTTTTATTAGTGTAAAACCTAGGTGACACATGGAATCATATACAATTAACTGACTGAGGAACTTCAACATAATGCAGCTTATCTTAATTAACCCAATGAAATCATTCAATAAAAATAGTTTATAATGAAACCTCATATGACAGGAGAAACAATGTAGAAATCAGTGAAACATTCCAACATTTACAATATCAAAGTGTTCATTCACACTTTCAATATTATATTGAACCAATATTGGCAGATCCTTACACCAACAGAAGATTTTTATCTGAAACTAATTGCTACTTCTATCATAGAATATTTAGCATAATTTTTTATTTAAAAACTACTCAATATCCACAAGTATTAAGCATTCATCTAAGTGAAGTTAAAATCTATTTCATTTTCTTCCAGTATTTGGAAAGAAGCATATTAATTCTAAACATATTTCAAACTATATTATTCATATGATTTAATCTATAAATTCCTGGTTTTATCAAGATTTTCCTAGTGCATTATTTTCATTATTTCATATTTATTTATAACTTACCATGAAGGAGTCAGTACCATTTGGCAACGTTAAAGTTACCATCTTTTCTTCCAATCATGTTGCTATGGTATTTCCCAAGATTTTGTCTGCTATCTCTCCACCTCATCATTTATTCACTTATTCTTCCACAGACTGAGGCGCTCCAGTGTAACAGGATAATGTTGCAGATGGGATAAGTCACAAGGCTGAATCACTGCATTCAAGATGCTCAGAAGAAATGGAGAGAGATTTTGAAATAGGTATAAAACTAGAAACATTAAGTTCTGTGGAGTAAACTTTGCACTGAGCCCTGCTATATTAATAACAGTTAGCTAAATATAAAATACTAAGGGAGGTAGAAATTACCACTAAGTGGAAGGAAAATCATGACCAAAGTTTTCTGAGTTTACAGCACACACGCACATTGAAGAGAAAGCAAATAACAGAAGAGGGTGGAGAGATGCAGAAATAGAGTAAGAATAGCTGAGATCCCACAAACCACTGAAGCTCTCAGGCACAAAAGGGTCTCAATGACTTTTTTACTGTAGAGAGTTTACAATCTTTCCAAACCAAGTGAAATGTGACCCTAGAGAGTTTTGTACATAATTAGGAGGCTGTTACTGTGCTACAGGTTGAAACACGCTATGCAGCGTTATGAGAAGCCAAACTAAGAGTGAAGGAGGAAAAGGAATAATAAATGCATCTTAGCGAGACAGAAGTGGTTTGTGTTTGGCAGCTCGTTTGGAGGTGAAGGGTTGGCTACAGTTATTGTTGCTGCCTAAGATTCTATTTTTAGCGCTAACAGTAAATGAGTCATAAATGGAGAGAAGTTTAGGAAGAAAGAAAATAAGTTCAGTTTTCATATTCAATTATACATGTCTAACTGCTGCATAGATTTGTTCCTCATAAACTTAGACATGCTTATTTGAAAGTAATGAAATTAATGGCATAGATTTGAGAACAATGAATAGAGAGGCAGAGAGACAGAGAGAGAGAGAGAGAGAGAGAGAGAGAGAGAGAGAGAGAGAGGATTTTAAATGTGGCAATGGATAAAAAGGAGAACCAATGTTCAAAGGCTGCCTTGTTCACCTTTTGCATTTTTTATAAGGCAAATACCCTGTTTAGCTTGAACATTATTCTCTACCCAAGCACCAGCTTGCTGAACAGGACTTGCTGTAAGCCCATCTGCTATTGGCTTGACCTCTAAAGATCTTTGATTCAAAGATCTACAAGGAGACAAGAAGGAAAAAGCTTTAACTTTGAGAAACATCAACAGGTAAGTAGTGGACAAAGGAAAGTAATCGTGGGAATTATGAAGAAGATAGAAATGACTAGAGACTGTGAACATGCAAATGAAATACAATATAATTTAGAACTGATCATGTAATAAAGGGAGCGATGAACCACAGTTACTAGTTTATATAAATAGAAATGGATATATACCCCAAAAGACAATGATCAAAGAAAACCAACAGGCAACCCATAGAATCAGGCAAATATTGAAAGAATGATCGCAAAGAAATACACTCAACTAGGCATAATGGTGCATGCCTATTATCTTAGCACTCAGGAGGATTGCTGTGAGTTTGAGGCCAGACTGGGCTACACAAAGAGTTGAAAAGCAGCCTGAACTATAATGATACCCTGTTGAAAAATAAACAAATAAATAAATGCAACAGAATCTGAAATACAACAAGCTGTGTTTCCCCCCAATACAGAAGTAAAAGAAAAAGATAAACATCATTTATGAATCATTATGCTTAAGAGAATAGCCATTCTTTTACAGGCATATCTTATTTTATGATGCTTTATTGTCATGCCTCTCAAAGAGAGTGCATTGCTTTGCAAAGCAAAAGTTTCTGTAAAGCTTGCCCTGAGCAAGTCCTGTTTTGTCAACAGTTTGCATTGTCATTGACATTCATTGTCAATCAACTATCTTAAACCATGTATATATTTAAACCAAGTATATAACAATATTATATACTTAGTATGGTATAGCATAAATATTACTTTTATATTTGGGAAATCTGTCAAGTTTATGTGATTTCTGCTGTCATATTTGCTTTATTATTACAGTGACACCAAACCCAAATCATCTTCAAGATGGGCCTGTGCTAGGTTAGTATAAGGTAAAGATGTTAGACATTTCTGGATGTCCTTTCAACAGTTTTAGTACAACTTAAAATATTCATACAATTTAGATGCATTTTCTAATCCCATGTTTTTCTTCTAAAGAATTCCTTATGTGCATGAACATATCTTTTGTCAGTTGCAACACTGTGATATGGAAATTGTCTTCTTCACACTACTATATTGAAAGGGGATCAGCACAACAAAGAATATTATCTGTGAATTTTAAAAAAAGGGCAGAAAAACATGTTCTCACGCTGGGATTCTTAAAGACAAGAGAAGGAAGAGGAGGAGGAGGAGAAAGACAGGAGGAGAGGGAGAGGGAGGAGAAGGAGAAGGAGGAGGAGCAGAAGGAAGAGGAGGAGAAAGAGGAGGAGGAGAAGGAGAAGGAATGAGGTTGGAATAAAGAATTGAGTTTTCCCAATGATTAGGGCGTTATTGCTTATATTAACATTTTTCATCTAGGGTAGCACTCTTAATCTGCAGTGTTCCAAATACACTTTTTTTCTATTCCCTCGAATTTTTACAGGACCTGTTTTACATATCACAGACCCCACCTATTTCAATTGTACAATCAAATGATTTTTGGAAATTTTACCACCTCTGTTACCATCTGCATAAATTAACTTTAGAACCCTGCTGTCATTCCAAGAGGAGTCCTCATGTTTTTAACTGTTAATCCCTGCCCCTGACTCCATCCCAGGCTCTCATGAACCTGTCTGTCTCTATTTATTTGACTTTTCTCAGCATTTCACACACATGGAATCATACTGCATTCCTTGAACTTTAACATGCATAAGAATTACCTAAACAACCTGCTAAAATGCAGATTCCGTAGTTGTGGGGTGAGGCCTTGATTTCTGAAGTTCTAACAAGCTCTGTGCTGATGCTGATGTACCTGTCTACACATTATATTTTCAGGGGCTTTCATAGGAAGCTTCTGATTCTTAAACAGGGCAAATTTTAAAAGCCATTGATGGTGCCTCTCTATCGTTTTCAGTTTTTAACATTGAACATTATTCTCTATCTTACCTCCATCACTTTTAAAAATGATATAACTGGAAGTCAATGGTCTTCTCTAACAATGGCAAGCACGTTAGTTCAACATTATAATGAATATAAGTTTATTATACACCCTTGTTCATCTTTTTGAATACAGAGATTAAGATTTATGAAGGAAAAGTGAGATTTGGGGAATCTCAAAGACTAATTAAATCAAAAGCAAAACATTCAGTTTTAGAATGTTTCATAAAAATGGTTTTTGTTGACTTGGAATTCCATGCTCCGAAAGTTCAGTGCAGAGAAGAAACATGGCAGAAGACGTTTCTGAGAAAAACGTGACAGAAAGGTTTAGAGCATGTAGGTCTATCTGTACCTTCCCCCTTACAAATATATATTTTTCCATAATCATCACCACCTGTTTCATATAACCATAAATCACTTTTTGACCTGAAAGCCTAAAATTTTACAACACAGGAAATTAATCACTTCTCTTTCTAATGGCCTTAGCAGGAAAGTTGAACATTTTTCCTGGAAAATATTTACATTTTAACCAACTATTATAACTTCTGTAAATATACCTGAGACAATACTCTCAAAATTAGAAGGCACTTTACATTTGAAGATGCTTATGTATAATTTGCAAAAAAGTACTAGAAACTACACAAGTGATAGATGGTATAGAAACAATTATAAAGTTATATGTTTGACTAATCCTTAAAATAGTGCTTATAAACCACTATTACATGTAATAGTTTATTCATGATTTAACCAAACATATAATATATTCTAGGCTCTGTATAAGTAGCTATAAAATAACTTTTGAAATATGTGTGAAAAATTATAAACAATGAACTGTTGAAACTTATACCACTACAACGAAAATTATAAATAAAGAAAAAAACAATAGGAAAAGTAGCAGCTGCATGATTAATGGTTATCCTCAAATTTTCAGTATCTTCCCTGTATAATATCTGCAATCATTTTCACAAAGGGAATTTAAAACATTTAAGAAAAAAAGTATAGTTTCGAAACCATGACTTATCCAAATAGTGACAAAAGAAGGGAAACACATTCTTCTGGCCTTTCACGTTATTTTAAAAAGATAATGTATTCAGTTTTTTCTTCTTTTGATTCACAATTGAGCTCATCTTGAATGGTTATTTTCTATTTTACTATCAATGATAACAAAACCAGCAAGCTCCCAGTCTTTAAGAATGTACTATAGGGGCTGGGGATTTAGCTCAGTGGCATAAGCACCTGCCTTGAAAGCAGACGGTCATGAGTTCCATCCCTGGTACTGATAAAAAAATTAAAAAATAAAAATTTAAAAAAAGAATGTACTATATAAGAGATTTCTTACAAGGTATGGAAAAAATCGGATAAAAATCCAAGGCATTTCCCATGAAATGTCATCGTTTTTATGATTCCAGTTTGTAGCAACAGCAGCGGACAGCCAGCTTAGCCTCCAGAAAAACCTTTTCCACTGATATTAACTTTTATGTCCAACGTTTATAAAAACAGGAACTGACTCACGGACTGGCTGAAACAATCCCAAACCAAGTGAATTTTTTATGTACATAAGTGAGCTATTGTCAGGGAACTCCCTAAGCCTTTTGCAGAATACAGCTGGATTGTCTTATCACCAGTCAATTTAAAGAAAAAGACTGCAGTGACTAGCAATCGACGTAAGTTAAAATGTACCATTGCTGTTAAAGATTATCCTATTTTCTAAGAGGTTATGAGTATACTCTGTGATGTTTAATTTCATGTGTCAACTTGGCTAGAGTATTGTTCTCACATCTCTGCTCAAACACTCTGCTTTAGATCCCATAGAACTGTATTTTTGAAAGGTTAACATTTAGATCAGTAGACTTTGAGTAAAGTAGGTTGTCTTCCATTACATGAGTGAACATCATCCAATCCACGGCCAACATTAGGAACTCTGCCTTCGCACTAGATCTCCAGATCCTCCAGGAGTCTCCAAATGTGCTGACCTTACCCTTTGTGTTTCAATCTTGTCCATGGCCACAACTACTGTGTAAATCCACACCCCAAATATTCATTCTTTCTGTCTCCCTTTTTTTTTCTCTTTCTCCACAAAGACAGAAAGACAGACAGACAGACAGACAGACAGACAGATACACCCCTGTTGGTTCTATCTCTCAGGAGACCCCGGATATATCTTCTTATGTTATGCCTTCAACACCCTGGTTACTATCAATGCCAGTTGTTTGGAGTTTTTCCTCTAATTAAGTCATTAATTACACAAAGTTTTTTTGAAATATAAAATAATGGACCATATTTTAAATAAGCCCAGGGCCAGGAATTTAGCTCAGCGTCATAAGTGTCTGCCTTGCAAGTGCATAGTCATGAGTTCAATCCCTTATAAGAAAGAAAGAAAGAAAGAAAGAAAGAAAGAAAGAAAGAAAGAAAGAAAGAAAAAAGCCCATAAGGAGTTTTCTTGTAATTCAGCTAGTAAGCCAGATCTGTACCCTTTCTTATTCAAGTGCCTTTCTCATCTACATATTTCAGAAACGTTGCCTACATAAGAAGCCATCTCAGATAATAAGGTTTTAGAATGATTATCTCAGCAATGAAACCTTAAATACCCAATATTTTTGCATGTGTGTCTGTAGTACTATAGACTGAACCCGAGAACAATCCACCACTGAGAGATGTCATAAGCCCTTTTTATCTTTTGTTTTTAAGACAAAACAACCTCGTATTTGCTGTTCTCCTGCCTCAGCCTCCTTACTGCTGGGGTTATAGGTAAATGCCACCAGGTTCAGCTAATGGGGAAATTTTTAAGTAAACAAGCCATTCCAGTTGGAATTTTAATTGCATTCCTGTCATATCATAGAAGAGGATTTTATTTTATTAAAAATAATTACAAAGAGAAGAACCTTCAGTCTGCTTTGATAGGGCAAATAGGCCAAACCAAGTGATCTTATAAAACTCTAAGTTAATTGACATATATGATTTGCAAGCCTCAAATTCACTAGGAACTCATTTGTAGTCCTCCTCCTGTCAGAATAAAAGACTTCTGAGACATGTGAAAACTTTATGGTTAAACCCAGCAAAACATTGTCTCCTGCTGTTTTGTCTGAAGTAAAAATGAAATCTTAAATACTTTCACATTTAAGGAAAAAGTTGTCAAGAATAATACTGCTCCAATCTAACAAGAAAATATGTTCCTATAAAACATATCCCTTTGTTCCTTGTCCTGCAAATGTGAGATTAAAATCCAACAAAACCCAGAATGTCTGACAATGAGATCAGATTTATACTTTATATTTATTAATAATTAATTGAATTAGATTTTCTCATATCTATAGTTGATTTTAAAGGAAATATTAGACTGATAATGGCCTCAAGTTCTTTTGTTTTTATTTTTATCTGCAATTCACCAAGATAAACTTTTAAAAACAAAAACAGTAACTACAACATTTAAAACAAATCTATTATACATTGACTATATTGGAGAGCATATTTTAAGACATATAATGGGATTACTGTGGTTTTCTCTTGAACTTCACATTTTAGGATTGAAGCCAGCCTTTCCTAAGCTACTCAGGAAAAAAATACAAAAAAACTTGGAGATGTATCTGTGCACTAAGAAATAGAGGTTAAGACAGAGAAAGAAGGAGGAGGAAATGTCATGTGTTTGATAGAAAGATGAAGGTAGTAATCTCAAATAAAAAAGTGTGGCACATCTGAGCAGGAACACATATGTGGAGGTCAACAGTATTCTGGTGGATCACAGAGAACTCACTGAAAGGCTCTACAGTGGAACATTCGCCAAGCAGAGCTCCTGGGCTCAATCTCCAGTACCATAAAACAAAAAATGGGCCCCCAAAACCAAAGCAAAATAAAGACAAACCTCTAACTCCTATGAGACTTGCACTGATATTTCACAGAAATAACTCATGGAAACTTGGGATAAATATACAAATTTAAAAATACCTATAACTTTAAAACAAACTGAAATCAAAGATGTGCTGATAAATGCAGTAGCCAAATGAAGACAAAACCGTACTGTAACTCCCAGAAAGGTGTGTCTATGCTGTGACCAACTGCATGAGGGTATGATCCACCTAGTGGTCATGGAAAGAAGAACAAAACCCAGATTGCTGGAAATCAGCATTTTTCATGTTCATATATTTAAGTTTCACAGTGCTCAAAATGTCAGTGTTCAAGTCTTTTTTGTTCTTTAAGAAAGTATGAACCCAAGGGACACTGATTTGAAGTATGTTTGTCTAACTCAGAAAAGCAAAATGATCAGTGTTAGAATATTACCTTCCAGAATTTTATTTTATTTTATTTTATTTTATTTATTTATGGTACCAGGGATTGAACTCACAACCTTACACTTGCCAGGCAGACGCTTATGCCTCTGAGCTAAATCCCCGGCCTCTGCTTCCAGTAATTTTATAGTGTACATTTCTAAAATTATTTAATACACAATACTACTCAAAGTTTTATTTCCTGGAGAAAATTCAATAAAAAATAACCTTGATTTAAAAGTGAAATTCTCAATATAATCATAGTTGAAAATTGAAATTCTCACATACCCTTCTGTATGATTATTTTATTAAAGTCAGAGTACTCCAAAGTGTACCACAAAAATTAGCAGCTAAACAATCTTTCCTCTTGACTGTCATATAATCATAGTTTTAGATTCCTTTTCTTGAACTTACCTTTCTTCTATAGCAAGCTTTTCATTTATGTCACACGTGTAATAGTCAGGTTTCTCAACAATGAATGTTAGGTGTTTTCCTCTGTTCACTCTGTATTCTATCTTTCTTATTAACTCTTATGCCTTCATTTGCTTTATGATGACCAAGATTCCCATTTTTCCAGTCTAATTATACTGTGAGTTTCAGGCATATGTATATATATAAGCAGAGAGGACAGGATATATGAAGACTTCAGCATCTCGAATGTTAGCCTGAATTGCTCACAAGTGTTCTAACCATTTACATATTTGAAAACAGGAAATATTAATTTATACTAAAAAGTGATTTTTCTCAATTTTTTATACCCACAAAAGACATTTTTAGTTTGTCCATTTCTTTTTCCTTTATTCTGTGCATTCAGCTTATCATTTCATCTTATACTTCAAAGATATATAGATAACACATTATATACATGTATTTCTTCAAATATATATTCACATATATTTTGCATAATTCTCTTCACTTCCAATGTCATCACCATAACTCTATCATCATTATCTCTTACTAGGATCCCCACCGAGGCCTTTCAACTCCTTTCTCCATTTCCCCTCTAATCCTTTCCACATACATATCAATGGGATTACAATAAAATGCAGAATCATAGCATAATTCTGATCGTGTCACTCTATTTTCCATAGCAGAAACCCTTCCAGAGTCCACTGAACTCAGATTAGTATTCCAAGTCCTCACTGGGGTCTGCGAGATCCATCCGCTGTCTCAGTTTCCCATCCTGCTCCATTGACCTGCATCCTTTGATTTAATTTCAAACCTGGTAAGCACGATTCTGCAAATAAGACAAGGTCTTCTCTCTCCCCAACTATGTTACAAAGTGCAGTTCCTCTAACCGGATCATTCTTCTTTCCTCTTAGCCTCCTACCCTGTGTCACACTTGAATATTTCTTAATATCTCTCCACAACATTTAAACAACTTCTTTGAAGACTTCTCTAAAAGTACTCAACCAAGTTTAGATTCTTATACTGTCCCATGCAAACAGTGCTTCTCATAATTAAGCAACATAATCTTATATTGGAGCTACTATGTGTTAAGTATTTTTCTGTAGATCTAGAATTGGGGTCTTGTTTGTTCTGTTTAGATTTGTATAGCCACCCTGCCATCAATAAACAGCACATATTAAACAATGTGTAGGTTTTATGCTGTTTGATAACAGAGTGAAATGCTCACGACATTAATACAAGGTGTTCACCCCAAAATGTTGTCCATGGATTAATGTTTACATAGATAAATATGATCTATGAATTAAATTGTTAAAACTTCATTAATAACTTTTTTCTTATTCCATAAAGGTCATCCTCTGTAATCTCAGTATTAAAGTGTACTTGCTTGTAGTTGCTTAGAAGTCATTTTTATTACCTTCAGTGTAGTCTTTGAGAACCACACCTTGCATTTTTACGTTGTTCCCACATTGGTTACCTGGCATGCATCCAAACACTGCGCCTCCCTCAGGTTGAAAATGTATTGCAAGGTTGTCTGTGAGGCAGGAAGAATTTGTGCATTATTAGATTCTATTTTGATTCATGATCCTGTGGACTGGCAGCTGTTATTTCACTAAATTTGTGCACTATTCACACTTTTCAAAGTTCCATAAATATGTGAATCAGAAGAGTTACGGTAAAAATGAGCTGGAAAGAAAATGACCAAGAAAAAAATATAAGCTATTAGCACAGCTACTTACTAAATTGCTAAAGAATAGCAATTTAATAGAAACTAATGTATAGCGATTTAATTTTAATGAGACACTCCTTTAGAGCTCTGGAATTTTGAGACCACGTGCTTTTCTTTCATTCTTATCATTTCAGATGTTTTGTTCTCTAAAACTAGAATTTTATTAAGTGTGAAGCTGTTGATAGCTTCCTTTGACCAGTAACTTGCTCCCCCTGCTGGTGTTGCTCAGCTCAAACTGATGACCAAGTGTAGCTATTTTATTTTTTTAAATTTATAATTTGGCAAAATTTTTTGTTACTATGTGAAGATCTACATCTCAATTTTGTATCCATAGAAAGGTGTGAGTTGCCACTGAACTAATTTTGGGAGATATTTATTGATTTGGTGAGATCTTCCCTGTGATACCTCTAATTTAAAAATCTTTTACTGTTCTACTCTCTCTAATCAAAAATACTTACGTGTTGTTATAAGAAAAACCATGAAGAAGCATGGAGATTGGCTAAAAATCATATGCTTATCATTAGGGTTCATCAAGATGGACTAATGTCTAGGAAAATGAAAAGTAAAAGCAAAAACATTATATTTAGAAAAACCTTCCATCTTGACATTATACCAGTTTCCTGTTTCACTGAATATTGTAATAATATAAGCAGGAAAATATAATCAATTCCTTTTTAAAGCATTGAATACTTTAGACAAAAAGAAATACAGCTTGACAAGCAATTAGATTGAGAGAAGTAGCACTTATTAAATCCAGCCTTCCAAAGTATAGTAGAGCATGAAAAATAAATGGCCATGTTTCTCAAGATTATTAAAAATAAATGATCTTTTATAATTTGACATCACGTAAATACTTCAAATGGTTAATGGTGGCAGCATACAAACTAGATTCTCAGTCAAATGCAAATTCGTGTCAATTCTGCAATTCGTGTCAGAATATCACCCTGGCTTCCAACTTCAATGAAAAGCTTTCAGAGCAGAGGGGAGCGATCTTCTGTGGAATATGCGTGTGCTCTCGCTACATACTTGAAGTGTTTTACTCTGTGCTCTTCATACTAAAAAGACGTTCAGAAGAAAAAAATCTACAATATATTTTCCTCAGATGTCTTATCGTGAAGACTGCACTTTCAGACCTCCCTATCTGTCAAATCCCAGTGAAAAGATGGATTCACTTCAGTAAGTCTGAAAAAAGCTACTGGCTATTAGGAATACTGAATAAAAAGGGAAAATGCAAAGTGAGTTGAGTGCAAGGGAGAAAAATGAGCTGAAAATTACACGTGAATTATAAAGACCTTTGGAATGCTTTTGGCTTAAAATATTGTTTACGTGACAAATATTTAAGAAGATTTGAAACTCCTTGGAATCATATGGATGTAGAGGATTTTAGACATTTCATTCAACCATTATTAAGCACAGATTTATACTGTTACTGGGTTTATCCCACTAACCTTAGCTGCTTATGCTCTACCAGCTATTATAACTGGGCAGACAATCCTCTAGAGAAATCATCTGTGACATTCTTTTGTAAGATCAGGGAATCTTGAAGCTTTTCTGTATTGATTTTGAGGTGCTACAGAGTTGGAAGTGGGTAAGACCTCTCCATTTCTGGTAGCCCAATTCTAAACAGATAGCCAGCTGGGTCCTGTCCATCTCTCTATCCCATTTGGCTTGAGGTTCTTTTATACATAGTTCTCATAAGCCAATGAAAACTTGACATTTTTCTATCCTCTGTAATTAACAGGCAAATGAAGTGATGAATTTTTGTTTTCAAAAGCAGATCAGATTGTCTAATTGGGGTGAAAATTTACCCAGATGTAGACCAGAGTTATCATTTAGGTAGAGTATTCAAAGAATCTACCACTATTATGGAAGAATATGAATTCTGAGCCTATATACTTACTACTTAATTCAAAGATCCGTTATCTACCTATCAATGCAAAGAAATGAAGTCTCAGAAGATAAAAAATATTATTATTAAATGCAATTTTTAAACTGATGATATGAAGGGATAGGGGGCCAGTTTCTGTTTGAAATAAACTTTTCTATGATTTCAGTTTGCTTTTAAAACTTAGAAAATACAACCTGAAAAATCATTAAGCCTTACAAGGGTGTATATAATGAGAGTTTCCACACTGAATGCATTTGTGGAAGCCATGAGCGGTTGTGCGTTTGCTGTCTTTTTGTCTGTCTATCTGAGTAATTAAAGGAGAACTTCAGAGCACACTGCAGACATTTAAGTTACAATTCAGACACAGAAGAGAAAGGTGGACAAAGAGAAGAAAAGCGAACACTTTAAAATTGACCTTGCGTTATTATTGGTGCCACTAAAAAAAAATACAATTCCACGGGAGAAGATAGAGAAGAATAAAGTGTAACATTTATTTTCCATAGTGAAAAGGCAAATAATGCTTTGTTAGTGGTTTTTCTAAGGGAGCATTTTCTGAGTTTTGCTACTTAATCATAGCTGAATTCCTTGCACATACAAAACACAATGTCACATTTAATTTCTAAGCATTAGGAAGATGGAGTCCAAGTAGATATTAAAAGCAGGAAAGATAAAGAAACAATTAGATGGTATTTATGGCATGGGAAATAAAATATTCCTAGATATCACGGACCATATACAATAATTATTCTAAAGACTGAAATATAACACAAAATTGAAAACTGGAGATATGACATAATTAATGCTGGGGTTTATGAAGGTCATCATAGTTACCTTAAACATAAAACTGCTGCAATAATATAAACTAGGCTACTAAATGTTGAAAGGTGGAGTGGAACCAGTGTCCACACCATGATAAAGTACCTTGGAACATCTCATTAACTACTTCAAATTGATGAGCTGCTTTAACATCCTTATGGTTTTATTTTATTGGTTAAATATATTCCTGCAAAGAAGAAACATCACAGATTTCAGCCCAAAGGTAAACAAAAATGGGGGAGATATTTTTCATGGAAACTAAAAAACATCCTTGCTTTCCAGGTCAGTCAGACCCAGGGAATTTGAGGCTACGGCTTCTATCACGAGAAAAATGAATGTGAAATTTTCCCCCATTCAGACATCTACTCTTTCATCCTTTTACGCTTTACTAAATCTAAATGTCTAATTTCTGATACCTTTCTCATGAGATGTAGACATACTCTGACATTTGAAATCCATATGCCTTTGCTTCGAAAACAACAAATGAATTTCAGAGAGATTATCATTTTCATTATGCATTCTCTACATCAGTTATTCTTCAGTGTTTTACTGTTTTCCACACATCACATAGATATAGACATTTTAATGTTCTGAAAAATGTTTCTCCTGCACCTGGTAAACATATGCAAGCATCCCAGGAGTCTCTGATGTGTTTGATGGTTAGTTTTCTTCATTAAGGCTTCTTAAAACCTTGTCTTGCATCTTGGCATTGACTGCAGGGCTTCAAGATCTGACCAAGTCTCTTGCTGCAAAACTTTAGCACAGAAAGCTAAGAAAAGCAATGACCTGGTTATATAGAATACTCAGCCCTCTTTTCTTCTGCGAAGGCACAGCCCAAAGGAGAGGAGGATATATACCTTTTTCTTCTGTGCCCACTGAGATCAACTCAGACCTTTTTCCTCCCCAGTACCTACTCAAGCCCCTTAAAGATGGCCCAGATAAATTCTACCAGCCATGGAAGCAAGCAGACCACCTTGTTGGGAGAAAAAAGTGCTGTCATCACAGTCACCTGGCTTGATCCTCATGTACTCTCTCCTTGAATACTGTGCATCTTTAGAAACTGTTTGCTTCTGCTTCTAAGAACTTCTCCCAGGCCTGTTCACATGTTGTGGCAGGCTACTTTACTTGATTATCAGCTATTATCTCAGTAAAGAATTAGAAATCAACACCACAGAGCATTACTTGAGACCTCGATTACCCTTCTCTGTCTGGTGGGGGGGGGATTCAACATTTTACCACCCACCATAAACTGCTACAATTTACCAAGAAGGCACATGTCTTAACTGTGTGACACGGGGAAATAATGGAA
Organism: Cavia porcellus; assembly: GCF_034190915.1. Classification (NCBI taxonomy): domain Eukaryota; kingdom Metazoa; phylum Chordata; class Mammalia; order Rodentia; family Caviidae; genus Cavia; species Cavia porcellus. The sequence continues at coordinate 77,052,226 of NW_026947490.1, forward strand.
CAACAAGAGACATGGAACTTGGAGATGCAGCAGAATCACCATATTTAACGTCCCTGTCAGCTCAAATCAGAGCTTGTCCACTTCGCTTTCATTTCTTTACAGTGTGATATTTTATTCTTCTTAATTAACGTGGACCATATTCTTCTCTTAAAACTCAATATATTCCTTCTCAATTTCCTATGCTATAGTAACAAAGGAAAAAGCTTCTTTCATAGACTCATCTCTTTACACCACAATCCCTCCGGTTCCTGTGTTTGCAGAATGTTATCTCTTTGTTCTACTAACTTCTGGACTGTCTGAAAGAAGGTACTCCCAGGAGCAGGAGATTCAGGCATCAGGAGAGCAGCTTCTTCCTCCACCACCCCGTGCCTCTGCCTGTCGCTTCACAACACTCACCCCTCCGCACCTGCATCCATCCCATTCCCTCCACTCCAGCCCTGCGGGGCTACAATCATGAGTCCTGCATCCTCCTCCAGGTCATCATCTTGCCAGGTCATCAAAAATTTAACACTTGGTCCACGGCTTGTCCTTCCTTTTACTCATGTTATGCTCAGTATGCTCTGTGAGGTTGCTGCCAGTGAGGTGGATCAGTCCAGCGATTTGTTTTGTAGTTTTGTGAGCTGTGCCACTCTGATGGCTGTCATATGCAGCCTGTCTCAGTGCTTGAAAGACAAAATTGTGCATTGTACCTCTACTGATCTACAAGTGTCCCATTTCTAAAGTTTTCCTCTGTAAATTCTCTTTTGTTTTAGTTTTTCTTTTTAGTTTTTAGTCTCTTTTTAGTCTCTTTTTCTTTTAGTTTTTCACTTATTTTCTCCCACTAAAATTATAATTCAAGTCCATCAAACTTCTGGTTCCTTGTTTCCCCACATTTGTCAGTTTATGAGCAAACTCATTTGCCTTCCTAACCTACTTAGATCCTCTGGTACAAGTGGATGAGTTGTTGACATCAGTTTTCTTGAACTTGGTAACATTCATCTATCTTTGAAAAATTTCCAGCCTGCATCTGGAACACGCCCCTTTTCACACAACAGCGGCTGGTGAGATGGGGGACAGCGATACAGCTGTGCACATAAATTTTAAGTCCACAATCTCAACTCCTCTCAACCTCAGCCTCAACCTCCACTCTGCATACAATTAAACCTCAGCTATGACAGCTACATCTAAAAGCCCACGTCTTACCACAACCACATACATTTCAACAGCTTCGAAGCCTAAAATCTGAGAGAAATTTGTTGCTCTTAATTTATAGCATAATGAGTTCTTCAAACCTTGAGATGCCTGGGTATCCCAATGCCCTAGCCAGGAACCTAGAGTCCAGTTATGCTTCCAAGCTCCTGGTTCTCCTGACTTCCAACAGCATGGGTTGTTTACATTTGTTTGTCTTTCCCTATCATGGTTTATGTCAGTGGCCCCCAAGCCTCATGCAATTATGCATTTGCGATCGGTTCATTGTCTAGTGCTCAGGTCGGTGGTGTGAGTGCTACACCCACCTAGGGGTGGAGCCAGGATATGATGTAAGGGCAGGAAAAAGCTGTGTCTCTCTCTCTTGCTGGTTTGCCCTTGCTGTTTGCAGCTGCCATGCCCTGCAGCCTCACCATGCCACCCTGCCCACAGCCTACTGAGTGTGGACTGAAACCTCCAAGAACTATTAGAAGTAAACCTTTCCTTCATTTTGAGTGTCAGGTATTTCATCCCAGCAACAAGTAAAAAGTAACTAAGATATTCCCCTTTTGTTTTCTAATCGTATAGTATATGCTCTTTTTTTCTGAGGCTTGTTCAACATTCTATTCCCACAATTCTTCATGTTCAGTGCAGCTATTCCTGTCTCCGTGCTGCATACTATTCTATTTCATGAATATATCATAGTATTGTAATTCATTATGTTTTAGACAGAACTTTGGTATGTTTCCAGTTTTCAGAGGTTAAAATCATTAAGCACAGTACATATCTTTTGGTAAACACACATGTTTGTTTCTGAGCAGTGTATATTTAAGAGTTCAATTACTATACTTAGGTTTACAATAGCTCAAATGGCATGCATATGTTCAATTATACTAAAAAGTACTAAATTCCTTCCCAAAGTTATCAGTTAGTACCATGACACAGTCTTGTGGCCCACTTTATTCTGTAATAACAGCATATCTAAGTCCGAGCAATCTACAAAGCATAAAAAATTATTTCTCACAAGTATGAAAGTGAGAAGTCCAATATCAGGCATGAGCATCTGATGAAAATCTTCTTATTATGTCCTCCCAGGATGAAGGGCAGAATGACCAAAGGAATCAGAACAGAACAGTAGAGCAGAACAATGGAGCAGAAAAGGACACACCCACTCCGTCACAAACTTTGGTAACTGTATAAATCCATCACGATGGACAAGCTGTTTGCTGAAAGCATCTCCCAAAGGTCTCCCTTTCCGACCCTGTCACGTTATGGGTTACATTGCCAATGCATGATGTCCAGGGAGCACATTCAGGCAGGAGAACACAGTGAATAAATGCTGAGGTCACACCACACCCAGTGTTCTCTGTCTTATTCATTCTGTAAAGAGCTTCATGACGTGTAATTTTTACTTTGCATTTCCAAAAACCACACATCTTAATTTTTCCCTCCATGACTATCATTCAAAACTTTTCATGATTAAATTAGGACAATTTATCAGGAAATTTTATCATCTTTCTACCTATTTTTATTTCTTTTATTGATCTGAGGGCTTCCACACACAAGTTAGGCGTAAGTATTGTAATCATTTCTACCATTTTTACTTTTCCCCTCCCCCATTTTTAATGTCATCTTTTGAGGAATAAAAGTTTGTAGTATAGTTTCAAAGTATGATATTTTTATGCACTGGGAATCAAACCCAGGCCCAGGGAAATGCTCCGTCACTGAGCTACATCATCAGCCCACGTTTTCTTTTACTGGTTGTCGTGGTTTGTAACTAGATGTCCTCACAAAGCCACAGGGGCCTATATGTGGGACTTTTCACAGGTGAGTGTATTCAGCATCTGTAAGCATGAATTAAGGATGTGTGATATCCGAATTAGTTCCTTAGTTGGGTTAACACAGTTCCGGGTGAAGCTGAAAGGATTTACTCAAAACAGAATCCCTCCCTTGGTGTGAGTGGCACTGATCAATAGACTTGTAGTCTGGATGGAATAAAAAGGGACAGAAGAAGGCGACTTTTCTGGTCTTCTGACATTCCATGGACTCCTTCCCCACCATGTCCTTATGTCATGCTCTGGCCGGGAGCCAGCTGACTATGAATGACACCTCTATGAACTGTGAGCTGAAATAGACCTCTCTTCCTTCAATTGTGAGTGTCTCATAGTTTGTTTCAACAAAAAGAATGTAACTAAGACAGTAGTCAAGACTTTTGTAGAAACTGAGGCAGCCTCAACAGCACATGAAAGGCATTCACAGAAGATGACTTCCGGAAGTGCTTCAAAAAGTAACAAGACTTATGGGATAATTGTGTTTGAAATGATGGGAAGTATCATGAGGGGTTCTGATGTCAATGTCTTTAATAGTTTACTAACTTTCCTGATAGTTTTTGATTGAATCTTGTACACTACTATTACTCAGTGTTTCCAAGTGGTAATATATGCTTAGGATGAGGTTCATTGAATAAATTAGCACATATAAATTTATATATCATGTGATTTCTTCATAATGTGAATGAATTTAACCGTGTTGCTCTTCAGTGCTGCGTACCAAACACAGTCGCATGCATGGCAGTCAAGAACTCTCGCTGAGCTCACCTCCGCTACTTCTGAGTTTTGCATCAGAACTGAATAGACCTTCGTGGATCTTGCCTTACTATGTGGCTGATAGACCAGATGCTGACATGTCAGGACAAGAAGCTGGTTCCATGCTTATTGTGTAGAGTTCATTTCAGTCATTTATCCATTTGCAAAAGTTTAGGGTTAGGCATAAACAATGAAACCCACACCACCACCTAAGCACCCAAACTTACACTGTAATGCAGATGGAAATGCCAAAAAGAGACAGTGTCTTACTGTCGTGAATTCAATATCAAACATCAGCAAAATTTAAAAACTTTCTTTTTAAGGAATTGTGTAAGTATCCGTGTTAATAGTTTCTTCCTGTGCTTTGTTGGATTCTCTCTTGCCTTCCATGGTATGCACGACCCAGGTCAAATGCCATTGTTTTGCACATGGAGCACTTATACTATAATTTCAATTTTCTCCTGGTTTTTTTAGCAAAGCTGCACAAATCTCTTCCACATTGATAATGTGTACTTATTTTTAATGCAATTGTATAAATTGCAACATCTCCATTCTTTCTTTGTCAACATATTTAGTAAGCCTCATTAAGGCCTTCTTACATTCCACAACTAATTTTTTCTTCAGGTTAAAAAAAAAGGAGAATTTTTCATTTTAAACATTTCCTTTAATTGTACCTAACTGCTTCATTAAATAAATGAGTTAAATCATTTAATTTAGAGAATTCAGCAAACAAACACTAATACACAAATTGTATTGACATCTTAGAACAATTCAAGCCTGCAGCTATCTCTGTTTGATGGACAGTCAGTTAGTTTTGCCCTCTATAACTAACTATCTATCTATATGCTCAAGAGATGCCATGATTATTGTTTCACTACCATTATCTAAAGGAATAAAATATGAATCCCATTTTTATATATTCCTGCCCTCTAACAACATTAATATTTAAACATTATTAAATATTCAATAGTTTAATTTCATAGCTAGATATTTTAAAAAGTCACTGAGTCTTAGGTATGCAGGGTCTTGAATAGATAATACCTATAAAGGCATTATCTGCAAGTAGAGAAGGATCTCTGAAATTAAACACACCAGTTCAGCAATAATACTGCATATGAATGAAACATGAATGCAATTTCATTTCTTTAAGGAGTGGCCACTATTGTTTAAAAAAAGTTAATGGATCCTGTAGAAAATTATCGAGCTGATGAAGGCTAACAAAGGAAGCATATTAAGAGGCCAAGCCATAATAAAAAGATAAGGGGAGATGCATCTAGGAAAGTTCAGCAAGTTTCACTGGAGAGATTACGAACAAGATGTGCTCCATTGCTTAGCATATGAGAGTCCTGTAGTTCAAAACTCAGTCTGAGACAAACTAGCATCTTGATTATCTTCCTAACCTCTCAATTTATGACTCGACAATATACTCTTTAATGTATAATGTTATTAAATAAGACTGTCAAAATAGAAAAACATGAATATATGGTACAAAGTGGACAATTTTCACCACCATTTTGCAGTGCACAACATAAACTTATATTGTATCTCTTCCTCAGATCTAAAATGTAAGTTTATATTGTGCATAATTTTTCTTTTTCCTGTGTAAGAAATGCTTTTTTAAATTTTGAAAAGTACAGTTGACTTCGGCAATATAGAGCAATAGAGTTAGAGTTTAAAGATATAACAAGTATCCTTTATATAATATCTGGTCAACATTTTATATATTCTTGTGATTATTGTCAGACTAATGTAATAATGAACTTTGTAAAGATGTCAAAGCTGACCATAGCTCATTTACATTTTGCTAAAAATTTTCTGATTACTGAAATAATTTAATAGCTGTTTTTATAATCAGAACATTCTTTAGAGTTAAAACAGTGAACTTATTTTCCTAAAGTTAAATTGTTATTTGAATACATTTCAAACATGATTTCTCCTTGGTATATAAATATATAACATAAGAGATCGTTTTCCTGGTCTGTAGCTACATTTTAATTTGTTTGTTTAGCTATATATTATGAACTTTTCTTCACTTGTTAAATATTTGTAAAGCACATGTCTTGAAATATTTTTATATTTCATTCTGTAAGAATATTGTAAATTGTATAACCTTTCTCATATTTTTGGATATATAGGTTATACTTGATCTAAATCTATACAATTTGAGAAATGCCTGTATTGTATATGGAATTCTTCATGCAATAATTCTGTGAGTTCAATCCCTGGTACTGCAAAAAAAAGTATTTAAAAGTTGTGCTACCATCTGTTAATTAAACTTTGAGAAAGAATATATAATTTTATCCTAGAGTTACTACTTTATTACTGAAAGTTCCATTTCCTATAGCTTTGCATGAACTGAACACTGCATTAGTTTATTGTCTGTAAACGGGAAATGAGACATTATTTTATTTTTTTTAATTTCCTTATAAACAACTAAAATGTATAGTTGTATATTTGCTGCTGTGCATAAATTTTTAGCTTATTTTTATGTCTATTTTTTATGAATTATCTACTGCTGTATCAATTTTTGAACTGACTTGAATAATACAGATCTACAGAAAAAGATGCTGCTGTGTATTTAATTTATATGCTCTGAATATTTGCTTCAGGTTATCATTTGTTTGATTTCTTGACCTTTGGAGTTATGGAAAATTTTGTTCATTCTAATTAATGATTTATCCTGTGTCATTGCTTCTGCTTTCTATGCTTAGAATGTTTTTCTTTTGGAAACCACACTTGATCTACGGTTCTGTCTGGTCCTGCAGTTATATTTACTTATGTTTTTATATTTAATTATCGGAAATAATTTGGTGCATGGTGTGTAAAAGGACTCTCACTTTCTTTGTGTTTTGGAATAGTTGCTCTAGCCTCACACTCTTAGTCTGCTTTAATTGAATCTGCGCTGTGCTCACAATAAACCACAGTCGTAAAATGTGACTACGACTAGGTGATCATTCTCATCTTTTTTCAATTGTGTGTCACTTTTGTGCCAATGGCATCTTATTTTAAGTACTATTTTCCATTTTTTAATATTTTCTCATCTTTTTATTTGTATCTGTTTGTGGTACATACTTTGTAGAGAATTGGTACATAAATATATATTTTAATTCCTTTTTATCATCCAACCCTGCCTCCTTCTTTAAGTACTGTTTATTTAAAGCACACTGTGCTAAGTAGTTGGCAGCCCTTCATCATAGGTAGGACTATTCCATTTGTAGAGGAGAGTGTATGGAGCAGAAGGAGAGAAAGACGGGAAAAATAATCTTTTCTTAATTCAATTACGTATGTTCATAATTTGAATAAGGGCATCTTATATTCACTTGATAACTGCTTTATTACTTAGTAACTACTTTGACGAGTTTAATACTCCCCTCATTCTAATCAGAATCTTATCACATCTAGGAATTAATATAAAATTATCTATGTTAATATCTGTATTTTATAGTACTTAATTTCTTACTTAAGAGCACCTTACATTTCCTTGGTTAGCCACTTAATTTCATCTTCATTACTGATTTGTGATTGTTTTCACAAAGTACCCATGTGTTTACTTTTTATTCAATTGTCAGATTACTGAGAATGTGATACTTTAAAATTATTTTTGCAACTATTTTAAATACCACAGATAATTCTACTGTTTTGTATTTATTTTAATATCACTCTTTAATAAACCTTTAGTGTTTCTAATTTATCATGAGAGCCTCTTAATTTATTCTTAATTTATCTGAGAACATTACGAAGTGCATTTATTCTTTTTTAATAGTGCTAACTTTTATCACTGTTGAGTGTCACAATTGATTTGCTCTTGCTCCGGGAACAATGTGGTGTCTTGCTTCCAAGGCTGGTTTTGAATTTTAATGGAAATCATTCTGTCATTTCAAGGTTAAACATGATGTTGTCTATTGGCTTCAGTGGACAGCCTTCATTACAAAGATAACAATCTTTGCATACCTGTATTTCCATAATTTTCAAATAATAACTGGTTGTTATATTACATAAAATTATCATTCCGAATTTTTTGAAATCAATGTAGATTTTTTTCTCTGACTTATTGTTTGGGTTATAGAAAATTGTAAAACTTTAACATAAAACATCTGCCTTTCTAAACAAATTCTATGTGAACATGTTATATCAATCTTTTATTAGAAAATATGAAATAAAGATAAAAATTGTTCTTATTTATTTTTCAAAGGTTTCAGAGCATAGAGAAGGTTGATTTAATAAAGTGATATTTCTAATAGAAAAATTGGGGGAAGAAACATAGGTGTGGCTCCTGGGGACAGGGAAGCTGCATACAGTGACTCAAGCACACAAGGGTACCAGCTCTGAGGCCCACAGGGACAGGGAGTCTGTGTCCAGGGACTCATGGTCATCCAGGAACCAATACTGAGGCCCACAGAGACCAGAAAATGGTTCCCAGGGACCCTTGCTCATCTGGGAACCCACAATGAGGCCCCCAGTGTCAGAGAAGCTGTACCCATTGACCTACCACATCAGAAATCTTAGTGAAGCTCCTGGGGTTGGAAAAATGTACCTAGTGACCCACCCATACCCAGGAACTATCTCTGAGACCCACAGGGACCATGAGTCTGTGCCCAGAAGCCCATGGTCAAACAGGAATCCATAGTGAGGTTTGTAGGGACTGGGAAGCTGCACTCAGTGACCTGCCACATCCAGGAATCATAGGTGAGGCTCCTGAGAACTGGGATTCTGCACCCTGCAATATGTTCACATATGAGAATCATCTCTGAGGACCTTGGGGACTGGATGTCACTCTCAGTGATCCGAAGTCACCTGGGAATCCTTGGTGAGGCCCCCAGGGGCTGGGAATTTGTCCCCAGAAACTCACCCGCACCCAAGAACCATCTCTGAAGCCTGCACAGAACAAGAGTCTGCACCCAGAAAACTGGAGCTGTAGGTAGCAGATAGCAAGGCCTACTGCTGAACAGGCTGCCAGTGAGGAAAGCCACTAGTACTTGAAATCTGGCTGAGCTGGAGGAACACAGGAAAATGCCAAAATGAAAAAATGAAATGCAATCTCAAACTTCCAGCTCATCCAGGTCTAGTACAGGAGACATAGACATAAATTAATTAGAAATCACTCACTTGAAATTTTTGAAATAATAGCAATGGTGGTAAAGAAACAACTCCAGGAAGATGTCAAGGAAATCAGATCAGAAATATTCTCTCAGATAAAAACAGAAATGATAAAGGTCATGAAAGAACTGGTGAGTATATTCAAAAAAGAGAAGCATAGAGAACTGATGGAAACCTTAAATGAAAAACACAGGAAATAATTAGAATACATGAAATAGATTCAAGGAGATATCCAGGAAATCCAAAATTCCATTGAAAGCTGGAAAAATTACATAAATGAAAATATAGACAAACTATCATAATTGGAGATAGGATTCTGGCTAGTGATCATAAATGAAAAGATCTCTTAAAAATAACATGGAATCAGGAAATAATAATTTAACAGTTGCAAGATGATGCAAGAAGAAACAATATAAGGTTGATGAGTGTCAATGAAAAAGAAGACAAACCAAATAATGTAGAAGGACTATTTGCAGAAGTAATTGTGAAAAATTTCCCAAATATGGGAAAAGAACCTGGCATAGAGATAAACATGGCATATAGAATTCCATTTAGTCTTAATCAAAATAAATTTACAAAATAATTATTAGTCAAGACCCCAGAAATTCACTATAACAACAGAATGTTAAAAGCTGCTAGAGAAATTTAAAAGATCACCTATAGAGGAAAGCCTATCAGAATCATGGCGGACTTCTCAACACAAACCATCAAGTTAAGAAGAACATGGAGTGAGTTATTTCAAGCACTGAAAGAAAACAACTTCCAGCCCAGAATGATATACTCTGCAAAATTATCTTTCAAAATTAATGGAGAAATAGGATACTTCTACAACAAAGAACAGCTAAAGAACTTTGTGATCAACCAAGCAACCCTACAAAGAGTAGTGAAAGACATTTTAGAAAGAGATAAAAATGATCACAATTCCAAGAAGAACAGCAGAAAGAAACCAACAAGCAGGACAAGCAATTAAACAGAGGAGAAAAGCAGGAAACCAACAGCAGAAAGGTAACGGGACAAGGATACACTAAACATGGGAGCACCCACATATGTAAGACAAATATTAATAGACACAAAAAATCAAATGAGCAATAGCATAGTCATAACAGTGGGCATTAACACCTCACTGTCACAAAGAGACAGATCAACTAGACAAAAGATTTTTAAAGAAATAACAGAACTGAATCCAACTTGTGAACAAATGCACTTAGTACATATATAAAGTGTTCAATCAACAACATCAGTATACTTATTCCTCTCAGCTGTACATGGAATGTTCTCTAAAATAGACCATATACTAATCCATAGAACATGCTTAAGTAAATGCAAACAAAGTGAAATTATCCCATACAAATTTTCTTGACCATAGTTCACTAAAATTGGAAATTAATGACTAAAGAAACCACAAATCTCCATAAACACATGGAAATTTATAGCACTTTACTGAACAACTAATGAGTCATAGAGGAATTTGAAAAAGAAACTAAACAATATATACAATCAAATAAAAATGTAAATACAACTTACCAGAACCTGTGGGATGCAATGAAAGTTGTCCTCAGAGAGAAACATATGTTGGTAAATTCTCATATCAGGAAAACAAAAGGAACACAAACAACCTAATACTGTACCTCAGACTTCTAGAAAAACAAGAACAGTCAAGCTCAAAGTCCAAAGAAATGAGTAATTATGAAGATCAAATCAGAAATTAATGCAACTGAGACTAAGAAAACAGTACAAAGAATTAATGAATCAAAATGTTGGTTCTTTGAAAGAATAAATAAAATTGATGAACCCTGAGCCAAAATTATCAAAAAAAGGAAAGAAAAACCTCAAGTTCATGCAATAAGGAATGAGAAGGATGAAATCACTACAGATCCTGTGGCAATACAGAAGACCATCAATACCTTCTTTAGAAAGAAAAAGACAAAAAAAAAAAAAAAAAAAAAAAAAAAGCTACTCTCCTAGGATCAAAAACACATAAGAAACAGACAGATTCCTGGAAACATATGAATTACCAAAACTTGATTAAGAAAACATAAAACTTCTGAATAACCCACTATCAGTTAATGAAATTGAAAATCTAATTAGAAACTTACCAACAAAAAATAGTCCAGGTCCTGATGAATTGACTGCAGAATTCTACAAGAAATTTAGAGATAATTTAATGCCAATATTCCTCAAACTCTTCAATGAAATTGAAAGAGAAATAATTCTCTCTAATTCATTTTGGCAGGAGAACATTACCCTGATACCAAAACCTGAGAAAGATCCAATCAAAAAATAAAATTACAAACCAATCTCTTTAAAGAAAATAGATGCAAAAATGTTCAATAAAATACTATCCAACAGAATGCAGCAAATCATCAAGAAGATTGTATACTACAACCAAGTGGGATTCACCCCAGGAATGCAGGAATGGTTCAAAATATGTAAATCAATAAATGTAATACATATGTATTAATAGCACAAATGGAAAAAATTACATGATCATCTCAACGGATGCAGAAAAATCTTTTGATAAAGTCCAGCATTCATTCATGTAAAAACCTTAGACAAAAATCAAAATAGAAGTCCTTACCTCAATTTGTTAAAAGCTATCTACATAAAACCAACAGCTAACATCATATTAAATGGTCAAAAGTCAAAAGCAAGCCAGGAACAAGACAAAGTTGTCCCCTGTCACCACTACTGTTCAGCGTAGTTCTGAAACATTAGCAAGAATAATTGGACATGAAAGAGAAATAAAAAGAATAAAGATAGGAAAGGAAGAAGTTTAATTATCACTATTTGCAGATGACATGATGCTCTACATAGAAGACTTCAAAAACTCCATCATCATATTTCCATACAAAATAAGCAAATTTAACAGGATAGCTGGGTACAAAGTCCAATAGCATTCCTGTACACAAACAACAAATTTACTGAGTGATAATTTAGCGAAACTACATCCTTCACAGTAACATAAAAAACAAAATACTTAGGAACCCATCTAACAAAGAAAGTAAAAGATTTATACATTGTAAATTACAGTACCCTGAAAAAGAGATGAAAGAGGAATTCAGAAAATGGAAAGATACACTTGCTCATGAATAGGATACACTTGCTCATGAATAGGAAGAACCAACATTGTGAAAATGGCCATACTCCCAAAACTGTTATACAGATTTAATGCAGTCCTGATCAAAACACCAATAGCTTTTTAGTCATCTTCAAATGCCCATCAACTAATTGGAACTGATTTTAAAAAAGATGTGATATATTTATATAATGGAATACTACTCAGGTCATAAAGAATGATAAACTCAAGGCTTTTACAGGTAAATGGATATAACTAGAAACTATACTCACAAGTGAAATAAATCAGACTTGCATATGTAAATACCATATTGCCTTGCTAGTATAAAAAAGTAAATAAGATCTAAAAGTTACAATAGATATAGTAAAGGGGAAAGAAACAGATCAGAGAAAAATTATATTGTTTGGTCAGTCTTGCATGCCTGTATCTGGTAGCCTAAGCAATTAATTTGAGGGTAACAGTATGCAATATACCAATCATTGTTAAATGCCTATCATTTTGTTTTGAAATCCTGTATCATCATTGTTTTTTATGTTATTGTTGTTGCTGCTTTTGTTGTCATTTTGCTTTTCTTGTTTTTTTTTTTTTAATTTTTTGTTCACTTCTTGTTTTTTCTGTTTTTTTCTCTTTAAAATTAAAAAAAAAAATAGAAAAAATTTCAGTGGGTGGCCTGTATGGAATGAATTACCTGTGTTTTAAAATTTAAAAAGTGTATTTATTAAGCTGATTGCATTTATTATATCTTTTTGAAAATAATCTTTTGACTCTTTTCAGTTTTATTCAGATTTGCGTAATGATCACATTCCTCTTGGGGGGCTTATAAATAAAGTATTTTATTTCTTATCGTCTTTTTCATTTCTCTCCTTCCACTTCTTTCCTTCCAACCGCTTTTTTTTGCCTCCTTATTTTCAAAAAATCTACTTCCACTTTATTGTTCAATTGTTTATTTTTCCTTTAACTCCCTTCCCCTTCCTATACCTCCACCCTCGATTCCTTGGTCCTCTTCCCATCTGAACACGTTCTTCCCACTTCTTAGCATCTGTCCCCCATTTTGCCCCACATTTGTCCTCTGAGTTTCTTATACACATAAACAGTGTTACATTTAACCTTCCATGTTCAATTTATCTCACTAGACATTATGGTCTCCAGGTAGACGCATTTTCCTGAAAATGTCTCAAGTGTATCCTTCTGTTTGGCAGAGTAGTAATTCTTTTGTATATGAATATCACATTTTCTTTACCCATTTATCTGTTGATTGGCATATGGGCTGTTTCCAAGGTTTAGCTGCTATAAATTGTACCGCTATAAACATGAGTACGCATGCGTCACTGTGATATGATGACTTTAACTCTTCAGGAACAACTTAATTTCTATGAAAAATCAGCAAACACAGGTGCTCTAGTTACATTTAAAACCCTCCTTATTAATATTTTCATAAACTTTTCCACTAGTTTATCCCAAAATTTAAAGCCTCTCCATCCTACTATTTTGAGAGAGTTGAGTTTAAGTTCTTTCTCCAATTGAAGTAGTCGAGAATAAAGTCTTCCTCGACTGTCTGTCAGGTGTTTTTCTTTTCTGCCATTAAATTATTTGTTTCTTTGACACTCTTCCTCTCTGCTCTTTGAAGTTCCTGGAAGTAACACAAGGTTTCAATCTTACATAGTCCTTAGCATGGAAAAACATCTCTAAAGATACTAAGTATTTAATAAATATTCATCAAATACATGCGCCTTATTAGAATGAGTGGCCTGCAGGGAGGCCGTGCAGAATCCAGAGTCCCTGTCCCCATTGCAGGTGCAGCTCCTTCAAACCTGTCATGTTATTACACTTAGAAATGATGACCCACAAATGCCTCATCCTATTCAGAGGTGGAAAATGAATGGTACTGTTCTGATACCACGGTGGTACTTTTTAAAAACAAGCCCCAAATATTGTCAAAGGGATGATCTCATTTTCTGATTTAAATTGACTCTCCATTTTCACAAGAACTGCTAGTTTGCTGTGGTTTATATAGAGACACCTTCAACCCTCATGCACTCGTGGGTAACTGGATTGTAGGAATATGATACACATAAGTGGATTTGCCCACTCGTAAGTTTATAGCTACATATGATATTGGAAGGTCAAGTCTGGTTACAGAACACGGGTCACTGGAGGCATGGCCTGAAAGGGTCTGTCTTTTTCTCTCCTCTTCCGTCTGTTTCCCACCACTGTGCCACAAGTTCCTTCTCTGCCATACCTCTCTGCTAAGCTGCTTCCCTTGGAGCCAACAACTATGGCTGAAACTGTGAGCCTGAACGAATTTCTCCCCCTTTAATTTCTGGGTGTCAGGAATTTTGTCACAGCAATGAGAAAAATAAGACATAGTTAAAGTAATACTTTGAGTCTGACCTCAAGAATAACAAACTAAATGGGTCTTCTATTGTTAGATTTTCCAGAAATATGGAAATTACAGTTGCTTCCTATGGCTTTATGTGAAATGTGTTTTCACCTCACCAATATTCTTTCCACAAATAGACTTTTCAGAATATACTTTTCTGTTATCAATTGAAAGGAGAGATAGATACTTTGGAAAATAGCAAAAGTTAGATAAACATTAATGACATCTCTCATTGTGTTAGTTACTTTCTCATTACTGGAGGAAACTACCATACATCCACAAGTTAAAGGAGGAGAGGCTTATTTTAGCTCATAGTTTGTAGAGCTTTCTGTCCATAGTCAGCTAGGCAGAAGCAAGGTGGCATGGCAGAGGGTCATTGCAGAGGAGCAGCAGTCCATGGCGGGCCAGGCAGCAGGCAGTGTACAGCAGGTGGCAGCAGCCTGCCCTCCATCTTTCCCTTTCATTCCACTTAGGCTATGAGCCTAATGGTTGGTGCCACCCACACTAGGGTGAGCCTTCCCTTCACCCACACGCAGAGCAATGCTAGCCAATCGGTGCACTAACCCAATTGCCACACCCTTAATCCATATTTGCATACTCTCTAGCCAGCCACCACTTATGACTGTGTGAGGCTTTCAGGTGATATCTAGATATAAGCCATAACCTCCCCTTTCCTTTTAAAAGTCATGTTCTGAATAGAACTGGGCTCTGTTAATGAAAAGCACTCTGATCATTTAGCATTTACCGTGGTGACGCAGCTTTTCTCCATTATCAATAGTTGCAAAGGTCTAGAAATTTCTTTTGGTTTGCTATTATGCCTGCTTTAACTTGATCAATTATACACTGTTACTTGTCCAGCCAGCCAGCCAGCAGGTACAGTGTATTTAATTATGTCTGACTTCCAAGACATGTTTTGTTCTTTTAGACCAAATCAACTTTATTTGTTTAACTTCAACTTCCTTCTGTAGAATATGTTCGTTCCCACCACCCTCTTTCGTGTGAGAAAGGCCTCTTCTAAAAGGAGAACAGACACAGTAAGAGACAGCCACGGAATGCTTCTTTTCTGTGTATCTCTCCTTGAGCTTTGTCTTGAAGTACTTCCTTTTAACTTACCATATTGCTGTTTCTTGTATTAAACTTAGCATAAATTTTAGTTGTGTTTATGTTTTTGCTCCATGTCTCTTTTCCATTAGACTGAAAAATCTCTGATTATACACTGTGTAAGAAACTTTTACATTAATGGAACAAAATAATCTGACACCATTAATTTGAGGAAAATAATCGTGTTTTGGTTAATCGTTTCCAGGAATTTCAGCCCATGGTCAACTGGGCTCATTACTGTAGGTCTGAGGTGATGCAGAGCACCATGGCAGAGAGGCTCATTTCAAGGCATCCAGGAAGCAGTGAGTAGGGAAAGAATATGACAGAGGAAGGGTCCAGGTGACAGATACAGTCCCTGGAGTCACATTCCATCATCCACCCAGACACACACTTAAGTATGCTTTCCTAAGCTAAGCATCTCTTAAACCACCCAAGCTGACAGTCAAGCTCAACTTTACCATGGCTCTTCATTTTGACACATTTGACCAACACCTCCTAAATGAAAAATGATCATCTATAAGCCAAACCACAGCCGGAGAGAGAATGCACGTAAGAGATCAATTCATTAAAACACTTGAGAAATGCAGATTTGAAAGTCAGGAATGCAGTAGGTATGGGAAACCTATGACGTCTTGACAAATATTCTAAAAACAAAATTTTTGAGGAGCAGAGTTTATAACTTCTGAAATCAATATCTTTTTCTAAAACTTCAGAGCATATGACCCCTGAAAACTGTCAAGTATTTATTTATAATACACCTGGGCTGGAGTTGGAGAGCAGATTTGGTAGGTCAGCTTAGGGGGAACATTTCTTTCCTGGACACCTCGTCTGTAACAAGCTCTGGTCAGACCTCACCACAGCTGTCACATTTACTCTCTCCTTTTCTTGATACATCTGTACATTTTTTGCATGATGTATTACAAAGTGAAAGGAGAAAGGGAGTAGTGTCCTAAAACGATGGCCAATACAGTAGCATTCAACTGGAAGTATAAAATATGTGGTGGCACATTACACTATTTGTTAATATATTTGGACAAGTTCAGAATAGTTTTGGGAAATGTCATTAGTTTCTGGAACACAGATTTGGGAGTCAAAAAACAAAAGTGCCTGGATTAGTAACTTAGTTCCATTAGTTACTTTACATATTCCTTAGTATGTTCCTTCAAATTTTAGAGATCAGTGTTCCCAATCTATAGGATGACACATATTTCTTAAGAGCCAGGGATATAATGTTTCTAACGTGGCCAATAGAATCCCCAGGAAGTCAATGGCGGTGTCATGATCAGGACATCAGTGATGACAGAGCATTTGATTATGTCAGATCTGCATTCTCAATATCTTGTGATTGTAAAACGTGTGTGTGTATGTGTGTGTGTGTGTGTGTGTGTGTGTGTATCATAAGTGCAACCATAGGCATTTAATTTTAAATTAAATTTGGTTAAAAGTTTGCACTCAGATAACAATCTTCAAGTCACTTTTAAATATCATTCTTTCAACCTCAGTCTTCCAGAAATGAGCTTATTTCTATAAAAGTGTACATCTTGTAACTCAGGTAAGGTAAAGTAGTGGATGGGGCTGTCCAAGAAGGCTGACCAGGGCAGGAAGAATTGTCACTTCAAGATGTCCCTAGAGATTCTTGCCCTGACTTTCTTACCACTTAATGATATGACCTTGGGCAAGTGACAACCTGTCTCTGCTTAGTTTCTTCATTTGTTAAATGAGGGGGTTGACAATATTCCCTTCTAAAACTCTTTGCCAGTCTACAAGAATTGTGATTAGCACCTGTCACTTCAGGCAACATCTTACCACTTTGACTGATAAGGTCACATATGTCCAAACCCTATAAATGAATCATTTTGCAGAGGTGCTACGGGTTTTTATTAGGGTCCTCAGATCTCTTTGAGTGAACACTGAGTATTTGCAGAAATCACTTCCCTAAAAAAGGTGCTAGGTAATAAACTTGTAGTTAACCCACATACTCATTAACAAGTTATTCCCAGGAGTCCAATAACAATATATCTTCTGGCTCACTCCCTGTCTCTGTAGACACCACATCACTTTACCCTGACATCAGTGACCACCACTGTGCCCACCAACTACTATCCCTAGTGGTAACAATAGTCTCACATGTGATCTTTTAAACATGGGGTAATTATGTTGTTTTACCTGTAAAAATAAATCTCAGGAGGAAAAAATAGTTCTTTAAATAATTCCTACATGTCTTCCTTAGTATTTGTGTATTTATTTAGTTTTTGTTTCTTGCTGAAGCATTAGAAATGTGAAGCATTTTTTCCTTCAATTGTATTTAATGAAACTTCTTATTACATAATTCATACAGATTTGATTTAGTGTTTATTTATTTACTTATTTGTTTATGTATTTATTTTTTATTGGTGCTGGGGATCAAACTCACGACCGTCTGCTTGCAAGGTATGTTCTTATACCACTGAGCTAAATCCCCACCCCAATTTAGTGTTTTTTATTAACATTTTGTTGACACTGTCTCAATTGATCCTAACAGGATTTTTAAAAAAGCCAGTTAGTGGATTTAACTCTTTTATAATGCTGATCTCCTCCAACGGTGTGATTTCCTCTGATTCTCTAGAAACCTCACTGAATCAGCTCCACAGAAAAATGTCCCTAGAATGGATAGTGTGATTACACGAGAGGTCGGAGGTCCATTTCCTTCATCTTTGATGCTGATAACTACTTCACAGTATTTAGATTAATATTATACTCCTTTAATCGAGGAATCAGTGTAGACCTGAGACAATAAGTTAGCAGCTTGCCAAAACTATACGTGGGCAGATGGCAAGATGGATCTAGATTTCTATTTTCCATGACTCCTGGAAGTGTCCAGAGGGACAGCAGGACAGTCACATTGCAAAGATTCCAGACTGGTCCACATCTCCACCCTGATCTTTCTGATGTCACACATACATTCACTGCCACCTAAAGGTGCCTTTTTCTGTAACCACTGCACACTTGACTGGAAAGACTTTTTGGGGAGGGGTGGTTTTGTTTTGTTTTGTTTTGTTTTGTTTTGTTTTGTTTTCCTTACCTTTCCTTTCTGGGGCACCCTTGAGCACAGCAAATCATTTCTCTAGTTCATTTCCAAGCTCTTTACCAATACACCCCATAATTCTTCCCACCACTTTCCCTTCTGTTTTTCTTTTAAATGTTGCCTTGTTCATTTGTCATTGTGAATGGAGCTCGTAGGGGAACTTTGTACTTTATTCTTTGAGAAAAAAACATTGAAGCATTTAAAGTTTTCTGTATGGCTAAAACCTTGAGGAACCTGTCACGGCAGATGGCAACACAACACAAACCTCACAAAAGTCTAAGGCAACGCAGTGTAGCATTTCAGTCAGTTTTGGTTTAAGTAACAACATGGTTGCTGGTGGCACCCAGCTGTGGACCTGAAGCGCACGCTGTTTGGAAATTTCGTGTCTCTCAGTTACGGGCTGATCATGCATGTTCTTTTCTGCCTCTTGTCCTCTAACAACCTCCAAGGTGCTATTCTTTCTCTTTAACCTGCTCATTTTCTACTGTATAGATTATATTTACTCCCAGTAACCATTTCACAGGGACTCTTTGAGCTTCCACATTGTTGGCTGAGGAAAGGCTGCTGTTATCAATCCAGGTCTTTCTGGTCCCCAAATCCCTCTGAATTGGCAACAGATAATATAGGGACCCTATTTTATTTCACTGTCACATTTAATAAACACGGGTCTCTCAATTCTTTCAGTAATTCATAATCTTGTTCAAAATCCGACTCCCTAGGTTATGTAAGATTATTTTTCACTCTTCCCGGAGTCCACTTCACTCAGGGAGGACTTCTCTTTCTCCCTTTAATCTTCCATGTTCGTTTCTGCTCCTGCTGTTTGTCCTGCCTCCAGCTCTTTGTTCTTTAGTGGAAATCTGCGTCTCTGCTGGCTTCGTCATCCTCACAGCCAATCTGCTACAGTGCCCCATGTCTCCTTGGTAGCTCCCAGAACTTCAATGAGGCTTTTTAGAGCACATGAGACAGAGTTTGGATCGGTCCAACTGGGCAGCAAGCTCTCTACATCTGGCTCTGAAGATGCCTAAATACTGTCCCATGTGTGATGCCATGGTACACACTTTTGGACTGGATCACATCAGGACCACTTTATACTATAACTGGATCTTCTACCAACTCAGCATGTAAAAACTGCTTTACAAGACAGTATTTCAATTTTTTTCCAAATAAAAAGCTAACACAAAGTATTGTACATTACTCAGATATCCAGAGAATATTGTGATATTTCCAGTCCTTTATAAATTGATAGAAAAGCCATTTATTTCTTTAATTATCTAAAAAATGTGCACCTATTTGTTATCTCTTAAAGAATACTTATAATGACATTATACAGCCTCCAGAAGCATGATTAGATACTTGTATACTCATCTAAATATGCTCACATTCTTAGACAATTAAATTCAATATGATATTCTAATATTTTAGCATCAAGAAATGCTGTTACAATATAGCGTACATAACTGGTGTCTTCCTGATTATTTCTTTAGAACAGATACCTAAAGTGATTTTTCCAAATCAAAGGCCAGGAATAAATTGAACTGTGTGATTGATATGGCTAACTGGCAATGCTACAGCTCCTTTTTACTTCTCTGGGTGTCAATATTCACTCCCTTATTAAATTCATTTATTTTGTAAACAACTGCACAGTAACAGGGTCTGCTTTCTGCTCATTGAAGAGACATAGACCTTGACATCTGAACCAGTCCACAGGTTGTGGGTACAGTTATGAAAATGACTCCTGGACTGGGTAGAAGGCTGTTTGTCTTTGTTTTCAGTGTCTGGCTACTGTGGCAGGACTTACGGACAAGATACCATCTGAAAGAGGACCTATTTTTAAAATATGATTTTCTTATAGGACATGTTCTTTTATGTTTAACTTATTTAAAATTGAGTGGTTATTTCAACTTCATATAAGTGGCTTCCCAGAATTTATCATCACAGGTTTTTTGTTCCTTTCACAGGAACAGTTCCATTAAGCTCCATTAAAAGGGCATTGAAAAGCATTTGGCTTCCTACAAAACAATATAAAACATAATCCCCTTTGCCATTTTACCAGAACTATTGCAACACACCAGAGAATGAGGCAGATTTACTTTTCCTTTCCATGAAGACAATAAGAGTGCCACTTGGAATAACATTTTTCAGAAATGCCGAACTAGTCTGAACTCCATCCCAGTGTGTAACATCTAATTCAGTTAGATGGGCACAGAAACTAATACAGGTGATGATCTAAGGGTAACACGAGGAGGTCTGGTGACTACGGATTTTGCTAAGTGATTCTGATTAATTTGACTGGTTTGGGGACTGAGGTATAAATATACCCTTAAAAGGTTCTTGTGTACTTCAATTCAAGATATAGTAGATATGCCTGCCATTTCTACACAGTGGAGACTTGTTTCCAAGCATCAAGCAACAGTGAGATTTGGAGTAGGACATCCATTTAATAAAGAAGTTCACAAATTATATACAGAGTAGTGGTACATATATTGCATTTAGGAAGGGAACTAACAAGAGAGAATCAGAGGCTCTATAGCGTGATTAAACTTCTGGACAATTTGTCAGTCTCACACAGCAAAAGTAAAGTTCTCATGAGAAAGCCAGGATAGCAGTGTAGCAAGGGAACCTGGCTAATGTTATGTCAGGAAGCATGACATACACGATGTATACACAGTGCTTCCCCAAGGCACAGCAGTCACCGCACCATTCGTGCTGATTTTCTACATAAAGGAGGAGAGATCCAGATGGACAGTGTCGTGGATAACTGCAATCCTCATCAGCTTGGTTAAGGTGTATCTGTAAAGGAAAATTTCAGGATATTTAGTATATTAGTAACAGTAGTTCAATGGTAAGAAATTTGGGGCTTGAAGTACTGTTGCTTCTACATAATGGCTCTGCACTGGAGAGACATCATTGATTTCAGATGTTGAAGCTGAATCATCTGAAAATTCACAAAAGAAGGTAGAATATCACATGTCTGTGATCAGACGTGTGGAAGACCTTACCTGTGTGACCCAGTCACCTGATAGTCTAAGCTAAATGGAAACCATTAACCCTTATTTGTAGACAGTCCCACATATGTCTGAGTGTCAGGAAAGAGTAAACTTGGGTGCTTACATGATCCTTAGTCAGACCATTGTGGCACTGTCCCTTTGTTCAGCTCCCCAGAAGCTAAGGAGTTTGTAGCTTTGTTCCACCTAAACTTTGTCGATGATGTGTTTGCCTTGGAACCAACTGATCATGGCCTAAAACCAAGAACAAATAAATATTCTCCTCTTAGACATTGGCTGTTACATATTATATCTCAGAGATTACAGAATATTACAAACCAAAAAAGTGTTGTTGTCACTGTTAACTGTAACTGATCACATGTTCTAGAAGCCTTTGGAACTGGTTTCTGAGGGGTTTTGGAAAGGTTTGGAGATGCAAGTTAAAGAAGTATTAGCATTCAATAAGCAGAGCCTGATGGATGATTCCAATCAGAGTTCAGAAGACCAGAATGTTGATAGAAATGTGGATGGAAAAGGTGAGGCTCAAGAGATTTCTATTAGAAGCAAAGAATCCACTGGCAGAAATTTATATCATCTTTCCTGTATCCTGAGACTTTGCTGTATACTTAGTTTAAGGAGGTGGACTAATAAATCTGAAAGAGAACATTCAACAGTATTCCAGGCTCCAGGCACTGGCATGGTACTGGTGACTCTTTTTAGTCAGATTTATGAGAATCAGAGGTAAAAGAGTAGAAAATTTTAAAAATTCATATTTCAGACCAGAAGGAAATGTGTAAAGTTGGGGCCAAGAGTTTTGGTTGCTACAGAGATTAGTGCCATTAAAAAGAAATAACCTACTTTGAACAGGAACGAGATGAAATAACAAAATGATAGCATCTCAGAAATCAAGTCCTCATGCATTGCATATTTAGTGTTGCAAAAATGTCTTTGATTTGAGAAGAGAGTCCCGGGTTGCCTGCTCAAAGAAGACCCTCCACAAGAATTGGCTTCCTAGCGCTTGCTTTAGTGCTCAGCTATAATATCTCATAAAGACTGCAGCAGAGTGGTCAAAGATGGCCTGGCTACTCCCTCCACTGACAGCAGAGCTTAGCATTGTCCACGCGATGCTGCTTTTACCGGCATGTAGTATGCAAGAGTTGTGAGGTCAGGAAGGCTTCCACCCAGACTTCCAAGAAAGACCTAAAATGAAACCATGGGAAGGAAGTCAGGGGTGCAGTGGATATTTCTGCCCTTCCTCCAGGATATTTCTGCCCAAGAAATTATAGAATCCAATGACATAGAATATGTGTCTAGTAAATCTGCACCCTGTAAGTGCAGCCAGCACAAGAGAGAGAGAGACCATGTGGGCTCTCACCTGGAATGTCAGAAAGATCAGGCCATCCAGGCTCCTCAGAACTCACATTTTAGCTGTGAGTCCAAGGGCACTGTGTGCCCTATCAGCTATGGAGCTACAGTGCTTAATGTTGCCCTGTGGGTTTTTGACTTAGCTTTAGTCCAGTTCTTTCCTATCCCCCTCTTCTTCTTTTTCAGAATAGGAACTATTACTCTGTGGCCTTTTACCTTGGGATTATGTAACCTTAAAAAATTTTATAGAGGTTTACAGCTAAAAGTCTGTGTTGAGTGTCAGAAGAGATTTGGACTTTTTAAAAATGCTGGAACTGTTGAGACTTTGGGAAAGATAATTGCATTTCTGGTTGTATTATACAAGATAGTTGCCTTATGTCAGATACAACTGTGAATTTCCTATTTTTGTTTGGAGATTACATATTATTTAATGAAATGTTTCGGGGCCTGAAATTGACTAAAGGTAATTTGGATTGTTAAAACTGATTTTTCAACTTCATTGAATAAAAAATACACAAGAAATGAGTAAAGTATATTCCTGGTTATGTCTGGGTGGGTCAAGAGGCAAGACCTTGGGTCGTATTTATGGCCATTGACCAGGTTCTATCCAGCTCTGTTCCTGTACTTTGCTTCCTACTGCTATGAACTAATGCTCATTGCTCTGCCATACCCTTCCTGCAGGATATTTCTGCCACAGATGAGCTAATCCCTGACTTTAACTATGAACAAGTGAAACCTCTCCTGTTTTAAATTGTGTGTGTTGGGTATAGGATCTGAGCTACTAAAAAGCTCACAAATATATATCTCTCCACAAAGAACACTCCATAAAGAGAAAAATAAATAATCACACGAGGGTAGCCAGAAAATAAAATCTAAAAGTAGAAAAGGGGGGACAGCATCAGGGAATCAATCAGTTAGGCAGAGTGCATACCAAGAAATAAGGGCAAATATAACTGGCACTTAGAGTAGTTTTTACCGTGACCTTAGGACCTTAGGAGATGGAACTTGGTAAGTCAACTGCAAGGTAGGGAATTCTTCAATATACCTGTTTTTCACTATTGTTTTCCTGTCTCTCACTGCCAGACTCTTGCCTATGATTTCTCCCCTCTTGCTCCTCTTTCATATGTGATTTTCATCCCTTAATTCACTTCAGAACTTCCTGATCTGCAATATGATTCTTCTAAGTTTGTTCAACTTCTTTAATTCATTCAGCAGCAGTTTCAGATTTGCACTTCTATTTTTGGAGTTAAGAGGGAGTACTTTCAGATTCCTCCATTGTTCTTGAGAACCATCTCTATCTTATCACATTTCTAATCAAACTTCAGTCTTAAATACCTGTCACCTCTCTGAGACTTTGAAAGTTTTTGTATTTCAGAGACATTTTTTAACTTTTTATTCATAAAAATTCATAATTTCAGAGGCTACTTTGACCTATCTTTATGGGTTTACTCTGTTAACAAGAATTTATAAAACACATTTGGCATTGTTTGTTCACCTTTTTTTGAAGTGTTTTCTTTTTCAAATAAAAGTGAATTCTATTCATCTCATGCTGATTTTAAATAAACACTGGAATCTGCCCTTTGATCAACTCAGTGTACATATTCATGAGAGTTGGGTTATTGCATTTGTATCAATTTGCGTATTATCAGAAACTTTTGGAAAATCACATTTAATTATACTACTGCCTTCCAATTTTAGATATATCACTCCAAGAAGAAAACTGAACATACGTTGGAGACAGCTCCAAAACTTGGACTATTTACCCCACTATTGCTAGCAGCTCAATCCTCACTTGTACTCTTTGCATCACACATCTTCCCAAACTATATTACTTATAGGAAATATTCTCCAGTAACTATTCACATCAAGCCCAGCATCTTGTTGTGTATTTGTGTATTTTGTGTTTATAGTGACTACTACAGTATGGAGTCGTGGAATGCGTTTGTCCTGAAGCCTAGGTTCTATCTTTCTTTATGGACTACCTGCCTGTTTGCTTGTCTTGCTAGTTATTCCAATATAAAGTTTAAAGCAATGCTATGAAAAGAGCAGGCATTTACTAATACTAATTGCATGGGAAAATGACTATAACTTATCTGCTAAATGTTTTTAGTGTCATGCTCTTTGCTGAGTTAAGCAAAATTATTAAGTCATCCTCAGCGTTACTGGGCATCTCCATGTGATCCACTCTATGAGGAAGCCACACATCTCATATGATTCTTGCTCTCCTGATTCTAGCTTTTGCTCTAAAATTGCCTCTTCTCCAATTAGCACATGACTCTAAAATCAGGTATCAATTTTAAGTATTATAGAGTCATAGTTGGCACCAACACACTACACAAATACGGAATATTCATGGGTGGTCATTTTCCATCCTGAATATACATACAAATCTATGTCTAGAAATGAGTACTGCTTCTCAGCATCTGTTCTGTCTTTGCCCCAGTTAAATGTTCACACCGAAGCTTTTTTAGAAAATACAAGCATTGCCCCCAGGTTCAACTCAATCTTGATAAAGTCTGCTTTGCACAACATCTCTAGTTCCTCAGTGCTTGAGCTCTAGATTTACCTAACTACCCTCATTCAGGAACCCAAAACCCAAGTGCATGCTCACTAAGCTGTAGCCATTCTCCATGACTTCCACCATGTATTTAAAATACATGTGACCAGATATTTGTTCTGATTCCTGATTTATGCTTGAGTTTTCCCAGTCAGAAGTAGAGAAATTTAAAAGAAAAAAAACAACCCTTAGTTCATTTGGCTGATGTCAACCCTGATAAGCCATCCAGTTCTTGCCGGTCTCCTCTTCAGAAACAAGGCATATCTTCTGCCTACAGCCACTGGCTCCAAACAAAGCTCAGAATGCCTCACCTGTCTGCCAGTTTTGGCACTGCTGGTACCACAGAGCCCACATGCACACGTCAGTTCAGGTCATGCCAAGGATGCCAGAGACTTCCAACTTTATGATTTGGGCTACAAGATTGAGGCTTCAGACTGAACAAGGAGACCCGGGACCTGGAACCTGGGGAAGTAGACCCTGGTTGTTTCCCTAGCTAACTTTCAACTATGTTGTCTCTTAAAGAAGCAGCCATGGGGTATGCGGTGAAGTCCATCAATTATAAATGTTCCTTAAAGGAAAAATATACTTCTGGTCTCGAGCATGCCCATGACAATTATATAGAAGTCTTTTGGATCTCAGTAGAAAACAACTAATATTAAGAAATTCTTAATACCAAGGTCTTTAATTAAGATATAAGATTTCTCAGTTCTAAGGTTTTAGAGGTTCATCTCTCAAGCTTCTGAGCACACCTCCCCGTGTCTCATCAGTGTGACAGGCTCGTGCCTCCTCTCTGTCATAGTGCACTGGGACTGAATGCTGAAGCTCTCTACCCACAGAGACTGTTTCTAGATACAGCTCTTTGCCCTGGTGTGGGTTGTATGCAAGTTGTTATAATCACTCTGTAACTATTGCTAACAACACATTGACTCAGCCAGGACATGAGTTCCAGCCACAGGGATAAAGTTCTGAGGACAAAATACTGACCTAAACTCCTGGATTTAATGTTTGTGTATCTCAATCTATCCAAGCAACTATAGCAAAATTGTTTCTAGATCTTTATCTAGAAAATTCTAAGGTAAGTGGGGGCAGGGGATCATAGCTACAAAAGGTAAAGTGTGTTCACAGAACTCTAGAAAGTGGCCCCCATGATATCTACTCATATGGATCAGGGGATGAACATTATGAGAAATGGGTGAAAGATATGGACCCTCCTTAATTGAAAATTGTTAAGGTCCCAAATATTAAATTCTGTCAACAATCTGAATACTTCCTAAACCCCTAACCTTTACCTATGAGTTCCAAGATAATGACTGCTAAAACAAAGTCCATCAAGGATCATTAACCACTCCATGTCAAGACTTGAGTAAGTACTGAGTTCTGAATCTTTCTTTGTTCACATTTTAAATTTAACATTTCTTGCAAAATAGATTAACACATACTTAAATTCAGTGTTGAAATTCCAGAGAACAAAGCATACTTCTTGTCATCTGGAAACCTGACAGAATGGTAACAATACAGTTTCAAAACCAGACTTATCAAATAAGAATAGTTTCAACAAGCCCGAAGATGGTATGTTTACTCAACAATTAAAAAACTGATCCACCAAATATAAAAATGTACTGAGACTACTTATAAGCATAAAATGTTATATGAGCTATAATACATTGAAAATTCATCATGCATTTTCTAATTTGCAAGACTATATCTATCGTCAAAATGTTTCCCACCTACTCAAATATTACATTCCTTGAAAATTTTCATGCATCTGCCACTGAATCAAAAGGGATTCACTCCCATTCCCTTGTTACCTGACTTTGTAACATTCTTTACACAATTTTATCCATACTAAGATATTTTCATCTTTTAATCAATAATACAATCATGTAAGTTGCTCTGTACATAAAATCTTGAGCACATGCACCAAAATGCTAAAAGCTCACATTTTTGAACACTGTAAGCCAGTGTTCAAGGTAGTAATTCATTTAATCCCCAAAGGCCTTGTTAGGCAGCTGGTAGTACTATTCTCATTTTCAGATTGTCTAAGTAGCCAATGCAAAGACCCATAATAATTTAATAATGTTTGGAAGATATGATGGTGCACAATTAATCTGGGTTTCATTTTCTGCAATTTAAAATAACATGCATATCAGAAACTATGTCTTACATACTTCATTTTCCAAAGATTTATGATTCTGATGCAGAATTGCATATAACTTCCTTGAAACTTTATTTCCAAATTCAACAGGGTGCAATTTTCTATTTTCTTTTTTTTTTTATTTAAAGAGAAAAAAGAAAGGACATAAAAAACAAAGCAGTGAAAGGGTACAAGTAATACAGAATTTCAAGAAAAAATATACAGTAAGAAATCACTAGTTAATAGGTTACATATTGTCTTCCTAGAAACAGTTGTCCAAATTATAAAATTAAAGCATATAAAGTGGACTTTCCTACAGTGATATTGGAGACAGTTCAGTTTAATGATCCAACAAAAGCTCACTAATATGGTTTTTCATCCTACACACTCAACATGCCCACGGTTATATCTCTTAGTCCAGCTTCCTTTCCTCTCTTTTTTACAATAGCAATTACACTTTTGGGGTTTTATTACTTCCACAGTTCTTATTACTTTTTTTTGAAGAGAATAAAACCAAACGTGACTAAGCAAAACAGAGACAGAACAGAAGGGTGGGTATAGTACATGATGCAAAAATAGAACACCAGGGGATCAAAAGTGGTTACCATTGTGCCTCTTGTTATTTTTAAATTGAGTTGCCTATATCATCAGGTATAATAGAATTGATCAAAACAGTACAGAATAAGACCAATAAAACCTACACTGGAGACCTTACAGGACTTCAAAAAAAATCTAATAGTCAAACCATAATGGGCATCATAGTATATCTTATTGCCTTCAAAGTGGTTGCCTATACTCTCAAAATTGATACTATCAAACAAAATAGAATATAGAATAATCAGACAGAACAAGATGGGGAGAGCAATATTGGGGTTCAAATCAGGTTAATAGGAAAACAAAAAAGTTACTTTAATATGTCCCACTATTTTTAAATTTAGTTTTCCCTTAATTAAAAAATGAGAGAAAATAGATTAATTTTAAAAAGGGGGCGATTGAGATAAAAGAGGACATTGTAACAGAACAATGCAGGTCAGAACCAAACAATCTAAGCATCATTGTGTTTCACAACCAGATAATCTAACATAATAGTAGTCGCCATAGTGCCTCTTTCCTTGAATTATTTGAGTATAAATTCATATGCTATAGCATCAAGCATATCAAGACAGTGTGAAGCCATTCAAGAGAATGAAAGAATTACAAGGTATTTAGAACCAGCTAATAGAAAACAAACAATGGTTTCTATATTATCTCTTTGCCTGTAAAAAATTTTATTTGTACTATCACATATAGTGAAATATAGTAAGATACATGTTAATACCAGTGGAAACAGATGTACCACAGCTTGATAGGACTTAAAACAAGATGATATTAAATCAGCACTAGCTTTGATGTTGTGTTGTTTTCTTCAAAATAGCTATTCGTACTATCACAGATACTAAAATAGTACAACCCAGGTTAAAACCATTGCAATTAATGTATGAAAACATTATATGGCTTCAAACCAGTATGATTGGGAATCATGATTACCACATACTTTTATGTATTCTTATCATTTCTTACACTAGGGAAATTATTTGGTATTTATACATGTGAGTTTGATTTATTTCACTTATGAGTATAGTCTCAAGCTGTGTCCATATTTTTATAAATATTTCAATGTGATCATTCTTTATAGCTGAGTAGTACTCCATTGTATAAAAATACCACAACTTTTTTATCCATTCTTCAGTTGATGGACAGTTAGGTTGTTTTCAAGATCTGGTTATTACAAATTGTGCTGCTATAAACATGGGTACACATATATCACTGTGGTATGACACTTTCAGTTCTTCTGGGGATATGCCTAGAAGTGGTATAGCTGGGTCAAATGGGGCTTCCAGGCCCAGCTTACTGAGAAATCTCCAGACTGACCTCCACAATGGTGGCACTAGTCCACACTCCCACCAACAGTACAGGAGAGTTCCTTTTTCCCCACAGCCTCGCCAGCATTTGTTGTTGGTGATTTTCTTAATCTTGGCCATTCTTTCAGGAGTGATATGAAATTTCAGTGTGGTTTTAATTTGCATTTCTCTAATGACTAATGATGATGAACATTTTTCATATATTTATTTGCTGTTTGTATTTCATCATCTGAAAATTGTTTATTCATCTCAGATGCCCACTTTTGGATTGGGTCTTTGAATTTTGAGTGTCTGATTTTTTTTTAATTCTTTATATGTTTTAGACAGAAGTCCTTAGTCTGAGGGGCAGTTCACTAAGATATTTTCCCAGTTTGTGGGTTTTCTTTTCACTATGCTGGAGATTTCTTTTGACATGCACAAACTTTTTAATGAGAGGTGATCCCAGTTATTGACTCTGGGAAGTATTTCCCATGCGGTTTGAGTCCTATTCATGAATTCTCTACCTACCCATATGTCTTCAAGGCTTTTACCCAATTTGTCTTCCAATAGATGTAGTGTTTCTGTTTTAATATTTAGATCTTTGATCCATTTAGATTTTCAGAGTTTGGTGATAGGCATGGGTCGAGTTTTAGTTTTCGGCATATGGAGAGCCAGTTTTTCCAACACCATTTACTAAAGAGACTGTCATTCTTCCAGTGAACATGTTTGGCCCCTTTATCGAAGATAAGGTGGTTGAATGTGTTTGTAGTTGTGGTTGTATCTTCTAATCTATTCCACTGATCTTTTGCTCTGTTTTGGTTCCAGTACCATTTTGATTTTACTACGGTTGCTTTGTAGTATAACTTCAAGTCAGGGATTGTGATACCTCCTGCCTTGCCTTTGCTGCTTAGAACTGTCCTTGCTATGCTATTCTAGGTCTTTTCTTGCTCCAGATGAATTTTAGGAGTGATTTCTCTAGTTCTTTGAAGTATGTTGATGGTATTTTTGTCGAGATTGCTTTGAATCTGTATAAAAGTTTTGGGAGAATGGTCATTTTCACAATATTTATTCTTCCTATCCATGAGCAAGGGATGTCTTTCCATTTTCTAAGATCATCTTCAATTTCATTTTCCAGTGTATTATAATTTTCCCTGTGTAGGTCTTTCACTTTCATGAGAGTAATTCCTAAATAATTTCATTTTTTTTTTTGGTTGCTAGTGTGAAGGGTGTGGCTTTTCTTATTTCTCTCTCTGTGACTTTGTTGTTAATGTATAGGAATGCTGTTGTTTTTTGAGTATTGGTTTTATATCCAGCTACATTCCTGAATTTATTTATTATATCTAGGAGTCTTTCAATGGAGTTTTGGGGATCTTCTATATAGAGTATCATGTCATCTGAAAATAATGATAGCTTAACTTCTTCTTTTCCTATCTTTATGCCCTATATTTCTCTCTCTTGTCAAATTACTCTGGCTAGTATTTCCAGTACTATATTAAATAGGCGTGGTGATAAGGGACATCCTTGTCTTGTGCCTTATTTTAAAGTAAAGGCCTTCAACTTTTGGCCAGTTAGTATGATATTGGCTGTTGGTTTGTCATAGACGGCCTTGATTATATTGAGGTAAAGACCATCTATTCCAATTTTCTGCAAGGTCCTTATCATAAATGAATGTTGGACCTTATCAAAAGGTTTTACTGCATCTATAGAAATGATCACGTGATTCTTACTTTTGGCTCTATTGATATGGTGGATTACATTTATTGATTTACGTATATTGAACCATCCTTGCATGCCTGGGATGAATCCCACTTGGTCATGGTGTAAGATCTTCTTGATAATTTGCTGCATCCTATTTGCCAATATTTTATTGAGGATTTTTGCATCTGTATTCATTAGGGAGATTGATCTGTAGTTCTCTTTTTCAGTTGGGTCCTTCTCAGGTTTTGGTACTACAGTAATATTTGCTTCTAGGAATGATTTAGGAAGGATTGCTTCCTTTCAATTTCACTGAAGAGTTTGAGGAGTATTGGCATTAGGTCTTCTTTGTACTTCTAATAGAATTCTGCAGTGAATCCGTCTAGGCCTTGGCTTTTCTTTGTAGGTAAAGATTTAATTGCGTTTTTTATTTCATTAATAGAAATTGGGTTATTCAGCAGTTTTACATCTTCATGATCTAGCTTTGGTACTTCATATGCTTCTAGGAATCTGTCTATTTCCTCCGTGTTATCAAACCTTTGAGAGTAGAGGTTTTCGAAATAGGTGTTGATGATCTTCTGTATTTCTATAGGGTCTGTAGTGATTTCTCCTCTTTCATTCCTTGTTGCATGAATTTGAGCTTTTTCTTCCCTTTTTTAAACAAGGTTGGCTAGGGGCTTGTCAATTTTATTTATTCTTTCAAAGAACCAATTCTTTGATTCATTGATTTTTTTGGATTTTTTCTAGTCTCTATTGCATTGATTTCTGCTCTGATTTTTATAATGTCTTCTCTTCTTTTGGCTTTGGGCTTGACTTGCTCTTCTTTTTCTAGATGTTTGAGGTGTAACATCAGGTTATTTATTTGTATTTGTTCTGTTTTCCTGATGTGCGAACTCAGTGCAATAAATTTTCCTCTGAGGATAGCTTTCATTGCATCCCACAGATTCTGGTAACTTGTATTTGTGTTTTCATTTTCTTGTTGGTATTGTTTAATTTCTTCTTTAATTTCCCCTGTGACCCACTGATTACTCAAGACTGTGTTATTCAGTTTCCATGTGTTAGTGGGAATTTTGCAGTATCTTTTATCATTAATTTCTAGTTTCATAGCGCTATGGCCCAATAGCATGCAAGGGGTAATTTCAACCCTTTTGCATTTATTTAAATATGTGTTGTGAATTAATATATGATGTATTTTAGAGAATGATTCAGGCACTGCTGGGAAGAATTTGTATTCTGTTATTGTTGTGTTCTGTTATTGTTCTGTATATATCTATTAAGTCCATTTGTTCACAGGTGTGATTCAGTTCTTTTAGTTTTTACTGATTTTCTGTCTGGTTGATCTGTCCATTGGTGTCAATGGTGTGTTAAGATCTCCTGTTAGAGTTATGTTACTGTTAATTTGGTTTTTCATTTCTGTTAGGACCTGTTTTATATAACTGGGTGATCTGGTATTTGCTGCATATATATTTAAGATGGTTATCTCTTCCTCTTGGAGTTTTCCCCTAACTAGTCATGTAGTGACCTTCTTTATCCCTTCTGATCATTATTGGCTTGAAGTTCACATTGTCTGAAAACAGAATAGAGCCACTCCCACTTTTGGGGCGGTTCCTGTTGCATGAAGTATTGTTTTCCTTCCTTTTACTTTCAGTCTGTGGGTATTCTTTTGAGTTAGATGGGTTTCTTGTAGACAGCATATGCTTGGATTTTGTTTCTTGATCCATTCTTCCAGTCTGTTTCTTTTAATTTGTGTATTGAGACCATTTACATTAATGGTTATAACTGTTATATATTGGTTTATTTTTGACATGTTATCTTTCTGCAGTTGCATCTTTATCTTTCTGTTCTGTTTAATTGTTTGTTTAGTGGTTTTTTTTCTAAATGTATCCAGGCTGTCTTTCAGTATTCTTTGCAGGGTTGGCTTGGTGATCATGTAGTTTTTCAGCTGTTCTTTGTCATAGAAGTATCTTATTTCTCCATCCATTTTGAAGGACAGTTTTGCAGGGTACATCAGTCTAGATTGGAAATCATTTTCCTTTAGGATCTGAAATACTTCTCTCCATGCTCTTCTTGACTTTATTGCTCATGCTGAGAAATCTCCTGTGAGTCTGATAGGTTTTTCTTTATAAGTGATCTGTCTTTTCTCTCTGACAGCTTTTAATATTCTATTCTTTTGTGCAATTTCTGGGATGACCATCATTCTGTGTTTGGGTGTAGTTTTATTTTGGTTAAGGCTATTTGGAGTTCTATATGCTTCATTGATCTTGATATCAGTTTCCAATCTCATCTTTGGGAAATTTTCAGCTACTACTTCTCTAAATATCCTCTTGACATCCTTTATGTTGTCCCTTTCTTTTTCATTTATCCCTATCAACCTTATGTTGTTCCTCTTTGCGTCATCTTGGAAGTGTTGAATTGTTATTTCCTGATTTCTTATTTTTAAAGATCTTTCCTTTCCTGTTCACTGGCTGCAATCTTGTCTTTGAGGTCTCAAATTCTATCTTCACATTCTTTGAGGCAGTTTTTACAACTTTTGATGGAGTTTTTGATTTCCTGTATATCTCTTTGCATCTGCTTTATATTCTGTTTGTTTCTTATATTGTTCATCCAGGGATTCTATCTTTTGGTTTAGTTCCTCCAATTTTTTTTAAATGTGTCTTCTTTAGATATGTTCAGCATCTCCTTCATTTCTTTTATCATTTCTTCTTTTACCTGAGAGATTGTTTCTAGTTTGAATTCCTTTAAGGAATTCCCAGAGTTGTTTCTTTATTTCAGTTAGTATTATGCCAGGTATTTCAAGTATGTGGCATATATTTTTTTCTATGCCCATGGCTCCTATGCTTTCTTGGGATGGGCTGAATGTTTGAGATTGCATTTTGGTCTTTCATTTTGTCATTTTCATATATTTTCAAGCTTCAAGTGTTGTTCCAAGTGAGGTAGAGAAGTCAGCCAGGCTGGACCGGGTTTTGTGGCTTGGCAGGACTCACTGTTCCCACCAGGAAGCCGTGGTCAGTCCGTCAGGCAAGGGAGAGAGTTCTGCCAGGCTGGAGTGGGATTCCCTGCCCTCTCCTGACTCACTAATCCTGACAGGAAGCCGCAGCGTGGCCCCCAGGCAAGGGAGAGAGTTTCGCCAGACTGGGGCAGGATTCCCTGCCTCCACTGGACTTACTAGTCCTGACAGGAAGCAGGGACCTGGCCCCCAGGCAAGGAAGAGAGTTCTGCCAGGCTGGGATGGAGTTCCCTGCCTCCACTTGACTTACTTGTCCTGACAGGAAGCCCCAGTTTTCTATTTTCTAAACAAAGGATTTTATGTTTGAATATTTGGCAAGAATAACAGCAGAATGTCCATGTCTCAGTAATATTGCTCCTGTAAGACAAGTGTAAGGTGACTATACACATCTCTCTGCAGAAATTAGATTGGGTCCTTCAGTCTGTCTGTAGACCTTAAATGAGCTTAGTTTTACTAAGTCTCATCTCCACCTGTTACAACTTTATAGAGAAAACAAATAATAAGTCTAATGCAGAGGCATATTTTGCATGTTTTCTGCAAAGTGTGGTACAGCATTGCAACATTAGAACAATCCACAGCATGCAGGACTTACTGGCAGAACTTTCCAGCCCTGTCCCTGAGAGATTTACTCAAGAGGAATCTATTTACTGGTCTCCTCACAAAATCATTCAAGATTTTTAACTTACAGTTGTTTTCCTGATGAAGATCAGTTGGAATAGAATCTGATGCTTTACATTGTATTTACTAAACACTTTATTTCAGAAGAATTTTTAAATCTACCCACTCTACACTCCCTAAAAAGGAGAAAGAAACAAGAGATGAGGGCAAATTAAATCAAGCAGGAGAAAACACAAGGGAGAGAAAAAAATAAAAGTTAAGAAAATAGAAAAGAGGTGTATATTCCACAGTCTGAGGACCTGTCTTCCAGTTTTTAACAGTACTATTTCACATTGTTCTACTTCTTGAGATGATTCCTTTTGCTAAAGATTATATGCTTCCATTCTTCTGTCTCCCACTAAGTAAAAACTTTCAAGTAGAGGATGCCACGGTATATAGAAAGAGTTTTCCTAATAACAGGACTAATATATCATTCAGTCTCATGATTAATGATACATGATTTAATACCAGAGAAGAAAAGACTCTAATTGGTGGGCAATTACATTGCATTCAACTCTATTAGATAATGGAATACAATAACAAAATTGTGGGGACGTTATCAACACTTTTCCACCATTAAAGAATTGTTCTGATCCTTGTCAATCTGATTGTATTTCTCACATGATATTATAAATATTTAGGGAAATCATAAACCCGTCACAGGATGTGAAAATTGCAGCACAACCAAAGCATTTTTACATGCCTTCAATTCATGTGGAAGTAAATATTTTGGGGCTATTTGACAGTCTTCATTTTCTTTCATCATGATATG
Organism: Cavia porcellus; assembly: GCF_034190915.1. Taxonomy (NCBI): domain Eukaryota; kingdom Metazoa; phylum Chordata; class Mammalia; order Rodentia; family Caviidae; genus Cavia; species Cavia porcellus. The sequence continues at coordinate 77,087,744 of NW_026947490.1, forward strand.
CACATTGACCGTCTGCTGTCACGCTGCTATTGACACAAACAGCTGTTTGCATTCTGCCAATAAAAACAGCATTGATGCTAAGAAGCATTTTAGAATATCGATCCCTTGCAGTCTCATAGAATCCAAAGGTGCTCTTTATTATCTCTTATAACCCACGGCCAGAAAAACAATTCCCAGTCTCAGATTTCAGACCATTATCTAAGTGCTGAGGCTGTCACTGCTACCCTATAACAACCAGTGCTTTCAGTGTGAGGCTCTGTAACTGTACAGCAGGGGGAGATTCCACAGAAACTCTATTCCAGCTTTAAAGAAGAACAGGGCAGATTAGGAGAAGGATTTTCTCTGAGGAACCTGTCTGACGGAGATCCTGCACCAGCCTGGCTTCTACACACTCACAGAGCTTCGCTCTCAACAGCTGCCTGCGATTCCAGCTCTGCCTTCCCAGCCCATGACTGAAAGACACTCCTGTCACCAAACATGCTACGGTTACACCAAAAGTAAACCAGAAATCTTTACCTCTCCGAACACCAGTGCTAACTAATGCTGCCTGAGAAGAACATACACGGATCTGAGTGGTTTGTGCCTGAGTTTTTGATGCTCATGGTGTCCTGAATTAATATGCCTCTGTGGACTGAAAAGATGTTCACAGGCCTCTGGTTGAATGCCATACACAAGTCTTATATAATCTATTGATGATGATGTTGTTGTTAGTAGAAGTAATAGTAATGGTAGTAAATATTTGTATTGTGTGTAAAGCTTCAAAAAAGTAATCAACTAATTGATACACTGATGGATAGATATAGATTGCCTATGTAGATGCAAAATAAAGAATTTTTTTAATAAAATTAAGAGTAAATTAAATATTTCAGTTTATCCTGGTTTTTGTTTTTTTCAAAAAATAAAGTTTAATTTCAGGAATGTACCAAGAATCTCCATTCTTGGGAGATAATTTTGCTCTATACATTTAATTTTTGAAGTAAAATTTCTTGGCCTTTAGAGATGAACTTATGTCCCCTTGATGAAAGAGAGAGGTAAATAAATATATTTCATAACCGACCAGAATTTATTCCTTTTGTTCTTATGACAGATGCATTAGGTGACAGCAGACATTTGCAATGTAAGAGGTGAAGCAGAACTAAGTTATCGTCACCTGGTTGATCAGGCCAGTCTTCTTTAATTAAGATCCAGAAAAAGAGCTAAATAAGGCAAATGAATAAAGTAAGTAAGATTTAATACTTTGTTTTCTGTTTTTCATTTTCAAAGGTTATCTTAATTTTAGTATAACTCCTCAGATCTTACCATCATTAAAAAAAGCATGTCTACCTACACTCTGTGTCATATGCAAGACACGATATCTTCACAAATCTTTCCTGATATGGGGTAAATATATATACATTAGATAAAGTGGACATTGGATATACAGTAGTAAAACCATTCTATAATTATAATAAAGTTAATTTAGCCACATGAATGAACAGAGCAGCAAATATATAAAGTACCCCAGTACCGATAAAAACGAAAAAGACCAAACAAAAAAAAAAAAAAAATATATATATATATATAGTAACTATTACTAAGAATAAACCATAATGCAATAATAATTTGTATCTTCAAACTTCTACTCTCTGCAATAGACATAAAGGCAAAAAAATTCCACAACAACAAAACAAGAACAGTTGAATTATACTCTAAACAAAATGAACTCAATGAACAGCTTCAGAGTATTGTATCCAACAGCTACTGACTGGGTGCATTCCTCTCATCAGCATATGAAACGTTTTTCAGGATAGATTACATAACAGACCACAAGGAAAAACAACTGTCAACCAATTGTTAAAACACTGAAATCATACTGAGTATCCTTTATGACTGTAATAAAAATGCTAGAACTTAATAACAATAAAAAACTTCATAAAGTATATGAATATGTGGAAACTGAACAAGTTGCTTTTGAGCAACCATGGGATCAAAGAAGAAATGAAAATAGTTCTTGAAATAAGGGAAGGTGGGGTACATATTTCAACCTATGTGATGCATAAAAAGCAATACTAAGAGGTAAACTTATAGTAATCAATACCTGCATGAATAAAAGCAGACAATTCCCAAATAAATAACCTATGGATGCATCTCAAGACACAGGGAAACAGAAGTTAACTAAGTTTAAAATTAGTGAAAGAAAAGGAATTGTATAGATCAGAGCATAAGTAAATGAAATAGAGACTAAACATAAACACAAAGGACCAATGAAACAGAGTGAGTTCTTTTGAAAGGATAAACAAAACAGATAAAATATTAGGTAGAATAGCTAAGAAATAAAAAAAAATCAGATATGAAAGGGGAACTACACTTGACACTATGGGAAACAAAGTATCATCAAAGATCACTGAATAATTTTAATTTGATAACCTTTAAAAGATTGAAAAATTGCTGGAGACACACTCTCTATCATGATTAAATTATGGAGAAATACAAAACCTGAACTGATTAACAAGAAGTGATGAGTTTGAGTCAATAATAATATCTCCAATTAATGAATGACCAGGACCAGACAACTTTTTGCTACACTCTTCTGAACCCTTGAGGAAGTAGCATCAATACTCCCTAAGTTATTTTTTTAAAAAGGAGGAGGATGGAAAAATTTTTCCAAATATATTCTGTGACAAAATCATGACCTTGATGCCAATATCAGATAAGGACAAAAAATAACAGGTCATTAACCTTGATATATATATCCAGTGCTGGGATTACAGGTGTGCTATCACACCTGACACTAAAAGCATATATATCTCCTTAATTATCTCGTAGCAACAGCACATTAAAAACCTAATGCACCATGATCATGACATTCAACCAAGGGATTCAAGATTTTCTATATAAGTCAACATTAATAGAACCAAGCAGAAACATATGATGAGCTCATAGCCACTTGATGAACATCCCTTTTATCAGTGATATTCAGTGTTTTATCATAAAAAGTACTGAATAAATTAAGTATTGAATGAACATGCTTTAAAACAGTAAAGCCCATTTATAATACACCAATAACTAATATTATTTTGAATGGCAAAAATCTGGATCTCAAATATCTGAAAAAAATCCTCCTTTAACATCACTTCTTTCTTCCACATAGTGCTATCAAGCTGTGGCCAGAGGAACCAGATAAGAGATAGAAATGAAATGTACCTGTATGGCTTCTCTCTGGGTTACACCCAAAACCTCCTGATGTCACAGGGGCTTTTTCAGAGGTAGCTGAATGTGTGATTGTTTAAGTGCAGTGCTAGGGTTAAGGGTGCTAGGATTAATTGTGGGTGACTACTCAATTAGTCCTTTGATTGGTCTGACACCACCCTAATCCCAGGAGCCTGGATACCTTATAAGGCAAACAAAGACACTTCGCTTGTCTCTTGCTTGGTTTGTGCCATCTGTCCCTCATGAAGTGTTTCTGCTCTGCAGTGCCTCTCTCCCAGGCCACACAGCCTTGGAGCTATTTGGCTCTAACAAGACAAACTGAGCCAAGTTGACAATTGCCCCTTTAATTTTGGGTGTTGGGTATTCTGTCTCATCAACAAGAGAAAAATAACTAAAAACATCATCCAAATTGGGAAAAGAATTAAATTGTCACTGTTTGCGGGTGACATGACGTTATGAATAAAATACCCCAGATTCCACTAAAAAAAGGATTTTGGATAATTTTCCCATAAAGAACGGATAAGTATTTAAAGAGACAGATATATTTAGCTGGACTTAAATACTGTGTAGTAAACACATAAACAAACATCACGTTAGTCTATTAAAATATACAATTGTAGACTATAGCATCAATTATGATAAACATAATTAATGAGACAATTCTTGTGAATAACAATATTTGGAATATGTAATAATTGGAACAACGTAATGTTTTATGGAACACTTATGCAATAAATGGTGCATAACATGCAATTTTATGCAACAATTTAAGTAAAAGTGACTGTTTTTGTTATTCAGTTAAAACCACCTTTTTCTTTTTTTGAGACAAGGTCTCACTAAGTTGTACAGGTTTGTCTTGAACTAACTACATAATCTAGGCTGACCTCAAACTCACAGCAATCCTCCTGCCTCAGCCTCTGGAGTGCTGGGATTACAGGTGTGCTATCACACCTGACACTAAAAGCACACTTTAAAAAACTTACTTAATTGTGGAATCTCTGAAATGAGATAGGAAAGTAAATGAATAAGTTTTAATAATTTAAAAAAATTAATAAAAGAGTAAAACTTCCTCAGATTTGACATTTTTGTTTATAAATGTGCTCAGGATGAAAAATAGATTAGAAGAATTAAGTTATGTGAAATAGAAATATAGAAATCAAAGGACCCAAGTTGAATATACCCTGTTGGATGTATTCGATTTGTATTACCTGCTTCTCCCTAATTTCTGCCACTTTATGGTTGTTAGGACCAAAAATCTAACCCACTCAACATAAAAGAAGAGATTTATTTTGGCTTACAATTCCCATGAGTTCAGGACACGACTAACTGGGCTGAATGAAGAGAGCATGGCATATTCAGGCTATTCACACCATGGAAGCCAGGAAGCATAGAAAGACTGAGAGCTCAAGGTGAGAGTTTACTTGTTCAAGTGCAAGCTCAGGGATCTACCCCTACAAGCCAGGTCATATCTTCAAACATGAAACTTTTGGGAGATACTTTAGACCAAATCATATCATTTTGGCTCTGAGCTCCAAAAGTTTCACATTTATATCATTACACAAAATGCATCTAGAACATCTCTAAGTGTAACCAAATGCTTAAGTTTCAGCATAGCTGAAAATTTCAAGCCCACAGTCATCTGTGAGACTCAATATAAACACTTATCTGTGAGCTGGTTGTCAATGTAAGCACAAGCTGGTTCCCCTTTCACCATAGCGGCTGTGGTCTCTGAATAACCGGATGTCTGCCATCAGTGACATACTTCTCTAGGCAATAATGAAATTGCAGGCTTTACAGACACTCTCTTCTCAAATGAAAGATTTACAGATTTAAAAAAAATTTTATTTAAGACTAAACAAAATAGAAAATGGGTAGAATAATACATACTTTCAAAGAAAAAATAAACGGTAAGGAATGACTAGTTGATGATTACATATTGTCCTCTTACAAATAGTTGTTCAAGATACAAAAGTGAAACACATAAAGTGGGGATTCAAATTACAAGAATGCAAACAGTTCTGTTCAACGATCCAACAAAAACTTAGTAATAGGTTTTCAATCCTATACACTTAAACATACATGCAGTTATCCATATCTTCATTTATATTGAGATTAAACAAACCAAAGCAGGCTAAAATCACTCTGAACAAAGAATAATACTATTGTTGGATTTCACACCATGATACTACGGGATCAGCACTGGGTGCTGTAGTGTCTCTTTTTCTTCAAAGTAGTTGTTCATTTCATCAAGCGTAATAAGATCAGTTCTTGTAAACTTTATGGGTCCTACACATGCATGAGTCTTAACATGTATTTCTATCCTTTCTATATTAGAGAGAGAAACAAAGCAAGACAAACAAAAGGTCTTCCTATAAACACATGAAATATAAAAGACATATAAAACTGCTGTACAAGGAGTTCTATCATGGTTACTGTGTTGTCTCTTGTTATCTTCAATAAAACTGGCTATATCATCAAACATAGTATAATTGAATATAGCAGTACATAAGAGTAATAATAAAAACACAACTTTGTAGATAGTGTAAAACTTAAAAAATGGGTACTAATCAAATCAGAATGGGTATTGTAGTGAAACTTGTCATCTTCAATATAGTTGCCTATACTTTCAGACTTGATACTATCAATCATAACAGTTTTGAATAAAGTCTGTCAATATCAAATAGCAATCAAACAAATCTGATTCTTCTCTTTAATGTTTATCTTTTCAGTAGTTAGGCTTTCCTTTACCCAAACTTTGCAGTTGCTTTTTCTTACAAAGCTGCAAACCTTTCAGAACAACTTTGCTATTTGCCCCTGAGTCTAGCCTTATCAATGACTTAAGCAGTCAGCAGTATACAAAAGCCTAAAGTTTTAGCCTGACTTGAAACTTCCATTTCCAGATTAATTATGTTTCCATGCTTTATCCCAGATTTCTGCAAAATTTCAGGACATGGGCAAAATAGAGACATATTTTCTGCTACAGAGTCCAACGCACGACCAAACAACACTTCCTGATTCTAGCCCTTAATGTCTGCATTCCTGGCAGCATTACGATCTTCCAGTTCCAGTCAGGACACTTTGATTGCAACATTCTAGGACTTTTGGATCTTGCATATCTAAATCTTTTCAAACTCCTTCTGCAAACTTGTCCCAAAGGCTTCTGAACCTCACGATGAGCTGTAGACACAGCAACTGCCTTGCTCTTCTGTCATGGTTTTTCACTGTCACTCACTTTTATGTCCCTGGAACAAAATATCTAACACCTGATACTTACAGGATGTTGTAATCAGGGGTTGTACACAGAACAATTAGGATCAAGACTTGGAGTTTATAATATTATCTTTATAATGATCACCAGGAGTTAACACAGGAAAATGCAGGAAATCTATACACAACACCAAAGACATAGATTATTTAGTCAAGAGCCTAAATCCCACAGGAATGTCCCACATGAGTCCAGATAAAAACCCAGAGCTCAGGACAATACCTTCCACAAGTCCAACTATAGGTCCAGAGCTCACAAGAAAGATTCATACCAGTCTCTTTATGGATCCGTGCTGGGAAGAACAAAGAGTCAGTGGTGGAAGCCAGAAAGTCTACACCAGTGGGATGAAGGAGCTGTGTTAGTGGGATGAGGATTCTACACTGGAGCTGAGAAGTCACACTCACAACAAAGACCAGGACTATTCTGAAAGGCACCGCTTCTATCCTCAGCGATACGGAGGCCCCAGGCTCCTCTGATGATAAGCACAGTAGGGTATTGCCAGGAAGCAGCATGATGAGTTCATCCTGGAGACCAAATAGCACACGTCTTCCCCTCCAGAGCCAGGAAGCAATGCTCCATGTGAGGACCAAAGCTTCTCCAGGAGAACCAATGGCTCAAACAGCAACACATAGGAGAATTGACAATGCCTCCTTAACACCTCAACCCTCTCTTCTTCTCCACCTATTTATCCTGGTAACTTTCCTTAGGTGGAGCATCTTTGCTCAATGTCATGCTGATGTAATCCAGCTGGCATTAAGCTGACCACCAGTTCTTAATCCATAACACAGGAAAAGCTTATTTTTGACTCAGAATTTCAGTGGCTTCAGTTGATGGTCACCAGCTCCAAAACAGAAATGGCATCGTGAAGGGATATATCAGAGGGAAACTTGTCACCAGTGGTGGCCAGGAAGCAGAGAGAAAGGCATACCCAGGTATAAGAACACACCCTTTCCAGTTTTACCTTAGTGACCTATCCCTTTCCGTCTGACCTCACCTTCAAATGTGAGGCCTTTAGATCTAAACTGTAATATCCTACTTGCCATATCTCAAGGTGACTTTGCTTATCTAAAACACAATGGCACTAGAACAAATGTGCAAAATCTTAATATAGAATCACCTTTGAAAATGTAATGGATACTTTTCTGAAACTGGAAAGGTTTTCTTCATGTCTCTGATTATGGAGTGCCAAAAATAATAGTTTCTCTTATTATTTAAGCTTATCTAAGAAAGACAAGCTGAAGAAGAGATGAGCCATGGATTCATATTTGGGAAGTGAATATCAGTGTTCTTTAGAATCAAAATTATTATACTTCTTTTCCAGATTTGGTTGAATTTCAACTTCAATCAAAAAAAATCAGGAAGTTTCTCAATAAAGAAACAGATAATAAATGATTATTAAGAATTTCTGCTTCTGTCCTAACAAGAAGGAAGAACACATTCTGAAGACTGGAACAAGAGTTCATGAAGTCGATGTACAATCTACCAAGTGTTTCTGAACTGGAGGCACAGATATGATCTAATTAGATGTGCGCATGTGTGCACAAAGCATCTCTTGTCAATAATACAATTTGTGATAAACTGTTGACACCAGCTTTGCTTAAACACAATACAAGGTTTTATAAATTTTATAGCTCAGCAAAACAAAATTACTATATTCTTACATAGCAAACATAATTAACTTTGAATTTTGTGAATTAGTAGTGCCTAAAAAATTACCATTCAGCTCTGAAATTACATTCTATAATGCCATTAGATTTGTTTGTAAAGCTCAAGTAGGCAAAAGTAGTATTTAATAAAGTAACAGTGATGCTTTGTTAATAGTGCTGTTGAGAAATATATACAGTTATCCAAAATAAATCAAGAAATTTCTATTAGCTAATTTGTGAATATCTTACCATCTACATAATAAAATTAAGGAAAAATTATGATGTTCTTTCAGGATACTGTATGTGTATTATACAGGAAACCTTTCATCTAATTACTACTTTAATTAGATGTTTTATAACATTACTTTGTGATTGCATACATATAAGATAAATATGTTTAATATTGTTTCAATTCACTGGTACTTTTCTGTTAAAGATATACTGGCTCTCTAGTCAGAAAACAAAACAAAAGTCAAGGTCATCTAAACGTGAGTGTACATAAGCTTTCTCAATAATTGTCTCCATCCATCTCCAAACTATACTTCAAGTCAATGAAAAATGAGAACAGCAACAAACTACTGAAGTATTTTCATGCAATCACAGCAACTATAATACAATATACATATTTATATAGCAAAGTCTCTCTATGTAAATTCTAATAAATCATTAAAATTTAATAAATTAATACAAGGATAAAACACATAGTCACTTCTTTATGTAGAAAAAAAAATTATGCTTGTATACTGAATTAATTTCTTAGGAGATAATACAACTAAATAGAACAAACACCTCATTTAGAGCTACTCAGAAAAATTCAGCTAAAACGCAGGTGACTGGAAGAAAGGGGAGCAACAGACACCCTTAAACTAAAATCAATCTGACATAAAAGACTAATAGATCAAACCAAACGTAGATAAAAGACTTAGTAAAATTGCCAGCTAGCCCACCTATGTGCCAGTGGGGCACTGGATTGGGACAACTGCCCACCATATTTAGAATCTTAAAAGAAGAAGAAAGAAAATGAGAAGGAGGAGAAAGAGAAGAAAGAAGAAAAGGAAGAAAGAGGAGGAGGTGAAAGAAGTAGAAGAAGAGGAGGAGAAGAAAGGAGAGGAGAAGCGGAGGAGGAGTACAAGGTGGAGGAGGAGGAGGAGGAGAAGAAGAAAAAGAAAAGAAGAAGAAGAAGAAGAAGAAGAAGAAGAAGAAGAAGAAGAAGAAGAAGAAGAAGAAGAAGAAATTAAAATAATGTGACTAAATCAAGCTGTACAAAACAGACTTAGGATAGATTTAGGACATAAGGTCTACCGCCTCTTCTGTCTTCTAAACAGAAGACGCTTCTGTCCAGCAGTAAATTCTACCCACATGAACTGCTCTGTCTCTCTGATGAGCAGCCCATTTTTCTCTTTTCTTTTCTTTCTTTGTCTTCCTTTCTCTTTCTTTCTTTTCACTTTTTGTTTCATTTAGTTGTTGCTCTTGTTTGTTTTTGTCTATTTTCTTTATTTTGCTTTTCTTTCCAATCCTTCTGTGCACCCAAGTACTAACTGGAATCCTGAGGAGCAAGATTAATGACCACAGGATTAGTAAGTGTAATAACTAACCCTCCTCAGGACCTGTGTTTAGAGAGGTTCAGGGAATTAAACAGCCTTCCACCTCGGGGCTGTGCAGCTCTGGGCTGTCCCCACACCACCGATGGTGGGAGCAGAAAGGCACCCCACTTCACCCTCCCACCTCATCCAAGAGGTTACAGACCACAGCAGAGGTGGGTAACAGTGGCAGTGATGTTTGTAATCCAACCAATGGGAAATTAGCGGCCCACCCTGAGAGGAGTAGGAATTGGACCAAGCAGGAGCAGAGGACCATGCAGCAGCACAGCCCAACTGAAACAAACAACTTGAGAGGGCAGAGACTTGCCAGTACAAAAGGAACCCAGAATGATGACCAGGGACCAACCAATTGTGAGGGAATGAGAACAGCTCTCTGTCCAAAAACAGCACAGAAACTGGAAGAGAGACGCCTTCAAAAGAAAGGATGAGGAGCTGGAAGCACTGAAGGACACACAGACAGTACTGGCTGAAGACTTTGGCTCCAGGTTCCCTATCTGAAAGCCAAAATCAGCCTCAAATACAGTACAAACTCTACTACAGGCTCCGCAGTGTTATCCAGCAAGTTTGGATTCTCAGTGGACCCCAGAGGAATTTAGGTCAATTTTTAAAATGTTACTTTTTTTTTGTTTTGTTTCCTGTTTCTTTTCCCTTTTTTCATTATTTACTTATATCTTTGCTCTAATCTATTTGTCTGTTTTATGTCTTTTCTGAGTTTATTCTCTAGACTTAATAATATTTTCACATGAGTGAATAATCTATCTAATTTTTCTGGTCAGCTTCTCTAATCACTTGCTTACACCTTCATTCTTTCTCCTTTGCCCTCTTTTCTAGTTTCCCAGAGCTTGTATGAGCATCCTTCATCCTCTAGCATGGATTCTACTTTATTTATTTTCAGTTTTCTCTGTTCTGTTCACTATACTTCTTCAATTTCCCCACTACAGGGGAAAACCACTCCACCAAGGGGGAGCACTTTGCACACAAGCTCCCAATTTACAATAGGTTCCATGTATAACTGTGGATATAATAGACCTATACTTAAAGGTACAAAATTGATAGCAACCACAGTTTGTTTGTTCTCTAAACTGTCCTTGATACTATTGTCAGTGCTAATTATACTACTCTAGTTAGGATAGCATGTCTATTATAATCATTTGTTCTCATTTTTGTTACAAGGGAAGTTTTGGGGTTATAACCTCACTACATCCCAGCACAAAGCGCTGTAGATGAGCCAAACGGTTGCTAACACCTCACTCTTAGTTAACTGAAAACATAGGATCTTGGGAGAGACAGAAACCAGGAACCTCCTACACACAGAAAACATCCTTGAGAATAAACCTTGCCCAGAGAGGCATTGATACTGGTGGTAAGTAGCTTTATCACCAGTAAAGCTACTTACCATAATAAATGCAGAAAATAAAATTAAAAATTTTCAAACACAAAATGACAAGATACAGAAACAAAGTGCAGCCTCAGACATTCATCTCACCCAGAAAAATCCAGGAGACAAGGAGATGGAGGAAAATTAGACACATATCTGGCATTTCTGAAATGATAGGAAGTGAAGTAGAGAAACAAATCCATGAAGGTGTAGAGGAAATCAGATCAGAAATAATCTTCCAGGTAATAAATAAATGTGAACATTTATAAAGGATTTGTTCAGCAAACCTGTAGTGCAGATAAATAAAAAAATACCTGATGACAGGAAGAGAATGGAAGCCACGAATGATCAGTATAGAAAATAAATAGAATTCATGAAATGAATTCAAAGGGATATCCAGGAAATTAAAAGTCCCACTGAAAACTGGCAAAACTGCTTGAATGAAACTTGAATGAAGACAGACTTTTGAACTTTGAAAATAGGATCTCAGTTAGCAATCTCAAATATTTCTTGAAAATATCAGAAGCCAAGAAATAACAGTTCAAAAGCTCCAAGATGATGCAAAGAAAGATAATATATGAATAAATGGTGTTGATGAAAAAGCAGGAGTCAACACAAATGACATTTAAAAAAAACAGTTTGCAGAAATAACAACAGAAAATTTCCCAAGCATGGGGAAAAAATCTGCATCCAGATAAGTTGAGTATGTAGAACTCTAATTAGGCATACCAAAATAAATCTACAAATAGGCAAATAATGATCCCAGATATTCATCACAAGAGCAGAATATTAAAAGCTCTTAGAGAAAAGAAATAAATAGCCTATAAAGGAAAGCCCATCAGAATCACAGCAGACTTCTCACCATAAGCACTCAAGTCAAAAAGAGCTTGGAATGAGTGTTTCACATCCTAAAAGAAAAAAAAAAACTTCCAACCCAGATTGATGTATTATGCAAAATTATGTTTTAAAATTAATGGGGAAATAAGATACTTCCATAATTAAGAACAATTAAAGAAATTCATGACTGCCAAACCAACACTACCAAGGGTAAGAAAAGGTATTCTAGAAAAGATAAAAATAACCATAATTCCAGAACAAGAACAGAAAGAAACAACCAAGCAGAGAAAAAACAACAAAATAGAGAGGAAAAGCAGGAAACCACCAACAGTAAAAGAATAAAACAAAAATAAATCAATATATATCGTTTATAAGCATCAATGTAAGTGACCTCAATTCATCCATCAGAAACAGACTGGAAGAGTGGATCAAGAAACAAGATCCAACAAAATGCTGCGTGGAAGAAACACATTGAACTCAAAAAGAAATTCATAAACTGAAAGTCAAATGATGGAAAACAAACTTTCATGCAAGAGGAACCCAGAAAAAAGCAGAGGTAGCTACTCTGCTGTCAGAAAGTGAGAACTTCAAAGCACCAGTGATCAAAAGAGATAAAGAAGGTCACTAAATACTTTTTAGGGCAAAAATACTTGAGAAGGAAATAACAATAGTAAATATGTATGTACCCAATACAGGAGCACCCAATTATATAAGACAAATACTAATAGACATAAAAAATCAAATGAGCATTAACACAATTTTAATGAGATCATAATACCACATTGTCACAAACAGATAGATCAACTAGGAAAAAAATCAGCAAAGAAATATCAGAATTGAATCAAACCTGTGAACAAATAGACTAAGTAGATGTTTACAGTGTTCCACATCAGAACGCACATTCTTTTCATCCGCACACGGGATGTTCACTAAAATAGACTACATACTAGACCATGGAGCATGTTTCAGTAAATCAAAAGAATTGAAATTATTGTATGCGTACTTCAAAACCATAATGCAATGAATTTAGATATTAAGGGCAAAAGAATGCAAAAAAGCTCCATAAGCACATGGAAATTAAATAACACCTTCCTGAACAAAAATAGATCACAGATAAAGTTAAAGAAGAAATTAAACAGTATCTATAATTAAACAAAAAATGCAGATACAGCATACCAGAACCTGTGGGATGCAATGAAAATAGTACTAAGAAGAAAATTTATAGCAGAGAATCCTCACCTCAGGAAGTCCGAGCAAGCTCAAATAAACAACCTAATATTTCACCATAAGTTTCTAGAAAACACAAAGGTAATTAAGCCCAAAGTCCAAACAGAAGCTGCAATTATAAAGACCAGAACACAAATTAATAGATTGAGAAAACAATACAAAGAATTAATGAATGGAAGAGTTGCTTCTGTGAAAGAATAAGTAAATTCATAAACCCTTCACCAATCTTACCATGAAAGGAAAGAAAAGACTCAAATTCCGAAACTCAGAAGATCATCAATACACACTCAAAATCTTTACTCCACACAGGATACAAAGCACAGAAGAGAAGGACAGATTCCCAGGTAAGCGTGAATTTCCAAAGCTGAATCAAGAAGACATAAAAATTTTGAATAATCCAAATATCAATCATTGAGATTTAAGGGCCAGGGGTTTAGCTCAGTGGCGTAAATGCCTGCCAGGCAAGGGCAAGGTCATGAGTTTGATCCCCGGTTTAAAAAAAAAAAGATTGAGATTTAAAATACAAATAAAAACTTATAAAGAGAAGTCCAGGTCCTGATGGATTCACTGCTGAATTCTACAAGAAATTTACAGAAGATTTAATACCATTACTCCTCAAACTTAATGAAATTGAAAGGGAAGAAATCCTCCCTAACTCATTCCTGGAAGCAAGCATTACCCTGATATCAAAACCAGAGAAAGACTCAAGCAAAAAACTATAGGACAACCTTCCTAATGAACATAAGTGAGAAAATTCTCAATAATATAATAGCAAAGACGATGCATCAAATAATTAAGAAGATTATATACCATGACCAAGTGGGATTCATCCCAGGAATTCAAGGATGTTTCAACATATGCAATCGATAAATGTAATACCTCATATTAACAGAGCAAAAGACAAAAATCGCAGGATCATCTCAATAGATGCAACAAAGCTTTTGATAAAATATAATAGCCATTTATGATAAAAAAAATAACCTACAGAAAATTGGAATAGGTGGTCTTTATCTCAATTGGATAAAAATTTTAAAAACTACAAGAAATCAACAAACAACTTCATAGTAAATGGAATAATACTGAAAGCTGTCACTCTGAAAACTGGAGCAAGACAAGGATGTCCACTGTCACCTTTCTTATTCAATAAAGTTCTGAAAGCACTAGCCAGCGCAATTAGACAGCAGAGAGATATAAAGAAAATAAGCATAGGAAAGGAAGAAGTTATCATTATTTACAGATAACATGATACTATAAAGAAAAGACCCCAAAAATTCCACCAAAAGACCTATAGATTCAATAACCAAAATCAAAATCATGGACAGATATAAAGTGAACACTCAAAAATCAATAGCATACACGAATGACACACTGAGAGAGAAATTAGAGAAACCACACCCTATACAATAGCATCCCCCCAATATAAAACATTCAGGAATCAATCTAACAAAGGAAGTAAAGGCTCTATAAGTTGAAATTTACACTATGCTGATAAAGGAGATTGAAGGGGAAATCATAAGATGGAAAAATATCCCCTTGCTTTGAATAGAAACAGCAGAGTGAAAATGGCCATACTCCCAAAATTGTTATAAAGATTTAATACAGTCCCCATAAAAATACCATTAGCATTTCTTACAGAACGAGAGAAAGCATTCCTGAAGTTCATTTAGAAACAGAAGAGACCTAGAAAGGCACAGCAGGAGGCATCACAGTCGCTGACTTGAAATTGTGCTACAAAACTATTGTGCTAAAATTAACATGGTACTGGCAAAGCAACAGACCTGAAGACAACTGGACACAATCAGAAGATGAAGACACGGCTATAAACATACTCTTTGACCAAAAGTTCAACCATGATCAATAGAAGAGAGACAGTCTTTAACAAATGACACTGTAAAAAAACTGGCTCTTTACATGCAGAAGATTAAAACTAGACATATATCTATCACCATGCACTAAACTGAAGTCAAAATGGATCAAAGATTTAAATATTAAAACAGAAACAATCTACTAGAAGACAAAGTGGATATAGAAATCTGTAAGACATAAGTGTAGGGAGAGAGTGCATGAATAAAACCCAGAGCGAACAAGAAACACTTGAAAGAATCAATTACTGGAGTTTCATCTTATTAAAAAGCTTTTGCACAACAAAAGAAATCACTGGCAAAGTTGAAAGACAACCCACAGAGTAGGAAAAACCTTTAGCTAACTGTCCCTCAGGCAAAGGACTTCTATCTTAAACATATAAAAATTGAAAAAAGTCAGACCTCTAACATTTAAAGACCCATTACAAAAATAGACATTTGAGAGAAATATGTACTTCTTGAATGAATTCTTACAAATGGCAAATTATTACAAAATACAAAATATTCAACATCAAAAATTACAAAATATTCAACATCACTGGTCATTAAAGAGATATAAATAAAAACAACACCAAGATTCCGTCTCACCCCAGAAAGAATGACTGTCATCAAGAAATCAACCAAAAACAAGTTCTGGCAGGCCTTTTTTGAGCGGTTAGACTGGTTACAACCACTGTGGAAATTAGTGTGGCATTTCCTCAAAAAGCTAGGATTTGAAGTACCATTCAACCCAGCTGATCCCCATCTGGATATCTTTCCCTAAGAATTAAAAACATCATACCACAGCGATATATATGCACCCTGTTTATAGCAGCACTATTTGTAATAAATAAATCTTGGAAACAACTGAAATGCCCATCAACCGAGGAATGGATAAAAAAGATGTGGAAATTTTATACAATGGAGTACTACTCAGCCATAAAGAGCAATAAACTTGAGATTTTGTAGGTAAATGGATGCAACTGGAGACCATACTCACAAGTGAAATAAATCAGACTCACTTGTGTAAACATCGGATCATCTCTCTGGTGTGAGAAACTGAAAGAGTAAATAAATTCTAAAATATACAGTAGATATTGTGAAATGGGAAGCGATTGTCCCAAAGGAAAAAGGAACTAGAGTGGTTGAAAGGGAAAGAATGATAGAGAAGAAAAAATTGAGGTCAAGTATATGATTAGTGTCTCTTAGTTCATTAAACAGGAAGGTTGTGCTAACAGCGATTGCAGAAATTTTATGCCCAGGTGTTATACTCGGAGCACTTTAAAGGTAACAACATCTAAGATATTGGCTTCTGCTTCTCCCTCTTTTGTTACAAAATTTTGTTTTACCTTTTTTTCATAAAATACAATTTTAAAAAGATTTCTTGTAGGTTTTTATCTGAACACTATAATAAATCCATGCAATGATAATGGGAAGACTTCACTAAGTCCTCTTGGAAAACTGTAGGTGAAAAAAACCCATGATTTAAAATTAAATATAATTATCTCAGATCCAGCAGACTTCACTATTTATTCAGCCTAAAGTGACTCCAAGATAATTATTCAAGATCCAGGGATCCTGATAGTCTCAGTTTTCTTGGTCACTTAATAACACTTGAATTTGTCTTAAGACTAAGTTTATGCTTCAGGGGAAAAAGGTTTCTGAAAGTTTTAAATGGCTGGTGTTTGAAGCCTGAGGTTAATATTAAGAGTCATGTTGTAATATAACTTTACATTAAGGCTTTCTGTATATTCTACTTTTAAAATTTAACTGGAAAGATGGCAAGTGGAATCCTTTTTAGTTCTTTCAGTAAAGACTGCTGACAAGGTCAGGTAAGTGGATTGTCTTTCAAAAGTCATCTCCTTTACTTCACTATCAGAATGGCTCTGTACACATGAGTTATGTTGGGGCAGGAATGAAATTCTAATTCCTCATCGTACGTGAAATTTCTTACCATGATCTTTAATGGGTGACTCAAAACTGAGGGTAAACTGCTATAGTTAGCTATTAGTGGTCATGGTAAACTAAACAAAAAGATAGATAGGAGAGGTTCGACTAATGATTTTCAGCAGATCTTCTAACCATGACATTATTTTTATTTGAAAATTTTTCATATACTATATTTTAACAAAAATACTAATCTCTAAACTGAATAACATGGGAAGTCTGTGAAAATAAGTTTATTAATAGAATTATTCATAAAAAGCAATTTATTTTAAGTGTTTAATAAATTGCTTTTCTAATAAATGATAAAAATTGGTCCTTTGTAACAGTTGCATGGTTTTAGAAAACAAAGTAGATATCAATGCCATGGTGCAACAGAGAAAATTTATCTTGATGGCTATTGGGACAAGGTCTTTAAGGAGGTTTCAGATGAGCAGAATCCAGCTTAGTTTAGTATTTTACTCTCATGGGAACAATTTTTATCAGCATGCCTGCAGAAGGCTTGATCCTTGAAGGGGTAAGAATAATATCAATTAAATCATAAAGATCTAGGTAGAAAGTCTAGAATAACTTTAGTTTTTTTCTTGTACCAGGGATTGAATTTATGACCTAGTGTTTGCCAGGCAGGTGCTTATGCTGCTGACCTAAATCCCTGGCCCGGAAGTTTAGAATATTAACTTCTCAAGCAAATATCAATAGCATCAAGAAAACGGACCTGTCCATGTCTGTAGGACAGAAAAACCGCTGTGTGGAAACCTGGGAAATCTTTGCAGAATATAGAGGTGCATCTTGTTTGGTCTCCTACTGGGTCCTTGGCCAGCCTTTCAGCATACTAACACATTTCTTTAGAAAATAAACAGAGAAGACTGTGTAGCTAGAAACTTTATGTTATTGTTGTGAAGAAATGAGTTGTTTCCCTCAGAGTTTGCATTCTCAAAAGTTGCATCCCACGAGGGCTAATCTGAGTCTCTTAAACTGTTTCTGCACACAGCTATTTACATTAACTCACTAACTTGCCTTCCCACATAGTTCCTACTTATTTCTTTCTCAGGAAATATGTTTGAGACAATAGTTTTCTTTATTGACATCAAATAAGGGATCATAAACAATATTCACTTATTTTTCCAAGCCTAAATATTTTATCTTGAAAATGCTGACCAAAGAGAATCGATTATTACTATGTTAGCATAAACATCAAATACTCTTAATTTCAGTAAACCCTATTTTCATGGCGTAAGTTTTTCATGTAGATAATGGTCTTTATGTCCCACTGAACATCTTCCTTTTCTTCTATTTTGTTGGAAGAAATAAACTTCCAAAGTAAATGTGTTCCACGTACACTAAAGGCCCTTCTTCTTCTGCCCATTCTTTATGAGTCGCATCACTGGCCATCTTGTTTTCTCAAACTGACCGTTATCCTTTGCTAGTTTCCTAAGGAGGAATACACGTTCTAAACCCCTGTTCGTACATTCCACCAATACCTCACATGCAACATGCAACCATTTATCACAAAAATCCTGGGTATACATCATTCACCCATTTGCGCACCACATCGAACTGCTAAATATTATTAATTACACTGTACTGAACGACTCTCCAAGTTCGATCTCACGAAGTCCTAAAATTTCATACATCCATTCTTCCACTGTCCTTTTTCAAGTCACCAAGACCTTTCTTGTGTCGCCATCCATGGTTTCCTAAATGGCACAGGTAACTCCACCCCTCCTCCGCTTCCTCCTCAGCTGCTCGTTCCCCAAAGTTAGATAGTAGTTGGTCTTCTTAAAGTACAGTTTATTCCCCAGCTTCCTACAGGATTATCTCTTCTTTTTACTGATAAAAGTTACTTCCTATGGAAGTCTCATAACAGTCAGTACTTAGACCATATTTCCTACTAAGAGTGACTATATTTTATCCACTGCTCTATTCATTAATTACCAGCATCTAAAAAATGACAGGAGAACAATAAATAGTTACTGTTGAATCACTGAAATAATTATGAACTCTGTATATGAATATCTCCAAATTCAGTAAATGATGCATTGATAATATTAGGTACACGTTGGAAGCCTGCAAAGATCTACTAATAATTTTTGAATTGCTATTTATGCTTACGTAAGACTGTGTTCAACATACAGGAAACAGGAAGAAGCAATGATTTCATGGGCATTCTTTCATTTGACGCTCAAATCTAAGTGGCAAATTATGATACTCAAGGGAAATAAAAGCAGATAAAATAAACATTGAGCTAGTGACTGATAACTGAGGTCTAACATTTATACATTGGCTTTCAGAAAGAACATTAATTCGCAAATATGATTTTTGGTTCCAAAAATATCTTGACTCAGAGAATTTATAAATCACTGATGGTATTATTTCCCTGACGGCTCAAATACGTAGGTATATATCGAACAAAGATATTGTAGGTAGAATGATGAGATTGTGGGACTAATGGTCTTTGTCTGCCTCAGTTTCCTGTTTCATTATATAAGGACAATAATCACCTACCTGAGAAAGTTTTATAAGCCTTCAACACATTCATTCATAGAGTAATGAGAACAGAGCCTTGTACATAATACTCATTATTTTTCAAGTATTTTAGAAAACAAATTTGAATTGCTGTGTATGTATCTTAAGTATGTATGTATCTTATCTGTCTATGTAGCAGACATACTCAGACATTTATGCTAAGCTTGCTAGGAAGCAAGTAAATAATAGCCTTTACTTTTATTTAAATGGTGTATGTGCTATTTAAAAAAAACTGTAACAACATCTCCATTTTTGTTTTGTTTTATGAAAATATGTTTCATTAATTGGTAAGGAACTTTGATACTAAAATATTCAGAGAAATTTTATCTAGCATCAGTTTACATTCAACAAATTCTATATTTCTAAGTCCTAAGTACTTTTCCAATGTGTTTCTTCCTGCCTAACATTTGTAATGATATTGTTTTCATTACTTAACTTCTAACTGCAATAGACTAGTATTAAAAATCAAATTTTTCCAGGTTGTTAGTTTCTACTGCAGTTCATTGCCTCAAGGCATTGCAGAATCAAAATCAAAACTGCTAAATAATTTAGAAGTAAATTAACAATTTACTGAAAGTGATTTAGTGCAAAACACTGATTACTACTTGGCAAGGGGGCAGCCAGTAATGCCACAGTCATCTCAGTCCCTGGAAGCTCTCTGTTTTCCAAATACACACAAAACAATGTCAAACATAGAAAAATACATGTATACTATAAAATAATATAGCAGTTTTTCCACTCGTACAAAATTACTTTTTGTAAAAACTCTACTTTGTGCTAGCATTTAATTTCTGCTATCTTCTTATCATTAAAAAATTCTATACATACAAACAATCAGGCTAGATATTTGACATGGAGTAGAGGTCAGTCATCTTTTTTTTTTTTTTCCAGTACTGGGGATCAAACTCACCACCAAGTGCTTGCGAGGCAGGTTCTTATACCGCTGAGCTAAATTCCAGCTGTCCTTTTTATTTAGATCTACTGGAAACCATAAGTCGTTCAATCATTTAATAATATTTAAAAATAGAAAGTTTTAATTGAGACTAATCTTTGTTTTTTTTTTTTTTTAAATGTTTATGCTGGAAAGGAATGAAATAAATGTAAAGCAAATAATACCTTTTTTTCTTCAGATACCATCATGAAAATCGATTCAAAATTTTAAATTATCAAACTGGTAAGGATTGCACAGATTGCCCCCAATTTTTATAGTTGAGAGAAGTGAGATAAAGGGGTGATTAAAATGTCATTCCAAAAGCAACACGCAGGTTTGTATCATTTCTGGAACAAGAATCTCTGTCTTGTAATGCCAGCTTCCATGTGCTTTCTGATTCTCATTTAAGCAAATTATTATGGATCATTGGCTCCTGCTAGCTAATATGTTTTTAAGATGAAGTCTTTCTAATTTTCATATGCCATCAGCCATATATTAGAACAAAGAAAATATGATTTGACTTTAAGCCCAATAAATATAACAAAGGTCCAGAGAATGTTAGTGCAAGCAAAACACTCATTTCTCACCCTCCTCACTTTTCCCAGATGCTAACACCTCACACACAAAAAGGATGATCCACTGTGCTCTCTTCCATCTCATGGAAACATGAGCTCACGCTACTCTTCTGCCTTTCTAACCCCAAAGTCTTCGGTTATAGATCTCAGTTCTCTCCTTCCTCATGCACAGACCTACGGCATGCTGTGTTATTGCACTGCTCTCAGCAGGGAAGTGAAGATGTGGTCAGCAGTCTTAAAATATTTTCTATCCTTCACGGCCATTCAACAGTTTCATGAGGTCAAATTTTCTTGATGGAAAGAATTACTTCTGTGTCAGTTTTTCTTTTAGTGTGCGTGCTCAATGCACATGGTAGAGTACATTTGAGAGCTCAGTTTTATTAATTCAATCACTTGTTGATTTTTCTCCTTTTTAAATTAAGTTTATTGGCGCTTTTAGGTATATATAATGATCACATGCATCATAGGGAGTTTGTACCGATACATGGTATATCTAAATTCTATTTTCCCCCTCAGTTCTCCTATCAGTCTTTCAATCCTTAATCCCTTCCTTATTTACAAAAGTCTTGTTGTCATTTTTCATTGTATAAAAACTGTCATTCTTCATTGTGTAAAAAAGTTGTATAAAATGATCTTTATCCGTTCATTGATTGATGGGCACCTGAGTTATTTCTGAGATTTAGTAAACATGAGTGTGCATATATCCCTATGATATGGTGTTTTAATTCTTTCTAGAAGATTCCAAGAAGGGGAACAGATGGATCCAATCCGATATCTAGTCCTAGTATTTTTTTTTTATTATTTAAGAGGAAAAACAGAAAAACACAAAACAAACCAAAGCGGTGTAAGGGTACATGTAATACAGAACTACAAAAAAACAAAACAAAACAAAACAAAAACAAAACAAACAAACAAAAAAAACATAACAGTAAGAAATCACCTGTTAGTAGATTACATATTATCATCTTGAAAATAGTTCCTCAAATCACAGTATCAAAGAATACAAGGTGGACATTCAAACAGGGAGACTGCAAACAGCTGTGTTCAATGATCCAAAAACATTGATACAGTCAGCTATTTAACACCCCTAAACACACTTGCTGTTATATCCGTTAGAGCTCTTTTTCTTTTTTTTTTCCCTCTCTTTTTTACAACAAAATTTACACATTTTGGATTTTATTACTCCTTAGTGCTTATTACTTTTTTTTTGGGGGGGGGGGGAAGAATACAGTCAAATATGGCAAAACAAAGCTGTCAGTCAATACCAAGGATAGACATAGCACATGGTATAGAACAGAGTACAAGGTTATCAACAATGGTTATCAACGTTGTCCCTTGTTTCCTTAAAAAGAATTGTCTATCTCATTAGATATTATAAAGTTGGACAAAACAGTAGAGAACAAGACCAATAAAACTTAGGCATTGTAAACATTACAGGACTTCCAAAGAAGACAATAGTCAAACCAGAATGGGTATCTTAGTGAATCTTATTGTCTTCAAAGTAGTTGCCTATGTCTTCAAACTTGATACTATCATATAGAATGGAACAGAGTCTAATCAGTCAAAACAAGATCGTGGGAGTACTACAGGACTTCAAAACAAGTTAATAGGAAATCAAAAAGAGTTACTATTTATATATCCTAATTTTTTGAATTTTTTCTTTAATTAAGACAAACATAAGAAATGACTAAATAATTTTTTAAAACAATAAGGGGGAGATTGAGATAAAACAGGACATAACAATATAACAATAGAGGTCACAGCATGACTGTTTCAACAACCTAGTACTTCACCACTGTATAACCTGACTTAATAGTAGTTACCATAGTGTCTTTTTCCTTGAAATATTTGGATAAAACTTCATATACTCTAGCTTCAAATATTTTCATATCAAGAAGCCCAGAATAAAGCCTTTCTAATTAATGAGTGAAAACTTTATAAGGCTCCAAGGCCACCTAATGGGGAATCATGATTACCACATATTTTTATATATTTGAATCATTACTTACGTTAGGGAAACTATTCGGTATTCACACATGCGAGATTGATTTATTTCACTTATGAGTATGGTCTCAAGCTGCGCCCATTTATTGATAAATATCTCA
Source organism: Cavia porcellus (assembly GCF_034190915.1). Lineage (NCBI taxonomy): Eukaryota > Metazoa > Chordata > Mammalia > Rodentia > Caviidae > Cavia > Cavia porcellus. Next base: position 77,110,809 of record NW_026947490.1, read on the forward strand.
ATGTGATCCTTCTTTATAGCTGAATAATACTCCATTGTATAGAAATACCACAACTTTTTTATCCATTCCTCAGTTGATGGACACTTGGGTTGTTTCCAAGATCTGGCGATTACAAATTGTGCTGCTATAAACATAGGTGCACATATATCACTGTGGTATGATGCTTTCTGTTCTTCTGGGAATATGCCTAGAAGTGGAATAGCTGGAATAAATGGGATTTCCAGTCCCAACTTTTTGAGAAATCTCCAGACAGATCTCCACAAAGGCTGTACCAGTCCACACTCCCACCAGCAGTGCAGGAGAGTTCCTTTTTCCCCACAGCCTCTCCAGCATTTGTTGTCGGTTTTCTTGATCCTGGCCATTCTTTCAGGAGTGAGATGGTATCTCAGTGTGGTTTTAATTTGCATTTCTCTAATGACCAATGATGATGAGCATTTTTTCATGTATTTATTTGCCATTTGCATTTCTTCATCTGAGAATTGCGTATTCATCTCAGATGCCCATTTTTGGATTGGATCTTTGAATTTTGGAGGTCTGAGTTTCTTTAATTCTTTATATGTTTTAGACAAGAGGCCCTTGTCTGAGAGAGAGTTCACTAAAATCTTTTCCCAGTTTGTGGGTTTTCTTTTCACTATGCTGGAGATTTCTTTTGACATGCAGAAACTTTTTAATAAGAAGTGGTCCCAGTTATTGATTCTGGGAAGTATTTCCCGTGCGGTTTGATTCCTGTTCATGAATTCTTTACCTACTCCTATGTCTCCAAGGTTTCTACCTAATTTGTCTTCCAATAGATTTAGTGTTTCTGTTTTAATATTCAGATCTTTGACCCATTTAGATTTTAATTTAGTAAATGGTGATAGACATGGGTCTAGCTTTAGTTTTCGGCAAATGGAGAGCCAGTTTTTCCAGCACCATTTATTAAAGAGACTGTCGTTCTTCCAGTGAACCTGCTTGGCTCCTTTATCAAAGATAAGGTGGTTGAGTGTGTTCGTAGTTGTGGTTGTATCTTCTAATCTATTCCACTGATCTTCGGCTCTGTTTTGATTCCAATACCATGTTGATTTTACTACTGCTGCTTTGTAGTATAACTTCAAGTCAGGGATTGTGATGCCTCCTGCTTTGTCTTTGCTGCTTAGAATTGCCTTTGCGATTCTAGGTCTCTTCTGGTTCCAGATGAAATTTAGGAGTGATTTCTCTAGATCTATAAGGTATGTTGATGGTATTTCTATTGGGATTGCTTTGAATCTGTATAACAGTTTTGGGAGAATGGCCATTTTCACAATGTTTGTTCTTCCTATCCATGAGCAAGGGATGTCTTTCCATTTTCTGAGATCATCTTCAATTTCCTTTGACAGTGTATTATAATTTTCACTGTATAAGTCTTTCACTTCTTTCGTAAGAGAAATTCCTAAATATTTCATTTTTTTTGCTTGCTAATGTGAATAGTCCAGTTTCTCTTATTTCCCTCTCTGTAATTTTGTTGTTCGTGTATAGGAATGCTATTGATTTCTGAGTATTGATTTTGTATCCAGCAACATTACTGAATTTATTTATTGTATCTAAGAGTGTTTCAATGGAGTTTAGGGGGTCTTCTATGTAGAGTATCATGTCATCGGCAAACAATGATAATTTAACTTCTTCTTTTCCTATATTTACCCCTTTTATTTCTCTTTCTTGCCTAATTGCTCTGGCTAATACTTCCAGTACTATATTAAATAGGAGTGGTGATAAAGGACATCCTTGTCTTGTGCCCGATTTTAAAGTAAAGGCTTTCAATTTTTGGCCATTTAGTATGATGCTGGCTGTTGGTTTGTCATAAATGGCCTTTATTATATTGAGGTAAAGACCATTTATTCCAATTTTCTGTAAAGTTCTTATCATGAATAAGTGTTGGACCTTATCGAAGGCTTTTTCTGCATCTATAGAAATGATCATGTGATTCTTATTTTTGGCTTTATTGATATGGTGGATTACATTTATTGATTTGCGTATGTTGAACCATCCTTGCATTCCTGGGATGAATCCCACTCGGTCATGGTGTATAATCTTCTTGATGATTTGCTGGATCCTATTTGCCAATATTTTATTGAGGATTTTTGCATCTGTGTTCATTAGGGAAATCAGTCTATAGTTCTCTTTTATAGTTGGGTCTTTCTCAGGTTTTGGTACTAGAGTAACATTTGCTTCCAGGAAGGATTGCTTCCCTTTCAATTTCATTGAATAGTTTGAGGAGTGTCGGCATTAGGTCTTTTTTATATTTCTTGTAGAATTCTGCAGTGAATCCATCTGGGCCTGGGCTCTTCTTGGTGGGTAAGGCCTTAATTACATTTTCAAGTTCATTAGCAGAGATTGGGTTATTCAACAGTTTTATATCCTCTTGATCTAGCTTTGGTACTTCATATGCTTCTAAGAATCTGTCTATTTCTTCTGTGTTATCAAACTTTTGAGAGTAGAGGTTTTCGAAATAGGTGTTGATGATCCTCTGTATTTCTATTGGGTCTGTAGTGATTTCTCCTTTTTCATTTCTTATTGCATGAATTTGAGCTTTTTCTTCCCTTTTTTTAATAAGGTTGGCTAGGGGCTTATTGATTTTATTTATTCTTTCAAAGAACCAACTCTTTGATTCGTTGATTCTTTGGATTGTTTTCTTAGTCTCTATTGCATTGATTTCTGCTCTGATTTTTATAATTTCCTCTCTTCTTTTGGCTTTGGGCTTGACTTGCTCTTCTTTTTCTAGCTGTTTGAGGTGTAGCATCACGTTATTTATTTGTATTCATTCTGTTTTCCTGATGTGGGAACTCAGTGCAATAAATTTTCCTCTCAGAACGGCTTTCATTGCATCCCACAGATTCCGGTAAGTTGTATCTGCATTTTCATTTTCTTTTAGGTATTGTTTAATTTCTTCTTTAATTTCTTCTGTGACCCACTGATTACTCAAGAGTGTGTTATTTAGTTTCCATGTGTTTGCGGAATTTTTGCAGTATCTTTTGTCATTAATTTCTAATTTCAGAGCGCTATGATCCGATAATATGCAAGGGATGATTTCAACTCTTTTGCATTTGCTTAAATATGTTCTGTGAGCTAATATATGGTCTATTTTAGAAAATGATCCATGTACTGCTGAGAAGAATGTGTATTCTGATGTTGTTGGGTGGAACATTCTGTATATGTCTATCAAACCCATTTGTTCACAGGTGTGATTCAGTTCTGTTAATTCTTTGCTCATTTTCTGTCTGGTTGATCTGTCCCTTGGTGTCAGTGGTGTATTAAGGTCTCCTGTTACAATTGTGTTACTGATAATTTGAGTTTTCATTTCTGTTAATAATTGTTTTATATAACTGGGTGCTCTGGAGTTTGGTGCATATATATTTAAGATAGTTATCTCTTCCTCTTGGAGTTTTCCCCTTACTAGTATGTAGTGACCTTCTTTGTCCTTTATGGTCATTGTTGGTTTAAAGTTCACGTTGTCTGCAAACAGAATGGCTACTCCTGCCTTTTTTTGGATGCCTGCTGCATGAAGAATTGTTTTCCATCCTTTGACTTTCAGTCTGTGAGTATCCTTCTGGGTTAGATGGGTTTCCTGTAAACAGCATATGGTTGGATTTTGTTTCTTGATCCATTCTGCTAGTCTGTTTCTTTTGATTGGTGCATTGAGACCATTTACATTAATGGTTATTACTGTTAAATGCTGGTTAATTGTAGGAATCTTATCTCTCTGCTGTTGCATCTTTATCTTTCTGTTCTGTTTAATTATTTGCTTTGCTTAGTGGTTTTTTCCTTTGTGTATCTAAACTGTCTTTCAATATTTTTTGCAGGGTTGGTTTGGTGTTCATGAAGTTCTTCAGCTGTTCTTTGTCATGGAAGTATCGTATTGCACCATCTATTTTGAATGATAGTTTTGCAGGATATATCAGTCTTGGTTGGAAATCATTTTGCTTTAGGATCTGGAATACTTCACTCCATGCTCTTCTTGACTTTATCGTTTGTGCTGAGAAGTCTGCTGTGATTCTGATAGGTTTTCCTTTATAAGTGATCTGTCTTTTCTCTCTGACAGCTTTTAATAATCTATTCTTGTGTTGGATTTCTGGGATGGTGATTATTATATGTCTGGGTGTAGTTTTATTTTGGTTATGAGTGTTTGGAGTTCTATATGCTTCACTGATCCTAATGTCAGTTTCTGATCTCATGCTTGGGAAATTTTCAGCTATTACTTCTCTAAATATCCTCCTGACATCCTTCATGTTGTCTCCCTCTCTTTCATTAATCCCTATCATTCTTATGCTATTCTTCTTTGCATCGTCTTGCAGTTGTTGAATTGTTGTTTCCTGATTCCTTGTTATTTTCAAAAGATCTTTCCTTTCCTGTTCACTAGTTGCAATCCTGTCTTCAAGGTCTGAAATTCTATCTTCACTTTCATTAAGGCGGTTTTTACAACTTTCAGTGGAGTTTTTTATTTCCTGTATATCTCTGTGCATCTGCATTATGTATTCTGTTTGTTTCTTATATTGCTCGTCTAGGGATTCTATCTTTTTGTTTAGTTCCTCCAATTTTTTATCTGTGTTTTCTTCAGATATATTTAGAATCTCTTTCATTTCTTTTATCATTTCTTCTTTTATCTGGGAGATTATTTCGAGTTTGAATTTCTTTAAAGCTTCCTGGAGTTGCTTGTCAATTTCAGTGGCTATTGTGTCCGATATATGAGGTGGATGGGATATATTTTCTTCTATATACATCGCTCCTAGGGTTTCTTGAGATGGGCTGGAGGTTTGAGGTTGTAACTTGATCTTTCGTTTTGTCATTTTCCTATATTTCTGTGTTTCAAGTGTTATTTGAAAGCTTCCTCAGGATCTGTTGAAAATCCCCTTCTATGTTTGGATCTACTGAGACTCTGGCACCGCGCTACCCCAAGCCATTGGGCCTACAGAACCAGTGGCCCTCCTCTGCCTGCTCAGAACTCCGCAGTTCCAGACAAGCTGGGCCTCAGGGACACTGTGCACCCACCTGCCCCTTGGAAGCTCCACAGTTCTTCAATCGCAGCCGGGTTAGGGTACTCACCACAGGCCGCAGTGCTTCAGGAACCTGTGGACCCTCCCTGGTTGCAGAGATATCCACAGTCCTCCAGACACATGGAGAGGCCGATGCAGGCACCCCAAATCTGCCCTGCTCCTCCTCTGCAGACCAATGGCCAGGCGCGGCAGCTAAACAGGCTGGGCTAGGCTGATAGTGTGGGCCCGCCCACCCGTCCGTAGCTCAGCAATTCTCCAAGTGTAACCGGAATGGGGAGGCTGATGTGGAAGCCTCAAACCCACCTCTCCCCTTCACTGCACCTGGAAGCCTGGGGGAACTCCAGCAGTCTGGGCGGAGATATCCAGAGTCCTCCAGACATGCAGAGAGGCCGGTGGGGGCACCCCAGATCTGCCCAGCTCCTCCTCTGCAGACCTATGGCCAGGCGCGGCAGCTAAACAGGCTGGGCTAGGCTGGTAGTGTGGGCCAGCCCACCTATAGGGAGCTCAGCAGGTCTCCAAATGAAGCCGGAATGGGGAGGCTGATGTGGAAGCCTCAAACCCACCTCTCCCCTTCACTGCACCTGGAAGCCTGCGGGAACTCCAGCAATCTGGGCGGAGATATCCAGAGTCCTCCAGACATGCAGAGAGGCCAGTGAGGGCACCCCAGATCTGCCCAGCTCCTCCTCTGCAGACCTATGGCCAGGCGCGGCAGCTAAACAGGCTGGGATAGGCTGGTAGTGTGGGCCCGCCCATCCGTCGGCAGCTCAGCAGGTCTCCAAGTGAAGCCGGAATGGGGAGGCTGATGTGGAAGCCTCAAACCCACCTCTCCCCTTCACTGTACCTGGAAGCCTGCGGGAACTCCAGCAGTCTGGGCGGAGATATCCAGAGTCCTCCAGACATGCAGAGAGGCCAGTGAGGGCACCCCAGATCTGCCCAGCTCCTCCTCTAGTCCTAGTATTTTTGAGGAATCTTTCACAATGGTTGCACTGGTCTACACTCCCACCAGCAGTGGAGAAGAGTTCCTTCTTCCCTACAGTCCTGCCAATATTTTTATTTGGTTGATTTCTTGGAAATAGCCATTCATTTTGGGTGAGATGGAATCTCAGTGTTTTTAAATTTTGCATTATTCAAATGACCAGGGATGTAGAATAATTTTTCATATATGTATTTATTGTTTTTTCTTCATCATCTGAGAAGTATCTTTTCATTGCATATGCCCATTTGTGGACTGGATCTTTAAATTTGAGGGGTCTAAATTTTTGGAGTTCTTTATGTATTCCAGAAAGTGGTCTTTTATCTGAGAAACAGCAGGCAAAACTGCTCACTCTGCTGTTTTACTGTGCAAAAGCTTTCTAATAAGATGAGATCCCAGTTGTTGATTCTTTGTAAAAGTTCCTGCATGATTGAGGTTTTATTCATGAAGTCTTTGCCTACACCAGTATTTCTAAGTGCTCTACTTAGGCTGTCTTCCAGTAGATGAGGTGTCTCTGTTGTAATATTTAGATCTTTGATCCATTTTGATTTTAGTTCAGTACATGGTGAGAGACACACGTCTAGTTCTAGCATTTGGCAAGTGGAAAACCAGTTTTCCCAACACCTTTCATTAAAGAAGCTGCCTTTTTCCAGTGAAGCTGTTTGGTTCCTTTGTTAAAGATTTGACGAAGATCATGTGGCTGAGACATCGGAGTTGTTTCTGTATATTCTGATCTGCTCCATTGATCTTTGGATCTGTTTTTTGGGATTTTCTTGCTTGGTTGTTTTGTTTGTTTGTTTTATTTTTGTTCTTTTTTCTTTTTCTTTTTCTTTTCTGTTATTGCCAGTATCCTGCTGTTTAAATCACACTGATTTTGTAGAACTTTCAGGTCAGGGATTTTGATGTCCCTGTTGTGCCTTTGTTACCTAGAATTGCCTTGCTGTTCTAACTCTTCACTGGTTCAAAATGGATTTTATATTTTTTCCCTAATTCTGTGAGAGATGCTGTTGGAATTTTGATTGGGATTGCATTAAATCTGTATAGCAATTTTGGAGTATAATCATTTTCATTATATTGTTTTTTTCTACCTAAGAACAAATGATACTTTTCCATTTTCTGATAGCCTTTGAAATTTCTTTTTTCAGAGTACTGTAGATTTCAATGTAGATATCTTTGACTTTCTTTGTTAAATTAATTCCCAATATTTCATTTTTTGATTCTGTTTTAAAAGGTGTTGTTTCCCTAATTTCTCTATCAATGAGTTCATTATTCATGTGTAGAAAGGCTACTGATTTTCATCACTCATTGATCTTGATGAATATTTTTCATACTAGACATTTACTTCAACTGTTTTCAATCAATTTTTCACATTTTTGGAAGTGTCCAGTTACTTTACATTTTCCTCCAAAGTTTTAATAGTAAAGAAGTACAATTTGGATATCTCCCCTTTATTTCTTAATAGAAGGAACACAGGGCTTCTTTATCTTTCTTAATATAAAGATTACTGCATAATTTCAAATTGTAATAAACCAATTAGAGATTGTGATACATATTTCTTCAAGAGAAGAGTGCTTTGCTGATGACTCAGGGTTAGCCTAATTTTCTTTTTCACCCTTGCCCCAAGAACTCCTTGGTCTAATTCTCCTATATTAGTATTTGGGCAGTCATTCATTATAATGGAGTCCCAAGACAGAAAGACAATTAGCTTTGTAAGTGAGCTTGTTTCTAATTAATGAAAAATAAGATTTCTAGCACCAAAATATGTATTTTCCATGCATTTCAATATACATGTATACTATTGTTTTAGTGTTCAGTCATGATTATGAGCATGATTTCTTTTCTCCTTTTGGTACTATGATCTAAAGTAATAATGGCACATTAAGAGCAAAGAAAACATCTATTGAGGTGGGCTAATAATAGAAATCCATGCCAGACTAGATGGCACTAGGAAACAAGCCAGCCCTCTGAGGGGAGTGAATTGCATTGCAGTCAGAATGATGCAGCACACAAAGTCAGGGTAAAGATTGATGAATGCACAGGCAGAAGACTAGAAAAGTAGGTGGTGTTGGGAATCAAGCTAAAAGCACTCAGCCAGGAGGTGGTCTACAAGGAGCCAAAATATTGAGTGACACAGGACTTCCACTATTCTGCATACTTCAAATCTAACTGTGCCCTGGATGTACTGCTCCAGGAGCTTTACAAGTGGTTGTTGAACAAGCCTACTGGGGAGAAGAACGCCTCAGGAGGGTGTGCTTGTGTTCAAAGAGTGAGTTTCTTCAAGGCCTACAGCTTTTAGTCTGCAAAAGCAGAACTCAGTTCGTTTGAGACTTTTACCCTACCAATAATCACTCACTCGCTCCCCATACTGCCGGTCTGTTCATTGCAGCCATGCACTCATATTTATAAGGACTTGAGTGTGGGCTTTCAGAACCTATGTTAGTTTTGCAGGAATATCTCAAACTTGTCCTCTCCTGCCAGAGAACTGCTTTATACAAGGAGTCAATGCAGGACAAAGGAATCAAATGCTAGCCCAACTATGGAAGGTGCTATGGGGACATGCCATGAGCCCTCAGCAGATCTGGCTTCTTTTCCACATTGCTTCTTCTATTATTATTTTCTAGCAAATTTGCCTTGGGTTTTCCATTTGTCTCTCGAATATCTGTTAGTCATCATGTTCCCAGTAGCTCATCACAGAACATGACTATGATACAGGGATGCGAGGAATTCACTGACTCCTCCAACCTGTAACCACCACTCCTTTCTGATTCCTTGTATACTGACCTTAGGATTCACATTCCAATTTTGTATTTATGTTTTATCTTCTGCTGAATAAAATATTTTTAAATATTTGTTGAACATAGAGTGATTAGACTATGCCAAGTGTGAGAAAAACAGGATTTGAAAAAGACATATTCCTATTTGTAGCTATCTCATGGTTTATAAAGAACACATCCCGCTCAAGCACCATCTCCACTTACCAGAAAACTACTTGAAAATAAACATCTATCTTACAAGAAAACAAGAGGATTTTAAATTCTGGAAATAGAAAAATACGTCAAGCAGCTTTACTGAAGACAATTATAAAATAATGAACTAAGGATTAAAAGTTGAAAAGTACAAACTAAAAATAAGCATAAATTTCCATAATACTGAATATATATGTGTGTGTAGATATAGCCTTAGAGTCCACAGCATGTATACATTAAAGAAACGTAAAGACATTGTCCGTTGGAACTATATAAAATTGCTTAGGCACATATGTGCAAACAATAGGTTGTCCAAACCATGTAGAAACCTGCAATTTAAGGTTTATGAATAGAAGAGGATTTTAAATGAGTCTGGCAGAGAAATAGGAAAGGAATTTGAAGAAGGCAATAATATACTCTTATTCGTTACTTGTGTATTCCTGATATTATGTGAGATACATTAGCATAATTTACTACAATTCTCCATATCCCAATACACCAGGAAGGTTCTCCTCAAAAGCTACCAAAAGAGTTTCACAAATCAATCTGTCTCTGTCTCTGTCTCTGTCTCTGTCTCTGTCTCTGTCTCTGTCTCTCTCCCCCCTTTCTCTTCATGCACACACATACATACAAGCACGCATATCAAATTAGGATGCCAAGTAAAAGGTCAAAGAAATGTTTTATACTGTAGATATGTTTGTGATATTTAACAAATAAGGTTTAACTCCAACAAGAAAATATAGTTTACAACAAATCCTATGCTAAATTCTTTTAAACAATAGAATTTATTTTTCTTGGAGCTTGTCAATGCCCTGAAAGTTTGCTATGGAAATTGTTGCAAAAATTATTGAGCACTGAGGAGAAAGAACTTGAGATTTAAAATAACTTACCATCACCATCCATTTGCATGAACCAAAATTTCAATAAAACCAAAGTTCAAACTTAGGAGGAATAGGAGAAGGAAACTTATCTACTCTGTACTAAAAATGACATCATTGGCATGTTTCATTAGCATTGCTATTACTTTCTTTCTAAAATTATTGCATTATTTTTATAAAACTGATATGACTTTCGTACAGTCAAACTTTTATATTTTACTATTACTTCTCAACTTTCTCAATCATAAATAATTTTACAATCAGGAGTTTTAGGAATTTAAATCACAGACTGAAAAAAATTGCTATAACAGTGATGAACAAAGTGATGTGAACAAATTAAGAGAAAGAGCAGATTCCTCCAGGAGGGGAGTTTTGAGAGACACTTCATTGTGATTGAAGCTGGTTTGCTTTCTTAGGTCCATAAAGTATTTGGGGAGAAAAAAACCTAAAGAAAGAGAGGATGAGCTAGGCCTTGGCTGCTAGAAAGTTTACAGTTAATGTTTTGATCTATTCACAACACACTGAAGGTCATTAGGGTTCACACACATTCTTAGTCATTCTCAGGGTTCTAGCTTACCTCCAATACAGAATGGCTGGTGTGGTGCAACTTCATTGTCATAACTCATTTAAATTTCCCCCATCCAACTCAAAATTTCATCTAAAGTAGCATTGCTACCAACCGTGGAAAAAGTCTTATTCAGCACAACTTTTCCAGTATTTGTAACTTTTTAAAAATTACAGACATTCTGATCTTGTATAACATGAAATACCAATCTAGTTTTGAATTAGATTCCCTAGTAGATAAAGATGTTTAGTAGTTTTCCACATTTTATTAATGATTCTTACTCCTTTTGAAAAATGTCTATTCAGAACACTTCTTGATTGAATTATTTTTCTTTTTTGTAAAGTTTTTTGAGTTCTTTATGGAATCTGAAAATTCTCTGTTATACGAATGTCTGGCATATGTGGGCTGTCTCTTTGCTCTGTTAATTATTTTCCTTTGCCTTGCAGGGATTTTTAATTTCTTGCAGTTTTGCATGTCAATTCTTGCTTTTATTTCATGAGCTACTGGAGTCCTCTTCAGGAAATTATTGCCTAGCGCCAGATTCGGCCTGATTCCAAATCCTGATAAAGACACAACAAAGAGAAAGCTGTAAGTCAATACATGTCAATGGAGGATAGATGCAAGACACCTCAAAAAAAATTCTTACAGAAAAAATTAACAGTACATTTAAAAATCATAAATCATAGAGCTACTTTTCAAAATATACTACAGAGCCATAGCAACAAAACAAAAATGGTACAGGTACAATAGTCACAGAGACCACTGAATGGAACAGAGAGCTCAAAAACAAACCCATGCAACTACAACCATCTGATAATTGAAAAAGTTGTTAAAAACATACATTGGAGAAAAGACAGCCTTACAAACAATGATAGATTTCCACATATGGAGGACTGAAAATTAATCCTCTATATCTTGTACAAAAATCAAATCAAAATGAATCACAGAGCTTAAAACAAGATCTCCAACTTAGATACAACTTGTGAAAAATACATGGGAAATACCTCAAGATACTGGCTCAGACAATGATTTCTTGAAGAGACTTCCAAGTGATAGTATTTTGGTTGATAGAATCCTAGTATTTTTGGAGATTGTTAAGCCTGAGATTTCATCTTAATTTTATGAATCAATCCACTATACTCTTGGCATTGTCTTCCAAATGCTCTTTCTTATTTTGTAAATCTTTGTGATTTGGGCAGCTTGGTAATTTTGGAATCTTTAACTACTGGTTCACTTTTGTTCAGCAAGCTTTTCTGTAATTCTCTTTTCTTTTCCAACATTTCACTCTAAGCAATCACGAGGAGCTAAGCCTCTCATTCAACCCTTTGCTTACAAATCTCAGTTAAATAACCAATTTCATTGCTCACAAATTCTACTTTCCAAAAGTCACTAGAACAGAAACAATTCCAGAGCTCTATGCAAATTGAAGTTTGCTTCTCTTCCAGTTTCAGTAGCATGTTCTTCCTTTCTGACTGAGATCCCTCCACAGTTGCTTTGCGATAGCCTGGTTATCTGTGTTCTTTCAAATTCATGTTAAACTAGTTCTCCTTATGATTGTATTAACAAATGGAATCTTTGGGAAATTCTTGAATCTCAAGGATCCTGCCCTAATGAATGGTATTAGTACTCTTATGGAAGAGATAACAGGTACAGTGAATCTTCTTCTGCTACCTGAGGCATAGCAACATGACAACATTTATGAAGCAAAAAACCCTCACTGAACACTGAATCTTATGGTACCTTGATCTTGGGCTTCCTAGACTCAATGATTATGGAAAAGAAGTTTCTTTTATGTATAAGTTACTCAGTCTGAGGTATTTTGTTATAGTATCAGGAATGGACTGAGATAGTCATTTACTATCCACACTTTTAGATACATATAATTCTTATGTGAAGTATTTTCTAAGAAGGTGAAACTTTACAGGTTTCCTCTTTTAAGTTTTTCTGAATTCTTACCAAAATCATGTCTGAAAATTTCTTTATGACCGTATCATATTTTTTTCTAGCATGTGTATTCTTATGGCTCATATCATAAAGTTCTCCCAAAGGTCCCATGAGCTTGCAGGCAGGGTTTGTGGAAGGTGACTAGACATTGGGAGCACTACAGTCATCAACAGAATCATGCAATGGTGAGTTTCACAGCTGAGTATGCTGCTCAAAGTAGAAATAGAAGATGCAGGGAACTTGGGGAAAGTGTCACCCCCACCGCCCAAGATTGCAGTGAGCTGTTAGCTAAGGCTGTGTTCTTGCCTGAAGAGTGGCCCGTGGAGGGTGTTTTTCCGACTTCCTCTATGTACTCTGGGCAGAATTAAATCCCTCCCAGATCGTTGCACTGAAGGGCTCAGTTCCTTAATGGTTAAAGGTTTCCTACAACTCTTTTTTTTTTTTTTTTTTTTTTTTTTTGGTACCAGGAATCAAACTCAGGACCTCTCAGTTGCCAGGCAGGCATTTATGCTTCTGAACTAAATCCCCGGCCCAGTTTCCCACAATTTCTTGATGTGTGAGCCTCTCCTCTGGAAAAAAAGTTCCTGGAAACTGGATTCCCTTAGATGTAAGAAGCAAATGAGAGAACTCCAAAGACAGAAGCCAGGATATTTTAAAATCCAATCTGAGAAGCGACATCCTTTTGCCTCTGTCCATTCACTAGACATGCATCATTACATGAAGGATACCAAATAGAGAAAGATCACACAAGGGCACGGAAAACAAGATGTGGATATCACAAAGAGTCATCTTTTGGCTTCTTTACAATAATAGCATAAGGTTTTTAAAACAGAATCTAAAAGATTCTACAGATTGTATTTGAAAAATGCCAGGAAAAGAGAGAAAATTTTCTGACAACGATAAGCTGGAGCCCAGTGTTTTTGTGCAGTCCTACAATCACAGCTACTCAGGAGACTGAGGTAGAGATTGAAAATTATATTGTAGGCAGGGCAACTTAGTAAGACCCTGTCTCAAAAAAAAAAAAAAAAAAAGATTTAAGCAATTGCCCCTTAAACTCACCGACAACAAAACACAATGCTATATACACAGTTACAATGAGGTACCCTAACTCTGGCTTCTCAATTCTGCATATGAAGTGGATTTTGAAGAACTCTAAGCATCTCTGCTTGTTCTTCAGAAATCACACTCTGACATCTGTCATTTTTCACTCTTAGGATACTATAGGTATCTTGGACTATGATACCTTTTGAACTTTGAGCTTATATCATGAAAATTTCAATCATCATGGCTTGAGAGGATAAAACTAAGGCAATGGTATTCAATAAACATTAAATTAAAAGAAATTTGAAGCAAAAAATCTGCAACCATATCACGGGACTGGTCTGAGCTGAAATGGAGCTGTTACATGGTTGATGAATTCTCAGAGTGGGAGAGGACTCGTAAACACAAATTTTCCATATCATAATGATCTACAGCATGTTTGGGAGCAAAAAGAATTTCATTCATTTGTGTATAGATTCTAAGAACCACACTTCCTTACATCTATGTAATATTTCAAAGCTTAAGGAAAAGTTCTAAAAATCCTAACTGTAATCAGTTCTCATCTGTGTTTAATTACCTGCAAAACCTAGACACATTGGAATCAACCAACCTACCAGTGTTTTCAGTGACCAATTGCTTCTAATAAATATATGTGATCAAAAGTAGATTTGCTTTTTAAGCTTCAGCAATTTGAAGAATCCGTAGAGAAGAAAGCAGTTCTAGAGAAAGCATAATGCATACCTTGAGGAGAGTTACAAGGTAATGTATTAATTAGATACTGCTTCTGATCCTTTCAATATTTTACTTCTAAAGACTATATAAAATTATAGCTTTTCTAGTATCACAATAAGCATAGATTTATTTGGTAGGTGTCTCTTTCCAGCCTCTTGCTGGTTTTTATATTTGATCCCTAAAATGTACTGAATGCTTATTTCCTCTAAATTTACATTGGTTTTACTCTTTCCAGGATAATCACACTTACATATATTCATGGTTTTTAAATGGTCCTCTATATTTAAATAATAAGTGTTCAATTCTATAACATTAAAAAATAATTTGCTGATAATATAATTGAACAACAGTTAGAAAATCATTAGTCACAAATAGATACTGATGAGTTCTTCAGAAATCAAGGTGACATGAATTATTTGTAATCTGTAGCTATGTGGAAAATAAAAACCTGATGTGAAGAAAACCCTTCCCATATCAATGCTCTACAATGAAAATTATAGAGAAAACACCACAAGTCTGTAACAATAGAAGCAAGAGTCCTTGATCTACTAAATATCTTTCAGAAATGTGCATAGTATAAACAAACAAAACTGAAATCAATGAATATGAAATGCATTTAAGGGCAACATTTCTCATCTAAAGTATTGCTACAACAAAAGGATGATTTTTGGACTGGCCACTTGGATTTTTAAAAATACACCAATACTTAGGTGAGACAATCCTTTTGATCTTGCCATAGAAAGGAAGTTTGATTCTTCATTAACCCAGGCCGTTATGTGGACTAAAAATACAGAATCTGTCCCACCCTGCAGATCTTATGCTCTTCAGGCTTTTAAACCACTGAAAAAGATCACAGGTCAGTAATATAAATAGAGCGATATTATGAGATATTCACAATTAGATAAACATACAAAATGTGGCACCTGCACAAGTGAGGAAAATTCTTGTACATTAATTTCTTGCTATTTTGTTTCCATCAGGTGAGTATATAATAAGAACTTAAGCAGAAAAGTTGGTCCAATCCCACAGGAAATGCTTTTTCCAACTTTTGATGATGAATAACCTTTAAACTGCTGTCCTACCATCTTTAAAAGTTCAGGTAACATAGCTTTTAGAGATCACAGTAGAGATTAGAATAGTCTGACGGGGAAATAAAATCAAAGGTTTAGATCCCCAAGGCCTTAACTATATTTTTAAAATTAATTTAGTCTTTCAGCTGAATTATTTTTAATTTTAAGAATATTTATTGTTACAAAAGCATTACATGTGCATGCATGTTGAGACATTGGTGATGAAAATTTATTGTAGATAATCATTTACTTTTGAATACACATTATTTCACATATGAATTACATGAAAATTAAATGACACATATTATTTTGTTGTTGGATATCAATTACTCTTGATTGTCCTCAAATTACATTTTTTAATACCAAAAAACAGTTAGGCATGATGTTACATGACTGTAATTCCAGCATTTGGGAGGCTGAGGCTGGAGAAGCACCATGAGTTCAAGGACAGCTTGAGTTATGTAAGTGAAGTTCAAGGACAACCTGCACTACGTAGCAAGACCTTGACTATAAATAAATTAATTAGTTAAAAATGAAAGCACAGAGCATAAATGATCAGCTGCCTACTAGTTTCACAGGACACAGGCCACCCTTCCTGCTCTAAATGTGTATATATTGTTCATTTATATTCTGTGAAGCTTTTGGTTGAAGTACATGTTTCAGTCACAGGAAAGCTATAAAATTTTATGAAATTCCATCCAGAAACTACTTGCCATGAGAAGTTTGCTTTCAAATATGCATTTCTAATCTATCTGGTATGGATGGAGATAGATGGGTAGATAGATGATAGATAGATAAATAGATAGATAGATAGATAGACAGAAAACTACATATAAAACTTTGCCTCCTCAGCATTTACCTGTATATGTCTAAAAGTTGATGTTACATTCAAACTAACAAGGAATAGTTGTAATTTTTCAAAATGTATCACAAGAGCTAACTTTAATGATATATAGTCACAAATAATTACGTATTTAGTGTATCAGCTTCTTTTTAATTACTTTTAGCTTTTCAATAAAAGGTAAAAATTTTTAAAAATCTGTCATACATTTATAATGACTTCTGATACATAAAATAACTTTTGTGTTCTGAGGTCTTAATAAGTGTACAAAATTGTATGTAAGCAACTATCATTATGTACACACAAAATTAAAAAGGTTAAAGTTGGCCAAGCAGTCATTAAATTTCATTAAGTTGCCAATGATCTTTTAGAATCCCTCTTTTTAACTGTGCAACATGGCTTTATGTTATTAGTCACAGATCAAAATTAAACATCTTTGAACTTTCCAAAGTTGGCATAAGTGCCCAAACAAAATAGCTTATAGTTTGCACCAAACACTTCAGCCAACAGCATCAATGAGAGCGTGTTAATAGGCAAACAAGTTGGAAAAATGATCATCTTTAAACTAACAAAAGATCACAAAAATTTACTGCATGGGGAATCGATAGATCTTATCTGAGAAAAGCCCTATATGTAGTCTATTACCAACATCATATTAAATGAGAAAAAGCTGAAAGTCTTCTACTCCTAAGATTAGGAGCAAGACAGGGATGTCTATTACTACCATGCCTGTTCAACTCAAACCTCAAAATATTAGCTAGAGCAATCAAGCAAGAGAAAGAATAAAAGGGTATATAAAGAAAAAAGACAAAGTATCATTATTTTCAGGTTACATGATTTTATACTTACAAGAATTTAAAAACTCCACCACCTGTAAACTCATAATGAATTTATTGCTCTTGCCTGGCAAGTGTGGGGTTGTGAGTTCGATCCCTGGTACCAAAAAAAAAAAAAAAAAAAAAAAAAAAAAACTTTGAAAAAGAAATTAAGAAAACAATACCATTTGTGATAGCATAAAAAAATAAATACATAGAAATTAACTCAACCAAGGACATGAAAGCCTAAAGAAAAAAATTACATTATACAGAAAAAAAAATTAAGAAAGTCATCAGAAAATGGAGACATATCCCATGTTCCTACTAAGTAGGAATTAGCAACATATACAAAATGGCTATATTTCCAAAACTGGCACACAGATTTAATGTAATCTCAATCAAAATACCAATAGCATTTCTCACAGAGGTACAGAAAAAAAAACCCACAATTTTTATGGAATCAGGAGACTTAGAATAGCTAAAGCTATCTTTGGTAACAAATGCAAAATAGATGACAACACAGTCCCAGACTAGTAGTTATACTATAAAGCCCCAGTGATTAAAACAGCATGGCACTGGCACAAAAGGTATGTGGCTAAATGGAACAGAATAAAACAACCACTACCACATCCAGCTATTTGCTGTTTGACAAAAGTGTCAGAATAATACAGTGGAGGGAAGACAGGCTCTTTAATAAATAGTACTAGCAAAAGAGAACGTCCATGTGCAGAAGACTGAGTCTAGACCCATGTATCTCACTATGCATTAAACTAAAATTAAAATTAGCCAAAGATCTCAGCGTTAAAACAGAAACACTTAATTTGCTGGAAGGTACAACCGGTCCAGCACTGGAAGGCATGGACACAAGCCAGGACTTTCTGAATGGAACCACCATGGCACAGACACATGAAAGTAATACCCAGAATCAACAAATGGGATCACAGCAAATTGAGGTCTTTTGCACAGCAAAGGAAACAACCCACAGAGTGAATGAAGGTAGTCTAAAAATAGTCTAAAAAAATTCCCTTGTATTCCTTGGACAGAGTGTTAAAATGTAGAAATATAAAGAACTCAAAAAAGAATAGATTCCTCAAAACAAAAGACCCAATCAAAAACTGGGCAACAGAAATGAATAGACACTTCACAGAAGAAGTACAAATGGCAAATAAATACTTTAAAATGTTCAACGTCACTGGCCATTAAAGAAATGGAAATTAAAACTATAATTGAGATACCACCCCAGGAAGATCAACTATCAGCAAATAGCTATCATGAATGCTTGTGCATAAGTGAGGAACATGGAATTCTTCCATTTTTAGTAGTAATGTAGAGTAGTGCAAAAACTATAAAATCCAGTGTGGGGATTCCTCAAAAAACTGAAAATGGAAAGTCCACTTAACCCATGGGTCCTCCTATTAGTTATCTTCCCAAAGGGCTTAAAATCATCACACTACAAAGACATACACATAACCACGTTTACATGAGCATGATTTACAATATTTAGATCTTAGAAGCCACACGTATGCCCATCAACAAATGAATGGAAGAGAAAAATATGGTTCAATGTAATGGACTACTACTCTGCTGTAAAGATAGATAAATTTGAAATTGTAGATAAATGGATACAACATGAAAACATAAGCTTAAGTGAAATAGAACAAGCACAAAAGTTTAAATGTCATGAGTTTTCTTATATCATATGAGAGAGAGGGGGAAGAGAGAGAGAAAGACAGGGAGAGAGAGAAAGAGAACCAATGATAAGATACATAAATGCCAAGGAGAGAAGGAGAAGATCAAATAATTCCCCAAATTATTACCTTATTTCAAATATATTTTGCTATATGTGCTAATTGATTCACTGATACTATTTTCTTTTAATTCACTTAAGAGTTCTGTGAAAGAATTTTTTGTTTATGTCTTTTACCCTGAATGACCACTTTTAAAATTGTGCAACATAGTGTGTTACTTATGCTTGCCCCTTTATTTTATTATAAAACGTTTTAATTTTTTCTTAAAAGAATCCCCCCCCATAGTGGCACTTGCCTGCAATTCTCAACATGCCAGGAGCATAAAACAGAACAGAAACTGCAAGCACAGTCTATCAACTTAGCAAGACTTTCTGAATATTTTAAAAGTTTTACAAGGGATTGGTGATGTAGCTCAGTGTGAAGAAGCTGGGTCCCACCTCCAAAAAAATCTACCTCTACTATCAAACTTCGTTAGAGATTCCTACTCTGAACTTCTACTGTTTTCATTAAGTCCCACAAGCCAGAGACAGACAGACAGACAGACAGACAGACAGACAGAGAGGAAAAGAGGCAGACACAGGGACAGACAAAGAACTTAGTGTAGCTGCTACTCTGGTCCCTTCAGTGTTTGCTGAGTGGAGCCCAAAGCCCATCTTAAAAAAAGCTCTCTAAGTCACTCCCCTTTCTTTCTTTTCTGGTCTCCTTATACTGTTGGTTTCTTTATAAATATCACGCCATTTTCTTACAGGGATGTTTAATTAAGTTTTTTCAAAGATGAGAAAAATGCAGTAAAAAGGTCTTAGTGTATACCCTGTAGTGTCCCCTGAATGCGTCATTAATCATAAACATGGTCAAGTAGCATATAAGAATTTCCTTTCTCTTCTGTGAAGAGCAGAAGTTATTATTCAAGTGACTGTCCATGTCCACCAATGATGCTTTTTGGGTGCCCCAATTCAGTAGTTCCTTGTGGGCAATTCTATTTCAGAGTATTTCTAACTGATAGTATTGGTCTTTTAAAAAATTTTTCTCTAGGTATTCTGTTGGCAGTTGGGGAGCTAAATTAGGGTTTAATAGAGGTAGAAGATGCAGTGACGTATATAGCTTTGGATGAGATGTTTTTTCCTCTTTCTTTTATTCTTTCTTTCTTTCTTTCTTTCTTTCTTTCTTTCTTTCTTTCTTTCTTTCTTCTGTCTCTGTTCATATTGCTGTCGGGCTAGGACTATTTCTTAATCAGCTGGGGAAAATTTCTAACTGGTCTCATTTGGACAATTTCATGAAGTGCTCTGTATAATACCACTGAGTGTTATATCTCAGTTGCTGTTGAATAATTTAATTCCCCATTGCATGTCAGTTACATTTGCAGAATGTGTTTTAAAAATTTATAAAATTAGAACATCTTTGGGGTGGAAGAAGACAAGCTTTGCAATCAACTGGAGAGTGTGGCCTCAAAGCTAACCCTGGGACCCAGGGAAAGTTATGGATTTCTCTGATTTTCTCATCTCTATAATACTATCACAGCTACCTCTGCTAACGAGCAATGGTGACTTAGACACAATAAACCTGCAAATAAGATCAGGCATGAGGGAAACACTGTGATGAAGTTAGCTTTTATTATTATTATAAAATTTATTATGGAACAGGTCTGTGAGAAAAGCTTTTGCTTAGCACCTTATTTTAGAGGGCGACAGAGGCTTGGTCACAGAGGGTGGACCGAGGTTTCCTGACCTCAAGTCCAGGGTCCCTTCTCGTTCATCAGTTCCTTGCTTTATCATATCAAGCCCTGTATTATTTGATGTACTGATGCTCCTAAGGAAGTAGGCCCAATGATTTTTCTTTTTACTTTCCATAAATCAGAATATTCCATAGTCAATATACTTTATTTGTTGGTTGCATATTAATTAACCATTGGTGTTTCAACTACAGTAAAATAATTTAAATTTTTCTTACAAAATATGTCACATGGATGTCTGTGATACAATACCAGACTAGTGTCCTTACTTTCCTGATCTGCTTGGGGAATCCTTAAACAAAAAACTTTAAGCAAAGCTATGGCTCTACATGTTCTTAAAATGCTGCTTTGTTTCAGATAACGGAAGACTTGTGCCACAGATACTGTAGTAAATGTTAGTATCTATTACATTCAGTAAAATAAAACTCCACCTTAATTTCCAGGAAGTATTTGGAGTCTCTCTCTTGCTCAATAAGAACATTTGTATTATTTGAAATAAGAACATTTGTATTATTATAGCATTACATGTCTGAAAAATAAGAGATGCTAGCATTAAGATTAAAATACAATATTTTGGTGGTTTAGAGATGTATAGGAAAATCAGGAGCTGATCATACAAAAACTACTGAAGTCACTAATAGATAAATTTCCTGCAACAGTTACAGAATGTTTAAACAAGTTATTTTCGAAAAAGACTTTTATGTCTAACGCAATTTAATGTCTGGGACTGCCAGCTCCAGTAACATGCCTTGAAAGATACCTTTTTTTCTGCAGAAACAAAAGAAAGAGATAAATTGCATCAAGATCAACTCTCATTTCTGGTTTCTTTACAACATAGAGTGCCTGAGGGTGAAAGCAAGATGCAGATTTAAGTATTTCTATGATAAGTTCCAAACAAATAAATTAAAACAAAATGAAATGTCAGTAACAGATTCACAAGCATAGGAAGGCTTGATCCTCTTTCTGTTTATCTCTAACATTTTTAACTGCATTTAGTTTCCTTCCTTTCTTAATTGCTTAGTTAAAAGCAAAGCTTTTCATGGATGCACTGATGGTACAAAATTAAGCCTCCAAAATAATGTCTAGTGGGTATGCCTCGATTTGTAAAACATCTCTGCTTATGCTTTTTCTATACTTCACCTCATCAATGAGACCTTTGTGGCATGACATATTCTTTTCTCCAGCCCTCTTTCCCTGCTTTCTCTCATTCTCTAAAGCGTTCATCCTCTCTAATACATTGTAGAGCCAATTAACTTTATGCACTGAACACACACATACACAATTATAAACTCGGTAAGAGAAAGACTTTAGTTCTCTTTTCTATACCAGCAAACCTCAGAGGTTTCCAGTGATTGTTAATAATCTAACTTTGAGTGGGTTCTCCAGACCTGGGATTGCTGGGGTGAATAAGAAAAGGGGTACTTGGGTTGTAGAGGTGAAAGTGTGGCAAATGTGATTCCTGCAGAGATTTTCCTTACTGCATCAGAGTGAAGAACAGATCTGCCTTTCAGAGTCGACTTTGTTTATCTTTAACTTAACTCCTTCTGCCTTTTTTCTCAGTCCTGAGACCTGCAGTGCTTTTCCGGCCCACTGTCCCACTGTACCTTAGGAAGGTAATAAAAGTTTCCCTTGTTTTAAGAATGTAGAGTGCCCTCGACTCCGTTTACTTCTATTTTACCCAAATGCCCATTCCCTTTGAGTTTGGAGCAATTAGCTTCTATGGTGAGAGCCATAATCTAAACTAATTTATTTTAACTGTTTACACACCTGATTCTGTTTGTTCATTTGTTTTTGTGTTATGCATTTATTAGAAAAGAAGAAAGTCAAAAAAAAAAAGAAAAGAAAAGAAGAAAGTCACAAAATAGCCTATCTTTCCTTAATAAATTAAAAATAAAAGAATAAAACCAAAAATGAGAAGAAAAATAATAATCAGAAAACACAATCCTTTATCAAAATGCCAGCATCATTTTCATAAAAATTAACATTTTCATTCTTACATTTCTGTAGAAACACAAAAGGCTCAGAATAGTCTAGACAACTTTGATAAAGGAACAAAATTAGAGCTCCAACCCTCCCCAATCCCAGGACTTTCACAAAGCTACACCAGTCATGACAAAACAGCTTTGATACTAAGATAGAAAAGCCACCAAAGTGCCAATATGAAGTCCCCAAATAGATACTCACATAATGGACTGATTGCTGGCAGGGTCTCTCTAGGGAGCTCTGGCTGGCCTTTAACTTTGTAGCCCAGACTGACTTCGAACTCAGCCACCCTCCTGCCTCAGTCTCCGGAATGCTTGGATTACAGGTGTTTGCCACCATCCCATCCCCAGCTGATACCCAAATTCTGTTTGTCATTTTATCTGTTTTGACAAACTCAAAAATAGGAAAGTTTTATAATAAAAGTTTCTCAAAGCCAAGTGAGATATTCTTGACAGTTTTATGTATCTTTGTAGACAAATCTAGAATGGCCAACATGTTCCATGTGCCCCCACCAAGTTTAACCCTAGAAATGCCTCAGCTACAGGCAAACTGAAAAGTGGTCACCCTAACTATGGCTGGGTGTGCAGGCAATGTTCCCTGCCCTGTGCACTGAACTCACATTTTCACATCTCCTCCTCTGCCTTCTGCTCCTCAAAGAATTCCAGTTTTGCGCAGTAGCTGCCATGCCATTGGCAGTGCTGGCTTTGCTGATAGTGAAGTGGAGAGGAAGAGCTGGTGGGAACCGGATGTCTGTACCACTCCAGTTTCCTGGATATCAGGAACTTCTATGCTGATCAGGTATAATGGGTGTCAACTGCGACGACTCCCTAAAATTATTGATGTACCCCAAAACAAATACAATGAGCCTCAAGTTGAATTCAAATGTTACTGTATAGTTATTAAGAAAATTTTCCTGGAAATATATCCCAGTCTATACAATATA
Organism: Cavia porcellus; assembly: GCF_034190915.1. NCBI lineage: Eukaryota > Metazoa > Chordata > Mammalia > Rodentia > Caviidae > Cavia > Cavia porcellus. The sequence continues at coordinate 77,134,043 of NW_026947490.1, forward strand.
TCCTACTTTCTAAGTGGTATGTCTTCTGTGAAAAGGGTGATTTGACAGGCTGTATTTGAAGGCCACAGCAAAGTTGGTTGCTTCTCAGTTTGCAGCACAGAGGAGTAAACATCTCTATTCATTCAGAAAGTGTCACACTGGAAAGTTTTCAGAGACAACATTCCACCAAAGACTTAGACCTAATCAAAGAGTGACAGAAAGCTTCTCTTCTCCCCACATTGGACTATAAGATTATTAAATGCTTTTTTCCTGTAGTTCATTTGACGCAGTACATCATGATTTTTTAAAAAACACATACACTTCAAAATAAGAAGCACAGACTGAACAGACCAAGCAAACATCACAAGCACTGTGAGATATGGTGGTGATGCTAGAATTATCAGACTGGGGAGTTAGAAAGCTGTCGTTAATATGCTGACATTTTAGTGGCAAAAGTGGCCAACATGCAAGAACAAATGGCGATGAACACAGAGAGGTACATATTCTAGGAACTCTATAAAAAGAAATGCTAAAACTTAAAAAATACACTGTGATATAATTGAACCACTTTGGTCAACTCCTTTGGTAGACACACCCAGCTCGGAAAGAAGGTGAGCTTGAAAATGGCAATACAAACTTCCAAGAGGGAAAAGAAGAGAAAATACTGTTAAAAAATCAACAGAACATTAAAAACTGTAAAACAATTACGTGGATATAAATACATTGAATAAAAATACAAAAAATAAATAGTAAAGGAAAGGGCAACAATATTTAAATGAAAAAATGACAGAATTTCCCACAAATTAATGTCTGATACAAAGCGACACATGAGATGAGCTCCAAAAACTCAAGTAGGAAGCATAAGTAAGTGAAAACAAAACTTACACATAGACACGTAATAGTCAAGTTACAGAATGCCAAGACACCACAACTGGAAAGAAGACAGAGGGGGAGAGTAATCTCCTACTTCCCTGAGTTTCAGACAAGAGAAACTCAGAAACCATGCAAGTCACGAGTGTGAGTGGTGAAGTATTTCAAGTTTTGAAGGCTGGGGATTTAGCTCAGCAGTAAAAGTGCCTGCCTTGCAAGCAGACAGTTGTGGGTTCAATCCTTGGTACCGGTAAAAAAGGAAAAAGATAAATAAATAAATAAATAAATAAACAAACAAGGTTGAGGGGCTGGGGATTTAGCTCAGCGGCATAAGCACCTGCCTTGCAAGCAGGCGGTCGTGAGTTCGATCCCTGGTACCGGTAAAAATGAAAAAGACAAAAAAAAAAAAAAAAAGGTTTTGAGAAAAAAGGAAGAACCATTGAACTGGAATTCTGTGTACCCTGCTAAATGATCTTTCAAATGTAAAGGAAAAATAAATGACTTTTTCAGGAAAAACACTGAAAGAATTTGTTGCCAGTACATATAACTTTCAATATATGTTAAAATTCCACAGGCAAAATAAAGGGATACATAGATCAGAAATTTATAAGTACACATACATAAAGAAGAACAGCAGAGAATCAATAAGCAAAGGGAAAAAAAAACTTTGATTTTTTTTTTCATTCTACAGCACATTGAAAGTAACAACAGTAAATTGGAGTTTACCTGGGTATGCTTTTGTATCTAGATATGGCCGTGTGTGCTTATGTACTGGGCAAAGCAGTGACAGCAAAAATAAAAAGGACCTCAGTAAATAATTTAGAATGTTATTTTATAGTATTTGCATAATCCACTAAACAGTGTAGTATTATTTGAAAGTAGCTTAATTTTAGTTGTATATTGTAAATTCTAGGACAACTGCTAAAAATGAGAAAAAATGTTGAAATAATACACTAAGAAATGAAAGAAAATGAAAACAAAATACTCAAAACTACAAAACACAAAAAAGTGTCAAAATCAAAAATAAAACTGAAGACCAAGGATGACGAGTGAAGCATAGCAACAAATATGACAGATATGAAGTCATCAATATCAATATTCACTTGAAATAATAAATGGAAACTTGTAATATTGGTATAAATACTGCAAAAGTAAAATGACTGAAAATCAATCTTTTATTCCAGAGTAAGTAAAATAAGAACAAATTATATATAAAATAATTAGAAGAAAAGAAAAAAACTTAAAAATAGAAATTAAGAAAATTTAAAACAAGAATTCACCAGAAAAAAAAATAAAAATAAAGTTGGTCTTTCAGGAGATCACTCAATTCAGTAAACCTCTAGTCAAGTTAACTCAGAAGTAAGAAGAAATAAGTGCTGGATATAAATAATAAAAGGGGAGACTAGGGGAAGGGGATTTAGCACAGCAGCATAAACGCCTGCCTTGCAAATGTGTGGTCCTGAGTTCGATCCCTGGTACTGATAAAAAAGAAAAAGAAAAAAAAAAGGAGAGACTATTCCCACAGACTCTAAGGACATGAAAAAACAAAGTATGACCATGAACAAGTATGCCAAAAATTTTATAACTTAGATGAAAGGATATTTTTGAAAGACACACTGCTCCACAACTCACATAAGAAGAAACAGAGGGGTGAAGGGAGCAGGGAGAAGAGATGAAGGTGTTATATACCAACCCCACATAAAGAATGTAAATAATATGCATTACCTACATGTAGTAATGATATCTGATACCTACATGTCCCAGTTTCTTACAATGAATGTATTGCAAATGTGCACTAATAAAAATGGAATTAAATTAGTCTAAGTCATTTTAGTCTGTAAAAAAGCATAAATAGTCTGACTAGGTTTACATGTATTAAAAAAATTTTGTGGGGGATAAGTATTTTGTTTTGTCTTTCAATGAATCCTAGACCTCAAATATGTAAGCCAAGTACTCTACCATAGACTTGCATATCTAGTGGTTAAATAAGTTGAATCAATAATTAATAGCTTTCCAGACAAAAAGAATGAGTCAACATGGGTTCACTGGTGCACACTACAAATATCTAGAGAAGACACTACAAAAATTATCTATGGTCTATTCCAGAAGATAAAGCAGAGAGAGTACTCTCCAGCTGATCCAGTGATACCAGTGTTACCCTAACACCAAAAACAGACAGAGATAATACAAGAAAACTACACAGCAACATCCGTGGAGAGTATTCATGTAAAAGTCCTCAACGAAATACTAGCAATATGAATCCAATAATGTGTGAAAAGAGTTACACAAGGCAAAGTAGAACTTATCTCAAGTCCAGGAGGTTGATTATCTATTTCAGTATCACTGTCACATCAACATTGTAAAGAAAATTTATGCAATCATATCAATAGGTACGGGAAAAAGGCATTTAAAAAATTCCAACACCCATTTAGGTAAGAACCCTGAACAAACTAAGGCTAGATCTTTTTCAATTTGATGAAGCATGCCTACAAAAATATCTAATGCTGATGTCTTATTTTGTAGTGAGAGATGATTTTCTGATGTGATCAAGACCGAACTGGAAATCTTAAGCACTAAATATGACATGAAAACAGAATTAACAATAAATAAATTGAGCAGGAAGAAACGATTAACCACCATGAGAAAACAAATGAACTACCAAGCAATTAAAGGCATGCAGGAAACTTGAATCCATATTACTAAGTAAAAGGAACCAATCTGAAACCCCGACATACCACGCAATTCCTGCTATATCACATCTGGAAAGTACAAAATTATTGAGGTCATAAATAGATTAGTGGTTACCCAGAATGAGTGGAGATGAAGGGATGAACAGGCAAAGCACAGGATTTTTGGGAGAGTGAAGTTATTCTGTACTCATTTTAGATTAGAAAAAGCCCAGAGAATTATAACAGGGGCTGCAGATTGGGGTGATGACGAGGAAGTAATGTGGATTCATCTTGAAAACAAACACCTTGCTCTGCCCTGGTGCAGAATTTTGGCAGTGAGTGAGGTTGTGCCAGAGCAGAGTTAGGAGATGCTTGGAGACTGAACTAGCTGTTCAATTATGCTGCGAAAGTAAAACTCATCTTAAAAAATGAAGCCCATAAATTTGGAAAAATGAAGCATATAGCATATTATGACAACTGTTCCTTGAAATAGTTGTCATGTATGTGTGCACATGTATGTGTCCATATGCACACACTGGGCCACAATGTAAAATACATTTCTTTTCACAGTTCATGGTCACAGCCTCTTTCTAATCCTGTTTTTCATTGATTCCACCGTAACTTCTGTGATTTTAAGATTAAGAAGATCATCACGTAGATTTTAGTTATTTTCATACTTGGTTTATAAGCTTACAACCAATTCTTAAGTTTCTTTACTTCTCTTTATTTTTAGCTTTCCTCCTACTCCTGCTCAGAAATAATTCAAAATTTAAGGATAATCGTATTACATATACTTTATCTAATTTTACATGAAGTATAGTAATATTTTGCATTTAAATGTAGATTCATGAAAACATACTATACTTTGTAGGTTTGTATAAATATTCCACATAGTATTTTACAATTTAATATTCTACATTTTTTCTTTACTGTTATTAATTAAGGACCAGCAACAGTTCTAAAATACATAAATTCAGTATTTTAAATGTCCCTTTCAGTAAAATACTTTTAGAAAAGGAGAGATATAACTTGAGAAATAAAAGTGAGCTACAAATCTAGCCAGTCATCACAAGCCAGGATCAGAAAAATAAAATCTCTCTCTCTCTCTTACACACACACACACACACACACACACACACACACACACACACACATTCAGATGAACTAAACGTACACATATTTCAATTACAAGCCAAATTTTCTTGAGAGACAAGTGGCAGGGAGCATTGAAGCCAAAAGCAATGTGACAACACGGTGGCATACGATGGTGAGAAACAACTCAACCCTGTAATTAGTTTCTATCATTAAAGTTCCATCAATATCACTTAGCTGGGTGGCTGTGACAGGACCGGGATATTACCTGCAGACGGATTTCCTACCTCAAAGGCTAGAGCACTGTTTGCATATGTAGTTTAGAATAAATTATGAAAAGGTGAAAAATATGGAAAGCGTCACATGTAACTCGCAAATAAGTTGCTGAAGCAGAAATGTATTTGCTCAGTACTGTCTGTGGTAAATATAAAGTACTGTATTATTTTTGCTCTTCGAATGAGAGTGAAAGTTAAGATGTTTAGTGTTTAGGACTCAAAGTTGAACTGAGAAAACAATGCACATTTTAGACCAATTTTTGCAAAAATCCTGACTTGTTACTTGCTATTATTGATTGATAACAATGAAGTATATATAAAGTTTCCTCGAATTGAGGCCATTGTTAAACAGTAAGAAAATGAGTTATGGGATCAGATGTAGCTAGCTGATAAAAAGATACTTAACTAAGAAGCTATGGAAAGCAGGAATACACAGGAACACATCCTGTGAGCTGTACCAACATGGCTAAATAAGGCACAATTATCTCTAGAATTAGTGGATGTCATAACAGAAGATATGTGAAGAGATTTAAATTCTTCCCTCGAGCTAAAAATGAAGTTTTCCTCATGCTAACTAAAATCTAGCAAGCAATAGCTTCAAAAGACAAATCTGAACTCCCCCAACTGAGAAATACTATAGCACATAACACCATGCCGAAATATATTCATGTATCAGGTGTTTTGTGTCTTTAAAATTCAGGTACATCTCTTAAAATGACTTCCAATTCCCAACCCAAATGTCCCTTTTTTTTTTTTTTTCTTTCTTGGTTTGAAAATCTGAGTCAGGGTCAGTAATGAAATGAAAATGATTGTATGCTAGTTTGTGAAACACTACCATATGCTGGACTTAAAAGTATTTTAATATATGAACTATATTAAGATTTTAAATCTTTCCTCCATAACTAATTAATTTAAATGGCAAAATGCCTCTTTTTCAGACATGCCTTTCAAATTAAATTGATAGCTTGACAAGCATAGCTTATACACACTTCGGGCATATGTGTAAATGGTTATGTTTTCTTCATCTTAGCATCTGAAAAAAACGGTAAGATATATAAAATGCAAAAGACTGTGATGAAGAGATTTATGTTTCTTCTTAACTTTGCTTCAGAAAGCTCATCTTAATTACCCCTGAATTATTTCATGGTGAAACTAAAAAATCAGCTGATGTTGAGTTGGTGGGATTCAAATTCCATGTGAGTAGATATATTTCAGAGCTCAGTTCTACAGCTTATGCACCAGATGTGGTAATGCTGATGTTTGCTCAACAAATATCCTTAAACGTCTAAAATACACACACAGCTATCATGTCAGACACTGTGGGAAGCACTAGAAACATAATAATTACTGAGAAAAAGGAAAATGAATACACATAAATAGAAAAGATAAGTGCAAAGAAAGAAATAAGTAAGAATCTGTAAAGAAAGTTTACAAGATCAGATTTATGAGTGAAAGTCAAAATCCCTGAAAGAGGTTACATTTAGGCTAACCCATTGTGAATCAAGAAGCCAAAGAAAGACCAAAGCCTGCGCTTTCTCAAAGTAGAAGAGTAGTTTATATACACTCTTGATTCAGGAGAGAGTTTATGATATTTTAAAAACTGAAAAGCCAATCATTTAGAAGTCAAAGCTAGTTCTTAATATTTCTGTTAAATCACAGAGAAAAGTTGATATCTTTTTTTTTTGTTTTTTTTTTTTTGTTTTGTTTTTTTATCGGTACCAGGGATCGAACTCACGACTGCCTGCTTGCAAGGCAGGTGCTTATGCCGCTGAGCTAAATCCCCAGCCCCGAAAAGTTGATATCTTATAATGTAATGGAAGTAGAGGCCGGTGAAAGGATTTTGAGATATTTTTCAGGTGAAGTTACTACCTAAAACAGTTTATTTAAAGACCAGTCATTTCAGAATAAATTGAAGGACACATAATTGAGGGACAAAAGCAAATTGGAGGCTATAATAAAATCATATAAATTAACACCCTAAATATCGGTCGCATTATGTTTTGTGTAGGAAAGGTATTAGCATCTATAGAAATAGAGTCATTCAAATGAACTCTAAGATCTACTTGTTTCCTACCATTTCCCTTTTTGCCACTGCCATGGTGATTAAAACATATAATAAATTTATGAATAATGAAACAGAACACAGTGGTTAGTAGATAAACACACTTGTGTTTACTGCAGAAATTTTCACAGTACTGTATGGACCTGGCCATACTAGAGGTTCCCAGGTTATTCAATAACAATATCAAGGGTCCCTGCTTTTGGTCTTACAGTTCAGCAAAACTAAGTTCAGAAAGATAAAAACACTTCACCATGTATAAATTCACCCTGAGCTCAGTGGCAGAATGAGACCATAATTTAGGGCTTCTGATAACCAGCTTTTGAAACTATGGTTATGAATTTTAAGTACAAAAATCACTTCTAGCTTATGTGGAGATTCCTCTAAAAGTGAAAACTAGAAGTTGCATTTGCCCAGAATATTCCCCTTTTTGGTATTTTCTGGAAAAAAATAAACGCATCATATCACAGTAATATATGCACATACATGTTTATGCAAAAGCACGTTTTATAATAGTGAACTTTTGGAAACAGTTGAAATGCCCATTAATCAATGAAGGAATAAAAAATGTGGTTTTTTTTATTTAAAGAGAAAAAAGAAAGGACATAAAAAACAAAGCAGTAAAAGGGTACAAGTAACACAGAATTTCAAGAAAAAATTTACAGTAAGAAATCACTAATTAATAGGTTACATATTGTCTTCTTGGAAACAGTTGTCAAATTATAAAATTAAAGCATGTAAAGTGGCCATTCATACAGTGATATAGGAGACAGTTCCACTCAGTGATCCAACAAAAGCTCAGTAATATGGTTTTCCATCCTTCACACTCAAACATACCTGCAGTTATATCCCTTAGTCCACCTTACTTTCCTCTCTTTTTTACAATAACAATTAGACTTTTTGGGTTTTATTACTCCCACGGTTCTTATTACTTTTTTTGAAGAGGATAAAACCAAACGTGACTAAGCAAAACAGAGTCAGTTAGAACAGAAGGATGGGCATAGCACATGATACAAAAATAGAATACCAGGTGATCAAAAGTGGTTACCATTGTGCCTCTTGCTATTTTTAAATTGAGTTGCCTATATCATCAGGTATAATAGAATTGATCAAAACAGTACAGAACAAGACCAATACAACCTACACTGGATACCTTACAGGACTTCAAAAAAATCTAATAGTCAAACCATAATGGGCATCATAGTATATCTTATTGCCTTCAAAGTGGTTGCCTCTACCCTCAAAATTGATGCTATCAAACAAAATAGAATATAGTGTAATCAGACAGAACAAGATGGGGAGAGCAATACTGGGGTTCAAATCAGGTGAATAGGAAAACAAAAAAGTTACTATAATATATCCCACTATTTTTTAATATGGTTTTCCATTAATTAAAAAATGAGAAAAAAATAGATTAATTTTAAAAAGGGGGGAGATTGAGATAAAAGAGGACATTTGAACAGAACAACGCTGGTCAGAACCGAACAATTTAAGCATCATTGTGTTTCACCACCAGATAATCTAATATAATAGTAGTCACCATAGTGCCTCTTTCCTTGTATTATTTGAGTATAAATTTGTATGATATAGCATCAAGCATATCAAGACAGTGTGAAGCCATTCAAGAGAATGAAAGAATTACAGGGTATTTAGAACCAGCTAATAGAAAACAAACAGCCGTTTCTATATTATCTCTTTGTGTATAAAAAATTCTGTTTATACTATTGCATATATATTAAAATACAGTAAGATACAACATGTTAAAACCAGTGGAAACAGATGTACAACAGCTTGATGGGACTTCAAAACAAGATGATATTAAACCAGCACTAGCTTTGATGTCGTGTTATTTTCTTCAAAATAGCTATTCATACTATCACAGATACTAAAAAAGAACAACTCAGGTTAAAACGATTGCAATTAATGAGTGAAAACCTTATATGGCTTCAAACCAATATGATTGGGAATCATGATTACCAAATACTTTTATGTATTCTTATCATTTCTTACACTAGGGAAACTATCCAGTATTTATACATGTGAGTTTGATTCATTTCATTTATGAGTATGGTCTCAAGCTGCATCCATTTATTTATAAATGTCTCAATGTGATCATTCTTTATAGCTGAGCAGTACTCCATTGTATAAAAATACCACAACTTTTTATCCATTCTTCAGTTGATGGACACTTAGGTTGTTTCCAAGATCTGGCTAATATAAAGACTCCTAGATATAATAAATAAATTCAAGAATATAGCCGGATATAAAATCAATACTCAAAAATCAGTAGCATTCCTATATGCTAACAACAAAGTCACAGAGAGAGAAATAAAAGAAGCCACACCCTTCACACTAGCAACCAAAAAAATGAAATATTTAGGAAATACTCTCATGAAAGAAGTGAATGACTTATACAGGGAAAATTATAGTACACTGAAGAATGAAATTGAAGATCTCAGAAAATGGAAAGACATTCCTTACCCATGGATAGGAAGAAAAAATATTGTCAACATGGCCATTCTGCCAAAACTTTTGTACAGATTTAATGCAATCCCAACAAAATTACCATCAACATACCTCATAGAACTCAATCCTAAAATTGAGAAATCAATCCTAAAATTCATCTGGAGTCAGAAGAAACTAGAATAGCAAGGACAGTTCTAAGCAGCAAAGGCAAGGCAGGAGGTATCACAATCCCTGACTTGAAGTTATACTACAAAGCAACCATAGTAAAGTCAACATGGTACTGGAACCAAAACAGAGCTGAAGATCAGTGGAATAGATTAGAACTACAACCACACTCCAGGGTTTTACCAATTTGTCTTCCAATAGATTCAGTGTTTCTGTTTTAATATTCAGATCTTTGATCCATTTAGATTTTATTTTAGTACATGGTGGTAGGCAGCTTTAGTCTTTGGCAAACGGAGAGCCAGTTTTGCCAACACCATTTATTAAAGAGACTATCATTCTTCCAGTGAACCTGCTTGGCTCCTTTATCAAATATAAGGTGGTTGAGTGTGTTTGTAGTTGCGGTTGTATCCTCTAATCTATTCCATTGATCTTTGGCTCTGTTTTAATTCCAGTACCATGTTGATTTTACTACTGCTGCTTCGTAGTATAACTTCAAGTCAGGGATTGTGATGCCTCCTGCCTTGGTTTTGCTGCTTAGAATTGCCTTTGCTATTCTAGGTTTCTTCTGGTTCCAGATGAATTTTAGGAGTGATTTCTCTAGATCTATAAGGTAAATTGATGGTGTTTTTATTGGGATTGCATTGAATCTGTATAACAGCTTTGGAGAATGGCCATTTTTACAATATTTATTCTTCCTACCCACGAGCAAGGGATGTCTTTCCATTTTCTGAGATCATCTTCAATTTCTTTTTTTCAGTGTATTATAGTTTTCCCTTTATAGGTCTTTCACTTCTTTCATAAGAGGAATTCCTAAATATTTCATCTTTCTGCTTACTAGTGTGAAGAGTGTGGTTTCTCTTATTTCCCTCTCTGTGATTTTGTTGTTAGTGTATAGGAATGCTATTGATTTCTGAGTATTGATTTTGTATCCAGCTACATTACTGAATTCATTTATTATATCTAAGAGTCTTTCAATGGAATTCAGGGGATCTTCTATGTAGAGTATCATGTCATCTGCAAACAATGATAATTTAACTTCTTCTTTTCCTATCTTTACCACTTTTATTTCTCTCTCTTGCAAAATTGCTCTGGCTAGTACTTCCAGTACTATATTAAATAGGAGTGGTGATAAAGGACATCCTTGTCTTGCACCTGATTTTAAAGTAAAGGCTTTCAGTTTTTGGCCATTTAGTATGATGCTGGCTGTGGTTTGTCATAAATGGCCTTTATTATAATGAGGTAAAGACCATCTATTCCAATTTTCTGTAAAGTTCTTATCATGAATGAATGTTTAACCTTATCAAAGGCTTTTTCTGCATCTATAGAAATGATCATGTGATTCTTACTTTTGGCTTTATTGATATGGTGGATTACATTTATTGATTTATGTATGTTGAACCATCCCTGCATTCCTGGGATGAATCCCACTTGGTCATGGTGTATAATCTTCTTGATGATTTGCTGCATCCTCTTTGCCAATATTGTATTGAGAATTTTTGCTTCTGTGTTCATTAGGGAGATTGGTCTATACTTCTCTTTTTTAGATGGGTCTTTCTCAGGTTTTTGTGCTAGAGTAATATTTGCTTCCAGGAATGACTTAGGGAGGATTGCTTCCCTTTCAATTTCATTGAATAGTTTGAGGAGTGTTGGCATTAGGTCTTCTTTGTATTTCTTGTAGAATTCTGCAGTGAATCCATCTGGGCCTGGGCTCTTCTTTCTAGGTAAGGACTTAATTACATTTTCAATTTCATTAATAGACATTGGGTTATTCAGCAGTTTTACATCCTCTTGATCTAGTTTTGGTACTTCATATGTTTCTAGGAATCTATTTCTTCTATGTTATCAAACCTTTGAGAGTAGAGATATTTGAAATAAGTGTTGATGATCTTTTGTATTTCTGTAGAGTCTGTAGTGATTTCACCTTTTTCATTTCTTATTGCATGAATTTGAGCTTTTTATTCCCTTTTTTAAATAAGGTTGGCTAGGGGTTTATAGATTTTATTTATTCTTTCAAAGAACCAACTCTTTGATTCGAACCAACTCTTTGGATTGTTTTCTTAGTCTCTATTGCGTTGTTTTCTGCTCTAATTTTTATAATTTCCTCCCTTCTTTTGGCTTTGGGCTTGACTTGCTCTTCTTTTTCTAGCTGTTTGAGGTGTAGCATCAGGTTTTTTATTTGTATTCATTCTGTTTTCCTGATGTGGGAACTCAGTGTAATAAATTTTCCTCTAAGGACGGCTTTCATTGCATCCCAGAGATTCCGATAAGTTGTATCTGTATTTTCATTTTCTTGTAGGTATTGTTTAATTTCTTCTTTAATTTCCTCTGTGACCCACTGATTACTCAATAGTGTGTTATTCAGTTTGCATGTGTTTTGGGGATTTTTGCAGTATCTTTTATCATTAATTTCTAATTTCAAAGCGCTATGATCCGATAACATGCAAGGGATGTTTTCAACTCCTTTGCATTTGTTTAAATATGTTCTGTGAGCTAATATATGGTCTATTTTAGAGAATGACCCATGTACTGCTGAGAAGAATGTGTATTCTGATGTTGTTGGGTGGAACATTCTGTGTATGTCTATCAAGTCCATTTGTATACATGTGTGATTCAGTTCTGTTATTTCTTTGCTCATTTTCTGTCTGCTTAATCTGTCCCCTTGGTGTCAAAGTCATGTTAAGGTCTCTTGTTACAGTTGTGTTACTGATAATTTGAATTTTCATTTCTGTTAATAGCTGTTTTATATAACTTGGTGCTCTGGAGTTTGGTGCATATATATTTAAGATAGTTATCTCTTCCTCTTGGAGTTTTCACCTAACGAGTACGTAGTGACCTTCTTTGTCCTTTAGGATCATTGTTGGTTTAAAGTTCACATTGTCTGCAAACAGAATGGCTGCTCCTGCTTTTTTTTTTTTTTTGATTCCTGTTGTGTGAAGTATTGTTTTCCATACTTTGACTTTCAGTCTGTGAGTATCCTTCTGGGTTAGATGGATTTCCTGTAAACAGCATATGGTTGGATTTTGTTTCTTGATCCATTCTGCTAATCTGTTCCTTTTGATTGGTGCATTGAGACCATTTACATTAATGATTATAACTGTTACATGCTGGTTTATTGTTGACATGTTATCTCTCTGCTGTTGCATCTTTATCTTTCTGTTCTGTTTAATTATCTGCTTTGCTTAGTGTTTTTTTCCTTTGTGTATGTAAACTGTCTCTCAGTATTTTTTGCAGTGTTGACTTGGTGTTCATGAAGTTCTTCAGCTGTTCTTTGCCATGGAAGTATCATATTTCACCATCGATTTTGAATGATAGTTTTGCAGGGTACATCAGTCTAGGTTGGAAATCATTTTGCTTTAGGATTTGGAATACTTCACTCCTGCTCTTCTTGACTTTATTGTTTGTGCTGAGAAGTCTGCTGTGATTCTGATAGGTTTCCCTTTATAAGTGATTTGTCTTTTCTCTCTGACAGCTTTGAATAATCTATTCTTGTGTTGGATTTCTGGGATGGTGATTATTATATGTCTGGGTGTAGTTTTATTTTGGTTATGACTATTTGGAGTTCTATAGGCTTCACTGAACCTGATGTTGGTTTCTGATCTCATGCTTGGGAAATTTTCAGCTATTACTTCCCTAAATATCTTCTTGACATCCTTTATGTTGTCCCCTTCTTTTTCATTAATCCCTATCAATCTTATGCTGTTTTTCTTTGCATCATCTAGCAGTTGTTGAATTGTTATTTCCTTATTCCTTGTTATTTTTGAAAGATCTTTCCTTTCCTGTTCACTAGCTGCAATCCTGTCTTCAAGGTCTGAAATTCTATCTTCACTTTCATTGAGGTGGTTTTTACAGCTTTCAGCAGAGTTTTTTATTTCCTGCATATCTCTGTGCATCTGCTTTATGTATTCTGTTTGTTTCTTATATTGCTAATCCAGGCATTCTACCTTTTTGTTTATTTCCTCCAATTTTTAATTGTGTTTTCTTTAGATATATTCAGAATCTCTTTCATTTCTTTTATCAGTCTTCTTTTACCTGGGAGATTGTTTTGAGTTTGAATTCCTGTAAAGCTTCCTGAAGTTGCTTGTTTATTTCAGTAGCTATTATGTCCGATATTTGAGATGTATGGCATACATTTTCTTCTATATACATCGCTCCTAGGGTTTCTTGAGATGGGGTAGAGGTTTGAGGTTGTAATTTGGTCTTTCGTTTTGTCATTTTCCTATATTTCTGTGTTTCAAGTGTTATTTGAAAGCTTCCTCAGTGTCTGTTGGAAATCCACTTCTATGTTCACAGCTCCTGGGACTCTGGCACCCAGTTCCCCCAGGTCGCTGGGCCTCTGGAACCAGTGGCCCTCTTCTGCCTGTTTAGAACTCCATAGTCCCTAATAGGCTGGGCTCCAAGGATACTGTGCGCCAGCCTGCTTGCTGGAAACTCCACAGTTCTCCGAGCACAGGCAGAATGGTAAGGCGGATGTAGGCACCTCAGACCCACTTAGCCACTTCACTGCACCCAGAAGCCTGGAGGGTCCTGAACAGTCTGGGCTCGGGCAGAGTACTCTGGGCACTTACTGAAGGCCATGGGCCTCTGGAACTGGTGATGCTCGCCTGTTTGCTGAGAAATCCACAGTCCTCCAGACACACAGGGTGGCAGATGCAGGTGCCCCAGGATTGCTGCTAGTGAACAGGAAAGGAAAGATCTTTTTAAAATAACAAGGAATCAGGAAATAACAATTCAACAGCCCTCACTCTGCACCCAGAGGGTGCAAGAGTCCCAAATAGGCTGGGGTCCGAGGATAGTGTGCACCTGCCTGCTTGCTGCAAACTCCACAGTTCTCTGAGTGCAGCTGGAATGGGGAGGCAGATGTCGGTGCCTCAGACCCACTTAGCCACTTCACTGCACCCAGAAGCCTGGAGGGTCCTAAACAGTCTGGGCTTCGGGCAGAGTGCTCTGGGCACTTACCAAAGGCTGTTGGCCTCTGGAGCTGGTGAGGCTCACCTGCTTGCTGAGAAATCCACAGTCGTCCAGACACATGGGAAGGCACCCCAGACCCGGCCAGCCCTCACTCTGCACCCAGAGGGTGCAGGAGTCCCAAATAGGCTGGGCTCTGGGGATAGTGTGCGCCTGCCTGCTTGCTGGAAACACCACAGTTCTCCGAGCACAGCCAGAATCGTAGGTAAAGATTTAATTACATTTTAGATTTCATTAATAGAAATTGGGTTATTCAGCAGTTTTACATCTTCATGATCTAGCTTTGGTACCTCGTATGCTTTTAGGAATCTGTCTATTTCCTCTGTGTTATCAAACCTTTGAGAGTAGAGGTTTTCAAAATAGGTGTTGATGGTCTGTATTTCTATAGAGTCTGTAGTGATTTCTCCCCTTTCATTCCTTACTGCATGAAATTGAGCTTATTCTTCCTTTTTTTAATAAGGTTGACTAGGGGCTTGTCAATTTTATTTATTCTTTCAAAGAACCAGCTCTTTGATTCATTGATTTTTTGGATTTTTTTTTTTTAGTCTCTATTGCATTGATTTCTGCTCTGATTTTTATAATTTCTTCTATTTTTTTGGCTTTGGGCTTGACTTGCTCTTCTTTTTCTAGATGTTTGAGGTGTAACATCAGGTTATTTATTTGTATTTGTTCTGTTTTCCTGATGTGTGAACTCAGTGCAATAAATTTTCCACTGAGCATGACTTTCATTGCATCCCACAAAATCTGGTAAGTTGTATTTGTGTTTTTATTTGTTTATAGGTATTGTTTAATTTCTTCTTTAATTTCCTCTGTGACCCACTGATTACTAGAGTGTGTTATTCTGTTTCCATATGTTTGTGGGAATTTTGCCGTATGTTTTATCATAAATTTCTAATTTCATAGCGCAATGGTCCGATAGTATGCAAGGGGTAATTTCAACCCTTTTGCATTTATTTAAATAAATAATTTTGTTTTGTGAATTAACACATGATCTATTTTAGAGAATGACTCGTGTACTGCTGAGAAGAATGTGTATTGTGTTGTTGTTGGGTGGAATACTCTGTATATGTCTATTAATTCCGTTTGTTCACAGGTGCGATTCAGTTCTTTTATTTCTTTGCTCATTTTCTGTCTGGTTGATCTGTCCATTGGTGTCAATGGTGTGTTAAGATCTCCTGTTACTGCTAAATTAGTTTTTCATTTCTGTTAGTACTTGTTTTATATGACTGGGTGCTCTGGTATTTGGTGCCTATATAGTTAAGGTAGTTATCTCTTCCTCTTGAAGTTTTTCCCTGACCAGTATGTAGTGACCTTCTTTATCTCTTCTGATCACTATTGGTTTAAAGTTCACATTGTCTGCAAACAGAATGGCTACTCCTGCTTTTTTGGGTTTCTGTTGTATGAAGTACTGTTTTCCGTCCTTTGACTTTCAGTCTGTAAGTATCCTTTTGGGTTAGATGTGTTTCTTGTAGACAGCATATGGTTGGATTTTGTTTCTTGATCCATTCTGCCAGTCTGTTTCTTTTAATTGGTGCATTGAGACCATTTGCATTAATGGTTATAACTGTTATATGTTGGTTTATTGTTGACATGTTATCTTTCTGTTGTTGCATCTTTGTCTTTCTGTTCTAATTGTTTGCTTTGTTTAGTGGTTTTTTTTTTTTTTTCCTAAATGTATCTAAGCTGTCTTTCAGTATTCTTTGCAGGGTTGACTTGGTGATCGTGTAGTTTTTCAGCTTTTCTTTGTCATGGAAGTATCTTATTTCTCCATTGATTTTAAAAGACAGTTTTGCAGGGTACATTGGTCTAGGTTGGAAATCGTTTTCCTTTAGGATCTGAAATACTTCACTCCATGCTCTTCTTGACTTTATTGTTTGTGCTGAGAAGTCTGCTGTGATTCTGATAGGTTTTCCTTTATAGGTAATCTGTCTTTTCTCTCTGACAGCTTTTAATATTCTATTCTTTTGTTCAGTTTCTGGGATGGCTATCATTATGTGTCTGGGTGTAGTTTTATTTTGGTTATGGCTATTTGGAGTTCTATACGCTTCACTGATCTTGATATCAGTTTCCAATCTCATCTTTGAGAAATTTGCAGCTATTACTTCTCTAAATATCCTCTTGACATCCTTTATGTTGTCCCCTTCTTTTTCATTTATCCCTATCAAACTTATGTTGTTCCTCTTTGCGTCATCTTGCAGGTGTTGAATTGTTATTTCCTGATTTCTTGTTATTTTTAGAAGATCTTTCCTTTCCTGTTCACTGGCTGCAATCTTGTCTTCAAGGTCTGAAATTCTATCTTCACATTCATTGAGCTGGTTTTTACAACTTTCGATGGAGTTTTTGATTTTCTGTATATCTCTTTGCATCTGCTTTATATATTCTGTTTTTTTTTTTCTTATATTGATCATCCAGGGATTCTATTTTTTTGTTTAATTCCTCCAATTTTTGAACTGTGTCTTCTTTAGATATGTTCAGCGTCTCCTTCATTTCTTTTATCATTTCTTCTTTTACCTGAAAGATTATTTCTAGTTTGAATTCCTTTAAGGCTTCCCAGAGTTGCTTCTTTATTTCGGTTGCTATTATTTCAGGTATGTGGCAAGTATTTTCTTCTATGCACATTGCTCCTGGGCTTTCTTGGGATGGGCTGGATATCTGAGATTGCATTTTGGTCTTTTGTTTTGTCATTTTTGTATATTTTTGAGCTTCAAGTGTTGTCCCAAGTGAGGGAGAGGGATCCACCAGGCTGGGACTGGTTCTGTGGCTTGCCCGGACTCACTGCTTCTGACAGGAAGCTGCAACCTGGCCCCCAGGCAAGGAAGAGAGTTCTGCCAGGCTCGGACAGGTTTCCCTGCCTCCATTCGACTTACTTGTTCCAACTGGAAGCCTCGACCTGCTCCCCCGGCTTCTTGTCTGGATCAGTAAGTCTAGCGCAGGCAGGGAATCCCATCCTACCCTGGTGGAGGATTTAGCTCAGCACCCTAAGCACCTGCCTGGCAAGCACAAGGTCATGAGTTCGATCTCTGTTACCAAAAAAAAAAAAAAAATAGAATAGAAAAAGCAATCCTGGGTAAGAAAGGCAAGGCAGGAGGCACCGTAATTCTGGACTTGAAATTAAACTAAGAAGCTACTATGATAAAATCAGTGTGGTAATGTCAGAAAAAAAAAACAGACATAAGTATCAATGAAACAGATTAAAAGATGTAGACAGAACTACAAAGACTGTCAGTCACCTTTCTTTGACAAAGGAGCCAAACATATTCCTTGGAAGAAAGATAGCCTCTTTAATAAATACTGCTGGAAATATTGACTTCCCCACACTAAAGAATAAAACTAGACACATTGATCACCATGCAATAAAGTCAAAGTGGATCAAAGGTTTAAATATTAAAACAGAAATACTAAATCTACCATAAGACGAGGTAGGCAAAAATCTTGAAGACACAGGGGTAAGCAAAGAATTCATGAACAAAACCCAGACTGAATGAGGTTTACTTCAAAGAATCAACAACTGAGATCTCATCTTATTAAAAAGCTTTGGCACAGCAAAAGAAATTGCCAACAAAATGAGAAGACAGCGTATAGAGTGGGAAAAATTTTAGCTAATTGTACCTCAGACAAAGGACTTCTATCTAGAACACACAAAGAACTAAAAAAAAATTCAGAACTCCCAATACAAAACCCAATACAAAATTCAAAAATGAGCATCTGAGATGAATACACACTTCTCAGATGAAGAAGTACAAATGGCAAATAAATGAACAGTATGCAAAAATATAGATATGTGAATTCTGCAGGAACAGGCAAAATTAAATGATAAATAATTACAGCAAATCTAAAAAGATCAAAATACTTACAACATAGGAAGTTCAATGGCCAGGCTATTTCACATATAAATAGTATTAATATCTAAAGAAATATGTAGGTCTGTTTCTAAGAATTAAACTAATAGGTTCACTGTATAACATTGATATCATAATGTTATTGTATTTATTAATTAATTTTACTTATGGGTGTATCTGTAAATCATAATATGAACCTGTGGAAAATGCTTATAAATTTTGAAGGACATTAAAGAACACTTACATGATGGAAAATTTCTGTGAAGAAACAATGAGAATTTAATATTTCTTTCGTTAATCTATGATTGCAAAGAAAACAAATTACTGTTAAATTCTGAAAATTTTTCTTAATACATTTTAATTATGCTAAAGCATTTCTGTAAACAGTAAAAGTGTAGAACATTAATAAAATAATTATTTTCTTGCTAAGCAGAAACATTTTTAATGATTTGTCAATGATTTAAAGATATGCTATCTTTAATGCTCACAAAAATTCTGTCAGGTGAGAATTTTTATTTCTCATTTGACAGCTAAGAAAAGCAGAGAGGCATTGTGTTACTTGTTCACAACATAGTTAGTGAAAGGCAGTTAAGGAGCTGGACCCAAATCTGTCACATCTATGAATACCTCTATGTTATACGCACGTCCCATGCCTTCAAAGCTGTACCATTTAGAGTGCTACTGGCCTCAAAGTAAAAGTCTGCAGAACTGATCAGAAATCTGAGCAATGGATTCACAAGGATCAGTGGAGCTACATTCACGAAATCTATCATCAGAAAAATTACCTTTTTTAAAAGTTCATACTTTTGACCTTTCCCTTTTCTGTTCCACTAACAGCCAATCATGTTCCACCCAAAGCCTATGTCCTGACCTGTCCCTCTGCCTGACACTGGCTCCTGTTTCCATTGCTGATGACTTCTCACTTATATCTTAAATATCACTTTCTCAGAAAGATCTTTTTAAGCACCTAGATAAAATGAAGTGTGAAAACTGGAAGGTAAAAATGAAGCATCTTCCCTCAGTTATTCTTCTAAGTTTGTCTTGATCCCATTATTGTGTTTTTGTTCTTACAGTAACATTATTTTCGGAAACCAAGCTTGCTTCTTTCTGTATTTAGCTGTTAATGGTCCCCACTCTCTTTCCCCTCAGGCTCCTGATGAAGAGCCTCTATCATGGCACCTCTAGTGTTTCCAGTGGTAGATGGTGCATGGTAGGAGCGCAAGAATCTTCCCGAAATGACTCAGTCATCTAAAATGAATTCATAAAGAACAAAGATCTCTTGGTGCAGGGGGAGCATGGAAGCTAGAAGCATCGTGTAGTAAACAGGGAAATTAAAATTTTCATTTATTTAGTAGCATTTTATACTATTTTAATATTTTCTTAAACAACAGAAATGCATCATATGCATTCTTGCAAAAAAAAAAAGCTTATTGTCTCAACTAAAGTTCTTTTTCTGACTGTATGCACAAAATAAAGTCCAGAAAATTAAAGCTGAAAGGAACAGGAAGGGGTGGGGATTGTAGAAAGAAATACAGAACAAGAAACTGTGATCTCTGACTTAGAAAGGATTTTCTTAGCATTAAAAATGAATTATTTTCTGAAGAAAAACACAGATATATAGAAGCACATGCTTATCTAAAAACTTCAAGACACAGAAAACATCAGAAAGTCATTAATAAATAATGGCTATACTTTTAACTAGCATAATGAATGAATTTTAACACTTATGTGCTCACAGAGAAACTGAAGGGGAGAAAGGACGTAAATAAAACAACTTAGAGAAGCAAATATAAAATAGCTATGATGCAATACATGTGTTTTATACTTAAACTGGCTAGTAATCAAATAAATGTAATTTAAAACAAGAAGATTCCATTTTTGTCCTGCAGAATTTGCACTGAACTTGATGCTGACTAGTCTCAAGAGTGTGTGGCAAATGAAGTATTCCTTTTCACTGTTGCTGAGAATGTCAATTGGCCCATCTTTCCCAGAGAAGAGTTTGCTGATGTATACTAAATCTGAAAAATATTCAAAACTTTTAACTTAGAAATTCACATTCTGAAATAAGAAGTACAAACTAATGAAGAAAGTATGAAAATCCTTTAATTCAGTGATGCTCATTTTGATATTTATTTAATGAAAACTGAAAACAAGATAATAGGAATTACACAGAGTGTAAGAATGGAGGAGAATTACATTTGAATCATGTCAAGCAATAATTAAAACCATTAAAATTGTACATACTAGAATTATATATAGAATTCTCAGTGAGATTAGGAAATATCAATGGTATGTAATTTGGGGTAAAAAAAAAAAAAACAGTAGGATAAGCAAGCAAATTCAGAATCCTGAAAAAACAGAATTATATCCTAAAGAAAATACACAAAAATATTCTCAGTTGTCATATGTGTCATTGTCTATAGGTAAATTTATTACATGCTCTTTATTCTCTACATCTTCCCATATTTCACTTTTTTGTGCATTATGCCACGAAAAATGATATTCTGATGATAAATAAAATAACTACAAAGACAAGTTTTGTTTTTATGATCTTTAAATATGCTACAGGCATGCTCTTTGTTTAAAAGTAATTACCAAAGTATTATAAAAGTGGCATTTCTCTTTGACAATGAAGAAAATGAAATGTATCATGTTTTTCATAAATATTTTATCAATCAAACTCCAGTTGACATATTATCATAAATATTTTATTGATGTTTTATGATATTTTAAGACAATTGAACGAGGAACTCACTGTGTGTTTTTTAAAAGTTTGAAAATGTTCTTGTAAAATTTTAAGCATTAAAATAGAAGTGACACTTGTATAAATTTTTTTACCTTTTTAAATAAAATAAATGCCCTACATGAAGAACACATAATAGGCAAAACAAGAAAAAGTCTGCCAGCCTGAGAAGAATACCAAGAGGAAATGATGACTCTAAAGAATGAAAATAAATTGGATTTCTGAAAGTCTTTTAGTTCTAATAATCTGCAATGTTATTAGTATCAGGGAAAATTAAAACACAAACTTTATATTGTCAGAGCAGCATCACTTTAATTGGTTTGCTTTTAGTATAATGGACACTGAAATCACATTCTCAGGATTTGTTTTTTCTGAAGACTAGAAATCTGACCTGAAGCAGAATTTGTTTCGTGAATTACATTATTCTAAATTACTTGTTTCCTGTGAGAATCTGTTTTAATTTACTAATAAGGTAGAGACCATAAAATAACATTTACACTCAGATTCTAGAATGTATTTATCTTATTTTTCAGTTACCTCTGAACCTCCTAGGTTGATTAGTATTCTAGTAAAAATGTATTATTTTCTTTATTATTCCAAATGATAATAACCTAACAACCTGCTATCCCCAAGGAAAAAATATCTATATATAAAAACAATGATATGACCAATGAATTTTAAAATGTTATTTAAAACTCTTTGAATATGACAAAATTGAGACATGCTTAGAAAATAAAAACATGTAATTCACAAGTTAAGAAGAATTCATGGAATAAAATGTGAAAGGGTTTTGGCCCCAGCCGGATACTGTAGCCGGTAAAGCCAAGGAGCTCCTATCTCCCCCTCCCTTAAAAATCTACCTCTGGCGCCAAACTAAGACCAATGGGCTACCTGTGCATCCCTAATGCCCTCTTAGGTTCCACCCCAAGCCAAGGTTACTTATGTGCCTCACTCCACGTGTTCCACAGAGAGATCCCGGCCGTGGGTGGAGATGCCACGCCCCTGGGGATCGGGCGTGTCTCTCCCCGCATTCCCAAAATAAAGGTCATTTATATTTCGTACTTCTTATCTTTTCAGCCACCACTGGTCCTCCTCCCCCCACAGTTCTATCAAAATATTCTCCTAAAACAGAGATGTAGTCTTAAATATTCTCCAAAACTGTGTCTTTAGTCTCAATAAGGAGATGGGGAATTGTGGACCTTTAGATGACATTTTGTCTCTGCAGTCACAGTGTCTGTGTCACACATGACTGTCCTCCACAGCCTCTTCACACCACCATGCTGATCCCCAGAAATGTGACCAAGACCCACGGACATGGCAACAATGCATTGATATACTAGAGTAGGAAGCCAAACAACAAAATCAGAACAAAGATCTTTATTTCAAATGTTCTATTTCATTCTCCATTAAAATTTTGCATTTCTTATTTTTAAACATTTTAATTGGCAAAAACTGAACATGTCTACTGTGTGCAACATGATGCTTTGAAATACCTACACC
This sequence comes from Cavia porcellus, assembly GCF_034190915.1. Taxonomy (NCBI): domain Eukaryota; kingdom Metazoa; phylum Chordata; class Mammalia; order Rodentia; family Caviidae; genus Cavia; species Cavia porcellus. The sequence continues at coordinate 77,156,665 of NW_026947490.1, forward strand.
TTCTAGAAGGAACTAGTTTACATCTGCTTTACCACTTGTTGTGATTTTTGTAGGGAGAAGTCTTAAATTCTACTCCCTGAGCTATTGCTAAGTATTTTGCTAATTATCCTGTAAAAAATATTGCCCATCCTAACTACTGAGCTCTTTCTGCATTCTGTTAAATTTTACACCTCACCCTGTTCCCAATTCTCAATGATAACTTCTCTTACACTGTGAATTGACTTTATTTGCCAAATTAACCCTAACATTGTTTTATTGTCATTTGATTTTGTGGAAAGAAAGCACCATTAATTTCAAAAGATGTACATTGACTAACTAGGGTCAACCAATGAGATTTGCCAGCTGTTGGTGACTGACAGGGCTCTGTTAATGTGGGGCAGGGTGGAGGGCATGCTGTTTGGCTTTCCTTTGTCCTTTGGTCTTCACTACCTGAGTAACTGTTCCAGGCAGCTTCAAGATCTGTGCTCTGAGCCTCCACAATCCAGCCTCAGAAGCTGAGCTGGTTAGTATAGGTTTGGCTACACTAGGGGCTTTGGTCTCCACACTCAGACTTCCAGTGGACAATGACATTCACCTCCTCAGGAACACAGCTGCTCTAAGATTCTGGCTGGTCTTAGTCTGTGTGGAAACCGAGAAGTGGAAAGTTATTTAGAATGAACATCACAAGAACTGGTCACAAGAGGTGGTCACTATCGTGCTTTATTAGTGATCCCAGACAAAATTCACCCTAAGCAAACCTCTCTGCAGGTCTAGGCATTGTGGTGTGTTGGGATGAGATGGTGCAGAACCTTACTCCTGGCCGTCATGCCCTTTGATACTGTGGCTGCTACACATCTCCATTAGTGCTCAGCTCTGGGAAGGAAATCACCAGAATATCTCTGAGCGATCACCTGGATCCCCAAATGATGTGACAATGTCCATACCACATTCTATAGAGTGAATTACTCTTAGCAGGTCCACTCTTCCTCTTACCTCATTATCTCTAAGCAGAAACCCAAAGAGTAAGAAAGGCCCATAGCTTAAAATTTAATGGGAATTTCACTGTCCCAAATTAGACGCATTTTCTCGCAGAGAAATATCATTGTAGGCCAGAGAGATTAAAATTATGGTAAGAGAAACCAAAAGTTATTTCCACTGCAGAGTGATGATAAGCAAGACCACTTCAGCTGTGCCTGTGTTTCGGATGCTGGTTTATTCCTAACGGGAACACAGAACCCTTGACTCAGGGGTGTCACTGAGGGGGAAGGCATCAGCAATGCTTTCCAAGATCTAATCTGACCCCAACATTGAATTGGTCAGAACGATTGGGAAATGTGAGAGGCTACTGTTTATTTTAGAGATGAAATAAAGAAAATGAGAAGCATGAGAAAATTGCTCAGGGACAAAAGGTGGCTTTGAAGGGAAAAGAAAGGCTATGTCCTGCGAGCAGAATGGGCCACTGCCAGAAGACAACATTGGCTCCAGAGTCACTTGCTACCATCCTTCTGTGTTTTGTTGTTGTTGTTGTTGTTGTTGTTGTTTGTTTTATTTTGTTTCATATGGGGAACTGAACTCAGGACCTTGTGCTTGCCAGGCAGGCACTTTCTTTGATAGTTGATCCAGGTGGTCCCACTTTATCTCACAGTCAAAGGTTGATATCAAGTGCTGGGTTTGGCGCTTTCTCTTTGCAGGAGACTGGTACCAAGTACAAGGCTTGGCTTGATCCCTCGTCAGGCTCAGGTGCTGCTGTTGTGTGCTTGCAATTGGTAAGTCCCCTCAATTGATGGGTGGTGTATAACTGTTCCGGCCACATCTCCCCAGCTGCTTCCTGAAGGCACATATTCTACTTCACAACAATTAGTGCTCCATCTCTGCAGGGTCTGATCTCATTGCATCTTCAAGAGCATAATCCATTTTACTATTATTCCAGAAGCTTCCAGACAGGACAGCATTACCCTGTTCAGTGATGCTGAAGATTCATTCTCAGAATCTTAGGCAGCATGTCTATGATTTGTGCCCCTGGATTCCTTGAGATGCCAAGTGAATCTCACTTTGGGGAATGGAACAGAGTGAAAATGCTTGGATTGTGTTGCAGCCAGGAGAGATAAATATATATTCAAAATTCAAGTCAGTTCCACTAAAGAATCACATCAACTTTTAGGACAGAAAATGACTGAGTTTATCAGCCTGAGAGCAAATGGCTGCTTGATTTCAATAAGAAAAACAAAAAACAAAAAAACACCCAATGCTTAATGGTTTCTTTTGCCATTGGGATGGATGCCTGACAGTGTAATGACTCGAACTGGAGTTGTCTCACTTGTTCTGGAAAGCAGAGGTCGAGGCAATGTTAGGAGTGAGTAGAGGATTACTTCGTGGTGGGAGTGGGGAAAGATAAGCCTGCAACATAGACAGGGCAAGAAGTGGGATCAGGCTAGAAAATGCCACTAAAATTAACACAGCCCTGATACCTGTGAATGGGAAGCAAAAGAGGAAGCAGAATTTTTTAAGGAATGCCTCAGACCACAGCACAAATCTGACTTCCAGCCAGTCTGACAGGGTGCCCCAGAGAAAAGCGTCTTGTAGAGGAACTCAGGATTTGGCCCAGGCTCTGCAATCATGCTGTGGTCAGTAATTGGCTGGAAGATGGTGAAAGAAGACTCTAGTCTCAGCCAAAAGCTAACGTAAGTGCCCATACTGAGCTAAAATGGTCACCTGAGGAGAGCATTCCTCAATGCTCACCAGCACCTTTCTTCCAAACGGGAGAATCAGGCGATGCATCTCCAGGCTGCTACGGTCCTCTCTTGCCCCATGCAAACCTGCTTTTCCACCCACAGAAGACCAGCACTCAGTTTTCAGGGACTTTCCTCCTGAGGGGTGTGCAGCCCACAGGAGGCTTTGCAGATGCTTCCCGTAGCACAACTGATGCTCATCACTGCCCATCTACAAAAATCATTCCCACTATCCTTCCTCCTCATCTACTGTTTCGACTTTCAGGGAAGTTAGCCACTGTTGGGTCCCAGATATGCATTCTCATAAGCAATTTGAGTTTGTCTTCCAAGACAGGCTGATCCATAGTTGACTCCATCCTCTATAACATCTGTCAGGTGTGAGTCCAAGAACAAGTTATATACATTCTGTGAAACTGTTTCCTCATGAATGAAATGTGAGAAAACACAAAGGATATTTGAAAGAGTACGTGAAATATGGTTAAAAACAAAACAACCCTGTTTCTGACATGTAAATAGCACCTGATAAAATATTTTGATTATGATAATTACCATGTTAAAAGATGCCTATATATTTAAAGGTTTCTCTCCTCTCATAAAAACAGAAAGAAAAAAAGAAAGAAAGAAAGAGAGAGAGAAAAGAAAGAAAGAAAGAAAATCTATAACTAGTATGAATTGAAAACAAACCTACTTCAAAAATTAGCAAAAAAGTAATATCCTTGATAAAGTCATTTCTTTACATTATAAGAAGGAAAAATAAACCATGTAAGGAGGAAATAAAATTCAGAATTCCTTGGACACACTATTGAATCAGATTTTGACTGCAAACCCACTGTAAGAACACCCAGCTTCGAGAACAGAGTTCTAATTGCAACCCCACCTCAAGCACTGCCAACTGTCACTGATTTCCCTGTTCACATGCTTTTGTACTATGGTCTATATGGGTGCCCACTTGTCTGTCTACTTAAATAGCTTCCTTTCATCAAAACTTGCTATTATTGATGCCCTAATAGTCTCAGTGAGTCACGGATTAGCTAAGTTTTCTTTTACATGTTTCAGAAGAACAAACAAAGCTTCTCTACCAGTTTTTTCTTTTGATCCCTTTAGTGTTCCCCACAGATTACTCCAGCTTTTCTTATAATCTACTGCTGAGCTACAGCTGTCTCCTAACTTGCTGATTCTTCCCTTTAATATGGATGGCTTCCTTAGCCTCATGTTAAACTCATAAATGCCTGTCACATAGGAAAGGAAAAGTGTTTTGCCATAAAATATTTAGAAACTAATGTAACACAGTGTTTGCTACAGCTTTTTTTGTTCTAAATTTTCTAGCATTCACAGACCTTTTGGAATGTTTAGGCATATCCTGGTTTCTTCAGGAGCATCAGGAATAAAAGTGTAGTCAATGAAGAATTAAAAGTTTCAAAAGATTATAAAGGACTTAGAAATTCCCACAGGCACCGTACTGTAAAATTGCAGGAATGCCATTTCCGGCACTCCAGAGCCTTTAACTCCACTGTCTCCATTGGGAAATTCTGGAACAATCTTCACAGGAAAGATCAGAAAAATCTGCATAATTTCCAATCTTCATGATTGGGTGCCAGTTTCAGCCACTAAAGTGTCATATTCCAGGAGACTCCTCAATCCCTGGCAAGCTACATTAGTAGTATGCTTCTGAAGTAATCATTAGAAATATAGATGATGGATTCAAAGAACACAGAGCAAGCCCTCACTCTGTTCGTATCACCTTTAGGAAGTAATTAACCTGAGTTTCCTCTAATGTAATAAGAGGAATAAATGCATTTTTTATACAAGTATGTTCTAAAAGGAAAATCATATATAGTTAACTCTCTCTGGTTACACATTCTGCATCCATGAATTCAACCAAGTATAGGACAAAACTATTAAAAAATATTGCATCTATCTAGACTTTACCTTATCATTATTTCCTAATAAATACAGGAACTATTTACATAGTCATCATATGGCATTAGATATAAGTAATGTAGAGATGTATGTTGGAGGATGTATGTTAACACAGGACCATTTTCTATAAAGGACTTGGACAATCAAGGAATTTAGTATCCACAGATGTCCTGAAACCAACGTGACATAGATACTAACGGTAAGGGATGACTACAATGAATTAAATTATAAAATTATTTAACACAGCTTTAGGCACATTATGAATTACATATGCATAGCTTTTGTAATTCTTCACTATGGATTCTTTGGAACTGATTGTCTTTCAAATTTAACCTACCTGCACATGTGGCACATGCCTATAATGCCAAGCACTCAACAGGCTGAAGCAGGAGAATTGCTATGAGTTTGAGGCCAGTCTGGGCTACATAGGAAATCAAGGCCAGCCTGAACTACACGCCAAGATCCTGCTTCAAAACAGATAAATAAATAAAAAGGAATAAATAGATAAATAACTAAAAACTAGATTTGATTATTCATCTTTGCCAGTGTTGATAAAAGAGGAAACACTGTACGTTTACTGTTGAACATCGTAAACTAATTGCAGAATTGAGAATTTATAGATTCCAAACAATTTCTCTCCTAAGAAATTAAATCCCTGAAACAATCTGTGTAACTGAATCCTGGAACATGCTTCATAAGAAATGCTGTTGGGACTGTTTTGCAAGTTAGGCAGGTAGACAGATAAGGAAAAAAATGGTTGAAAGGTAGAAAAATTGTGGTTAAGAGTGATTTCCTGGAGTCAGAAAGATCTGACTTTCATTCCTGGTTCTATTTCACAAATTGCACAGCCAAATTTTTTGAGTTTCAACTTTCTCTTCAGTAAAGTAGGCAGGAAAATACTGATCTCGTGGGATTTGGGGGATTCTTAAAGGAGATGATGCTTATAAATTGCTTAGTACACTCTGTGGTTATTTGGGGGGTAAGTAGGTATCATAAAATAACAATAGTTCTTGTTTACTATATGTCATACTCTGTTCTAAAGATTGTCATGCATTAATGAAATTAAAATTCAAAGTAAAACAATGCTGAGAGACAAATATTGTCACTTTCTTCATATGGCAAATTTAAGAATTCAACCATAGAAAGATTAAGATTCTGTCAAAGGACAAAACTATAACAAGCAATTTAAAGATCCTAGTTGTCTTTTATTTGTGATTTTAGACCTAGGCAACAATTTATTCTATTTCATATAATGTAAGATAGATCTGATGAGCAGAAGAGGAGGATGGATTTATAATAAAATAGGACTGAAGGAAGAGAGGCAGAAATTCAAACACAAATTGGCCACTTCAAAGTCAATTTTTGTAACTTTTAAAGAAAAGGAGACTTTCTTATCTCACCAGTTAAAACAGGCTTGTTTGGAGATTTGGCTTTTACTGATTCTTTCTTCTGATTTCTTGGTAGAACAGATAAACAACTTAGTTTTGACCTAGTGGAATAAAATTTCAGTGTGAGCAATTCCATTTTGTGTTTGCTCTGGTAGTCCAGAAGGTGGATCCAATCAGTGGCTTCCTATAATTTTTATCAAAGGATGCAAATCAAAACTACCAGACTACAGAGTTCAGGGTATTAACACTACACATTTATTAAAGTGTCGCAATGGAAGAACACAGAAAATTAGTAAGGAGAAAGACAGACCTTGAAATATCTGCTTTGATAAGTAGGAGTTAGATGACCAGAAAGAAATTATTAGATGAAGTAAACTGAATATTCAGGGAGGAATGACACTAAAATTACACTAGCCTTTGTAATCAAAGGACAAGTTTCCACTCATCTAAAAATGTGTACTCAGGAAAATCGTTGCTGTACATGGACATTTGTAGTTGCATTGCTCTGTTGAAGTCCTGAGATGTCTTAGCCACTTGGAGGTTACCCTTATCAATTAAATCTTCCATATGAGGCTTTAGCAGAAATCAATCTTTGGAATGCAACAGTCCTGGAGAGCTGGGAGTGTGACCTCATTCCCTATAAGTAAAGCTAGTCTGGAGTATCCCTGGTAAGCTCTAGCCTGAGGTACTAGGGCAGGATTGCAGGAGAAATTCAAGAGCCACTCCAGACTATCACAGAAGAAGCAGTAAAAGCTTTTGGAAAGCTTTGGGCTTCTCACTGAATGGAAAAAATCTATTATCTAGAAAGCCAGACATGGAACTGGAGAACAAGAACATTCTTGTGACTCAAAAACTGATTGTCCGACATATAGGAAGAGAGAGAGGAGGAGGGAGAGGGACTGGAGAACAGAAGAGAGCAGAGAGAGAGAGTATCTCCCATCATACAGAAAGCTGACACCAAAACCTTAAAGCAGGAGGAGACTGCTTAAGTGTTGGCATGTTAAGATCTCAGTCCCTGACTAAGGCCTGAGTCTCAAAACTTTGCTGTAACTAGAACTAATTAGAGCTGCCTCAAAGCTCAACACTGAACTAAATATCTCTTATATTAAAAGATAAGCAATCTACACTAATATACTCCCTAAAGTAGATGCAAAAACTTTTCTAAGTATTTATTTAGAAAGTAATTTATTTTGATCTTCATTGTACACCCAGTATTCAGAGAATAATGAAACAGGGTAAAAACATCATTGATGTGAAAAGCCAGAAACTCTCAAGAGAACAGAGATGGTTTGTAGTCCAGCAACCATCAAATACAGCTGCTTTTAAAAAATAGATTAGTCATGTTTATTTATATTTCTGCATCATGTATCTATGAATTATATATATATCTATTAAGTGGAAAATAAAATTAATAGAAACATTAGCATGAGAAGACGTCAAATGTCTTTGAATAAATCCAACAGAAATTTTTCAAGACCTCCACATTGCAATGCATTGGTGAACGTGATTTGGGAAGAATACTGAAAACTTTTATCATGTGTTAATAGAGTATAAGATTCAATAATGTTCATATGAGCATTTTCTACAAAGTAACATTTAGATTCAACGTAACACAACCAAAAATTCTGACACTGCCTGTGGAAAACAAAGGTACCTAGAATCTTCAAAACAATCTCGAAAGAAAAATTGGAGGGCATCCTGTATTTAACAATAATTCTTGCTGTAAAACTACTTATTTAAAAGTACTGTAATAGAATTTTAAAAAACCCTAAAGATCATTGAAATACAACAGAAACAGGAATAATTACATATCTATGTGGGTAGCTGATTTTTAAACAACTTGCTGTCATTCCAACAGAGAATGCAGTTTCCTAAGGAGATTATACTTATGTTTTGAAACAAGGGAATGACAAAAATTTACCTCTGGATCATGCTTAGATGTAAAATTTCCCCTAACGTGGCGTGAATTAGAGGTGATTGCATCATGAGAGTGCTGTAATCATCAGAGATTCAGCCGTGAATGAGTTCAGTAGCTGAATGTGTTGTTGAGAAGTAGGGCCTGGTTGTGTGTGTGTGTGTGTGTGTGTGTGTGTGTGTGTGTGTGTTACAGATTTAACACATGAGTTTGGGCAGGCTGGTAAGTCTCAATCTACTGATCTGAGACAGTGTGAAGGCAGGAAGAAATCTCTCTTTCTTAGAAGTCAACTTCTTGTCCTACTAAAGCCTTCAGATAGGGTGAGGTCCATCCACTTTACAGGATATATCCTGCTTCACTTAGAAACAGACTGAAATGTGAATGTCATTGAATTCACAGAAACACTCAGAATAATGTTTGACCAACACTCTAGGTTTCCATTGGTGTAAGCACGGTGATATAGACAAGCAACCTACACTGATTCAGGCAAAGGTTTCTTTCTCGTGATCTAAAAAGCCTTAATTATAAAAGAGACAAAATAGTACATTAAAGTTTATGGAAATAAAATTCTCCAATCATCAGCATACATTCTTGGTAAAATAAACATGCATTTCAGGAAAGGAAAATACTGAAATCAAATTTATAATAATGGAAATGTATTGAGTATACTTTCAAATTTGCCCACAAATCACAACAAAAGAAATAATTCATATAAAAAGTGCCCTGCAAAGGACATTTTACTAAGATATACAATAGTGTTTTTCATTATAGAAATGGGAAATTAAAACCACAATAATATGCCATTTTAATAACTGGAATCAAAAAGTCTAACTGTGCAAGTGGTGCTCATAAACTTGAGACACCTGGAACCCTCTATTACCTTCATTTCTAGTAAACATTTCTACCAAAACACCGAGTATAAGCCCAAGTGGTATCCAAAAAGAAAACACTCAAATATAAACCCAAAACTTGTGCAAGAAGGCTCGTAACAGCCTGATTCACACTAGCTAAAATTAAGCAAAATTAATGTCCATCAAAATACAGTTGGCAACTGTACAGTATAGTCATGTAAACGGTATTACTCAGTGACAAATATAACATATAAAACAACATGCTTCATTCTTAAGGTAATGGTAAGTGTCAACTTGAGTGCACCAAGGGATGCCTCCAACACTATTTCTAAGTGTATCTGTGTTTTTCCAAGAGCCCAACATTGGGATCATTAGGAAGATTCACCATCATCAGTGTATGTGGACATCATCCAATCCATTGTGACCCAAACAGGTTGAGGACAAACTCACATCCTCTCTTTGAGCTGGGACATCTATCTTGCCTGAGGTTTCAAAGCTTCTGGTTCTTGGAGCTTCAGACTCCAAAACTTAGATTATTGGCTTCCATACTTCATTGAACTTAAACATAATTAGTCTCACAATTTTCCTGAGTCTCTAGCTTGCAAGCAGCAGCTAGCAGAACTTCTCAGTCTCCATAATTACATGTTTCAGTTCCCATTAAAAAGCACCTCCTCTCTGTCTCTGCCCTTCTCTCCCTCCTTCCCCCCTTGTACCTTCCTTTCCTTTCTGTGCCCCACTTATCTGAATAATATTGACTACTAAAATTATGTAAGGTGAGACACAAAGGAGAACACTTGAAATGATTTTCTGTGCATGTAGTCCAAAAACATGAAAAAATAGACACAGGAAACCTATGTAATAGAGGTGAGAGCACCTCTGCCTCTAACACAGGGGAATTAGTTGAAAAGGGAAGAGAGAGAGTTTGGGGACAGTGGCAAAGTTCTATATTGGTACATACATAAAAATGTAGTTTTCAAAACTCACAGACATAAACCATTAATATGTTTTTATCATAAGTGAGTTATATTTCAATTAAGAGAAAGATAGTAACCTTATCTAACTGTGAAGACACTGATTATACACCAAGAAATAGTCACATACATGATTGACTACTTTTTAAAATATTAAGAAAAAATCGATAATCCCATTTTTTTCTATGAAGACATTTTTCATACGGAGATGACTGAGGGTACTGTTTCATTTTGTTTCACCAGTTTCTGAAGACTCACATACTATATTTTATAGTGGTTTTCATTTGACAGGGTGATGGTTCAGTAGACAAGATCATGGCAATTTTAGGAGACTGCCTTTATTAACATACACTACTGCTTTTCAAGGTTCTTGGTTTTATTTCACTATTATAATTATTATTATTATTATTGAAAAAGATTGTATACTCATATAGATTAGAAATGAGGAGGAGAAAAGGTAATTTTTTCCATTTCAAGCCCTCTTGGTTGCTGATTCAGAAAAAGCTAAATGGAGTGTATGTGTAGATACAGAATATAAACTGAAATGGGCAGAAGTTGTTGGGTTCTAAATGAAATAAATACATTTTTATGATGAGTCAAAAATATCTAAGTTATTTTAAAATTAGCAATATATGGGGTGTTATTTACATCAGAAAAATATGCAAGTCATAGGATATGGTTGAAATTATTTGGCACAACTATGTTACTGTAGAGACATGTAAAAATGAAGACTACCTATTAAAACAAGGGAAAGAAAACAAAATGAAATATTGAAGAGTGCTAAGTTTAATACATCATGCAGTAAAGTGCAAATTGGACAATCAAGAAAACAGCTACGGAAAGTGGCTGGTTTTACTTTGCTTCTCTAACAAATAATCACAAAACACTACAAATTTATTTACTGTTACTTCTGTAAGTCAAAAGTTCACTTTGAGTCTCCCTGGGCTAAAAGCAAGGCATCACTTCAACTACATTCCTTTCAGGAAACTATAGGTAAAAATATATTATTTGCCTTTTCTATCTTCAAAAAGCAGCCCTGGATTTCTTAGTTCCTGGTTCCTTTCCTCCATCTTGAATGGCCAGCCATCTTGAAGAATGACTTCCTTTCCTCCATCTTGAAGAATGGCTGGCCATTCTTCCTTCCATACTTATGACTCCCTCTAACAATAAACCTGAGTGGATAAGGAATTTTCAGATTTTGAGCTTTATAAGAGCTTTTGTGGTCAGGTAAGTCTTACCCAGATGAAGTCTTCATCAATCATCAATGCAATGTAGTTTGCCACATGTGGGAAAATACATCCAGTTGCTCATAGGAAGTCACTGTTCTGCATTTCTGCATTTCTCAGTACTGGGGCTAGGACAGGTGAAAAACACAACAAACCAGAAGGGGAAAAATGATCATTTTGCTTTAGTATTATTCTTTAACATAGTTGTAGAAATTCTTCCATTGTTTAGAACATTTAAAATGTTCATTTTTCTCTTTTTTACAGTGCCAAAGGAAAGAACTTATTCATAACCACTAAATTACTTTCACATATAGATAATTAGAAATATTTTTTCAGTAAGCATACCATACAGGATCTTAGTAGTATCCCATTAAGGTTTATTAGTAAAAACAGTCAGAGAAAAAAAAAAGTGTCTCCAAAAGATTCACAGATAAATTTGTCTATTTTATCTGAGTTAATTATCTTATAATGTGTGTTAAAATAGCCGTGTCAGAGTGAGGTAATTATTTTAGGTTACTATCTGACTTTGTTATAATTTACGGTTGCTGTAGTATGAGTTAATAGGAAGAATGACTGAAACAGAAATTCTCTTAACTGGTTAGTGCTCTCGTATTGACTTTGGGTGTTGTAAGTTGGGAAGAGGAAGACAAGAAAGAACACATGAAGCAAGAAAGTTAAAAGGGACATTGTCACTGGAGCTGCAGCATTACTAAGATCTGCCCAAGTCCCATAAGAGTTTATAAACTTCTGACATAGTGAAAAGTAATGTACTTTCATCTTTAAAAATGATGTGATTAAAATAATTTGGATAATGGGGCTTTTATAAAAAAGAGCATACATGAAAATTCTAGAAAAGAATTTCAGATTTACATAAATATAGAAATATAGAGATGGCTTACAAATACCAAAGTGTTTAGTCCAAGTCTATAAAATTATCCTTTATAATCTATGAAATATTCAGTTATAAAATTTGGATTCATGCTACTTGAATATTTATTTTCTGTCAGCATAGATAAAAATTTGGAGAATATCATTATTAAACATAATGTGTTTTAAAATTAAAGTTACATGGTTTAGTTCTGTTTAAATCTTCATGATTTATAAAGCAGTAGGAAAAGCTTGAAATTCTGGCTATAACTACTAATTGTGAGTTCTTCATTTAGTGCATATTGAATTTTTATACTGGTCTTCTAGAACTAAAAATCCTGATGTTATTTTAATAGATTCACTGGTCCTGTGATGAAAAATACTAAGAAAGGTGAGAGCACCCGTAGCAAACAACATTATTACATCCTTTCAGTTTGATTAACTTTTAAAATCTAAAATGATTATTTTCATTAGTTCAATTCTAAAAGCTGGACTTGAAAGCCTTCAAGAGTCTTTGTGCTCAAAACTGTGTTTCTACTGAGTCATCATTTTAAATTATTTTATTAGTATAAAAACAGGAACAATCTCACAACACAGTCTTTCGTCATGCCAGCCCTTTTCATGGACAAGAGTACAAAGGAAAAAGGCAATTACCTAGGGACAGGTCGTTCCCTTCCCAGTAGTTAGCTGTGCTCTCAAAGCTTGTTCCTTGGCCACTTGAATGCATTAGGCTCATGGAAGCTCAGCAGCCAGCACCAGGACTCAGCCAGTGACTCTTGTTTAAAAGGAGGATACTTCGGTCTGTAGGGGGAAAGGCGAAGCTGCCAGACAAAGAGAGAGCAGACCAAGCAAGCTTCATCAAAGTGACGAGAGGATGAGGTAAGAGCAAACACTGCTGCTCCAAGGTCTTGGCCCCTGTAACAGCAGCCTCTTCTGGCAATATGGTCACCCTTGAGCATGGGCACAGTCCATGAACAGCACTTGCTTCAGTACTGCTGAAGAGGTGGCTTTGTTACCTCAAGGGAAATCCTAAATAAAACACCAGCCAACATGTGTGGTCTCTCAGTCATTCCCATCTGACTCAGTCCAATCTGCTCCTTCTGTTGTGAACTGTCCTGTGATATCTTGCATTATATTAACCACATCAGAGCAACAACATAAACACCTCAGATCAATTTATTAACAGATAATCTGGTTAATTATATGATTCATAGTGAAAACTGTTGACACTTCTGGACTATGTACACCAATTAACTGGTACATGCATGACATGTAGGCTTCAGAAGAAGATGAAAATATTAAAAGTATCTCAGAACATTTTAGTTTTTGTGGAACATTACCCATGAAAGCGATAACACACTAGAAAGGAAATGAACTTATTAAATTCTAAATGATATGGCTAGCTTAGGATCTGATTTCGGCCCTCTGTGGTATCTCCAACAATCCTCACAGCTTGGCTGTTTTGCCAACCTTCCATGGTCACTCTAGACTGACCACTGCACTGTACTGTATTTCCTGCTAACCGCCCCTTCAGGTGATGCGCAAACCTATGACTTAAGCACAGAACACCATTTACTCCAAATCAGGAGAAGCCTATCCTTAACCCTGCAGTCTTTTACCTATTCTTCTAAAATGTTACATCCTTATCACCTATGATTGCTTTCATACTACGGCAGCAAAGTTGAATAGTTCAGCCGGAAACACTGTGCCTCACAAATAGTAAAATATTTACTACCTTTCATAGAAAAAGCTTGTCAATCACAATCTTGAATGGACATGCTCACAACATAGCCTGCAGCATTTCAGAGAACTTCACAAGGGCTGGGAAGCGTAGCTTGACACAGAAACTTACTTACGGCTGCAAGCTGACAGGACCAGTCTCGGCGTATTGAGGTCAAACTAACTGATAGTTTTCTTTTCCTCCAAATTCTGTTTATTTTCTGCTTATCTCTTCATCTCAGAGTACAGATCCAAATGGCATGCTTCAATATGAGAGTTTTCTTCATCTCCAGCAGAAGTCGCACAACTCTGGTCCCCCGTTGTGCTCAATATCAATCCTTTTCCAGACTGCCAGATCAGTAAGTGATAATATCTACATACTAAAGATGAAACTGTATCTCCTCCCTAGAGATATGAGTAAAGTCTTAACTTATAAATCCAAAGAATGATTACATTGACCATACAATCTACTATTGTTCTCAAGTATTTATTGTCTTGACTCTCAGCGTCTTTCCGAAGGGAATAAAATTCCTCGTGCGGTTGACTTGTCTTAATAATGTGAACTGCCTTGAAACAGTAGATTTCAGGAATTTAATATTCTCATAGAAAGATTAAGAGCCTTTCCGTGACTTTTATCCTTTACACTTTTCCTTTTCATTTGAGAGGAGTGTAGTACAAATAATGACTATTGCCACCACTTTCATCTTGCAATGAGGATGACATGTTGCAAACAGTCAACTCACAGCTGGCCTAGCAGGCTGATAACAATGTAGAAATAAGCTTATGTCATTATAGGAAACTGTGTTGCTATTATCTGTGCTATTTGTTACTTAGCTCAGTAGAGAAAAGGAAATATATAGAAACTGTAGCAGAAGTTCAATGGTCATATAATTAAAATCTACACGATGTATCATTAGATTCCATACCAGTTAAGAAGACTTCTATCACTTGTGATTATTTAGCATGCTTTGAGAGAATGAAATACAGACTTTAGACCAAACAAAATACCCTTTTTTCAGGCCCTGAATATTTTAATGCAATACAGTGAATCTTTCTTCTGTTATTTCTACCTCTGAGCAGGAACACTGTCCACTGATACCATATGACCCCATTGTTATGAAAGGTTCACAAGCATACAATGACAAAATGATACATGACAAATCTGAGTATTATTAATAAGATTTTTCTATCTTAGTTTTTTTAGAAACATAAAAATAAGCAAGAACATTGTATCAGTGAGGTCCACTAGAGGCATATCTATCTATACATAGATATCTAATCTGTATCTCTATATCATCTGTACGTATGGCTTACAATTGCCTTCTGTAGAGTCAGGTGTGGGAGAAGGTAGGATGGCAGTCTATCTGATGGAGAACTGGAGGAGCCAGTCAAAGATCAAAGACCTGGAACTCACTCAGAATCCATTGTGGATCCATATCAGTCAGATGGTCTGCACTAGATGACTGAAGTCTGTACTAAAGGGTCTATCATCTCCTCAGACCAAGCCAGAAACCCAGACATTATTATATGGCCTTTGGGGGATCCAAACTATGGCGGGTGTGGTGCTGTGCATGTGCAATCCCAGCACTCAGGAAGCTGATGCAGGAGAATCACTATGAATTTGAGGCTAGCCTAAGGCTACAGTTACTTCAAGCTCAGGCTAGAATTCACAGAAACTCTGTCAAAACAAAACAAAATAAGTAAATAATTCAAAACTTAACATCTCTTGTGTGTGCGACTCTCAGTACACCTCATGCTCCTATGAGACACTGAGGCTGCTGCTGATCTCACAGGAGGTGGAGCACAGGGCTGGCTTGAGTGACAAGAAGCTCACTTTGAGTGACAAAGCTTTGGTTCACTTCTTGCTACATAGTCTGGTCCCGAACAGGTCATGGTGGCATTCTGTGATAACTTGGTTAAACCACGTTCTTGTAGTTTAAAATGTGTTCTTCTGTCCCCAGTGAATTTCCACCTCCAAGAACTCTAGGTCAGGATGCGTTCTCTGACTCCATCTGCGAACTATACCGCCCTCTTGCTTTTCTCTGTGCTCCTGAATCTTAGCAGATCCCTCCCTCACTTCCCTCCTGTACTTGCCTCCCTCTGGGATACCGCCATGAAGGAGTTTCCACCTTACACTGTACCATTCTCAGGAAAATATGGTTCAGATTCTCCAAGTCACTCTGGCCCCTTCAGTAAGAAATTTATTTTCCTGCATTAGAAAATGTTAATTGTTGCAAATTATATAGAAGCAACAAAATGGGCTATTTATGCTTGTAAAGTTGAATTGCTCAAAGCTGCCTGCTGACCTTGGGAATTCACCCAGATTTCAAATTTCACACCTACCTTGTCTGCGACCAGTGCTCCCGAGTCTCTCCCAGCATGCCAGGGTACAGTGAGTCATCCACAGTGCTGTCACAATGCCCTTAAGATCTGAAAACACAAGTGGTACAGTTTCAGAGAAGGACACAATGCCACATTTCTGTTTTCACTGTGGAAATAGGCCAGTTCACAGTAGTTGAAATTCAGTGGCGCAGAAGTTTGGAATCATGCTTTTACAATATTAATAACATTTTCTGATAGGTCCTTGCTCCCATTTTTGGGACTCCTAGAAACACAAATCAGATTCAAATAGCCCAAAGGAGGAATAGAAAAAAGGAGGAATTCAATGCTACTGTCTTTGCTTTTTAAAACATAAATTCTCAAAGAAAAAAGCTAAGAGAACATCTTAGAGCAGAAGACAGACAAATCTGCTCTCCTAACCCTCATCTCCTCTCCAATTAACTCACAGCAGTAAAGAAGAAAACCACAAAGTGACTGACACAGACAGGGACCGTCACTGGACAGCCACACACACAAGTGCTTACAGAAATCTAGCTGTTCACTTTTAAACTCTGAGCCCTGCTGGTGAGCACTTCTTAGATGCCTTCCAGTCCGTATGGGCAGAAGCGATGTACACGGCTGCTGGGATGAGTTTCTATAAATCCACACTTTGTCTCTTCTCTAAAAGAAACCTTGAAATGGTGCCGCTGTGTGATGGATAGTGCTTGGATGATGAACCAGGTGCTATTGAAAAGATGCCTGCGAACTGTTCAATTGGAACAGAGCCTACCCAGAATAAGAGCCAGCAGGTTACAGGGTATTTTCTTTCCTTTTTTACTTCTTTTACCTCCTTTATAAGGCTTTGATGAGCCCAAAATAGACACAGAGAACAGAAGAGACCTTCTGTACAGACAGTCTAGGGAGGAGACCAAGACCTAGGGTATGAAAGGATTCACGGGGTGACACAGGCAGCCTCACAGAGCTTTCCGGAGCCCAGTAGAATCCAAAGCAGGAGACAAAGAATACATTCAGTGCAGGGTACTTGTGCAGTCCCTCCACACTGGTGCAGCCAGCCGTGTTATGTTTGCAGCACCTCCGTGGAAAGACGCCTGGTAATATTTTCACTTTACACAATGTGCACTGTGAGCTTGGCATGGTGCAAAAACACTGAGGCAGTTGCCAGGCTAGAAGAGCTCTTTCAGAAAGACTTACATACAATGACCACACATGGGGTTGGCCTTAGGTCAAGGTGCTTTACATCTGTGCCTGACAGTGCTTCCTTTCTTTCCGGAAAGAATCTGGTTTTGATGATAAGTAGCATGGTCTGCATAAAAGCAAAGTATGTCTACACAAGCTGATTCACAATTATTCAGCATTAAGGATGAAGGGTCTAAGTCCCTTAACATTAGCTACAACCTCAAGAAAAATGATATAAATTCAGCTAAGATTGTATTTCTGCCACCAAACACGATGCAGAGCCTAAATGGAAGGTAAATTTATATGTATACAAAAAGTTGTATTTCTTACATCCCTGAGTTGTACTAAGATTTTTATGTGTTAGCCGCAGGTATCTCTCTCTCTCCCTCTCCCTCTCTCTGTCTGTCTCTCTCTCTCTCTCTCTCTCTCTCTCTCTCTCTCTCTCTCTCTAATATAGACTAGAAATCTAAAATCTGTTTTCACTAGTAGATTTTGATCATAGTTCTAAATCTCTCTGAGTCTGTATTTCTTCATCTTCATCTATAAAAGAAAATCATGATCCCTGGTTACTTATTTATAAGAATTAACTAAATTAGCATGTTTAATGTTTGCATGACAGTGAATCTCTACTCAAATTTATGCCTGTTAGCACATTTTAATTTATAGCAAAATGTTTCAACATATAAAGTGGCTACCTTTTTCTATACACCTGAACATGCCTGCAGTATATGTATGCAAATTACATGTAGATAGTTTTCCGTTCTCTTCTTACTGTTTTTAAACATTTTGGGGCCAGGAACTTAGGTCAGTGGGATAAGTGCCTGCATGGCAAGTACAAGTTTATGAGTTTGATCCCCAGTACCAAAAAAAAAAAAAAAAATGCTGGGCATGGTGGCACATTCCTGTAATCCCAGCACTTGGGAGGCTGAAGGAGGTGGATCATTGCACATTCAAGACCAGCCGGGGCTACAAAGTGAGCCCAAAGCCAGCCTGAACCACATAGTGAGACCCTGTCTCAAAAAAATACAACAAACAAACAAACAAATTTTTCACATTAGTAATTACATTCAGTTTTTAAGGAAATCTGAAATAAACCTAACATTTCCCATAGCTAAGATTTCCAAGAACTTTTAGGCAAACTAAAGGCAAGTTACTCAGACTGGCCACAGGCTCACAGTGTGATCTACACACATAATATTGCAAGCTCTGGACTTTCAATCATAAATACTCCTTTTACCCAACATGTACCATCTTGAAGCAGCACAAAAAAATGTGAAGCTTTTCACTATGACTCTGCCTTTTCCAATTCTTCACCCAGTTGACCTAGTGGAGCTCTTTCCATCTGTCTGCATGTCCCTCCTAATATCCATTCTTTCTCAAAGTAGCAGAATCATCAGATGGTAGACTTGGAGTTGTGAACCTACAGGTGTGAACAGACATGAGGATAATCCTTCCTCCAAGATCAAAGGGGAAACAGGAGAGGATGATAATCCACAGTAACAGAATCCCTAGTCACTGACATTTGCTAGGAACGGTACCTTACATTTTCCATTTGTCATCTCCATAAGGACTGCCACAACCATAAGAGGCAGCAGTCCCTGTTACCATTGTGTCATGGTTGAAGAACCTAAGGCAAAAAGGGGGGGGGGCTTTGAACTACCTGCCACAGTACTAAATATATTATATTTATTGAATGTCTATAAAGATCTATGCACTGCTTACATTTTTGCATATATGTTATCTGGTTTAATCACCATAACATGGCTGTGAAGTGGTACTGTTTTAGAGATGTGTGTTCACAAATGACTTGCAAATTATACTACCACTGTCACCACTGCAGGGAGGCTGGACTTTGACTGCATTCGATCTGGCTTCAATATATGTGCCCATACCCACGACATTATAATTCAGAACTGGTAAATCTTGCACATTTCAAAGCCTAAATTCTGAAGTCCAGCATTGCCACAGATACCAACATGCTGTTCATCATCATGCATCCCAGTTGGATGCCTTTCTTATAGGGGTCTTTGCCTCGTAAAAGGTAATGCATTTCAGGATATTTAAAAAGATCTTAACAGAACTTTCTTAGCACTGTTTGTTGTGAGGGAAACTTCCAGTGAAATGACAGCCCCTTCACATGGCAGGGGCCATATAAATTCTCTGAGGGGTGCAATGCTATGGCTTCAGCTGAAACACCCAGGCCAGAATGTTCTAGATGTTCCAGCCTTCACTCATCATGGACTGATAGAAACACATCTGAATTCAGTCTATTAGTCTCCTAACATTCTTGCTTGGCTACAAAGCAAGTCAAACAGTACATAGCTGAATATTTTCCAAATCCATGGCGTACAGTACTGGGGGATTCAATGTGGTAAAGATTCCATAACGTTAGACTGTGGATATTAGAGCCACACTTCATTTCAAAGATTTAAAGCTCAATTCTATCACTTAATTACTAAATTATTTGGGCAAGTATGCACATGTACCAACTTCATATGAGGAATATAGACATTATTTTTTCTGGTTCTGGGGATCAAACTCTGAGTCTTGAGCTTGTAAGGCAGGCACATATGCCCCAGAGCTAAATACCCAGCCCAAATATAAACATTTTGTACTGAAACCATACCCTCTGCAATGAAATATTCTAGAAAAATCTATATTGCCTTTATTCTTTCATCTTTTGAAACAAGGTGGCAATAAAATCCACTTTCAAGATTATTTTTGAATGCGATAAGTTAGCAAAAGTGTACTGCAAAGTGAATTCCATTTTCATGGTTTGACATTATAATTATCAGGATATCAGAGAGCTAAAAACTGCCATTCCATATTTGTGTGTGTGTGTGTGTGTGTGTGTGTGTGTGTGTGTGTGTGTTACCAGGGATCAAACTCATGACCTCACACTTGCCAGGCAGGCACTTATGCCAGTGAGCTAAACCCCCAGAACCACTCAACTTATTAATTCTTAGTCTCATTTATCAAATTGATCACAAAGACTTATAGAACAGGAATTCTCAATGTTTTTGGCTTCAGGAACCAGTTCCCTGGATGACAAGCTTCCTGTGAGCCAGTCAATGAAGTGGAAGTTCAGGACGATTTTAGTATAATTCATGTAATGTCTATAACTTTATAAAGCTATATTTTGTATCACCTAATGAAATCATCATACCATACCCCATCTGGGACCATGGGGTACGATGAGATTAAAAGTGTGCTGTTTATGCCCTGTGCGCTCCATATCTCATTTTGGTTGCTGTCACTGCAGAAATCCTTGATTCACAATGATTAGGAACTTGGAAACAGAAACAGGCTTTTCAGTGCTTTTGTGGCATTCTTGGAATATTTTGCCTTGACTTTAATCTGGAATGTATGAAGACTACTTGGAGTTATTTCTCAAGTGTATTTTTAAGGTCATTGTCCTTTACAGTCCCAAGCAGCCAATCCTCTTCTAGCATGGACAAAGTCTATTTACCAGGCTCACCCTCCAATGTGTCATGAATCCATTTCTTCCTGGCTCATTTGTAGGTGAGAAGTAAGGCTCAAGCTTCAGGGAGAACTCAGACAGGTGATACTGAAGAAGCTGACAGAAAGACAGCCCTGAAGAGGTCCTGTTCCATGCTCTGCTAAAGTTTGAAACATGTCAAAAATGTCAGCATTAACTTACTGCTCTAAAATTCCAGTTTATCTGCTGACTTGAACACAGTAATCATTCACCCCTAAAGTAGCCAAGTGAAATTACTGAGAAGTTGCGTATGTCATATGGTAAACCAGTTATACAATCCGTGCTGTGGTAATGAAATCTCTGACTCTCATAAATCTCATAACTCAAAACTCAGGCCACGATCTTTTAGAAAACCACCTCGCTTTTGTGTCCAAGAGAAGACATGTGTCTGCATCTGTCTTGTCAAGGAGCTTCAGAACATGTGTGAGTTAAGAACACAAATTTTAATATGTGTCTTTCCTCACATCTGGCAAAATGTTGTGATGTTAAGATGCCCCTTTTTTGGGTAGCCAGTATTTCTCTAAAAATGACAAAGCGTGTAGACTCAAATTCAGAAGAGAAATCTTTGACTCAAATAGTAAACAAGAAAGCTGAAGTTATGGTAGCAGTATATGTGATACCATCACAAAACTGCCAATTCAGTTTTCCTGATCTGTGATTCATCGAAGACTTAAATAGGTGATTGGCAGCAAAAGAACACAAAACATATCTGCATGCACATCCTCCTGAAAACGGCAGCACATTAAGACAAGCATCATTGCCTTGTTTTCAACTCCAGTAAACTCATCAACCTGAACTTTGTACCAGAGTGACTCATAATCCCCTCTAGGAGTGTATTCCTATATCCTTTACTATCTCATCCAATCCTGCTAATGGAAAGAGACAGTTAACTGCCACCATTTGACCTGAAAACACTCCTGAAAGTTCACAATAGATATTCTGAGTATCGAGCAGGAGTAACTCTTCAATACTAAAAGGCTGTCTAGTTTTAGCACAAAGAATCCCGCCTGAAGTAAGGATACATTTGATAATGTGGTGACCTTCTCTAAGGAGACTTGGAGAATGTGAATCATTTGCGGAAATTAACCCTTAATATAAGTGGAACCCTTGGTATTTTCTTTTAGGTGCAGCTTTGTTTTTGTCAGCAGAGGTAGAATCTTCTGCTGTCTCATCACTGGACCATCCCCCTTTTCAAAGAAGCTATGCAGTGGGATTTTTTTTTTTTTTTCATTTTGGCTAGCATTCGCTTGTGGATTATAAAAGCTGAGACTGAGACTGGTATGTGGTGTGGGGAAGAGAAGCAGACACAAATAGTAAATTAAAAGATGAGCAGACCACCTGCAGGCTTAAACCTGCCACCACATGGAGCTGTAAAACTGCAGCTCATCAGCTCCCTGCACTGTGAAACCTGCCATGGGAGGAAGCTGGTCACCAGATGAAGCTTGTCACTTGCCACTCATGGGTAGGGTTTTGATACGAATGTGTGAATAACTGATTTATTATTGTCTTGATGCAATCAAGCCTTTCTGATGAGTAGAGAGGCAAGAGAAAGAGAGAGGGGAAGGGAAGGGAGCAGAAGCGGATAAGAAGGTAATTGAGATGTTTTATGTATGTGTACCAAACTCCCACAAGGCAAGTACACATGTGCTGACATGAAATGTCAGCAACATGAAAATGTTCATCTGGATACACAGTTGCTCCCAAGAGCTAACAAGCTTGGCCTTAGCTCCACCTGATATCCCCAAGCCTCAGAGTCACCTAAAGGGCAAGCGACCCAGATCTCTCCCATTCTTGGTTCACGGTGGAGTTCGTGATCCTCCCAGAATGGAACACTCTGTATCTGACAGAAGCTGAGCTCAGCAGTTATACAAGGTATGAGGAGACACTGTAAACAGAGATGAACCTTTAGTTGTTCAGCAATCACACACATACTGCTGCGTGGTGTGGTTCCCCAAGGCCCCTGACAAGTACCATTGTGTGGCCCAGGGGCTAGGGACCCCTCCTGCACAGCTAACTTTGACAGCATCCATTCTTTCTTTTCTTTAATCCTCCTTACCAGTCTTAGCCTGTGTTTCATTACGCCTCTCTCTTCCAACTCTTTGAAAACTGTATTTTGGAAGTAAAAATCATCTAGAGTCTGAGCTACAATCAAGTTGGTTAGGATGGTGAGAATACTATTGTCACATCAGGGTCAATTTGTTTTGATGATTTAAGGAAATAAGAAATTTGCAGAAAATTCTGATTAAACAGTGGAACCATTTGAAAGTCCTGAAGTTGATTTGTTGTAGTTTTCTTCAGATTAGTGAATGGCAAAACTAGAAACAAAGAAATTTGAAAATGAGACAATAGTATACTCAGATAAGGTATTTTAGAATCTCTTGGTCAATGATCACTTTTAATTCCCAATCCAAAAAATGCTCCTACTGTACAATTTTCTACATTATAAATCCTATGGAATTGTGTCAGCAATATAATTAATATGCTTTTTTAAATTTGGTAAGCACAGATACTGAATAATTGTGGAATCAGAAAACATAGATTAAAATCACTGACTTTTTTTCATCTTACTTAGCAATATGTTCAAATTTGTTTGAAAAAAGTTAATTAAAATTTTACTCAAATATGTAGTTACATAGTTCATAAAAATAATTCTTATATATAAAACATACAGAAAGAACAAGACTTTATCTATATAGAAAAATTGTTTTTGCTTTTCCCATCCTAACCCTGGTATTCAGCAAGTGACTATTTTAACTTAAAAATATCTATTTACAATAAAAATCCATGTTCGAAAAATATATGTATAAAATGCTTCACTAGACACAACTAATAACTAATATAAGAATATATACACTGTCAGTTTTGTAATTAATAATATCATTTTAAATTTAACTTTTCTACTACAAAATATCCTATCAATTCAGAATTTTATTTTTCTGTTAATATGTCACCTGTAGTAAAAATTTTTGCAACTTAAAATTCAATGACTCAATTCAAAAGCTTTCAGTAACAGTCTTCTATAATAAGCCACAAAATTATGCTTATTATAGAAATAATAAAGTTGTATCTAAAACCTTTCCATATTGCTTCAGATTTTAAGCTCTTAAGGGAATTAGAAATGATTAGATTCTATTTCTAGCAAAGTTCCAATTGGGAATAAGGATGATTTAAAAAAGGAGAATAAACCTGGTTATTAAAAAAAAGTAACTCAACTAGATTTTGAATCATATGCACTCATGTTTTCCCCCCAATGGTAGTAAAATCGTACCATAAGTGTATGACTTATTAGCTAGTTAGAAATCTAGTAAAAATATAAATATAAAATATGAGTATGCTTAGCATAAATTCAATATTGCAGAAATATGTAGAGAAAAAATCAAACATGAATAAAATCCAGATGGTAAAGATTTTGTTTTCTAATATCAGGAAAGAATAACATTCTCCTGGCTTGATTTTATTTTCAAGTTGTTGAGTTATTATCTCTTCATCAACTTTTGAGGAAAAATGTTCAAATACATGCAAAAAATATTCATGAAGAACCCCATACAGACATTCTCCTCCTAATTTCCAGTATTCTAACTACAGCCAAAAGAAGAGACAGTACAACTTCTGTCACCCCAGAATCTGGCCCAGGTTGCACTGTTTTGGGGACGGTTATGGCCATGACCTTTCTTGCATGGACAAGTTTCCAGGGAAGCAAAAGGAATGGACAGCAAGGAAGGTGAATGTGGACTATATGGGACCAAAATCAGTTACTAGGATGTGAAGGCACCTTCCCAGGAACCCATGGCCAGCTGGTCTCCACCCACCACATTAGAATTCTGGGAAATGACAAGCACCCAGCAAATCAGTGGCTCAGAGAACACAGATTCTTCTCAACTCCATGTTCAGAAACTCAGTACCTTGAGATATGACCGGATACACAAGAAATGAGCAACAATTTCTAAATCAAGACTTAAAGATGATCAGTATAAATAAAAATGCATTTATGTTCTCAAGGTGCCAAGTTTAGTTGTGATTTTTTTTACAGTAAAAGTACGTTAAAATCATTTACAATCCTTTATATAATGAATTGCAACACAAAAAGAAGTTTAAAAACCTCTTTAAAGAGTACATAAGATTTTATGGTAATCATGATTCCCCATTACATTGCTTTGAAGCCTTATAATGTTTTCATTCATTAGTTTGGATGGCTTTATTCTGTTTTGTTTGATTTTATTATGTGTGAGGGTACGAAAAGCTATTTTGAAGAAAACAAGACATTATGGCAGCCATTGCTGATTTAATATCATCTTGCTTTGAAGTCCTACCATGCTTTTGTTGTTCTATTTCCATTGGTTCTATCATGTTGTGTCTTACTGGATTTTAATATGTGTGATAGTATAATCAAATTTTTATGGAAAAGGAGATAATATAGTAGCCATTGTTCATTTTCTGTTATTTGGTTCTGAATGCCCTGTAATACTTTCATTCTCTTGAATGGTTTTATACTATTTTTATTATGTTTGATACTACTGTATGTGAAGGTATGCTCAGCTATTTCAAAGAAAGAGACATTGTGGTAGCTACTGTTAATATTGGGTTGTCTTGGGATGCAGTACTGTGTTGCTTACATTGTTCTGTTCTGACCTGCTTTGTTCTGTCATCTTTTGTCTTAATCTCTTTAAAATAAAAAAAAAAATTTAAAAAGAAGCTTCTATTCAGGTCCTTTGTCCACTTTTGAATAGGGCAGTTTGTTCCTTTGTTTTTGAGTTGTTGTCTTTATAAAGTTTTATTGGAACACAGAATACATGAAAATAAGACAGACCAGGAGAGGACAAAATGGAGGGAGGAAAGAGAAAATAGAGAGAAAAAATTTAAATGTATTGTATTACATGCCTTTCCAATAAACTAAAATTTCACATGGAATCATATTAATTATAAATATTTAATATTAAATTTAATAAATAATATGAAATTGTCTTATTTCTAAAGTTATAAGTAGGTACCTGCAAGGTAAAACTAAGTAATTCAGCTAATATGTGGGCTGTAGAGAAAAATTCTATGTATACCAAGAAAGAATAAACATGGAATATTATATTTTCATTCTCTAGTAGTATATTTAGGACCAAAATGTCTTTGTATATCTCTGAATCTTCTTTAATTGGAATTTCTTTAGTTAGACTTTAATATTTGTTTATTTCTTCTAAGATTTTAGGAATATGTGCTCTTAGTATGAGAACAAAACTTGCCACTAAGATATCGCCTCAAATTTAAACAAAAAAGTGGCCTCTTATCTATTATTTGTACTAGGCCTGTCTTATAATTTAATCCTAATGCAAACATAAGCTAATATTTACTTGCAGCATGGATCCATTAATTAATTTGTTTTTATGAGTGTTGACGGAATCTTAGCAACATTATTGTACTTTTTTGTATAAACATTGCAGCCAAGGAAATACATCTTCCAATTATCTGTGTAATTATCTTATTAGCTGGCATAGATCATTATTATTGTTGCTGCTACTATAAAGATTTTTCTAAGCCCTATAAAATTTTATTTCAGTTTTCTGTTCCTCAAAACAAGTCTTTATCACAGCATTTTTGTGTTCACTGTAGATGAAGCAAAGAGTAAGTAAATTGTTTTTCTGTGATTTTATTTTCTATATGATGTCAAAACTCTTCTGCTGTAGTATCAATTAATTTCTGATTAATAATAGTTTGAGGGTAACCATGGTCATTACTGTTCGTGACAATTTGAGATGGTCATATCAGTGCTTCTCTCAACAGACAAGTCCGGTAGATAGTACAACATCATAGCTGATCCTAATTTATATGAAAGCCGATAGCTTCAGCCAAGAGGCTTATAACTGATAGCCTGCATGACGGAGATGATAAATCCCCTACTTATCTCTCAAAATGCAAGTATTGCTGTAAAGCAAAATTCAACCGGGGTTCAAGTGTGATCTGTGGAATCTTCCCACAGAAATATTTTCTTATTTGTTATGAAATTTCTGCCATGCAGAACCAGACTGAATAAAATTTCAACACTGTTTCTCTTGAGTTGTTGTTGTTGTTGTTGTTGTTGTTGTTTTGGAGGAGATGCGTTCAAATTTCACATTAGATAAATGATTATTCTATCCTTTCTTGCAGAATCCTTGGAAAGGGATCCATTGACAAAGCCACAAAATTTACAGGAAATGAAAACAAAGTATTGAAATAAACGTCTGATATATGCAGCCCATAAGAATAAAATGTGACAAACTTCAAATTCAATCTTTCTGGACTGGGCTGTCAGATCCATCTCTCTCTCTCTCTCTCTCTCTCTCTCTCTCTCTCTCTCTCTCACACACACACACACACACACACACACACACACACACACACATACACACACAAATAATAATAATAATAATAATAATAATAATAATAATAATAATATAAAAACCCACCCAGGTGGTATTCTTTCCAAATGTATATATGTCGCAGTTCATGTGTTAATCAGAATCTTTGAAATTCTTCATTCTACCTATATTGCATATGACTCAGTCCAAGATTTCCTAAGATCATTTATGATCTTTTGTGTGCTTCATGTTTTATCCCCAACTTTTGATTTGCCATATAAAAATGCATATAGTATTTTCAACTAAACAGTCTTAAAAGACTTCTTAAATACAAAATGGGATGGTGTATTTTAACCAAAATCTCATTAAAGTGGACTGGCCATAAATTATAAGTTGTGTGATCCATAAATTCTATTTCCATCTATATAATTCCCATCATTACACTAAAGACTAAAACTCCTCAAAACCATTTTAGCACATGAGTAATGGAGCCATATAAATATCATAAAAGTAAACACAATTAAGAGCACTGAATTTTAATCAGCGTTTATAATAGATGTTGAAAACATGACGCATGTGTTTGCATTTGGCATTGTCTTGCTTTGCCTCTTTCCCTAATGCTTCTGTCTTAAAGTATTTTATAGTGTCCCCATCAATCGAACAACTCCAGCAAGCATATAGCAGGACTGCTGCAGCAGAAGGACAAAGGACACTTTCCCCTCAGTTGTAACAAATTGCTTTCATTATGAGCAAATGGTGCTGGAGCATTAGTCTACTTGAGTCTGGGCCTGGTGACAGCCTGAAGGGTAGACTCAGTATGTAGTGTAAACAATCAGATGGAGTCTTACAAAGTGTCCCAGAGCCTGAAAACTTTAAGCACAACCAGGAGCTTGAAAGGGACTGTTTGCAACCATAAAGTACCAATTTGTCAAGACGTTTAATAGTTGTCACAGCTTCAGATTGTGTCCATGATAAAAACACTTCTGACTAAGGCGGACTTCACAAAGGAAGAAAAGCTCATGGGATATTCTTCTATTAATTACAGACGTCATTTTATGGATATTTTAAAGGATGAATACTGTACAGATATCCTAAATGAAGTATCTAATTTAGCTGTCTCAATTAGCTATCTATCCATGGCTGTTTTATACTATATCCAACTAAATATTAAGGGAAGTTTTCATTTCATAAGACTTCTGTATCTTTTAGGAAAATCTTGAAAAATAAAAATATGAGACCAAAACACAAAAATAAAACAGATTTTAACATAAGTGTAAAATGATGTAACAACTGAAACACAAGAAAAAATAAAATTCAGTATTCAAAGACAGCTTATAATTTGGAATCATTTTTTTTTTCTTATACGCTTCTTGTTAATGCAGTTTATAAGTAGATTATAATTTATAGACATTCCATACTGTGACTTTTAGCTCTTTTCTATTTTTAAAGCACCTTTGATTTTGACATAATTTAGAGTCCATATTTAATCCTTGAACACAGGTTATAAGCCTGAACTCCATCCACTCTTCATAATGCTGTTTATGACTATGATTACTACATTATGTCTTTACCACGCATTTATAAATCTGTTTTCAGCATCCTGTAACTCAGCAGTTTAAACTGAATCAGATTTCCAGCTGCAAATGATTTTTTTTAAAGTAAGATTAAAAACCAGCTAAACAAGAAGAGTACTTCAAAAGCTGTTTGGCCTTGCCCTAGGCAAGAAACTGAGAAAAAAGAAAGGAGTTGTAGAAGTACATTTTGTGTTTGAATAAGAGATTGATTTGGAAGAGAACTCCAGGCTAGCTGAGATACAAGATCATAATTTCCTTTTCTTCCCTACTCTGTCAATAAAAGAGCATTAAAGATTTTTTCCTTTAAGGAACTTTTGTGTCTGTCATCACATCAAAGCCTTTTCGCGGTGTGCACCGTGGTTTCTCCACAGGAAGCGGTATGGATTATCTGGAGCTCGGGAGGGAACCACCGAAAAATCGCCATTATTTAATAAACCCTTGTGGCATCCCAAGGTAGGTGGCAAATAGAATTTTTGTTTGGTCTCTTCTGCCACCTCACACACTTGTGCTGGGAGGAAACAGACAAATAAATAAATATATTCTTTTTAAATCAACCCAAAGAAGATCAAAAATAGCATGTGGATGGCTTAATTAAAACACCTTGTAACAAATAAAATTCTTCATTCAGAGTCACTATTTTATTTCAGTTGTTTACTTCGTTCCTACGACTGTTTTAGAACAGCCTACTATGTGTAAGTTCATAGATCCAAAAAAGTTTTCTGGGAAAACGAAACATCATTTATCTTTTGTAGTCAACTCTTTTTCAAGTTTGGGCTCAGTGTCCAGAAAGTGAACAGATAATACTTCTGGGGTTTGAATTACTGCTCTGTATTTTGAAAGCACATCACACGACCTGGCTGCGTTCTGGGAGGCCGTATCCTTCATCTGGAAAGAACACTTTTGCTCTGAAGTTTGTTTGGTGACATATTCCACTTCTTCTCATCTCCAACTCACGGGGACTGATTCTGATTGTGTCATGAGCTCTGAAAACATTTACATATTCTCTAATTTCTGTTGATATTACATTGAGCTTTCACATAGAATTACAGGCTATTGTTCTCGCTGGATACTTTTGACAAGGTCAAAAAATATTCATCCATTAATAGATTGCTTGGTTTTTTCTAATTTAGCTATTGCAACTTGTGTTGTTATAAACATGGGTGTGCATATTTCATCATGGTGTGAATGGGACTCTTTTGGGAAGTTACCAAGAAGGGGGTTATCTGGGTTAAACAGAAGCTCTAGTTCTAGGGTTTCTTTTCTTTTCTTTTTTTTTTTTTTGAGGACTCTCCTTATTGATTTGCACAGTGACTGTACCAGTTTACACTCCCACCAACAGGGGAAAAGGGTACATTTGTCTCTACACCCTCACAAGCATTTATTATTGGTTGATACCTTAATGAAAACCATCCTTTTGGCAGTGAGATGGAATCTCAATTTTGTTCTAATTTCCTTTCTTAAAATGATCACAGATGGTGAACAGTTTTCATATATTCACTTGCTGTTTGTACTTTGTCATCTGAGAAGTTTCTGTTTATTTGAATGGATAAAGAAAATGCAGTTTTTATATATAATGGAGTACTACTCTGCCATAAAAAGGATAGATTTGAGACATTTTAAAATAAATAGATATCCCTACATTTTTGGAGTGAAATAAATCAGGTACATATGTTTAAATATCAGATTTTTTCTCTCACATGAGAAACTGAAAGCATAAATAAGGACCAAAATGTATGATAGATATTAGAAAGTCAGAGGAAAATGTTCAAATAGAAATAATAACAATGTAAGAATAAAAAAGAAGGAAAGGAAAAGGAAGAAAAGAATGGAAGGGAAAAGTGGAAACAAAGCTCTTTTGAATGGGAAGGGAGTGAGAGGCTGAAGGGTGGGGAGGAAAATGAACACAGAAGAATTAAGATACATTATGTGCAGATACAAATTGTGCTCAACATGTATGACAAATACGTACTAATAAAAAATAGAGTTAAAAAGAAAGAACTGTAGCAAACTTGGCCAGAAGTATGTAAGAGATGCATAAACAGAGGTGAGAGGCTTTTAGGCTGAAACCCCTAGAAATGCAGTTAGAGATTAAAAGATTGTCTGCAACTCCAGCTAGTATCAAACACACTGCCTTAAGGTATGAATGATCTGGGCCTCATAATTCCACAGTCTGATGTATTCCTTAGGTGGGTCCTAAATTCAGTCACATAACAGACCACGCCGACCTTCCCCAGTCCTCCTTCCCCTT
Organism: Cavia porcellus; assembly: GCF_034190915.1. Lineage (NCBI taxonomy): Eukaryota > Metazoa > Chordata > Mammalia > Rodentia > Caviidae > Cavia > Cavia porcellus. The sequence continues at coordinate 77,187,390 of NW_026947490.1, forward strand.
CTTGAATTCCGGCACCAGTCTCTGCCCTTTTTGCCTTTTTTCTTGCTTCCTGATTCTATCTAAAGAAATTCACAGAGGCTGCAGCTCAAGGTGTCCTGGTGAGACTGTCTCACAGCGAGGGGTCTCCGTTAAGGGCTGTCCCTCTGCACCTTCTTGGAGTTGGGATTGCATGCTGACTCTGAGCAACCTTTCTGTTTTTATGCCATGCCAGCCCCATGAACTGCAACAAAGAACAACAGAAACAAAATGTTCATTTCGAAGCAAACATTTCCTGCAGTAACCCCCTGAATTACAAACACTCCAGTTCACATAGATGCGAACAAATCACAGAGACAGCTCACGTGTCAGCCAGACCCTGCAATAACCATGCTGCTGTGTACTCAGTGCACAGCCCAGTAAAAGTGCGGTGGGGCAGGGCTCAGTCAGAGCCCAGGATGTCTGCAGAGAGGTGGAAGCTGTGTTGACAGGGAGGGATGCTAAGAAGGTAAAGGCGGTAACCAAGGAAACAAAACTGAGGGTACAGAGAGGCAGCAATATGGTAGGTGTCACTTACTCTTATAATGTGAATCACTCAACCTCTGGCACAGCTCTAGAAGCCAAAGGCAAGATCACGGGACGTGTAAAGTAAAAGTTAAATTAATTTATTTACATTTATTTGGTACTGTATAGTCATCTTAACATAACTGCAAAAGTACAAATAGTTTATTCATTGTATTCGTGTTGGTTTTTTTAATGCTTTACAGTGTGTATTTGTGTCCAAAGTGTAAAAAATTCACTTTGTCAGACTCACAAACGAATCTGACTTGTGAATGTTCTCCCAGGACAGAAGTCATTCCCAAGCCAGGGACTTACTATATTGCTATTCTATTCATCTAGCATAGTATTGACAGTGGTCCACGGAACTGTCCATCACCCCACGGGACACCAGAGAGTACCAACCGGTATCAACCAGTGTGCTAACTGAGGCCACCAGGCCTTCCAAAATACCAGTGACAGGAATGTTTCTCCAGAAGTTTTACAAGTCAAAATTGAAAAATATAATTCAAGTAATCTTAGAGCTGTTTAATTTGCTGAAAGTATATAAATTTCTAAGAAGAGTTTTATTCGGAGCATATTTTGTCTTTATTTCAAATTTTATTTTATGAAAAAAATAAAAACAAAATTGTGTAACTAGTGGGAGAATACAGTAATCGGTATGTTATGTATTGTTATCTTCAAAGTAGTTTCTCATAGTACAAGATATGGGCGTAAAATTTCTCCAGTCAATATTAACACAAATGTCAGAGAACTTGTTTGCAATGAGCTAAGGAGAAACTAGTGGTATAACTATCTTGTATTTTTCCCCTTTTCTATTTCTGCCCTTCTCCTACCCTCGTTCTTCTTTCCTTCTGAGCAATTTCTTCCCATTTCACAGTTCCATTGTGCATTTTGGTCCCTTTCAGTTTCTCACACCAGAGAGACAACATGATGCTTACACATGTGAGTCTGATTCGTTTCTTTTGTGAGAATGGTCTCAAGTTGCATTTTAAGCATCATAGCAGTGATACATGTGCGCTCATGTTTAGAGCAGCATGATTGGTAATAGCTGAATCTTGGAAAGAACCCAAAAGCCCATCAACTGAGAAGTGGATAAAAAATGGGATCTTTTGGTATAATGGAGGACTACTCAGCTACAAGAAGGATAAACTTGATACATTTATTGACAGGTAAAAGGATGCAGCTTGCAAGCAGAGACTACTTTGATGTTCAAATGTTTTTATCAAAATGTCCCTCTCTTTATTTTTGGAAGAGTTTCAAAGTCTTATGCAGAAGCCACTTGGAAGAATACTGCTGCTGAGACAGAATAATCCATGGGGTAAACTGCTCCAGTTTAAATTTTTAAGACATTAGGAAGAAGTTGTTCTCAGGATCTAATTTTTAGTTGAGCAACTATTAAAATAAAATATTTAAAATATCTACAATAGATCAAATATATATATATATATATATACCTATTTTCATGTAAAGTTTTTCCATAATAAGCAAACGATACCTCTTTATTTCTGATCAAATGAAAAATAATCACAACACTGCCATATCTAATTATCTAAATGATAAAAACTAAAATAATTATGTGACACAATCTCTCATAAATGAATCTAAAAACCAATGGCTAATATATAAATTAATTTGATGAGAATAGATACAGAGATAGTCTGCCAAAATAATGCGCATACCAGGAAAAGAACAACTTGTATAAATAAATTAATACTAAATCTATTGAGACGTCATAAGATTATTACAAATTTTCTTTGACTTCTACAATTATAAGAGGTCCTCAAAGTGGTGGCCATTTATTAGTAAGGCAAACTGCTTGTGTTTATCCACTTTTGGCAGACTCTGTATATAAATATAAATATCAATATATTGTATGCTAATATATAATACTATTATTGTATCATACTCTCATCAAAGCCAAAGTTACAATGGCAAGTGACACTTAATATTAGTCTACAAATTGACTAATCTAAACATCCATGTCTCTCTTTTTCATTTTTGCTTGCTCCTTAGCAGTTACACTGTGGCTTGAATGGAGTAGACAGTTGAGTATATTTTGTATACTCATAAATGAGTCTCATATGACAAAAGAGAAAAAGCCAAGGGAGTGGTTACAAAGTGGAGTCACACTGAAAGTTCCTTACTGATTTTCTGGGTGTTGGTGGACATCAAACCCGGGACTTTTTACATGTGAGGCGAGCACTCCACACAGTACCCACCCTCAGTCTTGCATTGTAGAGCCTGTACGAAGCCCAAGGAAAAATATAAAGACACCCTGAACTTAGGTACACCTGGCCCAGTAGAAGGACGTGCGTTTTAATACCTAATAAAGTGCAGTGTTAAAGTTACAAGTATGTAAAAAATACGAGAATGAGGAAAAGGATTACAGCACCCAATAAATCCAGCATTCAGAAGCAAGCACTGTTTTGAACGGGGTTTAAGTGTGATCAGGAGAAAGTAGCTTAGATAGACAAAGTATCAAAAATGCTCTGAAAACGGAAAATGTTCCAGAAATAACAAGTTCCAGAAGGTCCCACCAGAGAGCCGAGAGAGTGCTGAGACATACAAGAGGGAATTCCTAGGTGCTATGCTGAGAATCTGGACACTAGTTTACTTTTAATTTTTAATTTTTTGGAGACAGGGTCTCCTTATGCAGTCCAGGCTGGCCTTGAACCCATCACAGAGCCCAAGCTGGCCTCAAATCCACAGTGATCCTCCTGCCTCAGATTACAGGCTTGTGCCACAATGCCCAGTTTGGACACTAGTTTTATGAATTCACATTTCATATATTTATTCTGCTATGGGATTTTTCTTAAAAGTATTGATAAAAAAAATCAGTAACTCATAAATTGCAGAAAGAGCTTAACGATGAAGACAAAAATTATATCACATACATATGATGAATTTGTTGAACAAGTATAGGATGCATAAATAATGAATAACAGTTACTCCAAAACCATTGCACTATTTAAAGAGAAACTTGATAAATGTCGCCTGTTTGTTAATGGCAGTTCGTTAAGGGCAATACATAATGTGATTACATTCGTGACTTCCTGGAATTCCTAGCTGTGATCTGTCCTTTAAAAATAACCATTTAAACTATCATACATATGTAACTCACCCATCAGTTAGTGGGAAAACAGTCCTAGTCATACATATTGTTGTGGCTGCTTCTGCTGCTCTGTTGTTGTTGTTATGGTTTGGTTTGTTGCGTTTTGTTTTGTTTTGTTTTGTTTTGTTTTGTTTTGTTTTTTGGAATCGCAAAAGTAAACAATGGGAAATAAATAAAAGAATAAGCAAAGAGTTACACTCTTTATAGGAAACTCAACTGAAAAGCAACAATATCAAGAAGAGCTCTCAAAAAGCAAAGTTTATAATGAAAATTTCAAGTGGCAGAGGAAGGCAAAACGTGGTCATTGTTATCAGAAAACTAGGATGCCAAAAAATATGACTGTCTGCCCATTCATGGAAGTAAGGAAACTTAAAAATTTAAGAAAGACATTAATTAAACTTTGAATCAGGGCCAATTTGAGAGGTTCTATAAAAGTAGAAATTCTGCAAGACTAAATTGCCTTTAAAAGCATGTGGAGAATTGCCAATTGAAATTAATGCTATTGTTGTTGACTTACTGCTGTGTTTTCTGTTATCATTGGCAATTATTTGTGCTGACAACGGTATAAAAATAATAAGTGTTGGAACCATATACCTAGAATAAAACTCCAGAAAAATTACAAACTATTGAATTGTCCATGAGTAATTTTCTTGATTAATCTGAGATGTGTTTTGTTTTTTATCTTTCAAAATGAAAAGAAAATCATGTCACTGTGCTATTGCAAGTACAAGACTAAATGAAATAATGTGAAGTTTACTACTACGTCTGAGACATAGTGTTTTAACTCCCTGAGAAACAGAAACTTAGATAAAGATGGGGATATTTGTATTTCATTGGGGTGCAATGCCAAGAAACATTGTCCATAAGAACAAAATGAGAAAGAGAAATTGGAGAAAAACAAAGAAAAAGTGTGTATTACTGAGTCTTCTACCCCTGTGGATGGTACTTGTGCTGGTTGGGTACTCTGTAAACGAGTGTGAAATGCACTGGAAGTTTCAGCCAAGGTTAAGGAAAACAGGAATGTGAATCTCCGTCTACTTTGAAGTAGTGGTTGTTTTCCTGCAGTGTAGAGGTAGGAATAAGAAAATACTAGAATACTCCCTGAGAGTATCACAGGTATTAAATGTTAAAACTCATGTCCAATGATCTCAGCTCTCCATTTTCCATCTAGTCTCCTTCTACAAGTAGAGAATAAGGTCGGAAAATAACAGCACTTTTTACATGTATCGAACAACCAAATGCAAGCACAAATGTAGGTGTTATTAAAGATCTATTTTGCTTACTTAACTTCGGAACAGGTTGCAGTTATATGATTGATGGTTATTAACCGATGTTATTATTCAAGTATGTAAGCGTCTGTGTGTGTGTGTGTGTGTGTGTGTGTGTGTGTGTGTCTGTGTGTGCAAGCACTTGTTGGAGGGCTGTGTCCCATAACTTTTAGCATACTTTCTAATCATCTTTGCCTCTCAAAATATTCAGAAACCACTAACTTTCTCCATTGCTACTTGGATCACACATTGGTTTAAAGTCTCTACATTTGTGTGGTAAATATTGTCTTGGATCTTTTTGATGCTGCTTTAGTATCTGGTGCTGGATAATTTATAATGAATAGAAATACATTGGTTCCTAGCAGTAGAGACTCAGAGGTTCAAAATCGAGGATCCAGCACTAACTGTGGATTCCTGGCTGTTTTGTTACATAATAGAAGGCACAAAATGGGATGCACAATCAAGCAAGTGGCCTCAAGTAGTTTTATTTTGATTTTTTATTTTAAAGGGATAAAGCAGAAAAATCTTGAAACAATTAAAAATGACAACAAAAGCCAAATGGCTGCAGGGACAGCAACAACAATAGCACAAAACAATGGTGACATTCAAAACAAGATAGGAATTTAATAATGGTTATTATACTGCATCTTGTTATCCTCAAAGCAATTGCTCAAGCTACCATATCTAAATACAAAGATCTAAACATCAGCTTTATAATAAAAAATAATCTATTCATGTGATGGGAGCCCTTCTACCTAAACACCTTCCATCAGATCCCACCTCCCAAAACTGTCACATTGCTGATTTAAATATTTTGGGGAAACACAGTCAAACTAAAAAATAAAATGTACAGGAGGCCAGTGGTTTGTCCTAAGCTCCACACTAGACACTGCAGGCCAAGCCAAACTCTCACCACTCATCCAAAGTCCCAAATCACCAAGACAGAACAAAGTTTTGAATTTTATTTTCCAAAAAATCAAGAAAGACAAAAATAAAAGCTAAATCTCTAACTACGGGATTTAGTCCACAGGATAATGAAATTCTCTCTGCTTTAACTTTTATAAGGAGAGCAACTTAGAAATGGTGATCAATTGATTTTTGTTCTTTTTATTCCTTTTTAACACTTCCGTTTCCAAAGATAAACATCTGCTCAACTCACCAAAACAGCGCCCAGTTCTAGAATCATAAATAAAAGCCAATAATTTTTCTTTTTGTATTCAGAAAAGCAGAGTTGAGATCTAATTCAAGGACACTCAACCATAAAGTTATATCTTTAATCTAAAAAAAAAAAAAAAAAACAAGATTTCACTATGTTGCCCGGGTACGATTTAAATCTGTGATTCTCTTGCCTCAGCCTCTTCAATGCTAGGATCACAGGACAGCATGGCTTTGCCCAGATGAAACCAGATCACTGCGTACCATTTCCACCAGTTGTATTACAAGCAAATGTGCTCTGTCAGGAAACTGACTTTCCACAAGAAACATTGCAACATGTCTCATTTGTAATCAGGGCTTGACACTCTCTCAGGGATCGCCCCAGGAAGGTGAGTGGAGTGAGCTTTACAGCACCCACTGCTAAGGCTCCCCTTCCTTACGTTCAGGGTTCTCTCTGAATCGGGTTGAGGTACTTAGCCAGCATGTTCAATATCTTAGATTGCAGGCGTTCTTCCATGACAGATACAACTTATTTTAAAGGAAAACTGTTCTCAGGAATAGCCAAGAGCATACTTTGAGAATCATTTCTCATTCAATAAAAGTTTTTGTCCATTGCAACTCAGCATAGTCGAGCATTATCTCCAAAACTGGTTTAAAAAATAGCTTCTGTTACTACTTTAATGCTAATTAGCTCTTAATTTTTTTTGCATTTTATTTGAGGAATATGGAGGAGCATCTATAAAATACATACCATATAAGGCCTAAGAATAAATTGCGTTTAGTTTATTTTTAAAAGCAAGCATTCCAATTCCCTATCTCTAATGAGTCACTCATTTCACAAGGCAGAGATGCCTTATGTGACATTGACATGTTCCAAACATTAACCCTAAAATGATTATTCAAGGAGAGTTGAATTTTTAAAATTTCATTCATCAATCATTCAAACTTAATTGGGTGAAGTTTTTCCTAAAATAAGCTCTTGTGCATTCATTCACAGCTTACCTGCCACACAGACTGCTGATAAGTTAGTGTCACCCCACCATCCCAGATTGGGGGTTTCCAAGGTCTACTGATTTACCTCTAAAATGTTCCCCAGTCTGTGATGTGTGTAGGAGGTGACTGTGTTACTGCAGCGCCATACTCACCAGTGGATTGATCCACCAATGAGCTGAGCAATTGCGTGTAATGCTAAGAAGTGGGGTCTTATGGAGGGGGGTTACCAGATGTGAAAGACGACATGCCCCAATGCTCCCTTTTCTCTCTGCTTCCAAGCTGCAATTGATTGATCCCTTTTTCCCTTGCAGTGCCCTTCTCTGGTCCTGCTCCTGCCAGGGAGCCAGCCAGACATAGACTAAGACTCTGTGCCTAAACAAACCTCTCCTCCTTCAAGTTCATGGCTGTCAGTAGTCATGCCAAGGTAAAGGGGAAGTAAAATACACAGATTTTGGTTCCAGCAATAAGGTGACTGCTGTGAGTATACCCAAACTGTGGTTTAGAGCATTTGAAAATGGCATGTGAGAGGAGTTCAGAACAGTGTGGAGATGCGGGCCACACAAGTGCTAGAATGCTGTAGGCAGAGCTTCATGGTAGACCGTAGATGAAACTGAAAACCAGAATACTAATAGAAATGCAAACAGTAGGCTAGCTTCAGAGGTTTCATTTGGGTATTTGACTACAGTCTACATGCATTGTGTTCTGGTAAAAAAAAAAAAAAGTTTCTATTTTGCCTATATCCTGAGATTTTACAAGCAACTAAAATTAAAGGTAGTAGACTAATTAAGTTGCAGAAGAAATTTCAAAGGAACCCAGTGATCAGGACGTGACATGGGTATTGCTGTTTGTTTTTAGCCAGATCCATAATGAAAATAAGGAACAAAAAATGTAAAAAGTTTGTAGTTTCATCAGAAAGGAAGTGCATGCAAATTCAGGGCCATGAAGAACATGGGCATTGATACACTATCATTAATATGAAATCAGCTACTTTGAATCATGCAGGGATCTATACTTGCAGTGTAGATAACTGCAAGGCCTTTCAGGAATTGTAAGACCAGCTTTCCCAGGCTCAGTGGTGCAAAGATACAGAGCCCTCATTTTAGAAGAGAGCCCCTAGGGCCACTGTTTACTTAGGAAATTGGTTCCCCAGAATTCATTCTGTGGTTTTCAGCCATTCAAGTACTCAGAGATCTCTGCATCCATGACAAAAGGGGGCTCTCTATTACTCCAGTGGGTGGCAGACATTGACATCATCCACAGGGTGCTGGTTTTACAGGTTTGGGATCAGGGAGGCTTCCACAGGAATTTCCGAGAAGGATTTGAGAGGTCAGCTGATTGTGTTCCTAAGAAAGCTGTGCATGCTGCTGTGACAGTGAATCCAAAACTGCAATGAAGATCCCAGGAATTTGGAGATGCAAGAATGCGGAAGCTTAGAAAAGCCACAGGCAGAAAGCAAAGTCATCCCAGGACAAAAGCCATGAGGGCTGCAGCCATCAAGGCCATAAGTGTCGGGCTGCCTAAGCCCTCTGAAGTCCACATCACACTGTATCTTGTCCTGGATGCTGGGCATGGAGATACAGGAGCTAATGTCTGCCCTGCTGGGTTTCACTCTTGATTTCATTGTATTCCTCTCTTTCACTTTCTTCTCCCTTGTGGATTGATTGGGAATCTTTACATTGGTCCATTGTGAGCTTCTTTTTTTATTTTTACAGGGATGGAGAGCTAACAATTTAAGTGCAAAGAAAACTTCTGATTTGGACTTTTCAGCAGTACTGGAATTGTTAAAGCTCTGTGACTCTTAAAAGATTGATTAGCTCATTTTGCATAAGGAGATGGACCAGAGTATGCTGGAGGACAGGTGGCATGTTACGGTTTCGATCTAAAATAGCCGTCAAAAGTTGCATGTGCGGGAAGGTGGTTGGATCATGTGGATGTTTGACTCTTCAGTAGATTCACCCAGTGATGAGTTTAAATGTTGAATGGGCTGTTAGGACAGGACCAGGGTGCAGGCAGGACACAGAGCTCTGAGCTGTGGCTTCTTCCTTCTCTCTGTGCTTCTGGCTGCCATGGGTTGAGCATTCTTTCCTCCACCATGGCCCTGTGCCACCCGTTTCTACCTCAGAGCCTGCCAACCTTTTACTAAAACTTCAGGACAAAATGAACTTTCCCTCATTTAAGTTGAGGGCTTCAGGTATTATGTCTCAGCTACAGCAAAGTAATCAAAATATGCCCAACTCTTATTTTATTTTACTTTCTTGCTGTTAAGCACTTTGTGTCAAACTCCTCTTTCCACATCAAATAGGACTATGTACCAGGAAATAAAGAAACACCTTCTTCTTTGACCTATCCTGACTTTCCTAGATTCACAATCAGGAGCATGTGCCCATGAAAACTGCAGAGAATAAGACCAAAAACGTTTCCAAAAGCCGCTTTTTTCTTAGACATTACAGATGGTACACAACTATGGTTTAATGTCAAAGCTGTTTTTACTTTTTATAGTGCAAAAGCAATAAATATTGAGTAGAAATCAAACCTCAGAATTTGAATTGTAATCTTTTCCCCACAGAAAAATGCGCAAGACAATGTTTTATTGCAGCACAGGGAAGTGGCAGGAAGTCATAGCACCTAGTCAAAGACACAATTAGAAAGATAAACAACAGGTACCCTGCAGTGGACCATGTTGATAAACTATGATGTTCTGTAGGTTAGATTTCTCAGAATGTATGTGTGTGTGTACCATTTATTCTTTCTTTCATTCATTCTTTCTTTCTTCTTTCCTTCCTTCCTTTCTTTCTCTTTTCTTTCCTATCATGATAGATAGACAGACACATAGATACATAGATAGATACAGATGATACCAGTGATTATAGATGTAGATGTTATATAATTTAACAGGAAAAAGAACTCTTAAAAATGTTCATACTAAAGTATATTTTGACATTCATATAAAAAGTTATGTTATTTTGTTGTTGTTTTGTATGTTTCCTTTGAAATATATATAGAAAAATATTTGTGGGAGTGATTGTGTGATTAGGCTTGAAAGAGTTTTACCCTAGAATAAGTTACACGACATTATGGCGATGGGAGGCAGAATCAAGGGATGTTTACCCTGAGGTCACTTCCTCCTTCTTCTATAACAATTTCCTTTTTCCTTTCCCATGCACATGAAAAAGTTCCAATCAGCTCCTCATGGGTCATCAGTGCCCACCCTACGCACCACTCCTGGTCAGAGGTTATATGTGTACCCCATACCCCACGTTCTGGTCAGAGAAACCAGACCACCTATGCTCATGGACTCCTCTCCATGTCCTTGGAATAAAGGCTACTTTTTACTTTATATTTTGTTCTTTTATCACACGGAAAACACTAACAAGGCTATGCAAGTGTTTTTCATTATTTTTTAAAGGGTTGGTTTTAGCATGTAACTAGAGCAGAAAAAATACATGGCACAGTAGATACAAAAGCTAATTCTTTAGGTCTGCAGTTTGCCATCTAAAGGTATGAATCAGATTGAAGTTGTGAGAAAACTTGAAAGCATGAAGCCACCACGTTTTCTTATACTAATAGAATGTTTTCCCCACAGTGTGATCACAAAGCTAATGGGATTCCTTGCTGTTCTTGTGAAAAACAGCAAGCCCTGCACTTCCTCTATATGCGCAGGGTAAATCAGAGTCTCTGAGTGTTGCCCAGGAATTTGCGTATGATTGAACACTGAAGATAGTTATTATGTGACATAAATTGACTCCTACCCCTTCAGCCTGATACTCAGATCACATTCTCTGCCTTATGGCTACTAACGGACAGACTGAAAGGTGCTTTTCAATCCTTCATGGCCCTCACTCTCACTAGAAAGTTTGTCCTGATGTTCTTAATCAGAACCAATCATGATCAGGTTTTATCACTAATTTTCTTTTACTTGAGGGTCTAGTTAAGTCATAGCATTATGGTTTATACGTGGAATTGTCCTGCTAAAGCTTCCTGTGTTGAGAGGTGAGGTTTTTGGGGGGTGAATGGATCATGGGAGAGTTATTTTCATCTGCTGATGCCTCATAGCTGAATAAGGTGCCAGGAGGTGGGGCTGATAAGAAGCCATGGGACCCTGGGGATGTGAGCTGAAGCATCTATCTGCTCCTTGACTCATGCTCTTCAGTCTCTCCCTCTCCCGTATGTCCCTCTCCCCCTCCCTATTTTTTCCCCTCTCTCTTCCCCTCCCCCTTTTCTTCTCCCTTCCTTTGTGCACTGCCTGATCTGAGTAACTCTACTCCATGAGGGGCCCTTTCACGGTGAGAGTTCTGGATCCCAGACTTCCAAACATGGAAAGAAACTTGTAAAACTGCAAGCCAAAAATATACCTCTTCTCTTGTAAATTCCGGTGTCAGATAGTTTGTACCAGCAATGAGAAAATGAGTGTGACAAGTAATCCCTGGTTAACTTGGCTTCTCTACCCATTTTATGTGGCAGAATCACTTGGAGATACACAGAAGCTGGTCTAAATCTGCCCCACAGCATCAGACTTCCTGACTTCACAGTCGTGCCCTGTCATTGCATAACTGGGTGGCTTTGGACACATTTCATGACTTCTTTGTTTGTTTTCTATAAAATGCAAACAATAGTAATATCCACTTCCCAGAAGTGTTATGAGAATTAATTGGTTAATACGTCGGTCACAGGTCTGGAACGTAGGGAACTCGGGAGCCATGAACTGTCCAGGGCTACTGAAGACCGTGACTAACCCAAAGGGAAGGCATTCCCTTGCTGATTAGGTAGCAAAAACTATTTCCCAAACTGGGGTCTGTGGTGCAATTCAGGTTGAGCCCTATAGCAGAGACTCATCTGCTTATGAAAGCAGTAACTGCTAGTTTCTTTCTTCCAGCGAAGAATGTGCAGTGATATGAAAGAGTAGGCTGACACTGAGCCAGAATTTTAGTGTCTGAAGAGAAGTTTAATTCTGCAAATGAAACAAGATATTTGAAGTTAGTGGACTATATCATAGGACACACTAAGGGGATAACAAAGTGAAATTATCATTCTCGTAAAGATTTATGAGTATGTAGGTGCATGTGTGTTTAATCTTTCCTTTTTCCTGTCTGGGATCCCTGAGATCACATTCAGAACCCAAATTCCTGCTTCTCTAAAATTGAGAATTTTCCAGAACTGGGAAGGAAGTCAATCTACACTCCTCAAAGAGGTCTGCATCACCATAAGAAACACAAATATAAAGAATATTCATGCGATTAGAGTTTAACTAAAATATTACCAACAAAGACAAAACTATAAAACAGTAGAAGGAAAATAGGCCACTGTGTTTCAGAACAAGAATACAAGAAGCTGAATTCTCATGAGAGATAAACAAGAAAGTAATGCTATGACATCTTGAAAGTTCAAGTAAAATTAAACTAATAACAAAATACTAACTTTACCAAAAAATACCCTTTAAAGGTAAAGGCAAGGAAAAAAATGTTTTGAGACAAATAGAAGCTGTGTTAGTTAAAATTCTAATGGGAGATTTTAAACTGAGGAAATACTTTCATTATCCCAATTACAACATTCAGAAATAAATGAAGAGTAGAGAAGTAGGTAACTACTTTACAAATAAAATATAAAAATAAATAGGCTAAAAATTGAATTTTAACATCCTAGAGAAGATAGCATGTTGAAGATTAAATAAAAAATAAAGACTAAAGTAGGAAAAAATCCTACAAATAACAAAATGGTGTATATATAGCTCAATACAATAAATATAAACCAATTCATGACTCCAAGTAAAAGACAAAGAGCTCCAAGCTCTGTTAATAAAGACTCAAATATGTACCAGTTGCAGGAGATGAGATCTAAATCCTAAAACTCAAAAAAATGTAAAAGTAAAGGAATGGAAAAGAAAGCTATTTTATTAAACCAGACATCATAGACTTTAACCGTAAGAAGTATAGAGTGGTGTTTTATAGTAAAAGAGTATTCGATAGAAATATAATAATCAGGGAATGATCAATAATATATTTCATTAAGTGGGAAGTGCATGTCGGTCTAATGAAGTAAGATGGTAGCTACAAAAGCCTGGCTATTAATGTTCTAAGGTGAATCAGAGCACAAAGTGCAGCCTACGACTTTGAGTTCAGATGAGAAGGAAAAGAAAAGGAAAAGTCATGAGCTCTTAAAATTGAAGGTCTTATAAGATAAAGGAGACCTGAAAGTCTTTAATTAAAAAAAAATATTGCTACATCGTTCCTGGGCATAGTGCTCGGTCCAAAGGTAGCTTCATGCTGAAGATCTTGTCTTTTCTAGCTGCTTTCTATGTGACCTTGACTCCTCAAGACTTTATTTCTCCTATTTAAAAATGAAGATATTAATATTCATTTTATACAGTTAGTTTGTAAAATAAACACAAGTCTATAGAGACACAGTGAAGTACAATGAAAAAATCTGAATTCTATTCCCTTTAAAATTGAACATAACTTTAATCCTTCCATACATACTCGAGACAATGTCTATATTTGTGTGTTTGCGTATGTGCATGCATATGTGTGTTCTAGGAGCGTTTTCGGTAAAATTTAAACAACGCTTGGTGTTGGAATATTACGGAGTTTTTCATGTTGCACTAGTTTTTATTTGTCAAAAACCTCAGAGACGACTTCAGCATGCAAACCCCATGTCTGATCCCTGTGACTTGCCTGCCAGTTAGAGATACTCTGACATGGAAATTGCTTGAGGTCTGCTAAGATACTCCATGGGCTTTTGCAGAAAGATTACAGAATGAAACAAGGCAGAAAAGATTTCTGATTAGTGAAACGATCTCATAGAAGACAACAGCAAATGCCACAAGTATACTTCAGCTGTTGACAGCAGCTAAGAAAATACTGCAGTAGGAAAGTCACTTGGCAGATACAAGACCCAAGACATAAAATGCTAACATTTCTGCTCTATTAAATATTAAACTCTGGATGGCATCCTCCTGACATTTTCAGCAGAGGCAGAGAAACCTGATGAGGAAAGAACAGAACATTAAATTGTAAATTAAAAAGCAAGGGACGATCCTGGCGACTGAGGACTTCATTTCTCCTCTACATTGCTGTCTTGTAGAGCTAAAGAAATGCTCGAGGTGGTTAATGAGACCAGTGGTGGCCAGTGTCGCTCCCTCAAGGAATGGTTACCTTCTATCTAAGTTGGCTGCCCCCATCCTCGGCAACCCCTGCTGCATAATTTCTAAGAAAACACAGACGTTTTCACTAGACAAGCATACTTCTGTCTCCAGATGTGGTCCTCCACGTGCAGAAAAATCTATAAAGGGAAATAAACCCATGAGCACGACGAAAGCTCAGAATATCAACTTCAGGAGCAGAAGACGGAAGTTGTACACCGTGTGCACTTTGTATGGGGACACTTTTTGTGTTTGGGGGCAAAAATATATTATCTTTGTTCTTGTCACTATTTTTATGTCTCATTTTTTAACACACCATGTATGGCCATAGACCAAACTGACTCTGTGTGTCCCCTTAGCCAAGTGGGAACCAAACAGCTCAGCATCTCTTCCTCTGAATAATTTCAGTTGGATTAGCATCCATAAACAATGCGTGATATGGGAAGGAAAAAAGAAGCTATGCCCTAAGGAATGACATTGGCTTGCATTTGTGTAGCAAACTACAATTTGTTTTCACATTGCTACTCCTCGTGCATGTCTCTTTCCTGGCTGTGGACTGGAGTTGGTGATCTTAGGCAAGCAAATGTTGCTTTACTGAAAACTCAAAATAGTCACAAGAAGGCTATAAATTTCATACACTTTGGAACCATTCTTTATCCAAGGTTCACACCTAGCTATAGCCCTGGGGACACCAAATCATTGATCAGTGACAGAGTTAAATTCATGATGTTTTTGTGATGTCCTCAGCCATTTACTTCCTAGCTCCTTGGCAACGATGTGGAGGCTTATTTAGTAGAATCATATTCGCATTCCATAATCCGCACAGCAATTCAGTTCCTGCTATCGAAGCTCAATTCACACAAGGTCATAAAATGAAAAAACAGTAGACAAAGGCAAAAAGATATAGTTTTGCTTTGATTTTGAAATATAATCATACATGCCTATGTGTACTAGAACAGGATTTTTTTTTCAAAATGCTCTAACACTAATTTTTTATTTTAAAATGAAAAATGAATAAAAATGGTGACACAGAATTTCAAGAAAAATAACAGGGGGATTAACAATGATTAATATATTGCATATGATTACCTTCAAAGTTGTTGCTCAGATCACAAGATAAAGGCAAGAAAAACTGATCAAACAACAGAAGCACAAACCATTCTTTTTGATGAGCTAACAGATTAGTAGCATAATTTTCTATCTTATATACATACATATTATACATATGCCATAATAAAATATTTTCCCTTCTTTCTTTTCTCTTTTCCCCCATCCCTGTTGTTCTTTTCTTTTGAGAACTTTCTTCCCCTTTCATTTTCACAGTAACTACTATATATTTTGGATCATACTCTTTCTGATTCTTACGATTCTTACATCAGGGAGACAATAGGATGTTTACACACATGAGTCTGATTTGTATCTATTAGTCAAACGTCTCGAGTTTATCCTTCTCTATATGTGAGTAGTAGACCATTGTATAAACATCCCACATCTTTTTTACCCATTCTGTGGTTGACGGGCATTAGAGTCATTTCCAAGATTTAGCTATTATAAACTATGCTGCTATAAACATGGATGCACATATGTCTCTGTCATGTAATGTATTCAGTTCTCCTGGGAAAAATACTCAGAAGGGAATAGCTGAATTTAATGGGATTTCCAATTCTAGTTTTTTGATGAATCTCCACACCAATTTCCACAGTGTTTGCACCAGTCTACACTCCCATCTACAGTGGAGAAGAGTTCCTTTTCCCCCACAGCCCTGTCAATATGCATTACTGAATTCTTCAAGATAGTCATTCTTTCTGGAGTGAGATGCCATCTCAGTGTTGCTTTAATTTGCATTTCTCAAATGACCAATGATGCTAACCACGTTTTCATATATTTATTTGCCATTTGTAGTTTTTCATCTGAGAAGGTAGTGTTCATCTCAGATGACTATTTTTGGAGAGGGTCTTTGAATTTGGAGTGCTTGATTTCTTAGTTCTTTATATGTTCTAGATATAAGTCCTTTGTCTGAGGAATAGTTGGCTATTTTTTTTCTCATTCTGTGAATTGTCTTCTCACTTGTTGATGAGTTCTTTTGATGTGCAAAAAATTTTAATAAGCTAAGCTCCCAGTTGTTGATCCTTTGAAGTACTTACTGTTCAGTACTTACTGTTGGCTTTTGTTCATGAATTATCTGCCTACCCCTAAGTCTTCAAGATTTCTACCTACATTGTCTTTCAGTAGATCCAGAGTTTCTGTTTTAATATTTAGATCTTTGATCCCTCTTGACTTTAGTGCATGATGTTAGACATGGGTCTATTTTAGTCTTGGGCATTTATCGAGCCAGTTTTTCCAGCACCAAACAGGCTGTCTTTCTTCCAGTGAACATGTTTGGCCTCTGTCAAAAATAGGACAGCCGAAGGTCTTTGCAGTTGTATCTCCATCTTCTGATCTGTTCTGTTGATCTTCAGGTGGGGTTTTTTGCCAGTACATTGCTGCTTTATCATGGTAACTCTGTAGTATAAGGCACTGCGATGCCTCCTGCCTTGTCTTTGTTGCTCAGGATTGCACTGCTCTTCCAGATCTCCTGTTTTCAAATGAATTTTAGGAATATTTGCTCTAGATCTGTGAGGTATGCTAATGGAATTTCGATCAGGATTGCATGAAACCTGTATAATATTTTGAGGAGTATGACCATTTTCACAATATTGGATTTTCCTATCTAGGAGCAAAGGACATCTTTTCATTTTCTGATATCCTCTTTAATCTCCTTTTTTGGGACTACTATATTATTCAATATATAAATATTTTATAAGCTTTATTAGATTGACTCCTAAAGATTTCACTATTTTCAGTGCTATTACGAAAAGTGTTATTTCTCTAATTTCTTTCTCAGTGAATTTGTTGTTTGTCTAACACTAATTTAGTAACTAATTCAAACTCCATTATTTGCGTGACTTGGAGCAAAAAGTCAGATGTATGTCAGTGTAGCATATTACATCAAACTAAAGGATTAGAAACTGAGCCACTTATACTACATACTACCTTCAAGCATCACAGGTCTGCAGGTAATCTACTGTCCTTAAAATGCTGTTAATTTTTCATATAATCCAGCTAATAGTATTATGATTTTTACTGTCTCTAACATTATGAGCCAAATTTCTTTTTTTGAAATAATTATAATTAATTTATTATTCACAGAATCTATGCAAGCCCTCTTTTTTTTTTTTTTTTTTTTTTTTTTTTTCTTTTGCACCGGGGATCAAACTCATGACCTTGTGCTTACAAGGCAGGCACTTATGCCACTGAGCTAAAACCCCAGCATGAGCCAAATTTCTACTGTAAGCAGTAACAAAGTTTGTAGAGATCTAGTTAACATTTTAAGAGACATGTATGTATGTTAATTTGACTGCATTGTAAGATGTTTGATAACGTAAAATATTCCTTAGCTTTCATGAACAACTTCCCCAAGTATCTGGCTAGTTCACTTAGGTTTCTGAACAGGATGATATAATTTATGTCTGCCCTCAGCTCTGATGAAGGAAAAGGATAAAAGTCAATGTAATCGAAAGGTGTTAGAGAGCTAGGGAAACAAGAGAAACAGAGAAGTCAAAATTACAGAGAGGGAGAAATCCTGGACAGGTGAGCTCATTAGCCACTTTTCCTGGGAGCCCTTGACAAGTTGATACAAATAAAACAGGCAGTGGCAGCTTGGTTTACACAGTAGGTCTACAGAGCAGAGCAGAAAACATGGCAGAGTTTCTTCACGACCTCATAGTTCCATATAAAGTAAACAGGGAGAGAGAGCAAGAGACAGAGACAGAGAGAGAGAGAGACAGAGACAGACAAAGACAGAGAGAGAGACAGAGAAAGAGAAAGAGAGACAGAGACAGACAGAGAAAGAGAGACAGAGACAGAGACTCTTGAGGAACTTCAGAGATGGAATCTCCAAATTCAAAAGGTAACTTGAAGCTTCATACCCTAAAGGAGATCTACTATAAGTGATTCTTCCTGAATTAGGAGTGAGACAAAGACCACGATTTCTGCTCAGTATTATAACATTTAAGCAATTGTAATAAAATGAGAAAAAAATACAAACATTTAAAAGAAATAAAACTGTTGTTACACACATGTGACATTCTTGTGGTTACAGTAAATTAAAGGAATCCATAGATCATGATGCTGCAGATCTAAAGTGTCACCCAAAATTCTTACCTATTCTGAAGTGAGACTTTAACAAGTCGGTTGGAGCCTGCAAATGTGAAAGTCATTTTGGATGAGGTCACAGCTGACTGTGCTGCCAGCAGGTGAGGCCTAGTGGAAGCTGACCCCTAGAGGTGGGGCCTGGAGGATGTGCGCTGCCCTCCAGACCCGGCTTTTTCTCTCTCCTCCACCACTGTCACACAGTGAGCCGCTGTGCACCATGAGACCCTCCATCAATACCATTTCTAGCCTGACACTAACTACCTGCAGGCTGAAATCACCAGAACCATGCGCTAAATATGCTCCCCTCCAGAAACTATGGTGTTGGTTATTTGGTGATGGAAAAGTGACTTCAAGACTCAAAATATAGCGAACATGTAAATTCAAAAACTATAGTATCATAAGACACACATTGCCATGCATATCCCCCAAAATACTCCCTCGCACACAGAATACATTTATACCATTATTCCAGGCATTTTCTAAGCCAGTTGTGACAGTGTCTGTGACTATGTTTAATTGCGCTATCCTGGTGTGTCACTCGCTGTCCTGAGCTGATTCAAACCATTTACCATTCATGGTCATTTTGATGCTGGAATCCAGCCCAGATTGTGGACATGGGGATAAGAACACACAGTCATGTTTTCGTGGGCCTGGCTTCCCATTCATAGCATTTGTATTTTTTTGCTGTACCTTTCAAAGACATTCATAAAAGAGGATTTCCAGAAAGAAGCAAGAATGGAGGGGTAAGTGTGTCTAAAGTGAGAGGGAACACTTTGGTAAATTAATGGCATTGAGCACTTTACTGCAATAACAGATACCATATGTATTTTACATTCATTTCTGTGTTTGCAACCTGTAAGTCACTGTGCCACACGGGGCCCAGGAAGAGGGCTGCCTTTGGACTGGTCCACACTGGCTCTGGTTCTAGTTAGAAACTGCTACATTTGAACACTTGAACATAATTGCTTAGCATTTGTTGAATTATCCTTACTAATTTGACCCTTTCTTTCCGCATATTTTTCTGTGTTTAGAAGGAGTTATGTCATAAAATTTTGTTTCCTTGGCCATTTTATCTTCATATTTAATGCAAAGCATGTTTAAACTTCATTGCAAGGGAAAGCAAGTGTAAAGAGAGAGAAATCTGATCACAAATAACTCAATCTGGTTTAAACCTAGTGACTTATACATATTCATTTTAATTAACTGTATTTGGCTCACTTTTGCATTCTCTGATGTTTGAAGAATGATCTAGCTCAGGGTTTTCCAACAGTCTACACTGATTTTTTAAGGGTCATATGCAGGATCCTAAAACAGACCCAGTGCCATTCATGGCCAATTCACTGCTAACTAAATGCATGTACAAACAGAAAACCTTTATATCAAGGCAATAAATTCAGTGGGGGCTTGGATCACTGAGAAACAATGTAAGAAGGAGCTAGATTCAGAGAAGAAAGTCGACAGTTACCACTTCCACTGCACATCATTGGAGAACTTTGGGGATTTCCTTTCTGTATTAGTCAGGGTTTTACTAGAGAGAACAGATATAACACGAAATTCACAGTTGTAAAAGAAACAAGATTGGCTTACGGTGCTCAGCCACAGAGTCCAATGAGGAAGCATGCAGAGGGTGTGTACACCCTGGAAGCAAAGGGATTCAATCCAAGGTCTGGAGTCCACCCTACTGTCTGGTGCAAGCCCACACCTGGAGGCTGATGGGTCTGCGAGAGAAGGCTGAAGGCTCTATGATGGAAGGCTGAAGAGTCCATGCCGGAAGCTGAAAAGTATATGTTGGAAGCCAGCAGACGACCTACAAACCAAAGGCGAAAACTGGAGCTTCTCTTAAGAATGGACTGCATTCGTCATTCCTCCCTCCCTTTTGTACGTTCCAAGTGATGAGCCACTCTAGGGTGGGTCTTCTTCTACACCCTTTGGTATAGAGTTGCTAAATCCATTTAGTTAAGCTTCTAAATGTCTCAAGTTGACACAATCAATCCACCACTACAATTTCACACTCACCCAACAGCTCTGCCTGCTTGGTTGTAACAACCCCCAATAGGTCCCCAGGGTAGAAACCTGCCAGGGTGAAAACAGACAGCACAGGTGTTGGTTGGGAGGAGAGGTATGAAGCAAAGGGATGCATGGAAATTTCAATGGTTAGAGTGAAATGCTCTCTGGGAAGATATACAATTATACCCAAGGAAAAGGAAAAGAACAGCTGTAAATATACTACAATTGCATGCAGGTTTTAAAAATCAGTGTACAGATATCTAAAAGATGATTGGGGAACTAAGAAAAAGTGCAACTCAGCCTGTCCTGCCAACCATCCAGTTGCTTATGCAGTGGAGGTGGGGTTCACAGACAGCCTTTGATTCTCAGCCTGCTGGCCAGTAGGTTCATTGGAGGTGCTATCTGACTTTTCTCTTCCTGGAACCCGCACCGACTTGTGCAGCCTACCAGAGAGGCTGGCTACTTGATTTCTTGGTCTCCAACGTCCCCGCATGGCTGATGCTTGGGAGAGGCTGAGTTTTCTCTCTCTGGAAACTGAGTTGGTAGCAACTGAGGTACATAAAGCAACTGAATGCTTGTATTGTTTGGCTGATTTTGCAGACCTGAGACCAGTGGGTTGAGCATCTCTTGGGAGGATGACAGTATGCAATACAGTAAATATGGGGGATTTCCTTCTTCTTGTGTTTGAAGTCAAATATTGTTTTCACTGTTTTAGTTTATTTTGATTAATTGTTTTCTTTATTCAATGCTATGTTTTGATTGGTTTTATTCTCTTTTGCTTTTATTTGATTTTGCTATATCTGATGGAATAGACAACTATTTTGAAGATAACAAGATACACTATGATAGCTACTGCTGTCTTCCTGGCTTCTGCTGTGAAGTTCTGAACCAATTTTGCTGCATTGTTTTAATTGGCTTTGTTCTAGCTTGTTTTGTTGGATTTTGCTATATTTAAAATAAAAAGAGAAAAAAGTTCAAATACAGGTCTGTGTGCCTAATTTAATTTCTTTGTACAACTGCATAACAGAATCAGAAACGGTGGTTATAATCAGGCTTATTATCAAAGGGGACCAAGCCTAGTAAACCTGCAAAATATATCATATTTGTTGAATTTCCAACTCTGTGCCACTTAGCAATGTGTCTAAATGACGAGGACAGAAGGAAGGCAAGTTTGAGTTTTCAGTGGTGTACAGATGGATTGTCCTGAGCAAAGCCAATGTCCCCTGGCATGGGAAATAAGGTTATCAAGTGTAATTGCTCAACAAGGTCATGTCCTCTTCCCTAGTATCTTTATTAATTACTTAGACAGAGATCAACTGTCTGACTCTTGCATATGGACCAGAGTTTATCCATCAAGGCTGTTACTCCTGTTGGTGGAAATTACATCACTTCTCCTCTTACCTTTTGCTTCCCTAAACATCATATGTTGAGTCATTCAAACTTTCAGTGAAGTATTACATTTTATTATAGTCCTTAAACTTAACTGGGAAAAACTGAGAAGATTGAAGGGAAGGAGATGAAACTGTCAAAACTAAACCTTTAGTTTACGTTTCTGTCTGTATCTTCTCATCACTTCTTGTGTCTGACCCTTCATTCTTTCTTGCTTGAGTGACTATAAAGCCTTGTATTACCCAGGCAGTCTGTTCTGCTAATATTCTCCCAGATTTGCTTATACTTGACTGCTACTCTGCTCCTTAAAGCCATTCACTGACTTGTCTTCATAGCACAGTGCATAGACTTTTTACAATTTAGATCCATTCTCTCTCTTTTCTTCTTCTTCCAAGGAAATTATTATAGTTGCTCTGATTATCTCAAGAAACTAGAATACATTTGAAACACTATTATTGGTTTTCAAAATGCTCAATACAACTGATTTCAAATACATTTACTTATAAATTTCCATACACCAAGAAGTGATTTTCTAAACATATAATTAACTCTAACCTAAAAAAAATGATTCACAGTTATGGGTTTTGAGCCTCCGTGAACTTAGGAGTTATTATAAGGAATTTCTATGTCTATTATTTTCAGTTTGAACAAATAATATATGTTACAGATATGTATACTGTATACCAGATTTCAATGAGATGTGGATTCTAATGCAACTAATTAAGAAAAATTGATTTAAAAGAATCATCACTGACATTGTAGCAATTTTAATTCTTTTTTTATTCTGGAGGTATGACTCAGAATCTTACGTACACTGAACATGAGCTCAAGCACTGAGCTACATCTTGAATGCCCTATAACAGTCTTTAAAGCCAGTATTTCTTTCCAACCTCACTTTCTTCCTTCTGCGTTTCTCACCACCGTAGACTGCTCCTGATCTCGTTGCTGTATTAACCTTTTGGTTTCCTGAGCTCTGTCCCCATGTTAGGTTGACTATTGTTGTGGAATCCTGTACAAAGGATAACACAGAAGTATTGCAGATGATAAAAGTATGTATGTCACTCTATATCACCCAAGTTATTTGAAAAAGTGTTTGAAAGTCCAAAACAGTAGCTCCTGAAAGATATAATTTACTAATTGTGAGTTTAACTGCAGTATTTTAACTGCTAAGAATGTAAAATGTAGCATCACAATATTTTCTGAAACATTATCATGATACTAATAGTTAGTGATTTTTGATTACAGGAACAAGCAAAAATAATACACTGAAGAGAATTATGAAAGAAATTTGCATAATAATAACCTTTTCATAGGTGCTTGCATGGATAAACATTTCTTATAAGCTTGTACTGAAATTTGTAGACAAAACATTCTGGTATTTATCATTTTAATTGCAAACTTTTAGATAAATGAGGAAATAGAAACTGCTTTTGAATATTGGACCAAAATAACTTAATATGTGATTATGAATTTTCCCATATATCAAGGGTGATCACAGCAATTTGATGAAAATCACTCTATTGCTTCTTTATTGAAAACGGTGATTTTTCTTGGAATCCACTCACAACACACAAGAAAAATGAGACTTGAAAACAAAATAACTTATTTTGTATCCTTCTGTTTTTTCCCCAAATTGTCCCAAAGTCTACTTTTGCTATTGTTCTGGATAAAAACCCAGAAGGTAATGAGAAAATATCTGTTTATGTCTCCAAAATATTTTCCAGATTACTAGAAAAGTCACAAAACAGTCCTGACTATGGTGATAACTGGAGATGAATCTGATTTGTATTTTTTAAGGGACCCGAGCCTTCCTGGAAAAACAATTGTAAATTTAGAGGTGAGGCTCACGTGGTTAAAGGCTCTGTAGATTTTAAAGAGGAAAATGATTGTATATTTTTACATCTCTAGCTTATAGATAGATGATTTTTAAAAAAGACAAGATTCTTCTATAAGTCGCAAGCAGCTGTGCTCAACAAAATTCATTGTTATTGGTAATAATAGAGCAAAACAATGCCAACACTAGCAGAAATAGATCAAGGAATATTTGACCTTTGGCTTTTTCCCAATTTAAAGTTTGTAGTTTGGATCACCTTACAGTGGTCAGGGAGTCACAGCCACAGAATTGAACTTGCTACCGTGCACAGGCAGGCACACAGTGAGCCCCCAGGAGAGCTGCACCCCAACACACTGGCCTCCCTCTGTGGACATCTTGGCCTCTTCCTTAGCAGTGAGTCTACTTTTAAAAGCAAGGAGGGAATCTTCATGACTTGACAATTGAAAGTTAATATTGTGAATTTGTATCTGCTATGTAAAACAAATACTAATTTAGGCTGAAGTATATACTCTTATTAAGCTAAAATTTTTCTTTCAGATTTTCTACGAGTGGCTTGCTTTCATCATATCTGAAAAATAGTTTCAATCATGCACACGTATGCAACCATGTGTCCTGTTTTTATCCCCTAATACATTGCACAACTTATGTTTGTATAAACTTTAAATTTTATTCTAAAAAAGAGTAACACATTTGTAGCATGTCAGGCACTATTCTGAACACTTCAGTTTAGATCGACTTCGTGAATATTCACAGCAATCCCATGGTTATGATTAATATAGTATTATTAACTCAGTTTCTCTCACTGAGTAAACAAATGGAAGCCTTTAATGGTTAAATGACTTGACCACTTTTACACAGTGTACGCACGACAAGCAGTTACGCAAACCCAGAGTCCACATGTTCATCCATAAATTATTCTTTGTCAGCTATCTGCATCCCTGATGCTACAAAACATATTTACAAAAGTTTCAGTAGATCCACTCCATACTGCACACATAGGCTCAAAACGGTTGTTTCCTTCCTTCATTATTTTTCCACTATATATTCTGAAAACATGTCATGGCAATCTACCTTTTGATTGCAAAGATATAATGTAATCTGAAGCCATTGATATATATTAGAAAAGTCATTTTACTTCCTGAAGAAAATATTGGCTGCACAAGAAATTACACCAGGATTCAAAAAATAGAACCACTTCGAATTTAAAAGCTTCTACACACCAAAGGAAACCAGCACAAGAATTAAGAGACAAACCTGCAAAATCGGGAAAACTTTTAGCCAGCTGCTCTTCAGGTACTGCAGTTCATAAGTTCAAAACCTTGGAAACAGCTTATATATCCACCAACAGATAGATGGGTAACAAATTGACTTAGTACAATTGTCCTACACATTTTGTATGTTCTTTGGCATATTAATGTGGTTTGTAATCTGTGTATATGGTTATCAATTTTATAAGGTCTTATAAGATAAACAAATGAATCTGATGTTGGAAAAATAAAATGAGGTTGGAGGGAGAGGAAAAATAATTAAATATGTTAATTACATATATTAATTCCCTATAGTAAATGAAGTCAGTATGCACTGCAAACACGTACTAATAATAATCAAACAAAAGTCATTTTCATTGCTTATTGCATAAATCGTCTACTTTAGTTAATAACTATAAATTTGTAGAGCACAGTAAAGAAAGTTCAAAATGTCACTTTTCCCTCCATATTTTTAGTTCCTTTACACATACTACACCAAAAACTAAAATGTATTAAGCTGGGGATTTAGCTCAGTCACATAAGCACTTGCCTGGCAAGGGTAAGGTCATGAGTTTGATCCCTGGTACCAAAAAAAAAAAAAAAAAAAAAAAATGTGGTCACCCTATGCATAAGATTTCATTCATGTTTATTTTACATTCTTATACTAGTTTAAATAAGATTTCATAAAAAATGCCACTACTTAAGTCTTAATCTAGTTCCACAATTACAGACACCTACTTATAAAACTATTTTGTGGATATTTTTCCTAGAATTCTAGACAGACATCTAAAATCTCAAGATGAAAAGAGTTACACAGAAGGAAACTTATGAAACACAATGGGGAATTGTATGCTACATAGAATCTGCCCATCATATTTTGTCATTAGGTTAGTTTCCAATATGAAAGTAAACACAATGTTCACAAGTAAACATCTAGCTTCCCATGTAAAGAAAATACAGATAATATTTAAAGGCAGATCACAGAAGAATAATTTCTTACACACATAAATATTTTTCAATGTAATTTGAAAAATAACAAGTCCATTGGGAGGTACTGGGTCGAAATTTCTTAGCTTACTCTGTTCTTCTATTTAATATTTTGTTTCCTCCAATAAGCTCAAACTCTGATAAGTGGATTTTTATCAGAGGCTGAAGAAGACAAGACTATACCTCATTTCCCCTATACTATGTATTCCTAAGACCTTTCATATATATCAAAAGATCATATGTAAAATAAATATTTCATTCACAATCTTTTGTATTGAGTGATTCTATGAAATTTTTAAAAATAAATTTTTCCAAGTGTGATAGTACACATTTGTAATTATAGTGTTCTGGGACTGAGCCATGAGGATCACTGTGAGTTTGAGGCCAGACTGAACCTCAATATCTGGAGATATCATCTCCCGAAAAAAACAATTTAGAATTCCCTGCTTCTTCTGACAATTAACCAAGGCAAAAAATAAAGATGCAATAAACATTATCACTATAAAAATCAGAAAGAATGTATCTCTGAATAATGGTTTTAAAAATAATTTTGACAATTATACAATCCACTTGTCTTTCTGACTTCACTGCAGGTTGGTGAAATTCTATCTCAGATAACTGACTGGGTTAATAGCCTGGTATGTGGGAGTCACTGCACTGAGGTCCATTATACTTTAACGGTGTCTTTATACTTTGGCTGTTGAGGAGATACTTAAAGAATATACTAAAAATGTCACCACATTAGCAAAAATGATAAATTGTCAGCTGAGAGTCCAAGAAGGAAGAGCTTTTGTCCCCAGCAAAGTAGATTTGAAATGACATTTTCTTACTACACTCCTCGGAGATGGATGATCTTGGGAAAAGTTGATTGTATTAGAAAAATATAGCTTAAAAGGATCACGGCCACAGGCAGTGTTCTGCTTAGATTTAAAGCAGAGAGTTTCAGTGTCACACAGCCGCTTTCCTACCTCAAATTGTAGGCTGTCAGAGTTTGAGCTTATTGGAGGAAACAAAATATTAAATAGAAGACCAGAGTAACAATTCTGCACTTAAATGGTTGCACATCAATATATCCATACATCTTCAGTGCATCACATGCTTGGGTAGAACTGAAATAAATATGTGCAATTGTGATTGAGATTCAAAGTAGGAAAGTCAGGGCCAATCTCAAGGTGCTGCTTTATGCTACTTAGCAGAGAAAGTAGATTTTACTGAAGAGTGAATTTCTACACTGGTTGAGAACCATGGCATATAGCACAGTGGATCTCTTTTCCTCCTTGAAATACCAGCTTTGGATGCTGCTAGCATGTGACGGTCTTAGTTTTTAATGCTAATTTTCTGACTTCTCTTTCTCAGTGCTCTGTTGCTCTCCTTCTTTATCTCTCTTTCAAATCTTGGGAAAAAAGCTTCACTTTAGGAAGCACACAAAACCTCTGTTATTTCCCATCTATGCTCATATCTGTTGTGTGTCAACCAGTCTCATGGTTTAAAATTCCATGCTAACTCCCACATTGCAGTTTCAACCTCTAGCTGTACCCTAATCTCCACGCTCAGAAATCCAAATAAATTTGTACCATCCCCAGCGATACACACGGTATACATTAAAAGTCTATGTAGCAGGTCCATCAAATTAAATACAAAGTCAACTGGGTATTTTCTGGGGATTTCTTGTTTGTTTTTGTTAGGTTTTTGCTAAGTAATACAACCGTATCACATCCTAAGCTGAACACTCTTCCACTGCACAATCTTCCCCGGTTCAGGTGATGTTAGTTAATTCATCTTTCCAGTCACTTAGGTCTAAAACCTTCTAGCCATCTGGTTGCTGTCCTTCTGTTACCCCCATTCCACCTCCAGTGTAACTCTTGCGGGGTTTACCTTCATATCCAGAGTCACTTCTCATTTTTACTACTGCCCCCTCCACAAGAGGACTTGGCTGTGTCTCCCAGGATCACTGGATTCACTCCTTATCAAACAGCCTGCTCTTCCAGAAACTGAAGTGATCCTCTTAAAATGCAGGTGAGAAAACTGTTAGAGGAGAAGCTGCATTTCTCACAGAGGACTGTAAGATTCTCTCTGCCTTTTCCTCTCTACCTCATTTCCTATAAATCTCTCCCCTAGTACGGTTTAGTCTGGTTCTTGAACACATCAAGCAAGTTATTGCCTTAAATCTTTTGTGCCAGTAGTTCCTTCTGCTTGGAGTGGTCCTTCCTCCAGCATCTAAAACACAAATTCTTTATTGTCTTTAAATCTTTGCTTTCATCACTACGTAAATACTGCTTGCTCTTCCTCCGCATTACTATGAATCCTTGACCTCTCTTTTACAGCACTCATCTCTCTTAGCATCTGTTATGGTTTGTGTCTGGAGGTCCCCCCAGAGCCCTGTGTGGTCATGGGGGAGCGGGCTTTTTGGAGGTGGTTAAACCCAGAGTTTGTGACTGGTTCATTGTCCAGTGCTGGGATTGGCAATATGATTACTGCATGTGCCTTGGCGAGTATCTTACACTCAAAGAGGCTCATTCCTCCCCGTTTTGCTCTTATTGCTTCTGTGCCCTCTGCCACCTTGAAGTGTTGCCCCTAAGCTGTGCCACCCTGCATTGGAACCAGCTGATTACAGACTGAAACCTCCCCAAACTGTGAGCTAAATAAACTGTTCCCTCTCTAATTTGGACATCAAGTATTTTGTCTCATCAACAAAAGAAAAATAACTAAGACAGCATCCTTACTTTGATTTATTGCCTGCTTTACATTATCCTCCACTAACATCTAAGACTCACAGTATAAGGAGTTTTCTGTGTTTCTGGTTCACTGAACTGTCTTAGAGCCTGAAATGGGGCCTGGAATTAGTAGACATATTGAAGCAATAAAGTTTCAGACTCAGAGTCCCTGGGACACTTTCTTAAGGTGGTAATCAGACAGTCTGTGAGAAATGTTATTTTCTCCTTTCCTTTCTGAAAGACACAGACCTTAGTCTATAATCTGTGGCATTCACAGATGATGAAATTGTTGCTTCTTTCATGATACATTATCAAAAGTGAAATAAGTGCAAAAATACAAGTATTTAAATCAGAAATTAAAACAAACCAGTAGAAAGAGCATTCAGCATGTTTTCTAAGTGGCACTCCTAGATCTATTTTTCTTGATATAAAACACTAGCATAAAGCCATGTAGATCAGAAGTAATAACCACCAGGGAAGTTTTAAGCAATTAATTACACAAAATACTTCTGGATCTCCTTTACTCTGACATACATGAAATGGAGCACATTTCAGACTAAGTTCATTTTAAGAATTTTTACTGCATTTGTACACAATGTGCATTTTCTTTATCCACAATATCATATTTGGCAGAAAAAAATCTAACATGACACAAAATTCTAGATGAATCAATAGATATAGCTCAGGTAATGTCCACAAATCCACTAATGTGCCTCCACAATTAGAAGCTCATCAGATCATGGATTTGCTGATCTTTTTCTTCTTAGCCCAATAGAATATTTATTCAACAGATGACTCCTGGCATTGTTAGAAGGCAGTAATGCATTGAAACCACGTTTGCTTAGCCTAGCAAAATAATAAATTGTGCTGTGTTTATCCTTTTGTTTTTAAGGCCAACTGTTGGTTTTATTTAATACCCTCTTAACATGCTAATAGGTCCTAATGGTCACATCAGCCATCAGTTAAACAAACCATTAGGTTGAGAAAAGAAACTTCAATAAAGGCAATTTACTAATTTGTTGATTGTTAATGGACATTAGCCCATTCAGAGGCTTAACCTAGACATAGTTTAACTCAGAATCTATTACAGCATTTTCCCTATATATTGCAAAGAGGCCAATTCAGCATTCTAAGTACTTCTGTTAATAGAAATCATGCTACCTAGATTTTTATATGCAAATTAGAAGTTTTCAATCAGCAGCAGAGACATAAAGAAAAGAACATACCACCAATAAATTGACTTGAATTATGTAATTTTTCACAGAGTTTATGATTAAGGATAAATTTATGAGGATTTTGCTAATCTCTTTCCCAAAAATTAAAGTGATGTTACTGCTATTTAGTCTTAGAAACAGTCATTTCTCACTCAAATTCAAAGTATCCTTCTGCAATCAACCCGTCACATCATTTTTCCAGAAAAATGAAAGACAGACACTTTTATAAATCAGATTCTGCTGTTCACTTCATGTTTCCCTTCGTTGATGTGATTTTACATTTCGGAAAACATGCTTTGAGTGTTGTGTTTTCAACTACCTTATTTATTTAATTTTAAAACAGAAAGTGGAACTTGGTATCTATTTTCAAAATCGCTACTCATAATCTGATGTTTGAAGATACAAAGAAAAATCAGTATCGTTTCTTGATGTTAACAGTTAAAGTAGCAAGGTTCTGTTTCGCCTCATGGTTGAATTGTTTTCTTGTGATAATTCCAGAACATGCACCAAGCTGCCCAGAGGTGGTACAAACTCAATTACACACAGACAGATAGCTAAGCACATACACCTGGCAAATCCCTTAATTGTACTAATATGTTACATAGATGCCATTGATAATAAGAACTAGCACAGCATTTGATTTGTCATGCACTATGAAAATCAAGCAATAAAATCACTCAACATTTCACCCTCCCATCTACCTTCAAAAATAAGTTTCATGAGTTCCAGTTTAGGTATCTGAAGACTCCTGGTACTTTGGGGGTATTCACTGCTCATTCTCTGAATGAATTCTATCAGGTTTCAGGTGATACAAAAAGAAATGACTTAGGGCTCAAAATTCTCTGCTTTAAAATACTTTATGGACAATGCTCTCAAAATAAAGAAACATGAGCTTCAAAACATTTTTCCTTTATGAATGTTATTTAATCACTTAATAACCTCAAAATGTAGAAACTACTCATTCTGATCATACTCCATTTATTTACTCTGATTAGCATAGATATGTAGTAATATACAGGGGTAGCTGCTAAAGCCATAATAAAGTGTAGTGAAAATACGTGATTAAGACATTCTATGTCAATATCCAAATTTGTTGTGTAAACTTTATCATTGAATTATCCATACTTTAACATTGTTTTTAATTACCTTAAAATTACAAAAATGTATATAACACAGTAGCTGTTATGTGTTATTATTTAACCTGCAAAACTTTTCTAAAAAATCTTGAGGATAATTAATTAGTCTATTGCAGTCTATATATCATACATGAGTTGAACTCTTGCTTTTTTGTGTGTGACGTCATAATTTTAACATGTTGAAATTTATTGTAATTTAAATGTTACAATTTTTAATGTAAATATGTAAAAGCAACATCCAATACATTAAAAAAAAAGAATTACTGAATCTTGCAATGTTATATCCACCAATCTAATAACTTTATTTTTTTCTCACTGAAATTAGTAACAGATTTTTATTTATTTAATTCATTTTATTTTGAAGGGGAAAAATAAAACAAACTTTCAAAATAAAACTTTAAATAACAAAATTGATCACTACATTCATCGAAAAATTTAATTCTATGAATATCAATTTAAAATGCTGGTCTCACTCAGGACCTGCCTGGTGGTGCAAGGTTGGGAGTTCAATTCTTGGAGCCAAAAAATAAAACGCAGATCTTACAAGCTTGCTCTAAGAATTTACATACTGGAGTCCGGAAGAACATGGCGGATAGACGACAACAGCTTCGGAGGCTCTCTGAGAAACCGCACTTGAAATTCAGGAATGGTGCCGGGCAAGAAGTCCTAGGCAAGCGGGGGATATTCTTTGTAGACACAGGAACGAACTAAATTAAGAGAAACCAACTGGAAATGCAATCGCGGTGATACAGCAGGAACAGATAAGGTCTCATCAGGGAAGCCAGACCCTGCACCACTGGAAACTGCGATTTGAATTTCCTGCAGCTGCTGCTGCTTCCCAGTCAGCACAGTGGGGAGAAAGGCAGGAAGGCTCTGAGAGTGGGAAGCGTTAAATGGAGTTGAGAGCGGGACTGGCCGAGTGCCCTGCATCGACCTGCGGTGAGTGAGCAGATCAGGACCCTTCCATAGAGAAGGAGGCTTCAGTGGAGGACATACTCAGACCAGGCAGATTTCCCGGAACAAGATGCTGCAGTGACTTCAGTCACATATCCCCCCCTCAAGCGGGATTGGTGGGGAGTGCCTGGCCTGCAAATGCCACTGGCTGAGACCCAGTAGGCTACCCCAACCCAGGTCCCAATGCCTGGAGATGCACCCTTGCAGTGAAGCCTTCGGTAGGTTAACCTGGAGGGGCGGGCCCAGCATAGACTGCCCAGGTCTGTGTCTCCCAGGTGTGCTGCAGTGGGCGGGAACACCTTGCCAGTGCAATTCAAAGAGACTGTGGCTGACAGGGAAGGAAGCTGGGCCTCCTACATATGCTTATATATAAGGAACAAAGAATATGGGAAGAGGGAGCAACAAGAAAGGGTCCTTGGCCCCCAATCCTGTGAAACATACAATAGCAGACACGGCACCAATAGACATAAAGCGCTATCTCCAGAGCCTCATAGACGAGTTCAGGAATGAAGTTATTAATGACCTGAAGCAAGACATAAGCAGAATAGTTAGAGAAATGCTAAGCACCACCCAAGAAAAAACAGATAGTGGAATGGAAGAACAGAAAAAAAGGGGAGAATTGTTTCATGGAGAAAATGGAGAAAACATAGAATACGTGAAGCAGGTTCAAAGAGATTACCAGGAAACTAAAAACTCTATTGAAAACTGGCATAACAGCTTGAAAGAAACTAAGGATACATTATCTGAACTGGAGGGCAGATTTGTAATATGGGAGCATGACATGAAAAACTTCTTAAAAATAATAAAAAAACAAACAGCAACAATACAAAAGCTAGAAGATGATAAGAGGATCTATAACTTAAGAATTAAGAATATAAGAGAAGAAGTGGGGACACAAACAAATGGACTATAAAAGCTATTCACAGAAATAATCCAAGAGAATTTCCCTAATTTACAAATGGTAAAGATACTCAGATATATGAGGCATACAGGACCCCAGCCACCTACAACCCAAACAGAGCTATACCCAGGCATATAATAATCAAAATTCCAGAAATCCAATATAAGAACAGAATATTAAAAGCTGTCAGAGACAAGAAACATATCACTTACAAGGGAACACCCATCAGAATTACAGCAGACTTCTCTGCACAAACCATCAAATCACGAAGAGTGTGGGGGGAAATAACTCAAGCTTTGAAAGATAATAACCTCCAGCTAAGATTGATATATCCTGCACAACTGTCCCTAGAAATTGATGGGAAAACAAGGTGCTTCCAGGATAAAGAGGAACTAGAGGAATTTGCAACCACCAGTTCAACTCTACAGAGAATACTGAAGGATAGTCTAAAAAAGGAAAATACCAAGATTCCAGAAATAGTGGCAGAGAGGCCACAATGAATGGAGCAGAAAACAAAATGAAGAAGACAAACTGACAACAAACAACAGAAAAAGAGCTCAATAGAAATGAGGCAGAGAAGATTGGATGGTAGGAACAGCTATTTTGGAGAAAACAAGACATCATAATAGCTAGTGCTGATTTAGTATCATCTTGTTTTGAAGTCCCATCAAACTTGGATTCTTCTGTCTCCATTGGTCTTAAAAGGTTGTATCTTATTGGATTTTATTATATATGATAATATAAGCAAAAACTTTTATAGACAAGGAGTTTATATAGAAACCATTGTTCATTTTCTGTTAATTGGTTCTAAATACCCTATAATAATGTCATTCTCTTGAATGGTTTTATAGTGTCTTGATATGTTTGGTGCTACAGTATACGAAGTTATACTCAAAGATTTCAAGGAAAGAGATACTATGGTAACTATTTTTATGTCAGGATATTTGTGGTGAAACACTATTTTGCTTGAATGGTTATGCTTTGACCTGCGCTGTTCTGTTGTTATGCCCTCTTTTATCTCAATCCTCTTTTTTTAATTATTTACTTTTTTTCTGTTTATTTTTTTAATTAAGGGAAAAATAAATTTAAAAATAGCAGGATACATTATAGTAACCTACTTTGATTTCCTATTAACTTGATTTGAAATCCTGTATTGCCCTCACCATCTTGTTTTGACTGATTTTCCTCTATTCTGCCTTGCTTGATAGTACCAAGTTTGAAAGTATAGGCAAAACTGTGAAGACAATAAGAAGCATTATGACGCCCATTCTGGCTGACTATTATTTTCTTTTACAATCCTATAATGTCTCCAGTGTTTTGGTTTTATTCTTTAGTGTTTAGTTCAATTTTATTATAACTGCCAATTCTTCTTAAAATAGCAAGAGGCAGTATGGTAACCATTGTTGAGCACCTTATATTTTGTTTTTACATTATCTACTATGTCCATCCTTTTGACTTGACTGACTCTGTTCTGATATGTCGCATTTGATTTTACTCTCTTCAAAAAAAGTAATAAGAAATGTGGGAGTAATAAAACCCAAAATGTGTAATTGTCATTGTACAAAAGAAAAGAAAGTGCGCTAAAGGTTATAACTGCATATATGTTTAAGTGTATAAGATAGATAACCATATTAATGAGTGTTTTTTGAATCATTGAACAAAACTATTTGCACTCTCACTGTTTGAAAGTCTACTTTATATGCTTCAGTTTTGTAACTTGAACAACTATTTCTAAGATGAGGATATGTGATCTATTAACTAGTGATTTCTGTTTATTTTTTAAATTTTGTATTACTTGTACCCTTTTTCTGTTTTTTTCTTTTTCTCCTTAAATAAAAAAAAAGAATTTACATACTACTGTCAACAGTTTATTTCTGACAAATATGCATATATAAAGACAGCATCTAGCTGAGAGAGGGCTTGAAGTGGGAGAAGATGATGATGCCTTATTTGCTGTGATGTGAATGATACTCAGTTTTCAACAAGAAACCCTCAATTTTCAAACATTCTGTGGATGCATTTGTTCTCATCCCACTACATCTCATCTGTAACCTACATCTTGGTGGAGGAATCATAGTCTCATATCAACTTTTAGTACAAGTAAATGTACCTTGAACTAACCAGCGTCCCTCTCAGCTATGCACTGTCTTATCCACGGTCACCAGAGAACAGTCATCTTCAGACACTTGCCCACTTGGGCTGTCTGCCCTCCTCCTCAGATGGGGCTGGAGTAGTAACCTCGCATTCCAGTCTCTCCCCGTAAACGCCCAGCTGGTCACATTTTAGTCTTACAGTCAGTTGTATTATGAGGCTCCAAACATGACTGGAGTTGTATATTCAGTGTACTTCAAAAAATATTTACAGGCAAAAGTTGGAGGAAATTAGTCATTAGTGAAATAAGATAAAGTCAGTGCACAAAATGAAAACCAGAACCTCTTTTATTATACAAAGCCAGAAACAATGTTTATATGCAAAATCAGAACCAGACTCAACATCTACACACTAACCAAAGGAAGTATCTGATAATCCCCATCCACTGGAAAAAATGAACACCTTAATGTTTTATTTATGACTAACTCAAAGCATAAAGGACCCTACATGTTGCTCACGCTTTTGTAGTCCTGCCAAATCACAAAGCAAGCCCCTTTAGCTCCTCATATCTAGTGCTAATTCTCATTTTGCCTAACATTCATTGTCATATTTAATTCGTTAATCCGTTCATATGAAAGCTCGCTGAGAACACAGGGTGTATTTTTCATTACACCACTGATACTGAGGTGATTAAACTGGCAACTGTATCTGTTTCCTCCCTCACGACTCATTACAGAGGTACCCTGTTGATCTATCGAGTCATGAAATAACTCAATTGATTGACTGGGAAGTACTACTGGATTCACTGGCCTTAAGTTGCCTTTTTTCATAATGCAAACATTCAAGGTAATGGGAATTTTGCCCTATCAGTATGTGAACTTAATTTGATTAATAAAATGCTTCATTCTGTTGTACTACAAAGCCCACTCCAGTCATCATTATAAATGGTAAATTTTGAAGGGCAAAAGGCAAAGACATATAATTGAGTGGCTGTTACCTACCTAACCCTAAAATCTTATCAGTTAATATAATTATAACCATGACACTTTTGTCCAATACTATTACAGAGTCCCATCAAGCAATCTTCCTTTTAACAATAACAGCATCATGGATCATTCTCTTAACTGCCTCTAATTGTTTCATATAGGTAAATTGGATTCCACTGAGCTTCCCATCAGGTTGAAACTGGCTATTGTTTAGCACATCTTATCATATTTGTTCTTATATCTTCTCTCTCTATAGATAACTTGCAATCACATTTTGTCTCTTCCAATGCCATTCATCTTTATAATCATTATCATTATTTGCTTCTCTAAATTTTCTTTCATCCCATTTTAGTCATCAATTCACTCAAACATGTAACTGAACAAATACCACACATTATACAATGCCCCTAATTATGGAAAATCAACCATAAATTCAAACATGGGAGACAGTAGGAAAATCAGAGATTAAGGATTTAAACAATTTTTAGAATAAAAGAGAACCAGATCTACACTTTTTGAAAACGCTTCCCTTTCATTCACTAAGAAGTTCCTTCATTGGTAATTTGATGTTCCATTATCTACATCATCAGGAGCTTTCAGGGAAGGTTTTATCCAGAATACTTCCTAATTTGGTTAAAGAACTCTGGTAAACTTGTTAAAGTATTGAAAGGTGGTTCTCCTAGAAACAGTGTAATGATTGATAGAAAAAAATGCCATTATAACATTAGTTCTTTTTTGCATATATAAGAAGTAGCTAAAGAATAATTAGCCTTTTTTATTTTTAGATGACTATAAAGTTGGGTTTTTTTGTCTAGAACAGTAAAATGAGAAAATATTTCACACTGCTCTGTATAACCACATCAGACATCACACTTTAAAATAGCCAAACCTAGTAAGGTGAAAAATAGATAATTTTATTTAGCTGTAGGCAGACAACAGCAGACACTAAATAGAAACCCAGACAAATGACACTTCTCTTCTGTTCAGGTAATTTAAAATTTTCCATTCTCATTTTAAGTTGGAAGTTTTATATATCATTCCAGAATTCCACCTTTGTTTATAAATGACAAAGTCCGCTCTGGCAATAGTGGACCGGTGGTGTCCATGTGGGGTTGTTTGGTGGTGTTGAGTGATGAGCATTCCTTATGCAGAGCGTGGCTTAAGTCCTCGCTTTTCATTGTGATGCACGCAGCATGCCTCCTTCCTCTTTGTTACTTGCCTAACCCCATAAGAATCTAAGTACATGAACTATGACCTACAGTAA
The DNA here is from genome assembly GCF_034190915.1 of Cavia porcellus. Taxonomy (NCBI): domain Eukaryota; kingdom Metazoa; phylum Chordata; class Mammalia; order Rodentia; family Caviidae; genus Cavia; species Cavia porcellus. Next base: position 77,224,508 of record NW_026947490.1, read on the forward strand.
ACAGAATTAAAAACCACTAGTTATCAGATTTGAAAGTAACTGGCTGTAGTGAGGAGTGGTACACTGTGCTACACACCAGCTCATCTGAAAGCTGCTCTGCTTGTATCCAGATCCCAAGAGTGGTTTGATGTTCCTCAGCAGGTCTGACCTGAGACAGCATTTCACAGTAGACACTTCTCGAATGGAAGCATTAATTGCACAATGAGAGTCAGCTCAGGGAAGCACTTTGCAAAGTTACTGGACTTGCCTCCATGGTCTTGGGACAATGGTGAAACTGACTGTTCTCAGAATTCTGGAGAACCTTTTGTTAAAAATATCCGTAAGTGGTTTAGTGTGGATGCACCTGCCATCAATAAAGGCTATAAATGGTGGCTGGCTCAGGGATGAGTTTCATGAAGCCATAAAACACATACCAAGTACACTGTATTTCACATAGCAGATCCTCAGTTCAGTAAGTCCCTAAATCATGAATGTTCAAGTTGCAAATTTCCACAAATACAATTGGACCTTGCATTATAAAAATCCTGAGATGTAAACAAATCACAGAAGTAGCTCACGTGTCCACTGGACATGGTTGTGGTCGTGCTGCTGTCCGCTGACTCTGCAGTGCGAGAATGAGAGGGACACAGTGCTCAGAGCCCAGGATGTGTGGGAGCAGGAGGAATCGGAGTGGTGATGTGGAGGGCATGCTAGGAAGCACAAAGTGGTACATACTGAATGTTGGTGCTAAATGCATGTAAGATTCACTTTGTCAAACTTATGCATGAGTTTGACTTGTGAACATTCTCCCAGAGCAGAATTCATATGATTTATTCATAAATCAGAGACTTACTATAATTATATTTTTTAAACATACCTCTTCACCCCAAGAAAACGGCTACTATTTAAAAATAATTAAATAAACGTTATGAAGGTTGTTCAGAAATTTAAATTCTTAGGTACTGTCAGTATAAATTTAAGATAGATCTACTAAGGAAAACCCTAAGGCCATTCCTTTAAAAAAACATTAAAATATAGCTGCCTAATGATCTTAGAATCCCACTTCTGGGTATATACTCAAAAATATTTAAAGCACAGCCTCAAACAGATATCTGTATAACCATGTTAGTAGTGTTAACAAATATCGAAAGGCAAAACCAACCCAAATGTTCATTAAATGACAAATGAACAAATTGTCAAACTCAGACAGTAGAGCATTATTCAGCCTTGAAAAGGAATAGAACTCTGACAATAACAATTTTCTGGATGAACAGTGGGTGAACTCTAACAATGTCCTGCAAAGGGAAATAAGCAATAGCAGAGAGATCAAGATGGCATGACACTACCTACACAAGATACTTGCTAAGCTCATAGTATCGGGAAGTATATGGTGCTTTTCTAAGATGTTAAGAGAGGAGAATGTGGAATTACAGGGTACTGAGTTTGCAAATTTTTTCATCGAAATGAATATTTTAAAATAATTAAAATAGTAAATGTTATGGTATACATGTTTTCCCCAGTAAGAAAAGGATAATAAAATGTAATTGAACCAGAGAAAGGAGTTCAGAGGAATCACATGGTTCCTTCATTGTTTGTTTGTTTTTTTTCATAGCAACTTTATTTATGGTGGCTGCTTAGACTTTTGTTTCAAGAAGTTCTCTTTTCTCTCTTACTTAAATTAGAAATTATATTTTAAGTAGATTTAAAATGATTAAAATGATTAACCAAAGATATACTGAGTGTTTTTTTCCAAGAATTCCAATCTTTTGGATTCGTTCGTTTCTTCTACCAGGACTGAAGTATTCTGCCCAATGAGGTGTGAATTTTAGCGAATAAGGAAGACGAAAATTCTTAGCAGGCGATCTGTGTAGTGAAAACCAAGAATAAGATTTTTTAAAACCACCGTTCTGAGTATTTTACTATAAATAAGATACACACACGAGTATAAGTGCAAATGAGAATATAAAAAGTTCTCCTATCATTTAAAATTAACCAAAATAGCTGTTCCAAGAGCAACACACATATACAGAGAAATATGTAAATTGTTTTGTGAGTAAAAATTTTCTCTTCTGAGAGCTGCTGTGCTCAGTGTACAATTTAAGAGGTGCCAAAAGGGAGAACAGAGCTATTTAAAGAGTATCTTCTGGGGAGGAATTTTCTGGTGTTTGTTCTATATTTATTTATCCCATGGGAGAGCTTGGACTTATACCTCCTCCTCCATCCTACCTTAATGTCACAGTACTTTCTGCGGGGCCCAGAGATGGGGTTCGTCCTCTCCCCGTGCCATGTGCATCCAGATATTAACCAAATAATTAAACTATACAGATCTCCTTACCCTTAATTTTTCTTCTCTCTTTGCTAAGTTTGCCACCATAGAAACTTATTCTCCTGCATTTCTTACCTCCTTTCTTTGTCAACGTTCTCTTTTACTGCTCAAGATTACTATGCCTTAGCCCTTGAATTTTCCTCTAGCACCCTCCAGGACCTCTTCCCCACTGTTAGAGGCCCTCCTTAGCGGAAGTGCATGTGGAGACCATGGCATTTGCTCAGCAGAATGAGGAGGTCTCCACAGTCTTGTGTTACAGTAACAAAGGGAGAAAGATAAACCACCTTGATTTCAGGCTAACTTACAAGTTCAGCATCTCCAGTGTCCTGGAAGAGGGAATTATTCATTATTTGCCACTAAAAATATTTAACAGCACTGATATAATGTGGATATTTAAATTTATGAATTAAAATCTAATCATCACAATGGTACCATTGGGCTCACTGGTTTTCTAGAATGTTCCTGTAAAAGCAAAAACAGAAGATTTACAGCTAGTTTATAAGGAATTGAGCTTACACTGATTCTACGGTTTCTCCACTGTATGCAAGCCTGAAGAGAGTATATAGTTAAGTAGCTTATTTCACAGCCTGTGTTCCTAAAATGTGCTTGGTAGAATTCTTCTCACCACACATCTTAAAGTCCACAGATCCATAGTTCTTTTTTTCTGAAACAATTTTGAATGCAAACTTCAGAAAACAAAATACAAAGGGTAAATAAGGAGCAAATTGGAGGAGGCCATTGGGAAGTTGGAAGAACTTTCCAGTGGAGCAAGACAGGAGAAGGGAGGAGGAAAGGAAGGGAAAGATGATTAAAAACCGGAACAGAAGGGATAAAAAATAGAGAGGGGAAGTCTGGTTGAAGGGAGGGGAGGGGTGTGGGAAAAAATGAAGCCATATTATCTACAGATACAAACTTCCTCTGATGAATATGATCAATATGGATGGAAAACATGTACTAATAAAATTAAATACATAAAGTTTTGCAACAGGAAATAAAAAGAAGTTCCTGATGTTTACGTTAATAATATGCTCTACATCAACAAGAGAGCAAGTATGGATTAAGCACGGTGTTTTTGCCTAATAACATTTTATAGTTATCAAGCATCACCTTGTGCTCCAGAGCTCCTAACTGGGAGGTGGACAGCTACCTGTTACCTTGGTTTAGAGTCAGAGAGAGGATCCTCCAAAACAGTGTTCTAAATGCAATTAGAATTGTGAACTACTTTCAGCTTTCCAGGCGGCTTCTACAACTCTTTTGATGGCTTGCGAAAGTACAGCTCTTATTTGTTAAAACATACCTGACCTTCCTGTGTTTCTTATTGTAGCAAATCCAAGCACCTTCACCTGGATTTTAATCCCCCGCCCACCAACTCTGGTTTCATGTTGCTATACAAGCATCAGCCCTAATGCTTTTTTGTGAGGGAGGAGTAAGAAATCTCTGAAGGAGATGCTAAAGCTTAGTGCTTGTGAGTCCTCACGTAGACAGAGCTATATCATATCTAGTTTCACAGGTAGGCATCAGACCAGTGCTCCACCTACTTAGGAGCTTACACAGCGAACGAGGGAGAAAAAAGGTCCTGATGAGATTCTCTCTTGCTCATCTATTAGGACACACACACATACACACACACACACACACACACATACACACACATACACACATACTCTCTCTCTCTCTCTCTCTCTCTCTCTCTCTCTCTCTCTCTCTCTCATGTTTCCTTGGAAAGTGATCATCTTACACTCTCTAAAGTTTACCAGTGAGTCATTAACATTTCCGTAAACAGAGCAGATAGAACTACCTGTTTATAGCTATGACTAGAAAGGCAGCTTCAGATGCTTCCTGGGACAACCTAATGTCAGTACCCACTGTCCAGGAAAAACACTTTCAATTCTATTTTTTAAAGAAATGAAATGAAGGTCATTTAGGCAGCTGCACTTTTCTAAGAATAAATTCCATTTTAAATTGGACTTTAAAAATTCAGAGTATTTTCTATACTGCTTGGAGGGGAATAAAAGCCTGCCGAGAATAAGAGATGAGGATTTATTACACGGCTATTACTTTGTAGCTTTGTGTTATTACATTTCCTCTTACTTCTATTGGAAAATCTATACTTTGTTTGAAAATAGATTTTTATTAGGCTTTTAATTTATATTAATGCTCTGCAACATGTTTAAAATATTACAGCACTGTAGTTCAGCTGTTTAGATTGAGGAGGAGGGAAGACAATATTCTTGTAGCCTTAAGCATTTATTTCAAGGGAATTGGGAAATACTAAAAGTGTGCAAATAAACAGAAAATATGTGTTTTTCCCACTTTTAGAACAATCTAGTTTCCCTAATAATAAACAAAGTTTGTATAAATAAAAGTGTAAGGTGATGGAACATGGCTTTCAATATTTTACTATTCCAATTTCTCTAAACCAAACAACAACATTTTTAATATGGCCCACAGTGCAGTTGATTAGGACCAGAAACACAGCCACAGACCTAAAGATGATCAAATAAGTAGAGAACAAAGCAGAGTTAAAATCCTTTGACAGAGATTAGAGGGGTTATGCAAAAACATAAAAACAGAAAAATTTAATTCTGAGCTAAAAAGGCAGAACATTAAATTAGATTAATATGGATATGGGGAAAGTAATGAAAGAGAACATTACCTAGAATCAAGATCTCTCAACATCCATCAACGAAATGAACCTTGGCACTTGGAATACAATAAATAAAAAAGAAAACTCAAGTCCAATCTAACCAATACTTATGCATCAGCTAATATGGGCAAGCTTTGTAGGACCCAAATTTAAATTCAAATTTAGCCTTCCCTTTAAGGAGATGGCTACCTAACATAAGGAATGATAAAAATCTATAAATATCTAAAATTCAATGAGCAGCCTGCTCAGTGTTTCTGGAAATAAAATCTAAATGTGATATAGGAGAGTAGTTCCCTAATAAGTCCATTACGGAATTAGGAAGTCATAACACTGTTATGTTATCTAAGCAAAGATGTTTAGATCCACCTCTTTCATTGCATAAATGTGGAGACAGACCAAATATGCTTTAACCAAACTTCTCGGAAGAACTTCCTGAATTAGGTAGTAAACATGGCAAACCAGGAATCCACCTCTTCCATCTCTCTTTGTGTTGTGTTGTTGCCAAATCTAATGTTTAAATCGTAGATACTAAAACATACTCAGATCCTTCCTAGTAAATGAGCATGGTCTTACTTTATATCCTTAGCACATCAGTGAGGTTCAGAATTCTCTTGCCAAGAACCAGAGAAGACATTTATCAATCGCTTTGCAATTTACAAACGCAGCATGAAGTGAGAGGCAGGGCCAAAGGAGCCAGGAATTTGCAGAATGATTACTAAGACTTCACTCAAAACCACTGTACTGAGTTGGTAGCTGAAAGTTCAAATTGTGAAGCAAAAAAGGGCTGGGAGTAAATAAATCAGTCTAAAGGCACTGAAGTTTTTTCTAATAGCAAAAAACTGACTGTGGTTTAATAAACAGGAAAAATTACAGTAAAGAATTCATCTCTGAACGTACATGAGTCATAAACCGACCTTTTCTCCTCTCATTGAATTATGTTGATCGCTTCCTTCCTTCCTGAGACATTATGCTCTGGAGATGGTATGGAGGGCCGGTCTGGGGTCACCAGGCTTCTCTGTCGTGAAGCCAAGTTCCTTGTGTCTTTGGGGAGCTCTTAGTAAAGGTACAGCCAGCTAAGTGAGGCTCAGCCTCCTCCATGACCCTCTTCTCTTGCTCTTTGGAACACCTCTCTTCTTCCCAGGACCCAGTGCCATCCCAGAGTTCACCAGGAGCTGTCTGAAGAGTCAGTTCACTTTAAACTTGCTCTATTTTTTACCCTTCCTGGCAGTATTTTAATAGAAATCAGGGAAAATATTTCTTAATACTGATTTTAGAATGGGAGAGGTCTCTAACCTCTGTGTAACTCAGATGAACGGTCTTCAAAAATTTTTGCTCATTATTCTTTAATCAAACATTCACTTGAGTCTGAACACTGTGAATCATTTTATCTGTAGCATATTGTAAATGCTCAAATTCTAAAGTGTATCACAATGCCAAATAATTTAAAAGTAATTTCATACCAATTCCCATTCATCAAAAAAAAAAAAAAATAACACAGAGGACTCTTTTTATTGGTCAGAAATTAGCATAATTCTTTCACTCATTAAACTTGCATTATTGTTTCACATCTCTCAAATAGTTTTTCCTATTTTTACCTATTTTGCTAGAGTATTGTAATTCAAATTATCATGCTTTACACACACACACACACACACACACACACACAAACTGACGTTTTTATAATTTTAACTTGTGTAGGCTCCAAAACTCTAAATGTTCAAAAGAAAACTTTTTCATGATTTTAATTATTACTGGTACACTATTGGAGTGTGTGTATCTATACACACACACACAAGAAACATCAGAGGATCAGAGATACAGCTCAGAGGCACAATTTGTGCTTGGAGGCTTGAGGTCCTGAGTTCAATTCCTAGTACCAAAAAATTTTTAAAAAGCACACATTTTATTGAAAATGTATTTCTTAAGATATGTAGAACTCTCATTTTTTAATCAGCATGTGTAACCATGGGCAAATATCATTTATTTGCAAAAACGATAAGACTTAACATCAATTTTTCATCTTCTTTATACATGTAAGCACTTAATTACATAAGCAACTCAATAAGAATGGAAAGAATTTCTCTACAATAATGTCTTTCAATGTATTTAACTACTGTGTTACATGAAAAATTAATTATACAGCCATTGAGCTTGTTACTAAGCAATTAAAATGACTCACTTTCTCATTCCAAATGATACTTTCCTACAACATACCAAATTTTCATGCGGTAATTGTAGAAGAGCAATACAGTAGGACAGTGTACAGTAGTATGACTTTAGATACGGAAGATATTTTCCTTTCTTTTTTTAAAGTGTGAGAGATGTGAGAAAACTTGGCATTGACCTCAGACTTACACATGAGCATTCAGCCTTAGTATAAAATGTAAAGTTAATTTCAGTCTATGGATTATAATTGACTTAAAAATCTCATTTTCCTTGGATTCCCCTGGAAGATAAGGTAATGTGAATACAAGGGCATTAATTGCCTTAGAGCTCTGTTCCCACATAGCCTGTAGACAACTCTGTGATCCTCCGGAAGACCTCACAACCCACCATGAAGAATACTGCCTTAGGGTACTATTGCAAAAGGCAGCGGATCCTGACTTCAATTCTCCTGACTCTGACTCTGCTCTGTTGTTATAGTCCGCTTAATTTGTTTAGGTTACTTAAGGTCATGAAGTGTCTACTCTTGCCCTTTTTTCTGTTGGGAAAACAACTGAAACTTTGTTATTTTAAATCATGAGTTGACAAGAGAACATCTTCTATATTAAAATGTAAGAACTTATGAACTAACAAGGATCAACAACTGCATATTAGGGAACAAGTATTGATCATATATTTCCAGAAATATTTAAATGGGGAACTTCCTTGCACAAGGGCAATTTACACTGGAATTTACCTGCTCATAATCCCCCTTGATTATGGGGATAACAAGCTCATGGGGCATTATGGGGATAACAAGCTCATAATTTCTCACTGGGCATGGCAATCATCTATCTGGCTTCAAAATATTAAAGACAGTGTTGTATTTTGCATGCTATTCAGTAGTTAAAGGTGGCACTTAAAACGCTGACCACCTTGTAAGTGAGAGTTGGTTAAACCCAAGTCCAAAGCATGGTAACTAATACTGTGAGGGTCACGATATCTTCCAAAAAACCCTGATGTATCAAAAATTAGATCTTTTGAGCTCATGTATAGATTCTTCTCCACCTGTGCAGCTTTCAAGGCTAAAACTTCCTACATACTCCAGACTAGCGCATAGAAACTTGCTGTATATTTCATGCAGGAAACAATAACACAAGCAAAGACCTAATTGTGGCATATTCAGATTAATTGCCAGTAATCAGTGTGGAGGGGTGATGAAAGAGGACGGGGAAGACAATACTAACTCAAACATGAGAAATCATAACTCCCTCTGAATATGCCCCTGCTGCTTTCCGTGGGAGATTTATCAGTGCTCAGATACTTCTTTGAAAGGCAGCTTTGGTTGCAGTTATGAATGCTGGGTTGGTGGGAAAATATTGAAAGCAAGTTGAAGAATTATACTGCGATGCAACACATGAGGTATAAGGGCACAGGTGACACAGTAACCCTGGAAACAGGAAGAATGTAAATCAAATTGCCATGAGTTCATAACAATCAGACGTGAGATAGCAGAAAGGTATGAGAGAAGTAGAAATTAATTCACTTTTTGCTTCAGTCTGCACCCACAGTGGCTATTTACTAAATGTTTGAGTAAAAGCTTCCTAAACACTTTGTACTTAATACCTCTAATCATTACCAATACCCATCAAGGTCCATAGAGCTGTCATGTGCAAAGAGAAAATCGTGGCTTAGTAAGGTTTAAAACCACACAATTAAGAAATACTGAAGCTGTACACCAACCAAGTTTTCTAGTTTTATACTCCATTAATTAAGGAATAGGTAAAGATTTAGAAAAGGAAACACGGCCTTATCTTTGGCTTTTTGTTTGTCTGTTTTGCTTTTCGTTGTTACTGTTGTTGGTGTTTATCTTTTTGCGATGAGGTCTTGCTCCGCAGCCCAGGCTGGCCTTGAACTTGTCCTCATGCTTCTGTCTCAGCCTCCCAAGTGCCGGGATTACAAGCATGTGTCACCATACTGGCTTAACCAGATTTTTGTATATGGCTTAAAATTTGCACAGCCATTTTCTATTTAGATTCTCAAAAATTCTTAGGAGACAGACACAAAATATATTTCACTGTCAATCTCCTTTTCACAGAAGAGGTCTACTTGCTCAAAACCACACAGTACATAAATACTTGTCAGGAGTAACAGTGAATCTTCTTCCTAGTTCCTGCACTGCCTCTTTACTATATCATCCTTATTTCTTTTACCTCATAACTGCAGGCCACACATATAATCTTAACTATCTGAGTACTTTATGAACAAGGATTAGTAGTCAAGGGAGAACTAAAGACTATAACTAGGTGAGTACATCCCTTACCAGCTAGACTGTTCTGTGGACGAATGTTGTTCTAATAATTGACATAAAAAAATCTATTAAGATATACTGTAAATCTCTGTCTCTTACACACGCGTACACACACACACGCATGCACGCACGCAGTTACACCATCATGCCAACTTTTGCCCCAGCAATATAAAACAGAGAAACCACACAGCTCTTGTTTTTTAGAACTCTACTTTGTTTTCAGATCCCTTCAGGGGCTGAGTTCACAGGTTTAAATTTTTGCATGAGAAATTGAAGTTAAATGGAAAAAGAATTTCCTGACATTGAGAATTATAAAACATAGTGCAGGACTCACTGCTGGAGACGGTAGCGTTTTTGTCTTTGAAAGACTATAAAATAGTCAAGGCTACCCTTTGCCTGGAATGGCTTAAAGATGGCTCTAAATGGAAGTGGGCTCTTTGCAAAAGTGGTTGACTAGGTGACCTTTCACAGTCTTTTTTAGTCTCTAAATTTCATTACTCTGTAATCCTATTAAAGAGAAAAAATACATGCAATAATGCCCACTCATTCAGAGGTCAAGCTTCTCGAAACCTCAGAAGTTGATATATAGCTTTAAACTTGAAAGAGCAAAAAAAAAGAAAGGAGGAAGAAAAAGGAAGCTTTCAAGCATGAAGAAATATTAACTATTACTCTCGGAACATTGCACTTATTCTGCTGGAAAGGTAAAGCCACCTTCAGACCTCTTTGAGACAAGTATATATGAAATAAGGTACTGGGTAAAGATAGCAGGCCAAGCAGGAAAGACATCCGAAGAAAATGAAGTGTTTTAATGGATTTGAGTCTTTTATATCTCAATAGTCTGAAAGCATCACTGTAACATTCCACTAAGTCGGTGTTTCATAATTACCCAAATTAGCACAAAAAGTACTGCACTATTTTTTACCATTGACTGCTTAAAAAGACAGAGGTGTTTATTTTTATTTTTAAAAATTCTATATTCACTCATAAAACTTGCAAAATACATTTAATGAAGACATTGTAATGGATAAATAAAATGCATGTGATGTTTGTTCGTGTAAAAGACCTCATTATTTAACTATGCTAGGTAAATTTGCATATTTCATTGTCTATTATTTTTAATCATACACCAAAGAACAAAACAAACCATTTATATAGTGGAGGAAATCCTTTAAGGTAATAGGTGTTGATTGGAAGAGGAATTTAGCAACTGCTTCAGTTCTTTTTACCATCTATTCTTGATATCTAGACATATTCAGTGTGTGTCTACTTTAGATACGTAATTCTCCTAAGTTTATTCTTCTTCACTTACTGTTCACACAAACTACTTATTCATAAAATTAAGCCTGAACACTCACAGATTCTGAATCTGCAATCAACAATCTACGATCAAAACTAATTATTTAAATTTCATTTTTACTAAATATGTGCAGTTTGTCCTAATCATTATTCTTTAAACAATGTAACAACTAGTTACACAGAACCTACATTTTTTAAGGTATTACAAGTAAACTAAAGATAATTTAAAGCATATGGTACAGGTTATACGCTAAAACTATGCCAATTTTTATAAAAGACTTGAGCATTTGCAGATTTGTGTGTCTGTTGGAGATCATGGAACTAATTTCCCATGAAGGTTAAGGAATGACTGATTGTCATCTTTTCCAGAAAAGTTGTGACTAAAGGCAGAAATAAGTAATTACACTGTGACAGTATAAAAATAGTTAAATAAATAAAGAAGTTAGAATAAAAGGCTCAGGGATATAGCTCAGCAACACAGTGCCTGCTTGATAGTAAGAAGCTTATGAAAAGCCAATTTAAAAAAATGATACAAAATCTCAAAATAACATAGTCTTGGTTACTTTTCTCTCATTGCTAGGACAAAATACTGGACACCCAAATAAAGAAAAGAAACGTTTATTTATCTCACAGTTTGTGGAGGTTTCATGTTATAATCAGCTGTCTTCAAGGCAGGGCAGCATGGCACGGGGCAACACTTCAAGGCAGCAGCCAGAAGAAAGAGAGGAAGAGCAAGCCTCTTTTCCTCCCTTATACTGTGTACAGACCACCCCTCATCCAGGACGGCTATAGTACTCACAAAATCTCCTTGCCTTCCTCTTGCACAGGATGAGGATATTTACAAAGAACAAACCCTGGCTCCCTGCTGAATCTGTTAGTTAAACTTCTAAATTTTCCTAGTTAATACAATGTATTAACCATAATATATATATATATTGTACTGGCATTCAAACTCATGACCTAGCACTTGCCAGGCAGGCATTTATGCCACTGAGCTAAATCCCTGGCTATTATTGCATATTCTTATCTTCAAAGTAATTGCTCAACTTCTAAGATAACAATATGTCATTTGTCAACTAGTAATTTCATGCTGTAACTTTTTGAAATTCTGTATTACTTCTACACTTTTTTTCTGCTGTTTTTTTTTCTCCAAATAAAAAGGATGTAATAGCTCAAATTACAAGATATAGACAAGAAAATATTGATCATACAATATAAGTACACAATTTTCGTTTTGCATGGCAGTTTACTGCCTGGATTCAATTTAATTTAACAAACAATTTAAGAGTAGTATAGATGTAGAGCTTTCACAGGTTTTGGTTCATGCTTTCTTGCCATTGCTTTTATGCCAGTGGCAGGGTGATATATATCATCACAGAAGCACAGCAGAGAAACCTGTTCACCTCCTAGCTGCCATGAAGTGCGAAGGAAAGAGAAAGCGAAACACCAGGGTACTGATATCCAGATCAAGGGTGTCATTCCAATGAATCAGCTTCAGTAGTGTCACAGGTTGGCTACCGAGCCTCCAACATAAGGTGTGGGGAAGACATTCCAGACACAAATTACAGCATTCCTTTTTTTTTTTTTTATCCAAATTTCTTTTTAATGACAAAAAAGAAAAAAGAAAATACAATGCAAACTGTATTCTATTGGATCAGGGTTTTGTTCAGTTAATTTATATTACCAGCTCAGCCTCCCCCTAAGCTTCTGGTGAGTCCTCTTTGTGTTCCATAGAGGAGGTTGAACACGCATTGTGCAAAATCCTTCCCCAGTGTTGTCCACGTTTGTCTGCCAAGGAAAAACAACAGTACCTTAGGCAAGGAATAGGCTATAATCTACAGGAAGCAAGACGCACATGAGACTGGCACCAGCTCTGTACTCTGAGAATCAGTGCTCTTGCAGGTTCCAGTTAAAATCTGCGTGGCAGCCCTCACACTCTCCAGCTTTGCTGGCCATATGTAAACCCCTGAATCTCCAAATTATAATCCTTAATAATAAAGAAGGGTGGAAATGATTTCTATTTTCCTATCTTCTGCTGATATAGCTCCTTGGAGACCAAAGCAGAGGCAAAATCTACTAATCATCCAATCAGTAGTATTTATAAGACAAATAGAAACCATTTTATGCAAAGACATTTATATTTTTTTTTCTGCTTTAGAGCACTGAAGGAAATTTCTCCTGGGAGTTCTTCTAAGAATGTACTGGACAAGTGCTGACAAGAGTCTTATAATTATGGATGATAGTGTCTTTCCTATGGTCGTTTCTTATAATGTCCCTCAACACAGGCTGGTGGCATAAATCCAAAATGCACTTCTGTATAAGCAATGCTCCAAAGACTGAAACAATGCAAAACAAAAAAAAATGTCTAATGGTTGGGTTGAAGCCAAGTTTAAAAATCAGAACAACTGCAAGAATACACAAGGTATGATTAAAAAAAATTACTACAAGAAAAGACACAGAGCCATTAACCCCCTTGAGCACCCCCTCACTTTGAACACGCTTGTCCATTGTTATTGGCACTTTCTCAAGTAGTTCTAGAACTTTCCATAAATGTCTCTTATTGCTCTGTCATGGCCACATTAAAATCCTGAATCAATTCAAATCTTCTACATTTCATGGTCATTTTGAGTTTGGAGAAGAGTCAGAAGTCTCAAGGTTCCAAGTGTGGTAAGCCAGGTAAAAAGGCTGAACTGTAATATTTTTAGAATCTGCCTTTCGGTTGGATAACACTCAGCAGCAGAATTCTCCATAGGCCCCATCAAAGCTTGTAATGGTGCTAGTGACAAAGGGCTTCCAGAAATGTTTCACAAAGGGAACAATAATAGAAGTGTACTCAGAGAAAGAGAATACTTTAAAAGGGTTAATAGCTAAGTGACTTTATAATACATTTTTAAAAATTTAAATATTCACTTTATTTTTCAGTAATAATCTGTTTATTTATAGCACAGCTCCATAAAGTCTTTCTGAATTCTGTTTTCATACTAAAAGAAAAATACTAGGTTTAGTGGTTAAATTTCATATTTATTTCTTAAGCATATAAAATTCTATATAAATTTTATATATATATATATATATATATATATATATATATATATATATGATTTACAAAGTTAAAATTTTTCTTTGTTTCTGAAATGTTACTCATGAAATTTATCTTTCTTCCTTGTGGGAAGCCTGTTGTCCATTTCTCAGACAGACATACCTCACAGGCCACACTAATGAAGGGTGGCTCTTGGGTAGTGTAGGGGCTACTGATTTGAATTCTCATTGTCAAACCATGCTGCAATGCAGTAATGTGTCCCCTTCTCTATTCTATTGCTGCTTGTTTTCCTGTCTGCACATTCCACTGAGGATATCATTCAGTCTTTTTTTATTTAAGGAGGATAAAACAAAATAAAACCAATCAAAACAAACCAGTGTAGAAGATACAGGGCTACAAAACATTGCAAAATTAATAATAGTGCTTTTTGATGTTTTCCAAATAGCTGCAGAATACTTTGGATATAGTAAGAATCAAACAGAAGAGACTAGAATAGAAATGATAAAAAACAAAAAAGAAAGTTAAGGAAGGCAGGACAGCGGGCCTTTCAACAGAAACAATGTCAGCTCCCAACAGGACCGTAGCTCAGTTTTGCCGGGGTTTTATTCAGTCATGGAATCAGCCTCTTCCATCCACCCCATCCACCTTTATCATCCACGCAACAGAGGACTGGTGTGGAATGGGTGAATCAGCAGAGAAGATGGAGAGTGTACTTGTTTTTGAATTAGGAAAACAAACATGGGGAGAAGAGAGGAGACAGGCTTCAGTCCTCAGCCTTGAACAAAAGGGAAAGACACAGATAGTGCTAGAATAAAAGATTGCATGGAAACTTTCAGAGAAAATTGCTAATAATACTCATTTTAACTTTTTTGTGATATACAACAAGTACCTTAACATTTCATGCAGTCGGTCAGAGAATGATTGTCTTTAAATTTCTGTAATTGCATTGTAGCATTAGTGTATTGGAATCCTGAAAGCATCAAGAAGGAGACCACATGGAGAATTAAGTCACACAGGTCACACGGAAAATGAAATTGTGTACTAGGAAATCGACCACCATGAAGAAAAAAGAGGAGATGAGATGAGGGCTGGAGAGACAGCAGCTTAGTAAGAGAAGACAGTTACACTGTGGATACACCAGAGAAGACATGCACATCACCCAACAGAGGAGAGAGCTCTTCTGCTCCTGAAGTGAACTGCAGCTCTAGGCTTTCCTACTGCATGAATAGAAACTGTCAGATATAAACAGTGGAATCACAGTGATTTGACAAAAGTCAAGAATTTCTTAATTAGCCAATCATGCTATCAATTACTATATTTTAAGCAGGCCATGGTAGGGGAGGGCAATTCTCATGACACAGCACAGTTTGTATGCATAGACAGTTATAATCTAATAAACTGGGCAAATAATAGCCAGGTCTAAATAGTCTCCAGTGTAACACAGACACAATGATGTCACTGTAGATGTGTGTGACTATTACAGGTGATATAAGTATGCTGGTGGGATGTAGAAAGCATTGTGAAATCTGCGTTACAGTAAGGCAGCCCTAAGAAAATTTATAAATTAGGGAAGACTTTTGGTATTACAAAGAGTTCCATTGTTCATTCCGCATCTTCCAGATGCGGCTGTTCATAACCCAGCCAGACTGACAACACTAACATTTGTGACAGTGTAACAGGCAGGTGGCGGTGACATGAATGACCCAAGTCATACCACAGAGGTGAACACTTGGTTTGTCTACTCAATCTCAGCTTTAGGAAAAATGTATTATTATTATTTCTCCTTCATTTTCCTGTATCTGATGGCTGATCACTCCATTCAGTCCTAACTGTCAGTGCTAAAGAACTATAAATCACCTCAAGAGTTAAGTGAGAGGAAGGGGGAAGAGGAGTTTCTCAACAAGGATTCAGCCAATCAATGGTTATTTAATAAACACTGACTACTCAGTCCAGTTCAGAAAGCATGAGTTATGTGAGGCATTGTGAGTGGCTATAATTATGAGGATGTTCTTTTGCTCTGGGGACATATGATCTGGCTGCAAAGATTAGAGTTAAGCACAGAAATCACTCCGGGAATAATATAACCACGGATACTTTGAGCTCTGGCTGTGTGAGATGATCTAAATGCTCTCTATCTCGTATCAACAACAGATGTATAATATAAAGATTTGACATAATTCTATAGAAGAGTAAATGGGTTCAGATGGGTTAAGATGGTTTTCTAATATGTAATGGCATGTAGTATTTTAAGAATCATCCTAACTGTGATTCTCTAGATGAATACACATTTCACTGATTACTAAAGAGCTGCCATGCACGGAATAATACACGGATGGATTCGAGGGCAGCATCAGAGAAGAGTTAAAGGTTACAGCAAAGAAAATGAAATTGAGCCAACTCAATGAATTGATATTCAGATTAACAGACACACACCCTCTCTTTATATCAAATATACAAATATTTCTACAGTGATCGATAGTGGCCAAGAAGTCATATGAAATACTACATAGAGAAGGGAAGAGGCATTTGCAACTTAGATAGCCTGGGAAAGAAGCAAGAAGAAAACGAAAGTGAAAGATTTAATCTATTAAGACCTTTTAATACTAGAAAGCATATATAAGAATATTCATAGCAGTAGTATTAATATCGTAGGTGACACAGTATAATCAGAATCTTCTTAATAAAAAAATCAGGTAAAATATAGTGTAAATAGGATGAAATATTCTTGGGTCACAAAAAATAATCTATTGCTACACATAACAATGTAAAACATTAAAATCAATACATTGAAGAAAATAGACAATTTTTTAAATAAAAGGTATATATATATTGTGATACAACATATAAACATTAATATTTTTAACTTTCAGATACATAGATATTATAAAAGTATTATGAAAGCAAAAAATTGCTAGCATAAATTAAGAAAAATGCATTGGGGATGGGTACACAATGGTTTGAAGGGGGAAGGTTTGTTTATTAAGTTCATATTGACTTCTAGAGATACACACCCAAAGCAGTCATGCATGCCTACCAGATTTTCAAACAGTGATAGCTGTGGTTCCTTGAGAATATAACAGAGCTGTCAGCCTGTCTCACTAAGGAAACAATACCTTGTTTATACATGTGTGTTCTATTTATTTCACTAATGAGTATGTTCTCAAGGTGCATCACCTGTATGTTGTACATATAAGTCTATTAAAAACTAGTTAAGTTATGTTACTGATTTCCCTGAATTTGCTGAAGATGTGAGCTGGGACCTCTGCTCACATCTCAACCCTCTCAGTCCTCATCATCATGACCACAGTAGAAACACTCCCAGAATTTGAGGATAACTGCTCAAAAGTCAGGTCAAATATTTCCTTCTTTGTCCATGACTACCTGAGAGATGTGAATGTTCACTTTCAGACTCAGATCACAGCACTTGGGTAACATTTTTGATGGTGGGATGCAAATGTGTGATTTTCTTCCATGCTCTGGTTGCACCGAGACATAAGCATTTGTAAAGGGAGAAGGGGAAGTGTCTTGGCAGGGCAATGGTGGCCTGAGGTTTCCTCATAGAACATTGAAACACAGCCTCATCGATATTCCAACAGTTTCCCTTGAAGGAACTATCCTCTCTCCTCATTTCTGTCTTAATTCTGTAGCAAAATAAACAGCTAGTGCCAGTTGGGCAGAGTGGCACAGACCTGCAATTCCAGCACTCTGGGAAGCTGAGGCAGGGGGACGGAGCAACTTACTAAGACCATGTCTCCAAATAAATCATAAAAAGGGAGCTAGAGATGTAGCTCAGGCCCTGGATCCCATCCCCAGTCCAGGGGTGAGGAAAGCAACCATAGTTTTAAATGGGAAACATGAGTTCTCTCTAAAAATGTCTTTTAATCAGGATGCAAATAAAAATGGGAAGATGTTTCTTTTGAAAGAAACAACAGAGAAAACACATAAAGCAAAGGCAGTAAAATACACAACTAAAAAACATCTAGCAGACCGTTTCAGCTGTCATGAATAGTTTTAAAAAGCTAGAAAGTTTGGCTGAGGAAAAGGAAAGTTAAGAAGTCTCAAAGTTTTATCCAAAAAGTAGTGTGAAGATTTGAGGCACTTCTAGCACGGGAGGCTTCTATATTCCTCCTAAGGTTCGTTGGTTTCATCTCTCCATGTGATTTTCCATTCTTGCTAAGTGTGAAAACTTTTTTATCTATAGCTTACAACCTATTTAAGGTGAGATAAAGGTAGGAAACATCTAGTCAAGAAAAAAAATTACTCCTGAAATGTAGTGAAAAATAGACTTCAAAATTCATCTCCCTAGAACTTCAGCACTCACACCACACTGACATTTTAAGGAACGTATCCACTGACACCCACCCTTCCGTGTCAAGTCCTTGAAGGGTGAGGGAATTGTTGCAAAGGAAATAAAGGTTGTTTTAGGTGCAGCCCAAGGAACCTGCTATTTATTAGTCTCTACTTATAGATGCCTTCTCAACATTTAGTTAAATTGCAAACGTTATTTGCAGTGTCAAAGTCTGCAGATGCTAAGAATATTTCCCAGCCGTGCACTCTTCTAACATGGATATGAACAGTTCAGCGGAAGATCTATTTGATGCCAACCAACTTTGACCTTCACAATGCTGACATCTTGTTTTGTGAAGGCACAGACATAGCTTATGCCACAAAAAGAGATTTAATTGCAGGTCTTATTGGTTCACAATTTCTGCTGTGTTCAACGTTTTATGCATTTTCTTCAAACTGAAATTTAGAAGGGAGAAGTATGCACATAGCAAGCTATTGCAAAGTGTCCCATTCCCTTCTGTGAGCTACAGCATTTAACGAAGAGAGTTTGAAAATTGTCACGGTACTTTAAGAATAATATTTCTAAAATTGTAATTATACTGTGTCATAATGGAACACTAAAATTACATTTAATGTGATTTTATGATTCACTTTGTGTTGCAGAATGCAATTTTAGCTTGGTTATCAGAACAAAAAAAATGAAACCTGAGAAAAATAAAGATTTACATCTCTAATTAGAAGGGAAATTCTCTGCATTGTGTCCTTTTTTAAAAAAACAATACTGACAATATGTTAGCAAAGAAACTGCTTACCATAGTCCTATTAAGATTCTGACTTCCACAGAAAAGAAAATGTAATTCCTGTTATCAACAAACCAGGAAATTAACATTATTAGATAAGAGATCAGCATTCATACACATAACATTAATATCTAATACTCTAAACTAGCAACATTAATTATTTTGAAATGAGATAATGTTTTCTTATTGTACATTAGTTTTATTTCATTTTGTTTTTTGTTCTTTTTTGAGGCAGAGTTTCATTACATGGTTCAGGCTGACCTTAAACTCACTATGTAGCCCAGATTAGCTTTGAACTCACAGTGATCCTCCTACCTCAACTTCATGAGTTCCGGGATTACAAGCATGTTCCATTATGCACGACTTTATACATTAGTTTTAGATGATAAGAAATAGTCTATATTTTATTTTGGCTGTATCAGGAAAAGAAAATCTGAAACATTCTGTAAAAAGAAGTCAAATAATTCTTTTTTGTTTGTTTGTTTTTGTAGACAAGGTCTCATTATGCAGTTTAGCTCAGTCTTGAGCTTGTTTATGTAGCCCAGGCTGGTCTAGAACTCACAAAGATCCTCCTACCTTAGCCTCCTGAATGCTGGAATTACAGGCATGCACCACCATGCCCTACATAAGTCATATAATTCTGGTCATTCATTCTTAAATTTCTATGGTAAAATAAAATGTTGTGAATTCACTGTTTATTTACCAATGAATATATTTACCAGTAGGTATGTTTACTATTGTAGTCATTGAATTATCTGAAGCACAAAACAAGATATAAATTGCATTTTAGTGAGTTATACTAAGGAAGGTCTTTAGAACTATGTCCTAGCAAGATATCATTTTCATGCTTAAGAATGGAGAGTTTGGTAATTTCTGAAAACACGTTATGATCAGACACCACGCAGCTGCATACCCACTGGAATCAAGAGTTTAGCACAAGAGGTGATAGTCCAATATGGTGGCTCATTCTTGTAATCCCAGCACTCAGAAGATTGAGTTCAAGGTCAACCTGGACCACATAAAGAGTACAAGATCAGCCTGAACTACATGGTAAGTTTCAAAAAGAGTTGGTGCACCTCACCTTTCTGATGAGCTCTCTAATGATTTCCACTAGTCAGAGCTATCACAATGATAATGGTGATAGCACCATTTACTCAACTTTCTAAATGAAAAAGATAGAAAGTATAGTAAATACCTTTCTCTGCCTCATTTCTCACAGATGCAATCACAGAGTTGTATCATTTTACTATCTAATTATTTTTTAAAATCCCCATACTCTTCTCAGTGGAAGTACATTACCCTTGTTCAAATAACATGATTGGCTGTTAACCCTCTGTTCTGGTTGACACAGTGTCAACTTGAGAATTATAGGAACTTAACTAAGTAACTCAGCAGTTCTACATGCTAATGGGTAGTTGTCATGCCCTTACCATTCTAGGATGTTGTTCATTGTGTCAACTTGAGGATTTTAGAATTTTAACTAGGTGACTTAGCAGGGGGCTAGGGTCCCCACTTTGTAAGTATCCTGAGTCTGTGCAAGAGGAGGACATGGAGATGGTGTGAGTGCTACATCCATAAAAGGGCAGTTAGCCTGGATACAATTTAAAAGAAGAAAACACACTTGTTCCTCTCTCCTTTTTGCTCTTGTTAATTTTTGCTGTCTTCCACCATCATGGGCCCCTCTGACATGTCATCCTGTCTTGGAGCCAGCTGAGTATAGACTGAAACCTCCACAAACTGTGAGCTAAATAAACCTTTCCTTTCTTAATTGTAGACAATGGGTATTTTGTTTCAGCAAAGAGAAAAAAGTAACCAAAACATTTTCCTAACCTGGTTTGTTGTCTCCAACTTCTTTTCCTATATGCTTTCCGGAAAACTTTGATATAAAAATGTATCTAGTTATTGAATACAAGTTATTTTACCATTAATTCTTCCTTGAGATTCTCTAATGTCCTGGAATGTTTTAGTTCCTTTTCTCTCACACAATACCTGACACTTGAAGACAAAGCGAGAAACATTTTTCAACTCACAGTTATAGTGTTTTCAATCTATAACCAACTGGCTCCAAAGCACGGTGGCATGGTGAGGGGCACAGTTCAAGGCACCAAGCAAAACAATAAGAGCAAAAAGGGGAACAACAAGCCTCTCTTCCACCCTTATATTATATGTTATTTCCTACCATAGGACAAGTGTAGCACTCATACCATCTTCATGCCCTCCCTCTTGACAGCTCAGGATGTTTACAAAGGGAAGACCCTGGCCCCCTGCTAGGTCTACTAGTTAAGCTTCTAAATTTCACAAATTAACACAATGACTCAAACCTTACAACATTCTATGGTGTAAACAACTGCTATAGGGCATGTCCTCTACACCCTAGGATGCAGAACTGCTGAGTCACTTAGTTAAGCTTCTAAACTTCTCAAGTTAACACAATAATTACAATTCACCTCATCAACTTTGTAACCAGACATACATTTTTAAACCAGTTTTCAGACAAAGACATGCTTATTCTTATCATTTCACAACTTGAACATAATAACACAGAATTAACAATCCTTAACAACTAGTATGAAGTTTCTCAACACTGCTTTACATTAGAACCATAACATTATGGCATCCCAAGTACTCATGTACATCCGTTTTTGTAAAAGGCATTAGTTCATTTCTAAATAAACAGTTTAACCACTGCTGAGAAGTTCAAGTTCCAAGTCTCCTCCAAGAGGTAAGGCAAACTCTTATCTGCAAGCCCCTATACAAGTGAAAAGTCACACATTTCTAACATTTAATGGCAAAAGATAAACATTTCCATTCCAAAAGTCACAAATAGTGGATACAAAGAAATGGGACCAAAGCAAGTCCAAAATCTAGCAGGGAAAACATTAAGTTCTGGAATTCCTGATGCAGCATCAAAGTCAATCTGCGGCAAATTGTGCACTCCAAAGGGCTTGAGTGCACCCCTATGGCACTTCTTTTGCATACAGCTACTATGGCTTTTCTCTTGGACCCATTTTTTCTCTCCTTTAGTTTTCCTTAGATGATTCATGTTCCTTGCTTTCTCAAATTTCTGGTATCTCCACTGCACCTTCAGCTTTGCACTTGCAGTTTCATGCACTGCCCTCTCAGCCTGGTCTCCCAGGATTTCTGAAATTGAGGTGGAAGCATTCTTAACCCTGTAACTGTTGCATTTAGCATACTCCTAAAACCAGCACCACGTGGATGATGCAAGGCCTACTGCCAGCTGGAGAATTAGCAGGCTTCTCTCTCTCTCTCTCTCTCTCTCTCTCTCTCTCTCTCTCTCTCTCTCTCTCTTTCAGCTGTAGAGGTCAAATGCCTAGATCATTGAGCATTCCAAATCCAATTCTGAAAAACAAATTTTCTAGACCTCCAACAGTCTGAAACACGGTTCTCTATGGATTTCTACTCAAAGCAAATTTTCACTTTTGCAGTTTTGAGGCTAAAAATGTCAGAAACTTGCTTCTTCTTTTGATATCCACTGACCAACTTTTCTACCCTACTGTTTCTCCTCAGCAATCAAAATCACCTCAGCTCTATATTCATAGTCCACAGTTTAATGATGTTTCCTTTTTGATCTGACTCACAATGTTTTAAATCATTCTGCTGACCTCTTTGCTCTTGATTCCTGCTGACCTTTTTGCTCTTTATTCTCAATATAAATCTGACTAAAAGCCCCCAACAGTCACCATGCCACCCTTCAATATTTGACTACCTTGAAGTGTTTTCTGCTAGCTTACTTAGTCTGTTACCCTTAATCTCAATCTCAGGCAGTCTCTGGACATAGAGGAAAAACAAACCAAAGATGGTATGAGTGCTACACTTGCCCTATGTTAGGTAAATAACATATAATATAAGGGAGGAAGAGACACTTGCTCCTCCCCTTTTTGCTCTTGTTTTTGCTTAGTGCCTTTGTTACGCCAAGCCATAACAAAGATCATCTGGAGTCCAACATCCAATGGTGTCCTTATTCCTGAGTTTGGTCTTTCCAGCAAGATTTCTATCAGACTTCTGTTCTTCTGAGCTCTGACTGGAATCTTCTGGCTTACGCTGTTCCAATTCTACTCTTTCAGGTGACATCAATGAATCCTTCCAATGTTTCCCCACAAGTCATTTTAAAGGCTCTTGAACCCACCTGTTCAATTAGTCACAGTAAACAACTCACTTCTCTGGTACCAAATTCTGTCTTAGTTACTTTTCTCTTATTGCTAAGACAAAATACTCAACTCCAAAAATTAAGGGAGGAAAGGCTTATTTAGCTCACGGTTTGTGCAGCTCTCAGTCCAAAATCAGCTGACGCAAGTCAGGTTGACATGGTGAGGGGCAATAGCTCAAGGCAGCAAAAGACAACAAGAGCAGAAAAGGGGACAACAAGGCTCTCTTCCTCCCTTATAATGATGCAAGCTACCTGCTATAGGATGAGTGTAGCACTCACGACATCTTCATGCACTCCTTTTGTGCAGGCTCAGGATGTTTACAAATTTAGGACTCTGGCTATCTGATAAGTCACTTAGTTAAATTTCCAAACTTCTCAAGTTGATACAATGAATTAACCATCACAATACCCTAGAACACAAACAGCCACCCTAGAGCATGTCCTCTGCAGCCAGGATGAAGAACTTTTGAGTTCCTAAGTTTCTGAGCTTCACAAATCAACACAATGAATTAAACCTGACAAGAACTGAGGGCGTAAATGGCCACCCTAGGGCATGTCCTCTACAACTTAGGATGTAGAACTGCTGAGTCACTTATTTAGGCTTCTAAACCTCCCAAACTGACACAATATATCAACAGTGGCATCAGAAAAAAGGTCAGGATGATCTTGTTGTGGTTCACTATCTAGCTTTAGCAATCCTGCTGTTCTCTTCAGTTCTGTAGATGCTTGCCACACTGAAGACCTTACTCTTCGCCAGTGTACAACACTGTCTCATAGCTGAACATGCCAGCATGCTGTTCACTGCACTTGACATGTTCTCCTATCTCCCATCCAATTGTATAAACAATGACTGCTCCTCCTTCATAATCCCGCTTGTAATTTTAACCTGACCTTCTCAGAGGCCTTGCAAATCTTGGCTAAGGATTGCCTTCACTGGGCTTCAGTTGTTGACTTCTGCTTGGAAACTGTCACATTATACTGGATTACCTGCTCACTTGTCTTTCTCAATCCCACCGGGCTGTGAGCTCTCCAGAGCAAATAGACAACATTTTTCACCACTGAATCTCCAGACCCAAATCTGTTCTGTATATATTTGGAAAACAACAAGTATAGTTAAGTAGATTTTAAAAGTTCATTTACAGCCAAACATGACCTCATGAGAAATGAATCTCTAAATAAAGAATAAATGAAAGAGAATTAAGCTCATTATTCAATATTAAGGTGTATATCACTAAACATTTTATATTTATGCTTTACTTTCTCTCAAAAAATTGGAAAATGTTTTACCATCAACACATGTTTAACGGCTATATTGAGACTTCATTTTTTAGTCATTTGTATTTTATTACATGACTTACTGTGTTGTTTTGCATAACTAGTTAAGGCTAAAATTGTAAGAGTTTGGTTTTATCTATCGATTCTTACAGTTATGGTACTCTAGTGAATTTGAAAAGAGAACAGAACCATTCACTTTGGCCCTAATACATTATTTTTACTAATGTCCTATATAATAGTATATAAATGCACTAAGGTAGTATTTCACATTAGCCTTCAGGATAGTAAATATTAAAATTTTCTGGTCTTATAAATATTTATTTTGTTTCCATTTTCTTCTTTCTGCTTATAATTATGAATTTTACTCCAACCACATTGAAACTTGTGTCAGATAATATAACATCTTTATCTGAAATAAGAAAATTTTCAAATCCATATTTTGAGGTTTACTTTGCTAACTACAAAATAATATTTTTATGTAAAATTCATAAAATATCAATTTTATTACTCTTGCTTGAAATAAGATGTTTATCAACTAACAAAATGTATTCACAAATGATGCTCTAATGAATTTGTTTTCCTCAGTAACCAATCACTACTAAGGCCCACTGTACTGTTCACAGCTTATCCAGAATACTTGCAAAGATTACTGCTTATAGGATTTGCTTAGATTAGTGTAGCTGTGTGGAAACTGAGCTTGCTGTTTTGACACAAATTGTGTTTTTGGTGATGACTGACCTAACTAAGCTAAAGGTTTCATGTTTTTAAATAGAATCCCCTGCAGTGTGTCACTTGGCCAAATACCTTCTCAATGTAAAGATTTTGATGCTTTTCTTTCATACTGGGCTTTTCTTGTTCTTCCTTTCCTTGGTTGTAAAGACAAACCAAGTCAACTGTACCCTTGACAATCACAGCACATTTAGCAGGGATCAGGTAGCCTGCCTCTGCCAGGTTTCTCAAACTTTGTGCTACTCACATATGGAGCTGATAATTATTCTTAGTGGGAGGCTTTCCTGTGCTTTGTATGATGTCAAGGAGCTTCTCCAACCTCCAACCACCAAATACCAATAGCACCATAAGCATGGTGGGATAAGAAATCCTGTTCAGATGTTGCCAAATCACTATAGAGGTTGAGGGTGGAACTGTCTCCTGTTAAAATCTGTTGGGTCACTCCAACACCTCTAAATTAAGGCAAATTTCTAGGTAACATTGTCTTACATATGTGATCTCTTCTGACCTGAGTTTTGTTTCCTATATAAGGCATTATGGTTATGCAGTTATGTCTCAAGTCATACTGCATTGGATTGGCCTACATTTTTGATCATATCACTCGTACCCACAATTCGAGTGAGCCTTTGCTACTTCCAGCTAAAGGCAGGCACTCAAACCATGCTCCCTTTTACCTTCCTCAGATCATTGCTTGTGTGATTCGTCCCCTTGCACTGACAGTTCTCAGCTTTCCACGGAGTCATTCCTTTAAGATATATGGACCCTACTAATCTCATGTATAGAGAACATTAATAGTTGAATTTGCAAAAGCTTAGGATGAATGTGATTTGGGAGGTCTTCCTGGGGTGGGGAGATTTAGAGATTCATTGGGCACACGACATAAGATTTCACATAGGAGGAATGCATTCAAGATATCAACATACAGTGCGGTGATTGTAGTTAATAAAAATGTGTCTCCTTGAAAATCATTAATATACATTGTGCTCTCATCACAAAATTCAGTGAGACAGTATATAGGCTAGCCAGCTTAATCCATCCACTCCACAAAGTGTACATGTTTTCAAATATCATGCTATTTATGTTAAATACACAATTTTGTCAATTTAAATAGATTTATTTAAAGAAATGAAACAACACACTGCTGTGCTCTTAAAATAATTTTAAGACGTATTTTAGAGAAAAATAAAACCTCTATCCCTTAATCCTATTTCCCTTAGATACTGATTCATGTGGTGGCCCCTTTACAAACACAAAATCTCTCAAAATTAGTATCTATTTAATCTCTGCATTGCTCTGCTCTCCTATGCTCTCTAATCCACTTGAACTAGGTGTGCACAGCTCCCAGAACAGTGCAGCCAAGCTAAGTGCAGGACCAGGTAAAATAGATCTCCTTGCTAGCACAAGATTCTCTTGCACGTTTCTGAAATTGTCAGTATCCCCATGGTGCTCCCCTGTCAGCAGACGGAGTAGAAAATGGGTCATACCAACACTTCAGTGTGTTGCCTTTCTCTCTCAGTCTTCCCTCCACAGTTCTTTGCTTGACACAGAAAACATTCAGATATCTCTCTTTCTCGTTTAAAGAAAAAGAAAAAACAAAAAACAAAAAAAAAAACAAAGAACTTGTTCTATGACATTCTATTTCTTCCCAGTGAGTGGGTTCAGAAAGATCTGCCAAGATAAGTGAAATGTAGAA
Source organism: Cavia porcellus (assembly GCF_034190915.1). Classification (NCBI taxonomy): domain Eukaryota; kingdom Metazoa; phylum Chordata; class Mammalia; order Rodentia; family Caviidae; genus Cavia; species Cavia porcellus. The sequence continues at coordinate 77,251,201 of NW_026947490.1, forward strand.
TCGGTTTCTTCTCAAGGGCTTGGCTCTTGCAATTCAAATAAAACTTGCCTTCAGATCCCAGTGTCTGCTGAGGGTTAGGCAACATTCTTCTGTTGACTCAGTTAAATTGTCTGTATTCAGCTGTGTGCACTCTCAGCTGCTCATTCCACACAGCCACACATCTTCGTTTCACAACCTAGTGTGGCCGGGGGCAAGGATGAAAGTCTCACTAAGGAAGCAAAAGTAAGATACGTCCTGTAGCATCGTTATCCTGATCCACATCAGGACCCTCCGAGCCTACCTATCAGTGTATTGCTAACAGGGATAAAAATAGGCAAGACAGAAAATTGTAAATGAAGATAGGTTTTATCTATTAGAAATTAGGAGGAATACAGAACTCCTGGGTTTCTGTTTGCTTTCTTTGTAGTTCTGGTTGAAAACTAGACCCAGAAGGTCCACCAAAGCCAGTACTCAAAGTGGCCTTCTCTAAAGTGATACATATAGCATAAACTCTGCACTTTCTGGCCCAGAAATTCACAGTTCTGACACTTTGTGACACTTCACTTCACTTTGTGACATTCTGATCCATAAGCAGAAAGAAAGAAAGAAAGAAAGAAAGAAAGAAAGAAAGAAAGAAGTAATAAAAAAGAGGGATTAACCATTCTCTTATTCCTAATACAAAGATTTTATTTTTCAAACTAACTACATAAATGAAATGTAAACCCTGTCTATGATGAATTTCAGCTATACAATTTGCAAGTCTAACTGTGTTTTTGAGTTGGACTTATTATTAATACAAAGGTAGTTATTAGAAGTGCCATACAGGCTCAACATCTGGGCTGGGACCTGAAGAATGGAGCATCCTGTATGACACCTGAATGTATCATCATGCTAGAAATGCTCATAGCTGGAGACAGGTGTACATCCCAAGGAGACAGAGAGTGTGTGTTTTTATGACAGAATATCAGCACATCTTGAGATGAAACACTAAACCAAACTAAATTTAAATTTGCACCACTTTAAATTTTCATCTAAAAGAGATCTGCCATTTTCATCTTACTAAAATAAATCACAGATTTACTATTTTGTTTGTTACTGTGACTTGTTAATTAAATCACAATGTGGTTATGTTTATTAAGTTACAAATTATACCTTTTGGGGTAGAACAAATTCTGAAGTGGAACGTGTTTACTTGCTGTTTCCTCCCATCTGCTTAGGGGAAGATATAATTAAATGTAACAAAGCAAAAGGCAAGTCAATGTGAGGAGAAAACATTGTAAAAATTTTTCTTCCAGCTGAATAAAGCTGTAACATTCTACAGGCAGGCAAATTACTACAGTTAAAGAGTGAGCTTGAATCTAAAACAAGATTTCAAACTAGGAAATTTTATTTCAAAACCTCTTTGCCTAGGCTTTCAAAGCGGTCTAAAACATAATGAGAAATTAAAAGAATCCCATTGTCTCCTAATCTACTTAACCATCTTCCCCTCATTAACGGAAAGCACCCATGTTTTATGAGCAAATGGAAAAGTAGTCCCCCCAGGTAGGGGTGCAATCACTGGACATGTGCTATAGGCTAGATTTCTGCTTTCCACGATAGCAACCACTAGCTACATGTATGTATTTGAAGTGTCAAATTAATTAACTAACTTTAATCACAGTAAAATAAATGAAAGCATTGATCTTTCCCTAGTCACATTTTCAGGGCTCAGTGGCCAAATCCAGCTAGTGACTACTATGTTGTATGACAGATATAAAACATTTCCATCTGCAGAGAAGGTAGCGTTGAATAGCACTGTTTCAGCTGCATGTAAGAGGAAGTGCATCTTCTTTGGTCATTTCTAAAGTACTTTCCAATGGAATGTTCTATGGTGGTGGAAATGTATTATTGAAAGAATTCAGAGGAGAGCAAAAGACAGAGACAGAGACAGAGAGAGATAGTGAGCCTGACCCTGAACCTCAGGTCTGAGGAAAGCAAAAGACACTACCTCTATGGCGTGAACATACATATTGACATATTCTCTTAAAATATTTCCCTTTTTTGATTGTAAAAGTACAAGCATTGTAGAAATCAATATGCCAATGACTCAAAAGATTAAAGCTAGAAATTCCAGTGATCCAGTCCTGTCACTTCTAGGTATTTTCCTAAAAGAAGTAAAGATATCTCACATTTAAATGCTCACCCCACTTTAAGTCATGCCTCATACACACACTGAGTCCATCTGTTCAGCATCATGGGGTTTTAGTGCCCAGGAGCCTGGCCCGCCTTGCTGGCTGTCAGCAACACACCAGTTTCTGTTCCAAACAACTCTGGCTGACCTCGTACACTCTGTTCCTTTGAGTAAGATGACAAAGGTAATGTTTCTTTTTTTTTTTTTTTTATTTCGCTGAATATCTGACCTGCATTTTATCTTTTTGGTAAGAAGTAAAAGAACATTTTATTCCACTTATGATTGATTTTGAAGGAAGATTGTGTTTCTCTGCATAGGCAGATATGATCTTGATTTTATATTGGGTCAAGGTTTTCTTTGTACAATAAAATACATTCCATGTTGATGTGTTGAACATTATTTTGTATATTTCAGTTCAGATGTAATTCAGATGTATATTGTATACACAATCCATATATATATGTCATGTTTGAAATAAGCTTGTCCTGATACTTTTGTTCTGGGGAGTTAGGAATAGTCTTTTTAAATAGAAAAATGAATACTTGGATGAGGCTATTTTCAAACATAAAATCTTGTCAAAATCCCTCTGCTTGGTTTCTGTTCAAAATATAAATTTGCAAAGTGTTCAATTCAGATCATGTGTTATTCACACTGAATATTACCTGTTGAATAAAAACAAGAATGTCTGAATTTAAGACATTTCCCTGATTAGTGATAAATTTTTTCCCAGAAATATCACATTCCCCATTGAAATAAATATACCAGGTAAAATCACAACTGCCAGCTAACTACTGACTTCATGGTGTAAGTCAGTGGAAAGAGCCTTTTGATCACCACCCTGTTTTGAATACAGTTGTGTGTCACCAGTGTGGTCACTGCCACCACCATGTAATGCTCTTTCCTTTTCACATTTCTTCTAAATTTCATGGATATCAAAAGTTGTCAAAAAACTTACAATACTTTAATATCCAACAAACAAACAATAGAAAACAGTGTTTTGTAGATTGTTTGTGCTCCTCCAGAAAGAAGGAGAACCCGTCTAAGTCGGTAGAGAAAGTTTCATGAACCGCACGAATGATTTCAGAAAACTGTTTATTTTCTGCTTTAGAGGGCAGACAAGAGTCTTGTTTGAGGACAGCCTCCTGTACACCTCGCAGAGAAGCTGCTGTCCAGATGCTGCAGAGTCTTGTGGGTATATCTGGGATATGGAGACAGTGTACAGTGAAGAGGTGTCCTCTTCCTCTAGGACTCTGGATCAAAGGCGGTTTATTTTCTCTATTCCACAAGTATTTCTGGAGAGTCCACTCTGTTCAGACATTGTTAGAAGAGAAGAGTTGTGCAAAATACTTGGTGAAGAAAACTCCTTGCATTCTGTAGTACAGCATTATACTGATACTTAATATTATTGTTCTACATCCTTCAAGATTTTTAAGAGGCCAGATTTCATGCTATCTATTCTTTATTACAATACAAATGTATCTTACATTTTAGCATCCCAACAAATATTCACAAATTAGGTGATAGATACTTTTTGGTAGGTAAATAACATGTTTTATCATTTTGTACACTCCTGAATCAGAAACATATTTGGAGTTAGGTGAGAGAGCTTCCAACCAAGATTGATGTACCCCACAAAACTATTTTTCAAAATGGACAGAGAAATAAGACATTTCCACAACAAAGAAGACCTGAAGAAGTTCATAGCCACCAAATCAGCACTCCAAAATATGCTGAAGGGTATGCATGGAGGCCATAACTCCGTGAACTCCAATAGAATGCATCCACCAGGCAAGGCAAGCAATTAAACAGAGGAGAAAGAAAGGGAACCAACAACACTAAAATAACATGACAAGGATATGTTGGTTCACACAGTTGTAACCATCAGTGTTAACAGTCGTGATTCACCAGCAGATTGGCAGTTTGGTGCAAAACGTGAAAAGATGTTACCATGAGGGCCCAGGACAAGCATAGAGGCTCCTGTAGCTGAGAAATGTTGTAAGCCAAAGAAAGAAAAACTGTGGATGAAAGCAGGAAAAAGCTCTGTGCTCTTATGCATCAAAGGGGTGGAATGCTGAGCCATGAGCAGACAGAGTTCACAGAGACTTTGGTAACAAACCAAGACCGGGTGAACAGAAGCTTGGTGACCAGTTAAGGAGTTTGCTATTTTCCTGAAAGCAAGGTATGAAAATGTTCTAAGCAGATGAGGTTCTTAACTCAATCTATATTTTCAAAAGAAAGTTTGGGGGAAGATATTTATGAAGGTAGTAAGGCTCATTAAACTTAAATTATCTTGCTAGTTTAAAAAGCTCTGTGGTAATATATTCTCTAAGCTCATTGAGTTGTCATTACACAGGTTTCCAGTTTTATGAAATGAGATTGTGTTCCAGCCAAAGTAGAGGCTCACATGCCATTATTTTTCTCTCATCCAAGGTCTTTTCCATGCACTGTCTGGTCTAGACTTTCTTAACCGTGACACTCTTGGCATTTAGGGCCAAATAATTCTTTATTGAAGAGGCTGTCTTGTACATTTTAGGATGCCACAAACCTGTCCTTCACATAGATGCCAAAAGTCCACTAGCCCTCTGCCTCATGTCCTGTTGTGATGATCAAAACTGTCTCCAGATACTGCCATGATTGACCTCGACCAGAAGTATTGATCTAATAGCAGCTAGGAAGCAGCATTCCTGTTGAAGTGCGTATTAATTCTGTAGGAACCAGAAAGGAGGAAGGGCCTCAAAAGCTGTCCCAGAAGGATCTTCCCTGAGCCTGAGTTTTTCAAACAAACACAAACACAAAAAACTACTTTAAACCATGGCAGAATTGCCTTGATATTATTTATCCATAAAATATACCTCTCAGTCATTATGCTTAAATTTAGAAGAAATTTAGAGATTGGAGAATTTGTTTCTCCCTCCAACATGTTGTGAAGGGACATGAAAAACCAAAAATATTCTGTAGTTTTGAGTTTATTTCTCTCTCTTCTAAACTGTCCTGAACATTTCTTCCAGATGCTTTCAATTCAGAGATACAATGTCTGATAATGACAGATGTTCTTATTTAGAAAAAAAAATCTGGTGATCATTAATCCAAACCTGTCATTTAAGGAGCTATGGGTTGTAGGAAATGTGACTTCTGCTCAATCAAATTCAGTGCATATCCACGGAGGTGACAAAAAGAAGACTTTCTCCAAAAGCTTGACCCAACATCCTGCATTCAGACCTACTATGCAAAGAGACTGCTCAGCTTGGTTTTAAGACTGAAAATCCAATAAAAGCATGGCTGCATCCATATTTCGAGTTATTATTCTAAAGTAATTTATTTATAATTCCATTGAGCAAGACAGATACGTAGTATTATCCCCAGATAAGTGCTGTTTTAGTGGCATTCCTCACGGAGATAGATATGCTCTTCCACTTATCCTGAGGAAATCTCAAGTACCGGTGGCAAAGTCAGGGGCATCTCTTGTGGGATCTGAAGAGAGACCTGCTCAGGGAGCCTCTCCTTCCTTCCCCAGAGTGCTTGGCATCCCTGCTATTTGACCTCATGTCTCCTTGGTTGTGGTGACACTGCCACAAGTTGAATCAAAAGAGCTCCATCACTAGTTGTCATCTAGTTGAGAAGCAATTTATGTATAGATAGATGTAGACATTTGGAACCAGTTTGCAAGGGCTGGAACCCTTTGCATGACGAATTAATCTCTATATGTCCCAGTTTTACCATTTCTAAAATAAAGACTGGAACTAAGCCTACATTGCTTTATTGTCCTAAGGAAAAAATGAGTTTCTATAATTCATCAGTTAATATATATGTAAGAACGAGTTAGTGCATTTTAATAACTATATTTATATTTTTGTTATTAGCCTGGAAAGTCCAGCTATTTTAACCAAAGTACATTTGAATATATATAATGTATAAATATATATTATAATATATAATATATAAAAGAAAAGATAAATCCTAGAACAGATTTATTTGGATGACTGTGTCTGCGGTATGGTTGATACACTGTGCCAACATGTACCTATGAGAACTTTAGAAGTTTAACTGAGAGACAGCAGGAGCCAGGACCCTTACTTTGTAAATATCCTCATCCTGTGCAAGAGGAGGGCACAGAGATTTCCTGAGTGCTACACCAGCCCTGGGGGTGAAAAGTGACCCGTTTACCACATAATGGAAGAGAAGAGGCATGGTCCTCTTTTGCTCTGGCTGCTGCCTTGAAGTGTTGCCCCTGTGCCATGCCACCCTGCCTTGGAGCCAGCTGATTATGACATGAAACCTCACAAACTGTAAACTAAAGAGTTTACACACACTACACAAACCAAGTAAACCTTTCTTTCCTTCATTTTGGGTGTTGGGTGATTTTGTCCCAGCAACAAGAGAAAAGCAATCAAGGCAATCTGTAAAGCCCACATCATGGAAAACTGCCTATAAGCCAAAAATACAAACGAAATACAAACCCATTCTTAGCTACTACTATTTGAGAAACTCCTATTATATTCATGACCTATGCTGTACATTATTTGGGAGACTGTAAAGAAACATAAGACCTAATACTATTCTCCATGGGAGCATCTACACTGAAAAACTGCAAACATATTAAAATATGTATTAGTAGGCCATCTACAGACTGCTGCTGGAGTGGGGACAGCCTTACCCAAGCCTGTCTGTGTGATTCAGGGCCGTTCAGGGACCACAAGGGGGAGAGAACAAGGCCCTGCCAGGATGTGCTCTCCACCTGGAAAGCGTATCAGTTTCATTGTTTCTTTGGGTTGGATTTTATTCTTTTGTTTTAAGTCAAGTCCAATGTCATGAGCAGCTATTTAAAAGTAGCAATACATATTATGGTATCCATTTTGGATTTACTATTAGCTTATTTTGAAGTCCTTTACTACATTCATTGTTTTGCTTTTATTATTTCTACTCTATTCTGTTCTGTTTGACTTTTACTATATCCAAACGTATCTGCAGCTATTTTGAAGACAACAAAAGGCATTATAGCAACTATTGCTGATTTTGTAAGGTTTTGAAGTCCTGTATCACTTATACTAGTTTATTTTGATTGGTGTTATGCCCTTTTATTTTCCTTGGTTTTAACTTCTTTAAAATTATATATATATACACAAAATTATATATATATACATATATATATATATAGTGTCAGTTTCAACAGAGTGTATTAGCAGAGTCAGCTACATGGCACTGACAGGAAGTACTAGGGAAGCACAAAAGAAGGTCCTTGTTGCTCACTGGGGTGCTTTAAGAGGTGCTTTGGACGGACATGGTGCATCTTTAGCCTGTAGACCAGTGTGGCCCTGCTTTGGGATAATCAAGGAAAAGCTTGAGCAGAGGCACAAAGAACTTCAGAGTGTTCAGAAACAAAATCCCATTAACAGGAAATTCAGGAACACATCTTAAGCAGAGAATGTCACTTCTTAGCTACAAATTACTTGGCTTTAAGGATCAGAAAGCCATGTAAACTACTTTAAATAAACAGTAATGTGTATGAAAGTAGGTACGTCTCTTCAACCCAATCAGATAAGCACGCTGAAGACCGAAACTAGAGATCCCTCGGAGCCACAGTGCACATGCTCAAGAGCACACAGGGTAAGGGAAAATGATCCATGCGGCCCTCTCAAACTCTCCTCTCCTCTTTCCACCCATGCCCTGCAACTTTCATTGTCCTGTGTTCTTCAGTTTTCACAAAGCACAACTCAACCAGAGTCTAAGTGCTTTCAAGCTCAGAGTCCACAACTAACTAATCCAATATAGACCAAATTCTCAATACACAGTCAAGTCATCCAATTTAAATAAAGTATCTGTACCTACTTCCTAAGCTTTAGTTAGCAATGGGGTGGAGATATGCCTGTACAAAGCCCCCCCCCCCATTGCTCTAGAACTGTGCCTTCATGGGAGAGAGAATGTGTGTGTGTGTGTGTGTGTGTGTGTGTGTGTGTGTGTGTGTGCACGTGCGCATGCACACATACATTAGAAGTACTCAATTCAAACTGTCCAAAAAGTAATAAAAATAAGATACTGTACCTAAAACAGAGCACCCAGGGAAGGATCTGTTAAGCAAACACCAATCGGATGTGTGCTCCACTGAGAAGTTAGGAAACTATGAGAATTACTGGGAGAAAAGGAAATTAGGAGAACATTTCAGAAAAATATAACACAAAGATAGGAATGTCTAGATTCAAGCTTTGCAGCAGTCAAAATTTCAGTGGTGGACCAGAGTACAAGATTGGCATGTGAATTGTGTCAGTGGAGATTGAAAAATACCCATTTAGCCCAATCATTGACAAGACCTAAGGCAAAAGAAGCAAATTCAGTAAGAACATTTACTGACTACAGCTACATTGGGTTTGTTCTTCCCAGGACAGGGGCCATTTACCGTGAGTCCCCTTTGGAGAAGCTGTGCCTGTGAACTCTCCTGCAGCTGATTATGCTGAGTTCTCCATGAAGGCAGGTTAGGAGGATGTGTGCCTGATCTTGTGCATACACAATCACTGAACTGCTAGATGAGTGCAGATTGGCTAGGGCACCAAGTGGGCTGCTTCTCTGACTCACTGAGACCTGAGGAGGGCATCTGAGTTCACAGCAAGCCACAGAATAGGATTCTTGTGTCAGTGATGTAGCTGTCTCAGATTATCTCAGCCCCGATGTGGAATAATTTGGCGTGTAATGCTTCCTGTTAACTCACTGACTTCCCAGGTGCAATGCTAACAGTCCACATAGTAGCAGACAACAGAGCAAGCGAGCCTCCCACAAAGAAGGGAAGTGCAACCCGGAAGAGAAGGCAGTCTCTAAAACCAGACTAAGAAAGCTCTCAAATGCTAAACTTTTAGCAAAATATTTTTTAAAATGTATTAGTAAATGAAACCAGGTGCCATGTAACCAATATATGAATACTAATATGTAACGCTGTATAGTTTGTCGTCATGACAAACTGGAACAGCTTTTCATTGCTGGAACAAAACACCTGACACCCATAAATTACGATGGGAGAGGGTTATTTTGGCTATCCAGTTTCAGAGGTTGCATTCCATGGCTCCAAAGCAGGCGGCAAGATGGAGAAGAGCTGCTCAACTCATGGCATCTGGTAAACTGAGTAGGGAAACGACTCAAGAGGAAATGGGCAGGGGCCAGACACACCCCAGTGCCATGCCCAAAGCTCACTTCTTCCAGCTAGACTCACTCACACAGCCCATTCAGCCCAGCCAGGCGATGGGGTGAGACCCTGACAATCCGCTGCCTTCTCCAGGAGTCTTTTAATCTAGTCAAGTAAAGTCAATCAAGATAAACCAGCACAGAATCTGAGAGTCCATCTGTAGGTGTTTCGTTAACCCAACTCATGAATACAAATTTAAAATAACGGGTTTCGTTTCTGAGCTTAAAGATGCTGATGTCATGGTATATTGCTGTAGGATTAAACAGGTTATAGAACAGAATGTGCGCACGGTCCCATTTGTGTACCTTGTGTGTGCGTGTGTATACATTCTCCTTAAAGATCCAGAATTGGAGAAATATCAAGACATAAAACTAATGTTACATAGTTATTTCTTTGAATGAGATTGTTTTGGGGGGATCTACTAGTCGTTTTTAAACAATTACAGCTATACAATTTTTATACTAACTTTTGGAGTGATTGGTTGTTGTTTGTTTTGTTTGGTTTTTATTTACTTTGTTTTGTTTTAGGAGAGAAAATGAAGATGAGCAGGAATATATATAATTGAGTACATTTTTCTTGTGGTAGGCAAAGCATACTAAACAGCTAGCATAGTGTGATTTTATTTTATAAAGCCAATTGGCGTGCTTGCTATAATTATTAGCTGCTACTATGCTGTTTTCCTGTAGGATGTGGGTCCACTTTGTGGTTATTCCTTGTGCAACTAACCAGAAGAGGCAACTTCTCCAGCATGAAAAGTAATAATACCACTGATGGGTGAAATGTTTTTTAAGTAGTGAACAGCACTTTAAAGGGGCAAAGAAAAACTGCAGGTTTCTTGGTCCCTGGAATATATATAAGGGTTGCTAAGAGACTACGAGTTCCAAATACTAACTCTCTAATCAGGGAACACAGCTGGAGATAAGGAAAATACTGACAAAACACTTATGTATCATTCCCTGAGTCCTAGATTGAGTTCTGCAAACCCCAGTAAGTTAGGTTCTCCTTCTGAAAGAGACAATGCCCTAGCTAAAGATTGTTAAGTGCTTTCTATCGTGGAGGACCTGAATTAAAGATCAACCAGACTTCTGCCAAAACACACATTTCCTCTGCAAGTTCACAGACCAATGGCAGGCTCCTAAACTGAGAAGATACAGTCCCTTGTCCAGCTGTTTTCCATCGTCCCTCATTCTGTCCTTTCTTTCCCCTATGAAGCACAAAACTCATACCTTTGATCCTTCCAATCCACCATCACTAAGTAGAAGCATCGTGCCCCATGCATGCACACCGAACTGCTTGTACAATGGATTACGGACAAGTGGCCTGGGCTGCGATAGAAGAGTTCAGATACTGAAACATATCACAGCTTCATGATTCCATTCTTCCATAGAATTAAACCCAGCAGATACAAAAACAAAAACTGTGACCACACAAAGGGGTATTTGGGTTTATAAAGGTTGCACCCCTAAGAAAAAGTATTCCTCAGGATAGAATTTTAAGCATTTTAACCAGGCAGGAGAGGGAATATTGAAACTTTACAGACACTTTAGGTGACACAATACTTTGAAGTTACCACTATCCATCTCACTACTGTCCACCACGCACAAATATTGTAATACTAATAATGACCATGAAAAGCCTGGAATCCTTAACTGACTTAAATCAGAAGTCAATGAGAGTCTCTTGGAAAACTATTTCCCTTTGTGTCCAATGAAATGGCAAAACAACTTAATTTCAGATCAGCTTCAAACTTAAAGTTGTTCATCACAATTAAAACATTGTAAGATTCTGCTCAGTATTAAGTATTACACAGCAAACTACGCATGCATCTTTATGAAACAGCTCAATATTGCACAGTAAGCTTAGCATATTTGAGGGAATATTTTTGTTTGTAAGAAAATCACACTGACTATAACAAACACATTTGTTTTGACTAGGCTACCTCCCACAGTGCAAAATGAATGAAAGGACAGATTGAAAACTCAGATTTCCTATGAGTTGGCAGCGTGCTTTTGAACCCTTTCTTGACCAAATTTACAATTTAGGGTCATCTGATTAATTCTTAATACATGCTCATCTTTCATTAAAGCGCCAAACACCTTGCTTTGGGCCTTATTGTACTTTCTGCTCTTTCCTTGTTCAAACTTTGTTTTCTCCAGAACATTCCATTATCCCCTCAATGCTTACATCCTGCGTTCTCTCCTGCTAAGCACCCAAGAAAGATATGTTTTCTTCTCTCCAGATGCCTTCAGTATCCTCAGTAGCTTTTTCCTTTAGGTTTCTACATGTATTCTTTCTCAGATAGCAAGCGAGGGCACACGCAGTCTGAACTTGCAGTTTCTCCTTCATTTTATGCCCTTACTAGTTTGAAATGTTTTCTCCTTTTAATGCAGTAAATAAACTCAGCAATCGTTACATAACTAAATTATTCTGCACGGGTCAGATCTGTCTGTGAGAGCTTTCTACATCTGAAATCGGGTTATCTCACCTCTCTCACTGGCTAAAGAAAACTGTCACTGAGTTGCGAGGCTCATTAGCTTGTCACAGAGAGTCCTCCCACAGCATATCGATCCCTGCTGATCCCTTTCGTTCCTGCTCTTGGTTTTCTAAGTATACGTTACTTTCTGTTCAACATGTTGAAATTCTGGCAGTTTCTGCCAATGTCGTGTTCACATGACTCCCCCCACACTTTCTCTTCCTGGCATAAAGTACAATAAACACCTCTTTCCTTAACTTCTCTAAAGTCGTGTCTCCTGCCCTTTTTTTCCCTGTACCCCACACCTGGATTTAATTCTGTCATTAAACCCTCCTTGCTTCTCTCTCATGCATGATTTATCTCTAGGTTTCCTTAGAGGTTCTCATTTATTTGACAATTTTTGAGCAGCTGAGTCTGAGTCTGAGCGAATTGTGCTTCTCATTTTTTCTTACTTATATCACAAAGATTCAGATGCCACAAAATCATGTGTGTGAGAGAAATTCATCTGTGCTATAAGACACTGAGTGAGAAAGGGCACTGGAAATCTTCAGTGACACACAATAAGATTATTATGATGAGATAATTTTATTCCATTAATCTGATTGAAAGAGGAAGAAGGTCAAGGATGGAAGCCTCTTTCCAACTTGGGAAGAGCATTAATCTCAAATCAGAACCTCACAATTGCTTTCCAATTGTGGGTAAAGGAAGCACTGGGAAAAGGCCCAGGCAGGCAAAGGCTGCTCACTAGTTTGCTTTCTTGGGCAGCATTTATCGTTTGGTCAGCACCATGATTTCTTGAACTCAGAAATTTTGGCCACTGGTCCCAGTTACGAGAATCTGGACCCTTTACACAAAGCACCTCAATTCCTCTGGCGTTCTGTCCCTCATTCTCTCTCCTGGCTGCATCTTCCCAGAGACTCTCCACTTAACCAGAGCTCGTCCTTATTCTGATCATGCTTCAGAACGCTGTGCTAAGCAGCCCACAGACATCACCTCACCTAATCGTACATGAGTCCCATGAGGTCAGTTCCATCCTTCTGTCCTATTTTAGGCTTCAGGGAGCCAGGATTTGAATTGATTATTCAATTTGTTTCAATGTGAGACAGATAGGAAGAAGTAGAATTGAGAGGAGAGGTAGAGCTCAGATTTGAATCACGTTTTCCTTGTATTTTATTAAAATTCAGTTTGATAAGGTTGCAGGGTGTTGTTTGTTTGTTTGCTGGTGCTGCGGAGTTAACCCAGGGCCTGTGCATGCCAAGCATTTTCTGCCACGGTCCCGCAGCCACACCCTTTGAACCAGGTTGTGACTGACTCTGGTTTTTGAATTTTCAAAAACTGCCTCTCCTTTGTCTGACTTGTTTTCTCAAACATTCCCTGTCCACCTTTATTGATGCCCACCATGCAACTATCCTATAAATAAGCTGTTTCATTATTATGTCTTTATTTTTATCTTTTGTTCATCTTGTATTTTCTCATTCTGCCATCAAAGTGAAATATTTTATGTTAATTCTGTATATATTATATAATTATATATTTATATTAATTCTCTATATATATTATATCATATATAACATAATGTATAATATAATATTTTATATTAATTATATAATATATGTTCCTAGTTTGATTGTATCAGGAGACAATGGGACCTAAAGACCTGAGTACAGTAGATAGTAAAGAGATTGACAACAGCCAGTGTTTACTGGACATTTGCTGTGTTCCAATCTCTTTGCTTTAAGCCTTTATGAACTGTCTCATCTGATCTTCATGTCAACACCATAAATTAGGTTCTTTAAGTTTCTGATATAAGTGAGAAAATCAAGGTTAAAATACAGTTCTCTTTTCCGCTATGCCAGCTGTTCTTTCCTTTTGAACAGTGGCTCCCCCTTTCACTTTCACAACAGATATTGTACATTTTAGATGTTATTTACTCTTTCAGTTTCTTACACTAGGGAAACAATACAATATTTACACATATGAGTCTGAATTATTTCACTTATGAATATGTTCCCAAGTTGCATCCATTTACCTATAAAAGCCTCAAGTTTATCCTTTGTAGCTGAGTAGTGCTGCATAGGAGATAAATAACTACACTACTAATCTCTGTTAGTTATCAAAAAGAATGCTTCAAGGTGGGCATGGTGGCACACTCCTGTAATCCCAGCACTCAGGAGGCTGAGGCAGGCAGATCATTGCAAATTCAAGACAGCCTGGGCTACAAAGTGAGCCCAAGGCCAGCCTGAACCACATAGTGAGATCCTGTCTCAAAAAATAAGGACAAAAAAAGAAAAAAAGAATGCTTTGTACTTTCATTGTTTGATTATTTGGTCATCTTTTTATGCCTATATCTTATAATATGAATAGCTAGTTTGAAGATAACAATACACAATGTATTAACCGTTGTTAATCTCCTATATTTTGTTTTGAACTTCTCTATCATTGTTTTTATTCTTTTTTAATTCTTAAAAAATAGGAAACTGAATCTTACCCTACTGGTGTGCCTGGTTCCCAGGCTTTGAGACATGGGCAGGAATTTACACACTGGTTTCCTGGGTCTCCACCTTGCACATGGAAAATAATGGGTCTTTTCTGCATCCATGACCAACAGACAGACAGATAGATACATAGACAGACATAGACAGAAGCAATTGGATATGTATCTTTTTATAAGAACAGGATAAATATTAAAAGACATTTATTATAAGGGATAAAATCACAATTATGTATGTGTCTTTTTTAGTTGACTATACTATGACACAATACCTGACACAATAAATTTAAAAAGGCGAGGTTTGTTTTGGCTCACAGTTTGTTGAAAGTTCAGTTCATAGTCAGCTGGCTCAAAAGAGGATGGATTCGCTCATGCAATGACACCCAGGAAGCAGAGAGCATGCTGGGAGGAACAGAAGAAGCAGATAAGCCCTTAGTCATGTGGTCATGCCCACAGTGGTGAGGCTTCACCTCTCAACATCAGAGCTATGAACTTATCAGTGGACTAAACCACTGATAACTGTCATGTCCCATGCTGTAATCACCTCCCTGAAAGTCCCACCTATGAGTACACGAAGCTCTGTGAGGTACCTAATTATAAACCATAAGTATATGTGATATATAGATACATGGGATATGTAAATCCAGTTGGTTGCTAAGAAATTTCCTCAGCTAAATAATTAGAGCAAGTCAGTTACATTCATGTGAGTTTGCTATATATGGAAGTCAAATAGCTTAACCCAAACTATGATGTTGGTTTTCCAGGGTACTGATGATATAAGCATATTTCTTTATGCTAGAGACAGAGATCAAAATCATGTTTTTATCTTCATTATAAAGTTATCATGATAGGCTTTATGTACACACCCGTGTCTTAGGCTTTTTGATGTTTGCCAGTATAACTGTCTGCATCCCTAGTAACCTCCCTATCTGACACAGTGTGGATCCTCATTATGTGTTTAGAATATTTCTTCTACTGATTTTCATTACATGCCTGGAATCTGAGTCTTGTCGATGTGAAAGATGTTCTAAGTTATCATGAAAGATTCATTTTATTGTTTTCTTTATTTTTTGAGAAGTTTATACTCACATATAACTCAGCAATTCAAAGGGTAAAAAAACACAAGGCAAACAAATTTCTCCACCTGTGTTCCTAGCCACCCAGCTATCCCCTCAAGGCAATAAAAGTTACCACTTAGGACTCAAAAGGCATTTTATGCATATACACATATAACTTTACATTGTCTTATCATCTTTCTGCAGCAAGAAAGCATGAATTTCAATCTCCAAAGCTTCAGGTGAACCTATAAACCAAATGTGACCAAGTTCACTCATGTGATTATTTATTTTCTGACTCTTTGTGCCTTCCTTTTTTCACTTTTAAGAGATCTGTTCCTTTTTAAGTTCTTCATCATCCACTGAAAGATATTGCATTGCTTCCGCAATCGCACAGCATAAAACACTCACACGTGCAAACCCCATGCTCCTTCTTTAAGATAGCTTTGTCACTAGAAGATAATGGCCAGACAATGGCCACCTTTCCCACCTACTTGCATGTAGCAAAAACTATGCAAATAGGTTTCAGGGGAGATATGACTTGGAGTTATATGTATCACTTTTAAATCAGGTATTTTAAGCAGTGTGGCTTTTTCTCTCTTTGTATTCCACGGAGACCTACACAGAGGATGTGAGGTCTGGGGAGTGAGGAGGCAGAGCCACCAAATGGAACAAAAGTGTCTGCCAACCACTCAACTTCCACAAGGACATGAAACCAAGTATAAGTAGTAAGACCTTAAGGTTTACTCTTTACCAAGATATGGTTACTCTAATCAATACAATGACCAAATTTCTCAACATAAATATGACATTAAAGAATTAAGAGACATTCTCTAGAACCACTGACATCCAAAGATATGAAGGCTGCTCCTGCCACTGACTGCTTCAGAACCCTCCTGGAGCAAGTGTCCGCAGCTGGCATCCCACTGCAGTAAAACACTACAGCTTGGTCACAAGCAGCAGGAACAGCAGCACAAGGAAAAAGGCACAGCCACAACCATACAGAGTTCATGAGAAGCATCCAAATGCACAAACCAGTCTGTGCCCTAAATGTTAGCTACAGTAGGGTCTAGAAAATGTGCTGTTAGAGCTCTTTTAGCCTCTGCAGGGCAGTAAAGCATGCTACTAGGAAGGGAGTTAAATTACTCAGTGACAATTTACCACAAGCTTCACTACACTATACATTAAATATTTTTACAAAAAATCATGCATGTGCATAGTAGGTCTAAGAAAATGCATTAAAATATTAAGAATGGTTTCCTATGAAATAGGATAACATGACAAACTTTATTTTGCTCTACAGTGAGCATACATTATTTTTATCACAAAGAATATTAGATCTATAATATTATAACAATTGTTGATAAATTCTTTTTTGTTTTTGAAATTATTATTCCATTCTTTTTATCTATCAAGATAATCATCTTCACCAAAAAAATACACTCAGAAAAAATGTTGAAAATAAGAGTTTTGCTAAATGTCATTCATCGCACTTCTCTGTCTTCTTTTCCCATGATAGGCTGTGTGCCCTTGGCCTCCAAAATAAATTGGAAACCATCCTAAGTATGGAAGTCATTCTTCTACATACAAATAACTGCATTCAGAAATGAATTATTGATTGAAATAAGTATATATTAGATTATTCAATGATTAGAAATGATGCAACTTCTTAATAAAAGTTATATTAATAAAATAAGATGCTATTGTTAAGACAGGCACACGAGAAAAATATAAAAATCCAAACCAAAAACTTAACCTTAGGAAAGGAAACAGTTTTGGCAGCTTTCTGAGGAGTAACATTCTTACTGCTCTCTTTTCACTGAACCAGACAGGAAGAGTGAATTTTTAAAAGGACCAGTTGGTGGCTAAGTCTAGCCAGTTCTAGAGTTTCAGGTCAGTGAAAGGAATTGTGCTTTTTCAAGCAACAGCCAGGATATTCCTTTCTGCCATCCTTTATCTCTATTCTATATCAAATGCTCTGTCTTTCCAGCCAGCCACACCGATTAAATGTCAGTAAAGAGCCACCACTGATGCTATAAACGAAATATTCAGAAGCTTGTTCTAATAGGGAATATAAATAATAACCTTAATGAAAATTCGTAGCCACTCAATTTATCATTTGAGAAGGTAGCAACAAATGATATTTTGTGTTGTTCTCAGGAGCTCAGGAAGAGAATCTATTAATTCAAAACAGATAAGTGCAAACATACAATATTATAATTTCCACTGAGATGTGTCAGTATATTGCAAGTTATTATCAATGTCCCTAACCACTAATATATTCTTAGACTTTTTCTCTATAGAAATAGAAGCCTCCAAATAATGTATTTACTCAGAACCCTTCAAGACTTGCCAGCAACTATCACAATAACTGTGACAGTTGCTATTTTTCCAGATCTCCTATTTTTATCACTTAATACCTCCCCATTAACCCATAGTGTACAACACACAGCCTAATCCATCCTTAAATCTTTTAGTGTTTGTGGCTGATTTAGCCAGTGGATTATGTGTCTCACAGAGGAAGACATCTACATGGTTTCTACACAGTAGTCACAAGAAGCTGTGCTTTGGTCTCCTACACTGCTCACCCTGGCAATACCCTACCCTGAACCTTCCTGCTGCGAATCACTTGCAAGGATTGAGAAGCTCAAGCCAATGTTGTCTGCATGCAGTATTTTGGTGATAGAACCACAGGAGCCCAGCCTTGCAGTCAGCCTTTCCTAGCTACCAGATACGTGGAAGGAGAAAGCTAGCTGATACCATCCCCCGTGCCTGCATTTTGAGCATTTCTAGCTGAAGCCTTAGTTATAGAGCAGTACCAGTGCCTCTATACAAGCCAGGAGATGCATAATCAAATGCCTATTGCTTTAAAGTAGCATGGTGGGAGGCTGTCTTATGCCACTGCCTCTGAAACAATAACTGACAAATAATTCCACATGCAGAACATAAATGTTATGTATTACAAATATGTACCAAGAAAAGAAAGGGGAACAAGAGACGTGTAGAGTGGGAAGGAAGGAAGGAAGAGAGAGAGGATGAAAAAGGGAGTTGAGATGTTACATACACCTGCTCACTCCCCACAATGTGAGCATTAGGTACTACAAACATAGACTTAATAAAATGTGTACATTATGTAATGTGTACATTATGTATACATTATGTAATATGAGTATTATGTACTACAAATATAGACTTAATAAAAGTAAATAATTAAAACACCAGCTAATATAACATGATGGAGAAAATTGAGTCTTAGTAACTAATTCCAAGGCTCCTTTCAGGGAGAAGGAGACTCTGCGGAGAGATTCTGGTAGAGCTTTGTGACACAAAATCCAGATTAAGTCTTACACCAAACTATTTTTTGGAAAAATTTTTAAAACGGAAAACAAATTCAGGTACACAGCACAGGGAGTTGGGAAGTGTCATGAGAGCTTCATAGAAAGGATCATCTTGAAGACAAAAAGAGACATTGGAGAAAAGACCTGTGAGTTTTCTAATGGAGATTTTTCCCAGTATAACTCAGTATACTCTGGATGCTAATTTCTATAAAAGACATGTTCCAATTCTCTTGTGAATTATTAGCATAGGCTTTACATTTTAAGATTTGCTGTAGAACAATAACGAAAAAGCAAAGTAGAAATAAATTCTGGGGCTACATTGGCAAGAAATGAATAGATATTGCATTGCAGGAAGAATATGTAGCTGTGTGACAAATAAATAACAGTCATGGAGCTTCTGATATGCCAGTCAACATTTTCTTTACAGAAAATTAAGACTGCATGGATGAAGAGAAGAGGTATTAAACTCTTTACGAATTTAACATTAAAATAAGTGTACAGATCTTTCCTGAAAGTGCTAGAACCACGTGGAATCCATTTTTGAAGCACTTCCCCTTCAGCATTTCACAATAAACTTTTAAAAAGCAGCTTGCAAATTGTGGTTTGGCCTTAAAACTTCTGATGTGTTCAGATATGGGACTTTTAATAAGTGATTGGATTGTGGGGTGCTGCAAACCCCAGAGGATTGATCTGTTGGTGAGTTCTGGGGTTGCATGTGTGGTAGAGAAGTGGGGCTGACTGAAGGTAGCAGTAGGGAAGTGGTTTGGAAGAGTGGATTGTCCCTGGCAGCATCTCTCCTCTCCTCTTGTCTCCTCTCCTCTCTTCTGTTCTGCTCTCCTCCCCATTCCTTCTCTCTCTCTCTCTCTCTCTCTCTCTCTCTCTCTCTCTCTCCCTCTCCCTCTCCCTCTCCCTCTCCCTCTCCCTCTCCCTCTCCCTCTCCCTCTCCCTCTCCCTCTCCCTCTCCCTCTCTTCCTTCCTGACTCACAGGTACTGAGCAGTTTTCCATTCCACCATGCCATCTCTGCCTTGAAAAGCCCACCAACCATGGACTGAACCCATTGAAACTGTAAACCAGCCTTATCCCCTCCCCCCACTTCCCACATT
Source organism: Cavia porcellus (assembly GCF_034190915.1). Classification (NCBI taxonomy): domain Eukaryota; kingdom Metazoa; phylum Chordata; class Mammalia; order Rodentia; family Caviidae; genus Cavia; species Cavia porcellus. Next base: position 77,270,979 of record NW_026947490.1, read on the forward strand.
ACACTTCATACTCTAGGAACGCCAAATCTGTTGATTCCAAATGGAATTTGCTTCCACTCATCTTTGTCTGCAACTTTCTATGCTTGTTAGCTCTTTCTCAGATATGCTCTTTATACTTTCTACTTGTCAAGCTTTCAAATGCTCTGGGTCTCCACCCAAGTGGCCCTTTCTTTAACTCCCTTAAAACACATCACTCATATTTCCATCCATATCTGGTAAGTATTCTGGTGCCTCAAGTCCACTGCAAGGTCTAACATACAGTATGAACTCTGCATAAATGTTGTGCTGCTGGATAAAGGGAAGGATGAATAGATGTGTCCGATGAATGCATGACAAAGAGATATTTGAAAAAGGATGACCAAAAGGACTTTATAGGAAGCCACATTCATTCTTAATCTTAATTCTAGCAAATCTTAAAAAGATTGTGAGGAAGGTGTATTCTACCTAGATAAATTTAGGAGCTAAGGGTAAAAGGGAAGGGGTGAAAGAAAGCTTTATGGAGATGGTGTGTTAATTTGAGCTAAAATTGTCATATTAAGGAAGCATAATTCTAATTAGTTATTAAAGTTACTAAGCAAACAAGGGAGAAAACCAGTAATGTTCTGTTTAAAGACTTTCATGTCAGGGAGAACAAGCAATCTTTAAAATAATATGAAGAAAATGCTACTAAGTTTGGAGAGATATGAAGTGGTTAAAATTTTTCAGGTTCAACTGTTGAGAAGGCATAAAAACTACTCTCATTTCTAAATATTTATATAAATTTAGATTATTTTGTTATAAAAATTAACAGATCCCATATTGTATCAGCTTAAAATACTGATATGTATATTTCTATAGTTAGGAATGTGGATATAGTCTACCACAAAAAAGTTTTGGAAGAATATTATTTATAATTCATTAAAATAGCACAGTTTTCTGAAACATAAAGAAAACATTGAAAATTCAGAAACTCTCAACTACAAAAGGTCCAGGGGGGTATTTGCAAACATAGTTAGAAGAGCAACCAAACAAAACAAAGTATAAAAAGCATTCACTTTCATCTTTCACTTTAAAAATGAATCTACTCAATTCTGAAAACTAATGTGCTTTAATTTCCTTTGAATAGAGCAGTATGTTTTTGAAGTCAGGCGACAGAAAAGCTGTTAAAATGACTAGAGCAAGGATGGCAAATTCTAAGTCTTCTCAAAACATAAGGAATAAAAATGGGAACAGAATTGTTTCTATACATTTGAGAAGCAGAGTGAGAAGTAGAAGGAAATAAATGTAATAAATGCAAGAGGTTTGAAGACAAAGTTGTGATGCTATAAATCTGAGTAATTCAGGAATATTTAAATCATTTTGGTAGATTGTTATACTTTACTATAGCAGCAATAGCCTGTTACGAAGTCTAGAGAGAGGAAAGCTGTGGCAGAAAACCTGAAAGCACCAGGACAAAAAAGCTTTCCTGAACCCTAGTTTTCTCCTCTGTAAAATGTGTAAATTAAGTGTATCTTGCCAAAACAACTGTGAGGACAAATCCATGATGTGTTGGTACAAGATAAGCACTTCATCAAGTAGACAGTTTTGTTATTATCAGAGTGTTTGATGCACAAATAAAAGAAATTTTAAAAATACAAAAGAAAGAGAATCACAGAACATGGAGAATTGTAGAAAAATCTGTAAACTAATTTTTATGCTGCTCGACTAAGGAGGACGTAGTCATAAAAGAATGTCCTTAGAGTAGAAACATGTGATATTCTTTCTTGCCACTTGTCACAGTGTAAACAGTCAAAAGCCAATTAACAGCAGTAAAATAAAAACCTGATGTCACCAGCACAGGACTTACTAGTAGTGTCCTTCCAGAGTCATATCTCCTCTATTCTTTGTCACCTTTGCCCCAATCCTAATGCCAGGTAATGTCATTTTACCGAAATATATATATGTATTTAAAGAACATAATAAAAATAGAATCATAATAAAATGGAATGTAACTTTTATTTTGATGATGGTGGATACACAAACTTACACACATGACAAAACTGCACACACAAGTAAAACAGACATGAGTAAGATTAGTGATTCTATCTTTGCAGGCTGTTGTTATTGAGGGAGGTGCAGAATATCTCTGCATTTTTTAAAATTATATGAGTTATAGCTATATAATAACATACCAAAATAAAGAAGTTAAATTATTTTTAAAAAGCTTTGACCCCTAATTAATGTTCCTAGTTATCAGGTTATAAGATATGTAAACATTACTTAAGCAACTTAAAAGTTCAATATTTGATATGAGAAAAAATGTAATTTTCTCTCTCAAGACAATTCTGAGAAAATTAGAATGATTTAATAACAAGTTTAAAAACAGTCCTATATCTCTTCCATGGTTTTATTGCCATGTAAAACTAACAGGAGCAAAATATTCTACTTTTATGCAAGTTTTAGATTTTTAAAAGCTAGTCTGTTTTGAAATTTCTAAACTTCTACTATGACCTTGCCATATTAGTTAAACAAACACTTAAAATAAATAGTGTTTAACTAAATTAGGTATAATAAGTAATGTCTCAGTCAAAGGAGATAAATGCATTCAATGATACAAGCATAAATTTTGCATGCCAGCTTAAATTTTAATTTGTAGATATTTAGCTAATTTTAAGGTTATGAATTAATATTAATTTTAATTCATTAATAAATAATCATTTGGAAAGCTTAAGCTTCGAATGTTTGTGTTCTTGTTTACTGCATTGTATAGCAGCCATCTATCTCTCTTGTTACTTTTTACTGGCCGCTTAGGGAAAATACTTGATGCTCAAAGTTGGGAAACGAAAAGTTTATTTCTTACAGGTTTTGGAAGTTTCAGTTCATACTCAGTTGGCTCCAAGGTAGGGTGGCGGGGCCATAGTTCACAGCAGCTACAAAAGCAAGGCTGAACTCAGCAAAAGAGAGAGAGAGACAGACATTCAGACAGAGACGTTCTTCCTGCCCTTACAGCATATCCTGGTTCCACCTGTAGGTGGGTATAGCGCTCACACCACCAATCAAAGTACTAGACAATGAACCAATCACAAATGCTAGATTTGGACAAGTCCATAATTGCATGAGGCTTGGGGCCCAACTGACATAAACCATGACACCATCAGTTAGCATATTTCAAACTACAAATGAGTCTGGGTTATGCAGTTTGTATTCACCTTCTTTAGAAACGTAAATGTACACAAAAGAAGAAGATATATAAACAGGTAATACTTAATCTATTATAATCAGTTAAGTTTGATAACATCCAAAGTGTTCATACCCAAAGGCATGAAGTTAAAACTCTGGAAATGTGTTAATGCATTTAGTCTACCAAGATGATCATTTGTGAAATTTACTATTATGCCTCTCCAGGTCAGATCCTTCTCTTCCATTCTAGTATTTTGTCCACTATAATAAAGTAATTACATAAAAGATTTTTCTTTGTGTTTACATTGGTTCAAAGTCTCTGCTATGAATAAAAGTTTAAAAATCAAATACTCTTGAAGAAACACCAGAAGAGCAACTTCAAAGGACTATTACAATTGGGTGCTGCTACTTACTGATAATAAACTGTTCAGGCCTCCTGGATAATCACCTTGGAGAGCTCACAAGACAGAGTCAAGGTCTGCAGGATCCTTTTAACCTAGAAACAGGTGACTCCATGGGAGTAGACTGCTTAAGATTAACCACAAAAGAATCAATTAACTTCACTGTAAGTCCATTTGTGCCACTTTTATAAATACCCGAAAACATAGAAGCAACTTTGTATTATTTTATGCTCTATAGGTCTAATAAAAATGTATTTTTCCCTACCAGAATAGAATTGAATAACTGAAATTTGTAGTTATGGGAAAGACAAAAAATCTTGCTTAACTATGTCAGAGAAACACACTATTAAAAACCAAGGTTTTCCTTAATATCCAAGAATCATGCTTTCAGATTCTTTTCATGAAAAACATCTGATTGCTGCATAGGAAGGCTCTGCCTTCCTGATAGTAAAAACCTACTGGCAGGACAGGGACAGTCATCAAAAATGGATTTCAGAAAACTGTGACCCCATTAACAGTTACAGGTTCTGAAGGAGAAACCTGGCAACATCCAGTGGGAAGCTTTGGGTTTTTAATCTCAATTTAATTGATAGCAACAATAAAAGCCTTCAATGACATGAAAGTTAATTATATCATCATGTCTTAAATACTTCCAGATGAAAGTTAATTTTTAAGGCTTAATGTTTTGTGACTCTTGATTCTCGAGTAAGAGTAGAGGTCAAAATTTTGGTAAGAGCTGCTCACATAAAACTCCATATGTTTTATATGTAAAACCCAAATCGTAAGTAAAGGGAAAAATGAAAGATGGATAATAGGAAGTAGGGAGTTAGACCCTTCTCAAATGGAAAGGGGTTCAAGAGACGGGGAGAAAGGAATGAGAAGAATTAAGATGCACTATGTATATGAACCAACTCGCCACAAGGAATGTAACCAGTACATTCTACAAATACATACTACTAACAACATGAAAAAACTAAAAATTAGAAAATTTCAATCTCAAATTTGCGATGCTGAAAATCACTAAATACAGGTTGTGCTCAAATCAGCATCTTGGCTGCAAACAGTATCCCCCAAAGCAGAAGCAGAGCTGACGCTGGTGGTAAGCACTTCATGTTCCACAGCTTCAGAAAAATACTTTCTATTCTGGTAAGAGAGGACAAGAAAGGGAGAAGAAACTATAAATAGTTCTGATGCACCAAGTAAGGAAAACTTGAATTCATTTGAACCTGAGGTTCCTGAAAATACACTTGCCCCTGATCTTTTTTATACAGATGTTGAAACTGCATTTGGTTTTCAAGAATGTAATACTAATCTCACAAGACTGTCTCTTGTTTTGGGCAGATTGAGATGGACTCAGAAACCTTCCTAATTTTATGGAGAACTTTGTTTCGAAATTCTTGGAGTTGTTTAACTTGATGAATCTGTCCTTCTTTGCATTTATCATTCTCTCACCTTTTCTAAACGTTTATTGCTCTGACTTGTTTGTTGACAAGCCCTAGACTGACAGAAAGTCAGGCAAACAAACACACTCATAAACTGTACCACATCTAGGGTCAATATTTGGGGAAGGAAATATGAAAATGTAAGGTGAATGGCAAAACTAGTGAAAACACATTAAACACAGCACAGAAATAGGTGCAAACAAGAGAGTGAGAAATGAGATGAGAAAGGATATTGGGTCAAAATGAACCAGTTAGGACAAATGATAGGACAACTCTTCTTAGAAACAGCAAGTTTCTTGCCAGACAGATATAAAGTGCATAGAAAAAAGGCTTCAAAATAGAAGGACAGAGACCAAGGCAGAGAATATTAAAGTGTAACTTTTTTCTTGGAAACTCTTAAGATCTTATTCAACTCTTTTGGCACATTTCTTTTTACCATATTTAAGAACTCTGCATGAAAAGAGAGAATTCTTACTAAGAGGAAAATTTCAGCATAAGCACTTCCTGGAACTCAGGATTTATTGAATCTTCAAGAAATCTAGCAAAGATTTTCACTTATTGGAAAATAAAATAAGTTAAACTTGTTACTGCTTATATAGAAAAAATTTTAATATTTTAAACAAAATTGTGCATTCCCCAAATGACCATATTTTTGCAACAAGAGGGAAAGAACCTTTATGTTTCTTCCTCTGCTAAACCCAGAGACGCAGTGCCGGCTAACAGTAGCTCCCCAAGTGATCTACATCCTACTATTGACAGAGCCTTGGGAGAGTTTTTCCTTCAGATGCTCTGTTTCAGGAGACTGGTTGCAGAAGTTGAGTTCACGTTGTTTCCCTATATGCTTAATTTTTAATGACAAGTCTCTAAATTACCATATTATGTCAATTACCCTTCCACGAAATCTAATTTTGTTAATGAAATTACTTGCGTGGAAGAGAAACATAAACATTAATTTCAGTTTAGCAGTTTCTCTTTGAGCGGCAGCAGGTGCTCTTTGACTAAATTGCCAGCAGTTGATAAAAGAACTTACTGGTCTTCACACTCAGATCAAATCAGCACTGTCCAACAGCTCTGCCACCAACATCACGGCGTCTGGATGGAGGTCAGCAAAACAGACTTCCCAGAAGATGCAAAATCGATCTTTTGAAAAGAGCAAGCATACCCTTTAGTTCCTCAGCTTCTCAAGGTTATAACTGGTAAGCACTAAGAGGAAGGTAATAAAAACATTTATAACAGTCCAGGACCGAAGCACATTTTGGTTACACATTACACTCTAAAACTATCTACAATTGTAGTTTTTATTTGAACTATCAAAATGATTTTCTATTTATTGTATTTATTTCACTTTGGTAATAGAAAACTAATTTAAGAATTAGCTGGGTGTGGTGGTATACATCTATAATTTTGGTGACACAGTAAGTTGATGCAGGAGGGTCTCACGTCTGAGGCCACCTGGGCAAATGGGCAAAACTGTCTCTAAAAATGAAAAAATAAAAAAAGGGTGGGAATGTAGTTCAGTGCCATAACACTTGTGTAGCATATGGATTTCCTGGAGCTCAATCTCCAGTACCACAAAAAAAAAAAAAGAGATTAAAAAAAAAAAAGAAAAATTAAGAAATAATTGTTTTTGGCTGCATTTTTCTTAACTGAGTCAAAGATGCAAGATGTCCACCTAACCAAATATGATTATTAGGTTTTAAAGAAGGGTGACTGAATGAAGCATTAATTATCGTGTTACTCTGAGTCTCCTTTCAATCACATGACTATTTGACAATTGCAAATTTTCATAGGTCAAGCAATTCACACTATGAATATCTATAAGGTTTTCAGTGTTTTATTTATGTGTTCTTCTTACAAAATTTACATTCACATACAGAATCCAATAAGGCATTCTTTGCTAAAAGAAAAACCTCTAGTATTATCACTATAAAATCTGACATTCCTTTCCTTCCTTTGGAACAAAATTTCTTCCTATTTCACAATATCTATTTTAAAAAATAGAAAAAGATAAAATGAAAACCAAGTTTTTTAAAAGGGAGGGGAAAAGGGTTGAGGGGGGGGAGGGAGTTGGAAAAAAGAGAAATCAGAATATGTCATATACAGGTGCACATTCCCTATAATGAATATGATCATTATGGATATCTAAATTGTACCAATGAACTTCATGAGATAAAAGTTAATTAATTAAAAAATAAATTTGCCTAATGGGTGGTAAAAGGGTAAACAACATACTAAGTGTACGTTAGCTCCTAACAGGAGCTCAGTTTCTGTTTCCTTAAGGTTGACAAGTCCTCCTGACACTGTGCTGAAGTCTGGGGGACCAACGCAGGGTGCTTGGCCCATCTATCCTGCCTCTTAATCTCTGCCCATCGTCACGGCCTCACATCCTCTCATTTGAAAGTGAAGCACCCTCCTTTGCCCGAGACGCTGTCTCCTTCTTCAACGGTCCTTCAAGGCTTGCTACACCTTCTGAGGTAGAGCAGGAGGGTGTGATTTGTGAGCACTGAAGGGCTCTGTGCCTGGCTCCCTCCTCTTTTCTCATTTATACAACCCAGTGCAGATTCCTTAAGGTTCAACAATTCAGACCTCGCCTCTGAAACACAAAATGAGTCCTCAAAAGTTGAGGGCTGTTATGTTTGGATCTTAAATGTCCCAAAGTCTCTTGTCTAGAAGGCAACTGACACATCTATCGTACTCCAGTATAACCATGGAGTCACCCTTTGATGAGCTAGTGCACAGCTGAGTGTGCTGTTAGGATGTGGGAGCAGGCTGCAGGCAGGTCACTGGAGGCCTTACCTAGAAGAGTGTCCTTGTCCTGGGCTCCTCCCTTCTTGCTTCTCTTTTGGCCACTGTGATATAAGCTGCTTTCTTCTGGTCATCCCTGTTGCCATGCAGTTTCTGCTATCAAGTGGGTCCATATGACAGTGGATTGAAGCCCATGACCCTGTGAGCGAAAGTAAACCCCTTCTTTAAAGTGCTGATGTCTGGTATTATGTGTGGGTGACAAGAACATCAACTCAGGGGTTTTATCATTGCATCTGTTAGTTATATAAATTTTCTTCCTTTTCTCTTATACCAATTTTGTTGCTTCTCCAACAAATATGTCCTGTCAGAAGAAGAGTCCCTTGAGCCTCCTGCTAGTGATCCTAGCAATCCCTTTGCCACCAAAATTTCTGAAATAATTCATTTTTTTCTTCTGTCCTTTATTGACCACTCATTTTTTTTTTTATGTTGAAGCGATGGCATGGCTATTGTTGAGGACTTCCAACCAGATCTATGTTGAGACTCAAAACCAAAGAGCCTGGCAGGATGATTTAAAATGGGAGCTTGACAAGAAAGGAAGCTCCGAGAGAGCTGTGGGTTACACAGAGAGAGCTGAGGAGGTCTTGATTGCTGAGAAGCAACAAGAGAATAGAAAAGGTGGTCTAAAAGCATCACAAGAAGCAGCAAGTAGCAACACTTTGCAGCCTCAAAGCTGCAAAAGTGAAAGTCTTTGCTTTTAGAAAATTCACAGAATACCATGACCAGAATGGTGGTAACATAGAAAAATCATTCCTCAGAATTGGATTTAGAGTGCCCGGTGGTCCGGGTACTTGACCCTTTCAGGAGAGAGAGAGAGAGAGAGAGAGAGAGAGAGAGAGAGAGAGAGAGAGAGAAGCCTGGCTACTGCTCCAGCTGACAGCAAACCTTGGCATCATCCATGTGGTGCTGAATGTAGGAGTTATGGAGTTAAGAAAGATTCCTTCTTGATTCAGAAGACCTGGGGAAAGAAAGTGTGCCCCTGAGAGAGCAATGTGTGAAGCTGTGAGTGCAAAGCGGTAGGTGCAGTGGGGACTCCAGAAGTTTGGAAAAGCTAAACCCAGCTACTTTGGATGCTGAGGAAGGATGGTCACTAGTTCAAGGCCAGCCTGCATAACATGGTGAGATCTTGTCTAAAAAAAATCTTAACTCTCCTGTAAGCAGCCACATGTGCCTGAGTCTTTCAGAGCTTGCTACAGATATATTTTGTCTACAAGTAATAGAATATTTACCCTGATGAGACCTAATTCAAGGCCAATGTCCAAAACAGCCTTTGCCAGACTTCACAGACTTTACTTTTCCTGTATCACTTGCATAGAGCTCCAAGAGTTCAAAGTCTGAGAAAATTTCATTTTTAGTTATTGTAGGATTTTGTATACTGTTGTCAATTTTTTGTGAACATTAACCCATCATTTCTTATGTGAACATTATTGAGGACCATACGTTATACTCATTTCATGAAGACAAAAAGAGGCCAAATACCTTTCTTAAGGTGATGATCATAATATGAACTTGAATCAAGGCATTCTGATGATGGACACCCTGCTCCTAATGACTTGGCTTCCACATTTCTGGGTACAACACTGAGAAATAAGGCTACATTGCTTTGCTACACTATATTTATGAGAAAGGATGTGAGATCCTAGTGCATGAGAAAGGTGGCTTACACTAGCAATTTCTGCATATATCACACGCTGCCTGGAGGATGGACAGAGGGGCTGTTTGTGCAGAAACACAGGATCTGCAATGAAATCATTTCTTGGCTGCAAAAGAGACAGCGTCCCCTCTCACATCAGGAGTGAGGCTCGATGGTCTGCTGGCAGGAGAAGTTTTCAAAGACTTCTGTTCACATATGGCTTACGTTTGATTTTGCAGTGATACTTGGAGACCAAGGCCAACAACGATAAGGGGTCCTCCATAGTACCAGGATTAATTCCAGACTTCTTAGCCTAGAATTTATATTCAGCTTGCAGACTGTTTTTCCAGGCCTCCATTTCCTCCAGACATAACATTCTCTCTATTTGAATTTAGAAATATTTTTCCATTAGTACTAATAATTCATTCACACAGAAATGTGACTGGTCTATAGATAATTTTTAAAAATATAACCATTATCTATTTAGTAGAAATAGAAATAACCTCAACAGTTGGATGTCTTTGTAATAATGCAATGGGACATATGGTGAGGGCAGTGGTAAGATCTTAGAAATGAGGTTAGCTCAGTGTGAAATGGCTTTATATTTCCAAAAACTCTGTTCAACTTTACTCAACTCACAAATGAAACAAGCCTCCTGTTTGTGGTGTGTTACGGAAATGTGCACTATCTGTCCTCACTCCTAAAGAGAAACCAGAGGCACAAATTAAATAGGTCTGGTAGAGCTTCAAGCACCCGTAATTTAATAAAGGAGCTAGAGAACAGTAGCTGTAAGATTTATACCTGACTCCTCATTTTGTTCAACAGTGGATGCACAGTAATTCTACTCTCCAAAGCTTCTATTTAAAATGATGTCTTGAAAATAAGTGAAATGTAATTTATGTTTATACAATAATAGTAGATTAGTAAGGTCTTACTTGTCACTGAAATAATAGGTCTTATTAAATTGTAGCATTCTACTGTCTTCTCAGGATTGGAAATGTGCTCTCTGTACAATATGAATACTTGTCACTTTCTTCACCAATTGTCATAGGAAATTGGGAATACCAATAATAGTAAACAGGAAGATGGACAGTATTACAACTTCAGTGATCGAAGGGATAGAAAAATGCTTTCAAGTCCTTATCAAGTTGAATTTTCTTTTTACACAGAAAAACAGATGTTTAGAAAATCCCTGTGAATACCATGAGGCATATCAATGAGAAATTTTGGAAAGAGAGAAAGAATGAGATGTGTTGCTGTCTAAAAGTCCCACACTTTTTCTGGCTCCCAATAGGAAGACAATTTACATTACATATGGCATTGCAGCACACTAAACTTTATTAATGGAAACTTATTATCTATCCAGTAGGAGAAATGGAAAGGGCAAATAGGTTAAATTTTTTCTCTTAACTATTAATTAATTTGCCTCAGGTGGTCTACATCCCATGACTTTTCCTGCACTACAAAAAGATGCAGTAAGATCACCTCCATATGTTAGTCATTTCTGCATGCAGCTAAAAATACAGACCTGAATGTGTCCCTCTAAATCAATAATGATAGCAACACCACCGTCAGAGTAGAAACTGATAAACACTGTCCATACCAGCACATATCTTGGCTAATTCTACCAGCATCTGTGTTTCTAATTAGAAGAGAATTAACATTAATTTGTTCTTTGTTAGAATAATCAAATCAATAAGATGCCATACACTCATCTGTGAGCTATACAAAAGTTATATCAACAGGAATGCAAATTGAAATATACAAATAAGATTTGACATATTGATTTCGGTTTGGTTTAGGAATATATGAGCATTGTTTTTTTAAGAATATCAACTTGTTTTATTAACACATAACGTATTTTGTACAAAAACTATTTCAAAAGTCATTTTAACAAAAGAGAAGTTTATCCAAATGCTTTCACTTGGAAATGACAGGAACATACTATAGACGTCATTATTTTTTTTTTTAATCAGGACCAGGAATTGAACTCACAACTGCGCGCTTGCAAGGCAAGCACTTATGCTGCTGAGCTAAATCTCCAGCCCCACTATAGACATCTTAATAAAGGAAAAAAAAATTGCTTAAGTAATTGGAAAGGGAAGACCTCGGGCTAGATTGCAAGATGTTTGTGTCTGCCTTGTTTCGTTTCGGTTTCTTGTATATAGTGGCTGCTCACTCTTCTACAAGAATAGCTATCTCCATATTTAGATGATCAAGCATAGAATTCTTGGAGTGAAAAAGGAGAAGTTCCTCAATGGAAATGGAGAGATTAGAAATGTTACCATTAAAGGAACAAAATTTGGATAGAAAAACCCCCAAACAAAACTCTCTACAGGAGTATTTTTTACTGTGATCTCCAGACCAGCAGCATGGCCTCCCCCAGAAAACTTACAAATGGGCATTCTTCAGACTTACTGAATAAAATCCCGAGAATGGGGCCAAGCAATCTTTTCCTAAGCCCTTTAAATGATTCTGATGCATCGTTCTAGAGAAAGATTGCATATTATGATCAAGCATATACCCCATGTACCCAGCCCTCTGCCCTCTACGTACCTTAAATTTCAGAGGTTTTTGATAGAATTCATCAGAATCTCCCACAGTTGTTGTTCTTCTCATATTTTTTACTTCCAGTCAATATTACATGGCTCATCTGGAAACAAGAATTATTCTAGAATTCTGTTATGCTAACTTCCACTTACAATATACTACTAGAAATCCTGTGTATTTGACCTCTTGTGTATTGATATAACCTCTCCAGCAATCTCCCTTGGCACCTGACTTTCTCATAATTTCACATTCATTGCTCCTCTCTAGATGAAGTTATATAATTAAAGTGCAAAATGACACTGCCCTGTGTCTATAAAAATATTTGGAAACCCAGCAGAATTAACCTTACAGAAAGAATTATGCACTCTTAAAGTACTCTGGGTCCCTCTGTCTGCTCTCCCCACATCATAAGTCCAGGTTCAGGGATGTTTGCCCTCCCAATCATTCCATAAAAATAATTTCCATGTGTATTTTCCTAGATATGGTCCCTCGGTACTCACCAAATTCTTACTAAGATGAAAAATTTCAGAAGTATCATGTAGTAGACAGAGAAGTAATGGAGGTGGCCAGGTACGTGCCTATGATTTATAGAGATCTGGGAAAAGATGAAGACAATATCCATGTTTCATCAATATGAAGTCATAGGTTTATTTCCTGAGCTTGATGAAGAAACTGTAATAAAGACAAAATCCAAACAATTCAAAAATGACTTGAAAGAAAAAGTGCATTTAATTTGAAAATTAAATTTGAAAGGATTGTATAGCTAATTTTCAGAGTCAGGGGGCTATGTACCATACTTTCTATTCTTTTAAAAGATCAATTACTGTCTCTCCTATTCTTTGTGGTAGATGTGTAACCCAAGAATGATCAGTTGATCAATTATTGTGATCAGCTGCGTTATCACAATAATCAACCCTAGAATGAAGATTTAACAAAAAAAAAAAAAAAAAAAAAAAGCAGAGGCAACCAGAGACTTGCCCTAAATTGGCAAATAATGAATGCTGAAACGTTCTTCCAATGGGATGTGCTAAGACAAAGTCACGTAAACTTGAGGCCAATGACAACAGAGAGAACTTCTCAAGAGAGGAAAATTGAGCCAATAGGAAAAGAAAAGCTGAAACAACCTGAGAAAGGGAAAGAAGCCTTGAAGGTACTATATAAACTTTTGAACCTTTAGATCTATCTGTTGGAAGCCAGATTTAATTTGGATTTCTAGCTATATCAGCGACACATTCTTTTATGGCTTGAACTACCGTGAGTGGGCACTTTTGCAGCAGACATGCATAGAGGAGAGTTTGGATGCAGGGCTTTGCTCTCCTTCTCCTTCTCCTCAGGACAGATCCAAGGAGGGACCTTAGAGAAACCCCTTCCCACTAGAGACAGAGGCTCCATGACAAGGTGCTTTTGTGGTGACACTCTGATACCATCATTTCTTATGTGACTGTTGGTGGTGGTGAAATTTCAACAAACTCAGTGCATTTAGTGCTGTATTTGTGTGGCATAGAAAGCATGGAATGACTGGAGCAGTACATATTTAACAAAATTGGCACCATAGCGATCCCTCAGTATCTGCAGGAAATTGGCACCTGTAATCCATATTGAATGCTCAAACATGATGTGATATTTAAATATAACCTTACATACATCCTCCTGAACACATTAAGTCATCTCTCACATGCTAACACAGAAAATCGGTGCATGTCACGTGGGAAGCCTTCTCTTTCTTTACAATACCTAATACAATAAAACTGCTGTGTAAAAATTATACTGCATTTTTAGAAGCATGAAATTTTGTCTTTTATTTTTTACTCTTTTGCTATGTTCTTTTTTATTTTCTATTTTTATAAAAATAAATTTGCACAATCCAATGAGAATAATGTTATCATACTGTATATGATTATCATTAAATTAGTTGCTCCATTACAAAATGACTAAAAAGAGTCTTACACAAAAAATACAGAAAATAATACAAGCTTCCTTTACAATCAACAAAGATAAACTAGTGGTATAAATGAAACAAATTATCATGCATATTGAAACATTTTTTAAAAAAAGAGAATGTGCAATTTGGGAAGTACATGAACCTCTCCTACTTCCTATTTATCTCTTTTCTGTTTAAAAGATGTTTGCTTCACAGCTGGTTGAATATACAGATGGGACAGAGACAGAAAATGGCTTGTAGTAGTTCTGTGAACTTAGAAAAATTATATACAGTGGTGAATAACAGAGATTGTTGTTATGGATTATGATTTGGATATGACAAAGCTCTAAAAGGTTCGTGATATTGAAGGTTTTGCTGTCGCTGAGTGTTTGAAAAGTGACTGTATCATAAGGATTCAAATCTAACTGTAGATTAACCAATGGATAAGATGATAATTTGATAGCATAAGGTTATGGGAACACAGTGTATGACCTCGTGAACAAAGTGGTTTGCTGACACATAACCTTGAGAATGACATGCGGTCCCCAGCCTCTTCTCCCTGGCTCTTTCCTTCTCTCCCTGCTTCCTGGCTACCACAGGATGGACAGATTTCTTCCATAAGCCCCATTCACCACAGAGTTCTATATGCCCTCACTATATGCCCAGGAGCAATGGCCAAGTGACCATGCACCAGAAGCCAAAAGAAATCTTTGCTTTTTCAACTTTTATCTCCAATTTTTCAACCACAGCACAATGCTAACATGGAAAATCTGTGTATGTCACATTGGAAACCAAAAAAAAATTCTTATAAATATAAACAAATGCTTCGTTACAGATATAGTTAGGCAAATAGATGGGAAATCAGTGGTCTTTCTTGGAAAGTGCTGTAGGTCCACATAGAACATGTATTAGGCAGTTTTTGCGTTGCTAGGCATTATACCTGATACCCAAACAATGAAGAGAGATTTAATTTGGTATATAGTTTTCAAGAACTCTGTCCATAGTTTTCTGGCTCCAATGCAGACACATCATGGTTGGAGGGGTGTGGTGAAGCAAATCTGCTCAGTTTATGCTGGGGGAAACAGAGCAGAAAAACAGTACCGTAAAGGAGGATCTGGGGTCCTGATTAGAGACCCAGGTTGTATCCCCTTGGCTCACACAGACACAATCCAGCAATATGCAAAACTAACCCCCCAGATGACTCTCAAGTCCATCAAGCTGACAGTTAATACTGTCAAAAAAGGTTGTTCATGACTTGAGTTGAAACACAATCAGGAGTTTGCTATATAGAAAAGAAAGGAAAGTTATTACAAATAGAGAAAAGTGTAAGTGAAGTATGTTGGCTCTTCTTTATTCTCTTCCCAGACATGTGTTCTCCCTCTCTTTGTGATCAGAAAGAGTGACCGCTAGAGATGGCATAGTCCAGGCTTCCTTGTCCTTTGGCTTCTGCTAAGGTCTGACCTTCAGAAGAGTCATAAAAAGAGTTCCAGCTGTTGATCTTTTAGGTAACACAGTTCTCAGGTCTACAACTCTGTTTCTGGTGACAACCCCAGGACTGGGGTAATAACAGCTTTCAATATTGCCACTTAATGTGTAATCTTCTTCCTTCCCTCCCCTCAATTTGTAAATAGTTCTTCCATTCATTCCCTGAAGTAAGCTTTGCTATATCATTTTCCATTTGATATATAATTGTATTTGTTAACTATTTTCATTTTCAGAATTCTGAGTCTATATTCATTAGGAACCTTGCTCTACAATTTTCTTTCTTATTGTTCTCAAGTTTTGGTATCAGGATTAAGCTAAACTCCAAGCTTAGTTAAGAATTTCCCTTTACACTGTCTTTTAATTTACCTCTGATGAATTTTTCCCATAGTGTTGTTTTCTCAGTCGCTTTACTCATTTTTAATTGTGTCCACCCCTAAAATTCCATAATTTTCTGAGGCTTTACTCATTTTTGTTGTGTTCTGTAAGAGAAGGCTCAGTCTAGAATATAAAGAAGTCTACAGGAAGCACATTGCCTTTCACCCAGACACCTTCCCCTCCCCAGGGCAGCATCCTGTGTGACTGATGGGATGTTTGTGTGCTCTTCACTTCCCTCAATCTCTGGCAGACAGTTTTTCTCCAATCAGCATTACCCTTCTTGCTTTTTTATTTTAAAGCTTTTATTTCATATTTTTCAGAGTTCACTTTTAAAATAACTATCTTTTTTTCAGGCTTAATAACACTCTCAACCCTGAAGGACTGACATCTCCTCCTGTTTGAGCTCTTCAAGTTGTAGCACTGAACTGAGCCAAACCCACTCAATCACACTCTCACAATGCCTACTTAGCTGCAAGCTTTATTGCCTCTCCCAACACGAGGTAAACGGCTTAATAAAAGAGTACCCATCTGTTTATTTCCTGCTGAATGTGTTCTAGCATCTTCTAATTTTTGGATTATTGAAAAAACTATTTGTTGAAGTGAGCTGAATTGAAGTCGACATGGATGGTCCTATTCCTGTACGTCTGGCTATCTTAATCCATACCTTACTGAATGACAGAATGCTTGAATATCCTCTTCTACAATACCCTGCTCTGTACTTTCTTCCTTTCTGTGTCATTCTGAGTCTTGTTGCTGAAGAACAGAAGTTAGAAAAATGTATAACTTGGGATGAATGGAATACAGATGAAATTCTTACAAAAACAAATCAGTGAAACTGAACATCTGGTTAAACTAACAAATCTATGAATTTAAACAAAAGTTAACTATAAAAGTCTACAGTGACACATTAGAAAATTTATACATATATATGTGTTTATATATATGCTAAACTAATTAGAAAATTTACATATATATAGATAGATAGATAGACAGATAGATAGATAGATGCTAAGCTCTAAAACTGAATTAAGAAGTGGTAATTCTTTCTTAGTGTATTCTTCAAGTATTTTTCTTATCATATTGTTTCTTCCCCAACATTTTCTCTCCTTTTAATTCTGTGTGTGGAGAAAATGTGTGTGTGTGTGTGTGTGTGTGTGTGTGTGTACACATATATGTGTGTGTATGTGTGTATTTCCTCATGGTTATTTTTTGTCTAGTGTTTTTTCCATATTTTTATTATCTACATTACATCTTCACAAGAGAAAGAAAAATAAATAAACCATGTTGTGTGGGACTATTTTCAGCCTATAAATTGTAACCTGTAATAAAATACACATATCTATTTTATACTGACTTTCTAGTCAGAAAGAATATGATAAGCCAACTAAGAGCTACAACCAAAAGTTCAAACCTTTCACCACCAAAGTGTTATCAAGGTTTTGTACTGAAAGACAGCTCCCATCGGTGAGACCATTAAAGCTGCGCATGTGAAGTCTGAGAAACCATAATATTTCTAAATCCATAAAACATCAAATTGGTCTTGCTGTTGATGAGAAAAAATCTAGCGGGTTAACTTAAAAATGAAGTTGGATATAAGATAAAAGTAGATAAAAGACCAATGTTCCTTGCTTAACTTTAAAATTAACATCTGAGTACCTGAAATGAAGCTAAACGTAAACAGACACCTCAAAATTAGTCCTAGGCATTCTCTGAGTAATGAATATAAATTCATCTTACCTGAAGCTAATGCTGGACATTGCTGGGATGAGCTGAAGCCTTGCGTACTTAGTGTTCTTTTCCACATAAATTTCTTGAGCACTTTTCCTAGATTTTTCTGACCGTACATATTTGGGGATATACTCTACATTATCCTAATTTTGCTCTTTCACTCAGGTTTCTTTTGTTTCTTTATTTGTTTGGTCCTGGGGATCGAACTCACAACCTTGCTCTTGCCAGGCAGGCTCTTAGGTCACTGAGCTAAATCCTCGGTCCATCTACTTGTAGAATACTGTCTTGGAACGTTTTCCCATCCAATGTGTGTATATAAAACTAAAACTAACTTCTTGTAGGAGTCTAACGATGTGGAATCACTTACAGGTAAGACACGTTTAAGGCAAACGGGAACACACAGAGATCCCATTCCTAGGTTTTCTGTGCTTCTTCTTCTGTACTTGAGATGAGCTATGGTGTAGGCATGAATTGATCTGAAAGTTTAAGTGGAAATGGATCTGGGAATTACATGGACGATGCTGGTGAGCAGAGGAGGACAGCTGATAGATCCTTACTAAGAAGACAGAAGAAAGGGGTTGTAGATTTATGGGGTGAGAATACACTCTCAATGGAAAGGCAATGGGTCAGATCACAGGAGTTATACAAAAAATGTCAACAAAGTTAAACTTAAAGAGGTTTTCGAGAGCAAGATGTGTCTGAAACAGGAAGAATTTTGCAGATATCAGATATCTAAAAGAAGGTTTCAAGAATATAATGTATTTCCAAGTGGAAAATGTGATGGTTTTGCTAATGACACTGTAAAATATACAAGTAGTTTCCGCTGACACTGTGTCCCTCAGATTGAGTGTGATCATAGGTGAAGGTCACGCTCTCAGAAGGCCATTTTATCACCTTTACATTTTTTTATATTTTATTTTTAACAGATACATAAGACATAAAATTTACACATACTTATGAGGTATCATATGATGTTTTGATACATTATATATTTTATAATATTTAAATTAGGGGAACATCTATCTCTTCAAATATTTATTTTTATGATAAAAGCATTCAAAATATTTTCCTCTAGCTTTTTAAATGTGTATCATATTGTCATTATCTATAGGTACCCTTTCCCTTTTATGATGAGTAATATTCCATTGCATGTAAATATCATAAACATGTTTAAATTTAAATGAAGTCCTGTTGCTAAAGAATCTTTCAGAAAACACTTTACTTTGTATTCAGCAAACCAAGATAAAAAAAAAATTGATTACTAAAGACCGTCCCCAAACCTGAGGACCAGGTTTCTTACCATCGTACTATGTGCATTTTAACCACATGAAATTGTCAAACTGGGACAATTTTAAACTATAAAAATATCAGTCTCCTACAGATCAACCTAACATTTGAATAATCTTGGCAAAGACATTGCGTTTTCCTAGGTGTTTGTTTATCTGTCTCTAAAATGAGAATGTTGGATCCGTCAGTGCCAACCTATGCTCTTCCTGTCACCCTTTCTATCAATACACATCACCATTAGGAGCACTCCTCTGAGGCACAGAACTACAGAGAAATTTGAAGCGTCCACATTTTTGCTCTATTGTAGTCAAAAATTTTAATATGCTCCTTTATTGACCAGTCCTTTACCTTGCCTCCTCTAAAATACAGGAAACATTCCATGCAATGTAATAATATTCAGATATGTCAGACACAAAAAGTCTAGTTGGTTTTGAGAGTTTAGAAGAGGCCCTACATATAGATAGATCAAATTATTATTTTGATCTATCTATATGTAAACTCTGTATCTTGACCATTATTCTGCAAAAAATGGAAACTGTAGTTATATAAATTTTTGTGAATTGAATATATGATCATTTTGATGTTCTGCTATGTATGTAACATTGTCATCAGAAATGAATAACAAGACTAAGACCTAAGACAATATGCTACAGTGGAGAGTCGTCTATTGTTCTTTGGGAAAGACAGATGGATCCAGAGAAGGCAAGAAGCCCTGCACAGAAGACAGAGTAGAAGTACATAAATTATAGCACTTATGATATAATTTTCCAATTTTTGTTTAATTTGCTGTTTTCAGAAAGAGATTCTAGCTTTTTGAACTCATCTGTCTTTGTACCCTAATAACTGTCATAATGCTTTCTCTTGTGTGATAGAAGCTAGTGATTTTCCTTTTCAGAAACATTATTATTATGAAATAATTTGAAAATATAGAAACAATATTTGCACGATTGCAAAGAAGTCCTTTGTGCTCTATTGCCAGCTTCATATGTGGCTAATGCATGCAATTTTATAAATGATATGACTTACAGTAAAAGTCATCAGCATCCAGTCAAGTCGCAGGACAAGGGAACTGTTACGATTTTGTCAGTTACCGCCTTCTACTACTTTCCTGGTGCTACACTGTGAGGTATGTTTTGAAATTCATTCATAAATAGTGTGGAACTATCTAAGAATTAATGAATTATACACGTATTTTTTATTCCAACCACTATATATCTCCTGACCATAAGAGAGCTACTGTAAAATATTCAATACTAACACTCAGGAGCAAAGCAAAATACTCAGTGATTTAGAGATGTTGGAAGTATGGAGTAAAGGCAGACTTGAAGAATCACAGCTGTACTGTACATCTCCCGCCAAACATCAGTTTGCTTTGCTTATTCACCTGGAGTTCCTCACTTGTAGGAATCATGTATTTCTGCTTTTTAATTACTGCACTATAACTCCTGGTAAATTGGTAGAGGAAGAAAGGGACAGGGCAAGAAGGGAGGAGAGGGAAGGAATGAGACATAGATTTAAGGGTGTAATTTGGTTCATAGTATAATGGAATAACATCGAGCAAATGAAAGAGAATGACCTAGGTCTGAGCATCTCCTGAAATTTTATCTGGAAAGCATCATGTGAAATTAGCCATAAGGCTGGGGGTTTAGTTTAGCAGTGAAGTACTTGCCTAGGCTGCAAAAAGCCCGGGTTTCAAATCCAGGTGAAAGAAAGAGACGGACAGAGAGAGAGAGAGAGAGACAGAGAGAGACAGAGACAGAGACAGAGAGACAGAGAGAGAGAGAGACAGACAGACAGAGACAGAGACAGAGAGACAGATAGACAGAGAGACAGAGAGAGAGAGAATGGCCTGAAAGGCAACAACAATAAACTACTATTAAACACCATTTACCATGTATATGGAGATCCCAGTCTCAATTTTCCGTCTAGCAAGGTGCAGCATGCGAATAATTTTTGTGTGCCTTTCTTTCCATGGCACTTGGGCTCCCAAAGTGATAAATTTAATACTATTCTATTGTTGATTCTTCTTTTCTTCTAAGTACTACTGGATGCACTTACACATATGATTACAAAAGCATCTCTTAAGTTTTATTGCACAAGGCTGTGTGCAGGCTGACTAGGGAAGAGCTGGAGGTTGCCCTCTGCTCTGAGTCTGTGCCATTTGCAGACTGCAGGAGAGGGGAATAAAGAAGTCAACAAGCAGCAAAGACCTCCTGGAAGTGGGCACCATGCATGGGCTGACTGGGGGAGAGCCGGACACCAGCCCCTTCCAGCTGGTGAGCAGGAAGACAAGAAGAGCCAACACCCTCCCGCCTCGTAAGCAGCTGGCTGGTCCAGAGAAACACAGGCTGTGATGATAGATCATGAGGTAAAATACAACTTAGGCTTATAGTATTTAGTGTCTCACTGACTTTGCAGGTCTAAAGCCAGTAGTCTGCTCTATTCAAAGGATAACATCTGTGGGGGATCTCCTTCTGAAGGTGGTAGCCATTGTTAATTCCCTATTAGCTTGTTTTGAAGTCCTGTATCATTTTCACTGTTTTGTTTGTTGGGTTTTATTCTGGTTTAGCTTGTTTGATTTTATTATATCTGATGGCATAGGCAGCTATTTCAAAGATAACAAGACATATTATGGTAGCCATTTGGATTTCCTCTTACCTTGTTTGGAAGTCCTGTGTTGTATTCATTGTTTTGTTTTTATTGGCTCTATTCTGTTTCTGACTTGTTTGATTTTACTATGTCCAAAGGTATGGGTAGCTATTTTGAAGACAGCAAGAGGCATTGTGGTAACCATTGCTGATTTCCTTTTACCTTGTTTTGAAATCCTATGTCACTTATACTGTTGTTTTGATTAGCTTTATTGTGTTTTATTTTGCTTAGTTTTGTTCTCTATAAAATAAAATTTTATTGCAGAAAATATTTTTGCTGTTTTATTAAGACGTTTGTCAGTTGGCTTTGGCTGAGAGGAATGGGACGGTTTTCTAGCACTTTAAACAGAAGATTGATGTCTCATTGTGTTGCTGATAGTTTAAACTGCATTGCCATGTCATTAGGTGTAGCTCACTTTGCATCTTGTTATGAGTTATCTAAGATTCTTATTTTTGTGAATTTCTTTTATTCACCTCACATCGGAAATCTTAAAATTATTTCCTGTTCTTTTTCTTTATATTTATCACTTTGAAGTTCATTGACATTTCTGTATGTTTTCAAATGATGCCATAAGAAATTTCCACGAACCAAGAAGGTGAAGCACACATGAGTTTATTTTCTGAGTTTTGTAGGTCAGAAATCTGACAGTTTTCACTAAGACTGTTCCACTCTGCATGCTGTAGCAGAGAATGTTCTTCCTCGCTCTTCCAGGGACAGGCGGAACTCAGGTTACTGTCATGGTGAAGCTCAAGTCCCTGTCTCCTGGTTGACTATGATCCGAGGGACACCCTGATACCTGCATCCCAAGATCAGGTGAAGAGGGAACGAGAGAGTGAGAGGGGAGTGCACTGTATCTCCCACGTCAGCACTCTCCTGTTCTTTGGTTGTCTCAAGTCTCAGACCCAATACTATTTTTAAAGCCCCATGTCCTCCGTTGGGCTCACCTGAGTAACACCAAGGACATGCCTCTGCTTTCAAGTTTGAAACTTTAACTCCATCAGCAAAATTCCATTTTTCTTGCAAAGGAATATATTCATAACCTTTAGAGATTAGGGTGTGGTTATCTTTAGAATGATATCAGTTTTCTACTTTTTCACACTTAGTTTCCTAACACTGATGTGTTTAGCATTTACTGTAAATATTATAAAACATTAAATATAATTATAACATATAATGTATTGGCATTTAGATATACTATGTCATCCTCATTATATGTCTGTAAGATAAGTTTAATCAACATTTTACAGATGAAAATTATTCAGTTTTGCAATAGCAATTACACATTTTGGGTATTATTACTCCTAAAGTTCTTATTACTTTTTACACTAGAGACCCAATATGATATTTATAAATATGATTTTTATTTTTTCACTAACGAGGATAGTCTCAAGTTACCTCCATTTATCTATGAAGGCTTCAAGATCATCCTTTTTATAGATAAGTAATATTCCATTTATTAAAATACCACATTTTTTTCATCCACTCTGTGGTTAATGGGCATTTTGGTTGTTTCCAAGATTTAGCTATTACAAATTGTGCTGCTATGAACACTGGTGTACATGTATCATTGTGACATGACCTTTCCAGTTTTTCTGGGAAAATATCCAGGATAGCAATAGCTGGATTGAATGGAACTTCCAACCCTAGAAAATAAAGTTCTCTAAAAGATATAACTGCATGTATGTTTAAGTGTGTAAGATAGACAAACATATTACTAAGTTTTTGTTGTATCATTGAACAGAACTTTTGCAGTCTCACTGTTTTAATGTCCACTTTGTATGCTTTAATTTTGTAACTTAAACAACTATTTCTAAGATGACAGTATGCAATTTATCAACTAGTGATTTCTTACTGTTTATTTTTTTGAAATTCTGTGTTATTTCTACCCTTTTTCTGTTATGCTTTCTTCTCTTTCAAAAAAATTTTTAAAAGATGGAAGGAAATAAAAATTATTCAATTTTGAAAACTTAATCATTTACCTAAATTCACAGAGTGAATTGCAAAGCCTGTAAGTGAGATACAGTTGACTTAACACAAAGCACAAGTTGGAGCACCGGTTTTCACAATACAGATTAAACTACAAGCATTTTATAACTGCTATCTGCTGCAGCCACCATTATTTAATTAATTTAGTCATAGACACAAAATTAATGTTTATGAGAAATTAACAATAATCCTTAAGAATCCTGAGAATTTTGCAAATGAAAGGATATATTCACATGCAGAGTATATAAAAATAGTCTTATCAATGCAATGGAGCATTACAATTCTTCCTTATCAATCCCTACCACAGTCAATATTCTTCAAACTTTCACTGCTGTTTTACCAATTAGCCATCTGATCAGCTTCCCAGTCTCTTTCCCTAAAATTCTTTCTATATATAACTGTCATGTTAATCTCCTGAAATACAAACATCATCCTGGTTTATTCCTGCCCCGATAATTTCAATGACTAAATGTAATCAAGTCCACACTTTAAATTCTGGCACCAGTGATGGCAGCCTATAAATACTTTTTGTAGTTTTACATCCACTTCTTTTTCTTTTCTTTCATTTTCTATGATGTCCACTAACCATTCCACACCCTTCTTCCAACATAATCTGATGGTCAATCTTTTACAGATATACAAGAATCTCTTTATTCTCTCAACTTGGTGACAATAGGCACTTTCCATAATGCTTTATAATCTCAATTTCCTTTTGTGTACATTTCTTTATGATTAATGTATAAACTTCTTGTTTGAAAGTCAGATGGATTTGGTGATGTTTACCATTTATCGTACAGAGTCTTCCATGTAACACTAATGCAGTATTACCTAAGGAAACAGTAAATATTCTAAACACAATAATACCAAAAAGGGTAATTTACTTTATCCTGTAGACTACTCTAAAACCTTAAAACATTAACCCATAAATTTTCTCTTTCAGTTTATAAGAACTTGCTCAAAATGTCCAAAACTTTTTGGAGAAAATCGCTAAATGCATAAACACGTATTTTTAAAAGCCCACGTTACATAAGTTATATGCACCTTGTCTATAATTTAAGCATTGTTTCCATGCTTTTGCCTCCACTACAATATAGATGGTGCATGTTGGTGTGAGTGTGCCAGGTTATCGCTGGTTTTTTAGCCACATTCCTCTTACATCTGTAGAGCACTCTGCTCATCCCATGCACTTCAATAAACATAATTATTGACTTAGTTTTCAATGAACATTTAGTGTAGTAGATGACCCTATTACATTGCACATAGAGGTCTAGGTTGGTTGAATTATGTCTTCTACAAAACAGAGTGACTTTGGACGTCTAATCAATACAACAGAGACTTGTGTCCTATTTCATTGGTTGCAGTATGGACTTGGAGTAATGTTGGTTGTAAACACATAAGGGATCAAATAAAGTAGCTAAGCATATACCCTGAAGCTTGATCTTCTGAGGCTTAGTATTTTTTCACACAGACATAGAAGAACAGAAAGCTAGCATTCATTTGTGTCTTAAACAACATCAGCATTGATAGCAAAGAAAATAAAATCCAACCATCTATCTTTATAATCAACAGATTATAATATATGGTCTTCTTACAAATTGTACCAAGAAAAGCTGCTGATTTCTGTGAGTCTAACTTTCAGAAATAGACTATTCTGTGAGCATTATCAAAGTAACACACAAGTTCCAAAGTGAGATACCTGGAATTGAAATCCTGACAAAGTAGAAACTCTTGCATTTTCCTCAAGGTACCTGTTGAATATTGTTTCCTGGTGCTTGCAGATTGGCTTCCTCATCTCTCTCTTACTGTACCTGAACACAAAGATAAATGGACCTTAACGTACCCGTGTCAAGGGGAAAGTGAAATAAATGACACTCCCGAGCCCAGCATAGTATTGTGGCAGGAAGATTTGGTGGCTCTCCACCAAGAACACAGTCCCAATGTTTATTCAGGGTTAAGTTTAATCAGGAGGGCTCTGTGGAGTTTAATTAAGAGAAGAACTATTACTTTCTTGGACTATTACAAAGCAATGATTATTTGGTGCTCAGAGTCCTCACCAAGCCGATGAAACTTCACTGTGTTCTTCTAAATCCTCTCATGATTTAATCTTGAATTGAGCAACACAGAACAAAAGAATCAATTTCCTTTTTAAAAAGCAAATGATTAATCCTCACACTGGACTCATGCCAACCTGAAAAAACTTTAGGACTGGAAAAGAGCAAAACAATAAAAATAGAAGATGCGTAATATTTTTTCCAACGCACTATTAGCACTCTCCAGAATTATTGCTATAATAATTATCTGATTCAGAGTCTTCCTAAATTCTGCAGGTTGATCTGAACTTGCAATTCTCCTCTTTCAGCTTCCAAATAATTGAGATTACAGGCATGCACCCCCATGCCTAGTTTCTATCAAGACTCATTAAATCATTCATGGTCTATCTTTGGCAATCCAGGTACTCTACACCTCTGTATTTTATTCACTTGCTATTGTTTCTATCATCTCACTTTAGGATCCTAGATACCAACTGTATCTCTGAACCCCAATTTAAATACATGGAAAAATAAGTTTTAAAAAAAACTAAAAAATCTAAATGGCGTTATATTTTGTGGTGGCATCTATATTTTATATTTAACTTTAAAGATAACATCTTCTTGGCAAGCATCTGTATCCAAATTCTGAAAAAAGTGAAGCAAAGGCTTAAATTAGACATATGTTCCCATAGATTATCAGGAGAGACGTAACTATATAAAGTCACTAACCTATGCAAAGCTAAGGGCGTAACAGAACAAGACAAAAGTACAGAAGAAAGCAGGACATTATACTTTACCTTGAGAGTAAAGGATGCTTTGGAGGAAGTTCTGAGCTTCAGGTGTTTGTGGGACTTCACCCTGGAAACACACAGGAAGAACGAGTACTGGAGTGTGGACTCTAAAATCACCAGTGTCCTGGACCAATCATCTCATAAAAGGCTCTGGAGAAAGTAAAGCTCCACGATCAAGTGAGATTAAGGAATCCCACATACTTTATCACCTTCTTTTGGAATTTTCTAAATAATAGTTCCATTTTAAAGGTATTCACAAGTCCTGCATTTAGATTAGATGTGAGAAGAAACCAAAAGAAATGTTTATAAAGGAAACTAAAGGGCAGGAAATTCGAAGAAGGAAAATATGGTCAATTGTAGTCTTACATAAATTCCCAAAGGATAAGAATTGTCAAGAAGGGTGTCTTACACAGCACACTGTCTAGGATCTAGCAGAGTATGGCATATAATACGTGCTTAATAGCATATATTTAGAAGATGGAAGGATGAATAAATACAGGCAGCAGCAAAGCATCGTTCCTCATGTATTCCCTTTGTGCATCCTACTAAATGCCTACTAAGAATGGTGAAGAAAGGTTAGTCCCAGTCCTATAAAATTTAGACAAAAAAATTTGATTTTGGAGAAAGTTTCACAAAATCCACAGTGTTTAGAGGACACTGTAGATTCCGAAGTGTCTTCTTAGACACTACAGCAGTGATCTTTATACAGAAGAAGTGTGGACAATTTTTCTTCCCCAGAAGTCACTGGCGATGTCAGTATAATTTTTGGTTTGCACAAAAGGTGATGAATGCCTACTTCATTCTACCTGCTAGAGATACTGAGGAGAGTGCAAAATATCCTATGACACAAGGCAGATCTCTAGCTAAGAATTCTCTTATTCAAAATATCCATAGGGCTTCTGTTGAGAAATCCTGTCCCACAATGTACAGACTAACAAGGGTGAATGCAAATAATGCATACAAATGATTTTGTTTACCCTCTTTTGCCTGCCCTAAATTCTAGCTAATGAAGAAAACCTGTGACTATGTTCCAAATGTCAAAAAGTAGTTATTTTAAGTCAAGTAGAGCCTGCTCGTGTATTTGCACCAGGTCCCCAAAGTCATCAGAGCCAAATTCTGGAAAGCAATGGTTGAGAATCTGTCACCACAAGAAATCAATGTTCTAAGATCAGAGCACAAAAGTCTGCCTTGCATTCTACAGGATGAAGATGCCTGCACCTAGGACAAGAGCAAACAACGCTAAGGAAACCAATAAGCTATTTTGTGAAAGAAATGAAAAGTTAGCAGAGTCTTCCCGGGGTCTTTAAGATAGGAAATATGAAAATTGGCTCTGCAATGAGGAAACTGGATGAGACAAGAACAAAGAGAAAGAAAAAAGCCCAAGCAAGTGCAAAACTAAATCTCCATTGCTGATTAAAGACAGATATGCCATCAGCTCAAATCAGTGACGAGGATGGCAAATTCTAGAAGTTTTCAATGCAAAGGAAACTGACAGAAATGAAAATGACAACCAGGGTGTAGGAGAATGGAAGGGTATAAAGAGTTCACATTCAAAAATGGCTCCTGACATAAACTAAAAGAAACTGATAACAGAAAGATGCGTGTAAGGAAAAAGGGAAAATCAAGTCTATAGAATAAAAGTCTTACTAAACAATAGGCCAAAATAATACATAAGACATCATTGGAACTTACAAAAATCTAGGAGCATGGAATAATGTATGACTGCTAAAAGAAAGTCGGCAGTTTGTCCACAGATGGGTAGAAATCCAGCTCACTTTAGACCTCCTGAGTAACACTAAATATAAAGCAAAAATAGGACGAAATCTGCAGAATGTTTCTCTATATAAATCTATGGAAAACAGTAAGACAAAATGACCAAAAGATAGTTATGGTAAGAATGTACACAACTATCAGCCATTAAAAATTAAGTATGAACAAATATACTGTTCATATTTAAATGAGCTAAATTAATATTTATGTCTCACCAAGAATGAACCATTTTAATCATCAAATATCACTGTTCTATATTCTAATCTTATAAAGTTCAGAAGACTAATTTTAGTATTTATAGATTTTTAATCATAATGCATGTTCCTCTTGCTTGCAGTGACTTCACTTCCTTTCTCCAGCTCAATTGCAGTGTTGTTTTAGCAAGTATGCTCTCTGAACAACAGCCAAAATATCCTGGATTTTGTCTCAGCATTTGCATTTGCTAGACAGACTCCCACTATGGGCAGTGTAGGCCCAAATGTCTAAGCAACCTAATTTTCAAGATTTCTGAATCGCTAACAATGGAACCACTCAGAGTCAGTCAACGCCCTCATATCACTGAAAAATGTTACTTTCTCCCTCATTGCTTTTAATTATGGCTAGCTGTTTGCATCTACCATATGTTTCTGTTACTAAACTAGGGCTTATTACTCAAGGGTAGAAAATATAATAAAACAGTTGATGTATTTTCAGCTTACAATGGCTCTAATTATAGTTTGGGATCTTGTAGATTATATGAAAGTTAGATGCATTTAGTAAAATGTCCTTAACTTTTGAATTTGCTCTTTGTCTAGAGGTGGAGATTTATGATACCAGACTTTCGAGATGAATCATAGCACCAGTTAACTGTACTATCACAAGGATAAAAACCAATTCTCTTCAGCATTATATTGTGGATGTTTCAGAGATTAGATGTATTAAAAGCTTACATTTTCAATTTAATGTATTTATCGAGACATAACCCTATCATGTTGGTTTGATTGAGAAGGGGAAATTGAGACAACAATCAAAAATCCTTGACAAAAAGATACTGGCATGGTTTCTGTCTGGATGTCTGCCCAAAGCCTCATGTGGTCATGGGAGTGGGATTTTCAAAGACAGCTTGTTAAACCTGGACCTCGTGTTTTCATGCCCTCACCTCATGAAACAAAACTATAACATTTCCAGCTACACTCATGGGGGCAGGATCTGTGCTTTGTAAACACCCTCAGAGTGTTCAGTAGAGGGCTGCAGGGATGGTGTGAGTGCTACACCTGCCCTAGGACTAGCAACCTGCATACGATATAAGAGAGGAAAAGAGGCTTGCTCTCCCTGCTTTTTTCCCGCTGCTTTTATGTCTTCTGCAACCTTGATCTGTTGACCCTCACCGTGCCATCGTGCCTTAGAGTCAGCTGATTAAGAACTAAAACCTCCACAAACTGTGAGCTTAAACCTTTCCCTCTTTAATTTGGGCATTAAGTATTAAGAGAAAAGTAACCAACACAGACACCAACACAACAGATGTTCTGAGGGAAAAACCAGCAAGAAAACACATTCTTTATTACTGAATATTGCCTTCAAAAAGTGGAAAGGGATTCTAAACCCAGTGAACTAGAAGGGATCTCATTTGAATCACAGAAATTCTTCCCAGTCTACACAAAAATGTAACCTAACTAAACTGATCTTCCCATTTGAATGGAATGGTAAGGTAAACAATGAAAGATAATTTCAAGGCCTGGAGCAGCAAGCTAATGCTTCCCAGCCCTGTGCTCCCTGACTAGGAAATGCATCCCGATTACACATTTTTTCTGATCTCACCCAGACGCCTCCCCTCTAGACCCTCGGGTACAGGTGTCCAGGAAGAATTCCCATTGCACGTGACCTCAGCTCCTTTGTGGGGTGGATCAAGTACTGATGCTGTGGATAGAACGAAGTTTTAACACTCCCCACAGGGCAGCAGTACTCTAACAAGAGTCTACAAACTTTCTCTTATGGCACCAGAAAAATCTATGAGATTTGCAAGGGAGATTCACTATCAGTAGAAATTAAGGCTACAGAGTTTTCATTCAGTAACAAATTCTCTTTCATCTTCATTGCCATTTATTCAGAAAGAAGAAAATTAATTAATGCTACACAGAACTATTTTGATCATTTTGTCAAAATCAGTAAAGAATGTAAGAACAATATAATTGTAAGAGACATCATCTCTCACATTGAAGGATACAGCATTTACTAATACTCGTTGATCGAAGAGTCACGACCACTGGTCTTGCGCAGAAATTAAGCAAATATTTCCTTGTTATATCAGAACATCTAAAATTATGTTCCATATCATTTAGTATGAAATCTATGAATACAAGCATTATTCAAATTAAACTTTATTTTAGTCTCAGATTGAACATTTGGAGGACTATTTGGGAATAGCTATTTTATACATATTCCAAAATTTGTTCTCCAAAACCTGTCTGTACAAATAGCTACATTAACAGCAGCAGCAGCCAATCCAGTATTTGTGACTGTTCTTAATAACCAAATCATATTGTTATATGGTCAATCTGTTGATCAATGCATAATTGACCATGAAGATAGCCAGAAATATCAGGCAATTTGTTAACAGTATGAAGACACAGGCAGCCAAAGAGCAAATTGGAAAAAGGGAAATTAAAAGAACGTAAACAGAATTGCTCTGATCAAAATGACTATTTAGATGAATAATGTTCAAGATTTACTGCGTTTTCTTCTCTCTTAGACTTGAATTTGTCATGCTTAGGATGCTTGACATTTATTAACTAACTGCCTCTGGCAATATCTTATGTTGAATTTATTTAAATTGGCCTCTCCCTCAACTTTTCACCAATACCATAAATTTACACACACTAAAATAATAATAAAATTGTGAAAATATATTTACAGAAATAGACAAAAATAACAAAATTATTTTACATAAAAAATAGGATCATAACAAACTGCATACAAAAGGTGATACTTACTGTAACCAAAGGAAAAGAAGCCAAAGGAGATGGTGAAATTAAAACCAGCTTCAACAAAGAGCGCGCAAAGGTAGAGCTTGAGAACACAACCACAGATGTAATTTGAAAGTTAAACTTTAACACATCATCATTGTTGTAGGCAATCACAACAGAAAACAAAGATACTCTAATTCTTTTAACTTTACATCAAAATTATTTGTAATTGTGGATATGCAAACAGATAATATAATAGTTTGACCTTTTATGGTATTAATGTTAAAGTATTATTGGGAAATTCCCTTTATATGACACTTTAATCTCTGTCCCATTCTTAAACTTTCCATTCTTAACTAATTTGTGCTTCGGAGGCAGGTCCAGTGGATTGATCACAGATCATTCTCCCTCACACCTGTAGGTCAGATGAATGAAGCAAGTGACTCTTCCAAGGTCACACTAATAGCTACGGGTTGAAAATGATGCATGACCAAGATATTCTGACCTTTGCCATGGAACAGTTCTACTTTTTACATTATGAATGATGAAATACAGAAAGAGTCTTCTTTATTGAACAAATAACTGATCTTTCCTCCTAAGGACTTGCATGGACATCAAGGATAATGTACGTGTTCTTCAAGAGGAGTGAGAATAATTTAAGCCACCGCCATGAGTTAAATGTCTTTGGATGTAGGACAATATGAAAAAAAACATACCCAGCCTCAGCCTCAGTGAGTCTCATATTTTAAAAACTGAATTGCCTGTCTGTTCAGACACACTGTCCTAACCACATGGGAAGGACACAAGCATGTTTCTCTTTCAGACATGCTTGACATAAGAGAGCAACCATTCCTTGCTGCTTTAAAACTGTAATGTAAAAATTATCAATATTTAATGGTTGTGATGAATTGGTACACGTACTTTCTTTGATATAGGTTTTCCTCATCTCTAGCTGTGCCCTGTCAAAAAGTCAATAAAATAAATAAAAATTTTAAAACACAGCCACAACAGCAAGCTGAGAGTGTTACCTCCAATTGAGTCTGTACACTGCACTGGAAATGAGAAAAACCTGATGAAGACTTGCCAGTGATTTGAGAAAATGTGCGTAGTGGCATCTCCCCTTCACAGAGGGTATTTACTGCATTGGAATAACGTTGAAAGACGGTAACTAGAACACTGCTATTGACCACTGTTGTAGTCAGGGGTTGTGCGGAGAACAATTAGAAGCAGGACATGGAATTTATAATATTATTTTATGATGGTCACTCAGAGTTAACACAAGAAAGTGCAGGAAATCTATCCACAGCACTAAAGTCTCAGAATATTCAGCCAAGGAACTGGATCCTATAGGTCATATATGAGTCCAGATGAAAATCTTGAATCCATGACAATGCCTCCCACAAGTCCAACTGGAGGCCTAGAGCCCGCTAGAAGGACTCATGCCAGTATTTTTTACAGATCTGCGCTGGGAAGGCCCGAAGGTTAGTAGTGGAAGCTAGAAAGTCTATGCCAGCAGGGTGAAGGAGGAGTGCTGGTAGGTTAAGAGTTCTACACTGGAGCCTGGAGCCAAGAAGTCATGCTCACAACAAAGACCAGGGCTGCCCTGAAAAGCACCACAGCCATTCTCAGCGACACAGAGGCCCTGAGCTCCTCTGATGATAAAAATAGTCGAGTACATGCCAGGAGCCAGCATGCGAGTTCATCCTGGAGACCAAGCGGCACACGTCTTCCCCTCTGCGGCCAGGAAGAATGCTCAATGTGAGGACCAGAGCTTCTCCAGGAGAACCAACGGCTCAAACAGCAGCACATAGGGGAACCCACAACGCCTCAACGCATAGCTTCTCCTTCTCCATGTCTCTGTTTATGCTGGCAACTTTCCTCAGGTAGAATATCTACACTCAGAACCATGATGATTTAATTCTGCTGGTGTTAAGCACTAGTTTTTAATCCATAACAACCACATAGAGGAAGAAAGCTGCTAATTATTTGCATTGCCCAATTCATTGCCAGGATTCTTAAAACACAGTGCATTTTCTCCTTAATATCTTCAGGTAACTAGGACTCTACAGCATTTGGTGACAGCCTGCTTTGAGCACTTTCAGGATTAGTAATGGTTTTCATCATTAGTGCTTTGTCCTATATTACAATTATTTTGTTTGTTTTACTTTGTATCCATATTTGACTTCTGTTTCTTTTTTCCATTTTTTTTTCTTGTTCATGAGCTTTTTTTTGGTAATTCTATGCCTTTTAATTCAGTTATTTCAAAAAATATTTCATTTTTTTCAAAATGTACATTGGAAAAAACCCATACAAAACTGTGATTTGCTTTAAAACCAGACAGAAACAGTGGGAAAAGGATTTCGAAAAAAGTTCACCCAAAGTAAAGACACCCTTCCACCCAACTCTTTTACATGAAAACATAAATATCACAGTACAAATGTTCCTAGACTTCTTTGTTGCAGTTTGGTCCATAAGGTGATAAAGTAGAAAAACAGACAATATGTACGCATGTTCATTATGAGTTGCTCTGGGTACCAGCAACTTTCCTCGCCCTCCAGGTGTTTATTCGACAGAGGAGCTACAGAGTGAGGTTTACAGGCTCATCGCACAAACACTGGCTTCTACCCAGCAGTTGTTCATGATCTTCTAAAATATTTTTATTTATGGAAAAAAAAGCAAAACAAAGTTTCATACCAAAATAAGAAGAGAATAACAATAGTTAATACATTGCATATTGTTATCTTTAGCTACTGTAGTGCAAGATATCAGTGTAAAAATATCTCCAAATGCTATTAGCACAAAGTTTTCTTTTTAATGAACTAACAATAGTAGTACAATTAACCTGAATTTTTTTTCTTTTTCTTTCCTTCCTTTCCTCTTTCCCCCACCCAAATCCCTTTTTCATTTTGAACAATTTCTTCCCATTTTACAAAACCTATTGTATATTTTTTATCTTATTTACTCCTTTTCTTACTCACATCAGGGAGACAAATATGATGTTTATATGTGTCATTCTGATGTATTTCATTTAAGAACATGATCTCGAGTTGTATCCTTTTGCCTATAAAATCTCAAGTTTATCTTCCTTTATGGCTGAGTAGTATTCCAATTAATAAAAATACAATATATTCTTAATATTTTCCTCAACTGATGGGTATTTGGGTTGTTTCCAAGATTTAGCTATTATAAATTGTGCTGTTGTAAACGTGAGTGCATATATACTGCTGTGGCATGATGTTTTAATTCTCCCAGGAAGATACTCAGAAGAGGAATAGGTGAGTCAAACAGGATCTCTAATCTTAGCTTTTTGAGGAATCTCCATACTGATTTCCATAGTAGTTGCACCAGTCTGCACTCTCACCAATAGTGGAAAAGAGTTCCTTATTCTCCACAGATCCTCCAGCACTTGTTACTGGTTGATTTCTTGATGTTATCCATTCATTTAGAGACAGAAGAGGCTTAGAATAGCAAAAGAAGTACTGAGCAACAAAGATATGGCAGAGGAATTATAATTCCTGACTTGAAATTATGCTACAAAGCTACTATGATAAAATCAGTATGGTACTGTCAAAAAAACCCAACACAGACCCAAGGATCAGTGAAACAGATTGGAAGATGCAAATACAACCACAAACACACTCAGCCAGCTTATTTTTTACAAAGGGGTCAAACATGTTCACAGGAAGAAATATAACCTATTTAATAAATGGTGCTGGATAAACTTTGGCATGTGTTTCCCATATGTCAAAGACTAAAACTAGACCCATGTCTGTGACCATGCACTAAACTAAAATCAAAAAGGATCTGAGA
Organism: Cavia porcellus; assembly: GCF_034190915.1. NCBI lineage: Eukaryota > Metazoa > Chordata > Mammalia > Rodentia > Caviidae > Cavia > Cavia porcellus. Next base: position 77,305,719 of record NW_026947490.1, read on the forward strand.
TTTAAATATTAAAACAGAAACACTAAATCTACTAGGAGAGAAAGTAGGTAGAAATCTTGATGATATAGATGTAGGCAGAAAGTTCATGAACAAATCCTAGACCATATGGGAAATACTTCAAAGATTCAATAACTGGGATCTGATCTTATTAAAAAGCTGTTACACATCAAAAGAAATCATCAAAAGAGTGAAAAAAAAAACAAAAAGTGGGACAAAATATTAGCAAGTCGTCCCTTGGACATACAAGAAATTGAAAAAAATCAGATCTTCCAAATTCAAAGACCTAATCAAAATATGGGCATCTGAGATGAACATGCACTTCTCAGATGAAAAAATACAAAATGGCAAATAAATATATGAAAAAATGTTCAGCATTATTGATCAATCAAGAAATGCAAATTAAAACAACACTGAGATTCCGTCTCAGCCTTTTACCATCTTGGTCTCTGTTTCTGGAGTATTTTCTCTGCCATATTAGTGCTCCTACTTTCAGACATTATCTTTCTTCATTATATTTCAAGTTCAAAACCCGTGAGGTGAGCAGCACCATCCTCACTGGAAATGGGAAAGGTCAACCCCAAGTCGCACTTATCAGCTGTTACACAGCCTTTCATGGCAGGGCTGGGACTTATACCAAAATCAATCTGATTTCAGATCTCATTCTCTTATTTTCTAACACTAAAATTGTTTCTTTGCTTTGTTAAATTATTGTATGTTGCTGTGGAGATTGCATACTTCTAACCGCTCCTCTGCTAAGAAATTATACAAAAGGAAGGTGATTAATTGCCTACCCTCTCCACACTGCCCTCTGGTGTGGCTTTTATGATATCTAGATGTCCCACCAAAGACTTACAAACTCACAGAGGGAGCTTAGGGAGGTGACTGGTTCTTGGAAGCAGGACACTGTATTCACCAGTGAATTCGTCCACTGATGAGTTCATAGCTAATAGTTTAATTTTTTAGTTTATATGAGAATGAAGTCAGAGAAGCCTAACTATAGAGTCCTATAAAGGAAAACAGCCCACAGGTAAAAGCTAATTCAAGAAGGTGAGTTAAACAGGGAGGTGCAAAGGTTAACACCAAAAGAAGGATAAAAGTCTCAGTAAAAAAGGAGATAAGAAACTTCCTTCTGGGGAACAAAAGATATTAAGTTATTTGACAGCTCCTCCCTACCTTCAAACCTAGACTTCAACCAGACTTCAGCAAACATTAAAAATACAAGATAACCTATTTCTTTTTTTAAACTCTTTTGAACTTGTCTTTGAAAAAAAAAAAAACCTATGCTTGGCCTAAATATAAAAACAAGACAAAGTAAGAATGTTGGACTTCTTGCCCCTCTCAGTGGGTGTACACCAAGAAAGGATTTCTCTCCCGTCTTCTTCCCTGGATTTTTCTCTCTACCCCCTGCCTGCCCTGACATGGGCATCCCTCCTCTGTACCTATCTGCTATGCTGCCCTACTGTCCTGCTTTTGTGTCAGCCTAGTGCAGGCTGAAATCTCTACAAACAGGTAGCCAAAATAAATCTTTCCTCTTCACAGTTGTAAGTCTTGGATACTGTATGTCATTGACACAAAATCAACTGAGATTTGGTACAAAGAAATGGGGTCATTGCTGAGATGTACCAGGCTATGCAATTTGGAAGCCTTTGGACCTGGCTTGCAGGAGAGCTTTGGACAAGTTTGTAAGAGCTGGAAGAAGCAGCCCCAGAATCCATGAGCCCTGCTTGATAAGAGATTCTGTTCAGAGCTCAGAAGACCTGAATGTTGATGGTAACCCAACTAAAAAAGACTAGGCTCAAGTGTTTTCAGTCGGGAAGAAGGATGGTATTGGTAGTTGGACTTCAGGTCACATGTTACACTCTGGCAGAAAACTTGTCCCTATTTTGCTCATGTCCAGTGACTTGGGGGAAACTGAGGCTAAGGGTAGTACACCAATTAACCTGGCAGAAGAAATTTCAAGAAAGCTTATTATTGAGGCTGTGGCATTTGGTATTACTGAGATCATAGATCAGATCTATGTTGAGAATCAGGAGCAAACAGTACAGCTAGAGGATTTTTAAGTTTTCAGTTTGACAGTAAAGTTGGGGTCTATAAAGGTGGAGCAGAGCAGAACATGGTTACTAAAAACACTAGCATTGAAAGGAAACCTGGTACTTTGGGTTCAGTCAATACAAAAAATCCTCATGGAAATGTGAGCAGCCAGCACAGTTGAATCCTTTGCAGGCTTAATATTGCAAAGATGCCTTGAGAAGAGAGTCCCAGAGTGCCATGCTCCACAATGGCTGCAGCCTAGGAAATGGGAATTGAGTGTTCACGATTCGGTTCACCATGCTCAACCATGTAGTTCAGAGGTCTCAACAACATCAGCAAGATACAGAAGCATTCATGTACTGCTCCTGCTAATGGCAGACCTTGCCGTCGTCCATACAGTGCTGGTTTTATGAAAGTGAAGAGTACAAAAGCTGTGTGTTTAAGGCTTCCACCACAATTTCAGAAGAAGGCTGGGAGACCAGGCAGTGTGCTCCTGAGAGGGCAGTATGTGTGTGCAGATATGAGAGTGGAGATGAAAGACTTCTCTGGAGGTTGGGAAAGTCATCAGAACAGACCATCTAAGGAAGACTAAAATAAATAAGCGAAGTTGATCCCACAGAAAAACCTTGAACTGGACGTGTAGGTACATGATTTTAATGATTACCCTATTTTGAAGCCAGCAGAGAGTATGGGCTGACATCTCTACAAACTGTGAGTCAAAATAACACTTCCTCTTTTAAGTTTTGAGTGTATTTAAGAATGGAGTTTCAGGAACAAGAATCTGAGACATCTTCTTCATCACTTCTGCCTAGACATGGCTCAGAAGAACTTTTTAATTTTTCTTTATTGACACTAAAATTTGTACCTAACTAGCTAATATATTCCTTAGGTGTTAATTTCCCATTCCCTTGGAGATGAATAAAGATAAATTTCTCCTTGTAAAACTAAAGCGTATTTCAGTTAACCCGTGTAGTCAATTTAAAGTGGAAGGAAGTCCTTTCCTCTTGCTCTGATAATCTTCCTTACTCTTGAATCCAGGCTGGTCTATGTCTTTGACCAAGTAAGTCAGAACAAACTGACACAGTGCTGTTTCTGTGCCTCTGAGAGTCAGTGGAGCAAATCTGGTTATCCTGCTCCTGTGGAAAGAAATTGAGACTGAACAGAAAGAGACAGAGCTCAGCCTCTGCCACCAGGATTCTTGGCATGGACCCCTTAAACTGTGTTTCTACGATACAGACTCTGAGACCTAGGATTCATGTTCAGGATGTCCATGGAAAGATCTCTTCCAAGAACAATATTTATGGTACATAAAGCACGGGAGGCAGGAAGGGAAGCTGCATGCTGATATAGTTCACATAAATTCAGTTCACAGTTCAAATGGGTGGGTTTGGGGGCTAGGACAGCCATTGATGTTTACCTGGAGCCAAAGTGTCAACCTTTGTGCTCTAGCATGGAGGAGTCATGGATGCTGACCTATGACCCATGCACTGGTTTTTAAATGGCTTTTATTTAAGAATCTATGCAAGCCAGGGTTTTTTTTATTGTTTTTCTTTTCAACAAAAGGGTAGTCTCTTAAAAGATGTATCGCTGGTATGCGAGATATATTACTTGATTTTGCAAAAGTTTCAAAGGTTGAACTTCAAAATTCTTCCTGTGAAGGTTTATTCCAATAGTTCTGCTATGACAGACACATTCTTCAAATAAATTCTAGTACAGAGCTGGGAAAGGCAACCTACTATCATGTCTATTAGGAATATCTGGCCTAGAATCTTTCTCCATTCCAAAGCTTTTTAATCAGATTTTTTGTTCTAATTGAATGTAACGAGAATCAGCTTTAAAATTATATAGAGAAATAAACTGAAGTCTCAATCTACTAAACCAGTCAGAACCAATAAGAAAACTTCCATCCCATCTACTTCAGATTTCCTAGACAGACCACTTAATAAATTAGAGATCACAGCCTTGGTTGCATATAATATCGCTGCCAAAATTACAGGGCAAAGAATTGCTTTTTTGACCAATTAACTTTCTATTTAATATAGCCTGAAGCATCTCTCAACCTTGCTATGCTTTTCATTTTTATTAAATTATGAGATGCAGGTCTTGAACTGTAGTCCGAGTTAGTCACAGCAAGAAGGAAACCAACTCCTTTCTCTGCTCAGTGGTCCTGTTTTGCTTTTCTGAAGTGGTCCAGGAAAGGACCTGAGCTGTTTCTTGTAGCAAATAATCAATAAACATGTGTTTTGAAAAAACTAAAATCAAACTGCACCACCTTAAATACAGCTTCTTGTTACATACAGACTTGGAAGGTTTTTCAAAGATATGGAATGAGATTTTGTTTTTATTCAAAATCCCACATTTTGCTTTGGGGTTTTGAGTGTTTATTTTTGCTTTGTGACAGACACAGGTTATTAGGCAAACATCACTGCTTCAGTAGTGTTTTTCAGATGCAGGCCCCAAGCTTCTCAGTGAAACATGGGCTGATGGACTCATGAAACCATACTTTATTCTGTATCTTCTATTTTACTCTAAGATCTTTCACAAAGAAGGAGATCAAAAGGTAGAGAGAAGAGGAAGGAAAGAGGTAAGGGATGAAAACAAAACAAAGCAGGAATGGGAGGTGTAATGTGCATGTACCAACCCACACGAGGGATGTAAACATTACCTTCTGCACACACGCTAACAAACTAAAATACTGGGGAAAAAAACCTGAATAAAAAAAACTTTTCTAAAAGATTGAAAAATGATTTGGTTATATTCTCAGTATGTCTACACCTCACCTCCATTTGATGGCAACAATCTCACAGCTGAGAAAGAGCTGAAGCACCCTAGAGTTCACTGTGCCATGTGAGATCTGTAGTTTCTGCAACTCACATGCAATGCACACAGTATTTTCTCTGACCTAGCAATGCATATTTGTGGCCCATGGAGCACTCACTTGAGAACTTTCCTAGGAACAAACTACCATTCAGCACTTGCCAAAGATTCACTTAAGGTAATGACTGCTTGATGCAAATGGGAAAAGGGATATTTTATTCATGACCAGAAATACTTGTGAACACAGTACTTTTCACTCCGGCTACCCAACAGCTTATCAAGCGTATACAGAAATAAACATCTATATATCTCTTGTTGAAAGGAAAACCTACCTACTCGAACTCTCTGATGGATACTTGATAATATGAAATAAAATATAAGATGCACATGTTATCTGATTTAGAATCTACATGCAGAAGTCTTCTAAAAATGATTAGATTTTTCACAAAATTGGATGAATACTAACTGAAACATTTTATAAGAAATCTTTTATAAAATGTTTCAGTTAGCAACCATAAATATATTCACTATATATATATTTCACTATAAATATGTTTTCATTATATGTATTTCACTATATATATATATATATATATATATATATATATATATGGTGAAAATATAAGCAATATTACATAAAAATTAAGAAAATTGAGTCCAAAGTCAGATGTTTTCTGCTCCAATCTTTTTTTAGAGAAAAAAATAGAAAAGAGGGTAGAACTAATACAGAATTTTTTTAAAACAGTAAGAAATCACTAGTTGATAAATTATATATTGTTATCTTAAAGTAGTTGCTCAAGTCACAAAATCAAAGCATCAAATGTGGACAATCAAGCAATGACATCAAACCATCCTAGTTGAAGAACTAACAAAATCTTAGTAGTTATCTATCTTACACACTGCTCTAATCTTGCTTCCCTCATTTATTAAGTAGATAGCTTTGGTCAAATTGGTTAATCTCTCTATGCTTTGGTATAAATATCTATAAAATGAGACAGTAATATAATGTTATATCATAGGAATATTGTGAGAATCACAGGTAAGTTTTCTGTATCAGACAGTAAGAATTTGGCATTTTTAAAGCAATAAATGAAAAAAGAGGGGCAAATGAGTTTAGGGACATTAGTCAAGGCATAAATCATAGAATTAATTCTAAATATAATTTATCAACAGAACTCAGAATGACCAACATACTGACAGAATTAACAGAATCATTATCACTAGATGACACATTTTAATCTTCATTGCTATGTTTTCTGTTACATGGCATCATATAATATAAGTCTTAATATACAGTGCCAGGGAAAAGTTCATTCATTTGAGACAAGGGGAATCATAACCTCATCGTACTCATTTTGCTTTTGCTGAAGTAAACTTAGTACTCATTCAAAGTGGCCGATGTGTCTATTCATCGGTACTTGATTGATGTTTTTCTGAATCTTATCCTCTGTGGTCCTATTTCATACTCACTTTGGAAGGTAGTAGGACAGAAACATAAAGAGAGGTTTAACCAAGGAGTGAACACAAGGAGGAAGAGAACACGCTCAGTACTCAATATTAGACTAATATTTTTAAAGCAATTCATTATTTATTTTTTAAAAAATTCTTACTTCTGACTATTGGGTAATTTATTTATGAAAGAGTTTTATGTTACCTATTTCTGGAACTCCCACTTTTCCTTAGGAAAATATAATATATTAATATTTAATAAATATATTTTTTAAATCTCTGTTGTAATTCTGCAATTTACCTTGAATAAGAAATTAAGTTGTCTAAGCTCCAGTCAAACCAGGGCCTAGAATTCTGAGCATCACGCTCATCATCTATTAAAACCACCAACTGCTTTCAACAGTGTCTCGTAAAATGTAAGATAGTGTTTCCCACTGAGCACCACAAGAACCTTGATCTGAATTCTGTTTCCAATCCCTGGAAGTTGAATTTAAATCTGTGGTGCCTCCAGGCCCTCTCAAAAAAAAAAAAAAAAAAAAAAAAGAATTTCAAGTACGCAATAATCTATTATTTAAATTGAGATGGTGTGACAGTTATTTGTGGTGCCAACTTGAATGGATTAAGAGACAGTGGATCCACAGAGAACCGTTCTGAGTGTGTCCACTCACTCGATTTGTAAGCAGCCAAATAAAGAGGGAAAACCCACCCTGGAGTGTGGGTGACACCAACCAATAGCCTGGTAGCCTGAGAGGAGTAAAACTGGCAAGAAAGAAATCTATGCCTTTTTGCTTCTTTAGAGGAGATCTGTCTGTTCCAAGGCCTTTGAACTTTGCTGTTCTGCTCCTCCAGGCTTGTGATAGAGTCTCTTCAACTGTCCATCGCAAAGCGCTTGGCCTTCAGACGTGGACCTCCACCAGGTCTGCAGTGAGCTCCAGGTCTTGGACCCTCCAGGGTGCAGATAGCCATTTTCCATTCTTCCCCTTCTGACTCCAGGACAGTCATGGTCAACCTACTTCTAAGTTTTTTATAGCATATACATCATATAAAATACATTCCTGCAGTGAACCCTAAGTGACACTGATGACCTCCCTCTTGTGTTTCATATTTAATGAAAAACACTCATGCTCATTTGCAGATTCTCTGAAAAATAATTAGTTCTTTATTTAAGGTGGATTTCTGAGTCTAACAAATGTCATCGATAGGTGCTACCTGTGCAGGTTTTGTTCTCACACCATGCTATTTCACGCTTACCTACAAATATGGTAACAATCCACATCTGCATTTTCACAAAATGCATTAGTGAACCAGTAGGTAGGTTATCACTTTTATGTAGATTTAAAAGATTAGGTGATTGGAGGTAATGTCTTACCTACCACACGTGCACACTCAGATGACTAAAATGTGGTAACCTCTAACTCAGACTGTCAATTTGTTTTTCAAATTCAAAAAAGTGTCAGGAGATTAATACATGTAGTTTGACTGTCCTTTGGAATTATGGTTGGTTCTTCTCTTTTGACAATCTTGATAATGGATTTTAGAATACATAGAGAAAAATTGCTGGTACTTAATAAATCTATGCCAGTAATTCTCAGAAGCACAGTTTCTAAGCACACAATGCCACACAATTTCTATACAATTTAAAACATTAAATATGTTTTTCTCTTTCGTTAAATAGCCCAACAAAGTGCACAAACACACACACACACAGAGAGAGAGAGAGAGAGAGAGAGAGAGAGAGAGAGAGATTGATTCTTCACATAAGCTTGCATTGTTCAGAGAACATCAACAATAGCAATCACAGTAAAAAGGGAATCTGGGTTTTTCATGTAATTTCTATTTAGCTGGGCTGGGGATTTAGCTTAGTGGCACAGCACCTGGCTGGGAAATGTGAGGTCCTGAGTTTGATTCCCGGTACAAATATACATATTTGTAAATCAATCCAGTATGTAGGCTATCCTACCCCTCTTTACTTAGTGGCTATGAATAAGCATAAAAGGGATGACACAACTGCCCACGTTTCTGGGGTTCTCTGTCTTAGGTTTCTCTCAGGTACTGGCTCCAATAATCTACCACTGAAAACCAGCACTAAGAGTTTAAAAGTACCTTTGACAATGTAAGAGTAAGAACTTGTTCAGAACCCGCACAGTCAACCCCTTGATCCACTTTTAGCCAGGAGAGCAGCAGGCACGCAGGGTGTCACTCTTCAGCACCAGCCCACCCCGTGCTCTGCCTGCAGTGCTGCAGTGGGCTGAGCTGGAAAAGTCTCAGAGAGAGGAAGAAGCTGTGTGTGCCATGGGAGCAGGTCTCATAAAGAGCTGCTGCCCACCAAACAGAAACTAGAGGCTCTGCTCTGGAACACACTCTATCTTGATCAGGGGTCCTAGTGCCAGTGGATAAAGGAATGTGCTACTTTAAATGTTATCTGGTGCCTGGTGGATACAGAAACGTCCAACATGGCCACTTGCAGCTGGGCAGAGGTTCAGGAAGAAAGGACATACACTCAGCATGCCTCCTCTTCTGCTGAACTGTGACCAGAGCTACTGTCTATCTGAATTCATGAGACTGCTCTGCCTTTCCCTGTTTACTCTCCATAAAGCAGCTATGGATGATTTTCAGAATTCAAATATGACAGTGCCCTTTATCCTAGGATAATGCTTTCTCCTCCTCCTCCTCCTTGATTAATTTATCCTTATTCTTTAAATTACAGGAACTCGGGCATCATTTCCCCTGGAAGTTTACTCCAGTCACCCTGACATGGTGACATGTTTATGTCTGTAGAGAACTATCAGCTTCTTCTTCACAGTTTGTTACAAGCCATTGGATTCACGCTTGCAATATTTAACTGACAATTTTACTGCAGGTAACTTTTGTTTGTCATTATCCCTGTAGCTCTTAGGACAGTGCTTGGCCAGTGCTGAGGCCCAGAGCATTTGCTCACTGAAGGTAAACCATTGGGTGAAGGGAGTGAGCTTGGTGACTTGCAGGTCCTCCTGGACATAGTTAAATTTGCCCCCTTTTACCAATATACATACAAGACGATTGAGTCTATAAAACATTTACAAAGGACGACTGTTTTACAATGTTGTAAAGAACACAGTTCTTATACAGTACAGGAAATATTTATATGAAATTAATTATGATAAGGATCTACATTTTATTTCTTATTAGATCTTTATCTCTAGTACAGATGTCAACAAATCCCAGTCTTCTGCTGTGTTCTTGTTCTGCAGAGAGATGACCTATCACTGATCTCAGTGGAAGAGTTCAGGAAATAATCTAGGCACATACTTGAATGATTCTTTGCTTTCTCTTTTTCTCCCTCTAATGTGGTGATAATCAGAACAAATTGATTTTGTTTCTCAGATTGCTAAAATCCTCCCAACACTTTCTTCTACACCGGTGCTGAATAAATCATTGTAATGTTTCCCTGAAGTGAATTGAAAATTAATTTACACAACCAAGATGATCCCCCTAATAACAGGGTACATGGAATGGGGAAATTGGAAATCATTACCCAGAAAACATTATCTGCATTATTTTTGTAGCTGCTTTAGATTGCACTGTAATAGAAAATTAGGAGACTGGCTGGGAAGAAGTTTAAGAGGGTCCCCTGAAGAGCATCTGCTTTAAAATTGATTCTTTAAGAAAGCATTAAAAAGCTATTGGAATTGATTGCCTGCTAATATAAAGGAAAAACTCTTTGTCACCATTTGAGATAAAAAAAAAAGAGAGAGCATCTTCATTCATGCACATTATTAAAACTACTGGCCTGAAAGTCCCTCTAGAAAGATAAAGGATATGGATGAGATATTAAAATGGCAATCTTTACCTTATCTGGGATTTCAACTTAATATGTTGCTTTTATTAATTTTGCAGGAGCCATTAGTTAGAATGTCAAAGAGTAGATTTACAATTAAAATGTTATAGAATTGTGTTATCTTTAATAAACTATTTAGCAGGAATTCTTCATTAATCTTCCAAGTATGTGGCACACTCCAAAGAAAAAATCCCAAATTCACAGTTTTTTATTGTAAAGATTTCTGCACAGCAATATTAAAAGTCACAGCTGATCTCTGATTAGCTCTGAAGCTACCCCTGAAATGAGGCAATGACCAATGAGATCCCAGCAGTTGGCCAGATTTAAGATAGCAATCATCGTCTTAAAAATATATCTATTGAGCTTTGAAAGAATTCTGTGTATCTGATGCACTGCACTGCTCTTTGATAAACGGCATTGTGAAGTGATACACAAACACATAAGCAAACCCAATAGGGTGCCTTGACACTATTTTCTTTTTATAGGCCTTTGATTTTTAGCACATTCAGTGGAAATTGCCTTGTCTCTTTTAATACATGATAAGTAGGACTACTTAACAGCAAGAAATAATGAATAAGGAAAGCCTTTTCAAACACAATATAATATCTTTCACCTAAATGATGTGTTGAAAATTCAAATACACACAGCTAGCTCACTCTCTTTCTTTCTCTCCCTTTGTTTTAATGGACCATGAATAATTTCTGCACAGAAGAAATATTTAGTAGATGCCAGCAAACTTTGGTGAACTAATAGTACAATCAATGGATATAAGTTAAGGTGTCACTCCTAAAAGGAAAATTTGATTTCAGTATCATCTTGAACTTTCCTCTCAGCTGCACCATCAGATTGTTCTTGATGGAGTAGAGAACAGGCTCCTACTGAGGCCCTTTGGGTCCCCCAATTACCAATCCCTTGGAGATGACTGAAATGGGCCCACTCTGAATTTTACATTATTTTCACTAAGCTTCTTTCTTTCTCATTTTTCATCTTCAAATATCGACATAAAGTACTTTGTGGATTTCACATCAGAATCATTTTTATTAAACAATATTCAGATTTGAAGTAGATTTTAATAAGCTCTTTACAGCTACTCTCTTAATATTTTTAATCAATTAATCTACATGAGCTGGTTTCCTTGGGACAGTGGCATCCCATGCCAGTTACCTAAATAATCATCAACCCCTTTTACTCCCAAATCTATCCTATCTGAAGGTAAATTTTATGACTACCTTATTTATGAGTAATTTCCAAAGCATTACTATTTCATTTGTAGTAGAACCCAGGGCTATTTATATTAAAACAGGCTGTCTTAAAGTTAAAAGGCAACGATTGTTCTTAAAAATCAATTTCAACTTTTTGCTACTCATAAAACTCCTTCAAAGCCAGAATATTTGATTATAAGGGCATTGTTACAGATATTTACATTTGTCAATGTTGATGATAAAATAATTATGATCATTATACTGTTAAAATTTTAAAAGTAAAAGCTGAAATTCAAGACATTTGTAGGGAAATGGGTACACCTGTAGATGTAATGCTAAGTGAAGTAAATCAGACACACACGCATGGCTTCTCTGATTTGAATAATGCAAGGTACAAAGAAAGAACAAAATAAAAGACTGAGAAAAAAGAATCAGGGAGACATATCTTTTGCAAATAGAAGGGACCCAAGAGATCCAGGTGAGGGAGAGGGGAGGTAAAAAGATTTAAAATGCATCGTGTATATGTACAAATATCCACGGTGAATATAAACATTGTACATCACAAACATAAACTAAAAATTAATAATACATCAGTAACAGTGAGATGGAGAAAAGAGAGCTACAGAGAGAGGGAGCTGGGTGGGGCAGAAGATGGAGTACCAAGGGGCAGGATCTGCTAAGCACATTTACTCGTTCCTAAGATGCACACAAACTTCGTGTACTCCAAATACGTACCAGTGAAATAAAATATCAGTAAACAAAAGTTTAAAAAGCAATACAAGCAATAAAAACTGACATCATAATTATGACTAATACATAATTTTCAGGTTACAGAATTTATATATGATTTTGCTTAAATAATTAAAAATAGTAAGTGAAAGTTCTCTATACATTACCTCAAAAAAGGTAACAGATGCCAACAGATCCCTGTCTTCCTAAACAAACCCAGAGTTAAATTTCTTTCAAAAATCAGATCATATTTTTATACTGGTCTTTTAATTTTGTTGCAGAAGTCAGAAGTAAAACAGGTTTTAAATAACAACTACAGTTACACCTCTTTGCCAGACATCTCAGGTCTGTTGATCAATGACAAAGAATGATATAGTACACACTGACCAGGCTTAAAGAAAACCTGTCTAGCATATGGCAACCCCCAAGTGTGTCAGTCCATATTGGCTTCTTTTCTCTTCAGGTTTCTAGGGCTCTACAAGGTTTTCTCACTTCGATTCTAATATTTCAGGTTTAAGTACCATACCAAAATAAGATTTTAAAAAGAATAAAATTAACAGATATTTACAAAGAAAATCTTGCAACCCAATCTATGCCAGTATACATTATAAATACTGCCAAGGATTTAGTTCAATGGCATAAGCTCCTGTCTGGCAAGTGTGAGGTTGTGAGTTCAATCCCAGATACAAAAAATAAATAAAACCGTAAATACTGAGTAGAGGTTTGCTAATATAATGATATAAAGATGATTATCATACTGTTAAACTATAAATAAGCACAACTGAAATGTCCTTCAATAGGTGAAAGAATTAACTGTGATACATCCAGGTGATGGATATGATTCAGTATTAAAACTAGATCTACCGCTCATTCTGGTTTGACTATTATCCTCTTTTGAGGTTCTGTAAGATTTAAAATGTTTAGGTTTTATTGGTCTTGTCCTCTACTGTTTTGTTCAACTTTATAATATCTAATGAGATAGACAATTCTTCTTAAGGAAGCAAGAGGCATTATGGTAACCATTGTTGATAACCTTGTAATCTGTTTTTACATCATGTGCTATGTCTATCCTTGGTTTTGACTGACAGCTTTGTTTTATCCTGTTTGATTTTATTCTCTTATAAAAAAAGTAATAAGATCTAATGGAGCAATAAAACCCAAAATGTGTAAATTTTGTTGTAATAAAGAGAGGGGAAAAAAAGTGCCCTAAAGGATACAACAGCAAGGGTGTTTAGGTGTGTTAAATAGACCATATTAATATTTTTGATTGGATTACTGAACACAACTATTTGCAGTCTCACTGTTTGAATGTTCACTTTGTATGCTTTGATCCTGTGACCTGAAACACCGTTTCTAAGATGGTAGCGTATAATCTATTAATGGGTGATAGCTTACTGGGGTTTTTTTTTTGTAGTTCTGAATTACTTGCACCCTTACACTGTTTTGTTTTGTTCTGCTTTTTTTCTCTTTTTCCTTTTAAATAAAAAAAAAACTAGATCTATCAAATCATAAAACTATATGGAGAAAAACTAAATGAATGTTACTGAGTTAAAGAAGCCAGCATGAAAAGGCTGAATACTGCGTGATTTCAAATGCATGCCATCCAGACTCACAATACTCACAGACAAAACAGTGAAAGCGATAGAAAGACCTGTGGTTGCCGAGGGGAAAGGGTGGGGAACTGTTAGTGCATTGCTGATCCTCAGAGCAGGGATACTGCTTTGCATAACCCGCTAGAATGGCAATGAAACATTTCCAGACACCTAAAAACTACAGCACCAAGAATGAAGCCCAACCTGAAGGGTGAATTTTGAGTTCCTGTACCCACATCCGTCTAGTAATACGTATGTACTACTCTAGCAAGGTGTCATAACGGTTGGCACTGCCAGGAGTAGGGGCAGAGAACGTCCAAGAAATCTCTGTGCTTCAACCTCTCTCTGAACCTAAATCTGCTCTGATGAAGCACTGAAGCATGGAAGCAAGGTTTAGAAGGAATTAATAAAAGCAATAAAATTTAGTATCTTTGCTAATACTGCTTTATAGTACATTTGTAATATCTGCAATCACAAAATTCATATGCAGTTCAGGAAAGATTTATATGATATTCTTTCCTCTGCGAGCAACAAATTTTTCTTTTTTCATTAGAAGTTCTCAACAGTTAGAATTTAGGATTTTCTGCTCCAATACATAGGTTAACATAAAGTATAGGCTCAAATATACTATATATTTGGTATTAAAATTTTGCATTTTAGTATTAGATGTAAAATAATAAAGTGCTTTTCATAATCACTAAAAACAGCAATATAAAGATACAGGCATTCAGAGCCAGGGCTGTAGCTTAAGGACAGAGAATGTAGTTAGCATTCATTGGCCTGGGTTTGATCCCCAGCAAAACACACACACACACACACACACACACACACACACACACACACATGCATGTGTACACACACGTACACACATACTTATAAATAATATATATTACATATATTCATTTAATATATAATGTGTATTTTTCATGTATGCATTACATATAAGGTGTTTATATAAATTTATTTTATATTATATAATGTATATTTCATGTTATAGATATATTTATATTATGCTATGTCATACATTTTATATATAATAGGTATAATGTATTGATAACTAATTTATATATTTGCACTGTTAATATCCTAGAATTAAGATAAAAGATAAATATTCTATGTTTTCCCTCAGAAATTATATTTTGTTGTTATTTGAAATAGCCCCTCACTCTTGAAAGAAACACAAAACTAGAAAGTTGTCTCACGATTCTAATAAATATGGATTTAATTTTTAAAAATTTATATTCTTCTAGAAGAACTTAGTAGAAAAATTGTTCTAAATGGTCCCTACATTGGTACCAAAATCCCAGGGGAGGGGGACAAAGAGACACAGAGAGGTCATCTGTGTATCTCCGCATTTCTGAAGGATGTAATCTGTGGCCTTGGAAGAAGGGGTAAGAAATTAGTTGGAAAAGTGTTCAGAATCTACGTGATAAAGCTTATATTCTTTTTTGTCGCTCATTGGTGACTCTACCACCCACACAGAGAAGGGAAGTTCCACAACAACTCATCAGAACACAATGTACTTGTCTCGTAGATGGCCCCATGTAAAAGGAAAAAAGTCAGAAAACATACAGTACAGAAAGTTAACTTTATCTTCAGAGATCTTAAAAACTTGTGAAAGACTGAATAGTGTTGTTTGTATATGTTTTCTCTCTCTCCATCTTCATGAAGTAAATGAAAGAGCAGTGAAAAGGTAAATTTTCTTTGCCTTTATTACCTGTGAATTTGGTTGTAAATAAACAGCTAAATTGCTTGTTTCTTGGTAGGAAGTGCACACACTCACACACGCGTGCAAGGCCAAAGCTGGTAAACTAGAAGATCATTCCATTCTATTCCAAAAAGTCTGAGTCAGAGTCAAGATTTCTGAGAGAGGCTTAAAATAAAAAATACAAAAGTTCAAAATCTCTCATGTTTCATTTTTAGAGAAATCTGTTTTCTTCCTTTAATTAATATATTAGAGAAAACTGACAACGTGAAGCACTAGTAGTGAAGGATATTCTTTTAATGAGACCAGACGCCGTCCTTCCACAATCTTGGCTGGAATTGGAAACCGATTCTGGCTGTGCTGCTGCTGGCAATGGACAGCAGAAGTGTCCTGCGCAAAACAGCCAGTTGGCCACGCTCATTGTTCTCCCTGTTACTGTGGAAGCAGCAAGGAAAGTTATCTGTACAGCAGCATCTTGAACAGATGTCTTGGAGATATGTTAGAAATGCAAAAGTGTAAGAAGAAAATTTTCATAAGAAGAAAATTGCAAAACTCATCCCCAGACTTCAGATGGGCTATCCCCCAGCCTCAGTCTGCAGCTTTGGGTAGAGAGTGGGGTTCCCGGACATGTGTGTTAGCCAGACTTCTTGCTCTGTGCAAGGCTTGTGGCTGCCTTGTGTGGCTGCCCCAGATGTGTGCATGACGAGGAAACCTGGCTAGTAGCCAGTCCACAAGGAAAAGGAAGGCGGGTCACTTCAGATGAGATACATACAGTCTTCCAAGATATGACCACCACCTGCTTGCTAGCATAATTTTCTTTATTTTTCTTTTCATCCAATGTGGTTATGAAAGATATGAGAATATGGCTTGCAGTGCTGTGACTGACAGGAGCTTACCTGACCAGGAATATAATTGAACCCACCGTTGCACTGGCTGAGGTCACGCTTCCCACAGGCCACTTTTAGGGACTGCCCTAGTGCAACAGGGCTACTGAGAAGCCTGTCTGGAGAGACGCCAATCCTTTTGTCCAGCATCTGGGCAGAATAACTCCCAAAACTGTCCTAGAACTGTGTTCTCTGCTCCTGCATGACTCTCTCACCTGTCTGTCTCATGGGGTCCAGAACTGTGTTATGTGTTATGACTTCAGACTCTAGCTTCTCCCATGTTGCCCCTAATCCAACTTTTTTTGACTGTTTTTTACAGGACCCAAATTATTGAAGTGGTTCTGCCCTTTATTGGCCTGACTTCTTGTGTGATCTATTCCTGAAGGTCTATGGAGTGCTAAGCTGCTCGGCAAAGCCTGCTGCAGTTACCTGGGTGGGGTGTGCACAGTCAGTCAGTTGGCAGTGTGTTTTGGTGCACAGGAACCATGATCAAAGCAGAACCCAAAGGGCACAGGTTGGGTGTTGGAAGCTCCATGGAGATGCACCCCATCAGATCCTAGAAAAGACTGACTTCAGGGGAAGTTACTTACAGGCATTGGAGAAGAACATGTCAAGTAGTACAGTTAACCAAACGCATCAAAAGTACTCCTCAGGCAAAGATCTTTCCCACCCTGAGATACCCCAGTGCATCAGCTGCCTGAAACAGCACAGGGGAGATAAACTGGGTTATTCACCAACGTCTGGACAGGGCTGTAAAATAAAGGAATAAAACTCTAAAAGAAAAGTCTGTCCTGAAATTGAAACTACCAAATATATTCTGAAAAAGGTCAAATAGAGTATAAAAAATTATTCTCCAAAGCCATCCTAACAGGAAGAGAACCAAGGTCCTCAGGCTGTGGTCTGCAGTTACTACTCAGAGCTAGCAGTCAGATCTGCCCAACAGCCAACCCACAAACCATAACAACACCCGATGTATCTTAGCAAAGTGAACATTTCGTAGTACCCAAGCAGGAAGTACAAATATCCTTATAATTTAAATCATCAATTTAATTTATTAAAATGATTATTAAATCAGCATTCTTTTCAAGATAAAAAGATGTGGATTATCTTAGGGTACTTGAAATAGCAACAAGAGGGCAGCCTTCCTGCACTTTACTTTGAAATTCCACAAGGGGAATGTCTTGCAACCACGTTGATCATTGTACCTGAAGGCGATGAGTTTCTTTTTCCCTGTTCCGGAATCATTCAGTGGCGTGCACAAGCATCTGCTTTCTGGCTGACCTGTCACTTTGTTTTATTTGCAGTGGAGAAATCTCCCTTCCATTTTCTGACACTTTGGTCTCTATGATATATCTGAAATTTTTTACAAACTATGTATTTGTATCATTAATAATAATAATAATAATGGCATCTTTAGTTATGAAGCACTTTTCTGTATGTGCTCATCTTGGTATATAGCCTACTGTACGTAACTCGGCACTCCAAGGTTGATGTTTTTGTAGGTGATGAATCTGGGACTCAGAAAAGCTACACGCTTTGATCAAGGTCACAGAAGTAATATAATTGTAGTAGATAAAAGATGTTTTATCTCACCCAACACAGTATTCTCTTCTTTTCTTTTGCTAGTAGAACTTTTTTTCTACTTTCCATTCTACGTGGGATGGGTTCTAGTGGATTTGTCACTTATATGACCTTGCTTTTCCCCACTTTAACTCCAACGTGACCTAACTCCAGTGTGAATCACCAGGGTGGAGAGAAACAATGCAGGAGCGATTGGTTGAGGAGTGAGCATGTGGTTCTTTCAGGATCACAAGTCAGGCGACAGACACTTTCCATATGCGTGACACCAGGTGCTGTGTGTCCCACACTTCTAAGGTGTAAGTGGCCCCTGTCTCTGCACAAACACAGCCTGCTGGTGTCTGGAGCTAATGCTGAGGAGAAGAAGGGCTGAGAGATGAAAAGAGAGAAAATCCTTTCATTCTCAGAGTCCACCTGTAGCGAAAGCTAATGCTAATCTTTGGACTTCCCAGCACCAAATGCCAATAAACCTGCCTTTTTGATTAAACTAGAGTAGAGTTTTTATTAATGTGACTAAAAAGTCCCTGGCTAATAAAATACTAGATGCAGACTCTGATCCAGCCTCTCTGACTATAGAACCACATTCACTACCAAAATTCAGTATCAAAGGTAAATCAGTGATGGGGGGCATTACTTCAATGTTAACGGTGTTTAACAAAATAAAATATAAAAATTATTCCTACATGTGTCAAATAGCTTCACTGTGATAACTAAAACTTTTTTTCTGTCGTAATCACCAGGAAACTCTTAATGACAAAAATCATGTCTTACTCACCTTTGTAGATCATTCTACTGATACAGTCTCCAGAACTTAGAAGTATTCAATAAATGTTTTTCAAGTAAACAAATATTTCAAGCGATTTAAATGAAAGGCAATTTCTCTGGTTTTTAGTTAGATACTGTTAGCCAAGACAGTGACTTTTCTTCCTCCTTCCCTTCATTCAAGTCTCTATTTACAAGATTCAAGTTACAAGATTCAAGTCTGCGTACTTTACCTGAGAGATTCTCCTCCATCGTAGTGCAGGGCTGTTGTCTCCTGTCTTTCCCACACCTGCCTTTAGTTTCAGGCACTTGTTGGGATAGTGTAAGCTTCTTGAAGCCACCATGTAGCATAGAGAGGATGCTCAAGAATAACTGATGTAATAGTTACCATGTGAAGTATCTTAATTCCATATCTCTAGTGTCTTTTGCTACATATGAGGTATTAATTCCCTATTATAAATATAAACATAACAGCTTGATCTGATACATGTATATTCTAATGCAATAAATATGTTTTAAATTTTTGAAATGCCTTCATCAGTAAAATGTCTGGCCAGTAAATGAACTGTGATTCTAAAAGTCTTGTACCAAATCCATGCTGGTAATCGTATTGATTGGCACAGTACTGCCTTGAGACATTCTGGTAAATCAGCCATCTGTTTGCTCAGGTTATTATGCTAATATCTTAGACTAGATTAACCATAAAAGTGTACTGAGGCTTGGTGAAATCTAGGTGTATGTCATGATCGATCCAAATAAATTTGTCAATTGTTAGTTTAAATTACTTTCTTTGACCTTGGTTGTTTTCATGTAAACCCACACAGTCATGTAAATTTTAATTTCTGGATATATATATATATATATATATATCTTAAATATATATATATATATAGATAGATAGATATAGATAGATATATAGATATATTCAGAAGTTAAATATTTATCATATATAAATCCAAAGCAATGACAACTTATTATAAAATTACATTTTAAAAGCTATAAAAGTTATTTATATAATATATTTAAGTAGGAAAAATCTAGGTAAATATCTTGTAATAAAAAGTAACTATGGGGAGCTGGGAATTTAGCTCAGCTGCCTGCCTTGCAAGTGTGCAGTTGTGAGTTTCATCCCTGGTACCAAAAAAAAGAAGAAGAAAAAAAAAAAGATTGAAAAAGCAACTATGAAATGATGCCATGACAGGTTATGAAGAGATTAGGTCCATTTTTACTTCCTGTTTTATCACCCTTTCCACTTGATGGACAGCTTAAGAAGCTATGGCAACCATCTTTCCACCTTG
Source organism: Cavia porcellus (assembly GCF_034190915.1). Lineage (NCBI taxonomy): Eukaryota > Metazoa > Chordata > Mammalia > Rodentia > Caviidae > Cavia > Cavia porcellus. Next base: position 77,325,583 of record NW_026947490.1, read on the forward strand.
TCAATTTTTATATCTATGCTTCATTCTTTTTGGTAATCTTTAGAGCCATTAAAATAACATTGTTAGGGGTTTTCCATGAATATCATGGACTTTTTAAAAATATTATGTTGTAAGTGCAGTATTGCTTAGTAGCCCTGCGAAATTAAAGTATATATCTTACCAAATAGCTAGCTCCTTCTTCTCTTTCTTATCAGTAAAAACAGCCATGGCTTCTCATGGCCGGGAGCACCCAGGAGCTAAGTCATGCTTTAAAAAAGAGAAAGAAAGAGCAAAGAAAGCACTCCTCTCAGAGACAGCTGGGTTTGGAATGGCAGGCAGAGGGAGGGAGTTAGAGAAGGAAAGGACCAGACTCCCACTTGATCTTTACCTGTAACAGAGGTGGATGTAATTAAAATACGGTTCCCTGACCCACAGGTCATTCCTTTCTGTTTGAAAAGTGTAAGTGAAGTCTTGGCTTATATTTTGCCGTGCAAATGTAAGACTTAGCTACAGTCTCCATCTTACTCTTACAAATGGGTCTTGGCCAAGCCTTTCCTTCCCTCTGCAGAGAACAGAGACATCTCATACCAAGGGGGTGGAACATGAGAAATATCATAAAACAGACACTTGTGGAAGGAGGCACACAAGACTTGATGTGTATTTTTGTTTAAATCGAAGCTCTTTTCTTTAAGCTTTAATATAAATTTAAGTACAACTTAAATGTTTTCGATGCTAGACCAGTCAAGCACTATTGATGTAGAGTTTTTATAAAATTACAGTGCTGTTAAATACTTGAGCACTACAAATGACTAACATGATTTAAAAAGAGGGTAGTACAAGGTGTTGTATATTTAATCTTTCTTTTGCTCTTTATTCCTTCCTTCCTTTCTCTCTTTCTGTTTTCTTCTTTTATTCTTGCTGGGTTTTTTCCTTGTATATTTTAGGCTTTATACACTAGCCAAATGCTCTATCACTGAGCTACACCACCACCACCAGTCCCATTAAAAATGTATCATAGGGGCTGGGATTTAGCTCAGCAACATAAGCGCCTGCCTTGCAAGCAGGCAGTCATAAGTTCGATCCCTGGTACCGATAAAAAAGAAAAAGACAAAAAAGTATCATATTTCATTGTTGTATATTAATATTACATACTGGTCGGATTTATTTTTGGAAACACTTACATTCCTTTAACTTACCCTCCAATGCCCTTCACCATCTTCCAACGTCTGCTTCACAGTTCTCTGTCTTTTCTCTACTATTTATTTATATATTTAACTTTCTTTTTTATTTTATTTAAAGAGAAAAAAAACATAAAAAGGGTAGAAATAATACATAATTTCAACAAACAGTAAGAAATCACTAGTTGATAAATTACATATTCTCCTCTTAGAAATAGTTGTTCAAGTTACAAAAATAAAGCACACAAAGTGGACATTCAAATAATGAGACCTCAAACAGTTGTGTTCAATGATCCAACAAAAACCTAGTAATATGGTTATCATATTTAACTTTCATATAAGAGAAACACAAAAAAATGTAAAGGAAAGCCAAAGGTCTCTCTCTTGTTACATATATGTATCTGTGTATATGTTTTCCTTTTATTCCCTTATTTTTTAAGAGGGAAAGAGGAGTGAAAACATTAAAATTTTTATTTTAAAATTGTAGTTTCAACTAATGATAAATTACAGACTTACTTATTTTCTTTCAGGGAAACCAAGTTGTCTATTAAAACTGCATACATTTACTAAAAACACATCTGTTCCCTGGAGAAATTTTAGATTAAAAAGTAGGGTTGAAATAGGACTCTTTAGAAGAAAATGTAAAAACAGTTTCTGTCAGTAACTGACAGAAATTAACTGCCGGTGCACATGCGACATATAACGCATGTCAAGAGAAGCTTCCCTATGCCGTCCAGCACACAATCCCAGCTAACATTTAACTGTGTTTTTGAGTATCTTACGCCTTTAGCTTCTAGACAAATTTCCAGAAAAATACTGATACAATTTTCCACTTGCACTTTTAAATTCCTTAATTTTAAAATAGAGATCAATCATGGCATTCAGACACGCTTTATTCTCTTTTTCCAAATGGAGACTTGCAATTTCAACTACAGCAAGCCATCTGAATCCTCCCTTGCAAAATTCGGCACACCTGCCAAAGATCAAAGTTCTCATTGACCTTGGGAATTCAGCAGTTGCCATGGAACAATCTCATTGGATTTGTTTTAAAAAGCCATATGTGAATCAACATTAGCTGCTCTTAGCCCACATCAAGATGACAACTCCCTTGGCACAGCGTGGATCTTGCTGAGCCAGGACATCCCGATAAAGAGGTACAATATTAGCTTGATCAGTTGCTCCAGATTTCTGACTTACTCCCAAATACATCCCTCCCACATTTATTTTCAGCAGAAATAGAGAAATAATACCTTCAATGATGTTAGTGCCCCTAACAACTTCATGCTAGGAACTGGGTGGGGATTTTTACATGTTTTCTTTAGATAACAACAATTTTTCTAAAATAGCAGTTATCTCTGTGCATAGAGAAGAAACCTAGTGTCAAGTAGGTTGAGTGATAACCATTGGCAGAATAACTATAGATCCTATGAGATAATTTACCATATATCATGATTTATAATCACTGATTTACATTTCTCTACCTTTTGTAAGTTTAAGAGTAAGCAGCTAATTTTGAAGTTGTCTTTACTATATGCTCTGCATTATTCTGAGTGTTTTATACACACAGTCATTCAGAATTTTTGATCATCTCTGTGAAGAAAATATTACTAATATTCCCCTTTCACAGGGTAGGGAGACAGAGGCTCTTGCCTATGGTCAAAGCTGATAAATAGAGCATCTATGATTTAAGTAAGGTAATTAGCTCCAAAATGTGCATTTTAAATGTAATGTACAAATAGTAAATAGATTACAAATAGCTATTTTTTACAACTAGTGATTATGAAAATGTCCAAGCACAGGGTCTTGGTACAACGAGATATAACAAGATGGCATATCAATTACTGTAATTTCAGTTGATAAAATGGAATACTGCAATACTCTAACCAGCAACGGATAGGTAAGAGAGACCAATCAGACTTCAGAGCTATCAAGCTATGTAAGGAGAATTCTGAGTCTTATCCTACCATCAAAAGCTTCTAGAATAATGAGAATTTCAACCCAGTAAAGGTGTTTTTAACAATAACAAACCTCTTAGCATATCTAAGTGGTCAGCAAACAGCACATGCAAAGAGGCTCTAGCCCTGGGGCCAGGGCACCTAACCTAATTCCCACTAACTTACTTTCTCTGAGTTATGACATCACAATATCAATGCAACAAATACACAGTAAAGTTGGTGGGAAATAAATTCACATGAGGTGACACTATACTTCAAAAAAGAGGAGCAATCTAAAAGAATAGTAAAATTCAGAAGTCAAAGGAAAGCAAGGGATTATGTTTATAATATGTGCTAATTTCTAATCAGTTTGTCAAATTTGAGGCAGAGGGAAAGAAATGATTATCAATGTGCTTTATGGGAACTGGTCTTAATGAGACAGTTTGAGTTCAAAGATTTGCTCAAAAAAAAAGTCACAAGACTCAGGAACAAACAGTAATTTCATTACAAGAAAGCAAAACTGCAGAGCAATGAAATTAGAATGTTCATTTCACTTAAGAAAATAACAAATATCCGAACTCAGACCCGGGTATGGCTCGTATTTTAAGTATTACACTACGCATGGAAATGAATCTCTCTGAGGCTCGGTGTTGTTTCCTCCTCCCCTGGGAGCTCAGCCCTGGACAATTAAAGGGTTGCTATCACAGCAGCTGTCCCTTTTGCGCGGTGCTGACTGTCTGCATGCAAAAAATGTGGACTCCAGAGACACATGAGGGTGCGCGCTAATAAGTCTGGATCCAATCTTCTGGGAAGATGTAGGAGTATTGTGCTATAAGAAAAAATACTAACATTCTTTTCTTGGAATTTCTATTTTTTGCTGATGTTTTTCTGGTTTTAGTTACCATTAATACTCTAACTTACTTGTAAAGAATTAATGAAGTATGCATAATTTAAGAAATACTGCAAACCTCTAGCCTATAGAACAAACAATAAGGAATAAAAAAAACAAAGGACTTGCACTTAAAATTAATCTGTTGCTCTCTTAATCTAAGCAGATGACCTTTTCAAAAAAAGAATTCTTTTTGGTCTCTTTGAGTTATATGTTCCATCAGAAAGCCGGTTTCAAACTTTATGAACTGGATTTTGGCTTCTCACAAAAAGAACTTGCATATAATTATTCAGATACTTCAAATGTGTAGTGTTTGGGAATTATATATTAGCCCTGGCTATCTTCAAAGTTTGGTATCAGAAGTTTTTTTGTTCTTTTGGATTATAAATACTGCAACTTAGGTGGCATGGTGCTTCCGAAAACAGTTTGCCATATGCCTTTGATTTCACTGAGAGACATGCCATCTGCTGCCACATTAAAGGATGATTCAGAAAACTTTTTAAAGAGGAATGCAGAAGATTGTGATCAAATGCAAGACAGTTGTCCATCTGTGGCCTAGGACCTGGCTGGAGCAACAGCTCCAATCACCTCTAGTCATGAAGTCAAATTCACAGAGCATCAACTCAATTCTTCCTTTTTGTGTGGGTGAGGAGATATTCCAGTGTGGTTCACTTAGCATGATTATTGCTTTAGATTTAGAAAGAGGTCCTTGATATGAACGTAAAACCACGGACCCTAGGGCAAATCATATTTTAAAGGAGTTTGGCCCGGGGAGGAGGATTAATGCTTACTTATGCACAGTTAATTTATTTATAAAAGTTCAGTACCTTCATGGGAGTTTGGAGAAGAAACTGACAAGAAATCAGAGCCTTCTAGAAAGAATGTATTCATACTGAGGAAAATATATAAATCTGTTTTGTTACTCTATTTCATCAAGTGCTAGATCATCTAAGTGTGTGTTTTAACTCTACGTAATAAAAATGCTGTGTTAAATCTCTCCAGATGATCCCCAAAGAGCAGAGGCAATTTTTCTAAGAAAGTTAATAAGAGAAACCTTCCTCAAATGCAGGTACGCAGTGTTCTCACCAGTAGGATTTCCCCACACCCCCAAAAAGGAGTGTCATACTGAAATATAAATTTATGAGAAAAGTTTTACAAATAACTGTGTGTTTTATTTACTAGAATAATGAAATATCCAGACCGTGTTGACCAAATTTTGGCTGAGAGGATACCGTGAAACATTACAACTGGATTTTGACCAATATTTTCCTTGTTTCTCTTTAGGATAAAAAAAGAGAACAGTTTTCTAAGCTTTAAAACTTATTTTGAGAATGAATTCCAATCCTATTTTAGAATTCCATAACCAGTATTACAAGGTAGTCTTGTAACTGACTTGCAAAATTTATTTGAAATGTTTCACCTCAGATAACCATGGGAAAATGGTTTGTGAACAGAATTTCTGCAAATAAAATTTGATATGTATTATTATATTTAAGTTCCCTAAAGAGGCCCTGAACTATGTCCTGCTTTAGGAAGCTCATGGTGCCATTCACTGAAAATTCTTTAAAGGGCTCCTCAAAGGGAATTCTTGCAAATGAAATTAAGTAATCATATCTAGCATTTATACAGGTTTATAATTCATTTACAATGTATTTTCCTACTTTATCTGTATTTCTCCATTTTCCATTTCAGGAAGCCAGAGCTCAGTAAGGCCAATCACTCCCTAAGGCCAAGTCCCCAAATCCTGTCAGCATCGGAGGAGAGCGCAGGTCTTGTGGTGCCCTGGATCCAGATAGCAGACATGGCACAGCGCAGTTTCTGCCTCCAGGCTTTGATGTGTGATTCCACACAGTTGCCCTGGATGTTTCTCAGCTTCTCTGACTGGAAGGACTTCGAAAGCAGTGACTTTTGAAGCTGTTCTCAGCAACAGACACTTCTATAAGCTGAGAACTGAAGAATTTACGAAGTGACAGGGATGAAACAAATACTATGATAACCCAGATGTCCTTGCTAATTAATAATGTCACACATGAATATATTACAGTGACAATTTCATCGGTGCAATTGGAGAATCAGACATTATAAGACAGAGTTGGTATGGAATAAATGATTGCTTACTTCACTTACTGGTGCAATGTGTGTACACAGTCTATTTAAAACATTTTGACACACCACAGTGATTGCAGGGAGAAGGGAACTGCAGAACAGAGTGGATGGATGGGTTTGCAAACTCCAGCAACAGACTTTGACCCATTGCTTTGTCTGTCCTCTGATATCAGCACAGTCCTTTCACCTGGACAAACTAAAGATGGTAAGAACGCTCTTCTCCGAGCTCCTCTTACAGAGCTCATGTGGAGTGGGAAGGCAGAAAAATCTTGTTCAGCTTTGACTTGGGAATTTGATAAATGAACAGCTTAACTGGATTTTTAATAAGAAAAAATTAGAGTCTTGTTTAAACTCATTCAGGAGTTTTTCATTTTTGTTTTTGTGTTTTACCTAAAGGAGTGCGGTAACTTTTTAATAACCAGTTTTTCATTACGTCTGGAATATAGATTTTGTTCTTACTAATGGACACTTGTTTTAGATCTTGTGCATTTACCCATTTTCCAGTTGCTCTTTTTTTTTTCACTTGCTGGTTGAGAGATTTCCTTGGCTCATCTCCTCCACTTAATGACTATATTTAAAAAAGGATTTGGCTACATGCCTAGAGGCTCTTGGGTGTTGGGTGCCATACAAACAAAATTAATTACTAATCTCAGTGCCAATATCAGAGCTCTGGCACCAAAGGTTAGTTAAAATTTTTAAAGCAAATTATAGGGAACATTTCAATAAGTGTATTTTTGAATTAAATAACTAATAAACATATAAAAATAATTCTACATGTGTGCTATAATTTTTTTAAACAGATTCCTATACATTATCTCATCTAGTTGTCAAAATAATCTTACATATTGGCCACAACAGCTCCTATCAATCTGGTTTTACAAAATTTGAAAACTAAACCTCAGAGATATTCATCTGCTATATATATTCTTTTATTCACTCCATGAATACTTAATAAAGACCTATTCAGTGTCAGATGTTGTAGTAACACTAGTGGGGACCCAAGTTTGCTTAGAACTGAAAGGCTTTCGGAGATGATTTCCAGCCCTAATATGGACCAGTCCTGGCAAAGCAAGACAGCTGGCCAGTGAAGTTCCGGTCACTCTATCAGCACATTATGGTCCAAGTCACGAAACCAGCTGTATGCCAGATGGAGCTCTTGGTCTGCTCATTATCTCACCCCCCAGAGAACTTTCCTTTCTGGACTCCACTCCCAGCTTTATACTGAAAGTCCTCCTGGGTGTTCCCGCGACCACTTGAACACCAAACATACATACTCCCCAACTTCTGCACTATTTACCATTTTGACTTCTTGACACCCTCTTTGACCTTCATTCTTTCCCTGGACTTTCTCTCTCCTGCTTATATTTTCTCACCTAAACTTTCATACTTTAAGTGCATGGATACTCACATTTATATCTGGGATTGCAATACGGTGGCTTTGGCACATGGGCATGTATGATTGGAAGATATCGCCTTCATTCCTGACCACTCCTCTGAGTATTCAAACCAACAAAATCTCACATTCTTCATAGTTAGCTCTTCCTCCTGATTTCCCTCTCTCTGTTGTTTGGTTACACTATTATCTTCACACAGAGACAGCGTCTTGTTCTATACTGTGTTGGGTCCCTTAGTTCTCCAATATACTAACCAATTTCGAGCAGAGACTCCTTTCGAAGATCTGCCCTGTGGCCACCTGTTGAAGACCCCTCTGTCTCTCAGGAGCTTTTCCTATTCCCCAATTTTATTCCTCAATAAGTTTTCTACTCTTAAAAAGTCTCCCATAGTCCTTTCTTTTCTGGAGTCTACCAACCTCCCTAATTCCTTTTGACCTCTCTTCTTTATTTTTATAAATTCTTCCAAAGTTCTTTTCTTTATTAGCATGCAATGGGCTCAAAATTTTACATTTTATAGGTATAAATTTTCTTTTAGGGATAACAAAAATGTCCTAAAATTAGATGAAAGTGATAATTGTAAAACTTTGTAAATTCAATAATAAAACCATTGCTTTATGCACTTTAAATAGTTGAACTTTACAGCAATTAAAATATGTCTAAATAAAGCTATTTAAAACTTTTATTTTCACCAATGAAATTTTATTTTCAAATGTGAGAAGATACATATTCTTTAGTTTATATAACTGACTTGATAGAATTCTTAAATAAAATTCTACCTTCTGGGTGTCAGGAATGTAAGCTTAGTTTTATGCCTGCATTAACTGTATTTGAAAATCATCAAGTTCAAGTTAACTTTATTTGATGGTTTGGTCTTTTTTAAGCAAAGAACTGGTCGTTTCCATAACAGACAGTGTCTGTGGATATTCTCAGGCATCTGCTAGTGACAGCCTGGTTTGTCCCCCAGACTGTGCCTTTTGGGGTGTCTCGCTGTGGTCCAGTCTCTTGAAACATCATGTTGGTGTACTTTGTTCGGGATTCTAATCCATACCTTTCCACTTCAGCTGCCAAATCCTTGCACACAAAAACCTCCTATCCAGACCCAGACTTTACCTAGTCAATCCTCTGAAAAATATTCCCAAGATATCCCACTAGGCAAAGGGACTCCTGAATTTTCTGCAAACATGTTCAATTCTTAATCATGTGGGAGTCTTGATTATCTAACAAAATACTTACCTATTAAGCTATTTAGATGAAATCTTCCAAACCTAGTGTGAAGAGCTTTGCCTAGGATTTCTTGCTTTAAATGTCCCATTAACCTGCCTGTATTTTCCCTTATCTATACCTGAAACTTTCCCCAGAACCCTTCCTCACTCTTTATTTTAACAATTTAGTATACACAATGATCACATTCGTTATAGGGAATTTGCACCTGCATGTCATACGTCTTGATTCCTTTTCCCCCATTCTCTCCTTCCTTCTTTTCCACCCCACTTCCCCCCACTCCGCTTTCATTAGTCACAAAGCTTTGTTTTCATTTTAGAGGACCCATTTGACTCAGCTATTGCCCTTCCTGGTATTTTCCCAAAAGAATTAAATGGATCATACCACAACACTACCTATGCACCCGTGTTTATAACAAGACAGTTTATAATAGCTAAACTTTGGACACAACCTAAATGCTCACCAACCAATGAGTGGATAAAAAAGATGTGAAAATGTGTATGTGTGTATATATTAGAGTATTACTCAGTCATAAAGAAGGATAATATTGAGACATTCATAACTAAATGCATGGACCTGGTGACCATAATCATAAGTAAAATACATTGGAAACACACGTGTAAATAATTCATATCTCTCAGGTGTGAGAAACTGAAAGTGCAGATAAGAAATAAAATGTACAGTAGATGTGAAATAGGAAGAAATTGTTCAAGAGGAAAAGGAAACTAGCTAGAGGAGAGGAGGAAGAAATGAAGAGAAACGACAAAAGGTGAAGAAAGGATAAATTCTCTCCTTTGAATCGTTTCTAGGCTGCTTGCTGAGCTGCCTTCTCCCTGGCCTCTTCCATCCCTCCCCTGTCTCCCTGCACTGCGTCTCGGTGCGCACCAAGGTGGAAACACATTCTGACCTCAGTTCCTAATGCTCTTTGACACAATCCCATTCTGCAAGCAAAATTAACAACTCCTGTGCAGTCCTGATCTGCACAGTTCCTAAATTTTACCTCAAGGGTGTTACACATATTTTCCTTCAAAATCTTACTCATCTGTGAGCACCATCTTCTATTTTCAAGTTTAACAGAAAATTTTTGCAGTTTCAAGAGCACATGAGTGCTCTCTTCTTTGAACTTATACACTTAAAACTTTTGGATGACTCATCTGGCCTATTTTATATTCTAATTATTCATAACACTTTATTTCCATGTCCCGATCACATCCTGCTGGAGGTCCACCATGCGTCTTACTATAGTGTTCCTGCTTACATCAATGGTGTTCATTCATTTTCTTGGGAAAGATTGAGTTGCTTTAGCTCCTGACCCACTTTGGGGCTTATAAATGCCTTTTGTAAATTAACCATTTGGTTAATTAACTACTTAAAATGTAGTGTGTGACAAACATATACAGAATGTATGAGCACCATAATTTAAAAATGAACCTTAAATGCATCATCGCTATCTAACATCAACAGAAAGCTTCTGGGAACAAAGTCTTTAGTAGATGGTTTTGTGGTTTCTACAGAGACTGGTTCCAACTAGATCCTCATCAGTCCTCCCGTGGAAAAGGCCACGGAGAGGAGCACTGTTCTGGGGTGCACAATTGCTAGTGTTTGGAAAAGAGATTTCAATTGATTAATTTTTTAGATGGCTGGGATTTAATAGGCATTTTAAAGTCAAGAATGCCTGTTTAGGTCTAAATTTTATCTTTAATTTTAGAGAGAACCACAGCGTAGGAATGATATGCATGCTGTTGGAGAATTAAATATTTTGGATTATATGATACTTGTGTTTTGGGATAATCTCAAAAGTAACGCATCAGTCTCAGATTAAGGGTTTTGTTCAATCCGAAATTAATAGAAACTTTGGCATTTAAAAGTGAGTCACAATAGTTGTTTAGTCTGCACAGAGACAGTTTCAAAAACAGCAAATTGGTCACTTTTATGACACTTACAGAATCTTAAAAGCTTTGTGCCACCATATGGTAGGGAAAAAAGATTAACGAGACAATTGTCACAGGGTACCCTACCTTATCCACTGTCTCCTCTGTGTCTTTCCCCACCCTGATGTTTCTTTAACTGTTCACAAACACTGGAGGACCAGCTCTCTCAGATCCTGCTGTCCGCGCCTGGAGAACTGAGACTTTGTCTCTGCATCTGAATCACAGCTCGCCCTTTTTTGCCTGTTCTGAGTCATCTCATATGAAAGAAAGGAAGAGATGAATGAGTGTCCCATGCATCTGACAGCTCATATCTGCTGCTTTAGATTTAGAGTTTGATTTAGTATCTGCATCGAAAAGTTGGAGGAAACAATGTCTTTTATCTTCTTTAGATAAATTCTCACACTGATGCATGATTTACCTTCTCTTTCAGTTTTAGTATTCAGAGCAAGAGTATTTTAGCTGTGAAATATTTTGGCTCTTTCTTTTACTTTTTTCTGCTATAAGTAAACAAAACTTCAGTTTGTTCATTTAAACAAGGATAAAAGAGAAATATTAAGAATTCAGATATCTCCTGGTGTCATTGTCCATTTTACAATCAACAAAAAGGCAAAGAGATGGCTTCCTCTTTGTATTTAAATAGTGAAATGAATTAGTGCCATAAGATGACCTATTCCATGGGTAGATAAAAAAGGATAAAATTTATTGATTTAACATTTGATCTATGTGAAATTTTTATTACTCAGTTTATGAACCAGTTAGGGTCCTCGAAGCCACAGCTGTGAACAGTGGCAAATTCCACTTCTGCTCAGCCAGCCAGGTGCATAGAGCTGCCTTGCCTCATAATGGTCCCTTCCCAGGAGCCCAGGCACTTTTTCCTCAACTGCTAAAACCTTCCACCTTCCCAGACTTTTCCTGACAGTGCAGTAACTTACAGGGGTGCATTTTTCCTAAGTGACCAGCTTAGAAAGGGCATCTTTTCCTGATTTGCACAAAACATCCTAGAAGCAAGATGCAGTGTGGCTCTGTGACTCCAGTGTGTGTTTTAAATGAAGGCTAAAAACCACACAACTATTGAGTTTAAGCAGGTATCACAATAGAAAGAAACCACATCACAGTTCTGCTACTCAAGTATACACTTGCATGACAAATTAATTGCTGGGTGGCAAAGAGACTGGAAAGACACTTGAGTTTGAGGCAGAAGTATTCAGAAGGGATGGGTCCACAGGGAAATGGCTACAGGATGACAGAAGCCACAGAGTTACTGGAACTGAGTTTATGTCAGACAGTGTCAGCAGAAGAGGGAGTGGAAAAATCAGTGATTACCATGGAGTAGAACCCGCTGGGTCAGTGGAACATTCACCTAAAGCTCAGGACAGTACTACAGAAGAGAATGAGCTCAGCATTTAATAGGGATCTCCCCGAGGCAGCCAAGGATAATAAGACTTACCTCATTAGAAAGCAGGTCCTTGGGAGGGGTGGACGAACCTAATTGCTGCCTTCAACTCCCTACAGATGCTGATGGAAAAAGCAATCTCTGTTCCACAGATGCTACTGTGATTCCACAGTATCCTGCAGCGCTTGTTGTCTCCTTTCCTTGCAAGAAAACTTGCTGTGTTTCTCCATGCTGATTATGCTTCCCTTGACTGTATCTCCTCCATCACCGATAGTAGATGTTAACCAACACTTTACAGAGAAATTCAAGATGAACTGTTGGAAACTTCTGCTACTATGATCACTAATTCATTTAGTAAGTATTGAGTAAGAATTCACTGTGTGTCAGGCACAACAGTGGGTACCGTTGTAGGGAGAAGCAAAGGATATAGGTGCCTGTGCTTACAGAGGAATACAACCTACTCAGAAGCATTCTCGTTCTTTATGTCTCCTGACTGTTTTATTAAGCTCACATTACATCTTAGGTCAGTGTTAGATCTTGTGTTCTGTGTACTACCCCACAAGCTTTTCTGAAGTTTTAAAAAGGCTCTACTATGGCTCCTTTATCTTTTGCTTCTCCTTCCTGTAATTGTGTGATATTTATACTCTCTTTAAAAATCAGTGTGTGTTTGCCACTGGCCTCCAAGTATCCTCCACTGAGTTCCAATCATAAATGCCATTTCCTCCATCTACCTCAAACTAACCATCAATTAACAAGCATAGCGAGTTGGGTCTCCTCCTATCTTGTGACACCCTTCCCTCCCTCTTAACATCATTAAAAGTCCGCACCATCACCACCACGCAAGTGTTATTGCAATGCTCTTCTAGCTGGTTTTTCTGTCTCTATTCTGACTTCAAGTTTTCTTAAATAAAATGGCATCATTAGGGTTCAAATGCATCATTGTGGCTCCGAGACCCTTCAGGAGATGACCGTCCTTGCTCAGCAAATAATTTCGATATTGTTGTCCTCACTTTATGCTCAACTCCACGAATTTTGGACACTATTTTTTATTTTCACTTTCTTGTAATTCCCTTACAAAAATTTTTTAAGCTTTCACAATTGAAATGCCATTTCCAACATTTAAAATATCATATACATTTGCTGTTTTGTTTTTCACATATTCTCTCCTTTACTATCTAGTTTCCAAATTCCAGATTTTAGCCTTTGTTAATTTTCTTTGATACAGATTAATACTAGTTATTGTTAGTGGCCATTATGATACATTATTACTGCTCTATTAATTTTATATATTTTCAAAAATGAATTATTGAAATTTTAATTGTTCCCTAATAATAAAAACTATTTGAATTTTAACTGCTTTTTGTGCACATTTTAGTACTTTTGTATTTCATCTGTCATTTGATTAAACCATATCAAAAATATTTTTTCTAGAATGTGGGCATATATTTTCTTAATAAAACCTGAACTTATGTTTCTTACCTAAGTGACAGGTTGATTAAGTAAAATATTCTTAGGTCACAGAACTTTTTCATTTCTTCAGCACATATTTTTTTACATTCATTTACATCAAACAACATGAAAACAAACTGAATTTTCTTTCTTCAAAGATAAATTAGTTGTGTGTGCAGAAATATGTATAATGTATGAGATTTTAATGACTAGCTTAAGGTAAGTGTACCACTGTGGAGAAAGGATATGAGGAGACTTGATTAATATTGGGTGTAGATCATGATATGATATTATGGAATTGTTAGACACAGGTTGGAGAGAAATTTGAATTAGCAATAAATTGTTCCTTGGAAAATCTCATTGGGTAAACCTCAGTACTGCCATTGTGCGAACCTTGGAGAGGAATTTGAAGGAAGAGGTTCAAAGAATCTTAGAAAGATATATAAACCCAGGATCTTCTCTCTCTTAAACTACTAATAGTATTTGTTATCATTAATTATGATTGTTTAGATTTTTCCTATTACCTAATAAATTTGAGCATTGAAAAGTATCTTGAGATTAAACTTTTTCTGTTGAAGACTTGATGGACCTCTCAGAACGTTTCTGAAGTGATACATAAATTTATTTATGATTTTGACAATTCAGAACAATTATTTCTGGGAATAACAAAGTCATGTTAATGTAAACAACAACATTTTGTGTACAGATGATTTCAAATTGTGTACACCCACACACAGACTTTGTTAAGCTTGGGAAAAGGTTACTGATTGCAGTGGTTTATTTTCCATGTTTAAAACTCGTGCCTGGTGATCATCTCCATGTTCCTACTCCCTCGTCTTAGGGTGATATCTTTTTATGGACTGGATTGAGCTGCTCTGTCCTGGTGGACATATCTTTTACATATTTTCTGAGTGCTCCAAATAGCTTTCTAAAGTTTATTTTCAATCCTGCAGCAGATGATTTGCAGAGATTTGCAGAGAGATGTGCTAGTCATGTGATTTTTACTAATCTTTCCTATTTTGTCCTAGCATCTATCACAGGCTCCATGTACCACCACACTCAGCCCGCCCCTCTCTGCTTTTGTCTGAAGAAATCTTTGCTGTTTCCTTCCTTGGCTTTCTCTCTGTCACACTCCTTGTCCCTGGGTTAAGACAAGTTTCTCAAGCTGATGAGGCAGCTTAGCGCTACACACCTCCGTGGCAAGTGTGAGGTTGTGAGTCCGATTCTCGGAACAACTAAAAAACAAACAAACAACAACAACAAAAGGAAAAAAAGCATGAGTTTTGCTATCATTAGGAAAAAATGAGAGAATTTCCTGGTGTCCTTTCCTGACCACAGGAGCAGTGGGTAAATCCTTCTTTGTGATCTCAGCTCAACTCAGTTGACTACTACTCCTAGAAACTTACTTTCTCTGTCTTTTGCCTATTTCAATGTCTATTTCCTCATAGAATGCTTTATGGCCTGTACTTCCCTTATAATTTCCCAATCCCTATCTTGGTCTTTTAAAGTTCCCATATCTTTAAACATTCCTATACTGATAGTTATCAAATCTACATCTGACTCTGATGTGTGTGCTTTTAGAATCTAGTCTCCTCCATCTGCCTCTCCAGCACCTTCTTCTTGATATCTCCTGGGCAAGACAATCCTCACATTAACCAAGTAAAACTATTGAACTGCTTTCTTCAAACTCAATTCACCTTTGGTCTTCTCCATTTTAGTAGTAAGTGATGCCTTTCAAGTCCTTATTGAGGTCCCAAATTCAAAGTCCCTGATTTCTATTTTCCTCAACCTTCCTTAACCCATTAGGAATTTATCCTATCACTAAAATAAGTTCCAAACCCAACATTGTCCAGCCTCTCTACTTCTATGCCTTCTTGTCAATAAAGGGTTGGCATACCAAAATGACTTTTGTGTTTAAATCTTTATACAAACATTTTTCTCTGCTCGTCTCCCTTCAAGAGCCCAACACTGTAAGGAAAAGTTTTACGCCCTCCTTTCCTATTTAATCTTAAATTCTGTCTCAGTGAAGTCTTCTTATAACATCTGCCCAGCTGCAGAGGATGTACACATGGCCGTCTCTTGGTCCTTTGCCTTACTCTTATCAGGATCTTAGTTTTCACCCTGTTTACTTGTATATTTTTTTAGTGTCTAATATTCTTCCATACATACAATATTAGTCTATGAGAGAAAGGACCTTGTCTGACCTTTTCTCTTCTATATCTCTGAATGATGTTCTATACAAATAAGCACTCAGTAAATAATACTTCACAAATAATAACAAACGTATGGTTTTCATTGTTATCAACGTACTTCAGTGTCTCGATAAGCATCCTTAGACCATCGCTCAATGTCCATTTGTTCAGGCTCAATATTCAGGTAAGGTGATTTTAAGTTTCTTAACCTACACTTTCGTGAAAAAAAAAGTCTTACAAGAGTACAATGTTATAAGAGTTTTGCTGAACTCTTATAACTTCTGGCAAACTTTTACTTACCAAATTCTTTCATTCTTTTAGTTTGAATATATTAAATGTCCCTCTTTTTGGTGTATATTTTGATGGATTTTGACAAATATACTTATGTTTCCAGTGCTCCAGGACTATCCAGAACATTTCCTTCTTCTCCAAATTTCCCTTGTACCCTTTTTGTAAGCCGTGCACACCTACTATTATAATTAGCCTAAGTGTTTAATATAATTTTACTTTCAATCTTTTTCCTTGTATGTTTATGATAACTATATTAGATAATTTTAAAGGAAACTCAACTGGGGAATACTAACCATGGGTCATCTTTTCCATTTATTTTATTTACAAAATAACATAGTATCATGCATTAGGATGGGTCTAAAATATGTTCCAAAGAACACACCATTAAAATTTTGTTTGTTGTGAACAGTACACTTAAACTTTAAATTATTTTCTATCTGCTATTTTAAAATTTAGCTGCAAAATTAGCAGGTTTTATTTAAAAATTTGAGTCACAAAAATGTTTAATGTTCTACTAATGAAGGAAGAAACTACAATGGCCTTTACGAACTGTACCTGTTCTTTGTAACAGTAATGATAAATCTATTTCAATGTTACTTAAAGGATCCTGTGCTAAATGTAGCAATTTTAAACTGATCAATTGTTTTACTTTAAATATACATGCATATCATCATCATATTAATTTTAGAATTAACAAGTATTGAACCAGTATACATTATCTGTTAGCTTTTTATTTTTCCTATACTTACAGAAGCCCTGGAAACCAATTTGCTCTCTGCCAAATTGGTCTCTCAAGACAAGCATGCATGTTTACGCTTACGTGTGTTCAAGGAAAGGACAGATTCATCTCTAAACAATTCACAACCTTATCCTCCCTGTTATAGTCTTCATGACTACAACACTCTGCTTAAATGCCAGTATATTGGAGAAAATTTGTCCAGAGAATTACTAAATAAAACATAGTCATATTTAAAAAGCATAGAAGGATTTTATGTTGGAAATTAGTAGTTGTATGAATTTTGAAAATTAATGAGCTTGGTTATATAATGTGCAGTCCTATTTCACTATACCAGTCTTTAAAAGAGAGAAATTCTGCAAGAAGTCCATTCCTCCAAAAGACACTGAAGCTGTTTCATTAATTTGTGTTCATCAAATAAACCTTAAAAAGTGTGATTCTTCATCACCTGCCCTTTTTTGGGTAAGATGGCACACCTGCTTTAACTGTGCAGTCAAATGACTTGCAGAAATATTGTAGGAAAGACAGCTCCCTCGACAAACAGCTTCTCAACTACAATTATTAATGAATTTTAAACAGTTCTTGAAATAGGGCATGAGAGAGACCTATGTGATTTTGCTAAGTAGAACAGGAAGCCACACAGGTGAGAAAGATCATTTTTAGAGACCGACTAGGGCTTCCGTGGGATTCTAATCCAAGAGTTTGAGTGTTACAGGGCAGGCAGCAGAGAGGTCATCTCCATACTAGCTTTTGCAACTCAATCTTGTGTTTACAGCTGAGTGTTCCTTGTGTTCCTGTTATCTGTTCACCGCAAATAAATGCAGTGAATACTAATAGAATGTGGTCTCTTTGGGAAACTATTCAACAGAATGATTAATTAGTTGAGAGAAAGGTTAGGTGATAACTAAAATGAAAATGTGTGTTTTTTAATTCAATATTCAAAAACACGTTTGACATTTTGTTGTAAATTATATGTTTATAGCAGCTGTTAGAGTAATTGTTTTGCCAGTTTCTAATTGAGGATGTTGGCAGCTGGAAATTAGGAGCTAGCAGTAGTTTCTTTAGGGGATACAATTAAATGTGGGAAAACATAAGATTAGGTCATCCTTTTTCTGTCATATTCCACACTGCTGTAGTGATCAGAACCTTAAACTTGCGGCCAATTTTTTGTAAAGGTCTGATATGCTTCAACATTAAAAACCTTCATTCCTGAGCCATATATATTATGAATATATGTGTATGTATGTATATGCATTTCACTTTTCAAACTTAAACTAAATGACAAGCCTCCATGGCCAGAGTAAAGAAATAAAAGTAAAGCTTTATTTTCATAATCAAATAGAAGAAGACATTTTATTGCATTATTCAGTTAGTTACCTCCGTTCTCCCACTTAGCCTTGCTTGTGCAGATCAAATGAAATGCCCTTTCTTCTGCACCACTGAAAAACACCATCAAACAATAATTTTGCATTATAAAATAGTCTCAATAAGTGGCAGTAATTCTAAGATTAAGGGGAAAATAGATTTCAGAAAAGAAATGTGAAATTGTAAGAAGAGATTTCAGAAAGGAAAAAGGTATCCTTAAACTTTCTGGAAAGTATTATTTAATGTTAGTCACTGTCTTAGAAGAGTATTTTCTAATCAAAGAAACTGCTAACGATATTTGCTTTTCCAAAAATCAAGACCAAACAGTGTCTATATATTCTTATAGGTATAACTACTATTGTGTGGCTTGCTGTTAATCACTTATTCTAACTCTTTGGGCTGTCTCTGTAGGCTTTACATTCAGTGTGTGATGAAGGTTAAAGGCAATAAAGATAAAGAATTTAAAGCACACCCAAAATTTTCCCTATGAAAGATACAGCTAAGAAAATAAAAATATAAGCTACAGATTGGGAGAAATTTTCAAATCAGTATTCTAACAAGTCATATCCAGCATTTAAAGACTCCTCAAAATTTATCAAGATAAAATAAACAACGCAGTAAACAGTGGGAAAAGTCTGAGCAAAAGTAGCAAATGGGAGATAAAATGAGGCTCAATATCATTATCCAATAAGAGAATATAAATTAAAGCCAGGAGGAGATCAATATGCAACCATGAGAATGGCCAAAGCATAGAAAGATCTGCCAATACCAAGTGCTGGCAAGAATGCCAAGCTACTATAAATCTTAATCATTGCTGGTGAGTATCCAGAAGCGTAGCTACCTTGGCAAGCAGGCAAACTTTATATTTAAGTTGCACACAGCCATATTACCCAGCCACCTCACCTCCTAGACACTTACCTAGGAAAATCTGGAAATCTTACGTCCAAGGAAAACCTGCATTTCAGTTCTATACATAATCACCCCAAACTGGAAATAGATCTGCTTTTCAATAGGTAAATGGACAATCAAACTGAAGTTACACATAATGAAATGCTAAACTGAAGTTACATGTAATAAAATACTATTTGGCAATAGAATGGCAAGAGGATTATTACATACAACATGAACAGCTATCAAAAATTCAGTTGTCTTAAGTGTTATATGTTAATTCATTTGCATGGCATTCTAGAAATAGGAAAAAAATATAATGATAGCAAGTCGATGGTTATCAGGGTAAAATTTGGTTATAAGAATCTATGTCTAAAAATACTGCCACCTGTAATAAACTTATTTCTAATGCTTATTAATGTAAAAATTAGGTATTAGCTTGATAAATGCTTAAATTGTCATATAATATATGCTACCTTCCTTCTTTTCCACTTTTTGATGCAAATTCTTCACTGACATTTTCAAATTAATAGCAAGTACCTATTCTATGTAGAACTTGGAGGGGTAACTTCTTGATAAATTATTCATAATTAATTGTGTCCTCGTTCTCTAAATTATGTACTTGATATTTTTTTTTATCTTGCACTCTGACCTCAAGATATTTTCAGACTTTTACAGAAATCAGAACCATTACCAGACCTGGGAAAAGAAATAACAGAATCTACCATGTGACTGTCAGTAAGCACAATTTGAGGATGCAAGACTTTTGTCCCTCATGAAAACTCCAGAGTAATTTAGCCTTTAAAAAACGACCAGACACCCTGCTACTAAGAGTAGGAATCCTCGCCGTACTCCTAACACTGCAAGCTTCCACTGAGGCACTGTTACCAGTAAATAGGCTAAATCTATACTCTCTCTCTCTCTCTCTCTCTCTCTCTCTCTCTGTTTCTCTGTCTCTGTTTCTCTCTGTCTCTGTCTCTCTGTCTCTCTCTGTCTCTCTGTCTCTCTCTGTCTCTCTCTCTAACCTTTTCCACATTTACATAGAAAAAATTTAAGATTTGGGTGTCATCCACAACTTATAAGAGGTTTAATTTGGCTCAGTTTCAGGAAATTCAGTCCGTGGTTGGATAGTTCCATCATTGTCGGAGGGCGTGGTGAAGATTTTTAGCTCATGGCAGCTGGGAACAGAGTGGAAGAGTGCCAGAGAGCAAGGAAAGAGGTAGGGGACATTTATAGCACCCAAATCCATGCCTCTATTACCCACCCAGGCACACACAGAAGTATGTTGTACTAATCCCCTATGTGATGTCCAAACCAACTGAACTGATACAATTAAGCTTCACCAACAAATTTTACCCCTTGGCAGACTGACAGACAAATAGTTCCTTAAACCAAACTTACTCTCCAAATGGAAATATCTTAACCCTGTCTGACTTGGTACAACTATCCTGCTTACAACTGAAACATAATAACCCTTTCCCCAAAATCCTAACACTTTCAGGAATGATAAAAGTCCAAGAAAAAGTTGCCTCCAAATCTCAAGGTAAAGAAACTCCTAGCAAGCAAAAAATTCTGAGAGGAGATTTATTCTCTTAGTTCTCACATGTTGTTTTTAGACACTGACTAATGAGATTAGAAGAAAATAGATCTATTTTTAGAAATGCAAGAGTGCTTTAGCCTGATTTTTTTCCAGACAGGTGATACTCAAGGCACAAATATTTTTTTCAGTTTTTGTACTTTAATATGTATAGAACTAAAAGGCTGAAAAGACTTAAAAGTTTTAAGGCACTTTTCCAGAGGAAAGGTGAACTACTGACCAACTGATGAACTACTTACAATTACTCATCATGTTGATGATATAAGGGTTTACAAGATTGAATAGGAACAAAAAAGTGAGTTATTCTATTCTGTATTATTCCATTCCATTCTAATCTGTGTTGGGTCCTTGCTACTTCCCAGACTGGCCTCCAAGTCTGGAATCAAGCCATCCTACTGTCTCAGCTTCCAGAGTACGTCAGATACAGGCATATACCACTGCATCCAGGAAACAAGCAGTTTTGAACATAGCTACCCAGAGATTCGGATGGAACACAGAGTTAATGACCATACTGTTCTTAGATGTTACCTGTATCCAGAAGTAGGTTCTCACAATGGATAATATGACCACAAGTGATGATAATGTAATCTTCTCTAGCTGCCCACAAGCTTGTCATTCATAAACTGCATATTTTACAATGTGTCAGTGCTGTATTTTTGTCATAAATAATAGCTACCACATTGAAAAAGACGAAATTGTGTCATCTGTCAAAAGCAAAACCAATGTCCTGATAAAACTTAGAAGGAAATGCTTCACTTATTGAGTGACAATTTAGGATAAGGTATTCCATAAGCTTTTTGACATAATACGTACACTTAAAAAAACAACTATAACTATCTCTATGTAATCAAAATCTTTCTTTTAAAATCTAAAAAGTACTCACTGATTAACATCAGAGTGGGATTTCTTAATACAGAGGTCTATTCTTTTTAAATTAAGCCAGATAGCTTTGGGGTCTTTTGTTCGTAGACACAGTTCCACAGTAGTCTCTTCAGAGAGCAAAACTAGACCTTTCTGATAAGCCAGATATTTTTTCTTTTTTAATCTCATTTTTATAACATTACCAGAGTGTTTGAATAATTATAACTCTACAGTGTGTCTTGCTAATTGGTGATCTAAAAATCACTCAATTTACATTTCAAAAAGTAATCTTGGCAACTCTGATTACTTATCCCTACTGATAAAACAGAATCATTTGTCAGTAATTCATTCTCTCTTAACACAATTATGGACATGCTTAGACTTATACTAATCCATAACTGATGAACCATACATGACCATAGATTGCCCTGATACCCTTCACACAGCGTAGACACCCAAACACCCAATGGCAGTACTTGCCACATGTTTAGTGACACTTGATACAAGTTTTGGAACGAATGAATGACTATCACCGCAATTTCCTACAGCTTCAGATAGAGTGCATCATATGTCTGGTATCTATACTTGGACACAGAAACCTTCTCTTTTCTCTTCCCCATCCTCCTCATGTTCTTTATGCCATTTCTGACCCACCTGGGTTTTGATATTTCCTCTAGAATGGTAAACTCGTTCCTCTAGGTGCTTCCGGTCAGGCAGGGCAAATGTTTATTTAAGGAGAAAAGCTTAACTGGGCTCATATTTTCTGTGGGTTCACATCATGGTTGTCAGGCTCCTAGGCAGGAAGAGCACATTGAAAGGGCTCAGAGGAAGGAAACTGGTTCACAGTTAGTAGCCAGCAAGCAGGGAGGGGAGAGAGGAGCTAGAGACCTTGGGGACATGTGCTCAGCGACCTTTCTCTTCTGACAAGACTCTGCCTTTGAGCAGCACGGTTGGCTAAAACTCATCACCAGGCCAATCCACTGAGGAGTGATGCACACATGTGACCAACTCGTCTGAAAGCCACACCCCTGAGCGTGAAACATTTTGGATTTAAATCCTAACAATCCTTCCCTGCCCCCAGGTGGCTCATGTCCATGTCACTGTACAAAATGCATCTAGTTTATTACTTAGCATTGCTAAAATTTTAATGGTTCTGGGCACTGCTGAGAGGTCAAGGTCCAAAGTCTTCTCTGCCGATCAAGGCAAACTCTCAGCTGACATCCCCCATAAAAATCAAAAAGAAAGTGAACTACTTCCAACTCGCAATGGCACTAGGTAAACACGCCTTTCCAAAAGCAAAAAAGGGTAGACAGAAAGAAACTGGGCCAAAACAAGACAGAAATCCAGGGTAAACACTAAACCCTGCAGTTCTCTGTCCAGCAAGCAAAGCAGGTTGTGGTGAGATACTGTCTCCAAAGGGCTTGGGCAGCCCTGCCCACATGGCCTGCTGCCTGTCACCTCTTTCTTAGGCTGCCTGTTCTCATGAACTGTGGCTTTCCTCAGCAAACATTCCTCCATGCTCCTGGCATTTTAACGTCCTGGAGTCGCCACTGCACCTTTGGCTTTATGCTCACAGATGTATTCAGGGCTGTCTCAAGGACTTACCTCAGGCATTGTCATTTTGCAACATTTTTGCCTGGTCTCCAAGGCCTTCTTTTAACATCAAGGTTGAAGTGTCTGCCATCCTCTAACTCGCCTTCTGCATGTCTGAAAACCAGCACCTCGTGGATGATGCTAACCCTGAGCAGTTTCCAGTCTTCGTTGACCATGGTTGTACTGCTCTCTGAGTCCTGGATGACTGGATTTGAGGATACACACACCCATATCTCACTGAAAGAACAAGCATCACAGGAACTCCCTTCTCAAAGGAAAGACTGACAGTTTATCCCCTGGGTCTATTGAGATTAGGATCCCCTCATTTCTGAGCAAGGCATCCTTCTTCTTGTTCTTGTACAAAGTATCTGGCTTCTTTTCAGCAACCATCTTCTGTCTCAACTAGGAAGGTGCGTCCTTCCTGGCAAAGCTAAACTTTTCACATCATTCAGTTCTACTTTTTGTTGCAGCTTCTCACTGTAAATGTGCCTAAAAACAGCCAATAATATGTGTTCTACAGCCTGAATATTAGGCTGCCCTAAAATGCCCTGGAATTTTTGTTTCCAAGTTAGTTAGTCTGCTGACCAGAATTGCAGACTGCCACAAAGTCTCAGGACATGGTCAAGATGTTGACAATATTCCTCCCAGGAAAACATACATTTTCTGTAGGTGGAATTCTAGTTCCCATTGAATGCCCTGAGCCTGACCTTTACTGTTCACATTTCTGCTGAGATTCTGAACTCTGACATGGCTTCCAGCAGTACATCACTTCTCTAACACATTTCTCCAAACTGTTCCACACTTCCCTCACAAACCAGTTCCACGGGCTTCTGAACCATATGGTACACTTAAAGCAATGGAGTCATCCTTCCTACCCATTTCCTGTATGAATCAGTCTTCTCCTAACTGGGATACAATCTCTCACATTCACAACTTTAGAGAAGAGGTTTACTTTGGCTTGCAGTTTCTGGTGGGCTCCATCTATGAGGCTCCAAGGTAGAAATGCCATTGCAAAAGGCAGGGTGGAGGAAACCTGCTCATAGCCTGAAGCAAAACCAAGTAAGGAGTCAGGGGCAAGCGCACAGCCTTCCAGCTCACCACTCAGTGGCCCACCTGTTCTGATTAGGATGTACTTCCAAAAGCAGTCACCTATGAATATGAACTCAGGAACTCCTGGGCTGTGTCCTGTTAGGGACAGAGCAAGACAGCAGGAGGTAAGTGTCAGGCAGGCAAGCTGAGTTTCTCCTGCATTTATAGCTGCCACCATTGCTTGTGCTGCCACATTAACTGATGATCACTGGCAACATTAGATTCTTCAGGGGCCAAGAGCCCTACTATAAACTGTAAGTGTAGGGATTCTAGGCTGGGTTGCTTCTTCTTCCTGCTCTGGGAGCTCAAATGCTGATGCTGGTGCTGGGGACCAGCTGCAAATACAAATTAATATCATCAGAGGCCATAAAAAATCAGTTGCTTGCAGAATCATATCAAAACTCTCTCGGTGAGTAGTCAACAACTAAGCTGCATCTAAAGAAGAGGCTATTTATAAATTGATTCTGTAATTATTCACTGGCTCGCGCAAATTAACTTGCCCTACCTCTACAATACCAGAAATCAGCCAACTATTTTGCTTTTATTTTGTAATAAATTTCAATTCATATCAACTTATGGAAGCAAAGCTTCTCTTAAAATAAAATATAACAGGAAATTAAGTTCAACACACAAGTAATTCCATTGCATAATAAAAAGTTTAGAAGTAAAAATCATTACTGATTTATTCAATTTAGAAAGCATTCCTGAGAATTCAGTGTTCTCTGTCCTTTCTGGGTAGCTCTGTGGTAGCCACTTCATGTAGAATATTAACTGGATCATCAGGACACCATAACGTAAGTGTAAATCTGCTCTCCAAGTTACAAGTTAGGGCACTGGGGCTTGAGGAAGTCAAGTAAAGCTGTGAAGAAGATGCAGAGCTGACATCGGAATACAGGTGACTCCAACTCCAGTACACTCCAGCATCCTCCCCATTCACACACCCTTCCCAACACTGGGACCAACAGAGATGTAATTCAGCCCTCTTTTTATATCAAGACACAGGTTTCCATGGGCTTCACTCAAGGCCGGTACCTCCCGGCTCCTATCAATGGAAAGAATGGCTGACAGAAATCCTCCAGGCTCCAGGTCAAACCATTCTTCAATATTCTAGTGATGATGTTTAAGGATATTTTAACTAATTCAGGTGGTCAAAAGTGGAGAAAAATGAAAAAGCAAAACCCAAAAAGCATATTAATTTCTAAAACAACTAGCTCTATACAGACTCAGAAGCACTGAGTGGGGGGAAGTTGCCAGTTGACACTAACCCAAACTGGACAGAAAGCAGGGCAGGTATTGTGTGTGTGAGCACGGCAGCTTGGGCGCCTGGTACTGTATCTACCCCAATGCGTGCACTGAAGGTCTCCACTTTCTTACAACACTTAAATATCTAAAGAGCATCTTAAAGTCTTATACCAAATTTGTCCTGTTGAAAAGCTTTTAAGCCAGTTTCCCTGTAGCCCAGAGGGCTCTTCTTTACTAAGACAGATCATCCCACCCCGACACCGTTAGACCGGCTGCCTGCATAATTCCTGTGAAAAGTTACCAGCGTTCCAACAAAGAATGCCTTTTTCCTCTTACAAAATCACGGGAGAAAATGGTAAATCAGCTCTTTTCAATTTTTCCAGAACAAATCTAATATAAAAACCTAGACCTGTTTTTACCTTTTCTTCAACATACTCGTAGTAAGTGCATTCAATTGCCAAACCTTGGAATGAAAGTCACCTCGTAATATTATGATCCAAGCCTAAATCCATTTTAATTTCTATCCCGCTATATAGATATTGATTCCACTGCTCAGAGATTCCACCTGTAAGCATGGAAACTTCTAGTGCTTGATGGCAGAAAGCACAATGCATGCATTATTTTTGGCCGACTTTGTAATGATAAGCCTTGCAGTAGAGTAATAAACAAGCTCCCTGCAAGGTGTCCACAGGGAACCACAGTAAGAAATAGCTGATCTCCTGTGTGACATCAGTTCAAAGCATGTGTCCTACGGCCAACCTTGAGACTGAAGTAAGACTGATGAATTCACACATGGTAGAAAAATAATAGGATTGTGAGCTGTATCAAAGCAGTACATTAACAGATTATCAGATTACCAGTTTTTACATTAAAAATTTCCTCTCTCACACAACCAAGCTACCCATAAGTGTTCATCTTTTTAACTCTCTCTCTCTCTCTCTCTCTCTCTCTCTCTCTCTCTCTCTATCTCTCCCTGACTCCTCCCTCCTTCCCTCCTGTTTTCTGTGAATAGTCTCTCAACGAACAGCATACTTAGGGTCTGTGAACAGATACTTCAACCTAAGCAAAGCCAAAGCTGAGGAAATTTTCATTGCAACTTGGCTTTCATTGTAAACAAAGCTTACATTCTTCAGATGGTTTCCAGAGGAAATGTAATTTGATCACATAAAATTTCTTCTGACTTCCTATAAATCAATAACTCTTTGGATCCTGCATCTTCCTTGAATCATTTGAGGGCATGTTTTTTATTATTTCAACATTGCCAACAGCTTTTTCCAAAAGGAAGCAGAAGACTTGAAATCTCTTGAAAAGTGTTACAGGAAAGAAGACTTTAAAGGGCAAGGATCTTACTAATGCCTCTTTCAATCTAAAATAAGAGCAAAAAAATTTATTTCAATTTTTCAGTATCTTGACTATAAAAATTGAAATGAAAGTTTACACAGTAATTTAGGGTTACAGTTTAAGGGCATCATAGACAATTGCACTCTTTCAAAAAAAGAATAACAGGTCAGTGTGGCTACTGGATACATATTTGTTAGTTGAAGGTAGGATGAAATGGACGGGGAAAAAAAATCCAAAAGGATCACAGCAGTCAGGCAGTCCTGAAACTTCAGCTAAGCAACTAAGGTTAGAATTTTTCTGCCAGATTTTTCTGCTGGATATTTTGAAGCTATCTGGCCTGTAATAGAAATCATAATAAATATAGCAAAGTTGAAGCACAAAAAACTTAAGCGATTTCCATACAGTCATGTTTGGATGTTGTTATGATTTGTGTCTGGAGGCCCCTCCAAACCTCCAGTGGCCAAGAAGGGCAGGCTTCTTGGAGGCGGCTGAATCTAGAGTGTGTGACTGGCTCATTGCTATTGTTGGGATTATGGCTGTGAGTGCTGCTCTCACCCAGGGTGGGTAGACTGCGTACAGTATCGGGGAAGAAAAGGGGATTTCTCTGTCCTTCTACTACAGCTGCTTTTGTTTTTCTTCTGCTGCCAAGAACAGTTGCCGCTTTCCCAGGCCACCCTGCTGGATCCAGCCAATTATGAACTGAAACCTCTACAAACTGTGAACTAAATAAATCTTGGCTTCCTTTAACTTTGGATTTGGGCATTTTGCCTCAGCAATGAGAGAAAAGTACCTGAGAAAAAGTGAAACATTATCTGAGCTTTAGACTGGTAAATAAACTCACCCTTTCCATACTCCCAATATTCAAATTCTTCCACCTAATTATCAATTAAAAGGCATTAAGCATTGTGTTAGACAACAGAGAAGGAAAGATAGATTGCAGAATGACCTATTGAGTAGGAAAGACAAAATATACAACTGTGAAACACCTGGGCAGTTATACCTAAACACACAAACAAAGATCACAAAGGCTTGATAACAAAATGACTGAAAGAAATAAAAGGGCAAATAAATACTCTTTCGGCATAAAGTTAAAAAGTATCATTGAAGAAGTCATTTGAGTTCAGTTATAATCAAAACTGAGAGAGTATGGTAGGGGAGGAAAGAAAAATTTTTTTTCATCAAGGAAACAGAAAGAAAATCAATCAAGATATGCCTTCCCTAAAGAATGAAATACAGGATATGTTTCTGTAGCCTATGCCCACTTTCAGGGTTCAAACATTAATAGAGAAGCCTGGAACACTGCAGATACAATAGAAAAATCAGTAGAGTTTTGTAAAAAAGCATTCAAAAAGTATCAGAAAAATGAACAAATGATGTTTGGGGGTGGGTGGCATGGGAACAGTATCTAAACTGTACATTCAGCATCTAGCTGCAGTCTTACGAATAAACAAACTTTAGAGATCCAGTGAATTGAATCCTTTTTCTGAACTTCACCAACCAGGCCTGGCTGCTTTCTCCACAGTCCACTGCGGACAGTAACAGTAATTGCATGACTCAGTTTCAGTATTTGCTTTGAAGAATGAAATTTTGGTTTCCTAAAATTCAAGAATGTCATAATTGCTTCATGTCCTATCTCGTCCCACTGGTGGAACCGAGTTTTTATGAAACCCACCTTCCCTCCTTCCTGTGTATTCTTAGAGATGGATTCAACCACCTTGAAAATGAAACTCACGCAATTTTGGAAGGGACGCTTTTGCAAAATAAGTTTCAGCTACAGTCTTAGCTTCCGGGCCTTGGAAAGAGTCTGTGCAGTGAAGGGGCCACGTATGTTCCAGCTCCATCCCTTCGCAGTTCTCCTGTGTGCTCTGATTTTCCCAGCCCAGTGCCTTTCTGTGCCTTCTGCTTTCTGAAGGCCTCAGCCTCCACATGATGTCCTTGCCCTTTAAAGGACATCAGTATGTTTAGTCAGTCTCCCTTGATGCTTGGTGCCCAACAAGAAGCACTGCCACCCAGAACTGTCTGATTTTCCCATCACTGAGGACACGAGTTAGCTACCTTAACGATGGATGGACGATGCGCCTTTTTTGAGACTCCCACCTGGATACCCTGTGAGCTCCCTGGCAGCTCTGCTTTATCGGCTTTGCTAATAGCCTGAGGCTGTTAACCGAAGGGTAACTGCATACTTGCTATACAAATCATGCAGGGTAAAACTGACAAAGCGCTATTGCACACACACGGAAGGTTTTCTTTATCTGACCTGCTGCTGTTGCTCTAAAGGCAGAGCCAGAATATCAGCTTGGTTTCCTCAAAGTTTGTTCGTCACTCCCAGCAGAGAACTGATTTTATTTTTTTTTTTATTTAAGGAGAAAAAAAAAGCAGAGAAACGGTACAAGTTATACAAATTTACAGAAAAAAATAAACAGTAGGAAATCACTAGTTAATGGATTACATATTGTCATCTTAGAAATAATTATTCAAGTCACAAAATTAAAGCTTGTAAAGGGGACATTCCGACAGTGAGACTGCAAACAGCTCTGTTCAATGATCCAACAAAACTCAGTGATATCATTATCTATCTTATACACTTAAATATACATGCAGTTATATCGTTTAGAGCACTTTCTTTTCCTCTCTTTTGTACAATGACAATTACCCATTTTGGGTTTTGTTGGTCCCACAGTTCTTATCACTTTTTTGGAAGGGAGTAGAACCAAATGTGACATAACAGAACAGAGTCAGTCAAATCAAAATGGTGGACATAATAGATAATGTAAAAGCACAATACAAGGTGATCAACAATGGTTACCATAATGCCTCCGCTATCTCTAATAGAATTGCCTATATCATCAGTTATAATAAAATTGAACAAAAGCGACAAAACCAAAGCATTGGAGACATTATAGGTCTTCAAAAGTAGATAATAGTCAACGAGAATGGGCGTTATAATGAATCTCACTATCTTCACAGCTGTTGCTTAAACTTTCGAACCTGGTACTATCAAGCAAAACAGAATAGGGGGACATCAGTCAAAAACAAGATGGTGAGAGTAATACAGGGCTTTAAATCAAGATAATGGAAAGTCAAAGTGGGTTACTGTAATATATCCTGCTATTTTTTATTTATTTTTCCCTTAATTAAAAGGATAAAACTAAAAAAGTAAATAATGAAGTGGAGATTGAGATAAAAGAGGGCATAACAGCAAAACAGCGCAGATCAAAACATAACCATTTAAGCAGAATAGTGTTTCAAAGTTATACTCAAAGATTTCAAGGAAAGAGACAATATGGTAACTACTTTTATGTCAGGATTATCTTGTGGTGAAACAGAGAACTGATTTTAAAGCAGTGTGGAAAGTTACAAAGCTGAGCCATACGGACCACCACACCTGCACACTTCCACACAGCTCCAGAAAGCACTTTGCACTTCCTCGTAGTTATCATTTCTGAATGGAAGAAAACTGAATTGAAGTTTTGCCAGCAGAAAAAATAAAACTTTGATTGGAAAATATAATCAGTAATATCTTTGATTAACCAAACTTGTGGAAATAACACGGGGGATGCTAAATATGCTATAATATTTAGTGAGTGTATCATAATGAACTTAAATAAATCATTCTGTAGTATTTGCTGGGTTATGATTTGGATTTACACAGAGGGAAAATAAAAAGAGATTAGAATAAGTCTGAAGTATTCCTTCCTCAAAATTATTTTTTGAGCAAAGCCTATGGGGCAATTAAATTGGAAAATGAAAGCACATTGGCTATTTATTGTTTTATAAAATCACAAACAAAAAATTTAAAACTACATTAAAGCAAAAAGATATAAAAACTACAGCTATTTCTAATGTATAATATTTTGTGTATCTTTTTATCCATACCTTCCCCACAACTTTCATCTTCTGAGGTTTGCTTGTTTATGCTTTAGTTGTATATAGCAGTACTTAGGGATTATTTTCAGTATCTAAATACAATGAGAAACAGATTTTACACATAAAACAGGAGTATAGAATACAGTTACATACACTTTAAATGGCTCAAGACTGCAGAATTTAAAAGATTTACATGGATAGTAAAGACAAAAGACAGTGATGGATTTCATTTCAGAATTGATTTCAATCAGAATCTCATATTAAGGGTCAAGTCTATCTTTTCTTTCAATTCATCAGCAAACATTTACACATGGACATTGCATGAAGACTAGAAACTTCATTATGTTACACCTCCCCATTGTGCACAGTTCTCATCTAACAAAGGAGAAGACAAGATCAGACAAACATCTCGAGTGCATAAGCTCCTGACTCTGTAAAGGGCAGATTAAGAAGTAAGTCATGAGGAGTTGTTGAGATTTGGGTATAAAATATATCCACAGGTATGGAGTTTTAGTTATTTAACAGGAAAATAAAACTTTTAATTTTTTAAAGGAATAATTAATTATTGATGTCATTCTGGTCTCATTAAATTAGAGAATTTGGTAATCATTAATAACATAATAAATTTCTTACAATATCATCATTACAATAGAGAGATAGCCTAATTTTGGAAGCTGTGATGTAGTTCTACAAATTTCATAAGTATTTTCTATAATCTACTTTGAAAACATTTTTTAAGTGTATTTTTATTCTACTATGTAGACATCCATGGGCCCACTTGCTTTTTATTTTTCATAGAAAGGAAATCATACTACATAAACTAATGCATTAACTGCAAGGTTTAGTATCGCTGGTCATCAACGCAAGAAAATTATACTGAAGGCAGCAGAAAATTGCATAGGTAAGTTTATTTTGTTGACTTTCATTACGCATCAAGAATCTGAGGTAATTTAACCTTTATTTGCAAGCTAAATTCACTGGAAAGTTTTCGTAGCCAAAAAAAAAAAAAAAAAGAGAGAGAGAAAAGAAAAAGCAGCACAAAATGCCAAATTATCATGTTAAAACATAGCTTGTTTGATTTAGTTAATATTTCCCTTGAAAGGAAACTATTGAAAGAAAAGAAACACACACAAAAAAAAAAAATTAATGGGGGAGCAAAAAGAAGAAGCATGCAGAGAGAGGAAAGTATAAAATGGAAAGATAGATGTAACTGTTTCCGGGTCATTTTCAAACTTGGTCACGTGGTTTACTTCTAAAAATATATTCATTTTTTCAACATTTGAAAATTAATCTTACTGATTGATATAATTGTTTACTGATTCATATAATTGTTAAAATATAGACTTGTAAAGAGAGAGGAAATTTGCCTCATATTTTCTTGATTTGTTTCCTAAAAGAACAAAGAGTGGGCGGTGCTTGACCTTTGGCAGCAGGGTCAGCCTGCATCATCACAGATACTCCTAGGGCTCTGCCTCATACAGCCAGTAAGCAAGCTTAGCACAAGCAGATCGTAACAAGAATCGTACCTCACAGCCTTCTGAAGTCTCTACCACTCAAGCCAGAGAAATTAAGCAGTCTCAGAGCCCAAAAGACAAAGGACCCAAATGAAGGAACTAGAAATGGGTGTAAGCTTTGGTGTCTAGAAAATGGGTGTGGGTCTGATTTCTAAATGTGCAAGAAAGAGATATTATTCTATTGTACCACTTGGTAGAAGACTAAAGAAATATATCAACAAAGAAATATCTTTATGTAGTGAGGGACGATTGAAAATAGGCAGTGAACTCTGCTGGACAAGTTAAGCACATTGGTTTACTGTCTTCTAATGTTTTCTTTTCTAGGGTGGGCATGGACCAGTGGTGGTGAAACCATGGTATACACGCCATGTTGGGCTGTTGATACCATTGAAAGCTCTAACGGGTTTGCTATCAATGGCATAGACTGTTCCATGGAGTAAGGATGAAGTAGGAGGTGCTTTACGATAGGAGACATAAAAGGAAAAACAAAACAAAAGTAATCATTGGAGAGAAAAACTGTTCTCATTAAATTAGAGAATTTGGCAATCATTAATAACATAATAAATTTCCCACAATATCATCATTACTATAGAGAGATAGCTTAAAAGTTCTTTCTAGAATTAACCAGGCAAAAAGTTTAGTATTTTAAATATCTTATGTACAAGATCCTGGGGCAGGAAGGAGAGATGGGGGGAAATTGGCCTGTGGGCGCTAAGTCTCCATTAGTGCCCCTGTGCTGTTGCACAGTAGATCAACTAGAGCAGTCCTGATATACTGTGTATTCAACAAAAGCTTGAAAGAAGATTTTTAAATGTTTCACCATAAAAAGTGACAATGTCTGAGAAGGTAGAAATGTTTACCATGGGACGTGATGGCTCATGCCTGTAATCTCAACATTTGGTAGTGTGTTTATCCTGATTAGGGTTTTTTGTTGTTGTTGTTTGGTTGGGTTCTTTTTTTCCCAGTACAGGGATTGAACTCATGACCTCATGCTTACC
Organism: Cavia porcellus; assembly: GCF_034190915.1. Taxonomy (NCBI): domain Eukaryota; kingdom Metazoa; phylum Chordata; class Mammalia; order Rodentia; family Caviidae; genus Cavia; species Cavia porcellus. Next base: position 77,358,631 of record NW_026947490.1, read on the forward strand.
AGGTAGATGCTCTGTGCCATGAGCTGTATCCCCGGCCCTACCCTGACTTGGACATCATACAATGTACCCATGTATCAAAACATCCAGTAGAATTCCATAAATCTATATATTTTGTCAATGTTTAAAAAATGATTTAAAAATTAGAAATATTTCTCTATGAATTGATATAATTCAATCAATTTATATTTTTCATTCACAAAAAGGAGTATACTCCCTTCACACCCTTATTATTTAAATATGTACATATTTATGATATAGATACATATCAAATGAGTTTCTCCAAGAGATATATTAAGAATTCTTGAGTATTTGCACTTTTTTATACACTGAAAATTCTTGGCTTACTAGATAAGCACTTTGTGCTGCAGAAATTCTAAGTAGATTAATTCGTTCTCACAAATAATTTTAATTTTATAATTGAAAAATCTGTCTTTTAATCTAGTACAAGGTGAAAACTGTCTCAGAAATAGTAACATGATAAATACAACAATGTTTGATCAGAAAATTTTTAAAAATAGAAATTAATTATTTTTACTAACGTGTTACTAAAGTTCACATTAGAATTGCATATGGTTTATATGCTATGAATTTGGGCATTGATGAGAATGGATTCTTTTTCAAATATACTTTTTTAAAAAAATGTTTCTCATTCATTTAATAATTTTTAACATAGTGATTCCCCAACTTTTATAAATTTAACTCCCTGAGAATGTTAGTGTCGTTGTTTTGTCTCCCGGGTGTTTATGACAGGTAATTGCCTTGTGTGATAAGTAGTATTTTAACTGCACACTCACTCTCAATTGGTTTTTTAAGTCTGGTGAGAATTTTGCCCTGAATTGTAGAAATGTTTCCACATCATTGCTCAGAGCTTCACAGGTTTTCTCTGTTGTAGTCGTTTTCTGCTTTAATTTTTCAACTTGAAATTTCCATACAATAGTAGGGGCACAAATTTAAATTTCACATTGAGCCTAACACAGGCTTCCAGGTGGAACTTCTATTAGACTCCACCACCATGCTCTCCACCCTTCTGCACCTTGCTTGACTCTGCAGGAATTAGCTTCCCTGGTAGATTCCCTGAAGCGAAGACTATTTGCAGTATCACTCACTTGATGCAAACTTTCCAGGTATTCAGGCTTTCTTGCAGGGCCTTGAAGCAAGCCTGACTTGCACAGGTCCAAGGGAGTTCTGCTCCCTGTGTGAGGGGTGAAAACTTCCTTGGAACAACATCCCCATGTCTTCCATCTGCTGAAGTACTAGCTTATGTGTCTCTATCCTGGCTTTGACCCTGTGCTTCATTATTTATAGAGATCTTTAATTTATCTCAAACTTTACCAGACTAAATATTTTTGTGTACTTTATAGCTTCTATATCTTTATTGCTACAGACTGAGAAAGGGACACAAAAAGAGGATACATTCAGTTGTCAAATTGCAAGAACTAAGGGCTGGGGATTTAGTTCAGTGGCATAAACTTCTGACTGCAAGTGTGAGGTGATGAGTTTGATGCCTGGTACCAAAACAAAACAAAACAAAACAAAATACTAGAACTAAAATTAGATTCTTTTAGGAGGTGACATTGAAAAATTGTAGGAATAACTTTGGAGGACTTTAAAGTCAACATATGAGCTAAGGACTAAAGGGTAGGGAAAAGGATGATGGGGAGAAGAAGGTTTCTGTAATTTTCCTGCAGAGTGGAGAGCTAGAAGATAAGGTAGGGAGGCAGAGCAAAGGGGCATGGGACAGCAGGCAGGAGGTGGTCGAAGACAAGCACAACCAATGACACTGGCCCTCTTTCTGTCCCTCATATTTTATCCAGGCGCTCACACCCAAGGTGGGGCACCCTCAACCCTACTCAGAAATAGGCCAAACCAAGCAATGGACTTCTTCAGTAATCACACACCCTTGATCCCAGCATCACACACTCTAAACCGTGCCACGTCTGAAAAAGTCCTATGATCGCATGAGACTTTGGGGGACATCCAGACACAAGCCATAACACTCAAGAATGTGCCTTGCAGAGTTTCAAAGTTCATTTTCATCCCATAGACACTTGTAAACATATTTTTGTCTAATTATTTCCAATGAGAAAATCAAACCCTATTAATTACACTGTGATTATATAAGTGATGCAACTATAAAGAAAAGAAAAGCTACCAGATGTTTATCAAGCAGTAGGGTAAGGTAGTTGGTTTGGTAAGGAAGAAATAACAGGGGCATTTGAAGGAGGCAGCAATATCTTGTTTTTGACCTGGAGGGTGGTCAGATGAATATTTGCTTTACAATTACTTATTAAATCATATATATATATATATATATATATATATATATATATATATATATATAATTCATGCAATAACGCTTTAAAATATGAATGGATGTGTTTATACTTCCCTTTAGCTACCATAAAAAATCATCACACCATAAATTTCTTGAAACAATAGGAATTCATTCCCTTACAATTTTGGAAACTAAATGTTTGAAATCTAGGTGTGAGTTGTGCTTCTCTGTGTGGCTTTTCTCCTCTTCCTGCAAAGACATCAGTCACATTGAGTGAGGCCTCATTCCAATTCCGTGTAAGCTCATCTTCATTTGATTATGTCAGCAAAGACCCCATTTCTAAATAAGGTCATGTTATAAGAAATAGAGGACCTTGAGCAGCTGTTTTGCGGTGAGAAACTTCAATTCAAACAACTCCATCTCAGAAACCTTGACAATGGTAAAGATGGAAAGTTAGAGTTATTTCCTCTATATTTCAATTACATGCAGGCTATTGTTACATATTCCTGTATTATTTTGGTAACTCAATCTGTATTGATGGTAAAGAGTAAATGGCATGTTTGGAGACGTACATGTGCAAAAGAGAAAGAAAAGTAGCTATCACAAATAAGGTGCTGCCGTGGTACCACTTGGTCATGTCCATTGACTGCCTGGTCTCAATGTGCAGAAAATGCTGTACACATTATAAAACATAGCATGTAAATTATGGGAGAATGCTGGACTCCTTCTTTCAGTGTCCACTTTTGATTTCTCTTTGTCTTTAAAACATGTTTGTCTTGGTTTTGTTGCTTTTGCACTCAAATTTGCAATTAAAAGTTAAGAAAAGTTTTTGTTTATTTTGCAGCAATATTCTTAAATATTTATGAAAGAGCTTAAGTCTGACTGGCTTTGAGGAAATATAGATAAATTAATAATTGATGTGACTGCTTTGCAGGAAATTAGAGGATGGAAGCATGTGTTTAAAAAATTAGATCATCCATGGATAAGACAGCAGATGTTATTGATCTAAAATCCTGCCCAAAATGTGCAGTTAGGTTTTTTTCTTTAGTCCAAATCAACAAAAAATCTAATGATTCAATTCAGCTTCTCAAATTCTAAGACCTGAGGCTTAACAAAGACTGAGCAGTAAAGAAAAAGAGAAATTTTAATTCTTTATCTCAGAATTTTTAAGAATGCTGTTTGTTAACACAAAAATAATGAGAAACCAATTATCAATATGTTCTATAGTACATAAAATTAGAGGAATTACTAAAGCTTTAGTATTTGTTTATAGTTATAGAAATTTTAATGCCTATTAGCCCTTTTGGCAGCAAAAATTTTAAAATATTAATTGCCTCTCTTGCGTTTGGTCATATATTTACGAATTAAAAGGGCAAAACCAATGAAAGGTGCAATAAACGATGGATTAAAAATGCTTGCTACCCCGAGGTTAGGTAAATCCCACAGGTAGGGGTGGATCAGTTCACTGTGCTGCACGACATTCATGTAATTTACACTTGAGGCTGGAAATGTTCCAAGGGTGGTCCTCCATCAAGAGGGCAATAATTCTTTTCCAGCCTACAGAATGAGAAAGAATTCATGCAAACACCACTGGACTACTCTGCAAGGCAAAGGGTAAAAAGCACAACCTCTTTGTGTTCTTGTCAAAAGCCTCGTAATCTTATCTCAAACTAAAAGCTAATAATAATAATAATACTTGCATACATACGTACAAGTTCAGTAAGCATGAAATTATGCTAGTGTTGGTTGTTCCTTCAACCTACTATTTCCCTCTGTTCAGTCTTTTGAAAATGTATCATTTTAAAAACACATTTATTCACTTAGCCAGCTTTAAAGCATCTTCTGTTCCTTTACAATAAAATGTCCTATAGCTTGATGGATCAAGTTTTATAATTCTGATTTATTCATCTTGAGTACTGGAAGATTCCCTCAAAACAGTGGTGCTTCTAGGAACTGTTGATGTCATCAACTTGCAGTATTCATGGCAGCATGCTATACAATAATCAAAAACAAGAACCAGGTAAAGCTTTCCTGGATCTTTAAGAGAGAGAGAGCAAGACAGAGAGAGAGAGAGATTTTAATACTTCTCTTGTTGGGAATAAACCCCCTGACACAATATGTCAGTGCAGACGATAGAGCCTTAGATGCCAAGAAATTTCAACAAGGCATTTTACTTCTGCAGAAGGACACAAGCACACTCTAGCATGAGGTGGCAAGTGCCCAGGGAGGGCATAGCAGGCTCTTTTATCCTCAATGCTGAGAAGCAGCTGAACTTTTTCCCCATTGGCTGAGTTGAAGGTTCACATTTACCCCAATAGGCTCCTGTAAGCATCTTGAAAGGAGGGTCTGAAGGCTTGTATCTAGGCAGGGCTGAGGAGGGTGAGAGGAAGGGGGACAAAAATCCCTGGCTGTTGATAAATTATTTTGTGCTGTTAGCTGTGTTCCTGGAATCTGAACTGAACAAATATTTTCCCTAATTCAGTGTGGTCAAAACAGGGCAGAGGGCAGCCTTGAGATCAGGATGGAGACATTCTTTTGCTCATATTTTTAGTAGAAAAGCACTTGTCTGTTACACACTTATTCACAGATTTGAAAGCTATATGTGTCTCTGGTGTACCAGGGTGACCTGAAATGTGAAACATTTCCCACAAATTGTTACCAGCATCATCTCCTTTTCGGAAGACCTCATTTAATAAAGCTATGTATTTCTTATTGAGCCCATCATATTCCTTATATTTCTTGTTGGTATGCTCTTATATTTCCTCTAGTTTTATTAGCAGTAGAAGAAAAGAAAGAAGAAGAGAAGGAATGGAAGGATGGAGGAAGAAATAAAATGAGAAAGGAGGAAGAGGAAGGGAGGAAGGAAGGAAGGAAGGAAGGAAGGAAGGAAGGAAGGAAGGAAGGAAGGAAAAAGTTTATGTTTCCATCAAAGCATATGTGGAACTCCTCATGGTGTGATTATCCTGTGGCTTGAAAAAACATTCTTTTTAAGATAGCAAGAGGCAGTATGGTAACCATTGTTGATCACCTAGTATTTTGTTTTTACATTATCTATTATGCCCATCCTTTTGATTTGACTGACTCTGTTCTGTTATGTCACATTTAGTTTTACTCTCTTCAAAAAAAAAAAGTAATAAGAACTGTGGGAGTAATAAAACCCAAAATGTTTAATTGTCATTGTCCAAAGGAAAGGAAAAGAAAGTGCTCTAAAGAATATAATTGCACATATATATTTAAATGTAGATATTTAAATATTTAAAGATAGATAACCATATTACTGAGTTTTGTTGGATCATTGAACAGAACTGTTTGCAGTCTCACTGTTTGAAAGTCCACTTTATATGCTTTAATTTTGTAACTTGAACAACTATTTCTAAGATAACAATATGTAATCAATTAACTAGTGATTTCCTACTGCTTATTTTTTCTGAAATTCAGTATAACTTGTACCCTTTTGCTGTTTTTTTTTTCTTTTTCTCCTTAAATAAAAAAAAAAAAGAAAAGAAAAATCATTCTAGGGTGGAAGTAGCGTTTGTCTAGTCTCAAGGATAGAGAGTCAGCAAACACCCTTATTTCTTTGATTCCTGTTTAATACCCTTTAGACATCTAGTAAGCATATGACTGAGCTTTTTCAGTGCTACTTGCTTTACAAAATTGTGCTTCTTTTCTTACGCAAGTAAAAGAAATAAATTATCTATTCTGTAAATATCTAGTACCTCCATCTTCATATAAAATATATGACTTTGCATCCTAATCTGTGCTCTCAAATGTGCTCGGGTATGTCTTTGCTGACAGTTAACTGTGAAGGAAAAATACCAAACAACTCAATGGCTGGACCCTTCCACGTAAATTCAATTCTAACAGTGTCTCCCCACGGTCGTTATATAGTTTTTCCTCTTGGTATAATTTTCAAACAATGGAATAAAGAAATTGGTAACTTTTGTTCTAGATTTAACCAAGCGTACTCAGAAAACACAAAATAAAGTTTAGAAAAGCTTAGAAACAAATTGTTTATCTCGTTTTCAGTTCACATCATTCAAATCATACTGCATCGTGACTGAAATATGTAATTTGTACAGGGGGAAATGCCATCTCAGCACTCCCACAAGAGGCAGGAGGCATTTCATTGTACTAGAAATAATTCAGATTAGAACCTAAAATAATCCTCTTCATTTTCATAACTTTATTTTCTCCAGAAACTGCCCTTTACACAAGGGTGGTGCACCTCACTGCAGGCCTCCTTCCTGGGCCCAGCACCCAGTGACCGGTGGAAAGTATAAAATAGAGCATGTCGCACGAGTTACAGAGGACCTTACAGTATATTACAGAGAATAATGAATGTAAAGTCCCAGTACCACACTGACTATAGAATAACTGTTATTGAGACAGCGTCACATGGTGCCGCTGTGTTTGTGATCCGATTGTAGTAAGAATTCTTCCCAGGTGCAGACTCGTGCAGAAAGAGCAGGCTGATGTTCTGGTCCCTCCAATAATGGCACTAACCCTTTCCCAAGGACACCACACTCATGACCCACCAACTCCTAAGGCCCCACTCCCAACAGAGAGCCATGCCCTTGGGATTAGGCATTCCACGCGAGAACTGGGACACACAGATAGATACTCAGTTCACTGCACTGGGCAATCCAGTTACTTCTTCCTCTCCCTTCCAGCCTCTCTACTGCCCTCTCTTCACCTCACCCACAATTCCTTTCTCCATCCTCTCCTTCTTCTCCACCCTTCTGCCCAGGTCCCCTTCTTTTTTCTAGTTAGTTCTTCAAGGAATCACGCATGTTATCACAATTTCAATTGGCTTTCCAGGGAACAAAATGGAAATCAGTGCTTAAGAAAGATGAAGACTTAAAACAAGTTTGTGAAATTTCTCTTCTGGACAGCCCTTAAAAGAATAAAGTAAACGATTATCTGTCTTCAGGTTTAAATCTATCTAGAATTTTTCAGATGCAATGATGTTGATGATTTAATTATACAGTATGTTGACATAGTTAAAACAAGTCCCTGTGCATGTAAGAATGATTCTTGGAAGAGAACAATACATATCCCACTAAAAACAAAAAGATTTCATCAGCAACCCAGCTGCACATTTCCAGTCACAGCTGTCTTTCTTGGTAAATTTTTCTCAACTTAGGAAGACACAAATATTAATCTTACCAAAATACAAATCAAATACACAGTCTGTTCTTGCAAATTATCTGTTTTACATTACCTTTTGAGACAAAACTATAATACTTTAATGGAGATCTAGAAGCCCACTATGCACTTCATTATGAAACAAGCTAATACAATCTCAGAAATCATCACCAACACCAAAATTTGAATGGTGATTATCGTCAAACCCTGGGCACAGTTTCAGGTACCAAGTGGCTCTGCACTGGTGGTACCATCTCATATGTCTTTCTAAGCTAGAGGAAGATTGTTCAGGCTTCTCTTGCCATTTTGAAAAATTTTCAAACTTATTTAACTTTCACAATATTAATGAATTTACAAGCAGCAGGTTTGCATTTTTAAAAATCCTGCCATTATTTTAGAAGGTCTACTGATATCTAAAAAGAAGGCTTATATCCAAACTGCAAAGTGTGTTCTCCTATACACTATAGGATCTTTGTCTCTTAATTACACACTTAAAGTTCTATTTCATCATCTGATGTAACATAACATGTCAAGCAAAATTTATGGAAAGAAATTCGTTTTATATTAGTAGTGATTCTATTTGCAAAGCTACCATCTATCTCCACTTGACTGAACACACCAAATAGCACCACAGATTAAGCCAACATCTGCTTGCAGACACTGGTTAATACATTGATGGCTGACTTTTAAAAATATGTGTAGTTTGGCACATCACATTACACCAAGAGTTGCAACAGACGATGTTTCGTAGCTTCCCATGTGCTTGAAAAGGCTGTGTTCTTCTTGTGTATCATCTTTTCCTGTCTTGTTTATATATTTTACCACCTACGTGGATTCACACAAAAATATCAAGTTCTTTTTCATTTCCTTAATTGAGACAAATTACATAATTCAATAAATGCCAATTGGGAAAAATACTGTTAAGTTCTCTTTCTAAGAAAAAAAGCTCAGGAAAAGATGGTCTGAGGCTGTCTTTGGTTCCCATATGTTCCAGTCTTGAAGAGAAAGTACTTTGTTCCAGTTGATGCCGTGCCCATGAATTTCTGGATTCAAAAATACCATTCTCCTTTCCAATTGCACACGTTCTGATATTTTGATAATTTCTTCATGAAGTCTTACAACATTGAATAAGTGTTTATCATTTTTGACACTTCTAAAAACTACAACTAATAACATTAAAAATATTTCATGTCAGAGCCTCAAAGCATGGGCACCAAATCTAAATCTCTGGTTACCCCTTAGCACCCCATGATTGTACATAGCATGGACATATTCTTAGCTCTGCATTCATCTTGTGATTTATACCTTGCTAACTTTGAATTAACCAGAGTAGATTTTTATGGACAAAATTACTTTAAGACTTGATATCCTGTTCTTATTTTAAAATAGTGAGTTTTGGAAAATAACAGTTGTGTTGAAGGGAGAAATAAAATTTAGTATGTTCTAGCCTAATTTGCACAAAGCATCAATTCTGAAATTACAGCTCCTTTTGCAGGTTTAATACAACCTGCTAGCTGTTTTTATGGGACTCATAAGGCAAAAAAAATGCTTCTTACATTTTTAAATAGCTACATTTTAAATAGTTATTAAAAAACCAAAAATAGTATCTGTGATTTTGCCTCTCCACCCAAAAAGCTTAAAATATTTAAGAGAATGTTTGTTCATCCTGACCTGAAGGAACGGACCACTGTGTCTTTATTACACTGTGTAATCTTCTAGCACGATAAGTCGCTGGAGTCAGAAATTACCTCCCTCAAAAATAGCTCTTGGATGAGTACAGAAAGGGAGTTACAGGAAAGGCTTAGGGTCGTTTTCTCATGTTTCCTAATTTTATTTATCTTATTGTCTTCAGCTGTCCATCCTGCACTATGTTTTTCTCTACTTCTTCCATATGCTCTTCTTCCAGACAGAAATGTCATATTCTTCGTAGAATATAAACATAACACAACTTTATATATATTTGCAGACAAGTGGAGTCTGAGATTTTATCTCCTGTCCACTTCATAGACTCCAACAATTTTGATAGTAATGTAGAAATAATTGAGAGATGAGTATACTTGAATCAAATTACAAGTAAATCGAGAATATAGAATTTTTAAAAAGAAAAATAGTGGGGTTTTCCCCTCATTAAGCAGTGATTATGACTATATAAGCAAACATGTTGCTGGCTGAGATGAAAGATCAACTTAGATATTATGTTCACGCAGTATAATTTCGAGATTTGTTAAAAAAAAAAAACTTCCTCTTTACTCTTTTCTTGGGATATTTTGACATGAATAGTCTACTTGTTTGCATTAATAAGATTGTTACCAATGCTAGCAGATATTGAGGAAGTTTTCTCAAATTTCAGTTTCATCTGTTATAAGAGAACAATTCATCTGTCTACGCAAATAACTTTTGCCATGTTCTAGCTGTATCACTTTGCCTTAAGTAAATAATATTTTAGACGGAGGTAAGTAAATACCTTTCTACAGTGCTAGGACTTCTGTCTTCGGTCATTCTGAATTTCTACAGAAGAATGACTTAATAACAATGTTCTGAGAGAGTTGAACACCTACTGGGCAGATCATTGTAAATTAATAGCAAGTGACACACTCCATGTTGTGGAGGTTTGGCTGTCTAGACTGTTCAACTTTTAAGAAATAAAATAAAAATAAACAACCATAAATCTCGAATTCTGATTCTTCAAGGAGAGCAAACAGAGGGATAACATCTAAAAAACTAACTTCCATCCCTCATTTTTTGGGAAAAAAATGTAACTGAGGTGCGGGGCAATAAAGTAAAATTTTTATAGATATTTCAGCACTTAGCTTGTGATTTTTATTTCTAAGTGAGTACACATAAGCTTTTAAATGTCTTCCTGTGTCAACACTTAGAGTAAGAATAAAAGAGCGTCAAATGCAGCTCAGAGCAGCTTTCGTCAGTCATCCTGCCACTTTTGTGCCATTTCCTTTTTCGTACGTCTTTTTTCCGAAGTGAGTTTTTCATTTGGCACCCAGAGAGACTACACTACAGCACATAGGGGAAAAAAAATAAAGGTTTTATTTTTAAACAGTATTAACACTACAAGTGACTAAAGCGTCTTTGATTCCAAAAATACCATAGGTAAAGGAGGAAAACTTCAGTTTGAGTCACACAGTAATAAACATGGCAGGCTTCCTATTGGTCCAAACTGGGGATGACCAGTGGGAGAACCTGCATCCTCTTACTAAGGGGCACAACACACACCACAGGGTGCTGGGACAGGACCCGTGCTCCTCTCACGTGGGAATTCACATGTACACAAACACACACGCATGCAGAGACACACACCATGCCATGTGTACCACATAAGTATTATTGGTCATCACAAATAATTATAGCAATAATACTTATATTACAATAGATACAGAAAAAGGAAATTATACTGCTGGGTCAGTTTTGTATGTCTATCTCATAACCTGAGCAACTATTTTGAAGATGACACTGTACAATATAACAACCGTGGTGAAATTCCTGCCATCTTGTTTTGAAATCCTGTATCACTACAGTTTTGCTGCTGCTGTTGATGAGGTTTTTGGCCTCAGTTGTTATTTGTTTGATTGGTTGCTTTTTAATTTTTTGTGCTTTTTGCCCTTTAAAGTAAATTTTAAAATAATAACAATTATAATTTGAAGTATGTTCCTTATTATTCTTTAATATGATGGGATGATTTTGTTAGTTTGAAATGTCTTATTACCATATTTAAAATATTTTATGGGGATAATAATCTAGATCAACAAAAAAGTGCCAATATAATAATTATAATAAAAGGAATAAATAACAGATTTTTGTCTAGGAAAATGTAGCTTCTGGTCTATTTTCAGGGAAAGCTGGGTGACTCACTTCTGGTGGGTGACCTTTATTCCTTATCTGTGAAATGAGTAGGCTAGACGAGGAACTCTCTAAGAATTTTTACAGTTCTCATGTTCTTGAAATGTGTACTTATATTTATATAGGAACAAAAATGATAAATTTATGTCAGACAACCCCCAACTGGGCTGAAAAGTGTTGGAATAAAATATTTATTGCACACCTGGATATTCTCCATTCACACATTTAATCTGCCCCTAAAGTAAGTAGGAAACTGTCATTTGGTTGAAACATCCTCCATTGATGTGAACACATGAATATTTGGAAACATAGTCCTTACATGTTACCAATAAAATCACAAAACATATAATTTACTAAGGGTGTCACTCTCAGATGCTACATAGACATCACGCATGTTGAACAAACTTTAAATAATGATGATTAAGCAACAACTCTGTTGAAAGCAAAACTGTCATAAAAGTCTTTTCAAGAGTTGCACATCATGAATGTTATGTACTATTCAATATTAGATATGCTTTGAAATCCTTTGGATTTGATAAAAATGAATGCTATGACTTACATTTATTTCTTCTTCCATACAGGAAAAAAATTCAATGAAATATTGACATTTATGATAAGCTAGTGAGCTTCTAAAATAATTAGGTGATTTAATAATTAATCCTCCAACAACAGATTACATGATTCTAACAAATTACTATTTCCACTGAGCAGATACAGGGCAGAGGTCAGGTAACCTGTCCAAGTCCTCACAGCCAGTAATTTCTTCTTTCCAATTTTTCTTTTTCTTTCTTTCTTTCTTTCTTTCTTTCTTTCTTTCTTTCTCTTTCTTTCTTTTTCTGTTCGAGTTGCACTTAAAAGGCCTATAAAGCAGACAATTTGGAAGCTCTCTGCTGATGTTGATACTTCTCAGTTTTGTTTGTTCATTTGTTTGTTTGTTTGTTTGTTTAAGACAGGGTCTCACTCTGTAGTTCAGACACCCCTTGAACTCGTAGGTAGCCCAGGCTGGCCTTGAACTTATGGTGATTCTCCTGCCTGAGCCTTAACAGTTCTAGGATTACAGAAGTGTGCCACCATGTCTGGTTTGAGTCCCGTTTTTGATCAACTCTTAACCACCACTTAACTCTGGCTGAATGCATGCAGACCTTTGTATGTTTGAATACACTCCACTAGAGTTGCTAGGAAGACAATCATTCCATAGCATTCCAACTCATCTCAAAAATTTTGGTCTCCTCTCAATGACGAAAATAGTTTCTAACTTCAGTTGCTTATGAGAATTGCAAAAGTGATTTCAAAAACATGATTGGACCCTATCTAAAGCCAATTATCAGAAGATGGATTCTAGACTTTGGTATTTTTAAGCTTCCAGGATATTTTGATGTACAACCAGCACTGAGAATCAGTCTTCCGACTGGTGGTTCTAATGGTTCTCACATCAGCAGCATCGACATCCTAAGAGATCTTGCAAACTGTCTGCTTTCACTGCAGGCCTTTTAAGTGCAACTGTAACCTAAGACTCCTACGTGATTTCTACGCATTAAGGTCTAAGGACTTAGACGCTAAGTCAGTAACTCTAGACAGGTGATTTGCAACTTTAACGTTAGAGAATCAACAGGCTATCTTGTTTAGCTACAGACTTTAATTCAGGACATCTGGGTGGAAGGAGGGATTTTTTTTTTTTTTTTTTACATTTCCAATAAGCTTGCAGGTGATGAATATGCTATTCAGAGCGCACTTTATACAGAGTTGTTCTCCAAATTTTTGCAACATCAGTGTCAGTTTTCCACTCTCAGCGCTAATCTGTGAAAAAAGAATACACCTAGAAAGATCCATCCAGTAGGAACAGATAAGAGCGTACAAAGTTTCCTCTAGAGCACACAGATGGAGGAAGTAAGCCAGAACAACAAAAGGGTTTCAAATGTCACTGCGGATAAAACTGGTCCAGCTTCATGACTTCTTAATTCTCACTAATCTTCCCTTTCAAAATAAAAAATAGAGTAAATTATTTTGAAGTCCTCTTGAATTCAGAATTATGCATTGCTGTGGTTAGAATGTGTGTGCTCCTCCAAATTCATATGGTGAAACCTGGAAAGCAGTTAGATCATAACCGTGGAGCCACTATCAATGGGACTGATTCCCTTATGGAAGAGGAGACAGCAAACAGGTGTCATCTGGGGAGAAAGGGCCCTCGCCAGAGTCCACCATGCTAGCGTTGGAACCTTGGACTTGCCTTCTCCAGGATTGTGAGAAATAAATTCCCTTTGTTTGTAAGCAGCCCAGGTTATGAAATTAGGGATGGGGTGACTCAAATGGACAATGATATGCATGTGTTTAACTTTTCAGTCCTCTAACAAGGGCTACTGTGTGTCCAAGTCTGCCTGGAATAGCCAGAGACTGCGATTTACAAGTCTTTCACCCTGACTACACTCATTTTTTGTTTGGTTTTGTTTCTGTTTTGTACCAGTGATCGAACTCATGACCATGAGCTTGCCAGGCAGGCACTCATGCCACTGAACTAAATCCCCCAGCTGACTGCACTCTAACAATGCTCAGCTCACAGTAGGCTCTTCCAACTGCTCTTGGATGTATGAAAAGACAAGTGTACACCCTTTTCCAAAAGAATCTCTGATTTTTAAAACAGTGGCTAGATTTTCGCTTCTTTCCTGTACGTGTTTTTTCTTCATCACTAATGAGAAAGATGCGGATCCTGAAACATGTTTTAGGTGACAACACTAATCTTGCACAAAGCATTGCCCCATTGGCCCACTGAAGCAGTACCCTCTGTGCTGGTACAGTCCACAAATACAGGGTGCAAAATGCCGGAGGATTTAAAACTACTGAAGAGAACTTTTCTCCCGGAATAGCATATTTATTGTGAGCTGCAATTTACAGATATTACAGATTGTCATTTTGCCTCTTTCCTTATTACTGTAGCTGAAAAGTAAAATAGGCAAAATTTCTGAAAGGGCAGGAGCAAGCGACCAAAGAAAATGAAAAGTAATTTTTTATGTCGTTCAGTATTTTTACCTATATTTGCTCCAAACTCGTGTCCTTTATTTCTAAAATCACAGAGGCAAGATAAATAATTGTTCTAAGAGCCAGCACCAAAGACACACGGTGTCCTTCCGACCTGGAGCTCAGTAGGCCTGAAGAAATAGTGGCATCTGAGAGCCAGAATTTTGCAGGAAAGTGTGATGATAATCATGCCAGGGAAGACAGGAAGACTAAAATGATTGGGTTGGCAAGAGCCAAATTATTCAGGAAGTTTTAACAGATGGATTTGAGACCCGTAGAGGACATGGAGACCTGTCTTAAGAAGCAGATGGCTGATGACAAAGTACAGCCTTGAGAACCGTGAAGGGAACAAAGACTAGAACAACCTATTCATTAGTGTTGCTCTGAAAAATTGTTCTGGGTACAAAAAAATGGTCCACAGGATAAAAATAGTGCATTTCCTGTGCACATGAAGAAACGGCTGCTTATTTAGCAAGAAAACACACAAATGTACAGAAATGCCTTAGGCAGAGAAGCATGTTTAAACAACAGAGACAGTACACAAGCTCCACCAGTTAACATACATAATATTGAGCTTGAGCATAACTACGCAGAATTCTGAATCATCCCTGAAAGCAAAATAAATGTAATCTCTATGCTGATCATTAGAAACACAATATTAATAAAAAGAGGCACTGTGCCTGCCCAGGGGGAGTTCGTCAAATATAACATTATGGAAATGTGATACTAGGAAATGGGAGTGCGTGGGGCTTTGAGAATTTATAGAAGGAGGATTTAACCTAAGCAGGAGAGTACAGGAAAATATGCATGGAGAAGTGATTAAAGATGTTTTGAAGGGATTATTTTGCTGAGGTCTGAATGATAACTCTTCGGAGGTGGCGAGGAAGGGTTTTGATGCGGAAGGATAGCATTTTCTGTGAAATAGAAAGAACAAAAGCTAAGTCTTGTTCAAAATACTACACAAGGGACAGTCATTGAAAAGGGAGGAGAGTTGTGTGCTGACAGGGAACAGTGGTGAAGAAGCAGAGGGAAAACCAGGAGAACAGAAAGGCTGTGGTAAAGCTCCATCCCAAGGCTGAAGGGGTCTGGGTCCATTTTTCCAAACAGGAGACTGACTGGGAAGGTAGACCTTGATTCCCAAAAAGCGAAACAGTTTAGGGCAGCCCAGGTTTTAAAGAAATAAACTTGCAAGTCTCCAGAGGGTCCACTGTTCTCCAGATGATGATGGTAGTAGCTGGGGTGGGTGTCACGGCAAAGAAAGGAGAGGGCAGCTGGGGACTGGGAGATGTTTGGAAAGCACAGCAGGACCTGATGATGGATGCATTGAACGTGGCACGTGGAATGAGAACAAGGCTTCAAGGATGACTCTGGATTCTGGCTCCCATGTCTCTAATGGCACTGACAGTAAAAGTTCTTATTTTGTTTTGTTGACTAAGGTAGTAATAATAGCAAGTTCACTTTGGAGAGGAACAGAACGTAACTGTCTTGAAAATGTCCACATGGAGATACCAAATATTATGCTATTGACAAACAAGTCTGGAGTTGAGAGATTTCTGGACTGGAAATAAACATAGACAAAGCAGGGGCACAGTCAGACAAACACGTCCAGGTGAGACTGCCTGTGAAGACTGGGTAAACTGAAGAAAGGTAAAAGATGAGCCTTAAGTAAGTATGCAAGGAAAATCTGCCATGCTTTCTTACTGTGGTCAAACTTTAATCCACAGAAAATCTGTCACCAAACCAGAACGTAACACAAAACAAAGCAAAACACTCTAATATTTCAAAAGTCAGGGATGCATCTGATAAAGATATCTTAGAGTATCATCTTAAAGATTTAAGTAAACTATGTATGCAAAAATTTCAAATATGTGATCAAAATGTGCATGAAGGTCTGATTTTTACCTTACCAAAAGATATTTAGTAAAGTACTTTTCCTACATATATTAAGAAAGTTCTATTCTAAGCATTTAAAATGGGACTTACTTTGACATTTGGAGGATGGAGTGAGTCAGTTGTCCCGCCTCCAGTGATTACTAACATTCATACCAACCCTGAAGATGGCATCCATGCAGCTCACAGGAAGATGGCAGCCATGCGGCTCACAGGAAGATGGCAGCCATGCGCCTCACAGGAAGATGGCAGCCATGCACCTCAATCATGAAACCCAGATTTCCAATAAATGGCAGAGACAGTGTGCTGCATTTCCAGAAAAAAAGAGGGTAGACAATAAAATAGAAAAACCATCTTCATGTCTCTTCAGAAGCTTCGTCCTCAGCGACAATGAGAATACACTAATTCTGAAAGAAAAAAAAATGTGAATTTTCTCTGTCAGCCACTCAGCAAGCGCTTAAGATGCAACACACTAAAACTAACCTGAAAGTACAAAAGTGCATTTACTAAGGCATTTCAGGGAGGAAAAAAATGCTTCTGGGTCTTCATTTTCTAGTGGTTGATTCCATATTTTATAAAACAACCAAAAAAGCACATATATGAGAAGTAAATCGTCACACTAAAAGATAAAGTATCTATACACTCAGATTTTACAGCTAAGTCTACACAAGCATGAAGTCTTTGTTTTCCATTTTAAAACCATTGCTGTTTAGGGAGACATAACAATACAGTGAGGAGGATGTACAAACTGAGGACTTGGTAAAATATTCCCAGTTGGTATTTTGTCATGACAAACATTCCCTTGGGAGTCACAATGAGATTCTTAAATCGTGGGTTTGAGTGACTTATTTTTTATGTTTACACTTTAAATTATTCTGAGAAATGCTCCTGTACCCTGAAGAGAACCAATGAAAACCAAACTGAAAATATATGTGCTGATTTTTTTCAAAATCTTTGTAATCTTTACACTTCCTTTCTATATTTCTTATAAAAATGTTTTTCTAACATTCCTACCTTATT
This sequence comes from Cavia porcellus, assembly GCF_034190915.1. NCBI lineage: Eukaryota > Metazoa > Chordata > Mammalia > Rodentia > Caviidae > Cavia > Cavia porcellus. The sequence goes on from NW_026947490.1 coordinate 77,375,825, forward strand.
AAAAATTATATTTTCTTGGCCAAGCTTTCTAACTTTTAAATACCTCAACAAACTTAAAGTATAAAGGTGGAAAAAAATCCTGATGTGATGTCAGTGTGCCACCTGAATAGTATTTATACTTTATAATCAGAGATGTTACAGTGAGATTGTCTCTGCCTGTGATCTCACATCATGGAGAATTCTGAGAGTGTGACAACTCCTGACATTATGATATACTTCTGTTACATGGTTAACACATACAGCCAGAGCAGAGTTCTCAGAAGAGCACGAGAAAAGATTTATAGACATGGCAAAAGAACACTTTGCCTGTTCCCTTCTTTAAATAATTATGACTTCCCATGAATCTCTTTCCAAATCAACTACAGAATGACAAATATCTGGGCAAAGAAAAGGCCACAAAAATATCACTTACAGTAAGCACTGCTGAGATGTTAGAAGCACAGTACTGAATTCTCTGGTGTACTTTCTGCATGTGATTCATTATGTGGATGCTCCCTGCGTCTCCGCACACTATAGATTTCTCCCATTATCATTCAAAAAGGACTTTTAATACTCCCTCTTTCTGTCAAGCTCATTCTTTTTTCAATACACGAGGTCAGGAAGAAAATATTTCAGTGTATTTTTCATTGAACAAGTTAAAGGAGACTTAATGAAAGCAATTGCCCAATTGATTACGTGGTTAGGGTACTCTGGAAGAATTTTCCAGGATTTGGTGGAGGATGGCATTTACAGGTATATATTTCATAAATCATTAAGGCTTCAATAGTAAAATTTTGGAATGATGAATATTTTGAATGCCAGTTTATTCTGAGAGAGAGAAAGGAAGGAATATTTATGGATTATTTGCACTGCCAAGGCCTCTCCATATGTGATATCTGTCATTCTTTACGGCAGCTCCAGGGAAGAAGAGATGGTCTCATTTCACATACAACCACCAGGAGATTCAGGCAGGTTCATGTCCAGGACTACACAGCTAAAAATAACAGAATCTGAGGCTTCACCTGGCTCCCAACTGCAAATCTTCACCATGACCCTGAGTATCAACTATGTCCCATGAGCACTGCATGCAAAAACAAACAAAATAGGAGCAAAAATAATCCAATCCTCTGACTTTCTATGGAAACCTAAATGTACCATGGGGAAAGAAAAGAGATGACTGCTTAATTCCAACTGTTTGTAGGATCTAGCAATAAAACGCTTGCGGAGTATGACATTCATAAATGTGCACATTTGCAGAGTTCTAAGCTATGTGTATTTATTACCTACACTATATTATGGGTCTGTTTTCTCCACATAGAAATGACACAAAGTTGCTACCATGACTATCTCCACTTTAATGATGAGGAAACTGAGGCTAAGATGGTGAAGTTGATCTTGAATCATACAGGTCATAAGCCACAGAATTAGTCTTGAACCTACAATTGTATTATAATAAGAAGTGACTGCCCACACGCTCACTTACTTCCATTCATCACATGATGACTACAGAACTAGACATTTGAAAATCAGTATATTACATCGTATATGAAGCTATATGAATCTGATTGTTAGCTATTGAAATATATCAATCCTATAGAGAGTAAAATCCATAAACTAATAGAAGCTAACTTTAAAAAACAAGATTTACATCTAAACTGTTACACTCCTCAGCAACCCTGCCTTCCTCCCCAAAGGGTAATTACTGTTAACAAATGTGCAATTAGATGGAATATATACACACATTTCCCTGACTTTTTTCTTTCTATACGTCTCAGAGCTCTTTCTCTATCGGTACATGTAACATTAATGCTCTCATTCTTCCTTACTAAATTGTTTATCATAATACAAATTCACTGGATCTTAGTTCTCTCTTGGTGTTAAGTTCTACAGCCAGTTGATATCACATTATTTATGGGTTCTTTAAATTTTTTCTAAAGCATCTATCAAGTGCTATACTTAATTGCCTATTGAGTATTTGTTCAGATTATAACAAATGACCTTCAAGTTTTCCATACCCAAAGCTTTATTTATTGCCAACCTGCATATTGTTAATCTCTATCTGGTCTCTAGGTCTGGCCTCCTGAAAATTCGAGTTGATGAATTGGCTCATGAGAAGGTAAAGACACTAAAAGTATGCATTTAGAAACTGTTACAGCAACCTTAACATGCAACAGCTATCTAACTGTATATACATGCTTCTAGCCGTTAATTTTTATCACATTTTACAAACGCACGCAATTAAAAAGAAAATTTTAAAAGCTGACTCTTGATTAGAAATATATACCTCTCTATATATATAGTTATATATATAGTTACCATCACAGTTCAAGAAACGCAGCTACTGTGTCACCAGTCACTTAGGAAAGTGAGATATCATCTTCTCACTTTTGTGACAGGTAAGAATATATAAACATAAGCAGGAGAACAAGCAGGAGGTTTTTACAGCAAAGGAATTGTTTTCAAATTCTTACTGTTCCTTTCCCCATTAGGATTAAAGCATCCTGATTTTCTCTAATCTTTTAACACCTCCCATTACTTCCCACATGGCCCTCTAATTCCCACCCTCTCTCTCTTCATAGTAACAGGTTTCTTAAAAATAAAAAATTAAAAATTAAATTTTGCAAACTTCTATGATCATTTTCACGATCTTCGTCAGCTGCACAGAACTAACATAGTTTGGTGCTAAAATCTGAATGTAGTCAGTGAATTAAAAAGTCTGAATTAAAAATTTACCTTGACGTCTTTTGCTCCTTGATTGAAAGCAACATTTAAAAGTGTTTGTCAGTCACTCTGCAATGCTCAGTCTGCCCAGTTGTCTTAGTTACTTTCTTGTTGCTGAGACATAATACCCAACACCCACGACTTTAAGAAGAAAAGCTTTATTTTGGCTCACCATTTGTAGGGGTTTTAGTCCATAATAGGGTGGTCCCAAAGCAGAAAGGCATGGAGAGAGAGAGAGAGACAGAGAGAGAGAGAGAGAGAGAGAGAGAGAGAGAGAGAGACAGAGACAGAGACAGAGAGACAGAGAGACAGAGAAGAGAGGGGAGGGGAGGGGAGGAAAGGGGAGAAGAGAAGAAAAGAGGAGAGGAGAGGAGTAGAGAGGAGAGGAGAGGAGAGGAGAGGAGAGGAGAGGAGAGGAGAGGAGAGGAGAGAATAGATCTTACCAGGTCATACCACCACTGACACACTTCTTCTAACCAGGCTTCACCTCCCAATATCCCATTTAGCTACAAACCCATTAGTGGACTGATACTTTGATGAGTATCACACCCCGATGGGCCAATCACCTTCCCCAAAACTCCACCTATGAGCACATGAGGCCTTGTGGGGACATCTTGATATAAACCATAACACCAATGGTTCAGCACATCTGTGAAGTAAAGTGTGAGGTTAGATTTCAATAAGAATTCTAAAACTGTCCTTAGAAGAGATGAAAAGAAGGCAGTGTCTACCAGAAATAGAAAGATGGCCAGGCAGCATGGAAGCCTGGTCAGTCTGAAGACCATCAGTGCGGCACGATGCCCACTGCTCGTGTCCCGAGGGACCTCACCCCAGTGAGGGCACAGAGAAAGTGGGTCGTTGGACTGATCCAGGGTTCAACATTTTAAAGGTTTTGGATAGTGGCTGAAAGTTGCGAAAGGGGGTAAAATTCTCTGAAGAAAACACGTTGAAGGAGAAGCATGGAAGGCTGAAGATGGAACTCCAGGCAATGTTGACATTTAAAGAGTTAGCAGAACAGATATTCATTGGCAATGTTAAAGAAAAACCAGCAGCCAGAAGAAAAGATAAACATGCAAAACAGGGACTAAAAGCGAGAGGAGAGAGCTTTGTAGAGGTGATCAGCAGCAGTACATGTAAGCAAATTATGCTGTATGAGGTAGGAAAATATATCATTGCATATAAAGATGAAGAATTCATGAATGACTTTATCAAGTGTGGTTTTAGAAGCACACTGAGAAGTCCAGCAGCTACAGCTTGAGCTGAAGCAGGCACAAACACTGCTTCTTGGAGCTCTGGGATTTATATGAGTGGCCATGGTATTCCCAAAGCTATGAAATATACGACCACAATTAGTGGGCAGAAGCAAATCTCCCTGGAAAAATCTTTCTGTGTACAGGGCCGTCCCAAAGGCTTTGATAGAAAAGTGTTATCTGTCATCATCTGCTCTACTGTATAAACCACTCAGGTCCCATGGAAGCCATTCACTCAAGACTTCAGTAAAGTTCCCTTGGCTTTGATAAAGAGAAAGAACAAGCTACAATGCTGATATCCTCTGCCTAGTACCATTCCTACCCTGCATCTTAATGGACTAGTAGACTATCATTTCTGACCTTTCATAATCACTTATTTTCTTCCAAGACACTTTCTGTCTCCCCCAAAAGGCACGACACACTAAAACCTTGTGAAAAGTCAGGAAAGTTATTGCTAGAAAAGACTGATCTTCTGTCCTTCCCCTCATTTTCCAAATGTATTTATTATTCCAACAGATATTTCAAGAGTGTTCCTTGTTTCAACACATTTGCCATATAAATTCTGGTCATTTCTTCCCGCCTGTTGAAGGGAGGACAAATGGTTTAGCCGCCTACCTGAAGGACAGAAACTGGAAATTGGAATTGTATTATGAGAAAAGCTCCGGAGAAGTCTCAGGACCATTCTGCAACTTCAGTGTCATCTGGTAGAGAAAACAACCCTCCCGCTCTGCCAAAAAGCATGGACTCACTAATGTGTCCTGCATAGCAGAGCAAAGGGCAGACCAGAGAAACTCTTCACTGGACACGCTCCGAGTCCTGTTTTAGTTTAGCACTATGGTAGAGACAGTGTCGCATCTGCACTGTGTTTCATTTTATACTTGTCTCCCCAGGATGTAGTGATGCCTATATACAGTGCTACCTACCTTGTGCAGTCCAGCCTGGCCAAGGAAATGTGATCACGCATGACAGGGCTTGAGAAAGATCTGCGGGCATGGTGAAGATGTCTCTCCCAATGCAGAGACAAAAGATTCAAGCAGCCTGGTTAGCTGAGACAAAACCACGGAGAATGGCTGTTAGTAACCATCTTGCAGTCAGTCTATCCACCAATCATAAACTTTTGTTATTTTAAGTGAGGAGATTTGAAATATAATTTGTTACCAAATAGCATGGTCTTCCTTATCTTAATTAATACAAGCCTCATACAATTATAAACATGAAAAGGATTATATTTCACAATTTCTTCTTTTTGTAGCTGAAACCGAGACTTAAAGAGTCTGTGTGGCATGTCTAATGTCACAAGGTGACTGAGTTACACAAGTTTAGGATATAGACACTCTGCCCTTTGGCCCACTCTTTTTATAACAAAAATTGCAATTTAAGATATTCAAACAATAATGGTACACATGCTGAAAGTACACATCAATTGATATTTTAGGAATTTATGTACATGCATATAATAAGCTTTTTTATGTAAACATGTATATAATTCAGACATATCAGGATGAAAACAGCTATAAGAAGGCTAGCTCCATATGGCTTTGCCAATGTCTTTTATGCAATGTGTGAGTAAACATTTGTAGAATCATATCAACCAAAAATTATCGTACTTAGTTTTTCTTTTATTATTGTTAAACAAGGAAATGGAAGCCCAGGAAATAAAATAATACTCCAAGTTCATGCAATCAGCTGGTGATAGAAGCAAAATAGGATTCTGCCCTGTTGCAGTTTATGGTTTGCATTTAACACAAGACACATAACCTGTAGGATTATTTTATGATATTCACCCCAAAAGTAAAATGCAGAAGAGTAGAAGTGCTCTGTCCACACATTATACAACTGGAGAATCCAGCTTTGGCCAGGATCCCTTGGCAATGTCCACTAGGAGTCCAGCTGGAGACCTAGAGCCCACAACAAAGTCTCATGCAAGTCTGTGTCAAGTTCAACGGGGGAAACTAGAAAGTCTGCACCAAAGGGATGGAAAATCTGTGCCATCAGACTGAGAGATCTGCACTGAGCCAAGAAGCAATGTCCAAGGTCAGGATCAAAGGTGTCCTGAAAAGAATGGCAACCATCCTCAACCCTCCGGTGATGAGAACAGCTGAGTACATATCAGGAAAACCCGTGTGACAAGCTTCTCCAGGAGAATCAGCAGCTCCCATCTTCCCCTCCACTTCTTCTTCTATGCTTTTGGCAACAATCCTCAGGCAGACCTTCCACACCCAGCACCATGCTGATTCAGTTTAGCTGGGTGTTATAAGTTGACCATTAGTTAAACCACCATAGGCTCCTTCCCATCCCACCAGATTTTGAGTTTTCTTTCCATTTTTCACATTGCCTCTCGAGTAGAAGAAATTGAAGTGACACAGCTAAGTTTGAAGGAGGAAAGAATAACACTTCTTCCACAAAAATAGTAAGACAAGGAAAAGAGAAAGAAGAGCATTAGGTATACAAGAAAGGGATTACCTTGACTAGACATGAGTAGAGAAAGTTATGGTTATGATCAATTAAACAAGCTGGTCAGAATCCATCAGCACATGTGGTTTATTAGGAGGGTAATTTTTGAGAAGAGAACAAGTTGATGGTCATTAAGGATTCATTATTATTATTATTATTATTATTATTATTATTATTATCTCATAAGGGTTAGGGAAAAGCAAAGCAGTGTGAAGAGAATTGCTGTCTGTTACATAAGACAGCAGTGTCCTGACCTCCTCAGGGAAAAGGTAAGATGAAAACAATGTCATTCTAACTCCCTTTCTCCCTTGTGGTCAAGTAAATCACTGGATCCATAATCTCCTACATTTTGTGTGTCTGTAATGTTTGAACAAGGCTTTCCTTTCCATGGTGCTTTAACCTCCTTTCTAAGTGAGATGCTGTTGCCTGAGGTTCAAATGAGCCTCTGTTCTGAACTTAGAGTAAGGATCTACAACAACATTTGATTTAACTGATTAAAGTGCAATGCAATTCCTTCTGAAAAGCTTGCTTGAAAGATAATAGTGCAAATGCCCTCAAGCATGTGAAACATTCATTAGAAAACTGAGTACCTTTGTGTGCATATCACATAGGTATGCGTTATTATCTGGTAAGGAAGGGTTCAGCAATCACCTTATATTATAGACATTGAGCATAAAAACTCCAGATTCTAGGACTTTACCTTCAGTGATTCATCCACAGAGCTCACAGCTTTTCTCTGTAGGTGACCTTCAGCCTTATCTTCACTGGTCCACCATTATAGGCTTTTTAAAAATGTGTCACAAAGTTAAAAATTAAAAAGCTGGGGATCCAGCTCAGTCCAAGGCCCTGAGTTCAATACCCTGTCTGTCTGCCTTTACCCCCTCACCCTGAAAAGCTGTTGTGCCCAGCTGAAAGCAAGTGGAGATCTCAAGTACTAAATAATTACTCAGCGAGCACGTATTTGCTTTCAGCTTAAAAACTATTGAAGTAATACAAGAAGCTCAAACAAAATGAAAGGAGCAGTGATAATTATCCCTCCACTAACTGATCATACAGTTAGTAGCATTGTCTCTTTTCATTCAGCAGTGAGTACAACCACCCTACAGCCTTACAGGACTTTGAACATATGTTCATGATGCATTACTTCATTTGGGTTTCGTGTGACCCATTTGTTTAAGTCCTTCCTATCAAATTATAGGTGCTTTCTTGACAAGAGTCTTGTCTAGATGATAAATCAGTGTTCAAATTGGTTTCTCTCAGGTGAATGCATGAATTTCTAGACATGATGACTTGACAGTAGAGGAAAGGACCTTAACAATGGAAATATACTGCACTTGCAAAAGCCAAGAAAGCTAGAATCAAAACCACTTCTGACTTGCCTGTCACAAACTTTTCATCTCTCAAGGGCACAGGCATTCAAGAAGCCTCTTTCCAAGAGGAGCACTTCCAGGTGCACAGAATCACACTTTCTTAGGGTAGGGAATAAAACTTCAAAAAAATACTGTGCAGAAATCAGAAATCAGGCAGGAGCAAAAAGATGGTAGCTGATTAACTCTGCTCTTCCGAAACAAAGGAGAAAATGTCCTTTCTAGCCAGCTTGGTGTCACCACATTTTTACTTGGATGGATCATACCATACATAGGACAAGCAAGGGATTATTCTAGAGAATAGGGTTTGTCTAAATTGCAACCAAAGACAAAGACTTATGAAGTAAAAATTTAGGAGTTTAAGCAACTCTTACAAAAGGATCCAGTGGGACTCCCTGCATCCTGGCGCTAGTTAAGTGTTAACTAAGAATCACTTCCACATATAGGAGACAAGATTTCCATGCCAAGCAAGACTCTTCTCCATTCTCTCTTCTTTAAGTGGAATAGCAATGTACCTGTCATTTATTCTCAGGAGCAACTACCAATCTGTTTATAGTATGGCTTAAAGCCTCTGGGATGAAAGTGACATTCTGAAGACAGACCTTGAGGATCCATCTGACTTCCTCCTGCACCCTATAACCCACTCTGTTTCCCCAACTCAGCTCCCTGGGCTGATCTTGCTTAGCTTGCATTGTATTTCAGAGAAGCCCATCTATTAATAATTTACTCATTTCTCATTTACATTATATTATGTTTGTTTTCTTAAGGAAGTAAGAGTATTGATTTTAATTCCTATATCATGAAGCAAATTATTTCTGACCTCTGTATGTACAGAAAATGTGCACTTAAGCTGTAACTCTTGCTAGTCATAAAATACCCTGCTGAATCATGAATAATGAAGCAAATAACTTTCCGTTTTAGGGCCAGGAGTGTATGCTTCCATGAGAAAAAAAAAATGAAGTTTCATATAAGTAAAACAATCGTAATGGTGGAGTTGTAAGAGTTGAAAGAAGTTTCTGGAGGAAGAAAAGATAAGAATATAGGAAGATCTAAATGTGACATGTATTTAGATTGATGCATTAAACATAAATGTAATTTTTTTTGTACCAGGGATCAAACTCATGACCTTGCACTAGTCAGATAGGCACTTACGCCACTGAGCTAAATCCCCCATCCATAAACGTAATTCTACAAGAAAAAGTATAGTTAGAATTGGATCACTTTATTCTACTAAAATGAACTCTGCTTTCCTGAAGAAGTGAGTTGCTAATCATTTCTGCCTTCCTACCATATTCATCTCCCCGCTTCTCCAGCTGCTCTGCTGAGGTGTATAAGACAATGGTCTTGGGATGCTTCTTCAGCTCACACACCCAAAATAACATAGCCATGGGATAATCAAAATTGCAAGGCTAATTTTTTTCTGACTCACTTTTAAGTTATCCTTTAAGACTCTTTACATGCAAGTGATAGTTCTAATCTTTCCTTCCAAAATCAATAGCTTTCTAAATTTGGTGAAACTGATCCTCTCTGAAGTATTTAAGCTAGATGTAAGCAGCTATGGATGTGCCATTGGGGAAGAGGAAGGAAGGACAGAATGGAGGGAAAGTTACACCTCCAGGGGGCTCTGTGAAAGTAAAGAGGGGCTCATTATAGGATGGATTTGCAGTGGTGTTAAAAGTTGGAGCACTTCCCTAGATGATGACACAAGCCAAACATATTCAAAGTAGGAGCATTCTGTCCGACGTTAATCTCAGGGTGATAAAAAGTCTTTTCCTATTAAGATTATTATTACTGTTACTCTTAGAGCTGCTTTGCTAAATGTTACCAGACACACTGAATTCTTTCTGTGTTCACTGTAGTTAGCTCATCCTCTCCCAAATACACCAGCGTGATAAATTTTGACCACAGATGACACTCTCCCAACTGTCTTCCTGTCTTCCCAACAGTACTATGAACTCCATGAAAACATGTTTTATATGTATGTGTGTTGTGACTCTGTATATGACCCATTGTATTCCCAGCTTCTACACAATGCCTAGGCATGGCAATTGATGAATAGTAGTTGCTTAAAAAATAGTCCTGATAGATGAAGCATGATTTATATTATTTTCTTAGGACCTAAAGATGGTATTTACATTTCAATAAGTAAATATTGAGAATAAAATTTTGATTTTAATATTCTTAAAGTTACCATAATAGAGCCATAGAAGGAAAATTGTCTATTTTATGGTACTTTCCACTAAAAAAAAAAATCAACTAAATATCTAGGACAAATTGGCTTTATGGGGCTTCATTTCTTTGCATTAAATTATATTGGTTAATTTTTGTTTTTTATTTTAAAAGCAAAGAAGAATAAAAGTGATGATACAGAATTTCAAAACAAAATACTAAGACATTAACACTGGTTAATATATTGTATAATATTATCATCAAGATAGTTGTTTAGATTACAAGATATAGGCACAAAAATGACCAAATAATCAAACAATGAAAGCACAAACTGCTCTTTTTGATGAGCTAACAGAAGTTAGTGTAGTTATGATATGTATATGTGTGTGTGTGTGTGTGTGTGTGTGTGTAATCTTTTCCCTTCTTTCTTTTTCCCTTTCTCCTATCCCATCATACCACAGCAGTATTTGTGCACCCATGTTTACTGCAGCACAATTTTGTGATAGCAAATCTTGGAAACAACCCCAATGCCCATCAACTGCAAAATGGATAAAAAAAGATGTGTGGGCTGGGGATTTAGCTCAGCAGCATAAGCACCTGCCTTGCAAGCAGGCAGTCGTGAGTTCAATCCCTGGTACTGATAAAAAGGAAAAAGACAAAAAAAAAAAAAAAAAAAAAAAAAAAGATGTGGTCTTTTAACACAATGGAGTACTACTAAGCTATAAAGAAGGATAAACCTGAGGTTTTTATAGGTAAGTGGATGCAACTTCAGGCAATACTCATAAGTGAAATAAATCAGGCTCCCATGTGTAAATATTGTATCCCTGGAGTAAAAAACTGAAACAGTAAAGATTCAAAAGGTTGTGAAAGGGAAAGAAACTGATTAAAAGGGGCTTCATTCTTGATCTCAATTTTAAAGAATACCACTTGGCAACCAGAAGATAAAAATGAACATTAGTATATCAAGATCTGTGATTTTTAATACTGATTTTTATTTCCATCAGTGCATATTGGCAGTACATGATGATTAGGCTCACGGTGGGAAGCTGGTGTAAATCTAACACATCTTAACTTTTTTTCTCATTTCCTTCCCCTCCCTTCCCCTCCTAAACCTTCCCTCTATGTCTTGGTCCCCTTCGCTTCTACAAAAGATCTACCTTCCAGGTTCCGACTAGCTATCTTTTATTTTGCTTTTTATTTATATTTTGGATTTTTCATTTAAGAGGAATCATGTGACATTTAAGCCTGGTTTATTTCACTTAACATTATGGTTCCAAGGTTCATTCATTTTCATATAAATCACTCATGTTTATCTCCATGCAGAGTAGTACTCCTTTATATGCAAATATCACCTTTTCTTTATCCATTCATCTATTGATGGACATATATGCCCCTTCTAAGATTTAGGTATTATGAATTTTGCTAGTGTAAACATTGGTATGCATCTATCACTATGATACAATATCTTTAACTCATTTGGAAGATCTCTAGACGGGAAATAGCTGGGCCAGTTTTATTTATTCTGCTAGTCCCTTGGTGAGGCAATTTTCATGAGAACTAATTGTTTTATCATTATTTGAATCTGAGTAATAGTTGTGCTGGTCTTCAAATTATTGTATTCTGAAAATAAATTGGAGATAAGCATGCTTCTAAATGTTATTCTGGTTAATCTAATAAGAAAACTTCATTTCACAGGTATGTAAGAGAAATCAATATGTAGTTGAAATAAGGCATGCTTTTAATGTTTAGAAACAATAAATTGGTTTTCTCAATAGCGAGATGCTTGGCAAAACAGCTCATTCTGTACTATCGATATTAATTTTGTATTTCCCTAGAGGTGAAACTATATAAAGAATTATGTCATAATCAAGAAGGGTAAGGAAAATAGATTATGTGTGGGCTGTGAAGGAAAATCTTTTATGTACTTGTGATCTACCTCCACCTAATTTATTGATATGCAATAGTTATTAAGTAATTCTAAATGGTTGTCTAGTGATAATAATTACATTTAGGGGCCACACTTTATCAAGTTGACTGTGTATATAAGGATTTTACTACTCATCTGATGACAGTGTAATGGGCTCTTGTCTCTTAACTACTGATATTCTATTAAATGTCACGATCAAAACTCCAGCACTTTTTGAAATTAGGTTAAAGCCATTACAGAATTACTATTTCATGGATAGTTAGAATTCTAGAGATTTAATTAATGTTTGAGACAGGAAAGCCCAGAAATCATATTTAGTAGTTTTTGTTTGTAATTCATCAAATTTTCTATGATAAATAAAACTACTCCAAAGAAGTCAAATTCCATATGATTTCTGTAATTTCTCACGCTTTGTGCATACTTAGATGGGTCCTATTTCCTCCAACGTGATCAGATTTGATCTCCGGCAGCCTCTCCTGTTGCTGCATTGAATTCACACCACGTGTTTCCATCAGCTTCTATGTAATTAAGCCTGCTATTCTTGACACTCAAGCAGAAACCATTGAAAATGTAATGGTAACCGTTGTGTGGATGAAAAAGGCCTATTTGTCACCATTCACTATGCCAATTCAGCCATGATAAATTAACAGAAATGGAGGATTCTCTATATTTCTAGTGCAACTCCCCGTAAGCCTCACAGTCTGAATGCTGACGAGGATGCTCCATAGGGAAACTGCATGCATAATTCGGGAAGACTTCATAGCACTTTGCAGTCTGGAGAGGTCATCTTCACGTTGACCTTGTGTAGCTTTTGGCTAATGTGTAATTTTGTTTTGACATGAGTCATTGAAATTAAAACATGTTAAAATAAATATTTGAACTCTACATAAAATCATTTTTAATCCAGAGTTTGTAACTGAAGTCCTTTTGAAAAGTGGCTTCACTAAATATGAAATCATATGTAAAACTCTCAAAGATTTTTAACTTTTCTCTTTTGAAAGAGTAGACTATTTAAAGCATGTTGATATTTTGCTTTCAGTGAACTTGTATCCTCAGGATGAAGTGATAGGAAACCTCAGCATTTAACAGATAAGCTAAAAATCTGGGTCATCTGTGACAGGATTTAGGATCCATAAACACCAGAGAGCAAATCTCTGCATTAGCTGGGTAGATGTTGCTTTTCTTTACAGGCATTTTGAAATTGAACAGAGAAACAAGTAAATAAAAGAAATAAGTAAAAAGAAATGAGTAGTAAATTTTTTTAATGTAATAAAGCATATTTTTCAGGTGTTATTAACATTTTAAATTGATAATCCCTGAAGAATTGATACTAAACCCTCAATTCAGAATATAGAAACATCCATAACAGATGGGGATAGAAACTAACTCTTGGTTAGACTTTTCCAGACATGCTGGATTAGATGAAAGACAGTTTTGTAATCCAGTCAGGAAGTACTTCACTGAAAATCCAGGCATTTTTAAACTTCGAGACTTTATAAAAGTCTGGCCCCTGATTCCTGAATGCTAGAAAAGCATGTTATGAGTATTTGAACCCACGGTACTAAGATCAAAATTGGAACCTGACCTTCACTTGCCTCCTCTCCAAATGGGTTTCCCAAAATTTTCTCCACGGTCTTCACTCAAATCTGAAAACAAGGGGAAAAAAAGCTTAATGACCAATTGTTGAAGAAATCTCAACTCATAAAATAGAATTAATGGGAAATATAGAAGGTAACATTAGAATACTTAAAGGACCAGAAGACCTAGTCCTAAAATAGTACTTTATATTGTAAAAAAATAAAATAAAATAAAATAAATTGAGTCTTTATTTACATTTGGCAACTGTATAAGAGCTGAACCTCTAGTTTTCTAGTACTGACAAAATGAAATAGGGGTACCCTACAAGATGATGTCAACTGTAGTCATGACCTTTCCAGGCATGATTAGAGGAACAGACTCAGGAAGTAGAATGGCTTCAGAAGATGAAAACCTTCTCCCTTCACAGCTACTCTATTCCCTCCAGCAAAGATGGTTAACCACAACAAAATGATAACAACAACAACAACAAATTAAAACCTTCTGCACTATGTTGACCACTTTTCATGAACAGGTCGTCCAGACACAAGCTGCCAGATGTGACTTTCCACAGCCTCTAAGCCTCAGAGGGCCATTTATCTCTTCTATGAGATAGGACTTAATTCTAAAAAGGGCTGTGATAGAGGCAGCATTTTATTATTGTGATATGTGGATTTGATGAAATTTTGTGTTCTCCAGTAAGAAAATCACTTTCAATATATCATTTATTTTTATTGAATTATCATTATACATGAAACAGTTTCTCAGTGTTTGTGTACTGGTAAAGAGATGCATACAAAATCATTTCTTAGTCTCTTTCTTACTTTTTCATTGCTAAGACTAAATACCCAACACCCACAAATTAACCAGCAGCACATAGCATTGGATTCCACAAACACATCCCTTATTTTTCTACTGTAAATTTTTACTTTAGCATAATAATAGCTGACAGGATACAGAGCGCAATCTTTGTGTGTATCCATGTGGTAAGGTAATATGCAAGGTGTACGCATGTGTGCAAAAGTGGAAAACCAGGATTTTCTGACATTATGCTTCTTCTAAGAGGTTTGTTTACCTAAGCATCACACTGGAGAGTAGAATACACTCACATCACTCTAGGATTTGATTTTTTTAAAGTTTTCTTTTGATTTTTCTGGTAGAAGTAGCCCAATTTAGTACAATTTCACATTAAAAAGCCATTTCTATAATTTTTGGAAAGTCAAAAGTGAATCATCAGATTACTCATGAATGGATGATGAAGATGATCCATTTTGGCAAAATATGTTTCATAGAAGAATAATGGTGTGGATGTATGATGCTGATGAAGATGATAACTTTGATACTAGCCATCTGAGCCAAAGTTCCTATGACAGTGAAATAGTGCAAGAATTGACTCATATACTCACAATGAATGCGTATCTCCTTGATTAAGATGATGAATAAAACAGCAATGTGAGTACATATTTGACTGGTGTAAATGTGAAATGGTTATACAACCAAATTGCGTGATCCAACATTAGAAGTAGGTCCAAAAATATAAGGGTCTTGGCAGAGATGAAACACACTAAACTGAATGCAGTACTTCCATTCAATATTGGAAATTATAACAAATGAAATGCTACAAAATGCTGTGAAATATGCAAAGGATAAAATACAAGTAAATCATTCTGTATGCACCAGTAGCATAATAAAAAATGATTTTATTATGGTACCTCACTAGCTGAAATGAAAACATTCATAGGTCTGTTGTACTTGGCAGGCGTTTCTCATGGTAATAACAGGAATGTAAAAGACTTATGGAAAAGTGATGACTCAAAATTTGGCATAAAAATGTATGCCCTCATAGATGCAAACACTTACGCTTTCAAGTTATACATTTACCCTGGAACTCACCTATCAGATGCTTATTTGTTAAGTAAAAAACTCAGTGATGTTGTGAACAGGCTTGTTGCTGCTATCACCGAAACTAATTGGAATGTGACATTTAACAATTGGTTTATTAATATGAAATTGATGGTACAATTGCTAACAGAGTACAAGTTGACCAGTGCAGGAATTGTACACAGGAAAAAGAAATTCCAAAAGAAATGTTGCAATTTCAAACAGAGAATTATATGGTGCAACATTTGGATTTCAGAAATATTTGTATTAGCCTCATTAAAAAAAAAAAAAAAAACCCTAGTACTGCTGATGTCCATATGGCACCATGATGGAAATATGTACAGGGAAATCTTGACAAAATGGAAGCCTGAGATGGAAACTTTCTAAAATAACAAAGGCAGAATAGGTGTGGATGAGTTATGCAACTATGTCATGTGAAACACACAAAAAAACTGCTCAATGGTTGTGTTTTACTCAGCCCTACAAACATGTGGTAAAAACAGTTGATGATTTACAAAGGACATAACCAGTGCAAAATACCATGGAAAGGATTAGGACCAGGACTCATAAAAGATCATTTACAACAGAGAGAAAACAAAATGTTTCTGGCCAAGGACCTGTTCATACCTGTCTGCACATTCTGGTGAGCAGACAGGTGAACAGGCAGCTGCAACATCCCAAGGACCTACTACAATAGGAAAACCGAAAAGATATCAACTGTGCCCTACAAAAAATGACAGAAAAGCAAAACATATGTGCTCCCAGTGTAAACAATACCTGTGTGTGGTACATGCAATGTTCATGTACGAAGACTACTGTGCATGGACAACTGATGCAAAGTTTATTTTTTTGTTGAGTTCTACTGGTATTTTCATTGTAGCTCAGGTAGATTTTATTTCTGATATTATTGCTTAGGTTTTATAAGCAAGCTCAGGGCATATGTGAAAATGTTGATGTTTACTCTAAACGTGCAATACCTATTAAGAATTTAATACTTTATTTTATTGATTTTTGTATGTCATTTAACTGCACATTATAATATAATAAGAATTTCCTGACACAATACCAAGACCAGTGAGATGTGAAGCATATCCTACAAAAAGCCCAGGGAAACAAAAGACCTGTGCTGTCAGTGCAAATGGTAAGTGTGTATGGAACGTGTTGTTACCATGTGTGCAGACTGCCTGAGGTCTGATGATTGAAGTAAGGACTGTTTTTTGCATAGTGATATTGGTATTTTCATTGTAGTTCATATAGTTATTTATGTTTCTCTTTTTAGATTCTGTAGATCAAAAACAGTCAATGTTGAAAATTTGATGCCTTTTCATAAATACTTAATAAATACTAAAAATGCAATATTTTATTTTTGTGACTTTTTCATTTTAAGCATTCATGGCTTAATATAAAAACTCATAAAATTAAAATTCATTATTCATCAATAAAATCTTTGACACACCCATGTTTATGAGACTTTGCAACAAAAAATGTGTCATGCTCTGCTTAAAGGAGCAAAGGCTTATTTTGGCTCACAGTCGTAACATTTTCAGTCTGCAGTCAGCTGGCTCTAAATCAGGGCAGCATGGCAGAGGGGCATCTCAGAGAAGAAACAATCCATGGTGTGCAGGCAGGAAACTTCTTTTTTTCCCCTTTTTATTCAATCCAGGCTTCAAGCATGAGTCTTCAGTCTTTAGTAAACGCATCACCCACAGAGCAATAACTATGCTAAGCCAATCAGTAGACTGATCCAGTATGACACTCATCATGATCCAGGCCCTCCAAGAGGCCTCGTCAATGAGCACATGAGGCTTTGAGGGGACAATTAGATATAAGCCACAACACTAACTTATGACTTTATAAAGCATCTTTTCCACTGATTTTATTTTGATTGTTTTAACTATTCAAAAATCTGTTGGAATAAAAAATACAGGGAATCTCAAAAAATTAAAACAGGATATGTCTTTTCTTAGTGCATCTCTTGGTGTGTCTGTGACACCTAGCCTCAGACCCTGTCTCATGCTTTGTGGTTTCTGTTGTAGTTAGGGGCTGTACAGAGAACAATTATAACCAGGACATAATATTATATTATGATGGTCATCCAGAGTTAACACAAGAAAATGCAAGAAGTTATCCACAACACTGAAGATCAGAATATTCAGCCAAGGGCCTGGATCTCAAGCAGCAGTGACCTGCATGATTCCAGATAAAAACCTAGAGCCCATGACAGTGCGTCCCACAAGTCCAACTGGAGGTCTAGAGCCCACAAGAAGGACTCAGGCCAGTCTGTTTTACGGATCCATGCTTGGAAGGCCCAAAGGTCAGCAGTGGAAGCTAGAAAGTCTATGCCAGCGGGATAAAGGAGCTATGTTGATAGGCTGAGGGTTCTACACTGAAGCCGAGAAGTCACACTCACAACAAAGACCAGGACTGTCCTGAAAAGCACCACAGCCATCCTCAGCAACATGGAGGCCCCGCGCTCCTCTGATGATAAGCACAGTCGAGTACATGCCAGGAAGCCAGCAAGACAAGTTCATCCTGCAGACCAAGTGGTACATGTCTTCCCCTCCAGAGCCAGGAAGCAATGCTTGATGTAAAGACCAGAGCTCCCCCAAAGGGAACCACAGCCACTCTCACCAACAAGGTCCCAAGGTCCCAAGCTCCTCTAATGACAGTGGTCAAACTAACACTAGGGAAACTAGTAACAATGAGTTTCTCCAGGAGAACCAGTGGCTCAAACAGCCTCTTCTCCTCCTCCAAACAACCTCAAACAGCCTCTTCTCCTCCTCCACATCTCTACTTATGCTGGGAACTTCCTCAGGTGGAACATCTATGCTCAGCGCCATGGTGATTTAATTCTGCTGGCCTTGAGTTGACCACCAGTTTTTAATCCATAACTTGGTTATTCTAGTAAGTAACACTTTGCCCTTCCTCCTAGACCAAGAGTATGAAGATCTTCAGTTTCTATTTTTCCAACTTTCATCCCCGGGTGCACACTAGATCATTAATCAGATAAAATAATCTGTATTGATGTTTTGAAAACTTTTCTGAAGGTCATATTCCTTTATTTAATACTCTTCTGCTTTATGTTTGCTTATTCAGTTGTTTGGCATAACTTAGTGATACTAAATCTGATACCTTTAAAATAATTTGGGAAACTTAAAAATACTGATTTTAAACCGTCCTTCAGAACTTTAATCTGTAAGCCTACATAGACTCAGGAATTCCTAATTCCTATGGTGATCAGGTTCATGAAATATTGGGTCACTTGATTAATGATAATTGTGACAAATTTGAGTCTAGGATAAGTAATCTAACAATATTTTCAAGGAAAGAAATGGTTATTTGTGGTAGACTTAACTTGTTTCAAATTTTTATCACAGTTTGTATGTCCTGTCTTCAATTTTTTCCTTAAAAATGAGAATGTAATTACATTTCCCTGGGTTGCCATATGAACTGAGTCAGATAATTTTGTCAAACATATGGGCATGAGGTAAGATAGGGCAAACCAGGAGATTGAGAATAAAGTGATGGGCAGTGTAGAAACAATGGTTATTTGATACAGTCTTGAAACAGTCACCTTTCTAGGACTTTCCTGGGCTTTGTCATGAAATTATTCTGGGAAGTAATCAGGAATTGAGAATATGTAGAGGAAATCATTGCCAGAACACTGGAAGCTTGGCAACCCAAGAATCTTTCCAATGTTTACTGCGTGCTTACAGTCAACCAGATTATTCTGACACAAAGGATACCACAGAGGATATGACAGAGACACTGTCCTGGCTGTGTTGGAATTTATATTCTAGCCGGTCTAAGACACATTGATCATGCACAAATACACAAACAAAAAGTAGGTGAATGATCAAGAAAATATTAGATTGTGATGATGACATGCACTTAAAAAAAAAAGGTATGATACATGCTAAGTGACTGGACAGATTCGTTGGACAGAGAGAGGAGTGGTACATATCCCTGGAAGTGGCACCCAGTTTGGAATCCAAATGCCAAGAAGAGCCAACCATGAGAATATTGGCAGTAAGAGCATTCTTCTCAGAGGGCATAGCTATGAGGAACAAAGGGTGATAAAAAACGGAGGACACAAAATGAGAAGATCAAGAGGCCAGGGCATAAGACATTGAGAGAGTCAGGAATTTGGATTTGATTCTAAGAAGCTACTGGAAAGTCTGTTTGATAACTATGATTATCAATGTGTGACTGATCAGGATCAATCTGGCTTTCAATATGTGAGCTTCATGAGGACAACAGTGGAATCAGTCACAAGCAGAAATGTTTGTAGTGGCCCTGACAGGAGGAGAGACAGAGGCACATCGGAAGACAGTGACCATGATGCAGTAATCAGGTGACGGACCATGACAGTGGTCGAGGTAGTTTAGATGAAAACAGTGCCTCCATTTCTTGTGATGTGTTAAGTGAAGGAAAGAAAGAAACCAAAGAGAAACCAGTGCTCTGGGGCTTGAACAGGGCGAGTGCTGGCTGGTGAAGGTGGGGGAGATCAACACAAGAGCTCTCCAGGTGACATTTCATTGCCAAAAGCTAATGACAACAACAAAAGAAGTTAGCAATCTAAAGACATTCACGATAGTATCTAAATACTAGTCATATAGAACTGAACTTCAGGCTTTTTATTCTGAGTTTTAAAAAGCATTTTTACTTACACAAAGAACAAACTGAAAAATATTGCCTCCTAGGACAAGTAGTTAGGAGGATAGAGTACACGAGGTACTTAACGACATGGTGAAGTGTAAGCACAATGTTAGCGCTTGACTGACGGTGGCCATGAGATTAAAAATGGATAAAGCTCCTCTGCTTCTAAGTCAGCTGTGCATGAGGACAGAAAATATTCAGGATATGTGAGGAACTGCCTTAAGCGTTGGTCTCTCAGTAACACCATGAGACAGACTTTTCATTCCATGTCACAGAAGAGAGAGCTGCAGTAACTACTCTTCCACACAGAAACTGCAGAAGTGAAGCAGAATTTAGCCAATCTGACTCCAGAGCCCAGGAAGGAGAATCATGCCCGGAAACTAGGACCTCCTGAGGCAGACATTTCTGTGACTTCTGTCTCAGATTGTGCCCTTCAGACGCTCCCTGGTGGGAGAAGATAACCACCCACCCTCCTGGCCCCCACTTGATAGAACTCTACATGTACAGCCACACATAAATGAGACCAAAGCCCTAGGAGTTTGAAAGCTATGTCATTAAAAAAAAAAGATAATTGGATTATTTATTTTATGAGTGTATTGCTTTAACTTGTATTATGCAATAAAGCTATATTAATCCACACTTCACTAATCTCATGTAAAGTTAACCAACTAAACTACATGTAATTAAGAAATGTTACTTTTTCTCCAAAGTATCCCATTACTTTATTTGCAAGCAAGGCAAAACCAGGATTTTTATTTTTTCTTTTTTAAATAAGAGTCATTTACTTTAGGTTCTGGTAATTAAATCTGTTATGTTGCCTGAGTAGTTTACCCTTATGAATGCATAAAACAATCAGAATCTTTTGTGAAGTGTAGATTTTATGAACTTAGCTTTATTGCTTATTGAAGCCAACTTATATCTTAGTTTAAAATATTAACTTTCCTTGAGATTACTAAAATTCCATATCTCCCCTCATATTTTTTCCATATTTCCTCTCATGTAGAGAATTCTTATTCTATTACTCCAAATGGGTGAAGTCTTAAGAGGTCGCATTTATGAGACTACATATAAAAATAATAATAAATGCCAACTTTGAAATTATATTCTTTTTAAATTTGTGGAGGCTGTTTAGGGAAATAAAGTGTAAATAATATAAATTTACAGCCCTTGATTCATGGAGCAATTGTTTCCCAGTTGTCACGAGTGGCACACAAACACCCATAGCCACATAAAACTTTTAATGCAGGCATTTCAAACACTACCAGATTTTTGTCAATTATTTTTAAGAGGAAAATTTCTGCATTGAACAATAGGAAATAATGAACAGCTGGTTTTGATTGAGGCTTATTTTTCATATCTTACAAAATGATCGTGTAGGCAGGGATCTCACTAGCACTTGACACAGGATGAGTAGCATTAATTTTTGAGAGAAAGGAAGGTGGCTCTTTTTAAGAGCTAATATTTATCGAGAATTTACTATGAGACGTACCCTTGGTTAAGTGTTTTACATGAACATTCACAAGAACCTGTAAGATGTGCCCTTGGATCATGCCCAAGCCAAAGAGGAGCTGGCACTCCCAGTGGCTGGTCACCTGCCAGGTCCCCGGGTAGAGAAGGAAGCTGGCTGGAGTTTAGTGTCCCCTTCACCACGCTCCGGGGCTGGCTCTGCACCCCAAGCCGTGCCAAGGCAGCAGGGCCAGCCTTTGATCCCTTTCACCTCTTTACAGCACCAGCAGGCTCAGAGTGGCAGCGACTTGACGGGGATGAGAAGCACTGGCCAGTTCATGTCCTTCCGTAACACAGACTGACAGACCCCAGGGCTGTCACCAGAGATGTCAGCAGAGGGACCACACAGGAGGCTCCCAGTTCTGTCCGCCTACTTACTGACCCATGGCAAAAACAACATCTACATCCCCTGACACATTTACCCCTTCCCGGGCCTCAGCTGTCTTCAGGAGAGATTTCACAACAGGCGGTTTTTGTGTGTTATTTCCAAATTTTAAATCCACCAATGGCATATCTTCCTAAGATTCCACTTCTCCTCTATTCTCTTCTCTTCTTACCACCCTTTTTTCTCCTTCCTATTCCCTTCTTTTCTTCTGTTTCTCTCTTGCCCTCTTCTAGGTAGAGGAGAAAGGAAGGGAGGGAATTGTGGGGAGAGAGGAGAAGTAATGTGAAGCAATCGTGCTTAGCTGTGATTGTGTACAGACAATATTTTGCTCCCTTGTCACTTCTTCAGTAGTTGCTTCTTGTTTTTAAACTTTTATGTCTTTAAACGAAAGTCTTTTGAACTATGCATGTGCAGAGGACGCTTCCTCTCCTCTTTCTCCTATCTTTTTTCCTCTTCTTTCTTCTCCCTTTCTCCCTAAACACCTCCTCCTCCTCTTCTCTTGTGCCTTGGGTTCTACGTTCTGAATGTGTAACTTACTACAAACATAATTTTCAGAAAGTTTTCTCCTTCACCATCAGTTATGCAAACATGAAAACCTGCTTTTCCAGGTGCACAGGATGGCAGCAAAGATTGAACAGAACAGCAAACAGAACACAAAGACTCATCATGAAGCCATCTTGCAGGACCATATTCCTGCTTTCTCAATTCTTCAACATTTCTTACTCCCTCTTTTTAGGCTGTCTCATCTGTCACTTTAGAGATGCTTTGTGCACTTGGTGTGTCAGTGAATAAGATGTTCCACCATAAATTAACGGATCTTCCACAAAACTAACCCATGGCAATCTATGTTTTTAGCTTTAATAATTTTCAAAACAAGAATTACTCATATCCTCCCCCTTTAAAGATGGTTTATTAAACAGTTATATTTCCTGATGATTTAGAATTATCATCTCAATAAAAATACGATGCTCTTCCTCATAAAGTATGCACGCCTGCTCCAAGCTGCCATTAGTACTGCCACAAATACTTCTGCCTGATTCTTTGTAGCATCTTAGACTACTGCCTAATATATTCAGAAATAATGTCTTTCTCCGTGAATAACTCTAAGTTTTTTTGACCGTTTCTTTCAGGTAATTCATGTCCCACTGCCTCACATGGTGTCCATATTTTAATAAGCATTTATAAGCACTATCGGCAGTTATAAAATTCAGTAATAATCTAAGAAATATTCATTTCTAGAAGAAAAAGAAGGAAAGGGATATTTACCAATATATATGCTGCTGTCCATGTATTTAATTCTCTCTACTGAATAAGAAAGATAGTTTTACTATCCCCATTTTAAAAATTGGGAAACTGAATCTCTCATAATTCAAATAGCTGTCCGAGGTCACAGATCTACCAGCTGAAGACCTCAGCTTGACCCGGGACCTGTTTTATTCCAATGTCCACTCTTTTCCTTTCCCAAGACATGACTTACATGCTCACTCTCACACTGATCGGGTCACCTGCCTTTTGGTTTGAGGACCACACATTCAAAGTCTATTAATGAAATTACCAGAGCACTGTTTTTCTATCCTGCTTTCAGAATCACATTACCTCTTGGGTTATAATGCATCCTACCCCTCCCTCACCTGGCATTTTCCCATTCTGGTCCCCAAACAACTTAACGAATACTACCCTGCTAGTTTGCTTAAACAGAAAAATGGAACCCTGAGCAACAATGCAAGGGAAGGCTGGTGAGTGGTTTCCCAGTTGTTTGCTGACCCCAGCGTGTTAGCAGTAGCTCCCTGCAGTGCTGAGCAGAGGCTGTAACATCCAAAGCCCAGCAGGGAGGAGATGCAAAGCGCTAAGATGTCAGGAGAAGGCAAAACAGTGCCATGTTTCTGGGGCCTGAGAAGTTTTCACGGAGTACATTGCATGAAGGTGACTGTGTGGATTTGGTCTCATTTACCCGGGTTTCAGATGTGCTGGTTTCCTACCCCTCTGTTCTTAACCAAGAGTATACATAGAGTATACACAGAGTATACATAGAGTATACACAGAGTATACATAGAGTATACATAGAGTATACATAGAGTATACATAGAGTATACATAGAGTATACATATATATTACGGAAGGTGAATAAATGATTTGGCGAAGCCAGAAGGCTTACTCTTTATTTTTCTCAGATTGTTCTCTGTGGGTTCAGACTCTGCCTTTTTATTTGTGATCCATGGTTTGGGCCTCAGTTTTGACAGCGCTGCTCAGAGCACTCACTGCCTTTAAGTCATTGAGAACTGAGGCCAAAGAGAGAGCAAAGCCCTACTATGGATCAGACAACTACAGGTGAATAAATTATCCAAGACAGAGGATGACAGAAATAATGACTCAACAAAAATGCACTCACACGTGACCCTTGTGATCGTTAACCAAAATCCCCAGGTACATTGGATCAGCTCTGGGTGTGACTTGAGGGATTTACTGAAGATCTGCTGGGATTTACTGGGTATAGTGACAGCGACCAATTGGGGTTGCCACGGGATGGAATAAAAGGGAAAGGAAGAAGGAACGCTGTTCTGCTTCTTTGGAGGAGTCATCTTGCCCTTCACCTTGGACATTGTCCTTTGGTATCCAGTGCAGATCCTCTGGCTCCTTTTACAGACTCACGCAGGATGCTACAGGGAGCCCCAGACCTTCACCTGGATCTTCTGGGGTCTCCTGTGTGCAGACAGCCCCTTTATACTCTCCCACACCTGACTCTGTGGGCAGCCATTGTTAAGCCAATCTTGCAAATTCTTACATATTTGCATAACTTGCATTAAATCTGCTTCTTTCCCAGCTGCTAATATAGCACCTTGGCATCATCCACTGGGCTGCTGATACCAGCCCTGAACTTCGCCTTGGTTCTCTGTACCAGCCACGAGAGCCAGAGGGATTTCTTGGTTTTCTTTGCTACCCCTTCTCTTTTGGATCCTACTTATGCTTCAGTCACGACGGCCTTTGCTTGCTTTCCCTTCCCTCTGCTCCTTTCATTTCTTATCTTGTTGGATCCTTGTCATGTAATTTGAGCTTCTCGACTTCTCCAAGACTGACCTTTCACCTTCATCACATTTCAGATTTTTTTTCTCCTGTTGGAGAATGAATCAGTTATAACTCCTCCGTTGCAACCTTCCTGTCTCTGATTTGCTTTAACTTTATTCACAAGGCTCAAGTCTCGTGGTTTATTTCTTTTCACAAGATACACATATTTTTTCCTTTGTAAATAGCTTTATTGCCATGTCTGAACTCTAGATTCTGTGGACTGAGGTCGTGCTGTTGTCCTCTGTGAATCTGCATGCTGGAAGTCATTTCTAGGGTCCCACACATGACAGTCAATACGCGCACTTACAATCCCTCCAAGGAATAATCAACATAGGTCAGTTTCCATGCATCCAGTTTCAAAGTTATCCTGCTCTTCCTCATCTATCTCAAAGCAGCAGAGACTAGCATCACTGGACAGGTAACTGTGATCGTATTGGAAGTAATTTTCTTAAACCACTTCCAAAACAGGGGGAAATTCTAAACAAATTTTTGTGTAAACTGGTAACAAACATTTTGATCCTGATAGTAATTAACAACTCCTACTATCAAGGGTTTCAGTTTGCCAAAGATCATCCTTCAAAAACATGAGTACTAAAGAATAAATAAATAAACAAAACATGAGCACTGATAGTTTAGGCCCCACTCAGTAGACACCCAGTTTGCCCAGTTATATTTTAAAGAACCTTGTCCTTTGTTTTGCCTTGAGTCCAAGATCAAAGTTCGATTAAATTAATAAAGTTGTGAATGAAAAATGTAATGATAGGGCTATACTTCCTGGTATGTTCAAATGAGAGGGGGCTGTATGACTCTGAGGACTGTATCCTTGTTATTTTGTTGTTCCTGTGTAAGATGCAGAGTTGATTTATGTTTTCTTATTAAAAAGAAGCAACAGGAGAGAGGCAGGGAGACAAAAAGGAGGAATGGGAGAGGACAGAGAGTGGAGATGAGGGGGAGATGAGAGGAAAGACGTATGAGTGAGAGAAGGCAGTCACCACGTGACATTTTGCTGTCCTGTGTGGTCGCCAGTGGTCACAAGTGGCTATAAAGCACTTTAAACCGAGAAAGATGCTCTCTAATTGCAATACACACATGAGAGTTTTAAGACTTAGCATGAAAGAAGGCATGTAAACTATTATTATTTTTCATGCTGATTACATGTTAAAATGATCCTTTTTGGCTGCATTTAAATAAATTATTAAAAATTAATTTCACCTTTTTTTTTTACTTTTTAAAATAACTACAAGCAATGTTTCAAATATATAGTTAACCTTTATGATGCATACAGTATTTTTTAGACATTACAGATGTAAGATTCTATCTACTTTAATTAGGTTCTATCAGAGGTAGAAGCCACTTCCAAAATAACCCAGAACTATTGCTGAAGGTAAATATTTCTTAGTTCCTCACTCAGTGGACCAAAAGTAGACATAACTACCATTAGGGCCATCCCATGATCATTGGAGACTTGGGCTCCTTTAGTCTTTTGGCTCTAGGATCAACATGTTGCTTCATGATCCAAGGTTGGCTGTTAAAGCTCTACCCACATAACTACATTTCAATCAACAAGGAAAAGAAGAAATCCATAGAGGACACATCTTCTACAACCCTCTCCTACCATTATTTGCAACCCTCTCCTACCATCTTCCAGGAAAAAGGTTACTTTGGTTAAGGTATAAACCAAACCAACCCCTATGTAAATTTGGAAGGAAATTAATCACAGTGATGCGGTACTATTTTAGTGTATTCTAATTCTTTTCAATGAAGTAGACAGCTGAAAGAGATAGTTATTTTTAAGATGACCATTTGTTTTGGCTTGCTGAAAATTCTGATATATATGTATTTTTTCCTGGCATAATTATTAATATCATCCCTTTTCTTCTCTCTTAAATGTCCTGTTTTAGATGATAAATTATATAGTCATACTTGTTACAATATCAAAAATACTAGCAAGAAATAGATGAAAGGACAGGTGATTTATTCTGCCAGAGGTCTTTGAGAAATCACCTAAGAAGTCCCCGGCAGGTGAATGTTCTCCGCTCTGCCCTCACTGTCATTCTGAAGTTTTCTATTAGTATTATTTGTGAGCTGCAGAGTAAAGGACAAATGGAAGGAGTGTTTTCATTATTCTTTTATTTATTCACTTACATACTTACAGTGTGATTCTATGTACCAAGCACTGTGCATTTAGGACACTATGCATTTTGGTAAAGTAAAACTCAGCACTATGAATCCCACATTTCTTGTTACTATGAAAAAAATAAGGATGAATTGTCTGGAGGGTCTGGATTCCTCCTGGGCACTTCTCAAAGTCTATGCCTGCCTTCTCCAGAGAAGTCCTGTCCATTATCTCCCCAAATGTCTTTAATATATCACTAGTTCCTCAAGAGTGGTCAATAATCAAACAGTAATTGGTAACTCAATGCTATAGCTTTGTAATACAAATTAGTATACATTAGACCAGCTCTTGAAACTAAGGTAGAAATTCCTATGTATCCCTTCTCATACAAGCTAGCTCGGAGAAAGTATCATTAATATTTTATACAGAAACTCTCTGAACAGCTCCTTGAGTCTTAGAAGCATCAAGAGAATACACCAGTCTCTGTTTGTGGCTGTTCCCTTGCCATTCCACCTCCCAACACTCGCATACGTTCTCTATTTTTACTTCTGTGGCATCTAACTAATCTTTTCCAGTCTTCAGCTCATGCCCAGAACTACCAAATGGGCATCTCTGCTTGTGTTTTTGAAAATCTCCAACTTAACCAAAAATTGAATTGGTTTTTTTTGTACAAAATCACAATCAAGTCACCTTCCATGAATGCCTCTTTTTTAGTATGGCAGACACTTTGCAGCTGGTCTAGGAGCTTCCACGCATTATTTTGGTAAGATTCACAAATGATTTATACCTAAAGTAAGAGAATCACTTGGTTTAGGGCAGTGATGAACCACAGAAATACAATCTGAGCCATGTAAGTTATTTAAATCTTCCTAATAACTATATTTTAAAAGACCTTTAAAGGTAAAAATAATTTAGCCCAATCCAAATATTATCAATATAGTTACCAATGCAGTGTTTTATAGTATATTTTGCACTGTCTTTAGAATTCCATGTGCACTTTATACTCGTAACACATCTCAAATTAATCACATTCCTGGTGTCCCAGAGCCTGGTGTCTCTGGGCTGCTGATGAATTGGGCAGAGGGGACACAGAGACCAATTTCCCATCTGTAACACCAAACACAGCTTTTCACAGCAAAGCTCCGTGCTGCAGTCAAAGGGAGCCAACACATTTCAGGTAGCCAGAAGAAAGAATTGTAAAGTTTTCACCATGCACAAATAGTAAATGTTAGGACGGATAGCTTCAGCCTGATTTAAATATTGCCTCTGTGTGTGCGTGTGTGTGTGTGTGTTTGTGTGTGTGTGTGTGTGTGAGTGTATGTGTGTAAGACAGACAGGGAGTAAGAGAGTGACAGACAGAAAGGGACTACTATTTCACCAAAGTATACAAATTTGCATGTTACTATATACCAGATAAAAGTAAATTTAGTTTAAAAAATAAACTTTCATCAACCAATCAATTCAAAATTCAGTTTACCCTGCTAACCTCTTAACCCCGTCTTTCTTCACAATTGACCATGTCCTCCCTCCCACCCCTCCTATTCTAGGTTCCGGTTTTCTTCACACCCAGTCTAGTCTTTCTGTCTGGTAAATGCTTCCTCATGTGGTCCCAGATTACAATGGTTGGTTCTTGCCCTAGATTTTACAAATTCTGCTCACATATTTTCTCCTATTAGGATGGTAAAGATGGTCCTAGAAGGCTTAAGGTGGATTGTGATTAGAATTATATAGCAAGATTCCTTTTTTCAAATAAAAATAAAACACAGACTTCAGAAAGGTGACACAGAAAAGTGAATTTTCCGATGAGGAGTAGCAGCCTTCCCAGGAATGCTGAATTAAATCCTTCTGGAGCTCTTCCATGCCTACCCTTACCTACATTCCCCGTCCCATCATGCTGGAAACAAAAGACTGATGGTCCCTCTCCAACAAAATTTCACACGAGAACAATGCCTCCTCTCTGGATTGCTCCAAAACATAATTAGGACAAAAATGGAATATTCAAAAGACTTTATTAATAGTCTGGCAGTACTAACAGCAAAAATAGCATAGTCAATGAATTTAAAATACCTGACAATACACTTAGCCTATTTCCTGTATGAGCAATACTATTAGTTTAAGCTGGAACTGGATAGAGATTCATGAAAAGCGCTTGCCCAGTTCCTCCCTTCCTTTCTCCTCCCTTCTGCCTCTGCGTGGGGACAATTATACTGAGTCTACAAATCTAGCAGTTCAAATGTCTTCCTTCTTCTTGGTCTAGATGTGTACTATCCAACAGCATAGCCACTAGACAAGCGGCTATTGACTATTTGAAACAAGCAAGTTCAAACTGAAATGGATTGCAGTATAAAGCACACACCAGATTTCAAGATTTAGTGTGAGTATGAGCACCCAGCTGGTACTATCCCATTAATGTACTGGCTTCGTTATCGTCTCTGTGAGTCAGAAGTTCCAGAAGAGTATCTGAGTTGAGTCTCATACAGTCAAAATCAAGGTGTCTGTGGCTTCTTTCCTTTTCAAAACTCAGGAGCTCCTAACCTCGTTCAGGTTATTGGACAAATTTGGCTCCTTGTGGTGCAGAGCAGGAGACAGATTTTCCTCGGGTTTCAGCCAGAGGCCTCTCTCAGCTCCTAAGGCAACCTGCTCTCCTTGTTACACTGTATTTTCTTCTTCCGGTCAGCAAGGACACACAGACTCCTTCACATGCTTCGAACTCTGACCACTTGTGCTTCGGTATTTCTCCTGCCACATCTCTTTTGCATCCCATCTGAGTAAATCTGCTGCTATGAAGCCGTGTGAGAGACTTTCTAGAATGTCCACTGAGAGGTCAAGGAGCCGTGACCCAAAGCAGTCACTACTCATCTGCTGAGAAACTGGTGAAAGAAATCATTTCATGCTATTTTCGGGGTGCATCCCATGACACTCAGGAGAAGTTGAAGAAGCCTTATAAGAAACTGGCCTGGAAGCACCATCTTGAAAAGAATGCAGTTGAAGAAGTAAAGCTTAACTAGATTTCTCTGCTTATGAAATGGTACCTGATGTAAAGAAAATGACAAAAGAAGAAAATAGTTAAAGAGATTGAAGCCTGCAGTGGTTTTGGTTCCTGCACAGACGTCCTCGGTATGTTTTCTGGAGGGAGACGAAGGATACATAAAGAAGGTAAAAATGTTAGACATCCATTCTCCATAACCGCAGAAGGTCTGTATAACTGTGTAAAAAGAAAATCAATGGCACGAAAAGACGTGCTATGTGACGAATGTAAGCTCAGCGGCATAAGCACCTGCCTTGCAAGCAGGCGGTCGTGAGTTCGATCCCTGGTACCGATAAAAAAAAAAAGAATGGAGGAGAATGATCAAAATAGCACCTTGAGTAGTTCAGTAAATTCAGTCTCTCAGCACAGAGCAAGAGAACATGGGAGAGAGTAAGTGTGAAAACTGCCATGCAAAGGAGAGAGTTCAAGAGATGATTGTGCAATTCATACTGATAACACATGAAAGCCACTAAAACAGTGCCACGTGGCGCAGAAGGCCAAACAGGACTGGAGCCAAGAGACACTGTCACTGGTTTAGATCAGAAGGACCACACGCTCCTTACTCAATGAGACGAGTATAACTAAATCCAATCATAAATCTTGTTAAATCATTGCATGGACTCCAAAAGTCACTCTGGATATTTGAATCTTAGTCGTCAGCTCTCACACTGGTCAAATGTTCCCTGAAGCTGAGATACTGGTGCCCTTTTATTGAAGACCATGTGCAAAAGTCACCTAATCACCCAGTTTACTCGGAAATTAAACCTCTGTTTTGAACTAGAAATTTTAAAACTCTATTTACAGAAAGGTGTTGATCTATATACTTATTTGTATTAAGTGGAATTCATTGTGATTTTCTGGACTTATGTGACTGTTTCATTACTTGGAAATGGTATAATGATGTAGAGTTTAGCTTATAGTAGTAGTGAGAGAAATGATTTCATGTGTATATATAACAGTTAAATATCATAGGACTATATAACATGTTTATGAGACATATTTACATCGTGACATATATTTAACATACAGTTAATTAGCCTTGGTTACATCTTAATTCCTTTTCTTTAGATCATAATAAACCTTTGAATATTGATTTCTGGAGCTGGATAACTTAGATATCAAAATGAAGAGATGTTTACATGTAAGAGTATTAATCTGCACTCATGATACAGGAAGGTTTTCCTTAGGCATGCTATCTGTATACTTTAAAACATTTGACTCTAAAGTGCTCTAAGTGACTGAAATTCAGTGCTCTAACGTGACAGTATTTAAAGTTGGGAATAGACAAAATTATGATCAATAACTTTGATTGTATGTTTAATAATCATCATATGTTCAAATACTCATGTCTGAATGTGATTAAGCAATTCTTGATGTGTATGATACACAGGATACATTGATTACAAAATATTTCCAATATCTGTTAGCACAGGCTTTTTCTCTCCAGACAAACTATTGGTTTTCCCCACGCCCGTGCAACTTTCAGTTTTAACACTTCAAAATTAAATACAAAAATACTGCTTAAATATTTAACACCAATTAAGTGTGGTCACACCTGAATCCCAGCACTCGGGAAGCTTAGGCAAAAGGATCATTGCAAATTAGAGACCAGCCTGGGCTACAAAGTGATCTCAAGCCCCATCTAGTGAGACCCTGTCTCAAAAAGACAAAAAATACAAAACATAACAGAAACACAAAAAACATCTTCTGTGTTTAAATTATAAGGTCCATAACCTTAATCACGGTCATCAAACCTCTTTTACTGAGTAATACAGTATATTAAGAAGTACATGTTTTAGAGAGCCTAATGTGGTACCAAAAAAAATGTAAAATGTTTCCTAAATAATTTTACATTTATCATATGTTAAAATTAGAATATTTTAGATATACTGGATTGAATAAAATATATAACAAAATTAATAGCCTATATCTTAATAGTATTTTAAAGAGATTCTAGAATGCTTCAAATAACCTACATAGCTGACATCCTCTCCTTGGACTATACATCAATTAGCCAGCACTTCTCCTGACCTAGAAAGAGAGGAATCCTCCTTAACCCTCTCTAGGTCTCTTAACATCAGTCTAGGCTACCATCCATTCTGTGATAAATGCTTCCCACACAATTAAGTGTGGTCTTGCACTTTAAGGCCTCCTATGACTCAGTATGGTATAATACGATTCAAAAGCCACATCTTCCATAGAAGAGAGCCTCAATTGTGACAGGATACAAAGCTTTTACTAGAGGGGCTTCTTTTCTTGTAAGAGAAGACCTCCTGGCCCACCACAGCTGTACCTGACTGCCCTGGTGACTGCTGAGCACTTGATGGAGGCCGTCTTGCTCTTCTTTTGATTTCTACTAGTTTGTGCTTAGAAGGGTTCTTCAATGAATGTTGTTCATTAAGCCAATTAAATGTAGATATCATTGATTGGCTAATTAAAAGAAAGAAAGATTTTGGAAACAAGTACACTGCCCCCCATTTCCCGGTAATGACTAACATTTCCAGACTGTGGTAGCCTCCTCTAGGCAAACCGAATAGTATTTAATGGTTGCATCTTTACAAGTCAAGACAGTGTAATACAATTCAGGAAAAGAGATAATCCGTTATGAAATGAACACCATAATTAACCAAATGTGTTCTTTACTGTGCCCTTTATTTAGCTTTGGTGACTAAACGAAACCACTGAATCTGTGACTATTTGCAAAGTTGTAGTTTAGAAATATTTTCGAATGTGCCAATGTGATGCTTAGCTGTATTTGTTTAATTCAGCAAAACACCAAAATGTTTCCACTACAGTGTTAGACACCCTGCACCTACCTTCGTGCTTCAACTCACAGAAAAGCCACACCATTGGTGGTCTCCAGAAGCCTGTGCCCTGTCCTAGTCATCCAACTCCAGGCACGGCGCAGAGCCTCCTCCTATCTATGCTTCACAGATTCTGGGCTTGGACCTGCCTCAGCCCCGGAAGGGATCCCACACAGGGAGGTAAAATTACAGTCTGCACGCTGTCAGCCACACAGCAAAGGGTCCTTTGCTGAGAAAGCACTGCGGATGGGGTGTCCATCTCCTCCCAGAGGTCAGCCTGATGGAAGACAGAACCATCAGAAACCAGATTCTGCTCACCATCCTCCTCCTCGGTAATCTCACTGGTTCATAGGAAACAATGAAGACCAATAAAAAATACAGTACGAACAGGCATTTTAAATAAAGTGTGTAACTGAAAAGATTATAGACCCAGTAACACTTCCTTCAAAATCTATTGTCATGTCTTTGTGGACTTTCCTGCTTATCAGCATTTTTTTTTTTTTCTCCTCAAGAAAAACACAACAGCAACATTTATTCAGGGGAAAAAAAAAAGGCAAATTGTGTTTCTCCCTTTCATATTACTTTATTGTTTGAGGTTCCTTTTAGATTACAATGTGATATTGTGATTTTGGGATGGGGAGAAAAAAAGCCCTTGTCTTTCAAACATAAGACTGTGATTGTAAGCTATTGTCACCAACTATGAGCTAAAGAGGTTAATGGATCACAAATCTGGCAAACAGCCATCCTTCCTCCAGCTCAGTGAATGACACAGTATACATTCTGTTGTGGCTGGTGAGTTCACGATTTTCTCTCAGTAGTTGGAAAATAAGTTTACTTAGATTTAAATCATCTCTTTTTAGAACTCAACAGTTTTGTCTTTCAGGTTAGCCACACACACACACACACACACACACACACACACAGTTTGAGATTTGATCTTGCTTTCTGAGGTGGTACTGAGTTGGCCTGGAGAAGAGGTGAGCGAAGCTTTTGAAAAAGTAGCTATGCAGAGTGAGCCAGGCAAAGGGCATCCAAACTGTCATTTTCAGATTGACTGCATTAACAGTGAAATTACCATAATAAAAAGGAACGCGCCCTGAAGAAAGCATAGCAGTTCTTTCTGGTGTAGTGCTGCTGATAACTCCTAGAGATCTCTAATTAAATGGGCCAAGCCTCTCCACTGACCTCAGGTTGACATAACTGTGCATTCTGTGACTCATTTCAAAACAGACAAGCCATCAGGAGCAGTCACACTGTGATTGATTTCTTACCTAATGGCCAATGTAGTGCATATTTACTGTAAAATGTAAGCAACAGACCTAAATCCTCTACAGCAGGGCTAGACGAAGGAAAGATTAAAAAAGAGAGAAAGAGCCTCTCCTCCATCCAGGCATCCTAAGAGGGAAAAGCTTTATCAATTAGCATCGATGAGAAGCATAGTTGCCCTGGTATTTTGGTTGGGAAGGGAACCAAAGGGAACAAGTTAAGAGAAGCAGCGACACGGCTGTCTCCTTAGATCAGAGTGGGTCACTGCAGGCAGGCCAAGACCAGAGTGACAGCTCGCAGAATAGCTTCCTTGGGCTGCTCTTTTCCTGGCGATGGCAGCCTAACTTGGGAAGGTGAGCTTGCCTGGCCTGGGGACTTGGGACCCGGAGAAAAGCTAAGCCCTGAGCTCCTCTTCGCAGGTAGGCAGTGATCGCCCCCTGCGACTCCGGAGGCACACAGCAGTCCACAGCACGCGGCTGACGCCGCCGCCCGCCCCTTCCCAGCTCAGCGTGCTGGAAGTACGCGGCAGCTGCCTGGACACTTCAGTGCCCCGAGCTCGGGGTCTAGGCCCCCTCAGCCAGAGACCAGTTTCGGTGCCGCCGAGACTGGATCCCTAGACCTCTGTCTGCCCCAGTGCGCGGCCACCCCATCACCTCTGCAGGTTCTCCAAGCTCCAGTCTCCATAGGCTCGGGAGCCCTGCGCACACACCTGGCCGCCCCACCGCCCTGCTAGCCAGCGGTTCCAGGGCCTAGGTGACAGGCATGGTGGCTGAGCTGCAAGACTTCTGCCTCGGGTAAAACCCTCTCTTCCCGGTTCTCCACCCAGGCCCTGGCCTCCCCGCGCAGCCAGCCGCGGTCGTGCGTGCGCTCCGAGCTCCGCGGAAGACACCTGCGCTCCGCTCCCGTCCCCACCCTTCTCCCCCTCCCTCTGCACGGCTTCTCGGCTGGCTTCTGCGGCTTGGGGGCGGCAGCTGGAGGAGGAGCAGCGGGAGGAGGGGAGCGCAAGGAGGAGCAGGGGCGGGGTGGGTGGCTGGGAGCGAGCGGAGAGGGTGTGGACAGGCAGTCTGCAGCTGGTCGCCGGGGACCCGGTCCCCGCTGCGCGCCCGAGCGATGGAGGGGAAGAGCGCGGCTTAGACGCACAGGCGCGCACACCGCAGGGCTCGTCTCCGGGACGCGGCTGCCTGCTCGGGCGCGCCAGGGCCGGGGCCAGGTTGCGGCCGCGACAGCGCAGCCGGGCAGCGGGGCGGTCCAGAGCCCGGCGCCGGCCGGAGGACGCAGGAAGAGCAGATCCCCAGCTCGCGGACTGCGGCTCCCCCGTGCGCAGCGCGCAGGACCGGCTGACCGCGCTGCCTGGAACGCTGCCCTGGGCGCGCACGGGGCCGGCTGGCGGCGAGGATGCGCACCTCCCCTGGCCCGGCAGTTGCGGTCCCCGACTCTGCGCGGACTCGGGCCCCGGCGGCCGCCCGTGCCGTGCCTGCGCCGCGGGAGCGCGCCCTGCCGCACCTGGCTCCAGCCCCCCGGGGTGGCGCTGGAAACGCGCCCTAAACTCCACTACTTCTGAGCCCCCACCTGGCTCCAGCCCCGGACCTCGTTCCGCCGCCGCCGCCGACTGCACTCAGGAGCGCTCCCGCGCGGCTCGGCTCCCCAGCCCCGCGGCTCCCCGACCTGCTCTCCGCCGCGCCTGAGCCGCAGCCTCCAGAGGAGCGGACCCGCTGCCGCCAGCCCCGCAGGATCGGAGCCCCGCGCCGGGCCGTGGTGAGCAGGGCGCGCTGCCCGCCTCGCGGGGGAGGAGGAGGCGAGGCCACGGGGCCGAGACCCCACTGGCACAGGGGAGGCGAGGACGCGGGGGTCGCCCGGGAGAGGCGTCCGTGGGTAACCGCCAGGAGCACATGGTGGGTGCGGTTTTTCTGGGCGCTGCCTGGGAAAGACTTTAGAGCTGTTTGCTGGGGTTTGGGGTCACGCTCCTAGGAGATGAGCAACAGCGAGAGCGACTCCCAGGGTCAGTGTGGAGGGTGTCTGTCTGTCTGTCTGTCTGTCCTCCGGGTCTGCGAGGAAGGGAAGGGGAGGACACTCGATCGCTGCTCCGAGAGTTTAGGGGTTTGCGCTCGGTTACTCCGCGGGGCGTCTGTGGCTGTCGCGTGGAGTTCCGGGGCGGTTGGTGGGAGGAAGGGGCTTTAGGGTCCGGGTCCAGGGCAAGCAAAGCCTTACTTAGAGCAAGGTGGCGGGGTGCCTTCTCTTTTAAGCGCCCCCTTTCTTGGCACCAGCCCCAACCCCGCGTAGCCTCACTTCGGCGAACCCCCCCCCCCCATCCTGGTCCTCGCTCCCCACAGGAGATAGAGGCAGCCCAGGTGTGGTTCTGGTCCTATTACCCGAAGGTCTTCCTGGTTACTGTGCTCCTTCCTGGAGCACTGAGATTCCTTGCCTGGAACTTGGGAAACCACCTTGTGAAGGGAAAGTCCTGGAGGAAGGATCGCCCGGGCTGAGGAGGATGCCCTTACCTGCAGGCGCCAAGCGCTCAGCCTGCACCTCAGCTCCCAAGTCATGCGCTCAGGCAGGCTCCATTCAGGTTTCACTCCCTGAGTTTTCTGGAGCACCCAACTAAGGGAGCTGCTGCTCAGCTCTGTGGTCTCCCAAACCTCACCAGTTGGGTCTGGCTAGCTGTCTTCCCTCTTACCTCTGAGTAACAGCAGTTTCTTCTAGGAAAATGTTGATCCCAAATGGCAGATTTAATATTTGCAAAATGCCTTAAATCATATTACTTTGTGGATAGATTTAATTGCATTGTAACTCTACTCTGATTTATGTAAACATAGCCTGATAAATAGCATACAAGATCAGGTTGAGGGGGAACAAAAGTCGGTGGGTATCCTTCCAGGGACATTAATCAATTCCAAACTGATTTGCTAGAAGCAAAAAAAAAAAATGGTTTCTTCTGAAAGGTGTTTGGTAGTGGTTTCTATATATTGGAGAGCTTTGGACAAATGCTTTCACATTAGAATTTGGTTCGAATATATTCAGCTTGCTTTCAAAGAAAAGTTGGGGAGATAGTAAAAAGATAAATTTGAATACCAAATATGACTGTTTTTAAAATGTTTATTGGCATCAGTTATATTGCAACCTGTTTTTAAAAATTCCTTTCTGTGGCTGCCCAGTGAAGTTCTTAGAAGCAGACAGGAAAACAATTCTACTTACCATTTTCCTTGGATTTGTTTACAATGGTCATTGCTCCAAGCCACTGAATTAGCATCAGGGCGGCTCCTTCACTTGGAGAATGTAAAGATTCGCCAGTGAGCTGTGATAAGACCCACGGACACAGAAGCTATTGCAAGAAATGTAAAGATGGAAAGGAAACCATGGTTTAAAATTAACTGCCTCCAAGGCGATATGTTTTAACAGTAAAAAAGAAAACCACTCTCCCAAGTTACTCTCTAGGTTATTTAAAAATACTCTTCTCTCAATTACTAAAATGCATGGTGATATCATTACTCAAGGAAAATAATATTTTCAAATCGATGCCTAAGCAGATTATATGCAAAATGATAAGCACAGTTTTCAGTGGCGAATTCCAGCCAGGGCTGGGATCATGGTTTAAAGCCAGACAGAGCCCATGCTTAAACGTCCCGATTCGAAATTGCTCCCTTTCACATGTTTTTAATGAGGTGCTGCTCAGTGTCTCGAGTTCTGGTCGCATCAATGTCCTTGCCATTTTCCAGGCATCCACAGATGGTTTGGAATGAGTAACATTCTTAGTGAATTTTCACTCATTCAGTAAGTTTCTACTGAGCACATGAATACACGCAGTTTGCAGAGCTGAGCTGGGGTGTTTTTCCCAACAAGAAGAAAGCCTAACGGCCAGAAGCCTTGTGCTTACTCCTGCACTGTGTACATAGAACCGCAAGACAGTGCCCAAAGTAGGTAGTCAACAAAGAGTTGTTGACTCAGAAAAAAAAAAAAAAAAATCACCAAAGATGTTAACTAGTCAACTTTGTTTTTACCCAGAATTCCAGCAGTATGCTTAGCCAGCCATGACATTCAGGTATGACTCAACTTCAGGGATCTGTTGCTGAGGTTCTCTTTCTCCTGTCTTTGTCTGAATTCTTTAATGTAACTTTCTGTGCCCTGCGTGTAACTTCTCACTCTAGCATTCTGTGTATCATTCCTCTGGAACGGTGCCAGACCTGAATATTTCATTAGTATTCATTTATGAGTAAATGCAAATGTTCTTGTTGCACTGAAAAAGAGAACTCGAATTCACAGAACCCAACAAATATTTTGCTCCTTAATTTTCTTATTTCTTTATTTTTATGGTCTCACAAACAGTAACATCACTTAAAATGCAATTATGTGTGAATGATTATTTGGGATTCTTTTTAAAAAGGGAAATGTCTTATGGGTATTTTAGTTGAGTTTTTTTTTTTTTTTTTACTCTGTTGACATGTTTGGCAGGATGGCCTTTTATTGTGTGTACTATCATTCATGAATAAATTAAAGCAAAAGGTAAAAGGAGTTATGATAGAATTCTTGCTAAATGCTCAGAGAAGACATTGTGAGCATTACTGCTATGATTTGGTCATTGAAATCATGTGGCTATATGTATATTTTATTGGACTTTATGTGTACAATTTAAATCTTTTAAAAATCTTTTCTTCTAGTTTAATATATTATTATAATTAAGTGAGTAGTAATCTGGGTTATAGTTTGTTTGAAGAAAAAGTAAATAGTTTGACAAAGGAAACCAAATCAAATTGAGGGGATAATTTTTCGAGTCACAGATTTGTCTCTGTTTACCTCCTGTCAGTTATTTGGTAAGGGAGGAGGAGTCAAAAACAAAATCACAAATAACTAGTTAAAGTTTTCATTATAAAGTTAATGTCACTGTTTGCAAACATTCTGTGTTTACATTTTTCTTTGAATCTAGTATGAATTCTTTAAAGAAAAGTGTAAAATATTTTTTTCTGGGATCTAATTTAATTGTTGATAAGTTTTGTTTCCTCTAGAATCAGTCTTTGTTTTGAGGGTCATGATGTTATCTTAATCTGCATGGCAGAAGCAGATGTTTGTACTGCATTTTAAAAATCCCTGATCTGAGTCAGACGTCCTTTTGAATAGCTAACATTTATCAAAAGTAAAAGTATAAATTGCGTGTAGAGAGGCGCATGATGTGAGGGGAGGGTAAACGGAGCTGTCTCGGTCTCTGTCAGGTTCCACCATCATGACTTACTGTGAATCTAAGGTGTGGTTCAGTGGGCTGGTTTTCTCCTTCTTGGTGAGGCTTATGAAACAGCTATGTCTATTTTAAGAAAAGGTCGAAGAGTCTATTTGGCTTTACGGAAGGTTTCACACGTGTAAGTTCTGTGTGTGTGTGTGTATGTAGACACGTGTATATAAATGTTATTTTTCCACTATATTTTGCTTAATAAATTTGAATAACAGATCGAGTATCCCCTCGGGGGTCTGTGTGCTTGGTGAAGTGGACATTATCCGGAGAAAGATACTTACATCAGGGTTCATCTGGTTTGATAATAAATTGCTAGACTTGCTAAACTCCCTGGACCAGTTTGTTTAAGAAACACCTGACAACTTTTAGCGTGTGTGTGTGTGTGTGTGTGTGTGTGTGTGTGTGTGTGTGTCTGGTAGCATACAGAGAGCTCTAGTGATAATGTCTTTCAATTCTAGTAGCCAGTCCGTTCTGCACAGAAGAATAAATAAGCAAAACTGTTCTTACTGATAGCACCACTTCGGAGGCTAAGAGGAGGAGGCTTTGTAAGGACTAAACAAGCCGGTCAAAGTCCATAGCTACTAAGTAGAAAAGCTGGTTCTAGAGGCCAGGCAGGCCACTGTTTTGTTATAAGTTCACCTAAATGGAGGACCCAGTGAAGAGCAAGTTAAGTTGTGAAAGAAACACACATTGTAGCTACTGCAGTTTACAGCAGTTTTCAATGTAGAGTGAATTCCTAAGAAATTCATAAGGAAGGTGATTATGACCAAGTGGTGACATAACCAGTACTGGAGCACAGTGTTGTGTCTTAATGTAGTGTTTAATGGACTCAGTAGTTTTCCAAGGTTCAGCTACTTTCAAATTAGCAACTTCAAGATCAGATGCCATACTTAAGTAGTTTTAATAGCACAGAGCTTCTGATGCTGGATGCACTGTGCCTTCTGTAAAATCCTTATAATGTGAACTTCTTGCATCGAGGTCAGTAGTATTATCATGTGGTGTGTGTCAATCTGAATTCAAGGGTGGTGTAAAATAAATACTGCTCAAAAATCGCCACACCCAGTAGACATCCCATTAATGGTGACCCTCT
The DNA here is from genome assembly GCF_034190915.1 of Cavia porcellus. Classification (NCBI taxonomy): domain Eukaryota; kingdom Metazoa; phylum Chordata; class Mammalia; order Rodentia; family Caviidae; genus Cavia; species Cavia porcellus. The sequence goes on from NW_026947490.1 coordinate 77,416,283, forward strand.
GAATTAAAGCAGGATACTTCACAAATTGCTTATTCAGAAATAAAGCAACTTCCAGTGTATTTATAATTGCATAGTTCTTAAAGGTGTGATTGAGTGCTGAAGAGAAGTCTCCTTTTCATGATGATCTGAAGGCATTCCTGTCTACAAAACTCTGTAGAATGATAGCCTTTATGAGAGGAACACCAAAAGGAGAAATGTGGTATAGAACGTGAAATAATAAACTGCTTAAAATATTTAAGTTTAGAAATAGACAAAAAGAAAAATGCCCCTAATTGTGTCTTTTATTTTAAAAGGCACGGAAGACATCATTAACATTAAGTAACAGTATCTTTAAGCTGCTAATGAGGTAACACAACTGGCATATCATAATTATTAACCATCTTACTCTCTGAGTACAGTTTGGGGAACTATTTGGGAAAGTATTAAAATGTCACTATATTGCTGTTTTCTATAATGAACTAACTCAAGTCAATGAAAAAAACTACAATAATCGCAATTGTACCCGAACATAAGTAAGTATTTATCACAGTGCAGGTACTGGAGTCAGACCGAGCTGGCTGAAGTAGAATCCTACCTTTGTTACCTGTTAGCTATGGCACCATGGGCGAATCACTTACTGATGCTTAAAAATTTATTATGCTGTACTGGAAATGCCAGTCCATATGTTTCCGAATGAAAATCAACACCCATGCCTAGCACAGCGCATCATCCATGGTGAAGTCCAGGAAGCAGCAGTGGATCCTGGCACCACACCAGCATCTTCAGCAGCACAGTGACCACAAGGTTCGCAGTCACCATGGGTACATGGTGTACTCAGTGGGTTCTGCGTACATCTGAACTGGTTGTTCTCGGTTGTATATCCCAGATCCTGCAAATTATCTCACTACTGAGATAAGTGTATTTTGAATAAAGTATGTTTCTAGACTTAAACTTGATTGAAGTGTTACTGGATTTAAGCACAGAAACTGCAGTGAGGCTGTGGGGCAGCCAATTGATAGTCTTTTCTTGCAGGGCTTAGTATCCAATGATACAGTAAGTATCCTCTCCAATGGATATATTACACAGGAAATAGCAAAAGTTTTTCTGTTAACATTGAAATATTTATGCTTTTTTTTCTATCAGATATGAATTAAAAGTTTTAGGATGCACAGGTCTTAAATTCTTTTACCTTTTAAAATTCATTAAGGTGAAAAACTGCTGACCGTACACTAGGGTAGCTTAACTTAAAAGGTTAAGTTTAACTTTATTCTTAGATTTGTTTTTCTTTGTAACATTTAATTCTGCTAGCCACTTAACTACCACCATTTTGTGTTCACAGATCTTAGAAACTCATGTTTCTCAACATTATTTTTTCCTGACATATATGCTTAATCATTTCTTTATCTTGGTAAAAATAATAAATGATGTTCTCTGATATTAATTAATGTGTTCTATTTACCAAGAGGTGTCTTAACACATTTCTTCCTTACAAAGCATTCAATGGGACATATTCACTGCTACTACTATTATTTTATTATTATTATTATTATTATTATTATTATTATTATTTCCACTTCATCTGTAAGGAAATTAAGGCCCAGAAAGGACTTCAAGCCTGGGGGGCTGGATGTCACCATGACCTGAACCTACACCATCTGCCCCTAGAACCTTTCCCCTTCCCACAACACACACAGACACACACACACAGGCTTGTTTATTCCACTTACTTTCAAGCTACTATCCCTTGATTTCCATACCATGAAATTCATGCTTTCCTAGCTCCCTGAAAAAAAATTTAAAAATTTAAATAAAGACTAGTGTTTTTTTTTTTTTTGCTTTATCATATCATGTTATTTTCATACGTGTATTCAGTGGTCACTAAGGCATTAAATTAGAGCATATTATTATCAAACTATTGGATGTGTTCTTTTGTTTTGTTTTGTTTTGATTTTGCTACCGGGGATCAAACTCATGACCTCGCATTTGCCCGGTGGGCACTTATGTCTCTGAGCTAAATCCCCAGCCCTATTGGATCTGTTTTTAAGGAGACTTAAACAGGTCTACCAGGACCCTGCTGAGTGGCTGAGGTCTGAGTGGTTGACCCTGCACTGTGTGTGGTGAGGGAAACTGGTGTTGCAGGCAAGCGGGATTTGCTCATCTCGTGAGCCACCTGTCTGTGACCAGAGGGTCCTCACTGCCTTTTTTTTTCTCAGAAAAATAAAAGACTGTAAGACCAGAAGGCATGAAAGGGAGCCTTGCCACCCAGGGATGCAGGGAGAAGTGGACTAGCTCCCTACAGGGTCCTTCCGAATTCCTGTGAACCTGAAGGATTCTTCCTTCCTAAGAAACTGACACAAGAGCTGAGGGTCTTTCCACTGACTCCCATGGGGTGCTTCTCACAGCAAGAATTGTATGGGCCATGTCCTTCTCACCCTGTTTTCGTGGCACTTAGCACATTGTATAAGGGAGCAGACACAGAGCTGCTTCCTGGAGGAATCTCTAGACCTGGGAAACACAGAGACAAAACACAGACAGAGAGGATGTGGAGGAAGGGGCAGAGACAGAGATGAGGTAGACACAAGGTGCCTGAGAGATCAGTGGGTCATGCGTAGGTATATGGCCGGTAGGAAGATTGTTTTCATTTTATTTTATTTTTCAGTAGTGTTATACTCCTGGGCTTCCAAATTGGGGCCAGTGTGTGGTACCACTCAACCTTGATCATCAGACTTCAGGGTGAAACATTATTTCCCATTGTCCTTGTGTCAGTGCTGCCTACACCACTGAATTTTTTTTCTGGTACTGGATATCAAACTCAGACCTGGTGCTTGCCAAGCTTGTGCCACTGAGCTAAGCCCCCAGCGCACACCATTAAATCTTAATCATTAGTGATTGTTGTATGCTGGTTTTCTGTGAATGGAATGATTTTTTCCTTAATCAGATACTTACCATAGACTCATGCTGTATCTTAGTTTTGGAGTTTTGGCATTTCTTTGAGAAGTGGGCTTCCAACTGTAAATCTTATCCACCATTATTCCCTTAGTGCCACCTCTTTCCAGGTTCCTCATATTACTTTGCTCTTCCATACTGGCAATGCCCTTTTCTCAGAGAGCCAAGGAAAATCATAAAGAAAGGACAATAATTACAAGGTTCATAGTGCAAACGCAGTCACTTAGGATGATCTTGTATTTCTCCTCCTCCTCCCACATCTGTTCTTTCACCAGAACATGGCAAAGTCCATCTCCTGAACAGCTACCTGTCTCACCAGCCCCAGTGCCACTGCTTGAGCTCAGGCCACCAGAACTTCCTACCTGAACCACTGTGGCCTCACACTGGACCTGCGGTCTCCATCCTCCTCATTGCATTTGAAATGTTTTCCAGGTACAAATCAGGTCATGCAGTTTTGGTTAATAACCTGCAATGTCATTATCCTTAAGGGTCAACTTTTAACTGACTGCCTACTTACTGGCTGCACCTTACTGACCCGCTGACCTGGTCTGAGGCTGAGCCCTGTCCCTTTTTTGAGAGTTCCTAGGAATGTACCATGTGTCCGTACTCTTCCCTGCCTTTGCGAATGCTGGTTCTCTACTCCTCTGATTTCTTATCTAAATCACCACCTTGCTGTGTATTCTTACACCTCCACTTCCCTATCTTAGTTAGTTTCCCATTGCTGAGACATAACACCCTGTTTCAGTCCGTATCAGCTGTCTCCAAGGCAGGATAGCACAACAGAGGAGAAGCAGCTCATGGAACGCTCAAGGGAAGTAGAAACAGTGAAGAGAGGAATTAGCAAGAGATAAACCCTTCCAGGACATGCCCTCGGTGACCCAGTTCTTCCAACCACATCCCACCTCCTAACAGCAGATCAGCTATAAACTCGTCAGTGGATTAGTCCACTGATGATAACCATTCCCCCGTGATCCAGTCAGCCCCCCAAAGGCCCCACCTATGAGCACATGGGACTTTGGGGGAACATCTAGACATGAACCATAACACTAACCTCACCCAAGGCAAGATGAGCTGGGTCTCTCTTTCTCTGCTATGTTATAACTCCGTGGTGGTGAGCCCAGGACACACATGGTGCAGGGGGCATGCACAGCCCTGGGTCTACATGTTGCGCCAGCATCACCATAGTAATCGAGCGTTGAATGCTCAGGTTTAATTGCAGTGTTGGCACTTAGTGATAAGTAACTGGGTTGGCACTTGGTGTCTAGAAGATTCATTATAACTGATATAAAGTATTTCTCTTCCCTGCATGAATATACACATAGTCTTTCCCCACCTTCCATCAGTACTTGTGTGTTAACTTCGTAGCACGGAGTCTAGAAATGGAAGCACTACCTACATTGTCCTTGGAGAGATACCTTCCCTGTTTTCTCACTTGCTAGCTTACTCATTTTTTTTGCCTTATTCATGTATTGAGCCACTACTGTACACCAGGTAGTCTTCTAGGTGCTGAGGGTATAGTGACTTAGTCTTTGTCTCCAGGAACTTGTTGACACAAGAGTAAATCCAACTGGCAAAAAACAAGTGGCATTCACTATGCTAGACAATGCAGGGAGGCACGATGAGGGAAGTGGGGTGAGAGGGTGTAGTTCTGTCTGGGAGAGCACGGAAACTGCCCTCCTTCCTCTTGCTGTCTTCCCCATTCTCTCTGTTCAGCAGTGTGCGGAGCTTTAGAATAAACACATGCTACTAACAGGAGCTCTTGAGAGTACATTTAGACCTTCAGGTCTCTAATAATAGTCTGTAGACAATTAAACAATCTGTGCTTTTAGGCTAAGCCTGTAATATGAAGACAGCTCCAGAAAATCCCACGTTACCCAAAGCTCAACTTCTAGTTTTTTCTTTTTACATATATCTAACATTATATGATAAAATTCCCTTCTCCCTACAAAGCAAGGAATTTATATTTAATCAATCATTAGTATCTATGTGGTATACAAATCTGATTTCTTGTTTAGGAGTTGAAGTATGAACTTAAATTCTTTTGCCATGACAAAATAGAAAACTCAGTAAGATGAAATGAACTATCTTTGATAATTATGTTACAGACCCTTATCTAGTATAAAGAAAGAGAAATGGCCTGAGGATTAATGTATTTCATTACAAATGTGCAGGCAAGTTGGTTTTAGATGTGTGTGACTCCTCTCTGCTAAAAACAAAACCACAGATACAAAATAACATACGTTATGTTCAAACCTGCACAAAATAAATTATCTTCAAAAATGTGTAATACTCTAGTGCCTAAAAAATTGGTCTATTTAACACATGTATATAAATAAATGTATATAAATTATGGGTTCACCATCCATTGTCTCAAAATCCAAAATGCTTTACATTTTGAAAGTGTTTAATCTCTGACAGGGTGCCACAAATGGAAAATTCTGTTCCTGATCTCGTGTGACAAGTCACAGTAAAAGTCCAAATGCTCTAACATATTTTATGAAAGTAACTTCAGGCTGTATGTATAAGGTAAATATGAGGCATAAATGGATTTTATGTTTAAACTTGGATCCCATCCCCAAGGTACTTCATTATGTACATGGAAATACTCCAAAATTGGAGGAAAATAAGGAATATTTAAGCTGTGCAACCATTTAGGTAGATTCTCTTATTATGTTGTATCATTTCTGAAATTAAAACAAAAGCAAGAAATATACCGTACCACATTTTTCACTTCTGCTCTGAATTGTATGAAAGTATCAGCTAATATTCTATAGTTATATGGACCTCATAATCTCATCATTTGCCTTAAAGCTGAGAGAAAACCGTGAGCAATAAGAAGGTAACACCAAATTAATCCTATTTGTTTGCACTTATAAGTTTAATATTTTTATGCTGCTGTGCGGATTTAACTGCATTCTATGTTAAAAGATGAGTCAATCTTTGTTTTTAACTAGAGATAAATTCTGTTGTCTTGAGAAGGTGTCTGACTTTTTTCATATGTAGCCATCACCTTTTCTGTGACTGGACTTCGTCTAATAATAATCAATCACTGTGAATGGTGGTTCCCTACCATGACCCTTAGTCATGTGTCAGAATGACTGGAGAATAACACCAGGAAAATCCACAAAGCGCACTTGTAGCTGTATCTGAAGGTGTCACCCTGAGTACTATATATGGTCCCTGGTCTCTTTCTGTCTAATGCAGTTTCCCTGCACTGCTTCTTGGCTGCCATGAAATGACTATATTGCTGTGCCATGTCCCTCTGCCACCAGATTTCTATCTTGGAATCAGCCAACTGTGGACTGAGTCCCCCAAAACAGAACCAAATTGATCTCTTTCTTTGAAATTGCAGGTGTCAGGTGTTATGCCTCAGTGATGAGAAAGCTGTACTTACATTAAATATTCCACAATATTGAAATGCTGGAATGCTGAACAAAAGATTTATCTGTAGTAAAGTAGGCAGCAATCACGCAAATGTTAAGGTCCCTGGCTGCGGTGCGAGCCCTGTTGCCTCCCTATGCCTGGTGATCTGTCGCGGAAGCCCAGTCCTGAGGACCTGAGTGGGTGCCTCTTCCTGCACCTGACACATGGAAGCATTCTGGTCGCCCACGGGGTGTTGGCTTCCCATTTTAGAAAAGAGGGAACCTGACATAAGAAGAATTACAGTGCCACAAGGGAAACTGGTGATTTTTATGCATAGGGACCTTCTGGACGCTCCTGTGAGAAAGAAGAATCCATGTTCTTGTCATCTCTAAACCAGAAATCACACCTTTGACCTCACTCCTTCCGCTTTTGTCAACAAGTGCCGCCACTTGCTTCGTCTTCTAGAATGTGTAACATGACAGTAACTTAATACCATGACAGCAGTTCAACATCATTGTCCATAACCTGCCAGCTCTGCATTGAGCATCTACTGTGTTCCTGACCAGCTTCTAGGAAGGACTGACTTCAGCATATGATGGTCTGGGGATTTGGGGGAGGAGGTGATAGAAACTCCTAAGACTAAAATCACTTGCAGAGATCTTACCTATCAATCACCTTTACCTTCTTGATTTTTCTCTTTTGAATAAGTCCCTCATTTTAAGGGCTTTAGTCACTATTTAATTTCTTCTGTTGGGATACTGAACACTTGGAATTTCTAACATTTTTAAAAATATGTGAGAAAATCCAAATTTTCTTGGTAGAGAAACTGAGAATATATAGTTTGAAAAAATATATAGTTACCCTGCTCCAGTGAGACCGTGTATTCTATGAAAGTTAATGTCATCCGTCTAATATATTTTAAAAATGTATCTAGGTGGTTTATTCCTTTACTGTTTTCCTCCTGAAAAACTTCTCTCTGAGACAAAAAAAAAAGAATTCAGTTTGAGTCGTATGTTATATTCCAAAGAGGAGCTGCCAAATTTGAAGGGATTCCTAACAAGGTAATTAATTATCCAGTAATGAGAGGACTTACTGGAGTGTAGGATGGAGAGCAGATGGTGGAGGAAGAAGGATGAGGCGGTCAGGGCGTGGTGAGGGGTGCGATCTCACCGTGGCCTCGGTGCACGGTAAAGTACTGAATCTCCCTCCTCCTGCTGTGCGTCCTCCTACACCTGTTTTGCTCACTGATCCTTCCTCTCCCATCCTCATCTACCACTAAACTCCAGAGATCCAGCTGCCCTTTCTCCCTGCAACCACACTCACGTGACAGTCGTAGAAGTGAGGGAAGAGGAGGGCAGAGGTCTGCTCCTCTGTGACCTTGGACACAATGCCAGCATCTGTGGCACCCCCAGACCCACTTCCTGGAGCAAACCAGGCTGCCACTATCCTCGTCCTGACCTTTCTTTTAGGGACACAGATGTAGAGCTACTGTAGAGGTTTAGATTCACTTAGAATCAGTTAAAATAAATCAATATTGTACACAAGCAACATCAACGTTTTGATAAGTTTTAGATTTTAAAGTCCTGAACCGAAAATCTTACATTTTCCTGGAGTAAACACGATGGCAAATCAGTGAAACATATACACAAGGAACAGTCACTATTCCCCTGTTCCAGGAGGTTCTCCCTTGTGTCTAATCAAGTTTCCTGGCAAATTAGAAGGTGGCACCTTTAGCGAGCTAAATATTTGATGGTAGAGATTACAGTGACTTTACATTGATTTTTTAAATGGAATTACCACCTTTTACCGACTGTTACGGTCAGGATGCATTTACAACTCTGAAAGTCTTAGTGCTTGCAGATATTACCAAGAGGGATGATACTGAGGTTTCACATTTTTTAAAAAACAGCTATTTTTGCAGCTTTTATCACTCATGCACTAAAGAAAAACTCAGTTAAGACATCATCATAATATAAAAGCTACTCATTTTTCATTAAAAAAAAAGAGCAAGTTTTTGAGCTGAGAAAGTAGGCAGTCACCTTGCCTGTCCCACCCTTTCAGGACCCATCCCATCTTTTATCATTTAAAGTAGAACTTCCTAAAATAGATCACACTGACAAGTAGTAATTACTGACAGCTGCATTTAATTAGCGAAGCAGACTCCTGCTCATGACAATAAAGTATTATTGCACATTTAGCAGTAGCACTGGCAGTGGAGGTGACTTTGCTAACATAAAACTAGAAGACCTGTTCTTTTGTTCGCTTTTTCTAAATTTAAATAAACATGAGCTTGACTGGAATTGAACTTGTGCTGTGTGGGAGAAAACGAAAACAGGAGCTGTGCAATGTTTTTCTTTTCCCTTTCTTTTTCTTTAATTTTTTTCTTTTTTTTAGAGAGAAATGAGCAGATTGTACAAGAATAAAAGTAACTTGGTGCCAGCTTTGGGTTCCCACTCTGAAATAATACGTGAGTGTTTTTGTGTTTGCAAGACTGTGTGCTTGTAGGATTTAGAGTGTGGAGGTGTTTGGATATCAGAGATAGAAACAACTAACCCTTATACTCTGCCCCTTCTCGCCTGAGCACAGTCTGGGGTACACATTATTTGGAACATAAATGGGATAAAATCTAAGATTTCGTACACATCTTGAATTTTGAAAGCAGGTGCAACGCCTTTTCACTCTTTCTTACAGTAACTGAGCTTGACTTTCTCTTACTTTATTTCTGTTACTTTCTTTCCTCATCCTTATCTGATCTTTTGTGTATCGGTCCTTAGATGGGTGGTCCTGTGATGGTGAGTTCCAAGCAGCACAGTAGATACTCAGCATTTTGAGTGGCACCAACCGCACACCATCAGTTTATAATGTTGCTGATGTTGAGAATGACTGCAAAGATGATTGAAGGGAGAAATGCTTCGTTTAAATGACATTCTCTATTTTCATTATTTAAGTATATCACTCAACATCCATAAATAATTCAGCTTTTTATGACAATATCAGAATGACCAGTTGTGTTACCCACTCTGTTGGCTCACACTCATAAAACTCAATCTCCAAAATATTTACTGGGGGTCTAAAATCTGAATGAATCTGAATAAAAACAAGAAAACCATGTTGCAATGTCTGGAACTCATTTTTACTGGCTGAGTGTAGTAAATTTTCACAGTGCTATTTTAAATTATCTGGTCGACATTTATTCCTGAATTATAACAATAGACTCCGTATAAAATACTGCCGTCTTATAATTTGCCATTGTAAATGTTATATTAATAAAAATCAACTTAAGTATCCTAGCAATGAGAGGCAAGATGAATATAAAAAAACAATTCTAAATTGACTCGCAAACTAATTTCCACCATGGACCTAGCTAGTAACTTTTTTCCTCTTTTTTTAAGTCCCTCCCACTCACTCTCTAGCAGACATCAACAACAGAACAAGGAGGGTGCCCAAAGAGGGTGTGGGGTAAACAGTGGGTCCAAACCAGACTAGAATGACTCAGCAGCGTGACATTCCTCCACAAGGACATTGCCACCACTGACTGTCCTCAAAACCCACGTCAAGGACCAAATTAATTTATAAACCCAGCCAATATGTCTTCTTGGTTTGCAAATACTAGTGAGTCAAAGGAAAAAACAACTAAGGAACATGTCTGCATTTTCAAAGATTTTACTAAAAGTAAATTGTGAAACACAGAAGCTGTGCAGATATTAAGTATGAGTATCTACACAGGCATTCACTTAAGACCACTTAGGAATTGTTTTAAATATTAAGACATAAAGCTTCACTAATGGCCTAAAGTTAAAGCTTTACTTCTTTCTGTAATATTCTAGTATTAAAATCATATTCAGAAGATAGGTTTATTTTTATTTGGTGTTTACACACCAACCAAAAATAGGAAATGTTTCCCTGAAAAATTTTATAAGATTCAAGGGCACTGACTAAAAATAAGTATTATAATCATTAAAACTGTGTATGTTTGACAAATCAATGTTTCAACTATAAAACTTTCCCAACTTAGATCTACGAAGTTGGAAACAACTATACAACTGCTCTAATTACTGTACTAGCTCATACAGTAGTACTGACATTCAGAGACGCAAATATTCTTTATAAGAATGTCTTTGACTTTTAATGTCATTAGTGGGCCAAGGATTTAGCTCAGTTGCATAAGCGCCAGCCTGGTAAGCACAAGGTCATGAGTTCAATCCCTGGTACAATACTAATAATAAAAATAATAATAATGTCATTATTAATCAAAGTTCCATATTAAGTCCCTAGGCAAATAGTTATTCAGGGCCTAAAATGTGCAGCAGAGATGAACAAAACATAGTCTTCTGGCCTCAAGGAATAAAGCAATAAAGGAAACCATCCCAATGCAGTTAAATAAATGTATTTTCCAACTTGCCTCTTGCCACTGAGGGCTAGAATATTATTTTTCACTGGCGTAGCCTAAGCATGATAAATATTACATGGCATATAACAGATGCTCAATAAATACTCACTGAATACAAACATGTGTGAGGTGCTCTGGGAGGAGAACAGAGGGAGAGAACAGTTTGTGGGGGAAACAGGCTGAGAGGTGCACCCCAGAAGAAGTGAACCCTGACTTGGGTTCACTCCAAAGAGAATGTGAGTTGAGCAAATGTTACTGCTACGACATCCACTTGGCTACATCTGAGTGGGTTCATTTTTTCCTTTTTGTTTAGTTTTGGCTAGTATTTTTTCACTGTTGTTTTGTTTTGTCTTGAAATCTGCCTTATCACTGATTTGAATATGCATGAATTTTTCAGGAAAAAAACACTAAATAATTTAGATCTTCGAAAGCAACAAAACCTTGTGCTACCCCGCTTCATTTCTAAGCATGTTTCATGGGGGTAACAGGCATTTCCAATATCAGCCTTTCTCTGAAAACTCCAAATAAAATAACTTTCTGAGCCCAACGCACCTTAGCAAAGAACGTTTTGAACAGGTTATCTAATTTAGGTTGATATTGGGCTACCCAACCTTTATTCCACATTTAGTGTTGTACTGGTCTAGATGTGAAGCTAGATTGTGATCTAAATAGGTTTATATTTTAACCCTTCACCAAGTGCACCTGGGTAACAAACCCTATCCATCTGACTTGTGGAGATGTTTTGGATTTTAATCTTGAGGCACATCTTGTCCTACGGAGGACACATGGGTCTCCTAGTGACTCATTCATTCAGATACTGAAAGATACCGCTAATACATTAAATGGCTTCCTGCTCAAAAGCCAATCCTAATAGTCTTTAGAGTCATGGTCTGAATGGTCCTTTCCTTTGATTATTGGCTTACCCAACCCCTGAATGTATAACCACTGCTTTCTGCTTTGACAGTGCTCTGCTGACTAGATACAAGACTAACGTTGTCTTAGGTCCTAATACCCCTGAAGTTGAGTGAGACACATTGTTAGTGATTGGAATGAGAACAGAGGGCATGAGAGCTGATCCCGCAGTGAGATGCAAGTGAGAGAAATATACTAAAGGAGTTTGTTCTGGCCCTCAGAGTCCCTCCTGGTGCTCCTGAACTCATTGGTGAATGTCATCCACCACAGAATCACCTTATGGATTAAGTCCTGATATATTTTGTGCATCCAGGATGGTTGCTTCAACTATTGTAATCTTCTCTGAATAAAAGAAGCACAGGACATGAATAAGAGTTGGTCACTGAAAAGTGACACCTTACATGTGCAAGGAGATATATTTTGATGGACAAGTATCTGCAGGATTATTACAGAATAAATTTCATCCCATATAATAATGAAATAATTTGAGGGGCAGAGTGTTCATTTTTTAAAACTTGGAGTCAGAGCCATCAAGCTAATGTTGCATCAAAATCTTTTTAGGTCCAAGGATTTTGTTCTATTGTACTGTGATTAAATGTCAAAAGCCATGTGCAAATGATGAATAAAAGTGATGAACTGAGACCAGAAAGCTACCCAAGTCAGAAACTCCGTGGCGCTGCAGGGCCAAGTTGGAGAAGAAAGTATTCAGAAAAGATATTAAAGGAAATGCAGGTATTACTCCCTCCCGTGACCCAGGAGATTGGAAGCTGTCTGGCCTTTCTCATCAGGCATTAAATCGAATGCCAAGGAGACCAGGAGTCTTGTCTGAAAAGGAACTAGGGTTGTTAAGTGTTTGCAAAAGTGCACGCCCATCCCATTTTATGTGCAGTAATGATCATAGCTAAATATAGTGACTCTGTGAGACAGTGTTTATTACATATCAATATCTTGGATCTCGTCGTCTTGGACACAGTAAAGGACAGAGCTGAGTCATGGTTCTCACCTGCTCCTGCCAGGGTTTCCTCAGAATATCTTTGTTGGCAGAAGGAGGCACTATCTCTTCTTACCTCTTCTGTGTCCCTCCAAAACTGACTTTCAGAGCTCTTGATCCCTAAAATTAAAACTGGGAGGATCCTTGAAATAACGTCATCCCAAATTAAGATCGCAACCTGAAACTAGTGCTCATTACCATCCCTAAGCCACCATGAATGTATGCCCTGGATAACGAACTCCAAGCACATTATTTTCCATTGATTGAGAGGGGCAGTAATAAGACGGGCATTGACTGAGCAACCCTTGTAACCCACATGTTACATAGCACCTGTGACAGATACTGTCTGCTTTCTCCACAGTATTCCGGTAGGGGGGGTTTTGTATTCTGCTTTTACAGACGAGGAAAATAAATCTTAAGCTGAATTCACCCAAAGTTGAGAATCTAGGAAGAGGTACAGATAAGAACTGAATTCCTATCTTTTTGTTTCTGTGCCATCCACTCTACTGCACATCCTAGGTCACAATGAGAAGTGTTTTGATTTCTAAGGATACACCTCTCCTCTACTGATACTAATAAACAAATTGATGATTTTATACATACCCTCTTCCCCCATGCTAAATAGCAACCCAAATGTGAATCCTCAACCCCTTCATAATTTACCACTTAATATGTAGCAGACAAATTTCTATATGCTCTTTATTCACTATCGCAACAATCCTGCTCTATGATTTCCCCCCTCATCCTAGCTAAACAAGGAGCCTTCTTGCACTGTAGCGTGTGACTTCTTATCACATTAGTTCAGAGTAGGCTCCATTATTGAGGTGACAGATGACCAGTCTCAGTGCCCTAACACCTCAGAGATAGCTTTCTCCCCTACCTATTCTGTGTCTGCTGCAAACTGGGTGGCAGCGAGGGAGATTCTTCTCCAATCTGTCTGTACTCTGGAATCTCAGTTGTCACAGCCACATTTACCAAGAACGTTGGTGATCTTGTGGCACAGAGGAGGAGGAGGAGGAGGAGAGAGAGACAGAGCTGTGGAGGCCACGCTGGTTCCCCAGGGAAAGAGACACAAGTCACTGTACTCCTCTTACCAGTCAGATCAGTTCCTAGGGCCAGCCTGACACTAGAGCAAAGAAATGTAATTCTCACACCAAAAGAGAACAGCACATGTTTCCTAAGCTCACAGCCTTTAATTATGAATGTGTGTCGTGTCTCAGTGGCATATTCATCTCTTCATTGGGTGAGTCAAAGAAACCTGCAGAGAGACTGGGAATTAGAGATAGCAAAGGCTAGACAAACAAGCTGGGAGAAATTCTCTCCAGTGCTACGTTAGCGGCTTCTACACCGGTGACCTCTGATATTCTTGAAAAGACCTGAGTCTTTTCAAAACCAGGTTTCTTCACATGCATTACTTTTTTCCTGAAGTGGATTTTAGTCATGATCAGTGGGAAATTTATAGGCTGCCCTGTTGCCTTTTTGAATATAGAATTTATATTTAGAAATTGGAATCGCTTTCTCTGATGTCAGTTATGCAGCTGATTTTTTTTTAATGTGTGATGTGAGCAAATATGGATTGGAACTTTCAACACAGCGCAAAGAAAGAGCCGGCCCATCTGTCTCTTTCAGACTCGATTAGGGAAGGTTGTGCAGACACTTTTAGTATGGACTTAAAATTAAGGTTAAGTCACTTTGCAGCCAGCCAGCTACCATACATTTATTTATTTTGAGGGTTAGTGTGAAACAAATCGAAAAGGTATACACATTTCCAAAGACCCATTATGTTGCTACTTGAAAACCACATCTACTTTTCAGTTGCAGAGGAAATGCATTTTCAGACTCAAGCATGTTTTCCTCCCCTGACTTTGGTGATAAAAATTCTGAAGTGGCTAACAATTCTGTTACTTGTAGTTAATGCTACTGGTAAGAACTGAACATGCTATCAGGAAAATTTCTTTTTACTATCAAACACTGTATAAGTTAAAAAAAAATATGTGTCACAATATAAATGTCATAAAGAAAGTTTAATAGTATATAAGAAAAAATCCCATTTATTGTATGATTTTTAATAATTAGTCCAAGAGACTGTTCTATAAGTGACTGAGCTATTAAATAAATGATGAGAAAGTATTAGATCAGCCTTATTTTTCTCCATGTCACATTTGCATGGGATGTACACACATACTCCTATCAGATAGTCAATAACAGAGTTGCACATGTGTGTGTCAAGTAGTGTCAATCCTTAGCATTTCACATTTTGCCAGACCGAAAGCTTTGAAGTTGATCTCATATTATATTGATACTATACTGATATTATCCTAAATATAACTTGAAAGACCTTTATAGGCAGTGATTTTGCACCATTAAGCAGCAAATGATAGTCATTCAGTGGAATGGAGCCAAGGCATGTGTGAGAAAGGGAATCTGTAGATTCCTCAGCTTATGGTCTTGCAGCGTTTGTAGAATGTGGGGACCAGTGGCTCTCAGCAGGGCATGCTGAACCTAAACAACATCATAAAGCCAGTAACTGAGAGGCAGATCTGTTCTCTCTAGCATGGTTGAAAAGATGCCAAGCAAATCCTTAATATCACTGATGCAGAAACATTTTAAAAGGAAAAAAGAGGAAATTCCAGGTAAGAGTGAGTCTGTGAAGCAAGCTGCTTTTGGTAGAAGGAACAGGAAAGCCAAAGATGAGCATGTTTCAGGCTCAGTGCTAGGCACGTCACACTTTTAATCTCCACAGTGATTCCAGGGAAGATGGAGGATTCTACCTTGCAGGAGGTGGTGGAAAAGAAGCTTAAGGTAGTTGAGTAAATAGACCATAGTTTCAGTTAACATATAAGCAGAGCCAAAGTTCATTAAATCCATTCATTCCTTTGAATAATTTTTTGTTGAGATCTCCTAGACACTTGTTATGGGCACTGAGGTTACTGCACTGAACAGAAGGGAGAACACTTAGTCCTCCTGCAGCTGTATTTCCATAACAAGTAACCATTTTCTATTCTGATTTTAGTGGTGTGAACATCTCTTTGTTTCTATTTGCAAATAAAACATATTAGACCCAACTCCCTGGTACATAAATCAGCTAAAACTACTTGGTTGAGGTTTTGTTAAGGGGCTGGGAGCTCTACATCATCAGCACTTCCCTGGTCTTCTTCAGGTCACACAGACTCTGTCAGTGCCACCAAAATGGCGGACATACCATCAGGCCCAGAAGGTGGATCCAGGTGGGTAAAGGATGAGTGCTAGAATGAGAGTCCTCTCATGATGTAACCAAAGGAGGGTTGGGATGAGGTTTTTCAGAGCGTGAAGAAAATGAGAGAAGGTAAAACCCTCGGGACACTAAATAGACACAGCAGGATTCAGAACTTGAAGAGTCAGTACAAAAGGACAAAAATGCCATGTGTTAGAGAGACCATAAGCTAGGTGGGTGGTGTGTACTGTGGTCCCTGCTCCTTGAGAGGCCGAGGCAGGAGGATCACTTGAACTCAGGAGTTTAAGGCCAACCTAGGAGACATAATAAGACCTTGTCTCAAGAAAAAGGAAGGAAGGAGAGAAAGGGAAAAGAAGAGTTAGAAGGGAAGAAGGGAGAGAGGGAGGACAGACAGCCTATAACAATTGCATTTCATTTATTCTCAGACGTGATTATGAAACTAATAGTTAATGGGCACCGAGCCCTCCGTGGATCTATCCATGTTTGCATGGCGCCAAGTGAGTTTCATTTTTGTCAATTTTCACAACTCCTTGATGAAATCAGTGCTTTTGTTTCCCTAAGAGGTTCATTATTTTTCCCTACCCACCTACTGGTTAGTAAGAGATCAAGTAGACATTTGAGCTCAGGTCTGCTGACCCTGGAGCCCTTATTTGTAAGCAAGAAATTGAGTGCTCTAAACTCAGAGCATAACCTGCGAGCAGGGGGTGGGAATAGGGTGGTGTTTGTCATTCAGACAGAGAAAAGCAATTGGAGAAAAAGGATCTGTATACAGAAGTGGGAAACCGTGGCGTGCAGAGCTCTGCTGGGCTGAATCTCTGCCCGTGTTTGACTGTTACAATTCTGCCTGTGGCAGTTCTTTGCTGTCACTTACTTTTAAAGTTGTGCTTTAAGAGTCTGAGGCTAGATCTCTGGGAATGGGTGATGAGCAAAGCAAATGAGTAAGTAAACGGGCAATGAGTAGGTAAATAAATTAGAAAATAATCCTGGCAGATCCTGAAGTCAAGAGGGACTGAGGCTGAGTTGAAGCATTTTTAATTGTTTTAATATCCACTGTGCTTTTCGCCAGTGTAGACATTAAGTGACCCCCGATACCATGGGCTGGACATAGGGTGCACAGCATGCGGGAGCCCTGGAGGGAGGGGTGTTAAACGCTGGAGATAAACGAGCATTGGCAGGTGCGGCTCGGGAGCTTGGGTGGCATCTGCACCCCTGCAGTGGCACAGCTCTCACCAGTTATGTGTAAGAGCTAATAGTTAAAACTTTCAAATAGAAAAACAAGATTCACGGTCTACATGCAGCATTCCAATTTGAGCATTCGATTAGCAGTGATGTTAATGAGGACACCTTGATTTTCCTGGCTGGTGTGTATATCTTAGTGTGTTTCAATGACAGAAACATCGCGAACAGATCACCAGCCACCCCACCTGGAGTAAGTCCCCTGTCCCTGTGGTTTCATGTCCCTCACTCTCCAGCTCACTCTCAGTCACCATCATTACCCTGTGTTTCTTTGCTTGCGCTTAGGACAATTCGTGAGTATTTCAGTGTGCTTGATCTTGGTGTCTCTCCCCGACTAAAATGTAAATTCTGCAAAGGCAGGCAGCAACATGCCACTTCTGTTCCCAGGTGGATAGACACCAAGGTTCTCACCATGGGAATTTCACGTTTGTCAGATAAACAGATAGACACATGAAATGTCCTCATTAACCTGGAACAGTAAAAAAAATTCCCAATATACTATCAAAATATCATATCTGTAGGTGGTATCTAAAATCTTAAAGGTAGAAAATTTTCTATCATAGCTTTAAGACTTTTATAGAATTCCTGTGCATTCCAGTGAGGTTCTCCATCCTGAAGTGTGGTCCATAAGTGAACTGCATGCTGAAGTTTACTCCCATAGGTCCATAACTGTCCTGGTCCATAAGCAGGAAAAGAGGGCCACTGGGAAATAAACAGGACACTTCCGCCTGAGCACAGGACCAAAGGGTGTTTCCGCCAACACTGACCACTACACTTTACCAAAACTGGAAGAAGGTTGTTTATAGCTTGCAAAGATCTCAGACACAAAGTCCCCAATAGATATTTTCACATTTTAAAGGAACTGAGAAACAAAATTACTTACGCAACATCGCCTCACTGATAATTAAAAACTCTTAGCTATCAAATCAGATCCTGTAAACAAACTTTAGTGAGTCTCTTGTTAAAACGCAAGGTAACTACCTGTTTTTCGAATGAAGTTCTAATTTGATTTCCCAAAGTATATAAAGGCCATATAACAGTTTTACTGCTCCAGAAATTTAAAAAGAACAAAACAAACTAAAACAACCCAATTTTGTCTCATTATACAAGCTAATTTGAAACATGGTCAGATAAGCTGTGTAAAACGTTTTAATTTCTCTAAAATACCGAGAAAAACTTGTTCGTGCCTCTAAAATTTTAGAGATATTTTATGCTTGTTGTTCATCTGACTTTATGTAAGAGAGATTTTTTTCCCTGAGCATTACCTGAAGAATATATAAATAATGTTTAAATACATGTCCTTTAACCCAGTCATATAAATTTGTGGCCTGTACGATGTGGGTTATTTCTCTTCTGGGATCATCTGTTTTCATTGATTTTTTTTCACTTTTGGACCAAGTTGTCACTTGAGCACTTTTGAGCGTATCTGGAACCATCTCCCTTTTTTTGTTCTCCATTTTTTATCCCCTTGGAATTAAAAAATCATCAGTCTGATTTTAGTGCTCATCTGATAAGTGACAGAATACACAATGCTGGAAACGATCCAGGCACACAGTCTCCTAATGTCCTCCTCCTCCACCAGATGGTCAGTGTGAGGTCTGCTTTCTGGGCGTCCCCGGTTTGGAGCCGCTTCCTGCATCAGTGCTTTATTGCAACTGGTGGTGATACGGTTGGAAGAGTAACTCGCAAAAGCAGATGACACGATGGTCTAATTTATACACATAATTATCTGTAACCAGGCAAACTACTCCAATGCAAAACTAATTTCTGCTGCCTTCAAAAAAGGAGGGGGTGATGGAAGAGCCTTCCTCTCTCCTGGCCTCATTCATTTTATATCACGATAAATTCAGTCATTGTTCGTAGAATAAGTCGCACGCCTGCTTCCATTTCCTGTAATAGCTCTGCAGGATGGACCTCAGCGTGCATGAAAAGGTGGGATGTTTGCAGCCTTGGCAGCCTGCAGTGACCTTCAGAAGCCGTGAGATGCTCCGCTGGCTGGAGGAACAATTGAACTGACACCAGTGAGTGCAGCAGACACCGAGGTAAACTTCCCGGATTGAAAGCTGTTAGCAGTAGCTCAGATGAGGAGGAAGGAGAAAGGATGTCACTTGGCGTGATGTTTCTGTGCAAAAATTAAAATGAGTGAGAAAAATTCAGATAAGAAAGCATTGTTTTCATTTTCTTAAAAAGCCTAAGATAGTTACAATCTGGATCACGGACTATAGCCTGTTGGAAAACGTACAAGAAAATAAAACCTAGACCTTTTCATAATCTAGAGTATGAAAGAACTCATAGTGGTTACGGTGTCTTATAGTTTAAAATGGTTTTCTGCACAAAGCATCAATCAGTGGGTCACATATTTGGAGATTTTTCATATATTTTTTATGAAATGCATATGCTAAATTTGTTAATAGTTGAGCTTGATAATTATTCGAATGGTTAATATTGTATGAAAATAACTTAATGTAACAAGACTCCAGGAGTTTGCTAACAAACTAAAATGACCTCCTAAATCTGTGTTTAGGATCTAGATATGGCAAAACAACTCTGAAACCATATTTTCTTCTTTTTGTAAAGAATGAAAAGAATTGCAGTAGACAGGGAATAGACAGATATGCAAAGTACTATTAACAGTTTTATTAAAATGCTTATAAATGAAACTAAAATAGTTATAAAACTATTGTAACTATGGATGCTTGCATAATCTACACACAAAAATTTATCTGCACAAATAAAACTCCTTTTACATCCACAAATGCCCTCTTGCTCATATGTTGCCCAAGACTTTAAGTTCTTAATTTTACATTAAAAAGTATCATTGTAATTACATTAGCACTAAGAATATTGGGGGCATAGAGGCAATATAATACCACGATATTAGGAGTACCTTCATTTAATTTTGATTGGAAAAGTATACTCCTAGGATGTTTTGCAACTCTCAGGAGTTTTTTCCTTACTTGTTCTTCTTTAGTTAGTGACCTACATAAAATCTATGCCAAGTTGTAAATCTCAAATTTCTAAGTGCTCGGCATAAATAAAACATGAAATTGCAGGTTTTCATGTGCACATACTGCCTTTCTATGATGAACACATATGTGGAAGAAAAAAATGGAAAGGATATTCAGTTACTTTAGTTCTTCTAAATATTTTTGATCATATTCTCTTGGAAATTTTATGAAACTTGGCCCTGGCATGCACACAGAGACATACTGTTTTTAATTTCCGAGTATTTGCCAACTCTGTCTATGAATTTCCAAGGATTTCTTGGGCTCGTAGGAGCAAATAATACAACTCCCTCTTGTTTTCTTCAGCAAATTGCTCAAAAAAGAAAAAACCCTAAACTCCATTCCTTTAAATTGTGAAGCATATGCATAGATTTCAGCTTTAATGATTGCTTTGTATCAGACTTCAGGAAAGCCAGCTTGCTACAGCTGAGTGTCTTTCTTTCTAAGGTGTCAGCTTGGGAGTCATTTCTGTCTGCTTCTAAGGCAGAGGTTCTTAAACTGTGGCATCAGGATGGGTCACAGCAGCCTCATTTGAGAACTTGTTAAAAAATACGTATTCTGGGACATCACCCCACACCTACTGAATCAGAAACTTGGAATGGGGTACAGCCGTTTATTTCAATCAAGAAGACTTGCAGGTGATTGTGATGTGAGCCATCTCCTTGATGCTAATCCCTGTAGCCAAGAATCTATTTTTAATTACTTGATTTCTGTGTGTGATTTTCTATTACTTGATTCTGCACGTTTTTATACGTACATTTTGGTGAACTTGACACATCTGCATACCCATTCATCAAGCACTAGATTCAAGCTGTGAAACATTTTTCCATCTGTCTAGAAAGTTTGCCCGTGTACCTTTGCAGGTAATCTCTAACACCTGCTCTTCGGAAAATTGGATCCCCTTTTAATCACTTTTGATCAGTGTTCATGTTCTAGAACTTCATGTAAACATGATCGCGTAGCCTGTATGTGCTGTGTGTGTTTATTTGATATTTGCTCAGCTTGTTGTGTATCACAAGTTCATTTTTTCCATACCACAGTTGTTTATCCAATCATTGCTATTGGACATTAGGATTGGTTACAGTTTAGGGTCACTGTGAAGAAAACTGCTATGAACATTCTTTTACAGTCTTTGTGTGTGTGTGTGTGCATGTTTTTATTTACCATAAATAGGATTGGGATTGCAGGATCACACAGTCAGTGTACCTTTACCCTCACAGCTACTCTCTAGCCAAACTAATTGGTTGCTGAATTCCTATAAGAAACACCAAAGTTCTGTCTCCATCCACCTAATCACCAAAATTGGATGCTGTTGGTGTTTTGTTGTCATTGTCATTTTTAAATGTTTTCCCCTGCAAGGACTGTGGCTTTAAATTCCATTTCTTTTTGTGTGTTTGCTGGTCATGAGTTTATCTCTTTGATGAAGTGTCTGCTAAATTATTTTGGCCATTTTTAATTGAGTTACTCTTCTCATTATGATTCGGCTTTAAGTTTTTATTATATTTAGTTTCTGGACATGGACTTTTCTGTCATTACATATATTGTAAGTATTTTCTATCAGTCTGCATTTTTATTTTCTGGGTATTTCTTAAAAATCAGAGCTTAAATTTTAATTAAGTCTAATTTATCAGTTTTTAACTGCTTTTAACTTTATCACTGCTTTTAACTTTATTGCATTTCAGAAAACTTTATCGAAGGATTTTTCTTCATTTTATTGAAAGTGAGCTATATTTTTAGCATATGTATTTATCAATGTAAATATTTTGCATTTCTATTTAGCCCTAACAATATTTTGTATATGGTATGTGATATGCAAACCAATGTTTTTTGTTTTTTCCTATGTGGATACATAGTTGTCTCAGCACATTTATTGAAACTTCAGGCAAGCATTTGCTTTTACTTTTCTAAAATAATTTGCACTAGTTTTTAGAGTTTAAGACACTTTTCTATTATCCTTTGATTTTGAATAGTGGCTCTATTAAATACTACTGCTTTACAAATGTAAATAAAAAATACAGCTTCAGTATAAGTCTAAATATAAGTATTAGTTTGGCCCAAGTTTCAATAGAAAAAGGAAAATAAACTACTTTTAGGTAGAACTCTACCTCATTGAATGGTGAATCTGGAACTTTTCAGTAGCATCTCATATGTTAATGAAAAACATTATTTAATGAACAAAAAGAAAATACTGCTAGTTTTTCAATGCTTAATTGAAAGTAAAATGTCTTAGATAATGAAATATTTAGTAAACTATGTATTGATTTAGTTAGGCCACAGAAACTATTTTACTTGAAGTATCTTTTCAGTTGTAGCAGTTTTAAAAATAGCTTTTTTAAAATGCTGTAATAGAAACATGTTTATTAGAGAGAGTAATTAAAATCAACTATATTCTTCTCAGAATATTAACCCTTGATATGTTCTTCCAAATGTAAAATCACAGAAATCAAAGTGGAAACATTTTCTAGTTGTAATTATTGCCCTAGATGTCTCTGTATCTTGCTGATTGAAGATCTGAATAATTTACAATCTGAAAGTAAACCAGAGAGCTGGTTTTATTTTTCCAGGGCTTTTGAAGACTTTAAAGAGTTTATGCGTGTGGAACTAGATGAAAATTTCTGTCACACTCTCCTGTCTTTGAAAATTGTGAGAAGTATAATCCTATCACTAATACCTCTGGAAAAAGAAAAAGTTCCACTGTCCAGAATTTTTCCTTACCCAGCTGCCTCCATGACCATTGCCATGTCATGGAGTGATCTTCTATCCGTTTATGGAGTGCTACATAATAAATGCACTGAGTAGCCTTGTAGCTCGGCACCTACATGGGATGTGAAGACTTGAAAGTCCTTTTGGACATGGGAAGTCTGGTGTGGCACTGAGTCTAAGTCTGCTGCAGAGACTAGGACTTTGGCTCTTTTCTGGCCATCCAGCAGGTCCCTTGGCTGCTGTAATATGGTGGAGGAGCTCACATACGGGGCTTGCTTGACTCCTAAGGTTCTGTCCTCTGCACCTTCCCATACGCACCTTCCGGGAAGGCCTGTTCAAAAGTATAGTCAGTGCAAGTAAACGTGAAGACCATTTTCTTTAGATTTTTCGTATTTACGAAACAAGAATTGGGAAAGAGTTCTGGCAGGCAATATTTCACAGAGAAGGTATTTTCAGTTTAAAATGGCTAACAATCTTTGACCCAAAGACAAGTGTAGTGCCGCATGTTTCAGTGTTTTATGTCTCCTATTAAAATGTGAACATTGTTTACACTAAAGGATATTTAATGTTTTCAGCCCAAGGTTACTGCTTGATTCATTGAGTAATATAATTAGAAAAATATTGACAGATTTGATTGTCAAGTTACTTTCATATTAGAATTTTTCACCTATTAACTGCTTAAATCTATATCCTGGGCAACTCTATTTGCCCTTTTGCTTAAAAGTTTCATTTATTTTCTGCATATTATTTTATTGGAAATTTTGTTTCCTCTGGTGCTTATATGTGTATTCTGCGAAGGAGTTTTTATAGTGTGGTCAGGGAAATCACAATGACCAGCACCCACTAGGTAACTTTAGGAAATCACCGTCCTTAGCCCCTCTCTTCCTAGTCTGTATCTGTACAGGTAGGGCTGGATTCTACATTACAGTCACATCCAAAGTGACTGTTATACTCTCCACAGTTTAAGAATCAGTGCTGTGTGAGTAACTTTTTTGTTTTTGTTTGTTTGTTTGCCTCCTGCTTGCCAGTTAACACGATTACCTCTTTATCTGAAAGGAAGGTGTTTGTTCTCTTCTTTCACACCTGCTTGACTCTGAGAATAGCTGTGTCTCAACTACCAGGGAGCAAGAATATCTCTACTGGGCATCTTACCTTGGCATTTTACAGTTTTATTGGCATGGGGGAGCTTTGGGAAAATTGCCTCATAAACCGGTTCTCTGATTCACTTCTTACCTGAAATTTGTGACTTTCTGATTTAGGAATGGGACAGTCCAGGGGTCTAGGAACCTCTAGTTCTAAGTCTACACACTGAAGGATCTGTTACTTTCTGCCTTCATGTGTAAGTCTTCAGGGAGATGTGCAGTAACCGTGAAACTGGACTTATCCTTCTATGTACACAAGTCATCAAGGACAAGAATATTATATTTAAGGGACGTATGACAGAGGAGACTTTAAATTCATTTTTTAAAAAGTTTGATTTACTCTTAGTATACTCCTACACTTACTAGCATTTAAATTTTCAATTTAAAATTTTAATAAGCTTTTACTTTGATCAGTTTTAAATATTTTTCTTTAAATGAAGACTTCCATTAATGACAGTTCCTCCATATGAGCAATATCAGTTTATAAAAATTTTGCCTAATTAATGTGTAGTTATCTGCTTTCTGAAGCAGTCACTTCTAAGCATTCATTATATGACTCAAGTCATTAAATTTTTCACTGCATCAATCCTATTGCAAATTGAGTAATTCTTAGTTATGAATTTCAGTATTATGTGTACCCAAATCATCAAAGTCCCCAAATAATTTCAGTCAAAAACAATGTGAAATAAGTAAGTAATAATATCTTTAAAAATAAATTTGAATTCACCTTGCACTAGTATTAATTAAAATGGTA
Source organism: Cavia porcellus (assembly GCF_034190915.1). Classification (NCBI taxonomy): domain Eukaryota; kingdom Metazoa; phylum Chordata; class Mammalia; order Rodentia; family Caviidae; genus Cavia; species Cavia porcellus. Next base: position 77,440,918 of record NW_026947490.1, read on the forward strand.
ATCCAAGTTTTCTTGGATGTTACTATCAGTATTTTATTATCCATTTAAAGAAAGCAAATTGCGTCTCACTAATAAATGCCAATTCATCTGCTTTTTGGTTTAAATGCAAACATTTTCCGTCTCTTATCTTTACAAAGAGATAAATAGAAATTGCATGTTATGCATTACTTTACACAGGCTTTAAAATCAAAATTATTTTAGCACGTCTCTGAAAACTTATTTTAGCTCAACATAAATGGATTCAATTTTTATCCTAATTTATGCATTAAATTTTAGTATAATAGTAAAATTTTTAGACATTTTTATTTTGGAAAAATAGGGGTTCATTATAGTTCTCAATGCCAGTGTAACCTTTAATACATTGGTATCCGAATAACAAAGTGCATGTTGTGGTGATATACATGCAATTGTTCAAATATAATTGAACCAGTGATGCAACAAGTAATGATGAGAAGGATGTCTTAGCAAACTTGCCCTGGACTGTAGTGTAAGTGTTCAAGACTCAAAGCTTTGTATTTCTTCTGAGAACGTGGAATCTTAATTTGGACCTTCTGTGCTAACAGTAATGCAAATCAGTTTTCTGTAACCGTGGCTGAGGAGCTCTTTCGGAATACAACATAGTGAGATCCTAGTGTGGTTCTTGCCTCTGTGCCCTCTGCCAAGAACCTACCAGTTGCTGCTATTGCTTGTACTGTGGTGGTCAGAATCAAAGTTCGCAAAAAATAAATAGATATTGAAATGAACTTTTTTTTTTTTTTTTTTTTGTCTTTTTAGTTTTTATCGGTACCAGGGGTCGAACTCATGACCACACACTTGCAAGGCAGGCACATATGCCACTGAGCTAAACCCCCAGCCCCTGAAATGAACTTCAAAAAAACACAATCTTTTTCCTAACATGAGTGCCTTAAGTAGGGTGTATTTCGCATCCATGGCCTCTCATGATGGTGACTTGTAACTAAAAAAGAAACAGGGTTCACTAGGTTTATGACTCATGTTATTAAGCCCACAGGGTTCCAGTATTATAAAGCATTTAATACACTTTTAACTTGAGTACTCAAATAACACTTCTCAAATATAACTTGTGACGGTGACTGGGTATGTGTCTGATGGAATAAACACCCCATACTTACTTCTTTTTTTTTCTAACCTCGGATATGAAAAATCCTGTAATCACATTGACAGGTAACAATGTATAGCAAGAATATAAGAGAATGCATGAGAAGCCTGAGCCACAGTCTCATGAAATCTGTGTTCACTGTTAGGACGGTCTCAGTAATATGGAGGCGCTCTTTGTTCTGTTCATTAAGTTCACATTTGAATTGATGTGTAAAAATCCAGTGAATAGCCTCATACTGACTGCCATGAATTCATGCTAAGAAGAATAGTGAGAGGAGGCATGGGAAGCTCTGTCTAGCAATGTGTGCACTAAAACAGTCAACGTTACTAGATCCATGAAACCTGAACCTGTGAGTGCAGTGCTCCTGACAGGTTATGTATTGAAATGGAAAGCCTGCACAGGCACTTCTAAGGCACACCAAAACGCAAAGATAGGCTTAGCGGAAAACCCTGTAGGGACTGTTGAGTTGCTAGCTGAAATAGCCACTTTCTTGGAACAAAATATTTACTTGAAAAAACTGTGAACCACTAAGCTATTGTTAATCACACGTGGACATTCTATGGATGTTTTCTCAAAAATAAACAAAATGAGCCTGTCATTTCTAGAAAACCAATTATAATATTTATTTCCTGTGACAGTGTTCAAAATTTCAAATAAAAGTATTAGAAATTTTGTATATGCCACAGCTTTTTGGTAACATCACTGACATATCTTTGGATAATGAATTGTTTCAACGTTTGGAAGATCTTCAGAACTCAGTGCAACATTTTGCAAATGGCCCATTCATGGTATGAAGACTTATGCTTGGTAAAAGATTCACTCAAAGTCAAAGACAGACCAGTGGAGTTCATGTAATTGAGTACATCAATATGGTTTGAGATTCTATAACTTAGTAAACCTTTGAGAATCTATTACTTGTCAAGTTTTGATGTAGTATGAAAGAAATATGCCCACAATTCTCTGAAAAGGCTAATAAATTAATTTTTCTTTGTCCAATTGCATATCTGTATGAATGCTGATATTTTTATTTATGTCAATCCAGACAATATATTGCACTAAACTGAATATCAAAATATTTGTGACAATCCTGCTGTCTTACGTTTAAGCCAAACTTAAAGAGATTTGCAAAAACTAAAAAAAATCTTTTGTGTGATTCTTTGCTTTGAAGGTGTCCTTATTTTTATAAATATATTGTCCACATTACCTTGTAATAATTGATCCATTATTTCTAAGTGGATCAATATTTTCAGAACTCTCAAGTTAAATCTCTAATGTTTTAAAGATCTGTACATATATAACCTGGTGCTGACATATTGCTCAGGTAGAAGCACCAGTTTGTCACCAGTGAGGTTCTAAGTTTAACCTCTAGCACTATAAAAGAATAACAGTGATACATGTAAGTTATGTGAACAAAAACTTCAGAAGCCAGAGTTTGAAGATTGTTGATATAAATCGCAAGATGAACATGGAGAAAGCTATTGAAGTGAAAAATAAAAATTCTTTAACCACTCGAAGTTTTTATTTCCCTCAATGTAGAGCATAGATGCATTAAGAATTTACATGGTTACATCACAGACCTGGCAACCAGCAGGCAGGAGGAATTCAAGTGCCTGGCTCCTCCTGGCAACATCAGAGGGACCAGGTGATCAGGGGAATGCAAGCCACAAGAGGCCCTGACTAGGGCACACATAGTGAATAGCTGGGACTAGTGAAGTAAAAGTGTCCAAAGCAACATTAACAGTATGAGCCAACAAGTGGTAAGTTAGTTGGAACAGAAGGAGGTGTGTGGGGCTGAGCCCCTTTCATTTTTATTTTTGTTTTCATTTTTCTTTTCCTTTCCTTTTTTGTTTTCTTTTTTCTTACCTTGTTTTCTTTCTTTTTGTCTCTTTTCCAAATGGTTGGGGAATACTCCAGCCACAAAATCTAATCCATCGCTCACAGCCAGGGATAAAGTTCAGATAATCCCTTACTTACTGCTTTATTCTTTCTTTTCTGCCCTGCCTTTTAGTTTTCCAAAGTATGTGTCATCATTCTTTGTCTTGTAGCTTTGTTTCTACTTCCTTTTCAGTTATTTTCGATTTATCCATCATCCTAAAATTGCCCTACAGAGGGTAAAATCATTCCATCAAGGGGAAACACATTGCATACAAACTCCCAATTTATGATCGGTTCTGTTACATAACTGTAGAGATTGATCTTATAGTTCATGATACAAAATTAATAGTTAGCAAAGTGTCAGTTTCTGAACTATGTTTGATGCTATAGTTATTGCTAACTATACTACTTTAGCTAAGATGTTATATCTGTTGTAATCAGTTGTTCTCCCTTCTGTAACAATATGGGAAATTCCGGGGTAATAACCTCATTATCACAGCTCAAAACCAGAGGACTAGAGATTGAGTCAAACAGAGACCAACACTTTACTCTTAATAAATTGGGAAGACAGATTCTTGTGGCAGACATAAACCAAGATCCTCCTACAAACAGAAGACATTCCTGAAAATCAAATTTTTACTAGAGAGGTCTTGACACTAGTGATACAGCTATCTGATACAAAAACTTAAAAGAATCAACACAGAAAATGAAATAAAAATTTTTTGAAATAGAAAATGATAAGATGCAAGAACAAAATGCAATTTGAAACCTCCAGCCCACTCAGAACAAGTCTAGCAGACACTGAGATAAAGGAAAATGGTAGACAGGCACTTGAAATTTCTACAGTGATAGCAACCAATTTTGCAAGCAATGATAGCAATCGAAGAAATTTCTACAATGATAGCAATGAATGTTGCAACCAGTGATAACAACCAAAGAAACAAACTCATTTGGCTATAGAAGAAATGAGCTCAGATAAAATCTTTCAGATAAGAAAAAGAGAAGACAAAAATAATGGGATTTCTCAATAAATCTAGAGTAGACATAAATTTTAAAGAATAGAGCATAGAAAACCAATGGAAACCTTGAGTTAACAATGTAAGAAAGAATTAGAATGCGTGAAATATGTTCAAACATATCTAGGAAATAAAAAATTCCATTGAAAGCTGACAAAACTGCTTGAACAAAATTGAAGATGGACTTTCAGATCTTGAAGAGAGAATTGCAGTTAGCAACTAGGAAAGGAAAGATCTCTTAAAAATAACAAGGCATCAAGAAATAACAATTCAGCTGATGCAAGATGATGCAAAGAGAAACAATGCAATCCTGGTAGTCATCAGTGCAAAATCAGGAGTCAACACAAATGGCATTAAAAGACTATTCACAGAAGTAATAGAAAATTTGCCAAGCATTGGAACAGAATCTAAAACAGGTAAATGAGGCATATAGGACTTCAAACAGCCATGAACAAAATAAATCTTCACTTAGGCATATAATAATCAAGATCCCAGGAATTCTGTACAAAAATAATTCTAAAAGCTGTTAGAGAAAAGCAACCGATCATCTATAAAGGAAAGCCCATTAGAATCATGGCTGACATCTTAACAGAAACTCTCACATCAAGAAGAACTTGGCATGAAGTATTTCTAGCCCTGAAAGAAAAACAATTTCCAGCCCAGATTCATGTACTTTGAAAAACTGTCTTTACAAATTAATGGAGAAATGAGATATTTGCATGAAAAAACGTCAACTGAAAAAATTCATGACCACCAAGTCAATCCAACAGAGTATTGAAAGGTAATCTAGACAGAGATAAAAATGACCACAGTTACCAGAACAACAACAGAAAAAAATCACCACGCATGACAAGCAATTAAACGGGAAAACAAGGGACCCAACAGCAGGAAAATAATATGACAAAGATAAACCAATACATATTAGTTACAACCACTAATGTAAGTGACTTCAATTCACCAATCAAAAGAAAAAGACTGGGAGAATAGATCAAGAAAAAGAGCCAACTGTGGTACCTATTACTGTTACCCTAGTAACCTGCTGTGAAGTCCTGTACCAATTTCACTACACTGTCTAAATTGGCTTTCTTGTGTTGTGTTCTGTTGTACTTTACTACCTTCAAAATTTAAAAAAAATGTTTAATTTAAAAATTTTTATAAAAAAAGATCCAACAGAATGCTGTATACAAGAAACATACTTAACTCAAAAAGAAATTCATAGACTAAAAGTCAAAAGATGGAAAATAATGCTTCATGCAAAAGAAAACCAGAAAAATGCAGGTGTAGTTATTCTGCTTGCAGGCAATGTGAGCATCAAACCAAGAATTATCAAAAGAGATAAAGAAGATCACCATGTGCTTAGTGCAAAAATTCAAGAGAAAGAAAAATCATAAATATATATGCAGCAAATATGGGAGCACCCAACTATATAAGAAAAATATTAATAGACATGAAAAGTCAACCAATAACACAATTGTAATGGGTAACTTCTTAGCCCATTATCACAAAGAGATCAAATAGACAAAAAAAAAAAAAAAAAATCAGTGAAGACATTCTGGAACTGAACCAGATCCGTGAACAAATAGACTTGGTAGACATTCTCAGAGTGTTGCATTCAACATCAGAATTCTCCCTACCTCCATATGGGACAGTCTCTAAAACAGACCATATTCCAGCCCATAGAACATGCTAAAGTCAGTGCAAAGGAATTGAGGCTGCTTCATTTGTATTATCTGATAATAGTGCAGTGAAATTGGAAATTAATGTCAAGAGAAACTGCAAAACTTAAACACATGCCAAGTAACTGCCCTCCTGAACAGCTAATGGGCCACAGATGAAATTAAAGAACTTAATACCTACATTTAAACAAAAATGCAGATACAACCTGTGGGACTCCACAAAAGCAATCTTACAAAGGAAATACATAGATCTGAATTCCCATCAGAAAAAGAGAATGAGCACAAAGAAACAACCTAATGTTGCACCTCAGGCTTCTACAAACCGAAGAGCAAGTCAAGCACAGAGTCTATTCAAGGGAGGAAATTATAAAGGCCAGAACAGAGGTTAATGCAATTGAAACTACAAAAACAATACAAAGAAACAATGAAGAGTTGGTTCTTTGAAAGAATAAATGAAATTGATAAACCCTTAGCCAACTTTGTCAAAACGTAAAAGCAAGAAAAGCTCAAATTCAGACAATTAGGAATGAAAAGGGTGAAGTCACTACAGATTCTGTTGAAATTCAGAACATCATCAATGGCTACTTTGAAAATCTGTATTCACACAGGGTGGAAAACAGAGAAATGAACAGATTCCAAGATGTATAGGAATTACCAAAGTTGAATCAAGAAGACACTAAAATTCAGACTAGCCCGATGTCAGTCAAAATTGAAAATGTAGTTTAAAACAATAACAACAAAAAAAAAAAAACTCAGGTGATGATTCATTCTAAAAGAAATTTAAAGATTTAATACCACTACTCCTCAAACTCTTTAATGAAATTGAAAAGGAAGCAATACTTCATAACTCATTTCTGGAGCCAAGAATTACCTTGCTACCAAAACTAGAAAATGACCCAAACAGAAAAGAGAAATACAAGCCAGTCTCCCTAATGAACATGGATACAAAAATCCTCAGTAAGATACTAGCAAACAGAATACAGCAAATCATCTAGAAGGTTATGTAACATCACAAAGGGGGATTCATTCCAAGAATGCAGGAATGGTTTAACATATGCAAATCAATAAGTGTAGCATAACACATCAACAGAGCCAAGGGTAGAAATCACATGAGCATCTCAATAGATGCAGAAAAAGCTTTTGACAAAGAGCAACACGTATTTATGGTATGAACCCTATAGATATTATTGTCTAAGCCTGTGTCACATCAGGTTGCTACAAATGGGAGCGAAGGGGAGGCAGAGGTGGATTCTATGCTGTTTCTCCTCGGCCAGCAGGAAGTGCACTGGCACACACCTGGAAGTAACCTGACCTTGATGTTGTTTGACTTTGCAGGCCTGGGACCAGCAATCCGGCTAACTATCTAGAGGATAAAAATATGTAATCTAGTAAGAATTGTGGATTTCCTACAGTTCTATTTTTTGTTTCATTTTATTGTTCTATTTTACTCCCTTTATAATAAAAAAACTACAAAATTGGAATATATGGTATTTACCTCAATCTGATAAAAGCTATCTGTGAAAAACCAACAACTAACATCCTACCAAATGGACAAAAACTGGAAGCTTTCACTCTAAAATCAGGAACAAGACAAGGATGTCCACTATCACCATTCCTATTCAATATAGTTTTGGAAATATTAGTCAGGGCAATTAACAGATAGAAGTAAAGGGAATAAGAGAATAAAACAAGAAGTTAAATTATCATTGTTCTCAGATGACATGGTACTCATAGAAGATCCCAAAAACTGAACTAAAAGACTTCTAGGTTAATAACCAGCTTCCGTACTGTAGCTGGATACAGAGTCTATACTCAAAAATCAATAGCATTCCTGTACACAAACAAAAAATTTGCTGAGAAAGAAATTAGTACAATCACACCCTTTACAATAGCATCCAAAAAAAGAGAAATACTTAGGAATCAATCTAACAAAAGAAATTTTACAAATCTCTGTATTGAAAATTAGAGTATTTTGAAAAAGGACATTAAAAAGGATACCAAAAAGTGGAGAGATATCCCTTGCTCATGGACAGGAAGAACCAACATAGTGAAAATGGCCATTCTTAAAACTGTTATATAGCTTTAATGCAATGCTGATCAAAATACCATTAACCTACTTCACAGAATAAGAGAAAACATTTCTAGTACTCATTTGGAAACAAAAGAGACCTAGAATAGGAAAAAAAAAAATCAGTTCTAAGCAACAAAGGCAAGTTAGGAGGCATCACAATCCCTGACTTGAAATTATACTACAAAGCTACTGTGATAAAATCAGCATGGTATTGGCAAAAATGGACCTGAGGTTCAGTGGAACAGATTAGATGATGCAGATATAACTACAAAGATACTTAGCCATCTTATCTTTGTTGAAAGCATCAAACATGCTCACTGGAAGAAAACCTTTTCAATAAATAATGGTGAAAAAAACTGGCTTTCTACAGGCCAGAGACTAAGACTATACCCAGATCTATCATCATGCACTAAACTAAAGTAAAATCTGGTGAAATAACTAAATATTAAAATGGAACCACTAAATCTACTGGAAGATAAAGTAGCTAGAAATCTTCCTGACATAGTGATTGGCCAAGAGGTCATGAACAAACCCCAAAATACATATGAAATATTTCAAAAAATCAACAACTGGCATCTCATTAAGAATTTTTGTGCATCAAAAGAAGTCACAAAGTGAAAAGAACCCACAGGAGGAAAATATTATAGCTGATTGTCCCTCAGACAAAGGACTTAAAACCTATAAATAATTGAAAAAACTCAGACCCCCAAATTGAAAAACCCAATCCAAAAAATGGGCATCTGAGATGAATACACACTTCTGAGGTGTAGTAATACAAATGGCAAATAAATGTATGAAAAAATGTTCACTATCATTGGTCATTCAAAAGATGAAAATTCCAACACTGAGATTATATCTCATTCCAGAAAAAATGGCTATCATCAAGAAATTAACCAATCACAAATGCTGGTGGGGTGTGCAGATGAAGAAACCCTTTTCCACTATCGGCGAGCAGGCAGACTGGTGCAACCAATGTGGAAATCAAGTGGAGATGCCTCAAAAAGCTAGAATTAAAGGTCCCATTTGACCCAATTATTCCCTTTCTGGGTAAATTCTTAGAAGAATTAAAAACATCATACCTCAGTGATATGTATGTATCTGTGTTTAAAGCAGCACAATTTGTAATAGCCAAATCCTGAAACAATCTGAAAGCCCATCAACTGAGGAATGTGTATAAAAAGTGATGTGGTATTTTTAAATAATGCAGTACTACTCAGCTGTAAAGACGTATACACTAGAGTCTTTTACAGATAAATGAATCCAACTTAAGACCATACTCACAAGTGAAATAAAGCGGTCTCATATGTGTAAGCAAGGTATTGTCTCCATAATAAAAGAAGCTGAAAGAGTAAATATGACACAAAATATTCAATAGATACTATGCAATGGGAAGAAACTGTCCAAAAGGAAAGAGAAACTAAGGTGGGAAAAGGAAAAATTGAAGAAAAGGAAAGCAAATAGTGATATTTTATATATATATATATATATATATATATATATATATATATGATAGAATAATTACACTATTAATTTCTATTAGTTCACTGAAAAGTTTGTTCTTCTGTTGTTTGATCATTTTTTATGCCTGCCTTATAATCTGAGCAACTATTTTGAAGATAACAGTATCCAATATAGTAACGAGTCCTAGGCTCCTACTACCTTGTTTTGAAATTTTGTATCTTTTTTATTATTGATTTTTCTCTTTAAAATATAATTTTAAAAAAATTCAAAAGTGTATTCACATTAAAAACAAAAAATAAGACCTCTGATAGCAGTCATATATATATATATATATATATATGTATTATATATATGTGTGTGTGTGTCAAAAACTTTACTAGAATCCTTCTGCTTTCTTTAATAGCCCTGTAAACAAAATTAAATAATTTTCTTCTATAATCATATTTTTATGTGAATACTATGGTTAAGAAAATTAGTTTTACATTACATTAGACATTCAAGAAAGTATCACAGATCCTTAATATGTGATACTATATGAATAGAACTTACCATTTTTCTTCTGACTGCAACCTTATAAATAGAAGAGCTTGATGTGGATCTTCCTTTGAACTGACTTTTGAGGAACTGCTGAGTATAGACCAGTTGGAAATACTTCTGATATCTTTCATATTTCCCAAGACATTCGTATCAGTTACTGGGAGATGACCGTGCATATCGAAGTGGTGACTAAATCCTGAATTATTTATTTCTTCTCTTAGTTCTCTGCCGAATCATGTCACTATTGCATCCTGTCTTTCCTGTGGTTTGGTGAACTCTTCAGTGATACCCATTTTGATAATTGTTTTTCTTAGTCTTCTTGACATCTTGATTTGGAAAGACCACCTTGCAGTTCTTAAGAGATAGGCACAGTCTCAGTGAAAGCTAGATTACTGCTTTATAAAAGTTAGATTACTGCTTTATAAATAACTACATGCAGTATTATATGCATTTCATAAATACACTCACAGTATAATGGTAAAACTAAAGCCAAGCACTTCCAGGTTTGCAGAAGCTACATTGTACCAGATATTTTGGGATGCTTCTCCTCTGCCATGATAAGACTAGGGTAAGAAAGTCCTCTGCAAAATAATAATAATAATAAATCAAAAAAATTCTTCAAGCACTTCTTTTATCTACAGATCTTCAAATCCGGGTTTCTTAAACTATGGAAGGAAAAATAAATGTCAAAATAAGCCATCACTCATGCCTAGAAAGATGCAGAAATATGTTAAAACTTCCATACAAATTTGAAGGTTGTGGAGGCTCCCTGAAGTCCTCAAGTATATTAGATTAAGAATCTGGACTCTAATTTAATACAAAATCAGTGAAGATAGAAAATAGTAGGTTTTGAGAGGAGGAGGAGGAGGAGGAAGAAGAATTAGAGCTTAAGTATATTTATGTTGCAATGACTAAAAATATCTTTAAAACTCCTGAAATACTTTTAGCAAAACCTTCAAAATCCATTCTTATTAAAATATTTATAAAGTCTGGAGCTGAACCCTTTGGTAGCATTGAAGCCAGACTTGTTGAAACTTGGCATTTGCCCAATGTAGAAAGTCCGTTTAACCTGCCAGCTTCTTTCTTTCCATGAATGTAAGGAAGTGATATATACAGAAAAGCAGTTGTTGAACAAATCTCAATTTAAAGAAACTAAACCTTTGAACAATTTAGAACATTGAATTTCCAGAACTCAGTAGGCTTCACGAGGAATAACAGCACGGTTTAGATCATATAAAGCAAAGAGCATTTTAGATCATCAGCAAACCTAACTCACAATACTAGCACTGAAATTCTTCATCATATTCAATTTGTAACATTTTTCAGTTTTACCTGAAAAAGGATTGATGTTTAAACTGTGAATGATGAAGACACCAAATTATTTTTGTGAGAGTTAAAAAATTGGAGGACCAAAGATGTGTCCCATAGGAATGAAGATGACCAGAAAGGATGGAGAAAGACTATCTTTGGCCACTAATTTTTGGCAGGGGTGGACAGTTGAAGCTTACCCAAAACAATACAATATTTTTCTTTCAAGAAAAATATTATGGCCCAAACATCTGCTCTTTGAAATCTTCGTAAGGAATTTTCTTTATTCCATGTTGCTTTTCAGATGTTTTAACTGCTTTTCACCTCACATCTGTATATCTGAATTACTGTCCTAGGTTTTCCTTAAGTAGTAAGTGATTGATAGTCTAATTTTGCTTATGTGCTTGGAATTGGCCATGGTGCAGAAATAAAACTAGGTAAGCTCTATCATTAATAAACTTAAGCGTGACCTTTTTGCATGTGCTGTCATCTCCCATTGCTTTTGCATTAATAATTTTCTGTGGCTTAGAGCAGGCCCAGGTCACTCTTACCTTGAGTCTACTTTTTGAGAATTGTGGTGATTGAAATGAGTGACAGTCTTGTGTTTCTCATGAGCCATTTGAGGTTAAAAATATATGTAAAGACACTCAGGGTTAGCACACATTAAAACAAGCCATTTTCTGCATACTGAAAATAGTTTATAGGCTCCCGTTTGGTGAAAATAAATCCACACCTTTCTGAGTAACTTCAAATATTTTCAAATCTGGAAGAGAGCTCCAGCAAACAGTATGATTTGCAATTTGGATGGCAATTTAGTGAGTCATCAAGGATGTTGAAAGCCAGCGAAGATCTAATAAATACATGCTGTGGCATTGCATTGGAAAGCAATGTTCAATTATCCATGAGGCTATGTTTTTCCTGTAAAAGATTAAGTCTTTAGTTATCTTCATTCTTCTAAATTTGACAGGCATATTCAACTGGAGATAGTAAGCAGATAGGGATGCATGGTTCTAGGAATCTTATCTCAGTTTGACGAGAGCCCCATGAGACAGCTAAGAGCTCAACCCTATGTTCAGCTCCTTTGGAAGCTAGAGGACAAGGAGAGACCTGAAAGTGAGTTCAAGTCAAGCAAGGCTGCATCCCCAGGTAGAGGGAAAAAGGATCCAAGATTTACCATATTTGGGCAAGTGTGGAGTTGAGAGCTGTCATGCTGACGGAATAGGAAGATTGCCTTTGCTTACTTGGTGCGTAAGTATCTAAAATGTGTGTCAGTATCTCTGACACTAACAGTCAATGTAGACCTTGCATGGTGCAGCGAATGGGGCTTTCAAATTACATGTGACCCATTCAGCATGGATCCAACTGGGCTCAGTGTCATTGCAAGAGTTTAACAATTAGCCGGCCTTTGGGAAAATGAAGACACCTTTCCCTCGGTATGACCTTTTAACTTCCCAGGGGAATCATTCTAAACATGAACGTATCAAAGTAGAAAATTTTTCAGCATTGACATTTTAAGAAATCTTGCTTATTATCTGTTAACTTTACTGAGATACAACTTCTGTGGAAAAAAATTCACCCATTTAGGGTGTACAGCACTCGTTCCATGTACCAAGGGTTGTCATCTATTCTACAACCACTACCGATACCGATTTTAGAACATTTTGTTCACACTTGCCTTCCAAAATGCCATCTGTGGATTAGGGTCACTGTCCAGGTTCCTTCTCTGAAAGCTCCCAGCTCTGGACAGCTACTCATCTAGTTTATGTCTTGATGGATTTGCTGATTTGGACATTTTATACAAATGGATATGTGTAATGTGTGTTATTTTCTGACTAGTTCCTGGCAGCATAACATTTCCAGCTTCATCTGCACTGTCTATGCATTCCTTTTTATTTATTTATCTGTTCACACTATATGGATTTTTGTGTTTCCATCTCCTAGCTCTCATAGGTAATGCTGCTGTGAGTGTTCACCTCCAAGTCTCTGTGCACAAATATCACTGTTCTTTGGGTATAACTGGATCATTCAGTAACCTTGTGTTTTGTGTGTTATGTAATTGTCAAATTGTTCTTCAGGGAACTATGCCTTGTTGTAATCTCACCAGCAGTGAATGAGGGTTCCAGTTCCTCTACATTTTTCCCAACAATTGCCATTCTGCCAAGTTCTAGCCATTCTGGTGCTGGTAAAACCATATGTCAGAGTTGGTGGTTGTATTATCCTAACTGCTAAGATTAAAGGGCATTGCTTCATTGCTTATTGGAAATTTGTAGATCTTCTTTGGAGAAATGTGTGTTCAAATCTTTGGTTTATTTTTAAATTGGATTTTTGATTGTTCTTTATATATTTAAAATATTTTATATATCCTAGATACGAGTCCCTTTGTGGATCTATAACTCACAAATATTTTGTAGATTGTCTTTTCCCTTTCTTGATAGCATAAGCGAAAAACTTGCATGTCCTTCTCTACTTCATGTAGAATTTGTATTAAGGTGGAATTTTTGCCTTGTTGGTGATTGAAGCCAGGACCTTGTGCATGCTGGGAAAATGCTAAAACTACTGAGCTACGTCACCAGCTTCCAGTTTTGCTTGATATATTTTAAGTAATGTCTATATTGTAAATGGCTACAAAGGAAATGGCCCCTGGAAAACTTAGTTTTACTTCTCCCAAAAAAGTTGAACAGCATTACAAAGGAACAAGAGTGTAAGCTGTGGCATCACGTTCCTGATTCTACCACTTATTAGCTGTGTGAGCTTGTACAGGTTGTATCATTTGTTGTTTTTGAATTGTTATCTATAAAATGAGAATAATAACAGTATCTAACTTACAGTATAATAAGAAATAAATAAGATAGTCTAGATAAAGTAGTTAGAATAAGGTCTGGTGTGTAATAAAGCCTTTAAGTGCTAGATGACCATAGAGTGTTGTTATTGTATTATAGAATTAGAGTTTGTGAAAAATTGTACAGTACAATTCAATTTGTGAAGAATCGTCATTCCTGTTTAAGTATTTCAGGCAAAATGAAATATAGTATAGAATATGAACACCACTAAATATGCACACATGAAAGGAAATAGAAAGGTCATTCATGTATTTCTATTTTATTAAGATTTTTTTTACTTTTCCCAGGATAAATTTTATCTTCTGAGTGAGGAAATTGTCTTTGTTAATCTTCCTTCTTCCAGTTGTTTGAATGCCAAGCATTAAAAAACTACATTAATGAAAGATTTAGTACTAATAGTCTAATATTTTATACATGAAAATAATAACAGAAGAGAGGATTCCACTATTACTTAGGACTTTTTAAAACATTTATATGAATTCCTTCTAGATGAAAGATAGTAACTCACAGAAAAATTAATATTTGGATTCATAGAAGTATGTTCCAAGTAATAGTTCCTAAATAGTGTGTTAGATCCTCCCGTATTTAGTTTCCCACTTGGTCAGTTTTGGCTAGTGTACAGTGCAGCCTCACGCATGCAGTCATACAGAGGACTTGTCTCTCTGTTACATTGTCACTCCTTTCAAGAAGATGCTAGCCAGGCTCATTCCGTAGTCCCTACATCTGGCACAGTGCTTTGTCTATAGAAAATGCTTAGCAGGTTTCTAGAGAACTGCAGAGTTTTAGAACTAGAAGAACAGGACCTTCAATAGAAATGAATCCAGAGTATAAAATATAATATTAGAGTGTGAGTTTGCTTAGTCTCTACTAAAAAGAATGGCAATAGTCCTGGAGGACATTTTTCCCCAAGAGTCCCTACGGACACTTCGGGCTGGGTGTTCCGGCCTGGTTCCTTCACACTGTAAACTTCCCTTAGCGCGGATCGCTGGCTTCTGTAAATGCTGTCTCTCTCTTGACCTGTGTCTGTGAAGGTAGAATCTTTTTTCCTTTTTTCTGTGTTTTTCTGGTTCAGTGCACAGTCGTGCCTGACACAAAGGCTTTACTTAAATATTTGCTGCAGGACTGTAGAGTCCAGCTCCGCTCTGGCGACTTCAGATTCCTAGGGAAATCTGCTGGCCTCGCTGGACTTCTGTCTGCAAAGTGATGGCGGTGGACTGGAGTTGAGATTGACATCAAGTGTCCCACTCACGGATTGCGACTTAGGACAGTGATTTTAAATGTTTTCAGAAAACCATGCACTTGCGTTTTGCTGCAGACACATTCTTTTGTTCATAATATCTTAGCAACTGCTTGGTATTTGAAGTTGCCGTCGTGGTCTAAAGATAATTTCATCTTCCATTTTCAAGATCTGAATCAGTCACACTGTTGCATAGATAGATGATTTTATGTTATGGCTTCCATTTCCTTATTTTTATTCATGCCTAGAATCTAGCTGTTTTTCTAAGCACCTTGCAAGATGCTGATTATCCACATTATGATAAAGATAAAATACTACAGTAAAGTTAGCTTTCAGAATATATATGTGAATTTTAGAAATCTTCTAATATGAATTTGAAATTACTTGTACTTCAGTGCATTATACATATGTCCATATATATAGATATATAAATACATTCTGAATTTAATTTTTCAGAAATATCTATGGACATGTATTCATGTACACTATAGACATGTTAGTAACTTTTATAATTAATCGTACTATCTCAGTGTTTCTTCTCTGTGGAGCAAAATCAAATATTAAAACCCAGAACAACTCCTGTGAACATTATTTATGATGTGGAATTACTTCCATGATTTGTACTCTATCAGTAGTTGTAGTCTATCAGTACTATTGCCTAGTGGATTGAAGTGTAGTTTATAGTTTACTAAGAGTTCAGCAGAACATAATAAGCCTCTGATGAGTGGAAGTGTCAGTGTAGCACAATGCTGTTAATTTTGCACTCAAAAACTTATAAGAAACCTAAATTTTTGAGCATGCTTTCTGAACCCACAGAACAATAGTGAGGAGTATATGGCCCACTATTCTGTAAGGCTAGCTTCTCTGAACACAGATGCACAGTAGAAGCAGCTTTCACATCTAATGGAAACTCATGGGGCATATACACCGTACTTAAATAATAGAGCGCCCTTCCTCTTATGAGCACCTTATGTGCCATTTGGTGCAGGCCTGAAGGATACTATTTGGACACAGCCTGACTGTCCCTAAGCAATCATTTTAGCTTGTGTTGAATAGGTCTAGTTTATAAAGCGCTAAGGGACACTGTCCTTAAAATATTAAGGAACTAATGGCTTGTACCTGGGTTCTGAGTGGTTCCTTTCCTTGTATTTTTCATACTCTTACACTTTCGTTCTCTGCACTGCTACAATGATATCTGTAGGCACAGGCTAAGAAGACCTCGTTGTATCACAGTTTGGTATCTCAAGCAGCAGGGGCCAAACGTGTCAGCTTCCTGAACATGGCCTTGAATGAGTGTATGTATTTGTGAATATATATGCAAATGTGGCAGATTGGAAGATCGTAATGGTACAGTTATTGCCACCTTTTGTCTTATTTCCCTTGCCCCAAATGAGGCATTTAATCTCCTACTGGAGAAGGAAATGTCAGTTTGTGAAGGACTTAATCTGCTCCTGACATGCTTACCAGAGAGTCTTGTCACTTAAAAACACTTACTATTACTTCATGGGTAAAATTTTATTCATTTACAAACACATGTGGTCTGAATTAACAGTGGACATTAGAAAAGATAGATACGATTCAAAATATTTTTGGATCCAAAAATTCATTTCTCTGCGATTCATTTCTCTTTTGTTGATTATATTGCCCTTACTTTCTTAAATGTATGTGTGCAAATGAAAAGGAAGGAGGAAAATTAGAGAATGAGAAAACGTAAGCAAGCCAGTATTTTCCATAATAAAATCTTGCTATCTTGCTCTTGGAAATAATACAGTTCTAATGCTAAAAGTTTGGTTGGAATAAAGATATTTCAGTGCTTTATTATACACCCATCATTAATATATAAGTAACTGAGGTTAAATTTCTCCAGATATTAAAAAATCTTACTCCTCAGGTACACAAATATCCTCACCTTTTGAGTATGAATTAAAAAGACTCGTAAATAGAAAAAAATCATTTGATATTTATAGAGACTAATAAGAATTTTTTTCACATAAACTCTCACAAAGAGTTTTCAGCCAATACTGGCAAAATAAGAGTCAGATTAAACAACTTTAGCAACATGAGTTTCAGGATTTCAAAGGAACACACATAAAACATCTAATCCAACTTTTATCAAAAGCTTGAATCCCCTGTATATATTCTAGTCAAACACTTGGCCAGAAACTGCTTGAAAAGTTTAGCCAAGAAGTTCATAATCTAGTAAAGTATAGCATTAGGTTGTTGGTGAACTTTCTTTCTTCTGCAAAATTTTTTCTACAGTGAACTAAAGTTTGGTTCTATCAGTTCCCTCTTTCCTGATGCCACCTCCTGGAGACAGGCAAAATGCACCAGGTCTTCATCATCCCATGCACCCCAAATCTTCTGCTGCTTCTCTCCTTTCCTGGTTTCTCAGCGACGTGCTATATTGTCACAGTCTGGTGTCCTCTTGGCAGTGAGAATTCACAGAATGAAAACTCAAATCCACCTTTCCCCGTGCTGTAAAATCTCTCTGTGATTTTGTGTCATGCTTCTGAGCGATGTCTCTCCTCACTCTTCATGCTTTCTCACTTTTAATTTGGTGTCTCATTGGACCTCAGTGCCCCTGAACATGGGGTCACGGATGATCTGATGGATACCAAACCCTGAGTGTCCAGGCTGGTCTCTTTGCAGTGCTTGTTGTTGGCTCATTGCAGCTCATGTCTCTTTTAGGGCCCTGAGGTGTCCGTCTCCTGTTTCTCCTTCTGGCTCTGGTTGTGTCCTTCAGGCTAAATGAAGGCTAATCATTGAAAGTCATATTTTTCAGGGAAGTACCTATCAACTTTTCATGTGTTACATACATTTATTGGGTAGCTTTATGTACTATTATGTGTTACTGTTTGCATATCATGATTCATAGTTTGCCTGCACCAATGGAGATCTTTCTCCTAACTTTGAGAATCCAGTTAACTCTTACACTGCTCAGCTGGGTGCCTCTGTATTTCCTGCCTGTTACTAAAACAATCCCCAACTAATCTCTATGGGAAATCCATGTCTTCAGTGACTGCCTTTTGCCTCATGGATGCTTTCAAACTCCTTCCTTGTTCAGTGTATGAGACGCTTCAGACTTGTTTCAGGTCTTGTAGCTTTTCTCATGTGAGACCACCTCGCATCTGAAAGCTCAGCAGTGGTCACGGAAGCTTGGCTTTTGTGTTACAACCTGGTGCTCTTTCTCACTTCTGAACCCTACTCACTGTCTTCCGTGTTTGCTGTCCTTGATTTTCTCCTTGGTCAGCTCAGCTTAGTGGAAAGCTCTTTTGCTTTGGGTTTGAAGCCTACTTGGACCCAAGTCGAAGTCTGGCCGTGGAGATGCCACTCCATCTCTGCTGTGTCTCGTTCTTCTCTAAAACTGAGCTCGGTGCCTCTCTGAGCTCCTGAAGTCCTCCAACCCTGTGTCTCTCCGTCTCAGCACTGGCCCAGCTGTGTTGCACTTGCTTATGTTTCTTCCCCAAACCATGAACAACTCAGATGAGAGGCTGTGTCAGCCCAGTGTTTAGGAAAATCATTTGGGGTATCTCTTGAATACCTCCTTGTTATGAGTTGAATGTGTCCCTAAAATTCATATGTTTGGAACTTAACTGTCAGTGTATCGGTGTTAGGATGTGCGGTCCTGGAGGGGTAATTGGGTCCTGAAGACTTCTCCCTCATAAATGGATCGGTTCAAAAGCTTCATTTGTCCTATGATTTCAGAAAAGATGGTCTTGTTTGTGTTTGTGCAGGAAAGATGGCCACAGTTGTGCTTGTCAGTTTTGCAGGCAAAACAAAATTTCACCAAATGCTTCTGTTTGTGAAAAAAATTGTTTGCAAACAAAAGCATTCATGAACGAAGACACCACTGTATAACTGAATTGCAGGAGTGGATTCTCTGGTGTATTCTTCTGCCACGTGAGGGTGCAGTCTGCCTGTTGGCTTGGCCTTCCACATACCTTAGTGTGAGGAAGCAGCGAGAACACACATACCAGAGAAGGGCACCTTGGTCTTGGCCTTCCTGGTCTCCAGAACTGTGAGAGGTTTATTTCTATGTTGGTAATAAATCAGTCTGTTATAGTAGTGTTACTAAGTGGTGGGGTGTTAAAGTCTCCTTGTAGAAGTGATGTCTAGGTTCTTCATGCCCTGGAGCAAAGAATTGGTCAGCACAAGTACAAATGGTAATATTTTAAAGTCACTGTTCAGTTTTAAAGGGGCTAGTTCATTTTAATCTTACTTTTCAATCATTTGCCATAGGGTGTGGTTTATAACATTGACTTAGTTCCATTTGCACTACTGAGGCGGCAGATTGGCAAAGCTGGCTGGGGAAGCAGGAGCGATCTGTTAACTACAAAATCTCAGGGTGCAAGTACAAAACAAAAACCCTGCATGTGGACATCTCCTGAGAGCATGGGCAGCTTTTCGTAGGGTGACCTGACATCAGTCTGTAGAATGGGAGGTGAAAAGGACAGTTTCTATCGAGCTCCTCACGGCTGACAGGACGTCCACCGATGCCTGGGGAAATCATTTCTGCCATGTCCAGGGTGCTGCTTCTATCTCATCTACGAATCCTGTTCCCTATCAGATGGGGAGCAGCAGTGGATTCTTTAGTGTATTCTGGCGAAGTAGACTGCATGACCCAAGCTTCAGGGCTGCCCAATACCAGAGCTCATAAATATCTGCCAAATTAGTGTTGCACTTGACTTTCTTCCCTGTTCTGCATATTGTATCCAGTAGTAACTTGAAGCTTGTGTAAATGATGAGTCCAATTATTCGCATGTCCTTAAATATGCTTAGTGGAAAATGACTATAAAACAGAATCTCTCTTCAGCGATTGGATGCCTCTCTCGCACAAAATGGCAATGTTTCAAAAGAAAAAAATGTAACAGCCAGTCTGATAGACCATCTGGTATTCAAATCACTGTGAAAAAGTATTCATCTGAGTGGTGTGAATTCTCCTAGGAAAAGGCTGGTGAGAAACTGGAGCCTAAATTAAGTAACCCTGAAGAAAACGAAATCCCTTTTTCTTTACCTCTTTCCGTGCGGTCTCTGCCCGTAGGCCAGTTTTAGTCTGATCTTGAACAGAGATGCATAATTTAAAGCAGAAATTGCAGAATGGGTCTTCATCTGGTGAGGGTTTGGGTTCTTTCAAGCAGCTCTGAATTATCTATTTAAATCAGATCAACTACTGATTATTTGGAAGCTCCAAAAAGAGCAATAAATCAAACTATTTGTTTTCTTTAGCTTACAATAAGAGTAGTAGCTTGTGCGTGTACACTGCATACACTTGCAAAAATGGAATCATTTAGTGTCTTTCTAATTACTGCGTTTGGCATAAGAACTAAATTCTAAAATTTTAGTTACAATAGAAACAAAAATCATGCAGTAAAACGTCTGTATTTATTGAAACATTTTGAGATAGTGCACAAACTTAAAGACAAATGTCATTTATAACCATTTTAGTGACTGTTGAGGAAGGAGAATCATTATATATAATTGCTAGATATAGCCCTCTTTTTTCCTCCCCAGAACTATGTGTATAACAATTGTATAAGAGAAACTTCCTCTTATTTTTATATAAGTTTAATACTGTTACTTACTGGACATTTTTGAGCGTACTTAAAAGCTGTGTTTAAGAAAAGTACTCAAAACAAAATGTTTACCCTTAATTTCAAAGCTCCCTCCCCAAATAGCCAAACTTTATCTTGTTTGAACTTTCTGATTTAATTTTAGTAGTGATTACAAAGCATAGATTTTCTGCTTACAGATGTTTAGTGAGCTATTAAGTTCTGGAAAATACTGCTTTTCAAGGTTTTTCTCAGGGAGATGCATAACAAATACAGTCTTCAGCTGAACCATGACTGTCCGTGCTTTCTTCTTCTACTCATGTGGAAGGAAACCAGGTCCTGGACTGATTTCTGTGCAGACTGCATGAGGTAGAAATAAGGCACTGAAAATAGAAGTTGAGAGAAATTGACTCCAAGATGCTTGCTCACTGCCTATAATAACAAGCAGATAATTGGTAGATAATTGGTAGTTTGTCTTTTAAGTTTTGTGTATTTAATTGTTGAATCAAATATCCAGAATTGCTGCCACAGTGTTACAGGCATTGAATGCCTGTGATCCTGGCTACTCAGGTAGCTGAGGCAGGAGGATTGCAAATTCAAGGCTAGCCGGGAAAAGTTAAAAAATACATAAACTAATAAAAAGACCTAGGGATAGAACCAGTAGTAGAACACTTGCCTAGCATACGTGAGGACCTACGTTCAATCCTCCGTGTAAATAAATAAATACCCAGAATTATTTGTTCTTGCAGAATATATAATATCTTCATATGTATACTTTGCTGATTCGGAAGCAGTTGCGTCACCAACTACCTCTCTAACAAACAATGTATAAGTAATAAAAATGAATATCAATATGTGTCATTTTATTAATTGGTGATAGAATTGTCTTTAATAAATATATATTTTAATGTAAAAGCTACAGTGCGTATTCTGATTGGTCTCTTGAAATGGATTTTAAAATGTAAATTTCCAGATTGAAACAAAAGATCACACTGATTAGATAAAGTCTGTCAGTGGTTAAATGCGTTCCTCACCAATTTGAATACTCCACCAGCCAGCATTTACCTTCTCTGTGTCAGGCTTTCTTCCAGTAGGGATGCGTTAGGTGCAGGATATCTTCTGTGTCCAGTAATTGTTTGAGGCACTACCAATATAAAGCTCATGAAGTATACTCTGTGTTCTTAGGGAGCCTAAATCTTTGTTCTTGTGGGAAGTGGAGACATTGACATGCAAGCTGATAGGGTCGAGGAAAGGCTCCATGGTTATAGGATAATGGTCTCTATCACTGATGAACTGAAGCACTTTCATTCACTTCCTTAGGCAAAGTTACATCTATCAGCTTGGTAATTTTGGTATAAGAGATACCAGAGAGATCTGCAAAGAATTGGGACACAGTTCGTATAAATGCCTTCTCTATGGAATCTTTGTCATCTGTTCAAAGATAATCACTTTTTTCAGATTCACGAAACTGATGGATCTACGTATCTCAGTATCTGTATCTGTGTCTGTCTGTCGGTCATCTATCTCTGCATGGTAGCTTGGGGCTCCTAGAGCAGGGAGTCCAAGAAACTGGAACTAGAAGACACAAGTCTTTTACAACATTTTTTTAAAGAAAGGCAAGATTTCACAGAAGTTTTGATAGACCTCTATAATACTGGTGTCTGCCTGGAAACCATGCCAACATTCTAGAATCACATTCAATTTTAAATATATAACCAGTGATTGATGTGAGACTTTCAATAAACGTGAAGCAGACTAAAATGTACCATTGCATGGACTCTCTGATTTACACTGTATGGAAACACTCCTGCTGGATTTTGGTATTCAGTAATTGCAAGTTGGTTAACTCTAATGAGCATGTTTACAGTATACAATAATTGAATAAAGGGTTACTTTATCAAAAGTGGCTTATTTGTTGATTTTTCCACTACTGTATATTATTACTATACTTCATAATTCGAATGAATTAGTTGAATATTATATGTATTTAAGTATATATTATGTTTTTGTAGAGACAAATATAATAATTCTTGATTTACACAGAAACAAAACTTATTTTTTCAACATATAGTATGTATATATGAGTGTGTATGTGTGTTAAAATCACATCTTCACACATTACTAGTTTCAATACGATAAAATTTCAAGGACTGTTCCCCTTAAAGCTTTTAGGTGGGAGTCTATAAGACACTGGGCAAAGGAGAAATTTACTCTTAATACAATGTAGCACACAATTAGGTACTTTATGGAGGATTTTATGTCATCTACTTAAGTAACCAGAATTGGATATTTTTGGAAATAGGATGCTGAAATGATCACATCGTTGGAGTGTTCTGCAAAGATAATTTCTGTTTCTGAAGAGGTTAATGTTTGCTTGCTTTGGAGATAGTCAGAAAATGGTGTTCTTTGTTTAAGCTTCTTAAATCGTGTCATTCTCCAAACAGCCCAACTATGAAATTCCTTATTTATTTTCCAAGTGCTGTGGTAGGAGTTTACTTAATGACATACGAAGAGCTGTATAGCGTGTTATATGAATTTTGACAGTGTTATGAGACTGTGTCCTATTAAAGCCCTGTTTTTTGGAGTTTGACTCTGAGCAAGTTCACAAGCATCTCTGGGTCTTGCTTTCCTCATTTTCAAAATGAAGATAATAGAATGGTTTGTTCATAAATGATTGAATATATAAAGAATTTGGATTGGAGTCTTGTAAAGGACCAATGCTCAATATTGTTAAAATTGTATTGCTACTAATGTGTAATCTGTGGATAATGAGCTAAAACTGATTACTTTTTCTTTTCAATGGTCTGTATTTTCTGAAACATCTAGGTTACACATGAGTGAAGCTTAACTATGCTGTTTAAATAAGAATAAAAGTTTAATACTCTAATTTATACTAGAAACCTTGAAACACAGCTCCAGTCATGTTTAACATCTTATAAAGAAAAATCACTTTACATCATCCTAGTCTTTCTTTTCCATTTTTTACTCTATTAATGTTGAGGTGTTAGATTTCAGCAACTCCACAAAAGCAAAGTTAGCAGAGAAAATTACAATATTTTTTCTTTTGCAAAACATAACAAATATTAAAATAAAATTTTCATTTGTAGTAACTTTTTACATCTCTGACTTTTTATTGTTTTTGTAGCAAAGTGATCCACAAGAAAATATAAAAAGCATAATTTTATGTATGCTTCAGGGAAAAAGAATTTAATAAATGGCTCTCCATTAATTCAAAGTTATCCATAAAAAGGAAAAACTCAAAAGTGACAATTATTCATTTAATTGGGAAGAAAAACTAGCTATGTTGGAGCACTAACATGCCTATTTTGTTTAGCAAATTAATAAATATATTTAACTGATGCTTATTGTAATTATTTTTAAATCTTATACTGATAAAAGGACTTTAAAATTTTTTTTAAATAAAATATGCTATTTATTGACTAAAGTGCAGTGTGTACAGCAGACCTCTAGAAGTTACCTTGCTGGAGTAAGACTTTATGTCTGTTGATTAGTAAAACCCCACTCTTCCTCCTTCAGCCCCTAAGGTCAGCATTCCACTCTTTTATTCTAAGAATTTTACTATTAGAGATCCACTCTGCTAGTGAAATCTTGCAGTATTCATTTTTCTAGGGCTGCTTTACTGGCTTATTTCACTTAGCACAATGTTTTTGATATTCATTGAAGTTGTCACATATTGCAGTGCTATGCAACACAGCTTTTGGGGACATTTGTCTGTTGGCATTTTTGAGGCAGGATCTTGCTATATGTAGCTCAGGCTGGCCTTGAACTCTAGATGATTTTCCTGACTCAGTCTCACAAATGTCTGGAATATAGTCTTGCACCACCACTTCTGGATGCAATTCAGGTTTCCAGTGTTGAATAGTATATCGTGTGTGTGTGTGTGTGTGTGTGTGTGTGTGTGTGTGTGTGTGTGTAGTTTATCCATTCATCTATTAGGTCTTTTTTCACATCTTGCATATTGTGAATAGTGCTTTGATAAAAAATAAGCCTGCTAATACTTCTTTGAGATCCTAATATCAGTTCTTTTGGATAAATACCTAAAACTAGAACCTAGCATTCAAACTTTACTAACCAATTTATCTTGCTGTGTAAACCTGACATTTGTGTGAGAATAGTGTACAAATTCCATATCCTAGCACTTTAGAGATACTTTGATATTATGCCAGGTTGTGTGGAAGATCAGTGAAGATTTTAGTCTTAAGGACATTTTCTTACCTCTCTCTCTCCCAACTTCATCTTATTACCCTTAATAATTTTCCCCCAAATTTGTCACTGCTCTCCAAATTATATGCATTGACATGCACATGTACTTGTGTACTTACAGTGGTGTGTGTATGCATGTATGTTGGATCGTTTTGTGTTACTAGCAGCCTGCAGATTTGTTGCATCACCATCTCCACCAAACAGGCAATGGTTGTACTATGACGTTATGGTGACAGGTACAGTGTCACTAGATAGAAGAAATTCTCATGGGGACATCACCACTCTGTATGGAGGATCATTGGCTGGATCATCATTATGTGTGCATGATGTATGCTTGTGTGCATCTCATCAAGAGCAGCACGGAGATTCACTTTTTAGCTCTGTGACATAAATTTCCCCAGGTTGTACATGCATGTTGCAGTTCTGCTTTCCGTAATTTATTATGGAAACATTTTAAAGATCTGTGGTTGTGCTTTGAACAACTAGAGATAGCTATGCTCCTGGGGTGCTCAGAATAAAGTGTGAGCAAAGACTCAAATATAGAAACTCCAAAGAGAAACTCTAGTATAAGGGGTATTTACATAAAAATGCCAGGCTGCCCCTTGACTTGGAACTGCCCACCCCACACGTTCACCGACTCCCCATCTTGGGAGAAACCAAGTACAGTCGTAGCACCTAGCCTGCTTCAGTTGGCTTCTATCCTGCATCCAGAGCCTACAGATCTTACTTCGCATCCCACTGATTATGTGTTGTAAATATGTACTAGCATAAAAATAATTCATATTTGTGGAGCCTTATTCCCTTTTGTGAATGATTGCAGATTTTGTAAAACAGCTGAAGAATAGACTGTTGACACCTGATCTCTGTGGTGTGTGTGTCACCAACAGGAATGAAGTTGAAACACCGGAATATTTTTAGGTACCTGGCAAGGATGTGACCTTATCGCCCAGCAAGGTGTTTTGTAAACAGTTGTGTGGTTTCCCCTCCACAAATATCATACAGATGTGTTGCTGTGCAAACATTTTGAAACATCCATTTGACTGACTTCACATACTTGACTTGCTTTGCAGTTACTTTATAAAGAAAACTTGTAGCACTGCTCTTAAAGGAGGCTTTTGCCCCTGTCTTCCCTTGATTCTGTTGCCTCTGATGCAGGTTTCTCAGGTCTGGAAATCCTATCCAGCTGTGGTTGAGGAGGTGACGCCCTGCAGAGGAGCTGCAAGGTAAAAAGCTGAGTCTCCTTACTAGGACTCACCTCCACTTTTAACACAATAGTGTTAGTGCTGCAGACTTTACAATGGGTTTGTCGCAACACACACACACAGACAAACGCACACACACACACACACACACACACACACACACGCATAACAATTATCGAGCACCTCAATGTTCCTGGTAAAACGTAGTGTGAAGTCTTCAGGTCTGTAAAGGTCTGCAAATGGAAGGATGACTTGCTAGTGTGAAGAGTGAAAGCAGCATAGTTTCACATGAAGCTTTACGTTATTTTGATGTGTGTAAGTTCCTCCTGTAAGGTGGATGAGCATGTTCTAAGCAATGGTAAGCGACCACACAGTCACTTGTTGTCACTTTACAAGGCACTTTAGAGGGCCTTCCTGCTTTGGACTCCTAATCAGCAAGGGCGGTCTGTAACTAACACCCAGTGATCCCATGTGCTCTGTTGTAAAGAACCTCCAGCTCCTGTTTCATCCGTTTTCCACCCCAGAGACATGTGCAATGTTATTTTTGAATAAATTCTTTTTATCTGTATTTTCTGCCTGAACAATCTACCTGCTTCTTTGAAAGACTTGGGGTTCTTTTTGCAGACAAATCATTTTTTAATATATCCTGACATAGTTTCCATCAGCATTTCTCAGCATGGCAATAACTTTCTCAGATGTGCTGGTTTATTAAATAGAGGACTTCTACGTTTCCTCAAGAATTTGCAGGCAATATCCTTTTCTTTCCTGTCTTTTTCCTTTCTCTTCAAAGAATAGATCCGATTTGTAAGAAGGGAAAAAAATCTTACTGTCTGCATTGCAGTCAGTATTTCCATAATGTATTAGCTCAACTGAGTAAACTGGAATAGAAACTATCATTTTATGGTGTTAAAAAATAGAAAAAAATTTAATTCTTATTACTTTACAACTTTAGAAAAGCTTCACTAAGTTTTTAAAACTTTTTTAAGTTTTTTAAGTGTAATCCTGTTTGATTTTTGTAGTTACTTGATAGTGATTTGTGTCATTACTCCTATTTTATAGGATGGGAAAGCTAAACCTCAGAAGTGATTTACAGATGATAGATGATAAACCAATTCTACAAATCATGATACTCTGAATTCCGTGGGACCACGTATCATCTTGATGCTGATTTTGTTTATAAAGAAATCACAGAAAACACAAAATCTAGACTGAAAATTAGAGTAAAACAAAGTAGAGGTGCTACTTTTTAGGCAATTTTTAGTATAAAATACAGAATCTGTTATTTAAGCAACATTCAATTTAAAACAAAATAAAAATGTTTAAAACAAGTATTCATGTATGTTCTTATGTCATTATAACTCTGTGAAAGGTCAAATAATGTCCTATTGATTCTATTTTAGGAAATAAAATGCATTTGTAACTTGAGATTGGAAGAAACATATTTAAAAATCCTGATATTGGCTACTGAAGTATGTAAATTACATCATCTCTTATAAAATGGTTTTAGGAAAAGAGGTTTATATTTGAGAAACTCTCTTTAAAAAATAATTTTGCATAGGGTGTCACAAATTCTTTATTACCAATTAGGGGTTCCAAGATGAGTGCATGCTAGGTTTTTTTTTGTTGTTGTTGTTGTTGTTCCTGTTTTCATTAGTGGAAGTAAAGCAAAAGAGTGAGAGATGGAAAGGGAAAAATCAAATACATGGACAGAACATGGTTCCAAGTGCACGTCTGTGAGCCAGCCAGTGCTCAGAGTGGTGCATTACCATGGGTTTGAATAATTCAAACTTTGCAGCCTCAGGAAGAGGCTTTCCAGTGGGAGGAAGAGCCACTGTAATTAAAGCTGCTATGGCACTTGGAGACAGCTGACCCTCCAACAGACCGAGAAAATTGGACATATCCTGATAGCCAAGAGAATGGGGGGGTGTGGGGTACCATTGTTTGAGAGGTGTTGGTTTATTTTGGTGTTCTCCAATTATAAAGTCAATTCTCTGGGTACCAGCTTCTTTTACATATGAATGGCCTAGTCCTTGGCATATGGCAGGAATGCAGGATGCAACTCTGAGAGTGCGGGAGAGGAGGACAGTGATTCAAAGGTGCCAAGGTGCCAGTGGCTGCACCTCGGCTTTGAGAGGGGGGCCTTCAACATTCGCAAGAAGCTAGTGTTATTTTTTTTTTATCACCTGGAGCTCATTTTAGAGTTTCTTCTTCACACATCTCCACTGTGAAACTCACATGTTTCAAAATACTTTACTATGCATGTATATACACATGCATTTTCTGAAGTTTTTTTTTTTAAATAAAGATGATTTCTGTGTCGTTACAGTTCTTAACTCCGTCCTCTAATGTGTTCAAAAACCCTACTAGCTTTTAAATTACCCAAACGCCAGGACTCATCAGCACTTCACGTTTTTTGTAAAAGGTGCTTATTTTTCCCCTCTAGTGCACTTCCAACTTGTAATTTCCTGCCAATTCCCAGTGTCTTCAGCAAAGATGCTGATTGTCATGGTGTCTGCTGGGGGTTCAATGCAGCAAAGGACCTCTCTGCAATAAACAATTCAATGTTTCACTGGGGGACTCGCCAGACTGAGAGAAGCCAAAACATACCGGGGTGTTCTCTTGGGGCCTCACACCATGCCAGAGCTAAGGCAGGTGAAGAAGAAGGGCAGAGGCAGTATTTTCTGCTTCCTGTTTTCCTTCGTGACAGCAGCCTTAAAAGCTCGCCTGTCTTCAAGTTTGAATTTCTACTCATGCACTATCCTGACATTGGAGCGGTGGTGAGCTGTTTTCCAAGCGGCCACAGGAGACTGGAAAATAGAAACGGAAAGCAAAGAATCTGATGTTTACTGCTCCAGGGAGAAAGAAGTTCACTGTAGTCAAGATATTTAAAAGCTTACCAGAAACCTCTGTGGCCTTTCAAAAGAATTCTTCACTACTTTTAGGGCAACTTTCGAAACTTCCATGATAAAACTGAACTAGGGGGCTGGAGATTTAGCTCAGAGGCATAAGTACCTGCCTTGCAAGCAGGCGGTTGTGAGTTCGATCCCCGGTACCGATAAAAAAATTTAAAAAAACTGAACTAGGACTATCATTCCACAAAATGGATTTAATGTTGTAGGACTACACTGGCATATTTAGCAAAGCATAACTTCTTTTAAATTGTTTTAATACAGGGATCACTTTACATGTTACTGAGTTGTACAACTATGTAAAAATATATTATGATAAAGTGAAGCACTGAGATATACAGGAAAGAACCTTCAAGGTAAAGGTATATTTTTAGGGAAATGACCTACTATACCCTGGAATATTCTTTTTCTACATTTTTATGTTGCAGATTTACTACTAATAATCTCCTACAGCAATTAGCTTATTAAAGGAACAGAAATTCCTGGCTGCAGTGGGTACTACAGAGCCACTGACCTGAAAGCCAGACTTACAGACTGCATTTTTAATCTACTGAATAATTCAAGGTTTTCTGATGTGATTACTTACAGGTAATGATTCTTAAGGTTTCTGATTCTTGCAGTCTCTAAAGCCACCTTACTTTGGTTTCAATGCTGAGTTGTGAATAAACAGGTCATATTATCTTCAGAGGCAAATGACTTGGAATCAGATCTCTGAAGGCCCATTCGAAAGGGAAAAGGAGTATAATATTGCTGCTTTCAAAAATCAGACTTTTGGACTACTTGAAAATAATTTTTCTGAAGAAAACAGGATATCGTTTATCCTCTGAGAGTCCGGATAGTATAGTCAGAAGTAATTTATTAGTTCAGTATTTTAAAAACTTCACTGATAACAGTGGAATCTGGTTCTTTGACATGGCATTGGTCAGCTTGGCACTGCTGCGAACACAATATCTGACACCCACACGTAGTTAAAAGAGAGAGGTTTTGTTTGGCTCACGACTGCCAAACATGTTGAAACGCCTTTGGCTGTCAAAGTCTGGCGTGCATCAGCACCTGTGTTTTGGAAGGTTAGCATCCCTCTACCTTCCACCCTCTGCCATCTACCCTCTGTCCCCCAGAGCAAAAATCCTTAACCTGTCCCCAAATGGCCCTTCCTATGCTAACTTCTGCTTGTACAGCCTCGTTCTTCTCACATCTCCCCTACTTCATTCAGCATGAATAATGTTCCCCTTCAAACATCCCTCTGAAATATTTTACAAATATTCTTTCTCTGTCTCTGTCTCTGTCTCTGTCTCTGCCTCTGCCTCTGCTTCTCTCTCTCTCTCTCTCTCTCTCTCTCTCTCTCTCTCTCTCTCCACACTCATGCATGCACACACCTCGATGCTGGTCTGTCCCACTCTTTTCAGGTCTCATTTTTCTGGATGAACTTTCTAGACTGCTTGGACTTCGTTCCTGTGGTCTTGCCCAGTTCTCCGGCCATACAACATCTGCGTTTTACCATTCTGCATTTAAATTGTGTGCCTTTCCTGTCCCAAGTGGGAATGCTTCCTGGCTACTCCCTCAGCTATCTCAGAGGAGGGCTAGGGTTAATCAGGATGTGCTTATCACCTGCCCAAGTGTCTCGTTATGTAACCTCTGAGTAAACGCATGATGTATGAATGAATGAGCAAACTGTTTGGACCCAGCTTGTCCAAATTCTCCCAACTTCTGGAAGCTAGCCCTGTTTTTCCCATCAAGTGACTGTTAGTGATACGCCTTATTTCTGATTTGTACCCTGCCATACTGAGCTGTGTGCTGATCATAATGAAGAGTTTTTTAGAAAGCAACAAAATGAGAACAGCATTCAGGAAGTAATAGAAATGTGGAAGCTGTCCAAAGCAGAGAATACTCTTATTTGCTGTTTTCATCATTTAGCTCCTGCTGCAATTGCAACAAAAATCTGGGCCAGCTTTGTTATACACCATCTCTGTGTAGTCTGAGCTTAGAAGCTTGTATAACACACAAGGCACAGATTCTACCTTTTTTTCCCCTAAGAACAGGTACTACTTTTAACATTGAAATTATGCTCCCAGTGCAGAGCTCCATGGTAAATTTGCTGCTCCTGATTTCTCTTGTGTTATATTAAGGGCAAGCACACATTTGATAAGGCATTCTTTGAAGCAATACCTTCACATTTGAGTATCATTCCACGGACAGCTTTGCTCTTAAATGCGCAGACAGAAATACATTCTTGGTTTCAAGTCAGTGTAGATAAGAAACACACAAGCACACACATCTAAATATTGACTTCGGTGCTCATTTTTCCTGTAATGAAATAGCAACTTGGAATCATCTTGAACTTTTAGAATTCTTAAGTAGCTCTGGATTCATCTAACAGTCAGCTAAAGAGCTAGATTATTTCTCGCCATTAAAATTTGCCCGATATTGATTATAGCAATCCTGGAACTTTCTGCCTGTTGTAAATGGAACTGATGCAGGAAACAGAATGAAATAGAAAGTTCTTCTCCTTATAGTGGTCGATTCTTTCCTAAGCTTTGGAGTTTTCCCTGAATGACGACTTAACAGATAAACTGATCTTGTTCACCGCAGTTATTTGCTTAGAGAACACATTTTCACCTGGTTTTCACAAGGATTTCTTTGAGGTCTACATGTGTGCGTAAAATGTTATACCGAGAAAGAGTGCAATCCCCTAGTGTTCACCTTTTTAGATGCAAATTCCCTTGGTTATTCTTTACTCTGCCCTTGAGTCTCCCTCTCAACCCTGTGTTTTTTTCCACCCTCAAGCCTCACCCTCAGCCTGCCCCCCTGCCCTGGATACTGGTTTTCAGTGACCTGAATCCACCTGACCAAAAAAAAAGTTAGAATTTATAATCCTTTGCTTTACTAAATTTTTAAAGAATACTAAATTGTCGTCGTTTTAAAAATGAATATAAAAAAGGGCTCAGGCTATCCCCAAATTGCTAAATTCCTTTAAATTTTCATTTTATTTTGTTGTGTTTTACTATTCACTTGAGAATACTTTTTCTGTCCTTTGTGACTCCAACCTTGTAAGATAGTTAAAGTTGGTGGCAAAAATGTACAGAAAATGTTAACTCTTAAGACAGAGAATTAGTAATAATGACAAGAAAAAGCATAGTGCTCTAATTCTCCTAGATTCAAATTCACACAGTGGAATTGGGTGGCAAAGATTTCTATTGATTTTGACATATTTTTTATTGCAGCGCAGTGTTCGTTTATGGAGCTATATAAATCTCACAAGAATAATCGAAGTGCACTTGTAAACCTACTCCTTTGCCCCTTTGTGTCCCCTCCCACAGGACTCCCCAAATGTCAGCTAGCAGCTGTCAGTCAGAGGTGGCTGTGTTTAATCAGCTATTGTTCCCCATTAACCTCCTTTCTCAGATCCTGTCCTAGGTAGCTTTGCCAAAGGTGAGAAGCGAGAATCCTGATGTTCTCATCAGTGAAAATGAGGGGGATTTTTTCATGTTTGGAGGATGTTTAAATATGTTTTAAAATAGCAGAGAAAAAAATGAAAGAAAGAAGACAAAAGAAAAGTGGTCATGTGTTTTTGTTTGTAATTGCAAATGTAACCTAGACAACCTTCAGTGGGACCATTGTGCTCAACAAGGATATGAGAAAAACCCTCTGGAGGTTACCTTTTAAAACACCCTTGAATAATATCTGCATAAGGCTTTTCTTGAAGTCAATGAAATTTTCACGTGTGTACTCAAGCACGGAGCAATTTAGAATGAATTCCCTTATCAGAAACGGTTCCCCACTTTCCAGGGCCAGGGAAGCATTTTATGCAACAAAAATCATAACCCAGGAATATATCTGTTTATTCAGCAGATAGAAATGATAAAATCCTAGTACCTAAAAGGAAAGGAACGAGCTTGAGATTTGCATTTATATAAACTTTTATTATTGCTATAGTTACTATTACTGTTTGTATAATTGCTGTTATAAGTAGCAGCACATTTCCTGTTGTAAAGAAGGAAAGCTAAATTCCTTTTTCATTTTTTGGATCATGCTTATTAATCATCCTGCCCATCACTGATGGGCAATACCTACTGATAATATTAACCAGGAAAGCCAGAGCGGAATTTAAGAAAGCATTGAATCAAGAATGTATATCGGCTTTAATAATATTTTATCTTCATTTTGGGATGAAACCGATTCTGCAAATATTTGAGATTGTTAAGTTGAAAAACTATGGACTTTACAGATTTCTGTGTATCTTTCTGCTTCATTTTAAAAGCAAAATGTTTTCTGTAGGGTTTCCATGGATGTAAAAGAAAATCAGAAGGGGGGGAGGATATAAAGCTAAAAGGACAGACAGATGTCCGTTCTTCCCCAGATGTGCTTTCCCCATAGTGACGTTTCTGTAATTGGATACTTATCTTTCAATAGTATCAAAACAAACTCGATGCCAACCGATCCCATTTCATTACTTCCTTACATAAGTACAAGAGCGTAGGAAGGAACAAAGTCTTCCTCCAAGGTGAACTCTGTAGATCAAGTAAGAATAAGTGTGTACACTTGGAAACAGGCCGATTTGTGCCTGTCAGACTCACCTTAGCAACAGAAATTGTCCTATATTTTAAGAAATGTGAGCCACGGAGAAGAAACTTAAAGTGGTAATGCTGAAGTAATTTAACACATTTTAGTTGACATTTTTCACCAAAGTTTGATTTTTTCCCCCTCTGTATTCTCAGGGCTTTTGGAGACATGGCTATATATGGCAGGCCATCGGTTAATTTACCTAAATTGAGTGAGTACTAGTATGAAAGGAGAGTTTTGCTTTTTAATAGCTAGGCAGGAGAGTACCCTTATAATAAATGCATAAAAGCATGAGTTACCTATTAATTATAATGAGACTGATTATTTCACATCATACCATGACAATGTTAAATGAAACTTAATTTATCCAACCAGTAAGTACGTGCAGAATGCTCTGTGTGTGGCATATGGAGTATTGTATGTGCATTCAGAGGAAAACAGTATGTCTTGGTAAACGTGGTATAATAGAATAATAGTTAAGGAACTGAAGATCCGATCCGATAGGTACAAAGTTCTGATCCCAGCTCTGCCACTTTTGAGATGTGTGGGCTTGAGAAAGTGACTTAGCTTTTTTTATTCCTGATTTTATAAAAAGACTAAAATAGACATAGTGAAGGTCTTTGGTGTCCCAGCTTGATCTCTACATTTCCTACCTTCTGTTTTGTTTCTACTCCTTCCATACTGTGAATTTTGATCAGCAGACAAAGAGTGCTCAAAAAATAGTTTTTAAATGATTATTGGAGTTGTTCTCAAGTTTCATTAAAGTTGAGAATTGATGCATCCCCCAAAAGCAAGGGAATTTTTCTATCACAAATGTCAACAAATTATAGCCAGGTTTTCTTCCTCCTCCTCCTCCTCCTCCTCCTCCTCCTCCTCTTCTTCTTCTTCTTCTTCTTCTTCTTCTTCTTCTTCTTCTTCTTCTTCTTCTTCTTCTTCTTCTTCCTCTTCCTCTTCCTCTTCCTCTTCCTCTTCCTCTTCTTCTTCTTCTTCTTCTTCTTCTTCTCCTTCTCTTCTCCTTCTTCTTCTCCTTCTCTTCTCCTTCTCCTCCTCCTTCTCCTCTTCTCCTTCTCCCCCTTCTCCTCCCCATTCTTCTTCCTTTCCTCTTCCTCCTCCTTCTCTTCCTCCTTCATTTTCTTCCCACCAGGAATCAAGCTTAGGACCTCACACTTGCCAGGCAAGCACTGTGCTGCTGAGCTGTATCCCCCTGCCCAAGACTGCCAGTTTTTAAATTTTATGCTTTTAAACTTTACACTTTTAAATGGCTTAAAAATTGAAGACTAATAGTATCATGGAATACTATTGCAAAGTCAAATTTAAAGATTATTAATAATGTGTTAGCAGAACAACAGCCACCCTCCTTTATGAATCATGTGTGATTGTTTTCATTGCTACACTGACAGTGACGAGTACCTGCCACAGTGTCTAGAGGTCTAAAGACTCTCAAATATTTGCTGCATTGTCTTTCACAGAAGAAGTTTGCTATCCTTGTCCTGTGCTATAGCAGCCCTAACCTGATTCTTTCAGGAGCCACTGACTCATTGTGTGCTCGCAAATGCATGCACGAGTCCTCCAAATTACTCACTGAGACTCTTCTGTTCGGAGTACAGGCAGAAGACATCTGTAAGAGAGAGCATGCTGATGTAGCTTATGATCGTATACTGAAGTACTTGGAGGAGTGCTTATCACAAAGTACACTGTTAGCCACACTGCTGTTATCCTTATCCATTTACATGATCATGCATATGTTTATCGACTTAATAAATGTATGTTATGCTCTCATTATGCTTAGTTGTGTGGTCAGTGAAACAGTAGAGGCTAAGGAGCACAAAAATCATTCTGACAGTTTTCCCAGCCTACAAGATAAAACATACCTCAAGAATAATAAATACAAAGTGGAATACTGAATTCTAAAGAACTACAGATAAAATACTTAAGTTTAGAAAAAAGGGAAGAAAAATGAAATCAGGGAATGCCTCTGAGAAAGAAAATGTTTGAGCTGATCCTTCCCCTCACCTATTCTTGAAAGGTCTAGCATAAACCTTATTATTACCAATAAGTGCATCCTCTGTCTAATCCCAGTTGCACATACTGATTGCATCCCTAGCACACTTTCCCTCTTGTTCCCTTCATTACTCCAATCCCAGAAATTCACGGGAATCTATAATCCACTGGTCCTTTCACCTTCTCACCATCCATCTGTTTTCTCCAATCTCTCCTTCCCCATTACCATGTGGATGCGTGAACCTTCATTGAGATGACTGCCTTGCCTGTGCCCTCGTCCCCATCAGCACTGCCCTCATCCCACTCAGCCTGCTCTTCTGCACCCATGTGTTCAGACACAGTTACACAACCACACCAACTTTTCTCCCTTTCAACTTACCTTCTTTGCCTAGTTTCTTTTCTTGCTGCTAAGACAGAATACTCAATGCCTAAAGTTAAAGGAGAAAAGAAGAAGCCCGCATATGACCAGATGAGGATTTGGAGGGGCATTAGATACAAGCCATAACAGATCTCTAACTTTGGGGAGCCCTTAGCACAGCAAAAGTTCTATATTTCACTCTCTCTTCTCAAAACTCTACATTTCTTCATCCTCACCTTCGAGATCGCCTTGCTTTCTATTTGATTAAAAGTAAAAGTGAGCAGAAGAGGACTTTCACAGTCAACTGACTGGCAAGCCTCTACACCCACATTCTGGCTCCCCACATCACTCTGTGGGAGCTCCCTGTATTCCTATCTCAGGACACCCAGTGCTCCCCAGATCCTCTGCACTTTTTCATGTTAGGGCAAAATATCTTATGTCCACAAGTTTAAGGAGGAAAGTTTTATTTTAGGTCACAGTTTGTTGAGGTTTCAGTCCATAATCAGCTGGACCCAAGGTAGCATGACAGGGAAAACAGCTCACGGGGAGGTGGGTGGGAGACAGGAACCTTCCTTCTTTTCCTTTTTATGCCATTCAGGCTACAGTCCTATTGGTTGGTGCTACTGCCACTCAAGGTGGATCTTGCATCTTCTTCACATCCAGAACTATGATAAACCCATTCATGGACTGATCCATATCACACGCCCATGATCCAGCCTCCTCTCAAAAGCCCCACCTATGAGCACATGGCATCTAGATGTGAATCATAACGCCCCAATAACTGCTTCACCTGTTCTCTGTATCTTGTATTGTCAAAATGTGTGTTCTCACGAAATAATTCTCACAGCGTGTAAACATTTTTCTCTTCCATCTTTATTTTTTCCCCTTCCCCTAATATTCCCTCTAGCCATAACCCAGTTTTTACTGATTTCTTGTAGTAGAAACCTACAGTCATCAGGACTCTATCTCTGGTTCCTCATCTCTGCTCCACCACTGCCCCCTCCCCTTGCTGACATGGCTCTTCAGAGTCACCAATAATACTGTGTGGCACTCAGTTCTCATGCACCATCCAACCTGGTCTACTGGCATTTGACACAATTCATTACTCTTTTTCTTGAAACATACTCAGTTTGCCCTTGGCTGTCAGGAGACCACCCTCCAGGTTCTCTGCCTTTTTTCTGTTGTCTGTGTCTCACTGTCTTAGGTAGTCCTCCCCTTAATAACCTTAATAACCACTTAATTTGGGTTACCATAAAGTTCAGACACTGGATGTCTTCTCTTTTATCATTCTTTTGATGATTTAATCAAGTCTTGTGGTTTTACATCCCTCATCGGGCTGCTAGTTTTCAACTGGACCTCGCCCTAGAGACTCAGATACCACAGCTTATGTCATTTAGGGTCTATTAGGTGTCTCAGATTTAAAGACCAAAAGCCAGTTCCAGTTTTCAGTGAATTCTTTTCCTGCACTCTGTCTTATTTGAAGAGGTGGTAATGCGATCCTTTCCAGCTGCTCAGGGAAGGTCTTTCCTTCGTGCTCCACATCCAACCCACAGGGTAACTTGCGGCTCCCTCATCTGAATACTTTTGCAGTTCCCAGCATTGTCACCTCTGCACTTGTCACAGTCATCTCTTGGCTGCATTGTTTCAGTCTATTACTATTGTCTTGCCTCTCTCCTTGCTCCCCTGGACCTTGCTTTGAACACAGCAGCTAAAATGATACTTTAGATGCAATGAGGGTACTCAAAATCCTCCAGTGACCGAGCATTTTCCTCAAAGAAAAATTAAATCCTTCCTTGCTGTGGTCTGCAAGGCCACGCTCTCTCCCTGTCTCTCCCCTCCCGCATGACTCTGAATGCTGCTTCAGTCTAGTCACATGTGTGCCACATCGTAAGTCCTTAAATTCACAAGGCATTTTTATACTTTAAGGAATATGTACTAGGTATTGCCTGGGTCATTCTCCCCATCCGTATTGATAAACCTTGCTCTGTCATCTCGTTGATCACATGCCTTACATGCAAAGCAAGAAAGGAGAGAGTATATAGAGTGAGTCGTGGAGGTCTCCATGAGGGTCTGTGTGATTCTGTCACTGACAAATGCATTCAAGGAGGAATTCTCTGAGACTTTAGTATAAAGCGACTACCGTGGGGTCACTTTTACTGAAGAACTGAACAGCAGTATCCAAAAACTCTGATACTCCATCCTGGCCAGTTGAACACATTATTTATATCTTGCTATTATTTTCACCATCTAATGGAATACCAGGAAGGTGAGACCTGAGGTTTGGGACCATACTTACATTTCTCCACAAAGCTTTAAGACAGGAGTGACCAGATTTCCAGAAGATAATGTTTCAAAGTGATGTCTCTCCAGGCAAGGAAACTCAGAACCTCAAAGTGACAATCCAATAACTAACTGCCTACTAAAATAAAACTGACACTCCTCCAAAGGGTACAACAGATTCCAAGATGTGTAAGGGCTGCCAAATCCAGTGTTCAGTTTAGAATTACTGTGCACTGAAAAGCTAGGAAAGTGCATCCCTCAGTAGTGAAAACAGGAGTCAGGAGAAACTGATTGCTGGATGACCTAATGCAGGATTCAGCAGACAGAGTTTGAAGAACCTAGATATGTTTGTCCAAAGATTAAAGAAAAAAATGCTCAAAGAAGTGTAGCATTAAAATGCTACACTGGTTGCCTGAACGACTCACTATGTCACCTGTTCTCCCTCTAACATGCTACCAGTTTTTCACTTTTTAAATATGCTGATAACATATTTATAGGCTTTCCGGAGCACCGAAAGGCTTGAGAGTAGAAGTGAGGGGTTCCTAGATTGGTGTCTTCCTGCAGAAAGGTGGGAATGACACAGACAGTGGAGAGTAGAGAGTGGCAGATGTGGTGGCACATACCTGCCACACCAGCACATAGCGGGCTGAGGGAGGATTGTGAGCTCAAGGCGAGTCTAGACTACACAGAAAATGTTTCAACAAACTAAAAACAAAAAACACAACAAACAAGCAGAAAATAGAGGGAAGGGATGGAAGAAGGGAGACGGAAAGAATGCTTCTTCTCTGAAAGAAAAGCTGGAGAAATGAATATACATGTTAGATATGATCAATCATATTAGGGTTATCTACAGACAGACAAAATTTACTGAAATTGGGGAGAAAATTAGGATACAACTATAGGGGAAGAATTAATGAACTGACTATAAGAAAACTAGAGTTTGCTTTAATTTGAAATAATAATTGGCTTGTGAAGCATAAATATTTATTTTATATTATATACTAAAGTTATGCCTCCCCAATTCCCAAGGTGTATTTATAATTTAAATTATCTCTGCACTCATGGCTGGGCTAGTTTTAAAAATCCACTTTATTTATCTTCTACAATTCCTTTGTTGATTCATTTAGATAGAAAATGGCAGAGACTCATGAGAAGAGGGAGAAGAATTCAGGGAACAAGGGGATGGGACTGCAGGACAGCCGTGCCGTGCCATCAGCCATGAGGCTGAGAATGCCAGGCCTGAGCAGGGCAAGGAGTGAGAGCAGCTGCCAGCCAGGTAGTAATTACTGCGCAGAACTCTGACACCATGTCCCAGCAGGCTTTCTTGAACCATTAGTTAATAGAAATATTCAAATAACAGATACTATCTTGGATCTGTGATAGTTCACAGGAAGTATTTACCATATGTGGATGGTATCAGCTATACCTCTAATAATTTTTAAGTTCAGGATTCTATGATCAGCTGTTACCATTGATAGGGTTTTTGGCACAATAAAAGAGAGAATATAAAGTAAAATAGCCTTTATTCCCAGGACGTGGAGAGAACTCCATGACACTGGGGCCTGGCTTTCTCTGCTGGAAAGAATAAGAAGGGTGGGGATGGCCATGGCTGTGTCACTATAAGGGCGGTAAGAGCCTAGGCCCACAGGGATCTCACGTTTGACTAAATAGCAGAGGGTAGAGAGAACTAAGACAGTTGTCACATAGAACAACATGAAGACGATCTTACGCATAATGTGGGTGTCTTTCCTGCTGTAAAAAAGAGAATTAATAGAATGTAAGAAATTAGGAACCGGGGGTGGCCGGGTGGGGGGTTGAAAAAAAAAAAAAAAAGAAATTAGGAACCAAATTGGATAACAAAACATGACTTAGCCTGAGAGTTGTGGCTGTGAGGCCTTGGTGAGATGGAGACGGGTGGGTGACAGAACATCAGTGACCACTCAGGTGGTTAGATTCTGGATTGGGAAGGCACCACTTAGCCTGATTGATGTGAAACCAGGATGACAGTCCAGCAACTTTGACCACTCTTGGGGTTGCCAAGAAGACCAGGTAGGGGCCGCTCCACCTTGGTTGTAGTTCTGTGGATTAAGAACATTTGAGATAAATTAGATCTCCTGGGGATATGGGAGGTTCTGGTTTGGTCCCTTCAGAGTGTTAGGGAAGGTAGAGATCAGCATGTTGTCATAACAGGTGTTGGAGGAAGAAGAGGATTGGGATATAGTCAGCAAGAGGAGGGAGACTTTGGGGAGTAGGAACATTGTGGAGTAAGAATGGCCTGCCATACACAAGTTCAAAAGGCCTTAAAAATGCAGGAGCCCAGGGAAGTGCCCTGAGCTTGGCTAAGTCTAAGGGCAGAAGTTGAGGCCAAGGTTGGTGTAGCTTTAAAATGAGCTTTGTAAGGTGTGTTTTTATGAGGCCATTTACCTTTTCTGCTTTTCCTGAGGATTGTGGATGGTATGGAATGTGTAGGTGCCAGGTGATGTGTAAGCTTGAGGATACCTGTGAGTGATGTGAGAAATAAAGGCTGGACCATTATCTGACTGAATACTCTGAGGTAGGCCAAACCTTGAGATGATTCCTATAATAGGGCTTTAGTAACTACATCAGCGGTCACCGGGGTTGTGAGAAAGGCTTCTATACATCCAAAAATGTACAAACAAAGGTGAGAAGATATTTGAAGTTTTGTGGCGGGGCATGTGTGTAAAATCTATCTGCCAGTCCTGACCAGGGTGTATCCTCAAAATTGATGAGTAGGAAAGGAAGGGATTGCTATATGTCCCTGAGGAGAGGTCCTAGCACAGAGATGACAGATGTGGTAATCTGAAGAATGATAGCCTTTAGAGAAGGATGTGTGACTACTGGGACTAAAAGTTTGTATAAGGCCTGTGATCCCACATGGAAACAGTTATGTAAGTCAGTGATGATGTCTAAGGCCTACTGATCTAGGAGAACAAGTTTTGATCCCTGGAAAATCCATCCTTGAGTGTTTTGTATGTAACATGGTTTATGAAGTAGCTGTAGCTTCTCTGGTGAATAATTAGCTTGAAGTAAACTATTTGGAACTAACAGGAGAAGATGGGAAGGACAGGGCCTTTGTGCAGCTAACTTGGCCTGTGAATCTGCAAGGGCATTGCCCTGAGCAATGGGATCTGCAGAATTTTGGTGTCCCCTATAATGAATGAATGAATGAATGAATGAATGAATGAATGAATGAATAAATAAGTAAATAAAAAGCTACCTGCTTTGGGAGTTGTGCTGCCTTTAGGAGTTTAAAGATAAGAGGTGCATTAATGATGGGGGTTCCCTGAGAGTTAATAAAACCCCTTTTTGCCAGATAGAGGAATGAGAGTGTAAAATGCTAAATGTATACTTTGGATCAGTGTATATATTTATGACTTTGTCTTTTGCTAGTGTAAGAGCCCTTGTAAGGGCAATAAGTTCTGCCCTCTGAGAAGAGGTCCCAGGTGGCAGTGGATTTGCCTCTATAACTTTTGACTGGTTAACTATTGCATATCCTGCCTTTTTTTTTTTTTTTTTTTTGGTTGTCTGTGTTTGTTGAACTGCCATCTATGAACCATGTGTCAAAGGCTAAAGAGAGAAGTGTGCTACTAATGTGAAGGAAAGGTGTGGGAGTCATCTGTAAGACCTCAATACATTCATGGTGAGGATGGCCCTCTAAGGTGGGAAGTAAGGTTGCCACATTAAGAGGACCACTAGTTGCAATAGAGATAGAAGGGTCCTGAGAGAGGGCTAGATGTACCTGTTAAAGGCGAGAAGGGGTCATCGGGGTGGGGAGTACCTTGTGTGAGATGAGCTCATTTAGATGATGAGGTGAGTTTACTGTAATAGACTGCCCTAATGTAAACTTTTTAGCTTCCTGTGTCAGTAGGGCTGCACCTGCAAGGGCTTGAAGACAAGGTGCCCATCCCTTTACTGTGTTGTCTAACTGCTTTAACAAGCAGGCTACCACTTGAAAAGAAGGTCCCTTCTTGTGTCCTAGTACACCTACAGCA
This sequence comes from Cavia porcellus, assembly GCF_034190915.1. Taxonomy (NCBI): domain Eukaryota; kingdom Metazoa; phylum Chordata; class Mammalia; order Rodentia; family Caviidae; genus Cavia; species Cavia porcellus. The sequence goes on from NW_026947490.1 coordinate 77,483,152, forward strand.
TTGTGGCCCTGAGAGGTAGTATATTGAATGAAAGGTTGGGTGGGGTCAGGAAGGATAAGGGTTGCATCCCTTAGGAGAGGCTCTTTCATTTTATGAAAGGAGGCATGTATGGGCATAGTAGGATTTAGGGGCTCTGATAAGGGACCTTTAGAAGCCTTATAGAGGGGTTGAGCTAGAGCTGCAAAGTTAGGGATCCAGAGATGAAAGAAATTAGCTAAACCTAGGAAAGATGTAACCTGTTGTTTAGTTGTGGGCACCTAGAGATCTCAAAGAATAGCCTTATGATCTGTAGTGATGGAACAAGTGGTGGAGGTGAGAAAGAGACCTAGATATTTGACTTTTGGGGAAGCTATTTGGGCTTTAGCAAGAGAGACCCTATATCCATGACTGGCAAGAAAATTAAGGAGACTAGCTGACTGATATATGGCTAATGTATGGGATGAGCATAAGAGAAGGTCATCTATGCATTGAAGGAGGTGCTAGGTTTGAGATCAAGTTCTGCAAGGTCAGCAGCAAGAACTTGGTTAAAATTGTGGGGACTATCCCTGAACACTTGGGGGAGCACTGTCCAAGTAAGTTGTTGAGACCTGAGAGTGTCTGGATCATTCCATGTAAACACAAAGAAATCTTGACAATCAAGGTGTAGGGGGATGGTAAAAAAGTCATCTTTAAGATCCACAACTGAAAAGTGAGTGGTGAACAAAAGGATATGAGAGAGCATGGTATAAGGGTTTGGCACCACTGGGTTGGTTGGGGTAACAGCACTATTGATTACCCTAAGGTCCTGCACTAGGCAATAAGACCCATCAGGCTTGAGTACTGGGAGAATGGGAGTATTTTAGGGTGAATGGGTAGGTTTAAGAAAACAATTGTCTAAAAGATTCTTGCTTATAGTTTAAGTCCCTGTAAATGTTTGGGAGCTATGGGATACTGGGAAATGCAAGGAAAAATTGAAGGATTCCTGAGACTAATTAAAATAGGCATGGCATGGATAGCGCTGGTGGGATTGGAAGTATCCCAAACTATGGGATCGACCAGAGAAGAAGGAAGGGGAGGGGATGACTTTGCAGAACACTGTGAGGGTGTTTGGAGGACTAGAACTGGGTGTGGGGGAGAAGGTAAAAAAGAAGTTAAGCTTTTGAACGAGATCCCTACCTAATAGGGATGTGGGACATGTTGGAATTACTAGGAAGCTACAGGTAAAGAAGAAAGTCTGCAATCTGCATGGAATAGGCCCTGTCTGCAAAGGCTGCATAGGCTAGCCATCAATACCCACTACAGAGATTGAGGACTTAATACAAGGGCCTAAAAACTCAGGAAGTACATTATAAGTTGACTCGTGTCTACAAGTACAGATAGTTTCTTACCTGAGATCTCTAGTGAGACTCTGGGCTCCAAGAACAATACCTTAATGGGGGCTGTGGGCCCCAAGTCCCATCAATCTTCAGCAGCAAGTCTGAGTAGATAAGTCAGCAATGAATTTGGCAGTGATGGAGTATCCTGTATCCTTACTTGGACAGTGCTCCCCCAAGTGTTCAGTTACAGGATGGCTTAGCCACTCTCTGGCGGCTAGGACAGTCACTCTTTCAATAGCCCTTGAGATTGCAATAGGGGCAAGGCCCCAAGGGAATGCCAAGATTGGGGCACTCTCTTGCCCAATGTCCTTCTTTGTTGACTTGAAACATGGTCTGGGAGGGGCTTGAACAGCTCTGTCTTGCTTTGTCTTTACTGTCTTGGGAGCTTCAAGTGCCACTGCTAAGAGATCAGGTTGGTATTTAGCAAATTTCTTTTTTTGTGCCTCTTTCTCCTCTTTTTGAGTTTTTTCTCTGTTGTTGAAAACATGGAAAGCTAAGTTAAGAAGGTCTTCTTGTGGCGTTTGAGGGTCGTGTTCAGCCTTTTGTAACTTTGCATGAATATCAGAAGCAGACTGAGAAAGAACATAAGAGTTAACAATAATCACCCCTTCATGAGAGTCTGGGTTTACATTAGTAAACTTAATTAAGGTGTCCCTAAACCAATTTAGGAACACAGCTGGATTTTCATAAGCCTCCTGGACCTGTTCTAAAAGTTTGTTATAGTTAGTATGTTTGTGAGCAATTTTATTAAGGCCCACAATTAGACATTCAATCATCTTATATATTTTATAAGAACCTTCTCCATTTTGGTAATTCCACTTAGGGTCCTGTTCTGGCATTGCAGTAGGCCCAGGGTCATTTTCAACAGTATTTGCCTTTTGTCTGTGATCAATTTCTTCTCAAGCTGCTTGCCACAGCTGAGCTCACTCTTGTGAGCTGAGGGTAGAGTTCAGAATCACATAAATATCCTTAAAATGTAAATCATAACAATTAATTATAAATTCAAATTCTCTGATATAATTTTGTGGGTCAACAGAGAAGCAACCTAATTTATGGCTAATCAGAGATAAGTCAGAAAGAGAGAAAGGCACATGTACATTAACAAGTCCCTCAGGGACATCCTGTTCCTGAAGTGGGAGCAGAGACTGAGTTGGAGAAGACGTGGAGTAGGGGGCCATTGAGCAGCCAACTGTCCTGCAGGCATGTGTGGGCAATTACTCGATGACTGGCTACAAAACGGCTGCCTGTCATCATGTGACAAGAAAACACAGGGTGCTGGTGGGTCCCTGTGTGACCTGCAGCAGCTTAGCTGCTGCCAGCAACTCAGTGAGTACAAGATGGTGACTGGTCATCATGTGACCCATAGCAGGGTGGCTGCTGCTGATCACACGGGGAGCCACAAGGGGGTGGCCATTGACCCAGAGACCTGTCCCAAGATGGTGGCGCCCTGTTATGTGGTGGAGGGCTGCAGGATGGCGGCTGTTCTCCATGCAAGCTGCAGCAACATGGCTGCTGACAACCATGTGGCCTTCTAAAAGGAACACCTGAGACCAAGTATAGTGAGCCAGCAGAGAAAATGTCGCCACAGGGTGAGGGGACAGAGAACCCTCAGACAGGACAGATGGCTTGGGTGGGGGGATTGAGAAGTCGGAGACTGGGGAGAGAAGCTAGGGGAAGGATTAGAGACCACTGTGGGTGAAGAAGGAGGAGAGGAAGGTGCAGGGGGTATAGAAACCTTTGGCTGAGAAGGCTGTGGGGTTTGATCTCGGGGATGGGGGATAAAGATGGGGGGCACATCATCTAAGGGTCCTGAGGGGAGGAGGGGAGAATTTCTGGTACAGTAGAGCTAGCTAAAAAGATTTCAGCAGATTTAATGAGAGAAGAGCACATCCTTAGTGTAAGGAAGGCCTGTACATATGGAATTTCTGCTAACTTGTCACCAGTGTAGCAAAAGTCATAGAGATTTGTGAGAATACAGGGGTCAAACATCCTCTCTTTAGGCCATGGGCTGCCATTAAGCTCATAGGTTGGCCAAGCCTCCTGGCAGTAGAAGATTAATTGTTTAATTCTTATGGTTTCCTTTAGGCCAAGGGTACCAAGGTTACAAACCAGGCACCACAAAGGTGTGTTTATTTGGGGAGAGGAAAAAGTATTTCCCATGACCAAATTAAAAATGAGCCAAAGGACAATTTTGCTTTAAGATGTAAACGCTCTGGCCCTCCTCCAAGGAACGTGACAATTGTCTCAGACCACGCCTAACCAAAAAAGATCACCACCTAATTTGGAAGCCTGATTAAAGGGCTCTAACAAGAGCCCACTGGCTGTCACCAAAAGGCAAGGGTCAGGATCCCAGAGAACCACAGTAACAGCTCTGCCTCAGACTGTCCAAGGAACGTGAGAACGGCTACCTCAGTCCAGGGACGGAATGGGTAAGCCGGTGTGGGCCGACCCTCAGCCACAGAGAAACCCTCAGATGGAAGTTGGCTCACCTGAGGTGAATGAACTGGGCCAGTGTTGTTGCAGGCTGATGGCGACAAGTTGAGCAGCTCTCGAATGTTGAGAAATGAGGAATTAATCCAAGATACTTTCCAGAAACTCCAGGAGTCACTCATGCTGCCTTCCCAGTTGGGGAACCAAATGGTAGGGGTTTTGGCGCGATAGAAGAGAGAATATAAAATAAAAATAGCCTTTATTCTAAAAACGTCTCTGCCAGAAACACAGGGCTTGGGACATACATAAAATTTTTGATTGGGGTGGCATTTAGGGTGGGCACTGCTGACGCAAGAGCAGCCGATTGGAATTTTCTTCACACTCAAACAGGAGCTGGAGGAAGCAGGAAATGGTGGGTGTTCCCACTTCGGCCTTCCACCTAGTTAGGCCACGCCATAATTCCTATTGAGGCAAGAACCTTTCAACCACCACTCTGCTTGGAGCATTTTCTTTAAATATATAGAATCTCAGTCAAAATATGCTCATGTCACTTTTCTCAGTCCTTACCTTCTTATTGTGATCACTGTTAATTCCTTACAGCCTGTCTTGGTGTCCTACCCTGCCATCTAGATGGCTAACCTTTTTTTTTCCTTATGTTGTTAAAGATTTTGGTGCAAAAGGATCAGAATATAAGAAAAAGTAAAAGTGGACTTTTTATTTGAGGGACATGAAGAGGAGCCCACAACCTGTAAGGGTTTGGCTTTCTCCTCTGCCCAGATATGGGGGAGTGGCATACATGTGACCTATGACCGGATGTGGAGCTTGGGGTGGGCATGGATGACACATGAGGAGATGATTGGAATTTTCTTTATGCGCACTTGGAAAGGAAGGAGGAAGTTGTAATCAGGGAAGAAGGATGAAGTGGCTGCCAGGGTAAGCATCCCTGATTTGGCCTTCCACTATGTTGAACTACCACCATCATGTCCTGTGACTTATTCTAGGGAAAAACTCTTTCATATGTAATCAGCACAAGCTACCTGATTCATATCTAGGAATAAAAATGTTATAGAATCATACCCTTAAAATTTTAGGGCCGGAGCAAGTCGTTAAAAGTCACACAGAAACATCAAAATGTACTAAGAAAAAAATTTATAATTTAATCTAAAAGTGCATAGTTCTTTCATCTTTTACAAAATGTAAAATATAATTTTAAAAACATACTTCTAAAACATTCATTTTACATTTTCACCAAAATGGAAATCAATAGAATTATAATGCTTTCCCATAGTGGTGTGGATGGAATATTTTCATTTGCAGGAGACTAATTAAATTACTGACTTTACACTTAGGACTCAGCTGATATTAGCAAAATTGGCAAAGTCTGCCTCATTAAGCTACATTTGAGCAGGGCATCTCCTTTTTTTCTTCTTTGCTAATTCAAAATACAAGAATTCTCAGCACTGTGTCAATGTTTCCTGACATCAGCTATAGACCACTCTGCTGCCAGACTACTGTGGTGCCACAGCCTCAGCTAATCTGATTACAGCTCAGATCTAAATGGGATTGGTTCTGCTAGATCAATATGAGAACTGGGAGGGTCAGTTTGAGCACCAGCCCAGTGTTTTCTCTTCCCATTGACCATGGAGGTACAGATGAGAGCCAAAGCTGACTGACTGCTAGGCAAATATTAAATTCATTATTAACCCGGTGAAAGGTTGTGTGACAATGTCTGAGTCACAGTAGCCGTTTGGGTATCAGCTTTGTCCTCTGCGAACTGAGGGGACAGACCTATACAATCTCTGTGGACCTTGCAGTCTAAAATTATTTTAATGAGCCTACAATAGCCCCTGGAGTGTGCTGATAACCAGAAATGATATGGATGGCTGCCAAATAGCAGACATAGCTAAATGGATTTTGTATAGATCGTTACTATTTAACTCTGTACTTCTTTCTCAAGTTTCCACTCTTGTTCCAATCAGTGGAGAGAACAAGGATGCTGGGCATAAGCTTAGGATGCCATATGGTGGAAATGAAGAGGAAAAGACCTTTATTTTCTAAATACAGGGAGTACAGTGGTTCCTCACGTGTTATGAGTTCACTTTTGAGAATGTGGTGAAAATGCTACATGGTTCCTTTGGAGAATATCACACAACCATCCAAATTGCTTTTTAATTTCAGGCAGATCATGAACCTCTCTAGAATTAACAGTATATTCCTTAAAATATCCCTGATTTCATGGCTGGCCTTCTATAGAGTGAGCTTTTCAGAGTGACATCATGTGATAGAAGGACAGTGAGCTTTGGAATCAGTACAACCAGATTTCTTACCTAAAGCTGTGACTATTAGGTAACATTAGCTGTTAATAGTGTCACTGAGAGCCTAAGTCTTCATCTTTAAAATAGAGAGAGAACTCTTTCCCAGGGCTGTGGGGCTATGTGAGATAGGACACACACATTGGGTAAAACCATGCTTGACACACAGTGTCAGCAAATGTGTTTCCTATTTCCTTTAAAAAGTGTTAGTAATGTATACTTTTAAGTGTTGGAACTAATGCAGTTTCGAATCACAAAGTGTTGTGTTGAAAGGCACCAGTATCATAGTCCATGGAAGTCTTGCTCCCTACATGGTAATCTCTGCTACTCATAGTGGGTCACAGAGGAGGACTGCAGCAGTATCATCCAAGTCTTGGTCAGCTCTGCCCTCACTGTGAGCTCCAACCTGACCAAGATCGGTCCTAAGCACCAGCCTTTTCTTTCTTCATCATCCGAATTTGTTGTTCCTTTGTTTCCATCCTTCAGTACTTTGCTTTTTCCTCAATTCTCTTCAACCACCTTGGGATAAAATGTTCAGAATGGATGATAGTATACTCTTCTATATACCTCCTTAATATATGCATATTTACCACACCTGTACCTTGGGCACTGCCTTGGGCACTTGATACCCAAAGAAAAGATTAACTGAAAAAAAACAGAAATTGAATGATTCCTTTCTGATCACTGTTGGTCAAACCAACAAGCTCTAGTTTATATTTTGGCAAAAGGAGCACTGTAATTGGCTGGAGTAGGAATCATACTGTATCAGACATGCCTTCCCATGGCTGTGCTAGAATAAACATTAAAAAGCAAATTTTAAAGTACTCCTTATAAAATATTAGTTAATAGTTTCAGGAATGTATACAGTTTTCATCCTTTTATTTACTTTTTATTCCTCCAAGTCATGAAGAAAAGCATCCAAGGCAGAAAGAAATTGAGATCAGAGATTTCCCTTCTGTTTGTACTGATTCCTCCAAAAATGACAATGCTGTCTCTGTCCAATCTTTCCTGAGGAAACTGAGTGAACCCACACTGGTGTACCTACCCCGGCTTGCTGGGAAGTGCAAAACTGGGATATTGATGGCAGCCAAGAACTTGCAGCAAGGTCTGAATATCTGAGCCACAGACAGAAAAGGTTACAAGGCCCAGGAGCTAAGAGAAAAAGTTTCCCTCCTTAGTCATAGTGACTGTCTTTGGAGAATGTAGACTTCCATGATCAGTTGTCTGGCGGAAAGCTTAGGACCTACATGTGGTACACAGGCTTAAAGTTATATATCTGTATTTGAGAAAGGAGAGATGATAAATTTCGCAAATAAAAGCTTTTTCCTATTTATTAATTGTGTCTATAGAACTTTGTATCAGAACTAGCAGAGGGAAGAAGAGTAACAAAAGATTAATTTTTAGGAAAAATGTTCAAGAAAGTCATTTTCTGAAACTAAAAACCTGAAAGATATAGAAGAGTATATTGATGTGGATAATATTTTTAAAATACTAAGTAAATACATTTCTCATTCTGGAGTTCTGAGGACAGATGGCAGCTTGGCCTAGCTGGCTGCTTCCTAGATCCAACAGGTTGTTCTTCTGCTGAAACACCTGCTTTCTAAAAGCAAACCAGTAAGGAAATCCCCTGTGTCTGGAGCTGGAGTGAGGTCTGCTGCTGTGATTGTAGAGTGGGAAGGGTCCTTTGCCGCATCTGCCTGGGTCTTTGCTCAGCCGTCTGCAGGCTGTTGCCTGCTTTATTGCCATACCCCGTGCAGCTCTCCAGGTTTCCAAGGTGAGGATGGTGAGAGAATGGAGAAAAAAGGACAAGGGTAAGAATTCAGAAAAACAGATGGAGCCCTCTCTCCTAATGGAGGAAGGAAGGAAGAAGGTGGAGAAGGAAAGGGAGGGAGGAGAAGAATCAGAGCCCCAACAGCTGCAACGCGTTTCTTTCTTCATTGGGGAGGTTGAACGCCACGGGAAGCCCCATGCCTACTAGCTCGTCCACGTGGTTGGCCTCGGGTGCCCAGTGTTCCTGAGACTGGAGCAGCGTATTCATGTGACTTGGCTCAGGCATTCTGTGTTTTGGAGTCTGGCCTTCCTCCTGCAGCCCTCACCTGTGACAGATCTCCAGCTCCAGCTGCTCCCCACACTTTATCCTTCCTCCCTGCAAAGCCCAGAACCCCACCCTGAACACCGTGCATTTGGAAGGCTCCCTATGTTGTCCTATTGGTGAGAGCGGTGGACATAGGTGCCTCCTGTCACTAGCTGCACATTCTCCATTTGTGTTTGGTGGTCTCGTTACAGAAAATATAAGCAACTCCACATAAGCATTTTCAGTCTTCTAACAAAGATTCCAGCTTCAATACAAGTTGATTTCCTAAAAGCAGCGCCTTTCTTACTGGGGTAGGGAGATGTATTATTATCATTATCATTATTGCAAAAAATTATTCCACTGTGGTAACTCAGTGTATCAGTCCTCTTCTTACCGTTATTAAATCAGGTAACAATAAATCCTCTGTTAGTTGATTTCTTTTCATGCTTCTTAATGGACCGATCCACTCTGTGTCATATTTGCCATTTCTGAGTTCTCTGTCAAGACACAAGTGACCGTGTTTTGAGAAAGGCCAGCAGCTTTTGTGTACAGGCAGGACAGTGAAGATATTGTCTTAACGTAGCAACCGTTGTTCATAGTGGACTAACAGATGCCAAACAGTGCACACCTTTCTGATTAGTTACTGACTTGAGGGAACATTAGAGAGGAAGGGGTTGAAGATAGAAGACACACTTTTTGCGATCAAAACAGAATTTCCTCCCAAGGATATTTGAATTTGGAACTAATGTTTGTATACTGAGTATGGAGCTGAAACTTACCCTGACAAGCCACTGTAATAAATTCAAAAACAGATGATTCATATACTTTTTTAGTGCCCTTCCATCAATAAGAATTAAAGTGAATGTTTTCTTGGAAAAGAGCTGAGACTGTCACCTATCAGAAGGTTCTTAGTGATGTGCTTATGATGTAGGAAAGTGCTGCTGTGAGTGCTGGCCAGTTATTTTCTCAAACCTAGGGATAAGTATTAATGTTATTTTTTGTTCCTCATAAATTGGTTCACTTGTCAGAATTTTTTTGGGAAAAGAAACCTGTACATTACCTTTTAAAGTGAAAAATGACAATCAGTAATTTTTTTTGTTCCTTGTCTCATGAACAGATATATATATATATATATATATATATATAGAGAGAGAGAGAGAGAGAGAGAGAGAGAGAGAGAGAGAGATACAGATAGATATATCTAGATATATCCTCTGCATTTAACTTAACAAGTATAAAATGAAAAGAGAAATTTTAATTTTTTTTCAAAAAGTAAATTTTTTAGACTTTGAAAGCTAAAGTTTTTAGTAAATGTTTCCTGATTTGTAAACCTTGTTCCTGAATTCAAGCATTTTTCTTTAAGGCAAATTTAGAGGCCTGAGGACCACAAGAGAAAGTGCTTTTCAGGAAAGCAAATTCACAAATCCTTGCTTTTTTTCCCCATAGATAACATAGGCCCCAGCTCTGCACTGGCTTTCTGCCTTCAAGTCCAGTAACAGGAGCAGCCAGACTGTTCAGTGACCCAGAGTAATCAATCCCGCCTTGAGTGCATTGCAGAGTGACCATATGAAATCTACACTCAACAGTTCTGGTCATCATGTCCCCAATGATTTTCTCAATTTCATCTAAATGGACAAAATCTTAATTCTTTCTTCAGAAAGACAATTGAATTTCTTTTATCTTCCACCCTTTCCTCTCTAATGGTCCCTAAGTCAGTAACTAAATAGTGTAGTTGAACTTTTCATGGGGAAGAAGGGTATTGCTGAGGGTTTAGTAGGATATCCAGTGGTGGTCTAGATGTCTCCTTAACTAAAATTTTGCATTAACTGAGGATGGGGCCAGCTGGCTGTGTGGCTGCCACTGATGTATCAATGAGCATCAGATGAAAGAGAACATTTAGAGCAAGTCTCAAAATGAGAAGAAAAATTTAAAAAGAAAATGGGGTCTTGAGACACGGGAGCATAAGTATGCAAGGAAGAGAGTCCTTCCTCAGAAAGTTAGCAAACACACTCAGAAAAGATAAATGAGAACCAGGACAGAGAGATACCTTGAAAGTCAAAGAGGAGAAAGAGAAGCAGTCAACTGTATTAGCAGCATCTGGTAGGATGAGAATCAAAATCGGTCTTAATAAGATCTGATCGGGGCTCCCTGGTGGCCCTGGCTGGAAATTTCCACAGGAGTCTGTCTTTGTCCTAGAACCATTGCTTCTTGGTTTTCTTTTTAATTTTACTTAAAGAAAGACTAAACAAAACAGAAAATAGGTAGAAATTATACATACATTCAGAGAAAAAAATAAACAGTAAGAAATCACTAGTTGATGTTTACATATTGTCGTTTTACAAATAGTTGTTCAAGATACAAAAATGGAACATGTAAAGTGGGAATTCAAACAGCAAGACTGCAAACAGTTCTGTTCAACTGTCCAACAAAAACTTAGTAACATGGTTGTCAATCCTATACACTTAAACATACATGCAGTTATCCATATCTTCATCTGTGTTTAGATAAAACAAACTAAAGCAGGTTAAAATCATTCTGAACAAAGAATAATAGTATTGCTGGATTTCACATCGTGACACTCTGTGATGAGCACTGGGTACTGTAGTGTCTTTTTTTAAAATTTAATTTAAAGAAAGACTAAGCAAAACAGAAAATGAGTAAAAATAATATATAATTTCAAAGAAAAAATAAAGAAATCACTAGTTGATTACAGATTGTCCTCTTACAAATAGTTATTCAAGATACTAAAGTGGAGCATATAAAGTGGGGATTCAAACAGTGAGACTGCAACCAGTTCTGTTCAACTATCCAACAAAAACTTAGAAATACTGTTTTCAATCCTATACACTTAAACATACATGCAGTTATCCATATCTCAAATTATGTTGAGATTGAATAAACCCATGCAGGCTAATATCCCTCTGCTAGGTTTCACATTATGACACTCCAGAATCAGCACTGGGTATTTTAGTGTCTTTTTTTCTTCAAAGTATCTATTCATTTCACTGTGTGTCATAAAATCAGTTCTCATAAACTGTTTACAGATTTTACACATGCATAAGTCTTACCATGTATTTCTATCCCTTCTATATTAGAGGGAGAAACAAAACAAAGCAAGACAAAACAAAACATATTACTATAAACACATTAAATGAAAAAAAAACATATAAGAACATTGTACAAAGAGTTCTACCGTGGTTCCTGTGTTGTCTCTTGTTATCTCCAGTAGAATTGGCTGTATCATCAGACATAGTATAATTCAATATATCAGTACATAACAGTATTAATAAAAACACAACTTTGTATATAGTATAGAACTTAAAAAACTGGCAGTTATCAAACCAGAATATATATCGAGAGTCTTGTCATCTTCAGTGTAGTTGCCTATACTCTCAGACTTGATACTATCAATCATAACAGTTTTGAATAAAATCTTCACGGCCTCATTTCTGTTATGCAATTTTTTTGCCATCAGTTGTTTGCTTATCTTTTTTATTCTGTTTTCTGCTCCATTCATTGAGGCCTCTCTGCCTCTGTTCCTGGAATCCTAGTACTTTTCTCTCTCTCTAGAATGCCCTGCAGTATTCTCTGTAGAGTTGGATTGGTGGTTGTGAATTTCCCAAGTTTCTCTTTGTCTCAGAAGCATCTTGTTTCTCCATTAATTTCTAGAGACAGTTTAGCGGGGTATATCAATCTGGGATGAAGGTTATTTTCTTTCATGGCTTAGAATATTTTACTCCAGGCTCTTCTTGACTTCATGGTTTGTGTCAAGAAGTCTGCCGTGATTCTGACGGGCCTTCCTTTATAGGTGATCTGTTTCTTGTCTCTAACAGCTTTTAATATTCTGTTCTTATACTGAATTTCTGGGATCTTGATTATCACATGCCTGGGTGTAGCTCTGTTTTGGTTGTAGGTGGCTGGAGTTCTGTATGCCTCATATATCAGAATATCATTTCCTTTTCCTATGTTTGGGAAGTTTTTCTTAATTATTTCTGTGAATAACCTTTGTAATTTCTTTCACAGTCTTCCTTCACATTCTTTATTCTCAATTTATAGATCCTCTTATCATCTTCTAGCCTTTGTATTGTTACTGCTTGTTTCCTTGTTATTTTTAAAAAGTTTTCCCTTTCATAATCGCACTTTGCAAAATTATCCCCTTAGTTTCTTTCAAGCTGATTTGCTATCTTTCCATAGAGTTTGTAATTTCCTGGTAATCTCTTTGAATTTGCTTCATGTATTCTATATTTTTTTATATTCTTCATCAAATGGTTCTCTCTTTTGTTTGAGTTCCTCCATTCTTCCATCTGTGTCTGCTTGAGGGGTGCTTAGCATCTCTTTTATTAATCTTCTTATATCTTGCTTTACTTGGCTAAATATTTCACTTTTGAACTCATCTATGAGGTCCCGAATATATCTCTTTATGTCCACTGGCGCCATGTCTGATATTGCATGTTTGCTATTCTCATTCTCCTTTGTATTTACCTGTCCTGGGTCAATATTCTCAGGATTGAGACCTGGGGACTTTTTGTTGTTGCTTCCTCTTCCCATCTTTTTTGCTTCTTCCAGGAGGCCTCAGTTTCTTTCTTTGTTGTTTATTATTCTTCTGAAGTACACTGCCTAGATGACCCTTCCCATTGCTGTGTGCTAGTGAGTTGCAGACAAGGACAGCATACTGGCCTCTCCCCTCCGGATCAGTCAAGCTGCTGTGGCCTGCACTGTATTACTATGCTGCCTCCCCTCCAGGTCAGTCAAACTTCTGAGACTTCACTGGGTTAGTGTGGTTAGTGTGTGCCACTGCTGTATGAACTTGATTTCGGATAACCTATTAGGTCTCAGCCAGGTCACGTGACCCAGGCCTAACTCACTCCACCAATCCCATTCAGGAAGAGAACAACTGGCTGAAGTCACTGCTGCCCCTTGTACTTGCCAGTCCTGCCCAGTCCCAGAATGCCCCATGGGGCTCCCCTTTCTATGGAATGGCTCCACTCCCATTTCTCACCACAGGTTGATGTAGGCACCCTGCCAACTCAGCTCTCCATTTGGCTCACCAACCCCTGAACTCAATGTAACTGCACCTCCAGTGAGTTGAAGCAGCAGGACCTCAGACAGCTGGGCAAGTCACGGCGGGACCTTGGATGGTCGACAAGTCACCCGCTGCAGCGGGAACACTGAACCATTAGCTGTTCCAATAATAGCACCGGGACTGTATGTTTGGTTGGTTTTTCTCACCTTAATTACTTCTTGGGATGAGAGAATGCATCTCCCTCTGTTTGTGGCTCCCCACTCTGTATTATGTTGAATTCTAAGTTGACTATCTCAGGGAGCCTCTGTAGCCATTTGTTGTCTATCTGCCATCTTTGCTCCTCCCCCTTTTTCTGCCTCTTGGTTTTCTTAAACACTTTTTCCTGCAATTCAGTTTATCTTCTACTGGATCATGTCCCACCAAGTGAACTGGCAGTTCAGACCTGATTGTACCTCTAGTGATAGCCCAGCATCTCGTCACTACCCTGGCAGCCAAGCCACTCAAAAGAAGTGTTCATTGCTCCCACCAGGAACCCACCACAGACGGCTTCTGCACCATTTCCTGCCCAGCTCTCTATCAGTACCCTCCAGGTGAACACTGAAGATATTATTTAGACCTCAATAGAATTATACCTCATCAGTCATCTTAACTCATGCACTTTTACTGTGATACCATGTTCTATGGCTACCCTTTCTGCAACATTAGCAGTTTTTGCTTTATATTCTGTACTGAGCTCTCTTCCTCTGTGCAGCTGATGAGTGCCCCAGTTTTCTGGATTTTGTCTTTAATCCTCTTCTTGCTCTCTGTGACTTCTTCTTGGGTGATGGCATCTGTTACTAGACTTCAGTGCCTCCCATAGATTTTAGCTTTCAGGTTTATATCCACAAGCCAAGCTGACTGGCCATCTTGATGCATCATTTCTACTGCTTGTAATGAACATGAAAAATGGTGATAGTAAAAAACAAGTAGAGACACAAAGTTTGGAAACTGAGAAGACAGGAACAAATGAAGGCCAATAAACACATAGAAATATGTACCACTCCACTTATAATAAAAAATTATAACTAAACTGCATTGAGAAGATCAGGTGAATTCTCATGCTTATTATGAGTAATGAGGTATATTCTGGTACATTTAGGAGTACAGTTTGTAAATATATGTTAATAAAAACCAAATTACACATGTCTATTAACACATTGTACTCTTGGGACTGCACCTTGACATAATTCTGTAAATGGACAATACACTGACAGTATTTTTCACCATGGAATTTATAAAAGCAAGGCTGGATGCAATGTAATGTCAATCAATAAAGAATGAGTTAAATAAATTATGTGTTATCTGGAAGAATATCATACATATAATAATGGGTCCTTGTATTTGTTTTTAGAAATAAGAGCAATATTGCATTAAAGAAACACCCAGTTTTTAAAATAACACACTCTGCTCCTTTTAAAGACACATTGGTTTAGGGCTGGGATTTTAGCTCCCTGGTAGAATACTTGCCTAGCAAGTACGAGGCTCTGATTTCACTCCCCAGCACTACAAAAAATAAATAAATACATGGTAAAAGTACTTGTTTAGACATGCCTGGAAAAGAATCTGGAAAGAGACAGGAAAAATAGTGAGCCTTTTGGAGTGGTGTTTTTATATGAACTGTTTGTGTGCTCTAAGCCTTCCATATTTCACACTCTTTCACTATGGCCATATTGTTCATCTTCACCCTGGTAATTATAAAAATCTGAATTCCTACAAGTGAATATTAATATAGACTTTTTTTCCAATTCTTAAATGATACTGACACTTGCCAACTATGGCATTGAAAACAGACCTCTTTCCAGGGTACTTTTTCCTTCCATGAGCAATTCTGACAGGACAGTGATACTGGGTCCCTGCTTCCGAGTCCTTCCCAGGAGTGTTCAGATCTGCTGCATCCCACGCTGTGGTCCGTAAGTGCCTTTAGAAAACATTACACTCTTTCATTTGGAGACTGGTTATCAGGAAGACATTTGCTGCTGTTTTTCAATGACAAATTGGTGACAGAGACTTTAAAAGAAAGAGCTTCCATCTAAAACAAGGTAGACAGGAAGATCCCTGGAAATGAAAAATGTCAAGGCTTTCAAGATTGGGAGATGTCTTAGAAGTTAAAATAGCTTTTTCTTATCCAGAGAACTAGAGACTTTAGTGTCTAACTAGCTAAGAATATATATATTTAAATTTTGACAAAATTTAGTGGGAAAAGAAAGTGTGTAAAATAAGAGTTCAAAGCATAGGAAAGATCTTTCATCCAAGGGATTGTTCTTGCTGTTTTTAATATTAAGATAGACACAATAATCACCCAAATGAAAGAAATTGGTAAGATGATAAAGATCTTGAAGTATTTTACTAAAAATATGTCTTAAAGCTCAGATCTCTAAAGGAAAATGCAACTTAGACAATTATTCAGCTTTTACCTGCTAAAAGCAAAACAATTTCCTCATTTGAATATGTTGTAAAAAGTTTCAGCCACATACCCTGTGACAGAGACGTCCTTTTTCCTAACTCCTTATGAACAGGCCAATATTGAATGTAGTTAAATTAAAACAAGTTTAAATAAGAAATTTACTGAAACATGATGATGAATCAATTTAATTTCTTTCAGTATGTATATTTTCAACCCTAGTACTGGTAATATATTCATAAAGATAACAAAAATTATTCTATATCTAAGAAAAATTAATTGATATTCAATACATTTCCAGAGAAGAAAGATGTTTTCAACAGTATTTCTTCAGCAATAGCTTACTACACAAGAAGACATTCCTGAATAACTGCAACTAAACTAGAAATGTGATTGTTCATCTCCCAAGAGTTGCAAAGAATTAAATTCCTTTGATTTCTATATTTATTTTTAAATAATATTACTCTCTCTTTCATTATTCTTTTATATAGACATATATGTAACAAAAATATTTGCAGTAAACTGAAGTCTTTTGAGTTTTAAAGTGATAGGAAATATGTTGCTACAATTTAGTCAAAAGATAATTTTTTTGTAGTACTCATGGAGTGGAACCCAGGTTGTTACATTAAACTACACCTCGCACTTCTTTTTATTTATTTATCTTTTAAATTTTGAGACAGGGTCTTATTAAGTTGCCCAAGGTGGCCTCAAATTTAGGATGCTCTTGACTCAGCCGCCAGAGTAGCTGTCATTTCAGGGACATGCTACCACGCCTGGATTTTCTGAAGTCTTTTTGCAGAATCTCATGCAGAGACATGGCAGAGTTTTCAGGTCTTAGAGAAAAGTTTCACAATTTTACTCCTAGATGGCATCATTAGATGCCTAATTATTCCGAGAAATAATCTATGAAACAGGACAATGCACAGTTGTGGAATTCCAGGGGACTGCTTTACTACATGAGTCAATAATATGGAGAGTCCACTTACCAGAATTTCTTTGAGAACAATACCCATTTGCTGTGTTTGTAGGGAAATTGCATGAGGCAACGGCTTGCAGAGGTGGGGGAATCTAGTAGACTTAAGCCTTTTCAGGAGAGAAACTGCCTCATTTTAGCCTCATACTGGTGCCAAGACTACACAGCTGTGTGTCGGATGAATCAGTATGGAAGTGGAACTTCTCTCTTTGGGGTTTTGACTTAGGTCAGCGTGGTGGAAAGGGACCTGTGGAGGCTTTGCCCTGCCTTAAGCGTTCCGAACAGGAAAAATGTTGGGAGACGTATGTAAAGTAAGAACATTAGTTAATAGATTTTCATGATTAGTGATACAACCTGTACAATACAGGTAGATTTGGAATGATGTCTGTTATTAACTGAGGCATATAGCAGTGCAGAATTACACTTCAGTCTTGTTTATACTCACTGGCTGTTGCCATGCTGGTTAATAGTCTGACCATATTTAAGAGAAAATGTAAACTATCAGGTGCCTCAGTTCACTTCTTGCTTGTCCTTCCTGGTTGCTCTGTGAGCAAGGTGACACTTCACCTTGTGGGATGCCCAGCCCTTCGGCTTCCGTGGCAGTCTCCCCGCAGCTCAGCCTCCTCCCTCTGCCCCTGGTTCTTCCACACACTTGTCCTTCCTCCAACCCGAACACTGAGCTTTCCCGTCTTTAAGGGGAGCTTCCCTCAATCCTGTCTTTACTGCCTCCTTCACGAACTTTGCAAAGTGAGATCTGAACTGTTGCCTACTTCCCTCCGCTCGCATATTGAAATCACAGAAATCTAGCTTCTGTCCTGTTAGTCCAGTGCGCTGCCCAGGTAACTGCCGTCACTGTCATGGTCATAGTGATCATTGTCATCATCGTCACTACCGTGTCTGTGCAGCTGTATCTCTTGCAGATGGAGAGCACGTCCTGAGGTGAGAATTCCAAAATGCTGATTGTCTTTCTACAGTTTCAGAATGCACTCCAAATTCATTAGCACAGTTCAATCCCAGCTCTGCCTTTCTCTCCATCTCTGTCATGTTTCATTCCACATTCTAGTCCGAAATAACTCCTTTTTATGTTTTGAACAAATTGTTCTCTTTTGACTCAGTCCCCATTGCAAGCTAGGATGTTATGACCTTTCCTCTACATCTATCAAAGAAAATTATGCACTCTAGTTTACTAATATCCTAGCCTTTCTCCTAAAAACCTTTTACTGCCTTTATTTTTATCTGATAATAGATGTCATATCTTTTCTGAGGTTGAGCCCAGGGCCTTCACATTGAGCGAGATGTCCACCTCTTTTCTATTTTTATTTATTTGTTTTGAGACAGGGTCTCATTCAGTTAGTGAGTTGCCCAGGTTGAGCTTGAATTTGTGATCCTCCTGCCTCACCCTCCCGGAGTGCCAGGGTTAAAGATGTGCACTGCCTTGGCCAGCTAGATGTCACATCTCTCAACTAGTATTTTGCTATTTAAAAAGAGTAGTTAGAATTAAGATAAATTCTAAAAACTAAAATTATCTTAGGCATATTTCTTATAGATGAACACAGCAAAAGAATTTTAGTAATTTCATAATTTTTACCTGGTAATTATAATGTTTATCCCTGGGGAAGACATACATTAAAGGTTAATTTCACAATATTTAAAATATTCCTAAAGTTTTATTATTGTGATGTTCACTGAAGTTAGATATAGTCTGAGATATTCCAATAGATGATGTAAGATTTGCAGCCTGTTGTAGTCAGAGGTTGGGAGGAGAACAATGAGAATCAGGACATGGAGTTTATATTATTTTATGATGGTCACCCAGAATTAAACACAAAGAAATGCAGGAAATCTATCCACAACACTAAAGACATAGAATATTTAACCAAGGGCCGGGATCCCACAGCAATGTCCCACATGAGTCTCAATGAAGACCCAGAGCGCATGACAGTGCCTCCCACAAGTCCAACTGGAGGTCTAGAGCCCACAAGAAGGATTCAGACTAGTCTCTTTTATGGATCTGTGCTGGGAAGGCCCAAAGATCAGGGGAGGAAGCTAGGAAGTCTATGCCAGCAAGGTGAAGAAGCTGTGCTGGTAGTTGATAGTTCTACGCTGGAGCCGAGAACTCACACTAACAACAAAGACCAGGGATGCCCCGAAAAGCACCACAGCCATCCTCAGTGACATGGAGATCCCCAGCTCCTCCAACAATAAGAAGAGTAGAATATGTGCCAGGAAGCCAGCATGAGAAGTTCATCCTGGAGACCAAGTAGCACACGTCTTCCTCTCCAGATCCAGGAAGCCATGCTCAATGTAAGGACCAGAGGTTCTCCAGGATAACCAGCGGCTCAGACAGCAACACAGTGAAACCCACAATGCCTCAGTGCCTTTCTTCTCCTTCTCCACGTCTCTATTTATGCTGGCAGCTTTCCTCAGGTAGACGTCTACACTCAGCACCATGGAGATTTAATTCTGCTGGCATTAAGTTGCCCGCTGGTTTTCAATCCATAACACAGCCTAGTACTCAGGTTTGCAATTTCCTATTTAGTGAGAAAAATGTGATACTAAACTTGACAATGTATAAAAATACATTTCAATAAAAGTTATTTTCATTACATAAACTGTCATTTACATATAGGTGATATTTTGGATTGCTAATTAGACTATGTCCTAATGTATAATAAACATACATAATAATTCTCAATGAGCAATTTAACTTGTACTTTATTTCTGAACTATTACTATCACATAACACTACCGTGTTACCAAACTAATTCCATTAAAACAATTAAAAAACTTACTAACAGATACATGTAACTTCAGATATATGTATGAATTTATCCTGTACCCATATATTTATATTTATATTTATATTTATATTTAGGAGATTCTATCAAAATTATCCAGAAGTATTAGCAATATAATTTCTAATAAATAAAAATGACTACATTGAAGAATCATATTGATAATTAGGAGTATTTAACAGCTAAACGACTAACATGTTATCTCTCCAAGATGACTATAGCACGTTGTTTTGAAAGAAGAGCCAGTTACCTGGGGTATGGTATGCGAGTCATCTTGTTTATTTAAAAATGGCTAAGGGTTCATGCATTTGGGAGGCTGAGCCAGGAGGATCTCCTGGACTGAAGTACATAAGAGCCCTTGTCTCAAAAAGAAAGAAAGTATTGAGGAGACTCTGCAGAAACTGAAGCTAACGTAAAGATTCACATTAATGACAACAACACTATTAATTATTGGCCTTAACAATTTCTTCTGGCCAGAAACTGCATTGCAGCCTAATTCACCAATTATACAGGCAGTTATCTCCGGGTGAGACTCTGAGACTAAACCACACAGTTCTAAAATTCTTTGCCCAAAGCCTCACTGTGGATACTTTGCTTCTCCATCATCTGTGCTTCAAACCTTCCCTTTATTAGCTTTATTGCCTCTGGGATTCGCAATAACCTAGACCAGGTAATTCAGGGAGAAACAAAGACTCTTATCGAACAGAAAACAATATGAGTAGAACAAATCAGAGCTGAGAAGATCACAACCACAGAATCCAGGCAGCTGGAAGACTATAGCAAGAGGTAGACCAGATGACAGTTTTTAAGCTGGAGGAAATTACCTGCCTGCAAGGATCAAGGGCTGACGCAAGGAGATGTGGCAGAAAGAAATTCAGTTGCAAGCCCAGGGGCTCTGCTGAGGGTGCCCTGCTGCAGGTGGCCTGACGGTGCAACAGCTGAAGGTGAGACCCTGCAGCTTGCCGGTGGCCTGGGACTACGGCTGCAAACACCTTTTTCATCAGCGTTTCGTGCTTCAGGCTTCCTCCTGCTCCAGCGTGTTGTGTGAGCAGTGTTGTGTGTTGTGTGAGCAGTGCTGTGCTGGTCGGGCACGTTTCTGTCACTCCAGCTAGCTATTTGCCATCATCTGTGTTGCTGCTGCTCCTCATGTTGGTATTTGCTTTTCATTTTCATTTAAATTTATATTCCTGTAAGCACTGGTACAGACACAGAATCCCGGCAGAGAAATTCTGAGCTGTTGAGAACTGAACTGGATGCCAGATCTCCATCATCGATGAGTACTGGCTCAGAGCAGCTCTCTCCAAAGGAGCACGTCGGTGCTTAAAGGCAGTCAGACACCATCTTTTATTTGTGAAGAAGGCAAATTAGGCTGGAAACCTCCATGTTTATTAGCTCAGATGCTAAATTTACTAGAACACAGAACACAGGTGCAAGAACATTTATATATGCATTTATAGTCCAGGTAGTCTGCTATAGAGACTTATCTGTAACATGTACAGAAATACATGGATGGCACAGGCAAAGAATATGGTAAAAGTTCTTAATTATCCAGGCTCTTATAGCAAAAATATAGGCTCACAGTAAGCAGGATATTCCTATAAGTTTCTTGTCAACTTTGATCAATTTCTGGTTTTGTTTTGCCTGCTTTCTTACAAGGGTATTGATGTTGAAACCATTCCCCAGAATACATGGTAAAATGTTTAAAAGAAACATTGCCATCCACCCCTCTCAATATCTTCTTTACTCAAACACTCTTATTCATCATTTTTACCACTTTCTGATGCAGTTCTGGAAGTCCTCTTTCCCATCTTCACCAGATTTGATGAAAAACCTGGTGAATGCTGTTGCTGAGTCCCGTCCAGCAGAAAGGCAGGCTCAGGAAAACATGACCACGTGTCCCTGAGGACCTGTCAGCTGTATCCTGCGTGGTATGACTGTCAATTTTGCCTAAAGTCAAAATAACCATGCAAGGTAAATGTTTCTAACCACTACAACACCATAGCACAGCTGAAGAAACAGAAGAACTTGCAGAACTACTTCAGGAAGTAACAGAAGTGACAGCCTAAATGTACTCAGAGCAAGAGCGGAAACATTTTGAATGTCTTTTATTTGTTACAACATGACAATATATCTCTTAGTATAGTATTTTTTAACTTCAGTATTTATAAAAATTTTAGCACACTTCATGTTGTCTAGACACTGAACCCAAAATGTCTGGGTTGAGAATCCTGACTTCTTTCCACCTCTGCCCTTGGGCAAATTACTTGGTCTCTGAGCCTCAGTGGCCTTTTCTGTAAAGTGGACATGAGAATAACATTATCCTATAGCAGAGGGCTATCGTATGGACTGAATAAAGTATTTGTCAAGAGTTTAGAATAGGACCTACTGTTTGCTAAGTGCCTTCTAATTATAGTTATTTCCCAATTTTTTTCCTGTTTTCCTAGGTCAAAATCTGGAATGTTCTACGATTCCTCTTTCTCTTTGGCCAAATGCCTCCATTCAACAAACACTGCCATTTCTGCCTCGTAAGCAAAACTTGGCATCACACCCTTGTTTTTCTGGAAAGGGTGCCACGCCTCTCTGGAAACCCCAAGGTTTTTACTTGCTGTGTAGTAACCTCTTCAGTGGACTTCAGTGTCCCCCTGTTCAGAACACCTCCTGAAATAAACCCAGCCAGCACCCAGGTGCCCAATAGAGCTCTAACTGTTCTCCACAGCACAAGCTAACTGTGGGTGAGAAACCATGCTGAACCCACCACAGCAGGCAGATAGGGAAACGCATTCATGTGAGAGGTAGAGGCCTTCATGGTGCAGGTCACTGGGTGGTCCAGGAACAAGTGACCATCTGATCCTGACCCACAGTGACGTCCACCATCCCAGGACACTCCTTCTCCAGGCTCTGCCTCACCCTTGCCACAGTGGGTGTCCTGGTACCTTGGGCTGCCTGTGGTCTTGCCCTGTTTGTATCATGAAATTATTTTCCTTTGGGATGTTGCCTGTCCTTCAGATAAGTATTCCGAGACGACCTGCTCTTCATGAAGCAGAGTTCAGAGCTTTCTGCACTCTCACTCAGACCCTCTCTCCTCTCACTTCTCTCTTCTCTTTACTCTGCTTTCCGGAGTCACTCAACACTTTGGAGGATTGCTATTCTTAATTTCATTTCTGTTCCTACTCGTGCACATTCTCTGCTTGTTACTGGTTATCCATGACCTCTAAATGGTCCCCTGTTGATACAGGGGAATGAAACCCCCAACCTAGTATGTCCAGAGTTCGTGTTCTCTAAAACTGAAGAATGAATTTTAGGAACAACGGAGGCGAAGAGTAGAATATATTTATTGAGAGAAAGAAAGCTTCTGTCTCAGAAAGAGACAGAAGGAGTCCCGTGCAGATTATCAAGGACTCTGTCTTTTCCAGGGACTTTCATAGAGTAAAACCAGGGATTCAAGGCAGGGGGAAAATGGAACTCACAAGGCAGATGGGCATAAGGTGGGGCAGAACTATAGTTAGCAATAAGATCAGTAGTTTAGGTAAAATTGATTACATTAGGGGCAAATGGGAAAGCAAGTCACTTAGGAAAGGGGCATTCCTGGAGCTGTGACCTTTCCCCTAGGACAATGGGATAGTGACTCCAGGGTGATAGAGAACGAATAGGAATATCAGCCTTTGGGATGTGGATGCATTTGTTTGATCCTTTGTCTTGAGGCCTGGCCCACAGCAGGAGGTGTCTGTCTCCCCCACCGCTGTAAGCTATCTGCACTGGCTCCTTGGAGGAGCCAGCCCTGTCTCACTGCCCATAATATTGCTGACTAACTCGCTGCCTGCAACACTATGGCACCTTCAGAGCCAAAGCTTTTCACCTTGCCATATTCTTTTCCTGAGAGAAGGAGGAGAAAAGACTCTGGGCTTAAGCAGAGAAAAAGAAAAAAGAATCACAGGGAGAAACAGAAGCAGTATCTAAATTATTGCCTCACTTCGCATTCTGTGTGAATTCAGAAACCACGCAGACTGGCCACACTAAGGGAACCTCATCACTCCTTGGGAACGTTTTTTTGGTGGCTTCTACTCATGCTTAGTGTGATATCTAAATGTGGGGACCCGGTTTACAAGTTCTTGCAGGCTCATGGCCCCCTGCATTCCTCTTCCCTGTCTGTCATTCCTTCCCTCCTTGCCAGCCTGTGACCCTGTTAACCGTGTGTCCCTTCAGGGCTACGTGAGCTCTTCAGATGAGAACTGAAGTGTTTGGTAGTAATTGTGCTCAAGTTCCCCCTTGCCCTATTCAGAACAATATACAACAAAACCTAAGAAACGCAGTGATTGTCAAGATTTTTGTCAACAAATACATGTGGCTAGTAAACATTGTAAAGGTGCTTTAATTTCAGATTTGAACACTTGCTATCAAAACGGATGGAAATATCTCATTAAATATCGAATGTGGCTACCTTGCTTTATATTTCTATTGAAGAGTGCCACCTAAGGCTGTGACTTTGGGAAGACCAGCCGTGGGGATAAGGAGAGAGCCTCTATTCCCATTCTGTCCTGAAGTCCAAAGAGGGCCACGCTTTATAGAAACCTCACACAGGATCAACTTTAACTTCAGTGACTTTATTTTTTCAAAACAAATCATTCCTTTCCAACTTTTTTAAACCACACTCTGCTCAGAGATTCATAATCCTCTTAAAAATTTGATTAAGAGTTCTAGATACTCCTCAATCATCCTCAAATAACCAAATTTTCTCTTGCAATCATCCAGAACTTATATCCCTTTCCCTTGGGAGAGGCTCAAGAAACTTAAACCGCAGTACTGCACTTGGACACCCATGAATTCCACCTCCCAGCCTTCTGTGTACAGATCCTGTTCTGGAGGCCACCGTAATTTCACTGTCAGTTAGTGGAGGGAAACGCAGGGCTCCCTTAACCCTAGCCTAATGAAAGATTCTCGGTGGGTTAAACTAGCGCAGAACTGAATCGTTGCATCAACTCCCAAATCTCTGCAGGTCCCATGAGGGGCAAACTCAGGGACATTAATTGGCGAGGAGCCCTGGAGAGGCTCACCGTGTGAGGGTGGGGATGAACTGCTGAGAGGAAGCTGTTGTCTCTCATTTTGCAGTTTACTTCTTTATGAAGATAAGACCTGGAGTCATTAAAGACAATGATATTTAGGACCAAGCATAGGACTAGAACCCATAGCTCTTTACTCCACTGGTCAACAAACACAGAATTAGCCACTATGTGCTGGGTTCTCTTCTGGGTTTTTGGCTAAAACTGGTATCAGTTTCAGGGCTTTCCTGTTATGCAGTACAAAACCCAATTAAAAGTTGGCTTGAAGGATAAAGAAATTCTTTGTCTGGTAGCTAGTAAATCGAGCTGGTTTGAGATAACTCTTGCTCTTCAGAGGCTCTGTGTTGTCACAGTACAACAATCAGCAGGTCCTGGTGTTGTATGTTTTCAGAAATGATTTGGAATTGATCCTCACAGCTCTGATCTGCAAGCTGGCCCCTGTCTTCAGTGTTGAATGAGTTCAGGTGGCTTTAAGTTGAGATGTGCTAACTAGAAGCCACATTTCTGCCACCTACTCACGTTTTTGTGGGCTAGACCTAAACTTCTAATCCACTCATCTTCTCCTTTTTTGAATTATGTCTCTTACTGTTTTCTTGTCTCCTGTACTTTTTTTGAGAGCACGCAGTTTTAGAGGCTTTCTCAGCAAAGAACAACCAAAGAACAGCTCAGTGCACTCAGCCATTCGGCTAACTCCTTACCGGCTGACTAGTATCTGTGCAAGACTCCAGAGGCCTCTTTGCTGGGGTCCCTTCTGTTAAATTCCTAGAAGCTGAAGAAATACCCTGCTGCAGCCAGAGTAACAGGCGACTTAACTGCAGGATGATATTCCAAAAGATACAAACAGCCCACACAGTTGAGTGAATCACCTCGCCTACTATGAAGAAGAGGAAACAAAATTAAGAAAGGAGCGGGCAAAAATAACTTCATTGTACCAAGAACTTTGATGAAAGAGAAAATCAAGCTAGAAAAGCAGTTTTTGTTTCATTTATGCTTGTAATTCTTTCTTCCATTATCATAGTAAATGAAACAAGGAGTGGTGGAGGGTAAAGTCCTGTTTAACTTTTCATTTGAAGCTGTTGTCGAGTGCTTTCATGTGCTTGTTTTGTTTTATCTGTAAAAAGTAAGAATTTGGCTGAAAGAGAAATCTTTTCTCTTTGAAGGGGCCCTTTAGGGTGTGGGTTGAACAGAACAGCACCCCGTGTTCTTTTCAGTGACTCTTTAAGTTGGTAAACACTGCTGAGCCTTCTTCTATGTATGGTCTAAGCCAGACAACACTAAACTTGGCTTAAAGTAGGAAGATGACTTTCCCAGGACTACTCAGAAGATAACCAGGGGAAGAGTGGTGTTGTCTGTCTAACGGGAAGATTGCTGTGTAAATGCTGCCCGACACCCATTTTTATTTGCCTTAGCCTAAGTGGCTGCTTGAAAAACTGTATTATTGTCTTTCAGAGCTGAGAAGAAAAGTCAGTTGTAGTAAGTCTGCTTTGAGCATTGTCGAAGTTCTCTTGAGTATACTTAAGACTTGAAATATGTGTGTTTAGTGCTTGCTGGATTATAAATCATGTCTATTATCTATGACCACTTTTGCAAGAACACTGTGACTGAAGCAGAGATGAGATCTGGAAAATTACAAAACCCCAACAGCTCAGCCATTCCTGCAGACTTCAGTATTCCACCATTAATTGAGTCCATGGAATAGTGCTTTATGACATGCCTTGTTTTGCAAGTAATCATGAAGTTAACTGAATGCTGGATGAATACTTCCCTTACATTATCTCAAGACATTTTACTAACAGAGACTCTAACGGATACAACCCATTTATCTATCAGTATCTGCATCCACTGCGGTATAGGATGCATTATTGTTGATGGTTCAGATTTGTCATTTAGTGCTAGATGTTATTCACAAATACATGGAGGGATTGACAAGTGTTTTTTTTTTTTAAATCCATTTCTGTCTCACAGTTGACCATGAGAACCCACATTACTGTCTTGTATCTCTAACCTCATTTTATGTCAGAAGCCTGATGCTGTTTGATGTTTTCCAATTCAAGAAAAAAAAATTACCTTTTGTCTAATTTTTCCCTGTGTTCATTTTGATTAACCTTAGGTGAGTACTACCTATAGAGCATGAACCATCAATTTTGCATTATAATGAAAACCTGTAGATGTAGAATTACAAATGCTTTTCTTCCCTCTCTTCTATACTGAACAGTATCTAGTCACCTAGATACTAGTCACCACCTTACAATCACTGGTTGTATTGCCAGTGAGAGCTGAATCTTATCAAGTCATTGTCACTTCCCATGTGGTAACACCAAATGTTTTCACAGTTTACTGAAAATTACACGTGAAAATGGGATCAAAATACTGCATTTTGTTTATCAAGGGTGTACCTGGGTTGTTATACCTTTAAAGTAAAAATAAGATAATGAAGGAAATGCATATAAAGTAATCTTTTAGAATTTTTATTGAAAGTCCCAATAAGTGGTGACTTTATTTGTTGATATTTATAGCATTTGAATTCTCTACACTTTGAAAGTTCTTTATCAATTATGGCTTATAGTAGTTTATTTTGTCTCTTACAAAAAATACTTAAGCGGGAAATAGAAGGGATTTTTTTGTCAATTAGCTACTTCTGAAGCAGTCAACTATAGCTACTGACTTTGGAGCACAGTTCGGGTTTATAGAGCAACACCAACTATAGGATGGACCTTGAATTTTCAAAAAGAAAATTCCTTGTTCAAATAGTTCGGCTAATATTTAGGTCTAAGAAATGTGCTAGGTACTTTAATATTCGCGGTGTAATCCTGAGAACACCTTATGAAATCCATCATTTTCTGCATGATAAAAATGAGGACAATGACTCTTGGGATTATTTAGTTCATGGTCCAGTTAATGCATCTAATAAGTGACATGGATAATGTATAACCCCAGGGGTTCCATGGTTTCGCCACTCTGTTCAGCAACTAATGGCTTGGTTTCATAGTAGACCTGTGCAAAATTATTGCTGTCATCAGCTTTAGCTATCAAAGATACTTTCCAATACTCTCAATGGATGGCTGAAACCACAGTTAGTACTAAATGCTTAATAAGCTAGAATTTTTCCTTACAGGCCCTAGTACATAAGCGTTGCCTTCTGATAGCAAAGTTAATCTGTTTCTCCGTGGTGTATGTCTGGTGCCTCTGCTCTTGAACTTTGTGGACATTAAGGAAAATCAAATCACTTACACACAAGCACTGCTATTCTGTGAAGTCAAGCCCAGTACTAAGGCATCATGGCCATGCCAAAAGAAGGGGACAGCTTGCCTCCTGGAGGGGGACAGGGTGAGACAGGAGACTTTATCATGCCGCTCCTCTCAGTGCATCATGCAATTTAAAATGTGAGTTATGTATCCTTGAGTCTTTCCACTTAATATTTTCAGATTGCAGTTGACTCTGAGTAACTGAGACCTTGGAAAATAAAACCATTGTAGGGCTGAGGAGTTCTGTTCTATAAAGCTGTGATAACATACATACCAGATGACTTGGAATGGTAGCATTTAAAAACATATTTAAGTTAACTCCATTTTTCTACCTATAGGTTTCAAAACTTGTAGAGAGAATTCAGACAACAAAATCCACATGAGCATTTGTCAAAAACCGTTTCTGTTCCACGTGTGTCTCCTGCAACCTTACTTGTTCTGGGTCACCTCACTTAAAACTTCACAAACATTTCCTCCACGACTGGTTGGAGCTTTTCTCTCTTCCTACAAAAAAGTACCATTCTCCTTCTCTTCTGCTTCTCTGGCCTTCACCCCAGTTGTTCTCAAATTCTGTGGTCATACAGCATAATTAATGCCCAAGGAATCAACCAGAGAGCATGCGGACCTTCTCAGGGGAGTGTTAGGTACAGAGTAGGTGATGACCCTAGTGACCACAGCCAGTTCCCTCTCAGCAGTCAGGGTACTAAGATGAAGCTGGGAGTCCTCATTACCCACACATATTGTTAATTCCTAGCAGTAAAAAAAAAAAAAAAAATCATCCCATACCCTTCAATTCCATTTGCATTTTAAGCATCCTTGCTGATGCATGCCCCGCCCCAGATACTAATCATTTATCTAGTGCATGGGTACTGGGGGCCACCGAGAATGGGCAGATCTCAGCTGGTTTCCTCCTCTAATGAACGGTCTGCTGGTGCATTTTCCTCCTCGGTGAGCCCTCTAATCTAGGTGAGTTCTCAGGATGCAGCAAAAGTGCTGGAGAAAAAATTCCTCAGTACAAGCATGGCTTATATTTTTTATTACATCATGTCCACTAACATTTCCCTGACCAAGCAAATTATGTGGCCCTATCTAAAAACAAGAGGTTGGGAAACGTATTCCACCTTCTTATTGGGACAGACTTCCAAGCAATATAATAATGGGCATGGATACCAGCAAAGATAAAAGGTGGGGGATATTACTAAAGTCTCCCACAATTGTTGAGGTCTTATTTAGTATCACTATATCAAAAATCAGACAGTGTTTATTTTGCCAGTGTCAGCTACACCTCAAGAAGCATTCATCCATATAAACCCATCCACTCCTTCACTGTTGTGTTAACAAATTGCGTCTATGCAGAAAGTCCATTCTTTGTTCCTAGAGATTTTGGTTCCACACCACACAAAACTCTTCCAGTGTCCCAATCGTATACCATGATTTACTTGGAGATATTTCAACCTCCCTTTTCAAAATCTGTTATACAAAGCCATTGCTCTGCACCTAAATCTGCTAACAAAGATATAGTTTGTGCTAAAACCCATAGAGTCAAGGAATATTAACAGATCTTATTAAAGTAGATAAATTTCTGCATCATGACTTGGTAAGGTCCTACCTTGTCACAACAAAAGTTGAATGACAGAGTTGTGTTCTTCAGTGATTATTTGCTTCTGTTTCAAAAAGTAGGTGGTTATACAAAGAACACATAATGAGAATAGATAAAAGGGAAAATATTGCCTCAGAAGTAGTACAAGGAATAACAAAGGCAGGAGAGAAAATGAGGGGGAAATGGGAAATGTTTGCACTGTTTATCTATTCTTAGCATGATTAAACTCGCAATTGCCCAAAAGAAAGTTTTGACTTTTCCACACTAATCTATCCAAGCAAGGTTTATCAAAGAGGGTAATTTTAAAAAAGCAATTAATGCTTGTTGGAGTTGCAGATAAAAGGTCCTGGCACACACATGTAGATAGAGTATTTTCTTTGAATATATAGACATAGCTTAAGAAACTGAGAGAGCCGTCTTGTAGAGCTATGAATCACCTCGATTTTCTTTTAAAAATCCTGCTCTGCCTACTGCATGGCTTCTGGGTGGTGATTCATTGCTTGATTGTGTAGCCCCTTGGTATCAAAATTAGTCTGGGCAGGTACCTCACAGTTCTTATTTCTAGGGTGACCTGTCAGGTCCCAAGAATGGAGCTTGGAATGTCATTCTCAGCAAAACTAGAGCAGCGTTGACTTTATCTGGTAAGGTTGATACGTGCTTCTGCACACAGTGTGAGTAGTTGTGGGTGTCACAGTACCCAGAGCTGCATCCTGGGCTTTAAACTCCGAGATGCTGTTTTCATGAGAAATTACCGAAAACTAGAGTTATGACTCTGTGTTTTCATACCAGACACTTAGAAAATAACTATAATTGCACAGAGAAAAGAGTCCAGATTACATGATAGGCTTTTTTACGCATTAAATTACAAAAATATATTTGTGCACTTATTCCAGTGTGTCAGGAAGGATTTCACCCACAGCCACAATACTGGTCTGGAGTGCAGCCACAAAGGATTTCCCAGGAACACTTACTGCTCTTTGTCACCAATGGATAAGTGGTAGTTCTCTTCCTGCCATTTTCCCAGCCAACATTTAACATTCTGAGATTAATAATGAACTATTTTGAGTCATTACATTTCATTGAATTTTTTAATAGAAAAAAGGTAAAACAAAATTTTGTACCACAATAATAGGAGAATAACAATAATTAATACATTGCATGTTGCTATTTTTAAAATAGCTACTCAGAAGGCAAGTCATGGGCATAAAAATTTATCCAAACAATATTAGCACAAACCTCCCTTTAGTGAACTAATTCACACATTTATACTATAACCAACTTGCATTTTTCCCCCTTTTCACTTCGGTCCTGTCCCCTTTCACCTACCTTCGTTCCTTATTAGTTTTCAACAATTTCTTCCTACTTCAAAGTACGTATTGTACATAGACCTTATTGACTTTTTCAGTTTCTTACACCAGGAAGACAATACAGTTTACATGTATGAGTCTGATTTATTTCACATACGGTATGGTATAGTCTCAAATTGTATCCATGTACCTATAAAAATCTCAGGTTTGTCCTTTATGTCTGAAAAGAACTCCATTGTATAAAAAAAAAGAGCATTTTTAAAATCCATTCCTCAGTTAATGGGCATTTGAGTTATTTCCAAGATTTAGTTATTACTAATGTTGCTGCTATAAGCATGAGTTGCACGTACATCATTGTAATGTGATCTTTTTAACTCTTCTGGGGAAACACCCATAAAGTGAATAACTGTGTTACGTGGAACCTCTAATCCTAGTTTTTTGAGGAATCTCCACACTGATTTCCACAATGACTGTCCGAGTCTGCACTCCCACCAACAGTGGAGAAGGGTTTCTTTTTCCATACAACCCCTCCAGCGTTTGTTGTTATTTGATTTCTTGATGACAGCCATTCTTTCTGGGATGCAATGGAATCACAGTGCTGTTTTAATTTGTATCTCAGATGACCAATGAGGTTGAACATTTTTTCATATATTTTCCATTTGTATTTCTTCATCAGAGAAGTGCACAAACATGTCAGGTCTCTGTTTTTGAATTGGGTCTCTCAACTTGGGGGGCCTAATTATATTTTATTCTTTGTATGTTCTAGACAGAACTCCTGAAAGACAATTGGCTAAAAATTTTCCCACTCTGTGGATTATGTTTTCTGTCTCTAAGGAATTTCTTTTGATGTGCAAAAGCTTTTTAAT
Source organism: Cavia porcellus (assembly GCF_034190915.1). NCBI lineage: Eukaryota > Metazoa > Chordata > Mammalia > Rodentia > Caviidae > Cavia > Cavia porcellus. Next base: position 77,514,629 of record NW_026947490.1, read on the forward strand.
TAGATGAGATTCCAGTTGTTTATTCTTTTAATTAGTTCCTGTGTAGTTTGGGTTTGTTCTTGAATTCTCTGCCTGCCACTGTGTCCTCAAGATTTCTGCCTATTTCTCATCCAGTAGATTTAGGGTTTCTGTCTTAATACTTATATTTTTGATCCATTTTGACTTCAATTTAGTGCATGATGATAGAAATGGGTCTAGTTTTAGTCCTCAGCATGTAAAAGAGGCAGGTTTTCCAGAACCACTTATTAAAGAGGCTGCCTTTCTTCCAGCAAACATAGCCCTTTTGTCAAAGATAAGATGACTGAGTGTCTTTGTAGTTGTGTGTGCATCTTCTAATCTGCTCCACTGATCCTCAGGGCTGTTTTTTGCCAGTACCATGCTGATTTTATCACAGTAGCTTTGTAGTGTAATTTCAAGTCAGGAATTACAATGCCTACTGCCTTGCCTTTGTTGCCCTGAATTGTCTTTGCTATTCTAGGTTTCTTCTGTTTCCAAATGAATTTTAGGAGTGTTTTCTCTAGATGTATCAGGTATGTTAATGGTATTTTGATTGGGATCATATTAAATCTGCGTAAGAGTTTTGGGAGTACGGCCATTTTCAAAATGCTGGTTCTTCCTAGCTAAGAGCAAGAGATATCCTTCCATTTTCTAATATCCTCTTCAATCTCCTTTTAAAACATAACATAATTTTCAGCATACAGATCTTTTACATTCTTAGTTAGGTTGATTCTTAAGTATTTCATTTCTTTAGATGCTATTGTGAAGGCTAATATTTATGTAATTTCTCTCTCGGTGAGTTTTTTGTTTATGTACAGGAATGCTATTAATTTTTGAGTGTTGACTTTGTATCCAGCTACACTGGTGAATTTGTTTATTACTTCTAGCAGTCTTTTAATGGAGTTTTTGGGATCTTCTATGTAGAGTATCATGTCATCTGCAAATATTGATAATTTAACTTCTTCCTCTCCTAAGTTTATTCCTTTTATTTCTCTCTCTTGTCTGATTGCTCTGGCTAGTATTTCCAGAACTATACTGAATAGGAGTGGTGATACTGGACTCCTTGTCTTGTTCCTGAATTTAGAGTGAAAGCTACCAGTTTTTGTTCATTTGGTATGATGTGGCCTGTTAGTTTGTCATAGTTAGCTTTTGTCAGATTGAGATGAAGACCATCTATTCCAATTTTTTGTAGAAATTGTTTTATCATAAATGAGTGTTGCACTTTGTTAAAAGATTTTTCCACATCTATTGAGATGAGCATGTAATGTTTGCCTTGTCTCTGTTGACATAGTGTATTATGTTTATTGATGTGTGTATGTTGAACCATCTCTGCATTCCTGCGATGAATTCTGTTTGGTCATGGTGTATAATCTTATTGAAGTTTTGCTGCATTTTGTTTGCTGGTATCTTATTGGAGATTATTGAATCTATGCTCATTAGGGAGATTGACCTATGTTATAATTGTAGACCTCATTTATATTTTAGTCTTTCTCTGATTTGGGTAGCAAGTTAATACTTGCCTGTAGGAATGAGTTAGGGAGTATTGCTTCCCATTCAATTTCACTAAACAGTAAGGAGTATTGGCATTAAATCTTCTCTAAATTTCTTATACAATTTAGTAGTAAATTCATTATGACCTGGGCTTTTCTTTGTTGGTAAGTTTTTAAGTATATTTTCAACTTCTTTGATTGATATTGGGATATTTAGAATTTTAATAGCATCTTGATTTAGCTTTGGGAATTCATATGTGTCTAGGAATCTGTCCATTTCTTCTGTTTTTCATGCAATGTTAGTAAAGATTTTCTAAATAGGTACTGTAGATCTTTTGAATTTCTACAAGTTCTATAGTGATTTTACTCTTTTCATTTCTCATTGCATAAATTTGGATCTCTTGTTTCCTAGTGTTAATAAGGTTTGCTAAGGATTTATCAATTTTACTTATTCTTTTTAACAATCAACTCTTCATTATTTCTTTGAATTGTTTTCATAATCTCAAATGCATTAGTTTCTGCTCTGGTCTTTGTAATTTCCTCCCTTGTAGAGGATTTGGGCTTAACTTGCTCTTTTTGTTCTAGAAGATTGAGGTGCAAAATTAGGTTGCTTCTTGGTGCTCATTCTGTTTTCTCGTGTGAGAATTCATTGCTAAAACTTTCCATATTAGGACTATTTCATCACATTCAATAGGTTCTAGTATGCTGTGTCTACATCTCTCTTTAATTGCAGATAGTTTAATTTCTTCTTTAATTTCATCTGACTCAATGGTTGTTCAGGAGGGTGTTATTTAATTTCAATGTGTTTATGCAATTTCTTTTGACATTAATTTCAAATTTCATTGCACCATGGTAAGACAATACAAGTGGGATAGTGTCAGTTCCTTTGCATTTGCTAAAGCACATTTTACAGGCTAGTATGTGGTCTGTTTTAAAGCATGTCCTATGTGCAGCTGAGAAGAATGTTAATGTACACATCTACCAATTCCTTTTGCTCACAGGTTTGATTCAGTTCTGACATTTCTTTGCTGAATTTTTTGTCTAGTTGATCTGTCTGTGACAGGGCAGTTTTAAGATCTCCCATTATAATTGTGTTATTGATCATTTGATTTTTCATGTCTATCAATGCTTGTCATACATATATAGTGGAGTGCTCCCACAGTTGGTTCATAAATAGTTACAATTGTTATCTGTTTCTCTTCCTAACAAGTATGTAGTGACCTTCTTTATCTCTTTTGATCATTCTTGGTTTGAAGTTCACATTATCTGAAAACAGAATAGCTACCCCTGCTTTTTTCTGGGTTCCTGTTGCATGGAGCATTATTTTCCATCCTTTGACTTTTAGTCTGTGAATTTCTTTTTTTCTGTGAATTTTTTTTTTGAGTTAAGTGTTTTCCTTGTATACAGCATATTGTTGTATCTTGTTTTGTGACCCATTCTTTTGTTTGATGAATTGGTCACTTATATTGATGGTTGTAACTAATATGTATTGGTTTATCTTTGTCATTTTATTTTCCTCCTGTTGATTCCCTGATCTTTCCCTCTGTTAGTTGCTTTCCCTGCTGGATGATTTCTGTTGTTGTTCCTGGAACTGTGGTCACTTTTCTCTCTGTCTAGAAAATCTTTCTGTACCCTTTGTAGTGATGGTTTGGCAGTTGTGAGTTTCTTCATTTGTTCTTTGTCATGGAAGCATTTTATTTCTCCATTAAATTAAAAGACAGTTTTTCAGGGTATGTCTGCCTGGGTTGGGGGTTGTTTTCTTTCTGGACTTGAAATATTTTTCTCCAAGCTCTTCTTGACTTGAGAAATCTGTTGTGATTCTGATGGACTTTGCTTTGTAGGTGATCTCTTTCTTTTTTCTAACAGCTTCTAGTAATCTGTTCTTGTGTTGAATTTCTGGTATCTTGATTATTATTATATGTTGTGGATTTATTTTGGTTATGGCTAATTGGAACTGTATGCCTCACTTATCTGTATGTCTGATTCCTTTTTTATGCTATTTTTTCTGAAAATACTCTTTTGATGTCATTTGTGTTGGTTCCTGCTTTTTCATTGACACCAGTCAGTGTTAAGTTATTTTTCTTTGCATCATCTTGAAGCTGCTGAATTGTTATTTCCTTATACCTTATTATTTTTAAGAAATCCTTCTTTTTATGATCACTAGTTGTGATTCAGTCTTCAAGGTCTGAAAGTCTGTCTTCTGAAAGTCTGTCTTCAGTTTCATTTGAGCAGTTTTATCCAGCCTTCAATTGAATTTTTAATTTCCTAGATACCTATTTGAATCTATTTCAAACATTCCATTTCTTTTCTATATTGGTCATTCATGATTTCCATTATTTTCATATGGCCTTCCATTTTCTTATCTATCTCTGGTCTACATTTGCTGACCAATTCATTATTGTTTTTTATTATTTTGCTGATCAATTCCTTTATTATTTCTTTTTTTTTTTTTCCATCGGTACCAGGGATCGAACTCACGACTGAGTACTTGCAAAGTATTATTTCCTTTTTTAACCTGAAAGGTTATTTCTGATCTGATTTCCTCTATGGCCTTATGGTTTTGTTTCTTTACTTCAGTTACTATCATTTCAGAAATTTGAGGTGAGTGGGTTTTCCATTTTTTCTCTATCTCCTGGACTTGTTCTAGGTGGGCCAGCCATCTAAGGTTGCATTTTTCTTTGTTATTTGGTCATTTTCTATTTCAAGTTTTTATGTTGTTTTTGTATTGATCTTGTAAGTTTTTGTAGTAGGTAGCTTTATCATTATTATCAAAGCCTTTTTCTGATAGAGACAGAGGGCTATTTCCAGTCCCATGTACCATTGGCTCCTCCTGGTCCTTGCTCAGCTTTCGTTATCCCTCTGCCACTGGCAAGTCTGTGTCCTCTCAGGTTGTTTGTTGCAGGGTGTGGCGGGATGCTATGATGTGTTCTGACCCTCTGTTCCTGCTGTTATTGCTGCAGAAGTGTGAGGGCAGCCTGGGGCTGCACAGTTCCAAAATGCAAGGCTATTTCACTCCCCATACCTTTCTAAACAGGATAGGGGTTTAACCGTTCCATTTAATACATACCCCCGTAGTCCTTAATCTTGTTTCTGGCAGTTCCCAGGTAGCACTCTGGAAGGAAACAAAAGAAAAGGAAAAGAAAGGGAAGGGAAGGAAAGGGAAAGGAAGGAAAAGAAAGGAGCAGTTTCTCACACCCTTGTGTGTCGGAGTGGAATTAACTGCTTGACTGTAGCATCTTCTGTTTGGAGGAAGGCATAAGAGACAGGGAACCTTATATCCCAGGTCTATCCTGAATGGCTTGATTTAGCTACACTGTTTAATGTATACTTTTCCCCTCCTCCTCCACTTCCTCCTCCTTCCTCTTCTTCTACTTCTTCTTTCTTTCTTCCTTGTCCTCCTCCTTCTTTTCTTTCTTCTTCCTCCTCCTCCTCCTTCTCCTTCTTCAGTTCCATGTGTTGTGGGCAGTTGTCCCAATCCAGTGACCCAGAGGCAGCTCACCGGGCTGGCTGCCATGTTATTAAGCCCCTTACCTATGTTTTACTTGACCTGTTAGTTTCTATTAGTTCCCTGAGAGAAAAGGGCTGCATCCTTAACAACAAAAGAGATAACAAAAAGAGATAAAATATGGTTAAGAAGGGACATGAGTAATTTTTAATGAAAATGTAGATATGCAATAAAAATATAAATATCTTTGTCAGTCATCTTTTTGTTGTTGTGAGAAAAACACCAGAAATACCAATTTATAGGATGGGGGCTTATTTTGAGTCATGGCTACAGAGATAGTAATCCATGGTCACCTGGCTCCATTGTTACTGGAGAGACAGAATATGATGGCAGAATGGATAACAGGAGAACTGCTTACATCCTGACATCCAGGAAGCAGAGAAAAGAAGGATCAGATGTCGGGGTCGCTCCCGGCCGGCAGGAAAGACACACGACAAAGTCTGGCGGTGTGCAACCTTGTCTTTATTAGTCTCCGCGTGGGCTCCGCGAGGCCTCCGCTCTGTCACCAGCCCTTTTTGCCGGTGGACTTTCTCTATTTCTCTCTGTGCTTCCTCTCTGTGCTTCTCTCTCGTGGCAGGAGAGGCATTTACTTTTATAGGGTAACAGTGGCCAATCAGTTCAAAGCGCGCGATGCGGGCTGATTGGCTAACATCAGTTGTTGCTAGGCAGACTATCTTACAGAGCGGGTTGTTTAAGTCGCCAGGGCAATCAGGGGGCAGGAAGCAGGTGCCAACTTGGCTCACTCGATGGGAGGGGCAATCTAGCTCAGGCTCCGCTCCCACCCACAGGCCCTACGTCCGCCAAGTAAGGCGACCGGTGTCGGCCGCGGCTCCCAACATCTCCCCCTATTTTATTTACTTTGAATGAATGTATGCATCGCAGCCCGCCCTGGATCGAGTGCAGAGGCTTATGCCCTGTGTTGAGGCCCACCGTAGGCCCTTGGCTTGGACCCTGGTCGGCCGCCCCCGGGTCCGCCAAGGCCTTGAGACCCTCGTCCTTTTTCCAGGGCCAGGAGTGAACTGGACGGAACCTGGATGCACATAGGCATGCACTCATGCCCCTCCGTGTGATCCCCTCGGAGAGGCATCTAGATCTGGGCAGATTCTAGTAATCCAGCGGCTTTCGTGCAGTATGGGGTAGGGCCTGGCTTAGGTCGAGTCGTGCTGGGGAGGCACGCTCTTACCCGTCATTGACTCACCTACCCTGCTGTGTGGTGTCAATAGGGAAGGAATGCGGAAGACCCGCCACACCTAGACCCGGTCGTAGGCCAGTCGAGCGAGCCATGCGTAAGCTTGGGGGTCATTGTGCCCATCACGGGCTGCTGCCAGGGCCGCACGGGCAACCAGGCGTACTTGACGCCGAGCCGCCGCAAGGCGCCCATTAATAAATGATGTAACCCATTGGAGCAAGAATGGTCCTACAAGTAAGAGCAGAAGCAAGGAGCACAGGGGACCTAACAATGGTAAAATATAGGGGAGCAAGCCATTCCAGGCTCCCCAAAAGGGATTGTCCTGCAGTTCCTTTAGGGCTCATCTTATTGTTGGGTCTGCGGTCGGCCTCTGGTGGAACAGGCCTGATCTTCAGTCGCACGCGTCAACCTCTCTGGGACCAACAGTGGTTCTCGTCCCGGTTCCTGCGGAAAAACACAAACCACGCCTCGGTTCCAGCTAACCACCGGATCCGGGCCCATCCATTGTCATGCCATAGATAACTGCGCCTTTGGAGGCAGGCCTTGGCTTACTCCCCCTTTTTGTTTTTTATTTTTTATTTTTTATTTTTATTTATTTATTTATTATTATTTTTTTTTTATCTTTTTCGTTTTTTTTTTTTTTTTTTTTTTTTTTTTTTTAATCGGTACCAGGGATCGAACTCGCGATTGCCTGCTTACAAGGCAGGCGCTTATGCCGCTGAGCTAAATCCCCAGCCCCCGTTTCCTCGACCGGCGTTTTTCTCAGCCTGCTCGGCAGAGTAGCCACCCATGAAAATACCGTCCGCCCTGCGGCGCAATGTCATAGGACGGCGGTCGCGACAGAGTGGAATGGGGCGTCACTTCCTGTGCCGGCTGAGAGAAGGGAGGGTTTCCTGTAGTGGCCTCTCGGCGGGGAGCCGCTTCTGGAGAAGAGCTCCAGGGCGAAGCGGATGGCTCTCTATCTCTTCCCCGCCAGAGGGCTTTTGGGGGTCCTTTTTCCTCTCTCTGCTTTTTTCGAGCGGCGCACGCACACAATTCGCGGCGCAACTCGGCATAGGAGTCAAGGCACGCATGTACCATTTCCCACAGGGGGCGAATAGCCGGCGAAATATCGCCTCCCAATTCCGCCGAGGCGAGGTCCCCGCCTAACTTCTCCCATGACGGCAGGTTTAAATGCCCTGTGGGTAAAAACCAGGGAGCCACCCTATCTACCTCTGCTATGAATAGTTTTAGTGTTTTTTGACCTACCCTGAGGTCTCTAGCTTTTAAAAGCTTTTTAAGGGCCTTTACCAAGGGCCGCGCCTCCGCGCTCGGTAAATTACCCATCCTCAACCTCTAAGGGCTGTAACTCACCGCGTGTGACTTAAAGAACCCGTCACCTACGCGTGAGCCTGAGGGGAGTCTAAAAGCCCTGTAGGTGCGCGCCACCCAGAGCCCAGGCTTATCCCCAACTCACCTGTCCGGCAGCACCACGCTGGAGCGTTGCACACCACCGCCGTGTCTCGGGGTTGATCAGTCCCCGTGCGGGTCACCAAATGTCGGGGTCGCTCCCGGCCGGCAGGAAAGACACACGACAAAGTCTGGCGGTGTGCAACCTTGTCTTTATTAGTCTCCGCGTGGGCTCCGCGAGGCCTCCGCTCTGTCACCAGCCCTTTTTGCCGGTGGACTTTCTCTATTTCTCTCTGTGCTTCCTCTCTGTGCTTCTCTCTCTGTGGCGGGAGAGGCATTTACTTTTATAGGGTAACAGTGGCCAATCAGTTCAAAGCGCGCGATGCGGGCTGATTGGCTAACATCAGTTGTTGCTAGGCAGACTATCTTACAGAGCGGGTTGTTTAAGTCGCCAGGGCAATCAGGGGGCAGGAAGCAGGCGCCAACTTGGCTCACTCGATGGGAGGGGCAATCTAGCTCAGGCTCCGCTCCCACCCACAGGCCCTACGTCCGCCAAGTAAGGTGACCGGTGTCGGCCGCGGCTCCCAACAATCAGAGAAGAAGCAAGGAAGTCCCCAGGGTCATGGCCTTCACTTAGGCAGCACCACCTGTGTTTCCATTATCTTCCATTCGTGCCCTAAAATTATGAAATCATCAGTGGATTAATCCACTGACAAAGTTAGAGCCCCCAGTCACCTTCTGGAAAACCTACCTCTGAACCGTGAGACTTGGGGGGGATGCTTTAAACCTGAACAATAATGCAAGTCACTATCCAGTGTTAAATAACACGTCCATACCTCAGTTTATGCTCTCTGTTTCTCCACCTCTGGTTCTTTGGTGTTTGTTTGTTCCTCATACACCCAAGATAACTATCAGTAGTTCCAGAGACTGCGTGCTTAAATATTCATGGAATAAGGAAGCAGGGAAAGAGATCTTTGCAAATGGGAAGAGAATCAAGTCGTGGATGGAGGGGAAGAAAACGGGAGAGGATAGGGATGTAAAAATATTTGAGATGTGTTACGTGTAGGTACCAAGTCCCCCACAATGAATGTAATCACTACTCACTGCAAGTATGTATTAGCAAAAATAAACTTAGGAATAAAAGAAACAAATTGTTGGTTTCTCTGGGCAGTAAAGCTCCAGGATGGAGATTCCACTGATATTCAAAAGGCATGTGTTTATTCTCATCATTGTAGATAGAAATTGAGAGACATTGATTCTCAAAAGTTAATTAATATGAACCTCTGAAATGAGAATAAATCCTCCCACCAACCCACCTAAAGTGTTAGGGGTTGGAAAACCTAGAAGAGGTCAAATTATAGGGAGATTTGAATACCTGTTTAAGTATTGGGCTTAATCCCATAGACTACTGGGAACTCTGGTACTTTGAACAAAAGTGGAATCCAATGTAATCAATGTGATAAGAAGTTAAGTCTGGGTCAGGGGATGTGGCTCAGTGCAACAAGTAAATGTCTGGGAAGCACAATGTCCTGAGTTTGATTCCTAGTTCCAAAAAAAAAAAAGGTCTGGAAAAACTCAAGCTTGAAGGCAATTATAGTACATATTGCCATAATACTTAAGAGAGAGAAATCTGTGGAAGATTCTATGACAATATTCTGGGAAAGAGGAAATTGAGAACTTGTGCTGTGTCTGAGGAGGAAGATAATAGCAATGAACTTGACAGGAGAGAAGAGTATTTCAAAGAAAGCATTCACAGGATTTCTTAGAAGGTGAAACTCAGTCTTCCACTAAGATTCCAAATATTGTGGTAGTTTGGGGCACCAAGGCAAGATAGGATTCCACTATTTGCTGCGTCTTAATACTGGACCATTTTCCATCCAACCAAGCTGTGAGTTGGCTTTCCTCTCCATTTCATTCTAGTTACTTTCACTTTGGGTCTCAATATTACCATATTACAACTTCCCTAGAAGTCAGAAAGAAGGTGAGCTCCCGCCTGCATCAAAGAAATGCTGTTCTTGACTTCATAGAATGTCAGCTTCCTTTTATTGTAGTCTAAATCTGAAGGAATTTAAAAATAGATATTACTACACTCACGGCCATGGCACTTACCTGTCAGCAATAATTTTGAGTCTCTTGTCAACCAACAAAGCTTCTCTTAGCAAGGAACAGAAAACACAGTGATTTAAACAAGTACATGTCCAGAGTTAGTGTTGGTTCTGCTGTTCACTGGTGACAGCGTTTATAGCTTTGTTTTTGAGTCTTCATTGCATTTCACATCCTGGTGACAAAATTGCTGCTCTGCCTCCAAAGTACCACATTCTCATTCAAGGAAAGCAAATGTGAGGAAGAGGAAAAAGGAGCAGGAGGTTTTTTCACTTACCAATAAAGCAAACTTCTGCCAGGGATTTTACCCAGCACAATTCATGTACAGTAGCTTATGTGTCAGAATACAGTCATGTCACTGCTTTTATTTCTATTTGTGAGACATAGCGAGGAACAAAGTGGGTGGGAATCGTTTTTCAGTAGCCAGGCCATGGAGTCTTCCGTGACAACTGTGGTTACATTGGGGAGTCTGTGCTTGCACTTGGGAGGCAGGGTGAACATTTTTTATCTGACCTTGTGTTTATCTATACATTTTGGTTCATTTGCCCTTTCGGACAACATTTGCATGATTGATTACTAATTTTAAAACATGCTTTAGTATCTTTTTATGACTACAATATTCAACTTACTTCATTCAATAAAGATGCTAGAATTTCAGTTTTCCTGAGTAGGCAATATGTACAGTCTAGAAAGGATATTATCTTGTTCATACCTAATTATCTTGGCAGGCATTAGCCAGGTGAACTGAAATGGAGCAAAACTCTCAGATGATTCCAGGGAATTTAGTAAAAGTCTTCCATCTCTTACAATGTTTTAATAGAATTTCATATAAAGATACATTACCAAGAGACCCCATCACCTATCTGTGAAAGAAACTCAGTGAGAGAATGCAGCACCTCCAAATCAAAATTAAAATTAGTAACTATACCACTTGATGCAGTATTTAGAAAAAACATTCAAATAAAGCAATAGGATTTCTATAAGAATTTTTTGCAGGCAGTATCGCTCTGCACTTCTGACTTCACAATGTTATGAAATTTTAAATATCAACCTTGCTAAATCAGGAAGCAGAAAACCCAATCCAAGTTTAAATTTAGTAACACTGCTAGTTTACTGAAAATAACTTTCTCCATAGCGGATTCTCTAACTTACAGGTGACTGACTGTTGGTTTTCCATTCTGTTTAGAATCAGAGACCACCGGGTGACACATTGGTGACTTCCTTCTCAGCGGCATGTGTGGTGTCCACGGCAGGGGTCTCCTTGGCCAGTCCTAGCAGCGTGGGAAATCAGAGCTCCACCACATCCACTCTTGAAAGCTTCCATTAAATATGTTAGAAACTTCCTGAATGTGCATAAGGATTTGAAGGTAAGTGAATTTTAGAGGTAACTCGCATTCATGTGTAACTTAATTATATCAAAAGTAATTTTTAAAAAATGTAGATGTAGAGTAAAATCTACTAAACCTACTAAATGTAAAAAAAATAACTATGAAGGTGCTGTCCTGCTGTGAAAAGTGGGCCCGGATGACAACAGTGTTTAAATGTGGTGTAAGCCATGTCAGTAACAGGCATGGCGGAAATCGTGCTCTTTGATGGTCTGCTTCGCATGGAAAGGCATGACCACATCCCAGATGGTCGTGGGCATGGATGACACATGGAGTGAGGGACAGCTCTTTAAAATACAGACTCCAGGGCATATTGCAGAGATGTGGATTCGATGTAGCTGGGATACGAGCCAGGAACCTGAGTTTTTGTGGTTCCTGAGACTTGGGCTTTTAAGAAACACTGAAAGTGGAATTTGAGGTAATATACCTTTTATTTTCCAACTTTAAACTTAAACTTTTATATTGTTTCCTTCGGTCACAAGAATAAGGAAAGAGTCATTTTTGCCCAGATGTGCTAAAGTGGCCCTTTCTGTTTAACTCTCCCAATTTGAATTATTAATTCTCATTAATATTCCTTTAAAGTTTAATATAAAGATGAATTCCCAGGTGTTCCCCCTCTTTCTGAGTGATTGTCCTGTCGTAGCTCTCTTCAGCTATTACTTAGTTCAATAAAATGTTTTAATTTATTCCGATGATTAAAGTTATTAAGTATAATTGTAAGAAATATCTAAAAGATAAAATCATGAATTATTACCAAAGTTGGATGGGCATTTTAAAATTTTCTTTGTTTATTTATTTATCTGTTTATTTTTGATACCAGAGATCGAACTTATGACCTCGTACTTGCCAGGCAGGCATTTGTGCCACTAAGCTAAATCCCTGGCCCTATTTTTACATTTTGAAGGTTGTATATTTTTCTTTTAATTTGAAAAGTCAGGCTTAGACTTTTTAAAAACAAGTTCTATTTAATAATTTCTCATTATGTTTATTTGTTTGAAACCAAGAGCTTATAGATTGTGTGATATATTTTTTATGTCTTCACATTTTTTTGTTTTGTATTCACATTTTTAATTAAAAGTAAAAGACAGAATGAAACCAAAAAAGAATATAGGAAAACAACAAAGATCAGAAAACACAATCCCTTATCAAACTGTCAACACCATTTTTCAAATAAATTAACCTTTTGATTCTTACATTTCTTCTTTTTCATTTTTATATTCTAAAGAGAATAAAACCAAACAGAACAAAACAAAGCAGATCACAACAAAATAATGCAATCAACCCAGATTTCAAGACAAGACAGCAGGAAATCATGAGTGATTACCATAATCGCTCCTGTTTTCTTCGAAATAGCTGTGCATATCTTCACACACAGTGAATTGAATCAAGATAAAATAGTATAAAACTGTTCAAAACTAAAGAATGAAAGCATTACAGATCTTCAAAACCAGACAGTAGGAAAATCAGCACTGGCTACTATACTGCCTTGTTCTCTTCAAAACAGATGTCCATACCATCACACATACTGAAATTAAATAATACAAAACATACTAAAACCAATCAAAACAAAGAATAAAAGCATTACTGGACCTCACAACAAGATGATGGGAAATCAGCAATGGCTATTTAATGTCTTGTTTTCTTCAAAGTAGTAATAAAATCAATTTTTGTACACTTTTGAGGATAAGTTCTAGGTATATATGCATATATATGCATATACACGTCCATCTATCCTTTCTGCATTAGAAGGAAAAACAAAACAAAACAGATTACTAGAAAAACAAGAAACAAAAAAGGTAAATAAATAACATTAGCGAGGAGCCCAAAACTGTGATGATATAGGCCTTCAAAACAAGGTGATAGGACCAGAACTAAGGTTGTTATTTTGCATAGTGATCTTCAAAATAGTTACTTAGATTACCAGATATAAACATGCAAAGTTGATCTAATCCTATGAATTAAGTGTTCTATTTCAAAAATAATTAGTGACACAATCATCTTAGCTATCTTAAGTGTACATATACAAATTTATGTATTTTTCCCTTCTTTCTTATTTTCTTTTCCTTGTTATTTTTTCCCCTTTGAGCAGTCTCTTAATGTTTCACAACATTTACTGAAGATTTTGTATCTTATTTACTCTTTCAATTTCTATTTTTTCTTTTCCTTTCTTATTTTTAAATTTTATTTAAAGAAAAAAACAGTAAAAGGGTATAAGGAATACAGAATTTCAATAAAAATAAACAGTAAGAAATCACTACTTAATAGATTACATATTGTCATCTTAGAAATAGTTGTTCAAGTTACAAAATTAAAGCATACAAAGTGGACATTCAAACAGTGAGACTGCAAACAGTTGTGTTCAATGACCCAAGAAAAACTTAATAATATGGTCATCTATCTTACACAACTAAACACACTTGCAGTTGTATCCTTTAAAGCACTTTCTTTTCCTCTCTTTTTTACAATAACATTTACACATTTTGGGTTTTATTACTCCCACAGTTCTTATTACTTTTTTTTGGAAACCAAATGTGACAAAACAAAGCAGTCAGTCAAAACAAAGTCAGTCAAAACAAAATGCATGTTTTTTCTTTATCATATTAAGGAAGTAATGTGATGATTATGCATGCATGACATTTATTTCACTAAGTATATTTTTTCAAGGCATGTCCATTTATCTATAAAAATGTCCCGTTTATCATTCTTTATGGCTAAATAGTATTCCATTATGTAGAAATACCACATCTGTTTTATGCATTCCTCAGTCGATGGGCATGTATGTTGTTTCCAAGATTTGGCTATCATGAATTGTACTGCTATAAACATGTGTGTACATATATTGTTGTGATGTGATGTTTTTAATTCTTTTTGGAAGATACCTAGAAGGCAAATGGCTGGCTCAAATGGGGCCTCCAATCCTAGTTTTTTGAGGAATCTACACACTGACTTCCATAGTGACTGCACCAGTGTGCATTCCCACCAATAAGGAATAAGGGTTCCTTTTTCCCTACAGCCTCTCCAGCATTTGTTTTTGATTGGTGTCTTAATACTAGCGATACTTTCTAGAGTGAGGTGAAATCTCTTTTTTCTTAATTTATGTTTTTATTTTAAGGGAGGTTAAATTAAACACAACAAAACAGGACAAAAGAAAGCAATGTAAGAGATGTAAATTTCAAAGCTAGATGACCTGAGATCTTCACTATCTATCATATTGTCTTGTTTTCTTCCAAACAGTTGTCCATGTCTTTGCATGCAGGGAATTCATACAAAACAATATAGTATAAAACTGATCCAAATAGAATGAGGAAGGCAATTTAGGTCTTCAAAACCAGACAATAGGGAAGTCACTAATGGCTGTCATAGAGTTTCTCGTTCTCTTCAAAATAGCTGACCATATCCTCATGTATATTGAAGTTCAATAAAACAAAACAGGCAGTGGGGAGGGGTTGCTTGGTTTCCTGGTGCTCCAGGTCCCAGGTATGGTGCAGGTCCCAGTAAACACCAGTGGCTTCTGTCCTGGGCCGCTGGAACCTGCCACGCTCACAGCTGTGGTGAGCTGAAGTCTCAGTTGTGTTTTAATTTTCATCTCTTGAATGGCCATTATTGTTGAACATTTTTTCATGTATTTATTTGCTGTTTATTCTTTTTCATCTGAGAAGTGTGTGTTCATCCGAGATGCTCATTTTTGGATGGGTCTTTAAATCTATGAACTTTTTTTTTTTTTTGAGTTCTTCATATGTTCTCAGTAATAACCCTTTGTCTGAGGAACTGCTGGCAAACATTTTCTCCCACATAGTAGATTGTCTCTTCACTCTGTTGGTGGTTTCTCTTTCTGTGCAAAAGCTTTTCAGTAGGATGAGATCCCAGTTGTTGATTCTTTGCAGTAAGTCCTGTGCCCTCTAGGTTTTATTCATAAAGTCTTTGCCTACACCAATGTCTTCAAGAGTTTTACCTACTCTGTCTTCCAGCAGATTTAATATTTCTGTTTTAATATTAAGATATTTAATCCATTCTGATTTTAGCTTAGTACAAGGTAAAAGATATGGGTTCAGTTTTAATCTTCAGCATGTGGAAGGCCATTTTTTCCAAAACCATTTATTAAGGAGACTGAATGTGTCTGTCACCTTTGTCAAAGGTAAGGTAGCTTAGTGTGTCTGCAATTATTTTTGTATCTTCTAATCTATTCTATTGGTCTTCAGGTCTTGTTTTTCCCCATTACCACTCTTTTTTTGTCACAGTAGCTTTATAGTATAGTTTCAAGTCAGGGATTGTGATGCCCCCCTGTCTTGTCTTTATTGCCCAAGATTGCCTTTGCTATTCTAGGTCTCTTCTGATTCCAGGTGAATTTTAGGATTGTTTTCTCTAATTCTGTAAAATATATCATTGGAATTTTTATTGGAATTGTACTGAATCTGTATAACACTTTTGGAAGCATGGCCATTTTTGTTATGTTTCTTCCTACCCAAAAGCATGGGATATCTCTCCATTTTCTAATATCCTCATTAATATCCTTTCTCAGAGTACTATAATTTTCAATGTAGAGGTCTTTTACATCTTTCAATAGATTGTTTCCTTGGTATTTCATTTGTTTGGATGCTATTGTTTTGTCATAGGTGGTTTTTAAAATTAGTCCCTGGAGTCTGTTCATGCTTGGATTGCATGAAAAGAAACTTCCCAAAACTGTTCCAACTGAAAAAGTCAACCCTGTCCTGTAGGGTACCCGATGATGACCTTGTCACACTCTGCTGAGCGCACCTGACTCACCTACAGAGCCCCCCTCCCCAGCAACCCTTAAAAACCCTTTCCCCGAGCCAAATGGCAGCTGCCCTAGTCCACAAGGCAGTCCAGCCAATGAAGCTTCTTTCTCATGGCAGAATGTCTGGTCTGGCTTTACTTGGGTTCCAGTCCGTCAGTTTTTATCAGATTGAGATAAAGACCATCTATTCCAATTTTCTGTAAGGTTTTATCATGAATGGGTGCTGGACTTTGTCAAAAGCTTTTTCTGCATCTAATGAGATGATCATATGATTTTTGTCTTGGCTCTGTTAATAGGGTGTATTACATTTATGGATTTATGCATGGTAGACCATCCCTGCATCCCTGGGATGAGTCCCAGTTGACCACAGTGTACAATCTTCTTGATGATTTGCTGCAATATATTTACCAGCATCTTATTGAAGATGTTTGCATCTATATTCATTAGGGAAATTGGCCTGTAATTCTCTTTCTTAGCTGGTTCCTTCTCTGGTTTTGAAATTAGAGTAATTCTTGCTTCCAGGAATGAATTTGGAAGTATTGCTTCCCTTTCAATTTCATAGAAGAATTTGAGAAGTAGTGGTGTTAGATCGTCACTAAATTTCTTGGAGAATTAAGCAATGAATACATCAGGGCCTGGGTTTTTCTTTGTCGATAGATTTTTAATTACATCTTTAATTTCATTTATTGATATTAGGTTATTTAGGATTTCTATATCTTCTTGATTCAACTTTAGTAATTCATATATATCTAAGAATCTATTCATTTCTTCTGTATTTGCCATCTTATTACAATACAAGTTTTCAAAGTAAGTATAGATGATTTTCTGGATTTCTACAGGGTTTGTTGTAATTTCACCCTTTTCATTCCTGATTACATAGATTTGAGTCTTTTCTTTCTTTTTTTGATAAGGTTGGCCAAGGGTTTATCAATTTCATTTAGTCTATCAAAGAACCAACTCTCCAATTCATTGATTTTTTTGTATGGTGTTTTAGTCTCCAGTGTGTTAATTGCTGCTCTGATCCTTATAATTTCTTCCTTTGTATGAGATCTTGCTTTAGCCCATG
Organism: Cavia porcellus; assembly: GCF_034190915.1. Classification (NCBI taxonomy): domain Eukaryota; kingdom Metazoa; phylum Chordata; class Mammalia; order Rodentia; family Caviidae; genus Cavia; species Cavia porcellus. Next base: position 77,531,509 of record NW_026947490.1, read on the forward strand.
CTTCTTTTTCTAGAAGTCTGAGGTTCAACATTAAGTTGTTTATATGTGCTTGCTCTGTTTTCCTGATATAGGTATTTACCTCTATAAATTTCCCTCTTAAGACTTCTTTCATTGTGTCCCACAAGTTCTAGTATGCTGTATTGTCATTATCATAGAACTGTAAAAACTGCCTAATTTCTTCTTGAATTTCATCTGTCACCCATTGATTACTCAACAGAGTGCTATTTAATTTCCATGTGTTGATGAAGTTCTTGTGGTTCCTTTTTGCATGGATTTCCAATTTAATTGCACTGCGGTCTGATAGTATGCATGGAATAATTTCAATTTCTTTACATTTACTTAAGTATGTTCTATGAGCCAGTATATGGTTTATTTTGGAGAATGCCCCATGTGCAGCTGAGAAGAATGTGTATTCTGATGTGGGGTAGAACACTCTACTGACATCTGCTAAGTCCATTCTGCCAGTCTGTTATCTTTTGACTAGTGAATTGAGACCATCAGCATTAACAGTTAAAACTGATATGCACTAATTTATCCTTGTCACGTCATTTTCCTGTTATTGGCTCCTCACTGTTTTTTTTCTTTTTCCCTTCCCTCTAATTGCTTGCCTTTCCTGGTGGATTTCTTCTGTTGGGGTTCATGGAGTTGTAGTCCTTATTATCTCTTTCTAGAATGTTCTTCATAATATTTTGGAGTGCTGGCTTCGTGATCATAAATTTCCTAAGATGTTCTTTGTCGTGGAAATATCTTATTTCTCCCTCTATTTTGAAAGATAGTTTTGCAGGATACATCAGTCTGGGTTGAGAGTTGTTTTCCTTTAGAATTGGGAGTACTTCACTCCAAGCTCTCCTTGACTTGAGAGTTTTGCTGTGAAATCAGCTGTAATTCTGATAGACTTTTCTCTATAAGTGATTTGTTTCTTTTCCCTAACAGCTCTTAAATTCTATTCTTGTGTTGAATTTCTGGCATGTGATGTATTTATAACAAATTGTATGTATACTCAGTGAATATGGCTTTATTGTGCTTTTGCTACCTATATCTCACTTAGTAATTCTATTTCTAATATTTGGAATTTCAGGTTTATAAGTGGTAATTTTTCTATTTCAGCAAAAGAAGTGGTTAAAAGAGACATATTTAGATTTTTAATTGTGATGCTTCCTTAAAGATTGAATGTGACTTTATTTTTATAGTAAAGAATGAAATTTAATCGAAATCCTTTGTTTGAATATCAGGCTTATAGACACTTTTCTCTCTGTGTGTCTCTATCAGTGTTTGTATGCACTAGTTCAGATTAGATCGTATTTTGTTTGTTTGTTTTGGTAGCAGCGATGAACTCATGACTTCATGCTTGCCAGGTAGGCGCTAACACCCCTGAGCTAATTCCTCAGCTTTGTTATATTTTTGACCATAAAATGTGAAAAAACAAAAATTAACCTTCATCAAAAAATGTATTCCCATAGTGAAAAGTAGTACACTGAGTAGCTATTGATATTATACCTAGAAACCTGAATGTAGTCATGTAGATAAAATAAGACAGAGTGCATTTCACGTAACTGAACCTAAAGATTCACAAAAGTGGATTAACCGTAGTAATAGTTTTGCATGCATTTGTTTTCAAAATTGTTCTCAAGATTGCCAAAACTGAACATAAACTTCGTGGTATGCAACATCCTAAAGTTCTAAAATTTATAGAACGTAAGTTTACATTAAATAAAGTCTCCAAATAAGACCTAATAAAGCTCCAAAGTAGCTTCCATTTCAGAGAAGCGTGGAAACTATTTTTTTTATTTTTTCCGTCTCCCTCTTCATCTCTTTCTTTCTTCTTTGCCTTCTTTTTTCCCCTAAGCTTGCAGAGGCTCAGGTGGGGAGACAATGGAACTGTGCCCTCCAATGAATCCTGCTATCACCCCTGTCATATTTCTTACACTGTGTTCTGAAATTGTGAGTCCCTGAAGCAAATTTAGCGCCCTGTTTCAGAGAACCTGAGGGAGCTGATTTCAGTACTCAACAAGTAAAATATACAACAAAAAACAACTGACAGCAATGTTACAGAAGCATAGAGCACGAGTAGAAGTGGAGTGCTGAGATCTTATTGTCTGTTCCTTTTTTATTAACAGCTCATTTTTCTTCCAGATTTTTCATATAAAAGTCCCAATGCGAAAACAGCAAACAGTAATCTCATCAGATACAATTTAACAAGAAGAATCTAAGCAAGTGTTTTTAGTAGTGATTTCTTGGGTAAAGAGGGTAGGAGAAAATTTTTCTCTAAAATGAAGGTTGAAAAATGTTAAGTATAATTGAATTTAAAATTATTAATTATTTTAGTTTTCATTGATTAGTCTTTCATGTTATGAAGCCAGAAATCCTGGTTTTAATTCAGGCTTGGCCAACTTTATCAAGAAACCTGATATTGAGAGAGAAAAAGAGCTAAAAGTGAGTCAGCTTTAGAATAGCAGAGCCAACAGAGGCCATCAGTGTAGCAGACAGTAAATTTAGACATGCAAAAAGCTCTTGGAGGCATTAATGTTATTATGAAATGGTATAATAATTAAATTTGTGAGATATAAAAAAGATTAAAATAAATTTTTCTCAAATTAGGAACCCAGTAAATTTATATAGCAAAAACATGATTTGTTTGTTTGTTTGTTTTTTGGTCCTGGAGATGGAACTGACGACCGTTTGCTTGCACTTGCTAGGTAGTTGCTTACACCACGAAGCTAAATCCCCAGCCCAAAAATATCATTATTAATGTTGGAAAATGTTCAAAATATTTGTTCAGAAATACAGGGAATTACAAAACCATATTATGATATAGTCCCATTTTTACTTAAAAACAATTGCAAATTTGTAGGTAGAAATTAAAGGAATCAAAATATTGTTTCCTCAGATATTTAATATTATTAAATCAGAATATTATATAATGTTATTGGTTTTTAGCTTGAATTGATAAAATTATGATTTTTTATTGCCCCTCAGAGATTATTAAATATTTTTCTAAAAGATGTATTTTAATGTAAATTTAGAATATTTCTACAGAATTGGGAAAACATTTGGTTGTCTGGAAAATCAACTTTTTTTTTTTGGTACCAGGAATCAAATTCATGACCTTGTGCTTGCCAGGCAGGCCCTTATGCCACTGAGCTAAATCCCCAGCTGAAAGTTAACTTTTTAAAGCTCTAAAAGAATCCTTCTAATGATCCATTTAATACCCTAAAACAAGACTCTTGTGTCTTGTTAATCTTGTGGGACCATGAAAGTAATATTTCAAATTAAATCAAAACAACTTTTAGATAAAATTCGTCACTTGTAGAACACTACACTAGAACAAAATTCTCTGTTTCCACTTTCATTAAATGCTAATTTCAAATTATAACCATTAATGCCATAAAATATTCTTTATTTCAGGTATGATATAATTCCAACATGCTGACACAGTATTTCTGACTATACTAGTTTTTCCCTTTGGAGAACAGTTTTGCCATTTGGTTATGCTCGTGTGGATATGTCTTTGTTCTTTAAATCTCTAGTGTAACATATGGTTGGTTTCACCATTATTACAACCAGCTGTGGTTGGCCTATCGTTTTGTTCATTCTGCATGAATCCAAAGTAATTAGCTCTTTAGTTTAATGACAATATTGGTTAATGAGTTTTTAGGTCCAAATTCTTGTAGTAAGAGTGGGTGGCATGTTTAGAGCTAGAGCCTGGCCCTTATGTTTTAAGCATAAGCTGTGTAACTTCATTTCACACTGATAGTTACGAGAATTGAAGGTAAGAAACCAAATAAGCTTTTGTCTTAAGTTTCTCATTTTTAAGAAACACATAAAAGTGACAAGTTACATATTTAATAAGCAAACCCATTCAAAGTTCTCAGATACAGTTATCCTGTGTGCGTCATTTCTCATTTTAAATATTGCTCTGGAATACAGTGATAGTCACTAAGCATTAAATTTTTTATTAATCATTCAAGTGCATTGAGACATTTCTAATCCTTGTAGTTTTTGAGGACCTAGGGAATGGGAAGAGTGCTTGCCTGGGAGTATCTGGAGTTCAAGTGTGACTCAGCTTCCTGGTAATGTTCTGACCTTAGGACAATCTCTTTACCTCTCCCTGAACCTCAGTTTCTTCATCTTAAAATAAGGCCTTTGCATCAGATGACTCCAGGCATCCCCCCAGCTCTAAAATAGTCACTGACTTACCTGAAAGCGTTCTGTGAGGGTGCCTGGGGTGTCAGGGAGAATGAAGGGCCTTGCATCAACTGTACAACCAAGCTTTGCATCTAAGGAGGTACTGTGGAGACATAGTGGTTCCCAGAACTTTTCTCCAGTGACTTGATACTGGCTCTTGACAAGAGAAATATTTAATTTTTTTTACATAGAAGAGACCATAGGCTACTACTGTATTAGACGTTTTCAAGAATTTTGTCAAAACTTACAAGAAAAAAACAAAAACCTGTAACGGCTAAGACTTCTGAAACAGTAAACAGGATGGTAAGGGAAACAATGAAGCTTTCATTGTTTATGGGAAAGAAACTGTGCATCAGTGGTTTTATAACCAGCCCAACTACCCTGAGAGATACAAAGGGCACACACAGGAACTCAGGAAGTACTCTCATGAGCCCTTTTACGGAGCAAGACTTAGAGCCAAGAAATGACTGTCGAACCTGCTATGAAAGAACTGATGTGAGCATTTCATGTATGTACCTGTAGAACTACATCTAAAATAAATACGTAAATTAGTGTGATAACGTAAAAGTATAATTAGTGTATAGCAAAAGCATAATGTCCTGACAATGTAGGGCTAAAACAACTAACAGAGTTCAGGAAGGCACGACAGAAAAAGTGCATGCATGTAGGAAGTCAGTTGATTGCTTTCTTCTCCATATCTGGGATTTAATTTGACAATCAAATTACAGGTACATACATGTTTAAAAGTACCAATAAAGGTATTTATAAAGGCACGACTGTTATCTAACATTAGCTGGGAAAGAATGGGAGGAAAAGAGAATAAGTGCTGAATTTCCTGACTATTACTAGGGAAATAATAAATACCCTAAAGATACAGAAGACCAAGATTATTGTATGAATTTGTTCTGTAATATGACTTCACTCTAATAGATACTTCTAAAAGCTACAAACACTTAGCAGGGAAACAGATCATAGCAAAAGACTTTTTCAAAGCTTTTGACAGAAAACTTTACTATTACACACAATATCTTTGTCATCTTTCATGTCAATAATTAAGAAATAGGTTAACCTCTTTAAAAGAAAATATTTTTAGATGTGTCACAACACAGACTCCAGTTTTCTGTGTATACAAGGATATAACCAAAACCAAGTCACTCAAAGCTGAAAATGAAAAATTAAGCAAAGATATACTAGACAAGTACAACCTGAAACACTTGGAGTTTATGTTGGAAAGATGAAATTTAGGTTCCAAACATGTGAACTAGGAGAGAAGAAGGACCCTACAGAGTGGTGGTGAGTAAAATACATAGTGAACATATATAATCATAAACAAATAATAGCTTTATGAGCGACCTTAACAGCTTGTTCAGTAAATAGATTTAACGTCTAAGAATATCCCCCAAAATAGAAATAGTGTGTTTTTGATGTGTGAAATCAGTCTAAAATATGTCACTATATTAATTCAAAACATTTGTATTGAAATTTGTCTTTTAGTCAGTGTATTTTGGTTGGCCATAATGGTGAACGCCAATATTCATAGCTACTTGAGAGGCTGGAGAAAAAGGATCCCAAGTTCAAGGCTGTCTTGCACATCTTACCTAGTACCTGTCTCAAAATAAAGAAGGGCTGGTGTTGTGGAGCCCCTACACTGAAACCTCAGAACCCCACTCCCCACAACTCGAGCTAAGGAGTAACCAGAAAGTGAATACTCCCTAATCATTTTTTCATTGCTGGCAAAAAGTGATTAGAAGTTGCTTCTTGTTTTGAAAAGAAAGCAAGCTTGCACAAAGATCATGAATGTGTGCATAAAATTTATTTTTGAGCAAAAGTGAAGTGTTCTGGCTCCTCCCATTCCAAACAGGTATTCCTAGCCGCGGGATATAATTTCAGAGGTTTTGCACTCAAGAGGTTTCTGCTGAGCAAAAATTCTCGTTCAAATAAGGAATGCAGATTATAATAATTTTCCTATCCTGCTCACAGCAGGATTCTTGCCTTCGCTTTGCAGACTCCAAAGTTCCATGAGAAACAACTAGATAACTTCAGGTCCTCACAACACAGCCTTCAAATACACTCTTATTAACTCACCTTGTAATGGAGAGCAGCTAAGCTTTACAAGTGAAATGGAATACGGTTGAATTGCATCTCTAAATGCAAAATGGTTTATAATGGCAAACTTGGTAGAGCATAAAAAATTATAAAGGAAAAAGCTTATTTCTTCTGACTTAAAACTATGCAGAAATGTCTATGTTGAGATGTGATTTTCTTATTAAAATGAAAGGGTAGAATATTCAAGAATAATAATTTAATACCTTGTGCTTTATGAGATATTATCTCAGAAAAAAATTTAACGAAGCTATTATATTTTCCTAGGTAGCACATGTGGCCTTTCTAATTTACATACATTTCCTCCAGTTTAATTTCTTTCTTCCTGCTAGCTCTCAATGATGTGAACTCAACTTCCTTTACTTAGTTTGAAGAAGTAAGATTGCTCATTTTATCTTTTGTCTACCACTACTAGAACACTTGTATCTGTATAAATGAGAATTAAATTATGTAACCCACAGTCACTATAAAGCAGTCACCAAGACATTGGTCTTAGACTTTGAGTAAATAAATCGCAAGTGTCAGTTCTAACACATTGGCCACAGTCAGACAAATCCAATGGTATGAGAAGTAACTTTCTGTTAACCAGGGGCTGTGCTGTCCCATGGCCCTGCTGAGGTGGTGACTGGCTCTCCCCTTCCCTAACCCTGTTCTTCTTTCATGCATAAAGCATCTCTGCTGTGCACCGCAACAACCACATTGGCCAACATTGCCAGTTGCTGTGCTTGCTTCTCTTAACGGGAAGCATCAAGGCCCAGCATAGCTCAAGATGAACTTTATAGACAATGCTGACCTGATAGGTGTTCCTGTCTAAGAAGTGAAGTTTTTATGCATTTGCCAATGATCAAAATCAGCCCCTGGATACATTAGAATTCAATGTATATATATATATATATATATATATATATATATATATATATATGTTTTCATTCAGCAAGGCAAATACATACAGCTAATAACGATTATATGCCAGCGTATTCCTAGAACTTGAGATGCATTATTGAATAAAACAGACCAAAAAAATCTGTTTCCATAACATTCTGTTGGGCTATGACAGAAAACAAACAAAAAAAAAAGAAATTGTAAGAATTATGTAAGAGTCAGGGTTTAGCTCACTGGTATAAGTGCCTGCTTGGCAAACACAAGGTCATGAGTTCAATGCTGATACCAAAAAAACAAAAGAATTTTGTAGGAGAATTATGTAGTATCACAAGGTATGGGAAAAAAGCATAAATAAGAGATAAAATGCAATCAAGTGCAGTTACCAACTTGAACCTTGAGGCCGTTAGTTTTACTACACCTTACCTAATGGACAGCTATTCTCCAAGTCGTGCTGTGGGACTTGCAAAGGGGTCAGACAGTGAAGAATATTAATTTTAAATTTGTTGTTTGTTGTAGTTGAAAACTCAGGGAGAGGCTGAGGCTGTGCCTCAGTGGTAGTTTCTGCCTTGCATTTATGATACCCTGGGTTTGATGCTCAGCGCTGCAAAAGAAGAAAAAAAATGGAATAATTTTAAATTATAATAGTGTCAGTATAACTATAATTCTTGCCAGAGATGTTAAACAACATCTAATCAGTTCAAAATGATACAAACAACAGGTACGCTTGTGTGAACTTCGGAAGTGTCTAGTTACATAACTGCTGGGCAAAATTCTCTCTTTACTCTCAAAAACAAGAAAACTATTCTCTAAATTTGAATATATATTTTTTGAAAATAACTTATCTTAATCCTTAACTAGGCCCCTTTTAGAATATCACTTCAGAAATTACTTTCCTTTGATTCTTATGTACTTCACTAGTGTTACTAAAGAATCAGAGCCAATGTGAAGTGAGTGACCCTGGAAATTCTAGATCAATTTCATTTACTTTAGAGGTGGGAATCTTCCTCCTAGGAAAAGTATTTTGTGGTGCTTCAGTGTTCATTTCCAAGGATCCAGTTATGAGTAACGCAGGACAGAAATGCACTCTTGGACATCCAGCCCTCTCTGCTTCTCAGTATATTCATCTACCTGAGAATTTCCACCGTCTGCTCTCAAAGTAATGTTCCCCCTAGAGGGAAGGAGAATGGTTCATCTCTTTAAATTTCACAAAGTGATCTGATTAGTAAGATGCCTAGGCTCTCAGGATTTTTAACTTGTGTTCTATTTTTGTTTGTGTGTTTTTTTGGTGGTACTGGATATTAAACTCAGGGCCTTCACATTGAGTCCACAGCCCTTCTTTTTCTTGATAAAATGGTCTTATTAAGTCATTAAATTGCCCAGGCTGGCCTCTTGCAATTCTCCTGTCTCTGCTTCGCAGAATGCTGAGAATATAGGCACACACCCTGATCCTCAGCTCCAGAAACTATTTGATAACCTCTGCAATCCTGACACCTCACTTTTTAGGAGGATGACTTTTTGGAGATGTTTTTTCTTCAAAAAATAAGTGAAATTCCTAGAAAACCATGAAATTACTTACTTATTAATGTACAGGGCACAAGTGAAATACAGCTCTGCTGTTTTTCAATGAATTACGGAAATAGAACATTAGTAAAATGCTGAGTTTGGAAAACAACCCAAGTAACATCTGTGCCCTGTATTTCTCAGAGCTCCTAGGAAATGATACAGAGTCATATGACAACTCCCGGAACCCTCATAAGGGAAAATTACATAACTCACTGGAAAATAACCAGGAGATTTAGTAGGACAGAGGGGTAATCTATTCAAAACACAAAGAAAAGTGTAAAGCCTGCTAGGCCTAGGAAGTTTAATATGCAAAAGTATTAATTAAAGCTGTACTAACTTATTTTCAAAGACAGTTTTTAGTTTAAGGATTATAATACATCTGAAATTACTGTACATTTGGTTCTTATTAAATGGATTCAAATTTTCCTTGAAATGAAGGATATAAATGTGGCTTTATCCAAGTGAAAAATTATGATTTCTCATGTACAGTAGAATTTTCACATGTATATCCAGACATGCTATTTATTATGCCAGTATATTTTAACTTTAAGTAAATTTTAAAATACGAATAATATTAGGTTTAGGACTCTAAATTATTGATGAGAATGATTATGGAAAATACTGTAAACATCCAAGATCCAAAAGACTTAATGAATACTTCGTGAACTTTTCAAGGTTTCATGATTCTATCTGATCGTAAAAGAAGTTGAAATATAAATATCTCACTCAATTATATTTTCTCTGTTGTACATCTGCAAATCCTATAAGACGTTTAAGTCGAGAAAGTTAAAAATCAGACTTTATGCGTATTTCTTTATCCCTGGCATTGTTCACTTAATGTCTTCTGTTAATAATTAAAATGAATTGAAAGTTATAATTCAAATCATATCTGATTTGTATTAAAGTGATGAATGTCAGTATCCTAGCATTATGCCCACTAGACTAATTGTTTATTATTTTCAATAATAAAAAAGATGTTGAACAACATATAGTGCAAATGTATTTCAGATTTCCAATTATAGAAAGACTATGAAGATTACTAATTAATGTTTACTCTTGATTGATTGAATTCATTTTATCTGAGTCCTTTAGTGATATCGTTAGGAATTTCTGTCCTTGCTTTCCTTCATCTCTTTCCCCTATGAATATGGATGTTATTTAGAAGGCAACTCTTTTTGCATATTTTCCCCAAAGGAACATTCTCACACACACACACACACACACACACACACACCCCATTTTTAATCACCTCATACAGGAGCTGCCCTCTGCTCTGCAAGCAGGTTGGTGAGCCACACATTCCCCCGTTTACTCTGCCGCTCGGGCTGAGTAAGGCTGAGCACACCTCTGCCTCTCATTGTCTTTCCACACATTATGTAAATTGGAAAGAATAAAAATAATGTGCTTGGAAGTATGGCTTGACAGACAATATAATGTAATATAATATCCAAATACTTATGAGGTAGAAACAGTGCCTCGGGGAACTGCATTTATTGTGAATGAGTATTTGCATTTTTACCTTTTCGTGTGGAGTCTAGGCTTGTATAATAAATCATTCACCATGAAAAGTAGAATTGTTTTTAAAACATTCTACTTACCACTCTGTGGGTAACAAAGAAATACTAAATGCGGTTTCAGTCTTTAGGGAGGAATAAAACCCAGAGACATAAGAAGTCAACTCACACAAGAGTTCATAATAAATAGAAATTTCTATATGGACTGACATAACCATTATAAATCCTCCTTTTACATTTTTTATGTAAGTACACTCAGTGTGTGCAGAAGCTAAGCAAAAAATTAGGCACCAAATAAAGTCTTACTCATGCTTTGCTAGAATATATTTCTTAATGATCTAGGCTTTTGGACACAGGGAAGTTAAGTGCTTCATTCATAACAAGGATCAAACACTACCATTCTTATGCTGGCTGAATCAGCATATTGTATTTCCCATTCTTTTACTTTGTTTAAATTCCAGCTCAGCTCTAGTTTATTAGGAAGCCACATTTTCCTTCAAAATTCCATACTTATTGATGAGATTAGTATTTTTTCAACTAAGATTTTCTCCTTTCCAAGAAAAAAAAAGCACAATTTTTAACATTACCTCAGAAAAAAATTTGTCATATTACTTAGTTTCTAAAGAAAGATATGCATAACCATATATTTTTGAGTAAATAGTAAACAGATTTGTCACTGAAACTAGGATGGCTTAGTTGCCTAGGTAACAAAATGAAAATACTATATTTTCTGTTTTTTCTTGCCCCTCTTCACTGACAACCACCCATCTTGGGAAGCAAAGTACAATGTACTTGAACGTATAGTTTTGTGTTTTTTTTTTTTTTTTTTTTTTTTTTTCAGAAATACCCAGAAAGGCAATCTGAATATTTATGCTGATCCTAAGCTCATTTTAATGCAAGGAGGTGAGGGAAACAGAAGGTCTGTTTTTTTCCTGGATAGTGGTATAGTCATCTATGGTTGAATTTTCTGATAACATACAGATGATATAATACAATAATTAAGAATATAAGCTCTTAAATCGAAACACCTAAATTTAAGTCTTCTGCAATTTATTAGCTGTGTGATCTTGGGCATTTTCAATATGCTCAAGTTGAATTTCCTCTTCAGTAAAATGCATATGATAATACTGCCAATGTCATAGGACTATTAGGATTATATGAGTTTAGTCATTTAAAGTACTTTGTAGGTCTAAATGAATATAGTCTACTCTAGTTTTTACTATTCTGCATGCCTTTTCTTTTCAAATATAAAATCTCATCATACAGCATTATAAATTCTGATTGCTCTTTTATTTTCATTATTTCCATTACCTTGAAAAAGGGACTAAAAAATATAACTTTATACAATTACATAACTGTATGGTGGATGTGTAAGTATATAGAAAGTGAAAATATTCAAATACTGTTTAATAGAATACTTTCATTCTCAAGAGAATGGTTGATTTAAACCTGCAGTGTTGGAATAGGACATAAATAACAACCTAATGAATGTTATCATAACCACATAAAAGATTTGGCAAGATGTGTGAATTTGTGCTTATGGGTACGGTTGGCAAGGCCTTTAAATTGAAACCGAACCCACCCAACAAGTTGTTTCATCAAACCACTGCCTGGAAATGGTTGTGTCTTATTGCATGGTGGTTGGCTTTGGCTGAAACCCTTAGTCAGTGGAGAATGTGGTCAGTTCCAATTGTGTGCAGCAGGAGATTGTGTGCATCCAGATTGTCAAGCAGCTGGAGTGAGTCATGCATAACTGACACCGGGCAGATGTCCTTGGTTTACAATCATGAGAAGAGCTCTGCGAAGCAGGAGCTGGGGTCAGCACTGCAGCACCTCTAGGAAAGTAGCCTTCTCAGAGTACCCTAACACCCGCCACCTCGCACTCCTCCAGAACCCTCTCCCATTCTGCTCTCTCTCCACCTAAAACCATGCATTCTTCTGAATCCAGGCAGCTATTCTTTATGAGCACTGCAGTTTATTTTTTTGTTTTATATTTTTCTAAAGGGAGAACTGTTTGTTCATTTCCTGAATGCTCTTGAAGGTTCTTTGGGTCAGACCAACAAGATCATCAGAAATCATTTTAGCTCAATAAATCGTTTTCACTAAATAGATTAACCAGCCTGCACACAGCAGCCTATTTTCTATTTCATTCATGTCAACTCACTGTACATCAGAAGACACAGGAGGTGAGATGACAGAATGTTGAGTGTGTTTACCACTGTGTTAGCACTGATGAGTGGAATTGTCTTCGCCAAGATCAAAGCTACCAGTTTTGTGTCACCATTACTACTAGAGTCTCATAGAGTGCAAAAAAGTGAGTAAATAAATAAATGACATTTATGCCATAACTGAGGGTGCCATATATTTATGGTATTCTGGTTTTGTCTGTGTACTGTTGCACTGGGCTTTTTCAGATTTGCAAAGAGGCTACAGGAAGTTGACAAGTCACAGGTTGCATGTATGATTTGATTTACCTCTAGGTCTGTCCAGTGCATTCAGCTGTATTTGTTAACCAAGCAGAACATTATTTATCAATGAGTTCTTCATACTTTATTAAGCCTAATGTCCAAACACTCTATGGGACCCTAATTAGCATGTTTCTTTTTTTGTGAAAGGCCTTGAAAAGAAAATGAAAATTTATCCGGCAATATAATGCTTAAGCACAACAGTTCATTGTTCTGGATGCTGTCAGAAGGTTATTTCAAAATCATTGTGGAAGATGTAAATCTGATGCAATGTGGAATTGAAGTTAAGATGCCAGTAATTAGGTCCCTCCAAAACAAAGTGCTACTTCTGTGGTCCCAGAAGATGGAGATCTTCAACAGGCTGAAGCAAACAATTTCAGAGCAGAGAAAATACAGATGTAACCTGCACAGTTAGGAAGGAAAGTAACTTAGTGTGTTTTCTCATTGCTGAGACAAAATGCGCAGCCCTCAGAGTTAAAAGGGGAAAGGTTTATTTAGCTCATAGTTTGTAGAAGATTCATTCCACAATTGGCTGTCCTCCAGGCAGGATGCCACTTAGCAGAGGGACGTCACAAAGAACAGTTCATAGCAACCAAAAGCAACAAGGGACTTTATCAGAGTCTTTCTGCCCCTCTTATATTCTATCCAGGCTACAGCATTAGGACAGCACCAAACCAATCAGCAGACTGATTTATAATCACACACCCTTAATCCCAGCATTACACACTGTAGATTCAGTCACCTCTGAAAAAGGCCTATGTAAGACTGCATGAAGCTTTGGGGGAACATCTAGACACAAACCCTAACAGAGGGATAGACGTAAGCAGAATCAAAGCAATTCAAGATTACTATCTAATAGTAATCTAATAGTAATTATAAGGGGAATGAATTATAAGGAGAATGGCCACTATATCAATAAGTTTCCTATCATTGAGACAAAATGCCTAACAACCATAACTTAAAGGAAGAGGTGTGGCTCACAATTTTAATGAATTCAGTCCTGTTGTAGTTGAACAGCTCCAAGGTAGAAACAGTCTGGCAGAAGGGCATAGTAGAGGGAAACTGTTTATCCTGTGGCAGCCAGCAAGCAGGGAGAGAAGAAAGGAGCTGATGATGGCAATATACCTTTCCAAGTTAAGCATCCAATCATTTCAGCGAGCTCACACCTCCTTCTAGTACGTTCATCCAAGATCTCATCCATGGGTTAATCCACTGATGAATTCGGCACTCTCAGGATCCAATCAGCTTTCCAAAGTGCCACCTCTGAATACATGAGACTTTGGGGGTTTATTTAGATTTAAACCATAACATGCATAGTTCTGAACTATAGTTGGACAGAGTAATACGCTCTCATGGGAAGGCCAAAAAGCCTAGAAGACTAAGAAGGACACTTAGTTGGTGAGATAACATACAAAAGGCATAAAACACTCAACTTAGGGATTTTCTGAATTTGCAGGGAAGTGTAGACTCTGTAGCAGTGGAAAGGTCATAACCATGAGGAAATCTGGGCAGCAGCAAGCAGCTTGGGTTAGTGCTGATTGCATCATGGGCTGTGGCATCATAGCACACATGCCAGGCATTTGTAGGAAAAGCCAGAAACAGAGCAAGCTAGAATTCAGGGTCCCAAAACAGGAAACTAGAATTCTATGTTCTGAGTTTTCAAGAAAACAAAACAAAAAACAACAAACAAACAAAAAACATGGGACAGAAAGCAAGGTGGAAAAAAGATAGCAAAGAATTACTTTAGCTCAGAGCTCTGCAAGGAACTAGGAAACCACACTGCCACAGAACACGAGGTCTGTTGATCCTGAGTTCCAGTGATAACCGGATGAGATGCTGTGTTTGAGGCTGCCCTTCCTGCTGTCCCCAGTGTTCCTATGCCATTATCAGCTTACAAGTGGGAGCACCAATGGACCCTGTCTGGGGACCAAGAGAATTCAAGCTCAGATACAACATTTGCTCAGTTTTCTTACAATTTCTTAGTCTTTCTAACTTTTCAAACAACTTAAAGACACTATAGCCTTCAACTCAACATTTAATCGTGTATATCCTTACTCTCTTTTCTAATTGTTTCTGATAGGAATCACTGACTTCTTATCATTTAGTAGACACATTGGAGAATTAAAAACATGTCATGGCGACAGATCTTATCGGAAACCTACAGCACAGTGAGGATGTAAACACGTACAGATGAAAGTGTATTACAAGGTGAAAAGTTACCATGGTCATGAGAGAGAAGAAACAGCTGAGGAACAGACATACTTTGGAGCAGTCTAAGGAAACAAAATAATTAAATGTAATTTAGGATTTTAAATTGAATCCTGTATTAGAAAACAAACATCACTGGAAAAACTGGTGATATCCAAGAAAACTTGAGCTTAGTTAAAATTTTTGTGCATCCTTTAATTCCTTCATTTGATGATTATGTAACTAACATTAGGAGAAATGGGCTGAAGGATATGAGGACTCTGTAAACTTATGTAAGCCTGAGTTTTTTGCAAATTAAAAGTCGTAGATGTTATAGGAAGATGCATATGGATATCATTAGATGTTAGGGAAGGCAAAAAGATTACTCCAGTTGATAAGATAAAGTACAGCTTCACAAAGAGATAGTCAGAAGGCCAAGAATAAGGTGGAAGAAATAGCAGTGGGTGGAGACATGAAGGAGTTTGACATGCTCCTCTTCTGCAGCAAAATAGCCCTGCCCTGCCTCTGTTCCTGAAGAGGCTGGGATTGTAATTTACACTGAGCCAATTGGAAAAACAACAGAAAACATCCCAGACTACAATGTTATAAAGAAAATGGGGGAAGCTGCAGAAAATGCTTTCATCTGAGGAACAGAAGACAACTACCTTAGAAGGAAGACTGACGGTAGAATAAAGGCTTTACTACCCGTGTTGGGAGGGTTCAGGGTGTTTTAAACATGGGTAACGTATGTTCAGTTAATTGCTTTAGTTATTATTAGTTATTTAGAATTCTTGATAGAAATAAAACTGGTAGAAATTTCTTTGATGAAATTGCAAAGTAAACGTGGCTAAGTTAGATTATTAGTATGTTAAGTAATTTTGAGAATTCTCTAACTGTAAAAGTGTTTATCACCTAATGAGTGTGATTATAAGGAAGCAAGAAAAAGCTACTCCTGGCATTTTGTTTGCCCCACCAGGATTTATAGAACATGATCGTTGCTCTCAGGGCTCAGGGATCAACATCACCATCTATTCCCATGTCTTCTCACCGAAGGAGAAACTCCTTGTGTGGAAATTGTATCAGAAACACTCACTGTCCCACAATGCCATCACCTTGACAGCGATTTGGCAGAAGACCCAGTCTGCTCTCATGTCCTAATAACCCTTAGTCAACATCTACTAGAGAAGCTGCTTATAAGTGAACAGCTCTTGTGTTAGTGAACAGCAATTCTCAACAGATTTCCTCTGAACCGATTTCCTCAGGACATAGATACAGGTTGCGCGTGTAGCCATGCTCAGAACATTGCACTCTGGCTGCCAGTTCACACAGAAGCACCCCAAGTGACAATGAAACAATGTGTTGTTTGAAGTGGGTTCATAGACAATAGAGGAATCCAAGCAGCCAAATTGATAAACTTGGAATTTAATTAGCTGAGCTCAGTGACCACTCGCATGGACCCATTTCAGAGACTCATCAAGTGGCTGCCAACTGGAAAATTACAAAGCTTTTAAACAGAGAACCACAAAAAGACATCCTGTTGGAAACAGTTTAGCTAGAATCTTACAATAATTTTTGGTTGACACCTGTATCCTGCTTCTTTTGTTGAGCAGGTTAATTTTTTTCCTGTGGGTACAGCTCATTCTGCTTTTTTCATGGGACTTATTCCCTGAGTAATTTCTCATTTTCCTGGGTCAAACACAGAGCACTAGTTAAATGCAGGGCTCAAGATGGCATCAGTTATGCCAAGCTACAACTTGGTTCTCTTGTATTTTCTGTAAAGTGCAAAACTTTGTGGGACACATACTACACATATGTGTCCCTTGAGAATATTTCTTCACACGTATTAGGTTTTACCCATTAGCAACTACCTTATATGATCTTTCAACATTTTCAAGACCTCTAAACATGCAGAGTCTATTTTGAATTCTATTTGCTTTTTTGAGCATATTCTGCTATGCCAAGTATTTTCTGTATTGCTACAGTGTCATAAATAGAAATAATTTGTAGTCCTGTGTAATCCAGGAATCTATTAATGAAACCTGGTTTTATCAAATTGTTCCTGATATAAAACTAAACACATGCCTTAATAAATGAAATTTTAATTTTTACAGATAGAGAATAATTTGATGTACTCATGAGGCTCAGAAATTCCTAAATTGTTAGAAAGAAAACTTATTTATAAAAGCATCATATAAAATGTTTGCAAAAATTTATCTTTAATTTGATTACAAACACTTTGCATATTTTTGTGTTTACATGTACATATTTGCTTTGCGTAATGTTCACATTTATTGTGGCGGTGGTAAATGTACGTAACACATCTTAGTCCTTTTTACTTCTTTCCCTTCCCTTTCTCCCTCCTTCCTCCATCTCTATGCCCCTTCCTATTTAAAAAGAATCTATCTCCCTATTTATATTACCTTTTCATTTGCTCTGTGAATGTTTTATACTTTGGGTGTCTCAAGTAAGAGAAACTATGTGATATTTTAAGTTTGTCTGTCATTATTTAACTTAACATTGTGGTCCCAAAGTGACCCCATTTTCCTAGAAATTATTCAAACTTTGTCTCATTTGTAGCAGAGTAGTATCTCATTGTGTATAAATACCACATTTCCATTCATTTGTTGAGGACATAAACATGGGAATGCATGGGGCACTGTAGTAATATATCCTTCACTCTTTGGGGAAGGTATCTAGGGAAGAGAATAGCTGTATCAAATAGAATTTCTATTTTTAGTTTTTCGAAGACTGCATACTGATTTCCATAGTGGTTGTACTAATTTATGCTCAGAACGATACAGAAGGGCTTCCTTTCTACCTCTGCAGATTTTCTCACATTTATTATTATTTGATTTCTTGATGATTTCTTACTCCATTTTTTTCTGGAGTTCTTCCTCAGTGTTGTTTTAATTTGCATTTCTCTCATGACCAGTGATGCTGAGCATTGTTCAAGTATTTATTGACCATAAGATAGGTCTTAAATTATAGAGAGGTGTTAAGTTATTATTATAAAAGGGTTTTCAGAATGACTCTAAGAATCCATGACTCTCTGAAAATCAGATTTGTGGATTTCGTGAATCTGAGAAATATCACACATAATAGACACTAAGACCAAGACTAAGAAACATCTCTACTAGGGAGAAGATGGGGCCAAATGTGGGAAAATAAAGTAAAGGAGAATCATCATAAAATCAACTGACACACAAACATGAAATGTGTATCGGAAGGAACGAGAAGAAAATGCATGTGAGCAGTTCTGGGTGTTCCTTTAATGCTGATTGGAGGGGAGCTGGGGAGGCAGTGGGATTTCTGCAAGCTGAGACTATGCAAGTTTATGCTTTAACAGAAGAGCATTTGGAGCAAAGAGCAGGACAGCTTCTCTTACCCTAGACTGTACCTGTGGTCATTCCTGAAATAGCACCTTTTTTTAATCAGAGTTTAATTGAAGCAAATACAAATTGTGTTCAAGGTAGCATGCGTCAGACTTTAAAAGGGTGGGCATACCCGAGGGAAATACTGTTTAGTTGGAAGGAGGTGCACCATAGTGGATGATCAAAAACTCTCTCTAGGATTGAAAGTGGCCCTGAGGAATATACAATCTTGACAAAGGGCAGAACAATAATAACAACAACAAAGAGTAAAAAATACAGGTATAAAAATCTTGACTTACTCTGTGTAGAAATTTTATATTTACTGCAGCTAAAATGCCCAGCAGGTGGCAGGTTGTCCCTGAGGTGAGCAAAGGCCATTGCTGCCCATTGTGCATGCCAAGCCTTCTCTATCTAACTGTAGTAGGTCTGAGTGATCAGAGACCTTCGTCCCTGACACCTCCTAAACCTCAATCACACGACACAGAAGGGGCCCAAACTTTAATCAAGTACAGTCCATGTTCTTATGAATACACTGGTAGATCATTTGCTTTCTGGAAATGTCAAGAAATATCAATTTAACATTTACAGTAAGCCAGTTAATGCACCCGTTAATAACTCAGCCCTTTTCTTAATAATTGATGTTCACTTTACTACTGCTTAAACTAAAAAGAGCCAATAGTTTTTGCCCATCATTTTCTACAATAGCTGAAATAAACTAAAATCCCTTAAGATATGATTGTGATCATGGATTCTGTCAATGCATTATTTTGGTTCATATAGTTGAAGGTTTTTGTTTTCAAATTATGTGATGAAAATCTGGAATTTATCTTCAGGGACTCACAGATGAAGGGAGCTACACAATCACTTGTACTACTGCTGAATTTGTACTTCCTGATTTCAGTTTGTGATCACTACTAGTAATGAGTGTTTTGTCTAATCACCTTAGCAGCATTTCTACTTGATTTTGTCGGATCTATTCACAATGCAATATTGATGTTTTTGTCTTGCATGACATCAATTTTGCTATGCTGGTTTTTGACAGCAAAGTCAAAGGCAATGAGCAATCTGTGAATGGTGTCAAAATTCTATTAGAATGATAAGCTTTTTTTTATAAAAAAGTACAGGATATATTGGGAACAAGCTCATCTTATGCTATTTCTTGAGACTTTGTGTCTCTACATTACCTTGAAATAACAAACTTGAATTTGACACTACTGTTCCCAAACATATTCACATGTGTATTTTTCTCCACTTCTTCCTTCTCCCCCTCTCCTCATTTTTTCCCTTTTTTCCCCTTCTGATTTCATTTAATTGGGATATTTGAAATTATAGTCCTTCATTGATGTATGCGAATTTATTTCTAACCTACTTAAATTCATACTTGTATGCCAATTCCCTCTATAAGAGATTTCAAAATTCAAATGGGAACAGAAACAAGTAATTTGCATATTCTGCTTAACAACTTTCTTTTTGTTTAAATGAGTATTCAAAATCTGAATACCAAATTGTTTATTCTAGGACTACTTAGTGAATTGGCAGAAGAAAAACAATACTTGATAGAAAAGCCGAAAGAATACAAGAAAGGAAAATGTAGGAAGATAAAACTTTAAAAAGGAGCAAATTAGGTCAGAAGAAAAAAAAAGCCCAAAATTTATGCACAAGGAAGTTGCTTTAAAAAACGTTGGAGAAAAGAAGATAATTTTTCTGCAATAAATAGGGAAACTAGGAATGAATTTTTAAAAGCGTTACAATATACAATTAGTAATTCTCAAAGGAAACAGGGTGTACCTAGTAAAACTGCTTAGCTGAAATGATCAGTTGCAGAGAATATATTGTCCCGCTGATAACACAGAACACAATACACTTTTCAGCTTAGCAGTAATGTAGTGATTCTGAAACTTTGTACAGCTGAGGTGACCTTCCTCCCGTGATTCTGGTTCACCGCACTGGGCTAAAACTTGCTGTTCTCGCTCAAGTGATTGCTGTGATCCCTTCCTTATGTTGTTTACCTCCCACCTTACTTGTCTTGAGGTGGATTCATTGCACCCATTGCCCAAGAACATTTAATGAGCTTATGATGTAGCCCGATAGCCATCAAATTTGAGAAGAATCACATAATTCACAGCAATCTCTAATGTTTAAAAAATAATAAAATTCATAATATCTTCTTTGCTTTATGGCTTACACTTTATGAAATTTTCATAAAAGCATAGAAAGAAGTCAAGGCAGGCTCAATGATCCCCATTTCAAAACCGGGACAGGGCTTGGAGGGCAACAGTGCAGTGTTAGTGTGTGTGCTCAGCACATGTAAGGCCCTGGTTTTGGTGACCCTCTGTGTGTGCATGTGGGTTCTGTAGAGTCAGTGAGGCAGTTTGAGAGTGTGGGGTCTCCTAGTGGGACCCACAGGCCCCTGCAATGTCCTTTTGTTTTGAGTTTTTACAAGCAGTGTGTTTCTTAGCGCTATCTCCCCCAGCTTGGGAGAATTTGGCTTTGTTCTTCTGGATGGTCACAAAAATTGAGGCCCTTACCGTTTAGTATTGAGGGGTTAAGGAAGAATAATTGTTTAGAAGAGTGGCCAGTGCCCAGCACGAGAAGCCCCCCAACCCCAGCAGAGGCAGTGTCTTCACTGAAAGCACGTCAGGGTTTGGTTACTCATAGTGGGTTAATAATTTGTTTCAAAGTTTGGCACCTATAACCTAAAATCAATGATCATCAAAGTGTATCAAGAACTTGACCAAGAACCTCCCCCCTTGGGCATAAATGCTCAGACCCCTCCGCACACCCAGCAGGGGAGTTTCCCAGTGTTCAGAAGAGCTAAGTTAGTGTGGCTCTTCTGTGGTTTGATCTCCTTGCTACCATGTCTTCCTTTACATTGCTGTTTGTTTCAGTGTCATTGACTTAGGTTATTATGGGATATTTAGCTAACCTCCAAGTGTTTATGATGCCTACTTGTATGAACAGTATTTTTGGCCTACCACTTACAATAACATTTTTTTTGGGGGGGTACCTGAAGTCGAACTCACGACCTTGTGCTTTCCCTGCCGATGCTTATGCCTCTGAGATAAACCCTTGATACTTACAGTAACTATTAAGACACGCTATAAATTGTGGTCAAAAGATGAACCATTCCTTACACATATGAAACAAAATTTCATAAATCATGAGAGAGTAACTTTAGTTATTACATTCTGTCATTGTATTCAAAGTGGTTTTTCAGAATATAAGGTGTTACAATCTATTTCTTTTCTGTAGGGCTCTTTTCAGTGTAAACCCATATATCTACAGCAGATATTTGCACAGATACTTCTCTTCAGAAATCACATATATAGTATACAAAATAGCACTATCTAGAATGGTAAATATAGAATAGTACAGCAATGCTATAGAAAAGTACAGCATATTATATTATGATATAATATGAAGTGATATATTATCAACATTTCTTGCATATTGGAAGGTGGAAATAAGTAATATAAACCAGCGATGGGATCTTTTTTTAACCTGAAGTTCTATCTACTAAGTTTAGTTGAAAGCATAAAAGAGGGGTATTGAGTTACCACGCAGCGTTCCAGAGCTGCTCTCAGGCTTTCTGCTTCCTACTCAGCCTGCATAGCATAAACCAGGCGAGTGGGTCTCCCTGTTCTGCTCTTTGGGGCGCCCCCAGGGCTGCTCTATTGCAGCTGTTGATGCCTCTCTGCTTAATGAAGTGCTCCGAGACACTGCAGCAGGATGGCATTCTTTCTGTTTTAATATCAACTGGTACCTTTGGTCTACAGGGAAGGAAAAATGTTTTGTCCAGAATATTTATCACCTTGTCTCTGGATTTATTGTTAAAAACCACTGGACTTCTACTGTTTTCGGACTTTTTATTTAGAAAATATTAAGAAAGAGACAATAATATTAAATTGCAGAGTTCCAAAATGGAAGTCTGTAGAGCTAAATTTTAAGATGCTCTTTGGGACAAAGAAATAGAGCCACCATGTGGGGTAAGAACAGTGCGTGACATTGAAGTACGCAGTGTAATTTACTTGACTGGTGACTATGTGGGAGAATAAATTCTACAGTGTTGCCAGAACCTGAGGGAAATGTGAATTGGATAGCAATAAATAACCTTATTGGAAAGAGTTGAATGTGATATACTGAATCCTCTAGCCTTTCTACAGAAAAATTCCCCATTGATTACAACATTAGATGCCGGTAGATTCAGTATAGGGTTATTTTTAATGGGTTTCACAATGTCCTTTCTGCCCTTGTGTCACTCTTCTCAACTTGAGGTGAAAGACCAGGTTGAGCTATGTACCCAATTCCAACATTTTCAGCGTCTTTGGAATTCAGTAAAATCTATATAGCTAATAGTTTTCTCTCTGCATTTTCATTAATATGCTTTCACTGTTCAGAAGCCATTTTATATGCTTATTAATATTGTATGTTTAAGCTTAATTACTTCTCTTTGACTAGTGTAAAATTACAAGCACTTTAGTACCTTACCTTATTTAACCTTCACGATGTTGCTCTGTGAAAATCAGAATTTTTCCTGCGAGTGACAGTTGAGAACATTTGGGCCTGGAGTACTATGGGACTTGCAAGTTCTAGATGTAAGCAAGTGACCAGGGGAGAGCTCACCTGGTTTGTGCATCTCAAATCTAATTAATGAGAACTTCGCCCTTTGAATCATGAACACTTACTGTGATAGTTGGATTTTTGCTGAAATACCTAGTTGTATCACATTTTTATGACTGAGCAATGTCATAAAAGACTAATAAAATGCAATCTTCCTCATTTGGGGAATCATTTATTAAAAAATGCTCAATTACCTACTATGTACATCAAGAAGAACAACAAAATCAAACATAAAATACTGCCCTCAAGGAGCTTATCGTCTAGAAGAGAAGATAAACAAATCTGTTCACTGAAATACCATGAAGATTTGAGTTCCAGTGAAAAGTGCTTTGCTTGTGTCTCTCCTTTGACATAAGCCTCCTAAAGCCATGAGGATTTCCTGTGTGGTGGGAGTATCTGTTGCACTGTGGTGCCCCATGAGAGCTGAGGGGCGTGGGAAAAAGGAGCATGGGAAAACAAAGCATGTGAGCCCAAAGTTTCAGCCCACCTACTGATGTCCACCCACCCATGTCCACCTACCCATGTCCACCTATCCATGTCCACCTACCCATGTGCCCCTAAGAGAAAATGTCTGTAGACTCAGTAAGTCACCAGCTTGATCAATCTTGTCTAGGAAATTAAATTTTAATTTCAAACTCTGGAAAGATGAGGCTAACCAACTTCTGGCTGGTGAACATGCTGATGTGCTGGGAGAGGTGTACGTGGAGAGAACATGGAAACCCTGTCCCCCCCACTCCTTTGCCTGTGCATTGCTCCTGAGTTGCATCCTTGAAGCTGGAAATCATAATTTTATTATCTATGTTGCAGGTGAAGCTCAGTAATACAGCATTTGCGTAGTGTGCACAATGCCCTGGATTTAATCCACAGTTGTGCGAAGGAGAATATGTACCATGTTTTTCCAAGTTCTGAGTTGTTCTGATAAATTGTTGAGCCTGAGAGGCAGGTTATGAGGATCTTGGCTTTGTAACCAAATCAGACATAAGTGCAGTTAATCGGTGGACCTGGGGCTGTCATCTGAAGTTGGAGAAGTCTTGTGAGATGGGCCCTTGACATGGGCAGTTTGTGAAATCTCCAGTGTCAAAACTGAACTGAGCTGCTGGGTGCCTACCTACTGTCAGAGGGTTAGGGAATTGGTTGACTGGAAAGCAGAAACACCAGCATTTACTGAGCTCTTCAAGGAAATCCCTGCAGGAAACTCAAGGCATGTGAATCGTGCATTGCCTGTGTGAATGCTCTCCATCAGGACGTGCTCCTGTGCCACTTGGGGTGCCATGGACTCATCACCAGCTGGTAGTACTTATCCTCAAGCCATCGTGATAGTTTGGTTTATGAACTTAATTCATTCCATAATTTTGGTCACTATGCGATTTGGACAAGAACTGAATCAAATTCTGGGGTTAAGTTCAATGTTGACCTTGTGAGTAAATTTGATCTGGTTGTTGTCCATTTTGCTGTGAAATCATAATTGTGGAAAGATTCAAGGTCATGAGCTGAGGTCTTACTTCTTTTGTATGACTGGTATTCTTATTGTAGTCAGATCTTTTAATGAAATTTGTAGTAGTTTTAAAAGTGTTGCTGTGAAATGTTGAAAGGACCAGCTTGGTGTCCCTACTTAGGAAGATGAACAGGAAGAACACTGGTAAATCAGTGAGATGGGAGATGAGGCAAGGGTGATGCCCCTTCACTTCTGAGTGACAGCAATGGAGGTGGTTGAGAGGAGAAGGTGTTGGGCATACATAGATGAGGCAGCCAACAAAATGTGCCGATTATAAGTCATACAGGGTCAAGAATGATTCTTAGGGCTGTTTTCTAATCTGGTAACTATAGAATAGAGTATCCATGAACTGAGAGAGACAGACAGAGTGAGAGAGAGAGACAGAGAGAAAGGCATTTTGAGGAACAGTTTTATGTGAAAAGATGAAATGTTAGTACTGGATATTGAGTTGAGATTTTTATTAAACATGTAGCTGTTAACATCATCACAATTGCATTTTTTTAGTCTACAGACTGGAAGAAGAAGCTCAAGTACAGATAGCTCAGGTTGTAGAGGAGACAGAGTTCATCCGGCTTTCTTCACTAGAGTTTCACAAGAGAACTGAGCCTTAGTGCCTGAAGCTTCTCTTCTAAGTAGTAATGTTCCCTCCTGTTTCTGTAGAATGGTATTGATTAGGTAGTATCCTTGAGGGCACAGCAAAATCATTTTTTGGTATTCTAGATTAGGATGAGGAAGACCAGGTGAGAAAAACTTACTTGGATGATCAAATGAATAAGTTTTACGTTGTTTTTCCTTGTCTCTTTTTCAGCCAAATTTTATTGCCCTAATTTGTAAAGTTTCTGGAGGCATATTATAAAACTTTAACTGGAATACTACTAATGAATGTTTTGTAAAATAAGTAAAGTTTTCATTTGTGTCTCCACAAGGGAGGCTATGTGTGGTGTTGAGGAAATATAACTGAAATTCTAACAGAAGATGCCCTCCCCCTCCCCCGACAGTACAGTTTAGTCTGTTGGTTGCCCAGGTAACAGTTCCAGTTCCAGTTCCTGTTGCTTCTGTTTCTTAGAAATGGTTGGTCACTACATATTGTAAGAGCCAATCCCCTGCTGACAAAACATTCTGCTTCTGAGCTTCCTGCTTGCGTATCCCATATTAGCTTAGGACCACCAGAGATCAGGACCTGACATTTTGTGGAACAGTTGATTCCTAGTCAGTGCCAATCCAACATTAAATAAGTCTGCCTCCAAATCCTAGGTGTCATTTTGGTGTTTCTGCTTGCCATTGCAAAGTAAAATCTTTTCCTCAACAAAACCCATTATTATTGATTAAGCATAAACCAAAAGGTGATGGGAATAAGTCCAGAAAGAGTGGGAATTCTGTATTTATTCATTTCAGTGCACTGTCTTGCTCTGCATTCCTTGTTGCAACAATCACAAAAATGTTATTATTTTTGTACTTAAAATTTTAGTTTATTATTTTCCCTTATTTGTGTTGCTGTACAATATGTGGTGTTTATGTTCCTATTAACTCATTTTAATTATAAACATTCTATATTCCAATTTTGTCATGTTCATGATAATTGCAACATAGTCTATTTTTTTTGTCTACTATTATTCACTCAGTTGTACTTCTAGGCTGTTGCCTTAATCCTTAGACACAATTTGGTACACTCACTATGGAAATTAGCATGGACACTCTTCAAAAACTAAAACTAGAAATTCTATTTGACCTCATTATTTCCTTTCTAGATATCCTTGCAAAATAGTTAAAGATATCATATTTATTATGGAGATACAAGCATATTCATTTTTATAGCAGTACAATCATACTAGCTAAATCTTGGAAGTGGCCAACGTCCTAATCAATAGATGAATGGATAAAGAAATACTGGTATTTACATACCATGGAGTACTGTCTGCCACAAAGAAAGAAAAACTTGAGTCATTTATAGAAAAATGGATGCACCTTGAGACCACAATGTTAAGTGAAATAAATCAGACATGCAAAGTTAAATACGTTGTTTTTCTTATATGAGAAACCCAGAGTAAATAGCAAAATAAGACATTTGATGTGTCAGGTGTGTAAAAGTTTAGGATACTAAAAGCAACAACATACAAGCAGATCAATGGCTTTGGGGATCTTCATGTTGCT
Organism: Cavia porcellus; assembly: GCF_034190915.1. Taxonomy (NCBI): domain Eukaryota; kingdom Metazoa; phylum Chordata; class Mammalia; order Rodentia; family Caviidae; genus Cavia; species Cavia porcellus. The sequence goes on from NW_026947490.1 coordinate 77,558,045, forward strand.
GCACCTGCGGATCGGAGGAGCAGGTGGGGAGATCACAGGCAGATTTGCCTTTCCTTAGATGTTGGTCAGCATGCGAATTAGGTGCACAACCTTTAACTGCCTTGGTAATACATTCATTTTTAACAACTAAAACGTATACTAACAGACATTTTCATTTATCTCCAATTTCTAGTTACAACAGCATTTACAAAGTAGAGCAAAGGCCACAATAAGTATAGAGTGTTTCTCAAAAAACTCAAGCATTTATTTAATTTGCTTATCTACACATTGAATTTTGGGCTTGTACAAGCTTGTCTTTGGAGTTCTACACAAAGCCTGACTGGTCACTTCCTGTGTCAGCACTGTTTATGTGTTGCTAAGGACTCGTTAAACCTTCTGATTACCTTTCTGTATGATTCTCTTCCTTGCAATAGAGAGATCAGCTTTTCTCTGCCACCAGAAATGGCTGGCTCTTGGCCCACTGGCTGGAGTGGGACAGCCTTGGGCTGGCTCCTTTGAAGCCAATACAAACTTGTTTTGTCAAAACAACAATCACCAGAAATAAAAAGAAACAAGTAACACTCTTGGCACCATTGCTTCTTTTCTCTTCAAAGGAATTTCATGTTCAGTTAGTACTTCTCCTCTTTGTCATGTGCTGTGTGTGTGTGTCTGAACTTGCCATAACCTTAGTTTCTTTCCTAATGACATCAAAGCCTTGCTTTAAATGGTTTCTTTAAACCATCGTTAAACAAACAAGTAATTTCAAAAATTAATCATATAGCAGACTTATCATCAATCATACTTAGTTCCAGACTAAGTGACTGTCATTGCATAGAATCAGATTTAACTTCAGTGGAATTGTGGGTCTCTTCTTGTGGAGCCCCAGCCTGGTTACAAACTGTTTGAAAACTAATTTTAAAAAAAAAAATAGCTGAGTGTGGGGAAGTTAGGGAAAAGGCTTCCCAAGAACCATTCCCTGACTCTTTGGTGTTGGCATTAGAATTTGGGTGACGTATTTTCTAGTCACCATTTAAAACTGAAGAGTTAACACAAAGATATTAAAAATAAACTCTAAAAGGTTACTGAATGTGATATCTCATTCTTTCACAAAAGTAAAACTCAAAGAAAGGACACTTTGGAAAAGATCTTTATACTCTTTTGTTCATTGCTCTGTACTGTAACTCAGGCAAACCAAGAGATACTGAGAACCGTCCAAATTAGAAAATACAGGTCCTAATGTTGATTTCCCAAATTAAAATGATCTCACCAACTAGATCTCACCCTTGTACTATCTGAGGATCTAACAAGAACTTCTATCCCTCAGTTTTTTAATCCAATTAATAAGAACAAATGATAGACTCAGTTCTGCCCCTGCTCAGTGTGGTCTCTGCCTTTGTGAAGTATAGGCCTGGGACCCGCAGAATCACAAATCAGACCCCTGACCCTACCCATGACTTGTTGTTTGGTTCATACAATGCTTTATATCCCTAAAGCTTTGCATGCTTTGCTAGGAGTGCACTGCACACCTGGCCCACCACTCCCTGTTGGCTCACACCCATGAAGTCCCTGTACTTGACATGTAATTCGCTAATCCCATTTCCCTAGAATACAGAATTTCTTTGTCTTTATCTGCTTTCTCCCTCCATCCTTTCTCTCTTTCTCAGGTGGTCTGGGGAAGAAACTAGAAAAGGTCTCTGAACTCTGGACTTTGTTCTGCTGCGTCAAATTTTGGCTCCAGAAGAATAGGTCCGTCTTCACTTACTGATGTTACTTTAGTGGCTCCTTAGACTGCATAATAATGTCAAATTCTCACATGGAAGGTAGTGGGATAGTGAATCTGGACATAAAGAATATGTGTCTGCCAACTTGCTTTGTCTTTCAGTGGTGCCTGTTGAAATCAGCATGAGCATTTGTGTTCAGCTGAAGTGAACAGTCTTTCAGAAAATGAATTCCTTTGGGTCTTACACATTTAGTTAACACAAGGGTGAGATGTCTAATCAGTTCAATTGGAAATAGTTTCTGATTATTCAGCCCAAGTTGTTCTGAATATGATTCCCCACACACACACACACACACAAAAGACAAACCTTAGATACCTCAATAAATATAATCCTCTCTCTAGGTACGTATCTAGCTGTATCTGACACTTGTTCAGTGTCTTCTCACCAACTAACTTTTTTACATCCCCTGCCCCTCCCTTTCCTCATCCTTCTTTTTAATCTCTTAAACCTTTGCAAAAAGGTTTGCAAAAAGATCTGTCTCATTTTTTCCTATTGTCTATCTTTTATTTTGCTCAGTGATTTATTTATACTTTTGGTTTCTCATAAAAGAAACTAAGTGATACTTAAGCTTCTATGTAAAATTATTTCATTTAACATTATACTTTTAAGTTGATCCATTTAAGAATAGCTTTCTGATTTATGTAAAAGAATACCTATTCAAAGGCTAGCAACATAATCTAATATTATTGTTGGTAGGAAGTCATATGAAGGAAAAATTTCATTCTGTTATTGTTTTGGTTTTTTATTTGTTTGTTTTATTTTGTTTTTTGATTTTGGTACTGCCAGTTGAACTCTTGAGCTAGTAGTTGCCAAGCAGGTGCTTATGCCACTGAGCTAAATCCCCAGCCCTTGAAATTTCATTAATAGTGATACTGATTACTTAAAAATTAGTTGTCTATTTGGGGTAAGAATAATAGTAGGCATTTATTGAGTACTTATTTGTACCATTTATATGTTTATTATTCTAAGAACTATGCAAACTATTTCATTTAACCCTACAGTTTAGGCACTGCTATTTTTTCTTGCTGTTATAGGTAAGGAAATTAAAGTACAAAGAAGTTAATAAGAAATTGTTCACAGTCAGAACCAGGGTTCACACAAGGCAGAATGATGCCAGAGTTCACCATCTAAACCTCCATTCAACACTGCTTCACACACATTTATGCCATGTCCACTGTCACTCCGGGGCATAGTAGACTCTCCATGTTCTGTGAGGATTTTTCTCTACTGATGATTCTGTTACGCACCAGGTCCATCTTGTGACTTACTTATTCTTCAAATTATCACAACATCCAAGAGGATTTGCATGACTTTTCCTAGTGGAATTACAGTTTTTATTCCTCTGGGATCCTTATCACTCTGTGTGGGTGTGTGTGTGTGTGTGTGTGTGTGTGTGTGTGTGTGTGTGTGTGTGTCCACTTGTCCTTCCTCTGATACTTAAATTGGGAATCAGAAGCAGGTAGCTTTGATCTGAAGGATGCACACAGGAGTGATTAAAAGGAGCTTGCTGACTTCATATGTCCCATGAATGGCTAAATAACATTTACCCACTTTGTTCAGATTCAGTAAAGACAGCTGTGCTAGAAGAAGCCTGACAGAATCTGAAAACAAAACAAAAACATCTCAAATATTTCCATGCATCTACTAATTTTAAAAAGAGGGAGAAAAGGAAAAAAAGCTTAGAGTTGAATTTTTTTATGAAAACCATGGAAACAGCAGTTGGAGAAAAGCTAATAAAATCATTCTATATCACAGACAGTCAACTCTAAAAGAAATTGTAGTAGATCTATTTTTCACTGGTAGTGATATGAGTTACCTCTTTTTACAACCCAAAGGTAAGAAGGATGACCTTAGCATTAATTTCCCCCATATTGTATGGTTCTAAGGTCTTCTAGCCAAAGAATATGTGGCCTTCACCCACGGAGACTGCAGACAGTCGCCTAAAATTTCACAATGGCATGTGTTCCCTATTTTTGGGTGCTGGCTTTCTTATTGACACATCAGAATTGCAAACCAATAGGCTCTTGGAATTTAGTTTTCAGTGAATCACTGTTCATATTCTTTACAAATCCTAAGTAGAAGAAGTGATATTTTAAAAGCCCAGAAAAAGTGGAATACACAAAACATAAGACTCAGCATTATGCTTTTACCATTTAATATCACCATAGTGAGGAGCAAAATACTAAACACTGTAGGAGACAGTTTCCTTTTCTGTTGAATAGGATGTTAATGTCTGTCTCTCACAGTTACCTGGAAAATAAAGTACATTCATATACATCAAGTACTTAGAACAATGTCTGGCCCAGAATATTTGTAATTATCATCATGCTATTTAGAAATCCATATGCATATATTAAACCTTAGTGATTTATTTCAAAATTGTGATAATTTTGTGCTACTTATTGAATGTGATAAAAATAACTGTGAAAAAATCTATTCAAATTTTTAAACACAAAATGGTATTCATTGTGTTGCTTAATTTACATATTATTTCTTACGACAGTGTTACATGACAATTTCAAGTTAGTACTAGAAAAATATTTTCTCTCTTAAACAGTTATTTCTATAAGATATTGAGAATCAAAAATCACTTTTTTACTCTAGAGAAATATTTGTCAACAAAATTTAAGTTTGCAACTTAAATAAGACCCTGAAATTTAGGCACATGTATTACCAAAATACATGTGTTTTAGCATCAATCAAGTGAAAATAAGGTTACATTTTGCTTGTAGAAATTAAGGAGTCTGACTGGAAAGCATAATTAACTGATGGTCCTTCGAGCTTATACCGGAGACATTATCTGTTACTGTTAGCATGTTTTGGAGTGCTGGAGTCTCCTAGAGGTGCTTTCTAGATTTTCTTCCTGTCTGAGCAAGGTCAAGGAGAGTGTAGCAACGTTTTATGTTTACTAAAGGCATGAAAAGAAAAGAAATATGCTCTGCAGAGCAAGAGCAGGCCAGTTAAAAGTCAAAAAAATAAGCACACTCTACAGAGGGGATGCACACAAAGTGAAAGAAAAATCACAAGCTACAAGGAAAATGGCAGCTGTCTTGTCCCCCTACCACCACCACTCCTCAGACTGACGTCAGGTCTCAACTATCCTATCAGGAACCTGTTTGAGTTCTCGCGAGAACTGAAGATAGCGTTCTGATTGGCTTCCCCTGCAGACTTTGGGAACTGCTCTGCGCTTCCAGGTCACATTCTCTTCGGCAGCCAGTTTGCCCCGCCTTCATCTCCTAGGTTGAGTGGAGTGCGAAGAGATCCCCAAGCGAATGATGCTGCAGCTTGCAGGTTCTCAGACTTACAACACAGGAAAAAAAAAAAAAAAAAAAAAAAAAAAAAAAGTATTTTCAAGGTACATCTGTAGGAGGCAGAGAAAAAAGTTTCCTACCAGCATTTAAAAGTACATGCTTGGGCTGGGGATTTAACTCAGCAGCATAAGTGCCTGCCTTGCAAGCAGGCAGTCATGAGTTCGATTCCCGGTACCGATAAAACAAAAAAGACCAAAAAAAAAAAGTACATGCTCAAGGAGGTCCTCCAGGGAGAAGCATGCTATAGTCCGAAGCAAGAGACATTTATGTGTTAGGGGGCAGGGTCTGTGGAATTTGTCATTCACAGAAAGTTGTCTTTTGGTTTATGGCACAAAAGGATGGACCACCCCCCGAAAGATAACTGCCGAAAGATAAGTGAAAGGAAAAGATAGGGCCCCCACTTTCTTTTTTTAAAAGATGCTTTGCCTACCACATTCTTTGAACTCTCTCAATCTATTCCTCTATCTAAATCAGATTTCCACCCTTCACTAACCAAGCTAATCAATGGACTTATAACATTGTTAAGGGATTTTCAGTGTGATGAGCCTGCAAGAAAAGAAGCATAAACAAGCCCAGGGAGTACAGAGATGGATACCACTGGGTAACTTCTGTTACATCCTCAAGTGGCTGTTTTCTTAAAGGTGCAATTTTTTCAGTTTTTATTTTTTATTAGAACATGTTTGCAGGATATGATGATTAAATTCCTCCTGGGGAATTAGTGCATGTACATAATGCGTCTTAATCTCTCTTTTCCGTTCTCTTCCCTTACCCTTCCTATCCCCTTCTCTTTTATGAAAGATCTATGTCTCCTTTCCCTATTACCCATCTTTTTCTTTGTGCTTCATTAATACTTATTATCCATATTTTGTCTCATATAAGCGAAATCACATGATATTTTTGACTATGTGTCTGCTTTATGTTTCCTAAATATTATGGTCCCAAGGTGCACTCATTTTCCTATAAGTGGGTCAAATGTATCCCTTTTAGTGGTAGAGTGGTCCTCCATTGTTTATAAATGCCATATTTTGTCTATCCATTCATCATCTGCTGTTGATGGACATGTAGACCACTCCCAAAAATTAGCTACTCTGAGCTAGCACGCTATAAACATGGGTATGCATGTGTCAGTGTAGTATTATGCTTTTAACTCTTTCAAGAGAATATCTAGGAGGCGAATAGCTGCTTAAAATGGAATTTCTCATTTTAGTGTTTTGAGAAATCTCCATACTGACTTCCATAGTGGTTGTATGAGTTTACACTCATGCCAACAATGTAGGAGGATTCTTCTTTATCTGCAGCCTTGCTAGCGTGTGTTATCACTTGATTTGTTGATGACCTCCATTCTTTTTGGAGTTATACTGCTTTAATTTGCATTTTTCTAATTAGAGTTTTTTCATCCCCTTCCTGTATATCCTTCTATCTTTTTGAAGGTCAGGAGAGCACAGTGGCAGGGCCCAGTTGTTCCTCAGAAAATACTGTCATGCACATACATCCCAGAGTAAACCTGAAGCCCTAGGCTTTGACACTGCAGGCACTAAGTAAGAGGGTTCTGGAGTTCTTCTCTCTCTGTTGTTGCTACACTGATGGTAGAGATCAAGTCTCTACCTTTCACTTAACATCAATTATTGCGTATTCAATGCATAACACATTACCTCCTTCAAAACGTATTCTCATACAACTTGTTTCTCAAGTTGTCTCTCCTTGCCCCTAATGTGATATTTATTTCAGGATGAATAAGTACTGTGCGCAGCCACATGTTCAAGGATTTCTCTAATTAAACAAGGATCCTTGCACCTCATATTTTCTCTTCAGGCAGAGTAGAATGTCTAATGGAATAGCACTGTGTGTTAATAGATAATAGGACAGAATCAAGTTAAAATAATGACCAATTCTAAATATATTATTCATTGTACAGGAATTGTTACTTTGTGATTGAAAATAAGGTATGGGAGAGAATAAAAGAGAAAACATACAGTACATGGATTATATACATTTTGAATAACTTCTCATAATACGAAAAACTGTCGGTATGTATGTAATTGGATCCTTTCATGAGACCACGTTTTCCTTTGTACCATATTTTCTATATTTAATGCTCTTAGGCCACCATTAATTCTGGACCAAGAGCATCTGTCAACAGTTGAGGTCATTTTCTCTTTGACCACAGCGGCAGTTTGAGGTTATTCATGATGACCCCATCCTCAAAGGGCTGCCACAAAGTGACCTTCCCCATCCCAAGAATCTATCGAAACAACTAATGTAAATATCAAATGGAAACCAGACAGATGGCAATATCAGCTGCGGAAAGTTCTTTGTCATTGTTGGAGACTGATGCTCTGTTTTTATCTAAATGGTAAACATGTGCCTGCAATGTATCTTCACAATTGTGAGGTTCTAGAACACCAGAGAGCACCATGTGCAGCCCTGAATTCAAACGCCAAGGAATATTTATTGTCTCACATACTATTTGGAGACATATGCATAGGATCGATCTGGTGACATTGCTTAGTGGGTAGACATTTACTCACCTGAGAAGAATGAAAAGTCTTATCTTTGCTGATGATTCCTTCACTGGGCTAATGGGGATTTTTTAGAACCCCTCTAAGTTCCTAGCACTTCTGTGAGTAGGGTACTATGGGGAGCAGGTTAGCCAAACGACATGTGAAATAGCTAAGCTGAAAACATTTTCTTTATAGCACACATCGGAGAAACCAAAAAACATGAAATGGAAGACACAACAGCAAGCATTTTAAGCTGGAAACGGATATAATCATGGAAACGAGTTAGCAACCCTAAAATGCTGAATTCTAAAACCAACAGTGGGCAAAGTCCAGAAGTAATCCAGCTTCTGCCGAAGGCCTCCAAGGAGCTCGGGAGATAGCCTTAGTGAGGATCTCTGGGGTTGAGAGGCGATGAGTGAAATCAGTAGCGGATTGATTTCACTCATCGGATTGCCAGAGGCTGATGATACCCACCAGACACCCTCACTCTCTCATTTAGCTGGGAAACTGTAGTTTTATGCAGGACTAGGGAGAAACAGATGCTCAACGGACTTGGGAGCATCAGAAGAAGAGAGACCAAGGGCAACACACTGCAAATAAATTCAAGACTTTGTTTCCCTGTAGAATGTTAGGAGTCACAGGCTTCTTCCCTACTACTCTCAGAGAATACTGCGGTAGGGTTTTTCCAGGAAGGAAATTCACTGAGTCTTTGCTGAGGCCTAGGATCAGCCCCAAATGAAAAGCTTGATATCAGAGATGCTGAAGCGAAGTACACACAGGACTCCCTGTGTGCATCATCAACCCTTCACCCAGAAACAGGGATGGACTCATTTTTTTTAGGAATGCACCTAATTTAACAGACAAAGATACTAACACCTTCCAGGATGTACATAGACATAGATAAGATATTGTTTCCAGAGGAAAAGAATATACCATGCAAGAGACACATTTAGAAAACAAAGAAAACTAGGAAATTAAAGTTGTAATAGTAGATGTGAAAAATTAACTAAAAGGAGAGTAGAGACCTTTTCCCAGCAGAGAGAGAAAAATGATAATGAGACAGAAAATAGGGAAGGTTTAAAAAATTAGTTCATAGAGCCTACATCTGAATAATAAGAATTCCCTAGTATAAGAAAATGTTTTTAGATGAAGAGGAAAAATCATTATTTTCTAACTGAGGAGACCATGCCGTGGCCAGAACAGTGAATAAAAACAGGCTGTCCTAGAGGAACACTGCTTTTCATGATTTTTTAAAATCTTTTTGAGACAGGGTCTTACTGTGTTGCTCAGACTGGCCTTGACTTCACTATGTAGCCCAGGTTGACCTGGAATTTATGGTGATCCTTCTGCCTCGGCCTCCCAAGTGCTGTGAGTGCAGTTGAGTGCCATCACACTTGGCTGTATAGTACTTTTGTGTGTCTGACTACCATCCTTCATTTCCTCCCAGTTCTGTCCTTTAATTCAGATCGGCAGGGCTCCTGTGGAGCAACCAGTTAAGTCCACTTCCCCCACTCATTCTCACCTCTCTGTGACAGTGTCTCATGGCCACACTTGGCATACTCCTGTCCCCATTTTTTGCAATGTGAATAGGCTGAGAATTTTCCAAAATATTTAAGTTCTGTTTCCTTTTTAATAATTCTATATTCAAGTCATTTCTCTTTTTCCTATATTTCAGTCTAAGAAGTCAGAAAGGTGTAAGTCGAGATTGAATGGTCTCAGTTAAGTCCCAATTTCATAACTTATAAGACCTGTCTTCTACAAACATGAGAACATGACTACAGTTCACGCAATCGATTGTCACTTCATGACAGGGATGGCTTATTCTCCATCTTCCATTGACATATCTCATTTTCATCTAAGGTCTTGTCAGAGTAGCCTTTAGCATCGTATTTCTGCCAACGTTCTGTAACCAATTGTACATTCTCTAGAAAGATGGGAATTTTCTCAACTTCTCTTATTTCCCCTCCTTAACTCTTGTTAGAATCATCTTTGACAAATTCCATCAGGACCATCTCAGCTTCTCTCTTAAGCACTTCACAATTCTTTCAAATTGTGCGGTTTCGAAAACCAGTTCCATATTTTTGAGGTATCTGTTATAAGAGTACTCAACTTCTCAGGTCCATTTCCATATTAAGGAGATTTCTCTAGAGAAATAGAACTAGTGGGAGACCACACACACACACACACACACACACACACACACACACACAGAGTGGGGGACTGGCTCACACAAAAATCGAGGCTAAGGAGTCCCAGGGTCAGCAAGTTGGAAACTCAGGAAAACTAGTGCTCTCTTCCCAGTCTGAGTCTCAGAGCCTGAGAACCACGGAAGGTGAAAACATAAATCCCAGTTTAAGAGCAGAAGAAAATCAGTGTCCCCACTGAAACAGGAAGAAAAAAAGAGAATAATTCTGCCCTTTTTTGTTCTAGTCAGATCCTTAACCTACTGAATGATACCCACTCACTTTAGAGAAAGCAGTCTACTTTATTGAGTTCATCAGTTCAAATGCAAGCGCCATCTGGAAAGATCCTCTTAGACACAGGCAGAAATACAGTTTAATCTGGGCACCCTGTGCTCCACAGGATGCAACACATAAAACTAACCACTACAGGCTGGGGTAGCTGCAAGATGCCACCTGGAACGTACAGTTTAATAATGAAAAGGTCAGCTACTGTGACCGTGTGAAGAGTAGTATTTCTCTGAAATAACTCCTCAGTCTTCTGAGGAGTTAACTCCTTTGTCTTCTTAGCTCATGGGAAATAATTCTGCTGACTCCAGTGCAGGACCACTTCACTAGATTCCACCTAGAATCACAAATAGAAGACCTCTAAGGACTTCAGAACTCATTTAATTTTTTCTTAGCCCTTTGAAGATCACTCATGTTCCAGGGGTTAAGTCATCCACCAGAGATCTGAGACCTTTCACTGCAAAGGAAAACTAAGAGCTTGGATCGCCAAGTTTCTTATCTAGAACTCTTCTCTACAGTTTTCTCTTAGAGGTTGATGTGTTCAAGAAACTGAAAAATAATGAAACTAGTTTTTGCAAACAAAAACTTTGTTTAATGATGAAAGAAAACATGGCAAAAATGAGTCCTCTTTTACTTAAATGTTGTATTATCTCAACTTCATAAAATAAATTATCTCTATTTTATACCTGTCTTAGTCACTTTTTACTGATCGCTGAGACAAAATACCTGAAGCCCAAAGTTGGGAAAGGAAAGGTTTATTTCTTACAGTTTTTGGAGGTTTCAGTCCACACTCAGTTGGCTCCAAGACAGGCAGGCATGGCTGGGCTGCCTTTCATGGCGGCTGCAAACAGCAAAGAGGAACCGGCAAAGAGCAAGACACACCTTCTTCCCGCCATTACATCACATCCTGGCTCCACCCCTATGTGGGCGGAGCACTGACACCATCAATCCAAACACTAGACAATGAACCAATCACAAATACACAATGCAAACTCATGAGGCCTGGGGGACACAAACATAAACCATGACAATACCCATCAATAATTATGTGAAAATCTAACAATGATAGCTTGTTACCGTATTTCCATGATGCTCCTATACATGCTATCATAAATATGGTTTATGCTTCCTCTCAATTTGTTTTAAATAATGACCTTATGTTTACTGTGGACTCTTATAGTTGAGTAGTTTTTAACATTATGTAAAATAAAACCCACTATCGTATCTTAAAATGTGAAGCAATTAAAACAGATAAAAATATCTCTTTATTAACAGGAACTTTATCACACAAAATAGCATGGGCACACACACACACAGACTTCCTTGAGGAAACATTATCTATGACTCAGCAAGCCTCTCTTTGCCAAAACAGAAATACCACTTTGAAAATGTTCATGTCACTGTACCAGGACTCTTTGACATCTCAGTCATGTCTATGATTGCAAAATTCACAGCACCCCGAATTCTCAGTACAGGTCATCATGGCACACACTCTGCCCAGTCAACAAGACCCACTAGCAGTATCAGCTTAACACAAATGCAGAGAACAAGGCCATTGTTCCTAAAGAAAGAGACTGTTGCCAGCTTTTTCTCCCTGGGCAAAGAAAGCTCTGTAATAATTAGGTCAGAATATACTTCTGGTTTTAAGATTCAAATGGAAAGCTTCAAGCAATAGATATTATGTGCCGAGAAATAACTTAACTTCGTGTTGGCAGGACAGACCGTGTGTTAACCCATAATTCACTGATTCTTAGCTCAGCAGTTCTCAAGATTCCTAGTAAGAAAATAACACGCATGTGTGATGAGCATAGGAGTCTATATTAGGCCTGGTGGTACCTATTACATCTCCCTCTGGGAAATGTCAGGTATCTATGATTTAATGGACTCAGGATGACTTTAAAATAAGTATTATATGAATTCCACGATGTTTTCTGTGTCACATGATAGGAAAAAAGAGTTTTATCTGTGGCACTATGTCTGTTTTCCTCTGATCATGAGATGACCAAGATGAAAAGATCAAGCAGCCTCTGGAGGATGGTTGTTGAAAAGTATTTCCTTCGTCAGAATGACCTGGCTATGGAAAGGGGTTTCAACAGTTCTTCAAATCCAGTATCCATTTGACCTAGGAATGCATATTTAATCTCTGAATTGCTGAGGTAAAAACGTTACACAGAACCAAAAGGTGGCAAGGAGTTATTCTAGCAAGTGTGACAGTGAATCGTGTGATTAAAGCAGATAAATGGAATGTTTTTGGTTGTTACCCTCTGGGTAGGTTAGTTCCCAGTGACCCCTGCTAGAGACTGAATTGTATCCCCAAAACCTAGTACACTGAAGCCCTACACCCCAAATGTAACTGTGTTTGGAGATAACAGGAGGCAATTAAGATTAAGTGAGGACATAATAACAGAATCTTAAATCTGAGAGATCTGTGATTTTGTAAAAGAAGGGAAGAACCGGGTGTGGTGATGTCTGTCCAGCTGCAATCTCAGAACTCAGGAGGCTGAGGCAGGAAAATAGCTGTAAGTTCAAAGCCAGCCTGAGCTAGATAGTGAAACCTTGTCTTCAAAAAATAAATAAATGGTAAAAATAAAACAAAAAGAATAAAAAGAGACCTCTCTCTCTCTCTCTCTCTCTCTCTCTCTCTTTCTCTCTCTCTCTCTCTCTCTCTCTCTCTCTCTTTCTCTCGGCATGCACCAATGTAAGTACACACAGTGAGTACATGGGTGTCTATGAACCAGGAAGAGCAGAGGACCGGGCTTGGTCTTCCAAACCTCCAGTACTATGAAACGATCAATCCATGTTTTTCAGCCACAAGATCCACAGCACCTTTGCTCCAGCAGCCCATTCGGATGAGGCTACCACCAGAAAATGTAATGAGTGATCAAGGTATTGAAGCGAAGCTTGGATCATGTGCAGTGCGCAATCTCCAAGGCCAGAGTCAGCGCAGAGCTTAGGTGGGAAAAAAAGGCCAAAAACCAAGACAAGTCAGAGACTGGGGTGAACCATGGGCTCCTCCTAACCAGAATCAAACCAGTGTTCAGCACAGTAATTAAGAATTTAGGCTTTGGAATTAAAAAAAAAAATTTTCTTTCTTTTATTCTCTACCTTCTGCAAGCTACAAGACTTTTTGTAAGTTACTTCACTTATCCTAACGTCAGTGCCACTAATCCTAAAATGGAGATAACAAAGCTTTTACCACAGAGCTGCCGTGAGGAATAACTGATTAAATGATCAGAGTTTGAAGCATCCTAACATCTCAGTGAATTCATAACCTCGATAGTTACCAAATTTAGCAAACGTGGGATCTAAAGGGTGTTCATTTTTCAGACCCTGAATATTTATTGCACGCTTCCTATCTGCCAAGCAAGAGAGTGCAGCTGCTAGAGTCAGAGCAGGGAGTAAAGAGGGGGCCTCACTGGGGCCAGGGGGCGTTGCCTTCAGGGGGGTTCCAGGCTGGAGTAACCAGGGGAGTCAGCAGCCTCCCAGCCTTGGCCAAGGCCAGAAAGGCCCTGTTTTGCTCAACATATACAGTTCCTGGTGGGGAGTGGCTGAATATTTGAGAAAACATACAGAGAATCCCATACTCTTAAAGGTATTACCATGGTGTGTGTGGTAAATATGACTTCTTCTTCAAATATTCAAGATTGACTTATTTTGCAAAATTTAATCTCTAAATTTCTTCCTTCTCTCATCTTAAAAAAGATGACTTCAAGAATGATGATTGAACTTAAGGCCTTTGCATTGAGCTACATTCCAAGTCCATCTGTCTATGCTTTCCTTCCTTCCTTCCTTCCTTCCTTCCTTCCTTCCTTCCTTCCTTCCTTTTTTGAGATATGATCTCACTAAGTCACTGTATTACCCAGGCTTGGGTCAGCTGTGAGTCGCAGTTCTCCTGCCTCAGCCTCTCGAGTGCAGGGATTACAATCTGATGCCACCACACCTGGCTTGCTCTCTTACTGTTTGTGGAAGCTCCGGAACCTTCAAATGTTGATGGGTATGTGTGGCCTTCTTTTCCTTGTCACCATCCATCTTTCCTTCTCGATTCAGAATGCCAGCTGAAGCAGTAAATTCATGCTTCATAAATAATTGGGGAGATTTTGCTTTATTTCATGGCCGTTTACCTTGCTATCTGTGGTGTCTGTCATTCTTTGGTTACTTATATGCAGGCCTGATCGGTAAATGGATATGGTTATGACTAATAAATCCTTTTCACGTCTAAAAATCCATTCTCCAAGAGATGATTTTACAAGGACTGTTTGGTAAAATGGTGTGTTCTTGTGTTGCTTTGGAAATAAGCCTTATTTTCTTTCATTATTTTCGGGCAAGCTGTGTTCATGCACATAAAATCCACAATCAAAACAGCTAAGAAAAGCGCTGATATCAGCTCCCTATCATTGTCTGTTTAAGTAAAAGGAAGAAAAATAAATGTTTTTGCAAAAACTCAACAAATAAATAGATGCGGTACATAACTAACATTTGAAAATAATCCTGAAAGAAAACTGGACATATTCCAAAACTTTTCCATATTTAAACAAATTTTGTATGTCTTCTCTTCTTCCCATATAAATGCATTGCTCTGAGCCAGCTACAGGAAAGTATTGTTATTTCAGCAACTTTCCTTCATTGAAAAAGTATGATTTTACAGTTTGTCGCGTTTAGTGGCATATATAAATTTAAAGCGCCAAACAAATAGACCCTTTAAAATAGCAAACAGACTCTTACAAAAATAATTTTTTTATAAACAGAACACCTCTCCCAGACCTAAATCCTTTGTTAGTAAGATAAACTCTAGAAACAGATTTTAAAGACCTTAGCATTTGTTTTTATCCAATAAAATGCTAACAAAGGGTACCACAATGCACAATTGTAGTTCAGAAATGCAGTATCTTTCAGAATGTTTTTTACTGTTTTTCCAAGATTAGGTGTCACCAGCCATGCTACCCCGAAAGTGTCACTTTGCATGAGGAGCAGGGCGGTTAGATCCGTCTGCTCCAGGCCTACTTGAATATTATTACACTTTTTAAATTGTCACACCTTTGGGAATGAGCTATGCTCTAATACTGTTTCATTCTGTTACCGTAGATCTATGTTTTAAATATAAGAAAGTCAAAGGATATGAAGATACAGGTTACCAAACCAGGTCACTGGTTGTCTAGGTGACGTTCTTTTTAGGTAATAGAAGTCACCATCATTTTGAAATACACTTGCTGGACTTAAACTGAGAATTCACATTCAGGCTGCAGTGGGATCATATTGAGTAGGGATGGGAGAGGGAAATACAGCAAGTTTCAAGCTTGGTGAAACTGGCCTGCGGAGGCTGAAAATGGAAATCATTAGGCGGTTGTCACTACACTGCAAACACAGCAAAGTTTTAGAACAGAATTATCAGCTCTGAACTGTACAATAGGACCTTCTGGGGAGCCCCCAACTTCCTGGGGGTGACTGGTATGTATGTTAAGACCCCAGAAAAGAATTGTTATGTAGGACATAAAATAGATTTATAACCCACAGCCTTTCACAGGGCTTAAAAAAATAACTATACATGTTCATAAATTATATCTTTGCTCGTTTTTACCAGGTTGGTCTGGGGCGATGGGATAGATGTTTTTTAGCCTGCCTCCAGTGGAGATTCAGTAAAAGCTGTGTTTCTAGACTGCCTGAGTGTCAAGCCTCAGCCCTGTGGAGCAAAGCTGGGTGGTGCCCGGACCTGTGAGTAGGCATGCGTGGGTGAATGCCACTCTGTGTGCGTGAAAAGCAAGACTGATTCTTTCAAAAGGGTTCTCTTGGTTCGGATGAAGGATAAAAATAAAACCTGTAGGCTTCCATAAGTGATACCAGTGGCTTTTTCTTGCAAGGTATCCATTTATATTTTTGACAGCATTTGTTTGTCTGTCTTGAAAAAGCCCTTCATTCAAGGATCACATTGCAGCCATGGATTATTTATGTATAATTTGGTAGATGATAGACATTTAAAATTACTGTGACGGGGGTTTTCACATTGTTTCTGCCGATCTGACAAAAAAAAAAGCATATTGCCAGAAAAGAGTGTGAGAACTCAAATTCCTCAGAATCAATCAACACTCTTTTGAAGAGAATTGTTATAAAGAAGCATTTTGGAAAGGGGCGGAGGTGGGGAGGATAGTTCTTGCGATGAAAACATAGTTCTGTAAAACAAATTTGTCTTATTGATGAAAATTATGCATGCTATGCTTTAATTTATTCACCATTACTATTGTCTTTGAAACTGTCTTCTGTCCTATATACACAATGGCCCTAGGAAGCTTAAAATACAGCCAATGTGTCCCCCATGTGTGTTCCTAGTGAAATATTTTAATATATTTTGAAATGAGTTTACTTAAAAGACAAAGAAATAAGTACCGAAGGCTGAAGACTAAAAATACAGAGAACAAATCTCCTCTCTATGGAAAGGTTCATCATTGCCAGGGCTAATCTGGAAACCGAGGAGCAGCTGTGTTGTGTAATTTATGTGAGGATAAAAATTGTTTTTATATTACTTTTGCTGTGGAGGAGCGCATTCTGTAAACTCATCGTATTTTCCATCTTGACTTAGAAAGAAGTACTGCTGTGGCAATTTTGAAAATAAGACTTTCACTTATCTCCTTGCAAGTGGCTTCTTCCCCCACCCCAGGTCCTTCTCACACCCTCCTGCCCGCTCCACACAGCCCCTCCTTAGCCAAGGCATTTGAGAAACATAATCGGTTGTGTCCTGAGGTCATTTTGGTGTTTTAAATAAATGTCAGCTACCCTTTAATCAGAGGCGATCTGAGGAGGGCAGCTAATGCGATTTCACTTTGATTACTTATTTGAATTTTGGATGCGAAGGACTCTGAACCAATTCCCTGAATTTGTCCTCGTCATAATTTAGTTATCCATGACTGCTTTATTACATTCGAGGCCCTCTCAAGAGTGTATTGATTGTTACAGTTCTTCGTTGTGTGCTAACAGTGTCCCTAAAATGCTCTGTTCTCCAGTTCCATTTCCCTGACCCACTGATGTTTCCGATTTTCTCCTTCTCCAGTTGCAGCCTTTCCCTAAAAGTCCTCTCTAGGGGCAGAGACACAGAAAGCAAGACTTAGTGATTTGGGGTATAGCACTTTGTTCTCCAGAATTTCCTGCTGTCTCCTTTCAATCCATCCTTTTTTCACTGTTAGGAGTCCGTATCTTAAACTCAAAACTAAGCATAACATTGCAGACTTTAACATCTGTTGGTCCCTTGTTTTTTCTACCTTGCATTTTTTAATACTGAGAGTAGTATGAGAAAGTTCTTCAACCAAGATGTGAAACACATTCCAGCTAAATTAAATAGCTAAATGAGAAGTTTAACACATGCCAACTCCAATAAATCATTCCTGTAAATGTAGTTTCGTTTACCAGTTTGTGTTATCACCCAAAGGAAAAAAGTCACAAAAGCATTTGTCACTTGTGAACCTCTCTTAAATGCTTTCATTAGTCATTGATTGAACTCAGGGTCTTATGCATGCAAGGCAAGTGTTCTGCCACTGAGCTAAGCCACCAGCCCCTCTTTGGTCTCTTGAACAAAGTGTCTGAAAGGTTCTAAGATTATCCAAGAACTGGCCGAAACAGTAGAGAGACGCAACAGAAGCAAGCAGATCGTAGCTCACCCCTTGTGGCACTCACGAACTGCACAGGCAAATGCAGAGCCAATCATGTCACCGTCTGACACAGACTTTGGTTTGCAAGGACGGGGTAGTAAGGCTTTGGAGAAAGGACATCTAGAGAAAAAACAGGCAGCAGCATGTTCCTGAGAACAAGTGCTATCCGACTGAGAGCAAGGAGAAGAGAAATTAGCCAGGCCAAATGGGTTCATGATCAAGGCCAGGAAGAAAAAGCCAGGCACCTCCCAGAGAAGCGATGACACTCTGGCATGCAAGAATGAGAAAGATTAGAGAGGAGGGAGGGCAGAAGAAGAAAGCCATCAGGATGTCCACCACACTGTGCCCAGGCGGGGCTGCAGGAGGAAGGGCGGGGGTGAGAGAGCTTCTGAGTGTCAGCTCCAGCCGCCAGTGGGTGTCCCAGTGAGGCTGCTGGCAGAGACGGCCTTCGGTGCCTACAAATAAAGCCTTTAACTTGAAAATTGATGATTTAGCAGTGAAGTTTAATTTAAAATCTACCCGTATGTCTTCTGTTCCAAGGTAGCTTATTAGAAATTTCGTTATCTCCTGCTCCTCGTTTATATTTCACTTAGGGCTATTTCTGCAGCTGTCTTTCTTGATGATTACAATAATACACTTAGAAGTATTTTATTGAAGAGTTTACTTTTCCCTATTTTAACCACGCTTTAATTTCTGGGTACTTTCTCCACCCTCAGTGGGGATGATTAAAATGTGGTGGCTTGCCATGGAGAATTACAAAGTAGAAAATAAGACCATAGCATCACAGTAAAAGAGTCAACTCCGTGAAAGTTTCATTCCCCATGCTTATCAAAAGTTGTTGAAACATCGCTTGCCTTTTTTGATTTTAAAATGTAGGCAGATATATACCAGTATATCAAAAAAAAATGACACTTTGTCAAAGGGGACTTTCATGGGAGAATGTTCTGAATAAAATTTTTCTTTTAGAAGAACTCAAGCCATTTGACATCCCAAAGCAAATGCAAAAGAACACAAATGCCTGGACTCACTCTGGTCACAACAGTTGCATTTACTTTTTACTACATTTTTATATGCCAAAAATTGTCCCCCCCAAAAAAAGTTATCACTTTTATTCCATGATAATGCTTGTTTGAAATAAAAGCACTTCTGACTCCTGAAAACTGAGTCTCTTTAGACTTAGCAGCCTTTCTACAAGTGTGACGACGATACGGTTAGCTATGACTAGGGTTAGACCCGGTGTAATTATATCCCCTTATCTGTTAGAAACGCTGGCTGTGACTAGCTGCATTTCACTTTCTGACAGATGAAATACAGAGTTAAAATCTCAAACTAGTTCCTCAAGAAGCACCTCCACACCATCGCTTTCAGATCTTTTAACCTGTGGCAAAATGGTAGCCAGAAAAAAGTGAGAACACAGGTGGTATTAAAGCCTAAGCAAGACTAACAAATCAGATGTACGTGTACACCCACCTCTTTTTGTCCCTCTCTGTGGGGGTGCTTTGAAATGGTTCCAGTTCTGTAGACCTTCTGAGAATGTCAGGGCTAAGGTAACGGATGATGGTTGAATTGTCAATTCAAAAATCAGTAGACAGTTGGCTTTCATCACAATATTGTCTTTTCTGGAATGGAAGGATGTTGGTATTTACTATCCACAAACTTTGCAGAGAATGAATCTAGTTTTAGCTCTTTGATATTACTGCATTTTCATTAGTATGTATTTGTAATACATAATGATTCTGCTTTTTATTTACATTTTGGATTTCTCATATAAGAGAAAGCTTGCAAGTTCTTGGGTAAAAATTGAGAAAATGACTGAAAAAAACAGAAACAGATGGAAATAGAGGTAACTGAGATGCAATATAGTTTAAAGTTACCTGGCATGCAGGTAACAGTGAGGGTGTAAAGGGGAGAAATACTGTGTACCACTTTACTTGACTTATAAGCTAACTCTCATCTTGTATCTTGCTCTCATTCTAAATACCTAAAGTTTTAAATATCTGCTCAAAAGTGCTACACAAAAGTTTGAGCTGCTGTCAGAGAATGGGGGACAGATTTTCCCATTGGAGAATAGAAATCACCTAGGCTTTAATAAAATATTAGCAATTCTGTCCCCACTGCTATAAGAGGACTCTCAGAATCCAGCAACAGATTTTAGTCACTAGTGATCGAACCAAATATGTTAGCTTTCCCTCTTCAGTTAACTGAACTGCATTTCGTGTTGATGTGCTGGTGGTTGTGGTACAGGAGGAGCCGACAGTGGTTGTAAAGCATCTCCAACTGAGAATTTCTTTCTTGTCCCCGTGAGATGAGGCTGAGTACAGTGCAGGTTAGAGCTGTGGACAAAGGCTTTGACTCCTACCTCCGTCACTTCTGATTCTGTGAGCTTAGGTAAATGCTTAGCTTCTGTGATCCTCACTTCTTTCATTTGTAATATGGGTCTCCTACCACCTCTTTAGACAGTGAGTTCAAAGCTTCATAAACATCCAGTACTTAATAAATGGAACCAATCATCATGAATAAACAGATGTGCATAGTTCCGGAGTTTAGGACTCTCTCAGGGAAGCAGGAAATCCCCTCCAGATGATTCTGCTACAGTCTCATCCTTTTTTATTTTTTTATTTTGAGGCAGGGTCTCACTGTGTTGCCAGGCAGGACTTGAAGTCTCAGGCATTCCAGTCTATCTCCCAAGTACGGAGACCATAGGTGTGCATAGGGAGACCACGCACCCCTGGCTGTATCCTCAGAGTTTACCAACCAGGAAAAGTTGCTCTGTCTTGGTATGCACTCTTTGTTCCCATGTCTGCAGGCCATGCTGTTTATTCAAACACAAGTTAAAATCAAATATTGTCCTTGTTACATTTATTAGTGTGACTCAGAAGAAGTTGTATTACACTGATTGTCACACTTAGGAATCCTTTGCTAAAACCAGCAGCATCTCCTAAATATAATAAGGCCAAAATTAATTTCTAAAACTCAGATCCCTTTAAAATTTAAACAGTCACATCCCTAGTTATAGACTATTATTGCCTGTAGGGTTGAAGCATAAATGCAGAAGAAGAGTCAAGGACAGGTCAATATTTGATTCTCTAATACATCAACCGTGCATGAGACCGTGAGGCCATAACTATCGTAAACAGCTCACTCTGAGTCCACAAGTGAAGCCAACAGAAGATGCAGATTGAACTTTAGTGGTTCTAATATTAAAATTTTACCGCACATTTTGAACTATTTCATAAATTGGTTTGAAAATGAATGAAGCAGTAACATGGAACTTCAGCTATGTTCTAAATTAAATATAAGCATTTAAAATAACCATTATAATTAAGTACGAGGCTCAGGCAACTAATCATTAAAAGTGGAATTGGTAACTTAAGATTTATCATTCTGAAAGGACTTCTACCACATCTCTAATGAGTTCTTCCCTCTATTTAAATGAAAGGCTAGCTGTTTTTTCTCTGGGTGGTAACTGGGAGGAGACAACCATTTCTCGTGTCGTGGTTGTCAATTTCATATTGAATCAAAAATGTTGGTTTCACCCCAGTCTTTTTAGTTCCAACTCAATACCACGTTTGCTTATCCACATCCACCTTAGCATGTTTTAGTTATCAAAACAAATACTAAAAACCTCAGTAAGTAAAATACCATTTGTATCGTAATGGGTATGTTTTGTAAAAGAGCTATATATTTTAACTGTAACTATTCTGTAGCATGAAGCCTGACAGTGTGTTCCTGTGAGGGTGAGTACACGCACTGAATTTACAATTTTGTAAAATCTGTTTTAAAGAGTTTTTTATTAAACTATTTGAATTACAGTTCACCTTCTACTCTCCAGTGCTTCTTAGGACAGCTGATAGGGCAAAACTGCATTTTTCTACCCAGGGCTTTGAGGCACCGGGTGTTGGTTCTCTGGTCTTTCCTGTGTTGTGGAGTTAGTAACGCTGCTAAGAATCTGAAAGAGGTGATACCTCTGCATGGGAAGGAGGCTGCAGGTGCAGGGCGGGTTAGCGGGTTTTGTTACTTGGACTGAATACCTGCAATTGCTGGTTGTCACCGTTTTCTTCTGTTGTAAAAACAGAACTAATTGGAGGCATCACCCTTCAGGGCAAGCGCTGCTGGTTAATGAACGTTGAGTGCCCTCTTGAGTTCAGCATTTTAATTATTCATAATTATAATGATTTCTGTGTATTCGGGGGTCTTTGGGAACAATTCTAATTTGTCAAACAAATTAAGAGGCAGAGTAGCTGGGGCTTTGTTTTGTTTTGTATTAAGGTCATGGGCCTGTGACTCCGCCAAGTTCTCATAAGAAGCTAGTTTTTTAGCTAATATGTGGGCACAGTCCCCACATATGTATCTGAAGTAACCAGATACATTTTTTTCTCAGCCATGTTTCTAGAATCCTAGCAATATTATGGCTGTGGGGCAAAGAAATGGCAAGGACTCAAATGGAAGGATTATAAATAATTAATGAAAATACGTTAAGTAGAGAGTAGATTATTAGATTCTACCAGACAAGCATACAACTCTTGAGATCTTTCCCTTTCTTGAAGGAATTTGTATGTAGAAGAGTTCCTGTGTGTGTCTGCTTTGCACTCCAAATATAGATACATCCAATGGACTCCAGTAAAAGATGGATTCTAGGCCATTTGTGTTGGTTTTTACTGAACATCTACTAGTGAGAATGATGTGTTGAGTCTCCACAATCTATTTAGATGTCATATATACTCAATAATAATCTGAAATCGTAATGCAATCGTGTTTTTTAAAAAAGAGTTTAAGATTGTGATTTTCTTTCATTTTTCCCATAGCTTCTTTGTCTTCTATCTTTTATAATACAGCAGTTGAGTTTTGGATTCAAGTGTGCAGCCTTCAGCTAGAGAGTTAATCAGACTTCCTGGTAGTGTGTAATCAATTTAGGAAGAAGCAACAAGTGCTTAGTATAGCAAGTGGTAGCCAAGATAACAATGATTGATATTGGTATTCATGCATGTCTGTGGAAAGATCTGGAGACATACAACAGGTACTTTTAGGAAAGTGTGTTCAACCACGCCCACCTGAAAACCTCAACAGCTAGAGAAGAAACAGGTTTCTGCCGTGAAATCATTATGAAAGTACTTGTGTCGACTCCCAGCTTCCAAGCCCAGCCCTGACATATCATAAGGTTACAATCCAATGTGATTTCCAGGCTTTCAGTAAAAGAGTTCATGAAAGGCCCATATGGACCATGAACGTGTATCCACGACGTCCTTCTTTCCGCATTAGGTGTTTAACTGCAGCTGCTGTGCACAAGGAAAATGAAAAGACTAATTGGAAAATCGCTTTGCTTCCCTGTCCACCCTCAGGAGCTCCCCAGCAAGGAAGAAGCCAAAAGCACAGCCCAGAGGAGAGGAGAGGCCATGGACTGTCCACCAACAGATACTCATCCCCGGGATAACTGAGAAGTGTCTGAATGTAGGTATGTGTGTCAAGAGCATTGGTCTGCCCGTGCCGTTTGCTGTCTATTGCTTCTTGCTTCCGTCTCTGACACTCCTGCATCTGTCACATCAGCCTGTGGAGAGCGCAGGTTGGCTAGACACACGTGTACACTCCTACACCAACGCCCAGAGGAGCCTCTTGCAGGTGGTGTCTCCTCCACTCCACTCTTAAATCATTCTGTAAACAGCTGTAAACCTCCCACTCCCTTGTCTCAGCATGCCCATTCATAAACCTTCTTCCTCATCAAAGGAAGATCCTTATTTCCTGAACATAGAAAATCTTTGTCTTTTTGGTTCCCATTCTGAGAAATAACTTTCTGAGCTGCTCCGTGACCATTCTCCCTGGTGCATCAGCATCCTTGGATCCAGCAGCACTGAGCAGATTAAGCAAAGCAAGTTCCTGGGTGTGGCTGGGTGGGCCATGGGGACGTGGCCTTGGGTCCCATCTGTGGCCCTTCGCCTCCTCCCTGGCACTGTTACCTTGCTCTGCTTCTCAGCTGCCAAAAACTGAATAGTTTTGCCCCTCCACATCCTTTCCTCTCATTTTTCTGTCTTGGAGCTGGGCAATCACAGGCTACAAATGTGAGCCAACTAATCCTTTTCTCTCTGTGTACACTGTCCTCATCAAGTATTATGTCTAGCAAAGGAAAAAACTGGCTTGCTCTTTGCAAGTCTTTTAGTTCTGTTCACCCTCCAAGGCCAAAATCAAATTGTCAAGATTCTGTCCACCTACTCAGACAGAATCTTGCCAACTTCCCTTTTTTCCAAACTTCTCTAGAACATGTAGTTATTCCTTTTGTCTGGCATTTGCCAAGGTCTGGTGCTTTTTATCTGTATATGCATGCATACTGTGTTCTCAGCATAGCAACTATATACTTCTAGAAAATAGAGAGTCTAGTGTATATCATCATTTGTACAGCAGAGCTGTGTGTTTGTCACAGTCCGGGGAAGGAGATGGTCCTATAACAAGCAGCCAGGATCATCTGAGGCACCACAGATGAGAAGTGAAGAATATACACTATGGGGCCACACCGTTCAAGTCTGAATTCTTGCTCAGTTCTTAGCTGGGCACCTTGTCAAGGGCTCTTGTTAAAACTTTATGTGCCTTCACTCCTCTTCTCCAAAAGGAGGATATGTAATACTCCATTTCAGTGGGTTGTTGCAGAGGCTAAGTAAGTTAATAGATTTAAAAGAGCTTAGAGTCCAGTACATATTAGACACTCCAAATCATTATAGGAATACTCCATCTCAGCTCTGTTAATCGATCCTAGAAAATAAATGGCATGATCTTCATTCTCCAGACAGAATACGGTGTCCCTAAGGGGTCAGATCAGTGCCTGAAAACATGAAAGGAGGCAGAATCAGGACCAAAATATCTGACCAGAAGCCTGGGTTATATCCGTCTGAACACTGGCTCAAACACAGATGCCATGGGATGAGTTCTCTCTAAGAATGATGACTTGTTTTCGCTTCTGCTCAGATAGTTTCAATTAACTCATGCTGAGACTTCACTAGGTTTCACCTTGCAAAAATATTTTAAATGTAGAGCCATTTAAGTGGATTTAAATACCCGTTTTGTTGTTTAATTCAAATGAGATGGAGTCATAACATTTATTTATTTATTTATTCATTTATTTGGACTCAGGGTTCAGAATTCTATCTCACTGAAGGAGAAGAAGGTGGGTGGGGTGAGGGCTGTCAGTGGCTTCTCTACCCTGGAACATTTTACAACCTAAGAGGCTGCATAATGGACACATGGCAGGAGCTCCAAACCATGTCCACTGGGAGAGGACCCTTCCTGCTCTGTCTTTCCTTCCATGCTACAGTGCAGGGCTGTATCATTGTCTACAAAGCCAGCTCTTTAGGATTTGGTGAATTATAGTAAGTTATAAAAGTTTAATAGTAAGTTATAAAACTGATATGGAGTTGTTTTCTAATTGTCATATCCCATTGGAAGTTATTTTGGAGAATTTGCAGAGAATTCTGTGAAGTGTGCACCCTTATTGGCTAGGACGTCAGCAGCAAGTTGTATTCTTGTCACTGGCGACCTCCTTCATCTGCACATCTGCAACAGGTAGTGCTGTTGTGGATGTGGCGGAAGTAGCTAAGGAAATTAAATTTTGCAGCTCTTCTGATATATTGAAGCGCCCTCGCTGCATTAAGAGGGATTTCCCAGACCCTCTGCAGACCTCATGGAAGCATCTCCAAGGGAGGGAATGAGGTTTTGTTCTAGGTTTTAACATATTATACCATTTAATCATTGATACAAGCCTATAAAGTAGGCATTGTGACTCCTATTTACCAGTAATGAAGCTAAAATTCAGACAAAGCAAATCATGCAATAGTCCTGGGCTGCAGTGAGCCCTGGATTCAGAGTCCTGAGGCTGCTTCATGTTTCAGCTTCCTCACCTTAAATAGCATTCTGAAGACCAGCATAGTTTATGGGTAAAATCCCTTTGAAATGATCAAAGGTACCGTGAACATAAAAGTCATAGCTATGAGTCTGCAACTATAAACCCTGAAACAGTTCTCAAATGCTTTGAAACCTCAGACCAGCAAGAGGAGAAGATGGAAGTAATAAAAGGAAACAAAGACTGAAAATGTAGACCCACAATGCCTATGCAGAGCCTCGGGGAGCCTGTCTAGGAGAGCTTACCCCAGGGGTCTCATCCCAGTGCTGATCCAGTGTTGTTCAGTTATCAGTCACCCAGTGCAAGATCCCTTAAATATAATATTTCATGTTTTAAAATAAAGCTGTAATGGTCATCAGACCAGATATATAACATCACATTGGAAATTGAGATGGTCATGTGTGGAGCCATATGTGTTGTGTGAACTGGTTGTATGGCAAGCGTGGGGCACCGGAAGCTAGGGCTCCCCTAAATAAAGCCATGGTTTTAGAATGCATGTGTCCCCCATCCCGCCCTGAGTCCCTGCCACACCCTGTGAGCCTCAGTGGGGTCCAGCCAGCTTCTTCTTGGCCCTGCCTTTCAAGAGCAGTAATGGCACTTCAAGTTGTAGCTGATGTCTGGTTTTGACCTTGCAGATATTGAAGAGAAATAAATGTATTCAATGAGTGATTAAACACATGCTTCAGTTATGATGATAGTATAAAAACAGCTCAATCTTATAAAACTATGAGGTGCTTTCTGATTCTTAGCTCTTAATTGCATTCCTACTGAGTCTAGGTAATATCCCCTTAATCTCAGCATAGGGCGTAGTGCTTTTATGTAGATTTAAGAAACTTATCCCTGTTTGCTGCAACTCTTTTGTTTGATATGATAAGTTTCAGGTAACCACCCACTAGATGCTTTTTTAAACTACATTTTAGATTAAACAAAAGCAGGTTGCTTAGTTGATATTTTAAACAGTATTCTAAAACTCAAAGAAACTAACAAACCATTTTTATGTGTTCGCTGTCAAAGGCTACAGGAGGGCAGCCTCTGCCTCCAAGGTCTCCTGCTGAGATGGAGAATCTATGTACCATTGTTTAATTTCATCTGGCCAATTTCAACTGTCAATATAAATATAAGCCTATGACAACAACTTATTTGTAGTTGTTGAAATAACCTCCTTAGCATTTGCAGTTTATCATTATTCTTAATTAAGTATTTTGAAGGTAGAATGGAATACAAAGATAATGATTTAAGGGTAACTGCACTTAAGGGAAATAGGGTGTGTATATTCCTCAGGAACAGTTTATTTTCCGAGCTATGAGTCACTATGGAAATAGTATCTACAGAAATGTTTGAATCTTCAAACTAATGAAACATAATAGTGAAACACTTTCTTGTCACTTTTATTTAAAAATTTTCACGACAGTATATTCTTCCTCATGCACAGGATGTCTATACTCAGTGACTATAATAATATTAGCCATTCTTGAATTACTACTGTATGCTAGCTACCTTTAAATGGATTGTTCTTGGTTGTCAGAAAATTCTTGCAAGGAGATTTTGCTATGTTACATGTCTGAGACAACTGAGACTCAGATAAGTTAATGAACAGACTGGTAAATTAGTAAATGCTAGAGCCATAAATAAAACCCAGATTCATTTAGACCTGGACCTCATGCTCTACATCTTTGGGGGAAGTCAGGCAGTAATAAATGAAAAAGAAGCACTCTCAAAATAAAAACAGTAATAATAGCTGTCATTTGTTAATGTGCCAGGTGCTGGGCCAGGTGCCCTAAAGGATTTAAATTCATCATTCAAATAAATACTCAAAGAGTTCATTCATTGTAGGTTTTTCAGATGAATTACATATTAATACCATTCCCTTTTGCCTTATGAGGAATTTAAGATTCAAAGGCATTGAGTTATTGATACCCAATAATAGCACACCTGGTGAAGATCAGAACGGAGTTGGCCGACTTGTGTCTTGTTGAGTTTCAAATCTTTGTTCTATTTTTGGATAATACTATAGGTCAAAATATATGTCTGATTTATAGACTCTGGACTGCATATTTATCCTTCTTCTCTGAAATTATTCTTGATTTGCTTTATTTAGAAATGAAGGCGCTTTTGGATAATAAGGAACTTTTCAAAAGTTATTGTGTAGTAGTTTGCATGTAACCTGCCACTGCCCAGGTGTGCCTCCAAGTCAGATTTCAGCCTTAAACTCAATATGCTCAGCTTGTATTTCAGGCTAGATCAGAGGTTCACTAAGAACCAAATGATGCAAGGAAATGTCTTAAACTCAGGAAAACTGCCTCACATAACATAAATTACTAGATTTTGAAATTCCACATGATGTAAGCAGAACTGAATAGCTTCCATCCCAGTCTTACAAGCATCCTAGACAAGCCCTTGACATTTACTCGTTAAGCAAGCATCCACTGATTGCCAGCTCTTGTTGCCATTGGCAAACAATGAAAACTGAAAAATCCTCGCCCTCTAAGAGCTTTATAGATTAATCAGAGAGAAAAGACAGAATGAACGCCAAGCAAGCAGAAGTATATAATATTACAACAAATCCTGTGTAATCCAAAATAAAAAGAGTGCCTCATGTTCCTGGCTGTAAGTACTATGAGTTGAGATGGTTAGAAAAGGCCTCACAGGAGAAAGGCAACTTCAAGACAGGCAGAAAGGATTAAGGGCACTGGTCAGGCAAACTCTGATGGTGGAGTTTGGGAGGTGCTACAAACACATTTATTGTCCTGAGGATTTGTGCAAGGGCCCCTGGAGAAGACAGGCTGAAAGGGTGAGGCTAGACAACCAAAGCCTTTGATGCCAGCTCGAGATTCTGGCCTTTGGCCTCCAAGTGATGGGGAGTCATTGAAAACTTTGGAGCAGGAAAGTGGCATAATTAAAATAGTGCTTTAAAAAAGATTAGTTTGTCAGGACTTGGAGGGATGGATTGGTGCAAAGGGAACAGAGCTAGAAGCCGCTGCAATAACTCAGGTATCAGGTGATGAGGTTCTGGACAGAAGTGACAATGGGAGCAGAAGGCAAGAAATAAACATGAGAGATGGCATGAGGAAAGACGCGAGAGACGGGGAGAAGGAAACACAGAATCCGCTGGCTTTAAATTCTGCCCAGGAACTTTTGTAGTTTACCCAGTGCGGAGAGTTCATGGAGCATTGTCTATAATATTCACAGTCTAAGACGCCGCTGGATTCACAAAAGGTCTTGCTTGTATTCAGTGCATCATTTTGTTTGGCAAAATCTACAGCAAGCTGCATTTCAAGAGAAAATAAATGCTGGAAAAAACTGACGGAGACGATCATTTCAGCTTATGTTCCAACCATAATAACTAGTAGGGACGACAGCGCAGTCAGGTGAAGAAAATCCAGCTACACACTGTTTCATTCTCCTCCAACATTCTAATTTCTTAGCTCGGTTGTTAAATTGACTTTTAAAATCTCTGAATTGACTAGTGGAAAGAGAGTATTTTTACAAACATATTGATACGATTCTTTAGTAATTAGAGAGTTTCTGTCATGCCTGCCTCCCAAGAGTCACCTAATTGTCTTCAGAATTTCTTTGTATAGTGATTCTATTGAATTATTTTTCTTGTACAGATGAAAAAACACAGCCGTAGAGAAAATGAGATAATGGTTTACTCCACATAGTGTGAGAATTCAAGAATTTATCGCTGTACTGTGAACCCAGTAGACTACATGGGCAAGATAAGCTCAGAAAGCAGGCATTACGATTTCAGTTATTTATTGTTAGTCAAAATATTGATTATCAGGCCAAGTGCAGTCCTCTCCCTAAACTCACCCAATATGCACACGAGCGCACACACACACACACACGGTTGCATTACCCTATGATATATACTATCATTTACTTTTGAAAGTGTCATTTTTGTATTACTTAAAGACTGTTTTTAATGCATCAGGTAAAACATACTGTGGCTTCTAATATTAATTCCCTCCTCACTTAACATTGTTAAAAATATTTATGATCCAGAGTAGAGCAAACCCTATTATTGCCCATTGTCCCTAGCTTTGATATAAAAGCCTTCTTTGGCAGTTTTCTAGGGAGGAATGTTGTCGAAGTTTGATGGCGATTTATGTTGGCAGTCCATTAAGTTGATTTTATGGCATCCAACACAACTATTGTCCATTTATGAGAAACCTGAGAACCACGTGGGGTCCCTGCGAAGGCCGTCTGCTACCTGCCCTTGCATACGGCTGACCTTGAGGGGAGTCTAGTTTGGTAATTTACGGCAAACACCATCTAGGAAGAGCCATTTGCAAGATTTGCTGTCATTTAGTGCTAAATGATCATTGCTGAGTCCAGAGACAGTCTGAGCCCCTGACAGAGCAATCCCATAAAAAATATTGCCTGCCCACCCAGGTGTCCTTTCCAATTATCTGGAGTAGAAATTAATACTTTTAAAAGCTGCTAGTTTTTGAAAGGTTATTACAATTTATTCCAGCAGTTTCTTTTGCACATTATGATGAATTAGTTTATTACACCATTATTTTCCACGTCAGCTTTTTAGAAGATTGAATCATAATGTTGAAACATTAGTATGAATGGCAAACATACTGCTTTACAGCTCAGTAATATATTTCTTTGAGAAAAAAATGTGCTTGGTTTTTAATAACAGGTAATTTTATGTTTATGTTCCCTAATGCTGTTGTCAGCTATTATTTATTTCTGTCTGGTAAGAACAGGCGAACTTTCTTTTAAAATGTTAATGGTGGCATAGACAGACTTTTGGGTCATAGTGAGAATATATTACCTAAAAGTAGAAATTATGAATCGGAATTGTTTTTCCCTAAAAGCTAACACTTTGTAACATTTCCTTGACACCAACTTGATATACTATAGTTACTTCCAGGGAGAACAATGCTTCTGTTTCAATATTTTCTCTAAATGTGATGGGGGGAAAGCAAATTTTAAAATTCATTTTCTATAAGAGCTTGCGTGGCAAGCGCAAGGTCGTATGTTCAATCCCTGTTACCAAAGAAAAAATTCATTTTCTAAATCTCGATGACTTCTTAGACTTTTAAAAATGAAGTCTTTATCATAAGTGACTTGTTATTTCATGAATCATTTATTAATATTTGGTAATCTAAAGGCATTTTATAAAATATTATTTAAAACTTTGATGGAGATTTCCTTTCTTTTAGTTGATTTTCATTTGTACATCCACGAAGAAAACCAGAAAACATAGACAATTTCCTGTTTTACTAGTATAAAAGTATTTATTCCACTTCCATGTGCCCAAGATTGATTAGATATATTCAAAAGAGTATCATTATATTCTATTTTTTCACGTAGCAGATATGTTTTGAATGCTTATTGCATGCCAGGCATTATACAACTATGTAGACTTTGAAAGATGTGCATAACATCTTAAACATTCAGCCTTTTAATTTACCTTGCAGTTGTTATTTTTTAAAATAACAGTTTTTAAAAAAAAAATAATGCAACTCCACAAAATTCCAGATCATCTGTAAACTGAGTTTATAAGCAAATTAAGCAAGAATTTTACATGCTTTATGTTTCCCACCTGCAGCCCAGAAAGTGCTTGCCAAAGGAAATATTATTTTTGTTTTCTCATCAAATGCATTTGTTTGGTTGAGCAAACTTTTTCAGTATTGAAGTGCTTATTTTCATTGAGATGATTGAAAGTAGATGTTAGTTTTATCAAAATTAAGATTTAAAACATTCCATAAATTTTCTCATTGTGCAAAAAAATTATTGATGATACTTTAAACTGATAACATGAAGGCAAATATTGGTATTTTGGAGTGGAAATCACATTTTATTGAACCATAGTGTACATACATAAAAATGCATGCATCAGAAATACACAGCTCACTGAATTTGCACAGTCCAGTGAAAGCAGATGGACCAAGGGACAGAAATCACCAGCATTCAACAATCCTGTCGCTTCTCCTGGGTGTCCCCACCCATCGTAGCTTAGGTTAGACTTATTTTGTACTTTATGTTATTAAAATCATGACTAATTCAAAACGATACTTTGGTGAAACATCCACATAGTTGTATGTTGTACTTATGTCAGTACTACCCAATACATTCCATTATTTAGATATATTTTACTTAGCCAATCCACTGTTGGTGATTTCTGAGTTATTTTCAGCACAGGACTACGGCAAAACAAATGCTTCTGTGAGCATCATCATTATCTTTCGGTGACAGTGAAGCACTTAGGCTGAATCTGTTCCCAGGAGTGGAATAGCTGGGCCACAGGAGAGATACAGTTCGACTTTCATGGCCACGACCAGACGATTTTGAAGAATTCTGGATCTTTCTAATGGTTACTGCTCATTTTTCTTTGAACTTCAAGCTTTTTACTCAGTTGGGAAGGATTGTAGGCGTCTCTTTGGGCCTGGAATTCTGTAACCCAGTGCTTCTGTGTGGTGGAGAGTGCTACTATAGTTTTTCAACAAAAGGCAGATAATGAGAATCTGTTATTTGATTTTCTGTTGGATTTCTCCATTTGCATTTGCACCTACATCTGATTGTTAATGAACCTGAGCATTCACATTTTATGCTAAATAATGAAATTATTGTATTTGATACAGAAAAGCTGGAAACTTTTCTGCTCTCTGCAATCATATGCCCCTATATAGTACAGAATATTTTAATCAAGCTACTGGAAATAACTAGCAAAATGAGCCTTTTCTTTAATGTTTCTAATTATTTTCACATACAGACCAGGGATTATAAATATACCTCCTTCAGTATGTTTTTATTTTACATATATATCCATTTTTGAATGGTTCTTCATGGGCTTTGGGGGTTGCCTAGCATCTGGGCTCTGCCAATTGGGTTTAACCAAATTATTCCTGAATCTTATTTTCTTCATTTGTTATGTGAGAAAAAATCATAGTTCTTGCCTCACAGATTACTATGAAAACAAAATGACATAACATATAACATAATAAGAATTAACAAGTGAAGTCTGCAAATGATACAGATATTCAACAAATGTTGAGTGGTATCATTTTTGATTTTTAATTTTAACATTAGTGTTCTTCCAGCTTCTGACTGGAGACACTAAAGATGCTACTACGCATAAAGTATGGATAGGCGACATGCTTTAAAGGTGAACAGAACTTGACAACTATGTATGTGCTGTACATAATGAATATAGTCATCGTGGGGAGTTGGTATATATGCATAGCACATCTTAGTCCTTTCCCTTCCATCATCAGGTCCCTTCCCATCTACAAATGGTTAATGTTCCTATTTTATATTGTTCTGTTTTGTTTTGGAGACAGGGTTTCACACAGGCTGACCCCACACTGGTTGTTATTCTGCTACCTTGGCCTCCTGAGTGCTAGAATTACAGACATGTACCACCTCACCTCATCCACTTACCTTTTTCTTCCCTCTAAATTAGATATGCTTTGGCTTCTCATGTAAGAGAGGTCATGCTGCATTTATCCTTCCGTGACAACTAGGTTCAATTCTTTATCCCTTTTGTTTTTCCACCAATATTAACCAAGTACCCACTACATACTCGGAACTAGGCAAGACATGGGGATTGTACCGCAAATAATTCAGACACTGTCCTGGCACATGAAACTCTTGAGGCCATCAAGCCCACAGGTGGTTTCAGTGCTGCGGGGCCAGCAGGGCAGGAAGGCACAGACACTGCGTTTACACAGGAGGGGCTCCCCAGGGACAGATATGGGATGTAGGGATAAGAAGGTGCCACACGGAAGAACAGCACTAAGGTGAAGATTTTCAGAAAGCTACTCAAGGTTAAGTAGCTAATGCAAGAGGCAAGAGGGACCACCAGCCCATGAAAGCCTTGTAGACAGGACTCTTCATCAGGATCATTAGAAGTCATTGAATGGTTTTATGTTTTATTAAGATATATGTGTACTCAGACAAAAGAAAGAGAGAGAGAGAGCATGAGAAAGAGAGAGAGAGGTACTCAATATATATACTTCCAGGCTGGGGATTTAGCTCAGTGGCTTAAGTGTCTGCCTGGCCAATGTGAGGTCATGAGTTCGATCCCCAGCACCATGTATATGATTATATATGTATGTGTGTTTGTGTGTGTGCATGTGTCTAATGTGCTTTATCTGCTATTATGATGTCAAGATACATCTATTTTCCTCAAATTTGATGACTCAAATTTCTCTTTCTTTATGGCAGAGCAACACTCTGTTGTGCCTAATTACATTTTGTTTATTCTTTATGTGTGGACATGTAGCCTACTTCTAAGATTCAGCTATTATGAATTGTGCTGCTATAAACATGAGTACGCCTACTTCACTGTGGTAGATGTCTTTAAACCTTTTGGAAGGATGCCTAGAAGGTAAATAACTGAGTCAAATGGGATTTCTATTTTTTAGCTTTTGGAGGACTCTGCACATGGATTTCCACAATAGTTGCACCAGTTTACACTCACACCAACAATGAAGGGGGTTCCTTTTTCCCCACAGCCTCTCCACCATTTGTTATTGGTTGACTGCTTGATGATAGCCATTCTTCCTAGGTAAGATGAAATCTCAGCATCCTTTTAATTTGCATTTCTTGAATGGTCAGTGATGTTGAACATTTTTTCATGTATTTATTGACGATTTGCACTTCTGAGAAGAGTCTGTTCATTTCAGGTCCCCATTTTTCAACCAGCTCTTTAAATTTGGGAAGGGCCTATTTTTTTAATTCTTTATATACTCTAGATATTAGTCCTTTGTCTGAGGAAAACCTGTCAAAAATGTTTTCCATGCTGTAGGTTGGATCTTTTTTTTTTTTTTTTTTTTTTTTTTGTAGGATCTTTACTCTGTTAGTGGTTTCCTTTGCTGTGCTGAAGCTTTATAATTTAATGTAATCCCCTTTGTTGATTCTTGGTATTATTTTTTACATAACTGGGATTATGTGAAGACATCAAAGAGGTACAATGATGGTCACTGTTTTTCTATCATCCATTGGAGTTCTATATCAATTTCACTGCTTTGTTTTGAGTGGCCTTATTTCATTTTGTTTTGTTGGGTTTTATTATCTTCAGAATTTAAAAAAATATGCAGCAAAAAGAAAGTCAGAAGTCATGGAGTTCGCTAAGGTGGTAAAGGTTGTGGTGCTTGTTATCATCTAAATACAGAATACCTGTAGATGTTGATCAGCTATCTGAGTTCAGGGGGGAAATCTCTTCTCAAAGGCTAAAGAAACTGCAGCCTGGTGTCCACAGGGAATGGCAGCTGCACAGATAGCACAGACACACCTGTGAAAGCAGAATGGAACTCTTCACACACAAGCCAGCTTCTCCTCTCCCTTTCCATTCCAATGAGGCTTCAAGCCATGAGACGGTGCCACCCACAACCAGGGCCGATCCTCCCAGCTCGCTTTACTGGACTGCTGTCAATCATCTCTGGAATCAACTCACACTCAAACTGTGTATTCTTTACTCTTCTACTGGGCATTTCTTGATCCATTCACCTTGACAGTCTTCAGAAAGAGGACATGAAAGGGAGCATCTATGGGGCTGATAGGAAAGTGTGATGACCAATGGAAAAAGTGTTTTCCCAGAAAGGAATGGATTGTCAGTACTGTCACCTGCTCCTCAGATGGGAAACAAGCCAGGCATTAAGAGTGTAAGCCCCAGACTTGGCCATGAAGAGATTGGTGCAAGCCAGTGTGCAAATAGCAAATGAGAAACATCAACAGGTGATGAGATTCCACCTTTCATGTAAATGTGATTACTCCACAGCACAGTATAAAACTGTATTGTCAACATAGTTGCTCACTATCTGTGAAAATACATATTTTTAAAGTTTGCACATCTACAAAAATGGATCCCGTTTTGATCATGGTAAAGTGTCCATCTCTGTTTGGATGTTTACCATTAATAGCAGTGTCCTTTAAAAAGATATGAATTTTGTGCCCTAATTCAACTGTTAGAAATTTACCTTTTGAACCTCAGTTGAGAATTGTGAAGAAACAGAAATGGTGCAGGGGCATAGGGCAGGCGATTCTCTTTGGAGATTTTCAGTTAATTTTAGAAAGGATGTGGAGTGGAAGCTAGCATAGAGGAAATCTGAACAGCAGAAAACTCCCTGACCTTGCATATACAAACCTGCAGCGTCCACTCAGGCTGCGGACTCCATGGAGGCCAAGTCGGTGATTCATTATCGTGAGTTAAGAGAGGCCATGCTATAAATCACAAGGAAGAGGAGTGTAGTTCTGTCTTCTCTGCCCTGTTCCACTGTTGAAAATTAATTTTCCTCAGCATTCTTTTGCCTGGTGGCTGTTATTTACAGTGTCTCACCCGGGCTGGCCCATTTGTTTCTGCAGTTAGTTCCTACTGGCTCGCCAGGGTAAAAGCGTAGCAAGTTAGCTGAGGGGCTGCTGGCGCTCTGCGTGGAAACGTGGCTTGCACTTCCTGTGTGCACAGAGGTGTGTTCACCATCCCATTGCTCACCCAGCCCGGGTCCAGTTTGCTCTGTGGCACTTGTGTTTAGAAGACATGGAAAAGGATAGTGTTTTAAAACCTCTGCAGTCTCTTAGAGCACTCCATTTTTACACAGTGGCTTTGGTGCCTCAGGGAAAGGCTGAGTTGCAGCTGGCATGGGTGGCAGGAGAGCTATGCATGGTACCCTCAGCGCCTCTCAGGTACCAGGCACTGGTCCGAGGGCTTGGATGCCTGCTCTCCTTAGCTAATCTCTGTCAGAGCCATGAGGCCAGCCAGCACTATGATGATTGCCATGTGACAACAGTGGGAAGTCAGAACCTCAAAAACCAGATGGTGCACCAAAGCAGACGTCCAGTGGGGAGCGAAAGCAGGATTGGGCAGAGCAAAATCCCAAAATGCAAGGAGCTGAAGCAGGAGAATTTGCCATGAGTTCAAGGTCAGCCTGGGCTACCAAGTGAGTTCAAAACCAGCCTCAACTACTAAGTGAGACCCTGTCTCAAAAAAAAAAAAAAAAAAAAAGCAGGGTTCAAACCCACGTTTTTCTATAGTGGCCTAATGGAAGTAAAGAATAATGTGCTTGTATTTCTGTTTTCTCTTTTTCCTCAAGCTTTGTCTAGAGTCCAAGGGTTTGAAAAACAAAGCTAATAGTTGTACCTTTTAATTCTGACTGAAGTGTCACCTACTAGCCTACTTTCTTCTTTTTCCTCTATATTTTTGTACCCTGTTATTTAAATCTCTGTAGGCCACTTAGAATC
The DNA here is from genome assembly GCF_034190915.1 of Cavia porcellus. Taxonomy (NCBI): domain Eukaryota; kingdom Metazoa; phylum Chordata; class Mammalia; order Rodentia; family Caviidae; genus Cavia; species Cavia porcellus. Next base: position 77,594,797 of record NW_026947490.1, read on the forward strand.
AGAGGAGGGGTTGCAGAAATATAATTTTTAAATTATAGGAAAAAGTCATTATCAAAATTCAGCATCAGAATAAAATATGCTATGGAATAAACACATCACTGTTAAGCATAAAAGATACTGTGCTACAAAAATAATTAGCATTAATTTGTTCTCAAGGAGAAAGATAAGCAAAGTCCAGTGGATAGAAAGTGGCAGGGGGTGGGACCTGAGGAGCTGTGCTCTGTATGACGGTCCCGGAGCCTTCCTGTGAGCCGGCCCTGGACACAGGTCTCAGGGAGCGAGCCCTGCCTGCACCTGGGTGAAGCGCAGCTCAGGACAAGGTGCATGATCAGAAAATGCCTGAGATGAGTATTGCTGTGCCTGTGAGTCGCCATCCTTGCTTTCTCCAAGTGAAGGAACCACTTGGAATGGATGAGGGAGAAGAAGAATAGCAAAGTCACCATCAGATGTAAGGGCCTGCGGGGAGCTGAGATGCAAGGCCTTGCAAGGCACTGGAGGACTTCAGTCAAAAATAGCAAGCAAGTCACATTTATAATTAATTCTGCTTTAATGCATTCAGTCCACATTTTACCAGCTTGCTTCTTTCGGGCTTCCCTTCTCAGCTATAAATAGCACCAGTGGTGTGATTCAGGCTGAAACTCAGATGTGCAAGATCAAAACATAGGCGCATTTCCACTTCGTTTACTCCCGTCACCTTCTGGGACAGTCAGAAACAACTGGTTGTAGCTTCTCGCCTCACTCAGAAAAAGGTCACAGTTGATTAAGAGAGGAGCCATTGCAGACACAGCCTTTAATATTCAGATACTTCATCTGTTTTCACCCCTCCAGATGCCAAAGCTCCTGCATCTGGGCCTTTGCTTCTGTGCACTTACGTGACCCGCCCCTGGTCACAACCTCCGTGTGATTCTCTCTGCTCACCGCTGAGCCCCCGCGCACTGCCACCCCTTGAAGGGACTTGAACACAGCAAGCTGAATGCAGAATAACCTTGACCTTTCTGAATCTCAGTTTCCTCCTCTCCAAAATTAGTCTGGGCCTGCCCTGCCTGCAGGATTGTTGCAAGCACTGAGAGAATAACTATTAATAAAGTCACTATCACTGTTACTGCAGGAGTCCTTGGTTAAATGAAAGGAAAAGGGACAAGAAGAGACCACTCTGGGAACTTGAAATAGAAGAAATAAAGGAGCAAATGACTTCCCTTTGGGATCCGCGTACTGCCACAACCTGTGCCTGCCTGAACACAGAAGCATCTATTAGATTATGATAACACAGAACATGATAGAGGAGGGCAAAGCCAATATGGTGTGACAGGAGTCTGCATGGTTGAGAACATAAGTATGAAGAAAAACATCAGACAAATCTTACCATCGAGCGAGAGCAAAATTTTTCAGTAGGTGTCCGAAGAAAGAGCATACCAGCGGAAATGTAGAAACAGGTGTATTTGAAAGTGTAATAGAATTCCAATAGCATATGTCCAGAATTTAAACTACTGTTATTTAATGGTGATTAGTGGGCATTATTCAGTTAGTTATATCAAAGCAAGACAGAGTCAGAATCAAGACCAAGTACTTCCCCTGCGCATGGAACACGTAAGAGGATATATCCTGGCAGTGAGCGCTCTGAGGAAGCCTAAACCAGGACACAGAGCCCAGTGCCTGAACAGCTACAGGAACCACGTTACCACTTGCAAGGGGAATGTAATGATAATGGGGAATCTCAGGGAACACGTGAAATGCAGAAACGGGGATATTCAAGCAGATGTGCAGGGTCTCACCCACTGGCTGGGGATCAATTCCTTCTGAAGTCAAGAGGCATGAGACAAATGGGCGAGACTAGAACTAGGTGACGTGAGATTAACTAGCTGTTACATAGTTAAGATAGTATAGTGCAAACGAAGAAGCACAAAAGTTGTCAGGAAGACCCTCAAACAGATTCATTCAGCAAAATTAGATATTGACAAATCAAGACAAGGCAGAAGACTTGCTTTCACAGCTTGAAAGCGGTCTAACCCCTTAGCAGCAAAGGCTACATAGTCCTGAATCCCTGCATCCCTCTCAGCTGAGACAGGAAGGTCAAGGCACAAGGTCACTCAGAACTGGACTTAAACTGGGGGAACAGACTAGGAATAAAGTACATAGAGATGAGAGACAGAGTCAGCACTGACACCCCCCCACACACACACCTTAAAAACTCTCAACAACTGTACTCCAGCTTTTGGATTTTCTAGGAGTGCAAAATGAAATTCTGAGAAGAAATACAAGGGAAGTAAATCTGTGAATTTCTGAGGGTTTCAGATTCTTCCTTCTTATTAAAATGCAATTCATGTTTAGGGCAGTCAGTAACAGAATTATTCTTAATTACTTACAATTTTACCTGTACTTGAATTTAAACATCAGATGGTATCCTCAAAAGTTTAGAATTTTGAAGTCAAAAGAAGTTAAGAATATAGAGCACATACAGAATATATGTGTTGGTAATCATTAACAAATTTTTACAGTGATGTGTGCTCTGTGGAAATGTACACTTGAAGAAACACAAGTGTGTATTTATAAGAAGTAGCTCTCCCTTTAAAAATAGAAAGTTGTATGCCAATGTTGAGAATTGAGACTGAAATTTTATTTTGCATAAACTAATATAAATATGAAATTGCCAGCATACAATTAGCCCAGCCTCAGAGCATGAGATATAAGAGCAAGGCTGGGTGTATTGAATTGGAAAACAATGACCTTATAAACAATGGCATGAGGACTTCTGTTATTCTATTTTAATTTACGCTTCGCAAACTGTTGATGTAACTTCTTATATTTTACATAATTTGATGGTATTGTTTTTCAAAGGGGTTTCAGTAGATTAGAATTTATAGGGCAAATGCATACTCAGAAACAAATGGTTGTTCCATCTACTGTTGGCTTTGAAAGGGGCTGCAGCCTTCATTTAGGCAGCTGGCATTCTGGCCACTAGAAAGCTAATCAACAAGATGGCTAGTTACCTTTCTGTGTATTTCCTTTAGAGGCATTTAGTTGCAATCCCACAGATGGTAGCTGCAAGCCATTAGTTTGTGAGCCAAGCTTTTCAGTGTCCTTTTGTACTTAGCGAGATTGCGACTGCAGCAACACTATTATTTCAAATTCATCGAGTCAGCGAGCCTAAAACAAAGCGATGTCATAACAGTTTAATCACAGCTCACCTTCCCCTTTCCTGGGTAAACAATCAAACACCTGCTGAATTCCGTTCCACGTAATGAGAGCGTCTGAGTAACAGAGATCAAAGAGCGCTGATGTACAGCAAAGGGTTTTATTACAGGATTTCAGATGGCTCTTCTGAGGGTCAAATCATGCTGCCCCAAACAAGCAATATGAAAAATTCTGAATCCACATGGTTACATGCCAGTCCCTTGTGTCCTCAGCGTTTTTAGGGAATTCTTTCTATCAGTCGTTTTAGAAATGACTTGAAAAATAGCCCTTTAACATTTACGAGGGCAAAAGAGTGTGTGCTTTGTGCTTTGTCAAGAAGCTATAAAAATGTAAGGCAAAAGGAGACAAAGAATGGTTAGCTTCCTAATTGTAGGAACATTCCCACTTTCAAGAGTAAGCAAAATACTTTGAGCTGTGAAAATGTCTATAACACAAATTTTCCAATCAGTGTAGTTCACATAAGACACCTCGACTGTCCCCTTCTGTTTACAATGAATGAATAAATATGACCACAAATAGCAGTTCTTTCTTTTGGGGTTCTATTGTAATTAGTAAAAATATCTCCTTGCGCTGAGGTATTATTCCTCTCAGCTGCTTTTGTAAATTCTATCTCACATGCTATCAAATCCAAATCCCCTTTTCTTTCTGATATCACCCCAAAACAGCTTGGGAAATCCCCATGGTCTTCACAAAACTTCTGAATGAAAATGCAGTGGGACATTTCCCCCTAGTCCTATTCAGTCCAATACAACAGCGCTCCTCAGGTTCTCTCCTCCACACTTGCATGGTTTCTCATGTGTGAAGTACTTACTTTGATCCACTTCATGGAGCTCAGCTGTGTCACTGTACAGTCACTGTCTTATAAAATATTAAGAAATCAAACACAGAACAATCATCTTTTGGTACTGTGTGCAACCAGCGAAGGTTGGAACCAAAGAGTTTCTGTTGATGGCTTTGTGGACAGAAAGCACGTGAATAACAGTGCAGATTAAAACACACTGCGTGGAACATCCACTGCTGTATTGCAATATTGTTAAATTAGTGCTATGCAAATGGCAGTATTGAATAAAAGACTAGTTTTCAGGAAGAATAGTTGATACTATTCTTTATTAGCTGTCCGCTAACATTATTGTTAACTGTCCGCTACTCCTTAGAGAATAAAAATTCTTACATCTAAAATTAACACCAACCAAAAGTACTAGACTACTCTCTTAGCACAGTACCTTCATTCCATGTTTAGCTACATCTTGATCTAAACAACAAAGAGAATCTGTATTTCATGTCATGCTCTTCATAATAATGGAGAGTAAGATTTACTGTAATAGCAGACTGCGTGTTTTAATTCATTCAAGACTACTTTTGAGCAGGCTATAAAATTTAAATTTCTGTGTGTGCTTATTATACTTTTTGCATGTAATTTCAAGAGTGTTAAATATCTTACATTTAAAACTTCTGCTTACCTAAGAATTTATTATACCTAGAAAAGTGAATTTGTCATATGTTGAAATAAAATTTCAGGTTCACATTATTCTAGAGGTAATGGTTACATTTGTTTTTGCAGCAAATTATTCTGAAATCAGAATTTCATGCACTGGGACAAAAGAGGATGAATCTGCCATTTAATAAAGGGTACTTAAGATCAGAAAAGTTTTAGATTTTAGAATTTTTGAGATTTGTACATTTATATATATGAGAAAGAGAAAGAAAGAGAGAAAAAGGGAGAAACAGAGACAGAGAAAGAAAGAGAGAAATAATTTTGGGAATCATATCCAAATCTAAACATGAAATTCATTTATGTTCCATATTCACCTTACTCACATAGGCCAAAGATAATTATGTATGACAGTTTTAATAATTTTGCATGTGGAACAAAGCTTTATGATACAGACTTTTCCCTCACTGCATCATGTTGGCCCTCAAAGAACTTCAGACTTTGAATTTCAAATTTTGTATTTTCAGATTAAGGTGCTCAGTTTTTGAAGTTTATTTCTCACTGCCCTAACAATTAGTAATTAGAAGTCTAGGCTGGTACCATAATTCTCCAAAAGCTTATTCCAAGACCTGGTTTCTTCTTATACTGCTTTCGGTCAATGCTATCTTCGTAGTCACAGCTGAGTTATGCCAGACCTGTGTTCTTGCCATGGAGGAGCAGAAGTGAAAAGCGAGCAACAGTCTTTAAAAAAAAATTATCTTACTAACATGTATTAATGGGTGCAGTGTAGTAATTTGTGTATATGACGTGTAATGTCAGTATTTACGTTTTCCTCTCTTAAATATATTCTTTCACATTTGTGATTAATGTGCAATAGTTGTGCATATTTATGAGGAACAGTGTGATGTTAAGTAGTGGATATATTATACCCTGCACTTCAGCCATGTTCAGTCACAGGGACACCCCTAGATGCAAGAGAGCCTGGAAAGCAGTCTGTGCCTCTGGATAGCCAGAGAACTGCATACTGTTGATCTTCGCATCCTGCTCAAAGCCAGATACCTCTTTTCCATCTGGAGCAGAGTTAGCTCCGAGCATGTTGGAGGTGATATGCAAACAGTTAAGTTCTCTGGCTCAACCTGTGTAGCCCCGATGACTGCAGTAAAATCTCCCAGTCAGGAAAGAAAGCCTGACAAATACATTTCAGTGCCCAGTCCACTCCAGTGATAAAACTCTGCTGCTCAGAGACTTTCCAGAGGCTTGGCCCCTTCCTTACACCTTAAAGAAATCCTTTGACCATCAACCTAGGGACTTCTGACATGCCCAACTGGGAGATTCTTCCTGGTCCACTCTTCTCCGTGGCTGCATTTGAGGTGAGATAAAATTCCTCTTCAAGACTTCAAATAAGGATGGAATAATCACAAGTCTTTATTGGGCTTCTCTCAGAATTGTCAAATTTGGCTAGTCTCTGTGAGAAACAAAATTGATTGCATGCATTCATTCATTCAAATGAATTACTCTTTCATATTACTCAGAAATGCATCAGATATCCTATTTAGATGGCTTTGGAGTGGGTCAGTAGGAAAAACTCGGCACTGTGAAAGACTGCTTCCTGCCAGTCCGTGGCTTAAAAAGAAGCAAGTGAGTTAGATTTTCTTTCAATTTTCCTTTAAATCCTGAAATCAATTTTACTTCCAAATCAGACTAATTCTTTCCCTTGGAAATGGTAAGGCTTCTCAGTCACGCAGTGATGCAGCCTCCAATAACAGTCTGCTTTGTTGCAAAAGTAGAGAGATATCCTGTCAGCTGTACAGTCATTTCAAAGGGAGGGACAACTCAGTCAAGGTCACTTCCCACCAGTTCTGTCAGGTAGACATGTCGAGAAATGATCACCCCAGAGCAAAGGGCTGCAGCGTGCTGGCAGACAGCTGGTGAGCCTCGCTCAGCGCACCTCCCTGTATACCCCTATCGCATGCCATCCCTAGACAGTTTAGGTGTGGAGTCTCACCTGTCTTCTGTTCCATTCTGTGTGTTTCACTGTCTTTGACTCTGCCTTCTCTGATTATTTGCCCCAACCATTTAACCTGTACTGTTTAACATTTTTTGCCCATAGAAACTGCCCTGACTGCCCTCTCCGGATTCTGCCCATCTAACCCAGCAGCCCTTTGTTCCAGTATCTGCATTTTCATTACTCCTGTCCTCTAACTTGGTGGTGATGGGGGTCTGATTTTCAAGCCCCAACACTGCCATTTCATTTTAACCTTTCTTAAGCCCCGGCCCAGATAGACCAGGCTTACTGCTTGAACCATTGCAGTAAAACTTGAAGCACTAAAGCCATGTGGAGAAAGAATCAACCATAAGAAAGAAACTGTGTTCCAAAAGGATGATGGAAGGTCTATGTATGGTCTTTTTTGTTTTGTTTTAGGGAGGCAGCCTCTGAGCCGCATGTGGGACGGGACTGGAAGGTAGGGTTAGGATCAACCTAGAAATCCACATGCAAACTTAGTGTCCTGGAATAGGGTCCAAATACAAGAACCCAGTTTGCAGAATGTGTGTAAGTTCAGGTTTAAAGTCAGGATTCTCTGGACAAATATATGGTATGCCAGAGTGAGAGTCAAGTCAAGACAGAAAGTAGAGAAATGAGTGGACAAGAAGGGTGTGGGTGAGAGACATGTCCATAATCATCGGTAATCTGCAGGATAATATTCAAAACACCCAACTCCTTTGGCTCAGGTAAACCCTCACCTGGTGACCGTCACTGGTGACGTCCTAACAGCAGAGCAGTGGTCAGGCAGACACAAACATATAGTGAGCAGTTACTGTACGTCTCAAAAGTATGCAAAGATTGCTCCTTTAATTCTACAAACGCCACTTTGACATAGGTATCAACTCTTAGGATTTTATAGAAAAGAAAACTGAAATACTGGATCACTTAGTTAATAAATGTTACAGCTAGAATTGATGTCCAGTCCTCCCTGGTGCCAAAGACTTGCCTTTTCCATGTATCAGGAGTGACAATACATGTACGACAATCTATGAATCTTCTGGACATGCTACCTCTTGTCTGTCCTCTGCCTATGGACTGTACGTGCATTTACCACAGTGCAATCTTCTCTACAAGGACTTCTCTCATCATTCATTGTGAGCATCTGGTCACAAGTAGAATTTTTGGAAAGCTTAATTTTAGGTGCTTGTATGGGGCCATTCTGCAGCTTATCAAAGACAGTCCAAAGGCTAAAGGAGATTTCATTCTTTATGAAGGAAACAAAAGGACCTTCATTATGCTTTGTCTGTGTGTAGTTCAAATCTCCAAATGGTGACAGGTGAGAAAAACAGTGAATAATGTGATTGCTTCTTTAACTATATTAGCTGTGGGTCATCCAAAAGAGATGAGATTGTCAGTGTCACAAGCTATTCAGGTTGTCTTTGCATAGTTGAAAACAGAATGAAAGTCAGATGTCAGCCTACAGACACTAGAAAGCTACCAATCTTGTTGGGAAGGAAATTCCAGTCTGCCCCAGGCTGCAGAGTGGTGGAGGCTGAACACACCAGCCTGGAAACTCTTGGAGGAGATTTGCATAGTCTATTGGTTTCACAGTCACTTTTCTCTAAAGAATTTCATACCTTGAAGTCTAGTATAGGAATAGCAACAATACTGTATAGCTAACCACCTCCTGTTCTTCAGTAAAAATGTACAAGTTCCCAAGAGAAATATGAACTCATAAGAAAAACTAGGTCATTATATGCATTGGTCTCCACCAAACACAACATACATATATGTTAACGATGATAATCATTACTACGTCAGTCATTTATGTAATGTCCCAGTTATTGTCCTATATACTTTAAGGATATTTAAATTTGTAGTTTTATGAAGTAGATACCATTATTATTCTACTGTGATAGATGTGAAAATTACTACAACATAGACCAGTTAAGTAACTTGTCGAAAGCTATACATCTAATGAGAGCAGCCACGAAAATTATTCTGCCTGCTTGAAGGAACTAGTGACCAGACAAATAGTGTACTTCGGGGTCAATAAAGGGAGAAGGAAAATCTCAGTGAACTCACTCGTCTAACTCATGCAGTTTAAGTCACTACATTTCTTTCCCTGGCCGAGGTCCGCCATATGAATCTTTCTGCCACAAACCTGAATATTTGTTTCTCTGTGGATAGCTTTGGTGAAGACACATCCTGAGATACGAAGGCAAGGACCTTGACATGAGAGGTTGGCTTGTAATCAGCAGAGTGCAGAGGAAGCAGTGTGCTTTGCTACACCGTTTTGTCACCCTCCCCTCCAACCCTCCTAGCGCCACCACTGCCACCAGCAGGGGCGACCCTGTACAAAAGCCTGACCTTAGGACTGCACTTGCACAGAGTGCGTAGACACAGAACCATTAAATGCTGTGATTCCAGTCTGTCTTCTGAGATTTTGAATTAGTTTATTCTACAGAATGCCTTCTGAAGCAGTATTTACTAGATTGTGATTTTACCTGTCAGGTGAAAAAAGATACTTATTGATGAGATCATTATTACACTTACATTATTATTACACTTTACCAACACTTCTCAAAGATTGGGTCACACTGGACTCACAAGATCTGCATTATCCTCACCCCTCCTGAAGGCCCTACACCTTCCCTCCCGCCACGATCTTCGTCTCCTGTGATTCGTGTGCCTGCCGTCACTATGTGCAGATTTTCTATATGTGATTTTTCTGCTTTGTTTTTTGAGCCAGGCTCTCTTTCTGTAGCTCAGACTGCCTCAGCATGTGGTTATCCTCTTGCCTCAGCCTCCAGTGCTGGGGTTACCAATGCGCACCACAGCGCTCGACGCGAAATTGATTTTCAATTTAAAAAGACAAAATAAATGAATGGCATTCCATCTGCCATTAGTCTTTCTACTGGCTCCTTTATTGGATTTCCAGTTCTAAACTCTAAACCTTATTTGATGCAGAGCTTTTTCAGGTTTATTAAACCTTAATTATATTTACACCTAGCGGAATGCTTTTCACACCCTCTGTTAAGAATTTTATTCGTGACATGAAGTTGTTGCCCTTGAAATCACCAGACAGTGATGCTTCAAACAGAAAAGCCCAAGAAGTAAGGATGATAGAGAAAAGGAGGCAGAATAAGACTTCAAAAATTAAAAGACAAGCTAAAAAGAGAACAGATTGGAAACCAGAAATACCGGAGTGTTACACACAGCCAGCTATAAGAAATGAACAGGGAGACATGGAACATGAAGTGAACAGGCGGTATTCATTTTATCCAAATAATGTAAGACTCTGACAACCTCACTAACTGTAAAACACTGCGGCATTGATTGGCAGGCATGGCCAGCTTGTGTGAAGGAAGCACGTGAACCGTGCTCTCGGTTGGAGCAGGGGCGGCAGAGTGGCAGGACACCCAGAGCACCAGCCGCCCCTAACCTGCAGCCTTGGGACAGGAGCTGACGGGCAGCAAGGGCGAGGTCACCTTCGCAGCCTCCCTTCCCTGTGTCCCCGCCGCTTCGTCCTATTCCAGCTGAGTCTCATGCGCTTGGTATTGTACACATTGTTAAAATGAAAATTAAAACTGTCATACTTGGGTGGCTGAGGCGCATGTATAATTTATCACCTTCCTTTATACTTAAAAAGAACAACCAGGGAAAAGCAGCTCAGTGCTTACTCACAAATTCAGCACTGCATGAAGCATGCCTCAGCCACATGGAGCAGATATACTGCATACGTTCAGCATATTTATTTCCCTCCACGTGGAACTTTTTTTTAACCCTAGTATGCTTCACTTGAAATATATTCAGTGGCTATAAATATTATATGAAATTTTGAGATCTTTAAAATAACTTCTTCATCACTGATTGACTTATGCTGAAGAACAAATGAGGGTCTACAGTTACATAATAAAATTTTTCAGTGAATATACTGGGCTGTTTCTAGCCATCCGCAGCAAGCCTGGGATTGCAGTTCTATCCTTGAGTGACAGGGGGAAAGAGAACCACTTTAGAATGCACCCAGGTTCCTACCCTTGGTTTCCGGTACGTAGAGACTCGCTAGGGCTAGGGAGACAGGAAGAGACCAGGTTTCTGGTGTGGGGTTCATCGATGCACTTTACTGTCAGATGCATCCATGTGGCACTAGAATTGTGAACAGTGTACTTGTTTACAAATGCTGGTATGTCCCCTTCGGAATCACAGCTGCCGCTTATGAAGCACTACTATACTTATTCCAGACATTGTTGCTCACTCAATCTTATTTAATCCTGGTAACAACCTTGGGGTTCACAAATGAGGGAACTGAAGTAGAGAGGAATTAAATAACTTGCCAAAAAGAAGTGACAATGCTTCCAGTCCTCATGCAGTGGTCCCTCTCCTCTCTGGGGGCTGTGGCCCAGGGCACACACAGACACATCCCCAGTACTCTTCTGTCTGAGACACCCTGGGACAGAGCCGAGTACAATACTAGCAACCTGTGTTGGATTCACAGGCAAGATATGGATGTGAAGGGGCCAGCAATGTCTTGTGTTAGGGTAAACCAAGTCACAGAACTTCATAACAAACAAGGAAAGGTGGACCTCAAAAATCCATCTCAAACCTATCAATACCCTCCCAGTTCCAGCCAACGTCATGCCAACTTCATGACTGCAGCCAGATCCACCCACACTTTTACAATGATTTCATGTCATTTAGATAAACATTTTAACCTTTAGTGCATTTATTATAAAAAAATTTTTACAACACTATTACAGATGAAAATAGGCAACACTTTCCATAGGTTGAAAAACAAACAAAACAAACTAATGTTATTCGGTCTACTCTAATATTGTAAGAGCTTCTTGAACTTAAAAAGCAAGTCTGCTTGAAGTACGTGTTGGAAATTCTTTCAGAGGCAACAGTGTGGCATGTGCCATTTGAACGGAGACCTCCTGCTTAAGTAAACAGGAGAGTTAACAAGAATTAAAAGAAACTTTCCTTCAGCCACTTCACCGTCACTCAGCGCCTTGTGCCTTAGATTATTTACACTAATCAGTGGCTGGCGTCAAGTGAGAAATTCTGGCCTCATCTATTCCCCACCTATTACAAAAACAAAAATATAATAGGTTCCCACACCTTATTCGCACTTGGGACAGGGGAACTTATTCATATGAGAAGGCACCACCTCTGCTCTGTAGCATCCACTCACCGCCAGAAGCACAAAACTGGAGTTTCCAATGATCGCCTGAGACACGTCTGCCTGTTTTCTGACCCTATCTTGCGATTCCTTCTTCTGTAAGGCCAACAGAATATTTATTGCATCACTTTATGTAACACTGGACTTACGGAGCAACCCCAAGTCGAAAATCCAGTACTGGGCACTCTAGTAGTAAGATTAAATATTTTAAGTCTAGGGCTATAGACTATCTTATGTCTGTCGCACTTACACGTGTGTATTTCTCTCGCCACATTGACAAAAGTGACTTTCTCATATGCAGTGATTATTTCCTAGTACCCAAGAGTTAAAACCAGTACTACTGTTACTTTTGTACTTTAAAACTCTAAGTGGAGTATTTGGGGAGAAAATGGGAGGAGGAGAGAAAAACCTGTTTCAGATAACATCCTCAACAAGAGATAATTCTCTGGATTTTCGTTCAGATTCTGCCAGTATCCAGAGATTCATTGAAATAAGATTGCTGTGATACATTATGTTATCATACACCATATCCATTTAGGAAGAAAATACTTCGCCAATAGTTCTTCAACAGAACACATTATGGTCTCTGAATAAATAAGATGGGGAAGACAAAATATTGAAGTATGATATTCTCTTCCAAAGTAATTCATCGTAACAACACTAGGGCTTTTTGGAACTCCATAAATACCATTTTTTGTAACCATGATACTTCAAAGAGCCAAAAGGAAGTCGGACAGACGAAGAGCCCAATATGAAAAACTGCTTTTGGTGCACGACGACAGAGTCCAGAATGGTTTTCAGTATGTGGGCTATGCAAATGAAATAAAAGACTTTCTAGTGACCTCTTCTTAAACTAAACAAGACTTTAAATTACCATAAATTTCCTGAATTATATTCTGAAGTGAGTCAGCGCCAAAGGGCATAAAATAAGGGCCAGAGCTCACAGTAGCCAGCAATCTAACAAATAAAGTGGCCTCCTCAGGAAAAGCGGAGGGATCGCAGGTTCACTGCCAATTCACCCAACACCCAGTTCCCTTCACTGCAACACAAATGTACCAACTTGTAAAATGTCATGAGAGCTACGAGGGGATACAGCACAGAGGCTGTTTGCAGAGTTTTGTGATCTAACATGCTGGTCACACAGCCACTCTAGAATCACAATATGAGGTGGGATCCATTCGTTCATCTACCCAGGATGCACTGAACACCTATTCTGTGTCGGTCTGCATTCTCGGGGCCTCGAGGGAAGCAAAGAATAAAAGTTTCTGTCTTCGTGGGGCGGGATGCAAATGGGATGCATCAGAGTGATGATGGGTGATAAGGCACAGAGGCAAATGCAGTCCTGGCGCCTGCAAACTCCCTAGGTGTTTGCTCCAAGAAGGTAGCCCAGGAATAAAAATGACAAGGTCAAAGGTGTCAGTCATTAGGACATCTGCGAGGAGTCCTCGAGGCCAGGGAAAAGCAAGGGACGGCTGCAAGGTGCGAGGAGCAGCAAAACTTAGCAAAGGAAGGAGAAATTAATTTTGACTATGGAATGGAAGATAGCATCACAACAAAGACGACATCAGGCGGAAACTCTGGAAGAGGGAGTCAGGCAGAGAGATTTGCCCAAGGGAGGAGCCGTGTGACAGTGTGACATCGTGTCATCTTCCCCCACCCCGGACCAGCTCAGGTTCCGGTGGATTATCGCTACCTCACCAACACTGCTTCTTCCCGCCATGGGCTCCCCTTAGGCTTTTCTCTATCCCAGAACACTGTGGTCATCAGCGCTGCTTTCTCCTGTTTCTGAGGGCAGTTCCTGGGACCCCATAACTCATCTATTTTCTGGCCTGACTTAATTTAATACAAATACAAAGTGAATGAAATAGGTTTTCTCTTAAGCATCCCGGGTTAGCATCTGACCCAGACTCCGATCTCTCCTCTTGTCTCACACCCCTTCCGCCACGGTCCCCCAGTCTAGCAGACATTTAGAGAAAACTAGAACAGCTCCGAGTGGACACCCATCTTGCTCCAGCTTCCCTCCTGAGTTTCTGAGCTCCTCACCCACCCAGCTTTGCACCTCTCAACCCAGATGCCTGGAGAGTTCGTGCAGAGAATGGGCGTGGATGTCAGGTTTATATTAAGCTATGACAGTTACATGGCCTTAAGGTCATCCAAATGTGCACAAGTGTTCAGGACACTGGGGGCCAGAGAAAGATGGATAGAAGTCAGGAAGAAAGGAACATGGGTATAGGAAGGAGAGCTCACCAGAGCCCCAGCAGCCCAAGCATACAGCAGCTAAAGTGGTTTGCAGTCTGCAGTCATCTTGGGCACTCTTTAAAGGCTGTTCCAGCACAATTAAATGTAAGCCTCTGAAGTAAGGCCCAGGTGAATATTTCCACTGGCTACTGCGGCTGAGAACCATGGAGAACAAGAGGAAAACCACATGGGTAGATTTATGTCAGAAACACAGTTCAAATGTAACTGTCCTTCCACACACACACAAACACACACATGGCTCACACACCAATACAGGCACTGTGGAGGGGCAGGACTGGGATCTACAGCCTGTCATGTCCCCTCCCAGGATATCAGTGTCCTCAGATGAAACGTGAGGTCACAAGCTAGAGAAGCTCACAGGGTCCCTCCAATTCTAGACCCCCATGGGTACAGGCTCAGATCTTCTGGAAGTTCAGGGAGGCTGACTCTGAGGGAAGATGGGGATCAAGAAGAGAAGAAAAGGATCAGGCTGAGCCAGTGGTCAGCCTGGCAGACAGAAGGCAGGAGCGTGTGATGCGTGCGTTAAAAGACCTTCCAGGAAAGGCAGGTCTGAAGCAGGATCTAGGAAGGATCCGAGAAGGGAGAAAATCCGGGGTGAGTGGAGGAGTGATGAGACCTGCCAAGGGAAGCACGAGTGGGTTGGGAGGGAAAAGATGCAGTTAGATGGGTGGTTGGAGGTTTGAATGGCAAGAACACACAGCAAGCAGGATACGAGAGCCAGGAGGTCAGAGCAGTGGAGACGCCACAGGAGGCCCACGCTGCTTGGCCAACCGTGGGAATCCAGAAGAAAATCAGGCTGAAGTTTCTGAGTGAGACTGCTTGAAAGGGAGTCTGGGTTTCTGGTGGTGGGCGGAAGGATCCCCAAGGGCCTTCCAAGCAGCAGTTAGCAGGCTTTCAGAGCTACCAAGACCACGGGAGATACAAGCACACAGCTCAGCACAGATCTTATTTAACAGGAACAGTGCTTGTAACTGTTTACATATCTGTTCTTTCCTGTTGGCCTTGGCTGAAATCCTTGCTGAACTTGGGTCAGGCCATCTCCGTTGCTTCAGGCCATCATACTGTTCTGTTTACTATCTGTTAGACTTTTAGGTGGACAGCATGGAAAATGTTCTGTTTGTGACCACAAGCACATCCCTGGGAAATGCCCACTCTGCTGGTATTTGGCTGATTTGGGCAGCCTACCTTGGCTAGCCCACTGCTTTGCAAGCAAGAGGATGATCTTTTCCATCTCCAACATTTATATGACGTTAACCACAGCAAGCATCTCAGTGAACAGTGAATAAATTGGTACTGAAACTGATGTACTAAATATCTAAAAACAGAATTACACGTGTCAGTCAAATTCAATGTACTATAGAAGCAAAGTTTGGGAAGAGCAAACTTTTACTAGAATTAATATAGTTTTTCAAGTAAACGAGTCACAAGCTGACTGTCTCCTACCTTCCACATGCACGGTCATGCAGTCTTTAAGTTTTTTCTTTTTTTGTCACTTTTACCACCTGTGAGTACCATGATACTGAGGAACTCCCTCACCAGGGAATGAGCTATGAGCATGCTGAAGAATGATGCATTAATGTATAAAAAGCAATTAAAGTATAAGGTACAGCTATGACTAAAATCCCAAAGATGTACAAGGTAAAATACAAAACAGTGACACAGGAGAGGGAGGCATGCATGCTAAATGCCAAAAGAGAGGAAGCTGAAATAAAAGCGTATCTGTCACTTCTTTGGCATCAGTGAAAGGGCATGTTGGAATATTGAATGCGCATGTGAATAGGGCCATGGCTTGTAATAATCATTGATAATGGATGATGGTAATCAGAACTAGAAATATAGGGGGGGAGAACAGAATAATTTCGTAGAAGTAAAATTCCTGTATTTTTTGCATGCATTCTGTCATGGCACTTGTAGGTTTTTACTGTGAAACCTTTATGTGCCGGGTTCAATTTTTCTACATGTGAGCAATCACGTGCACAATGTTAGGAGTGCATTTTAAAAATGTAGTCACAGTGTCAAATGCATTGTTTAATTTTGTCACTGTGGAATGCTTTTAATAGCTGAAAACTACCGTTTACTCCGTAAAGCTCACAGGAAAATCCAGCAGAACGTTTTAAGAAAGTGAGAATGGTCTACTTAAGAATCGTTTGTTAAGAGGCTACTAGTGATATTCAACTTTAGTTCAGTCAAAGAATAGAGTTTTTATTTTACTTAATTGTAATTCTACTAAGTTTCAGTGGCTTCAAGTGGCTACCATATCAGGCAGCAGAGAACAAGCAGGTGTGGAATGTCTACATGCTTTGATTCGTTGAGACCTAATCTGTGTTTGTATTTTCAATTACACTACACACACCTCAGTTTCATCATCTAGAATGAGAGTGTGTGTAGACTACCTGATTGCTAACATTCTTCAGTGCAAACCTTTCTGATTCTCTCCCTATCTCAAATATCACACTCTTCAGAAGTAGTTTCACTTCTCTCAAAGATCTACACAGGAAATCTATTAATATGAGCCATTAGTAGCATCAATGACAATAATACTGTACATTTTTTTATTAAAAATTTTGACAATTAAAGCTGTGCATGGTGGAGCCTGACTGTAATGTCAGCACTCACCGGGCTGAGGCAGGAAGATCACCAAGTTTTCAAGGCCAGCCTGGGGTATAATAGGGACTTAAAGGTCAATATGAACTACATATGGAGATTGTATCTCAAAAAAATTTTTTTAATCTTTTGGTAATCAGTATTATCACAACTACTTTTCACACAGTTGGCAGAAGGTATTTTTTTGCAATACCATCTTTGCACAATGTAATCACATCAAATGTATTACGCACACTTTGTCTTGATGGCTGACCCGGCTTTTCCCTCTACCCTGGAGAACTGTTTAGAAAGAAGGGTGTCTCCTTCAATTGGCATTCCTCCTTCTGGTAGACCTTTTTGCTAGAGAGGCACAGATTTGCTCCAGAGACCAGTGTCACTGATTCAAGTGTCCCGATAGCTCACCATGTACCCGGTGTCGTGTGAAGGGATTTATTTATATTTTCATTTGTGCCTCCCAAATTCTGTGATGCAGATACTGTTCCAATCCCTGCTCAATAGATTTATGATGAACAGGCAAATGAAAAAGTGGAAGACTTGGTCTTCCTTTCCTGCAGTTTGCCTTGCCCGTTGCAAAGAAGTATTTATCAGGAGCCTTTTCTACAATGACCAGGTCTTAGCTGCAGTTTCTCTTCATTGCAAAACCTATGTAACTACCTAATGTTTGTAGCAACTAAGGGTTAAAAGACTAATGCTTAGAGGCTACAAAGAATCCAGATTACGTCACTGGACTGGGCTGGAACTAATTGCCTACTCTGTTTTCCAGTGCTGTTTATTCTCACAGTTGTCTTAATGAACGAAAGTACTGCTAATTCTTGGTCCAGTACTTACTGCAATCCAACACAGTTACTGCAGTTTAGAGCTACAGTTTATTTTGATTTTTATTTGGATGCCACATTGTTTTTTTTAAATTTTTATTTTAAAGAGAAAAACATAAAACGAATTTTCAAAACCATATAATAGGAGAGTAACAATGGTTTATATATCATGTATTGTTGTTATCTTTGAAGTAGTGACTCAGAGTATAAAATATAGGCACGTTTTTGTTTTAATACACTGGTCAGAGTCTAATGCATTGCCAATTAAACAGTTCATATGTTTTCATGAAAACCTACATCCCAGGAGTACACATGATTAGCTTCTGTAAGAGCCTCCTGCTACCCTGTGCAGGCTGCCACCTGCGGGGGACAGCCAGACCCCAGCCCCTTCAGGCTCGTGGGCTGGGGAACAGGAAGAGCCAGTGTCTCCCCTCACCCCCTTAAGCAGCCAACTGACCTGGAGAAACACAGGCTACGATGGTAGCTATGCAGATGAAATGCAATTTGATGCCTGTGGTGTTTGGTGTTTCACTGACCTTGCATGTCTAGGGCCGGTGGTCTGATCATCTATTCAGAAGATAATGGTATGCAGTGGGGCATCTATGGGGGATCTCCTTCTGAAGGTGGTAGCCATTAATTCCCTATTATCTTGAAGTGTTGTATCATTTTCATTATTTTGTTGAATTGGGTTTTATTCTGTTTTGTTTTGTTTGATTTTGTTATATCTGATGACATGAGCAGCTATTTCAAAGATAGCAAGATATACTATGGTAGCTATTTTGGATTCACTATTGTCTTGTTTTGAAGTCCTTTATTACCTTCATTGTTTTGTTTTTATTGGTTCTATTTGTTCTGTTTTGTTTTATTTTTACTATGTCTGAAGGTATCTGCAGCTATTTTAAAGACAATAAGAGGCATTATAGTAACCACTCTTGATTTCCTTGTTTTGAAGTCCTGTGTCACTTACACTGGTTTTGATTGGCCTTATTCTGTTTTATTTTACTTTGTTTTATTCTCTTTAAAATATATAAAAAAGATCTTCCTGCTAGTGTGTAAGTGTCTCAAGGACAGAGATTTTGTCTGGCTTCCTTGCCTCTTCCTGTGTCCCCCAACTTTAGACCAGAGTCAAGCACGTAAGTACACAGTGAGCATTTGTCAAGTGACTGAGTGAAGTTCCAAATACTCACATAAGTTTGCTCTGTTCCTCAGCCCCATTGGCTTTTAGACAACTTCACCTCCTTTCAAAAATGCTTTTATTGTTTATATAAAATCCTGAAGTGACATGGGACAAAAGGCATACACACAAAATTTGAAAGGTTAAAAATTCTTAAAATTCTAATTATTTAACTAGAGTAAGATGTTCTTGTGAAAATTTTCCAGTTCCTATCCAGAGGTGCGTGTGAGAATTACCTGGAAGAGCCTTCCATTTATTTATCTTTTTGGTATTTTTTTCTATTCTCTTCGTTTTATTTTTACTGGTACATAGGTGTGATGCAGAGTGAAGACTTGCAGGGTGTGGTGAGAAGTTGGTGCACACACCTGTCACCCTTAATCCTTTGCATTCCTCCCCTAGAAGAGGAGGTTTGGTTCTTAGTGGAGACTCTCAGAGTTCAACAGACCTGGAGTAGTCTAAAAATTTAGGTTTTCAGAAAGAATCCACGGTCCTTTTCCTTCACTTTTTTTTTTTCCTTTTTCAATCAACTTTACAAATAAGTTAGTTAGAATAAAGAGAAGCATTAAGCAAGTATGTGTAGATATAGGTGTATAAAAAAGGAGAGAAACAAGAAAGAAAAGAGAATGAGGAGAAAGAGGGATTTTAAGGAACTGGCTTGTATATCAAGGAGGTGTTGCTCGTAAGTTTTAAGTCTACAGGGAAGAATGATAGGTTAAAAAATCCCAGCAAGAACTCAGTTGTAGTCTTGACTCCACAGACAGGAAATCTGGGTGCAGAATTCCTGACCCTTTAGGGAAACCTCAATCTCTTCCTCTGAGACCTTCAACTGAGGCCCATCAATATGATAGAGTGTAATCAGTTACGGTTCTCCCAAAAAACTAAACAGGATGTGAGAGAAGATAGCAAGGAATTTGCCTTTCTCTGTCTCTGTCTCTATCTCCCTCCAGATATATACATATATACTAATTATAAATTAATAATTGTAATTAGACTTGATTTTAAGGAATTGATTCACATGATTATGGAGGCTAAGAAGTTCCTGGATGTACACTCAGCAAGTTGGAGAACCAGAGTAGTTGATGTATAATTTGAGGCTCAGAAGAGACCAAGCCAAGATGTCAGCTCCAACCTGAACGCTGGAAGCCTAGATCCAAGAAGAAGTAAGGTAGAGTCCCAGTAGGCATTCCTGCTCAAGTGATTAGCTCTATTAGAAGGAAATCAAGTACTTTTTACAGTGATAAGAAGAAAGATACTCAAGGGCATCTCGGAAAACAGCAAGTTTTTTGGGAGAACCTACCACCAGTTCACAGATGCAGAAGTGTAAACCTTTTACTGAGAAGACAGCCCTTGGTCCTCTTGCCCGAGAAGGCCCTCTCAGGGAACTGGTTCCCTAATGATGCATTTCACCCTACTTAGTAGGAAGCTGTGTGAGTGAAACCAAAGGTGAATTGAAAACCTCAGGAAATCAGAGGTGCAGGAACTTGGAACTTCTACAGAAGAAAGCTGCAATTAAGAACAGAGCCAGCTCAGAGAAAACCATGAATGGGTGCTGCCCAAACCATTAAAAAGTCATATTTTACCATCCTGTGCTTTAGATGCCAACCATGGAGCCATAGGACTCAATGGGTGGCTTGTTGGGTTTGGGTCTTGCTTTGGTCTGATTGTTTTTGTCTCCCATTTCTCCTTTTTGGAATGAGAATGCTTGCCCTCTGCCATTGTGCCTTGGGATTATGTTCCCTTGCTTTTGTTGTTCTGGTTCTGGTTCTTGATTTGCTTTTATAGGGGTTCACAGCAAGGAATTTGCCTGGAATCTCAGAAGACATTTGGACTTTGAAAAAAGTAACTGTTGAGACCTTAGAGAAGGGATTGTACTATTTGGGGTTGTACACAAGATACCTGCATTGTGCTAGGCAGAATTATGAGCTTGCTATTGTCTTTATGTTGAGACAGATGTGGGTGAAGAAGGTGTCTTTGGATGTGAAGTTAACAATGAGTGACGTGTCATGGTTAAGATGGCATTCAACTAGTGTAGCCTTGGATTCACATGTAAGATTAGCAGCACATACTTCGGACATGTCTGGGTGGGTCATGGAGGCATCACCTGGGGGTTTATGTCAGGTCCTTCAACCTTGCTTTCCAGCACTCTTTCCCTGTTTTGCTTCCCAAAAGCAAGAAGTAAATACCTGCGCTCCACCATTCCCTTCTGCCATGATACTTTGCCTGGAGCCAGCCAACCATGGACCCAATGAGACTACGAGCCGAGTCAAATTTCCTTTCTTTCTTTGTGAGTGTTGGGTATTGTTTCACTACAGCAGGAGCTCTGACTAAAAGAGAGGCAATCTGCCTTAGTCACACAACCACACAAGTGTTATCCTCAGCCCCAGAAGCGCTCAGTGTAAACGCCAAGGTTAATATTTGACCAAATGTCTGGACACCTTGCAGCCCAGGAGAGCTGACCCATACACTTAACTACCAACAGAGTTCTTGTGCGTTACTCAGAGTCTGTTTGTTTAAATGCCAGTCACGCCTGAAAAGTACCAGTGTAATAACATCTGATTTGGATACAGACAACCGGGCACCCTAGCCTCACCAAGCTGTTCCTTAAACTTAACCATTGCAACCAAATACAGTATACACAAGGTAAAATACTCATTTTGAGTGTATTTTGATGAGTTTTGAGACATTTGAAAAATGTTTCAAGACACAAAAAATATTTCTAGATGTAGGAAATTTCTTCTCATGTCTTTCTCCTGGCCCTTCAGCCGCTCATCCATGTGCTGTCACCACCACTGAGTTTCTCTATTCTAAAACCTTCCATAAATTGACATGTGTAGGATGACTGTGTGTGCCTCCCCTCTTTCCAGGTTATTTTCGATGTTTGTTTACCATGCTAATAATTTTTAAACACATGCCACATTAAGTACATTCCCATTGTTGGGCACCATTGTCACTGTCCATTTCCAAAACTTTTGTTTTTCCCAGCTGAAACTGTAAACCATTAAACACTAATTCTTTTTTCTTTCCTCCTGATCCTGCCAATCAGCGTTCTGCTTTCTCTCTGTATGAATATAACTACCCTAGTTATCCTCCATAGGAAGCATGTGTCAGAATGTCCTTCCTTTTTAAGGCCAAATAATATTCCATTGTATGCATACACCACAATGTGTTTATACATTCCTCTCTTGATAGGCACTCATCTGCCTGTAAAACAATGCTTTTCAGATTCACACATCATGTTTCAACTCTCTATAATTATTTCCCCAAATAATTTTTATGATTTTCAAAATCTGCTAGCCAAATTAATCCTGAAATAATCAAAGTTGGAAACAATATTGTGTCAGATTTTGCTGTGTGTGTATTTTTTTTCTTTTTTAGTCTTACTGTTGGCCAGATGAATTACTACTGTTTGTCAGTACTGAGAAATTTCTGTCCTTTGGGGGTGTGGTGCACGATAAGGGCAAAGATGGATCATAGTAATAATTTACAGATTATAGCACTGACCAATGACAGCACCCAGTGTCATGCTGCATGCCCTATAATCCTCTCAGTCACCCTTTGGTAAATTAGTGTCTCCACAGTACCAGTAAGAAGCCCTAGACTGTGGAGGATTAAGCAGTGATTTGCCCGAGCTTCCATAGTTGGCAAGTGGTGAGAGCATCGTCTGAACCTAATCCCTGGGCTGCAGGTCCGGTGCACACAGCACCTAGCCATTTATGTGCAGGCCGCAGAAAGTGCTCCACAACAACACAAGAGCTCAAGGAACTTGACACCTTCAGGTCTGAGAGTTCTGACATCCTGCAGGAAGCCTTCTAAGATGGGTCACAGTTATGCCAAATTAGCATGAGGAACTAACTGGTCGATGATGGGAAACAACCTGCCATGTGTTGAATGTGTACCACATCCAGGGCTCTGTGCTAGGCGTCTGCCTCCATGAGATTCTTCAGAATTAACCGCAGCCTTTAAGTTAGTAAGGTGGACCTGAGAAAGCTGCAGTGACTTCTGCACCGTTCGCAACCAAGCAGCAGGCAGAGCTCATCAGCAGCTTTGCCTAGCTGTGTGGAACCTGCCTTTGTCATCTTAGCCTGATGTCTGCCTGACCGTATTCCAGGAAGACACGGAATGGACATGAGAATAGCGACCCCATGGGACAAGGGACTGCAGCAAGAGTTGAATTGTATTTTTGTGTAAATATACTGAAACCAGCTTGATTTACAACTTATGGACGACTTGCTATGAAAACTTACCTACTTGTTTTTAAAACACATCTCCCTCTGCCCGGAATTCTCTGCTCGTGCAGGACGTGGCTTTGGCTCTTTTGGCCTGGTCCATCCAGGGACCATTTGTGAAGTGTTGCTTCTTATTGAACGCCCAAAGGAACTGATGATATGAATCATGGCGAAGAAAGAACAAGAATGTGAGATTCATGCTGTACTTTAACTAAAGCTTCTTAGACAGAACTTACCTCGAGAGCTTTGGTGTCTTCACGGCTTCCTATAGAAACTTTTCTGAGCCATCTCTGAGGGCTTCATTTCTTATTCCTCATAATACTGTTGTTGGATTCCAGGACGCCTGTGTTCACTTCAAAAGAGAGTCTGGGTGATTTCCTATTTCTGCAGTTCAGGACAGTGTCAACCAGTGTGTTGACAGGAATCACCAGACAAGGGAGTCAGGCAGTCAGTCATCAGCCTGAAGCATTTGAGATGCTGTACAGTGCTGACATCTGCATCACCAAGCACTCTGTCCTGGAAGAATGGATTAATCAGTAGGAGTTTCATTGAGGCTCCTGGTTAAGCCACTATTGTGCTATAGAAAGGCATCTGTGATACAAGGCTCTACCACTCAGATAAAATTCTATTCAATTACTAATTTCTTAGGAAATGCTTCTGTCTTAGATGATACTGAGAAAAGAGAACCTTTGGACAACGTTTGTGGAAAGGTAAAAATTTACAAACTTTGTTTTTGAGAATTTAGTGATTCTTTTGGGAAACAAACACCAAGTTTTATACATTTTCAAATATGTTTGATATAGTGTCCTAAGACTA
Source organism: Cavia porcellus (assembly GCF_034190915.1). Taxonomy (NCBI): domain Eukaryota; kingdom Metazoa; phylum Chordata; class Mammalia; order Rodentia; family Caviidae; genus Cavia; species Cavia porcellus. Next base: position 77,618,481 of record NW_026947490.1, read on the forward strand.
CCACTTTTCTCAGGATATTTCAATTCTGCTGAAAACAACTTTCCAAATTTTATGCATTTTTTCCAGCTGAGAGAGATACATACTGTTGCCCATCACAAGTGATAACAGTTAAAATAGCAATTCAACTTAAAAACCATTTTATATTTTTAAAAAGAAAAATAAAATCATATAACTTATTGCCTGAATTCCCTCTTATGTTTTTCAGTGGAATATCACATCTTCTAGACAAAAGTCAATTACATTTTACTTGCTTCCCCCAGACTAAGTTAGTGACAATTTTAAATATATAAACGTATATTCACGGTGCCTGTCACTATGCTTTCCACAAAGTAGCTGCCATGGCAAATTCCTTTAGCCACAAAACTAGACTTACTTCATGGGCTGAACTGTGAAATATTTCTTTTAATTGTCTTATTTTATATAATAGTTTCTTTACTACAAAAATGCAGTTTTTTGGAGAAAAATATGCCAAACTGTTGAAAACAATGTAAACATGAAAATCAAGAGTTTGTTATTAATAGTAGGGTCCCTTTATCTTCAAAAACAGAGAGATTCCAGTTGCACTGCCTCAGATATGCCACGAAAAAAAGGTAATGAAGTTCAGTCTTTTGTGTGATTCCCATCCCCAGTTTCAGAATTTGTTCTTCTTTACTGCATACCTTTTAAAAGAAGGTCTGATCTCAGATACATTTGCTTACCAAACAGCTGAACCACAGCAGTGACAAAACATAAACAAGAGTATTTCCAAAACTCATTTGCCTAGTAGCAAAATGAAACAGAAAAACTCAGGCTTATTTTTTTTTTCTGCCATGTGTGTGACTGATCACCAGGGAATGCCACGGTTAACTGAAGCATTTCTAAAGTAAGGCAGTCTAGGCAGAGAGAAATGGAATAAATTTATAACTCCACCCCAGGAGTTTGTCTGGCCAACATGCATTCTTGGTATAACCTGGGTTTCTAATTCACTCCAGATTTCAGGCAGCTATAACTTGGGCTGGGTCTCAGGAGTAGTGACAGTGGGTCATCAGCCCTGCAGGATGCCAAGTGTCAGGATGGGGAGCGCTCTCAAGTTAGGTGCATGTAGACTAGGTCATCAGGGCAAGAATTAAGTGACAGGAAGTTAGCTGTGGGAAAAATCAAAGCTAGGGACGTTAGAAAGCCTTCCAGGGTGAGTAGGAGCCAGGGAAAGGAGCTCTGTGTGCAAGCTGCCTTTTGAGGGACCTCTGCCCACTTTGTCCTCCACCTTGGAGAGTGGATGTGGTCACCATGGTAAAGATAAGGCAAGCAGCTGGCACTCTTATACATGATTGAAAAAAAATATGGAGAACAGCAAAGATTTCTCCTTTTGCATCCTAACAAGTTCACATCATTGTAAAATCTTAGGGGAAAAAATCCAAACATTTGGAGATATCATATACTAACATGAGCAGAGAGTATGTTCCCAAAGATTTTGTACATGTAAATGGATCTGTGATCCTTCAGCATCGAAAGGAAACCTTGTGCTAGTTAGAAACAATACATGAAAGTCAAGCTAAATAATATAGTTAGACAATAACTATTAATGTCTAGCTTCATTTTTCTGGCACTCTTTGAAAAATTTTCTTCTCTTGAGAGTAGATCTTGTTCTGTTCACTTTTTAGTCAAACTGTTAGTTACTTTTGAATATTGAAAACCTGCAGTGAACAACCCACAAGCCACTTAAACCTTGACTTGGTTTTCTCATTTCTACAGCGAATTCCTTGGCCTAGAAGGTTTCTAAGTTCCCTTTATACTTAGCTTTTCGAGTCTGAGCAGTGTAAATACAAGGCTGTGCAGACACCCTTAACATTAAACAGTAGACAGGAAACTGTCTTCTCAGGCTTAGTGATGCAGGATCTAAAAGGAGATTCAGGGGCACACTGGAAGTGCCAGCTGGAAGTCTGCTTCAGCCCTGCCAACCAGGGTTATCCCAGGGACAGGGCTTGATGCCTGGCTGGGGCCAAGGAAAAGCTTCCTCTCAAAGAAGAAGGAAGGAAAGACACGGAAAGTAGCGAGGTAGAAAGCCCTGGCATCTGGTCCTGGCTAGGCATCCCACGGGTGGAGGTGGGACAGAGCTGAGATCTAACACTTCCAGCTCTTCATTCATCCCCCACAATTGTGTCCCCACATCCCCAGTGTCATTCTTAACAATAAGCAAATGGGCAGACAAAAAATAGCTTTTAAGTCTCCTTTGTTTATTTAACTGACACATAAAAATTGGACATATATATGAGATATCATACACTGTTTCAATCCATACATGCATTGTATAATGAACAACTTTTTAAAAATACACATTCACTGACTTCCCAAACACCATGACAGGTACCTTTAAGGAGTGATGTCATAAGAACCACATATTGGAGGAGTTTTACACATTCAAATACAGCGATTGGTTAGTTTACTATGTTAAATCACCTGTAAACATTCTTTCAACATAACTGAAACAGTCAAGTGACATATCACTAGTGCTCCTGTTTAATAAAAAGAAAATTTCACTTGCATGCAAAACAAAGGGTTCATAACCTAGGAAACAAAAAAATTGCTGTTGTTTTTGCTGAGCAATTAAATTATCTGTTTACAGCTAAGCATGGTGGCACACTCCTGTAATCCCAGCACATGGGAGGCTGAGGCAGGAAAATTGTTGCAAGTTTGAGATCAGCCTGGGCTTCAGAGTGAGCCCAAGGCCAGCCTGAACTGCATAGCGAGACCCTTTCTCAAAAAGACAAATAAATAAGTAAGTTACATTTTTCCCTCTTTGAAATGTTTAATTTTTCTATAGTACAAAAAATTTAAAAGAATTAACAGCAAATGAGTCTTTGAGACTCTGAGTCACAAGGAGGACTTTATCTGTAACCCTTCGTGCCTTCAAAGACTCTGTGAAATGGCTTGACACTAGAGTGTGTGTTCATGTTAGCCGGTCTGAGCGTGGGCCAGGCTTCCGGTCTCCATGTCCAGCATGTCTCAGCAGCAAGGAGGGCCGTCATGTGCAATGTAAATCACGGGACAGACCAGTAATAAAGAACACAGGAAGAGTAGCTTTGCTCCATGAAATCCACCTTATTATAATGTGACTGCGTTCCAGTTTATAAGCTCAGAGTGCGCTGGGATGTGAACACTTTTTGTTTCCTTTTAAATCTACATTAATATTTGGCTCAGTGCTCACAGGAAACCAACTCAGCACCAAAGGTGCAATTTTTCTTCCAGAGGCGAAAATCAATTTAGCTCTTTGGCTTTAGTAAATGGTAAGTTATATATGCTCAGTTGCCAAAATTCCCTCCAATTATAGGTGTACATGACTGAGAGTTCCAGGGGGAAAAATACACACATAAAGTCTGCCTTTCAGATTCTTGGAATTAGAGTTTTGAAGAAAAAGAACAAAGTACACCTAAAACCAGAAAATTTCAGCCCTCAGCTATAAAACCAACTGATTGTTACTTGTATTATTTTTAAAGGTTTATGCTTTTTCTCTAATAATCCTTTTCCTGTATTAAGTATTTCTAAACTCTTTGCTGAAAAACAAATTTGTATTTTCCACTGACTTGCTAGGAAGATTTTCTAAACAAGGCTTATTGATCAGTAATGTCTCATGATTTTCTAAAGTCATCTTCCAATTAAACTGAAAAAATTATAATCCAATAAGAAGCATTTTTCCAATGTTTACTGTTCATGTCACATACAAATACATATGTACACAGGCATGCCCATACATATACACTAAATTAATATTTCAGAAATGAAGAAAAGGTGTCATATATGAAAGGCATCAATGTATGGCTGAAACAATGCAGACACATAAATCATGAAAAATTGATCTTTAGTCCTACTTTGGTCATTTATGTTGTAAATATAGAGCCATGTTTTCCTATTTGAGTTGCTATTTAGTATCCTGTGTTTTCCTTAACATTAAGCAGTCCTGCCCTCATTGGCCAGTTCAATTACAGTGTTCAGTGCCCTTCCCTGACTGCCTAGTATCTGAAAGACTACCTTGCCATTTTTGAAAGAAATATCTCTTTGCTTTGGGGATAAGAACTTATCAGATTCTACCTTTTTACGAGAACAAATGTCCTAGTTGAACTGTGTTAGTTGGAATTGTGTGTGTCATGCTTTGATTACAGAGCGTCCATTGGATCAAAGTAATTTAAGATATCTGTATTCTGTCTCAGGCTGCATGTCAAACATGAGCACAAACGGAATACCACTCTCTAGGACTCCATCAAACACCAGACACTGCTGGAAGGGAGCAGAGACCTACCACACGTCTCACGAGACAAACCTTCCTGCCAGTTCATTCCATGCACGAGTTCTTTCCCACCTGTGCGAGCTTCTACTTATTTTTATGATTTCAAATTTCAGGTTTACTCTTGGACAGAAAACTGAAACCCAGTTGTAACATAATGGTAAATAATGTTACTAAGCCCTATACAATTTGCTCCTTCTATATAGACTGTTTTTAGGGCAATTAATTCCCTTGCTTAAATCCAGAGACTGAGAACAACTAGTCTACTGAAAATAAAATGAAACCTCTAAGACAAAATATAGATGTGCCCACTTTTCTCTTTGTGTTTTCTTCCTGATAGTATAGTGTCTCATTTTTCCACCAAAAATTGTGCCTCACGACACCCGGTTTGGATATCAGTTAAAATGGTCATCACATGGACAGCTCACAGCTGCGGAGAGGCCTGCTTTCCACACCGAGAAAACTTCTGATGCTAAAGAATCTTTAATTACCTCGATGACCTGAGGTGAATCACCTAGACACTGCCTTTCATTTTTAATCCAAGAACAATATCAGCATATTCCACTAGGTCTCTGAGGCATAGTATTCAGAATTGGTTGCTAAGGCATTTTCTAAATGTGCAATACTCTAGAGAGTGTTGATGTGTTCTGAATTCCCTGTGTTACCCTTAAAGATAAAAATCTGGGGGTGGGGAATGCATAGTTCATGGGGGATCAATACAGTGCAGAGATTTCTATTCCTGAATCTCTGGTAAATGAGATCCATAGACCCATGTCAGGCTCATATCTGGACTGAGTTGTGTGAAGCACAGATTATCTTCCTTTGTTTAGGTCTTTTTCTAACTTTTATTTACTTGGGGAAAAAAAGATAAAATTCAAATTACTCCTTTTTTATTTGATTAGGATAGCATCTCTAGGAAAACATGAGAGGATTGGTTATAAATAACACTAACAATCTGGGCTTAGGGTTATAATAATAACACATCTACTCAGCAGTGAACTATTTCAAAGTGCCTTCACGTCAACATTGTCTTAGTTGAATATTACCATATTTTTGTAAGGAGAGTATCATCCTAAATTGTAGAAGAAGGACCTGATACAATGTTTTCCAGAGCTACCAAAAAGAAATGACAAGTTCAAACCCATATTTTCTCTTCTGCACGGAATTTATTCTTTTATTACACGTTTTCTAATATAGACAGGTTATACCCAGCTGTAAACCATGATTGGATGGAACCAAGACAGAGTAGAAAAGAAGGAAATGAAAAAAAAAAAAGCAAGCTCAAAGGAATTTACTATTTTAAGCCAAATTCAGGATGCAGTACTTTTGCCTAGGAAGTGAAAGAAGCTGTTTCCTCAAGAATGATTTTAGTGTCTAATCAATTAAAATTAACCTAGTTAATTAATTAGTCTCCACAATATCATTTTGGGGAGTATTGTTAATTCCCAGGAAAAACGATGACTTGGTGATGATACCAGCCAACAAGTCAACTGACTTGCACCCTTTCTCAAAATTTTAGGGATTTGGGGAGTTAATTTTCAGACGTATATTATGCATTAGTTTTTATTTTTTCAAGAAGCTTTAGTCTAGTGGGTGAAGGGAGGAAATCAAATAAATAAACACTATTCTAATACAATAAGTGTTATACAGTAACAAAAGATGGCAGCAAATCTAGAAAGAAAGAAGATCACTAAGCTAAATTAAGCCATTACGTGCACTTACTGAGAGCTCAGGGGTGGAACAAAGCGAGTCTGGCCACCTAAGCAGAGGCTCTAGTAGTTGTGGGTGGTGAGTGGATGAACAAAGAGAAGGGAGAGAGAGATAGGCAGGGTAAGAGGTGAGAAGAGTTACACCCTGAGAGACCTCTGTGGATGCTACGGAAAGGTGATTTATTTATTTTTGGTGCTGGGGTTAGAACTCAGGACCTCACACTTGCCAGGAAGGTGCTTATGCCACTGAGCTAAATCCCTATCTATCACTTTGCACCTTACACTGCAGAAACCTGCTTCAGTGCTGAGCAGAATTTCAAGCAAAAGGCAAAAAGACAGAATTTCCTCCATGTAGCTCAACTTCTGGTTTTATGTAGCGTATCTTTGAACTTTTGAAATAATATAGGGGAATGATCATAACACATTACACCAGGCTTTTTTGCATCGTACAGGGATCGCAGATCAAAAGGAATTGCAGGACTTTAAGACCTGGTGTTTCTTCTCTCTTCCTTTTTCTGTAAAATGCCAACATCATACACCACTATAATGACAGGACAGACATCCGATAGGACTCCTTACTTTACAGCAGAGCTAGATTGAATTAATCATCAGAGTTTGGGGCTTTTGGAGAGAAAAAGAATACTGAAATTCAGCCAAGGAGTTCGATGTCTGAACTTCAAACTTGCTTGCCATAAATTTATTCCTAAACCTCAAGAAAGTGTCAGAACAGTTCCTGTTCTGAGTGTTTCAATGAGGAGCTTTTGTAGTCTCATTAGAAAACAATGCTTGTTTAAAGAATTCACTTCAGATAAATGAGAACAGCCTTCAGTTGCCACCAGCTGCACTAACATTCTTGGGTTATTTTCATGTCATTTTTAAGGAAGAGGAAAACATAAAAAATAAAATATATCCTCGCCTAAAGGGTTGGACTTCCTAGTTTGCAGTGTGGTGATTACTGACATTTCATACTGTGCATAGCTTTGCTCAGTCTGCTTTGCACAAGCCCAGGGGTGTGCCATGGAAATAGCACTGAGCCATACAAGCCCTGCTCTTGCGCTAAGGAAGCATACAAGGATGATAACAAAAATATAGTTTGCTTTCCTATGGCTAAGTTTAAATTATAACAAACTGACAGTTCACAACCTCAAGTTTTTTTGTTGTTGTTGTTTGTTTTCTGTTTTGATATTGTTGTTGTTGTTTGGTATCTGGAATCAAACTCACAACTTCACGCTTGCTAGGCAGGCGTTTATGCCACTGAGCTAAATCCCCGGCCTCAAAATGACAGTTCAGTAGGGTCATTTTGTTTTAAGATCACTGCTTCAATCACAGCATTTTCATTAAACTTTCTTGTCAACTTGAAAATACTTGCTGCTTGACTTACACATTATACTGCTACTAATTAGGACGAGGAAAGAAAATGCTCAAATGAATACCACTAAATGTCCAAAACCAGGGGCTGGGGATTTAGCTCAGCGGCATAAGCACCTGCCTTGCAAGTGTGCAGTCATGAGTTTGATCCCTGGTACCGATAAAAATGAAAAAGACAAAAAAAATTAAATGTCTAAAAACAGAATAAGCCTACAACCTGCACATGACAAGATTTTAAGAGCAATTTTCTAAATGGGAGTTCGTGCAGCTTTAGTAACATAAAAAACCTCCCAATGGTTTTCACAGCAACCTAGGTGAGGGGAAATCATTTTAACATGTGGTCCCGTGAAACCTGCATTCAACAGCTCAGCCCTCGTGGGAAAGCTCCTACATTTTCTGAAGGTAACTGTCGAGGAAACTGCAGTAAGGTTCTACTTCGTGAATAAGAAATAAGAATGGGGGCTAGGGATTTAGCTCAGCGACATAAGCACCTGCCTTGCAAGCAGGCGGTTGTGAGTTCGATCCCCGGTACCGGTAAAAAGGAAAAAGAAAAAGAAAAAAGAAATAAGAATGATCCTTCTGCTCAGTGACTGAAGAGTCACAGAGTGAGGGACAGGGTGGAAGATGGGGATGTCATTAGCAGGAAAAGAAGAAAAACCCCAGGAAGGCACGGACTCCATGGAACTTTTGGTGAGTCAAGCTATTCACAGAGAGCCTGCCGCCTCCCTGGAGTAGTGATGATTTACAAAACTACACATTGTTCTCATCATCAGGATTACTCTGTTGTAAGCCAAGGGAAACAGTGAATCCAGTAATGGAAGAGAAAGTCCGCAGCATGGCACTGGAATGGCAGCAAAGAATGAAAGCACAGTGCGCACAGTGAGCCGTTCATCGGAGATTCATTTTCCCATCCTAAGTCCTGTCCTGTCGCAGGCAGTGTAGAAACAAGCAAAACTGGGCTCTACACCTGCCTGCCTGCTTTCTAATGATGTCGCCTTTGGTCGGAACTGGCAGTGCTCACAGGAATCCTGTTTCCCCACTACTTCTAAAGACAAAGAAATGATCACATAAAAAGACTTTGTCCACTAACTTTCCCAAATCCTGCCTGATCAAGGCTAACCCTGCAGAGTTTAACTTACGGATGCGCAGGAAACTTGGTCATAAAAATTCATTGAAAGAGTATGTGTCACATATGCACTCTGAGAGCCGGTGAACAGATGGCTAGAGAAATGAATGAGAAACAAGAAGTTGAGTACTGATACATGGTATGAAGACCTTCTTGAGAAATAGATCAACTTCAGGCTCTCTTAGCTACCACTGATAAAGCCTTCTTAGAAGAAAGTTTGACCTGAAACATCGGAGGTGAAAAAAAGCAGCTGTCCACTGAAGTGGAGGCAGATTGCTCAAAGCAGGAGGGTGGATGTGAGGTCTGGAGACAGAAGCGAGCTTTCTGACTGCAAGAGACAGAAAGATGGCCAGCCCGGCTGAAGCAGAGGAAGAGAGAACTTACGCAAAGATGAGGCTGAATAACAGATATCCAATGAGATAGATTCGAATCATCCCCCCTCATAGCTTTGTTGTACTGGCTTCAGTATTTAGACTTTTAAGTATCATAGGTAAGGAAGTAAGTTTTACCTTCATGTTTTTTTGAAAAATCACGAATACATGTCAGATGGAGTAGCACATACCTATAGTCTCAGCATAGAGGAGGCGGAGGCAGGAGGATCACCACAATTTCAAGGCCAACCTGGATTACATGGCAAGACTCTGTCTCAAAAAATACTTTAAATAAAATTTTTAAAATACCTAAGTCTGTAGTGTAGCAGAGAGTGACAGGAAAAGAGATTGTGAAATCCATCCAGATGAAAGATAAAGAACTGAAGCCCAGAACTAATTGGGCTCAGGGCATATTTTATTGTAGAGACAGAGGTACATTTAGGTGTCACATATAAGAAGAAAAGTGGAATTAACATTTCTGTGTGTTTTGCTTGGGCTGCTGAATGCCATGGCCATTAGGGAAGCCTGAGAAGTCCAGAGGGACGGGGTCCAGGACACAGTGGAAGGGACTAGCTTTGGGTTGGCTTCTTAATGGTGCATTCACTGTAACACACGAAAGACAGAACACCTCCATGGCAATGGAGGAGACACGGAAAGGGCAGGTGGCATTTCCAACCACTTATATTTTTCTTTCTGTGAGGTGTTGTGATATAGATCTAAAATGTCCCGTGAAATCTCATCAGAGTTGATGCTTTCAGAACGTGAGTGGATCGTCAGGGCTGTATATTCACCAGTGGATTAATTCACTGATTAACCCATCACTGAAGGTGCTGTTAGGCCTGACAGAGACATAGCCTGGGCATATTCTTGTTCCTGAACTAACTCTCTCTCTCTCTCTCTCTCTCTCTCTCTCTCTCTCTCTCTCTCTCTGTCTCTTTCTCTTCCTCTCTCTCTCTCTCTGTAGCTCACTCTCTCTCTGTCTCTTTCTCTTCCTCTCTCTCTCTCTCTGACTCTGTCTCTGTCTCTCATTCTCTAGCTCACTCTCCCTCTCTCTAACTCTGTCTCTCTGTCTCTCTGTCTCTCTCTCTCTGTCTCTGTCTCTCTCTGTGTCTCTGTCTCTCTCTCTCTCTCTCTCTCTCTCTCTCTCTCTCTCTCTCGCTCTCTTTTTCTCTCTCTTTCCCCTTCTGGCCACCATGAAGTAAGCACTTCACTCCACCATGTGCCTCTGCCATGATATTATGCCTTGGAACACTGGCCATGGACTGAAACCTCTGATACTGTGAGCCGAAATCAACCTTTTCTCCTTTAAGTCCTATATGTCAGGACTTGTTACGTTTCTGTTGGTCCTTCTGTTGCTAGGACCAACAGAAACGTAACAAGCATAAACTAAGAGTAAATTGAGGAAAGGCCATGCAGGAGATTTGAAGAAAGGAAAGTGGTGATATACCATCTTGGAAAGGGACATAGAATTCAACAGCTCAAATTTATTCATTTATTCTGCTGGTCAGAATCCCAAGATGAATTTCACTAGAATAAATCCAAGATGTCAGCAAGGCTGCATTTGATTCAGAAGCCACAGACAAGACTTCGTTTCTTTGTCTGTTCTCGCTTCTGGAACTCACTGTTGGTTGTTCCCTTAGGCTGCAAAGCTAACAATGTCATCATGGCTCTGATTCTCACTCTTCCACCTGTGTGTGATCGTGGGCTGACCTGGGCAGTGCATGGTGGTCACTCCATCTCGAGGCCACCTGATTGGCAGTGTTAGTTCCATCTGCAACTTTCATTCTCCTTCACCATTGATCCTAACCCACTCACACTGCAGGCTCCAGGCAGTGGACATCTTCAAGGGTCACCGTGGCTGGAGGCTGCCAGGTGGAGTAGCATGAGGAGTGATGGAGGAGAGGGAGGCCGTTTAGAGTATTTTCAGGAAGGGATGTAAAGCGGAACTAAGCCCTGTGCTATGACAAGAGATGGGAGTAGAAAAAGCATGGTGAGAAGGGAGTAAATATCAATGTCACAGTGAGACAGGTCTCAAAGGGACTTTCTGGAGCGGCAGTACTAGAATTGGTGAACTGAAGTAATGGGCGGTGAGGGTCACAGGGAAAAAGATTTAAAATTTAAAATTATGAATTTTGGGGAAGTGGTTGTTGTCAGATATGGCAAAGTTTGTGAGTTTTGAAACTGACTCAAAGCAAAAAGTAATGCGCTACAAGGTTGTAGTAAGGTTTCAGAGTGTGTCTTGTTTTGTTTTGGGAGTCAGGGCTTTGTTCCATAGTTCAGGCTAGCCTTGGCTGGACCGTGTAGCCCAGACTGGCCTTAACCTCACAGCGACACTCCTGCCTCTCAGTCTCTTGAGTCTATGCCCCGCAGAGTGATTACTTTTGAAGGAATCACTGCAGCTTACTAGTTATGGAAAGTAAGCCAAGCTTCACACGGTTTCTGGCCTTTGACCTTCTCTCAGGGCAGAGCTGTCCTCCAGCCTGACCAAGTGGAGCCTGGGAATGCAGTGCGTGGGCAGGCGGCTCTGCCTCCCAGGGAAGCCAAGGCCACAAAAGCTATGTGCAAAGAGTGGGGGGACTAGTAAATGGCTTTGAAAACTGTAAGCAAGTGCTTCATCCAGTGACATATGGCAGAGCTATCTGGGATGTCTTTATAGTATTAAAGGAATACCCTAGGTCTAAGTTGCTAAGGATGTGTCCATTCTGAACTTAAAACTGCTTCACACTTTATTCTGCAGTCTGCTTGCAGTGTTCACGGAAAGACCTTTTTCAGTGCGCTGTGCCCAGAAAGCATGAGATTAGTTCTGCTCTGTCAGCACCAGTACACCGACTGTCTGAGAAGCTCACTGTTTCTGTGCCACATTATTAAAATAGTTATTTTCTTCTAGGCGCATGCCAAGGTGCTGAAAAATGGCAGTTTACTGAAAATGAGAGGTAATTTACCTATTCGGAATAATTTGGGGATGAATGTAAGCTAGATGAGGAAGGTGCTGGGTAAACCTAGAGAATACAGACAGTGATACACCATGTGTTCCAAGGTCAGTAACTCATTACACGGAATTATCACAGTGATGTTAGAAATTAAGGATTTGCCTTATGACTTTTGATGAAAATTCACCAGAAATGTTCAGTTGTTTTAACACAAACATACATCTTTTATATGCCTTACTAGAGTGACAGAACGTACTACACTGCAGCACATCCGAGAGGTGTTTTTGTAAAAATTAGTGCTATTTCCCTGAAACTTCTAATAGTCTCAGTGCATGGCCATCATGCAACCTGGCCTATGCCCACGCTTCCATACTCCCTCTCCCCAAGCTCTTCTTTCTTTCAATTTTTAAATTCTTTTAAAGATTCTGTGAAGCCCACCTTTTCCAGGGATTTCACTGACTATGACATCCATACTTGGTTGTTTCTGACTTCGGTTGGCCCTGGGTTTATTTCCCATTCTTCCACTAAAATGATCTTTGTTGACGGTGCTAACACTAACCATTCAAGAGCTGCAAGAACAAACTGAGCTCATACTTCCTCCAGAACCAGATGAGTCCTGGGCAAAACCATGCTCAGCAACACATTTCATTGATTGGTTCATTGGCCGAGTGATACATGTCCCAAGTCCCCACCCCTGCTCTACCTGCCCCAGGCATCCCTTTAAAAATTCCCACTTGAGATTCATTTTCTGATGGCAGTAGTGACCGTAGCTGGAAGATAAAGCAATCTATAGACTCTAGATTAGTTATCTATCTTGTAAGCAACTTTAATTACTTTTGGACTGGTAAATGTAAAGGATGCCAAAGGAAAAACAAAATCTCCACAAACCATTCATCTATCAATAATTCATCTAGCAAAGTGGTGAATATTTCGTATGTACATGTGTGATAATGTGAATAGTAGAGCTATAGTGCATCACTTCTGAGTTCCTGTCCTCAGGGAACTTAGAGTTTTGAGGAATGACCTGGCATAGAAAGAGAAAAACCATCGTGGGTTAAGTGACCAGGTGAAAGTACAATTAAAATGGGATTTTTGTTTATGTTTTCTCTTAAAGTGTAAGCACCATAAACAAAGAATATGTATAGCTCTTTGTTTCCATCTTAATAACTAACACAATGCCTGCATTTGGCAAAAACTAGGTAAGCATTTAAATCAATATAAAATCACTCTTTGACACACAGGAGGCTGGAAATGATAGAAAGGGCAGTGAGCATGTTCTAAGACTACGCTGTAACCCGGTGGCTGCTGAATGTCGAAGGCCACCATGAACCAATGATATCCCATCCAACCAGGAAAAGGATGTGGCTGAGGCGGGAGGGCTGGGGTGCAGCAGTAGAGATGGAGAGCTGGAAGTTGTGAACAGCAGATCCTGGTCAAGGCTGGCCGAGGAATCCCACCTTGACTCCTGAGATGCTGGATTTTAGCAAAGGAAGTTTGTTCCATCACTGGCCCCACTGGACAGATGGATGGATGTCAACTTCTTCAGTCTGCTAGGCTCCTAGAATAACAGTGCATGTACAGGTGAGGTCACTAGGGATATCATTCTGAATACGACAAGAGATCCTTGATGCTCAGCAAAGTTGTTCTTGGTGTAAAACAATAATATCGATAGATGATAGATAGATAGATAGATAGATAGATAGATAGATAGATGATAGATAGATATGCTTTCCACTTGAGTCCCTAGTTAATGCGAATGTCACTTGTATTAAGAGGTAAGTATGCATTTCAATACTTTTTTTGAGGTACATACAGTAAGCTCTATGAATTTTAGGGTACACGTTGATGTTTTGACATATACCTGTGAAACTGTTACCAAAATCAAGACAACAAATGTATCCATCCCTCTCTCTCCACCCCAAACTTTTGCTTGTACTTCTGTCATCTCATTGCTATAGTTACTGATCTAATCATCCAACCCTTATATCTGTTCTGTGAAAATGTGGGTCCTTAAACACTCTTTCTTCACGGCATGTTGAGCTTTGTCAGCAGCAGGTGCAGCTGGAGCTGTTGAAGAGCAAAGGTTTAGCTTCCAGGATCACGTATGTGCATGAGCAGGCAGTTTCACTGCCAGCCTCCTGAAGGACCATCAACTAATGTGGCCACTTCCTTGGGCATTTCCATAGCTGAGCACCCCTGGGGACACACATCCTGTGGTCAAGCCCCCCTACTGCCCAAGAAACTCAGCTCTGCACAACTTGCACTTGGCCTGAAGCCTTGTTGCCCTGCCAAGACTGTCCAGCGAGCTGCCCATCTCAGACTTGTTGAGGTGGGCATGGTGGCAGCAGGGCTGTACCTCAAGTCTTTTCTTTCAGCATTCAGACTGATGAGTACAGTAGCTGGTCTTTATGTCTGGTATTCTTATAGATTTCTCTTAACTTTTTAGTGGGCAATTTCTACTTACCCAAATTCCTATTATAGTTAGTGATCTTTTAGAGTAAGTTTTCTGTTTCCATTACTGTGTTGTCTGTTTCTCTTGATTGGACCCAGACTAAGTATCTGTACTCTCCCAAATGTCTAACTCTGTATCTACATATGCATAAATGTACGTGTTGTAGCATTCTGTTTATGTCTGTGTATCAATATACCTCCATACTTTCCCACCTACTCCTTCTTGTTATTTTCTGTAAAAGAAACTCAAAGTTTTATCTGATATTGTCTTCTGTGGGCTTCACAGTTTTAAATTAAACATCAAGTTTGTAATCTATTTTAAGGAACTATTTGCACATGATACAAGATATGGATGAAAGGAGCGTGGGAGAGTTGTTTTGTTTATGGAAATTGAGTTGCTCCAGCACCACTTATTGTGAAGATGATCATTTCTCCTCTAAATTGCCTTTCTACCTCTGAATGCAGTTGTTCGTTTAGGGTGTGGATTTCCTTCTGGGCTCTCTTCTATTTCATTCTTCTATCTGCCCGTCCTTATACAGACCTGCACTGTATAATTAATGTAGTTCTATAAAAAGTCTTCAAATTGAGCCACATCTCAAACCTTTTATAACTTTTTTTGTTTGCTTTATGAGACAGGTCTCTCTAAATTAGTAGGTTGTTTAAACTGGACTTAAAGTCATCCTGCCCTAGCCTCTTAGAGTGCTGGATTACAATACCACCATTCTAGGCTTCCTCTTGTTCATACCTGGCAAGGGAAGGAAGGAAGGAAGGAAGGAAGGAAGGAAGGAAGGAAGGAAGGAAGAAAAAAAGGAAGAAAGAAAGAAAGAAAGAAAGAAAGAAAGAAAGAAAGAAAGAAAGAAAGGAGAAAGAACCTACTGAAGTATTAACAGGAATTACATTGACTATAAATTAATTTATGGTGAATTAACAACTTGAGAACATTGAGTGTTCCAACTCATGAAAAAAGTACATTGCGGGGCTGGGGATTTAGCTCAGCGGCATAAGCACCTGCCTTGCAAGTGTGCGGTCGTGAGTTCAATCCCTGGTACCGATAAAAAACGAAAAAGACACCAAAAAAAAAGGACATTGCTCATTTATTTAGTATTATTTAATTTCATCAGTGCTGCCATATTTGGTGTATATGTTTTGCATGTATTTTATTAATTTTTTTCCTAAATATTCCATACTTTTATTGCAATTGCATTTAATTTTATATTAATCACTGTCTTTGTTATTTTTCTCCCATTACTGAGACAAAATAAGGGAGGAAAAATTTATGTTGCTCACATTTTTTAGGGCTTTCAGTCCAGAGTCCATTGGGTCCAAGGCAGGGTGGCTTGGCAGAAGAGAATGATTCATGGTGACAGACTCGAGGAATGCCACAAGGGAGACGGAGAAAGGACACAAGAGTTTTCTGCCCCTTGTATTGTATGAAGGCTACCAACCCTAGGACAGGTGTAGCACTCACACCCTTAATCCCAGCATTGGACCATGAATCAATCACAAACTCTAGATTTAATCACCTCTGAAAAGCCTGCCTTCCCCAAGACTGCACGAGACTTTGGGGGGACATCTAGACACAAACCACAGCCACCACTGCTAGTATTACAGGTAGAAATACAATTTCACTTTATGTCTTAAACTCATGTTCTGAGACCTCACACTAAGATGTTGGTTTTTCCTAATAACTTTCTTTATAGATTTCATCAGTGTTTTTTCATCATCGTAACACATGCAAATGAAGACCACTGGACTCCAGGCTTTCCAGTCTGTCTTCTTTGTCTTGTCTACTATGTGGCTAGAATTTTCAACATGACGTTAAGGAGATTTGAGGAGAGCTGTCCTTGACTTTCAGGTGAAAGCATTAATTCTTCCATCAGCACATGTGATGTTGGCTGCAGGTTTTTTGTAGATGAAGTTTATCAGCTCAAGAAATTTTGTCCCCATTCCTCATTTGCTTAGCTTTCCCCACAAATGGATCCTGAATTTGTGTCCAATTCTTTCTTAGCATCTATTGATATGCTTATTACTCTGATAAGTTGCATTATGTGATTTTTTAAGTCCTAAACCATTTTTGGGATCAGCCTCACTGGTCATGATGTATTCATTTTAAATGTTTCTCTGTTTAAAAAAAAATGCAAGATTTCACACTCTTGAAAACAACAAAAAGAAATCCAGGAAATTATGGTGATGCTTTCTTAACTCTTTATTCAGTTTTAATCATTATTTTGGTCTTTGGGGAAGAATAAAACCTGTGCATGCAGCTCAGTTCTTCTTAATATCATTCCCAACACAAATTTTTTGTGCAATTTCTGGAATGGTCTTAGTGAAATTTTTTAAATATACCACTACTGGACTTCTTTTTCAGAGAGGAGGAGAGTTTGGTGACAGGGTCTCACAATGTGGTCCAGGCTGGCCTCAAATTCTCTGTACACCTGCCTCAGCTTCCCAAGGCTGGGATAATAAGTGACGCCACCACGCCAAATTCTGTCTTCTAATTTTTAGCATCAGCTGAGACTAGGTGTGTAACAACCTTATAGAATTTATTTTCTCCAGAAATAATGTCCATCTACTATTTTAGGGATACAAAATTGTACACTTTGTCAGAACTTTCATCTTTGATAATGTACCTGATACTTCATAATTACCATAGATAAGCAATTTCAGTAATGGTGGAGCTTCAACTCAGAAAGCAAGATCTTTTTACTCAAAATAAAAGTTTGACTCCATCCTTGATGTCCTTCTGTACTCTTAGGACTCTGGCTTCTGGGCAGACATTTACCCATAGCTACCATAAATCAGTGAATCACTTAATATACTGCCTAAAAAGATACGTGTAAAAAAGTATGGATATGTGCCCATTATACAGCTTTTACTCTAAACTCTTCATGATAGAAAAGTACAAATTGAGCATATTACCAATGGGAGAGGGAGAGGATCTTTTATGGAGGTTTTGTTCATTCAAGGAACAGTTATAGAGAGCTACCCTTTCATGAACATTTTGTTGTTATTGTTAATAATATTTCTAAATTTGTTATCTTCTAAATAATAGTATTTGATCATTTTTGATGTGCCTATTTTAACAAGGAGATGGCTACTCTTCTGTTAGTCACTGAAAGAGTTTTCTGGCGCAGTAGAGAAGTAAAAGTACAAAGCAAACAGGTTTATTGAGGTGAGGACATGGAAAGGAGCACACAACCCCTGGCAGCAGGGCTTCTCCATTGACCGGAATATGGGGTATGGGACAATGTAACCTTTGACTGGGGTGGAGCTTAGGGCCAGCATTGATGACCCACGAGGAGCTGATTGGAACTTTTTTCATGCTCACTGGGAAAGGAAAAAGGAAACTGTAATAGGAAAGGAGGAAGTGACCTCAGGGTGAACATCCCCGATTCACCTCCCACCGCCATAATGTCATGTAACTTATTCTAGGGCAGAACTCTTTCAGTCACATGATAGACGGTAATACAGTTTATTTCATTCAAGTAGCGACAGGCCTTGCACTTCTGGGAAACTCATTATCCCAGAAACTTTGCCCTCTTCTTTTTTTTTTTTTTTTTTCTGAAATTAACCCGTTAGTTTAATTACAAGTGTAGTGTTTTCCCACTGGCAACATAGTATCTACTTCACCTAAACACCTCAAAGTCAAGAAAACATAGAGCATTAAGTAAAATTGATTTGTTCACACCAGATCGAAAACATTACAGCCTCCTGGTTAATCAATGTGAATTTTGCTAATGCCATAAGTAGGCAGCTCCCTCTGTGAAACAGCATGTCTGCAACTTACTCCCTAAATCTACGTCTTCTGTGCGAAAACGATTTGTCCTAAAATAGTTTTGTAAGATCAAATAGTATTTTCTCAATATGTTGTATTTAATTACATAGCACGAGCTGCTGCAGGTAGGAAAATAAAGGTGTACAGAATTATACAGAAATGTTTGGTAATCACAAAACTGTGATGCTACTTATAAATTTGAAATCTTACCAGCTACTTATAAAGACAGATTTATAGTTGCACTCGTCCTAAAGGAAGCATACTCAATGATAATCATAAAAATAAGATATTCCTACATTTTACCAAATTTAATCTTTCAATATTGTTGACATCCCAAAATGATAACAATGATTGATCTGCATAGGACAAATGTTATTGGTGGTTTGTTTCCTAATCAACTGAATCTGAAATATCAAATAAATAAAACTTTAATGAGTATTGCTATAGGAAGAATAATACATAAAACTTTTGATAAGCTAAAGCATAAAATTATGCTCATCATATACGGTAATATAAATCAATTAACTACTTTTTCCTAGTTATTTGTTTATACACTTAGGAGTACACTCCACTGTGTGGTAACTTAAAGCAGTAGATTAGCTACAACAAGTCTTAAGAGTCCTACTGCTGTTTCTTTGGCTTAGATTTTAGGAGGACTTTTGAGGATTCATGCTGCTTTTTTAGCTCTTTGGGAGCTGTCTGTGAGCATTTGAGCCACTGCCTTGTTTTTCCTACTGTATTTTCCCTCTGGTATGCAATTATTCTGTTGACCTGAAAACCACCTAAAAATAACGTGGCCCCTGGTTATTCAACACTTTTGTTGACAGCTGTGAGAATAATTCACACTACACTGGGAAGCCATTGGTGATGGAGGGAGGGGCAAGGACAGAAGGAAGGAAGGAAGGAAGGAAGGAAGGAAGGAAGGAAGGAAGGAAGGAAGGAAGGAAGGAAGGGAGAGAGGAAGGGAGGGAGGAAACAACAGATCATTAGCATAAACTCATTTTTATTTTCTAGGAAGCTTTGAATTTCTCTCAGGAGTTACACAGATGAGCAGTAACCCAAAATCTGCCCAAGTTTAAATGACTCTATAAAGCATGGCAAAAATTGGAAGTTTGGATGTAAATGAAACCTAACTTGAGGAAGATGATATTCAAACCCACAAAAATGATTCTTGTGACATAGCCCTCAGTGTGTGGGTGACTTGAACCCCCAAAAGTGTTCTCCTTTAACTTTGTATTTGGTACCATCTCCCAGTTCTTCAAAACTAAGTAAATATGACTTTAAAAGCCAGAACAGCTTTCAGAAAAGCCACATTAACTTTTCAAGGCGAGCACCTGAATGTTTCATGCCTAACACATAATTGAATAAAAGCTAGTAAAGTGCTGGAATAAAATCAGTTCTTATCCTTGCGGTGCTGAGATGAGGCGAAGTATAGGATTTTGCAGGATCCAAGCGAGTGCGTGGAACCTAGAGCCATCCTAGGAAACTCCAAAGCCAAGCAGAGTTGAGGAAATGCTCAGCTTAATGACAGTGGAAAGCCTGGACCTCGGGTATCCATCACCACTTGGTTAGACACTTACTGTTGCTCAGGAGAGATACCACTGTGGATTTGTGTATTTTGATGACAATGTTTAACCTGTAGTCACCAGAACTGAAAGGCAAGGTGTGTCTGTCTTCTCGACTTCTGAATACACATAGATTGCTAGATGTTAGTATTTTTAACAGGAGCCACTCAGCACAGGGGATCGGAGGAACTGAGTTCAGTACCAGACCCTGTTATTTTCTTGTCAAATAATTTTTAGAAGTTGTGGAAGTATTCATAGTTTACGCATGTTTGAAAACAAAAGTCAAGTATCTGTCCTTTTTGATAATAATATTTTAAATATCAGGAAGAGTAAGATAAGCAGTAGTCTTTTGGAAATTAGAGCATTAGACAAGTTATTAAGTCATTCAACAAGAAATGAATTGCTGAATATGCTCTCTAAAGTCACCGTGCTGTTCTAAAATGTTACTATTTGCACTCAGTTTTCAAGAATTATTTCATATTTTCTTATAATCTGCACTATCAGTACATTTTTTGTTCAATCAATTCATTTGCTTTTTTCTTTTGTACCTGCTTTAGTATCATCCTTAAATCACACTGAAGCAGGTGTGGTGGTAATACCTGTAATACCAGCACTCAGGAGGCTGAGGCAGGAGAATCATCATAAACTCAAAGCCAGCCTGTACTATACAGTGAGGCCCCATTTCAAAAACAAAATTTTAAACTAATATTCATAAAATCAGAGGTCACCATGTTTATTTTCTAATAAGTGCACATTAAAAGGAATTTATACTCTTAAATTTTTTTTTATTTTAAAGAGAATAAAACCAAACAGAACAAAGCAGACTAGAACAATGCAATCAACACAAGATTTAAATATGAGACAACAGAAAATCAACACTGGCTACCATAATATCTCTTGTTTTCTTCAAAATAGTTGTCCGTATCTTCACACAGTGAATTCAATCAAGACAAAATAGTATAAAACTGTTCAAAAGAATGAAAGCATTACAAGCCTTCAAAACCAGACAATAGGAAAATCAACACTGGCTACCATAATGTTTCTTGCTCTCTTCAAAATAGCTGTCCATACCTTCACACATATTGAAATTAAATAATACAAAACAGACTAAAACCAATCAAAAGAAGAATAAAAGCATCACTGGACTTCACAACAAGATGATGGGAAATCAGCAGTATCTTGTTTTCTTCAAAGTAGCTGTTCATACCATCAGAATCAATTCTTGTAAATCATAGAATCAATTCTTGTAAACTCTTTAAGGGCAAGTTCTAGGCATGTATAAGCCTATACATGTACTTTTATGCTTTCTGTATTACAGGAAAAAATAAAACAAAACAAGTTACCAGAAAAGAGACAAATAGATAACCATAACCAAGAGCCCAAAACAATGACAATACAGGCCTTCAGAACAAGGTGGTAGTTATTTTACATAGTGATCTTCAGGAGAGATGCTTAGATTATCAGATACAAACATGCAAAATTGATCTAATTCTATGAATGTTAATTATTTTATTCCAAAACTAATAGAATTAGCAGCACAATCACCTTAGCTATCTTAATACTTTTTAAATTTTCTAAAGCTTTATGTCTAATATGGCTGTAAATATTGCTAAAGAAGAAGACCTCAAAGTATAGGCAAGTAATTGAGACTGAACAGGATAAGAAATGAAATTCAACAAAGTTTTTGACAAATGTTATTTGATTCTTTATCAAATTTACCATTACTGCTCCTAAAAAGTGAGCTACTGATGATAACTCAGGATGAGGTGGGAATTATTTTGAAAATTCTTACAATAAATGAGGTCACCTGGAAGAATAGATTTTCAAGAAAAATTCATGTTTGGGATTTAAAAAAATCTGTCAGTCTAGCAACCTGTGTTTGGACATTGGCACAACCTGCAGCTCAGAATGTTTCTGTGGTGGTGTGTCTGTCGTGTGGTGTAACAGTTTATAGTCTAAACTGGCCTCGAACTTATAATATTTTGTCTGAGTCTCCCAAACGCTGGATTACAGGTATTTGCTATGATATCAGGCCTGTGTGCTTCAGAAATAGTTTTTTTAAAAGCCAGATTTTAAGCTCACACATAACCCTAGCTGTAGTTAACGTGTTGATGACATGACACAACTTTAATGGTTGAATTTCAAGTAGTGTAACCTCAAGTGACCCTTCCTGCCCTTCCCCCACCACTGAGATTCTTCCAGGGCATCTAATGCACAGGGAACCCATCACGCTCTCATCCAAAACATCTTGCACTGCAGTCCTCATGCTCAAATGTCTAAGAGACAAACATCAGCAAAGCTTTGCATATGTACAGATCTGCTCTGTTTTTAATGCTAAATTTCAGAGATGCCAGAACCATTTATATACTGAGACTATCCAGGACCTGAGGTAGAATGCGCTGTGTGCAACTATTTCTAATCAGGGAGTTCAAAAGCACACTAGAATACTCGGCAGTGGAGGAAGCATCACAGTGAACCCATGGTTTATTTTTTTCTGAAGATGTTTTTGGGGGGTCTTGAGGAATCACCTTTTGCATTATTCCTTCAACTGTCTCTATCATGTACTTCCTTTTAGGGAACATCTGAGGAGACCTGCTGTCCAGGGAGCACTGCTCTAAGGAGATGTCGTTGTCTGAGGATAACACAAATCTAAGCAATATAATACAAGAGCTTATCTTCATCTTAAAGACTGTACTTTGTGCTTTGTAATTTCCCTAAATAATTAAGTTGTAAACCTTTATGAGTCTCTGCTTATTCAACTTCATAACCCCCTTTGTGACTATTGAATAATACAAAATTTGATTCATTATTTAGAAATCTGAGTTGATGCAGTAATGAACTAGGTATTACATTTAACCGAGACTGCCAATACTGTAGAGCATGCCAATTTCATGTGATGTCAGACCTAAGTGAATTTCTATGCTAGCTTAAAAATCAAAAGAAAGACAAAGGATGCCATTTCTAAAGTGGGAGCAATCACTGTGTCAGTTACTGATGACCCTGGACGTGACCCTTAGATTTTAGAAAGCACAGATTGCTTTTGAACCAAATGCTGTGAGCCTGAGCACTCCTGCTGTAAACGCCTCTCACCCTCCATCGTGCCTGTGCAATCCCTCCTGAAAGGTGGAGAAACCTGTACTAGCTGTCTGGGTGGCATCAGGTATAGCTGACATCTCCTCTATGTATTTTAGAACTAAATATTACTGCCCCCTTGACTCCTGACCCCGTAGAAAAACTGTCACCTTCTTCCAAAGCATTCACTAAGTAAAAAGTCAATAGGAGATAAGTGATGATGAGGAAAATGTCTTGTGATTAATGCTACGGTTTAGGCTGTTGTGATTCGTCATGGAAAAAAACAGCTCAACTTCCTGCCCCAGAAGCACGGTATCTTAACAGCAAATGCCAGCCTGAAGCCCTATAGGAAGGAACAGTTGGGCGGTGTTAAAAGCTGCCTATTGATCTGTGCCCCTACTGAAAGCCATGTGCTGATGTAAATGAAAATGTGTCAAGAGCTGATATCGATTTTTTTTTTTAAACAGACCATCTCTGGGGAAAAACCACTAGCCATACTACTGCTCTTGTCTATGAGTGAAGGAAGGCTCCTTTCCGCAAGACTACCCAGGTCCAGGCATCAAATTTTTCTCTTTAACTGAGATGTGGTAGGATGCCAGGCTCTTGTCGACAATCTCTGCTTGGTGAAAACGGTCCAGAATACCTGTTGGTGGGAATAAGTGGGAAAGGGAATGTAAAGTGTATGTTTCTAAGGGATGCAGATGGGTGAGGCTATATGGCCCTTCCCAGCTACCTGCACACTGGTCCGTTTGTGCATGGTCCATAACACAGGCGAGGGCTGAAAGCCAGGAATTTGTAATAAGCCAGTATAGAAGACTTTCTCTATTTTTAGAAAGTCCTATCAAAGATGACCACAGCAGAGGATAAGATGTGAAATATACCAGACTGTGAAACATGAGGACGGGGCTTTTTTCTCCTTCAACTTGTGAAAAGCTACCAACTTCGTCCTGCTCTCTTGCAAACAGCTCCCTGAGCTGTTCCTTTTTCATAGCCCACAGTGCTTATAAATGTGGAGTAACAATATAAGATATAAGAAAAGGCCAGGAGCCATAATATCGTGGTGCTTTGGCTCACATGTGAGGATTTTAGCTGTTTAGGTTGGCTAAATTTCCTAAGTCGGTGGAGGTCAGGCGTGGACTTGAGTATTAAGGCAATAAGAATTAAAGAGAATAGAAGGCATCACCTGCCGAAATATGTGGATTACTTGAGAAAACCATAATACACTGATAAGGGAAACATTCCTTCCCTCCATGGTAGCTGAGAGACCTAAATCCGCTTAGCTTGACCCACTAGCCTTAGGCAAAACGTAACATGATGAGAAGTTCATTTTTCAAAATGATTAATCTCGTGTTGATTACTCGGTGAGTTCAGTGATATTCTGGAATGCATGATCTGTTTAATTTATCCTTGAGATTAAAGTAAAAATGCACTGAGGTAGAAATTAAGAGGACGGAGACTATGGTGAGAAGGTAATTCTGTTCTGAATCATCTACACTAAAATGTAGACATAGGTAGCGAAATTTTTCAGAAGGTTTATTCCTTTACTACTAACAGGGAGGACAAATCAGGTAACACATACTCCAAGTAATTGGAACTTTTTAATTTGGGCTACTGACTTAAGATGCTTATTAATTGGTGAAAACGGTCCAGAATACCTGTTGGTGGTGATTTTAAGATCTGTAGATGTCTCTAGCCTGCAGTTTTATGGGTGGGCCAAGCCTGCAGACCATCCTGAGGCATGGATGTGGGCTTTCAGGCAGCCTCACTGAGTGAAGAGGAATCTTCCTGGGCCACATATAACATCTGTAATCCACTTAGTTTACCAAAGTAACGAAATATACTTTTAAAACTTTTCATTATATCATTTACAAGGAGGGCAGCTGAGTGTGCTGGCCATCGGCTATAATCCTAGCACTCGGGAGGCTGAGGCAGGAGAAATGGCTGTGAGTCCAGGCCAACCTGACCTGCATAGTGAGACCCAGTCTCAAAAAAAAACAACAACAACAAAAGAAGGTAACATAAACATGAAACCAGTAGGATATTTGCCTTACTTTTGTGAAAAGTATGTGTCAATATCTGCTTCAATGGAAATAGTTACCGAAAGTTTAACAATTAAATAAGGAAACTTACATGTTTGCCCGATGACAATAAGCACCTGTCTTGCCAGGCACACCCTCTTGGGGGTGGTTGAAATGGTACCACTGAGAAGTGCTTTGCTCACCGAGTCACAGTCAGCTCTGCTCCACTCTGGATAATCCCTGAATCCCCTTGTTATACCCAGTCTTGGCTTGAGCATTACACAATGAAGTCCTGAAAAAGATCTCTAAAAATTCCATGACGCTGTTCACAGTTCGCAGTCTCAAGGAGCTTGATCAGCAGCTGTCCAGAGTGGAACGCAGCCTGTCCACCCACCCACCATACGGCCTGCTCCCCAGTGTCCTGGAGGCCACACAAGAGCAGCTCTACAATGTGAGCAGAACAGAGACGTTTGCCGCAATGACCTATAGATGGCTCTGGACTACCCATTGTCCTATCATGCCTTGTGTTGTTGGTAGGTATTTATTTAACTTTGAAATTAGAGCCCACACATTGTAGTTGTGTCACCAACAGTGCACAGCTTTATAAACGCTCAAGAGAAATTGCACTAGTATACATGCATGTGTGTACTCATGTGTACGTGTGCTTGTGTACATGTATACGGATAAGCTAACCTCTCTAGGGGATTGTGTAGTCACTTTTCATGCTGAAGCCAAGGATACACATTCCAGTGCCCTTACAGAGTTGTCATTTTATGATAAGCTTCCATTAACTCAAAAATGTTATTTGGAATAAATGTAGAAGTTTTTCCTTTCCTCATATGGTTTGCACAAATGTTTAATATGCCCATTTGTCAAGTAATTTCTAGTGTCTTCCTCTCAAGCATATAAATATCTTCTCCAAATATATTTACATATAATATGTATGCATTATATATATTTGAGTCAGTAAGAGAAAAAACTTTGAGAGTGACAAAGTCGGGAAATATAGATAGTACCAGCTACATGTAACATAACATCAAAATATCATTTGTCATACATTTGTCTGTTTCCAGATTTTGCAGCTGTCACATTTTCTGGCCCAAATATTCCAAGTTTAGCAAACTATTTTAATAACTTTATCACATTGATTATTGCAAATGTTTTAGTACACTCTCACCTGCTTAGTAAAAGTCTAATTTGCAAAGCATTTGCTATGTTTAATTTCCAACCTTTTCTTTCAAAAGTGTCTACTTTTAGAAGTACTAGAGAAGAATACAAAAAATAGATGTTTTTGAGGGGAGAAGTAGGAAAAACATACACATTTATAAACCTAAAATTAAGAATGCATTATTTGCCAGCAATAAAATTTCTTAGTAGTCTTTTTAGAAGTAGAATTAAAATCTATATTTAAATTGGGAATTTTTGTTGGGAAGTAACTGTCTTAGAAAAAATGAAAATATAAACACTTGTCTGATACCAAGAAAAAGGAAAAAGTATAAGAAAGTATCTTCATTACTTTTCTCATTGCTGAGACAAAATACCTGGTACCCAAAGTTAAAAGGGGAAAAGGTATATTTAGATCACAGTTTGCAAAGATTTCAATCAGCTGGTTCCAAGGTGGCATGGCACAGCGGACGGGCATTGCAGAGGAGAAACAGTTCATAGCAGGCAAAGGACAGCAAAAGCAAGCAAGGAGTAAGACAAGCTTCTTTCTAGCCCTTATATTGTATCCAAACCACCAGGATTAGAGTAATGCAAATTAATCATTAGACTCAGTCAGTAGTCCTATACACTTAATTCTAGCACTCTGAATCCTAGCATTGTACCATGAATCCAGCACACACTCTAGATTCCAGCTGCCTCTGAAAAAAGCCCCATCTATGACTGCTTGAGGCTTTGGGGGAACATCTAGACATAACATTCCATCCCTGGTCTCCCAGTGATGCATGCATATCTCCTTATACAAAAAGTATTTAGTCCATCTCCAAGCATTCACAGAGTCCTGATGGTTTCAGCATTGCAGAAAGATCACAATCTGAAGTCTCCTCCAAAATTTAAGAAAAACTCTTACCTGCAAACCCCTGCACAAATGCAATGAAGGTTAAACACTTGTTCAGTAGAACTAGATAAACAGGACTCTTCCAAAAGGTACAAATAGGTGTATAGAGAGAAATGGGACCAAAGCAAGTCCAAAATCTGCCAGCACAAACATTAAGTCCTGTAGCTTTATGTACAACATCTGAGGCAATCTGTGACTAGATGCGAACTCCAAAGGGCTTGGGTATCTCTGTCCCTATGGCATTACAAGTGGCATAGCTCCTTCTTTTTTAGGCTGGCTCTACTCCCTCCTTAGAGTTTTCCTCAGGTGACCCAAGGTCTGTACATTTCTGGAGTCTCCACTGCACTTTGGCTTCACACACTGCCTCGTTAGAACCTTGCCTCCCAGACCTTTTCCTGAAATCTTGGTAGAAACCTTCCTGACCCCACAACTCTTGCATTCTGCATTCACCTAAAATCAGCAAGACATGGATGATGCCAAGTGTGCTGCCAGCTGGAGCAGTACCAGGTTTCCTTCTCTTTTGTCTGTAGAGGCAAGTGCCTGTGAACCATATTCCAAGGAACAACTTCCCATTCTGGAGCATGGTGTTTTGGGGCTCTCTTCTCGGAGTGAAGTCTTTCGCTTTGCAACTCTGAGGCTGCAAAGACTGGAGTTCTGTTCCTTCTTGTGTTTTCCTCAGACCATTTTTTCTGTTGTCCTCATCTGAAATACTTGACTTTTGCTTGTGAGTCTTTTCAGTAACCAATTTCTCCCTTGTTCCATCTGTTCAACCTGCAACTTTACCACAGTTTCCTTCTGGCCAAATTCACAACATTTTGAATCATTCTGCTAGGCTCTTTCCTCTTGATTCTCAACATAAATCTATCTTAAAAGCCCCCAACAGTAACTATGGCACTGCCTCAACATTGCACTACCTTGAAATCTCTTCTGCAAGATTACTTAGTTCACCACTTTTAATCCAAATCCCAGGCAAAGTCTCTGCACCTAAGCAAAATGCGGACAAACTTAATGCCATGCCATGACACATATCTGGAGTCCAGCAGCCAAAACGGGTCCTTCTTCCCAGGAGAAACCTCCCAACCCTGGTATTTACCAGCTGAATTTCTTTCAGCCTTCTGGTCTTCTAAGTTCTGATGAGAATCTCCCATAAAATACAGCCCAAAGCATTCCAGTTCTACTTTTCAGCCACATCTCCAAATCTTTCCTAACTGCTCCCCTTTCCACAATCCAGTCCCACAGGTTCCTAAGCTACATTTCAGGTACAGTCGCAGCAATGACTTCATTCCCTGGTAACCAATTCTGTCTTAGTTATTTTTCTCATTGCTAAAGCAAAATACCCAACACTCAAGGTTAAAGGGGATAAGATTTGTTTAACTCACAGTTTGCAAATATTTCAACTGATAATCAGCCAGCTGTGAGGTAGGGTGACCTGGCAGTTAGGCATTGTAGAGGGAAAACAGTTCATGGAAGGCAGAAGACAGCAAAAGTAAGCAAGGAGCAAGACAAGCTTCTTTCTGTCCCTTATACTGATTGTGTCCAGGCTACCAGGATTAGAGTAATGCTGAATCAATCACTGGACTCAATCAGTAACCATGCACACTTAATTCTAACACTCTTAATCCTGGAATTGTATCATGAATTCAGCACACACTCTGTATTCAGCCATCTCTGAAAAAGTCCAGCCTATGACTGCATAAGGCTTTGGGGGAATTTCTAGGCACAGCCATAACATGAAGGAGAGTTATGCAAAATTGTTTTTCTTTCTCATTTCCTATACCTCTCACCCCAAATAATTCTGATTATTTTGATTCAAATAGCTAATTTTTTCAGAGCACAAAATAGTTCTATGTGCAATCTTCATGTATTTATGCTAGAGCATTTGACAAGAATAGAACCAAGTGAGAAATATGTAACACAGTGTTCTTGTAATTTGAAAGTATCTGCAAATCTATGGAAACATAAATCACAGTGAACTCTATAAAGGATGCTAAATACCCAATATTTCCTTCCCTAGTAATAATGCTTTTATCATAAACATGATTTAATGTTACAGGGAAAAACTTTTCAGACATCTTTCATTTTACGTGTCTTAGAAAAATAAATTAGAAATATTCTTATAAGTTAACCTTTTTCTTCAAGCTTTTCATGGAATCCTTTAGTAATACAGGAGTATTCACAATTTAAATTTCTAAGCTAAATATCTGCTGTATTGGGTATAACATCAGTTGTATATAAATATACCTCGATATATTGATACTGTATAGATGTGTAGATATATTTCATGCTAACAAATAATAATCCATTAATGTGGTGGAATACTGCAGACAATAAAAATTTTAATCTTTTTTGGTTCTCAGGAATGAAAGTAATCAGGAAACGAGATGAAATTCTCTCTTTCCTCTTTTGTTAAGCCAAGAAAATTGAGTGCAATGAAGCACAGCCCACCTTTATCAGGTGCATATTTACATTTGCATGGCTAACTTACTCACCATAAAAACATTTTTAACTCTAGCAAAACTTGAAATAATAAAGCTACATTCTCTGGCTTTATCCAGACATTAGAAAGTTAATGCGAGTAAGGCATATAGTTTACATTACTGAACATTTTTTTCCTTATTCTCTTCCTCTTGCTGTGTCATTTAGACCTCCCTGCAATTGTGGAACATGAGGGAGCCCCCTAGTGGCAACTGCGTATCTAGTACACTTTCTAACTACAGACCAAAGATGCTTCTTTTCCGAATTACTCGTTCTAGTTTTGATACCTAGGCATGTTTTTCCCTAATTTATGAGCCAAGATAGGATTCTTTTCATATCTCTCATACGTTGTGCAAGTTTCGGCCATCTTTTTTTTTTTTTTTATTTAAGAGGAAAAAGAGAAAAACACAAAACAAACCAAAGCGGCGTAAGGGTACACGCAATACAGAACTACAAAACAAAACAAAACAAAACAAAACAAAAAACCATAACAGTAAGAAATTACCTGCTAGTAGATTACACACTATTTTCTTGAAAATAGTTCCTCAAATCACAGTATCAAAGAACACAAGGTGGACATTCAAACAGGGAGACTGCAAACAGCTGTGTTCAATGTTCCAAAAACATTGATAAAGTCAGCTATTTAACACCCCCAAACACACTTGCTGTTATATCCGTTAGAGCTCCTTTTCTTTTTTTTTTTTCCCTCTCTTTTTTACAACAAAATTTACACATCTTGGATTTTATTACTCCTTAGTGCTTATTACTTTCTTTGGGGGGGGGGGGAAGAATACAGTCAAATATGGCAAAACAAAGCTGTCAGTCAATACCAAGGATAGACGTAGCACATGGTGTAGAACAGAGTACAAGTTTATCAACAATGGTTATCAACGTTGTCCCTTGTTTCCTTAAAAAGAATTGTCTATCTTATTAGATATCATAAAGTTGGACAAAACAGTAGAGAACAAGACCAATAAAACTTAGGCGTTGTAAACATTACAGGACTTCCAAAGAAGACAATAGTCAAACCAGAATGGGTATCTTAGTGAATCTTATTGTCTTCAAAGTAGTTGCCTATGTCTTCAAACTTGATACTATCATATAGAATGGAACAGAGTCTAATCAGTCAAAACAAGATCGTGGGAGTACTACAGGACTTCAAAACAAGTTAATAGGAAATCGAAAAGAGTTACTATTTATATATCCTAATTTTTTTGAATTTTTTCTTTAATTAAGACAAACATAAGAAATGACTAAATAATTTTTTTTGAAACAATAAGGGGGAGATTGAGATAAAACAGGACATAACAATATAACAATAGAGGTCACAGCATGACTGTTTCAATAACCTAGTACTTCACCACCTTATAACCTGACTTAATAGTAGTTACCATAGTGTCTTTTTCCTTGAAATATTTGGGTAAAACTTCATATACTCTAGCTTCAAATATTTTCATATCAAGAAGCCCGGAATAAAGCCTTTCTAATTAATGAGTGAAAACTTTATAAGGCTTCAAGGCCACCTAATGGGGAATCATGATTACCACATATTTTTATATATTTGAATCATTACTTACATTAGGGAAACTATTCGGTATTCACACATGCGAGATTTATTTATTTCACTTATGAGTATGGTCTCAAGCTGTGCCCATTTATTGATAAATATCTCAATGTGATCCTTCTTTATAGCTGAATAATACTCCATTGTATAGAAATACCACAACTTTTTTATCCATTCCTCAGTTGATGGGCACTTGGGTTGTTTCCAAGATCTGGCGATTACAAATTGTGCTGCTATAAACATAGGTGCACATATATCACTGTGGTATGATGCTTTCAGTTCTTCTGGGAATATGCCTAGAAGTGGAATAGCTGGAATAAATGGGATTTCCAGTCCCAACTTTTTGAGAAATCTCCAGACAGATCTCCACAAAGGCTGTACCAGTCTACACTCCCACCAGCAGTGCAGGAGAGTTCCTTTTTCCCCACAGCCTCTCCAGCATTTGTTGTCGGTTTTCTTGATCCTGGCCATTCTTTCAGGAGTGAGATGGTATCTCAGTGTGGTTTTAATTTGCATTTCTCTAATGACCAATGATGATGAGCATTTTTTCATGTATTTATTTGCCATTTGTATTTCTTCATCTGAGAATTGCATATTCATCTCAGATGCCCATTTTTGGATTGGATCTTTGAATTTCGGAGGTCTGAGTTTCTTTAATTCTTTATATGTTTTAGACAAGAGGCCCTTGTCTGAGAGAGAGTTCACTAAAATCTTTTCCCAGTTTGTGGGTTTTCTTTTCACTATGCTGGAGATTTCTTTTGACATGCAGAAACTTTTTAATAAGAAGTGGTCCCAGTTATTGATTCTGGGAAGTATTTCCCGTGCGGTTTGAGTCCTGTTCATGAATTCTTTACCTACTCCTATGTCTCCAAGGTTTCTACCTATTTTGTCTTCCAATAGATTTAGTGTTTCTGTTTTAATATTCAGATCTTTGACCCATTTACATTTTAATTTAGTACATGGTGATAGACATGGGTCTAGCTTTAGTTTTCGGCAAATGGAGAGCCAGTTTTTCCAGCACCATTTATTAAAGAGACTGTCGTTCTTCCAGTGAACCTGCTTGGCTCCTTTATCAAAAATAAGGTGGTTGAGTGTGTTCGTAGTTGTGGTTGTATCTTCTAATCTATTCCACTGATCTTCAGCTCTGTTTTGATTCCAATACCATGTTGATTTTACTACTGTTGCTTTGTAGTATAACTTCAAGTCAGGGATTGTGATGCCTCCTGCTTTGTCTTTGCTGCTTAGAATTGCCTTTGCGATTCTAGGTCTCTTCTGGTTCCAGATGAAATTTAGGAGTGATTTCTCTAGATCTATAAGGTATGTTGATGGTATTTCTATTGGGATTGCATTGAATCTGTATAACAGTTTTGGGAGAATGGCCATTTTCACAATGTTTGTTCTTCCTATCCATGAGCAAGGGATGTCTTTCCATTTTCTGAGATCATCTTCAATTTCCTTTTTCAGTGTATTATAATTTTCACTGTATAAGTCTTTCACTTCTTTCGTAAGAGTAATTCCTAAATATTTCATTTTTTTGCTTGCTAATGTGAATAGTCCAGTTTCTCTTATTTCTCTCTCTGTAATTTTGTTGTTCGTGTATAGGAATGCTATTGATTTCTGAGTATTGATTTTGTATCCAGCCACATTACTGAATTTATTTATTGTATCTAAGAGTATTTCAATGGAGTTTAGGGGGTCTTCTATGTAGAGTATCATGTCATCTGCAAACAATGATAATTTAACTTCTTCTTTTCCTATCTTTACCCCTTTTATTTCTCTTTCTTGCCTAATTGCTCTGGCTAGTACTTCCAGTACTATATTAAATAGGAGTGGTGATAAAGGACATCCTTGTCTTGTACCCGATTTTAAAGTAAAGGCTTTCAATTTTTGGCCATTTAGTATGATGCTGGCTGTTGGTTTGTCATAAATGGCCTTTATTATATTGAGGTAAAGACCATTTATTCCAATTTTCTGTAAAGTTCTTATCATGAATAAGTGTTGGACCTTATCGAAGGCTTTTTCTGCATCTATAGAGATGATCATGTGATTCTTATTTTTGGCTTTATTGATATGGTGGATTACATTTATTGATTTGCATATGTTGAACCATCCTTGCATTCCTGGGATGAATCCCACCTGGTCATGGTGTATAATCTTCTTGATGATTTGCTGGATCCTATTTGCCAATATTTTATTGAGGATTTTTGCATCTGTGTTCATTAGGGAGATCGGTCTATAGTTCTCTTTTATAGTTGGGTCTTTCTCAGGTCTTGGTACTAGAGTAATATTTGCTTCCAGGAATGACTTAGGAAGGATTGCTTCCCTTTCAATTTCATTGAATAGTTTGAGGAGTGTCGGCATTAGGTCTTCTTTATATTTCTTGTAGAATTCTGCAGTGAATCCATCTGGGCCTGGGCTCTTCTTGGTGGGCAAGGACCCAATTACATTCTCAATTTCATTAGCAGAGATTGGGTTATTCAACAGTTTTATATCCTTTTGATCTAGCTTTGGTACTTCATATGCTTCTAAGAATCTGTCTATTTCTTCTGTGTGATCAAACTTTTGAGAGTAGAGGTTTTCGAAATAGGT
This sequence comes from Cavia porcellus, assembly GCF_034190915.1. NCBI lineage: Eukaryota > Metazoa > Chordata > Mammalia > Rodentia > Caviidae > Cavia > Cavia porcellus. Next base: position 77,651,811 of record NW_026947490.1, read on the forward strand.
GTTGATGATCCTCTGTATTTCTATTGGGTCTGTAGTAATTTCTCCTTTTTCATTTCTTATTGCATGAATTTGAGCTTTTTCTTTCCTTTTTTTAATAAGGTTGGCTAGGGGCTTATCGATTTTATTTATTCTTTCAAAGAACCAACTCTTTGATTCGTTGATTCTTTGGATTGTTTTCTTAGTCTCTATTGCATTGATTTCTGCTCTGATTCTTATAATTTCCTCTCTTCTTTTGGCTTTGGGCTTGACTTGCTCTTCTTTTTCTAGCTGTTTGAGGTGTAGCATCAAGTTATTTACTTGTATTCGTTCTGTTTTCCTGATGTGGGAACTCAGTGCAATAAATTTTCCTCTCAGAACGGCTTTCATTGCATCCCACAGATTCCGGTAAGTTGTATCTGCATTTTCATTTTCTTTTAGGTATTGTTTAATTTCTTCTTTAATTTCTTCTGTGACCCACTGATTACTCAAGAGTGTGTTATTTAGTTTCCATGTGTTTGCGGAATTTTTGCAGTATCCTTTGTCATTAATTTCTAATTTCAGAGCGCTATGATCCGATAATATGCAAGGGATGATTTCAACTCTTTTGCATTTGCTTAAATATGTTCTGTGAGCTAATATATGGTCTATTTTAGAAAATGATCCATGTACTGCTGAGAAGAATGTGTATTCTGATGTTGTTGGGTGGAACATTCTGTATATGTCTATCAAACCCATTTGTTCACAGGTGTGATTCAGTTCTGTTATTTCTTTGCTCATTTTCTGTCTGGTTGATCTGTCCCTTGGTGTCAGTGGTGTATTAAGGTCTCCTGTTACAATTGTGTTACTGATAATTTGAGTTTTCATTTCTGTTAATAATTGTTTTATATAACTGGGTGCTCTGGAGTTTGGTGCGTATATATTTAAGATAGTTATCTCTTCCTCTTGGAGTTTTCCCCTTACGAGTATGTAGTGACCTTCTTTGTCCTTTATGGTCATTGTTGGTTTAAAGTTCACGTTGTCTGCAAACAGAATGGCTACTCCTGCCTTTTTTTGGATTCCTGCTGCATGAAGAATTGTTTTCCATCCTTTGACTTTCAGTCTGTGAGTATCTTTCTGGGTTAGATGGGTTTCCTGTAAACAGCATATGGTTGGATTTTGTTTCTTGATCCATTCTGCTAGTCTGTTTCTTTTGATTGGTGCATTGAGACCATTTACATTAATGGTTATTACTGTTAAATGCTGGTTAATTGTAGGAATGTTATCTCTCTGCTGTTGCATCTTTATCTTTCGGTTCTGTTTAATTATTTGCTTTGCTTAGTGGTTTTTTCCTTTGTGTATCTAAACTGTCTTTCAATATTTTTTGCAGGGTTGGTTTGGTGTTCATGAAGTTCTTCAGCTGTTCTTTGTCATGGAAGTATCGTATTGCACCATCTATTTTGAATGATAGTTTTGCAGGATATATCAGTCTTGGTTGGAAATCATTTTGCTTTAGGATCTGGAATACTTCACTCCATGCTCTTCTTGACTTTATCGTTTGTGCTGAGAAGTCTGCTGTGATTCTGATAGGTTTTCCTTTATAAGTGATTTGTCTTTTCTCTCTGACAGCTTTTAATAATCTATTCTTGTGTTGGATTTCTGGGATGGTGACTATTATATGTCTGGGTGTAGTTTTATTTTGGTTATGACTGTTTGGAGTTCTATATGCTTCACTGATCCTGATGTCAGTTTCTGATCTCATGCTTGGGAAATTTTCAGCTATTACTTCTCTAAATATCCTCCTGACATCCTTCATGTTGTCTCCCTCTCTTTCATTAATCCCTATCATTCTTATGTTATTCTTCTTTGCATCGTCTTGCAGTTGTTGAATTGTTGTTTCCTGGTTCCTTGTTATTTTCAAAAGATCTTTCCTTTCCTGTTCACTAGCTGCAATCCTGTCTTCAAGGTCTGAAATTCTATCTTCACTTTCATTAAGGCGGTTTTTACAACTTTCAGTGGAGTTTTTTATTTCCTGTATATCTCTGTGCATCTGCATTATGTATTCTGTTTGTTTCTTATATTGCTCGTCTAGGGATTCTATCTTTTTGTTTAGTTCCTCCAATTTTTTATCTGTGTTTTCTTTAGATATATTTAGAATCTCTTTCATTTCTTTTATCATTTCTTCTTTTATCTGGGAGATTATTTCGAGTTTGAATTTCTTTAAAGCTTCCTGGAGTTGCTTGTCAATTTCAGTGGCTATTGTGTCCGATATATGAGGTGGATGGGATATATTTTCTTCTATATACATCGCTCCTAGGGTTTCTTGAGATGGGCTGGAGGTTTGAGGTTGTAATTTGGTCTTTCGTTTTGTCATTTTCCTATATTTCTGTGTTTCAAGTGTTACTTGAAAGCTTCCTCAGGATCTGTTGAAAATCCCCTTCTATGTTTGGAGCTACTGGGACTCTGGCGCCGCGCTACTCCAAGCCATTAGGCCTACAGAACCAGTGGCCCTCCTCTGCCTGCTCAGAACTCCGCAGTTCCAGACAAGCTGGGCCTCAGGGACACTGTGCGCCCACCTGCCCCTTGGAAGCTCCACAGTTCTTCAATCGCAGCCGGGTTAGGGTACTCACCACAGGCCGCAGTGCTTCAGGAACCTGTGGACCCTCCCTGGTTGCAGAGATATCCACAGTCCTCCAGACACACAGAGAGGCCAGTGAGGGCACCCCAGATCTGCCCAGCTCCTCCTCTGCAGACCTGTGGCCAGGCGCGGCAGCTAAACAGGCTGGGCTAGGCTGGTAGTGTGGGCCAGCCCACCTATTGGGAGCTCAGCAGGTCTCCAAATGAAGCCGGGAATGGGGAGGCTGATGTGGAAGCCTTAAACCCACCTCTCTCCTTCACTGCACCTGGAAGCCTGAGGGAACTCCAGCAGTCTGGGCGCAGAAATCCAGAGTCCTCCAGACACGCAGAGAGGCCAGTGAGGGCACCCCAGATCTGCCCAGCTCCTCCTCTGCAGACCTATGGCCAGGCGCGGCTGCTAAACAGGCTGGGCTAGGCTGGTTGTGTGGGCCAGCCCACCTATCGGGAGCTCAGCAGGTCTCCAAATGAAGCCTGGAATGGGGAGGCTAATGTGGAAGCCTCAAACCCACCTCTCGCCTTCGCTGCACCTGGAAGCCTGAGGGAACTCCAGCAGTCTGGGCGCAGAAATCCAGAGTCCTCCAGACACGCAGAGAGGCCAGTGAGGGCACCCCAGATCTGCCCAGCTCCTCCTCTGCAGACCTGTGGCCAGGCGCGGCAGCTAAACAGGCTGGGCTAGGCTGGTAGTGTGGGCCAGCCCACCTATTGGGAGCTCAGCAGGTCTCCAAATGAAGCCTGGAATGGGGAGGCTGATGTGGAAGCCTCAAACCCACCTCTCTCCTTCACTGCATCTGGAAGCCTGAGGGAACTCCAGCAGTCTGGGCGCAGAAATCCAGAGTCCTCCAGACACGCAGAGAGGCCAGTGAGGGCACCCCAGATCTGCCCAGCTCCTCCTCTGCAGACCTGTGGCCAGGCGCGGCAGCTAAACAGGGGGAACCAGAAATCTGAGCGACTCCATTGTGTAGTTTGGAGATCTCCCAGGTTCTTTCTAAGCAGTCCACGGAGAATAGAAGCAAAAAATAGTGGTCAAGCAAGCATCTACTGCTCCCTTTTTTGCCCTGGCCTTGCAATGGACGCCATGACACCGGAAGAGAGTTTCGGCCATCTTAAAAGCTATCTGAAGATTCACTATGAAAAGCGTCATGTATTATAAAAATACAGCCACCCAAACGAGTATTAGTTTAAATATTATTGTAGCAAAAAGGAATGTTTTATCATCCTTTCATTAAGTATACAAAATGTTATCTAAACCACATAATCACTAAAGCAGCCATGTGACATGTTTAGAACTTTCTAGCATTTACCTTCAGTTATGATCAAGACATAATGATATGCTTTTAAAAATCTTCTCCTTGGAACAAATGAGCAAGATTCAATAGTTCTAATACTTTTCCAACTGACTCGCTACAAAACCTTTGCCATAGTATGGGATTATCTTCCTTATCAGATAAGGGAAGACTGCTTAGAGGACCAGTAAAAGAGGAGGAGACTATGCCACAAAGGCATTGCACAAATTTAGCTTAAAAAATCACCTGCTTATCCATCCCCTGACTGACTTACTGGGTGCTCTGCTTCAGGGTTTCCTGAGGCTGTCCTCAAGGTGTCAGAGGGGCTTGGTTCACATTTGCAAACTCAGCTAAGGGGCGAGACTAGCTTCCTTGCTCAGCCTTTGTTGGAAGCATTCAGTTTCTGGTAGCTGAGGGTTCATGACTGCTGTCTTGTTCAAACCTACAGCAGAGAGAAAGGCAAAACCACCAGAAAGACATGTGTGCAGAACGTAATCATCCCAAGGGCAACAACCTTTGCCAAATTGTCCTTAACAGTCACAAGTCAGAGGCTGCACCCATACTCAGAAACAAGAGATTATACAACATTGGGGGTCAGGGATCATAAGAAGCTGGTCATCCCAACTGGTCATGAGTTTCTTTATGCTTGTAAAATGTAAAGCTTCTGAGTGTCTTTTTACCTCTAATTCAAGGACATTCCATTGTACTATGATGTGAAGCATTGTTACACAGTTTTAGAATTGCTAGAATAAAAATATGTCCTAAAAATATCCACCATATAGGAAGGGAAATAAAAGAAATAAATTCATTCTTTCTCATCATCAACACTTATTCAGAAAGGGTATTATATATTTTATATTGCATATTTTGAAAACTATAAAAGAATAAAATCCAAAAGTACTTAATCCTAAAAAGTATTGTATAATAGTCCCAAACTATCTTCTTATCCACTGTGAGACTTGATTTGATGTAAATATTTAATGAAATACTGGAAATGATTTTAAATTATTTCTTCTTCACAACTTCCCCAAACAAACCAAGAGTTTCTGAAAAGTAGACACAGTCCCACAGTGACATATGCTTTATCCAGCCTTCTTCCTGGTTTTTAAGAGCATCTGCCTACTCCTTGATCCCCCTCCTCTTGTTTCCATCCAGCCTCTCTTCCCCAGCATAAACTCTGCCTGTGTCACATCTGGATGCATCCGCACCAGTCTCTCCTAGCGGGTGCTCTTACTCTAATCTTTCCCCTCCTTCCTGTCAGTGCTCCTCAGGATTGAATTTTTCTTCCATAAAAAAAGCTGTGAAGAGGCATTTTCTTTTTCAGGCATTTCTCTGTGTGTTCTATTTCCAACAGTTTCATCTACACACCTATGGTTGCCTTTTCAGGAAATCTATATCTGATGTACGTGCCTATTCAAATTTACTTCCATTTTTTTAGGACAAACCAAACCATCTTTTCCTCTTCAAGGAATCCTCCTCTGGACCCTATAAGCCAGTTTCTGATTTCTAATCTCAGTTTGGACTGTAGCTCCAGCTTGTATCCCTGTCATCAAGGATGCCTTGTGACACAATGGATGTAGACAGAGATCCTGGGCTGAGTGGGACCCGGATACAGGCATGCAACAGACAGAAAAAAAGACAAGATGAATCCCTGACAGAACTCAGAAAACAGTGGTAAAAACACAGCCACAAGTTTGGAGGAAACTGGACAAAATTAGTAGTGAGGCTAATGCATTCCAGAAGTCAAAATCAGTCCAAGCCAAATAGGTCAGCTGGAACAAATGCAGATATCAAGAACTGAACAAACTACAGAGGCAAACAAGAAAGTGTCCTTGAAAGCACAAGGTATATATGGGGATGTTCTCTGTACCTACGACTCAGCTCCTCAATGGCTGTGTTAATGCTGTATCAGCAGGGTGCATATGAAGGTTTGTGACCTTTGATGCCACTCTTGCTTGGGTTCAGTTTCATCCTCCACCATGCGCTGTATGATCCTGGACCATTACTGAGCTTCTTCGAGCTTCAGTTCACTTATCTATAAAATACAGATAATCATATAATTATGGCCATTGTATGATCAGGGCATTATAAAAGTTAAATAAGATCACACACATAGCAAATGCCTGGCAAGTAAAAAACACATATGTTGATTTTCATTGTTTTGTTTCTGCTTCTGTTTTTCATCTGCGAAAACCAAAATGGCTACCACATTTTATGCAGTCTTCAATCTTTCACAAGGTCTGCATAACCTGTTCCAGTTCTTACAATCCCCAAAACCTGCCTTATACTTTGAGCACTTATCACAGAATCTTGTGTAGATATGCTACATAAACTTGAAATTATTGAAGCCAGTTTTCTACAAGATCTTATGACTGGCCTGAAGGGAAGTTTCTCAGCCCTGAGTTTATCACAAAGAATCAGCTGTTACTTGTAATTACAAAGCCTTTCAAGGCCATCATTCATTCATTCATTCATCCATCCATTCATTTGTTCAAACTATGCATTAAGTATCCACCAGGTGCCATGTACTCTGAATGAAACAACAAAGCATAAATTTGGCTTCCTGAAAGTAGGCACAGATTACTTCACTAAAGGAATAGCATTGTGAGTCTTAAAAAAAGGAAATACTCTAAAAGGTCATCTAGCTCAATTCTTTAATTTTTACAAAGATGCAATAGAGAAGCAAAGAAATAATATTGCCCATTGATTTCCCCCTCATTGACCAATTTTTATCCCATTGAGTCCATGTTGGTTTGAAGTCCAAAGGGAGAAAAGAGGATGATTTTAGCTGAGAAGTTTGGAGGTGAACTCTTTTGCCTTTTATAATGTCACTGTGAGACAGCGCCACTCATCTCAGAGAACGTTCTCAGCAAGGCTCAGGGCAAGGATGCATGCTGGCCTTTACCAGAAATCTGATGAGAGTTCTGCCTTGCCGCTTGCTCTGGTTTCCATGCACATCTGCTAGTGGGAGAGGAGAGGGACAAATCCATCACAAGTACACAAGTCACTCAGTAAGAGCACAACGGTGATTTCTGCTTTCTTGCTGGAAGGCCGAGATAACAGCTTCCTCCTACAGTCATTCCAGATCAATCTGTAGTGATTTGAAAGGATACATGTAAGCATCTGTGGGTAAAGATGCATTTGAATCAATAATGGGAGACTGATGTCTGAAAGCTCAATGACTTGAATCAAACTGTTTGTTCAACATGCTTCAATCAGTGATCCATGAACCTATTTTGAGACAGCTTTCCAAGGTGAAGATTAACACCTCCTGTTCTGTGGGACTAGTGAGACATAACTTATTAATCCTACAAGGAAATCTTAATTAGACAGTAGAGCACTGCTTGTTCCATTGTTAAATACTACCCAGTCCCTGAGGAATTGGAAAATAAATAGGGAATAAAATAGAAAGTGGTATTATAATTAGGCCCCCTGAAATGAAATTAGCTATGTTTCCCCTGCATGGAAAATAAGCGTTACTTTTTTAAATGACTAAGTATTAGTATTTGTAATAATAGTCTGGTACAAACATTCTTGAAATAACTAGTTGTGTGGACAGTGGAGAAATGGGAGATTATGATTGACTGTAACTCTGCTAAGATGGCAAGTTTACTGCTGAGTTCAGATGCAGCAGTGTTAGTTATGTTCCAGGCTAATTAACAAGATGCCCTCAGTATTATTTATTTATTATTTGTTTAGTAGGCTTTTCTAATGAAGATATAATTGTTTTTAACAAGAAAGATTTTATGATGAAAGTCTAAATACTTTGGGATGCTTTCATTTTATTTCCTTGGCACCTGTTTTCAAGGTGCCACCACAGCCAGAAAGGAAGTAGGGAAAGGGAAGAATAGGGGTACAGTATACAGGAATAATAGATACATACTTGTGGTTTGTGTCTGGATGTCCCCCCAAAGTCTCATGCAGTCCTGGGAGTGGGTTTCTAAATTTGCAACTGATTCATAGTCTAATGCTGGAATTATGAATGTGAGTGCTGCACCCACCCTAGGCTAATAGCCTGCATATGATATAAGGGACAGAAAGAGGCGTGCTCTCACCTTTGCTGTTCCCTGCCACCTTGCCGATTATGGACTGAAACCTCTACAAACTGTGAGCTAAATAAACTTTGGTGCATCAGATATTTTGTCTCAGCAATGAGAAAAGTAACCAATACAATGTTCTAGCTTTCTAAATCTAGAAAGGTAGAATATAGCACAACCATAGCAATAAGCATGATTGATAGATGTTCCCACAGTGTTTCTCTTCTGAATTTTGTTTTCATTAGTGAATAAAAGATAAGTACAGAGAAAAGAGAAGAATAGAAGGAGAAAGAGGAGGAGGTACCATACATTTACTACTTAATTATAAACCCTCCTGATAAATTACAGCTGGGGAAAGATTGTTGTCATCTCACCTACAACTAGTTACCAAGTATACTAAGCTAGATTGTTGGATTGTGTCAAGAAAATTGCCTTGCACAGACAGATCAACAATGTAAGCAATCTAAGACTCATTAATGAATTTTGTCCCATTCATTTGTTTAAAATCATAGACTACACTCTTTTCACCTTAAAAAAAAAAAAGAAAAGCCATTAAAACCTAAACTTCAAGTTTCAAAATAATCAAGCTTTTTAAAGCCTCCTACTCCTTGGCAAACAGAAATTCTATCTTACTGGGATCCCCAAAGAAATAATACTTGACTACCTCACCACAACTGTTGGTTTAATAGATACAACAAGTACCCCTCACACAAAGTGTTAGGATACAAATTTAGCAATTATTCTAGTTACTGTTATATTTGATATAATTATTAAAAGTAATTTTCTTTCCACATATATTAAACAACAGTGGTTTTCATAGAATATTCAGAATAAGTTAATTTGTGAGATTAACATCATGCCATTGACCAATGGCTTTTCTCTGTTCAGCAACCTCCTGTTACATGTACTGCCTCAGTAACAATGAATATGTGTTCTTATTCATGAGTAGTGGCAAAACAGTCATGGGGAAGCACTCATAATGTTTGAAATAATACGAAGACACCTAAAACAACATTCTTAGCTACATGGTGTTAAATCAATTTAAGAAAACTTCTTTGAAGTTAGTCATAGTGGTGCTATCTGTATTCTCAGAACTCTTGGACGCTGAGGCAGAAGGACTGAAAATTCAAGCCCATGTTAGACAATTTAGGAAGACCTTGTCTCAAAATAAAATATAAAAAGGATGTTGGGTAGATTATTGAAAAGATTCTGGGTTCAATTCCTATTATTGTACAAACAGAAAAACAAACAACAGTTCTTTGAGTTTTTGGTTCCATAATTCAAAGTGAGGATGCTAATAGAAAGCACAAAGTTTGCTTTGAGAATTTGATGCTATGTATAGAAGTGGTGCTCTATAAAATATCAAGCAACAAATGCCTGTATAAAAGGGCCCAAGATATGAAAGAATCGAGAAATCAATGAATAGCCATCATTGCTATTAGGAAAATTGCAGAAGGCACATACATGCTTTGTTCTGTAAGATAAAGGGCTATCAGAAAAGCATTAGCCAACTTGTACGGGGTCAACTGAACAGGAAAGAAGGATATGATTCACTCAGAAATCCACATATGTCCAAGTACCATTGCTAGAAAACTCGCTACATGGCTAACTTAATGACGGGTTAAAATACTAAATTTCTAGCTTTCCCCGCTTTCCTTCCCGTTTCCATTTGCTAGAGTGAACCCAGCACTCCTCTGGGAATCAGGAAGTAGGCCGTTTGGTCAAGTTTTCCAGGTGTACTTACTGTGCATTGTAGCTCTTCCCTTCATTCACTTGTTCCATCAGTGATCCTGGATCTCTGAAGTGTCTGTCTTGCACTAAGCACAGGAGACAGAGCAGCTTCTCTGTCTTCCGGCCCAGCAGAGTCTCTTAACTTCTCCAGCACTGGCTCCTCTGTCTATAAGGGCGGGAGACGGGCATGGGATTTAGCCCAGTCCCTTCCAATTCTAATGCATTGAGTCTTTTTTCTTGCTGCAGATTTTGATTCTTTATGCTTCTCTAACGTCTCCTGGAATCTGTCCCTCTGTATTAAATTATGAAATAACTCTCAGTCAGTCTGTGTACGTGTACATATATTTACACACACAAACATGACCTCATGCATGTGTTTCTCTTCACATCATCTTGAAGATGTTGTATTGTTGTTTCCTGGCTCCTTGTTATTTTAAAGATACATATTCTTCCTGACCGTAAGCTTCCCTCCTGTCTTCAAGGCCTGAGAGTCTTATCTTCAGCTTCATTCAAGTGGTGTTGTCAGATCCCAATGGAATTTTTAATTTCCTGAATAGCCCTTCGAGTCTATTTCATGCATTCTAATTCTGTCTTGTATTGTTCGTTCAAGATTTCCATCATTTTCTCATTTTTTCCTCTATTTTTTATCTAAATCTTCTTTAGATACACTCAACATTTCTTTCATAATGTTTGTCATTTGTGCTTTACCTGAGTGATTATTTCTAATCCGATTTCCTCTAAAGCTTCATGGAGTGTTTCTTTACTCCGGTTGTTATCATTTCAGGAAGTTCAGCTGTGCGATTTCCAGGGTCTTCCATTTCAGTGCCTCCCCGGTGAGTTCTCTGTGAGGACTGAGACTGCCTGTTGCTCTTTCATTTTGTCATTTTCCTCTGGCACCCCTGTGGCTGGTCAGGCACCCTCCCGATAGATTGCAGTGGAACACTGCACTGGGAAGAGCTTCAATCCTGTGATATCTCCGTGGCTAGCTGGGGGACAATTCCAAACTAAGCACCAGAGCCTTGTGCTCTGTGACCTGTGAGGCTGATGGGTGTTCCCCTGATGTACTGTGCTGGGTTGTGCTGGAACACCTAGGTATCCCACTTCTGGGCATTTTCTCAGAAAAACTGACAACACCATACCACAGTGATATATGTGGACCCAAGTTTACAGCAGCACAATTTGTTGTTTTTTTTTTATTTATTTAAAGAGAAAAAATAAAGCAAAACAGAAAAAAGGGTGAAAATAATACAAAATTTCAAAAATATTTATGCTAAGAAATCACTAGTTGATAAATTACATATTGTCATCTTAGAAATAGTTGTTAAGTCACAAAACTAGAGCATAGAAAGTGGGCGATCAAACAGTGAGAGTGTAAACCACTCTGTTCAATGATCCAACAAAAACTTAGTAATATGGTCATCTATCTTACACACTTAAACATACATGCAGTTATATCCTATAGAGCACTTTCCTTCCCTTTCTTTTTTACAATGGCAATTTCACATTTTGGATCTTATTACTCTTTCAGTTTTTATTACTTTGTACACCAGAAAGACAATGTGATATTTATAAATATGATTCTTATTTCACTTGTCAGGATAGTTTCCAGTTGCCTCCATTTACGTATAAAGGCCTCAAAATCAACATTTTTATAGCTGAGTAATATTCCATTGTATAAAAATACCACATCTTTTTCATCCACTCTGCAGTTGATGGGCATTTTGGTTGTTTCCAAGATTTAGCTATTACAAATTGTGTGGTTATGCACATGGGTGCACATATATCACTCTAACATGACCTTTTCAGATTTTCTGGGAAAATATCCAAGAGGGGAATAGCTGGACTGAATGGAACCTACAATCCTAGTCTTTGAGAATTCTCCATACTGATTTCCACAGTGGTTGCACCAGTCTACACTCCCACCAACAGTGGGGCTGTGTTCCTTTTTCCCTGCAGCCTCACCAACATTTGTTATCAGTTGATTTCCTGATGGCAGCCATTCTTTCTGGAGTGAGATGAAATCTCAATGCTGTTTTAATTCTCATTCCTCAAATGACCAATGATGGTGAACATTTCTCTATATATTTATTTGCCATTTGTATGCTTCATCTGAGAAGTGTGTGTTCATCTCAGATGCCTTTGAATTTGGAGTCCTGATGTTTTTTAATTCTTTGTATGTTTTGAATATAAATCCTTTGTCTGAGGGGTTGCTGGTTAAAATTTTTTCCCATTCTGTGGGTTTTCTTTTCACTATGTTAGTGATTTCTTTTCAAGTGTAGAAACTTTTTAATAGTATGAGATCCCAGTTGTTGATTCATTAAAGTATTAAATTCTCTGCCTACTCCTATGTCTTCTCTCTACCTTGTCTTCCAGTAGATTTAATGTTTCTGTTTTAATATTTAGATCTTTGACCCATTTTGTCTTTAGTTTAGTGCATGGTGATAAGCGTGGGTCTAGTTTCAGTCTTCAGCACGTGGAGAGCCAGTTTTTCCAACACCATTTATTAAAGAGGCTCTCCTTCTTCCAGTGAACATGTTTAGCCCCTTTGTCAAATATCAGGTGGTTAGGAATGGAGATGTCTCCTGTCTTGCCTTTGTTGCTCAGAATTGCCTTTGCTATTCTAGGTTTCTTCTGTTTCCAAATGAATTTTAGGAGTGTTTTCCCTAGATCTATGAAGTATGTTAATGGTATTTTGACTGGGATTGCATTAAATCTGTATAACACATTTGGGAGCATGGCCATTTTCACAATGTTACTTCTTCCTGGCAAGAGCAAGTAATAGCCTTCCATTTTCTAATATCCTCTTCAATCTCCTTTTTTAGAGTAGTATAATTTTCAGCATATAGGTATTTTATATTCTTGGTTAGGTTGATTCCTAAGTATCTCATTTTTTTAAGATGCTATTGTGAAAGGCGATATTTCCATAATTTCTCTCTCATGGAGTTTTTTGTTTGTATACAGGAATGCTATTGATTTTTGAGCACTGACTTTGTATCCAACTACACTAGCAGCACAATTTGTAATATCCAATTCTTGGAAACAACCCAAGTGCCCATCAATTGAAGAATGGGTTAAAAAACATGGTATTTTTATACAATGGAGTACTTCTCAACTATAAAGATTGCACTGAAACTTTTATAAGTAAATGGATGCAACTTGGGACCATAGTCATAAGTGAAATAAATCAAACTCACATGTGTAAATATCATATTGTCTCCCTAGTGTAAGAAACTGAAAGAGAATACATGATCCAAAATGCTCAAAGAGGCAAGTAACTGGGAGAGAGGAAGGGAGGAAAGAAGGAAGGGAAAAGGAAAAAGACATAAATTTATATGTATATACATGAGGTAGCTAAGATGACTATACCACTAATTGTATTAGTTCTTGGAAAAGAACAATTAATATTCATGATTAGATCAATTTTACATGTCTGCATCTAAGCAACCCTTTTGAAGGTAACAATATGCAATATTACAATCATTGCCAAATTCCTATCATCTTGTTTTGAAAACCTATTGTTTTGAAACACTATTATTGTTTTGGGTTTGTTGTTGTTTGTTTGTTTTGCTTTTGGTATTTCTTTTCTGTGTCTTCTTTACTCAAATAAAAATAAAGAAATCAAATTGATAAAATAAAATATCTTTATAAATACATAACTATATCTATGAGGCTGCTTAAAATAAGGGCACAGCAAAGCCATAATGTGGAATCCATTGAGGAAATCCATTTGGTAAGCAAGTTCCAAAGAAGGAATTGATCCTAGAATTTCTGCCAGGCCCTGGAAACCTCTGCTTCTGCTTTGATTGTTGGAGGAGCCCTCCTGTAGGAAAAAGGCTTGCACCACCTTAGTGAGAGAAAATAATAGGAGGCCCCACCAAACGATATGCTCATAAACCAGTACATTATACATGTACAAACAAATTAGAAATAAACCCCAACATTTCATGAGGAAATAAATCTTGACATAAAGTGGGGAGAAAATTCTCTGAAGATCAGTAATCACACAAGGATCATTGCTCAGAGTTGAAGTTGTAGGTTCTGCTGTAGGTGTGGTATGAAAAACCTCGAGCCTGACCCCACAGGCCATGTCCTAAAGTGACCAGCAAAAGAAATGTATTGCTCATTTAGAGGAGCTCAATGCCATCCCAGACTTCAAAGAATACCAACAAATAAAGTTGCTGATAAACAGCCCAGAGTACCAGATCACAAAATGAATGACTAAAGCATTATAAGTAAAGTATCAGACCACAAAGCAAAACAAAAATCCAAACCACAAAGTTGTCAAATATAAAATATTTGATATAGAATATAAAATAGCTACCTTTAGAGGGAATGTGTAAAAGTTTGAAAACATAAACGGTAAACCTGCAGCCATAAAAAATAACCAAGTATGTTAGCTTAAAATTAGATTCTAAAAAGTAATGTAATAATGAAACTTAAAGCACAATGACATACTACGCAGCATATTGGATACAGTGAAGATAGTGAACCACAATACAGGAGAGAATGAGATTGAAAGCATTGTGAGGAGTCACAGAGAATAACACTTAGCAGGAGTCTAACCAGAGTAGCAGAAAGAGACCCTGGGAAAGGAATCCTCAGTGAGATAAGAATTTCCAAAGTTGTAAAAAAAAGATACCTACGCAAAGAACCAGGAAAACCAGTAAATCACAAACAAGATAAATAAAAAGATATACACAATGACAAATGTAGTAAAGCTACAACACCAAAGTAAAAAATAAGATCTTAAAAGCAGAAAATCAGAGAAATTTCTTGCAGAGAACCTACAGCACTTAGTTTGATTGTCAATTTCCAACAGCAACAATGCGATCCAGAGTACAGTGGTGTAATAAAATAGATCATGTTGAAAAAAATATTCTTTGGTTGTACACTAAGACTGTGAAACAAGTATGAGAAATGAAATTCATATTTAAACACAGTGAATTTAGGATATTCTGTTCTAAAAAGGACACATACATTTATTGTATTAACATCAATAACACTGTATAATTAGCAAAAGAACACTTCAGGTTAAAATGAAAATCTGGCCAAAAGTAAACATTGACAGTTGAATTAATAACCCCTGAATATGCCACCTACAGTTTACATGCTTGAGCATAATTATTCTTACTGGCAAATGGGTGTGGCAGTCACCAACGTCACAAAATCATTAAATGAGATCAGGGATGTTAACAACAGGAAGATTGTAATTGCCCAATAAATAATATCTGCCTCTGTTATTCTTACCACTATGAGATAATTTTGCAATGTCTTCCATGATTTCTGGTCCAAAAAAGAGCATGAAATTCACAGGTGTTCAGCACTCTCCTGACTGCCTAGCTGGCAAAGCTCTCCTTATGCACACTTTAAGTCATCTTCCACTTGGGTTTCCGCTTTGCCCATAACAACTAGAGACTGAGTACAGAGGGTTTTGACCTCCACTCCAAAGTGCACACTGAGAAATTCAACCAAATTCTAGCACGGCCTGCAGTAGCGAGAGCCATGTTCCCAGCGTGACACTAGTCCTGCTTAAAATGCTGATGATTACTGTTTATACTAGAGAGACAATATGATATTTACAAATGTGAGTCTGATTTGTTTTGCTTAGAGGATAGTCTCAAGTTGTCCCCACTGAAAGAGTAATAAGATCCAAAATGTATAATAGATACTGCGATAATGAAAGGGCAAAAAAGTGCTCTGAAGGATACAGCTGAATGTATGTTTAAGTGTACAAGGTAGAAAACCATACTACTAGTTTATCAACAGAATAGTTTGTGATGTCATTGTTTGTCCACTTTTATGCTCTGATTTGGTAACTTGAACACCTACTTCTAAGATAATATGTAGTTTATCAACTATTGATTTCTTACTGTTTTTTTTTAAATTCTGCATTATTTCTTCCCTTTTTTCTGTTTTGCTTCTTTTCTCTAAAAAAAAAAAAAAAAAAAAAAAAAAAAAAAAAAAAATGCCTGATTGAGACAGCTCAGTGCTGCAGAGGAGTTACTGTTTGTTCCAGGCAAACAAAGGCTAAAGGCTCCTGAACCTCCTTGTACGTATAAATCCTTTCCCTGCCTTTTTGAGAAATAAATCTTCTACTACCTAGAATTTTCTCATAAGGAGTTGGAGGAAATACCCTTTCAATTGCATACATCTTTTCTCTCTCCCCCATGCTGGTTTGTAAGCTCTGATGCCCCTTCTGAAGGTTCTCTCTCTCTCTCTCTCTCTCTCTCTCTCTCTCTCTCTCTCTCCCTCCCTCCCTTTTTTCTCCCTCTCTCTGTCTCTCTCTCTGTCTCTCTCTCTGTTTCTCTCTCTGTCTCTCTCTATGTCTCTCTGTCTCTCTCTGTCTGTCTCTCTCTCTCTCTGTCTCTCTCTCTCTGTCTCTGTCTCTCTCTCTCATTTTGTTTACTCTCTTGCTTTCCAGCCCCCATGGGAAGAGTTTAATTTCTATGGTTGCCATGTTCCTTCCCAATTTTTGCATTGGTATGTTTGTGACACACAATAAACAGTCATCATGAGGATCTTGATCCTTTTTATTTCCACATTCCTGTCCTCTCATTCTCAGATACAATTTATAAAATTATCTCCTATCCTAAAGACGTGAGAAGCTTGTTTGACCCATCAAGTGTCAATCATAAACCTCCATGTTCTAAATGTACACCAGCTCCCTTCCCATTTTCTGTAGTTTTCTACTCCCCTGTCTTGGTGGAACACCTCAGTCCGCCTCATTACCCTGGTTTTCTCTTATTTTCTCTTTAGAATACCCCGTGCTTGTGCATAGCTGGAGCAGAGCTTTGACCTCTATTGAAATTATTTTTTCCTCCCCTCATGTAGTAGTTCTGCTCGATAAAACATGTCTTTACTGCGACTGACTCAAGGCCAGCATTATGTTTCTTTAACGTCATTTAATACATGAGAGCTTAACAATGACATCTTAGCATGCTTCCCTGGCTCCAGCAACTTGTTTTGCCTCCAGGGTGCTATCTTCAGCCTAAGAAGCGTTTACTACATACCAGGTGTCTTAAAATCCACTCAGAACAGAGAGCAAGTCTCCTTTCCTGAGAAGAGTATTTTAAGATCTTCTTTTATACCAATTGTCAACTGGACACTGAACATGGTTTGAGGTGGTGTTAAAGGAGAAAAGAGGAACCTTGATTTGCTGCATCCAAGGGGCAGGTTGCAGTTTCGTCCACTTCTGTCACAGAAGAAGAATTTTCAGAATGTATCAGAAAAAGCTCAAAGAGTTTGCGAGGCAGAATTTAAAGCACACACTCAGAGGAAATACTGCAGGGCTTCCAGAGAGGTTCACTATAATCTGGAGCTCGGCTGATTTTTGTGTCTTTGTGGTGCAATTCGTAAATCTACAGAAAACTTGGGGTTGGTTTACAGGAAAAAAATCAACCCCACCCATTGAGAAAAGCATGATGGGTCTGGAATAAAAGAGCATACTTTCAGAACTGTAAACACATGCTGTAGTTTTATAGAGTACAACTAGAGACAGCCTTGAGTAACTTTGTATTCTGAGGTGCCGTCTCCTGAAAGGTATGATTTTAAAATCATGATTGTCCTTATTTCCTTTCATTCCATCTTTATTTCTTCTGTCCTACCTCAAACTCATTGTTTCTCTCAATGGTGAACAAATCTTTCAAGAATTAGCTCATCTAGTGGAAAAAACAGCTCCAGGAAACTCTACACATTTTTTTCTGTTGTTGTTGAGGAAGAGACGAAATTAAAGAAAATATGTCTGCATTTGGTTTGAAATGTCCGAATCCGCTTGCTAACTGGGGAATGGAAGGGCTGAGAGGGGACCTCTGGCAGAAGGAAATTGGAAGGGTGACATGCCAAAAAGAATAGTAGACAGCAGATTAGTGGCTGCCTAGCACTGGGAGGGAGAGACAGGGACATGGGGGCGGGGCAGACTGCTAGAGGCACAGAGTTTTTTCCCGGGATGAAAATGTTCTAAAATTGATGATGATGATGGTTTCACAATTATGAATATATTAAAATTGCTTGCATTTTTGTACATTTTGCATGGTAGTTTGCTATGAATTATTTCTCAGAAAAGCTGATATCAATTTTTTAAAAAGAACATTGGGCGAAAATCTTTATAAAATATATAGAAATCGGAACAATTATGTAAAATAATAACAATACTGTGTCATTTGGGAGAGTTTAGAAAATCAGCATAGAATGAAAATCCTGACCATAAATTTTACCTATCAGTTAAGAGAGGATTTGGGAGTTAGTGTTCTTACTTTACAACTGTTACAGTGATTGTTAGTCTCAGAAATTATTCAATTAACTGGTTTGATTTTTCTTTTGCTACCCTTGATAAAACTATTATAATCCTTTTAATCCTACCAGAGATATTTTCCAGAGAGAAGAAATTTTTAATATAAATTTTAATACAAATTATTTTATAGCTCTTTTATCTATTCCAACTCCAGTATTTTTTATTAAAAATTACTTTAGCACTCTTGCAAAACCTGTGATACCCAAGGATTATATTTGTGCTTATTAAGAAACAGCCAGTCCTAAAACTACAAATAATGTCAAAGTTTCGTAGAAAGACAGTGAATTTTCCCAGCGTACACAGCTAGATTCTGCTTTGAATCTGCTGGTGTTATGGTTCATGTTAGTAATGGTGAATCTTTTAGAGACCAAATGCCCAAACCACAATCAAAAACTCACTTAAATTTGTCAAAAAGTGCCATCACTGCAATTAACCCTGAGTATCTGATGCGTGGCTGCTGGGTGATGCTGGGGAATTTGGGTTGTATGCCGAGAGGGGGCTCAGTGTGCCCACTGTGGCACCCATGTGACCGGTTCATCACCTCTGGCCTATATATAGATGTTCTCCAAAGCCCCTTTGACACTCATAGGTGGAGCTTTGATAGGTACTTGGATCATGGAGCTGTGATGCTTACTGGTGCATTAGGTCATTGATGAGTTGACAGTTAACTGCGAGGTTGGGAGGTGAAACCTGGTTGGAGGAGTCTGCCTCTGAGGGTGTGGCCTGGAAGGGCCTATCTCTTCCGTCCATCTCCCTTGATTTCTCTCTGTTTCCCGCCGCCCTCCCATGAGCTGTGCCATGCCCGTCTGCTGTGCTGTGCGCCTTGGAGCCAGCCAACTATGGATGGAAAATTCTACAAATTATAAGCCAAATACATCTCCCCTCTTTTAACGTGGTGGGTACCTGTCTTAGTTACTTTTTTCATTGCTGACACAAATATCCAAAGTTAAAAGAGGAATGGTTTATTGTAGCTCACAGTTTGTAGAGGTTTCAGTCCATAGTCAGCTGGCTCTGAGACAGGGCAGTGTGGCAGAAGGCCACACAGAGGAGAAAGAGCTCGTGGCAGGCGACCATACACCCTTGATCCCTGTATCACATGCTCTACACACAGACACCTCCAAAAGCCACATCTATTATTGCATGAGGTATTGGGGGGACATCTTGACTCAAGCCATAACAGTAACTAAGATAGTCAGCAATTTGGGCCAATCTAAATAACACACCCAAACCAGGATTTGACTGTCTCATCCATATGATAGAAGTAAAATAGGTCTTGTTTCCTCATATCCTCATTACGAAATACAGTAAGATTTTTTAAACTAAAGTTTTTAAAACTGCAACCTGCTACATAATGGATGTAGCATTATGAAAATTTTGTTTTTATGATGCTTAGGTGGACAATAAAATATCTTTCTTTTACATTTTTAGGAGCTTGTGCCTACACAAATTTGCTTAATTTTCTGGATCTAACTTGATAATTTGAGCGCAGTATGTTCATGATACATGCGGTCAGTTAGCTAGGTATTTTAATTCTTCACTTACAATGTTTAATGATTAAATCAACATTCACCTTGCTCATTACAAAAGCTTAATATTAAGGATTTTTAAAGGGAAAAAAGGTGACTGCAAAGGGGATAGTAAAAACTACAATTGAACATAACGGTCTATACTTTATCCTATCTGTCTGCTGTTATTATTTTTATGGTTCATTTTTTTGTAAAACTTTGTAGCCATTACCTGTTAACATTCTGCAAGAATATGAATGCTAAAAGACAATCTAAACAGTACATTATGGTGATAAGCTATAACCTACAGATTGACTATAATACTTCCTCCTAAGACTATGTTGACCATGATTAATGGAAGAGATAGCTGTTCTCTGGTTACACTCAAAATTTCAGTGTTCTCTAATATCCAGAAAGGATTATAGTACTTAGGATTAGGACCTACTGCTCCCATTTCAAGATAGGGATCACTGATCTTCTGGATGTTCAACAACCAAGGTTTAGTGACCAAAGCTAGAAAAGATAAAAAGAGAATGCCAATATTTTGGTCCTTGCCCTAAAAGGTCAGCCAGGACCCAGGGAATGAAAGAATCTTCAGATAAGACCCTAGAGCACTGATGAGTCACCCAACATCTGGGGAGCTGTTGAACCTCAGAGGACAGGAGTCTATCAATGTGTATTTTGCAAAAAGAAGCATCACTAAAGAGAAGAATATCCCATGCTTTCAAGGAAAGCCATATGGCCACGCAAGAATGTGGCCTTTCCTGGAAAATGATCGACTGGTAGATGGAGAAGCTAGAGAAGCTATGAGGCTCCTCACATGGTCCCAAAAGTAACTGCTGAGAAACTTCAACTGAGCTTGACAAATATATGTAGAAAGATTAATTTTTATTATCCCCTGTCTTCCTTTGACTTGATCTTAAACAGCTAGTAGGAAAGTGTAACCAAAAAGGGAGTAACTAATAGTAATGTAAAAACAGAAAACTAGACTGTATATAAAAAGGACTTTAAAATACTGCATCAGCTATTACAAGCAATCTCTGGTAACACCTGTAACAGTTTAGCCTGCAGCTATGAGAGATCATGATGCCCAGGCCCAGTAGCGTTTCCAAAATTGTGACCCTCAACCTCTCTTGGTCAGTTGGTACTATATTATTTTAGTGTACTTTTGTATGCCCCCCAGTAAGATGTGGCTTCTTGCATGGTGTGTCTAGAGGATAAAAACAGCAGTTTAAAAATTCTAACTATGAAGCGTTGTTATGTTTGTGGTGTGAGTGGCTTTCCATTCTCTCCCTCAGATTCCACATGTCATATTTTCTGGAAACGGTCATTACAAAAGGCCTCCAAGTCTACAGAAAGAAGCCAGATCCAAACCCTGTGCCCTATTGTAAAAATATTAATGACCCAATGGTCAAAAGATGTGGATATCCTTATACAGAATATTCATTGGCCACTTTAAAAATAAGAACACTTTGAATTTCTTTGACAAAATAATGAGGCATCCACATGCTCCTAAACTCTACCTCCAGAAAAATAAGGCTTAATTCTGAAGCTAAAAATGCTTATGCTGAATTTTAGCTAATTTTGTCTGACTTCTACAGTGTTTTGGAGCCACTGTTCACTGAGTGTTCTTTTAATGTTTGGCTCCCTGTGTCTAACATGGTTATAAAATGAACCTCAAGCGTCAACGACTTGCTAATGTCCTTATCCTCTTTTCCAGAAGATCAGTCAGAGTGAGACTTCTGGTCTCTGCTAGGCAGGTCAGCACCCTCCCTCAGCCTGGGCAGCCACCAGGAGACAGACCTTCAGTTCTTTCGTGTCCCTTGAGTATAAAGGATCAAAGTCCCCAGGGTGAGAAGGGATGGGGTAGAAACAGCAGAGACAATGAAGATAAAGCAGATAGGAAATTCATACTTTTTTTAAAAAATGTGTCTTTAAGAAGACAGCAACTTACAACAGAACTCAGTCGAGGCCACTAAGGTTTCCATATCTTTACTCTATAGGCTTACTGATGTTTTTTTTTTCTTCCAGGCCCCAAATTGAAAACTGACCTTAAGAAACACTCTACACCGGGTCCCCTTGTGCTGTAACTAAGCCATCTCACAAGTGAAACATGCCATTCCTTCTACTTGTGGTCAAGGTCTCCCCTTTCTCCTCCAGATTAAGTCCAGTCTTTCTACTGATTCACAAAGTCCACAGATTCGTACCCCCAACACACACAAGTACCCCAGTTCCAGACCACAATGTGCCTCTCTCTTGAGGGCTTGCACTTTATTTCTGTGGGAGTGGACTTCTATAGTTCTGCCTAATAAATCTCTGTGTGCCTCTTTAACAACTACAACAAGTTTCTAAAAGTTTATAAGACACGCAATAAGATTAAAAGTTGGCTTCTTTCTGGTAGTGAATTCTACACTTGATTTTAAAATACGTACCTATATTATTACTGGGTGTGACAGACAGAGTTCATACTGCTATAAACCTACTCAAACTGTGCAGAACCGAGGAAAGGAAGGAAATTTAGCACCTGACTGCCTTAACTTCAGGACCCTGAATCAATGGAATGACCATTTGGATCCGTGTTATTAACTTATTTATCCATATAATTAATTTTCCTGCACTCAAACTTTCATATATAATTACAAAATTAAGAGAGGAAAGACGGTCTTCTGGATTCATCAGCAGGGTGAATTTCTTGACTCCAACAGCTACTTATTGAAATGAAACAAAAGTTGAACATGGATGGGGAACACCCTTCCACACACACTCATTGTACAAGCCAGTGAGATACTGAGATTAAGGGTACTTGGGATTCCAGGCCAAAATAAAATGCATTCCCCATCTCTGTCCTTAAGATACCACTCTACCCAAGAGCCCTGAACAGGAGAATTAAGGCTCTTTTAAATTGTATAATTACAAATGCAAAATGAATATCTTGCAGCCGCAGCCAGCAAGCTGCTCTAGCTAAGTGGTAATGAGGGCTGTGATCAATAATGCAAGCCCCATATCAAAAGCTGAATGAGGGGGAAGAAATGGAGAACCATTCACAGTCTGGAATTTGCTCAGAGCTGTTTCTGCAATAACTACCAGGAGGATAAAGCGAGTCCTAAACTCTGCCGCTCTGTATAGCTTATCGACCTTTCCCTTTGTCATTTCCAACCTTGACTTTTCATGGCCAACTAAAGAAACACAGAGCTAAATATCTCCCTCGGCCATTTGATAGACCATTACGAGCATCCTGACTGATACGTTTTCTGCATCATCTACTAACAAAGAATGTCCGTTTCCCTCCTAATCTGTACATAGCCTCCACGTTTGCCTGGAAACACATGGAACCCCACGTCCCCATGCCTGCTCTCGTGCTCTCCGACTTTTATTTCTTCATCATTACAGCTGTCTTATATGATCATTATACGAGAAGAGAAGCAAATTCTTTATGACAATTTTTCTCAGCTGCCCTTGGTTAATTTTTTCAAAATGTGCTTCCGATGGGCTCCCCCAAAGCAGGGCAGATTGAATGCTCATCATTAGAATCTTTCTAAAGTACCAGTATCTCTTCAAAGAAATTTCATGTCATAAGAGTGGATTGCTTTTCACAGTATTAGGCAGGATGGTGTAGCACAGCCATCTTTAAAGAGATCAGGATTAGTTAAAACTGGGGGATAATGTGATATTAAAAATTAAAATCGACCTCGGGCACTAATTTTCCCCACTGCTGCTGTCTGTATTTCCTTATGTATCAATCTCTCATCGTAAGATTAAACATTAGTGCTAAACTGGAAGAATCACTCAGAATAAGAGGATTTTAGACCCAGAAGGATTGCTGAACTCCTCACTTGCAAGCCTTTCATTTCTTGGGTGAAATGATCTCCTCAGTCACACAGCGGGAGAGTAACATAGTTTGAGCTTCTTGTTTAGTTTTACCGTACATGTAAAGGAAGTGGGGAATTGGTTTCAGTTATGTGTTAGCATTCTCAGGCTCAGAGGCCAGCTTCTGTGTACCTGAAAGTGTAGACACCATTCCCACTTCATAGGAAAGATCCCAGACCCGAGGGAGAAGTGAGGAGAGCAGAATTCCCTAGCCTATAAAAGGAAGTTCAGGATGTGTTCCTCTGCATGGAGTGACGATAGTACCTATCCTTACAAATGCCTGGAAAGGGAGAAGGAGTTACCACAGAGAGCCACAGCCCCACACAAATAGTCTCTCCTCTGAAGGCCAGAAAGTCTGGCTGCAAAACTATGTAGAAATTCTTTTCCCAAAATTATTAAGAATCTCAAGACAGTGCTCACAAAGCATCAAACAGATCCCTAGATGAATGCTCAAGTCACCAACTGATGTCTAGGCTCCATGGTGACATCTGGCCTGAATATACCCAGTAAAATCCTTACTTTGCAGAGTTTAAAGGAAAGAATCTTGCAGAAGGAGGAGAAGTACTGTTTGCAAAGTGCTTTGCTTGTAGCTGTCTGGGTAGGAGGTGAGGGCTAAGGAGGATGTGGACCTTCCAGCCAGGAGGTAAAATTTGTGCTTCAGAAAATCCTGTCCTTGCCATTTTTCTCACTGCCTATGTGGGAAAATCTGGGTTCTGCCATCAACAGAAAGTGCTGTTTCCTTATACTTATCTTCAAAGTTGAACTTGAATGATAAAATATACAATAATGTGCTAGAATCTGTGTTGCTTGTGCTCCGCATTATTCTGATATCCACAGTGCCTGACACGTAATACATACTAGGTTAATATTCATTGATAACTGATAGCATGAGAGGTTAGTGTCAAATTTTGGAGTAGCTCTTCTGACTTCCAAAGTCCTAAAATTCTCTTATAATAAGAAAAAGCTTTGATATATGATCTATCTTCCCAAGGCTGAAAAGTCTACTGACTCTGTTCCTGATTTTTTACATAGATTCTCATTAATAATATTAATTTTAATATTGCAATTTAAGAAAATGTTACTCTGCCTTTGCAAGAATGAAATCATTTTAGTATCATTTTGTGTACAAGCTAATTATAGATGCACTAAGTACTTGTAAGGCTAAGATATTTAGCTGTAGTCTTACTATCAGTGTTACTTAAGAACAGCTCTGTATGCTGTTTTTCAATCTTTTACTTAGAGAATGGAATTAGTAACCAAGTGCTGGAGGAAACTGGTGGGAGGAAGAAAACCTGGGAAGAAAATAGGAAGCTAGATAAGTCAAGAGAGATAGAAAAGAATCATAAGCAAAGTGAAATGGGCTCTGTGAAAAAACAAGAAAACAGGGAAAGAGGCTAAAAGGAGAAGGGAAGGAAGGAGTGATCACCTCATTTTTACATAAACACTTGGCACCTTTTAGCACACTTGGTGAGTGCTTAGCGGTGCCTAATTAATGGATGTGCAAAAAACTTAATGAGGCATAATAGTGGTGTACTGGTAAACACTTGTTATGGCTTCTACCTAGATGTCCCCCCAAGGCCTCATGTGCTTACAGGTGGGGCTTTTGGGAGGTGATTGGATCATGAGTGCGTCATAACTGAATTAGTCCACCAATTGGTTTAGCCTAGGGAAGTGGGAAGGCCCACTATGGGTGTGGATTACATCAACCAATAGGCTTGTAGCCTGGATGGCATATAAAGGGAAGGATGGAAGACAGGCTGGCTGCCTTCTGCCTGTCCTGCCAAGGACTGTTTCTTCTCTGCCATTCCCCTCTGCCCCGTCATTCTGCCTTGGAACCATGGACTGAAATTTCTACCAACTGTGAGCTAAAATAAACCTAAAAAAAACCTTTCCTCCTTTAATTTGGGGGTGTGAGGTATTTTGTTCCAGCAACAAACAATTAATCAAGACAATACTTAACTAGATCTCGGTAAGGGAGAATGGTTTATAGTGTCTATTATATTGCGTGGACTAGATCCTCCCTCCCTCCCTCCCTGGCCACTTCACCAGCTGAATTGACTGCGTGTAAACTTTTAAACTACCAAAATGAATTATTTGGGTATGAAATTGGGAAAATATGTGTTGTGTCTGTATCATACAAATGCAGCAGTTAATAGTCTCAAGAACATATGTCACAGAAACTGTGGTAAGAAGCTAAGAAATATAAGGTTTTAATATTTATTGCTTTTGCTTTAACTTAATTGTACATTTTTATATAATTTTTAACCATGATGAGTCAATTCTAGCATTCCAGTGCTAAGGCATCATGTACATCTTCACCATTCATGTTAGAATGTAGTTTTTAAGTTTTCTTTCTTTAAAGCAGTTGAGTAAAGTGAAACAGTAGGCAAGACAAGAGATCCTCTAAAGCTGTTTCTCCTTTTCTACTTCGCCAAAGATTTGGGGGATATTTTGTTTTGCTTTGTCTTCTGGTTATTGAGGTTGGTTTGTTTGTTTGAAGTTTATTGGTACATTTTAGGTATATGCAATAGTCACATTCAGGATAGGAAATTTGTACCTGTATATGATATAACTTGATTTTTTTTTCCATTCACCACCCTTCCCTTCAACCCCACTTCTTCTTCTTACTTAAAAATCTTTGTTTCCTTAGGGTTTCCTTTTCTGATCATTTTTTCTTTTCCCTTCCTTCTATTCCAGCTGTCCCCTCCCTAGTTCCCCGTCCCATATTTTTTAGTTGATATTCAACTCATTAGAATTTAAAAATTGAAAGATTAAGTATATATCTATTTCTATAAATAAATCTGTAATATTTTCAATTTTGCATAAACTTAATAGAAAGATGGAATGATACAATATAGAGAGCCTAAAATTAGTCGTTCACAATTCCAGATTTGGTAGTTTAAAATCTTTCAGTGAATTATTTCACCTCTCAAGGTCACTGTACAAGAATCCCCCTCTTCTGTCACAGGTATGTCTGGGTGTCAGGTAGGGCTTCTAACACCCTGCAATATTGACTGCTACCATTTCTTTCCAAATAATACACATTTATATAGTGATAGAGAGATGGGGACAGAGATAAAGCAAATATCCAAAAAATCAGTAATTAGTACATCTAGGTAAAGAATATATGAGTAGTCAACTTTTTTTCTAAATAAAAAGATGGGGAGAAATGAGTTCCCTTATAGACACGTAGCACTTGGTATATCCGCACACAGCTTCTCAAAGATAAAGTGCTACCATTTAGTGGAAGAGATGTGGAGTATATCCAGAGCTATTAGGGTTTCCAGTTTTATTCCATCCAACTGATTTTGCATTCAGGAATTCATTACTGAGTATCGATGACCCTAATGCTGATGGCACTTCACTAATGAAACACACGTTTCTTAATGTCATGGAATTAAGAATCTAGTTAGAGGGACACACAAGTGACCAGACAATTGCATTTTGGTTTCATTAGAATTACGTACTGGGTGCTGCAGTGATATAGAGGAGGAACATCTAAGCGGGCACTAGACCATCAAAAACTGCTTTCCCAAGGAAGCTAAAATGAGAAACTGTGATCCACCAGGCTGGAATTAAACCATGTCCTAGGAGAAAGAGGTGGAAACATTAGCAAGCATGGCCAGCACTTGCAGAGAGTTATTACACATCAAACAAGAGTTCTCATTTACTCCTCACGGGAGCACTACAGGGCAGGCCATTGGTTCTATTCTATGGACCCATTAAGCTCTGATTACCCTGATAAGGCTGTGGGGACCTTAGGAAGAAAGGCATTGAACAACACAGATCATGGCCAGTTCAAAAGAACTGCAAGGTGGCCTCTGTTGTGGTTTGTATGTGTGGGTATTTGGGAGTATGTGGAGTTACAGGATATTTAAAACCCATACTGCAGTGTATTTTAAAATCAGTATAATTTAAAATCATTTACCCTTTGTGGTCACTTTGATATGGGATGGAGCAGAAGTCTCCCGGTGCCAGGTCCAGTGAGTGAGACAGATAAGTTTTTATGATCCTGCGTTTCCATTAAACAGAAATTTGCAGCAGAAGCACTAATTTTCTATCACACCACATAAACATGCTAATGAAAAAGGACTTCATAACGGCTCGAGAAAATAGCAGGAACAATGAAAAAAGAGTTAGAAGCAAGGGGGAATATGTTTATTAATTTTTAAAATTTTTGTTGTTACATATTTGCAGATAACTAAGTGATTGCATCATTGTAGAGAATTAGTACTTGGACATAACACATCTTAACTCTTTTTATCCCCTTCCCTGAGTCACTCTTAACCCCTCTCCAGCTTTTTGAATGCAAAGTACTTTGAAGGGGGTTAATACTCAAGTGTCTTTTACTACAACGAATTTTTTATTAAAATATTGACCAACTCGTGTATTATAAAAGTCTTTCAGAGGGAAAGTTAGTTCTTGAACTACGGGTGACGCAGCCAAAGGGATCCTAATACCAGTCAGTTTTAGTTCTAAATAGTGAAGAAGTCTATTCATCAACTCTGAAAATGTCACCTTTCGGTGTTGTTACTATTATTAATATTCCCTCCTTCCTTTTAACAAGTTGAAGCCACCCAACGTGTCCTTTCGCCTGCCTTGCCATGGAAACTTTTTCCTTTTTTACTATTCCCCCACCCCCACCCGGTTTCCTCATCCTCTATCTGAAGGTTCAATGGCAGGTTATTTGGGTGGAGTTAAGTGCTTTTTGTCTGCTTTGATCAATCAGTGAACAAGCATTTATTAACAGTCTCACCGGGGAGAATCAGAAGCTGTAGGAGTGGCATGCAATCAAAGTGTCACATCCTTTGGGGTCAAAGAATCCTGAATTTAAATCCTCCTTCTTCATTTACCAGCCACATGACTTAGTGTAAATTATCTGTCCACCTCTCTGCTCCTCAGTTTCCATTAGAAAAAATAAAACCGATAAAGCTGATGTTGTATATCAGGTAGTAAGTGTGAAAAAAATAAAGAGTAATACCTAATAAATGTCACTTTTCTCCACCTGATAAGGTTATTGCCAGATATAAATAAGCTAATCCTCAGAAGATCGCAATGAGTGTCTTGGAATGGTTCTGCCATGTTAGTTCAGTTCTTTTTCATGTACTTCACTGCTATTATTCCTGTTTTTATTTTTACGGGTACCAGAGGCTTATGATAACCACGTCTACCAACCTTTGAGCATCACCTGAATATACCATTATTTTTGAATCCCCTGACTTCTCTGGTTCAGCATATGAATCATTTCTTGCTTTGTGCAGGGCTGTGTTAGAGAAACAGCCCCGTGTCCCTACAGCCTATCATTTCTGAGTGCTCTGTTATTTGGATGCTCTGCTAGAATATTATGTATCATAAAGCTTTCCTGGTCTGGACAGACTGGAATTGTGCTTTTCTGGGCACACAGAATAAAAGATACTGAGAAATTAAAAACTGGAGATGAGGGAGGTCTTTCATGCCAGGGTAGGTATTTAACCTTTTCCATATACAAAAATAAATAATTCTCCATATGATTTCTCCACTGACAGATTCTGGAAATATCCCCTGAGGCTGCCCAGCTGCTGGGAGATGCAGTTAACCTCCTGTTCAGTTTGACATAGCTTGCAATGGAAATTTGGGGTGGTGACTTCTTGTTGTCTTCTATTCCTAGACCAAGGAAACAGCTCCAACTTTTGAGACTCCATCCTGTTGAACTCTTGAGGACTTCCTGAGTTCAGAGGAAACCAGTCATCTTGAATCTTAAAGTAATGTGGTACCTGGTTTCACTGAGAAAGGTTTATTATAGGGCTATTCTGAAGCTGACTCTTAATTAGCACATAATCTGAGCAAGGTTACATAACAGACCGAGATTTCACTTCCTGTCCTGTCTGCTGAAGAGCCTCATCAGAAACTGCTGTCACAATTTTCTCTTTTCTCAAGAGATCCAAGGCATTTCCTCTCAACCAAAGTATTTATTCTGGGTACATGTGTATATGTACACACAAGCCTCCCTGATCATCCTGCTTTGAACAGAAACTACAGTATACTGTCAGTATTTTTTGTCTAATAGGTGTTTCCATTAAGTTGTTTATTCTTAAAATAGTCTTCATGTTTTACAACCAAATTATACTGTTCATGAGAATTGCATTTTAGTTTTTCCTCTTTAAAATGCATTTCAAGAACTAATTCATCTGTCTCCTAAAGCTATTAATCACACCTCATTTTTGAAAAGTGCTCTGATCAAAAATTCCATCCCACAGTGACTTACAGCATTCGTGTCATGACAACCCTGCAATGCAGGGATTATTATCTTCATTTTACTGACAATGACAACAGAATTCAGAAGGTTTCTATGACAAAACCAAATGCGACACAGGTTTTTGACTTCTAATCCAATGTCTTTGCACTTCTCCGGGAGCAGCTTATTTGGAGTAGTTGAGACGTCAGATAAAAATGTAGCTCTTCTCTCCATCAACGTAGACATGAAGGTACTTTGCTGGAGATAATACACCAGACATGATGAGGCGACATAAGAAGTTGGATCTACACATAAATAAGAAGCTGATTAGATCTCCCAGAGAGAGAAAACCCCATCTCTGGCATCAGGAAGCTGGATGGCTAGCAGAAGCTTATTCCGTAAAGCAAAACCTCTATGGAAATAACAGGACTGATCGTAAAGAGAGAATATATAAATGGACCCAAAAGATTCTTAATGGGAGTAGGAAAAAATAACCTTACCTTGAGTCAGGTTTAATAGACTAATGCAGTAATGGTGAACCTTTTGGAAACCAAGTGCCCAGATTGCAACGCAAAACTCACATATTTATCACAACACCAGCACGTCAATTAAACCTGAATGCTGAGGTTTTAGTTTAGAAAAACAATTTGTGCCCTTGGCTTGTGAGCCAACAGCAGGGTGTCTGTGTGCCTGCTGTAGAATATGTGCTGTGGGTTCACCACCCCAGTCTAGTGTGTACAGATGGCATGAGCATCACAATAGGGGGCTGATACCTTTATTGTTGGAGTCCCTTAATTCTCTGTAGCCTTCACGTTTTCTGTCACTTTTTTCCTCTTTTCCCCACCTGCTCACTCTAAGCAGAGCTCAGTCATCCCCTACATGCAAATGTCTTCATAGTTTATTCCTCAGCTATTACCATTTGGTCCCGTAATTATCTACCTGGTACATCTGATGTGTTCTTGCATAGCAATAGGAAGTGTATTAAAGTTGCCCCCAAATTCCATATCCACCGAGACCATCCTTCCCAGGAAGATTTCAGTAGGATCTGCAAGTTTTCAAGGAGGAAGCGTAGAAAAGTCCTTCCAGGTCAGTGAGGAAGCTGACAAAAGCATCAAGTTGAAAGTGAAGCTGTATGAGGAGCTTAAAGAGGTGGACTTCACAGGCACAGAGGCCAGGACGAATTCCTGCTAAGAGGGAAAGAAGCTGGGACCTCAGAAGAAAGGGCTAGGCTTTCCACGGGAAGAAATTGGACTTTGCATAGTGAACAAGCCAAAACAGGCAAAGGACAGAATAACTTACGTTAGGAAGATTAATCAAGTTGTGCATGCACAAGGAAATCGTTATGGCTTGTGTCTAGATGTTTCCCCAAAGCTTCATGCACTCAGGGGGGCTTCTCAGAGCTCACAGGATAGAGAGAACACACTGCAATTAAGGATCTGATGCTGGGATTAAGGGCACCTCCATACCACCTGGGTATAAGTGGTACCATCTAAAGGATGGGTAGCCTGGATGGACATACAAAGGGATAAAAGAAGGCTTTTGTTGCTGCCAATTCTGTTGCTGTCATTGCTTGTTGTTTTGCTGTCTTCTGCCTACCCATGATGCCTCTGTGCCATGTGCCATCCTGCCTTGGAGCCAGTCAACTATGGACTGGAACCTCCACAAACTGTGAACTAAATAAACCTTTTCTCCTTTAACTTTGAGTGTCGGACACTGAGTCTCAGCAGCAAGAAAATAACTAAGAAAGGAGTGAACACTGAGAACAGAAATAATGGAGATAACTAAATGCCTGAAAAGAAATAAAATGCAAGAAGGAAATATGGAAAAATGGTTTACTGGCATTGGTGACTGAAGAGAAAAAAGATGGTAGAAAACAGTACTAAATGTTGTGGCTTTCTGCTGATACTATAAATGTAAGATGAATGCAGAACTGATTGAGTTAGAACCTCTGAGATTGACAGTGGGTGGGTATTTCCTGAAGGCTGTGCAAGCTTGCCGTGGAGAAGCACTGTGTGGCAAAGTGCACTGATTCTGGGCCCAGTGTCCTCCAGTTACCTTTCTAGCACTTCTGACTTAGCCATCAGGTTTAGCCCAAGGCTTGGAGGTAGTGGGGATGCACACAGACAGCAAACGTTCATGAACAATGAAACACCTGACTACAGTTCTATGACAACCAGAGTCCAGTGGAGGTGGAGGAAGACTGGACTGAAGCATCAGCTACAGAAGACCCCCAGAGGAACTGCCGCATACTCACATGCCCCACACTCCAACTTTAGGAGACAGATGGACCAATGATCTGGTTAAAGTGGGTAATGCATTGTGGGATGCAGAAGAGTATAGGGACTCCTTTTTAGATAGCTTTCCAATATTTCTGTACCGCATCCCTTGTGTAAGCTGGTGACCTCTGTCCCACTGAAGCATGTTCTGACCTCACATTTGTCTTCACTCCCAGAATCAGCCACAGGATAGCTTTGTCCTGTCACACCACTCCTCTGGAGTGCACGTCAAATTCCTCCACACTAATCTGTGAAGGATATGAACTTTAGTGTGATATTACATATAGAGCCCTCACTTCCTTCTCACCCCCGCACCATAGAGCAGGGTGGTCAGAGCTTGTCCTGTCTTATGGCTAAGAAAGGAAATCCCAGAGACTCTAAGCTCAGGGACGTGGCTACTAAGAGGGTGTTTAATTGGGGAACTCGGTCCTTCTTTTTCTGCCACTTGGTTATGCATCTTGCTCCAGGACTTGCATTTCAACAGAGCTCTGAGCCCTGGGCTAAACGCACGTGGCTGTAACCGAAGGCTTTGACATCAGTGCAAAGGAGATTGATGCAGTGATGTTCTGAACCACTCTACACGGGTCACTGTCATGGCCTTCTTGTTACCCGCCCAATGTGTGACCAGCACAAAGAAGAAAACGTCATGACTTCGCCTCACCTGTCTATGGGATGGAAGTAACTCCCTCCCTTTCACTAGGTGCTGGGACACCACCTGGACAATGAGCTTACCACATAGTAGACTTCAGTGAATCTCATTTTCCTTCTGGTTCATCTTCCCATTTTACTGAGCATAAGGTGAGCCCTGCTAAGTCAGAGCGCAAGCCCACAAAGACCCCTGCAAAGATCATTCCTAGCGTTCCTTCTCGCTTTTGCCTGCAACCTTTTCCCCCTCCTGCTCTATTCCTGTGTCCAGCCGCCCTGCCCTCCTTCACTTCTCAAAGAGGTCAGGTGTTTTCTCCCTCCATCCCCTTTATGCTGGGTGGTTCCTCTGCCCACACTCCAGTTTGTTGGTCTCTTGCTTCCAGCTGTTCTCCAAGTACTGGCTCAGGTGTCTTGGGTCCTTCAGGGAGTTACGATGTAGACTCCCCCAGTTACTCTTTCTGTTAGATCCTACGATTTCCCTTTGTCCCATTCAGTACAGTTTGTAAGAACTGGTTTATGTTATTACAGTTCATCTGTATCTGATGAATTGTATTGTCATACATAAGTCCAGAGCTTCCATTAGACTGCGGATTCCTACAGTGCAAGAACTGTGTCTCATCACTTGACCACTACTGCTTGTAGCACCCAGTACAAAACCAGAATCTAGTACCCAGGCATATTCCCTAAGTATTTGTCAACTATCTGTCAGGTAACTGTTGTTCCTGGGATGCTCTGCTATGGTCTCTTCACTAATCTGCATACTGCATCCCTAAAGAACAAAAACAAAAACAAAACTCTGATAGAATCCCTATGCTCTGACTTTTTACTTAATTTTGTTTCTGCAACGTGAATTGAGTTGTGTTCTCAAGTTGTTTCATAATCCCGCCGTCATGTGGTTAATTTTCCAAGGACTACAACTCTTACAATAGTTTTCTTTTAATTCTCTCATGTATATCCTCTAATATTTCTTGATGAATGAAAAAAATGTATCAGTCAGTCAATCCTGGTTCACCCCTTTTGCACAGAGAAAATCCTCCCATAACAAATATGGACATTCTGCTGCAACAAAACAACTTCTAACCATCACTTACCTTTCTTTTTCTTGAATTAGTATTTTGAGTTTCAATAAGAAATGAACAATCTTATCTTCAAAGGGGGATTAGATTTATTTTTAATAAGAAAGTTTGAATTGGGAGTTTCTACTTCTTCCCTAAAATTTAATAAAAGCCCTGGGAAAGTCTCGCATTCCTCAGCAAGCATTATTTCAGGTACAAAAGAATAAATCATCTACTGGAATGTAAGAGAGAGACCTGTTACATTTACTGAGCATCTAGTCAGAGTGCGTTTTCAGAATCCAGGACTGGACAGGAAAAGTGAACAGAAACATCAAGAGCCGCAGAGTCAGTGTCCTCCAGCGTGGGGGACCCATGGTGACACTGATGAGCTCAGTCAGCAGTCACTTTTGATCGCACCCTTTTCCTGATTCACAAGCAAACAAAACAAAACCATGCAAGCAAAATGCATCATCGTTATTTCCAGAATGAACTGTACTCAACTGGGATTGCCAAATTCACCTTGTTATTCTAAAAATATCTTCCTCCTAGAATTAATAGTTGGTCTTGTAGCACTGACCACGAAAAAAAAAAAGGTAAGTTTTGCTAAATACCTGTTTACCCAAATTGCCAAGGTTGATATGGGGTCTGTTTTTTATGCAATGTCCCTTAATCGCCTGTCTTTCCACCTCTGGTTGGATTTGTGACCATCACCACAGCCAGTCAGGATGCCTGCTGACAAGTACCTTCTCTCCCTGTCTCAGGCTGCAGCCATCCTGAAGGTTGATGGAGGGCCATGCTATTCAAACAGCAGGTGTGGCTGAGACAGAAGCTGCTGGTGCTGGGAAGCCTTGCTGTTGGAAGTCTGCTGTATCTAGTTGCCAGAGTTGGGAGCTTGGATAGGTGAGTGGTTAAATACACGCTCATGCCTCTAGGATTTCATGGCTCTCAACTGAAACTTTCTTAGGCGTCCGTTTAAGTCTGTGTATTTGTTTTCTTCTCTCAAAATTCCCCCAAAAACCATGCTTTGCTGACTTATAGAGATTTTGATTTTGATTTGTAGAGACTTTAAACAAAAGAAACCCAAGTTGCTCAAACTACGGTGCTCCTTCAAGATTCATTTGTATTCTGTGTAGTTTACCCTTGTTTTCTGAGAAGAAATAGAGCTATGTAGAATAAAAATAATAAACAGATAAGTAAAATGTTTACTAGAACACAGTACAATCCTTGTGCAGCTGGTGTGGACCTCTGATATGGCGAAACAGTGTTCATATAACTGTGTCTCCTCTTCATTGGGGAATTTATGAGTGGACAGAGAATGTGCTCTCGGGAGTGTTAAAATTATGTATGTTCCATAATGGAGCTCATCAAGTTTGCAATCCCTTGCCCTGGAAAGATGGCTTCAGGCACGGATTTTTAACTATGTTAATTAGCTCTGGTTTCAGGAGCTGAACACATCACACAAGGAGGCTGTCGCTCAGAGTAATTGCCCAGAAGGCAGCAAAAAATCCGTGGAGGGGAAATTACAGAGCCAGGTTTTATTCTAAATATGCAAACAGTTGAGAGGCACTAGACCTGCGGACGTCACAGCAATATCAGCTGACTGTCCATTAAGTGCCTGAGGGCTGTTCTACATTCAGTTTGATTGGCAGGAACAGAGGAGTTAATTTCAGAAATGTGAAGCTTCTTTCTTTCTCTTTAAAATTCATTCTTGTACTGCAAAGACTGACACGTGCCTTCTTTGAGCTCAATTCCCACTGTCTGTGAAAACACAACTATCCGTTAAAGTGAAAATATGTGCCTTCAGATTTTTTTTTTACAAAACTCAAGCTCATCTGTTGTACCTTATTATTCAGATATTCAAAAATAATATATAGTTCTTGTATTTACTTTCCTTCAGCCAGTGTCAATTCTGACTGGTAAAACGAATTCCTTTGATATTTTTCAATGCAAAATTCTTCAGTAAACCTCTGTAGTTGTTACCTCCCATGGAAGAAGTATATGGAAAGCTATCACTTGAAGTCACTACATCAACCTGTTTCCTAAAACAGCACTGATTAAAAAAAAAAAAAAAAAACACCTTACAGTGGTTCCATTGTCTTCTGACCATAGTAGAATGTCATATCAGTTATTCCTGATATTTTTAATTAACTTCCAATCTCTTGCTCTTTAACTAAGTGATCTAACAGCCATTAGTCATCATTTAGTTGATGATTTTTTTCCTTATTAATATATTCTCTAATTTGCAGTGGGATAACTTTTTTTATGGAAGGAATCATATGTGCCCCTCACTTGAGAGTTTCGACAGATATGAATCTATCTGAAAGTGACATCTGTGTCATTAGACTTATCCTTTACCAGCTGAAAATCCTGATAGTTGGGAAGAAGGCTGAGATTACTTCCATTGTCCCTTCCAATTTTACTGCAAGATTTTCAGTTCGGAATTCATGATCAAAATCTGGTCTCCAGCATGTAGGGAACACATTCTGTTGAGCGGGGGAGTCCAAAAAGCAATTGTGTTGGGAGGTGCCATCTGCCAGGGAAGGAAGCAGAAAGAAGTGAGGAAGGAAACTGATCCTTTCTAGAGATGAGGAAATTCCATCCCTGCTCAGTGCTGGCAGACATGTCTACAGAGCCTCTTTTAGCCAGGCTTCCTTGAAAGAATCAAATTCTTCAGAAAAAAGCTTGCAGGAGTATTTCCTTTGTTCTCCCAGGCACAATACGAGCATCATTCTAGACACAGAGGCTATAACTCCATCAGTGGGTGCCTTAACAAATAGAGCTTGATTCTCAGCCAGAACCCAGGAAGAGCTGAAAGATGACATTATAGTATACTAATCGATTTCACAGTTAAAAATATGTTTGAGTATTATGAAAAGGTCACCAAGGAATATATATTATATTGTTTCATCAATATGTGTCAATTATTGTGATAAAATAAAACATTTGAACAATAAAAAGTATTTGCATATGTGCTGATAATTTTTTTGTCTTTTTCCTTTTTATCAGTACCGGGGATCGAACTCAGGACTGCCTGCTTGCAAGGCAGGCACTTATGCCGTTGAGCTAAATCCCCAACCCCTGTGCTGATAAATTTTATGGCTTCCCTTTGGAGCCCTAGCATATTAATATCATTAACAAACTTACAAAAATAAAATTCATGTTTCTCAAAAATATTAACTGTGGTAAACCCTGTGTGACTAATAGTTTTTCATTTTTCATACTTTCCACAACAAGAATAAATTATTTCAAAAATCTTGAAAAACAAATACTAGAAAAAGTAAGCTATGTTTATTTTTCTTTAAGTACCTTGATAGCTACTTAAACAGAGAACAGAACAACATCATTTGCCCAAGCAAATTCCTTCTACAAAATAAGCTTAGCATAGCTTCGAGATACAGTAGATTCTCTTTGGAAAAGCAAGCAATAATCTCATCACTACAGAAAGATAAAAATAGACTTCAAATTACTAGGAAAACTAGAAGCTTTCAGTTGTTGAAACTGGTTTAATAGCCATTTAGATTAGTATTAGCCCTCCTTTGCAAAGAAAATTAAAATACCTTGCCAGATCAATTTAGGGAAATTGTAATGAATATCAGCTCATTTCACACTAAATGTAAAAGGAAACACAATTTTTAACCATACACATTGGTCACATCAAATTATATCACTGCTCTCACCTAATATCATTGTGACCATTAATATAACCTTCTCTTTCAGAAAATACAGCTGATTGTCCATCACATGGGGTAATGTTGAGGTGAAAATCGTATTTGCTGGCTCTGTTGCCTGCATTGCCTTTTCATGAATTCTAGTCCTTGGTTTAAATGCACTTGGCAGTGAAAATCTGAGGTTTCTGGTCCATCAAGGACTTGTTGATTTCTAGCTGCAGAAGCAGCAGTGACATGATGGTACTTGTTGGTGGTTACTGGGTTTGTTCCTATGTTCAGAATGAAAACGGAACCCTGACCTCCTTAGACAAGGAGGGAAAACAAAAGCTACAGGCAAAACTTCTCATAGAATGAAAGTTCCAGGGTTGGAGTTTTGTGGGCTGATAATGCAGATGGGCAAAAGGAGAGATTGGGAATTCTTTTCAGGTTATATCTTAGAGATTTTTAGGGATGATGTAGAGTGTCACTGTGCTTCAAGAAAACAATATGATGTGAAACCCAACCAAACGGCCTCTTCTTTACCCGTCAGCCTCTTACTAAAGATTACAATCTCAAAAAAAAAAAAGATTATAATCTTCTGCCTTTCATATTTTCCAAATGATTTTAACTGGTGAGCTGTTAAAGAGCTGTTAGTGAGCCTGATGTCACTTGTCTGTCCTGTACTGTGAGCATAAGTACATACTGTAGTCAATTAAATGGTTGGTGAATAAAGGTTTTAAGGAGCACTAATAAAAAAATCCCACCAATTATGTGGGCTCCATGTAATGCAGGGTTGCTTAAAATAAAATTTCCCAAACATATGTTCATTATGGATTACAGCAAGCTGGGAACCAGTAGTTTTATTTATGCATTGGAAGTATTCATCTGACTAAGAAACCAGAAAAACAAGAAGTTGTTATAATGATCTTCTTACAATATCTCTCTGTTGCTTTCAGGCTACAACCTATCTGCCCCATTGAAGGCCGATTTGGTGGAACCAGCAATCAGGCCGAATTCCCACTTCGTGCCCTGCAGTTTAAGCGTGGCCTACTTCATGAGTTTCGAAAGGGCAATACTTCCAAGGAGCAGGTTCGCCTCCATGACCTAGTCCAGCAGCTCCCCAAGGCCATCATCATCGGGGTGAGGAAAGGAGGCACGAGGGCCCTTCTAGAAATGCTGAACCTCCACCCGGCGGTGGTCAAAGCCTCTCAAGAAATCCACTTCTTTGACAATGATGAGAATTATGCCAAGGGCATTGAGTGGTACAGGAAAAAGATGCCCTTTTCATACCCACAGCAAATCACCATTGAAAAGAGCCCAGCCTATTTTATCACCGAGGAGGTTCCGGAAAGGATTTACAAAATGAACTCGTCCATCAAATTGTTGATCATTGTCAGGGAGCCAACCACAAGAGCTATTTCCGATTATACTCAGGTGCTAGAAGGGAAGGAGAGGAAAAACAAAACCTACTACAAGTTTGAGAAGCTAGCCATAGACCCTAATACCTGTGAAGTGAACACAAAATACAAAGCCGTGAGAACCAGCATCTACACAAAACATCTGGAGAGGTGGTTGAAATACTTTCCCATCGAGCAGTTTCACATCGTGGATGGAGATCGTCTCATCACAGAGCCTCTGCCTGAACTTCAGCTTGTCGAGAAGTTCCTAAATCTCCCTCCAAGAATAAGTCAGTACAATTTATATTTCAATGCTACCAGAGGGTTTTACTGCTTGCGATTTAACATTATCTTTAATAAGTGCCTGGCGGGCAGCAAGGGACGCATTCATCCAGAGGTGGACCCCTCTGTCGTTACCAAATTGCGCAAATTCTTCCACCCCTTTAATCAAAAATTTTACCAGATTACAGGGAGGACATTGAACTGGCCCTAAAATAATACGTC
The DNA here is from genome assembly GCF_034190915.1 of Cavia porcellus. NCBI lineage: Eukaryota > Metazoa > Chordata > Mammalia > Rodentia > Caviidae > Cavia > Cavia porcellus. Next base: position 77,690,854 of record NW_026947490.1, read on the forward strand.
GTACAACACTATGTGTTGTGTCTGCAGATACACGGTGTCCCTTCTAGATTAGATATACACTTTCCTAGACACAGCTACCCAAGTCCTTTTTCCATGTATACTTGTACATACGCAGTGTGTGACCAAATATAAGATCCGTCCTGTTTCTACTGAAAAATTACAAAGCGCAAAACAAAAACAAAATTGCTTTCTGCATAGCTGCATCTCCTACACTACTTACAAAAAGAGAAGAGGTCGTGGTATAGAGTGAAGGTGACTTCAGCTGTCCTCAAAGAGTTAGTCTTCCTTTGATTCAGAACTTGTCACCCGCCGTTTTCATAGATTTAAGCCAAAAGATGAATGTGTGAAAATGTACCAATGGCTGTGAAGCTTCAGGAAGTAGAGGATTCAATGACGCATTTTTTTTTTCTGAGACCTGGCTTTGTAATTCAGATCCTGAATTGATGCCGGGAAAACAAAAAATGCTATTTTCTTATTATTTAAAAGAATGTCCTAGCTCGTAGAATTCACATTGTTCCAAAAGTCCCCTAGTGATTTTGCACTGTTGTTTTCTCACTTGGACCATGATGTCACCCAGAGCATGTCAGTTACATATTGGAAAGTCACGTCCTTTTACTTCTGTGTTGTATGTCAACAAAGAGAAATGCGGTGTACATAGTGTATATTGTAAATACTGGTTTCACACTAAGTAATTCTATTTTGTAAACTGAATACGACTATTTAATTTATTGTGAAAATTAAAATTATTGTGGTATTTAAAAGCAAAATGGATTAAAATTACTCTACGTGCAACTTTAAAAAATACTCATTTTTTTTTTATGCACCCCTGCTGGCTTTTCAGGTGGAAGGTCTTTATGTGAGGGCACCTGAAGAGATTCGTTTCTTGGTTGGATTTCCATACTCTTGTGAAATGTATTTATGAAGTGAGGTTGAGTATATTTTTTTAAAACCTAAACCATCTGGAAATCAAGTAATAATAGCCACCCCCAAAGAATTGTAGTGCTGTTCTTCTACAACTTTGTTCAAATTAATTTTCTTGCAGTTGCTGTTATACGACAGAGAGCCAGGAAAACGTTAAAAGAATCAAAACAGAGAAGAATCACAATTTCACCCGCACCTCTAACCACAGGCAGACAGCAGAGAAATTAAACAAATAAGATTAGAAAACTTGTGTGGCCTCTGTGCTGAAAGCTGCTGATGCTTCAGAAGTGACTAAAATATATCAATCTTGATCAGAAATGATCAAGTTACATATTGCTATTACATGTTGCCATTACTAACATAAATATATGGCTCACCTTTTCACTAAATGAGTTAATGCTAAATTAGGTGCCTTTCCAATATCAGATACACTATATTATGCTTAAATATAATTCAAAAAATACAGAAAGAGGTATAAAAGCAACAAAAACGTGGACTTTTCACAACCATACTGAGTTATCCAATGGAAGATATTTGTGAGGGTTTTGTTCAGCATCCTAGTAAGATGCCTAGAGAAATCCACAAATTACAGTGGATTGTCCTTTCCTGCAATGTGTTGGTTTTCTCTGACTTATTGATCCTGTCTGATCATTTGATGGTGAACTTTTCTAAATAAATAATCCTTTCTCCACCAATGTTGATACATATTGCTTCTCAAGCCACGGCCCTAGCACACATCTCTTCTTCTGAATTATCAATAATGCTGTTGTCCCAGCATGATACAAGAATGACACCGATCTGTGCTGGCAGGTGGCTCCTCATTCACTGTGTGCTGGCTCTCCAGGTAGAGCCTTAGATCTGTGTGTCCATCACCTCTCCTCCCCCACCAACAACGAAGTCAAACAAAAGGAGCCTGGTTTTATATTTCCCTTTGCTTTTCTTCCCCGCGAACCATCAGAGCAAATTCTTCAAATAGTGCATTCTGTGACATAACCACTGTTCTATCATTAATCTTATAAAAGTACCATATGCCTAGAACACAATACCACTCAAGCAGCTCTCTGTTCCAGTGACATCAAATTGTGCCTACTGGGCCACTGATTTCTCAAAAATGTCATGAATGGAGATTTCTCAGTAATAGTTTTTATATTAATATTTTTGCTCTTTTATTTATTGCATTATATATTGGCAAACCATATTTGTGGGCTACCAAGTGATGTTCTGATTTTGTAATATGGAGTGATGAAGGTAATTAACATTCTATCACCTCTTTAACATTTTCGTGATCAGAACATTAGAAATTTACTCTCAGAAAAATTGAAATGTATAGTACTAAGTGATTCACTATATTCAGCCCGCTGTGTTTGACCTAAAAAGAAATCAGATGTATTCCTTGTGTTTAATGGAGGCTTTATACTATTACCAATGGTATGGCACGATTTATTCCAAGAGTCCATTTGAGGTATCTGACTTTTTGTTATTTTTAGCTCAGTAAGCTAGTATTTCTTTATCATTCTCAGGAAAACAAAAGACATTGTGATTCCAGTTGTTTTCCTTCCTAAAATTTTAGAATTGTTTTAAATCTTGAAGCTTTCGCACAAGGAAAAGCAAAACAAGGGACCTAACACGGACGAATTTGGAGTATCAGGTTTCGTTTCATTGAAAAAAACAGTCAGAGCCACAGCTAATTAGGCCAGGTAGAGAGAAATAAAATCCTATGACTTAATAGCATAACTTCATGGGAGATTTCAAGCTTTCTTACTTAGATAAATGTTCCTTCTTGTCATTAGTCAGGCAACAGACCTGTAGATTAATCTCCAGCTCATTATGATAGCTCTGGGAGGAGTCGCTAACAAATTCATTTTACATCATTAACACTTTGTGTTCCTTCTGGAAGCTTGATGGCACCACATATTCTTGTAAGTTCTACCTACGAAGGGAAAAACTCTCCAAGCACTGGTGAAATTTCCAATGGATCATAATGCTAACACAACACTATGTGGTTTCTAGAAGCCAAAAATAACCATTGTAATTATACAAACAGCCAAAGATAAAACAAGACCTAAAAACAAAAAGATAAATGTCATATAACGACCCATATGATAGACATCCTCCAATTCCAAGTTCGTCACCTACCCACTTAAAACCACTGCACATAAACTCAGCTGATGAAGCTTTTCCTACTAATTGCAGTATAGTATAATAACAGCTAAGAAATTTTGATCCTCAGTTAATATGTGATAAATTGGAGTCTTGCAAATTCCTCTTCATCACATCTGAACTTAGTTTTGGTACCGTTATTTTGACAGGCAGGAAGAATAGTCAGTTTCCAGGCCAGGTCTTACTCACAAGTCTTAGGAGCTGTCCAGGGTACTTCTCCCAGATCAGAGGCTTGGGGAGCCAGGCAGAGCATCGCCGGAAGATGGGAACCAAGGAAAATGCATTCCAAATCACAGGCCTGCTGAAAGCTTTTCTTTTGTCTAATTAGCTGTTTGCTGAATCAGAACCCCTTCTTAAGCCCAATTGGAGAATTTTGCAGGGATGGAGAGCTTCAGATGATCACAGTGTCTTCTGGCTGAAGTCTTCTGTACCCTCCTACATACTCAGCAGCCATTTCCCACTAAGGCAAAGCAGAAAACACTCCTCCTAAAAATTATAAAATATGGCAAAATCTTAGCAGTGTTAGCTAACAAGTCACAAATACAGAACATTTTAAAACCAACTTATTACAATTAGTAAATCAAACGTCAACTATACTTCCAATATATTGAGAAATAAAAAGCCAACATCACCTGCTTCGCTAAATAAATGTCTCTTAATTGACATACTGAATTTTTACCAAAGCTGGTATTACTCAAGGGCTTCAAAATATTGGACCTCTTAAATAAGTTATTCATGGGGCTGGAGATTTAGCTCAGAGGCATAAGTGCCTGCCCTGCAAGCAGGCAGTCGTGAGTTCAATCCCTGGTACCAATAAAAAAAATGAAACAAACAAAAAAAAGAAAATAAATAAGTTATTCAGCTCCCCCTCATCTGTTTATCCATTTTTATAATAATGTTTTATGTTATAGCTAGTGCAAGAGTGAAATTTAGGTCAAAATATGATCAATCTTTAGGTTCTAACCAATGGTGCCTTATTATATACCTTATAAAAGCAATTTCTTTATATTTTGAACTTTTCAGGTTTCTTTCCAATTACATTTCATTGCATCTTTTTGAATAAGAGTTTTATATCATAACTATTAGAAATAGATTTCAGAAGTTGGAAAGGCAGAACTAGTCTGACAGCAAGATACAAAGACCTCCTGTAGAATCCGATTGGTATTTGAAGGATATGCCTCTGTTATTTAAAGGCAAGTTAATTGAAAAGCCATATGCTAATCATACCAAGTAAGCAGTAGTATGCTTGGTGCCTTACAAACTAAGTCTTTCCCGAATCTATGAACCATATCAGGCTACTAGGTTTTGGGAAGCTGTTGGTAAGATTGTTTTGTTAAATGTAGATGTCACCTGCCTTCAAAAAGTTTACCAAGGTGAGTGGCTCGCATTAGACTGGTGACACAATTTCCAAGAGTTAATTTACCTTGCTGTTTCCAAATGCACACACATCTGCTTTACAGTTCTCTTCTACTAAGGACACTAGAAAACACTCTTTAAGGCCGACCGTAAAATCCTGTTTCTTTGGTAAGGCCACATAAACCTGAAGGTTTATATGCAAAGAATAAAAGAACTTGTAACTACTGCTATATGTCAGGAAATCTAATGCCAAGTCCCAGAAATAATTTTACTAAAGCTCCTCAAAAGTACAACTTCTGGTGACACCAGATGACAATGTGGCCGCAGCCGGCAGAATTAATGTCATAAACCAGGACCAAATTCAGAAACTATAGGAGAAAACAAACATCTCACTGTGGAGGAGCCAAGGGAGGCTTCAGCAAGCCTCTGCTAGGAGATGACAGCCAGGCATGAGGCAGACATGGGGGATGAGGCGGAGGGCGACACAAAGGCACAAGGTGTGGAAAAGATGAGCAAGTCTAGGACAGCTGGGAACAGTGTCCTGTGGAAGAAAATACGGAAGATGAGAATGGAAACTGTACCAGAGCTCACTAGGTCCTGATCGAGTCCAACCTTCCCACCTCTAAGGGGACCCTGCTGGATACCAGGCTAGGCTGATCCTTGGAGACCAGGAAATTAAGAATAAAGAAGCAGTCTCCTAAAGTTCTTTGAAGGAAGAAATAATCAAAGAATTAATGACCTTTGTATCATCCCTTTCCTTCCTCCCTTCTTTATTCTTTTTGGTTCTCTCACTTCTCTTTATGCCCAGTGGCTTTGCCGCCATTGGTGAGATCTCTGAACTAGATTCGTTGGCTCTCCAGGACTGAGGGAGGACAGCTTTACAAAGCCAGGTCTACATGTCCTGATCGTGGAAGAATCACACTATCTTCTAGTCACCAAGTTCCTTGCTCTAGCTATAACCATACTAAAATTCAACCAGGAGACATAGGAATGAAAAGAAAACCAAGCACTGTGTTCACCTGCAGGCTGCTTACAACAATACTTTCAAAACTGGCCAAGAAGTATTTTTATTTCATGGAAAACAAACCAAACATCAGCCAAGTTTCTGTGTAAATTGAATAAGCTATTTTGTCTTTTGGGGTTTGAGTTTCCCATTAAATAAGAGAATCCAAATGGGGTGTTTAATGAGTTTTCATGTTATAGTGTACCCTCCTGTGATGTGATTACTGGGGTATTTCTTATGCCCTGAATGTCTACAGAAACAAAGAGCTGAAGGAGAGAAAGGAGGAATAGACTCGGTAAACTCTACTTTTCCAGTGCATATGCTTCCAAAAAGCTATGTGTCTAGCATTTTGTTTTTAAAAAGTAATCTTTGTTATAATTCCCATGCATCTGAACTTTCCTTCAACTCAGTTTTGTTCTCACCTTGACTTCAACTTCTGCCCTCTTGGGCACTTTTACCAAATGACAAATTCCCCTCAACACATATTTAGTTCATGATCTCTTGCTCAGCCAGGCATTCTGATCTGAGCCCACTTGACTTAGTTCTGCTGGCCTCGCTGGTGCACATGAAGTTTATCAGGTCAACTGGTGACTGGACAATCAAAGGTGACCTCTTTTAAGTGCCTGGTGCCTTCTACTTCTTAACTGGTACTATCTTCTCTAATGCTGGCTGTTGGTTTGGTATCTTGAACCATGAGTATCTCACCTCATATTAGACCTACCTGGGCTTCTTCATGTGGTAGTTAGAATGATCTACCAAGAGAAGGTAAGTTCAAGTATCTGTTTCCATCTCTTCTGCAATGTTCCCATTGGCAAAGGAGATTACTCAACCAAACCCAGAATCCATATGAAATAGGCTCCATAAAGTTACAGATAAAGGAAGGGAAATCTTGTGGCCATTTTTTTTGTAAATAACCTGACATCCCTCAACTTTGACTTATCCTGATAAAAATTATAGTGATATTAGTAATAAATCACTGAAATTTATTTTCCTTAAGCCCTAAAGAAGTACATAATTAAAATAAGGGTGGTAGGTGGAATCTCAGACATACGTACATCCTAATTTTTGAAAAGTATGAATATACCACCTTATGTGAAAAAAGAACTTTGAAGCTATAACCAAATAAAGGATCTCAGAATGGAGAGAGGTCCTGGATTATCGAGCTGATCCTGATTTAATCACAGGAACCCTTACATGGAGAAAAGTCAGGCAGAAGAGGACAGCAAGAGGGAGGGACAGAGATACTGGAAGAGCCACACTGAACCAACGGCCTTGAATATGGAGGGAAGGAATATATCCAGCTTTCAGAAGCTGAAAAGGATGAGGAAATGGATTCTTCTAGAGCCTCCACAGGGGACATGGCCTGCCATGACTCATTTTAGCCCACTGAGATCTGAGTGGGGCTTCCAGATGCATGGCGATAGAACATGGTGAGTATGCGTTAGCCTAAGCTGCTAATCTGTTAAAGCAGCCCTAGAGAACTCACACAAGACATGAGGAGACAGAGGGCACACAAATGGGTGCCATGTTTAATCAGTTTGTACTGCTCCTTTGTCATAAATAGGTGATGAGACAGCAGCCCTCAATCACAAAGGGCGTTTCAAATTCAGCAGTCCTGAGGGATGAAGGGTTTCTGGTGGCCTATCTAGATAGCGCCTCACCTCCGACAAAACCTCCTGGGATCACAGGTGGAGAGTGTCAAAGTGGCTGAGTCAGGGGGTGCGAATGTGGATGGAGAGTGGAAGCTGAGATTAAGGGTGTGACGCTGGAATAAAGCAGGTGGATAATGGGAGCCCCTCTCTGGCGTGGGTAGTGCCAATCAATTTTTATTCCATCCAAACTGGATGAAATAAAAAGAGAGACAGAAAGGCTTCCACTGCTGCCTGCAGCTTGCTGTTATTTCTGCCTGCTTCCTCCCATGCTATAAGCTGTTGTTCTCTGTAATGTCCCTCTGCCACGCCTCCCTGCGTTGGAGCCAACTGACTGCAGGCTGAAACGTCTACAAAGTGTGAGCTTCAATAAACTTTCCCTCCTTGAACTTGCAGGTGCAGGGTCTTTTGACTCCACAGCAAGAAAAGTAACTAAGACAAAGGCCTCTGCGCACTCTTTTTTTTTTTTTTAATTTTAAAGAGATTAAGATAAAACAGGACATAACAAAGCAGATCAGAACAGAACAATGTAAGCAACACAGAATTTCACTAAAAGACAGCCCGTAATTAACAGTAACTACCACAATGTCTCTTTCTTTGAAATAGTTGAGTATAATTTCATATACAATAGTATCAAACATAACAAACTAGTATAAAAACATTCAAGAGAATGAGAGTATTACAGGGCATTCAGAACCAAATAACAGAAAACAAACAATGGCTACTAATTTATCTCATTTTCCATAGAACATTTGTTTATACTTTCACATGTAATACAATCCAATAAGGTACAACATGATAGATCCAATGGAAACAGAAGAGCAAAAGCACTTCAGAGTAAGATGATATTATACCAAATACCAGCACTGGCTATTATAATGACTTGGTTCTCTCAAATTAGCTGTTCATACCATCACATTTTTAATAAAATCAAACAAATAAGGACAAACCCATTACAACTAACCAATGCAATCATTATAAGGTTTCAAAACAGTGTAATGGGGATTCATGATTACCATAAACGCTTATGTACTCTTACTATTTTTTACACTAGGGAGACTATTTCTTACACTAGGGAGACTATACATGTAAGTTTGATCTATTTCACTTATGAGTATGGTCTCAGGTTGCACGCATTTATTAGTAAATATCTCCATGTAATCATTCTTTATAGCTGAGTGGTACTCCATTTTATAAAAATACCACAACTCTTTTATCCATTCCTCAGTTGATGGACACTTAGGTTGCTTCCAAGATCTGGCTATTACAAATTGTGCTGCTATAAACATGGGTGCACGCATATCACTGTGGTATGATATTTTCAGTTCTTCTGGAAATATGCTTAGAAGTGGAATGACTGGGTCGAATGGGACCTCCAATCCCAGCTCTTTGAGGAATCTCCAGACTGACCTCCACAGTGGTTGCACCAGTCTACACTCCCACCAACAGTGCAGGAGAATTCCTTTTTCCCACAGCCTCTCCAGCATTTGTAGTTGATGGTTTTCTTGATCTTGGCCATTCTTTCAGGAGTGAGATGGAATCTCAGTATGGGTGTTTTGTTTTTGTTTTGGGGTGGTTTTTTTTTTTTTTTGTCTTTTTTTTTTTTTTTTTTTTTTTTTTTTTTTTTTCATTTTTATCGGTACCGGGGATCGAACTCACGACCGCCTGCTTGCAAGGCAGGTGCTTACGCCGCTAAGCTAAATCCCCAGCCCCCTTCAGTATGGGTTTTAATTTGCATTTCTCTAATGACTAAACGATGATGAATATTTTTTCATGTATTTCTTTTCCATTTGTATTTCTTCATCTTAGAACTGCGTATTCATCTCAGATGGATCTTTGAATTTCGGGGATCTAATTTTTTTTTAATTCTTTATATGTTTTTGACGGAAGACCTTTGTCTTTAAGTACAGTTCACTAAGATTTTTTCCCAGTTTGTGGGTTTTCTTTCACTATGCTGGAGATTTCTTTTGACATGCAAAAACTTTTTAATAATATGTGATCCCAGTTATTGATTCTGGGAAGTAGTTCCCGTGCAGTTTGATTCCTGTTCATGAATTCTCTACCTAACCCAATGTCTTCAAGATGTTCACCTACTTTGTCTTCCAACAGATTTAGTGTTTCTGTTTTAATATTCAGATCTTTGATCCATTTGGATTTTAGTTTAGTATATGGTGATAGGCATGGGTCTAGTTTTAGTTTTCAGCATATGAAGAGCCAGTTTTTCCAGCACCATTTATTAAATAGACTGTCGTTTTTCCAGTGAACATGTTTGGCCCCTTTATCAAAGATAAGGTGGTTGAGTGTGTTGGTAGTTGTGGTTGTATCTTCTAGTCTATTCCATTGATCTTCTGATCTGTTTTTATTCCAGTACCATGTTGATTTTATTACAGTAGCTTTCTAGTATAATTTCAAATCAGGGATTGTGATGCCTCCTGCCTTGCCTTTGCTGCCTAGAATTGCCTTTGCTATTCTAGATCTCTTCTGGTTGCAGATGAATTTTAGAAGGGATTTCTCCAGATCTATGAGGTATGTTGATGGTATTTTCATTAGGATTGCATTGAATCTGTATAACAGTTTTGGGAGAATGGCCATTTTCACAATATTTATTCTTCCTATCCATGAGCAAGGGATGTCTTTCCATTTTCTGAGATTACCTTCAATTTCTTTTTCAGGGTACTATAGTTTCCCCTGTATAGATCTTTTACTTTTTTCCTGAGATTAATTCCTAAGTATTTCATTTTTTTAGATGCTAGTATGAGGGGTGTGGCTTCTCTTATTTCTCTATCCATAATTTTGTTGTTAGTGATAGAAATGCTATTAATTTTTGAGCATTGATTTTGTATCCAGCTACATTGCTGAATTTATTTATTATATCTAGGAGTCTTTCAATGGAGTTTTGGGGTCTTCTATGTAGAGTAAAATGTCATCTGCAAATAATGATAATTTAACTTCCTCTTTTCCTATCTTTACCCCTTTTATTTCTCTCTCTTGTCTAATTGCTCTGGCTACTATGTCCAGTACTATATTGAATAAGAGTGGTTATAAGGGACTTCCTTGTCTTGTGCCTGATTTTAAGGTAAAGGCCTTCAGTTTTGGCCTTTTAATATGATGCTGGCTGTTGATTTGTCACAGATGGCCTTTGTCATATTGAAGAAAAGACAATCTATTCCAATTTTCTGTAAGGTTCTTATCATGAATGAGTGTTGGACCTTATCAAAAGCTTTTTCTGCATCTATAGAAATGATCATGTGATTGTTACTTTTGGCTTTATTGATATGGTGGATTACATTTATTGACTTACATATGTTGAACCATCCTTGCATGCCTGGGATGAATCCCATTTGGTCATCGTGTATAATCTTCTTAAGGATTTGCTGCATCCTGTTTGCCAATATTTTATTGAGGATTTTTGCATCTGTGTTCATTAGGGAAACTGGCCGGCAGCTCTCTTTTTTAGTTGGGTCTTTCTCAGGTTTTAGTACTAGAGTTATATTCGCTTCCAGGATTGACTTAGGAAGAACTGCTTCCCTTTTGATTTCATTGAAGAGTTTGAGGAGTGTTGGCATTAAGTCTTCTTTATATTTCTGGTAAAATTCTGCAGCGAATCCATCTGGGCCTGGGCTCTTCTTTGTAGGTAAGGACTTAATTACACTTTCAATTTCATTTATAGAAATTGGATTCTTCAACAGTTTTACATCTTCTTGACCCAGCTTTGGTACTTCATATGTTTCTAGGAATCTATCCATTTCTTCTGTGTTATCGAATCTATGAGAATAGTGGTTTTTGAAATAGATGTTGATGATCTTCTGTATTTTCACAGAGTCTGTAATGATTTCACCTTTTTCATTCCTTATCACATGAATTTGAGTTTTTTCTTTCCTTTTTTAAATTAGGTTGGCTAGAGGCTTATCACTTTTATTTATTCTTTCAAAGAACCAACTCTTCGATTTATTGATTCTTTGGATTGTTTTCTTAGTCTGTGTCACATTAATTTCTGCTCTGATTTTTATAATTTCCTCTCTTCTTTTGGCTTTGGACTTGACTTGCTCTTCTTTTTCTAGATGTTGTAGGTATAGCATCAGGTTGTTTATTTGTACTCATTCTGTTTTCCTGATGTAGGAACTCAGTACAATAAATTTTCCTCTGAGGACTGCTTTCATTGCATACCACAAATTCCAGTAAGTATTTGTATTTTCATTTGCTTGTAGGTATTGTTTAATTTCTTCAAGTTCCCCTGTGACCCACTGATTGTTCAAGAGTGTAGTATTCAATTTCCATGTGTTTGTGGGGGTTTTCCAGTTACTTTTATCATTAATTTCTAGTTTCATGGTGCTATGATCTGATAACATGCATGGGATAATTTCAACTCTTTTGCATTTATTTAAATATGTCCTGTGGGTGAGTATGTGGTCTATTTTAGAGAATGTCCCATGTACTGATGAGAAGAATGTATATCCTGATGGTGTTGGATGGAACACTGTGTATATATCTATCAAGTTCATTTGCTCACAAGTGTGATTCAGTTCTGTTATTTTTTTTCTGATTTTCTGTCGGGATGATCTGTCCCTTGGTGTCAATGGTATGTTAAGGTCTCCTGTTAGAATAGTGGTATTGTTTATTTGATTTTTCATTTCTATTAATACTTGCTTTGTATAACTGGGTGCTCTGGAATTCGGTGCATATATATTTAAGATTGTTCTCTCTTCCTCTTGAAGTTTTCCCCTAACCTGTATGTAATGACCTTCTTTATCTCTTAGGATCATTCTTGTTTTGAAGTTCACATTGTCTGCAAACAGAATAGCTACTCCTGCTTTTTGGGGGGTTCCTGTTGCATGTAGTATTGTTCTCCATCCTTTGACTTTCAGTCTGTGAGTTTCCTTTTGGGTTAGATGGGTTTCGTGCAGACAGCACATGGTTGGATGTTGTTTCTTGTTCCATTCTGCCAGTCTGTTTCTTTTAATTGGTGAATTGAGGCCATTTAAATTAATGGTTATAACTGTTAAATATTGGTTTATTGTTGACATGTTATCTTTTTGCTGTTGCATCTTCATCTTTCCATTCTATTTAATTTTTGCTTAGTGGCTTTTTCCTATATGTATATAAACTGTCTTTCAGTATTCTTTGCAGTGTTGACTTGGTGATCATGAAGTTCTTTAGCTGTTCTTTGTCGTGGAAGTATTTTATTTCTACATCCATTTTGAAGGACAGTTTTGCAGACTACATCAGACTAGGTTGGAAATCATTTTCCTTTAGGATCTGAAATACTTCACTCCATGCTCTTTTTGACTTCATTGTTGTGTTGAGAAGTCTGCTGTGATTCTGATAGGCTTTCCTTTATAGGTGATCTGTCTCTTCTCTCTAACAACTTTTAATATTCTATTTTTATGTTGGATTTCTGGGATGGTGATTATTATATGTCTGTATGTAGTTTTGTTTTGGTTATGCTATTTGGAGTTCTATAAGCTTCACTAACCCTAATGTCAGTTTCCATTCTCATGCTTGGGAAATTTTCAGCTATTACGTCTGTGAATAGCCTCTTGATATCATTTGTGTCATCCCCTTCTTTTTCATTTATCCCTATCAATCTTGTGTTGCTTTTCTTTGAGTCATCTTGCAGCTGTTGGATTATTTCCTGATTCCTTGTTATTTTTAAGAGATCTTTCCTTTCCTGTTCACTAGCTACAATCTTGTCTTTGAGACCTGAAATTCTATCTTCACTTTCGTTGAGGCAGTTTTGACAACTTTCAATGCAATTTTTGATTTCCTGTATATCTCTTTGAATCTGCTTTGCGTATTCTGTTTGTTTCTTATATTGTTCATCCAGAGACTCTTTTTGTTTTGTTCCTCTAATTTTTTAACTGTGTCATCTTTAGATGTGTTCAACATCTCTTTCATTATTTTTACCATTTCTTCTTTTACCTGGGAGATTATTTCTAGTTTGAATTCCTTTAAAACTTCCCAGAGTTGCTTCTTTATTTCAGTTGCTATTATTTCAGGTATTTCAGGCATATGGCATATATATTCTTCTATGTACATGGCTCCTAGGCTTTCCTGAAATGGGCTGGATGTTTGAGATTGCATTTTGGTATTTCATTTTGTCATTTTCCTATATTTCTGTGTTTCAAGTGTTGTTTCAAAGCTTCCCTTGGGCGTGTTGGAAATTGTCCCCTATGTCCTGGGCTCCTGGGACTCCTCTGGTAGCATAGCCCCCTCCTTGGGCAGCGAGGTCCCTGGATTAAAAGAAGGTTACCAGGGGAGGCTCAGGAAGCCTAAAGCCTCCTCAAGCAAAGCAGCTCCTCCCACCAGCAGAAAAGCTCCCTGGAAGGAAAGAAGACCACCAGACAAGGTCCAGGCAGGCCCGAATCTTGCCAAGCCCAATCTAGTGTGGTTGCAAGCTGGATGGGTCCCAACCACCCAGAGCAAAGATCTCAAACTCTCCCAGGGGTCGTATGTTGTGCAGTCATCCACCTCCTGGGTGGCAAAGCTCCTCTGGCTGAAAGAAGGTCACCTGCACAGCCTACATGGGCCCCAAACCTTCTCCACAGTGCAGCTCCCTCCCCCAGAAAGCAGCAGCAGTGGCAGCACTCCCCAGACCAAGAGACAATCACAGGCAAGGCCCAAGTAGGCCTCCGCAGGGCAGCTCCCTCCTCCAGACCCTCTGTGCACTTTCAAGCCTGAACAGGCCCCGAATGGAGGAAGCAACACACCAAGGGACTGTTCCCTGCTCCACGAAACTTGGTGCAGTCTCCTTTCCCCTAGATGCCTGCTGCAGCTCAAGCATAAGAGAATGGTTTCAGTGCTGAATGTCAGATGCTTATGAAAAAATGCAGATTGCATGACATTTTAAAATATTGGTAGTTAGCACTGGGTTTTTTTGCTACAAAAACAAAAAAAATAAAAATCCTGTCTTCCTTCCAAATCATAGAATTTAGTCTTGATCTAGAAAACCTGAAGTCCTCAAACACCCAGAAGAGTGTTATTGTCCCAAATTTGTTGCAGGATCGCTTACAAAGTCTTCAAATAGCTTCCTGGATGACAACAAAGACCTGTAAATTTCCCCATGGAATTCAAAGGCACTTAGTGATCACCTAATATGTTCCTAGTTCCAACTGAAGTGGTGAAGTTTTTATTAAAGGTTACTAAGAAAGCCTGAGTTGAGAATGTGACCAGAATATGGGATTCCAGAATTGCATCCCAGAACACTAGTCATGGAAAGCTTTAAATGGGTCTAATTATTACTTATAATTGCTAATTTCCTGAATTTTGAAGTGCCCATTTTCTATTTAGAATTTATTTCTATTTTCTAATCTTATTTTGCTGCATACATTCCAAACTCTTGTACTTCAGCTTGGATAGTACTGTGCACTGAAAGCATAAAATACAGATTAGCATTGAAATCAAACTATGTGTTTGTGTCTGGTGACTTGAGGAACTCTTGAAAATCACTATGTAAAATATCAACCTTAGTTCTGTTCCTACCACTGTTTTTTGAAAGTCTATATCATCATAGTTTTGGGCTCTTTGCTATTGTTATTTGTCTTTTTTGTTTCTTAGTTTTCTAGTAATCTGTTTTACTTTTTTTGGTTTGTTTTGTTTTGTTTTTTCCTCTAATGCAGAAAGGATAGGTATACACGTAGAAACTCATGCATGCCTGGGAACTTCTCCTAAACAGTTTATGAGAATCAGTTATATTATGTGTGGTAAAATGAAGAGCTACTTTGAAGAAAAACAGACATTACAGTATCCATTGCTGATTCCATATCATCATGCTGTGAAATTCAGTAATGCTTCTATTTTGTTCAGAGTAAGTTCAGTCTGTTTTGTATTATTTAATTACAACATACACAAAGATACGGACAGCTATTTTGAAGAGAACAAGAGATATTATGGCAGCCATTGTTATTTTTCCTACTG
This sequence comes from Cavia porcellus, assembly GCF_034190915.1. Taxonomy (NCBI): domain Eukaryota; kingdom Metazoa; phylum Chordata; class Mammalia; order Rodentia; family Caviidae; genus Cavia; species Cavia porcellus. Next base: position 77,705,857 of record NW_026947490.1, read on the forward strand.
TCTGATTTTGAAGGCCTGTAATATCTTCATTACTCTGTACTAATCAGTTTTTTACTATTTTGTTTTGTCTGAATTTGTTGTGTGTGAAGATATAGGCAACTATTTAGAAGAGAACAAGAGACAATATGATAGACAGTGAAGATCTCCTGTTGTCATGCTTTGAAATCTGTGTCTCTTACATTGTTTTCTTCTGATCTGCTTTGTTTTGTCTTGTTATGTTTAGTTTTACCCTTTTTAAAAATCAATAAATAAATAAAATTAAACTATGCACATATTCAACACATACTGTACTGACATACATACTTGTAAACCTGTTGAAAGAAGCTAATGAGAATAGTTCATTAGGAGACTAATCCAAACCATCCTTTTACTAATGGTTTTGTGTCAAATTTGCACAGCTGTGTTTTTAAAATTACATTCCAAAGCTGTTCACAGAGTGGGAAAGAAACACCCAATGAGTTAATATTGCAAAATCACATCAACCAGGCTGGAAGCAAATACTTTGATCAAAGAACACAGCTTGCCTAAGTTTCACTGCACAGAGTAAAAGAAAAATTAATGGTAAGAAGACATAGATTTTCTAATTCAGGGATACTGAAGCCACTTATTGGGGTACGCACAACCACAGTGTACACATGCACACAAACATGTGTTGTTTGGCTGGTCTGTCCCTCAGCAGTTCCATTCCAGTGGCTGATCTCCCTGTGGTCACCATGGCCTTTCCTCTTGACCATCTCAGAAGCATTTCTCCTTGGAATTTGGTCAAGTTTCTCTGAAGTTAAACTTAAACATAAGAACAAAGCATTTAGTTGACATGATCCATGATCATGCATCTGCTGTATTTGAGGCTCCTTCATAAATGTAAAGATTATGTTTTGTAAATTAATACACAAACCCAAGTCTACCAGCATCCAACAGACTGGAGGGGAGGGTTCAGCACTACAGTGACACAACACAGCCACTCCTGGGCACAAACCCTTCCCTACTAATCAACTCCTAAGTGTTGCTACCGTGACTATGACTTTTCTCGGGCTCCCTAATTACACACACTCACGTATCCATGCCCAGAACAACCAGCTCATTCAGCCACATAATTCACTGTTAGAGGTGACGTTGTTGAAGTTGGTCAAATTATTGGCTACTCTGTGATTCTTCAAATAATTGCTTCAGTGCCGTCTTGTTTGTAAATTTTATTAATACATGTTTGTGGTTCACGCAGTTTACCATCATCTTGGGGAGTGTTAGCATAAACATACTATAACTTGTTTCTCTTTCTAAAAATCCCCTTCTACTTCCCTCCCTTCTCCTCCAGTTCCCCCCACTTTTTCATTCTTAATATTATTGCTCGTAGCTCAAGTTATGGTTTATAGTATTTACATTAATTGGGGTTATCTGGTTCCTGAACATGGCATATCTTTATGCTACTGATTGTCCGCTTCCCTCCATCCTCTATTATTCTCTTTGTTTGTATTTTGCCTCACTTAAATGAGAGATAACATATGGTATTGGCCCTTGTGTGTCTGATCTATTTCACTCAATAGTCTATCTTCCAAGTGTTTCCATTTTCCTACAAATGTGTCAAATTCATCATTCTTTACAGCTGGGTGGGATTCCATATATATACATACCACCATCCATTTATCCTTCATCTGTTCCTGGGCTACACACTGTCTCCAGGATTTGCTACAGCCATTTGTGTGTGTAAACATTGTTTTGCGTGTATCACTGTAGTGTGACGACATGAGTTTTGGGGGTCCGTCCCTACCAGCTCCTTTCCCTACCAGGGAAATAGCTGAGTCTCATAGAATTTCTTTTTTCAATTAATGTTATTGGTAAATTTTAGATATGCATAAAGATAATTTAATGTTATTGATAAATTTTAGATATGCATAAAGATAATTTTCATCCTGCAAACTTTGTACCTGCACGTGATATATGTTGTTTCTTTTTTCCCATTTCCTCCTCTCTTCTCAACTCCTTTATCCTTCATTATTTGCAAAAGTTTTGTTTCCACTTTTCTTTCTAGTCTGTTTATTTTTTTACCTTCTTTTCTTTCCCCTAAGCTCTCCCTAGTTCTCCTTTGTGTCTGAACATTTTCTTCCTATTTCACAGATTCGGTCGTTATTTACACTTTCAGTTTCTCACACCAAAAAAACTACGCAATATTTTCACATGTATATTCAATTCATTTCACTTAAGAATATGGTCTCAAGGTGCACCTATTTACAAATAAATGTCTCAAGTTTATGCTGCATTATCACTGATAGTACTCCATTGTATAGAAAAAAAGACATCCTTTTTATCCACTTCTCAGTTGATGGGCATTTGGGTTGTTTCTGTGGTTTAGCTATTACTAACCGTGCTGCCATATAAATGTGGGTGCACATATATAGCTGTGATATGATTTTTTAAAACCTTCCAGGAAGATACCAAGAAGGAGAATAGATGGATCAAGTGAAACCTCTAGTGTAAGTTTTTGAGGGACCTCCACACTGATTTCTACAGTGGTTGCACCAGTCTACATTCCCACCAGCCATGGAGTAGGGCTCCTTTTTCCCCACAGTCCCTCCAGCATTTGTTATTGGTTGATTTCTTGATGATAGCCATTCTTTCTGGAGTGAAATGAAATCTCATTGTTTGAATTTGCATCTCTCAAATGACTAGTAACAATGAACATTTTCACCTAGTTATTTGCCATTTCTAATTCTTTATCTGAGAAGTGCCAATTCATTTCAGGTGCTCATTTTTTATTGAGTCTGTAAGTTTGAGGCATCTGACTTTTTCAATTCTTTGCATGTTCCTGATATTAGTCCTGTGTCTAACTAATATAACTAATATTACTGGAATAACTCATTAAGATTCTTTACCCCTCTGTGGAATGTTTCTTCACTCTGTTGGTGATTCTCTTTCTGTAAAAAGCTTTTAATATGATGAAATTCATATTGTTGATTTTTCTTTTTTATTTCACACGCAACAGGAATTTTGTTCACAAAATCTTTGCCTACACTTATGTCTTTGAGATTTCTGTCCATTCTTCCAGCACACTTAGTATTTCTGTTTTAAAATTAAGATCTTTGATCCATTTCAAATTTAATTTAGTACATGGTGATAGATATGGGTCTAGTTTTAGTCTTGGCTTGTAAAAAGCCAGTTTTTCCTACAACCATTTATTAAAGAGGCTGTCTTTCTTGCAGTGAATATGTTTGGCTCCTTTGTGAAAGATAAGGTGGATGACTATGTTTGGAGCTGTTTTTGCATCTGTTAGTCAGTATGATTGATCCTCTGGTCTGTTTTTTTGCCCCTATGATGCTGCTTTTATCACAGTAGCTTTGTAGTATGCTTTCAATTCAGAGCTTATGATCTCCTCAGCCTTACCTTTTTTACCCAGAATTGCCTTTGCTATTTTAGGTCTCTTCTGGTTCTTAATTATTGCCATGCTTTCCAGAGTAAGGTGAAATCTTACTATTCATTTAATTTGCAATTCTTTTCTGACCAGAGATGCTGAACTTTTTTTCATACATTTGTTGATCGTTTGTATTGTGCAAAATATCTGCTTAATTCTCTTTTCCATTTCTTAAAAGGGTTTGAAATTTTAGGTGGTTTAGTGCCAGGAATATAGCTCAGCAGCACAGTGCCTGCCTGGAAAGCACAAGGTTGTAAGTTTGAGTCCTGCTACAGTTAATTAAATAAATCTATTTTAGGTAGTTTAACGTTTTCAGTCTTTGTGCATGGTAGATATTATCTTCTGGCTGAGAATTTACTCTTGGTATCATCCTCTATCCTGTAAGGAATCCATTCACTCTACTCATCCGTTCCTTTGCTTTAGGGAAGCTTTTTAGTCTGATAGAATTATATTTGCTGACTCCTGCTGTTATTTTATGTGTAATTGAGTTTCTGTTTAGAAAACCTTTTCCTGCACCTATGTTGTTAAGTATTTTACCTTTTAGTAGCTTTAATGTTTCTAAATTCAGAGTTTTGATCCATTTAGATTTTAACTTTGTGCATGGTGGGAGATAAAGGTCCAGTTTTAATCCACAAACAGATACCCAGTTTTCCCCATTGCCACTTGTTGAATAGGCTCTCTTTCCTCCAGTATATGCTTTTCACCTCTTTTGCAAAGACCAAATAGAGAAATGTCTCTGGGAAGTTCTAACAATCTTAATTCAGTTTCACTGGTCCACATACCCTTTCTGTCCAAGTATCTCGCCATTTTTATCACTGTTTCTTTGTAACATAATTTAAAGCCAGTTGTTGCTATACCTCCTGCTTTGCTCTTGTTGTCCAAAAATCACTTTGCTATTCTGAGTCTCTTTGGCTACATGTGAATTTTTGGATTATTTTTCTCTAGCTCTTAAAGGCATGCTATTGGTACTTTGATTGGGTCTGCATCGATTCTGCAGAACAGTTTTGGGAGTGTGATCAGTTGACAATATTTGTTCTACCTGTCCAGGAGAAAGGAGCCTCTTTCCATTTTCGGATGTTCTCTTCTGTCTCCTTTTTCAGAATATTACAGTTTTCTTTGCAAAGAGCTTTCACTTCCTTGGTTACAGTAATTCTTTCATATTTTGTTTTTCTAGTATTTTCATTTTTTAAAAATGGTGTTGTTTTCATCATTTCCTTCTCATCTAGTCCATTTCTGGTGTGCACAAAGGCTGAGGATTTTTAAGTGTTGATCTTGTATCCTGCTGCTTTGCTGAATTTGGTTATTAGTTCTAAGAGGGTTTTGGTAGATTTATTTGGACCTTCTATGTAAAATATCATGTCATCTGCAAGTAATGATAATTTGAGTTTTTCTTTTTCCTTTCATTTCCTTTCTTGCCTAATTGCTCTAGCCAAGGTTTCAAGTACTATGTTGAATAGAAGGCTGGTAGCAAATATCTTTCTCTTGTTCCTGATTTTAACACCCTTAATAGTTATTCATGTAGAATGACTATTGGTTTGTCATAGCCTTTATCATATTCAGGTATGTCAGGGATTTAGCTCAGCAGTGTAAGCACCTGCCTGGTAAGCTTGAGGTCATGAGTTCGATCCCCGGTACCAAAAATAAAAGTCCATATTCAGGTATGGTTCTTCTGTACCTGCTATCGTTAAGGTTTTTACCATTGTCATGTTGGATTTCATTGGAAATATTTTCTGCATCTATTTATATGATCATATGGTTTTGGCCTTGCTTCTGTTAATATAATTATTAAATTTATTGATTCACGTATGTTGAACCATCCTTGCATTTCTGCAATGAAAACTACTTGATCATGAAGTATGATCTTCTTTGATAATGTGCTGCATTCTACCTGCTAATATCTTGTTGAGGATTTTTGCATCGATGTTCATGAAGCATATGGACCTATAGTTTTCTTTTTTAGGTATGTCTTTATCCATTTTGGGGAATGCCATAAGTGAATTTGGGAGCACACCACCTCTTTAAATTTCTTTGAAGAGTTTAAGGCATAGTAGTGATATAACATTCTTAAAGCTTTTGTGGAATTCAACTGTGAATCCTTCAAGTTCTAGCCTTTTTACGGATGGTAAATTCTGTATTACCATGACAGTTCTTCTCATATTGGTTTTGGTAGTTCGTATGTGTCAAGGAATCTGTCCATTTCCTCAAATTTTTGCTAATTTGTTGGAGTATAATTTTTTAAAAGAGTTACTATCTTTTGAATTTCCACAGTGTCTACTGTGATTTCACCTTTTTCATTTCTAATTGCATTGCTGTGAGCATTTTCTCTCTCTCTCTCTCTTGGTGAATCTGGCTCATCTATTTTATTTATCTGTTTTATTTATTCTTTCAAAGAACCAGCTCTCCAATCCATTGAAATTTTCATTTTTTATGTTGATTTCATTGGTACTCTAAATTTCTGATTCAAACAATGTCTTTGAAATACCTGGACTTAAAATTCTTTGTTTGAAAGTGACTCCTTTTCAGTCTCTTTGAGTAGCCTCTCTAAGTGCTCCCAAGGCACATGCAGGAGTGTTTGGGACCACGTTAGCTTTGCTGACATGAGCTTCCAAATTCCCATAGACAATGAAGCCATCCAAATAAGACATCAACAAAGCATCGCTTTTCACTGTTATGTTAAGGATCTGCCCTTCACATAGGGCCATGCTGAAACTGAAAATGGCTTTAGCTAATAAACACAATGCCAAACTCAGAAGTTCATGCTAGGTGTTCATGAAATATTCATAGGCTGAATTAATGAATCATTCTTTATTAACATAATAAGGTTAATAAGGTTAACATAATAAGGTTTTCCTATCTCTTTCTTCTGCTAGAATGTGTTCTCAGCCAGAAAAGTCTAATATCCGTTATCCAAATAAATCTTTGGTAGCTATTTCACCAGATAATCAGACATTTCCCCAAGTAGCAAATGCAAAGCAGGATTTTGCCAGGCTCCTAAATGCCTAGTATACTTTTAATCCATTGCAAAATCCAAATGCCAAGAACCAAAGGTTAATTTCAACCTTGTGTTCTTTAAAGAGTCCCTTGTTCCAGGTACCAGTGAAAAAATTCAAATCACTTTGTTCTCTCAAAAATCTTTCTCCCTCTATAACATGGATTTCAATAGCTTCCCTATTAAAGCTGCTAAGTTTTACATTTAATAGCACAAAATTTTCATTACCTTTAATTGCAAATTGCAATTACAAATTGTAAATTGCCAAAACAATGACTAAAATGATATAATTTCTACATTCATCACACTAATCCAATATTCTGAATACTCATTATGTTATGATTTTATAAGCAAACATGTTAATTTATTGAAAGTATAGATGATAGAACTTATTTTATTGCCATTAATGTTAATTACGCTTGAATTCTGCCTCTTTTGCATCTTAGCCTGAGAAACCCAATATGGCAGACTCAAACAAGTAGTTCACAGAGTAATAGGGACCTATATATAGATACCCTTCCATCATAGATTAAGAAAAACAGTCACTTTCAGTTGCTTTGGCACATTTAGGAAATCATTACTAGGAATTAATTAAAGAATGATTAAAGCTAATTATTTGAATGAGGCTCTGAATCTACAATTAAGTAACCAGACCATGGCTGATCCATTTATTTCTAGTCTCCAAAGGTGGAAACAGCAGCAAATTGAAATTGTCATTATATGAATCAATCTAGCTGACACAGCATCTCAATTGGTTTGTCACATAGACACAAGCAAATCTTTTAGGAACACATTTGATGTAATTTGGGAAATTCACTATATAGAGGCAGCACCTGTAAACAGAAGAAAATTTCTTGGTCTCAGTATCCACCCAAGCCGATAGAGCTACATCTGCCAAAGAAGCATAAATAATAACCCTCACCTCTGCCTACCGAAGTGCTTATTTCCATAAGTCATCGGTGATTCTGACAGAAACCCCAAAGAAATATTTATGTCACTTTATGTCACTTCCTATCCTTCTGTGGCAGAGAAGAAAACAGACACAGGTCAGGTCTGTGACCCACTTGCTAAATACACACAAGTGGCAGTGGCAGAGATGGCATCAGATATGAGAACTGGGTTTCTGTCACTCCAGGAAACCCAATTCATCTTACTGTGTTTAGCACGTAGTTTGGATCACCCTCAGAAAGAGTTGTTCTTGTGGCAATTTATGCCGAATAGAGGTGGAGACCACAAAGGAAAACCATTTCATAACCTGAAAGTATTAAAGTAAAAACTATCAAAATCTGAGTTTACTATGCAAAGATGAGGGACAGGGATTCTTATGCTTTTTAATGCCATGACCCAGATACACTGCCATAATACTTGGCAAACTGCAGTACACAGGATGATCCAAAAATACAGTGTGTGCTTAAATGTTAAAGCATTAATTTCCATAAAAGACACATTGTCATCAATCCCACTCAACATGCTCTCCCCTCATTTTGAACACTGTTACTCCATCATTTGGTCATTTCCTGAGGCAGTTCTGGGTGTCCCCTTTTGTGAATGATTTTATGAGGTGTCATCAAAACTTAAGTTGCTTCCAGGTAGTATAAACAGAAAGGCACGCTTGTAAAATCATTGCACCTGGTCTTTGACCACCTACTCACTGGGTCTGGCTTCCATGCTTCTGAGTCTTCCATGCTCACTGCTTCTGAGTCTTCCATGAAGTCAGAGTGACCGTGAACATAAAAGTCTTGTCTGGATTCAGGAAATCAAGGCGTCCACAGCAGCACAACTGAGGACATTCTTGAAAGAGGACTTTTGGAGCTGCTTCCGAAAGTGGTAATAGGGAGGGGATAAGTGTGTTGGAAAAGAGAAGTATTTGAAGAGGACTAATGACAATATATCTTTTATGGTAATAAATTTTTACAATTTAAATAGCCACCATATTTTGCAATCAGGCCTCATACATACCAAAACTACCATTACTGGCTCTGGAGATGACTAAGGCCTGATTTTGCCCAGCTGCTTCGAGGGCATCAGTGTCTCCTCTAAGCTTAATCTAGCTGTATCTCTAACCCATATCACCAGATCATATTGAAGCAAATGCCCCTCCGCCAACAGTGGACTATCTTAGATATGCATACTTAGTACAAGGACTGTCACATGGGTATAAGGAGGGCCATTCATCCAAGCCTCACACTGACAAACATGGATATTATTATTTCCAAATGAGATTAGATCATGTCGGTGAGAAACTCTGATATATATTACATATTTTGACATACCTCGTTAAAAAAATACCTGGAACTTCAGAAACTGGTAGTGGGCTCCTTCAACTAAAATTTATTCATGCAGGATTGCCAGGAGGGAAGGAGGTGTCCTTTTAGGGTATTTGTGTATCTCATCCTTGTCTCTTCTAGTGTAAAACAAAACCCATGCGATTCACAGGACCACAGGAAAGCTTGCTTTTGAACAGAGTAAATGCAAACAAGAAAGAGTGCAGGAATACTAATCCACAATCCCATGGAAAGCTCTGGTTTCAATATTCCTTTTGAAAAGTGCAGTTTTTCTAGTAAGTTGGTCACACTCCAAGAGGAATTAAGCTTGAAAGATAACGTAACTTCAAAAGTCAAATTGAAAAGACCAGACCTGAGGCTGTGAAGTGCATTCAGAGGAGAGAAGAATTTTAAATCAGCTTTCAGAGCATGTCTTCCTTCCTCTTTGAAGGTTTCAGACACTTTTGGGGTTGCTGAGGATTCTCCCATCCATGACATCTTTCATCAGAAAACCATGAAATAGCAAAAGTCCCTCTTCAGGTAGGATAGGGGAAACATGAAAGTTAGTCAAAGTAACTTAGGTCTACGGTGTTTCTTCCTAACAAACCATCTCCAAGGAAGTTACTGCAGCCTTATCTCGTTGCAAATTAGTAAGGAGTGTACTCTGTTATAAAGGAAGCTAAGATCCTGCTAGAGTTTGATTTGTTCCCCAAGGCTTCCTGCATTGGAGGCTTCTTGTTCAGTGTGGTAGTGCTAAGAGGTGGTGGATGTTTGGTCATCGGAGGCACCGTCTTTGGGAGGTATTAAGTAGTCACCAGAGAAGTCATGTTAGCTCTCACAAGAGCAAGCTGTGCAGAAGAGAGCAGCTCTGTAGATTCCCGTCTCTCGAGTCATCTCTTCCTGCTACGTCATTTTCACCACTGTGATGCTACCTGCTTTGAGGTTTTCACCAAAGCCAAACCTGGAACCACCAGAACTGTGAGCTAACCAAACATTTTTTCTTTAGAGATCAGCCTTCCTTGGGTATTTTATTATAGTATCAGAGAACTGACTAATATAGGCTGCAAACAATGGCCCCTAAAAGGAACCAGAAGCCTTTGTATGTTATCAGCAATGTATCTTCATGACATGTATAGCAAGAATTGCCAGAAAGCTAAAGAGAAAACTCAAAAGTAAGATTAAAAAGTATAAATATAAATCACAGCAATTATATTTATGCCCTTTTCAGGACACTTCTTTTACCCATAATCCACTTGTTATGGTTGAGATCTAAGATAAATGTTCCCCAAAGCCTACATGCTGAGGGCTTGATTATCAGATAATAAGCTTTTGCAAAGAAGTTGGATTATTAGGGTTCTAATTTCATCAGTTGATTAATCCATGGAGAGTTCATAATTCGATGTAATTCGATGTCAGGAGACAAAGGAAACTTAGGAAGACAGGTCTACTTGAAGAGAGTAAGTTTTAGACACATGACCTTGCAGACTATATCTTGAACCTAGCCTCCTTTCTCTGTCTGTCTCTCTCCATCTCTCTGTCTCTCTATCTCTCTTTCTGTTTCTGTCTCTCTGTCTCTCTGTGTGTCTCTATCTCTATCATCTCTATATCTATCTGTATCTCTCTGTGTGTGTCTATCTCTATCTCTAGATCTATCTCTCTGTATCTCCATCTCTTTCTCTATCTCTATCTCTATCTCTATCTCTATCTCTATCTCTATCTGTCTCTATCCTTCTCCTTCCTGGATACCATGAGATAAGAAACTTTTCACTCTCCCACCCTTTCACTGTCATCTCTGTACCATCACAGGTCTGAAAGCAATGGACCTATGGACTGAAACCTCTAAAACCACAACCCAAAATAAACTTTCCCTGCTTTAAACTGTCTTCACCAGATATGTTTTTACAACAACAAAAAGCTGGCTAACACGTCCCTGTTATCCTGCATTTACCTGGGTAACCTCTGCTGACCCTTCAAGACTCATCTGAAATCCATTCCACTTAGCACTGTGTTCCAGTTATGAGCACAAGGGACACAAAACTCACAGTGTGGTTGCCTATCTATCCTCGAGAGGTGTTTGCTGTGGCCAGTGGTGGGCATATGGAATACAGCAGAGAATAAGATTCCTGCCTCCAAGGGGCTAGGTTGCCTTCTAGACACAGTTATTTTGGTGTGCAAGGTGCAAGATTCCTGCTTATAAAATGTGCACCAGGCTTGACCCATGCAAACTGATGATACACTCTGCAAGAGACCCATCTTCAAGGATCTGATTCCCAAACCCCCTGAGCTAATTGCTTGTAGAACTCTATTTACACCCTTCGGAGCAGGCTACTACTAGTTTTTGTTTCCCCAATTTTAAGCAGTTGAGGACAACAATTGTGTGTGTTTGTATCTCTCATATTAAGCACAGTGATTTAAAAAAAAAAAAAACCACTGCCACTAATGACAACACAGATGTCTGTTGCACTGAAATTACTAAATTCATGCTCAAAATGTCAGTGGAGGAACATTTTCTTCATTAATATTCTATTTACTATGTTCAGTATTCATGAGTGATACTGGTTGGTCGGTGGTTTTCTTTCTTTGTGCTCTCTTTGTCTAGCTTCTATATTAGCGCTATGTTTATTTCACTAAAAGAGTTAAGTTTCTTTTTTTTTCCTTTTCGGTGTTCTATCACAAGTTCCATCACATTTTTTTCTACGATGAGCCAGGTAGCAAGAAATTTGGGCTTTGTGATCCATATCATCTCTGCTGGAACTACTCAAACTTATCTGAAAACAGTCATGATCAGTGAAGGAATAAGTGGACATGGCTGTGTTCCACTTCACACACAAGGACAAGTGACTGGAACCCAAGGTGGTTTCTAGCTTCAGTTTGTTGCAGCTGCTGTGGAATAACTTATAAAAGATATGGACTATGTAGTCTTTGAAGAGTTTGTAAATGTTATAGACTAAATGTGTAAGTTCATCCAAAACTCACTAATCCAAAGTTCATCCAAAATGTAATCCTCCATAAGACAGTGTGTCAAGGTACAGAATTTGAAAGGTAATTAGAGATTAGTGTCTTTATCAAGACCCCAGAGATTGCAGCATCTGCCATGTTAGTGCATGGTCCTGTCATTGTATATGAACCAGGAAGTACATGGTCCTGTCATTGTATATAAACCAAGAGGTACATGGTCCTGTCATTGTATATGAACCAGAAAGTATGTGGTCCTGTCATTGTATATGAACCAAGAAGTACATGGTCCCGTCATTGGATATGAACCAGGAAGTACATGGTCCTGTCATTGTATATAAACCAAGAAGTACATGGTCCTGTCATTGTATATGAACCAGGAAGTACATGGTCCTGTCATTGTATATGAACCAGGAAGTACGGGTCCTGTCATTGTATATGAACCAGAAAGTACATGGTCCTGTCATTGTATATAAACCAAGAAGTACATGGTCCTGTCATTGTATATGAACCAGGAAGTACATGGTCCTGTCATTGTATATGAACCAGGAAGTATGGGTCCTGTCATTGTATATGAACCAGAAAGTACATGGTCCTGTCATTGTATATAAACCAGGAAGTACATGGTGCTGTCATTGTATATGAACCAGGAAGTTGACCCTTACCAGACACCCAATGCACTAGATCTTGGAATTCTCCACCTCCAGAACTGTGAGAAATAAATCCCTGCTATTAAAAGTGACCCAGAAAAGTATTCTACTGTGGAAGCCTGAATGGACAAACAGCAGGTCTGGATGCCTGAACTTACTGAGGAGCCTTCAGTGTTTCCCCATTGAGACCACTAGATGTGACATCTATCTTGGAATGAATGATACTCTAAGGAGTTAGCACCACACTATTTTAGTTCTAGAAGCTTGGTAGTATGTTTTAACATCTGACAGAGGTGGTTCCTTTTGTAGCTTCACCTTTTTTCACATTTTGTGACAGGATCTCTGTTAGATGAGCCAACAATCAAAGAACAGAAAAGACCAGGAGAGTGCATGACAGAGTAAGACTTTCTCAAAAGAATAAGAGATAGGAGGAGAAAATCCAGTTTACTGGGCCAAATGTGGGAGCTGGAGTGTGGTGTTAGTACCCATGAGTTTTGCAAGTCCTTAGTTTAAGCCAAGCATCTAACATTAGTTATATATAGCTCTAACAGCAGTGAATGCAGACATAGGGGCAGTCCTGGGATCTACTCATGGTAGATGATACCTGGTGGCAACAGTTCCAGCAGATTAGCCCTGTAAAGTCTAAGCTTTAACTACTGAGGATCGGGCTCCCAAGTAATTCTGGCAGAAGGAACCTGAGAAATCCCTTTGACATTAGCTTCTAGGCCTCTGAGGAAGGGATTGGCATGTCACAGTAAGGCCCACGATGAGTTACCAGACACAGCCTGCAGGGCATAGCTGGATGTAAACCAAAACAGACTTGACCGGATTGCAGATGCTACCATGGAGCTCTTAAATAGCTCCTAACTGATGTCCTCATTAGGCTCCGGGTCTCCAGATAGAAGTGATTACTCAGCTTCAAAGAAAAGAAGAGCACACTTGGAAAATCATGGCCAGACACATCTAATTCTTGTTCCAAATTATCCAAAATGACTTTGGGCAAGCCACACTACTTGTCTGAGCCATTGAGGGGATAAAACACAAATTTCCTTCCATTTCTTGTCAGTGGGACATAATACTCAACACATACAATTTAAAGGGAAAAAATGTTTAATTTGCCTTATGGCTTCAGAGGATTTAGACCACAGTTGGCTGGTTCTAAGGTAGAAACATCATGGTGGAAGGGCATGGTAGAGCAAACTTCATGGTAGCCAGAACCATGGCAGGAGAACATGTGTGTGTATGTATGTATATATGTGTGTCTGTGTGTGTGTGTGTGTGTGTGTGTGTGTGTGTGTGTGTGTGTGTGTTCTTTACCAACCCCCTGGGTAACTCTAAAGTCAACTTGCTTGACAAGCTTAACTATCACAGGAGACTTATATTCTGTGAGTCAAGGACTTTTCTAGCTATTTTTATACATATAAGAGAAAAAAAGCTAATTTTTTATACCAGTGCCATGATGATAAATGCTGAACCACCAGTTCTTTTGGAATCTGAGGAACTTGATTTGTAGTGTTTGCTGATATCTGTGATGTAAATACTTTCAAGATATGAAGACCTGGGACAGTGTGCAGTGGAGAAGCACTATATGACTTTTTTACACAAACGTAGCAGACTTTAGAATACAGATAATTATAAAATGCAATAAAAATATTAAGAAATTAAGTTGCTTGTATCATGGAAGACAGAAAGCAAAGGAATTGAGAGAGGAGCCAAGAAAGATGATAAACTCTTCCAGGTCACTTAACGTAAAGTCATCTATGATCCCCCATAATCACCTTCTGAAAGCCCCACTTATGACATGTTCACGAGGCTTTTGGAGGACATCTAAATATAAACCATAACGCTGTACTTACAACTGGTCTCAAAGATTCTAATTAATCATCCAATTCTTGAAAGCTTGTAGAGAACACTGTAAAACCTCTGATGTCAACTACTGGCTGCCAGGCTCCAGGAAGCCACCCTGTGCACTTCTGAAAGTTATAATTTTATAAAGGAATAAAATTGTGTACCAGTGAAATCAGAGACAGCCCTGGAAGTGGATTTTTATTTTTCTTCTCTCTTTAGTTTGTTGTTGTGGTGGTGATGGTGGTAGCCTTACTTTTGTTATTTGCTTTTTGTTTTTGTTTCCATTTTTTTGTTGTTGTTTCTCCTTCATTGTTTGATTTTGTTTTTATGTGAGTGTGAACATGGTTTCTAACCTCTTTGTGGCTGGGGTTCTGTTCTGTTCTTTTTCTCTCTTCCTTTTCTCTTTCCCTCCAGTCTTCTGCACCAGTTTTCCAAAGTTAGCAGGATCCCGCTTTGTCTTCCAGCCTTACTTCTAATCTCTTCCTCTTCTTCCACTTCTCTATTTTCTCCTTAATCCATTTTAAGCTTTAGCCCCTGAGAGCAAAACTATTAATTTTAAATATTAAGGGACTTACATACTATATATAATTTTCTTATTTGTTTTAGATTTTGTTATGTAACAACAAATCTAGTTCATATGGTTAAAGAGAGCAAATTAATGATTAGCTCAGTTTATCATTTTCTAGGCTGTGTTGGATGCTATCGGTAGCCAAAAGTGACATAATTACTCTAAACAGCTATTCATCCTGGTATTTCATGACCAAGACTCACTAAGGGTCACAGAAAATACTGTGGCATAGTGCCAAAGAGCTGGGGACTGGGCATCAACTTCCTGTCTCCAACAAATTGAAGAGATAAGATCTTCCAACAAACTCAAAACCCCAAAACCAGCTACAGCTAGAAGATACCTCAGAGAAGTAATCATTACCTAAGTGTCCTAAATACTAACAATAAAGCAATCCACCATCCACAATTTGCAAGCATCACCCAAGGAATCAAACTAAAAAGAAAAGAAAATGAGAAGACACTTTAAACAAGATGTAACCCCAGTCATCCAGTTCACCACAGGCAAACCCAGAGGACAGTGAGATGGGACAGTACAAAAGCCTCCTAGATGGCCATCCTGAAGTGGTAACAACCAAGCACTTGAATGAGACTGGAAAAAATTGAATCAGAAATAATTTTTCAGATAACTGCAGAGATGGTATCTAAAATAAAGACTGTGCTTAGTGATATACAGGAGATACAGACAAAAAAACAGTCAAACAAGAAAATCGTGGAATCCATGAATGCTTAGCATAGGAAAGAAATGGAATCCATAAGGCAGATTCAAGCAGCTCCCCAGGAAACTAAAAATTTCATTGAACATATTTGCAGCAAGTTAAGCCAATGTAAAGGCAGGATCTCAGATACAGAAGACAAGCCTGCAGTTAGCAAACATGAAAAGAAAGATTTCTGAAAAATAGCAAGGAACCAAGAGAAATCAATCTAACCACTGATACACGAGAAAAAGAAGAATAACTTGAGATTGACAGAAGTCAATGAAAAAGCAGGAGATACTATAAATGTTATTAAAACACTGTTCTCAGATATCATACCAGAAAATTTCCCTGGCAGAGAAAAAGAATTTGACATACAGGTAAGTGAGGCATATAGAACTTCAACCAGCCACAATCCAAAAAAAAAGTCTACATTCAGGCATATTCTCAAGATTCCAAAACTTCAAGCATATAATCTTAAGAGCTGTTAGGGAAAAGAAACAAATCATCTATAAAGAATCACAGCTGACTTTTCAGCACAAACTCTCAAGTCAAGGAAAGCTGATAGTGAAGTATTTCAAGTTCTAAAGGAAAACAACCTTAAACCAAGATTAATGTACCCCAAACTATCTTTCAAAACTGATGGAGAAATAAGATATTTCCATGACAAAGAACATCTGAGAAAATTTATAACCAGAAATCTAAAAGGTTTTGAAGGACATTCTAGAAAGAGATAACAAAGGGCTACAATCTCTATGAATCCCAAAAGAAATAAGCCACTAGATAAGGCAAACAGGTAAACAGAGGGAGAAAAAAAAAAAGAGGACGTGCCAACAACTGGGAAATAATATGACATGGGTAAGTCAATACATACCAATTATAACCGTCAATGTTAATGGTCTCAATTCACCAATCAAAAGACACAGACTGGCAGAATGGATCAAGAAACAAGATCCAACAGTACATGCAAACAAGAAACACATTTAATTCAAAAAGAAATTCATAGACTGAAAGTCAAAGCATGGAAAACATTACACCACATGACAAGAACCCAGAAAAAAAACAGGGGTAGCTATTCTATTTGTAAGCCAAGATTGATTAAGAGAGATAAAGAAGGTCACTATATCCTGGTAAAGGGAAAAATCCAAGAGGAAGAGATAATAACCATAAATACATATGCATGCAAAAAATACCAGTGCACCCAAAAATATAAAAAAAAATACTAGTGGGCATGAAAAATAAACCCTAATAAAATTTTATTGGGAGATTTCAATATCCCACTGTCACAAATAGACAGATCAACTAGACAAAAAGTCAACAATCAAATGTTATAACTGAACCAACCTTCTGAAGAAATGGATTTAGTGGATGACTACAGAGTGCTGCATCCCGCAACATCAGAATACACTTTCTTCTCACTTGAACATGGGACATCCTCGAAAATAAACCCTATACTTACTCACAGAACATGCCTGAGTAAACACAAAGGAATTGAAATTAATCCATGCTCATTATCAGATCATAGTGCAATGAAATTGGAAATCCAAGGCAAAAGAAACCACAAGAACTTCATGAACACATGAAAATTAAATAGCACCCTCCTGAACAACCAATGGGTCACAGATGAAATTAAAGAAGAAATTAGACAGTTTTTACAGTTGAATGATAACAACAGCACAACATACAAGAACTTATGGAACATAATGAAAGCAATCCTAAGAGGGAAATTTATAGCAATAAATGTCCATATAAGGAAAATAGAGAAAACACATATAAGCAATTTAATGGTGAACTTCAAACTTCTAGAAAAAGAAGAGCAGGCTAAGCCAAACATTCATATGAGAGAGAAGATTATAAAGATCAGAGCAGAAATTAATGCATTGGAGACTAAAAAACAATCCAAAGAATCAGTGAATTGAAGACTTGATTTTTTGAAAGATTAAATAAAATTGATAAACCTTTATGCAACCTTATCAAAAAAAGGAGAGAGAAAACTCAGATTTATGCAATTAGGAATGAAGAGAGTGAAATCACAATGTAATCTGCAGAAATCCAAAATATTATCTATACTTACTTTGTTGTTGTTTGTTTTGGGGTTTTTTGGTGTGGGTTTTGTGTGTGTGCATGTGTGTGTGCGCGTGCGCACCAAGAATCAAACTCTCAACCTCATGCTTGCCAGGCAGGCTCTGTGCCACTGAGATACATCTCTGGCCCTATAGCTACTTTTAAAATTTATATTCTAATAAGATGCAAAATGTACAAGAAATGGACAGATTCAAAGATACATATGAATTACCAAAGCTGAATCAGGGAGATCCTAAATAAAAATTCAAAATAAACTAATATAATCAATGAAATAAAAAATGTAATTAAAAATCTACCAACAAAGAAAAGCCCAGGCCCTCAGTGATTCACTGCTGAATTCTCCAAGAAATTTAGAAAAGACCTAACACCACTACTTCCCAAACATTTTAATTAAATTGAAAGGGAAGCAATACTCCTAAATTCATTTCTGGAAGCAAACATTACCTTAATACCAAAACCAGAGAAGGACACAACCAAGAAAGAAAATTATAGGCCAAATTGCCTAATGAACATAGGTACCAATAAAATACTGCAGAAAATCATTAAGAAGGTTACACACCATGACCAAGTGGGATTCATCCCAGGGATGCAGGATGGTTCAACATACATAAATCGATAAATGTAATACACCATAGTAACAGAACCAAGACAAAAATCATATGATTACCTCAATAGAAAAAGCTTTCGACATTCCAGTACTCATTCATGACAAAACCCTACAGAAAATAGGTTGAAATAGATGGTTTTCGTCTTAATCCAATAAAAGTCATCTATGACATGCTTTCTTTTCCTTAAATTAATTCCAACTCAACAAAACTAATGTCTTTGTGAGCAAGTCAATATTGTAACAGTGTACCTAAAGGTTAATTACTGAATGACATTCAACCACTGTTTTCAACTAATTCATAATTGTTACTGTTGTGATTTTTGTGGTTTTGGGTTTTGTTTAATCTTACAACATATTTGATAAGTTTTTTCTAATAAGCAACATCATGACAAAATTAGAAGTCATCAGAAAAAAATAATTTTAAAAGATTAATAACACATTTTCCCTAAAATAGAAAGATCTAACATAACAAAGATATTCTGTAATTTAAGTATTGAGTGACTACTTGCCAAATAACATTTAAAACTTTACATAGTCTGCCCAGAAGCCCAATGAAGTTGTCTGTAATGGAGACCACCAGCCTTACCAGGAGAAAGATGCTAAAACTGATAACTATCATCTACAGGTAACCTGCTTCTTTGATCTTCACTGCTCCTGGTTCCTTGTCTTCTACCTTCATGTGCATTCTTCTATGATTTTCTCATACATTCCTTCATTTCCTGTCTTCTGTTCTCCTTTTCTTCCACGGCATTCTATAGTTGGGTAGATGGAGACAGAAAGGAAATCGGGTGTGTGCCTTTCCTCTCTGTGTGCCCCAGGAGTCTGGGGACAGAGAGGGCACGTGGTGAAGCAGCCTGGGAGCCTAATTACCTTTCATGATACAAGCTTGGTTTGTTGTTTGTTTGTTTTGTATTGAATGATTGGACATAATGAAAGGATAAATAGTAAAGTAAAAATAGATTTAAAATATGCTAGTAGGAAAGATTTGTGCACAAATATACTGTTTACTTCCCTTTTGTTTTCAGCCTTAAACCAAAGATTTAAATAGTTGAGATGTGATTAGGAAAGAACATTCTCTTGAGGGTCGTTGGTGCTAGTTAGAAGAAGGTAAGATTTACTAATCCAGGTCATAACTCAAAACAAAAGAAGTTGATACAAGGAGATGAAGGGGAATTTCCATTTTCTTTAATGTATTTGTTTTCTTTTAAAGGTCCACAGAGAACCATTTAGGAATTTAAGAATAAAGTTTAGGAATGATTTCCTGAGGAAACTTTCCTGTACACTGCTAGGGTGAGAGGTGCCTTTCTGTATCTTCAAAACTACATAACACAGTAGTAATAATGATAATAAATATTTAAAATAATAATCACTAACATTGTATGCTCATTGCCTATAACAGGAAGTATCACTACCTGTTATGGTTTAGATCTGAAATGTCCACCCAAAGTCTCGCGTGTTCAGAGGGATTTGAGAGGGTGAACTGGTCATGGAGACACAACTCTCATCAGTAGACTGATCCACTGATGAGTTTGTCACTCAGTGTGCTAGGAGGTGGCACATTGTTGGAAGACCATGTCACGGAGGATGCACTTTTGAAGGTGCGTCTTTGCCCTTCATCTCTTCTCTTCACTCTCTGCTTTCTGGTTCCACCATGCCCTTATACCATGCCATTTCTGCCTTGGACAATGGACTGAATCCCCTCAAACCATAATGCAATCTAAGCCTCCCCTTCTTTATGTTTTGAGTGTATTTTATCCCAGCAATGAGAAAGATGACTCAAATATTATCCTAACTTCAGAGTAAACTCAAGAACAAAAGTTTAATACCACATCCAATATGTAATTAGCTTCATGTCATTTTAAATATAAACTTCAGATTTCATAGGTTTTTGGATCAACCCTACATGGTTTTTCAAAATTAGGTTCCTCCCTAAGTGACATCAGAGCTATTAGGACCTATCTTCTATTTTCTTTTGCTCTGTGGGCTTCATTCCCAGCATTGTAAATACCTAGAATATCTTCTTCCTTTCCTATCTGGGTCTTCTCTACCAATCAAAAAGTGCTGTGTAGCTGGGGATTGAGCTCAGTGGCATAAGTGCCTGCCTGGCAAGCGTGAGGTCATGGGTTTGATGCCTGGTACAAAAAAATTACAGTGTCCATTCTTTCATTCTCATAGAGTAACTTAAACTCCTCTGAATTCACAATTTGCTCTTGCTAATATGCCCAATGAGTTTCCTTGACTGTCCTCTATTGTTACTTAAGTGTCCGTGTAGAGGTCTTGCTCCTTCATTAGATTGGTATAAAGCATGTCTCCATGATACTCTACAATGCCTAGCACTTTTCTGACTGTGTACTTATCTACAATGTCCCTTTTTTATTAATTTTTTATTTTAAAAAAGAAAAAAGAAGTCAGAAAAGAAAAACAAAAAGCAAAAGAAAATGACAACAACAAACCCAAAACAATAACAACATAGGCTTTCAAAACAGAATGAAAGAAATTTAACAATGGTTGTTATATTGCATATTGTCATCTTTTTTTCAAAGAAAGAAAGAAAAGAAAATTTTAAAAAACAAAATGGAAAAAATAAAAAGGTAGAACAATACAAAACTTTTAAAAATTAACATTATAAAATCACTAGTTGATGCATTACCTATTGTCATCTTAAAAACAGTTGCCAAAGTCACACAATCAAGGCATAAAAAGTGGTTAGACACTCAAACATTGACAGTGCAAGCCCTTCTGTTCAATGATCCAACAGAAGTTCAGTAATGTGGTCATCTATCTAACACACTATACATAACGTTAGATCCTTTAGAGCACTTTCCTTCCCTTTCCCTATCACAACCTCTATTATAGCTGTTGGATCCCATTATTCTGTCAGTTCTTGCTACTTTTTACACTGGAGAGACCATGTGATATTTACTAATGTCAGTCCTGTTTATTTCACAATGAGGATTTTCTCAAGTTGTCTCCATTTACCTATAAAGGCCTCAAGATCATCCTTTTTATAGCTGAGTAGTATTCCATCTGCAATGTCCCTTTTGTGGTTATAAGTTGAGTTCATGAAGGGATTACTCATGTCATCAGAATGCACTCTATTTTTTATGGAAGCCATATTGTGTATATATTCATAAGAACAAAGATTATATCCCATCTGGTAAGAATTGATGCTTCTTACCTATTAATCAGCACATCTGCTACCCCAACCCATATTTTCAGTGTGTTTTCATATTCTATGGGAAAAAATAGAGAAACCTCTCTCACCTAAAGCAAAGGAATCAAAATAATTGAGAAAACGCATACCTGATGCAATAAATAAGGAGTGAAATAATTTTTCTTTTAATGATGTAGAAGAGCAAACACCAGGCAGCTGTAGGAGAAGCAGGGTGCTACACTCTGCTGCAGTTACGCTTAATAATTACAAAGATCACTGAAGAAGGAAAAGTTGTGAACATTTAAATAAGAAATACAATATTTTTAAACACAGCCAGCGAATTCTGAAGCTTGGAAGGGTTTTGAAGGAATAGTTCACAACCTTTTAGAAGTATTGAAATGAGGTTCAAAGCGGCAGGACTGAATTCTTTGGAAAACTTGCCCTAAACAGACACTAAGCAGATGGGAGATTTAAGACAGCAAACACACGGCTCCTTAACTTCCGTTTGGGTCTCAAGATGAGAAAGAAAAAGCAAAAGCATTTAACTCAAAATGACAGAGGTAAAGAAGCAAGCTGGCTTCAGTGTACTCTGCCTGATCTTTCGGAATGAAAAGGGCATCGGTTTCCGGAGGAGAACAGTGACACCGTCTGTGGTTCCCTCACAAAGCACGTTTGCTCACGCAGTTCTGCAGAGGGAACCTTTATAGCCCACATTATCAATATTAGTATTAAGTCATTTGAAAAACTCCTGATTGGCCAGTTCTTAGCATGGCATTGAAGCACCTCGGTAATTTAACTAGAGTGACACCAGCTAAGAATTCAGGAGAAATTCTTGAGGAATTGAAATGAGATAGCACTGATAAAAGAAACTGGGAAACTATCTGTTCCAAAAACTGTGGGCTGACTCTTTCAACTTGCATCCTTCAGGAAGTATTAGTCTCTGTTTGGAACCCAGTTGGGAATACTGGAAAACACTTTCTTTTATTACATTACAGGGCAGTACTCCAGCTGCAGAAAATATGGTTCTTCTGACTAACAGAAGTAATAAGAAACATCATTTGAAGATATTAGAGCTGTGGCACATGAGGGGGAAAAGTCAACATTGTAATTAAATTTCCACAAAGAGTAAGGGAGTGTTTCACTCTCAGAGTAAAACGTAGAAAGGGTAAAGTCAGGGCAAGCTGGTAATGACACTGTAAGCACTCAGCATTAACACTGGGATATAACAGAACAAACAAAAGCTGCTGGAATCTTGGAATCTTGGAAGGTTCTTGTGGCAGAATCCTACTGTGAAATCATTAGGTATTGAGAAGTAGTTTTTATTAATTGCAAATGATAGATTACAAGATGCCTAAAAATATGCTCCACGATGATAGACAATTCTAGGGCTAAGAACCATGACCAAGTGAGGAAAAGCCAGTCCAACACAAAGCTTGGTAAGTCAGCACTATTTCTCATCTGTATTGTCTTATGAATAAGGTGTAAGCAAGCAAAAGAACTTATCCAGCAGCGACTGCACAAAAATGAAGGTCTTATATTGCTTGTCACAGACTTTATCTTGGCGTATTTTGTACTGAACAGAAAAACCTGCTGATTCAGTACCAACTTTTGCCAGTCATAAGAACAATCCCAGGCACCTGTATTAATGAACATTTTATGTACACTTCTGGTGTGATAATATTATTGATTGACATAAATACAAGAAAGCAGGTTTAAATCAAGTGTGGTAGCACACACCTGTAAACACAGCTACTCAAACACAGCACAATCGGAAGTCAAGTCCAACCCTGGTAGCCTAAAAAGATTCTGTCTCAAAAATTTAAAAAGGAAAGTAGGTTCTGTGATGGGCATATCAACACTTTTATTTCCTAGACTTTAAGCAACATATACTAGTCTAGAAAAATCTAGATTTCTCACCGTCACTAAACCTCTATTAAGACAAAAGTTTACAAAGAATGCACACATGAAATGAGTTTGAAGTACTGAAAGAATTGGATAAATAAAATGGAGATATAGGCACCCAGGCTAAAGAAAGCATGTAGGCAGAATTCTAGGGATTGGAATTGACCTTGGTTGTGTAATTTGAATACAGCAGAGGATTCCTAGAGCAGATGCAGTGGATGAGAAATGTGGAAGGATAATTAAGAACAAAGTGATATCGTTTTTTGGATGCCTGGCTTACCAATTTATACTTCCCTCTACAGAAAAATAGGCTGGTGGTTTAGGAAAATTGAGGAGGTACCTGTGCACAGGATGGGTCCAAGGAATGAAGGTGAGTAAATTAACAAGAAGACTATTCCCACAATCCAAACTCATCAAATAAAATTTGAACACTGGTGGCCCAAGGGCCCAGTCTGGCCCAAAGCTGATTTTTATTTGGCTTGCATACTTATTAAAAAAACTTAAAAATAACTCAAAATGGGAATAATTTGCATTAAACCTGAATTTCTGAGCTCTCCAGTAAGGTAGCTGCAAGAGTAGTCCCTGGGGCTCAGGTACTGAGTCCGGAGCACCCATCCGCATTTTCTGATAATCATAACAATGATAGTTCATCCCACATTAAACACAGTTTATACATAACCATATAAAAATTGCTTTATATTTGATTAATTGACAGCACTTTAGGGTCTTCTGATATCGAACTAAAACATTCTTTTATTTTAACTTGCAGTCTTCATTTTAAGGCCAAAACACTTTTTCAGTCAGGGTTAGACATACTTTATCAGCTTTTGAATAAGCTCAAGGCTGCAGTCACCATGTCGACAGTGCCTCATAAATAAAACAGTGTTATTTGCTCGAAAACCCTGAAGGGGGAAGCATGGGAGCCATACTCCTATTTGGATAATATCCTTGCTACATGGCTCGGTGTTCTATAGATTACAGAAAACTCCACCAGCCAGCTTCCTACATTCATATCCCATCAGAACATTGTAAGCACCTTCTCTGGGACCCTCTGCTCAAGATATGCACTTTTGACAGTTGGGGTCTGCACACCTGCAATTCTCACAGCATCTGGGAGCTGATAAGAATGCAGCATCTCAGATTCCACCATGGACCTGCAATTGAACACGTCCTGAAATGCTTTAATACCACATGAATGTTAAAGTGTCATGAGCACTGTTGCGATTAATAAGTGATCCCAAATCAACATCAGCATTAGTTGTATCTTCCATCTCACTCCAGAAAGAATGGCTGAGAATGATGTCATCTAGACATCAACCAATCACAAACGGTGGAGGAGCTGTGGGGAAAAAGAAACCTTCTCCACTGTTGGTGGGAATGCAGACTGCTACAACTCTTGTGAAAAGCAGGATGGAGAGTCCTCAGAAAACTAGGATTGGAGGCCTCATTTTACCCAGCTGTTCCCCTTCTGGATATTGTCCTGGAAGAATAAAAAACATCATACCACAGCTATATATGTGCACCCACATTTAGAGCAGAACAATGTGCAATAGCTGAATCTTGGAAACAACCCAAATGCCCATAACTGAGAATGAATTTTTTAAAATGTGATCTTTTTGTACAATGTAGTACTACTCAGATATAAAGAAAGGTAAATTTGAGACTTTTATAGATAAATGGATGTAATTTGAGACCGTACTCATAGTGAAATAAATCAGACTCACGTGTGTAAACATCATATCTCTGGTATGAGAAACACAGTAAATAAGGTCTAAAACGTATGACAGATATTGAAAAATGGGAAGAAATTATTCAAAAGGAAAAAGGAACTAGGGTGAGGGAAAGGGAAAAAGAAAAAGTAGAGGTGAATTATATTACTAGTGACTCTTAGTTCATTGAAAAGCAAGGTCTGTGCAAATACGGATTGGACAATTTTTTATGCCCAGATCTTGTACTCTGAGTAACCATTTAAAAATAAAAAATATGCAATGTATTAACTATTGTTTTGTCTTCTGTTATTTTGTCATGAAATTTTATTTTACTTTTTTTTCCGTAAAAAGAAAAGGAACAGAGACAACTTTCTTCCTTTTGAGTCTCCCAGAACCACTTTCACAGTGATGGGAAGCTAACACAATGCCCATCTGACAGATAACAGTACCACAATAACCACAATATAGGCAGAGAGCCTAATTGTTAAAATGTTCCACAGTTAAGAAGTGCATGACCGGGGCTGGGGATTTAGCTCAGCAGCCTAAGTGCCTGCCTGGCAAGTGCAAGGTCATGAGTTCAATCCCTGGCACCAAACCAAACAAAAGAAGTGCATAATCTAGTCGGGTATGTCTCAGATAGGGTTGTTTTGGGCACTGTCTTGAAGTATTTGGAGTTTTTACAAGTTGGGTAGGAAGAATGGCAAGTGGTCAGTAGTTAAAATTGAGGAATGAGGAGAACAAAACAGAATAGAATGATTACCAGTAACTAATGGATGGTATTAAATGCCCCACAATGCACAAAACAGAGTACAGCATCCTGTAACAAAAAAGTTTCACTTGCCCAAAATAGCAATTTTTCTTATCTAGCATGCAGTCTTCTAGATGTGGGGCCTCACTCCTTCAAGACCATCTATCCAAACCCCAGCAAAGTGCTGCACAGCTACCAATCTTAGACAAAAGAAGCCTTGATGGAAGATTGTGGAAAGTGCCTTTGGGGGGTACACAAGTCTGAGTTAGAAACTCTGAGAGCTGAATCTAGTGCTGTTTGGAAAAACTTTCCAGACTATGCTGCTGTATTCTAAAGTTTAAGAACCACTAATTTTTGTCTCAGTCTGGTGAATTTGGCAATTTGAGTGTCCTCATTGCCAGCTGAGAGTATACATTTTAAAACTACTGGGGGAAAAGAGGGCAAAGAAAAGAAGAATTAATAAGTGTCTTAGTTACTTTATGATCGTTGCTGACACAAAATACCTGATGCCCAAGTTGGGAAAGGAAAGGTTTATTTCTTACAGTTTTTGGAGGTTTCAGTCCACACTCAGTCAGCTCCCAGGCAGGCGGGCATGGCTGGGCCGCAGTTTCATGGAAGCCGCCAACAGCAAGCTCAAACCAGCAAAGAGAAAGACACACCTTCTTCCTGCCATTACATCACATCCTGGCTCCACCCCTATGTGGGTGGAGCACTGACACCATCAATCCAAGCACTAGACAATGAACCATCACAAATGAGCAATGCAAACTCAGGCTTGGGGGACACAAATATAAACCATGACAATAAAGAAGCAAGCAATTCCCTCCAGTTGGGCTGTAGTGGACAGAATCCTACACTCTGTTTCCTGAGTAGCAGCCCCTGTGACTCCCACTATAGTACAGTATCCTGACTTCTCAAATGTAGGAAACAAGTCTTACTCATATACAGATTATCTTTGGTACCAAACCCAAAATATCTTCTAATTGGTATTTGACAAATGGCTGATAAATGAAAATAGCAAGCTTTGATAAGTCCTGTTTGGGTATTTTGAGCAAACTAATGTTCATCACTACCCTGACAAGGCCTCTGTCCATTGTCTTAGCCTGAGTCTGACATGTGGCTCAGATGTAAAACACTCAAGGAAATACATTTATTTAAATGTATTAGAGAGAAGAATCAGTAGGTAACGGGAAAGACATTTTCTCTCTGAGAACTGATTGAGTCAGTGTTTAGCCCACATTCAACTGTGCTGGATACTATTTCAGTATCAAAGTCATTCACTGTAAGACGATCACAGGTTTGCCTTCTGCTGAGTTCTGTGGAAGCTCTGGCATTACAAAGACTGAGAATGTATGGGCCTCAAACAAATCACAGTCATTTAGAGAGAACAAAAGTAATAAAAGTATGAATAGATTCTTGGAGATACCTGCATGGAGTTCATGAGGCACTGTCTTAGTTACTTTTTACACACTGCTGAGACAAAATACCTGATACCCAAAGTTGGGAAAGGAAAGGTTTATTTCTTACAGTTTTTGGAGGTTTCAGTCCATACTCAGTTGGCTCCAAGGCAGGGTGGCATGGCGGGGCCGCAGTTCATGGTGGCTGCAAATAGCAGGGCACAAAAAAGCAAGAGAGAGACACACACCTTCTTCCTGCCATTACATTGTATGCTGGCTCCACCCCTATGTGGATGTAGCACTCACACCATCAATCCAAGCACCAGACAATGACCAGTCACAAATGCACAATGCAAACGCATGAGGCCTGGGAGCCACCAACATAAACCATGACAGGCACTATAGATGAGTTATATATAAGAAAGGAGATTGTACTTCTCTAAAGGGAGAGGGATGAAAATCCAGCAAAGCTACTCTAAAAAAAACTTAAGAATATAACGTAGCTGATGAATCTTCACTTCAGTGATGCTGATGGATTTCCAGGGCAGCAAACCAGAAACAGGAGGGAGTTGAAGGCACAATCTCGTCACACAACACGAACACTAAATCCCACTGAAAGAGAAAATGCAAAGAACAGATGTTTCTTAAGACTAGTCACAAAGAAGAGATAGCACTGGCCCTGAGGACAAATCCCAGGAAAGAGTCAGTAACAAAATGTGAAAAATAGGAAAGCCTTCATCAACAAGAACCATGTTAAGGAGAGAACTAGCAGCTTGGCATAACTAGAGGACAGCTGAGGGGTGGCGGTGCTGACTGTGGAGAATTCAGTTGGAAGAGCAGGAAGAAAGATGCTAGAGTGTAAGCCAGAGGTAAATGACAGCATTAATTAAGGGGGTGCAGAGATTGTCAACATGGAAATACCTCAGTTAAATATGCATCTTATGAAGCTGACCTGCAGTCCAGAGGGCAGCTCAGGTAGAATAAGTGGCTGGCAGAATGTTGGAGAATGCTAGAATAGGATTCACCAGTTGCATCCATCCAGAAAGGGAAGCATGTAACTCAGGAGAGGATCTGTGATGGTGTGCAAAGGAAGGATGAGAACTTCTGCAAATACGTGCTTGTTATATTTACAGTAATCTAAAACATGATTAAGGTTCGCTGACATTTAAGATAAAATGTAGTTTGGTCCCAGTGCCCAAAAACTTAATTAATTAATTAATTAAAGTTATTTCCAAGCCCTTCCCTCTGCTGTTTATCATAGTTGTGGAGGGAAGAGATGCTATGCAGTGGACCCACTGCTAGTGATGGTACAGCCAGGTAAGTGGGTTTGGGGTTTATATGATTTGAGCTGAACTAGCCCTCAGATAAATGCACACATCAGTTTTAGAAGACTCTCGCAAAGAGATGTTAGGTTGTAGACAACATGAAAATTTAACTGGCAGGTTGAAGCTTCTTCAGCCCAAACAGGGCCTTAACATTGTAAGTTAAAGGTGGAGGCTACACACAGCAACCCCGTAAGATATTGTTTAAAGCATCCTGAGTTATCCCTAAAGCTACTTGAAATATTGCATTACATCCATGAAGACACTGTCATACATGCCTCAGCTCACCAATGCTTCTGTTCGTGAATGACTTGGTTCACAAACGGATGCATTCAGACAAATTTTGCATCAGTTTGTGAACCCTGCATCAGTGATGAGCAGGACCACAACCTTGTTCCCCAGGATGGTGGAATGAGTTAAGTTCATGAACTGAGGCATGATAGTAAGTAGTAACTAAACTGTGTCATGCTTTGAGATGTTACCTCAAATGTAGTATGAAGTTATCCAAACTATATAACAGGAACAGATAAAGCCTCAGCATGGAAGCTGGAGCCTACACCATTGGAAACTGTGATTTGGGTTTCCTGCTGCCACTGCTGCGTCTGAATCGGCTCAGCAGGGAAAGAGACACATGAAAGCTCTGAGAACGGGAATCGGTGAACGGAGTTGAGAGTGGGGCGGGCGGGGAGCCGTGCATCAACCTGCAGTGAGGGAGGGAAACGGGGACTCTTCCATGGTCTAGGAGGCTCCAACAGAGGACATTCTGGGACCGGGCAGACTAGACAGAACAGGATGCTGCATTGACTTCAGTCACAAATTCCCCTCTCAAGCGGGATTGGTAGGGAGTGCCTGGACTGGGTGAGGCCATGGACTAAGACCCAGTAGGCTAGCCCAAACTAGGTCACAGTGCCTGGAGGTGCATCCTAGCAGTGAAGCCTTCGGTAGGTTGGCTGACCTAGAGGGGCAGGCCCAGCAGAGGCTGCCCAGGTCTGTGTCTCCCTTGTACACTGCAGTGGGTGGGAACACCTAGCCGGCAGATTCAAACAAACTGTAACCAACAAGAAAAAAAAATTGGGCCTCCTATTTACACTTGTACAGAAGAAACAAAAAAATATGGGAAGAAGGAGCAACAAGAAAGGGTCCTCGGACCACAATCCTGAGAACACTGATCCAGGAAAGGTAAATACAAAGGAAAATGAGGACAGAAAACATGCAATATCAGGCACGGCACCAATAGACATAAAGTGATATCCCCAGAGCCTCATAGATGAATTTAAAAGTAAAGTTTTTAATGAAATAAAGCAAGATATAAGTAGAATAGTTAGGGAAATGCTAAGCCCTGCTCAAGAAAAAAAAAGATGGTGAAATGGAAGAACAGAAAAAATGGGGAGAATTGTTTGATGGAGAAAATAGAGAAAAACATAGAATACGTGAAGCAGATTCAAAGAGATTACCAGAAAACTAAAAACTCTATTGAAAGCTGGCATAACAGCTTGAAAGACACCGACGATAGATTATCTGAGCTGGAGGACAGATTTGTAAAGTGGGAGCATGAAATGAAAAACTTCTTTAAAATAACAAAGAAACAAACAGCAATAATACAAAGGCTAGAAGATGATAAGAGGATCTATAACTTAAGAATTAAGAACATAAAAGAAAAGGTAGAGACACAAACAAATGAACTACAAAAGCTATTCACAGAAATAATCCAGGAGAATTTCCCTAATTTAGCAAAAGGTAAAGATACTCAGATGTATGAAGCATTCAGGACCCCAGCCACCTACAACCCAAACAGAGCTACAGCCAGGCATATAATAATCAAAATTCCAGAAATCCAATATAAGAACAGAATATTAAAAGCCATCAGAGACATGAAACAGATCACTTACAAGGGAACACCCATCAGAATTACAGCAGACTTCTTGGCACAAACTATCAAATCACGAAGAGCATCAGGGGAAATAATTCAAGCTTTAAAAGATAATAATGTCCAGCCAAAATTGATATATCCTGCACAACTATCCCTGGAAATTGATGGAAAAACAAGGTGCTTCCAGGATAAAGAGGAACTAGGGGAATATGCAACCACCAATTCAACTTTACAGAGAATACTGCAGGATATTCTAAAAAAGAAAAATACCAAGATTCCAGAAATAGTGACAGAGAGGCCACAAGGAATGGAGCAGAAAAAAAAATGAAGAAGACAAACTGACAACTAATGACAGAAAAAGAGCTCACAGAAACGTGGCAGAGAAGATTGGGTGGTAAGAACAGCTATTTTGGTGAAAACGACATCATAATAGGTAATGCTGATTTAATATCATCTTGTTTTGAAGTCCCATCAAGATTTTGTTGTTCTGTCTCCATAGGTCTTAACATGTTGTATCTTATTGGATTTTATTATATGTGATAGTATAAACAAAAACTTTTATAGACAAGGAGATTATACAGAAACCATCGTTCATTTTCTGTTAGTTGATTCTAAATAAAGAGAATGATCTGTAATACTGTCATTCTCTTAAATGGTTTTACATTGTTTTGATATGTTTGATGCTATAGTATACGAAGTTATACTCAAAGATTTCAAGGAAAGAGACAATATGGTAACTACTTTTATGTCGGGATTATCTTGTGGTGAAACACTATTTTGCTTAAATGGTTATGTTTTGACTTGTGCTGTTTTGTTGTTATGCCCTCTTTTATCTCAATCTCCATTTTATTATTTACTTTTTTATCTTTATCTTTTAATTAAGGGAAAAATAAATTTAAAAAGCAGGATATATTACAGTAACCCACTTTGATTTTCTATTAACTTGATTTGAAGCCCTGTATTGCTCTCACCATCTTGTTTTGACTGATGTTCCTCTATTCTGTTTAGCTTGATAGTACCAGGTTTGAAAGTTTAGGCAACAGCTGTGAAGATAGTGGGATTCATTATGACGCCCATTCTGGTTGACTTATTATCTTCTTTTGAAGACTTGTAATGTCTCCAATGTTTTGGTTTTGTTGGTTTCGTTCATTACTGTTTTGTCCAATTTTATTATAACTGATGATATAGGCAATTCTTTTTAAAATAGCAAGAGGCATTATGGTAACCATTGTTGATCACCTTGTATTATGTTTTTACATTATCTATTATGTCCACCCTTTTTATTTGACTGACTCTGTTCTGTTATGTCACATTTGGTTTTATTTTCTCCCAAAAAAAGTAATAAGAACTGTGGGAGTAATAAAACCCAAAATGTGTAATAATCATTGTACAAAAGAGAGGAAAAGGGGCTGGGGATTTAGCTCAGTGGCATAAGCACCTGCCTTGCAAGCAGGCAGTCATGAGTTCGATCCCCGATACCGATAAAAATGAAAAAGACAAAAAAAAAGAGAGAGGAAAAGAAAGTGCTCTAAGAGATATAACTGCATGTATATTTAAGTGTATAAGATAGACAATATTACTGAGTTTTGTTGGATCATTGAACAGGACTGCTTGCAGTCTCACTATTTGAATGTCCACTTTATATGCTTTAATTTTGTAACTTGAACAAATATTTCTAAGATGACAGTATGTAATCCATTAACTAATAATTTCCTACTGTTTATTTTTTCTGAAATTCTGTATAACTTGTACCCTTTTTCTGCTTTTTTTTTCTTTTTCTCCTTAAATAAAATTTTTAAAAAAGAGAGTCAGTATAGATACCTGGAGGGTTTTTTCCCACAACAATCGAAATGAATTTTAAAAACTTCACATTGGGCCACAGAGGCCAGGCACAAGGATTTGCTAGATCTGAGCAGACGCTCGTGGTTCCCCTGCTGGGGACTGCCTCTACAGAGGTGCTGGGCCTTTAATTTTTGATCCTAATTTAAATTCCGGGGTCACGTGGTCATGTTCACTTTGTAACAGTTCATCCAGCTGGACACCGTTATCTTTCCTAGGTGTGATTGCTGAATGGCACTTTGTGACACTTTTTACAGTTTTTTCAATGCTGGGAATAAACCCCAGATCCTTGCAGAGACTGAGCAAGCCCTGTGCCTCTGAACTACACCCCAGTCCACAACACTAAAAAACAACATTGTAATTATTTTCTTAAGTATAGAAAGAATACGGTTTTTCTTATTATAAGACCTCTGAAAAAGAACATTATAAGGAATCATCAATTGTATTCTTAAAATTATAAAATGTGAAAGTCAAAGAACTACATTCATTTTTAATTGAGTCTCTGAGAACATGTTTTAAATGAGCATCATGAAAATGTTATTAGGAAAAAAATCATTTACCTTGCCCTTGAAAGACCCCATTTACAAAAATGTACATCAGTGGATCAACTCTAATAAGACTTTGCCTTTGCTTAGCTTTTATTAATCTAAAAAGCTTTAGTTTCTTTACAAATATTTATTCAGTTTTCATGTGCCTCATGGGGATAATTCTCTGGGAAATTAAACCACAAAAAGATGCTGGCTTTTCTACTCCTGTCCCACAGCAATGGCCCCCAGGGATGAGAAAAAACCCAGCAGGCCACACTGCTCAGCATTCTGGGTAGGGTGCTTTACTACAATAAAGAAATGATACCGTGAAAGAATACAATCCAGATGGGAGCCCCTGCAGTGTGTTGAAAGACAAGAAAACCTCCCAAAGAAGAAAGAAATATTTTAGAGAAAGAAAAAAAAGCTCCCACATTGGAAGACCACTCTCTGCCATCATGTCTCTCATTACTTTGCCGTGTGTGTTGGTTACTTTTCTCTCACTGTTGGGACAAAATACCCAACACCAAAACGAAGGAAGGAAAAGTTATTTAGCTCACTGTTTGTGGAGGTTTCAGGCCATAATCAGCTGGCTCCAAGGCAGGGTGGCATGGCACTGGGGCAACAGCAGCCAGAGCAGAAGGAGGAAGCAAGCCTTTTTTCTTCCCTTATGGTACATGCAGACCAAAAATCTCCGTTCCCTCCTCTTGCCCAGAATGAAGATATTTACAGTGTAAGGATCCTGGCTCCCTTCTCTTGTTAAACTTCCAGATTTCTCAAGTGGACACAGTGTATCAACCATAACCACCTGTTCCCTTTCTGTTAGACTCTGGCTGTGAGACACAGTTCCTCTTCCCTCCTCCCTCTGTTATTCTTTGCTTTCCTCCTCTTCCTTCTTCCTCGTCTTCTCCTCTCTAGTTGTTTGTTAACACTGGCCGTGGGTTGATGTTGTACCGGGTGCTACAAATGCTAACATAACTAGAGCACATTTCCAACTTCAGACACTGCAGGGTAAGGGAGGAACCTAACATTTTGTCAAGGAAAGACATGCCTTCTATGCATTTTTAAAAATAACTATATTTTAATGGATGCACGACATTGTATCCACTTATCACATACAACATGATGCTTTTGAAGTACACACACACTGTCAAGTGGCTCAGTCCAGCAAATAAACATGTGCATGGCCTCACATAATTACAGTTTGGGCTAATACTCAGTATCCACATTCTTAGCATTGTCAGGAATGCAATATATTAGTATTAATGAGAGCCATCACACTGTACAACGGATGTCTTGCACCTATTCCCTTTCTGCAATTGAAATGCTTGGTTCTTTGATCAGTATCACCTTAATTTCCTACTCTCAGCCCTGGGGAGCAACTATCATGTTCTCTAGTTCCACGAGATCGATTGTTTTAACTTCCATTTATGAGTATGATCTTCTGGTGTTTGTCTTTCTGTGCCTAGCTTATATCATTCAACATAAAGTCCTCCAAGCTCAGCCATGTTATTGGAAACAATGGAATTTCCTTCTTTGTATAGCTGAATAGCGTTCCATCACACACTGTATTATACGAACCCTTCCAAGTGTCGGTCTAACAGCCCAGGCCCATGAGGTCATTGCTTTAAAAAGCCTGGGTACCTTTCTCCCTCTCTCCCATGTTTTTTAGCCCTTATCACACTACTTTAGGTAGTAACTTACAGCTGCAGAAAATGCACCTTCCTCCCACACAAGTGCTCCAGGGTTCTTGAATTAGCTTTCTTTCGTATTCCTCATCCAGTTATGAAAGTTAAAAGTACAGATTTTCTCCACCTGGATGGGGGTTTTCTTGAGATTTGCACTGAGGTCTCAGGTCTGCCGCTGCTGACCCACACCATTCTTTGCAAACCTATGGTTTGATGTTGGGAGTTGTGGTGGTGTGGACGCTGGTGGTGTGTGCAGGACCTGGTGCAGTGCAGGGACAGGGAACTCTGCAGGCTGCTGCCTCTGCTCCTGATGCAATGTCTTCCAGGGACATGGTCTGATGGAAAGGACCAAGGTCACTGTGCAGAGAGAGCAGATCTTCTGCCCATTGATTTGCTATTAAATGTAACCAGAACTTCTATTTAGCGCATCGAAAATCCAAACCAATTAGAAAACCACCTGACCCAAACCATAGTTCAGTTCAGAGTGCCCGACAGGCTACTGTCTACAAGGTACTTCACCTCTCCCTTGAAACAAGTTCTGTTGTTATTGAAAAGGTTAAAATTATGTCCATGCAGCAGAATTCTAAATGGCTGGCTTTGAAAAGACTAAGCATCAAAATGCTATCTTGAATCCTTACCCTTGGCAAGAGGAAAGAACAGACTTTAGAGAAGCCTGACTGCTGCATTTTCTAGGCCGAAGATTTGAAGAGGAGAGAGAAAGTTGAGTAAGATGGTATTTATTAACAACATAACGACAGGCACTTGAGATTCTATTCATTGTTTTGCTCTGACGGATGCCACAAATCTACATATATCTGCACACAGAGCAAAGAGCTGTGGGTAGAAAGTAGCCATCCACAAATTCAAACAAACAGGCTGGAAGAACTGAAGTGAAGTCAATGTGCTTGGACGACAGGAGGAACAGTTCAAAGCGTCTTCCAGAAGTATCAAAAGGCTGAGAAGGAGTTAATTTTGAAATCACACAAACAAAAAAACTGGCCAGATGAACAAAAATATGTCTTTGTTCAGCTAATCGTACACCACCCCTTCAGGTTCCATGAAAGTCTCCAGCAGCCTTGCAAAAAAGCCTACAGTATTACTTTAAGAGTTAGGGTACCAGCATGGCTGGGGCAGAGTGTGTCAGGAAGAGAATTCTGAGAAATGAGGTCCCTAAGGTGCCAAGGAACACAATCATGAAACCAGAAAACACTTAACCAGTGCTGAGCCCTGCCATGGGAGCTGTGAAATCCCAACGCAGAGCATCCAAAGGCAAAAGCAAAGGCATTAGAGACTCTACACTATGTACTTGGAGCCCCTTTCACAGTGTCCTGCACAAAAAAATGCAAATGAGGGAATGGCAAACAAATTATTTACTCTAATTGCACTCTCAAGGCTGTTCTGTGCGACCAGAGCATGACGTGATTAATTTATAACACACGATACATTCTCTAATGTGTAATTATGTCAGTTGTCTATCCAAGACCCTTCCTGTCACATATCAAGGTAGGGAAGCAGCCTAATTAATCCAATGAAAACTGTTTAATAGGCATGGAATTAGGTCAAAGATAACGGGGTGGTCTTCAGGGATGTTACAATCCTGTTTTCCTTGTCTGAGCAGGTTTATAGCTCAGAGGATACGACAGACTAGTAAATTCAATCACAACAGAAAGTAGAACATGGTTGGTTGCCTATCCAAGACTTGTTCATGTCTCCATCCTGTAGTGAGTTGCTGGCTGCGATTTCAAATAACTGCATGCTTCACGGGAGACTGGGTCCCACCAAATCCCCAGGCAATGGATCACTACTAATTGAACCCAATCACAGTAATTTCATTCCCTCTGATAAGGAATGGTGAGGCAAAAGCACGTGATAATTTTGACTAACAAGGGTGGCTGCTGAGAGTTTTCCTCGCTCTTAAACAGGTTTGCATTAGAAGCTAGCTGAAGAATCAAACATCTACGGGGCAGAAAAAAGACTCTGATCTCAAAGGTAACTGGAAGATGTCCTGGGAATATGCCTGCTATTGTTTTGCTTAATTTTCTTTTTTCAGTTAATGACTATAGCATGGATTCACACACTGGGGAAGTGAACACTGACCAATGACTGTGTCTGATATTCTCTCTATTAGCTAAACAGCCAGAGATTTTTTGGTTTCCAGGTGCAATGACCAAAACTAACTCAGATCAAGTTAGATATTGGGAATGTAAAGTTAAATAAAAGACATGTCACAGATCCAGGATCATGGTTTGTGCCTTGAGAGAATAAACCAAAGCGGAGCTAACTTTGGGACTTCTCTGGAGATCTCAGCCGTTCTATGTCTTTGCTGCAGTTCTCCACAATTTACAAGGCACCGGCTCTTTCTCCACACGACCTCTGTTTTCTCTCCCTACAACCTGGTCTCTTTGTCCTTTACTTGATGACTATTTTCTCCATAGAAAGGATCTGTCCACTTATCACTGCAACTCATGTCAAATTTTACTTCTCATGATCTGCTCTGATCTCTCTCTCTCTCTCACTCTCTTTCACTTTCTCTCCACACAGTTAACTCTTTTATTGTCTTAGAGCTTCTCACTTGAAATGCAAAAAAGAAAGCATTTGTTTGCCTCAGATCATCTCCCATGTATGAGTCACTAACACACATTAACCGGTCTGGGGTTAGGGACCTTCCTCACACAACTAGTGATGCCCAGAGACATACAGCTACCTCACCCTGAAGTGATTGCCCAGAGCTTTGTATTCAAAAGGACATGCAGACAACTCCCTGCTTCCCAGAAGCATCTGTAGGTCAGCCAAGCAACATGCCTCGTATCACCAGCAAGACTGCACTAGTAGCTGGTGGATCTTCAGAGAGCCAACCAATTGGGCGGCAGCTTCATATTTATGTTAAATGACCACTGTGTGTACTTCTTTTAATTTAAAAGTGTTAGCAATTTTGAAAGACATTTTTAAAGTGCACTGGATTTCTTCTGATACAAACAGCAACTCTAATAGCTGGAAACCTGAAAGTCTGTACCATATTCTCTAATGCCTGTAAAATCCTTTCCCTTTAAAATCCATGAATCATGACTGTCTGGTCCATTGTTAATAGCTTCTGTGGGAGACACTTCAACATAAAGGGCAGTTATTATTTATTGTTTGTAATGAAGCCTTCTCAGCCCAGAGGGACACTGAAGATCACTGTCAGATTGTATAAAATGCCTTTGGTTTTTCAATAGAAAGGTACTATATATGATAATAAGAGGAATAGCAATAATATTCTTGCACAACCTCGACACTGAGTTCATCTTTGTCTTAAGAAATAAGTTGATCTTTAGGCCTTATGGGGATTACTGAATTCAATTTGTCCTGAGAGCACGGAAGCTGATGAAAACAGATCTCATTATAAAAGCACTTTCTTTGCTTCCTGTTCTGTTCAATATGTGTTGCTTTTAAATTTGGTGTATATCGAAAACATGGGTATCACTTGGAAATGTACGGTGATACTAACCGAAATCTTAACCCTGTGCCAATCTTTGGATAGCACAGATAAACACGTGCAGATGCTTACCCCAATCCACATGTATGCACTTAGATATGCAGTCACATACATACATGTGAGAGAGAGAAAGATAAAAATCATGAAATGAGATGCAGCATGACACTTCTGATAATAATGCTATAGTCGTTCCAGGGTTGCATTTATATCGCTTTACAAAGCACTTTGTATATGTTCTTTTTGTATGTACAGTAACATATATTCATCTGCTCCTCTGAGAACTCCGTATACCTTCTTTCATGTGGACCTCCCTAGAAACCTTGGAGCTAGGTAAGAAGAGAGGATTGCCTCTTTCTATTGCCCTGGACTCTGTAAAAGTCAAAAGCGGTCAAACTTCCGAGAGGACAGGAAGGCTGGGGTTGGGGACAATCACATGGACACAGAATGCCAGTGGGGTGGTTTATATCTAGACACCCACATGAAAGCCTCACGCACTTGTAGGTGGGGTTTGGGGGAAGGGTCGATAGTGAGGGTGTGACATCCACCCAGGGTTAGTTCACTGTTGAATTTACAGGTAAGTGTGATGGTGGGAGGCGGAGGCAGGCAGCTGAGGACTTGAGGTTCATCTCCCTACCTTCATGCCTCTCGGTTTCCCGCTGCCATGCTATGTGCAAGCCTCCTGGGCATGCAGCCACGCCTTGGAGCCAGCCAGCTGGGACTGAAGTCTCCACCAACTGTGAGCCAAAATAACCCTCTGGTCCTCTGAGCTGCAGGTATAGTGACTAAGACGGCCGGGATCCTGGACACCAGGGCTCTCTATAGATCCTGATGGAGATTTCCAGTTCCTTTTGTACAAACCTGGCCAGCACCTATCAGAGAGTGAGGGAAGGATGCAGAGTCGGCCATGAGACTGGAAGCGGGTCAGGCATTTGGATCTTCCCTTTCAAAGTGATTTTCACAAGTCAGCAGACAGCAAGTCAGCTCACAGGAGCCACAGAGCTGGGAGGGAGCAGAGCGAGGAGGAGACAGAGTGAGAGGCCTTGGAATCTGAAATCTATGCAAAGATCCCCTGTGGTCAGTATCTCTGACCTCAGGTCTGACTCAGGAGTACACAAGCTGTCTTTCTCCAATCACAACATAAAACCAGTTCAGTGCCCACAAAAAGCAGGCCTGGGCTTGTTCGGCAGGAACCCTTATCAGCTCCTGCCTCTTGAATGATTATTACACTGCTCCAGCTTTTGTGAATTTTCACTTTTCAGAAATTCCAGGCTGCCTCAGAGGCGGCAGCCTAGCAACTTTCTCCCCATAGAAAGCTGCACCTTGTCATTCTGCCATTTCTAACCCCAGTTTAGAATTGCTTTTCTGGTTTTTACAACTCCTCATCAGTGTGCTCCTCCTTCCCTCTCCAAATTCATTTCTCCTTATCTCCATCAATCTGTCGCCTTCAGCTCCACCCCCTCACTCCACTTCCTGGCTTTTCCAGCACTTACTATGTGAATGAGAAGATGGGAAATCTCATTTGTCACTTGTGCAAAGTCTCACAGGAACAGATTGCAAACCTCCCTCACACTCTGGAGATGGAGAGGGAGGGAGCCAAGGAGCAGTGACACCCATAAGTGAATCTCTGAAGAGGGAGTGGTCCTAAAATAAGTTAATACTACTGTATTTTGTTTAAAAAATAAAATGCATAACAGAACTTTCCCTTTGTAAACGAGCTATTGCCAAAGTGCTAAATCCCCTTAAACACTGAAATCTATTTTATTCTAAACACTACAGTGAGACACGGTGTAGACATCTCCAGAAACAAAGCCTTGTTTTCACAACCTACCCACACTGATGTGACGGATGTTACACCTCCGAGAAGACCTGGCAATGAAAGCATCTGTTTCAGAGCACACTGCATCAGCAGATCCGGTATCCTAAGTTAGACTCCTTCCTTCACAGGCTTGACAGATGGATGGATGAATTACTAACGGCCCCGGGTTACATTCAAACGGGGGCAATGCTGAGAACACTGCTTTCCCCACAATCCGCAAAACTGAGATGATGCTGAAGGGTGTACAATAATATAAACTGAGGATTTAAGTGCAAAACCCAGCCTTCTTTCCACTGATAGGAGTAGCAGACAGTGAAGTCTTGATCTTGCTACACATAGTCCATGAGTAACAAAAGGCAATGAAATGCAAAGCTAAAGAAAAAGATGTGCCCACGCGTCTCTCTGGAGCCCCAGCCAGAGGTTTTGTTTGAGCTACCCTGTAGCTCATCAGCAGAACCGCAAGTTCACTAGAAAGTTGCCTGCCCAATGTTAGCATTTTTACTGATGATCACCAGGGGTCTTTTGTCTTCAGAATGCAATGAGAAATGACTTCCACAAAAGAGGGTATGTAAACGGGGTCATGCAGCCTCCCGTGTCAATGTAATGTGGATAGACAGGCTCTGCCAGGGCACTTCCAGTTTACTCCATAAAGGGAAAGAAAA
Organism: Cavia porcellus; assembly: GCF_034190915.1. Lineage (NCBI taxonomy): Eukaryota > Metazoa > Chordata > Mammalia > Rodentia > Caviidae > Cavia > Cavia porcellus. The sequence goes on from NW_026947490.1 coordinate 77,746,023, forward strand.
GAGGTGATCTTTCTAACCAAAAGCGAGAAAACTCTTCCAGTGAAGAGAATGTCTAAGACTGGGGTTTTACGTAGGCTGGGGTTTTGTGAACAACAACTAACACGAGCTACAGATTAAACTGGGCCTGTATAGACACAACAGGAGCCTCTTCCAGTGAATTCCATTCGGTCTTCTCTCTTCAAGATCTTTTGCCATACTTTAATTTTCCAATTTTGATTTTTGCTCTAAGGTGGCCCAAGATTCAGGTTGTTCAGGGCATCAAGTTGCAAGTATAGAAAAAACTTGACCCAAATTTTGAGTATGAAATTTAAAGTAGAGTGAAGTGTGTGTGTGTGTGTGTGTGCGCGCGCGCGCGTGTGGGTGTGTGTGCGTGTGTGGGTGTGTGTGTGTGCGTGTGTGTGTGTGTGTGTGTGTGTGACCTTTGAATGAGACTAGGAAGAATAGCTTCTCATGAAGAATCTGCTCTTATAGTTTTCTGGCCTCTGGTATTACAATAGAAGGCAATTGATGTTCATTTTCATTAAAATATATTCATAGTTTTGTGGGAATCCTCTCCTAGTCCACCCACAATCTTGTTCTGTCTACTGCCAAAAGGAGTGTATGACACTAACTTTGAAGGCTGCAGGCTGCACACTTACGGATTTTCTAGCAATGTACCGTCCTCCTCTCGGCCTTTCTCCTCTTGCCAATTGCTATTCTGATTCATATTGGACTTTGCATTCCACGCCCTCAATCCTAATATTTTCGTTTAGATTTTTCTCCATTCTTATGTGTCTCAAATTCTCTGGCAGTGACAACATTCTGCTGTTCTAGGGATTATTTACATTTTCTTCTAAAGACTAAAAGGACCTGAAACACTCGAGAAATGACCAGTCTCATGACTGATAAAAGTGGAAATGAAGTCCAAGTGGGTCCAGAAATTCTAACTTCTGAGATGTGGCCTATTTTTAGTAGATCCCATAAGACACAAGTGGAGGCCCAAAATCCAACCGTTCGTTTTCGTTTTGTTTTGTTTTTTTCTGAACTGCAATCAGGTTTCTCGGTGATAAATTTATTCAAAGTAATTGCAGCCACAAAGATAAGGAATTGATAAACCAATGTGAAGAAAATGATATTAACTCATTTATACAGTTGAGTGAGGCGCTCTTAGATTTCTGTGCAGGTTCCCTGAACTCCAAGAACAGAAATAGTTTCATTTGGTTAGTAAAATAGTTCTCATTTTTTAAGCAAAAAAGAAAAAATAAAACTGGCATCTTCGCTAAATGGTATTTCTCATGAAGTGCGGCAGGCTGAGGATGCTTTGTTGGTATGGATGAATCTATTGCTGACCTTTTTATGGTCTCAAAAACTTTAAAAGGCCGCATAAAGCCTGCTTTGATGCGTTTTCATGGTGGTGATTTTTAAAAAATTGTTTACTGGTTAGGTTTACAGTGGTTGCCTCGTCCTTAAGTGAAAAAAGTTGAGCTTGGAAAAGTGACTGAGAGCACAGCCGAGCCTAGGAGGCCAGCTGCTCTCCCGCGTTTCTGGGAAAGCTGAGAAGGCTGGCAGTGGAGGAGGAGGAGGAGGAGGCGGAGAAGGCGCGCTCGGAAGCAGCAGGCAGAGGGCGACCTCGGCTGGAGGAAGCGAGAAGAGCCTCTGAACCAGAGGTGCGATCCGCTCTTCACCAAGGCATCTGCTTTCACTGGAAAAGCAGTTCTCAAAAGTCGGCAAACAGAACAATTAGCTGAGCTGCTTAACAGCTCAAATCCCTGTCCCACCCCAGAGTCTTGGGGCCTGCAAATCGCTATTTTAAACCATCAGGGCGAGTGATTCTGATGCAAAGAGCTCCTTTACAAATCCCAGGGTGGGCTGAGGGTGTCTCTCAGTGACGGTAGAGTGACAAGGCCCTGGGGGTAATTCTCAGTACCAAAAAAAGAAAAGAAGAAAATTCCCTGGGCTGAGATGGATGCTCTTTGTGGAGCATGAAGATCTATGACAGTCAGGCTGGTGATGGGACCGAAAACTACGCTGTCTGGTGTTTGCAACCAGTTCTTACACTGGACGCTTTTATACTTCCAAAATAAAATCTACACTGAAAGGGATGCCAGGAACAGCTTCTTTCAGGTTGCTACCCCAGAAATAAAACAACCTTAACTGTAATGGAATCTCAACTATGCCGAGCCTGCCTAAGAGCCACGGTGTGAAATGCCTGCCCCAGGCCAGGAAGGACCCACAGAACTGCGTTTCCCACAGGCTTTCCGCCACTAGGGAATGCTGCCCCCTGGTGGTTCTTTGCAGGCATACTTCTCTGTTGACCCACATGAGGGCACTCTGGTCCCTTTAGGCGTTTCTCCACAGCTCCAAGACCCTCTTGAGATGCACATTTTTGTGATAAGATGAATTTTAGCAGCATATGATTTAATAACTGCTAGAGACAAGTTCAGTGGAACCACAAACTGAGAGAGACCGAAAACAAAGAACAAACAGAGTTGGTTAGGGTAGGGAAGTTATTTAACCATATGCAACATTTCTTAGAATTCTTGATAGAAGCTGCAGACTTTACCTCAAAAGCCAGTACCACCTTCCAGAAATTTCATATCCTTCTATTGTTATATGCAACTCAAGGTTACAGCGCTGAAAAAAGCTGTATAAATCTAATAAGTTGCAAAGAAACTTGAAAGACTTTATGAAAAAGGAAATTCTTTTCAGTCTGCGAAAATGTACTTGAAATCACCAATTACACTGTAATATTTGAGACACTCAGTAAGACTTAAATTTTAGGATGATTTTCAGAGATATAAAAGTACTCTTTTTTAAAGTTCTAAGTGAATCATCACATAATTTTTTACAAGTTTCATAAACTGGAGCATTGAACTTTAGAATATATTTACATGCATGTATATATAGTTGTGTTTTTCTTAAATTCTGTGATGGGTCTCATTTTCAGGAATGTGCCCTCCTGCTGGGTCCCCCTCAGCTACCCACACTTCCACAGCAATGAAATGAATGATGCAGGTGGGGAAAGGACCAGTGAGGTGACTGAAACAAGGGTTAGGCTGGGAGGCAGCGGGTGGTTTGCACCATGGTGCCAAAGAGCTGAATGGACAGCTCACTTCCTACGGTTCTAGTTGCCATAGATACAGACCTGATGGTGTTATTCCCTTTCATCCTCCAATTCGAACCTTAAGCACAGACTAAGTAACACCAAGGCCATCTCCACGTTCTGAGCACTGGCTAAGAAAAGGCGGCTCGTATGAAATGCAGAGGTGCATCTAAAAGATGCAATGGTAAATTAAGGAATGCAATACCATCTCCCTGCACCGAGGTATCAAACTCCTGTTAAAAAAGGAGCATCCTGTCCTCCAGAGGTCTGAGGAGGACTGGATGCCAGCAGAAGAGGGAATTTAAGGCAGAAACACTGAGGGTGTTAAAAAGTCATTAGGAAGCAGTTTAGGGTGACACTGATAACTGCTGCAGCCCCAGAATTCAGAGGCTTTCCTTCCAGTACCCTGCAGATGTTCATGGCTGTGACTTTTACCTGTAGAATTCAGAAATCCCGTTCCTTCTGTCTTCTGATTCTGCCACCTCCAAAAGCTACAAAATTCTTCACATTTAGGTACGGTAAGAGAGCAGGGGAAATGCAGATGCTTTTACAAAGCTCTTCTGAAAGATGACATAGATCTTCTTCATTGTATGGCGGGGATCTGGGGTTACATCTGGATGCGGGAGGAGTTGAGGAGACTGCCCTTGGTTGGGCAGCTCTTCCCCAGTGATGTTGCTGTGGAATGAGGAGAGAGAGGACTGAACACCTGGAGCAGTCAGTCGCTCATAAAGTTTGTAAGGGCGCAGAGAACAAGGCTAGAAGAAAACTAGCAACAGAAGCAGCAGAAAATGTTACACAAACTCAGCAAGACAGTTACCTGAAACCAACTGCATCTGCCTCCTGGCCCTGCATGGTGAGGATGAGACGTATTGTCCAGGATGTTTCGAGGTGGGGGAGCCTGAGGACTCGGCACAACGTGCTTAGGAGGCTTTGCTCAGTGTTCAAAAGGAGATTTTATCAAGAAGTAGTTCTGGGGTCTCCAGAGAAAAATTCTCCAACCTATTAAAGACAGAATTAAATTCTCTCCCATCTCAAAGCAAGTTGCTGTTTTTAGAGCTAGAAAGAACACTTCAGGTTTTTGCTGATGTAAGGAGATCTGAGAGTTGATCAGGAAATGAGAAATACCTAGAAATTCGGAGAGCACCATTCTTAGCGGGCCTGTGTGCGATCGCTGCTCAGGCCCCCAGATGAAGGTGGCACCAGCCCATAGGCTTGTCGCCAAGACAGGGTAAAAAAGAAAGAGAAGAAGGGAGAGGTTGCCATTTTGAAGGAGCTCTAGGACTCACCACTGCCTTTGGACATTGGTGTCCAGTTTCTTTGGCCTCCTAATTCAGACTCGCTCCAGTGACTGGCCAGAGAGGTTCAAGGTCTTTGACCTTTAACCTGTGCTTCACCCTTGACCCATCTTTTTGTTCTGCAGCTTCCATATTCTTTGATTGAGCAGCTACTGGATTATCTAACCCTCCGGTGTGCAGATGCCTTTGTAAATTAGTCCATCTGCAATCCCACAGATAGCCGGTGTGTACTCGCCCACCTCTGATTCTGTGAGCCCACCTAATAAACCCCCTTGCATTTATAGATATGGTCTACTGTATTCCCCCTAGAGAACTTCATACACCCCTGTACCAGAGTCTGTCATACTAGACAAGGCAGCTGTAGAGAGACGTGATGGGAATCTGCCCTGCTCCCATCTCTCGGGAAGCTGCTCCTTCCCAGGTTTCCTCAGGGGCTTTGCAAAGCCAGGGTCATACAGTGTTTCCTGTAGAGTGCCCAACTATGGAGTAAGCACTGCTCCAAAGTGAGCCAGTCAGAGTCTCCGCACAGATGCTGGACAAAGAAAAGAAATTCTCTCTCTCTCTGTCTCTCTCTCTCTCTGTCTCTCTCTCCCTCTCTCTCTCTCTCCCCCTCACCCCATGTGTGTGACTGTGCATGTGCACGTGTGTGTGTGTGTGTGTGTATCCAGGAGCTGTTGGTAGTTGTTTACTGCATGGAAGCAAAGGAAGCAGAAGAGGCCCATCTGCCCAGAGAGATGAACAAGGTAGGAGAGCCAGGTTCCTTTGTGTGTGTAAGTTCCCGTTGCTTTGGTAAAGAAGCCCTGACTGTTACGAATGGCTTGAGGAAAGTATTCATTGAGCAAAGTCAGCCACCAGGTGGATGATGAGGGGTCACCTGGGATATTAATCCCAAGGGGCTCACAGAAGATTCTAATCCACCAAGAAACACAGCGGGCTCACAGCAAGTGCCCAGGGCCAACTGTGCTGGCCCTGACTCTTGGCCTCACAGGGGAGAGTACTGCTCCTTATAGGTCACTCAGAGGCAATCTGCTGTGAGGACCGATACAGTCTTCCAAACTCACAAATGATTAATTGATGAGCCAAAATGCCAATGTATTATTTGCCTAATTTGTAAAAATTGGTATTCAAATGCAGTGATGATCTGATTTCAATTTTAACCAAATCCTCTCCCAGTTTTTGAAAAGGCCTCAGCTACCATATATTACACATTTGACATATATTTTTCTTCTATTCCCTTGTAACTTCTTTTAAAAGTAATGCTAAAATTCTACCAGTATTTCAAGGCCCATTTCAGCAGTCACCGTCACTTCTATCTTTTTCTTTTCCTGCCTTACTTTGTGACTCTCTTTAAACATGTGACCTGCATCATCTTTATCTTTTAAGAATGACCAGAAACTTCACCAGCACAATGTGGGGTTAATGCATCTAAAATGCATTCACTACCAGGTATTTTAATCTCCTGTTGAGTTCGAACTTCAGTTAAAATCTGTAAGTCTTGAGGATTTAGCTCAGAGCACCCTGCAGCCTGGAAATGAGTTCCAGAACCCAATGGCGGTGGGCAGACGCATCTGGTACAGAAGCCGGTGTTGGTCTGGCAAGCTAACACTGAATCTGATGTCTAGCGGCCTGGGAAACACTTAACCCTTTATGCAGTAGGATCTTTAAATGCTAGGGTATTTTTTCTACCTTTAACATATTTCTAACAATATTTGCATACAGAGAGAATCACTTCTTCCACTTAAAAATACTGGATAAATTAAAATGAGGTGGAGATGGCAGCTGGGGTCACCTGGCTCACCATGCTGGCTCATGAGTGCTGCACGAAACTGGGGTACAGGGCATGAACTCCAGGTCTGGATGCCCCAAAAGTGGTTAAAGGCAAGGTGGACCCTGCGGGACCCAGGAGACAGGCACATCAAACAAGAGGATCGGTATGCTTTCTCCTGTTATCTCATCCTTCAGATGAGAGAAAACAGTATGTCATTGCCTTCCTAAGGATTGTGAGATTCTCTAAAAGGGGACTGCAGTGGACAGCATCCATTTAATTCCCCCCCTCGGCAAGGACTCTCTTGCCTGTGTGTCTCCAAGCTCAGGCTGGATCATAAGCGGAGCCTCACCTAGCAGAGGCCCTGAAGGTCAGTAAGAGACGGAAGGCTGACAGCCAGGAATACATACAGTCCAAAGCACCAGGGCTTAGAGACCTAAAGACAACCTCAGAGTAATGAAGTTAATGCGGGTTCCCGCCAGGTCCTGCACTCTAAATACAATGCCAGTGAGCAATTTGCAGCTCCCCTGCGATGTGATCGCTCAGTTGCACGTGGTACCTGAACTGCTCCCACCGCTGCTGGCTTCCCGCTCATCCGGCATGCTGACCATGGCCTCTCTCCTGTCCACTGCTCCTGCCCAGTCCTTTCCTGTCGCCCCTGCTTCACCTTCTCATACGGACATCGGTGCACACAGCTCTGCTCCGGCTTCTCCCATTCATCTCCAGGATTTGTGCCCATTGGATTTGATTCCTTCTTACCTGCTTATTACTGGCTTTCAGCTCTTCATCTTCACTTACTGCTCACAACTGGAAACTCTTCAGTGTCTCCTTGAAACTTGAAATTAACTTGCCTGGGGACCATGCAGGCATCCTTCCACTCCCCTGACTGTTTCATCCTCTTCTTTCCTAAGTCACTTGGAGCTCTGGTTGGAAATGACCTGCCATGGTCTGTGGTAGGAATGCCCAGCCCTAGGAGAGGGGTTAGTGCCTCTGTGGCAGAGGCCCCAGAGAGACCCTTGGCCCTTCCAAGTGTCAGAGCAGAAAGCTGGTTCTCATCAGATACTCACCTGCTGACACCTTCACCTTGAGCTTATGAGAAGTGGGTTTCTATTGATAAGCTGCCTCGTTTACATTTGTTATAGACCAAGATAATCACTGAGCTGTAAAATCATCCTTGAAGTCAATCCCATGGCCTCACCAGAGTTGTTTTCAACTGTAGCAAATGACCCGTGATTTGGAATAGAATTACATAAGTCACAACTCGATTCGTAAAGATAGAGCACAGAATAAATCTAACGGAACAGAAATGGCACAATTCTTGTCTCTCTAGTGTGAGTAAATATTGTTTTAAGATATTTTGGCTTTTGGTGTGTATACATGAGGTGATAATAAAATTTTTATTTTATTGTAACTTACAAACAAAAGTTTAGCGGCCTCTGGATTAGATTATTATCTTTTCTAGAACATTCTGAACAAACTGACAGAGAAAGAATTTGGGAATGCAGTTACCTAAGTTCAGTCCCAGCCAAACACTTGATAATCTGTGCACCAATTACTAAAACTGTGTGTAATACCCTGTATTTCCCAGGAAGAATAATTCAATGAGTTATAGTGTTCAAAACCCATAAATATTACAAGACATCGATCAGCACCTTTCAGGCTAAATCCCAGGTTTAGGGTATCCAAGCTATATTTTCCTAGGCTAGTGAGGATCTGAGGAGAACCTAAAACTGCAATGTAGACAAGTTTTTTTTTTCCATTTGTTAATTCTCTTATTCTGTAAAGTAGGTGTTAAAAATAGTACTTCTTTGTAGGCATATAGAGAAGAGTCAATGAATTAGTTATTGGTTAATATGAATAAATGTTTTCTAGGCATTATCTACTCTTAATAAAGTCTTTATTACAAAGGTATTAAAATCATGAAAGACATTCATGTAGGTATATGCCGAACATAACAGAGAAACAGAAAATTCAACAGAATAGTTTACTAAAGCTTAATTCCATTTTGATAGACTGCATCTGCTCAGTGTCCTTTCTTGAATTTGTCATCTTTGCCATTTTAAGTATTTTCAACCAGTTCTTTTACGGCAAATTTGACTAAATTTTTATATGAGTAATAAATGCCTATGAGACTTGGATTTTATTTGTAGCCCATAGATCTGGGGTGGACACTGAGGTCACCTCTCTATCAACCATTCCCCCTTTCTTCTTTCATACCTTGGTATTATTCAGAAACACACTTCTGCTGCAAACAGTCCCCTGCTTCTGAGAAGCACCCCTGACTCTCACCTGAGGGCGGTAGCTGTCCTGATTTTTCTAAGTTTCTCAAGCTTTTCCCATGATGTCACAAACAACAGCCTGGGGTGAAATAAAGAAGCCATTGTCAATGGAGATGTCTGGCCAGATACAAGGGGTGAATTGTGGGCAAAAACAAATGGTCCTCCAAGGCCTGAAGGCCTCACTATCTCTGCACTTGTAACTCTTGCTTGTCATAAAGGGGGAAACTGCAATTTAAACCAGAGAGTCTGACTTTTCCTTGCCCATACTTACCAGCTCAGGCTTGGCCTGTGATCACGATTGGCCAAAGAGACTGATGAGAAGGATTCCAACACTATCGCACCTTTCTCTCTTCCTCAGTGAAGGAGGAGGAGGAGAGGCTGAGGGAGATGGAGAAGGATGGGAGAGGGTAAGAAGAGGGCGGGGAGAAAGAGGAGAATAAAAAGAGGGGAAAGAGGAAGAAAAAGCTCAAAATCCAAGTCAATACCAGCCATACCAGCCTTAGGATGGGGCTCACAGGTAGCAGAATTATCTGCTGAACCAACCAGCCCTGAGGCATACCTGCCCTCTTTTGGACTCTCCATTAAAGGAGTAATAAATGTTTTTATTAAGCCATTTGAGTGACAGTTTCAGTTTCACTCAGCTCAAAGCATTGTAACTGGCTGAGTGTCTTGCTCTATTTTATAGGTTTTCCAGCATTATAATTCACAGGCTTCTTCTGTACTCTGACATAAAATATTACACACAACTTTAGTAATTGGTGTTATGAACTACAAAACACAGATTATCACAAATGTTTAACTTTGAGATTTTAGGGTTTTCTCGGGTCCTCATTAGCCTTTCCACGACAAAAGGTTGCCACCCATTAAAACTGCTCCACCCCTATCTCATTTAGATTTTTCTGCTTTTGGTGGAAATCAGTGCACTTCCCAGGTAATTTCAAAGTGTGAGATGCCTGGAAGCCAAATGACATCTTCTGTGTAATTGCTTTTTTAAAAGTTGTTGCCCATGGGGAACTCTGGAATAGCAATTTCAGACTTTCTGTAAAGATTTAAGTTGGTGGAACTCAATAATTGTGTGGGCATGTGATCTCTACAGCTATGTAACGGCCTGTGACTGAATGTGTTGGCCCCGATGAAATTCTCGAGTGTTCTTTTCCACCAGCATTGCTAAGGACGGGCGATGGGTTCCATTTCCTGCACGTGCCTCAGCGGTGAGTACCCTGCAGACGAAGCCGTGGACTTAGTCCACACAAAGCTCTCATAGTGGTTGGAACAGCAGCAGAGCACTTTTGAAGATTCCCCGCCACAAAGCAGGCTATGAACTGCCCATCTCGGTAGGCAGCTTTGAGTGACAAGGTGGGTGAGCACACCTTCAGCTCTGCAATCTCAGGAAGGAAACTCTGAGCTCTTCTCTGGCCCCTGGATTCATCTAGAAGCAGTACACCTAGGTGAGTGGCTATTTTCATTTATTAAAAAACACAAAAACTTATGAATTAGAGAGCACAATAGTTACTATGTATCTTTATCTTCATAGTAGTTACTCAGAGTACAGGATAACACTAAAGATTCTTTGAAAAAAGAAACAGATAACAAAACTTTCTTTCAGTGAATTATGATAAACTAGTGGTATAAATTAGGATAGTGAAATACTTTTAAAACAATAGAATTGTAATACGGGCAAGTATATGAGCTTCTTCCTGATTCTAATTCATCCCTCTCTTCTATTCATTTTAGTTACCCATTTTTATTATGTTGTTTATTTTGAAGGGTCTAATTTCTTTGAGTTCTTTATATGTTGTTGACGTTAGCTCTCTATCTGAGGAATAGCTGGTAAAAGAATTTTTCCCTATTCTGCAGATTGTCTCTTCCTTGATTTGAAGCTTCTTGATTTGATACAATTCCATGTGTTGATTCTTGGTATTACTCCCTGTGCCACTGGTATTCTGTTTGGAAAGTCCTTGCCTACACCTATATTTTTAAGAGTTGTGTTTATTTCCTCTTTTAGCAGATTAAGTGTTTCTTTTTTAACATTTAAGTCTTTGACCAATTTAGATTTTAGTTTAGTACATGGGGAAACACATGGGTGTGGACTCAGGCTTCTGCACGTGGATATCCAATTTTCCCAGCACCAAAAACACAGAAAGGGAGTATGTTTCCTCCACTCTGTTAAAGAACAAATAGCCATATGTTCCTGAGGCTGTTGTGCTTCTTCTAGTCTGTTCCACTGATACACATACACATTTTTATGCCAGTTCCATGTATTTTTCTTCCTTGCTTCCTTCCTTTCTTCTTTTCTTTCTTCCTTCCTTTATTTTTTTGAGACATGGTCTCACTATGTAGTTCAGGCTGGCCTGGACTCACTTTGTAGTCCAAGCTGGCCTCAGACTTGTGGCAATCCTCTTGTCCTCCTGAGTGCTGCGATTATAGGCCCGTGTCACCAGGCCTGGCCTAAGTACTGTGTTGTTTCAATCACTGTAGCTTTATAGTATAACTTTAAGCCTGGGATTATGATGCTACCTGCTTTGCTTTTGTTACTCAGGATAGCTTTTGCTGTTCTGGGTCTCTTCTGATTCCATGTAACTTTTATATTGTTTTCTCTAGATCTATAAAAAGTGACACTGGTACATAGATTGAGATTATGTTCAGTCCATGGATCAGTTGTGGAAGTATAGTCATTTTAATTATGTTGGATGCCTCTCAGTTCCACTAAAAAGTCTGAGGAGTATTGGAATGGGTCTTCCCTGAAATGCTTACAGAACTTGGTTGTGAATTCATCAGGTCCTGCGTTTTCTTAGTTGATAGTTTTTATTATTATTATTATTGTTACTGCTTTAATCTAATTTCCTGTTATTGACTGTTCAAAAAGTTTAGGTTTTCTTGCTTCTATTTTAATAGTATATACATATATATGGGAATCTCTCCATTTCTTCTGCGTTCTTGTTTGGCATATATAATTGTGAAGTAGTTGCTAATAATTTTCTGGATTTGGGGAGTGTCTGTTGTGAATTCAACTTTTTCATTTCTAATTGCATTAATTTATGTCTTTCCTGTTTTGGTAAGATTCACTAGGGGTGTATCTATTTTATGTGTTTTTACACAGAACAAGGTCTTCAATTCATTAATTGTTTATACTTTTTTAGTTTCCATTTCAATAATCTCTGCTTTGATCCTTATCATTTCCTTCTGGTACAAATTCTAGATTTAAATCATTCTTGTTTTTTTGATTTTGATATGCATCATTAGGTTATTTGTTTGGGCTCCTTCTCTTTTTCTGATGTGAGCTTTCAGCACCATAAACTTTCCTTGTAGGACTGCTTTCATTGTTCCCCATAAATTCTGGTATGATGTAGTGGCATATCACTTAATCCTAGAAATTATCTTATTTCTTCCTTATATCATCTGTGATTCATGGATTATTCAAGAGTGTATTATTTAATTTCCATAGTTTGAAAATTTTCTGTGGTTTCTTCTGCTGCTTCTTTCTAGTTTCATTGTGCTATAGATATAGGGTTAGGGTTAGGGTTAGGATTAGGTGATAATATGCATGGCAAAATTTTGATTCTTTTGTATTTATTTAAGAAAACTTTATTAAGTAATATGTGGTCTATTTTTGAGAAAGTATTGTGTGCACCCAAAAAAAGAATATATATTCTTTTTTGTTGGGTGGAACACTGTATACACAATAATGACTAAGTTCATAAAGGCTTCTGTTTGCAAACAATTTCTCAAACAAAAGCATTCAATAAAACTTTGCTTTGGTTCACAAACTCCATATTGGGTGAAAAACACATCTGCAGTCATCTTCCCACACAATCAAAAACACAAACACAACTATCTTCCCCAAAATGGTAAAACCCGTTAAATTCATGAACCGAGTTACCACTGTATATCTATTAAGTCTATTTGTTTAAAACTTTCATTCAACACTGCTATATCTTTGTTGATTTTTGTTCAGTTGATCTATTTTTGATACTGGAGTATTGCGATCCCCTCCTATAATTATATTGATATTTTCTGATCTTTTATGTCCATTACAGTTTGTTTTATGAATGCACCATGTAGATGCGGCATGGTTTGATGCATATATGTTTGTAATTGTTATCTCTTCCTACTAAGTAGTTCCAGTAACCAATGTATGTCCTTCTTTGCCCCTTTTAATCAGCTTTGTTTTGAAATCTACCTTATCTGAAAATAAAATAACTACTCATGCTTGCTTTTGGGTCCCATTCCATGAAATATTGATTTCCATCCTTTGATTTTTAGCCTATCAATTTCTTTTTGTGTTAAATGTGTTTCTTGCATACAGCATACCATTGGATTTTGTTTCTTGATCCATTCTGCTGATCTATTTGTTTTGATTGACAAGTTAATTTCATTTTACATTGTAGTTATTGGTTTATACCTGTCACTGTGTTAATTTTCTGATGCTGTTTTGCTTTCTTTTTCTTCTATTTAATTATTATTCCTACCTCATATATTTGTTTTTTGGATTTTTGACACTCTTACCTTCATTGTCTTCTCCTAGAATAACCATGAGAATGTTTTGGAGCATTAGTTTGGTCATCATGAATTTCTTTAAATTTTCTTTACCATGGAAATATCTTATTTCTTTATCAAATTTGAAAAGTAGTTTTGCAGGAAATAACAATCTGGGATGGAAGTTGTTTTCTTTAAGAGCTTAAATACTTCATTCCACATTTTCCTTGTCTTTCAAGTTTGTGTGGAGAAATCCGTTGTAAATTTGATAGATTTTCCAAATAGGTGATTCATTGGTTTTTCTAGCAACATTTTCTCTAGATTCTGTTTTTGTGTTGTATTTCTTGTATTTTTATTATTATGTGGCATGAAGAAGTTGTTTTATGATCATGGCTATTTGGGCTTCTTTTTTCTTACCTATATATAAAATTCTGTTTCCCTGTCCAGGAAGTTTTCTGCTATTACTCATATAAACTGCTTTTTATGTCATTTGTTCTGTTTTATGATTTTCTCTGAATTCCAGTTATTCTTATTCTAGATCTCTTGGAGCCATCTTGGAGCCACTGGATCCATTTATCATGTTTTTAAAATATCTCTCACTAATTGATCATTGATGTCATCTAGGTCTGACACTCTATATGCTCTCCACACTTTCAATCATGATTTTAACCTCCTAGATTTATAATTGGCAATTTGTTGTAGTCAGGAGTTTTGAGGAGAACTGTTAAGAATCAGGACACAGAATTTATAATATTATTTATGATGGTCACCCAGAGTTGACATAAGAAAGTGCAGGAAATCTGTCCACAAAACTGAAGACATAGAATATTCAGCCAAGGGCCTGAATCCCACAGCAATGTCCCAGATGAGTTCAGATGAAGACCCAGAGTTCATGACAATGCTTCCCATGAGTCCAACTGGAAGTCTAGAGCCCACGAGAAGCACTCACACCAGGCTGCTTTATGGATCCATGCTGGGGAGGCCAGAAGGCCAGTGGTGGAAGCCAGAAAGTCTATGCCAGCGGGGTGAGGGAGCTATGCTGGTGGGATGAGGGTTCTATACCAGAGCTGAGAAGTCACACTCACAATAAAGACCAGGGCTGCCCTGAAAAGCACCACAGCCATCCTCACTGACATGGAGGGCCGGAGCTCCTCGAAGGTTAAGAACAGTTGAGTACATGCCAGGAATCCAGTGTGCTGAGTTTGTCCTAGAGATTAAATGGCACATACCTTCCCCTCCAGAGCCAGGAAGCAATGCTCAATGTAAGGACCAGAGCTCTCCCAAAGTGAAACACAGCCACTCTCACCAACAGGGTCCCGAGCGCCTCTGATGACAATGGTCAAACTCACACTGGAGAAGCCAGTCACAAGCCCCTCCAGGAGAACCAATGGCTCAGACAGCAACATGTAGGGGAACCCACAACACCTCACTTCTCCTTCTCCAGCTCTCTATTTATGCTGGCAACTTTCCTTAGGTGGAACATCTACATTCAGCACCATGCTGATTTAATTCAGGTAGTGTTAAGTTGACCAGAAGTTTTTAATCCATAAGCAGTTTTTAATCCACAGTTCTTTATGGTCTCCTAGTTTTTCTATGCAAAGAACTCAACTCTGCATCTCTTTCTTTGGCTTTGCTAGCTGTTTATTAGGTCTCACTGATCACTTGTCTCATTATGCAATTAGTTTTATTTCCTTTAAATTGGCCAAGTGCCTTGTGGAAGTTCCACTTCCATTGGTGATTTTCACACCCATCTTCTGTGAGGCTCATGCTTTCCTCCCCCCAAAGCCCTCCTGTGCTAGTTTTGGAGAGTCGAGGGGATTTGGAGGCATTTTGTTGCCTTGCCTTTTGAAGTGCGTGTTCAGTTGTTTGCTTGCTTGCTTGTTGTGCTGACATTTGCAAATTCCTGGGCACGGTGCCCTTTTTTTCAATAACTATAACAACAACAAAGGAGATAAGGATTTTAGTAGGTGGAATTTATGCGGTAGATCTTTTATGGGAATATTTCCTATTAAGTAACCTAGACCTGAGCACCATGCACAGCCCACTGCCGGCTTGGGGACAGCCAAACCCAAGCCTCTCTCCATGAGTCAGTGCCATTCTCGGACCTCGGAGGGAGAGAACCAGGCCTCACGGGAGAAGATCCCTGCCCAGAAACTGTATCATTTTCATTGTTTTGTTGGGTTGGGTTTTTATTTTTTGTTTTGTTTTGTTTATGTTAACTCTGATGACATGAGCAGCTATTTAAAAGATAGCAAGACATGTTATGGAAACCATTGTATATCTACTACTGGATGTCATTTATTGCATTCATTGTTTTATTTTTATTGTTTCTATTCTATTCTGTTCTGTTCGATTTTTAATATGTCCAAATGTGGTATTTTGAAGACAATAAAGATACTATGCTAACTATCATTGATTTCATAAGGTTTGGAAGTCCTGGTTTATTTTGATTGATTTTATTCTGTTTTATTTTCCTTGGTTTTCCTCTTTAAAATTAAAAAAAAGAAAGAAAGAAACTTAGACCTAGAATTATTCTGTTATTTGCCAGGCATAACAGGATATTCTGTTCTTTGCTAGGCCATAGTGTCCTTGGTTATTTATCCGGAGCAAACATACTGTCAGTCTTAAGGGAAATAGGCCTCATGCATACTTGGATGCAAACTAAGAGAAGTGTTTTAGGCATATTGTGTGGCTGACGCCAGGATCTCTTCTCACCTGAAACCTCGAAGGCCCACTGATGGGAACAACAATGACATCAGCAAATTGGTTGCCTCCACGGACTATCACACTGCCTAAAATGGTAATACTGGCCCCTCTGGACAAAATATCTGTACTCTTAAATTTATTACAATGAGTATCTTGGATAGACCAACTTCAGATGAAATGAGAATCTCTCAAAAGAATTATGACCTAACCAGGCATGGTGTAATCTCAGCACTCTGGGAAGCAGAAGCAAGAGTTTGGCAAGCTGGAGCCCAGCCTTGACAATCTAACAATGCAGTGAGCCCCTGTGTCAAAATAAAAATAAAGAGAAGAAAGGGGATGTACCTCAGAGCTAAGGTCTTGGACTCAAACCTTAATAACACACACACACACACACACACACACACACACACACACACACAGTGTCACCATTTTTATCCCCCAATTTATGAATTAAAATACACATATTATAAGTGTGTGTATTGGGTATGTGCGGATATATGGTAGAGTACACAGTACTTTTATTTTCCTTTTATTTGAGATAGAATGATATGTAACAAACTTTATAGAATGACATCACAGTTAATGAGCTTAATTTGTCTTACCCTTTTAGAAATGATGGCCAAGTATGGGTTTGTGTAGGAAACATGACCATGATCATATCTGTTATCTGAAACAGAGTTTGCAAACAAAAACAGAATTTTGCAAATGCTACTATTTGTAAACCAAATTGTTTGCAAACAAAAGCATTCATGAACCAAGCTACCACTGTGTATTTAAGTATACAGTTTGTAAGTTTTGACCTATAGTTACTTCTCTACCTTTTGGCTAAGATCAATGCAGTTCTGACCTACATGCACACTGTGACATCATCATGCAATATAGTAAGAAACATCAGGCAACTATAATAAACATGCTGCAAAAAAATGAAAACTGTATGTACCCTTTAAATGGCAAGGTCAAGGCAAAGAAATGCTGAGAAATTATTTTTGGTTAAAGGAGACTAAACAGATATCACAGCTAAATGTCCTTGGATTGGATCTGAAATGAGCAGAAAAGTAAGCTTTAAAAACATTATTGGGAGGCTGGGTAAGGTGGATACTCCTATAATACCAGCACGCTGGCGGGTGAGGCAGGAGGATCACTGTGAGTTTTGGGGATTTTTATGTTTGCTTTGTTTTGTTTTTGTCTTACTTAAGGCTTGTTATGCAGTTTAGGCTTTGAATTTGAATTTACTACGGAGCCCAGACTGGCCTCACACTCACAGGGAACCTCCTACCTCAGTCCTTTCATGCTTCGATTACAGACAAGCACCACAACACCCTGCAATCACTGTGACTTGGAGGCCAGCCTGTGGACTAGCTGCAGAAATTTAAATACAGATTTAAGATTATATTATGCATCTTCAAAGATATGGTTCTTAATTTTGATAATTGCTACCAAGTTGTATAAAAGAATGTCTTAGTTCTTAGAAAATACACATGGAATTATGTCGAATCTTCTTTTAAATATTTCCCTAAAAGATGTATGAATGAGTAACTGTTGAATATAGAAAAATGGTACAAACTATCCTTACAGCTGATGTTTAAAGTTACATCAAAATAAGATTTCCTCAGCTCCCTCAAAGAAAAGGTCTAAGCACTCGTGGGATGGGTCTGATTTAGACACAGGAAACATTTCCTCCTAGGAGTGTCCATCCTGGATCCAGCACTACTTACAGTATGGCTGTGATCCACAAAACAGTTGGTAACCTTTGGAGAACAGAAGCAAATGGCTGAAGGTCAGGGTGTCTGCACGGGGATTAAGACCGCCTGCAGCAGGGGTGATCAGTCTGTGCAAACTCTCCCATCTGTGTCATCTCGGGGCTTCAGGGACATCTTCACCGAGATGGACTTTCTTTGAACTCAGTCATCTCCCAGGTTTCTTGGACAATGTGAGACCAAAATGATAAAAAGGAAACATAAAGGTTCTTGGTGTGTGCATACTCACACTAGAAATTAGGGAAATATGAGATGTGATAGCATTTGTGCTATGGGATAAGGAAGTAATGTTAATTATAATTCCTTTGCTTTACATGTTTCTGTACAACAACTGTGTCAAACTCTGCTCAGAGAAAATAATATAATTGAATCAGTTCTTACAAGTGAGAAAAGTGCAAATGCAAAAGTTATGTGATAGTTTTTTTGCTGTACATGTTCTTGAAAATTTATGAGTAAGTTGAACTTTTAAATGTGAAATCACATTTTCATTGTAGTGTGAGGACACTTAAAATGACTATTACAGTATAATATCTTGAAATGCTAAGAAATAGAAACTTTTTATTATTACAAATTTGCAGTCTTGGAAAAGAATCGCCCTTGAACAACTATTTGTAAAACGACAATATATAAACATCAACTAGTGATTTCTTAGTTTATTTTTTTCTCTGAACATATGTATTATTTCTACCTGTTTTCTGTTTTGCTTATTCTTTCTTTAAATAAAAATTTTTTTTAAAAAATCACATTTTGCTTAGAGTGCTATTGCAATATGTCCTACAATACGAGATAGATAAGGTAGAGTTAGTGGTAAATCATGTAACCTCAGGAACAGAAATTTTGTTTTAAAGTAGTGGTCAACATGAAAAGAAATAAATGTAAGTATAGCTATTGAAATAATTTGTCCTTAAGACTGGTGAATTTTTATTAATTTTTAATGTTTCAGGTATTGATGAAGGCTGGTTATAAGTGAGAGAGATCTAAACAAAGTAATTTAAGCAATAAATGGAGATTTATCAGTTCATATAATTAGAAAGTGTAGCTTTCAAGCATGGCTAGACTCAGAAGCTGAAATATTTTCCATGGTCTATCCATTATCTGTCATTTCTCTTCTTGTTCCTATATTTCTCCTCGTTGCATTTTGCACAAATAGACTTCTCCTCAAGGAAGTCAACCCAAAACATACCAAATAAGCCTCTAATCCACCGTATCAGTAATGCCAGAAGGTAATACTTTGGTCCAGTTTGGGTCACAAGCAAACACCTGGATTGGAAGAATGAAAGACATGTGATTTACAGTCTACCAGAATCCTGGCCCAGAACAGGAGAAAGAGCAGGATGGTAGGGGATACAGTTCACATAAAGAACTCTAAGAAGACAAAAGTAAAAGGCAGTAGACAGACCAAAGCTATAACTGACATTTATATTTTCTACAGAGGTGTATTATGATATCAATGGACCTAAGCCCAGGCAAGTATACATCAAAAGCTTTCTAAGGTTAACGTGAAACAATGCATACAGATGCATGGTATTAGATCTAAAGAAAACACCGTTTAATAGTACCAAACTTTTAAATCTAACCATATTTGGTTAAAAATCTTATTGTATTCATAAAATAATTTTGCATTTATTTATAGGGACATGTATTGAGAGAGGAAAGGCAAATTTAAAACTATAAATTTAAAGGACAGTATGACTAGTCAGCTTTCCCTTTGAAACAAACAACACCTGATACATTTGACACGAACTTAAAGGAGAAAAGGTCTAATTTGATTCATTTTTGAAGAGGATCCCTTCCATAGTTCGCTGGCTCCAAGGCAGAAATAGCGTGGCTCGAGTGTTTAGTTTAGCAAGGATGTTTATTTCATGGTAGTTGGAAAACAAAGCACAGGAACAATGACAGAGAGGGGAGTCAAGGGACCCAACATAGCTCTCAAGGTCATATCTGCTTAACCACTGGACACCCGGAGGTGTGGTCCACTAATCCCTTGGGCAGCTCTTGACCCAATCAAGTTGACACAATCATTTAACCATTACAACCAGGTCACCCAAACACATCTTCTTAAACCATACTGAATCCCCAAATAAACCAAGGTTCGTAATTCTACCTAACATCATACACCTATCTTGCATGCAGTGATTCCTGCAATAACCCTTTACCCAAAGTCTCAAATGTTCTAGCATTTTTCAAAAATCCATGTCCAATTCTCTTCTGCAATTCATGGCAAACTTTTATTTGTGACCCACGGTAAAAGTCAAAAATAAATTACATAGACTCACAGGACAATAGCATAGGGTACCATTCCAAGGAGGAAAAACAGGAGAACAGAAAAGAATCAGGTCAAAGCAAGCCTAAATTCAGCAGGGCAAAAGTTAATTCCTATAGGTGTAGTTCCAAATAATGTCACTTAGGGCACACAGAGATAAAATGTAAGCTCCAGAGGGCGTAGGCAGCCCCACTCCCATGACTTTCCTAGTTGTAACCCACATGGACTTTCTCATAGGCTGGCTCGACTCATGGCCTGCAGCGTTTCTCAGCAGAGGTCCACCTTCCTGGAATCTCGGAATTCCTAGTGTCTCCACTGCATCTTTGGCTTCCTTTACACAGCTTCATTGACCTCCCTCCTAGTGGCGCCTTGCCTCACCTCCCAGGCTTTCCTTTGAAAAATCTGTGTCCCTGATTCTACACCTCCTGCATTCTGCACATCAGTAAAGCCAGTATCATGGGGACAATGTCAAGGGTGCACTGTCAGCAGAGCAGTACTCAGGACCCCTTGGGCCATGGCAGCAGCAGCAGCTTCTGGGGGCCTGGATGGCCAATCGCAATGCAATGATTCCCAAGGCAGCAATTCCCTAGAGCGGCCTTCTGAAGCAAGGACTTGGGACTATCTTCTTAAATGAAGGCTTACACCAGTGGTGGCAAACCTAAGGCACAAGTGTCACAAAGGCTGCTTGTATCGTTAAAAGCTCTGAAAAGTTTGCCGCCACTGGTCGTCTTACTTACTTTTCTCTTGTTGCTGAGAAAAAGAATACTTGACACCGAAAATTAAAGAAAGAAAGGTTTATTTAGCTCAAAATGAAGGAAAAAAAAGGTTATTTAGCTCACAGTTTGTGGAGGTTTCAATGCATAATCAGCTGGCTCCAAGGCTGGGTGGCATGGCATAGTAGCAACAGTTCAAGGTGGCAGAGGACAGCAAAAGCAGCAAGAGGAAAAGTGGGGAGCAAACCTCTTTTCCTCCTCTATACTGTAAGCAGGAAACCCACCCACACACCTTCATGCCCCCCTCTGGCACAGACTCAGGATGTTTGCAAAATGAGGATCCTGGACCCCCGCTGAGTCACTTTGTTAAGCTTCTGTAAATTTCTTAATCCTCAAATTGACACAATGTATCAACCATTATACTAATTTATGCTTTTGTACCTTTGTACCTGAAGGAACATGGTCTTGCTGATTGCCGAGCCTCCCTCAAGGCACCTTCCTTCCTATTCCTATGCAAAATACTTGGTTTTTAAAAATAGCAGTAATCTGCTCAGCATCCGTACCTTCTTTGGATCCAATTTTATACTTGGTTCTTTCTGGGACAAACTTCAATTTTCTGAAAATGTTCTGTTCTGTTTTTCTTCCCAGTTCTAACTTAAATATAGCTAAAAGTAACCAGCAGTATTTGTACCACAGCCTGAATGTTGGGCTGCATTTAAATTTCCACTGACAATCAGTCTACTGTCCTAATCTCAGTCTCCAGCTAAGTCCCAGGACATGGGAAAAATGTAGATAAAATTTTTGCCAAAGTGTAATACATGTGGCCTCTCATCCTATTGCTGATGACAGCACTTGTTCCCCACTGAAACTGCCTCAGCCTGTCTTTTGCGGCCCACATTCGTATCCGCATTCTGGTCTTCTGAACCACCACACTCATCCATAGAGCTCAGCCTATCACATTCTGAAACTTCTTTAGCCCACAGCTTTCCAAACTCCTCTCTCAAACTAGTTCCAAGGCCTCCTACAGCACACTGTTAGGAATAGTCAGAACAATGGACCTATACCAGTTTCTGATATTAGCTTTCCCATTGCTGGACACAATACCAAACAGCCACAATTTAAAGGAGGGGAGGTTTAATTTAGCTCATGGTTTTAGAGAATTTAATCTAAGATTGTCTGACTCCAAGGTCTGTGTGGAGGCAGAAACATCATGATGAAGGGTATGCTTAAAGAAATCTGTTCAAGGCAGAGGAGGAGCTGGGCAGATCTGGGGTGCCCTCACTGGCCTCTCTGCGTGTCTGGAGGACTCTGGATTTCTGCGCCCAGACTGCTAGAGTTCCCTCAGGCTTCCAGGTGCAGTGAAGGAGAGAGGTGGGTTTAAGGCTTCCACATCAGCCTCCCCATTCCCGGCTTCATTTGGAGACCTGCTGAGCTCCCGATAGGTGGGCTGGCCCACACTACCAGCCTAGCCCAGCCTGTTTAGCTGCCGCGCCTGGCCACAGGTCTGCAGAGGAGGAGCTGGGCAGATCTGGGGTGCCCTCACTGGCCTCTCTGCGTGTCTGGAGGACTCTGGATTTCTGCACCCAGACTGCTGGAGTTCCCTCAGGCTTCCAGGTGCAGTGAAGGAGAGAGGTGGGTTTAAGGCTTCCACATCAGCCTCCCCATTCCCGGCTTCATTTGGAGACCTGCTGAGCTCCCGATAGGTGGGCTGGCCCACACTACCAGCCTAGCCCAGCCTGTTTAGCTGCCGCGCCTGGCCACAGGTCTGCAGAGGAGGAGCTGGGCAGATCTGGGGTGCCCTCACTGGCCTCTCTGTGTGTCTGGAGGACTCTGGATTTCTCTGCAACCAGGGAGGGTCCACAGGTTCCTGAAGCACTGCGGCCTGTGGTGAGTACCCTAACCCGGCTGTGATTGAAGAACTGTGGAGCTTCCAAGGGGCAGGTGGGCGCACAGTGTCCCTGAGGCCCAGCTTGTCTGGAACTGCGGAGTTCTGAGCAGGCAGAGGAGGGCCACTGGTTCTGTAGGCCTAATGGCTTGGAGTAGCGTGGCGCCAGAGTCCCAGTAGCTCCAAACATAGAAGGGGATTTTCAACAGATCCTGAGGAAGCTTTCAAATAACACTTAAAACACAGAAATATAGGAAAATGACAAAACGAAAGACCAAATTACAACCTCAAACCTCCAGCCCATCTCAAGAAACCCTAGGAGCGATGTATATAGAAGAAAATATATCCCATCCACCTCATATATTGGACACAATAGCCACTGAAATTGACAAGCAACTCCAGGAAGCTTTAAAGAAATTCAAACTCGAAATAATCTCCCAGATAAAAGAAGAAATGATAAAAGAAATGCAAGAGATTCTAAATATATCTAAAGAAAACACAGATAAAAAATTGGAGGAACTAAACAAAAAGATAGAATCCCTAGACGAGCAATATAAGAAACAAACAGAATACATAATGCAGATGCACAGAGATATACAGGAAATAAAAAACTCCACTGAAAGTTGTAAAAACCGCCTTAATGAAAGTGAAGATAGAATTTCAGACCTTGAAGACAGGATTGCAGCTAGTGAACAGGAAAGGAAAGATCTTTTGAAAATAACAAGGAACCAGGAAACAACAATTCAACAACTGCAAGACGATGCAAAGAAGAATAACATAAGAATGATAGGGATTAATGAAAGAGAGGGAGACAACATGAAGGATGTCAGGAGGATATTTAGAGAAGTAATAGCTGAAAATTTCCCAAGCATGAGATCAGAAACTGACATCAGGATCAGTGAAGCATATAGAACTCCAAACAGTCATAACCAAAATAAAACCACACCCAGACATATAATAATCACCATCCCAGAAATCCAACACAAGAATAGATTATTAAAAGCTGTCAGAGAGAAAAGACAGATCACTTATAAAGGAAAACCTATCAGAATCACAGCAGACTTCTCAGCACAAACGATAAAGTCAAGAAGAGCATGGAGTGAAGTATTCCAGATCCTAAAGCAAAATGATTTCCAACCAAGACTGATATATCCTGCAAAACTATCATTCAAAATAGATGGTGCAATACGATACTTCCATGACAAAGAACAGCTGAAGAACTTCATGAACACCAAACCAACCCTGCAAAAAATATTGAAAGACAGTTTAGATACACAAAGGAAAAAACCACTAAGCAAAGCAAATAATTAAACAGAACAGAAAGATAAAGATGCAACAGCAGAGAGATAACATTCCTACAATTAACCAGCATTTAACAGTAATAACCATTAATGTGAATGGTCTCAATGCACCAATCAAAAGAAACAGACTAGCAGAATGGATCAAGAAACAAAATCCAACCATATGCTGTTTACAGGAAACCCATCTAACCCAGAAAGATACTCACAGACTGAAAGTCAAAGGATGGAAAACAATTCTTCATGCAGCAGGAATCCAAAAAAAGGCAGGAGTAGCCATTCTGTTTGCAGACAACGTGAACTTTAAACCAACAATGACCATAAAGGACAAAGAAGGTCACTACATACTCGTAAGGGGAAAACTCCAAGAGGAAGAGATAACTATCTTAAATATATACGCACCAAACTCCAGAGCACCCAGTTATATAAAACAATTATTAACAGAAATGAAAACTCAAATTATCAGTAACACAATTGTAACAGGAGACCTTAATACACCACTGACACCAAGGGACAGATCAACCAGACAGAAAATGAGCAAAGAAATAACAGAACTGAATCACACCTGTGAACAAATGGGTTTGATAGACATATACAGAATGTTCCACCCAACAACATCAGAATACACATTCTTCTCAGCAGTACATGGATCATTTTCTAAAATAGACCATATATTAGCTCACAGAACATATTTAAGCAAATGCAAAAGAGTTGAAATCATCCCTTGCATATTATCGGATCATAGCGCTCTGAAATTAGAAATTAATGACAAAGGATACTGCAAAAATTCCGCAAACACATGGAAACTAAATAACACACTCTTGAGTAATCAGTGGGTCACAGAAGAAATTAAAGAAGAAATTAAACAATACCTAAAAGAAAATGAAAATGCAGATACAACTTACCGGAATCTGTGGGATGCAATGAAAGCCGTTCTGAGAGGAAAATTTATTGCACTGAGTTCCCACATCAGGAAAACAGAACGAATACAAGTAAATAACTTGATGCTACACCTCAAACAGCTAGAAAAAGAAGAGCAAGTCAAGCCCAAAGCCAAAAGAAGAGAGGAAATTATAAGAATCAGAGCAGAAATCAATGCAATAGAGACTAAGAAAACAATCCAAAGAATCAACGAATCAAAGAGTTGGTTCTTTGAAAGAATAAATAAAATCGATAAGCCCCTAGCCAACCTTATTAAAAAAAGGAAAGAAAAAGCTCAAATTCATGCAATAAGAAATGAAAAAGGAGAAATCACTACAGACCCAATAGAAATACAGAGGATCATCAACACCTATTTCGAAAACCTCTACTCTCAAAAGTTTGATAACACAGAAGAAATAGACAGATTCTTAGAAGCATATGAAGTACCAAAGCTAGATCAAGAGGATATAAAACTGTTGAATAACCCAATCTCTGCTAATGAAATTGAGAATGTAATTGGGTCCTTGCCCACCAAGAAGAGCCCAGGCCCAGATGGATTCACTGCAGAATTCTACAAGAAATATAAAGAAGACCTAATGCCAACACTCCTCAAACTATTCAATGAAATTGAAAGGGAAGCAATCCTTCCTAAGTCATTCCTGGAAGCAAATATTACTCTAGTACCAAAACCTGAGAAAGACCCAACTATAAAAGAGAACTATAGACCAATCTCCCTAATGAACACAGATGCAAAAATCCTCAATAAAATATTGGCAAATAGGATCCAGCAAATCATCAAGAAGATTATACACCATGACCAGGTGGGATTCATCCCAGGAATGCAAGGATGGTTCAACATACGCAAATCAATAAATGTAATCCACCATATCAATAAAGCCAAAAATAAGAATCACATGATCATCTCTATAGATGCAGAAAAAGCCTTCGATAAGGTCCAACACTTATTCATGATAAGAACTTTACAGAAAATTGGAATAAATGGTTTTTACCTCAATATAATAAAGGCCATTTATGACAAACCAACAGCCAGCATCATACTAAATGGCCAAAAATTGAAAGCCTTTACTTTAAAATCGGGTACAAGACAAGGATGTCCTTTATCACCACTCCTATTTAATATAGTACTGGAAGTACTAGCCAGAGCAATTAGGCAAGAAAGAGAAATAAAAGGGGTAAAGATAGGAAAAGAAGAAGTTAAATTATCATTGTTTGCAGATGACATGATACTCTACATAGAAGACCCCCTAAACTCCATTGAAATACTCTTAGATACAATAAATAAATTCAGTAATGTGGCTGGATACAAAATCAATACTCAGAAATCAATAGCATTCCTATACACGAACAACAAAATTACAGAGAGGGAAATAAGAGAAACTGGACTATTCACATTAGCAAGCAAAAAAATGAAATATTTAGGAATTACTCTTACGAAAGAAGTGAAAGACTTATACAGTGAAAATTATAATACACTGAAAAAGGAAATTGAAGATGATCTCAGAAAATGGAAAGACATCCCTTGCTCATGGATAGGAAGAACAAACATTGTGAAAATGGCCATTCTCCCAAAACTGTTATACAGATTCAATGCAATCCCAATAGAAATACCATCAACATACCTTATAGATCTAGAGAAATCACTCCTAAATTTCATCTGGAACCAGAAGAGACCTAGAATCGCAAAGGCAATTCTAAGCAGCAAAGACAAAGCAGGAGGCATCACAATCCCTGACTTGAAGTTATACTACAAAGCAACAGTAGTAAAATCAACATGGTATTGGAATCAAAACAGAGCTGAAGATCAGTGGAATAGATTAGAAGATACAACCACAACTACGAACACACTCAACCACCTTATTTTTGATAAAGGAGCCAAGCAGGTTCACTGGAAGAACGACAGTCTCTTTAATAAATGGTGCTGGAAAAACTGGCTCTCCATTTGCCGAAAACTAAAGCTAGACCCATGTCTATCACCATGTACTAAATTAAAATCTAAATGGGTCAAAGATCTGAATATTAAAACAGAAACACTAAATCTATTGGAAGACAAGTTAGGTAGAAACCTTGGAGACATAGGAGTAGGTAAAGAATTCATGAACAGGACTCAAACCGCACGGGAAATACTTCCCAGAATCAATAACTGGGACCACTTCTTATTAAAAAGTTTCTGCATGTCAAAAGAAATCTCCAGCATAGTGAAAAGAAAACCCACAAACTGGGAAAAGATTTTAGTGAACTCTCTCTCAGACAAGGGACTCTTGTCTAAAACATATAAAGAATTAAAGAAACTCAGACCTCCGAAATTCAAAGATCCAATCCAAAAATGGGCATCTGAGATGAATATGCAATTCTCAGATGAAGAAATGCAAATGGCAAATAAATACATGAAAAAATGCTCATCATCATTGGTCATTAGAGAAATGCAAATTAAAACCACACTGAGATACCATCTCACTCCTGAAAGAATGGCCAGGATCAAGAAAACCAACAACAACAAATGCTGGAGAGGCTGTGGGGAAAAAGGAACTCTCCTGCACTGCTGGTGGGAGTGTAGACTGGTACAGCCTTTGTGGAGATCTGTCTGGAGATTTCTCAAAAAGTTGGGACAGGAAATCCCATTCATTCCAGCTATTCCACTTCTAGGCATATTCCCAGAAGAACTGAAAGCATCATACCACAGTGATATATGTGCACCTATGTTTATAACAGCACAATTTGTAATTGCCAGATCTTGGAAACAACCCAAGTGCCCATCAACTGAGGAATGGATAAAAAAGTTGTGGTATTTCTATACAATGGAGTATTATTCAGCTATAAAGAAGGATCACATTGAGATATTTATCAATAAATGGGCACAGCTTGAGACCATACTCATAAGTGAAATAAATCAATCTCGCATGTGTGAATACCGAATAGTTTCCCTAATGTAAGTAATGATTCAAATATATAAAAATATGTGGTAATCATGATTCCCCATTAGGTGGCCTTGAAGCCTTATAAAGTTTTCACTCATTAATTAGAAAGGCTTTATTCTGGGCTTCTTGATATGAAAATATTTGAAGCTAGAGTATATGAAGTTTTACCCAAATATTTCAAGGAAAAAGACACTATGGTAACTACTATTAAGTCAGGTTATAAGGTGGTGAAGTACTAGGTTATTGAAACAGTCATGCTGTGACCTCTATTGTTATATTGTTATGTCCTGTTTTATCTCAATCTCCCCCTTATTGTTTCAAAAACAATTATTTAGTCATTTCTTATGTTTGTCTTAATTAAAGAAAAAATTCAAAAAAATTAGGATATATAAATAGTAACTCTTTTCGATTTCCTATTAACTTGTTTTGAAGTCCTGTAGTACTCCCACGATCTTGTTTTGACTGATTAGACTCTGTTCCATTCTATATGATAGTATCAAGTTTGAAGACATAGGCAACTACTTTGAAGACAATAAGATTCACTAAGATACCCATTCTGGTTTGACTATTGTCTTCTTTGGAAGTCCTGTAATGTTTACAATGCCTAAGTTTTATTGGTCTTGTTCTCTACTGTTTTGTCCAACTTTATAATATCTAATAAGATAGACAATTCTTTTTAAGGAAACAAGGGACAACGTTGATAACCATTGTTGATAAACTTGTACTCTGTTCTACACCATGTGCTACGTCTATCCTTGGTATTGACTGACAGCTTTGTTTTGCCATATTTGACTGTATTCTTCCCCCCGCCCAAAGAAAGTAATAAGCACTAAGGAGTAATAAAATCCAAGATGTGTAAATTTTGTTGTAAAAAAGAGAGGGAGAAAAAAAAAAGAAAAGGAGCTCTAACGGATATAACAGCAAGTGTGTTTGGGGGTGTTAAACAGCTGACTTTATCAATGTTTTTGGAACATTGAACACAGCTGTTTGCAGTCTCCCTGTTTGAATGTCCACCTTGTGTTCTTTGATACTGTGATTTGAGGAACTATTTTCAAGAAAATAGTGTGTAATCTACTAGCAGGTAATTTCTTACTGTTATGGTGTTTTGTTTTGTTTTGTTTTGTTTTGTTTTGTAGTTCTGTATTGCGTGTACCCTTACGCCGCTTTGGTTTGTTTTGTGTTTTTCTCTTTTTCCTCTTAAATAAAAAAAAAAAAAAAAAAAGAAATCTGTTCACCTCATAGCACTCAGAAAGAAGAGAGAGAGAGAAGAGACCAGGGGGAAAAAACCTCACACTTCTAAGTCATGCCTCTGGTGACCCTTCTTTTTTTTTTTTTTTTCTCTTTTTCGAACTCACAACTGCACACTTGCAAGGCAGGCACTTATGCCGCTGAGCTAAATCCCAGCCCCTGACCCACCTATTCTTACCAAGTTCTACCTTCCAAAGCACAGTCAGCTAAGAACTCATGAACAGATCGATTCATTGACAAGTACAGCATTTGCATGGTCCAATCATCTTTGAGAATGAAACTTTGGAGACCATTTTAGCTCTAAAACATAAAATACATAAAGTAGGGAGTATTACATGTACAGAATTATTAAAAGCTGAGACAGATGGAGGATGTAAGTTTTAAAATCTTTTGTCTATATGTTCTTATTTTTGTTAAACGATTTACAAAACAAAACTAAGATTATATGCAACTCAAAGTTTTATGCATTCATTCCCAGTTCAAATACTAATCTGTTCTAAATTAGCCTGTTGCTTCATGACAGTTTCGTAACAGTTAGGTGTCAAGCCCCATTAACTTACCTACTTAAAATGGGCTAAAGTATTGGTTATTAAGAAAACTTGGACCAATTTTTAAGTAGGTTGCATTGATCTACCAAAAAGAGTTTGCCGCCAGAGATACAGCTCAGAGGCACAGAGCCTGCCTGGCAAATGCAAGGTCATGAATTTGATCCACAGTACCAGAAAAAAAAAGTGTTTACATACAAAACATTAATCATATTTCTCAATGCATGGACCTTGAGGTACCTACATCAGAATCGTTTGGGGAAGTTTGTTAAAATGCAAGTACTCTGGTTTCACTCCAGACCGTCTGATTCAGGAATTTAAAGGTGAGCTGAGAAACTGACATTTTAAGTAAGTTCTGGGAGAATTTTTATGTACACTGAAGGGCAAGGACTGTTGTTTCAAAAATTATAAAGTAAAAATAGTACAAGAGGAAATTGCTCTGGCTAGGCACCCCAGTGCCTTTCTGTCACAAGCCTTATTAATAACAGTTCTTTGGTCTAACACTTTTACTATGAACATTAATCATAAATTTATAAAACTGCCATAAAACATTTAAATAATGGTTTGATTTTATTACACATAAGACTCAACATGCTTTTACCTCTAGAATGCAATCCAAATTTCTAGGGGTTAAAATTAATACAATTTATGAAAAGCATATAAAGTCCATTTTAGGACCATATGTATGTTGTGAGCAAAGAGTTTTGCAAATATACATAGTTCCAAAAGAAATGAAGGAGGAAAATAAGGAGAAATTAAGAAAGAAAAGAAGCAAAAAATATATTTTGCTAGATACCAACTACTACAGGCAACACTTTTATAATAAAAAAAGTCTACCAAGGTTATAATCTAAGTGATTTAAAATGTAATTTTAAAATACAAAGGTATAATTTATAAGTTAGCTTTCAGAGAATCTACTTAAAGTGTTTCCCATTATCCTAAAATTTTAGTGTCATAATAATTAAATGAAGAAATGAAAGTAAGGGTAATAGCCCTGCTTCAGCTCTTTACCTAACCTAGTGCTCAGAAGCATTATAATGGAAAATAGTGAATAGCAAAGGAAATAATTTTTCTGAACAGTTTTAATAGAATAAAATGATTTAATTTAAATTCTGATAAATTTTTATTACAAAGGTGCTGAGTAGTTTCCCATTAAGAATAGCAAAAATCTTTATTGTCTGCAATTAATAATTTTAGAATACTGGGAAATACAATAGAAAAAGAAACTCAGCAAAATACAAATTAAATTACTTATTCAGTTATTTCCTTCATTATTTTCTGTGGTGTCCCAATGGTTGATAGTTCTATCACAGGAAAGCACCACAGATTTCAGTTCAGCGGCAGACAGCTATTTATTTGGCCAGGAATAATTCAAATACATAACACATTATCCTTGCTGGCTTATTCCGGTATGAATTTTGGCAAACACACAATTGCATATCATCACCATAACTAAGACTTAGAACATTTTCATCATCTCAGAGAGGTTCTTTGTGCTGTTTGTCAATAATATGCTATGCTCACTTCTGTCTCTTTGCAAGGAAAGATCTGATTTCTGTGTTTCATAAAAAACTTTGTCTTTTCTTGAGGGTCATATAAGTAAAATCATACAGCACACAATCTTTTAGTACCTAGCTCTTTTCATTAGTGAAAATTATTTTGAGATTATCGAGACTATTGAGATTATCAGTGGTTCATTCATTTTAATTGCTGAGTAACATCCCATTACATAGCATGTGCTCTGTCTGTTTGTACCCAACATTTGTGTTCCTCATGAACCAGTCAGGTTGTCACCTAAAAAGGAGACATTACACAGAATCATCCAGAATAATCTTTAACTGCCCAGTATTATACTGTCACACACAGATTTAGTCATCACAATAACCTAAACTGGACCTCTTATCAATGGTTTCTCTTTTATTTTGTCCAGAGAGGATACTTTTTTTGAAAAACAAGAATTAGAATTTTCAAGTTATTTTATGTAGAAGAATGAGCCTTCCCGGTGTATAAGAGAAAACCATCAGAATTAAACCAAACAATTGAATCAAGAAGTTGGACAGTTTGGGGTTGCATAGTGTCTTCATCTTCTTGTTAAATGTGGGCTGTCAGCTACTGGTGCACATGGATAGAAGCCAGGCTGTCTCTCATGTCCCACCCAAAAGGTTAGGCATTTGCTCTAGGTGATTACTGACAGCTACATAAAATGACCTAAGAACTGTTTATTGGAGGGTGGGAAGGGGGTGATGTAGGAACAAGATTGTCCCTCCTCAGCCTCCGTGGCCAGATCAGCATGTTGCCTATCTCCCCAGCCCTGAGCCAAGCCCCAGGGTGCTCAGGGTTTACTGAGAACCAGCCTATGGTTACAGCTGCCAAATGGTGCCAGGCCATAGATCTAGCAGGAGTAAGAGGAAGGCTGAGGCAGGCTTCTCAAGGATGACTTCCAAGAGCCACCAGGAGGATCAATGTTTCTACCAATCCTTGGAGGGGATGCAGAATGAACATTCCCTGGGAAACAAGAAACCTGGTTTTACTACAAGCTTGATATCTGACCACCCTGCAACTCAAGGCACCTCTCTCTGGAAATCACTTTCCTCATCTCATAAATGAGATTCAGTTAATTTAAGTGCACGCGCACGTGCATATATATGTGTCTGTGTGTGTGTGTGTGTGTGTGTGTGTGTGTGTGTGTGTGTGTTGCGCATGTGCCAGGTCCTTTCACTGTAAAGCAAAGAGAAGATGAGAAATATATTTAAAATACACTGAGTAACTCACTTTTCCATTTACTGGGCATTGTGGTTACAGAGATGGAGCCCATCAATACTGCTAACATCAATAAATAATGACCAATCAAAAACTCAGGGCAGAGACAGCTGTGGGCACAGGAAGGAGTCAGTTGGAGAAGCATCAAGGAAGAAAAGAAGCCTGCACTGAATGTTGGAGGGTCCTTGTGAAGAGACCAAAAAAGCTCGTTCCATCTGCTGCTTCTCCTCCCCTTCTCCCTTCAAATCCAACTAGGTTAAGTTTTAACTTCCTAAAGGCCATAAAACAAAGGCCTGAGGTAATAGCTCCTGACATCCTGGGTCTTCCCTATCCAGAAGCCCATCACAAATTGTGTTAATTGCATCAGATTGTATTAGATTGTACATTCTTCACAAAAATAGCTTCATTTATATCATAGTAATACCTGTAACTTGGTATTGTATCACAGTAATACCTGTAACTGTAAATGTGTGTCTTCCTTTTCCCCTGGGCAAAAGATTGATATGTTAATCAATGCTCTCTTCTGTAAAGAATTGTAAAATCTTACCCAATTGATATGCTAACCATTGTTGCCCTCTACAAATAGAAAGGTTGTGGTGCTAAAGTAAGGTAATTATGTCAGGAAACTCAGAGATAAAGTCTGCTGACTATGCTAATCAAGATTGGGAAGTATGTCAGAACCAAGCCACACAGGAGCTAGGTGACCTAAAAATAAGCTGTGCAAAACAAGACAGTTAATCAACTCTGACCCACTGGTCGCCCCTCATGATCTGACCAATCACAAATGGACAAATCACCAACTGTTCTGCTCTAACTGCTATGAGTGGCTTCTGTAACAATGCTTGCTTTGCGGTTTTCATCCTTAAAAACACCAGCCTTGCCCCAACTCAGGGTTCTCCGTTTCCACCTGTTTGGAGGACCCCCTGTACACGGAATAATAAAAACCCCTTTTGTTTTTACATGAGAGTGAGGCCCTTGGAGTCTTCCTTGCGACACCGGTCTAACACTTGGTTACTACCTTCTGAGTGTACAATATAATCAAGGCACAGGACAAAAGGCCGAATAGCTCTAGTGTGAAGTAGAACTTCATTGCCACAGTAAGCCAAGTTCAGAGGGCAAGGGAACTCAGGTGATTTACACAGAGTAGAAGAGGCAGAGAAGAGATTACCAAGTGCTTTGCAGAAATTAATACTGAGATAAGTCTTGAAGAGTAGGCTTTCTTGAGAATGCAGAGGAGCTGAAGGGGCATCCTGGAAAAGGGGTTTCCTAAGCAAAGGCCCAGAGTGGGGACAAATGGGTGATCAGGATCGCAAGCAGAATAGGGAGTGGTGAGCAGAAAGGATGGAGTCAATAAGCCTTTGTCATTAAGATCCTGAAACAGGACAAAAAGACCACCTGACACGCAACCTCCCAATGCCAACTGATTTATATGTCTACGGAGATGCCATGACAAGCAGACAATGCTACCCAGGATTTGGAGGCAGATTTATTTAATGTCACACAGGCACTGACTAGGAATCAGTTGCTCCTCAAAATGTTAGGCCCTGATTTCTGGTGCCTGGGGCTTTTACAGGATAAGCAAGCACAAAGTGCAGAGGCAGAATGGCTGCTCAGTTGGGCTTTTGTTCTTAAATATGCATCATAGTGACCAGCTATGCATCACAGTGACCAGCTGTTTCTAAGAAGCAAAAGTAACAGGAACTGTTACCTGGGCAACCAACAGAGTGTACTGGCTGCGGGGAGGGCGTCTTCTGCTACTGGTTCATTTTCCTAGTGTACTTGGTGTGGACTTAGAAATGCGTACAGCATAAGCTTAACATGTTTGAAGCCTGGTTCAGCCCAGAGCAAGGAAAGAGAGAGGAAAGGAGGGAGGGAAGGAGGGCACTGACAGGTTGCTCTTTCTGGCTGCATTCAGCCTCTTCCACTCAAGCACTGGTAAAAATCTCCTTTATTAGAACACAATGGGGCAAAGAATTACAATTGCTGAGGGTTTTTTTGTGACCCTGTATCTTGGTTTATTATTCTGTGGTGGTTTAGGATGACTTGATTATAACCTTGTCTGTTGTCCTGGGATGGATCATTCTACAATGACTAAGGTAACTGCCTTTTCTTGGGAAGTTAAAGTTCCAGCTAGATTCTGTATTCCCTTATTCTATGCAAGAAGATGTTCATAGATTCCTGTCTCCAGTGCCCCATCATGAAATTTTCTTCCAGGTGGTCTACAGGTGCCTCGTCCTTTTCTTGGTCTTGTCCAAAAATGTTTAGGATGAAGAAGCTGCTTCACAGCAAGATAGCATTTATGGAATTTGTCCTGTGCCTTGATTATATTCCATAAATGCTATCAGTTATAAGGAGCCTCAGTTTCCCTACTTGTAGAAACTGAGGACTATGTTGGAAAACCCTTGGTTTCTTAATTAAAACGTAAGCCTAGGTTCAGTGGGCCCATTCCCTATTTTTGTACCATAAATTTGTACATCACTGTACTAATAGCTGGCTGCCCATCTCAGTCCATTTTCTTGAGGAATACAGGAAGCAATGTATGTGTTTACCCATTTGGTACGACCAATGGCAAGGCATATGCACACATTCAAAAGTGTCAAAACAGGCTTTGGGTCCACCTTTATGGGCCATTTAACTGATTTCATGTATGTTTTTCTGAGCATCACAGGGGATCCCATAAGTCCCATATCACTCCAGGATTTGTGTTAAAAAAAAGTTTTCTTTGATTTTCTGGTAAAAGTAACCCAGTTCAGTACAATGGCACATGAAAAAACAGATTTGCAAGTTTTAGAGGAGGTCAAAAGTGAATCATCAGGTTACTCATGCATGGATGATAAAGATCCATTATAATAAAATACGTATTTTCTTATCAGAAGGGTGGTGTGGTGGGTGATGGTGATGATGACTTTGACGTTGGCCATGTGAGCCAAAGTTCCCGTGACAGTGAAATGGAGCAAGAGGCATCTGATACAGACACAGGAAATGCAGGTCTCCTTGATTTAGATGATGAAGATGACAGCAATGTGAGTACATAGCTGACTCGTTGAAATACTGCAAAATGGCCACATGACGAAATGGAAAGACCCAGCATTAGGAGCAGGTCTGGAATATAGTGAGGGGATTTGGCAGGGGTAAAACGTGTTGGTCAGTGCTGCCATTCCCTGTTGGGATTGTGGCAGAGGTGCTGCAAGGTGCTGTGAAATACATAAAGCCCAAAATGCAAGTAAAACATTCCATGTGCACCTCTGGCCATATTCAAGAATGTATTTATTATGACATCCTGACCTGAGCTGAACTGAGCTGAGAGCTGCACTGAGAGCATTCATGGGTCTGCTGAACTTAGCGCAGACTTCTTATGGTGATCACAGAAATGTAGGAGTTATGGAAAAGCAATGAGTCAAAATATGGCATGAAATATACGCCCTTATAGATGAGAAGACTTATGCTATAACATAGACATTTATCCTGGAACTCAGCCGTCAAAGCCTTATTCCTATAGTTATAAAACAAATGATGTTGGGAACAGACTTGTTGCTCTCATCTTCCAAACTAATCGGAATGTGACATCTGACAGTCGGTTCCCTGGTTTCCAGCTGATGTTCTGTCTGCTAATAGAGCATGCATTGACCAGCACAGGGACTGTCCACAGGAACAAAGCAGAAATTCCAACTGAAATGTCACGATGTCAAAACAGTGAACTGAATAGTACAATCTTTGGATTTCAGAAAGATAAAACATTGCCCTCTTATATGGGAGGAAAAAACACTCGTACCACTGGCAACATTTTACCATGACGGAAATATCCATAGGGACCCCTTGACAGAACAGAAGCCTGAGATGGAAACTTTCAACAACAAAACTGAAGGTGGAATGTTTCCTCGTGAGTTAGTGTCTTAGTTACTTTTTACTCATTGCTGAGACAAAATACCTGAAGCCCAAGTTGGGGAAAGAAAGGTTTATTTCTTACAGTTTTTGGAGGTTTCAGTCCACACTCAGTTGGCTCCCAGGCAGGTGGGCATGGCTGGGCCGCAGTTCATGGCAGCTGCAAACAACAAGCAGGAACCAGCAAAAAGCAAGACACACCTTCCTCCTGCCATTACATCACATCCTGGCTCCACCCCTATGTGGGCGGAGCACTGACACCATCAATCCAAGCACTAGGCAATGAACCATCACAAGTGGACAATGCAAACTCATGAGACCTGGGGGCCACAGACATAAACCATGACAGGCAGCAACCATGATGTAGCTTGAAACACAAGCACCAGCCAAGGCTTGTGTTTTGCTTGGTCTTACACATGCGTGGCGTGAATAGTTTGATAGTTTACAGAGAAACTAACAAGTGCCAAATACCACAAAGAAGTTTTCTTAGAGGTTTGGGGCTGTAAATCATTGATAGTAGAGGAAATACAAAATGTTTCTGCTCGGGGAACTACACAGAACAAAAAGCGTGGTGTACACCAGTGAGCTGACAGGTGAACAGGCAGAAGCGGCATCGCGAATATCTACTACAACTGGAAAACGAGAGACATGTCAGCTGTGCAAGAAAGCACAGGACAGCAAAACACAGGCGCTGTCAGCCTAAGCAGTACCGGTGTGTGGGACTTGCAGCTGCTGTGTGTGAAGACCGCCTTGGGTGTAACAGTTGAAGCTGTCTTGTGGTGGAATTTGCTTTGTGTTTACGTTATAGTTCACACAGCTTTTTATTTTTGATATTACCTTTCAGGTTTTATGAGCAAATAAACAGTTGACACAAAACTGTCAAGATCTGTTCTAAACACGCACTACATGTTTGATAAGCAGCAGGAATCTCCTGACAAAACAGGACGGGAGGAGACAATACTGCCACATAGGAAAGGCACGCTAGTCACATGCCCTGTGAGAGTAAGCAACACATGCACATGGAACTTGCCGTTGTCATATGGGCAGACTGCTTTGGGTCCTGATGTTATCTTTTAGGTTTTGCAAGCAAGTACACAGCTGATGTGAAAATATTGTCTATTCTAAATGCCAAATACATACTAAGACTTTAATAATTTTATTGACATTTTATGCTCCCACTAATTAGACATTCTGTGATGTAATAAGAATCGCCTTTCAAAACAGCAAGACCACTGGGATGTCAAGCAAAAAGGTCAGGAAGGCAAAATTCATGCTATCAGCTATCAGCGTAAGCAATGTGTGTGAAAGATATACTGCCGTCTGGCATGCCGACTGCCTTAGGGGTGATAATTGAAGTAAAGATTATCTTTTCATAGAGTGCTCTTGGTATTTTTAATGTAGTATGAACTACACATACAAGTTTATTTCTGATGTTCCTTTTAATACTTTGTACACTAACAACCAGTCAGTGCTGAAAATTTTGATGCTTTTATAAACTATTAAAAACTCCATACTTTATTTTTGTGATTTTTCATGTTAAGCACTAATTGTATAATATAATAAAACTCATACAATTTATAATTCATCAATAGAAATATTCTAAAGAATACATGCCCATTTGACAGACTGATATTTCTTTGCTGTCATGATGAAATTAGTCTTATGCCCCAGCCTACTTCCTAAAACTTCTGTCTCAAACCTTCCCTAATTTTTGTTGACAGGCAATAAAATGGGAGACTATTTATTGCTCAGTGATCATACAATCTGGTCAGCATGTTCACGACTAGTTCTGAAATTCTATCAATTTTTTTCTTTTTTTTTTGACACAAGGATTCACTACTCTGCTCAGGCTGGCTTTGAACTCAATTTGTAACCCAGGATGGTCTTGAACTTGTAGTAATCTTCTTGCCTCAGACTCTGGAGTGCTAGGATTACAGGATGCTGGGATCGCCACCACATCTGTCACATTCTATTAGTTGACACAGCTTTCATTTTTCCCCTGCCAAATAGCTGTGTCTCTTTCAGTATCCTCTCTCCATAGCCAAAAAATACCAAAAACTTGAAAGATTTCAGACTTTCCTGTATTCCCAAATTAGCAGGTTCACCAACCAGTTTGATCTTGCGTGTATTAGCTGCCAAAGCACCTGTGTTAGATATAAAAGACAATGAACCATGCACAGCAGTACAATTATGCACAGTATCCCTGTTACATTTTCCTCCACCAGCTTTTCCAAATTCTAATTCCCGCAGGCCACAATGAAGAAAGCCAGATAATACAGACTCACAGATGGGACTACACTACAAACAAGGAACTCTGAACTTAGGGAAACTAACTCTTTTATTATGGGCAGTAAGCATGGTCCCTCTTTGCTTGAGAGGGAATCCTTTTCTGTGGGTTCCAAGGGTGTTACTGTAAACCATCATTGAAAAGATATTTTGGAACAAGTTAAGTAGACAGTATTAGATATTTAAAACCTATAGAGAGACTTATCTTCCAACAGTAACCCTTAGTTTCTTAGTACAAATTGAGAGAAGCTACTTGTATTTATGAATTAACTTCCAATTCTCATTTTGCATGAATTAAAGTTGTATTCAGTTGTACATAACAAAATTCCAACTACAGCAATTTAAATATGTTGTGTGTTTTGTTTCTGATTTCTTCTGTACATAAACAGAAGTTCAGAGGCAGAATGTCTATGTCTAGTTCAGCTAAAAATGATGTTGTCCAAGACCTAGGTCCCTATATTTTTGCTCCACTGGCTTCAAGCTTTAGCTTCCTAGGTCATGATCACAATAACCACATTGTGCTTCCATCTATATAGCTCTGCTATGAGGTAGAAAGGAGAGAGGACCAGAATTTGAAGAAAGGTTGAAAATATTTTGATAGGAAAGAGGACGATTAAGATATACATGTAAAGTGATTAGGAACAACAAGCTGATTTCTCTAACACATTATGGATGTAAACATTTCTTGGAAAATTTGGGCAAGTAGGTAAATTATACCAAACTAAAGTGGTTTAGAGGTTATGGGTCAATTGTGAATTAATAATTTAATAAGAATGACTTGAAAGTTTACAGCTGCAATTAATTTAGTAAAAAATCTACGATTTAAAAATACAATTTCCATGCAGAAAGGTAAGTTGAAATTGTTACAAAAATACACAATACAGATAGCACTATAGGCAGACCACGTGGGGGCCTGGAAAAGAAAAACCATGAGTCAGCAGAGGCCCATGCTGGGTCTCGGAAGAGCACAGCAAGAAGCTGGTTTGATTTTCCAAAAGCCATGCAAACCAGGCAGGGCCCAGGAAGAGAGAAGCCAGCCAGCAGACAGGCTGAGAATCAAGAGAGCACCACCACACACACACACACACACACACACACACACACACACACACAACCCTGCTATAAGCAACCGGCTGGTCCGGAGGACAGGTTGAATTGATAACAACCAAGGTACAAAAACAACTAAATGCTTGTACTGTTTGACTTTGCAGGACTAAGACCGGTAGTCTAAGCATCTATTAGGAAGACACAGTATGCAATTTGGCAAATATGGAG
Organism: Cavia porcellus; assembly: GCF_034190915.1. Classification (NCBI taxonomy): domain Eukaryota; kingdom Metazoa; phylum Chordata; class Mammalia; order Rodentia; family Caviidae; genus Cavia; species Cavia porcellus. The sequence continues at coordinate 77,785,395 of NW_026947490.1, forward strand.
GATTCCCTTCTGTCTTGTTTTTGAAATCCAGTATTACTCTGTTTTGTTTTGATATGATTTATTGTTTGTTTCATTTATTGGCTTAATCCTTTTTTGTTGTTTTTTCAATTTTAGTATGTCAGAGAAATGGACATTATAAAGATAATGAGATATATTATGGTGGCCATTGTTGATAACCTATTGTCCTATTTTGAAGTTGTGTACCACTTTCACTGCTTTGTTTTGATTGGCTTTATTCTGTTTTGTACTGTTTGGTTTACTCTCCTTAAAATAAAAAAAATAGCATTGTAATATTTCATTGTTTGGTGTCATTCTTTGGAATTATGAGACACAGTGTAGTACTGTGTAAACACGGGCAGCAGAATTACAAGACCAGAGTTCAGCTTGGATCTGTTTTAGTCTATGAAAACACCCAGGATGTCAATATACTTCTCTACCTTTTGTGGTACTTTGAGGAATTGCTACACACAATTTAGCATCAGAAATCCTAAATTTTCCTAGAGTAGAAACAAGCTTATATGAATTTTTCTTTTTTTAGCCACTAAAATTTGACCTATCAGCTGCAGTTGTTAAAACCTTTAACTTTTGGCATAAACTAAGGCAATCAGTTTTTAAACAGTCTCATTCCTAGCCCGTGTATTTAGTATCTCACTTCATTGAATAATCTCAAAGTCCTAAACATCTTCACATTGAAAAGGAATGTTTTTATGGACAGAACAGAAACAGGAAAAATAGTTTAAGGCAGGGGATTATGAAACTCACCCTTATTTTCCAGTTGCTTGGTTGTCACCCCAGGGGGCTCCAACTTGCCTCTTTCTATTGTATGTTTTCTAAGTCTTGCTATGAAAAGGTTCGCAACATTGTTTCGATATGGAAAATGATGCTTGGAGCTTGTCAAAGGGTTTCAATAACTGACAGCCTTAGTCAGCCTCCTCAAGACCAAAACGCAATATTCCACCTTCACAATTGTAAAAAAGAAGAGGGTTTCATTTGGCTCACAGTTCGGAAAGTTCAGTTCCTGGCCAGCTGGCTCCCAGCCAGGCAAGCCACTGCAGAAGCCTGGAGCAGAGCAAAACTGCTCAGTTGATGCCAATCAGCAAGCAAAACAGGCCAGGAGGGCCCCTAAGTAGGCTCAGGACCACATACCTAGCTGTAATGGTTGACACCTTGTGTCAGCTTGAGAAGTTTAGCAGTTTAATTAAGCCACTCAGCAGGGAGCCAGGATTCTTACTTTGTAAACATCCTCAGCCTGTGCAAGGGAGGCACAGAGGTGTTGTGAGTGCTGCACCTGCCCTGGGGAGGGAGCTGGCCTGCTTACACTATAAGGGAGAAGAGGCTTGCTCTTACCTCCCTTCTTTTTTGATCCTGTTACTTTGGTTGTCTTCTATCACCTGGAAGTATGTGCCCTGTGCCATGCCACCCTGCCTGGGAGCCAGCTGATTATGGACTGAAACCTCCACAAACTTTCATCAATGCTAAATAAACCTTTCCTTCCTTAACTTTAGGTGTCAAGTGTTTTGTCTCAGCAACAAGAGAAAAGTAATAAAAACAGAATTTGGTACCAGAGGAGTGGGGTTGTTGCTGTGACTATACCTGACGGTGTGGTTCAAGAGCCTTTGGGAATAGTTGTGGGAAGAGTTTGGGAAGGTTCAGAGATGCCCCCTAAAAGAGTAGCACTGGAACATCTTAGGTTGTTCTGCATGGGAGATTCAGAGTTCAGAAAACCGCAAAGACAGACAGAAATCCTACCAGTACAGTCCAGCCGTGGGAAGCGTCTGCTGGGAAGAAGGACTGCATTAGCTGCTGGACTCCAGGTGATGTGTGTTATGGTTTGGTAAAAACCTTGTCAGCAGTTTGCACATATACAGAGACTTTGCCTGAGATTTAGATTAGGGATGGCAAACCAACTAATCAGCAGAAGAAATATCAAGGCAGTCAAATGTTGAGCCTGTGGCACAGCTATTGTTGGGAGCTTTTATTGAGAATCAAGAGCAAAGAGTTCAACAAGATGATTGAAAATGTGAGTTTGGTCGGAAGGAAGTTCTAATAAACCTGTGGAGTACAAAGACAGAGGTGAAGAGGTTACAACTGCTGAGCAGGAGCAGGAGAATAGAAAAGACGGGCACCACAAGAAGCAGCAAGTCTTGAAGCTTTGCAGCCTCAAAACTATAAAAGTGAGACACTGCTGTAAGGAGAAAGATGCACAGCATCATGGGAATGGTGGCAGCTGTGCCACGTTTCAAAATAGTGTCAGCATAGAGAACTTTTTCCTTAGAATTGGATTCAGAGTGCCCAGCGATCTTGGCCCCTGTAGCCAAGAGACAGGAAAGCCTAGCTACTGTGCCAGTTAGTTAGCAGCAGACCCTGGCATCATCCAAGTGGTGCTTGTTTTAGGTACATGTCGAATGCAAGAGTTATGAAGTTAAAAAGGCTTCCATCAATTTCAGAAGGCCTGGGAGGCCAGGCAGTGTGCTGAGAGGGCAGTGTGTGAAGCTGTAAGTATGAAGCTGAAGGTACGTGGAGACCTCAGAGTTTTGGAAAAGCTGGGAACATGGTTCATCTAAAGAAAGCTGCAAGGAGGAAACAGTGAAGCCTAAGAGAGAAGCTGTGGAAACTAGAAGGGTAGAACATGCAGGCTCTTTGGATCTCACAGTGTGCCACAGACTGCCTCAGATGCTGGACGTGGAATCATAGGGGTTTACGTGTGCCCTGCTGGCTTTTGGACTTGCTTTGGTCCCAGTCTTTTGTATTTCCATCTGTAATTTTTGAGATGAAAATATGTATCCTGTGCCATTGAATGCTCAAGTGTTTAGCTTTGTTTTCATCATACAGGTACTTGTAGCTAAGAGTTTGCCTTACATCTTGGGACTTGAACCTTTCATCAATGCTAAAATTGTTAGGACTTTTGGAACTCTTGAAAATGGAGTAAATGCCTTTGCATAAAGTGTTGTGCATGAATCTTTGGGGGCCCAGGGTAGAATGCTATGGTTTTTATGTAATAATCATGTTGATAGGTCATTAGAATTGTAAAATTTGTGTTACAGTGTTTAAGTTGTGAAAATGATAAAAATATGCATGTCTTTGTGTCTGGAAATCATTTTTTTTTGGGGGGGGGTCTGGTTTCCAAATTGACAAGGGGTGGATTGTAACGATTGATACATTATGTCAACTTGAGTAGTATACAAGTTTGACTCCTACTCAGCCTGTGCAAGAGGAGGGCTCAGAGGTGGTGTGAGTGCTACACCTGCCCCCCTCCCAGAGAGGGTAGCCTGATTACACCATAAGGGAGGAAAAGAGGGTTGTTCTTACCTGACCCCCTCTTTGCTCTTGCTGCTTTTACCACCTTGAACTATTGCCCTCTGCCATGCCGCCCTGCCTTGAAACTAGCTGATTATGGACTGAAATGTGCACACACTATGAGCTAAATAAACCTTTCCTTTCCTAACTTTGCATGCTGAGTACTTTGTCTCAGCAAGGAGAGAAAAGTAACCAAGACAGTAGCCAAGACCTTGCCCCCATGACTCACCAGACACAGCCAAGGGTGTGCTTTATTAATCTGTTAGGGATCATAAAGTTCACATACAGACCTAATAGTCACATTGATTCCACTTTCAGCTCTGATAACCTAAAATTACTTTGTTGGTGGTGGTCTTTTTTTTTTTTTTTTTGAGATAAGGTCCCTTTGTATAGCCCAGGTTGACTTTGAACTGACAGAAGTCCTCCTGCCTCAGTCTCCCAAGCGCTAGAATTACACATGCAACTATGTCCAGTTCAATCTAAAATTCTTTATACATGGCAAAGACATAATTCTTGTAGCCAACTACGTCACAGAGTAAATTAGCTCCTTCCTTCTCCAAAGTTAGATTCTAAGGGTAAACATTTGTTTCTACAGGTTTAAAATTGTTAAATAAAAAATACTGTAAAAGGGGCCAGGGATTTGGCTTGGTGGTATAGACACCTGCCTGGTAAGCGCAAGGTCATGAGTTTGATCCCCAGTATCCCCCCAAAAAATACTGTAAAAAGTTTCTCAACTAATCAACAATAAATCCAGGCTCTTCTTGGAAGCTCAAAGATACGTTATTGATATAAACAACAATATACTGTAGTTATTACTATTATTAAAATTAATCATATAAATCTCCTATACAGATGAAAAACTATTCCAAATTAATTTTCTCATTAAGAAATCTCTCAGTAATAATTTCTCTTGCTATTCATATGAGAAATTACTTTTTAAGTAACACTATCTTGTGGTACAGATAAATCTATTTTTTCTTCTTCATGTTTTCTTGTTTCTTTTCTCTTTTTGAGACAGGGGTTCATCATGAAGTTCAGACTGGCCTGAATCTCACTTTGTAGGCCTGACTGATCTCCAACTTACAGCAATCCTCCTGCCTCAGCTTCTGGAGTACTGAGTGAGCCACCACAGCCCACCTTTGGATCAGTCAATTTAGACATAAAAGAAGAGAGAGAGAGAGAGAGAAAGAGAGAGAGAGAGAGAGAAAGAGAGAGAGAGAGAGAGAGAGAGAGAGAGAGCGAGACAGAGAAGAGAGAGACAGAGACAGAGACAGAGACGACCAGAGAGAAGAGCTTAGGTGACTAGCTAGAAGTCACTCATTAAACTAGGAGACATTCACACAAGTTATGGCAGCTATAACATGTTGCTGAGCTAAAGGAGCCTAAGACATGACTGTCATCTGAAGGGCACAGAAAACAGACTTGTAAAGAAGGAACACAAGTATCTTTCTGAAGGAAGCAAGTTTCCTTTCAGATTTCACCTTGTTGGCTTCAGCAAAGAAATTAACTCTGTTTTCTTTGTTTTGGTCTTTTTGAGATAGGGTCGCACTATGCAGTTCAGGCTGGCCTTGAGCTCACTTTGTAGCCCAGGCTGGTCTTGAACTTGAAATGATCCTCCTGCCTCAGCCTCGCCAGTGCTGGGACTATAGGCGTGAGCCACTATGCCCAGCTTAACTTACTCTGTTTTCAGAAGCTTCCAGCTTGATAGAGCAAAACATAGAAAAGTCAATACCGTGTAATTAGCTTCTCCCTCTAAGCCAAAGTTTCTCCCACTCTTCTTCCCAAATGAACACCATCAGTCACTGGGTCTTGTTAAGCCACAGGCATGGGTGCAACAGCTACTCTTGACTTACCCTATATCTCTTGAGGTGGAATCTAGAAAACAGTTGCTTGAACCATGAATGCTCTTGGGATTTGGAAGTCAAACAAAAATAAGATTTTTGGCAAGTGGCCCAATATGGCCTGTGTATGAGAGAGACACACACAGAAATTTGTGCACAGGGACCGGAATAAAAGGGTTACACTGCAGACTGTCAGCCTCCACCCTTTACCTGCAGGGTTGCAGGCTTAGGGTGAGTGGATAAATGTCGAATTACTGAGCACAGGGATGCAGAGTACCTGAAACTTCCAAAAGCTTCACAAGTCCTTAGATTTCTGTTCCAAGCCTCCAGTGACCGACCAGTCAGCATTGGAGTCATCCAGAAAGCTCCAGCTCCTTCCCGCTTAGATTAGCATCCAGGGAACCAAGTTCCTCAATGCGTCCCCACTCACCTATAAAGAATTGGGACCAGCACTGTTGGGAGACTAAGAATTTACTGTAGACATCAATGAAGTGTATTACAAATGCGAACGCTTGAAGCAGCGCCTCATACCTGAGTTTTATAAATGTTTTTCAAACTCAGGCGATGTACTCTTGCCTAGCGACTCTGTAAATCAACCACTCGTAGTAATTATCAGCAAAAAAAAAAAGGAAAAATAAATGAATAAATGAGAACATCCGACGGCTCTGGGGCAGCGGCTGCAGCCTCTAGGCTCCTGAAGGCCCGGGGCGCAGCAAGCGCGGGCTGCGGCGCCCCCGGTCGCGGCACGTGGCGGCCTCCGGCCCGAGCTTCGCGGCAGTGGGGGAGGGGGGCGGGAGACGCGTGGAGGGGTCCAGACAGCCGCGGCCGGGGCAGAGGCGGCGCCCACTGCGCAGGCCCGGGGTGAGCACAACCATTGTGCTAATATGCTAGGGGGAGATGTAAATCCGGCTGCACACTCTACAGCTCTACTAGTGGAAAGAGTGCTTTTCTTTTCTTTTTTTTTTTTAAGACTGAGCTTGTAGCCGCGCTCTGCAAATTGCTCACCCCTGGACGGAGCGCTACCCCGGGTCGGCAGTGGCTGCTTTGCGCAGCCATGCGCCGGCCCCCCCCTTCGAGGCGCAGTGGATGCGCCCGCCTCCCTCCACCACCGGAGGTGCCGCGGCCGCCCCCTCCCCCTGCCAGAGTCGCGAGTCGGCGCTGCGGCCCCCGGTTCCGCGCTCTCGGGCCCTCGGCCGGGCGGTCCCGAGCTCTCCAGGCGCCTTCCCGGTGCTCTCCAGCGCTCGGCCTGCCCTCCTCTGCAGGAGCACCCCCTACACCTCCCCGCCGGCCCCCTTCTCTTCCCGCCGAGCCGCGGCGGCCACGGGGGCCGCAGCAGCAGCAGCAGCAGCAGCGAGAGGAGGAGCCGGGAGGCGGCGGCGGCGGCGTCCCCGGAGCCCATGGCGTACAGTCAGGGAGGCGGCAAGAAGAAAGTCTGCTACTACTACGACGGTGAGTCGGGGCCAGGCCGCGCCCTCCTCAGTCCCCGTGCCGGACCCCCGGGCCTGCGGCCTACTGCGGGGCGCGCCCCGCTCCGGACCCGACGGCGGCTGCCTCGGTCCCGGCCCGCGGCGGGATCCCCGCCGAGCTCTCGCGCCCCTGTCCTAGTCCTCGCCCTCGGAATTCCTGCCCGGCCGGACGACACAAAGCGGCGGCCGTGAGGGCCCCGCCTCCTCCCGCCCCTCCCCCGCCACCCCTACTCCTCTCGAGTCCCCGGAGTCCCGGAGGGGCAGCCGCCGCCTCAGCCTCCCGCCGCGCCCGGGACCCCACGCCCGGGCCGGTGCGGGTTCCAGAGAGCGGGAACGCAGCCCGGCGCGGGCGCCTCCCGCTCGGCTTCTCCAGGAGCTTTGCTCCGACCCTCCCCTTTGTGCGCTGGGTTATTAGAGCGCCACATTCGCGGGTTCCCATGGAGGGGCTGCACTTCCTCCGGAAAGATTAGGGTTTTGCAGGTTCGAGATAGTTTGCTCTGGAGGGAAGTGAGTGGAGGCGGCGGGGAAACGTGCAGCGAGCTGCGGGTTCCCGGCGGTGCAGGAGATACAGCTCCGGCGGGATGCGTCCGGGCCTGCCGCGGTGGGAGGTGGTCCCCACCCACTTCTTTGTGGCTCTTTGTTCGATCCGGAAGTGGACCCTGCCTGCTCTGGAGGTTTGGGTGGTCTTGCTTGGAAGGCAAGGTGTAGGTGTGGAAATCCTGATGTAGCAAAGTTTGAGAAGTAGTGTGTGAGCACTAAGTAACTCGAAATAGGTAAGCGTGAGCTCACATTGCAGTAAATTTAAAAAGATAGTTCATGTAGCTCTGAATCTTCTATCATGAATCACATTAGAGTAGTAACTTCACAGAATTCACAAAGGCTTCACTGTTTGACTCTTCAGAGTTGAAATAAGAAAATTTGTCAGACAAAAGCTAGTCTCAGTGACCTGAAAGTCCTGGCTTGTAAGAAACAGTATAAAACTTTTGATACATTGAAATCTCAATGTCTTGGAGATACGGTAAAGAGCCTTGTGGACTTTGTCTTTGACTTAAAAATGACTATGCTGTCTCCGCATTTGGCCAGGTTTAATCCTTTAAAGCTGAATAGTCATTGTGTAATTTGTTGGAAAAACTAAAATCTCACAGAAAGCTAGGATAAAATACAAATGGTTCGAAAAATGTTTTTGAGAGAATCATGTGTGTGTTATGGAAATTAGAAATTATCCTATGGGGGGGTGGAGAATGGAAGAACGTTCAGTTTCTACACAAATTGTAAGGTATGCTTTCTGTTAGTGGCAAACCCTTGCCTGTGTGTGTGTTTTTTTTTTAATCGAATTGCAAAGTAGCCCTATGGGTAACTGAATGTAAAAATTGTCTTGTTCCTGAAGTTTTGAGTTCTTGTAAAAGCTGGGTGAGAAGGGGAAAGGTGTGCTTAGGCTTGCAGCAGTCCCTCGCTGGCAGTGATGGACTCTGATGGAGTGAGCTACCTGTAACTTGTCAAAAGGTCGAGCCTAGGAACCAGCAGGAGCCCCGGAACAGTGTGTAAGCAGATGCGTGTTTCCGGGCTTAACCTGGGATGACCCTTTGTTGAGAAGAAGGCAGGCAGACACTGGCTCAAGGGACGGGATGCGGGCTTGGGAGGTAGCCTGAGTCCTGTGGTTTTGCCATGATACTTGGAGCTGCTTTACCTGGTGATCAGCTGCTTGGCAATCTCTGGTGAGTTATCTCGTCGCTTGTGGGTCTTGTGTTCCCTAAACTGCAAAAAAAAAAGGAGATGCAAGGAAAGTGACACTTGTACCAAAGAACTGTGAGGCTTTCAGGTATGCAGGGCAACTGACTTGGGAGTGGGTCCTGGCGGTGGTAAAAGCCGAAGCTGGCTGGTTTTAAATTGGTTGGTAAAGAGTACAGAAGAGAGAAAACAGAGGAAGGGAATGAAGTAATAGTAGTTATCCTACCTTTGGCCTTTTTGGAACTGTAGGGCCACTGAGCCTTTTGGCATCTGAGAGTGTTTGCAACCGAGTCTGTGTTCCTCCCAAGGGAAAGATCTTCCAGAGTATTTTCTCTATTCCTTAGACGTACTGTCCCCTTTAGGTCACCAAATGCTTGTCTCAAGTGACCTTCTGGCAGTGAAAGTGCAGTTAATTTCTTTCTTACCTTGACTGTGACTGCTGGCTCTGTGTTTCCAAAGTTTTTAGAGATAACAATCTAAATTTTGGTCGTTCCTTTATATACTAGAAGATATATAAAGTATACTTTATGTACAAGAAGTTTGTAAAATAGGTGGTGATTAAGATACCTTCTGGCCTTAACATGGTGTGATTTTTCTCTGATTAATGAGCCAGCTCTGTTTGGCTCTAATGGCAGTGCTCACCTTTTAAAATTTTATTTAGAGGTGTGGGCTGTGCTTCGTTTTGAATTGGCTTGAGGCAGGCGCATCTAGGGGTCATGAGGTACACAACACAGCAGGGCTGTATTTATGCATAGCTATTTTGTCCCTCCTGTGGTAGGTGCATAATCAAAACAGTACTATTGTCTTCTACTAGATAGGCTCTAGTACGGCTGCCTGAGTTCTTAGCTCGGTGTAAATCCGAATAAGACTGAGGTTTACTGTGCTTAAATCACCTTCTCTTAGAACTCGTTCATCGCCCACTTTGTTGGAATTTCAGGTTACCACAGACTTTCTACTATTGCCTTAAACAAATCACTGTTTTAGTTTTCTTGCGCTCATTTCTGTGGCTTAAATTGTCTCTCCCCGTCAGAATATAAGCTTCATGAGGACAGGGAGTCTCTTTTTCATGTTCATGTTTCCAGCATCTAACTTTGAATTTTGAAGTGTTAATGAATAAATGATTAATTTATAGACAGCATTTCCATATTGCCTGCTTTGTAATTTTTGGAACTGCTCTGAGTTGTAGATAGGTAGGCATTTTGTTTCTTGTTTATGAGACAAAATATTTGACCCAGGTAGATGAATGAAGGTTTATTTGTCTCAGTAGAGATGTCAGTTCGTGTTGTCTGGCTGCAAGACACAACAGCATGGCAGACAGGCATGGCGGAGGGGGCATCAGAAAGGAGAAGCAGTTCATGTCAGGTTAAGTGACAAGTGGTGACACTCTTTCCTGCCCCATGTGTCCTACTCAGGTACCCATAGGGTGGGCCAGTCGCAATCCTAGCATTGCGTGATGAACCGGTGCCTGCTTTCCATCCTTTGTCTCAGCACCACTATCCTAGATCCAGCCTCCTCCTTGAGAGCTTGAGGCTTTGGGGGGGTCCTCTTCATAAAAGGCCTAAGAGTATTCACACTCCTCACCATTTTCCTTCACTACACTCACTGACTTTAACTTAAAGGTCCTAGAAGAGATCAAAACCTGGAATGTTAAGATTGTTTTTTCCTTTTCATAGAATTCCTGTTGCTATAACAAAAAGTATTAGTAAATTGTTCTTTTCCTTAGAAAAAACCTTCAAATGTTGAGAAATCCTTAAAACAGTTGAACTTGGGGAGGTGAATTAGAGAAAGCTAATAGAACTGTAGATGAGATCAGAACTTCTAAAAAGTGCGAGTTTGAGGGCGTTCTGGTTAGTAACTCAATTTCAGTTGCTTCAGGAGATCACTTTAGGTTCAGAAATACCAAATGGGTTTAAAGTTCCTACTGTGTGGCAGATGGACAGAAGCTACTTAAGAAAGGGAAAGATTGTAATTTAGCAGAGAAGGTGAAGTTTGATGGGTAGTCATTCCCAGAAGGAAAGAAGGCCTGGAGAGCGGACTAATCATAAACAGAGTTTTCTAGGAAGATACTTGGGACTGTGGCAGGTAGGTAGAGCTTGACGTGCCAAGAAGAAGATGGGGGACTTGGGGTGCATAGCTGGACACTAAAGGGTGAGATCATATATGACCTTCTGATGAAGTTGACTTTTCTTTTTTTAACTGGGGATTTAACCCAGGGCCTTGCATAGAACTCTCCTCTTTTCAGGCCTTTTCTTTTCTTTTTCTTTTTTTCTTTTTTTTTTTTTTTTTTTCTCTTTTTTGCGAGCAGATTCCCCTAGAGGCAGTATTGTCCAAGCCAGAGTCTCACTATGTAGTTTGGGCTGGCCTTGAACTCACTGTGTAGCCCAGGCTGTCCTTAAACTTGCAGTGATCTTCCTGCTTCAGCCTCCAGAGTGCTGGGATTATAGGTGTGCACCACCATGTCCTGCTCCCTTAAAATGTATTGGTTGTGTTTTGGATAGAAATAAAAACATTTGAGAGAGATTTGGAGAGTAAAATCAATGCGCTGATTGATAGATTGAAAATGAAAATGGGGCTGGAGACGTTTGTTAAAGAGTAGAGAATGACTCCTGAATTTCTGAATTGAGCAGTTCAAGTGAGTTTTGGTACCACGTGCTTAGATTGTGAAGACTAAAAGGAGATTTGTTTTGAACATCTTATATTCAGAATTTTTATTTAGTTAGGATGAAAAGTGTTTCCTCTGTGACCCCAGAACACAGCAGGAAGAGCCTGGTTACAGAAGCTTAGATTCATGCACTCATATAGTGGCTGCTGAAATATAGTCCTGAGGCTGTAAAAGGCATCCATAAAGGTCCTGAATGCACCCCAGAAAAGTTTAGGGCACAGCTATCGCTGTGCACCTGGCACCTGGAATATTGGGTGAATATTGACAAGCGGTAGGCTCTTGATCCAGTATGAACTTGAGAAAACCCTAAGATTAAAAAGACTGGCAAGTAAGAGAACTGGGATAAAGTAGAATCCAGAAGATCGGTGTAATGGGAACCCACTCTGTAAGGAGGATTGGACCATTTGTGTTAAAATCCAACACTATGGTAATACAGCAATTTTTCTTTCTTTTTTTCTTTTTTTTTTTTTTTACAGTTTTACAGTCTGCTTCTTTCAAGGGTAGAGGTACATTTCACAGTGCTGAAATCCAGAATGATAGGAAAATTACAAACTTTTTTGTAACTCAAAAGCATAACCTGAATTAAGACAACACGATTTATGTAACATAATTGCCTTTCACAAAATCTGAGTCTCAAAATTTGAAGCATACCTGGTTCCAAAACCCTGGAAAGAGATTGGGGCTTTTGGCCAAGTCCATCCAACAGCTTCTAGACTCGTGAGAGATTATTATTAATATGTTGTATATGAATTCTTAATGATAATTTCACAATGGCAACTAAAAGTTTGCTGTTTGAGAATTTTTGAGCCAATTTTTCTGGATTTTCATTTGATATTTCGGTGAAAATAAGGTAACATTTAAAATGCCCAGATTCCATTACTGTGATCTCTTAGATGAATGTGAACCATGGTCCATAGAACTAAGGAAGGACATTTCACCTGATTCGGTAAGTTCCCATGAAGAGGCATCTCGGGAATAAGTATGGCATTCAGCAAAAGTTCCAGAAGGTTCTTTCGTAATTCACTTGCATTCTGCAGGCCTTCTTGTGATAGTCCGTGTGCCATTTAGTGTCTGTATGTGCATTTTGGTGGGGCTAGGGTCTCTGAATTGTGGCTGAGTACTGAAAGCTACCTATGCTACTATTTGAGGCTCCCTTTTGCAACAAGTGGGTTACTTTGATGAGTTAAGTCACTTGTTTATTTTACTTGTTTGCTTTAAGCTGTGATAAAACATTTACATGCCATGTCATGTTTTCCTCCTTACCCTTGCGCCTGCGTTTGCTTTATCCTGACCACAAGTGTTACCACTTCTCCACTATCTGCTGCTTACAAGAGCACTGCTGTAGTCAGGATTGTGAGGAGAATTAGAATCGGGGCATGGAGTTAATAATACTGCTTATGTGATGGTCACCTAGAGTTAACACAAGAAAGTGCAGGAAATCTATCCATAGCAACAAAGACAGAATATTCAGTCAAGGGCCTGAGTCCCACAGCAATGTCCTGTATGAGTCCAAATGAAGACCTAGAGCCCATGAGAAGGACTCACACCAGTCTCTTATAAATCCATGCTGGGAGGGCCCAAAGGTCAGCGGTGGAAGCCAGAAAGTCATGCCAGCGGGGGGAAGGAGCTGTGCTGGTGGGTTGAGGGTTCTATGCTGGAGCCGAGAAGTGACACTCACAACAGATTCAGGGCTGTCCTGAAAAGCACCACAGCCATCCTCAGCGACAAGGAGGCCCCAAGCTCCTCTGACCATAAGCACAGTTGAGTACATGCCAGAAAGCTACCGTGAGTAGTTTATCTTGGAGATTAAACAGCACACGTCTTCTCCTCTGGAGCTAAGAGGCCATGCTCAATGTGCCGACCAGAGCTTCTCCAGGAGAACCAATGGCTAAAACAGCAACACGTAGGAGAGCCCACAGTGCCACAACGCCTCAACGCTGTTACGCCTTGTCTTTCTCCATGTCTCTGTTTAAGTTGGCAGCTTTCCTCAGGTGGAACATCTATGCTCAGCGCCGTGCTGATGAATTCACTGGCATTCAGTTGACCACCAGTTTTTTATCCATCATGTGTCCCTGCTAGGTTTGAGGTAGCCTTTTTATTTGCTAGCTGTGTGACTTTGGCATTGCCACCTTGACCAGTTTACATCTCGCCTCTCTCTGCAGTTATAAATAGGAATGATGGTAATACTGTCTGCAGTATAGAATTGTTGAAAAGATTAGCAAACTCTACTTGGAACAGCACTGTCTGGTAAATACCGCCCCTCCCCGCCCGCCTTCTTTTTACGTTGGGAGCTGTGGCTTGCATTGGCTTCTCCATGCCTGCTGATGAGCGTGATTTTGAGATGTGGTAGATGCTGGAGACACTTCATCTTGGTAACCCTTACGCAGAAGCAGAAGAAACTTTAGTCTTACTCTAGTGATCTTCCTTCACAGTGCTGATGTACAACTAATACACTTCACATTAGCTTAGGCATGTGGCACTTGGTAGCTCTTAACAATTGCCTTACCTGACAACCCATGGTAAGAACAAGCTGCTTTTTAGGAACTGGGCAGAGCCTTATGACTGACCTTCTTTGGCAGGCACTTTGTTCTTTTTATTTATAGTTGGTCGGGACACAAAGGAGTGTGGCATAGCCCCAGAGCCCTGCTGTGTGGCTTTTCTGCAGTCTTAATTTTGTTGTTGGCCCCTGCCTTGAAAAACTTGTTCTTCTAAATGGCCTTGTGTGCAGGAATTGTTTACAGAAGAGCTCTTAAATTGAAATACCCTGGATCCAGGCAACTCCAGGAAGCCTCTTGTGAGCCCATGACGCTTCTGTGAGACATCTAGATACAAAAGCATATTAAAGTGAATGTCCACTCTGGACTGCTGTCAGATGTACAAAAATGAGAGGGAGGGAGGGAGGGACCGAGGATTTTAGCTCAGTGGCGTAAGCACCTGCCTGGCAGGCACAAGGTAATGATTTCGATCCTTGGAACCAAAAAAAAAAAAAAAAAGTTTGATGGGGTTTGATTGCCAAACATAGCAAAGTCTTGAAAAATTTATTAATCTTGAAGGTGGATAAGTGGCATTCTTTATCTTAATTTTTATTGTATAAATTATTGAAATGATAGACTTTAAAACCATTAAAATCAGTTTGACTAGCTGATTTTGGGAGTTGTTTAAGCTCTGGGATCAGTAGTAAAGTAACTTCTAGTTTAATAAATATATTGCATTAGAAAAACATTTAAGAGACTTTCTTATGTTACTTGTTATAGTAAGCGTCAGAACTTTTAACTCAGGAATACTGATTTTATTGGAATTTGGTCGACAAAAATCTGTGATTTTGGTTTGGCTTATTTTGAAATCTTGTGTGGAAGTGTTACTGTCCTGCTAGAGACAGGCTAGGAATTTCAGCTGCTCAGTCTTGAAGCACGAGCATCCCTTATCCTTATGAGGAGTGTCATGTGTGTGCCTAGGACAGAGGTGCACTTTCTTAGGATGCAGATCCCTGTCACTGAGACATCTTCAACAGCTCAGGACCCAGACTCCAAGCACTCCCACCCTCACAGTGCTAACTGCAAAGGACTTAGTACTTAAGTAGATGCTGAAAAAATTCTAAGTTGTACTTAAAAATGCAGACATGGAAAATTTGCCTTAAACATCTGAAAATTTGCTAGAAATTACTAAAGCTGTAACTGTAAAGGTTAAAAAACTGAAGGAAAAGTTGAAAACTACACATCAAAATATTTTAATCTACACATAATAAAGTAATGAGAGTCATCAGCATGTAAAAAGTACACTGTATCTTTGGCTTTTAATATAGATTGAAAGCTGCAGAAACAGTTTGAAATCGTTATAAAATTGTTCATTAAGTGATGACTGTCTCCTAGTGTTGGATATATATGAGAACTCAAGTGGTTTTTATGATTTTCTTTTCTGTACTATTTAGTTTATATGTTTTCTTTTTAGGTGATATTGGAAATTACTACTATGGACAAGGTCATCCCATGAAACCACACAGAATCCGCATGACTCATAACTTACTGTTAAATTATGGTTTATACAGAAAAATGGAAATATATGTGAGTATGCCTTACGGTGAATACTTAGTGCTTTTTTTTTTTTAACTAGTACTGTTAAACTTTATTATTTACCTTCGAGGAGGGTGTTTACCGGGTGAAAAGGTTGGAAGGAGAATTCCCTCTACCCCAGGCTTTCATATTTCCAGAGACAACTCAGAAATAGGATGTTATTTTTGTTAGCATAATGTTAAACTGTCTTGCTGCTAAGGACTTGACCTAGGCTTTTAGTAAAACAATTTATGTAGTTGTGCAGTTGATCTCACAAATATTTATTGGGCACATAATGTATGTGAAACACCCTTAAAAGCTAGATAAAGCACAGATACTTTGTAACATATGACAGCTACCTTACATGTTTTTGTAGATAATGACAGATAAATAAATAGGTAAAACAGTAATTCTTAATGTACTTGGGGAGAGAAGCTTTAGGGAGGCGTGTCATAAATGCAATCATCCTCTCCAGAAGCGGAAGTTAGAACACCTAAAGGAAGAGGGAGGAGAGGATGAGTAGAGAGTGGGGTGCAGAGGGCTCCTCCTTCCCGGAGCCCTGATGAAGTCGGGGAGTAGATGAGTAGAGAGTGGGGTGCAGAGGGCTCCTCCTTCCCGGAGCCCTGATGAAGTCGAGGAGGGCAGAGCGGGCAGTTTTTGTGGCTGGGAGCTGGAAGGAAGAGCCTGTAACCCAGGTTCTGACACCCCATGACTTGGGACTGGGCCTGGGAGCTCGCCGTTGATGATAGCCCTGGCTCCCCTTTAAGGGAGCTGGTTTGGTGCTGGTCACTTTTTCCTGAAACACACAGCACACATACCCTGGGTTCGCTTGGAATTTACCGTGTTCCAGGGGACCTCGGCCCTTCAGGGGCTGATCCCTAGGAACCGCGGTACAGCTCCTTGTAACCTGGGTTTTCTCCACAGAGGCCCCACAAGGCCACAGCCGAGGAAATGACGAAGTACCACAGTGACGAGTACATCAAGTTCCTGCGGTCCATACGGCCCGACAACATGTCTGAGTACAGTAAGCAGATGCAGAGATGTACGTGCCCGGGGGTGCACCCATGTCGGCAACCTGCGCGGGGCTTCGGGGTCTTATCAGTGGAGTGATTCCCCTAGGGGTTTCTGGTGGTTTAAAGTGTCGTGGTCATTCATTTGGAAGATAGTGTGACCATACCAAGTGTACCATTTCTTTCTTTCTTTTTTTTTTTTTTTTTCTTTTTTTTTCTTTTTTGGTACCAGAAATTGAACTCACGACTGCCTGCTTGCAAGGCAGGCACTTATGCCGCTGAGCTAAATCCCCAGCCCCTAGTGTACCATTTCTTAAAAACCTGATGAAGCTAGGTGTGGTGGTAGGTTGGGGCAGCAGGATCACTGAGTTCGAGGCCAGTCTGGGCTACCTGCCGTGACTGTGTCACCGGTCACAGCCTAACCAGAGGGAAGCCTGTGGGGGTGGGTAGGGAGACCTCATCCTCTCACTTCCCGCCCAAGAGCAGCCTGGTGCACACTTCTTGCATTACATGTTTGTGTTTAACTTACACTCGAGTACGTATATTTTCCCCTTTGTTGGTATTAGTGATTCTTTTGATTTTTCTCTTCTGTCCAGTGTTCCCTTTAATAGGTTAACATATTTTTTTAGCGAATATGTTTGGAACACGGTAGCTCCTAAAAGTCTTTTGTTTGTTTCCTGAGACAAGGTGTTACTGTGTAATTCAGGCTGGCTTTGAACTCACTGTGTCTTTCAGCCTGGCTCTGAACGCCTGATGATCCTGCCTCAGGATCTGCTGAGATAGATAACAGGCATGTGTCAGCAGGCCTGGCCACAGTCTCTCTTTTTTTTAAAGCTTTCATAGCCAAGTTTGTTCTCATTGTTCTGTTTTGTTTCAGCATGACATTTGAATCCAGCGCCTTGTCCTTGGCTACATCCCTAACCCCTTTTATTTCTTTTGTGGCAGCGTTTTTAAGTCACTTAAGTTGCTCAAGGGTGGCCTCAGGGTTAAATTTCAGTGTTTCCTGCCTCTGCCTCCAGAGTGCTGGGATTTTCAGCGTTCCCCATCATGCCTGCCAGCCCCTGAGGGTCTTAGTAGACCTGAGTGGTGACTGCCGGAGGTGTAATTACTAGGTACCTCATAGGCCATAGGACTGTACTGATTCACATTTCTGCCATGTGCCACAGCAGTAATGTAAGACAGACGCTGTCTTTTCCCCGTGGATTCAGACTTCAGAGGCTGCCTGGGCAGCTTTGGGGGAATGAATTAAATAGGCTTGATTTAAAATCTGCAAAATGCTGAGTTGTATTGAATGGCACTGAGCAATAAGAAACTAAAAATCTACCCTGCGGAGACCTTCTAACTCACGAGCGTACAGTGACCCTGACTTTGAAGAGGTTGTTGGTGGAGGCATGGCGATTCCACGAGAATGGGGTATACACAATCCCTGTTCCCGTTTCTCTCAGTGCTGCAGAGTCAGATGTGTCTGGATGTGTCGTGTACCTGGAGGAGGTACTGCTTCCTTGTTTTGAGCCCTCTCCTCTGGTATCTTGGCTCCAGTGAACCGGATCAGCCCAACCACCGATGTAGCCCAGTAGCTGCTACATGTTCTAAATACCCAATAAAGTACATTTCAAGGCTGTGGACACTGTGTGTATTTGAGGACTGTCAAGTGACAAGAAGTTGGAGTTAATTTTTTAGAATATTGGTTAATTGTTGGATATTAAGCCTACGTTTTATTATACAAAAGCAAAGACTTTATGATGTGAAATGTATTTTTATTAGAACAGAGGCATTTCGTAATGGTTAGCATAAGATTTGATGATAAGATTTGGTAGTGTTTCACAAAAATACTATGGATAAAATTGTGACTTTTTAAATTTTATTTTATTTTTTGGGGGGTACCAGGATCAAACTCACAACCTTGCACTTGCCAGGCAGGCACTTATGCCACTGAGCTAAATCCCTGGCTCCATGAATTATATTTTAAATTTTCAATTTTTAGATTATGACTGCAGATTATAATTGTGTCAAATAAAAGTTTTGTAGAAAAAGTTCTGTATGAAACAGAACAGTAACTTTCTTAATAGTTTGAAATTAATCAAATTTATTCCACAGTTAATGTCGGGGAAGATTGTCCAGTGTTTGATGGACTCTTTGAATTTTGTCAGCTCTCCACTGGTGGCTCAGTTGGTAAGATCCTAGATTTAAAATATGTTCTAAATATACTTACGTGTTCTTTAGGTTAAAGTAATTTAGTGGTGGTAGATTTTGATAACAAAAAGGAATCCATAATTATGCTTGTCATAAGAGTATTGTGTTGGTCAGCCTTCTGTTACTGTAATAGAATATGTAAGATAATCAGCTTATGAAAAGGGAAGGTTTATTGTGACCTAGCAGTTTTGGAGGTGTCAGTCACCACTTGGTCCTGTTGCTTTGGGCATCTAGTGGTACTCACGATGGGAGCATATCGAGAGGGCACCTGTCCATTGGATGGCTGAGTGGGGAGAAGAGATTGTTTTATTCTAGATGTTTCATAAATACTTGCTCCTCTTTCAACTTCTTAGCTGGAGCTGTGAAATTGAACCGGCAGCAGACTGATATGGCTGTTAATTGGGCTGGTGGATTACATCACGCGAAAAAGTCAGAAGCCTCAGGATTCTGCTATGTTAATGATATCGTGCTTGCCATCCTCGAGTTACTAAAGTAAGTTAGTTTGCAGTGATCCTTTTCTGTGGTAAGGGTTTTAATTAAGGTGCACGAAGACTTACACCCTTCTGGAAGTGCCACATAGAGCACACGCAGGCGGCCTACGTGGCTGTGCTGTGAGCTCACTGCCAGGGGCTGAGTCTCCACGTGGCCTTCCTCACACGCTGGAACAGGGTTCAGTTCCTACAGTCATTATTAGTTATAGCACATTAGCAGATTCTGCTTTAGATTTTATACTTAATTAGTACTTTCTCAGCATTGAAAATTTTCTTATGTTCTTCCATGCACATTATCCCTAGAGGCTAATTTTTGTGTTTGTTTGTGTTTTTTGAGATAGGGTCTCTCTATGCAGTTCAGGCTGGCCCTGAACGCACAGCCATCCTCCTGTCTCAGCCTCCCAAATGTTAGGCTGACAGGTGTAAGCTACTACACCCAGTTTGAGTCACTTGAAACTTGGTAATGACCTGTTAAATAGTACCCGAGTTGTGTCAGTTTAACATCTTGCTGACTAATCCAGAGCTAAGGAAAGCATATCAGATAATTTTTTTCTGATTATTATTTGTTCCATTTCTTCACTTCTGAGCAAGTTCTGAATATATTTCTTGAGCTAGTAAACGATTTAATTTCTTGACTTAGTACATAGTTTTCCTTGTTTGTCCATCATATGAGCCACTGAGGAACATAACTTTGATACCAGCTTCTTTTTATTTTGTGAAGACACAGATAACAGTGTTTTCAGTTTTCTGGATCTTCTAACGTTTTACAAGTTGAGACTATTACGGGTGTCCAGTCTGGTAAATAAATGAGCTTACGTCGTATTCTCTTGGTGCAGTTGCGGTATCACTGCATCCTCTGACGGTTGAAAAATGACCCTCACGATACTGTGCTTTACCAGGGTGACGTCTGAACTACGTTCCGCTTTGTTTGCGCGCAAGTGTCACTAGACCGTGTCATGACACGTGGTAGTGAGTGTTTCCTGCACTGCTGCTCTTGAGTTCCACTGCACCACTCTGGCTGGTAGCGCCCCCAACATGGAGATGTGTGCTCCCTGCACTCTGGTGACAGCCCTCAGGCTCTGTCAGCACAGAAGCCCAACAATGCATAGACAGACGAGGTGCCGGTGTTTCAGCAGAGCGTAGATGGTGTTGGAAATTCTTTCTCATTCATTAAGTACTTACTGTTCATTTTCTCCTGTTCTAGGAACTGAACCCAAGATTGCACACTAAGCTGCTTCCCCAGCCCTGTTTGTTTATTGGTTTATTCTTTCTCATTCATTCATTTGAAACAGGGTTTTACCACATAATCCTGGCTGGCCTTGAGCTCTAATTTTATTTTTCATCCATTTAAAACTGAAAAGGTGAAACCTATTCTAAAATCACAGCCACAAATAAGATAGCATTTGGCCTACAGCCACGCTTTGCCAACCCCATTTGTTGTGCTGAAGACTTACCCACAGTGTTTAAAGGAGCAATCTAGAGTACAGTATTGCCTTAGCTAACCCATAGGAACGTGTGTTGGGTTTTAAAGCATGTGTAAGAGGACAGGTTTCACAGAAGGCAAACACGTTTTCTCGGGTAGAGCTGAGAGTTGGACCTCTCAAGGTGACACATGAGTGGCCCCCTCAGCTGGAAGAGAAAATTGAGAGCGTCCTCACTGGATCAGCCAGGGTTCTGCGGATTCTGACATCATCAGCACAAACAAAATGCGAAAACCCAGCAACAAAGCAAGCTGGGTGGATGTGGGACCTACCTGGGAGCCTGGCTGGTCCTGCTCAGTGGCTGCCGCCTCACAGCGAGGGCACTTAAACGTGTGCCCTGGCTTTGCTGAGAAGGCGAGTAGCTTGGCAGCTTAGCAGCGCTGGTTAGCAACTTCTCATTCGTTGGGTGCTGGGGGGGGGTGGTATTTGGCTTGTCTGAAGGTAGTGTATTGTGAATGGGTTCTTTGTGGTGGTCCTAGAAATTGTGACACTTGAGAAAATTTTAAATTGAGAAAGAAGTACGTTTTCTGAATTTGTGGTGGTGGTTCCTGTCTTTAAACCTCTACAAATAAATACAAACTGTGGCTTTGTTTTCAGGTATCATCAGAGAGTCTTGTACATTGACATAGATATCCATCATGGTGATGGGGTTGAAGAAGCTTTTTATACAACAGATCGCGTGATGACTGTTTCCTTCCATAAGTATGGGGAGTACTTCCCTGGCACAGGAGACCTGAGGGTAAGACGAGCTTGTTCTTTCCATCTGGAATTTATTTTGATGACAGTATATGCAGATATTAGTGGGAATTTCAAAGTAAGTGTCCATGGGCAGGTAGCCTTTTTTTCACGGTGAGTACCCAAAGCCACCTGGGCAAGGCCTGTAGTGCTGTTTGCAGAGATCAGTAGAGTGAGGTCTGTCTGGATTCTTCTGCTGTCCTCCTTTTCATGTCATCTTGACTTAATCTCTTGTCTTTGTCTTCGAGAAGACCATGCCTTAGCATTGCTTCTATGTTAGATTTTCATTACCTCTTTTCATTTGATTTTGTATCTTGTAATGAAAATCACTTTTAAATCCTGTAAATTACTTTGAACCACACCACATACATAATGAAGTTTATTGAGAGACTTAATTGCTGAGGGCTTTTTGTTTGCTTGGTTTTGTTTGCAATAGGGTCTTTCTACATGGTTCGGGCTGCCTCAAACTTGGGATTACCCTTCTGCCTCTGTCTCCCAAACGTTGATATTATAGGTGTTTGCCATAGTGCCCAAGTATAACTGTTGTTTTTAACTTACACCGGATTGAATGAAGAGTTTGCCTGGTGTGGCACTGAGCATTAGCTCTAAACTATCTTGTCACATATGTTACTTTGCAGGTGATGGTGTGTTCTTGCAATTTAGTTACCAGCGTGTTCAAAGAGTAGCCTTGGTCTTCCAAAGTAGAAGATCTTCTTGATCCTCTATTTGACCACCAAGTGGCAGTCATAGTAAACTTTTGCAGTAAGAGTTATGGTTAAACTTTTCCTAATTTATAAATGGGTAACAATTTGGATGCTGAGTATTTTGGCTTATGAAACAATAGATCCATAATTTCAGGTTTTGGGTCCCATTAGCTCCTTCAGCGTCTTCCTTTTCTCTTGATTTACTCTTGTAGACCAATGGTCCTCAGAGTGGTTCCTAATGAGCACAGTAAGACCAGTGGGCGTCCAGCAGGAAGCGCAGTTCTCAGCCCCAGGAGCAGGTGTTTGTGAACCGCAGCCATTGTGTCCCAGTGGGAATCAAACAAGCCTTCCTGTATTGGGGCTTTTTTGCAGAATTCCTGTGTATCTTTGAGTGTTGCATAGTTTAATAAGCATTTTCTTTTTTGCCTATTCATTTTAAAACTGAAAAGAAAGCTACTCTGAGCTTCCTTCATTCCTAAAACTCTTGGTGCTTTAATCACTCTGGATGGAAGAAGGAAATAAAGATGTGATCACATAGCAGTTGCAAGGAAAGGAGAAAGTAGTAGAGGTTCGCTCATTGGGGATAGCTTTCAGGGCTGAGCCTTCAGCCGTTACTTAGGGTAGGAAGAGCTGCTCTGAAGTCCCTAGGTCAAAGTGTGCAGTGTTTCAGCTGGGACGAGGTCACATTGATAGAATTAGTGTTTAGTTAGGCGTGGAGATGTAGATTCCTTAAGAAAAGCTGTGGAAGGAGCTGGTGTAATCTGATTTCTTTCTCTTCGTTGGAAGTCGGGTCATGGGTGAAGGTGCGCTGTGCTTCTGTACAAGTGGATTTGAGCTAACCCATTCCCTGAGAGATTCTGGACAGTTCACACAGATGTTATAACCCGGAGGAGCAGCACCCTCGGACAGCACTTAGATCCCATGGGAGTGCACGCTTCTAGTCCTTTGATGTTGTGTTGGCACCTTCTTTTGTAGAAATGTCCTCACTGAACCAGTGTTCTCGGGGTGTGTATATACACTCACATCACAGATACAGATACATAAACACAGGCATAGCATATACAAGTGGGTACAGATACTACTGTGTGTGTCTAGAATACAAGTCCTTCTGTCCTTTGCGTCTTTGGAAGGGTGTTAAATGTCTACACCAGTACTCAACAGGTAGAAACAAAATGTATTTCAAGTGTAATTGAAGAGTATGTGTGACGCTTTAACTTCAAGAGCTGGGCATGGTGGTGCATTTGTGAATTCCCAGACTCGGTGGCTGAGGCAGGAGGATGTCTGTGAGTTTAAGGCCAGCCTGAACTACACGGCAAGGCCCTGTCTCAAAAAACCCTGCATTCTGGGCTTTGGGTCGTAAACTCTTACCACATGTGGGCCCCGCAGATTCTGTGTTAGAGACCGTTGTCCTGATAAATCTCTCCTGCAGGCTTCAGTCTGCCTCCTTGTATCTTCTGCATAGGAGACCCTTGGGTGGTATAATGTAATATTTCCTTTAGCTGTTTTTATTAAATTTCTTCACTCTTAAAGACTGTCAGTCTTTTAAAAAACATGTAAATATGTCAGGTTTTATTGTGAAACATTCTCTAAAATCCACTTACGCATTTTAGGATATTGGTGCTGGAAAGGGCAAATACTACGCTGTCAACTTTCCAATGAGAGACGGAATAGACGATGAGTCCTACGGGCAGATATTTAAGCCTGTGAGTATTCCGTGTGTAAAGGGAAGTCACATTGTGCAGGGTTACTGAGATGCTGATGCTGATTGTTGTTTTGTGTGTAGATTATCTCGAAAGTGATGGAGATGTATCAGCCTAGCGCGGTGGTTTTGCAGTGTGGTGCAGACTCTCTATCTGGCGACAGGCTTGGGTGCTTCAACCTCACAGTCAAAGGTAAGCGGGGTACAGGGCAGCATCCCAGAAAGCAGAAGGGGTTTGTCTCCCCCAGAACTGCCTTGAAAAGGTCTCCACAGTTCCTTGCCTGCTGCTGTGATACCAGACTCTGCCTTCCGCTGTGCTAGCTTTTTGTCTGATGCATGTGTGTGACTGCACTTAGCGTGGTTATGCGGTTAGGTACTGTTTTATTTTGCACACATACACATGTGCACATGAAAAGTTCCAGTAAGGCTTGTTGTCTTCCTGATTGAGGCAACTGTCTGCCGTGTTTCATTGATCCTCCTGGTCTTCACCTTCACCAGGCAACACACACACTTGGCTGTGTAATTTATCTTTTAGTTTGAACTCTGTATATGAACTTTCCATTATGGAAGAAGGGATTTACCTCTTCTTAAAACTTTGTTCCCAGCACATATGCGACATTCCCACATTTCGTTTCCCCTGTCAGAATTTTGATTGTGTTGTGCATTGCTTACAGTAGAAGCAACAGCATCTTTCAGTGAACCCCGTTTTTCTACTGTGTACAATTCATTTTTGTGGAGTTTTACATTAACTTAGTTTTCTTGTCCCCTATTACCAAACTACCAGCGTTTGGGGTGACAGAAAAGTAAATGTCATTGGTTTACCTGCAGGGTGTGTTTGGAAATTGATAAGTTGAGCTTTTTGTATATCCTTAAAAATATTCAACTAGTTTACATTTATTATGAGAAACCCAGGTTTTTCTAAAGGAATAACATTTTCAGTGCAGTACTGAAGCATTTGGAAATGCCTAGTACACAGTTAGCTGAGGAGCACGTTTAAATAAACTCATAGGACAGTGTGGTTTTAGGTCAGTCACCGTGTTACTGTGTTTTCATGACTAAGATGTTAATGTAGGCTTGTTTTTAATTGGTATATTATCCCATCGTGATAAAGAAGTGGGTTCTGGGTGGCAGTTTTGACACTTGGGCTCTAAAAGGTTTGCCATCACTGTTGAGATGATTAGTTTCTTTCTAAATATTGATTTTTTTCTAAATATTCTTCAATATTTATGACTTTGTAATGGAAGAAATCTTTTGGTGACTCAGTTATGTACCTACATGATAAAAATACCAATAAATTACTGGTGGCTTGTAAATGGTTACTGAACTGACATTTGTTCATAGAAAATACTTGGTTTTGTAATTCATCTTTACTTTGAGCCCTGTATATGAATATTAATAATCCTTGATAACAAAATTATTTAATACTACTGCTAAAGTAATGTCAAGCTTTGTCTTACAACCTTCATAGTTCTTCCATAGTTCTATACATGTCTTTAGGGGAAGCGGAAATGGAACTTTGAGATTATGTCTCAGTATAACTTCCCTCCCCCTGAAACCTGGGCCACAAGCCTTTCTATCTGAATAAAAATGTGTGTACATACTTTAATTCTTTTAGTGCATGTAGTACATGGTCATCTTAATCTTTTTTATATACTCCTACGCTCCTTCCCTTCTGCCTCGGCCCCTAAATTCTCTTTGCAGTATAATCACATGGTAGTTACCCAGATGCTCTTTGTCTCAGGTCACGCTAAGTGTGTAGAAGTTGTGAAAACTTTCAACTTGCCGTTGTTGATGCTCGGGGGAGGCGGGTACACCATCCGCAATGTGGCTCGGTGTTGGACCTACGAGACCGCAGTGGCTCTGGATTGTGAGATTCCTAATGGTAAGTGTCCGTTTTACAGTGTCTTGCTTACCTTTCTCTCGTGCTGAGACAAAGTACCTGGCAGCTGGCTCCAAGGCAGGTGGCTTGGCTGAGGGCGGCCACAAACTGTGAGCAGATAGGGCAGAAGGGAGAACAGCAGGCCTCCTTCCCTTCCCACCCCGTCTTGTATGCCGATCCCCGCGCTGCCGACGTCTCCTCACAGACACTAGACCCAGCCATGGCCATGACTGCGTGAGGCTTGGTGGGAGGCACCCAGCACAAACCCCAACACACAGTGTTCACGCTGAAGCAGACAGATGAGTAGAGTGGGTTCAGAGCAGATAGATTCCAAAGCGTGGAAGCAGGAATGCCTTCGCTTTGTGCTTATTTTTAACCATTGTCTTTGGAAATGCTTCCCTACCTGTAACTGTTCTACCGTTCACAGAGTTGCCATATAATGACTATTTTGAGTATTTTGGACCGGACTTCAAACTGCATATCAGCCCTTCAAACATGACAAACCAGAACACCCCGGAATACATGGAAAAGATAAAGTAAGCAGCCATTGAATGGCGCTTTGCTCATTTCATCCTGGCAGAGCTTTGGAAGGCTTGATGGGCATGTGGAGTGCGGGTCCTTAGCTTTATACGTTGGTTACTTCCTTTGTCCTTCTCAGAAGGTTCTGAAGCCCTAAGATTATTGATCGCTGGCAGCAAGATAGGACCCTCGCATATCAACAATAGTTTCACTTTTACCAGTTGAAACACAGTTTTAAAAGGCAGAGGGCACTGTAAAATTTACATCAAAGTGAGTGCTCACTTGGTTTATGCAGAACATTCCCCAGGGAGGGTGTGCGTCCTCCCAGCCCTAGACTAGCACTGCGACCCTGGGCAGGTCCCCAGCCGTGGTGTTGTGTTTCCTGTCAGAACAGGAGATAACATGGTGTCTGTACTGTAGGTTCTGTAGTTGAATTAATTAATACATGGAGTTTTAGTGTTTAGTGGACATTTAATTTGTAGATTTAAGTTAGGTAAAAGAAGTTTCTTGCTTCCTGTTTCCTCTTACACGTAAGAGGAACTTGAAATACACAGAGTTTTGTCTGACAAGGTTGTGTCTGTGGTTCAGGCAGCGCTTGTTTGAAAATCTGCGCATGTTACCTCATGCTCCCGGGGTCCAGATGCAGGCTATCCCGGAAGATGCAGTTCATGAGGACAGCGGAGACGAAGACGGCGAGGACCCAGACAAGAGGATTTCCAGTAAGGCCCTGCCGCCGCGCTGTGCTGTCATGTTTTTCCATTTTCCTGAAACAACCCCTCGGGCCCCCGTGACCCCACAGTGGCCCTGGGGGGCATGTTTTATACACACTTTATTATAATTTTCTCCATCTTTTGACCTTAGGTAGTATGAACTTCCTGATATCTTAAGCCTGATTCAAGCATCAGTAGTTTTTTTTTTTTTTTTTTTTTTTTTTTTGGTCTTTTTTTCCTTTTTATCGGTACCGGAGATTGAACTCATGACTGCCTGCTTGCAAGGCAGACGCTTATGCTGCTGAGCTAAATCCCCAGCCCACATCAGTAGTTTCTTTATGTGACTCTCCGCAAGCCTTGGGAAACGAGCCACTTCGTTACATTTGGGGATCAATTGGGAAGCGTCCCATTTGCTCTGTGTAGGAAGAGTTACATAGCATCAGATACTTTCTGTCTTGAGTTTATAGCCTCCCACGAAATGTAATGAGATTGTTGGATTTGTAGCATAGATAATCTAACGTGTTCAGTATCACCATTTTTGTGTAGTCTACTTCTCAGCTCTAAGATAAAAGAAATGTCTTTTAGGTATAACATTATTCCCACCTCCTACTTAGAAAAAGTTTTGTCCTTCTACCTTAAAACAATCTGTCCCCAAATGTTTGCTTGTTTCTTTCTTGTGGTGCTGGGGATCGAACTCCCAACCTCACACTTGCCAGGCAGGGGCTTGTGCCGCTGAGCTAAGTCCCCACCACTGCCCCCTGCAGTGTTTCTAATTTTAACCTTTGGGGAGGGTTCTTCACAGTTGACAGCTAAGTTTTCGGTAGTGAGCAAACCATTTATGAACCGAGAGCTTTTAACCGCAGTAGTGAAGCGCGTGGTGTGGCTGGAAGCCCGGGGCTGTTTGCACCAACACTCACGGTCCCTTCTTGTCAGTTCGTGCGTCCGACAAGCGGATAGCCTGTGACGAGGAGTTCTCAGACTCGGAGGACGAAGGGGAAGGAGGCCGGAGGAATGTGGCTGATCATAAGAAAGGAGCCAAGAAAGCTAGAATCGAAGAGGACAAGAAGGAAGCAGAAGACAAAAAAGCAGGTCAGATCCGTGTTTTTGTAAGTGTTCTCATTGCGTGTGTTTGAACCTGAGAGCTGCGGGACCCTGCTGCGAGCCCTGACACACCTACCTGCACAGCACCAGGGAGTGGAGGTGGACAGGGTGACTTGTGTTTTGTTTATGAATGTGATGCTTAACCTTTAAATGGCTTTCATGTGAAGCTAAGTGTAGCTACCCACACTCGCTTTTATAATGTAGAAAACTTCACTGTTTTCTCTTAGCGAAAGATGGAGTTTTGTGAGCCCTGTTTCGGGTGAAGACTGTGGAGAAAGGTGCAGAGTCCTGAGGCCAGGGCCGGCCCGCAGCCGGCAGCCGGACCCGGGGCGTTTAGCTCGACCCCTAATAAACAGATTGTGTTACCATACTCACTGACAGTGAGGTTGGAGGCCAGCCTTTAACACATGTGTTTAAATGAAACACATGCATCTTCTACTGCAAAATGGGCTTTCACCTTTCTTTACTCTTTGATTTTAGATGTAAAAGAAGAAGATAAATCGAAGGACAATAGTGGTGAAAAAACAGATACCAAAGGGTAAATAACGTTCCTTATCTAGTAACTTTTGCACTGATACATCTGTTTTAATTTGTTTAAAGTTGTTTGGGTGGGGTGTGTGTGTGTGCATGTATACATCTACATGATAAGCACAGGACAGAATTTGGGAATGTCAGAGAGTTGTGCCAGGTGCTCCGAGTCTTTCATTTGTATATATGTGCGTGTTTGTTTATTAGTGAGGACCCAGGGCTCCTCACTGTAACAGGAAGAATGCTCAGCTCCTTTCTGTTTGACACAAGGACACTTTGCCTTGCCCCGGGAGGGCTAGAACGTGTGATCCTCCCGCCTCAGCCTCCTGTACTCCTGATTATCGGTGTGTGCCACTGCAGCTGTCTCTGAATTTATGCTTGCACGAGATGCACTGAGACCTTTTTTCTATTAACCTTTACCATTTATTATTGAAAACACATGGGCTTTATCAGCTGCTAGTGTTTCTTGGCATAAATCTGCTGGACCAGATGAGTGAAGTAAAATAGGTTAGGGTATTTAGACAAGATTATGCCCTTCTTGGTTATTAGAGAAGAGAGGGGCGTGTGCTTATCTCGTGTAATCAGACACCCTCTGCGCTTCCTGCCAACTGGCATGTGTCACTGAATATTGTCAGTATCCGCCAGACAATTGGGTCTGGTCTTAGTCTGGCCTTTACATTTATGGAAAGTGCAAGCCTGTTTCTCGATTTACTCTTGACAGGTAACTGTTAAAATTTCCGTGTGATATATACACAGTGTGGAATAATTAAATCTAGCTGATGTACCCACCAGCTCATGTAATTAACTATTTCTAGTTGTGAAAAATTTGAAACTTTTTTCATTGATGTGCGTTTGCAGTACACAAGAATCCTGTAGGTTTTGGAGAACTGACTTTGTGATCCTTTCTGACTCTCCTCTTCTCCGCCTCCTCCCTCTCCCTGATTCCGTCTCCCATCTCCGAAATGGCTGCCCCTGCCCCCGCCATCTCTGCTTTACCTCATGTCATTAATATTTCACGTTGCCTCTTTCAACAGAGCCAAATCAGAACAACTCAGCAACCCCTGAGTGTGAGCGTCTTCCCAGTTTTAGAAAGTCATTAAAAAGTGAGGAAACGTTGGAACACAAACTTTACTTTGAAGACTTCTGGCTTCATTTTATACTACTTTGGCATGGACTGTATTTATTTTCAAATGGCTTTTTTTGTTTTGTTTTTCTTGGCAAGTTTTTTGTGAGTTTTTCTAATTATGAAGCAGAATTTCTTTTCTCCACCATGCTTTATGTGATAGTATTTAAAACTGATGTGTGGACTTATGTCAGAAAATGTCAGAAACTGATCTATTAAAGTATTTGGCCTTTCTGAGCGGATTTTTCCATCTTTTATAATTATCTTTATTAAAAAATTGTACTTGGAGTGTCTTTTGTCTGTTTATTATAATGTGAAACCCTGTTTTAGTTTAAGAATATACTCCTGGAAAAAAGAATGGCTACAGTTTAAAAGGCAGCTGGCTGTTTACTGCTTCTTTAGGAAAGAGTACAGCAATAAGAAGTACTTTTTCTTTTTTTATTTTAAAAATTAAAAGAGGGCATGACAAAACAGAACAGAACAATATAAGCAACATAGTGTTTCACCACAAGACAACCCGACATAACAGTACCTACCATAGTGTGTCTTTCCTTGAAATACTTGAGTATACTTTCATATAGTATAGTATCAAACATAACAAGACAGTTTAAAACCATTCAAGAGAATGAAAGTATTACAAGGTATTCAGAACCAAGTAACAGAAAATGAACAATGTTTACTACATTATCTCCTTGTCTATATAAAATTTTGTTTATATTATCACATATAATAAAATCCATTAAGGTACAACATGATAAAACTGATGGAAACAACAAAAGCTTGGTAGGACTTCAAAACGATATTAAGTCAGCACTAGCTGTTATAATGTCTTGTTTTCTTCAAAATAGCTGTTCATACCCTCACAGACAATAAAACACCCCAGAATAAAACCATTCCAACTGATGATAATGAAACAAGGCTTCAAAGCAGTATAATGGGGAATCATGATTACCACATACTTTTGAAGTACTTTTTATTTCAGCGGAAGCTGTGCCTTGACCCTTGTAATCTAGCTGATCGGTGTTAGCAAAGGTGCCGTCTTCCCTGAATTCATCTCAGACGCGTAGCACAAGTTGTGCAGTCGAGGTAGAGGAGTTCCATCGGAGCTGAGGTCGTGATGCCCCAGTAGCAGAACTGGAAACTTGAGCAGCAGGGAAGTGAGCCAGGAGCTCTGCGCTGAGGGATGTGGGGTCGTCCGTCCCTCACCCGCACCCAGCAGGTGACTGACAGTGCTCGGTGTGTGCCATCAGGTGCTCCACTTTGAGTGGGACCTGCCAGGCGGGCACTGCTTAGTTCTTTTACCGCATTTGCATAACATCTAGGTTCTACATATCAGCCCAGGTTTCCAAATAACGGGAATGTTTAAGATTGAAAAATGCTTTAGCTACAGATGACATTGCAGCGATAAAAAGCTGGCAGACGGGGTGGGGGAGAAAACTTTTTAAATAAAAATTACAGATACAAGAAAGTGGTTTTGTCAAAAATGTTTAACTGGAGCTGAGGATACAGCCCACAGCACAGCGCCAAAGGTCTGGATTCAATTCCTGGTGCCAAAAAATTCACATTAAAGACAAAAGTTTATTAACTGCTCCAGACATCCACAGAAGCACTTAGACTTTTGTTAGGGACATCAGATACTCGGGGTGAGCTGAGTAGCTTCAGGAGTCCTTCATACAAGAAGGTCCCACCTTCATCTGTGTTTCCATACACTGCTGTAATTCTCTGTTTTCACTGCTTCGTAGCTGTTTACAATTTATAAATCTTTATAACAGGAACTCATTAGGGAAATGATAATAGTAATGTTTGTAAATCAAATTCAGGGACGTGTATGTCTGTACTATTTCACCCAGTGTTTGAGCAGCCCATTGACATGTTCATTTTAATAGCTGTGTGCTCTGTTCCATTGTATAAACACACCAATGCATGTACCACAGTGAGTTCCCAGAGTACAGTCGAGAGATTGGGTTTTCCCGTTTATAAGTAGGTACGTATAAACGAATACACAAAGCCTTGAGAATGATCTGACAGCAGTTTCCACCAGGTGATTTAGTTTCACAGCAGTATACACAGCAGTAACATTCAGACAACCACCAGGCCATTGGAAGAATCAAGAGCCCATATAGAATAGCAGTGGTGAAAATTTTGGGAAAGTGGAGAAACTGGCTCAATAAATGAGGTTAATATGACTACAGAATGTCGGGATAAATACCCAAACTTAGAAATTTAAGAACTGCACTCCAAAGCGAAAACGATGTGGGACGCATAAATACACCAAATGACATAAACCTCGGGAATAGAATCTTGAAACCGTAGAATTGGAACTTGGCTACTTTCATGGGATTTGAAGCCTCACTGCTGTAGGTAAGATTAAGAATCATCAGCAGGAATCACGGAACTGTGGGAAAGCAGCTGCTATCACGTTCATTTTTCAGAATTACGTTTCGTAAGACAAAGTCCTTTTAAGTGAAGGTGTCGCTGTTTCACTTTCCATGATTCTCCAGGAAATACAGTCCTAAGTTGACATGTAAGGTACTGAGACTTTCTACCCAGCTACCCAGGACACTCGGGACTCCTTAGGGCTCTCAAGTTGAAATCTTTCACCGACCTGGCTTCTGCGGCTTCAGCACACAAATGCTTCTAAAGGTTCTCAGATACCAGCTCACAACACGAGTTTGAGACTAAATACTGGTCTGCGTAGAAGTGTTAACTTTTCAGATCTCTCTGTTTCACTGATTTTGTGCTAATTAACTGCTTCAGTAGATGTGTAATTCATGAATAGTCCATCTGGGAGATTTGTGGTGAGGATCAATTTATCAGTGTTATTCATGCTCGGAAATCAGTTGCTGTTACTGTTACTAGGGAGAGGAGGCAGATGCGCCAGAATCCGGAAGGGAAAACAGTGCTTTAGCTGTTCCTGTGGACGTCACATGGGTTGCATCCCACTTTTCTGTTGTAATTTGATGCCTGCTAATTTCAAACTAATACCTCATGGCAGACACAGAAAGCAGCCTTGAGACCTGATTTTATCAAAGATGGTAATGCGATTGTGCAGATTTAGGAAAACCTGGGTGTCAGTGATCTACTTGAGGACAATCCTAGGCAGAATTGTTGTCAGGAGATTGTGGAAAAATAATAGAACCATTCTTGGTTTTGGATTGAAGTAGTCCTGGTGCTACTGTGTTTCCTCGCTGTGCCACGAGATGGCAGAGCTTTGTTTTTAATATTCTGGTGCTCTTTCTCCCACGGTCCACTTAGGCATGGAGCAGTATTATCAGGTTCTGTACTGGGGGCGGGGTGGTAGGGGTGAGGGACCCGGAGTCAAACTCGGGACCCTGCACTTGCCAGGCGGGCACTGCACTGCTGAGCTGTATCCTGGTCCCAGCAAGTCAGTGCTCCGAGTTAAGTTTTTGTGTAAGTAACACAATTATAAAACTAATTCATGAGCATTCTCCATAACGTCCATATCAGTGTATCTGATACAGCTGGTTACTTGCGAGTTTTCTAGTCAGAAGCAAAATAGAACTGAGTATTACAGCCCCGACAGTTTTTATTTTGGAGGTGGTAGCAGTTAATAGGCCCAGGGAGAAAGCAGAACAAGATTCAGTTCTAGATTTAAGATCACTGAGCTGGTTCTGCAACCCCTTTAACCTTTGGACATGACAGAGTTAGAAATAGGGTTCTTCTTTGGTAGAATAAATGATAAAAGGAGACTCCTTGGTTAAATTGTTACTTGCTCTTAATGTTTTACTCTGTTGAAGAAATGTATGCTATTTCTAAAATAATATTAAATTTCCCGTTTTTGGTGCCAGGAATCAAACTCACAACCTCGTACTTGGCAGGCAGGTGCCTGTGCCACTGTGCTAAATCCCCAGCTCAGACTTCTAAAACTCAGTAAGTAAACTCTTTTGGCTACACATTTCCTGTAAGCAGTGGTTTCTGCTCGGAATGTGTCGAATAAAATTTGACAAGGCTTTTGGTTTATGGCTGGATCAGAACCTTCCAGCCTTGCTCCTATGTTGTGTGACAAATCACTGTCGGTTTGTTTAGCAGTCAGCATTGCAAGGCTCAGCTTCCAGGCTGCCGTCGTAAATAGCTAAAGTAGAGTTAACGCATTTGCTTTCTTAACTGCACTTAAGCTGTGCGGACAGTGATTCACATGCAAACTGCCGGTGTCTCTCGAGTCACATCTTCCTGAAAAGCTTGGATTTCTCATTTCCATGGGATCCGTGTGCTTCTCCAGTCCACATCTGTATAGGAAAGTGTGGCCAAGTAGGTGAAAACCCTTGCTCTGAGTACCCACGGTGGTCGGCACTAGTGTCTGGGAAAACATTCTCTCTCACCCAAACCTCAAACCGTCACTGTCACCTGCCCCACCAACAGAAGGATAAAAGTCTCTGGTCAATTAAAAAATGTCACTTTTAAATATTTATTTGTGTAGTTTTAAAGCTTTCATGTGCTGTTTGTGTGAACTCCTGATACCGAGGAATCTTTTAAAATCCATTATGTGTGAAGTCCACGTTAACAGAGGATGTATTTTTAAGTAAATGTTCAAGCTTTCCTAATTGGATGATTTTGTCCCTGTCTTGTTTCCAGAATGAGGTGGAAAGCTTTAAGTTCACACTGATTTAGCTGTGTTTGTGGCTGTGAAGGACAGTAAGTCCGATTTCTCAGACAGCATCCCTGAGCCCTAACAGTTACATAAACAGCCTCATTTGATGCGTGTCTGTGCTTCTTTCTTCAAAACTCCATCATCACGGCAGCTTGACGTAGCTACCGTGTCCTGGCAGGTGAAGTAAGAGCCTGGTTTACATTACGTAGCTCTGCCTTGGTCTTTGAGCTGGCTGTGCCTCGCCGTCCCCTCAAAGCCTCTCGTGGTCACAGGTGGGGCTTTTTGAGTGGCTGGGTCCAGGTGTGGCATTCCAGGATTAAAGATGTGTTGGCACTGGGGATAAGATGCTGGATTGAGAGAGTCCCACTAGCAATCAGAGTGTAGCCCGGGTGGGATGAGTGTAAGGAGACAGAAAGCTGCTGCTCCTGCTGCTCCTGCCCGTCCTTCGCCCTGCACTGCCCGTCTGCAGTGCCCCTCTGCCATGCCACCCTGCCCAGGAGCCAGCTAACTATGGATGAAGCCTCCACAGACTGAGCTGAAATGAACTTTTCTTTCCATAACTGCTGCGTTGGGTATTTTGCCTCAGCAAAGAGAAAAGTAAGTCTTTGGGCGAGTCGTTTGGAATTTCTGTGCCGGAGTTCACTGCTCTGAAACTGGTTGGGTGCCTCAGTCCACTTTGCCTCGCTGTAACAGGACCATAGAGGGAGTAACTTATAAAGAGCAGAAGTTTGTGTGGCTGCCGATTGTAGAGCGAGTCTAGGACACGGGTGGTGGACCTGTGACGTGTGCTGTTGTCACCGAAAGCTCTCAAAGGTCTAGGAAGCAGTGCCTGGGGAGGCCTGGGGTGCAGCACCCCGCCGTGGCGGAAGGCAGAGTGTGAGTGGGCACAGAGTGGGTGGGGGCCAGAGCCATTTACAGCAAGCCACTGTGTGACCACTGTCAGGAAGCGTAGGCCATTCACAGGGCAAGGCACCCATGGCCTTAACCCTTCCTAGCAGGCCCCGTCTTAGTTACTTTCTTGTCCTGGGCACAAATATAATTTACTTGGCACCTGTAATGGTTGATACATTGTGTCAACCTGAGAAGTGTACAAGGTTAACAGAGATTCAGCGGGGTCCCTTTCTCCCCGTTTTGTTCTGGCTGCTCCCTTGAAGTGTTGCCCCAGTGCCATGCCACCCTGCCTTGCAGCCAGCTGATTATGGACTGAAACCTCCAAAAACTAAGCTAAATAAACCTTCCCTTCCTTAATTTTGGGTGTTGGGGATTTTGTTCCCACAATGAGAAAAAAAGTAACCAAGACAAGACCCACAGTTTAAAGGAAGAGAAGTTCATTATGCCTCGTGATTTGTAAAGGACTTGACCCATAGCTGACTCCAAAGCAAGAAGAATGGAGAAGGGACGGCTATGGAGAAAAGCCGTTCAGGTCATGGTGGCTGGGGAGGAAGGAGAAAAGGGAGGAGCCAGAGAAGGAGAGATGTATGTCCAGGCCCTGCCCCAAAGACTCGCCTCCAGCCAGGGCCGCCTCCTGACCACACCCAGCCTTTGGACTCCATGGTGGAGGGGTCAGCTGATGAGAGCCCCATGAACCAGTCACCTTCCAAACACAAGGCTTACGGGGACACTGCAGATTGAAACCATAATATGCCCCACCTACTAATATTGGTGTGTAACAGGCAGGTGAGTTAAGTTACAAATACTACAGGCAGTGAGACAGGGCTGGGTCCTGGAAGGAGCCAGAGCAGAAGCCCTGATACCTTGCAACTGTGGAGAAGACACCTGCTGTGGGCCAGGCCTCAAGAAAAAAGATCAAGCAAATGCACCCATATCCTGAGGACTGATATTGTAAATATTCCCTATCACCTAAGGAAGCCAAGAGTCCCCATCCCAGCGCCCTATGGGAAGAGTCACTGCTCCCTAAGAATGCCTGCTTTCTATGCAATTCATTCCCCACTTGTCCCCGATTTAATCAGTTTTACTGAACAGTTAATCTTACTGATTAATCATAGTTCTGTCCGACCTTATGCCCGTCTGCCTTGAGAGTTCCCGGTTTTCCCCACCTTGAACCTGTCTCACGCCACACTTCTACTCTAAAAGTCCTAGAAAAGACAGTCTTTGGCAACCACTCAGGAGCCTCTCTGTCTGTCTCAGACAGAAGCTTTCTTTCTCTCGATGAATATATTCTGCTTTTAACCTCCACTGTTTCTAAAATTCATTCTCTGATTTTAGAGAACACAAGCTCATACCAGATATATAGGAGGTTGGAGTTTCGTTTCCCTAGGTCAGTTGCATTGGGAATAAGTGGACAATGCTAGAACTTTGGGGAACATCCAAACTATTCCACAGTGTAAAAGATGACACACAACCATGCCTCCCAGCACACCCCTGCCCCCTTTCCTAGACCGGATATCACAAGCGTATAGCGTTGCCAGTCCTTAAAGTCACCATGAATTCACATAACCACCGCGGTTCACCGGAGCTGGCATCAGTGGTGAAATGATTCTGTGCTGCAAGATCAAGGTTAAAACCAGTCCCACACCTGTATGTCTTCATACGCAAGTAAGCAGTCTAGTTCTTGGTCGTTAAATAAGACACACATTAGAAATTCTTTTTAATGTCTTTTCTTCCTTTCTAAACATTAATCCAATCAAAACTGATTTTTCAATTTTTTTTTCTTTTTCTCTTTTTATCGGTACCGGAGATCGAACTCACGACCGCCTGCTTATAAGGCAGGTGCTTATGCCGCTGAGCTAAATCCCCAGCCCCAGAAACTGATTTTTTAAAAAAGTTTTATATTAATGCCTTAGAGCAAGCCTTGCTATTGGAAAAACATAAAGATTAGAGGCCAGAATTTCCCTGCATTGGAACTCAATTGGGAGATAGACCCCACAGTAATTTGAAAAGCTTAATATACTTATTTGTCATCATAGGGCTGGAATAGGGATTGCCTTGGGGAAAAAGTAAGGTACTTGTTAAATAGAGTAATAACCCAGGAAAGGAGCAGCCACCATCCCGAGAGCTGAGGGGGAGCACCCAGGGGAGGAGCCCCGCCAGGAAACACCTGGCTACCTGAGGTCCAGCCACTGCCACTGGGTGCTGCTGACCATCGTGCCGGCAGGGTGAGCGAGCTCGCTGGTGATGCAGGAGGTGGGGAGCTGAGCAAGCCATGCCTGCCCCAGACACCTGGTGGGAAAGAGCAGAAACTTGAGAGAAGCTCCTGCCTCCTGTAGCCGCTCTGTTCGGCTGGCAAAGTGGAGACAAAGGCAATCAATTCTGACAACCCCTGAGCAGATTACAGAGAGGTATTTGGAGTTGGAAGAGCCTTTCCAAAAGGCTCTTGTGGTGGATTAAAAACTGGTGGTAACTTAAACACCAGTGGAACTCAATCAGCATGGTCCCGAGTGTAGAGGGCCCCCTGAGAACTGTTGCCAGCGTTAAAAGGAGACCTGGAGAGGAAGAGAGTATCGTTGTGGGGGCTGGGGATTTAGCTCAGCGGCATAAGCACCTGCCTTATAAGCAGGCGGTCGTGAGTTTGATCCCCGGTACTGATAAAAAGTTTTAAAAAGTTAAAAAAAAAAAAAAAAGCTGGCACAGAGGACCAGATGTCTGGTGACCTTGGAGGAGACACACGGACCAGGTCTTTGGACAGAAGGCAAAACAAATGCAGCCACACCCTTAAGTGTGATCCTTAGGGATTAAGTCTGGATCACCTTGAGGAGCCAGGAGTCACCATCCCAACCCCCTACAGGAGTCACTGATCCATGAAGAATGCTGGCCCTGCTACCTGACTCACTTCCCCATTTGTCCCTGATTTGGTCAGTTTTACCTGAGCAATTAAACTTAATTGGCTCACCAATAGTTCTGTCCCACCTTGTGTCCATCTGCCTTGTGAGTTCCCAGTTCCCCCGACTTTAGACTCACCTCACCCCTTGATTTTACTGTATAAAAACCCCAAGAAAATACAGATTCTTTGGCAACCCACTCAGGACCCCTCTGTCTCTCTCAGAAGCTTTCTTTCTCTCAATAAATATTTTTGCTCTTAACCTCCGTTGTTCCTAAAATTCATTCTTTGATTTTAGAGAACACGAACTCTTGTTACAGGCTGCTGAGCTCGTTAGAAATATTACAGGCGGTCAGACAGGGCTGGGTCCTGGAAGAAGCCAGCACAGAGGACCGGGTGTCTGATGACCTTGGAGGAAACACACACCTCTTGCTGTGGGCCAGGTCTCAGGACAGAAGGCAAAACAAATGTAGCCACACCCTTAGGCATAACCCTTAGAGATCACTTTGAGTCTGGATCACCTTGATAAGCCAGGAGTCACCATCCCAACCCCCCATAGGAAGAGTCACTGAGTTCTAAGAATGCCCACTTTCTACAGGATTTGCTTCCCCATTTGTTCCTAATTTAATCAGTTTTACCTGAGCTAGTAATCTTATTGGCTAAAAATAGCTCTGTCCCAACTCATGCCTGTCTACCTCGCAAGTTCACAGTTTCCCCCAATTTTAGACCCTCCTTACTTCATGGTTTAACTCTATAAAAATCCCAAGAAAATACAGAATCTTTGGCAACCCACTTGGGTCTCTCTTCAAACAGAAGCTTTCTCTTTACTCTTAACCTCCATTGTTACTAAAATTCATTCTTCGATTTTAGAGAAACAAATTCATACTGGACATCCAGTAGGTCTGGAGTTTCATTCCCCTATGTCAATATTAACTGGGGGAAATATGAAAGCTTTCCCTCTATAATCAGGAACAAGACAAGGATGTCCACTACTACCACTACTGTTCAATATAGCTCTCAAAATATTAGCCAGAGCAATCAGTAAACAGAAAACAAGAAAAAGGATATGTATAGGAAACAAAGAAGTCCAGTGATCGTTCTTTGTTTTTTTTGTCTTTTTCGTTTTTAATGGTACCAGGGATCGAACTCACGACAGCCTGCTTGCAAAGCAGGCACTTATGCCACTGAGCAAATCCCTGCCTCCTACAAATGAGGTCATAGTAGATTAAAAAGTCTTCTAAACATCAAAGGAAACAACTAACAGTGAGGAGACAAGCTACAAAATGGAAAAATATGTTCTGTTGTTGTTATTTCTCAGTCTGAGAACTAATACTGTATCTAGAATACAAAAAGAACTAAAAAAATTAGACCCTCCAAATAAAAGATCCAATCATAAATGGGCAGATGAAATGAACAGACTTCTTGAAGATGAACAAAGCATCAAAAAATGCATGAAAACATGTCCAATATCGCTGTCTGTTAGAGAAACACAAATTAAAGCACCACTGAGATTCCATTTTACTCCAGCAAGGCTGGCATTTTGGGGCCTCGAGTTGTTAACTGACACAGTATCTGTCCTAGTCTCTCTTGGCCCGGCTTGCCTTTGGAATGTGGAAGTCACCTTCCTCACGAGTGAGATTAGCACCCAGGTGTGGAGAGGGATCCTAGATTGTTTGCTTTATGATGTTAAACTTGCCCCATTTCTATCTCAGTGCTGTTCTAGGAAAAGCACACCACCCCTCCCTGACACTGGTAATACCATGAGCCTGGGGCTCTGCCTACAGCCTGGGGCCTTTTGCTCCTAGGAGCAACTGGGGATCCTAGATTCCTGGTACGCACCCCTCTACTTTATCTCTTGCTCTTTGTTTCATTTTCCGCCTCGGGCAGGAAATTGGAGCCCACTGCAGGGTCTGGCACTGGGGGTAGGCTCTCTGGTAAATGACATCATCAGAAAATCACATAACAGATGCTGGTGAAGCTGTAGGGGAAAGGAACACTTGTATGGGGTTGGTGTGAGCGTGAACTAGTACAACCAGTATGGAAACCAGTATGAAGATTCCTCAGAAAACTAAAACTAGAAATTCCATGTGAGCCAGCTGCTCCCCCTTCTAAGGATCTTCCCCAAATAGTTAATGAGATCATGTCACAGCGATGGGTGCATACACATATTTATAACAGCTGAATTCATAATAGCTAAATCTTGTAGTCAGCCTGTATATCCATCAACATGAATGGATAAAGCAAATGTGATATCCATACACAGTAGAATACTCCTCTACCATAAAGGAGGATAAATGTGAGTCATTTGTAGGGATACTGCTGCAACTCAAAGCTGTAATGCTAAGGGAAATAAATTGGATACACAAGATTGAATACGTCATGGTTTCACCTGGATGAAAAACCCAAAGTACACATAAAGAGCAAAATAAAAGATGAGTAACAGAGAGCAGGACGATAAAGCTCTTTCCAAGGGGGAGGGGACCGAGGTATGGAGGGACTGTGGAGAGAACTTAAGGAAGGGGATGAAAAATGAGATGTATTACGTACATGTGCCAACTTCCCGTGGTGAATATAATCATATGGTAAAACGTGTACTAATAAAAAATGAAAACTGGGAAAAAAGTAAAGAAATATTTATCGGCCAGTTCCCTGTATGAAACCTACTTCCCTGAGTCCTAGGACTCCCTCTCACCATGCTGAGACTCTGCCATCCCATAAAGATACACTTGGGGCGAATGCCCTGGTTATCCTGCTAGGGCCCTGGACACACAAGCCCTGTCTCCTCCTCCATGTGGATTTCCTCCTCCCCGTACTCAGGCTCTAACACTAGTAACCTGCTGACATCTATCTCCACGCAGGGGGGCCCACGCAGGTCTGGCTCTGGTCTACAGATTGTGTTGTTCCTGCTCCTCGGCTAGTATCTGGAGGAATATGTGTTAAAATATTAAT
Source organism: Cavia porcellus (assembly GCF_034190915.1). Classification (NCBI taxonomy): domain Eukaryota; kingdom Metazoa; phylum Chordata; class Mammalia; order Rodentia; family Caviidae; genus Cavia; species Cavia porcellus. Next base: position 77,825,947 of record NW_026947490.1, read on the forward strand.
GTCACTTGTATGTCTTCATTCATATGACTCGTCTGTTTATTTCCATTTTTGTGCTTATCTACAATGAAAACATATATTATTTGATAAAATATTTTCCCTATTCACTCTTTTACAATTTTTATTTTTATTACTAACATAACACCTCAGTGCATGAACATTTGTTTGCAAACAAAAGTGTTGAGCAGAATTCTTCGGTTTACAAACTCCTCACTGGCTGACAGATATGAGCATGGCCATCTTCCCCAAAATCATAGAATAAATTAAAGTCATAAACTGAGGTGCCGCTGTACCATATATACTTGGAGTACAGAGTGATAGCACTCATTGTGGATAATGGGTAAATGTAAGTAACACATCTCAGTTCTCTCTGTCTCCTTCCCCTTGGCTCACTCCCTGTGTCCTCCATGCCTTGGTCCCCATCTCATCTGCAAAAGTATTTTGCTTTCTTATGGTACTGGGACTTGAGCTCAGGGCCTTCACACTGAGCTACATCCAGCCCGCTCCTTTTTAAATTTTGAGACAGGGTTTCAGTAGGTCATTAATTGCCTAGGCTGAGTTTCAACTTGTGATTTTCTTGCCTCAGATTCTCAGAGGCAAGAAAATTCTCTTAGTTTATAGGTTTCTTAAAATAAGTTCTTAAAATGACTCCTTGATTCCAAAATGTGATTAATTTAACTTTCCACAAATATTAACATTTTCTAGCTTTCTGGTAATAGAGGAAATCTAGAGTTAAAAAAAAAAAACCCATCCCACAAAGAAGTGTGTTATTGTTTTATTTTATTGTGTTTTTTTTTTTTTGTTTTATTGTCAGCTAAGATCTTCAAGAAACCCAAATATGTAACTGTAGCGTCCTTGTTGACAATCTGGAACGTTTTGTTAAATAGACCCAGTGGAGACCTGCCATAGGACAAAAGGAAACTAGATTACTGACCTATCCCCTGGAGAGTTTCTAGTGCACATATTGGTTAGTTATTTTGTTCAGGAAAAGATGAAAATTTAGAACAAAGTGCTAGATACATTGTTAAGCCTGTGTCTCTTGCAGTATGCTCTTTAGAACCAGTTCCACTTTATACCAACAGCTGACAAAACTTTTCATAAAGGAGTCCATGGTCCAAGTTTGTTGAAACATGACAATAAATGCTGGAAAGCTTTCCTCCAGGAGCTCCCCTTGCAGAACCTTGACCATGCAGACATTCTTGGTGATCTCCCAGAGAAGCTATGATGCTCACACACTTAAATATGTTAACCACAGGACATCTTCTCCCTGAAGCTTCTCAAAGATCATGGGTGATCTGGACTATGTCAGATTCACTAAGTAAAGCAGTGGCTCAGTCTGCAGGGAAATGATCTAACATTTCCCTGCAGAAAAGATGCAGTGAGACCAACAGATACTGCAAGAATAAATAATCATAGCACTAACTGTGGCAGCAATTCATTCTTTAAAATATATTTTGTGTTTGTGGGGTTTATACAAGCTTACTGTAAAAGTCATAGGTAATATAGAAATGTACAAAGAAAAGATGCAATTCATCTTTGGTTCTATCATAGGAAACTATTAGTAATATACAAGAAATAGTCACGAGGTGTTCAGAATTTATGAATATTTAAATTGAAAACTTTTTACAGTAAAAGATACATTGCTAAAAACCCTCCCTGTAACCACACTTTCCCCATCATCACTGCCAGCTTTGAAGCAGTTCTGGAAGTCCTCTTTCCTGAGTGTCTTGTAGAGTATGATCTAAATATGGTCAATGTGCTTTAAGATGACATCCAGTCAAAAGGCAGCTTATAAAACCATCACTGTGTTTCCTCAGTCACGTTTTTCACTGAATTTGTCACTGTATGCCTTTTGGCATGTTTTGCCTGCTTTTCATTGCTGAGACAAAATATCTGATACTCAGAGTTAAAGGAGGAAAGGTTATTTGGCTCAGGGCTGGCAGAGGTTTATCTTGTAGTCAGCTGGCTCCAAGACAGGTGTCATGGTTTATGTCTGTGGCCCCCAGGCCTCATGCTTTTGCATTATGCATCTGTGATTGGTTCATTGTCTAGCACTTGGATTGGGAGTGTCAGCGCTATACCGGCCTAAGGGTGGAGCCAGGATGTGATGTAATGGCAGGAAGAACGCGTGTCTCTCTCTCTTTCTGGTTTCTGCCTTGCTGTTTGCAGGTGCCATCAACTGTGGCCCCGCCATGCCACCCTGCCTTGGAGCCAATTGAGTATGGACTGAAACCTCCAAAAACTGTAAGAAATAAACCTTTCCTTTCCCAACTTGGGCTTCAGGTATTTTGTCTCAGTGATGAGTAAAAAGTAACTAAGACAACAGGGTAGCATGGCAGAGAGGCATCACAGAAAAGAAGCTGTTCAGGCAGGCAGAAAGCAAAGGTGACAGATAATCAGCAGTGACATTCTTTCTGTCCCTTATATCCCATCCAGGCTACCTACAGGTCCTGGCATCGCACCATGAATCAACCCCACATCACATCCTTGATCCCAGCATAACACATTCTGGATCCAGCCGTGTTGGAAAAGCCCCACCTGTGACCACATGAGGTTCTGGGGGGACATCTAGACATAGGCTACAGCATGGCCGTTTCCCAAAGTCTAAACAACCATGAAAGGCAAACATTTGAATGACCCAGGACATGAGGCAACCATGACAGTTCAATTAGAGGCACTCGTAAGCTACGTGTGGTGGCTCAGCTGCGACACCAGGAGCCAGGAGGCTGAGACAGGAGGAGCATGAGGCCAGACTGGGCCACAGAGTGAGTTCAAGGCCAGCCTGAAGTACACGGGGAGACCCTCTCTCCAATACGCGCGCGCGCGTGCACACACACACACACACACACACACACACACACAGAGTCGATGACTTTCACAACTTTCTGAAAGTGGCAAAAATTATGTGGTCAAAGAGAAGGAGACTATTTAGAAGGGGATTCTTGGAAGCAGTATTTTGTTGTTTATTATGGGCTTTTGTCATAAATATTCTACAATTTAAATATGCACCGTATTTTTATCATACTGTGTAATTTTAAGTACTTTACCTACCACTATACATTTTTATATCTTCATTATTATAAGATCACATCCTACACAGAGCATTCTTTAACTTGTCGTTTTTAAATGTTTGGTTCTGGACCAGAGATTTAGCTCAGTGATGTAAGAGCCTCCCTGGCAAGTACAAGGTCATGAGTTCAATCCCTGGCACCAAAAAATAAATTAAATTAAATTAAAAATAAAGACAGGATCTTGTCATGTAATGTAGGCTGGCACTGAATTCACTTGTGTAGCCCAGGCTGGCCTCAAACTCACAGGGATTCTCCTGCTTCGGCCTCCCAAGTGCTGGGATTCCAGGCATGCACCACCACACCTGGCTTTAAGTACAGTTGGTGAGCTTAATTGTAACACATTTTTCAATTATGTACTTACAAGACTTTATGAACTTGTTGACCAAAGTATAGTTTTCAATTTTGTGGAATTTTTACATTTAACATGCAGGTGTTTGACATTTTGTCTCAGCAATAAGAGAAAAGTAATTAAGACAGATTTGAAGCCACTAAAAGCTTTTTATTCCATCTCTCAGGGTAGGGACCTGTGAGGTTCCGGGGGTCTCACAGAACTTCACCTGGGTGAAAAATTCTTTGGTGCCTTTGTAATTTTCAATAACAACAACGAAGGTCATTATTAACAGAGAGGATGAGACAGTTAAAACTCTTCAAGAACACTCAAGGAAGACCTTGTATCATGTGACCTCTATTGGGGAGAGATGGGCGAATGGGCTGGATACCACCTTTCCTCCCTCTGCTCCTCCCTGGTCACCCAGGGGAGGTGGGCCCCTCTCTAAACACAAGAGACCAGCTCTGGGAATGTGACCAACATTCCTCAATGGAAACTGGAAAAGGAAACTAATGTTTTGATTAAGTAAATATTTGAAATTATTTCATCCCAAAGAAAAATATCCCAATTAGAGTGGCAAACATTCAAAATTCACAAACAGAAAACAGATGCGTCCTGTGTTCGGTATGAAATTGATTTGGGAATAACTCTTCTGAAACTGAGTGAGGACGTATTTAAACAATATAATTCATAACAGAGCTTGGGAGAGATTTCTTTGAGGAGACAAAGGGATGCTTTGCACACAGTTATTTATCCCTGGAGGGTGTGCTTATACCAAATATAATACATGTATGCCTGCTATTTAGCTCTGCAATCTCCACATGCTTTTTAAATGACTGAATTATTGATTACATAAGACAGTAAAATCTTTTTTAGAAACATGTATGCTGGTATTGCTTTTAGAACCAAATTACAAAAATAATTAACCAATGGAAAAAGTTCTTTTTCTACTTCCCTAGTTCAGTGCTTTCCTGAAAAAATTTTCCACCTCTCAATTTGGAAAGTGAATTTGGAGCCAAGACTTTCTCTTAGAAAGGAAGCTTCAATGAAGTTTTTCATCCTTCTATCCTCTTAGAAAAATGAAGGTTATCACTTGCTGGAAAAAATTATCGGACAATTTCTTGCAAATAGAAAGTATTTTGGGGTGTAAAAATAGGATCCTGGCTTGAAAAGTGAAATTGGTATCAGACTGGTTAAATTTTAGTCCATCTTCCATTCAAGTAGATCAAAAAGTTTGAGCAAGCCCATAAAATATTTCCACGTTTCCCAGCAAAAAGCTCCCGGTGAGTAGCAGATTGCGACATTACGGTATCCTGTACTGGTTTTATTGCTGCTGCCTTTTATCTCAATAAATTGGTTTTCCCACATTTTGCATGTGTTATTTTAGCAAAATTTTTTACCTTCAAAATTAACTCACATAAAATGGATCTGACAAGTGTATTTTGAGTGTTGCCATGTAGAAAACACTGTCCCACGCAGTTGTGAAATTTTCATATGCCTTAAACTTTTGTACTGGCTAATTTATAGGTTACTTTCATTGACTGATTTTAAGGAAAAAATGCTCAATGTGATATTTTTTATTTTACTTCTTCACTATCCTCCCATGCAATTGACATTGTACCTGTTTAGTCTGGATAAGTAAATCAGTAGGTACATATTACACATCCAGTAAAATTAGCGATCAAGTCTTATTTAAAAGATGCTATGAAGTCAAATGTTAAGTAAAGTTGGATACATAGCTGTGATGTGTAGTGTGAAATTGGGCTGCACTGGAGATGTGAAAGTAGGCATCTAAGCTTTCATGAGTGATGATGCCCTGAAAATAAAATAAAACTCCACATGCCGAGCTCCATCATCCCACCCCGTAGCCAGGTTCTGTAGGATGCTACTTGCCAGCAGGCAGGGCTTGGGCTGAGTCATGTGATCAGCTTTGATCAGCAGAGTCAGACAAAAGTGAAAATGTGCTAGCTCTGAAAAAGCTTCTCAGGTTTCCACTTTCCCTCTTCTGTTCTTGGTATCCATGACAACCATATGCCAGGGACCGTCCACAAGTGACAAAAAACTATAATTCAGACACTGGAAGTGAGTTTTCCCTGCAAAAATAGGAGAAACCCAAGCCTAAACCTTGAGCCCAGCTGACCTCTCCTGTAAGAATTTGTGAGATCAGCCATAAGGCATAGAACAGGTGAGAAGTCAGCAGAAATGTATTCCTCAATTCCAGGAGGATGGAAGTGAGGTTCCAAGTGTGGGCAGGCTTGGTTTCTTCGGAGATCTCACAGCTTGTCCATGGCTATCTGCACGTCCACCTAGCATTCTTCCTTTATGCATGTCTCTGTCATTTTCTTGTCAAGAGCATAATCAACTTGGATTAAGACCCACCTAATGACTTCACTTTCACTTGCCTATGTAGAGACCGTACCTCCAAATATACCCACATTCTAAGACACTGGATATTAACATTTCAACATGTGAGCTCAGGGGACACAGTGTCGTACCTAACATCAGCCAAAATTAGTCTAACTACTTCATCCTCACAGACTCATGGGCTATAATAATAGATTGATATTTTAAAGCAGTGAGTTTTGGATTTTTTTTTAACAAAACAAAGCTAACCAATTTAGTACAGATTGTAGGACAAGTTATCTCAGTATTTGTTGGTGATAAGATTTGTAGTAATTTAAAAGTTTTCTTTCAGATTATTGCTGCATAATATTTTCTTAAAGATGGTTGCTTTTAAGCTAGTTGTATTTTTCTGAATATAAATTTTTTCATTATTACAGATAACATAGAAAATATAAAAAACAATGCTGCCTATAATCTGATCCTTACTTTAGCCATGAAAAATTTTATTGAGGGGCTGGAGGTTTAGCTCAGCGGCATAAGCGCCTGCCTTGCAAGCATGTGGTTGTGAGTTCGATCCCCGGTACCGATTTAAAAAAAAAGAAAATTTTATCAAATATCTTTCAATTATACTCCAGTTCACAAAAGCTCACCCTTACAAACTCTTACTAATTTTTATTTTCATGTTTTTACAGAAAGGCATTACATGTATTTTAAATTGCTTTTTTAACATAAAAATTTCCCCCAGGAATAGTGTTCTATGTTAATACTGAGCAGCAGCTGAGACATGTGGTTTAGCGGTGGAGCACTTGCCCAGCATGTAGTAGGCCGTGGGTGTGGTCTCCAGCATTGTAACAGCTAAGTAAGAAGATAGGAAAAGGGCTAAACCATAATTTTAATAACCAGATACTATGGGCAACTTCATTCTTTATGAACTATTATTTAGATTGCATTCATTTTTCACAGTTACCTTATTTTTATATTTAAAATCGCTGAAACAGTATTTCTTCCTAAAACTCTTTGACATTTGAGGTTGAAAAACATAAAATACACATGGAGACTGCTACTAACTCTAGCTTACTCTGAGATTTCAACACTGGCCAACTTTACATGGACGGCTTTAACAAAGTGTAAACATATATTTGGCGGAGAGTTCAGTAGATCAAATTAAACACAGTGGTATTGTTGTATTAAACTTCAGTTCAGCCAGTATCTGCTGAGACACTTAGAAAGCTGATGATGCTGTCTCACTATGACCACGAGGAAGCAGACTGAGATGCGGCTTCAGATGTCATCCTGCTTCTTAGAGTGAGCAGCCAGGGATGTTCCCGGTAACCCTAAAGTTGAAATCTGGAAGGCTGCATATGAAATGAGAAAGGAAATCCAATGTAAATGTTCAAAGGAGACACACCGACTTTTCAAGGTTTTCTAATTTAACAATGAATAAATCGCACCTTTTCTTAACACTGGGTATTTTTCTTGGTGTTCCTTTTTGAATAATAGATAGATAAAACTCTCGTTTTTCTAACGACAAGAAAAATTTTACAATTCTGAGTATCTCTCCAAGGAAGGTATTTTCTTGAGAAGGTTTCAGGGGTCCTTCCTCCCTCGACCTCTCACCAGCCATCTGTTACTTTCTCTCTTTTTCATTCTGCCATCCCATAATTGCTGGACCGGCCACAGCAGGAAGTTCCTGCTGACCACATGAGGGTAATGGCCGCCTCCGCTGTCTGCCTGCACATAGTCTGCCTGGAAAGCTGGGGTCACTGATTCCACGGCTTGGGGACTGCTGACTTGGTTTGATTGTGACTCGGTACCCAAAAATCTTTCACCCCTGGAAAACAAGAATGTTTAGTGATACACTTACAGAATTTCTCCTGAAGCCCGTCATTGTGTCAAATAATGCACCATTCAGAGGCATATTTTTTGCAATGTTGGAAAATTCCTGGGAGAATACAATATTTTTATCCAAGCACACTGAATCCAAATCAGTGTGATCCAGAAATTGTGTAAGTGCCGTGCCAACCCACTTGCTTCATTCCCATCAATAAATTTAGAAAGCACAGATTACAGCTGCTATCTGGAGTTTCAGTGCTGTATTACCAAGGCTATGTGATTTCAACATTCGAATTCTAGGAAACAAATACGCATGCTGGAGGATGATGTAAACGACAACTATACTCACTAAGCTCTCAGTCAAAATTCGAGATGCAGAAGAGTAAAGTTAGAAACCAACAAAAATACATAATTTCAATCAAGATCAAAGGCCTGGACCAAAAGGGAGGAGTAGATTTTATATTGAAAGATTTGCTAAGAGACCAAAACAAAAAGTGGGAAAAAGACTAGAGTCATAATAATGACAGCAACAATTGTAATAATTATAACAAGCGGAGACTTTCAAAAGTCCTCAAGACTTTGCGTGGAGCTTCCTGCTGATATGTGTTGTGCTTCCGGAGTGCCCACTCCAGAGATAGCCCTGAGTTATCCTAAAAGATACACTCACCATCGGGAAGAAGAGAGCCAGCTCCACAGTTCAAACTGGCTGCACACCCAGCCCCTCATGCCTCCTGTAAACTTCATACCTAAGTCACTGGGCTTTGCTTGGCTCTTATCAGTCTAAACTTGCCTGATTTTAGGGTGTCCCTGGTCCTGGCTGGGGCATCCTCCACTCTGGAGAATGTTATCACCTTCAGCCTACAAATGACATAGTGGGCTATGCAGACGGCCAGGGAGCTGGTGGTAGAGGACAAGTGACATGTCCTCCTCTCTGTCATGTCAGCAGAAGTGGTGTTCTTGAGAGCACAGAAAACTATCCAGCCCATCCCACAGGATGATACAGGTCTTGTTGCGGCTCTAATGAAACCTCAGAGTGATACATGGCTCCAACCTTTCTTTTCAATGCTATGTCCTCACTCATCAGATCCACACTGTCTTTTTCCAAGATATGAATCTCACAGAGCATTAGGTAGAAGTAAATTTAACTTCGGGATGAGCAGAACCCGGCAGGTAAATTAACCTCAGCTTTCTCATTATGGTAGGTAGGTTTATCATACTCATGGTGGAGTAGTCTTCTAAAACGCACTGTTATTTGTCCCATGAATCTGGGCAAAATCAAGAAAAAGTAGAAAGTTTACACTGACAACTCCTCTGCTTTACATAGAGACTGACTCTGACTACTCAGGGACCAGGATATAGAGCCCGGAGCAACTCGCTCCTGGCCTGGATCTGTGTGACTATCTAGAGCCACAGCGAAGGGCTTGGTATTTAACAGTTGCCCAAGAAAAATGTCCAATGGAAGCTGTTTGTTCTCTCACTAGGAATTACCAAAATGTGCCGCATTATTTTTCTATTAATTTCTACTACACACAAGTTCCAAAATATAGGTTATATCTTTATTTTTACTTAATATTTTGAACATAGCACATAACGCATTCATGTAATTCAAAAATTTTAAAGCATTGTGACAACTGAATGTTCATTTTTACTTTGGTTTCTCACCTATTCCTTACCACCTTGACTAAATCCTGCTCCTGGTTCCTTAAATTATTCCATTTTTAGTGCATACAGAAGTATGCAGGCTCATACATAATGTTTCTAAAAATAAATTTTATTGTGTATATTGAAAGTGCATAATATAACAACACGAGATGCATATGGATAGTAAAAGATTATGGTGGTGAAGCAAATTAGCATATCTGTCATCTCAGTTACTCATAGTTTAGTTTGTTTCTATGGCAAATGCAGCTAAAATGTAATCATACAGCATGAACCCAAAATATTGTTTTGTTACCTGTCATTTTCCACAAACACTCCATTGGATCTCAAGATGTAAAAGTCTTCCATATTTGCTGCTTTTCTTTGCCATGCAGGTGCTTTTTAGTTTGAGGTAATCCTATTTATTTATTTTTGGTTTTGTGGCCTGAGATTTTGGAGTGACATCGAAATCATTGCAGAAAGTTCCCCTTGTGCTATCTTGAATGAGGTGTAGGAGCTTCTGGTTAATACAAACTATAGGAGCTCCTGGTCTTACACTAAATAAAATGGTCATTACTTCTATTTTCAGTTGATTTTTTAATGTGTCATAATTGTTCTGTTTTTAAATATCAAACTTTGGTTTTCTCAGTATCATTGATTGAATAGTTAATCACTTCTCCTTTGTGCAGAGATTGCATCTTAACTAAAATTACAAAACCAGGACATGATGGAATCAGAATTCAAACCTAGGCTCGGTATTTAGCTCAGTGGCATAAGCGCCTACTTGGCAAGCGCAAGGTCATGAGTTCAATCCAAAAAACAAAACAAAACAAAAAAACTTAGTTGATTATACACATTTGAACTTATTTATAGGATTTTTTTTGTTGGTCCACATGTCCGCTTTATGCCAATCCATACTGTTTTGATTACCATAGCCTTTTAACATAATTTAAAATCAAAAAGTATGCTGCTTTGAACTTTTCTTTCTTTCTTAGAATTGCTTTGGCTATTTAGAATCTCTTAGGATATTTAGAATCTCTTAGGGTTTCAAACACATGCTTTATTTCTTTTATATCTCTATGAGAAATACCATTAGGATTTTGATTGAGGTTGCATTGAATGTGGAGATTGTTTAGGGCAGTATTCACATTTTGACAATATTAATTCTTTCAGTCCATGGAAATGTAATAACTTTTCATTTATTTTTGTGTCTCTCACTGATATTTATTTATTTATTGGTACCAGGAATTGAACTCAGGACTTTACGTTTTCCAGGCAGGTCCCTGAGTTATGTGCCTGGTTCCTTCATCAATGTTCTAAAGCTCACTGTGTGCTAATTTTTACTTCCATGGTTAAATGTACTGCTAGGTATTTAAAAATATTATTGTAAATGGCATTGCCTTCTTGGTTACTTTTTCATGTATGGTTTTCATATCTGCAGGATTTTTAAGCTGAAATTGCATTCTGAAACTTTACTGAGTTCATTTTGTAATCCCATATATTTGCTTTTAATTTTGAATCTTGTTTTTTTTTTTTACATGTAAGATCATATTATATAAAAATGCATAACTTTACTTCTTTGCTTCCAATTTGGTGCCTCTTATTTCTTTTCCTAGTCTTATTGCTCTTGATAGTACTTTTAGTGTTTTGTTAAATAGAACGGTGAGCGTGAGCATGTGTGTCTTGTACTGGATCTTAGTGGACAAGTTTGGTTTCTTTAGTTATATGCTAGCTATGGACCTGTCATAAGTGGCCTCTATTACATCAACCAAATTTCCTTGTAGATCTAAAATGTTGAATGTTTTCTGTTAAATTTGTAAAGTATTTCTCCACATCAGTTGAGATGATCATGTGGCTTTTAACTGGTTTTGCTAATGTGCTACATCATATACTTGTTTTGCTTATGTTAACACAGCTTTGTACATAACGAATAAATCCCATTTCATCATTTGATGTGTTGCTGGGTTCAGTTTGCTAATATTTTAGTGAAAAACTCACATCAATGTTCATTAAAGAAACTGACCTGTAGTATACACAAGCGCAGAAACATTCGTATCTTTAAAGACAAATAAGGCAAAATTCTCACTTATAAATTCATTATCTTAGTCATTCAATAAAATCTGGCATCATAATACTATGACTAAGAATATGGATTTCAAAGTTAAATGGATTTAGGTTTAAATTCTTTTTTTTCTGGTAACGGGGATTGAACTCATGACCTTGCACTTGGCGGGCAGACAGATGCTTATGCTGTTGAGCTAAATCCCCAACCTAGGGTAAAATTCTGAGACTGGAAGAACATACTCTGGAGTATAGCAACTTGGGGAAGGGAAGAAGGAGGGAGATGGATTCCTGAGATACAGGAAGGTGCTGCAGGGAGGCTTGAATCTCCAGAGGTGCAGTGATGGCGGGAGACCCTGGAGAAACACACCAGCGGGGCTGGGCAGTGGATGTGGCGGGCTGCAGAGGCTGGTGAGTGACACCAGTCCAAAGATCCCCAGAGAGGGTGACAGACAAGATGCCATTTGGAGATGGGACAGACTGAACCCAGGACGTGGAGCAGCCGTGCATTGGCTCCATCTTGAAGCTACCAGTATCTGGATGAGGTGAGCCCTGGGAGACAGGATCAGAAAGCTGAGACCAAGCCAGCAAGAAACACCCAGAGGGTTGTGGGCTGAGCAACTCAGGTCACAGGTCCCCAGCCAGAGACCAGTGTCAGACTGGGCTTCTGTAGGATTACACCAACACCCCACTGTATTCCCACAGCAGAATTTTTGGGATTATGTAGCACCCGCCTTAGTCCTACTGCAGGCTTGCTGGGGTCCTACAACACAGACGTAGGTTCTGTCTGCTTCCTTTTAGCCAAGATGACTTATTTGTTCTAATAAGCTGTTTTTCCTTGCATGCCAAGAGCAAGATTGTTCCAGGGTAGTGAACAATACTATATAGTCCAGTACCAAAGAACCAGGGGATAACCCCAATAGGCAGCAACTTCTCATCCCTTAAAAGTGAAGAGGTAGGATCTTGTGACACATTCAAAAGCCAAAATCCAGCCAACCCTAGAAGATATTTCTGAAAAGTAATCATTTTTTAAGGATCCCCCAATACTAGTAATAAAGCTACTTACCATAAGCAATTTAGAAACATCAATGCAGAGAATAAATTTTAAAAAACACAGCAAATGAGAAGACATGGAAGTGAGATGCAATCCTAGGTGTCCAGCTTGCCCAAGGCAACATACAGGGCAGTGAGTGGGATGAATCAAAAGTCACCCACCTGAAATCTCTGAAATGGTAACAGCAGAAGTAACAAAGCAGATGAAGGAGGTTAAAAAAAAATCAGAAATAATTTCTCAGGTAACAGAAAATATGAGACCATAAGGAGGGATATGAATAGAACCTCAAGTAGATAGAGATTTAAAAACAGAAGAGCTGAGGAAATTTAAAGAAATCATGAATGCTTGACATAGAAAAGAAATGGAATCCATGAAACAGATTCAAACATATATCTAGGTAATTAAAAATTCCATTGGAAGTATACACAATGGAATCAACTAATATAAGAGGAGAATATCAAATCTAAAAGACAGGTTTGCAGTTAGTAATCATGGGAAGAAAGATTTCTTAAAAATAGCAAGGGATACAAAAGATCAATCCAGCAGTTGCTATATGTTGCTAAGAAAATCAACATCAAGTTGATAAAAATCAATGAAAAATTGAGAGATATTATGAAGGCTATAAAAAGACTTGTTTGCAGAGGTGCTGACAGAAACATTCACAAGCATGGGAAACGAATTTGACATCAGATAAGTAAGGTATAAAGAATGCCAATTGTGCATGCTAAAAAATTACACCAAGGCATATAACAAAATTGCATAAATTCAACACAAGATCAGAATATTAAAAACTGTTAGAAAAAATCATTTATATAGGTAAGTCCATCAAAATTGTAGCAGACTTCCAGCATAAACCCTGAAGTCAAAGAGAGCTTAGAATGAATCGAAGCCCTGAAAGAAAACAATCTCCATCCAAGATTGGTGTACCCCACAAAAATATCTGTTAAAACTGATGGAGAAATAAGATGCCTCTGTAATAAATAACACGTGAAGAAATTCACAACCACCAAATTAGCATCCCAAAATATTCTGAAAGGGATTCTAGAAAAGGATAATAAAGACGACAGTTCCACCAGCACCAACAGAATGAATCCACCAGGCAAGAATGCAAGCAAACATAGGGAAAAGAAATGCGGGCTGGGGATTTAGCTCAGCGGCATAAGCGCCTGCCTTGCAAGCAGGCAGTCGTGAGTTCAATCCCCAGTACCAATTAAAAAAAAAAAATGGTATCAACAATAGGAAAATAACATGACAAAGATAAGTGAATACGCATCAGTTATAACCAACAATGTAAAGAGTCTCAATTCACCAGTTGAAAGAAACAGACTGGCAGGATGGGTTAAGAAGTAATATCTAACAGCATGATGTATTCAAGAAAAACATTTAACCTTAACTCAAAAAGAAACTCATAATCTGAAAGTCAAAAGATGAAAAACAGTACTGTATGCAACAGAAATCCAGAAAAAAGTGGGGGTAGCTATTCTCTTTGAAACGAAGTGGATTTCAAACTAAGAATGATCAAGAGAGACAAAAGAAGGTCAATATGTGAGTGTTAAGGAAACAATCCAAGAAGAAGAGATACCAAGCAAAAATATGTGTGCACCATGTAGCAGTGTACCCAACTATATAAAACAAACATTAATGGACATGAAAACTCAGATAAGCATCAACACAGTTGTAATAGGGACCACAACACGCCACTGTCAAAATAGATCAACTGGACAAAAGAAATCAACAAAGAAATATCAAAACTGACCAAACTCTTGAACAAATGGACTTAGTTTTCTACAGAATGTTATACCCCACAACATCAGAATGTACATTCTTCTCAATTGCACACAGGACTTTCTCCAAAATAGATCGCATACTAGCTCATGAAATATGCTCAGATAAATGCAAAGAAATTGAAATTATCCCATGCATATTATCAGACAGTATAATGAAACCGGAAATCAGTAACAAAGGAAATCACAAAAACTTCATAAACACATGGACATTAAATATACCATCCTGAGCAACCAATTAGGTCACAGATGCAATTAAAGAAGAAATTAGATGGTCCCCACAGTTAAATGATAATGCCAATACAAAATACCACAACTTACGGGAAGCAATAAAACCAGTCTCTATGACAGAAACTTATAGCAGGGAATTCTCACATCAGAAAAACTTAGCAAGGTCAAATAAACAATGTAATGTTGAAGCCTCTATAAAAAAAAGAGCAAGTCAAGCCCAAAGCTCATACAAAGAAATGATAAAAATCAGAGCAGAAATTAATGCAACTGAGACTAAGAAAACAGCAAAAAATAATCAATGAGTTGGAAAAGTTGGTTCTTTGAAAGATTAAATAAAAGCAACAAACTTTTAGCCAACTATATGAAAAAAGGAAAGAAAAAACTCAGATCCATGCAATTAGGAGTGAAAAGGGTGGAATCACAATGCATCCTGCAGAAATCTAGAAGCACATAAGCACCTACTCCAAAAACTTATACTGTAATAAGATGGAAAACAGAGAAATAGACAGATTCCTAATACATAGGAATTACCAAACCTGAATCAAAAAGATATAAAAATTCTAAATACCCCAATATCAGTTTTTTTAGAATGGACATTGAAGATGTAATTGGAAACATATCAAAATGAATTTTGAAAAAAGAATAAAAAATAAAAATAAAATAAATAAATAAAATGAGATTCTTAAGGAAAAAGAAAATACCATCACCAACAACAAAAAAGTCCAGGTCCTGATGGATTCTATAAGAAATTTAGAGAAGATCTAATGGCACTACTCTTCAAATGCTTTAATAAAATTGAAAGGGAAAAAATACTCACAAACTCATTCCTAGAAGCAAGCATTACCCTGATAAGAAAACCACAGAATGATGCAATGAAGGAAGTGGGCTGCAGGCCAGTCTCTCTAATGAACACAGATGCAAAACTCTTCAGTAGGATAGTAACAGAATGCAGCAAATCATCAAGAAGATTATACACCATGACCACGTGGGACTCATCCTGGAGAGGCAAGATGTTTCAATATATGCAAATAAATAAATGTCATAAACCATGTTAATATAACAAAGGATAAATCAATACTACCATCTGAATAGACATAGACAAAGCATTTGACAAAGCCCAGCACCCATTCATGATAAAGAATTCTACAGAAAATTGAAATAGATGGTCTTTATCTCAATCTGATAAAAGCCATCTATGACAAATCAACAGCCCCTCAATATTTAATGGTCAAAAAATAAGAGCTCTCACTCCAAAATCATAAACAATAAAAGGATGTCACTATCACCTCTGCTACTCAGTACAGTGCTGGAAATATTAGCCAGAGCAATTAGATAGCAGAAAGAAATAAAAGGAATAAGGAAAGAAAAGGAAAAAGTTAAATTATCACTAACTGTGCCTGACATGATAGTCTACGTAGAAGACCCCAACAACTCCACCAAAAGATGTCCACGTTTGTTAACCAAATTCGGTAGCATAGCTAGATATGAATTTAACACTCAAACTCAATAGCATTAGGATTCAGGTGAGGTAATGCATGCCTGTAATCCCAGCTGACGCAGGAGGATTTCTATGAGTTTGAGGCCAGCCTGTGATACACAGTGAGTTCAAGGCCATAGTGACACCCTGTCTCAAAAAAACAAAACAAAACAAAACAAAAAAAACCAATTAAAAAAATAGCATTCCTGTGCACAAATAATAAATGCACTGAGAGAGAAATTAGAGAAACCACACCTTTCACAATAGCATCCAAAATAATGACATAAGTAGATTCTGGACTTACAAACTCAATGTGTTTGTGAGGGCTGACTGTAACTCTTTTGTTCTCCATAAGACATAATGAAAATACCCATCATGCACTTCAAATCTCCACAAGCACCCCTTCATTAACCTTTTCATAATAAAAAGGGGTTGTATAAAGTGCGTAAGTTACCAGAAGAATCAGTAATTTTCCTAAGGTAGTCACCGAAGAGTTATAAATATGTCTACTTTATCATAAACAATAATGTCATACTGAACTCACCATTTAAGTTGACATCTTCAGCTTGCAGGAAGAGAGGAGGGAAGGAAGGTGGTTGTTGTTTGGAAGCAGAGTCCCCCTCCCTGAGATCAACAGGAATCAGGATCTCTGTGTCCTTCCTCTCCTTGGGAGTCTGTAGCCCACTAGTACTTGCTTCTGTTTGAACCTTTTCAGAACTAAAAGCTGACCTAACTTTGTCTCTTGCTGTCTTTTTTTTTTTAAACACTATTCTTTTCTATGGTGATTGCTTCTTTCATCTTCTCTAGCTTTTTGAGAGGGATTTTGCTATTAGTGATCATAGAGATTATATAAAGCACTGACTGAAATCACACCACAAACCTGCATGTTGGGGCCCAGACTGAAGTTTGTGTGCATGTATGCATACTTTTCTTGAATCATGAGTCTTTCACAACCACACAAGTGGTCAGCATTTCAAGACTTTGGTCATAACTTAAAATTCTGGTGTTAAGTTGTTCCAACTGTGAGGCCAGTTGTAACTCAAGGGTCCCGTGTACTTAGGAATCTATCGCATGTAGAAGGTACTTCACAATGAAGACTAGAGTACTTTGAAAAAGGAGGCCAAAGAGCATATCATAAAATGGAAAGATAGCCCCTGTTCTTGGTAGGAACACCCAAACTAGTGAATATGGTCATACTTCCAAAATTGTGCTAAGATTTACTGCAATGCCAATCCAAACAGCAGTAACCTACCTCTCAGAATTAGAGAAGACAATCCTAGAATTCATTTGGAACAAGAAGAGATGTAGAATAGCTAAACTAATTCTTTTTTTTTTTGTCTTTCTCATTTTTATCAGTACCAGGGATTGAACTCATGACGGCACACTTGCAAGGAAGGCGCTTATGCTACTGAGCTAAATCCCCAGCCCCAGCAAAACTAATTCTTGACAACAAAGACAAAGCAAGGGGACAACATAATCCCTGACTTGAAATTATACTACAAAGCTACTGAGGTAAAAACAGTATGGTGCTAGCAAAAACACAGACCCAAGGATCAATGGAAGTAGCCCATATGTCCATCAAAAGGTGACTGAATAAAGAAAATGTGATAAATTATACACAATGAAGTACTTATCTGCCATAAAGAAGGTAAATTTGAGTAATTTGTAGAAAAGTTGATGCACCTAGAGTTTATAATGTTAAGTGAAATAAACGAGACACACAAGCTTAGCTATTGCATGGTTTCTCTCATATTATAACCCAAAGTATTAAATAAATTAAGTAGCAAAATGGAAGTTAGATGCCAGTAAACAGGAGATAGTTATTTTCCGAAAGGAGAGGACACCAGGAGATAGAGGTAAGGGGAAAGAGAAGGGAATTAGAGAAAAAAGCATTAATACGATCTGTGTACCTGTACCAAGTCCCCACAGTGAACATAATCATTATGTAACTGCAAACATGTGCTAATAAAAATAAAAATTAAAAAAGGAAAATCAAGTATAAAAGGAAATTGTTACTGAGGAATCGGCATACATGGGCTGACTTTTGCTTGTATTTTGTTTGTGTTGTTATTTACTTGAGACAGAGTCTTGCTATGTAATACAGGGTGGCCTTGATCTCACTACGTAGGCCAGGTTGGCCTTGAACTCATGGCAACCGTCAGCCTCCTGAGGCTGGGGTAATGGGCATGTGCCACTATGCCCGCCGGAAGAGCTGACTTTGAAGGAGGAGTGAAGTTCAGAAGATTTTGAAACTACTTTTCTGGGGAAGGGGTAAAGTTGTAACAGCAAGGATCCCATATGATGGGCACTGTGAGCATCAGAACAGGAGTGCAGGAAATAAAGAAGTGTCTAAGGTCCAAATTAGATTCAAATGCAAGTTACATGAGTGGGAAATGGAAGAATGAGTTCTGAATCCTAATTTAGAGCCCCAAATCCTAGAGGGATTTGCTTCAAATGGAAGAATATAAGACTCAGTTTGGCAAACTAACCAATCACAAACCAAACACATTGCATGTTTATGAGAAACAGAAAAGAGGAGAGGTTTGTTGGAACATAACCAGTTGTGTTTCAGCTTAGAGTTCACCTATGTGCGACGTATGTGGAAAACTCAACCCTGTGCCTGCTGATACAAGTAAAGTTTTACTCAATTTAACCATGCTCACTCTTGTGCATAACATCTCTCACCATTTTACTGTCTGACCCTCAGAGAAAAAGTTTGCTCATGTCTACTTTAGAAAAATTAGATTTGTTTTGAAAATGGAAAGCTCCTTTCTTCCACCTCCAAAGTTGTTAAATGAGCCGATGGCTCTTATTTATTTCTTCTCTTGAAAATTCTTGTAGAATTCCTTTTAGTTATACATAGTTTATGTCATGAAACATGAGTGTAACATATGGAGTTATGGAGTCATACTATAAGCCTGAAAACTTACAGATGCATATGCCAGTCTTTTTTTTTTTTTTTTTTTTGTCTTTTTTATCGGTACCGGGGATCGAACTCACGACTCCCTGCTTGCAAGGCAGGCACTTATGCCGCTGAGCTAAATCCCCAGCCCTATGCCAGTCTTTTTTAAATAAGAATTTTGGGGCTGGGGATTTAGCTCAGCGGCATAAGCGCCTGCCTTGCAAGCAGGCAGTCGTGAGTTCGATCCCTGGTACCGATAAAAAAGGAAAAAGACAAAAAAAAAAAAAAAAAAAATTAAATAAGAATTTCTTTTGCTCAATAGTAGGTTTGTAGTATTCATTCATGTTGGTGTGTGTATCTGTGGTTTGTTAATTTTCATTGTCTTATAGTATTACATTCTATAACATTCCACAATTTTTAACCCATGTGGCTGTTATATAAAATATAAATAGTATATTTTTTATTTTAAGGAGAATAAAACAAAAGAAACAGAACAAAGCAAATCAGAACAGAACAATGGGAGGAGCAAAGATGGCAGAGAGGTAACAGATGGCTACAGAGGCTCCCTGAGATAGTCAACTTAGAATTCAACGTAATACAGCGTGGGGAGCCTTGAACTGAAGAAGATGAATTCTCTCGTCCCAAGAAGAAACTAAGGTATGAAGAACCAATCAAACATAGTGTCCCAGTGCTACTACTGGAACAGCTAAAGGTTCACTGCTCCTGCTGCAGCTCCCGAACTTGTGCAGCTGTGACTTACTGAGCTGTCCAAAATCCCGCCACTTCGACTCACTGGAAAAACTTGCACTGAGGTCGGGGATCAGCGAGCTGAATGGAGAGCTGAGCTAGCGGGGAACCTGCATCAACCTGTGGTGAGTGATGGAAATAAAGCCATCCCACACACAAAAAAAAAGGACTCCAACAGATGACATTCTGAGACTGGGCAGGACTGGCAAGAACAAGGGGCAGCAGTGACTTCAGCCAGTTGTTCCCTTCCCAAACGTAATTGGTGGAGTAAGCTTGGCCTGGGTCACGTGACCTGGCTGAGACCCAATAGGTTATCCAAAATCAAGTCCCTATGGTGGCGGCGCATACTAACACAGTGAAGGTCTCAGCGAGTTGACTGATCCAGAGGGGAGGGCCAGCATACGCTGCTCCTGTTTGCACTAGCACACCACAGTGGGAAGGGTCACCTCGCCAGTGTGCATCAGAAGAATTGTAACCAACAAAGAAAGAAACTGGGGCCTTCGGAAGAAAGAAAAAAGATGGGAAGAGGAAGCAAGAAAAAGTCCCCAGGTCCCAACCCTGAGAACACTGACCCAGGACAGGTAAATACAAAGGAGAATGAGAACAGCAAACATGCAATATCAGTCACAGCACCAGTGGACATAAAGAGATACCTTCAGGACCTCATAGATGAGTTCAAAAGGGAAATATTTAGCCAAGTAAAGCAAGATATAAGAAGACTAATAAAAGAGATGCTAAGCACCCCTCAAGCAGACACAAACAGAAAGGAGGAACTCAAACAAAAGAGAGAACCATTTGATGAAGAATACAAACAAAATACAGAATACATGAAGTGGATTCAAAGAGATTACTAGGAAATTAAAAATTCTATGGAAAGATGGCAAATCAGCTTAAAAGAAATTAAGGCTGGATTATCCAAACTAGATGACAGGTTTGCAATGTGGGATCATGAAAGGAAAAACTTTTTTAAATAACAAGGAAAGAAGCAGTAACAATACAAAGGCTAGAAGATGACAAGAGGATCTATAACTTGAGAATAAAGAATGTGAATGAAGAAGTTGGGGTATAAACAAAGGAACTACAAAGGCTATTCACAGAAATAATTAAGGAAAACTTCCCAATCGTAGGAAAAAGAAATGATATTCAGATGTATGAGACATGCAGAACTCCAGTCACCTACAACCAAAACAGAACTACACCCAAGCATGTAATAATCCAGATCCCCCAGAAATTTAATATAAAAACAGAATATTAAAATCTGTTAAAGACAAGAAACAGATAACCTATAGAGGAAGACTCATCAGAATAACAGCAGACTTCTCTACACAATCCATCAAGTCAAGAAGAGGCTGGAGTGAAATATTCCAAGCCCTGAAAGAAAATAACCTCCAGCCCAGATTGATATATCCTGCAAAAGTGTCCCTAGAAATTAATGGAGAAACAAGATGCTTCCAAGACAAATAGGAAATTGGGAAATTCACAACCAGCAATCCAACTCTACAGAGAATAATGCAGGCATTCTAGAGAGAGAGAAAAGTACTAGGATTTCAGGAACAGTGGCAGAGAGGCCTCGGTGACTGGAGCAGAAAACAGAATGAAGAAGACAAGCAGACAACTAATGGCAAAAAAAGGGCATAACAGAAATGAGGCAGAGATTTTATTCAAAACTGATATGATTGATAGTATCAAGTCTGAGAGTATAGGCAACTACACTGAAGATGACAAGACTCTACGATACAAATGCTGGTTTGATAACTGCTGGTTTTTGAAGTTCTATACTATATACAAATTTGTGTTTTTATTAATACTGTTATGTGCTGATATATTCAATTATACTATGTCTGATGATACAATCAATTCTATTGACAATAACAAGAGACAACATAGGAACTATGGTAGAACTCCTTATACAATGGTCTTATATGGTTTTTTTTTTTGTTTCATGTGTTTATAGGAATATGTTTTGTTTTGTCTTGCTTTGTTTTGTTTCTCCCTCTAATATAGAAAGGATAGAAATACATGTTAAGACTCATGCATGTGTAGAACCTATAAACAGTTTATGGGAACTGATCTTATGACACATGATGAAATAAACAAATACTTTGAAGAAAAAGAGACACTAAAGTACCCAATGCTGATCCTGGAGTGTCTATTATTATTTGTCTACTATTATTCTTTGTTCAGAATGATATTAGCCTGCTTAGGTTTGTTCAATCTCAACATAATTGAAGATATGTATAACTGCATATATGTTTAAGTGTATAGTATTGATAACCATATTTCTAAGTTTTTGTTGGATAGTTGAACAGAACTGGTTACAGTCTCACTGTTTGAATCCCCACTTTAAATGCTCCATTTTAGTATCTTGAATAACTATTTGTAAGAGGACAATCTGTAATCTTCAACTAATGATTTCTTACTGTTTATTTTTTCTTTGAAAGTATGTATTATTTCTACTCATTTTCTGTTTTGTTTAGTCTTTCTTTAAATAAAATTTAAAAAAAAAGAACAGAACAATGCAAGCCACACAGGACTTTTCAAAAAGACAATAGGCCATCAACATTGGCTACCATAATGTCTCTTGTTTTCTTTGAAATAGTTGACCATACCTTCACACAGAGTAATATCAAACAAAACAAAATATTATAAAACCACTCAAAAGAATGAACGCATTACTGGACTTCAAAGCCAGATAACAGGAAATGAACAATGGTTACTATAATGTCTAATTTTCTTTAAAAAAGTTATCCATACCATCACACATAATAAAATCAAATAAAACACAACAGGATAGAACCAGTCGTAACAGAAGAACAAAAGCATGACAGGACTTCAAAGAAAGATGATAGGAAATCAGCAATGGCTACCATAATGTCTCGTTTTCTTCAATATAACTGTTCATATCATCACACATAATAAAATAAAACCAATTAAACAAATGAATGAAAGCGTTGTAAGACTTCAAAACAATGTAACAGGAAAACATAATATATCTCATTATATTCAAAATTGCTGCCCCTGCCATCAGACAGAGTAAAATCTAACAAAACAGGACAGAACAAAGCCAAACCTAACAAAATTGTTAAAACAATACCAGAGTTCAAGATAAGATAGTAAAAAATAAACAGTAGTTTCTATCTTTCCCTCTCAGGTATTTTCTCCCCTACCACTCTTACAATAACTATTTTGCTTTTGGATCCTATTAACTCCTTCTGTTTCTTATGCTAGGGTTCGCGTGTGTGAGTTCAAACTGTTTAACCCAGGAACATCCATTTACCTATAAGAGCCTCAAGATTATTCCACTTTATAGTTGGGTAGTTTTCCACTGTATAAAAATACCGTATCTTTCTTATCCATTCTGTGGTTGATGGGCAAGCTAGCCTTGCTTTATTATTTTTTTCTGGTCTCCTGTCACATGGGACAATTGTTTTCTTTCCTTTGATTTTCAGTCTATGAATTTCCTTTCCAGTTATGTGTGTTTCTTGTATAAAGTATTTCAATGGATCTTGTTTCTTGATCCACTCTCTCTGTGTTTCTTTTGTTGCTGACCTGAGGCCGTCTGCATTAATGGTTACAACCAGCATACGTGGTTTGTCTCTGCCCTGCTATCCTCCTGGTGTTGGCCCTCCACTTTCCCCTTTCATTCAACTGCCTGTCCTGTTTGGTGATCCTCCTCTGCTGCTGTTCCTGAAACCAAGGTCATCTTTATGTTTCTCTAGAATATGCTTCAGCATTCTTTGTAGGGTTGGTTTGGTAGTCATCAATTCCTTCAGCTGTTTTTTTTTTTTTTTTATCATGGAAGTATCTTATTTTTCCATCAATTTTGAAAGATAATTTTTCAGGGTACATCAATCTGGGTTGGAAGCTGTTTTCTTTCACGGTTTAAAACACTTCATTCCAAACTCTTCTTGACTTGATGGTTTGTGCTGGTAAGTCTGCTGTGATTCTGATGGGTTTTCCTTTCTAGGTGATCTGTTTCTTTTCTCTAACAGCTTTTAATATTCTGCTCTTGTGTTGAATTTCTGGGATCTTGATTATTTTGTGTCTGGGCATAGCTTTACTTTGGTTATGGCTAGTTGGAGTCCTATATGCCTCACTTATCCGCATGCCAGATCTTTTTCTGATGTTTGGGAAGTTTTCTGCTATTACTTCTGTAAGTAGCCTTTTAATTTCATTTGTGTTGATCCTGCTTCTTCAGCAACACCTGTCACTCTTAAATTATGCTTCTTTGCATCATCTTGCAGCCATCAAGTTGTTATTTCCTGACTTCTTGTTATTTTTAAGAGATCTTTCCTTTTATGATAACTAGCTGCAATCCTATCTTTAAGGATTAAAAGTCTATCTTCAGTCTCTTTCAAGCAGTTTTGCCAGCTTTCAATTGAATTTTTAATTTCCAGGATCTCTCTTTGTTTCATGCATTGTAATTGCTTTCTATATTCATTCAAGGTTTCCATCATTTTCCTATGCTCCTCCTTTTTTATCTATGTATACTTTAGGCATGTTAAGCAATTCTTTCATTATGTTTGTGATTTCTTCTTTTGCCTGTGATGTTATTTCTGATTTGACTGCTTTTGCAATCTTGTGAAGTTGTTTCTTTACTTCAGTTGCTGTCCTCTCAGAGATTTCAGGTGTGTGACTTCCATTTTCTTCCATGACTGTGTCTCCCAGACTTGTTCTGTGTGGGCTGGAGGTCTGAGATTGCCTTTTGATCCTTCATCTTGACATTCTCCTGGGTTCCTCCCAACAAGCTGGTTATGGGGTCCCAGGAACTTCCCACACTGGCTGCCCTTCCACAATGTAGGGGAAAGAGATAGGCATCTGGGTTTCTCTAACCTCAGATTTACAGGGAGGGAGCAGGGCATGGGTTAGGCATCTCCAGACCTGTGCAGATATATTGGGACTTCCCTGATGATCAGGGGTGTGTGGAGGAGGAGCTGCTTCTCTTGTCCTATGTGTCTACACTGGAACTCCTGCAATGGTAGCAGGCACACAGGGGTGTGTTTGTCTGATTCTGCTGGTGGGTTATGGCTGCTTGAAGGAATCAAGGTCCTCCAATGGTGGCCCACAGGTACACAGGGCTTAGCTGCCTGTCACTGCTCCTGCTGGCTGCCTACAGGAAGGGGCCTTCCAGTGGCAGTGCCCAGCAGGTGGAGGTGAATCTGTCTGGCTCTTTCTGCCTGTGCTGGATGCCTGCAGGAAAGAGCCTTCTAGTTGCAGCACCTGCCTGGCAGAGGTGGTTCTAAAATGTAAATAATATTACAAAAACAATTCTTGAACATGTACTTTGATGCTCATAATGTATGTATATTTTGGATATATCCTTAGGAGTGGGATTGCTAGTCATAATATGTCTTGAACTATATTTATATAACATAGTATGATAAAAAGTGGGGTGAATGCTGCTACTGAGTACTGTCCAATAGAAAAGCAGGGTTTTCAATGCAAGAGGCACATCAAACTTTAGAAAAAGTTTGTGACAGATCAGTTTGTTTGGCACAGTCAATTGTGAACTGTGGTTCTAGAAGGTTTTTTGTTGTTGTTATTTGTTTGTTTTTTGTGCCAGGGATCAAACTCATAGCCTTGCACTTGCCAGGCAGGCACTTAAGCAACTGAGCTAAATCCCCGGCCAAGAAGGTATCTTTTTAAGTGTGCTGGAAATTATGGATCATGAACAATGCATTAATATGATTTGTTGATTTTATTGGAGCTACATGATTATTCTTCTCCATATTCCAGCTTTTTAACAATTGTCATAAAGGGAGATGAAACATAGGTCTATGGTTATGTTATAGTTTGTGTCTGGATGTCCTCCCAAAGCCTCATGCAGTCATGGGGGCAGGCTTCTACAGTCTGTGAA
This sequence comes from Cavia porcellus, assembly GCF_034190915.1. Classification (NCBI taxonomy): domain Eukaryota; kingdom Metazoa; phylum Chordata; class Mammalia; order Rodentia; family Caviidae; genus Cavia; species Cavia porcellus. The sequence goes on from NW_026947490.1 coordinate 77,851,270, forward strand.
TGAGTCATGGTCCAGTGCTAGGACTATGGCTGTGAGTGTGATTATGCTGGGATTATGGCTCAAGTGGGTGTGGCTCACATACAATATAAGGGACAGAAAGAGCCTTCTTTCCATGCTCCTTCCTGCTTTGCTCTTGTTGTCTGTGCTTCTTCTGTCACCATGAACTGCTGACCCTCCGCCATGCCACCCTGCCTTGGAGCCAGCTCATTATGGCTGAAACCTCCACAAACTGTGAGCTAAGTAAACCTTTTCTTCCTTCACTTTGGGTATCAGGTATTTTGTTCCAGCCATGTGAGAAAAGTAACCATGACGTGGCAGACAGGCATCACAGAGGAGAAAAAGTTCATGGCAGAAGATAAGGAGGCAGAAAAGCAGCAAAATAACAGCAGCAAGTGACAAACGGCAACCACAGCAGCCTCCTGTCCCCTAGGGCAGGTAGCACTCACACTCAGGATGGGGGTTCCCTTAATCCTAGCATTGCACTGTGAATAATTTCTAGCATCCCATCCTTAATCTTAGCATCACACACTCTAGATCTAGCCACCCCCCAAAAGCCCCATCTATGACCACACAGGTGGGGGAATATCTAGATGTAAATTAAACACCAAGGCTCAAAGTTCTCAGTGTAAAGGACTGTTTGCCTCATGTGTGAATAAATCACATCCAATAAGTGCTAACATCAAGCTTTGATTTTTTTTTTAAATGAACATTATTGGTACATTTTTGCTTGTGTTCTCTGACTTTGGTGGGATTACATAACTGAGGAGCACTATGGTGAACTCTGAATATGATAAATACTTATTAAGAGTATTTAGGAAATGTTGTGCTGAAAATACACCCCGAGAAATGGGTCTGGTTTTATTTCTATCAAGAGAATACCCCACATCATACATCACTTGTGGTATGGAGGTGGGTCTTCTTTCACTTTATTTACTGGGTCTGGCTCTGTGTGACTCAGGCAGTTCCATAAAGTGAAAATGATCACAACAGGTAAGTGTTTTGAATCAGTTTGGGACATCAAGGCAGCCATAAGAGCACAAGTAGAGATGCTCAGGAAAGACTTCCAAAGCTGCGTCAGGAAGCAGCAAGAGTGACGGCTGTGTCAGTCAGTGCTTATTAGAGAATCAGATTTAATGCAGGGTATATAAAGGTATAGGAATTTACACGACTGACTTACAACCACTGCCTCCAGTCAGATGAGGAAGAGTGCAAAAAGGTGGTGTGTGTGCTAGAGAGCTGGAGGATTCAGTTCAAAGTCTGGAGCTCAGTGTAGTGCTCAAATTCCTTCAGGAAGCCAAAGAGTCTGTGATGGAAAGTTGAAGAGTCTCAGGTAGACTAGAGCTCCTCCAAAGAACAGAAGGGAGCCTTTCTTCATTTCCCTTTTATTCCCCCGGGTGGGCCTTGTCTTCAGTAGATCTCTTCAGTCACACTCAGAATTGTGCCCATCCAGGTTACTGATTGTTTCTTACTCAGTTGATACAGTATGTTAACTACCACAATGGCACAGTGTATTTGAAGTAAGGAGGAGTGTTTTGAGGGGGATTCATGACAATGTATCTCTTATTGTAATAATTTTTTAAAAATACAAGCATTCACCATATGTTTTCACCATACTATGACTTGTAAATGTCATATTTTTTTCAAAGTAATTTCCATGGATGAAATTGTATCCCTTAATAAGATATGGTGGAATCTTTAATGCAAAGAGAAATGTGACCTTGCTTGGAAATTGTGTCTTTGCAGATATAATCAAGTTCAGATTAGATCATACTAGACTGAAGAGTGTCCTAAAGCTGTTGGCTGTTATCTTTGTCAGAAGAGAATGATTGGAATGGAAAATGAGTCAAGGAGAAGGTGGAAAGCAGAGACCGCCATTCTGGAGCTACACTGCCCACAGTCACAAGAGGCTGAAGAAGGAAAGAAAAATGCTTTCCTCCAGGCTTGGGTGCAGCATGGCCTGCCAGTGCCTCGATGTTGAGCTTTTAGCTTCCAGATTGTGAAATAATAAACCTCATCTGTTTTAAGCCACTTAATTCATGGTGATTGTTGCAGCAGCTCTAGGAAACCAGCATACTAGTTGTACTAATTTCTGTTCTCATTAACTGTTTGGCTTTAAAACGTCCCCATATCTCAAGTGCTAAAGGTTTTGTTGTGAACCTTTTTGGTTAGCATTTTGGGGAGTGACTGGGTAACGACGAATACCCCAACTTGGTCAAGTAGACTAATTCACTGATGAGATCGCAATCTGACGGCATTACTGAGAGGTGACAGAAACAGAGGTGGAGCCTCCTCAAGGGGAGTGGATCGTAGGGCTGGACGACATGGCTGTGTCTTGGTCTTGGCTCCTTCCTTCCTGCTTTCTCACCCTGTGGTTCCAGCCGCCATGAGGTCAGCATGGTTTTGCTCCACCGCAGTCTTTGCCATGCTGTTCTGCTCCATCGTGGCCCCACAGCGATGCAAACAGCCAAACATAGACGGGAACATCGGAAGCTGTGAGCAAAGATAAAACTCTCCTCTGACTGTTTTCCCCGGGGGGGTCTTATCACAGTTACGAAGAGACGGAACACTGTAAGGTATTCCTTTACCTCAGCAGTGCACCAATTGGCATTATCAACCTTTGTGCTTTTTGTAATTTAAACTACATATGTCTACCAGGAATAAACTATGAGAACATAGAACAAAAAGAGGGATCAGAAGCAGATTTTTACCAATTTTGATGCTTGCTTGGTGAGGCAAGTACTTCATGACAAAAGGAAAAGTGGACTGGCTTTTTATCAAACCGTGCTGGTGTAACGGTATCTTCTTATGGGAAAAAGCATAACAACTCCATTCACACCCTGTACACAAAGCAAACTCCATGTGGATTTAATACAAGTAAGAAACATAAAGCTATAAGCTAATGAAAAATATGAATAAATACATTAATAACGAGGAAAGCAAGAAAAAAGTTGACAAATTTTGCTACTTCAAAAAGTTTCAATTTTCTGTTTCAACTACAGTGATGTGACATTGTGCCGCTTTTGTCAACTGCCCTGAATCAAATAAAAACTAGGCAAAAAGTTGTTTTCAGATATTGGGCAGAACAGAACACTTGCAATTGGAGATGGAAAAAAAGAGGAAATTCTACCCTTCTGGGCTGAATTGTATTCCGTTAAAATCAATAAGTTGAAACCTTAACCTCTAGGACCTCAGATAGTGACTGTGTTTGGAGATAGATGGTTTAAAGGTGACTGTATTAAAATAAGGTCATTGTGGGAAGCCCTAGCACAATCTAACTTGTGCCTTATAAGAAAAGTTGTACACACCGAACGACACAAGAGGCACATGAGTCAGACTGGAAATATCCTGTGAGAACACAGCATAAAGGCAAGCATCTGCAAGCATCGAGAGAGGCCTCCAGAGAAACAAAACTTCGTAGCATCTCCACTTCTGGGATCCAACATTTCAAGCACAGCAATACAGCTGTGATCACATCAGCTTACCTCTGGGAAAGGGCCCAGGCCAACTACAGGAACAAGAAAATCTCAGGAGTCACCCAGAGTTAGGAAGATGGACCTGAGAGTTTTGGGAAGTCACAGAGCCTGGAATGGGCAGAGTCCACAGGACCAAGGACTGGTAGGAGAGAAGTGTAACAACAGAGAGTTCTAGAGCTCTACGGCCAAATTTTAAGAAAGGGGTTGCAGCATACATACATGTAACAAGATGAATTTGGGGAGATAACACTCAAATAAAAGAGGAAGTAAATACCCGAAGCTCATAGAAACATGAGCTGGAAATGATTTCTATTTTTTCAGCAAGTCTATGAACCTGCATGGTCTGTGCAGCCAGAGTGGCGTTCTTAGAAAACCATGGCCCCACTAGAACAAGAAAATGAGATCTCAACTCATAGTTGCTTTGATTCTATCTAGCAAAACTCAAAAGCAATGGTTGGAACGGTTGCGTTGTGTATATAAATAGTATCTCAGAAAAAAGCATAACATTATTGATATTAATAGTAAATTTAGCCTCTGACAAGGTAAAATCCCCAATGACTGACAAGTAGGACAGAACGATTTAAAAGTGAGTATATAAGCCGATCAGCAGAGGCAGATCAGTGAATTATACAGATCACAAGTTAGAGGTATAAATGAGGGCATTAGGAGTTATAACTGTATTTCATCTATTTAAGAAAGTAAATATTTAGCATAAAATATGTTTAAAAGGCCCAAACCAAACTTTTAGGGATGAAGATTACAATGTGTGGATAATAATGAATGAGATTAAGAACAGATTATATGCTACAGAAGAAAAGATTAGTGCCCTTGAGAACCTAGCAAGTGAACCTACCCAGCATGCAAGACTTTAACTTGAGCTTGGAAACCCCACGTTAGGAAATATAAGTCCCCAGTGGGTCAGTGGAACCACACATGAAATGCCAACTGGAAGGACAGAAACAAGGTGATCAAACTCTTTTCTGTGACTTTTCAAATAATATGAGAATGTGGTTCCAGTGAGACAAGATTCCATTTCAAACCACGAAACCTTTATTGAGCATCTACTCTGTGACCGGGACTATACACTATATAGTCCCAGCTTGATCCCTGTAATAACAGTGCATCTATCCTAATCTAGAAGTGATGAATTAGAACAATGAATAAGATCATATACATTAAAGGAGGCTCATGTTAATTCAGAACGGAGCAAACTATATATGCATGGGACAGAGTTTTGAATTCACTGATTGCCTACATGACAATTAACAATTTGACAACCATTTTGGAGCCAGAAGGGATTGAGTTCCCAGACGCTGATAGAAGGACTCAATTTGTACTCCTCAGAGTTTAGCTTGGAGATGAAAACATTCACAGTGCCTAGTGGTAGTTAGAAAACCATGTTTGATATGAATGATTTTACAGGTAATGTAATAGCTTTTCCAAAGTAGTTTTGATAACACATACTTTTTGCTTTACTAAGTAAAAGGCTTTACCTAATCTTACAGAAGATGCCATGCCACTGTGTAATTGTCCCCAAATAGATGGTAGAATTGGATTTTAGTTAAGATCTTTGTGTCAGTAAGCTTGAAAAATCCTTGAGAGAATCAACTTACAAGGAGGAAAAGTTTATAAACGGTTAGTGGTTTCACTTAGCCCCATCATGCTGAGCTGTGGTGAGGAGGTGCACCATGGTGGAGAGTACACGGGGAGAGTACATGGCGGAGCTCATGGTAGCTGGGAAGCAAGTTGAGAACTTGCTTTTAGAGCAAAATCTTTCCCCAAAACCCCTTAACTTATGAATCTGTGAATGCATAATCCTTGCATGAGGGCAGAGCTCTCAGCATCTCAGGGCCTCACAAGGGCCCTCTCGGAATGCTGCTGCAGCAGAGATCACTGCTCTAAAATCTGGCTTTTTTCTTCCTCTGGGCACTTCACCCCGATGGGGTTTTGCAGCTTCTTGCTGAATTAAGCCACAGGGAAGTGTTTGGAGATTTTCACATTGCTGATATCGATTCTTTTGTGGAGGTGGCATCAGCAAATTCCTGGTGTAGTCTGAAGAGAGGAATGCCATTAAGGGTAAGAGGCCCAGGTGAAGCAGCAAGCCCTGGCCAGCTGCTTCAGGAAAGCCACGGTCTGGCCTCTGTGACAGCGATGCGGATGATCAGAATGGCACCGGAGTGATGCTTCCTCCCAGGCTGACTGCCGTGGGGCAATGCTTTCGAGGCACATCCTCGGTAAGACAGAATCTCTGCAAAACTCCAGCACCTGGGCATGGCCATTCCTGTCACCACCAACTGGTTTTATGACAGTAGCAAAAAACTTCTTCTTTTTCTTTTCAACCTCGAATTTAGCAACTGAATATTCCGCCATGAAGCCTTTCTGTAATATAACAGATCGTGGTGTCTATTAGTTCCTCTAACCAAGACAAGGATTTGGGTGCACGGTGCTGCCCCTTCTAGTGTGGGACTTTTTTTTTGTTTGCCTTTATGTTACTTTTTTGATTGTCAGAAAACTTTTAACCACGTCAGTGACACCAGTGTTCTTGGCTTCAGGTTTCTTCTCTTTAATGTCTGGCATCTCAGCTTTTTCACTCGCCATTCTGCAAGCTGGAAAAGAGAACTTGCATTGTGGGTCCTTCTTGGAGTTCCTGAGAAAAGTGCTACCCTCCTACCAGCCATCACCAGGTGCAGAAATGAAGCAGAGGTCTGTGCTACGTGTTGTTAGAACTACACATGGGAGCCAACAGCTAACAGCTGAATGCAGTTGTACGGGCAAGAGGAAGACAGCCCTGGAAGACCCCCAGGAATCAGGGTCTTCCCCCCAGCCCCAGCGGGAGGCCTGCTCTCTAGAGAGGGACTCAGTGCTTTGGAAGGATGTGGGTAGTCCGCAAAGCAGAGAGGCAGAGCCACAAAGGCCAGAGTGCCAGACTCTTCAGAAAGTGACACAGCTCATGCGGGCGAGGATTGAGAGCCTGACTGACTAGTGTCTCCATTTTCCGGGGGATCTAACGGACACTGAAAGCCACTAATTAAGTCTCCTGACCTCCCAAAGAACACTGACTCCATCACTGCCTGGCGTTCACCTCTGCCTTCTTCATTGGTTGATCAGAGAGCGGTAGACTCATACATTTTTACTAAATATCAAAGGTATTCATCAGCTCCAGGGCTCTACGTGATATATTTTTGCTCTGACAAATGGAATTTATCCTCACAAGTCAGGGTTCTGCGTCTCTCCCTAAGAGCCAAATTAACTGTAATGTTAAAAGAGAGAATGAAATTTGTGATCACTATACGGCTTCAAACCAGACAGCAGATGTAAAATACAACAGAGTAGGGCTTCCTGGAAGTCAGGCTTTCTAGAACTTCTTCTCCTTCTTCTTCTGTTTTGTTTTTTGTTTTTTGTTTTTTTTTTTTTTTGGTCTTTTTCGTTTTTATCGGTACCAGGGATCGAACTCACAACTGCACACTTGCAAGGCAGGCGCTTATGCCACTGAGCTAAATCCCCAGCCCCATTTCTTCTGATTAGGAGGGAAGAATTCTGATGGAAAATGTACATTTCCTACAGCAGTTTTAAGGGGTTACCGATTCCTCAGTGGGAATGTTTATAGGGGTAACCACGATGGCACATTTTGGAATATTTATAGTAAATTAAGTGACAGTTGCGTTTTGGTGTAACCCAAAATTCAAACACAACTGGACACTGATGGTTAATAATGTTAAAATCCATCAGGAATCTTAAACGATGTTTATCAGAAACAGCAAGAGAAAATATTAGCAGGGCCGGGTGGTGAATCCCTGTAATGCCAGTGGTCTAGGAAGCTGAGTCGGCACGATCACAAACTGGGGCCCAGCTGGGCAGATTAGACTTAGTAAGACCTTGTCTGAAGGTTAAAAGAAAATGGAGAGTGATAAGGATGTACAGCTCAGAGAGAAGGCCTGGGTTTAATGTCCTACAACACAAAGAGAGAAGGAGGGAAAGAAAGGCGAGGGAGGAAAACAGGGAGGCAGGCAGAGACGGAGAGAGGGTGGGGGGCAGAGGAAAGAAGAGAGCATTAGGAGTCCAAACTCACTTCTACGGAAGTTAGATAATCCTGAATGTAAATACATGGCAAATTCGATCAGTAAGTAAAATTGACCACTAGAGGGAGCTCGTGCTTTTAAAAAAATCATAGCACGTTTTTAATAAATCAGTAATAACGCAGCCTTGAATTGTTTTTGAAGGCTTCTTAGACTATGAAGGTGCTGGTGGGGTAAGTAAAAAAATACGTAAATCAATGTGAATGTGTTATAAAAGGCTGTAAATGTTCAAAAAGGCAATCTCTGATGTAAAACTAGGGATTTAACTTATTTTTCCTCCAAAATATATTTTTGAAAGTACTTTCTTTGAAAAGCCATACGCATCCAAAGAGTGAAAGGTTCGAGATTTATTTGGTTTTCATTCCTTCAAGGAATGGGAGATTGGCGTCATAATTTTATCATTATGTGTACATGAGTCTTGTTTCAGATTTGTATCGGCACCTGTGATGTGCAATCCCGCCCTACTGCTTCAACCTGACTCAAAGATTCATTTATTTTTCCCTTGATTGTCATGATAGTTTCTGACACAAAAGGTCTCTGCAGCCTCACTCACAGCCTTTGTGTAGTATCTCCCAAATGTAACTTTCTCCATGGCTTTCAGATTAATTAGGGTGGTGTTATGGGTTGGAAACTGGTGGTCAACTTAACGCCAGCAGAAATAAACCACCATGGTGCTAAGCATAGATGTTTCACCTGAGCAAAGTTGCCAGCATAAATAGAAAAATGGAGAAGGAGAAGCAAGGCATTGAGGGACGTTGAGGCTTTGAGGCATTGTGGGTTCTCCTACGTGTTGCTGTTTGAGCCACTGGTTCTCCTGGAGGAGCTCTGGTCCTCACATTGAGCATTACTTCCTGGCTCCAGAGGGGAAGACGTGTGCCACTTGGTCTCCAGGATGAACTCGTCATGCTGGCTTCCTGATATGTACCCGACTGTGCTTATCATCGGAGGAGCTCTGGGCCTCCGTGTCACTGAGGATGGCTGTGGTGCTTTTCAGGACAGCCTGGTCTTTGTTGTGAATGTGACTTCTTGGCTGCAGCATAGAACCCTCAACCTGTAAGGCCAGCTCCTTCACTCCCCTGGCATAAACTTTCTAGCTTCCACTGCTGAACTTTGGGCCGTCTCAGCACGGATCCATAAAAGAGACTGGCGTGAGTCCTTTTCATGGACTCTAGAACTCCAGAGGGACTTGTGGGAGGTATTGTCATAAGCTCTTGGTCTTCATCTGCACTCATGTGGGACATTGCTGTGGGATTCAGGCCTTTGGTTGAATATTCTATGTCTTTGGTGTTGTAGACAGAATTCCTGTAGTTTCTTGTGTTAATTCCTGGTGACCATTATAAAATATTATAAACTCCATGTCCTGATTCTAATTGTTCTCTGCACAAACCCTGACTACGACAGGTGTACACTGGGAGCTGAACCCAGGGCCTCAGGCATGCTAAGCACATAGTCTACACTCCAGCTTCGACTAACATATCTTTTACCCTTGACCTTTCTGCTCAGGAACCTACTTAGTAGTTCCCTATCACCACAAAACAAATCAACAAACTGCCCCTTGGCCTTCAGATCCAATTTCATACTCCCTCTTTAGTCCTACCAACTCTAGGCCTGAGTAACTCACTCTGTCTTTTCTGAGTTCATCATCTCCTCGTGTCTTTACTGCTTGATTTGGTCACTATTGTGTGCATGTCTGAAACCACCTCCAAGACCAGCTTTCAGACACCAGTCTCTCAGCATTGTTGCGGCAGGTTGCTAACACTGAGGGCAAGTCGGAGAATCTTTGGAGATATTCTGAAGTAGAAATCATGAAGCCGCAAGTTCTAGCTACCTTATAGGCCACCTTTGAACGGAGTAGCTTAAATAACCATTGTTTAGGAGGATTGGCAGAGTTTGGTGTTGTGACTTGAGCTGCAAATGTGACTGCAGTAGATGCTGTCTGGGCTAGGGTCCCCTACATGCTTACCGGGTTCAATATTAATCATGCCTTCTTCAGTACAAATCTCATCTGAACAGGGATGCTAGGCTCTCTGGGTATTGGGTCAGCACTTTACTCTCTAGATGGCCCCTCCATGTGATAAGGCTGGGCTTCCTCAAAACACAGGGATCTCAAGTTAGACATCTATATAGACAACAGATTTTCCTCAGAATATACATTTTAAAGGGCCAGATGGGGGTGTCAAGGCTTCTTATTCCTTTGTCTAGGAATCACACAGCACCTCTTCCTGCAAGTGGCAGCTCGGAGCCAATGTAGGAAGGCACTTTAGGAAGAGCACAGTACTGGACGGTTCTTTAGAAGGTGGACTGAGCTCTGCTAGGCCAGGCTGCTGCCTCCCAATCCACCCACCCCATTGAGTCTGGAGTTCCCATGGTTTCTCAGACTCCAATCACTGTCTTTCTTCAGCCACATTCCCCAGGTTTCTCTTCAGTCCCCCTTTTGAAAGTTGTTTTGTGTTGCACTTCCTTTATCCAGTCACTGCCACAGCTCAGTGAGAAGGATCATCCTTCCAATTTTGGAGCAGGAATGTTTGGGCCGCTGGGTCTCATGCACAGATGACAGGCCTGCAGAGGGCCATCTTCAGGATGTGGACGTTCCATGAACTTAAGGAAATGAGAATAGTAAGAGAAAGAGAGGACAGATAGGCAAAGGAAACGGGTAAGAGACAAGGCTATGGCACATATGATGAGACCAGCAGCCCTCAACAGACATGGGCAGGCCATAGGACAGCGTACAAGTGTGATAAATGTAGATGAAGTCACCCACTAAAAGTATAGAGATGAGGGAGGAAAGGAGACTCTGAATATACTCATTTATGCTCATCACTTGGGATTTGATATGGGATGGGGGTTGGGAGGAAATTCCTGAGCTACTGGGTCTAGAGAGATGCTCAGATTTTTCTCAGTTTTCAGCAGGCAGGAGGAGTCCACTGGAGGCACCAAAGAGCCATTTCTCTATCCATGGGGCCCTTTGCAGATGAACTCAAAGGCTGGGTTAATAATATTTAGGGAACAACTATGAAGTTGTGAGCGGGTAGAGAACAGCCATACAGATAAATTCAGATCGGCTCTTGCACTCATAGGCTGAGTGTGCAGTGCCCAGTTCTCTTTTATTTCAGGCTTTGAAGCTCTGCTTCCCCCGTCCCCCTAAAGCTCATTTAAAGGGTAAGGACTTGAAATGGGCAATATAATTGAGGCAAGACCGGATGGAAGTGGTGTTGGCACATGGGGCAGAGCCAGGATTGGAGAGGCGCCATTGCCTGGGCCAGCACGGCTTCCTTTTGTCCTTCCCTGCTGAATGGGTCTCTGGCGCACAGCAGAAGATGCTCAGGGGAAACAACGCCCACTGACCACACTGCAAGAAAATCAGTGCCAACAGCCGGCTGTCTCCGAGAGGGAAGACGACAGTGGGCAGAGGCAGGGCACGCTTCCAGATCCCACAGCGGGGTCCCGGCGCCGGGGAAGAACAAAGGCGCTGGGGGGCGAGACGGCGGGCTGCAGGGGCGCAGGGGCATCGGAGACCTAGCCGGGCCCGGGCGCCGAGCGGGGCTGCAGAGGTCGCCCGTTGCAGCCGGGAGGAGTTCGCGGAGCCGGGGCTGCGCCAGGAGCACCCCGCGTCCGGACTCCGAGGACGCAGTCCGTGCAGGCCCGGCCGGAGCTCGTTCGGACAAAAAAACCGCTAAGCATAGAAGGCCACGAAGCAGAAAATGATAACTATGAAACGCCAGTCCTCAGCGGCCCAGCTCTGCAAACCACCGCTTCGGCGCCGGAAGTGCGGGAAGCGCACGCAGGACGCGAGCCCGGAGGGAGGCAGGCGCGCACATGCGCAGTCTCGTCCGGCCGTCAGAGGGCGCCTTGGGCGCATGCGCACACGGCCTCTTTCTCCAGCAGCGCAATCTTCTGCTCTCTGTTACCTTGGCAGCGGATTGGCTGGAGGCCGGGTGATGGCCTGAGATGCACCGAATAGTTTTGTTCATTTTAAAACACGATCGGTTAGTTACCTTTTATAAAAAATGCCGTTGCCTAAGCAGATTATTCTTAGAGTAACTTTTTCAGCACCCTCGTTTGATGAACTGATACGGAGCTATAGATGCCTGAGGAGCAAAGCCCGGTCCAGCGTTTGGGCTGAAAGATGGGAACCAAAACGTTTTATGAGCTTTTCTGGGTTGTGGTAGGCTTCAGGGTGTGAAAAAAATGCCCACGTGCGTTTTCACTTAGCAGTCAGCACCGATAAGTAGCTGAGTTTATGTATTAGAAAGAGGGAGGAAGAAACAGCATGAATCAAGAATTCAGCCCTGAAGTGGGGGGATTCATTAAAGGTGTGTGTGTGTGTGTGTGTGTGTGTGTGTGTGTGTGTGTGACACACTGAGGTTTTAGAAGCCTCTTCTAAGGAGTTTTAGTAGATTCCACTTACTCTTGTCTAATAACCTCCACTCGCTAGCACTTGTGCTCTGTGTACCCTGATGAGTCAAGTCGCCCCATTCCCTCCTAAGTGGGACCTGTGCTGCCCTGGACGGCGAGAATACTTGAACGCAGTAGGCCTGGGGTAGCAGAAAGTGGTCAACAGAGGTTAGCCTGCCTTCCAGGAACTTCACTGGTTTCCTCTTGCTTTGCATGAGACAGGGGACAATGATTTCACCTCAGGCTTCCCCAGAGAGGGTCCGTGGATGTGGAATTCACATGGTCTGTCTTTGACGTTTTCCTTTGTAACCCCAGGGGCCCCATTGGATAGTGTAACTTTTTGGAAACAATCACCTGACAAGGATTAGCCCTGTAAAGCACACAGCTAGAGCCTTAGAATTGTCTCTTTAAAATGAAGTATCCTGAAATAATTGATGGGAATTCAGTGGGCTGTTTATGGAAGAGGCTTTTGTTAACAAAGCAGTTGGTGGAGGCAATGTTTGTCAAAGGGATAGAATGTTACATTGGAAATTTACAGTAATTTAAGGTCTATCATTTATATAATGGCATTATACACTGATATTATACTGTTCAATAAGAACATTATACTGTTCAATAAGAACAGTATAGTTTAATTATGTCAAATGTGACTGTATTTTCTATTCTAAATGTACATATTTGCCTTCGTTGGTGGCTCATAATACGTGCAGTAGAGAACTGGTTATTGTGTCTTCTAGTTCACTCAGTGACATATGATGGTGGAGTACTGGTGGTTATGCCCAGAGCTGAGTTACATCCTCAACTGCTTTTTTATTTTTTTATTCTGAGACAAAGTCTCTGGGCTCAGACTTCTGATCCTCCTGTGTAATACCGTAGTGCTGGGATTCTAAACTTGTACTAACACACCCAACTGCAGTGGCGTATGATTTCTACTAAGATTCCAATAGACCAACTCTTCATGTGGTGTCCAACCAACAATGCCATGTTTTAATGCTGGAGAAAAAATAGCTACATTGGATTTACTTAGAGAATGTGTGGTGGTCTCCAACATAATGCCTTCTTTTTTTTTGTCTTTTTCATTTTTATCGGTACCAGGGATCGAACTCAAGACTGCCTGCTTGCAAGGCAGGCGCTTATGCCGCTGAGCTAAATCCCCAGCCCCTCATAATGCCTTCTTAAGAGAATTTTAACACCAAGTTTGACTCCACATGATTTCTAGTATGCATGCATACGACGTAATTCCACATGAGTATGTGGTAATGTTCCAAGCTTGTCCAGAGTTCCAGTAACAGGATTTATTTCCATCAGGACATATTTGGATATGCTTCCGAATAACTTAATGGTCTGAAGTTTCAATTAATGTTTTGGAAGAATAATTGACATGTCAGGACCCACAGGCTCATCCTTCCATTTCCTAAGATTGGAAAAGAGGTAGAGTGGTTCTACCACTAACATATCGGGGTACTGCTAGTTCGTATTCAATTAAAAGTGTTTTTGTGGATACTTTTTAATTTAGCATTCCATTTTCTAATCTAGTGCAAAGATGCAGTTGCTCATATTAAAAGCTATGTGTACTAGACTATTTGTTGGAGCACTATTTGTTTATCTGAAACAAATATTTATAATAGAGAATAATTATAAACAAAGTACAGATAATGACCCTTAATTATGGTACATCCACCATAAAGTATATTACAACTGTGAAAAGAATATCTTTATATATTACTATGGAAGATTTCTAGCATACACTAATATACTAGAAATAATTTTAATATACTAGTAATAATTTTCAGATAAAACCATCAATACAGAATGAAAAAAACCTTAATTATGTATTTGATTGGTGTCATATCCCTGCAGGGAGAAAATATTTGAAGTGACAAAGATCCCAAGTGAGTTATTCCCTTAGAACATAAAGAAATACAGAAAGCTCCACAAGAACAAACAAACAAAAAACCTTTAAAAGTTTATAGCAATTGTATTGTGGAAAATTTTGCTGAGAATCTCATTCTAGAAAAATATAATCAGAGCTTCATTGTGAAAATCAGTTTTATCAGGCAACAAAATATTCTTTGGCTCTTTTATTTCAAGTTGAAAATATGCTGGCCTGGGATTCATATCTGCAGTTCCCTTGCAGTGTGCAGTCTCCTCAGGCTACCAGCAATTTATCCCCGCTCTTGCTTTCCAAAGAGCTCACAGGTGACTCCGCTCGGTTTGGCTTTAACTTGTCTGTAGATACTATCGTAGCCTTAACCAGGGCTCAGCTTACTTAGGTTGTGAGGTCTGATGTTTTTCCTGACTAAAGTGATGTGATTTAATTTATATGTTTTTGTGACTACAGCCTTTATTTCTTGTTTTTTCAGATTTAAAGAAACCATTTGAAATAATAAACTTCTTTGTTCTCTTTTGATTTAATCTACAGTGGTTATAAAAAATAACAGCTGTGCAGAGAGGTAAAAATGACTTCTAGCCAACATTATGGGTTGACAACAAAAGTCTGGAATGTAAGAGGTTGAAAATATTTGGGGCAAACACTTTGGGAAGCTAAGTCTCATCTTGCCTAGTCTATGATGATCCTATCCAGTGTATCTCACATACAGCCCACTTGTTTTTCTGCACTTTTCAAATCTATGGGTTCTACCAACTGAGCACTGAAAATATTTTTTAAAAATACTGTGTTCACTGATTATGTATAACCTTTTTCCTTGTCATTTTCTTCAAGCATGACAAATATACTTCACATTTGTTTTATTCTTGTTGTTGAGACAAAATACCAGGCATCCACAAATTAAAGGAGGAAACTTTTATTTTAGCTTACAGTTTGTGGAAATTTCAGTCCGTAGTTGGCTGTTTCCTAGGCAGGGATTTGGCAATGGGATGTCATGGAGGAGAAAGAGTTCATGGCAGGGAGCAGCCAGCAAGCCTTCCTTCTTCTTTCTGTTTTTATTCCATTCAGGCTATAACTCTATTGGTTGGTGCTACCCAAACCCAGGCTGGGTCTGCCCTCTTCAGCAAATCCATCATTGACAACAACAAACCAATCAATGGAAAATCCATTATCACACAGCCATGATCCAGCCACTCCTAAAAACTCCATCTATGAGCCCATGAGATTTTGGGGGGGAATCTAGGTACAAGTTGTAATAACATTGTATTAGATATTACAAGTAATTTAGAGATGACAATGTGCATGAGAGAAAGTGTGTAAATTCTATGCAAATACTATGACATTTTATGTAAAACAGTTGGCCGTTGGAGGGTTTTGGTAATTCAGTGGGTCCTGCTCCAATCTTTTGTGTACACTGAGGCATAACTATATCACTAAGTTCAAAACCTATCATTTATTTCCTTTTCCTCTGCAGTTATACCAGTAAAAGTAAATCTCTTCAACAGCTGGCCTCAGCTCAGGCCAAAGTGGGAGGGAACTGAACATTAACCAAAGGAAAATGAATATATTTCTTTTCTTATATAGAGAAATAGAACATGCGTGGCAGACAAATATTTGTTATTTGATACACTCATTGTAACCGATATCTAATGGTATGCTGTTTTATTATGTTATCACCTGGAGTTTAGAATGAGATTCTAGAATATTCTGGCATACAGATCTGCTTCTGTGAAAGGTGTTTAGGAACTGAAATTATGACTGATTTCCCTTACAAAGTCTGCAGGGGTGTACATGATTTTCTGATTACTGATACCTGCACATGGTTCATATTTAAACAAGATCTCAAGAGACTGATGAAGTAGTTTCTCCGTAGGAAAGCTTTGTAAGATAGATAATTTATGAGACATGTGTGAATAAGAAAAAGGGTAGACAGTGGAAGAGGAGAGGCTGGAAAAAGTTTGGAGTTAGAATAGTGTCAAGTTACTTGGAGTAGAAAGCGGGGTTTACTGTTAGAGCAGAGCTATCCAATCTGCCCAGTTAGGGAAAAGGATGCTTTGGAGATAATAACTGGCAACTGTCCTTACACCCATGATTAGAGTCTCTGATTTAAAGCAGTGAAAAAAATAGCAAGTTGGATCTGAGGAACGATTGAGCAGAACTCAGTGGTAAATTTTTAAGTGAATATGCACAGTTTTGTACCTATAAGAAGTTGTAAAAAGTCCCTTAATTTCCATAAGGGAATCTGGGGGAAAGGAGCTAGAGGAGGTGAAGAATCCACGTAGAGCCCAAGGGGTCAGGACTTGTGTCAGGTTAGTAGAAAGAGGAGTCAAAGTTCTGTATGCAGGATAAAGAAGTATTCTGATAGAGCAACTCCTGGGTCAGATACCAAGCAAAAGAAAGGGTTTGTTGTTGCTGTTGTTCGAAAGGGAAAAAAAGTGGGAAGAAATATTATTGCAGTGCAGGAAAGGTGTGTGCCGACTTCTTGAAATGCAAAACACAGCAGATAGCTGTGGTTTACAAAGCCTTTGTGGCCCACAAAACCTAGAGATCACATTTAAGATTTGTGGGATTACTGGGAAGACTTTTAATAGGAATGTTTATTTTGGTTTGCACCTTTTCAATGGCAGTTTGGCTCACACATGTGATTGTTAGCAGCTGGTGGTTTCTTCCAGAGGACCCAGAGGCCTTGGGGAGCCACACCTGGGAGTCTGATAGGACTTCAACACCGGGCCCTGCTGCAAAGTATGGAAGCAGGCAGATTAAAACAGAGGGTGTACGGCCTGCCTTGGTGCTCAGGGTTACGCATCCCTTAATGGAGAGAATGGGCACCATGTTCCAAGGTAGATGTCAGAAAAACCCAACTGGCAGCAATAGGAATGCAAACTGAAGGGGAGTAGAATTGTGTTAGTGCTCACTGGAGAAACACTTTTAATATGGATTTATAAGGTAGGCTTGCAATTGCTGCTGCAGAGTCAGGTGTAGAAGAGTGCAATAGGGTGTCAGCCTGCTGGAGATGCAAAGGACTGATTCAAAAGTCGAGTATCTGGAGTTCACTGTAGAGTCCCATGAGTCCGTATCAGGAAGCCAACAGTTGTGCACAGGAAGGCCGAAGGGGAGATGGATATCCAAGGTGTAGGTAAAGACTGCAGCTCCTCTGAAGAAACAGAAACGAACCTTCCTTCTTCCTTTCCATTTTCATGCCATTCAGGCCATAAATCTATTATGGTGTCACTCTCACCCAGGGTGGGTCTTCCCTTTTCAGGAAATCCATTCAGCCATGCCCAGAACTGTACTACACCAATCAACTTCCAAGGTTAACCATCACAAGAGCCTATGAATGACACACCAATTAGAAATCCTGTCTTCTAGAAAATACCAGTTATGAAGATACCCATGAGTTCAATCCCCCAGGAGATACAATGCCCTAGCAGATATTGTGTAGCTGCAATACTAAGGATACAGCCAGATGGAAGCCATGGGCTGATCTGGAGTTTGCAATTTCTGCACTTCAGGAAGGGTTTAGTCACTGTTCAGAAGGGCTTGATTTAACTAAGTCAACCCCAATAAGGGTGATGCCTTATTTGGTTAACTCAGAGTCAGCTGAGTGGGGACTTTAATTTTTGTCTTCTGATTCCCTGGAGGCAGCACTTAGTTTAGCATTTGACTGAATAATTGGAAGAAGACATGTGTGTGCTGCGAAATGGCCATGACTTCTTTCCATCCTCCCACTCTCAAGAGAGAACGTCTCCTGATATACAGAAATATACACTATTCGAAGGAGAAGTCCGGGGAATGAGGTTTGGACCAGCCGAGCTGACACATTATGAAGCTGCCACATTGCCGTTCTAAGGCAGTTTTCAGGTGGAGGATGTCATCTTAAGGTTCTTAAATTTGAAAAACAACATATATTACCTTTACCTTTAGTGGTCACTTCTCTATGAAGTATTTCAGGGCTTCCCTATTATTAAATGAAAATCTCTGATTTCATAAAAACTTTGATATATTGTTATGTTTTCTTTTTATCAACCAGCGTATGCCTTTAGTTTTAACAATGTAGAATAGGTACTCATAATTCAAATTATAGGTGGTCTTATCATAGAACCAAAGTTATGATTGTAAGCACCTGTACATATAACATCTTAATTCTTGTTTTCCTCCCTTCCCACCTCCCTGTCTCTGTCTCTTAGTCTCTTTGCCTTTTACAAATCTCTCTCTCTCTCTGTTTCCTATAATCTATCTTTTCTTTTTTTATGCTTTGAGTATCTCGTACAAGATAAACTGTGTGATATTTAAGCTTGTGTGTCTGATTTATTTCACTTTATGGTATCAAATGTATCAAATGCAATCCTTTTTTAAAAAATGACTCAAATTTATCCTTAAAAATACCATTTGTGGCAGAATAATACTCCATTATGTATAAATGTCACATTTTGTTTATTCATTTATTGATGGATGTATAAGCCACAAGATTTAGTTATCACTATTATATGTATATATATATGGAATAGGAGGGATCTATATGTATATTCCTCCTATTCCATATATATTTATTTATATGGAATGGGTGGGTCAGATGAAATTTCTGATTTTTGAGGAAATTCCACACTGGTTTCCGTAGTGTTGTGTCACTTTACATTTCCACCGAGGGTGCAGGAGCATCCCCTTATCTGTGCAGCCTCAGCAGCATTGGTTACTACTTGATTTCTTGATGATGGCCATTATTTCTGGCTAAGGTGCAATCTCAGTACTGTTTGAATTTGCCTTCTCTAGTGGCCAAAGATGCTGAGCACTTTTTCTGTATTTACTGGAATTGTACTTCTTCTGAAATTTTCTGTTTATTTCAGGTGTCAATTATTTGATTTGATCGTTTCTTTTGGGGTGTATAATTTTTTGAGTTCTTTATGTTTTTAGATGTTAGTGTTTTATGTGAGGAATATCTGGCAATTTACTTTCTCATCCTTTATATTATCTCCTCATTGTATTGGTTGTTTCTTTTGCTGTACAGATGCTTTTTCATTTAATATGATGCCATTTGTTGGTTTTCAGTATTATTATTTGTGCAATTGGGGTTCTATTCAGAACTCCTTCCCTATGCGTATGTCTTCAAGAGTTTTACCTATTTTATCTTCCAGCAGCTTCTACTTGACATTTACATCTTTGATCTATTTTTAGTGTAGTGTAGTTTAGTGCATGGGGAGTGATACCAGTCTATATTCAGTCTTCTGCATGGGGATGGTCAGTTTTCCCAGCACCATTTGCTAAAGACACCATCTTTTTCCCCGCAGGTGCCTTTGATCCTTTTGTTGAAATCAGATAGCTGAATGTACTTTGTTTTCTTTTTTATCATCTATTCTTTTCCACTGATCCACATGCCTGTTTTTTTGTCAGCACCATACTGTTTTATCAGCTTTGTAGTATAGCTTGAAGTCTGGGATTGTGATGTCTCCTGCTTTGCTCTTGTTATTTAGGATTGCTTTTGCTATTGTGGGTCTCTTCTGGTTCTGTAGTAACTATAGGATTGTTTTCTCTAGTTCTCTGAGGAATGCTTTTAGTATTTTGATTGGGATTGTGATAAATCTGAATATCAGTTTTAGAACTGATTTTGACTATATTGGCTCTGCCCACTCAGGCAAAGGTAACTTTCCATTTTCTGATATCTTTCTCAATCTCTTTTTCAGAGCTCTGCAATTTTCATTATAGAAGTCTTTCACTTCCTTGGTTAAATTAGTTCCTAAGTGTTCAAATTTTGTGAATGGTATTATTTTCTTAATTTTTTCTTTAGAGTTCATTATTTGTGAACATGAGTATTAATAATTTTCATGTGTGGATTTTTTATCTTGCTACACCACTGAAATTGGTTATTAATTCAAGGAGTGTTCTGGTGGAATATTTTGAATCTTCTACGCAGAGGATCCTATTCTCAAAGAATGACCACTTGACTTCAGATATATATCCTTTTAATTTTTTCTTTTGCCCAATTACACTGGCTAATTTTTCGAGTACTATATTGAATACCAGTGGTAATGTGGAATCCTTGTATTGTTTCTGAGATAGAAAGCTCTCAGTTTTCCCCATTTAATATGATTTTGGGGTTCACAATACTCTAGAAGTGCATACAGGCTAGCTGCATGGTCTAGAGGCTCTGAACTCCTTCCAGCCAGGTGCAAGACCCTGGCGGCACCACCCTCTAAGGGTGCATCCCTGCTGGCTGCCTGAGTCCCGGAAGTTCACACTCTGAAGGTGTGTCTCTTTAACTGCACCTCTGCACCTAGAGGATTCAAGCTCTGCCCAGCCCAGCAACCGAGTGTAATCCATCAAGAAAACACCTGACCAGCCTCATAGGACACAGAGCACAATGCTCCAGTGCCATAATTCAGTGGTGTGCCCCAGCTAGCCACATGGATACCAAGGGTTTAAGCTCTTCCCAGTGCAGCATTCTAGTGTAATCAATTGAGAGGGTGCCTGACCAGCCACACGGGTCCCTGAGGAAAATGACAAAATGAAAGAGCAAGATGCAGTCCTTCAGCCCACTGAGAACAAACCCAAGAGACGCTGAAATGGAAGACACTAGAAATCACACAACTGAACATCCTGAAATGATAACAACTGAAGTAAAGCAGCAACTCTATGAAGATATAGAGGAAATCAGGTCACAAATAATCTCCTAGGTAAAAAAAGAAATGAAAAACATTGTGAAAGAAATGTTGAGTGTATCTAAAGAAGATCTAGATAAAAAACAGAGGAACATAAAAAAATGATGGCAATCTTGAAAGAAAAACATAAGACAAAATTAGAACATATGAAACCAATTCAAAGGGCTATTCAGGAAATTAACAATTCTATTGAAAGCTGGCAATACTGCTTGGGTGAAACTGAAGATAAGACTCTCAGACCTTGAAGATAGAATGGAAGCTTATGATCATGAAAGAAAAGATCTCTTGCTAATATCAAGGAATCAGGAAACAGCAATTCAACAGCTTCAAGATGGTGTAAAGAGAAACAATATAAGATTGATAGGTGTCAATGAAAAAAGCAGTAGTCAACACAGATGACAAACAAAGACTACAAAAGTAATAGCCAACAATTTTCCAAACATGGGAATAGAATCTGATGTACAGATAAGTGAGGTATATAGAATCCAAGTTAGGCATAACCAAAATAAATCTTCACCCAGACATATAATAATTAGGATCTCAAAAATTCAACACAAGGACAGAGCACTAAACGCTGTCAAAAGAAACAGATCACTTAAAGTCCTTCAGAATCACAGTAGACTTCTCAACACAAACCTTCATGTCAAGAAGTGCTTGGAGTGAAGTATTTCAAGTACTGAAAGAAAACAACTTTCAACTCAGATTGATGTAAAACTATTTTTGAAAATTGATGGAGAAATAAGATACTTCCAAAACCTGAAGAAATTCATGATCACTCAACCAGCACTACAAAGAGTACTGAATGATATTCTAGAAAGAGATAAAGATAACAGTAATTCTAAGAACAACAACAGAAGGAAACCACTAAGAAGGGCAAACAATTTAACAGAAAAAGTAGAACATTGACAATAGAAAGATAACATGACAGACATAAGTCAGTACATATTGGTTATATCCATCAAGGTAAATGGTCTCAGCTCACCAGTAAAAAGAAACAGACTGGAAGCATGGGTTACGAAACAAAATCCAACAATACACTGTGTACAAGAAACACATTTGGAGTTCTGGTAAAGATGGCGGGTAGATAACAGCAGGCTACAGAGGTTCCCTGAAGTAGTCAACTTAGAATCCAAAAATAATACAGTGTAGGGAGTCCTGAACAGAGGGAGATGGATCCTCCCGACCCAGGAACAAACTAAGAGAAACAGAGAAACCAATGAAACATACAGTCCTGGTGCTACTATTGGAACAGCAAAAGGCTCAGTGCTCCCACTGCAGCACTTGAACTTGCGCAGTTGAGACTTACCAAGTTACCCAAAGGCCTGCCACTTCAACTCACTGGGGACACACTCACATTGTCAGGGCTCGGCAAACTGAATGGAGAGCTGAGCTGGCAGGTAACCTGCATTGACCTGTGGTGAGTGACGGTAGTAAAACCAACCCACAGAAAAAGGGGCTCCAACAGATGACATTCTGGGGCCAGGCAGACTGGTGAGAACCAGGTGCAGTGTTGACTTCAGTTGGCTGCTCCCTTTTCAAGTGGGATTGGTGGGGTGTTCTTGGCCTGGGTCATGCCCAGAGCTGAGACCAATAGGCTAACCCAAACCAATTTCCTATGCCTGGCAGTGTACCCTAACGCAGTGAAGCCCTCAGCAGGTTGACTGACCTGGAGGGGAGGGCCCAGCACATGCTGCCCCTGTTGTGTACCTCCATAGTGCCCTGCAGTGTGCAGGAGCACCTAGTCAGCATGGTTCAGATGAATTGTAACCAACAAAGAAAGAAACTGGGGCCTCCTACATATACCTGTATGAAAGGAACAAAAAATATGAGAAGAGGAAGCAACAAGAAAGGGTCCCAAGCCTCCAACCCTGAGAACATTGATCCAGGAAAGGTAAATGCAAAGGAGACTGAGGACAGCAAACATGCAAACATGCTGTGTGTCAGACACAGCACCAGTGGACATAAAGTGATACCTTCAGGACCTCATAGATGAGTTCAAAAATGAAATATTTAACCAAGTAAAGCAAGATATACATAGATTAATAAAAGAAATGCTAAGCACCACTCAAGAAGACACAGATGGAAGAATGGAGGAAAACAAAAAAAAAAAGGGATGAAGAATATAAAGAAAGAATAGAACACATGAAGCAAGTTTAAAGAGATTACTAGGAAATTAAAAACTCCATTGAAAGCTGGCCAAACTGCTTGAAAGAAACTAAAGATACATTATCCAAACTGGAGGACAGGTTTGCAATATGGCATCATTAAAGGAAAAATTTCTTAAAAATAACAAGGAAACAAGCAGTAACAATACAAAGGGTAGAAGATGACAAGAGGATCTATAACTTGAGAATAAAGAATGTGAATGAAGAAGCAGGGGTACAAACAAAGGAAATACAACAGGTATTCTTAGAAATAATTAAGGAAAACTTCCCAAACATAGGAAAAGGAAATGATATTTAGATGTATGAGGCATACAGAACTCCAGCCACCTACAACAAAAACAGTTATACCCAGGCATATAATAATCAAGATCCAAGAAATTCAATATAAGAACAGAATATTAAAAGCTATCAGATACAAGAAACAGATACAAGGGAAAGCCCATCAGAATTACAGCAGACTTCTCAGCACAAACCATCAAATCCAGAAGAACATGGAGCGAAGTATTCCAAGCTCTGAAAGAAAATAATCTCCAGCTCAGATTGATGTACCCTAAAAAATTGTCTCTAGAAATTAATGGAGAAACAAGATGCTTCCAAGATAGAGAGGAACTGGGGGAATTCCCAACCACCAATCCAACTCTACAGAGAACACTGCAGGACATTCTAAAGAGAAAGAAAAGTACCAGGATTTCAGGAACAGTGGCAGAGAGGCCTCATTGAATGGAGCAGAAAGCAAAATGAAGAAGACAAACAAATGACTAATGATGGAAAAAGAGCACAACAGAAATGAGGCAGAGATGGTTGGATATAATTTCTAATATAGATGGCCTAGATACACTAACTTAAGGAAAGAAAAGAGAGAATTTCAGGCAGAGTGGATCAAGAGGCAGGGTCCACCAAGATGCTCTTTATAGGAAGTATAATTAACCTGAAGAAGGGTACATGGACTGAAAATCAAATATGAGAAAACAGTACTCTATGTGATAGGGAACCAGAGAGTAATAGGGGGAACTGGACCAGTATTTATGGATAGGTTGGAAAGACAGGCTTTAATAGGTAAAGAAACTCAACTAGAGATCAAGTCCAGGAGTGAGAAGGTTCGGAACCACTTACGTAAATAGCAGGTTGCCCCCCAATATAAAACCGAGGGTGTTGTGGAGACCCAAAAATGCACAATACATCCTGGGGGAGCAAAAGGGTAGGACTAGCCTTAAAAAAGAGAGCAGAAGATATTGCTAATAGTATATCAGGAATTAAAACCCATATTGCTCACATCACTCTGCTTAGAACTTACTCTGTCCCAGTTTGTATGCAAGATTTGAGGGTACAGACAGCTATCCCCAAAATATCAAGATATAGCACAGTAATCATCTTTAATTTCCTATTAACTTAACCTGGATCCCTATATAACTTATACTATTATATCATGACTGATCTTAGTTAAATCTGATTTGTTTGATTGCTGTTTGTTATTGACAGATTTTATTAAAAACTGTTAAGGTTGATAGCATCAAGTCTGAGAGTATAGACAACTATACTGAAAATGACAGTGATTTACTATGATATCCATTCTTGTTTGATTACTACTTGTTTTTGTAGTTCCACACTATCTACAAAGTTGTATTTCTATTAATATTATTATATACTGATATATTCAATTATACTATATCTGATGGTTTAGCCAATTCTATTGAAGATAACAAGAGACAACACAGTAACCATGGTAGAACTACTTGTACAGCAGTTTTATATTTCTTTTTCATTTTATGTGTCTATAGGAATATGTTTTATTCTGTCTTCCATTGTTCTGTTTCTCCCTCTAATATAGAATATAGAAATACATGTTAAGACCCATGATTGCATAAAACCTATAAACAGTTTATGAGAACTGAACTTATGACACATGATGAAATGAACAAATACTTTGAAAGAAAAAAAGGCACTACAGTACCCAGTGCTGATTCCGGAGTGTCATGATGTGAAATCCAGCAATACTATTATTCTTTGTTCAGAGTGATTTTAGTCTCCTTTGGTTTGTTTAATCTCAACATGAATGAAGATATGGATAAATGTGTGTATGTTTATAGTGTATAGGATTGATAACCATATTACTCAGTTTTTATTAAATAGTTTAATAGAACTATTTTCAGTCTCACTGTTTAAATTCCCATTTATATGCTCCACTTTTGTATCTTGAACATTTGTTTGTATGAGGACAATATGTAAACATCAACTAGTGATTTATTACTGTTTATTTTTCTTTGAAAGTATGTATTATTTCTACCCATTTTATGTTTTGTTTTGTCTTTCTTTAAATGAAATTTAAAAAAAGAAACACATTTAACTCAAAAGGAAATTGATAGACTAAAAGTCAAAGGATGGAAAATAATACTCCATGCAACAGGAACCCAGAAAAAAACAGGGGTAGTTATTCTGTTTTTAGACAATCTGAACATCAAGCCAAGAATGATTAAAAGAGATGAAGGTCACTGTATTCTTGTTAGGGGAAAACTTGAGGAGAAAGAGATTACAATCATAAATATATATGCACCAAATATGGGAGACCCAACTCTATAAGACAAATCTTAATAGACATGAAAAATCACATAAACAACAATACAGTTATAATGGGGTAATTTAACACCTCATTATCACAAGGAGACCAGATCAACCAAACAAAAATCAGCACAGAAATAACAGAACTGAATCAAACTCATGAATAAAAGGACCTAGTAGAAGTGTACTGTATTCCACCCAACATCAGAAAGCACATTGTTCTCAGCTGCATGTGGGTTATTCTTAAATAGACCATATACTAGCCCCCAGAACATGCTTAATTAAATGCAAAGGAATTAAAATAATCCCATGCATATTATCTGACAATAGCACAATAAAATTGGAAATTAATGACAAAAATCCCCACAAGAACCCCATGAACACATGGAAATTAAATAACACTCTCTCAAACAACCAATGAGTCATAGAAAAAATTAAACAATATCTACAACCAAACAAAAATGGAAATACAACTTACTGGAACCTGTGGGACACAATGAAAGAAGACTTCAGAGGGAAATTTATAGCAGTAATCTCATCAGGAAAATCAAACGAACACACATAAACAACCTAATGTTGTACCTCAAACTTCTATAGAAAGAAGAGCAAGTCAAGCTCAAAGTCTAAAAAAGGGAGGAAATTAAAAACATCAGAGCAGAAATCTATGCAACTGAAACTAAGAAAACAATACAAAGAATTGATGAATTGAAGAGCTGGTTCTCTGAAAGAATAAATAAAGCTGACAAACCCCTAGCCAACCTTCTCAAAAAGAGGAAACAAAGACTCAAAGCCACGCAATAAGGAGTGAGAAGGATGAAATCACTACCAACCCCGTGGAAACACAGAAGATCATCAATACCTACTTCAAAAACCTTTACTCTCCCAGGTTTGATAACACAGAACAAATGGACAGATTCCTAGAAACATATGAAGTACCAAAGCTGGACCAAGAAGATGTAAAACTTCTGAATAACTCAGGTCCAGTCAGACATTTGTAAAGCATTATGCCTATCCAAAAAAGGGAAAATCATAACGTGGTGTGCTAGCCAGCTTTCCATCTCTATGACACAATACTTGAGATAAGTTACGCAGAGGAAAGATTTGCTTGGCTCATGGCTTAAAAAGTTGTAGTCCATAGTCAGTTGCCACTGTTGTGGGACCTGGAGCGAGGTAATAAATACCATGACAGAGGCTCAAGCAGAGAAACTGCTCGCTTCGTGGCAGTCAGGAAGCCCAAGAGAACTAGGAGGGGCCAGAATTCAATGTCCCTTTTGAGGGCACATCCCCAGTTATCCCCAGTGACCTAACGTATTTTTATTAAGACTCACTTGTAAAGTTTCTATCACCTCTCACTGGTAAAATGGACTTAGGACCACGCTTTCAGCACACAAGCTTTTGGGAGTCATTCAAGAGCCAAACTGTAACAGTGCACACAAAGCCGAGAACCTGGCCATCGGTAGTTTCCTTTTGACCTTCAGGAACAGAATTTTTCAAGAGTGTGTGATTTCCTTTAGGAGAAGCCGTACATAGGAGTAAGGTAGAAATTATATAGATGAAATAATGTGACCCCTGGAGTTTCTTTTAAAATAATTTCAGGGAGAAAACGGTGATGATGTAGACAAAAGAATTAGCTAGATGATTATTAAACCTAGATGATAAACCCATGACATTCCTAATATGTCTGCTTTATGTATGTTTGCAAATAGCTATTGTAAACATTATTTAAACAACCATATAATATAAAGTACATTTCTTGATTTTTATCGGTGTTTCAATCGGAACATGAATGACAGAGGGTCAATCATAATGTGAATAACACAAGACAAGAACTCTCTGAGACTCTGATCTATATAAGTAAGTGGACACAATTTAGACAATCAAAATCAGGAGGCTTAATTCACCACCACAAGCGCCTGCTTGGTAAGCGTGAGGTTGTGAGTTTCATCGCCAGTAACAACCACAACAAAAAAAGCTGTTCTCAGATTCATA
The DNA here is from genome assembly GCF_034190915.1 of Cavia porcellus. Classification (NCBI taxonomy): domain Eukaryota; kingdom Metazoa; phylum Chordata; class Mammalia; order Rodentia; family Caviidae; genus Cavia; species Cavia porcellus. Next base: position 77,878,465 of record NW_026947490.1, read on the forward strand.
AAAAGTATGAAGCTTGTTGGGTGTGGTGGAACATGCCTGTCATTCCAGCACTTGGGAGGCTGAGGCAGGAGGCAGGAGGATCACTGCAAGTCTGAGACCAGCCTGGGCTACAACGTGATTTCAAGGCCAGCCTGCACTGCATGTGAAACCCTGTCTCAAAAGCAAAAATCAAAATCAAAATCAATGGCGTTTGTAACAATATTTTGTGTGAGAGAGTATTGAGTTTAATGTTCTTAAAAATTAATTAGTTAAGCAAAAGAGGGAGATAATTAAAGAAATGAAAAACTTGTAACATTCCAACACTTTTAACTAATTTGAGGAGAAAATAACAAAAGTGCTTCATGAAACCAAGTTGAACATTTGGTGTCCACGAAGAAATGAAAGTACTCTGTGGACTGGGTTTGTGGATACAGGGCAAACAATCCACTTCCACTAAGTGGAAAATTGGGGCTGTAGTTGTCACCGTACGTGTTCTGTGAGCTCCTCCTCTGTACACTCTCTGACCATAGGTTTAAAAAACCGTATTTATGTCACTGGTGCCATAAATGTATATGAACTGTGGTTTAGGAGAGAGTGGCTCCGAAATAGGACGTATCTATGTGGGAAATTTGAATTATGATCAATTTTGTATCTTCAGCATCTGTGCATCCGGTTCTTTGCTTGCATTCAAAATACATTTGGATGTTTACTATGCTGCAGGCTCTGTGGGAGCTGGAAAACCATGAGACAAAATAAACAAAATCCCTGCTTTCACAAAGCTTGTATTCCAATGAGAAAAGTCAGACAACAAACAGAGTAAGTGAAGGATAAGGGTTGTGAAACAAAAGCAGAGCAGGAAATGAGTCCAGAAGCCAGGCTGGCGGGCAGGTGTGTTTTAATTTAACTAAAGACAGAAATCAGAGCTCAGGGCCATGCCCCTGTTGGGCAGTGGCGAAGGGGTGATTGTGTGTGAAAGATGCTCAGGGCTCTGCCCCCCAGACTTTAGGTCCAGAGACTCCTGCTGCAGCCACACAGCACCTTGCCAAGGCTGTTGGCTGGGGCGTTCACACTTATGCAGCAAAAAGTCGTTGTGGAGAAGCCCAGGCCACCGCTGGCGGGGCAGGAGCTCGGAGGCAGTATTACTGTTTGCTGAATGAAGCACTGGAATGCTTATATGGGTTTTACAGCAGGAACTCTTCCATCATTCTTGGAGGAGTGGAGGCTAGTGGAGAACCACAGAAAGCTGGTATGGCCAGAAAGACATTGACTGCAGTGTTGTCTCTGAAGTTCAGTGGATGCCGCGCGAAGATCCATCAGTCGGTGTTGAGCAGGGGCAGCCAGAGAGAAAATTCACACACAGCTTTCTGCTCCAAGTAAATCTTATGTTCACAATGATGTTTTGTGTGGGAGAGGAATTATTTGGTGCATCACAAGATAAAGTGGAAGAGGAACAAGAAGAAAGACAGCCACCTTCCGAACACTTCTATCTCGGTCACTGTCAGACTAGTGAGAGCAGACTAGCAGTGGTTACCACCAAGCTCACCCCATGACTAGGCGTAGAATCTTCTAGAACCTGAACCTGAGCCCGAATCTGAACCAAAGACTGCAGAGTTGAAACCACCAATGGAGACGAACTTGGAGGAACTGGAGGAGAATCCCACTCTGCTCCCCATGTAGAGCCTGTTTCTCTGCCCCAAGAAGCACCAAAGCCAAGAGCAGAAGCTAACCAGAAGTTGAGTCTTAGCTACTACACAACCTAGAGAGTGACATGGATTCCTTCCTAGTGGACCAAGACCAGGAGACATGGAACAGAAGGAAGCTGACAACCATCCTGTGCAGACAGCCATCAACTCTTTATTGGCAACCTGCCACATGACGTTGGTGAAAACGAACTGAATTCTGCATGACTTTTGGAAATCTTGTGGAACTCCGCATCCCCCAACAAGAGTGTGTTGGGGGGGAGCTTCTGAATTTTAGCTTTGTGATTTTTGAATCTAGTTCAGAGAATCTTAACTGCAAAACCAATTATGTTTTGAGAAGTGCGTTTAAGTGTGGAAGAGATAAAACAAACAAACAAAAAAAGAACTGCAAGATACGGAGAAACTAAAGGCAGTGGTAATGATCCTAAGGGTATCAGGCACAACGACCAGAGCTGTGCAGAGCCGTGATGGTCCGCGTGGCCTCATGGGCAGTGGGATGACAGTGACGAGATGGAAGTGTCCATCTTCCGAGAGGGGCGTGGCCCAGAAGAGGCTCTGGGCACACTGAGAGTCAAGTCCAGCCGTGGTGTCTTCCTCATCGTGTTTGCAGTCTTAATCTTGTTTGTTTGGTTTTGGTTTTGAAATGTGACACAGCCTGTTGATCATTTCTTTTGCATGAAAAGCTTCTTTGGTTATCAGTTAAACTGAGGCAAGCCTTATTTCTCCAATTGCACCACAGGATTCACGTTTTTAATTTCTAGTTTTCCTGGGGAATTAAGGTCTCAGAGATGACCATACTTCAAACTATCAGCAACACGGTGAATGTAAGAGGACATGTCCTCTGAATTCAGGTCCTCTGAGTAAAAATAATTCTCTCGGCACATTTTGCTTGTTACTGCTTCTGCCTGTTGGAATCACAAATAGTACAATTGGTGCAGGTGGAGAATCTAGCCTTTTTCTTGGCCCCTCTCCTAATACAAACCAATGACCCTTACACATTTATCAAAACGCACTACTGAGTGCTCTGAACTCACTAGCATTCACATCTCCAACAGGAGGCAACAGGGACAAAATCTTTCATCTTTTTTTTTTTCCAGTAGACAATAACTTGTGAAATCCTGAGGGCATTGTATCTGCTTGCTGTGACCAGTGGGTACATCCATGAACTTTAACAAGGCTACAGACATATTGCAGGAAGAAATGATTTAGTTATGAACCAAATAACAAAAATCAGAACTTCGGATGTTATGGTCCTGAATATTGGCCCAGGGTAGCTTCATGTCGAGAGACTTTTCTATCTGCTCCTCCTGCCTATGGAGCTGCCTGGCCGGACAACACACACCACCCCCTGTGCTTTAAGCTGTCCAGGGGAGATCGTCTTTCTTGTATTTTGTTCTCTGGAAATGTAATAAGCATGATGTTGCCTTCTCTTAGTATGTCATCCCAGGCTTGCTGGTAATTTTGTTCGGTACAGTTTATGAGTTGTTGGGTTGCAAAGCCAAACAGCTGCAGAATGTGGAGAAATCACTGAAGCCTATGACAATTGCTGTAGCTTTAAAATCAGTAAAATGGACATTTATTATTTATCTTCTTCTTCAGTGAGCAACTTTTGTGTTCCGTGGGAGGGGATCTAGTGTCCAGGAGGAAACACAAAGGAGCAAGTTGGTTCTTCTTAGTCTCTAGTTCACTTTTCTTGGTTTTAATATTAATGTGAAATATACCACTTCAGGGTTGGAAGTGCATCACTAAACTAGATGCGTATTTTTAGTAACATTTCAACAGCAATCAGATGCCATAAATGACAAAGAATCCTCCAGTGAGGTTACTACAATTTTCAGAGGAAAGAACAGCAACTCTGATAAGTGTTTCTATTTTCTACTTGGGAGACAGGGAGCTGTCATTCATTTTGCACCATTCTTGAACCAATGTTACACCCGAGTGAGTGGCTCTGAATTTAAGTCTTCATCTTTTTATTTCCCCATGGATCTCTGAATGATGCTGTGAGCAGAGTCTGTAGCTGCTGGATTATTGGATTGTCATTCCAGCAAGTTCCAATAAAACACAGAAGTATGGTAGGAATGATTCAGTTCTATGCTAGGAGCAATCAGTACCGAGCAAGAGGTGGAGAGAATAAGTGTGGAGGAGAGAATCAGCGTGACCACTCAGAGCTGCTCATGGAAGAGTTCCCCTCTGTCTAAGCAGACACAATAAAAGTATACACTTGGCAGAGCAGCAGGCTGATTCTGAATTATGCCCCCATTTGCCATTTAGCAAGCTAGCAAGTGACTGTGTGACCTTTGCTTCTTATGAATGGCCAAAAAAGTAAAATCAAGTCTGTTGTCTTTTCTCACCCCTTTGCATGAGGTCTTCTATGTTCAAGGAAAACTTTTTGCATATTGCGTATATTTGGGGGAATACAGATTTTCAGTTTTCATTTTTGGGAGCTTAAAGATTTGTGTGTGTTTGAAGCAGTTTCATCCTTTCTGATGTATAGTACTTGAAATTGTTACCAGAAAACTACTTTGGAGCTTGAAACCTTTACCCAGATTGCTTTTAAATGAGTGGGTTTATGTCAGTGTTTTTTTCTCCCATGTATTTTTCCTTTATCTGTGTATGGAAGGAGAATGAGGGATAAAGGAAAAATACATGTATGTGTGTGTATGTACACACACACACACACACACACACACACACACACACGCACGCACACACGTCTTTCTGGTCCAGGATATTTCACTGTCACCCATGAAAACTGTTTTGGCATCAAAAAAATGACAAGTGTTAAATGTAATGGAAAATGCTGGCAGAGAGCCATTCAGTTTTCAGGTCTACACATTGCAAAGGAAACATGAAAACACAGTATGGGGACGTTTACATGGTGAATGCTTCACTGCAGAACTGTGGACCTCAACACCCTGCACCCGCTTCAGTGTAGCACTAAAAACATCCACCTGCTATTACTGTTACTTGTTAGTTTTGTTTTATTTGTGGAGGTAATATTCTGTCCTCCTGACACGACTGCAACCAGTATGACTTACCATCTTGGCCCTAGTAGCTATGGAAGAACACAATGGATTATCATCTCTGCTGCTGTAATGTGTTGAATGTGAATCTACTAGAATCTAACTCATTTCAGGTGGAAAACAATCTTCTGAGTTTCCAGGTTGAATGTGTTTGCACTGAAGAAACGAACTACTGATGTCTTCCAAGAAGAAAGAGGAGGAGGAGGGGGAGGAGGAGGAGAAGGGGGAGGAAGGGAAGGAGGAGGAGGAGGAGGAGGAGGAGGAGGAGGAGGAGGAGGAGGAGGAGGAGTTGGCTGACAGTGACGATGCCTGTGTGTGCCACCATCGTAGTTAGTGACAAAGGCCACCAGGCTCAGACAGTGACCTTGCTGGAGCGCTGAGGTTGACCCTGCGAGCTCAGCAGCTGAAGTCTGGCCACTGTCCTCTGGTGAGCCGTGAGTTCTTTCTTAGTTTTCCCTTCCTTTTCCTCTTCCTCCTATTTCATATTAAAGCTTAACATTATTTACAAAACAGAAAATAGAAGACTCTTGTGGGCCGAAGTTAAAGAGTTTTCATCCAGTGATTGAAGAAAAGTAACACTTCTGTGCACTCATACCTCAGATCACTTCTGAGACAGGCATACTCCTAAAACATTAAAATTTTATTCATGATAGGACACGTATGAGGAAGGTGGGGGGAAATCATGTGCAATAAATTTAGTAATATACTTCTCCATCTTAATATTTTTTGGCTTTCATGAATACTCATAGCACTGAATGTTTTGCAAGTGAGAATTATAATAAGACTTCTGACATTTTGCTGAAGTCATCACACAAAAAAACCCAAATGGTTTTAATGCTTTTGCACTGAACTGAGTAGCTGTAACTCTGAAGTTATATTAAACTGAAGCCTTCATTGTGATCAATAGCTTGGCTCCCTTTAGAGTGCAGAGTTTATTTTTTCCATATGTTTTGGAAGACCAAGAATATTAAAACAGATATGGGGGACCGAGAGACATTCCTCACCGCTTCCTGTTGGCTGCAAGACTGGTTTCAGACTCTTTACACCAAAAATAAGAATATGATCCCTATGAGATCCCTCCGAGAAACACAGCCACCACGCCGTCCAGTCCAGGGACAGCCCCCTGGACACAGCAGGATGGGGGCTGAAGAGGATCCGAGCACTGAGGAGCAGAGCGTGTAGGGCACGGCCTGGGAGGAGGGAGAGGGGCCAGCGGGAGGGGCTGGCCAGAGGTCCAATTCTTTCTTAAAAAATGATCTTGAACAGTTCACACACTTTTACAACATAAGGAAAGTCTCTTTTTAATAAGCAAAATACATAAGCTTACAGAAGTACAGGTTGAGTATTCCTTCTCTGAAATGCTTGGCATGAGAAAAGTCTTGAATCTTGACATTTTTTTTAAATTGCATATACATAAAGAGATATCGTGGTGGTAAAACCAACAATATAGAACTTATTAATGTCTCATACGCACCTTACACATAGGCTGAACGTAATCTTACAGAATTTTTAAAAAAACTTCATGCATGAAGCAGAGTTTTATGGTATGGGATTTTCCATTTGTGGCATCATCTTGTCAGGCTCAAGTGTTTTGGATTTAGAGTATTTAGGATTTTGTGCTTTTCATATTTGAGGATCAGGGATGCTTAACCTGTATCTCAGACCCAGTGCAATCCTGAAGCTTCACTTGGCCGCCTGCGGGGAAGGAGATGAGCGGGATTTTCTCACCTGTTCGCCTCTCACCAGCCCCCACTCTCTGCCTCTAGCTATAGAGGATTAGAAAGAAAGGGGTTCCTTCCTTCCAATGTGGACAGCAGTACTGGGGTCCTCTAAAACAGTGTGCCTCAGGTGAATAGTTGATGGGGGAGGGGAACTTAACAATGAAGGTTAGTAATGTTTTTTAATGTCAAATTTAATGTAGAAACACCGTATGATTAACAAAAGTTCACACACTTCTCAGGTGGTCTAACGGTGTCTGGGAGTGTTAGCATTTGCTGGGTTGCTTCTGACTTTGGAGCTGTTAAAACCATAGGAAGAGTTCTTATAACAGTCTTAAAAATAGTTACTGGGGAATTAAGTATGAAATATTCATCCATAAAATATCTTGGTCATTCGCATATGACTTTAAACCACCAGAGTTTTGTCAGAAAGCTATTTTCTTAGCTCCTGAATGAAGACATAAACTTGTCCTTTTCCTTCCTATGAATAAAAATAGTGATTTTAATAAGGATAGTATTTATATAAAAAAAAAGAATACCCTATTCAGTATGTTTTTGTTATACTAGTACCCAAGGGCAGCTGACGTTCAAATGGTTCAGGAAAACCTTGATGGCTAGAAAGATAAAAAGAGCTAGGGATTTAGTGGCAATTTAGAAATTAGTCTGAGTACATGGAATTGGTTGCTGCAGTCTTGTAACTTCAGTTGACCAAACTAAGCTAAAGCATTCTAAAAGGGGGCTAAAGAAAATAAACTATTTCTAGAGATGTATGTCAGTGGCAAAACACCTGCCTGGCAAACACAAGGTTGTGAGTTTGATCTCCAGTACCAAAAAACAAAAAACCCCACAAACTATCAAAATTATTTTTAAAAATTTTTTTTTATTTAAAGAAAGACAAAAAACAAAACAAAACAGTAAAAGGGTACAAGTAATACAGAATTTCAAAAAAAAATAAACAGTAAGAAATCATTAGTTAATAGATTACATATTGTCATCTTAGAAATAGTTGTTCAAGTTACAAAATTAAAGCATAAAAGGAGACATTCAAACAGTGAGACTGCAAACAGCTGTGTTCAATGATCCAACAAAAACTTAGTAATATGGTCATCTATCTTACACACCTAAACACACTTGCAGTTGTATCCTTTAGAGCACTTTCTTTTCCTCTCATTTTTTACAATAAACATTACACATTTTGGGTTTTATTACTCCCACAGTTCTTATTACTTTTTTTTGGAAGAGAATAAAACCAAATGTGACAAAACAAAGCAGAGTCAGTCAAAACAAAGGATGGGCATAGTACATGATGTAAAAACAGAATACAAGGTAATCAACAATGGTTACCATAATGCCTCTTGCTATCTTAAAAAGAATTGCTTATATCATAAGGTATAATAAAATTGAATAAAACAGTACAGAACAAAACCAATAAAACATAAACATTGGAGACATTACAGGACTTCAAAAGAAGATAATAGTCAAACCCGAATGGGCATCATAGTGAATCTTATTGGCTTCAAAGTAGTTGCCTATGCCCTCAAACTTGATACTATCGAACAAAACAGAATAAAGTAAAATCAGCAAGAACAAGATCATGAGAGCAATACAGAGCTTCAAATCAAGTTAATAGGAAATCAAAAAAGCTACTATGATATATCCTTCTAATTTTAAAAAAATTTTTTCCCTTAATTAAAAAATAATAAAAAAAATAAAAAGGGGGAAGATTGAGATAAAAGAGGAGATTACAACATAACAATATAGATCAGAACAGAATAATTTAAGCAACATAGTGTTTTACCACAAGATAACTCGACTTAATAATAGTTACCATAGTGTCTCTTTCCTTGAAATATTTGAGTATAGGAATTTCAAAAATGGCAGCTTGCTAAGGGATTGGATGGAGAGTCTCTGTGGAGAAATCATATTAGATGCTAAAATATGACAACATGGAGAGAGCCAGATGAATGGATAATGATTCTTATTAACCAAGACAGCACAGCTGGAGGATTTAAAGCCATACTGAGACTGCGGCTGCTGATAACAGGAGTGTTCAAATCCTGCACCTTTAACGCAGCACACTGACCAGTGGATCCAAGAGGAAAAGCTGTATTGGCTTTTGGCAACTGCTGGAAATTGAGACCTGGACCCCGCGAAGCAGCCAGGGCCACCTGGCTGCGCCGGAGGAGATTGTGAGAAGCTCTGGAGCTCAGAAGCTAGACACCGTGCAGTTTTCTGACCGTTCCATACTGTGTCGGGAAGGCAGTGAAGGCAAGCGGCGCAGTGTGCAGTAGACCCAAGAGGAAGACCTGGACTGAGTCCTGGTGAGTACTAGGGACTGGGTCCCATGGCTGCTGTGGCTGGCTGGAGGACATCTTGGAAATGGGCAGAGCCTGCAACCATGGCAGCATCAGTAACACAGAGAGTCTGGTGGAGGCCATCTTGGAGTTGGGCAGAGCCCTGGGCTTGGTGACATCAGACGTAGAGATGTATGCCCCTGGCATAGAGAGATCTAGTGGAGGACATCTTGAAATTGGGCAGAGCCTGGCACTGTGACGGCATCAGCGACACAGAGAGAACTAGTGGAGGACATCTTGGAATTGGGCAGACCTGGTGCCGTGGTGACATTAGATAGTCACTTCTGGCACAGAGAGGTCTGGTAGAGGACAGATGGGATTTGGGCAGAGCCCAGTGCCACAGTAACATAAGTCAGCTGCTTCTGGCACAGAGAGAACTGGCAGGATCCTCTGGGGCTTAACCAAGTCACTGGTTGGGACCCAATAAGCAGATACAAAATAGTCATGACTCTGTGACATCCACAAAATACAGGCTAACTTGTGGATTGACTGGCACAGAGGCTGAAGGCTAGCCTGCACCATCCCTGCATCCCTGCCTACCCCAGACAACAGCAAATTGGAGAGTGCAGCAAAAACTCAAGTCAGCATGCTTCTGAAAGGCCCTAAGCAATACGGAGAAGGCCAGAGACCCCCAGGACACTTCAGTCTAAAAGAAACCAGAAACATGACAAGAGATAGAAATAAAAAAAATCTCCAGCTGCCCAACATGAGAAAATAAGCCCAGGAGAAGTAAACACAACAGAAAAAGTACAGTAACCATCCAATACTGGACACAGCATCAGCCGAAATGAAAAATACCTCCATGATCTCATAGATGAATTTAAAGCTGTACTTCTGATCCAAGTGAGGCAAGATATGAAAAGATTAATTAAAGAAATGATAAGCCCTGCTCAAGAGAACACAGACGGAAGAACGGAGGAAATCAGAAAAGAAGAGAAACTTCTGAAGAAGAATTTAAACATAACTTAGAATACATGAAACAGATCCAAAGAGATTACCAGGAAACTAAAAACTCCATTGAACACTGGCAAAATGCCTTGACAGAAACTGAAGTTAGCCTTTTGAAACTTGAAGAGAGATTTATGATATATGATCGTGAAAGAAAAGACCTCGTTGTTGGGAGCCACGGCCGAGCCCGGTCGCCTTACTTGGTGGACGTGAGGCCTGTAGGAAAGAGCAAAGCCTGAGCTAGATTACCCCTCCCATTGAGTGTGCTAAGATGGCGCTTGTCTCCTGCTTCCTGCTTGATAAACAACCGGCTCTGTAAGATAGTCTGCCTAGCAACAACTGATGTTAGCCAATCAGCCCGCATCGCGCGCTTTGAACTGATTGGCCACTGTAACCTTATAAAAGTGAGTGCCTCTCCCGCCACGAGAGAGAAACACGGAAGGAGCCGCGGAGAGCGGACCGGTAGAGGCTTCGGGGCAGACTGTATAAGGAGAGAATAAAGAAAAGCCTGACCACCGCCAGATATTGTTGCGTGTTCTTCCTGCCGGCCGGGAGCGACACCGACACCTCGTAAAAATAACGAGGAACCAGAAAAAAACAATTCAAAAGCTAGAAGATGACAAAAAGATACATAATTTAAGAATAAAGCATATGAGTGAGGAAGCAGGAGCAACCAAAAATGAAATACAAAGAATATTCACAGATATATTAAAGGAAAATTTCCTATGTATAGCAAAAAGAAATGATAGCCAAATAAAAGAGGCATACAGAGCACCAGCTACCTACAACCAAAACAGATCTACACCAGACATATAATAATCAAGATACCAGAAATCCACCAAAAGAACAAAATACTAAAAGCAGCCAGGGAAAAGAAGCAGATTACCTACGGGAAAACTATCAAAATAACAACAGACTTATCAACACAAACTCTTAAATCAAGAAGGGAATGGGCAGAAATATTCCAAGTCCTGAAAGAAAATAATTTGCAACCAAGACTCATATACCCATCAAAACTCTCTCTCAAAATTAATGGAGAAATAAGATGCTTCCAAGACAAGGAGGAACTGTGGGAGTTCATAGCCACCAACCCAACCCCACAGAGAGTGCTGAAGGACATTCCAGAGAAAGAGAGGAAGGGATACCAGGATTCCAGCAACAGTGGCAGAGAGGCCTCAATGAACGGGGCAGACAGTGGAATGAGGGAGTAAGGTTGACAAATTATAGCAGTAAAGTGGAGTGGTAGACATGAGGCAGAGATGGTAAGCTATAATATTTAGTATAGATAGCTTTGATACACCATAAAAAAGGCAGAGGTCATTGTTAGTAGTGTATCAGGATTTAAAAGTCACAGTAGTCTTATCATCCTGTTTAGTTTGAATTTAATTTGTTCTGGTCTGTCTACTCATATCAGATTTGAGGGCATAGACATTTGACCTCAAAATAGCAGGTTATACCATGTTAACTATCCTTACTTTCCTGTTAACTTAAACTGAAACCCTGTATTACTTACATTGTCTTACTATGACTGATCTTATTTGAATCCGATTCGTTAGACTGTGGTTTTGCCTTGGCTGGTTTTATTTGAATTTGGTATGCTTGATAGTATCAACTCTAAAAGTAGAGGCAACTACTCTGAAGATGACAATATGTAAAAGATATCCATACTGGTATTGATTATTAACAGCTCTCAAGTCCTACAATGTTTTCAAAGTTGTGTTTTTATAAAACTAGCTGTGTAATACTATGCTTAACTGTATTAAGCCTGATGATATGGACAAGTCTAGTGAAAATAACAAGAGAAAGCACAGTAAATACGGTAGATAACCTAATATTGTGGTCTTACGTGTCTTTTTCATTGCCTGTTTTTCTAGGAATTTGTTTTGCTGTCTTGTTATGATCTGTTTTTCCCTATAATACAGAAAGGATAGATATACATGTAGAAATTCACACATGAGAAGATTTTTTTAAAAACTATTTGCGGGAACAGATTATATAATGCAAGATGTAATGAACAGGTACTCTGAAGAAGAAGAGACACTAAGAAACCCAATGCTAATTCTGTAGCATTATGATATAAAATCTAGCAATACTATTATTCACTGATCAGAGTGATATTAGTCTAGTCTCTTAAAGTCAATTTCAGCATATGTAAAGATAAGGACAGCTACTAAGAAGAGAATGAGAGATGCGATGGTAGTTACTATTGTCTTCCCCAATGTCAGATCTTGAAGACCTAAAAAGCCTTCATCATCCTGTAATGATTTGATTAGTTCTATAATATGCAGTATGTATTTAATGTGCGTGAAAATGGGGACAACTATTTGGAAGAAACTAGAGACAATTAGATAAACAGTGAAGTTCTCCAGTGGCCTTGCTTAGAAATCTGTATTTCTTTAAATTGTTTTTTTTTAACTGTTTTGTTCTGTTTTGATATGTTTAATCTTACCCATTTTAAGACAAAAAACAAGTGTGTAGGACTGATAACCATATTACTAAGTTTTTGTTAGATCATTGAGCAGAACTGTTGGCAGTGTCACTATTTGAATGTCATTTTACATACTTTAATTTTGTAACCTGAACAGTTATCTCTAAGATGACAATATGTAACTTATCAACTGGTGATTTCTTACCATTTATTTTTCTGTAATTCTGTATTATTTCTACCCTTTTTTATATCCATTTTTTATTTCTTTCTCTTTAAATAAAAAAAGAAATATTTGAGTATAACTTCGTATACTATAGCATCAAACATATCAAGACAGTGTGAATCCATTCAAGAGGATGAAAGTATTACAAGGTATTTAGAACCAGCTAACAGAAAACAAACAATGGTTTCTATATTATCTCTTTGCCTATAAAAATTTTTGTTTATACTGTCACATATAATAAAATCCAATAAGATACAACCAATGGAGACAGAAGAACAATAGTTTGATGGGACTTCAAAACAAGATGATATTAAATCAAGATGATATTAAACTCTTGTATTTCACTTTCCATCTTTTTGCCTCAATTCTAGCTCCTATCACAGCACCCAGGGCTACAGGGCTTGAGCTGACTTCAGGGAGGAACAGAGAAACCCAGCACTGCCCAACCATGAGCAGCCACAGACCGCAGCATGGAGGCTGGGGGTGTCCGGTGGGACAGCCATAGACCTTCGCGGAGGGGTGTTGACAGGTAAACGTGTTCCTTTTCCTTGATTCTTCCACAAATTTCCCCGAGCTCCTGAGGTCTGCAGACTTAGCCGGAGCCTCCCAGAGTGGCAGCCAAGGAATAAAATCCGTTAGTACTGCCTACCCTCTGTTTTCTTTCCATTTGCTCTGGTCCTGATTCCTCCTCCCTATGGTCAGATCCCCAAATCAGCTACACATATATGAATGGATATTTCAGGCTCTGCGAGGGGGAAACCCATGCTAAGACTTCAGAAGATGGCTATTATGCTATGTAACTCCTATTAGGGTAAGTACAGGTGACAGAGAAAACACAGAAGGAAAGCAGGAGGAAACGGTGTCTATATGAGCAGCAGAAGATGAGTAGCTGTGAAAGTGGGAAGGAAACAGAGGAGAAATGTACCATGAGAAGGAAAAGGTTAGAAGGCCTAGAAGTAGAAAAGAATGGGATGCAGTTTTACTAGTCGCATTGCAATCATCCTAGTAACTCAAGCTCAAAACCTCTGAGGTTCTCAGTTCCTCCTCTCCTGGGACCAGATCCTGCCCGTTGTCGGTCCACCGGAGCTGCCTCTCCCACTTCTGCCTGCGACCTTTCCACCGGAGGCCAGCAGCCTTGGTTCCAGGCTGCTTCCTGCCTTTACCATCCCCGCAACGTCCCAGCAGCGCCTCGGCTTCCTGCACCAGCCATCACACACCTTGCAGTCCGAAGAACGTTCTCAGAGCTCCGAGGGAACCTCCTCCTGACTCACACCCTTCAGCTGTTCCTCAGGCTGTGGCCACTTTCTCCTCCAGCTTTCACCCCTTTCCTCTGCCTCACCCCGGCTGGCCGGCTGTCCCGTGTCCTGAGTATGTCCACTCTGCTTCTGTGACTTTGCTTCAGCATCCTGTATGTGTTTACTTGCCTTGACCACCTTAAGCAACTATTTCACATTTTTTTTTTTTTTTTTTGTCTTTTTCGTTTTTATCGGTACCAGGGATCGAACTCACGACTGCCTGCTTGCAAGGCAGGCGCTTATGCCGCTGAACTAAATCCCCAGCCCCAACTATTTCACATTTTGAAGTCATTCAGTGTGTTGATCACCTTGTATTATGTTTTTACATTATCTATTATGTCCACCCTTTTGATTTGACCGACTCTGTTCTGTTATGTCACATTTGGTTTTACTCTCTTCCAAAAAAGCAGTAAGAATCGAGGGAACAATAAAACCCAAAATGTGTAATTGTCATTGTACAAAAGAGAGGAAAAGAAAGTGCTCCAAATTCGTCTCTCTTCTTGCAAACCTCACGATTTTGTTCTTCTTTCTGGCTGAGTAATAAATAGTCCAGTGTGTGTATTACAACAGTTTCTTTACCCATTCATTAAGTGGCGATGGGCACTTAGGCTGGTGCCTTTTCTTGGCTGTTGTATAATTGTGTCACAATAAACGTGAATATTCAGTAAACCTTTCGATATCCTGCCTGTAATTGCTTTGGGTATATAGCAAGTATTGGTTTAGCTGGCCACCATGCTGATTTCCATATATGGAAATTTACTAATTTAATAAATTCCACATACTAATTTACATTTCCACCAGCAGCACAGAAAAGTTCTTTTACCCTGTATCCCTGCCAGCATTTATTTGTTTGTTTTTTGTGTTCTTAACAATAGCTGTTCTGTCTGGGGTGAGATGGAATCACAGTGTAGCTTTGGTCGACATTTTCCTGATAATTTAAGATGCCCACCATTTTTTGTATGCTTTCTGGCCATTTATACTTCTGCTCTTGAGATTGTCTGTTCAGTTCTTTTGTCCATGTATGGATTGAGATATTTGACTTTTGGTGTTAAGTTTTTGAATTTGTTATTCTAGATATTATTTTTCTACTAGAAGAGTAGTTGGTAAAGATTTCTCCCCCATTCTGTAGGCTAGCTCTTCATTCTGTGAGTTGTTTCCTTTGCTGTGTGGAAAATAATGTGCCATAGTTCCTATTTGTTGATCCTTACTATTATTTCCTGTGCTATTGAAATTCTGCTCTCAGGAAGTCCTTGTTTCTAAGACTGCAAGTGTTTCCACTGTGCTTTCTCTTAGTGATTTCAGTCTCAGGTCTTATATATAACTCTTTAATCCCTTTTGATTTTTTTTTTTACAGAATGAAAGATAGGAATCAAATTTCAATCTTCTCACCGTGAATGTCCAGTTTTCCTAGCACCATTTGATAAAGATGCTGCCTTTTCTAGATTTTTGGAAACTTTGTTCACAATGGCTATTATTTGTGTGGTTTTATTTCTATGCCCTTTTTTATTTTTTATTTTAAGAAGGGTAAAACAAAACAAAGGACATCAGAAGAAAATAACGTAAATGACACAGATTTCAAAGCAAGACAACAGAAGATCAACAGTGGCTACCATGACTCTTGTTTTCTAAATAGTTGTCTATATCTTCACACACAATGAATTCATATAAAACAAAATAGTATAAAAGTGATCAAAACAGAATAACAAAAGCATTACAGGCCTTCAAACCCAGACTATAGGAAAATCAACAATGTATGCCCTTATTTGATTCCACTGACCTGCTTTTCTATTTTTCTATCAATACCATGCTGCTTTTGTTACTATGCCTTTGTAGTATAGTTTGAAATCAGGTCTGATGATGCTTTTAGTCTTGCTTTTTTATGTTTATATGATTGCTTTGATTATTCCATTTTTTTCAAGTCTCCATGTGAATTTTGTATGTGGTTCAGGTTCTGTGAACACTGAATCCAGAGGTTACCTCTACTAACATGGCCATTTTGATAATCTTAATTCCACTAATTCATGAACATGAAAAGTCTTTTGGTCATCTGGTATCTTCTTCAATTGCTTTCTTCAGTGTTTTGAAATTTTCTTTGTAGAGATCTTTCATTTCTTTGGTTACAGTGATCCCTAGGTATTTTGTTTTATTTGAAGCTATTAGAATGGAGTTGTTTTCATGACTTCTTTCTCAGCTAGTCCATTATTGATATAAGGTAAAGCTATTGATTTTTTAAATTTTGATTTTATATCCTGGTACTTTGCTGAATTCACTTATCAGCTCTAAAACTCTTTTAGTAGAATCTGTAGAGTCTTCAAATTATAGGTTAATATCATCTGCAGACAAAGCTAATTTGACTTCTCCCATTTCTACTTGTATCCTTTATATTTCTCTTGCCTAATCACTGTAGCTAGTACTTCAAGAATTATGTTGAATAAAAGTGATGACAGTGGACATCCATGCATTGTTCCTGAACAGTTTTCCATCTCACAAACATTTACTTTTTGAGTAGGTCATCTATGTACATGGTGTAAATCAAAGACTATGCACACAGTAGAAGACAATTTCCATTTTCTAATTTCAACATTCAGACAGAAAATTCCTTTTGCCTACTGTTGACAGCTTCTCATCTCTGCTTTCAGGTATATATTTTTTGCATATATAAGCGGTAAATTATATGATCTTTATAGAATTATATTAAAATTGTTTAATGTATTTGATATGTGTATGTACATACTGACACAAACTTTTTTCTGCACAGTGGATTTCCTCTCAACAATGTATTTTGACATGATTCCTTCTTTAGACTGTTCTGCTTTATGAGTGTGTCATAGTTTGGTAGACAGTTTAAATTACTCTAAATTATTAAAGATGCTACAATGACTACACTGTACCTATATTATTTTTTACATGAGTTACACATGCGACCAGTTATTCAGTGACATGGATGAATTGCCTTTGAGATTCTGCTCCAGCATTGTGTTTTGCTGGGATATCATAAACATTTAATTTCTCACTACCAAGAAGTCTAACTTTTTCCTTCTTCTTTTTCATGTGCTTGACTCCTACAGCTAATTATTTACATCTCAAATGGCTTTGATAAACACAAACAAGATGAAAAATAAGGTGAACATCCCCAGCATCTCTTTCTGTATCTTTATGTTTTGATGAATACACACTAGGGAGCACAGCTTAAAAACAGAGAAAAGAAGAAATCACGAGCTGCCCTGACTGTGACTCCAAGTGTCTCCTGTTGAACAGCCTTGGGGCACAGTGGCCACATGGACTGCTCTGTCTGTTGCTTTCCAGATTTAAGAAAATCGACACACGCGAACACATCGCACAACAAAAATCATGATGAATTAAAAGAAATTTTAGGCTAAATAACGCAACAAAGCCACAAGTCTGGAATCGCTTTTTAAACTTCAACTAGAATTCTTGGGTACTTTGGGAGGGAGTGAAGGCAGCTTGGAAAAAATAAACATATATAACACTAAAACATTGCACTAATCCTGTTACTGATAACTGAAGGCTCTGTGTGTGTGTGTGTGTGTGTGTGTGTGTGTGTGTAAGAACACAGTGTTCAAGAAAAGATCAGGCCAACAAATCCCCCCAGCCTCCAGTAATTTTGAACCAAATACATGATACCATCTTAGAACCTCAGTCTTAAAAAGCTAATTAGGGGAAGGCTGATTAAATGGTCTGCTTTTCCAAGTTTCAAACTTTCACTGCAAGGTGATAAACTTGGGCTGTCTGGATATTGTTCTGCATGCCTGACGGCACTCACCCCCATGTAGGCTCTTCAAAGGCAAACTTAGCAAGAAAATCAAAGGGCTCCATCTGAAGTTTACTCTGTGACCTTCTCCAAGCTCAGTTCATGCAGAGGAAGCACTGAATGGTCGACCAGTTGCTCCTGTCCTGGTGACACCCTGTGGAGATGGCCTGAGATGCTGGAAGCCTAAAGCTCACAGGTCCTCAGGTCAGGGTGACCACACCCAGGACCAGGATGCTTCCCAGGGTACCGGCAAGAGTTATCATGCCTCTTTTCTTCTCTTTTCCTTCTCCCGTTACTTTTTTCCCCCTAATCTCTAACTCCATTGCTTTCTAGATACCTGGACTGGGTATGAGTTTTGGGCTCAGGTAGATTAAATCCACATTTGGCACTGTCACCAAATGTGAACATGGGATGTTGTGTCATTGCCGAAGAGTCAGCTCCTGTCTACCCTCTGTGGACGCTCAACATGTGTCAAGTGCCAAAGCAAAGCACACAAAACACCCTGAAGCTTGCAAAGGTAAGGACAGGCAAGGGCCAGGGCTGGGTGAGGTGGCAGGACACTTGCGGAGCTCACGCAGAGGCCTGGGTTGCCCCTCCAGCACTGCAACAAACAGACAGACAACAAGTCACAATTACATATGAGACATTCATAAAGAGCCCTGCAGAAGAGGCGGCCTGGAACCCAGGCCGCTCCCAGACACAGATGAAAGGGTGCTTTCTCCTTGCATCTTTTTAAACTGCTCATCTTTGAACCATGAGATAGAGCATAACAGCAAAAATAAATCTGTAAGAAAATTCATACAAATCAAGTATGATTTTTCATAGATCAAATCTTAGAAGAAGGCTACTTTATATCATATAGATGTTTTAATAACTAAAAATGTATTGCAAGGGCCATAAACATGAACTGTAGTGTATCAACATTATGTTAAAGGCAATAGAGAGAAAATACTTCGGTTCTCTTTTATTCCGCCCAACATTGAAAACAGGTCTTTGAGTAAATTGTTGCTATTTTGGAGTACTTCATAGTTTTCAGAGTCCTTCATATGCTCCGTCTAATCATGATTTTCCACCCACAAAAGCACCCAGAGCTGGCAGAACTCCTTCCTGTCCCAGCTGTGAAAATGAGTTGTGAATGTCCAAGGTTTCAAGTGGAAAAAGTGGAATTTGAATCCAGTTCTTCTGGCTCCGAATGGTGCTGTGCTGTCTCCTCTAATTTGAGGACAAAATTCAAGCAGAATTCCTGTTTGCATTAGCCGGGGAGACTGGGAGAAGGAAACCAAGTCTGGAATCCACAGCCTGGTGGCAGACCCATAACTGCAATGTCCCGAATTTTCCTCTTAACTGTTTCTGTTTCCCTACACGAGGACTCCCCTGCACAGCCAGGGAACAGCCAACCCATTTTAGATTCCAAAGCGGATGCGGAGGAGCGTTTTCCTGCTCTGGATGCAGAGTTGCAAATACTTGGTCTGGAGAAAATCAGAATTTCTTACTCTGAGGAGCATGATAAGACTTTCGCTCTAACACTGAAGCTGTAAGATAGTGAAACATGAGGTGTAAAGCTCTGAAAAGAGAGTGCACCTACCTATTTGGGAAAAAAATTATTTTAAGTTTTATGTGCAACATGTTAGGGAAAAAAGTGTGACGAAAGAATTTTAC
Source organism: Cavia porcellus (assembly GCF_034190915.1). NCBI lineage: Eukaryota > Metazoa > Chordata > Mammalia > Rodentia > Caviidae > Cavia > Cavia porcellus. Next base: position 77,897,564 of record NW_026947490.1, read on the forward strand.
TATTATCTTTTTCTACAAGTACATGCACACACACATTTTCTTTAGTAGAAACGGAAGAAAGCTAAACAATTACCTTTTTTTTTTTTTTTTTTGGTCTGATTTTTGAGACAAGGTCTTGCTATGCAGTTCAGGCTGGCCTTGGGCTCACTTTGTAGCCCAGGCTGGTCTTGACCATGCAAATGATTTTCCTGCCTCAGCCTCCCAAGTGCTGGGATTACAGGAGTGCACTATCATGCCCCTCAACAATTGCTTTTCTAACTATTCCATTTTGTCTTATCTTATGAATGACTATAACTGAGTTTTATTGAAATATGGAAGTCTTTTTTAGGACTCTATAATTGCAGAGATTAAGCGAGCACACACACACACACACACACACACACACACACACACACAAACACACACACAAGCTAGTATCGCATAGCATGATCGCTGGTTAAGGCCTTTGGAATCAGAAGGCCTGGCACCTGTCCTAACCTGGCACTCAAGACCAGTAAGACCTTGAGTCTTCCTAAGGACTCAGTTTCTACCTTAGAACGATGTGACGGGTAAAATACTGTGCATCACTGAAAGTCACTTCTCGGAACATTGCACGCCTTGGCTCCTGGTTCTTCGGGCAGGTACTGCCCAGCGTCTCTTTCCTGCGGGCCCTGAACCAGGCGCTGGGGACACAGCAGGGGTAAAACAGGGCAACCTGGCCCCAGGACATCCTTCCACGGGAGACAGATGCTAACACACGAGGGAAACTGCTAGAGTGTCTTAATGTATTGAGAAAAATAATGGGGACAGGAAGTGTTAGAGATGCTGTTTGAAATAGACTTGCTTAGAGAAGATTGTGCTGAGAAAGAATGGATTCTATGACAGTCAGCTGGCATGACTATTAGGGTTATACGCTAGTCTATACTCCCACATGGCATGTGCAGGTCTTTGAGAGCAGACTAGTGAATTGGACATTATTAATAGCGAACACAGAAGATACAGGCATGATGGCACACACCTGTAATCTCAGCACTCAGGAGGCTGAGCCAGGAGGATCTCTGCAAGTTTGAGGCAACACAGTGAGTTCCAGTTCAAGCTGAACTACAGAGATAGAGCCTATTTTGGAAAAAGGAAAGAGAAGGAAGGAAGGAAGGAAGAAGTAGAAGGGAGGAAGAGGAGGAGGAGAAGAGGAAGAGATAGAACAAACAGAAGAGGAGGAAGAAGCAGCTGCCATACAGAAAGAGGAGGAAGAGGGGGAGGAAGAGGAGGAAGAGAAGGAGGAAGAGACGGTCATCAGGCTCACACACAGCACGGTCATGCTCAGCCTTTCTCAGAAAGAATTTAAGATTCCAAAGTTGTCCCATGGCCTTCTGTCATTGGTGTATGTAAAGCTTTATAATTATCTGGGATAAAAATTATAATGCTGTTATGGTAAAACCTAGCTCAAAGTTATCTAAATAAATGGATAGACCCAGCTCTTCAAAATTTTTGCTACATGGAGGCTTATGCTTACATCTACATATGTGTATGTGTGTGCCATCTACCAAGGCATGTGTACATTCCTGAATGTTTACATATTTTAATATAACATAAAAAGTCACAATAAAAATGTTTTCTGTGGCACAGTGTTCATCTGCATTTCCTGTTGCTGGCCTGGTGCTCTGAGCAGCTCGGCTTCTTTGAAAGCTCTCCCCAGAGCTCCAGCATAGGGAAGCAGGAACTGAACTTACATGAACTAAACATCTCTGAATCGCTTTCCTCAATGGCGTAAATGATGCTTTCCCATTAAATCTGCTATTTCTGCAATGCACCTGCCCCCATGGGAGCCGCATGAGTTACTTGGGGAGACGGTGATCAGTCTGTGGGGTGTTCCAGAGAAACGTCATTGACTGTAGAAGTGCCTGGCACACTGCAGATGGTGAACCATAGATGTCCTGTTCCCCCACTCAGCAGTTTCTCTGTGAACCCCGCCCTCCCTCCCTCTGTGTCTCTCTCCTTATAGTCTGCTTTACTTTTGGGAGTATTTTGTTTGTATCAGGAATCGAACTCAGGACCTTGCACTGGCCAGTCAGGCGCTTATGCTGCTGAGCTACACCTCCAGCCCTTTTCTGGAGTTTCTGATGACTGTGGACCACGCAGCTGTCCCTTTGAATCTAGAGCCCTGGTCTAGGTCTGCACACACATTTGCTGGTCACTGTCACTGTCTCTGTGGCTCATTGCTGGCACTGTGGGAGGCAGGACCTGCTGTTTGTCACAGCATCACAGGGCCTCTGAGAGCAGCATCTGATTTTCATTTAATTAGAGTTTTTTTTTGTACCAGGAATCGAACTTGCAGCCTCATGCTTGCCAGGCAGGCGCTTGTGCCGCTGAGCTAAATCCCCAGATCTGTTAATTGGAATTCTTGTAGCAGACCACTGACAGCAGCACCCGCAGTAACCGGCTCTTTTGATTACCAGGACCTTCCTCGTCTGTTTCTGTGCAGATACTGTCTTGCGAGTGGGTGAACTCCTCACAGTGCGGTGGGCACTGCCCAAGTAGGAATCAGCACAGAAACCTTCCAACACTAGCAACAGATTTGCTGGGCTGCCAGGACTGAATGCCAGCCAGCCTGCTTTTGTTTTTGTTGTCTTTGCATTGGAATAGGTTGCCATTTAGAATAAGTCTTCGTAGACCGTGAGTGAGAATATAGGTTCACACTCAGCTGACAAGCTGTGACAACCCAGAAGGGGTTTTGGGTTGTCACCCAGAAGGGGTTCCTCTGTGTCACACACACAGGGGATTTGCAAGCCTAGAAAGCTAGAGATCTCCTTCTGCGTTGCTCTTACCGTAATTACCGAGGCAGAGCTCCTTAAATTCTCTCTCAGGCTGTCGTAATGCTGTGGATGCTGAGGATCTGCAAAGCAGGCAGTGAGGCTTCCCGCCCATGGAGGGCGAATGTAACCAGGTGGATCACAAGGACCACGGTGTGGATAACTCACAGGGATAGAACCAAGCAGAACTGAAGTTCGCTTTTCATTATGCGTCTATTTGGAGGTCCAAAGGCCAAGAAGAGTGAATAGCGTTCAACTTAGACACATTTCCCTAAACTCCTACGCAAACAACTCAGCCTTACCTCTTCCTGCTGCTGTTCCCTTTGGTGTTCTCCCCCAGACGCCCGCTTTCCTGAGGCCCTTCACCCATAATCCCCTAAAACTGAAACAAAGGCTGCCAGACCCCAGTCTCTCCCTGTGATTTTACCTGGTTTCCATCCTGGGGGAACTGTAGCTAGTTTCATAGGATTAATACTATCCTTGGCCAAGAGGCTATGTGTTATTTTCTCCACCCTCTGCCAGTTATTTCTTTTGCATGCATTTTAAAATACCGTTGCTGTTTTAATCAGTTCCTTAGTCTCCTATTTTATTTTGTGATGCTATAACCGAATGCCTGAGGCCGAATAATTTATAAAGGAAAGTGGTTTATTTTTTATATGATATGGGTGGCTGGGAAGGCTCTGCAGACTCTCAGGTTCCACCCTGCACCATTTGCAGGAGCTTCTTTCCCAGCGTGGTTGATCGATAGGGCAGACTGTCTTATAACAGGGTAAGAGGTGAGCAGATGAAATGATTTTCAGGTCCTCTAGAGAGAAAACTTAATCACAGTGACCATGAAATACTCTCCAGTTTTTCTTTATATTTTCTTCACTTGTTCAAAAGGTCATTTTCATATATGTCAGTTTTAGTATATTCTAGATTAAACTTGGTTTAAAAATAGTTTCGAGTCTAAACCTGTATAGACTTTACATAATAAAATGAAATGGTAACTGAAAACTCTTACTGGATTTTAAAGCTTTATACATCCCGTGAAAATAAAGATCTTGTAACTAACTCACACGCCATATGCACAGTGATTTAAACTGAGATTGTTGCATGGGAATGCACCATCAGATGTCAAATATGGTTTCTTTCCATTGCAATTCAATTGCTTGCTCTGCTGTGAAGCTTCCTATGAGAATCATTGCGATTGGAATCCAATCAGGGAAGATGAGTTATTGAATTGGCAACAAGATATTCTTGGTGAAGCAACTCTCCAAGAATCCTAACAGTGTCAAACCGAGCTCTTTCCTTTTAGACAATAAAATACTCAGGACAAATCATTTTACTTCACAAACATGCAAAAGATTACGGGACCTGTCAAAGTTTACTGACACTTTTTTTTATTTTGCAATTTTCAGTTCAATAGTATCTCGCAGGGTTGTGCCAGGAAGCCAGACACTTTGAGTTAAGCCTTTCTAGCTTCAAACGAGGCTTAGTTACTCCCTCCTCTCTCTCTCAGTCCCTTCATAGACTCTGAGATTCTTTGATCTTCTTATTCCTTTCCATCTTCACTTTTTTATTTTGTCTTTTCGAGACAGGGTCTCGCTATGCAGTTCAGGCTGGCCTTGAGCTCACTTTGTAGTCCAGGCTGGTCTCGAACTCACAACGATCCTCCTGCCTCAGCCTCCCAAGTGCTGAGATTACAGGCATGGGTCACCACGCCCGGCTTCTTTCCATCTTTAAAGATATTCTTTTAAACTTTCTACCATTCTTACAGTTCATCAATAGTCTATGCTGACCTTTAAAAGTGAGTAGAGTGTTTCCTGGAATTTCTGAGTGTTCTATGTACCAGCCAGTGATCACAGTGTGACCCTACATGTGTTACACTCTTGTCATGGTTTATGTCTGTGGCCCCCAGGCCTCATGAGTTTGCATTGTTCATTTGTGATGGTTCATTGTCCAGTGCTTGGATGGTGTCAGTGCTCCACCCACATAGGGGTGGAGCCAGGATGTGATGTAATGGCCGGAAGAAGGTGTGTCTTGCTCTTTGCTGGTTCCTGCTTGCTGTTTTCAGCTGCCATGAACTGCGGCCCAGCCATGCCTGCCTGCCTTGGAGCCAACTGAGTGTGGACTGAAACTTCCAGAAACTGTAAGAAATAAACCTTTCCTTTCCCACCTTTGGGCTTCAGGTATTTTGTCTCAGCGACGAGTAAAAGTAACTAAGACAACCTCTAATTCTCTGTGCAACCCTCTGATGTATTTCTGTAGTCCTTGTTTTCCAGGTGAGGCACCTGAGGTGAACAAAGGCTAAGTAACTTGTCTGAGGTCACATCGCTTGGACTCAGCAAAGCAAAACGTGTACTGTTAGTTATTGCTTTGCACTCATTTCTGTGTCGGGCAGGCTTGTTTGGAAGCCCAGTTACCAAACACTGATGGTACACATATGCTTAATTGTCCTTAGGACATTTCTCTGGAAGCGGCGTTATTGCAAGTCTAAAAACAGGCTTGCCAGTGTAGCACGCTAAAGTATTTGAGAAACAGATTCTGCTGTGAGCATGCCTAGTACAGTCTCTTCTCAGGTCACTCCCATCTGCCCTCAAATTCAAGTACTTTTCATATTCAATGCCTTTTTCATGTTGAGAACAGTGACTTTGACTTTTTTTTTTACCAGGTTTTTCTGTGCACCATTTAAAAGTGTAATATGTTATAGATTATTTACAAAACTATGGAAAATCAAAGCCTAGAACTGTGGATCGAAAAGCAAAATAATTGTTCATATGACAAATATCAAAATAACATTATTCCAGATCCTATGAGACTAAAGAATGTCTTCAGAACAATTTTTGACCAAATACTGTGCGGTATAAATTAATATCTTCCGATAATTATGAAAAACTTAATAATTTGGAAGTAACAGAAATCAAACCACACTGAAACTGTAGTCTGGAGGCCAACACTATCATTTCAACAAGTCTACAGTGTGTGTTTGACCTAGAGGTGTGTCGCTGGTGGTGGAGTTGAAGTCCAGTTCACACCAGCGACCTCTCCGTGTCACTGTTGGGCTTTGCTTGGCTTGCTCTGTGTCTTTCCACCCTGGTGCCACCAATGGGCTGCCAAAGGGTCCTGAAGAGCATGACTTTTATCAGAACTAATCTTTTCCCATGACAAATAGTATTCAGTACGAAAAGAATGCTCTTGGTTAATTTATGTTGCTTAGAAAACCAGAACAGATACAGGGATCTCCTTTAAAAAAAATCGCCACCAGGCTGTAATATAATCAGGAACTGGGTAACTTCAACAATGGAAGGAAGTCCAATAGGCTGACCTTTCCCAAGTTGTTTTAAAGCTGACATGAGGGTGGGAGTTGCCGGTGTGGTTCTGCTGTGACTTCTGTTTTCCTGAGGAATTCGGAGTCAGAACAGGGAAATAGTCAGTTCTTTAAACCAGGAGGAAAATAAGAAAAAATATACCTATCCTTCGAGGGTAGAGAAAAAATTAAGCTCGGTGGGATGCCCCTTCCCAAAAGATGTATCATTATCATCATCATTTCTTCTTATTATCAAAGTGATTACTGTCTGCATAAACTCTGATTTGGCTTTTCTGGCTGTATATTGCTTGTCCTCTTTAATACCTATATTAGCGAATTTTCAAAAAGAAGGGTCATTGTTAAAGTATGTGCTTTTGTGTGGGTTTATAAAATATGTTCTCTGGAATCATGTGCCCCTATGGTTAAGTGAGTTTATCCAATTCATGCTTTTCAGTCAAAAATGTAATTTCCTTAAACAGCCCAGTATATTTCTACTAAACGGAATCCTAAGGCCTGTCATTCCTTGGCTCGTGTCTCCAGCCAGAGTTGTTTTATGTTTGAAATATTCAACTCACATCCACGAACTCATCCTGCACCCTTCACCCATGCATCTGCACTTGAGTAAGCGGAGGAAAACCTCATTACGTGTGGATGATAATGCTGTGACCTCGTAAGTTTTGGACCGAGCTATTCCACTTGTTCTTGCTTTTCTCACTCGTTTCTATGGAAACGCTACTAACCTCTTGTATATGCTTCAAGGCTCCTTAAGCTCAAAAACTCATATTCCAGGGGTGTCCTAGTCATTTCTTTCACATAAACAGTGGGCTCCACGGGGCTTAATCCCTCTCAGTCTCTGTGGAGTTTCTGTTAGCTCCTTCTTACAAGTGTGCGCATCCTTCCAGCCTTCAAAACCTGGGTCAGAATCTTTCTCTTAGGGTGCAGGATATAGTCAGTAGCCCAGCGCCTGCCTGGCAAGCGCGAGGCCCTGAGTTTGATCCCCGGTACCCAAGGGGTAAAAGAAAGCAATTTCTCTTTGTGGTGGCAACTGTTACTAGTTGTCAACTCAGTCAGTTCTTTATTCTCCTGGGTCCAGTCACACAATGAGTATAAACACTACCAACATGGTAGATTCTTCGGGGCTGCCTTTCAAATTGCCTGCCCTCTGTCAAATACATAATGTGTTTTTGTTTAGGAAATGTAGACTATGATTCTTATCAATTTATCAAATTTATAATTTTGAAAAGAATTTAACTTTTTGAAGTAAACACTACATTCGTCAACAGATACCAGGAAAAAAAAATTCAGTGACATTCTTCCACACCTGCGCCTAATTACCCAGTTTCTTACCTATTCTGTAAGGTATTTTTGGCACACATAAACAGTTAGGTATATTCTCTGCCCCCAACACTTTTGAACATATAGATACAGTACTAACAAGTTATACATGCAACTATCGCTAACAATAGTTACCCGGGATTTTTCCAAATCACTAGATAAAGTATTACCTCTCCCTGTGTTATAGATACAGGTTTGGAAGATTATAGACAGATTCTTTATCATGCTTCCGAGTAGGAGGTGTCCTCCGCTTCACTGCCTGTGCATCTGGTCTGGCTCTATAATTTACCTGGCAACCTTCAGTGTGTAGATGTGACTCAGGATGACCTCGGGACCGGCCCGGAGGTCATCTACAGCATCAGGCCCTGGGGACACATCCCTGGAAAGGTAGCCTCCATCTTTGATCAATCTGTTCCTACTGATTGTTTTTTTATTATCAACAATACTGCTGTTAAAAATAATGTATTTAATGGAATGTGGTGGTACACACCTGTAATAGCAGCACTCTGGGAGGCTGAGACAGGAGGATCTCAAGTTTGAGGCCAGCCTGGGAAACTTAGTGATTTAGAGAGACCCTATATCAAACGAAAACAATAAAAGGGGCCAGGTATACAGCTCAGTGTGAGAGCCCTGGGTCAATACTCAGTGTCATCAGTCAGTCGGTTGGTGTATGTCATGTGGTTACGTGTGAGTATCTCTGCAAGATATGTTTATGAAAGTAGACAGAAGACACGATGGAGTTGAATAGTTGTTGCCATAAAAGATTACACTGACTTACACTTCCACCAGTAAAAAGTCACTGTTCTCCTACATCCTTACTCTAACATTGCATTTTATTTTATTTTATTTTGTGCCAGAAATCGAGCTCAGGACCTCGTGTCTGCCAGGCAGGTGCTGTGCTGCTGAGCTGTATCGCCAGCTCTAACACTACATATTATCCAAGTTTGTATTTTTACTAATCTTAAGAAAATGTTACAATTTTAATTTATAGTTTCATTTTTTAAATGAATTTGAGTAACCATAATATACTAGGCAGCTATTTATATTTCCTTTTAACTGAACACCAGATTTAACTTTGCTCAGATTCTGTTGGAATATTGGTTTTTCAAACAATGCATTAAAAACGCTTTAGGAAATGTAACTTTTCATTTATAAACTGCAAATAATATTGCCAGTTTTTCACCTTTTTTGACTTTGTTCGTATGCATAAGTTTTCATTTATATGTACTTTGGTTTACTTTATTGGTGGAATCATTCTGCTGTGATATATATTCTGACTTGGATTCTTCAGTACTTTCCCGTATTTTAACAATTTCTAACATTTATAACTTCTCTGGGTCACAGATCCCACTTTTCCGTTCTGGGCACCTTTCTAGTCTATTTCATAGTTTGCTTATAAGAGGGCTGGCAGCCTATGTGTCTTTTTTCAAGGCTAAATTCTGAAAATCTGGCACGATAGCTCATATAGAAAAGATTTTCAGTAAGTATTGAGTTCCAGGGATGAGTACTATTTCTGACATTATCTGGAAGTCATTTGTTGAGAAAAACAGGAAGTTATTTTGTAAATAAGCATACTTGAAATTTTAGAGCTTACAGCTCAGCAATCTAGGATTAATTTTGGTTCTCCACTTGTATTTTCTGCTTGTCTCGTGTGACTTCTCTTTCTTCTGGTGCTAATTAATTAAGTTAATGCCCCTAGTGACACACCTTATTTACTACCCTGCACACACGACCTCTGCTAGAGCTCCGGAATGTTCATGGGTGGTTAAGTCCTTTAATCTAGACCAACCTCTATTCCAATAATTAATTTCAATTGCTTTTTGTCCTGGTTACAGGATCTCCTACACCCACAAAAAGAACATAGCTGTGTAAAGAAGCAGATTTTTAAAAAAAAAATGATTCTCTTGGAAAAAAAAGTTGGGGGCTGGAGATTTAGCTCAGTGGTGTAAAGCGCCTGCCTGGCAAATACAAGGTCTTGAGTTCGATTCCTGGTACAAAGAAAAAGTAAAAATCCTCCGCAACCAAGTGCATGAGATGTTCAAAATAAAGCAAATAGCTTGTTCTCTTTGCTTGTTTCAAGCGATGGATGTTTCTGTTTTCCAAAGAGTCCCACTCTGTTCCTCACCACACACTTCCTGCTCCTATAAATCACTGTCAGATATACCGGATGATCAAAACTCTGTACTTAGGATACTAAAGTCAAGGCCATTCCTTGACTTCTGTATCCTAAGGGACTAAACATTTTCAGTGGCCATTTATAATCTCCCTGATGGAGGAGTCTTTCCTGTACACTTCAGTGGAAAGGAGATGCCTTACAAACCACTGCACAGCGGGACCCTGGAGAAACAAGTGTCACTAACACTTTTTAAGGGGTGCTGTGGATAAAGGGGCTCCAAAAGGACTCAGTGAAGTAGTTCTTCCTTTCCAAAGAGTTGCTGTTTGCACTGGAAAAAGAATATTAGCCAGCTCTGTTTTAAAAATTTGTATAAGCTAATAATGATTAATGATTTGGCTTAAATCGTTTCAAGGGATCCAGGTATCCTCTTTTGTGTGTAAGATGGATTTGTACCCTGCCTTTATTTTAGGTTTCTCCAAAGCCCATGATAAAATCATTCTACTAAAAGGGTTACTTCACCAATGTTTTTGCTGCATTTGATGCTACAATCATGCGTTTCACATGGTAGCTGAACACGCAAGGAATTATATTTTCACTGTGGTGTGATGAAATTTCTTCAGTGTTCTATCCAGAAGCAGGTTATATTTGTTCAGAAAATATGGGGCCATCCATTTGAAATAATCTCTAGGAAAATTTATAGAGTTGTAGTGCCTACCCTCAAATCTTAAAAGATAGAATTCTTTTAAAGTAGAGAACAATTGATTCCTTGATAATATACTCTGTGCAGCTAACGTATATCATTAATGATATAATTTTCCATAATAAACAATGGCATTTACCCTATCACTTTGATCACCTGTATTTGTATCCAAGATACATAACATTTATACCTTATTGATATAGGGGAATGAAACTCCCAACCTACTAGATGTGCAGTAAGAGTTTGTGTTCTCTAAAATTGAAGAATGACTTTTAGGAACAATGGAGGTTAAGAGCAGAAATATTTATTGGGAGAAAGCAAGCTGCTGTCTGGGAGAGAGCCAGGAGGGGTCCTGAGTGGGTTGCCAAGAACTCTGTCTTTTCTGGGGAATTTTACAGAGCAAAACTATGAGGTGAGGGGGGTGCAAAATGGGGACTGTCATAAAATGGGGACTCACAGGGCAGACAGGCATAAGGTGGGACAGAACTACGGTCAACCAGTAAGGTTAATTGTTCAGGTAAGACTGACCAAATCAGGGGGACAAATGGAGCAGTGACTCTTCTTGTGGGGGGCTGGGATGGTGACCCCTGGCTTCCTCGCGGTGATCCATATCTGTTTAGAATATCAGCCCCTGATGTTTAGGCTTTGGGTGTGGTTGTATTTGTTTTGCTTTTTGTTTTGAGATCTGGCCCTTAGCAGAGGTGTCTGTCTCCTCCAAGGTCCAAGGTGTCTGGTCTCCTGCACTGGCTCTTTTGAGGGCCCAGCCCTGTCTGACTGCCTATAATATTTCTGATTAACCCAGCTGCCTGTAACAGTATCACAGCCTAAAAACTCCAGGTAATTTGAAGAATGCTGATGCCCGATAAAAAGCAAAGAGACACAGTAGTCAGTAAAAATTTTGATGCTTCCACCTTCTATTACCATCTTCTTGATATGAAGAAATTGTCTGCACGCTCAGGTTGGCTCTTGCTTCACTCTAGAATACAGAATATCCAGCGAAGATTGTGGGGCTTTGAAGGTGGGCACTTTCTCAAGAAGACATGCTGTCAGTGCTCTTTCCTAGAATCTGGCGAGGCTCTGTGACTGCTGGAGTCAAGAAACCACAGCAGGTGTGCAACACTGGGGTGTTTCGAGGTGAGGAGATTGGCAGCTTTTACACCCCGGGTCTTGCATTCTCTCTCTTGAACTCCAGCTTCTGGGCAGCAGGTTCCGGGTATGAGATCCACCTGGAGATCACAGGCGTGCTGGGAAGACCTTCTGGGTTCCCTTCTGCTCATCCCGGCCCAGACCCACGACCACCCATCCATCCTCAAGGAATCATCTTGGACCTTCTCATGCTGACAAACAGAGAAGAACAAAGACCATGCACCGAGGGTCTCAGTCTAACTGTCCCAGCAGTCCCCAGCTTGGTGAGGCCCCCAGCTGTGTTCACGAATGGCATGAATGGAACACAGCTCTACCTGCTGTGATCTGGACTCACCTGCGTGGATCTGGTCATCATCTCAATTCGGATGGTGGCTCCGAGGGGTGTGAATTTCTGTGCTTATCACACTGCATACCTCTCTATGTGCCAATTTATTGTGTCAACATCAATAAAGCTGTTAACTTTTTCTACTAAAAATGGTTGCTATTTTACACTACTAAATTTTCATTTGGTTTGTAATATGTAATTTTAATTTTCATTTGGTTTCTATGTGTAATTTTCAAAAATGTTATTAAAACACACACAAATAGTCTATGAAAGTTTACAAGGCGTATGTTAACTATTCTTTTGATATTCAATTTGTTTTCATTATATGTTTATGTAATCCATGGTGTAAAATAATTAAATGAGTCTTCTAAAAAAATCGCATTGTAAATCATTATTGGTAGTACTGGTATTATTTTTAACTTGAATGGCTTTCTCATCAGAACAAATTCTGTATGTGCATATATTGACTTGTACATTCTTCGATCCAATATATTAGACATTCCATAAGTTTTTGCCCAAAACAAGAAATATGGAATAGAATGTCAATTAGAAATCTGCTCTTTTGTCTTAATCTTTACGTAGATCACCTTAATTAAGACATAGACAGAGAGATTACAAATCAATAAATATTTAAAAATTAGCAATCAATCCTTCATAGTAATTTATGCTTTTAAAATATCAAGCATATAAAAAAAAAGAAAAAGAAGACATTCTTGGTACCATTGTAATCCACTTAATGAAGTAGATAATCCCTAGACTAGAGGAAAATTACATTAAGATGATTTTTTCTCAGTTAAAAGTTAGTATTTTATAATATGACCTGACCAAATTCTTAAGGGCCTTTGTCATCTTACTAGATATTCTCACTTCTTTTCCATTGTTGATGTTAGATTATTGCTTCCTCCACTTACTTGCTAATTTATTAAAAGCACCACTGTCCCAGGTGGTAGGCACTTGGAGAAGAAAGTGTGTTACAGTTTAGGTCTGGAATGTCCCCAGGGGACATTTGTTTTTGAAGCTGGGTCTTTTGCACAGAGTGGGATCCTGGCATCCACAGTCCACCGGCCTCGCAGAAGGAAGGATTGCCACAATCTCCATGGAAGTGGCCTGGAAGCCTGTACAGGGTTCTTGCTCCCAGCTCCTCCCTCCTCCCCGGCTGCCAGAATCTGGGTGGCTTTCCTCAGCTGTGTCCCTCTACCCTGCTGCTGCTTCTTTCGGAGTCTGTCCATCATGGACTGCAACTCCAGAACCTTGAGCCTGAGTACCTCCCCTCCACCACTTCTTTTATATGGCAGGTGTATTTGTCTGTGATGAGAACAGTGGCTGAGTCTGCCGGTGGGTCCTGCTGTAGAAAACTCAAAACACTGTCCGTTTCTGTGACACACGCTTGATGATGACCGTGTTAACATTTCTCGACGTTGGCTGGGATGGTGGGTGGACCAACATGTTCTATTTAGGGTTCTGCTTTACCAAGTGCTAACACGTGTGTTGCAAGGGACTCGTGATTGCCGAGGCTCCTGGTGCTGGTACTTCTAGGCGTTTTTCTGAGTACACGGCATAAAATGTTTCGTAGCTAGATTTTGGTGACATTTAAATATAATTATGCTACAATAACTAGAGTAAGAAAAAATGTCACGTGTCTCGTGTGTCTGGAATTGCATACAGTGGGAAGCCTGGTGTGACAGTTAAAATTTAGAGATATACAAGCATGTATATGTAGATACCTCACAGACAAATAACACCGAAGATGCTCAACTCTGTTATACGAAGTGGAATCATTTTTGCATATGATCTACACATATCCTCCAGTAAACCTACTTGGCATCTTTTAAAATTGCAAATTATATAATTTACTATAGTGTAATTAATGCAGTGTAAAAGCTCTGTAAAGAGCTATATGCTTCATTGTTTTGGGAATAATGTCAAGAAAAGAGTCTGTGTTTCATACAAAGATAATACTTTTTCCAAATATTTTATATGCAGTTTCTTGAATCTTTTGCATACTGTTACTGTGGCACTTCGGAGCACTGAGCTGAAGGAAGAAAGGTAAGAGGTAGGAAAAACAAGACTTAGATCAGTTTCACTACTTCTGTGGGGAAGGATGGCCCCAGGAATTGAACTCGGGCCCTTTGCACTGAACTACATTCCCAGCCTTATTTTTTGTATTCTGAAACATGGTCTAAGTGGTCCAGAACAAACCTGAGCAGGCGATCTTCCTGCTTCAGCCTCCCAGAGTGCTGGGATTACAGCGTGTTCCAGCTCGGTTACCTATTTAAAAGCGTCCATCCTCAGCCACTATCCTTGTCATAAAGAAAGCAGAGAACTATCAAATGGCCTGCTGAAGGTCTTGCCCCTCACCTGAGTGCTTCAATCCTGCCTATCCTTAGTGAATGTGATGAGGTCCATGCATTTAACCGCTTCAGCATCTTTAAACGGAACCCTGCAGACTTAAAAATGTTCTACTTTTCCCCTTCTCGTACTTCCAAGAGCATACCATACCACCTAGCCACGAATTTGACTTCACTGAACCTGTATCAGGGACAGGAGCAAGATGACTTTGGAGACCACTTCTATGTGGATACCAGATGCCCGTTATCTTGGTGATGTGGAGTTAGAACCTGTCATCACTCCCGATTATATGAAGTGTGATTTCTGAATATTCCTATTCCAGTCCCAATGAGAACAGTGTTTCAAATCTTACCAAAGCGTTTGTGAAGAACTTTTTCATGAGAACTTTCTTTCCTAGAAAGAAACACAATCTATATACCCCAAATAGCAGGTTTCCCTTGAAAAGTTTATTTAGTTGTGTTTCTGAGACTCCAAATTTTGAACTTCTTGGTAAGGAAGGTACACTAGACAGACTTTCTAAATGCCAAATCTGTATCTCTGGGTGGGGAGGATGGGAGGGGGAGAGTCTGGCTTCTGGGAATTCATCACTGCTGTTTACCAGGCAGATCAAACTAGGGATATCACCACCTGTAAGTCTTAAGTATCAACAAAAGGAACTTGCAAGTATCTCTTGGATAATTATCTCGTTTTCACTTAAAGCATCCCAAATTGTGCAAGTATTCAGCAATGAAGATTGTTTATTCATTTGTGATAGTCCTACTACTAGGATAAAGGAAATGTGGGGACAAACACAATCCTACCCATTTTAGTAGGCCGCGTCCCTAGTTAGCAGCTTTTAAACACCGAGAAAACAAAGAAAATTCTATAGCAAATTTGTTGAAATTCGTATCTAACCTCTCAGGAGTATTTATTTTCCATGTTCAGAATGGAATTCTTGAAGTTAAAATAGTTCTCAAATTTAAATTCCCACCAGGAACTAGAAGATGTATACATTAAAAGCATTTTAAAATTCAGTTGGCTATGTGCCTGTTAAGCGCCTTCAGATAACTGGAAAGTGGGGGGGGGGGGGGAAGATGCTCAATTTGCATAACGAGACACTGCAGGCAAGATAAAAGCTAACAGGTGTTATCTGACCACTTCTTAAATTTTCAAAGCTGGCCTGAGCTGGGTTTCACTGTGCTCCTCTCTAAACTGCCAATCAAGGACCCAGAGTTCAGCGAATCTTACCCCACATCCTCAACTACAAGGCTGTTGATATTTGTATGAGGAAAAAATATAAATGAATCGTTCTGTTTTCCAGGGATCAAGTTCCACAGTTAACATTTTTAATTGACTGTTGACCAAATAACTTACCTTCACTGGACAGAATTTGATTATCCTAAATATAATTAATACCAAGCGAAGCGTCTAAATCTTTTAAACTCAGTAACAGTGCTTACTTTTAATACTTTCAATTTTTCTCTAAAACTTGTACTTAGAAATAAATTTTATAAAAAATCCTATTTTAGCAGGCTTGATTATATCAACTGGTAAAACTTTATTTTACAATAGGAATTGGATCAAATGATTATTATAATCCAGAGGAAGTATTTTATAACCATAGCAAATGCCATTTTACATACTGCCAATACAGATTTAATAGACAATACTGAACTATACAAGTTATTTTTCCTTAATCTCAAAGCTATTTTTAGTAGTACAAAAAGCCATATTAACATTTTCCATTAGAAAACAACATGATATACAAAACTTTGGATGAAAAGATATGTCAAATTTCATGTAATCACTTGGAGAAAAATCCACCACTCCACCAGTCCACCCAAAGTGTTTTAGGCAGTGATTAAAATCAAAATAATGCATCTTAATAAATTCCAGCTGTTAAGAGAACAAACCTAGTAATATATAATAATAATTTTGTACACAGTATTTCTGACTACTCGTTTTGGGAGTTATATTTTTTTTCTAAGTCCTTTTTAAAAAACCGAGTCCTACTACATACCAGGCAAACAGGTATTCATGAAGAAGTTGGTTAATGTGGGAAAGACCCATAAGTCAGTCCTTTGGTTAGCAAATTCCACTTTCAACTTTCACATATCCTCTAAGATCAAGAAACCCAAACGAAAAATACACACCCTTCCAGATTATGACTTTATTAATTGGGAGGGTACTTCATGAATGAAAAGAGCACGTCAAAAAGCCCTTTTCTATGGAGCTGAAGACCCACCATTCAGGTTTACAAGTGTATTTCACTGTTTGATCCCAGACCCTACAGGGCACATCACTCAAAACCAGAGAAATAGGTGGGTATGAACAAGTCTGCATTGAGCAAAGCAGATATTCGCTGTCCCCCAAAATTCAACTCAGTCTAGGGTCCAGTGAGGAAACCAATTCTGTTATGGAGTGGTAAAGAGCAGAGGAAGTAAACTAGTTTAAAATTATTAATATATAAGAAATTGTCTACAATAAAAAGACCCTAACACATGTTCATTTAAGGAAAAAAGGCCCATAAACTGAGGCTGTCCATTCAATACCATTACTTGTTACATAAGTCTGTTTTCTTCTGTCAAATCACAACATCTAAGCAACGGTTTGGAAATTAGCCAAGCGCTAAGCAATTACATGGGCAGGTAACACTATCAGCTTCTGAAGCGGCAATTGTCACCACTCATCTGCAGCCTGGATTCCCTGGACTCTCACACATTTTTAAGTTTCTGGACCTGCATGACAAGAAAATGACTTTACGGAGTATCCTCATAAGACATCTCTATAGTCTTAGGGTCATACCTTTTTTATCCTAAATGACTTAATCAGACATGCTATAGAGCACTACAATAAAAAATATTTATGCTCAGATTTAAAAGAAAACTAAATGCAGATCTGACACTGCTGATTATGGACTTCAGAACTTGAAAACTTCAGATCAAAAACCACAACCAAATTTACTTTTGGTGACATGCAAGATCTTCCTAAACATTAACCTAAGACCTGAAAGTCTTAGTTATTGTCAGGACATAAAGAAACACAACAGGTTTGTACATTTTATTCACATTTATTTTTCGCTTTTAGTGTGCTCACAGAAAATTAGAACACCTTAAGCAGGAGTTTAATAGCAATTTTTGTAAGCAAAGTTACATTCCATCTCTAAGTCAAATTGGTCAAAGCTTCTCCAGTATTTACAAAACATGATAGACAAGATGCTACACAAAACCATTGCATCTGAAGATTTTTTTCTCCTTTATTCTCAAAGACAGCATCGTCTGCTATAATCAAAAACATACCACAGTATAAACAGTAACCATTCCACTTATCACAGCTTGGTTGGGTTTTAAAATTTGTGTTTAAAAGGTCCCAGACGACTGCAGTTTTACAAAAATGGGCAGGGTGGAAAAAGTTGCAAACTTCATGTGCTTTTGGATATCAAGATTTGTTTTTATACAATAGTCACAGTTAAAAACACCCTGCTGGTAAAACATAATTACACTTTATTAAGGTCATAAACCAGCAATAAACAATAAAGCCTATACAACTTGTAGTTCTACCTAATCACTGACTGGTACAGCTAACATGAGATAAGTGAAAAGTTCCTATGGTTTAAATGAACTCCTAAGACTATGATCGTTTTTTATTTGTTTTTTAAAAAAATCTGGGTATTGGTGTTTTTTAATCTTTCCTTCTTGATCAAGACTTGTAGTGTTGTAAACCTGCCTCACAAAATACATCGTAATAACTTTTCTTAAGAAAAAAAACAAAAGACAGCCTTACACCATCGTTTCTAGTGGTACAGCATCTTGGCGACGTCCGTGCCACTCCCATTTCCCATGTGGCCCTCTCACTTCATGTGATATCCCTTTTGACCCACCCATCTCCTTCATATATGGGCATGTCCATAGATGGATAGAGAAAGTTTACATTTTTTGAATAAAGATGCAAAGAATGCAAAAAACATTAATACTGATGCAAAAAAAAAAAAAAAAAAAAAAAAACAACAAAAAACAAAACGAAACAAAAAAGGCAGAGGAAGGTGTCTAAGCGCTCCTCCACCTGTTGGAATGGTGGGAACAGAATGATCTGAGATGGGATCTGTGGGGAGAGGGAAAATAACAACAACGAAAAAAAAACCCTCAAAATTTGTTGCTTAAAAAAAAGGTAAAATTAAAAAAAAAAGACATCTTGAAAATCAATCCCTGGTTGTAGACAAGTTCTCCAAAACCAGTACCTGGCACCACTCCAACAAACAAACGGGGGAGAAAAGTTCTTCTTCGCTCGGCTCCTGGGGCCGCGCCTACTCGGCCGCCTCGGCGCCCGGGGCCTCCGGACTGCACTCGGGCTGGGGCTCCGCGGAGGGCGCTGCGCAGGCGGGCGAGGCCGCGGGCTCCTGGGCGGCCGCCGCCTCCGGCTCCGGCTCGGGCCCCGCGGCGGAGGGCGCCTCCCCGGGCCCGGCGGGCTCCTCGGCCTTCTTCTCCTCGGCCGGCCCGGGCTCCTCGGCTGCCGGGGGCGCCTCGGCCGCGGGCTGCTCGGGCTGCTCGGCCGCCTCCGCGGGCTGCGCTTCCTGCGCCGCGCCCGCCGCGCCCCCGTCGCCCGCCGCCGCCTCGGCCGCCTCTGCGCCCGGGGCCCCCGCCGGCTCCCCGGGAGCGACGCCCGGCTCGGCGGCCCCGGCGGCGGCCCCGTCGTCCTTGGCGGCGTCGGCGGCCGCGCCCTCCGCCTCAGCGCCCTCGGCCGCCTCCTTCTTGTTCTTCTTGAAGGAGAAGCCGCTCAGCTTGAAGGACTTCTTGAAGGAGAAGCGCTTCTTTTTTTTTTTCGGGGTCTCGTTGCTGGGCGAGGGCGCGGCGCCGTCCTCGGCCTTGGGCGACGACGTGGAGGACGCGGCGGACGCGGCCTCGGCCTCGGCGGCGGACGGCGAGCCGGGCTCGGCGGCGGCGGCGGCCTCGGCGGGCGGCTCCCGGGCGGCGGGCTCGGGCGAGGCGGCGGCGGAGGCGGCGGCGGCGGGCGGCTCCTCGCGCTCGGGCGCGGCGGCGGGCACGGCGGGCTCCTCCTGCTCGGCGGCCGGCGCGCTGCCGTTGGCCTGCGGCTCCTCCTTGGCGCCCGGCTCGGCGGCCGCGGGCGAGGCGTCGCCGTTGACCTTCACGTGGCCGTTCTCCTGCGGGCACAGAAAGTGGGCGTCACTCGGGCCGGGCCCCCGCAGCGAGGACGGGCGCGCGGGGGTCCCGGGCGCAGGGCCGGGCGTCGGGGCGGCGAGGCCGGAGAGGGGCAGAGGGATCGGGCCAGTCCTCGCCTCGCGGGCTCCGCGGAGGGCGCCCTGGCCCGCAGCACGCGGGGAGCTGGGCTCTGCGCGCAGGGCTCGCGCCCCACAGCCGCCTAGAAGCCCACCGAGCTCGGCCCCAAGCCCAGCGCCGCAAGCTTCGCCCTTGGCGGCCGGCAGGGGGCGCTGCGCCTCCACCGCGCCTAGTGCCCGGGGCACAGGGGGCCAGGAGGAAGGAGGGGAGGGGCCGCCCCCCGCCCAGCCCAGCCGGGCCCTGCCCGCAGGCCGCGGCGCCCCCGAGCCCGCAAACAAAGCTCAGGTGGTGTCCTGGCCTTCAGACTGGGCCGAGAGCCTCAGGCCTGGCGAGCCGCGTTTCAGAGCTCGCGCCTCTGCTTCCACGTCCACCTTCGCCCGAAATTCTGCAAGGCCAGGGCGCGCCGGGGCAGTTTATTTTGCATTTTTAACGGGTTTAAAGCCTCTTGGCAGAGCTCGTCTCTCTCCAGCAGGCTGGAACCGTAGAAGCAGCGCGGCTTCTGCTCTAGGAAAAGAGGCGTGGTGGGCGCCCAGTGTTTGGGAGGCGGCCACCCATGGCCGACCTCCCGTGCCCATCCAGCCTGGGCCTTCGGCCTGGGTCCCAGTGGCTCACGCGCAATCCTGGCCGACACGCGGAAGCTGCTTCCTCGCTACCATCAGGGGAGCTTCTTTAGCGACCCCCGAATGTTCCCACCCCAGGGATACCATTTAAGTCAGGGAGTTGTGCGTTTCCACAGACAGCTGGAACACAAAGATTCAGGGCAGCGGGGAAGCCCCATCAGAAAGCACCGAAAGCCTCCTGTGCGGCTGTAACCTCTCCAAAAGCGCAGGGCGCGCCGCCTGGGCGCACCGTCCACAACAAGGCAGCCCTGCCCTCCTCGCCGTCAGCGCCAGCCCGGCTTGCACCCCTCGCGTGCACACACGCCACGCGCGCGCGATCACACTAGCTCGCTAATCTCGAAGACGACCCAGGCTCAAAGCCCAAGCCGAGCTCCCCACTGGCGCCACGGCCCCCCAAACACAAACGCAACCCAGCCCGAGGAGGGGCTCCTCGCCAGTCATGTTCTGCCCCCTCTCCAAGCCACGCCATTTTAGACGATAAATCTCTCTCTCTTTTCCCGGCCAAGCCAGCACTCGCCGGGGTTCTCGGAGACCACGCGTGGGGTGGGAACACCCTCTTGGGGATCAGCGACGACTGGGGATCGCCTTTTGCATCCAACTTTCCAACGGCAGTCCGGCCGCGCTCCTCTCCACCGGGTGCGCCCGGGCGCGACCAGAGGGACAGGGGGCGCGGAGACGAGAGGGCCAGAACCCTAGGTGGAATTTACCTGCCCATTCGCTTTGGAAGGCGACGAGGCCACGGCCGCCTCCCCGGGCCTCTCTGCGGCGGCTTCTCCCTTCGTGGCGGTCTTGGAAAACTGGGCGCCCATGCTGGCCTCTTCAACAAAGAAACTCAACAGATTCAAGAGCGGAGACAAAGAGCTCGGGTCGGTGTAAGGACCGGGCGAGCGGTGGCGGTGGTGGCGACGGCAGCGGCAGCGGCACACACACCGGAGGGAGGGGGTGGGGTGTCGAGGAGAACAGAACAGAACCGATTAAATACACTCCGGTAAAAAGGGTTTAGTCGAAGCGATCAAAAAGCAGCAGCGCAGGAGGGAGGGAAAAAGGTGGAGAAGTCGAGCGCAAAAAAAGGAGCCCAAGTGTAGTTTAAAAAAAAAAAGAAGTAATAAAAAATCCTAGATTTGTAGCCGCACTGTAGACAAGAGGAAAATGGAGAAATCTCCCTGGTTGCTAATAAGATGCGGGGTCCAACGCCCAAGTGCACAGATGAATGGGCTCTCGGGCGCTGACGCGGCCCCCGCGCACGCCGGCCAATCCGCGCGCGGCACACAAAGCAGGGGGCGGGGCCTGCGCGCCCGACGAACAATGGAGCCGCGCTTTGCAAACGGTTTGAAAAATCCGTCTCGGGCCGAGAATTAATATCCTCCAAATAAATAAATCAATTAAAAATACATGCCTCTCGTCCCCTTCTGCCTGAAAACCATCCTGCTTCTCTTGTTTGACTCTTGCTTTGTTTGGAATTAATTAACGCGGGAGGGGGGTGTCCAGTGGATAGGGGCGGAGAAAGCCTTAACTTGACTCGCTTTGACTCCGGTCTGTCTGTATCCGCGTCTGTCTCCTCCCCTCCCCCACCCCCCGTGTGTTTACGCGCGTGTAAGCGTGTGTGTATGTGTGTGTGCGCGCGTGAGTGTTACAGACAATGGGTAGCATTGGGGTTGGCTGTAGCCTGCTTTCCTCTCCGCGTTCCATATGGGATTCACAGCGCGCAGGGCTTGCTGGCTTGCTTTTTTTAAACTGCTGCAATTGCTAAATCTTCCCACATTGAAAGGTATTTAAACCACGAAGATCAAATTTCATCAAACCAGATCGCGAGTTGGAATTAGGTCTGTAGGCCAGATGTGGAAAATGCAAAAGCAGCACACAGCCGGAGCCCACTCCCTCCCCTCTCCCACACTGGCTTGAAATAAAATATGTTGAGATTGGCCTTCGTAGCTCATGAAAGTCTTCCTCTCCGGTTATTTATTCCCAATTTGTGATTCCTTTTCATACATAAAACGAGGGCCTTTTTACCGAAGATCGAAACTGCTGGCGCTTTATCACTGCGAATGACAATTTTCTTCTGTGCTGAGACACAGCCTCGAGAGTAGGAGTCCACGTCTACAGTTTGGGTGCTCCTTTTCGCGTCCACGCGGATCATTTTCAGCTTCCTGCCAGCCTCGGAGGGACTTTGTTTTGGAGCGTGTGTGCGTGTGTGAGCCCCTGCAGGGCCGGGAGGTGGGCGGCGGCAGTGGGACTCTACACAACCCGGTTACAGCTCAAAGAAGAAACCGCCTTGGTGCGGAGAGGCAGCGGGAGGCTCCCTGGACGCTCCAGTGCCCCTCTGGCCGGGGAAAGCTTCCGTGGCGGTGTAAACAGGCTCCCTCCCTCGGCCACGGCAGCCCTGTCACCAGCGCAGCCGCTGCTGGGGTGTGGAGGCTTTGATTGAACGTGTCTGGAGGGGGCGTCCAGGATACAGCCCAGCAAGTCATTCCTCTACCACACACATTATGGAGGAAGAAAAAAATATAAAACCCAACAAGCCATCTTTTCTCGTTTACATTTAGTGATCCTGCCATGTGAACGCTCTTTCCCTTTTGGACGTGAGAGGCAGTCGAGGGAATGGTTCATTTCTCTTGGTTCTGGCTCTGAATTCTCAGTTTTTTTTTTTTTTTAAATTTTCTGCTCATTGTAGGGAAATAGGTCACACTCTGAGTGAAAAAGACAGGTGGTTCCAGCCAATAACTCTTTGTTCAAGGGTTGTTTTGCAAATCACCGAGCTGAACATCGTTACATGAAGCGTCATCTCCTCCCTGTCCAGTTCCTTCGGATGCATTGTTCAGTCGCGAGGTCATATTCCGAATACACGGCAGATGGAAGGACGTGTTCGCAGAAACGCATCTTGCCAACAAACGTGCTATCAGTGCTCTTAAGGGAGCCCGCTGGCCCGGCCCAAGACCCCGGGCGCCAGGATGGATGCGATCCCCCGTCCTAGGAGAGTTCCAGCTCCAACAGCCAACTGGGCTGGTCCAGCACCACCATCCGGGAGGTTCCTAAAGGCTCATTTAAGGATCCTGCTTCCCCCCGCCCTCAAAGTGAATCGTGCCCCTTCCTCTGCACCCCCCTATCGGTTTTAAATTGGGGTGATTGCTAGCTCGCTTTCGAATTTTCTCCCAGACGCGTCCTTAGCCTCTATTTGGGGGCTGCCTTTATTGCTCCTTTGTTATCAGGCTGCAGGGTAGGTTTTCCCCCTTTTCTCTCCGGAACGCCTATTTGCCTAGTGTCGAGTCGTCTCCCGGGCAACGGCCAGAGAAGATTCGGAGCCGGGGGAGGGGAAGGGGCGGTGCCCAGCCGGGCGGGGGAGGGGGCGGAGGGGCGCGGGTCGCGGAGCAGATGGCTGCTCGGGGGTGGGGGTGGGGTGGGGGCGGGACGGGGCGTGGCTAGCCCGCGGGGCGGGGGGCTGCGGGGAGCCAATCAGGTCCCGCCGCGGCCGGGCGAGGAGGCGAGTGTAAACACTCGTGTCCCAGCAGTGAGCGGGCACGATTTCTGCGCGCCGTGCGCGCGCCTTTCCCGCGCGTTTGGGGAGCGGAGGGTCCCGGGATCTGGCGGGGCGCGCGGTGCGGGGAAACGCAGGGCACACCCAGCCCTGGGCCTGTCCCTGCACGGCGCCCGCTGCTCGTTCCAGCTGCCCGGGAGGAAGGAGGTGAAGGTGGAGCGTGGGCGCGGAAGGGCGCGCTGGGACCCAGGCAAAGCAGCTCATCTTTGGGAAGGATCGCCCCGGAGACTGGCGGGGCGTGGGGCAGCCCAGACCTCCTCTGGGGTCTGGTGTCGTCCTGGCGGAGTTCAGGGTGTCAAATGCAGCGCCGAAGGCGTTTCTATAAATACAGTAAAAATACAAACGCTAACAAAACCCTTAAAGGTCGTGGTGAAAGTGTAAAGCCGTCGTTTGAACCAACTCACCAGGAGCAAACAGGCCTTTAGCCTTCCCTGCTATTCCCCCAGAGTATTGCTAACCTCAAGATAATGTGTATATGGTTTTCTTTCGAGAAAAGAACTATTTACGTAGATCTCGGTGGTTTTCCTTAAAATGCAAAGACTTGCATTTTTAGAGCTCAAGCCACAGACTGGGGAGTCTACCTTGTACCAAGTGTGAGCCTGCAGATCTAGGGGCCATTTTCACACCAGTGAGGCAGGCTGGCTCATCAGGCTCCCTAAGATCTCAGGCGCTAGACGCAGGAATTCGGCTCCCTCTCTTGATGATTCTGAGACCTAAGTTCTTCCGAGGAGCCCCAGCCTGGCCTGTGAAGGCAGGGATACCCTCAGCAGATCATCGGCTCTTTATTTTCTCTCTCCGGGTGCGGGTAAGAGGACTTGGGCATCTCTTAGTACCAGGAAGGGCTATGGGTGTGTCCTTTGTATTAAATATTTTCTTAAAGTATGAGGAAAGAGAGTGAAAGTCAAGATTAACTATGTTTTGAGAAAAATATAGAGGGCCACTTCCTAGATCCAGATTGAAAATGCCTCTTTCCTGGAAAGCATTCATGCAACCTTCACAATATATGGGATGCTGCTGATTCTCCGTTCTTTATCTCAGTGTAGAGATTTTGTGAGATGATCTTTAATTCCGCAGAAAATGATTACCTCAGAGTAGTGGAAGCTCCACAAACTCCACCCCTCATTTATTCAACCAATATTTATTGGATTCTAATCATGCGCTGGGGGATGTATCAAAGAGCAAAACAGACAAGAAATCTTTATGCGTTATACGTGTTAGAATGGGGAGGAAAACACCAGTTAATAAATAAAAGGACATAAGCGAGTTGAGCTATTAGAAATCTGTGAGTGTTAGGAGAGAAAAAAAGTGAGAAATTGTTTACTAGTCAGAAAAGACTTCCCTGAGGAGATAAACTCTGAGCAGACTTGAAGAGCCAGGGAATGAATGTGAGAAGCCCACTCTAGGGCTTTTTAGTAGCAAGAAAGGGAGAAAAAATAAGGAATAGAAATGTAATTTTATGCGGTGGTTGTATGTACTTTTTAGGGCAACTACAGTGGGGTGCTATAAGGTAATGTAATTTGATTAGGAATGTTAAATCCTCTTCAAAGGAGTGGCCTCTGCCTGGAAGGCCCGAGAATGAGTAGACATTCACAGCACCCTGGAGAAGGAGAGACAGACTAGGGTTGGAGAGGAATACCAGAACAATTTGGACTTGTTTTCCAGTGTAAGACATCCTAGGAGAAAAGTCAAGTGCACAAATACATGTAAGTCTGGAGTTCAAAGAGGTTTGCATGTAACTGTGAATTTGTGGTCTTACATACTGAAGTGTTTTCAGAAGGCACGGGAATATGCCAAAGGTCAGGATCATGCAAAACACAGTAGGATCCAGGATCAGTCTGTGTAACTTCTGCTTTAAGAGAATGGGCCAAGGAGGAACAGAGAAGGCTGAAAAGGAATTCTTCAGGAGTGGACAGGAGTGGATGGGAAGATCGGTGGAGATGGATTCAAGGGGTGCTCAGTGTTTTCCAATGCTTTTGAGTGTAAAAAAAAGATTAACAATATAAATAAACAAATGTTATTGAGCAGTCAAACAGAATAAAGATTGGAAAGTTTCCGCCTTGCATGTTTAGTACTAAATTACGGGCCACAGGCTTTCCAGCAGATTGTATAATATATCGGAAGTGGAAATACCTTTAGAACTTACTGTGCTGAGTAAATGCAGGAAAGTCTCCTTTTATTCTGTCTTTCCTTCTGTGTTTTCATTCTGTTTTTGAGGTACTGGGAATTGAATGGAGGCCTTCAAAGTGAACTGATTCCCCACCTGCCTTTGAGACAGGATTCGGCTGAATTGCTAAATTACCCAGGCTGAGCTTGGGCCTCTGAGCACCCTGAGGCTACAGAGAGGCAGCACCATGGCCCGCTGGGGTCATCTGCCTCGTGAAGACGGACTGAGTAAGGGATTTGGAGAGACAGGACTGGAGCAGGAGAGAGCTGGCATTGTACAGTACGATTATTATCTCGAATGGTGGACACTACAGAAAGTTTGGCTGATCTAGTATTCAATCCATAAGAAAGGAAAACGCTGATATAAGAAACAAAAAGAGTAGAGAAGGGAATGAAGTCCTGGAGAAAGAAGGAGAAATTGGCTTGTGAGGGAGAGGTGTCTTCTTTCCTAAAATGGGGACAGAAGAGCATGGCCGCGGGTTTGCTGGAGGGAAGATGAGAGAGAAAATTCCCTGCTGATGGTTTCCTGGAGAATTGGAGTTCCCTAGTATAGAAAGTGTGGGGAGTAGGTAAGGATGGGGGCTCCAAGGCTCGATGAGATTTTATAGCAACAATCAGCTTGATAAACCTCATTTCAGCTTGATAAACCTCAGTGCTGTGTGACCAGTGTCAGTTTCTCTCATTTGCAAACATTTGACCGAGTAGTAGAGGCCATCGCAATGCTTTTTTTAAAGACTGCTATTCATTCTCCCTCTCAGCCTCTACCCAATTTATATTTCAGCTATACAGTAATCATGATACAAAAGATAGCAGTGCAGTGATGAAGCTCGATCTCAGCTATTTCTATGTGACTTCATATAGATACATCTAGGAGGGAGGAGAAGCCTGGATCTCAGGCTCTGCACCGGCTAAGTCTTGATAGGCTCCTGTTTAACCCTTATGATGCCTCCTTGGATTTATATCATTGTTCTCATCTTACATATTCAGAAGTTGATTTTTTTTTTTTTGTGGTCTTTTTCATTTTTATCGGTGCCAGGGATCGAACTCACGACTGCCTGCTTGCAAGGCAGGCGCTTATGCTGCTGAGCTAAATCCCCAGCCCCCAGAAGTTGATGTTTAAGCAGATTAGGAAAGTAAAGTTCAACAGTATTAGCCATTTTCATTGATGGTTACAGTATCTGGCTGCTATTGTTCCTTATTAAGAATCTAATAAAAGCTCGAATGATAGTAACAAACATAGAACCTTATATGTAAAACTTTTATTTATGTATTTTTTTGGTAGTGGGAATTGAACTCAGGACCTTGCACTTGCTAGCTATATTCCCAGCCCTTAAATTTTACATTGGATAATAAAACTGCAACTTCTTTGAGATTTTGCTTTTGTGTACTTTAATTAGTCTACTTTATCAGTGTACTACCTAGTCACACTCATACAGATTCCTTCATAATTAGGTGTCATAATTAGGAGGTGTCAGAGTCGCTGCTTATCTGACCTGACCTGAAGAATCAAGCACTAACAGACCGACAACAGGGGTGAAGACAATGTTCAGCTCTTTCCAGATACTATGAGAATCATTACACCACCACTGTAAACTCACGCTGAGGCTTGTCCGTCAGGCATGCTAATTGAATTTACAAGATGTTTGTATTTGAAATAAAATAAAAATTTAGAATATACTCCAGAGATAGGCAAACAAAAGGCAGAAAATAATTTAAAAATTTCCTCCAGAAATTTAGAGTCATAGCTTCTCCATAGAAGTATTTCTCAGAATTTTCAATATTTGCCCGCTAAGGACAGACTAAAAACTTTCCATATAAACTTTTGGAACAAGGGAACTGGGGAAGGGTGAGCAGCAAAATTTCCTTCTCAGCTTCATTCTCAGCAATAATGGGTGGGTGAGTAGATCAAAGAAATATTTTACTTCCTTCCTTAGATAGAGTCCCAGGTATTTCTTTTTTCTTTATTCTTTCTTTCTTTCTTTCTTTCATTTTTTTTTTTTTTGGCTGTTATGGTGAAAGCTGTGGTTTCCCTAATTTCTCATCTCAGTGAGATTATTATTATTTTTGTACAGAAATGCTATTAATTTTTTTTTTCCAGTACCAGGGATGTAACTCACAACCTCACATTTGCCAGGCAGATGCTTGTGCCGCTGAACTAAATCCCTGGCCCTTGCTATTGAGTTTTGAGTGTTGACTTTGTATCCAGCTATGCTCTGGTTTTAAACCAAGAAACCTTTGGGTGGAGTTTTTGGAGTCCTCTATGGAGAGTATCATGGCATCCACAAAAAATAATCATTGAACTCTGAAAACTACAACACTCTGAAAAAGGAGATCGAAGAAGGATATCAGAAAATGGAAAAATATCCCTTGTTCTTGGGTAAGAAGAACTAATAGAGTGGAAATGATCATCCCTCCAAACTTACTAAACAGATTTAATATTCAGCTCTTTGATCCATTTCAATTTTAGTTTAGTGCACGGTGTGAGACATGGATCTACTTTCGGTCTTTGGCATATAGAAAGCCAGTTTTCCCAGCACCATTTGTTAAAGAGGCCATCCTTCTTCCAGTGAAGGTATTTGGCCCTTTGTCAATGATAAAGTGGTTGAGTGTGTTTGGAGCTGTTTTGCATCTTTTAATCTAGTCCATTGATGCTCAGATCTGTTTTTTTCCCAATATCATACTATATGTATCACAGTAGTTTTGTAGTACAATTCAGAGTCAAGGATTATGATGCCCCCTGTCTTGCCCAGAACTATTTTTGCTGTTCTAGATCTCTTCTG
The DNA here is from genome assembly GCF_034190915.1 of Cavia porcellus. Classification (NCBI taxonomy): domain Eukaryota; kingdom Metazoa; phylum Chordata; class Mammalia; order Rodentia; family Caviidae; genus Cavia; species Cavia porcellus. Next base: position 77,925,981 of record NW_026947490.1, read on the forward strand.
GTTCCAAATGAATTTTAGGAATGTTTCTCTAATTCTGTGATGTATGCTATTGGTATTTTATTCAGAACTACATTAAAACAGAAACACCGAATCTTCTAGAAAAGAAACTAGGTAGAACTCTTGAAGACATTGGTGCTGGCAAAGACTTTATGAGTGAGACTCCAACTGCACAGGAAATATCATGAAGAATCAACAACTAGGATCTCACCTTATTAAAAAGGTTTTGCACAGCAAAAAACAAAAACAAAAACAAAACAAAACCACCAACAGAGTGAAGAGACAACCCCATGAAGTGGAAAAAAATTTTTCCAACTGTTCCACAAAGGATTGATATCTGGAATTTACAAAGAACTAAAAAGTCTAACTCGTCAAATTTAAAGACCCAATCTAAAAATGGGCATCTGAAATGAATAGACAGACACCCTCCAGACGAAGACCTACAAATGGCAAACAAATATATGAAAAAATGTCCAATATCATTGTTTACTCAAAAGATGCAAATTCAAACAACACTGTGATTCCATCTCACTCCACAAAGAATGGTTATTATCAAGAAATCAACCAATAAGTAATACTGGTGGGACTGTTAGTGGGAGTACAGACTGATGCAACTACTGTGGAAATAGATATGGAGATTCCTCTGAAAACTAAAACTAGAGGTCCTAGTTTGACTCAGCTTTTTCTCTTCTTGGTATTTTCCCAAAAGAATTAAAAGCATTACACCACAGCAATGTATGCACACCCACGTTTATGGCAGTACCATTTGTAATAGCTAAATCTTGGAAACAGCCCAAATGTCCATCAATGGATAAAAGGTTAAAGAAAATGTTTTTTAAAAATACAATACAGTACTTCTCAGCCTTAAAGAAGGATACTTGAGACATTTCTAGGTAAATGGATGAACCTTGAGGCAATAGTCTCAAGTGAAATAAATCAGACACACATGTTCAAATATCGTATGGTTTTTCTGGTATGAGAACCCAAAAGTGTAAATAAGGACCAAAATAGATAACAGATATAGTGAGACAGGAAGAAATGTTTAAATGGAAAGGAGTACTGACGGGGAAAGGAAAAGGGAAAAAATAGAATAAAAGGAAAGAATGGGAACAAAGCTTTTATAAATAAGGAGAGGAAGAGGTGTTGGATAGGGAAAGGGGAAAGAGGAGAAGCAAAATGTATCCTGGACAGGTACAAATTCTCTATGATGAATGTGATCATTATGTATCTATAAAGTTAATTTCAAACAAATAAATATAAATATTCATTAGATTTGAAAATAAGTAGAAGTAAATATTCTTGCCAATAAAAAAACAGCGAAGTTTTCATTGACAGGATAGAGCCCCTAGTCTTACAGAACTACCTACTCTGCTTTTCTTATCATTCTAGGGCTGAGTTCTTGGCTGGAAGGAGAGAAGGGAGGGAAACGTTCCCCTGGAGGGTCAGGGATTTAGCTCAGTGGGGTAGCACCTGCTTGGCAAGCGAGAAGTTGTGAGCTTGATTGCTGGTGCTGGCCTCCCCCCAAATTCACCTGGACAAAGCCATGACACTTCCGCGTGAAGACCCAAGGGCCATGTAAAGGGAAATGTTTCATTGTTATTTTAAAGTTGTAAGTACTTTCTAATATCCAGGGGGAAGTGAAATACCTTGCTAAAGTGAAGTTTTCTAACTACTATTTGGTTTTAGAAATTGAAGCACAAAATTGCATTAAAAATCTCCATCACCCAACGATGATAAGAAAGATATATCAACCTTTAGAAATCACTTGATGCAATCGATACACTGAAAGCTTTTATTATGCTGCTGTCAAAACAGAGCCTCCAGAAGGCTCCCTGCAGTGTGGTCTCTTTTATCCCTCTCAGCACTGTCAGGATGGCAGTGTGGTTGGCGAGGGCCTGACTTTCATTCACTCGAGAGACACTTATTAAGCACCTCTGTATACCACATATCAGGGTAGGGTACTCTGCTGATGGAGCTTCACTGAACCCCCACCTCAGTCCTGTGAGAAAGAAACCATCACTTCTACCTTTTCTGTAAATCACATCTCAAAGAGGCTTCATACTATGCTCAAATGCATGTTCCTTGTTATATAATCTGGGGTCAGGTTCACAATCCATCTCTTGGTGATTCCAAATCTTATGCTGCTGTTTCCCTGGCTACACCAGCCTGCCTTAGGTACACAACTGTATGAGAGGTTTTCATTTCTCTTGGAGGCCACCCAAATGTACCCACACTAAGAGCTAACCCAGAGGTAGTAAACTCAGCATCTCGAGAGTGGTATAGAAGGTCACATGTATGCAATGGGAATTCATATTCAAAGAAGGGAGCACACAAATACACACACACACACACACACACACACACACACACATACACACACACACGGAATCCCAAATATGCAAACAGCTTTAGTAACTTTATGCAGAATATAATCACTACAAATCACGTCAGCCTGCTTGAATAAAAACCAAAATGGTCAAGTTGCACTAACAACTTTCTCCACCTTTCCTGAGTACAAGTTTATGTGCTGTTGCCAGCAGAGTGAAGCTGTTTGGAATGTAAGTAGAGGCAGAGTCTGGGAGGTTTTATGGGTTGGAAGGCAATGGATGTGAGGTGTGGAGGGGAGGTGAGACCAGAAATCAGAAGAAAGACACCTGCATGATGTCGGTTCCCTGAGAAGAAGGTGTCTCAGTCACCAGCTCCTTGTTGAGGCGAAATAACAAGACACCCACAAGGTAAAGGAGGTGGGGTTTGCTGCGGCTCTCAATTTGTAGAGGTTTCAGTCCACCCTTGGCATTTCCTCCAACTCAGATTACTGTTTTCCCACCCAAACCAGCTTTGCCTTTTAAAATAATTTCCTCAGCTTTCTTGGAGATAGGGAAGGACACAGCAGAGGAGGAACAGTTCAGAGCAGCGGGGCACACTGGCCGCAGGGGGGACCTAGGAGGGGAGGGGTGAGACACAGACGCCCATGTGACACCTGCTTGACCCATCTCTTCCCACCAAATTTTAGCTCTCAACTTCCCATCCAGCTACAAATCCACCAGTGGGTGAGTCGTTCATGAGTACTCCAAACCCACGATCCAGGCACCCCGTCTATGGGCACAGGAGGCTTTGCAGGGACGTCTAATACAAATGATGTGGGATGATGAACCTGGGGGGTTTTGGCTGGGCATGGTGGCACACACCAGCAACCTCAGCGCTCTGGGAGTCTGAGGTAGGAGATTCTCACGTTCTGACTCAACCTGGTGTGCCTAGAGGGTTCAAATCACCCTGCAGTGCCCAGGAACACTCTGTCTCAGAAAAAGGGACGGCTGTTTTCCCAGTAAGATTATACTTGGCATTTGATCTATAAAATGCTATATAGCATTTTATTTCCTAGACTGTAAGATCAAATAACTAGGCTAATGTCCAGTCACAGATTTGCTAAGTTAGGGAGTGGGTTTAAAAACCCTAAAATAGCTGCCCATGACTAGCCAGTGTTCTCTGTCTGCGGGACGAACAGGACTTTCCCACTGTCCCTCCTGTAGCCTGTCTTTCACTCCCATCCCTAGGCAGCATTGAAGAAAATGATATTTGTGATACTAATTTTAAGATTCATTCTGAACGCTTTAAATATAGGTTAAATGCTAATGACAGATTTTCCTGACAGAGTATCAGAATTTCTTGTCTCATTCACTCAAGTTCCAAATCTGTCTTTTCTGCCTTCCTGATCTGGGCATTACTGCTCAGAGATCACTCAGCTCAGGCTCAGATTTTCTCAAATTCAGATAATTATTCTCCCATCCAAACCGATTTTACCTCCTGAAGTGATTTCTTCAACTTTCTTGGACATTTTTGATTCCTTGGCTCCATTTCTAGGCTAAGAATAGATCCAGGGTGAGACCACCTTTGAGTTCCACATGGCTGGACATTCTATTTCTAATTAGAAAGAGAAACTAAAACAACAAAAAATAAGGTAACTAAAACCAACCCTGAAGCTTTTGTTCATCCTGCCCGGTTCTGCTTCCTTTCAAATCTCAGACTTCTCTCTGTTTCCAGAGCTAAAACTGAGGTCTAAGTTTTAGGTCATCTTTTCTCTCTCTGGGGCGTTGTATGCCACAGATGTCTCCCCATCCTTCTCTCAATCCATATCAGACTCTCAGCTCCCTAGGATTTAACCTCCCTCCCTAATTTCCAAGGCTCTTTTATAATCTGTCCCTGTAATCTCTAGATAGAGGAGTACTTTGGATCAACAAGTGGCAGTTTATTAAACTGATCCCTGCGATTGTTTTCATTTGCTTCCCGGTCTTGAATCACTAATGATGTGTTTTTAGTAGAGCTAATAATGTTAGGGAACCGTATTCCTTTCGGCTCAGGAGACTCTTGACTTTGAACTTCTCACCCTGTATCCACAGCCTCCTCCTTTGCTGATTCAATCACAGGAAGGGTTGCATCAGCTACCCTTGGCATTGAAATGTCCTCAGAGAAGAGGACGAGAAGGACCTTTGGTGACAGACACTTCCTCCTGATCAGGGAAACGAGACCATTTTTTTTCTTGGCACAGTCTTATCTTCAGGTCCTTAACGTGGTGTTTTCTCACTGACACTTAATTTCTTTAGCCTATCTGGTGTTTTTATTTCATTTTCTCCTCCCACTGTGCCTTTAAAAGTGCAGTGGCCATTCACTAAGTCAAATGGATAGTCTTTCTTGCATCTAATTTTATGCCCTTTTCATCAGATTGGGACAGAAACTGGGGATGTAGCTCAGTGACAGGGTGCCTGCCTGGCAAGGATGTGATTGTGAGTTCGATTCCCAGTTCTAAAAAAATAATTAGAAAAAAAATCCATATTTTGCAATGATGGTATTTTCAAAGAATCTCATAGTAAGTTCAGCAAACAGTTATATTTCAGACTCATCATTATACTTTGAAAAATAATTTGATTCTTATTTCATCTTTTTATTTATACAATCAAAAGATTCAGTTTAACAGAGTTGCGGTGGGGTAATAAAAATTACTGGATACTTTATAGGCAAGTATCTAGTAATATTATTTGTGTCATATCTTTCTTTTTATTCTTTATTGAGCACATATTGTTAATATGTCTAATGAATTTCTCAGGACAATTTCACAAGTCATATTAAAGTGGAGTTTATATCATTTTGTGAATGTATAAATTTTATAGCAAATGTCTGTGACTACATAACGAAATAGCACAAAGTTAAGAATATTGATTTCCATTGTCATTGTGTCAGAACTAATGGAAACAAGCAACTATTCTTTGAAATTATCACTTTAACACAAAATCCATAAAAATCAATGCTAATCCTCAAATAAATTTCAGAATTATTCCTCTTTGGGAATTGCCTTCCATGCCACATAAAAAACTGTACTGGAAGGGGCTGGGGATTTAGCTCAGTGGTGTAAGTGCCTGCCTGGCAAGTGTGAGGTTTTGAGTTTTATCCCTGGTACCAAAAAAACTCCCCCCCAAAACAAAACTATATTGGAGTCCCATATTTTTGTAATGTGCTCATGGCTATGTAATTAAATATAATTTTTCTTTTATTCAAAAGGAAAATATTAAAATTACACTTTAATATTTTATAACCTCCAGGCAAAGTTACAGATTACACCTGTAATCCCAGCATTTGGGAGGCCGAGGCAGGAAGATTGTTGTGGGTTCGAGGTCAGCCTGGGCTATACAGTGAGTTCAAGGCCAGCCTGAACTACATAGTGTGACCCTGTCTCAAAAAATAAATAAATAAATAAACAAAAGTATGATTGCATTTAGTGTGTGATGATTTTTATTACTAGAAATTGTATTACTTGCTTGAGTGTTTTTCTTTAATAATGCTAAAAATTTGTTATAGAACCTTTCAAAATATAATTCTATTCACTGTGCTTTTGGCTGTCTCTAAAATTAACACTTGCCGTTCGATTTAACTTGTCCTTTTTCAGGGAAACAGCTGCAGTGTGAGGAATTACAATGGGTTTGATTTCAAGTTCAAACACGTGAGAGATATCTTGTGACCTTGTACTGTTGACTTGGTTTCTCTGAGCCAAAGTTCCCCCACCATGTCAAAAGAGTAAAATAACTTTTGTTTTAAAGAATCATTGAGATTTAATGCTACAGAGGTTTCTAGAGGTAAGCGGGGTTGCCAACTGTGCTTTGTAGTGAGTTTCTTGCTAAGAAAATGGGCAGTCAGTGGGATGAGTGTCTTGAGTTAATAGCTCCAATAGCTGGTGACCCAGCTTTTAAAAGATGCTCAATAAAAGTGACCTTGGAAAAGAGAAGGCTGATAAAAACCTCTGATTAGATTTTCTTGGTACCGGGAATCCAACTCACAACTTTGTGCTTGCCAGGTAGGTGCTTATGCCACTGAGCTACATCCCCATCCCTAAATAGATTTGAAAGTATGGAAAATAAGAAAAATAAGCAGCAGGAAACCTGTTACAGTCATTTATAAGATCAGAATTTGCAGCGAACCCCTTTTCTTGATTCTCCCTTGGGCAGGATTCTCAGAGAAATTCTGAGAAAAGCTAAGGACCATTGAAGGTCTTGGATGCTGTGGTGGAGCTGGTGATTTCTTGCAAACGGTTGTCTTTGGTTAAGCAAGCCAGACTCACACTAAGAAGCTGGGATTATGTTTCTTAATTACTGTCAATTTCAATTAACATTTAGACTTTCCTATGATTAAGCAAACACTATATCCTCATGCTTTGCTTTTCTAATAGCTATCTTTTCTTAATCTATGCTTCTTGCCAAATATTTTACAGGTTGGAACTGTTTGATCTTTGGACCTCTCCTCTGAGGTTTTGCTACGAGTACCACCAGAGAGATATAAAGGGTAAACAGCAATTTGAAAAATTTGCATGAGATTTTTAAAAAATCCTAACCTTCTCATAGGAAATCCAGATGGGGTAATGAGCTTTTTTCTGCTTCTATCTCTCTGTCTGTGTCTTCTTCCTGAGTGCTAATTAAAAGTCTTGTTAGCAGCAATGTATTATAATTTGTTTTACACCCAGACTCTCTTTGGATAATATTTTTATATATATGCAAATTTTATTTCTACAGGTTTATTTTTCCTATAATTTTGAGTATGCTTGAAAAAAGATAATTTATAAGTTCAGAATCCTCACAGTGATTAACATCCTCCTCATCACAAAAAGATACAAAACCTGCGAGCACACTCGGAGGCCCCAGCTCAGTGTGGGATGAGTTTAGAGTTTTGATCTTAAGCACATTTGGTTGGAGGCCAGGCTCTGCTGTCTTCTTGCCTGTAACTTGGGGCTGGTAAACCTAATGTTTTTCCTCATCTGAGAAATGGAGGTTGTAGGAGTATGGTCTCCTGGAACTATCTTGAGATTTATCCCAGGTCATGCAAAGGAAGTTTTCATTCAGTGAAGCAAATCTGAAGCTATAATTATTTAGGTAAGTACAAAAAAAGTGAGGAAAAAGAAATGAATATGTTTCAAAGAAACTCTGGATTTTGTAACTCTTTGTTTTTTTTTTTTTTTTAAATATTACTAAGTAGCTCTCCATAAGGTGGGAATATCATTAATACTGTTTTGGTACCTCCTAATTTGCCCTTTAAAATTTTTAATGAGAAAAAAAAGGACAAGGATAGAAAACACAAGAGAATAAAAAGTAGGTGAAAAAAACTCCTTTTGACTCTTTCTTGTTTACCTGATAGGACTTTCTTTACTTTCTATTATTATTATTATTTGGTGCCAGGCATCAAACTCATGACCTCATGCTGACCAGGCAAGTGTTTGAGTCACTGAGCCAAGTTCCTGGCCCCTTCTACCTTTTTTGGGGGCAGGGACAGGGGATTGAACTCATGACCTCACGCTTGTCAGGCAGGCACTGCCACTGCTGAGCTAAATCCCCAGCTCCTCCTACCTCCTCTTAACAGTTGATGGTGGGTCTCCCCACACTGTTGGATTTTACACAATGAAACAATGAATGAAGTTATTCTATGAAGTCTATCTTACTTCCTGGCTTATGTTTTATATTTTACATCTTGATGACTGAGAAAGCATAGAAAACAATCTCATTCTTTTAACTAGTCATATTGTTTTCTTGTTCTTGTAGGAATGTTAAAATGTAGTCATTCCCTCCACTCAGGATTTAAGTTCAATAAAATTTTTCTTCTTTAGCAATCTATCTGCCTACCTTTCCACCCATCCATGTTTATGAACTTCCATAGGATAAAAGCCTGATAATCACAGACATACATTTTCTCCTGGATGTTTGTTGGGTTTACACTGAATTAAATCAGCACACTTATCTGTAGGCTTTGCTATTGAGTTTGCTCTCCAGAAACCTGAAATGACTGTGAATTCAAATTCTCTTACTTCCTTAAACATAGGTTGAACCCTGTCTTCATTGCACATTATACCATGAGTCCTAGGTGAGCGATCATTTTATCTTTTTTTCTGGTGTTTTAAAGTGGATTACTTACATCTGTGCCACAGCAGGAGGAGGTGGCAGGGATCACAGGTGATTTGTCCAAGTGAAACCAGTTTATAAGGTAATTTAGGTTAGAATCCGAGTCTGGCTGCGGCTTCTGTTACAATAATTCTCCTGCTGTCTTTGTACTGTTTATTCTTTTAGAGTCACTTTATGGTGCCTATGCGAACTGAGCCAAGAGAATACAGCAGAGACCTTTAGTTTTGAAATTATAAGCAACTAGAAAGACAAACTCCTGTGTATTTAAAATCTCTCACATTTTAACCATGTGCAAAATGAATAATATTTATATTAATGGAAAGTATTCATTTCAAGCTTTACTTATAAAAAATACTAGGTCATCATATTCATCATTTTTACATTTCGTTAAAGGTTGAAAATTATGATTCTATTACAGTTAAGCTCAGTGGGTGTCATGTTTAGTGTGGTTATAAGAGAGTTGTTTAGTCATTTTGATCTTTGGAGAACTAGCCAGCGACTTGACAATCATCCATACACTGACTCTGCTGTGGAGTATTTTGATGCAAGGATTGATGTGAACTTCAATAAATATATCTTGAAATAAAACCAGAGTTATTGCAACCAATCTTAAACTTGGGGCAGTCAATGTATAGCTTCAAGCCTGGTGATGGTTCCTGGTGGCATTTGTATCAGGGATGTAATGGGAGGAAGCCGAATGCACCCTGGTCTGAGATAGGTCTCTAACCACTTCCTTTAAAGTTCCGAGGTGGTGTACACTAATTCCATTTCCCAGGAAGAAGCCTGAGCTTTGAACAACCTCTGCAGGTTCTTTAGCCTGTTCTTAAACTCAGTGCCTCAAACACTCTGGCTGCGGGTTGTGGACGTGGCCATCAGAGGCCTCCACAGAAGCAGAATTGGAACTGAGGACTCTGAGCCTCTTGTGACTTCAATACTGAATCCCAGGGAGATGCACACTGTCACCCCTGAGTGTGCGTGGAAGTCATTTCCTAAATGCAAACATTTAAAGCTGTTTCTCATGCACTTCAGTATCTTTATTATTATTTCCTCCCTGTGCTGCTCACATGAAACCCCCGAGATCAACCTGGCAAGTCTCCCTTCCTGATTCCTGCATGGGCAGCCACATCTGGAATGAGAACCACTGGCATCTGGTGCCCAGCCACAAGAGCTCTGAGTAACGTCTCAGGAAGTTGGTGCCCCAGTTCCTCACTGAGGGGCTGACGCTTCTTTGGCTGACCCATATCTGCTCTCCGAAAGCTCATTTGGAAGGAGGCTGTGCACAGTGGAACTTGCCTGCTGGCAGTCTTGTTTCTTTCCTAGCCAAGAAGAAGCTAAGGGGCTCATCAAACCAAATTTGAGCCTTCAGCTCCACTTGAAAAATCATAGTGGTTGATGTAGGACTCAGCAGTCTTTGAAGTTCTCTGGCATGCAGGGAACTTACAATTTGGTCCTTAACTGAAATGTGAGTTTCCTTTTGAGTTGTTTGGAATCCCCAACACAACGTTTCCCAGACATCCATAACCAGCATCATGGGTACTTTTGTGTCACAATTACCTACGATATTTCTTCTTTCTTTTTCTAGATAAGTTTCCCCCCTTTTTTAATGGAATAATCAGGCCAAGAAGATATAAATCTGGTCTTGAGAGTCAAATAAACTCAAATAACACAAAATTGAGTGCTTATGGAGAAAGAAGCATTTTATTAGTAACAATTGTGCTTTTATATTCTTTAGAGCACTAGCAGTAGAGATTCTTATAATCAGATGAGACACAAATTCATAAAAAACCTGAATCTTTAAATCTTCCTCATTAATAAAATAAATGTCAGTGAATAAAGCAGCATTTTTTTTGGTACTGGGACTCGAACTCTGGACCTTGCCCTGGCCAGTCAGGCGCTGTGCCACTGAGCTGTATCTCAAGTCCTGAGTCAGCACTTTGTAAGCATCTCTAAGTTTACAGATGTTAAAGCACTGCTGTTGGAATCTGCAGTGATAGGGAGAGAGGTTTCTAGAATCTGTACGGAGTGAGGTCCTTAGAGCTCCAGATTCAGGCTTGGTTATACAGCATCCTGTCTCAACAACTTAGTGTCAGCTCACTACCTCCCAGCCCCTCTGCATCCTTAGCCTCCAGTGCTGTGAAACTCACCTCCGTCACCGACTTCCTGTTGCTACTAAAGAAAACCACACAGCGATTTGCTCCTGCAATTTTAGGAGGAAGCTTCATTATTGAAATCCACAGAGCACAATAGAACATGCAGCTGACGACTAAAATAGGTAATTACTATTTTTTAACTTCCATAAAATTACTAGAAACTGGGTGGTAAATAAGAGCACGTGCTTTAATAATTCTCCTAAGTCTTTTTGTGTTCTATGTCTTTACTGGACCCAGCAGTGCCTGGGTTGGGTCAGCATGAGGTAGCTTCTGCTGCATGAGTTTTTTGTGGGTCAGCAACACTTTGGTGCATATTGCTAAATGCTTTAGATTTTGTGGGTATGTTAGTTTCCTAGAGTGCTGTAACAAAATTCCACAAGGGAACTGGCTAAAGCAGCAAATGTTTTTTCTTGCTCAGTCCTGGGGGCTCTGAGGAAGGAACCATCACGTCTCCTCCTTCCCAGCTCCTGAAGGAATCAAATCCTGCCAGGGCCCTGGCGTTCCTTGGTGACTAAATACCTCACTTGGTGTCAGCCACCGTCTGCACTTGGCTTTCTTCTCCCCATCTCTGAGTCCCCTCCAAGGACGCTAGTTGTTGGATTTAGAACCGTTCCTAGACCTCATGTTATCTTAATTACATCTGCAAAGTCCTGTCTGTAAACAAGGTCACATCTTGAGATTCTGGGGAGAAATGAATCTTTCGAAGATCCTGTCAACCCCTCACCAGCAAGCCATACACGGTTGCATATGGTGTCTTTCCACTCTGATGGGTCACAGCTATTCAATCCTGTCATAGCACCAAGCATCCATAGATAATCCAGGAATGCACTAGTGAGAAGGCTCCCTTCCCAAAAAAAGTTTGTTCCTGGACATTGCAATTTGAACTTTATGCATATTGTCACATACCACGAAATGTTATTTTCTTTGGATCTTTATCCAGCAATTCTAAACAACATTCTTAGTTTGTGGACTACATCAGACTGGGCAACTAGGTGGGGCAGATTTGGCCCCAACTGAGATAGCAATTTAGTGAGCAGGCAGAGGTAACTCTAGGGTAATTTTTCTTCCTCCTGCTTATGAATAAAGGAGCCAAATTCTGTGAAAATCTGTTTGTGATTTGCATGAAGAAAGCTCCCTTCCATAGCTCATGTTTCAGCAGCGAGGGAACGAGACTGATCAGCAGTGAGGCTTGTTTGGCAGTTTTATTCCTGGTGTGCTTGCCAACATTTTGTGAGGATTCTGCTGTTAGGGTGAAGAGTGGACACAGCCCTAAGGGAAGAACGTGACCTAAAGTCTTCACCTTGAAGGATTAGAACATTTCCCTCATGGGCTCCTAGCATTCCCTGTGCCCAAGTGTTGAGTATACTTTGGAGGTACTTTTACATAAAGGCATTTGTGACTTAATACCACGTGGCATTCTGGTAATAAGTTGTCAATCCCTAGACATCCATTCAAGGCCAGATGTTAGATAACACCCTGAACATCTCAACAGACTTCAGCCTCGAGTGTTAAGGCTTATTCCATCACCCAGGGACAAAAACAAAAACTTAATCTAGAAAATCATGGTGTTTCAATTTAAAATTTCAGGAATACCTCATCTAGTACAATTTATGCAATGTAAAACTTGAAGATATTGTTAAAGATTGCAATTGTGTAACTGACTTCTCAAGTTATCAAACCAATATCTTCTCACTGTGCAAGAGTAAAATAATACCAAACAAAATACTTTGAAGAACAACAGTTTCTCATAATCCCAAATTCCCACAGATAATTTCTGAGAAGCTCTGGTATTTCTTTTTCCAAACATCCTTCCCACTATGTCATTGTAAAAGTAAATGAGAAAACACACCCCAAACAAATGTTTTGCATGTTTTTAAGATGAAGTTTGTGAGCATGAGGAGCAAAGTATGATTAGGTATCAAACCTAATTATTCACTGAACTCATGGAATGCTGATAATATGATGGAATGAACCCTGATTCCCAATGGTCAGGGATATGTTTTTGCTCTTTGTTTTTTGATTTTATTTTGTTTTAAAAAGTAGAGAATGACCAAGTATGAGCAATAAGTTTCATGCGTATGAGGTCCTATTATTCAGAATGCATTATGGCCCCAGTTCAGTGATGGATTTTTTTGCTCTGTTCCAAAAACAGTTTCAAACAGGTATCTGCCTGTTTCAGGAACATCAATATTTTCATACTAATTATCCTCTGCAGCAGCTGTTAGCAGAGGTTTTATCTGGCTGGGACCTGAGCAGATTCTGGGAGCTGGCCTCAGTTGGACTTGGAGAGGAGTTCTTTGCCAATGTTTCAGTGGTTTTTGTGAGGACTGCTGTGGGTTATGTGTGTAGTTGTCCTGAGTGGAATGACTGCAGTATCACTGTTTGTAAAAAACAGGGAACAGGGGCCTGGGGATTTAGCTCAGTGCATAAGCGCCTGCCTTGCAAGCAGGCAGTCGTGAGTTCGATCCCCGGTACCGATAAAAAGGAAAAAGACAAAAAAAAAAAAAAAAAAAAAAAAAAGAACAGGGAACATTTTGTTCACGGAACTGGACAGATAATCCACTTACATACAAACATGGAAGGAGACTCTTAACGCTTAGGCTACACCTACAACGTGACAGTGTGCTTCGTAATGAGTGTCTCAAGACACTTTGCAACAGCAGGGACCTGGACGTGAATCCCAACACGAATTTCATTAGCCTCATTGGTGTGCTGTGGCTTTGGCAAGTGTCTTAACTGACTTTTGGTACCCTCACCTGCAGAGTGGGCGTAGAGGGTATCTGCCTTGCAGGAGTGTTGGAAGGATTAGTGTTATGTGTGTGGAAAGCACTGAGTCAGCATCTCACATTTGGGGGAAGCTTCAGGAAAAAATCACTTGCAGGGAATCAAACTCAGGACCTCATGCATGGTAGACAAGTGCTCTACCACTGAGCTACGCACCCAGTTCCTACATTTAAAAAGATGTTATTATTATATATGCTCAGGTGATCCATTCCAGCCCTCTTCTTTGACAAAACTAGAAACTGGATTAAAAAATGTGACTGCTCTTAGGTTGCTCCAGGAGCTGTCGGAGGCCTGTGAAAGATACTTTTCACAGTCTGATCCTTGTTCTAGTCTTCCGTTGTCTTTATTCACCACTAATTATGCACCCATAAAGTTCCAAGTATTGTGCTGAACCTTGAGAACATAAAGGGTGATAAAATGCAGGTTGTCTAGAAACCCCACAGTCTAATGGGATCAAATGCAGAAATTAAATGACTTACAGTTTCTTAGGTATCATAATGGGATTTTTTTTTTTGTATATTCATGCAGAATAGTTGAGATAGTAATTACTGCAGCTCTAAAGATGGAGGAAGGCCGCACAGGGAGAGGGTGAGAGTTGAGTTAAGCTTTAAGGTGTGTATTGTGTATCGAGTGCAGGTCTGTGTGTGTGTGTGTGTGTGTGTGTGTGTGTGTGTGTGTGTGTGTTTGGGCAGGGACGGGAGTTGGCATGTGGTATTGTAGATGGAAGAGACAGCCAGTGGAAAAGGTCTGATGCTGTGAGAGTGGCAGTGTGGCACATTCATGGCGGCGTGGGTCATGTCCCAGGTCTGGGTTGTGAGACCCGATGGGACCAAAGGGTGCTGTGCAAACCCATCTGAGCCAGCGTCTGTTTTCTCCTGCAGCACTACCACCCATGGTATGATGATGAGGATGTGAGTAGGAATCAAATACACATGAAGAATAGATGAGTCTTTCGGAACTCACTCGGGAAGCTGCCTGCCATTTATGACACTCTTCTGGGGAACGTGAGGTCCCACTTACAAATGATGTGATTGAAATAAACCTTTGGAGCCTTAGTCCACTTAACTGCTACAGCAAAGTCCCTAGAGTGAGGAACTTATAAACAAGAGAAGCTCATGGCTCCTAGTGTTGGAGGCTGGGACCTCTAAGGGCCTGCAAACTTGTTTGGTGAGGGTGTGTGTCTCTCAGATGGTGATCGAAGGCAAACAAGCTCCATTGGCTTCTATTATAGATACTGGCCCCATCACACGAATTCCCTCCTGAAGACCCCAGCTTCCCACACCATTGCCTTGAAGGTGAGTTTCAACATGTAAATCTGGGAAGAACATAAAATCATTCAGGCCACAGGAGAACCCGCATTACGTAAACTCTGCATGATTCACTTTTACTTAGTAAATCAGGTTTAGTTAAATATTTTCATACGATGGTCCAGTTATTTCCTTTTAGTAACTTTTGATATGGAGCATTATGATAGCACAATGATGTATGTAATTCCATAAAGCCCAATGCAACTGTAATGCTCTGTATTAAAATCTTAGGACTCTGATTACATTACACTCTGATTAACGTTATTAATTTCATTTTTAGGGACTTAATCCATGTTAATTTAATTTTGATGCTTACTAATCAGGCAGGGGGAAACATCTGTAATGTCATGATGGCATGCTCTTAATTATATCATGTCTGTGCTAGTTGAAAATCTGCCTCTTCTGCTAAATATATTTGCTGCTTTTATGTTCTTACAAGAATATTCCTTATTTTTTATTTCATTGAGGTGGTTTCTGGAAGGCTGTGTAATTTTTGCAAATCTCACTATGTGTCTGCTTTTAGTGCAGTCGAAATGATGTTGTAATTTATCACATTTATACAGATTATATCCATGGAAATATAATAATACCAACTCATTATGTAAGGCTTTACCTGTTCCTGGTTTGTGGCTTCAGGATCATCATTTTGAGTTTTTCACAGGGGAGTTACAGTGAATTTAGTCACAAAATCTTACAGTTTTGGCACAATCCTGAGGGTGATACGAGTATTTGTATTTTAGGCTTCATTCTGTTAAATAAACCAGTCTTAAGTACCCTTTCTAATGTGTGTCTTTTAGGGTAACTGGGAAATAGCACACTGATATCTGAAAGAAGTCACTCCAAACTTTGCCCTGGTGGGGGAGGGTAAAGCTTCAGCTGGAGGGTTTAGTTGACCAGAGATGAGAGATAAGAGACCTCTGATAAAACTTCTGGAGTTACCTTCTAATAACTTGTCAAAACTGCTGTTTACATCCTGGGTCATCCTTGGGGAAACTAAACTACAATATCGCTAGATCCTTTGACTCCAATCGTTGAATAACCTCTCAAATAAAATAATTGCACAAAAATGTGGTCAGTCATCTGTATCAGGGTTTCACAGCTATGGGTTCCACCAACTAAAATAAAAACCGTACTGAATGTATAGATTATTTTCCTTGTCATTATGCACTAAACAATGTAACAAGACTTACAATACATTCACATTTATTAGGTATTTTTTTGGCTATGTACATTAAGTTCATAAATCGCTAATTTTGAATGTGTTTTAAAATATATGCCCTTATCTCAGTTTACAACAGTTAAATTGCCATCCACATGAAGATACTGAACAAAATTCTGACATGTGAATGCCACGTAATGCCTTACATGTGAAATTTCTTGAAACATCCTTATATCTGCATAATAAAATTTACTCTCCACCTTCTGACCTCTAGAGTTTCCATTGCCTTTAAACCCATTTTACCTTTGTTTTATACAAATGTTAGTATCTCAAATTAGAGACTGATGTTTTTACTCAAATCGGATCTTATTATTTGAGAATTTAACCAGTTTATGAGTATAATCCATCTCTATTTCTGTCATTTTCTAAGCCAACTTTAATGTTTCTTGGTACTTTTTTTTGCTCCTTTTTTCTTGGGTTTTTACTTGTGTTTCATTTCAGAAACCTGTAATGTATATAACCTATTTTTTCCCCATATCTCAATGACAAATTGCCCTAAATGAACTACCACATAATGTACTAATAAGTGGTTTTCCTAATAAGCATTTCAAACACAGCCACCCCTCTCCAGCCACCGTTTTGGAAATTCTCTTTTAATACTGTTAATACTAACATGAACTTGTTGGGGTTTCTTTCTTTCTTTTTTTTTTTTTTAAGGAATTCAAGCTATACCATTTTCTAGTTTTGTTGGATAAAGATGTAAAATGTCTTTTTTGTAGTTGTCCTTCCCACAATGACAAAACATTTTTATTTAACACGCATTTGGCTTTATAAACGTCCATACCTATAACATTACATGGCAAAAATAAATCAGTGTTCATTTTCATTGAATATTTGCTTATACACTTTGGCAACTCTGTCTCAGATGGATTTGCACGACACCCTCTGACCCCATAAACTAAAAATTTTAGATCTAGCATACAAATCTATTTTGTATTTAGGTTTACTGTCCTATATGTAGTAATTTTAAACTTACATCTCCTTAACTAGTTTTAATCATCAACTCGTTCACACAACTATGTTCCTATTCTATTTAATTTTTCTGTTGGCTGCAGTAAATTATTCAGCAAATGTTCAGAGAAGGTTCTGGGTCAGTACACTTTCTTTATCCCTTGGTATCTGAGAAGGTCTTTCTGGTGTTTTCATAAGCAAATACTAACTTGGCAGGGTATATAATTCTTAGCTCAAAATTATTTACCCTTAAAACTGTAAATGTTGTTCCAATGTCTTTTGGAATTTAGAATTATACCAGAAAAATCTCATACGAGTCTGACTTTTGCCCCTGTATAGGTAATTTACTGTGTCTGCTGGATGTTTGCAAAATTATTTCTTTATTCTTGAAACTTAAAAGAGTCATGAGGCTGTCTAGACACTGCGGGTCCTCCTCCTCCTCCTCCTCCTCCTTCTTCTCCTTCTTGGAGACAGTGCCATTCTACATGGCTTAGACTGGCCTTGAACTCACAGTGTAGCCCAAACTTACAGTGATTGTCTTGCTTCGCCCTCCCGAGTACCGGGACTATAGGCACATGCTACTTGCCTGTTCTTCTCATTAAATTTATAGATATTCCATGACTCTTTTTCATTTGTAGGCTCACTTTGTTTTTCAGCTTTGGAAAGTTTTCTTCAGTTAGTTCTGTAATTCTGTTTCGGCTCCATCCGCTTTGCCCTCTGTTTCGGGGATTCCTACTGTGTGTAGACTGTGTTTCTTGTGCAGTTTCTCTCCATCACCTTTCTTCTCTTCTCGCAAGTTAATTTCTTTATTTCATTCCTCTGCATCCTAAGAGAACATCTCTTGCTCTGCATTTGTTTAGGAACTTTATTTTGCAACCAGTCATTCTTATGTGCCTTCTTAAATGGAAGACCTCGGCCCCTTCCGTGTGTTCATGCACCATCTGCTTTACAGTTAAGCTGACTGGGCAATGGACTCTTACAGGACCGTCAGTATTTTCTAGGCCATAGTGTAGACCAGTATATCAGTACCAAGAAGACTTATTTTCCCAATCATTTAGCTTTATTCCTTTCTTCTGTACTGTGGCCTTATGACGTTTCAATGACCTTTTGCAATGGGGTCTTCCCAAGCACCAACGTGGAAGAACAACCATAATCTCTCCCTTACTTCTGGACACCTTAAAGCTCTATTAAGTACTAAAAAAATCTAGAATTGATTTAAAGTATACAAAGAAGATATTTACAGGTTACATGTAACTACTGTGCTCTTTATGCAAGATAATTGAACATTTGTGAATTTTAGTATTGGTGAGGTCCTGGAACCAGTTCTCCACAGATGCACAAGGATGGCTGGATAGTGATTTAATGTCTTCAAGATATTTTGAAAATTGAAATAACTATTCATCAAATAAACCACTGAAGACTTATTTCTAGAAATTTCTATAGCCTACGTACTTTAGGCTGATATATCAATAAATCTTTGCTGCAAAACAAATAACTCAAACTTCAGTGGCTTAAGAACCTAGCTTTAATGATGTCTTATGTTACTGAGAGCTGACTTGCTAGAGGTTGAATGGTCAAGGATGGCCTCACCCAATTGCATGCCCAGGGTCTCCTGGAGGAGACTTGGATAATGGGCATGATTGGGGCCTCTCTTCATGGGGCATCATGTAGCAGACGAGCTTAGACTTGTTCACAAGTCTTCTCAACAGAAAAAGATGACAGGCCCAATGTGCATGCCTGTTTTCAAGTTTCTACGTGTATCTGATTTTCTAACATCCCATTGGCCAAAGACAATCACATATCGAAATCCAGCCTGAAAGGTGAAAACACAGATGCTATTTCTTATTGAGAGGAGCAGCAAGAGGTTTGGCTACAGGGCTCAGAGCAGCTCATGGTCATTTGAAACTGACCCCAGCCAGTCACTGTAGAAATCATACTATCTGTTCAATAGGAGGCTACAGCACTGAGCCCAGCTGGCTACGGCTTCAGAAAATACCATATTTATATTTCTATGAGCTACATCTATAACATTTTTAAAAGCTTATCAACTTTAATGCTGATCTCAAGGAAAGAAATTTTAAAATGCAGTAACATTTCTCTACTGCTTTTCCTTCTACAAAACATTCTCACGTATAGTGCCTTTTTTTTTGGTACCAGGGACCAAACTCATGACCTAGTAGTTGCCAGGCAGGCACTCATGCCGCTGAGCTAAATCCCTGGCTGTATATTGTTTTTAAAACAATCTTTTGGGGTTCTTTGTAAGCAATCATTATCCTCACTTTATAGGGGTTTAACATATTGCTCATACATATTAAGACTCTGACCAAGTAGGAGAATAGCATTTGAACTCAGTTCTTTCGATGCTAAGAGTTGTACGGATGCCTCCCAGCCATAACCTGGAGTCTGGGTGAGCCCTTGGCTACTTAATACAGTGAGAGAAAAATACAGACATTTACTAGAAGGCCTTGTAATTTTGTTAGTCATATCACTAATTATACAACATGTTCTCATTCTGTGCAAAATTTGAATCCGTAAGTTTTTGTAACAGAAAAAAGTCTATCTAAATGATGCATTCATTAAAAACTTGGTACATTCTCTTTTTTCCATTTCTGGTATTTGTTAGTATTCAGCGGTTTTCACACTGTATGTATGTGTTTACTGAATTTCACAAAGGAACTACATTTTACAAATTTATCTGAACCCTGAGTACTAATAATCCCTGTATCTGTTGTTCTGTAAGAGTTAAGTTTTACCTTACATCTTTCATACACGTCAGTACATATGTATGTCTGTGAGTACATATATGCACACACATATACATATATATGACACTTTTTTAACTCTCTACTGGTATGGTTTTAGGAGAGAACACACAGATTTTCCATGTGGACATTGGTTTATTAAGTAGCATCAGAGAGAGGTAGGTTCCCAGAGACTTCTGCAATGGGGATCAGTCCTTGACAAATAGCTCACCTGGCAGAATGTTCCAGAGAAGCTTGAATAGTGACATCCCCTGAGCCATTAGCAGCAGTAGCTGACCGTGGGCTTGTGACACACCCACCTCAGTTAACTTTACCTGACACACTTGGTGGGATGTTTGCATGAAATCATCTAGGTAAAAATCATGCAAAGCTATAGACACATAAGTTACTAATATAATCACATCCTAAGAAGGTACCAATAGAAAGGGCCAAGACAGTCATCTTAAGTTCTTAATTACTGGGTTCACGAAAAAAATCAAGAGTTTTGGAGCCATTCTGTATACCTTTAGGATTAGCAAAACGTGAGCCACATTCCAAATCTGGGAATAATCACAACTATTCCGGATCGCACCAAGCCAGGAACTCAGGCTCGGAGTGAAATATTTATGGTTGACCTTTTGTCCCCATTAGGAGGCCTCAGCCCAGAGGAGACTGCAGAGAGTCTGCATAATCGCTTTAGGGGGCCTTTCAGGGGAATTAACATTCCTAGCCTCCTCCTTTCTTTGGTTGCTTTCCTCACAACACAGTTCTTGGACCGCTTTTTATCCTTGGTCTGGGTTCTTTTATGGAGTCCTAATTATACTTATGGCCTTGGCTTTCAGTTTGAGGTAACCTTCATGGCCAATTTATGGGCCACTTTCAAAGAAATTTCCTAGGGTTTTACAGGGATTTTATTTACTTTCACAAGACCTCATCAACGAACTCATTACGAAGAACCTATGGGTTTGCTTTTCTTTCCCTGACACCTGCACAGGAAATGACGTTGCAGACAGAGGCCTCACACAGAGAACAGATAGCTCCCGATCCAGGAGAAGCAATTTCTGTCTCAGGTGTCTGATGGTCACAACAGTCCCAGGGACGGACTGTACGCTCTTGATTAATATTTATATAACCTCCTCTTTAGGCACCTGTAGCATCAGTGTCTGCAAGGTGGATGTACAGTACAGTGGCTCTGGTCTGGCCCTGCATAAAGAGGTCAGGGCTGTCTCCAGGACACCCTGCCTACCAAGGAGGAGGGCCACTGCAGCCCCCCTTCGTCTTCTCCCGACAAGAGGCAGCCTGATTCTGGATTCAGCTCAGTAGAGCCTGCTCAGGGTCTCTGAAGTTAAACCGAGGCTATGTAATTCCTCCAGGGAAGAAGGGATTTCCAGGAGCAGTTCAGAGTTTCAGGAGCTGAAAAGCCAGTATCTGGGGGGATTCTTTATTGGTTCTCAGGCTCTGCCTACCTCAGGAATAACTCAACAGTCTCACATACCTTTGATAAATCACAGGTAAGACCTGGGCAGACTCAAACATTAATGAAAAACAAAGCTGGGTATTGTGGCACAGGCCTATAACCCCAGCACTCTGGGAAGCTGAGGCAGAAGGATTGGAAGTTCGAATATAGCTTGGGCAAACTGGCAATTTAACGGACTGTTGCAAAAATAAAATTTTTTAAAAAAGAGTTGGGGATATAGCTCAGTGTGAATGCCCTGGGTTCAATCCTCAGTACTAAAACAAACAAAATAAGAGCCTGTAATGTCTTTTTAATTGAAAACTGCTTAGGAGACATTGAACATCTATAGTTCTTCTAAACTTTGTCATTAAGTTTGTGGAAAATTTTTTAAAATTTTATTTTGAAAGTGGTAAAATACAACAGAACAAGACAGAATAAAGTCAACTAAGATCGTACAGTGAAATTGGTACAGAACTTCAAAGCAGGTTACCGGGATAACAGTAATAGGTATCACAGTATATTTTGTTATCTTTATAATAGTTGTTCTTTCAATCATGTATATCAAAATGAGATGAAATACAGAACATTATAGAACTTATCAAAACAGAATATTGAATAGAGCAGTACCATTAATCAAAATAGAGCAAAATAGTGATAAAAATATTTGCCTTCAAAGAGATTAGTAGAAGGAAGTCCCCCTTATTTGCTATGGTCAACCTCCCAGGAGATGCTTATATTTCTGGTTCTCATTTGCTAATGCAGGGGACAGGAGAAGGCGGGTAGGGGAAGTGGGATGTTTGACTCTAGGCCGTGCATCAGTAGGTTCACTATTGCTTAGCAGGGAGGCGGGCTGGTTGTTTGGTTTCACAGCGTCCTAAGTTCCAACATGGCGCGGATCTCAGGAGCTGCTGCTGGTTCTCCCCCTGGCATGGCCGCAGTCTCAAGTTTGTGGATAATTTTGATAAATCACCTTGGCTTGGTGTCCGTGTTCATCATTTATTATGATTAATCCAATCCATAGAGAGTCTTGGAGAATTTCGTATATTTAAGACAACATGAAGTACCATCCAAATTTTAGGATTCAGGTCAAATGCTGTCGTTTCCAAGATGGATTTTTTTCCTCTGATAACCTCAGTTGTAGGTAATCTTCCTTTCTTTGCACTTTCTAGTTTTTTCATAGCTCTTAAATGCTAACACATATTAGCAAAATTCACGAGATAATTTCACTTCTCAAAGTGTTTTATTCATCTTTTGAATCTGTAGGCCACCTACTGTATCCTCTTGACTCTACAGATACTCATTGGATATGTGATAGAAGACACAGAAGATAATAATAATACTAGTGAGACAACATGTAATATCACAGGCACAGGGGCAGTAAGCCGTCAGAAGTGCTTTGGGAATGAGAAGTGGAATTGATGAGCAGGGAAAGGCACTCAGGTGCCCAAAGGTAGAGATGTGAGAAAGCATTCCAGGGGGAAGAAGCCTTAGACCTTGGAAGGTAAGATGTGCAATGAATGGTACTGGAGGATGTGGCATTGCAAATGTGGATTTTTTTTTTTTATTGGTACCGGGGATGGAACTCAGGACAGTGCGCTTGCAAGGCAGGCGCTTATGCCGCTGAGCTAAATCCCCAGCCCCAAATGTGGAACTAAGACAACCAGGCTCTTCTCACAGCAAAGATGAGCTATGCCAAATCTTTGAGAAATTGGGAGTCATAATCAGTGAGAGGAAAGGGACCAAGAGATGGGAGGAGGGGAAAAATCCAGAAAGACTACAGGTGTGTTATGTGCATGCACCTACAGCCCGTGAGGAATGCAATCATGGTGCATTGCTAACGTGGACTGATTAAAAAATCAATGAGGCATTTTGGGATGATATCTCAGATAGTGTGCGCAATGCGTGGGTCACATGGATAGACGGAAGGCAGATACTAAGCCTTTTGTTAAGCATCAGGACAGGAGCTCAGGAGAGTCGGTGGCTCCAGAGTGGAAACTGATAAAAATAGATTTGCTGTGTCTTGTTTTCATTGTCATTTCTTTTTCATACGCTCCACTTACTTTTGTTATCTGCGTTTGCAGATAAAGTGCCTAGCAGTTAGTGGGCATTTTCATAGGCATTTTGTGCCCTGTCTTATTGATAGTTATCTGGAGCCATAAACAGGCCCACGTCACCTGTACTACTGAGGTATAAAGAATGCCCTTCAATGTGAAATTCAAAGACACGTAAATGTTTTAGCTACTGGCCCCAGTCCTCTCTCTTAGAAATATTTTATTAAAAGAACTTACCACGTGAAAATCCCTACTTTCTTTTCATCTCTTGGGGAAAGGCTTAAAGCCCATGATAGAGAAGATGCTTCTATTAGTTGGTGTCTTGTGCTTGCTGATTCTTAGGTCCCTGGAAGTTGTAAGAAATCTATGTTTCTGGAAGTTAGGTGACTTGGAACTCATGCAATGACTAACTCTGGTCGCGCTGAGAAGAATGCGTGCTACCCCGTGCGTCCCCTGCCTTCCTTGGCTCTGTAGGTGCTAATCTACTACTGCGGAGTCTGGGTAAGGAACACTGTTTGCTTTGAGTCTGCAGCTTTAGCTCTACTTCTGTCCGGGCCTGGGAGAGCTCAGTGCATCTTTCCGAGCATGGAGGGCAGAGCAGCTCCCCGGTGCTGGCTGACCTCAGAAGAGCTGGACCGGTGCCTGGTTGCTCCTGGGAACCGTGCAGCGGCCAGTGCAGCTGCACTGCTCCTCGCTCGTGGCCAAGAAACGTTCTTGCTATGCGCTGGTCTTTTAGCCCACAGACATCCAGGCACCAGGATGTCGTGGAGGACTCAGAGGCACCCTGCCCTCTGAACGCAACCTTCTGCAGAAGCTGTCCCTCCTCTCCTGCCCTGAATCTGGCCCACGGCACATGTGGCCACGACAGACAAGAGGGAGAGAGGGACCCTCACTCCTGCTGAGGTGCCCAGAAAGAGGAATAATGGAAAACGGGCTTTCTCTGTTTTCCTCCAGGGTCTGTGTCTCAGGAGAGTTCTGAATCCGGAGAGTAGAAGTTGGCTTCTTCCCAGCTGTGTGATGCTTTTCCAGCGTCTCTGCCACGCTGTGGCCCCACTTCCTTCCTGTGCAGTGAGGCCCTGACAGGACGATCTTTCTTCACTAATAGTCAGTTAAAAAACATTTTGCCCCCATGGGACAAAAGACAGAATCTATTGCCAATTATTGCTGTCTTACTCCTGCCGGAGTAGTGGGTGATGTTTCCCTCCCATCCGTGTCTGCACAGCTTCAGGGAGAATAAAAAGTAGGATAAAGTGATCCTGATACTTTGATGAAATCAGGAAGCATCCCTGTTGAACTAGAGTTCGTAGATCAGCTAGAAGGTGAGTCTGGAAGAGGTAACTGTTGGGCTGAACTTCTTGGTGAACAGCTAAGGGCTCCCAGTGCTGGAGGCCTGAGGCATACCGTGGAGGTACTCCTGTCAGTGGTGGAGATTGAACCAGGGGGTGCTCAGCTCTTTCTGTCTTTATTTTGGAACAGGGTCTCCCTACATCGTATGGGCTAGCTTCAGACTTATGGCCCTGCTGCATCAGTCTCTGGGTAGCTGGGTTACAGGCATGTGTCATGGTGCCAGTCACGTGTGTCATGGTGCCAGTGCAAACTGGCTTTTAGTAGGGTGTCCTGGACAGCCCTGCCTCAGCCATTGCTGGGATGCTGCCAGTTCCCGCTGTGAGGGAGAAGGGACGCTATGGAGACACTGGGCAGGGGCTGGTACTTACAGGATCATGGGCTGCTTGGACTGAAATTCATAACGTCTCCAGGTGGTTTGGTTCTGTGGTGGAACCCATTTGAATAATTAAACCAAGCAGGGCTTTGAAGACACTGACCTTGTGGTTTACAGCACTTCTGTGATTCCCTGAGCTGGGCGAGGAGAAGGAGTTGGAGGCATCTGTCACCACCAGAGCATGCTTAGTGACAGATGAAGATTCAGCAGGTACCCAAAGGGGCTCCATAGACGGTGCCCTCAGGATGGAGGGATAGTGCATGAGTCTCGCAGGGCCGGGCGTCCTGTCTACAAGTGTCCTGTGAAATGAATCAGTCCCAGGACTGTCGCTTCCTCCCGCCGCTCCCCTGTGAACACGATGACGGTAAGCACACTATGTAGAGAAGGAAAGGTAAGTCTTCAGAACAGCTGAAATTTAGCATCTTCTTTTTATATGTCTGCGTTATCCCAAAACTGGAAGAGACTAAAGCCTCTGGTTATCAGACGCAGTAGAAGTTTGTACATCTGAAAGACCTCCTTCCCTGCTTCTTAACGGTAGGCTTTCAACAATGAAATAAAAAGATTCTTAAGAAGCACCTGGTTTTCTGATGGCAGACCCTGGGATCTCTGCTGCAAACGGATTCTTTTTCCTTTACCCTGAAGGTGTTGGCTGTTTGCGTCTCCAAGGACTGAATGTCTGTGTTGTTCCTGCACAGGCCTGAGGAAGGCATTTGCACGGTGAGCACGAGCAGTTCAGTGAGGAGAGGACCATCCAACATGGGGGCCATCTTACTGTTCAGCAGAGGAAGAGGTGCCTTGGTGTCACCATCAGTTTGCTTCAAAATTTTATGTCTCTCTCTGTCTCTCTGTCTCTAGGGTCTCACTACACAGCCCAGGCTTGTGTCAAACTCACAGCAACCCTCCTGGTTCAGCCTCCTGTGTGCTGGGATTACAGGCCTGTGCAAACTTGCCCAGCTCTATTTTTCTGATTTTTGACACAAGCAATTCATGTGGTTTTACACCTGAAACTTCTGAAACCTGACCTATTTTAAATTTTATGGAAGAGATATAAAACCAAATATTACAAATGGATTTTTCTTTGACTCTTTCGAATCTTCCTTTCCGTCTTGGCCTTTGTTCTTCCTGCTTCTGTTTTCATTTATTTTTTCCTTCTGGGCCCCTGGATCCTCTTGTAGACACTTGTTCCCCCGTCTGCCGAGTGAGGCTGTCCTGCGTCTCTGCTCCCTCAGTGTCTTCTTCCTGCTGTTCTGAACAGCAGCCCCAAAACAAACCCGGGTCCTTCACAGTTCCTTCTTTCTGCATCAGACTTCACTCTCTCCTACATAGAGGTTGCCAGGTGTCCAGCCATTTCCACCACCGTCCTCTCTCAGTTCTCACCATCAAGTTCCCTCCTCAGAACCCTGTGCTGGCTTCCAGTCCGGTTAGTAAGAGAGCCCCAGGGTTTCTGTCCTGCCCCGTGGCTCCCCTGCCCATTCCTAGCTATTCTGTGGCTTTCTACTTGGTTTCCTTGTCTGCAGTTTCTCAACTTGATCTCTATAAAAATATCTTGGATCAGAAGTTTCTTGGCTTTTTAGTGTGTTTTTAATGTACTCTGCTTCAAGCTCTTTCACCAGAATTTTCTCTTTTTATTTTTTGAACAGGAAAATGTAGCTCAGGCTGACCTCACACTCACGATCCTCTTGCCTCAGCCTCCTGAGTTACTGGGATTACAGATGTGTGCCACCAGCCCAGGGATTTTCTCATCCTCAGCTCCACCTTTAATTTACCCATCTGCAATTTACAGGACGAGGCTCCGAGTCTTCATTACTTTTCTTCCTTACGTGACCAGGACCTTTCCTACAAAGCCTACGTCAGCCACATCCTCTGTAGAATTACTTCCAAATGCATTCAAGCCACGCCTCCTCCGCTCATGGACACTGGCGTCTCTTGTTTAACCACGTACCTGCTTAAAGACAGTTCAGATTTAATAACCTGCCGCACGATTTAGAACCTGCCTTTTTCCGTGCACAGCCCTGTGCACTTCATTCACAGAGCGTCGCTCCTTGTTTTGCACACTACACCTTGTGGACACGGCGCTGGCTGGCCCTACTGGACAGGGCGGTACCGTAGCGTTATGCTCTGTTAGGCTTTGCTGTATCCCACGAAACCGTAATGCAAGCTGAGTTTCCTTTTCCCGTTTCTCTGTTCTGAGCACGGTAACGTGCACACTCTGTGCAATTACTTACTTAGCGACCTATCCGTTAAACGACGTAGTTGCAGGAACGGAGCTCCGATAAACAAGGAACGTCTGTACACTGTCCTCCTCTCTGCCAAGCCCACTATCACACTCAGGAGATGTTTGCCACATACACGAGTGAATGAATTTTCAGACTCCTTAGAGTACGGTTTGTGCACCTCTTGGGTTCTAGTGAAATAACAACAATCTCATTGATTTGTTTTTAAATGTATCGTTGCACTGGAGATAGAACCCAGGGCTTTTGCACAAACCACATCTCTATCTTGTGTTCTTATTTTTTATTTTGAGACAAGGATGAGCTAAGGCACTAAGCCGCCCAGACAGGGCCCAAAAATGAACCTTCCTGCCTTCCATGTGCTACCACTCCTGGCTAATTTATTTTTAAATTATAAACAACTGTCTTTGGCTAGGTGTGGTGGTGCGTGCCTGTAATCCCAACCCCCAGAGACTGAGGCAGGAGGATCACCCCAAACTCGAGGCCAGCGGGGCTATACAGTGAGTTCAGGGCCAGTCTGCACTCTGTGGCTATGCCCTGTCTCAAAACCAAAACAAAACAGAACAAAAAAACAAAAAAGGAAACAAACAAAACCCCTTTTTTCCTGTTAGAAAAGCTATATACAGTAGCGCGTGCCTCAGTGGCAGGGATGTTCTGAGAAATGTGTCAGGCAACTTCATCTTTGCATGAACACCAGAGAACGTGCTTACACAACCTGATGGGACCATCAGATGGACATTACTAGGGCCTGTGATTGATGGACCACCACTAGATGTGACCCTCTAGAGACTAAAACATTATTATTTTGCATGTGTTGGGTATATTTTCCCACCTGCAAAATATATGTACCCAGAATGTACAGATGTCTAGTCAGTGTATTTGTTGTACAACTATATACACTTATGATTCGTGTGTGTACACAAATATATACTTTGGCAAGTTAAAAAGTGCAGTCCCATTAAAATACCTCTTTGGTATGTGAATTTCTTTCAGATTCTTTTTTACTGCGGATTATATTTAGAGATTTTTAAAAAGTTGGACATAACGTTTTATAAATTCTACTATTTTGTTTATTTAAAACAATAGCATGAACTAAGGGCCTACTTTAGAAGAGACACCCAAAGTGATTTAAAAGCTCATATAGTTTTTGTTATTGTTTTCTTCCCGCATACCTGCTTTTTCGGTTCTATTTTTTCTTTTTCCCTTTTCTGGTATCTGGCTTGAAGATTGACTATTGAAAATGTAATTTCTCATTTCAAAGAAGAGGTAATCTAAATTATACACGATGTACGCACACTGAATTCATAAAATGCGCTTTGTAACTTTGCTTTATTATTTTGATTTTCTTTTTAGATTGACTTTTAAGTCTAAAAATGATCATGGAAATCCCGCCCTGAGCTTCTGTGTGGGTCCTGGAGTCCGGGTCGCGTACAGGGCGTCACTGACTCACACTCAGGTAGACAATCTGATCCGAGGAGGTCGAGGGTCGTGCTCTGGACCTGCGGTCCATCTCCTTGGCCTGTGTGAGAATCTGCAGAAAACACAAACCTGGCCAAGTCCTTCAGCACAGACTCAGTCCCTGAATCTGGGAGGTTGCCCTGCCCCAGGGCAGCTGGGGGACCTTGCTGAGAGGGAGTCTGCTCCTTGAACCAGGAAGTTGTAAATAAACAGTCAATAAACTGTCCTGGCTTTGCAAATATTTACACTCCCATCCCTCCTATCCCCATAGAAATAAAAAAACAAGGGGGAAACACACGAATATTGGTTTCAGTTTGAGGTTTATGACATGCTGTAGATAAGGAATTAGACTTGAAGAGCCTTCTTTTTATCTCCCTGGGTAGACTTTTTTGTTTACTTATTTTTAATTTTATTTTTATTAGCACACTTTTAAAGGGCCTTTGAAAAATACCCAGGATTTTGATTTTCTCGGTTCTCTGAAACGCCACAGCTTTACTTAACTCAATTATGCATTTGCTTTCTGTCTCTGACAACCTAGAAGGCCAACTGTTTAGGAGAGGGGATGGCTTAGTTTAATTCATAGTTCTAGAGGTTTCCGTCCATGGTGCTGGACCCTGTTGCTAGGGGCTTGTGGTGAAAAAGAAAAACGGAGGCGGAAAGGGACCAGGGCTCTCAAAGCCCCGGAGACGCTGGCTCTGAGATCCACCTTCTGATGGCCCCTAGCGGGAGGGCCACAGGATAACCCTCGGGCTTGGGGACATGGCCAGGATCCACACTGTACCTAGTATGGGGTATGAATCTAGAGAGAATTTACACACCAGACGCATCCAGGTTTATTTTACAAGTTTTGCTGATTTCTGCATCTAATGATACGAATATAGAAGAATAAATACTACTATGATTATTACTGTTATTTTGGTACCTGGAATTGAACTCAGGACCTTGCACTTGCTAAGCAGACACTTATGCCACTGGGCTAAATCTCCAGCTAATACTGCTATTATTAAAGTATTATTATTATTATTTTTTTTGCCTTTTTTGTTTTTATAGGTACCGGGGATTGAACTCACGACTGCTTGCTTACAAGGCAGGCGTTTATGCCACTGAGCTAAATCCCCAGCCCCTATTAAAGTATTATTAAAAATAATATGCTATTATTGTGGTGATTTAGTAGTGTTTGCGGAAATAAATAATATTTAGGAAAACAACAAAGACAACTGATGTTGTGGAAAGGACCAGGATTTTTTGTTTTGCTACGTTTTTTCTGGTACCGGGGATCAACCTCAGGACTACATGCTTGCAAAGAAGGTGCTTATGCCACTGAGCTAAATCCCCGGCCCCTTTTGTTTTTTGACACAGGATCTTGCTATGTAGCTCAAGCTGACCTTAATTCACTTTGTAGCTCAAATTTCAGGCGATTCCTCCTGCTTCAACCTCCTGAGTTCTGGGGTGCAGGTGTATATCACCATGCCTGGCTAGAAATGAATCGTTCTCCCTCTACTAAGCAGTAACTTTAAACCAAAAACTGCAAAAATTACACACCAGTCAGTGTGCCTGCAGGAGTTTCCAATAATCGTCTAGGGCATGTTTTCTCAGTCCAATGGTTAATATCACGCTTAAGCCAGAGATGCTTCATTATCCCAGAGGATCCGCCAAGGGATTCTCAGCAGTGTATCTGTCACTACTAGGTTCTAGCAATGTCATTATAGCTATTGGTGGAAAAGTACATTTTTGTGACACTAAGTTTTATTTGCTTAAAGTTTGTCTTGTTAAATGTGTGATGTCCAGAGAGCATTGCAATCTGAAAAGACAGTAAAGCTTCAGCTGGTCAGTTTCATTTCTCCTTCCCTTTAAATCTGTCTTGGCTTATGCAACACCAGTTGAACGGAAAGCTTTCTGAAGCATTTACTTTTCCAAAGACATTAATTTTCCGACCACTTTTCATGTATGGGAAGGTCCTTGGAAACCAAGCCCTACCTATCTTCTCTCTCTCCCTCCCCTCCAGCCCCCTGTTTGGGGGACTGGACTTGTAAATCAAATTGTTCCCTGGACCTTGGACACTTGTTCTGTATGCTTTGAAGAAAGCAGAGGTACAGTGATGTTTTTGAGGTATTGTATTACAAAAGCAAATGTGCCTGCGGGCCAGTGTTCCAGATAATGTTTCTCAGGCTCCCAATCTGGGAAAGCAAACCAGAAAAATAAAGCAAGAAGGAAGACTTTTAGTGGTAACAATCAAACTTCAACTAAATAGAGCTGCAAGATATCTTTAAGAAAGAGTTTTAAGTCTGTGTTCTATTCCAGACTCACACAGAATAGTATCCATTCTTTCTTAATGTAAATGACACAGATATTCAGTGCAAACATTTGTAAAAAATAACTACAAACATTTGAATGCATTTTATTCCAGTTAAAATATAAACTATTACTCTGACCAGTGTACTGTTCAATATTTTATATTATTCTGTGGCTTATTTCATTACATCATACCGTAGTTTTATGTTGACCCCTATTGATAAGTGTGTCTGATTTATTTTCACATCTATTTGACTCACTGTTGTGAACGTATGTGATGATTGATCCATTCTCTTGTGACTAAATATTACCTGAGATTTTATAGAACACAAACATCTCAGCCATGAATGTGGCCTGGGGGAGAATATCTGGAAATGGAATTACTGGCCAGGAATAATGCATCTCCTACCTATTTCCAGATTGCAGATTCCAGAGTGGTTACATCAGTTAATAAGCTTGCTTGGAATACTTAAATTCCGATTATGTTTACACTAACAACTGGTATCAATGAATTTGAATTGTTTTGCTTCTCTAATCATTGTGAAAGGCTATCTTGTGATTTTAATTTACATTTCCATACCTAACAAAACTGAACATCTTGTTTTATTTCTTTTGGTACCGGGGATCAAACTCATGACCTCACACTTGCCAGGCAGGTGCTCATGCCACTGAGCTAAATCCCCAGCCTATGAATGTCTTTTGATATAATTTTTGGTTCTTTTTTTTTTTTTTGTATTGCCCTTCTTTAAATGCCTCACTTATTTTTTCTGTTTAATTTTTATAGTCTTAAGAGCTATAGGATTTTTCATGTGCTTTGGATACTAATCCTTATCAATTGTATTATGGAAGCAGGTTTTCTCAGTTAGATTTGTATTTTTGCATTTTGTGCCTTGAGCTTTGTTTTCATTATGGAAGGCCTAAATAACCACGTGTGTCTAGATGTAGCCATCATCTAGATAAAACACTCCCAGGGCCAGGGATTCAACTCAGCTGCATAAGAGCCTGCCTTGCAAGCATGCAGCCGTGAATTCGATCCCCAGTACCAACACCACTACCACCACCACCAACAGACAAAACAAACACTTCCACAACCACAGTAGCATCCATCAGAAGCCATCTTCGTCAATGCCCGGAGCCTCCTCACCCCCATATTCTACCTGTTGCTCCTTGGAACTCATGACAATGGAGTCACATTGTGTGTGCCCATGTTCATCAAGTATTTTTCACCCCGTATTATGTCCGAGAGGTGATCTATGTCAAAATACTCTATCAGTTGTCATGACTATGTAGTATTCCACCATGTGTATTTTTGAAATTCCTCATTCTATAGTCAATGCACGTAAGTTGTCCCACATTTTAGATTATTTATATTTCTACTATAAACAGTCTTGTCCTTGTCCTTTCTTGGACAACAGCCCTCCTTTTCTTGAGCGTATACGTTGGAGTGGAGTTTTTGGGCTCAGTGGTTGTGGTGCACGTGTTTGGTGTTAGTAGACACAGGTGGATTACTTGGCCCGGTCGGTTCATGCACCAGCCGTGTATGGAGCCCAAACGCTTCGTCCTCTCATCCATCTATGGTGCAGCATGTTGGTCCGCCTTGGAGTTACAGCCACATTCCATTGTGTTAGCTCACATGAAAATCATTTTTCTGTAGGTGATTTCATACAGTTTAATATTCCCATTTTCTTCTTGATTTACATTTTCTGATAACTAATAATGTTGAGCAAATTTTCATAGGTCATTCATAAATTTCTTTATAAAGTGCTGTTTTTTTTTTCATTTTCTTGGATTGCCAGGCTTTCTGACATGGATTTGTATTTTTTTATAGATTATGGATTTAAATGCATTGTTGGACAGAAGCAGTGAAACTATCTTTCTCTGGTTCGTGACTTGCCTTTTCTTTCTGTGTTGGCTTTTTATAAACAGAAATTCTAAATTTTAATGAAATCCGACTTATAAAGCCTTTTATGGTAATGTTTTTCATTGCACAAAGGTTTTGTATTTAAGAAATCTTTGCCTACTCAAAGATTATGTTTTCATTTAGAAGTTTGACCATTTTGGTTCTCATGTTCAGGCTTATAACTGATTTTGGATTTTTTTGCATATACAAGTCCATTTTTTAGTATAACATCCGAATGGCAATGTATAATTTGTTGAAAAGATTATCTTTTCCCACTGAATCATACTGATACCTTTTTCATAAGTCAGGTGACTGTTACTGTGTGAGTCTCTCTTGGGCTTTCTGTTCTCTTCTGTTAATCTGTTGGTATTCTTTCTATGTGCTTTTTGATGGGTGATAGGTTCTGAATTTAAATACAGAGAAATATATAAATCTTCTTTGTAATGTATATATTTTCATCTTTCCTAATGCCAGGTAGTAAAGATATATTTCTATTGTTTTCTTCCAAAAGTTTTATAATTTTATCTTTCAAAAGTTTAATGATTTTAAGAATTTATTAAGTCAATTTGCAACTGACTTGGG
The DNA here is from genome assembly GCF_034190915.1 of Cavia porcellus. Classification (NCBI taxonomy): domain Eukaryota; kingdom Metazoa; phylum Chordata; class Mammalia; order Rodentia; family Caviidae; genus Cavia; species Cavia porcellus. Next base: position 77,959,252 of record NW_026947490.1, read on the forward strand.
GACTGGTTTGAGGTACAGATTTAATTTCATTTTATTCCATGTATATTTCAATTTTTCCAACATAATTATGGCATAGTATTTTTTTTTTCTTCTGTGATCATCTATGCCAGTTCTGGAACAAATTAAGCTCCCACATGCTCACGAGCCTGTCTCTGGACTCTCAAATTTTTTTGTCTGCTTGCCTGTTCTTGTGTCAAGATCACAATATTCTAATTTTCATAGCTTTTACTCTTCTGGCATGGTGTTTGTCAGAAATATCTTGGCAATTTTTGACCATTTCTAATTCCTTATGAATTTTAGAACAAATCTGTCAATTCCACAAATGTGCTTGTAGGATTTTGGTGGGGTTTACATTGGGTCTGCAGATCCATTTATTGAGACCCAGCATCGTCATAGAGATGGAATTTTTCTGTAGATGTGGATTGCATCTCAGGAGATGGCTTTAGGATTTTCCTTAATGTCTTTTACAATTTTTTCTAAAATAAATATGAAGTTTATTTGTTAGATTTACATAAGTGAACATTTTTTATTTTTAAAAAATCTATTTAAAAGAAAGACACAGAAAAGAAAAACAAAAAGCAAAAGAGACAAACAAACAATAACAGTATAGGTTTACAAAACAAGGTGATGGGAATTTAACAATGGTTGTAATGCTGCATATTGTTACCTTCAAAAGGGTTGCTTAGATTACCAGATATAGACATGTAAAATTGATCTAATCATAGGAATATTAACCGTTCTTTTTCAATAGCTAATTCAACTAGGCATTTTAGCTATCTCATATATATATAAACAAAATTATACCTTTTTTGCCTTTCCTTCTTTCCTCCTTTCTCTTATCCCAGTTACTTTATACAGGATTGGTTTGAGATTTTTATAGGTAAATGGATGCAACTTGAGACCATTCTCACATGTGTAAATGCTATGTTGTCTCCTAGGCATAAGAAACTGAAAAAGTATATACGATCCAAAATCTACAATAAATACCGTGTTAGAAACTGCTCAAAGAGGAACATTTTTCATTATAAATAAGTTATTCTTCACTGTTTTTATCATGAACTTTGGTGTATATGTAAAAAAAGACCAGACCACATATGTACACAGTTTAACAAATTACGAAGTGAGCACCCATGTGAACAGTACCTGGATCAAGCAATGGATTCTTTGAGCTCTCCAGTAAATATTCCTGGTTGCAACCTCCTCATCTCTCCTCTGGAGTGACCTCTGTCCTAAGCCTTGCATTGATTAGATTCTGATTTTCTTTCAGTTTTAACAGAGACATTCTATAGTAAGTAACATAGTTTAGTTTGGCTTATATTTGATTTTTGCGAGTGGGGTCTTACCATGTGCATTCTTCTGTTGTGCTTCTTTTTCTCAATTCAATGTTCACATGATTCATTAATCTTGCAGTGCTATCTCTTCTATAGAAAAATAAATGTCCTGATGTTTTGTTTCTGGAGCTTAGCGATTTAATTGATTTTGGCTGTTGATTGTATATGATGACTTCACTGCACTTTCTTCTTATAGTGAGCGCTTTATATGTAGATTCTTCAGCTATTTTGTATAGACATTATCATCAGGGAATTAGGAAAGCCTAGTTTCTCACTCCAGTGTTATGTCTTTGATATGCGTTTAGTGTTTTTTATTCATTTCTTCTTTCTGTGCTGGTTAGGACCTCTAGGATCCTGTTGGATAGATTTAGAAAAATATTTTGTTTCGTTTCTTAAAAGAATGGTTATCTTCAATAAATCAACCAATAACAAATGCTGGCAAGGCTGTGGGGAAAAAGGAACCCTTCTCCACTGCTGGTGGGTCTGTAGACTGGTGCAGCCTTACTGGAAATCAGTAAGGAGATTCCTCAAAAAAACTAGAATTAGAGGTCCCCTTTGACCCAGCTAGTTCCCTTCTGAGTATTGCCCTAGATGACTTAAAAACATACCACAGCAATATATGTGCACCCATGCTTATAGCAGCACAATCTGTAATACCTAATTCTTGGAAACAACCCAAATGCCTATCAACTAAGGAATGGATTTGAAGACGTGGTATTTTTATATAATGGAGTACTGCTCAGCTATAAAGAAGGATAAACTCATGGCTTTTATGGGTAAATGGATGCAACTAGAGTCCATACTCATAAGTGAAATAAACCAGACCTACATATGTAAACATCGTCTTGTCTCCCTAGTGTAAGAAACTGAAAAAGTAAATAAGACCCACAATCCACAGTAGATATTGTGAAAGGGAAAGAAACAGCTCAAAAGTAAAGAACAACTGGGATGGGTGAAAGTATAAAAGAAGAAAGAGAAAAGAAAAAAGCAAATTATGTATATAATACATATGTGTATATATATATATACACACATACACACCAAAGATAGCTAAGATAATTATACTACTGCTTTCTCTTAGTTCATTGAAGAAAATGGTTTGTACTTACATGATTTGATCAATTATGCATGCTTATATCTCAGAATTTGAGCAACTACTTGGAAGATAACAACGTGCAATTTATTAACTATTGTCAATTTCTTGTTATCTCATTTTAGAAATTCTGTATCTTTGTTTTTATTATTTTTTCTCTTTAAAAAATGAAGAAAGCATACTTGTGACCCTAAGTTAATGAACATTGTGAAATACAAAAATAAAAAAGATTGCTATTGTTTGTGACTTTTATTGCTCTTTAATAGATAAGATGAAATGAATCAAGGGCCTTTTCTTTCTCATGTTTAAGTGTACTTTTAAAAACCACATAGAAGCTGAAAGAATTCATCATCAGTAAATTTGCACTGTAAGAAATGATCGTGGAGGACCTCTGGGAAGAAAGAAAATGAAAAAAAGATATAAAAAAGGATTCATCTTAAGGAGTACATGTTTTAAAAAGCCAGACATCTCTTTACGTGATAATTAAACTGTTAAGGGCTAGAGCAGCGGTGCATTGTGGGCACTAAGTCTACATTCTGGAAGGTTCTTAGGCTGTGTGTGGACCAGGCCACAACACTGAGACTTCCCTTCTGGGATCGTCCTGTGCTTTTATACTATTATATATTTTCTGTTATGTCCTTCACAGTTTTATTCTTCTTCTATCCAAGACCTTGTTCATTTTATATTACATTCATTTATTTTATCAAATGCATACATGTATGTAAAGACATAATATTATAAAACAGTGTCTTTCTGGCTTTCCTTATCTCTATTTTTGTCCTACTAAGTCAGATATTTTCAAACCTTTAGGTTATAAAGCATTCATGTTCGTATGTCTGATATGAGGCTTGTACTGCTATTTTCTCATTTATTTAACTTTCTATTTAGTTCTTGCTTTACAAAATGAGGTTCTTGCTCTTTTATTTCCCTCCCAAACATACTTCCTTACGCCCACATCAAGAAGTTTTTGTTTTGCTTTTTCTCTTTCTTTCTTTCTTTTTTTTTTTTTTGGTGCCGGGGATCAAACTCATGACCTCGCGTTTGCCAAGCAGGCACTTCTGCCACTGAGCTAAACCCCTGATTCTTTTTCTGTCTTTTTGAGACAGGGTTTTGCTATGCAATTTGCACTTTGTACCTCAGGCTGGCCTCAGACTTGCAATAATGCTCCTGCCTCAGCCTCCAGCGTGCTGGGATTCCGGGTGTGCACCACCACGCCGGCTGCGAAGTTTTTTCTGAAGTCAGCATTCAGCGTCCAAGCTACATGACTGAAAACGCTCTAGGCTGAGCTATTTAGAGTATTGTTTCCTTTTTGCTACAGTCTTATGCTCCTGTCTTGGATTTTTCGTGTGTGGATCATTAGTTGAGTCCCAGGCTTTTGAACACATCCTCAATATTTAGTCCAATATGGAGATATGTACTGTTCCTTTGGGAGACATCTTTCCTGGCCTTCCTTTCTCGACGCTGATTTATGATCAGCTGTAGGAAAGGGGCCTGCACTTTGCACCCAGGGTCTGACTGCCTGCAGGGATTTTTAGAGACTGGATCTTGTTTTCTCCATGAGTTTCAATCTCTTTATAATTTTGTTATGATCTCTGGGATTCTCTCAAGTTTATCTGCAAGCTCTTTCTTTTGTCTTTGCCTTGTTTTGCTTTTCCCATATATTTATAAATTTCCAGAGTTGTGTTCTATGAATATTTGGCGTTTTTTCTTCCCCCTCTTTCTTCCTTGTGTGCACATGTGTGTGCGTGTGTCGGCCACTGAGGATCAAATTCACGGGCTCCCATATGTTAGGTAAAATCTCCACCCCTGAGCTACACCCTCGATTCTTTTTATCTTTAGACTCAAGTTCTCACTAAGCTCTACAGACTGGCCTTGAATTTGAGATCTTCCTGCTTCAGTCTCTAAAGTATCCACGGATAGACGGGATACACCACAATGCCTGAGCCTTCTTGTCGTTCTTTTTCAAAAAATATTTTTATTCGTTTTACGATCCTTGCATTTTTCTTTATGTGTCTATTTATGGTGATCTTGTTAGCAGTTTAACCCTAATGTCTGTGGATTTATTGCTATTTACTATATTACAAGTCTGAGACTAGAGTTAATGGAAATCTCTGAGAACATGGGTTCTACCATTATGATTTTGACTTTAGGATTCTATTAGGTCCTCTATGTTGAATTTACTTCTGAATGGTTCTCTCATTATTAGCTTACTGAGTGGATTTTAAAAACAGGTGTAGATTTTATATTTCACTAAATGCTTTTTTTGGGATATACTAGAATGGCTAGATTGCTCTTCTCTAAGGAGAAACTAAAAATTTCTGCTTTTTAGGAAGGGCGAAAATCTGGGGTGGGCAAGCCGATGCTGGTGCTGGTCCGGCTGTGTTTTTAGGGTGAAAGTTCCCCATCCTCTTTGCAAAGGATTATGCTGAGATTAAGTTTTTCTTGTGCAAATAAAGACGTGACCTAGAAAGTCTACTACATATGTAAAAGACTTAACTAACCTTGTTACTCTCTCATGTTTGTGTTTAGTATGATTTTTGCTTTATAAACAGTCCCTGAGGAATCTGATCTTATTAACAGGACATCAAACACAAAGCTTTTGACATACATGAAGGACAGGAAATACAATTCACAAAATGTTTCTTCAGTGGACGCCTCTCTTGTGGTCGAGCCACTTTCCTTAGCAGAGCAGGCAGCAAAAAGACCAGGACTGTTTCCCCACTGCAGTAGTCGGCTCTTCCATGCAGTCTTCAAAGAAGGATTAGTCAGCGTCCTCGCTGTGGAGAGTACTGCGTTCCTTGGTACTCGGAGGATGTTTAGCCCAGATTCTTCCTTCACCGGTAAGCTAAGGGGTTTTTCGCAGCAGTCTAAGAAGTGATTGCAAAGTGAGAGGCGATGGGTTGCAGGTGTGAGGAAGAGGGAGCCCTTCGCTTGGGGGGTCCCCAGGACGTCTGGACCCTTCTGTCACCTGCTCCCCAGGCCAGATGTCAGTTTCCTCAGCTACACAGCAAGCAGCCTTGACCTCACTGGCTCCTCTGTGTGGCTTTTTTTGGGCTCTAATACTCTTTTGTATTTAAAACAATACCAACTCTAGCTAACCTTCAATAAAAGGATGTACAAACTTTATTAAGTATGAAATTCGTGGTCTCAGTTGAAAGAGATCTTACATCTCAGCATTGAATTTTTTTTTTTCTTTCTATGATCACTAGTCTGGTTTTAAATTTAGAAGATGGATGGTATCTGGAGTTCCCTAAATATACCCACGGCAGTCCAAATAATGTCACCGGTGTCCTGTGCCCTGAAACCCGTTCCTGTTAATATTTCCAGCAAAATTACCCTACAGACGTGACTAAGCTCAGGATGCTGAGATGGCGAGGTTATCCTGGACATACCAGTGGGCCTGGTGGAATAATTACAGGTCTCATGTGAGGGAAGCGGCAGGCAGAACTTGGGGGTGTTGTGAGACACAGAGGACTCAATCTGCTGGCTTTGCGAGTGGAGGAAGGGGCCGGAGGCCAGGGCAGGTGTGTCGCCTCCCCTTGCAGGCTGGAGACCAGGGCCAGGACTCTCCCCACAGTGTGGAGCCCAGCTGACCCAGGATCACAGGCCTGTGAATATGTTTTAGACTTCCGCCCACCAGGAGATAATAAACTTGTTGTTTTAGGCCACTAAATTTGTGATCATTTATTCCAGTAGCAGTAGGAAATGAACACAGTTCCTTATTTCTGGCCTTTATGACTCTGAACAAATGTACTTTAGTTCTTAGTTTAGTTCTTAGCATGTCATTCTTACAGTAGCAATCACTTCTGTCTCAATAACCAAGACTTATGCCATATCGAGTTGTTTACATTATATCTAAAGGAATCATTAGAAAATCGATGAATTATCCTTCTGAGTGCCATTCTATTCCTAAACTTAATTATTTCCTGGGACTGTATTTCATTCGTAGAATTTATAGAATGTTGGATCATAAAGAAGTCTAAATACAATCTAAGGAAGTCTAAAACTCTCTTGTTATAAAAGAAGAAACTATGATCCACTGAGATCCTAATTAGTTTCCCCAGGGCCATGCTGGTTGCTTAGGAGCCTGGGATTAAAACTGATTACTTCTGGCTCCCAGGCTGACATTTGTCCTGCATCAATGTGCTATTTCCAATCGGAAGTGTTAGGACTGGAAACTGGTTACTGAGGCTGGCCTCTCCGTATGAGATACGAATGTGTCTGAAATTCAAACACACCTGACCATCACAGGCATGACTTAATCCCAGAGCTGGAAGCCTGTATGAAAATCCTATCTCCACTACTTCCTGAGAGGATGACTGGACCAATTATTTGGCTTCTACGCTGCCAGTTTTGTTTGTGAAATGGAGACGATGATAGTCCCGAACTGATAGGTTTGTGGGAAGATTTAAATACATCGTAACTGTGAAGCTCATATAAAAAGGCCTGGACCATATCTAATACTAGATAAGTATAGGGAATTACTAAAATAAAGCCAAAATATTCCAGCTAAACAAAAGAACACGGTTTGGCTAATGTTTGCATTGTTAATATTCACTGCTGCTGCTGCAGTGAAGGCATGATACAGGGCTCCAGTATTCTCTAAATTGGCTGTGGACTGACAACTTTATACCCCAGCATGACAGCAGATATTCTCTGGAGAATTGGCACAGGGTAGTCATGGGCGCTCTCGATGGTTAAAGTCACATTAATACCAAAGAACTGTGGACTGCCTGGTTCCAGCCTGCCTTTCCCCAAGCTGTATTGTTTCAAGAGCAAAGCAGCTGATGCTGTGCTTCGTTTCGTTCATAATGCTGAGGCTGGCAAACTGCTGAGCAGAAGTGCTAGATCTGTGTGCGTCTTCGAGTAGGGGGCAGTGGAAGGCTCCAGTGAGCTAGGAAAGAAACAGGAAGTGAAAAAGTAGAACAGAAAGGCATAGGTAGATAGAGGAAGACAAAAGAGGAAGGAAGAAAGAGGGAGCCATGAAAGGACATAGGAGATAAATGAAAACACAAGGAGGAGAGAGCTTGAGAGGCTGTTTAGGGGAAGAGGAGGTGGAACAGACAGAAGCCTTCGGTACAAAGTGTCTCTGCTGCCTAAACCAAGGCTTCTTCAACTCGAGTGCTCAGAAGCCCCTGGAAGACTTCTTAAACACTTTCCTGCTTCCATTTTCAGAGGTTCTGATCCAATGGGACGGATCAGAGCCCCCTAATTTTCAGTTCTAACAAGTTCCAATGTGATGTGGGTGCCACTGATCTGAGAATATTTTGAGAATCTTTGGGCAAAACTCTGATCACACCAAATAAATTGTTTTTGATATTATTATATTAAGATACGGTATGCGTATAGCAAACCACAGCAATATTAATGTTTTCCTAACAGAATCATTTCCTACCATGAGCATTTCCATACTAGCTTGTGTAAAGATCTATCTGTATATATTGTTTCTGGCTAGGATTTAGGAGACGGTTTAGATAAATTTCTAATAGTGTAACACTGTTGTTTTTTATCATAAAAATATAATAAATTCCAGTGAGTGTTCTAATCTTTTCAGGAAAGGCATGCATGTGTGTAACTAGAATCAAAATCTGAAGAACTAGAAAGTGCCTTGCATTTCTCTGATTGAACCTGGTCTCCTTTAAGATATTACCTATTTGTTCTCTCATTATTTCAAGAATAGAGAAAATGTTGGTGTATTACAGAGAATTGTCTCTCTTTCTTGGAATTAGTGATTTATCTCAGATGCTGGGCAAGGAATCTATTCTTAAGCCCTTCACCTGTCCTCTCCCCCTGTGTTAATGTGGAGATTATGTGTGGTGGGTCAGGTGTGGGGTCCAGAATTCTGTTTTTTTTAACAAACTCCTGGTGATAACCATGCTGAAAGTCTGGACTACAGTTTCAATAGTCAGCATGGCGGGTTTCAGATCTTAGCAAACATCAGAACAGGGGCGGAGCCAGTGGAACCCAGATGTGGGTCTTCAGCCAGGGTGCGGACTCGGGTGGGTGGGACCTGGGCGTGTTTGTATTTGTGAGTTCCCTGGGGTTGGAGGCAAGCTGTGATGAACGCACCATGCAGACCAGATAGCAGTCTGTGGACCACTCTCCTCGTATTGCAGATGCAAATTGTCTTCTCTGAAATTTACACTGTAATAGGTCCAACTTTTATTTCTCTGCCAGGTCATCACTGGCTGCTTCATTGGCAGAGCCGGTGGACTCCTCTCCAGAGTTCACGCTACTCAGCTAAACATCCAGTTCCTGTGGAGGCAACAGAGGTCCCCACTCCACACCTTTGTCTTGCTCCTTTCTCTCCCAAGCATTCCCTCCAGCCTTTCTCAGCTCACCTGGCCTGGCAAACACCCCTCACCTTCCCTGTGTCCCTCTGAGAACCCATTGGTGCCCGTCCTAAGAAGCCACGCTTCGCTCTCCCAGGCCTACGGAACACAGCTCACAGCAGCGCATTGTAGAGCGGTGTGTACATGTGTGGTTCCCTACGGGTTCCTAAAGCTCTTGAAGACAGAAATTTACTTTTTTCAATTTTTATGCTCCTTGAGCATTGCTCAGTGCCTGACCCATTGCCTGTCTGTTTTTTTGAGCTGATGACTGAATAATAGAAATTCTAGAAGCAGAAACGAGTGAAGATCTTAGTTAACTGTATTAGTGTCCCGAGACTGCTGGAACAAATAGCAACTTTAACACCTTGAAAACAACAGAATTAATTCCTCTCCATCCTCTGAATCTGAAATCAAAGGGTTGGCAGGGCCTCATTCTTCCGCAGAGATTTTTTCCTCTCTCTTCCAGACTCTGGTGGTTCCAGCTGCCCTGGTTGTGGCCACCTCACTGTGACCTCTGTTTCCACCCTTTCATGGCCTTCTATTTTTTTTCCAGTACTGAGGATTGTGCCCAGGGCCTTTCCACTGAGGTATACCACTAGCTCTTTTTGAAAATTATAATTTTGAGACTAAGTCTTGCTAAGTCTCCAAGTTGCCCAGGCTGGATTTGAATTAGCAAACCTCCTGCCTGGTGTCCTGGGACTGCAGGTGTGTGCTAACAGCCCGGCTCTCCTGACCCCTCTGAGGACACTTGCCATTCATGTTTGGCCCACCTGATAATCCAGGACTCCAGTTCCTCAGCTCAGTTACACCTACAAAGATCCTTCTCCCAAATAACATCACATTCTCAGGCTTTGATGACCAGAACGTGGACATACCTGCTTACAGTCACCATTGAACCCACTGCAGAGACCATTTAAGAAAAAGTGTCTGTAAGGAGATAAAATTGCTCCTCTATTCTCGAGATTGAATGTGAGAGGGAGCAGAAGGTGGTGGTGCTCCAGAGTCGCCCCCTGTGCAAGCAAACTCTTTCCCTTTCTCTCTGTCCCCCCACCTTCCCTTCCTTCCTCTCTGCTTTCCCTTCTTTTTAAATTAGTTTTTGGTGTCTGTGTGTGGTAAGCTGCCAACGCTCAACAAGGGTCAAACACTAGGAATACTCTTTCTCATTGTCCAAATCGTACCAAATCTTTGTCTTTAAGCTTAAAAAACACACGGATCTCATGTCCCAGTCATTGAACAGTAACCACTTTCTTAATTGATTCTGGTTGTTTTACAGCTTTACCTGGTTCCTGGAGGAGAGGAAACTATGAAATACCTTTCCTTCTCCACCAATTCAGCACTGAAGCCCTTTGGCTGAAAGAGGAGAACGGGACAGAGGCAGGGCTGGGGAAGCAGCTGTGCAACCTGGCAGAGAGGCCGGGCAGGCTGGGAAACACATGATCCATCTGAAGCCAGGCTTCCCCTCCTGCCACCCCCGCCTCGCCCTGACTGCTCGGCTCACACTGGGGAAAAGTTCCTGTGAGTCAGCAAAGCAGAATCTGGAGAAAGCAGAAAAACTCAGGGTAGAGAACCTATAGTTACGTTTCCTTGTCTTTCCACAAGACACGAGAACGATTTAGATGGTTTAATTTTTCAAAACACCAAGCAAAACAAAACAGGTCTGTTATTAATGCAGACAAATGGTCACAGCTGCAGGGAAGTTTCCACACCAAATCTTTCAGTCCTGAAGAATCATTTTGGCCGTTTGGAGATCACTTTTCCTTTCTCTCCTGTGTTTATTCGTGCTAACTATTTGTACTGTGTAGACTGGGTCCCTTCTAGTAGAGAAGTTAGTAAGACGACCCTGCTTCTCAGAAGTAGCTGTGTCCCCTTTTACTTCTGCCAGCACATATGTGTCGCTTCAGCTGGCACAGTAGCAGCAGCATCACACTAAATTTTTGACTCTGTAGTCCCTTAGCAGGATGGCTGTTTACCGGCTTTCTGGGCCCCTGATACAGCCCTGGCTTCCTAACCACCTTGCTAACTGTCATGCCTTAAATGAATGTAAGAAGCTTGGAAGCCAGGTTGCTGGATGGCTAACTTAGCCCAGGTGCGTTTGAGAGTTTTCCAGCTTCTGACTAATTTGCATTGTTAAATTGTCTAAACTGGTTAAAACTGCCAGGAACGTGAGACTAGCAGACCCAGAGAACTAGTGTTTGATTGCTGAAGACTGAAACTTAAACCTCAAGTGAAACTTAGGGATTCCAAAACCAATTCAAAGCAGAAAAAGAAAGTTTTGTGTGTCACGTCTGTGATTGAAACTGATGAGTTACGCATTTTTGCTGGATTCTTAGCTCGTCTTCCTCTTTTGTTGGTATATATTTATCTCTTCGGGCTTGACATGGGATTGCAAGCCAATCTCCTCTCATTTTTACTCTGCTTGCGAAAGACGCATAGAGGTTGGTAACCTTTTTGCACTAGCAAGACAGGGTTTCTAAACAATGAGGTACAAGATGGTGACGCTGATGTTTAACCCAGGCAAGCCAAAAAGGGACATCTTGAGCTTTCAAAAACTCCTTTACTATCACAGTAATCATCGGAACACAAATGATCACAAAACCGGAAAGCAAAGTTTTCATATCTAAGGTAAGCCCAAAGTGTTCCACCTGACAAATTTTATGAATTTTCACAATGACTCACTGAAAACGAAAGTAATAAACATTGAAGCTTAAATATAGAATGCTTTTCCTAGGTGTGATCCTGATGATGCACACCTGTATCACAGCTTTGGCGAGGCTGAAGCAGGAGGACTGTGGCAGATCCAAGGTCAGCCTGAATCATGTCATGACGGCCTGTCTCAAAAACCCAAATAACACCCGCACACGTACCTGTGCATGAACATGTTTTATATAAGGTTACCTAGTCAAATGAACTGTTATCTAAGTTAGTGAGATATTTGTGTATGGAGTGATACACAAGTCTTTTACAGTTATTTTATGTGCATTTTAAGCTATAATTTTACAGGTTCTATATTAATGAAAAAAGGAAAAATAATGTGAAAATTAAATGCTTTGTATATTCACAAAGTTAAGAACTTGTAGAAAAATCAAAAGAATAGAAGAAAATCACTTATAACCCTAGCATTTAGTAACAGTCACCCTACATATTTTTGGTATAACTTTTAGCCTTTTGTGGTTTTCAGATAGGGAGGGAGATGTCGCTCAGTCCTTGCTTCACATGTTTGAAGCCCTGGCCTTCAAGATGAACCATGTGCCAAAGACAGTTTGCAGGGGATTTAGCTGTGCTGGAGTACCTGAACATACATGTGGAAAAAAACAAATGAACTGTGACCTGTATCTCATGCACACAAAAATCAGTTTACGATGACTCACAGACCTAAAATGAAAACCAGAAATAAAGCTTCCAAAACAATAAAAAGAGAGTATCTTCAAGATACTGAAGTTGCCAAGGATTTTCTGGAAAGAACACAAAAATTGTTAACTATAAAAGAAACAAATTGTTAATTTGGATTTCACAATCCACTTTCTGTGCAAGAGAAGACACCATTCAGAAATGATTAGAAAAGTCATGAACTAGGAGAAAAATTCTCAGCCCATAAGTAAATGCAAAAGGCTTGTATCCAGAGTACAAGAAGAATCCCGAAGTGTGTCTTATTTCTTCATGGATGATAGTTACTCTAGTGTGTTCAACTACCAAGATTCATAGAACTGAACATCAAAAGTTTATGCATTTCATTGTCTGTTAACTCTATAGTAATAAAACGAGGATCATATGTTTTATTTAATGCTTTACTTAGTATTATGCATTTTTTATGACCATTATATTTTGGGAAAGTGTTTTTGATGGTTTCATGTTGCTGTGTGAGATGAATGGGTCAAAATTAGGTTCATCTCAGGAGTAAAAAGAACTGGAATATTTTCTTTTTATCTCCATGTACCTTATTTTGGGTACATTTTTATTATGGATATGAGGTGTTTGTACCAAGAGTATTTCATGTTCTTGACCATCCAATGAAGTTAAAATTTTTCTCATCCTTAGATATTTCCTGATGTTCACCTGCTTTCCCTCCTGTCTTCCTCTTTTCTTGTTATCTTTTGTTGGTGGCCCTGGAAGCTGAAAATTGAGCACATGTTTGGGGCTAAAGCAAGGCCAACCTTGAAAACACAGAGCCCCAAACAAGCCACTTAAACCAGCTGTTGCAGCTCCAAGAAGGTAAAGGGCACTTTTTCTCGTGTTGTGTGTGTTATTTCAGCTTGTAGAAGTAAGGATAATACCTTGCATAATTATAGCAAATTATCACTCTCATGAAACTTAAAATCGATACATTAATATTAATTACAGAATATATTAAAATGTTCCAAACTGTCTCCAAAATATCCTTCATTCTACATTTCTTTTGATCCAAAAGCCAAACAAAGTGAATGTCTTGCTTTTAAGGATCAGATTTCTCTAGTCTTACTTAATGTATTCAGGGAAATTTTCTCTACCTCTTTTAATGTCTGACATACGTTGATATTTTAGGGTGTTCAAAGAATTGTCTGCCAGAATGTCCCATAATATGGTTTTGTCTGTTTCTTTTTACATGATTACATTCAGGGTAAACATTCTTGGCAAAAATACCACAAAGGTGATACGTCTGTAACATTGCATTAAATCACATTGGTGTCTTTTATTGATGACATTACGTATGATTTCTTGGTGAAGATATTTTCATACACCTTCTGTCCGGAATGGTACAGAATTCTGTTTGGGATCCTATGAATATCCAGGGCCCAGTGACCCTTCATTCAGCAGCTAGTTTACTAGCTCAGTTACTATACTGATGATTACAAAATGCTGATTTTCTCTTAATTCCAATGTTTTAGACATTCACTAGCTGGTATTGTTCTGTTTAATAATGCTGTCTTTTGCCTACTTTATTTTGGTACCATGGATTTGTTTTTAATTCAAGGCATTATCACATCTTTCAGACTTCATTGTTTCTAATTCTCAAATTACCCTAACTTTAACTAGGGGAGATCAACAGCAAAATTTTAAAATTAGTCTAGATTGTTTCAGGCCATTAAAGCCTCCCAAAAGTCCTTGTATAGATGTTCAAATAAGATTTATCCCCTTCGTGTTTTAAGGTATCCAGAGAAATGATGCCAAATGTGTACCAATCAAGTTGCTGATGAGAAAAATAAATCTGAGTTGCAGTGTTTGCTGATTCCAAGGTGTTCATATTCTTACCTAGATTGATTTCAAGTAGCCAATGGGGAAAGAGGCACAATAAACACAGTACTGTTTAGAATTTCTGCTATAGAGGTCTATTAAATGTAAACAAACCCAAGACCACGTATGACAGTGGAGTATAATCAGGGAATTTGGCAGTTGTAAGTTTTAGTTATTACCTTGTGTTTTAAGATGACTATGTAATTTTAGGTTTATAGTTTAATTTTAATAATATCAGTGTTTAACAACTGGCTTACCAAATTCTTTGCCAAAATTTAACAATTAGGTCTTGTAACAGGCTGGCCTTAAAAACCCAGTGACTATTTCCAGTCAAGCTCGAAACCTGACCTTGGCTTCAGAATTAAATTAAGTTACACTGAAAATCAAATTGGAATGTCTTAGCGTATTCCTCCCACCCCCAAGAGAAACTGCTTTGTCAAACAAATCTATTTCCCTCCTTTTCCACCTACAGCTGATGCTGTTAGGTCAGCAGTGTCAGAAAACATAAGCATCTTTACTTTGTTGAACTGGAAAGTTGGGAATAAATTCAGGTGTTGTGTAAGGAAATGACCCTTGGGGACAGAAACACACTCATGCCTCATCCTGCTGTTGGGAGCCGTGGCTGCCCTGCCCAGCTCCCCACATTTCATGAACCCCCACATTCCTTCTGTGACTCTCCCTTCCCCATCAGGTGGGTTCCTTGCTCCCTATCTTTGGCAGTCTGTTCCCAGGCCACCCTTGCCTTTGTTCTAGGGAGATTCAGTTCATCCCTGGACGAGAAAGTGGGACGTGAAACTAGGAAGACCCTGGTGGCCGTGGCTTCTACTGGACCTGAACGGACACAACAGAAAAGAGACGGAAGAAGAGAGTCCCAGAGGGATTCAAGTCTGTCTTAGATTCTTGGGCCTTTTTGACAAATTCTTCTTTTTCTGACTTAGGGCAATTTGAGTTGAGTTTCTGTAGCATGGTTTAAGGATAAGGATTTTGAGTTCCAGAGAAATTAAGAAATTTCCAGACTCATAGAGTTACAGATGGCAAGAGAGGAGGGCAACAGTGTCCTCTTCCTGGGCTCGGTGCTCCAGGTCCCAGTGCCCCTGATGGCCTGATGAGGGGCACGCTGAGAGTAGGGGGGAGAACTGGGGTTTAGTCTAAGGCCCCAAACACTGATTTCTGGAATGAGAGGAGAGCCGTACTGTGGTTTAAGTCCTTGCAACTTCTACAAAGTACCATCTGAAGTACCATTCGTACATGTGTGTCTTAGTGCAAGCTGCTATAGATAAAGTGGCTTATAAACAACAGAGAAGTTTATTCTTCCCAGTTCTAGAGGCTGGAAGATCTGAACTCAGGGCACCAGCATGGTCAAGATCTGCCAGGCTGCAGAGCTCTTCCAGGGAGAGAGGAGGCCAGTGCTCTCACCTTGGTGCTAATCCCAGGCAGGAGGCCTCCACCCGTCCTGATTACGTCCCCAAGGCCTCTGCCCTTAGGGCTGTCCTGTGGGACAGCAAGTAAGTTTCCAGCATATGAAATTTGAGAGGGGGCACAAGGATGCAGTCCTGCTGGGTGTGGTAGCTCAAGTCTGTAATCTCAGCATTTGGGAGGCTGAGACAGGAGTTCAAGGCCAGCCCGGACTCCATAGAGAGACCCTGTCTCAAAAACCAAACAAACCAAACCAAACCAAAAACATTAGTCCTCAACCCTTCTTCCCTTTGTTTTCTGTCTTTGCTGTCTTCTTTTTCTGTTCTTTCTGTTGCTTCCTTTCTTCTCTCTCTGTTTCTAATATAAACACACACATGTATAATTCCTGTCATCTTTCCTCCATATATATTCATATATGAGCACTAATATTTTTTCTGAATGAAAATTACAGAATGTACATAATGGGGTGAAGCTAGTTTTATTTTTAAAAGCGAATATTCAAAGGCAAAGACAAAAGGAAGCACATAAAACGAAGAGTACGTGATGCATTATGAACGATTTTATTTCATGATTTTTGTCTGTTTTCACAAGTTTCACTGTTTTCAGATAGACTGATGTGGTTGCTGTCAGAACTCTGAGTATTTCAGCTTGCAGCACTCCTGGTTACCAGGGCTCTCAGTTTGTGCCCTGGAACAGTCTTCAGAATAGGGTGCACGTTGACTTGACATAACCCCTTGCACTCAAGGCTGAGGCAGGAAGCCTGGGGTCACTCGGTGGGTGGGCCTGGGTCCCCCTGAGATCAGCCAGGCTGTGGAGGCCGCTGCCAGCCTCATCTTTGCTCAGCTCAGTGTGGCGCTCTGGTCTCTTCCCCTCGGTGGAAAGTCATCCTTGCCGCTGGTGTGGGGCGTCACCTTTAGCACCCCGCATAATCTGTCTGTTCCAGAAGGGGTCCTTCCCCCAAGGCAGTCCCATGGGGGTTAGGGCTCCATGAGATCCCAGGGCGCACAATTCTGCCCGTATCACCCAGCATGTAAAACCAGAGTTAGAGCTGTCAAATTGATTCAAGATCAAACAAAGACAGGCCTGATACAGAATAAAATTTTCATGGGGCTTGTTTTACCTGGTAGTTATTTCTAACATCCTCACTGACCTGAGTGTCAGCGCTCACCCTAAATCAATATTCCCATTTGTACTCCCCATATCTGTGTCCAAATAGTTCCTCAGTTCCACTGTCCCTGTGGATGAGTATTAATAAAATATCTTGTGGTTTAAAACACGCATTTATCTTTGAGACTTTAAAAAATCATGTATTGATTTTATTTCTGAAACACAATCAACTGCACCCTTTTGAAAATGACTTGATTTATATACAGTATGGTGCATAAAAGTTCACGTTCAGGGGTTGGGGATACAGCCAAGTGGCACAGAGCCTGCTAGGCAAGCACGAGGTCCTGATTTCAATTCCTGATACAAAAAAAGATATATATATATATATATATATATATATATATATATATATTTATTTTTCTTTTTACCGGTACCAGGGATCGAACTCATAACCACCTGCTTGCAAGGCAGGTGCTTATGCCACTGAGCTAAATCCCCAGCCCCAAAAAGGTTTATATTTAAGTCATGGAAAGTCAGTTCTTGTCTTGGTATTTTTCTCTCATTGCTGAGATAAATACTGATGCCCAAAATGAAGGAAGGGAAAGTTTATTTAGCTTACAGCTTTGGAGGTTTGAGTCCTTATTCAGCTGGCTGTAAGGCAGGCTGGCGGCTGAGGGAAACCCTTCCTGGCACAGCTACAACAGACACCACATGTGACCAGAGCAAACGGGGAGGAGCAGCCTCCTTCCCTCCCTTAACACTGTATGCTGGCTCCGCCCCTGGATGGGCGTGGCACTCCCACCACCAATCCCAGCACTAGACATTGAACCAATCACAAACACTAGATTTAGCTGCCTCCATGACTGGGTGAAGCTTGGGGGGTCACCCGGGCACAAACCGTAACAGTCCTAAACACAAAAATGAATTTTAAAAATACTATTTGTTGAGTCCGTCACTAAGGAGGATGATATGTATATCTAGTTTCTTGCTTCAGGATAAATATATCTCCATAAATATATGCATACATAAAGCAGCCAAGTGGCAAGACATCCAGAAGTTGGATCCCATAACACCCATCAGATTTGCAGAGGATCACAGGCTTGGTGAGGTCTGAGCCAAACCTAGTGTGAGGATCAAGCAAGAACTGCCCACGTCCACTACTCCTGAGTTTCCTTACCTATAAAATCAAGAGAGGTAATGATTATTGTTGGAGTGATTCATAGGATGATCCGTATAGATAAGACATAGAATATGTTTCAGTCCTTTTCTATTATACTGATGTTTTTATTCCACAAATATTCATAGAGCACTAGCTACATCAGCCAAGGCTGAAGCATAGAGACAGACACATGAAATATGGATGCAGGGTGTGTGTGTACATATGGGTACATGTGTGTGTATGTGTATGTGTACGTGTGTGTTTATTGGAAGAAACTGACCTGAGCCATCCTGAGGGCTCCCTTGACCGGCCCAAGGTCCACAGGGTAGGCAGGGAGGAAGGATGGTGAGCAGGCTGGAGTCGCTTTGCAGGGACCAAAGCTGATATCCATGGGGATGGTGGGTGGAAAGGAAGATGCTGCGGGGCAGGAGCTGTCACACAGGCAGCTGCCGTTTAGTCTCCTAGCTAAGCGGCTCCTAGTGCGTCTCTTCAAGCCAGGCCTACTAAAGGGAACTCTCTTTTTCTCTTCTTTTTTTCTCCTTCCTTCCTCTGTCTGTCTCTGTCTCTCACTCTCTGTGCATATTAGGTAAGTTATTGATCGCTGAGCTGCCTGCTTAGCCTGACACCATTTGGAGTGATTTAATGTCAGCTGACTTAGCACTCTAATTTCATTGATGGACTCCCGCCTGAGCCCTCTGGATGAGTGCTTGGCTGAGTAGCCCAGAGCCCAGAGCAGGTACCTGACAATGTAGCTGTCCCTCCCTGCTGTCTTCCAGCTCCGTGCCGCCCAGCCTGCTCTGTCTGGAAACACAGTAGAAATACTGCTCTGGGGACTGCAGTTTAGCCAGCAAGGTTCAGCATCACAAAGCTGTCACATTGGAATTGTGCTGGCCGTGGTCTAAGTCCTTAAGATACATTAATTAATGGAACACACAAAATCATGCTCAAGATAGAGCTTATGTCTTATTGGAAAGGACAAAAATGAACACCTAAAATACCCTCTGAAAACTCAACACTAATTAAAACATCAGAATCTGGGGCTGGGGATTTAGCTCAGCGGCATAAGCGCCTGCCTTGCAAGCAGGCAGTCGTGAGTTTGCTCCCTAGTACGGATAAAAAGGAAAAAGACAAAACAAAAACAAAAACAAAAACATCAGAATCTGATGAGTTTTTGTTTGTCTGTTTTGGGTTGTTTGGTTTGGCTTTGCTGAGGCTGGGTCTTGCTGTGTAGTTTCAGCTGGCCTTGAACTCACGTAGCCTCAGCTGGCCATCAACTCTCAGTAGTCCTCCTGCCTCAGCCTCCCCAATTCTGGGACTACAGGTGTGTGCCACCAAGCCTGAGGTGTGGTAAGTTTTAAGAAGGAATAACAGTAGAGGGTCAGAGAGTAACTGGGAGATTGATTACTAAACCAGTCAGCAAGCACCTTTCATTTATTTATTTATTTATTTATTTATTGGTCTTTTTGAGACAGGGCTTCACTCTGCAGTTCAGGCCAGGCTTATGCTCACTATGTAGCCCAGGCTGGCTTCAAACTCTTCGTGATTCTCCTGTCTCAGCCTCCCAAGGGCTGGGAATTCCGGCATGTGCCACCACATGAGGCTAAGTTGTTAGTACTTTAGAAAGAAAAATGAGGGCTGGGGATTTAGCTCAGCGGCATAAGCGCCTGCCTTGCAAGCAGGCAGTCGTGAGTTTGATCCCCAGTACCGATAAAAAGGAAAAAAGAAAGAAAAATGAAACAAGGCTCACTTAATATGAACCAAGAACACAACATTACACATCTTTCTTTATTGATCTATTTGATCTTCTAGAAAGATGTTTAGAAATGTACATGCCATTTTCTATATTAGTAATATGCTTACGGTATCAATACAGGGCTATAATAATTGACTTGGGAAATTATCTATTAAAAGCAATTTTTATGCTTTTAGAAAGACATAACTGTCTTTTACTGGGCTTGAGGTTTTGTTCCTTTTTCCTAAGTACTTTCCACCCTCCCACTGCACACAATGGATGGTGTCCCTGAAGATAAAGCGGCGGTGTCCAGGGAGGAATCGACCCGGTAGCTCCCTGACAGCTACCCTTCCTGGGGAGGGCACCTCTGCTTGCATGGCTGCGTGAGTGTCGCCAGGCACCCACAGGAGCTATCACGGTGGCTGTGACCTTGGTGGGCACCCTGCTCTTACGGGACCACATCACTTGTGAGGTCAGTCCCTGAACCAAATGTCACCGTGCAACGGGTGACTGTGGCAACCAGCCAACACTTCTGTGACATCAGCATCACTACCAACAGTCAGAGATGAGCTTTGGGAAGGTGGAGGCAGAGCTGAGCAGTCGCAGGGAAAATCAGGACGCACCTCCAGGCCTCGCCAGGTACCCTCATGTGGCGTTCCTGGCACAGCCTGGTGGTCCAGAATTGGCCAGCGGAAAGTTATGAATGTGAGTACCAAAAGCAGTGTTTTGGGTTGCTCAAATAATATTTCTTGTAACTAAGCACAGAAGATATTATTTTTCTCCACGGGGAAAAACTTTTTGGCAAACACGAACCCTTCCTAAAGCATCCACAAAAGTATGAATTTTCTGTTGCTGAGAATTTTCATCAGCTTTGCAAATGGACCCGAATACTATTCAGCTGGGGACAAACTTGAAGTCTTCAGTGTTCAGAATGTGTTTTTTATTAAGGCTAGAACGCGTGAGCTGTGAGCAACAGAGAGTGGGGAGATCATACAGCTGTGACAGCAGCTGGGGAGCCCTGGCCCTCTGTGCAGAGGAGTGGGTGCTCTAGACGTGGCCGCCAAAGAGAGGTACAGAGCTAGAACCCCAGGACCCTGACCATAACCTCAGTCTGTGGCGCAGACAGAGGCAGAGAGAGAGAGACTGTGTGAATGCATGTAATATATTTCTAATTCCACTGCAAGGGAAATCCTCAGTTTGCTGCTCTCTATGAGATAAACTGCTTCAGACAGCTTGTTTATTTGCATTTAATTCTCTTTTGGTCTTTTCTACCTTTAGATTTCCTTAAGCGCCAAGGTATGTATCAGATGATTTCTTGCACAGGGAAAATAGTTGTTCCTTAAAGAATGAGTTGTCAAAGAAAAAAAAAAAAAACCCGGGAAAACGTTCACCAGTTCGAGAGAATGATCCACCCTCATTTTATTCTTATTTATTCTTTCCTTTTCTTTCTTTCTAACTTTTTATGTGAATAACCAGAATAATGTAGATGTCAGCTGGTAACAGAATTGACACAGATGAGCTGAGGGGTGTGGGTTGATAGAGCCCCTTCTAGGACGCCCCCGGACTCCACCCCAGGACCCTACCTGGAAACTGAAATGACAGTAACCAGAGTTTGCTATTATTTACTTTCTTGGGTTTCTTTGCGAGGAGAGAAGTGCATCACAGGAGTTAGCAGGGCACGTGGCAGCCCCACACGGAAAGAATGTGCCAGCCCTCCCCCTTTCTCAAGGGTGTGTGATGAGTACAATCTCTAAAGAAGAAAAATTGTCACCTGAGGTTGTCAAATGTAGTGGTCGCTGCGTTAGCAAACAAAGAATGTAGAAATCATAATCATCTGGGTGGCAGCTGCTTGTAATCCCAACGTTCAGGAGGCTGAGGCAAGAGGATTGCCATGAGTTCAAGGCCAGCCTCTACTATGTAGTGAATTCTGGGGCAGCCTGAACTATATAGTGAGAGCCTGTCGCAAAAAATCAAAGAAAAATACCCCCCAAAGTAAATAGACTTTTTAAAAACACGACATTTAAAATAGACCTATTTTGTAGAGAAAGTTTTGAAACTACGGCATTTAGGAATTATTGGGCATTGTGCTGCATGCCTGTAACTCCAGAATTTTGGAGGCTGAGGCAAGAGGATGGCCAAGAGTTTGAGGCCAGCCTGGGATACGCAGTTAGACTCCATTTCAATAAGCAAAGATTTTCACAGATGATTGCTTTTCTAAAAATTCCATCAATATTCTTTCTGCTTAGGTAGATATCGATTAATTAGTGCTGAGATTCATAATGGAGCCCTGGGACATTAGCGGGTACTCTACCACTGAGCTGCACATGCTCCCTGGTGAGACCACAGTCCTAAGGCAGCCAGGGCGGGCATGTGGGACGGGGTCGCCCATCTGACCAGCTGCTCCCAGGATCTAACTCAGAACCAAGCTGAGTATGGAAACCCTTTGAGTTTACTTTATCCACAAAATAAAGATCTGCCCTGGCAGATTGCTAAAGTCATGCTTCTTAGTTTATGATTCTACGAAATTTTTTTGATTTCCTTTTATCATATGGGATATGGAAAGTTTGAGACATTTAGGATAAGAAGCTCAGGGAATAAGAACCAGGGAGTTACAAATGGATGTTGACCAAAGATCACGTTGTCGTCACGCAGATTCTCACTGAGAGTGAGGTAAAACCAGATCGAGTGTCACTGTGCACACGTGTGAAGTGTTATTTTATTTTATTTAATACAGGGTTGTGATAGCCCTAACAAAATGAGTTTTCAAGCAGTATTGCTTTCCCTAAGGGAGAAAAAATAAACACTGGCCTTTGTCGGAGCAGGAAGTGTGGGCAGAGTTCTCAACTTTCAGGATGATTTGACTTTATATAAAGAGTCTTTCCAGATACACCCTGAAGCTGTTTGAATTCCTTCCCTAAAGCATTTTCTGTGGTCCTGGGCCTTTGTCCTGAGCTACTTCCCTAGCCCTGTTTTATTATTTCGAAGCAGGATCTCACTAAATTGCTGAATTACAAAGCAAGCCTGAACCTGAACTTTCGATTCTCCTGCCTCAGCTTTCCAGTGTGAGGTCAGGAAGCGTGACCCGCTGGCCTGGCTGGGAGCTAGTGAAGAAGAAACTGTCACAAATCCATGCTTGTGGTTGCATCTGCTTCTGTGTAGCTGAGAATAAAAACTGAGGGGAAGAAAGGAGAGGGTGGGCAGGGCGTGGGTGGGGAGCAGCACCCTGGGCTCAGAGCTGTTTCCGGAAGAAGTCAGATTAACCTGTTTCCATGAGGGGCCTAGGTTGTGGGTGTGTTGCTACTGTCTGAATGTCTGTGTCTCCCCAGATTCATAGGTTGAAACTCTAAACCTAACTAACTTAGACCTTCACAGAAACTAATCCTAACTTCCAACATAAATGGTGTCTTTTGTTCTCTGTTGCTGTATCAAAATACCAGAGATCAGGTAGTTTATTAACAACAGAAGTTTGAAGCTGGTCATGGTTGTGCATGCTGGCAACTCTGGTAACTCAGGAGGCTGAAGTAGGAGGATTGTAAGCCTGGAGCCAGCTTGAGCAACAGAGCAGGACAGAGCACACACAGACCTGCTCAGGTCTTCCGGCTTCTTGTAACACCGCCTGCCCCGTCATGGGCCTCCCCCTGCTAACCCATCCAACCCTAATCCCCTCCCACATCCCTAGCCTCCAAGCCATGGATTTAGGAATTTAAGGTTTACATTTTCAGTGTGTGAACTCTGGGGGACACATCCCAACCCCAGTAGGTGGCCGTTGCTGGGTGGAAAGGCCTTATGGACAGCATCAGCAGACGGGGTCTCTGAGTAGGCTTGGTGTCCCTGGGAAAGAAGCCCAGGCAGACACATGTCACACTACTGTGTGAAGACACAGCACCAAGGGGCCATCTGTGGACCAGAAAGGGGGTCTTCCTCAGAGAAGAAGCCTGTGGGTGCCTTGATTTGGGGCTCCCAGCCACCAGCCTTGTGACATGCCAGGGTCCTTAGCTTATAGGTTATCTCAAGTCTGGCACTGTATCCTAGCAAACAAATGGACCTTTGACGGCATCCATAAGTGAAGGTCTCACACCCGAGCTGTGGCTTTCCGGAGAGCCCCTGGAGGAGTCGCCCCAGTGCGGTGAGACATATCAGGTGGACCGTGTGCTGTGTGACCCATGTTACAAAAGCAGAAAAGCTGGACACAGATGCCCAGGAGGACACAGATGATCAGAGAAAGCCATTTCTGGAGAGACCTGAGAGACTGTTTCCTCACAGCCTGCAAAAGAAATCCATCCCATGGACATTTGCTTTTGATTGTCTAACATGCAGAACGTGAGATAGTAAGTTTGTTTGGTTTCAGCTGCTCAGTTTGTTCAGTTTATTACTGCAGCTCTTAGCAAACTAACAGGGCACCTGACCTAAACACACGCGAGGCTTCAACCGGGAGGCAATCCTCCTGCCTCAGCCTTCGAAATGCTGAGATTATAGGCAGGTGCCTGGTGTTGATTACCTCCCTAGCACTGGGTGTTAACAGTGCTTGCATCTTAGCGCTACACCGTACTGATTTGACTAAGACATCAGCCTCATACTGGCGTTTTGCTAAAGCATAATTAAAGAATTCACGCTGTGGGACGTGTTCTGACTGGGATCTTACATTTGCATTGTCCCAGTACCAAGAATAGGCTTCCCAGTGGGCTTGCTTTTTAAAATTTCATTCCGTGATAGGCCAATTCCTAAGACTTCAGTGTACTATCAAGCAAGGGTAAATTTTTATTTTATTTTTAAAAACTTTCATTAGCACATATTTGTGGTACATAATAATTACATTCATTATGGAATTGGTACATGTATGTATACAACACATGTCCATTCCTTTTTCCCCCACCCCTTTAGCCCTATTTTTTAAAAATTGTTTTTCTTTTCTTTATTCTTTTCTTTTTTTGCCAGCATCAGATTTAGTTTTTTAAAAGCCTTTATCAAGGTAACCACTAACAGCTAACTAACAGGCCAAAAACCATATAAAACCCATAAAATAATTATACTAAAACAAGGTACGCTTTTAAATACATTTGCCCAGTGGGATTACAATGTTTTTCTCTTTTTTGTCCTATTAAAGGACAAATATTAAAAAAATGATCAGAGATATTTAGCTGTTATTTTTGCTGATTACATAAATATTTTTATGGTTAAGAAAAACTGGGGTGGGGAAATAAGACTTAATGGCTTAATGATTCAAGGGTTTAATTAGAAATGAATAAGTACCAGAGAGTCATTGTACAGCGTGGTGATCGCAGTGAATAATCGTGCATTGTACACTTGGTCACTGCTGAGAGACGACATTGTAAGTGATCCGACGCCACATGTTAAGTGTATGAAATGACGGATTGTTAATTACCTCCACTTAATAATTTTACATGCACTCCAGGTCTAAATGTCACACTGTATGCCATAACTATGTATCATTTGAGCTGGACATGGTGGCTTATGCCTGTAATATCTACCTATTCGGGAGGTTGAGGCAAGAAGATCTCAGGTTGAAGCCCGTCTGGGCAATACCGTGAGAGTTCATCTTAAAAAAAATAAACATTTTTCTTTGCCCATTATACCTTTGTAAAGCTGATAAGAAAGAGTAACAGCTGATGAAATCTTGTTGAAGCTCTTCTCTGTGAACTGATAATAAATGACCTGCTTTCTATTGAGACAGTGATGTAATAGTGATGTCTTTTTGAAACACAGCATGGCGAACTGATAGCTCACTTACCTGAAATCGTAGGCTAGGACGTCAGCCACGAAGATCGCTTTCTCTGTCTCTTTTTTGCGGTACTGGGGATTGAACCCAGGTTCTTGCACATGCTAGGCAAGAGCTCTACCACTAAACTATATCTCTACACCCTGAACTTCAAATTTCTATTTAGTTTTGATGGTGTGGGAAGCTGAACCCAGGATCTTGGCACTGAGCTGCACCCCGGCCCATTTTGCTTTTTGTTTTGAGTCAGAGTCATACTCAGTTGCTAAATTACTCAGGCTGGACTTGCATTTGTGATCCTCTTGCGTGTTTCTCGCAGAAGGCTGAGATTACAGACCTGTGTCACCACGCCTGGCCTCTGACCCTTTCATTTCTTGTTTTTTGACAGGATCTTTCTAAGATGTCCAGGCTGACCCTAGACTGAGTTTTCTCCTGTCTCAGCCTCCTAAGGAGCTGGGATCACAGGTGGGCACTGCTATGTCCAGCCTGCGTAAAGAAGTCCCAGCATTCAGAAGAATAGACAAGTACCTGGGAATCAAAAACTACAAAATGCTATGTTGGAGTCATTTAGTAACAGGGAAAGCTGTTCCACCCAGATCTGTCTTGAGATCTTTTCTACAGTAGAATTTTCAATAACTAACTCTTGAAAACAGCTCTACATCATTTAAAAAAAATTATTGTGATCAATAGGCCCTGTTGAAGGTAGTATAATATATTTGAGAATGATTTCCACCTGAAAAATTTCAAATATCAGATTTAGCAGAGCAAGTTAAGTCACATAATAAACTTTGTACTCCGAGGTAGAGTTCTTATTAATATCCCAAGTAAAATATTTGATTTGTTTAAATGGCTGCCTTCCTGATTACACTTAATTTATTCAACTTTAGTAAATGAAGCATTTATTCCAATGGTTACTGATAAATTAAGAAAGAATAATTAAGTGCATATAATGGTTTTGTTTATTTAGGCAGCATGAACCCCATTTTATAGCCAGATGGGGAAGCCCTATCACATTAGGGTTCAGATACTTAAATATTTATAGGAACTCAAAACACAAGGAAGAATCAAGAGGCTATAAAGAGTGTGATGTGCTTCTTGGCAGTTCTGCAGAGCTCTTTCGTTTTCGTTAACAACCTATCAGCTGGTACATTGTTATTTAAATTATATTCAATAATCCAAAAATGCCAGTTTAGGGTTGAAAAATATTAAAGGCTCAGAACACACCAGGTGACGTCTTTCAGCTTTGTAATCGAATGAACATTTGTCATATTGAACAAAGAAACTGGCTAGCAAAATTTACACCGAGCTTTGAACACAAATCCCATGCTGTGTGGTGATTCCTCCACAGTATCTTTAAGTGTGATTTAGATAACAAGGCAGAGAGGGCTTACTTGTGACAGCACCGGTGGCAGAAGTCCTTACAAGTGCACAGATGCTCTACTTCCTTCACGGAACAACTGTTTTGCATGTTGTCCCTTATAAATACCAGGAGCAGGGAATCTGGCTTTGAAGGACAAAGTAAAATATTTTTCCAACATTGAGTGATTGCTGGTTGCCTTTTGCAATGCAGGGAACAGAAGGGAACCTGACACTAAATGTTTGATGTATGGCCATCACGTTTTCTGGAATTTTATTTGATTCTGCTTTTACACTGTGGGTATATTGAATTTGAATATAGTAATGAGTATGGAATGATACTGAGTGAGTAATGGCATGATAGAGACCTTTTTTGGATTTAGAAGGGTACGTGATTTAGGAATGTCATTGGGGTGTTAGTAAAATACCTCTGATTAATAAAATCCAATAAGATACTATTTATTATGTACGATAGTATAAGCAAAAGCTTTTAAAGACAAGCAGATTATACAGAAACCATTGTTCATTTTCTGTTAGTCCATTCTAAATACCCTGTAATGCTGTCATTCTCTTAAATGGTTTTACATTGTTTTGATATATTTAATGCTACAGTATACGAAGTTGTACTCAAGGATTTCAAGGAAAGAGACAATATGGTAACTACTTTTATGTCAGGATTATCTTGTGGTGAAACACTATTCTGCTTAACTGGTTATGTTTTGATCTGCGCTGTTTGGCTGTTATGCCCTCTTTTATCTCAATCTCCACTCCATTATTTACTTTTTTATTTTTATCCTTTTAATTAAGGGAAAAATAAATAAAAATAGCAGGATATATTATAGTAACCCACTTTGACTTTCCATTACCTTGATTTAAAGCCCTGTACTACTCTCACCATCTTGTTTTTGACTGATGTTCCCCTATTCTGTTTTGCTGGATAGTACCAGGTTCGAAAGTTTAGGCATCAGCTGTGAAGATAATGAGATTCATTATAACGCCCATTCTCGTTGACTTTTATCTACTCTTGAAGACCTGCAATGTCTCTAATGTTTTGCTTTTGTCGGTTTTGTTCTTTACTGTTTTGTTCAATTTTATTATAACTGATGATATAGGCAATTCTATTAGAGATAGCGGGAGGCATTATGGTAACCATTGTTGATCACCTTGTATTATGTTTTTACATTATCTGTTATGTCCACCCTTTTGATTTGACCGACTCTGTTCTGTTATGTCACATTTGGTTTTACTCTCTTCCAAAAAAGTAATAAGAATCGTGGGAGCAATAAAACCCAAAATGTGTGATAGTCATTGTACAAAAGAGAGGAAAGAAAGTGCTCTAAATGATATAACTGCATGTATATATAAGTGTATAAGATAGATAATGATATCACTGAGTTTTGTTGGATCATTGAACAGAACTGTTTGCAGTCTCACTGTTGGAATGTCCACTTTACAAGCTTTAATTTTGTGACTTGAACAATTATTTCTAAGATGACAATATGTAATCCATTAACTAGTGATTTCCTACTGTTTATTTTTTTCTGTAAATCTGTATAACTTGTACCCTTTCTCTGTTTTTTTTTTCTCCTTAAATAAAATTAAAAAAAAAAATACCTCTGATAGCAAATCGCACAGTTCTGGTTTTAGCCAATGAAAGCAAACACAGAAAGATGATAGAGCCTTGTACTTTCACGGTTTGCGGGACACAGACAGGACTGTCTTCAGCTGTTGACAGGAGCAAGGGACACCTGGAGTGGATCTTGTTGTTCTGGTTCTGTTTGCTTGCTCAGCCCAGCAGGACTTCAAGGTCATCTGTCCCATTAAAGAGAAAGAGCCACTAGGTGTGGCATAGGCTTCCTCCTGGCCATGTAACAAGGAGAGAAATTCTTTTGTAATTAGTTAATTTATCCTTTATCTGATTAATCTTCTTCAGGGATTAAGCCCAGACTCTCACCATGCCTGGCAGGTGCTGTGCAGGTCCCAGCTAAGTAAATTCTTAAGTGTGAAAACCAGAAGCCTTGGGTTGTTACATCATTTATCCCACTCTACAATGCCTAAGGCACACCTGTAATCCCTCCTACCCTGGAGGCTGAGGCAGCAGGATTGCAGATTTCAAGCTATCAGGGGCAATTTGGAGCTGCAAAATTAAGCAAAAGGGCTGGAGACATTGCCAGGTGTCACAGGCTTTGCCGAGCATGGGTGAAGTCCTGGGCCCCATGCCCGACACAGAGCGAGAGAGAAATCCCACTTATTTCTGTTCGCATCATCACAGTGGGCACTGCTGGTGCTGCTGGGAGTGGAATGAATCCCCGGGCTGCTTTACAGTCCTACCCCGCCTGCTCCCTTGGGTGTGCGAAATGTTAGCACTTTTCATTCAGTGACACCCTGAAATTAATTCCTCTGGTCCAAATGGATAGTTTCAGGTGTCAGTGACATTCTTCTAGTGACCCTGAATAACAGAGGAGGGCTATCTGTGCACACAGACCCCTGGCTTTTCTTCCTGATACTCAAATTCCCTCCTTCCCCCCTTTAATTATTTTGATGATCTAGTTATTAATTTAAGTATCAAGTTCTTTTAGAGCAGTGCAGATATTATTTGCATTTCTGAAGCAACACAAAGCATAGGATGTTTGTGAAGACGTCTGCTCTTCTTGTTTTATAAGGGTCAGGAAGCTTTTCCAGGGTCTTTCCACTCTGGGGCTTGAATTCAAGATTTATCTTCTGTTCTGGGCTCTTTTTGCTCGAGACACCATGAAGAAATTTAATGTGTCTCCTAAAAAATTTCTCATTTTACACACTCTCTTTAAATAAATGTCATCGTTAGATTTAAAGGGTACCCAAAATAGCCCCATGATGCATCTAGTTGGGTTAATATGGCGTTTTCTAATTCAGCCAAGATGATCCTACTTTTTAAAATTATGCTGCTATTTTTATCAAGTTGAGCGCTGGAATAATTGATATGATTATGTGCATAAGTAGCTTGAAGGAACGTCGCAGATGGACAGTTCAAAGTAGTAGCAAATTCCTTGGCCTACATATGTTTTCCAAGAGTGGCTGCTAATTCGGTGACACATCTGTAGGAGAGAGAACGGCGATAATCAGGACTCCCTGCCAGTGAGGAGTGGAGATTCAGAGACTGGCAAAGAGAGTTTTAGGAGATATGATGATCTGAATTATCCTCCTTTCTGATTTCAAAATACAGGCATAGGTTCTGCTGCCAGGGGAGAAATCAATAATCTTTTGTGGATAGCAAATTCGTATCTTTGCAATCAGGACCAAAAAATGCTCTTCCCAGTAATCAGCAGCTTTAATTTGCACTGGAAAGCTAATTTTAGTTCTTCGAGCAATATAACTACTGTATTCTGCTCAAGTCAGCCTGGTGCAGCTTTACTAATGCTGACAATTTGTAGAGCTTTGCTTCAACACAGTGGAACTTAGCAGCAGAGAATCTTACTTTCTGATGGGGGGAGGGAAAGCAACTTGGGAGAAAAATTAATTTAGAAAAACAGTAAAACATTTTAAATGCAGCGAAATGGCAATAGATTTTGGTGTCTGAAGTATTTAGCTATGTAAGTTGTGAGTCATTTTTATTACTGTCATATATTAACCGTGCCCATAGCTCCATAATTTTAGATAATTGAAAATTTCCTATTGATCGTCTTGGCACACATTCTAACTTTCTTGATGAACTTTAAAGTAAAGGGATGGATGGCACTAGATTGGAGAACAATTAAAACTGATTTTATTGCTATAGTTTAGGACTGCATCTGATTTTCTGTATACATTCGTATTATTAGATGTATCAGTAGTAAACTATCATGACTCCATGTAGATTTACACATGCAAGACACATGCAGTATAAAAACTCACGTTGTTCTGCTTGAGATAGTTTTAGGTGACAGTGTGGCTTGACCTCTAAAACATCCAATTCAAACCCGAATTAGTCAATAGCTGAATAACAGTATTTGATGATTTTCAAAGATCCATGTCTGCTTCCTCCTCTTCCTCTCTCTCCCATTTCTCTTCTTCCCCCCTCCTCCCTTCCTCTGCCCTCTCTCTCCTCTCCCCTCTGCCCCTTCTCTTGTTTCTTCTCCTTTGTAGCACACATTGAACCTGGGGACCCCCCCCCCCGTGCTAGGCTCACCCCGTCACTGAGCTCTCCTCCTCCCAATCCCTGTGGTCATTTTTAAGTTTCACACTAATGACCCAAGCATGCGCTTTCTCTCTACCTGCTAAGTGGGGATAAGCCCTCATTTCTTCCTTCAGCTACACTTAACTATTCCTGCCTTCTTTCTTGCCTATCAAAGCCCAAACGATAATCCAGACGTCACCATTCAGAGGGCCATCTCCATGAGAACTTTAAAACTCCGAATCAGTGTTAGGGTCTTTACTGAACCCAAGATCACTTAAACCATTTTATATAAGTCGATATTCTGCTGTATTACTTGCAAAACTTGATAGATTACTATTGTTATAAACTCTTTGCCAGCTTTTAGTTATTTTCTCATACTTGACTGTGTCTAGCAGAGTGTTTTGCATGTAAAAATTATTTAATAAAGACCCGCTGACCTGGTCCACAGTGACCTTCCTGCCAACTTCAAGATACAATACAAATTTTCTTACTGTCAGAAGCAAAGTCAGTCAACTGGCTTGTTGATCTTTCTGCTTCACAATGAGAAAAACACATTCTAAAACAGAATTGCTGAGATCACCTCAGTGCTTTGCTAAGAACTTTTAACAGTTACACATAGTAGACAGCATTTATTCAAACTTCTGTATTTCAGAGTTAGGGTTGGGTTACGGTTAGGGGTACAGGTCAGGGTTAGAGTTATGGGTAGGGCTCAGGGTTAGGGTTAGGGCTCAGGGTTGGGGTTAGGGTTAGAGTTAGGGTTGGGTTAGGGTTGGGGTTAGGGTTAGGGTTGGGTTAGGGTTGGGGTAGGGCTCAGGGTTAGGGTTAGGGCTCAGGGTTGGGGTTAGGGTTAGGGGTAGGGGTCAGGGTTAGGGTTATGGATATGACTCAGGGTTACGGTTAGGGTTTGGCTTATTGTTAATTGTTGGTGTTTTGAGTCTTTTATATACATGATCTAGTTTAGGTTTCAAAAGCATTTTGTGTGATGATATTGCCATACAATAAATCAAGACCTATGTTCACTTAACAAGTTTTTTAACGCTCCTCAGGGCCTTAGTGACAAAGACTCGCACTCAGGCATCTACTTCCTCATTCTGCTGTTCCTTTCTGTGCGCTTATGTCCAGTCAGACAGCAGGAAAATCTGAGTTTCAGGGTTCTCAGCGCATGGCTGAGCAACTGGGTTAATGTAACCCCTTCCTGCTTGCTTCCTCATTCAACATTATGCTTGTGTAATATATCTGCTGAGAGATATGTATAAGGCCTGTGGAAATATTAAACCTGGAACCTCAATTTAGCTTTTATGGAAATATGACTTAAAATTTTACTCTAAAATTTACAGAATTTTAAGAATTCATTTATATCATGATGAAAATTTACAAAGCTTTTTTCCCATGTATATTATCTTCCTGGTTTCTCAGAATCATTCAATTCACTGGACACAGAGGTTGGACTGCAGGTTTGGGTCACTCTACCATGCTATGGGTTAATCCTTTTGGTGCCGAGGGCTGATCGAGGGTTTCATTGTGTAGCTCTGGCTGGGCTTGAACTCACTGTATGGACCAGGCTGACCTCACCTTGCGGTGTTTCTCCTGCTTCAGTCTCTGAAGTGCTAGGAGTCTGGGATTCCAGGTGTTCACCACGACACCCATTTCAGAATTAAATCTGAAATATTACTTTTTCAGACCATCTCAATGTAGCTGGGTTCAATGGCTCACTCCCAGAATCCCAGCACTCAGGAGGGTCAGCCAAAGGATGACAAGTTTGAGTCCTAACTAAGCAATGAAGCAAAGTGAAAAGTAAAGGGGTCAGGAGGTAGCTCTGTGATAGAGCACTCTGAGGGTTAGTCTCCAGTACTGGAAACAAAACAGAACAGCACAGCTCTCAGAATATTCCAACATGTGTCATCTCACTGTGATTGTGCATTCACGAGAAGGCTCCATTAACGTCCCAGAAATATATGCTTCTAGTTTATTAACGACAGGAATAAGAGCAGCTTTGCCACTTTCAAGTAGGTGGTACATGTGAATTTTAATTCAAATCAAGACCCACTAAGAATGCTAAATGTTGCTGAGTGTGGTGGTACATACGTTGATCCCAGCACTTAGGAAGCTGAGGCAGGAGGATCATTGCGAGTTCCAGGCCAGCCTGGGCTACTAAGTGAGCCCAAGGCCAGCCTGAACTGCACAGGGACTCCCTGTCTCAAAAAGACAAGGGGAAAATAAAGAAAAGAAAAAGAAAAGCAGTGTCGAATGCCAAACTCACTGGAGAGCTGTGTTAGGCAAGGTCGGGACCAGGCCAGGAGACCAGCACACAGGGTCACCGGCATAGGCAGCACCTGCCATGTCCTTGCCCTGCTCTGAGCACTTTTCATGAGTCCTCCGGTTAAATCTTGCGAGGTGGTACTCATGCTGTCAGTGAGCATTTGCGAGGCACCCATGACCTCCAGCATGGGTGTGGATTCTTCTCAGTGCGCTTTGCTTTACCCAAATCTCTGCCCTGGCCTTGTGGACAGGAAGACGGGGTAAGGCTATGAGAGAAGGGACCTGGGACAAGGCCCTGTGGTCAGCAGACCTGAGTGGATGAAACGATATGCTAGCTGTTTTCACCCCTCCCTGGCTTCTTCCTTCCTTCCTTCCTTTCTTCCTTCCTTCCTTCCTTCCTTTCTGACACACTAGGCCAGCTCTCTGCCACTGAGCTCTCTCCTTAGCAAGCTTTTTTCTTTTTTTCCAAATTTTTCCTTTTTAAGCGTTGAGCTGGGGCTGGCGGTGCGTATCTGCAGTCTCAGCTATTTGTGAGACTGAAGCAGGAGGATTCCAAGTATTAAGCCAGCCTCATCTACATAGTAAGACCTTGCCTCAGAAAAAGGAAAGAAAAAAGGAAGAAAGAGAAAGAAAAGAAGGAAAGAAGGAAAAGAGAGAGAGTTCTTGTCTTGCTATTGTTGCCTAGGCTGGCCCTGAAATCCTGGGTTTAAGAGATTCTCCTGCCTCAGCCTCATAAATAGCTGCAACTGCAGGCATATTTCCCTACACCCCGCTGTAACTGTAGTGCCCATTCCAGAAATTTGTGGGGTGAGCGGCAACTATATCAAGAAAGAAGAGACGCCTCTCTTGCAACCTTACTCCTTACTCTTACCTGTTACCTGTGCCCTGTAGCTTCTGAGGTACGCAGTCCTCTTGGGAAGCGACTGTATCTGAATATCGTGAACAATTTCCTCCTCGAAGACATCAGCAGATGACTTGCCCGTTCCTAGGTGAACCGAGTGAACGATCAGAGTTAACCTGTCAGCGTTCACTCACACTGATGTGGGGCTATCCAGTGTCACTATGGAAGGAGCTGGGCTTGCCTGTCCGCCTGTTAGAGCTGAAGGTTGTGTGTTCGAAGCCCTGGTCATCAGTGTAAAGTTCCCAAGCATTTCTCTAAGAGCATATCTTCTCCGCTCCATCCTCTGTTTGTCTGATGAGAGAAAGTTGCAGGTGTACTGCTTGGGATGGGTAGGTAAGCAAAGGTCGGAGGAAGGCAGATTGCAAGTGAAAAGAAATCTTTCAGCGAACAAAACCTGGGGCTTCCCATCTGAGCACTTGACAAACAAATGGGCCCTTTCTCCCTGGTAGTAATGAGCTACTTTATCAAGCAAAGTAGATTAACTCTGGGTACCTTTGGCAGGTCTGTCTGCCCGCTCTCCTCCCTGGCCTGTGTCCGTTCTTCTAGGCTCTTTTTACCTTACAACAAAGAAAACTCTACACAGCAGTATTAATTTTGTTATTCTAAAGTACGGGTAAGTACTTTAATACTACATTCAAATAGCTGAATGTAGATGAAATTTTTGGTGCCTGTGATAAATTATATTCCTAACTCTAAAACAGCCTCTATTGTGGGCAGGTATGTCTGTTTTCTTTTTGGGGGGGCACATATTATATTATTGTTATTATTTTTATCTTATTTGGTTCTCCAGGCAGATATATTTTCCTCAAAGGATAGCAAGAAAATCAGGCTCATAGAGCATTTATAACTTGCTTAATGTCAGTAGTATCTCAAAAAGTAAATAGATTGCTTCGGTTTCTATTAAATTAAATTTTTTTTTTACAAAAAATGTACAAGAATATTTGTATTTATTTTAATACCATTTTATGCATTTAATATGTCAAGCATTATGTTAAGTAGTTCTAATGCATACTTATATTTTATTTTCATTATAATCTTAGGAAAGATTCACTATTTATTTATTTATTCTTGGTACTAAGGATCAAACTCAGGACCTCACTCTTGCCAGGCAGGTGCTGTGCCACTGAGTTATGTCCCTGAAAAACTCAGTATTATTTTAATTTTACATATCAGAAAATGATGACTAAATCCAGGGTAATTAATCAGTAACAGAGCTAAGTCAAATCTATGACAGTCTGATTTCCAAGTTGTATGAGATAAAATAAATTGTACCCCAAGTCTGGGGACCAAAGCCAGGGCTTGTACCTGGTGGGTGAGCACATGGGTACTGAGCTGTAACCCCAACTCCTGTACCCAACACATTCACTGGAACAAGGGGAGACCTTGACAAAGAACTGACTTAACGATGGGATTTTATAATTTTGAATTATTTTCATATTTACTGTTCTTCCCAAATTTATATTCAGGTTTATCTGAAAATTTTTATTTGGGATTCTTAAATACTTGTATTGTAGGATGGTTTTCCATCATTTAGGCTTTAAGAAAAAAACAACTTAGGTATTTAAGTGATTTTAGAAATCAACTAGTTAAATCCGATGAAGAAAATGAAACAGAAAGGTGAGATGTATCACACATTTGGTTTTGCTGCCCATGCTCATTTTGTGATCCCGAGGCTGTACTGTCTACAATTACTTTATCCCGTAGCCCGGCCCACAGTGCTAACAGTAATAATTACACATAATATTATATATGCATAAAATATATTGTTCTAATGGGTACTTACACAGAGCTTGTGATGTGTCACACAGTCTTTTGCGTGTTGTTTGCACGCTTGCCTCTCACAGTTCACACTACTGTTTAGAGGTGTAGCAGTAAGACCCACTTTTAGTAGCAAAGGAGTGGAATGTAGGGAGGTTAATACCCGAGGTCGTGCTGTGAGTAGACCAGTCCAGAGCTAAGGCTCCCAGTCGCCCTGCTGTCCCCACCTCTGCCTGCTCCTGTGCAAGGGCCCTGCATTCCCACCAGCACACTGACGCCTGCTCAGCCACCAGGCTCAGGCTGGCTGTCGATGAAGAGATCCCCCGCCACCTCGCCACCAGGGCTACGACTCTGAGGGCTTCACCTTGTCTCAGCAGTCCCTCTGTCACCTCCACGCTTTGCCACAGCCCGCAGCACCTTCCATCTCTACCAGCAGCTGGCGTTACCCTTCCTTCACGCAGGCTCTAGGACCACTCCAGCCAGCCCTGGCTTGCTTCCTTGTAGAAACCGATGCAGACCGGTTAACTTCTCTAACAGCTGCTTTCTCTATTCATTGTGGGTGAAGATCCTATTTTGTGTTGTTTTGTTTTGTTTGAAACGATCTCGATGTATAATTCAAGCTTTCCTAGAGCTTATTCTATAGGTCTGGCTGGCCTAGAACTTGTGGTGGTTCACCTGCCTCAGCCTCCTGAGTGCTGGGATTACAGGTGTGAACCACCACGCCTGGAAAAGAGCCCATTTTGTAGCACACACACATCACCACCACCATCATCAGCTTCCTCATCATCCAGGACATACAATGAACCAAGAGTGATGATTTTAAAGGAGGAGCTGGCCCTTTGGATTGCATTTATTATATTAATACAAAATTCATATATTTTCAATATAGTAGTAGAGATTGTTTTGACTTAACAACTTCTCTGGAAAATGGCCTCATGTTGGGTGGATCCAATTATGTCACACTACCAGATTAAAAGAGCTTCTTCAGCTGCCTCTCCTGTAGCTGAGTATCTTCCTCAGAATGAATCCTCTGTTAACCAGAGCCACATTGTTAATCTTTCTGCCAAACCTGATTAACGGAGCTCACTGATGAAGAATCTTGGCCTGCATTCAATGTATTAGTGATTTTTATAAAACTGGCAACCATGACTGTCATTTTTCTCAAATTATGTTTCTAAGTGAAAACCTCTGTGGAGACTCAAGAAAACAACTGTTCAGATGGTTCAGGAATCCAAGCTTATCTACTGAGCACATTTTCAAAGTAATTGCTGTTTTAATGTTGTATATTTAATGAAGGAAATAGTTTTGTGTCATTTCTGAATTCCTCAAAGAAAAAAAAAATCAGTTAAGTGGAAAGGAACGGGAAGCCGTGACTAGGGTGTTTCCTTCCTAGGACTGAGGAATCTTACCTCGGAAGCTGACGGTGATCTCCAGATGCTCAGGAGAAAGCTGAGGAAGGGAAGAGATAGATAGTAAAACCTGGCTTTCGGTTTCTGCATGGCCAGGATCGGCCTCCTCCTGGTGAGTCAGGCACGGTGCATGGTGCAGGAAGGAATGGGGGAACCTTGGGGTTCACCCTGATGAGACTTGGAGGCAGCTGATCAGGATGAAAGTTCTGGTGGTCAGCACTGAGAAACAGTGCTGGGCAAAAGCTCTCCATCCTGCTATCGTGAGCCATCAAGGCTCTGGCAGGAAAATCTACAGATTAGTGGCCAGGTGTTTGTCTTGATCATAAGGCAATCAAACTAATATAACATTTTGAGTTGAGTCACTTGTGTTGTTGGTGTACTCAACAGAGAGGGCTGCACGGTGCTGGCTCCATGTGTGGGAGCTAGACCAGCGCTGCCCAGGCCCTCTGTGATTGACCACTGCAAAACTCAGCATGAAATGGAGAGAGTGATTCTGTGGGGAAAACCCACTTTGCTGCGAAGGCCTGGGCGTCTCCAGTGTTCCTGTGCAGAGTGGGAGAGACCTCCCCACTGGAACGTGGAGAAACCGAAGTCCCATCAATTGCGCTACAGTTTGGCTGAGATAGAGATGAGTTAAGGGCTGGGGTTGTCCGGAGGCCAGGGCGACCTCCCAGTTCCTTCTGCTGTGACAAAGAAGAACTGACTCAACATGAAGTCTGACTCCCTCGGGCCGAATTTGTCTTGGAGATAATTCTACGGAACAGTTAGTGGAATTTTCCTTGGGAAACGGTCCAATTGATTTTGCTTTTAATTTGTTCCTCCCTGATACTCCTCTATAAGCCAACAGAAAGGAAGTCTCTAGACACATTAAAACTCCTTTCCTTCCAATCAGTTCTAAACAATTTTATAAATACTTTATTTGTACAAATGGTTGTTCATTAATTTAAGAGTTTGGTGTAAAAGATTCAGTGAATGTAGAAATGGAAAACTTCAAAGTATTGCGAGTGTTTCAACAAACCAGATAATACAACGGGCTTGTCACCAGCAGGGCTACACTAACCATTGCTCTAATGAGAGTGGGTGCTGGAGCTGTGTCACATGACAGGTGGTGACATCTCAGCCTTCCTAGTGCTGGGGTTACAGGTGTGCACCACTGCACCCAGCCTAGCTCTTTATATATTCTATATGTTAATCCTTTTGACCTATAAAGTTGAAGATTAAGATTTCAGTGTGTATTTATTTGGGCTTTTCGCTTGTTTATGAAGAGCTTTCCATATTGTCTTCCTAAAGGAAAGAAGGAGTAAGTAATTTCAAATTTGAGGGAGGTGAGAGAAAGCCAACTTCATGCCATACAGAATTCCATTTTTTGAGCAGATCAAACAGCAACGTGCAAAGTTCAACCTGTTACTGGAGTACTATCATGGAAAGAAGGGTGAAAACACACAGGAGTTCTGGAATGGATCTAGAGGAGTCTAATGTTTACCCTTAGCCATCTAGGGGAGAATTTTCCTGACCTTGCACTGTTGGTCCTGGTGGCTGTGCTGTTCTTTAGTGTGGGAGGTCGTCCTGTGGATCTTGGAGTGCTTGCGGAATTCCTGGACCCTGCTCGCTCGAGGCCAGCAGCAGTTCCTAGAGGTGACATCCAGGGTCTTCTGCATTGCCAAATGTCAGGGGCAGAAGTGGTGCAGAATTTCCCTGGGTGAAAATCAGTTCTCTGATGCTCTAGAAGGACCTGATGATGTGGAAATCTCTAACTAAAATAGCTTTTCATGGTCATTAGTGTCTTCTTTTGTGGTGCTGTATCTTCAAGTGGAAGAGAAGCCAATACATTGAGCACATGATGCTCAGACATTAAAGGACTCTATTTATAGTTGGTCAGTTGGCTCCAATGTGATGCAAAGACCCAGGTTCTTGTACTATAAAGGAACTAAAGACATCAGATGACACTGTCTGTCATTAACTTCATTGTTTTCCAAGTTATCTGGCAAAATAGACCCTTTAAAGCATTATGGTCACCATCTTTAACAACCCTCTACCCTTCTCATGAAGGCTTTTAAATCTTACTGCTACGGACCATGTAACACAATGAAAGAGGAGATGAGCCTGTGAGACCTGGAATGCCAGCACTGCATGAGGCTGAGGCAGGAGAATCACCAATTTGAGATTGGCAGTGTCTATACAGAAGTTCAAAGCAGCCCTGGATTATGTAGCAAAACCCTGACTCAAAAAACACAACAACAACAAAACAAATAAAAAGCCAAAAACAAGAAGCCCACCAAAAAAAAAAAAAAAAAAACTAAAATCAATAAAAACAATAGCAGCTGATGCAGTCCTGTAATCCCAGTACTTGGAAGGCTGAGGCAGGAGGATCGCTTGGGCTGCACAGTGAGTTTGAGGTCTGCCTGAACTACAAAAGAGGAGCCTGTCTCAAACAAAAAAGCAACAACAACCCAAGAAAGTAGTCTGGGCACTATAGCCGATCCTGTACAAAAATAAAACAAAAAGAATTGAGGTGTAACTCAGCAGAATAGTGCTTACCTATCATGCAGGATTCCCTGGGTGTCAGCTCCAGAAACACACACACACACACACACACACACACACACACACACACTGTGATGTTTACTTATTATAAAGTCAGTGATGCTAACAAAGTTGTTCTAGTAAACATTTGTATTCAAAGTCAAGAGTCAGGAAAGATAGCTTCAGGGTTAGATCAGTGTTAGTGTTCAGATTAGTTCTGTTTTTTAAATTTGAGAGTTTCTAGAAAATACATAATTCTTGCAGGTAGGGACCAAATTCAATGGTATGTATATTAATGAATAATCATTTACAAAAATTCAAATATCTACTTAGAAAAGTTAAGAAATGGCTTGAATTAATGATTGGCAAGTTCTTGTTTTGCATGAAATCTATTTCATGGTAGTGCAGATTTTTAAAAAATATTTTTCATGGAATGATAAAGGTATATGCTTTTTTTTTTTTTTCGCTTTTTATACATTTGAAAGTCTATCTAGCCTTAAAATGAAATTTGAACTAGGGGCTGGGGATTTAGCTCAGCGGCATAAGCGCCTGCCTTGCAAGCAGGCAGTCGTGAGTTCAATCCCTGGTACCGATAAAAAGGAAAAAGACCAAAAAAATAAAATAAAATAAAAAAAAAAAAGAAAAGAAATTTGAACTATTTATAGAATATTTAAATTACCTCTAAAAAATTCTGTGATTCTGGGAAAGACCATATGAAAGGCACAACCTATCTTTTCTTATCTTTCTCTCTCTTTTTTTTTGTTTTGCTCTTTTGTTTAGTGTTGTTTTGATTTTTTGAGATAGGGTCCTCTTACATAGTCTGGGAGGCCCTTGAGCTTCATGTGTAGGCCAGGCTAACCTTGAATTCATGCTCCTCCTGGCTCCTTTTTTCCCCTAATCATTTGACCAAATGATTATTAGGGACTTAGGCATCCACAGATTTGTATTTTGCGGGAGCCCTGCTCTCATCCCCGGCCCTGCACTGCGGGATGAGTCTATGCGTGAACACACAGCGCCACTCAGTCCCCTCCAGGACTGTGAACTCCAGTCCTTATTCTCAGGACTGTTTACAGCTTTCCCTTTTCAGTTTCTGCGACAGTGAGAAACCTGGCTTTTATTAGTGCAAATATAAATGGATCTCCTTTAAACAACTATAAGTCATCTCCCCGTTGTGTTTTATCCTACCTTTAGTGTCTCCAAGGGAAGGGAAGAAAAAGAAAGGGAAGAGAAGGAAGAAAGCTGAGTATTTCAATCTACAGGCTAACGTCCCTCAGCGCATGCCCCGCAGGTATCTCTGGAGGGATTTTCTGATCATTTTTACCTCTTTTTCAAAGTTTCTGTCCTTTAGATTTTGTGGTGGAAAATAGGTAATTTTCTGGAGCTGGGTAGAGAGTCATATTGAACAGTTTCCCTCAGCTAGTGATTTTCCTATTCTGCTTTCTTTTTCTTTTTAAAGACAGGGTCCCTCTCTAGTTCAGGCTGTCCTTGAACTCCACACAGTCCCTCTGAGTCACCCTCTGGAGTGCTGAGATGACAGGCATGCATCACCATGCCCAGATAGCTGCTATTTCTTGATCACGAGTTCAAGGTCACCTTTTCTCCTCTGTCCTGTCATTGCCGTTGTCGTATTCCAGCTGCTGTAATAGTCTCCGAAATGCCTTCGGTCTTGGCGTCTCCCACAGTCACCAGAGTAATCCCTTTAGCACGCAGGGCTGAGCGCAGGTCTCCAGGGCTCTGCCGTTTCTCAGAGGCTCGCTATTGCTCCAGACTCCTTTACGTGTCTTGTAAGGCCTTGTATAGCTCAGTAGATTCTTGTTTGTTCTCCAACTTCTCCCCTGATCACTCTCCTCACAGAGCTTCCTATGGCAGCTACCCCAGGGTCTTGCAAGCCTGAAAAGCAGCCAGGTGGCTTGGGAAGCAGACGTAAAAAGAATGGTTATTTATGCTGAGTGTTTCAGATTGGGGTCCTTTCTCATTGCTTGCTTAGCCTCTTGTGACTTCAATCACTACGGCCATGACCAAACCACTCAAAACTTAGTGACACAGAATGAGAACGATTGAGCCAGTGAGGATAGCTCTTCTGTGCTGGTCTGTGGAATCCGATTTTTAGACAGCTTCTAAAATACGTGGGATGGGATTGACGGTCGATAAGCAACAGGCAGGCACTCTAGCAAGGTGATCTCCATTTTATTCGCAGCTGGAGGGCAGAACATGTGTATTTCAGCAAACCGGGTACCAGTTGTTTGGCCTCAGAAGTCACAGCGTACTCTCTCTGTGCCGTCTTGGTTGAGGTAAGAGTCCAAGAAGGGGACAGGGTCCCTTTATTATTATTATTACTTGTGGCAGAAGTGGCGGTAGCAGCATTACTGGGCCCAGATATAAGCTGGGAAGTGGCTTTACCGCTAAGGTACGTCCACAGACACCTTTTCGTGTTTCAGTACTGGCAGATTTTGGAAATCAATGAAGGACTGACAAATGAGTAACTTTATTCTCAGACAATAAAGCCTTAAGCCGAGTGTTCCGTGCATTCCTGAATCTCAGGATCCTGGGAGGCTGAGGCAAGAGGATAGCCATGTTCAACCTAGCCTGGTTAATTAAAGACTAGTGAGACCTTGTCTCAGAATATAAAATTTTAAAAAGGGCCTGAGGATCTAGCTCAGTACAATGCTAGCATTTCCATCCTTAGTAATGAAAGAAAAAGAAAGAAAGAAAGAAAAGTCCTCAGAGCCTGAAAGTGGGATGGTCCTGTGTCCTGATGGCCCTGGCATATTGCTCATTTTTATCTGTTGTCACAACACAATTATTAATCCTGCAGCATTTTATTCCCAGGCGATTCCTAGTCTGCATAGCACGCTTGGAATCTACTCAGCGTCCCCTGGAGTCTCTGTTGTGTCGTGTCTGGTGCCCTCGCCTACCGCGAAGGGTGCTCACGGGGAGCACGGAAGCCGGAGAAACTCACCTCTTACCTAAGTGGTGGGGACCGTGGAGGGAAACACCCTTGAGACATTGCGGCAGGCAGCGGGCCAGCCTCTCCTGCTGAATCACTGGCAGGGTTTCCCCAAAGCCAGTTAATAAACAACTTCCCACTGACTCAGGGCCTGTGGGGCTTTCACTGGTCCGTGGTGACTGGGAAAAGTCACCTGGCTGGCTTTGTCTTATATTTTGAAAGCGGCTTTGGTCTGCTCACTGTATCACCTGTTAAGGGTCTTCTGGGGCACTGTCCTGTTGCAGGGGGTTTTAGGAGGCAGTGACCAGTGAGTGATCTGAGCTGTGTTCTGGGTGAGTTCGAAATAGAACAAAATCATATCAGGGCTGACATTATAAATCAGTTCATCTCTGCTTCTTGAACTTACCTAGAAAAACAGGTTTGAAAGGTACAGGAAATAAGTCTGTCAGGATTACCCATGAAAAGAGTTTGAAAGTCTGTGTCATCACCCTGGACAACCCTCACAGTCCCCGGTGCTGGGAAAAAAGCAGGGATCTGCTTGTCTTTTACCCGCTCTTCTTTGATTCTCAAGGCCACGTTGAAGTTGTGTTTTGTTCTGGAAAATCTCCTGGCCGCCACAGACGCGTTTGCTCTTCTTGACCACTGTTTCTCCCCCATAGGCAATTTTTAAAAAATCATTTATTTGGTAACTTGCCTGTAAGGAAAACAACCTTTAAAATGGCACTGATGCGATGTACCAGACAGACACCTTCCTGCATGTTTGCAAGAATCAACCTGTCTAACCCTTAGCGCAGTGAAGTGACATCACCTCCATTGTATAAGTAAGGACACACAGATAACAGGGACACACAGATAACATTGTATTTGTGCTACTGACATTGTACGGTCCCCTCCCACCTGGCCTGGAAGCTCCTCAAGAACTGGGAGCTTATGTCTTATCTCCTTGGCATCTTGGTTTCCGCCAGAAGGAACTCCAAGGAGCAACTCATTGGAGAGAGTCCCTAATTTTGCT
Organism: Cavia porcellus; assembly: GCF_034190915.1. Classification (NCBI taxonomy): domain Eukaryota; kingdom Metazoa; phylum Chordata; class Mammalia; order Rodentia; family Caviidae; genus Cavia; species Cavia porcellus. Next base: position 78,002,661 of record NW_026947490.1, read on the forward strand.
ACTGTTCTCATAAAGATAGAACCTTGAACCTGAGCACCTGTCACCAGGATTCAGGCCATCCTTCAGTCCTGGAAAATTTGAATCAGGAAAGACAGCACCTGTAAAGAGATAAAACAGCCAGTGTGTGGGATTTGCTGTTTTGAGAGCTCATCAGGGCTGCTTTTGAAACACAGGAAGCTTGCTCAGCATTTGTATAAAAGAGGAAGAAAGTGTTTAAAATGTGAGGCACGCTGTGAATATTTGAATATTCCCTGGGTGATTTCCTGCATTACATCTTTGAAAGTTTTCTGATGTTCATATATATTCCAGGGCTGAGTGGTATTTCCTGTGTCAGCCTGAAAGAAATGGGACTTGCCTGTTCACATACGGCATGGTAGCAGCCTCAGCTGCAGGGGTGGGACTCCCGGCTGGTGCGTGGAAGCATATTGGAAATTTGATTGTAAAATAAGCCACATACGCAGAAAAAGTATACGCATATGTAAACGTGTGAGTATCTTACCATGAATTTGCTAGCCTCAAGAATACTTCCTGCTCAAGTTTTTTAATTCTTGCCTTGAAGAGTTTAGTTTTTCAATCTTGAATGTTGAAGTTGTCAGATGTTACGTGTGAAGACACCACTCAAAGCAGAATCATGAAAATTACAGGTAGGAAATTTGGTCATTTCCCCCTCCTTTCCAATACAGGCTGTTTCCTTACAACACGAGCATACATTTTTCCTTTTGTTGTTTAAAATTATGAGTGATAAAGCCAGTGGTGTTTCCACAGAACAGCACAGGTCATGGTACAGGCAGATACAGATAATATAGATAGAGATAGATAGATAGATAGATAGATAGATAGATAGATAGATAATGTTTATTTTCACTAATCTTCATTCCAGAGTTCCTTGGACCACATAGTTTCATGTTCATCACGCTTTAGAAGAGAATTCTAAAGAAGAAATTCTCACATTAGAATTGTCTGTTGATAACCTCACTACTTTGAATTTAGTTGAATGAATTTTTTCCCAAAGTATTGAGAGCATTCTGGTTTCCTTCAAGGGTAACGTGTGTGTGTGTGTGTGTGTGTGTGTGTGTGTGTGTGTGTGTGTGTAATTGTTGCATGAAAAATAATGAGTATGTTAAATATTTCCCCTCATCTTCGACCTCTTGGCCCCTCTTAACTTTTTTGTATTAAGCTAGTTACTTCTTTCTAGATTTCTCACCACCAAAACAATAAGAAGATTCTCATATTTCCATCTTTTAACACAAAATACTCAACTGAACAATTTGGGGACCTGAAACCCCTCCATAGTTGAGAAATAGAGCATACAGATATAGACATAGATACAGATATTGATATAGATGCAGATATATAGATATTGTTATAGATTCACGCCTGCTTTATTTATCACATACTTATTGGAACGGGATAAGATTTTATGATCATGAAGATTTCATAAATGACCTGAAGAACTAGATGAGAAAACATTCACAGACATGTTTTAAGGTAGATGTGAAAAACACTAGGCTCTTTATTTTGGATGTCTACCAGACCTCTCATTTAAAGAAAAAGGAATCAAATAAGGGATCCAATCAACTTGCTCTCAGATTGTCCGGAATTTGTTCTCTGGTGATGTAATCCTGTATCCTTGTATTTTCTGGTCTTATCTTTCTCCATAACCTGGGCCTTACCAACCTACCATCTTCCAGAACCACTGACCTTCAGGCTTGCCTGTGCTTTCCTGGTCTCTCCACAGCCAGAGCTGCAGCCAGGGCCGGGCAGATAGCAGCGGCTTCGCTGGATCACGAAGAATGCAGAATGACTCATGTAGTTTAGACAAAACTTTGTAAGAGCAGTCACTTCTTAGTAGTTTACACCTTCAGTTAGGGTCAGGGTTAGGGTCAGGGTTAGGGTTGGGATTAGGGTTAGGTTAAGGTTAGGGTTAGATTAGGGCTAGGTTAGGGCTAGGGAGATGAGCTAAAGCCTCCCCTTTCTGTGGTGTAGGGAAGCAGGGTTTGCTCAGTCTTTAAACTGTCCAGGCTGGATTCCAGCTTTTAACCCTTCACTTCAACCCTCAGAATGCTGGGATTGCAGGAGGGTACCACCAAGACTGGCTCGAAGCCCTAGCTTTTGGGGGTCATTAACTGCTTGACAGTGACCTACAAGGATTGCAGACTGTCTTGGACGCACTCTCAAAACCCATGAGGCAGCTGAGTCTCTGGTATAAAAATGGGAGTTTTTCAATGGTTTAGACCTTGGACCAACATGAGACACTTTGGGTGGGAGGGTCACTTATGATTAGTGTTGTTTAGGGTTGGCACAGCACACAAAAAATAAAAAGCAGAATGACTTTGTGTTTTCAACTTACTTTATTATTGTTTCAAAATTCTTGTTATTTAGAAATTCTGAAGTCCTTTACAGAGGATCAATTACTTGTCCTGGAGGTGGACCTTGCCTGTTGCCCATGTTTGGTATATTGTGGTGGAAGACATTAATTTTGCTCTGAATATAATTTTAGAATAAAAACGCATGAAAAAAAAACCTTAAATGATGCAATTGTGTGAAACATAGGCACATTATAAAAATTCCAAACTAGAAAAAAGATTGGAGGCTGGGTGGAACCCCAACACTGGTAGGCCCTGTGAGCAGACTGAGGAGTAGACCCGGCAGAGAAGCAGGAGCCCCAGCAGTGGGCAAATGGAGGGGAGCACTCAGCCACAGTGCTGGCGGGGAGCTCGGTAGGGGCTGGGCCCTGGCCGGTGGGTGGGCTGTGCAGAATCAAGCCCATTTCTTAGGCTTGACTTCTCACCTCATTTCGAAACTTTCTACTTCTGGCAGGGTTAGCCATTCCTGCTTCCTGCTGTTCTCACTTGTCCTTCTGGGGTCCACTGCTCCGGCCAGGATGTATCGGGACAAAACTGTGAGGCTGGGCCGCTGCAGAGGGCCTGAGGTCCCTGGACTCTGCACCCTCCCTGGGCAGCAACCGGCAGGCCCTGACTTTCATCTGACTTTCTGCTCCTCTTGGGCTGTTTCAGTGGTGATCCGGATTTGGCAGGCAGAGCCTGTCTGTCCTTTGCAGGTGCTTCTCTACACTTCCTCTCTGAGCAGGAGGCTCGGGGTCACTCAGAAGCTCACTGCTGGGGGACAAGTGTTGGTCACCTGGCACATGTGCTCAGCAGCCTGCTGGGGGAAAGTCTCAATGGATGGATGCGAGTGCCCTGAAACTCTCCTAACCCCTGCTTCCCACTGGCTCCTCCACATCAGAACACGAAGAGGGCTACTGTCAAAAATCCAACCAGAAAATAACAAGTGTTGGAAAGGTCCTCCTGGATCTTCTCAGTAGGGATGCAAAATATTGTAGCCCTGGGCTGCTGATTAAGGCTCAGCAAAACAAAACAAAACAAAACAAAACAAAACAAAACAAAACAAAACAAAACCTGGTAGTCTCTGAAAAACAGTACAGGAATTCTTCAACCAATTAAAATAACCAGGTGTAGTGACACACCTGTAATCCCAGTGCTCAGGAGGCTGAGGCAGAAGACTTCAAGGTAAACCTGGACATATAGTAAGACCCTGTTTCAAGAAACAAAAAAATAAAATTTAAAAAAGTAAGATTAACACGTGATCTAGCAACTCTCTTTGAACGTAAACCTCAAAAGCACTGAGTGGTGTGTGGCAGAGATTTTCACAGCACAATGGTGTTCTTAGCACCATTAGTCACAGTAGCCAAGATCTGGAAGTAGACCAAAAGTCCATTGCCAGACGGGAGGCTGAGGCAGGAGAATCAAGAGTTTGAGGCCAGCCTGAGCAAGCCAGCAAGATCCTTTCTCAAGGAAAAAGAGGAAGAAATGAACCTGCTTCCAGGGATGTCACTATGGTAGAGTACATGAGGCTCTGATTCCAGCCCCAACATTCCCTTCTCCCCCCAAATAGAGCATCAGTATTGATTGCTACCTGCCGATTAATATAAACTAAAGGGCGATTTTATTTATTTGCTTGTTTGTTTATTGTGGTGCTGGAATCAAACGCAGAGGCACTTCACTGCTGAGCTAACCCCCAGCACAGTTTGTGTTTTATTCTGACCCAGGGTGTTATTAAGCAGTTCAGGCCGACGTCTTATGATCTTCCTGCCTTGGCCTCCTGTCGCTGGAATTACAGCCACGAAACACTGTGCCCAGCCAAAGGACAATTGTTGTTTTATTTTGTCTTAATTTTATTATTTTATTAGCATGTATTTGTCAAATATATTGACCACATTCATCACAGGGGACTTTTAGCTGGGCAGAGTACATCTTGATTCTCTTTTTTTCCTCCATTCCCCTCTTCCCCCATTTACAAAAGTTTTGCTTCCGTTTTTCCCTTCCACTTTCTTTTTCCCTTTTCTATTCCTTCCCTTCCCTTCCCTTCCCTTCCCTTCCCTTCCCTTCCCTTCCCTTCCCTTCCCTTTCTCTCTCTCCGGTTCCCCATTCCATTTGAACATGTTCTTCCCAGTATCCATTCTCCATTATGCTCTTTATTTACACTTTGAGCTTCTCAAACCAATATTGAAACTTAGGTATCCAATTGTGTTTACTTAAGACAATGGTCTTGAAGTGCATCCATCATCCTACAGATGACTGAAGTTGATTCTTCTTTAGGGCAGAGTGGTTTTCCACAAATAGCACACTTTTTTATGCTTTTGTCTGCTGATGGACATATAGGCTTTTTGTTGCAAGATTGAGCTATTATAAATTGTGTTGCTATAAACCTGGGTGTGCATATGTCACTGTGGTAAGATGTTTTAACTCTTCCAGGAAGATACCCAGAAAAGGAACAGTCAACTGAATCAAAAGGAACCTGTAGTTCCATTTCTTTGAGGAATCTCCATACTGATTTCCACAGTGGTTGCACCAGTCTGCACCCCCACCAGCAGTGGACAAGGGTTCCTTTTTCTCCACAGCCTCATCATATTTGTTATTGGTTGATTCTTGATGATACCCATTTTTTCTGGGCTGAGGTGGAATTTCACTGTGCTTTAATTTGCATCTCTCTAATGATCAGTGATGCTGGACATTTTCTCATATATTTATTTGCCGTTCATACTTCATTTTGGTTGCTTAGAACAGGGTCTCAGTGTATCATCCAGGATCGTTCTGAACTCACTGTAGCTCAGGCTGCTCTCGAACTTGCTGTCCCTCTGCCTTCACCTGCCGAGTGCTGGGTTCCAGGAATGTACCAACACACCCTGATTCTCAAGTTCTGAGGCTGTGCTTGGTGACAAGGGTGGAGATGGGGTTTAAACAGGATATGTATGGACAGTGACACCTTATTCTTTGCAGGTGGGAGCTGGAAACAGAAGAAAAAATCAGGGAGGGCAGAGGCCCCCTCTAATGAGTGGTGCACTCTGAGACCTACGCCCAGCTTTGGGCGCTCACCTGTACGGTGTCTACCTGCACCACAGTGTTGACCGCCTGTGGAGGCTTAGCCAAGGCTGCGTGATCTGGTCATTTTGGCAAAATGAAGTTGCTGACTCTAAACAAAATGACATGCCATAGGAAATAAAAACAGAGTTTTTAAGGACAAGAGGCCTTCCAAAGATGTGCTATTCATCTCTGGACATGTAGGTTACCAGGGCAGAGGCAGCGCAGGTTATTAGTGAAAAGAAAGCTATGATTACCTTGGAGACTGGCAGTATGGGGTAACCATAGCAATGCTTTGATTTAAGCCTTCTCTCTAGGGCGCACAGATGTAATAATTTCACAATAGGTAGGGAGGGGTTGGTGTGATTATCTCCCCTTTATAGAAGGAGAAACTGAGGCATGGGGAAATAATTTGGGGTGACTCACTGGCAAGGTTGAAAGCAAAAACAGGCTTCAGGATTCCTGGACCCAGGGCTTCTTGGCTGTAGATAATTCAACTTCTGTTCCGTGGATCCTAGCCAAGAAAGCCAAACACAGAAGTCTCAGGAAAAAACTAAAAGAATAGCAGCAGTTGGTTGCTCTCATGAGCTTCCTGATGGAAACCACAAGAGGTGGTCTGGGCAGGCAGGTACCCGGGGCTGAGATGATGGGTGGCTGAGGATGTCACAGGAGGCCAGCCTTTGCGACCATCACATCTCACTTTCTACATTTCATTTGGACAAGAAGGAAGAAGATTAGGATACCAGGGTGCTTGGTTCTGGTGGCTGGGAAGCCCAAGCCCCAGTCCTGTGTGTCCCGTATAATGGGCTTCTCTGTGCTTGGGGTCCACCCGGGCCCAGGGATGTGAGCTCCCACACGCAGATGTACCTTTTCAGAAATCTTCAGCTGGAGCAGTGGACTAAGAGTGGACAGCCCCATCCCAGAAACAAAGGTCAGACCTATTTCCATCTCTGAGTGAGGCTATTCCTCCCGGACAAGGGCCTCCTTGTCTCATTTCCTGCTAGTGTTTCAGCGATTCACAACCCTCCATCTCTTTCATCTGGGGAAGCAGAGACACATCCCCCCTTTCAGATTTGTTTGTGAGTTAAAATAGTTCCCACCCTCAGTCTTCTCCCAGAGTCTTTTGACAGCCAGCGAATTCTCCAGGCTGTGAGCCTGGAGGGCTCCCAGGGGAGACAGAGTCGGGCCAGGCCTGGAATGTGAACCCAGGGGGAGCTCCCAGAGTGCGGCCGGCCGGAAGTGGGGTGGCTGCTAGCTTGGCTGGTCCTCAGAGCCTGAGCCAGGAAGCCAGTGGGCTGAGTTTTGGAAGAGATGCCCGGCGTCCCACAGGGCTCAGCCTCTCGGTCACCACAGGGCCCCCCTTGCTAGCTCTGATGTGAGTGGGAGCACACAGCAATTTGGTCAGAGGCACCCCTTGTGGTGAATCTTCCGCACAGTTAGCAAGAAAGATGCACCTGAAGGGTCGCGACCACACAAGGGCTGGGCCTCAGTTCTTAAGGATGGGCCCTCTTGGATGACTGGGGGCTTGGGGTGTACCTCACCCGGACAGCTTAGTTCCCCAAAGTGAGTGATGCGTTTTAGAAGCCTGCATGCTGTTTTCACACAGGCAGGTTTAGGGTTTGCTAGTTCTTTTCTTTTCATAACTACATTTTTTCCCCAGTGCAAATTCCTCCAATCACTTTTTTCCTGATGGCATCTCCATGTGATAGGTTCGAAGAAGAGGCTGAGAATATAGCCCCACCTGCCCAGGAGACATCTGGCCCGCTACAGCCGGGGAGTCACATTTATTGAATCTGTACTTGTTACCAGGCACGGTGGAGATGCTCTACACGTACTATTTAATTTAATAAGAATCTATTCTGCATAAGAATCCTATGAGGTCATCTTTCAGGAGGCAAACAGGATTTCGGATATGAGGTAATTTTCTCTAAGTCCCATAATTACTTCGTGGTTAGAACTTGGACTCCATCTCGGATTTTCACAGCGCTGTACACAAGAAAACAGTCTTGCTGAAAACGAAAATTAATGGTTGAACTTCTACCTCAAATCAGTATTGTGGTGAAGAACGTACAACCACGTATTTTCTGAAAAATTTTTTTCTCTTTATCTCTCTCCTGCTTTATAAAGAAAAAATTCCCCGAAGTCAGTGAGAAACTTTGGTGAGTTGCCCTTTTCTGTTGTTTGTAAAAGGAAATGTGAACTTTGTAATCTGTCTACACGTTCTTGCCACTTCTCTAAATCAAAGAAAAAAAAAAACAGTCACCAAAATCTTACTTTAATGCTTGTTTTTATATTAAAAGGTCAAAAGCGAAGACCCTGCAGCGTGTCACAGGCAATGAGTTGGAAGAGAGAATGTGAGGAATTGTGGTCAGTCAGTTAGTCAATCAATTAATCAATCATGAGGCCATTTTGGCGGGGGGGAGAGGGAGGGAATTAACGTCTTGTTTCTGAGTTCTGCTTCCAATCTGATGTTTTCATAAGAAAGAGTGAAGCTGAAGACCGAGGGCCTTTGGTCTTGGATGTGTCCACATTGGCCCACGATGCTAGGCTGGGGATGCTGGCTGCCAGCCCCTCTCTTTAGCAAACAGGGGCACCCACACTGCACGTCTCTCTGCTGGGGGTCATGTCTGCACCTCAGAGCCAGGTAGAGAGTGAAGCTCCTTATGCACACTTTCAAGAAAAGCAAAAGTGGTCTGGCTGTACTCGTCTGGTAAAGGTATTTGGAAAGCTGAATTACTTACACACACCCTTATATTCGCTTGGTATGGACAGAGCAGCTTTGTGTGCGGCCACTTTAATGGACAGCTGTTCCTTGAGCTTTAACTGTGAGATTTACCCATCGCTGCTTATGGAAGAAGAGGCTTCTTGCCCCATGGGGGAGAGAAGGGCTCAGGTCTGAGGTTGGGTTTTCAGATCACTGCCAATGCTGGGGCTGCGGATGGCAGGTAGGGGCTGGCAGTCTGTGTGCCCACGATACTGGCATGGGACCTGTAAGAAGCCTTCCACGGCGTGGGCTCCCTCGGAGCACCTGGCCTGGGCTGTCGGGCAGGGTGTCTCCTAGCAGCTCTCTAGTGACTTCTGAGCAGCCAGGGCAGAGTGGCGCGGTATCCTCTATGGACATTTTCCCTTGTCAGAATTCTTTACATAGATATGACACCTATTCATATAGCACTTACGCTGCATCGAGAGGTCTATGGAATCTAGAAATGGTTCAAAGGACGGCGGGGGACGAGACCTCACAGGCTCCGAGGGCCCTGGGCACCCACATGTTGGGTAGGTATCCTGGGTATCCACAGGGCAGGCACTGACCCTTCCTGGACACCAACGGACAACTCTGTAAAAACGGTGGTGACGACTTATTCTTAGTTGTTTGAAATGGCCACACATGACTGACCTGGAAGGAGAAAAGTAAAAAAGAAATGAAGGAAGGAGGCAACAGAAGGTCATCTTTTGCCTCTGTTGGCAGGAACTGTAGCTCCTTAAATGGTTCTCAAGCGGGAGCAAACACTGAAACACAAAAGGCGAAGGACTCTGACAGGTCCGGCTAACACTGACCAGAAAAGTCCTGCCGCGGAATTACTTATGCGGTGCTCTTGCAGAGTCCCTCAGCTCCATACTTGGCCAGCTACTTGCTGAACTCACTCAATACTTTCAAGTAGTGACCCTCCCGTGTTATAGTGCACCGTAGTGACTCAAGGGAGCCAGGCACGGTGACACACATTTGCAATACCAGCACTCGAGAAGCTGAGGCAGGAGGACTGCATGCTCAAATCTTGGTTGAGAAGTTTAGCAAAACTCTGCCTCAAAATAAAACATAAAAAAAAAAAAAGGGCCGGGGATGTAGCTCAGTGTGAAGGCCTTTGGTTTTGTTTCTAGTTCTGGAGTAAAGGTGGAGTTGTTCGTGAAGCGAGGTAAAACTCAGATATCTGGCCAAGCTCCCCACATTTCAGCTCCATCCATCTCCGGGGGGACCTCGCTTACCTTCCAAACAACTTTCCAAGGGTGCATATGCTGTTGGTCTTGGGATCACAGCAAGCTAAGGTCAAACCTAAATACTTCTTCTCAGATAGCTCATTATGTCACAAATATGCAAGGAACAGACGTGCTTACTTATCTTAGTATTAGTCTATCTCATTTCAAGATGGATTTGAGTAATTTGCTTAAAGTCTACAAAATAGTTTAAATTTTAAAGTTTAAAAAATAAGGAATTCTGGGTAAAAAGTAAAGTTTATGTAGTAAAATAAAATCAAGTAGTACAAACGCTGGAAACTCATTGAATTTAAGATGAACTAAATGATAGAACTGGGCGTGGTCCAGCATAGCATTACTCACCTACATTCCCAGCAGCACCCAGGAGGCTGAGGCAGGAGGATCATGAGTTCGACCAAGGGCTACATGGTGAGACTCTGCCTCAAAATAAAGTATCAATACTTGAAAGAGTCAACTCTGCGAAGCAAATCCCACTTCTGAACTGCATGAATCTTAAGTAACATAACACTTAGCCACTCCAAAATGAAGTCAAAATAGAAGACTTGCCTGACCAATCCCAGGACGCCAACCACACATGAGATTCCACCCTGTCCTTCTTTCTGTTCGTAGACTGCTTTCAAACAGACCACAATGAAACAGAATAAGCAGTGATGTGCTGGGTTTGTTTAATAACAGGCACGTAGTTAAGATACTAACCTGAGAAAGGATGTCTTCAGAAATTCCTATCCACCCAGCAGCGCAAAGCCCAAAGCAGGAGGCAGTCTGAACACACAAAGTCAGTCTGGGGGAGCTTTGGTTCTCTGAATTGGCTCCCTGTTTAAACAGGGCTTCCAGGGCTCAGTGTCCTGGATATCTGATTGTTAATTTAGAAGCCAGAGAAGCCAGAACTTGGATTTTAAATGATGTCATGAATTCTAAATTTTGACAAGAAAGCTAATACAAAAATAAGACTATGTGAGTTAGAGAAAACACTTGTAGCTCAGACTCTATTTTGCTAATTTATAAATTCCAGGCCTTGGGACTAATTGAACCTGGTTGATTACGACCTCTTTGTCCTGTGGGCAGGTCTCCACTCAGGTAAGTAATAAGACCAGGGCTGAAACTATTTGTTGACTTCTATGCATTAGATTTTTCTTTAGCCCTGGCAGTTCTCAAAATGTAGCCCTAAATCATGAAGATCATCTGGGACTGGGTTCAAAATGAAAATTAGTCTGGCTTACCCTGGCCTTGAGGAATCAGAAATTTTAAGGAGACAGCCAGGCATTTTTGTGTTACCAAGCCCACTCCCATGACTGCAGAATGTCCGCTCAGAGTTAGAGACTCGCTGGTTTATGCATCAGGATCTTAATGCCGGCTCATCAAACCAGCAGACTACTGAGTGGGTGACACTGGGGTAAGTTCGTGACCAGTGTCCCTGAGCAAAGCCACATTCCACACGGTGCTGGAGTTATGACCTCCTGAATAGATACTGGGACATATCTCCTCTTAAAAACATGGAATTCCAAAGCCAGGGGTGGTGGTGCACACCTGTAATCCCAGAACTCGGGAGGCTGAGACAGGAGGATCAAAATTTCTAGTCCACTCTGGGCAATTTGGTGAGAACTTGTCTCAAAAACAAACAAACAAAACTGGGGGTGTATCTTAGAGGGAGAGCCCTGGGTTTAGTTCCCTGTACTTAAGTAAATTAGCAAATAAATAAAAAGAGGTACAATTCCACAATAGCTTGGAAACTCTCATCTGTGACATTTGTCAAAGAGCAGTGGTCATTCAGGGACCAGTGTTGGTGGTGACTCACTCTTTCTGGTGAACTGCCCACGATGTTTTAGAAGCTGTCAGTGAAACACATTTCCTCAGTTCCTGTCTCACTCACTAAAACTCTCCTCCCTTTTCAGAGGACCATTGTCACCTGAGCATAGATCGGGATCACCACATCTGTGCTTCTCACAGGGAAGTAGTTTGGTTATATAGATAAAAGTCAGGATACCCTTACAGGAAGATGTCCAATCTAAGTCTCAAATCAGTATGTTTTCCAATGCCTACAGATGTAGCAATGCCAACATTTCAAGTAGGATGCTATATTTTATCCATATGTTTTGACATCGCTGTTTTCTGTCTCTGTCTCTGTCTCTGTCTCTGTCTCTCTCTCCAGTACTGCAGATTGAAGACCCTAGGCTTTTAGTATTTTTTATTTTGAGAAAGTCTGTAAATTCCCCAGGCTGGTCTCAAACATTCCATCTTCCCGCCTGAAGTTCTCAGAGTGCTGGAATCACAGGCATGCACCACCAACATAGCTTTTTAACAGTATTTATTTAATTAGTTTTGAGACAAGCTCTCTTCCTGTAGCCTAGGCTGGCCTGGAACTCCCCATGCTCCTGCCTCTACCTGTTGAGTGCTGGGGTACAGGCGCACCTCTTCATGCCCAGTCTGACACCTTGAACATAGATGTGAGCGTGGGGGCAGAGTTAGCCCTGAAGAGGGGAGGCTCCAGGTCCCTGGTGTCTGTCCCTCTGAATGCTCCTGGACTGGCCGCATGTGAGCTCCTCCTCTGTCTGTAAAATGAGAGACGTGCGTGGATTGCTCTAACACATCCGGTGATATTAAAGGCTCAGTGCTCTGTGGGTTATGAGTCTCAGCTGAAGCTTCTTTAGCTGTTGGGCTCTCCGTGGATTGAGTATTCACATGCATTCCGTCTTGATCACATGCTCTGAGCCATTTATTGAACTTTATAGTAATACTTAAGCATTTATGGATCGCTTTTCATCTTCAAAGCACTGAATATATTTATGAATCCTTCCAGCAACACTTTGAGGTAGCTGCAAGTCCGTACTATTAATGGGGTGGAGCGAGAAGGGGAGGGACAGAGAGCGCTTCTGAGTGACTTAGACCTTCTTAAAGAGAAAGGGTGTTCTGGGGCCACACAATTGAAACATTATTTTCACGGCAGAGAGCATGTGGAAGGATCAGTGTTCAGCCTGATTCTCTGTGCAGCATTAGAGCTTGGCGTGCAAGCGACTGTTCCTTGCACAGCCTCAGAGTTTGCTGCAGCACCTGCTGGAGCTCCACTCCAGGAACTTCTCACACCCCTAAGAGGAAGGTATGTCCCTGTCGCCTGCCTCCTTGGAGGGCAGGAGCCACGTCAGTGCCATCATTCGTGGGTGATAATGCAAGTCCTTTCCTGTTTGAGGCATGCCTACCACCTACTGTTGGAAAGCCAAGGTTTCCTTTGGAAGAAGACAACACCCCATGATGCTCATGGTCTGCGCTGCTGGCTTGCTGGTTTGCAGTCTTAAGTGTTTCTGTCATTTCCTACAGAGCCAAACGTGTGCTGGACTTTGGGAAACTTGCTGGTGCATGAAAATTAAACTCTCAACAGGGTCTAGAATGAATCCAGAGTTTTTTCGTGGGGGGAGTATCAGGAATTGAACTCAGGACCTTGTGTTTATCAGGCAGGTCCTTATGCTGCTGAGCTAAATCATCAGGCCCAGAGTCCAAACAAGGAAGTGGTTTCTTAAAATTTAAGGTTTAGTTGAGAATGCATGGCTTGACACTGAAAGAAGGGTGAGGAGCATGGAGACACTGTGGCCTGTGGGGGGGGGGACAGAGCGGGATGGAGCCCAGCTCTGGGAGGTCAGGGAGGGGAAGACCCTCTTCCCAGCATTCTCTGGGGCCTAGGAGTGGGAGGGGTTGCACTGGGAGATGAGCATCCGCGGTGCCTGTGTGAATGATTCTCTTTTCCTAAATTAGGCCACTGTCATCAGAGCGCCACACATTTTATTTTTAAAATTAGCGCAGATTAGACTTTTTGCTATATGCTTCAACCAAAGCCTTTGTTCCTCTGTAAGTTCCTAACTCAGGGTAGTGCAGTTTTAGAGGTGTACCACGGAATCATAGAAAACTGTGAAGGTGTCTTAAGCGATACAGTAATTATGGCTAATGTGCTCTGTTCTGATCAAACAAAAAGAGACATCCTGAAGCTGGCTCATGTCAGTTTAATGGGCTGGCTGCACAAATCCAGCTGTGTCTGACTGTTTTCAAATTGTGCAATCTTCTCCAGGTATCAATTTTAAGGCCATTATGACAGCCTTGGCCACACTGTTGTAAAAACATGTATTTGGTCCAGGAAATATTTTAATGTTTTTTTTTTTTTGCTGTTTTTATTTTTTTCAGATAGGGTCTCTCTATGTAATCCATGGTGGCCTTAAACTTACTATATAGTTCAGGCTGGCCTCGAACTGGTGACAATCCTCCTGCCTCAGCCTCCCAAGTGCTGGGATTCCAGGTATGTGGCTCTAAGCCCAGCTTTTTAATGTTTTTTGTATCTAAGGCTTCACCAAATGCTATTTTTCTAGCGCACTAAACTTTGCTGTCAGACAGAAATCTGTGCAGAGGAGTTGGAGCAGCGGCCTCCTGTTTCTGGTCAAGCTGCTGCGCCGTGCAGACAGTTCCACAAGGTCGATGATGCCCCTGTGTGCTGCGTTTGCTTGTCTCCAGGACCGAGGACTGAACCCAGGCCCTTTGCACTGAATTACAGTCTTGGCACTTTTAAAATTTTGAAACAGCAGGGTTTTGTGAGATTTCTAAGTCGTACAGGCTGAGTTCAAATGGTGATCCTCCTGCCTCCGCTTCCTACCCAGAGTGTAGTACTCATCTTAGAAGCTTCTGAAATCGTGTTTTCAGGAGATTGAAAGTTTGAGAAAAACCCGGGCAATCTAGTGACAACCTGTCTCCAAATCAAAAAGGGCCAGAGATATACCTGCATGCAAAGGCCCTGGGTTCAACCCCTGATGCACACAAAAAAGAAAAAAGAAATTTGAAAATTTGGATGACTCTAGAGAATCTGAGGCTTATAATGTCCAAGATCATTAAGAACCTTAGTATTTTTTTTTAATCCAGGCATTGATAGAGCCAGAGACATTTTCTTGTCTTCATTAGTGCCTGGAAATCACTTGAAGTCACCTGAAGGCCTCTCTTACACAGTCTTGAAGGAAAGTTTGCAAATTTTTACTTTGCTCTTCTTATTTTTCATGACATTGCAGCTGTCCAGGTGGAAGTAATTTCTCTGTGGTTCGTAAATCTGGTCCTTGACAACTTACTATATTCTGCTTTGTATCAGGATTAACTGTCTCCCTGTCTTACTTGCCATGGTAAGCTCTTTGGGGCAAGCACTACATTCTACAAATCTTTCTATGTGTCTTTGTGCCTATAACTCTGTCTTGCATCACATAGAGGCTCATTTTATACGACCCGTTTGTTTATTCTATTTGTTGGCTTATTCAGTCAACATTGATGGCCCCCAACCACATAGTCCTCCTTCACCACATAGCCTCCTCCTGTGAGGTATCTGGACAGTAATCCTAACCAGAAGGAATCTCTGCCCAGGAGTACAAACTATGGTTTGCAACAGATCCATAATGATTTCTAAAGAAACTCAGCACCATCCTCATCCTCTCTGGCCACACGTGAAGCAACACATTTGGAAACAGATTATCTAACCACTAAGGCTTTTGTCACAACATTAAATGCCAAATATTATCTCTTGGTAGGAAATGTATCGGAACACCAAAGTTCAAATTTCTCCGTTCCCAAGTTCTTCTCGCACATTTAAGAGGCTGCTTCTAGCATCCAGGACTGATGTGTGTCCAGTGCCTTTGCACATCTTCACTGGAATTTGGCTGGATATTGCTGCGAGACACGGTGTTGGTGTAGCTCACTCCATCTCTGTAGAGTAAACTTTACAAAGGAAAAAGAAGGAAGATGTCTACTTGGATTAATGTTAAGCAGACTTTGAAAAACTAAACAAACCTGCCTTCCTAATTCAGCCCTTAAACCACTTCTTTTTTCCTATGAATATGTTAAATATGAGGGGTGTGGTGGTACATGCTTGTAATCTATCTATTTTGTACACTTGAGGATAGAAAGTTTGAGGCCAGACTGGGCTACTTAACAAGACCTTGCATCCAAATAAGAAATAAAAAGGACCGAGCAGGTAGCTTAGGGGTAGAGCACTTATCTAGCTGCTCAAGGCCCTAGGTTCAGTCCTCCAGAACTACAAACTAAATTAATTTTTTAAAATGAATAAATTAAAACAAATTAAAAATGGTACTACCATCCCATGCTCCACACATTAGAAAGGATAGAAGGTATTCAGAAAAAATTTTCCTATTCCTGCTTCCCCCATCTGTCTCTTTTTTCTTTTTGCTGTGCTGGGGATTGAATCTAGTTCCTGTGTACTGAGCCACACAGCTCCCTATTTATTTTATTTAGATTTGTTATGGCTTGTATCTAGAGGTCCCCAAGCTCACACACTCATAGTGTGGGACTTCTGAGAGGTGGTCTGATCATGGGTGATTCTAGGATTAAGGGTGTGTGGAAACTCAATTGGTTTAGTGTAATTCTGAATGTGGGTGATGGGGGCCCCATGCTGGGTGTGGGAAGCCCCCTTCCCCCCTCTCAGAAGGCTGGGGTCAAAGGGGAAGGAGGCTTTTTGCTGCTGCTGCTGCTGCTGCTGCCGCCCGCCTCCTGCCTGCGCTGCCCTGGACTATTTCTCCTCTGTGATGCCCTCTGCTGTGTCGCCCTGCCTCAGAGCCGGCTGACCATGGACTGGAACCTCCACGTACTGTGTGAGGCAGAATAAACCTTTCCTTTTTCAATGTGTGGATGTCAGAGATTTTGCCCCAACAACCAAAAAGCAACTAAGATATCCTAGATTAAAAATAGTATTTCAATGTGATTTTATTTTGTACTTCTGTTATGATGACTGAGGTCGGTCTCTCCTTGTATATCTCGGAATCATTTATAGTTCGACGCTTCGCCCATTTCAGGTTGCTGTTACTTATAGTATCAATTTTTATGAGCTTGTTATAAACCAGGAAAAGGCACTTTACAATTTATACTTTGCTTTGCTAACTTGTCATTTGTGTTTCAGAAATGTTTTAAGTGTTAAACTTATCAAATATTTTTGTAGTTTCTAAATTCTGAGTTTATAAGGTATCATGATTCCTCTTATGTCTCCTTTTAAACATTCTATTATTTCATTCTTCATATTTAAATCTTTGATCACTTTGGAATTTATCTTGGTGTGTGGTAACGTTTAGATTACTAAATTATCTTCAGATATAATCAGGTAAACCAGACAAAGCTTTCCTATGGTTTGGAATAAACATTTATCTATTAATTAAGTGGTATGTGAGTTATGAATATTCAACCCAATTTCTTCATTTTATATTATTTGTGCATCTTCCAACTTCCCAAACCCCAAATTCTAACTTTGAATTGATGAAGAGGAGTAACTCCCTAGCAGACAGAATAGTTACTCACTGTTAGGCTAATTCAGCCCAGACTGAGTGCTGGATATGAAGGGCTCAGTATTAAGCTTTTCTTTCATTTTCGATCTTTTTTATTGCTTATACAGACTAATGGGCTTTCCTTTGACAGAGTCACGCTTGCACACAACAGGCTTTGATCTTTTTCACTCATCGCCTTTCTTGCCTCACCCTCAGAATTCAGGATTTGTGTGTGTGTGTGTGTGTGTGTGTGTGTGTGTGTGTGTGTGTGTGTATGTGTGTGTGTGTGTGTTGTGTTGTGTTGGTATTGGAGATTGAACCCCTTACACATGCTAGGCAAGTGTGATACAGTTGCACTTCAGCCTCACCCACCTTAATTTCTACTTTGAGACAGGGTCTTTCTGAGTTGCTCAGGCTGGTTTTGAGCTCACCATCCTCCTCCTCAGCTTCCTGACTAGCAGGGATCATATGCATGCACCACCATGTCTATACTCCTCAGGATTGAGTTAGTCTGTTACAGTGGAAAGACCCAGCACCACCTAGGAGTTAATACAGAGCACACATCGAACTGGACATAGAAAAATTTACGGCTTGTAGTAGAAAGGAGGTATACAGGTCAAAGGAAAGCGTAGTCAGATAGAGGTTCTAATTTTGAGTAATGGGAGAAACCAGTAAAGAAATAATTTTTAAAATAAACTTGGAAGGAAATGGGTGAAAGAGGAAGAGAAGCAGGAATGAAGTGTTTTAGGAGTGAAAAGTGAGTTCCAGGGTTAGGGATTTAGCTCAGCGGCACAAGCACCTGCCCGGCAAGCACAAGGTTGTGCGTTTGATCACTGGTACCAAAAAAACAAAAACAAAAACAAAAACAAAAACCAAAAACCAAAGTGAGTTCCTGGACAGACTTCTCCTGGACGGGATACAAAACAGGTGTGGGATGTTGACAGCATTTGCCATCACATTTGAAAGGCTACTTAGGAAGACCAAGTGTGAAAGAGTCTACATGAGCCCAAGATAAGAACACCCCCCCACTCCCCGGAGCTGTCGAACAGTCATCTCACCCAAGATAACAGGCACTTGAAAAGGGCTGGGCCAACAAGAGCCATGAAAAAGAGCAGCCCTAGCACAATCTCCAGCCCATCCCACCTGGTGCATGCTGGGAAAAGCAGAGCATGGCGCTGAGGACCACGGGAGTGAGAGGCCCCTGGGTTTTTAGTGGCCTGTAGACAAGGGTAACTAAGGAAAAACTAACTGGGTACACATTTCCTTGTGAAGTAGATTGCTTGTGGGGGTGTACTGAAGGTCACAGTAATACATACCGTGCAGAGATTCACACTAGTCACTGAAGGAACTCTGAGAATAAGGTTAAAAAATTGAACTGAATCTCAAAAGACCTCAAAATTATAATTTTGAGGAGGAGGGTTTAAGGCAGTATCTTGCTGTCCCAGACTGGCCTTGAAACTGCTCCGTGGCCCAAGCTGGCCCGGAACTTTCCATCCTCCTGTTGCAGCTTTCTCTGGTGCTGGGATTACAGGTATGTGTCCCTCCACCTGGCCTGTAATTCTTGTGCCATTCAGCCACCTAAGAGTGCAAATTTAAATCTGTGTCCTAAGTTAATCAGGGTTTGTCTCGTAATGAAAACTACTTAAAATCTCAGTTCTTTACAGTGAGGAAGGACAAGCAGTTTGTTTTTCACTTTCTTGGCCTGGGAGAAGCTGAGTCAGATGCATGTTAGCCCCAAGGGTCCTCTGTGGGCCGTGTTGAAAGAGCCTCACTTCCAGCACAGCTGGTGGCAGAGCTGGGGGCCAGCAGACCGCATGATGATGGTGGAGACCTCTCACTGGCCATGGCAAATGCAGTGTCCCTGTGTTAGATCAACAGTGATTCCCCCACACCTCACCCTCATGCACTCTAGGTTGGGCTTTTGGGGTCACTGGGGTGCTATCCTCATCGGTGGGTTCATCTACTAATGAGTCAGAGGTGCATGATGGGCAGGGGCTGGCTGGATGTGGGTCAGAGGGAGGGAAGGTGACCTGCAAGTGTGTGTCTCACTCCTTGGCTCCTTCTTGCACTCCCAGCTGTCCCTCTGGCAGGCTCTGATACCTAGATACTTCTGCCCTGGTGCCGGATGCCCAGAGGATGCAATGGCAAAGCTAAGTCAAGCTCTTCTTTCTGCTGGGGATGCTGGGAACTGTGCCCAGGTGGTGAGGAAGGTGATGAAGAGTCCTGAAAAATGCCTACAGTTGCACAAAGCAGGAGCCAAGCTAGTGTCAGCTGGAAGGAGCACATCCTTCCCTCGGAAAGAGGCAACACTCATACTCGCTATGTGATGGGTGGAGTCACTTAACTTCCTTTCATAGGAAAGGGGAGTGAATATTGGAAAACAGTGATGCAATCTACCCCAGAGCCTCATTGTAATTTTATCATCGCTTTCTAAGTTGCAACACACAACTTTCCCTGATCTTCTGCCATTCAATGGGACTTAGATGATCTCCGTCACCCTTGCTGCCGGGAAAGTTCTGTGATTCTGGGAAATACTCATCTTGATTTGCTGTCGGAATGTGGTTAGAAAGAACAGTAGCATTCCGGATTGCAAGTACAGTACGGTACCCACAGGCAAGATCCCACTTTCTGTCTCGGTCCCGTCAGTGCTTGAGATAGGCTTAATCAACTACAGCTGATTGGAGTTAATCACTTTCTCTCCTCTTGCACAGATGGAGAGTGAAGAAGAGGACTAGAGCCCAAATTTGCTTGATTTTCCAATACACACAGTCTTGTGCATGTAGATACCTGTTCCCCAAATTTATTTGGCAACGTGATACTGTTAAAATTATGATATATTGAAGACACAGCAATTAGACCTCGTGAGAAAGCAGATAGGGTTAGATTAACTTCTGCCATAAAGGAAGTTAGGAGAAAATTAATTGCAATTAGAAGCTATCAAAATTTGACTCATATGCAAATACAAATTAACACTGGATAACATTCAGGGTGTGTACGCTGAAGTTGTAAAACACCTAACAGCGACCATTCAGTAAGATAATCAGTAAGATAAAGCTTTGCACAGGTGTTGGGTAGCAGACAATACACTGCAGTCCAAGTTCTTTCTGTAGTCTACATTATACCCTCTCTCCTCATGCCTATGTATTTATTTCTTTTGCGATATGAAACTGAACCCAGGACCCTCACAAAGAGTTGCATCTCCAGTGCTTTTTAGACATCTGAGTTTTGAAATAGGTCTTGCTATGTTGCTAGTTTAACCCTAGACTAAAGCTTGCAATCTTCTAGTGCAGTTCCCCAGGTGCTGGGTTTACAAGTGTGCACCAGCATCCTTGGCTTGCTGCACCCTTTTGCAAGGAGTGCTATCACCAAAGATAAAATTACCATATCTGTGTGTTTGGTTTTCTCTCCCACATCTTTTAAAGTAGTCTTAGAGGACCATCACTAATGCCAGAGTGTTTTGTTCTGCAGAATGGTCATTAAAACCTCAAAGCATATTACTGGAAGTTTTATTTTAAGCAATCAGCCAGTAATTGCTTAATTAAAATGAACAATTGTTTTCTTAAAAACTTAGCCTGCTAATTTTTGACACTTGTGTGGATAGTTCTATTTTCCAGCGTGGAAGGAGCACAGGGTGGGCTTCTGCATTGTCCCTTTCTTGTTTTTGACACATTCCCCTGGACACCTTTCTCCACATTAACATGCCTCCCGCTTTGGGCTCTGAGCTTGTTAGGGGAACCTTGACTGTCTCACAGCGTTGGTGTGAACTGAATTAAACTCTACCTACCTTGCAGGGCACGGTGGCACACACCTAGGATCCCAGCACCCAGGAGGCTGAGACAGGATGAACAGAGTTCCAAGCAGCCTGGGCTGTCAAGTGACACTTTATCTCAAAAATCAGAATCGAATAAAATGAAATGAGAGAAGAAAGACCGGTTTGGCGGGTTTTAGTACGCGGGGTGGTTGTGCAAGCATCACTATTATTTCACTCCAAACACTGCTGCCGCCCTTCTGGTGCCTCCCTCCCCTCCCCCAACCTGGCCACCACTTGCCCACAGCTCCTCTCTGTGGCAGGGCCATGGGAGGAGCCTCAGTTATCTCTCTCTCCCCACACAGGCACACACGCGTGCACACACCTATGCATATACACACACAACTTCTGTAGAAAGGAAGGTGTGGTTTTCAGGCCCCTGGGGGAGTATTCAACACAGCGCCCCTATATTGGAAGATCTTTGCTCTATTAAATAAGGAAAGCAAACTACACAGCTAAACAACACAAGAAAAAAATGAGAACGCATATACATAAAAAAATAATGTTTAGATGATTATTAAGGCCCGTGATATTCTTCTTCTCAGGCCCTTTAGTATAACCAGTTTTTCTCTAATGTGCCGATACTATATGCTTCATACAAGACCGTGATAGTTTATATTATGAACTTTCTGGTTTATGAAATCTAAACACAAATATGCTCTAAAATGAAATCACCCCTCTGCCAGCTATGCATAAGAGAAGTGGAGAGTCGTCACAATTACATACATAATTTAGAGTGGGGCTTTTACAGTAGAGACAGGAGTTTTTAATGTTTGGTCCTCCCCTTCGCTGGACTGACACAGTTATGGCCTTCATCATATTTATTTTCCTGTGTGTAGAGATCACATAAAGTCCTTGATTTATCCTGCTTGGTTTGGGATGCTGACTTCTCAAAAACAGTTTAAAAACCTCTCTGTACTTTGAGAAAATCATGACATATGGTTCATGGTTCGCTTCCCAGCTGTTTTCTGTTAACCTTGACTCTAGGAATTTTTCCCCCAAATAATTTATATATCTAGGCAGGATGCAAGCCAGCAGGGAGTTGTGCTTTGGATTCGAGGATGTCCAGGCACAGGGCTGGAAAAGACAGCGGGATTCCACCCTCACCCGAGAGACAAGATCTTTGCTCTGTGAAAGCTTTTCGTGCTTTTCAGTTGTTTCCTTGGCTCCCTGATTTCCCTTCTCTCCTTTCTCCCTTTATCTTTTACCAAGTTGCGCATTTGCTCTCTTCTCCTCCACTCAGAATGACCCCTGTTACTGGAAGAATCCTACATTTTAGGGCCAAGAGCAGCAACCTTCTAAAGTTGCAGGACTATAGAAGCAATTAAATAAAAACAGCAGGATCTTACCTGACGCCCAAGATGACTTTTAATGATGTTAAGTGCCCTACTTTTTCTAACGAGGGTGCTCGGTAAACCCCGCGCATGGTTTTCCCATACTTCCCTTGCAGACAGAGCCTGTGTCCAGCAGGACTGCGGTTGCTTGCCAGACCAAAGCCTTTCTCTGCAACAAAGCCTGCCATTGTGTCCCGTGCAGCCCCGCAGCTCCTTCCCAAAGGGCCTTTGAGAGCGTGTGCACACTTATTTCCATTCCCTGATGTGCCGGGCACAATGATAGCCAGAGAACCATGGTAACTTCCCTCACCCTGGCCTGTGAGGCTACTGTGTGGTGTTCTCTGAAAGCCGGACCTGGCAGCTGGACAGTGTGTGTGTGTGTGTGTGTGTGTGTGTGTGTGTGGTCAGGGGAGGGCACCTCTGCGCTTTTGTTGGAGGACGAGCCAGGAGTAAAGAGCTGAAGAAGTGAGGGGGTGTCACTGTGTCCCCTGACTCAGCTGTTCGGGGGCCTAATCCCAGCCACAACTGGACGTCTGCGGGCTTGCAGGAGGGCCCTGCTCCTGGCCGCCTTCCAGCTGTTTCCAAATGCTCTTGAGAAAGTTCCACAGGAGGTTTTTTTCTCATGCAACACCTGCTCTAACAATCCAATAACAACCTTTTTTCTTCTTTGTCACACTGTGCATCTGTTCTTTTGCTGACGTGGAAGCTCGCTGGACAATGAGATCCATTGCCCGCCCCATATGTGGCCGGCAGTAGCTGAGCTCTAAAGACCTTGGTGTGCTCTCGCTTTTGTCCAGGAAGGGACCCATGGGGAGATGCTGTCCTGAACGGCTGTGTAGGGTTGGACCGGTGATGCGCCCTACCTGTGTCACCTTGCTCCGTTTTGTGGTTGTGATGAGATGCAATTTGAATGACTGAGTGGAGGCAAAACCACTTTGTTTGCTGTTTTGTTTTCAACTTTCTCTACCCCAAAAGGGTGTGTGGAGAAGAGCTTTGAAGAAATCCTGCACTTTCTTCCCCCGTAGAGCAACTTTAACAAAGGGAGACCTTGATGAGGTGATATTTTTCCCACTTACATTCAGTATGTAATGAAAACAAAGAATAAATTCTTTTCTAGAGTCATTTTTTCCCTTTATACTAAGAACAATCTCCTGGGGATTATTGGAGGTGATGGGGACTTGTAGGGTGGGGAGGAGCATAGGGCTTGGCTCAGCCCTTAACACCGCCTCGAGTGATGCCTGGTGGTCGAATGTAAAGGTCACTGCTCAGAATGTTGTTGGACAGAAAGAGAAAACAAACTGGTCAATGGGTCCTAGGACTGGAGACCCCACTGCCCTGAAAAAGATGCTAGTAGTGGAGATGAGTAAGGTTCCTTTCCCACTGGGGAAATTTAAATGGATGGAATAGCTGGGCATGGTCATGCACTCCTATAATCCCAGCACCCTGGAAGCAGAGGCAGGAGGATCTCAAATTTTAGTTACCCTGGACAATTTAGTGACTGGGCAGTTCCTGTCTCAAGATAAGATCTGGAAAGATAGCTCAGTATGAAGGGCCTGGATTCAATCCCTAAAACTGTACCATCAAAATTGCATGCATAAAAAAATAGACAGGGTAAATTAACGCACACCAAAACATAGCTGGTTTACATGGTTTAAACTCTGTCTAAATTGGGAATGAATTTGGCTGGGACATTTGTTTCAAAGTAAATACAGAACCAAAAACAATTTTAAAAAATGTTTAAGGTAATAGTTTTGTGCTTAAATTCCATCCAAGAAATATAATCGAGTGCCTATTATAAACAAAGAGTTACGCTCTCGAATGCAGAGAATACAGGGTAAGTATAATCTTTCTGCCCTCCCACCCCCCGTAATACTATGAATTGAATCCCAGGCTTCCATCACACTGAGAAGTTCAGTTTCCTGAAGTGCTCATAGCTAAATTGGAAGCAGGAAAATAAAATAAGATTCCATCCTACACCTCTAGGACAGGAAGTAGCAAGAATATAAATATATATTTTTATTTTTTATTTTAAATTTTGCAGCGTTATGGGTCACACCAGGGTCTTGTGTTTGCTGTCTTCTTTGCTCTATAAGACATTGTCTTGCTGTGTAATCCAAGCTGGCCTCAGACTCAGGATCCTCCTGCCTCAGCTCTGTGACCACACCTGGTTAAAGGCTGTAGTTCTTAAAGAATAATCACTGCCAGACACAGTAAGGTAGTGTACATAGTAACCTCAGCGCTCCAAAGGCTGAGGCAGGAGGATCACCACAAGTTCGAGGCCAAACTAAGCTACTTGGTGAGTTCAAGGCCGGTTGAACGATATAGGGAGACTGCCTCCAAAAAGAAAGAAGAGAAAAGAAAAGAAAAAAAGAAGAGAAAAGAAAGGAAACAAACATTGAGGTGACCTTCATGTTGAGCCGCGCCCATGGTGGAGGAGGGCAGATATATTTCATGTTATTAGCTATTTCACACACTGCAGGTTAACAGCCCCTAACATTTTATTTCTATCAATTTTATTTTCTGCTCAGGGAAAACAGAAATAGTAAATAAGCAAATAGATCTATGTACGTGTGATGTTGCATGGCCACTGGAGATCTTTGCTCTGTGGGCTCTAGGATTTAGATTGGAAAGTGTCCCTTGCTGTGTGGGGCAGGTGGCTGAGGGGAAAGGACCACCGTGTGTTGGAGTTAGCCTGGGCTATGTAGTGCCATCCTGTCTTCAAAAAAATAGGCAAATTCCTTTTTAATGCCTGAATTTTATCTATACTAGTGCGGTCCAGCAGATACACGACGCAGGCCAAGTACACAGACCACATTATGGGACAGAAACTAATGAAATAATCTGCATAATATTCTCATTCTGCACGTCCAAAGTATTATGAATAAATATTGTTCTTAAAATGGGATTAAGAGGCATTAACATGGTATTCTTTTACAAAATATTTTTGTAGTAATTGTTTGCAAGTGACTGTGTATTTAATATTTAGGGATTTGTTGTTTGTTTTGTGTGGTAGTCGACCATGAACCTGGGTCCTTGCCAATGAACTACATACCAGACCTTTCAAAATCCCATTTTTAAAAAAAACTTTGAGATGGAACCTAAGTTGCTAAGTTGCCTAGGTTGGGCTTGAATTTACAACTTTCCTGTAGAGATTACTGGTGTATGCCACCATGCCTGGCTAGCCTGTATGTTTTATACTTACTCAAGTAAGTAGTCAATAAGCAAATCAGGGTAATATCTCTCATAGTGGGCATTAGATTTGAACACTTCACAGATTTGGGGCCAATTATTCATATATTTTTATACAAAAATAAAAGCAATGATACAGAATTTCAAAACAAAATAACAGGAGATTAAGGATGGTTAATATATTGCGTACTGGTATCATCAAAGTACTTGTTGAGATTTCAAGATATAAGCATGAAAACATGATCAAGCAATGAACACACAAACCAATCTTTTTGATGAACTAACAGAGATTAATAGTATCGTTATCTATCTCGTATATATATGCAAACTTTTCCTCTTTCTTTTTTTCCTTTCCCGCATCCCAATTGTTCTTTCCTTTTGAGCAATCTCTTTCCCTTTCACAATATCTATCATGTGTTTTGGATCTTATTTACTCTTTCAGTTTTTTACACTAAGGAGACAATACGATGTTTACACATGTGAGTCTGATTTCTTTCACTTATGAGTATAGTCTCAAGTTGCATCCATTAACCTATAAAAGTCTCCAGTTTATCTTTCTTTGTAGCTGAGTGGTACTCCATTGTATAAAAATACTATATCTTTTTTATCCATTTAGTGGTTGGTGGGTATTTGGGTTGTTTCCAAGATTTAGCCGTTACAAATTGTGTTGCTCACATATTGCTGCTGTATGTTTTCAGTTTTTCTAGCTAAATACCCAGGATAGAGATAGCTGGCTTGAATGGGACCTCTAATTGTAGTATTTTTAGGAATCAAGAACTACAAAAAAGACCCTCAACTCTTCTTGGGTCTGGAAACTCATACGAAAAGATGTGTTCCACAAAATTAGACACACAATGTTTGATAAAGACATAATGTTGCTTTACCCCATTAAAACTGTAGTTGATTGGATAATTACTGGAAAAATATCAGATGGAAAAATATTTTCCATTTTCACACTTTTCCTCCTTTGGCAAGATGTCTTTGAAAGCGGATGGAGAGAGTCTTATTTTGGGATTAATGTAGTGTGTGTGTGTGTGTGTGTGTGTGTGTGTGTGTGTGTGTTCTGTTTTCTCTGGAAGGTGGGTGGCCCTGTTGCTAAGTGTAGTGGCAGTTTTAATGCCATGGACATATTGATGGAATTCCTAGCCTAAGGACACAGCAGCTTTCTGACTATCGCCCTAGTGTGGAGAAATCAGTATAATTATCTGTGCCAAATAAAAGCTGTAGTCCTCTTCTGAATTATACTGGGATAGACTTCTTCTGAAAGAGACTACATGTTGCAACTATAATTATAATCTTAGCCATACAAAATTACTTGTGATCTCCTCACAGCGGTCCATGCTTGTAATCCCAAGCACTCTGAGGCTGAGGCAGGAGGATCGCTGGAAGGTCAAGGCTACTATGGTCTGTGTAGCAATGTTACCAAGCAGCTGAGAGTTCTTTTGCCTGATGGAAATCACGAATTGGCAAAGCATGGCTCTGCCTGTGGTCCCCATGCAGTGAGATGGCACTGGATGAGAATCTGGGGCACATTTACAGGAACCTTAGAACCCGTAATACCCAAGAAACATATCAGGGGCCAGCTAACAGGCCAGTTTTCATTTGCACAGAGCAGTCAGTGCAATGCACTGCAGGGAGCCTCCGACCTAACCCTTGTCTACAGAGCAGCTGCAGGCCTGGTCCAAGTGGGCACGAGGTTCTGGAAGCTGCAGCCACTGGGTGAGGGGTGGGGCTCTGCAAACAGACTGACAACTGCCACGTCACTGCGGGAAGTGGTGGGACTGAAAGAACCTTCTAGAAGGCTCCCTCTGGGGGTCGGGCTTCACCACCCCTCCTCCCTAATCACTCACCTTAGGGCCCAGCCCTCCTTCTTCAGAGAGGGTGCACAGTGCTGGTGGCCCAGCCGCACTCACGCGGGAGCCCCCTGGAGACGTCTGCCTAGAAGGGAGGAGGACACCAGGACACTGGATGTGAGGGCTGGGAAAGGAAATTGGGGGGGGGGTGCAGTGGCCCTTGGCCAAGCCTCCCCTCCCGCTGAGAGGGACAGCTGGAGGGTCAGGCTCCTCCTGCCAGTCTCAGCAAGGCCCAGTCGCACACAAACAAACATGCATCTGTGCGCAGGAATAAATCTGTTGGAGGTGCAGGAGATACGGAATGCTAGGAGGTAGTGAATTTACTCAGAAAAGAATGCTGAGCTCCAGGACCTGGGGAAGTGCGTGGCTTCCGTGGGGAGGAAAGCCACACATTGGAGAAGGTATTCAGAAAAGGAAACGCACCCTTGTTTGCCATTTTCCTGTGACACACCCCACCCTGGGACACACAGCCTCAGGAGAGCAGACAGGGACCGTGGTCACACAGCCTCCACCCACGGCAGAGTCACAACTGTGCATCTTCTCGGGGATGTTTGGTTGTTCGGTGATCATTTGTTGAAATATTTTCCTTGGTACTTCTGAATCAGCACGGCATTACCCTGTGCCTTTCTTGATAGTGTCTGTGAAGTGCCCAGGGTGATGGCCACCAAGCTGTAGCCTGAAGACTGGGTGGTCCCCAAGCGCTCTGTAATGCTTCCAAGGACTCACTGACCACCAGCTCCATGCTGGACCTGTCCAGCAATGCTGCTAGGGTCCTCCTGAGTGCTAGCTCTGGGCCACAATGTTTTTCTTCCTTTCTGCCTCAGCCTCCCTCCTAGCTCGGATGCCTGGCATGTGCTCCTGTGCTGACTGTTAAAATGTTGCTAACCACACAGATAGTAAGTGAACATATGATCATTGTGAGAGCCACGGTATCTGACCCTGGTGCCCAGAGCAGACCACTGCGATTCAAGGAGGGTGAGCATTTTGTTAGGTGCTGGACACTGGGTTTGATACTGTGCCAATGGTCTTGCAGCTTCTTGGCTTTCTTACGTGTTTCTCCTGGTAATAACCCTCACTTGTTTCATGGAGCCAAGGAGTTAATGCAAAAGGCATTTATATTTTACCTTATGTTTGTAGTGGCAAGCATGGAAGCCAAGCCCTTTCATACTCTACCACTGAACTAGAGCCCCCGAAGGGTCTTTATAAATTGTAAAGAGGTGTTTGTTAACACTGCCAACCATAATGTATTAATCAATTTGACATGTGGAGACTTCGGAGCCACTGTGGGGCTTTGGTAGCTCTCAGGTGCCGTGTCACCGACGTTTCAGGAGGAGAGGAAACACTTAAGATGACTGAGCAGAAGCCAGGCATGGTGGCGAGCACCTGTAGTCCCGGCACTTGGGAGGCTGCGGCTGAGGATACTCACAAGTTCAAGGCCAACCTGCGGGCTCCCCTGGCTCGCTCCATTCCCCATCGAATTAATTCCAGTTTTCTTATTCAGATTGCTATGCCGGGTTTTCCAGTCAGCTGCTAATTTAGCCCTGGTGATTTAACAGAGCAATAGCGATCCTGCCCTGAGATAAGGGAGACAGTGACTCTGCCCTGGGGGGTCCTGTGGGGGGTGTTTTGGGCTGGGGAACAGTTACTCTCAAGGTCTGCCACTGGCCACACCACCATGTTGTTCCCCTGCAGGAAAACCCAACTGGTTTTCAAAAGGCACAGGTGATCCTCTTAAACAAGACAGAACAAAATGCAAGCTACAGTATGGGGGATGTAAACAGAGATTCCTGCAAGGACACATTGGGGGACAGGTTTTTTCTTTTGCTTTATTTTGGAAGGCTTCAACAAAGATCTCCATTAAATGTAAAACCGCTTCCACTTTCTTTCATTCTGTGGATCCACCATTCCACAAGAAGACAAACAGCCCCTGAGAAGATGGTTTAAGTCAGCAGGGTCACTTGCAATACAATGTGAAAAAAAAAAAAATTGCCGGGTTTTGCTAATTCATTCTGCATTGCAAGTGAGGTCTTCTTCTTATTGTTTTGTGTGAGTCAAGGTCTTGTTAAGTCACTCAATTGCCCAGCTTGCCATATTTCCGCCTCAGCCTCCCAGAGTACCACAGTTACCAGATAAAAGTGCTACTCTTGCACTGGAGATGGGGGGGATGTATTGGCAACAAATGGGAGAATTTTCAAAGTAGCTTCATATACATAATTATAGTTTCTGCTACTTTCAAATACGTAATAACCTGGATAGAATTCATGCATTTTATAAGGTTTCCTGTGTTACAGCAAACTTGCTTGCTTGTTTTATTTTGAGCCAGGGTCTCATTACATGGTTCAGGTTGGCCTTTAACCCACTGAAGAGCCTGGACTCTCCTGAAGCTTTGATCACCCTGCCCGGCCTCTCCAGGGCTGAGATTACGGGCTGTGCCTCCAGGACCCATCCCTGCAGCAGAGTTTATTTATCCATTCAGAAAGAGTCTTGCTATGTAATCCAGGCTGGCCTGGAACTTTCTACGTAGTTCAGGTTGGCTGTGAACTCACAGTTCTCCTGTCTCAGCCTCCTGGGTGCTGGGATTATAGGTATATGCCATCACACTCAGCTCATGATAGATAATTTTTAAATGATGGAATTTCATCTCATTTCTCCTTAACTGGGCATCATGGTGGAGGACACCTGTAATTCCTGCATTCAAGAGGCTGAGGCAGGAGGATCACCAAGAGTTTGAGGCTAGTCTGGACTACATAGCGAGACTGTCTCAAAAAAAAAACAAGAAGAAAAAAATAATTATTCTTATTTCGCCTCTCTTTAGTTACTCCTTCATGTTTCTAGCCACATGTGTGCCACTCTATATCTTTTTTAAAATTTTTATTTTTAAGAGGATAAGACAGAATAAAACCAATCACAACAGCCCAGTGTAAGAGATATAGGACTTCAAGACATTAAAAAATAAACAATAGTTAGCCTACTGCCTTTTGATATCTTCAAAATAGCTGCGGATAACTTCAGATAGTAAAAATCCAACAGAACAGAATAGAATACAAACAATAAAAACAGAACTATAAATGCAGTAAAGGACTTCAAAACAAGCCAATAGTGAATCCAAAGTTGCTACTGTAATGTATCTTGCTATCTTTGAAATAGCTGCTCCTGCCTTGGATTTAACATAATCAAAAGAAAGGAGGATAAAACCCAACCTAACAAAATAGTGGAAATGATGTAGGGCTTCAAAACAAGACCATAGGGAATCAAAAACGGTTGCAACCCTCAGAAGGAGATTCCCCCTAGATGTCACACTGCGTACTGCTATGCTCTAAACTTATGATCAGACCGCTGGCCCTACACCGGCAATGTTAGTGTAATACCAAAGCACCACAGGCATCCAATTGTGTTTCATCTCCACAGCTATCATCACAGCCTGTGTTTCTCAGGGTCAGCCGGTCACTTACGTTGGGGTGGGGGAGATTGCTACTCCCAGTTTGCTAGCCCAGCGTGGGAAGGCGCTGGGGTCTGGCTCTTCCCAGTCTAGCTGGAGCCCGAACATGGTGCTGGTTCCCAGACTGGGCCTGCTTCCTGGAGCGGCTTTGCTCTCTCTCCCCTCTGTCTGAGAGTGGCTCTGATTCTCTGGGAGAGGCTGGGGTCTGGCTGTTGTCACTACTTTATGTCTGAAGACACCTATGAGCTCACAAATTACCAGCGGGCTGGGAACATCTACGTGGTTGAGGTGATGGGGATTTGAAGACAGCTTGGGTCAGTCCAAGCCTCCTCAGTCGCCAGCTACTCTGGCCATTGGTGTAGCCTTCTTTATCTTAATTAAAATACAAGCGTGGGATTTGGTAATTTCTAATGATTTCATAGCTTCCCAATTCTAGCTGACCTACTGTTTCAGAGGCTGCTTTATTGAAATGACTGTCAACTGCTGAACACTTACATGGACTCCTAGAGCCCTCTTTTTCCAATCAGGTTTCCAGGAATTCCTAATGGAAATGGACTAACGCTATCCGGGTGCAGTTGCAAGGCTTCCTTTGCTACTTTGCCTGTTCTGATGAGTTCCTCTGCCTCCTTTGAAGCTATGTCTATTGTTTTTGCTGCCATGGAATAATTACCACGAACCCCCTCATTGTTTCATTAGGAAAAAAATAACTTACTAAGCAGTCACCAGCGTGCCTTCCCGAAGCTCCCTAAGGAGACCTCTGAGACGCATCACGACCCCTGCCAAGGGGACAGCAGTGCCCTTTGGGGCTGCAGGGCCTGGAGATGCCCGGCTCTTGCCCTTTAACTCTGACTGCAGATATCGCTTCCTCTGCCCCAGAGAACTTCCGCTTTTGCCTGTCACATTGCACTGTAATTGTTTGTTTACACATCTGTTTCCTCCAGCAGACCCCGAGCTCCCAGGGGCCGGAAGTCCTGTCTTGTTCAACTCAGCCGTTTCCTGGTGGTTGTGCAGGATCCAGGGCTGAGCTGTGGCCGCCCTGTGCAAGTATGTGGCCCACTCGGAGGCTTCCTGCCTCTGCGTTTGCCCTTCTCTGCCTTCTCTGTGGTATCTACGTCTAGTTCCTGTTACCTGGCAGTGTTATTTATAGCTTTGTAGCCCATCTGAAAATGTGCTTTAAGTAATTTGGAGGGTTTAGCAAGAAACATGGTCACCTATTATCCTTAGGGCTTCACGGAGGACTAGGAGTCGGAAGACTGTAAGACAGCAAGAGAGCAGGGGTGTCGCTCAGCAGTGCGGTGGCTGCCCAGCAAGCATGAGACCCTGTGTTCTTCCCTGGTACCCAAAACAAGTACCATTAGCCAGGCCTGATAGCACACATCTGTAACCCCTGCACCCTCGGAGGCTGAGGCGGGAGGGTTGTAAATTTGAGCCCAGCTGGGGCAGCTTAACTACTCAGCAAGAACATGGCTAAGATTAAAGAGAAAAGGGGCTGAGGAGGGAGCTTGGTGTGAAGACTCTGGGTTCAAACCCGACTACTGTACCCCCCCAAAATGGTTATTAAATGGCATGAAACACCAGCGTCTTAATGTTAGTCTGTATTTTGTACTGCAGTTTGAAGTTTACTAGAAACAACTGAGTGATACGTGACCTGGTTTTAGGGTGCTAGAGTCTCCTTCTAGAGTTGGTTTCTAGGTAATTTCTGCCCTAAGCAAAGAATCAGTCAAGACAAGTGCAAAAGGTGGCAAGGTTTTCCGTGTGTGAAAGGTAGGAAAAGAAATGAATTCTGTAGAGTAAGCAGGGGTCACTTAAGAGCAGGGCCAGCCTGCAGGGTGGAGCCCACTGCTGGGGGTCGGCACTGGGTCCTCCAGGAAGCACGGCCTATCTTTCTGTGTCCCCCTTTCTCAGGCTGGTGTCAAGACTCTGGGAGGCTGAGGCAGGAGAGTTCCAAGCTTGAGCCAAACCTGGAAAAGGTAATGACTTAGACCCTGTCTCGAAACAAACAACCCATAGACATTACCTCACATACTTATCATGATTTTGTGGTCAAAACTGCAATGATTTCTTTCTTTAATTTAATTTAATTTTTTGCAATGACTGGCTAGTCCTTTCCAGGATCCTGACTTCCTGGTGTCTGGACAGAGTGGGTCTTACTACAGAGAAGGAAGACAGAAAGATTTCTTCCCCTTTTTTGACATCCTGGCTGGCTTCCTTAAGTAGCTGTTTGCCACCCATCTCTGGCTGACGTTCCCCTGCTCCATGGGCCCCACGACTGTACCGGCTGGCACCTCAGTCTCCTCCTCAGTAACACAAGGGTGACCAGAGTGACTGCCTCATATGGGAAAAGCGACCAGGCACAGAACTTGAGGCCAGGCTGGCAGGATCCACAGAGGCCCTAGCAGGAAGCTGCCGCACAGGGACAACAGGTGCAGGCTGTGGAGGGTGGAGGGGAGGCCTCTGTTTCCAGTCAGGGTGCCTCTAACCAAAGTGCTTGCATTGGTCACATAGTGAAGGATGGAGCTGGTGGGAGAGCTCAGTGGTGTGGTCCTTGCCCAGCATCCATCCATCTGCAAGGTCCGGACTCCGTCCTCAGAACCACAAAAGTCAGCCACAAACCCAAAGTGGCAAGTGAAGAAGGAGGCTTCTGAGTTCCCGATGTAACTGGGGGCTGCCAAGGGGGCCCCTGGGGGTGCACTGGGGTGAAGTAAACCCAGCAGCTGCAGGGCACCCTTTTTGCTGAAGTGTTTTCAATATGTCAGCAGAATGATGACCCCTTCGCCTTAAGATATACAACTCTGAATCCGTTTTCTACAGTGATCATGAATGCTAATCTGTGCCCCTGTGTAATAAATACTGTAGTCAAAAGAGAGTTGGTGGATGTTACCAGCAGAATCACCTGGGTCACTTTGGGGTGGAGCCGTGCTGATTGCTGGGTGTGACTTTCCCTGCAGTAAAATCACACAGTCCCAGCAGCGGAGGGGTGGAACACTTTCCTTGGCTTTGCCTTCCATAAGAGACAAATAAAGTACAAGTCCAGTGGTGACTGTGGCCTTCGGTAGGGGTTTTCACAGTGGTGCTCGCTTTCCAGCTCTGTCCTGGCTGTTGGCTGGCCGGTGGAGCAAGGACCCATCAGGAAGTGGTACATCTTCCCTGAGTTCAGGGACTTCAACACCTTTTAATTTTACAGCCCTGCCTTGTAAGCAGTGAAGGACACGGGCGCATGTGTTACCAATGGTTTTGCTGTTTCTGCAGGGACAGAGGTTTCCTCCATGTTCGTCTTCAGGCCAGGAAGGCTGAGGAGTGCAGAGACACGGCCCATGGCACCATCCCATCTCGGTGGCAGCTCCCTGGCATAAAGAACTGTGGCTCCCAGGGGAAGATAAGTGTGGCTGAGTCGTGGCTTCAGGCACAGACCTTTAGCTGAAGTTGCTTTCCAGATGGGTGGGTAACTCATCTGCCTGAAATTACCCTAGCTGGCTCCCCTCACGCGGATTCATTCCTGTGGGTGAATGAGCCGGGCTTTTCCTGGGAACCCCAGCTCGCTGCAGCCGCTTCCCACACACTGACCTTGCTGTGACTGCTGGTGGGGGACAGGCAGAGCGACCTCCTGGGACAAGGACCAAGGGAGAGGACACAGGGCTAAGTCCACCCCCAGAGCACCCAGGAGAGGTCTTGTTATTCCAGGGAACAGGAAACAGCAGCAAGGGACACAGAGATTTGAGGAAAGACAGCAACAAATTTGAGAGATTTCACTATTTCCTGAATACAAAAATAGGATTATTGAGCTAGGTAAGAACTAGCTCCCTTCTCCCTTTTTTTTTCTTCTTTTTGCTTCTTGGAAGACCTGAGTTGGTGTTTTCTAAGAAAATTTTCTAAGTATTTAGTGACAAAAAGCCTTACTTTGGCTGAAACTACATATACAGAAAGCTTTATTACCATGAGCTTTCTCTATTAAGGACCAGGGTATAGACTGCAGCTCCTTTTCCGACAAAGATTGGAAATTTGTCCTATTTTGAACAGAGATTTACACATGGCTTTACCAGGGCAGGGGAGGGACGCAGTGGAGACGGCTCCATGGGAATGAACATTCCCCTTAGGTTGATGAAATACCCTGAGGTCGGCAGTGATTTTACTGCACGACATTTTGAGTATACAAAGTGCCATGGTGAACTGTACACTTTCACAATAGTGATGAGATTTTTAAAAATAGCTTTATCATAAAATAATTCGCATACTACATTACACTGCTGTTTAAAGTGTACTTTTGATATATTGCATTATTCCTTTTAAAAAATGGATCAATATAGTACACACTTGTCACTGTAACCGAGCCCGTTTTAAAGTAGTTTTTACGTACTGGGTATAAGGGGCTCGTCTATGATCCCCGCGCTTGGAAGTTTGGTGGAGGAGGATTACTATGAGGTGAAGACCAGCCTGGATTCTCAGCCAGCAAGACTCATCTCAAAAGTAATGAAGACAAGATAGATGTGACATAAACTCATCTGAGGGGGGCCGTCAGGTGAGCAGGGAGGGAGCACAGGCTTCCCAGAAACCTGGAGCTTCCAGAAGACAGAGCCAAGATCAGGACAGAGCTCGCATGTTTTAAACTGGAGCGTGAGTAGGTTTCCTCTACAGGGCTTTTGCTGTTTCCAGCCTCGAAGGACTCACTTGGCTCTCCCAGCTGCACATCAGGGCTGCAGGTCCCTGAGCTCCTGACCTGTCTGTAAGGGGGACGGCCTCTCTCTGGTCTGTTAGGGTCTTTGGGACCCTGACAGCATGTGTTTGGCTTTGTCACCTGTACCGGTGGCTCTACCTGCTGTTTTCAACTAAATTCCCAAGCACATTCCCAGGACTGTCTCACATAGACTGACCCGACGTGGTCCTCTTCAGCCTGACATGAAATCTAAGAGGAAGGTACCCTGGTTATCTACCTGGCCGGGGAGGCGGGGAGAAGAATCAAAGTTTGGAAATACTCAGAGACTTGCACACCTGGTCATACAGTTGGTGAGTAGCAAAGCAGGACTCCAACCCAGACGTGAGCCCTTGGGGAAAGTCGAGAGTCTAAGCTAGCTCTGATGTGCTCGGAGCTCCTGGGGTGGAAAGTCACTAATGTCAAGGGGGACACCAGCAAAGCTCTCAGCTAGACCAGCCCTCAAGTGGTTTTCCTGTCCTTAGCACTGTCCAGGAGAAGAGTATGACCTGCTCGTTGTAATATAAGGTATGCTTCAGCAAGAATAACATCACAGATAGGCGTGGGGCACACCTGTAATTCCAGCCCTTGGGAGGCTGAGGCAGGAGGATCACTGTGAGCTTGAGGCCAGCCTGAAATACACAGGTAGACCCTATTTCCAAAACAAAACAAAACAAAACAAAAACCAACCACAATAAGAGAAAAAACAATAATAAAATCATAAAGCTACTCATAGTACAAGTTATAAGGGATTTTTGCAAACTGATTTTCTTAATTGGATGAATTGGTTGCACATATAATGATGCACAATTGACAACAGAGCAGGATTAAAGGACACATACTAGGAAAAATTTCACTTTTTAAAAAACTCTTATTTTATAATTTCTGATGCAAGAAGCTCTTGAGCTACAAAGCCTTCAAGGTCTCCCTGAGTGGCTCTAAAGAAACAGCCCTGGCCCACCCCATTCCAGGGCAAACATGGTTTTCCCTGCACTATTGTAATCAGTCTGTTTACTCCAACACTTGAGACCCAGTTCAGGCTGCTAACTAAAGCCCCATTCAGTTAAGTGCCCTCTCCATGAGAGATGTCAATGTCTGCTTTGTAAACTGTAGCAGCTTTTGGCAGAACAGCAGGCGTCTGTCAATGTGGATACAAGATAAATCACTTAACTTAAGGCAGAGGTGTTTGTCAAAGTAAATCCTCAATAACAACAATGAAAGTAAGTATTTCAGTAGCTTAATGAGCTTTCACATTTTGGCTTTAGGTTCCTCTCCTTTCAGGTCAGCAAAGTTCAGGATACTCCCAACAGGTACTGCACCGGTCAGCTCTCCACTACTG
This sequence comes from Cavia porcellus, assembly GCF_034190915.1. Classification (NCBI taxonomy): domain Eukaryota; kingdom Metazoa; phylum Chordata; class Mammalia; order Rodentia; family Caviidae; genus Cavia; species Cavia porcellus. Next base: position 78,038,964 of record NW_026947490.1, read on the forward strand.
TAACAAATGGCTGAGATAAACCAACTTATTAGGAGGAAGGGTTTATTTGGACTACAGTTTTTGACATTTCAGTCTGTGATCAGTTGGCGCCATTGTTTTTGGGCAGTAGCAAAGAAGACATTGCGGTAAGACAGGCAGGACCAGGACGAGAGATGGCTCCTGATATCCTGGTGTAAGACAGTGGCACCAATGACCTAGCTTTTCACTTCTGAAAGATTCTGTCTGCTCCAAGAGCCGCACAGGCTGGGGACCAGCTGAGGACACACTGAGCAGGAGAAGGCTCAGTGTCCTACCTATAGCACTACCAAAACCCAGTGAGATGATAAAAATTAATACCAGCATTTTACTGCACAGTGGAGAGATGCTAGTGAACAGTTCCCTCCATATTTTTCAAGATATTAGCAGGGAGGTTTTCAAGCGACCTCAGCTCAATAAAATAATGAATGCTTAAGTGGACAGATGTGCGAATTCCCCTATTCTGATCATTATGCCTTATGTACAAGTATCGAATGGTCACGCTCCTCCTGTAAACTTGGACAACTGAAATTGGCAAGTGGTGGAAAATCAGTAATGCAGAAGAGCAATATTAATCCTCCATGACTTTCATGTGACTTTCTAAAATTTTTCCTTTTTTACTGTTGTCTCTGTTTCACAAATGTTCAAGCAAATAACATTAGTTATTTAAGATCATGTTACTTGTGAAAATACTTTTTTTTTGAAACATGACTTTGCTATGTGGCTTTGAACTCACGGCAGTCCTCCTGCCTCACCCTTCATCATGTCTGGCTCTTTTTAAAATTTATTTTCAAGGGGCTGGGGATTTAGTTCAGTAGCATAAGGGCCTGCCTTGCAAGCAGGCAGTCATGAGTTCGATCCCTGGTATCGATAAAAAAATTTATTTTCAAAAATTATCTTTATTATTATTTTTCACTTTTTGAACCCAAGACATCACGCATGCTAGGTAAGTACTTATCAGTGAGGTACATTTCCAGCCCCTAAATAATTTAAAAATAATTTTTGATACTAAAAGTAAAGTACATTTTAAGAATGTTATTTAACCCTGGATTTAAATCCCAGGAATGGAAAAAGAAATAAGCAATTCAGGGTTAGCATTAAATGTTAACACAAAACAGGGTGGCAGAAAATCTATGTCCTCAGACTGCCTGCTTCAACATCTTCAGAAACAATAGCAGCAACCACCGCAAAGACCTCCAGCAACAACACCAACAAACAAATCCTGACCCGAGACCATCTGAACCCAACTCTCTGGGCCCAGGGTAGGATGACATTTTACACCTTGGCCTTCCATGATTCAGTAGTGTGTCCAGATTTTTCTGTTCACTTCTGGTTATAAAATTATGTGTTATGTCTACGTCTTGGGCAGCCACACTTTTTCCCTGTGACCATTCTTGTGGCACAGTAGGGCATCCTAACCACTGATGGACTGCCCACACCAGTGGGCACCTAGGAAGCCTGTGGGCCCTTTCTCAGAATAATGTTCACAAATGCATAAATAAAACAGCAGGTTTATCCACGAAAGTATCTTGGACTGTGGTTATCAACAAGTGTGATAGAGTTATATTTGCCTTTTTAATGGATACACATTCATAATATCCAGGGATAGGTCTAATGACTACTAAGATTTTAAAATAATGATGAACATAACTGAAATTTTTGATATATCTTTAATGATTTATATATCCATGATTTCTACTATAACTTTTATTTCTATTACTGGTATTGTTAATACCATTAGTATAGGAGTCAGGGCTTACAAGGGAATAGATTTAATATAGGACACATAGTTCGTAGGGTTATTTTATAATAGTCAGCCAAACAGTCAAACGAAGAAGAGCACAAGAGATCTGTCCATGTACTAGAGATCAAAGAATCCATCTGAAGGCCTGGATCCCCCGGCAATGTCCTGCACGAGTCCAGCTGGAGGCCTAGAGGCCACAGCAATGTCGCATACAAGTCTTTATCAAGGATCTGCACTGGAAAAGCTCAAGGATCAGTGGAGGAAGCTGGAAAGTCTGTGCCAGCAGAATGAAGGATCTGTGGCAGCAGGCTGAGGGATCTGCGCTGGAGTCAGGAAGCAATGCCCACGGTAAGGACTTGAGCTCGCCTGACAAGAAGTGCAGCCATCCTCAGCGACAGTGAGGACTCCAGATCCTCCAAAAATGAGAACAGCCGAGTTCACATCAGGAAAACCAGCATGACAAGCTTCTCCAGGAGAATCAACAGCTCACCGTGCTGCCCTCTAGTTCTGCTTTGATGCTGTTGGTAACAATTCTCATGTGGTCTCCATACCCAGCGACACACTGATTCAGTTCAGCTGGCTGTTTGTTGGTTGACTGCTGGTTAATCCACCACAACCAGTTTGTTGCTTCTATTCAATTAAAAGGAAATAGGAAATATTAGCTAGAGATTAGTGAAAGTAATAATTCAGGGAGCTTCAAAGCTTTAGGTTAGGAGCTCCAGGTTAAGATTATTGAGACAGGAGATTAGGGCAAGGCAAAGCAGCTGGGCAAATGGGCACTATGTATCAGTCACAGGGAAGCAGGACACACGTGCAGAACTGCTTCCATGCCCCTTGCAACTATTAAAAATCAGAGAATGTGATTTTCAGTTTTCTCACCCACCAGCAAGCAAGCTTCTGATAGGACAGCCTAGCTGTGACGTCAGCCAGAGGCCTGTGGGTGCAAGCATGGCCACCATGTTCCTTGTGGCCCTTGTGCAATTTCACCATAGCCTCCTCTAATCCACACCCTGGAAAGACCAGATCTGATTCTCCCCTACAAAATATGGGGTCTTCCATAGGATCAGGGTTGGGGGTTTTCAGGGACAGGGAGTTGTGGTTCCCTGCCAAGAGCAAGGCTTGAGAAAGGGTCATGGCTGCCTGAGGCTGGGGCTTGGTACTGTGCAGGAGGAGGTGTCGTTGTCACAGCAGGGCTGACAGGGCTGTCAGTCACCAAGTGCAGCCCTGCTGGGCTGGAGTGGCCATGTGGAGTGGTCTCTGTCAGGGTGATGGTGGATCGAGTCCTTCGTAATGTCTGGAAGGAGTTCCCAGAACCCGGTGACAGTAGCCCTGCCCTGACAGGGACCAGATTGGCCAGCTTAGCAGGGATTTACAGTCTGGGTGCTAGAATCCTGAGATAAGTCTGTTAACTGGGTCGGTTCCATCTGTGAGGGAAGATCTACACCAGGCCACTCTTCTGGGCCTGTAATCTTAGTATTTCAGATGCTGAGGCAGGAGCTCTGCCGCGAGTTCAAGACCTGACTGGGTTATACAGTGATTTTAAGACCAGCCCAAAGTACATAGTGAGATTTTGTCTCCAAAACATCAAAAACATAAAAAAAAAAAAAAAAAAAGGAAAGAATTTTCGTGTTGAGGCACACCAGTTGTAGTGGATTAAAGCTCACATTAATGATGGCTCTTTAACTTGCTTTCCTGTGTAAAGACACTAACTTGAAATGTTCTAGAACATTGAGACTTAGGGCTTCCACACAGGGAGGAAAAGACACATTGGATGAAAGCAGTGATTCCTCAGGTAGTCATTCACATCTTCTGTAGGTGTAATACTCAGTTTTGAATCTTTGCCTAAAGGGAGCAGCCAGGTGCGGGCTTCCGGGGCTGGTCTGTGTAGTGGTCAGAGAAGACTTGCCGGAAACACCTGTCCCTTACCCTGGGAAGGAGAGGTGGAAAAGTATAACTTTCACTCAGGGAAATCACAGAGAACCAGGTGTGCCACAGTTATCACTACCAAAAGCAAAGGAAACCTCGCTGTGCCCAGTTTGAATTCAGGCTGGTTTGGGCTCCTCAGAGGGCATGTCCAGGCCAAGGAGCAGACCGGTTTTCCATTCTCTGGGGGAGGAACAGTCCCACCCAAAGGGCCAGCCACCAGCACCCTTGCACAGAGCAGAGCAGCTCCCAGCTCTCTGGCAGACAGTGCCTGCAAATGCTTACCCTGGATTTGCAAGCAGTTAAATTGCTGGGTGTTCACATAGTGTGTTATTTACTGTGTGGCACTTTATCTGTGTTTATAAACCATCTAGCATTCCTGCCAACTTCAGTGTGGGATAATTGAAATTAAAATAAAAGAAAGAATGAAAAAGGAAGCAAATGCCAAGTTCTGAAGTTCCCATCTATAAAACAAAAGCTAGCCGAATTTCTAAGCAAAAACCTGTTCCATCTGGATCTGTAGTTTTAAAAACAAAACCAAAGTGAGGAATGTCTTCTAATTACAGAGGAGTTTTGTACAAATGACAGAATGGAACTGCATATATTCAGCAGTGTTTGTTGTTTGTTATATTACTTTATGTATACTCTATCATCTATATATGTGCACAATTAAAGTTTGTCTATAGTTGCACTGTATGGTTTTAAATAGCTTTAAATCTATCTGACCTGTAAAGTTTCAAATTGTACGTTAAAAACCGAACTAAAAAGTATGTGTCCAGTATCCTACTGTTTTTGGAATCAAGAAGATCATGTTACTGTGTTCATGCTTCTTTTAACTGGCTGCACTTTGTAAACGGGGTTTGGCGATTTTGTGTTAGGCTTTATATGATCAGGAGTCCAGCTTGATATATTTTAGTAGTTTTTAATCTTGTCAGCATTTTGGAATATTTTTCTTGTACTATATATATTTGTTTCTTTGTGCTTTATGTTTATATGACTCAGAAAAGGCAGTGTAGTGTAATGCCTTACAGTCTCTTGTGTACACCTCTCCAATCCTAATCGCCTCGAAGAATTTCTGTAAGGCTCCTTTGCAGGGATCTTGCCACCTGGTGCTTTGGGATACATTCTGGACAGCCCTTTCTGAACTCTTAGGTGTCTTCTGCAGACCGGTGTGTGAGAATATGAAATCTGGGATCCAAGCTACATATTGCAGATAATGTTCCATATCCAGGTGAAGGTGTGCTTGTGTGGCACAGATAAGCAGGAAAAGTAACTAAGCAAAGAAAACAGTGGAGAATTATTAACAGGGCAAGGGAAGCCCTGTGTGTTTCAATGCAGCTACTAGTTAGTGCCAAGAAGTCGTAGGATGCTCACGGGCCTAGAGAAGGTGGAGGTGTGTCAAATAGGCTAAAAAGGGAGAGTCACAGAGCCACCTTCGGCTTACCTGGGGCTTGCTAGGAACTGCAGAAGAACTGAAAGTCAGTGAAGGCTTGGAAAGTGGTGTGTGGTACTGACCCTTTTGGAAAATGCTCTGAGCTGCGACCCAAATGAACTTCACTCGTGGCTTGAGAGTGCCAGAGCTGCAGTCACCAAGCGCCTTCTGAGAGCTTGCAAAGTGACAAATTAGGAAAGGAGATTGGGAGACCCCACCCCATGTGTCAGATCCCGTCTAGTCACTTAGGGGCTTAATTAAACCAACTGGACAGCTATCCTCAAAACCCTGATTAGGGTTGGATATGGTGATGCACACTTCTGTAACTCCAGAAACCTGAAAAGCTGAGGCAGAAAGATCTCCAAGCTTGAGCTCAGCCTGGACAATTTATTCAGTACCTATCTCAAAAAATACAAAGGGCTGGGGATGTATCTCAGTGGTAGAGCACTTGCCTAGCATAACACAAGACTCTGGGTTCGATGCCCAGTACTGGAACAACGACAAAAGTCTTTGTTATCTGGCATCCAAAATTGATAAATAACAATCCCTCCTTCAAAAAGCAAAGTATAATAAAAGAATAGAAGATAAAGGTTAGGAAATTTTAAAAATAATAACATTCCCTCCTCACAGGACTTGCAGATTCTGGGAAAACTCTCTGATGAGCATTTCTGGGCTGGGGCTGCAGGCACCTTTGGGTGCTGTGGTGTGGCAGGTGGACTTGTGTCACACTCACCACCCCAAGGATCAAGTGTGTAAGCTCTGCCGACCCAGGGCTCTGACGCCAAGATAAACCTCTGTGCTGCTTCATTAGCATTGGAAAGTGCTCTGAAACTTGGTTGCTCCTGGGGGTTTATGCTCACAGGAAGTTTAGCGGTGGGGTACTTAGGGGGACTGTCTGTGACCCCTCCTTGCAGGGCAGTGGCACTGGTTAGCAGGGCGCTCTCTCTCTCCGGAGGAACAAACTGGTGCCCCAAGAGGTGAGGGAGTCAGATGAAGGAGGCTCACCTCTCCGCTTTCTCAGCAAGTTCTCAGAGGTGACAGGATAAGGCGGTTCACTAAGCACAGCGCCAGCCCACTGGGGACTTTGGGCCACTTCCCAGGTTTGCCTAAAGTAAAGCCTAACAAATAGAATGCAGAGCGTGTCCGGGAACCTTGAGAAATGTACTTCTGGGTGAGAAGGAAACTTAATTTCAAAGACGACAAAGTGGAGTCTTAAAACTGAAATAAAGATGAAAACAAGGAAGTCCTGATTTAATATCTGCTCATTGACTTCGTATAAATCCTACTTGTCCCTTAAAAATGTCCATAATAAGTAAATCAGGAAATTGACACCGTGAAACGTCACGTGGAGTTAGCACTGTGTCCTTTGTGACTCGGTGAGGTACATACCCACAGGAACACCGAAGCTGTCAGGCTGATTTGTCTTCCACATCATACGCTGTCAGCTTTGTTTTATTTTTTGCTGCATAATTTATTTCTCATAAAATGAGCGACAAAACACACAACTCAGTTGGCATTATTTTATGCCTTTGAAGTTGAATCACTTGTGGTTTAAAATTCTGTTAACTTACAATTTATTTTATGTATTTTATTATTTGATTTTATTTTTTGAGACAAGGTTCTTAACTACATAGCTCAGGTGGTCCTTGAACTCACTAAGTAGCATACACTGGCCTTGAACTTGCAAGAGTCTTCTTGCCTTGGCCTCCCAAGGGCTGGGATTACAGGCATGTGCCACCACACCCAGCTCAAGACTTTTTATTTTTATTACAAATCCTTTTAAAATTAAGGAATTTTGTAGGTAAGTTGCAGTTGTTATTTGCTTTTGTTGTTATTTAAAACTGACACCTTCATGGATGCTTCTGAAAGAACCCCAAAGAATAATGGTTTTCACAGTCATCTTGTTGTCTCTGTGCATACCTGTTTTTATACCGGGAGGAGTTTAGCAATCCAGACCCTGGGAATCCAAACCACACAGGAGCTCTGATGTGTTGAGGTGATACTTATTTGTAGGATCATCACCTTTGAGCTACAGGAGTGTGTGGAGGTTTGGATATAAATAGTTATGCACTCACATGTGATCACATGCATTTTATTCCTCATCCACTTGGCATTTCTTTTTAATTCCCATCATGCACATGTTGTGAACTGATCATCCTTTTCTTCCCAGGTTTTGTAGAGGAGGATGCATGCAAAAATTGAGGAAAAAGTTGTGGGGGTCTAGGTTTGGTGATGGATTCTGGGATAAATTCGGTATTTGCAGTGGAGTCCCTTTTCTTGTATTACCTGAAAGTGCTATCTAGCCCTCATCCGTGGTTGGGATGATACAAACCCATGCCTACTAGGACTGGAGCTCCTAATACTCAAGCTTACTGCTTGGAAGGAATTCATTCTCTTATAAACGGTTTCAAATTGGATATAGCTTTTCCTATATAATCAGTTTTCAATTACCACAATATAATTTCCTCTATCTACAGTGCCCCTAAAATTATTCTTTGAAAGGTTACAAGTCCTCAAGATTCTTGTCACCAAACACAGTAAACACCTGTCAGACAATATCTTGTCTGTTCACAAGCTGTCAGTGCTGATGGCTCAGTGGGTCCCCTTGGCTTCTGGGTTAACATTCAGTGTTTGTTTAACCCTGGAAGGCTGCCTCTTTCTTTAATCCTTCCTTGATTGGTTGTGCAATGACTTGTATCTAGGTGTTCCCTCCAAAACCTACGCACTTGTAGGTGGAGCTTGTGGTGCTGGATTAGTCCACTGATTGCATTAGCAGTTTTGAGTGTGAGTGATGGGTTTACTGGAAAAGGACGACTCAATCGGGTATGAGGGGCACCAACCAATAGAAGTGCAGCCCGGATGGAATAAAAAGGGAAAGGAAAAGGAAGCCTGCTGCTGCCTGCCTGCTTGCCGAGGACTGTTTTTCCTCTGTAATGGCCTCCGCCATGCCGTTCTGCCTTGTAGCCATCAGACTGTGGATGAAGGCTCTGCAAACTGTGAGCTAAAATAAACATTTTATTTTTCACTTGTGGATCTTGGGTATTTTGTCCCAGCAATGAGAAAGTAACTAAGACGGATTGCCTTGCAAGCCTGCTGTTTATTTTAAATGTCTGTCTCGATTAGAATTTACCCATCTTGGAGTTGTGAACTGATATAGTCGGGCAGATAAGGCAGGTTGACTTACTTGGCTCCAAATCCTATCTTGCCACTCCTGGCAAAATGTTGCTTGGATCTAAACACCTTCATCTAAGTTGAGGTGATATGAACTATACAATGGAGCTATCTATGGAGGTTAGGCAGGGTTACAAATATACACAACCAACAGCATACAGAAGATAAAATGGATCTATTAAGTGTTAGATTCTTTGGTCTTAATTTTAATTTTTCCTACTTGCTTTAGTCAGAAGCTTGGAATCATCTTCAGGTTTTTCTCATTCTGCCCCTAAAGTCACTGAATTTTTTTCTTATGGTACTGGAAATCGAATTCAGTTGCCAGGCACCACTGAGCTATGTCCCTAGCCCTTAAACTCACTGAATTTCACAAGGTGTTCACAAAGTATTCTAGGTTCAACCTGCCCAATGTTTTTTTCCTGAAATGTGTGACTTTTTACCAATTCTCATGACCTCATCATTTATTGACTGGATCGTTGTTATAATTTCTCCAGTTATTGAAGCCAACTCCTACAATACAGCTAGAACAAAGGTTTAACTCGTGCGACGCCCCATCACAAACTCACCTGTATTTCCTTGAAAATTTCTTATTTTTTGTACCTTCCCACATGGGGTTCTCAGTGCTTGAACTCTTCTTCCTGTTCTCCTCCTCTGATTCACAATGAACCCCCAAAGTCGGCTAGGGCTGTGCTCTCTCCAGGCAGGGTTCTGGATGGACCAGCCTGGTGCAGCGAGCCTTTCTTACTCCATGCTTCTCCTCACTGTGTGCACGGTGTGGTCACGGATCTGTGGCACACATTTTTTTCTTTTGTCACTGAATTAAAGCCTTAGCTTCCTTTGTAGGCTGGCTGCCCCTAGGGACATGCTATTTAACATGTGCTTTACATATATTATACACACATGCACACACATACACATATATAAAGAATAGAATTGTTAAAAGGGGGTAGACAGACCTAGTCACAAGTGATTTGAAATTCCAGGAATAAACTAGACAAATAGGCATTTGGTTCTCTTCATAAGTCTGTTTCCTGATCTTTAACTTATACATGCACTTTCCGTGAGGCAGTTTGGGTTATTATTTCTTTCAACACTGGCAAACCAATACAAATTCTTTTCCTTCTAATGTGTGGTTAGTGTGGAGAAAGAAGAAAAATAAATTACCAAGTTTTACTCGCTTGGTTGGCTTGTAGACTTTTGTATTGTTATCCACAATAATAAGTGAAATATTATTGTTTCTCAGACAGACGCATTCAAGAGCTATGATTGACGAGAGAAAAAACCAAATACATGGAGAGAGATGTAACCATTTTACCTGAGTTGATGTATGTCTTAGCTGAGAAATTACTTTCTCTTTCTTTTCCTTCCCTCTTTCATTAAATGCTTCCTTCAAATCTCTTTTTACTATGTTTAAAGGAGGCTTCTAGACAAAGCCTTTCTTTTGGGTAGACAACAACCTCACCCACCTACCTTATCTTCCATGTCCTTTGTGTGCTCTAGACAAACAAAACAGATGGGGAGCACTATTTTGAGCCAAAGAACACAGTGCAGTTGGAAACACTTGCCTCATGTAGCCACAGCCCAGTTTATTGTTGCTCTAGATAACAGATTCTGAGACACCCCCAAATGGAAAGCAGGGATCCCTAAACACAATGCTCTGTCCCTCGTTGAGACCTCTGCATGGACCCTCCCCCTTTTGCAAACCCCTCTTTATCTTTGAAATTTCCACTAAGAGACTCCTTTTGAACTGCACACTTTGGGGACCGCTCACAGAGGTGCCACCTCCTTGAACAGGAGCCATCTCTTCCCACATCTGCATTCTCTGTAGGTTGTGAATATCCTGGGAACAAAAGACTGTGGGTATTTCATAACCAGCCTCTCGGAGCCAAGTTCACGGTAAGCTTGGCACACAGTGGCTACTCAAATGTTTGTTGAACAAATATTGAATAAACGTGAAGGTCTCTCCTTAGTCTGAGTTGATGTAATGTTTGTAATCACTGCCTCAGACAACAATATCCAAAGTAGATAAATTAAGTAACGTTAAAAAACACTGAAGTCTTTTTATGCATACACAGAGTACATTGAATGCAATTGGTTTAAGAACAAGAAAACCCTTTTGACTGATCTATGTTTGCTCATTAGCAAGGGGAGAGGTATGCAGTGTCACCATGCTTAGGACTGTGACCTTTACTATCTGTACTCCTGTGCTCAAATCCTTGTTTTGGTGCTTATGAGGCTTGAAACTCTCTTGCTTCAAATCCATTGTAGGTCAGATGAGTGAAACAATGCTTCCCAATTAGGTCTTAAAATTTAGAATGTGTCAGCAAAGCTCTCTGAACATAGTAAGCCATAGAGGAAAGGCTCAGTTATGGGTAAGCATGTGTCTCTGCAGCCCAATTGTGCTATAGCACCATGCCATGTTGCACTGATATTGTCCTCTGATATTCCCTAGTGTGTATCTTGCTGGCAGGTGCTAGGATCTGACTTCAGCCTTGTTGACACCGAAAATCACGGGGTTTGTTTAAACAGTGCCACTGATACATTCAAATCCCATTTGCACCCGTTTCTCTCTCTGCCTTCTTTCTATAGCAAAAATCTTTCATCAGAGTATTTGAAGCTGACTTCGGGAGAGTAAATAGGTTGACTAAATATTTATATCTAAATTCTGTCCCAGATGGTGAGTCAGTCTTTTAGTCTTGGGTCCTAGGGATAGAACCAATGACAGAAAGGTGGATCTAAGGTAGCGTTTTTAGTGGAGAAATTGATACAAATATCTAGACAGACAAGTGTGTCAGGATTCAAAGGCGTGGGCCTAGGTGCAGAATTTTGCTCTGTGGTTACCTGATCAGAATTAGGGAGAAATGGACTTGAGAAATAAGGTTAGGATCAGAATAGTGTATCTGAACAGCGCGCCCCCCATCCCTGGAGCAAAATCAAGGAGCAAGTTCAAACCCAGCTTTGACAACTTAGCGACTTAGTGAGATCTTGTGGCTCTATGCAGAGGCTCTGGGTTCAAGTTTTCAAACTGGAAAAATACAAAAAGAACTATCAAGTTGCTAAGCCCAGCAGAGCACAGCATGAAAACAGTGCTCCTATTTCAGATCTCCAATCATCTCTCTCTACCAGGCATGTTCTAAAGAGACAGAAGAGACGGAAAAGACAAACAAACAAAAAATCAAACAAACAGAAAGGAGTAGCCCGTCAGGTGAAAAGTTCCTGGTGATTGGTACAATGTATGTCGAGTAGTTTAGAACGTACGCTGCTAAGGGAGGGTTGGTTCTGCCCGGATGCTGCTCGTGCCAGGTTCTGATCCAATCTCCGGCTCGAATCTGGGTAGGAAGGGCAGATGTGGAATTCCAGCAGAAGTTATGTCCCCTGGTGTGCATGTTTCCCCCTTGTTTTCTGGGAACAGACTCTTACTTTTTTGATGGATTATATGACCAGGGTTGGTTTGAATGGCTTCTTCTTCTTCTTCTTCTTCTTCTTCTTCTTCTTCTTCTTCTTCTTCTTCTTCTTCTTCTTCTTCTTCTTCTTCTTCTTCTTCTTCTTCTTCTTCTTCTTCTTCTTCTTCTTCTTCTTCTTCTTCTTCTTCTTCTTCTTCTTCTTCTTCTTCTTCTTCTTCTTCTGTCTTTGTCTTTGTCTTTGTCTTCGTCTTCTTCTTCTAAAATCATTTTTATTAGCCTAAGTTTGCAGTCCATAGCGATGCCCCTTACTGTGAGGAGTTGGTCCAGGTACATGACACGGTCAATTCTTTCTCCTTGTCCTCCCTCTCATCTTGCTCTCCCCTCCCTTCATCTCCTGATCCCCTTTCTATTTTCAACAGGTCTATGTCTCCTTTTTAAACTTCTCAGTATCTTCACCTTACTCCTTTCTAATTGATGCATAATAACTGCACATACTTATAGAGCAAACTGTGATGATCCAATATGCATGTATAATGGGCAGTGATCAAATAGGGTGATTAGGGTTCCTATCTCTTCTCTTTATCATCTCTTTATGTTTCAAATCCTGTCTTCCAACTTCTGTCTTCTGGAGCGTCACAAACTACAAGTTTTTATACTTTTTAAAACTTTCATTAGTACATGTTTTATTAGTAGAGTACACAGTGATCACATTAATTTGTGGGGCACAGTTACATGTACACAACACGTTTCAATGTTTCCCCTTTGCCTCCACTCTCTTTTATTTTTCCAGTATCACATTCATTTATCTATCTTATGAGATCTTATAAAGTTGATTATCATATACACAGGCTGGAAACCAGACTAATGGGCCAAAGGACAGTTAACACATGTAAGGCAATTATAATGGGTCAAGGTACACGTTTAGGTACCTTGTCCACACTGGAATAAAATGCCTTTATCTATCTATCTATCTATCTATCTATCTATCTATCTATCTATCTATCATCTATCAGCTGTAACTACATGAGGTATTTCCAACTGCACTGTGAACTTGAGCTCAAAACACTGCTCCTATTTGTTTTAATTGTCTTGCATACATAAAGCACAAGGAAGACAAGGTGGGATCACACAGCCGAATGTGACCAGGATTTTTCTGCATCCTCCACTCTATCCCATGGACCCACATTCCTGTTTCTGTGTCAGCACCATGCTTTTTTAAGCACTGTAGCTTTGTAAAATATCCTGAAATTTGGAATTATGCTGCTTCCTGTTTTGATCTTGCTGCTCGGGAATGCTTTTGCTCTTCTGGATTTCTTCTGATTCCTTAGGAATTTTAGTTCTTTGAGGAACATCGTTGGAATTTGGAACAGGGCTGTATCAAGTCTGTGTATCAGTTTTGGTAACACGGTCACTTTTTCTAGGAACAGGAGATATCTGCCTATTTTCTAAGGTCTTCTTTGATTTTTCTTTTCAGAGTAATGTAGTTTTCATTAGAGTCTTTTTCTACCTTCATTAGGTTGATTCCTAAGTTTTTCCTGATACTATTGTGAATAATACTGTTTTCATAATGTGTTTCTCAGTGAGTTCACTGTTGACATTTGTGTGTTGACTTTCATGTGTTGATTTTGCACTATGCTACCTTCTTGAGCTTGTTTATTAGTTCTAGCAGTATTCCAGTAACATTTTCTTTTCTTCCTTTCTGTCTTTTTTTTTCTTGTACCAGAGGTTGAAGTTACAACCTCATGCTTAACAGGCAGACACTGTATTGCTGAGCTATATTCCTGGCTTTTGTGTGTTTTTATATAAATGATCATGTCACTTGCTAAGAAGGCTAGTTTCACTTCATTCCTGTACAAATCACTTTTATTTAAACTATTTCAGAGAAATCATGAAGTGTGCTCTGATTCCTTCCACATACAGAAACAACCATGACATATAGAGGTGAGTATTTCGTCAGAGCATATTAGAAATGTGTGGAGAACATAGCTGAGTACTTTGGACTAAGGACAGTGCTTATGCAGGATAGCATTATATGGATGACACTGTAAAATTCTGATGCTATTGTCTTTACTCAACAGTGTTGAATTCCTTTCCTGGGAATAAAATGCATCCACCGGAGGACCTGTGAAGGCACTGATTCTTGAGCTGCGTCAGACTCAGCTAGATGTGTACGGGAAAGGGCACCGGTGTGCTGAAACTGGCATTAGATAAGGTCTCGCTGCTTTTCCCTTAACCACTCAGTTTTAGATGTTGTATACACCAGTGACTAAATATAGACAGAGGGATACCAGTAAATAAGAAACTATTAAAACATACATGCTTATCTATCTAGAGTCACCTGCCAGGTGGCTTATAGGGAGGGGCTTTGCACAAAGAATCTCGCATGCCAGAGACAATAAAATAAGAAGTTAGAGATCCAAATTCAGCACAGTCCTTTCCATGGCTTCTTTTCCATAGGCTCCTAGAAGGCATGAGAGTGAATGAAGAAAACAATGCTTTCTTTTGTCTTTTTTTTTTTGAGACAGGGTCTCGCTATGTCGTTCAGGCTGTCCTTGGACTCAATGTGCAGCTCAGACTGGCCTTGACTTCTTGGCAATCCTTGCACCTCAGTCTCCTGAGTGCTGGGATTGCACGTGTTTGTCACCGCAGATGGCAGGGAAAATGTCTTTAAAACATGCTCCCCTCACCTCTTTCTTAAACAAGTTATTTGGACTCGTGTTGCCATTCTTTCCTGATTTCACGGATTTGTGTTCTAAACTCCTGTCTGCTTCCTGGTGTCCTGGCGTGAGGTAGCTCTTCTAAATCACTACACTGTTTTCATCTGAATAGGTTTATCTCCATATTGAAAATGTCACGGTGGTATGATTACTGTTTATTGATATTACAAAAATTTTTGATGCCAGGGCTCAAACCCAGGGACTCATACGTACTAAGTATGTGCTGTATTGCTGAGTTACATCCCAGGTTTTTGTTTTGTTGATGACTTATTCATTTTTGCTATACTGGGGAATGAACCCAGGTCCTATGTACTGAGCTACATCTGTAAACATTTTTCTTTTTTAACTTTATTAAAGGGATAAGTCACTGGGTCACACAAGCTCAAAGTTGTCATCCTCCTGCTGCAGCCTCCCAAAAAAGCTGGGATTCAGATGTGTATCACTATGCCCTATGTGTGGCTATTTGGGTAAACTTCTTCAACCCAGCTGATGGATACAATCTCAGCCTTCAGGCCTAAAATTCTGTGTTTGCATTTTGATCATTCATTTTGCAATCTTGGAGCTATTGTTTCTGGCGCTCATGTTCTTCAGCTGTGAAAAGAGACAGTACTACGTCATCTTGATACAACAAGAGCACAAGTTCCATTTGTAAGGCTTCTAGATCTTCTTTTAGAGTGAGATAAACTGTCTCTCTGTCTGGCTCTCTCTCTAAGCCTCATCCTTAGTAGTGAGCAAGTACATAGCAGACGCACAGGTATGTGTGTGAAAGGGGTCCTTGGTATTTTCACAGGCACTGGGTTCACCAAAGGCTTCTTTCTCCACCTCTGAGCTCGCTGGTCAGCAAGACTGGCGGTGGGGGCTGGCAACATGTGCTCCACCTAAGGGTAGCGAACCAACCCACTGGATCCTGTCATGTATTTTTGGCCTTTTCTGCAGCCATGTCAGTGAACAGAAGGACTTTAACCTGCTCTGATGCCATGCAGACCTTGGCCAGCCATCACGAAGAGTCACGCCCGACCCTGGGCATAATAAATAATCCCAGAGAGCACAGATGCCCATCACTCAGGCTTGGGGAGGCCGCCCAGTTACGTGAGCACCTGTGTTGGCCTAAGGTTCAGGGCGCTGAGCCGGAGATGTGGATTCCAGTTCTTTTTCTGCTCCTGGAGTATAAAATGGGGGGAAAGTCACCACGCCCCACGGGCTTCCATTTCCTAGACTCTGCAGTGTGGATTAAAATATGTTTGCCTTACTATGTGAGGGTACCCAGAAGGGTTAAGTGAGGAAGGTATATTTGAAAGTGTCTGGAAAATAACCCAAAACTCTCTTTACAGATCTTTTGCAATGACTCTGAATGGAGCTGCTGCCATCTGCATGCCTCTGTGATCTCCTTTCTAACGATCAGCTGAAACCTGCTGACCGCTAACACGCCTGTCACCTCCGTGGCCGTGCTCTCTCTGGCAATGACACGTTATTTCAGTGTTACGAATGATCTATCACGAAAACCAGCTCCTCAGCTCCTCATGAAGATTGGAGCTTTTGAAAACCATGGCAGTAATAGATTTTTACATCTTCTAGAATGCGATTGGACACATGAGAGGAAGGCTGGCCAAAAATTATGCTGTGTGTTCAGATGCAAAAAGCTATCACCGTAACATACACAGTCATTAGTACCCCTCAAAATGTGCCCCCCCCCACTTTGACCACACTTGTCCCATCATTTTGGTGACTTTCTGAAGCAGTTCTGGGAGCCCTGTTTCATGAGTGTCGTTACAAAGTCTGATAAAAATACAGTGGTTCCTGCTGCTGAGTGCTATGAAACAGAAAGTCTCCTAAACACGTCATGGTGTGGCTTCACCCACATCGTCCACCAGCGCTGGCGCCGTGTGGCTTTTGGCTTTTCTCTGAAGTCACAATGACCATGGAGGGTGAGCATTCCAAAGTGATTCAGTATGTTGTGGCAGGGCAACTAAAGGCAGTCACAAAAGAGAACGACTTCAGAAATTGGCAAGAGCCAAGCATGGTGGCACACACCTGTAATCTCAGCGCCTGGGAGGCTGACACAGGAGGGTTCCAGAGTTCTCAGGGCCAGCCTGGGCTCCACAGGGAGTTCAAGGCCAACCTGAACTACGCACTGAGATTCTATCTCAAAAAGTAAATAAAAGAAACTGGCAAGAATGCTGAGAAGGGGTGCTGAAAGGGGAGGGAATGTTTTGAGGGACATTAGTGGCAGTATGTAATCTATTGTAATACATTTTTAAAACTGTAAACACTAACAGTGTATTTTCATCACACTTCACGCATGCCCAATCAATATTTGTTAAACAAATGAATGAACAAACTCTGTATTAACTAGACGATTTTCCCAAAGAAACCTTTGTATGCATTTTACAAGTGTCTTTAGCAAACTAACAACTTGTAAAGAAGCAATTTCTGAGGGACTATGATCGGTCATCAGATAAAAACCCTACCCAGCAGGTTAAAAGCACTGCGTGGGTGCTAACTGGATGCAGAGCCCTGAGCTCTGCCCCTTGGTGACCGCTCTGTGCCCTGGTGGTGAAACTCAGTGAGCTCAGATGGCTCAGTGGCACGTAGGCAGAGGTGTGTATGGACATACGAGCTCTCAACAGTTACTATTTTTTTATGTTTTCCTTATAGAGGGTGGGATTCTCACGAAGGTTGAAGAAATGTGGTTGTACATTAACTGGAGAGCTCCTAATGGGCGAATCTTCGTTTATTCAAAAATACCTGGGTGCGTCTTATGCATCAGGAGTGGGGCTATGCATCCAAGGATCAAGGTGACAAAGAAAGGCACGTTCTTTGCCTTGTGCATTTTGTATTCACCTGGTAGATGGTAAAGACAATCGAACAGGCAAGTGTAACCCGTGTGACAAGGACCCTGGGGACTCCCACCATGTCCGTCTCCCATCCCATTTTCCGTTACTGCCATGGGTTACCTGAGGCAAGCTAACTGCAGCAAAGAGACCCACGTTTCCATTTGCCAGTGGACCCTAAATATTTTATAGGGCCCTAGGGCTATAGCTCAGTAGTAGAATGCGTGCCCTGTATGTTCAAGGCGCTAGTTTCAAAGACAGACTGCAAAGAATGAATGACTCAGTGAATGAATGAATACTCGTTTGGATGCTAAAACAGCTGGTGCTCCTAAAAGTCAATCCTGGAAGGAACAGATAAGTATTGTGTGTGGCAAGCTCCACAGGTTGGCTTAGGGGTCCTACAGCAAGCAGAAGGCATAGGCTGGCAAGACCAGCCACTTCTGGAAGTACCAGGTCTCCTGTGTCCCGTGAAAGGGGGGAAGAAAGGACACGGAAGTGTGTGTAGACAGTGAGAACCTAGCGGTGCACCCCGGGGATCTCTAGTTGGCTTTGCTGACGCACCCAAATAACTCAGCTTCCTGCCTGGTCTGTTCGCCTACTTGTCAATGTCAGTCTTTATTTGAAACTTGCTGAGGTCTTCTGGCAGCAACTTCTTCTCCTACTGCATTGACTTCTGTTTTGTTTCTAGATTATTCTGCTCGCTGCTTCCTTGACTTCTTTAGCTGTGTTTCCCATGCTGAAGATTATTCTTGCATATACAGTTGTCATGCTGCATACTTACTTTTGGTCAAATGTACTAAATGCTCGTTGGCCATGATAGCACACGATTATAATCCCAGAACTAGGGAGGGTGAGGCAGGAGGATTCCCACAAGTTGGAGGCCAAGCTGGGCTACACAGTGAGCTTAAGGCCAGCCTGAACTGCATAGTGAGACCCTATCGCAACACACACACACACACACACACACACACACACACACACACACGCAGGGGAGTAGATTGAGAGAGAGGGAGGAGAATATTTGCCAGTAGGGCCACCCTGCACCCTATGTGAAGTTTAGTGGTAAGAGACCTTCCCTGGAGGAGAACTCCTCTGTTCCTGTGCCCCTCACCCTTTCAGCCAACCATGTCCTTAAAATTCCTTGAGCTCAGAGCTGGAGGCTGTCAGGGAGGAAGGCTCTGCTCTGCTCGGCATGGGAAGTCAGACTTCACAGTGAGTCCACTGACCGCCTCCTCCCAGGTCAAGGCTGCGTTCTCTGCAGCCTGAATTTCCTGCATCCTCAGCGGCTCCTTTTCTCCCCGGTTCCCACCCCTGAAGCCTTCTGCTTCCCACCCGAGGGAAGTCTCCTCTCCTCCTCTGGTTCCCAGTTCCCCGAAGCTGTCAGGCAGCACCTAGGTCAGCCTTCTCTGGATTGTGGTTTACCTCTTGGGTGCAGACTGTTAAACGTGAACTTGCATTGTTTTTCTCAAGTTATTTTACATAGGTTTAGTTTTGCTGTGTGCCTTCCCAGCTATGGGGAGGCTGAGGCAAGAGGGTCTCACGTGGTAGGCTAGTCCGGACCACTTAGGGAGACTCTGTCTCAACATTTTAACAAGGGCCAGCACAGTGCTAAAGCATTTGCCAGTGAGGCCCTGAGTTCAATCCTCACTACTGGAAAGAGAAGCAAAACAAAGAAGAAAAAGAAAAGAAGAGAAAAAAAAAAAGACTTAAATGCCACACCTTTAAAAATTAATAAATGCTTAAGAAATATTTATTAATTGTAGAAATTAAAACATCATATAATTAATGTAACACTATTAGTTAGTTGATGGCTTTATTTATAGCTGGTAAGACTTGGAGTAATAAATCCAGCCACTGTCAAGGGAAAAATGAGTTTTCATGACTAACAAACCACTGATGGCACTTCCAGTGCAGTAGACTTCAGAGCCATCATTTGAGTCGATATTAGAATGGGCACTTTGATTTAGGCAGATGTTCCCAGACAGCTGCCAGCCAGGTATTGTGACTTTCTTCAGACAGCTTCAGCCTGCAGTGATTCAGACGCGTCAGGGTTGTCACGTGGTCTGCTCTGTTATTTCAACTATCATTATTTGCCACATAGAAACCAGACGCTTCCCCAGCTGCTTCACTTCTGGGATCGATTTGTTTGAAGTGTGAATCGATACTCTTATTTATTGATTCATTTGGCTATATGTATATTGAGCCTAAAAACAGACGTGATTAAGTTTCCCAAACTTGCACATCGTACTAGGATCTGGTTGTTTAATTAGCTGTTATACATTAAAAAAAACTTCTAGTAAGCTTTATTTCCATGTTTTAAAAAACTGGGATTGTTTTAGACAGTATGTGTTTTTTTTAAAATAGCAAGAAAACTTTTAGTCTCCACAAGCAGCACAGTTTTAGCCATAAAATGATCCCATTTCTGTGCAATTTTGGTTTAAATACAAGCAGGAGGTTTTCTTTAACTTTGTCTAATTATGAGTGTTCTGTTGAAGGCAGTTTGTTATTTACTTCCAGGGTTTGGTGCTTTTTCTGACATACTTTTGTTCATTTTCTGAGGCAGGGCAGCCCAGGCTGGCCTGGAACTCCCAATCCTCCTCCCTCATCCTCCCGAGTCCAAGGCCACCACGCCTGGCTCTGGGGGTTGTATTTCCCAAAGTCAGTAATAATTATTTCCCAAGGGCCTCCTCGGCGGGTCCCAGTACTCCATGTGCAGTGCTGTGGCCAGTGGCCGTGGTCACCTGCTGACCCTGGAGTCTGCCTGGCCGGCTGGAGACCTTGCTGCTGTGTTTATCACACTTGGAGGAGGCAGCAATGGCCTGCACACACGAATCTGAGGTTTACTTCTATTACTTGTCTTTTTAATGTTTTTCTGGCACTGGGGAATGAACCCAGGAGGGATGCACCACTGAGCTGTACCTCTAGCCTTTTTTCTTTCTTTTTAATTTAGAGACAGTATCTCATTAAGTTGCTCCCATAGTTAATTTCATTTAAGTGATTTTCCTAAATAACAGTTTTACTAACATCAGTTTTGAGAATTCATTACTTCGGGACTTCATAGTCATAAACTCAGAAAGATAATATATTCTAATACTCTCTCCACAATTCCCTGTAATATTTGATAACTTACAGACTCATGCTTTCTAATTGACCCAGTGGTCAGTCAGATAAATGTCAAGCTAGTTTCTTCCTGAGTCCTGGTCCAGAGTAACTTCATTCTCATGTTGAAGTTAATTACAGGGAGCTGTAAGGATCCATATTGTTTCTGTCTGGGGACTTTCCTCTTCATGGTGAAAACTATTCTTCTAACACTTAAATACACAGAATAGTGGTGAGCAGTTTAAATGACATAAGCAATTTAGCTTTTAAAAGTTCCTTCAAACATTTTGGTATTGAACTTAGATTGAAATAGGACTTTAGTAGATAGAAAAGGAGAATATAGAAAAATTAAATTCAAAAGGATTACAATTTAGTGAGCAAATATACTTACCAAGTAGCTGGTATTACAGATGTGTGCCACCATGTCCAACTACACATAGACAGTTATCAGAATACACTTTCATTTTCTAAGTGGTTTGTGGGTTGCTCATCCTTGCAATGAGACATGTTCAGTCTTAACATCTGGACTTGAGTTTTGCCCACCCAGTGTTCCTGTCCACTTGACAACACTATTCCTCATCTCTGCTGTCATGATGACCTGCACGGTAGTGGTCACGTCTCATGGAGACCTACGTATGTACCAGACATGTATTAGGCTCTTCCATCTGGCAGGTGCCACCCTGATAGCAGCCTCCACTGTGTCACAGGTGTGGAAACTGAAGCAAAGACTGAATGGCAAAATAACAGACCCCAGGGATACTCATACTCTAATCTGTAAAGCTTGTGCGTGCAAATATTACTTCACGTGGCAAATCAAAGGCTGTGCAGATCTAACGAAGGGTCAATGTTTGTGATAGGGTGGCTATCATGGGTTGGGCCTGTGGGCCCAAATGCATCATGGTGGCCTTTAAATGGGCAAATCAGAGAGAAACATGATGATGGAGAAAAGCTATTGGCTTGGAAGCTAGAGGAAGGGACCATGAGCAAAGACACAGACAACCTCTAGATGCCATAGAAGGCAAGGAAATGGGTTTTTCTTTAGAGCTTCCAGAAAAAAACACAGCCCTGACAACACCTTGGTTTTTGTCTAGGGAGGCCCATGTCAGACTTCCGACCTTCATAATAAAGATCACTTATTTGTATTGTTTATGCCATTAAGCTCATGAAGCTCACAATAGCAGTGGGACTTGTCTGTAGTCATAAAATCTTTAAGCGATGGAGTCAGAGGAGCCTGGTGGTGCATACCTGTGATCTCAGCACTTTGGAAGCAGAAACAAGGGTATCAAGGATTCAAGGCCAGCCTGGGCTACACAGGGAGACCGTGTCTCAAAAATCCAAACCAAACTACGACAGAACAAATGGACTAAAATTGTCACTGCTCTGTTTGGTCTTCTTCTGGGCCATGCTGCCCTGTTAGCAGTGTCCAGGAGACAGAAGTGACGTCCTAGGCACATCAGTGCATCTCAGCAAGTTCTCTCCCTCTTGGCATCTTTTGGGTCTCTGGACTCCTGATTTAGCTTTGTGCTTGACTCTCCTGTACAATGTGTGTGCTTTTCAGTGGAAGCCAAGCTGTGAATGACAGTAGAGAAATCCCCATATTCCCCATGAGTATCCTGCAATTCTCCACCAACAATGATGTTGAAAAATAAATGACAGACATTGAAAGGCATAAGCAGTGCTGTATTGCCCATGAGGTGTATTTGCTGACAATACAAATGCCTTTGGCTCTACATAGTACATTCCATGCTATAGTAGTACACTTGAATTAAAATTACAAGTTAATTTAGTACTCAGCTTACATCAAAAGGCTGTTAACTAAATTTTATAGCCATGAGCCACCTCACCACTCTCATGCCACGTCTATTGTTCTATTTGCAGAGGAAAAACAAAGAAGGTGCCTTGTAAATATCGACTAAACAAAGAACATTTTGGAAAGAATCCTGAGAATTCCCTGTACTACGATTGGTGTGGGGCTCAAATCACCTGCAGAGTTGCAGGAGCACTTGAAACCACTTTAATATCACAGTGTCTTGAGAGATTGGATTGCTCTGAGCTAATATTCAAGACAGAAAACAGTAATAAATAGTGGAGCAACAAAAATGATTAGGTGACTATAATTATTCTTAAAATAATACGGAGAAATCTTGTATTGTACAAATACCCATGGGATAAGGTCTCTTCCTTTCTTCTATGGGAATCCTTGAAAATTGCATCAGGAAACTAAACAAGAAAAAGTGAGGTTAAAGATGAACAGCAAATCACTTTTCTTCTCTAATAAAAAGATTGCTAAATACTGGCATGTAATTCTTAAGGAAATTATGAATAGTTCTTTGATTTTATTCATAGTTCTTTGATTTCCTAGTTCTTTGATTCTTTATTTTAATTATTTTTTTTGATCCCCTGGCACTCAAACTCAGTCCTACAGCACGCTAGGGAAGTGCTTTGCTATAGATTTACATTCCCAGGTCTTAACAGTTCTTCTAAAACTGAATATGTCCTTTATTTATGGTGATTGTTAAGGTAAAGCCATTTGGGATTCCAAGACTTTACTTTTACAGAATGATTTCTTCTCATTTTCGGTGGGTACCACTATCTTCCTTGTCTGTGATGTTGAGAACTGAGGTGACTCAGATTTAAAAGCATCTTCCTATCAGTATGAAGCTTTAATGGTGGCAAAATATTTTTAAGTTAACTCTTTAGCCTGGCATGGTGATGTAAGCCTGTAATCCCAGCCTTCTGGGAGGCAGAGGCAGGAAAATCAAAAGTGCAAACCTAGACTGGTAACTTAGAGACTTTGACCCTGTCTCAAAAACAAAACTCAAAGAAGGGCTGGGAATGCAGCTCAGTGCAAAGTTCCTGGGTTCGATCCCCAGTATCACCAAAATGAAAAATCAAATACAGCCATCCGATTTCAAAAATAATTTCCCTCCCAATAATTCATTTCAGAAGATGCCTCCAGCAGGCTTCCGGGTTGTGTCGGCCCACTTTTCTATTTACAGGACAGACAGAGATCTAAGCTGCCCAGTGGGAGACTGAGGATGGTCCTCTGCGTGGGAGTGGAATCCCAGCACCTCCCTCGGGTTTGGTCAACTCTGGCAAACTCCAAACTCTGCTGAGGCAGAAGCTGAGACTCCTGAACCTTTGGAGTCCTGAGTCATTTGAAATCCGACACTTTACAGATGAATGCTCCAGAGACCAAAGCAGCCCTGCAGTAAACATCAGGGCCAGTACAAGTTTCACTCTAGGGCGTTTGTTTACTTTGAGTAAATGCCTGGTACCAGTACGCATTTTGACTTGGAAACAATTATTTATATTTTTAAGTCAAGTGACACACTTTCTCATCTGCACGAGATTGATATTTGCATGTATTTGCTTTCTTTCCGTCTGTAATAAGCTTTAATAAACACAGCGCAGGGAGGACTCAGAGATAAATGTACTCCACTTCCGGGCACTTGAATGGCGGCAACTTCCTCTTTCAAAACAAAGAAGTTGACTTTTTTTTCCAAAACACTGCACGGTGCCAATGCTGCCACTGTCTCGGCTTTTTGCCCCCAAGGCTGGGAGAAGGAATTTGACAGGTGCTGCCCCATGGACCCCTCCTCCAGATGCCTTCCCACCTTGTCAGGAGGAAAGGCCTGGGGTGAGTGCCTGGGGCAGTCCCTGGCTCTGGAACCTGCTTTCTTCAGCTGGCCACCTTCTGATTCCTCCATGAGCCCCAGGGGGTGTTCATCTTGTGACCTCACTCCCCAGACACTGGTAGGACCTGTCTCAGGGTCTGCCTGACTGCAGAGATTCTGCCACGTGTGACCATGACACAAGGTACAGAACAATCTGCTTTAAGCCTTTTACTGGTGCAACTGGGAAAGACATTCCTTCTGCCAGCTGCCATCCCAGCAGGACCCAAGCCCAGAGCTGGTGAGGGTCAAACCCAGAGTGAAAGAGCTGAGGACGGAGGCATATTCCTGGGGAAAGCTTCCCCTTGACTTCTGAGTTATGTGAACCCGAAATCGTCCTTTCTCCCCCTGCGGTTTCTCTGAGTTGTTCCTGAGTTAAGATCTATTTGATGATTAAAAGGGTGACAATGCGCAGCGAGGTTCTAGTGGTATCCTGAAGATCCCAAACTGCATCAGGACTGAAATGATTTCCATTAGCTTCAGGAAACAGGCGCTGGCGGCCTGGCAACATCACAGGCAGCGCTCAGCAGTCAGTGCAGTGGGCAGAGTCCTGCAGGAGCGCGGAGCTGCAGCCTCTCAGAGTTGGTGCCTGCTTAGGAAAAAAGAAGTTATGCTGGGTGACGGTGCTTCAGGAAACAGCATGCATGCTGTGTTGGGGGTGCGGGGTGCATTCTGACCTCAGCATCCGTGCTAGCATCTTCCACCCCAAATCCTGCTCTGTTCACTCTGTGCTCTGTGCTTTTCACTGCTGGCATTGTAAACGAGGTAATTCTTTTTTTTTTTTTTTTTTTTTTTTTTGTCTTTCTATCGCAATAGATATTTACAATATATGCAAACAATATATGTATTTGGCAGGAAACATAAAAACACACTGCGTCTCTGTTTCTTTCCATTTTTTTTGCAATGCAAGAGATTACACCCAAAGTCTCATCTGTGCTAGACAAGCCCTCTGCCACTGGACTACATCCCAGCTCTTATTTTATTTTATTCTGAGACAGAATCTCATTAAGTCACCTGGTTGGGCTCAATTTACAACCCCCTCCTGCCTCAGCCTCTTGGATTACAGGTTCACATCAGACACCTGGCTTATTGTGTCTTCTTTTAGGGAAAAAGCCTAGAGAAAACACAACAGTTGGCTTTTTATCTTTTTTGGGGGTACTGGAGATTGCACCCAGGCCTTTTGTACTGAGCTACATTTCTTGTGCTTTTCAGTTTATTTTGAGAATTGCCCAAGTTGGATTTAAACCTGAACCCCTGTCTTAGACTCACAGGATCTGGCAGTACAGGGTGGACCATTGTGGCCAACAAACTGTGTGCATTTTGAGTGGCACCTTCCCACATTCCTCACCTCCCAGTCCACGGCCACCACTGTTCCATTCTCTGCTCCTATGAGTTTGACCTAAAGTTCTATTAATGAGTATTGATCATATGGTATTTGATCTTCTGTTTTTGGCTTATTTATTTTAACTAAACGTCTTCTACCTTCATTCATTGTGAATCACAACAATCTAGATATAAAATTCCACTCCCAATCTCATGGACCCGGAAATGGGCGCTGGGAAGGTGATTTGATCATGGGACGCTAAGCTCATCCTTCGATTAACCCGTTGATGATGTCCTAACTGAATGTTCTATTGCAGGTTGGCTCACTTGGAGAAGGTGGATCCTTAAGCACATGCTTTTGGAAGGTAGAGTGCTTGGTCTGGTCCCTTCTGCTCTCTGCTTCTGGGTACCAAGATGAGTGGCTTTCCTCTGTCAGACCCTTCTGCCATAATGCTTCTGTGTTAGAGTCAGATAATTATGGACTGAGCCCTCTGAAATGATGAGCCAAAATTAACCTCCTCCTTCTTAGACTGTGGCTGTCAGATATTTTATTCCAAGGATGGGAAATCTGACAGTTGTACCCATATTGTCACAAAGGACAGTATTTCCTTCCTTTAAAGGCTGAACTTCATTTCATTGACTACATTTTATATTTACAGTATGTACAGTTACACATTATCTTTTGAGATGGTCATATATTTTTGTTCTGTTTTTCTGTTACTGTGATATACCACACTGACTGACTGATGTATGTTGAAACATCCTTGCATCCAAGGGATAAATCTCACACGAGTGTTGTGTTCAATACGTTAGCGAATTTGGATGGCTAAGTTGGTTCATTAAACTTCACTTCTAGTATCTAGAGCTTTTCTAAGAATGCCACATGGATTTTCTCATTTTTATATTTAGCACAATGTTGAAAGTGTTGTGTGTGTGTGTGTGTGTGTCCATTTGTTTCCATGCTGAAGACTGAGCTCAGTGCCTTGGGCTTGCTAAGCACACTCCCTGCCTTGAGTTGCATCTCCAGCCCTGGGAGGAGCATTCTATAACTTGTGGATGAAGAAACTATAAATGCAGCCGTGCTAAGACCTTTGCCTCAGGCACACAGCAGGGAAGAGAAGGTGAAATCCCAGCAGAAGGAGGCTGCCTCCAGCACCTGCCGATGGCATCAGGACAGGAAAACCCTTTCAGTGTCTAGAAGAAAGCTTTGCTTAGTGCTTGTTAGTGCATTACTGTCTTTGAGAAAAGTGCGCCTTATTACTCATGCACTCGAGTTTAGCTGAGGGACGTGAGCAGATTTTTCTAGATCAGCAAAATGAAGAACAAGAGGGTTGAACGGGGGTAATAATGAGGGGAGAAGAGGAGAAAAGGGGGAGCAGCCTCACTGAGAGGGATCATGATGGAACCAGCTCTGGTTTAGCACACTTTCGTCACTTTGGCCTTTGACAATTAACACATTACAGTGTTCACAGCTCTGTTTGGTCCTGAGTTCCTGCAGTTTACTTTCTAGGGTGAACCCCTGTGGCAAGACCCAAAATGAGAATCTGGACCTTTCAGAGGCAGGAAGAGCAGAGTACAGAATCTGTCCTTCTTGAGAAGAGCATCAGATGAAAACTGGGCAGGCGTGGTGGTGCACCCCTGTAATCCCAGCCCTTGGGAAATTGAGGGGCAGGATTTCCACAAGTTTGGGTTACATATTGAGTTCAAGGCCAGCCTGAACTATCCAGCAAGATAGCCAAGTCCCATCTCAAAACAGAAAAGGAAAATACTTGCTTTGGAAACTTTAGCATCCTTTGGTGGTGATATTTCTGGGTCTGAACTTGTGAGGAGCCCCACACCAGGGTCCAGACATTTCTGAAGCCTGCACTGAAGATTAGGTCTGCTGCCTGAGAAAGTTGCTCTGAACCAGAGAGATTAATGAGGAACCGAGGACCGAGATTTCCTGCACATGCTCAAGTCGAGAAAACCAACAGCAGGCTGCTCATTTGGTCTTGGTTAGATGTGAGCGCATGTGTCTGGGCATACGTGTGTGTGAGGGCAAAGGCCCTTCTGCATGTGTGTGTGTGTGCGCATGCACATGCATGTGACTTGTGTCCTGTTTAGGAAAATTGTTCCCCAAGGAAGCATTCCCTTCCTCCCAGGCTACTGCCAATCTGTCCCTTCAGACAGCACCATGGGGAGCTAAGTTTTATTTAAGCAGCTATTTTCTCCTGACTTCATGCAGCTGTAGAAAGTGTCTTCTGTCACAATTATTATCGAGTTACCAGGAGAGAATTCCAGGCATTTCCAGGCCACACTTTTATTTTTTTTGCCTTTTTTTTTTTTAAAGAGGCCTGAGTAGCCTTTATGGTTATAACATTTGAAAGTAGAGAATAAAAGTGATCTCACTTAAATTTAATTCTCTCAGAAAAGCTTCTGTCCTTTCTGGGAGAACGTGAAAGGAAAGTTGTATAGCTGTGACTTGAAGCAGTGTAACACTGAAGGTTCTCTAGAGGAACAGGACCAACAGAGTACACTGAGCACAAGGGGAGTCTCTTAGGTTGGTGGATGCAGTTGTTTGCTGAATGGCCCCCAACAGCTGTCAGAGAAAGCAGTAGCACTTCAATGCCAGAAGCCAGGAAACTTGGAATGAGGAAACGCAATGAGGCAGCCTCCGTCCAAGGCCAACGACCTGAAAGTCCCTCGGCGAGCTGCTGCTGTGAGTTCAGCTTCAGAAGCACAGGAACCCAGAGTGCAACGTCCAGGGTGACAGTACCAGAGAGCAATGACAATAACATACAACCCAGAGGCCCCGAGCAGCGCGCTCACTCAAGAAGGGCCCAGCACGGAGATCCCACCTCCACTTTCTGATTCTGCCCAGGCCTTGAGCCCGCTGGATGGTGCTGCCTGTTTTCTGGGCCAGTGTCTCCACTCACTGCGTGGACCCACACATGGTGCGTCTCTGCAAACAGCCTCTCTGACACACCTAGATGTGTGCTTTGCCAATTAGCTAGCCATCCCCCAATCCAGTAAAGTTGACCACCAAGAGTAACCATCACAAATGGATTCCTGTAGACCTTGAATTTTTATGGATTTTAGCAAGAAATAACATTTAATCCAAACTACTAATTACACCCCCATGTTTGTTGTCTGCTACCATGTAATAATCACCCTGACACTCTCAGATATTTATATTTATTCAATGAAATATTTTGAAATATTTGATGAGGTTAAAGAATAATGCAAGAAATTATAAATCAGAGCTAACTTGTGTTTGTTTTAAGTAGCAGAAAGCAAAGAATGAGTGGATGACAGACAAAAGTTTGGAGATACTTGATTTTGAGAGCGTCTCCATAATCACTGAGTCAATTAAATTAAATCAGTATTTATCAAGACCTACTGTGTCTGGTAGAGGCTCTGCCCCATCTAAAGTCCTTTTATGTATCCTCACACAGAAAGTGCATTGTCTAAGCAGTGATCTCAGTGTGTGGCTGATGTTCTGGGGTCAAGTGGTCATTCAGGGAGTGACGGAGGTTAGTGACTGAGAGAAGTAAAACAGTGAACTTTCTTTTGAGTAAAAAGACAGAAGTTAGCCTAAGCTGTGATTGATTGCTATAGGTCTTTGAGCAGGTAGTTAGTTACGTGATGGAAGAAGAATTGTTTTAAGAGTATAAATCAGGAGCAGGAGGTAGAGTTGTTCTGCCAGTGGGAGTGGTGTTCTCAGACACTGGGTGGGTGGATGGTATTGGAAACGTAGAGGGGCTGTACCATGAAGTTAAGCAGTTGTGCTAGGCTTAAAGTGTGGCTGATCTTGACCCGCTAAGATCAGCGTGTTAGGCTTCTGCTAACCCAAGTATAATGAAGTAATGAAGATCTGGACTGAGGTAGGGCTGGGAAGGGAGCCAGGGAGCTAGTCTTTGCTTAGTAAAGATCAGATGCTCTGCACTGTGACAAATACAAGATAAGGTAGAGTATCTGGTACCAGATAGACTATATGAGCAATAATGCACATCCTGGAATTTCATACTGTATGCATAATTGTGTTTGAGTCTCATCAACTTTTCTTCTAGTATTAGAAAAGTCCTTCTGGAAAATTATTTTTTGGTGCTTTCTTCCTTTGATTGACAAACTGTCTCTTAAATTAATTAAAGCCTATTGGCCTTAAGATACAGGATAGATAATGTGATCTAGTTATAATAGAGAAATTTGAATTTATGTGCTAATGTTTGCATTTCAAGTACATAATCTGCTCTTTTACTTATGCTTGGGAAGCCAGCTTCTTCCTGTCCACGGGAGTGGCTTATGAAAACCTCCCAGCATGCACTGCTCCTATGGTACTGCATTCAGTGGCTCAGACAATCCAAGCTGGCACTCTGGGGCTTCCTCCCTTCCTCATCTCCTCCTGCTTACCTGGAAAAGTGGGAGCTGTCACTTCCTTCTTCTAAGAAGCAAACAAGTCAGTTCTCCTTGTCTGAGTTTAGGAGTGGCTGTGCCCAGAAGCCAGGTTTATCTGTACATATCTGGAGAGTTGCACTTATCAAAACAGGCAATTTGTTTAGAAAAGTGGTCTCAGTAGTCTCCAGACCAGTAGCATTTTTTAGAGATTTGTCAGAAATGTTAACTTCTTGGGCCCCCAAACCAGACCAACTGAACCAGAAACTGGAGAGGTGTCTTACAAGCCCTCCTCATGACTTCAATTCAAGCTATATTGAGAACTGCGGATTGAGTTAGAATAGAACACTCATTCTTAGTTTCATCTTTGAACCTGGGATTTGGTCTGAAAGCAGATCTTTGTATCCTTTTATTTGTTGTGGCAAGAAATAAAACAATACAACATCATGATTGAGTCAATCACAAACCGTGTCAAAGAGACCAAGAATGGAGAATTGGATAGAATGGTAATTGAGCTCACTGAGAATTCCTGCTCAAAGCTCTTGGGGGGGGGGGTATTTCCAACACAAAAGTTTGCACACTGCAGAGGAATATTCTCTGAAAAAACAAATGCACAGTTGATATGCAATAATGTCTTCGCTCATCAACAAACACAGCTCCCAAAGCTGGCAGCTCTTCACTGTCACAGGTCAGCACTGTCTGTCTGTGGAAACCACGCCTGTGGAGCAGCTTGGAACTGGGTGGGAGGCGTGACAGGAAGCCCAGGCACACCCCACCCCACCGTACTCCCCTTCCCCTTCCTGTGTTGGAGGACCTCTGAGAACAGGCTGCTTAAAAATGAGATACTGGCTGATTCCAAACTCAGGGAGAAGGAGCTCAGCTCCTTCTCAAAAAAAAAAAAAAAAAAAAAAAAAAAAAAAAAAAAATGTTATTGAGGCAGAATTTCTCAGGATCTAAGCTATTGTTTGGCTGCAAATGTACCTTTGGAACAGCACTGCGAGGTCCCCAGGCACAGGAAGCAAACCAGCTGGGCTGTGTGCTTCACGCAACAGACAGATTTCCACCCGGTCTGAAAATCATACTTTTACAAATCAAATTACATTTTAAATTCAGCAGAGAAATTGCCATTTAAAAGGACTCTCCCAGCAGACCTTTTGCTGGGAATATAATTATTTTGGTATTTATTTCTTAGTAAAAAAGATTTCCATATGCAATAAAGCTTCAGTCAAGCAGAATTTTTTAGGAATTAGGGGGTTCTTGTTACTTACTCCTTTCTTTTTTTTAATTAACAAAAGATTACCTGAAACAAAAGCTTACTTCTAACTTTCGTTGAAAGTTTTTTTTAAGATAAAGTTCACTTTCTAAAATTGATAGGCAGTGGAAATAATCAAATCTTGCCTGTCGATTAAAGATTTTGCAGCATGTTTATGTCAACTGGATAGATAGAGACCCAATTAGGGTGCATTTGTGTTGCACCTAAAGGGACACACTGAAAATTAATGTCTGAAATATTGGAAATGATTTTCAGATTGCTTTCTTTACAGTTGATATTTTGCATAAATATCTAGCAGAGAAAAATGTTGGCTTTCTCAGAACCTTACCTTGTTTTCTTGGGTCCTGGTTGAATTTTAACTCTAACTGAGTTAAAATATTTTCAATGTGGAGTCATACGCTCATGGGGGTCTTGGAGATTGTTCTTTAACTGGGTGTACTTTGTTTTAACATTTTATTTTTTACTGGTCTCAAGAATAAAGAAGTGGTATTCGAACGTATAACCCAGGACCACTCTCTGGGGATGGACTTGGCGGAGCCCTGCTCACTAACACACTCTGAGATCAGCTGGAATTCCACAGTTTATTGTATACTCAATGTGTCTATTAATCCCTAGCTCTTGGTACCAGTAGAGATAAAAAGACAAGCGATGACTCCAGCCCTCAAAGAATTCAGTCCAGGCTTGGGAAACGTCTGGAGTCCTCGGGTGGGGTGGACATGTGTGGGGGGTCCAGTGAAGAGGCGTGCTCAGGAATCCTCCAGCTTGTTGGGGAGGGAGGGCGCGGGTGGCATCGAGGAACACTGTGGAATGCTGATATATTATATTTCACCAGACACTAGCTTGATCTTACAACCAGAAATCACGATGACTTAAATACATGTGAGCGCTGTAAAATCACAACTGTGAACACTCTGGCCCACAAAAATAACTCCAAGCTGTCGAGCTAGGCGGGATTGACTGTTTCTCCGCGTTTTTTTCTGTGTGTGTTAACATACTACTCGTTAATTCATTTTGTCATCTGCTAGCACTTGTCACTAGACAAGCAGAAACAGGTGCCGAGAGTTTTGGGAAAATGAAGACTGGAGAAAATTCTGTCCATTAGCTTCATTTAGGAAAGCATGATGATTCCTCAGTTTCTGTAGCAGCTCAGAGACCCCCTCCCCCAAACCCTGCCAATCTCCTGCTTCTGGAAGGTGTGGGGACATCTGGATGCAGAGGGAATAAGAACTGATGCCCAGAAGGGCTTACTGTCCTTGCAGCCAGCTGTGACCAGGAAGCCCCTTGAGCAGCACTCTCCTGCTCTGGATGGGGCAGGGACAGAGGGACCTGTGCTGTAGAGGAGGAGCCCTCCAGCACTGTACCTTCTGGCCTGCTGACCTAGCTTCTCAGTGCACTGTTAATGCTGGAATGTGGAACATCTGTCCCTGGAAAAACAAGCTCATGATCATTATTAGGCTTACTGAAATTGGGTTAAAATAATACAAGGAAGGTACAAATGGGTTGAAAAGTTTTCCTGGCTTGGTCTTCGAAGTTTGCATCCTGTTTGTATTATTTAAATTGAGTAGAGTTTTCTTATTTTTCTATGTCAATCTCTCTCTGGTTACTCTGAATCAAGTTCCCTTTTCTATGAAACGGGGCAAGAGGTTCTTAACATGCCTGGCATGGGGTGCACACCTGTAATCCCAGAACTCTGGGAGGCTGAGGAGGATCAAGGGTCTGAGGCCAGCTTGGGCTGCATAGCAAGACCCTATCTCGAAACACCAAGAAAAAATAAATGCAAAAACAAGTGAACTTGTCAAACTGAATAGGGTTGTTAGGAAGACTAAGTGAATTTTAGGATTGGTGCCCGCCATATAGAGTATTTTTAATGAATATCAATCATCTTGTTATTCTTAGCATTACTTTACTGAGATGTAGACAGAGTCCCTCCCCCGCATGGAAATTCAAACAATAGAGTTTCTGGAACAGAACATCTTAGTAGCTGGGGCCTGCTGTGTTGCTTGGGTTTCTTAATGTATCTGTCTTCACGGGGACAGCTGCTCATATGCAGCGGGGCTGGGCTCCCGAGCAGTTGGCATCTGTCTGCGAAGCAGAACTTGCCACATTTCCCTGGGGCAAGAGAACAGCAGGCAGGGAAGCGGTCCAGACCCACAGCTCCGTCTAGGGACTCCAAGCAGGGTTCTGTCGCCTGGGAATTTGCATCTCCAGTCCCCGCATGTCTGCTTCAGGAGCTGGGAAGGGGCTGAGGTGCAGGTGCGGGGGCTACAGCCTTGTGCGCCCATCGGCTGAAGCTCCAGGGTGTTGTGGGCAAGGGAATCTCCCACCAGCTGGAAAAAAGTGAAGTTTGACAGTTGGGTCTGTGGATCTTCTGACTTGATCCAGAGGAAGCAGAAGAGAGGGAAATTTTGATGTCTTCACTTCTCAAAATGTATCCAAGCCTTTCAGTTAGCATCTTCATGGTGAGGCTCCAGCCCTGACGGTTCTGGACCCTGCAAATAAATGCTCCAGTCTCTGCAGCTGCTAGACTGGAGATGAAGCTTTTATACACAGCTTCCCTCTAAGTCCTACAGGGTCACATTTGTCCTGCATGCTGGAAGGGCGAAATAACCACGCTTTGTGTGCTTGGGGATCTTGGCAAAATGAAGTTTATTAACTCCTGTGTCACATAAACTGACAAGTTTTGGGTGTTGTCTGGCAAGGTAGCAGGAACCGTCTCTCACAAAGAAGGAATAGCACTCTGTCCTACACAACTGTGTTCATCTCATCACTCAGAGGCTGCTTTTATCTAAATGTGTCCTATGAAGGGAAATATTAGTGTAATAAATAAACTCAACTTCTAGGAGAGCTCTTATTTATCTTGGAGTCTCCTCAACTGCCTATACTTGTGGTAGAATGTTTTCCATCCATTTGACAATCTCTGCAAGTTTTTAGACCTGTTGGGTTTCTGCTATCCATAAGTATTTGCATACAGGACATGTAAGGAAAAAAGAGTATTTAAGTGGGGTATGCTGGCACACGCCTATAATCCCAGCACTCTGGAAGGCTGAGGCAGGAGGATCACAAGTTTGAGCCCAGCTTGTGCAACTTAGTGATTTAGTGAGACTGTCACAAATTAAGTTTTAAAAAGGGGTAGGATGTATCCCAGTGCGAAGGCCTTGGGTTCAATCCACAGTGCCAGGAGGACAGAAAGTATTTAACTGCCTAGATTGTATTCCATGTTAGCTCAGTGACAAAGTTCTCAATGACAAACTTCTCAAAGGACTCGGATGTGACCCTTCTCACCTCAGCGGAGTGGTCCTAGGGTTCTGAAGCAGGATCTCAGAGGGAAGAGAAGTGGCAGTGGAGGCCACACAGCAGCGGAATCACATTTCTGTGGTCAGACACTGTTCCTGAGACCGAGCCAGCTGCTCGGTAAAGACGGTGGTGGAGAGTATATGGGCAGTGTCTGGCCACTGTGGCCCGCTCTGTGGAGCCCACCAACGGGAACATCTGAGTCCCTCTCAGAAGGACTGACAACCTTCCCTGGTCAGAGACAACTTGAGCTGCTCTCGCTGAGGAGGTGGAAGATGACAGGCTTATGGGCTGTGGTTGGTCCCTGTACTTGGGACCTGCTTTATTCCAAAACTATCTGTGTGTTAACCAGCAAAGTGTTGAACCTCTGTGGCCTAATACTTTTCTACCCCCTCCCTTTTTTTTTAGTACTGGGGATCAAACTCACAACCTCAGATTTGCCAAGCAGGTGCTTATGCTGATAAGCTAAATCCCCAACCCTGGCCTTATATTTTTCACTGTGCATTGGGAATAAGTCAGTAAGGTGCCTGTAAAATGAAATGAATCCAGGCGTGGTGGTGCTCACCTGTAATCCCAGCACTCGGGAGGCTGAGGCAGGAGGATTGCTTTGAGTTTGAGGCCAGCTGGGCTACATAGTGAGCTCAAGGGTAGCCTAAACTACATAGTGAGACCCTGTGTCAAAAAAACCCAGCTCCTCCCAAAGAAATGATAAGCATTTCACTAGGTGCAAGGAATAAAATAAGCATTCAACAATTCTCAGTAGTATTCTTAGATGTACAAATACTCTACGAGGAAGATAAACATTA
The DNA here is from genome assembly GCF_034190915.1 of Cavia porcellus. Taxonomy (NCBI): domain Eukaryota; kingdom Metazoa; phylum Chordata; class Mammalia; order Rodentia; family Caviidae; genus Cavia; species Cavia porcellus. Next base: position 78,074,038 of record NW_026947490.1, read on the forward strand.
CATAGTGTCAAATGTAGTAATAAAATACAAAAAAGAAAAAATGACAGGAAACATAAAAGAATGATTTAAAAGCAGAGAAGAAAAGGAGTACATTTATTCCATCAGGAGTAAGATTGCGATGATGAACAGCATCAAACATAATCCCTCAAGATTTTAATTGGTATCCTTTAAGGAAAATGCCTATACATTTCCCTACCTTAAAAGACAGTTTCATCTTCAGAGTTTGCAGAAAGGAGGGGATGAGAAAGGGGATGGCTCAGGAGAGAACCACCGAGGCGGGCGGCTCTCACCTGCTGTTCAGCCTCCTGAGTACAAAGTAGAAAACTCGGTGTTCTTACACTGAGTTCTCTGGCGTAAAGCAAGATCTTATTTAAATCATTACGCTATAGTTTCTAATGATGCTCTACCCCTTTCTAAATTTTAAAGCTAGGTGGCTAATTATGCTTCATTAATTATTTTTTAGCACTAGCATTTGCTAAGTATTGTTAATTTTTTTTGAAGCACTGGTATGTTCTTTTAACAAACCACTCCCTAGGATAATCTTGCAAAGTAGTCAAAGCAGAATTAAAAACGATTTTTTTTTCTACAAATAGCAAAGGAGGTTGAGAGACACTGATACAGAGCTAGAGTGACGCTCAGTAAGCTTTTCTGTAGCAAAGGTGGCCCGGGCTTGTGATCTCAGCTACTCAGGAAGCTGAGGCAGGGAGATAGAAAGTTCAAACCCATCCTGGGAGTTTAGCAAGACTTTATCTCACACTAAAACATAAAGAAAGAGCTGGTGTACAGTTCAGTGGTAGAGTGCTTGTTTGGCCCAAGTAGGGCCCTGGGTTTAATCCCAAGCACAGAAAAACATTCAGATAAAACAAGCCAAAGCCAAAAGTCCCTTATTTACATTTATTTTATTTATTTTTGGCTTTTTGAGGCAGACTTTCACTATGCAGTTCAGATTGGCCTTGACCTACAGGCTGACTTTGAATTCCGGAGGGCTGGGATTACAGACATTTTTTCCCCCCAGTGGTAACTGGGTTTGAATCTGGGCCTTCACACTAAAGGATGGTCCCAGACCTATTTTATGTGGAGGCAGGGTCTCACTAAATGACTAACTTGCTGTCTGGAAGTTTTGTTATATTATTCATGGTGTGGCCCTGCTAGATACCTGCAGGAGACAACCAGCCACCTGCTTCCCTCTAGCCGGTTCTGACCCACAGGCAGAAGATTCCTCTTCCTACAGAAGATTCATCCACAGGAGGTGCTGAACACCACAAGGCAGGCTGTGTAAGCGGCCACCCTCTTATCTGAGGCTGACAGAGGAGAAAGACTTGGAGAAAGAATCCTGTACTTCCAAGATGTCGTTGTAAAGACAAGACACTGGTCACTGGTCTTTTAGTTACCCTACAAAAGCATCGAATCCTTGAAGTGATGGGAATTACGTGCTTCAGGAGCTGGGAAAAATGTTTAGAAGTCTGGTGGGACCTTACTTGGGCTTCCCTGATTCAAGGTCAATAAGAAAACTGTCAGCTTTCCTGCCTTCTTTTTTATTTTAAAAAAATCATGGTTTCCCTGGGCAACCCAGGGTGACCTTGAACTCACAATCTTCTGCAGCTACCTTGGCACTTGCTGGCATCATGGGGTCCACGATGGACCACACGCTGAGGTTCATTTGCTCACACTGACCAAATCAAAGCGGGGTATTTATTTCAGTATAAAGGGATGAGGAATTAATCAAAGACATCTCCAAGGAGATGAGGGGCCCCACTGCCAAGTCATCCTCTCATCGTGTCAGGGTCTCCCAAGGTGAGGAAGGGGAGAGTGGACAGTGAAACAGGAGACGTGGATGGGTCATTTCATTTCCTCCTGGACCCGACCTCTCCTTCCTTCCCTGTGGAAACGCGCTGGATTCTGAGGTCCTGGTGCCAGCATCTCAATATTCTTTCCATTCATCCTGGGCCGAGGGCAGGTAGGGCTGGCAGCTGATGCCCTGGATCTGACAAAGTCTGAAGAAATAGCTTGTGTCCAAAGGCAAAAATCTGACACTTTAAAGGTTTCATTTCGCTGTGCTGCTCTCCTTAGGAAATGCATCGTCACACCTGGCTTTGCTTTGGTGGACATCTATAACTCCTTTGGAGGTAGTGGTTTGTTTTTTCATGTTGGTTACCTCATACTATCTTTGTTCCTTCCTTCTTTTGTTTTTTCTCCTTTTCCTAGTACCTGGAGTTGAACTCAGAGTCTTCAAATTGGGCTATTTCAGTGCTTTTTATTTTTGCTTTTGAGACACGCTCCCTTTAAGTTCCTAATTTGCCCTGGCTAGGCTGGAGATTGGGGTGCTCCTGCTCATCTCCTGAGTAGCTGATTTAAAGTGTGCACCCCAGGCCCATCTTGCACTGTGTGTCATTTCCATTATATTTTTATGCATATTTTGTTTTCCCATTAAACTGAGAAACAGGACATATTTTACAGTTGCTTGTGTCCTGGGTTCTTACTCATTGGTCATCGGTACAGAACGCCATGAAATAGGGACACAGGGTGATTGCGGGTGGATCCCCCTGTAACACTTTCTGTCACCCAGAGTGCAAAGGAAGGGAGGTAAATAACCTCCCTCAGAAGGCCTTTATGACCTTAGTAAATCCACACACCAGTTGAATGGCTAGGTTGAATAAAAATATGAAGAAATTAAAGAAATCAATTTGGGCTAGGTATGTAATCTTAGCTCTCTGAGAGGCTGCTAGCTTGAGTCTATACTGAGTGATTTAGTAAGACTATGTCTCTCTCTCTCTCTCTCTATATATATATATATGTATATATATATATATATTATATTCTGCACCATGCATACACAAAAACAAATTTAATTTGAATATCAAACAGTTCTAAGTAGATTTATCAAAAATGTAGCAGCCCAAACTGAGTTTAATCTTGTGGGATTCCTTGTAGTTAATTTACCACTTTTTGTTCTGGAATTATGAATCAGTATAAGTACACCAGTGCAATTTTTTCTTTCATTAGTACATAGTTTTCATATATATTGATCGCATTCATCATAATGAATTTCTACATGTACATTACACAACCTAACTCCTTTTTCCTCACTCCACCTAAACTCTTTCCTTTCTCCATTTCAGAAGCGTTGTTTACATTTTTTGCTTCCATTTAGTTTTTGAAAGTCCCTTTTCACTGACTTCCTTTCCACCACCTCCCTCTCTTGTTTTGTTTTTATACCAGGAATAGAACTCAGGACCCCATGCTGGCCAGTCAGGCTATCTTATTTCTCTTCCCATTTGAAAAAGTTCTTCCTGCTTTCTGAAATCTATCCTCAGTTTTGCTCTGTATTGGCCCTTTGGATTACTCACATGAGGGAAACTATGTATATTTAAATTTATGTCTGAGCTTTTCATGTAAAGTTATCGTCTTGAGGTGCCATTTACCTAAAAAGTCTCAAGGTTAGTCATCTTTATGGCCTCATAGTACTTTATCATTTGTGAAGGACTCATTTTCTTTTTCACCCACTGATGGGCACATGGGCTGTTTCTAAGATTAAGCTATTACAAGCTGAGCTGCTATAAAAATAGATGGGCATGTGTCACTGTGGCATGATGCTTTTGGCTCTTTCAGGAAGATATCTAGATCAAGTTTTTGCTGGAATGTCCTTGTTGATTTCCTTAGTGGTGGCACCAGTTTGCAATGCCACCAGCAGTGGAGAAGGGTTCCTCTTATCCCACAGCCATACAGCATATGTTATTTGTTGATCTCTTGATGATATCCACTCTTTCTAGAGCCAGATGGAATCTCAGTAGTTTTAATTGCAAGTCTTGACCAACCAGTGATGTTGAGCATTTTCTTACATATTTATTTGCATCTGTACTTCTTCATCTGACAAATGCCCATTCATTTCAGATGCCCATTTTAAATTGGGGGGGGAGATCTCATTTTTGAAAGGGTTTTCTATATATTCTAAATGGTAGTCTTTTGTCTGAGGAATTGCTAGTAAAAATCTTTTCCCATTACATGAGTTGTCTCTTCACTCTATTTGTGCTTTCTTTTGTTGTACAAAACCTTTTTAATTTGATGTAATCTTAGTTGTTGATTCTTGGCAATATTTCTTCCACTGCAATCAGGGTTTTTATTCATAAAATCTTTGCCTATACCTATGTCTTCTAGAGTGTTACCTATTCTATCTTTCAGCAGATTGGTTTTATTTTTAATTTAATCCTTCATGCATTTTGATTTTGGTATAGTGAGAGACCCTGGGCTAGGTTCAATTTCTGGTATGTGCAGAGCCAGTTTTCCCAGAACCATGTCTTCCTTCCGGTAAGGTATTTGGCCTCTTTGTCAAAGGGCTGAGCACACTTGGGGTTGTCTCTTGATCTATTCTGTTTCACTGATCGTACGGTCTGCTTCTTTTTTGTGTATTTGTTTTGTCATTTTAGGCACAGAAGCTTTGTAGTATAACTTCAGATTGGGAACTGTAATGCCTCCTGCCTTGTCTTTGTTGCCCAGGATTGCTTGTGCTAGTCTGGGCCTCTTCTGCTTCTGTGTGAATTTTAGGACCGTTTTTTCTACTTCCATGAGGCCGGCTACTGTATTTGGTTAACACTGCATTAACTCAATAAAGCTTTGACAGAATGGCCATTTTCACTTTATTGATTCTGCCTAAACAAGAACAGGGACTATCTTTCCATACTCTGATACCCTCTTTATTACTTTTGGATGTCCTCTTTAACGTTCTTTTTCATAATTGTCAGTGTAGAGGCCTTTCACTCGCTTTGTTAGATCGATTCCTAACTTGTTCACTTTCGATACTGTGGTGAAAGGTACAGTTTCCCTATTTCCTCTCTCAGTGACTTTCTTATTTGTGTACAGGAATGCTTTTGATTTTTCAGTGTGGCTTTGTATCCTGTTATGCCGCCAAACTTGATTATTAATTCTAGATTATTAATAGGTGGAGACCTTTGGTTCTTCTATATAGAGTATCATGTCATCAGCAAATAATGAGAGTTTAGCTTCTTTCTTTTCTATCCATATTCCTTTTCTTTCTCTCTCTTCTCGGATAGCTCCAGCTGTTTCTGGGACTATATTGAACAGGACTGGTGATAGTGGGCATCCTTGTCTTACTCCTGATTTTGGAGTGAAAGATTTTGACATTTAGTATGATTTTGGCTATTGATTTGTCATAGATAACTTTTATCAAATTGAGACAAAGACCTCCTGTTCTAATTTTCGGTTGGATTTTTTTACCACGAATGTGTGTTGGACTTTTGTCAAATGCTTTCCCTCCCATCTATTGAGATGATCTTATGGTTTTTCTCCTTGATTCAGTTAATGTGTGCATTACATTTATAGATTTTCATATGTTGAATTATCCCTCCATCTTTGGGGTGAATCCTACTTGATCATGGTACATATTCTTCTTGATGATGCGTAGCATCATCATCAAAAAGAATTCATTCTATGTTCATTGGGGAGATTGGCTTGTAGTTCTCTTTTTCAATTGGATCTTTCTCTGGTTTTGGTATCAGGGTAATGCTTGCTTCCAGGAATAAAGAGTTTGTGGGTATTTTTCCCTTTCACTTTCATTAAAATGTTTGAGGAATAGTGGTATTAGATCTTGTATAAATTTTTGTAGAATTCTCTAGTGAGTCTCAGTACCTGGGTTTGACTTGGTTGGTAGTTTTTAAATTCTTCAATTTCATTAACTGTATTGGGTTATTTAGAATTTTTTAACTTTTTGATTCAACTTTGGTAATTCATATTACCAAATAATAATTCATGTATCTAGGAGTCTGCCTATTTCTTTTGAGTTTTCCATCTTAATAGAGCACAGGTTGTCAGGATAGGTATTGATGATCTGGATTTCTGCAGGCTTCATTGTGATTTCACCCATTTCATTTCTAATTCCATAAATTTGAGTCTTCTAATTTTTTCATAAGATTGGCTAAGGGTTTATCTATTTTATTTACTCTTTCAAAGAAAAAAATATTTAATTCATTTATTTTTAGTATTGTCTTCTTAGTTCCAATTGAATTAATTTCTGCTCTGATCTTCATTAATTTTCTCCCTCCTTTGTGCTTTGAATTTAACTTGCTCTCATTTTTCTAGAAGCTTGAGGTTCAACATTAAGTTATTTATTTAACTTTTTCTGACATTGGAATTCACTGCTACAAATTTTCCTTTTAGGACTGTTTTCCATAATTTCTGGTGTTTCATAGTGGGATTATTTTCTAATTGTAGAAACTGTCTCATTTTTTCTTTAATTTCATCTGTGACCCATTGGTTGTTCAGCATAGTGTTTTTTAATTTCCATGTGTTCATGTAGTTTTGGTGATTTATTTTGCTGTAAATTTCCAATTTTATTGCACTATGATCTGTTAATATGCATGAGATAATTTTACTTCTTTGTATTTACTTAAGAATGTTCTATGAGCTATGTGGTCTATTTCAGAGAAAGTCCCATTTGCAGCAGAGAAGAACATATATTCTGATGTTATGGAGTGGACTACTCTGTACATATCTACTAAGTCCATTTGTTCAGAGGTTTGTTTTAGCTCTGATATCACTTTTTTTGTCTAGCTGATCTATTTGTGGCAGTGAGGTACTGAAGTCCCCATTATAATTTTACTAGAGCTTATCTGACCTCAGCTGATTTTTCATAACCATTAGTGTTTATATAGTTGAATGTACTAGTATTTGGTACATCTATATTCATGCTTGTTATCTTTCTTTTTCCCTTAGCAAGTATGAAGTGATCTTATGCTCTTTTCATTAGTCTTGGTTTGAAATTCATTTTGTTTGCAAATAGAATAGTTACACCCTCTTCTAGGTTCCTGTGGCATAGAATATTGTTTTGATTCTTTAATTTTCAGTCTATGAATTGCTTTATGAGTTAAATATATTTCTTATATTCAGCATATTGCAGGATTTTGTTTCTTGATACATTGTGGCTGTTTCTTTTGATTGGTGAATTGAGATCATTCATATTAATACTTACTACTGATATATATTGCCTTATCCTTGTCATATTATTTTTCTGAGGTTGGTTCTCTTACTTTTGCTTCTATTTAATTGCTTGCTTGCCTGATGGATTAATTCTACTGAATTCTTGGAATTGTTCTTTGTTTTGTCTTTTTCTTAAATATCCTTCAAATATATACAGTATATTTTTTAGAATTTTGGTTTGGTGGTCATGAATTTCTTTAGGAGTTATCATGGAAATATTTGATTGGTTCATCAATTTTGAATGACAATTTTGCAGGATACATGAGTCTGGATTGGATGTTGTTTTCTTTTTGGGGTTTGAAACATTTCTCTCCAAGATCTCCTTGACTTAATGGTTTATGTTGAGAAGTCTGTGGTGATTTGGATGGATTTTCTTTCATAGGAGATTTGCTTCTTTTCTCTAAGAGCTTTTAATATTCTGTTCTTGACTTGTGCTTCTGGAATATTGATTATTACATGTCTTGGTGTAGTTTTTTTCGTTTTGTTTTTTGTTTCTGAGCATGACTATTTGGAGTTCTACATGTTTCACTCATCTGTATCTCAAATTCTTTTTCCATGCTTGGAAAGGTTTCTACCATTCCTTTATGAGCAAGTTTTTAAAAAATCCTTTGCACTATCATCAGATTCTTCACTGATTTCAGTTAATCTTATATTAGCATTCTTTGCATGCTCTATCAGCTGTTGAATTAATTTTTTGTGGTCCTTTACAATTTAAGAGATCTTCCATTTGACGATCACCATCCACGACCTTGTCTTTTAGATCTGACAGTCTATTGTCACATTATTTGATTCAGCTGTGCATACTTTCAGTACAAATCTCATCAATTTCCATTTGAGATTGCTTTATGGAATTCAGTTCTTTTCTGTGTTTGGCATTTTTCCTAAACTCCTTTATTTTTCTGTCTGTATCTGCCTGATCGCTATCTTCATTATCTCATTTAGTAGCTGTGGTTGGGTTTTGTCAAGGAACTTTACTTTTGCTGATAACAATTAATAAAATTTAACTGGGTGGCTTTTGATTTTTTTTTTTTTAACCTCAATGGCCCTTAGAATTCCCTTAGGTGATCTGGTGATTATGGGTTGCATCTTGTGTCCATGTTTTCTCATTTCTATTTTTTTTTGGTTTATTTATTTTCTGTATTCTCTAAATTGTTCCTGGAATGTATCTTCACTAATAGTTTTGAGACCTCTTTATTAAATGGCCACACCTCAAAGATATCTTCTAGACATAGCTGATCTTTGGCTTTTGATTCTGTCCCAAGATTCTGCCTCTTTAATACATTAGGAATAAAAGGTTGCTTACCTACTTGGCTTAGCATGCAGTTCTTTGGTACTAAACTGTAGTATTGATTATGATCCCCAGGTAATCTATTATTGGCATACAAAAAATCAGTTGATCACAACAACTGAGTAACCCTGGCTAAAGTAGTGCAAACAGTAATAACAATAAAATCAAGCAGAGAGTAGATGACAAGCTGTGGTAGCTGTAACTTTGCTGCCTTTAACCCTAAATACAAGATTTATAGTTATATAGAAATGGTAAACAAGTAAAAAAATTACACACTGTAAATGTTCACTCAGTAGAGCAATTTTACCTTAAAAGAAGACCATTTAAAAGGGGGAAAGAAGAAAACAGAGAAATAAAAGAAGAAAATGAAATTTAGAAGCAAGAATGAAGGACACAGGAAGATATTAAAGCCTTAGGACACTGTTGAGGATGGAAAAAACAAAAACAAAAACAAAACAAAACAAAAAGCTTAAAACAATATTCACATTCATGAAAAATAAATGAATGATAAAAACCTCAAATATTAAAAAATATATCAAACTCCAGCTGCCATCAGGGGATGCTTCCCGCTGGAGGCAGGGGCCAGCCCTGCCCCACACACACTCTAGCCACCATTGGGGGTGCTTCCTGCAGCAGGCAGCCAGCATGGGCTGGGAAAAACAGCAGGCAGCCCTGCACCAGCCCACCCGGTGGCCACTATTGAATCCTTGTAGCTGGCACTGGCCAAGAGAACCAGTCTTGCTTCAGAGAAACTGTACCAACACAGGAAATGCCTGGGGCCCCACTACCCACTTGTCTGGAAGAACCCAAGAAACTGTCAAGATGAGGAAGCAAAAGGCAGTCTCTGGACTCCAGCCGATGCAGAGCAAGTCCAGGAGATGTGAACGTGGAAGAGATCAGGAAAGGCACACCTGAAGTTTCTGAAGTGTTGGTAACTAAAGAGAAAACCTCAGAAGGCTATATAAGAAATCAGAACAGAATACTATCTCAGATAAAAGAAGAAATGAAAGACATAATAAAAGAATTGTTAAGCATTTCTAAGGAAGACATAGATAAAAATAGAGGAACATAGGAAAATCAGGAAAATTGTGATTGAACAAAATAAGAGAGACTTAGAATGCATGAATCATATCCATGAAATTAAGAATCCCAAAGAAAGCTGGCAAAACTACTTGAAGAAAACTAAAGATAGACTTTTAGACCGTGAAGACAGATCTGCAGCTTGCTGTTACGAAAGGGTGAATTTCTGAAAAATAACAAGGAACCAGGAAATAAAAATTCAGTGACTGCAAGACAATGCAAAGAAAAATAATTTAAGTTTAATGGGTGTCAGAAAAAAAGCAGGGGTCAGCAAAAATGGCATAAAAAGACTGTTTACAGATATATTAGCAGAAAACTTCCCAAACACGGGCAAAGGGTGTGCGGTACAGATAAGTGAAGCATATGGAATTCCAGCTAGCTATAACCCAAATAAATCTAGGCCCAGACATATAATAATCAAGATTCCAGAAATTCAGCACAAAAATAGAATATTAAAAGCTGTTAGAGAAAAGGAGCAGATCATCTATAAAGAAAACTAACCAGAATCAAGACAGTGTTCTCGACACAAACCATCAAGTCAAGAAGAGCTTGGAATGAAAGTATTTCAAGTTCTGAAAGAAAACAACTTCCAACTCAGATTGATGTACCCTGAAAAACAATCTTTCAAAATTAATATAGAAACAAGATACTTCCATGACAAAGAACAACTGAAGGAATTCATGACCACCAAACCAACCCTACAAAGAATACTGAAGGACATTCTAGAAAGAGACAAAAAGACCACAATTCCAGGAATAGGGACATTATGGTAGCCATTATTGACTCTTTAAAATCTTGCTTTGAAGTCTTGTATTGTGTCATTTTGTTTTGATTGATTCTATCCTGTTTTATTTCTTTTACTTTTATTCTCTTCAAAGTTAAAAAATAACAAAAGCAAAGAAAAAAATGAAATTTCTCAGTGATTTCAAGCTTGTAGTTACTTTTTTTGGTTTTTTGAAACAGGATCTCCTTATTTTGTTCAAGCTGGTCTTAAACTCACTGTGTAGCCCAGGCTGGCCTTGAACTTGTGGCAATTCTGTTGCCCTAACCTCTTGAATGCTGGAACTACAGATGTGCACCACCACGTCCAGCCTAGTTTGGATACTTTCAAATCCACAGATGTTCAGGCTGATTCTGACTTCTGGTTGTGGCGTTGGAGCCAGAGTCCTTCAACCTAAAGCAGGTTGAAGGGTGTCTCTTGCCAGCCTGACCATGGCTTCCTTATTCTGGACACCTTCTGATTCTGCCCCTTTCCCAGTTACTGTGGAATTTGGAGAAGAAGCCAACCTATGGCTGTCCCCAGTCCTAGGTTCTGTTCGCCCCTCCTTGAAGTGGCATCCAACCAAGCACCCCCTCCAGGTCTCATGGCAGTGCTTTAAACTGGAGTCATTCATCAGCTGTTGTAGTATATACACTGCTGCGTTTCTCCTGGAAGCCTCCGGAGTCACTCACCCTTGCTGTGTCTGTAGATTTGAACTCCCTTTCTCATCCTATGAACCAGGAACTGGGAGAGAAAGCCCGCTGCTCACTCCTTTTTCTGGGCTGAGATTTGTCTCTTTACTTTCACTGTGGCTCTGATTTTCCTTTCAGATCTATCCTGCATCCTGGACTTCTACTTTCCTTCTCCTTTTCTTCCCCACATTCTTATCTTCCAGTGTCTGGATTCCAATCTTGGAGAGGTAGATCTGTTACTACCCACTGCTCTGCCACTTCCTGGAAGTTCCTGCATTTTATTTATTTATTATTTTGGAGAAGTCAAGCCAGAAAGTTCTATTTATTCAAAAGACTAAGAAGCAAGGAGGCCAAGGAGGTCACTCAGTAGCCTAAGTAAACAATATCCCAATTACTTCTCAAAACAAGTCTTCCTTGAGCTGTTGCTGATCACACAGGGAAAACGTTTCAGCTCACTGACTGAGTTACAATACCTTCAGCAGCCTTCTGCCTCTAGGCTTCTGTACCTCCCAGTACATCCCTTTCAAACCTTGCATTTACCTCCACTTTAGTGGCCAGGGCACCTTGACTTTGGGTCAATGACTCAGTCATTTCGGGATGCAGCAAGCAGGAAGAAAAACATAATAAAAATGGAGACTTTCCCTTCTTGGGCTAACGAGAATCAAGTTAGAATATTTTCTGTCTTTCACTGCTCAGGCAAAAAGAGGGTTTGGCATCACTATGTCTTTTCATGTCTGTGTATGTGAAATCTACAAAATAGCACCACAGACAATTCCAGGAATTTTTAAAGAATATATAGCAGTAAAATGAAGAGTGGAGGTAATTAGTATGTTTGCATAGTGTGAGCCAGTTGAATGGTATAGATAATATGTGAATTTTTTGGCAATTGTTTTACTTTGCCAAGGCAATTTGCTTACATGGCAAATGTAGGGAATGTGGCAAATTTGAACCTCAAAGATTTTGTTTACCATGTTTGCAATAACATTTAAGGTTGCCAGGTTGACTTTAAGGATATTTAAGATATATTTGCACACCACATGGACCCTAGAAACAACTCCACTGTATGTATAAACTCAGCATGCTCTAAAAACATGAATTTCTATCTACCCCAAACACTCCAGCCCCTTCGATGGGAATGCTTCACGTTAGCAACCAGTCCAATCTTCAGACACTAAGTTTGTCTCTGTTTATTTTAAATTGTCTTGGGCTCAGTTTCCTCATTTGTAAGTTTGTTAGTTTGGATACATTCTCCTTTTTATTTTTTTGGTTTGATTTTCGATGTTCTTTCCTTTTTTTCTCTCCAAAGAATTATTTAATGTTTAGTGTTTTCTTATATCCAACTCACAAAGTGCTATAGATGATTTTAATTATACTGCAATCAAAATGTCAACCTCTAATCTTAGCAAAACAGGCTGTAATTGAGTAGGTTTGCTCCTAAGTACTTTCTTATCAAGGAATTGCTTTCTATGCAAATCTCTGATAACCCTTCTCCACAGCACTATAGGAAGCTCTTGACCTCTACTTAAGATCTTTCTTTCTTTGAGAACTTTCATCTTCATTTCTTTCTGTGCTTCTAGTTGGTGGGCTACTGAGGCTTTCAATGGTTAATACAATGCTAATGTCAGATTATCAAGTCTTATTCTTTGTTTTAAAGCTCACACAGGATGTGTAGTGGTATTTCCCCCATCTCCCAGTATTATCTTGAACTGGGAGGCACAGGCTGATACTGGGAGAGAGATTTAGGGAGGCACTTGACTCCTACACCCACCACAACAGGTCTTTTGGCCTCGATTTTAGAGACTCAACAAACATGCACAGAGTTCCTGCTGTGCTATTATTAGAGTATTCTGGCTCAATAGAGAAGTAAAAGTACAAACAGGTTTACTGAGGTGAGGACGTGAGAAGGAGCACATGGTGGGTGGGCTGTTTCCTTCCACCAGATAGAGAGGCAGAGGGTTCTATGACCTCTGGTTGGAAGTGACACATGTGGTGGATATTGATGATGACGTGTGAGGAACCAATTGGAATTCTCTGTGCCTGCAAACAGGAAGGGGAGTTGCAATTAGGGCAGATGAAGAAGCAGGAAGTGGTAGGTGTTCCTGCTTTGGCCTTCCACCATGTTGATCCACTGCCATAACTGTTCAGGAATTTATACTAGGGCAAGAACCTTTCATTCCCATCTTTATAGTGTTAGGAAAAGGGCAAAGTCTCTGTCTTACTACTTCCTGCTGAAAGGGGGCACCATATGGGGGTTTAGGAAGGATGATGGGATGATGGTTGATGCCCATGCAGAAGCTGGTACCAGGTGTTTCCCCCAGGACAACTTCATCATTGGTGAATGCTCACATCCTAGGTTGGAAAAACAAAGAGACAAGGTGCTATGAGGAGGTAGGCCACTATCATATTTAAGGACCCAGGAAAGGTAGAAGGAAAGGTGTTCTTGATCCAAATGTGTCATTCCATCAGGACCACGGTGAGGTAGAATCTGAAAAACAAGTATGGGGTTGGGAGGGGTGAATTATTCCCCCTTTAATGGGTAAAACTTAAAAGTGTAGGTAGGACTTGTCTTTGCTCCAGGAGTTGAGCTGGAAAGAATAAGAAGCATGAGAAATATAAGGCCTGGCAGTTGAATCATGTTTGGGTAACTACAGAGTAGGGGTGGGGAGGGCAGGAGCTGTGTCACTATAAGTGACATGAGATCTTAGACCTACAGGAGTCTCATGATTCACTAAACAGCTGAGGGCTGAGAGGAGAACTAAGATAGTTACAGTGAAAAAAATTAACTAAAAGAATGTAAGGGATCAGGAACCAAATGGGATAACAAAACATGATGTAGCCTAAAAATTGTGGTGTGGGGCTTTGGTGAGATGGAGACAGGCGATAGGAGATGAGATGACCACTCAGGATGTTTAGAGTCAGCAGGGTGAGAGTTAGGAGGGCATCGCTTAGCTTGAGTGATGTGGAACCAGGATGACAGTCCAGACCTTGACCACCATTGAAGTTCTGAGGAAGACCAGATAGGGGCCACTCCATTTTAGTTGTAGTCTTGTTGAGAGATCTGAGAATAAAGGCTGGACCGTTATCTGACTGGATACTCTGAGGTTGATGGAGACCACTATGAAGTGGCTCTGACCAAGATATAAAATCAATCAATTGGCTTTCAATGTTGGCTTATGAGTCTGTCCCAGGCCTAGGTCCCTGGTCTAAAGATGGGCAGGAGATTCACAGTAAGTGAATCCTTATGAACCCTGGTTCCAGCTGAGGCCCATAGTGGCCTGTGATGCCGTGATACCTAAAAGGACAGGACAAGGCCACAGCTGAGGATGCCTGGCTCCCCTTCCCCCGCAATTGACTAGGTAGATACCATAGCTGCAAGCATCTCCCGTGGTGCAAGTCAACCTGGGGATGAGACATTTCTCCTAATTAACCAAATTGATTACTTGGAGAAGTCCTTGAACTTGAACTCTCAAGGTCCTGCTCAGTTTCTTCAGTGTTCCATTCTAACTCTTTCCCTTGTTTGAAAACCAAATAAATATGGGGTGCCTAGCGCTTTGTTATCTCAGCTCCTAGACAATTTCGAACTCTGCAGAGGGTTGTGATCCTCCTGGAGCCCTAAAGTCAGACCACCTATTTTATTTAAGCCTTCGCTGTCTACCTGTTTTGGAGGTTTCGGGCCTGAGCAGTTCATGGTAACTCATTCTGTTAGTCCTTTCTACACTCTTCAACCAGTTTTTGCTGCCAAGAACAGGAGGTTTTACTAAAACTTCTTTGAAATGTTTTTCCTCTGATAAGTGATTTAATCTGATGTTTTAGCAGAAATCAATTTGAGGAATGATTACCAGCTATCTTTTGTCATTTAAATTTTCTTTTTAAATTCAAAGATTTTACCTTTTTGTTATTTCTCTTTAATTGTTTCAAGTTAAACATTTTTGCTCATCTTAAGGGACAGAAGTTAGGTTTTATTTATGTTTTATTTATGCAAACTTTTGTGGAAGATGTACAGTTAAAGTGGGGAAACTTGAGGAATGTGGGCAGCCACAGGAAAACAGTCACAGTGAGAATGAAAGTGCTGGATTCATATCAACGTCCCTTACTTAAAACTCTTCAGATTCTGCTTTTTTTAGGAAGCCTTCCCAATTATGTGAAGCAAGGAGTTAGAGACAGTGATTAAATTATTTATAATTCTTTTTTCAGAATTTTACTTCACCAAGGGTTTCATCCATAGATATTTTAAGAGTAATATAGTCTTAATTTTTCAGCATTTTACTTAAACATTGAAAAAAATGTTTTTCTAGTTCCCAGGATTGAACCCAGAGCCTTGTGTGCTAAGACAAGCACCCTGCCCCCAAGATCTATGGTCAGATTTTTCTTTTTATGTCATTTTTCATATACTTTTTTTGGGGGGGGGGCTGGAATTGAACTCATGACCTTGTACTTCTCAGTCAGGTGTTTATGCCACTGAGCTAAATCCCCAGCCTTTATTTCGTTTGTGAAACAAGGTCTTACAAAGTTGTCCAGGCTGACTTTAAATTTGTGACCTTTCTCTCTTAGTACCCTGAGTAGCTGAGATTACAGGTAGGTACCTGCTTATTGCAATTGTGATGCTGAATGCAGGATCTATCTCATTTTAGCTAGTTTTTTTCCCCAATCAAAGTAATCAAAAGGTTCTTCTGGGATTTTTAAAACTTGGGGGTATAATCTTGTTATGAAGAGGGCTGTCTGACCTTGAACTCTTTGTGTAACCTAAACTAGCCTCTGAACTCTCCTCTTGCCTTGAGCTTTGGAGTGCTGGGATTATAGATGTGTATCACACAACTCACCTCCATTCACTTTTATGAGACTTGTTTTTCTTACACTGATTCTAAACCTACTCTACTAATCCAGTATTCTCATAAACAAACATATATTCCACATCCATTTTGAGGACTGAGACAATAATTCTTGACCGGGAACAAGTTTCTGAAAGCATTCCAGGGAAATCCACTTCATCTTTCCTTCTTTCCTTCCTTCCCTCTCTGCTCCATTTGAAGACTCTTAGTCAGGTTTGGTGGCCTATGCCTGTAATTCCAACATTCTGGGAGAGTGAGGTGGGTGAAATGGGAGATTCTGAGTTCCAGTGCAGGCTGGGTAACACAGTAACTCTATCTCAACATAAAAAATAGAAAAGATCGGGGATGTAGCTCAATGCCAAGATCTAGGTTCATCCCCAGTGCTACCACTCCCCTCCACCAAATAGAGTCTTTATTACAATCTTTGTACATGTTACAGTAAATATTCTAGACTGAGGATCAGCAACCTGTAGTCCAAGAGTCATACAGCCTGTTGACTGATTTTGTATTATGAGTTAAGCGTCTTCTGATAGTTTTATGACATCAAAAGCCACCTTACAAATGAATACGATAGTTTCAGCTCCCAGACTGTATCAGAAATAGGATGGTGTGGTGATAGGGCAGAGGAGACCTCTGTGGTTGTTGAGTGGGGTGCAGAACAAGGAATCAGCCATGAGATTATGGGGACAGAAGGTTCTAGGCAGCGGGTATGACAATGGTAGACCTAAAGAACAGGAAAGCATGGTTACCACTGAGGAGATACAGAGAGGGAAAGGAATTAAGGTAAGAGAAGACCTAGGACTAGACAGGGTGAGGTCATAGCAAACCTCTTAGGAGGAGGCGATCAGGTATTTTTCTTTGTGGGAAGGGAATTCTCTGAAAGGTTGTGTGCACATGAGTGACAATGAGGTGAACCACTGTTTAGGAAGATCGACCTGGCCTTTTAGGGAAAAGAGATCCTAGTGCTATTAGCCAAATGGGGATGACTTGACCCTGGGACACAGTCTGGGAGATGGGGGACACTACTGATTGAGAAGTTAGCATGAGTGAGCTGTCCGGTCTTGCTGTAGGGGAAAGTGAGGAAGGAGAAAAATTGAGGATTACAGTGGGATTTGGGCAAATTGGTGCCATTTCTTCCCATAAATTGGTCTCAAAACTATTAAAGTAGATTAACTACTTTCCCTTTTGTGTATCAAGCAAGCATTTCTAATTAGTAGACAACATTCTCTTGTTTTCCACCAAAAGTGCAGACATCAGCTACCTCTTGATGGCTTGAAAATTCTTTGTAAGTTTTGTTTTGTTTTTGAGGCTGGCCTTAAACTCACTGTATAGCCCAGGCTGGCCTTGAATGTGTGTTCATCTCCTGCCTTAGCCTTCCAAGTGCTGGGATTATGGGCTAGTCCCATCCCATCTAGTTTTGCCAATTCTTTCTTCTTTGTGCTGAATTTAGAAAATAACTGACAACACTTCAAAATCACACCAACAAACAGTCCAGATCTCTAATCTAGAAGTCAGTGTGCTGACCTCTTTCTATAGAGAATGAAAAGCAGGTATGTGGGGCTATGGCTGGCCAGTTTAACATCACTCGTGACCTTTGGCTTGCAGGGGTGATCTGTGCTTGATTTATAGAAAATAAATAAAACACCAGATTTCTGTGATACTTTTGCTTATTATCCTTGTTTCCAATAGATATTTCTATGAGTCCAGCCAAATAATAATCTATTTTCTAGAAACGTAGAAAGACTGTGTTTGCAGAAATAAAACACTTTCTTTCTAGTCTGATAGGCGTGAACAAATATTGATGATATTTATTCACAGGAAATAGTTCTGAGAAAATTGAGGATATTATCTTGCCAACAGTACCATTAAAAAGATGACAGCAAAAAGACAAAGCTTGGCTAGGTATTTTTCAGTCTTCTAAAAAGAAAGTCAGGACCTAGTGATGATCATTTGTGCTACACTCATGACTTACAAAGATTGCACAACTCTGAACATTTTCAGCTGCTGAGATGATCAAAAAAACAATTGAACTGGCTAATATGAAGACTGAAGCCGCTGACTCAGTAGGACTCTCTGGTGAATATGTGTGTGGGTGTGTGTGTGAGAGAGAGAGAGAGAGAGAGAGAGAGAGACAGACAGACAGACAGAGAGAGAGGGAGAGAGAAAGACACAGAGAGACAGAGAGAGAGAGACAGAAAGAGAAGGAGAGACAGAGAGAGACAGAAAGAGGAGGGAGAGAGACAGACAGAGAGAGAGAGACAGACAGAGAGAGAGAGAGAGACAGACAGACAGACAGACAGACAGAGAGACAAGACAGACAGAGAATCTTAGTTTCAGACTTGCATAAATGGCCAAGCAATAACACTTCACAGAAATGGGAGCTCCAGCAGACAGACACTTGAAAGGCGGGGCTTACAGTTTCGTTTTGGGGCTTCTGTTGAGTTCAAGCCTGGAGCGTTTTCGAGTGTCTGTTTGGAGATGTGCAGTAAATAGAGATACGGGAATGAAGTTCATGGAAATAGCAGACATTAAAGGTCTGGAGGATTTTGGAATCTCGGGAATACTAGAATAACCCAAAGAAATTATGCAAAGAAAGAAAGGCTGATATTTACTCTCTAGGGGATAAGAACAAGAAGAGAAACTTGCAAAGTAGAGATCAAAAGAAGACTCAGAAAGGGTAAGTAATGAACCAAACCAGAGAGGAAACACAGAAGCTACAAAAATTAGCGTTTTAGAGCAACTGGTGGTATCAACTGCTAAAGAAAAGGCAATTAAAATGCAACTAAAATATTTGCTACATGTAATCGTACATGGATTGGTAATCTTGACGCAAGCACTTTGGTAGAACTGCAACACAGGAAAGTAGCTCATAGTGGATTGAGTAAAATGAGCGGGAATAAAGGTTCTAAACTGGCATTACCAAGCCTTTCAGGAAGTGTTTCACCATGAAGAGTAGCAGTGAATCAGCATGTACAGCAGGGTACCGAAGTCCTTCATTACTTACTCTAAGATCTGCACTTATTTAAATCCTGATGAGAAGAATACGAGGGGAAAGGTTGGCTATACAAGATAAGAAAGAGAAGAGGGTTAGCTGAGGACCTGCGTGCACATAGGTTGGGAGCTCCTAATAGACACTGAGGGCCTGGCTTCAAATGAGTGATCAATACTGTTCTTTTTTCAGCATAAGAAGAGAAAGGGAGGGCTGAAAACGGAAGCCGAGGTGGTGGAAGGGTAGCTAGGAGAGGCGTGCTTATGTGATGACTTCCGTTTTCTCAGGGGAGTGGGAGGAATCTGACAAATGGCACAAGGGAGATGTAGCTGTGAGAAACTTCAAGGGTGTGAGCTGGAATGCTGGGAGGCCTGGGTTCAAGCCAGTGTGTGTGAGTGTGTAGGGGGGGTCTGGGGGGACCTGAAGGGTGTGAGAGTTTAAAGCTGTTGTAGAAAACGGGAACGTACTAAGGAACTGTGGGAAGGTTGCAGCCAGGTGGGAGAGCCCAGGTTGGTGTTCACAGATTATGACACTAAATTCACAGATTAGGACACCAGCTGTTACTATTATCTCCTGCAGCACGAGACACAGAACCAAACCCAGTAAGTTGCATGGAAAAGGGAGAGTCGGATTAATGTAAGGTTTTGTTAGGGAGATGCTGAGTCAAGAGAATGCAGAGTATTGGCAGGAGGAATCATGGTGTTAAGCTTCGAAATCTAAATGGGATAAATAGGAAGTAAAGACAGGAAGGAGATTTTAGGCAAGGGATGAGTGCAAGACTGGAGGTGCTCATGGGTCCCAACACCTGTGCGAGATATAATATGGACTGGACAAAAGACCTCACTGGGCGGTGTGGACAGATGGTGACCAGTGCTCAAGCATCACTGCTTATTGACTGTGCGGTGGATGACTAATGGTTGACTCCTAACGCCCAGCTGAACTGAATCAGCATGGTACCGGGCGTGGAGGGTCACCTGAGGATTGTTGCCAGCAGCACAGAACTGTCTTTGTGGGTGGCTGTTATTGGCTCAGAACTGCAGGGGAAGATGGTGTACTGCTCATTCTCCTGGAGAAGCTTGTCACTTTGGCTGTCCTGACATGAACGCTGCTGTTCTCATCGTCAGAGGAGCTCGGGTCTCACTGTCACTGAAGATGACTGTGGTTCTCTTCAGGGGAGCTCTGCTCCTTACCTTGAGTGTGGTTTCCTGGCTCCAGGGCAGATCCCTCAGTCTGCTGGTAGATCCTTCTTCTGGCTGGTGCAGACTTTCTAGTTTCTAGCGCTGACCTGTGAGTCTTTTCAGTACAGATCATTGATATAGACTTGCATGAGACATAGTCATGGGCTCTAGGCCTCCCGCTGGACTTGTGGAGGACATTGCCCTGGGGCCCAGGCCCTTGGCTGGATTCTTTGGGTCTCTAGTGTGTGGATGGCTCACCACATTCTTTAGCATTTGACTCTTTGGGTGAATATTATAACAATCCTATAATTTATGTCTCATATTAAATCCTTTCCTTATAAACCCTGACCACAACAGCCTCTCACCTGTCAATTTCATTTCTCCTTTACCAACCCCTCTGTTCCAACCCAAAGTGTCACCCTACTTTTGTTCCTTTTGATATAACAATATCCTGTCTTCATGACTGTTCCCTTCCAGGTTGCCCACTCAGATACGACCCTAATTTTAAACTTCACTGCTTACTTTATCCACTAAACTTCTGGTTGAGGGAAGGGAAGAGAGAACACTCCTTGGATATTTGTTGAATACCTCTTAGGTGCCAGGAAATGAAAGCACTTCCAGTTCAACTTGGGCACTGGAGTGCTCCTTTTAAAGTTTATTAATTGATTGGTCATGGGACTGTGGATTGGACCCAGTGCCTTTGCACTGAGCTACATCTTGTTTTCTTTTGAGACAGGGCTTTGTTAAATTTCTCCGACTGGCCTCATATTTACAATCCTCAGATTGTAAATGCAGGCACATGCTTAACTAGACATGAATTTCCTTTTATCGGTTGCGTTTCCTCATATTGATACGTGCTTATAATTCAATAAAATATAACTCAATAAAAGATGACTCATTTTGACTTTGCAGAATTTTGAAAAATGAATACCACTTACATAATTTAGGTAATTTTACTTTATAATTTGTATAGCATTTCAAAAATGGCATTTATGTTAAAGTTACCTGAAAGTTTTTTTTAAAAAGATTTGGACCAAAATAAAAGCTAATATAGGTGTTTGTAAATTGACAGTTCATATTAGTAGTGCAGATTTCAACAGCAGCAGCCATTTGTTGGGGCTAAAGCTGCGGAATTGGCTTACAGCAGCTTGTAGTATCTCACTGAAACAGTCATGAAATTCTCCTCAGTGTATTATGAAAACGGTTTTCTTTTCCTTTTCCAAATTCTCCTCCTTCTCAGCTTTCGGGAGGCTTATAAGGGTTTTATGTTCATAAGCTAAACTTCATTTAAAGGCTTTGCCAGCACGATGTTCATTTCATACATGAATTAAATCAAGCACAGACAAGCTGTGCATATCTGAGGTTCTGGGGAAAGTTTCTACAGGAACCAGAGCTAGAGCCGGAGTTTCCCGTTTGCAAACGATGCGATTGCTTTAGAACACTGCGTGATGTGTACTTGGTGGGTTAAAACTGATAGATTTATTATTCAAAGTCGAATAGATCAGATTTTATCATATTCCCATCACCTTTTGCATGCATCCCGTCAATTTCTTCATCAGGTCAATTAAGCTTCCGAGAGAAATCCATTCCATTATAAAATGGATCAGTGATTTAAATGTTGGAAAGTTTCTTGCTATGGGAAAAGAGGTTTTCTAATTTTTAAATCGCTTATTTAAAGTCACACAATGACCACGAGAAAGGCCATTTTGTATTTTTACCTGTATGTGCATTTAGAGGAGACTAGGACAGCTGGGCATGGTGGCACACGACTATAATCCCTGCATTGGGGAGGCTGAGGCAGGAGGATCACTATGAGTAGAAGAACAGGCTACATAGTGAGTTCAGGACCAACCTGAACTGTGTAGCACAACCTGTCATAAAAACAAACAAAGCAAAAATGCTACTAGAACATTTTTATACTTTATATCTGTAAACAGTTGTTGCACCATGTTTTTGTATATTTTATCTATTTTTTTCTTTTTCTTGTGTAGTACTGGGAATTGAACCCAGAACCTTGTACAGGTTAGCTAAGTGCTCAGTCATGGAACTATTCCTACAGTACCCACCGTCTAACTTTTCAAACATAAAATTACTTCTTCCTTATTGAAATGGGAATGCATACACATTTAGGGAAATTAAAAAGCCACACCTAAATAAAATAAAAAGAAAATAAAATTAGTCTAACCATCTTTGGATATCTTAACTCATGCTGATGAACATGGTTCTGCAATCCCTCTTTGGTTTTCTCTGTAAATGTGTCTGTAACATCTTTATGTATCAAATTTGCATCTTGATTATATTCTCAATTACTATATTTTGTGCATCACTGTGAACCTGATGAGATCAAACTCTGAGCCTCAAGTACCTGGGGCAAGCACTCTACCACTGAGCTACTGAGCTCCATCTCCAGGCCCTAATCGATTTTGTCCTTTGTATTTTCAAACAGATGCATATTACTCTATTATGTAGGTGTGGTCTAATTTATTTGGTCAATTTTTCTTATTGGACATTCGATTGTTGGTAATGTTTTATTACAAGCAGTACATGGGTAATTATCTTTTTACATATGTCTTTCTGCACTTTCTTAATTATTTCTTGAGGCTAAATTTTTCAGAAGAGCAATAACTAAGCCACAGGTCTGGGCATTTTGAAGTCTGATAATTACTACCAAATTGCTCTCCAAAAAGTCTCATAATCTATGCGTGAGAATGTTGCTTTTCCCCTACAAACAGAGATTAGACTATCTGTCTTCTGGTTTCAATCTGATTCTTAACGCAACTCTCAGGGGTATAGATGAGCCATTAGGAGAAATGCTGATGGTCACAAGTCTAGACGAACCAGACGGACTGACGGGCTGGCGATCTGACCTGCTATACTGTATGCTTCTCTCATGCTGTACCTTTGCTGCCATGCTACCGACGACCGCAGCAGCACAGGAACTGTCCAGGAGAAACCCAGAGCAGGAGTTCTTGCCCAAGTCACAGCTCCGTGCGGGCCTGTGTGGCTGGCAGAGCCCAGTACTCTAGCCAGGGGATGGTGGGTGGCACGATTCTTGTATTCAGAGAACAAAGCAGTGTTGGCACACTGTTCACCCAAGCCAGCACTTAAACCAGTGCGGCAGGAGGAGGTAGGGACCCTGAGGGAACGACAGAGTGGAGCGCAACGGAATTATGAACCCGTAACAACTGAATCCTTCAGTTTTTAACCCAATCTTGTGAGCTAAGCAATCAGGCCATTCCTCCGATCTAACGAGTTTTAATTAATGAATTTATCTTTAATATTTTATTATAAGGTTTATCTACATACAATCTATTTTTATCATTTATGCATTCATTTGTTGGTTTATTTAGTTATTTGTTTATTTTTCAGCGCTGAGGATTGAATTCAGGGCCTTCGCCTGGAGCTCCAATCCCAGCCCTTTTTCAATTCTTGTTTTGAGACTGGGTCTTGCTAAGCTGCTAAATTGTCCAGGCTGTGCTCAAACTCCTGCTGTGGTTCGCAGGTTACCTACTACACCTGGCTATTTAAAATTTTTTATTATTACTTTTTTCCAGAAATGAGGATTGAACCCAAGACCTCAAACAAATTAGGCAAACACTATAGTACTGAGCTACAACCAGTTCTGTCTTTTGTTTTAATTACATAAAACACTCAAGAAGACAAGTTCTTTTCCAAAGAAACAGAAAAATTTTGAAAGAAAATTCCATTTTGGATAGAAAAACAAGAGTTTTTTTTCTTTCCTGTATCATATGGTTTAATAAAATTAATACAAGCATAAAGAAAATGGGAGGAGAAAAGCAACCAAAAGACCAGCACTCAATGTAATCCTATAGGTGTCTACAAGTTCTAGAAACTATTTGGCTATAATATTGAGCAAGAAAACTGTTATGCACGTGGGCGCGCAACATCTGCAGACCAATCAGCCAAGCCTGCTTAGCAGTTGCTAAGAAGAAACGTTTACAGGCTCTGTCTCAGGAGAAGCCCCTCTTTTAGTGGCAAGGAGACAAATTTATTTATTGATTTTTAAAAATGGTTTATTTTAGGGGGCTGGGGATTTAGCTCAGCGGCATAAGCACCTGCCTTATTCGATCCCCGGTACCAATAAAAAGGAAAAAAGACAAAAAAAAAAAAATGGTTTATTTTAAAGAGAATAGAATCAAGCAAAATAAAACTGAATAAAGCCAATCAAAACAAACCAGAGTACAGTGATACAAGATTTCAAAACAAAATAATAGGAAATCAACAATGGCTCCCAGAATGGCTTTTGTTGAAGAAGATGGCTCTAGAAAGTCCTTAACCACTAGCACTGGCTCAGTCTCTTCTGTCCTTCATCCTATCCCCAAATATGCTGCCTAATTTGAAATTCTGTACCTGGTAGTCTGTAAATTCTTCCGAGGCCATATTCCACACTGAAGGCTGAATGAAACTGTACCATAAGAAAATCACATCATATTTTACCCTTTGAGGCTAAGAATTATTTTTGATTAGTAATATTCATTGCTTCTCAGAAATATTGGAGTGTATGTTTCAAGTTGAATTTATATGATATATAATTAATCAATTTCAATCAATTAAATCAATAAAACTCAGGTTTTATTAATTTATAATTTGGGCAAGTCATGTAATCTATGGTCCTAATTTTTTCTCACCTGTAAAGTAAGGATGTTAGGCCAGACAAAAAAATGCTCAGCTGTGCAGAGACCCTAAGGCTCCTGAGGTTTTTGGGTTGAAGAACCAACCAAGGGAGATGAGAAAAATAAGGAAGAGACCAAGCTGGGGTCAGGTGGAGCCCTTACCTTCCTGATGGGAGGAACCTGGCCCCTCACTGCAGGGGAGTTTATTTATACCTTTAGCAACTTAATGTCACATGACACCCTGTTGTCCTAGCAACCCGCTGTTCAGATTGGGGCCAGGTGTGCTCTAGGCTGAAGCAGCTTCTTCAGGCGGCTGCCCCAGGCACTGCTCGTTGTTGGGGTGGTCATGCTCCAGCCTTGCACGTGTGGTCAATTTCCAGCTTCAGTGACTTCCAACAGAGCTGATGTTGGTGACGCTACCCTGGAAGAATGGGGTACAGTAGAACCTTCAAGAAACTATTTGATTTGAAAAATTTATTGGAAAGCACTGTACAATTTCAAAGTTGGAAACTAGAAAAAAAGGCACTTTATTGGCAATGTTAAACAATAGGGAAAAAAAGTCCCAGCAAAGATTAGCTCCTAGGTTTTTCAGAATTTGGAGGCCAAACCTTTCAGAAGTTAATATAATAATCTCTGCAGTGGCTGTGTGAGAACCATAATTTATTCTGTTTTATGCTTTCCAATGAGTTAACTAAAGCTAGGACCACTCCACTAATCTCAAAAGGCTCCTATCATCTAGGGTTTCACTGCCAGACACAGGAATCTTGATTTTCTTTGGACACGCTGGAAAACCTCAAAAATCTTTCATACTTTTTGAATTTATGTTATTTTGAAAAATGCAAAGCTCTACTTCATATTAGCTCAGTGCAAGCCTGGAGCACCAGCTACTTGAAAGGCTGAAATTTAAACCCAAGAATTTAGGGCCAGCCTGGACACACAGCAAGATTGTGTCTCAGAAAAATCAAGCAAACAACAGAAATGCAATGGAGATTTAAAAGAAAAAGCCAGGTGGAATGCCAGTTATCCAAGTGTTGTGGAGAAGGACCCTGGCCACATCACTGGCAGCCCCGTGATCGGGTGCAGGTCAGTGGTCCAGTTTATTGGTAGCTCAGGAGACCTTGGGAGAGACTCCGGGCTCCTTCTAGAATGCATATGTGGTAGGGGGCACTGTTTTTAGGACACTAGATACTGTGCTCTTGTGGTGCTGGGGTCTTTTGCTAATTACGTGCTGTCTGGCATTTTAATGACTCCCTCATTTAATAAAATACTCAGGTCACAACTCACATAGCTTTTGTATTTCTTTCTGGCCACGAATGACCCTCTACACAACAAAAGTACAGGACGACTTGAAAATTGAAAAACAAAACGGAGTTGAGATGCTACCCTGGGTCAGGGTTGGCGTAGGTCAGTTCTTCTGGAAGTCTCCTCTGCTGCTCCCTGTGGCTGCCCAGCCACTGCTCTGCTTGCGTTCTGATTGTCAGGGGTCTGGGCCAGGCTGCTCCTCCGCACCTGTGGGACCCCGATGACTCTGCCACACTACGGTTCTCCATGGAATGAACAGTGGCCTGACCTTCGTCACACGTTACGGGCTACTGTGGGCTCCCTTCGTTCCTTCATTCTCCTGTGTGCACTGCAGACACAGAGAAACAGAATCTATTTGTTTTGTTTTGTGGTATTCTGTTTTTCAGGGGATACTGGTGTTTGAACCCAAGACCTTGGCATTTAGCTATATCCCCCAAATCCTTTTTAAAAATTTATTTTTTCTTTCTTTCTTTCTTTCTTTCTTTCTTTCTTCCTTCCTTCCTTCCTTTCTTCCTCTCTCCTTCTCTCCCTGTCTCCCTTCTTCCCTTTCTTACTGTGTTGGGGCTGAATCCAGGCATCACACATGCTAGCTCTACCGCTGAGTACATCCCCA
The DNA here is from genome assembly GCF_034190915.1 of Cavia porcellus. Taxonomy (NCBI): domain Eukaryota; kingdom Metazoa; phylum Chordata; class Mammalia; order Rodentia; family Caviidae; genus Cavia; species Cavia porcellus. The sequence goes on from NW_026947490.1 coordinate 78,100,393, forward strand.
CCTCACGATAGCACCCTTAAAATGAAATTTTAAGAGCAGAATCTTAAATCTACCATTTCGAGCCCTTTGGAAAGCAGATGTGAAGATGGGATTGGATGAGTGCTCTGACTGAGATCTCAAAGGTCCCCCGAATGCCCCACGTGTTTCAAGGTAACTGGGTCACAGGGGTGCTGTTTGTCTGCTGACAAATTCATATGTAACTGTGCTGTGCAGAGTTGGGGCTGGCTGGAGGAGAGTTCACTGAGGGGCGACCTGAAAGGGTGTGTTTTTATTGTCCATTCCTCCCTGTTCTCTCTTCTTTCTGACTGCCATGGTGTGGGCAGTTTTCCTGTGTCACACCTTTCCGCTATGCTGTTTCCATTTTGGAGCTAGTAAACCATGGACTGAACCTACTGAAACTATAGGCCAAAATAAACCTTTCTTCATTTAAGTGTTCAATATTTTGTTCCAACCACGAGAGAGCTGACTAATACTACAGAACAAGCAAGAGGTTTATTGGGGAAACGTGTGGAGGGCAGTACACAAACTACAAGGACAGCCCTCCGACTTGACACAGAAGATTGTAAAGGACAGAAGAAGGAGGAGTGAGTTGCAAGGAGTCTTGGACCATAGCATGGTTCTGAGGGAATCTTAGCTGGGCTGGTCAGCTCCCTGCACTTCGAGGTCTAAATTTCCCGTGAGAAGTCCTGTAAAAGCAGAACGGGTTTGTTCCTGTTACCCACACTATGCATGCAGTGTCTGGCAGCAGCCAGTGGGCAATGTCACCTGGCCTGAGTTTTGCAGTGCATTCACAGGGGTGGCATCTGAGGCTGTCAGCTGTCTTCCTGGCAGCAGGTCCTCTGCTCGGGGCTCCTCTGTGCCTACCACCATAGCCAGAAATATAACCCTAAACTCCAGGCCTCTTGGCGGGATTTTCTTTGGTTCTTCACTCTCATCTTCAGCCCAATCATAAAGCATAATAGGAGGCAACTCATTCATTCTTAGATTCTTAATCTCCACACAGCCAGTTTGGCTGGGCCAGATTTCCTCCTGAGGGGCACCTTGGCTTCTTTTTCCTAGCTAACAAAATCATCATTTTATAAAACATCCCAATTCCACAAACATGTCAATGCTAAGATTCCCAGCAAGTGTTAATACAGAAAATACCAGATAAACAGGCCAATCAATGGGCTCATACCCTAGAGAGGGTCATGGATACATTAACAGAGATTTTAATAGTGGAATAAATAGACCTGGACCAGATGGGACTATTTCTACCAGCCTGGGCAAAGTCTGGCTGTCTCCAGGGGCAAATGCAATTTAAACAAAGGCGGTTGCGACAAGTCCAGGCAGAAACGCAGAGGTATGAGACACAGGCTCTAAGAAGTGCGCGTTCTCAGAGGGTGAAGTGTGGGAGTTAGGCACTGCGGGATCCAGAGTGTGACTGGGAACGCGTGTTTGCCTGAGTCAGCTGTTTGCCATGAATGTACTTCACGAGCATGGAAGAAGACTTATGGGGAAAGACCAGAGAATGATAAGAAGCCTTTGACTATTGAATATTTACTTTCACCCATTCACAGATGTGTTTTCCAGAGGGGTCCCGGAAAAACGATTGCTGGACTTGTAAAAGAATTGGATTGGTGGGAGGAACAGCCCAGTGCTGGAGCAGATGCTGAGTGTGGGCCCAGGGTCCAATCCTCAGCACCAAAAATAAACAAAGAATAGTAAGAAATAAATAAAAATGTAAAATTTAAAAACTCCACGAACAAATTAATAAAACAAAGCAAATACCTCCCCTCCCCAAATAAAAAACAAAACCGGACCCAAACCAAAATGAAGCAAAATCTCTTCGATCTTCCTATCCATTCACAGGCTGCCAAGGGGTAGCTAGTTATGAACCTCTAGACATGCAAGTTTCTGTTCCTCCTAAACTGAAAATAATGATACTTTCCCTGACCCCTGCTAGGCTGGTGTGGGGATCTGATGACAGAAGACAACCTTGCTGAAGGTACTTTGCAAACTTTCAGCACTGTAAAACCCCAGGGACTGATTCTGCACCCTGTGCAGGAAGTGACACCACCTGGGAAGCCCCGTGTCAGAAGTGGCTCAGCCTGCCCCGGAGGAAATGCCTCGCTTCCCGCTGGCTGGGAGGAACACTCTGGGAAATTACAACACAGGGCTTTCTGTTTTGTTTCTGGAGACAACAGTGCCTTAAAACTCGTTCATACTGTTCGCTCTGCCCCGTTACTGGTGCTTCTGAAATGATAGTAATTTAGGTCACAGAGCCTTAGTGAGGTAAGGGAGATAGTTAAAGTTTACAGGTTAACGTAACAGCCAGGTTAGCGTGAGGAGGAAGGTGTGTTGTATGTGTGGTTGTATGTGGGGGCCTCAGGAAAGGAAAACAATTCAGCTTTATCAGAAAACTCTGCTGATTTCCTGAGACACTGGAATTCCATCCTCTCATCCTACCTGGGAGAAATAGCAGTCCATTATCAGATAATTAAAACATGTCTTAATGCTTTTTTTCCCAGAAGTTTTGGAAAATTTTCTTTCTTCTAAAGCTGTTTTGTGTTTGACTATCAATAAGAAAACCACAGAAAATACCAACAATAAATTTAATTTTCTTCCAGGCACTCTTCTCCATGTAGACAGGACACATAGACACCATTCCTGGAGGAGCACTAATGTAAAAGAGTTGTCTATTTTACAAAGATTTTTAGTTTCATTTTTGAAGGAGGAATCAGCTGGGAATCTTGAGGTATAAGTTAAGCAGTAGAGTGGGTTCCTATATGGAATTACTGATATGAACTACTCTTCTTGACTACTGATAGAATAGCCTGAGTTCTATCATCTGCAGAAGGGAAGAACTGACACTAGAAATTGATGCAGTCAAAGCTGGCACCAGCCATGCTAGATTCCTGTAGTGGATCTGGAAGGTTGAGGACTTCTCCTTCAGTTTGGTTTGAGGAGTACCTTGGGATCTGTCATGAAAACACACAGAGAAAGGCTCTCGTGCTGCACATTTGTCAGGTTTCATTCCAATAATGAATACTTGAGATGCTCAAATTGTAAAGAGAAAGATGTTTATGTTGCTCATAGTTTGGAGGTTTCAGTCCGTGACCAGTTGAACGCATTGCTTTGGTCTGTGGCACTCAGTACTCGATGGAGGTGGGTACTGAAAACCATCTTCCTTGGCTGAACAACAGAGTAAGAAGGAAAAAGAAGCCACAGTCCCTGTCCCACCCAAGGACTGCCCTCTGTGACCAGAACACCGAGTTGAGGTGCCAAGTTGAGGACCGAACCATGAGCACATGGGCCTTTGGGGGGTGTTCCAAGCCCAAGCTAGAACACTATGGAACAAACCCCCCACATTCAGTAGTGCACAGTAGCATCATTTATTATGCCACAGTTTCTGCAGATAAAGAGTACAGATGTGGAGCAGCTAGGACCTCGGCTGGGGTCCTTCAAGGCTGAAATCAGGGTGTTGGTGGGGGCTGCAGTTTCAGCAGGACCCCTTTCTGAGCTTCGTTGTTGTTGGCGGTACCCAGTTTTCTGTGGCTGCTTTCTTGCTGGCTGGCAGTCGGGGGCTACTCACGGCTCCCAGAGGCTGCTGGTCATTCCCTTCTATGTGGCTCTTTCTTAGGCAGATTGTTCCTGAAAGGCCGACAGGAAAGTACCTCTAGTTTTGAATCTCTGATTCTCCCCCGCAACTAAGGACTAACACCAGAGCCTTCCACTGAGTTACATCCTTTGAGAAAGGATCTCACAAAACTGCTAAGTTACCCTAGCTGAATTCAAACTCGGTATCTCCCTGACTCAGCCTTCCAGCGTGCCGGGGTTACAGATGCATGCCGCCACCCCTGGCTGAATCTCTGACTTGGTTTAGTGCTCACCCCATTAGGCCAGGCCCATCCAAGGTCCTCTCACTCTTAATTCCCTATCGACCGACTGGAGACCTTAATGACATTGCCAAGCTCCCTGGTCCAACAGTCTTGGGAACCGTACTCCCAGGCACCCAAAGGGGCGACACTCCCTAGTGCACCCACATCAGGGAGCAGGATTCCTGCTGACCACCTAGAACTCTGCTCACCACTCCTGCCCTTTAGAAGCAGAAGTACAGCTTTCACTTCTGTTTCCCAGCGGTGCTGCATGAGCCGGGCAGTGGGCAGCACCAGCAGGGGTATTTTTGCTGTAATAACTGATGTGGTTGAAACTTTTTCCTGGGTTTTCCTTGGTGGCATCAAGCCTGCATCTTTGTCCCACAGATCATATAAAGCTAGTGCTTCTAAGAAACTACCTTTAGTGCACAATCTTACCTGTGACATAAAGTCTTTACGGATGGAACAGTATCATCCACCGGACCTCTTTTTATATCTCCACAAAATGAGTGTGATTCTGCACTGCTTTTATAAATTCATGGACCTTTAGAGTAGACAAGAAACTTCTAGAAAAGTGCTCTTCGAAGCACAGTATTCTACAGTGCTCATAACAGAATTTGACACTCACTGTGTGATATTTGGGCAGCTCTTTAACAGTCACTCCAGACTCTCAATGCTCCCTCCCATACTTCTTTGCTCATTAATGACTAAAAGAGCCCCTGGGGAGGGGCCCCAAAGGCCCCAGAACTGTAATAGTTTTCTTAATCCACTAAAGGTCTCCCAAACCAAGGTCCAGAGGGCTGAGTAGGCTCCCAAGGCCTGTCAGGCGGTTGGCAGCAGGGTGAAGCCTTGAAACTGGGGAAGCTTCCGCAGTCCCCAGGAACTGAATCTTGTTTGCCGCTGGGTACACCCACGGGAGAAGGGAGCTTTATATCACGCTACCAAAAAGCCCGAGAAGAAGCGGAAGGGATTTATATTAATCATCCTGGCAAGTGTGTCACCTGTGCATGCAGAGCCTCCCTCTGCTTTATTCTTGAGAACCTGTATTCCTGCCCCCATCCGCCCACCACTTGCTGGGGTGTGGCCGCCCAGGTGGGCAGTGTCCCACAGTCCTTCCGGTACCAGGCCCAGGGTCCCCTAGACCACAGGACAAAGAGTTTGTCCAGTTAGGCTCTTGGACCTTGTGCTAACTGTTGCAGGGCGCATAGATATTCTGAGGTTGGGACAAGATAGCAAACGAATTCCTCTCCAGTGAATCTCAAATTGAAAAAAAAAAGCAGTTCGGATTTGTCCGTAATAAGAGCCCGATTCCTGGATCCAGGTACGTGTGAGCACACGCCTCCTGCATGCAGTAATGTAAGTCACCGCGCTGGCCTCTGACCCGGGAAGGTGGCTCGCAGGAGGTGCATAGTTCCAGCATGAAACCCAGGCGCCGTGGGCGTTCCCCAGCAGGGTCAGCTGCGCCCCGGGCGCCGGCTGCTGGGGCTGGGGCGGGAAGTGGGGCCGAGCTGTGCACCCTCGGTGTTCAGGGAGGGACTCCCACTAGACAGCCAATCTAAGCCCGGCCCACTTGCACTGCTATTGGGCAATCGCTTTCCCCTCAGGGCAGGGAGCTGGAATCACAAGTTAGACTTCTTCCATCCGGTCCTGCTGCTTTGCTCTTTCTGTCCCCACCCCGCCACCCCCTTTTTTTCTTGGCCGCCGCGTTTGTGAGCTGACCGGTGCACTGGGTAAACGCACAGCAGACTCCACACGACAGAGATCCACAGCCACACAGACCCTAAAAAGAAATGAGATGGTAAATAAGCCAGGCGGCACACTGGGTGTGAAAGCGCACGCCCACCACAGCTCACCTCTCTGTCTCCTCAGAGTGGCTCTCAGGGCCTCTGGCCAGGGGTGACTGCAGTGTCACCAAAGAGGGTTGCATTCCTTGTGCATGAGAACTGGAAAAGAGGTAACTCAGGGGTGCGGTTAGTACCGTAAAGCAGTTCATTGCATTCTTAGAAGCCTCAGTCTGGAGCAGATATTCTCTGGGCTTTGGGTTTAGAAGTTGTCTCCACCAGAAGCCTCAGGTCAAAATTCTACCTAAAATAGGTAGAAATAGGAAAAAATTAGACTGAGGCAGAGGGATCGTTTAGCTGTGAGGCCAGTTGGAATAGCATAGCAGGACCTAATCTCAAAATGAATAAATTAATATCTACATCAATCTTTAAAAATAGTTTTTAAAAGTCCCAAACTGGCAAAACAAGCATTCAAGGAACAAGAAACATTTCAGCTCCTGTGACACGCTCATGGAAAACAAACCAGTTGGCAAAAGCATTCCCACGCCCCAAATATTGATATATTATTAAGCAAGATGAAGAGATCAAGTTGTAAATAATATTTTTGTCCCACCAGTGCTCAAACTGTATTTCAGGTAGAACTATCAAAGAGACCACAAGGAGTATGAACGCGAAACAGACTTTGGACACACACTTTCCTGGCCTTGCAATGCGCTGCAAAACGCACATGGGTGTTCTCAGAGAATTTTGAGCACACATGCAGTTCCCTGTCTCTGCTGTGTTCCGTGCATTTACAGCTCCTCGGGTCACCAGTGAGCACCTTCTGTCTACCTCGTTCCTGCAGAGGAGGAGCCCAACGTACTTAGTACTCCTCAGAATACTTTTATTGTAGGAAATGTGGGTTCCCTTCTTTGGAAGTGTTTATGCTAAATTTATATTATTGATGAAGTATTTGCATGAGTACCTAGGCTGGTCTCCCACTCACAGTGATTCTCCTGCCTCAGCCTCCTGAGAACTGGGATTACTGGTGTGCGCCACCATGCCCGGCTATGAGTCCTGTTTCTAGAGTTGGAGGCAGTGGACATTTCCATTCCTTCTCTTTCTTCTGTCTAATGGCCTGAATTCATTGCTGTGTACTCTGAAATAAAACTGCTTTCCAATGAGTTGAGGAACAGAAGAAAGATGAGTTGCAGGTTTTTGGGAGACAGATATTTCTGCAGGTGCTACTGCACCCCAATTCTTTGGTCCACATTCCAGAGAGGAAACAAGAGGGGATGAAGGTCCAAATAAAGTTCTCCAATTCCTTTCTTCTCCTTCCTTCCTTCCAAATCCTCTTTTTTACTGTCTCTGTCTCTCTGTCTCTGTCTCTGTCTCTGTCTCTGTCTCTGTCTCTGTCTATGTCTCTGCCTCTCTTCTTTCCAGGCTGTAACTTTAAATAGCTGTACGCCTTGGTCCAAAGCAGAAAACATTTCAGGCGAGTACTCAAACAATTTTATCTGGCCCTGTAATGGCCATGTGCACGATAAGTCAGTGGGTAGGACCGATCTCCTGTTTCAAAGGAGCCGTAGTTATCTGGAGCCTTGGCCTGGAGCCCTCGGTGGGCGCCCCTGTCCTGGACTTGGGACTCTTCGAGCTAACAGAGGAGGCCCCACCAGCAAATATTTGTTTTGACCCTTTTCACTGTAAACATTGTGGCTCTCTGTAAAATGTGATGCATAGAATTTATGACTGTTTGCACAGACATTGTAAAAATAACTGCAAATTCTATTTCCTTGTTAGTTTTCAAGGGTTCCCAGCTAAACTGGGACCCTAAGGGAAGGGTTTCACTAAAAGGTATGTGGCCAGGAGGCTTAGAGAATGAACAGTGACACCCAGCACTCACACAGCCAGTACTTGACTGTCATGTGCAGGACCCAGTAGAGGATGCGTGGGGGGAGGGGCAGTGATCCCAGGAGCCCCGATTCCTCCGAGCTTCTGAGTGAGCTACGGAGAAAAAAATGAAGTAGTCCTTTTCTTCTATCAGTGTAAATCTTCCTCCCTCTATAGGCTGTTTCTGACGCTCAGAGATGATCACACCTGCTTCACAGTTTTGTTTGGAAATGGTGAAGATGCAGCCCGCAGTTCAAATCTCCGGACTCCAGATATTTCTTTTCACCCTTGTATTTGTTTGATATTCCTTTACCCCAGTTTCCTGTGCTCACACTTGATGTATAATTTAGTTAAACATAAACGTATGTTTTTTGAGTGGATGTCAAAGCTAAGAGGTTACTTAACATCAGTTTGTATCTGTTGATGCCTGGAAAGCTCCGTTCACTTCCTGGTTCAGAAAGTGGTTTTCTTCTTTTTTTTTTTTTTTTTTTTTTTTTTCCTGAACGCACCTTGCCACACCTGTACAGATGCAGGCTTGCTGGGGCTTACCAGGGTCTACCTAAGAGTCCGGGGAACTCTGGAAACAGGTTTGTCAAGAGACAATGATAAGGTGAGAAGTGATTGAAAGAAGACAAAAGGATGAAATCCTGCTAAAATATTGGTGAAAAGGAAAAACGACCCCCTAAAAACCAAACTGAACATAATGTACTTAGAAGAAGAAAACAGTTAAAGACACATGATTCTATGAGATCTACAACGTAGCCACGTCCAGTGTGTGCTTGGAATTAGAGGCTCACTTGCCAGTGTAGATTCTCAGGGAACAGAGAGCTAAGAGATAGGACAGAGGGTTCAATAAATATAATTAATCTAAATTGCAGACAAAAAAAGTACATGCATAACTGAATCAGATTTATCAAGGATTAGCTGAAACAGAAGTTATTGAGTAGCACAGGAAAAAAATGCCATGGAACCAATGACCCAGATCTGAAATAGGATATTATTTAGTAGAATTTTGGTATGTCTATAGATATAGAGAGATAGAGATAGATAAGAGATAGAGATAGCAGCCAAAACCCTACTACCCCAGAAAAGGCTGTATTTCCCCCAGAAATGGTTGCCGAGTGGCATTTCCAGGGAACTTATAGTGACACTGTGTCTCACCTTTGTCGAGCTAGCCAGTGTTAGCTGCTCAGGCTGAAGACCAGGCAAGCAACTCAGGGAAGTCCACCTGCAATACTGCTTGCAAGCACCAAGCGCAAATGTTCTTCATGAAACCCTTCTTGAACTGCTTTGAGGTGTGACATTTCCCAAGCATTTGTCCATCTGTGCGTTACAATGCTTAGCGTGTTATAGTAATCAACTGTGTAAAGCCAGTCCCTTACAATATGATGCCTGGCACATATTCCGGAATCCAGTACATGAATAGTCTAAACTGAACACTATTTTGAGTGGTCAGCTTTGATTGTTGTAGTCAGTGGTTGTGCGGAGAATAATTAGAATCAGGAGATGGAGTTTATAATATTGTTTTATGATGGGCACTCAGAGTTAACACAAGAATATACATGAAATCTATCCATACCACTAAAGACACAGATTATTCTGCCAAGGGCTTGAATCCCACAGCAATGTCCCATATGAGTCCAGATGAAGATCCAGAGTTCATAACAATGCCTCCCACGAGTCCAACTGGAGGTCCAGAACCCACGAGAAGGACTCATGCCAGTCTCTTTTATGGGTCCATGCTGGGAAGGCCCAAAAGTCAGCGATGGAAGCCAGAAAGTCCATGCCAGCAGGGTGAAGGAGCTGTGCTGGTGGGATGAGGATTCTACACTGGAGCCTACAAGTCACATGACAAAGACCAGGGCTGTCCTGTAAAGGACCACAGCCATCCTCAGCGACATGGAGGCCCCGAGCTCCTCTGGTGACAAGCACAGTCGGGTACATGCCAGGAAGCCAGCGTGATGAGTTCATCCTGGAGACCAAGGCACACATCTTCTCCTCCAGAGCCAGGAAGCGATGCTCAATGTAAGGACCAGAGCTCCTCCAGGACAACCAACGGCTCAAACAGCAACACATAGGAGAACCCACAATGCCTCAACGCCTCAATGCAACTCAATGCCCAGCTTCTCCTCCTCCACGTCTCTGTTTATGCTGCAACTGTCTTCAGGTGGGACATCTATGCTCAGCACCACACTGATGTAATCCAGCTGGCGTTAAGTTGATCACCAGTTTTTTAATCTATAACAAGGATCTAGATCCCTACTCAACCTCACTATCTTTTTCTTTCTTTTGATTTTGCTTAGCATTTCTTTTCTCTTTTAGTCTATAAATTAGTTCATTAATAATTATAGGGAGGATATTATTTACTCAGTAGAATAGACATAACTTAATTCTTCTGGTAGCATTTGATTTGCTTTTAAAGGCTCATCTGTTTTTGAAGATGCCAATAAACTTTAGTTTCTCAAAAATAAAATACATTTTTTTGAGAGAAGAAATGAAATCATTGTCTACAGGGTCATAAATTCTAATGATAACTTTATAAATCTAAAGTGTATATAATAAATTCATTTCAGAGGCCATATTTGGTATCCCTGTCCCTCCACGTAGTTGGGAGGTTAGTTTTTGATCATCCTTTGAGGCTATTTCAACACTGTATGTAAGGAAAGGAAATTTCAAACTAAAATCTTCATGGGTAGAAATACACTCTGCTGGAGGCTTTAGGCCATGCTAAAACACATAACAAATATTTTATATTACTTGAATTGGGTTCTTTTTATTGCTTAAAGAATAACTTTACATTTGTATTTAAGGGTTTGTTTGCCTTTTAAAAAATTAAACCTGTCTTTATGTACTGCCTCTTAGTTTCAATTACTACAGCATATATAATAAAAATTACACAAGCTAGTTTCTATATGTGTATAATATTTCATGATTTTTAAATTACCTCTTAAACTAGAGAATTGAATAAAGTTGTTCCTTTTTGAGATTCTATACATACTTTTCTGAGGACTTAAAAAAGTGTAGGTTGTGAATAACTATTTATTAAATTTAATGATAGACTATGTGTGATCGTATGTATAACAACATGTATCGTGCTGTGACAACATAGTCCTAGCTCTTTAACTATGTATTTGTGTATATCTATTAGATGTATAAATATTCTCAATCCTTACAATGACCAGATGAAGAAAACCAAGCTTGTAGGGCAAATTTGTCTGTTGAGGCCATTTCAGAAGCAGGATTTCAGCTTATGTCGATTTCAAGGTTGAAGCAATACTATTTCAAAGTACAAACTCACCGTAATCCTCGGGCTTTCTTTCTTTATAATTGGTTGTTGAGCATTTGGGAAGATAGAAGGATGGTAAAAGAGTGTAAAATGTTTTGGACTGATATGCTCTGGAATTAAGACGAAATTGGGCCACCTTAGAAAATCCTTTCAGAGCTGATGCAGGATTCATGGCTCGGGAGTGGCAGAGTGAGGGTTTATTATGCTTGAGTCTCTCTTCCTGCATGGCTGGGATGAATCAGTAGCCTGTGAGAAATGCGTGGAAGGCTGAGGAGATGCATGCAGATGCAGGCTCCCCAGCCCACCTGATGCTCTCCAGGGTCTGTCCCCCCAGGAGCTGGGCACATTTATAGACAGCTCTTATACCTGGATTAGCCTGGAGTCCCACTCAGCCTGCCTCTGCAGGGAGGTGGCCACAGAATCACTTTTCCCTCCCCAGGGATAGATTTTAATTCTGTTATGGGAAAGATTGTCAACATTTATCCTTTGTGGTTATGAGGGGCTCTTTCTAGATGTCAATCCTGAATGAAAAGTAAATATTTACTAATATTCCTAATAACTTATTTCAAACATTCAAGAATCTGCAGCCAGATATTATGAATCGGTATTTCCTGATCAGGATATATGATGTGCTAAAATAGAAAAGAAAAAAAAGTTCCACATTGTTTTTAGAGTAACTCGGGAAATAAAATTAAAAGTTTATGTCCAAGGTTCGGGTTCACGGTCTCCTTCACTGTCTAACTTTTATCTTCCATCTAACATGACTCAGTAGTCTTGTCTAGAGGCAATCACAACACGGAGGGTGAGAAGGAAATGCAGAGAGCTGGGATGGAATAAGCAAAAAGGAAAATAAAAAAGGAGACGTAGCAAACAAACCAACCACACCTATCAAAGCATAAATCTGCACCGAGGTTATGTAAATATTGAGGAAACCCACCAGGTCAGTATCTGTTTGCTCAGGTATGGAAGCTGAAGTATGATCAGCTAAGATGCAAACGATCTGACATGCTGTCTAAACTCCAGAATTATTAATTTTATTTGTTTTAGATCTAGTTTCATTTCATAAACACTAATTGAGTTCCTGCTGTTCTCCAAACTAAGCCAGCAGCTGTTTTTGTGTTATTCTGTTTGTTTTGTTTTTGTTGCTTTGAGATAGGGTTTTGCTAAGTAGCCCAAGCTGGACATGAACTTGAGATCCTCCCGGATCAGCCTGCTAAGAACTGGAATTATAGATGTATATCACTGTGGCCAGCTTAGCCAGAAACTTGATGTGGTGTAAGCTGTGGAGGAATTCCGGGGTAGCTGGGGAGATGCTGAGTACCTAGGTATTTTCACTACAATCAACAGAGTACTACTTTAAGAAAACAAGTTGTAAAAGAAATGATTCCTAATTTAAAAAATAAATTCTTGGGGCCTGGGGTCTTTTCCTCATCTATGTGAGACTGCAGGTTTAATCTTCAGCACCGTAGCAATAACAAAAGCTTGTTTAGCTTCAATTTAAAAGTTGTACATAGCCAGATATAGGAGAGGCTAGAACTCTGGAAAAATATCGTCTTAAATCTTGACTTTGCCTTTGTATGACTGAGCAAATTATTAATAAGACTCGTTATGAGTCCAGTGTGGGGGTGCACCTCTTTAATTCCAGCATAAGAGAATACAAATTCAAGCCCAGCATGGGCAACTTAGCAATTTAGGAAGACTCTATCTCAAAACAAAATTTTAATAAAGGTCCGAAGTGTGACAGACCATAGTAACACACATACACACACACCACTGCACACACAGGCATACACACATAAGTTGTGTATAAAATGCAGGTATTAAAATGCACACATCATACTTTGAAACTCAGCCATGGCCACATGGTGATTATCATTGTCTTTGATATTCACTTATTGAGCTAATACTATTTTAGCATGTTTAAATAAAACCATAAAAAAGGTGAGATTTAATGTTTTGCCTTTGCAGGAAAAATTGTTGCTTGTATGTTTCTCTTTTCACTTAAATACTTTGACACCATGTGGACTGTAGGTATTATAGTCAGGATAGGATTAGAATCTTCTAAATTATAGTCTATGGGGTTTGAAGTTATGCCTACCCTAACTCTTGCTTCATAGATTCAAGGTCACTTTAGGCTTTTTACAAATCTTGTATCATGTTCAAAATTTGATGCCAGAGCCTTTATAAAATATATGTTCAATAATAAAAAAATTAACAAGGAATTCTCATCCATATGTTGTCATTTCTTACTAGTTTGCTTCTTCTTGACATGTATATGTCTATCACTCCCAGCCTTCATGGTCAAAGGACTTCTGGAGAAGTCATTCCCTTGTCCTTTGGACAGACCACTAAATCTACCAGAAATCTGACACTATGAAGTCTTCCATGATGTTATACTTAAATGACCTTGTTCTCGGGGTCATTTGCCACCTCTTTTTATGACTTGAATTTTTGTCTCCCAGAATTCCAGCACTGGAAACAGTCTCCAGTGTCATAGGTTGATGGTGTGGGAAGTGGCACATGGGGAGGTGATCAGTCATAAAGGTTGCTGTTCGGTCTGGGTCAATCCGTTCAAGGAGTGGGGTTACGGAGGGAGTGACTTTGCTCTGTCTTGCACCATGATGGTGCTCACCACATTATCAAGTATTGGGAAGGTGGAGACGGGATACTAGAAGATGCCTTACCATGTTTGAGGACATCACAACCTCCAGAATCTCAAGGCAATTAAATCTGCATTCCTTAGAAATTATATGACCTTAGAAAATCAGCTACAGCAATAGGGAATGAACAAAGGAAGCGTTTGGGTTCTTTGCTTCTTCTCCTGCATGTCCAGCCATGGTCACATCTCCCCTGGTCCCAGCTGGCCTTGAGAACCATATCTTTGTCCTGCTCTTCTGTCTTCTAATCAAGTAGTCTTTGTGTATTAGTCTCCGTTTCCAAGCATGTCTCATTTACGTTCTTAGCTATGTTTTGTGGAAAACAGATTCGTACCTCTGAAATTATTAAGCTGATTTGATTCTCCCCAATTTCGTAAAGACTCACATTGCCCAGGAAAAGCTTTCACAGTGTCCCTTGTCTCTTCAGTGTGACTCATCAATGGAAGGTCCCTGTTTTTCCTTGCTTGAGTGTTAGAGTGCCGTCTAAGCCCATTGGGAATTTTCATAACTTCTTGTCAACTCCAAGGTTACAAAAGTGCTGGGCTCACTTCCTCATTTTAATAACTGGGGAACCAATCCACAAAAAGAACCAAATTTAGGGTGGCTGGCAGAATGATTTCCAGTCAACACAACAAACCATGCAGTCCACCCTTCAGAAAGATTGCACGCATCCCCCGCAGCCCCCAGATTCTCTTCCTTCAGATCAACAGGGCTTCCACACAGGTTTCTCCCTTTCACCCCTTTCTCCTTCGCAGACACATCACCAGCAGTTTAGCTCCTCTTAGCACTTTTATGAGTCCACGAGGCCTTTTTCTGAAGGTCACACTAACACATTAAGAATGGCTTAGTAGGTTTCCCTGCCAAAGAGTCTTTAAAAAGCCAACACACAGGAGATATCCCTGAGCTGTTTCCAAGCAGGGGAACTTTGTGCATAGGAGCTAGATAGGTGGCGATTGAGTGTCAAGAGTTTAGTGCTTTCCATGCCATCCAGCGCTCTGGATGTGGCTGGTATTTTCTGGAATTCACACAGTTATCATGCATGTAACAGTCTCTGTTCAACCCTGCTGCTTCTGTAGACAGATCTTCTCAAACCCCCACACTGTACCACTACCGTGGAGCAAAGCATGCCCTCTTCCCCTTCATGTAACTCTTCTCTCTTCCAAAGAAACAGCACTGGCATGAATAAATACATTAGAGGAATGCAGCATGATGGAACAGACGATCTTTAGCTGGTTCTACAAAACCCGATGGGCACTGACCCCGAAACATTTGAGAATGTAAAGTACAGCTGGAGGATTGCCTTGACTCTTGGACCTTGTGGGTGTTCCTATGTGCCTGGTTTGGCTGGCTCAAGACCAGTCTTGAAGTTAACAGGCTGTTTGGGAGTTTTATTAAGATTGTGTAGAGACGCAAAACTGTTTTGAGTTCATTAGATGTATGAATTCTATCATGACAGGCAAAATTAACAGGCCAAGTGGGATTCCAACAAAATTATGTAAAGACACAGAAATGTTTTGAGCTCTTTGGATACATGAGTTCTATCGTGAAAGCCAAACTCTACGGTCAGTGGTCCCAAAGGAAGTCTACAGAAATATAAGAAGAACAGAAATAAACACGATCTGTTTAAAACGTATTTTTGCGAGCACTTTGTATTGTCCACAATGTATTTTGTATTGTCAGTAGCACAGTAATTAATTCATAAAGACACAGAAATGTTGGGGTACACCCTCATTTTTAATTTTAAACTGGTAAGGAAGTGAAATAAACTAAAATTAGTGCCTCCTACATAGACACCTTTGCAGCCTGATTCTCTCTCCCCTCCTAATCAGGTACCGGGATGCCCGTGGCTCTCACATCCTCCTCTCGATCTGGGAGAGTTTTAAATACTCTCTCCTCTACACCATCAGAACCCCGTAGTGGTTTTGCTTTCACTGCTTGTACCATGAATGTACTCGTGCAATCAGTAATGAGCAAGCAGCTTGCCTGTGGGCGGCCTCTGTGCTGACTGATCAGTGGCTCATACGGGTTGTAAAGACTCAAGGACTCACTCAGGATGCCAGGGCCTTTTGTCACTGTGTCCCCCTCCCTGACCTGGCTTGTGACATTGCACCATTGTGACCCCATAGCTCTGCAGTTCATGCAGTTTCCTGTTTTCATCACTCTGTGAGGAATAGAGTTCTGGGCAAACCACAGTCCACGCCTTCACTTTTCGGTCTTTTCCCGAACTCTTATTTG
Source organism: Cavia porcellus (assembly GCF_034190915.1). Classification (NCBI taxonomy): domain Eukaryota; kingdom Metazoa; phylum Chordata; class Mammalia; order Rodentia; family Caviidae; genus Cavia; species Cavia porcellus. The sequence continues at coordinate 78,116,078 of NW_026947490.1, forward strand.
ATCTGAGCTGACAGCAACAGTGTCTGATTCATGGGCCCAGCTTCCTTCGAGTAATCATTTTCCCAGGGTAGGCGATGATTTATGCCAGGCTGGGGCTAAAGAATGTTGACTTGCGTTTTTCTGCGTGGGTTGACAGAGGGTTGGCTAACAATCCTTTCTCTCCATTTCAAGGCTACCTAAAAATGGGTGACAGTATTTTAATTTTTTAAAACACATGCCCCTTGAGTGTGCATTGTCTTGCAGGGAATTAGAATACAGTAACTCCAACACATATTTTGTTGAAAACAAAAACCCTGCAACTTTAAAGTTTCCTTCCTTAATTTGGCATGTGAGTCTCCATGTGTCTTGAGAAATCAAGAACTCCGGAGGCCTCTGGGACAGCCCCACTTTACAGATGACTCAGTAGAGACTCGAAGATGCTACATGAGTTGTCTACATCTGCAGGACAGGTTAGCAACAGATGGATCGGGTTAAGATCACCTTGTCTAATGTTAGGCTCACTTGCACCGTATCTAAGGAAAAACCTAGGCTAGGGAACTCTGTGACTTGCCTAGGGAATCACATGAATGTGACATGAGTCAAGGGAAGGCATGCTAACCTGACTGGTACCAGGTAGCGCTGACTGTCAGCTCTGGAACTGGACTATGTTGGCTGAATGACTTCATTTCTGTGACTGTATCTTCTTAACTTTGTGCACGAGAATGGGCTGATTATAGTCACTTCATTATCTGCTGAAACAGGAGGATTTAAAGCATGCACAGTTTGCGGCACACAGTAGGTGCTCAGGGAACAGAAACTAATTCTTGGTGAGGACTTGGCTGCATTTTCTTTCCTTGCTAAGGGTCCCTTTGAAAGCAGTCCTTGTTTCCCTTCACACTGCTTTAGAGCTCTGCTTTCTCAGACTCACAGGGGTCCAGTTTGCTTCTTAGGCCACTGGTGATTTGCATCTGAACTGTCTCATTTCCCTGAAAGCTGTTCACAAGAAGCAAGGTTGTTGCAGAAGATGATATGAAACCTCACAGGCTAGGGAAGTCCCCTCCCACCCTACGGAAGCACTGCTTGTCCCTCTGGAGTTTCCTTCTCTTTTGGGGTGTGCAGCAAACCTCCTCTCTGCCAGGGGCTGACGCTGCCTGACTGGGGCGTAGCGAGGTGTCCTGGGGCGAGGGTTCTGGTGTTACTGCTGCAGTAGCTTCTGCTTCTGTCTCTCCACATTCTTCAGCTACCTTCAAGTTATTGGTTGTTTTTCCCTTTGGTCTTTCCCTGTCACCTTTTTTCTCACTTGTGGAAATTTAGTGGCTTCTATGATCCTTCGAGAAATTTAGGGCTTTGCATTTTCTGTCTTTGATCCCGCATGCTTCACAGGGATGTGAATATTTCTCCCAGAGCTTCATGGCCTGAAATTACATCTCCATCCCCTCCCGAGATGAGGAATTGCCCCTTTGGTGCACATGATTCTCCTTTTTAAACCGAGTTACAAAAATATATGCTTTATCTTCAGGTCTTGCAATGTAAAAACTTCTTCTGGTCAATGTGGTAGTATTTTTTTGTAACTCAAAAGCTATATATATACAATATCATGATAAAACACAATCCATTTCATTAAATAGGCTATTCCTTCAATCAAATGTGTGTGTGTGTGTGTGCTTCATGCTCTACTGTTTAGCTATTTTATCACCAGGGAATTTCCCACTTGAAGATATGTTGCAATAGAAATGACCAATCAGCAGTATAGCTTTAAAAAAATACAAATTTCTTCTCAATGCCTTGAAAATACTTTAAAAGCAATTTTAAAAGAGGAAATACATCCCCAAACCTTTCCTTTTATTGCAATGATTAATTTTGTCTGTCCCTCGTTCCCCCTCCTTTTCTTTCTTTCTTCCTTTTTCCTTTTTTCAGACAAAGTTGGAATTCAGGCAGGAGGCCTGGAGCTCACTGTGCAGCCCAGCTGGCCTTGAACTCAGGGGATCCTCCTGGCGTAGCTTCGCACTGCTGGGATTATAAGCAGGTGCCATTACTCTCAGCTTGATTTCAGTTTTGTATGTTAACCTCCATTTTTTACTCAATGTGCTTTATGAGGTAGAGTTTAAAAATTGTGCTTTAAATAAATGAAACCACATAGTAGCTCAAATGTATTGCAGTAGGCCCAGGAACTTTTCAGATTTTGAGTGTCATTCTCTTGAAACTATAACGTATCAAATAGCTACGGAAGCAACACCCTTTTCCTTGGTGGTAGACCTCTATGAAGCCCTTGGCTGTAGCTCCACTTGGGGAGCTGTACTTTATTTAAGGATGGTGGAGAAAGGCTCTAGCATGCCTTAGTTCATTTATTCTGCCCATCTTTACTGAGTGCCTACTAGGCATGGAGTCTTACTATGATATTTCACAGTGTGATGCTGTGGGACACACGATGTACAATAACTTTGACTTGTTAAAGATGGGGAAAATATCAGGGAAGAAATTCTTAGGCTAGTTTTATGACTCTGTAAGTGTTCAGAGCTTATCAGAGGGGGAAAATAATCTCTGCTACTGTTTTCCCCAATATAAGGAGTAAATGTAGAGGGAGTCAAATAAAATAAAAGGCAGATAGTCCTGTGGGTAAGCTTGGTTTGGGACAGCTGAAGCCTGGCCCCCAGGGAAGTTGCATGAAATTAAATCAATAACCAATAGTATCTGGAGCAATAATCTGGTGGTGTTGCTTTTTGTTGACCTGGGGAGCATTTGAATTGAATTAACTAGATTGATTCTCATGGAAAAAGAGAAAAACAATTCTCACATTTCTATATGAAAACTGAATTTTTTTGTTTATGTAACCAAAAAGTCCCAGGCTAAATTTGGCTTCAACTCTGGCTGAAATTTAGGTCTCACAACAAAAGTTAAGATTTTATCTTTGACTTAGATTTCTACTTAGCTTTCTTCCTTGTTGGTTTCTATTTTTAGACAAACTTCCTCATGTGGTGTCAAAGATGACCATCTGCAGTTTGTGACTCAAATTGTGCAAAGTTTCTTGATGGAAAGCGTAGGCCTTTTAAACTTTGGTTGGCCCACTTGGGTCATGGCTCACCAGCTGGTGAGATCGCCAATCCAAATCCAAAGTGCTACTTTTCCAACAGAAAGGACATATTCTGTTTATAAGAAAGAAAAGCAGGCAAGTGCAAAAGAAGAAGACCTCTGCCAATCCCCCTGAGAGCCTGCTGTAAGAGTAAGGCCACGTCTCTAAAGGAAAGTGCTCTGAAACACATTGCAATACAGCTCAATTTATGTACAAATTTAGATGTTCATAGAACTTCCAGAGTTATAGGTCTACACCTTAGATTGCAGGAAGTCCAGCTCAAAAATAAAATAAATGAGAGCAAGAACTAGAATTTTGGGGCATGATGTCTTCCACACCAAGTGGGCCACCTTGTACCGAAGCCTGCAATACATTTACTAAACAAACCAATGAACCTATATATACACATATGCATTTATTTATCAGTAATACTGATAATACTAATTTATCAGCTATACTGATATGATGCAGTTTTTGGTCATACTGGGCATTGAGCCCAGGGGCATTCCACCCTGTGGTATATCTCCAGCCAGTTTTTGAGACAGGATCTCACCAAATTGTCCAGAAAGGATTCTCAAACTTGTGGGATCTTCCTGCCTCAGCCTTGCTAACTTTTTCTTTTCTTTTCCTTTCCTTCCCTTCCCTTTGCTTTTCTCTCCTTTCTTTACTTTATCTCTCTCTTTCTCTCTTTCTTTCTTATCATCTTATTTTATTCCCTTACATTGTTTTGGGGGATAAGGAAACTGAAGCTAAGCTAAGAATAAAGTATGCTGAACACTCAGAATTAAAAAAGCACAGAAAGGAAGTGACAGCAGATGGGACATTTGGGCAAAAGTCTATGCAAGCAACAGGCTGGCCTGGTAGCAGGTGCATTGTGGGATTCACTGCTGCGGTTCCGCCGGTCCAAGTTCACGGCCACAGCTGTGGGCGTGCTTACCTTTAAAGCCCCCTCATGTCACACTGGGGTTGCTCATCCATCTATAGTACTGCTTATTAATGCTGAAAAGCATTGATTACTTTCTCTCTATAGGAGCTTTTTAAAATCCTATCAAGTCTCTCAAATTGTAGTTTTTACCTCCAAGCTTGCATCAAACTAAAACTTCTGTTGTTGTTGAGTTGACCATTATTAGATTCACTCCTCTGACGTGTAGGAGCCCCACAGGTAACTGCCCCACTGGAAGAGCTCAGATTGTCACTTATGTTCCTGGAAGCACGAGGGTAGTTATAGGTCAGTTGCCAAAGAGACAGCAAACTGGGGAGCTCGAAGAGGAACAGGTCGCTGCTCGGGTGCCATTTTTCAGGTATGGGATCAGAAGAAAGAGGTTGAAAGAATTACCATGGAGTGGTCAGAATTTGGCAGATTTGGGGGTCACGTATTTAGAGGTCTTTTCGCTGTCTTCTCTTGCTTGAGAACCCAGGGAGCTGATGGATGTGGAGGCCCTGGGAGAACGGCTGTTAAAGGAGTTAAGCCACTCAGACCTCAAACGGAGAAGAATGAAACATCTGAGTCTTGCTTCCAGCCAATTGTTAGGCACAGAGGGCTAAAAGACTTTAATGAGCAACTTTTAGCAAGAAACCATACAGCCAAGGCTCTGATTAGTGACTGGAGATCTGAAGCCACGCACATGTACCAGCTGCTGACAATACATGGTTTTAAATCAAAACTCATCAGCTGGAAGCCTTTGGTCATATTTCTTGAGGACTTTTGACTGTGCGCCAATATGAGAAAGTATTTTACTCCCTTTTCCTATTAAATTTGATGAGAACGAATTAAGCTGCTTTTAAAAACTTTATCTTTCTTTTCTTTTTTCTTAATCTGTTCTGAATGAAAAATATTGTCTTTTTCTCCATGTGTATGTGTGCATATATCGTTTTTTTTTCTTTATTTGTGGTTCTGGGGATCAAATTCAGGGCTTGAGGCATTCTGAGCAAGTGCAGTATCACCGAGCTACACCCCTAGCCCAAGTGTGTGTGTAGCTTTATTAACTATTATTGTTTAGGCTTTTAATAAAGCAGATTTGATGACATATTTGAAATAAACACTTGGGCTGGGAATCTGCCTAATGTTAAGCATGTCCCCAGCATGACAAGGCCTTCTGTTCAGTCCTTAATACAAAAAAAAGTGAAGCTGGGCATAGTGGCCCATGACTGCAATCCCAGCATTTGAGAGGCTGAGACAGGAGGATTGCTGTGACTGTAAGGCCAGCCTGGGCTACACAGTGAGATTCTGTCCTAATAAATAAATAAATAAATAAAATGCATAGATAAAAAATAAAGAAAAGAAGAAAAAATTTTTTCCTTTATTTGGCAATGAGATATGTTTCTGGCACAGTGCTAGATGGGGAAGATCATCTTAGAATTACTGGTTGGCCCCAGGTGGTCACTGAGGTCCTGATAAAAGGGAGTCAGGAGACTGGAGTCAGTAGGAGGAAATCAGATGATGGGTAAATCTTGGAGTGATACATGTTGAAGATGAGCCCAGGAGCCAAGGGATGCAGGCAACCTCTAGGAGGTGATAAAGGACTCTGGAGGCTGTGGTGGGAGGCTCACTTAGAAACCCGAGTGGGCAGTGCAATGAGACCAGAGAGAGAGAGAGAGAGAGAGAGAGAGAGAGAGAGAGAGAGAGAAACACATGTAAACCTAATATTGTGGTGACTGAACAGGAGGATCACCTTGAGTTCAAGGCCAGCTAGAACTATATAACAAGATGCTGATCCAGAAAGGAAGGGAGGAAGAAAAAAAGAAAGAGAAAGCTTTTCCCTCTGCGACCTCCAGAATTAAAGTAGCCCTGTTGACATTTGATTTATATAAACTTCTGTTCTCCAGAACTTTGCAGTGATAAATCCAAGTTTTAGAAAGCCACTGTTCTTAGTGCAGGAGCAATGCTACTATGGATTAGAACCAGAATGACCCCAAAGCCTCAGGCGTTTGGAAGGTGACTGGATTACGGGACACAGTTGCTAGCCTCCTGTTAGGATTTGGGGTCTCGTTAGAAAGCAGGGCCACTGCGGGTGTGGCCAGAAGCTCGTATCTCTCTTCCTGGCTCCTTCCTTCACTCTCTGCTTCCCAGCCACCACAACGTGAGCAGTGGCCTTGTGTCACACTCCTCCACCAAGCCTTCTTGTCTTGGAGCTGGGCATCTGTGGACTAAAAACATGAGAGAAAATAAACTTCTCCTCCTCTTAAGTTAGGGGTGTTGGAGTACTATGCCCCAGTGACAGGAAGATGACTAAAACATATACCCTTTTGACTCGAGGTGGGAAAATTCCAATAGACACATTTTTTTTAGTAGATAATGCAGACACAGTTAAGCTAATCAATTGCTTTTCCACATGCTGGAATATTTTCTTATTTATTCTTTTAAAAACACATATGATTCTAAGTTTAGTAGTGAATTACAGGAGAGAATGGACAGTACTGAGGACATGGTCAGGAAACCAAGGGACTTTGCTGGTGGTTTGTGTAATGGTTAGAGAGACTGGGGTATGTTGTGGTAACAAAGAGCTCCAAACCTTAAAATGACAGAACTCCTTTCTTGTCCATGCCAGGGTCTGCAGAATCACTGGGTGATTGCCAAAGGCAGCACCTTTTATACGATGTCCCATCGTATCCCATTGCATCCCCATATCAACATGCGCTTCTGTGGTAGTCAAGGCAGGACAGGAGAATGCAGAGAGAGTCTCACACCAGCGGTTACGCACTTCCTTCAGGAAGTGACAGCCGTACTTTCCGGACCGGAAGAAGTCCTGCCGCTAAATCTAATTCCAAAAGTGAAAGCATAATGCTCCCTTTTCCAGGAGGAGGACACTAGGAATACTGCTAAGTGGCACCTTCACCTTTTCAGTGACCCCAAATGTGCGGGATAGAGGTGTATTTTAAATAACTTTGGAAAACACACATATGCCTCAAACAACACATTTCAACACTTCAATCCAAGGTGGCCTTGTGCTTTGTTAAAAACGTTTGAACGTCCTGCATTCTCTCAGTACTGTGGTGGACCCAGACTTAGGGGAATGGTTCATACTGAGACAATTATGATGATTAATGAGGCAAATTGATATTTAGCACTGCATTCTTTGATTATAAGGGCTTACAACTTACTTTACACTTACGGAGAGCGACACAAAAAGAACGCACATAAGTTAATTATAATGAAAGCGCGGGGCCCAGCGTTACTGAATTAAATGTTCAGCAACATTCGTAAAGAACTGGAAAATCGTATCTAATTACTTCATTGTGCTTACCTTTCCGCAGTCGGAAAGCCTTTGACAGTTAAGAGCTTTCTGTAGGCAATCCATGGTGATTTAATATCAATTAATATCTACTTCCAAGTGAGGTGTTGACAGTGAGTTTCTAAACTCACAGGCTTGACATGCTGCAGTGTAAGCGGTGGACATAAAGCAGCTTTCCAGGCTGCTGCTCCAAGCAGCTCAGAAAGATGTGGAGCAATTACGAGCCCTTGGCCAAGGGAGCCATCTGAATCCTGCTACTACCATGGTTGACTCTCTGGAAAAGAAAATCAGGCACAGACAATCCAGTTTGCTAATCCATATGCTGTAGCCTGAGATTCCCTAACTATGGAGGAATTTCCCTGCAGCTCTCAGTGGGTGGGGGTGGTGCAGCTGATCTCAATAGGAGTTGGGGGGGGTACTCTCGGACTGAAAGCTCCGAGTGGGCAGTGTCCAGCTCACTTCTCACCAGGTCTCCCTCCCTAGAAGGAGGTGGCTTGGGGTTCATTGGGCCTAGGAAGTTCTGGTGACATTCATTAAAAGATTTTTAAAAACAGTGATCACAATCTCTCTCTCTCTCTCTCTCTTTTATTTTGAGACAGTGTCTCAGTAAGTGATTGAACACACTACCTATGCAAGCATCTGGAGTTTGAAAGGCACTTAACTAAATAGCATGTATGTGTTTTAAACAAGGCAAAATTTATGAAACAGTGTGTATTAATGAGAGTTACTAAGCTGGCATGGGAGTGCACATCTGTAATCCCTGCACTCTGGAAGGCTGAGGCAGGAAAATCTCTGGGAGTCTGAGGACAGCTTGAACTACATAGTGAGTTCGAGGTCAGCCTGACCCCATTTGCAAAACCCAGACTGGCAGGGCAGGGGAGATTATTTTACATGATGCTGTTAGCTTGTGAAGGCGATTCCAAGTTCTTGCCATGCACTGTTTTATTCACACCTCATTACACTTCACAGAAGGACGATGAGAGACCTGCAGGCAAGCAGGGGAAGCTGAGAGTCTGAAAAGTGTGCCTGGTGTTTCCCGGTCACGTCCTCTGCAGCCAACACCGCATAGCCTAATGGCTTGGCATGGCTTCTTGTTTTGGAGATCAGGAAACTAAAATCTAGAGAACTGGGGTTGACCCAGTGTCCCCCGTCCCCCTCTATACTGTGCATGCATGTTGCTTAGGCCATCTTAGTAGGTTCCTTCAGATAAAAGCTCGTGGAAGGGCTGTGCTCTAGGCAAAGGGACAGATGCTTAGCAATCTGAGACATCAATGACACTCTGCTTGGGCAGCTCACAGGACTAAAAGGCTTGGATTTAAATTCTTGTTCTGATTGGGGTCTCGTGTGCGTTTGCTCACACTGCATTTACATCTGTAATCAGAACTTCCATGCCCAGAATTTAGGGTTAGACTCGCAAAGTCTGCGATGCCCCGGCTAACCTCTTTTTTGTTGGGTCCATTGGCCAGATTTGGGCTTCCCTGCACTCAGAAATATGCTGGAGAAATTGTTTTGTTAATTCAGTTCTGTTGTGTTGCTTCTCCTCAGGAAGCTGGTGTTCCCAGAATGCAGTGAGCAGTTGGAATTGGTGTTTGTGACGAAAACACTCTGCCTAAAGGGGCCTTTGGATGCCCTTTGCGGGAGGAAGGTCCTGTTGAAGCGAGGTGGTTATGTTCTTAGAAAGATATCTGCATGTTCCACGGGTTTTGCTGCCTGAGAACTTTAGTTTCTGTCAGCTTCTTGAAAACATTCTTCTCGGTTCACTTTGGCGTGGTGGGGAGTTTCTGTACACCCCAGTCAGTAACCCTGAAATGCACAGATTGTGGAGGTTATTATCAGCCGGTCACCCAATATATTTCTCTCTTATCTTGCATGGTCGTTACTTGGAGAGGAGTCAAATCCAGAGTCTTTATGAATTTAATGGAAGTTCCAGATGGTTTGAGCAGGCAAATAAGAAACAAATTCCCTTTTAAGTGAAGCCTGCCAAGAGCGAAGTCCTAACGGCCATCGTTATTTGTGTGTTTAATGTGTGTAGAAAAACTCTCCTCAACTTTCCAGTGTGTGCCAGAATTGCAGAAAGTGCGTTGTTACTGACTTCACCCCAGACCAGTCATAAGTCAAAGGAAAAAGGAGTTGCAGGGGAATTAAAGGAGAGATTTCTAGAGTCCCGCGCTGCGTGGGCGCGCGTTGATAGTGGGAGTCTGGTCCCCCTGGACAGTGAAGCATTTATCTCAAACTCTTCTACTCCATTTCCTCAGCAAGTCATCTTTCTCATGATTGTTAAACCAGTCAACAAGGTTGGGAAAGGGGGAAACATTCTGGCTCTAAATCCCAACAAGGTAAGAAATGGTTTTCTCTTTTGTATGTTTTGCTCAGATTGGCAAAGTGATTTCATGTGATTTATGATTCAAGACTCTCATCTGGAAATATTTTGAGTGTGTCCTGAGTGTGGCAGGTACAGGGCAAGGTGCTAGGGAATCAGATTTGAGTGTGAAGGTAGAATCTCCGTCCACAGGGTTTGCTAATGGGAGATTCAGAACACACAATAGTCAAGTTGACACAGCATGACCAATGCCACCGAAGGGAGACTGTGTGTGCTCTGTGAGTATGAGGAGCACCTAACCTGCACTGCATTGCTGTCCTGGGAAAAACTTCCAGGAAGAAGTGGAGCCTTAAGTGAGGACAAGCAGAGGTACAGCAAGCTGTAGGTGGGACCAGAGGGCAGCATCGTAGAGTGAGGCAGGAGCCTAAGTCAAGACTCAAAGGTGGAGACTCTTGGCACATTGACGTAGGAAGATGTTCAGATGACTAGAAGGAAGGACACTGCTAGTGGCAAGGATGGTGTCACCCAGTTGCCAGAATGATCACTCCAGTTCCAGCCCTTAATAGTGTGGAGGGATTACAGCCATGCATCCATAGAGCCACCAACCAGAGCAGGTGCTGGTGTCTGCACTCGTCTGGTAACCACAGACATCAAAGGACGTCTGGAAGAGGCAGCACTATTGGCCATGAAGACCTGGGGTGAGCTGGGTGAAGGGCTCAGGTAACTGTCTTCCCAGCAATCTTGTCGCAGAGGTCAGGAACAGAGGAGTACATGTAGGCTTGGAGAAAGCAGGTGCTGATTCTGGTGAGACATCATGGAAAATATCCAGTAGATAATTGGTGGACTGTGTCTATCACACAGGAAGAGAGCTAGTCCGAATACAGAAAATTGGCAGCCCAGCATGCAGATGGTAATGGATGGCTTGACCCAGAGTGATGGACTGCAGAGGGAGGGATAATGGGCGTGGCTCTGGAACAGCCAATAATCATGAGTGGACCAAGACCGGAAGCCACAGAAGAGTCTGGAAGTAAAGAGATACAGAAAAAGCCTGGGAGTCCTTATTCTACAAAAATGGTGCAACCTAAGAGAAATAAGGAGGAATGAAACATAGGACATTTTTAAAAACACAGTATATTTTACTGTAAGAAATCAGGCTGGGCCAAGGGAGTTGAAATTGAGAAAGGCCTAGACCTTTTTCATGGAAATGAGACTTTCAGTATCTGTAGGAGGTGGGTGTTTCTGTTGTGTGTGTCTGTATACATGGGAACATGTGTTTATGTGTGTGTGGGATTGAGACATAGGGTAAGAAACAGAACCTGGGGTGGACCATTTCTGTTCCTTTCATTTAGCATACATGGCATATATGAGTGTCCAGTTGTTTAACATATTTGTATCTAGGACCTAAGTATAGAGCATTTTTCCCAGGCCAGTGAAGGATATTTAAGAAGTGTATATTGTATCTGTCCCTTTCAAGACTGTAATCTGGTTAGGGAAATGAAACTTAACAATTTTTTCTAGTGGTAAAAATAACATCTGCTGAGCATTTCTATAGAAAATAAATTCAACAAGAATTTAAGGGAAAGATAGATAGTATCTATCTATCTATAGTATCTATAGTATCTACTCTAAACATAGGGCACAGGGCTAGAAATCTGGTTCTATACACCAACTCAATTTCTGCATGTTTAGAAGTGTTGGAAAACTATATTCAAGAAAGATAGAATCTCAGCCTTGTTCTCCAACATGCCTTTCCCTGAACTCACTAGGGTCATTCTCCGTCCTTTAGAAGTGCTTCTAGCTTCTCAAAGAAACATTCATCCTGAGAAGAAACAATTAGCCTTTGTGTCTCATTAGTAAAAGAATCAACAGCTCAGAAAGGAAAAGCGAGCAGTGACTTTTCAATTGCCCTTCAGCCCCCCAGGTTGTTCTGAGAAATCCCCAAATTTCTTATAGGGAGAACATGCATTATATTTAGCAACAAGTTCCTCCTTGTCCTCAGTACCCCTGGAACAGACTTTGAAACCTCACAGAAAATACAGAGAACTTGTGGATTTTGTTACTTGGCAACTGAGAGCTGAGCGGTTAAAATAAGAAATCTGCATTATTTTTAAAATGTAATGCATGCTACTGTCCTTTCTAGGAGGGAAAAAATTAAGTTACTATCATTTTAGTGCCATTGCTGCAAAATTTCACACTTACAAGGTTGGGTTTCCTGCTGTTACGCGGTTGTCACCCAAAGTAGATACCTCAGGACTGGAATTCTCCAGGTAAGTCAGCAGGTCTAGCTAGAATTCCCAGGAATGCCACAAGAAAGCCAAGCAAATATTTAGAGAAGGGGAAGAATTTTATCAGGGAGCTGGGAAAGCTTCCTTTCATGGAGTGCTGCTGAGAGAGATTTCTGGAAACACAGAGACCAGACAGCATTATCACTCCGAGATTACTGGAGAGACTGCTGCATCTGCTCTGCCTCTGGGAGATGAGCTTTTCTTGGGGAGGCCCCACCCCACCTCCTCTACTGCTGCCCCCACACTTTTGAGTTTGCTGCCGATTCCTCACCTGATTCAGGAGTAACTATCAGTGTCATACCCATATTTCCCACACTATATTTTGGGACTAGTGCCCTGAAAAGAGTGAAAGAATTGTGAAGAAAGAGAATAAAATATCCTACATGGCTCTGGAAAAAAATGGAATCTCCAGTGTCTTTCTTTATATATTAAATTTCGTTAAATGACTCAGAGGTCCTTTGGAATTCCAAGGAACAGTAGGTATGTTGGAACTTCTGGAATCCTGGGAATTTCTTATTCTATCTCTTCCCCCACCCCAGTGTTATTACAAAGAGTGTGAGATCCTGCAGTTACATTGCATGGTAGTGAATCAGAAGGAGCAGAAGTACCAGGGCAAACTAACTGTTCAAACCAATCTAGGCTGCCAGCTCATAGCAACTCCTACTGTGGTAAGGCTCACTCTTTAGGAGTTTGGAAATTGGGGAAGCTGAAATAATGTAATTGCAATTTTGGTATAATATACTGGACAAACAAATATTGTACGATGCCATTATTAAAGTATAAAGCACTTCCATCTATATTATCTTATTATGACCTCATATCAAATACAAGGGAATATACTACTACAGTATTGACACCTGGGTTAGAGTATAGGCTTTGCTGTTCTGTTCACTGGCATATCTGCAAATAAATATCTGACAGGGTTTGGGTGCATGATGGTTGGGAAATAAATATATGTTGAATTAATGTCTTAACTAAGTACACTAGGGACCCAGCATCTAAAATTGTAGCCAAAACTTTTTCTGGTACTTCATAAAGTTAAAGTCTCATTCCAGTGAACGCAAATTTTTTAGGCAGAGGTCTTGGATTACAGCCATTTTTAAATCATAAATCTTGTAATACTGGCTATGAAGTGTTCGTATGTTTTATCTACTTAGCAAAATGTTATCCACAGATCCTTTTCACTCCAAAAGTTGCAAATCTTTGAATGCAGATTTTTTTATTGAGACTTTCTACTGGTGACATTCCGTGATTCTTAGAAGAACATGTTGTCGTATTCATTTTCCTTATTACTGAGTCACAGTGCCTGACACCCACAACGTCAAAAAGAGTTTCAGTGACTGAGTCTATGGTCAGCCAACTCCAAGGCAGAAGGCCCTGGGGAAAGGGCTGGTGTGGAGGAAATCTGCTCGTTCGCATCGTGACAGTCAGAAAGCACAAAGTGAAAGGACAGGAGATAAACTATTGGAGGGCACTTCCAGTGACCCACCTTAAACCAGACACTGCCTCCCGGTTAAAGCATACTCAGTAAAGCACCCCACTATCCAGTCACTGTCCAGATTCATGAAGGTTTTGGAAGACAGCCCGGACCTAACCCTTAACACATACCAAACATTGGCCCACTCGATACCTTTAGAGAAGGCCTGAGAAAATTTTGATAAGGTTGTAGAACTGGCCTTTGGAGGTTGTCTAGGAAATCATCACCTTTGGGAAAAGTGCTAGTTGTTGGCTCTGAAAAGTCATAGCTAATTATCTGCTCAATTTGTTAACATTTATTAATCACTAAGTAGGCGCTGAACTAGTGTTATCCTAGTGGCAATTCATTGACTCTAGGCAAGACTAACAAAAACCTTTAACTAGTAATTACAAATTGTGGAAAATAACGTGAAAGACCAGGGTTTAGATTACCAGAACAGACAATAGATGGGTTGGAGGAGAAGACAAACCACAGCATTTTAGTCAGAAAGCTCAGGAAAAGTCTATTATGAAAGTGCAAAGGAGCTTGTCATTCAGAGGAAACGTTTTGGGCAGAGGAAACAGCATGAGCAAATGAAATCACAATGTCAGGGCTTCTTGTTTACAGAAGAAATGATACGACATTCAGGATACACTTAATATTAACACGAGAGAGGCCTGGGGCAGGGGATGTGTGTACAGGTCGGGATAAGAAGATTGGCTGCTCAATGACTCTTTAAACCACGTGCTGAGTACATAAAGATTTATTGTGCTAAACTCTCTGAGTGTGTATGTCTATAATTCTCCATAAGAAAACATTTTTTGTAACCCTCTGGCACTTAGTTTGTGGGCATGGGCATTGTTTAATTTGGTTGGTAGTTTCAAAAATATGACCGTCTTTCATCATGCACCATCTCAAGAACACTGGAACGGGTGGTCTGAGAAGAATGGTCCTTGGAGCCTCAGAAGAGAGAGACACAGTACACCTGACCTGTGGCATAGTCTCTGTGCCGGTTAAGAAGGACTTTCAGGTGTTTTAACAAAATGAGAGAAAAACTACTGAGAGAAGTTTGAACAGACTCGGTTTCTATCGCTGTGATCTCTTTGTGGTATAAATGATTGTACTCTCAGGGATTCATGCACAGACACCGCCTCTCAGCCCACACCTTGCACTCACCCTGCCCTCTCCTCCCTTACTCAGGTCCTTTTGCATTTCCTCAAAGTCTAGCCTATTATTGACTGTCATTCCTTTGTTTTACTCTTTAAATGATTTATATTTGGGTTTCTGATATGAAAGAAACCATGTGATATTTATCTTTCTGGGTCTGATTTATGTCACTTAGCATCATAGTCTAAAGATCCATTTGCTTGTCTACAAAAAATTCAAATTTGTCCCCCCTCATTGCTAAGTGGTACTCCATGGTGTATATATCAGTTATCAGTATGATAATTGATAACATGGTATATATATCAGTTTTCTTTATCCACGCATCCATTAGTAGGTCTAAATGCCACTTCCATACTTTATAGCTATAGTGAATTGTGGTGCTATAAATATAGATGTACATGTATTACTATAACTGTTTTAGGAAGATATCCAGAAAAATAGTAGCTGTGCCAAATGAAATTTCTGTTTTTAATTTTTTGAGGAATCTCCATAGCAATTTCTATAGTACTTCTAGTTTCCATCCCCACTGATAGTATAAATATGTTTTTCCCCACAACCTTTTTAGCATTTTTCTTTGAGTTATTAATAATAGATATTCTTTTTTATTTTAAAGAGGATAAAGCAATAAAACCAATAAAAAAACTAGTGTAAGAGATACAGGACTTCAAAACATTACATAGTCAACAATAGTTACCATAATGCCTTTTAATGCCTTCAAAATAGCTGCAGATAATTCTGTTCATAGTAAAAATCAAACAGAACAGAAGAGAATAGAAACAATAAAAGCAAAACAATGAATGTAATAAAGGACTTCAAAACAAGCCTGTAGTGAATCCAAAATTGCTTCCATAATATATCTTGCTGTCTTTGACATAGCTGCTCCTGCCATTGGATTTGACATAATCAAACAAAACAAAAAAGAATACAACTCAACCCAACAAAACAATGGAAACAATGTAGGACTTGGAAGACCATAGGGAATCAACGATGGCTGCAGCCCTCAGAAGGAGATCTCCCCTAGAGGTCACGCTGTGTACTGCTGTCCTCTGAACCTATGATCAGACCACTGGCCCTAGACCTGCCTTGTTAGTGAAACATCAAAGCACCACAGGCGTCCTATTGCATTTCACCTCCATAGCTATGATCACAGCCTGTGTTTCTCCAGATCAGCCTGTGGCTTACGGCAGGTGAGGGAGTGGCAGGAGGGGGAGGGTGGGGTAGTACTTCTTGTTTGCTCCAGAAGGGGCTGGAGTCTGGCTGTTCCAGTCTGGCATTGACCTGCAAGAATGGCAGAGACTCACAGAAAGAGACTGGGGTCTGGCTGTTCCATCCAGCAGCAATAATAGGCTATTCTTGCAGAAGATGGAATCTCAGTATTGTTTTGATTTGCATTTCTCTAATGGCCAATGGTGCTGAGCATTTCTTTCATGTACATATTGGCCAGTTGTACTCCTTCTTTTGAGAAGTGTCTGTTTATCTCAATTTGCTGCTTTTTGAACTGGGTCTTTTCTTGTGGAGGGTCTCATTTTCAGTGTTCTTTATACATTCTAGATATTCGTCCTCTGTCTGAAGAGTAGCTGACAATTACTGTCTGCATTCCGTAGGATGTCCCCTCACTCTGTTGCTTGTTTCCTTTGGTTTGCAGAAGACTTTTCATGCTTGTGTTTCTTATACAATTGTGGTTCTGCTCAGAAAGTCCTTGACTATGCCTATACCTTCAAGAGTTCTATGTATTTTCTAACAGACGCAATGTTTATGTTTTTACACTTAACTCTTTGATCCATTTTTATTTGATTTCAGTACAGGGTGAGAGATATGAGCCTAGTCATTCTGCAGTGTGTGAATAACCAGATTTTCCCCACATGCTTGGTTAAATAGATCACCTTTTCTCCAGTGTTATTATTGGTCCCTTTGTCAAAAATCAGGTGGTTAATATTGTTCCTATTGCATCGGTTAACCTATCTTGGGGCCAGTACCATGCTATTTTTACTACTGTATCTTTGGGGTACAATTTGAAATAATGCCTTCTTTTTGCTTAGAATTATTCTATTTCGGTCCCCTCCAGTTTCATATAAATTTTAGGAATTTAAGCCAAAATTGATCAGAAGAGATTAAGAAGATTACCACACACCAGTAAAGTGACCAACTCAGGAGCAAGAGATAACACTTATGACTACATATGCACCAAATTTTGGCACATAGAATTTTATAAGACAAAAATTGCTGGAATAAGAGGACAAATGACATCAAAATAATCATAGTGTGGGACTTCAATGTCCCATACTCACAAGTCAGCAGATAAATCCAGATAAAAACATCACCAAAGTAATATCAGAGTTGAATCACATCATCAAACAAGCGAATTTAATCGTTACCTAATGAGTATTTCATCCCAAAATAGAATATTCATGTCTGTATTACTTTTCTCACTGTGAGACAAAATACTCAACACCCAAAGTTAAGGGGGACAATGTTTATTTAGCTCAGTTTGTAGAGGTTTCAGTCCATCATTGGAGGCCCCAAGGCGGGGTGGCATGGCAGAGTGGCATCACCGAGGAGAAACAGTTCATGGCACTAAGACGGTAGCAAACAAATAGCCTTCTGCTCCTGATACTTTATCCAGGCTACCTGCCTTTAGGGTGGGGAGCACTCACCCCTTAATCCTAGAACCCTTACTCCTCCCCTTCTAGCATGAATCAATCCCAGCATCACACACCCTAAAGAAGCCCCACCCAGGACCTCATGAGCCTTTGGGTGTGCATCTAAGCACAAACCATAACAACACGTTTTTCTCAGTATCACATAAACCTTTCTCCAGAATGGACCACCACATCTTAGGCCATAAAAGCATGCTTAATTATAAAAGAATTAAAGTAATATCTGGCATTCTATCAGATTATAATAGAAGAAGCCTAGAAGCCAACAGCAAACACACAAACAAGAAAACACACTACACAAGTACACTGAGATTAAGTAACATGCTCTTTAATAATTAATGCAGGGTCTGGGGATTTAGCTTAGCAGCACAAGCACTGGATCTGTGGTACCAAAAAGAAAAAAAATCACAGAAGAAATCCAAGAAAAACTTAAAAGTTCCCAGAATTAAATGATAGTGAAAACTCAAAATAACAAAGCCTATGGGGTACAACAAAAGTAATTCTAAGGAAAATGAGAAGGAAAGCATGGCTGGAGACTGGGGCAAGCTATAACAAGGTTGGAAACAATATGCCATCAGAAAGCTTGTGTTTCAATCTTCTATTCAGAGCTTTTGGTGTGAGTTACCATAACCTGACCCTGAAAGACAGAGTCTAAAATAAAGCACTAATTAATTCTTATTCCCCATTTTTCAAATGAGGAGAAGAAACCCCACATGCACACAAAGACACAAAAAAGTTCCTTCCACTTAGTTCAAGAGTGGAGCACTCTTGTCTTACAGGACTCGTGGGAGGCTGAGTTCCAGTCCTCTGCAGTTGTGGCTAGGAGATCAGTGCTTGAGTGAGTTTCCCTCTAGTTTGTTCTCTTGCCTCTTAGCAAGCAGAGGGGCTTGCAGGTCTGGATGGATCACCAAGCCTCTCCGCTCTCCAGGCAGAGCTCTGGTAGACCTCAGCCTCACTCCGGAGAGTGTGACTGGCTGGAGGTGTTCATCTCAGTCCTATGGTCAGTCACCTTCCTCTGTACTGGAGTCAGGAGGGAGCAGCAGGACTTGCCCAGGACCTGGTTCTCCAGTGATCTCTGGAAGGGCTTTCTCAGTCCTGACCCTGTGAAGCTGCTTACATTGAGCCTTTCTATACCTCTGTCCAGGTGAACTGTCCATGCGATTTGGCTTTCTGAGCCCTCTGCCCCCCTCAGGATCTTAATGTAGTCATTTTTTTTTTTGTGTGGATGGTGAATTGAATTCTACACAGGATACCACGTGGACACAGAGTTTGGTGGTACTTCAAATGGAGGGAGGGACCACTGCTTTGGTGTTTTTTCTCCACTTCCAGATCCTACCAGTCACAGCTGTTGTACGTTCCTGTGACAAACTGTCCCACAGTCAGGTCAATGACTAGTTCAAGCTCCCTATTGTGGACCATGTTCTTGTTTCTTTCTGTCCATGAACTTGCTGGTCCTAACTCAGTCCCCACCCTCTGAGGGATCCTCTGGCCAGTGCTTTCTGTGGTCCTCTCATCTCAGGAGGTCCTCTCCTGGGCATGTCTAGCTCACTGGCTCCATCTCCCTGTGAGAAGAGAGGACAGGTGGGTGCTGGGTGGTGCCTGCTGGATGGATGCTGACTACAGCAGTTGGCCAGCCACTGGGGTACTCGGCTTCTTCCCTCCAGCACTTAGGTCTTTTTGGCCTGGGATGGTGTGTCCTGGCTGTCCATAGGCCTGGCTGTCCATAGGGCCGGGATCAGGGGCGTCCTCTGTCATCTCCTAAACAGCCTGTTATATCTTGGGTTCCTCCTCATCACCCTCCCTTCTGTCCTTTGGATTCTCACCTATCCCCGTCCTCCGAGTACCTGTCCATTCTGGGGAGTGAGTTTCTGAGAGAGTGATGCTGTCTCTCCTTGAATGATGAAAAAAAACCCCAACCCTGAATATACTTAGTTTTAAATAAAAATCAAATGAATTGAAGTAGACCTTACACATACTGAAATTTGTGTACTTAAATGGATTCATGGCACTGCAATACTTGAGCAAGACACAGAATACTGCAGCTTTTCAGAGAGTTTGCTTGCGGCTCTCGTGGTCAGGCGCCTGCCTCCTGCACTTTAGGAGACTGCTCCCCTGGTGTCTCTGTTTCACATTAACTTTGCTGCTTGGTCGTTTGGCATAAGGGCAGCGCGCGTGGTGCGCTTGTGTGTACGGAGTTCCTGTGTTTGCTCGGCAGAGAGCCTGCCTAAACCAGCCCTGCGGGGATGGGTGTCCTCCTCTTCCTCTACTGACTTGGGCCATGACATTGCACAGTATAGCAGTCTGTTTGGTCACTTGGGTTGATTCCTGGTTCGGGCTATGACGAGAAAAGCACCTGCAAACATTGGTAGCCAAGCCTTTTTTGTGATCGTGGGTTTGTAATTCTTCAGAAAATACCCACGAGTGCAAAGTCTGGGCTGTGTGCTAACTATGTTCTGCAATTTATGAGGACCTGCCTAAGTGCTCTGGAAAATGATTGTTCTACTTTGCATCTTCATTGTCTTAGTTACTTTTTACTTGTCGCTGAGACAAAATACCTGATGACCAGAGTTGGGAAAGAAAATGTTTATTCCTTACAGTTTTTGGAGGTTTCAGTCCATACTCAGTTGGCTCCCAGGCAGGTGGCATGGCGGGGCTGCAGTTCAGGGAGGCTGCAAACAGCAAGGCAGAAACTGGCAAGAGAGAGAGACACACACCTTCTTCCTGCCATTACACTGTATGCTGGCTCCACCTCTATGTGGTACACCCCAATCCAAGCACTAGACAATGAACCAATCACAAATGCACAATGCAAATACATGAGGCCTAGGGGCCACAGACATAAACCATGACACCATGCACGGTGTATGAGAATTCCAGGGCCTCCACATCCTTGGGTCCTTTTGCTATTGCCTGTCTTTAACTCGAGACATTTTAGAGGGGGTAAAGTGGCACTGTGACATGATTTTAATTTGCATTTCCCAAAAGATTAATGTGGAAGCATCTTGGATGGTCACAAACTGGTGTAAAGCATTTACAGAAATCTTCTGTCTCTTTTGGAATAAATTAATTTGTCTTCTTATTGAGTTAAAAAAAAGTATTAGACGTATTTTAGATACACTGCTTTGTCATCCGTATGTGCTGCAAACACTGTCCCCGCGAGTCTTCTATTTTCTTTTAAGCAGAGCACAAATATTTTATTTTGATAAAGTCCAATTTATTACATTTTAATGTTATGTCAGTGTTTTTCCTGTTCTGTTTGTAGCGAATCTCCACCTGTCACAAGGTCGCCTTACATGCATGGGTCTATTTCTGTGCGGCCTTTCTGTTCTACCATTTGCATGGCAGTAACTTTATACAAAATCAAGTCATGTTAAGTTGCTACTTCAAAATTAGCTTTCTTAACCTCCCTTATATCCTTTTTATTTCCATATGTATTTTAGAATGATTTGACCATTTCTTGGATTATGAAAAGGCCTTCCAGGATGGTGACCAGAAGTACATCAAATCTACAAATTAATTTAATAATATAGAATAATATTGAGTTATTTATTCTAGGAACACGATATACTCCTCAAAATTTTCATGTTTATTAGTAGTTTGAAGAATACAATTATGACCCTCCTTAGGGGGTTGGTGCATGTGTATAGCGTCCTAATTAGCGTCCTATAGTGTCCTAATAACTGTTACATCTCCTTTGCCTCCTCCAACCTCACTCCCTCCATATCCGTTTCCAATTTGCAGAAGTTCTGTCTCCTTGTTTCCTATTTCTATCTTTCATCTTGTTCTTTAATTCCATTTTGGGGTTTACATTTAAGAAACCATGCAGTTTTGAAGCTTATGTGTCTGGTTTATTTGACTTAACATGGGGTCATGGTACATGTATTTTCCTACAAATAACTGAAATTTATCCTGCTTTATAGTCAAGTAGTACTGCATTGTATATAAATATCATATTTTATTTGTCCATTTATCTGTTAGTAGACACATAGGTTGCTTCTAAGACACAGCCATCCTAAGTTAGGTTGCTGTTACGAGTTATGAGCGTAGGTATGCACAGATCATTGCAGTATGTTATTTTTAACTCAGAAAGATCTGTTATGGATTGGAAACTGGTGGACGACTTAACGCCAGCAGAATTAAATCAGTAGGGCACTGAGTGTAGATGTTCCACCTGAGGAAAGTTGCCAGCATAAATAGAGACGTGGAGAAGGAAAAGGGAGGCGTTGAGGCGTTGAGGCGTTACAGCATTGTGCGTTCTTCCACGTGTTGCTGTTTGAGCCGTTGGTTCTCCTGGAGAAGCTCTGGTCCTCACATCAAACATTGCTTCCTGGCTCTGGAGGGGAAGACATGTGCCGCTTGGTCTCCAGGATGAACTCCTCACTCTGGCTTCCTGGCACGTACTCGACTGTGCTTGTCACCAGCTCGGGACCTCCATGTCGATAAGATTAGTTGTGGTGTTTTTCAGGATAGCCCTGGTTCTTATTATAAGTGTGACTTTGAGGCTCCAGCATAGAACCCTCAACCCACCAGCACAGCTCCTTCACCCCGCTGGCATAGACTTTCTGGCTTCCACCTCTGACCTTTGGGCCTTGCCCGCACGGATCCATGAAAGAGAATGGTGTGAGTCCTTCTCATGGACTCTAGACCTCCAGCTGGACTTGTGGGAGGCAGTGTCATGAGCTCTAGGTCTTCATCTGGACTCATGCAGGGCATTGCTGTGGGATTCAGGCCCTTGGCTAAATATTCTACGTCTTTGGATATATTTCCTGCAGTTTCTTGCATTAACTCTGGATGACCATCATAAAACAGTATTATAAACTCCGTGTCCTGATTCTAATTGTTCTCCTTACAACCCTTGATTACAACAATATCTAAAAAGGGAGTATATGTGTCAAATGGAATTTGCATGTTAATTTTTTGTTACTTTACATTCACGCCAACGGTGTAGAAAGGTTCCTTTTTCTGTGGAAATGCTGTTTTTCATCAGCATTTGTTTTCTTTCTTTTTTAAATTTTCCATCTTTTATTTGGTACATATTTGTGATACACATTGATCACATCCATCAGAGAGAATTTGAACTTGTACATAACACAGCTGGTTTCTTTCTCCCGTTTCTCTTCCCTCCCTTCTTCCCCTTCTTCCCCTTCTCAGTTACAAGCTTTGTTTCCATTTCCCCCTTCCACTCTATTTTTTCCCTTTTCCCTTTCTTCCTTTCACGTTCTCTTCTCTCTCCCCTGCTTTCCATTGCTAATCCCAATAATCTGTCCTCCAGTATGCTCCTTGTTTATCCTTTGGGTTTCTCACAAAAAAGAAGCAATGTGATATTTTAAACTTGGTGCCTGATTTATTTTGCTTGAGGTTATAGCCTTGAGGAGCATCTGTTTTCCCACAAATGACTCAAGTTCACTCTTCTTTATGGCATAGTAGTATTCCTTTATATATACATACCACATTTCTCTACCCAGTCATCTGCTTATGAGTGGCCAGTTTCAAAATTTACACTTTTTTTTTCTTTTTTCCGTACCGGGGATCGAACTCATGACTGCCTGCTTGCAAGGCAGGTGCTTATGCCGCTGAGCTAAATCCCCAGCCCCTAGTTTCAAAATTTAGCATTATAAATTGTGCTGCTACAAACACGGGTGTGCATATATACCACTGTGGCATGGTGCCTTTCACTCTTCTGAGAAGACACCAAGAAGGGAAATAGCTGGCCAAATGGAATTTTTAGCTTTAGTTTTTTGAGAAATCTCCATACTGATTTCCGCAGTGGTTGTATGAGTTTATACTTACACCAGCCCCGTTGAAGGGTTTTTCTCTCACAGCCTCACCAGCATTTGTTATTAGTTGACTTTTGGATGATAGACATTCTTTGTAAAATAAGATGGGCTCATGGTGGTGGTGTAATTTGCAATTCTCTAAAGAGCACAGATACACCACGAAATATTTTTTCCTGTACTTTTTGAACATCCCTACCTCCCAGCAGTGCTTATACATTTCAGGTGCCCATTTTTGATTGGATCATTTATCTTTTAGTGTCTTAACTTTTTTGCATTCTTTATATATCCTAATTGTTAGTTCTTTGTCCAAGTAGTAGCTAGCAAACTTTGTTTTCATACTCTGTAAACCATCTCTTCACTCTGTTGTTTCTCTTTCTTTGTAGCAGATTCTTAATTTAATAAAATCCCATTTGCTTATTCATGGAACTAATTTCAAGTAGAGTTTTGTTCAGAAAGTCCTTGCCTATACCTATGTCTTCAAGTGCTTTACCTCTGATTTTTCTTTTCTCTTTGGTGCATTTTGCTATGTATTGCAGGCTGGACTTTAACTCACTGTGTGGCCCAGTCTTGTCTTGAACTTATAGTAATCCTCCTGCCTCAGCCTCCAGTGTGTTGGGAGTGTAAACACCACTATTTTATCCTCCAACAAATTGTTTTTGTTTTAATATTTAGGTTTTTGATCTATCTTGCTTTAGTCTAGTACATGTTGAGAGATACAAATCTAGATACAATCTTCTGTATGCATATAGCTAGTTTTCCTAGAACTATGTGTTAAAGAGGCTATCTTACCTCCAGTGTATGCTTTTGGCCTCTTTGGCAAAGATCAGATCTGACTGTGCCTGAGGTTGTCTCTGCATTCTCCATCCTGCTCTGCTGATCTACCAAAATGCTAATGTTGAGGAAGAGTTTGGTAGCACTCCTTCCCTTTCAATTCCACTAAAGAGTTTTGAGGAAAGAGGGATTAGCTGCTCCCTGACATTCTTGTCGAAGCCCAGGGCTGCGTTCACTGCTGCCGTTTCTTGCTTCCCCGTCCCTCTCTGTGTCCCAGCTCACAGCGTTTCTGCACAGCTTTCCTGCCTGTGGTTTTGTGACATGTCTCCCATGTGTCTTTACACCTCGGCTGTGGACACTCTCCAAGCCAAGGAATATCTCTGACCAGGTTGTCAGACATGGAAAGCCAACAGATCATTCAGTATTTGTTATATGTACACAGTAGTAGAGAGCTCAAGTGGGCATTGGACTTGACCCCACCCGTCCCGATCCAGCCCCTCAAAGCCACATAGGACGGGTGTGGCTCTCAGCTCTGAAGGTAGACCCCTGAGCTGCTCCCACCCTGAGCATAAGACCCTGCCTTCTCAGGGATTCTATGTCCAGCTCACTCTCTCTCTGCGCCCATTTCTGTGGCCAACTCTTACTTAATCACTAAGGTAGGGTGACCCCAGAAACCCTGAAGTATAGCTATTTTGTCACTCAGTTTTAAACAACCATCTTATTCCTCAAATGGCTCCTCCATCCCCAAACGGAATGTACTCAAAAATGGTGAGTTCTGAAGTGGATTTCGTCCCCAACTCTAGCCTGCCATGCAGAAGGAGTCACTTTAGGAGTAAAGTCCCATGCTGTTTTTGCAGTTTATAGTAAGCTGGGCCTTTTGGTGCTGATGGTTTGGCTCACTGTTTCTCCCTGGACCTGGTAGCCATCACTAGGTTTACCATGTTAGTGAAGTTAGATTCCTCTCTTGATGAGGAGGGCTTTGCTTTCCACACTCTTGAAATCACACCACCAGATAATATTTTAGATACTTTCATAGATTTTTTATAGCGTCCTGAAACTTGCTGTTGGAAGTTGAAAACAGTGTGTCTTCCATGCCTTTACATACTAGACCTGCAATAGATACTGAAGAGGAATTCTATGATGTAACTTCTGCTTTCCAGAAACTTCTCTGCCACTTTTCTTTTCTGTACAGAGCATAACCCCAGGCAGATCACTGACAATAGTCCCCAGTAGGAGAAGGCAGTGCTACGGGAGTGCATAGCAAGTAATGCCCTGATAGTTGGAGCAAGTGGACAGGTCTGGAGAGATCACCTACATCTACCACAGCTGACCACTGCTCTGACTGCATTACAGAAACACACGTGCACACACACAAGCACACACTCATATGTCACATTTGAAACAGGAGCAATAACCACATTGACCTCCCAGGGCTGCACCGAGGACGCTGTGAGACACCACAGGAAAGTGCTGAGTGCGTTGCCTGACTGGGACCTTTAAACCATGGCTGCTTTCACTGCTAATGTCTCAGATGCCTGACCAGGACACCAGACTTCCTGTCCAGCATCTTTCAGACTTATTTCCGTTTCCAGTCATCCTTGCTTGCTTCCCTGAAGTCTTCAGAGTGTCATTCTCTCTAAGCAGGGTTAGGGCTTCCATTTGCCCTACTTCCACCAAGCTTTGCCTTCATCCTGTCTTTCCGAGTGGCTGAATATTAGGGTTCCGATCTCCTTCTATTTCTTCAGTTGAATATTCATCTTCAAAGAAAGCGGTGGATATGCATAAATCTTCCTATCTCACATACTAGCTATTGTGGAAATGAAATGCTTTTCTTTTTCCTCTAGTTAAACTGAGCAAAAATTCTTTGCTTAAGATTTTATACAGTGTAGCAAGTGATATGCAGGGACTCTATGTCTGAGCGTATAACTTTTGATTTTAAAATTTGGAAATCCTAACTCACATTTGGGTAAACCATTTTAAAAATTCTCCTTAACAATGTACCCAAAAAGGGAAAATCACCACCACCAGCATCACCAGCACCACCAACAACAATCCATCACCACCATCACCACCACCACCACCAATAACAACAAAATGATCATAAAGTATTAATGCTCAGACTGTCTGTCTACATTCAAAAGGCAGACCAATGTTTTAGTAAAAGGTAATTTCCCGTGTGTACTTAAAAAGTCATGTCAAATAAACGAACTCAAGTATATAACTGCATTAAGACAGGCCAAATTAGAGATTTCTTAGCAACAAAAGCTGCGTTCACTAGTTGCATGGGCAAAGGCCTGGGAGACCACCACTTAGCTCTCTCAGGGTCTGCCCGCGTCACTGAATTCCTGCTATTTCAGACGCACTGCTGTAGACATGGAGTTAACTTAAATGGTACCTAGGAAAAAACACGCACACTGCATCTGGGGAGAAGACTATGTCTTCCTGTGTTTTGCAGAGCTGCCAAGCTTGCTGCTGGTGTTTACGTTGACAGAGGAATGCAATATTAATATTTAGCTTGCTCTGCAGAAATACGCTTTTAAATGGGAGAAATTCAACAAGTGTCTCTGGAGCATTTGTCTGAGTTTTTCTTGTGCGCATGCGTACACACACACACACACACACACACACACACACATATGCGCGTGCAGGAGGAATGTTTTCTAGCTCATGTGGCAGAGCGCCCTCAATTAAATGTGAAGAATGACACATGGCCAGAGCAATAGAGGGTTTAAGAAAATTGCAGTGTTTACAGCTAGAGAGGACGCCCCAGCGTGCAGGGGGGCTTTGGGAACTTTGTCATAGATGGAAGTCCCACACCGACAGCTGCTGCCTCAGAGAAGCCTGGTGACCTAAATTCCGCTCTGGGCTGTGAGTTGCCTTGGCCTGCGCTGCTTGCAGTTTCATGGGCTGCCTGCCACACACTCCTCACCCATTTCACCACGACAACCTGGGCTGCTGTCCTACAGGCTGTGCTCAAGGAAACGCTTGCGGTTGGCATTTTAAAGATTCGAAATTAAGTTTACTCAAGAGTTTTGGAAAAACACCACGTTTGGAAAACCCAGCTGAAGCTGACATTCTTTGACAGCACTGAAAGAAATGGAGAAGAAAAATGTGAAAAACTTACTGTTAGCCATTTCCTTGTTCCCCACTCTCAGCAGAATGATCCATTTTGCATTTTACGCAGTCAGGAGGGTAATAAATATGCTGCTAACCAAAGTGAATTAATAAGCAGAGAATAAAGAGGCTGAAAGGCTGAGGGTTTTAGTGCCATTGTTATGTATATTTTGGTTTATTAAACCAGAATATATGAAACCAAAGAATTTAAAATAAATAAATGGGAATGTTTAAAGGCGAATTTATTACAGCCATGGCTCAACCTTGAACTTGTCAGAATCTAGTTCCATTGGAGAGCTGGAAGAGTTTGTCCTGGGGCAGGCGAGGGTAGGGGTGTCTGTGCATTGCTAAAGGAATTCCACTTAGTGAAAGCAATTTAGGAAAATCAGGACCTGGTATGTGCATGAGATCCCATTAAAACGCAACCTCTCTTTCCTGATGAAAACCATAGCCCACAATGAATGTTTTTGCAAGCCTTTATATTGAAATCCAGGCACCATTCTCAGCAGCAGTTCTTGTTGTTAAACTAACTCAGGAAGTTAAATCTTAGGACTCCTCAGTGACCCTCTGCTTCCTGTGCAGAGTAAGCAAGTTGATGAAGGGCCAAAGAGCTGCTCAGTGTGTTCCCAGTGACTGATTCTGTCACTGAGCCGCGAGCGTCTTCACTGGAGGTCAGCGGAGTCACACAGCATTTTCACTTCTGGAGGAGAAATAGGAAAGTCAAGCATAACAGCAATCAGTCCACTGCAATTTGTGGAAGCATGGAAATAAAACCATGGCAAACATTTTTGAAACAAATCTTAGTTTACTCCTTTTGTTGCAGAGATACTTAGCATTTTGCTTCAGAGCCCGCAAAGAATATTTTTCCTCTTGGATCACCCAGCATTCTTCCCAGATCCATCCTGTCTCCATGTCTTCCAGGAGTGATCTCCATTCTGTGTCTAAGAACTGGCTTCGTTTGGGAGAAACTTTGAACTTTATTTGAAGTCCTGTGTGCCTGACATTTTTGCCCCAGGGTCAGCTTTCAGGGAAGGATTTATTAGGTTAGTTAAGTACCTGTTGCACTATTGCAAAGTAGAGAAAACAAATATCATTTGTAAATAGTAGTAATAATTGGAGTCAAACTCTCAATGAAATAGGAACGTTACATATTTAATATATCGCTAAGATTTCTGATGAAGCTGAAGTCACTATCTTTTGGTACAAGTTCTTATGTTCACATATTTGGTTATTGTTTTAGGTTTTTTTTTTTTTTTTTTTTTTTGTATCTCCAGAATGATCTTTTCTCCTTTTTTTGGTGCTGGGGATTGAACTTGCGACCATGCGCTTGCAAGGCAGGCACTTATGCTGCGGAGCTAAATCCCCAGCCTGATTTTCTCCCCTTACCCCATTTTTTTTATATGTGTTGCTCTGAAATTGTCTTGTTCTGTGCACATCCTTCTCTGAGGTTTGGGGTATTGAGAGTCTCCACTAAGTCCAATATACCAATGAATAAGAGCTTTGAAAGCTTGTTGTTTGGAGAATTATTGGCAATTTTAAAAGGAGGAATGATTTTAAAAACAGAAGGAAAGATCTCTTGGTAGACTTTCAATGATCTACACTTAAAATCACACCAGTCAGGCAACTCTTTTATTTACTCTTGTATCTACGCCATCAAAGTTAGTGAAGTCAATGATTGATTTCAGTTGATCATAAGAATATATCCAGGAAAGAATATATCCTGGAAAGTAGGCAGTATTCAAATTGGTTGTCTTGGTATCTCCAAAAGCTAATCAGTGTGCCATCTCCATGCAGAGTCTGAAATAGAAGGCAGAAACTTCCTTCTGGTTCCAAACCTTCTTCATCCCTTGGGTGATAAACTGCTCCAGGCTTCTACCGAGGACATTTGTGAAAATGCACATACAGACCCTGAGTGTGTCTAACATTTCATACTTGAAATATCTGAGATCTTTGTAATGCCCAGCCTTTTGATACAGAAAAATGTGTGTCTGACCTATTTATGTTGTTTCCTAAATTAAATTGACATACAAGTGGCAGTCAAATAGTATGGTGATTACTTTCTATTGTGTATGATCTGATCATATTAATGAATTTTTGGAGGATTGCTTCCCATAGAAAACATTACCAATATAGCATAGGGCATTTTATCCAATAATTCAAAATCTTTCTGATGGTTATGATATCATCTTCCTCCTGTTTTTAATGAATGGTTTATTAGCTTTTATGTTTATTCAAAGGATATTTAAAGATCAGTGTAAACATTACCTTTGCATTTGTTCTCAGATTTCCAGCTCCAAACTTTTTCACAGGTTTAATGGAATTCATTATTAGACATGCATGATCTTGTGGCCTGAGTCAACCTTATGAATTGACCATGGGTTCATTAGTGCTTGTAACTCTAATGGTGTAAATGACCAGCTCATTCCTGAAATACCACAGCAAATGCTGATGGTAAAGAATCACTTGCCTTGACCTGCAAAAGTATGGTGTCTGGTTGAGAATATTCAGTTTTAATGCAGACAGGACACATAAGAGCATTCAGTCTGGGTCCAAAATTATTGTCTTTAGTCGCAGTTTTAATAACAAATGGCTTATTGGATGTTCTGTTCACATTCTGTGTTAGTCATTTCACTGACTAGTAAATGACTTTTCTATTTCTCTTAAAAGTCATGGTCCTTTACCCCCCTTTTAGCTGTGTTTTCATGTGTGTGTGTATTTTGTTTTATTAATTCATTTAAAGTATTCAATCAATTCTACCCTTATCACCAACAAGGCATTGTGTTAGGTAATTTGTCATGCAAGATATGATTTCTGCCTGCAATCTAAGGCTGGTATCTGTACAATAATACTGGGTATATGATGGTCCTCATCTCCACCACATAGACCATGTGCTCCAGAACTCTGAAATAGAAGAGATTCTGTCTACAGTAAGGAAACATTCTAGAGCTGAATAGTAAATACGAGGCCAGTGATGGGCTAAACAACCCGAGCAGAAGCTGCACCAGGGAGACAAGTAAGGCAATCAATGGCCAGGAAACAGTCCAAAAGACGTCGGCTTCAGAGTTCAGCCTTGAGGGAGAGTCAGGCTCGAAAATGAGAGTAGCTGAGAACCAGCTTATCAAGCTTAAAGTTTGGACTTAGTTTTATAGGCAGGAGAGGCTATCAGAGATTTTGAGTAGAAGCTTGGCAATTTGGCTGTGCTTTAAGAAAACAGAGGTGAGAGAATTCTGCAGGATAAAGCAGAGGAAGGAGGGGCAATGGAGGAAGAAAGGTCAGCTGGGAAATGATTGCAACACTGGAGGTGTGGTACGATAAGAGATGGGAGCAGCGTGAATAAAAGAGAGAAAACAGGTAACGTGGGAGGGTTATTTTTTATTCCTCACAGGACTGAGTTTGCCTTGATTAATGAACCAATAAAACCAGCCATGCCTTTGGAAGCTCTCCAAAAGCATAGAAGCTTATTCTGCAGAAGTTGTGGCCGAGATTTGCTTGCGTAGTTTGCGAGACAGACTCTGTGAGTGTCTTGCACGACATTTGTCAAAGGACAGTGGCTGTCATAATTTGAGGTCCAATTTGTCCTCTTCCCTCCCTCCCTCTGCAAGCGCGGGGAGCCTGTGGCCCTGAGCTGTCCCCCTCTCAGCATTGCTCCTCTGACAGTGGGCACTCCGCACCACAGAGCGCTGAAATAAATGAGGTGACACAAAAGCCATGTTCCCATTACACCAATTTTCTTTGGCCAGAGACAGGTCAGCATGGCTTTAGGTGGCAGTTACTTAACAGTAAAGCAATTTGACCAGGGAAAACTTGTAATGAACAGACTAATGGGGGATAATTAAGACTGAGCACATGTGGAGGACAGGGATTTGTCACCAACAAGGGACAGCCCTTAATTGCTACAGTCAGCATGGACAATTTAGGATATTTAGGACAATGACATTGGATTATTGTTATAAATTACATGGATTATTTTCTATCTTCTTGTCTCAATCACAGGGGAAAAAAAGTTGGCTTAGTCTTTATGATTTATGTTTTACTTGGTTGTACATACGCTTATGTGTTTATTTGCGAATTAGCAGTTCAGATTTATGGATCTATTTGATGAGAGGGACAAAGAAAGGGAAGAAAGATAAAGAGTCTGCTTTAATATTCCGAGTTCATATGATTAAATCATTTTCTCTTAAATGACTTAAAATCTGGCTTTTTAGACACTTGCCATAGAAGACTTTCTCTTGGGGTTCTAGTTTATCCTTTATTTTTGGTTGTTCAGAGTTGCCCAAGACTGCTGCACGGTAATGTGCTACCATGTACTGTCCTCTAACAACGGGAGAATTACAGGGAGCTAACGTGGGGGAAGAGAAGAGGAGGAAAGGAAATGTTTATACCTCCTCATTTTGACAGGACTCCTTCAGAAACCTGATACTAAATATCTTTCTGCATCTGGAGGAGGGAAGAAAGAGACCATACAGGCATTCTGTATATAATGTGGAAATAAAACCCTCTATTGTCCACCAAGACAATAGAACTAGTCCATAATAATATAGTACAAGTAGAGCATAAATGACATAAGCCAGCAATGCAATCTTTGTTCTCGTGTAATCTTCCGTATCAACCATCTCCACTCCCAGAGCAGGAGAACGGCCTTTCTCCCATTTCCCATAACTTGTTACCACTTCTCTCCCCTTGCTCTATAGAAGCTGTGTAACGAGGCATCCCTGTGGGATGAGTAATCCTGTTTATAACACGGAAACTATCCTAAATCTTGGTCAAAATCTCACACCGAGCCCAAACTGTTTGCATACACAAATGTCTGCTTAGAGTTTGCAGAAAATGTTCACTTTGGTGGGAGGAGACGTGGGAATACTAAAAGCTAGAAGATGTCTATAGCAGGAACACCACTTAGAAAGATAACACTTCAGCCTCTGTGGAGAAAGAAAGCATGTTTACGTGGGAACAAAGATAAGGAAATAATGCATTACTCAAGCAAAGAAGATACAGAAGATTATTGGGAGGAGGCCAGAAGTCTTGGTGAAACCACAAAGCAGAAGGGGTTCACCACTGCTGGGCACCCGGGTGAGGCTGGAGAGCGTTTAATTTGCTGGAAGAGCTGAACTCAGGTTGCATTCAGGGGTCAAAAATAATTAATTCACAAAGTACGTCATGTCTTTCTGTAACCATAAAATCAAGCTGTATTTCCAATTCGATGTCAAAAATATTTTATGAATGAAAGAAATTAACTCAGACAGATAAAGATCACTAAGGTTTGCAAGATACAAAAGCACAAGTCCGTGTGTTTCTTAAAACTGAAGGGCTTTCAAGGAGAAAGCTGATACTTAAATCATTTATCTTCTTTGCTTGAGAACAGAGAAAGAAAAGGCTTATATTTAGGCCCAACACATCTTTAATTTCAGGATCTCAGTGTCTGTCACATGGTGATCCTCTGTACCATCAGTAGAATAAATGTTCAACTAAAATTAGTGCGGGGTGTATTAGTTTTCCCATCTTTGAGGCACGATACCTAACTCCCATAATTTATCTGAGAGTCTGGGAGCTCTCGTCCATGTCAACAGGGCAGCAATGTGGAAATGGAAAGGTGTTGGTGGAGGTCAGTCCATGGTGGCCAGAAGCAGAGGAGAGGACAGTGCCAGACAAGAACCCACCCAGGACCACGTGGTATCCAAGTCAAACCTTCTCAGCCTGCCCAGACACACCGAGAAGGAGGTTTCCCTAACCTGCCAAGTTTTTCTTAAATCCAATGGAGTTTTCACAGCAAGATTTATGATTGCAAAACAATGAACGAAATAAAAGATCTCTAGTTTAGTTGCTTCGGTATCCCTTGACCCTAACAATGCTTGGAATGCAGTGGGTGGTGACCCATAATGGTAACTGAGAATTATAAAACTTGTCTACTTTGATCTGAACCACACAGTCTGACAAGCTTACCATGTGTTATGGTTCTCTATAATACTTCACAAGTGCAAATATTGTCTTTTTAACTAGACTGTAAATGTCTTGAGAGAAAAGGTTGAGTCTCCCTTTACTTCCTGCTTTCCCACTGTGCTTCTGCACCTAGAATACAGATTGGGAGACACACAAGAGATACATAAATACTTGAGGAAGAATATTAAGGAGCAAACAAGACAGTAAAGTGACAGGAAAAGTTAAGAAATTATGGAATCATAGAGTAGGGCTTTTTTGGTTTTGTTTTGCTTTGGTTTTTGTTTTCATGTAGAGATTTTATGGAAGGTCTCTTTGATGAAGGGACATTTGTTAAGACCCTGAGTATATGAGAGTGCGTGCTTGGCAGGTATCTACAAACAAGAGCTTTAGGCAGAAGACACAGTGAGTACAAAATCCCCAGAGCAGGCACATGACAGTGTGTTACGTGGTCGCTGTGCCTCGGAGTCAGTCGACAGGGTGTGAAAAAAAAAAAAGAGATAAAATCAAGGGGTTATTAAGCAATACTGAGTCGGAATTTTTTTTTCTTTTTGGTCCTGGGGATTGAACTCATGGAACTGTGATTGCCAGGTAGGCCCTAAGCCACTGGGCTATATTCCCAGCCTGCGATTTGAGTTTGAATTTTATCCCAGACAAGGTGGATGATGTGTCTAAAGTCAGAAATGAAACTGCGAAAAAGACATCACATTTTGAAAGAGACCTTTAGCAAAGTGAAAGTAAGCTTACAGTTCCCTAAGAAAATTTATGTCGAATGTGTAAAATAATGTTCATGTTTTTAAGGAATGTAGTAATTGGGAAAGTGTAACACAGAGCAATAATAAATCTTATGTCCCAGAGATACTTAGAAAAGACCATATTTATTTCATGTAAAGTAGCACCTAGAGGAAAAAGATCAATGTGCTTTTTTCCTTCAGTCACTTAAACTAATCTACAGTCAATTTAATTGACCATGTAATCATGCTGATTTAGTAATTAAGATTACTAGGAAATCTGGACTGTATCCAGCCCTTGCAGAGTATTGTTTGCTCTGAGTGGCCACTTCTGGGGGAATATTCGTTCACTGTCTCTAATTCTACTGTATGAAACACATCAAGAAGGTCAGCAAATCATCTCTTAGTCATTCTAGAAAAAAGTCTTCTGAGTGAACCCGTGTCATACGGGCTGACCAAGATACAAAGGAGATTGCAACGGTGCGTGATTTGCCCTTCTGTCACAGTGGTCTCTAACGAACGTCAGCCTGAACCAATCACGAGTTATATCCTATACCTCAGGCAGATTCATACTAATTCACTCTTCGCGCAGCATCCAATAGGAATATTCTGCAGAAAACAATGTGACAACATTTTTCTGATTCTTCTTTGATTCTCCTTTTTTTTTTTATCATATTGTCCTGCAGTTTTCCAAAGTGCTGATTTGTTGACGACATAGTAAACTTAAGTTTTAGACAATGACCTGAAGTATTGCTATGAGGAGGTTTTATAGTGCTTGCATAACATGTGCATGGCCCTTGGTTTGATCCTTAGTATCATAAAAATACCACTATTACTAATAATATCAATAATAATGATAGAAATAATAGCAACAAAGAAGCACCATGTTGTATACCTGTTACTGGCAGAGTTTAGCTGCCTGGGATTGTGAATTTCACTTTTGACCACACTATTTCCAAAAAGACTCCACTAGGTTTGCTAGTGAGTAACATTTTCTGTCCCCTCTCAAGCTTGCTAGTAGTGGGACCAATCCACATTGATTCCTTTGACATTTTGGTGACCTGTAGTGACAATTAGTTGCCAAACTATCTTGCTGTACCCTTAGTGTGGCTTTGGAGATCATATATACGGGTTGCAAAAAAAAAAAAAAAAAAAGATGCCTGGCCTTGGCCAAGAACGGTGTCAGGGATGTCACAAGCAGCTGAGACTCAGGGTGGGGCGTCAAGGACAGTTTGAAGGAGGATGGAAGTTGTGGCTCCAAAGTCCCCTCAACCCTGTATGTCTCAGATTATTGAGACTTCTATACAGACCTTTTTCCTTCCCCGTGAACCACTCTTGGGATGTTTCTTTTATTGCTAGCAAAGCCCAGTACCTGCGGAAGGAAGGGAGTGATGTTGTTTGTTAGTTTTGGTTTCTGTTTGTTTTAAATAATGAGTATGGTTCTCTATTTGCTTTGAGAGACTGGATTGAGGAGTCAGTTGATTATTGTTCTTGCCAACCAAGGCATGAAAAAGGCAAGACGTCTTAGAGTTCACGGTAGAAATCTTTCCACAGCCCCCATGCAGGAGAGCCACAGGGTCTGCACCCCCCACCCCACTCCCTTCTCTTCTCAGACTTCTCTGATAACACAATTTCTTAGTTTATGTCTCTTAAGATCAAGGTCATTAACACACATTCCTGGCAATTGCAAATCAAAGTTCCAGGTTTTGAAAAATAGAACTGAGTCCTGGAAAAGGAAGATAAAGAAAGTCTCTAGTCTAGCTCCAGAACTTTTTGGCAGGTCTATAATCTGTTGAGACAAAGCACAGAAGAAAATTTCCTGTTGCTGTGAAGAGACCCGGGTACTTGCAAAATTGTGAGCTGCTTATTTCTGCTTCTCACAGTCTATCCCATCCATGAACTCTTCCTTCCTCCACTTCCACACCAGCCCGTCCACAGACCTGACATTCCACACTCAGGGCACAATCCTCCAGCCCGCAACGCCATTCATAGTGTTCATACATCTTATCAGTGGTGTCTGAGAAGCCCTGGTGAGCTCAGGCAGAAGACTGGGGCCAAGACTTAATTAATATCTGTCATTTTAACACCAAGAATTAAAAAAAAAAAAAACATAATTGCACAGCACCAGTGATAACTGGGCCTCATGTTGATAACAAGCATTATGGAGCAGAGAGATATAGTGGTTTGCAGAAGAGAACTAGCCTAAGCGGAGGGCTGAGGGCAGTGTGGATCTCTGGCCGAAACACCTTGGACATAAGATGATCCAAACTCACAGTCTGAAGTAAGGGCACTGGGTGAGTATGGAGGTCTTGGATGCAGAAAGTGATCCATTTCTTTCTGGCCAGTCAAAGAACTGGTCTCTCAGCAGCCTCTGGGCTACCACCTAGCTTTTCAACTTTAGGTGAACTGAAGGGGCCTTGGCCCAACAGTATGTGACATCCTTTAAGTTCCTCACGGGGAGGAGAAGGACAAGTTCCTCTGAAAAACACATTTCTGGTTCACAGAAGTTGGGTAGCATCGCGTGACCCTGGGAGTTACCCAATTTCATCTGCATAATCGTGCTATGAGGTAGTATTATTATTATTAGTTCTGTTTTGCAGAATGCTTAAATAACTTACCCAATATCATATAACCAATAAATGGCAGGACCACTATGCAAACCAAGAGCTCTTTTTGTGCCATACCCATGTTCTTTTGAACTCTTGGTTCAGACTTCTTTGGGGGAAATGGCAGAATAATTCAGTGACCCAGAGATTCCAAGCTTAGAGGTGCAAAGCAAATAATATTTGCACAGCATGCCCCCTTTGGATGCTGGTCAGTCCTGCTTGTGGAGATGGAGAGTGCAGAGTAATTTCTTCCTTGCTCCTGTGCCCAGGAATCCTTAGGGTGGCCACCTTCTGCTGGCATCAGGAAGAGGAAGGGGTTGGTCACTGCTGTCTCATGATACACGCAGAGTGAATGCGGAGATTAGACTGGCTGGGGGGAGCTTCTCAGATTCAGCCCCTTCCTCACACACAAATGGCAGAAGGACAGACAAACCTACAAGTCCTCACTGATGGCACAGGGGTGATGGCCCAACCTGAGACTGGTACTCTGCCTGTCGAGCTGAATAACACAGCCCACTTTTGTGTCAACAGTGAAAGCTGCAGAATGGGGAAAACACCACCCTTCCCTAAGCAGAAGAAACCTGAGCGTTTCCTTCTCTACACTAATCACCGAGAAAACAGGCTGTTTTGTGCCAGCATCTGTGTGAGAGCTGTGCCCCGCACCAGCCTCCTTTCTGCCGGTTCCCAGCAGCATCAGGGCTTGCTTAGCCTTGGAGAGGCTCAGGCTGTCTTAGAACCTGTGCCCCATGCCACCACGCCTTGGTCTAAGGGTACTGACGGACTCATTTGGTGGCAGGAAGTACAAGGTACCTTAGCAACTGCAGGGACCCTTCTGGCCAACTTTGTGGCATTTGTCTAGATTCTGGAACCTCAAAGCCCCCCAAACATCTGGTTCATGTACTGGGAAAGTTCATTGCTTGAGGATTACTCAGTCAAACTCTTGGTTTGCTGTAACTTTCTTATTTACATGATTCCAGCCAGATCATGAAGCATTTTGCATACATATACAGTGTGAGGTCAGTTCTGTCCTTGGCCACCTCGGCCCCTCTCCCCGACTTCCCCATGTAGCTTCTCTTGAAACATAGCCACACTTTCTTCTAAAACCTCTCATAAAACCAGGAAGATTAAAGAATGGGGGAAACAACAATTTCTTATACTGTTTCATATGCAAGCTATAAACAGAGCCTGTTCTCTGGAGATTGTCCTTACAGTGTTCCTGTGAGATCAGGGTAGTTATCTTGCTTCAGATTTTACAAGAAGAAAAACAGAGATCATTCCTTTTCTTTCTTGCTGCCAAAAAAAAGTCTCCTGAAATTCAGCGGATTGAAAATGAAGTCACAGGAGCAGAGGGTGTCTGCTGTTAGGCTCTATGCATTGTGATTTGCTTGATTGCATTTTGCCTCGGCCCCTTCCCTGAATCTCATAGACACAAACTCATTACCCCATCAGGATTTGGCTGGGGAGGCCGAAGGGACAATGGGAACCAAGAAGAATCCGGCTGAGCTGCCATGGTTAACAACCTCTCATGTGCAATAAAACCAGACAGCGTTTTTGATGAACCACATTCTCATTGCATTCGGAGAAGCTTGGAAAGCTTCCATGGCTGCTGATTTAAAATGAGCAAACATCCCAGAGGGAAGAGAGGTAGAGACAAATCTTCTAGGCTCACTCTCAATGTTTGCAGGGTTCAGGAGTAGAGTACAAATGGAGGCCTCCACACCATATGCCGAATTACTTAAAAATTGTGACGCAAGCTTGGAAACTCTTAAAATATGTCCCATCCTCTATTCATAATAAATGCATTTCCATTAATAATTTAGAAGATGTGTTCATATTTAAAGTTCTTTGACCTCTTGGAGTTGCATTCTTAAACTTGTTAGCCAGGAAAATCTGGCCTTAGCCTGCACTCAGGTAGGCGGATAGACCCATAAAAGCAGCTTTAGAAGGTGCTAGAAGCTGTCTCTGGCTGATTAGAAAAGGAATTCCAGAGACCCGAGATTTTAAAACACAGTTAAGGGTGTGTGTATGCGTGAAGGGGAGGTCCTTTTGGACACACATACCTTTTCTCATTCCCTAAAGCAAGGCATGCTTGAAAGCAGGTTAAGTGGAGCCTTGTAATATGTAGGCAGGGGTTTTCCTTGCCTGCCTTTTTGATAAAGCATGTATGGTCAGTATAAGGTATGTATATTTTATATTTCCTATAAAATGTAAATATTTTATAGGAAAATATTTCACATGCAATTTGAACGTTTGCCACAGCATCTGCACACAGAGGTGCACAAGGCAGGGGACTCTGATTCTTGACTAAATAAGACTGGCTAATCTGCTGTGGAGGTTCTGGTTTAGGGGAGATTCCCCAGAGTCCCACACACATAGATGCTGACACAGTCGATTCAGAGAGGGGATGTTGTAGTCAGAATTGTGTGAGAACAGTTAGAACCAGGACATGGAATTTTTAATATTATTTATGGTGGTGACCCAGAGTTAACACAAAAAAGTGGAGGAAATCTAGCCACAACCCTAAAGACCCGAAATATTCAGCCAAGGGCCTGGATCC
Organism: Cavia porcellus; assembly: GCF_034190915.1. Classification (NCBI taxonomy): domain Eukaryota; kingdom Metazoa; phylum Chordata; class Mammalia; order Rodentia; family Caviidae; genus Cavia; species Cavia porcellus. Next base: position 78,154,734 of record NW_026947490.1, read on the forward strand.
CACAGCAATGTCCTGCGTGAGTCCAGATGAAAACCTAGAGCCCGTGACAATGCCTCCCATGAGTCCAACTGGAGGTCTAGAGCCCACAAGAAGGACTCATGCCAGTCTCTTTTACGGATCCGTGCTGGGAAGGCCCAAAGATCAGTGGTGGAAGCCAGAAAGTCTATGTCAGCGGGGTGAAACAGTTGTGCTGGTAGGTTGCGGGTTTTACACTGGAGCCGAGAAGTCACACTGAAACCAAAGACCCAGGGGTGTCCTGAAAAGCACCACAGCCATCCTCAGCGACACAGAGGTCCTGAACTCCTCTGATGATAAGAGCAGTTGAGTACATGCCAGAAAGTCAACATGATGGGCTTCTGCTGGAGATTAAACAGCACACTTCTTCCCCTCCAGAGCCAGGAAGCGATGCTCGATGTAAGGACCAGAGCTCCCCCAAAGCAAATCACAGCCACTCTCACCAACAAGGTCCCGAGTTCCTCTGATGACAACGGTCAAACTCACACTGGGGAAGCTAGTCTTGAGGAGCTCCTCCAGGAGAACCAAGGGCTCAAAACAGCAACACTTAGAGAAATCCACAACACATCACTTCTTCTCTACATCTCTATTTACGCTGGCAACTTTCCTCAGGTGGGCCATCAATCCCCAGTGCCATGCTGATTTAATCCAGCTGGTGTTAAATTGACCACCAGTTTTTAATCCATAACAGTGGACTGGGCTGAAGTACTCTTGAAACGCTTGAGAGATGATTCCATGTGCAGCCAGCATCGAGAAAAGGTATGTGTGTCCAAAAGGACCTCCCCTTCATGCATACACACACCCTTAACTGTGTTTTAAAAGAGAGCCACTGGGTCCAGTGTGATGAGTTTGATTTTAACCTTTTGTCCCAATCTGTAGCAACTCAAAGCCATGGTGACCCAGGACATTTTGTCTCCGCACTATCGCTCTTAGATTAGAGTTAATGATCAGATCTCTGCTTAGGATAATATGTGCCTACACAGGTTGGAACAATGCTACTAGACTCCTCTGACTTCCAGTGTAACAGAGAAAATTTATTTATTGTTTATTTACAATGGCTTTGACTTTTATGTAACTCACATATTTGACATTTTTCTTATTAACGTCCAGATTTATTTGCATTCTTACAATTGTTTAAACACAACATTCTTATAGCTCAGATCTGTTCATTGAAATCATTTTATCCTCTACCTGCAATGCATCCTTTAGAAATTCCATCAGGTAAGGTCTGCTGGTTTTTCTGTAATTCATCCCATGCCTTTTTGTATTAATGCATATTAGGGTGTAGAAATGGCTGGGTTCTACCATGACACTTGTGTGCACGCATACATTGTACACAGGGCACATCCACCTTTCCTTCTCTTATTCCTCTCCCTGACCCCTTCCAAGGCCCTAAATTTGTTTTCTACCTCCAGGTAAAACTGTTTTCTAGTTTTCACACTGTGAAAAAAATCATATAATATTTGTCTTTCTGCCACTAACCTATTTCATTCAACATAATGTCCCCCAGTTCCATCTTTTTTCCTGTAAATGACAAGATTTCATTCTTATTTGTGGCCATAATACTCCACTGTGTCCATAGACTGCATGCCCTTCATTCATTCATCTGTCCACAGACACCTATGCTGATTCCAGGTCTTGTCTATTATGAATAATTAGACCAGTCTCTCAACAAGCTGCCTCTTAACTATGTCCCGTGCAGGGTGAAATTAAAAATATTTCACACTCAATTGCCATTGCAGTAATCAACCCAGAACAACTCCAACTGCTTAGAACAATTGCCTGATGGAGTAATATAGTCACCCTTATGAGAAATCTGGTAGGATAGATTTCACGGTGTTTGTGTATCAGGTGACTGGCAAGAATCTTGGACTTCAGTCTAGGTCTTTGAACTCTAAATACTCTGTTCTGTTAACTCTACAAAGCAGATTTTTATAGCCTTTTTGGCTGAGGGAAACATTTCTGGAGTCTGCAACATTGGCCTACGCTCAGAACCTTGCAGGACATACATTACTGCACCTCCTTCAAGGGAGAATCAACTTTCTATTCAAATGGTATCTACTTCTGGAATCACCAATGCCTCTTCAATTCTGAGGTTTAACACAACCTCTAAGATACACTTAGAAAGGCTTATGCTTAACAGTCATTCACAGTCGATTCCTGGTGCGCAAAACTGTGTTCCGTGCAGGTAGAATGCCTTGAAGTCACAAGATCATGAGATATACCAAGCCCTTTCCCTGGCCACACCACCCACTTCCGTTTCCATCCGAGAGACAGAACTCTCCTGCTTAGAACATGATTGCTTTCTCCCCTCCTGGGAAATATTGTATTCAAAGGCCAGGTCAGAGCTGACTTTGACCTGACAGAATAATTTACCAATCCTCTCTCCCGAGCAGAACAGACTCAGATTCTGGAGAATGGAATTGTGTACAATGAAAAGAGTTCTCTTTAGGTTGAAGAACACAGAATCAAGCACAAAAATGAGAAAATAAACCACATACAAAAAAGTTGCTGGAGCCCTGGAGATTTCAAGCCACCTCTTTCTGAGATCCTTTTAAAGGATTTCCAGACATGCTTGCATATAGTTCCTGCTCACAGCCTGGCACTCCCGTTGGGCCTTGGGAAATACACCAAGCCAGCAGATCTCAACATGCTCCAGGCCTCAGAAGATTGCTTCTGCTCCTCAGTAAATACACACAGGCGTTGTTGATTTACTGCCTCACATTCCTCCTCATTTCGGAAGGAGCAAGCAGAGAACCTGCCCTCTGCACTCCTGAAATGCAGCAGGAGAGATTTTGCCCGCACGAAGCTGTGTACTGTTCTTTACCTGCACTTGTGACCCGATGAAACTGCACTTGACTTTTAAAAATTTGTTGTAACACTTTTCTGCATCCTTCTAGACCAATGATTCTCTACAATTTTGTCCCCTCGGGTCACTTGGCAATGTCTAGAAATTGTGATTTACACAGCTTGTGTGGTGGTGAGGTATCTAACTAGTGTTTAGCGGATGGACAGAAGGGATGCTGTTAAACATCCCACAACACACAAGAGCACCTCTCAAAACAAAGAGTTACATGGCCCCGAATATCAAGAGAGTCAAAGTTGAGAAACCACACTCTCGTCTGATCCGCATACCTTTCTTCTGGCTTGCAAAGCCACACACAGATTGGAGTTGCACTTAGAAGCCAGCTGCGTATCATCAGCAACACAACTGCTGGACTCCTTGGATAGAGAGACCTGCAAGACCCTTTTGTAGTTTAGATAAAGTGGTGGTCTGTGAATCTAACTTTGCCAGGCACATACTACAGGCCGAAAAGTGATCGCGGAAAGCAGAGAACTCCTCTCATATGTGAACCACACACTTAAGTTTACGAAGGATTGTTTGAAAATACTTCACATGGATAAATATTGTCTCTTCAGGATTGTAAGCTTCTTAGGAAAAAGATCTTATCTTTCTTACCCTTGCTCTTTATTTGCCTACACTAGTTTTGCGATGCTAAACGTATAATAGCTGCTCAGTAATTATCTGTGGATAGGTCATCTGCTGATTTCTTCCAAATCTCTATTAATAGATGAAAGTAGGGTGGACTTAATAGGATGGAATTTCTTACGGAAATGTGCTTAAAATTGATCTTTGAAGGAAAGCAAGACATTTGATTGGAAAGGTGGGCTTAGAAAATTAGACATGTAAAATAATACTTTCAAATTTATTTAGAAAAATTTGAGTTTATGATGAATACAATTAGCAAAGTTTAAGTACAAGACAAGATTGCACTTAGGTTGGTTGAACAAACTAGTATTTGATAAATTGCAAATCCAGTGTTGCTTTGTCAAAGTAATTAAAGTGGTGCCTGATTGTCACTGGGTCACTCTCCCAACTGTGTCTGTGCATAGAACAGAAAACTTGGGCAAGATGAGATTGCTGTGAATCAGAACCACAGAGATGCCCTGCGACCTGAAAACTGTCCGGATGCTGTGCGCCAAGGGACAGGTGTTGTTTGTGTGTGTGTGTGTGTGTGTGTGTGTGTGTGTGTGAGCATCACTTCCAGGCTCATCCACTAAGGAGGGCCCTTACATTTTCCAATCCATGTTGCCATTCATTGCCTTTTACATGGTGATTGGGTAGATGCTAAAATGCCATCCCGTGGGAATAAACTCCCAGCATGCAGTATTTTCTACATAGTAATTTAGCAGGTGAAAATCATAAGAACACAGAGGCTGTAGAAAACTTGAGAGAATTTGAAAGATTGCATGAACAGTTAAACATCTGTTTTAAGCCTAGTAGACAATGCAACAATAAGCAGGCCAGAGACAAGTGTAGTTTTTCATAAATTCCTTGTGTAATCCCATGGAAGCCAGATCCCATAGTTGCCCCTGATATTGCGGAGGCTTGTAGGAGGGCACAGAAGCCAGGGGTGCTACAGGGAACAAGAGAAGCCCATGGGGTTCAAGGCTTCCATTATTTTAAGTTAACTTACTGCCTTCTCACTTTTCCCATTGATTTTTCTGTGGGTAGGTGTCAATTTTACTTCGCACTTTATTCCCTAGACTGTATGTTATGTCATTATGGGATGTTACTTCTATCTCCCAATAGCAAAAATCTCTCTCATTTTTTGTCTTCTAGTGCGTAAAGCACAATGTAAGTCACATGGAAGAAACCAAGTAAATGTGTCTTGATCAACAGATTACTATTTTTTAAAGTGCTGATCTCAATAAAATTGGGCCCTCAGTGTGTCTCTCCACAACTGGCCCATTCCCACCCACTCTTCACTTTGCAGAAGTGCGAGATAAAATTTTTACTTACTGTTTATGTTTGCAAGGAGCGATTGCAGTTTAGTCTACGTGACTGCAGTGTGCAGAGTATAATGTACTTTTTGAGTTTTTTCTTGTGTTAAGAAATCTCTAGTTGGTAGGACTCTCAGAATATTTTTAGGCCATGTGCTGGGAATTGCCAGGGTTTATTTTTGTACGGAAAAGCTCATATAGGATCAATTTGACTGCTTATATAAAGAGTGGGTGCAGGAGCTAGTTTGATGGTACCAGTGAAGATAAAAAAAGCTACACAATTACCTCTTTGTCATGAATTGTAGTCCTATGTGATCCTTTTTATGAAATAAAAAGTTTTTGTCACTTTTGGACCAAAGCAAAAGTTCTGAAGAAATCTAAAAACTATTTTTAAAAAAATGTGAGAATTGATCATTAATTAACCTCTAATTAAGCAAAAGTTGTTGACATAATACGGTAAGAAGCATGCGTGTCTATCCTCTGACTCACAGAACAATTAAAAGAGTTCTGGTGAATAAGGTCAGTTAGAGACAGGGACTGCAGTTGCCGTAGCCTGAGAAGCCTCAGTAAAAAGACAGAAAGTAAGAAAATTCTAACTCTTTAAAAATCAACCTTTTTTATTTATCTTTTATTTTTGTCCGAGGGGATGAGAGGGTGCAAGTTGAAAACGTCTTTGTTTCCTGGCTCACAATTTTATTTCTGTTCTCACACCCCACCCTAAGGCTTTAGCAACAGGCTTTTGGTTGTGGGGGAGGCTGGGGTGAAGGGAGAAGGGTTGTGTATGGCTTTTCATATGTTAATAAGTTGATTCCATGACAACCATTGAAGAAAGAATGGCTGCAAACAAAGCTGCAGCGGGATTGAGGACCTGGGCTCTTTCTGGGGGGAGGGAAGAGTAACAGCCAGGCAGCCTCTTCTGAAGGGTATCTGATGGCCACTCCTCAAAGGGAGTGCAGAGGCAGTGGATAATTAATGCAGAGTTTTATGAGCCCAAATTTCACCCTCAACATGTTTCCCTTTAAAGCGTAGTGAATAAGAATCTGAAACCAAAAGGATGCGTCCAATCTCGGCTCCCGTTAGGGACCTGGAAAGGAGTCTATCAGTTCCAAGAATCGTGCACTTCAGTTTTGAGTAAAAAGGTCAAGGGCTTTTATCTGGCAGTATAGGAAGGCGATTAGCCCTGGTTGACTAGAGAGACCGCAGAGGGAAAGGCTTGTCTCTCTAGGCAGCCTCTGAACCCGGAGCACTGTGCTCTTTCCAAGGCCAAGACATCAGAGGACGCAAGCAAGAACAGGCCCTGGGGCCCTATGGCATTCCTTGGCTTCCTTCACCAGTGGAGAGAAATCCCGGCTGGCTGCTTACCCTTCCAGAAACACAAGACATCCTCCAGCTAGCTTCCCGAATGTCTAGTGCAGCTAAGTTTTTACTTGAACTAACGTGGTCATACATATGAATTAGCTGTTGTATCCTGCAACACAATGCATTCCTTCTCGCTGGTGCTAAAACACAGGAGAGCCCTGCATTCAGTAATAACGCTGCCTTCACTAATTTTCTGTCCAGCCTTGTTTTTTTCTCCCATGTGTATTACCCAGTCTTTGATTAAATTATATTAAATTCCTCTTTTCTTGGTCCTCTTTAAGTAGTTGCCAGAAACTCGCCATGAGTAACTTGTGACACAGTGTTTTCTCTGTTTGGATGGACACAAGTGTTTTCATCACAAAGAAATGCTTATGGAATCACATATTTCAGAGGACACTGACGTGAAAATACAACCTCATTCAATCAGGTTACAATGATGAATAGCAATACCACGCTGATTACTAAATAATTTGTGGTTTGCTTTTAAAGTATGGGCTTTGCTTGTCACTTCGGTAAGTTGTAAAATGCATTTCACGTTTCTTTTCTCATAAACTTTATGAACTTATATGAATCTCACTTCCATGCTATTTCTGAGTACAGCAGATTTGATAAAAGGATGTGTTATTATAGCAACACGGAGCCAGAGTTTGACAACCACCGATATTGTTATCAAAGTTGTATCAGAAATATGCTGGTTTTCTTAAAATTATACTGCTTTCAAATGCATGTTTTAATCAATATTTGAAGCATGAAATTTATTATCATCTAGTATTTTGGTAAAAACCACTGACTAAATTATTCATTCATTCAACAAACTATTAACAAGTCCTTCTATGAATGAGATCAAGGCTGAATGGGCTGAGTTTTTGATAGGTACAAAAATGATATTACTGACTTTTCTGAAAAATTCAATTTAGTTTAGCAAATAGATAATTATGTTAGCAATTATGTCTTTTGCCATTTTTGTATCTCATCTTCTCCCAGAAATTTAAGTTTTGTGTGGTTTAAATAGATACATATCTTTTACTAAAGATAAAAATAAAGAAAATAAGGATGATTAATTGAAATAAAATCAAAACGAAGAGAAAATATTGTAAACGTAGGATAGAGTGAGGTTTCAATGAAGAACATAAGGTCATGTATTGTGTTTTTTGTTGTTTTTTTTTTGAGATAAGGTCTCATGATGTAGTCCAGGCTGACCTTGAACTTGCTACATATTCAAGGGTGGCCTTGAATTCGTGTTGATCCTCCTGCTTCAGCCTCTCAAGTGCTGGGATTACAGGTGTGTACCACCATATCCAGCATGTATTGTTGCCAGAGATCAACAGCAGATTTCACCCTGATGTAGTCCAAAAAGTGTTAGCTACAAAATTCTTGGCAGAGAGTGGCTTTTGGTGAACTAATCTGAAGGATGCTGTAATCAAATCTTTTACTTGTATTGAGATGTAAAAGAAATTTTTCTCACAGATCTGTGAGTACTTTGCTCTTACATGCCCCTTCTAACACACACACACACACACACACACACACACACACACACACACACGGTCAACCTCTCCCCGCTTACAAACATTATGACTTCCACGAAGTGGCCTAGGGAAAAATACTTGACTCAAGAGTGGAAAAGTAACCACACAACATTTACAGAGAGGCTAGTGACCTATAAGGCCATTTGATTAAAAAAAAAAAAAAAAAAAAAACTTTGCTTGGAAAAGATGACTAAAGTGGAGTGGAAAGCAGAAACAATCTAATGTGTTCTTTTGGGGTGTTTTAAGGTAAGAAGAGGTACACAGGGGCAGGCAATTATTAGGAACCATGAATATGACCTGAAGTGTATACAAAGAAAAGTTAGGATGGAAAGGCCAATGGAAAGATGAGAGAAGAAACAGACACAAAGAGAAAGGGGACACAGAGACAGGGTGAGGTGATGCCTGGGTAGGAACAGCAGTCAGTAAGCTTTTGCTGCCACAGCGGGGTTTGACCGAGCTGCCCACTGAAGCAAGGTGGTTTTTGAGGGACATGGTGGGTCTGCCTGGAGCCCGACTGCTTTGCCAGTCTACTCTTCCAGCCAGATATAAGTTTCTGCTTATTTCTTCAACTAACCTGACAGAAGTACTGATTGAGGTCACTGTCAGAGCAACTCAAATGGCTGATGTCACAAGTGCAACTTCAGTTAACAGAAATCCTACAGGTCGGGAGACACTGTGTTACCGACATGCAGCCTGGCTTTATCTAAAATAAAGTTTAGAAGAGATATTTTGCTAGAAGAGTGCATGACTTTCACAAAATTATTTGTAAGTGCTATTGGCATGATATGAAAATAAAATTTTCCTAGAATTAAATACCAGAAATCTTTGCATCCTACACAGAATACGGAGTACAGATATCTCCTGCAGCTGATTAAGAATTAATCTGAGTACTTTGTTAACCAACAGACTAATGGGGAAGGAAATGTTAAAAATGGAGGTGTTTTTCCTCTGTGTATAAGTGAACTGATTAACAGTTTGTGGGCCAAGGCAACATTTCTTAGCAAAACAAAATAAAATTCTCTTTGAGTTCTAATCGCCTCAAAGACCTAGGTAAATGGGAGAAGCTGAAGCTCTGCACCACAAGGCAGAATTACAATGATATTTTTCTATAATACAGCAAAGTACAGTGGGCAGTGCTTCTCAGCCACGACATTCCCTCGTTTCCTCATGGAACATCTACTCCAGCATGGCAATGTTAGAAAGAAGCAAGAGAGTTTTAGAGCTAACCTGCTCGAAACAGTGGTTTCAGTTTTATTAATGATGTTTGTATCTGGGGTCTTTTACTTATCAGAGTGAGTCTTAGTCATAAGAATGAGATCAGAAGTGAAACATTGAACAGAATGGGAAGAGATTGGAAAAATTACAAAATATGCATATTCATATACATAACCCGAACCCTAACCCTAACCCTTGGGGAAGTCAAACTGTGGGACCAGGACAGGAGTTGGGTAATTGTGTAATTACATAAATTTCCCCTAAGTCATTCTGGTTTGCTTGTCTGATTAAGGGGTTAAGACCAATTCTCGGTGAGAGACCGACTTCTAGATGTAACTGTCAGGACCACTTTGGGGTCTTGTCACCATATTAGTTGTAATTCACTTTTGCTTAATTTAATTGCTCCGACAGCTGTGCATTTCAATGACTAGGATCTTTTAAAAAATATCTTCTGTGGTGTATGTTTTAAGAGCTCCCCAATGGATTCCCGAAACCTCAAGTCATAGCCAACTCCCTGTATGCCATGCTTTTTTCCTGTACGGTACTTACATATCTGTAATAAAGTTTTTAATAAATTAGTTGCTGTGATAGATTAATAACTAACTAAAAATAGAACTACTGTAGTAATACACCTATAAAAGTTTAATGAATGTGATTCTCTCTCAAAATATCTTATCTTATCCTCCCCTTTTTTATTCTTGGCATGATGTGTGAGGGTATAGGGCCTGAATGGTGAGATGAACTTAGGTGAATGATGTAGGCAATATGATGTAACGTTAATCTACAATTGAAATTTCTACTTGAGTATGAGCACTGTTGTACTGTGACAGTCCAATAACTGAGATGGCTACCGAGTAACTAACAGGAGGGTAGCATATAGTGTGGAGACACTAGACAAAAGGATGGTAAATGTCCTGGGCAGGTTGTAGAGGGTCGGCATGAGATTTCATCATGCTAGTTATGGCACACAGTTCGAAATTTACAGTGTTTAGTTCAGAAAATTTCCATTTACTACATTGCATTATATAGTAATTGACTATAGTAATTGAAATTATGGAAAACAAAACTGAATAATCACTGTACATTTCAAAGAGGGACCACTTACACTTACTTCAAGTTTAGAATTAGGTCTTCATTACTTTTCTAATTCAAAGTGTTCACTAGAAAACCAGGCATATTATATTACACGATGTTGTTTATTTGCATCTAATAAAATATAAATAAAAACAACAAATATCTGTTGGAAGAAATTGATTTTGTAAACATTCTTAAATTTAAAGTTCTTATCCTTAATTTGGTATTTCTGAGCCAAACAAACTAAGGTCTAAAAAATTAAGATTTGAAATTTACATGCAAGATACTAAGAAAAACTTAACAGCAAGAGTTTCCAAATGTTTTTAATATTACTAATTTAGGTAAAAAATTTCCCAGATTTTAGAGGGTGTTACACTAAAAATATTAAAACCACTAGAGTTATTGACTTTCAGTTCCCTGACTAGAAAAATTTTCTATTTTGCATATCTTTGTAATATAATACTGGAATTGATATTGAAAAAATGTTCTACTCCTTTAAGTACTAGAAATGTACTGCTGGGCAAATTTATAACTTTAAAAATCCCTTAACATTATTCCATTCACTTATAAAATTGTGTTATCTGCCATATGGACAGCTTTTAAAATGGAGAAAAAATAAATTATACAAGTATATTCCAATAGTTCCTATAAAAAACATTTAATAATTATTTTTCTCTGCCAAGCTTTGGAAACTTGAATAAAAAAGAGCATTGTAATTACAAGGATTCATTTAAGTCATCGTTTTAGCCACAGACTCCTTGGTTTCTGTTATTGTAGAATAATTTAGTCTTTGAAATTTTTTTCTTCATCCCAACAGGTTTCATATTTTGAATAAAATGTAAAGCTGTACATTTCCTATTCCAGTTACTTTTACTTTGGATTGTCTCTGGACAGAAAGTGAGTAGGGCATGTTAGACATTTGCCTAAGCAGCTCTAGCCAAACTAAACAGAGACTGTAGCTGTAAGGAGTATTATCACAAAAGTGTTCCATAGTTGAAATTATCTAGATAATTACCTCAATTCTTGTTTCACACTGTGTACAAATAATATAGCTAGAATTACAGTAATATTAGGGACGCATTCTAGCCAAATTTTAAAAAGTTTTATTAGTATATATTAATTTTACAAAATGTTGTTTCAATGTGGCATTCTCAGAGATGCTTGCACTATATTTTAATCATATCTATCCCCTTAATTGTCCCTCAAGTCATCCCTGAATCATGGGCTTAGTATCCCCTTCCTCTGGCCTGATAGAGTCTCCTTTATATGTTCATGTCGTCTTTCATTTTGAAGTTCTTGTATTAGGGAAAACGTGTGATACTTATCTTTCTGAATCTGGCTTATTTCACTAAGCATGATGATCTTCCAGTTAAATCTATTGTCCTGCAAATGACGTAATCTTGTTCTTTTACTATGAATGATAATACTCCATTGTGCATGCCTATCACCTTGTCTTTGTCCATTCATCTGTCCCTGGCACCTGGGTCTTGGCTACCATGAGGTGTACCTCGTGAACATGGTGTGTAAACATACAGTGTGATGGCTTTCCTTCAGGTGTATACAAAGGAGTGGTGTGTCCAGGTCAAATGGAAGTTGTACTTTTAGTTTCTTGAGGAAATGCTACTCTGATTGTCATAGTGATTGACCTAATTTGTATTTTGACCAGCAATGTAGAAGGGTTCCTTTCCCTTACATCCTCGTCAGCATTTATTGATTGACTGATTCTTGATGACAGCCATTCTGACTGGGGTGGGATGGAATCTCAGTGTGGTTTCGATTTGCATTTCTCTGATGACTGATGTTGAACACTGTCTCATGTTGATTGGCCACACAGACTTCCTTGGAGAAGGGTCCATTTCCTTTGCCCATTAGCTGGTCAGGTTATTTGTTTTTATGATGCTAAGTTTTAAAAAGTTCTTTATATGTTAGAGATATTAATCTTGTGTCAGAAGAGCAACTGGCAAAGATTTTCTCTAATGCTGTAGGCTTCTCTCGACTTTGCCCAGTTTCTTTTGCTATGCAGAAGTCTTTTAACTTGATTGTACCATTCGTTGATTATTGTCTAGATGAATTTTAATTTCAAATTATTTTTATGAGTTCCTTAGTTTAACAACTGCATGGGGTTATCTTATTGTCTTCTGCCATTTGTTGTGTCTGTTGGAGAATGAGGTGGTACAATTATCATAATCTAAACTTACTGCTTTAAGGTTGAGTTTCAAAACAAAAGATGACTAATACTTCAAAATATGTCCTGAGGCACCGAGTTATTTACATTTCTCAGAGGTGCTAGGGATGTGATACATGGTGAGAAGCCTTATTTTGAGATCTTGATGTTCCTTGCATAATCTCCCCTTGGTACTCTACACTGAAAAAAGCGAATTACGTATGTGTGTGTAAATTGTTTTTATTAACAACAATAGTTTAAGCTTCTAAGTGAATATGGAGAACACTATCAAATAGTTTGATATCTTATTTACATTTTTAAACCTTCCAAAATTTAGAAATGCTGTAGCTGTAGCACTAAAATGTTAAGTTAAACTTTGGTGTTTGTTTTAGTGGCAGTCCCTCAACCAAAAGGAAAACAAAAAGCCATTGTATATGCAGAGAAAATATTCAATTGATTTGTAAAAAGCTCATACCTTGATTCACAGAACTTTAGGTTCTCAACAGGTGACTCCTGGGACTTAGGAAAAGGCTAGGGTGACCTGCATTTGGGGGTTGGGTGAGCTTCTCGAGTGCTCACAGCAGGGCGTGTGTGACAGGACTGGACATGGGGATGCTGTGGTGTGAGAGGGCCCTGGTTACCAGGAACTGAGCTGGAAGGCCCCTGTCTCTCTCCCTGGTTCTTTCCTTCTCTCTCAGCTTCCTGGGAATCTTAATGTGAATGTCTCTTCTGCTATGTTGTTTCTTCTTTGGAGCAGACTGACCATGGACCTAAAAGTGAGCCAAAATAAATCTCTCCCTAAAGTTCTGGGTGTTGGATATTGTGTACCGGTGACAAGAAAGTGACTGAGGCAACTCTTGTTTTTCAGAACTGTCACCTGTGACATGTGACTGAGAGAGGGCTCTGGCATCAGATTGGAGCCATATTGCTCAGGTATAAGACTCAGCAATCCAGCATTGTAATTGTCTGACCTTCCAAACTTACCTGAAAACTATGCTTTTCAGCTTCTTCATCTGCAAAATGAATCAGGAGTGGCACAAGCCCCACTGACTAGTGGTGAGTTTCCTAAGTAGTTGTAAGTTTTGTACAAAGTGCTTAGTATGAATGGTGTCCATTCTGCAGCAAGTGCTACTACTAATGTGACAACTGACTCATTCAGACAGAATGACACCTTTTATAAGAATTACACAAAAATCTACTTGAAAAATTATCATTTCATTTTGATCCCTTGTCTTGGAAACATTTCTACAAATGCAGTTTAATATGTGTGGGAACCACCTAAAAGAGGAGAGAGACGGAAAGGGATCCCAGGGAAGGCCTTGGATATTTGTCAGCACGAGAGAACGGGTACTAACACTGCTCTCCATATTTCTACACTCCCAGTCTGCATTGGGAGAAGAAAAGGTTTTCTGCAAGACCAGTTTTGAAAATATTTAATGGCGCTAAGGGCTATGAATCTAGGCTGTGAGTATTAGTCATGAAAACGCCAATGGAAAAAAGAAATAAAAACTGAGCAACCAAGAAAGTCAAATTTGTAGACATGTGGCTATAATTTGATTATAGAAACACACACGTTTTTACACCTGCATGACAAAAAGCTACAGAGAAGCTGAAAACAAGGGCAAAATTAAAAGAGGAAAAGACAGTGGAGAAAAATAAAATAGAAAAAAGGAGAAAGGAGTAATTATTGATTCATCATTTTTTCAGAGAGGACTCTGCAGGGGGTGAAAATCAGAATGAAGAAAAACAGCAAGAAAATTCTGCATTTTCTGATTTGGAACACAGAAGTGAAAAGCTCCTTAAAGATTTCCAGAGAATGAGGGCTCAGAGAACTGAGTTCTGCCCCAGGTATTTTAAATTGATATTGGTAGCTGCACTGATGAGCACAGACTCACTGGGCATAGCCAATGAAAATGTAAGCATTCAAGCAAAGTTAAGTTTATTTTTCACTCAGGCCACAGTAGGTGTTCTTTAGGTTGAAAGGCAGAGTGATGACACTATTTATCCAGTCTTTCAGGATGAAGACTATGCTGGCATCTTCAATTTATGTCTTATATAGATGCTTCTTTTTTTCCTGTTCCAGCCAATGGAAGAGAAGAGCACATTGGCTTGTGCTGCAGGCCTGGAAATAGAACACATCAGTCATTTCTGGATGCTTGTCATTGGAGGGAACCCAATCATGTGACTCCAGCTAAAAGCAAAGGACCTTAGGAAATGTGATACAGCTGTATGCCCAAGAAGAGACTATCCTCTGAGACAAGGTTAGCAGTTTCTGCCACCATTGGTGACATTGAAAGCCAGCAGATTTCACATGTAATGCACCTACATTACAACATTTAACTAGAATAAAAAGATTTTGCTGTGTTCTACAATACAGTGATTTTTGGGGTCAGGCATTAGCTCCCCTTTGGAAGGAGCATGCTGCCTAGGTGTGATATCACCTCCATTTTCCTTTTTGTACTAACCCAGGTACCGCTTTACATAAACATGACCAATTCATGCTTGAAATTAAGCCAGTGATTTAAAAAGTCTATTTAACCTAAAGCTTAGAATTTGTTTTTATTTGCTGAATTCTGATCAAAATCTTTTCTTTAAATGTATGGCTAGGGTCATCACTCTTCTGTAAATCCAATATATAATGTTATACTTGCAAGTACTTGTTATTCTGCAGGATGACTCCTTCCTAATTGGATGATCTAGAACCCATTCTCAGCTGCCTTATTTACAACCTAACTCTTCTTAGTGATTTGCTTCTACATAATTGTTCCAACATGTTAACATTTTTATAGAACCAAAAGCTTCCTTTTATTTCCTGCCTACATTTCATTGGGTGAAATGATATTTTAAAAGCTCATGCAATTACCATAATAAATATGTCTGACACAGATATGTTTGAGGATGCAACTGATTTTTAGTAAGTTTTAGGTGAAATTGTTGTCATAGAGCCCAATATGAAAACTATCAATCTGGTAGATGCTTCATTACACTTGACTGTCCAAAGTTAGATAAGTAAAATGAATGAACCAGCCACCCCTGGAGTGTTTTTTTTCCTGTAAAGTTAAAGGAAGGTTATGCCATGCCTACATTCCAATCCAAGAAACGTGGAAAGGAGAAAGACACAGTTCAATGCAATCAAGGTGATGACTTTTTCTCATTGTTACATTCATATGCTGTTTCCCAGTGTAGAGTTAGATACACAGCTGCAAGATGGCTGGAAAAATATAGTCTATTGCTGGCCATTTATTCAGATAAAGGCAGAAATGTGACAATTTAAAAGAAGAAGAGAATTAAATCTATCCCCCTGTAGTCTGAAGAAACTGAGTAAGCAGCAAAATCTTCATCATTAGCTTGCACTGCGTAACAAACCAACAACTGCTTAGAATGACAAATATTCATTACTCTTCCTGGGTTGGTGCATTAGCCAAGCAGTTCTTTTCTGGCTGGTAAATTTACTAGAGCTGTTTGATTTAGGACCCCCTCTCCCACTAGGATGTCTCATTTTTGATCCATATCATTTCTCATTTTCTCACAGACTAATCTAGGTTTCTTTTCAGAGATTTCTCAGTGCTCCGTAAAACTGCAAGGATGCAAGCTTTAAATGCAAGAGCAAATCAGAAGCTCTGCTGGGAATATCTGCTAAAGTTCATGGCTCCCAGCATATCACATGGCTGTCCCCACAATGGAGGAGAGGATGTTATGTCATGATGTCATGATGTTAGAGACATCAATAATACATTGGATACAAGCGAACCTAGAGGAAAGGGAGGAACTTGTGGCTACTTTTTGAAATCTACAACAATCAAGAAGCAATATATTAACTTTAAATGTCCAATGTTGTAGTGACTAAGTAGAGTCTGTTAAATGAAGCTTAGTAAATAGAGCTGTTTGCTATGTGATTTGTTCCTTGAAAGAGCGGTGGCTGCTGACCATCACCACTAGATAGGAATGGTGTGATTCTCAAGTGATTTCTTAGAAAGGACAAACTGCACAAAAATGTGATGAATTGAATGCACTGAAATTAAGAACTATTAGATTTGAAGATAAAAACACGAAATGGCAACCAGAGATTCATTGTTTATATAACTTACTTAAAAAACAAGTTTGATGCTTAGAATAGATTTTTAAAAATCTTGGAAACCAATAAGGAACAGATAAAGTACTCTGCTGAAAAACCACCAAAAAAGCACAACAGGGCCATTTTATAGAAGATGGCACTCAGAGGTCGGTACATACATGAAGAGATTTAACTTCCTTGGCAAGTAAATGCAAGTGCAAATTTTGTCACATATCTTTTTCACTGCAAAACTTTGGGACAAGGTAAAAAGCCAGGCAGTAATGAATGTTGCAAATGAAATAGTGACAGCGTCTGTGTGTGTGTAATTATTTTATACATTTCAAATATGGTGGGCTCCCAAAGTTCATATAAGATTTTTAGAGCACCTGAAAATTGTGAAAAATTGCAAATTTCAAATATAGTCATAACAATGCCTAGAAATGCCTGTTTTTACCATTTAAGCCTTAAATATGCTCTCTTGTCCACAGTGATGTAATTTAGTTTAATAAAGCACTGTATTAACAAAGCCTAAGGAGGTGCAGGGAATCTTGCAACATTTTAGGACTCAGACTTTAAGAAGAACAGAAGCAGAGCGCTGGAGACAGCGTCACGTGGTACAACACACTGTTATGTTGCGGGATGCTGGAGCATCTGCCCTGGATGGGTCCAGGCAGCAGCCAATCAGCAGCAAGAACTAAATAACGCTCCTGGGTTCCCTGCTTGTAAGCCCCACCCCTCCCCCAAATTGCAGAGAATATTAGAGATTTTTATGAAATTGTGGGGGTGTTCACCAACAATTATTAGTTAGGTTTCAAGGAAAATCTGCAAAAGATGGATGGCTCAAACTGTGACACACAGTGGTACTGCAGTACAGATTCCACGACCCAGAGAACCATTCTTTTTTTTTTTGGTCTTTTTCCTTTTTATCGGTACCAGGGATTGAACTCACGACTGCCTGCTTCCAAGGCAGGCGCTTATGCCACTGAGCTAAATCCCCAGCCCCCAGAGAACCATTCTTGAAAAATACTCCCCATGAATTTCTCCCTAAATGTACCAGGAAGCATGTGAATTATGTTCACAATAAAAGGGAAGGTAAAAACAAGTGCCTGAAAACAATCTAAATATTCACTGACATGAGAAAATATACCTTTAAAACTTTTACCGACTGTAATTATACAGCTAAGTCTCTCCCTAAGTGAAAGAAGGAATTTTCAGAATAAATAAAGTATGAATACCATTGTGAAAAACTTTCAAACTTGCACTGAGGACACACATTGCAAAAACAGAATAAGAGATAAAAATTTAGGACAGTGGATTGGAGAACAGGTTGGATAGAGAACATGAGAATGTGAGCAAATATGTATTTCATGGGATTATTATTCTTTATTTTTATAAGTTCTGTTATATATCAGTATTATTGCTATATATGTGTCATATTTTTAAAACAGGAGTTGGCCATATGTAGGCTATTATCAGTTACCATTTACAATCAGTGCTTCCCAAAATACCACACTAAGCGGTCAGCATTCCTAAAGGTCTGGGGTGCTCCCAAAGGTCCTCACTTCCCTGCACAGCTGTCCTTGAATTCTCTAGTGACGCTTAAACATTTAACATTAATTTTGTATGCTACTCCATGTTCCCCAGTGGTGATTTTTAGGTTAAAAATAAAGCCATTTCCCTAAATATCTCGTGGAATTAAGTTTGAGGAAGATGAACCATTTAATCCTACGACTTTGAAGACTTCCCAGTGGACTATGGCATACTTGAATAATAAATATTGGCTTCCTGAGACCAGAGACTGTAAGGAGAGTCTTTTAATTCTGTGGTCATTGCAATACAAAAGCAAAGCAAAAGAGGGCCAGAGACATTCATCATATTCTTATTCCTCATGGTACCATTATCGAGGTCACATATTACACTATAAATGTAATTGCTGCTAGATTGGCTGCTCACCTGCATCAGGCAAGAATCTTTACTCATACTTCCGAAGGTCTAGTGGACAAGAGCAGAGAATAACCATTACCTGAAAAATTCTACTTTGCCAAGCTCTCATTTCAACTACATTTTTGCAGTGATCATCTTTTTCCTTGTATTATTTTGAGGAACATAAGTCATCTATAGATTAAGAAAATCTGATTGCAAAAGAGAAACAATTCATTTGATTTGATAAATTTAGCTTTTGATGTCACAGTTTTACATTTTATGATCTACCTGTTGCCAGTACAATTCACAGAGGAACCACTCCTTCTGTGGAGACCAGCTCCAACCAGATAGCCACAGAGGGACAGGGGTGTTTACAAGTGCCAAATGGATATCGGATATGGATATCCGGAGAGTAGCGCTGAGTTGGAACATAGGGAGAGCGCTCTTTAGAGGTGGCTCCTTAAATGTTTGTTGAATAAATGAATTAAGGACTAGTGAGAAGTCTTGGAGTGTTGTGTGATGGCAAGAAGATGCAAAAGAAAACCAAGAAATAGAAACAGGAAGTAGAAAACTAATCAAACTAATTTTTATAGAATAGAGTAAGACTGTTGAAGTGGGTTTTGTTGCCAAGTTCATGGGGTATATTACACCAATGAAGTGTGCCAGCCTTCGGGGAGGGAACCTATCTTTATTCAGCCATCTGACATTTACCTTCATTCGTTCTTCCAGCATCCCCCAACATTTATAAATATCTTGCTTGTGTATAGGAACACAGAGAATATACAGACCTATTCCTCAGCTCCTAGTCCCCTAACAACTAACAGAAATGAAAATTGAGAAATTCTTTTGGGTAATGTGAAGCCAAAGGACCTCAAGAAAATTATAAATCAACAGAAACAAAACCACCGGAATACACATGGCAAAATCTATCAGACCTGATTAGTGATTATTAAATAAAAATGGATGGATTTAGAAGGTAGAACTATGATTGGCAATTGATTCTTATAAATCTATGAATCAGTACAAAGCATACCTGTATCTTAACCTGCATACCAACTCCTGATTTATAGAGTTCTATCAGTTCTAAACAAAAATTATCTTTCTACACAAGAGTTTAAAAAGAAAGGATCATAGCAAAACTATTTTTTCAATCCACTGTATTGAAACAGAGTCCAAAATCCAAGATAATTACAGTGGAGGCAGAATGAATATTATTAGTTACAGAGGAAGAGTTTGCAATAGCTTATCCTTACTGGTGGAAGTAATAACAAGGGAACATAATTTCCTGGAAAAATAGCAAGTTCCATGAGAATATATGAATGGATGGAAGAGTCGAGAGAGCTAGGGGGCAGATCAAAAGGTAAGTTTAAACTCAGAGGTCAGGGGCATGTTGTTCTCTTTGCTAGAGGATTGATTCTATCTCCTTATGGTTAACATATAAATAAATCTCAGAATTCAGCATTTCTAAGTCAAAATTGGAATGCAACTGAAAGTACTCTGCGTTAAATGTTATTCACATGTCAGTGATTATTATTACATAAAAGGGATTTTTATTACATCTCTTAATCTTCTGAAATGTAACGAAAAAGCTAGTTTCATTTGATATAAATTCATTAGTGCTTGTTATATATTCATAAAACATTGTTTGAGGTTAGGAAACCACTTTAATTCTTCCTAATCATTATCATCTTTCATTTTCTGTTAGAACTAACTTTTTTGGTGTGAAGAGAAGGATGTACAACTCACTAGCAAAATTATCTGAGAGACTTTTTAACTCACAGTGAACTCTTACCCAGTTATATTAGCTGCAGCAGTGCAAAAGCTATAATCTTCATATGTATATTTGAAATTTCAGGACCAGAATCTGGCAGCTGGTGAAGCTAGTTTCCTCTTCTTTATCCATCTTCTGTATTTCTTTTTTTATTGAGAGATGCCCAATATAATCAGGAAAGTTCTGTTTCCAGTTAAAATATATCACTCTTATTAGACTCCTTCAAAATTAAGGATGGTTATATACCCATCTCCAGGTATACACCTTCCAGAGCTTGTCGGAGAAGTACAAGGACTGACTTCACCTCTGATGGCATTCTGGTGCCACCATACCCTCAAAGTTTGCCTGTTAAGTGAGAAAAAGTAAATCCCCATTTGGCCTGGTGATTCTGATCAGATTTCTGTTTAATGGAATCTAAGAGAATCAGGGACAAAATGATAATCCTATAGGAAGAAAATTAAGGTTAAAAATCAAGTAGATACCACGAAATACAAACCAGTGATCTTCTACTCTAATTATAAGGTTGCTTTCAGTCTTATGAAGAAACAGGGCATTCTACCTAATGTGTTAGAGCTCGTGTAATAAGAACAGGTTTCCTTGATTCTAAAATATTTGTTTTCAGATTTTTAGATCCTCCAACCAGGCATTTTGCAATTCCTTTTGATTAGGTTTCAATCGTATTGTGGGTGCCATTGTTTGTACACATGCACAAGAACTTGTAGAATTATGCCAGTGGCTTGGAAGAGAAATCTGGGCACAATCACAGAGCTTTCACGGAAGAAGTGTTGTATCACTACTGTCCCAGCTGGTGTAGACGTTGCTGCTGTGTGCAAAACACAACATCAACAACTTCTCATACACAGTTTGATTTAGTAGAATTGAAGTATGCAAAAGCTTTTCATGTATTTTCACCTGTCTATTTTGTTTATGTCTTCCCTTTTCTATAGGTGCAAGAATGATATATCATCCCCAATAAATCTAAAAGGGTTGTTTTAGTAGGTATGCAATTTTGAGAGATAAAAAGTATATCATAATTTAGTTGGCAACCTTTTTTTAAATCTTTCCTTGTGGTGTATAAAATAATGATGTGTTTTATAAGAACTGATGGCCCAGATATGATGAAATACTATAAAGCTCCCCTTTGCCAGGAATAAAAGCCCTGCTTTTCACAGCGTGATATTTAATAGAACACAGGCCTTGGAGAAAGAAGCCAAGGGAGCTGTCCTAAAGCAGCGCTTTGTGGAGTCTGTGTAAAATGCCTAGTGGAATGCCTGGCAGTTGCTTTGCCGGAGGGACCCATCCTACAAATTATTCCCACAGGCGCCTCTGAACTCTGATCTGAATCTGCATGGGCAAGTCTGGCTGTGCACTCAACTCACGACACACAAAATACGGATCTGGGGAATGAGTCGCTCTCTAAAATACCAGTTAGCTTCCTCAATCATGTAGGTTAGCCTGATATTTAAAACTTTTTCCTCAAGGGCATTTTTTTTGTGCAACTTATTTATAATTTTGCTTTTCAAAATTTTGAATTCAAATAAAACTCATGAATGGTGCTGTCTTCTTTCATATAGAGGTAGGATTTTGGATGTCTATTTCTAAATGTAAGAATCTGTGGATTCAAGAGATTAAGAAAATTGCATAATGCTACAGAGTTACCAAGTGACTTAATCAGGATTAGGATCCATATTTATCTATTTTAAAGTTCCATGTTCTTTATACTGTTTGTATTAAAATAGATTTCCCATTCTTCAAATCACTTCCAGCAAGATGCTGGCACCATGGGAATTTGCTAGCAGGAAAAGTCATGTTCAGGCTGTAATGTGAAATGAAAGAAATCAGAAAAATGAACATACATATCATATGGTTTTCTCTAAGAAACCCAAAATATGAATGAATTAAAGAACAAAATAAAATATAGATAATAGGAAACAGGAAGATAGCTCTTCTAAAAAATTGAAGATTTAAAATGGAGGGAAAGGGAAAAAGAAAGAGAAAAGGAGAAGCAGGTGATGAGAAAAGAGTTAATATATCTTACATGCATTTACCACTGATGCCCGGTGAATGTAATCATTATGAAGAGCAAAATGCACTAATAAAAATAAAAAACCTAAAAGAGAAAGAAAAAGATATTTAATTGAATTATGGGAAATTAGCCACGAAATTTAAAGAGCTAACCAATGTGGGTCAAATTGGCATTATTAAAAAACCAGAACATATGATGGTATAGATTTCATGTAATGAACAGAAAATAAATGAAAGTTTACACACAGCACAATACTCTAGCCTCCTTTTAACAAAACTTTATAATAAGGGTAAAAATGATCACTTTTGTCAAGATTGTTTTTCAAAATAATGACTCATGAAAGAATTCAACAGAGCAGAATATTTGTGGAACACTTAGGAATTTCTTCATTGATTCTAACATCACAGGCTATTTAAGTGTGAAGATGTAAAATCACTGGCCATAGCCACCTTAGCAACAGAACTGCTTATGGACTTATTTAACGTGATTGGCTAGAACATATTAAGGTGATGAATGTATATTTTTTTATTTTAAAGAGGATAAAACAGAATCAAATCGATCAAAACAAACCAGTGTACGTGTAAGAGAGAGGAGTTCAAAACATTATGAAATCACCAATAGTTACCACAATGATCCATGATATCTTTAAAATAACTGCAGATAACTTTGGACATAACAAAAATCAAACAGAACAGAAGAGAATAGAAACAATAACAGCAAAACAATGAATACAGTAAAAGAGTTCAAAACAAGCCTATACTAAATCCAAAATTGCTACCATAATATATCTTGCACTTTGAAATAGCTGGTTCTGCCATCGGGATTTGACATAATCAAACAAAACAAAAGAGAATAAAACACAACCCAAACAAACAATGGAAATGATACAGGACTTCCACAACAGACCGTATGGAATCAACAACTGCTGTAACCCTCAGGAGATTCCCCCTAGATGTCAGGCTGTGTACCGCTATCCTGTGA
This sequence comes from Cavia porcellus, assembly GCF_034190915.1. Taxonomy (NCBI): domain Eukaryota; kingdom Metazoa; phylum Chordata; class Mammalia; order Rodentia; family Caviidae; genus Cavia; species Cavia porcellus. The sequence continues at coordinate 78,177,630 of NW_026947490.1, forward strand.
ACAGATGATCAGACCACTGGCCCTAAACCTGCAGTGTTAGTGTAGCACCACAGGCATCCAATTGAATTCCACCTCCATAGCTGTCATCACAGCCTGTGTCTCTCCGGATTGGCCAGTTGCTTACGGCTGGGGGAGGTGGTGGTGGTGCTGGTAGGATTTCTTGTTTGCCAGCCCACTTACTGCAAGGCATTGGGGTCTGTCTGTTTTAGTCTGGTGGTCTATACATGGCGCTGGTTCCCAGACTGGGCTTGCTTCCTGGTGTGGTCTTGTTCTCTCTATCCCCGGTTTGTGAATGGCCATTACAGCTAAGTGCTATGTATGATATGTGACACTTTATACCTAAGTCCATAATGGACTTCATTTCTCAGGTCTTGGGAAGAGAAAATGTAGCTACACTCTTAACAAGCGTCAAGATCACTGAACATTGTGTCATGCTCAGTATGATACAAACCATTATTTTGCAAAAAATATATAAAAATGATAGAGAAAATATTTGTATCTATAAAATTGTATTTTTAATTTTTTTTAGTTTAAACTCAAGGCTTCTGCACTGAACTAGATCTCCAGCCTTTTGTTTCCTCTTCTTTTATTCTGAGACAGAGACTTGCTAAATGACTAAGTTGTCCAGGCTGGGTTGGAAAATTGAGATACTCTTACCTTACTCTCCCAGAGTGAGGTATGACAGATGTCAGCCACCATGCCCACTTCTTTTTTGTGTTTCAAATTAAATACCACACAAAATATACTTTGTTAGCTATGGTCTTTCATCCTCTCTTATACCTCAAAGAAAAATTAATCTTTTTTGTCTTCCTGATATTTGTGCCCATTAAACTACTGGTTGATAAAAATTACCAGACATATTACAAGGCAAGAAAAGTTTTTCGAGTACTGAACTGAATGCAGGACTTGGAGCACACATGGGATGGCTGCATCCCAGGGCTCCCCGTGTTGAAATCCTGCAGTGACTGGGTAAAGGCAGTATTACAGATGACCAAGCTCAGGGAATTGAGGTCAGGCTGGCAAGATACACTGAGTGCTGCAGGCTGAACAACTCAGGTCTCAACACCAGGACCGGAGGCCAGGGTCAGCCTGCACTCCCCTGGATTTGAAAGTGCCAAAGTTTTTTACCTGCCATAATCTTACCACTGTCTTACTAGGATTATCCAGCAGGAATCAGGTCTCTGACTGCTGACCTTGTCTAGCAGCAACAGAAGAGTTCCTGAAGTGGACACTACTATAAAACTGTAGATAACTAGCTTGAAATCAAAGAGAAATTTCATTTTTTTTCTTTGAAGTATTTTTTGTTCAGCTTTTTTTGATTGCATGTTTTTGTTTTTTCATAAGTGTGAACATTGTTTTTAGGGCTTTTTGGTTTTTGTTTATTTTTGATTTTGTTTTTTCCCTTTTTCCTTTACCTCCTGCCTTCTCTACTAGTTTCCTGAGGTTTGAATGGTTTCATTTTGCCCATTGGCCTTGCTTCTAATCTTTTTCTTATTTCTCTATTTTTTTCCGCTTATTCCTTTAAAATTTTCTCTCAGAGTAAAATTACACTACTGAGTGAATATTTATGGTGTATAATTTTCTGATTTGACTTAGACGTTGTTATATAACTAGAAATCTTATACCTAAGGTTAAAGGAGTTAAATTCTTAGTTATCAGTTTGTTTTTTTCTAGTCTGTGCTTGATGTTTCTTTTATTACTGATGTTTTGTTATTATTAAGCCAAGTGCCTTAGTTATTGTGATCAATTCATCTTCCTTTACAGACTCAATCCAAAATTGGTATTTGAATTGAATAGACATTTCTGAGATGAAGAAGTACAAAGAGCAAACAAATATGTGAAAAAATGCTCAACATCACTGGTGGTTTGAGACATGCAAGTTAAACAACACTGATCCATGTCGTTCTAAAAAGAATGGCTGTCACCAAGAAATCAATCAATAACAAATGCAGCAAATTTGAAGGGACAAAGAATTCTTCTCGGTTTCCGGTATGAGTGTGGACTGGTACAACTACTGTGGAAATCAGTATGAAGATTTTCCAAAAAGCAAAACCTAGAGGTTCCATCTGATCCAGCTGCTGCCTTTCTGGCTATCTTCCCAAAAGAGTGAAGAGCATCACACCCAATACATGCACACCCATGTTTACGGTAGCCCAATTTATAATATCTAAGTCTTGGAAATAGCCCGTACAATCATCAGCAAATAAGTGGGTAAAAAGAACATGATGTTTATATAAAAGTACTCCTACTAAGTCACGAAAAAGAAAAACAAATTATTTGTAAAAAAAATGGATGCACCTCAAAACTATAATTTTATATAGGTAAGTCAGACACTGGAGTTCAAGTACTGCATTGCTTCTGTTGTGTGAGATGCTCAAAGGGCAAGTAAGCAGCGTAATGAAGGACAGATACATTAGCAGTTAGGAAGAACTTGTTGAAGTGGCCAGTGGGATAACATAGCGGGGCAGGCCAAGGATGGAAGGGAAAAGGAAAAGGAGGTGAGGAGAGGAAAAATTGAAAAGAAAGCTTGTTAAAGAGGGCGGGAGAAAGGTCAAAGGGAGTGAGAGGGAATGGTGAATAAAAAACTAAGATATATTATGTACTGGTACAAATTCCCTGTAATGTATATGATTAATATGTATGATGAATATGTAGTGATAAAAATGGTTAAAGAGGAAAAAAATCTGCCTGCTTATTATTATTTTAAATGAAATTACTTTCTTTCTGTCATCTTGCTCTGTAGTGATAAGTGGATTGTAATTTGAACTTAAGGAAGCCAACCAGACTCTTCAGACTAGGAAATGGGTTAAACTTGTGAAAGCTATAATTGGAAGAATTTTTAAACAATTAGAAACAAATACTTTAAAAGCTTCCCATTTGGAAATGATTAATGCTAGATTAAATCATATCAAATTGTAATTTTAAGACTCAAAGACTCCTGGGTAGCAATAATTTTATGCACTTCATTATAGCATATTGTGATGTTAATATAAGTTAAGGATGTAATAGTTACTGGCCTAAAATTCAAAATGTAATTTAAGTCTGGAATAAAAAGTGAACTGCCCATGGGAAGGTAGATATTAATTGAAAATGACTTTGCCAATGGTTCACCAAATGGCTCCCTAGAGTGATAAAATTGCCATCTCTTGGGAACTCGTTAGAGATGCAAATTCTGGGGCACTGTGCAAACTCATTGAACGAGATACTTCAATGTGGGACTCAAGCTCATATTTTAGTAAGTCCTGCAGTGACTTTGATATCTGCTGACATTTAAGAGTCACTGGACTATGTATATTGCATCAAAATCTGTTTGTTCTCACTGTCATTAAAAGTTGAATTAATTTTACAACTTTGAAGATACAATACTCAATATATTAACCACTGTTAATCTCCTATTATGTTGTTTTGAAGTTCTGTATCATCATTTTCTTTTTTTGTTTTAAAATTTAAAAAGATTAAAAATGGAATTAATTTGAATTTGACTTATATACATGAAATATACCAATTGATATGGAAAACAAAAGTGATGCTTTTCAAATCTGAGTGTTAGATTTTTGTCTTTAGAGCACTGCCTTTTATGCTGAGCTTTTGATCTGCTGTTTGGAAGATCTTTGGAAGCACTGGAAGCCATACATATTGTTAAAGAATGATGTGAGATTTCAACGATGGTGAAAAATATCTTGTATATACATAATCCTTAACATAAAGGAATATGAAATAAGGATCCAAATTTATGAGATTTCAGCAACTTGCAAATGGAACTAAAGGGAAGATTTAACCATGGCATAGTATTTTGAATAGATTCAGGGTAGGGGTAAATACAGGGAACACTGGTAAGTATCTAGGCTGGGGCTCAAAACTGGACTTCTAGGCTCAGAGATTCCACTGTCAGGTAATGTCAGGTTAGGTGTATTAACTTCCCTAATGTAGGAGTACAAGACAAAAATGCTTCTGTGCTTGGAAGTTTATCTATGTATCTTCAAGTGAGAAGACAGTAAAAATAACAGGTGGGAAATGCAGTTGAAAAGATGGACTCATACCTGAAAACAATAAGTTAAAATGAGATAAACTTTTTATTTCTAGGTCTAAAAACATTTTCAGTTTTAAAAGGTTAACATATTATAAAACATTTTTGCAAGTTAATACATGTGTCTCAGGACAAATGTAAATAGGAAAGAAAGAAAGTCCTTCACACTCAGCTAAATTTGGAGTCTCCTTCTAGGTCCTGAGTGCAACATGCTATTTCGTGTGACTGAGGTCATCCAGGCTGGGTCATGCTTTTTTACATGGTGTGAATATTCACCAACTCAAAATCCCAAAACTACGAGAATATTTTTGGTATTGAATAATACACTACACTGACTCAATCCATTGGAAAAAAGTCATAAACTTTCCTTTCTCAGTGATAAAACTTTTACTGAAAACAAATATGTCTAGGGTTATAGGTAAAAAGTATCGGTAGAGTTACGATCAATATACTGTTCAATTTAAGATGTGACCTAAAGCAATGGAGTACACCGAGCATGTCTCTGAGGGTTATCAGATCCTTATTAAAATATTAACAAGAAGATCTGTCTGCACTGCGGTACTAATACGTTCACACAGTACAGTTAGAAGACGTGCCTACATCAACGAATGTAAACCCGGATGCACTGCACACGTCTCTCCCTGGGTCTCCCTCCAGCCTCTGCTGCCTACCTGATGTCAGGTCTTGACACACACTGGCCAGCAGCCATGTGATGATCCATATCCAAGAAGAAACTTTTCTATCAATTATAACAAACAGGTGTTTACAAGCCAGCTGATTTATTGGCTGTACACTTTGTCATATGTTATTATCACCTTAGGATATTTAGTTATTTAGGGTTTTTGAAACTGGGATAAAGTTCAGGCAGACTTTGAACTCACTATGTGGCCCAGGCTGGCCTGGAACTCATGGCGATCCTCCTGCCTCAGCCTCCTGAGTGCTAGGATTTACAGGTGTGTACCACCACACCCAGCATTTTAGGATATTTATATAGCTTAGATATTGTGCAATAGAGTATGAACTTGGGGTACAATGAGCCCAAGTACTTTGTTTACAATGAGCCAAGTACTTCTGTGTACCTTACGTCTATACCTTACATCTACACCTATCTCTATAATATAAGGGCATCTTGCATGGGATGCTAGCAAAGAGCCTTGAGGCTTGTGCTCCCTTTTTTCTTTCTCACCGTTTCAGTGACCAGGCACAGGTGCACATCTAGTTCTTCAGAAGTGGCTTTAACAAAGCTCACTTCCAGAAGACAGTTCTTGTTAAAAGCAAAAGCACCCTAAGGATTTACATAGGCTACCTCTGACACTGGGCATTAGGCATTACGTTTTATTCCCAGCAATATTAGTTAAAATCTGCATATAGAACAATGGTTAGAGAATCTGAATTCACTAAACAGGCAAAGAATGTTTAGCTCTCGCTTGGCACACTCTCCTGCCATCATATACAGTCAGCAGACTCTCCGGGACATCAAGTCTACCAGTTCCATCCCCAAATGCAGCCATTCATTGTGGAGTAACAGAAAACACTTTTATGTGTGCACAGTGCAAACATATAGAAAGACTAGATGTTTCTAACAAGAACTTTAATTTCCCACTGCATGCATAAGAGCATTGAAGAAACTGCACACATCTATTTAACAAAGCCTTTAATTTTAAAGTGTCTTCCTAAATAGGAATATTCTGGCTTAGAACCTTCCCCTCTTCCCATTTTGATCGATGCAGTGGGGAGACGCACGCGTATGTATTGCTCAGAAGGGACTTTAACGAATCAACTTCCTAAGTGGTCACACGAGCACTTGTGCTTATGAATTTAACACAAGTACACTCAACAGGTAAATTACTAATTCCACTTTTTCATATACTACAACCTCTTTGACATCTAGGAAGACTAACAGTTTTCAACAGTTTTCTACTGTCCTTCATATAACCGTACACGAAGCAACGTAAAACAAAATCAATCTTGCTTTACCGAAACACACTGATTTAAAACCCTTTGTGCTTTCTTTTCCTCCTGAACCAAAACAAATACAAGAACATGCACTGTTCAGAGAAGTGGCTCGACCCAGTATTTCATTATGAATTTTAACAATAGATCCTTTAGTTTGTGCACAGATGACCATCTAGAAAACTATATATTTCAAATACAGACTCAAAGTTTGTCTCCTAGATGCACAGTTATGTTGAATAAACCACAAAAATGCTTGCATTTGAAAGTGTCTTCTGGCTCAGACTTCTTCATGGTTCCCAAGTTCTTCTCTTTTATGTCTCATATAATGTAGTCACATGTGTCACTTGTATGTGATGTCACAATTTCACTTCTAAAAGATCTTTTCAGAGCAGCTTTATTATGAATGTGGGCACAAAGTATAACAAATGTGTTAGCTTACTAACTCAATTTTGCCACGCATTGGTGATTCCTTGTATAACTAGATGGAATATTATAAAACTATGACTCATTTGTTTAGTATCTATGCAATGTATATAGTACACCAAAGTTAAGTGACCCAAAGACGACATAGAAGAGCAATGGATAGGCTGAAATTTTCTAACCTACACTAATAAAACGTCCTGTACAATCTCTTCTATCCACTTCTCTCAACCCGATAAGTACAGATGCTGTATCATTCAGATGTGGTTTAAAGACCCTATTTCCAGAACTGATATTTCTCATCACTTAAAAAAGGCTACTTCAAAAGCATGTTATTCCACTACTTCTACTTTTCAATATATCAGGCACTTTTAAACATCAAGAATGAGGCTTTTCATGTAAGAAGAGAGCAGTAATAAATAAAAATTGCACATGTAACAATGGTTATAATCTAAGGCCTTCCAAATACGACAATCAGTCTCTTGACCCATTCCCTGCTCACTTCTTCCTACCTCCCACACAATGGACAATAAAGGCTTGGAGATGATTGAACAAATTCATATCCAAAAATTACCTTGCAGAGGACGAGGTTTCCCATGAATTTCAACAAGTGCAAACTTTACCAACTGCTTTATTGGACACAGGCAGGCGCTTTAACATCTAGGAAGTACATGCTGCAAAAGCTGGACTCATTTGCTCATTATATACCCTACAGACATAACAAACACACTCCACAAAACATACAACAAAACAGCGTCTGCAGAAGTCAAGTACAAACACATTATCATTGTGATTGTTTCCCTCCCACCTCCTCTGCACTGGGCAAGTGCAGATGGCACCATCTTGCTTAGAGGGGTGGTTGAACACTTCCAACCCCAAACACAGTATTTCAGATGAATTTCAGAAAAAGAGATTTACAGAGTGAGATTTTACTACCTCAACATTTAACAAATGTCAGGCATTTCTAAACATCTAGATAAGACTAGATACTTTTGATTAAGGACTCGGTTTGTCTGTTACATATATACAGTAGTCTTGAACGAATTTCACATGTGTAATGATAATTATCATTTGAAAGTATCTTCAAAATTTGAGCATGTCGGATTAGAACCTTTCCCTTATCTACCAACCCAGTGGGCTATGATGCATGAATTTTCATAAGGTAACCTTTTCTAGGAATTTTAACACAAAATATACACATACCAATAAATTTTTTAAAAGCCCATTTTATCTCCACCTTGCTATCACTTGTTTTTTCTTTATCTATTTTATAATTTAGATACTCTTGTAGTACCTTACCATTGGAGTTGCCGGCGATGCTTTTGTAGCTTGTGAATCCTACTTTACTAACTACTTTGCTGTATACTGACAGCCTCCTTAATGTCAAGGGAGCACATGTTGCAACATTTGCTCTTACATACTCTACAGACATAACAAACAAACCCCACAAATATTTGTATTTCTTAAATATGTATCAGGCACTGTGCATCTAGAAATTCTAGATATTTCAAAACACTGCTTGATATTGGCAACTATGTATTATTGAGAAATAAATTGCATATATACCACAATGATGTAACACAAACAGCTTCTATGTGGAACCTGACTGATACTGGACCTTCTCTTCCTTCTCACCGTCCCCACTGTCTCCTGCTCCATGAGCTCTCACCCAGATCACCCTCACCCCAAGGTACATGGCAGAAGATAAGTAGCAGGTGATTGAAGTTGCATGTGTATGTTCAAATGAACGGCACACTGGAGCAGTCGAAAGTGTGCGCTGTTTATGAAAATCTAAACTCTGATGAGCTGAGCTGGGGCTGAGATGGTGATGCCAGCCTGAGGGATGGCTGTGACTACAGACGGCGTTTGCAGAGAAGTCTGACTGCAGAGAGCACAGTAAATCAGTTGTTCATAAGGCTTGTCTCGTAACCTTATCAGGGAGTTAGAATTGGCAGCAGCTGCGTCTGGTGACAAGCTGTATGGAGGCAATTGTGCGTCTCGGGTTGTACAGCTACACTGGTGGCAGGCTTGACGTCAGAAGCTGGCGCTTAGTTTAGTCTGCTCGTGCCCACCCCCTATTTACCACCTCTGTTTGCTCCTGTTTCCTACAATGCACCCTTGTCTCAGCATCTTAGCCAACCCTAGCCAAGAGGAGTGAAAAACAGACACCACAGAAAGCTTCGAAAAGTCACAATGATAAGACAGCGAACGATCGTAAGGCAGCCAGAAAGAGCTGCGCTTAAGTCATCCTCCAGAGTCCTGCTTAAACTGTGAGTCCATTCCAGCAGGTGAGTCACGTTCTGCAGGCCCGCTTCATCACATATGTGACAACGAGTCATTCCACAAAGCCTTCAAGACTGCTTGGCTACATGGACATTAAGCACCCAGCATTAAAAATCAAGCCTTTGGAGCTTCTCTTTCTTTCTTTCTTTCTTTCTTTCTTTCTTTCTTTCTTTCTTTCTTTCTTTCTTTCTTTCTCTCTCTCTCTCTCTCTCTCTCTCTTTCTTTCTTTCTTTCTTTCTTTCTTGCTTTCTCTCTCTCTCTCTTTCTTTCTTTCTTTCTTTCTTTCTTTCAAGAAAAGCTTTAGCATAAAGCATAGAAATAATTTTGAAGATCACAACTTCATCAGATCATCAAATGTGTCTACACCCAAAGCATCACTCTTAATGGCAAGTGACACTATTAAAACTCAGAAGGTCTTTGCTCTTGGTGAAGAGTTGATCCCGTCATGACACTTGTCATGAACTTTCAGGAGACTACAGTTCAGAAGGTGGCATGTGCTCCTCTTTTGGCTCACACCATAGCTAGATAAATGGATTAAATAGAGGAGATCATTGGGGAACAACCGTTAAAGAAGATGCATGGAGTTTACTAATGTTAACAAGAAGTTACCAATGCCCCATCTATGGAAAAACTCATCTTCCTCAGAATGAGTCTTTGGTAAGAGACCACTGCCCTAATCTACTAAATAAATGTGGGTATCACCCCTGCTGTTGCTTCTAGATATGGTCTAAAAACTCCACTTCAAAAAGTCAGTGCCAGAAGACCCTGCTTTTTGGTGGAAAATTAAATTGGTGTTTACAAGACGGATTTTTCTAACTGTATCATATGTTGGTGATCTCTTTACATTTAAAAGGTCCAGATGAAGTGGAGGGCAGTGTTTTCGTATTATATATATAGGCTCTCTATAAATGACCGGGCAATCTTCCCAAAGGGTGGCAGGCCTTTCCAACTCACTGGGATGTCACTGTACCATCTCTCTTTGGAAGAACAAAGACTATCAGTGTGTGCAGGCGTAGCCTGAAAGCTCTCCCACTTGTCCTTATCCTGGTCTCCACTCACCTTCCATGACTGGCAAGCAGCCCCCCAACCCAATTTTTTAAACCATTAGTAGAAGCAGATGAGGTTTCTTCCAACTGGGTCACAGAAGTCCCTCCAGGCTCAAGATCTATGCAGTCTCATGGCTGACAGTGGCAAAGCTTTTTATATGTAGACCTGTTTTCTTGGGCCCTGGAAGTAACAACCATATTATCAACAGACATGCCTACATCCTTTTGAATGGGCCACATCCTGTAGCCTGGTGGGCTACCAGGCTACAAGGCCTACCTGGACTGGGCCAGGAGACCTGGGGATTTGCAGAATCTTGGCTTGAAGAGGCTGCTGCTGCTGCTGTCAGGATATCGAGGTGGGGAGAGGTGGAGGAGGAGCAGTTCACTGGTGCTTAAGGCTTGGCCAGGCCAGTGGGCAGCCTCTGAGGGCCTGCAGGGCAGAGGCTGTGACCTGTCCTGGGCCCACCTCCCAACTCACCCACCGGACTGGTGCTGTCTCTCACCGCAGCCTCTGTTTTGGTCATTCTTGGCTGAAGTGTCCTGAGACTGGTTCATTGCCTGTTTTGTCATGGCCTATTTAAAAATGCAAGGTTTTATGCTTTTGGACTGTCACCATGTAATTTGTACCATTTGAATTCACAAATGATGCCAAAACTATGTGAGAAAAATGCACAGCAAATAATAGAGAAGTCTTAGACTCACTTCATTCACAGACAAAAGCATTGCCTGTCATCCTAATGGTAAGGTATTACAAGAGTATCTAAGTTATAAACTAGATAAGGAAGAGAAAGTAATAGCAAGGTGGAGATAAAATGCTGGGCTTTTAAAAACTTTTATTGGTACATGTTTGTGGGACAGTGATTTCATTCGTGGCAGGGCTTTGGAGCATGTACATAAAACCTCTTAATTCTCTTTACTTCCCCTCCTCCTCCCTTCGAGAAGACATGAGTGAGCCGGATGAGGTGCTACCCACTTATAATCCCAGTACTCTGGGGGCTGAGGGAGGGTACAATTCCAAGACTCACTTAAGAAATTTAGTGACTAGCTAAACCTTGTCAAAAAATAAAATTTAAAAAATGTGGCTGGGGTTAAGCTCCTGATGAAGGGCATGGGTTCATTCTTCAGCACTGAAAATAAAAACTTTCATAAATAGATATACTTTATATTATGTGTATATGTTACATTTTCATAACTTAATGTATACATTCCATCAAGGCTAGTAAAACTTTCCGCAAAATTTATGGGTAACTTTAAAACTTTAAAAGTTATGAGTAACTTTAAAAATTAATACTAAAATTTGAGCAGAAAAGTGACTTATTCAAATAGTAATTCAGACATATTACAAAAATATTGCTAACCATGTGGTATTGGTAATGGAATACAGTGATAGTTAAAAGAATGGAATAGAGGCCAGAAAGTAGGTAAAAAATATATATTATTACCATACCGTAATAAGGACAAGATATATTCTTTAATATAATAAAAGAAAAATTAGGTTACCACATTGTCTTAGTTAATTTTTACTCATTGCTGAGACAAAATGTCTGATGACCAAAGTTGGGAAAGGGAAGGTTTATTTCTTACAGTTTTTTGAAAGTCTCAGTCCATACTCATTTGGCTCCAAGGCAGGATGGCATGGTGGGGCCACAGTTCATGACAGCTGCAAACAGCAAGCAGAAACCAGCAAGAGAGCAACATACTTTCTTCCTGCCATTACATCACACCCTGGCTCCACCCCTAGGCCAGTGTAGCATTCACACCCCAATCCACTAATCATCAATCCACCAATCAAAGCCCTAGACAATGAACCAATCACAAGTGCATAATACAAATGCATGAGGTCTGGGGCCACCAACATAAACCATGACACACATGAAGAAAAATAAATTTGAAATTTATATTTCACATCATTCTAAAGAAGAAAAAAACTTACTTCAATGTATTGAAGTTTTAAATTTGAAAGACAAGAATCTGAAACTTTTGTAGAAAAAAATACAGGAATTTAATTTTGTGATCTCACTTTGAGAATCGCCAACAACATCCCAAAACACAGGATAGAAAAAAGTTAATGTATTTGGCAGTACAGGAATATAAATATTTTATTTAACAAGGGATTGTATAAGCAAATAATACATTGGTATAGACTGAAAGAGGACATTTAGAAAGTGAAAATCAACAAGTGATAATTACGTGTTGGTAGTTGGCAAATAAGCAAGAATGTTTACTAATCCAATAAGCATGGATTAAACATGTAAATAAAAATTCACAAAAGTACCGAGATGCAAATCAAATCGATAATAAGCATATGAACAGATGCTTACTAATTTAAATCATGGGATATCATTTTCACAACCAAACAGCAACCTTGAATAGTAAGTGCTTATAATGTCAACTGCTGGGGAAGGTAGGGTGGTACAGTCTCTGTGGGCATAATTAGATGATATTTAATAAAGCAAAATACACATAAACTATCATCCAATTAGCCCACTGCTGGTGTACACCTTAGAGACACTCTTCCAAATCTATAGGAAAACTTGTTTACTACAATATTAGATTTTTTTTTTTTTTTTTTTTTTTTTTTTTTTTTTTTTGTCTTTTTGAGACAGGGTCTCTCTATGCAGTTCAGGCTGGCCTATGAGCTCACTTGGTAGCCCAGGCTGGTCTCGAACTCGCAATGATCCTCCTGCCTCAGCCTCATGAGTGCTGGGATTAATATTAGATGTTTAATAAAGGGCTGGGAAGCAAGTGTCTGTGCTTATTATCAGAGGAGTGAGTATCATACATAAATGCCATCCGTGAACTTACCATGTTGGAGGGGAGGCTCTTCTAGGAGGCTCTCAAGAATAATAATAATAATAATGAAGCCTTTTCCATACTTGGATTTTGAACACATTGAGAACTAAAAGCCAGAATGCACCTAGATAGTGATCTAAGTATTGCTACTGATATCATAGCATTAGAAAATGTTAGTATGGAGAAAAAGGGGCTCACTAACTGAAAACCACAGTGAGCAGAATCTCTACCTTGATCCCAGTACCCTTTTGGGAATCCACATTTGAGCAGGAAAGGAAACCGTGCAGGTGTTTGGTTTGATCACACGTGTTCCTCACAGGCTTGTGTGTCAAAGGCTGAGTCCCCAGCTGGTGAGAGGTGGTGGAGAATTGAGGAGGTTCAGCCCACTAGAAGAAACTCAGGTCACTGGAAGCGTGTTCTTGGGGGATGTTGGGATCCTGAGTCCTCTTCTGTCCTTTTCTTTTCCGCTACCATGATGTGAGGAGCTTTGCTCAACAGTGTGGTCCTTATGTGACACTGCGTCACCGCAGGTCCAAAGCAATGTGGCCATGCACCATGGACCGCACTCTCTGAAACCTTGAGTGAAAAGCCCTTCTTCCCTTACCTTGTTTATCTTGGGCATTTGCCACAGTGCTAGAAGGCTAACAAACACAGTATCCAGGTGGATCCATGAGGAAAAAGGGAGGACTGAGTAGAACATGCTCAGCCATTCCCACATTGACCCATCAAGAATCATTCCATCTTCCAGATGCAGAGTGAGAAGCATATAAAATGACGCCCTTGGGAAAAACGACATCTCGTGGGAAGGTCGGTAACATTATCTAACGGGATAAAGTTGGTGTTAGAGTCAGGAATGATCCAATTTATACTTCAGTATAATACATGCAGATTAAAACACATGTAAGGGAAGGAGGATAACTCTTCAGAGATGCTAGCAAGGGATGTAAATGGAAGGTAGCTTTAAAAGGCAAAGATTACATAGATTTGGGGGTTCGCGCTAAATTTTTTTTAAAAAAGAGGTGATTTAGACAGGTAGAGGGAAATGTGAGTTAAGTGAAGCCACAGGTACCAAGAAGACATTTAGAAGGCAGAAAGGATTCAGAAGAGCATTGTTTTCGCTGGCACTCATCTGTGCGACCGAAAACAAATAAAAAACAGTTCTTGAATGGAATTCAGGGATAGACAAGGAATTCCATCTTTTCTTGTGCTTCATCGTCCTCTGAGGCACAGCTTTCATTGGTATGTGAAGTTTTTATGTCCAGAGAGGGTTCATCATCGCGGGGAAATAGGAAGCCGGGGAGACGGCAGGGAAGGAAACCAGAAGGCAGACTTGTGTCTGGCTGTCCCTGGCCGGGCTGTGCCTCGGGCTTCCGCCCTGTGCCCTTTAGCCATTTAGCCCCTGCTTTTGGGGGTTCTCACTAACCATGCAAGCAGGTTGCGCTTTCAGTGTATCTGTTTTTCTATTTCAGAATCTAAGGGGGAGACACACCACGGGTTTTGCCACGTTTTGTTACGTAAATATGTTATGAGAAGTCTGCAGGCAAACTGCCCCTCTGAGGAGCTGGAGCTGGAGGGCGGGTCCCCAGGAGCGTGCCCAGCTGGGGACCCTCCCAGGCCTGCTGCAGCTCAGGTTCGGAGTGCTGGCCTGCAGGGACTAGGTTGCAACTTGGAAAGCAGGCTCACTAACCCACAGTTGACAGATGGTATTTCTTGTGCGTTTGTGCGCAGGGGCTGGGGAGTGCTGGTAACAATAGCAGCAGTAGCCACTTGACAGGCTCCCTGCTGCCAAGAATTTGCATGCCGAGCGTGTGCTGCCATCTGGAGAACTTCAGCTCATTGAGGAGGAATCCATGTCGCAGCTCCAGGCTGTGGCCTCGCCTCCAGGGGAGGAAGGAGCAAAAAATGAATCAGTCGCACTACCTGGCCCGGGACAGCCCTGTTCCTGGCCCCTAGGAGGACAGCAGGGGCAGCTGGACCAGGCCCTGTGATGCCCCTGCTGCAGGTCTGGTGCTTGGGGCGGATAGGGTCAGCAGAGTCTGCCACCTTTGGGGCCTGAGTTTGTTTATCCACCGGTAGTTGGTGGAGGAAATGTGGACCAGGGAAGGAGAAAATTCAAACAAGGACCCCCTTTCCCATGACCTCCAGATGAGAGTTCAGGGAGGCGAAAGGCTGACCAGGCACCCCAGGGACTCCATTCCCAGACCACAATCCTGTGCTTTATAAACACATGTGCGGGCCCTTCAACTCAACCCAAACCAACAACTTTCCCTCTGCTGAGCTTCTGCATGTTGGAAGCACAACAAATCTGTAAAATGTAAAAAAGGAATTTACTTAAATGTTAGTTTTCTACTTAAACTACTTCTTCTTCAACTGTCTGGGAACTGCAGGGTATCTTTGTCCCTAAAAAATTTTTTTCCCTCTAAAATTACTCTAATAGAGTTTACATTTTTTCTGCTATCAAATGGGATCTGAAGTGAGATGACATTTTATTGGCAGTTACAACCTCTGGATAAAAAGTTAGCAGCAGGCCTGTATTTAATATCTATGGCCACAGAGTTAGACAAACTCCTAGTTGTGTTGCTTCAGTAACAAACAATCGATAGGACAAAATACAGTTAAAATACAGACAAAAATGTTAGTTGTGGACAAATCGATAATGTGGTATCACATTCACTGCCGATGCTCCGTGAGGTTTCCAAGGTGGCAGTTGTGATATGGATCACCTCTGTTTTCACTACCCTAGCTGCTAGAAGTCTGTGCTTCAGCGTGGGCAGTGAACAGGAGGGCTGGACAATCCTGGTACACCTGGGCCACAGAGGATTTACTGGGAAGGTACCAAGCCATCTGTGGAGTCTTAGATCAGAATTAAAGGCAGTTCCTTAGGTGCAGGATTTGCAGTTGTATCTCAACAACTCGGTGATACACGTGCCTGCCTTCTGGGAGTATCCTGTAATTAAATCTTAAATTCTTTGAAGGTACATTTCGAAGCCCCTGCATAGGTTGCTGTCAAGTACCTTCTTTGATCCTTCGTAGAGGAGATGCAGGTGGCAGGCATGAGGTCAATGCTGAGAGCATCAGATGGAATGTTCCAGCAAGGAGGAAGATGTGTCTACATAAAAGATACAGACCACGGGCAGCTGTTTGTGGAAGTCACGTAGCTACATCCTTCACTGAGGACGAAGGATTCTGCCCCAACTGTATTATTTCAGGGAATGTAAGCTTAATGCTTGTGCAACAACATTTAAATTTAAATTTCAGATAACCTTTGCAGGTAAATTATTGAAGTCATTCAGTGTTAAGGTGACTCGGTTTAATAACTACGCACATTAATTTCTATACAGCGCTGTAGCATGATGACTCCCTCAGTAACTTAACTGCCAAGGGCTAGGAGAGGCAGAGCCAGGACTTGGGTGAGGAGGAGGAGGCGCTTGGGACAAGGCATTTGAGAAGACATTCGATCCAGCATGAAAATGAGTTAAAAAGTGGATATTTCTTAAACATCAACCTTGCTGCCCCCTGATGTGGGTCCTGTGAGAAGTATCTTGTTCCATATACAAAAATCGCTCCATATTATTCCCCTGGCTATTTCTGTCACTGCTCAAGAAATCTGTATGTTTTGTAGGACTGTCATTACAAATATTCTCTCTTCTCCATCCAGTGGCCTTTTCTAATTTTTTTTTTTTTTTGGTTTGGCATTATCTTGAGGCCCAAACAGCCCTTTCTTCCCACCCTACTCCCAGTTTGGATGTTCTAGCTGGTGGTTCCATTTGCCCTGAACAATCACGTTTGTTAATGAATGTATGCAGGCATAGTTATAGATATATGTAATCAAAGCGATTTGAAGCTTTCAGAAAAAGATCAGATTGAAATAAATACTAAATGACTAACCATGATAAACATATGTCCCATTGGAGTATGCCTTCTGATATTTAGATTTGAAAATATGGTTGTGACAATCATCATCTAGAAACACTAAAGACTGAAAAGAAACAGGAAAATTATACATTGAATTGTAAGAAAAACTCCAGGATAACATAATTTTTCTTTGAGTCTTTTAAGCATGATGATGGAATGATGAGAAAATAGTGATTGATCTCTGTGACAGATTCTAAACCTGCTTTAGGTTCTTTGTGCCATGAAGGACCTATTTTGGTAACAGAGGTGAGTCCCAGGAAGGGTGGTAGGAGGGTGACACTCAGAAGAACTTCATTCATCTGGAGGACAAGCGGTGTCTCAGCTTTTTCCCTAGCTCTGCTATACAGTTAATAAGTAGTCAAAATTGTGCAGTTACAATCAGTTGAGTATTTTAATAAAAATGTCAATTTTTCTAAAAATGTCTGAGGTGGTCTAAACATATCAGCAAGGGAAACCATTAAAATGCCACCAGTTTTTTTTTTTAGTATCTATATAGTAAAGCCGGTGATGTATCAATTTTAGTTTCTGGCTGTATTTTTTGATGTCTATTCAATCTTAAGAAAACTGGATTAAAAAAGTTAATTTTTTGTTTCCAGTTTATGAGATAATTCAATCTGTGGACAGAATAAAAATATTCATACATGCTACTAAGAAAGAAATAAAGTAACATAGATGTCTTGCTTAGTTAAATATATTAGCTTGCTTTTGCATCTTTTACTGTATGTAGCTATTCTTTGGGGGGAGTATGTAACAGGTGAATTGTGTCCCCTCAGAAAACATTCCTTAGGAGGTCAGAATATGACCTTATGACCTCCCAGAAGTACTGTATTAAAGTGAGGTCTTCAGGTGGATCTTAATCTGATTCTGCCCTTATAAAAAAGGGGAAATCAGGACATCTTGTGAAGATGAAGACATACATGGCATGGTGCTTCTCCGAGCCAAAGAATGCTTGACAGTCTGCCAAATGACTAGGGACCAGAAGATGTATGGCACATACTCTTTTTCTTAGATCATAGAAAGCACCAAAGCTGCTGACATCCTGGTTTGGAACTTCTAGATGTCAGAGTGATGAGACAATGAATTTTATTGTTAAGGCATTCAGTCTGCGGTGCTTTAGAGCAGCCCTGCAAACACTGAACCAGGGTGCTCATTGGAGCAAGGTCTGTTGATTGCAAAATCGGTTGGAGTATTTCATGCACATGAATCTACATCGCAAAATAACATGCTTTTAAAAGTATTTTAGTAAAGCAAAACTCCTCTTAGACAAGGGTCTTTAAAGGAATTTGTGCTTGGTACACACGATCATCAGTGACTTGGAAAACTAATTGCTTTCTGAACCCAAACTTATTAATTGAACATGTGTATTGGAACAACTTTTAGAATTATCTTGTTACTCATATGTCCACATAGAATTAGGATTTTAGTCCAGATCATTAATGAAGCATCAGTAGGCAGAGATTCTGTGTAATAAAAGAAGGTCCCCTTCCCTCAAAGATGAAAAGCACTGTTTTGTCAAAAACAACTCCATGGGCTAAAAGTGTGGTGATATTTTTCTTCCTCTAGGAATATAGTAACAATAGACCACCCTTAAAAGTCCATACTTCTTTGTTAAATCATTTTAAAATCTCGTAATTTTCCAGGTTTCTTCTTCTAGAATTTGAGTCCCCTGAAGAAAATAGTTCTTTCTAATATCTAAGCAAAATCCCTTTTTGAAAGGATTTATGCTTGGACTGTTTTGCATTCAGTAAAAAATAAAGAGTTTATTACTCTAACTACCATATACACTTTTGCATGGAAGTGATGAATATGGAAATCAAAAATACAATATTTTTAGTTGCTTCCATTTGCTTTTTCACTTTTAAAATAAGATTTTACGCTTATAGGAATGTTTTTCTTTCTGGCTTCCTAGGTTGCATCTTTTTTCTATCTTTCTTTAATATACGGAGAAAAGAAGTAGGACAATCTAAGTATATCTTTTAAGCCAAGGAAGTTAACAATAAATAATCACAATTTTAAGAAAAAATAAGAAATAGTGGCAGTGTTGAAGCAGATCACATCGTGTTTGGATCCTGTTAATTACTGCTTCCAGTTCACAAGCTGTCACAAAGGTCCCCTGGAGATTATTTCTAATCTATTTATGGACTCCTCAGAGAAGCTATGAGAATGACTTTTTCTGCGATTCTCTTTAAACTTACACCATCCGTAGCTTGCAATTAGTTGTCTGGAATGGGGATGCATTTTAGGCAAAATATGCAGGGGTCATAATTTTCTGACCGATTCCTTCTTCATGTCCAAATAATTTGGAAAGAATTTTTCCAGATTCTGACTGTCTGCTGTGTTAATTCACAATGACATCTTTTCAACTGTCTCTGTTTCCCAGTGCCCTGGTAGCGTTACAGTAGCAATTTGCTACTTGAAGGAATCCATTACCATGCATACAAAAATGTGGGCGGATAGATGACGCTGTTCTTCACTAGTCTGTCACCTTGGAAAAAGTTTATAACAGAGATGAACAGGCAATAAAGATGGAAGAAAATCAACGCTGATAAAATAAATGGATCATAAAGGAAGGCTGGGTGAGCATCTCAAAGAAAAGGCTTCATCAGTGGAAGTCATTTGGGTAGTTTTCTCTTTGCATTCCTGTGGAAGTTTTTGTCTTTGTATTAGGAAATCATAATTGATGGTTTCTTTAGAGTCCCCTTTGAGTAAGAACCATTTTGGTTTTATTCACCAGTTTCCACTGAGCAGAAGTTTGCATCTTCCTCTTCGGCACCATATGTCCATCGGAGAAGCAAAGGGCTTCCGCAGTTCCCTCCAATGGGCTCTGCATTTGCCAGAGGGCAGGATGTGACGCCCTCCCATCTGGCATGCAAGTTGCCACTTGGCTGCCACCTGGGCTGCCACCCATGGCCCTTGCCACGCCCCTCCCATCCAGTGCTGCAGACTGCAAGTCCCCGTGGCCATTTCCTGGCTGCTGCCTCTTGTCTCTTCTCTAGTGGCAGATGCTGGGGTGGGAACTACTTTGAGGGCCAAGCACTTACTATTACCAGTCTGGCGACGACTCAGACTGTTCTCCAAGGGAAAATGTAAGAACAACTGTCATGCCTGCATCTGAAGACTGTGAACAGTAACATCACTCTTTCTCCCCTTAATCTGACCACTTAGTTTGACCTTTTGCTCTAATATGAAATGTTTCTATGGGACTCCCGTGGCCCATCACCCTGACTCCCATTTCTGAGTAGATTTTGTGTGAGTCTACCTTTGGATATGCACAAGGACAGATTTGTTTTGTCTTTAACTGGCTGGAGTTAGGTCCCTTCCTAAGTACCTCTGGTCACTGCACATCCAAATCCCAGATCTGAGTGTCACTACAGAGCTGGAGCCAGTAGGTATGCCATGCAGGCTACCAGAAAGACAGGCGAAAGACATGAATAGATGTAATCATTGTGACGAGAAGAGTTTTAGAGTCATAAACTCATGTTATTTTTAAGAGTTGGAAGTAATCCTAGACTCATTCATTTCATAATAAATTCATTTATATTATGATATAGTACTACCATTCATGATAATTGATGGTCTATAAAAGCATACATCATGGAATTTATTGTTATAAATATTTGGGATGTATACTTATTGTGTGTGTGTATATATATATATATATATATATATATATATCCCTTAAATCTGCCATGTCTTAGGAACAAAGCATTTTATTTGAATGAAACCATATGAATACTAAGCATTCTTGGTGGTCACTGACTTGAAATATTTTGTACACCAAGAAAATATTTTCCTACTTGAAAGTCTATAATAATATTTTTAGATATAAGTACTCAAATCCATAACTCATCACTTATTCAACATGTATTTGAATATTAACTGAACAGTGCCAGGCATTAAACTAGGGGTTGGATAGATACTGTTAACAACATAAAAACAATCCCAGATTTTAAAAATAAATGGCTTACATTTTGATTTAATGGGCCAGTGATCTTAAGGACAGAAATCTATTTTTTTGTTTTTGTTTGTTTGCTTTTCTATTTCCTTTCTCTAGTGTAACCAAAGTGTTTGTTAGGTAACCAAGTTTGTTCCTTAGAAGGCATTTGGCTGTGAGTAAAAGAAAAGTCAATTAAATTCAAAGAGGCTTAAATAATATAGGGCATTTTATTGGCTCTCAACTTAAAAGTCCAGCTGGAGGGTGGGCTTCCAGCGTAGTTTAATTAGGGCTCCAGGTCAATTGCTCTGTGACTCTTTTCGCTTGGTCCAATTCCATGATGCGCTGGGCTAGTCATCCTGTCTGTCAGGGCAGATTTCTCTATGGTTGCAACATGAAGGCTAAGAAACAAATAGGGCTTGATATATTCTCTCTCATACGCAAGGGGATGGGTGCCAAATTGAGAATTCTCAGCAAAACGCTTGAGGTTATGTTTACTGAATCTGATTTGATCATTGTGTATACCAGAACCAATTAATATGGCCAGGGGAATAGAACATATAAATATATTTAAACTAATGCAGAGTTTAAAATTAGAGTCAAAGCAGTTCAGCTGGATGGATGGTAGCAGACACTTGAACCAAAGCAGAGTGCTATTAAAACTAGGAAATGGATAATTGATGCCAGATAGAAAGAAATTCATTAAATATTTAATGAATAATTGTCACAGCAGAATTAAATCAGGTTCTAGGCTTTTGCTGGTTACTATTCATGGATAGTCAACAAGTTCAAAATCAAATTATGTTAAAGGCAATGTTTGAAGTGATATAAAAATTGTACAGATAAAAAATGCAGTTCAGGAATGTGAAGGAAAAATCTGTATTAAAACAACCAAAGGAAAATAAATGAAAGAAATGAACAAAAACAAAAGCAGACATTAATTAACTAGAAAAGAGAATGGAATTTTTTTTTTTTTTTTTTGCATGTGTGGCCTGGTTAGACTACGTATGTACTTTTAAACCAACCCAACATGTGGAAAACTTCGATAAATTAAAAGGCAGCAGTGTTAGAAGCCACTGAATAGCTGCTACGGTGGCAAGGGTTTGGAGGTCAAAATTTTGGAGAAGAGAACACCCAAAGGAGAGAGGAGACAGGGCCCCACCTTTGGCACCAATCCCACTGTAAGCGCGGACCATTGGAAGCCGGAGAAATTAACATTTTCCCAGGAGGGGCAATGTGGGGAGCTGAATCACCGAGCAGATGTTGGGCAAATATGGCGCTGAAGACATTCAGACTACAGTGGAGAACCCACACAAGATGAGCAGCCTTGGCAAACACCTCGGTTTTCCCTGGAGACTCTTTAAAGAGCTCTAGTTCATACAAGGAAAAATAATCCCAGGCTTGAGTCAGATTAATCAGTTTAATCAAATAGATTAAGATGATTTGCATTGCTTTTATTCATTGTCAAATTCAAAATTAACCCTCTCTGAAGAGACATAAACACTTCCAATTATTTTTTGTAAATGACATCCAGTGTTATATCATAAAGAAGCATGGCCATTTTGACAAAACAAACAAGAAAAAAATTAAAACAATAAAATCAGAGATGGAGGAGATCCCAATTTTGGAATTGCTAAGCACAGAGATTAAAATATCTGTGATTGATTTATTAAAAGAAAAGATAGAGAATGCCACCAGGGAATTGGAAAACAAATGTTAAAAGGAAATGTAAACACTGAAAAATGTAGTATATAAATTATAACTGGGTAGATTTCATAAGACAGAATTAATAACTGGACAGATTTCACAGTGCGGAGTGGGTGAGCTGGAAGGAGGAGGAGGAGGCAGGATGAAAACACACAGATCTGCAGTCAGAAGCATCATGAGGGAAAAAGAGAAATCAGAGACTCATGGTCACGGTGAAAAGAGCTCCCTGTTTTGTTTTTTGCTTTTTTTTTTTTTTTTAATTTTAAGACCAGGTATAACTGTGTGTTTCAGGCTGGGCTTGACTTCCCTGCGTAATGCAGCCTGGTCTCTAATGCTTAGTATTCCTCCTGTTTCAGCCACCTGAGTGTTGCCATATATGTACATGTTAGGAGAGAGAGAGACAGAGAGACAGAAAGAGACAGAGACAGAGACAGAGACAGAGAGACAGAGACAGAATGTGTCAAAAACTATGAAGAGTTGCCTTAGAATTTTTCAGAAAGCAAGTAACAATAGGAAAAATATATAAAAGCTATTTTTAAACAAAAATACTGAAAACAAGCAGTAATAACAAGAGTGCCAAACGTTTAGCTAAACTAGTAAAAAGAAAAATACAAAAGAGAATGGTGAAAATGTATCTTAGGTATACTAGAGAAGGCTGGTAGTATTTTGGCACTATGAACTACAGCTAGAAAAGAGATTGAAGCTGTCTGTATTTCTACTTTCCAAATTTTTAATAAAATAGGCAATTTTCTGAAAAAATAGATTAAGGATATTGACTTAAGAGAGAGAAATATAGCCATCCATAGCGGTACATGCTTGTAATTGCAGGGCTTGGGAGACTGAGGCAGGAGGATTGTCATATATTTGAGGCCAGGCTGGGCTACATAGTGGGTTCATGAGAAGCCTGAAATGCATTAATGAGATCCTGTCTCAAAGAGAAAGAGAAAGAGAAGAGAGAGAGAGAGAGAGAGAGAGAGAGAGAGAGAGAGAGAGAGAGAGAGACAGTGACAGAGAGATAGAAATGTAAATAGTCCAATAATTTCAGAAGTGTTTGATTAATCAACTCAAGAAGATCAGGGCTCACGTCATGAATGAGCTACCACCGACTCTTAAGAGTCTAGCAATTTGTGAAATTGTTTCAGGCAGAGGAAAATGGCAAAAAATTTTCCAATTTACTCTCAATGTTTATGATGGTAGCAATATGAAAACATGTTTCCAAGTTGTATAAAAATGTACAAAAAGTTCTCGTAAAAGAGACCAAGCTGGGACTGATGGCACACACCTGTCATTCCAGCACTTAGGAGGCTGAGGCAGGAGGATCATTGAAAGTGTGAGGTTAGCCTGGGCTAAAGTGAACTCAAGCCAGCCTGAACTGCCTAGTGAGATTCATTCATCCATCAGTCAATAATAAATAAATAAATAAATAAATAAAATATCAAAAGATGTAAGCCTTATATATAACCACCTTATATATACTAAGAAGGCTGATAGTATTTTAGCAATGCAAAAAATGTTTAATGTTAAGAATTCCAATAGTTTTTCATACAGATAGACAAAAAGGAGCAAAAGTACAGTGTTCACTACAATGCTCTGCATTGAACCTAAAACTTGGTTCCCAACGCAGCGGTGATTAGAGCTGGGGCTTCTGAGAAGTGATGGGTCCTGAGGGCCCTAACCTGGCTGATGGATGAGCCATGGATGGATTTACAGCTGTGTGGAGGACTGAGAGAGAGGTCCTCTGGAGAGAGGTTCTGGGAGCTGTAAAGTGGGGAGGGGTGGCCGGAAGTTGTTGGGGAGGGCCCTCTGGGCTGTGTCATCCCTGGCTCTGTCCTCTGTGGCTCGCTGTCCTTTCTTTGTGGCTGCCAGAGGTGAACAGCTCTCCTCCACGACGCCTGTCTGTCTTTGAGCAGCAGAGCCGACTAACCAAGGGCTCAGCTGAAACCATTAGCCAGGCTAAGCCTGTCCTGCTTTTCAGTGGTTTATGGAAGATGTCACACTGATGGAGATCCAAGGAGCACAGTGGTTGTCAAACATTCTTTCCTCAACTGAACAATGTTATCCTGGAAGACAACGTCCTATTAGAAAAATGGCCCATATATATGATAGATTCTAAAATAAGAGCAAGCCACTTGTCGCGTATACCTTAGGAAAGAAAGGCAAGGAGACTGGTCCCTGTGCCAGCTACCTGAGTGTATCGTCTAGCCTGGGGAAACCCATGGTTGATTATGCTATAACATCCAATGGGATGCTTTCTTGCCTTTTCCTCAATATTTCTCTAATAAGATCACTGAAATAGAATTCCAAAAAATTAGACAAAGTTAAGAATTCATGCCTACTATAAAAACAAAAAGAACTCCCCAAACCAGAACCATAGAGTATTTCTATAGCTTGATGAATAAGTCTATTGATCTAAGAATCAACAAATCTGCGTGTCTCTGTACTACTCGTCAACCTGATGATGAGTAAGATAAAAGTAATCAAGATAAAAATCATCTGTGAATATTGGAATTACCAATTCTTGTAGAGAAAATAACTATCGAACAAATAGCAAGTTCTATTGATATTCTACTGAAAATCAAACTAGAGTTAAGTGACTACAAGAAATGTATGTACACAAGTCACCAATTTTCTTATGATTCACACTAGTTGCACATGGAATATACGGTATCTAACTGACCCAGTTTCCCTGACACTTTCAGTGTTTAGCATCGAGAGTCTTACAGCGAGGAAGCTTCATCATGCTGAGTAAAATGAGAAAGCCTGTTACTCTAAGTGGGGAAAAATTCCCAATAATAATCAGGGAGTGATTATTATTTTTTCATTATGCAAACACATTAAATTATATATAGACATTTATGAAGAAAACATACTTTTGCTGAGCACTATGAATCTAATTTTTAATTAGTGAAGTATCCTTTGTTAAAATAGCTTCAGATGAGAAAAATTCAAAATTAAGCATATACAATATTTCTCGAATTAATGCTTTGAATGCAATTCGAATAAAAATCTAAATGGATTTTTAAATTCAACAAATGATTCCTAAGCTCCCATGAATGGACTCAAGCAACTTAGATAAAACAGTTATAAAACACAATATCGAAGGGAGTGGAAATTGGACTTTGGGCTATGAAAATACATTCAAAAGTGAAAATAATTCTAGTTGTGTTACTTGTGCCAAAAAGCAATCAGTGAATTCAAAGGAGTAACAGCTCTAGAATAGAAAGTTACAGATTTAAATATATAAACATAAGAACAAATTTCAATTTAGAAGGAAAAAAATCAGTCAAACATCACACTGGATTAATTGGTTACAAATTGAAATAATACTGAGTACTACTTGAATTAAGCCATTAAAACAAATATAGTCACATTACTTATATGTAAACAAAGAACCATTTCATCTCCTTCCTTGCCTGATAAAGACCTTGAGGCACATCAGATAGAGGCACATCAAATAAGATCATCTTTTAATATCATAAAGCAGAAGAAATTTAGAGAAAACTCTGAGAACGATTACATATGTGAAAGTGAAGATTGTCTTCACATAGAAAACAAACACATGCGCACCATAAACAAAGACCAAAGACATATGGGCAACTACGTATTTTTATTCAAATCAGCTGTAACAGATTTTTAAGCTCTAAATTGGTAAATAGCAATTTTAAGTCTAAAAGCACATTACGTCCATTGCAATATAATATAGGCAGAGGACCTACACTGGCTACTCACAAGGAACAATAAATAACCATGTTTAACATCGCTGGCAGTCAAGGAAATGGAAAATAAAGTCCCAGTGAGATTGTCTGGTTTTCTTATGCTTAATTAGACATGACTTCTGCATTTGTGCATAGCACATCAATATCACTAAATTGCTATAATTGTATTTAAGTGAACATCTATAGATAAAAGAATATATTAAGATGGGGCAGGTGGGAGCTGCTTATCTGCTTATATTTCAATTCAATAGCACCCTTGTTAACATGTCATCTTTATAAAATTATTTGATTATTGCTATGTTTCGTTTTTTATTTCATAAAAATGAGTGGAAATGTATAAACACACTTAGGATAGCTAAGATGATTGTGCTACAAATTCTATTAGTTCTTGGAACAAAACAGTTAGCATTCATAGGATTGGAACAATTGTGGATGTTTGTGTCTGGTGATCTAAGGAGCTCTTTTAAAGATCACTATGTAAAATAACAACCCTAGTTATGTTCCTACCACCTTGTTTTAAAGGCCTATATTGTTCATTGTTTTGGGCTCTTTGCTATTGTTATTTATTTGTCTTTTTTGTTTCTTGTTTTTCTAGTAATTTGTTTTGTTTTGTTTTGCTTTTCCCTGTAATGAAGAAAGGATAGATCTACATGTAGAGGCTTATACATGCCTAGAACTTTTCCTAAACAGTTTACGAGAATAGATTGTATTGCGTATGGTGAAATGAACAGCTATTTGGAAGAAAAAGAGACATTATGGTATGCACTGTTGATTCCACGTTGTCATGCTGTGAAATCCATTAATGCTTCTAGTTTTTGTTCAGAGTGGTTTTATTCTGTTTTGTATTGTTTAATTTCAACATACATGAAGGTATGGACAGCTATTTTGAAGAGAACAAGAGACATTACAGTAGCAATTGTGGATTTCCTTATTGTCTGGTTTTGAAGGCCTGTAATGTCTTCATTACTCTGTTCTGATTGGTTTTAAACTATTTTGTTTTGTATGAATTCGTTGTGTGTGAAGAAATGGACAACTATTTAGAATAGAACAAGAGACATTATGGTAGCCACTGCAGATTTCCTGTTGTCTTGCTTTGAAATCTGTATCACTTACATTGTTTTCTTCTGACCTGATTTGTTTTACTCTCTTTAAAATAAAAAATAAAAATAAATGAGTGGAAATGAAAAATTAATACTGACTTATGTAATTGACACAAAGTATCTATTATATTTTAATTTAACAAAATTTTAACAAAGGAGACAGACTTGACATTTCAAAAACATTCAGCATATACATGAGAAGTATCTAAAAAAACAAAATATAATTAGGAAGTTTTTTTTTTACTTTCTTTGGAACTTCTAATGGTGTGCTGTTACTTAACTTTTATTCATTTGAATTTGATATTGCTTGACAGAAATTCATCCTGTGTAAACTGATCAAATGAGAAAATATGAAATAATTCCCTTTGAAGAAGTTTTAGGCAAACTGGCCCTTTAGCACATTATTGGTGCTGTAAAATTAGAATGGTCTTCTTGAAGATAGGATTGATGGATTATATCAGAAGTTTAAAATATTAATTCCTCATGTTCAACTAAGTTCACTTTAGGTATTTATGTTGAGGAAATAATTGTGTTTTGTAAAATGATTTATGTAACAGCATACCATTACTTTGATAATAAATAATTGGAAAGTACCTAAATATAAACAATATAAGGAAGCTGATTATATGAATTACCATGCAGCCATAAGCTTGGATGTTGCACCTTGAAATAATTCTAATGACGTGAAAAATATTAGTTATATATTAATTATTTCACAACTTTCTAAATTACCTACAGTACCCACTGTACACACAGATATAGAAGGAATATAAAACCCAATGATCAAAGGGATGATTTCTCCGAGTAAAGTTATTAGAGATGATTTCAGTTTTTCCATTTGCCTTTTGCTTGATCAGGTATTTCTAACATTTTTTTAATCATAAATACATCCTTTTTTTAGACTCCGAGAAGTACTATTTTTAAAACTATGCTTGAACTAAAGTAAGGCAAAAAATAGAGGTACTTCTTTTCAGAGGAGCTTAATAGTATAAAATATAATGTCTATGACAGAAATATCATATTATTTCCTTTTTTCCTACTGTTTTAATTATTTACATACTATTTTATGTTAATGTCTAGCATTCAAAGGTTACTACTATAACTCAGAATGTTCCTCCTGATAAATATGTACAGCAGAATGACCCCTTGAGAATATGTCCAATGTCAGTAAAAACACTTTTGAGGTGTCTTTTCCTAAGGCCAGATACCCATTCCTTAAAGTCATTAGTCAGAATCCAATGTGCTTGGACATGGTGCCTTAAAACATTTTAATGGGATGACAATAAATTACAAATGACAGCCACTCATACTGCTGTCCTCTGATCCTAAATTTATCACGTGATACGATGAGATACAGACCAGCAAGCAGGGCAAAACGTATGCAAAATGATTTAATAGAGATTTAGTTGGGTCTGGTGGCAAATATAGGAATTTAAAAATACATCTAAATTCTTTTTTAAAGAAAAAATAATCCAGAGGAATGAGCAATCATTTCATGTGTGAAACTAAACAAGATCAAATGAGAATCCACAGAGGACCGAAAATAACTCTTAACTATTAAGACATTAATGAAATATTAATACAATGTTTAGACTATGTTTGTGCAAGAAAACATAATGAAAGACTGAAATAACCGGCAGAATTTATCAAGTATATCTCATACTCAGAGTTCCAGAAAGTAAGAAAAAGAGAAAAGACATGAAGGTCTTTTCGGAGAAACAGTGCGATAGAATTTCCCGTGATGGAGACTTGGAGGTTACAGCTGAAATGACCTGTCACCTAGTATGAAGCGAAGCGACAAACGCCAAAGCCCAGTAATTGTGAAATTGTCCATAGATGAATAATGACACAAAATTAAAGCAGCGACAAAGAATTCGCACAACTGCAAACAAGAGAACAAAATAAACAAGGAGGGATTCAAATGGAAGGATAATTTTTAAAGCAATTGGGGATGGAAGACAATGTTGGAAAAATGTTTTGAAATCTCTGAAGATTTTTAACCTGGATTTTCTCCCCTAAGATTATCATCACGCTGAGGTCATCGTGATCCTCTAAGCTCAGGGACAGAAGACAGAAATTTGCATTCTCTCTAGGGGGAGGGTCAGTTAAGGATCCCAGCTGACGGAGAGCACACCAAGTACAAGAGCTGCCCTCTGAGGCCAAGGTGGACCTGGGTGTGAGTTTCAGATAGCAGAGGCTAGAACAGGCGGAGGGCCCTCCTTGCAGCTTAGAAGCTTCAGCCTGAGGGGCCAGAATTCTGCTCGCATGTCCACTGTGGGCTGCTGGTCTTGTGACCTTACCTGTGCATGAAGGTACTAGAGACAGGAGGGCCTGGCTGGGTAGCAAATAGGATAACAAATACACGTTACGGGAAGCATAGCTTTGGTGAACTTTGCTGGACAATTAGCAGTTATCAAAACTTTGCCTTTCCTTCAGTCTTTTTGAGGAAGGGGCTAAAAGATGTGTACCATCAAAATAACGAAAAAAATCAAAGGAGGTGGAGATGCAGGTCAGGACTGTAGCACAGTTGAATGGGTCATTTTGGGACAGCAGGGAAGAAAGTTCCAGGGTGACAGTTACACAGCCAGCCGCAGGCCCCGAGGAACATCCCATAGAGGGTAGGGTGTGTGTGTGACAGGAAAAAATACGGCATTGTGAGAATATCTGATGTATTTTGCTGTGTGGAAAACATCTATGTATTATGTTTCTCCTTTTATGAAAAAATAGAGATTTATAGAAAGCTAAGAAAATAAAAAAAACCAGACAATTATTAACCTGGAGAAATAATACAGGAATGGAAAACAATCCCCATTGTAATTCTTTTTTATTATTTGTTTTTTTGAGATAGGGTCTTGCTAGGTAGTTCAGGCCTGACTTGAACTCACTATATGACTCAGGCTGTCCTGAAACTCACAGAAGTTCTCCTGCATCAGCCTTCAGAGTACTCTGATTTGTGATGTGTGTCACTATGTCCAATACTTCTTGACTCAGTGACAAAAACTAGTCATAATGAAATATTTTGAGAATTTAACCAAAAGTTATTATTTAAACAAAATTTAAATACTCAGATGGTAAAAATGGGAATTGGTTGTTCGTGTGTGGATGGGTTCATGTGAGATAGAAAAAAATATTTCCTGCTACTGGAAATCAGCAGAAGACGAAGAACTATCAAATAGCCAGGAAAAAAGCCAAGAATTGCTTGAAAAGCTTTGCCTCTGGGAAGTGTGACTCAGTGTAGAGAGACGCTGTAAGGACTGTAGGTTTCCATTATAAATATTTTTTGAGTGATTCGACTTTTGCAAACCACATGTGAGATTCCTTCTATGAAATTAAAACTTTGCAACCTATAGCTCAAAGGGGCTCCCTCGGATTGCTGGAGAAACATAAGGGCAACCACTTGTACCCCTAGATTTATTTTGAGAAGCAGGAGAATATATGTACCCAATTTTTCTTATACAGGGAATCAAACTCATGACCTCACACTTGCCAGACAGGCACTTGTGCTGCTGAGCTATATCTCCGGCCCCCATCTTCTAATATCAAAATTTTGTGGTCTCTCCTTGCGCGTGGACTGTGATCTTCAAATGCTGTCAACCTTTCACGTGTCATCTGAAAATGACCTGGTGCATTGATTGGTCGACGTGAAATGAATGTAACTCCAATCTGCCCTTCAGGTTAATGAAAATGAGGCTCATTACAACAACCTCGTTTGATATTAAATGGGCTGCCCGGTCAATCAAGTAGAAAATGAAATATTTTTCTCTCTTTCACGTTCTAAGACCAACCCTTTACTCTGGTGGATGTTGGAATTACACTAGTACACTGCTAACTCTTTACTAGATGGCTTTGATTCTGTAAAAAACACCAATGGCCATTGAGTGAATTATTGGCACAGAAAATATTAACCAGGACTCAGAGTTGGATGTGAGTGTGTTCAAGTGTGGGGTTTGTTTGGAGCATACAGCACAGGGAGGAGAAGAATCTGGAGAAGCTGGTGGAGTGGAGAGGAGGCGCAGAGGAGTTGAGCTCCTTTTGTTCTACCTGAATGATCTACACCTGGAGGAGGCTGTGGACTTGCCTGATCCTTATAATATTATAATAGGAAACTCAAAAGAGAAAGCATATTGTTGTTTACTGCTTAGATTCTTATTGGCAATGGAGAAGTTGCTTCTCAAATCATTTGTTCTTAAACTTAAGAGCTGCCAGTTGTTACTGGGTTAGAGCCTGAAACACAATACATAGGCTGGGATTTTTCCTCAAGGCTCCACATCCCAACTGAGAGTGAAGCATGGGATTAGCTTCAGACACACAGCAAATAAATGTTTTAGGAAAAAGCACTTTGCTGTTGTGCAGAAACCTCCCATTTATGATTTCTCTGTTTCCAGCCCTTCCTGGCGGATTTCATAATTGGTAGGTGAAAGCTGTTTGTAACAAGAAGCCAAGTGATTAGGGGAAGCCTGTGCACTGTGTCACACTCAGATCTCTCCTTCTGGTGCTGTTACATCTACATCCCAAAGGCCCGGGCCAGGAGAGCTGACATCACAAGCCAGAAGTGAAGGATGCTTGCCATAGTTACCTAGTTAATGGTAGATGTCTTGTTTTACAGGTCTTTTTTCTCTTCTGCTCAGACTTCCATGTCTGTTTCAAGTTCAAAACCAACATAGTATACACTGACGGGCTCTATGGCTTCAAATAAATTTTAACAATTATTTTAAGTATTTTATTAATAAACCAGCCAATGCTTTGAACTATATTCTTATACTTCCTATAAAACAAATGTGTCTGTATAGACAGGGCCAGTGAGGGTGGTTGTTGTTGGGGGTGGTGGTGAGTGGGATTCAGCCCTGAAAGAACCTGTGGAAAGGTATTTGAAAAAATGCTGTGTGCAGAAATTGTTCTGTTTCTTTTCTATTCTCTCCTTTGGGTCCAGCCCTTTTAAAGGAATACACGTACGTATGTGCGTATATGCTCACATTTCCATTTTTCCCATTGTGTTTTATATTAACATTCTGATAAAAGGCAAAGAGAGAAACAAGGGTGAGAAACTTCCAGAAAGGATGAGAATCGTGAACTGTTCCTTCTTTTCTCATCAGAGGAAGCCCAATATTTGTTCTGCAGAGGCAAAATAATTTCAGTTTTCCTTCCACATTGTCTTAGTTACTTTTTACTTGTTGCTGAGACAAAATACCTGATGCACCAAGTTGGTATCTTAACAGTTTTTAGAGGTTTCAGTCCACACTCAGTTGGCTCCAAGGCAGGGTGGCATGGCAGAGCTGCAGTTCAATAGTGGCTGCAAACAGCAAGGCAGAAACCAGCAAGAGAGAGACACACCTTCTTCCTGCCATTACATCACATCCTGGCTCCACCCCTAGGCCAGTGTAGCACTCACACCATCAATCCAAGCGCCAGACAATGAACCAATCACAAGTGCACATTGCAAATGCATGAGGTCTGGGGGCCACCAACATAAATCATGACACACATAAAAAAACATGGCCAATCTACAATTCTTTCCTTAATGGGCTCAAAGTTTTTTCTTCACCATATGCATTTGGTTTATCTGTTCTTTGGAACCAACAGTGTGTATCTGAAGTTACAAATGCAGACCAACTCTTCCCTCCCGATTTGCCCCAGGCAGATGGGTGCAGTCCCAGAGGCCAGGAGGCTGGAAGTTGTCCTACGGATCAGTGTACACTTTGCTGGAGGGTCCGCAGCTCCCGAAGACTGTGCCAGGAGGAGCCTGATCTGGCCTTCCTTGTTTTGCTGTGAACCTTGCAAAATACCAGCACCTGTGGTTACTGTAACCTTCAAGATTTAGCTACCTGACTATTCTTCAATATTAATGGGAGTCATGTAATGAGAGTTAGTTTGTCCAGATTCAATAGGGAGTCTTTCATATGGATGAATGAGTTATTTAAAATATACTCTGTCATCAAAGGAAGCATTTATCTTTTCTTTCTAAGCAAAATTTCTAAAGATGATTGTAATGCACATTTTCACTTTGTTTTTTTGTACTCTATAATGGGTGCCATTTTAGAAACAAATGCTTATCTCCTTAAGGAAAAAAATAACAAACTTCAGAAGTATTGTTTTGGAAGTAATTTTTTATTTACCCATTATGTTGAGTATTTGTTTCCTTTATAATGACATATATAGACCTGATTTTCATATGCAGGCTATCTACACATATTTGATTTGAGAGATGATTGCTTCTTATTTTTAGTTGTAAATAGATGTTTTCATTAACAGTTGTGTGGTAGAAAAACTTATCGCTCTACAGTGGTACCTCAGTTTCCAAACGTAGTTTGTTTTATGATTTGGGGAAAGAGCTGCATTTGTGTGTATGGGGGGAAGGTGTCTGGGGCTGTGCTGTCACCTGATGTGGAGTTGACAAACAGAAGCAAAATTTTGCTGAACATTTCTGCTTGCAAACCGAATTTTTCATGAACTGAGGCTTTACTGAATGGTTTTGCAAAACAAATGATAAGGAATCTCTGTGTGTTTTCCTTAATAAATTTATAATAATTTTTGAGGTTTTATTATAAGCAGGACACTAGGTTATTAATCTTTATCTCAGTGTTTGGCTTTGAAAAGTGGAAATAGTTTTGATAAAAGGGGGCCAGTATTGCAGGGAGTGGTACCAGAATGAGTGAAACTATGGTCGTGCAATGAAAAAGAAACAAGTTTGGCTCATATTTATAATTTGGGCATTGCATTAGTTATCTATAACAATGGAATACTTATCCCTACATGGTTGCCTGTAACAAGGTGATATTGTTTATGACAATATTATCACAGATGTAGTGACTTAGAACTATTTAACAATTCAATTTCAGTGGGTCAAGATTTGGGCACACTTTAGCCAATATTTCTGCTCGAGTATCTCATAAGGTGATAATCAGTGTGGATCGGGGCCAGAGCTCTCATCTGAGGCTTTGGTGAAGCAGGATTTGATTCTAAACCCTGCGATGGTTGGCAGCATTGTTCCCTGTAGGTCCTTGTGAGATGAAGAGCTCCATTCCTTAAAGCTCCTGGCCAGTCCTCAGCTATTTGCTGCAATGGTCACTAGCCCTGGAGGGCCCAGGAAGAAGGGAAAGTCTCCTAATGAGATGACATTAGGGTTGTATGTACACAGTTATGTACAGGTGATGACCTTCTCTAGATTAGACTGGTCAGATGCAAGTAAGATATCCCACATCCTTTCAAGGTATAAAACAACACAAAATGTTAGACTGCTCACAGTAGGCAGTGACCAGAAAGAACACTTTAGAGCCTGTTCACCATGAGGATCAAGAAGAAAAACTCAGGGAGGTAAATGAGGGTGAGTTTTTTTCAATGAAGAAATGAGTAAAGATAAATTATTGTCTGCATTTTGAGTGGAAAAGCACCTAGTGTCTTATTTTTACTGCTATTCACTGGGATATATGATAGAGCTAGAGGTCCCGCTTGCAAAGGGTTACTGTCCTACTCCACGTGGATCATTTAGCAAGCTGTGCTTGCGGACTTCATTCTGTTCCTTCACAATGTGTGGTGCATGGCAGGAGGACACGGAATGGAGATGTGTGTGGCTTTTTGAGCAGAATCTGGTGAGTAGAGGGCTCAAGGGTCATTTCCTGCACATGAATAAAGCCTCAGCAGAATTTAGTAGATTTGAAGGTCCTACTTAGTGAGAGAATAAAGAGGAAATTACACAAATGACAGTTGGGAAAGGTAAGGCTCCAAAGCAGGTTGACGCCAGAGTCCAGACTCTTTACTCTCCTCCCCTACAGTTTCTGAAGTGCATAGGTTTTGGGCAAAAGTGTCTCAGAGATCAGTCAGCCCTGCCTGATTCATATGAAACCCAGAGTGCACGGTAGTTGAGAGTTCCCACTGAGTGGTAGAATAATCATCTGGTATAGACAGAAGAAACAGGTAAAACAAAGTACTACTGCTTTAAGAGAGTCTCAGGTTCTTCTCCTCGTAAGAAAAGAGCTTCCAAAGCAGCATGATTATCACTCAGAATTTCTAAAGCAGAGGCACCCCAGTTAGCTGAAAGGCACTGAGTGTCTGAAGAGCTCCTCCAGGGTTCTGCTTCTCAAGAGATTAGACTATCAAGGAATTCTGTTAAAGTAATGTTTTAATAGCAACAGTGCCGTGTCTCGGGAGAGAAGAGAGCTATATTAAGTGGATAATTTCTCAATCTTTTTTTTTTTCCATTCCTCAAACTCTTCAGTGCAAATCCAACATGAAGCTTTAAAAGCAACATGAGATGGAGATGGGAGAAGCTTAAACACATCTAACTGAGCATTCTTGTCTGCTAACTTGAAAGGGAAGTCAAATTTCAGGGACACTTGTAGAAATTCAGCAGATTTAGTAACAGTAGGAGGCTTAAACTATCTTCTGACAGTTTGGCTGCATAGTATTTTTAAGTGCGAGGAGCATCTATGTGAGCTCAAGAAGCCCTGGGTGGGGGTGGGGAACAGAACTAGAATTTAATCACTACAGTGGTTCAGTGATGCTGGTGGGAATCCAATTAAGCTGATAGATGATCTGAAAACTCCATGTGAAGTTTTTGCCATTCAAAACAATGATCACATTATGTCTTCTTTAGTTCAAACCAATCAATCATTATCTGCTTAATGTTCATGTCTGATATATTAATAGTTTGAGGCATCTGATCACAAAGACCAGATAAAGAACAATTGGTGAAAACCTCACGGAAAGTAGGCATATTTAATTTGCAGCGCAGACATTGACTCTTCCTTTTAGTCTAAGCTAATTCATGTTTACCTCTCTGCAGGAGCTTTAACCATTAATACCAATGCCCTTAGGCATATTCTATGTGCACATTCTGAAACTCAGAAAGGTAAACTGACTTGGCCTTGCCACAAGTCCAGGGAGGTGGCTGTGGAAGCAGGACATTAATGGCACATTCACAGTGTCACGACTCTTACTAGCAATCTGCACATCACTGACTGGACAGAGGAAAAAATTAAAATGAGAAAGTCACATTCACCAAAGGAGAGCCATGAACTTCAGTGAATTATAATTCATTCACTTGCAGACATTCAGTTTTAGCCTTACGTTTCTGGAACACGCACAGACATCCTTAGATGAAAGGCACTGCATAACTGTTCTTATTATACAGTAGTACACAGCGCTGGTATGAGTTTAGGTCAGATGTACTTCACCAGATCAGCCAGCAGCAGCTTTTGTGGGAGATTACGTATCACTTTTGCCAAGCAGGAGCAGAAAGCCTGCTTAGAACAAACCAGGGCTAAGTCAAGTACAAACCTTTCCTCCCACTAATTATACGTTTTTTACTTTTTTTGGCCCTGTGTTAAATATCTTGCTTTCAAAGTGATAATATGTGATTGGGTGAGAGCACTTCATAGCTAACAACATGCTCATATAGGTGATTTCTTTTGAGAGTCTCAGTGTCTGAGAGCAGCTAGGTACGCATCACCATTGCCCTTTTTCTGTATAACTATGGTTGACTCTTATAAATACATGTCAGGAAAATGAAGCGACTTCTTCCTTCGCTGAGGTTTGGCCCAAGGCAGAGGTAATACTGATGCCATCCTTCCAGGGCATGCTGGGGCACCATGCTGAGTGGGAGGTTGGCAGTCCTGAGTGGATTACGTGCAGAATTTCAGGTTTTTCTGGTTCCGAGTGTCAAGAAGTTAGATCCCTGCCTTTGGTTTTATCACTACGAGTTATGAGATTCTATGGGAAAGTTTGCTTCACTGTCCTGGGCCTTCCCTGTCTTACCTCATGTAAGTGACTGTGCACTCGGACAAAGCGAGAAAGGCACCAGGCACAACTCCCCGGGCCGCTGTGTATGATTTGCAGGCTGCTTGCTACACAGCTCCAGGGACCATTTGCACCAAAGACATTCTAGACATTTGTGTTTAGTGTGGGATTGTCACAACAAAGTAGACCGAAGTGATGGGGAAAGAGTTCTTTTTTCTAACTTATACAACAGTTTCATCAGGGTGAATGTGTGGAAAAATGGTAAGAAGTCAAGCAAACAGAAAGGTGAATAGATTTCTGAATTTTATGGTCAGCTCACTTAGAAGGTAATCCTTGAAGATATAAACCAGCTTCTGTTTTTGTAAAAAAGGTAACAAATTCGTCCAGATAGAATATGCTGCATCAGGCAACCCTATAAATACCTAATATTTAAGTGTCAGGCCTAACCTTCAAAATAATTAGAATTAAATAGAAAATAAGTCTATTTAGTTGTATGTATTAAGTAGTTTGGGGAGTGTGAAATTCTTTCCTGCCTGAGTTTTATAGATTACTGAAGAGACTTGTAACACATTTGACAGGTCGAGTTGGCTTAAAAGTCTTTCCAGTGTTTACCCATCTATAATTTCATTAAGAAAGACTTTTCTTATATGCAGTGCTCCTGAAAATTATATCACAATGAGAAATGTATCCATTCATAAAAGAGCAATGGTTTAAAACATTTTAGTTAGCTTGGATAGGATTGATGGAACTGATGTTTAGCTAATAGGAGTGTGCAGCAAAACTTAAAGTTACAAATCACTGTTGGGTGAGTGGCACATGCCTGTGATTCTAGAATGCAGCCTGGAGTCCTAGGCTGAGGCAGGTGGATTGTGTGCTCAAACTCAGCCTGGGCTAAATAGTGAGTTCAAGGTCAGCCTTACACTGAAACTTACCAAGAGTGAGAGTATCAACAATAGATGATATGAAAGAAGGTTTTCATATTTAAAGCAACAATTAAAAATAAGAGAAAAGCAGCTATGTTTCTCAAAAATTCTATTGAATGTCTATAGTATATATCCAAAAGTTTATTGTAGCATGTATAATGAATTGCAGGTATTTTTCAAATGGCTGCAGTGTCTCTCCTTTTTCATAACCACATCTACCAAAAAGATTGATCTCTGGCTTGGTTATTTCTTCCCTTGTTGCTTAGCTTCCACGTTTAATGAAATATCTTGTTGATTTCGTGCAGCCCAGATCTTCTACATTCTCTTTTCCTTCTCAGCCTTGGCGCTCTGCTAACACTGCTGACCAGCTTCTCTGCCTGGCTCTTTCCACTCCGCATTCATTGCACTCCTTCAGGTATCTTTCCAACTCGCGTATTTCTCCTATTTCCTTACACTTTTCTTGATTCTTCTAATTCTCCATATTGTATTCTAGCAGCACCCCCGCTGTTTTCATGCATTCTTCTCAAGCATCTTTATCTTTGTTGGTATTTTCCAGGGTTCTTTTGTGAACTCCTTCCCCATCTCTCTGTTGCTGGTCAGGTCACGCATTGCATCCTCTGAGGACCTAGCAATCCATTTACCTTCTGTCCTCTCTCTCTCTCTTTCAGCACCTCCACTTGATACTTTTTTCATTCTGCAGATGCAGAACTTTGAACTTGTTGCTTTAGCAGCTTCTTCACCAATATCCCTGTCTTTAGTTTCATCGTGATGTAGGGGAATGAAACTCCCAACCTACTAGATGTCCTGTGCAAGTTTATGTTCTCTAAAATTGAAGAATGAATTTTGGGAACAACAGAGGTTAAGAGCAGGATATATTTACTGAGAGAGAGAAAGCTTCTGTCTAGGAGAGAGACAGAAGGGGTCCCAAGTGGACTGCCAAATTACTTGTCTTTTCTAGGGATTTGACAGAGCAAAACCACAAGGTGAGACGGGTCCAAGATTGGGAAAAAAGAGAACTTGTGAGGAGGGCATGAGGTGGGACAGAACTATGGTCAACCAATAAGATTAATTGCTCAGGAAAAATTGATTGAATTGGGGACAAATGGGAAAGTGAGTCACATAGCAAGTGGGCATGCTTAAAAAGCAGTGACTCTTCCTATAGGGGGTTGGGATGGTGACTCTTGGCTTCCTCAGGGTGATAGAAACCTATTTAGAATATCAGTCCCTAGGATGTGGGTATACTTGCTTGATCTTTTGTTTGAGGTCTGGCCTACAGCAGGAGGTGTCTGTCTCCTCCAAAGTTACAAGGTATCTGGCCTTCAAGGATCTAGCCCCATCTCACTACTTATAATACTTCTATCTAACTTAGTTCCCTGTAACAGTCTCATCAGCTGCTTTTATACAATAAGCTTCATTATCTTCATCTCATGTGATATCATTTGTAGTCCTTTCCAGCTATCTGTCACAACAAATTTAAACTTATCAAGAGACTCTCATCCTTGTTCTTCCTACCTGATACACTCAGTTTTCTACAGTATCATTATGCACCTTGGTTTACCCAGTATAATCTTGG
Organism: Cavia porcellus; assembly: GCF_034190915.1. Classification (NCBI taxonomy): domain Eukaryota; kingdom Metazoa; phylum Chordata; class Mammalia; order Rodentia; family Caviidae; genus Cavia; species Cavia porcellus. Next base: position 78,216,755 of record NW_026947490.1, read on the forward strand.
TTTATCGGTGCTGCTGCAAACAGTTGTTACCTATGCCCCCTCTTATGTTCTTCTGTGTGTGTGTGTGTGTGTGTGTGTGTGTGTGTGTGTTACTGGAGAAGGAATCTGGGGTGTCGTGCATGGCAGGCAAAGGCTGTAACTTCTCAGTAATCTTATTTGACTACTAAATTTTGAGGTCCTCTTATCTGGAACTCTGGCCATTCCTGTGCCTGCTACACCAATGAACTTTGCAATTTTTAGTTTTTGAGTTAGTGCCGTGCTTGTCCCTGTGAACCAGCATCATGCTTCCTGTGAAGGTCTTTGTTGCTTTAAATCCTGTTATGGATTTTATGTCACGCCTCTCATGTTTATTATCAAACTATGCTCAAGATCATATGTGGCAAAAGTACCTTTTCTTTTCTCATCACTAGATTTTCTCCAGAGACCTTTGATGCTTCTTTTATGCTGTAATTCATTAAGATCGAACTCCACACCTGTGAGGACCTGGAAGTCTTACTTTATGATCTTATCGATATGACCACGTAGCATCATGGCATGTGTTTCAAATTGAGGCTATGGAATTACCTGTTTCTGATCAAAACTGTTATTTTTGTGGTGTGTTATTTAATAGTAAATCATTAACTATAAAATCCTTAAAAATTAAAAATCATGAATAGAAATTATTTAAAAACAAAGCAAAAAATAAGATTTAGATCTCCCACCTCCATTTTTGATGTCCAGATGTAAATATTCAGGAACAATTTTTGAGCTACATCTTAATAAATTTGTGATGTTACTGGTTGGCAACCACATAGTTTGAACTTTTTAGAAAAATCTTATTTCCTCTGGAAAAAGGCTCCAGTACTTTCTCCAGTTAAATAGTATTCCAGCTATAAAAGATAAGGAAACAAAACTGTACTTTTAGCATTTCTAAAAACAAAAGTGTGGAAACTTTCCTTCACATAAAAATGAGAATTTATCATTCGTTTTTGCAAATTGGTTACAAGACTCGACAAAGTCTGGGTTTGCTCTAGTTTGCCTCTTGGATTCTTGTATTTAAAAATACCAAGATTGCCAAGTATTCATCAGGTTATAAAGTATTTTAGAAAATTCAGGACAAATGTTAGTTGGTGTTAAAGAGGGACAGATGATTGAAAGGAGTAATTTTTCTTTTCTTACTCCTAGAGAATTTCTGCAGGGTCTTACCAGAGTGCCTACAAGAAAATAGCTCAGAACCGAACACAGAGAACTAATTTTCTTTTTCTCTTTCAATAATCAGCAGTTGGTCAAAAAAAAAAAAATAAGGAAACATTCTTGTGAATAAATGGAGTTCCAAAAGAAGGCTTAAGTCCTTAAAATTAATAACTAATGTACTAAAAACTGTACAACTATTTGCAAGGCTCACAAGAAGGGAAATAGTTGCAAATTTTTTTGAAGAAAGGAACAATAAAATAAAATCACATTACATGCCACGTTTTCAGTTGTTAGCCCAGCAGCTCATTTGAAAATAAAGCTGTCATTTTATGAAGATGAGACTACTGATTAGCCATCAATCTGGGCTCTTCAGGCAGTTTCTGGAAGTAATAATGAATTTACTTTGTCAACTCAGACTTTGCAACTCCATTCCCTGGCAACAATGGACATTTGTTTAAGAGAAGTATTTTTTTTTTCAGGCTGAGAGGGTGGAGTCCACAGTATATCAGAATTATCTAGGAAAATATTAGAAATCTTTATATCTGAGCATAAATTCAGCACTATATCTGAAATTTTGGGTAAGGCATCGAGACATCAGCTTTATTGCTTTTAAATCTATATGAGTTGTATGTGTCTGTGATTTTGTTTTCCTGTAATTTCTTAAGAAAAGTTTTATCAAGATAAAATTTCCATATAATAGATTTTCACATATGTACCTTTGTAATTATACTGAGCAAGGCAAACTTTCATGTGTTTACTTCTTAACCACACATATTCACTGATGGAGTATCCAACATGTATTTTTGTTTTATTTTGTTTTGTAGCTGGAATCAAACACAGGACCTTGTGCTTGCCTGGCAGGGAGGTGCTTGTGTCACTGAGCTCTATTCCCAGCCCCAACATGTTTTAAAAATTGGACCATCTGTCTTCCTTCTATTGTATGCTAAGAATTTTTAAATACAATTGCAAAGAAAGTCCACTCTCACATATATGTGCCTTGAATTTTTTTTTTTTACTGATTCTGTGGCTTGTCTTTTCATTTTCTTACTGTTATCTTTTTAAGAGGAAAATTTAAATTTTGATGGAGTTCAATTTATTGACATTTCTTTCTAGTTTGTGCATTTAGTAAACTCAAGCCATTGTAATTTTGTTCCATTTTCTAAAATAGAAATTGTGGAGTTGACTAGTATTTAGATCTGTGGTCCAGTTTGAATCGTGGGAAAAGTCAAAGTTTATTTGTAATTTTTTGTTACATGGATGTCTAACTATCACAGAAAACTTTGCTGAAACCAAAAACATTCTTGCTCACTGAATTATGCTGGAAATTTTGTTGCAAAACTAATGATTATATGCATAAGGAAAGTTTTTTGGAATTTAATTTATTGCATTGATTTATTTACCTATTATACCAAGGCTGTATTGTCTTCAATATTGTAGCTGTGTAAGTTTTGGAATCTGGCTCATTTTTAGCCCTAATTTAAAAAAAAATGTATCCTTTGGGACTTTTCAATTTCTATATAGATTTTAGTGTCAGTTTATCAAATTTTACCAAAAAGCCCCCCAAATACAGATTTTTGACTGGCATCATGTTGAATATTTAGTTCATATTAGAAAAGCAGATATCTATCAAGTCTTCCAATCTATCTATGTGGATGAGAAGCAACTTTTTTAGGATTTATTTAAATTCTTTAGTAGTGTTTTTTCATTTTCTGTGTCGAGATCTTATGGTTATCAAATTTGTTCTGTTATGAGAACTGTAGATGAGCTACTTTTTTTTTCACTTTTTGGAGACAGGTCTTACTGTGTAGCTCAGGCTGTCCTCCAACTTGAGCTGATCTCCTGCTTGAGCCTCCCCAGTGCTGAGATTGTAGGCATGTGCTGGCTTGGAAGCACAGTTGAATTTGACATGGTTTCTTTGAACCTAGACCAGGAGAGATTTAGAGAGCTCCACCCAGCACACAAATAGGGTGCATTATAAGTCCAATGCAGGGGTAAAGTAGAGCCATCACCTGAGTAGCTACTGCTGGATGTTTGTCTCATGGGGTTAGGAAGGAATTAACTGGATACACGTGATAAGATGAAATACAGCTATTTCTTACCAAAAAAAATAAAAACCACAAAAAGTTTTAAAGGCATTATTTTAGGGATTTCAATCATGACACAGAATTTATATTATTTATGATGGTCAACCCAGAGTTAAACACAAGAAAGTGCAGGAAATCTGTCCACAGCTCTAAAGAAAGAATGTTCAGCCAAGGGCCTGGATCCCACAGCAATTTCCCAGAGCCCAGATGAAGACCCAGAGATCATGACAATGCCTCTCACGAGTCCAGCTAGAGGTCTAGAGCCCACAAGAAGGATTCACACCAGTCTCTTTTACGGATCCGTGCTGGGAAGGCCCAAAAGACAGCGGTGGAAACTAGAAAGTCTGTGCCAGCAGGGTGAAGGAGCTGTGCAGGTAGGAGGAGGGTTCTACACTGGAACTGAGAAGTCACACTCAAAACAAGGGCCAGGGCTGCCCTGAAAAGTACCACAAGCATCCTCAGTGACACGGAGACCCTGAGATCCTCCAATGATAAGAACAGTGGAGTACATGCCAGAAAGCCAGTGTGATAACCTTCTCCTGGAGATTAAACGGCATACATCTTCCCCTCCGGAGCCAGGAAGCGATGCTTGATGTAAGGACCAGAGGTCCCCCAAAGTGAAACACAGCCGCTCTCACCAACAAGGTCTCAAGCTCCTCGGATGATAACGGCCAAACTCATACTGGTAAAGCTAGCCATGACTCTTCCAGGAGAACCAACATCTCGAAACAGCAACATGCAGAAGAAGTTACAACACCTACCTCTTCTCCACGTCTCTATTTATGCCGGCAACTTTCCTCAGGTGGACCAGCTATGCTCAGCACCATGCTGATGTAATTCAGTTGCTGTTAAGTTGACCACCAGTTTTTAATCCATAACATTGAGGATTGTTTTTAAGATCTTCAATGTGCCTCAGGATTGACGACCACTAATTTAGATTACTAAAACAGAAGTCTTTGGAAAAGTCAGATTTTGAATAAGCAGTGTATGCTTACATATTTCTTAAGACTCCAGAAACAACATTTTCAACATATTCAAAGAATGAAACCATCATGACTATTGTGCACCCTCTATTGCTAGCCCCGGAGGATGAAAAGATAGGAAACTCCCACTCCTGCTGTAGTGTGATTTTAAATGTCATAGAAAAGATAAGCAAACAAGTTTAAAATGTGACCCACTTAAAAGATAAACAGGACCGGAAAAATCATGTGAGCTTCCTCCTGGGTGGAACAGAGGTCTTGAAATACTCCAAACCTTAGAAATTCTACTGGAAAAATTAGATACGATCATTCTTGGGTATATATGGAGGATTGGTTTCAATATCCTTTATCCTTAGAAGCTCAGGTCTCTTGTATAAGTGACATAATATTTCCAAATAATTTATGCAGTCCTCCTATACACTGTACTTTAATCATCTTAGGTTACTTATAATACTAATAAATAAATGCGACAGTTGTGAAACAGTATTATTTAGGCCATAACCACAAGGAAAACAGTACATACCCAATACATATGTAAATTTTGTTATTTGAATATTTTCAAACTGAGTTTGATTGGATTTATAGATGTGGGACCCACAGATAAAAGAGGGCCATCAGCATCTACCTTATTAAAATGCTTGTTCTACTTTGGAATAAAGCTCTGATTAGCAACCTTCCCCTTCAATACCCCATCATCATCAAAATGACATTCGAATATATTTTGCAAAAGGGGTAGACATGACTTTTTTACTTTTGTATTGTCAGAGGCCTAGAAATGAGTTATTTTTTAGTCAAGAGAATGGAGATGTTTTTTGGGGGAAATTTGTTGGTTGGTGTGAAAATTATAATCATACTGTGGTTTAGAACCAAATGCATGAATTAAATTATTCATACTGACCCCTAGGTCTCAGGGAAACAATGTTAAATGCAATTAAAAATTTAATATTTCTTCCATACCATCCCAGTGAAAAGATATAAAATTTTCTTGTCTTTTTCCCCTTGGATTATTTTCCCCTCTGCAAACCAAAAGTATTTGCTTTAAACTAAATAGCTAAATCTTAGTAAATACCTAAATCAAACCCTTGATATTTCAGCTAGGATTTTTAAAGAGTAATGTAATTCCAGAAGTTTTGTCTTGCATGGGGGAATTTAGAGTCCAAGGAGGAAGAGGGATTGCATCGTTATAAGCAGATTGCAATGTGGTTATTATAAAATATGTCCTCAAATTCTTTGACGTCCGTTGCACGGAGACATTTGCAATCAGGGCAAATCGTAGTAAGTAGTTTGCTACCAAAGACATGTGAGCATCACACTGGTGACTTCCAAGAATAATTTGGAAAAGACCAGGTGACCTTTTCTAGATTTTCTTGGATGATACTGGCAGCTTCCAAGAATAATTAAAAAAGACCAGGAAACTTTTTCTAGATTTTCTTGGACTCTTTGGGAAGAAGCATTTACACATGAAACCTCCGGGCTGGAAGGGCCCCGTGTGAGTGTTCCTGTCTGGCCCAGTTGAACTCCCACCAGATTCCATGTCAGCCTGAATGGAGACTGCGTGGAACAGGAAGTCTCATGGAAATTTCTGTACTCAATGCTAACTGCAACCCACATCTCACCAGGACCTCCTGAGGGCCCTCGTGTAAGCAAGTCCCAGCCATTCACTTCCTCTACTGTGGATCCACCACATACTACACAAAACAAAATAGTCATCAAAAGAGACGAAGTTTTAAGCAACAGTTTGTAATGTCAGAGGTGTAACAAGAAGAGAATAAGAAAACTTGGAAACTATTTGTGAAACAATCTGTAAGGCTGGAGGTCCTCACCAGCTAGGCTCACCTACAGTCTGCAAAAATTGATTTATTTGTGTCTTCTAGGTTTTAAGTGCATTTATCTAAAAGCAGTCACTTTGATTAATTGTCTTATTAGTGGGGAGGATTTGGAGATTAAATACACGCAGAAGCTGTTGCCAAGGAGGAAACGTATTGCAACGGACATGAGGAGATGCAGGGTCAGTTTTTCAGGCTCCAGCTACCTTTTTCCACTGAGCTAAGATTGCAGAGATTTTTGACAGTAGTCATTAGAAAAAGAACGCAATACATTCATTTTGAAAACTTGATTTTATAGAGAGAAAAAACATAAAGGGTCAGTTTAGAGTATGAAGGCAAGTTGCAATTGATTTAGGGTTTCTTAGTGGAGACTTTTATATTCAAATGGGAAAACAGTTGGCATTGCTGGTTGTAAGAAAATGAGGTTATGTTGAGAAAGGGGTTTATGAGGGCAGATTGCATTACTGAAAGTGAGGTGGTCTAAGTCACTGTGTATACATGTCAAATAAATCTTTTATTCTCAGGGACTGTGTCCTCCAGTCAAGGCAAGATATGTGCCATATCCAAAACCAAAAAATTTGTGGGGCATGCAAATGTCTCTAATGACTGAGTAACTACAGCTACTACAGTCTAAGAATTTAGAAAATGTTCTATGTTATGATTTATATTTAGACATATTCTCCAAAGTCACATATGCTTATAGATGGGCTTTGGGGGATGTAAGTGGATTGATTATTGGTGTATGACACAGGATTAGCCCACTGATTGGTTTATAGTTGGATGTGATGTTGGGCAGTGAATATATATTGATAGATAGATAGATAGATAGATAGATAGATAGATATCCCTTTTCTCTTAATGCTCCTCTGTGATGCTGTTCTGCCCTGCTATGGAACCAGCTGACTATGGACTGAAACCTCCACAAATAATTGCTAAAACAAATCTTTCCTGCTTTAACTTGTGGCTGTCAGGTGTTTTGTCTCACCAATGAAAAAGTAACTAAGATAGGCTTTGATACCAGGAGTGGGGTCATTCATGTGATATTTCCTGGACATTTGTTTCAGAAATGTTTGGAAAGAGTTTGGAAAGTTTTGGAGATGTCAACTTAGGAAAGAGATCTAGAATGTCATAAACTGAACTTGATGGAGGTTTCGGATCAGAGCTCAGAAAACAAGAATGCTATCAGAAATGCAGCTGGTAACAGCCAGGCTCGTGAGATTTTAATTGGGAAAAAGGAGTGCACTGGCAGTTGGACTTTGGGCTGTGTGTGTTATGTTCTGGCTAGGAATCTGTCTGCAATTTGCTCTTATGCAGAAACCTTGCAGGATACAGAGATTAATGAGAGTAAGCCTGAAGAAGAAATTTAAAGGCAGTCTAATGTTGAAGTGATAGCAAGGACATTATAGAATTCTTTAGTTAACACTCCTCTTGATAATCAGGAATGAATAGCCCAGAAGAATAATTTTTAAAGCCTTGCATTTGACCAGAAAGAAGGCTGCAGTAAAGTTTCAGCCTGCAAATATGGAGTGGAGAACTTGGTTGCTGAAAAGATTAGCATTAAAAACCAAGCACTTTTCCTCATTCAACTTGTGAGTGTTGGGTATTTATCTCAGCAACAAGAAAGTAACTAAGAAGACACTCTAACTTCTTGAATCATATGGATTTATGCTTTTATTCACCTTCTTTTATCTTTTATTATAATTAAAATAGATAAGAACTATACTAAAAGTGGAAGGGTCTACCTATGTATTGTGGCACATACCTACAATCCTAGTATTCTGGGAGGCTGAGGCAGGAGGACTGCAAAGTTCTGCCTGGGTAATTTAGTGACTTAGTGAGACTCAGTCTACAAATAACCCAATAAAAATCAAAAGGGTTGTGGAGTGTGAAACTCAGTGTGAGGGCCTTTGGTGCAGTCTCCAGAACCTGAAAAAATTAAATAAAAGAATCTGGGAAAGAGGAATAATGATGATATGAGAGGGAAGCTCAATCAGTTATCTGAAAAATGGAAAACTATAAGTGGGAAAAGACATCAAGTTAGGTGATAATTAAAATTTGTAAGTGTTCTGAAAAGAATTAGGTATCCCAGATTGTATATTTATTTATTTTTATTGCATTTCAGTATCAGTGTCTCCTACTTGAATCAGAATGCTAGCAGTTCTATAAGTAATGTATGGAATAGGCAGGACCTCAGAAGGCTGAATCAGGAAACACAGTCATTTTCCCCACCACCTGCCTGCTTTCTCTTCCAAGGATCTAGAGGTACCTTTGCTTTTTGTACCTATTTTTAGGTATGAGAACAATCTTTTCCAGCTATTAAAATTTAAAAATTAACCTGCCACCGAATTCAAAGGCTATTATTGTGTTGTATTATATGAGGCCCTTCTCTCTGGCTAAGCTCTGCTCCAGGCACAGGGGCTCAGAACCCATTCCCCACCCCACCATGGTAGCCTGGGCTGCTGTGAGCTGGCTGCCAGCACCCTCTCTGTGGCAGAAGCTCTCTGTCCGGCCAGCCCATCGGTGGGCTCTGGAAATGTTCACATTGTGTTCCCTCACCAGGTGAGGTTTCTTCCTGCTCACCTCTCTGGGCCTTTTCCCCCTCTTGCTATAGAGCCCTGTTCCTGATGTCCTCCAAGCGGGAAGCTGTCCCTAGTGACACTCTTTCTGGACAGCTCCTGTGAAGCCACCTTCTACTCTAGTTTTAGGGCTGTCATGGAAGCCATCTGTGTCTATCCTTACAATATGTGTAGCTTTAAACTCTTGGGGACAGGGGTATGCATCAGGTGCTCTAGAGACGCCTTGAAGATCACAAGGCTCCTGGGAGTGCTGGTGGGGGAAGTATTCAGCTGGTGACTGAGGTACCATGGTCTTCTTACGGAAAACAGCAACAGTCAAGTTCTCCTTGGGGCCCTGGTGAAAGGGGTGTGTGTGCGTGTGTGAGTGCGTGTGTGTGTGTGTGTGTGTGTGTGTGTGTGTGTGTGTGTGTGTATTTAAACACTCCATGAGGAGAAGGAGAGACGCTTCATGAGATGCAAATTGCAGTGAGAGCAATGTGCTCTCACTGCTTCCAAGGGCCTTCAAGGAAAGTGAACTTCAGGAGAAGCTGTCTGCATTGGCAAATGGACTTAACAGTTGAAGGACCAGTTCGGTGGCTTGTTAGCAAGTCCTATAGGGAGGTGCCCAGAACATTTATTTACAGTGGGGAAGGGCATAAAATTCAACTTTCATTTTTAGATCGGAAGCTTTAAGCATCCTTTTTTTTTCTTTCTTCTTCTTTTTTTTCTTTCTTTTTATCGGTACCGGGGATCGAACTCACAACCGCCTGCTTACAAGGCAGGTGCTTATGCCGCTGAGCTAAATCCCCAGCCCCTGGGCATCCTTTTGAGAGACCATGAAAAGCTGTATTCTATAGCTTACTGCATTTGGACTTGGACACGGTTAAGTACCAAGAGACAATGAGCAATATTGTTGGAAGCCTTCAGTGTCTCAAATTCCAGCTGTGAAATTATTTTTGTATTAATTCCAGCTTATAATAATCTGTCCTTGGGCCTAGGGAGGTAGCTCACCGGTGGAGTCCTTGCCTACAGTGTTGGAGGCCCTGGGCTCAATCCCCAGTACTGCACAGAGCAGCAATTATGTACGGACTCCTGAGTATTTGAACTTAGTGACACTTATTCCAGCTTTTACCACAGAAAAAGGACTTTTCCTTTCCTTACCTAATTCCTTTCCTTCCTCCTTTCCTCTCTCTCTCTCTCCTCCCTCCCTCCTTCTCTCTTAGCTTCCTCTTTGTTTTTTCTTCTGTCTTTTTCCTTTTCTGCCCTCTCCCCTGATGTATTGCATTTCTATTCTCTCTCTCTGGCTCTCTTTCTCTCTCTCTCTCTGTCTCTCTCTCTCTCTGTCTCTCACTCTCTTTCTCTCTCTCTGTCTCTCGCTCTCTTTCTCTCTCTCTGTCTCTCATTCTCTTTCTCTCTCTCTGTACCAGGGATTGAACTCACAACCTTGCACTTGCCAGGCAAGCGCTTAGCCACTGAGCTAAATCCCCAGCCTCCATTCTCTCTTTACCCTTATTTTCTTTCAATAGCAACTAAGAGATAATACATATAAGTAACTAAAAAATAAGTGAAAACATGAGAAATTTATATAAGGAGCTAAGAAGAAAAATAATATAAAAATCTTCTATAAAGTTCTGAGAACTAGGACCAAAGACGGAGAATTAGGTTCTAATTGCAATCCTAGCAGCCAGAAAGAAAAAATTAAAAGCTACTTGGCGACTTATACAAATTACAGAATTTGTGACATTTCTTTAAATAAAAAAGACTAATTGGTGGGAAAATTTAACTACCGCTGGTAATATGGACAGACGGGTTTCTCTGAAGGATGAGGGATTTTGAACAAATCCAACAGCCACCTCTTTATCAACATAAGAATGAGGCTGTTTCCCAGAGCAATCTGTGGTGTAAGTGGACAGTTCTGTTAATGTGTATTTAAACAGCAATACTAGGATGAATCCTGGTCTCTACTCTGCTTCTTCTTATCTGTGAAATAACAACAAAAACCTTTCCATATAGAAAAGAAAGTGATTTGAAAATCTCAGCAGTGGAAGTGCGGGGAAACAGGTTTGGCATCCGAGCTTGAGTACGCGCAGACATCTTGCATTAAATGTACTTTAAGAGTCACATCCCACTGAGAGAGGAAGCGAATGCAGTCCATAAAATTAACTGGCTTCCAGAGAAAATAAATAGCGTTTGTATATTCTCGGTGTAGTCTTTGGTCGGCACCACAACACCAGGACAGTAAACAGCTCCCTGTGGGCAGCTAGGCCCTGAGGAGCTGCGGGAAGACCCGTCTGTCTGTCCTACAGGGTTCCTCTTGCTTATGTGTAATTCTACACCAGGAAACGATAGGAAACATAAAACTGCTTTTACCCTACATATCAGCCCACAAAGTACACTCTTAATTTAATGGCATCTAGAAAGTTTTCCAAGAAAATCTGTGTTTTTTATGGCAGCTGCTGTGCAAGAGTCCTGAAAATGTTTTAGGTGCTTCACAATATCGTTAGAATGCGTCGAGTCCCAGAACCCCTCCCAAGCAGCTTAATCTTTCATTTCATTAGAGTGTCTGTCTTTGATATTTTGTTATGCTTCTTGTACTTTTGGTTGGAGAAAAGATTCTGCCTCTTAGATGCTATTTTTCAAAAAATCTGTTGCAAAACCTCCAGGATTTCCCTTCCTTCTGTCTCTCATGCCTCCATATTTCTATAAAATTCAATAGAAATGCTCATGTAGTTAGATACTGTGATATCACCTGTTAAAATGTTTCTGAGCACCCTCAGTTCAGGTATTCATCTCCCCGAGAGTGACAATGAGCAGTCTGCGTATGGCCTTGGGTGTCTGGGTCATACCTGGAAGAAGACGTCTCTTAGATGTCATTCAGAGTCAGTTTCTACTTGGTGCTTCATTAAACTGAGATACTCTGTGGCTTAGTGTCTTACAGTAATTTGACTCAGGTTTCTTGTCCATGTTTGGTTATATGGCTAAATACCAGGTAAAAACACAAGGTGGACACTGGGACTAGCCCAGCTACAAATTTTGGGAAATCAGCACAAAGTCAGACCACAAGATGAGTCATTGGAAGACTATTATGAACTCCAAGTCTGCAGCTGGAAAGCATGGAAACACCTGCAGGTCCCTTCTGAGGTTCAGACTCCATGCAACTGTGCCATTCACCAAGCTGTCCCTGACCAAGGGACAGCTTGAGTAGCTTTTATGTAGCTTACGACTTCAGCAAGATTCCACGTGCCTCAACTGAGGGATGCACCAACCAACAGCTCTCTGATGTCATGCCAAGGTCTATTCAGGATTACTTGGTATCTGGATTGAAAAATAAAATATGACCCCTTAGTACGTGTGCAACCTAAAAATTTTAAAAATGTGAAAGGCATCAGACATTTTCGTATTGTGTATAAGTAAAACCAAGTATGTGCTAGTGCTTGCTGTTTGTGCAATTTCAACTTTTTAGTTCTTTAGAGGATCCTTATTTTTTTTGGGGGGGGTGGTCTTTTTTGAGACAGGGTCTCGCTATGCAGTTCAGGCTGGCTTTGAGCTCACTTTGTAGCCTAGGCTGGTCTCGAACTCGCAACGATCCTCCTGCCTCAGCCTCCTGAGTGCTGGGATTACAGGCATGAGCCAGCATGCCCGGCTTAGAGAATCCTTATTTAAGAGTGGACTTTGGGCCCCTCTGATTTCTGAGAAAGTAATACCAGGTAGAATGGCTGAGTCCTAGGATAAGGTAAAATAATAGACTTGATGGCCAGAGGCAGAAGGAGCAAACTTCTTTTTCTTTCTCTATTAACAAAGCTAAATGGACCATTAGAGTGTGAAGAAAAATGAACCCAGGTTCAATCTGGAAGATGCAGTTAGAATTGAGTCATTTCAATTTATGTAACAGAGATTTGCTTTATTCATCTCCTTGAAATTTACTAGATTTTGCTAGCACATAAGTACTCGTGTCTGTGTGTTTCCTGTCTCTTCCCTTCTTAGGGATCAAAGAAAGGGTCTGTTTCACGTTAGGGTTCATGAGGTGCAAAACAGAAAGGACAGGAAGACGGAAAACACTGACTGGTCAGCAGAAATCGGGGAGAAGCGGGAGGCTCTGCAGCCCAGCTCCCTGCGCATTCTCGTTGGCTCTTTTCTCTTGGGAAGCTGACACCTTCTCTGGGCTTCGGTTTCCTCTGATGGCAACAAGAATCCTCATACAGTGGCTCGTCTGTAAACTCCCAGGACGGCCCCTGAGTCAGAGCAGACCACAGGGCAGTGTCTGCTGTTATTACTCATCTACAGGTTTTGACAACCTAAGTTCCCTGGAACGGTGTAGAACTCTCTGGAAGGACGCTGAGCCATGGTGGTCATCAGTCTGATCTGGATTGTGAGGCTGGGATGACTGCAGTGGACGTCACTGTTATTATCGGGTGGACTCTGTGTCACTTTGTCCTTGGGTCTCTGAGTCCATCATGCTTCCACATGACTAGTTATTTTTTCTTTCTTTTTCGGTGTTGGGTGTTACCCTTCCATGGCTGTTTGGATGAGACCATTTGGATAAGACTGTTTTGATATAGACTGGAGCACGTCATTTAAAAAATGCACTGATGTCAAGGGATTCTTTTTTTTTTTTTTTAATATCTGTCATTCATCCCATAACCCTTGATCTCTGATCTTTCACGTCTTCATCTCTCCTTCAGTGATACAAAATATCTTGTTTGGGTGTCCACAGCTAAACGACACAGTGTAAATTTGTGTTCCTACCCACTTCATTTTTTTCTGTATGACTTTACAGTGTTTTCCTTAACTTGTTTGTCGTTCTCTGGCCTTTTACCTAGAGGTTCTGTCTGAAACACCTGGTCCCAGCATCTTGCTCAGGGAGACTTTTGTGTATCAATGTCTTGTGCATACTGCGTTGAGGTCGTGATCAGCGGTTCCACTGAGCAGGTCGTAAGGGCACTTGTGCAGGAACAGGCCTCGGGGCCAAAAGGGAAATATCAGAAATAACAATGCAACAGCCACCTTTTCCCTCATGCAAGAAAGAATTTATAGGCAGTTAACAGACTCCAAATGCAGTCGCCCCAACACTGTTTATGAATTACTCTGATAAATCACTTCAAAACTTTAAATAACTATAATAGTACAAAGGATAATAATAATAGCTAATATTTTCTAGGCATTCATAAAGCAGGTTCCAGGTATTTTATATTAGCTAACTCATAAATTGTCACAGGAATTTTGTGAAGTAGTTTTTTTTTTTTTTTTTTTATTCCTACACATGCCTAAATTCCTGACAGCTGGGTTCCAAGCTGTGCAGCTAGTGGTCCCTCTCAGCTCTCAGGGGTAAGGACAACCCTGCTAAATGACGCAGGGGTACTGTACTCTGTGCAGTGACCTGAAAACTGGCGTGCATGGGAATCAAGACATGACACGAGCTGGTAGAAGACAGATGCCTGGGACTCACCTGCAGAGATTCAGCTTCCGCGGGGCTGGGTAGCATCTGTGAACTTACATTTCAACCAATTTACCACCTGACACTGAAGCCACATTGGACTGAGTCCAACACAGGGAGGCTTTGATGTCGTCCAGGACCGGGGAACACTGAAGGTAGCGACTGTGGAGAGAGGATCACCTCTCAATAAATATGCCAACCTCAAGCCCGGCGTGCACCCAGATATATTCCTTATTACTCTGTAGTCCTGAGAAAAGCAGCTTTGATGTCTCTGCTTGATCTAGAAGTGATATTTATTTGTGCCATGCTAATACTGCTTTTTAAGCAAGCAGAACTTGTTTTAGAGTTTAGCATTCATGGGGAAATTGAGTAAAAATACTGAATTCCCACGTTCCCTCTTCCCTGCACACGCTTGGCCTCGTATTCGGTCATCTCCCCTGCCAGAGTGGTGTGTGTTTTATAATGTGTGAGCCCACATTGACACAGTTATTACCCAGAACCCATCATTTACAATAGGGCCACTCTTGATTGGCATTGTGCATTTCGTGGGTCTAAATAAATGTAAAATATAAAATCCCACTTAAAAATAAATTAGTTATTATGAAGTGGTTCGAGCTGCATATTTGCCTTTGCTTTTATGGAACATTTAGTTTTCCTCAGAGGAAAAATAACACTCATTTTGTGAAAGCATCCATCTACTTCTTTTTCTTTCTCTCTCCCTCCCCATCATATAAATATCACATTTTAAGTTAATGAAGCGGTAGTAAAAAGATCTCATTGACTAACTTAAATTTTTTACAAAAAGGAAATTCTCCATAAAAGATGCTTTGTGTCAGATTTCAGTGATAAATCAGCCATGGATTAAGTGGGTTAGTGTAGGAAGAAAAAGAAGATCCATTTGTGTTTCCTCTGGGTGAACGGTCTGTGATGTCAGTGGTCCTGACAGTACCAGTGTGACACTGCCACCACAGGAATGGGTGGTGACAGCTGTCCTGCCACACCGAGGGGACACTGATGGACACACAGGGCAGAAGCCTGAGGGGCTCTTGTTCTCATGAGACCCCCTCCTTGTTGGTAGGGGGACGTCCTGTAAGCAGTTTCCCTGATATGCACAGGCAGGATTTGAAAGGCAGCGCATCACAGAGGAGAGAGCTACCAGCCTTTGGATTCAATCAGGCCTGTATTCGAATTCCGACCCCCAAACCTGAGCTGGTAGAACACAGATTCCTGGGACTTATCCCCAGAGTTTCTGCTTCGGTGTCTTTGTCTTCTCAGAGAGCATTAAATGGTAGAGAAGGTTGACAAACTCTATCTTTCCAAGTTATGTGAAGCTTAGCAAAGGGTTTAAAAAATCTTGGCGACTACTACATCATTACTGAAAAAAAAAAAAAACCCACTTCATTAAAGGAACCACCTCATTTTCCATAAAGATAACTATGTATTCATTACTGAGCACGTATGTACATTTTCCAGGGCAAGCATTGCAGAAGGCCAATAGCCACTTGTGTGTGTGTGTGTGTGTGTGTGTGCGCGCGCGCGCGCACACGTGTGTGTTTTGGAACTGGGGATTGAACTCACAACCTCGCGCTTGCCAGGCAGGCACTTATACCGCTAGGCTAAACCCCCAGTCCTCACAGCTAGTTTTTGTTATTAATTTCTTCATAATTATTTCACTAGGTAAGGTGTCAACATGAAACAGTTTAGATAGTTGTAAGAATGTAAGCATAATATGATATTTTACTTTTTATTTTTAGAAGTTTCATATACAGAGAGGCCAGGTACCATGGTATATGCCTGCTGTCCTACCTACTCAAGAGGCCGAGGCAGAAAGATCAGTCGAGACCAGCCTGTGCCACATAGCAAGATCCCATTTCAAAAGGAAAAATAAAGCAGGTAGATGAGGCTTATTTCTAAAGATTAACAGTGTTTTTTTTTTCCAGGAAAGGGGCTTTATATTTTCCTTTTTGTGCTTATGTCCTCTGCAGATTTTTAAATGGGTTCAGGTGATTGAGGGATAAGAAAGTAGCAATTTTTCTTTTAAAAAGAGACTAATTATCCCAGTGACCATCATCAGGAATGATTGGCTTATGCTTCTGACCTTGCAGTAGGCAGTGGGGCAGGAAGAGGAAGAAACGAAACCTTTCCTTAATAGTCTTTAGGAAAAGTGGAGATGGGAGACGTTTCTCATGTATTTTCTTGATAAATCTGGTCACAGAACCTAGGTGTTATTTTTTTTTTTTTTTTTTTTTGGTACTGGGAATCGAACTCACAACCTTATGCTTGCCAGGCAGGCACTTGTGCCACTGAGCTAAATGGATGTTATTTCATGAGTCAGATATGGTTGTTTTTGTTGTTCACAACAACTATCAGTGCAGATATCCCATGGTCTTATCAGTCTTTAAAAAGACAGAGAATAAAGCTTCAAATTTAGAAAGATCCTCAAAACAGTGATAAATGCTAATCATTATTAAACCAACGTAAATGAAATCCTCCTTTAGATAAAACCTTAGAAAATTTGAGCAAGTTCCACAGTGAATATTGCACATATTTGGTGTATTAGGATAAGAAGTTCTAAAACTCTTAGTCCACGTCTGCCTCGTACTGTGCTAACTACCCAGATTGACATGAGCATAGACAAGAATATCCCATCCCTGGGGTTGTGATAGTTAATGCCATTTGTCATACCTGGATGAACACGAGAAGTACAAAGTACATGGAAGACGAAATGGTGTTAAACGATTGTGCCTCTGTTACCAAATCCAGAACAAATGGGAGCTGGCACTTCGTATCAAGCGTTTTTGCTATCTCCCTGGATACCTCAAATGTCAATTGCTTTGGAATTACAAACAAACCAACCAATAAATCACTTGCATTTAGCAAGAGCATTTTCTTTGGCCAGACTCGTGGAATATTTCAGAATGTCGAAGTGCGTCAAGGGATTTAGATGCCACAGCAAGACCATGGATGCAGAAATTCTGTATTAGAGTGGTGTGTTTACCCATAGCTGAGATATTTCCACCTCTTGCATGGCAGCTGCTTGGCATTATATGAAGGTCTCCTGATTCGTGTGTTGTTGAGACCTGAGAAAGTCTGATTACAGGTTTTACTTCTTCTCAGTGTGAGACCCAATTATACTTCAAGGACTTTTATTAGAAAAACAAATATTTCTTTTTAAAAGTTGAATCAAATCATTATCATAGTTGTCAGACCTGAAGTGAAAAACATTATACAGGTATTTTTTTACAGAACAAAACAAAGTGTAATAAATACTGCTTACCCCAAATTACCTGTTTTTGAAGAACACTTTTTTGGGGAAAGACATGAATCTTAGCAACTTACAGTATTTTTTATAAGGATTTGATTAGTCAGTTTCATAAAAGGAAACTGTTACATTTAAGATATACTGATGGGGGGTAAAATGTAGTTTCATCTAAAATGGCCAGTAATGACCAGCTAAATCATCCCTGTTGGTCAAGTGAGGGCCGTGTGGTGGACACCCATGTCCTTGAAATCGGACATATTCAGCAGGGAGCAACGTTTCTAGCAGTGGATGCTGAGAAAGCTTGAGACCCGCCCAATGCAACCCACTGCAAAGAGGATACACAGAGACTGTTTTTCATGGGTACTTTACTGGTTAGCACCCTTTATTGAATATTTATTTATTTATTTATTTATTTTTTTTTTTATTTAAGAGGAAAAAGAGAAAAACACAAAACAAACCAAAGCGGTGTAAGGGTACACGTAATACAGAACTACAAAAAAACAAAACAAAACAAAAAAAACAAAACAAACAAACAAAAAAAAACATAACAGTAAGAAATCACCTGTTAGTATATTACATATTATCATCTTGAAAATAGTTCCTCAAATCACAGTATCAAAGAATACAAGGTGGACATTCAAACAGGTAGACTGCAAACAGCTGTGTTCAATGATCCAAAAACATTGATACAGTCAGCTATTTAACACCCCTAAACACACTTGCTGTTATATTCGTTAGAGCTCTTTTTCTTTCTTTTTTTTTCCCTCTCTTTTTTACAACAAAATTCACACACTTTGGATTTCATTACTCCTTAGTGCTTATTACTTTTTGGGGGGGGGGAAGAATACAGTCAAATATGGCAAAACAAAGCTGTCAGTCAATATCAAGGATAGACATAGCACATGATGTAGAACAGAGTACAAGTTTATCAACAATGGTTATCAACGTTGTCCCTTGATTCCTTAAAAAGAATTGTCTATGTCATTAGATATTATAAAGTTGGACAAAACAGTAGAGAACAAGACCAATAAAACTTAGGCATTGTAAACATTACAGGACTTCCAAAGAAGACAATAGTCAAACCAGAATGGGTATCTTAGTGAATCTTATTGTCTTCAAAGTAGTTGCCTATGTCTTCAAACTTGATACTACCATATAGAATGGAACAGAGTCTAATCAGTCAAAACAAGATCGTGGGAGTACTACAGGACTTCAAAACAAGTTAATAGGAAATCAAAAAGAGTTACTATTTATATATCCTAATTTTTTGAATTTTTTCTTTAATTAAGACAAACATAAGAAATGACTAAATAATTTTTTTAAAACAATAAGGGGGAGATTGAGATAAAGCAGGACATAACAATATAACAATAGAGGTCACAGCATGACTGTTTCAACAACCTAGTACTTCACCACCATATAACCTGACTTAATAGTAGTTACCATAGTGTCTTTTTCCTTGATATATTTGGATAAAACTTCATATACTCTAGCTTCAAATATTTTCAAATCAAGAAGCCCAGAATAAAGCCTTTAATTAATGAGTGAAAACTTTATAAGGCTCCAAGGCCACCTAATGGGGAATCATGATTACCACATATTTTTATATATTTGAATCATTACTTACATTAGGGAAACTATTCGGTATTCACACATGCGAGATTGATTTATTTCACTTATGAGTATGGTCTCAAGCTGTGCCCATTTATTGATAAATATCTCAATGTGATCCTTCTTTATAGCTGAATAATACTCCATTGTATAGAAATACCACAACTTTTTTATCCATTCCTCAGTTGATGGACACTTGGGTTGTTTCCTAGATCTGGCGATTACAAATTGTGCTGCTATAAACATAGGTGCACATATATCACTGTGGTATGATGCTTTCAGTTCTTCTGGGAATATGCCTAGAAGTGGAATAGCTGGAATAAATGGGATTTCCAGTCCCAACTTTTTGAGAAATCTCCAGACAGATCTCCACAAAGGCTGTACCAGTCTACACTCCCACCAGCAGTGCAGGAGAGTTCCTTTTTCCCCACAGCCTCTCCAGCATTTGTTGTCGGTTTTCTTGATCCTGGCCATTCTTTCAGGAGTGAGATGGTATCTCAGTGTGGTTTTAATTTGCATTTCTCTAATGACCAATGATGATGAGCATTTTTTCATGTATTTATTTGCCATTTGTATTTCTTCATCTGAGAATTGCATATTCATCTCAGATGCCCATTTTTGGATTGGATCTTTGAATTTCGGAGGTCTGAGTTTCTTTAATTCTTTATATGTTTTAGACAAGAGGCCCTTGTCTGAGAGAGAGTTCACTAAAATCTTTTCCCAGTTTGTGGGTTTTCTTTTCACTATGCTGGAGATTTCTTTTGACATGCAGAAACTTTTTAATAAGAAGTGGTCCCAGTTATTGATTCTGGGAAGTATTTCCCGTGCGGTTTGAGTCCTGTTCATGAATTCTTTACCTACTCCTATGTCTCCAAGGTTTCTACCTATTTTGTCTTCCAATAGATTTAGTGTTTCTGTTTTAATATTCAGATCTTTGACCCATTTACATTTTAATTCAGTACATGGTGATAGACATAGGTCTAGCTTTAGTTTTCGGCAAATGGAGAGCCAGTTTTTCCAGCACCATTTATTAAAGAGACTGTCGTTCTTCCAGTGAACCTGCTTGGCTCCTTTATCAAAAATAAGGTGGTTGAGTGTGTTCGTAGTTGTGGTTGTATCTTTTAATCTATTCCACTGATCTTCAGCTCTGTTTTGATTCCAATACCATGTTGATTTTACTACTGTTGCTTTGTAGTATAACTTCAAGTCAGGGATTGTGATGCCTCCTGCTTTGTCTTTGCTGCTTAGAATTGCCTTTGCGATTCTAGGTCTCTTCTGGTTCCAGATGAAATTTAGGAGTGATTTCTCTAGATCTATAAGGTATGTTGATGGAATTTCTATTGGGATTGCATTGAATCTGTATAACAGTTTTGGGAGAATGGCCATTTTCACAATGTTTGTTCTTCCTATCCATGAGCAAGGGATGTCTTTCCATTTTCTGAGATCATCTTCAATTTCCTTTTTCAGTGTATTATAATTTTCACTGTATAAGTCTTTCACTTCTTTCGTAAGAGTAATTCCTAAATATTTCATTTTTTTGCTTGCTAATGTGAATAGTCCAGTTTCTCTTATTTCCCTCTCTGTAATTTTGTTGTTCGTGTATAGGAATGCTATTGATTTCTGAGTATTGATTTTGTATCCAGCCACATTACTGAATTTATTTATTGTATCTAAGAGTATTTCAATGGAGTTTAGGGGGTCTTCTATGTAGAGTATCATGTCATCTGCAAACAATGATAATTTAACTTCTTCTTTTCCTATCTTTACCCCTTTTATTTCTCTTTCTTGCCTAATTGCTCTGGCTAGTACTTCCAGTACTATATTAAATAGGAGTGGTGATAAAGGACATCCTTGTCTTGTGCCCGATTTTAAAGTAAAGGCTTTCAATTTTTGGCCATTTAGTATGATGCTGGCTGTTGGTTTGTCATAAATGGCCTTTATTATATTGAGGTAAAGACCATTTATTCCAATTTTCTGTAAAGTTCTTATCATGAATAAGTGTTGGACCTTATCGAAGGCTTTTTCTGCATCTATAGAGATGATCATGTGATTCTTATTTTTGGCTTTATTGATATGGTGGATTACATTTATTGATTTGCGTATGTTGAACCATCCTTGCATTCCTGGGATGAATCCCACTTGGTCATGGTGTATAATCTTCTTGATGATTTGCTGGATCCTATTTGCCAATATTTTATTGAGGATTTTTGCATCTGTGTTCATTAGGGAGATCGGTCTATAGTTCTCTTTTATAGTTGGGTCTTTCTCAGGTTTTGGTACTAGAGTAATATTTGCTTCCAGGAATGACTTAGGAAGGGTTGCTTCCCTTTCAATTTCATTGAATAGTTTGAGGAGTGTCGGCATTAGGTCTTCTTTATATTTCTTGTAGAATTCTGCAGTGAATCCATCTGGGCCTGGGCTCTTCTTGGTGGGTAAGGCCTTAATTACATTTTCAAGTTCATTAGCAGAGATTGGGTTATTCAACAGTTTTATATCCTCTTGATCTAGCTTTGGTACTTCATATGCTTCTAAGAATCTGTCTATTTCTTCTGTGTTATCAAACTTTTGAGAGTAGAGGTTTTCAAAATAGGTGTTGATGATCCCCTGTATTTCTATTGGGTCTGTAGTGATTTCTCCTTTTTCATTTCTTATTGCATGAATTTGAGTTTTTTCTTCCCTTTTTTTTTAATAAGGTTGGCTAGGGGCTTATCGATTTTATTTATTCTTTCAAAGAACCAACTCTTTGATTCGTTGATTCTTTGGATTGTTTTCTTAGTCTCTATTGCATTGATTTCTGCTCTGATTTTTATAATTTCCTCTCTTCTTTTGGCTTTAGGCTTGACTTGCTCTTCTTTTTCTAGCTGTTTGAGGTGTAGCATCAAGTTATTTATTTGTATTCGTTCTGTTTTCCTGATGTGGGAACTCAGTGCAATAAATTTTCCTCTCAGAACGGCTTTCATTGCATCCCACAGATTCCGGTAAGTTGTATCTGCATTTTCATTTTCTTTTAGGTATTGTTTAATTTCTTCTTTAATTTCTTCTGTGACCCACTGATTACTCAAGAGTGTGTTATTTAGTTTCCATGTGTTTGTGGAATTTTTGCAGTATCTTTTGTCATTAATTTCTAATTTCAGAGCGCTATGATCCGATAATATGCAAGGGATGATTTCAACTTTTTTGCATTTGCTTAAATATGTTCTGTGAGCTAATATATGGTCTATTTTAGAAAATGATCCATGTACTGCTGAGAAGAATGTGTATTCTGATGTTGTTGGGTGGAACATTCTGTATATGTCTATCAAACCCATTTGTTCACAGGTGTGATTCAGTTCTGTTATTTCTTTGCTCATTTTCTGTCTGGTTGATCTGTCCCTTGGTGTCAGTGGTGTATTAAGGTCTCCTGTTACAATTGTGTTACTGATAATTTGAGTTTTCATTTCTGTTAACAATTGTTTTATATAACTGGGTGCTCTGGAGTTTGGTGCATATATATTTAAGATAGTTATCTCTTCCTCTTGGAGTTTTCCCCTTACGAGTATGTAGTGACCTTCTTTGTCCTTTATGGTCATTGTTGGTTTAAAGTTCACGTTGTCTGCAAAAAGAATGGCTACTCCTGCCTTTTTTTGGATTCCTGCTGCATGGAGAATTGTTTTCCATCCTTTGACTTTCAGTCTGTGAGTATCCTTCTGGGTTAGATGGGTTTCCTGTAAACAGCATATGGTTGGATTTTGTTTCTTGATCCATTCTGCTAGTCTGTTTCTTTTGATTGGTGCATTGAGACCATTTACATTAATGGTTATTACTGTTAAATGCTGGTTAATTGTAGGAATGTTATCTCTCTGCTGTTGCATCTTTATCTTTCTGTTCTGTTTAATTATTTGCTTTGCTTAGTGGTTTTTTCCTTTGTGTATCTAAACTGTCTTTCAATATTTTTTGCAGGGTTGGTTTGGTGTTCATGAAGTTCTTCAGCTGTTCTTTGTCATGGAAGTATCGTATTGCACCATCTATTTTGAATGATAGTTTTGCAGGATATATCAGTCTCGGTTGGAAATCATTTTGCTTTAGGATCTGGAATACTTCACTCCATGCTCTTCTTGACTTTGTCGTTTGTGCTGAGAAGTCTGCTGTGATTCTGATAGGTTTTCCTTTATAAGTGATCTGTCTTTTCTCTCTGACAGCTTTTAATAATCTATTCTTGTGTTGGATTTCTGGGATGGTGATTATTATATGTCTGGGTGTAGTTTTATTTTGGTTATGACTGTTTGGAGTTCTATATGCTTCACTGATCCTGATGTCAGTTTCTGATCTCATGCTTGGGAAATTTTCAGCTATTACTTCTCTAAATATCCTCCTGACATCCTTCATGTTGTCTCCCTCTCTTTCGTTAATCCCTATCATTCTTATGTTATTCTTCTTTGCATCATCTTGCAGTTGTTGAATTGTTGTTTCCTGATTCCTTGTTATTTTCAAAAGAACTTTCCTTTCCTGTTCACTAGCTGCAATCCTGTCTTCAAGGTCTGAAATTCTATCTTCACTTTCATTAAGGCAGTTTTTACAACTTTCAGTGGAGTTTTTTATTTCCTGTATATCTCTGTGCATCTGCATTATGTATTCTGTTTGTTTCTTATATTGCTCGTCTAGGGATTCTATCTTTTTGTTTAGTTCCTCCAATTTTTTATCTGTGTTTTCTTTAGATATATTTAGAATCTCTTTCATTTCTTTTATCATTTCTTCTTTTATCTGGGAGATTATTTCGAGTTTGAATTTCTTTAAAGCTTCCTGGAGTTGCTTGTCAATTTCAGTGGCTATTGTGTCTGATATATGAGGTGGATGGGATATATTTTCTTCTATATACATCGCTCCTAGGGTTTCTTGAGATGGGCTGGAGGTTTGAGGTTGTAATTTGATCTTTCATTTTGTCATTTTCCTATATTTCTGTGTTTCAAGTGTTACTTGAAAGCTTCCTCAGGATCTGTTGAAAATCCCCTTCTATGTTTGGAGCTACTGAGACTCTGGCGCCGCGCTACTCCAAGCCATTAGGCCTACAGAACCAGTGGCCCTCCTCTGCCTGCTCAGAACTCCTCAGTTCCAGACAAGCTGGGCCTCAGGGACACTGTGCGCCCACCTGCCCCTTGGAAGCTCCATAGTTCTTCAATCGCAGCCGGGTTAGGGTACTCACCACAGGCCGCAGTGGTTCAGGAACCTGTGGACCCTCCCTGGTTGCAGAGATATCCAGAGTCCTCCAGACACGCAGAGAGGCCGGTGAGGGCACCCCAGATTTGCCCAGCTCCTCCTCTGCAGACCTATGGCCAGGCGAGGCAGCTAAACAGGCTGGGCTAGGCTGGTAGTGTGGGCCAGCCCACCTATTGGGAGCTCAGCAGGTCTCCAAGTGAAGCCGGAATGGGGAGGCTGATATGGAAGCCTCAAACCCACCTCTCTCCTTCACTGCACCTGGAAGCCTGGGGGAACTCCAGCAGTCTGGGCGGAGATATCCAGAGTCCTCCAGACACGCAGAGAGGCCGGTGAGGGCACCCCAGATCTGCCCAGCTCCTCCTCTGCAGACCTATGGCCAGGCAGGGCAGCTAAACAGGCTGGGCTAGGCTGATAGTGTGGGCCCGCCCATCCGTCCGCAGCTCAGCAGGTCTCCAAGTGGAGCCGGAATGGGGAGGCTGATATGGAAGCCTCAAACCCACCTCTCTCCTTCACTGCACCTGGAAGCCTGGGGGAACTCCAGCAGTCTGGGCGGAGATATCCAGAGTCCTCCTTTATTGAATATTTAAAGCCACAAAGGCAATCCCTGTCCTTAAACTGCTCATAGCACTGTGGTGACAGGCAAGATCAGTGCTCTGTGGGAGCTGAAAAATTCAAGTTTCTAAGGTTCCTGGTATGGAAAAAGGTGATTTGTATTTGTTCAACTTTCATTTTTTGTGAGTAAATATTTAGAATATATCATGATTACATGCTTCATGGGGCTACATATACATAACTGTTTCTTTTTTCTTTTATTGAGTGCGGTAGCTTGTGTCTATATGTCCCCCTCAAAACTTCATGGCCTCACAGATGGGGCTTCTCAGAGGTGGCTGGAACTGGGGTGCATGATACTGGGACTAAGGGTATGTGATAATTTGGTAGGTTTAGCACAACTCTGGGTGTGGATAATGGAAACCCCACTCTGGGAGTTTGTAGTATCAATCAGTGGGCTTGCAGTCTGGTTGGAATCTAAAGGCACAGAGAGAAGGCAGGCTTGGGCTGCTGCTGCTGCCTGTTATGACTGTTTCTCCTTGGCCATGGAGCCAGCCGACTCTGGCCTGAAAACCTCCACAAACTGCGAGCTAAACAAATCATTCCTTGTTTTATTTGTTGGTATCACATATTTTGTCCCCATAGTGAGAAAAGTAACCAAGACAGTGACTTACCTAGGGCATATATCCAAACAGTGATTACACTGAGATTTAAGTCCACATCTTTTCCTCAGATTGTCAATGCCTCCAGGGTTGGGCAGGCCTTTTGAGGCATCTGAAGAGGGACAGAAAGAGATTGAAAATATTTTTAGAGATAACATGAGATGTTTCATTGAATGTTGAGTCTGACTGAAAGAAAAAGACCTGCTGATTCTGAGCTGGAAATCTGGCAGCTGGGGTCACAGTGACACTGTTTACCAGGAAAGGGAAATGGAGAGTAGAAAACAGAGCAGGTGACGCAGAAATCTCAGGTTTGATCTCTTACATCGCTACTGCTTAGGAGTCTGATATTTGGAACTTGGCAGAGCTATCTGAACAGACAGATGGGTTTTCGAGGCCCTTGGCATACAGGTCGTGACAGAAGCTATCTGTGAGGATGACATTTCCCAGGTAGGGTGTGGAAATAAACCAGTTGAGGCAGGGTTTTTGAGAGAGGGAGATGGCTAAATGAAAGCCAGATAAAATTGCATTAGAGAGGAAAAAATGCTACTAAAGGGAACCAGGACACAGAACTGTGCTGTAGGCGTTGGTTTCAAGCATGGTGATGATTGGTAGTAAAGGCTAATACTTACATTACTGCCCTCTAGGAAGAATTCTAGGATTTTACAGTTTGCTTCTTGGACCTTCACAAGCAACTCCCAAGGTAGGAGTTATTAGTAGCTCCATTTTGTAATTTGATCACTGTACATGGAAGACATGGACTTGAATCTAGACAGTCTAATTCAAGAGCCCATGCATGCATGGCGTGATAAAAAATGCTTGATGTGTAAATTCCAAAAGAAGTTATAAAATGTGGTGATCATTTTATCCTACTTCTGTGATCTAAATGTTTGTCTCTCTCCAGGTTCATATATTGAAACGTAATCCTCATTACAATGGTATTGGGAGGTGATTGGGTCACAAAGGTGTGGTCCTCAGAATAGGATTAGTGCCCCCAGCCTGAAGGAGTTTGTTTTTCCTTTCTGTCTTGAGAAGATGCTGCAAAAAGGAGCCATTCATGATGCAGAGAGAAAATCAGATTCCAGCCAGCTGGCAGCTTATTCTTGGATTACCTGACCTCTAGAAAGGTGAGCCATTCCTCTGTTGTTTATAAATTACTCAGTCTATGTGACTTTGTTATTGTGGCCCAAGTGGACTGAGACACCTCCTTTTAGTTTTTGTATTTACTTCTTAACCTTCTAATGCTAACCTTGAAATTTTCACAGCTCTGATTTTCCCCTTGAGAACATCTGGAGGAATTTACTTGGGTGCCCCTTGCTTTGGAGACTGCCCTGCTATTGCAGCTTCTGATAACCAGCTTAATTAAGCAGGAGACTTCAGTCATTTAGTTCTTAACACAGGATTGGGTCCCTAACAAATGCTTGTTGAATGAATAAACAGATATGTTTCCCCGGACTCCTACCTGGGATGTTTGCACCTTCATCCCATTTTTTTTCCCCTTTTCTGACTCAATGTCACTTTGCATTTTATGCCGGCCTTGAATGACTATCTGGCCTGAGCTTCACAGTATCCTTCTGCCTCAGCCTCCTGAGTGCAAGTATTACAGGCATGCATCAACACTGTAGATCAACCCATTTCTTTACTAACAATATCATGGTAGCCAATCACCCAGATAGCTACAATCATCGTTGTCTTTTGGTATTTGTATCTTCCTATAGTGTATTACATTTGATTATTGGTTGGGATTAATGACTTTTTTTTTTACCCAAAAGACTAAGGTGGAAGCAACTATGTATGAACTGGAGATTAGACCATGAAAGGCAGTGTGAAAAACCAGGCCACATTCTTGTCCTTGGAGAGGTATACAAGGACCAGAATGTACAATGTGTGTTTAAATTTGTAAAAATTACAGTAAAATTACATTTTGCTATTAATCCGCTTGGAATGCTTTCTGCCCTTTAAGCATACTTACGCTATTATTGCTACCACATTCTGAAAATGTTCTGAAATTCCTCTTCTGTGAATGTCTTTAGGAACTGGGCAAAAAGATGCAGTGCAAGTTGCACTGGAGGCAGGTTCAGAGGAAAGACGAGCTCACACAAACGTGGTGTGTCCGCATCCACTGGCATCACGCAACTCCCAGCTCTTCTCCAGGGAGAGACACATGCTTTGAATTGATTTAGGACATTTCAGCAGCCTTGAAAATGCAAGTAAAGGCACTCATGCAAGAGGAATTCCAGAACTGTTCCAGAGAATAGTAAGAATGATAATATAAGGACGTTCAGAGTGAGGGAGAATACTTTTCAGAAGGGATGAATAGCATTGTGTCTCGCACTGTAATGCATTAAAAAACTAAAATTGTTACCATATTTTGAACCACACCTCTCAGTCATGGCAAAGAACTAAAATTTGCCAGAAGTCCTATGAGTTTAGAAATGTATTCTTCAGCCCCAGTCATGCTTTCAAAGATTGTAATAGCAACTGTATTTGGTGTAAGGGAATCAACTGTCTAGGTTTTCCAGGAATGACCATTTTAGTACTAAAACTAAAATCCTATTCCCTGGGAAATTCTGTCATGGGTACACTGGAATGACTGGTCTCCCCAACTTGGTTACAACCTTAGGGAACCTTATGTACAGGACCACACACCTAAAATGCTCCTGTCTCTGACTTTCCAGCTAATGTGTGATACTGGACATCTTTTGGGGGGTTGTACGGTAATTTTGGGGTAATTTTAACTCACAGTGATTGGCTAATACATATACCATCTCATACTGCCCCAAGAAGCTAGGTTCTAGCTCCTCCAAGATGACACTGAAGAAGAAAAATATAAGGATGGGTTGTAATTTTCTTGACAAACTGTGCAAGCTAAGCCTCCAAATTCTTTTTTTCCTAGATAGCAGAGTGCTTTGTTTTTCCTGGCTCCTTAATTTTCATTTCAACTGCAACGGAGAAATGTCACCAGAATGTCTTTTCATTGTAGTAGCAGGAAACCAAACATGAAACACGATGCATTATTGCCTGAGAAATTCTAAATCAAGGTGTGTAACAGAGATAAAATATGTAATACTCTGAAGCATTCTCAGGTGGTCTTTATTCTCACCTCAGGATAGCTCTTGAAGAAGAATCTGGACAGTATTCCATTTTAGAATTAGTTTTAGACATCAAGAAGATGTAACATTCATTATATTTACTGGCAGATTTCTAGTTCAGAAACAAAAAAGTCCTCGCTTTTGCTTCATACATAGATTAACTTAGGAATTCATAATATAAACTATATCTCCCTCCACTCTCCTTTCTTCCCTTCTTCCTTTCTTCTCTTTCCTTTCCTTCTGGCACTCAAATTGAACCCAAAGACACTCTACTACCAAACTCCATCCGTGACTGTGAGTGTGTAGTCTTCCCACTTGATCCTCTTAAATTGCTGGACTTATAAACACATACCATGATGCCTCGCTAAATTTGAGTTCTTAATTCTATTTTTCAAATGTGGGTATTCAGAACAATCTGGTGATACTGAGCTTAAAAATATCTAAATATTATGTAGTAGTGGTACATATATATTGTGTTACTATAAAATATTACAGTAACACAAATTGTGTTACTATAACCCCTGTGCAATTAGTTTATCAAACTCAGAACAAATTCACTTAAATTTCACTTAGAGAGCTATTCACATATGATTTCACTTTACTAAAAGCACAAAACTAAACTTGTCACCTATTGTTGTTTACTGTATGCACCTTACTATGTTGGAAATTCAGTTTTTCAGAAACTCCAGATGACCGCACTGATGGGCAAAGTGGGAATCAAATGCTTTTGGAAGAAAGGCATAGGACGTAAAGGGCAGGACTGAATCCTAACCACCTTTGAAGGGACATCTGAGGTACAGTTTGGAGGCTGTGTTTCATAAAGGTGCTTTGAAAGTAGGAATCCTGCTGAATGAATCCCACTAAATCTCCTAATGCTAATATTGCAAATTAGAAAATAAAGCATTACAGACAGAACAATCAAAGGAGTCATATTTTATCACAAGTTAAACATTTAAGAAAATGTGTAAACTTCTTTTTTTTAGGCCTTCAGTAAAAATTACTTATTCAATGGACTTAGTTGTCCAGAAAGCTGGAGAACATTCTGATAAAAAGTTCTGATCAATCCTTTCCTCCTGCTCTATATTCTTTCTTCCCACCACCTGCCTGGTAAAGCTCGTCAGAGTTGGTCATCCACAGAGAGGGCTGCGTGTCTTCCATGATTTTTTGAGTTAAAAGCTCAGCCTCTCAATGATTTCCTTTGTATCATTGTTATGCCGTGGGTAGTTATTGTTTGACTTTGGTTTATCTCTTGAAGCCTCTTGGGTTATTTTTTTTCTTCCGAGACTTCTTCCTAGATTCTTCCGCTGGGCCTTGCCTAAGCCAGCACTCACAGCAGATTCCCTGAAACTTGCGGTTTCCGCATGCTTAATCTCTCCCTGCACTGCAGACCCATTGTAACCTTCCCAGCCCCTGACCTGCAGGGCCCAGATGCTTCCTGTCACACAAATCCCAGGCTCTGACGCTTGAGTTACAGGAAGCGTTCTTTTTTTTATTTTTTCCTAGAGTTAAAAAAGCTAAAACAGTGTAAAAATCCACTGCAGCATCTTTTGGTTATTGAAATGGTGGGTCCCAATCTTTTATATTTTCTATCTTTCCTACCCCCCTTCCTTTTTTTTTTTAGCAAACTTTCTATCCACTAACATTACTTGTAATGTCTCTACCTTACATTTGCATATGCACATCTGGGTCCTGCTTGATGGCGTCTCCAATGACAAATTTAGAATGGAAAGGTGTGTCTGCTATCGGCAATTGCAATTGTATCCTGTATTAAAGGAAACTTGTGGCAATTTTCCACAACAGTAGCTATTTTAGTGCTGTGACTTTTGGAGTGAAATTTGATGACCACATTAGATCCAGATGCATTTGATATTCTGTGAACCCACAGCACTTCAAACAAAACCAAGAGGAAGGATTATAGAAAGGCAACTCAGTAGGAAATGGTGGCTATAGGATTTTTCTCCCTCCCCTGCTCTGGGGAAAGAAATAGCGTCGTATGTCAGACAGATATGCTAACAGCTTCTTCAGCTGCATGCCAACCTGCTATTCCACTCTCTCACTCAACAAGTGTTTGCAAATGCTAGCTTCAGGTCACACACTATGCTGACTCCTGAGGATGGTTTGAAGGAAAGGGGAGAGCTAGGAAGGGAAACAGCCTGGGCACAGGACGAAGGCAAGAAATCAAATGCCACATGGGAAATGACAGGCATGGTAAGGGTTTCTGCATTACCAAGTGTGAATATGACAAGTGAAACATGAAAGGCACGAGACCGAGTGGGGAGAGATGGAGGCACAGAGGGGGATAAGAAGCTGTTTCGTGTCAGGGAGCTTCATTCCGTGGAAGTAGCCATGAAAGAGAGAGACTCTAGATACAACTTCAGTGGCTAGCGGAAGATTAAATCAGTGGAAACGAGACCGTGGCGGGAGGTAGCTACAAGGTCTAGAAGAGTTGAGAGCCTTTGTCATGATACTAAAAAGAAACTGCTGATTTCAACCTTCAATCCATTGGCTTCAGTTTCGTTTCTTAATCAGGTGTAGTTACCTAGCATACAGTTTAGCACATGACTCAGACCCTCCCCGGGAGGACTCCCCCAAGCATTTGAACTTGGAAGGCATCAGCAAAAATGTGATCATCAAACTGCAGGTGTTAATGAAACCACATAGGGAGAGAATGCAGGTGGGAGTGTGGAGTTAAGGCTGGGTGCCTGGCCATCCTGAATGACATGATGGTGCAGAGGAAGCAGGCAAGAGGAAACTCGTGGAGACAGGAGGAAAACCAGGGAGATGTGGTGCCGGACAAACACAGTTAGGCAGCTTTTAACAAGTAGGAGGTGATCAACAGCATGAAAATCAACTGAACTTTCACAGGTCAAAATTGAAAATTACCCTTTGGATATAGGAAGTTTTCTAACTTAATTACTTTGACCTTAAGAAGAAAACATAAAAGCAATTTCAGTCACATTTCACTGGATTCTCAATCACTTAAGAATACAGGCTATATTTCTTTTAAAATGATTATTATAAGTAGTATTTTATATATGAAAGGATGAAGAAATTTGAATTATAGGCTAGAAGACTCAGGTGGGAGGCATTTATTTAGAGAGTCTTGTGCACGTGGAAGATTATTCCAACGAGACAGGGCCAAACAAAGCAATAGAAATTAACTCAAATTTTCTGTGTCTCCAATAAAGCTCTCTGACCATGTGGATTTTACCAAGGACCGAAACTTAGAAACATGGACCGAAGTAGAGCAGGTTCTACCACTGTGACGCAGTTTTCCAATCACAGACACTCATTAATGGAGCATGTGCTTTTTCTAGTTAGCACATCGCTTGGGGGGTGAGTTGGATAATTAAGTGCAGTAGTTGAAGAGGTGTGATCTAAATCCCTGTGTCTGTAGACTATATATGGAGGTTTTAGGAAATAAAAGATTAGATGGAGATTTAGGGAGGAGAACAGAAGGCATTAATAAAAAATTAAAACCCATGTTTATCACACATGAGCTATTCAGAAGCTGGATGTATTGGTGAACATAAAAGCTTTTAGATTCAATGTACTAGTCTTGGCCATGACTAACGTGCATAATTATGGGGTGCTTTCTGCTCTTCCGTGATTTTATCTAATTTTCAAAAAATGTTGAATCTTATGACTCCCTCCAGGCACTAATTTCTTTGCATTGTTTTCCATATAAAAGATACATGGAACGAATATATATATATGTAATGATTCTGGACTCAGGGTTTCAAGACAAAGCCAATGGAAGGCAGAACATTGGAAGCAGGTGACGTGTGACCCCTTTTGAATAGACTCTTTACCAGCAGTTCCTCTACTGCAGTACTGGAGATTGAATCCACGACCATTGTACTGAGCTACCCCCACAGTCTCCTTACCACTTGTGACTTTTTACTCTCAGATGGTCTTGATAAGCTGCTAGGTTATTCAGTCTGGGCTTCAACTTGCAGTCACCCTGCTTCAGGCTTTGAAAGTGGGAATACAGCGATGCGTGACCTTTACAGCCTAACAGCATTTAAAAAACAAAACAACATGAAGTCATTTTCTTCTTTGTGAACAAGACCACACTGACATTTGATATCTCTCATTATATTTTCTAGGTAGATCTTTAAGCCTTTAGAGAGATTCTTCTGTGCTGTTTTTATGCAAGAGTGCCACAATTTACCTGTGGTTAGGTGCATTTCTGAAATTTGGTTAAAAAAATCTCTCATCCAAATGAAGTAAGAAGAACTTTAAAGTAGATCCAGTGGTAAATCCAGAGTGTCTTAACCAGATCTACGAAGGGAGTAGGCATTGATGTGAATTAGATTTTGTCAGCTGGAAGGAAGAGCATGTTTCCAATAAGTAGAGTCCTACTGGAAACAGAAATATACTCAGAGTTGCCTCTGAATCCACTGGGATGGGCCAAGCCCCAGGTAGCAGTAGCAGGTCCTGAAGATCAGACTGAGGTCTTCCCTTGAATCCCGCACAGCTTCACCAAGCAAGATGCCCACGGGGTATTTGACAGATAAGCTGAACTGGGGCAAATATGGTCTGGAGACCGCAGCCTCAGATAAGGTCTGATGTAATAGTCGGTAACAGGCTATGGGCAGTCAGCAACTCAGGCAAGAAAAGGACTCCAGGGCCACAGGTCATGGGTGACCTCAAAGTAAAGAACACAAAGGGGCACACAGGGACAGATTCTGCAAACATAGGTACCTTTGCAGAGCACTGACGTTGCTTTTGGATTTCTACAGTCTCAAAATGGCACTTTCAATGTGTATATTATTGAGGTTATCACGTACTCTAATCACTTTGTCGCTGTTTTATGAGTATGATTGTGTTCCACTTGTGTTACTGTCTCCACCAGCTCTTTACCCACTCAGTTTTCCTATGTGCCCTTTCTTTTTTCTACTTTTAACCCTGCCATTAGGATTGACTTCTGTTAATAACTCTCTGTTGGTCATGATTTATTCTGTTTTCTCTTCATATTAAATAGGAAACTCTTTGAGAGAAATACCACACATTTTAATCATGCATTCAGATAGAGATTTCGGCAATAACCTGATCTAGGAACTGAGCCGGACTTTTCTGTTTCAATAAATAATATTTCTTCATACCTTAATATGAATAAAGGGTTTTCTCATTTATTCGTTTATTCAGTTTTGCAATTTTTCCAAGGAGAGTTTCATAGAGTTTGATTTTCGGAAGTGGAAACTAAGGCTGTGAATCAGGCAGGTAAAATGGTTTTAAAGGAGAAGACCTACAACCCATACGTCCATTGAATGTTCTCTTAGGATAAAACCTTCAATAAATTTATTAGATTTCCATAGATAAGCAGAGAGAGAAGTGGGTAAGTGGAGACATATTTGGAAAATATGCTATTAAAGGAATAAGAAGTGGAGCAGTAGAATTATTAGTAGTGTCTGAGACTACACATTGCCTGCAATATATTGTAAAGCATAACTCTCAGCAATTCTCAATTTTTTAGATATTCTTTTTAAAGAGTCTAAAAAGTAGAATGGATATTCTGAGTCCATTTAGACCTGAGAAAGCGAAACGTAGTTGTTCCTCAATCGTAGCATTTGAGAGCTGTGAGTTTCCTGGTTTAATCAGTTGTGAAGCTTATACTGTGCATAAATACATGCAAACATTGTTTATGCACATGAGTAAGTTGATTTAATGAAAATACAAATTAAAGATGATGTTGGTTTATTTCTGCACATTATGTAAAGCAATAATTGCACTACAGATATCTAATCTTCTTCTTTAAATAATTTGAAAATATTAGAATGGGTGAATCCAGAGCAAACATATCTCAAATTGTTCATTAATCTTGCATGCAACGATATAAAAACAGTATAGGGAAAGAAAGCCTAAGATGTACTTTCCTGGTATATGAAGATTTCCAGCAGAGAAGAGATGGCACCTGCTGTATTAATTATGAAAGAGATTTTAAAGAAATTGCTCTCCTCCAACCCCACCATTTTTATCTGTTGGTTTTGGCCTCAGTTTAGATGGTTACGAAACACCTGGTGGCCAGGAGCAAATAGCTC
Source organism: Cavia porcellus (assembly GCF_034190915.1). Classification (NCBI taxonomy): domain Eukaryota; kingdom Metazoa; phylum Chordata; class Mammalia; order Rodentia; family Caviidae; genus Cavia; species Cavia porcellus. The sequence goes on from NW_026947490.1 coordinate 78,251,217, forward strand.
ACCGCAGCTGAGCGCTGTGGGTCAGCACGCACGGATATTTGAGATGTGTGAGTGGCAGGAGTGCAAATGATTTCATTCCCAGGTGTGGCGTTTCTTTAGCTTACTTAGGGCAGACCTGGGACGTAGTCTCAGTTTGGGCAAAACTGTAGGCTGCGTGTTTCAGCATCTCCTGTGTGGAAACTTCACTATTACATTTTTACTTGGCACCCTCTGTCTGGCAGAACGATAACATTTTTATCTCCGCAACTTATGAAGATTGGAAGGAGAAAGCCATGATTAGGTGAATTCATGAAGTGCCCTTCAAAGGCGAGAGTTTCTTAAATGAGCCATCAGGTAATAAAAATGTCAAGATAAAATTAATGACTTTTCCTTCATGAGTATACAACAGGAGCAGCCTGTACAGGGAAATTCCACTTGGATGAAAGATTCCAGGCTTATAATGTAGTTCTTTTATTCTGACCTCTGAAGGGAAAAACTGTCATGAACTTCTAGTGCCTAGAAACGTAAGAGAATATAAGGATCATCATTGCTTAACCTGAACGCAGGAGCTGTGTTTTGATGGCCATAGGGTTAGACTAGATTGGCTAAAGAATATTCAGAAACTGATAGAAAAGATAGTGAAATACCATTATACATCTCCTATGTGTGGAGCACCTGGAACTCTCTTCTCTTGCTGGTGCAAATATATGAAAAGACCTACTACTTTGTAAGACAGCTTGACAGTTCCTAATAAAAGGCCACTTACTCTATGACTAACTATTTTCCTTTCAGATGCACAGTACATCACTGAAAAGATTTTTGTAAAAATAATCACAATGCCTACATTTATAATAATTCCAAATGGAAACAACCTAAATGTCCATCAACTGAAGAATGAATAAATTAACTTTCTTCTCCCAAATCTCTTCTCTATAACAAAATAATCCGTTACAACAGTAGTTATTGGACTCCATTTATATAAAGTTCCATCGCAGCTCCAACTCCTTGGTGAAAGTAGAATTCAAGAATGGTTGGTAAATGCAGAGATGGGAGTGTGTCATGGACTGTGAAGAGAATGAATAAATGTTCTAGATTTGATGAAAATGTTCTCATAGTGACTGGGCTATCTTGGAAAATGATTTATATAAGATTTCATTAAGATGGAAGTAATAGGTGGACAGACATAAAAACCATTGATGGATGGCATGCTGACTCAGGTCTCTAGCTTAGGCAGAGGCCATGTGAACACTGCTCTGTTTTACTACATTGCAGACTGTATAATTTCAATCTGCGAGGTGACAGAACAAGGCAGTGTCCTCCCAAAGTCGTCTATTGACATAGGGTGCTTGCAGGCATGTTAGCTGTCTAGTATCAACTTGGGAAAGTTATACCATGTTTAGTAAACTAGGATTTGTTACAGCGTGTATGTGACAACCTTGTGGGGATGCCACCTGTGTACATTTTTGGAGCAGGGATTTGATTTTAAAGGTTAAGATTTTACATGAAATAAAATGATGTGATAAGGCAGAAATATTGGGTACAAAAATCACTGTGACTTCATCTGTGAGCAGGACCAGAGAATCTGAGGGCACATTAAGAAGAAGATAGTTTGTGTGCATTTGTAAGTGTGTTTGGGCTTTTGGTCCCAAGAGTCAAAGCTTAATGGGTAAAGAGTAAGTAATTAGAACTAACTTTCATTTTCCAGGTTTTTAAAAGAGTAGATTTTACAAGATCCTGCCCAGGGTTTTATAAAATCCCATGGAAAGTCCAGAAGCAGCCGCCCAGAAATTGAATCTCCATGGCACTGAATGGCTGTGCTCAGTAGAAATGGATCTGTAAACAGAAGGAAGGAGGAGTCTTTCTTTTGGAAAGACTTTCTGATATTTTCTCAGCCCTCAAGAATGCTTAGGCTGAGAAGTTCCCATCCACAGAGCAGTGTAATAGCGTTGCTTTAGGCTGTAGAATCAGAAGCCCGAAAACAGCCTGTTTTCCTATCATGGGAACAGTTTTTCAATAAGGGGAACATAGATTCATGAGGTCAGTTAACTTCCCTGTGGCCTAAGGGCAGAACATTTGCCCCAGTGTGGGTGTTCTGCGCGAGAAGCAAGTTCCACAGCTAACCCAGAACACGCATGCATGCTTCGATCGGCCTCAGCTGGAAGGCACAAGTGGCCACTTCTAAGGTCAGGCAGGAAGCTGGATTTTGCAGGCCTGGAAGCAGACAGCTGGGAGCTTCATGGAGAGCAGCAGGACTGTTTCTTTTTCCTTCACTTTCTTAATCATTAGGTAGAGATAAAATCCACACTAGTTTGTGGTTTCAAGTTTTAGCTCAAGAGAAAGTAACATGCTTTGAGCCTGTTGACCCAGGGCTTGTACAAAGTCCAGCTCCTGGGTGAGGGCTTAGAAGAAACTCAAGGTCTCATAACAAACTAAAAGGAAAACATCCACCCAGGGAGAAAGCAAGGACCTACTTCCCTTTGACGTAGGTCAATACATCCTCAAAAAAGAACAGTGACCTTGGTAGAAGGTCATTTAATCCTGTAAATGTAACATGTAATGCAGCTACTGTCTTGGCCTCACCCATCTCTTTTGAAGGTGTATCCTCTATTTCTGAAAATACATCATTTTCTAATAAACTCTACTTTTTCTCTACACAATTGCTTATGTGTCTCTATACAATTGCTTATGTGTGAACTCTTTCATCAAAGCCACAAAGAACAGAGATTTGCCACCAGTTCCTTGCAATGTTAGGACCTCGGAGTGTAAGAATCTGGCTTTCTAGGGACATCTAAAGTGTTACATTTTCAAAACTTAAAATCCCATTTGGTATAGTACAAGATAAAGAAGTCCCAGGAAAGAAAATTATTATTATATTGCAACATTAGAAAGCATTTCTGACCCAGGGAAACTTTGGTTTAATGTACATTCTCAGTATAACAATCAACTGCATTGAATCCACTGGAAACTTCAGAGATTACGGTATAGTTGGTGAATATTATAGCCAAATAGAGCTGAATTTGAAATTTTCCCCCAGTGCCCAATGGCGATCACTCAGCACACGTTAATTTAAGATGCTTCACTTGAAGTTAATTTCTCATTAGGTTGGCTATGGGTCTTCATCATTTCTTCAAAACCCAAAATAGAGAAGCATCCCATCCCTTGCTGAGGACATGCTTGGCCTCATGAGAATGGGAGGAAGGAGGTGCGATGTATTGATCTAAGTTAGCGGATGGCCAAGCCTGAGGGAGAAGTGAAGGCTCTATCAGCAGCATGTAGGGAGGAGCCATTAGAAATGGCAGAGAATATTCAGGATTTTTGTCCACTTCCATAAATTCAGCAAGGTTGCTTCTCTAGTTCTTAACTTCCTTGCACTGTAAAACAAAAATAATATCCTTTGATGTATAGAGCAATTCATAGTAAACAGGTATAAATGATCTAATATTGAACACACTCTGAACAGATCTAGCTCTTTTTTCCTTCTTTTGCAATGTCTATAAATAGTGATAAGGATTGATTGGCATTGCTGCAAATTTCAGAGTTCAGAAATTAATTAGCTCTTTAATCTTAAAATATCATAATTCCCTAATATTTGTTTTCCACCAGTCTTAGTATATGTCCTGCAAGTTATTAACCAGAAAGAATTTTCTTTAAAATTTTACAGCATTAAAAAAACCCATTATTATTATTGATTTGAATCCAAAATATAATAGGGTTTTCATGAAGTTTCATATATAAGAATATGGGAGGGAGCATAATAATAATAGTCACATTTTGTAGCTAAATAAGTTAGTTCAGTAAAGTCACTTTTGAAAAAAATTAATAGATTTTTTGAAAGTGAAAGGGAAGGAAAGTGCTCTAAAGGATATAACGGTATGTATATGTGTAAGATAGACCACATTACTGAACTTCTGTTGGATCATTGAACAGAAGGGTTTGCACTGTCAATGTTTGAGTGTCTAGCCTCTTTTTATGCTTTGATTTTGTGACTTTGGTAACTATTTTTAAGAGGACAATGGGTAATGTATCAGCTAGCGATTTTATGATGTTAATTTTTTTTAATTCGGTATTGTTCTACCTTTTTTCTGTTTTTCTATGTTTTAAATTTTCTTTTCTTTTTTTCTTTGAAAAAGAAATGATATGCAGTATAACAACCATTGTTAAGTTCCTTTCATTCTGTTTTGAAAACCTGTATTGTTATTGTATTGGGTTTGTTGTTGTTTATCTCTTTGGTTTTTGTTTTTCTTTTCTGATCTTTTTCTTTTTAAAATAAAAAAGCAAAAATTAATTCACTCATTAACAATGTTTTAAGACTCTGCCTCTGATTATTAAACAATAATACAGGTATGCAGGTATATTACAGAAGACTGAAAACACAGAAAAAGATTTAAAAGAAAAATAGTCATGTATAACTAATCTAAAGATATCTAAGGTTAACATCTTATTGTTTTTTCATAATCTTCGTTCACAATCACAATCCTGTGTGCGTGTGTGTGTGTGTATGATACTGCACAATTGGGAACAAAATGTATATAGATTTTTTTCATAATTAGGTTTTACTTAATTGTATGTTTCACAATCCTGTACAATAAACCATCATTTTTCAAGATAGTATCTTTGGGTCATACATCATCTATTCACATATATATATATATATAAAGTTTCTATCACTAGATATTCGATATTCCAGGAATTACTCAGCCTTCTCTACTTGCAATTATTCATGTTCATTTTGTTTTATAATTACTATAACAGTGGATTGAACATCTCGGCATTTATAAACAATTTTCTTTTTTACAGTATTTACACCTATTGCTAGTTTGGTTTTCAGAAAGCTTCGACAAAAGTGCAAGAAGCTTCTTTATTTCTTGCTACATGGATGATATAGGTTGGTGGGAGCAGGTAGTGATGAGCATTTGCAAGTTGTAATAAGGATGTGAATAAAACCTTACAAAAGCTCTGGCCAAGGGAGAAACAGATGATTATAAAGAAATACGAAAAGGCTCAGCAAAGAACTGAGTGCGGGCTGGTGTGAAGCACGGCCCAGTGAAATCACTGAAATCAGTGAAAATGGGATGGGTGTTATTTCAAAGTTCCAGCCTGCAGGAATAATTTACAGTTTTGTGCTGCTGGTTTATGGTTTTGGTTTGCCGGGTGGGAACCAGACTAGTCAGTGGGATTAGGTCACAGACTAGTTAATGACCTCTATACCTTGCGTCTCTGGGTCCGTTAGTAGGGATGTGTTTCACCCTAACACTGCCTCCCAAGACAAGGTGTATGTATGGACATCAAAACGTCATGTTACAACACCAGCCGTGGCGCAACTTGGTGACGAAATCCGTGACATGACACATGCTTCCTGGGCCAGTGGTCCTCTGCCCAGGGCTCACAGTTAGACCAGGTGGATTTCAAAACAGTTACTGAACATCTGCTGTTTCACAGTGTCCGTGACCTCTTGTAGGTTGTTCACTGTCTTCTGCTGTCTCTGACTCTGATCTAATTTCCCATATAAATCTTCCAGCAGGCTCTTGAGTCACAAAACTGATATTTTGGAAAATTTGGCACTTTTTAATGTTAAAAGTGATTGAGCATTCCTTTGCACCAGCACTGTTCTAGTGTCTGCAGGGAGAGTTGGGACCATCAAAGCAGGATTCTTTCTACAGGGTGTTTACTTTTAGTGAGGGGAAGTAGGTAAAAGTTTGTCAGCAGACATTATAGTTTTAGACACTGATAGATGTTACAAGGTGAATCAGGATGATTTGGCAATGATGTACCAGTCATATCCAGATTATGTTTATTTCTGTATTCAGCTTTCTCAGGACTCCCTACATTCCTCGGGAACATGCGTCACACTGAAGTTCCTGGCAAAACTAGTGTACGTGTTCGCATGACAAGAAGGAAGTCAGAATGACAAAACTATGTATGGTAAGCACAGCTGGCTGAAGTTTCTTCAGAACCCAGGCTTTTGGTGTGGCTAATTTGATCACATCTAAATGAATGGGTTTTTAAAAGTTTAAAAATTGGCTAAACTGACCTATGAAAATATTTTGAGAAAAACTTAAGACTAAGGCTGATGACTGATTCATGAATGCAAGAACTTGCTACAATATCATGTATAGATCTACAACAAATTCATGACAAAAGGAAATAGACATGCTAGGTATGTCCCAGATGTGATTGATATTGAATTATTTACCATCATGTTTTTGAAGATTCTTGACATGTATTAAAAACCACAGACTGCAGATACATGAAAGATGCTTTTTCTCTTTCATTGAAAGGTTATAACTAGTTCTCTGCACCTGGCAGAATAAAGATAATATGCCTTATATAAATCATGAATATCATCACTCAGATGAAACAGCCCTGCATAAAACACCACATATTGGTGAATATGTTCTTTTTCCTCCCATATTTGAGTCAAACAATATATTATGTCTCATGGATACACACTTCCAAACCAAGATCTCTCTTGATACACAAGTATGCACATTTAAAAAATTATTAACTATTACAGACCAAAAGAAAACTGGCACATCCAAAACTAGAGTGGGATTAAGTAAAAAAAGAGGAATTCTAAAAACACAAATACTTAAACTCAACTCAGTTCTGTGTAAGGAGGCTCAGCAATCTGATTTTAGGAGCTCTCCAGGTAATGCTGAAGGATGTCCAGGCTTGGGAAGCAATGGTACGAATCTAATTCTGTGTTTAGGAGTGATCTGAATATTTATCACAGTGGTCTCCAGTACCATGTTCAGCTGCTGAACAATTTCTCAGGTAGGTGGCAAGGGAAAGGAAGCAGATTTTACTTTTCTCTAATTTCCTTCATGTGATGACAAATACGTCCATAGGAGATGGATAGAAATGAGTTACAAATGCTACTTGGAAATGCCTGCTGACGGTTGGCAGGAAGCATGGAGATTATCCAATGTAATTTTTCATTTAGCATTGAGGAACCATTTTCAGAGACAGGAAAGTAACTTGGTAAGATCACACAGATGACCGAAGATAGATCCATTTGGAAATGGAACTCAGGTCTCCTGAGACCTCATTTAGTGTTTTTCTCAATTAAGTCTTTGTAATCATACTTCACTCTAGTTTTCCAGTCTCGTTTCCTACCATTAATTTTTAAAATTATTTTTCAGCTTTCCTTGGTACCCTGGGCATTTTGTCATACAGTAGACATCCATTGAAATACCAGTCCCGAGTGTCCGTTTCCTGAGTTTTCATTGTGAAATCAGTCATCTTCCACTTTCCCTTTGTTTGAAGGGGTTTCTCCATCCCTGGCTCGAGGAACAGGGTGCGACCTGCACCAGATATTTGAACATTGAATGACTGCCTCTGTGGGAACTGGGACTAAGCCAGTCCAGAGGGCACTTCATTTTGACCCACTGATAAGGAGAGATTCTCTGTCATAGCTTCTTGGGCAACACACAGGCTGCAGCAAGATGTGTTTGCAATTGAGAGCAACTCATAGGAGAATAAACATATTACTTTATTATTAAGAGGACAAAGTCACCAGGAGCGAAGAGATTGACTCTGATGTTACAACTAGGGTGTCTGGATGCAGTTATTCTCTTTGTAGAACAGTTTCTGTATTAGTCAGTTAATGCAGTCATTAAATTGACTCAACTAAGCTACTTATGTTTATCATTTTCAGTAGAACTTGCCTGATGTCTATTAGCTTAAGCCAGTGGGAAATTCTTCCAGGACTGTGAAAATACTGGTCCAGGTCCCTGAAATCTGCCTGCACAATGGAATTTAATTTTTTTTACATGGGAAGAAGTAATTTTTCAAAACAATTATGAAAAAGTATGCATGCAAGTTATTCTGTGAATCAGAAGGTGGTAGGTAATATGTCTAAACAAAACAAAACAGAAAGCCCTCAGGGTCTAGGTTGGTCCTGTTCTGATAGATCAGGATCCAGGTCTCTGGCTGTACAACCTGCTGCCAGCTTTCCCTATGGACATGGTGTCCGGGCCCTTTCCTGTGGATTTTGGTTCCACATCTTTTGCAGTGCCACGTGAGACATTTTAGAGTCAAATTCAGGTCCTGCTCTCGCAGCAGGTTGTCCTTTATGAATACAGTCTTACTCCCACAGATGCAGGTCCCCCTCAGTGGCTAACAGCAGCAAACCAGGCCCTACACCCACAGCACAGCCCCACCCTGTGGACAGAGGCTTCCGGCTGGCTCTTGTGCGTGGAGGCACCAGTCTGGCTCCCCACTCACCGCAGCCAGCCACTCCCTTTCTTGCTTTCCAGGCCATGAGCAATACTGTGCCATACCACTCTGTCTCGGAGCAGGCTGACTATGCACTAAAACCTCTACAAACTTTGAACTGAAAAAAAAACCTTTCCTCTTTTAAATTATCAGCATCAGGAATTGTACCTCAGCAGCCGGAAAGTAACCAAGACAACTACAATAAAGAAGAAGATAATTCTCAAGTAAATAATCTAACATTAAATTTAAGACACTAGGAAAAGAAGAACAACCTAAGATGATTTAATAGAAGGAAGGAAAAATATATGCAATTGCACAAATTAATAAAATAGAGTCAAGAAAACATAAAAGATCAGTGAAACTAAGAGTTTAGTTTTTGAAAACACAAAACTGACAAAACTTTAGGTAGAATAAGAAATACTGGCATAATCCATTTTGAACTTAGTCTAGGAGTATTATTAAGCAGATAAATATGATCTCTTCTACACTCAGGTGATCTGCAATGAGAACATTGTGTATGACAAACAGACATTTCAAGGAAAAGATTTCCTCACTGTAAGCTTCTCAGGAAGTGGGTAGGCTTGAGAAATTGTGGTTCCGTTCTTAAAAAAAACCAATAAAAACAGTGAAATATCTTGAACACTACCTATGGCGGAAGTGATTAATTTAATTATCCAATACATCTAGAGCAAAAGAAAAGCACCTGGTGGCAATAACACAAAAATTAGCTGATGGAATCAGAAATCCCTAATGAACATCACGGTTTACAATGGTCTTACAGTCTTGATGCCATCAGACATGTGGTCCCTCACAGTGGCTGTTAGGCACGTTTTCCTAGATTTCATAACTGGGGCCATAGAATTTATAGCTGCAGTTTAAACTTAGTTTTTGTTTGTTCAGCTCTGTGAGTGCTTGTGTGTGGTGTGGTATGTTACTGAAACTAGGGCCACTGTGCTGAGCTACGGCACAGACTCTGTGTGTGTATGTGTGTGTGTGTGTGTGTGTGTGTGTGTGTGTGTGTGTGTGTGTCTGTGTTTTAGACAGGGTATTAGGTCACTGCATTTCCCAGATTTGGATCCAACTGAGCTTGTTACTGCGGTCTTTGCCTTCCAGATTGCTGGAATGACAGGCATATATCACCAGGACTGGCTTCTACTGAGTTTGGGATTTGTTTTGTTTTTTCCTCTAGTTGTCCTGAAGTGAGGAAGAAAGTTGTTCCCAGCGTACCTGGCACAATCTGAGACTCTCTCAGCCTCTGTATGTAACTTCAGACAGTTCATTAGCTAATGACACAACATTATCCTGTTTGCCAAAATTAGATTTGTAAGGGAAAAAGTATCCCAGACATAGCCCGCCCCCTTGCCTTTTATATTAGTGTGATTATGCATTCCTCTGTTAAAAGTTAAGTCACCTCTAGGTTGGGAAAATAGCTCTGTGCTGTCTCCATGGGCTTTCGTTAGCTGCTAAGATGGCGAAACCAGGACTGAAAAAGGACTTTTCATGATTACTGATTGCATCTGACTTCGCTCTTAAAAGATAACATATTTTCTTTTGATTATGCACATTTTAATAATAGTTCTCAAATTTTATTTCTCAAAGTCAAGGGATTACCATTATATGAGGTGGGGAGGGAAAGACGGAAGTGCAGATGCATATTCTAGAAACTTCCTTGTTTCATTTTGCTTTTACATAGTCATGTGCTACGTGGGAAAATGTCTGTATAAAATGAATTTGTCTCTTTAAAATAGATTTTTGATACTTGGAGAGAAATATGTTATTAAATGAGACTGTGGTACAGTGAGAATGGGGTCTAATCAAGATATGATAGAATCTGTTAATTGTCCCCCCAAAACCCATTTTCCTGTTGAATACGATAGACTAGATAAAGATAGGTCCCAAAGAAACAAGCAAAATCATAATGTTAAACATCATGGGGCCAGGGGTTCAGCAGCACAAGCACCTGTCTGGCAAGTGTGAGGTTGTAAGTTTGTACCAAAAAACAGAACAAAACAAAAAACCAAACCAAATCAAAACAAAACAAAAAGCAACAGGAATGAAAGAAAATCAGCTTCAAGACACAAGCAAGGCTTAATTTTTTTCTTTTTGTTTTCTCCAAAAACACAATTAGATTGGAAAATTCATTTTCACCTGTGAATGAGTTCAGCTACTCCATTTCTTTTTGCAAATGATTCTCTCACCTTTGAGTGGACCAACTTTCACCTGTAAATAGGTTTTCCTCTATAAATGGGCCATTATTTTCCTGTAGGGGGCCACACTCTTCTAGCCTCTAAATCAGGACTAAATTGACAAATTTCACAGATTTCCACCGCCAAAACCCAAACATTCCCAGCTCCTCTCTTTCTCTTCAGTGTCTGTACTCTGTGTGTGACTAAAATTTCTGTTGAATAAAATCTTTTTGTTGGTCTATCCTGAAAATTCTTTTTCTGTGATGGAAGTCAATAGCCCTGCAACATATGGATAGAGTGTGCTAGATTCCTTGATCAGTGTCAGGAACATTCTCATACCCTGATCAGGAACATTTTCTCTTTGTGAGCCAATCAGGAGGTAAAATAAAAGAATCATTGGAATCATGACTTTGCTAATTCTAGCTGAAGGATTTTTGTCTGTTTGTTTCCCCTCTTCTCTCAAACCCTTGCCCTCTGATGCATACTTTATTTCTTTTCTTTTATCTTTCTTTCCTAAAATCTCTAGAACCTGAGGTGTTCTTAATTTTAAACAGTTAGAGGGTCCCAAGTTCCCTAGAAGAAACAATTGCTTACATATAAAAGCACCAAAGACAGAACTGGTACCTCCATCTAACCAGACGTGAGAAGAGATGTCAAGAGATAGCCTGTGATGAGTAGAGCCTCTTTCAGGTCAGCCTGCCCATTCCTGGGTCAGGAAGAAGTAAAATTTGCTTACAAGGACACAAACATACAAATAGATGTGTTCAGTGTCTCCAGCAAAGTTTCTCATACAACAGTCATGGGAAACCCAGTCCTAATGATAGAGAATAAATACAACTCTCAATCTGCTACACGTCAGGGGTGCAGAGTTCATCAGCCTTGAAACTGAAGAATGAATTCCAAGGGACGAAGGAGATGAGGATGAGAAAGCTTTATTAAAGATAGTTCCTTAGAGACAGGGAGGGTCCTGGAAGCAGGTTGTGTTTTGTCTGGGGTATTTCATACAGCAAAGTCACAATGCACGTACAACCTTGGGTCAAACTATAATCAACCTATAGGATTACAAAATAGCTGCTTAGCTGATAATCCAGTAAGGGAGCTGATCACGTAGTAGCAAGGGGATATGGAAAGAACAAAGGCATTTTGGGGGATGGAAGGTTCCAGATGCTCTGGTCACGCCCCAGGGCAACTGGTGCTTATCTGGTAGTGCTATATCAGGTAGTGCTAATTGTAGTGTAATTCCAAGTTACTGTTTAGCCCTTAGAGATAGTGTAGGTCTGGCATTGTGTCTTTATCGTGAGGCCCAATCTCCTCTAGCCAGGATTCTGGTGTCTTTATTTTTCTCTGACTTCCTCGAGAGCCCAGCTCCTCTGTGATCATATATGAATTTCTATCTACCTTAGCTGCCTATTACACTGAGACCTCATGGAGAAGACTGGCCTTTGGGATGACAGTTGAGGAAGCAGTCTCTTTAAATTATGCTCATCTTTGGGTCTTTAAACTCTCCTTTTGGTCCTGTTTAGTCTCTGTCATTTTGTCCTGTTTAGTCTCTGTCATTCTTAAAACCAGGAGGCTGAGGCAGGAGGATTGCCATGAGTTTGAGGCCAGCCTGGGTCTATCGTAAATTTAAGGCTCGCTTGTTCTGTACAGCAAGACCATCTCAAAAAAAGAATAAAACAGAAGTCAATATATAGATATATTTATATATTTCAATATTCTGTAAAATATTTCCAATTAGCTGTGATGCAAGTCATCGCTAATCTCTTAGTATATTAAGTACATTTATGGTCTCCAAATGGAGGATCAAGCTTTTAAAAATATAAACTTAGTTTAACAATATATAACACTGGTGTCCTCAAAAAATTATTCATAAGTTTTTTCATAGTCTTGGTTTGCTTGGTTCCATGGCTCCCTTTTGCATGGCATGGTTGTGAGCTACATAGATTCAAGCGATCCTGTGGAACTGACGTTATCCTGAGGACTTGGTAGGATCTATGGACCAAATCCAAGAAGAAGCTCGTTGCTTTTTTTCTTACTCTTTCCTCCTCTTGTTCCTCTCTTCCACTCTGAGCCTTTCATCTGTCAGAAAACTCACATCCTTTGACTTTTTTTGATATTAGGAAGGCGATGCATGATTAGAGGGTAGAGGGTATAAGTTGGACCTGGGGCTCTCAGGAAGTTTTCTCATGCCTGGTGCCTGGCATAGCCAAGTCACAGGCGGAAGTGGGGCAGGCGGCCCACGGGGCACAACCCCAGGAAATAAAGAAAGCAGGGTAAATTCTGGCCTGCCGCAAGGCTGGGGAAGGCTGGGCACCCAAATGGGATTCTCTCTCTCTCTTTTTCTCCTCTTTCTATATCTTTCAAAAAGTACACAAAGTGATATCTTAAAGACCTGCAGTAGGTCTAAAATGGGATGAGAAACTCCATGTCTATCTCCAAAGGCCGCTTTTTATTATAATGAATCAAGCTGGGACTAATTTGAGACAGAAGATCATTTAAAGATCATTTTTCCACGTATTTCTCTAAATACAAGTTAAAGAGTAAAAAGAGAAGGCCTCAAACTTGGCTTTACAGTAAAGAGAGAAAATCCATCTAGCAATCTATTGTAATAGCTCTCCTTTCCTTTCCTTCTTTTGACTCTGATCAGTTATGCTGATAGTTTAACTGAGAAAACAATACTTAAGTAGCTTTTAGCGTGTTAAAGAAAATATTATTATGCACAAAAAGAAGTAATAATATACACTCCAGGAAAAATCTGACTAGTCTATAGCTGTGAATCTAAAGCTAGGAAAAATGACTATTACAGTTTAACATGTCAGTGCGTCAATGTGCCCTTTTCTTTAATGCTATTATTTCATGTGTTCTATATGTTTTGTCAGTCAACCTGTTAACCTGTTTTTAATAATTGATTAAATTACCAGAAATTATATCATTAAAATGTTTCTTAAACTCATATCAATTTCATTGTTACTATTTTTCAGTTCATATCAATATTTTAAATTTTTACTTTTGTCCTTACAGATTTCTGACTCTGTTAGGCTTTTTTTTTATTAAAAAATACCTACACAGATATTCTGGGGTTATCAAAGTCACTTAAAACATTAGAGGGTTAACACTAATGGCTTGACGTTTATACGAAATATGCAAATACCATTAAAATTTAGTAACATAAAAATTGTAACATAAACGTTATATGATTTAGGTTAATATGTAGGCTTCTTTATACTAATTTTCAGGTATATTTTATCTTCCCAAAGTTCTAATCTAATTGGCTTGTAGATAAATGGACACTTAAGAGTCCAAATGCTTTTTTTCACATAGATTAAGAGTTAAGCTTCTTGGGGGCTGGGGATTTAGCTCAGAGGAAAAGTGTCTGCCTTACAAGCAGGCAGTCGTGAGTTTGATCCCCAGACCAATAAAAAGGAAAAAGACCAAAAAAAAAAAAAAAAGAAAAAAAAAGAATTAAGCTTCTTGAAATTGGTTGCTTAGCAGAATAAACACGTCTTTAAAGTTGGTGACATTCTTCACCCATGTTGCTAGCCAAACAAGGTAATATTTTCTTTAAAGTTTGGTCTCATAAATGCAATATCTACTGTTTTCTGTGTACAGTAACCTAAGAGGTTTTCCTTGGTTAAAAGCAATATATGCATCGTGTAAGAATGTTAGCTATGCAATGCTTTGGTTATCATGCATAATCTATAGTAATTGTTAAAATGGGTAAATGCATATATATATATATATATATCGGATTAATGATTATCAGTGTTCATAGCAATATCTGAAAAATCAATTGCTATATGTAAAATTCAAATATTCTAGGTTTCATAGGGCTTGTAAAAAGATAATGTAGTTGGTCTATTAAATTTTTAATAAACTATTAATGCATATAAAGATTAAGATTACTTCCTGAATTTTACTAGGAGTTAGAACTCTAATACATAGTTGTATATAAAAGTAAAAAAAATTCTTCTAAGTCTGTCAGACAGCACTCTCCTCTGTAGCTGAAAAGTTTTGGACCAATGGGCTTCATTTTCTCTGCTGATGGGTGGCTTCTATGGTTTTCCCATAGTTTTCTTGTGCTCCAACTCAAAATATGCTATTAAAAATTATTATAGATATAAAATAAGTTGGCTATAGTTGGTTAAAAAGTTTTCGATTTCTAAGGTAATAATAATTTCTTAAGTTATTAAATGCTCTTAAACTTACTAAAACTTGATAAAATGTTTTCATAATTTACTAAGTTTTTGTGTTTTCCATTTTTAGGCTTTTGGTTATTTAAGAAACTGACTTTTAGGAGTTAGGAATTATTTAGATGTTGACTTGTAAAATGTTATCAATAATCAGTTTACAACCTGTAACAGGAATACCTGTTATTTTGTGTTATAACACACCATATGTGTCTGGAACTGGAAGTATCTATACATCTGAAGACCAAATATGCTGTGAGTCTAAGATTTAAAGTTAAGTTATACAGTGAAGCCTACATAAGTACAAGCCACGCAAAGGACCCAATAGGAGCTGCTATTTTTTATACGATATATGTTGTGTCAGGATCTTAAAAATAAAACAGTCAAAATTTTGATATTTACTTAAGTTTGGTCCTGCCACTCAAAAAGAACTTAATCCATATCTATTGTCTTTGATTAACCAGACATCTTATTATTTTATAAATGAAGTACACTTGTATACTGTGTAATAAGTCTACTTGTGGTCAGTAAGTGTAAGAGACCTGAAGATATTCTTTAATTCTTGTTAGTGGGGCTGCCCCTGTTAAACATGTAAAGAAAATCTGAATTTTGCCTTAAGAGTAAACAGCCAGACATGGTGGCACCTGCCTGTAATCTTAGCACTCAGGAGGCTGAGGTAGGAGGGTCACGATGAATTTGAAGCCAGCTTAGGGTACATAGTGAGTTTAAGGAAAGCCTGAACCATACAAGACTCTGTCTCAAATTTTTAAAAAAAGAGTAAAAATGAAGTCAATATATATGTTTATATATTTCAATATTCTATATATATATATTATACATAATTATATATGTAAAATATGTCTATATAGCTGTGATTCAAATCATTGCTAACCTCTTGATATATTCAATACATTTATGGTCCCCAAATGTGCAAGCTTTTATTTATTTATTTATTGGTACCAGGGATTAAACTCACGACATGGTGCTTGCCAGCAGGTGCTTACACCACTGAGCTAAATCCCTGGCCCTGTACAAGCTTTTTAAAATATAAACTTAGTTTAATAACTTAGCATAGTGGTGTCACAAAATAATTGTCCCTAATGGTAGACTTTCAGAGTTACACTGATCTGACTGTTACGCAACCATATGATGACAGATGTGACTAAACACTTTGCCACCCAGACTGTGTCAGTCTAATGAATAGAGATTGTGCATCAGTAACTTATGAAAGTGCATCTTAATTAGTAAGAATGAGTCCACTTTAATTAGTCACTTTATTAAAAATGTAGTAAAATTAGATGAGGATTTGTTTATGTTAGTATTTTATGATTGGATAAAGGTAAAAGACTAATAAATTATTTTTCACTAAAGTGGAAATTTTTAAAGTGGGAATTATTTTGCACTAAAGTGGGTATTTCAGAGAAAAGAATAAGAGTGTAATGTCTTAACTGTTATGCTAAAATGCTATGCTTGCTCTTGATTTTAAATTTTCTTGTAGGGCTTTATAACTGTTATTTGTTAACAACTCTACAGAAATGTGACTTCTAAATGACAGCCTAAGCGTTACGCTCAGATGGTAGGACATTATGCGCAGGACAGATGGGACATGACCATGACTACTAATATTAACACTGTGTGGGATTAACAGCTCTGTGACCATACATTGCATTAAAAAATGCCTGATAATCAGATAGGATTCTTCTCCCTCATTACTAGTTTGACTGAAGTTGGTGTTTAATGACTGAGGATTAGAGAACAAAGCCAAGGAAGTTAACTGGGCTTAGAGGGAAGCTAATAGCTTGGCTCTTGTCATTTAGGGTCAGCCAAAACCCAGGCATGATGAGACCCTTCCACAAAGAACTTACCACTCTGGTGAGTCACCCAACCTCCCAAGGAGGGAGACTGTGGGACCCTAGAGGACAAGCCAGTGTGGATTGTGCTAAAGAAAGAGTCACAGAGAAGATGATACAACCGGTCCAGCAAAAGATGAGAGGAGCTGAGAGGCTCCTCATTTTCACCTCCATATCTAGGTCTAGCTCTATCTCTGCATAGAGAGAAATTAATTTTCATTAACACAGGACTGACTTTGATTTCGTCTTCCATACACAGTGGGAAAACAAAATAAGAAAATGTTTATTAAATTAATAATATAAAGCAAAACTTCAGGTTACAAATAAAAAGGGACTCCAACACTGCACCACCCCAACTGGCAGTCTGTCTGGCAGTCTGTGGCAACCCCCATAATATTCTGATCTATAGCCTTGAAATGTCATGATGTCTAGTTCCACTAGCTGTTCCAAACGTGTATCTTTGGGCTTCTCAGTATATTGACAGTATGTTATTTTAATGGACTTTCAAATAGCCCTCAAATAAGGATTTATCTTTCTGTGAGGGTGTGCCTATAGAACAAGACTGGCCATGTAAATATTCCAGCTAAGGCAATGCTATCTTTGTGCAATAAATTAACTTTCTGTTATCTTCTGGAAGCTTTATATATTTATATTGCCTATATATTTATATATTTATACTGTCAGTCACTATAAAGGTCTTCATTTCTAAAAAATAAAGGCCAGATACAAATTGCAAGCTCAAAAGTAAAATACTCTTTCATTGCAAGTGTTTATAAGACATAGATATCTTTATTTAGTATATTCACTTGATATTGTTAAAGTGTGAAGACATTAGATTTCTTATTAATAAAATGTCAAAAATGAATGTGCTTTTAAACTTGATGTTGTATTTGAGTAAATGTCTCAAAATAGTGGTTGATATTAAAGATAAAAAGCTTATGCTAAAGGCTATATTGACTTCTATTTTTTTTTTTTTTTTTTTTTTTTTTTTTTTGGGAAATGCTATCCATCACCATTTTGTCTTTAATATCTGGCTCCTGATTATTTAACATAGTTAAAGTTTCAGCATCAACAACTTGCATATGTGTTTGCAGTCTTTTCCAGATTATCATTGGAGGATGGATCATCAAACACTAAAACCGTCTCACTTAGTCTCCTTTAGATCAGTAAGCCAGTCACTACCCTCCCTCGGGCCAGTACAGTTATAAGAAGCCAGATCTTTGGCCTTTTTGCATCCCTTAAGGATGAGGGCAGTCTGGGCAGGGGAATGGCATGAGAGGAAATGAAGAAAGGTAAAAGGCAGACAAAGAAAATCATTTTAAAAGTAAGAGTTACGGTTGCAGGGTAGAAGCATGATTTAATGTTTTTTCTTCCTCTTCTCCCACAACACAGTAAACCAGGACAATTCCCTTTCTGCTTGGAAACGATCTTCTTTCACCTGTGAATGGACCACAATTTCACCTGTGAAACAGACTTTCCCCTACGCACGGACCATCTTTTTGTGGGTGAACCCTCATCCTCTCTCAAGCCTCCAAATAAAGATCAAGACCATCGACTGACAAATTCCACAGATTTCCACTACCAAAAACACACCAGTATTCCCATTCCAAACCATAGTGTGCTTCTTTCTGAGTCTCTTTCACTAGATACACTATTTAAATTTATGTCTAATAAATCCCTTTGTGTCTTTAGTGATGCACCCTGAAAATTGCTTTTCTGGTGACGGAAGTCAGGAAACCTTTAACCTACTCTGCAAGTAGAATACAAGTGGGTTCTTGAAGTCAGCTTCAGGAATCTTCCCAGACTCTCTGCAAGTGATACTTTGTTTTTGTTTTTCCTTGAACAGATCCTCCCTCTCACAGCTTCCCTTCTGTTTTAATAGGTCACAAACCATCCAACTAGAAGACATGTTTCCTAGCTCTCCTTGGGCTGGGCTTGAATCATGACAAGCCTTGACTCCTGAGATAGGAGCAGAAATGATACATTTATTCTACATTTATTTTGGGTTTTTTTTTGGTACTGGCAATTGAATATGAGTCTGAACCGTATCCCAGGCCTTATATTCATCCTTTTAAAAACGAATCTTTGTACTGTATAAAAACCAAACCATCATTCAACTGATGGAAGTCATGAGTCTGAAGATACCAGAACCATTTTGTCAGACTTCAAATTTTTCAAACGGCCCAGTTTTACCCGAAATCATGTAACAAAGGCCATGTGAAGCTGCTGTGAAGTCAGTTGTGTTAGAAAAGCTGACTTTACCCAACTGAATCTTGAACTTAATTGAGTTTAATCTCATATTGACCTTCACATAATGTGACACACATGGTACATCAGGCCTGTCAGGCTTGTAAGTCAAACTAGGGATCTCCAATCATTGAGCCTTATTATTTCAGTCACACAAAAGGAGGTCAGATTTAAAGCTTTAAGTACAAACAAACGGACATAAGCAGAAATTAAGAAGCAGAGTTAGGTTTCCAGCATCAATGCCCCCCTCAGTTAATACGTGCAGGAGGGAAAGCATAAAACAAAGAGCAACTTAGACACAATGTAGAAGCTACAGAAAATCCTCTTATTTATGTGCTGAGTTTCTGTTGTTTTCTCTTTCCCAGCTTTTGAGCCTTGATTTTTATGCTGACATTCATTTTACTGACACCCTGCCTCTTCACAGGTCCAGTCGCTTCTCTGGCGTCCCATGGTGGTCTCCTGTTTAGGATCTCCCCATTGTTAGGCCAACCTGCCCTCGAGTTTCCTGTCATGATTTCAAACTGAATGCACAAAATCCCAAGTCACTTTCTTCTCACTGGGGTTGCTTGTGATCTCAACTATGTGCTTGTCAGTGTTACATTTTGTTCCATCTTTCTGAGATTTTCTTTGACTTTTCCTTCTTTTTCATTTGTCTAGCAAATGTCAACGTGTCATCTTTTCTTCTTTGAAACTTCTTTGAAACACACTTTTAGATTTAACCACTTCTGTCTGTTCTCAGGGTCAACTCTTTAGTCCAAATCCCAAACACACTGTATCCTAGATAGTCTTTTCTTTGATCCAACTCACTTGCTCATAAACAATTTTTTTCGTTCCATGTCAACTCAGACAAATTTCTCTGCAATGCTTTTAGCATTTCAGGTCTTTCCTCAACATCAAATATAATACTGTGTTTCCCTTTGCTTATTGCCTGTGGTCCACCTTTGCCAAACTGTCTATCAGGTAGTGCCATGCAAGTGTGTTCCGGAACAATAGTTAAAAACCAGGCTTTGGGGTCCACAGACCTGACTTCAAATTGTAGAGTCACTCTTCATGGGCTCAGTGTCTGTCTGTTTCATATTTACGGTAAACGAAGGCTGCTAATGCTGCTGATTACATAGGATGTGACATTGTAGCAGTGGCCCTCGCTCTGGCTTGTTGACACACGAAATAGTGCTGTAGGTCTGTAAGGTGCATAGGACAGGACGCAGCCCACAGCAGGCTCTCAGTGCATGTGCTTTTCATCAGGGGCCAACGAGGGCTCCTGTCACCAGCTGCTGCATCCCAGGCTCTGCTCTTCTGGGCAGCAGCTTGTTTATTCTTCCCTTGGTGCTGGTAGAGCTGTTACCCTTTTAATTCTCACACTTGCTTCTCATGGTCGTCTCCCAATTCCGATGTCCTGGTACGTCTCCACTCACTGTCTTTAACTCCGTGTGAGCTAATTCCTCCTCATGTCAATTCTGCTGCTTAAAGTACAGAAATTCACTTTTTAACTTTTGTTTTCCTCTTCCAGGGTTTGGCTATTTTTAGTCTCAGCATTCATTGAAAACCTTTTAATGGATTCACAAATGTAAAATGCAAATTTTACATTTTAAATTTACTATTTTCGAAAAATTGGGATAAGTTTTGAAACTTTGGACGTGTTTTGAAAAAGAATTTGGCCAACTCTTGAGAGTCAAGCCTGTGGTCCCACTTGGCCCCTTCTGTACGGTATTTCCTACATGACCTGATTCACCTTGAGCGTGATTCTTCCTGTGGTAAAACAGCTGACTTATGTGAGTTGGTTGGAGCCAAGTGTTAGAGGAGCAAGAGGACAGAAAGGGAGAAGAAAAGCTGCAGAACTGGAAGAATACAGGGAAGTAAGGAAAGAGCCCTGAGCATGCTGAGCAGTACCAATGGTGAATCTCAGTAAAAGGCATGAAATATAAGGCTTTCCTGTTAGGCGATTTTATCTTTTATAAATGTAATAAAGCACACACAGGAAAAGATACTTTAAATATAAAAGTTTCTACTTATGAAATGTATTTGACCATCACCAACCCAGGTCCATAGCAATCCCAGGAGCCTTAAAGAACCGCTTGGTTCTCTGGGACATGCAGGACACTGCAGATGTGTGACAGAATACTGTAACATCTTTGCCTTGTGGTTATAAAGTCCCAGGTTAGAATGGGTGTAACAGGGGAAATGTTTCTCCCTAAGATTCATAGGTGGAAGCTCTAGCACCTGCTGTGACTGTATTTGGAGTAAAGTGGTAATTAAGCCCAATAGAATCATACAGGTGGAGCACGAATTGAACAGAATCAGTGTTCATATAAAAAGAGGTATCAGAGAGCTTACAGTTGGTATCTGTGCCATGTGAAGAGGAGGCCAGAGGGAACCATCTACCAGCCAGGAAGAGGGTCCTCAATAGGATTCCCATGCAACATTTAGTTTCTGACACAGAATCTCCAGAATGAGACGATAAACTTCCAGGGTTGAGCCCTCCAGCTTAGGTTATTCCGTTGTGGTAGCTGGTGCTGACCAATCCATGGATGGTTTATTGAAGTCCCCAGCTTTGATAAGTGCTGAAGTTTGCCTTCTCTTTCTAGTTTTCAAGCCTGCCAGAAAACTCAGCTTATTTTTGTCACTATTTTACTTCAGTTTTTAGATAAGCAGGAAACATCAGAGCAAGACTGATTTTATTTATGTGAGATTGAAATTTTGTGCAAGTAAATCCTGATTATCTCTTTGATGCTTCTAAAAAGAAACTATTTTCATTATTGTAAATATTTTTGTCCAGGTCTTTTGCTTATTGTAGTGTGCATATAAATTACTTAGCTTATAAACATTAGCAGGAAATTTGTCACTGTATTTTACAGATGCAGATATTGAAGTTCATAGAGAGTTGTCCATGCAGTGGAATCTGATTTTGTTTTCTCTCTTTTTAAATTCTGCTTTGTTACAAATGAATTTGATAGAATTTGCCTAGAAGGTTGCCATGTTTAGTACGAATGGTAGGACTCAAATTTTTATTTGCATGTTTAGTTACTTGCCTCTCCTTTGTTTCTAGTCTTGGGTCACTCTATTCTTCATTCTAACAGCATTAGTTCATAAAGAGATGAAAGGGAGATGATTAATAAAAGCTACTGCAGTTCCTGACTTCATACATTGTGCATCAAAGGAAGCTGCAGTTTTAAAATCAGGTACCCAGGTGGTAAAATTATGGAGTTTATCTCCAAAGGAGCACTTATCCAAGGTGCTTCATTAATCCTCACAACACGGTATCAATTCCTCTACTTAATAACAGCTGTCATTTACCAGTAGGACATGAACAACTTGACTAGAATCTTTATTTTAAAAATTCTGCTTTTGGAAATCTCTGACTCCTGTGCGCATGTCTGGACACCTCTGCAAACTGAAAACTTTGTAATTTAGGCAGCATACTAATTTGCTAGGACTCCCACAACAAAATGTCACAACTTGGGTGACTTTACACACTAAAAACTTGTGTTTTTATATTTTTGGAGGCTAGAAGTCTAAGATGCAGGTGCTACAAGTTTCTTTGTGTCACACATGAGTGTTCTTCTACTGTACCCCTACGTGATTGTTCCACTGCCTGTGTGGTCTGTATCCTCGTTTTGTTTTTTAAGAACCAGTCTCATTGCATTAGGACTCACCTGAATGACTCATTTTAAGTTGGTTATTCATTTCAAGGCCAAATTCCATGATGCTGGGGTTAGGACTTCCACTTATGAATTTTAGGGGGACACTATTTAGCCATAGTATTTAATAGGCTATTCAAAAGAAAGACTTTATATAAACATTCTCTAAGTGTACTCTAGAATGGCGTGGCAGACAGAAGAGATTAAAGGGATGTTTTAAAAAGATAGTGTTAGCACGGTGGCTACAGGTCTGGATAATCACTTCTCATAGCTCTGTGCAAGATAACATATCAAAGTGGCACTACAAATTCAATAAAACCAGGCCAACACTACAACATTTGACAAATATGGATAATTGTGTTAAGAATTTTCTTTTTTATTTATGTGGAGAGTGATCCTGATTTTGCATGAGCACATTTTAGTAACAAGTGAGTGGCTGAATCATAAACTATGCTGTATGCTTCTGAGTACTCTATGTTTTGAAACTAAAGTAGTAGACATTTTAGTTAAAGAATAAAAAAACAAAACAGGAAAAGGGTGAAAATAGTACATAATTTCAAAAAAGTAAACAATAAGAAATCACTAGTTGATAAATTACATATTATCCTCTTCGAAATAGTTGTTCAAGCTACAAAAGTAAAGCATACAAAGTGGGGATTCAAACAGTGAGACTGCAAATAGTTCTGCAACTATCCAACAAAAACTTAGTAATACGGTTATCAATCCTATACACTTAAACATACATGCAGTTATATTCTTCAGAACACTTTCTTTTCCTCTCTTTGTTACAATAGCAATTACACATTTTGGGTTTTATTACTTCTACATTTCTTATTACTTTTTACACTGCAGACACAATGTGATATTTATAAATATGATTCTTATTTACTTCACTAATGAGGATAGTGTCAAGTTGTCTCCATTTGCCTATAAAGGCCTCAAAATCATTCTTTTTTATAGCTGAGTAATATTCCATTGTATAAAATACCACATCTTTTTCATCCACTCTGCAGTTGATGGGCATTCTGGTTGTTTCCAAGATTTAGCTATTACAAATTGTGCTGCTATGAACATGGGTGCACATATATCACTGTTATATGACCTTTTCAGTTTTTCTGGAAAAATATCCAGGAGGGAAATAGCTGGATTGAATGGAACTTCCAATCCTAGTCTTCTGAGAATTCTCTGTACTGATTTTCTATAGTGGTTGCTCCAATAAGAACTAAACACTTTAATACGAGTTTCTCCAACTCTACTGAGGGGAATAGGCCATTGCAGATTGATGGAACCTACCCAAGGACAGATAGTTTTTCATACTTCAAAAATACATCAATAAAATATTTTCCCCAAAGCACAAAAAGACACACCTCCTCTTTAAATCTTACTTATGTGCTAGTATCTGCGTACCTTTATCCCAACTTTCCTGAATTTTTAACAGGAAATCCCACACACAAAAAACTCGCAGCAGGAAGCTCATGTTGTCTTTTTTTTTTTTTTTTTTTTTTTAGGGGTGGTATTTTTTTAAATTTTAAAAACAAAACAGAAAAAGGATAAAAATGATACAGAATTTCAAAAAATAGGAAGTTACACTAGTTAATATATTGGATATTGTTATCTTGAAAGTAGTTGTTCAGATTATAAGATTTAGGCATGAATAAGATGATCAAACAATCAGACAATGAGAACACAAGCTGTTCTTTTTGATGAACCAGCAGAAATTAGCAATATAGTTATCTCTCTTGTATATATTTGCATAGCACACATACATGTATACATATAATCCTTTCCCTTCTTTCTTTTCTCCTTTCCCCATTCCAGCTGTTTATCAGCCTCATTCAGAGCTGCTGAGTGAATATTTTATTAAGAAAGCAGGGAAGATCACAATGGGCATTATGGAAACTTCATTATGTGGCAAGACAAATAACTACTGGACTGGACAAGTGCAACTCTAAAAACGTCTGGTCGTTAAACACGGGAAAATTGAGATAGCATGAAACATAATAGCTAACCATTTTCCACAGCCGAAGTCCAAGAGGGTCATACGTTTTCCAGCATTAGTGAGAGGGATGAACTACATCACTGCAAGCCCTCATGGTGAGATGGGGCTCAAATGGGACATTACAGGGACTCATGACTGCACTGTTATCTTGCCAAGCAATTTTCTCTTTGGTTTCTATTGTCAAGGCTGAGACATTTCACTGTCTTAGAGATGTTTGTGTTGCTACAGGACATTTTAGAGCTCAGATAAAGCACTGTCTAATGATTACGCGTGGAAGCACACGGTGAAACATGACTTCACGTCCAGAGAAAGCTTTGGCTGTAAGCTGAAGTCATTGAGTATTTGAAAACCAGTGCGGGGAGCAGGCGAGCATTCACCACTGGGAACAAAGGCGGTGGTCAGCGAGACCACTTGGGGCTATGTAGGTCCCTAACAATTTGCTATTATGTACAAGCTAGTGGGGTGATGCTTTAGATCCTACCACCAGGCACCACTGCTCCACAGGAAGAGGAGACCCATCCATCCTCTTCTTCCCCTTGCGGAGTGAAATGTTTCAGCTGGCATTGTAGCTATTGGTGATGGGTTTATTAAAGAGAAGTGTTGCTAATTTCAACATGAAGCAGTACAACAGCAAGAAGTGACTAAGACAGAAATAAAGTAATTGGGCTGGGGATTTAGCTCAGCGGCATAAGCGCCTTCCTTGCAAGCAGGCAGTTGTGAGTTCGATCCCTGGTACCGATTAACAACAACAACAACAACAGCAACAAAACAGAAAAAGAAATAAAGTAATTTTGGTATAGTTTTGTGTTCAAATAATGTCCTCAGGAGCACAAGGTTAAAGAACAGAGGCGGTGAGGGAAACAGTGTAGGTCACTTTGGTCTCCGCTATTTACCAGCTCTGACACTGTGTGTAACTTTCTCAGTTACCTTTCTGGTGTCGTTTTTCTAGCTGTACCATGAAGGTAATAGAGTATCTCCTTCATTACTAACCCTGTGGTGTTATGTGCGTCATTCAGTGTTGCAAAAAAAAAGATTTCTACTGTCTTTCTGTAGATAATTTTCCAAAACATCTAAAATAAATCTTAGACTTATACGAATCTTGAGGGAGGCATATTTCAGAAGCCTACGTGTACCTGTATAAAGTATTGCCTCTGCTCCCAGAGTCTGCATTCTGTACCTACTTTGTCCTGGCCTGAAGCCCCTGCTGGGATTTGGGGTCCCTAAAGGAGGCTCAGTCTATGGGCAGAGAGGTACGTTGTGGTAAGGGAGGTCATCAGCTCCTAAAGTGGCTCTCTGCAAATCAGTACAGGGAAATGGATATCCAGGGTGTGTGTGTGTGTGTGTGTGTGTGTGTGTGTGTGATTAGGGAGAACAACTGGAACACTGAGGCCGACAGGG
Source organism: Cavia porcellus (assembly GCF_034190915.1). NCBI lineage: Eukaryota > Metazoa > Chordata > Mammalia > Rodentia > Caviidae > Cavia > Cavia porcellus. Next base: position 78,276,918 of record NW_026947490.1, read on the forward strand.
CCACTTACGAGGAATTTCAATATTGCTCAGAGAAATTTACCCAATTGCTCATTTTCTGATAAGAAAATGATGGGGATATATTATAGGGTGATTCAAAAGTGAGTATAAGAACATTAAAAGAATTTGGTGTTTAAAGAAAATGGAATCTAAAACTATCCCCCAGCATTAAGGTGGAATGAGGAAGGGGAAGAGAAAAAGGGTTAGGTCTACCTAGTTAACGTTGGGGGCCACACTTCCCACCGTGAGATTTTAGCTTTGCTAAGCCCATCTGAGATGCATATTAAAGTAAATAAATCAGCTTTGATTATTTTATTTTTCCAATGAAGATGTGGCAGTATTACCTCCAATTGTGTTTTTAAAACCTTATCTGTTCTGCTGAATTATCATTAATTACTGGCCTCATTAATTTAGTGATGATAACATTCCTGTTTTATGTTTTCTCACTTTCGTCCTTCTCTTTGTTTTAAATAATCAAATCAACATTATCCTGGTGTATGAGAAATATGTAACTGCCCAGTTAAGGTTACTTTAGGCAGCTTTTGTCTGTTATTATATAGTTCATAAATTTTAGATAAATTTTAGTTAAAGAAGAAAAATTTTCCAACATTCAAAGCTTCACAATTTTAAGTAGATACTACAGTAATTTTCATAAATTTAATATTTTTCTAGGATGACAAAAAAAAAAAAAAAAAAAAAAACAGAATCCAGCAAATCTATCCCTTTGACTTGGCACTTTAGATTGTATTTTAACAACATGTTTTGTTATATTGGGACAACGACCCAATGAAGCTAGTTTTAAGCAACTTAGTTGTTACTTCTGCATCCTTTCTTTCCCTTAAGGGCCTGATGTTAATGGCTGTGTATAAATTGTTTAAAGGAAGTGTTGGCAAAGTCTAACCTGGGGGCCCAGTGTGGTCTATGGCTTGTTTGTTCACTTCGAGAATTAAAAACATGACTTTTGCTTTTTGAAAGTGTTGTAAGAAAAACAAAGAAAAAATTGCTACAGAGACTGTATGTGCTCCCAGACCTAAAATATTTACTATTTGGATGCTTAAAGGAAAAGATTTCTGGCTCCTGTCTGAAGGATTATACAATATATTGTTTTATAATTCTCACTAGTGGTCTCCCTTCTCTCCACGTCCATCCATGAACTGTCCAGAACTCAAGGTGATTTGATTGTCCAGCCCCAAAGGATGGTTTGGTTTAACAAGCAAGCAAACATGGGAAATCATTAGGCATCAAAAAAAAAAAAAAAAAATCCCTGTGGCTTTTCCTGGTTGTTTCGTGGCTTATTAAGGCAGCATTTCTCTCATGTCTGACCTTTGTGTCAACTAGAATTCACCTACGCTGATTGTAAGCAGAATTTGGCTCTTTGGACTGATGTTCCATCTAGGATACTATTCAAGAATAAGCTCCAGTAATGATGGTAAAGGAAGATAAGAAGATTGAAACTCGAGGTACTCAATGGTGCTCAAAATGGGGAAATCCTTTCCCAGTGACAAAGAAAACATAAAAGAAGCCCAGAAATGAGCCAAAGAGAAAGTCTTTGGCTTTTAAAAGCAGATAGAAAAGGGCGATTTGCACTTTGGCGCTTGTAATCTTCTTCTGTGGCTTTTTCCTTATATGGAAATGGATGTGTGAGAAACATTATCTTGTTTTCTGCAGAAAAACAGAAAATTGATTTTCAATTACTCCCTGTCTCTCTTGTTCTTTTTCGTGATCAGTGGTGATTTTCTCTTTGCAGTCAAGAACATGGGCTCCAATTGACACTTTGGCCACAGCTAGGTGTCATTTGTTTGTACCACTGCATGCAGGAAAATTCTTTCCATTAACTGAAGAGAGGAAAATAGTCCTGTCCAAAGCTGAGGTTGTAATAAAAGAGAAAATCAGCTTGAATAAGGTCATTTTAAAATGCAAAAAAAAAAAAAAAAAAAAAAAGATCACTAACATTTGCAGGTCTCATCAGATCTCCACAGATCTGTGGGGCTATTTTCTTTTTTCTTTTCCTCTTGGGGTTACTGATAATGTCCTCTTTGTTTTCAAAAGCCTAAAAGCCTTTTATGTCTGTGTACTATTAAATTATTAGGACTTAGTCATGAGTTGGTTACATCTCAGTTCATTTCATTTGCAATGCTGTTAACTGTTTTATTTGATATCAGGTTTAATGTAGAAAATAAAGAAATGAAGGATTCAAGTAACAGTTTTTATGTAGATGTGTAGTTTGGATGGGTTACTTTTCAAGATCCCTTATGACTTCATGGGAATGTGCAGCCCACCACAAAATCATTCCTAGGATATTTACTCTGGTCCCGCTCTGAAGGATTCTTGGTTGTCACATGGCCTTGGAGAAATGCAGAGCCTTGTTTTCTCACTCAGGAGCCCCTGCCCAGAGAGCTGACCACAGCTCTACAGCTGATCTGGGGATGGACAGTGACATCCACTTCCTGGCTGCCAGCTCTCTTTGATCCTTCTTTTAAGAAAGCAAATCTCAGCGAATAGATACCAGTCAACAGAAGTCAAGAAGAAAGGAAAAGATTGGAACAAAATAAAAATATAAAGCCACTTTGATAAGCTTAAACCTGTATATTCTGACCTGTCCCATTTACTACCCTGTAAAATTTTCAGTAGGGAAAGATATTGTTACGAATTGTGGGATTAGCAGATCAGCTGTTCATTTTGGATCTAACTCTAAATATGGTTAATTGTTTTTCAAGTGTTATCTACAGAACAAAGCAAACAAATCCAAGAGGAAAAGAAAGAAATGGAAGAAAAATTTTAATTTGTTTCAAATGAATTTACAATAACACATTCAAGTGGCCCTACCACTATTATTTTAATAACAAACAAAACATAGTAACTAGTACTCACAATCTGCTATACATCCCCCAAAAAGCTTGTGTTGGAAATTTAATCCTCAGGGCAATGCAGTAGTGATGGATGATGGGATCTCAGGGGACATGAGAAATCCCCCTTCATGAACAGATTAATGCCAAATGTCTCTAGTTTTCTTCCAAATAGTTGTCCCCATCTTCACACACGTTAAATACATACTGCATTTTATGGAACTAATCAAATCATTACAGGATGATGAAGGCTTTCTAGGTCTTCCAGATCTGACATTGGGGAAGACGACAATGACTACCACGGTGTCTCATTCTCATTCTCTTCGAAGTAGCCATCCTTATCTTTACGTACGCTGAAATTGAACTTAAGAGACTAGACTAATATCACTCTGATCAGTCAATAAGAGTATTGCTAGATTTTATATCATAATGCTACAGAATTAGCATTGGATTTCTTAGTGTCTCTTCTTCAGAGTATCTGTTCATTATATCTTGCATTATATACTCTGTTCCCATAAAGAGTTTAAAAAATTCTTCCCATGTAGGAAAAATAGTTTTCCTTTCAATCAGGTATAGCAAAATGAAACCAAATACAGAACATTATAGAACTTCTCACAACAGAACATTGAATAGAGCAATACCATTAATCAGAGCAAAGCAAAACAGTGATAACAGTATTAGCCTTCAAAGAGATGGTAGAAGGAAATCCCCCTCATTTGCTATAGTGCATATGGTCAACCTTCCAAGAGATGCTCAAGTCGCTGGCTCCCATTGGTTAACAGGGCTGGGGGACAGATGGGGATTTGATTCTTAGCCCATGCACCGGTCGGCTGACGGCTGCTTACCAGGGAGGCCAGCGGGTTGCTTGGTTTCCCAGTGCACAAGTTCCAACATGGTGCAGATCTCAGGAGACGCTGGTAGTTCTCCCTGTTTATCTTGATTTTGAGTTTAAAATTGCCTGGTAAAAGGTATATTCACTGATTATTTTGGTGCCTCTTCAAATTCTGCATTTAAGGTGAGCAGGGAGTCACCTTGCCCAGGTCTTGTCCTGTAAGAATCCCAAAGCCTTTAGTAACACAGACCACTCCTTAAAGGAATGTCAGGGGATGTGGTTCTAACTGGTTGGATGTCAGTGGCTTAATAAAGCACATCATATTTCAGATATGCTCAGAGACTCAAGTAGCCTGGGAAGCTCTCTTGTCTTTATTTTAGTCATTATGTTAAATTTCTCATGTTAAAAAGGAAAAGCCAAAAACAAGAGTAGCATCAAAAATGACAATGAAGTCCAAGCATATATCAAATAAGAATTCTTTTTTGCAGTCATCAAAAGCAAACTGTGACTGAAATAAATACTTAGGATTCCTTGATTTTCCTTAATTAAGATTCATAGCTATCAGAATGTATAGAAATACTGTGGAAAGTGCAAACTTGAGATGAATTTGTGGAATTTAATGCATGAATGTATTCCATTAGGTCTTCAGGCTGTGTCCATCAGGACAGCCTGTTCTCTGACATGTGAGTGCCTGCCTTTGGAATTCACAACACATTCCAGGAAAATCGGGTCCTAACTAGCTTGGTTGTTTACTCTGAAAAGAGCATATTTGCACCTCATTTTTCTTCTCTTCAGTTTGTTTACATTGAAGCAAAACATTCTCACACAGGAAGAGATGAAACACTCTTTCTCAATACTGGGAGCTTTCTCCTTGCAGGGTCAGGGACTTCATGTCTGCAGAGCTAATTATCAGGAGACTGTAAACCAGGCCTTCAGCCTCCATGTCTGTGTCTCTGACCTTTGCCAAGGGCAGACTGTCTCCACAGACATGTACAAGATATGCAAATAATGAAGTCTAACTTTAGTAGCGCTGTTATCTTGTTTTCTGATGGAGGCAGGGAGATACTCAATTAGAATCTTTTTGGTGGATTTGAGAAAGCTGTATTCCAAAAGAAGAATAATCCAGTGTAAAAGTCCTGACCTGATTAACTGTGGCATTTAAAATTTTCTTCCTACATTTACCAGTGAGGGACACTTGTTCACATTTGGAGGTGATCTAAGCATATCACTAGGTCAAATTTATGAATTATATAGGCACATAAGATTGTCAATTATGAACATTATTCCTGGTGAATAGCTGTGTAACTCACAGCTTGATCCAGAACGTGGTCATTCGACTAGGAGCAGCCAATCACAAAAGTTTAACAACTGTCTTAGTTACTTTTCTTTCCTTGATGAGACAAAATAAGCAACATTAAAACTTAAAGAAGGAAATATTTATTTAGGTCACAGTTTCTAGAAGGTTTTGTCCATAATTGGCTGACTCCAAGGCAGGGTAAGTGGGAAGATAAGTGTCTTTCTCTTTCTTTGGGTACCAGGGATTAGTAGTTGGTGCCAAACCAACCAGGGGACTGATTTAATAATCACCAACCCTTAATCCCAGCATCTTTAATCCTAGCATTGAACCATGAATCAATCACAAACTCTAGATTCAGCCAACTCTAAAAAGCCCCATCTAATAGTTTACGACAGTATGGGGGGTTATCTAAGCACAAATCATAACAACAACACAAAAGAATTATTCTAACTCCATAGTTTAATTCTAGGTAAGTTTCCTAAACCAAATTCTTAGCCCTCTTGGATTTGACTTACAATTCCCACAGAAGACCCATGTGTTTATAGGTGCATCTTTTGGAAGGTGATTTGATCACCGGACACTGAACACATCAGTGGATTAATATATTGATTAGTTTATAGGAAATGGGGCCTGGCTGGTGAAGTGGATTTGCAGGACATGACCAGGAAAGGCGCACTGTTGTCCCTGGATCTCCCTGTCTCCAGGGCTCTCCTGCTCGCTGTGCTGTCTGCTCCTGGAAGGTGAACAGCTCTCCCCACCATGCCTTCCTGCTGTGATGTTCCCACCTTAGAGGGGGCCAGTCATACACTCAAGTCTGAAATTACGAACCAAAATAAATCTCTTCTTTTTTAAATCATAGTTGTCTTTTCAAGTGTGGTGTGTCACAAAGTTGAGCCATATCCCTGTGCTGTTCAGTGTGGTAGTTATTTGACACCAGTGGCCACTAAGCACTTGAGATGTGGTTCAATTAAACTGAGACTCATCGTAATCATAAAATGTAAGTAGGATTTTGAAAACTTAATTGAAAAAATATTTTGGATACAATTGTTTATATTCTACATATATTCACATTCTATTTTTCCCTACAGCGCTGGTCTACACTCTTGGGACACAAACGCAATGGAAAACCTGGTAAGTTCTGTGCATTTGTGGTGCCTTTGAAGTATTTTAGAAGCACCCTCCCCTGTGAGGAGAATAGGAAATGCCTCTTACTAGAATCTCAAGGAAAACAACATCAAAGGATATGGTCATCTTGACTATGATTCATAAGTCAGAGAACACGCCGGGTGTAAGCTTCCGAAGGTAAAATATTCAGGGTCAGCTGTTTCCCTTGTTACTAATTCTTCCTCAGGGTTAGTTTGAAAACAGAAAAATCTTCACGTAGTGCAGGGAGTGGTTGTGGCTGTAGGGATTTAGGTGCAGGTAATAATTTTCCTGGAAAACATACTGGAGAGGAGATTCTCAGCAAATGTTTGCTTAATTGAGGTAAGAGGATATGAATTTAAATGAAAAGCTTCCTTTTACAAAATTATTGCTGACCAAAGGAAGGGCCCTGGTGGATTAGAAGGAAAGGATGTAATGTAAAGGTTTTGATTCTTTTATAAGACTCACTACTGATGAAAGCAGAGTTCTCTTTTTCCAATACTACCTTAGCTATTAGTGACTAAAAGTTCCTTGTTACTGCCTGACTTTTCAGGAGCAGAAAAAAAAACTTTTAGTATATAGGAAGTGATTATAAGTAACGATTACCTACTTTTACTGGCATAATCTGTAAAAGGACCTCATTGAAAAGCTCTTGTCTAAAATGACTGTAGGATATTTATCTTGATCACACTCTTTAAAAAACTTTGATACTACAATATGTATATGGTGCCCAGCAGAGTAACTGTTTTATCATTTGCCACAGTGGAGTCTAATACAACTTTTGCACACCATTGATTTTGACCAAATGGCAAAATTAACAGTTTGTACAGCAGCTACTTCAGAGATATGTTCCCTCTGTCCCTCCATGGGAAAAATGAGGGCTTTTGTGTTACTGTTATTATTGGTTTGAAATCAAATTTGTGGCCAGTATGTTGTCTAATACCTGCTCTGTGACAATTTATAATGGCTGAGTGTTGGAATCCTGATCGTACATGACAGTTCATTTTCTTCCCTTTAAGGTCTCTCATCACATTTTCTTCTTGAATAACTTCTGGACATACTTGGTCTCTCTTGAAAAACAGGTCTGTCTTTACCCCAGTCCCAGGGATGTGGTGAATCAGAATGAGTCAGAGCTCCTTAACTTGAGAATTTAACACTTTTCCTCACAATGGATTTTTACTTAGAAAATGGCCATCTTCAAACTCTTTGTGAAGAACATCTGATCAAGCATAAATAGTTCTGCAACCCATAATTGCTAGTTGGGGTCATTTTTAAAAAAATGCATGGTTTTTTGTGGATTAGATTTCAAACTTTGATTCCCCCACCCCCACCGAATCCAGCAGTTTTATAAATACAGCATAATGTTCATACACTATAATTATTGTGGTCAATTACGCTATGCCAAGTTTTCCCTCAAACATTTTCATAAGGAAAAAGTTGTCTTCATGACTCATTTTCAGAGCTGAACTAACAAGTTTGGGTCATATGAAAGCTGGCTTGCTATATTTTTCTTCTGTATTTAAGATGTGTTGTTATGTATTCAAAACAAACTAAATGAACTCTACTACCTTGATTGGAACCAGATGAAAAATTAAGTCAGCATTTTTAGATTCTGAGGCTGTCTTAATGCTGAGTAGATTTCTTGCTTATCAGGTAGCCTGTGACCAGATGTTTTCTGATAAATGTTATTTGGTGTTGTAAGCTTTTGGCAATGCCATTTAAAAACCAGAAATGCACTAATTCTAAGTGTACAACTAATTCAGTGAATTTTTAAGGTAAATTTGCATCGCAGGGAAGCAGGTGCCACATTCCAGCTTTGGAACCTTTCCAATAACTCCTAAAAGTTTCTCATATCCGTTTGTAGTTAAGCTTTCTAACCCCTATCTCAGCAACTATTGATCTGTGTTTTCTTTTTGTAAATTTACCTTTTCTGAAGGTGTTGAATCGTTTGGTAAATATGCTTCCCATGTCTGACCTGTTGGGAATTCAGTTAGATTGTAATCTATATCAGCAGAGCTGCCGCATTTATTGCTAAATAATATTCTGTTGTACAGATTTCACCTTATTGAATTCATTTGCCACTTGACAGACATTTAGATCGTTTCAGTTTGGGGTATTCTGAATTATGCTGCGAGGAGCATTTGTCTTCATGTTTTTATGTAGACATATGCTTTACTTTCTCCTGCATGGATTTTCAGCAAATGAATTACGTGTTGTATCCTAAATTTATGTTTCACTGTTTCAGAAACTACCAAAAGTTTATAGAAGTGGCTGAGGCATTTTATATTACATGATCAGGTATGAGTATTCTCATTTCTTTATAACCTCACCAATACTTGGTATTGTTTGCCTTTTTATTAGAGCAATTTGAGTATATAGCATATAATCCTAGTTTTATTTTGACTTTCTTTATGATAAATGAATATATTTTCATCTTCTTAATAATTATTTGTGCATCTTCTTTAATGACATGACTTATGATCTCTTTCTTTTCTAAAAAATTGGAATACTTTTCTTCTTACTACGTATTCTTCATATATTCAGGCTACACTTTATCAAATACAAATTAAAATATTTTCTGTTGGTTTTCAGCTTACTTTTTTATTTTAAAAATAAAGCAATATTATAATTTTAATTTTGATAAGTGCAAAATTTTGTTTGTTTCTTTTTTCTTTTCTTTCTTTGTTTTTTTGTTTTTTGTTTTTTGTTTTTGGTACTGGGAATTGAACTAGGGACCTTGGCTTGCCAGGCAGTTGTTTGTGCCACTGAGCTATATCCTTGGACCTAAAATTTTAAATTTTGGTGAAACCAAATTGGTTGGCTCTTTTCTTTTCTGAATTATTTTGATGACTAACCACTCTGGGCTAATGCAAGGCCACAGAAATTTTCTCTTATGTTTTCTCTGGAAGCTTTCTAGCTTGTTTATATTTAAGTCCATGTTCAACTTTGACGTAGTTTTTGCACACTGCGTGAAATGTTCATAGTCTGACTGAGCTAATGTAATAAAATAAGATGGACCAAGTGGCTTCTAAACAACAAAAAGTCACTTCTCACACTTCCTGAGATGACCAGAGCCAAGATAGTGTGTCCAGCATGTTCAGCATCTTGTGAATCTGCCCTCAGCTTCCAAGATGGCTGCATTCTTAGTGTTTGGCATAATTTCCAGTACAGAATACATGCCCAAGAAGTGTCCATTTAACACATACTGTATTTTTTAAAAGCCACTAAGAGCCTGCCTTTTGAAAATGTCAGTCTACTTGGTATGCTCTGGGTGATTAGAGATAAGCATTTGTTTACATTTCATAGAGAATCGTCAGGTAGATTCTGTATATAAGCCACTTTTTCAGTTTGTATTCTGTGTGATGTTTTATTTTGCTTTTATTTGGTGCTGCTGATTAAATCAGGGCTTATTAGTTTGTATTCAGGAAGGACATTACTAAATGCTGGATGTACATTTTCTTTAATACTCAAAATATTTCTGTGCAAAGAAGGTACTAGTGGTATTGTATTTTGTAGGAAAAAAGACTAATGCATGGGCTAAGTGGCCTGCCTGTGGCCATGTCGCCATTTTTAGTGGGAAAGTCTCTAACCTTTACATGCAAAGAAAGCACACATGTTACAAATGTTTGGTGAACACTGCTATGCGCTGGTAATACTGCAATAGCTGTCAATACGTGGAGCAAAGAAGGGGCAGAGTTTTCTGTCCTTACTGTGCTTATAATCCATCCTCCGTCATCTTCAGTAATATGCAGATACTACTCTAATGGACATTTTAAAACCATAAAATGCTTTTGAGAATTTTACTCACCTGAAATAGTAAAGACAGGAACAGAGAACATTTTGAAACCCTACAGACATAGGACTGTTCATTTTTCCTTCATTTTTTTCTAAGTGGGATCTGGGAGGTGAGCACAAAGGATCATGTCCATGAAGCTTACAGAGAGCACATGGACCATGTGGTGTGTGGTAACAAACTTACTGTGACATTTATTGGACAGACTAATGCATATTCATATAAACAACGGCATGCGTAGGGAATAAAATGGGGAGAGATTGAAAAGAGGAGAAAAAGTGGTGGAAAAATACAAAATATAGTGAGAGAGAAAAGAATAAGGATGATCACTGGCAAAAGCACCATCTAATCATCTTAACTGTGCATTCAGAGGGCAGAGAGCTGCCCCTTCTGATCAGTACTGTTCAGCTTAGGACCTAGCAGAGTGCCCGATAGAGGTGTTCACTAAGCATATCACAAAGGTGACATGTGGAAAAGTCTGTTCCCTAACTCAAAAACACCTGTGCAGTGCTCTGATGTGTTTGCAATGGTGGGACATCATGGTCTTTCCTGAGCACAAACAGGGAAAGAAACATAATCGAATTACTGAAGAAAAGGCATGATAATTACTGTGATCGATGAATGAACAAAGGGCTATGGATACATCAGAAGGAGCAGCTCAGAACTTGTGGCAAGCTTCCTGGAAAATGTGGCATTGAAAGATGTTTGTGGCATGGTCCGCAGAGAGCCAGAACTATCTAGGAAACAGTTAAATTGTCACAGAAGACAGAGCACATGGACAGATTGGGGACATGCACAGAAAGTACAGGCCAGGCTGGAGGTTTGTGTGTAACGCAGGGCTCCTGAGAAGTCACAGTGATGTCTATTTATGTCCTCCTTTCTACCATCAGAGCTATCTTCCCTTTAATTTAAAAGAATTTTAACATATACACAAATATATTAACAGTACATTTATTAATGGGTGCCCTGATAGTTTGAAACACACACTGCATAATATTTAAGTCAGGTTAAACATCTACTTACCAAAACATTTGTCATTTTTTTTTACAAGCTTGTGGATGGCACATTAGCAATATCCACTGTCACCCCATGTGCAGCTGCTCACCAGAATTTCTTCTTTCTTCACTGTGTCTCGATGTCCATTGATAACTTCTCTCCTCCTCCCCATTCTCTCCACCCTCTGGCAGCTGTCACTATACTTTTAATTTCTACAAAATGAATCTTTTATGTTATACATATGAGCGAGAGTTGGTGCTCCTTGTCTTTCTGTGCCTGGCTTTTTAAACTTAACGATTTCCCTTTTTATCTGTTGACAAATGACAGCATTTCATTTTCTTTGATGGGTAGTTCACATCGCGTTGTGTTTCTGTACACCACAGTTTCTTTATCCGTTCATCAGGAGGTGGACTCTTTAGTTGCTTCCATTTCCCGGTTGTTGGGAATTGTGCTCAATGAACACACTGCACGTGCCCCTTACACGTACTGATACATTCCCTTTACATCTCTACCCGGCACTGGGGCTGCTGACTCACAAAGCAGTTTTAATTTAAAGTTTCTGAAGAATGTCCATTATGTGTTCTGTAATGATGTAATGACTTACATTCCTACCAGCAATGTGCAAGAGCTTCCTTTCCGCCTCATGCTTGTCAGCATTTGTTATCTTGAGTCTTTTTGAAATAAACATTCCTATAGAGATGAGGTAATAGCTTACTGTGATTTTGATTTGTGTTTCTCCAATGATCAGTGTTAAACATTTCTCTTAGTTATTGGCAAGTTGAGTGTCTTCTTTTGAGAAATGTCTGTTTAGGTATATTGTCCTTTACTTAGGTTGTTTGGCTTTAACTATTGAATTTTTGGTTCTTTAACTATTTTGGATATTAAGACCTCATCACACATAGATTATAAATATTTTCTCCTGTGTAGTTCATTTCTTCATTCTCATGATTGTTTCCTTTGCTGGTCAGGAGCTTTTTAGTATGTTGTGATCCCATTTATCTATTTTGTTTTTGCTTCCCTGTGTTTTTGGAATTTTAAAAAATTCTTTCCTATTTCAATGTCTTCATGTATTTTTCCTATGACTTCTTCTTGTAGTTTCATAAATTCAGGTTTTACATTTAAATCCTTAATCTATTTTGAATTGATTTTTGTAGCTTGTGAGTGTGTAGTTTCATTCTTCTGTTTTCCAATTTTCCCTGCATTTGTTATGGAAAAGACTATGTATTTTCTCTTTCTTTCTTTCTTTCTTTCTTTCTTTCTTTCTTTCTTTCTTTCTTTCTTTCTTTCTTTCTTTCTTTCTTTCCCTCCTCCTCTCTCTTCTCCTCCTTCTCCTTTTCCCTTTTATAATTACAGTACATATTGATTACGTTCACTGTGGAAAATTGGTACATGGACATTACACACTTCAATTCCTTTCCTTTTCCCCCTTCCTCTCCCCTCCCTTTTATTTTCCCCATATCAGATTTATTTATAAGACCTTATAAAGATAACTATCATATATACAGTTTGAAAATCAGACTAATAGAGACCAAAGAACATGTAACACAGGAAAGACAATGGTACTAATAAAGGTACAGTTTTTCCCCCTGTTATCTGTCTTTTACTTTTTGCACTCATTGAGTTTTTCTTGTCAGAAAAAGCCTTCCTGGCCCTTTAAGGTTTGTATCAGGAAGTCTGCTGTGATTCTGATGGGTTTACCTTTTGTCTTGGTTATTTTTCTCTCATTGCTGGGACCAAATACCTGGCACTCAAAATGAAGGAAGGAAAGGTTTATTTCTCACAGTTGTGAAGGCTTCAGTCTGTAATCAGCTGGCTCCAAAGCAGGCTGGCATAGCACTGGGGCAACACTTTAAGGTGGCAGCCAGAGCAAAAGGGAAGAAAACAAGCCTCTACTCCTGGTTTATCTGTACACAGCCCACCTCCTCCGCTTTAGGGCAGTGTAGCACTTAGAAAATCTTGCCCTCCTTTGCACAGGATGAGGATATTTACAAAGCGAGAACCCTGCTCCCTGCTGAGTCTCAGTTAACCTTCTGAACTTCTCTGAACAATGTATCAACCATAACACCTTTGTATGTGATCTATTGCCTTTTTCTTAGAGCTTTTAACACTGTTCCTGTCACGGACTTCCTGAATTTTGAGTGTAGGGTGGCTTGGTATAATTGGTGTTATGAAGTAATTGTGTTCTGTATGCTTGTTGTTTATGTCTTTCCTTATATTGGAGAGGTTTTCTACAAACAGGTTTTTTTTTTAATGACTTTTGTGTTGTCTTGTGTTTTTTTTTTTTTTTTTTTTTTTTTTTTTTTTTTTGCTTATTATGTTGTTGTTAGATTAGTCTTCTTTGCATCATCTAGTTGCAAGTTTTTGGGTCCATTTTTTGTTTGCTCTTCTGTTTAAGTATCTTTGATTAGTTGGTCTTTGAAGGCATCACTGTCTTCATGATGGTCTATCCTGCACCCCATATTTTCAATACGATTTTTAATGCCCTGGATTTATGATTGAAACCAGATTGCAGTTGACACCATGGATTCTGACTCTCTGGTAAACTGATAAATCAATGTTGTATCATTTTGTTTTGCTCATCAGCTTCCTATTAGTGTTGTTGAGAGCTCCTGCATCTGTTTATAATTCTTTCCACTATCTGCTTAGTTATGTCTTCTCTTATCTCCCTGAGTTTCTCTTTGACTTGTTTTCTTAGCTCTTCTACTGTGCTTCTGAGCAGTTTAGGTGTCAAATACACCATTCTTTCCCTTGGTGACTTCTGAATTAGCTGCAGGAAATTTGGGGACCTTAGGAGGTGTTTTGTTGTCTTTTCTTCCCATGTTTCTATTGTTTTATTTCTTTATTTTTGCTGAGGTGTGTGAGTACTTACAGTCTAGACACTTCTGTTGCTAATACAGAGATCTCTTTACTTGCTTTTCAGTAATGTACTTTGGGTGTCATTAACTATAATTTTTTGCAGGAGACTCAAAATTCGAACACCTTGGTTATTTTGGGAAGGAGGATGCCCTGAAGTTCACTGAGAAACCAGGTTCTCTGGGAATGACCTCTAGTATTGTTAGTATCACAAAGGCAATCTGCCTGTTGGCTTTCAGAGGAACCGTGACATTTATGTTTCCTTCTTAACGTGAGCAAAGCAGCGATTGCCCAAGACAAATTAGATATTAACACATCACAAGAACCAGTTATGTACCACCTTTACTCCTAGAGAAGAAAACATCAGTTATGCTGTAAGCGTTGACACAACCCCAGTACTGATTTGCAGCTAATATGTACGAAATGCAGCAGTTATATCTCTGCTAGTGGCAGTAAAGAACTCAATAGTAATTTTACAGTGCTAACAATCACAAGACTAACAAAGCTTTATGGTTATAGCATTAAAGATTTGGGTTTTCGGAATGTGGAACTGCAAAAGGAAATTTTTGAAACTGTAAACTGTATGATATAAGAGGAAGGAGAAACCGTACAAAGGATGTTAATGGGGAATTGAAACATTTCTATAGAAATGGGTAAAGGTAGAAAAAAATAGCAAGAATAGAAGATAAAAGGAAGAGAGGAGAAAAAAGAGAATATCTAGAGAGTGAACACAAGACACAAGTATTATATTGGGAAAAATTTTTTAAAAAAATAGAGAAAAGAAGAAAAAGCAGATTAGATGCAAGATTGAAGGTCAAAAGAAGTTTGCTTAAGCCCCAGGAACCTGATGAAGAAGTCAGGAGGGAAGGGAAGAAGAAAAAGACCAAAATTAAGAGCAAAACAGAAAAAAAAAAAAAAAGCTTCTACTGAAAAAAACAAACAAACAAAACCAAACAATAAAACGCAAAAAAAAAAAAATAGGAAGAAGAAAAGAAAGAAATTTTTCTTTGATTTCAAGCCATGATTCAAGCCATGTTCTAGGTACACAGTTTTGTGGCAATGTCCAATCCAGAGTGTAACTGCTGGCAGACGAAGGAGACAGTCAGAATCCAGATTCATGCTGGATAATTGTCAACAAGCTGTTAGTAGTGTTAGAGCAAGGTGCTAGTGTGGGGACTTTCAGATCATGGAATTTCATTTAGCTTAACACTCTGGGTGTTTCTTGTTGCCCTGATCATGGCTACCTGACCATACACCTCTCCTGTGGTTGTGCGTTTCCCAGTCACTGTGGGAGTTCAACACTGGCAAACCTGAGATGAAACCCATCCATAGTCACTCTGAGTCACAGGTTCAGTTCACGTCTATGTAGAATACTGTCCAACCAAGCACTCTCTCTAGGGGACATGGCAGATAGAGGACTGGCATCACACACCAGCTCATCATCCACCGGTTTGTTCCACTGGTGCCTTTCTTGCTGAAGTCCTCTAGAGTTGCCTGCTTTTGCTGTGTCTGTAGATTCAATCTTTGCTGCTCATGAGGCAGGATCAGGGAGCCAGGAACTAGGAACTAGGACCTGGGCAGAAAGCTCAATTGTCCTTTTCCTTTTCTGCAATGTGTTCTGTGTCTTCAGGTTTTCTATAGGCTCTAATTTTCTGTCAGAGCCTTCCTGGATCTTGGGGATCCATTTCCCTTCTTCTTCGCTTCCCCAAGCTGTTATGTTTCAGTGTCTGAATTCTGAGTGCTGGAGAAGCTGATTTGTTGCTGCTTACCGTTTGGCCATCTTCAGTAATCAGTGTGTATTTTCTAATGCACACTGTTAACGGTGTTAAAAAATCAGTTGGCTGCATCTGCATGGATGTAATTTGAAGCACTCTATTCTGTTACTTTTGTCTGTGTTTTTGTTTTTATGCCAGTGTCTTGGTTTTTTGATAACTGTGACATTGTAATGTATTTCAAAGTCAAGTAAAGTAATGTCTCCTGCTTTGCTCTTGTTGAAGATGGCCTGGCTATGAGAGATTTTTGTGGCTCCATACAGATTTTAGAATTGCTGTCTCTAGTTTTGTGAATGTACTAGTTAATATTTTGACTTACTGAATTAAATCTATGCATTTCTTTGAATAGCATGGATACTTTAACAATAATGATTCTTCTACAAACACAGGATTCTCTCTTTCTCTCTCACTCTTGCTCTCTGTTTCCTTTTAAATTTCTTTCATCAATATTTTATGGTTTTCACTGTAGATATCTTTTAATTCTTTGGTTTAATTTTTCCTAGATATTATATTTTTTGTGGCTATTGCAAATGAAATTGCTTTCATGATTTCAATTACAGATAATTCTCTATTTGTATATAATTGTATTTTTTTCCTATTTGTTCTCCCCTTCAATTCTGGGGATTGAACTCATGTCTTCATGCATGCTAGCAAGTTCCTTGACCCTGAGCTGAACTTCCAGTCCATCTACTGATTTTTTTAATCTTTGGATGTTGGTTGTGGGGGACTCAAGAAGCCTATGGATTCTCCCATTTACAAATAACTGAGGCCTCTTACCAACAGCCATGTGATGGATCATTTTAGAAGTAGCTTCCACAACTCCACTCAAACCTTTAGAGAACCTTGTCCCTCACTAGAATCTCAAATCCACTCATGAGAGATTTAGAGTCAGATCCATCTTGCTAAGCCACTTCCAAATTCCAAATCTACAGAAGTTTTGAGAAAATAAAGGTTTACTTTTGAAAATACTAAGTTTTGGGATAATTTGTTATGCTGCTCTCAGTCATTAACACAGCTTCTGATCATATGAAGTCAGAATTCAAAGGGATCTGAAAGACCACGTAGGGCACACTGGATAATTGAATTTCACATTTCCTATAAAATTTGAAGAGTTTTGAATCCTTCTCTGCTTCCTTTGTGTCGGAGTGGTCACATACATTGAGACCTCTTCTGTACCCCTCATTTCAAGACATGCAGAATCTGGTTCAAAGTTGCCGATTTGCTTAATTATCAGGACTCCATTTCCTGAGTACAGGCTTTTGTCACTGTATTGTGATAAACATTATAACAATGGCATAATTTTAGTTTTAATTGATATGTGCTATCTACCCACTTGCCCAATTTCAGTCATTGGCTTGGTAAGAATCACTCGTCTAGAAAGAAGATAGTAGTACGTTGTTTAGGAGATTAGGAAGTAGACTGAATGCTATTTCTACTCCATTGAATAGTGATCCTCAAGCATGTCCAGGTTCTAATCCCTGGGACTTATGGGTGATACTTTAGATAGGAAAAGGCATGTTGCAAAGATAAGATAAGGGTTAAAATGAGGAGATTATCCAGGTAGATCTTCAGTAGAATCACAAATGTCCTTATAAAAAGGGTGGATTTGATAAGAAGACAAAGAGATGTGATGAAAGAAAGGGAGAGCAAAGGCCAGGAGCTGAGAGAGGAGGACGGTGTCCACTCTGGGGAAGGTGATAAGTCAGATGCCCCTCTGCAGCCTTCAGAGGGCTCAGCCCTGTCAACTAATTTCAGCAAAATAACTGTAAAAGAAAAATTTTGTGTTTCTTAAGGCACCAAGTTTGTAAGCTACCAGAAGAAGGTAAGCACACTAAACACAGCTCCAGCAGGTCCTAGTCTTGGTGAGTGTATACAGGAAAAATCTTAAGTGTCACTTTGTGATGTATAAATTGGGAATGATTCAATGCCTGTTTCTCAGGGCTGCTTATGAGATTGAGATCATGCATGTAAAATGCTTATGACATGGGACACTTGGAAAACTTTTGCTTATTATGGACTTGATCTAGGCAGAAAGTTTGTGACTTTTTTTTTAAAAATCAAGTAGAACATTAAGTACTACTAATGGAGTATAGAAAGAGTTGAGTATTAATTATTCTGATTGTCTATTTATTAACTATTTATTAACTACTCTGATTGTTCCTTCTTAAGGCTGTAGAAAAAAAAGCAGAGGGGTAAAATGACAGAAGACTAACCCAGATGAAAGAGCTAAAGAGTATTTTGAAAGGATTTCTTTGCCTGTTAAATGCTTGCAGAGAACCTCACACAACACAGGTGAAAAGTCATCCTATTTAGAAAGGTCTCCTAGGAGGCAGTGTCTACAGCATTGCTGATGATTTCCCTTGGTGCATGGGAAGCCTGTTCTTTAGTTTCACAGAAGACTAAACTTGTGGCTGTGTTTTCTTCTTTCTCAGAAAGTGGAACAGTTTCCTGAGAGATGTTGATCACCAGAGCTGCCTACAGCAGACGAATACTAATTACTGTGTTTCTAGTGCAACTTCAGGAGCATGGAACAGATACGCAGTATAGCCTTTCTATTTTCTTTATCCTAGATTTCAACATTTGCTATGGAATAGCTCATAATAATCTCACTTCACTTGCTCATTTCTCCCACTCAGCTCTCTCTAGATGCTTCTATTTTCCGATTTATTATTTGTATTGCACTGTGTATATATCCATGTAACACTTGCACAGATTAACTGCTCTGTGGTTTCCGTCATGGGCCCTATGGGCAGGAATCACATCTACCTGATTTTCTTGCTTCGTGTGAGGCAGAACAACTTGTGTTTTCTTATGATGACAGCGAGACTAGAAAACAAAAGCAAGGGGCTCTTTCAAAAATAAGGTCTGGTGCTAACTGGGTCTTTATGGGATGCGTGTCCATTTACACAGCAAATAACTGAGGCATAATTGTGTCATCATGACAAACAAGTTCCCAGTAGAGGATACTGATTTCCTAAGGCCTTATAAAACCCTGGTCCTGTGAGTCAATGACCTGTGAAAATAAAGGTTTTGTGTACTAACTTGTTTTGTATTGCCACTGGAATAAGGTCAGTCAACAGCAACTGCTTGAGATGTCTTTCTCTGTAATGCAGAGATCGAGTTGTCCAGTCTGATGATCAGAGTGACAGAGGTAGGTCAGTGGAGCTCGGCAGCTGAATCTCACCTCTGCCAGGAGTCTCAGACCTCACTGGTGCCATCTGATGACAGACATTAAATGGTAAACTTCATAGGCCTTTTGGGCATTGAAAAGCCCTTGCTCAAAGTACAAACCAGCTGAAAAACTCCCTTCCCTAATACACATGCCCCTCTCCCTAAGTACTATCACAAACAAACAAACAAACAAAGTGATATCTCAACTCTCTCTTGATCAGAGGCTCACTCTAGCATTTTGCTCTTCTGGGAAAATTGAAATTTAACAGAAATGTTCCCAGACTGAATTCAACTCTCAGATTCTAGAAGAGAAGGAAATTTCATGTATCCCTACCATGCTCATGTATAAGTACTACACATCATTGCTTTAACCAAAATCTTGTATATTTGGATGCATTCTGTCTGTTTATATGAGATCAATGACACTTTCCAATTCCCACAGTAAACACCGAGGCCTGTTTATAACAGAAGCCAGTATCTGTGTGCTTCAGGGTCCTTCTTTCTTTTTCTCAGTGAAACCAGGAATGTGCTTTTGCTCTGCTTTGCCACATCTTTACCTCATGATTAATTTAAGCTGCTTTCTCTCTTGTTTAGACCTGACATAAGCAACTGCCTTTCTGTCACATCGATTTTTCTGTCCTTACAGATTCAAAGCCAAGCCTGAGTCCTCACAGGGTGAGTTCTCTGACAAGGAAGTTTTGCAACCTAATTTACAGCCAGAGTCGGTATTTACAGCTTGTCGGTGAGAGCCAGAGGGGAGCTGAGCTGTTGCAACTGGCTGGTTAAGTCTACATTTAATAGTGTTTACCCAGGCAAGCTTGTGATTTCTTCACCCTCTCTAACAAATATGTGATTTGTAATGCCTATCTCCTCCAATCTAAGTGTCTGAAAAATGTTTCTAACGTGTGTGGGCTAGAATGCATGTTGGTTTTCTGCAGGGCTAGCCATTTAGGAAGGGCAGTCACAGAGGGACTACTCATAACTGTTTGCCATTTTTCTAAATCATGGTTCTCGGTAGTGACTGTGTATTAATCCTGAAGGAAAACAAGGTAATTTTTTCAAATAAGCATGCTCAAGGGTGTTTAGAAGAAATTCACTTGGTAACACTCAGAACCCTTTCAGCCCTTGAAAATAAGTTATACTGACGCAGCACAATGACAGCAAGTGGGAATATTGATAAGCATTTCTGCTGTGTCACCCTGGGACAGAAGAGACAAGGCAGCCCTGAGACTCCTGTACAGGCACTTGTTATGGTTCATAAAGTGTCAACTTAAGAAGTTTAGAGCCTAACTAAAGGACTCGGTCCTTACTTTATAAACAACCTCATCCTGTGCAAGAGAGGGCACAGAGATAGTGTGAGTTACACCTGCCCTAGTGGGTGGTGGCCTGCTTTACAGTATAAAGGGAAGAAAAGAGTCTGGCTCTCCTTTCTTTGCTTTGGCTACTTCTGCTGTCTTCTGTCACCTTGAAGTGTTGCCCCACGCGATGCCACCCTGCCATGGAGCCAGCTAATTATGGACTGAAACCTCCACGAACAGTGAGCTAAATAAACCTTTACTTTCTTAATTTTAGATGTCAGGTATTTTGTCCCAGTAAAGAGAAAAGAATAATTAAGACAGCAACCCACTGTAAATCAGACCTTGTCTATCTTTGAACCTAAACACATTAGGTGGCTGGGCTAAGCTGCCTCCATGAAATACAAATAAGAGGACAAAGAATTTGCTCATGAAATAAAAGGGAGGCACTGAAGTGCAGTTCCACAGATGATTTATTCATGTATCATCTCTACTCTTAAGGGTCTTGACATGCAATCTAAAAGAACACTTAAGATATGGACCAAATAAGCAAAAATTGTTTGAATTACATAATTAATTCAAGTCAAAGCAGATCGTGCCTACTGGCACTTGTATTACCAGCATTATTTTGTATTTTAAGAAGAAACACATTTTTGCCTGTCTCTTTCGCTTTCTGCACTGTAGGCTCCCGTTGGACAGATGCCTGTTTTTATTTGGGCCAGAAGTTCCACAACTTAGTGCTGGTCCTGGTCCACTGAGGACAGAAAGGATTGCAGAGACGCATTTGATCTTGGGTATGACATTATCTCCCCTGTTTGTGAGTTAATGTTGTTTCTTTCTTTATCATTTGTTGCTTAATGTGCTGACACATTCAAAGTATTTTTAAAAATATATTTCTCCTTACAAGGCATAAATAAATGCAGTTATCTGTTAAAAAATCTTATAGCAGTGCTGTCCAATAGTAACTGATCATCAGCAATGTGTAATTGAAAATTTTCTAGCAGCTACAAAAATAAAAAGAATATATAAAATTAATTTTCAATAGTATATTTTACTTAACATATCTAAAAGTTTATTATGTCAACATGTAAATATAAAAGCTTTAATGAGATGTTTGCTATTCTCTCTCTCTCTCTCTCTCTCTCTATATATATATATATATATATATATATATATATATATATATTTGACAAAGTCTTGCTAAACAGTTCAGGATGCTATTGAACTGACTATGTGGCACAAACTGGCCTTGAACTCACAGAGGTCCTCCTACCTCAGCCTCTAAGAGTGATAGGATGCTGGTGTGTGACGACATGCCTGGCTGTTACTGCATATCTGAATTTAGACTACACACATTGAATAGTAGAGTACCACAATTTCAGTGCTTCAGTAGGGCTGGTGGAGCCATCATGCAGCTCTCAAGTTCACATGTAGATACGGGGATGTTCCCCACTGCCTCGTGTTCTATCCATGCCATTACGACCAGTCTCTATGGCTGAAGCTTGGGAACAACCCCGTCCCAGGGGTGCACATGTCAGATAGGGTGACCAGCCCTCCTAGTCTGGGACAGAGAAGTTTCCTGGGACACAGGATTAGCAGTGTTAAATCTAGGACAGTCCCCAAGATCAGGATGTCTAGTAATCCCATGTGTAACCTACACCTGCTCCATCAATATATTTTGTCTTCCTAGCTGCTGTGGTTAGTACTCACACAGAATGAACAAATCTGATTATGAGTCATGGGAGTTTTGGGGAACTATTGGGAACAAGAACTTCACATTCTCCAATTTATGTTATTGAGAACTTCGGCTAAACATCACGAGGGAAAAGCTTGATGAAAGTATTATTTACTTTGTAAGAAAACAGCCCTTGAAACACTGAATTTTGGTAACTTTTTTTGACGAACTCCTGGATCCAGGAACCAATATTACTCTGACTTTTTAGTGTCAGTGAAATCTTCATAGCTCTGTTGTTTCTTCAAAACCATGCAGGTTGAGTTTCATTCATATAGAAGTAGGACACTTCTCATTAACAAAATAAGGCAAAAAGAAAGGAAACCAAGAAATCTAATTAGAAGTCTTCAGGCTCATGATAAAAATAGTCAGAGGTTGTCTTTTTCTTTTACATAACCTCCTTGAGCTATGGAGGCATATGGGGGTGTGGGTGTGAGTGGGTGTCCCTCTGCTGATACCTGGGAGCAGTACGCCCTCTGTGGGGGAGGGGGTGGAAGGCCGGGAGATAGCTACAGGCTGCAAAAATCTAGTGATTCGTGGGGATGTTACAATTAGGAAGCAATGATGACCTGTGGTCATTCTCCTCTCTCTTCCCTCCTTGCTCGTGGGCTTGATACTTTGCTCAAGCTGTCAACACTGTATTTTGCTTGACACTATTTTAACCTCATTTTAGGTGCTGGATCATGTACAGTTCAGGAGGCTCCAATCTGAGGGCCAGGGGCCTTGAGAGTTTGCAGAGTAGCGAAATCAGGCTCCTGAAACATTCACCTGTTTATCTTTTCCTAAAGCAGTCATTAGTGTGTGGAGATGTATAACATTTTTAGAGTGTTCCAGGAGAAGGGTGATAGTAAGATCGATTTTATTGAGCTATGAACGTGTAACTTGACATAGTTAATTCCTCCGTGTGAAGCACTAACGGTATATTAAAGCATGTTTTGGCTCCACAACAATCTCACAAGGCTAGCATCATTGCCCTTACTGTCTTGAAATGGAGAAATCCAATTATCACCCTTTTCCTTATTAGCTTAGCAAAATTCATTTTAATTTACTTTATACTCAATGCATTTATTAGCTAGCAGAACAGAACAGGCCTGCAAGCATATATTTATAATTCTATGTGCATGTAAAGTGGTGCCACGGGAAAAATAGGGAGGGCTCCAGCCCACAGAGGAGGCCACAGGGCCACAGAGAAGCTCCCTGGACACAGAAGCTTGAGCTGAACTTGACATATTCAACTTTATCTGCTCTATTGAAAGTGTATTTACTTTTCTCAGGAGGATGTTCTATGAGGTTACAATGACAAATTATAGTTTGCTATTCTGATGATGCCATCAGCAACAGAATTCTGATTTGTGAAACAAAACAGATTCATAACTTTGGACTTGTTTTTGTGACGTTATTGACTAAAGTGTGCTATGAATTTGGGGCTAATGTTCCTTTATTCGTCAAGCAAAGCAGGTTGCTCATTTCATCTGTAAGAGCACCCTTTGTAGTTTTAAGACATCGGAAGCCCTGCGTGTTTACCTATGCAATAATCCTGTTAGAGAAACTGCAGTTCAGAAGAAAGAAATCTCAGCAAAGTGTAAAGGGTGAACACAAGCAGAAATCTCAATCTCATTTTTATTTTTATGGACATCAAAACATCACCCCATGTCTTAGTTGCTTTTTACTGGTCACTGAGACAAAATACCTGATGCCCAAAGTTGGGAAAGGAAAGGTTTATTTCTTACAGTTTTTGGAGGTCTCAGTCCATACTCAGTTGGCTCCAAGACAGAGTGGCATGGTGGGGCCGCAGTTCGTGGTGGCTGCAAACAGCAAGGCAGAAACCAGCAAGAGATAGAGACGCCTCCTTCCTGCCATTACATCACATCCTGGCTCCACCCCTGGGCAGGTGTAGCACTCACATCTTCAATCCAAGTGCCAGACAATGAACCAATCACAAATGCACAATGCAAATGCATGAGGCCTGGGGGCCACCGACATAAACCATGACACCTGGTTATAATTTTGGGCTCTTGCAATGAAGTATATCTGGGTCAGATGGTGGTTTGGCAAAATCAGATTGGTGATTTCAGCTGGAGTTTTCCTGAAGCTTAGTGAGATTCACCAACTATTTAACATCCAGAAAAGCTCTTTATAGAGAAGCCAACTACAGTAAAACAATGATAAATACCCAGTAATTTTATATGGATGTATTCTGGAGACAGATAACATTCTGCATTTTAGAATCTGGGTTTTTTCAAAGTATCAGTTTTCTCATGGTATTTCATCTTGTTGTGTTTGGGAGAATGCATTTATACACTCATAGAATTATAAAATTGAGAGAGGTACTGTTAAATTCAGTGTATATTTCACTTTGAAGACACAGATAATTTCTAATATATGACAGAATGGAGAGAGATAATCCTTTGTTGACCTTTTTTAAGTCCTTAGCCTCTCTCACTGAATTTTTGATGTCAAAAAAACTTGGTGATATAGATTAGGGTTTTTTTTTTTACTAAAATGAAAATACTTCATCATGTTTTATGAACAAATGTGGCAATTAATGTATGCTGCATATTGTTCCACAATGGCTTTGAAATCCATAGAAAAACAAAGTGGATGTTATTCCCTGTCACAAGTTGAAGGAGCTTCTCCTCCTTATAATCAATAGTCCTGATACATAATCTGGAAAAACTAGAATTTAAAGTCATCAAACCTTACCTCCCTTTACCAGTTTCTGTTACTCTGTATTGCTCTCACCATCTTGTTTTGACTGATTTTGTTTAACTTTCAAATGTACACTTCACATGGCAACCAGACTACACCGTGTATCACGCTCTGTGCCCAGCCTGCCCTTGCCTGCCCTTGTGGCTCCGGGAGTGCTGCCCCTACATCTAGCACCTTTGATTTGTTACTGCCAAATGAAAGGTATACGTTTTATTTCAAACATACTTTCTTTTTAATTAGATATGATTCTCTTATGCCAGGAAACTAACATGAAAAACCAAAAACTCTGGGTCTAATTGACCCCATTGTGTAGTGAGCTCTTCTGCTTATTAAAAGTGTAGCATTGAAAAAATTCCAGCAGCCTTTTGTGCTTTTATGTCCATGTCTGCACAATGAGGATAACAATACTATCCAATGATTGGGCTTTTTGTTGAGGTAATTTGCATAAATGTTCCTGAGTGGTACCTGATGCTTAGTGATTACTTCACTGATGCTGGTCATTGTTCCGTCTAGGGAAACCTCTACTACTCAGTGACAGTTGGGAGTTGGCACAACAGCTTTTTCACACGAGGGTGCCTGCATGCTTTGTACAAGCAGATGCTCAGACATACTGGCTACATCAGGGTATTACTATAAAGGACAGGTGGGAGGAGTTCTTGGAAGAGCCATCTCAGTAGGGTGAAAAGTCTGTTGGGTATGAAGATCAATCTCTTTAAGGTTCATGCGAGTTTCTAAATTGTGGGATGACTTCAGAAAGAAAATAGCAGCCTCCATGGGCAGGCTCCAGTGATTTAGGATCATACTGTGACCTCTCCCGGGGGTTACTCACAAGATAAATTAGGAAACGAGAGACCAAAGATGGGGCCAGCTGCTCCCGGATCCTTAGACATTCTAAACAAAAGGGGGACACTCCATCTTCACTGATTAATCTTTGATGATTTATTCTTTGGACATCATTTAAAAGGAGCATTTTAAAGTAAATGAATTGAACTCCCATGCCCTTTTACCCTACTAATATCATCAAAAGAAACTAGATCTTGAAGTTTTAAAAATTTCTGTGGTTTTTTTTTTTTTTTTTTTTTTTGGTGATTTACAAAGTACAAAGAATGTCAGTTTATTATTATTATTTTCTTGAGATCTTGAGTAAAGCCCTGGCCTTCTCAGCAGTAAATTGAAATATCCTGAGTTTGAAACATGTTATTTTTAGCCAATTAATTTTCAATGAAAGATGTCATAGATATGAATAAAGAATAAGCATATGATCAAAGACACACAAACATGGAGAAGTATTGGTTGTCTTTAAAATAGCCATTTTTCTTCCTGCAGTACTGACCCTGATAATATTTCTAAGCTTGCCCTTTTCTAACATGACTTGCGTGCATTTTAACCACCATGAGTCAATATTTTTTAAAGTGCAAGTGATGGCATTTAAAATTAGTTTAGTGGTTGGAATGGGGATATTTTGGATTAATAGCTTAGTATAGAGAATAACATAGAAATATCTGGATCTTTGTGTAGAAAAGATAAAATTTTATTAATGAAGTGTTTACTTCTGTTTTATATTTTCATGTAAGTATTTTTATGTGTTTACTGTTAGAGTATATAACATAGGTTTCATACCTGTGGTCATGTCTCAGAATCTTCTGAATTTGTGTGGTCTCATGTTGATGATACAGCGCTGATCCTTGATGATCTATCAAGGGGAATCTGATGGGCTGAGTTGAGGTAGAAGAAAAGAAAAAGATCTGTTATTGAAAACGTGATGCACAGTGGAGCTACCATCTCTTTCCCTACTGAACGCTGTGATGTGTGCACCTACTGCCTGGAAGGGTGGTACCATCATGTAACCATGAAAGGAATTCTCAGGAGGCTATGTTAAGCAGAACAGAATGACAAACCAGAAGAAGTCTGGATCCTGGGCCTGACATTAAACTGTGATGTTAAGTACTTCTGGAATGGTCCCTATCTTTGGGGCTTTGTTCTATGAGGTCAAATAATCCCCTTAGTAGTTTGTTGGTTAGTCGAGGACAAAGCATCTTAAAGGAAAAAGGAAGCTTATTTTAGAGAAAGCAATTGAGCCAACCCTTGTGTGTAGGTTTGGTTCCAAGCCTAGGTTCATGAATGGATGGTGTGAGCTTGTAGCTCCGTCTGCCACTAGGAAGCTGAGTTCCCCTGAGAAACTATTCATTGGAAGCAGTACACTTCAGATTCATTGCTTTGGCGTCGTGATCTTGGGTGGATTGAAAGATGGAAAAACTGAAGGCAAGGAAGCTGGTTGGAAGATTGTCTTGGAAAATCGCACCGATGAGTGATTATATCCTGATGATGGTAATGGAAGTGCACAAATGCGGGAAACGTAAAGAAGGTGGATTTGATGGTGGATTGACTGTGGGGTATTGGTCTGGGGAAGCAATCATAGTTAATGCTATGGTTACAGCAGATTCAGTCCATGGTTGGCTCCAAGGCAAGCAACTCACGGCCTGGAAAAGAAAGGCTGCTTAATTTATGACCACTAGAAAGGAAAGCAGGCAGAGGGCCTTAGAGGAAGTCAATAGATTTAGTAGCCTAGTTTATGTCTCCATGATTCACCCAGACAGTGGAAGCAGAAGTGTGCTTTACTAATTCACTGGATGGCTCCCAAGCCAATCGAATTGAAGATTGTGTATAATCATTATAAATCAGATTACAGATACATAACACAAATACGGTATGAAGGAGGGACGGTGGTCTGAGTTCAAAGACAGGTCCTTTCAGAATGATGGAGTATTTCAATAAAAGGAGACTGTGAGTGACAAAGCAAAGACAAACATTAGAGAAGACAGGAGGAAGGATGCTGAATAGCTGGTGGACAGACACAGCGAAACCAAGCAAAGAATGCATAGCAGATGATGGGAATTTGGAGTGTCACTCTGAGCAGTTAAGTGGAAGAGAGGCCACAAACAAACAAACAAACAAACAAAGAGTACCAAATACATAAAAAGGGCTTTTGAGTGATATTCAAGAAAACAGTCCCAGAACCTTGGCAAACACAAGTGCTAGTTTGTAGCATATGAGCTATTGGGGATGACTGTGAACCACTGATGTCAGGTTCAAGGGATAAGAGGCAGGAGAGGAGGGCAGGGAGCCATCCCGCTGGTGAGCAGGCAGGGAGTGGTTACCCAGGAAGAAGAGTCACGCTCTCCTTCCTGCTGAACAGGAAAGGCTGGGACAGAATTCGGCAATGACTGTGACATGTGTGAGATGCTTTGTCGTCCAAGAAGTGAGTGTAAAGCCTGGTGAGTCACATGTAGGGTTAGGAGGAACTATGGACTGCAGCGTGTTCCTGTAACACACAGTGAGCTCAAGAGGAGGAGAGGAGAAAATGGGCTTTGTGGGAGACACAGGAGATTTGGAATCAGGGGCAGGGGAAAGTGGTGTAGGATAGTTGAAAAGGAACACCAAAGGGTGCTGAGTCTGTCTGTGGCAGGAAGTGTCAAGTGGCCCTGTTGGGGAAAACAGGAATTCTCACCACGGGCCTATTCTATGTCATCGGAGAAGATAGTCTGTTCTATTGTAAGCAGCTTATTTTGTCTTATCTCTATAGTGGGGTACATGTGTTATGGCTCTTTATCGTTTTCTTGTAGAAATTCAATAAGATGTATGATATATAAGATATATATGATGTGAAGATACATGATGAGGACAAAGACAAACACGATAATATCACAATAACAAAGAGCGCCCATTACCGTTGATCTATGACTATTACAGCTTCTGTTACTATGACTTTTTATGGTGGGCCAGATACCATTTTAGTCTTTTCATATTTTTTTTTTTTATTTTAAAGAGGGTAAAACAAAACATAACAACAGAGAGCAAAGCAGATCAGAAGAAAACAATGTAAGTGACACAGGATTTCAAAGCAAGACAACAGGAGATCTACAGTGGCTGCCATAATGTCTCTTGTTGTCTTCTAAATAGTTGTTTATATCTTCACACACAATGAATTCATACAAGACAAAATAGTATAAATCTGATCAGAACAGAGTAATGAAGGCATTACAAGCCTTCACAACCAGGCAATAGAAAAATCCACAATGGCTACTGTAATGTCTCTTGTTCTCTTCAAAGTAGCTGTCCATACCTTCCTGTATGTTGAAATTAAACAATACAAAACAGACTAAAACCACTCTGAACAAAGAATAGAAGCATTACTGGATTTCACAACATGATGATACGGAATCAGCAATGGATACCATAAATGTCTCTTTTTTCTTCAAAGTAGCTGCTAATTTCATCATACATAATACAATCTATTCTCATAAGCTGTTTAGGAGAAGTTCTAGGTATATTTAAACATTAGAGGTAAAACAAAACAAAACATACTAATAGAAAAACAAGAAAAAAAGACAAAAATACCCAAACAACGATATAGGCCTTTGAAACAAGGTGGTAGGAACAGAACCAGAGTTGTTATTTTACAAGTGATCTTCAAGAGTTTCTCAGATCACCAGACACAAACGTGCAAAACTGTTCCAATTCTAGGGATGTTAACTGTTTTGTTACAATAACTTACAGAATTTGTACCACAATCATCTTAGCTATCCTGTGTGTTAATACAAATTTCGATATTTTTTCTTTTCCCTTCCTTTTTCTTTTAGTCTTTTCATATTAACTTATTTAACTTTCCCATTACTTCTATGAGGGTCCTGTAGTTTTTTTCCAAGTCTATGGAAAAAAAAATCAGGTATAGTGAATTTGTCTAAGTTTAAAAACTAAATGATAGAACCAGAAGTTAATCTAAGTAGCCTAGGTTCAGATAAAGAATTTTAAAAATAGAACATTTTATATTTTGCAAAGTGTTATTTCAAGAAAAATAAGACATTTTTAAAATACTTTTCAGCTGAGGACATATTTAGAATTTATTTTTTAGTTACTTATAGTGTCTTTCTTATCCCAGTAGGTTTTTGTGACTTAATAGCTTTGGACTTTTTCCTCTCACTGAGAATACAAAACCTTCCATCCTCATGTACCCAGTTTCCCATGGAAGAGAAACCTCTGCTGTTTTTCCTTGGTATTCATTTCTGTGAGCAGCACCTGCACACAAAGGATACGTCTCCTCTGATCCCCTTGCTGCTCAGAACCGGGCATAGCTACTGCTCAATCCTGAGCAAATTGGTGAGTCAGGAAAAGATGATCGGATTGATCAGAATATAGTTACTTGAAAGTTAGAGAAAATTCTCTACCATATCATAGAAATATGAAGTCAAATTTTGAATGTGTTTCTTTGGAGGGTCACTTTATCGAACTGTACCTTAATAGATATTGTGCCAGATTCCAAGTAAGTTCATTGAACAGTGGTATTTGAGACTACCAGCTGTAGAGTACCAACACAGAATTCCCGATGGTTAGCCAAAGGCTTCTCAAGGTGTTCTAAGTGACATTTGGTGCCAGGTGCAAAACCCTTGCTTTGGTAGAAGTATATTTGTAAAATCCTCAAACTCCATTGACTGCAGACTGGATTTGCCAGTGCTTAACTGGGAATTTGATCCAAAGGAATATTAAAGAACTGAACATGGTGTGACATCCTATCAAGGAGGGATGAAGAGTCCTGATTGCCTGTGTTAAGCACATGGTGTGGAAAATAAAAACTGTGATGATTTTAGTAAGTATGTGAATGGCTGGGAATTCAGAGTCTCCGGGGGGTCCTTCTTCACCCACTCCTACACAGCCACTGTTTTGTGGATGTATACAGTGACAGGTGGGGCTTGCAAAATGTTCCAATGAGGTGGACAACTCAGATTTATGACTCAATGGGCAAGTACACGTCTGGGGTGGCTCAAGAGGAAATAGATGATTCTGTGCTAAGAAGTCAATGGGAAATCTCAAATGTGTGGTACCGATAATCCCAAACCTCCATGTTATCCCTTAGGAAAGTGCAAAATCAGCCACTGTGAATCTGTGGTCTCCAGCAACATGAAGACAAGAACCAAAGCAGGGCTTAATCACCATTCCTGTATTTACCTCTCTAAGGGGCAGCAGCTGGGTTTCGGCACTCACACAGGCAGATTTGGAAATGATCATGGGAGTCAACTGGTGATAAACCACAGCCCCGCATTCTTGCTGTGTAACCCCTGTTAGATTAGTGAGATTATCTCCCCAGTTTCCACACAGCCTATTACAGGGAGCCGCCATCCAAATCAGTGATTCATAGGATGAACAATGTTGTTTAGAGATTCTGAAAAAGTATACTTTCTCTTTTTAACTTTGTCCACATGTTTTTAAGAAAGTCTTTTGTTTTAAAAAAAGAAGAAATAACAATAACAACGAAAGAACAAAAGAAGTTATTGTTCCAGGGCCAGGAGGAACAGAGGGTAAAACAGTAAAATGGTGTGAAATCCATCCAACAAGGTCAAAACCATCAACGTTGTCCCACGCAGCAGTGTGGGGACGGGTTGTCACCCTGGGCTGTGCCTTTAGAATGGGGTAAGTCAGGTTCCACTGAAAGAAAGGCAACCATGACCTGCAGGGCCTCTGGGGTCTGGGCCACAGCCTGGGCAGTTAACGTGGCTGCGTTTGACTTCCAGATGCGATTTGACTTTTAAAATCTATTTCCTACACTTTTTTTTTTCTAGGATTCACTCTACGTTTTTGTCACAAAATGATATATGAACAAAAAGCCTCTCTAATTTCAGGCTGTAAACATTTGAAGGACTTGGACTGAAATCTCTTAGATCTTGGAATAGATGAGAATTCTGTGGATTCGTGTTTTTTGCTATTTCAGGGTCTGTTTGGACTTTATTTATAAACTGCTTGAAGATATGGACCATTTAAGTTGTATTTTAATGGGTCTATCAGTACATCGAATATTTTCCAATTCATATTTTTAATAATTTAGGAGTAAATATCATAGTGAACCAGGTTTCAGATATGCTTCCCTAATATCAATTATTTGAATAACCTCTTCACAATATTTGCCGTACAGCAAAGCACCCTATGAGTGCTTTAAATGATGTGTTTATAAATAAAACTTTTATTTAATCTGACCCTTTCTTCTCTCTCTCTCTACTGTATATGTGTGTGTGTATATATGCACATATATAGGTATAAATGTATATATAGCATGCATTGTATATAGGAATATCCTTATCTGAAATGCTTATGACCACAAGTGTTTGGATTTTTTCACATTTTGGAATATTTGCATATATTTTGTAGAATCTCTTAGAAACAGACCTGACATTTAAACATGAAATTCATTATGTTTCATATTTCATATATATAGCCCGATGGCAATTTTATACAGTATTTTTGGTGTTGTGGCTATCATGGTTTTAGGTGTGGAGTTTTTGAGGTGAGACATTGTGTTAGTGCTTAAACATGTTAGATTTTGGATTATTTCAGATTTCAGATTTGCATATTTAGGGTGCTCCACTTGTATATATATCTGCATACAGTCCTGTGCTGTGTAGCGTTTCAGTGAACAATAGATCGACTATATGATGCTGGTCTTACATTGAAGCTGAAAAGTTCCTGTGGCCCAGAGATGCCATAGTTTTGGTAATGTCATCGTAAAACCTGTTACTCATATATTTGTGGTAATGTTGCTGCCAACAAACTTGCTTAGATATACAAATGTTTACTATTGTGCTACAGCTGTCTACAGTGAAGTGACATTCTGGACAGAGTTGAAGCCTGGAAGCCCACTGTAAATGATGCATGCAGTAGGCAGTGACATCTGGGCTGTATAAATGCTCCCAGGATGTTTGCCCTGCACTGAAATCACCTAGAATTACATTTTTCACACCACATCCCGATTGTTAAGCAACTTGTCCCTGCATATTCATATAAATATGCATATGCACACATATGTAACATTTTTATGAATACACATTAAATGTAAAAAGTATCAGCACAGAAAATATTTTAGCAGAAAATCTTATAAACACCTTGTTTTCTAGCTGTGCTAGGTAAATTCCTTGCTCTGGAAAATTTTGGT
This sequence comes from Cavia porcellus, assembly GCF_034190915.1. Taxonomy (NCBI): domain Eukaryota; kingdom Metazoa; phylum Chordata; class Mammalia; order Rodentia; family Caviidae; genus Cavia; species Cavia porcellus. The sequence continues at coordinate 78,309,332 of NW_026947490.1, forward strand.
GTACTTATTAATCTATTTTTTCCCTCTATATGTTTCTAAAAGGAAAAGTAATCTTGGAACTTTTTTTTTCTTGAATCTATCTCACAAAGTTTTTGTTCATATATACCCTTACTCATTGAGTTAATTTTTTAATTGTCAAATGCAAATGATGAAAAGCTCCTGTTCTAAAACTGTTGGCAGAACCTGCCACATCGTAGGGATGTTGGATGGTGCACTCAAGTAGCGTCAAAGTAAAGGTCAGAAGCACCCCTAAGAAACCTTCTTTATCACAATTGTTTACTAGCTGCATTGGAGACTAGAAATACCATCTGTTGAAAATACTTACTGAACCTTCCTGGTGCTGTTAGCAGAGGCCACTGCTGGCTTACTGTCTGGATCTGAGTCCTAAGCTTATTCATTAAGGTGCTTTTTTTTCCTTCCCTCTGTGACATCTCTATCCATTTCCTATTTCCTTTAAGTACAGTAGGAATTCGGGGTTTGCTGTTTGAATTTTGTCTTTATCTCTTGCTAAGTTTGTGGCCTTCTATTATTTCACTTTTCAGCCTCAGTTTCTTCGCTTCCAAATAAAATAGATAAAATGCTTAAAGCACAACATGGAGCAAACTAAATCTTTAATTAACAGTATGTTATAATCAAGTGAGAAGCACTTTTTAATAACGTGGAAGGGTGGAAGAGGAAAGGACGAGACGGGGGAGGTTGTATCTTTGCTCTTAAAAATAACGGCACATAGAATTTGTGGATGATTTGAAACAAACATATATGTTAGGCTTCTGAGGAACTTTTATCTAGTTTAAACTAAGACAAAATTTTGGATTATATTGCTTTGGATGCTAACTGGTTTTTGTGTGGAATGTATAAGGGTTACCATTTATTCTCATGCTTTTAAGCTGACTTAGAATGTTTGTTGAGATTTGCATTCTGTTTTTTCCCCTCTACACTTTTATAATTGACAGAACAAAAGGACAGAGGTAGTGACTGAGGGCCCAGCCTCTAATTTGCCTCGCTACATTGTACAGCATACACCATATGTTCAAGATGTTTCCGCCACTAAAATGGGCTCTCTAAAAATTTTACAGACTTACTTTTGGTTAGCATAAAATCTGAAAAAACATGTTTGTATAATGTTCTATGTCTTTTACTGCTATGCTCACTCTGTCCAGGGTCTGCTGACGGTCTGGGAGAAGAAAGCTGAGTGGTTGTTTCTTTAGCTTGTTTCTAGATACTTTAATATGCTCCCATTGTAGAGCCACATTAATTGAGATGCATTTGATTTTGGAAACAGTTTTTTTTTTATTATTATTTTAATGGAGCCCTGTGGAAGAGGAATCGGTTTCTATTTCTTGGTGCAAAGCAAGCTTCATTTGTGTAACAGAGAATTCTGAATTCTGTAGCTCTGAAGTCTTGGTTTGTTCCCTACACAGGCTGGATAAAGTTGAATCAGTCATTTTAATCAATGCTTTCTGAGCCATACAGTGGAGATAAATTATATCCTATCTCATAGGAAATATTTTTTTTTGGTCCTGGGGATTGAACTCATGACCTCACGTTTGCCAAGCAGGCACTTAAGTCACTGAGCTAAACCCCCCAGCCCACAGGGAATATTTTTAAACTATAAGTAACTTTAAAAGTCCTGATGACCAAGATTCACAGATACGTTCCATCTCCATCTTTTTATTTTTAAGTTTGATCTGAGACTTTCTTGCTGAGCTACATCCTCTGCCTTTTTCATTTCGAGACAGGATCACACTGTTGCTAATTTGCCAGGGCTGGGTTCAGACTCACCATCTTCCTGTCTCAGCCTCCCAGAGTGCTAGAATTACAGGTGTGCCATACAACGCCTGGCTACTCTACATCTTCCTCTTACCCACAACAGCTATATCTTAGCATTCAAAATTTATTTTATTGAGAAATTTCTAAGAGGGGATTCATTGATATGGGGGCTGGGGGAAGAAGGAAAGGAGAAACCAGACATATCACCCAAGCTGGTGTGTCCAGGGAGGTCCATTGAGGAATTGTCGGCACCTGCTATCAAATATTGTAATCTGGATAATTTTGGACAAGTGTATGAGAGTACAGTGGGTAAGGGGTGAGGAATTTCATGTCATTGTCACTGTTACAGAGGACCATATGGTTTCTGTTAGGCAGCAGCCTCTATAGCCTCAGGACAAGGACTTTTTGGAAATCTCTCATGAAATGGATGGACTCCAGGAAAATTCTCATGTGTATCTGGTTCTCAGTTTTGCTCTTAAATCAGAAGATTCACAGACCACCTAAAATCTCATTAGAAAGAAACCAATTCATGGGCTCCAGTTAAGAGACTTGGCCATAAACCACTCACTAAATTTCCTGTTTAGACAACTATTTTCTGTTTCATTTGATTTTTACAAATTTATTTGTCAGTGATATCCTTCCAGGGTGTCACAAGTAGTTACAAAGGGTCTGGAATTGTGTGAGAAATCTTAACATTCAAACCCTAAATTTCTAACTTAGTAATCCTTTTGGTTAAAGGCATTTTTCCTTGTTATTCTTTATGGACTTGACCAAATGACTAGATCAAAGGTTTGGGTTGCTTGTGAATAAACGCGACCATGGGAGCCTAAAGTAGTTTAGGATGCCTTTCCCCACAGTGTATGTGTCCTTCAGGGAGCTCTGTTTTTTCCACCAGATGCTCTGCCCAGTTCACTACCAGTGCAGAGAGCCGAGAGAAGGGACTCGCTCCCAGACTACCCTCACATCTAGGTTGCTTTACACGTATCATCACTGAACACAAGGAGTGTGTGTGTATGTGTGTGAGTGAATTGAACAAAACACAAAGTTTTTTTATCTAAATATACAAGTTACATTGTAAGAACCAGAAAAAAATTGTACATACAAGTTTTATTGAGATGAGACAAATTTTCTACACAATTGATGTTCTTGAGTGTTAGAATTTCTGTTTCTAACCTAGAAAATAGATGTGTATGTCTATATGCTGGCATCTCTTACAACAACAGATGTTTAACTTTCATAATACCTGTAGTCAATTCCTAGCAAAAGTGTCAAATGTATACTGATACTCCTTTTGAATGCAAAGTAACTGAAATGCTAAAACTGAGGGATTTTATGTGTACAATTAATAGTGATATTGGAAGCAAATTTGAAGATGAGCGTGTAATTGAAAAAGTAAGTTGTGTGGATGAACCCAAAATCTGCGTTAGTAACCTCTTTTAAGATGCTCATATGAAAGATGTAGATACAGAAACTCTTATTTTTATTATTATTATGACCATTAATAGCTAGTCTTGTGCTCTAATGATTTTTGAAGTTGTTTTGCTGGTATTAATTCTTTTGGAGTATGGCAGTTGAGGATATTACAAACTAATATTTTGTGTTAACCAAACCCCAAATTCTCTGACAGAAATGTATTTTCTATGCCTCAAAGATACTTATTTCATATTTATTTCCAAATCTACCCTTTCATATAAATTATCACCTCACAAGAGAAAATTCACCATGAGTAAAATAAAAATGATGCTAGATCTCATCCTGTAAGATACCCATGTATTTATGAATAATGACTGCATTACATTTGAATTTCAACAAATTGCGTCACAAGCAATGACAGTGTCTCATTCAATGTCAGGAAGCCCAGTGACTCTGAAATTGGCTCTTTGGAATAGTTTTCCACGGTTCGTTTATACCATCTGATGCTTATCTGATGTGTTTTGAAAAACCGTCTTGCTTTTTCTACCAGGAAAAAACACAATCAAAATAGTTACAGTTTTTTTTTTCCCAAAACTAAACACTAGCATTTCATTCTATATTCTATCTTTTGTGGACATAAACATTTTTACTGTTGATGTTTCAGATAGAAGGACGGCTTCCTGAAACAAGACCGTACCACCAGGTGAAAAAAATCAACTTTGAAAAGAGAGAAACAAAGAGCAATCTAAGGTAGGGACTGTGCCTTTTAAGGTAAAATTTTTAATAACTAGCAAAAGAATGAAGACAAAGAAATCTTATTAATTATAAAAGAATTCCCATTACAATTTTAGGTTAGGATTAGTACTACATAATTGTAGAAATGTTACCATTTTTCCTAAATTCCCTTGTTAGCAATTCTTGGGTAGATGATTTTACTACTTAGCTGCTGAATTATAAGTCGTGGCAACTGGAATCCAATAAAAAAAAAAAAAACCACAGTGGAACACAGTAATAAACAAAAATTGCCAAATAAGCAATAATTTAGGAACAAATATGCATTAATTCATAAATTATTTTATAAAAACTTACAAACACACATTTTTTTCTATCTGGGAAATTCAGTTCCATCTAGTAAAGTTTTCTCTCATAATCAAAGAGTCCAAAATATCTATTATTCAAAAACTAAAGTTAATGTTCAAGACTGGGGATTTTAACGGCACAGCTTTTCAAATTGGAATACTCTGATGTATTCTTTATGATTTGCACATTCAGTGCAAACTTACTTATTTTATTTTTCATTTTGTGGAATTTTAAAAATGTGTGTTTCATACACTAGATCATCTGAAGAGTGCCCGATGGATTCAAAGTCTCTGAGAGATCACTTTAGAGGTAAGCATTTCACTCCTTTGCCTTTGGTCCAACTTAATGTCAACAAACATCTTTCACCAGCCATTACAACAAATTATTTTGCCAAAAATAGGGGCAAGACTTTTCTTTTGCAACAGTGATTCACCATAGGAAAACCTTTTGATTGACTAAAACTTTAATTTCTGGAATTATTTAAGTAGTTGAGACTGATTTGGTACCGTGAAAATGAAACTGGGTCCTCCTAAGGAGCAACGGCAGGAGTGAATGTAAGCTATGTGTTTATTCTGGAAGACGTGGAGGTGGTTTTACCTTACTGGGTTAGAGACAAATGGCGGGAGTCTGGGGCCCCCGTGGCACATGCAAGCACAGACGTCCTGTCTGGAAAAGCAGCTGTCATGATGCTGCACGCAGGCTGTGTGCACGCGTCAGGAGTGTGTACCTTGTGGGACACAGTGCTGTGTATAGGCACAGCAGTGGAAGCAACTGGAAGAGTTTAAATGCTTTTAACTCAATGATGTCAACTTATTTTCGTATTGTTATATTTTTGGATCAAATATCAAATTTTTAGGAAAGAACAGGCCAAGCTAATCATCGGAGTTTTCTCTTTTGGAAGTGATTTGCAATAGTGCAGTTGAAGAAAAGCTGATAGAGGCAGATTCAGCTTCATTTAGACTCACTCTTGGATGAACTGTAAAAGTTTGAAATTAATAAAAAGTGTCCCTTCATGCACCTTCCCTTCCTTCTCTTCCTCCCTTTCCCCTCCTCTGCCTTTCTCCTTTTCTCTCATCATCTCCCCTTCCTTGCATTTTCCTCCATTCTCCTGTTTCTCATGAGAAACAAGATAAGACCCAGTTTTTACTTTTATTATTTATGTATTTAGTCTCTTTGAGACGGGGTCTCGCTGTGCAGTTCAGGCTGGCCTTGAGGTCAGTTTGTAGCCCAGGCTGGTCTTGAACTTGCAGTGATCCTCCTGCCTCATCCTCCTGAGTGCTGGGATTGTAGGCCTGTTCCACCATGGCACAGACCCAATTTTTAATTCTGGAAGATGAACGCATTATTTGCCATAATGAAAGGATTTCTAATGCAAATGTAAGATACATTTGCTACTCATATGAAGACGTTAAGTCGTTAAGTGTGTATTTAATGGAGACTTGCAACTTCTCAGCAATCCGGGCCTTCCTGGAAGCAACCTCTACTGTAGAGCTCAGCTCCTGCATGCAGCTCAGTGGATAACATTTGGGAATATACTGTTTTTCTTAAGCTCTGCAAGGAAGGGGGAATTGATGTAATCTCTGCCATTTATCAATTTAAAATGTGATGTGGGGTGTAACTCAGAATAAGCCAAAGGTAAAAGTACTTGCCACTTAAAACTTAGAAAAAGTATTTGTATGTTATGCTCACTACTTTTGTTTTTTAAGAAAGCTTCGTGGCATTTTTTCCTGGAGTTCTGAGCTTATGACAGAGCGATTTCTGTTTTGCTAGTTCCACAGTGGGAGAGAAGGCACACATTATCACGTGGGAGATTTCTATGATGGAAACGACCTCAGGCTGGGACTAATGGATAATGGTGAACATAAAATAAATATAAAGTGAAACTGTGTTGAAAGAGGGCTGAATCCAACACAGACACACGATCTAGTGTTGATTGACAAATGACAATAATGTCGTGTCATTTTCAGGGCTGGCAGCAGAAATAGGGATGCCGGAGGCCAGATGAAACTGTTAATGATCAGACAACTGTGGGTGGCTTAAGGCATTACAGAGATTTTGCTGAAACTTCTTTTATCTGTATATTAAAAATAAATAATACGCCTGAATGGAAGATTTTTTAAAGGCTAAAAACTATAAACTAAAACTTCTAATAACATCTTGAAATATTTTGCCTTTTAATGTAAAGGAATAAAGATGCTCCACATTTAAGGAAAGAGAAATATTCTAGAAAAGGAGACACATGATGTAGTGAAACAGCTATTTCAGAGATGAAAAACAAAAACAAAACAAAAATTATTTCCCTGATGTGTTCCGTGTCCTCCTGAAATGATAAAAAAACAGGACTGAGAGCATCTGTGAGAGCAGTGGCAGATGGAAATGAGAGGCTGCCTTGTTCTCTTTAGTTCCTAAAGTGACCAGGTATCAGCATGTGTGGAAGAAAAACACGCTCATGATGGTCTAAGTTTGCAAAACCTTGCACTCCATAAAGCTGGGTAGACAGCTATAGCAGGGTGTCTCTGAGCCTTCAATGCTGACATGCAGTGTAATGGCCTAAGAAGGGACAGAGGACCCCAAATGCTTTCAAGATGGAACTCTGTGAATTGCTCACAAGGCAAACATGTCCCTGGAACACAGTTTTTGAAATTCCTATGCATGTATTGACCATATAAGAAATACAACAATTGTTCTTTATTTTAAAAGAAATCCAATTATGTGTCTCCCGTGGGTCCAGCATGGCTTAGGCACTTGATATATGTGAGCTCCTTTTTATGTGTTATTACTCTTTCCCTATCCTATTCCCACCACCCCATCTCCCCGTTTCCAATCTGTAGATCAGAAATCTGAGGATCCGAGCCATTAAGTGCATTGTCCTAGTAAACTGACAAGGTGTAGGCTGGGATTAAAATGATTCATAGCTCTTTAAAAGCTTGTATTTTGGAAAACATGAGTTTTAATAGAAAACAAGTAATAAACAAGGATTCCATTGTATGCTCGAGGCAATGAAAATAAGTCACACACGTTTCTGACTTTGGGGGTGGAAAGAAGAGATGACCTCTTCCTGGTTTCTGTGCAATACAGTATGGGATAAGAGAAACATAAAATCTCTTTGCTTCTATTCATGATGTTTCCTTTCCTTGAAGTGGAGTGAAATGGAATGCTCATGGCCATCCTTTTACATAGATCACAACTTTCAAGACTGAATTCCAATGTGTGCTCCTTGTGAAATGTTTCCTGAACACCCCAATTTCCTTCCTCATTGTGAAATAATTGCTCTCCACACTGTGTTCCCACAGTTCTGTGGTTTTCTTCCATGAGTGCGTTTATTTTCAAAGTCTGATTTGTGTGATGATTAATGGCCTCTCTGTTTATCTTTACTCCAGGACTGGGAGCTTCCTGAAGGGTGACCTCGCCTGAGATGTTCCTTTTACCTCCCCTGACAACGCTCTGCTGAGTAGAGGAGACCGTCAATGCCTGCTTTTGTCGCTTGATTGATTTCTTGGTTGTTTGTGAAATAAAATAAATATTTACAAATGCTTCTATTGTTTTAAAATCAGTCATTTGAGCAGTAATAACAAGAAAATGCTTACAAATTAAAAAGAAAAAAAGATGGAAGAAGCCTGGCATGCTGACTCATTCATTGTAATCTTAGCACTCTGAGAAGCTGAGGCAGGAGGATTGCAAGTTCAAGCCCAGCCTGGCTAACGTAGCAATTTAATGAAAACATGTCTCAACGTTAAAAAAGAATTAAAATCAAAGAAACATGTAGCTCAATAATAAGGCCTTACTTCAGTACTCCCCAGGACTCAAAAGATAAAAAAGGTTAAGAATATACTCTTAGGTCTCTTATTTTATATTCATTTTACTTTAATTTTATTGTTTGTTAACTTTTTGTTACTTCTGGTCTTTTCTCATTAAATGAAAGTCGGAGGAATTGAGCATGGGCTATCTAGATCATTAGGGAACCCACAAATCCTTCCTGTGAACTACCAATCCAGGCAGTGTTAGCAATTCTGTAATATCATAAGGAAGCCTCAGTCTGTTAGGCCCAGGCTTTTTGAAGATCTTACAGAAGGGCTGAGAGGCTTCTAAATGAAGCTGGATGAACATGAGTTTAATCAGTAATACTTAAATCAAAAATTATTATTTTTGATTATTATTATACATCTGTCTATACATCTGTATTATTATACATCTGTCAAATCTTGTGTAACTTGGTAGGACACTTGAATATATCAGGAGTTCTTGGTTAGCTGTTTATTATTTGAGATTAGTTGACTAAATTAAAAATAAACAAAATCAGTTAGAGACGCATAGTCATAACATTTGTGGTTCTTGAAAATTTCGAGTGACTGGAAAGCCTCGTTATTTTTCATGAATTATCCAGGACACATGGTTTTGAAATGTAAATATTCTGCCTCATATATTTTAGTCTTTAAAAAGTGGAGCATGAACAACTAAGTGTATCAGAAGTATAACAGTAAATGGATAACCAATTTTCTTTTAAGGAAAACGTTTATATGATGGAAAGGTTTGACCACACTGATACCTTTTTGGAGTATATTAGCCAGATTTTAATCCTAGGTGGCTCTTCCAGGATTATTTTTAAAAAGGAATAGCACTACTTTTTTTTGTTTTTAAATGACAAGCCAGTTCGAATTGTAGTCTCATAACTATTTAGCTCTGATATTGGGACACAGTTAGTCATAGATTGAGCACAGCAAACAGGCCTGATTGTTTCCAATAAAACTTTATTTACACAAACAGTGGGTGGGACTGACTTGATCCTGATCCACCTGAAGATTACCTGGAAGAAAAAAGGAAGGGACTTCTGTGGTCATGCCTGAAACAGCAATCTCCTCAAAGAGGCTTGCACCACAGCTCACACCGGGGTGCTGGGATTTGAACTTTCTTTTCCCTCTGATGAGGTCTTCCCTTCTCAGTCATTTCCACACTTCATTGGGAGTTGTTGCCTTTTCCCTAAGTTGGCCAAAGCTAGGCCAGGAAGGCACTGCAGGTCAGGAATACTGCTGGGTTGAGCTGGGCTGGGGCTGGAGTGCTCATCCTTGGGCTTTCTTGGCTTGGATTATTGACTAATACCTTTGATTTCCTCAGCCCCGCAGTGACACTTGAGCATGCACCACAAGTTGAAGCAGGTGACTGTCCCAAGTGCTGGAGATGGACAATTGTCTTCCCCTTGGTACACGGAGCTTTTGAAAAGCTCTTGAAGCAACACCAGGCCTAGGAGATGTTTGGGGGTATTTCCTTACAGAGAAACGTAGGTTCCAAAGTTAGCTTCTTCACTTCTTTGTGCCATGCTGGAAGACATGGCAGGCTGGCCGTTTCCCAAGTGTTATAAATAGCCTGATCCAGTGGTAACAGAGCTATGGCTATAAACCTCCCTGTTGGCACAGGAGCCAAGTGGCCGCAGTAGCTGAGCCTTGGGTAATGGTTGTTGTTTTTACGCTAACACCTCAGTGTTCAGGTTTAGTTGCAGTGTGGCACTCTGTGGTAAATAAGTGGTTTTGGGTTGTAGTTTGGGCACTCGGTCTCTAAAAGGTTTGCAATCACTGTCTTAATCCTTCTAGAACCCTTCGGTAAAGAAGAATATTTTGTTTCTCATAGAAACCATCTGTCCCCTTTTATAATTCTAAGCAACATGAACTTTGGAAAAATTCCACCAAAAGTTAGCAGAAGACATCCTAAATGAGCCCATTTTTTTGGTTGCTTGAATCACTGCTTTTGTCTACCCCAGAGATGTTTTCATGATCCCTCTTGCAGCTGGTGTTCTTTTGTTTGAAATGAAACTCCAAATAACCTGACTCTCTTCATGATTGGAGGAAATCTGGGCTGTGGTGACTGGGTGAGTCTCCAAATAGGATATTCTGGTGAACATCTGTCCATTCTTCAGTGAACGCAGCTCAGCATGTTGTGTGTTTATCGAAACAGCTCTGCAGTTTGTCAAACTGCAGGAGGGTTGATGTTGACTATTTGACAGGGCGCTCCCATTGCAACAAAAACTGTGGGAGGACCCACAGAAACAAGCAACTAGTGTGCATCCAAAACTCCAACTTGAGGGAAACTAAAGGCAAGTTAAAATAAAAGCTGGAAAAAACTTTGATTATTTGTAGATCCTACTGTATGATGATTTAAATGTGTTCCAGTTAATGAGATCTGTCAGTTATAATTGGCTTTGTGGTTAAACAAAGATGTGGCATCTTTACTTTACTGAACTTGAATGTTAGTGTACCACACAACAAATTATGATTTATAAGGGGATTATCAAGTGCCAGTATTAAGATATGTTATTTTAATTCATGCTGATTAACAATCCCTTGGAGCCAGAATGTGAGCCCATTTTGTGGTGAAAAAAACCGAGACCCTGAGAGGTCAAGCAATCAGCTTGCAGTCACACTAGAGTGGATAGATGGAGCTAGCGCCCAAGTTGATTTAACTCCAAAGTCCCAGGCTGCAGACAACCTAGAGAAACCCCAGAGACACTGCTGCTTTTGCAGGGAAGAGTAATGCATTTTCTTAGTGAGATCCTTCAAAGACCATGGTTTCTTCCTCCCGGTACTGTAAGGTTTGCAACTTCACTAAATATATTTGTCAAAATGCAGTAATGATTTATCTGCGACTCCTACATCGACGTTCCATCCTCTAGGTAGTTGTTGATCATCAAGAGAAATTTCCTCCACCATCCCTCTCTCTCTGCACCTTCCCAGGGGACACACAGATGCGCCTGGAGACATTGTTGATTTTGACAGCTAGGTGGGAGCCACCTGGCATTTCATGTGTAGAGATCAGCGATGCAACTAAATATCCTACAAAATACAGAGCAATCTTCTCTTACAAATGAATTTGCACTAAGTGTCAATAGTGCCAAGTTTGAGAAATTCTATTCCAGAATGTTCTGAGCATTAAAGATAAAACCTTGGAAAGATTGAGAGCAGAACTTGGGCCAGCAGAGCTGAATGCCTCGTATGTATGGAGAATTCTGTCTTGGCTCCAGCCGCCGTAGGTACTGACCTCTTAAATATATCACTGCTCGATGAAACTGGTGTGTAATGCCAGGGAAAACAGTTAACATGGAGAAAGCTAGCTGGTATAAAATAGGGCGCTCGGCTTTCAGAGAACAGGCACATTCCCTGATGCTTGGTCCGTGTTCTACGACTGCCGTTATCCCATGTTTTGTTTTGTTTTTTCATCTTTTTTATTCCTACATTGAATATTTTTCCCTAAAAAAATGGCAACTTTCAAGACTATGCGTCTTCTTTTGAAACACAACATATGCTTGTTCAAACGTTCCATGTGGCCAGAGTTCCAAACATACGACTTTTCACATTTGTTTTTCATCATTTTTGACAATCAGCCTCCCTGACTTCACTAAACAGCTCACTCCCGAAGAGTTCTTAAGTACCATTTATCTCTTCCTGGGTGGAGTAAAGATTTCCCATGAACAAGCATTTCGCATTTTTCTTTGCAAAATGTTTTTCCAACTATTTAACTCTGTAGACAAACCTACAGGGAAGACAAAAAAAATTAAAATTAAAAGGGAAGAGCTGGGTTGAAAGGCTAACTCTTTAGTTCCCCTCTAAGGAAGCCTTCTGACTCTGAGAACAGTCTATTTAGCATTGTGACTACAGCGTCCCTTCAGTACAAGCAAATGACATTTTTCTTGGGTGATTATTCAGAAAGCAGAATGATATTTTTAACCTAATGTATTTCTGAGTACTTAATTTTAATCATCTTTTGCTATATTAAAAATCTCGGAACTTGAAAAAATCAGAGAAAATAGATGAAATTAAGTCACACATTTTATTAGAGACATTACACATGGATTGTTACATCATGTAACAATCATGTTTAATCAAATAACATTATTATTTCCAGGTCCTGGCGAAGGATAAGCGTGTCTGATTATGCTGAATTTTAAATCATCCCTAAGATCACTCCCAGGCTGCGGACTTGACATGTTAGGGGCGTTTTCTATTGGTGTTTGATAAACTGATTATATGACAGAAGGAAAGTGCTTTGTCAAGGGGCATAAAAATACTTAAGATGACCGAAGATTCATTTTACCAAGTCGGAAAGAAATAACAAAAGTGAGCAAAGCTTTCTCTTTCCAGTTCTCCCCTGTTCTCATCATCAATTCATGTTTTGCGTCTTGAAAATGTGTTCAAGACATATCAAATATGGATTGTTATGAAGGGGTCCACAGAACAGTATATGCCTACGGCTTTGCCCCAAACTTGGCCTTGACACCATCAAATGAAGAAGAGGGCTTTGTGTTACTCAGCCCAGAAGGAGGTTGACTTAGACAGAGCAAGAGTCTTTTTTGGCCCAATCAACCCAGAAAGGAAAATAGGGTTCTCACATTCAGAATGTTTCCATTAGCAAATCAAAGTGAGCATGCAACTATAAATGTACAATAAATTGCATAATGCATAAATGTGTCTATAAAATTCATACCAAATTATTCTAAAATGTATAATCAATTATATGACATGTAGGTTAAAAGAGTTCTAGGGCTAGATTTATTCATTTGCTCTCCAAGAAAACTTCTCAGTTAAAAATTGACTGTTAATTTTCTCAGTGTGCCTTATAAAATCTTTATCTTTCTTTCTTGCTTCTCTTTTTCTTTTCTTTTCTTTTCATCTGTAATCAAAAGGAGGTGGTTTATGCATAAACCTAATCCTTCCACCTCTATCACACTGTAAAGTTTATGAAGAGGTATTTTACAATCTAGATTTCTTGGTTCATGATTTTATTGGTTTGTAAAGCATGTGTGTCTGCCCTGGAGAAATTAAGTCTTCAGAATTCTGGTTGGCCGAGTCTGAGTACTTTGCTGTGCTCTGTTGGGAGATAGAAGTGTCTCAGGTTGGTCTAGAGTGACTTCTCTCCCTGAGTACGGTACCAAAGTTCCAGGAAAAACTGCCAGTTGGCAGGCAGGCATGAGTGGCCTGGTCAATTAGCAAGCTTCTGTTTAGTCCTTGCTGTTAATTGAGTACTGTAACAGCAGAACGAGGATGCTAACTGGATGAGGTGTAAATTTGGACATGTGAAGTCATTGGCTGGGATCCAGTGACAACATCAGGGGTGCCCGGGGGACTTTAATCCTCTATCCCAAATCTCCTAAGTCCTGCAAGCATATCAAATACACAGACAGCCTAAGTCAAGCAGTCGGTGCACTTGCCATGGTTCTTAATTCCAGACAAATACATAGTCCTCATCCAAGTGGAGTTTTGTCTGAGAGACTTTCACAGAAATGCTGAAATTTGGGGGGATTAAAAATGGAGGAGTAGAGCCTGGTAGCAAAATGCAGCCTTGATGCAAGCTGGAACTGAGACACTTGGAAAAAAATTAGTGACAAGAACAAAAGAAGTAGATCATTGGAAATCAAGAGGGACCAGATAGAAAGGTTAAATACTAGCGAGAAGCTGGAGAAATGGAATGCAGTGCAAAGAAAAGAACAAAGCAGCCTGAAAAGCCACCCGAACTCCCTGCTCAGGAGACCTGGCTCTTCTGACACAAGGCCAACTCAGAGATGGTTGGAAGTCCCAGTGAGAAACAGAAGGTGAGGCTAGAAATATCAGCACTTGTGGGTCCAGGAAAAAGCTACAGGTATGGTAAACTTAAAAACAGCATCAAGTTTTACTTTGCGAGTGACTCTTTTCACAGGCAGGCTAGATTTGGAGAAGAAATCCATAGTTCTGCTTGCTGTATTTGAGAGAATCTAATCAAGGAACCAATTGTGGGAAGGGGCTAACTGTTTAAGACTGAGCCACAGAACAGCTACAGAATTTCTGTCCTTCAGAATATCTGGTGTCACCCTACCACTGTGACTGGGTGACAGAAGGTCATAAGAGATAGTCACAAAATGGGTGTGAACTAGATACAGGACCCTCCCACGGAAAAAATTAATCTCAGTCTAGGAGGATACTGGGCCCTATGCCTGTGGGAAGAACCAATTTTGGTTGTGAGTGGCATTCAGAGGGATCTAACCTCGAGATGACATTAAATCCAGTTGTCTGCTCGAACAGCTGCCCCACTACCTCCTTCCACAGAGGACTCTGAGGCCTCCTGGCACTCCCTACTTATCAAGGTGAGCAGGGTTACATCTCAGCTTTAATGGTTGCTGTAACCTGGGGTGTACGACACGGGGGCCCCAAGAAGGGTGGTGGGCATCTCAAAACACACTGGCTAAAAAATAGATAGAAAAATGGTTTGGAGTGACAGAAGGACCCCAACACTAGGGCTGGCAGAGTTACTAAAGCCCAAGGGTGGAGTGCATTGATCAGCCAAGCCCGATGGGAAATCAGGGCAAGATCAGGGATTCACACAGGAAAGTGTGAGTGTGGAAGCAAAATAGGTCCTTGCAGTGATTCATTAACTCTGACCCATATCTGATGGCTTCCAAATCTGCCAACTCCAGACAGAAATCATTTCTTTAACAGCACAGAGGAATTCTTTTTCCCCCTTTCTTCACTGGTTTTGATTTTTTTCTTGCTTTTCTTTTCATTTTTCAATCTTTTTTTCTTTTTCTCTACCTTTCCTAGATGGTTCATTTTTGTTTCTTTCATTGATTTATATTAAATAACTTTAGTCTTTATTAAATCCTTTGTCTCATCTTTATTTCCTATCTTTTCTTCATTTAAAAAATTTTACTTCTTTTTTTCTTCTCTTTCCCACTCACTCTATCTTTACAGGTATTATTAAGTTTTATTAGTCTTAAGATAGTTCATTAACTTCCGTGTCAGAAGCATCAGGAATTTCCTGTGTATTTATCTTTGGTTTAGTTTTGTGTCTATAATTATGGATCTCTTTTCTATGGTTAAAGAGGGTACGGTGGTAACCTGCAGGATGCCAACATCCAGTTTGCTTTTTAGTCTATTATTGTTGCTGACTTTATTGCTATTGTCAGAATGGAATAGTTGATTCCTTATTACTGTATGTCAATATCTGGTTTGTTTCTGCGTCATGAACAACACTGTAGTTCTTTTTCCAAGAAGTAGGAGCAAATTTCACCACATCCTCCTCTCTCAAATTGGCAGAAGTGTTTAGATCATGGAGCAGAGGTACAGCATAAGGTTAGCTGTGCTCAGAGTGTACCACTGAGAAGCAGATGCCAACAAAATGATCTCTGTGCTGTCCACAGGTCTTTCCACAATGAGTGACCTACAAACAGCAGTGTGTGTGCATACACACACACACACACACACACACACATATGCACACACACATATGCACACATACATATACACCATGAGAAGACAAGGCAAAAAATGGCATCCAAAGCTTCCAACTCCCCTGAATCCACCACTCGAGAAGAAATCAAAAGCCGAACAGTTGACTTACAAGAAATGATGCAAGCAGAGACAAAAAACAAACAAACAAACAAAAAAACAAAAACAAAAACTTGGTGAGGTGCTCAGCAAGGTCAAAGAGGATATCGCTAAACAGATAATGAACATAAAAATCAAAACCACCAGTAAGCTTATAGAAGACACTAATAAAAAGCTAACTGAGATAAATAAAATGATGCAATACATGAATGACCAGTTTAACCAAGAATCAGAGTCCACAGAAAGGTGTCAAACACAAATCTAGAAGAAAAAGGATTCCACTAAAATATGGGCAGAAGTGATGGATATAAGGACGAAGTATCTGATCTAGAAGATGCAGCTACTTCAGGTGCTACACAGTCAGGGATACCTGAAAAGCAGCAAGACAACATGGAAAATAGATACTACAGTGGCTAGATGGAATAAAGCAGACTAATACAAGATTAACTGAAATTTGTGAAATGTCAGGAAGCAACACTAATGTCATAAAAAACATATTCACAGTAATAATAGAGGAAACTCTTCCAAATATGGAGAAAGTATTTGAATACAGATAAGTGAAGCATTGTCTTAAACACTTTTCTGATTTCTGAGATGAAGTATCCACTGTCGAAAATTAGACAAATAAAGATTTAATTGGCTTGCAGTGTGTAGAGATGTCAGTTTATAGTTGGCTGCAGGCAGCAAGGCATGGCAGAGGAGCATCACAGAGGAGAAACGGTGCATGGCTGGCAGAGGGCAGAAGGCGGCATGACAGTGAAGCAGGAAGCAGGAAGAAGCAACAGTGACAAGCAACCGGCCATCCCTTTTCTGTCCCTTATGTATTGTCCAGTCTACCCATCCTTACATAGAACTCACATCTGGGATGGGAACCCTTAATGCCACGCAGAACTATGTCAAATGAATCAGTAGACTAATTTAGTAATCACATACCCTTTCTCCAAGTATCACACGCTTCAGATCCAGACACCTCCCCAAAGCCCCACATGACGCTTTGGGGAAACATCTAGACACAAGCCACAGCAGGCATATAGAACTGCGGTTAGTCATGATCAGAAAACCCTTCCTTATGACACATTATAATCAATCTCTGAAGTTTAATACAAGGACAGAACCTTAAGAACTGTTAGGGAAAAAAATCGCTTATAAATCTAAACTCATTGGGATAACCACAAACTCCTTAATATATCCCTAAAAATCCAGGAGATACTGAAGTGTTTCAACAGTGAAAGGAAAAAGAAAACAACTTCCAACTCAAATTTACATCCTGCAAAAGCTATCTGTCAAAACTGGTAGATAAATAAGGTATTTCCATGACAAAGAGCACCCTTAGAAATTTGTGACCACCAAACCAGTGTGAAGAAAACTTCTCAAGGGTATTCTCAGAAAAGACAAGGGAGCCAGTAATGCTAAAACATCAAATGGAATGAATGTGCCAGGCAAGATGAAAATTAAAGCAGAAGGGAAAGAAAGAATCAGTGATAGGAAATAATTAGATAACAGGAATAGCTGATAATGTTTTAAAAATGCTCAGTGTAAATGGTTTCAACTCACCAAATATAAGGCACAAATTGTCAGACTGGACCAATAGCCAAAACTAAATGATATATTGTATATGAGAAACACATTTAAACCAAAAATATATTCCATAAAAGTCAAAGGTTAGAAAACAATATTCCATGCAATGTGAACCCAAAAGCAAGTAGGAATATCTACCCTGTTTTCAGACAAAGTGGACTTCAAGCCAAAAGTAATGATAAGTGACCAAGAATGTCACTATATATTGGCTAAGGCAACAGTTCAATAGAAAGAGATAATAAATTAAAATCCAGAATATTATTATTATTAAAAATTACTTGGAAAATCTGTACTACAATAAAGTACATGATTCCAAGAAAATAGATTTCTATATGCATATGAATTACCAAAACTGAACCAAGGAGACATAAAAACTCTGAATTATGCAGTAATAGACAGGTCAATTGAAGCTGTAATTAAAAACAAAAAAACCTACTGAGTAAGAAAAGCCAGGATCCTAATGAATTCACTGCTGCATTCTACAAAAACTCCCTAGATGATCTGATAACAATACTCATGAAACATAGATAAATTTAAAGTAAAGGAGTACTTGGAGAAATTTTACTGAAAGGTAAAATTGCCTGATTACAAAACCAGAGAGGGACCCAATCAAAAAACGACCTACAAGCCTATCTCTTTAATGATTATAGACAAAAAGATCTTCAAGATACTGACAGAGTACAAGTCATGAAAAAGCTTGCGCATCATGTCCAAATAATCTTAATTCCAGAGCTGCAAGGGTGCTACAATGTGCACAAGTCAATAAATACAATACATTACATAAGTAGAACCAAAGATGAAAATCATGATCATCTCAATAGATGCAGAAAAAATCAGGCAAAATCCAGTATCTTACCATAATAAATATACTGACGCAAATAGATGTAAGACTAGGTATATACCTTATCTCAATCTGATAAAAGTCATTTATGACAAATCTACTAACAATATCATATTAAATGGGTAAGATCTAAAAGTTTTCTCTCTAACATCAAAACCAAGACAAGGATGTCTTCTATCACAATTACTGTTGAAAATAGTATGTGAAATATTTGTTAGAACAATTAGGCAAAAACAAAAAGAGATAGAAAATGAATATGTACAGGAAAGGAAGAAATAAAAAAGGTCATGATTTGCAGATGATCCAATTCTTTATGTAAGAAAAATAAAAATTCTATCAAAAGAGTCCAAGAATTTATAACCAGATTTAGCAATGTAACAGGACAGAAAATCTACACCACAAAAATTAGTACTATTCCTGTATACTAATAATGAACTCATCAAGAAAAATTAGGAAAACAATATGATTTTCAATAGCTTCATGAAAAGTTGGGTACTTAGGAATTAACCTAACAAAGGAAGTAAAATATGCCTACAATGAAAACTACAGTACTATGGAAACATGACATTGAAGAGAACATCAGAAAATGGAAATATATCCCCTGTTTTTGGATAGGCAAAACCAGTGTTGTCAAAATGTCCAGATGCCCCAAAACTGATATCTAGTTTTAATGTAATCCCAGGAAAATACCAACAATGATCTTAATACAACTAGAGAAAATAATTGTAAAATTCACATAGAACTAGAAGAGACTTAGAATAACAAAGACAATCCTAAGCAACAAGAACAAAGGGGGAGGCATCACAATCCTTGAAGGTGTAGGAATGGGGTAAGACTTTTCGACCTGGACCCCAACCCACAAGAATTAACATCAAGTATCAACTAATGGGATCACTACAAAGTTTAAAATATCTGCACAGCAAAGGAGACAACCAAAAGAACCTAAGTGCCATTTTCCATAATTGAAAAAAATTGCCAGCTATGCTTTGGACAGTGGAATAGCATCTAGAATTTATAAAGAACTCAAACAATTTAGACTCCCCAATAAAAGACCCAATAAAAAATGAAATAAATAGATACTTGTCTTAGAAAAAGAAGTACAAATGGCCAATAAATACATAAAAAATCGATCCCTATATCTGGTCATTAAAGAAATGCAAATTAGAAGTACACTGGGATTCTATCTTACTCCAAAAAGAATGGCCATCATGAAAAAAATCAAATAATAACAAATGCTGGCAAGGCTGTAGGGAAAAAGGATTCCTTCCACATTGAGGTAGAAATGTAAGCTAGTGTAAGTGCTATGGAAATCAGCATGGAGACTTCTTAAAATGTTAATCTGGAAATTCTATTGTGCCCATTTCCCTTCTAGATATCTACCCCAAAGTGTTAGAGCCATCACGCTACAGTGATATTATGTACCATATACAATTAATGTAATCATTATATATAGTAAACATGTACCAGCAAAAAATTTGAGGGAAAAGAAATGTTAAAAGTTTGAGTCTATACCTTATGGGAAAAGAGTTCCCATTTTAAAAAAATGCAATTGGTGTTGAATTTGTTACTGATATTTCTGTGGTGACACGGAACCTCCCTGAATTCTATAACTCATGAATAAAACATTTAACAAATAATGAAAAATTTTTAAAAATCTGTAAAATATAAGATGTAGGATTACAAGAAATTGAGCAAACATTGACTAGAATTATCTTGGATAAATAGAAGTTTTAAAGTGATATCTAGGTTCACAAATGCTTCTGTTTGTGAACAATTCAGTTTGCAAACCGAAACATTCAGCAAAAGTTCGGTTCTGTTCGCAGACTGTATCTGGTGACCAACTCGACTGAGGCCATCTCCCCACACAAGCACAAACAGGGCCCTCTTCCCCAGAACTGGGGAAAGGATTAAAGTCATGATAGAAGCATTGGAAACATTTTGTGAACCAAACTCTCACTATATTGAGATTAAAGTAGACTATTAACAGATGTTGGTATGCATGTAGAAAAAGAAGCAGTGATCATTTAGAAATTTCAGGTATTAGTTGAAAATGAATCATCCCAAATAGAGAATTTCCTGTTTAAATGGACTCTATAGGGCAGTAGATAAGGAAACTGCAGGTATAACTTTCCGTTTTAGTAGGACGTTCAATTACATCTCAGTTCCAGGAACTGTTGTATAATTCTACAATCAAACCAAGGACCTAGAACCTAACTGACTGACTCTCTCACAATTCATGTAGATTTTTTGAAACTGCTTCTTTGTGTACTTGATAAAATAGGCATATTTGTTTCAGTTTTTGCAACTTCATTTTAAAATTACTGACTACTTGACAATAATATGAACTGTTAGATGAGCCCAAAGTGGGGGACAGGGGGCTACTAAATAGCGCTGATGACTATTTGCCTGTCAATGGATAAATGTCACATTTATGTAAGAGTCTCAGTGAGTGTCTGCTCTAAACCCTGTCACGGTCAATGTATCAATACTTTGGGTAGAACTGTAGGAGTGCTAATTACCAAAGTTATGCCTAAGTACAGTTTCAGATTGTCTTTGGTACTTTTTACTCATCATTGAGATAAAATACCTGGTGCCCAAAGCTGGGAAAAGAAAGGTTTATTTACTACAGTTTTTGGAGGTTTCAGTCCATACTTAGTTGGCTCCAAGGCAGGGTAGCACGGCAGGGCCACAGTTCATGGTGGCTGCAAGCAGCAAGGTGGAAACTGGCAAAAGACCGACACACCTTCTTCCTGCCATTACACTGTATGCTGGCTCCATCCCTATGTGTGTGTAGCCCTGACACCATCAAGCCAAGCTCTAGACAATGAGCCAATCACAAATGCACAATGCAAATATATGAGGCCCGGGGGCCACAGACATAAATTATGACACAGATTATCACTTGTTTTATAGTAATAAAACTAGGCAAAATAATGTCAGATTTATGACATAAAACCACAAAATTCTACCTTTAAATTACAAAATGTTAGTAATATTATGGGGTAGGGAGGTGACTATAATAACACTTCAAAGGCAAAATCATTGAAGAATTAGATATAAATCATGTGGGGGCCAAATCCTGAAGAATTCTTTCTTAGCAAATATTTTGTTCATTTCAATTAAACAAGCATTCAGTGAATTTTGTCTCTGTCTCTCATGAGGTCATACACAGCCATGAGTAACTACACTACCATGCAATCTGTTCTGTGGTATGTGTACATACATATAAGTAGCATTGCTACAGTTGAGAAAATACAACAAAGAAGATATTTTTCGTGTGTGTGTGTGTGTGTGTGTGTGTGTGTGTGTGTGTGTTTAGATCTGAGTAGAAGCAGTTATGCGAAGTTGGGGATTGTGGAGCTCACTGGAATTATCCAGTGGAACAAGGAGAAGAATCGCTCTGGATGGAGTCAGGACATGGGAGTACACAGCACATCTGCAGAGCACCCCTGAGGAAGTGTACAAGGGGAAATCTCAGGCTTCTCTGTGCTGTGTGCATCAGATCATGAAAGGATTTCAATACGATGAGTTGTTTGAACTTTATCCTGCAAGTGACAAAGAAAATATCACAGAATTGAAATTAGTGGCATCACTAGAACTTTGTTGGACATAACTCTGAGGGCTCAGTGCTGCACTGACTGAAATTGAACGAGAATGAAAACAGGGAGCTACACTGACTTGATATGTTTGAAGCTATAGTATATGAAGTTATATTCAAATATTTCAAGGAAAAAGACAGACACTATGGTAACTACTATTAAGTCGGGTTATTTGGTGGTGAAGCACTGGGTTGCTGAAACAGTCATGCTTTGACCTGCATTGTTATGTTGTTATGTCCTCTTTTATCTCAATCTCTCCCTTATTCATTAAAAAAATTATTTAGTTTTTTTTTATGATTTTTTTAATTAAGGGGAAAAATCAAAAAAATTAGCAGGATATATTATAGTAACTTTTTTGACTTCTTATTAACTTGATTGAAGTCCTGTAATACTCCCACTATCTTGTTTTGACTGATTAGACTCTGTTCCGTTCACTATGATGCCCATTGTGGTTTGACTATTATCTTCTTTGGAAGTCCTGTAATGTTTACAAGGTTTAGGTTTTATTGGTCTTGTTCTCTACTGTTTTGTTCAACTTTATAATATCTAACGAGATAGACAATTCTTTTTAACGAAGCAAGAGGCATTATGGTAACCATTGTTGATAACCTTGTACTCTGTTTTTACATCACGTGCTATGTCTATCCTTGGTTTTGACTGACAGCTTTATTTTGCCATATTTGACTTTATTCTTTTCCAAAAAAAGTAATAAGAACTAAGGAGTAATAAAACCCAAAATGTGTAAACATTGTTGTAAAAAAGAGAGAAAAAAAAGTGTTCTGAAGGATACAACTGCAAGTGTATTCAAGGGTGTTAAAGTGTATTCAAGGGTGTTAAATAGCTGACCATATTAATGTTTTTGGTTGGATCATTGAACACAACTGTTTGCAGTCTCACTGTTTAAATGTCCACTCTGTATGCTTTGATACTGTGACTTGAGCAACTATCTCTAAGATGCTAATGTGTAATCTATTAACTGGTGATTTCTTACTGTTTTTTTTTTTTTTTGTAGTTCTGTATTACTTGTACCCTTACCCCACTTTTTGTTTTGTTTTTTCTCCTTTTTCCTTTTAAATAAATAAAAAAAAAAAAACCTCTGTTTAAGAAAAAAAACAGGGAGCTACCGCAAGAAATAGTGAAGGAGGAATCTGGGTAGAAGGAAGAGAATCTCCATTGATCATCTCCCATGATACAGCATTGCTTGAATCTTTAAATAAGAGTTGCATTTGCAGTGGCCTTACCAATGAGTCTATAAATATCATTGCCATTATGACTGTTTTTCTATCTTTGTCTCTACTTTGTTCTATTTTACCTTCTTTCTCTGATGCAAGATTAATCTGTGACCACAAAAAACTGTGTTGCCAGAGAATTCAAATGATTTTAAGAGTGGGCTCTGCAGGCCAGCTTGAGTCATGTGCCTATCTATTGAAAAATTGTCCAGTTCAAGTGTTTGATAAGTTTGGATCTTGGCTACTTTTTAAATAACGATTTTCAACTTTGTAGCTGATAACAGAACCTTGAGTTTGTTTGCAGATATTGAGGGTACAACCTCATGCCAAGGATCTTGATCATCCAATGGATCAAGCCAAGCATTGCCATCTTGTTCTATATTTTTCCATTCATTTGTAAATAAACTGGAGGTATCCTTGAAACCTGTTTAATTCTAGTGAGATAACCAGGAAACTGTAGTGGCAGAAATTTCTAAAAGGCCAGATTTTCTTTTGATAAAATTTGGGAGGGGGTGATGAAATTTGTTGAGGTTGTCTTTTCTATTTCTTTTTCCTTATTCTCTCAAAACAGATCTAATGTTTTCAGCTGCAGTAGACAAATAGCGATTGCAGTGGTTAGGGTGGAGCTTCCACTTGATTGATGTTGAGTTGCCTGTAGGTATTGGCTGAGCACACTTCCAGGTAGGCCATGAAACTGTAACCCTGTAGCTTGGTCCCTCCTTGGTACATTTCCTACCCTTCTTCCTAAGCAGGTGAACTAAACACCTTTGTTCCACTGTCTCTTCTACCGTAATGCTCTTGCCTGGGGACCAGCTCGTCACTGACTGAATCTCTCCAAACTGTGAGCTAAACTGTACCTCTCCTCCTTTAAGTTCTGGGTCTATTACACTACATCTCAGCAATACGAAAGCTCACAAATACAGTGATCATAAGTTAATACATTTATGGGAATTTCCAGTGGAGTTGCAAGGATATTTTAAGACTATCACCAGAGAAAGCAACTATCTCTAAGACTCTTAATATGTGAGAAAAATACATCCTGGTTTGCTTAAGTTTCTTACTATCAGACATTTTTTGGTTGCTTGCAACCACATATATTTCTAAGTGTTGTAACACATTTAGTAAAGATAATATGGCTATGGAGGTAAAGTTAGGCAAGAAATTAATAGCTACTATTCAGAACACAGCATTCAGTAAAATGCAGAGATGGGATAGCTTTCAAGGAAGGAAGTGGATCTTGCATAGAGACACTCACTGTTGGAATGATACTAATTAGGGCAGAAGTCCCAATATGAATTCACTGCAGCACTGTTGGGGAGATTCATTGCCTTAGCAAAGCCATAGGTTCTAGACTATCTTTGTCTAGGGGAATGGGGCTAGAGAGGTGACTGTAGGCATCCCACAAGAAAAAGAAAGAAGAGGCTTCTTTCTCAGGTGTAGTATGTAATGGTTTAATGACAAGGATCACTGTAAGTCTAGTAATGACTGTGATTATGTGTGTGTGGTTCATGTGTGTGTATGTGAGAAAGTTTAGTAATAGAAACATAGTATCAAAGAATTTCAAGGGACAATTGCTTGTCTTTTAAATGTCTGTATGTGATGGATCTATCTAGTTTGCCAGATTTCATATTATTAATCACTTCTTTCTGCAAATCTTGCTCATCAGAGAATATTAGTAATTCATAAAGAAGCATGATTATGATAAAATCAAATGAATGTAAATTAAGGTTGCAAAAATTCATACAAAATAATAAAAGGAGCTACGCATGAAGTACGCTTGGAACAAAATCCCTTATCGCTGCTTGGATGGACCAGTGATTGTAGTTAAGTGAGAAACAGAGAGAATAAGTGGAGAGAAGTAAATACCAGTTTACAAGGAATAGAATTCCTTAACCGTGCAGTGTATCCGTGTATAAGGCAAGCCAGATGCTTCCATGCAGTACAATTCCTGGTGTGCAGCTAGAAAAAAAATCCTAAAGTCCTCAGAAATATTTTCAGATCAGTATGTTTTCACTAAACCTGGGGACACGTTTATGATATTTGTCAGACTATCCTTCCCTGTACAATGACTATAT
This sequence comes from Cavia porcellus, assembly GCF_034190915.1. Taxonomy (NCBI): domain Eukaryota; kingdom Metazoa; phylum Chordata; class Mammalia; order Rodentia; family Caviidae; genus Cavia; species Cavia porcellus. Next base: position 78,334,259 of record NW_026947490.1, read on the forward strand.
ATGTCAAGTATAACTCCTAGGATTTTCTCTCAGTTTGGAACAAGAAAGGCGAATCGTCTTGCTTTCCATATTGGTCAAGTGTATCTGAGCTGTTTGGCTCCCAGGAGTGTGTTTTACACAGATTAGATACCAACTGAACAGCATGGTGTACGTGTTGTTTTCTTGGCAGGTTCTCCCTGAATGGATAAGTGATTGAATGAGTGTTTTATCAGTGATTATTACTTGAATGAGAGTGCTCCTGTTCCCTGTCAGAGAGCTTTTATAGTCCAGGAATGGAGCGAATACAAATCTGACTATAAATAAGAACAAATGAAAATAAAATAGAAATTTGAGCAACACTACAAACAATATTAGACAGGGACAATTTATTGTTTAGCAAATGACATCAGTCTGTCACTCTCTCTCTATCTAAACAACGGATTTAAAATAATATTTGCTGAATAAATTTTGAAAAAAAGATGAAATTTAAGAATGTTTATTTTGATAATCTGTTATTGTACATGATAGGAGAGGAGACAAAAGAAAAAAGCAAAGGGAAAAAGCAAACAGACACAGGTTAAACTAGATCTGGTATTTCCCAAGGTCTGAAAAATTACCCATTATGTGAGTCATTAGTAAATGAGTAAAGCAGACTTCCAGCATTTGTGAAGAATTACGCTTGGAAACATACAGCATGAAAATGTGGTATGGGTTTATGTATATATCTGATCCCGAGCCAGGGATAGATTCCAAGCATAGCCACAGACTTGGTTACACATGTGAACATTTTGGAAAATCTGGCCATAATTCTATTTCCCCCAAGTTGCTCAGCCTCTGCCTGAAATATTCTTGGAAATATAAATACGCAGAAAGCAGTAGAAATCAGAACAATTTATATGAATGTTTTTATAGAGAAAAATGTTTCAACTGCGTAGCACATACGATGATTATACCCAGAGAAATTATTCACCAAATTCCGAATAAAATTCTAGTAGTACTAAGAATTATTTACCTTTTCTCTAAAGCATTTTAATAGTTTCCACTTTACTCAAATTCATAGTTTATTTTATATGCAAAAGAGAAAGAAAATGACAAGCCAGGCTACACAGAAGTTAAACTAAAGAATGTAGCCACAAAATTCCAAGTATTTTAATGGATGTTCTTGGTTTTCCCTGGCTTTTAAGAAAAAAGAATTGCTACCGTAGCAATCTAAATCAGATTAGTTTGTAAAATCATGACTATTTACAATTTGAAGTTCACTCAGCCTTTAGGTGAGAGGAAGTGTGCAAGTGTGCACCCACACAGAAATCCTTCCCATAGCTTGGCTGCTCCTTGCCCATCCAATCTCTAGCCAAACCCTTCCACCAAAAAATAAATCAATAGTGCACAAGTCAGCTCATTGCATTGCTGGATTCATTAGATGGCAGAAAAATGCCTTCCCGCATAATTCAGATGCTGTGTGCTTCAGCCTGCGAATATTTGTAAGGTCGTGTTTCTACTAAAGTTCCATGGTGACTTTCAGCCGCTATGCACCCTACAAGGAAGTATCTTTTGTTACAACACTGGTAAGTACTTTTCACACACACACACACACACACACACACACACACACACACACACACGGGCTCTCTAATGCCAGTCACAAGTGTTTTTATTTTGATCCAACCAAGTTCTTCCCCCTGGTCCTCTTGCCAACCCACGGTGGTTCTGTTTTTTCTTTTGGCCATTTATTGTTTTTTTTTTAAAAAAAATCTGCGTAAAATTTTCTGTAACATGGGCTGCAACTCTCACAAATGTTTATTGAAGGTTTGGGATGATTTGTCATGAGAAACGTCTTCTCTGAAACACGCAAGCCACAGGGCTCCCCTGCAGCACCCTTCTCTAACTCGTGGTTCCTCACTTTCCTTGCATTGACCAGTGTCATTTAGTCCCCATAATCGCTAGGCCAGGTAAAGGAAAGCTATTTACCCTTGAACCAATTTCAGGCTGGCATAGTAAAAAGATGTATCCCAAACTTGCTTTTGCTGCAGAGTGGGGTGGGGAATGATCCTGTAAGACCCAAGAAAAATCACATTAGTATATAATATTCTAACATCAGCCGTTTCTTACAGTGTGATTTGTTCAGTGGGGTCATACTAAGTAAAGGACATTCACTTAGCAAAGATTTGTGTTTTAACTGAGAGAAAACAGCAGTGGCTACCTTGAACAGCAAAGAAATGTGCTAGAGGGAAATTAGGCAGCTTCCAGAATCCGGTTCAGGAAACTTGCCAGCAGCCAGCTGCCACCCTGCAGGGAGCTTCTCGGACCTGCAGCCTGGGTGGGTAGCTGCCTTCCACGGGGCCAGCCCTGCCACGCAGTCAGCCTCCTCGGGAAGACTCACGTCTCCCTCATCTCAAACTCGAGGTTGGAGTTCAAAAGCAGTTTTCCTGGTGACACAATTTTTCCTGGGGGTCTAACACAGCGGCCACTTGCCCTGCGTGGCTACTGAGCATTTGCAGTGTGGCTGGTGTGGTTAGAGGACTGAATTTTACTTTTATTTAATTTTAATTCAAATGAATGTAAAGTGAGCTACTAGTTACCACATTAGGTAACACACACTTACCTGTCAGATCTTCTTGTTCAGGATTACTCAATATATTTTTTTCCAGGAGCTATTTTTCCAAGTGTGAAAAATCCAGAAAACTGAAGCCCAGAGTTTTGGGTTAGAATTCTGTCTCGGACAGTACCTTTCAGTGACCTTCAATATGTTTCTTAGCTCAAATATTTGCGCTTTGTTTGTCTCATCCAAAACAAGGATACAGCAAGTGAATGTAACTCAAGGAGTACACGAATAAATTCATTTAACACACAGAAGAGCATCTTGTACTTTGTAAGCTTCTGCCGCTTGTTGGATTTTATTGTCATTAGCACTACAGGCACAGAGGTGACTTACAATGATTAGCCCAGTGGCTTCTGATCCATGTGAATACATGGACAGGAATGTCTACCATACCACTGAGAGTCCCCATAGACACCTTGAACTTAAAGATGCCCCAGTGATGTGGTTGACACCCACAGCCTGACTCCAAGAAGGACAACCTCTATCTTTTTTGATGGCAAAGAATTTATCCTGCTTTGAAATCCCAACCTTCTGGAAACATGAAGCAAGTTGTTTGATAATAAGGTGTCTGTTTAATAGGCCTAAAGATGAGAAAAATTTGGAAAGTTTTGGATTTAGGGTAGAGAATGTGGAAATACACACAGTGAGAGAAACAGTGCCAAGGAAAGTAATTTGTGCTGACTCTGAGGAAAATTTAAGTGGCTTCAGAAATTATTCCTCCACAATAGTGAAGGATTTTATTTTTATAAAAAAATAGAATAAAAAAAGGGGGGGAGAGGAAGGACTTCAACAATCAGAATAATACATGGAGCACGGCAATGGTGAAAGAAATTATGTCTAGCTTGCATTTATGTATGTATTTTTTCAGACTTGAACTTGGCTTACATCTTACTGTGGGCCTTCAGGTGACGTTTCCCACACGGGACTATTTCTGTCTTTCTCTAAAAGAAAAAAAAAAAAAAAAAAAAAAAAGGAACGTAATTCAAAGAAAAGAAAATAATTCTGAGCCTTCAAAGATAGTTTCTTTTGTAAAAAAGATTTCAGAAAAATAGGAAGGATTTTAATATAGTTTTCTTCCTGTTCCTAGAAGTCACTATGTTATCTAGCCGGACAATTTTCTATCTGTTTTTAAAAACAAACACAATGTACTTTCTTTCTGTACTCTGCAATAAGCAGCAAATAAAAGTTATAATGTGATTCATTTTAGAGGGGAAAACCAACCTGGAGAGCCCCTTTCATGGGAGATAAATACATGAGCCCTCATGGGCAGGTCTTTTCCACATGTGTTTCTCAAATGCTACTACTTTATAAAAATAAAAAGATCCTTTAGTTTTCTAGAAACCAAATCAATAAGACACGGAATCAGCGTCAGTCAAGAGCCAAGAACTTTGAAGTACTCATGCGTCCCAGCTGGAAGAAACATACCGTACTGCACTTAAACCTAAACACGTGTACTGCACGATACTACTAAGAAATGGACTATGTTAAGGCTCACAAGTTTCTGGATGAAACACAATATTTTCCTGTAATTTCTACAGTGATAGAGAATTAAAAGAAGATATCTAAACTGATGTTTTAATTTTTTGTTGTTTTCTAAAAGAATATGATAGGTATGTTTTTAAAATATTGTGTTTAAAGTTGGTTTTTTGATAGTAGTTGTGGTCGTGAGATGGATTTTCTTCAATACCTGTGCCTAATGGTTCCCTGACATTCTTGAGACAGCTGGACTGGGTGAAAGAAATTTTTATTCATATGAAGGCGATATATCCATATGTGTATGAACCTACGAGACACTCACGCTAGTGTTCTGTTTTGCCCAACCATAAGATTCAAACTAAGTCTGAAATATTTATATTTACTTGGATTTTTCACAATCCTCTTTGAGATGAAAATTCAGCTAAATTTCACAAGAATTTTCTGCTTTGACATACTACTGGAATCAACAAAGACTGAAAGTCAATTTGTTGTTGTCTCTGAAGACAGAGAGTCAAAGAAAGTATTGGTGACAAAACTAAGCAGCCTTTAATTCTCTGTTTTATACTGAACAGAAACCTGGCCCCTCCCCATCTTACTTTCTATAAAACAGAAGGCTGTTTATCTCACAAGACAGAGGGGAAGCAGTTAGAATTCAGCAAGGAATGCGCTTTCTGTCTCTCAAGTTCTGTAGACAAAAACCTTCAACATGAAATTTATGAAAAATAATATGTTAGTCTATAGAATTGCACTTTCAGTTTACTTAGAAATATCCTCTTCTTCCCTTCCCCACTAGATTTCCCACACACACACTGCTGTGCTAGAACCATCTCTTATTAGTAGAGGAAGAAGTGGATGTGGTATTCAAATGAATTCATAGTCCTTGATGAATAAGAAAGATTAATGAAGACCACTGGAGCCATTTGCTCTTGCTTTGGAAAGAAATTAATAAAGTTATATTATTAATGAGAATTATATAAACGTATATTCTATGAAAATAGGAGAGACCTAGTAGAGATCTAACTGACAGAATTTTCTCAGTGAAAAATAGCGTTAGGAGCTAGGGATTTAGCTCAGTGGCACGGGTGCCTGCCTGGCAAGCGCAAGGCTGTGAGTTCGATCCCTGGTACAAAAATAAATGAATGAATAATAAAATAGCTTTAGGGTTTGGGAAAGCCAAGGATGAATAGATTTCAGAAGCTCATAATCAGACTCTCAAGATTTCCAGTTTAGGTGACCATTTTCTTTGTAAAACCACAGATTTTTTTTTTTTTACTTAACTGTCTAATTGATTAATTTCTCTCCTCTCATAATTCAGGTTTTATGCATGCATACAAACACAAATACATGTCACATATAAGTTTGTTAGGGTATTGGTATAATGTTTGAGTTCTGATAACTTTATGACAATCATATTGTAATTGGATCGCAAGTGGAGTCTTAATGTGAGGATTTAAAAATTTTTTTTTGACACAGGCATTGTAGCTGTGGCTTAACCTTCCCTTTTTTGGGGTGTAGGAATGAATCCCAGTGTAGGCTTTCAAACCACATTTCCAAGGACCAAGATATCCCTTCCCAGTAGTACCCTTCCACACCAGAAGAAAACATGTAGAAACTATAGCACTCACTGCTTGCAAGGTCACCTGAAGTTTATTCTCCCTTTGGCTCATCAGCTAATGAAAACCTCTGGTACCTATTGTAACATGCTGGGGACCTTCAGACAAAAGCAGAGTGGTGAGTCAAAGTTGCAGCTCAAGCCCTGAAACACACTTTCCATTAAAATGGACAACAGATGTGCACAAAGGAAAGCAATAGATCAAAGATGTGAACTCCATCTGTGAGGATATTTGCAAACACAAAGTATGCAGGTTTTTTGTTATTTTAAACTTTCATCAATGCAACTTTCTGGGTGGAGGAGGAAATAACATTAAAAAATAAAATAAATGAGGGAGTAGGCAGCTATGGATAAGAAAGAGATTGTATCCATGCAATGGAGTGAGATTTCAAAGAAAGCAATTTAACACACATTTTAAGGACTTTTTTATACAGACACTGATGAGGTTGCTGAGAATTCAAACAGCACTACAAGATGGCAGGGTCTCCACCTTAAGAAGTCCAAAATTCAAAATAGCTGTACTGAAAGAGAGATTTTTGAATTTATAGCTATACAAAGTCAAGTCATGCATTTTATACATTGATACAAGCTATTGATAGTCTCTGCAAAAAATTTGAGTTGTTTACATAGTTACGTAAGAATTTTCTAAATAAAGGAAAGCTGTTGCACAAGAGCTGAAATAATTTGGAAATACTACAAGTAGATTTTCACTTGTATGACTTATTCTTCTCTTGTGCTAGCAGACAGAAGCAGTTTATGGAGGAAGTAGTGGTGAGCACGGTGAGTTTGGAACTTGTGATTTTCCAGATTTAACTGGATTACTGCTTACAACTGTTTGCTACAGCTCTGAACTGGGTCACGTTCCTATACCTTACTGACTAATTCATGATCAGATCACATGTCATATCGCCTTTTATTTGCTGTTTGGCATTCTTAACTCTAAGCAAATATTCATGAATTAGTACTACGGAGCTCAGCCATGACAGTTCTTTGGTTGTAATTCAGAGGTCTTTGTGTGAAAAGTCGGCGTGATTTTTGTATACTTGTTTGCAGTTTTTATTTTTCTAAAGAAATGTAAAGGTTAGCACCAAGAGTCAGCTAAGTCTTAAAATGGCCTGAGAGCCTTAAAACAACGAAGCACAAAAATACAATGATATTCATTGTTTTTTGATGGTGATTAATCAGATATCAGCAAACCAGGTGGAAAACTTTAGCTTTCTGTAAAGTGAGATAATTGGGGAAAACGTAAGCAAGTATTAGGTTTGTCCTTACCTTGAAACTTTTTTATTTTAAGAAATTTTAACTAGATAAACAGTAGTAGGTACTGTTTATTTTAAGATATTGAAAACTTTCTAAGAGTTGTGGAATAATTTAAGAATTTCTTCTTTTGATAAGGATATTTATACAAGGGGAAAAAGGCTATAGTTCATTATACATCTGTAAGAAAATGAGCTATCATTTAAACTTTTCTGCACAATGAATTTACATAATTAGTGAAACTAAATGAAGTCCACATGCTGTTCCAAAGTCTAAATCAGAAAACAAATGACTTATTCTTAAATATTTAGATAACAGGTAAATTTCAATCAGCTTGTTATGCAAGTCACACAAATCATATTTTTATGTCCTGTATTTCTTTTTAGTGGTGTGCATTTGCACTAATTTTATTAAATGAAAGGCACTATCTTAAGAGATTAAATAATTTGAAAGTTTCTCCTAAAATGTTATTGACTCAAAGCTAAGCCACACAATTGAAGATAGTTTTTTTGTTTATCGTAAGTACCAAAGACTAGTAAAAATAGATAGTATACCTAAATAAATAAAAAGAACAACAAACCAGTATTCTCAGATATTAATTTACTTCTATGAAAAAGTAAGTTACATTAAAAATAGCCTGTTTCGTAACATAGCTTCCACAAAATAAATTATTGCAAGTGGCAAGTTTGTGCCTTTATGTAGTATAACTTCACAGATAAATACACTAATTAATTGGAAAGGGTAGTAGTCAATTTTCTTCTTTTATACAATTTAAAAAGACACAAACCATCAGCAAATCAATAGCATTTTAGACTGATCAAATTGTTTTCACATTGAGTAGACAGATTTACTAATAAAATGAATTTAAAATGGAGACCCAGATCACAGAAAAATAGGCAACTATGATATTTATCACTGGAAGAATATTTATCACTGGAGAGGAAATTAGAATGGGAATTCAACTCAGCAATCTAGTGATTTTGATAACTTATAGTAATGAAAGGTGGGTAAATTACAGTTTATACAGCATTTAAAAGAAAATTTAAAAAGACTAGTAGCTTTTCTAGTAGCTTTTCATACGCTTGCCACCATATTTTTTTTAAAAACCTATTTGTTGATAGCAAAATTGTCTAAAATCAATATGATCCATTCACTTCAGCTTCTTAGTCTGATGAATATAGCAACATATTGAAGTGTTACGGTTGTGTCTAGATGTCCCTCCAAAGCCTCATGCAGCCATGGGGTCAGGTTCCTAGAGTTTGTGAGTAACTCACAGTCCAATACTGAGATTATGGGTACAAGTGCCACTCTAGGGTGGGTAGCCTGCATACACTGTAAGGGACAGAAAGCACTTTCTTTCCTACCTTGCTCCACCCTTTTTGAAAAAGTGGCAGAAGAAATTTCAGGGCAGTCGATTGTTGAGATTGTGACATGGTTATTGTTGGAGACTTTTAGCCAGATTTACATTGTGAATCAAAAGCAAAGAGTCCTGCAGGATGATTTAAAATGTGAGTTTGATCAAGATGGAAGCACCAGGGAGGCTGTGGACTGCAAAGACAGAGCTGAGAAGATCTCAATTACTGAGAAGGCACAGGAGAATACAACAGATGGCCAAGTCTCTATCCTTCGGAGCCTCAAAACTTTGTTTTGAGAAGAAAGTCAGAGTGCCAAAATTGTGGTAGCATAGAGAATTTATTCCTTGGAATTGGATTCAGAGTGTTAAGTGATCCAGACACTCTACCCTATCGTCAAGAGAGAGGAAAGGAATGGTAGGACTCCAGCTGGCAGCAGACCTTCGCATCATCTGCACGGTGTTGGTTTTAGGCAGAGCGTAAGAGTTGAGGGATTAAGAAGATTTCAGAAGGTGTTGGCAGCAAGATAGGTTTCCCCTGAAAGGGCAATGTATAAAACTGTGAGTATGAATCTAAAAGTACAGTGGAGACCCCAGAAGTTTGGATAAGACAGGAATACGAGTTGTCTGAGGAAATCTGCAAGGAGACAGTAGAGTAGGCCTAAGAGAGAAATCTTGGGAACCGTCACCACCAGGAGTGCCACAGGGGTGGAGCCACATAAGCCCTTTGGAACTCACAACTTGCCACAGATTGCTTTGGATCCTCCACCTGGAACCACAGGATTTAATGTTTGCTCTGCCAGATTTTGAATTTGCTTTGGTCCCAATCCTTTGTATTCCCCTGTTTGTAACGTTTGGAATGGAAATACCTATCTTGTGCCATTGTATGTTGGAAGTGTCTAGCTTTTCATCCCACACAGGGGCTCACAGCTAAGATTTATTTGCCATAGATCTCAGAAGAGACTTGAGACTTGGACTTTTCAGTAATGCTGAAATTGTTAGAATTTTGGCAACTCCTGGAGATGAACTAAATCTCTTTTGTATAAAGGATGTACATGGGCCTTTGAGGGGCCAGGGGCAGAATGTTATGGCTTGTATCTGAATGTCCCTTCAAAGCTTTGTATGGCCATCAGGACAGACTTCTAGAGTTTGTGATTGACATGGTCCAATCTGGGATCATGGGTGTGAGTGCTACATGCGACCTAGGTTGGGCAGCCTACATATAATATAAAGGACAGGAAGAGCTTTCTTTCCTGCCCACTGTTCCCTTTTTGCCTCTGTTGCTTTTGCTGTTCTGCCACCATGAACTGTGGCTCCCTCCCAGGCTACCTTGCCTTGGAGCTAGTCCAGTATGAACTGAAAGGTTTCCTTCCTTCATTTTGGGTGCTGGGTATTTTGCCTCAGCAATAAGAGAAAAGTAGTCAAGAAGTAGAGAAATAGAGAGAGAAATAGGATCTACTACAAAGGAGAGAAGTTATAATCTGAAATAGTTCCTAACTGGATGATCAGTGCTTGAAAAATCGGACAATAGTTACACATAGGCACCAAAGAGAATTTAGAGTGAAAAGAAGCCCAGAAAATTTTGAGGGCTGTAAAAAAAGGCTTATGCACACAGTAGAGTTCTCCGGTGTAGATGAGATGTGCAGGAAGTGGGGGTTTTGTGTCTGACTCCCACGTGCTCATCAGGGAAATGGCGCACACAGGAGGAGACTGATTGCTTTCCCTGCCCGGTGCTTCATCGGTTCAGTTCCTGATCTCTAAAAGGCAGACTTTCTGCATCTGCAAGTTCATCTCCTGCCATGCGCAGCACTGTGCTTTCCCCTTCAGAAGGATCAAAGTGTTTATGGTTCTTCCTTCCCTGTGTCCCCTTCCTTCAGCAGGAAAGCATGCCAGGCTGTTTCTCAAGAAATTCTCAGCTCCTGAAAAGGTTTCTGTAAGTCACTGCCACTCTTTAATCTTTTAATACATGCAAGCCAGGAATTCTCTGCTTTGGGAAAGCATCTCTGATTGCCATTTCGAGTTAATTACCTCTCTGGGTACCCTGGAAAAGACTGTGCACTTACAAGGTAGAAACATCACCTTAGATTGTCTGTCTCCTCAAACAGCTTCTTCGCATCTCCACTATAAGTATACACGTGTGCTCCTATACACCTGGTAGTTCTTCATCGCCTCCAACTCCTAGCTTGCCACCTGGTGAAATAAACCCCAAAGAACTGAAAGCTATAGTCGATCAATGCTAGTTAAAATGTGTCCACAAATTGCTACCCCAGAGAAAATGGTGTGTTGATGCTCTGTGACGAGCATATAAACTAGAGCAGACTTTTAGAAAATTTTGTTGGAATTGAACATTGTCATGGTATTCAAGCTCATGGCACAACTTACTACAGAGACCTGAGATGAGCTTGACTGCTTTTGATCTTGTTGAGTTGATGATATGAGATGTGTAATCACCGTAAGCAGTAAGAATACATTACAACACATGATAATGTCAGGTCAGACAACTGTAAGTGAAAAACAGGAGCATTTGTTTATTCATATATTTTAAAATCATATTTATAATTAAGTGTATAATTTAATATTAGGTAATAATTATGGAAATTATATATAAATATATGTATATACACACATTTTTAAATACTTGGAATCAAACTCACAAACTCCCATTTGCTGGTCAGGTGCTTGTGCTGTTAAGCTAAATCCTTGGCCTTAAATTATATAATTCATGCTGTATTTCTAGTGTCAGTACAAGTAAGTGAGCTTCATAAAATGAATTGTTTTGATAAAAAGAAATGCTTCATTAAATATACATACCAAAATAAATAAAAGGATGATAATAATTCCAGATAAATAATAACTGCAAGGAATGGTACTTCTTTTACTTGGAATCATGATCCCCAGTGCACTGAGTTCAGCATAGCTTCATTATAAACAGTGTATCATCCAATAAGAATAGATAAGACTATTGTTGCCATAGTTTGCATAAATATGTCTAAGTTCTAGATATTTTGTAGGGTGTACCAAGTTCCTAGTAAGTATTTTTAGTTAAGTACAGAAATATAACCAAGAGAGTCATAAATGAAAAGAAATGAAAGCAGAATTCTACAAAGTCTGCAATCTGATAATTAAGAATTGTGTTGACGGACAGACATAGTACACAAGGTGAGCATAACATGTACAGGCCATGGCTTTGCTGTGAACAAAGCAGTAAATGCAAATATAAAATATATCCTAACATAACATCAGTTTAACATCCACGCAGCAGTACAGCATCAGGGTTATTATGCAATTTCTATGTGCTATCTTGTCCTATAAAAATATCATTACCATTTTATTTCATCTTGTTATAGAAAGAAAACTGAGATGATTAACCCTAACTAAAAATCTTAGATTTTACTTTGAGTACCAGTTAGGGTATTTAAAGAAAAATGTATAGATACTGTAAAATTAAAAACTATTTCTTTTACTTATTTTTTCCAGAGTTTTCTTCACATTTGTGTTCATCATAAGGCTAAATTTAAATGGTCACATTAGTCAATTGTAGTATATTATATTCATTTGCCAACTATCAAAGTACATTTAGTAGCGTGCCTAAAATCATACCTTCAGATTCATGATAATATGCATAATGATTGAAAAACATTTAAATGCTATGCCTTGATTTGAGGCATGCTTTTAGGTGATGATGATGTTGACAATCAAGAGATTCAGTAAATAACCTGCTAACTATAAAGTACATTAAGAATCTCCAGCTAGGGAAAGGGATGTAGCTAGCCCTGAGAATTTTGCTAATCATGGCTGAAGCTCTGGGTTTAGTTGCTGTTACTGGGAATCAAGAAATAAAAGAACTGTGGGATCAACAAAATCCAAAATGTGTAATTGTCATTGTACAAAAGAAAGGAAAAGAAAGTTCTCTAAAAGATATAACTGCATATACATTTAAGGCACACGCTCTACAGCTGAGCTACAACCCTTGCTCTTGGCTTCTGTGTCAAGGACACTGAACAAGAGATGTGACAAAGTATTACCCAGTCAGTCCTGTTGGTTAGGGAAGCAACACAGTGTATTTGGTTTCACGAGAGAGAACTAAGGTCTGTGTCCTGAGGATACTCAGGCACTCTGTTTTTCTTCAGTGCATCTAGGTTCTTTAAAATACAGGACCCAAGGTAAGGGCTCTCTCTTGCTCAGGTTTTAGGGTAGTGTTTTTTAATTACTTGATGAAAAAGGCTTAAGAAATCATCCTGGAAACAACATAGAACTGTATCCAGCTAAGACATATTTTCATGATGGAAAATGTCAAACTCAAGTTTGATTTCTTTAAAAGCACAGGAATAGGGCTGGGGATTTAGCTCAGCAGCATAAGTACCTGCCTTGCAAGTGCGTGGTCATAAGTTCGATCCCCAGTACCGCTTAAAAATAAAATAAAAACAAAAAACCATTTTGATCATGTTGATGGTATCTCTAGTGTGTATTTACATAAAGCATGACTTAAAGGTTTTGTCAGTAGGATCTTTGCAAAGTACATAGAGTCTGACAAAGATTACAGATCACTGTCAATCATCTTCTCAAGAGAAATGATTTTGATTTTAAGAAAATCCTGAAAACAGTCGATGTGCTCTGCAAAATATATTGTAAAATCATGTTTCATCATAATTATTGTCAATTAGTATAATCATATTTTTAGCTATGGATTGTTATTCCATTGAAAAATGTATTTTTTATATTAAAGAATTAAAAATGAAAAAAAAAAAAACCCCAGAGAAACATGCGAGGAAGGCAAATGTCAAAAGTCTGGCAAGGTACAGAATAAACCTGCCAAGTGCTTGCTGCTGCTTTATGTACAGTCGGTGGCCAAATTGCTCTGTCGTGCATCCTCAGTGCACTTGACAGGAGGAAGTGAAAGGCTCCTCCACAGCCCTATGGCTTCGTTAACAGACACTCATTCAGAACACCTGCAGCTGCTTACATCGGGCACCCTGTCTCCTGGAATGTGCTGGCATGCAACTTAGCAAGACTGAGATAATTCCAAATAGGCATTTAAAGGAACATCTCATTTATTAATTATATGCTTAACATCTACATTTTAGATAAAGGGCAAGCGAAGTACAAGTCCTAGAGGGTTCAATTAATAATAAACACAGCATAAGCATAAACTCCTCTCTTACAGTTAAAAATTTATGGGTTTTGGCTTCAGCAAATGAATTGCTCAAGAATATTGCTCCTACCAAGGTCCAGTGGGCCCTGGTCCTTAAATATCCTTAAATCAGTTTCATATAGGTTTATCCAAGGGTATATAGTAATGCTTATTTTTTTGTATTAGTGAAATAAACAAATAAATAATAGAACTAAGGATTGCAGAAAAAATGAAGAACAGTTCAAAGTAACCAAAGGGGAAAAAACAATAATAATTTTAATCCTAAAATCATAGCATAAGTGTGAGAATTTTAAACCTGGAGTCAACAGAGTTTTGTGACTTTTTGTCTAATGCTTCTCTCCTTGCTGTTTGTCATTTGATAATTTCCTTATAGATCGTGTTAAAATGCTAATTGAATGTCCCAGTGATTCCTGTGTTTAGAGTACAGGAGCAGAAAGCATGATTTTCAGCAGATATCCAAGGAGATTCTCAGGCATTTGGTCTCTGTAATTCAGTCAGCAACACTGCAGGACCTCACACGTCTCTACAGACAGAAGACAGCCCTGAGGACTAGAAGGAAGGTGGCTGACCAGTGCAATGGTATAGATACGAGAGAAAAGCATTTCTCATCTGCCCTGGCCTGGGGAAATGGTATTGAAGAGCAATGACTTTTAATGAGATGACAGTGTTTCCATTTGGACCTTTGAGACAGTCTTTTATTTTTTATTTTTTTTAAATTTTATTTTGAAAGTGGTAAAATACAACAGAACAAGACAGAGTACAGCCAACTAATATCGTACAGTGAAATTGGTACAGAACTTCACAGCAGGTTACTGGGATAACAGTAATAGGTATCACAGTATATTTCATTATCTTTATAATAGTTGTTCTTTCAATCATGTATATCAAAGTGAGATGAAATACAGAACATTATAGAACTTATCAAAACAGAATATTGAATAGAGACATACAATTAATCAGAATACAGCAAAATAGTGATAAAAATATTTGCCTTCAAAGAGATGGTAGAAGAAAGTCTCCCTTATTTGCTATGGCAACCTCCCAGGAGATGCTCAGATTTCTGGTTCCCATTTGTTAATGGGGGGGCAGAAGAAAGGGGGTAGGGGAAGTGGGATGTTTGACTCTAGGCCGTGCATCAGTAGGTTCACTATTGCTTAGCAGGGAGGCAGGCTGGTTGTTTGGTTTCCCAGCGTCCTAAATTTCAACATGGTGGAGATCGCAGGAGTTGCTGGTGGTTCTCCCCCTGGAAGGGCTGCAGTCTGTCACACCGCCACCTTTTCTGAAATGGAGTCTTTTGATTCCTAGTTTTTACATCACATCAGTCTTCAGTCTACTTTGCCAGTTTCCATGTGTCTGTCAATGTCTCCTCTTTCCTAACACCATGCGCTCCTCTGAAGGAATTAAGTATCCTACTTTTGCACCGGCTGTTTACCTCTTTCTCGTACTCCCAGAATTGTTAACATACAGGTCACAAACAAGATACTAGGAAGAAAACATGTTGCTGGAATTTGTCTCCGAGAATGTCATATTCAAAAGTCTAAGTGTAGCCAAACATCAAGCACCTTATCCTACCACATTCTGCAGTCTGGGAAGATGTTTCCAAAGACAGGATTTGACTTGAGAACTGAAAGACGTTTCTGAGAGCTGAGATCAGTTTAGGGCTGGAATTAGTTGTGAATGGATTGAATCCTTTCAGACAATACTTGAGGGCATCCAGTGAAGGCTTCTGTCCAAAAGTAGATCTTCTAGCACATTTGTTGATGCTTAATATTTATTACATTGAATTAAAAGGCACCTCCTTCTTAAAATGAAAGTAGTCTTGGTAATTAGTAAACAAATGTTTGCTGAGGGCAGTTGAACATATTTGATTTATACAGGACTCCTTTCAAAAGGCTGACCTGGTTGAGCTCCTTTGGTCCCAACCTATAGCCTAAGGGCATGAATATTTCAGACCAAGACAATGAAATAAGAGTTCAGAGGTGCAGAATGGAAAAGACTTGAGGTGCTACTTCCCTCACTTTCCCTGCTACCAAAGAATTCACAGGAGTCACCAAGGAACACAGAAATTTAGTGAAGCTAGTTATCTTATGGGCATCACCTGTAACAAAGTGTCACCAATGGTCTGGCACTTCCTTGGTGGTGCAAGATTTCTAGAGTCTCAGGTAAGTGTCACTAATCGGAGGGACGAATATCAGTGGAGACAGTGCTGGATCTATGTGCATGTCTCTCTGTATATTCACTCCTAGGACCATATCCCTATATTAGCAGGAAGAAAAGAGCTATTGTTAGGAGTAACAGAGTAGGGCAAACAAAAAAAGTAAATATGTTTAATTATCTTTTTTCGTACAACTAGTCAAATAATAGAGATGACCAAAATAAATCATCTTTGTGTATTGATTATCACCACACAATCAGTTCTGCAGTGTGAAATGTGGATAATGGTACTTCTTTTTAGGGCCTGGAAAAGTGGAAAAGTTGGTCAAGCAATCAGGTAAAATGGCATTTAAAATACACTGGCCAAAAGAGGATGAACTAAAAGTCTGTTGTACAGGGGAGGCAATGGATACAATTTCTATTCATCTTTGGAACTTGTAATATATGAATGTTCATTGTTAGCCTAGACATTGGAAATTAAAAATAGTTTTCTTCTAATAACTATTCTCAAATATATAAATAAATAACTATTGACTGTGCAAAATTAAACAGATTGTATGACTTATTTTTATTTGTTTGATGTCCCCCTCTACAAATAAGTAGAAATTTAAACTGGTAGATTAGGTAGTATTTATTTTCCATAAGCCTTAATTTGTGTGACAGCCATGGAAAGTCATTACCATACAATTTTGAGAGCTTGCTGCAGTAAAAGTGTTCTAAACTCAGGATTATCAGGTTGTTGTGGGTGCTCTTCAACAGTAGAAGGCACCGGGCATGTTTTCTCTACTGAAACTTGGTAGTCTGATTTCTAAGACGAAGTATAGAGTCTTTGTGTATTTTTGCATTTCAAGTATCTCATTTTTTCTCTAACTCTCTTTAGTTTAGTTATTGTGATTTTAGGAGTAAGTTGTTTTTCCTTTGCTTCAGATGCTAAGAAGAATATCTGTGTCTAATGAGTTGTTTTCTGCCCACAGGATCAGGCAGGTGCTTGACAGAAGAGGACATGCAGAGAGGTGAGCAGGAGTTGTGACTGACTGATGAGGAAAGACTTCCAAATTTGAACTTTTGGTCAAAACTTAAGGTACAAAGAACTGTTGGGAAGAGTAGAAGAAGGACATGAGCAAAGGAAAATTGGAAACCTAGATTTCATCATTATAAATGAGAGATAAATGAACTGGAGAAATAACTCCAATCCACAGGGAAACTCAAGAAAATGTGTTTAATAGATTTTTCATAAGGAAATCATGTATAAATTTTACTCACTTACAATGTGCATCAGTTGAGTAAACTGATGTGCCAAAGATGTAGAGACAAGTAAAATGAACAAAAACAGAAAAAATATTATTTAATATTTCTTCTATATACCTTGGTCTGAAAAAATATTATATTAAGTTTTTCCAATTTAGAGAAAGGATGTGATTTTCCATTAAAAATGGATGGTGCAAGGATGGAAAGAATTTTAAAGATGATAGTTAGATTTAAAAGAAGGGGTTATTATGGAATTTTAAGGTTTTTTTCTCTCCTTCAATATTGTGAATGTAATGGAATATGAACATATTTGTTGATGTTCATTAAAAGGAAGCTTGCAAATGTTGAAATGGATAGTGGCAGATTCCAGGAAATACTGTCTATGATATAGTGTGAAAATTCAGGGCATCTGCATAAACTACAACTCGCAAACAAACAGGGAAATTAATACTGGATTCTTTTATTTTCTGATAAGCTTAATGAAAGTAGACCAAAATGAATTTAGATCTATTTTTATGGACTGATATTTCAGTAATGCATTGATAAAACACAATAAAAGTGAATCTAGTCATCATGATTTGGGAGAAAAGGGGTCAAATTAATATTTTTTGGTCTTCTAAGAAAAAAATCAAATTTTAATGTATCTTGAATAACATGCGCCTTTCAGGGAGGTTAAATTGTATGCAGAGTGATTAATACAAGGACATTTTCCTATGGTCTGTAGATAAGAGCAGGCCAAACTGTAATTGTTTTCAGAAGTCTGAAGTCATCAAAACATATTTAAGCTGCGACTAAAAAGAAAAACTATATTTAATCCAGGAAAAAGAAGATATAGAAGTGACATTGAAGGGAAAAGGTTGTCAGTAAGAGTTATTTCATGATAGAAGAAAATTCCATTGGTGTAGACTCTACTATCAAATCTTCTTCTGTCCCATTGCTAGGAGAATAGGTAAGTAAATTCTGGTTGTTTTCATACTTCAGTTCTAATCAAAAGCAGGATTTATTTTTACATGTACTATAAATCAAAAGAGCAAAAGACACACATTAGTAAATAGGTTGAACCCTCTTTTACTCTTGGAGATTTGAGATTTGAGCCAACTTTTAAAAAATGCATGTACCAATCCAAACTTTGTAGACATCTCTTTTGTTACCTTAAGTAAATTCTCAACTGCCAAGTAGAAAAATTCAACTTTAATAATGCTTGAGTGAATAATTTACTCTTAGACGTGGAATGATCCAAAACACACAAGCCAGGTTGGGTGTTTGGTTGTATGAACTTTTGAACAGACTGTTTCACAAATATAATACTTTGTTGAATTTAAAAAATAGTGTTGACCCCTCAGGGCTCCATTATTAATTATCTCTCTCTGCAGACATCATGTGCTCGCTTTACTGTTTCTTTTTTATAGCACTGTAAATATTTTATGTATTTTCCTCTTTTCTGTCTGTGGGGACCCTCAGAAGGCATTTGAATTTGGGCAGGTGTCTGGAAGTTTTCCCAGGGTGTTTTGGTGTCTTGGTAAAGATATTAGATGTTACCTATTTTCTGTACAAATCTGTGGTAGTTATTAATCTATTCTACTCTACTAAGGAGAAGATTCAATTTCAGGCAGGTTGCTACGTGGTTAGGAGATTTTCCATCCCATGAGCTGCATTTGTTTTGAAGGTCCTGTAGGCCGGGTCTCTCACTGGGGACCATGTTTGCCTGCAGGATCATTCAACAGACCTCATGATATTCTCCCTGTCTGAGGTCTTACAGAAACCTCACCTGGAATCCTGGTCTAAACTGGTTTCTTGTGAGTATTTTTTCCTCACCTGTGTAGTCATGCATTTCTCACTACTCTGAGGCAGTAGCCGAGGCGGCTAACTTTACAGAGTAAATCTGCTTATTTTTTCGCTTCCAGTTTCGGAGGCTGAAAGTTCAAAGACCACAGTGCTGGACCTGGCAAGGGTTCTGTGTTGCACATCACAAAACAAGAAGCCAGGGAGTGAGAGAGCCCTTCCCAAGCCACCCCACTGGTCTAAGCTCTGCCTCTTAAACGTAATATCCACTTCTACACTACCAACCTGGAGACCAAGGTTCCAATACATGAACCTTTGAGAGACTCACTTAAATCCTTCCCAAGCCACAGCAACGTTATACTTGCCCCTCAGCATTTATACCAATTTGGGGTTCTCTACTTGTATGAATGTTAATATGGACGTCACATGCTATTCTACATTTCTTTCATGCTCACTGCTATATCACCTGTGCACACCAGATGTACAACCACAGGACGGGCACCTGGAAAATGCTACCACAGTGTGTTAAGGCAGTGAGTCAAAACTCAAGTCTGTGTGGCTCTGACATAATGGATTTACCCACAGTAGGAGAGGTTGCAGTGTTCCAATAACCAGCTCCCACACTTGGATTCCAAGTCTTGGTGAGTGCATTTGTACTATTTTTTTACTCTTTATCCTATATTTTTATATTAAAACTGGAATGGAAGATCATCAAAAGTAGGTCTGACAATTTACCTTTACATTAAGAAAAGCTTATAGGTGATTGCTCCTGAGTAGGAAAGACTGATTGATCAGAAATTGATCTTAAAGTTCAGTCTGTTCACTAAAGACATATTTCTTTCATCTTTCTCTGGCAGGCTTTGTTCTGATACAATGACCAATGACCAAAAGCAGGAAAGGCTGTTGTAGGGGATTAATTAAGGGTCAACTTGCATGGGACCACCCAGCTGACTGCGGCGTCAGGGTTGCTGCGTGTGGGAGGCCCCCTCGAGGGAAAGACTGTGTGCTGCTGATTTTGTTGGAGCAACTTGCCATAGCTGATTTGCCTGATAGGAACTTGGCTGTTCTCATCTAAGGAGGAGCTTGAGTCCTTGCTATCACCAGTGATGGCTGCTGTTCTGGGTGTATGTGTGTGTTGGGGGTGAGGGGTTTTTGTTCTTCGCCTTGAGCACTGCTTCCTGACTCCAGTGCGGATCCCTCAGCCTCATGGCACAGATCCTCCACTTGGCTAGCTTTCATCACTGGCTCTTGGACCTTTCCAGTGCAAATCCTTGATAAGGACTTGCGTGAGACGTTGCTATGGGCTGTAGACCTTCTAGACCTTAGGTTGGCCTGGTGGAGGACCTCGCTGTGGGATTCTTCAGGTCTCTAGTGCATGAATAGACCTCTTGCACTGTTGTGCATTTAACTTTTTGTGTGAATATGTTGAAATAATCTTATAAATTATGGATCCCGTCTCAAATCTATTCCCTTGAAAACTCTGACCACAACAGCTGTGTATAGTGTTAATTTTTTCCCTCTGTGTTCTCAGCTGGTTGGAATGATCAAGTTTTCTGTCCGTGGAAAAGTGAACAATTCTATGTCTGTGGCAGGTTTCATTTTTTTTTTATTATGCACCATACAACTCTAACAACAATATATAAATTCAGGACAGTTTGTAACCTGAACATTTTCCACACTTAAAAGGAAATTGCATAGTTTTGAAGAAACATCCATTCTTCATCCCACTTATGAAGTCCAGAAATCATGACCAGCCACAAAGCAGGAGATTTAATATTCTTCTGCTTGTGGGTCCTTTTTACTTTTTTCCCCCCATCTCCCATCCCATCCTACCCCATCCTTTGTGAAATTTGCTCATAGTTTGCTGTGAACTTTAGAGCTGCAAACATGCCATTGAACACAGTTTTATATACATGAGTAAGAGAAAGAATGCTAAAATCATTCCTTTCTCAGGCCCTAAAGAGAGATGATAGGTTAAAATGCTTATTTCATAGCTAAGCATACGAAAGCACAGAGCAGTGATTTGAATCAAGAGAGCCAAAAGTGCTTGTTCAGCACTAACAAGAAATAGGAGAACAGGGTCAGTGTAATCTTATATTCTTATTAAATTAAAAAGAGAGAGTGAGAGTCATGCCAAAGTTATGACATGAACTGACAAGACCAAAAATTTAGCATTTTTCTGAGGCTTCCTTTGCTGTTTGCAGGCACATGAAAGAATAAAAATAAGCCCCATGGCATGAGTGATGGATGGAGTATCTGCCTTTAGCTTGGAATTTCCTGGCATTGTTCAGCTTGTGACACAGACTTGATGTGATTAAACAAAGGCTTTTCTCCAAATTTCATGTTTCTCTCTCTCTTTAAAAGCTGAATCTAATACTTTCTAACTTGTTTTTAAGTGGGAGCAGATGGCCGTGTTCCATAAGCTGACTACCAGATTCTGAGAAATAAGTGAACAGTGGAGTCCTGTTTTGGTAGAAGGGAAGGAAACAGTCCCTCATATTTGCCTTGCAGGTCCCCACGTGATCCACCAGCTCCTGACAGCAGAAGCAGCATTCTTCTGCAGGATGAAGCAGGAGCAGAAGATGCTTTCCTCAGATTGGATGTTCCTTGGACTCAGACTCAGCTGGAACAGAGTTTCCTGGTGAGACACAGCCTTCGAAACAAGCTCACCCAGTTATCTACAGCAACACCCTGTCTAGGAGAACAATGTGTGTAAAATAAGTGTTTGCACATGATGACCAATGAAGGCGATTCTTAACTTTTCTTCTAAATCCATTGCTCAATATTTATTCCAATGATTTGTTGAAGGAAGTAGCCTTTCTGGGAGGCCGAGCACCTGATATGAGGCCAGGAGGAAGCTTGGAAGTGTCACTGAGGTTTTCCATTATTCAGTTTTTTATTGCCCGAAATCAAATGTTTTAGCTACTTTTTCTTGTTGAGATAAAATATGCAACACTCAGAGTTAAAGGATGAAAGGTTTATTTAGCTCATAGTTCATAGATCTTTCAGTCCGTGATTGGCTGACTCAAAGGCAAACTGGCATGGCAGACAGGCATTGCAGAGGAGAAACGGTTCATGGTGGGAAGAAGCTAGCAAAGCAAGCAAGATATCTTTGCAGCCTTTTTCTGCACCTTTTATACTCTGTCTAGGCTACCAGGATTAGGGTTGTGGCAAACAAATCAGGTTTAGTAAACCCCAGCATCACACACTTGAGATCGAGTCACTTTTGTACAAGCACCGCTAATGACCACATGAGGCATTGGGGGAACATCTAGACATAAACTATATCATGAAATTTAGTCCCTTAATAATATTATTTTTGATTGGAACTTAAGCTCATTTATTCTTCAGACATGTTTCTTTGAATCTACTTACAAGTAAATATTATCTGTTAGTTTGGCATGTGTTTAAATCCCATCTGTATATATTTGTACATATATATGAATTTGCTTCCTATCCAATATGAAGCTTCTAAATCTTATTCTACTCATGATGGCAATTTTTGTTCACAAATTCTTCACTTCAGAGAATTCAATGAGTACGGCTATATATTAAGATACAGTAAAAATTTTTGCTAGGAAAATCATGTTGAATTGAAAGTAATTTTGCTTTAGAATAAACTTATTTCATAATTGCTTTCACCACCTTTCACTTTTATAAATGCTCTTAGTTATTTATTATTTCTTTCCCAGTTCTAAGTGTTTCTTCTACATTTCAATAGTTGGCATAGTTGTAGCCAATTCTTCAGTTCAACCCTCCATACCACTCTTGATTCTGCTTGTCATTCATTCTGGTTTTTAATTCTTTATCAACCCCTTGCAAACTTATCCTGAATTCATCCACTCTTCATTAGCTCCCGGTCACTTCCTTACAAGTCAGTTTGACTACTAGGACAGCATTTCACAGCTTCCATGTCCTGGTTGCCACCTAAGGTATTCAGCATAGAGTGGCCAAAGTAATCACTGAAGTCAAATTTGACTCTATCACATTCGTGTTATGGCCTCAACAGAATTTCTATTACACTTAGAATAAAATTCTGAATTATTCCTGAGGTTCATAGTCCTGCATCCCCTCGCCTGTTTTATTCCTTTGATCTTATCTTATGCCACTCTGCCTATTACTTGTCATGCTCCAATCATATACGCCTTCTCTCTGTTCTTTGTACTTGAGGCTCAGTTGGACACTTGATGTTTCTTCAGCAACAAGTTCCCTGCTCCGTGCACCCCAGAGCCTGGTTTCACATCAGCTGGTGCCAATCTGTATCTGAGCAAGGTCTTCCCAGACCACTCTGGCTAAATTAGAACCTGCCTAATAACCCCTTTTACCTAATCCGCATTGTGATGGGTTAACTCATGGTCAACCAGCTGGGCTCTAGGCCTTCAACTGGACTTGTACAGGACATTGCCATAAGACCCAGGCCCTCAACTGAATTTTTGGGGTGTCTAGTATGTGAACAGATCTCCTGTACTCTTCTCCATTTGGCTCTTTGGTTGAATATTATAAATAATCCTATATATTGTTATGTCCTGTATTAAATCTATTTCCTTGAAAACTCTGACTCCAACTCAAATCTTTCTGCTTTATTTTATTTGGAACATTTATCACCATTAAACATCATTGTTCATACATATTTCCTACACTAAGCTATCTGTTTTTGCCATGTCACCCACCCTGCTATATGAGCAGATTCACACAAGTAGAAATCTTATCAATCTGATTCTTCACTGTAGTCCTGGAATAGTACCTAGTACATAGTAGGACTCTACAATTAGTTAACGATGGACTCAGTGAATCTACTGTCACATTTCCAATACCATTTCTGAACTCTACCTTTATGAGAAGCATATTTAGACTCTTGGTGATAAGCATAGTGAGACGAGATAAGGAAAGCCTACAATATGCCCTCAGTTCCTCTCTCATCTAGTCTCCTTACTGTGACACTGGCGCCTGGGTGTAGTGGCCAGGTGAGAATGCAGAGCGTCTGACCTTCCTAGGAGTTGCACCCTGGTAAATAGTATTGGAAGAGACACTTTGGAAGAGGAAACAAGAGCAAGTTTCAGGTCTACATCCAGTGTCAAGTACTGTCTTACTGGACTGTCCAGTTATATAGAGCCAGCCCGAATGAGACTATATTGGTGCAGTGATATTCTGTCAATAGCTTTGAAATGGTATCCCTTTGGAAGATGACACTGGTGTATTCCTAAGAGTTTCTATACACACACACACACACACACACACACACACACACACACACACATACACACACATTCTTGTAGCCTTTAGAAAACAGTGCGTGGGGCTCAACAATTTGCTTTCTGATCTTAAGGAAGTTGATAGGTAATGGGAATAGCATATGCACAAAGAAAATAAAAAGAAAATTAAGGAAAAATATAAGAAATGTTACCCAATAACAATGTGGGCAAAAGTGTCAAGGTAAGTAGAAAGAGATGACTGTGAGTAAAAGGAATTATAGAAATCTTCACCCACAGCTTATCAAGACGCACAAAGCCAAAGGGGCTGTGGTAAGACTATTTATTAAAAGTTTTCTTAATAAATTGGATTTTTTTGTAAATTACTATCAGATACAAAGTTGAACTATTTTTAACTAGCAATTATTAATGTCACTAACAGGTATAATGTTCCTATGTCATTGAATATTAATATTTTAATAAGAGAAATGCTATGGGCATATCCACCCTCCTCTCTCTATTATTCAGAACTTGACTTCCCAGGTACAGATTTTCTAGTTCTTATCACCATGTATATTATCTTTCTTTTTCCTTTTAATAACTCAGGGATGAGTTGTTATTTTATGTTATAGGTTTGATAGCTTTAATAAAAGTCTCAGAGTTTTCACATCAGTAATTTAAGTGCAATTTTGAGGTTACCATGTGATTTTCATAGTCTGTGCTCTTGTGATCACTTGAGGTCACTCATAATAGTAGTTTGGGTCCTGAATCACGTAATATATCAAGTAACAATGCAGAATGTAGTATTGGGCTTTTCCCCATAGTTCTTCAATAAGATGCTTAGCCTTCTTCTAAGAATAGCTTTCCAAACTACATGAACTCCAGATCATTAAAGAACACTGCTAGATTTCTGTAGAATCTTTTCATATGACACTCTTGAGATTGTTGCTCCAAACTAGTAAAATTCTAAAAGAAAACAATGAGAAATGCAAAGGAAAGGCAGAAGAGATGAATTGGTTAATGGAAGCTTTTGATGAGATGATAATGAAGATCTGCTCTTTGATGGTTTCTACCAATTTGAGGTGTTACAGTTTTCATTCATTTGCAGTTCTTCAGTAGAGAAATTTTTATGGTGGTTAATGGGATGAGAGTCTGTGGAGAGGTCGCTGTGTAAGACATTTGCTGGTTGAGTACAGTTATCACTGCATCCTTTATTAGAAGGACTTTCTCAGGCAGCTGAATATCTTAGTGCCTTTTCTCAGTCTAGTAACAAGAGCAAATATTCCACTGGGAAACAGATAAACGCATATTCAACTTATATTCAGCAATTTAAAAAGTGTTTCTGGAAATGCCATGGGCATTTTATGGATTGTGAACTCTTCCAAAATTCAATTTAAAATTTATAACAAAACCATAAAAGTTTTGAAAAGCTTTAGGAAAAAAATACTCACTTCTTTCTCTAAATTTATTCTTGAAAATGCTTAGCCTCATGAAATTTCCCCTTTACATAGAGATATAAATTTATAAAATTGGATTTTAAAGTTAGACCTACACCATTTATATTATAAATTATATTTATTTATGCCCAGAATATTCATCCTGGGTTATACCTTTTTATATGATCCTCAGATTATAAAGTGGGAAGCATAAGGCCTGGACAGGAGTTCATTTAGTGCCTAGGCCATGGTGTAGGGCAGGGCAGAGACATGCTGGGACCCTGCTGGATGAAGACCTCTAAGAACACAGTAGATTCACAGGATCACTAAAGTTTATCCTGTTATCTCATCCACAATCCAAGACAATTTTCCAGTTTCCGTTATTATTCATTCTAGAAAATATAGTTGTGTATATTTACAAATAACAATACTTGTACTCATTACCATTTCCTTGGAATATTTAAAGCAAAAATTTTTAGTTAAATAGAGCAAGAATTCTGTTTCATCTTTATAGGGATTTCTTTTGTGTTTTCTTTCATATACAAAATGTACCTTATAAATAAAAAAATAAACTTCATATAACGAAGTCATTCACTTTAAAGAGAAGTTTGAGGAAATATTGATCAGCTACATTGGGACTTTCTTTTCCTTTTAATATGATCTTCTAGCATCAATGTGTACACACACATGTAGTTACATTTAGTATATGTGTGTGTATATAATATAAACACATGTTCTTTCTTACTCTGTCCTACTGTGGTGATAATAAGACAGACTTCAACTCACAATGCGAAAAGAAATGCTTGTTAATTTAGACCTTAAGTTGCTAATTTTAAATTGTCACGCAGAATAGTTAGGTGTTTCCATAGGGACTTGCCACATGAAGGCACTAGAGGTAGAGGGAAGGAAATGCTTGATCTGGGATGGTCAGTGCGACAGTTTAGCATTTCTGATTTCAAGACCTTTTCAGTTCAGGGGCTGCTACCTAGCAACAGACATATTTGGGGTAGAAGATTTGTTTGTATTACCCTATAATATGAAAGTTTTAGCTCTCCAACATTTCAGTCTTCAGGGGCCATCATTTCTTTCATTATGAGTTAACACAAATGGATGTTTATGATATGCATTTTTATCGCCATTGATTCTCACATTCTGTATTAGATATCGGAAAACATGAACAATCTGTGAGGTACCAAGGACTTGGAAAACAATGAAAATTCTCATGGTCACAGTCTCTTAGGACAAAACTGGGATTTATATGCAGCTCCTCTTTATTCAAAAGTCCATATTTTTTCTCTACTGGAATACTGCTAAGGACTCCACAGCTTTTTCTTTCCATGCTTTCGTAGTGCTTTAAATATTTAATTATTCTTTAACATCTCTCTAAATTCTCTCTGGGTTTTCAAAGCCTGGTTGAGAGTGTGACCTGGATGTGTTTAGAGCCTCCTGATGAGAGGCAGGTACATCTCTAGAGAAAGTTTCTACCTGGGATGAAGAACAACATAAAACACAGTGCTGTGAACATTTTCAGGGTACCATGGTTAAAATGCACATAAATGTTAGGCGGCAAGTAGGTGTGTGGGTTTTTCTCATGAGGTTAAAGAGTTGGTGGACCCAAGGTGATTTGTATATGGGTTCACTTGCCTGAAAGGGACTTTGGAGCGGTTAGCCTTAGATTCTTTTCTCTCTGACCTTTCTGATGTTCACACGCATGTGCCGAGGTGATGGAGAAAGGCTGGAGAATCTCCACAGGAACACGAGAGGGGTGGACAAAGGGATCTGCATAGATGGAGTGTGATGTGGTGTGGACTGGGACGAGCTTTCTACTCTGTGGGACAAAAGCGTGCCCTGGTGCAGCCCTGTGGGCAGCATTGGGTGTGTCAGAGCCTGTTTCAAGAAGCACTGACCAATGGTCACTAAGTGTCATCCAGCTGAGGAATATAAGAGCATGAAAAATTATTAACGACACATATACTTAAGACAGCTCCTCAGACTCCCAGAAACATTTAGAGGAGGCCTGCAGGGCTTTTATTGATGTTGCATGGGAAGGTCAGATTTGAGATACTCCATTAGCTCATGACCTGACATCATAGCATCCACAGTATGGAGCACCAGCAGAGCACACAGATCATAACGAGTGGAAACTCTTCACAGTAGGATGTATTCCAAGTTCCCAATCAACACAAATTAAGGCTATAGACATGGGCCATGAGGGAGTCTCTTTTTCTATTTCTTAGAGATGACCCAAAGAAACTACCAGAAGCTCTGCTTTGTTTTAACTCACTCAGCACATATTTTATGTGAGTTTTCTAAAGGTAAGGCTTATACTAGGGGCTCCACTAACTAGACCATATATACACGACTTCCATTAAAAAATTCATGGTGCAAGATGAATGTTCTAGAATCAATCATACAAACCTCTGGTTGTATTTATGGATGTGTTGTTTTGGGCAAAAACCCTAATGTCTCTGGTCTCCAGTCCTCTCCATTGTGACATGAAAATAATATTTTATGAATGCAACATTGAGACATAGGGCTTAATCAAGAATTCCTGTGATATTTCTAGGTATGAGAGTCAAATCATCTCCTAAAAACTGGGCCCCTCTAATGATTGCCTGGGAGGGGATTCAAAATGCTCTGTTGGAAATAGTTTAAGAGCTTAAAACTGAAGAGTAAAGCAGGATTAATAGGTAAAGAATCCCCAACATGCTGGTTTGGTGAGGATCAAGTGAGACAATGAATGGGACTGGGCTTTGAAATACTAGAAGCACTAAATAAATATTAGCCAAATCACTGTAATTGATTCCTCTCTATAATTCCAGATCTTTGCCTTATTGCTAGCTGGTATCATGGCCAGACTTGGTATCCGGACCTGTCTGTCAAGCCTACTTTTTTCAGCTTCTGAGGGAACTGTTGTCCTGCTTTCTTGGGTTCTAGGGAAAAGCACCAAAGGTCACAATGCCTTCCCCCCAATTATGTGAGCCTGCCTTTTTTCCTTATGGTACTTTCCTTCCATAAAAAATAGTCCCAAAGAAAACTCTGTCTCTCTTGTGGCCTTTATCTTTTTTTTAAAATTATAAGACATGTTTGCACTATCTGAAATATAGTCTTTCAATTTTAAATACTATGGGCCTGATCCATGGTGCAGCAGAAATTTCTAGATTTTCTGGTTCCAGGTGCTACACATATCTTGTGTTTTTCTCCAGCACCCCCTTGCCCTGCACTTCTCTTTGTTGTTGTGTTCTGTAAAGTCTAGAGATGTTATACTGACATAGCAATCAGGCTAATGGAGGTCACTGATGACCTGAAAAGACATGTTGAGTATCAGGAAGGTTAATCTGGAATTCAAATATCACCAACTATAAGAAGAAAGGAAAACAGTGAAGCTCACAAGTCTGAATTCCTACCATTATTTCTTTTCAGAGCAAAGAAATAGGGTTTGATTTTGGGAAGTCAGACTCTGTCCATTTGATTGTTGGGCAAGTGAACCACTCAGGGAATAATAAAGACTTAGGCTTGAGTACATGTAAGCCATGAGCAAAAAGTATCTATTATCTTTGATTCCTATACAGTAAACCCTCAGAAAGCAAAACTTTACCTTGGAAAAAATTCCTGACCAGACAATTTGGAAGTTTTCAAGAATTCAAGAAAGCCAAGGCCTTCTGAGTTGTTTCTACATTGCAAAGTAGAGACACACCATTTTCTGGCACCAGGTTGAAACTGGTGACATAGTAAGATCACCCTCCTTGGGACTTCTAGCATCTTGTTCCAAAGTATGTCTCTGCTTTCATTTCTGTGTCTCCTTCACTTCCTTCAGAGGAGAGTTTCCAATTCCTGTTTTGTGCTTTTTGATAAAATTCAAGTCATTTAACTACTTTCTGTCTCATAGTTTATGTAATCAGATGTTATTAGTATTCTAGAACACATCAAAAAAGAAAATGTCAATGTCTATGGCTCTTGTTTTTGATGATCTTTTTAAAAAAAGATTCAAAATCTCCCTTTGTAGTTTGTGCAGAAGTGCTCACTTTTAATCATCTGTTTGGGACCTTAAATATTTAATAAAGTGTAGCTTTGGTTGTTTCCACAGAAATTCCAGTGATTGTTTTGAGAAGATTTCCAGTCTATGTTGTGTTGATCTACCATAAAAGTTGGACCACGCCATTAGGGCTGGAATGAGACAGGACATGGGAGTGTACAGGTGCCTGTATACAGAAACCAAAGTCATGTGTCTCTCTTATAGGCTCCAGAGACTACATAGAATATTCAGTAGCATGTTTCTTGCATAATTCTCTGAAATGGAGCAAAGGAGTGATGTGTGTTAGGGTCTCTGAGAACAGGACTTCAGACACACAGATGGGAAAGCTGGAGTTGGACAATAACAAATGACCACAAGATAAAAAAGGAAAGGATTAGTTGTTTCATTCACATTTTATGTTGAAAAGATTATTTAGATTTTGTCATAGTGTGGGTGTGGAGTGTCCCCCAAAACCCCATGCACTAACGGCTTTGGGGAGGTGGTTAAAGACTGCTCTAAGCATCATGGAGTTGCTTTACACAGGGGTAGATTAATCCATGATGAGTTCAAAGCTGAATGTGCTGTCAGGAGGAGGCGATCACTGAAGGGATGACCGCAAAGCAGGTCCTCTCTGGATCCTCCTTTCTCTGCTTCCTGGCCACCATGATGTGAGCAGCTTCCGCCTGGTAACTCTTCTACCTGACATTCTGCCTTGGAGGCAGCTTACTGGACTGAACTGTGAGCAGAAATAAGCCTCTCTTTAATCCGTGGGTGTTGGATATTGTGTCCCAGTGACAAGTAACACGACTAAGAGTGTCCTGTCTCTCTGTCTCTCTGTCTCTCTGTCTCTCTCTGTCTCTGTCTCTGTCTCTGTCTCTGTCTCTCTCTCTCTCTCTCTCTCTCTCTCTCTCTCTCTCTCTCTTCTCTCATAGGCAAATGTTTAACCCAAAGTTTACAGAACTTTTTTCTGAGAAATATCATTATGGACCTAAAATGGAATCACAATTTCATGGGCAAATACATTTGGGAAACACTGTTCCACAGTCATATTTTGGTACCACTGTGATTTTCAAGACTTTAATATGGTGACAGTTGCTATGAATTCTTCAGTGAGGGGACCCAGCTTGGATGTATTCTACTTTTGTGTGGGGTCATCTTAGGGTCAGTGAAACCACTTTGAGAATGTGGGCTCGCTTGTTGGAGAGCCATGTGTTACGAGTGACTCATTTAGGAAGATTACAGGATCCAGACAGCTAGCAGAAGAGCCATATTTTCCCACAGAAGTATTTGGCTAAATAAATATGAAAGCATTCTTCCTGCCTAACTCCAGAAGAGATTTAAATTTAAATAACTTCCAAAAGTTATCTAGAATGAATGCATCTTAAATAGCAGATACAGATGTGTGAGTTCATAACAGTGCCCTAGAAAAATCAAGCTTCTAGAGTAAAATTTAATACAACTGGCCTGAAAAATGTATCATTACCTCCTTAGGCAATTTAGGGACCACAGAAGACAGCTGAAGATGTTTCCAGAGCAGAAATTAGCACAATGTTTATAGCAGGATCTAGGAATTCTCTCTCTATGCAGAGGTCAGTCCCTTGTGTGACCACAGCTGCCATTTCTAGCTCTCAATGCTTGTGCTGTAGACTCAGGACTCAGACAGTGGGATGTCTCTAAATTCCTCTGAGAGTTTGTACAGAAACGCTTTTTCCCGGATGCTGGCTGCCAAGCTGTGCTTAAAACACACCTGCTGGAAAATTTCCAAGCATAGCTATAGGATAGATACCACAGGAACAGAACTGATGGACAAGAAGAAAGAATAAATAGACGTTCATTTTTAAAAGTTTATTATTTAAGAACCTTTCATGGAATCGTAACGATCTTTAAGAAATGTTCAAAATATCAAGCAAAGAGGCTCCTTAGAATGCTAGAGGAGGGCCATTGCATAGGTTTCTTCTTCCTGCAACTCTGAGGGTCAGACTTCGAGAATTCTAAATGCAGAAAGTGTGATCATAAGCCATGGGCATTAGGAGAGGCTGGGGAGTCCTCCCTCTCTTTGGCCCTTCCGCAGAAGCCTCAGAGAAAGGAAATATTTTCCACAAGAAACTTACTGGAGGAAAAGCCAGGAAAATCGCCTACCTTTTTACTCTCTCTGGTTTCTCGTTAGAGTTTTCTATTTTTCCCTTCTCAGAAAATAAAATATAATGAAAAAACAAGATGGGTTGTAGCAAAGCATGATCCAGGTATGTAATAGATTCCTACAACTTAAGAATTTTTGATTTTCTCAAAATAGGTCCTTCACTATTATGGGAAAAATTAAAGACATAAAAATTAGGCTTTATGAAGTTCTCAATTTGTGATCATTTTCAATAATTATATCTGAATAATGTCATTCTTAAAACTATTCAGGATTGCATGACTTTTTTCACAAGTTAGTGCTCTATAAATTGTAAATAGATTTTAATTTTAAATCAAAAGTAAGAATGCTTTGGCTACGGAGAGAACAAAGGAAAGAAAAAACATTCAAGTTTTTGCTATTAAAAATAATTATAGAACACTCTAGGACTAAAGATTAGAATTCTATTTAGTATCTTTGAAAATATGTTTGGATATTAAGATGACAATATTGATTTTACTTCTCACATTTTATTGATCACTGTAAATGAAAGGACTTGGAAGGCTTTTAACACATTAAGCTAAACAACACAATTATTTTAGATTTCTGCACATTTTACACTTAGCCAAGTGAATATATTTCACACAATGAGAACTATAGTCAACAAAGGGAATGATCAAATTGGAGGATAATTTGATTTTGAGTGGAAGCATGGTGTCAATAGAATGGACAGATTTTAGCAATTTTTATATTATTTGAAAACCCCCCAAAAGGATTGGCTAATTATGCAGGGGCTAGAAAAAGATAAAGTCTAGAGCTGAGTCTTTAAACTTAAGGATCATTTGGGGGATAAAGTATGAGTCCACAGACAGCAAAATTGTTAACAAAAATGTAAAACTCAGTGTGAATAATAATGCAATTTATTAGCAGAGCTCAAGAGAAAGAGATAGAAGACATCAAAGTAGTGGTAAGATGGTAAGCATCTTAGTGGTAAGATGGTAAGCAAAGTAGTGGTAAGTGGTAAGCATCAGAGCGGACTTCTCCAGCTCACTGTGCACAAAGGAGAGTGAGCCTGAGTTGTGGACATCAGCCTCATTCTGGGGCAAGTGACTAATAGTTTGGCATCAAGAATTTCTGTGGGTCAGGAGAGTGTTGTCAAGCTGAAAAGGAAAACTGATTTAAGGATGGACAGCCTTGCTTCCTACATGGATTCCAAATTTTGTAAGATTTGAGACACAGACTGGACAATTTCAGCTGTGTTTTGGAATAGTGAGAACCACATGTGAGACAGGGCTGGGAGTGGAGGTGGGGGTGGAACAGCCTGAGATCACTAAGATTACCTGGCAACCTCCTCTGGCATAGGACCAGTCTGAGTGTGTTTGCAGCTGAGAGAGAGGGCTATCTGATGAGACCCTAGGATTGCCATGGGCTGTTTTTCTCTCTCTCTGTCTCTCTCTCTCTCTCTGTCTACCACTCAGTGCTTTAGAAACTAAAATTTAAGTGTAGTTTAGTCATGAGTTGATATGTTACCTAGATCTCTAAGCTAGAGATGAGATCAGTTGATTTTGACCAGGTTCTCTGTTTTTAGTGATGTTTGCTTACCTCTATTTTACAGACAAGGTAATTAGAAAATGGAGCAGTGAAGCTAGAATCACATTTTCAGCTACTCAGTAAGGAATGGAGCAGGAGCAAGAGGGCTGTTCTGTGGGCTTTTGCCACAGAGTCTGCCCCGTTGCCCTTCCCTGGCAGAGAACTTCTTATTGACCAGGCTGAGAGACTTAGGTTGATAAAACGTGCGGAAGCCAGGCATGGTGGCAGAGGCTGCAATTCCAGCACTGGAGATGTTGATGCAGGAGGACTGTTAGAAGTTCAAGAACAGCCTGCAGGGGGCTGGGGATTTAGCTCAGTGGCATAAGCACCTTCCTGGCAAACACAAGGTCAAGAGTTTGATTCCTGGCAGTTGCACGCACACACACAAACACACACATACTCACACACACAAAGAAAACACCAGCCTGGACTAAAAAGTGAGTTGAAGACCAGTATGAACTACGTAGCGAGATCCTATCTCAAAAAGACCAAATAAATAAATAAATAAATAAATAAATAAATAAATAAATGTATGGATATCAGTGCCTGGGATTTCATTGCAATAATTCAAACTTGCAATTAAAATCACAGCTTGCTCAATTTCATATTCACCTCAGACAGCAATGTTTTTCCATATCAAAAGGATTTGGGGGCAATTTCCAATTTCAAACAACTTTTAAGCAATTTCATGAAAATTAAATTAGTGATGTATACATTCAAGGCATGAATATGATATACAAAATGTGTTTAAATCAAAGTATTTAGCTGGGCATGACAGCCCACACCTTTAATCCTAGCAATTGGGAGGCTAAGGAAGAGAAATGTCCCAAGTTTGAGGCTAATCTGGGCTGCTCAGTGAGCTCGTGGCCAGTCTAGACTATGCATCTAAGACCTTCACTCAAATATACAAAAGCCAACCAACCAGCCAACCTACCCACAAACCAAAAATATATTATGGTAAGAGACACGCTGTCTTTAATTCACCTCAAAATACACATTTCTGCTTCAAGTACACATTGCCCATTTTTTGCCACTTTTTAAAGTAGCTCTATATATCCTCTTTCATGAATGTCTTTGTAAGGCATACTCAAATATACAGTAAGTGCCACTCAAAGGCAGCTGGGTAAATCTATTTGTGTGCCCTCCCACCTTTCACATGAGATATGGAACCCTGAGACTTTGGGCTGGCCCCCAAAGTCAAAAGGACCACAAAACAATTTAATGCAATTCAGAACATCAGCCACAAGAAGACAATTAGACAGCTAGACGCACACAGACACAGAAGCGCGTGCGAGCGCACACACATGAGTCCTAATACTTCTAAGTGAATGCTGCATAACAAAGCTGAGAGCAACTAAAACTAGATTTTATTTAATAATTTGAATATTAAAATAATCTTTGACTTTCCCCAAGATTCTTTGCAGTTCTTCCTGTTACCACAAGCTCCATATCTTGCTTTAGTAGCACCTATTTAACTACTCACATTTTAGTTTTATGGAAGAATAATGAATTTTAAATATGCATAAAAATGACAGCCATGTGACCTTTCATCACTTCTTGGACCGTGCCTTCCTGACACCCACCTCCTCTGCACACATGTTTATATGCACACCCAGGTACACAAGGCATGTATCAACCTGCTTCCTAACTCATCAACAGGCATGTTAAGAAATTGTTTCCTTCCATGACCTTGTTACCTTTCGCTGTCTCTCACCGCTCCTCATATTTATAATCTTGGTTATTGTTTTGTGACATTTGGCACCAAGTAAACTGTGCACATTTCCATTTCCTTTCTAAATATGATTAAAATCGGAACCTCAAGGAAAGTGGTAAAAAGTGAATCATAAAAAATGACTAAGGAAAATTATTTTGAATTGTGAAATTTCACAAATAACATTCTTAATTTTTACCAATGTATAAATAAATAACTATCTGGCCTATGCATAAGGCAAGAAACACAGAGTTATCAGTAGGAAAAGAGCTCAGCAGAGGTCTGGTCACCAATCGTTTGACAGAAATGCAGGATTGAGGACCTAGTGTGTCACAATGAGTTAAGAGAGAAATCCTGAGTCCCCGTCCTGTTTACTTGCATCTTTTCCCCAGAGATGCCATTCCAGACAGATAGACACTGCTGCTTCTTAATGGAATAAAGAGTGGACCAGCAAGCCAAAGGCTCTTGGGAATCTGGACACAGATCCATTCGTAACTCAACTTTCTTAATTCTTGCTTCTTTTGAAAAAATTTGTAAGGATATGTGGCCCCAGGACACTCCTCTTGTGTCTTGTTTTGTCCTCTTGGCAAGAGAAAGAATAGAGAAAGTCTGGAAACCTGACCCAACTCAGTCAATAAAAAGGCTTTTGTCTGTGGACCTGACCACAAGTGATTGCTTAACAGCCCATTGAAAGATTTTTGTCAGAGACTATCGCCTATCTTTTAGAGAAATAAACAATGTGAAACCAACAAGGAGAAGGGGAGCTCAGTTCTCACTTCAAAATAGTGTTCACAACATGTAAAGGTGTTTATTTCTTCAGGACAGTGCCGTAAGTATCTCCTTAATTAAATCTACCATTTGCTTTGTCAAAAGTGAAGGGAAGTTCTTTAAAAATGTCTTTGATACCTTGTGAATGACTCTAGTTAATCTTTAAAAAACACCTTAATGCTGTGTTTTCAGCAGATGATTAATTATGCCATATCTTAACTTCAGGTGGTATTTTCATTTATTATGCTAAAATTCAAAAGAAATTAGGTATTTAAGTTTGGAGTCTTATCAACTATTCTCCCATGCTGTCTACAGTCATATACTATAATTTTTTAAGAAAATGCTTTCTATGTGTGCACTATATTTCATTTCAATAGTATTCTTCTCTGAGAAGTATTTGTGATGTCTGACCTTTTGATAACTAACTCTAATTCAAATTTAAAAACCAGTGGCATTGAACTATAGTCAACATTTAGTGATGTAATATTTAAACTCAAGGAAAATGCCAGACTCCAAAATTCTGACAGTGGAAATTTATCCTAATCAACTGCCCTTTGCAAGAAGTACAAAACACGTAGGGCTTTTTCAATGTAAGTATTCTGAAATGCAGACAGAAGTGCCCATCTGTGAATTTTAAAGATATTTTACTGTATTTAATTTTTAGCAAAGGTGTGGTTCCTCTGTGTCTCCTTCTTTAGATGTGAGATGAAAATGCACATCATCACAAAGGGCCTGGAATTCTAGGGACAACCTCATTCACATAGAAACACTTACAAATTGCTTTCTGTGTGGTGGTATGTGATTTATAACACCGATTCCAAATTTAAATTGACTAAAAATAATTCTGGTACGTTTCGTAAATGATTCACTATTCATCTTCAATTCCTTTTTAAATACTGTATTTCTTCAAGATTCCACTATTCTATCCATTCTGCTTGATAAAAGCAGGCCCATGCCTTCTGCACTGTAAAAGCAGCCTAAGTAAGTGATTCAGATGAAGGACTCGATTAACAGATGCTACAGTTCTGCTCTAACAAGTCAAGCATTTCCTGGAAGCCTTCCCACAGATTGTGGGACTATTTTTAGCAGTTCACCTCCCAGTAAATGTAGCTATTAGATATCCAGATATCCCTGCTCCTTTCAGATACAGTAAAATAGTACATAAAAGGCTGTAATTGAATGATTACAGCTAAGGGCTGTAATCAGGAGCCATCGGGCCCTGGTCTCTCTTCTGAATGCTCTGAGACTCACCCCCAGGAGGGCACTTTCCCTTTCTACTGACTGGCAAAATCTGTGTGCAGGAAGAGGCCCATTGGCCTTGCAGTCACACACACACACACACACACACACACACACACACACACACACACACACACAGTGATGCTAGTGGCATTTTCTGTTCACACACATAAGGCAGAGAGAAAGAAAATGCAAATTCTCATCTTTGCACACCTCTGTTTGCCAGGTCCTATGTACTCCTGTAACTATATCAACAGCCATATGAGTTAGGTGGGTATTGTTCTTACTTTACCAAAAATCCAGGTTTATTGCTATAGCCAGAATATTAGTATCCATATCCAAATTCACATGTTGAAACCTAATCTCTAAAATAAGGGTATTTGGAGTTGAAGTCTTTTGAAGCTGCTTAGGTCATGAGGTTGGAGCCCTTGTGAATGGGATGAGTGCCCTTGTAAAGGAGGCCTTGAGGTGATCCACTATCTCTTTCACCATGCTAGCAGATGGCTTCAAGGCACCATTTATGAACCAGAAAGCAGGCCCTCTCTGGAGTCTGACTCCACTGGCATTTTGATCTTGGACTTTCCAGCCTCCAGAAATATAAGAAATGCAGTTATTTTGCTCAGAAGTCATATAATATTTGATATTTTGTTATAGCAGCTTGAACAGACTAATACATTTCCCTAGCAGACAAGGCTAGTGCTTGTCACTGTCATATGGTTAGCTAGTGGCAAAGTCAGGTTTAATTCCAGCCTGACACTCTAGCCTTGGATGGAAAGCAGAAAAGAAGTTCATGTAGCTGAGTAGCTAAGTAATTTATCATCCAGCACTGAGCACAAGAAAGAAAGAAAGAAAGAAAGAAAGAAAGAAAGAAAGAAAGAAAAGGTGTCATTATAAAAATACTGGACCACCAAGCTTAACCTGAAGAAGTCTTGAGCATGTAAACCAGGACTCATCCACCTGACTAATTTTCTATTGTTCACACCAACAGAACAAGACATAAACAGTTCTACGCTGATCCTCACAGTTTACTATTCAAAAGCGGATGGATTACATCAAAACCTTCCATAGGTGCCTTAGTCAATAAGAACTGGAATTTTTAAACATGCTTTCAAGACTATGTTAAAGTATAAAACTTACATTTTATATTTTAATCTCAGAAGGATTCATCCTGTAAAAGGTGTTCTTTATAGCTCTGCTCTTAACTCTATAGAGGCAGCAAAATTGTATCTTTGAACTGCCAGCCACTTGCATTTTGTGTATATTGAGAGATATAAAATACTTATTTATTAACTTCCCATGATGTGACAGGCATTGTGTTAAGAACTATAAACCTGGTATCTTATTTAGCTTTCTCAAAACCTCTAAGGTAAGTAGATTCACTGTCCCAATTTACCAATAAGGAGACTTAGAGAATTTGGCTTAAGAACTAACAGCTAATGTGACTCGGTTGTGCTGAGACTGGATTTCACCTCCAGAATTTGCAATTACCATTGTGATACAGTTTCAGGCATACTGTGTTGATCTTAGAAGGAGCAAAGTCACAAAACAGCACACCAGTGTCTTTGACCTCACAAAGCTTTTGAATCACTGAAGAGAAATTTCTTTGCATTGCTGAACGCAAAGTATCTCTGTGTTTGTCAGAAGCCAGCGTGTGTATGCTTTTATAATTACTATGGCAAATGAATGACACAGATCACTCTAGGGTATGACAGGGCTTAACAGTGAGAGAATTGATCATGAAATTCTTGAACCCTGACAAATCCTCATGAATCTAGCCTTTGCTGTCCACATTCTTATGAGCATTCTGCTCCTGGAACTCTGATTATTATCACTCATCAGACATTGATTACAAGGCAGAATTATGTGACATGGTATTGAAAAAAGATCCACACTGTGGCATCCAGAAATAACACACCCTTCCAGGTCACACTCTGAAAGATTCACCTCCAGCCACTGTCCACCTCCAAATTCATATTGAGCCACTAAATTCATCCTGGAGAAGTCCACTAATGAGCATAGTACCACACGATCCAATCACCTTCCAAACACATGAGACTTTTGCAGACATTTTTGATCTAAATGATAACAATTCACAAGGACCATCATGTACCTCTTTATAGCTCCAACATCCAACAAAGAATCAGACCCATGTAGGCACTAAGAATTTTGTGCTTCACATTGACTGAAGTTATTAACCAAACCACAGAGTACGTAGACCAAGGAAAGTCATTAGACCTGGAAGACTGTGTGAGTTTTGATTTGGCACTTAGAGTTGAGAAAGAGGACTTTGAGAACAATGAAAGAGAAATCTCACTGGTAGGGGAAAACATTCGAATGACCTCAGACTGGACATTCAAGGAGAAAACAAAGAAACTAGGTAATTTTGATTGAAAGTTGTTATGGGAAGACAAAATCATAGAATCCTCATTGTTGAGCTGGGAAGATGGGAGTTGGTCTTCAGTTCATATTATTCTATTCTATTTTATATTCTACAGAGCAAAGAGCTTACCTGGAGGCTGAATGGTCCTTCTCACATCATGAATTGCTTCAAGAATTTTATTTTCTACTTGGACAGAGGACAATCCAGCCATGTAAGAAACAAAACTTTGTAACAGCTGTTAACCAGTTTTTATCTTACTTAAGAAGAAACTGGAAGGGATTCTGAGAACAAGAGAGTTTGGTAAAATTAAACTCAGTAGAGACAATTGAGCTAAAGATGGAGGGAATATTTTCTCATAGAAGAATCATGGTCCAGAAGGATTAAAGGAAAAGTGGAACATACTAGGGGAAGTAACAAATATTGTTCCAAAGTTATTCATGAGTATCTGTCTATTATGGTTTTTGTCTACTTCCACAATGTGGAAAATTTTATATTGTAGATTCAGAATCAGAAAGCAATAACAAACAAGAATCTTTTAATGGGTATTTATTTCAACAAGCAAAGTTTCATCTGCTTTTTTCATAATCCACAAGTTATAAGATGAAAAATCTAAGTTTCCAAAACTTCACAGACTGATGAAGTTAAAGGCTACATTCTCTTTGAATCCTTACAGCATTTAGAATAAGTATCATGTGATCTCCAGGACTAGGATCGTTCCATGGCCCCCTCTACAGCCAGCCAACAATAGTGTTTCTTTGCAACATCATTTGAGGTGCAAAGCAAGGTAAGAGTTTAATTGCTGGAAATCTGATTGCAGTTCTCACAGACTTTTACAGCTTCTTGACAAGGAATATTATTTATTATCTCTTCTTGTGATTAAACCATTTAAGATTCAATGCTTTCTTGAATATTTTGCATGATTTTATATATATGAGTTAATGTTTTACTATAATTAATGACTCATCCACATGGAGGGCCCCTTTCTATTTAAATCTTGATATAAGACCATACTTCTAAAAGCAAACAAAAATTACATACATATAAGAAGAATTTCTACGCACATTTTGAAAGAAACCTACGCACATTTTGTTTTGGGCAGGACCCTTCCAGACTCCAAAGTCTAGCACCATCTCTGAAACAAGACAGTATTTAAAGAAGCCTATGTTTTGAAAGGAGATGTTTAGAGATGACAGGAGGAATTAAAAAAATTATACTCACTCAGGAAGTAGTTAGAACAAATAAAAATGCATATCCACTTCTCCCTTTTTTCCGTAATGTTTTATATATTTAGGATGTATAACATAATATTGGCATATATAGTAGAAATCTGTAGTGAAGAAAATCAATATATCTATGTCATATCATTATCTGTGTGTGTTAAAAGCACTTGAAATAAACTTGGCATATTTCGTGCATATCATAAAGCATCATTAACTGTAATTATTATCTCCACATTAGATCTCCAGCCTTACTCATTCTATATAACATCAATTTGTATCCTTCAACCAATATGTTTCAGTTTTCCTCATTTTTTGGTGCTGGTAACAACAATTCTACTCTTTGTTTCCATGCATTCAATTTTTTTTTTTAAGTTTTCACATGTAAGTGAGGTATTGCAGCTTTGAATAACTTGGTGGCATCAGTCTCTTGGGTGTCTATATTAGGTGACATGGGTACTACAAACTGTAATGTCAAAGTCCCCAGGTATCTTAACACCTCATAATTACAGATGTTTATTTCTTGGTCAGACCACGTGCCAATTATGGGTTGGCTAGGACTCCTTCCTATCACTTTGGGTTTCACCATAGGTAAAACATTTACCCAGAGCGTATTACTGACTGACACAGACAAAAAATGACAGGGTGAAGCCTAGGATGTTTCTTGAGGCTTCTGCTGGGGAGAAATCAATTGACTTCTGCTTGCTACTGGCACTGTAAGTCACATAGCCTCACATCAAGGGATCCCAAAAACGTATGTTCTTTCAGCAAAAGATGACAGATAATGGTAACTACAGAGCCCAGGAAATAACTGATGCCTTTAAAATTAAGCCTTCTCTATCAGATCAAAATTCTTAAGTCATTTCATACCTGTTCCATTTAACAAATAATAATCAAGTAACTATTAATAATCAAGTAACAAATAATAATCAAGTACTATTTAATTAGGCAGAGTAACGGATAATATATCTTAATCCAATTTTTATGAAAAAATCACTTACAATAATTAACTTCTTTCTCAAAGACATTTCAAAGTTACAATATAGCCTGTGTTAGTTTTCCATCGCTCTGTGGCATATTACAATCATCTTACAGTTTTATTATCTTGTAATTTTTGATGAGCATAATGCTAGCACAGTTTGACTGGATGTTTTGTGGACTGTATTGAAGATGTGAGCTTGGGTTATGGCAGTTGTCTGGATCTTGGAGACTTTTGCACCCACAGGTTGTTCAGAGACTCCACCTCAGGAGGTCCCATTTGCTTACTAGTTGTTGGCTGAGAACTTAGGTAAGCTCCTGGAAACCACCTTGGTTTCCATGCCTCGTGGTCTCTATAAACATCTAGAGGTATGGAGATTTCTACCCTTCTAGGACAGTAGTAAGCCAACTGTGAATCCTCTTCAACCCTCTGCTTTTAAGTGATCACATGATTCAGTTTGATCCACTAGATAATATCTCTAGTGACAGCTGATTTGGAACTTAATTATCTTTGAAAACTCTTCACAGCAGCGATAAAAATGGTGTTTGATTAAACTGAATGTGTCTCCATCAGGGATTAGGGCTATGGAAATCTTGGAGAATTCTGTTCAGAATTGACCCAACTGAAAACTGAGCGGTGTTGAACAGAGGAGCAATAGAAGTGTCTTCTCACTCTTGATAAGGTTCATGGTGAGACTCCTGTAACAAAAATTAGTAAGGGATAAGAACACATACTTACGAACCATGACTTTTATGGGAGATTGTAACCTAGAAATGAAGATGATCCTCCATTAGGAAAGACTAT
Organism: Cavia porcellus; assembly: GCF_034190915.1. NCBI lineage: Eukaryota > Metazoa > Chordata > Mammalia > Rodentia > Caviidae > Cavia > Cavia porcellus. Next base: position 78,376,313 of record NW_026947490.1, read on the forward strand.
GGGTTTTTTTTTTTTTTTTTTTTAAAGATTGTGTTTTTGTGAACAATCACAGAGAAATAATATTGGAGGATAAAAGAATAGGGCATGGTAATAATGCAATGGTGGAGATAGATATTGTAGGATGGATTAACACAGCTTGCTTGTTGAGAAACCTCACTGTTATTTGACTTGTCAGTGGCAAGACTGCGGGGATGGGGTCTTTTCCACAATCACAGTCTTCCTGGATTAGACATGAAATCATTAGAAGGCAGTGCTGCTTAAGGCTTTTGCAGTGGACTTGCCCAATGAACCATATTCTGTGCTTCCGAGTTGAATTCTGTAAGACTAACACTGAACTTGTTGAATTCCTCAAATTTCTGGTGAGTTACTGCAGCAGGCAGAATCCTATCAAGAATGGACAATGTTCTCCAGCTGATAGCTATAGAGTTTAATGATTTTTTTAACTTACAAAGATATGGGCAAGGCTTAGGGAACACAAGGGACAATGTAATAGCTCTCTGGACCAAAAAGTAGCAGAGGGTGAGGCCGGGTACCTGGCATGGGAGGTATATAGAAAACGCCCCTGACAAGAGATGTGGCTCGAGGTAGAAACCAGAAATCCAAGTAGGGATACAGAGGGGCCTAAGGAGCCTGAAGTCTTTGCAGCTTTCTCATTTTTAGTCTCAGGGCAAGAGAGCCTGCTGGCCCGGTCCATAGGCTGGAGAGATACAGAGGAGGAGCAGAGGAGAGCTACAGGTATTCATACCATCGCCAAAGACAAAGACCTGGGCTGTGGTCAGGACCACGGGCTCTGCTGTGACTCACAGTCTGTTTCTTCCTCATCCGTGCTTTAGCGTGCCTGAACTCTGTGATCATCTCTCCCATTACGTGCTCCCATTTGTGTGTCTGGCTATCTCTTCTGCTTCCTGAAAGTGTGTGTCTTCTTGTTCGTACCCACAGAGCCTGTGTGCCTGGGTCTTTGGAGGTGACTAGCAAGTGTTTGTGGAAGTATAAATACATAAAGCCAATGGCAAACTATCGTCAGACGCCAATAAATTAAGTAATAAGGATACAAGCAAATGCTCACCACTCCTTGGGCTCTCCAAGATGTTCTATTATATACAAGCTGATCGATTTAGAAGATTCCCTTGCCACTGTGGCTATAAATCTCCAGAGAGTGATAATGTGAAAATTGGATACTTTGCTTTCCTTTTCAACTTAAAAGTCATCAGTTGCAGGTTGCAGTACACATTTCATCCTGTGAGCCCTGAAATCTGTGAACAGAGGGAGAAGAAGGCAGACCCAAGGCAAGGAAGACATTCGCAGAGTGGCTAGTACGTAAAGAAGCTGGCTGTCTGTTGCGGTTGGCTCCCTAGGGGTGTAAGATGTGAGGCTTTGCCTTATGACCACTGTCACGTGGCGTTCTGGGTGCCAGAGAGAGCTTAGCTTATGGAAAAACTTTTTTTTTCTCTTATTTTACTTTTGACATTTTCAAAGTGCTAGGTAAGGATAAATGTGGCCAGCTTGATTTATGATCATTGTTTTGGTGCCCGTAAAATCATATGCTGAAGAATCATGAGGACCGACAGTCAGGGGAAAAATGTAAATGTCATAATTTGGCTAATTGTTTTAGCATGTGTTTCTTCCACATGTCTGAAAGCAAATGTAATTGAGGGTTGTGGTTTCCGGGGCATGGCCAAAAGCACAATGTGACCAACACTGATGAAAATATCATGGGCTATCACATGCTGGAAAACCTTTTATCTTTTTTCTCTCCTCCTGCCAAAGTGAAGGTTATTCAGTATTAAGTAAGTTATTGAAGTATGAAAAGAAACACACAAATTGGGCTCTTGGATTGATGTTTTTTACTGGATATTTCTTACTTGAATTTTCAAGATCTGTGGCTATTGCATTTCATCCTGAAGTGTTCTGTTTCAAAAACTGGATTTACAAAAGAGGAAATGGCCTTTTAATTCTTTAAACATTGCCATTATGATACAGGCCTTTGTCAAATGCACAGATACCAAGATATTGAAATACTAGTATAAAACCTTAATCTCCCCTTACCTGTTGCTTTATAGCATAATAACTCTATTGAGAATCCTGAAGCCAGTGAGTGATCCAACTCTGGGTTTCATATACTATTTCTTATTTTTATAACTGGAAGCTTATGATCTCAAGGTAAGTTTAAGAAAACCGTCTATTTCCTCCCTTATACAAGTGATCAGGTTGCTACATGGACAAAACAGAAGGCGTTCACACGGAGCACTCTTGAAGTCCTGCTGGCTTGGGAGAGTGCAAATGCTATTAGAGTATTTCCTGGTACTTTGTCCTTCTGTGAGCCACACAGCAGCTGGTTCTTTGGGAAGCAAGTATCTTCCCAGCAGCCAGCATCCCACGAAAGCTATTCCCGTATTATGGTGAATGTTTTGCTTGCTTTGAGGTTGTTACCTTATTTTCTTATACTGTTCCTTTTCTCTTTCTTCCCATGTCTTTGAGATTCACAAATATGGTTGCCAATGAGGAATGACTGTTCTGTAGGTGGCCTGACTGACCATGTGTTGGTCAGGCCGGTGGGAGGAAGCTACACTGCTACAGCTGACCCCCTGATTCTCCCCTAGTGCGGTTCATTAGCCCCATACCTGCTAACCGAGAACGATATGAGAAAATAGAAAGTCTAACAGTGTGTGGAGGAAAGATTCTGGGGTGTTATCGATTGTAATGCCAGAAACAAACAAAACCAAAAGCAAAAACAAACAAAGCAGAAAAAGCAAATTACAACTAAAATTAAAGAAATATGAAATAAGGGTTCTAGCTTCCTTGGGAACCAGTTAAGAGCTTTGAATGCTCTGAAATGTTGTTCTAATACCTGCTTATCTGACCTCATCTGTAATTACTTTTCTCTCCCTCCAGAAAAAGAATCACAATTTACATTATATTTCAAAAGGGTTTGGCTCTGAGAATTACTACTGTCAAGAAGTAGGTTTAATGAATTGTTTTGCATTTAAAAATTGCAAGAGAGATGTAGGAATGAAAAAAAAAGCAGGAAAGGATCCAAGTAGAATAAATAAAGAAGGAAATAAAGGCTGCAGGTAGATGGGCACTTTATCATTTTGATCTGTTCTCAAGCTGTGGTCTGGCTAAGTGCTCTGTGAGGATAGCATCTCCACTTCATGACACTCATCTGGATTAGCAGTGAGGAGAGACAGGTTAAGTGCTGTGCACAGAGCATTTCAGATGACAAGTATAGCAATCAGCTTTGGGAGTCCGCTCAGAATCACTGCACTGAATCAACCCCTTCTTTTTTTTCTGTCTTGATATGCTTTATAAAATATATTTTTTATAATCTAGTTGCTTATACACTAAAATATTTGTATGTTTTAACTATGAGTGGTTTGAAGATGTATTCTTACCTGATGCATATTTATGATACATCAGCCCTAATTATATAGAAATTTAAAAATGCTTTAAAATTACTTTTACTTTTCCAAGAAATCAAACCTAAAATTGTTAAAACCCTCAGGAACAATCACAATGCTATGGGACAAAGGGTACCAGAAATAACGTGGGCCAGAGAATTGGGAAAATGGGATATTAATCTATAAAGTCCAGTGCCATAACAATGAGAAACAATTTCTTTGTAGTACTAGTAGGATAACCAGCTATAATCAGTGAGTACAACAGAACTGTAACAAGAATGATTTACATTGAAAAATATGTACATTATTTATTCAACTACACACCTTTTATTTATCTACAGTATACACTGATGCTCCATTACCACTTTTCTTGGCCATATCTCCATGGACACCAAGAAACAAGTTCATGGCAAATTCAGTTTTGAAAATCTTTTATATGATTTGAATAATTGTGACCCAAATGTTCAAATGTTAAAGACTTAACCACCATCTTGTGGTGGTGTTAAGAGATGTGGTCTAGAGGCAGGAAATACACTCACCTCACGGGAGGGATGTCCTTGAGGAGCATGTTGAGCCCCCACCTCTTTTCCCTCTGTTTGCTTAGTGATCATCACAAGGTAAGCAGCACCCTCCATTATGTGCTCCTGCCATGATGTACTGCATCGCCACAGGCCCAAAGGCAACAGGCCAAGCAACCATGCCTTGAACCATTTGAAAACATGAGCTAAAATGAACTTTTACTCATTATAAACTGGTTATCTTAAACAGTTTGTCACAGGGGCAGAAAGCTGACTAATGCAATATTTCAGGTAAAGTCCATTTATTATATCCTTTTCTAAGTATGAATCTATGAAACAGGGAACAACTGCTGATGGCTTAATACTGCTAACAAAACCAGAAACGACACCACATGTCCAATAACCCTAATTCTACCCCACCAGCAGGAATCTAGGGTGGGAATGTTGTTCCCACAGTGAAGAATAAAGGCAATTTTTTGGGACTTATGTCATGCAATTAAGACACAAAAATGCACAAAGTGTAGTCAGTAAGCAATTTTATGTTGTTTTAATTATATATTATAATAAAGATTAATTTTGAACATAGTTTTATGGATTCCATAAATAAGTTGCCACTGAAATAAATTACATCAAGAATGCAAAGAACTTCTAAATTATTTTTGATTGTGACCAGCCTTTGAAAATGAAGTGGATTCAACTGAAGATAAATGATATATACTACAGGAGTTCTCTGTTCAAATCACTGAGGACAAATGAACCCTGGTCCAGAGCCAAAAGATGATACAAGATTCATTTTCCTCAAAAACTCATTACAAAATCTGACAGGTTGGACAAACACAGAAGCAATATCATTAAAGAACATTACATTTGTTTTACTTATCACAGTCACAAGCAAACATTATAGTCCTTTGAGGATTTTTAAAGCTGATGACTCCCCTTAGGTGTTTGAGGATCATTTCTCAGCCTTTGGACTTCCCCTGCTGGCAATATGGTACAGTTTTACCTGAGACCCAAAAGGCATGCATTTTAGAAGCTGAGGTGATCCAAAAGGAGGTTGGTGAGAGAATACTATGTGCAGGCACTGTGGCCAAAGTTTTCCATCTCTGAAATGACATGGACACAGTTTCATATTTCAATTCTGCCACAGATTAACTTTGTGCAGTTTTGGTAAATGTCACATCCCCTACAAGTTTCCCTACAAGTTTCAGATTCCTTAGGCAGTAGGAAATACTATTTCTTCCTCTTGAATGATTGACCAGTTATATCAGCACTCTTTCAGAATACGGGGACTGTGTTTGCTGTTTATCTGCTGTTGAAAATCCTCCCTCATATGCCAGCACTTCTATGGAAACTAGATAGGAAAATATCATAAAGCAGAGGAACTCAAGAAATCAGCACCACAGTGGGATCATGCGTGTACTCTGGAGCTGATTTGCATTTGTGAAGGCCTCTGTGTTTCCAGGTGTCACACTAAGTATCCTGACACTGGAAAAATTACAGAACCTGCTAGATAACCAAGAGAATGGGGACAATCCTATTGAACTTTTTCTCTTGAGATTGTCTTACTTTAGAGTCTCACAGTGACGTAACAGATCCTTAACACGTATTAAAACGGTCAGAAGAATCTTTCTGGGGTGATGGTTGAGAAGGGATCTGTGGAATATCTTCTTGCTCATAGTTTATGGTCATCACTTTTTTTAAAATAGCAAAAACTCATAGAAGGACTCAAATGAACCCCCACAATGACTCAAGAACTAAACTGTGACAAAAGGAAGTTTTCTTTCAAAAGGGGGAGGCAGAGTAGGAGAATTCAATTTTATTTTTCAGTAGATAACACTGAGCATTTAATATGTCAAAAGCACAACGTTAGCATAGGCTCTCCATGGGACATGTGCTTGCCTTTCACCCTCTCTTCCACTTCTCTCTCGTCTTCCGCGATCTTTAAGCCACCGTGTTCGTCCACAATCTGTCTCTTTTGCTTTCCCTTACGGCCATGCTTTCTAATGCTCTGGTTTATGAAAACTAACTTTATCGTCAGTTCTCAGACTCCAAGTTTCCTGCCTCGGTGCTTTGAACTGTGCATGATGAATCTTGGATGCAGGAGCAATGAGTTTGTTTCTTAATTTAATATGAAATCATTTTTAAGAGGGAAGCATTGATGATTTTGGATAATAGTATCCAAGCCATAATAATCACAAGGATTTGTGTAGTCACAATTTGGGGAAGGAAACTGCAGGGCTTTTCAACCTCTTCTCCATCTTTGCAACTTTTAGAAACTCTTTAAGGTACTTTTCTTCTAATTGCCTTCTTTATCCTGCTCCATGAAATGTCAGTGAGACAGGTTAACTATTTGTTATGTGATCTATCCATTTTATGCAATACCGTGATTATTTTAGGGTCCACAAAGCAGATATCACCTCCAAGGAGAATGCATGGCAAAAGAATGGATCTGAATTGGAAGAAGTAGACAGAGAATTAGGAGCCACCAAGACAGGTCGGTTCACCCCATTCCACAGATCTGCACCATTTCAGGCAAGCAGAGTCTCTGGTTTCTGAATGCGAGCCTGAAACCCTTCACTTGAGGGTTAGTATACTTTCTCTCATTGGCTTCTCCACGGGCAGAGCTAATGGCGTGACACAGGCCAGAGAGCTAATGACTCCTAAGGACAGGCCAAGGGTAAATGCCTTCCTCACCTTGCCTTTCAGCCCCACCAGCCTGAGGTGTACAGCTTGAAAAGGAACCCTTCCTGTCCATGGCTGTCACACTTGCATTCCTCGGTAACTCCTCCTGACATCTCCTCTCAGATAAACCACTTACGTATCCTTATCTCAGAGCTGGCTTCTGCAGGAGATGGCTTCTTCTAAATGCTTTATACATAAATCCTCTTACAGTTTTTTTTTTTTTTTTAACAGATCAGAGTTCTTACTTGAGATTAGGAGTTTTAATTTTTTGTCACTAGGGAACATTTGGCAAGTTTTGGAGGTATTTTTGTTGGTCCCAACTGGAAGAGTATTATCTGTACTATTGGATGGAAACCAGCAATAATGCTAGACACCCTCCAAAAATTGGATAGTCTCCATGATCTGGTTCAAAATGTCAGTAGTGTTGAGACTGGAGAATTCTGCTGTAGACTTGTACACTTTAAAGGAGAGATTTTCTACAATCTTATAATCTTTGCATTTTCACTAGCTCTGAAATATTGGAAAATCCAAAGATATTCATTTAAAAATATTTCATGATAGGTCAAGGAGGTACAAAGAGAAATATAAAAGATATATCCCTAAGCTTCTACTTTATCAGGAAAGCAGCCATTTCTTATTAGTTGCAAGGAATTATTTGCCATATCTTTCTGTTTATTCCACAGGTATTCCATATACTTTAAGTTCATTGAGGGGCAATCTATTACATCTTACTGCATCACTGACTGTGACTATGTATTTTCTTCTTTAGTTTTTTTTTAATGTGCTTGGACCTTGAGTAGGTATTGAGATATATGCATCTAACATTGTTACTTGGCGTGTACTCATCACAGAAGTAAATTTACAAAAAGTTGCCTTTCCCGATTTTGAACTCAGTGAAGAACTTTATGGTGTTTTAATCGTACAATTTAGAAGGAGTAACTATCCTCCTTCTTCTGTCCCCAAAATCATGGCAAACAGTAGGTTGAAAGCATATTTAGATCATTTTTACTGGAGACAATAAACATTTATTGCCAAGTGGGAAAGGGCAGATTTATGACTGATGGAAAAGTCACTCTGCTTTGACAGTTCATATAAATAATAATTCATCAAAGAAGTATGTGTTGATGAGCTCAGTCTGGTTTGAATTTAAACCACAGTGAATTCTTGAGAGAGAATTGAAGTACCTGGCCTTCATTAAAAATTCTGTAGTACATTATCTAAGCATACAAACCTTTCCTGGGACAGGTGGTGAATCCTCTGCAAAAATCTTCATGCTCAGGGATCCATAGAAGTTGCTTAAATTTATCCTAAGGAAAACACATGTGAACACCGATGTCTGTCTGCGGAGCATTTCAGAAATGTGATCCTGGTTCACTTTTCTAGCAATGCCTAATGATGTGGGCAAGAGGTCAGAAGAATGTTTACTGGACACTAAGAAAAATAACAGGGTTTGGCTAATCAATTTCCTCTAATGATCGTTGTTCAGGGACACAGCACAGAATGTGATTATTTTCTCTGGTAAGCATTCCACCTTCGGGCCACCCCAGTCCAAGGGCCCTCTGTGCTGATGGCGAATTGACAGAATCTGACAAGCCTGCGTGCGTGTCTGGCAGCCAGGTGTCTTGCTGTGGCCGAGACGGGAGCTAACAGATTTGAAACATGGAATTATTCCTTCCAGATGTTCCCAAAGAGGGAGGGACGGCTTTTTCTTAGTGAGCCCTTTCAAGAGGAGTCCACGGCGTTATGTACTGAGATTAGTTCGCTCCGGAGAAAAAGCAATGTATCGTGGGTACTGTTGCATCAGGAAAAGTAAGCGTCTCTAGTGGGCTGTGCTCTGTTCCTTGGTGAAATCTGGTGGCCTGTGTGGGAGGTCATCCAAGACAAATGGAAGAAGAAACCTTCTGGTATAAGGATTATAAAAAAGAAAGAGAACACCAAGATGCGTGGGTTTGATTTGAAACTGAAGAGAAATATACCAGCCTGAGCCCTGCCACAGACACTTAGGACCTTTGCTCCAAAAGTTGGTGTGGAAAAATACAATTAAGAGTTAATACCCTTGATGCCACTACTCTACTAAGCCTAGCTGTCAGGTCTCACACTTCTTCACCTCCCTTGGGAGCAGGTATCAGTCTGAGAAAAATGTTTATGCTTATTTTAGGGAACCAGTTCTCAGTGACTCACGAGGGATCCTTTAGAAACTTTCTCAATTTGTGGGTTCCACGGATTTCTCTGCATTTTTCACCCATCTGAACTTGAGAAAGCGAAGCTTCTCTAAATTGATTTCAAGATGAGTAAATGGCTCGGGAATGACACATACAACGTGCACAATGGAGCTCTTGATATCTTAATTCATCTTGGTGATGGGGAGTTGGGGGAAAGGCCACAGGTACTGGACAGATACACATGGGCAGATTTAAAGGACAATGAAATAAACTGTGACTAGGTTACATTAGTATTCTGTGGCCCATTGTCAAATGTTAATAAATGACTTTGATTGCTCTTTCCGTGATGTAAGTTTATTTTCTTTTATTCTATTAAATGAAATTATCATTGCTTAGCTGGCATATTAAACAGATTGAGGTATTTCTTCTTCCCATTGTTATTTTTAGTCTTCCATGTTCTCTCATCCATCTAATACAGAGGAAAAAAAATTCTATGAAAAATATTTTCTATTATGATTTATGTTTAAAAAATTCTTCAACAATCCTGATAATATTTTAATTACTTCAAATTCATCATTTTGTGCTTCATAAACTGACCTTAAATTCGACATTGCAACTTTAGAAAAAGAGATACATTCTCTCTCAGGATTCAAAACCTGTAATCAATTAAAATCCAAGAAGTATTACTTTGCACTGTTGCAAGTTAAATGTTTTTGGTCTCTAGAGAATTAAAAAGGTGCTGGGGATTTAGCTCAGCAGCATAAGCGCCTGCTTGCCAAGCACAAGGTCATGAGTTTGATTCCTGGAACAAAAAAAAATTGAATTAAAAAGGCATTTAACATTACTTTTCGAAACTGAAATACAATAGATTATTTTTACCTATAGTACATCCTTATTTTTTCATTTTACATCATGAAATGTGGATAAAAATAGAGTTCATGCTTGGTTCCTCATATTGGGGCTCAGATATTCTTACCATATTTTTTAAAAATTAAAATACACACTTTGGCATAATGATAGCTGTCTGTGCATCTCAGTAGCTATGCTGAGGGATACAGGAAGCACTCTGTGCTCATCTTATTACAATGAATGAACAGCAAGGTGTGAGAAAATGTATCAAAGCATAAATTTACATTTTGCAAATTTACAAAGTGAGATTTCCCATGTTATGTACTACTACATTTTTGTGTATCTATAATTTTTTGTTAAATGTTGTCTTCTGATTTTTCTTGTAGAATTAGCACAGTTCAGTACAATATTGCTTGAAAATCCACTTTGACAACTTAGGGAAGTGAGTCTCAAGTGACAGACTAGGCTCCTGGTGATAACTTGGATCATGTAAGCTGAAGAAGCTCACAAGGTAGTCAGAGAAGGACAGAAGGAAGGTCTTGATTTAGATGAAGAAGAAATCAATAATGTAAATAAATATTCAACTAGTCAAAATGCTACGAAATGGTTTTGTATACCTGAACGATATGATGTTACAACTAGGTCAGTAAATGTTGTTAAGTTCTTGGACAGGGGTAAAACCTACTGGACGGAATGCCAACACTGTGATTCAGTTTTGTGAATTCTTTGTAGTGGATGATATGGTACAAGATGTTTTAAAAATACTCTGATAATGAAATACAAATAAAACATTCTATATGCATCAATCCTAGTACTCAAAAATATATTCACTATGACATCTCATTTCTGAACTAAAGGTCTTCAGAGCAAGACACCATCATGCTAAGTGTCAGAATTTAAAGAACAGATGGAGAAATTACAGATGTGTCATTAGGTTTTTAGGGCAATAATGGCACTCAAGAGGTCTGGTTTCCTTCAAAATTGCCTATGTTTTGATGACAAAAAGATCAACTAAGAATAAAAAAAAGTCCAACAATTTGGCTGCTGCTCACTCATTTTTAAAAGCTTTGTTTGAAACTGTCAAGCAATTTATGTACCATCTGAATACATGACCACTGATGGACAATTTGCATCATTTTGTGGTTGCTGAAGGTTTCAGAAATATATGCCAACTGAACTCCTAATATGGTATAAAAGTGTGTACCTTGGTTCATGTGAAGGCACTTTACATCTTGAATTTAGAAATTTGACTGGAACTGAGCATCAGGTATTTATCTTTGCAGTAAAAACTCTATGACTTTGTGAACAGATTTGTTGCACCTATTTTAAAAAGTCCCCAAATCACATTTGACAATTGGTTCATTAGTTATTAATGTGATGTTTGCTAAAAGACCACCAGTTGACCGGTACAGGAACTAACTCACAAGAACAAAGACTAAGTTTCTGAAAAACCATTGGAGGTTCACAATAAAGAAACGTATAGTACAATCCTTGGATTTCAGAAAGACATAACATTGGCCTCTTACATGGTGGAAGAAAACAAAGTAGTGTGAATACTACTATTGTTACATCATGATGATAGATTGATAGTGAAACTGGGCAGGATGGCACACACCTCGTCCCAGCACACAGAAGGCTGAGGCAGGAGGATCCTGTGTGTTCAAAGTCAGCCTGTGCAGTTGTGAGTTCAAGGCTGAAGTGGACTTCGTACTGAGAGCCTGTCTCAAAACAAATAAACAAACAAGCAGATAAACAGATTGATAGTAAATCCTCAATGCAAATGAACACAGAAACGGTTGTATTTTACAATAAAACACAAGGTAGAGTAAATGCCTGTTCAGTTTTTTTTTTTAATTTTAAAAAGCAAAATAGAAAAAAAAGAATAGAAATGATACGGAATTTCAAACAAGAAAAAAAAAAAAAAGGGAGTTAATGCTAGTGAATGTATTCCACAATGGGATCTCGGAGCTAGTTGTTCAGGTTATAAAATCTAGATACAGTCAGGAATTTAGCTCAGCAGTGTAAGTGCCTTCCTGAAGAGCATGAGGTGGTGACTTTGATCCCCCTAAAAATCTAGATGCAAAAGTGATCAATCAAACAATGACAGCACAAACCGTTCTTTTTGATGAACTAAGAGAGATTAAAAATATAGGTATCTACCTAGCATACATATACATACGTACATTTATGTATGTTTACCAACATGCAATGAACTTTTCCTTTCTCCTTTTTCTACTTTCCCCTAACCCAGTAGCTCTGTCCTTTTGAGCAGTTTCTTTCCCTTTCATTATTACAACATCTAGTGTATGTTTTGTTTCTTCTTTGAGTTGTGCAACAACTCTGATATTACTGGAAACATAAAGTGTTTCACTCAACCCTAAACATGACAGGAATAACTAGTTCCATAGTTTACAAAGAAAATAACAGGTGAAAAATGTCATGGAGAAGTTTTCTTACAAGATTGGGGTTGAAATTGTAGCAGGTCAGCTACCATAAAAGAAGAACAGTATGTATCTGTTCAAAGAACGCGAAAGAATTCTGGGGCAAACCAGTGGACAGACAGGTAACACACCACAAGAGCCTCCAAAGCCAACAGGCAGATCAGATAGCTAGGAAGTTATGTCCTGCCAGAGATTACAGGAAAACAAAACACACATGCTATCAGTGTAAGTGATGCTTGTGTATGGAACACGCTCTTCTCGTGTGTGAAGACTGATTAGATGTGATCATTGAAGCAAAGATTATTTCTGTGGTAGAGTTCTGTTTGTATTTTTATGGTCACTCACATGGGAATTTATTTCTGCTGTTTTTTAGATCTTCTAACCAAGCAAATGGTTGATGTTGAAAATGTTGTTTGTTCTAAACACTCATTACATATTGAAAATTTATTATTTTATTTTAGTTTATTGATATTTTACTTACCTGTTAAGTATATATTGTTTAATATAATAAAACTCATAAAATTAAAACTAGTAGTTCATTAATAGAAATACTTCTAAAATATGTCAGCATTATATGCCTGGCATAACACACTTTTCAAAAAATTCTGTGATACCCCTGGAGTTTTAAATAAAATAAAGACTAATAGCAGTAAGAGACAAACTGCCTCTAGTCCTCCTCAAAATATCCTCCAGGTCTGGTCCTCACATCGAGCATTGCTTCCTAGCTCCAAAGGGGACGACGTGTGCTGCTTGGTCTCCAGGATGGACTTGTCACACTGGCTTCCTGACATGTATCCGACTTCTTGTCCTTGGAGCAGCTCGGGGCCTCCATGTTGCTGAGGATGGATGGGTGCTTTTCAGGACAGCTCTGGTCTTTGTTGTGAATGTGACTTCTCGGCTCCAGTGTAGAACCCTCAACCCACCAGCACAGCTCCTTCACCCCGCTGGCATAGACTTTCTGGCTTCTACCACTGATCTTTGGGCCTTCCTGGCATGGATCCATAAGAGAGACTGGCGTGAGTCCTTTTGGTGGGCTCTAGACCTCCAGGTGGACTCATGGGAGGCACTGTAATGAGCTCTGGGTCTTCATCTAGACTCATGCAGGACATTGCTGTGGGATTCCGACCCTTGGCTAAATATTCTGGCTTTAGTGTTGTGGATAGATTTCCTGCAGTTTCTTGTATTAACTCTGGGTGACCACCATAAATAATATTGTAAACTCCATGTCCTGATTCTAATTGTTCTCCTCACAGCCCCTGATTACAACACCTCCCCATTTTAAATATGTTTATCCCATTGTTCTTGTAACTTTCTGAGGCAGTTCTGGAAATCCTCTTTCATGAGTGTCTTCACTTTTGCTGTCATGGTTTACCTTTCATGGTCATTTTGACTCTGAGAAAAACCCAGAGCTTGCAGTAGCCAACCCAGTGAATTAGGTGAATGAAAATGCACCATACTATTGTTAAGAGCTGTCTTTCTGTTGAGTGTCACACAGCAACAGCATTTACTGTATTTTTTAATCACACCTCACAAAGGCTTTCATAAAAATAGACTTCCCAAACTTCTTCAGAAGATGGCAAAGACACATTAGGATAAGTTGTGAGAGGTGGTGTTTTGAGGGGTACTAGTGACACTATGCCTTTTACTAAAATAAAATTTTAAAACTTAAACATTCAGTGTATTTTTTGATCACTCCATACATGTTCATTTCCCTTGTTCTTTGTACCACCTTTCAATTTATTATCTTTCAACTCCAAATGGACCTTTTTTGGGTCTATTTTATAAAAATAGAGCTGAACCTTACAAGCATTTCTCCTTTGCCTGCTGGATTGATTTTAATCTTTGCAGATGGCGGCGCTAATGAGACAATGCAAGATGGTATTAGCAGAAAGATACTTCTCTTTCTGACTTTCCATTTGTCAATTCAGGGAAAGCACGGCGGTCCCATCACTGAGCAGTGGCATGGTTACAGAACGGAGTTAGCATCCCAGGTTATCTTTTCCCTAGCCAGGGGCAGTTTCTGAGTGGGGCAAGTCCATGACATCTTTGCTTGAGATTCAGAACCTGTTTCTTTGGAGAAACCTGAATGTCAGTCTTAAGAATTTCTTTTCTGCCTCTCTGGTCCCTTGATTATCCTCTGGCCTTTCCCAAGTTGTAGCAGCAGCTCTTTGATACCTGCAATTTTGGAGCTGTTTAGCGTTTTTGCTTCTTTTTAAAATCTTGGTTACTAGTAGATGTTTGCAGTATGTAATGTTTACGCTCCCTGTGTGGAGTTGGTACCTATGCACGGCACATCTTAATTTCTTTTAACCCCTTCTCCCTCCCCCGTTTAGACCCTTCAATCCCTTGGGCTCGTCCCTATTTGAGAAAGATCTAGCTTTATGTTTCCTATTTTTCTCTCTATTTATAATTTGGGTTTCTCCAAGAAGAGTAACTATCCAATATTTAAGCTTCTGTATATTTATTTCTCTCAATATTATGGTCTCAAGGTGCATTCCTTTTCCTACTAATGACTCAAATTTGTCTTTCCTTATGGCAGGGCGGTCCTTCATGGAATGTAAATACCACAGTTTCTTTATTCATCTGTCTGTTGGGCACATAGGCTGCTCTCAAGATTTAGCTGTGGAGACTTGGTCACTGTAGACACGTGTATGGATGTGTCACAATGACATGACATCTTCCTGTCCTGGTAAGATGCCCAGGAGAGGTTCAATTCCCTTTTGCCCTCTTAGTAATTGATCATCTTTTACCACTTAATTCCTTTTAATTTTTGAGATTCAGAGAACTGATATCATTTGTCAAAGTTATTTGTATTTTTTAGTGTATACTCAATTAACTCTTCTAAATACATTTTTAAACTCCATAAAGGGGGAACCCTTATTTCTTCATTAAGATTATTTTAAATTAAGTTGGGAATTTCATCTAGTCTTCTATACTTACTAAATGCTTCTGGCAGATAATGGTGAGTAAGATATGTATGTCAACAATCTCTTCCTCTGGAGGAGTGAAAGCCCCATAGACCAGTACCCTCTGCTGCTAAGGTGTCATAGGTATTGCTACAGAAGGCTGTGTAAGAACAGTGGCTGTGCTGTCACATCAAATAGGATTCTAGAGGCAGATCAGACATGCTTCAGAGAAGCTGTCACCGAGCGGAGCCTTTGAGAATTGGGGGAGAGTGATGCACTTAGGTAATGGAATAAAGGACCACACATGCCCAAGGGAAAACGTTAGGAGTTATTAAGGATGTATAAAGCAAAATGAGGTGAACTTGAGGGAATCCTGGCAGCCCAGTGTCACCCTAATATCAAGGACACATACGCATGGTTTTGCAGAATGGTAGCATGGGTAATAGAAATGGCAGCAGTGAGATGTAAGCAGGATGACTTACAGACCGGCTCCAAACCAGAAATAACTCTGTATGCCATGACAGAAAGTTTCAGTTTTATTTCATATGTGATTAGAAATTCCAAAGAACATGGAGAGCATGAAGACACCAAAAGAAAGTGAAGAGTTAATCATTTGTTGTATGTTTCTTTTGGATGTAAAAATCAATGTAAATTTAGCATAAATGTTTTATCTATCTTTCCAAACTACCATCTGAGACGCATGACCTCTTTATGTCTGCACTGTGATTTATATGTAAAAGCAGACTTCAGTGGTTTCTGGCATGCACTTTGGGACTCCTCGTGTCTATTCATTATCTGCAACTTCGCAATCAGAAAAAAAAAAAAAAACAATAGTCAATGATCAGTTGAAAGCTTTTAGTGCAATTAAAAATTTATTTTAAAGTATGTTTACCCATTCATCATGTGGAATTTGCCGTTCAACAATTCAAAGACACCCGAACCCTAAATCTTGCCCTGAAATTAAAAGAGAGGAGACGATTACATATAAAATACTCAATGCACAGACAGTAACAGGAAACACTAATCTGAAAGGTGAGGGTGGCAATGTGGAATGAAATTTGAAGGCAGGAGAGGCTGGAGCTCCCAGAAGAGGGTTAAAGTGTGCAGTGTGACACAGCTTTGGATGGGCTACATTTAAGTAAAAGAGCAAAATGAATGACCTTTTGGAAAAGAGGAAGCACGATTGCGGAATGGCTTGAGTAGCACGTGGGAATTCCAGCTGGAAGGGGCTGGGAGGAGGGTGGCCAGCCCGCAGCAAGGGACTTTTCTTCTCCTAGAGTGTAGCGTCTCTGGCTGAGCAGGACACAGCTTCTCGATCTTTCTCAACTCATTTCCCAGGGAACCCTTTCAAATTAGCAGTTTATTTTCTAGGGTCTCTTTGATTGCATTAAAAGTTTTCAACTGGCTATTTAGTTTTTTTCTGTTTGCAAAGTTGCAGATAATGAAGAGAAGCGAGGAGTCCCAAAGTGCATGCCAGAAACCATTGAAGTCTGCCTTTACATACAAATCACAGTGCAGATATAGAGGTCACGCATCTCAGCTGGTAGTTTGGAATGATAAATGAAGCATTTATGTTGAATTTATGTTGATTTTTGCTTCCAAAGGAAACAAAGACTTAACGTACCAAATGTCAGAGATCGGAATGATCTGTGGGGAAAGCAGTATTTCGTATTTTCATTTCTCTCCTTAGAAGCTGGTTGACCCAAGATGTGAGACCTCAGAAACCTTCCTGCTCCCTTCTCTCCTCTTCCAGCAGGTGCTGCTTCCCCAAATCACGATTAAGCAGGAAGTTGGAAGCAGGCACAGAAGTGTTTTCAAGACTGCAAGTGAACCTTGCCAAAGCCCCGGGAAAGAGCCTCTAGAAAAACAGAGGCCATAGGATTTCAAATGATTGATTATTTTTAAGGGTTTTATTACCTTCCTAGAAATATTGCCTTAATTCTTCACTCTTAATACCAAATGTCATTTATCAGCCAATAATTCTCTTATTAAAGCCTTGAGAGTTATTATTTTCAGGGATGGGTGAATTTAACTGCCCTGCTCTCGCCCTCCACTTTTCAAAGTATTTCAGGGCCAGAGTTCCTCTTGCTTTCTCCCCTTGAATATATTTTCCTTTTATTGTAAAACATAAAACCTTAACTACTGAAAAATAAATGTACCGTAGGAGAAAAAGAGCTATGGTGGCTTGATTGCTTCGAGACATTCCTGTGCCTCCCTTCTAGCCTGAGCTCTATGAATGGCTCAGTTTCTACGGTTCCTCCCAAGGTTATTTAATCTCCTTGTCTTGTCTTTAATTGTTGATAAATGATATTTATTCTCTGACTCTATATTGGACTATTATCAGGATGTAATGGAATAGAGTGGCTTTGAGCTATATAATGTTATACATTAAATTCTTCTCTACTTTTTCTAATTTATACTTGCCCTCGTGATTAAGAAATCTAAATGGCATGCTGAGAAATGTTTAATCAATGTAAGGAGGTACGTGCGTGGTGATATGGACAGTGAGCTGAAGAGCTGAGTTTTCTGTGTGTGTGTGTGTGTGCGCGCACGTGTGTGTATACCAGCCAGCACTTCTCCAGTGATCATCATGTCTGCATGTTTAGTGTATTCATTTATTTATGCATCTTTCACTTATTCCCTCTGTAAATATTCACTAAAAGACTACTATGGACCAGGCATTGCACTCTATTACAGATACTCCATAAAAATAGTATACTCCCTCATGTAATTTATATTCTAGTTGTGAGAAACATAAAGCCAACAAGTTAAGAGCAGTATGGCAGATGATGGTAAGTGTTATGAAGAGAATAAAGCAGGAAATAAAGATATTGGACAGGGGTCCAAGAGCTATGGCCAATAAGCCGTATATGTCTACTGCCTGCTTTTATAAATAAAATTGTGGACAAACTGAGCAGTTCATTTACATTTCCTTAGCTGTTTTGAATTAAGTGGTGGAGACAGACTATTTGTTTTGAAAAGCATGAAATATTTATTCTTTGGTTCTTTACAAAATCAATGTTAGGCATTTTATGTTATCCATTGAAGTCCATTTCAAAGACTTTGAGTTTTACCTTGAGTACTAGGGGATGGAAAATAGGGTTTGTGGAATATCTTAATATGATTTGTGTTTATAAAGCATTATCATGGGGACTAGGGTAAGACCCCATTAAAGGGCAAGGGTAAAGGGATATGAACTATTTGACTGTGCTTGCTGTGGAGTAGAGTAGGAAGGTTGTCCTTGGATGGTGCAGAAAAAAGTGAAATGGAATAAGGTTGGTTCAGGATTTTTTAGAAAGGTAACAAAAAACATCCCAGAAAAACTCCAATGATTATGAGATTAAAATTTATCAAAATTAACTGTCATATTTTAAAATTATAAAGGCTTTTAGGAAGTTAATCTTGGAGACTTTTTCCATATTTTACAAGTGTATATTTTTACACAGGCACATAAGTATGAAAAAGAATTTATAGGTAGGGGAGGTAGAAGCCAGAGAGAGAGAGAGAGAGAGAGAGAGAGAGAGAGAGAGAGAGAGAGAGAGAGATGGAGAAATGTAAACTTTTCCTTTCTGTCAAAGGAAACCATCTAAGAGAGTTATTTGTAATCGATCTGAAAACCACATTGGACAGTGGTACCAAAGGAAATTGGATGCTAATACCAAAAATCGATCAGAAAAGACAATTTATTAGTGCAATAAAAAGCCAGTTAAGCGATGGCAAGATATTAGTATGTTTAGGACAAGACATCTGAACCCTAGAAAAAAGAAGAGATTTATAACATCAGGAAAATAATACTTACAAAATTTTCCCAATGTATTTTTTCCATTTTGTTTTGCTTGTTTTATATTGTTCTTTTATGCTTCTCCTGCTGTTTCACAATTAAAGCTTGACCATGAAGATATTTGCACCAAGACGTGGAAGAAAAAATAAACAAATAAAAATAAATATAATAAATAAATAAATAAAAAGACTTTGCACTGAACAATTGAAGGGATTTCCTCCAACTGAAAGAGGAAACTTCTAGAAAGTAGTGGTTTTGTTTGTACATAGTAGCAATATGAGTTCATTTTGTTTGGCTTATAAATTTGACAAATCTTGTCATCAAAATAGATAAACCATTGAGGCAGGTTATGTGTTAGGGGTAAGATCTAGAATATAGACCTCATAGCTTTTAGTGTAGAGGTTAAGGTTTAATATTATGAAGCAAGACAAAATCGCCATGACATATTTCACAGTTTTATTGATCCACTTCATTTTGTTAGTCCATGCCCTGATGCCATCTGTATTTGCGGGACAGATACACACACTGCATGCTGTGGAGCATCACATGGTCCTGGTACGATTCTTCACAGCTACTTGAACCACTTTCTTTTATTCTTACTTTTAGCTTGAAATAAATAATAAAGACAGAGTTTTAAAATTCAAAACAACACATTGAACCTAATTTTGAAAAGCAAAAGTATTACAAAATGTGTGTCTGCTTCAACAGGTTGAGATATTCTCAGAAGAGATGAACAAAAGAAGAAATCCCAGTTATCCAAAGGCTGCTTTATTCCAGGACTTTTTAAAACAATAGTTTATTCCATATCTCTGCTCTGGAATTTTCAAAAATTGGGATGGAATTACTCCAATATTTCTATCATTTTTTTCTTCCAGATAGAAATTCAGTGAGGACAGTTTCTGGTTCTGATTATTTCAACCTCTCTCAGCTCAACTCGAATATCAAAATAAGATCCAAAATTAGTTGAAACACAGTCTTGATTTTTGTAAGGGTTCACTTTTAGGTCACTTTCCAATTAATATTCTCTTTATCAGAATAGCTTGTTCCATCTTAGTAACGAGCATGCTCTTTCTAAGACTAAATAAAATTCTGAAAAGCCACATCTTGAAGAAGATTAACTATGTAAAGTTCTTGTCTGCATAATGATTATTTTTATTTAAAATAAGCACAGATGTAACCATGGACTTTGTAAGATTGAGAGACATAGTATAAATTGTTCTCCTGTCTTGTTTAAGATACACAGATATGACACATAGTGGAAAATAGAAAGATAGGTACCCTACTGAGTCATTACCTGAAATCACTCTTTAATAAACAGAACCAGGTTACCCAGCTGGGTCAAAAATGCTTCGGGGTTGCACAGTGGAGCATGTTCATGTATCAGTGTCCTGTCAGTAGCAGGACAGTGGCTCCTGGATACTACCGCCTGGACATCAGTAGCATCACCCCTTGTCTGGTTGTAACAACTAAAACTATGTCTCCAGAGAATGCCAAATGGTTTCTGAGGTGAGTGGTGGAGGTAGGGAGGGTGGACCAAATTGATTTAGAAGGTAAGATCTGGTGCCTTAGTCTGGTGTGGGGAATCTTCTTCAGTTTACCCTCAACATTTCCAAGCTTTCTCCCCCAAACTTTTGTCTTAAGAAGCTTGACATATTCACTAGTCCCTCAAAAGTATTGCTTTTGTAGTCCTTCTTCCTTGATGGAATTGATTTTCTTTCTTTTAATCACATGTGATCCATGCTTATCAGCCCAGAGAAGTATTGTGTACATGATAAAATTCTGTCATCAAATCATAGGATCTGAATAGAGAAAGTCCGGTTCTTATTTTGCTGCTGAAGACAGTGAGCCAAGGAGATCACAATGGGAATTGTTTGTTATTGTCAAAGTCAAGTGACTGCCTGAGAGAAGGTACTAGAACCTTCTGGAAGCCTTACTTTTGCTGTGCTTTCCAGCCTGATGCTTTCTTGGGTGCTCTTGGTCCCAAGTTACTTTTGGTTTTCCTTGAAGCTCTTAGAAATTTTGTTCTTCTATTCATTTTAGTAGTGACCTTCTACATCAAAACTTAAAAATGATATCTAATACATGTATGAGGTACAAGGTTGCTGTCAAAGACAAAACAGAAAGACATAACCAACTAACTACATAGATAGATCATGATCATGAGAGTCACATATTTATGGAGGAGGATTTGTTTTTTTGTTGAACTCAATGCTAAGAAAAGAGTTTTACATCAGCACTGTTTAACAGAAACACAAAACAGGTAAAAAATTACTAATTTTCAGTAAGTATTTTTTAAAAAGCCAGAAGAAACAAGTGTACACAACTTTAGTAATATATTATATTTAACTCAGTATATTCACAATGTTATCATTGTCACATGTAATCATAATAAAAATTATTACTGGTATTTCTATGATCTGAATATTTTTTCACTTCAGAAACCAATTATTGGAGTTGTACACTAATTGGAAAGGATAAAAACTGTTTCCAACTATGGAATTTATATACAGGGCCTTTGGAAAAGTGTAGAATTAGATCAGATCTGCGCACTTGTGCCCCTGTTATTGAATACAAGTAGTTTCCTATGGATAGAACAGAAACACACATATTTTCCTGTAGTCTCTGTCTCCTAGAGTGTGACATCTGACATCACCCTGAGACTCTAGTGGCAGAGGAGGTCCTCAGCCTTAGACCCCCAGAATCATGAGACAAGGAATCAACCTATCTTTAAAACTTACCCAGTTTGTGACAGTGTTACTAGACAAAAACATGGACTAATACAGTCCTCTCCTGTCCTCCCCTCCCCTCCCCTCCCTTCTCCTCTCCTCTCCTCTGCTCTCTTTCCCTCTCCCCTTCTCTCTTCCCCTCCCCTCCCTTCCCCTCCCCCTCCTCTCTCCTCTCTTCTCCTCTCCTCTCCTTTCTTCCTTTCCCCTCCCTTCTCCTCCCTTCCTCTCCTCCCCTCCCCTCCCTTCCCCTCCCCCCTCCTCTCTCCTCTCCTCTCCTCTCCCTTCCCCTGTGCTCCTCTCCTCTCCCCTCCCCTTCCCTTCTTTTCCTTACCTTAACTCTCTCTTCCCCCTTCTCTCCTTTCCCCCTTTTCTCCTCTCTTATTCCTTCCTTCTTTCTACTTTTCCACTCCTGATAATTGACCTCCAGGGCCTTAAACTTGCTAGACAAGCACTACCACTGAATTATACCATTTCTTTTTCTCAATATAGGTAGAAAAGCAGATTGTGTTACAAAAACAAGCATTTTTCTGTGTGTTTTTCCAATAGGTTATTAACTTCAAAAAGCATAGACTTTTTAATTTAACTTATCTTTATAAACCATAATTTAGAACAAGTGGGATTGGTCTACAGTAGGAATTGTACAATTATTTATTTTTAGTCCAAATCACTATTTAATTTCTGTGGTATTCAAAACGCATAATAGTTGATGGATCTTCTCTACATCTGGGAATCTGTAGAATGCTCTCCTCCTTGGAGTGAAGAATGCGACACTTTCATGCATTCTGATACCAATGGTACTCACATAGGACAGGACACACACACATATACAGTTTTATGCACAGGCGTGGATGGGTTGCAACTCAATCAAGTTTAAATCCACCATGTTCAAACTTCAAGGAATGCTGGTTAGAAAGAATTTAGTGTGTTGGCCAACACTCAGTTTTAGATAACATCATGAACCACATTTTCAAACAAATCTTTTGAACCAAGTTATTGATAAATCAAAATACTGACTCTTTGGAGATTTACCTTTTCTGATTTCCCAAGCTCAAGCTTTGTTGCTGACTAAATGGACAGTGAAGCAACCAGAAGTCAACTGGGAAAGAGGAAACGCAAGGCATTGAAATATGTCACATATAACTTCAAACCCTTACCCAGTTATTAAATTGTAGCCACAATTTTTGTGTTGCACAAACTGCGATGACATTTTTATCAGTTCATGAATGTTAAGAATATTTTTTGATACTGGGCTGGCAGTAGCAGTGTATCTTTAAGGATAAGAAGGATGGGGTGAGTTCCAACGTTGCTCCTAGTTAGGCTGGAAATGGGTCATGTTGGTAACATTTCACAGATTACACAAAATCCAAACGTAAAATTGTCATTTGTAAAGAATTCACTTTTGTTTTGTTTCTTGTTTCTAAGAATTCATCCTTTAAACACATTCCTTTAGATAAGGTTAAAAGTTACCCATTTGAAGTTTTATTCAAATAGAAATTCATAATAGTGTTTGAGCAGCTGGTATTGTACCCTCACCATTTTATGTTATTTTTCAGAGCTAAGTCTCAAATACATTTTTTAAAATGAAAAATAAAAGGGTTTAACGTGTAGCTAAAAGTGATTTTATATGCTGCACAAATTTGTTATTTTTTTTCTTTGTGTAGGAATTTTTATATGTTAAATATTTAATGTCTTATTTGAAATTAGTGGAAGTCAGGAATGGATATGTTTATACTGGGTCCTGGATTACCTCTTGATATTAATGTTTTATTTATTTTAATATTATATTTGTGTGTGTAAATTCTAGTTAATTTGCTTTTGTCAAGATAACAAAGACACATAAAAACACACAAAGACACCATCTGGGTGAGGTTGCTTGCTTGAAGATTTTTCCTTTATCAGGCTCAGAGGGGCACTGCTGTTTGTGTTCTTGGATAGGTTGAACTTACATGGCATATTCAGCATTGTTTCATGTTCTTCACATGAATCATTTTATTTTATAAACATTCTATAAGTTAGATATTATTTTTAGTTCTCAATTGCAATGTTGAAGAAAATTAGGCTTGGAATGGTTGTCTGTCTATGGTCTCTGTACTAACACCTCCTGGTTTGGGGGTTTGGCCTATTTTCCCTACTGTATTATGGAAGTGCCCTTAACCAAGAGTCACATAATGGAATAAACTACATACTGTGAACAGTAAATTTAAGGAAACTGAAGTAGATGAAAGCCAAGCAAGATAGAATTGGTTATCTCAGCTCATGAAGGTTGTAATTAAATTTTCGAGTGCATCTGTTGAACACAAATATTTAAAAATCACATTTTGTTAATTTAAATGCAATTGATTATGTTTATATGCAAAAGCAATACACTCCAAAATGCACAACTATTTTTTGTTTTGTTTTCTGTTTCCGGTCGCTCTGAAGCCTGAACTCTAGGGCGTGTACACTGAGCTACCTCACGCTCCCTTTTTGTGATTTTGAGACAGGGTCTCACTATGTCCGTAAGGTGCCCATGCTGGTCTTGAGTTTGCAGTCCTCTTACCCCAGTGAGCAAGAAGTCTGGGATTTCATGTATGTGCCACCATGTCCAGCTTCATAATTTCTTCATTATGTTTTACATCTTACCATTACTTGTGTCTCTGTGATAGAAATGTTACGTGATTTACATGATTTCACATCACCACATTCAGTGACTTCACATTTGGATCCATCGCAGGACAACAAAGTACTGATGTTGACCAGCACACCACGGTCAGTGTCTCTTACAAATACTGTGCGTACTTGAGTTCTTTTATACAGTTGTTCAAATTTACAATCATTCAACACCTGTAGAACTCACTTATGCCTGCTGTTGCTATGCATGATGACATAAACATTATCTTGCTAATAGCTATAAGATAGATATATTTATTTTCATTCTATAGAATTTAAAAGTTGTAAGATTTAAAGCAGCTAAATAAGCTCTGTAAAGTTGGGCAGGTAACAAGCACTAGAGCTCCAGTTTGACTCTATTGTGTAAATATTTTTTGCAACAGGGCAGCCTCAGAGACTTATTAATGGATAGCGCAGAACAGGTTAAAGTCAAGGGAAAAGCCCTGATGCTTTTTGTCTGTCTTACAACTTCTCTGTTCATTTGATTAATAATCAACACATCTACGAGTGTAATAGCAGAGTATAATGCTGCAGAGAAAAATGAAGGCTATGCTGTAAGACACAGGAAGTTAAGGAAAAAAGGAACAAAGCAACCCAGACCAGCTACCTCATACAAAGAAAATGTTTTTCATATCCTTGCATTTCCAGCTGGGCAATGCAGTTGTACTTTTATGAATATACAGTTCTCCAGTTAAGTGATTCACTAAAGTTAGAAAATCAACAGCGCCTATTCATCACTGATTATTTTCTGGGAAGCCTACTTTCCATTCTGTAATATAGAGTCAGGATCTTTCAGAGGAGAAATTAGAGACAGACTTCTTAGTTTTAGATGTTTGTAGTTTTAGACATTCTTAGTTTTCATTATTTTCAACAAGCAATGTGCTCAGTGGTTCAACACAACCCCACGGAGTGAACCGAGCCAGGAGAACTGGCCACATAATAATCTGATGCAAGTTAGGTGTCAGCCACTCACAGCTTCTCCGGCAAAGTTTCAGGAGTGCAGCTGCATCCACTTTGCCATGTCTCCAATTCTCTGAGTTCTTCTAGCTAGAGTCAGTAGAGAATTCACATCTGTTCTTAATCACCTGAGATCAGACTTCCATTTGTGTTTTTATGAGCGACCCTGCAGCTACATGGCCACAACCTACCTAGAAGGGGGACTAGAAAATGTAGCAGAGAACACAAGTCGTTGATGCCAAGGATGGTTTCCCCTGGATTCTCAACAGCTTACACAGCCTCCCTTTATTTCACCCACTGATTCTCTGCTCTAATCGAAGTAAGTGTCTGTCTGCCAGACGCCTAAGAAACGAAGTGTGACTCACTAAGAATACATTCGCTTTCCTAATGGTAAGATTTAAACAATACAATCTGAAGGCAGATTGACAGAATAGTCATTGTAGTCCTTGTGTCTCACTAATAGTGTTCTCTTTAAAAAATACTGTCAGATTTCTTATGAGGTTGCTACTTGGTACTTTAAATCAGGGAACCAGAAGAGTATCAAGAAATCCATCATGGTGTTTTTATATCTTAGCCAATAAACCACTCAGTTTCTATAGTTTAATTCTCCTCCTTATATAGTTTATGTACATTTCTTGCTTTTTTAACTTGCAATATTAGAAGTATTTTACTGGGATATTTACATTTACTTATTTTAGTGGACTCTTGGAAAACATCTTTTGAGAACTCCCACTGTAAAATTTAGCCTTATAAATTAATGTGCTGTTTTCAAGACCAGCTCCTCCAGTCTAGCTAAATAATCATTACATATTCATACAGGGTTTATGTGGCCCATTTATAATCTGTGCCTCACATTTCACACCACACACAGTTAAAAGAGACTGATTTGCTGGGAGCTAAGAGGGTTCCTGGGGCCACATAATTGGTTTCAAAGCTAAAACAGAAATTCCAGGACAACACAAAAATAGGGTCCCCTTTTGAGTGTTATTCCTGGAAATGCAGATTTGGTTCTTTCTAATTAATTTTGCTTATATTTTTGGTTCTGCTATGTCATGGTTTATGTCAGTGGCCCCCAGGCTTCATGAGTTTGCATTGTGCATTTGTGGTTGGTTCGTTGTCTAGTGCTTGGATTGGTGGTATCAGTGCAACACACACATAAGGGTGGAGCCAGGATGTGACATGATGGCAGGAAGAAGGTGTGTCTCTCTCTCTTGCCAATTTCTGCCTTTCTGTTTGCAGCCATGAACTGCAGCTCTGCCATGTCACCCTGCCTTGGAGACAACTGAGTATGGACTGAACCCTCCAAAAACTTTAAGAAATAAACCTTTCCTTTCCCAACTTTGGGCTTCAGGTATTTTGTCCCAGCATTGAGTAAAAAGTAACTAAGACATGCTACCTGACATATATCAGAAAAGAGACACAATGACATGGCATATACTAGAGGAAGGAGACAGCATTTTAACCAAATGGGTTGCTGATAAATGCACTTGGGGAAATGAAAGTTCCATCTTGGGAGAAAAGATTCATCATAAATAGTTCCAGGGGAGGGACTATCCCAGGTCATGTCAGGTTCTTATGCCTAAGTTTTTTCTCACTTGATTTTAATTTAAGATAATGTAGGAAATTATTCCCCAACACTTCTTATTTCAATAGGCTTTCAAGCCAGTTTCTTTTCCTATGGGGGGCACAATAAGGAAAACAAATAACAGACAGCCAAGGAGAATTTTAGAACTGGCCACCACAGCCCACACCTTCCACACTCCTCTCCACTTTCCTTTTGATGCTCATTGGCATACAGTTCCCTGGAAACACGAGGTGGAAAGGTGAAATTGCTGGCATGGAACTTAAATGTTACATCTTTGGAAATTTTGCTTAAGTAAAATGGGCTTCACTTTTCAAATGACCTGTTTTCCTACCCATACCCTCTGTTGAGTGAAAATTTGTATTATCCTGAAATATTGTTTCTTATGTGGAACTTGATGTTTTGTTGTTTTAGCAACTTTTTCTGCTGCTCTGTATAAGCTCACTGAGTATTATTCTCCTTTTGAAAACATATGGCACCAAGGTGTAAAGGTAAAATATAAAGTTGTCAGAAAGTCAAGCTTATTTCCAAACAATGAACAGAAGAAAGAAATGTTTGATTTTATAGAGTAGCTTGTGATACGTAGGTGCAGCTAAGCCAGAATGGAAAATAAAGTCCACTTAAAAGAAAAAAGAATAAAGACAGGAAAATAGAATGGGAAATAGTCATAACAACAGTGGTAGTCTTGGCAGCCAGCCAGAAAGTCCTTGCCATGATGATGGCATTTGTGACCTTTGATTTAGTCACACATAATGTTCTTGAATTTAATATAACATAGGTTCCTATTTCTCTTTAGTTTTTAAAGTCATTTGCTTTCAAACCAAAGACATTTAACTTGTTCTGTGTTTGTCAGCTTTTCATTATTATAACAAATGGTCAAGATTATTAACTTATAAAGAAAAAAGGGTTTTGTATTTGGTTTTTATTTTAAAGAGAATAAAACAACACAAAGCAAAACTAAACAAAACAGAACAAAGCAGAGCAGAGTAAAACAATGTGAGTAACAAAGAATTTCAGAAAGAGACAGCAGGAAATCAACAGTGGTCGCCCAGTGTCTCCTGCTCTCCTCAAAATAGTTGTCCAAATCCTGCACACACAATAAGCTAATACAAAGCAAAACAGTATAAAAGCAATCAAAGAAAAGAATGAGAGCCTTAAGGGCTTTCAAGACCAGACACTAGGAAATCAATAATGGCTTGTTTTCTTCAAAACAGCTGTCCATTTTCATATACATTAAAACTGAGTAATTGAAAACAGGCTAAAACCAATCAAAACCAGGAATAAAAACCTTACTGGACTTTGAATGAAGATGACAGGACATCATCAATGACTACCATGTTTTCTGGTTTTCTTCAGTATAGTTTCTCATACTATTACACATAATACTACTCAGCTATAAAGAGGAAAGGTTTTTTGGACTCATAGTTTTAGAGTTCCAGTCCATCAGCTGGTGGACCCATAGCTTTCAGTGTCTCATGGAGAGTCGGGATGGGAGAAACAGAGAATACACAGGGTAGTAAAACTGTTTGCATCACTCCTGGGAAGAAAGTGAGAACAAGGAAAAGACTGGGGTCCCCCAGTCTCCTTTCAGGTGTTGCTTCCAGGGACACAAAGACTCCCTAAAAGGCCTCATCCCTTAAATTTCCACCAACTCCTGAAAGAGCCAGTCTGGGATGAACAGTTAACACATGGACCTTCAGGAAACATTCAAAACCAAACTCTTGCACCTTTCTCAGAAAGGGTTGTGTTTTAATTGTATAAATTTGTATGGCTTTTCAGATGATGGAGATCATTCCAGCTTAGATGAAATCACTTTTATTTTGATCACTACATAAACCGCTTCCTTCAGACCCACATCACAGGGATTCACTAATTTTTCAGCCACCTTTGACCATGTCAGAGTCAGCAAGTTCCCAATAAATCACAATCTGTGCAGTCTTAGAACCATCTGCCTGTTTCTTGGGTCTCTCAAAACATTCTGTGTATCTTTGACACCAGATATTTCTGATCCTGTCTGATAAAATGGTTTTAAAGGATGAACATGGTTTTCTGCGTTCTGAGGGATTAGATCATCTAGTCTTTAGATCAAATATAGAGATGTTATAGCGGCTGGTAGGGGTAACAATTCCATGGCTGTGTAATCAATCCTGCTCCCTTGACCCAGTAGATTGCTGGTTTTGTCTTAGAGTTCTTAATTTCTGAACTGGGGGAGCCTATCATTTTATTTTGAATGGGCTTCCCAAATTATATAAGAACCTTATTCCACTGTCCTATTCACAGTGCTAGATGGCTTGTGTGATGCAATAAATATTTGTTCCTCAGATATGTGAACATCCTACCCACGCTCTCCTAAGAAATTCCACAAATGATTTGGATAGAGAACTGTACTTCTTACACTTCAATGTACATAAAGATCCTCTGTGCTAATTTTGTTTTGTTAAAGTATAGGTTTGAGGCCCCAGCACCAAAGTTTCCAATTCAAAATATAAAGCACTGAAATCTGATAAAGTGGTATTTTTAAGTAAGTAACTTTTGCGATACTGATGCAAACAGTTTTTGGCCCATGTTTAAAGGTAGGCACATATAAAAACCACACTGTCACATTTTAATAATGCTGATCCCACCTAATAGCTTCACTGCTCTCCGCTGAGTGAGGGAGGGACCACATTCATTCAGATTATCCTGAACATCCAAGACTCAATTGAGCAATTATTTGACCCCATGAATATGTCTTGACATTGTATTTCCTACTTCCCTCTAAAAGTCTTCTTCTGTTTCCATTACTTAGTTGACATTTTTAAAACTATGCTCTTCGGCACTAGTCCCCCCTTCTGCTGTAACTGCACTCTGAATTTCATCTGGGTGCCACTTCTTCCTGCCCCTGTACTTCAGGTAGAGTTCATTTCTCCCCTGATCAAAGTAGGAGCCTGATTAATGCCTGGCCAATCAGAGCACTTTATCAGCCTAGTCATGACAGTTTGTTCAAAGATGACCAAAGGACATAATCAGCCTTCAAGGTCTTGAAGAATATATCTTGAGTTACATTGGAAATTGAAAGCTGATCGAAGACAAATCTATCTTGCTTTTATGTGCAGCCAAAAAGCAAAGCAAACCATTGAAGGACCACAGAATCCAGAGATGAAAAGACCAGGGTATTTTGATATGAGAACACCAGTTTTAGCTACGTCAGAGGGTAAGTCCTCTGAGCTTCTCAGACATAGAAGTCAACAATTTTTATTTTTCTCAACTTACTGTGATTTAGATTTTCTATCATTTGTAAACAAAAGCAGTCTTAACACACATAAAAACAGTAACAGACATTTTCAGTTACTCTACTGAATAGTTGGTTTTCCATCATCATACCTATTTTATATGTACCATCTTCTACTTTTGCTTTTTTGTGAATAAGTTTTAGAGCAAGGAATATATTGCTTTGCCTTCACATCTTCAGAAGGGAATATCAAAATATATTGCCAATGTCATATTATAAACAATGACTGGTGGTTAAAAGAAGTGGTTAAACGTTTTATTTGCTCAGTTAATTTTCTGAGCCTGGTAAAGAAAATTAAGACACTTGCCGTATCTTAGGATTTACCTGTCCTCCTCCTTCACTTGGGGGTATGTTTATTTTTTAGTGTCTGCTCATTCTCATTGGTGAGAAACTCTCCAGATTTTTTACTTCTGTTTTTTACTCGTAAGAGTTAGTCTTTTTCTCTTTGATTTGTTCCACACAGCCACCTGTGTTATTACTCATCTTTTTCATCTTTGATTGCAGTATGTATTTTTAATAGCAATTTAGAGTCATTCGGGCTGTTTTCCACTAGCATTCCCACTGAATTCTGAGATCTCATAGTGAATTTACTTCCTAACACCTGGGAAAAGATATTTATCAACTCTGTTTCAGTGAGCACCCAAGACTTTCTCTAGCAAATTGAAAGGACAAGTGAGTAGAATTATTTCTTCCATATCATACCAAACAGAGAAATACACAAACCACCTGCTATTCTGCAATTATTTAATCATTGAAAATATATCAAATATGCAATATGTTCTTGATGCTGAGTTGGCTTTTGTAAAAAATTAAAGGTGAAGAAAGTCAGGTATGTTGTTGCATGCCTATGAGCTCAGCACTCTGAAAATTGGAGGCAGACAAATGGTGAGCTCAAACTCAGTCAGGGAAAGTTGGCTACTTAATGAAACCCTGCCTTAAGAAAATCCAGAAAAACACAAGTTCTTTCCATTTGGGAACCTATGAAGTTAAAAGGAAACAAAAGAAATATAATGCCAGGCAAGTGAAAATTTCAACTTGGCTGTACAGGCATTCATAAGAAATAAGAAGAGTGATTACACTTGTCTGGAGATCTGGGGATGGTTCTGTCTGAATTGGGAATTATGGCTAGTAACTTCAAAGGAGAAAGCAGGATGCCCAATCACGGGAATGTTGAGGGCAGCTTTGGAGGCCTCTGTTCTTAGTTCAATGCACAATTTTTGGCAGACAGCACAGCCATTAGAATAAACTGCATACAATGACATGGTAAGCAATGAGGCCAGGACAGGAATGTTCCAGAAGAGGAAAGCTCTCTCTTGCCAAGTGACTAGACTGGACCCATGTAGATAACCTGGGATAATCTTCCTATCCCAAAATGCTTCCCCAGACTCCCTGTGTACGGTCCCAGGTGACTTAGCTAAGGTGATACTCACAGGTTTGGAGGGTGAGGACATGGATGTCTTTGGGGCTGGGAGTTGGAAAAGCATTGCTCAGTTGTCTAATGTGTCTTCAATCACAAAGGATTTATCAAACAGGATTCATACCAATGGCTTATTATCCTAATGACCACAAAAGTACAGGGCCAAGGGGATGGTTTAAAACAATCAAATCAAAGGTTATTGGAAGCTGTGACCTCAAAAACAATGTGTTCAAATGATTCGCTCAGCTTAACCTGTGCCTCTTTTACTACTGTTGGCAAACAAATCGGTGAATAAAATTTGTAAATCTTAATGATGGTTTTTGTTTTCTTCTCTACCAATGGCATTAGTGATATCAGTGCTACCCTGCATATCTTTGAAGTAGGAAAAGCATGTCTTAGTAATACTTTTTTGAAAAGATATGGATAAAAATCACAGTAGAATACTGTATCACTGCCAAACATCCAATTTATCGAAGAATTTTGATGAAAAAAAGGTTTTTTTGGTTGAATTTACTATGGTTTTTTCACTGAACATAGTCATTTTTAACTAAAAAAAATTGGCACTTAAGAGACATAAAACTTTGGATGTGTTTGTTAGTTTGTTAAGTAGATATTTATTATTTAATTAAGGGCCAAACACTAATTGGCCACTATGATGAAAGTACTATACAAGATAGGCAGAAGTGCCTATCATTTTAGGAGACCAATGTACAAAACAGCCAAGAAAACTAAGTGACAAATACTAAGGAAAGTAAGTTTGGGGTTGGCAATATAAGACGCTAGCGGGCTTGACATTTCCAGTGGTGTAAACCGCTGAGAAGGTGACTGCAGGAAGAGGAGGTGAGCTGGACCCCAACTTCTGCAGCAGGACCTGAAGCACAGAGGACTGCAGTCAACTGTGAGACAGTCACCTTTGGGAAGGCGAGACAGGCTGTGGACAAACAAAGACGGGTCAGGAGCTGAGTCTGCTGCGGAGGAGTCTGGGTGCCGGGAGAGGCAGGGACAGGTCCGTGTCTGCTAAGGCCCCAAAGGATCACTAGGGTGTCCTGGGAGATTACTGGGAACTGGGAAGCGCTTGGCAGGAGCTGGGTTATCATCAAGGGGGCAAAGAAGAAAAGCCATCAATCCACATAACTCTGAAGGCAGTTTGTCAGAAAAATAGCTGGTCACGGTGGCTCTTTGATTTTCTTTTCTTACCACATGAAGCAAAAACATGAAGCAGATGAGGGAAAAGACAAATATCTATGTGCATGGTGCTCACCTGCACCAGCTGGCACCTGAGAGTGGCCTGGCCCCCGAGGCTGCACCCACTGCAGGCTCCCTGCTTGCTGGGAGCACAGCTGTCCTGTCCGCATCTCTTCCCTCGTGTCCTTGCCTGTCAGTCAGCCTCCAGCCACCTATGTTCTTTCCATGATGTTTTGTGCCTGGTAATAAAGTGGTTTTTCTTTCTTTAAGAATGAGCGTGAGGACACCAGCAAATAAAACCAGGTGCTCATTCGCAAAGCTCCAGCAAGCACGCTGACAGAGGAGGCGTCCCTGCCTCTCTCGTCAGTTTCCCAGGAGAAAACACTGCAGCTGACATGAATAGCAGAGGCCGGACAATGCTGCCGGGCAAGATGAAAAGCCTGTGATTCTCTCCTGACAGCTCCCACTCCTTCCCTGGATGACCCATCTCAGAGCAAAAGGTCACGGGGATAATTCTGCACCTGCAGCCTGGGAGGGCCATCCCCAGCCCGGGCAAAGAGCTCCCAGTAATGGATGCTAATTATTATTGAGCCAAATGCATCCTTTCACTGAGAGGCAGGTGGAAGGCTGCCACTGTCAAGGCTATTATTCCAGGATCAAGTTCAGAATTCTTTGCACAGATGTACATATGGTCAAGAAGTCCCGAGTATTGTGTGTAAGCTGTTCATAAGGACAAAGAAAACGTGGTGTTTATACACAATGGAGTACTACTCTGCCAAAAAGAAAGATAAACTTGACTCATTTGTAGGCAAGGAGCAGCACCTTGAAACCATAATGTGAAGTGACATAGATCAGATGTACAAGCTTAATTACTCCACAGAAATAAATTAAAGAGCAAAATAAAAATAGAAGATAGGCAAGTGGGGAGAGAGATGGTCAGAGGACCAAGAGATGGATGGAGGAAATGGGAGGAAAAAGAAAGGAATGGGGAAAAATGAAGACATGTTTTGTTCATTTCCCAAACCACACAAGGAGTTATGTACAGCAAATATGCACTAATAAAAAGCAAATAAAAAAGAACAAATCCTCGTCAACGTCTTCAGCTCTGTAAGGAGACGCTCAGGATGCAGTCCAGTACCCACAGCCAGCCTGCTGAGCAGAGAGGCATGATTTATTCATGAGTGCTTGCACTCTCCGCCTGGGCCTCTGGGTTGCTTGTGAGGATTTGCGCCCCGCCATCTGTACTGTCACAGAGGTTAACAACAACTCTGGAGACCTCGGAACCCTCCGGAGGATGGCTTCCAAGGGCATGCATCTGCCTTCTGGTGACTTTTATAGGCGGATGGGTCCAGTGAGGAGAATGAAAAAGGAAAGGAAGTGAAAGAAATTCTCTGAGCTGTAGGCACAGCAGAACCAGATTGGGCTCAATGCAGAGTCTCTGTGGGGACTTTCCCTTGCCAGTAACCAGCCGTGTTTTGGAAGGATTTTAAAAGAATGTTATTTTTCTTGCTCCGATCCATCATCCTTCTGTCTTCCCTCTTGAATTCCAATGTAATGGGTTTTAAAGGTCTCTCATATATTAAAATGGCATGGCCAGAGTGCTCACATTTAGCATTGCAAGATTGTGCTCACCTATACAATCTTATTCCCCACTTTGATTTTATTTTTATATTGGTAAAGACAACAATAATTCTTAACCCAACTATGGAATACAGGAAGAGCAGTCTAATTATTCATTCATATATGAAAGAATGATTGTACTCAGTAATTTATTTTTCTCATCATTTTCCATCAGTACTGTAAAGACGCAGTCCACAGGGTCCACTTACTTGCTTCTAGCGAAAAGTCTGACATCATCCAATTTGACCTTCTATTATACATTAGAAAGGACTTAATTCTATTAGACTGTGATGCACTTTTCTTTAGCTTCCTTGTGCGTGAATTCATCGAACTTTTTGGATCTATGAGTTTATTATTTTTATCAGATTTGGAAATATTAGATTCATTAATTTTTAAAAAGATTTTCAACATTCTCTATATTTTTGGTCAGCTTCATATGCCTAAAGCTTGCTCATACTTTTCTGATTTTTTATTCATTTTTTCAGTTCCATTTCTCCCCAGTGTTTACTCTTTGGTGGTTTACATTGCTGGTTCTTTAAATTGACTAACTTCCTTATGGGTTTAATCCATTAATAATCTTATTCTTTGAAAATTAATTTCTAGTTTTACTAGTTGCTTTTTACATATTCCATGCTTATTTGAACATGTCTGTGTTTTTGTTACCTTTTTAATAGTAAAACATAATATAGTTAAATTATGAGATACAATGACAGTTTTTATATTTTTCTTCACTAATTTTATCATGTACATTATTTCTATAATTTCTACTTTCCTCACTTAATTATTGCCTTCATTGTATTCTCACTTATTTGAATCATATATGGTAATTTTATTAGATGCAGATATTAAGGGTTTTAACTTTTCAAGTAAATCATACTTCGTCTCTTGCTGGAGGTGCAGCTAAATTACTTGCCAACAGTTTGATCTTGTCAAAGCTCACTTTTCTGCTATAGATGGTATATTTTAGCTCCAGTTTTGAGGCAAAATCTTTCTGAGCATTTAATGCCTTTGTATCTTGCAAACCCTTCTCCCAGAACAGGGGAACAGGAATTCTTTCCGGTATTGCATGAGCTCCGAACACGTCCGACCCTTCCATTCTTTCCTCAGCCTGGAGTGGTTAGCTCACGAACTCACGCTGATCAGTTTTTAGCTGAAGGGAAGACTCTCCATGTACCAGAACTGGCTCTCTTCTCTGGTACTGCACCATGGGGATTCTAGCTGCTTGGCTTTTCCAGATGCGCTGCTCTGTTCTCTCAACTCTGACTCTGCTTCTGAATTATTCGGGTACCTGTTAATATAGAGATCCTGAAGCAACGTATCCACCCACACCAACTGAACCATCACTTCGGGAGATGAGACCCAGAATCCTACAGTTCATGTGCTCCCCTTGCATACTCCAGACTTCTGATGAAACCTAACTCAAGGGTCCCTATCTTCAAACCTTTCTCCAGCTCTTCAGCTTCTATGATCTAGTCTACAGCACACCTTGTCTCGTACTTCCCTCCTGCGTGTTCTCAGCACTGCAGTATACCTAAAATAGCTATGCTTATACTTCCCTCCTGCGTGTTCTCAGTACTGCAGGATTGCAAAACAGGACTTTTCCTCTGATTTGTCCACTCAGAAGTCACTGCTTTAATCGGCCAGGGAGAACATGAACTTGACACAGGACTGTGGAAATTCAAGTCCTGCATTGTGCAGTGCTCCTGACTTCCCCCATGTTTAGATTTTTTTTTTCTGTGTCTGTCCAGTGATCAGTATAATTAAATCCACCTTGTCTAGTGACTGCGATGATCAATTTCAAATGAATACCAATGCATATACATAGATTGATCTTTTTCTTTTCCTCCTCTTCTCCTATGCTATTCCTGTAGTGTGATATTCCAGCCTATTTATCCCATCCTCTGCTATTTACAAAGTACAACGCACGACATTTATTCTCTTGGATTTTTAATACTTATGATCATGTTTTTCTAAGATTTTTTGTGTGTATGTTTTTTAGAATTCTTATGCATTGCATATTAGTTTTCTTCTATTATTCTTTAAAATGTCATTCTTGCGGGGTGTTGTTTTATTGGTTGAATATGGTTGGTACCTACTTTTTTACTCTTGCGGCTTTTCCTCAAATTCTCAGTGATTCTTGCCTATTTTCGTAAGAATATTATAGTCAGTTTGTAATTGTTTGTGAACAAATTTTCCCCTTAATGTTGCCTCCTCTGGAAATTTTTTGAGGAGGTAGGTGTGTGCTTTGCAGATTGTGAGGATTCCTTCATAGTGTAGGAGCTTCCTATTAGGGTACTACCCTACTTCTTCAGGTCCAGTATTGATTCTGAGATCTTTATGCCGTGTATTAGTGACTGTAGGGTGGTCAATTGAAGTGTGTGTTCTCCTTCTTTCTTTGTTTCTCTGGTTTCCTCTAGTTCCTTTAGGCTTTACTCTGTTTTGCTGCATACTGTCATACAGGCACTAACATCCCTATTCTGCAAGGTCATTCATTTCATTATGAACCTAGATCTTTTACACAATGGGTTAAGGGAAGGATACTTGGGGAAACCATAACCATCGCATGTAGCTTATGTGAGTGACATAGGAGAAACTAGCAAGGTCTTAATTAATCACAACATGGAACTATTCTGATTATGTCCTAAGGTCTTGTTTGTTGACTGAGATTTGATTACATGTGAAGTTGCTTTCAAAAGTAATTTTCTTATCTATGTTTTTCAGGCTGATTTTCCTCTAATTTTATTTCTCTGACATTCTGATTCCATCTGCTTTCTATCTTCCAGGAATTCTCAAAATTTCCCAAGAGATGAGTGTATTCTTTCAGTTTGTCATTGCTGGAATGGATTTATTTCTTTAAAAATATTTAGGTAATAAGAAAGATGGATTTATGTGTGTTCTCATCTTAATATAATATTTATCCAAGAGTTTTAATTTTAATAGTATAAGGAAAAGAGTTTTAGTGACTGAAACGTACTTTTATAAAATAGTTTTCCTAAGTGTGTCAGCAAAGTTTGAATTTGCAGTTTATGTGGAATCTGAAAGCTCTATTACATGATTGCCTTCTGGAAGATTTCTTTTCAACTAAAAACACTGGTTAAAATATGGAATTATACAAATGATAAATGTGTGATTTTAATTTCAATGCTTTTGTGTGTGAAAATCCATCTTTGAATCAAACTTTATTTAAAGAGAAAAAAGAAAGGACATACAAAAACAAAGCAGTAAAAGGGTACAAGTAATACAGAATTTCAAGAAAAAAATATACAGTAAGAAATCACTAGTTAATAGGTTACATATTGTCTTCCTAGAAGCAGTTGTCCAAATTATAAAATTAAAGCATATAAAGTGGACATTCATACAGTGAAATTGGAGACAGTTCCATTCAGTGATCCAACAAAAGCTCAGTAATATGGTTTTCCATCCTACACACTCAAACATACCTGCGATTATATCCTTTAGTCCACCTTCCTTTCCTCTCTTTTTTACAGTAACAATTACACTTTTTGGGTTTTATTGCTCCCACAGTTCTTATTACTTTTTTTGAAAAGAATACAACCAAACGTGACTAAGCAAACAGAGTCAGAACAGAAGGGTGGGCATAGTACATGATGCAAGAATAGAATACCAGGTGATCGAAAGTGGTTATCATTGTGCCTCTTGCTATTTTTAAATTGAGTTGCCTATATCATCAGGTATAATAGAATTGATCAAAACTGTACAGAAAAAGACCAATAAAACCTACACTGGAGACTTTACAGGACTTCAAAGAAAGGATAATAGTCAAATCATAATGGGCATCATAGTATATCTTATTGCCTTCAAAGTGGTTGCCTATAGCCTCAAACTTGATACTATCAGACAAAATAGAATATAGTATAATCAGACAGAACAAGATGGGGAGAGCAGTACTGGGGTTCAAATCAGGTTAATAGGAAAACAAAAAAGTTACTATAATATGTCCCGCTATTTTTTAATTCAGTTCTCCCTTAATTAAAAAATGAGAGAAAATGGATTAATTTTTTTAAAAAAGGGGGGAGATTGAGATTAAAGAGTACATTGTAACAGAACAACACAGGGCAGAATCGAACAATTTAAGCATCATTGTGTTTCACCACCAGATAATCTAACATAATAGTAGTCGCCATAGTGCCTCTTTCCTTGAATTATTTGAGTGTAACTTTGTATGCTATAACATCAAGCATATCAAGACAGTATGAAGCCATTCAAGAGAATGAAAGAATTACAGGGTATTTAGAACCAGCTAATAGGAAACGAACAACGATTTCCATATTGAGTCAAACTTTTAAGGCATCCCTCACCTCTCTCAGTTTAGATATCTTGTTTAAAATTCTAGTTCATTTATCTTGTCTAGACCACTTGGTAAGGATTTTTGACGTTTGGCTATTTGAAGTGGGAAAGAATTTAAAGCCATCCAGAGAATTATGCTTTACCTTTAATATTTGCATATTTTTGTATCAATTGTTTACTCCTTTGTCTAGCCCACACTTTTTTATAAAAATAATTGTCTTTGTCACATACTTCAAATATTTTTTATTGAAGCAACTCTCTCTTTGCCCTTACATTTCATTTGTTTTGTAGTATTTAAATTATATAATTACAATAAGGCATAAGCCAGGAACTGAAATATTTAATGCAATAAAATTTAACTAGTGGGTAAGAAATTGAAAGAAAATATAATGGAATTTTAATTATGAGTGTTCAGAGATTGTGAACATCAGTCTGTATTTAAGGGAGGAGAGGGTCCTGGTTTACCTGACAATTCTGTTGAATAGACCTTAGTTTATAGCCTTTATTATAAATATGCAATCAATTAAAAAGGCTTTAGGCCTTCTACTATTCTCCCAGGACATAAACATCAATTTGGAAAGATAGATAAAAATATACCAAAAAGCTCCAAAGTAAAATAAAAAACTTCTAGACTGTTTATAAATGCATGTATAATAACTAGGGAATTACAAACAATGAAGAAAAGATTGGTTACTTGATAGGCAATACTGAAAAAATTGATTCGCTGTCTGAATCAAAATAAAACTGGATTCTAACCTATTGTCAGATATGTTGGTAGCCTCCATATTGTTTCAAATACCCAAATATGAGTGACAAAATTAGAAAGTTAATAAGATAAAATATATGTAGATGTTAGTGATTAAGAGATAAGATAGAGGCCAACTTCTGAAAATTTCCAAAAGTACAAACCATAAACTAAAATATTGTTTTATAACAAAATTAATCATTACTGCTCAGTAAGATTTAATGGACATATGATCAATGGGAGAATGTATTTCAGATGTCTAAGTCTGGGGATGACTTAGCAATACAGAAGAAAAAAGAACTTATGGAAAGCAACAAACACAAAAATACAGTATCCTCAATCAAAATACGTGTGAGGAAGTAGAGAAAAGGCACCCCTCCAAGGACTGTTAATAAATGAAGTAATTAGTCATCCAGGAAATTCATCCTGAAATATAAAATACAATTTTCCATTGACATGGAAGTAAAATTTGGAGAAAGTGATAACAAGTATTGGAGAGAATATGGGTTAGTCCACATTCTCATACATGCTAGTAGAGCACTGATGGGTTCAGGAAACTTAAAATTATTTTTGCACTATTTAGTCATATTAATTCAGTATGTGATTTAGGGCTTGTGGAACTTTGAGAAGGTAAGAGGAAGACCAGTAGCAACTGGCTGAGAGGTTGGTGTCTCTGAGCATGACACTAGCTATATAATATAGAGGTGGAATACTTGTTCTTAGCTACTTTAGTGACATGCTTTCAGTACATTACTCCTTTCCTTTCCATAAGGAAAATTTCATTTTGGAATAAATAAGTAGAATGTTCAATGGAGAGTTTAAATGGTAAAAGCATATGATTTTGCTTTTCTTCAGTACAAATATTTATATTTTAACATGTATTTGAAACTCCACAATTTATTTAAGATTTTAAAACAAAAATAGCAAGCAAACAAAATAGCAATACCACCAACAAAAATCAAATTAAGTATGTGACTTTCCTGTGAGCCACCGATGAGTATTTTAGGCAACTTATATTTACATACACATAGTGTATAGTGTATATAAATTTCACAGTGTCTACATACAAAAGGGAGTCTCCCAAGCTCTCACATGCTCTATAGGGAACTTGTAAATAAATGTTTGTTGCTTCATTATTGTGATGTGACTTTAGGAGGAACCATTAAATGATTTTTGGTAGCTTGTACTAGTGAATATTATGTACCAGTTAGAAATATGAACGGATATGGTATACAGTGTTGAATAGATATCAAACTGAAACAGAAAAGTTTAATTAAATTATAGGCTATAGCAGAGTACCACTGAAAAACTTTTTAAAATGTATGCACTTAAAAGAGAAAACAACTTTTAAGCACACATACGAATGTGAATACTGCATTAGTATATTTCACACATTAAGTATTGCATAGAAATGTAATTATTAAGTGACTAAATAAATGGACGAAGAAAGATTGTGAGTGATTTTGCAAGAACTGGGGATAACAGTATATAATGGACTCAGAAGCAGCATAAACATCCCTCTTCACACTCTAAAATATTTAGAAGAAAAAAATTTAATAAAATATAAATTCAGTTCCCAGATAGCTCATGGATTAACAATAAAGCGATAATAGAAAACACCATTACAGAGGGAATAGCAGGATGATAAGGAGAATTTGGGAGAAATATCTGAGCTTATAAAACACTCTGGGAGGATGGACACAGTAACTGAGCTCCTGAAAATGAAGCTGAATTAGCCCGATAAGGTGGGTGAAAATGAATGCAAAAACCTTTCAATAAGGAACAATATTTATAAAGTTCAGTATCACTGCATTTATAGTTTACAGTTAAGACTGTTAAAGAACAATTTTATCTCCTAAATGGACCCTAAGATTTTATGTGCTTGGTGATCGACATTAGAATATTTGCTAAGTTTATCGTGTGAAAATGACTTTGAAAGTCCTAACATTGTACAGAATTCCGTACTTGAAGGTGATTATAACCACTGTATCAGCTGGGCATTGCATTTTTCTGTGAAACTGGTATAGAACAGTGAGTTAAACAGGCAGAAGTTCATCCTGCTTTCACATGAAGGAAATCTGGGGCATGTGACTCCCTATGGCATGGTCAACATCACTGTATTTGGCCAAAAGTAATTTTACTTGTCCACTTGAGTCCACCACGGGGAGGCCCATTTGCTTGTGCCAGTCATGACGAGCTCTTCCTCCAGGAGAACTAACGGCTCAAACAGCAACACTTAGAGAAACCCACAACACCTAGCTCTTTTTCTCCATGTCACTATTTATGCTGGCAGCTTTCTTCAGGTGGACCATCTATGCTCAGCACCATGGTGATTTTAGTCTGCACTCAGCTGATTTAATTCAGCTGGTGTTACGTTGATCACCAGTGTTTAACCCATAACACTGCCCAGCTCTGTGGTGGAATAACAGTTTTCTCTTGCTTTTGTCTTGAGGACGCTGCCCTTCAGATTGGGAAGCCACCATGGGATCTCCTGGAGCTGGAGCTTTTGCTCAATGAACATCAAGGACTCCGAAAACCTCTAGAAAGTCATCTGCCAATTCTAATTTTCTGAGAGACAGTGGTAGGGGAAGGAGACAGACAGAGACAGAAACAAGTGTATTTATAGAGATAGCTATTATCTGTCTATCTATCACCAATCCACCTTTCCCTCACTACTGTTGGCCCAGTTTCTTTGAAGAACACTGACATGCATTAGTCACCAATGTCTCACCAACAATTCTCCTCTAACCTCTTGCATGGTGGCTTCTGGATCAAAGCTCCAGGCTTTCGTGTTCCAGGCAATAAGGATTAACATCTGGCCAAATGAGCTCACCATGCAACATGTGCTGTATCCCACTGTCCAAACCTGTCACGTAGCCATGTCTTGTAAAAAGGAAGCTCAGGAGTGCAGTTTCTCAGCTTGGTACACTCCAATTCTGACACTCAGCAGAAAGCAATCCTGCTCTGGAAAGCACAGATTGAATACTGAATGAACACCTTCCAGTATCTGTCACAGCAACTGATATCATCTGGAGCACAACAATGATCCGTAAATATGTGCTGAATTAAAAAATTTAAATTTTCATAAATCTATCCAATTATGA
Organism: Cavia porcellus; assembly: GCF_034190915.1. Lineage (NCBI taxonomy): Eukaryota > Metazoa > Chordata > Mammalia > Rodentia > Caviidae > Cavia > Cavia porcellus. Next base: position 78,418,614 of record NW_026947490.1, read on the forward strand.
GAGAATCGTACAAAAAAGTTGACATTTGAATTTTACTTTTCTGCTCCATTTTTGACTATTTCCGGTATCCATCAGTGTTGCATATGAACACTATTAAGTAAAGTTTATATACTATGGGCTTTTCAGGTTCAGCTGATGCATTATTATATAAGAATATTATTAGTGATGAAATTTTTCACAGATGGAAAATAATCTGTACATGTAAATTACTTAAGTGTATAGCTGTTATAAATTGTTCTAGTGTGCTTGGCATCTACTTTGAAGATGTATAAACATTACATTTTTGATCTTGTGATATTATTAATTTGCTAAGAAAATTTTACATTTTAAAAAGTAAAACCAATATTTCAGTCTGGCCTCCGAATGATCATGAAATGTAAACAGATGAATACTATATCTTGAAAGTTTTATTTGCAGAGATATACCACTCTATATTAAAACACAAAATACATACACTTCAGTCATATAAAAATACAATATGCTTTTAGTATTAATTACTGGCTCATGCTGAATACTTCATGCTTTCTCAATGCTAAGGATATACTTTTTGTTATTTTTTCATTTGTTCTGAGCTGAACAGAGTAGCAAATTTCTTGAGGTAATGATGCACACTCTGAGCTCTGCTTTCCATGCTTGGAGAGGAGGAGGGTCAACACAGTAAATCATTTTGTGTTGACATACAAAAAGTCAGTTACACTTACGTACATACGGACACTAAAGCATAATCATGCAACTACAGCTATCAATGGTGTTAGATTACAAGAAAAAATACCAATCAAAATAGCTCCCTCATGACAGAGAACTTAACCCCTGCAGGAATGACACTTTCTGGTTTGAACGATTCCACAGGTGGCCACCTCTGCTCTTCGATAGGGAGAGTGTAAATAACACTCATCGCTGGCGCTGTGGGCTCTTGTAGTGGGAACACAAGAGTGATACAATTCCATGGCAACAGGGCAGACAAAAATGACTAAGTTCTCTGGTGGTGCCCAAGGCCTTTTGAAGTCTTAAAAAGAAAGGATGCATCAACTGCGATTCAAATATTCAGAATGAAGTGGTGTAGTTATCAGAAAGTTCCTTATTTTTCAGAGGAACAACATTTTAATTCAAACAGGGAACACAGAATACAAATATTAGCTTTATGAAAACAGCAATATATGTTTTTACTTTGTAAGCATTTCCCTGTGGGAATAATATTTGACCAAGTAAAATTCCAGTGTTCCAGCTGAATTATTTTTATTTAAACTCCTGGGCTTTATTTACAAAACATGTATTAATAGTATTCCGTTCACTACTATTGTCCCCCTTAAAAAATCAGTTGGCAAGAAGGAAGCCACCTTCAAGTAACAAAATTAAACCACAAAAAGCATAATTTCTTGCCTTTTGATAATCCAAGTCAATTTGATAATGTTTTTAAAGATTAATTCTGTGAATATTTTATGATAGAGATTTGATCGGAGATGATCAAATGAATACAACTTTTAATCAGTATTGTCTTTCACGACCTGCTCCAGAATCCTAGAAGTAAAATGGCAACAAAAATTCCAATTTTATGAGTGATTTGGGTTAAAATTTGAAACAAAGATTTAGGGGTTTGTATTATTTTTTCCTAGGAAGTGATATATCTCAAAAGACTCATGACATTGTCCTAGCAAAAGGACAGGACCCTTCACACAGTCAGGTTCCAAAAAAGAAATAATTCAGATATTTATTGGGGAGGCTCAGAAAGAATTTGCAACGTTTTTGACAATTAATATCACCGACACCTGGATTTCACACTATAAAATGTATCAATGCCTCTTTGGGGTTCTCAAAAACACCTACATGATGACCACACAAGCACGCCAGAGAAGGATTGATCTGAAATTTTTATGTTGCAGCCACTTTCACAAAGTAGCTGTGCAAAAGAATAGTACTTAATCAGACTCAGGTAGCTAATCATTTAGGATTCTTGTCAGGCTAGAACTGTAACTACCCATACCCAGGTGCCCACGGTTTCTGGCTTGGCCCTCTGCTGCAGATTTTTTTGCTTCTCCATGCTCACTGATGTGATTGGTGGTTTCTTTATTAGGGTCAGTGGATCCAGTCAGTAACTCAGCTGTTAAAAAGACCTCTCCAAGTGAGGGTCTTCATTCAACAGCTTCTCCTCTTGGATGGTGAATCTCAAAGTCTGCTCTTTACACCCAAAGTATTAGCATCACCTAGAGCTTGGGAGGAAGTCACATTTTGGGACTTCACCACAGATCCTTGGAGTAGGAAACTTCGGTATGGAGGAGCAATGGTCACTACCTTACCCTCACAAACCCTCCATGAAATTCTGATAGCCAATTCAACTTTAGGAACTATTGTCCTTTCATACTGGCCAATGGCTAGAACTCTTCAGAAAGTCCATCCCTCTGAGAGCACTTTGTTGGACTCTGATTTTCTCCTTTTGAGGCACAGCTTTAGTTTCCACAAACAGCAGAATTGGTGTTATTCCCCTCAAAAGTAACACCACAGATGCTTTTTCTTTGCAGCCCTTTATAATTCAAATCAACTTGCAAGTTCTGCTCTTCCTAGGATGTAAAACAGGAAATAATCTTTATAAAAGGTAAGATCACTTCTTTACTCAAACATATGGTAGCATATGAAAGTGTTTTCCTTTTTTTTGAAGTTAAAATAGCATTTTATTTATTTATTTATTTATTTAAAAGAGGAAAAAACAATAGAACAGAATTTCAAAACATGTTAGAAGGAAAGTTACAATAATGAATACATTATGTATCATTATCTTCATTGTTATTCAGAGTGCAAAATATAGACACAATATCTTGTCCAAACAATCTTGGCACAAAAGTTTCTCCTCAATGATTTAAGAAAAGTTAGCTATTTAAGTATCTTGTGTATAAATATATATATTTTTTCTATTTCCCTTTCTTTCCATTTTCTCTCCTCATACTTTGTCTTTTCTTTTTAATGGTTTCTACTATAAATTTTAGATCTTTATTACTAGTTCAGTTTCTCACACAGGGGAGATAATATAATGTTTGCCCACACGGTTCTTGTTTATTTCATTTATGAGTATGGACTCAAGTTGTATGTATTTACCTATAAAGTCTCCAGTTTGTACTTCTTTTTAGCTGAGCAGTACTCCATTATATTAAAAAAAAACACGTATTTTTCCCATTCCCATTTGGTAGGCATTTGGATTGTTTCTAAGACTGAACTATTATAAATTGTGCTGCTGTAAACATGTGTGCACATATATCATTGTGGTATGATGTTTTTAATTCTTCTGCGAAGAGACTCAGAAGGGGGAATACCTGGGTTAAATGGAGCCTCTAATTCTAATTTTTAAAGGAATCTTCACACTGATTTCCACAGGGGCTGCACCAGGCTACACTCCCACCAATAGAGGAGAAGAATTCCTTTTCTCCAAAGACTCTCCAGCATTTTATTAGTTGATTTCTTGATGGTAGCCATTCTTTCTGGAGACAGATGAAATCTCAGTGTTGTTTTGATTTGCATTTCTCAAAAGATCAATGATGTAGAACATTTATTTCTAATATTTGTTTACCATTTGTACTTTTTCATCTGAGAATTATGTATTCATTTCAAATTCCCAGTTTTGGATTAGGTCTTTGCATTTGAGATGTCTGATTTTTTTCAATCCTTTGTATGTTCTTAGATATAGAACATATAGATAAAGAACATCTAGATAAAGTTCTTTGTCTGAAGGACAACTGGCTATATTATTTTCCCACTTTGTGGGTTTTCTTTGCACTCTGTTGGTGATTTCTTTTCTTGTGCAAAAGCTTTTTTAATAGGGTGTAAACGTAGGAAAGGAAGAAGATAAATTAGATGACCCCAAGACTCCACCAAAACACTTGTAGATTTAAACTCAGTGGCATAGCAAGATATAAAGTTGACACTCAAAAATCAATGGATTTTTTGTACATAAGCAACAAACTCACAGAGAGAAATTAAAGAAAGCACACCCTTCAAAATAGCATCTAAAAATGAAATATTTAGGAATCAGTCTAACAAAGGATGTAAAAGATCTGTACAGTGAAAATTACAGAAGCCAAAGATAAAAAGGAGTTTGAAGAGGATAATCAGAAAATGCAGATATACATTGCTCTTGGATATGAAAAATCACAATAGTGAAAATGGTCACACTTCAAAAACTGTAATACAGATTTAATGCAATTCTGATCAAAATACCATTTGCATATCTCACAGATCTAAAGAAAACATTCCTAAAATTCATTTGCAACCAGAAGAAATCTAGAATAGCAAAAGCATTTCTGGGCAACAAAGGCAAGACAGAGGGCATCATAATCCTTGACCTGAAATTATACTATAAAACTACTGTGATAAAATCAGCATGGTACTGGAAAAAAGGACAGACTTGAGAAAAGTGGAACAGAATAAAAGATACAGGTGCAACTCCAAATACACTCAGCCACCTTGTATTGACAAAAGGGCTAAACATGTTCACTGGAAGAAGGATAGCCTCTTTAATAAACAGTGCTCATGAAACTGGCTTTCCATATGTCAAAGACCAGAACTGGACCCATGCCTGTCACCCTGCACTAAACTAAAGTCAAAGTGTACTCAAGATCTAAATATTAAAATAGAAACACTAAATCTACTAGAAGAGTAAGTAGGTAAGAATCTTGAAGATGTAGGTGTAGGCAGCAACTTCATGAATAAAGCCCAGACTTCAAGGGAAATATCACACAGAATCAACAAATGGGATCCCACCTTATTAAAGAAATAAAGTATTTTTGTCATTCTCGGTCTTTCTCACTCAAAGATGATCACTGACAACCTGTCATCTAAATGCTCATAATTTTTCTCCATTTCTGTCTGGAGCTATAACATCCATTCTGTTTATAGAAAACTCAGTTCAACCAATTGTTATTCAGAAACACATATGTTGTTTCCAAATGTTAGCGGGTGTAAACCCTGCTGTAGTGAGCACATGTTTACAGTTCTCCACTGAAATGTATTTTCATAGTACAATCTCCAAATGGCAAATTTCTGAGTCAAATGAAGTAGACAAATATTAATATAACGCTATTTTCTGTATGCTTTCTTTGATGCTCTGGAATCTGAGGCATTGGTGATCCTGGAGAGACAGCCCTTTTAAGGGTAAACTAATATCTAAGAGATAAAAATGCAGCACAGAAAGAAGCAAAAACTTGGATGGACTGGGAAACACAAACTATCTTTTCAACAGCGATTATCTCCCCATCTGTTGGACTCCTCATCCCTAAATGAAAACAAAGCCTTGAGCACATTTCACAACAGTACATGAGACACAAGGGTTGTATTACAGATACAACAGGGAAGCAACCACTCATGGCATCATACCTAGATTTAAATTCAGTGTCTCTGCTTCCTAGATAAATGATACAAAAGTTTCTTGACTCTTTATGACTCAGTTAACTTATCTGTAAAATGGGTTATAATAATCGTATCTACATCACCACAAAGTCATATAAATTCAATGTTAATTGAAAGTCCGTATAGAACTATATGACACACAATAATTAATTGCAATTATTATTGATATACTTGCCTGTTTAGCCTCTAAAAAGTTGAAACAACTATTTTTCATAAAGAACTTTTGTGAAAGCCTGTTTGTCTACATTCTCAACAACACTGGGCAATTGTATAACATCAATGATTTAAATACTTTTCTACCTAATAGAGGGAAATAATGACCCTACATTGTTTCCCTGACTGAAAATTTTAAGTATGTGTTTAATCCTGTGATTTGCTACTGTTCAGAATTATCTACTGATTTTTATATTACTTGTATATTACTTGTATATCATTAGCCAGTGAATATTAGTTAAATATTTAAAATTGAAATTTTTATTGAACATATATTATCATTTTATGCCATCTTTAGTCAAACAAATATTTCAAAATTTGTATAGTTAACAGGACATCCTTTTGTTACTGTTTTTACATTCTATTTAAACACTCTCATAAATTTTCTTCTAGTTCTTATAATAACATTCTTTTACAATTCAATCTTTCTTAGCTGAGATTTGAGCATTTCAAGGAAAATATTCTTATTATGGTTTGAGAATGCTGTCTTAGTCAAGTCAGAAAATCTCCTGAAACTCCCTTAATTCAGTTGTTCAATTTTTTTAGCACTTTTCTATGTGCAAAAATAAGTGACAGAAACTTTTTTTTTCCTATTTAAGTAGCATACCCGTGCTGAACATTGACAGAGTAAGTTCTTAGGAAATTCAATTATCTATGTTGACAAAAGATGAATGGGTGTACAGCCTCGTTTTCTCCACCTACTAAGAAAAGAAGGTGCCCCATTCAGATCATTTCTAAGAGGCCAACCACGCAACATTCGTAGGCAACTGATTTACCAAGGAAGCCTCCCGATGTGGTCGTTATCTTGTTTTATTGTTGTTGCTATTTTTATGCTAACACTTGGGCTTTACTCCAGTGTCTTTTTTAGGTCCATTGGGGATTCTCTCTAAACACTATCCAAATTATCTTCTCTTTTATCTATTTATATTAATTCATTAATTTATTTGTTACTTTAAAGTTGTTTTACTAATTGATTATACAGCATCTATCTGTGGCATTGACTTGGGATATATCAATGACATAAATCTCAATAACAGATATTATTGCCTTCATGGAGATTTTATCTCAAGACATTTTGTGATGTCTGGAATAATCTCTACATGTGCAGTAGTGTATAGATTAATGCAATATGCATAATTAACTAGAAGTATTCATTGATTTGGATGTAGCTATTTTCTTCTCTTTGCTTATTGTTATGATTTGCTTTTAAAAATTAATAGATTTTAGATTTGCAAATAGATGAAGCCAACAGTGCAGTTTCCACATATCTGTTACACATTCCCTCACCCCTCATACATAGCTGTTTGTTGCAGTAATATCTTGCATTACATTTGTTATTACTAATTGATCAGTTCTGAAATATTTTTGTTAAAGTTAATGGTTGATTTGGGGGATTTACTCTTTGTGCTGTACTGTTCTATGGGTTTTGATAAATACATACTGTGATATTGCTATGACATGCTATCACACAGATTAGTTCTACCACTCTAAAAATGGCATTTTCTCCATTTCTTTACCCATCCTTCCCTCCTCCCCACCACTGGTAACTATTGATCTTTCTTGCTGTCTGAATAATGTTTTGCCTTTTGCAGAATGTCATATATTTGGAATCACACAATAGGTAGAGCTTTCAGATTAACCTCTCTCACTAAGTCATCTTCCTCCATATTTTTGTGGCTTGGAAGCTCCTTTCCTTTCCACTGAGTAATATTGCCTTTTGCAGAGGAATCACCTTTCCTTTTTGCATTCATATACTGAAGACATCATGGTCACTTTCAGTTTCTAAAATTGTTAATTAAACTATAATAACTGGTTATCCCTAAGTTTTTGTATCAGTATTAGCTTTTATCTTACTTAGAAATATATTTAGAGAGTGATAGCTGGGTTGGATGGTAAATACACTTACTTGTAAGAAGCTGTGGATATTTTGGAATTTTACCAGCAATGAGTTTCATTCTTGTCTTGCTTCTTCACATCTGTGTCAGTACTTGGTGTCATCAGTTTTTAAGTTTGTAGCCATTCCAGTAAAATCGGAGCAATCCTTTTTACTGCTTTGAATTTTCAGTTCCCCACTGGCATGAGGTATTTTCAAATGCAAAGATTTAGCAGGGATAGCATACTAAGCTAATATTTATAATTGAAAATTATTATCAGACAAAAAGATAATATTACATCACTTCTTCTTTTACTATGTAAATGTTGTCAATGAACTTCATAGCATATGAGCATATTATTGTATGAATGTAAAACTTTTAGTTATCTAGTCTGAATTCAGTAACTAAATTTCCACTTCTCTGTTTCTGCTAAAAGCCATATGTTTCAAATTTTAAAATGTGGGTTATATTCTTTCAAAATGCTGTTCCTTGCATAGATGAGTCCTTCTGTTAGAAATATCCCTCTGGCTCACATGTCTTTATCCTGTTAACGTGCTTATGTTTAGCTTGCGCTCCCATTACACTGTGATTCTTCGCTGCACATGGGAACAAGCCGGGGCCCTGAACAAACTTTGTGTCTTTCAGGTTCGGACCTAATGATTGTGTGGTGAAGCTCTGCTGACTAGGAAAAAGATGTTTGTGAAGAAACACTTCTTACTGATATTCATAAGAAGGATTTTTGGCTGAGGAATTAAATGATGACAGTAAAAATGAAAATCAGAGTTCCTGTAAATTCTATGGCTTAGAAAGGTTTTATAAAGCAAAATTTAAATGTGTTGGTGGATGAGGCTGAAGCCAAATAAGCTAGATTACCAGGGTTTGTGTACTGATAGGTAGGAAAGGGCAGGAAAATTGGACACCAAGAGGTGAATACCTATTCTCTGACAACTGCACAAACTTGACAGAAGCAGCGACCTATATAGAGTTGTTTTTGGCACAGAGGTGGATGATTTAGTAAGACTTTAATTTGGTATTTAGTTATGCTCGTGTAGACAGAGCCTTTGATTGGATTCAAAGACAAACTGACATCCGTGGTGAACTGACATCCTGCTGGTCCCCATGGAAGTGAGGCAATAATCCCAGGCAGCCAAATTACTGAGGGAATGGTGGTAGATGGGTGTCTGCAGGCCCAGGGCTCTCAGGATTAGCAAAGATTTCTGAACCTTGAGAATGGCATAGAAGCATTAAACCACCACCCAGGAAAAGGCTCTGTGTTCAGGTACCTGAAGAGCACTGCATCACGCATACCCACATGGACCTTGATGCTGACCAATGTGACCTCCCTGATGGTTGGCAGTATTTCAGACCCTGAGCTATAGAAATCATGTGGGGTGTGTGGTGTGAGTGATCAATGACTTATGATAACTGAGGCAAAATTTCCCAAGAGTATACCACAACGGTCAAATTTAAAGTCATTTTAAAGGATGAAATGAAGACAAATTTGTCATCATCTGCTGATGATATACTTGTTTGCAAATAAAATCCTGGCTAGTGTACAGAAATTATTTAGAGCCGGTGATGAGCATGCAGCAAAACTTAACGATATTAAAGATGAAGTAAGGAATGGAATCATCACCTAATATAGAAGATTAAATGCTATCAATATGTACCCCTTGTTCATTTGTGTGTAGTGTTATTCCAACAAAAATCTCAACAGTATATTTGGAAAATTATAAAATTCCCTTTGTACTAAAGTCATTTTGTAGAAGAACAAGGTGGTGCAGATACAACTGTCTAGATAAAAGATTTTAGTAATTAGATTGAGTTTTATTAACCCAGTTGCAGTAATTAGTACATGTGCTATTGGTGGAAGAAAGAGAGTTAGAAGAGAATAGACAAGCAAGAAATAGAGGGGAATTTTATTTATAGAAACATTCTCTATAATAGAAGTAGTATTAATTCAAGAGAATGAATGAAAACAAGCTACTTATATAAAAATGCTAAGGGGAAAACATTATTTAAATGGGAAGCACTTATTATTTCAATGGGAAACAACTTACTGTTTCAATGGGAAACAAAAACAATGTTTGTAATTTATCACCATATACAAAAGTGACAATCTGCCATGACTTGTGCAGTGAGCTAGGTCCTGAGAGAGCAATGAGAGATTAAAAACAAACATAAAGGGAAAGCTGAGACTGGGTGGGATCTGGTGGGATCTGGTGGAGAGGCAGTGACAGTGTCTCTACCCAAGCATCTTTATTGATACAAAGTAAAGGGGGGAGGGCATGCAATGGGGTGGAGCTACAAGGTCTCTGTGTTTCGCTGAGAACACTGAAAGCTCTGACACTCTTAGAGCTATCCGTGGTGTAAGTGACAAGGAAGAACAGGGAGGCTGGAAACCTGTTGATATGCAGCTGAGATAGAGGTCAATTTGTTTACACACTATGCCTCTGGCCCTTCGTGTCCTTGGGACTGGTTTTGCTTTAGTCTCAAGGAGTTCATTGCCACCGACTCAGGTGCAGCTCAACTGCTCCCTACACCTCCCTCTTCCCTGTATCTTATCTGTCATAAGTGACTGGGGTTCAGTGGGAGCTGTGGGAGCTGTGTTTGGAGGACTCTACAGAAGCACTTCTTCCTTGTAGAAGGTTTTTCTTTTCCTCTCTTCCCCAGGCATTGCAGTGAAATTTTCTTGTGTGAAGGATTTTTTGTCTCAATCCCTTTCTTCTCTGACTAAATTTACTCATTTTTGCTAAAAATGTCCAATCCAAGGATTTTAGGTCCCTGCATTTAGCAACTTAACCCTATACAGCCCATTACCCATACATCCCATTAACCCATAACAGTAGTCAGTTATCAGTGTATCTGAAAGGTAACAGTGATTTGACTTGCTTTTTATAATTATCTTATTACTATGGCATTGTTTTGTACATTTTTAGGTTATATTTTTCTGCTGGATGTTTAAAAATCAAGTTAAAGTGATACCTGTATTAATTAAAGTTAATCACTTGCTATTTATCAAAATCAGTTAAGTATCTTCAGAACTTACCTTAGAACCAAATGCAGTGCCTTTCAGTTCTTTTTGTGGGTCCTCCATCTGCATGAGTCACAGTCATTGTTTAACCAAGTTGATTTCTTGAAAGCTTGGGAGATCTTGGGAGAGAGGAAGATCTCCCTCCTAGTGACTCTCCTGAGGTACACTACGCACCATAAATCTCTTTTCTTTGTGGTCCAGCAATCTCTTTGGTCAGGAGGTTGTATAATTTGATAGAGCTGTAGGATATCACTGAAAAGTTCCCTCAAGTACTGGGTCCTTGTTGACCTTGGAGGAGTGAGACCAAAACACTGGCAGTCCTCTTAGTCCATCTATCTTTCTAGTCTTTGGTTTCCAAATTTCAGCTGTTGAACATCCAAAGGAGAAGGTTATTGATAATGACATTATATCATAATGGGAGCAGCGACCTTAACTATTATAATTTTATCTGAATATCAAGCACCTTGAAATATAAATTATAACCAAACTACTATTATTTTTAAACTGTTATGTTATTTGAACAACCATAGTTGTGCAAGTAGTTGAATTCCTATCGAATGTTAGCAGACAATAATTACACAGTTTTACAGAAAACAATTGTGATCAGAAGCCATACATAATATTCTAGCAAAATCATGACATTTTCGTAACGTATTTAAATTTTTATATCACCATCTCTATCTAGTACATAAGAAGCTCTGATCTAATTTTTTGTCTTTTAATAGGATGTCATTGAATTATATAACATTTTCCAAAATACTTAACATCCAATCATATGTAAGTATCGTAGAACATACATGGGATAAACATCACATAAGTTTTTTGTGAAAATATTATTATTGACTGGTGCCATCACTTTGGCTTGACATGACCTTTCTATCACAAATATGTGGAACACAGGAGAAAGAAAGATGTTTGAATGTGAAAGAACCTCAGCTTTACATTTTAAAAGACCTATTCATCTGGAAGGCACAAATACATTTAATATTCCATGATATTAGCAACAGTTGCTTGTCATAGCCATATGAAAATTTTTGTTTTTTAATTTTGTTTTGTACCAGAGCATCTTTAAATCAGAAAAACTTACTTTTTTAAAGAAACTTTAACCTTTTAATGATGACCAATGTAAACATATAACAATAATATATTTTACAGGGCCAGGGTTTTAGCTCAGCGGTGTAAGCGCCTGCCTAGCAAGCATGAATCCTGAGTTCAATTCCCAGTACAATAATAATAATAATACTATATTTTACAAAACGTTTTTGGGAGGCTCTCAAAAGCCTGTCGAGGACCGGAGATTTAGCTAGTTGCATAAACACCAGCCTCACAAGCATGAGGTTGTGAGTTCAATCTTGGGTACCAAAAAAAGAAAAAAAAATGAAAGAAGAAAGAAAGAAAGAAAGAAAGAAAGAAAGAAAGAAAGAAAAGAAAGAAAGAAAGGAAGGAAGGACAAAAGAAAGAAAGAAAGAAAGAAAGAAAGAAAGAAAGAAAGAAAGAAAGGAAGGACAAAAGAAAGAAAGAAAGAAAGAAAGAAAGAAAGAAAGAAAGAAAGAAAGGACAAAAGAAAGAAAGAAAGAAAGAAAGAAAGAAAGAAAGAAAAAAAGAAAGAAAGAAAGGAAGGAAGGACAAAAGAAAGAAAGAAAGAAAGAAAGAAAGAAAAGAAAGAAAGAAAGGAAGGAAGGACAAAAGAAAGAAAGAAAGAAAGAAAGAAAAGAAAGAAAGAAAGGAAGGAAGGACAAAAGAAAGAAAGAAAGAAAGAAAGGAAGAAAAGAAAGAAAGAAAGGAAGGAAGGACAAAAGAAAGAAAGAAAGAAAGAAAGAAAGAAAGAAAAGAAAGAAAGAAAGGAAGGAAGGACAAAAGAAAGAAAGAAAGAAAGAAAGAAAGAAAAGAAAGAAAGAAAGGAAGGAAGGACAAAAGAAAGAAAGAAAGAAAGAAAGAAAGAAAGGAAGGACAAAAGAAAGAAAGAAAGAAAGAAAGAAAGAAAGAAAGAAAGAAAAAAAAAAGAAAGAAAGAAAGGAAGGAAGGACAAAAGAAAGAAAGAAAGAAAGAAAGAAAGAAAGAAAAGAAAGAAAGGAAGGAAGGACAAAAGAAAGAAAGAAAGAAAGAAAGAAAGAAAGAAAGAAAGAAAAGAAAGAAAGAAAGGAAGGAAGGACAAAAGAAAGAAAGAAAGAAAGAAAGAAAGAAAGAAAGAAAGAAAAGAAAGAAAGAAAGGAAGGAAGGACAAAAGAAAGAAAGAAAGAAAGAAAGAAAGAAAGAAAGAAAGAAAGAAAGAAAAGAAAGAAAGGAAGGAAGGACAAAAGAAAGAAAGAAAGAAAGAAAGAAAGAAAAGAAAGAAAGAAAGGAAGGAAGGACAAAAGAAAGAAAGAAAGAAAGAAAGAAAGAAAGAAAGAAAGAAAGAAAGAAAAGAAAGAAAGGAAGGAAGGACAAAAGAAAGAAAGAAAGAAAGAAAGAAAGAAAGAAAGAAAGAAAGAAAGAAAGAAAGAAAGATGGGCTAATAAGTGCCCATCTCAAACTGATGGTGATGGCAATCTTTTACTGGGAATCATCTCACGGTATCATCTTATGCCCCAACAAACAGTGGAGGCATATTCCACGGTGAGTGCCCAGCCCTTTTTGCCACTAGGAAAAAACCTATGGAGATGATTAGGGCTTTCTATTAATGAACAAGAACTCAATACTTATTATCTTAGGCAGTTGATTTCTTGTTCTCCAGTTGGAGTCCTGTCCAATAATCTGTCTCCACCTTAAGAGACATTTTAAAAATTATCTTAACAACTTTTTGATGAGTTATGAAAACCAGATCATATCACTTAACACATTATTTTTGAACAATGAGAAACTTTCAAGTCTTAGAACATAGACAACAATATACATTATGTTTACTTTGGTGGAACCACATCAGACAAATGCTTCAAAAATCCAAAAGAAGAAAAATTTGTTGAACTCAAATAAAAGAGCTGTTTATAGATTGGACACACAAAAAACCACAAATATGCACGAGACAGATTTGTTTATAAAATCAGAGTGCATACAAACATATTTCTAGCCAAATTGAATTTTAACAACTCTTTTACAAATTTAGAAGTTTGTAATTATAAATAGACTAGTCAGAATTACTTTTAGGTCAATTAGCAGAGATCTTTTATAAGAAGAACTTGGAAGGAATAAAACTTATTCTATAAATCGTATATATAAAAATACTGGCAACTTTTATGCTTTTCTTTCACGTAGCTTCCAGCTCAGTTATCTCCACACACTCCGTCTCATATTTAGACCTTCTTTCCTTTTCTTTTACCAGCATTCTCTATAAGACAGTATAATTTGGGTTAATACTATCACTTTTGTAGACTCCCTTTGCTGGTACCTTTGGTTTATCTTGCATCAGGGCCATATCCTACCACCTTGTTCCTGGGTTACTAGGATTATATTGAAACAGTTCTTTGCCCCCTGCCCATGCTGTGGCCATTTAATGTAAGAGTGGGTGTGTGTCTGAGAAGGGGCACGTGCCAGTGTTTTGTGCTGATTGAAGCTCTGAAAAGGTGAGCTGTGTCGGTCCAATCAGCCCTTGGACAAACGTACCGCTGCCATTGGGTGCCCTAAGCTAGGATACACAGTTCGTTCTCCCCTCTGTGGCTGACACAACACAAAACAGGCATTGGGGTTTCTCCAGCCTCCCTTGTCCAGAACTGGGTCCACGCTCAGCAGCATAACTCTGACTCCCGCCTTCTGCTGCAGGCTTGCAGATACCCACAGGCCCTGTGAGAAATGGTGAGAGGAAGGGAAAGCTGCATTTTCTCTACTAAACAACGCTTTAAAAGTCTATGGCAATCTAGATACATTTGTGCTAGTTTGCTATAGAATAGTGGGAGATGTTCCAAAATGCAAAGTGTAAAGTAGCTAGTGCTTTCTCCAGCTCTGCCCCTCAGGAGCCAAGCGATTTTGTAAGGCTGATCTACTTGATCTATTCCCTGTAGGTCCACACTGGTAACATCAATAGGCCAGGCAGAAGACTAGTGATCCCTTCTTCTTCTATTAATTTTAGAGAAGATAAAACCAAGGAAAATAAAATAGAATAAAGTCAATCAAAATAAACCAGTATAAGTGATACAGGACCTCAAAGTCTTGCAAAATCAACAATAGTTACCATAATGCCTTTTGTTGTCTTCAAAATAGATGCAGATACCTTCAGACATAGTAAAAATAAAACAGAACAGAATAGAACCAATAAAAACAAAACAGTGAAAGCAATAATGGACTTCACAACAAGACAATAGTAAATCCAAGATGGCTACCGTAATGTTTTGCTATCTTTTAAATAGCTGCTCTTGCCATCAGATATAACATAATCAAACAAAACAAAAGAGAATAAAACCAAACTCAACAAAACAATGGAAATGATACGGTTTCTAGACAGGGATCACTTCCTCGTGAGGCCTTGTTCTCTCCCTCTGCAATCCACTAATGGCGCTGGCTCATGGAGAGAGGCTTGGGTCTGGTTGTCCCCATGCCAGCAGTGCCCATGCATGGTTCTGGTTTCCAGGCAGGGATCACCTCCTGGTGAGGTCTGGTTCTCTTCCTCTGCAATCTGTGAATGGCTTGTGATTCCTATAAATGACTGAGACACAGCTACAGTGTCAAAAATGCCTTTGAAACTTTTTCTATCTTTAGTATAAGCTCAAGCTTCTCCTGTTTGATAGATTTAACCCGATATGCTTTTGAAGACCCAAAATATGCATCACATTGAGTCTTGTTTTGTAGAGTCTTTCTCACTTTTATAGGTAGGACTAAGATTATCTGAGCACTTCTATTTTTCTGATAACATCTGAATAATTGTATTAGAAGCATGCCCTGAAACTTTTGATTCTCCAGGATAATCTGAGTATATAACTCCGGGGATAACATGGAGCCCTTTCAGATCAGCAGTGCTGCATGCCAAGAGCAATCCCTCAGTCTCAGAGGGCAGGGTACTGTAGACTCCCACAGGAATTACCTGAGGTTCTAGCTCTGAAGTTAACACAAACTTGCGGGGGAGGAAGCAGAGGTCCAATCCTGTACTGCTTGGTGTTGCCCTGTAGCCACCACAAACCTAGTGCCTAGTGGCAAAAAGGGCTGGGCATTCACCATCGGGCATAAGATGATACCATGAGATGATTCCCAGTAAAAGATTGCCATCACCATCAGTTTGAGATGGGCACTAATTAGCCCAGTGGGCTCTCTCATTTCCGTTAAAATTTCCTTGTATAGCAGCTAATGAGGTGACACCCTTTATAAAGGCTGGGAGAATTTTTGCACAAATCCTGATCGTCTTTCTGGAAAGGATTTCTTGCTACAAGATCATAATGCCTTCTTTCAATATTTATTAGCATTTTCAAATGCCAGCTGCTTCATAAGAATTTGCCCTGCAGTTGAACCATTTACTGTTTTCCCCATGGCTTGTAGCACTCAGGCCAAAAACTTTACGAAACATTCTTCTGCCTAATACTAGAAAGATCGAGACATAGTAAATGGAGTGGTAGGATCATGCATAAACCCAGCCAGCTTTAGTTCTTTGAGTGTTTTAAAGGGAATAATCTGATATTCTTGCATAAACTGTGCGGGGTTCTGGAGGTCAAGTCTTTCAAGACCTGGGCAAGCCCTGATATGAAAACCAGCCAAATTCTCACTGGCCCTTGTAGCTTCTTTTAACACCTACAGAAGTGGGGAGAGAAAGGGAACCATTGTTCTGGAGTGCAACCTACTTTTACTTTTGATTCTGTCACAGCTGATGCAGGTAATGTAAGCACAACCATTTGCAGCATACAGACCCTTCTCCCTCATCTTTTTCTTCAAACTCTGAGTCCAAAGTTTCGTGTTCCTCCTCGGTATACTCAGGAAGCCAGGAATCAGGCCCATCTTGAGCTTTCAGCAGAGGTGCAGAGGGCTCAGGTGATTTCAGTGACGCACACCCTCGCATTGTACAGCATAAATGCTAAACGATCCATGACTTCTGGATTTGCCATAGGAGCCATGTTTTACATTGAGTGTGGATGCAAACACTCTCTCACGAGAGTCCATACAGAAAAAGTAAGGTGGGGAGGGGGAGGAGTCTTACCTGACCACTTAGCAGTGTACTTTGCTCTTAGCTATGTAAATTTACAGTTTCTTTTTCTACGAACCATGGACAATTATCTTGAACAAACTCAAAAATCTTAGCAAGCTCTGCAGTCTTTTTTTTTTTTTATTTTGAAAGTATACAACAGAACAAGTCAGAATAAAGCCAACTAAGATTGTACAGTGAAATTGGTACAGAACTTCACAGCAGGTTACCGGGTAATAGGTACCTGTAATAGGTATCACAGTAGATTTTGGTATCTTTATAATAGTTGTTCTTTCAATCATGTATATCAAAATGAGATGAAATATAGAACTCTATAGAACTTATCAAAACCGAATATTGAATAGAGCAGTTCCATTAATCAGAAAAGAGCAAAACAGTAATAAAAATATTTGCCTTCAAAGAAATGGTAGAAGGAAGTCCCCCTTATTTGCTATGGTCAACCTCCCAAGAGATGCTCAGATTTCTGTTTCCCATTTGCTAATGGGTGGGGGAGGGAAGAGAAGGAGGATAGGGGAAGTGGGATATTTGACTCTAGGCCATGTAACAGGAGGTTCACTATTGCTAACCAGGGAGGCAGGATGGTTATTTGTTTTCACAGCGTCCTCAGTTCCAACATGGCGTGGATCTCAGGCGACACTACTGGTTCTCCCCCTGGAAGGGCTACAGTGGGCCACACTGCTGCCGCTTACCAGGGAGGGGAGGTGCTTGCTTGGCTTCCCAGAGTCCTAAGTTCCAACATGGCGTGGCTCTCAGGAGACACTGCTGGTTCTCCCCCTGGAAGGGCTGCAGTCTGCCACCCTGCCTCCACTTACCAGGGAGGGGAGGTGCTTGCTTCAAGCTCTGCAGTCTTAACAGATGTTCCTGTAACCTTAAGCAAAGCTTTAGGCATTTCAACATACAAAGAAAAATCCTTATATCCTAAATTCTCCATAGTTTTATGCCCAGTGATTACTCAATACAGTCTGCTGCTTAATCTTAATTGCTTACACTTGCAAAGTGTCTCCTCCTCTCAGCTCACTGAGTTCCACCATGCTTAGGGTCCATGTTGGGCACCATCTGTCTGGCCCTTTACAAGCAGTGAGGTCTTCAGAGGAGGTAATGGAGATTAAAAAGAAACAAGACACATAAAAAGAAAACTGGATGGTGTGAGGCTTGATCTCTCGGATTAAAAGGCAGTAACAATGTTCCAAACCCAGTCTTTATTTATGCAAAGAAGGAAAAGGGAAAAAAAAACATAGAACATGGTTGAGAGACTGAGGTCCCAGTGTTTTTCTGGGAACACTTGACATAATTAACAAGGAAGAACACCAAGGCTAAATACCTGCTGATATGAAACTGAGCCAGAGCTTTGCCTCTGGCATTTCAAGTTCTTTGCCACTGGTTTTGCTCTAGTCTCCAGGAGTTTGCTGAGCTCTGGCTTGGCCATGGCTCAACTGCTCCCCACAATAATCTTTACTAGCACATATTTGCCATAATTACAAATCTTTGATAATGAATTCCAAATAAAGAGCTTCTAAAAATAATTCTTAAAAACAAAACGATCAGCAGGAAACAAGACCCTTAACTCACATAGTAAGATGTTCAACCTTACAAATCATCAGGGAAATGTGAATTTTACAAGTTTAATGTATCTTACAGTACTAAATTCCTCAAAACTAAAAGTTTTGGTAATACCAAATGTTGGTGAAGTTAGGTTAGAGGAATTGAGAAATGGTACAACTAGTCCAAAGAACAAGTCAAAATCTCAGAACACTATGTACTGGGAGTTTCACTCACACATGTAAAAACATTCACTATGCTTCATGTTGTATATTTCATACAATAGTATTGATTTGATAAAGATCTGGAAACAGCAGGAGAGTGTGCCTGTGTTTGGAGTTCTCAGAATCACCTTAGGTTCACTTATTTGGTAGAAGGATTCGTGGAACTCAGCAAAATATTGTTTTCATGGGTATGGTTTATTACAGTGAAAGAATATCCATTAAAATCAACAACAGAAAAAGGCAAAAAATGCAGAGTGTTGGAGAATGTACAAGACACCAGCATTAGCTTCCAATTTTTCTCTCCTAGTGGAGTTGTGCAAACATCACTTGTTTCTCTCAGCAACAGGGTGGGATAATCAACGCAAAATACTGTCAGTGGGGAAAGCTTACCCAACCTTGGTGTCTAAAGAATTAGTCATAGTCTTGTAGTCATGGCTAATGCTTGTGTGCCTGATTTCAGGCTGACTGTGGTCTATAGTCCTTCCAGAAGTCAAGCTGGTACTGCAAGGCCTGAAGCTTCCACCAGAAATTACAGTGAAAGTGTAGAATATCGGGGATCAGCTAAGATCACCAGATAAATAAGAACATGCTTATTGAGCAGGATGTTATGAGGGCTAGAAGTTTACTGCTCCGGAATCAGTAAGAAACAAAACTTTTTTGGAATGCTTAGGGTGTGTATAATCCAGGCTTGCTAAATTAACCCTTTATTAGATGTTTTGTAAATGAATTGTGCTGTATTCATGCAGAAGATAAAGGATATCCACAAATTTCAGTATGGACGAGTCTTGGCAACTCAGTGTTGAAAAAAAAAAAGTTTGGAGGAAAATAGAGTGCAGACCCATTTCTATGAAGTTTAGAACTATGTAGAGCACTGTAAAGTGTATGAAGATTATTAAAATTGAGGGCACTTTTATGAGAAGTACATAATAGACTGATTTGGAGGATTATTTTCTGAGTCTCAAAGTTGTGGATGAAAGAGATGTTTAGGACATAAAAAGAGATGCACACAGAGAAGGAAACTTCTATTTTGCAATGGAGCCTTGAGGAATGTCTTTGTCATGTGAAGTCCTGGAAAAGAACACTTCATTTCTATGAATAATGAAGATAGAAGTGATTTGGAGATTACCAGAAAGGCAGAGACACATGGCACTCATCAAGGTATAAAAATGTCAGAGCTTGCCCTAAGATTTGAAGTCAGAGAAACTACACCCTAGTCCACTGTTCAAGGAACAGCACAAATAAATCATAAAATATTCTAATGATCAAGACTAACACGATTTACTCAGTGGAGGGGTGGCACTATATTATACTTCTAATGAGTTTGCCAGTCAAGAAACATGGTGGATCATAAAGTCATATACAGTGATATCTAGTATGCCTAAATTCTATTTCTTAAATTTATAGTGTGGTGAACATGCACGTGTGCCTGTATGAATTCAATTTTAAATTTTCGACCGACGTTATAGTTGGAGACTCCACAAACATTCCAAATAAGT
Organism: Cavia porcellus; assembly: GCF_034190915.1. Lineage (NCBI taxonomy): Eukaryota > Metazoa > Chordata > Mammalia > Rodentia > Caviidae > Cavia > Cavia porcellus. Next base: position 78,438,482 of record NW_026947490.1, read on the forward strand.
TTTCTAAATCCAGAGTGTCTTCGCATCATGACAGTGGATTTAAGATGCTGTCAGGTAATAATAATAATACAAACTAAAACGTATTCAGCATTATAACCAGGCACCTTATTAATCATATTAATTAAATTGATAATTTCCCTAAGAGTTAAGTTTAAAATCCCTTTAGAACCCTCTAGACTGACTGAATTTAAATTACTGGAGAGTCTAATTAAATTATCAATCTAATTAATATGGTTGTATTAGATAGTTAATAAATATTATTAAATATCATACAATAGCCATGCTATTATATGGTTTAGTACTCACAATAGTCTTATGATATGCTACTGTTAAAAACTGAGTTTTACCAGTGAGGAAATACAAATTGAACAGAGTGTGGAACTCTGAGAATCTGTATGTCTGGCTGTAGATTTCAGACTATAGTTTACCACAATGCCTTAATTACATTTTTGTGTTTTAGTCAACAATTGCTATTAGCATACAGAGAAATTTTAGGTTGCAAAATGTGCCTATTAGAAAATATGCACTGGGCTACCTCCTTCACGAAAAATCTATGAGAATGAATTAAATATGTTCCTATTTTTTTCAGGAAGTGCAAAAGTAAATAATTTAAAATGTAAAAAAAAACCAGGATCACGGGGAAGTATGACTATTATCTTTACCTTCTTTATACATCTCTACCTTCAGCCTACTCAACAGAAAGAACTCATAGTAATGGAAAAGTGATCATCTCTTGCAATATTCTCTTTCAAAGTAGATCACATAGATTGTAAAATTTTAGCAGGATAAGGAGAAAGAAGATCAATAATATTGCCCTGTGACAGTTCCAATTCATTAATCCTTAGACACATTAGTTCTCTGCTCAGGATCATTCATGGATTATCACATCTCATCCTCTCACTCACACTATGAAGCAAATTGTTTAAATTTGATCACACATAAAACAGAGACAAAGAGAAAAAGTGGCTCTCCCTAGGTCATGTCCAGCCCTGGGACCTGGAAATGGAGCCACCTTTTCATGTATGAAAACCCCTCCATTTAATCATGATCTTCAAACTAAGAAACATTATCTCACAGTGAACAAAACTTGCCTGCTAAAGATGCAGATGAAAACTGGAGAAGACTCAAATATGAAGATTTAAATATATGTAATTCTTCAAAACATCCCAACAGAAAGAAAAAGCTAATGCATTCATTGGTGCTATATTGAACTAATCTCTTCACAATTTAAATTAATAATAACACTTATTAACTGTAAAAGCTGGGAACCAGGCAAAGTCATTTCCACAGCACAAGGAAACACAGGGACACAGTTCCTGATAGAACAGCAGACACTGGAGTCTGAAGTTGTTTCTTGGGACATGACGATGCGAGAACCTGGGCTTCATAACTGAGAAAGAAAACAAAAGACCTTGAAAAGGACCCCTCCTGTCTTCTTTGTTGATGTGTTCATCATTCCATCATTCCAACGCTACGTGTTTCCAATGCTATGTGTTTCTGTTTTTAATGTTGCCTTCTTTATGATTATAAGAGTTTGGTGCAAAAGTAATAATTTTAGAAAAATTGTTTCCCACTATTATTTGTTCTACATTTTATTTAGCATCTGTTTTCTGTTTTTTTTTTTTTTTTTTAATTTGTTTTCAGCCTGGAGTACCCGGTAGTCTTCTAAGAAACCAGGGTAGGCAGGGAAAAAGACACCACTGCTCACAGTGACCATGCAGAATGAAAAAGTTAGGAAATAAATAAAATACTAAGATTGATGAGGTCTAAGGCAGGCACAGAGTGCCTTTCTGTGAAGACAGAATCTGATTTTATTGAAGAGTTTGAGGAGTGTGGCATTAAGTCTTCTTTGTATTTCTTGTAGAATTCTGCAGTGAATCCGTCTGGGCCTGGGCTCTTCTTTGTAGGTAAGGACTTAATTACGTTTTCAATTTCATTAATAGAAATTGGGTTATTCAGTAGTTTTACATCTTCTTGACGCGGCTTTGGTACTTCATACGTTTCTAGGAATCTGTCCATTTCTTCTGTGTTATCAAACCTATGAGAGTAGAGGTTTTCAAAATAGGTGTTGATGATTTTCTGTATTTCCCCTGAGTCTGTAGTGAATTGGCCTTTTTCATCCCTTATTGCATGAATTTGAGCTTTTTCTTTCCTTTTTAAAATTAGGTTGACTAGGGTCTTACCAATTTTATTTATTCTTTCAAAGAAACAACTCTTTGATTCATTGATTCTTTGGATTGCTTTCTCAGTCTGTATTGCATTAATTTCTGCTCTGATTTTTATAATTTCCTCCCTTCTTTTGGCTTTAGGCTTGACTTGCTCTTCTTTTTCTAGATGTTGGAGGTGTAGCATTAGGTTGCTTATTTGTATTCATTCTGTTTTCCTGATGTGAGAATTGAGTGCAACAAATTCTCCTCTGAGGACTGTTTTACATGGCATCCCATAGATTCTGGTAAGTTGTATTTGTATTTTTGTTTGCTTTTAGGTATTGTTTAATTTCTTATTTAATTTCCCCTGTGACCTACTAATTGCTCAAGAGTATATAATTCAATTTCCATGTGTTTGTGTTTTTCTTGCAGTTTCTTTTATCATTAATTTCTAATTTCATGGTGCTATGAACTGATAACATGCATAGGATAATTTCAACACTTTTGCATTTATTTAAATATGTTCTGTGGGCTAGTATATGGTCTATTTTAGAGAATGTCCCATGTACTTCTCAGAAGAATGTATATTCTGATGTTGTTGGTTGAAACCCTGAAGCAATTCTTCCTAAAGTCATTCCTGGAAGCAAATACTACTCTCGTACCAAAACCTGAGAAGGATCCAACTAAAAAAGAGAACTACAGGCCAATCTTCCTAATGAACAGAGATGCAAAAATCCTCAATAAAATATTGGCAAACAGGATGCAGCAAATCATCAAGAAGATTATACACCACAACCAAAGAGGATTCATTCCAGGCATGCAGGGATGGTTCAACATACATAAGTCAATAAATGTAATACACCATATCAATAAAACCAAAAGTAAGAATCACATGATCATCTCTATAGATGCAGAAAAAGGCTTTTGATAAGGTCCAATACTCGTTCATGATAAGAACCTTACAGAAAACTGGAATAGATGGTTTTTACTTCAATATGATAAAGGCCATTTATGACAAACCAACAGCCAGCATCATATCAAATGGTCAAAAACTGAAAGCTTTTAGCTTAAAATCAGGCACAAGACAAGGATATCCCTTATCACCACTCCTATTCAGTATAGTACTGGAAATACTAGCCAGAGCAATTAGGCAAGAGAGAGAAATAAAAGGGGTAAAGATAGGAAAAGAGGAAGTTAAATTATCATTATTTGAAGATGACGTGATACTCTACATAGAATACGCCCAAAACTCCATTGAAAGACTCCTAGTTATAATAAACAAATTCAGCACTGTAGTTGGATACATAATCAATACTGAAAAATCAATAACATTTCTATACACTAATGACAAAATCACAGAGAGAGAAATAAGAGGTCACACCCTTCGCACTACCATCCAAAAGAATGAAATACCTAGGAATTAATCTCACAAAAGAAGTAAAAGATCTACACATGGAAAATTATAATACCCTGAAAAAAGAAATTGAAGAGGATCTCAGAAAATGGAAAGACATCCATTATTCATGTCCCAATGAAAATACCATCAACATACCTTGTAGATCTAGAGAAATCGCTCCTAAAATTCATCTGGAACCAGAAGAGACCTAGAATAGCAAAGGCAATTCTAAGCAGCAAAGGCAAGGCAGGAGGCATCACAATCCCTGACTTGAAGTTATACTACAAAGCAACAGTAGTAAAATCAACTGGTACTGGAGCCAAAGATCAGTGGAATAGATTAGAAGATACAACCACAACTACAAACAAATTCAACCACCTTATCTTTGATAAAGGAGTCAAACATGTTCACTGTAAGAATGACAGTCTTTTTAATAAATGGTGCTGGAAAAACTGGCTCTCTATATGCCGAAAACTAAAACTAGCTCATGCCTATCACCATATACTAAACTAAAATCTAAAAAGGATAAAAAATCTGAATATTAAAAGAGCAACACTAAATATGTTGGAACATAAAGTAGGTAAAAATCTTGAAGACATAGGGGTAGGTAGAGAATTCATGAACAGGAATCAAACCTCAAGGCAACTACTTTCCAGAATCAATAGCTAGAATCACCTTTTATTAAAAAGTTTCTGCATGTCAAAAGAAATATCCAGCATAGTGAAAAGAAAACCCACAAACTGGCAAAAAATCTTAGTGAACTATCCCTCAGACAAAGGACTTCTGTCTAAAACATATAAAGAATTTTAAAAAAATCAGACCCCCAAAATTCAAAGACCCAATCCAAAAATGGGCCTCTGAGATGAATACACAATTATCAGATGAAGAAATAAAAATAGCAAATAAATACATGAAAAAATGTTCATCATCGTTACTCATTAGAGAAATGCAAATTAAAACCACACTGAGATTCCATCTCACCCCTGAAAGAATGGCCAGGATCAAGAAAACTACCAACAACAAATGCTGGAGAGGCTGTGGGAAAAAAGGAACTCTCTTGCACTGTTGGTGGGAGTGTAGACTGGTGCAACAATTGTGGAGGTCACTCTCAAAAATCTGGGACTGGATGCCCCATTCGACCCAGCTATTCCACTTCTAGGCATATTCCCAGAAGAACTGAAAGCATCATACTACAGTGAAATATGTGCACCCATGTTTATAGCAGCACAATTTGTAATAGCCAGATCTTGGAAACAACCTAAATGTCCATCAACTGAGGAATGGATAAAAAAATTGTGGTATATTTATACAATGGAGTACTAATCAGCTATAAAGAATGATCACATTGAGATATTTAGAAATAAATGGGTCCAAATTGAGACCATATTCATAAGCAAAATAAATCAAACTCGCATGTATAAATATCGTATAGTCTCCCTAGTGTAAGAAATGGTAAGAGTCCATAAGAGTTTATGGTAATCATCATTCCCCATTCCATTGTTTTGAAGCCTTATAGTGATTGCATTCATTAGTTGGTATGGGTTATCCTGTTTTGTTGGATTTTATTATCTGTAATGGTATGAATAGCAGTTTTGAAGAAAACAAGTCATTTAATAACCAGTGCTGATTTAATATCATCTTGTAAAATCCTACCATGCTTTCGTTCTTCTGTTTCCATTGGTTCTATCATGTTGTATCTTATTGGATTGTATTATGTGTGATAGTATAAACAATTTTTCTATGGAAAATGAGATAATATAGTAACCATTTTTCACTTTCTGTTATTTGGTACTTAATGCCTTGTAATACTTTCATTCTCCTGAATGGTTTTATATTACTTCATTATATTTGATACTATCATATATGAAGTTATGCTCAACTATTTCAAAGAAGGAGACATTATGGTAGTTACTGTTAATTACAGGTTTTATTCTAGTGAAATACTGTGGTGCTTACATTGTTCTGTTCTGATCTGCTTTGTTATGTCCTGTTTTGTCTTAATCTCTTTAAAATAAAAAAAAAGAGAGAAAAAAATGAAGACAGAATCTGAGCAAAGATGGAATGTTTTTAGAATAGGGCCATGCAGGAAGCTTGGAAAAGGTGTCCAGGCGGAGGACGGGTCAGGCACAGCGAGAGTCAAGCGGGGCTGCGGGGATTCGCAGTGTGATAGGGTTACAGCCTTTGCTACATCATTGATAACCACATGTTTACATGGCTGTCTCCGGAAGTAGAAGGTATAGAAACTATAGAAGACAAGAATATACTTTTCCTCATTTTTCTTTTATTTAAAAAATTTTATTTAAAGAGAAAAAAAGTAAAACAGAAAAAAAGGTAGAAATAATACACATTTAAAAAAAAACACTGAGAAATCACTAGTTGATAAATTACATATTGTCATCTTAGAAATAGTTGTTCAAGTCACAAATTTAAAGCATAAAAAGTGGACATTCAAACAGCGAGACTGTAAACAATTCTGTTCAACAATCCAACAAAAACTTAGTAATATGGTTATCAATCCTACACACTTAAACATACATGCAGTTATATCCGTTAGAGCACTTTCCTTTCCTTCTTTTTTACAATAGCAATTACACATTTTGGGTTTTATTACTCCTATATTTCTTCTTACGTTTTACACTAGAGACACAATGTGACATTTATAAATATGATTTTTATTTATTTCACTCAAGTTGTCTCCATTTACCTACGAAGTCCTCAAGGTCATCTTTTTTATAGCTGAGTAATATTCCATTATATAAAAGTACCACATCTTTTTCATCCACTCTGCGGTTGATGGGCATTTTGGTCATTTCCAAGATTTAGCTATCACAAATTGAGCTGCTATGAACAAAGTTTGAGATATACTCAGCATTCTACATATAACAAACAAATGAACTGCAACTCTATTTTGTTAGAAGTTGTTCACATGAAATTTGTGAACTACCAAAGGTCTATTCAACAAGCACACCCAGAGCTCAGAATGTCTGCTGAGATACATTACCTTTTTAGGGTCCTTTTTTGCTCAACATATTAAAGCGATGCCAAATATATCTACACTCACTGAGACAAAGTTCTGATAATTTTGTCATATATTGTCATTCATTAGATAAGCTTCAGGTATTACATTCATTTTATTTACAGATAATGTTAAATGTATTAACATCTTTTAGATTTTCTAATAAAATTTTTCTAAAGATTAGATTCTAACATTACTTTGAATCAAATGGCTCTGGAAGTGCATTTTATATTTGATTGCACTTTGAATTAAAGTAAAATATTTCTAGTACTAAGTATCATTAAATATAAAATTAAACATGGATATTCTAAAAATGTGTGCTTTTTAAATTTTAATGCCAATTTTGATATCAAATATGTTTTGGAATTAAATTCATAATAGTGATAAAATCAAATGCCTTTGGATGTGTTTTATAGGGTACTGCTTGGGGATTTTGAACCTAGTTGGATTTGGCCCACGTTCTTTGCATGCTGATAGTTTCCACATGGAAATAACTCTTAAGATTCGAGAGCAACAATTACATGGATGTTGTCAGTAGAAAACAAACATGCAAATTCTGTAAGAACTACGCAGATTTCCAGAAGCAATAAATTCACTTATTAGTTTTCTTTTGTCTTTGCCATTGTGACACTTGTACAGGTTGTACAGGTCCCTTCATCAAAAACTCAGCAGGACACACACATCAGGCCTTGGGTATTGGCTAGTGGAGTTCTCCACTTTGCTTTAGACCTCCACCCCCATCTCTCTCTTTTCTGCTTCTTCTCTCTCTGATTTTTAGTTTGCTGTAGTGAGGATTGGCCCCAGGGCTTTCACAGTCACCTATGTGTCCAACCTTTTATTTTAGGTTATTTTTCAGTGTGCAAAATGGTCTCACTAAGTTGCTAAGGTGCCCAGCCTGAGTTCCTATTTGAGATGCTCCTGCCTCAGCCTCCCAGAGGTCTCAGATTACAAGCATGGGCCACCATAGCTGCCTGGCTGTGCCCTCCTTTATTTTGCAAAGCCAAAGGGCATGCCTGTCTTTAGGATCCTTCTTTTGGAGCCAGGACTCAAAATAGGAACATCTGCCTCTCTGTCTGTTTCTTGGTGCCTTTCACCATTTTAACAAACACAGAAGGAAAGTGTGTCTCCTCCGAAGAGATTCAAATCTTAATGCAGAGAACATCATCTGAAATATTATCTCCTCTTAATCTTCCCGTTTCCTTATGAAGTAATTAGTATCAATGAGACTGAAATTTCAGGGAATTGCAGGTACTGCAGGCTGCCAGCGAGTTGACTGACACCACTTAGCTTTTAGAAGGGCATTCCACAGACACTGGATTAACGAGCTCCTCAGGGAGTTCCAATTAGGGACAAATTCTGCTACTGTGGTGAAGTCCTGCATTTCCCCACCACCTCCCTGCAGAACTTTGTGCTCCAAATTCCTCTGGGTCTTAGACTCTATTTTATTTTTTTTTATCTCTCCTACAATACGGTATATGGAAAATTCATTATATTTTATAGTGATCTACCACAAGTAACTATTTTAGGGGTAGGAAAAGATGCAGTAAAACAATTCTCTTTACAGATAAAAATTACTTTATATCCCCAAATCTGTAGAAGGCTTACTCAAGATGCATGAAAGCAATACATAATGAAACAAAGCACTGTCGGTCCTGACAGTCATTTGGAAGGAAATTTTCATGTTTATGTTACGTATTTGCACAACCTAAGAAGCCCAAACACAAAAAGCCATAAATAAGCTTAATAAAGCCTCACACTGATGGAAAGTTCACACTGGTCATTTGGCAATCAAATCAAGATTCAGCTCACAAAGCTGCATTTTGGCTGCCATGAATGCCTATGAAAACCACGAGCAGTCTGTGTAAGCCCTGTTGGGGTTGGCAGCCCTGGGTGTCAGCTGTGGGTCTTGAGCATAATAAATGCTTTGGTTTGAATTCCCCTGGCTGTTGTATGTGAGGTTTGTCTGCACTTCATTCAGATTCAAGATGCACTTTGATAGAGTTAAGAGAAGAACTGAGAGAGAGAAGAAAGTCTCCCATTTAAGATCCTTTCATTGGAGCACGACCTACTAGGTGATGTCTGAACCTGGATAATTTTCAGAAATTAAAAACTATTGCATGAATTCATGCAGATTTATTCACAGAAATCACAGAGGCCTTGTCAGAGTCAGTACTGGATGGAGCTTTTGTGCTTTATGGAAAGAGAATCATCTGGCCTTTCTCTGTAAAATGAACTCAAGGTTACTGCTGACTTCTCTGTAATGAAAGCCGTTTTCCTCTTTGAGATCTTGAAAAAAGGGCAGCGATGACCTGATTACAACACACATCCTCACTGAAGAACCTGGCGCTACATCTAAAGAAGACCTGTGTTCACTCACCAGTGTGTTATTAAGATATATTATGGACCATGTTTGCTTATCAAATTGATATCGGGACCAAAGCAAAAACAAGAAACGCATACAATTGCTAACCTCTAGTTTTTTAATAAAGGGGACATTATTCCAGAAGCAGACAACAAAACCTGGTTCCTTATCAATAGAGCATGTACGGCTACAATGCACTTCCCTTAAGGAGGCCTTGATAGTCAAATAAAAAGGTCATTCTTTTTCCAGATGAGAAAAATTAAAGGCGAAGTGGCCTGATTTCATCCTGCTGCTCTGTAGAGAGTGGGCGATGATTCTCCTCTCTGTTCTTCCTACTTCTAAACTCACGCTCAACACTTGTAGCCTATCTCAGAGAGACCTCCCCAGGAAGCAGAGGATGGTGAAAATGTGCCCCGGGCTTAGGCTCACCACTGTTTAACTGGCATATATCTGCTCTAAAAGTGGCCTGTATGTAATTAAAGATGCTTTCATCTTTAAAAAGAAAATACCCTGTGTTACACAGAAGGTTTGATTTGATCACAAATGTAGTTTCTCTGGTCCTTTCATAAACACTCAGCTCTTCCACTTCTACCCAGTGATGTGCAGGTGAGTTCAGAATAGTACTGGGTGCATATGACTGCTCAGTCAGCGTGGCTCGCCACAGGCCAACGTCGTTCTAGAGCCTGTGGGTTGTGACCTAGCAAGCTGATGGGTTGGGACACCTACAGTGTGCTTGATTTGCTGTGACCGGTCAGCATGACTTGTGGTTTCCTCCTTGGCTCATCATGTTCTTTCTCATCTTCTAGCATCTCTTTTAATTGATTCAACTAAAATGGATTTCAATAAGAATAGCTTTTCCATGGCATGTAAACAAGACAAGGTAAACATTTAAGAATGATAGTTACAAATGAGGATTAGTTCGTATAAAAATAAAATGATCAAATTTATTCAAACTTATACTAAAAAAATGAACAAGAGGGAGAATTTTTGTCAGTTGTAAAGGTATACAGAAAACAAAATGTAATTCTGCTTCTCTTAAACAGCAAAATGGCACACACACAGCAATATTACAGAAAGAATGCTCCGAGAGGATTTAGTTTAATTTGTCAGTGTTTCAGTCATTTCGATTTCCAGTGAGTGTGATTGTGGTTACCCAGAGGTCTGTAGTCAAATGGTTCTGTGGAAATTTAAAACGTTGAGCTGATATTCGCATTTTTCAGCAGGCTCCCTGGGCATAAATTATGTTATTGCCAACTAGCAGACGGTGTCTCTGTTCAAGCTTCTGAGTAAATTTGCAAACTTCATCTGGTTGCCTCTTTTGGTAATGACAGTGCCTTAGAGGTGGCACTTAATAACACACAACACAGAAGCCGGGTGACTTCAGCAAGGAAAACACTGCTGAGCGTGCCCCTCGGTAAGCGGAGCTGCACCGTGGGGTTCCATGTCACTCAGCGGCGGGGATGCGCATCCTTCTGTCAGCTGTGAAAAGGCGGTAGGAACAGCAGGGGAAGCAGTGGCTTCCATGGGGTGGAACAGTGAGATGGGGCGCGAAACGCGTTTTTAATACAATTTTTATTTATTATTTTTATTTTTAAAAGAATAAAACAAAACTAAGCAAACCAAAACAAAACAGAACAAAAGAGATCAGAGTAAAATAACACAAATAACACAGGACTTCAAGACAATAAATCAGGAAATTAACTGTGGCTACCATAATGTCTATTGTTTTTTTCAAAATACTTGTTCATACCTTCACATACAATAAGTTAACACAAAACAAAACAGTATAAAAGCAATCAAACCAAGAAATAACAACTTTATGGGTCTTCAAAACGAGACAATGGGAAATCAATAGTGGCTACCATATTGTCTCTTGTTTTCTTCAAAAAAGCTGTCCATGCCTTCACACATATTGAAGTCAATTGAAAACAGACTAAAACCAGTCAAAACCAAGAATAAAAGCATTATTAAACTTCAAAACAAAATGATACGAAACCAAAAATGCCTTCCATTATGCCTCACTTTCTTTAATATAGCTGTTCATACCATCACACATACTAAAATCAATTCTTGTAAACTCTTTAGGTGAAGTTCTATACATACAGAAGCCTATCCAAGTACACCTAACCTTCCTGTATTAGAGGGAAAAACAAAGCAAAACACAACAAAGTATAAGAAAAACAAGAATCAAGAGTCAAGTAAATAATTATAACAAAAAATCCAAAACAATAACAATGTAGGCTTTCAAAACAAGGTGGTAGGAACATAACTAATTTTGTTGTTTTGCACAGTTATCTTCAAAAGTCTTACTCAGATTACAAGATATAGTCACGCAATATTGATCTAATCCTACTGATGTTAATTATTTTGTTCCAAAAACTAACAGAATTAGTAGTACAATCATTTTATTAATCTTGAGTGTATATATATAAATTTATATCTTTTTTTCTCTCTTCCTTCTTTTCTCCTTTTCTCTGAGTTATTTTTTTCTCTTGGAGTAGTTTGTTACCTTTTAACAATATTTATTGAAGATTTTGTATTTTATTCTTTCAATTTTTTATACTAGGGACATAGTATAGTATTTAGACATGTGAGTTTGATTTATGTCACATATGAGTATGGTCGCAAGCCATATCCACTTACCTATAAAAGCCACAATGTGATCCTTCTTTATAGCTGAGTAATATTCTATTGTATAAAAAATCACATCTTTTTTATCCATTCCTCAGGTGATAGGCATTTGAGTTGTTTCCACAATTTAGCTGTAACAAATTGTGCTTCTGTAAACTAGGTGCACATATATCATCATGATATGAGGTTTTTAGTTTTTCTGGGAATGTGCCCAGAAGTGTAATAGCTTGGTCAAATGGGACTTCCAATCCCAGCTTTTTGAGGAGTCTCCAGACTGATTTCCACAGTGGTTGCCCTGGTATACACTCTCACCAACAGTGCATGAGAATTCCTTGTTCCCTGCAGCCTCTCCAGAATTTGTTATTGGAGGTTTTCTTGATCTTGGCCATTCTTTCTGGAGTGAGATGGAATTTCAGTGTGGTTTGCATTTCTATTTCTCTCTCTCTCTCTCTCTCTTTTTTTTTTTTGCACGTAACAGCATTTTACCACAAGACAACTGATAATTAAAAGGTGTACTACGCAGCTATAAAGAATGATCACATTGAGATATTTATAAATAAATGGATGCAACTTGAGACCATACTCATAAGCAAAGTAAATCAAACTCACAGGTATAAATACTGTATAGTCTCCCTAGTATAAGAAATGGTAAGAGTACATAAGAGTTTATAGAAATCATGATTCCCCATTACATTGCTCTGAAGCCTTATAATGTCTGCATTCATTAGTTGGAATGGTTTTATCCTAGTTTGTTTGGTTTTATTATCTGTGATATTATAAACAGCTATTTTAAAGAACACAAGACATTAGGATAGCCAGTGCTGATTTAGTATCATCTTACTCTGAAGTCTACTATGCTTTTGTTTTTCTGTTGCCTTTGGTTCTGTTCTTTTATATCTTATTGGATATTATTATGTGTAATAGTACAAATTTTCTATGGAAAATGAGATAATATAGTAGCCATTGTTTGTTCTCTGCTATTTGGTTCTGAAAGCCCTGTAATACTTTCATTTTCTTGAATGGTTTTATACTATTTTGTTATGTTTGATACTATCGTATATGAAGCTATGCTCAACTATTTCAAAGAAAGAGACATTATGATAGTTACTGCAAAATGCATTCTTAGCACATTCAGCCACCGTTGTGTTTCTTAAAGGATAATCTACCTGGATGAATTTACTGACAGAATCAGTTATTTTCAATTCTTCTGCATTTGGAGATGAACCAGGAAAAACTATCCTTAGTCAGTTTTAATCGAATTCTAACTAATCAGTATGGATGAAAGCATATAACCTATTGCCAAGTGCTTAACATTATTGACCACATATATTCAATCGGTATGCTTTTGAAAAGCATTTTCTTCTTACCTCAAGAACTGCTAGTTACACTTTCTTTTCCCTTTCCCCCCATTGGTTTAATGTTTTTTCTTTCCAATTCACAGTATCTACCGTACATTTTGGATCTTTTGTATGTGTTCAGCTTCTCACACTAGTGAGAACATGTGAGTCTGATTTTACTTATGAGTATGGTCTCAAGTTGCATCCATTTCCCTATGAAAGTCTTAAATTTATCCTACTTCATGGCTGAGTAGTACTTTATTAAATTCAAAAGCACATCATCTTTATCCATTACTAAGGCAATGGGCATTTGGTTTGTTTCTAAGATTTAGCTACTACAAATTGTGCTGTTATAAACATGGGTGCATATGTATCATCGTGGTATGTTAACTTTTTTTGTAACAGGAATCCATCTCACAACCTCGCACTTGCTGGATGGATGCTTATGTTGCTGAGCTAAATCCACGGCCTTGATACTTTTAATTATTCTGTGAAGACACCCAGAAAAAAACCTCTAATTCTAATTTTTAAAGAAATCTCCACATTGATTTGCATAGTGGTTGCACCAGTCTGCACTCCCACCAACAGTGGAGAAGAGTTGCTTTTTCCTCAGAGCACCCCCAGCATTTGTGGTTGGTTGATTTCTTGATGGCAGTCATTCTTTCTGGAGAGAGATGAAATATCATAGTTATTTTAATTTGTATTCCTCAAATGACCAATGACATGGAACAATTTTCAAATATTTACTTGCCATCTGTCTATCTTCATCAGTGAAGTGTGTATCCTTCTCAGATGCCCATTTGTGGATTGGGTCTTTGAATTCAGGGGGCCTGATTTTTTAATTCTTTATATGTTCTACATATAAATTCACTGTTTAAAGAACAACCGGCTATAATTTATTCCTACTCTGTGGGTTGTCTTTTTACTCTGTTGGTGATTTCTTTTGTTGTGGAAAAGCATATCAATAAGATGAGATACCATTTGTTGATTCTTGTAATATTTCCTGTGCATTCTGGGTTTCATTCATGAAGTCTCTGCCTATACCACTGTCTTCAGTATTTTTACTTGTGTTTTTGTGTTTCTGTTTTAATATTTTAAGATTTTGTGTTTCTGATTTAATATTTAGACCTTTGATCCGTTTCTACTTTAGTCTAGTGCATGGAGATAAATATGAGCCCGATTTTAGTCTTCAACATATGGAAAGTCAGTTTTTCAGCTCCATTTATTAAAGAAACTATCTTTCTTCTGGTGATCATGTTTGGCTCCTTTGTCAAAAATAAGGTGGCTGAGTGTGTGTGGAGTTGTTTCTGCCTCTTTTATTTTGTTCAGCTAATCCTCAGGTGTTTTTTGTTGCCAATACCATGCTGATTTTATCACAGTAGCTTTGTAGTGTAATTTCAAGTCAGGGATTGTGATCCCCTTTCCCAGAACTGCTTTTGTTATTCTAGGTCTCTTCTGGTTCTAAATGAATTTTAGGAATGTTTTCCCTAGTTCTGTGAAGTGTAGTTTCATTTGGATTGCATTAAATCTATGTGACAGTTATGGGAGTATAGTCATTTTCAGTAGGTTGGTTCTTTCTGTCCTCGAGCAGGGAATACGGCTATAACATTTTAAGACTTTATCAAAGGGAAAGTTTCACTGACATATGTCAAAATAATGTCCCCGAAGTTGTCCCCACTCCAGCAAGTGACTGGAAAACAAAGAAAAACTGGAACTGTTGTTTGTAGACAATGGGCAGAAGTCTCAGAGGACTGTCATCCCAGAGCAAGGAGAAGGTAATGAAGTGAGCTCCCTGCCATTCTGGGCTTTCTGTCTGTAGGGCCATCAGAGTCAAAGGAAGGGAACCCAAACCACTGTCTCTCGAGCAGAAGCAGCAGACACCATGGTTAATCAGGGAAACTGAAATTCTGAATTTACATGAAAAAATACTGGTAAGAAGAAGAAGGCTTCAGCAACCTTCTTCAAGGGCCCTGTGTCTGTTTTGCTAAAGGGTAGATATGGGAACTATGAAGTGAGGCATAAAAGTACCTGGGAAATGAAACATTCCTCTGAGTCTAGACAGGGCTAGGTGGTGTTCAGCTCTTATCAGTCAGAGTTTATGGAACTCATCAAATACCACATATTTTAGGTAAAGACCTCAAAAGTCCATCTCGTAGGAAGAGAGCTAAATTTGCACTTGTGTGTTTTAACACAGACTCCTCCTAATAAAGGACCAAAAACAAGCCTCTAAAGGATTTACGGTAAGTCCCTGATTTAGAAATGCGCTCCATTCTGGGAGAACATTTGCAAACTGGATTTGTTCTTAAGTCCGACAAAGTGAGTCACACCCCACAACTGCAGCAGGGTCTGGCGGACACAGGGTCTGCAGAGCGGCCTCAGCGATTTGTTCCTCCTGTGGATGCTCACAAGGTGAAGTCCACAGTGTCTGAACATTTGCACCTCAAATGATCATAAGTCAGGTACTTACTGTATTTGATTCAAAACTATATTAACTACAGTGTAAACAAATGCAATATCCTTTAAAAATACAAGCTAATATAGAAACCCCACAGTATAATTCACTATAATCACTCCTAGACACTTCAGGAGAAAAATTAGTCAACAGTAAAAGAACTAGGAATGTAAGATATGATAATATAATTAAAGAGAACTTCAGTAATTATTGGAAAAATAGTTTTAAATAAAACTCTAATAAGGAGAAATAGGAGGTATGAATAGCAATAAACAGGTCCATTAAGTTTAAAAACAGTATCAGAGGATAATAATTTCTAGATAAGACTAAATACAAGATTAGACACCACAGAAAAAATTAGTTAATTCAAGAGGTAGAAATACAAAGCACATAACTAAAACACAAAATTAAATAAATTACTACCCATGAGTAATGGCCAGTAGTGATAATCCTGGCACTTACAGAAGCTGAGACAGGAGAATTGCAAATTCAAACCCAGCCTGTGAAATTTAGTAGCTCAGTATGACTCTGCCTAGAAAATAAAATTAAAAAGGGCTGAAGATATAGCTCTGTGAAGGCTCTGGGCTCAGTCTCCCCTAATAGACACACACACACACACATACACACACACACGCATGCACACACAAAACCTTAAAATTATAGACTGTAGTGCCGTCTGTGGCAACATTATTATTTGAAGAATTGCAGTGATTCCAAAGGGAGAGGGCAAAAAACATTTGAACAAATACATTTCCAAATTCTCCCAAATCCTATAAAAAGTTTAAATCACAGATTAATGAAGCTTAATGAAGACCAAGAAGGATAAACACACGTATGGACACCCATACACACACGGGTGCATGCCAAAGTATGTATTTATAAAATTGCTGGGAACCAGTAATAAAAAGAAAACTTCAAAATAGCTAGAAACAAATGGCACGTGAAATACAAGGGAATAAAACATAATGTCTTTGTAGGAAACACTGAAAGAAATAGTCTGATACCTGAAAAGAAGAACTATAATGCAGAAGAATGGAAAAATGTCTTTAAATAGAAGAAGGAAGATATAATTCTAGAGTTTGAAAACTAGAAAAACTCACATTGCAAGTGATAAGTGAAAGAAAATAAAATGGAATAATTTTCATGTAAGCAAAAATTGTGGGGTTTTATGGCTAAAATGGAGCCTTTATTAGCAGAAAGGATATTCTTTAGAATGAAAAATTGAAATTGCATATCCCTTGCATCTATATAGGAGCATGCAGTGTATGAGAAATAGTTAACATATAAACAGTTTTAAAATATTTTTTCTCATCTCAAAATTGTCCTAAAAGTAACTGAGTGTTTAAAACAAGTAAGGAATGTTAGGTTTTCACAGCACAGTTACAAATATTTGCATATGAAATTAACAGCAAAGATTCTGGAACATGTA
This sequence comes from Cavia porcellus, assembly GCF_034190915.1. Classification (NCBI taxonomy): domain Eukaryota; kingdom Metazoa; phylum Chordata; class Mammalia; order Rodentia; family Caviidae; genus Cavia; species Cavia porcellus. The sequence goes on from NW_026947490.1 coordinate 78,455,252, forward strand.
AGGTTCCCACATGTGCAGTAGTAAAAGGTATGTAAGGAATAGACTGAAAAGTTAGAGCTGCATGCTGTAATCTGTAAAATGATTATGAGTTAATCAAAGGATATGCTGTTTATTGTGGATGTGAAAAACATTCTCCAGAAGCTCATTCTGTTGAAGGTTTAATCCCAAGCAGCAGTGTTCAGAGGTGATGCAGTCGTGAGGGTAGTACCTAAGGAGGAGACCCACTGATGCCTCCATAGCTCAAGGGGTGATTCTGGTGGAGTCCTCATTGGAGGAAGGAAATTACTGGTAAAGTGCTTGTCTTTAGCCTCCTCATCTTTGCCTCTGTCCCGCTTTCTCTGCTTCCTGGCTGCCATGAGGTAAGAATTTCCCCTCCACCGTACCTTCCTACCATGATGTTTCTTCTTGCATTGGTCTAGAAGCAATGAAGCCTAGTGATCACAGACTGAGAGCCCTGCAACTGTGAGCCAAAATAAATGTCTCTTTCCTTAAGTAGAATTTTCCAGGTATTTTGTCACAGTGAGGAAAAACTGACTAATATATTATGACTAAAGTAGTAAAGATGAAAGGCAATACCAAAAACAATCTAAAGAAGCCAAAAACAGGAGGAGCAAAGAGTATTTATTGCAAACAACAATCATCTAGCAAGATGCAGTTAAGTGTGGCCATATAAATAATTCAAATATAAAGAGTCTGATGACTTTGATTACACAGCTTATCAAATTGGATATGCTATCATATATATCTGTATTTATAAGCTACTTCCAGGAAACTCACATTTCATATTGCCGTGACCCACGTGACTCTTGAGGCTTCTGGGCTGAAGGACTGTGAGAGGATGAGAGAACAAAGAAGAGACAAAAGCTGGGGTCAGGTGGAGCCTTCACTCTCCTGATGGTAAAGGAGCTGCTCAACCACCATAGCACGTTTATTTATACACTCAGGAAGAGGAAGTCAATTTCAACCCCGCTGCCTAGCAAGTTGTTTGCCTGGTGGCCTGGGCCCCTGCCTTCCCGGAGTTAGGGCAATTTGTTTACATGGCTTATTTTGAGCTCTCCGTGTTTTCAGGGCTGGCCTTGCTTTAGCATCAAGCATGTGGTCCATCTCCAGCTTCAATAGCTCCCTACAAATATAAAGGCATAGATAAATTAAAAATAAGAGCATGGGAAGAGGCACATTATACAAATGCTAACAAAACAGTGATATCAGAACAAGAAGTAATTCCAATAATAAATTACAAAATCTTAACGACCAAACTTATTTTCACCCAAAACCATAACTGTCTAAATGCACATCCACTTAATTTGAAGGTCCAATATTTATGTAGAAGAAATCACAACTTTCCATATTCCTCTGTTAAAAATTGATAAAAATCAATCTAAATATTCATATCAAATCAGTAAGAATATTGTGAACAATACAACCAATATGACCTACTGACCTTTCCATAATGCAAAATAGTGTAGTACATAATTTTTTAACCACTCAAAGGAAATTTATCAACACAGTCCATGCCCTGGACCATGAAACAAGTCTCAATGAATCAAAATGTCTGAAACCATACAGAGCATCTTCTGTAACAGTGTGGAATTAAATTGAAACCATATAATAGAAACATCCAAACATGTCTGAACATATACAAATTAAAACCATTCTGAATAAAATAAGAAAATTCAAAAGATTTTGAAATTAACAATAGTGAATCATAAGCTGTCACAGGGTGTAAGAGAAAGTTAAACCAAATCTTGGAAGGCGATTTTTACATTTGTGTGCTTGTCCTGCCCTTGTTAGGAAAAGGGATCGATTTAAAAATCAAAGACATAGTTTCCACCTCGAGAAACCAGGAAGGGAATATTAAATGCTAATTAAATAAAAAATAACCATAAAAGATAAGAGCAGAAATGAGAGAAAAAAAATTGGAAAATAATATGTCTATCAGTAAGTCCAAAAGTTAATTACCAGAAAAGAACAAAAAACATTGATAAATATCTAACTCAACTCGTGAGACATGGAAAGTCCAAAAACAGATTCTTAAGATACAAAATTAAACTGTGAAGGAGATGCATCTAATAACTCTACATAGTTTTCTTTTGTAATGGGGTAAACACTAGTAATAATATTAAGTTTGAAATTATGTCAAAATAAAACATTTTAAAAACAGGTAAGTTCTACGATTTCCTTCTCCTTCAAGTGAGGAGAATGCAGATCCGAGATCTACGTACCTGACTAGGAAGCAGTGGGTTTGGGATTTAAAGTCAGGGCTTTGTTATTCCAAAGTTCATCACACTCATAACTATTCTGGTGTAGTGCCTCAAGGTATTTTTCCTTCCTTGATAATTTTTATTGTTGGTATAGCTTTGAAATGCATATAATTATGTTCATCTGGAGAACTGGTACATGTACATACCACGTTATAATTTTAAAGATAAAAAGGCATCATAAGTGAACTTCAGCTAATACAATTGACAAACTGAAGAATTAATAAATACTTTCAAAGACATGAACTATAAAAAAATTCATGGGGTAAAAATTTGAACAGTTTGTCAATTTAAAATCTTTAATTGTATACTAAAATATTTTATCAAGAATACTTGAGAAACAGCTGACTTTATTGTTGAATTCTATACAGTATTAATAGAAAAATAATACTAATTCTATGTACACTATCTTTAGAAAACAGAAGAAAGATTAATACTTTTAAATTCATTACATTAGGCTAGAAATTCTGATTCTGAGATTCAACCTACATAGTACAAGAAAGTAAGCAATGAATAATATTCTTTAGAAGATGAGGGAAAGAATTACTTGATAGTAAGAAACCGAATCCAGTAACTTATCAAAGAAAATAAATTATAACAACGCCTTCTTCCTCTGTAGATTACAAGGCTGAATTCACTTTTTAAAATTCTTGTTTAAAGTTAATCTATCAGAATAAAGAATAGAAACACATCTTAAAACATTTAAAATTATTATTTAAAATTAATCTAGCCAGAGAATAAAAGAAACAACCATATATTTCAATGGATGCTAAAAAGAACATTTAATCAAATTTAATAAAAATTTATCAACAAGTTAGGAAGAGAATGGCATTTCTTTACCCTGATAATGTGCATGTTTAACAATAGCAGTGAATGTTTTGAATGAAGGAAGATAGAATCCTTTCCCTGTACAGTTGGACACAAGATAACACACCCTGTCCCACTCCTCCTGCTTAACATCACACCTATTACACCTGTGTCCCTAACCTGAAGAACTCTGTAAATAAAAGAACAGCTTGGGAAGGAAAAGGTAACTCTGACTTTCCTCCAAGACTACATGTTCATATATAAAGAACATTCTAAGGAATTTTCAGGAAAAAAAAAAAAAACCCTACTGGAATTATGCAGATTCCAGCATACAAAATCAATAATGTAAACAAAAATCAATTGACTTTCTAAATATTGGCACTGAGCATTTGGAAAATAAATTCTTTGAAGTTCTATTCATAATACTGTCAAGAGCATGAGCTAGCTGGTGGTATGTTTAAGAGAAATTTATACACTGAAAACTATAGACTGTTATTGAAGGAAATTAATGAGAACTTAAGTGAAAAAGTAGAGCGTGTTCTTTGTAGGACTAAATATTAAGACTTTGGGTCTCCCTAAATTCATATAAAATTAACACAATTACAATCAAAACTCCAGAATATTGGTGCATTTGTTTTAGTGACTGACAAACTGATTTTAACATTTATTTAGAATTATATTGTTAACTGTTCTGCTTTATGTTTTCCTGATGTTTCCCTGAGTCTGAGCACTTCAAAGAGCTACTTCAGGGAAATACATCTACCTGCCCTCCAAGGTACAAACTCCCTGGTGGAGTTTGAATTGGTCTGCAAACCTCTGATTGAATTTGACCCCGTGCATAGATTCACAAGGACTCCAGACTGTTACACTTCATAATGGGAAATGCTGGAGGGATTTCAGGAATGTAAAAGTTGATTTAAAAATTCTGGTGCTGGGCACATGATCTGTTTGCCTAAGGAAGTGCCAGCATCTATTAAGGCCACTGAAGGCTGAGACGTAGCCACAGGGGTAATGTACTGCCCGCATCTCCAGGAAACTTTATTCTTCTGACATCACTGATGCTCTGACCTTGAGTGTTTCTTTCTGGCTTTCTCAAGATTACAGAATGTGTGTCTACCAGAGCAAGACTGGCTTCCATTATACAAATCTTCTGTACAATATTTCATCATTAGTAACTGTGGTTTCTTTCTACAACAGCAAAGGGTTTTAAAAGGCAGACTTCATTAACATTCCTCAACCCTGCTGAGTCCCCTACAGCTCTCAGCCATCATTCATGGTTCCAAAAAATTTGAAGGTCAAGGTTCTGCATCTGCATGTGTCAAAATCACTCCATGGCTTCAGTTCATATTTGGACCACATGGGTCTCTGCACTGCTTCTAACACAGAGAGCCGGCTCTTTGCTTAGACCTGCCATGTTGGTAGAGCAATGAATGGTGGGATTTATCCCCTGAAGAACTAAACAAAGTACCTGGATGTGATTTGCACTATGATGTAAGTATTCAATTTGTGCCTTATGTTAGTTCTTGGTGAAATGTGTTAAGTGAATTTCTTAGGGAAATTAATGTCAATATATAAATTAAAGGTTAAAGTTCAAAATGGCCTCCACTATTGATGATCTTCTTTAAATTTAGGAATAATTTGGATTCACAGAAAAATCATGGAGCTAGTATACAGTTCCTGTATATCATAAACCAATGTCTTTTAATTTTTTAGTGGGACTGATACTCTACTCACGTAGAGGCATCTCTTACAGTAGAATGGTACATTTGTTGTGATCAGTGAGACTTATTAACTAAAGTTTATGTTTCATTAAAATTTGTTTAGCATTTACCTAATGTTCTTTTTCTATACCAGTGCCCTATCTAGAAGACTGCTTTGCATTTAGTTGTCATCTCTTTAGGCTTCTGTCAACTGTGACCATTTCTCAGATGGTTTTTTGTTTGTTTTGTTTCGTTTTGATGGCTTTGACAGTTCTGAGGGATACCAGCTAGGTATTTTACAGAAATTACTGCCCTTGGAAATTTTCTGAAGTGTTTCCATGATTAAACCTGGTTATAGATTTGAGGTACAAAGATTACAAAGAAAACATGTTGTTTTCATCACATTAGCTCAATAGTCCATGTTACTCCCTGATTTATGGTGGCTGGTGTTACCCTTCATCACTCAGGGAGTATTTGTCAGGTCTCTTCTGTATGAAGTCACTTCATGTGGTCGTGTTTGGAAGAAGCCTTTACATACTGCAGTCTTCGCAAAGCTGTAGCTGTGTAGCCTACATATCAGGAGTGAGGAGCTATGCTGTGTCTCTTCAAGGGACGATTACCTATATTTTATGTGGAATTCTGGATAGATTTGACTCTTCTTTCTCATTATTTATTTGTTCAGGCATTTAGTCATGACAGTATGGACTCATTTATTTTGTGCTCTGGGTTATAATACTATATTATGAATTTTGTTTTGGAAACAACTCTTGCTTTAGCCTTTGAGAGCTCTTTCAATTTTCTCCTGTGTCCCCTAAACATATCTGCAGGTCTTTTTATTTATTTTTGAACACTTTCACATACTTCCAGATGCTCTCCTGACCCAGCCCTAGAATCATCCATTTCTCCATGGATCTCTGTTTTGTTTCTCCTTTGAGAATAGTATGAAAAAATAAGACCTGGGCTCAGAGAACAAGCCAAAGCTTTTGTAATATCATTCTTCTCCATATGATTGAAAGAACAGAGGCATTCTTGTTTTATCTGCATATTTACAGGACTATTGAAAAGTATTTCGAATATAATATTTGAAGGTAATTGTCAGACCAAGACAATCATTATTGTTATTGAATAATAAATGTATCCAGTATCAGCTAATTGCAATCATATTTTTATTATTGTATGAGAAATGCCAACAATGCACGAGAAGTTTAAATATATATATAGGTTATAAAAAAGCTTGCCTTGATCAACACACTCTAACCATGTTTCTCAAATTCACCCACAGCTGGACTGAAATTCAGTTTCTCATTCGGTTGGGCTGGGAAAAGTCCTGAGATTCTGTAGTTTTTATAAGGTTTCTAGTGATATCACATGTTTGGTATCAGGAACTCAGAATGTGCATTTGGAAGATATTATTCTTTAAAGGGCCAGATAATAAATATTTCAGGATTTGTGGGCCATAAGGTCTCCATGGCAACTATTTCACTCTGATGTTGTAGTGTTATCAACAATGCATGAAGATTGAGCTTGGCAGCATTCCATAAAGTTTTATTTACGGACACTAACACTTGCATTTCACATGATTTCTGTGTATCATAGATTATTAAAGTTAGGCAATATATAGCAGGAGGCATATAGGGAACACACAATGGGCCAGAGTTTTCTGACCCTTTGGAGTGGTGACTCCAAAACCTGATTGTAGGAAAATTCAGAGCACAGCTGGGCAGGAGTCCGTCCTTTCCAATCACCACGGATGATTCTGATTCACAGCGTGGTTTAGAGCCCCTGCGGCGGAGGACCCTCACGAACTGTTCACTGATCTGCCATTCTAGCCGCTCTCATACCTCTAGAAAAGGAAGGTCAACCCAGCAATTATTGAAGCTCTAATTCAATAACTATGGATCTTTCTAATAATTGTTAGCATTTGAATATCTACTACTGTTTCTAAATCTGCTTCCTAGTAACTAGTAATCGCTGCTGCTGCTTCTTCTCAAAGCTACACGCATAAATTCAATCCTACTTTTTCCTAGTATTAATTCTGAAGAATCCAGAGAATGGTGTCAACCTACTGCTTTGAAATCTCCTGTGTCCTTTCTTGTAGACTGTGCATTTTCATATCCTTTATAGGATCTGATGCATGGTGTATCAGTCTTCTTATCCCTCAGTCCATGCTCCTCTGGATGTCCATTCTATTTCACTCTTCCTTGTCACTTATGGTCCCCAGAATCAGTATATTATGACTGCAAAATCCCAGGGGAATATTGGGCCTGTTAGCTGAGTGACTGTATTTCTGATAATGCCAATTAAAATATCATTAGTTCAGCCCAATGTGGTAGCACACATCTGTGATCTCTGATCTCTGGTAAGTAGAGGCAGGAGAATGTGAATGTCCAAACCTGGACAATGCAGTGACTTTGCAGGAACTTGTCTCAAAATGTAAACTGAAGAAGGGTTGGGAATGTAGCTCAGGGTGAAGAAGCTGGGTTCAGTCCTCAGTCTGCCTCATCCAATCGGCAATTCTTTCTCTTGGCTGTCAGTTTGCATCACTGATTTTATATTGCACCTCTTACCATTTTGGCCAATGGAACCAGAGTAAATAAATGTGAGACAAGCTATGCTAATTCCAGCCCAGGTCAGCAGAACAGCACAGCTGAATTTAGTCCACAACACTGACTCACGGAGCTATGAGCAAATAAATGCCTATAGATTTAAACTACAGAGTTTTGAGGGTGATCATTGAAGAAATTTTCATCAAATAAAGAACTCTGAGACAAACTCGAATGTTAACACTATCCACGCCTCTGTGTAGCCAGCCCTGAAATACTCTAACTACTTTACTTCACAATTTGCAAGGAAACATTGCACTGAGATACAAGCAGAATTACATTGTAATTTTAACATATTTCTGCCTCCTGATTAGTCTGAAAGATTATACTTGATTTTCTAATGTCCCAGCATTATTTTTGTTCAGAATATTTACAGTATCTGTAAACATATTATCTTAAGGAAAGTTAAAACTTTTCTAAGAAAGTTAGTTAAAATGTGTCATATAAAAAGCTAGTTTAATACACTGTGGAAAGTCTCTCTCTCTCTCTCTCTCTCTCTCTCTCTCTCTCTCTCTCTCTCTCTCATTTTAAATCTGTACATTTGTTTTCCTCCTGAGGCTCCTAACTATAGTCTGACATAGAAGTGCTGAAATCTAGAATACAAGGGTTGGGAAAAGAATAGAGCAGGCATTTCCTGCATAATTAGTATCAGGAAATACCAGAAATCTCATCCAAAATATTCTTTTCCCTAAAGATTTTATTTTTTCACTTATTTTTGCTTTTTTTAAGAACAACATATTATCTGATGCAATTTTTAAAACTTTTGTTATATTTAGTACTGCTGCTACATTGAAAAGAAAATAAAATAACTTTAACATAATCAGAGGCAGCAAATCAATGAAAATATAAGATAATGTAATGGGAAGACTACTCAGTGAGAAATCAGGAAATCTTAGTATCATTGTCTTGTGTGTCAGCTCCAATGTGAGGCAATTTATCTTTCAAGAGTTTTGCCTCTTATAAAATTCACATAATAATAACAGCTACTTTACTATATGATCATAATGATAGATAAGTGTATCAATAAATAATATTTATTGTAGATAAATGTATCAATAAATAATATTTGCTTAACTAGCAATAATAGAATAAGCATTTATCTGAAAGCAGGCACTAAGCCAAAGGTTTGGCCTCAATGTCACATTAGATCATGGCATTTGGAACTTCGGATCCCTATGTTTAGTTCATCACATGTAGGTTCTGTTTCTGCTCCAAGACGGCTGTTGAGAATTCAGTCACAATAGCAAATAGAACAGGGCGTACCTATTTTCTGTCCATTTAACAATAATTCCAAATTCCTCAGGTGGAAATATACAGTGTGAAAAAAGCTAGAAAATGTAATCTTTCTTCTGGGCATGTGTACACTCAATTAAAAATTGAAAATTTGAGAATGGATATGAGAGAAATAAAATATGATACTATAGATGTTTATTAGTTATTCAATGTTTTTATGTGAGTATCTATTTTAAACACATTTTTTGGTATAAGTAGGTAAGATGGAAACAAATGTCAGAAACGACACCACTGAAAAGCTATTCCCATTTGTAAGTTTTCCTAATGCTATAGAGATGTCTGATTAGAAAATGATCTGATAGTCTGAACTGTAACACAGCACAAAGGTCTTCTTCTCTTTTTTCCTTCTTTAGTTGCTAAAGATACCAAAACATGCATAAAGGTTAATTTATATTTTCATTTTAGAGCCCAAACAAAAATTGACATTTAAAAGAAATTCATGTTATCCACCTATAAGAGGGCAAACCAAGCTAAGCCTTTTCTCTTGAGGGATCAAGTAAATGTATTTGAAGCAGTTTTAAGGAAGTCTAGAGGAAATGAAATAGTGGTTAACTGCTGCTTTAATTAAAAACCATGCTTAAACATCTTGATTCACGTTTTCATGTGCACTCTGGTTTGCTGTGGATTACCTGTGTCCCCCAGGTTCACATGTTTGAAGCTTACTCTGCAGCAGGGTGTTGCAGGAGCGGCAGGACCCTCATGATGTGGTTCTTGTAGCAGGATCTGAAGCCACTGGGGACCTTGGAATCCCTCGGGAGCAGGAGAGTCCAGTCTCCATGGCTTTCTGCTTTCAAATATGATCTCTTGGTCCTCACATTTTTGCCATCATCTTGTCAGCCATGAGTGACACAGTCAGAGGGTTTAGGAGTATTATCAGAATTTGCACCAGGCTGTTTGGATTTTCAGCTTCCAAAACACTGAGCTAGATAAACCTCCTTTCTTTATAAAGTAAGTTCTCTCGGGTGTTTCAATATAACAAACCAATGTAATAATTTTCTTCCCATATCTTCATATTTTGCTCCCTGAAACCTTTCAGTCTCCTAATATCAGAATTTAATTTTCATGCCTACATTTATTTATTCTGCAATGCTGTATAGTGTTTTACAAACTATGCTTTTGGTGTGGCATTCTAGCATCAAGAGTTCATATATTTCAGAACTCTTTAAGATCACTGGGGCAAATTACCACAAAATTGCTGGCTTGAAGCAATAGAAATTTCTCCTCATGAAGTTTTGAACTTCTAAATCAGGGTATTGGTGGAGCTGGTTTCTTTTGGAGGTTCTGAGGCAGAATCCATGCTATGCCAAATTCCTACTTTTGGCGGTTTCTAGGGATTCTGAGATTTCCTTGTCGTGTGGCTCCAGCACTCTGATCTCTTCCTCTGTCTTCACTTTGACTTCTTTTCTGTGAGTGTCTGATTCTCCTGTGGCTTTATGCATTTGGGGATATCTGAATAACCCAGATTAACCTTATTACAATCATCTTAATTGTATTTCCCAATTATGTAACATTTAAAAAGTTTCAACAATGAGGCTCTGATGTCTTTATGTAGCCACTATTCAACCTATTATAATACTTAATATAAATGTTATGTAACTATTTTACAATATTAAAATAATAGTAACAGAGTTTAGCTGTTTGTACTGGATACGACAAGGATTATGTTTAGTAGAATGTTTGCTTCATGGACATCTGAATAAAGGTGTTTTTCACAGAATATATACAAATTATTTGTAGGAAAGTACCTTATACATGTATTGTCTAGCATCTAGTTCCCGGAGTGGAGAAATATCTGATTAGCAAGGCTAAAGTCTCACCTTCACCCTTCTTTAATCTATACTACCAACTTTTTAGCAAAGCACAGAGTATAATATCAGAAAGTGGTAAAGATTATATTGCTAAGGATTTTGTAGTCTTCATTAGGTGTTCACCAACACTGGTTTGAGCATGCAGGTTCTTTCTCGTAAACTCTAAATGTCTCCCCAGAAAACGCAAAAGCACCTTACTATCCTAGAGATGATTAGTATTCAGTCACCAGCATGTATCATCTACATGCACCAAACAGGTCTTTATGTAGATTGTCGACAAATGGTAAGCAATTCCTGGAGTTGAGGGTAACAAGGCTGATGTATTTCCTGAAATAATCATGTATTTAAACATAAACAAAGAAGTTCAGATTTAATTCAATCATACATTGGCTTGGACTTTGCCTATCAGCTGATGTGCATTGACTGAGATGATTCCTGATTCTGCACTGGTTGATAATTTAACTGCAAAACCCTTAGGGAACACCAGGGAATAGTCTTCATACCCACATTATATTTAATTGTGTTTTTATAAGTACTTACTAGTTTTCTTGTTGTTTCTAGATGTTTCCAGATGTTTCTATTTCTTTTCAAAGATGATGATGAAATGTAGTTTTTATACAGGAATTATTCTGCAGCAAAGATTTTAATTCACTAAACAGGGAAAAAAAAGCAAAGAGTTAAATGAGAGAGATATAGTAATTTAGAGAAAATATAGCCCAGGATGAACTAGTCTCTTCATTATAAACTGGGGAGAAAGGGCATACTCTAGAAATAAAGTGGAAGGATGGGACATGACATTAAAGAACACCTGTGATATGGGTGGAAAGAAACTACATGGTCAGAGGGTAAGTTAATGTCTGTGGTTTTGTTCATTTATCCACGTCATGGGGAACACTTGTGTGTGTCTATCCTGCCAACAGTTTGGATTAGAACAAGCTGCTGTGTTTGGAACACACAACCTGATGGCGGTGCACAGCTCTCTCTTCCCTTCCAAGCAGTGTCATGGAAATAACTCACTTTGACAAGAATAGCAGTTAATATTATTACCACTCAGGAATTAAATCCAGCAATATCTGCCATTTCAGTGATGATTTGCTAGAAATAAATTTCCTTAAAGTTAAAAAAGGGGGTCATGATCGGTAAATTTAAATGGATAGAATGTTGCCGATTTTTACCATTAGAGAATGATTTTTCTGGAATTCAGATTTAAAGTGAAATCAGTGTTATTAGTCATAAAATGTTTGGGTCACACTTGGCTAGGGGACCAAAGTCTCACAGATGCATTCCTGAGAGGAGACTATAGGGCACAGTGACAAAAGATCCCCTCTTGTTCCTTATGTAGTTTCACACATTCTTGTTTCTCAAGATGCAATAGGAAATTCCATTTTCTGGTTTGTTTTCGTGTCAGTTGAAGGTGTGGTGAACTAATTCTGCTACTTGTCTAAGGGCCTCCTTTTAGGAGCTTTATTTTAAAATTCAAATTCCCATATCAAGTAACTTACCAGACTGGCCTGATCACTAATAACTTCTTTATTTATGAAGAATAGATAGATGTGATCTATGAGGAGAAATACCTTGCTCTCCATGTTATCCTTTGGTAATCAGCATGCCATTCCCTGGGATAAATATCTCGCCAAGCAGCAGATTGTTTGTAAAGCACTTACAGCACTAAGAGAAGATCCTCCAGTTCTGGGATTTATCCAATTCTGTCACTTATTAGCTGTGATCACAGGTAAATGGTTTTCTTCTTTACATTGTACTTCAAGTGAGGATAATTACTAGTAAGTCTTAATTATAAAGTAGCTGAGATTATATGTATGCATATGTGTGTGTTTGTACATGTTTGCATATGGGGAAAAGTATCTTGAAAAATACCAAGAATTATAAAAGAAAAAAACTTGATGCTATTGTGTATGTGTGTAATATACATATATATTTTTATATATTGAGACACACATATATGGGAACAGTGCTGCTTATATTTCTCTTTCCCAGTTTCTGATTCATGCATATAAAGCCATAACTTCACTTAAGTGATTCCATCTGGAACAAAAAATAAAGTTAGGAAGTAATATTCCTTCTCAATCTTCCAGACCACATCTCCCTGGAGCTTAGGCTCTGGTATGCCTGGGATAGTTTACAACATTCTCTGCTTTAAAAGATCCTTCCTGTAACAATACACATTCCCCTGGAAAAAGAATAGAGAGCTAGTGTTCAGTATGCTCAGAAAAGCACCCGGTGTGGTTCCGGGTTACTGGAGTGACCCTACGAGCCCTGCTTAGCTGCAACGCTAACAGGAAACACGTATGAAGAAGATACAACCCATGGAGCCATCACAGCTTTCCGGGAACTGTGAATTCACTTCTCCAGGATTAGACATGGAAAAATAGCAGAAAATATGTGCTTTAGGTGACAGAAATTTTACCAGTGTTGAGTGCAAAGTAAATTTGCAGCCCAAGGACCTTCTTTCTTTGGTGATTGTCTCAAGTGTGAGCAATCTGAGAAGTACTAGTGTCCATTCTGAAGGGAATCTTCTGTAGTGCAGTTGTACACGTGGTACTTTAAAATGTTTTTAAATGACTGTGGCTTTTATCAGTTATCCAGACTTCCAGGCCACAGGAGTGCTGTTTGTAGATGATGTAAACAGTAAATAATCCACACACATACAGGACTATAGCGATTGTGTACTAACAAGGGAAGAAAATAGACAAAGGGAAGGGATGAAGGAAAGGAAAAAAAAATACAGTGTCTCCATCAAGAGGCCCGGGATGGTCTCCATGTGGAATTTATGTCACTGCCCACCTGAGACTGGTGTTGACAGGATCTCACACAGATCTATAAAAATGGTTGTAGGTCAAGGATACAGTTCTGGTAGAATTTACCCACCCAGAATGTCTTCATTGTCTCTACAGCTTGGTAAGTTAATGTTGAATAAAGCTAAATTTCTTACACGGCATTGACTTCAGCTCTTAACTCATACCAGGAATGACTTAGCTTTGAAACTGAAAATGTACATCTCTTGTGACTCAAGCCACAAAAAACCAAGAGCTAAGCATCAAGAGAGTCCAGTTAACCATGGTAAATATTTGAAAATGTTATAGGACAAGGGCTAGCAAATATTTATTTTTGTAGAGTCAGATAGCAAGTATTTTGGACGTTGTTAGCCAAATACCAACCTTGTTGCATATGCTTCTTCTTTATTTGTCTGTCTTATATTTTATGAACTAAAACTAACTTTCACTCATAGAAGTTACAAAAGCAAGCCATGAGTTCAATGCCCGATTGATCATTGCTTGCCGATTTCTCCTGTAAGGGAATATGTGAGCTGCTCTAGAGAAAGATACCATTGCTACCTTTGGCTCTTACACTGCAGCAATCTTTAGAGAGCTAACCTGGGAGCTCAAGGCCTTTGTTCAAAGACAGTGCGGGAGACCTACGGAAAATTGTCCTTCCCAATTTCTTCTCAATTTTACACTTTTTTGGGTTCTGGAGAATTTTCTCAATATGTGACTTCCTCAGCAACTCTGGTTAATCTGGCTTGCAGAAGTTGGGACCAAACTGACTCTGTTGTTTTGTGTAGCATTTAATTTAAGCTCTTGCTAAAATGAAAACAAGTGACAGAAGAAGTAGTCTCTAAAATATTTCATTCCAATGATTCTATATTACAAATATAGTTGATAATACCAAAGGAAAAAAAAATCTAACATGCTTTATGCATTTTTAAAAAATTCACTATTGAAGATCTACTTTTGAGAGTTAACTAATGCACTAAATATTTGATGTTTTTAGGGAAAATAACACCCAAAGCATTTACAGTATCTGCATGTGGGGAGTGTCCTTTTAGTTATAATTGTAGTCCTGGAGTAGAGACCCTTAATTATAATGTTAGCTATGCACAAAGGTGATAATGCCCAGGCTTAACTGTTGAATAAAAATTACAGACGTCCTAACACAACGGTTAGTGGTGGCCCTTGGCTTTTGTCATTATGACCTTTCCATATGAACATTTGTTAGATTTTCCTTGTTTGAGAAGGTAGTAATCCTTGGTCCCTGTAGGTGACTGATGCCTCTCTGTATCCCAACCAAAAAGCCTTTTGTGGTCCCTCCTCTTTCAATGCTGTCAGTGTCAGGAAATTCTTAACCATGCCTGTCCTGCTCTTGAATTCTGAAGGAATAAAGATTGACTGTTATCTAAGTCTAAGTCATACCATATACATTGGAACTCCACGAATTAGATCATTTCAAAACTCCCTGCCACAGAAACCCTTGGTCACTGATATTCTCCTGCTTCATTGCAATGCTAACTGTTATAGTCAGGGGTTGTAAAGAGAGCAATTAGAATCAGGGCATGGAATTTATAATGTTACTTATGATGGTCACCTAGAGTTAACACAAGAGACTACAAAAAATCTGTGTACAACACCAGACTCAGAATATTCAACCAAGGGCCTGAATCCTACAGCAATGTCCTGAATGAGTCCAGATGAAGACTCAGAGCTCATGACAATGCTCCCATGAGTCCAACTGGAGGTCTAGAGCCTACAAGAAGGACTCATGTTAGTCTCTTACTGATCTGTGCGAAGAAGGCCCAGAGGTCAGCGATGGAAGCTAGAAAGTCATGCCAGTGGGGTGAAGGAGCTGTGCTGGGAGGTTGAGAATTCTATGCTGGAACTGAGAAGTCACACTCAAAACAAAGACCAGGGCTGTCCTGAAAGGCACCAGAGCCACAGAGGCCCTGAGCTCCGATGATAAGCACAGTCAAATACACTGCAGGAAGCCAGTGTGACGAGTTCATCCTGGAGATTAAATGGCACACGTCTTCCTGTCCAGAGCCAGGAAGCAATGCTCAATGTAAGGACCAGAGCTCCTCTAGGAGAACCAACGGCTCAAACAGCAACATGTAGGAGAACTCACGATGCCTCCACATCTCAAAGCATTAATGCTTCAATGCCTCTCTTCCTTCTCCACATTTCTATTTGTGCTGGCAAGTTTCCTCAGGTGAAACATCTTTGCTCAGCACCATAATGATTTAATTCCACTGGCATTAAGTTGACCACCAGTTTTTAGTCCATAACCCTAACCCATGGGAAACTGGGATTTTCCAACTTCTTAGAAGCTGTCCATGACTGAAGTGTGGGATACTTCAGTGTCTCCTCCAAGGGACTGGGCAAGTGACAGGGCACAAGCATTTTCTCAGAGACAGATTCCAACACCTCACTTGGTCATTTACTCTCTAGCCTTCTCCACTTTCCTTCTCTAAATAGGAAATATTCACTAAACAGATGTAAGAAACCTCACCAAGTTATCCGTCTGCTATCTATCTATCTATATATCTATCTATCATCTATCTATCATATATCTATCTAAGATCTATCTGTCTTGCCCAATGCTTTTGAAACACTATCCATCAAACTCATGGGTGCATATAGGAGGTGAAGACACATCTTGTGAATGCTTTGGCCTTAGTAAATGCTGCAAGTATGCACTAATGGAAAGTTAGGGTATAAAAGGCTACAGTCAGCCCTTAGAGCACTTAGGTCATCCGTATTTAGGATTGTTCACACCGAGTCACATAGGTATGTTGACTTTATTTCCTTTTTCTCCCCAGATGTACTCCTTTCCCATGAAAGTTTAGTATCACAGATATCAACAGGAGAATGACACGGCATTATATCATTTAAGTATTTTTGACACTAGAAATAATGTCACTTCATTAAGGATGGGGGTGCTGTTTTGCTGGAAATGATGGTGAATTACACAGAGAGATGAAAGCCCTGATCTCAGAGCACTGCCAGGTTAGTAGATAAACACAAATGGATTGTTACATCATGCAATGGGTACCACAGTAGGGGTAACAACATCAACAAAGAACAAGCAACTCCCACAACCTGAGAAAGGCATCTCCCATTCATACATCCAGGGAAAGGGCTTTCTCTCAGCTGCACTAAGTCTGGGGCAGGACACTGCAAGGAAAGAAGAAGCTCCAATCTGTTTGAGCCTGTTGGGTTTTGAATAGTTTCAAAATAAAAATGGCAGCCCTGGAAATGTAACTGTGTAGTTCAGTGTGTGCTTGATCGTGCAATGCTGTGTGTTTAATTCCGAGCATCCGCCCACCCTTCCAAATGCTGCTACTAACAATAAAATAACTACATTCATTTTGAGATTCCTCCATTGAGTTTGGAAGGCATAGCACCTTCATCTTTAATGCCTCAAATATGCCAGGACTTGGCTCCAGAGCTCAGCAAGTGGAAGGGCTGCTGGGGGGAAATAAGTGTCCACCCGCTGAGAGATGATCAAAGGTCCTGGTTTTGGATTTTTTTGTTTTTTAACCAGATGTGGGACTCTCAGTTCAAATGTTGGCCTGGGGTTACTTTAAAAGCGATAATGCTTAGGAGATTTCTGCCAGAGGGCAAGACATCTGTGTAGAGAGGAGGGTAGGTAGACAGTGGAGGAGAAAGGCAAGGAGGGCCCTTCCTGGACAGAGGGGCTGTATTTACGCAGGGCCGCTGGGGAGTCAGCAAGACACAAGTGACTGTCAGAGGCTCAAACAGCTGTGCTCGTCAGAGGAAATCAGTGCCAGGTGACACCAGCCCTAGCCAAAAGAAGTTCATCCTGCCTTTTTTTCCCTTCCCTTGCTTTCCTCCTACAATTCAGTGAGTAGGGGAGGAGGGAAAAGCCTAAAACAGAAATAAAAGGAGTCAATCACACATCCCTTACCCTCTGCAGGAATCCAGTCTTCTGTCTCAGGCCCAAACAGGAGGAAGAAAGAAAATTTTGGAGATTAAAACCAAGACACAGAAAAACAAACCTGCTTTTTTCCCATCAGTCTGTAACATATTAATTATTGTCATCGCTTTGTTTTCATGGTATAATTAGCTAGAGTGATTTTTATTATCTCATATAATAATAATTTTTATTATTAAAAGCAGCAAACTCTAAAAGTCTCCAAAGATGATTTTACCAGGCTTAGGGCAACTGGGGACTCTGAACAGGCTGTGAGTTCAACGTGCAGTCACCCAGGGCCACTTCCTTGGCAGAAGCAAACCTACCCCAGGCTCTGTTCCTTGGAAGCAAGATGGACTCTGCTGAGGAAACTGGGGCCAATGGAGGCTGCCCCTGGCTTCTGGCTGAGATAGAGCAGAAGCTAAGGAGAGACTGAGTCCACAGAGCAAGGGTTGGAGTGAGAACAAGTGAGTCCCAGGAGAAAGCATGCAGCCTTCACCCACAGGGGCAGTGGAATGTGCCAGCCAGGGAGCTGCTGGTCTCTGATAGGGAACAGACTCTGAGAATGGAGCCATCATAGTCCAGGTGATGCTGCCTCCACCAGCTAGTTCTCCCCCCTCCCAGGGCCACAAGACCCCACCTCATACGTACCTCAGATCCTATCAGGAGAGTGTGAAATAGAGAGACTGATCCACAACCCTTACCTACAAGGATTGTTTAGTGAAATGCATCATGGGACTTTACAAGCAGATTATAATTTGTTATTTCATGCCCTTTATCTAGACAGTGCCAATGCCTGAGAAAACCAGTAGAGTTATAGGCAAAATAAATAACCACTTTTTTTACCTTTGCTTGGGAAGGCAATAGGGTGCATCTGTGATGATTCTCTCCACATGGAGCTTAAAAAGCAGTTAAAATGGGAAACACATGGATGCGATTCCTGTTTATTAGCTATCCGTTTTTAACAGGGTTGACAATATTTTGCCTCTGCTGATGACTAGAAGCAGAAACAGACCAGACTTCAAATCTTATTTTGAACGTGTTCCTTTCCATGTGATGATGCTGCTCTTCACATGGCCAGTCTGCAGTGCTGCTCAGTGCGTGTTGAATGGAAAATCAGGAATCTTCTAGTCCAACAATATGTGTAAAACACACTCCAGTCCTCCTCAGATTCCCTTGCCCTCTCTGAACTCTGCTTCACAGGGTATTACTCTGCACATTGTAACCATAGTGTCTACTTCTACTCTATCTAAAACTTTTATTTCACCCATTTTTGTCTCCACACATTTGCACTCTTGCGCTTTCCATTAAACTTCCAAATGGGGGACATCGCTCCCATATAATCCTGAGAAGGTCTTATGCATTCACTGGACCTCTGCATTAATATTTGGTAAGTTCCATTTTCTTAATTGTCATTCGCTGTTTTCTTTATGTGCTACTCTTTTCCTAAAAACAGTCCTTTTATACTAGAGAGACTGATGAATAACTCTAATCCCAACACTCTAGAAGACTGATGCAGGAGAATCTCTAGTATGAAACCAACATGAAATTGGTCTCCCAGGGGGACCCTGTCTCAAAAAGTACCCCTTCACATAATATGTCCCAAGGTCCTTGAGATGTGATACTCCCTCCCTTTCTGATATTGCTGACATCTACCATAGCAACCACTGCTGCATCTGCCTAAGAGAACTCTGATGGCTCCAACTCACTGCTCTGTTGTGGTGACTAGATTTCAGTAGCTCCCATGATTTCTCTTTGGTCTCCCAAAAAAGCCTCCTGAAAGAAGATTGTAATCTCTCCCTCATAGTTTTGAACATGCATAACTTTTGGATAATGGGTACCTATGAAAATGATCTACCCAGAAATTATCTTTCTTTTCCCTGCTCCTAAAAAAGTAAATAAACCAATTCTTTCATAATTTTGTTATAAGACACAAATAGAAAAGTTTAACGTATATAATTTTGTGACTCACATTTACCTGGTGCCAATGAAACAGGAAAACAAGACTCTTTAAACTTTTACTCAAAGTATAAAATGTTTATTTTCACATCGAGATAGAAGATACAGATTATTAGAGAAGTCTAAATGGAAGACAAGAATATTTGGAGATGCTTCTGTCTGAGAGGTTACAAGTATGTCAGGAAGTTGTGGCCTGACCAGTTCACTTGTACTGAGTATTTCTGGTCTTTTTCTATGAATTACAAAGGTTGAAACAGATCACTTTGACAATGTTTTTAATTGGTCCAGAGCAAATTTTATTAGTGATCAGCTAGCATAGGGATTGGTTTACTAATGAAGGCCTTGCAGGCCAGCCCACTTGATTTTGCCAGCACAGCTATGGAAACACAATTCCACTCTTTAGTGTCCATAGTATTTATGGCTGTTCTTGCTGCGAAAGCAATGATGAATAGTTATCACTACCATAGTGAGTCTCTTGAAACTTCAAGTGTTCACTGTCTGTCTCTTAGAGAAAATGTTTGCTGGCTATGCAGTGTCTTATCACATTTGAAATGGAATTACGGAAGGCACTTAAGACACTACTCTTGCAAATTTCTAAGCCAGCAGCCACCTAGTTATTTTAATGGTGCCAAGAAATTTTTAAATTTAAGTGCAATACACAATAGAAAATTATTCACATAATAGAAATCTCAAAAACACACAACTATTTAATCAGATTCTGGGTTACAACAAAAATTAGACCATTGACAATACTCTGGAAGTCTATATGTCTACATTGACTCCTCTCCCTAAGGGAACCTACTCTCTTGATTGCTAGCAGGATATTACTATTTTCTAAAGATGAAACTATATAGTATATGCTTTTTCAGCATGTAACCTTTTTTTTACTCAAGGAGCTTGTGTAATGTAATATATTGTGTCAACCTGCAAAGTATAGAAACTTAGGTGAGTGATTCAGCAGCTCTAGGTTTGCAGAGGACAAGCCCCTACCTAATTTGAAGATATTGTTCATTGTACCCATTTGAAAAGGTCAGAAGTTTAAATGATTCAGCCTGTGAGGTAAGGTTGGGTCAGGGTCCCTAGTTTGTAACATCCTCAGCCTCAGCCTGGTCAAGACCAGGCCAGGCAGATGATGTGAGTGCTACACGCACCCCTGGGGAGCAGCCTGCACACAATAAAAGGCACATGACAGGGCTGATTGCTGGCTCTTCTGAGGAACTCCAGTCTGTGCCTTCACGTTGGAGAAGTCTCCAGGCTTCTGGCACAGACTGATCTGTCCGGGACTCTTCAGTCTTCATCGTAGACTCTTCAGTTCCCTTGTAAACGCATCGGTCTCCTGAGACGGACTTGCACGGGGCACTGCAGTGAGCTCCAGCCCTTGGGCTGGACCTTCCAGCCTCCAGCTTGCAGACGCCCTCTGCACTTCCCTCAGCCTGACTCTGTGGCTGACCATTTGTGAGCCAATCTTATAATTTCTTATGCATTTGCATGTCTTGTGTTGTATCTGTTTCTCTAGTAAACACTGATAGATACATGTAGCGTGTTGATACACCTTTTCTTTTCTTCCCTTTACTTTTTCTCTTTCTTTACTTTTTTGTTGCTAACCTTCATGTTTTTTCTTTTCTTTTTTTTTTTTTGTCATGCTTTATTACACTGGTTAGGTAATTTGAATAGAAATGATAATAGACATTTTTATCCTGAATCCAGACTCAGAAGCGATTGTTTTTGACATTTTTACCACTGAGTTCCATTGACTATGGTTCATCTTTTCTTCTTTTCCTTCTCTGTTACTCTAATCACATTTTATTTAACATCTCTAGTATTCATTGCACTGTTTATTCACCAATCCAACTGACATTTAAGTGATTCTGATGCTTCAGGAGTTACAGAATTCTAGTGAGATGCAAGGTCTTACCTTTAACTATGGTATCTGCATATTTATGAAATTAACATTGTAAAACTGGGATGTCTTTTTTTAGGACCCTAAATTATTTTTTCAAAATAAATAGTAAAGCAGATGCAGGAAAGGAAAACCAGGTTGTAGGTAGCATCAAATTAAAATCCCCACATTTTGTGCATGGATGACTATGGAAGTCAGTCTACTGTAGAAAAGTCATCATACATCTATGCTTCTTCCTTAAGGTACTATTTAGTGGTTTGTAAGTACATTTGTGCCATTCAAGCATTATCTAATAAAAACAGAAACTTCTGGGCTCATTACTCAAATCACATGTTGTAAGTTCTCTTTCAGGTTTTCATACAAGAAATAAGAATATACTGAGTTCATAAGCCTCATTGTAGCTGTCTCTCTGGATGACCCCCAGTGAATCTCACTTCCTGATAATCACGATTCTCTCTCACAGTGAAAGCGGTTGAAATGAAGAGGGTGGACTTGTGACTCTGGAGCCAGTTAGAGAATATGTGTACCTCCTACCTTGCTCTGTCTTACATCACTTGCTCTAAGCAAAGCAGGCCACTATTGCATGGGGCCACTTAGGTAGCCCCATAGGAAAGTCCTTGGGTAAAGAACTGAGGCCCCCTGCCAACACCCAAGATGGCACTGCCAGCCAGGTCAGTGGGCCACACTGGAAGGAAATCCTAAGTCCCCAACAAGTGATCAGATGAGATGGCTCTGGTTCACATCTTGATTGCCATGTGGTGAGAAATAACATTAGTTCATTTTCTGTTTTCACAACTGAGTACCAAAGTCTGAGTAATTTACAAAGGCTAGAGGTTTATTTTGTTTATTTATCTTTTGGTTCTGAGATATAGGAAGACCAAAAGGATGGTGCTGACACCTAGAGAAAGCCGTCCTTGGTCCTGACTTCCGGGAGAACATGGCGGACAGATAACAGCAGCTACGGAGGCTCTCTGAAAGACTCGGCTCATAATTCAGGAATGGTGTGGAGTAAGGAGTCATAAGCCCGTGGAGATATGCTCTGCTGACCCAGGAATGAATTGGGCTGAGAAAAACCAACTTGGAATGCAGTCCTGGTGCTAGAACAGGAACAGAAAAGCCTCAGTGTGGAGGCTGGAGCCTGCGCCATTGGAAGCCTGGATTTGTGTTTCCCGCCACACGGTGGCTGTGTCTACATTGGCTCAGCAGGGAGAGAGATGCGCGGAAGCTCTGAGAACGGGAATCAGTGAACGGAGTTGAGAGCGGGACGGGCGTGGAGCCGTGCACTGACTTGTGGTGAGGTGAGTGAGACAAACTGACACTCTACCACAGTTTGACTCCAGAGGAGGACATTCTGGGACTGGGCAGTCTTGCGGGAGCAGGGCGCTGTGGCGGCTTCAGCCACGTATCCCCCTCTCAAGCCGGATTGGTGAGAAGTGCCTAGCCTACGTGACGCTGCTGGCGGACCCAGTAGGCTAGCCCAACCCAGATCCCAGAGCCTGAGAGTGGCCTGGAGGGGCGGGCCCCGTGTAGGCTGCCTGATCTGCAACTTCCTGGTGTGCTGCGGTGGGCGGGAACACCTAGCCAGTGCAATTCGATCAGGCTGTGGCTGACAGGGAGGGAAGCTGGGCCTCCTATATAAGCTTGTATACATAAGGAACAAAGAATATGGGAAGAGGCAGCAACAAGAAAGGCCCTTCGGCCCCCAATCCTGAGAAACAGGTAATAGCGGACACCGCACCAATAGACATGAAGCGCCATCTAGAGAGCCTCATAGATTAGTTCAGGAATGAAGTTATCAATGACCTGAAACTAGAAGTAAGCAGAATAGTGAGAGAAATGCTAAGCACCACCCAAGAAAAAACAGATGGTGGAATGGAAGAACAGAAAAAGAGGGGAGAATTGTTTGATGGAGAAAATAGAGAAAGCATAGAATACGTGAAGCAGGTTCAAAGGGACTACCAGGAAACTAAAAAGTCTATCGAAAACTGGCATAACAGCTTGAAAGAAACTAAGGACAGACTATCTGAACTGGAGGGCAGATTTGTAATATGGGAGAATGAAATGAAAAACTTCTTAAAAGTAACAAAGAAACAAACAGCAATAATACAAAGACAAGAAGATGATAAGAGGATCCATAACTTAAGAATTAAGAATATAAAAGAAGAAGTAGGGACACAAACAAATGAACTACAAAAGCTACTCACAGAAATAATCCAGGAGAATTTTCCTAATTTAGCAAAAGGTAAAGATACTCAGATGTATGAGGCATACAGGACCCCAGCTACCTACAACCCAAACAGAGCAACACCCAGGCATATAATAATAAAAATTCCAGAAATTCAATACAAGAACAGAATATTAAAAGCTGTCAGAGACAAGAAACAGACCACTTACAAGGGAGCACCCATCAGAATTACAGCAGATTTCTCTGCACAAACCATCAAATCACGAAGAGCATAGGGGGAAATAATTCAAGCTTTGAAAGATAATAATCTCCAGCCAAGATTGAGATATCCTGCACAACTGTCCCGGGAAATTGATGGAAAACAAGGTGCTTCCAGGATAAAGAGGAACTGGGGGAATTTGCAACCACCAATTCAACTCTACAGAGAGTATTGCAGGATATTCTAAAAAAAGAAAAATACAAAGAACCCAGAAACAGTGACGGGGAGGCCACAACGAATGGAGCAGAGAACAAAATGAAGAAGACAAACTGACAGCTACTGACAGAAAAAGAGCTCAACAGAAATGAGGCAGAGAAGATTGGATGATAGGAACAGCTATTTTGGAGAAATTGACGTCTTAATAGGTAATACTGATTTAGTATCATCTTGTTTTGAAGTCTCATCAA
The DNA here is from genome assembly GCF_034190915.1 of Cavia porcellus. Taxonomy (NCBI): domain Eukaryota; kingdom Metazoa; phylum Chordata; class Mammalia; order Rodentia; family Caviidae; genus Cavia; species Cavia porcellus. The sequence continues at coordinate 78,479,154 of NW_026947490.1, forward strand.
ACTTTTGTTCTTCTGTCTCCATTGGTCTAAACAGGTTGTATCTTATTGGTTTTTATTATGTACGATAGTATAAGCAAAAACTTTTAAAGACAAGGAGATTATACAGAAACCATTGTTCATTTTCTGTTAGTTGATTCTAAATACCCTGTAATGCTGTCATTCTCTTAAATGGTTTTATATTGTTTTGATATATTTAATGCTATAATATACAAAGTTGTACTCAAGGATTTCAAGGAAAGAGACAATATGGTAACTACTTTTATGTCAGGATTATCTTGTGGTGAAACACTATTCTGCTTAAATGGTTACGTTTTGATCTGCGCTGATTTGCTGTTATGCCCTCTTTTATCTCAATCTCCACTCCATTATTTACTTTTTTATTTTTATCCTTTTAATTAAGGGAAAAATAAATAAAAATAGCAGGATATATTATAGCAACCCACTTTGACTTTCCATTATCTTGATTTAAAGCCCTGTATTACTCTTACCATCTTGTTTTTGACTGATGTCCCCCTATTCTGCTTTGCTTGATAGTACCAGGTTCGAAAGTTTAGGCAACAGCTGTGAAGATAGTGAGATTCATTATGACGCCCATTCTCGATGACTTTTATCTACTTTTGAAGATCTACAATGTCTCCAATGTTTTGGTTTTGTTCTTTACTGTTTTGTTCAATTTTATTATAACTGATGATATAGGCAATTCTATTAGAGATAGCGGGAGGCATTATGGTACCCATTATTGATCACCTTGTATTATGCTTTTACATTATCTATTACGTCCACCCTTTTGATTTGATTGACTCTGTTCTGTTACGCCACATTTGGTTCTACTCCCTTCCAAAAAAGTAATAAGAACTGTGGGAGTAACAAAACCTAAAATGTGTAATTGTCATTGTACAAAAAGAGAGGAAAAGAAAGTGCTCTAAATGATATAACTGCATGTATGTTTAAGTGTATAAGATAGAAAATGATATCACTGAGTTTTATTGGATCATTGAACAGAACTGTCTGCAGTCTCACTGTTGGAATGTCCACTTTACAAGCTTTAACTTTGTGACTTGAACAATTATTTCTAAGATGACAATATGTAATCCATTAACTAGTGATTTCCTACTTTTTTTTTTCTGTAAATCTGTATAACTTGTACCCTTTCTCTGCTTTTTTTTTCTCCTTAAATAAAATTAAAAAAAAAAAAAAGAAAGCCGTCCTTGCTTGTAGTGTACAAGATGGGAGCATAACATGGGGACACAGAGCAAGCATTCTAGCTTGAGTCTCTTTCTCGTATAAAGCTATGAAGCCACCGTGGTGCCCCTAGTCACCTTCTAACATTCCTACCTGCAGAGAGTATCAACATAGGAGTTTTTGGGGTTAAATTTTCAGCATATATGTTTGGGGACACATTCAAAACATAGCAGAGACTCTAAGCTAGAATTCACCAGAGGAACTGCTCTCAAATTCTTGATTAATGTTAAAATAGTAAGTGTGTAATTGTTTTAAACTGCTGTGTTTTAGGATAATGTTATACTTCACAGTAGATAACTCTCACCTTCAAAAGATCAAGACTGAATTTCACATGAGAAACCTGATTAAACATCAGTGTTGACCTCGGGAAAGCACTTTGGGAAGGAACAGCAACGTCACTTTTAAAAATTCAATAAGCAGCATTTATTTATTTATTTATGATTTGTGATCTAAGGGACAATGACATCAAGGCCATACCAGGAGTCAAAACAAGCAAACCACCGACGAAGGTTTCAAAGCAGGACATGCGGACAATGTGAGGTGAAACAAGATAGAGTTACGTTGGTCTTCAAACAAGTGTAAATTCTGGTTATTTTGCCAGGGAAAGCAAAAGGCCTTGAGGGAACTGGAGGGGAGCTCAGCACTAGGTAAAATTTTCTTCACCATTGCAAGCATCACCACCAACTTTTGAATTTAATTTCCTTATACTGATTCAAACAGCACTCAGTGATCACAATAAGAACATGAGTGCTATTATTTCACAAAAATAACACATATGTCACAGTACCAGTTAAGAAATCTTTTGTTATAAACAAGAGATGGCAATTTGGCAGGTTATTTCACAGTGATTTCTTAGTGATTTACTCTGGCCAAAGCTGATAAAGGCACGCTGTATCTCTATGCTGACGCTAAAGCAAATTCAAGGATGTCAAGTTGAACCAACAATGCTGGATTGAGTCACAAAATGCTCAAAAGCAATGCAAACCAGTACAACCACTATAGACATCAATATGGAGATTTTTCTAGAAATTTCACTTGAACCAGCTATTCTCCTTCTAGATATCTTTTTTGAAAGAGTTAACAACATCTCCTAGAAGGGAGTGAGATTTAAACTCTATCTAACAAGATTATGTTTAATGTTTTGTGACTTCAGTCCATTGAGCCACCATAGTTTTAGGCTGAAGGAAGCTTAAAATAGATAAATCTGTAAAACATGCAACATCACTTAATTATCTTCTCCTACCTTAATCTTCTCCTACCCTTCTCTCTGATTCTCTTTGACTTTAAATTTGCTTTCTAGTGGTTGGTAAATGAGGGAAGTAACCTCATCCTGTCATGTGTAGAAACGTGTTGAACCTGGTTGAGGAAACAATTGAGACCCACTCATCAATGCATTCCCTGTCCTCTGACAGTGCTGGCGGTGCAGCATCAGATGTGTGTGACGCAGGACAAGTCACAGCAGGGCAGGGATGGAGGCTCTGCAGCTGACGTTAACCTTTGCTAGCGCAACTGGTTGTCAATGGTTTCTGCTCAGTGTTTTCTTCCCTCGCTGTATGAAAAGTGAGGCTCCGATCCAACTGCTTCATTAATACCCTGGATCACAGATGCAATAACAAAGCACCGCTGGTAAGAGCACAGGAGCTTCTTTCAACAGGAGAGGAACTTTGAGTGGGTGCATTTTTGTTTCTGAGCAATTACTGGCCCCAGAGTTTTATAAAGCACAGAGACAGCATCAGGGAAGCTGCCTCTAGAAATTTGCAAGTGGCATGGCATGCAGATCAGGTTTTATTCTTTGTCTCAGGAGTCCCGCACAGGTTGGCCTGTTGTCTCAAACAAACCAGCAAGAGGCATATTTGCATTTTTTAAATTAAAACTCAGTCAAGAATAGCTTTTGGCACACAGCAGGGCTTGTCAAATATCAAACGCACGGGAGGACATGCCAGGTTATTGAGCAGGAACAAGAGGCCAGTGCTGAGTTGTTTCCAAGACCTCAGAGGAAAGGTAAGAGTGGGTGACACAAAGATAGGGAAGCACAGAGAATAAGGAGCAGGGGAAGTGCCAGCAGTTCTCAGGGAGTATCAGAAGTCATTTCAGAAACTACGGGAATCCAAAGTCCAGATGGTCCGAGGCCCAGCTGCTGAAGGAAAGTAGCCCAGTAACAAAGATAAGAGCCAAGGCTCAGGTGGGGAAGAAGACACATTCTATCAAGAGATTGCTTGCTCACACTCCTGGTTTCCTTTGGTTCTTGCTTTGATTGGTGTCGAAGAGGCACCATATAATTCTCTGTTACTGCTTTCACGTGTCACCAAGCGCACAGTGTGTATTCAGGCCAGGAATCATATTTTAAATTTGATTTTCTCAACTGAATGTTCACTTTGTACATAGAAAAGGGATAATTTAAATTATCCAGCCTTCTTGAGAAGATGGCTGCTATTTAAAATTCTGCTTTGCATTAGCCAATATAGAAAACAGCTTTATGTAAAATCGCAATCATATGGTTGAGATTTTAAATACTGTATTTTTCAAATGTGAAAAGTTGAAGTGATAATGTGGGAAGATCATCTGAGTAAGAGTTCAAAGACTAGGACTTTCATTCTGACTCAAACACAGATGTAAATTTAGGCAAACATTTTACCTATAGTTGTGAAAAAATAACTTTTTTCATTACCAAGTAGACATTTAGGGACAAGCAAAAATATTAATGTATATTTTTTACAATCATTATAATAATTCATCCAATCTTAAATTTTTAGGGTTGTAAAGACCTCAGAGCTGATTATTGCACCATTGTTTTATAAATATCTCTAGATCACCTTTTTCTAAGTAATGAACCTGAGGTCCCTACATGGATGGATGTTTGAACAAACATCCCTCCTTTCTAGAAACTTACTTTCTAGTTAGGAAGATAATCACTGACTCTAGTGGATAGTTCCTGATTGTCTCCACAGCATCCATTTCTCTTCCTCCCTTCCTAACATGGTTCTGATTTTGCTGCCCAAGGGCATTTTAGTGAGATTTATGATTCCATTATTATTGTGTGTGTGTCTGTGTGTGTGTGTGTGTGTGTGTGTGTGTGTGTGTGTGTGTGTGTGTGTGTAGTTAGTTTAGGTCTATCACTGGTCAGAGAATTGGTTCTGAGTGAAAGAATTTGTTAACCAAATCAAGGCTACTTGCAGCAGAGCGAATCTCAAGCATTTTGCTCAAAGCACTGAAACACTGACTCTTCTGTAGTTGGCTTAATGCTGAGGATGAGAGACTTGGAAAGGCAACAACCAAGAGAAATCAGGAGCGACTTGCAATCACCCAAGACTACAGCACAACCTGCATCATGGTCATCTTCTGGGCTCATGATAACTGGGACCTTTAAGCTCTCTCATCCCTCTGGAGACTGATAGAGTAAATCTGTGATTTGGGGCCCAAGGAATGTTTAAAGTGTCCCTGCTTCAGGTGACTCTGAGTCACACTGTTTTTGAGCTTCTCTGTCCTGTAATTCATTTATGGATCGAACCATAAATTCTAGCACAGAATTATCTTCAGATTGACAGGTTTCTTCTGGGCGAGCACTTCTCTAAGTTGCATTCACCCATGAGTCCAAGTTGCATTCACCCATGAGTCCTTTTATTTAGAATTAATTCTATCTTTTGAAATAGAATTTACTCACTATTTCCCATTCATTTGGTCACATATATTCTATTATTTATCTAATATCCACTGAACATCTGTCTAGCACTGTGACTGAGGGTGGTAGCGTGATGGAACAAAAGAAACTGTCCCCTACTAAGTTCTGGTAGGTGACCCAAGGTAACTGACCACACAGCTGTAGGGGCTCTGCCAGGGCATGTGGGACTGATGATAAACTGTATTTACAAGAAAACAGTCAATGTAAATTTAGTAGATCAACTTATTTTTTTTTTATGTCTTTGTGAGGTTCCTGAGATTTTCTAAGAGGAAAAATATAGAGCTTGATTCCCTTTGCTGGATGGATTCAGAAAGGCTTTGCTGAGAATAGATTTGCATTTGACCTCAACAAATAGAATTTGGATAAGAAAGTTACACAAGAAGGCGAAAGGATATGGAAAAGCATGTTTTGGGTACAGTAAATAGACTGGCAAAGAGTTGCAGCAGAAGGTATATATTCAGGAATAGCAGTGTTTATCTTCCTAATACAGAATGCTAATATACAACTCTACACTTTCTTCTTGCATGAAAATTAAGTGTGTAAAAAGATTTTTGCAAGCTGTTTACACTTCCCCTGCCTAGAGGGCCACAGGCTGCTATCTGAGTGCAGCGTGAGTGTAACACAGCGGTGTTAGTGTCCTGCTCAGCTTGATGAAAAGGGATCCTACTTCGCATGTAGTCAGGCTGTTTTAGCCAGCTCCTAAATCAATATATAACGAAGGAAACCAGGAGACCCAAGGGGAGAGAAGGTCCTTGCCGTGATGTATAACCAAAGGTTTTCCTTAAAGAAGTGCAAAAAACAGTGTTGAAAACTTAGAAGGGTTTAAGGAGTGCAAAGTGCTTGCTTTTTAGCATGCTATTCTTGGACGGGGGCCATTTTCACAGTACCTAGGGTGTTTTATGTTTTCCCTAATTTATTGCTGATTTTATTTCATGACTCTTAATCCAGGAAATGCCACATGAGAAACACACTAAGGAAATGTTCCTATCATAAATTTTAAATGTACAAAAATTAGTCATCTCTGGGTACCCTGAGTTTTTTGAAAAGCTTGTTCCAGGGCAGATAACAGAGCATCGATAAATGTGATGAAGGTGTAGGAAATATTATTTCCTTCCTCTGATCTGATTATAATTACTATAATGAGCTTTAATTGGGTCACATTCACATGCGTTTGTCCTTACAGTACTGTATCATAGCACCGTTTGTATACTTAGTATCAGATCCAAAATCAGTCCATGGTGTCTGCTAGGCTGCCCCAGGTTTCTTGCTAAGATGGAATTTTTTCTTTTTTGAATACATTAAGCTCAACACCCTTGGGTGTCTGGGTTGCTTCATGTTGTTTTGTTCCTGCCTGTAAGTAGGCTCCAGGAGGCGTCTTGACTGAGACTCACTGGCACTTAGAGGTCCCTTGTGATTCAGACTCCTGGTGGTCAACTCCTGGGTTTTCAGCTAACTCAGCCCTAGCTGTGACTCAGCTAGTCCCTCGACTCAATGACTTTTGCCTTTAACTATCTCAGTTATGTGCCCTTTGAGGTGAGGAAGGCCCTTGGCTATCTGTCTTTTTATGTGAGACTCGCTGTTTCCTGCCACGCCATTTCAGGTGACAGAAATGTCTGTATCTTAACAGAACTGCAACTCTGATTTAACCTTCTGAGATGGAAGGAGAAGTAATGTCTTTGGTTCTGGGGAATAATTTTAACTTTCGTGTAGAATTTGTCACTGTTAAGATTCATGAAGGGCGTTTCTTCTATGATGAAAACGTTATTGGTTGATAAAGTCTCCTTCAAATGTATCAATAGAGAGCCTAAAGCAAATAACCTCATATAGTCTTGGTACATTTGTTTCTTTTTCATGACACATGATAGTTTAGAATTGAGGGATTGCATGTCCAACCGATACTGTAAAAATGAAAGGAAAGGCACTGCTCAAAAAGAAATAATATGTATATATATATGATAGGTAATTATTATACTAATTATTATACTAATTTCTATTAAGTCATCAAAAAGGACTGCTTTCATTTTTTTGATCATTTTCATACTTATATTTTGTAATCTGAGCAATTACTTTGAAGAAAACAAGATGCAATATATTAACCTTGTTAATCTCATATTATCTTGTTTTGAAATTCCATATTATCATTTTTAATCTCTTTTAATGAAACAAGTATTTTGTGGTAATGTCAAATGGCACTTCTCTAAAAGTTCATGTACATATTCAGAAAAAGAATCTCTCGAATTACAAGGTTTGTTTAAAGGATTAAGATGTTCAATGTTACTGGCTCTCCACTTCGTTGCAGACAGCTGTATTTCCACAAACAAAGTAATTATAATGTGGAGCCCAGTGCTCCCCTTGACTGTGTAATGGAACACCTGGGGACCTTGTTAAAATGCAAGCTCTGATTCGGGAGGCCTGGGTTACAGCCTGAGAGTCTATATTTTTAACAAGCTACCAGGTGTTCTAATGCTGCAGAAAGTTTAGGTCTTAAGGCTCGAGACAATGACTTCATCTGTATTTTTAAGATCCTAAGGCAAGCACATTTAAAACACAGTCTATGCTTAAGACAAACTATCTGAATGACAGAACGAGAAGAGAAAGGAAATGTTGACAGTGAGAGGTTAACACATTAAATGACCCCCGACAAAGGAGAATTAATGCAGACATAGGTTATTGGCCCAAAATGTATTCCTTGCTAGGATTTTGAATGTTGCTCTGTCAGGAAATGTGTTTATCTAAACTCAGCATTTATGTGTTGAAACCATCTGCATACCAAAGTCTGTACTAGGTAATGCAAGGACAACAAATGAACTAGATGGCCATGTCTTCAAAGAATTTATTTTGTACTCCTGTTCATGGGAACTATCACTGTTTGAAAAATAAAGCCTAAAGATAACTGCCACAAATATTGTAATGATTATGCCTTTGTTATGACTTATCCGTTGTACCCACTTAATCACACCATATGTAATTTTGTCCTGAGACAGGAAAGTTGTGGAGAAGAGGCAAGGATCTTAAATAAGACAGGACCCTTGATATCACACCATAAGCTATGTTGTATTTGGAAAGGACAGTGATGATGATGAATCCATTAGTAACACTAATATGGGCAATAAATGCTAGCATATTGAACAGTTAGAATATATTAAGTACTTTACAAGAGTTATTTTCTTCAATTTATTTCTCTAAAGTTTTCCATTAAGTAGGCACTTCTTATTTATTTATTTTTGCTATGGGAAATTGAGACTGTAAAAGACAAACTTTATTGCTAAGTGTCACAGGACTTAGAGGGTGACAAAGCAGAATATAAATCCCAGCTGTATCATTTCTTCTGGGGTTCTTTTGCTTAACTCCTAGCATATGCTGCTGCCAAGCTGGGTGGACAAGCATGATGGAACTTCCGAGGAAAAAGAGACAACGTCTGAATACGTCATTAAGCTCTGAAAGATGGTGAGATTCCAGCTCATGCTCAGATTTCTCAATCACTGCATGGAAGAAAAAGCTTTTAAACATCTAAATAATACTCAATGGGTGACATTATTTTCACTTTCATTATATTTTTCGTAGAACTAGCATTTATTTTCTTAGACTTAAGGATTTCTTTTACCATTTTCTATATTTCTGTTCCTTTAAGTTATTTCAAAAACACTTCAATTTCACAAACAGTCTATTATTACTTCATGTACAGGGAATAAACAGATCAGAGGTTATTCATATACGTAAGTAATTAGGAAGCTATATATCCTGAAGTTGGATTGTTGGATCATAGAGTTGCTCATGTTTAATATTTTGAGGAACTTCCATATTTTCCAATTTATATTTCATCCAATTGCAAATAATAATTTCCATTTCTTCAAATTCTCATGAACACTTGATGTACCCTTCTTCTTCATGATAGTAGTCACCCTAATGATGTAAAGTTATATCTCATTGTGTTTTTTTACTTGAATTTCTCTGATGACTAGTGAAAAGCACCTTGTTATATACCTAATTATATTTGTATGTTTTCTAAGAGATATGTACATCCCTATGTACTATCCACCATCACTCACAATAGCCAACATATGGAAATAAGCCATGTGTCTATTGACAACTAAATGCTGTGCATACATAAAATGTAATAACACCAAGTGTAGTAGTTAACTGACTCGTTTTCAGCTTGAGTGGGAACATACTGATTAGAGTCTGCACGGTAGTTAGAACAGTATAAAAGAAGAATGAGAAGAAAGGATCCCCACTTATCTTCCTTAGAAGAGTTTTGTTGTGGCTGATTTCCTTCACCAGAGTTTCACTGGTTTTTCTTCCGAGGAGCTGTAACCGCTTCCTTTCCTTGGGGAGCTTCCGTCCTCTCATCACCTTGGATGTCGTCTCCTGGCATGCACTAAGGATCTCAGCCTCTGGCTCAGACCCTTCAGTCTTGGTACAGACACTTCAGCTTCGAGCATTGGTCCTTGGGCGTTCTGGCATTGATCCTTCACTCTTCCATCCCAGATGCTTCAGCCTCCTGATAGGGACCTCCATGGGAAACTGTCATGGGCTCCAGGCTCTCCAATGGATTCTTCAGGTCTGCAGAGAATAGACAGATGTCTAGTTGTTCTCTATAGATGGCTCTTGTAAGCACTGACTAATACACTGAGCCTTGCAAAGAAGTGCATTCTGAAAGGTGTCCTTTCCCTAATTTCACTCTCAGTGAACTAGTTCTGAGATAACAGTGTACAATATACTAACTAGTGTTAATTCCATACTTTTTTCTTTTCTTTTTTGAAATCTTGTATCATTTCTATCCCTTTTTCTGTTTTACTTTTTTAATAAAATCATGACTGCCTGCTTGCAAGGCAGGCGTTTATGCCACTGAGCTAAATCCCCAGGCCCTATAAAAATTAAAATTCTAAAAAGAAAGGATAAAACACAAAGAAAAAAAGCGTATTCTGGCATTTGCAACATTATGTGTAAATCTAGAAAACATGATGCTAAGTATTATTACTCAGTTGGAGGAGACCAACCGAAAGCTGTATATAATAGTCAAACCCACAGAAACACAGCAGAATGGTAATTACCGTAGAGGAAAATGGTGGATGGCTGAATAGAGAATTGCTTTCCTTGGGTATAAAATTTCAGTAGATAACAACAGTATTACACATTTTACAATTTCATTTAAGAATACTTACTAAAGGACAATAATAATCCTTTTCTCCCACAGATCCCACTAACCAAATGATAATCACAAAAGAACAAGATATTCTTGAAGGCGATGGATATATTTCTTGTACTAGATGTGGTGATGGTGTTAAGGATGCATCATCCCACCAAATGCCTTCTTTGTAACATGTACAATTTACTTACGTGAATTATGGCCCTAAACTAAGCTTAAAAATAACAGAAATTCACTTAAGAAAAAAATTATGTCCATGGTGTTTAATGCAATCTAAGCAAAGTTTTCCCTGTGTAACTTAATAACTACCCTTTAACAAAACACACACACATATATGTATGTATACATATGTATGTGTGTGTATGTATCATATATATTAATATAAGTTTATATATGTTTTCACTTATGAATTACTTTGATTTAATAATGTACATTGTATTTTTTAAAATTTAGTAGCTTAAACAATGTAAACAAATGAATTTAAAGAAAAATATTGATCTTGTTTTTAGTGTCCAACAAGTTTCAAGGCCTCAAAAGGCCGAGAAACTAACATAAAGGAGTCAGAAGACCTGGTATAAGACTCTAGAGTATGGAACTGAAAAAAAGGCAGCTTGTGTGCTACACCTAAAATCATTTATGAACCAAGCAAATCACCTGTAATTTGATTATGTTTTCATCAACTGACCTGTAATTCGCCATCACATTTTTAGTGGATTTAATTACTGCTTGGTTTAAGTAAATTTCTTAGAGTTGTTTTTATTTCTTAGTTTGATGAATCCAAAACTATTTGCTTATTTCTATTTTAGAACTGAAATAATAGCCCACGCCATTAAATTTTATTAAAGTTTAGAAGATAGTGAAAATTTCAGAGAGAAATTAATGGCAATGTATCTGTTACTATAATAAGTTTTTAAACAGTTCCCATACATTTCAAGGATTGCTCATACAGGAAAATGGCTTAGGGTGATTCAGCATGGTGTGTTATACCAGCTACAGAAATAAGCTCCACAGAGGTTAGAGGTAGGGGTGGTTAATCCATCCTTCCCTCTTCCTGTGCAACTGAATGGTTTTATGGGTACCTTTGTTACTTCTGTGTTGTTCATCTAAACAAGTCTTGAGGTAACCACTGTGAGCAACGCAGAATTAGAGGAATGGAATCAGCGAGGAGAGATGAACGTGCAGACAAGACCTCTGCTGTCGGAACGCAGGGCCTATGAAACACCTGCCAGGCAGAGGCACCACAGGAGCACCACAGCTAAGCAGCAGAGATAAAGCATTCCGAGGAACCTGCACAAAGTGAGGAGGTGGGGAATTTTAGACAGACACACTAGCAAATGTCAGCGTCTGAAAGGGGCCACAGACAAGGTAAACTTGTAAACGATCCCCTTACACCTTCTGCAAAAATACTCAGCTGTAAGCTAGTGATTCTGCTAAAATTTTCGGCATCGACTTCAATAATTCAGGTGTGTTCTTTCACTTTTTCTTTTCTTTCCTTTCCTTTTTATTTTTTATTTTTTATCTTTTTTAATTTTTTTTATTTAAGAGGAAAAAGAGAAAAACACAAAACAAAACAAAGCAGTGTAAGGTTACATATAATACAGAACTACAAAAAAAAAAAAAACATAACAGTAAGAAATCACCTGTTAATAGATTACATATTATCATCTTGGAAATAGTTGCTCAAATCACAGTATCAAAGAATACAAAGTAGACATTCAAACAGAGAGACTGCAAACAGCTGTGTTCAATGATCCAAAAACATTAATATAGTCAGCTATTCAACACCCCTATACACATTTGCTATTATATCCGTTAGAGCTCTTTTTTTTTCCCTTCCTCTCTTTTTACAACAAAATTTACACATTTTGGGTTTTATTACTCCTTAGTTCTTATTACTTTTTTGGCGGGGGGGAGAATAAAGTCAAATATGGCAGAACAAAGCTGTCAGTCAAAACCAAGGATAGACAAAGCACATGATGTAGAACAGAGTACACGGTTATTAACAATGGTTATCAACGTTGTCTCTTGTTTCCTTAAAAAGATTTGTCTATCTCATTAGATATTATAAAGTTGGACAAAACAGTAGAGAACAAGACCAAAAAAACTTAGACATTGTAAACATTACAGGACTTCCAAAGGAGACAATATTCAAACCAGAATGGGCATCTTAGTGAATCTTATTGCCTTCAAAGTAGTTGCCTATACCCTCAGACTTGATACTATCACACAGAATGGAACAGAGTCTAATCAGTCAAAACAAGATCGTGGGAGTATTACAGGACTTCAAAACAAGTTAATAGGAAATCGAAAAGAGTTACTATGATATATCCTAATTTTTTTTAATTTTTCCCTTAATTAAAATAAACATAAGAAATAACTAAATATTTTTTTTAAAGAATAATAGTTACCATAGTGTCTGTCTTTTTCCTTGAAATATTTGGATAAAACTTCGTATACTATAGCTTCAAATATTTCCATATCAAGAAGCCCAGAATAAAACCTTTCTAATTAATAAGTGAAAATTTTATAAGGCTTCAAGGCCACATAATGGGGAATGATGATTGCCACATATTTTCATATATTTGAATCATTACTTACATTAGGGAAACTATTCGGTATTCATACATGTGAGATTGATTTATTTTACTTATGAGTATGGTCTCAAGCTGCGCCCATTTATTGATAAATATCTCAATGTGATCTTTCTTTATAGCTGAATAATACTCCATTGTATAGAAATACCACAACTTTTTTATCCATTCCTCAGTTGATGGACACTTGGGTTGTTTCCAAGATCTGGTGATTACAAATTGTGCTGCTATAAACATAGGTGCACATAAATCACTGTGGTATGATGCTTTCAGTTCTTCTGGGAATATGCCTAGAAGTGGAATAGCTGGAATAAATGGGATTTCCAATCCCAACTTTTTGAGAAACTTCCAGACAGACCTCCACAAAGGCTGTACCAGTCGACACTCCCAACCAACAGTGCAGGAGAGTTCCTTTTTCCCCACAGCCTCTCCAGCATTTGTTGTTGTTGGTTTTCTTGATCCTGGCCATTCTTTCAGGAGTGAGATGGTATCTCAGTGTGGTTTTAATTTGCATTTCTCTAATGACCAATGATGATGAGCATTTTTTCATGTATTTATTTGTCATTTGCATTTCTTCATCTGAGAATTGCGTATTCATCTCAGATGCCCATTTTTGGATTGGATCTTTGAATTTTGGAGGTCTGAGTTTTTTTAATTCTTTATATGTTTTAGACAAGAGTCCCTTGTCTGAGAGAGAGTTCACTAAAATCTTTTCCCAGTTTGTAGGTTTTCTTTTCACTATGCTGAAGATTTCTTTTGACATGCAGAAACTTTTTAATAAGAAGTGGTCCCAGTTATTGATTCTGGGAAGTATTTCCCGTGCGGTTTGAGTCCTGTTCATGAATTCTCTACCTACTCCTATGTCTACAAGGTTTCTACCCAATTTGTCTTCCAATAGATTTAGTGTTTCTGTTTTAATATTCAGATCTTTGACCCATTTAGATTTTAATTTAGTACATGGTGATAGACATGGGTCTAGCTTTAGTTTTCGGCAAATGGAGAGCCAGTTTTTCCAGCACCATTTATTAAAGAGACTGTCGTTCTTCCAGTGAACCTGCTTGGCTCCTTTATCAAAGATAAGGTGGTTGAGTGTGTTTGTAGTTGTGGTTGTATCATCTAATCTATTCCATTGATCTTCGCCTCTGTTTTGATTCCAATACCATGTTGATTTTACTACTGTTGCTTTGTAGTATAATTTCAAGTCAGGGATTGTGATACCTCCTGCTTTGCCTTTGCTGCTTAGAATTGCCTTTGCGATTCTAGGTCTCTTCTGGTTCCAGATGAAATTTAGGAGTGATTTCTCTAGATCTATAAGGTATGTTGATGGTATTTCTATTGGGATTGCATTGAATCTGTATAAGAGTTTTGGGAGAATGGCCATCTTCACAATGTTTGTTCTTCCTATCCATGAGCAAGGGATGTCTTTCCATTTTCTGAGATCATCTTCAATTTCCTTTTTCAGTGTATTATAGTTTTCACTGTATAAGTCTTTCACTTCTTTCGTAAGAGTAATTCCTAAATATTTCATTTTTTTGCTTGCTAATGTGAATAGTCCAGTTTCTCTTATTTCCCTCTCTGTGATTTTGTTGTTTGAGTATAGGAATGCTATTGATTTCTGAGTATTGATTTTGTATCCAGCCACATTACTGAATTTATTTATTGTATCTAAGAGTCTTTCAATGGAGCTTAGGGGGTCTTCTATGTAGAGTATCATGTCATCTGCAAACAATGACAACTTAACATCTTCTTTTCCTATCTTTACCCCTTTTATTTCTCTTTCTTGCCTAATTGCTCTGGCTAGTACTTCCAGTACTATATTAAATAGGAATGGTGATAAAGGACATCCTTGTCTTGTGCCTGATTTTAAAGTAAAGGCTTTCAATTTTTGGCCATTTAGTATGATGCTGGCTGTTGGTTTGTCATAAATGGCCTTTATTATATTGAGGTAAAGACCATCTATTCCAATTTTCTGTAGAGTTTTTATCATGAATAAATGTTGGACCTTATCGAAGGCTTTTTCTGCATCTATAGAAATGATCATGTGATTCTTATTTTTGGCTTTATTGATATGGTGGATTACATTTATTGATTTGCGTATGTTGAACCATCCTTGAATTCCTGGGATGAATCCCACTTGGTCATGGTGTATAATCTTCTTGATGATTTGCTGGATCCTATTTGCCAATATTTTATTGAGGATTTTTGCATCTGTGTTCATTAGGGAGATCGGTCTATAGTTCTCTTTTTTAGTTGGGTCTTTCTCAGGTTTTGGTACTAGAGTAATATTTGCTTCCAGGAATGACTTAGGAAGGATTGCGTCCCTTTCAATTTCATTGAATAGTTTGAGGAGTGTCGGCATTAGGTCTTCTTTGTATTTCTTGTAGAATTCTGCAGTGAATCCATCTGGGCCTGGGCTCTTCTTGGTGGGTAAGGACTTAATTACATTTTCAATTTCAGTAACAGAGATTGGGTTATTCAACAGTTTTACATCCTCTTGATCTAGCTTTGGCACTTCATATGCTTCTAAGAATCTGTCTATTTCTTCTGTGTTATCAAACTTTTGAGAGTAGAGGTTTTCGAAATAGGTGTTGATGATCTTCTGTATTTCTATTGGGTCTGTAGTGATTTCTCCTTTTTCATTTCTTATTGCATGAATTTGAGCTTTTTCTTCCCTTTTTTAAATAAGGTTGGCTAGGGGCTTATGGATTTTATTTATTGTTTCAAAGAACCAACTCTTTGATTTGTTGATTCTTTGGATTGTTTTCTTAGTCTCTATTGCATTGATTTCTGCTCTGATTTTTATAATTTCCTCTCTTCTTTTGGCTTTGGGCTTGACTTGCTCTTCTTTTTCTAGCTGTTTGAGGTATAGCATCAAGTTATTTATTTGTATTCGTTCTGTTTTCCTGATGTGGGAACTCAGTGCAATAAATTTTCCTCTCAGGACGGCTTTCATTGCATCCCACAGGTTCCGGTAAGTTGTATCTGTATTTTCATTTTCTTTTAGGTATTGTTTGATTTCTTCTTTAATTTCTTCTGTGACCCACTGATTACTCAAGAGTGTGTTATTCAGTTTCCATGTGTTTGTGGGATTTTTTCAGTATCTTTTATCATTAATTTCTTATTTCAGAGCGCTATGATCCGATAACATGCAATGGATGATTTCAGCTCTTTTGCACTTGTTTAAATATGTTCTGTGAGCTAATATATGGTCTATTTTAGAAAATGATCCATGTACTGCTGAGAAGAATGTGTATTCTGATGTTGTTGGGTGGAACATTCTGTATATGTCTGTCAAACCCATTTGTTCACAGGTGTGATTCAGTTCTGTTATTTCTTTGCTCATTTTCTGTCTGGTTGATCTGTCCCTTAGTGTCAGTGGCGTATTAAGGTCTCCTGTTACAATTGTGTTACTGATAATTTGAGTTTTCATTTCTGTTAATAAATGTTTTATATAACTGGGTGCTCTGGAGTTTGGTCCATATATATTTAAGATAGTTATCTCTTCCTCTTGGAGTTTTCCCCTTACGAGTATGTAGTGACCTTCTTTGTCCTTTATGGTCATTGTTGGTTTAAAGTTCACGTTGTCTGCAAACAGAATGGCTACTCCTGCCTTTTTTTGGATTCCTGCTGCATGAAGAATTGTTTTCCATCCTTTGACTTTCAGTCTGTGAGTATCCTTCTAGGTTAGATGGGTTTCCTGTAAACAGCATATGGTTGGATTTTGTTTCTTGATCCATTCTGCTAGTCTGTTTCTTTTGATTGGTGCATTGAGACCATTTACATTAATGGTTATTACTGTTAAATGCTGGTTAATTGTAGGAATGTTATCTCTCTGCTGTTGCATCTTTATCTTTCGGTTCTGTTTAATTATTTGCTTTGCTTAGTGGTTTTTTCCTTTGTGTATCTAAACTGTCTTTCAATATTTTTTGCAGGGTTGGTTTGGTGTTCATGAAGTTCTTCAGCTGTTCTTTGTCATGGAAGTATCGTATTGCACCATCTATTTTGAATGATAGTTTTGCAGGATATATCAGTCTTGGTTGGAAATCATTTTGCTTTAGGATCTGGAATATTTCACTCCATGCTCTTCTTGACTTTATCGTTTGTGCTGAGAAGTCTGCTGTGATTCTGATAGGTTTTTCTTTAAAAGTGATCTGTCTTTTCTCTCTGACAGCTTTTAATAATCTATTCTTATGTTGGATTTCTGGGATGGTGATTATTATATGTCTGGGTGTAGTTTTATTTTGGTTATGAGTGTTTGGAGTTCTATATGCTTCACTGATCCTGATGTCAGTTTCTGATCTCATGCTTGGGAAATTTTCAGCTATTACTTCTCTAAATATCCTCCTGACATCCTTCATGTTGTCTCCCTCTCTTTCATTAATCCCTATCATTCTTGTGTTATTCTTCTTTGCATCGTCTTGCAGTTGTTGAATTGTTGTTTCCTGATTCCTTGTTATTTTCAAAAGATCTTTCCTTTCCTGTTCACTAGCTGCAATCATGTCTTCAAGGTCTGAAATTCTATCTTCACTTTCATTAAGGCGGTTTTTACAACTTTCAGTGGAGTTTTTTATTTCCTGTATATCTCTGTGCATCTGCATTATGTATTCTGTTTGTTTCTTATATTGCTCATCTAGGGATTCTATCTTTTTGTTTAGTTCCTCCAATTTTTTATCTGTGTTTTCTTTAGATATATTTAGAATCTCTTTCATTTCTTTTATCATTTCTTCTTTTATCTGGGAGATTATTTCGAGTTTGAATTTCTTTAAAGCTTCCTGGAATTGCTTGTCAACTTCAGTAGCTATTATGTCCGATATATGAGGTGGATGGGATATATTTTCTTCTATATACATCGCTCCTAGGGTTTCCTGAGATGGACTGGAGGTTTGAGGTTGTAATTTGGTCTTTTGTTTTGTCATTTTCTATATTTCTGTGTTTCAAGTGTTATTTGAAAGCTTCCTCCGGATCTGTTGAAAATCCCCTTCTATGTTTGGAGCTACTGAGACTCTGACACTGCGCTACCCCAAGCCATTGGGCCTACAGAACCAGTGGCCCTCCTCTGCCTGCTCAGAACTCCGCAGTTCCAGACAAGCTAGGCCTCACGGACACTGTGCGCCCACCTGCCCCTTGGAAGATCCACAGTTCTTCAGTCGCAGCCGGGTTAGGGTGCTCACCACAGGCCGCAGTGCCTCAGGAGCCTGTGATCCCTCCCTGCTTGCAGAAATACCCATAGTCCTCCAGACAAAGGAAGGGACTTCTGCAGGCACTCCAGATCCGCCCAGCACCTCCTCTGCAGGCAGATGGCTAGGCGCGGCTGGGCTCGGGGGTTAGTGTAGGCCCGCCCATCCGTCAGGAGCTCAGCAGACTTCCAAGTGTAGCCGGGAGGGATGGGGAGGCGGTTGTAGTGGCCTCTAACCCACTGCTCCAGTTCACTGCACCCAGAAGCCTGGGGGGTCCGGAACAGTCTGAGATTTGGGTAGACTGTGTTGGGCACTCACCACAGGCTGAGGTGCCTCAGGAACCTGCGATCCCTCCCTGCTTGCAGAAATAATCAGTCCTTCAGACAAAGGAAGGGGCTTCTGCAGGCACTCCGGATCCGCCCAGCTCCTCCTCTGCATGCAGATCGTGGCTGGGGATTTAGCTCAGCGGAATAAGCACCTCCCTTGCAAGCATGTGGTCATGAGTTTGATCCTATGTAGTCTTCTTCCTCATCCTTGGGGCCGGGGCTGTAATACACTCGGTAAGCTCTGGCCACTTGGTCGATCTCTTCTTTTGTGCCGGTCAAGCCAAATAGTTTGGGAGAAAATTCCCGGGTTTCGAGGGGCGCTGGGGTCTCCGTGACCCTTAGGCTCCGGCCCTGATGACCCCGACGGTTGTGGCGACCCTGTGCTGAAGGGTCGGCCTCCCAGGAAGGCGCCACGGCTCCCAGAGACCTGCCACAACGCGTCCTGGTGCGCACAGCCCAGCCTCAATAAGACCTTCGCAGTCCTCTCCGCCGGGCTCCAAAGCCAGAGTCCGCAAAGAACATGCCACAGTTGGCCACCTGAAGACGGCCCCAAACTCTATTTTTTATTTTTTAATTTTCCAGCTTGGGGATTCAGTGGTGAGCCTGCACACTGAGTTATGCATCCAGAGTGCTTTTGTTTTTTGAGAAAGGGTCTCGGCAAGTCACCAAATTCCTCAGTTTGAGATCAAACTTGCAGTCTTCTCTTTTCAGCCCCCAGAGTCTTGGCATCACAGATACAAACAGCCTAAATATGTTTCTTTTATATGTACTCATTAAAAATAATTAAATAAATTAGTCTCTAAATGGTCCACTGTTAAAGGGCAGGTGGATGGGCATTTTGCCTTTCAATTACTTAATTTCACTCATCTGTCTTGTCTATCTTTTACTGTTGAAGACTCCACTCCAATCTTTACCCAGTGACCAAGACTTATATTATAAATATGCATGAAAATGATGCTGGTAATCCACAGTACAACAGCTTGAGGGGGAAAAAAAGAAATTACTAGATAAAAATGGTAACTTGAGGTCCAGTACACGGTGACACCCAGTAAGTTCATGTTGTCATGGACTCTTAGGACTATGTTGTAATGCAGTATAGAAAGGAGAATAAATCAGATCTGAGAACCTTAGCCTCAGTCCATGGTTTTAATAACAGGAACGCATTAACTAATCATATAGTCTCTTATGGCTTGTGTCTAGTTGTCCCCCAAAGCCTCATGCAGTCATGCGGGAGCTTTTTCAGAGGTGGCTGTATCCAGAGTGTGTGGTTACTGTGTGGTTCCTGTGTAGTTCTGGCTAGAGACAACGGTGTGAGTGTAATACCTGCCCGACGACGGGTAGCCTGAATAAAATACAATGGACACAGAAAGAGCTGTTGTGCTCTTTCTTGTCTGCTTGCTATAGACTGTTTCTCTTCTGTGATGCATCACTGACATGTGCCATTACTTTGGAACCAGCCAATTATGAGCTGAAACCTCTACAAACTGTGAGTTAATTAAACCTTTCCTTCTATAACTTTGGGTGATAAGTAATTTATCTCAGCAACGAGAAAAGTAATGAAGACACTGTCCTTCGAAATATCTCTTGCTTTTCTCATTTCTCCACATTTTATCTGTGAAATAGGGAGCAGCAGGTTGTATCCTCTGGAGTTTTGAACAGATCTAATGTATGGTGCATGTAAGCAGTGAGCACCCCGAGCTTGTAGGCATTGGTGGGAACGATATTATTGGTACAGTGAGTCATGATATCACCTGGATCGCTTGCCTCTAAACTCTACCAATGACCTAATGGTTAGTTTACACTGTACCCTAGATCTGCCCTATTCTCCCACTATTTATTCCTTAAATATCTGGAGTAATACTATTTCTCAAAGCATCTCTTTGAAGGATGGGATGACTTTTTCTATAACAGAACTGGTAAGAACAAGACCTTTGTAATTAATAATGGAGAATTTGTGCCTCCTAAGTTGCTCTATGCCGGAGTTCCTAACCATTTTGTGACTGGGAACCAGTATTATGGAAGATAATATTTCCATAGCGTGGGGGTAGTTTCTTTTTTATTAATATATGTTTGCCATACATAATCATTAAATCGACAACACCAGCATCACTATCTCCACTTGACCTCTGATCAGCAGGCATTAGATTTTTATTAAAAGCCTGCAATTTAGATCCCTCTCCTGTACAGCTCACAGTAGGTTTGTGCTCCTACGAGAATCTAACACAGCAGTTGACTGGAGCTCAGGCAGTAACAGAGTTACAGGAAGTGGCTCTAAACCTAGAGGAACCCTAGACTGTTTGTCTGTCTGCCATGGACCACTCACTGTGTGGTATGGTTCATACATATTGGGAAGCCCTGTTCTATCATGTTAAATTAAAACAAATTGTTGTATATCTTTCCTTTTGAGCAAGATTACATTTTCTACAATTTCTAGTCACTGGTCTTAGATTTCTTTTCTTTTCTTTTGGAACTGAGATTCAAAGTCAAGACCTTGCCCTCACCAGGCAGGTGCTGTGCCACTGAGTTATACCCCCAGTGCTATAACTCTGTTTTCTAATCATAGGGAATAAATGTAATTATTTTTCATGTGTATATTAAATTTAGTGAAGGTTAATGTTTTCCATGTATGATCAAAATATTTAGGTGATTCCCATTAGCCAATAAAATAAGTTTCTTACTTTTCTGTCACTGATAGAGAACTTCTTTTATAACCTCTACTTACTTATTTGATCTGATTTCTTCGTTTGGTACGGGTCAACAAGTCTAGTTTTTCTGTAATTGTGCTATTGCCCTTTGTTTACCAGCATTGTTTTTTCTCTGTTTTAATTGGCCAAACTCATCTCTTGTGTATTCTAAATGCCTATAGGTCTTTTAAATGCCACTTCTCTACAAAAAAGAACCAAATACAAACAAACACAACTCCAAAGTATCACTTTTTGTTGGTCTTTCCCTCTCTAAATTTCTGAGACAAACCTTTCATATCCATAAAATTTTCCAATTCCAGGCTTTTGATAATTCTTTGCTACCCTCAAAAAGCATGTCTTTCTCTTTCTTCTGTTTTATGTGTGTTGTAGTTAGGTGTTGTACACAGAAAGCAATTAGGATTAGGACATGGAGTTTATAATATTTTTATAATGGTCACCGGAAGTTAACACAGGAAAACACAGGAAATCTATCTGCAACACCAAAGACGTAGATTGTTTAGTCAAGAACCTAAAACCCACAGCAATGTCCCACATGAGTCCAGATAAAAACCCAGAGCTCAGGACAATGCCTCCCACGAGTCCAACTGGAGGTCTAGAGCCCGCAAGAAGGAGTCATGCCAGTCTCTTTTATGGATCCGTGCTGGGAAGACCCACGGGTCAGCAGTGGAAGCCAGAAAGTCTATGCCAGCAGAATGAAGGAGCTGTGCTAGTGGGATGAGGGTTCTACGCTGGAGCCGAGAAGTCACACTCACAACAAAGAGCAGGACTATCCTGAAAGGCACCACAGCCGTCCTCAGCGACACGGAGGCCCGGAGCTCCTCTGATGACAAGCACAGTCAGGTACGTGCCAGGAAGCAGTGTGCCAAGCTCATCCTGGAGACCAAGCAGCACATGTCTTCCCTTCCAGAGCCAGGAAGCAATGTTCAATGTGAGGACCAAAGCCTCTCCAGGAGAACCAACAGCTCAGACAGCAACTCGTAGGAGAACCCACACTGCCTCTTTAACATCTCAACCCTCAACACCTCCCTTCTTCTCCACCTATTTATCCTGGCAACTTTCCTAAGGTGGAGCATCTTCGCTCAGTGCCATGCTGATGTAATCCAGCTGGTGTTAAGTTGACCACCAGTTCTTAATCCATAATAATGTGTATGACTGAGTATAGTATGTCTTAGTCCCTTTCACTGTCACAGAAGCCAAATGGCCAAAATCCTATGCTCACAGAAGGAAAGACTCATTGTAACTTTTAGTGAAAAGAGACTTCAGTCCATGGTCCCCTGGATCCAAAGGAGGGCAGCATGGCAGAAGAGAGGTGCTCCTATCATGTCCACCAAGAACCAGAAGGCAGTGTGGACTTGCAGGTCACACCACTAGTGAGTGGGGTCCACCTCACAGGGCCAAGCCAGCTCCCCCACATAATCTAATCCATTCATTTCCACAGGCATCTCAGTACATGAGGCTTCAGATGTGAACTATAGCACAGTAATCTTGTATTTTAGCGTTAGGGTTATGAAAGTTAAAAGATAACTTACAGACTCCTTTTGGTTTTGGTAATATGCTTTCATTTGTGACCTTCTAACCATTTTAATATTATTGAGATTGGCTTTTCAAATAGGCATTTTAAGTGTAAGATCTTTCCTCTTGTGACTCGATTACACATAAAATATTCTTAAATATTATACTCTGCAGAGATTTGATAGAAGCCATTACACTTCCTGCCTACAATGTTCCTTCCCCTCTCCTGGATATTATGAAGAATATAGAGATATAACATGACCTTCCCTTCAAAGAATTTGATGTTTGGAATAGATTGCTCTTGGTAAGATATTAGCCTCTTACCAGAAAACCTGGTCAAATGATACTTTAATGTGTTTAAGCTATAATAGTTTATGTAGTTCATTTTGCCACACGCATATCTAATTATGAAACAAAGTCAAGCAAGAAAAAAATTTTACTTGTAACTGCTAAACGATCAAATATCAAGGTTTCTGGAGCATCTCATAGAATTCGTTTTAGTTATGCATTTTGCTTACTCTAGCTTTAAACGTTGGCACCATTCTGAGAACTGATATTTAGCAAAGTTCACATAAATCAGCACCAAAATATATATTTATATCAGACTATCAGCTAACAGTAATTTCTGCGAACCATCAGGAGCGGCAATTTATCAGAACATGCCTCCTTCCTCCTGCCTTGTCTAAGATAACGGTCTGCTAAATGGAGGCTTAGCCATTATAAATCCTGGAGGAATCGTTTTGAACACAAACACCTCAATTAGTTGATAAAGCAAATTTTTGTTCAGCGATTTCACCAGACTAACGACTTTTGTGTAACCATGAAGACAAGAGAATGTTGAGACCATCATTTTTATTTATTTGTTAGCATTAAAACTCGAAGATTTGGCAGAGTAAGTCACGAATTTCACTCTGTTTTTTCTTAGTCTACAATTTTGGGTTTTATTATTGGAGACCAGCAGTGTTTACAATGCAAAAGGCCACTGAGAATGTAGCATGGGGTCATAACTATATATTTGATTTTTCTAAATATGATAATCAAGGAACACAATTAAAAATTTTTGCTTAAGTAAATATTATATCCAAGTTTTGCAAAAGCTTGTAAATTCCTCTATAGATGTTCTGTTGAACAGAAGATTTTTTTTTTAGTTAACACATGGCCTACTGTTTCTATTCTAAATTATGTTAAAATCAATGGGAATCAAATCTCAAAAACCAAATTTTAGAACACATATTAAATGGAGGCTATAGGTGTTTTCAAGGGGTCGTCACCCTGGGCAAATCTCCTGTCATATAATCATCTGATCTCCATTTAACAATTTCCATAACTGGATTCTTGCACCTTACAGACAGTAATACATCACCATTTTGACCCATAATCACATTCATGTCCATTGCCAAATTACTTTCTGTGCCATTGTAGATTTCCCAAGAATAAAAGTTTCTTGAGAATAAACACAGTAACCACATCTTTTACTAATTTCTTTAAGGGTAAAGCAAAACCAATGTGAGTAGTGGGGTGTATGTGATGATTTTCTCTGAAATATTTTATTTCTAATTTTATTTGTAAAAGTAAAATTGAGATCATATATTCTATTATAGTTATGGAAATTTATTTACTTAAAATTTCAAGAAATTATTTTTCCTAAAATTGACAAAATAGTACATCAGGAATACTTTTCATTTAGACCTAGAATTTAATTCTATCTTGATTCTCGCTAGGTCTATGAATTTTGGATTGTTCTCTGTAAGTTTGTAAAAGAGTAGATTTGTAAAAAAAAAAATTGTAAAAGATGCTACTCTGCAGTATCTGAACACCTTACCTCACTATATTTTCAATTATTCAACACATCTTATTGAGTATTTACTATATAACAAGTGTTTCAATAGTGCTAGTGGGGAAAAATGAAATACATAGCCTTTGGCTTTCAGGTAGTAAATTACTTCATGTTTGTAACAGATCAAAATGAAAATTGAAAACTACCCAACATGCTAGTAAAACACAGGAAAGGGGTTGAGTGATTTCTCCAAGTTGGGTACATGTAGAAGGAGCAACATTTTAGCACATCAACATTTCTTGGGGAAAATGTCAGTGATTCACAAGACAGGGTACATTATAAATGTATTTAATCTCATCCTAAGGCTGCTAAGACTTAAAAGGAACTAACAAAAACTTCTTGGATTTTATAACCTTTTACAGCTTACAGCTCCTAAGTATTTCATAAGTACTTCTTCACTGATGTTCAACATTGGTGAGATGCAGATTGCTATCACATGAATAAACACTGGGATATTTTCATGCAAGCGGGGTAGGATCCCTACACAACGCTGCATGTGGGATGTCCAGGCTTGGCTGTGGGAAGCAAGTATGACCTTGTGGCAATGTTGACTCTGGACAGAGATAAATGGAGAGGGGTGGGAAAAGGAGAGGGAAAAGGAGACAGAGAGAGAGAGAGAGAGAGAGAGAGAGAGAGAGAGAGAGAGAGAGAGAGACAGACAGACAGACAGACAGACAGAGAGGCAGAGGGGCAGAGGTGCAGAGAGACAAGACAACTCTCCTAAAACTGTGATGCTATTTTCTAAAAAAGAGTGTGGAACTTCCCGATTCCCCCCATCTTTCTTTTCATTCTTGTGAAAGTCGGAATGGAGAACAGGACTGATGGTTTTTCATGGTCTTGGAGAGAGTGTGATCTTCCTAATCTCCAGGGAAGAGTCAATGCATATGTATGTTATTTTGTTTCCATCAAAGATACATCAGTGGGAAGAGGAGAATACTATATAATTTGGTAATCATATGTTCTACTAAGTAAACAAAAGATAGTTGAGGATAGATTTTATTTAAAGTCGTTACCTTTCATAATTGTTTCACTATGCATCAAAATTTCCTAATTAGACAACATAATTATAGGTTGAAATTTGATAATCACATGAATTTAGTTTAATTATGAAAAGCATTAATTACTAATGAATTATGGAAATGGTAACCTGTGCAAATAAAATACTGTAGGAAAGTGACTCAGATTTTAAAAATTATGCCACATAACAAAAAGTCTAATGTAACATAGATCAATATCTTAATGAAAGACATCTAACATTTTTTAACATTTTAAATAAATTCAATTAGCATTAATTTCATGTAGACTTTTAGATGTGAACACAAGTTTGTTTAGAATATACAATTGATAACTTATGTGTAAGCACAGAATAGTAATAAGTGCCTTAGGAAGGAGTAAGCATTTGTGTCATAGCTAAATTCTGAATGTTTCCTAATATGCAAAATTCATTAAAGATGAACTAAGAAATTAGTGAAATTACCTTTCCATTGCATAAAAAGACCCTGGATAATTTTCTCATTTAATACTGTCTTTGTGTTGTTAAGTAAAAGATGACTTTACATACTAAAGTGTTTATAAATTTCATAAATACATTATTTGACCAGATTCTGTTTTTTACTAAAAATGTATACTAGTCTTCTTATCAGAGCTGGCAAAAACAATAGTGTTTTCCTTATTTAGGGGGCAGTATTTTATTATTTGTATTTTAGGAGTATTCTTAGAAGTGTAGAGGGGAGCACCAAGATGGTGGAGCAGCAGACAGAGAGCATCTCTGAGTCTCCATTCAGACGCTAGAATATAGCAATGTGAGGAAGATAAGAGGAGGGAAGCGGGTCCCCTGGACCAAGGGAGGATCTGAAGCATAAATTGAAGTCCACAGAGAAAGTGAAGAGACAAACTTCAATGAAGAAGAAGGAGGTAGCTGGCAGTAGCTTCTCCCCGAGATGGGACTCACTGTGTGAGATCAAACCTGCACACACATGGTGACCCTAGAGGCCTCCGTGAGAGACACAGCAGTGGACAGGAGCAATGGATGTGAAGGAGTACACTGGGGGGCAGTGTGTGCTGAGGGCTCAGTCATTCTACAGAAGGGCAATTGGCTGGAACCATTGAGGAGAGGGGCCCACTGAGCTCTGAACTCAGAGTTGCTGCCGGTTTCTATCTAGTGGTTCCCAGCTGGGCTCAGGTGTGCTGATGGTTACAGGCAGAATGAGTCTGGTTTCAGCCAGATAGTGCAGGCTGGCTGAGATTATCAAATACCCACCTAAAAGCCACTGTGGGCTTGCTGGGATCAGTCAACACAAATGGGAACTCTGTCTTCCCATGCTGTGTTTCGGTGGCAGCAGAGACAAACTTGGAAGAGGACTTTCTTGGGTTTTTTTTTGTTTGTTTATCTCTTGTTTATTTTTCATTGTTATTGTGGTTTCGGTTTTTTTCCTCTTTCATTGTTTAATCTTGTTTTTATATGAGTGTGAATGTGGTTTTTAGCCCCTTTGTGGTTGTGATTCTGTTCCGTTCTTTTTGTCTCTTCTCTGTTTCCTTCCTGTCTTCTGTGCTATTGGAATTTAGATTGCAATCGCATTGTCTTTATAACCATTTTGGCAATATGGCTGCTTCTGTTGTGGGAGTACAGACTGCTACAGCACTGTGGAAATCAGTGTGGGGATTCCTCAAAAACTAGGATTGGACGTTCCATTTGATCTAGCTATTCGCATTCTGCATATCTTCTCAGAAGAATTAAAAATATCATACTACAATGATATACGTTCACCCATGTTTATAGCAGTACGATTTGTAATAGCTGGATCTTGGAAAAAACTCAAATATCCATCGACTAAGGAATGGATTAAAAAGATAAGGTCTTTTTATACAGTGAAGTGCTACTCAGGAATAAAGGAGGATAAACTGGAGACTTTTATAGATAAATGGATGTCACTTGAGAATCACACTCGTAAGTGAAATAAACCAGATGCACATGTGTAAGCGTCATGTTGTCTTCCTAGTGTGAGAAGAGGAAAGAATAAATAAGATAACAAAATGTACAATAGGTATTGTAAAATAGGAAGAAACCTCAAAAGGAAAGAGAAACTTGGATGGGAGAATGGAAAGAAGGAAGGAAGGAAAAAGCAAACACACACAAAATATATATTCATATATATGATAGTTAAGATGTTTATACTACTAATTTTTCTTTGTTCACTGAAAGATCTGTGTTAATGTTGCTTGAACAATTAAATGCCAGTGTCTTGTACTCTCAGTACTTTAAATACTAATTTAAAGATATGTACACTGTTACCATCCTATTAAAAATATAAATAGGAGAGCAAGCACAAATACTAAGTGAGATAAAATTAAAATTTAATATCACTTAGAGTTCTTTCAGACAGATGGGTGATACTAAATATATTTTACAATGAACTTTATTTAGATCATTGAAATATACAAATATACATATTAAATGTAATATGCAAATAAATTAAAATTTTGACCTAAAACATGAGTATTTTTAATGTAAATGTAACTTATTCAGCAAACTTTAGATGTAATATAAAGGTGATACTTTAAAATCTATGAGCACTTTGAATAAATTTAAGATCACCTCTCGTGAAAACTAACTTTATTTATAATATATAATATATTATACATATGAATGACATAATAAATTATCTGGTGTTTTATTTGTAAAAAATGACCAAGAATTCTGTTTAAAATTCATAATTTTGTCTTTATGTGTTGAGTTTAGTACTTTCAATTAACATTTTCAATGGTTTCAAAAACCATTCTTTAGAATGGTTTCTTCCTTTCTTTGATATCCAGGCAGTTAAGTGGAGACTGGGAGGATTTTCATAATTTATTTTCCAGAGTAATGCTTTCATTCCATATCAGACCTTCATATTACTTTGCCTTTCCCTTTTTGGCTTGTTTGTTCGTTTTACGTGTATTGTGCTGGGGATGAACACAGGTCCCCATGCATCTAGGCACGTGCTCTACCACTGAGCTACATCCTCAGCCTGCTCTTCAATTGTATTTCATTTGTGCTATTGTGGCTTTGATTCCTTTTTGAAAGTGCTGCGTGTGTGAACCAATGATTCATAACTTTTTTGTTTTTTAGTACCGGGGATTGGACTCAAGATCACACACTTTCAAGGCAGCTGCTTGTGCCACTGAGCTAAATCCCTGGCCTTTTTTCCCCCTACATTTAATAAAAATCTATCACCATTTATTGGATATTCTCCTAAAGTTAGAGGCGACGTAGGCCTCAGGAATGGGGACCAGGAAAGAGGCCAGACGCTACCTCTTTCCCACCAGGTCTGGTCCCTGTCTTCGCTATGATGGGCTTGCACTGCTTTCTCAGCCCCAGGCTGAAGGTAACATCAGCATCTCACAGCCTTGAGCTTTCAGTCTGAGAGTGAGACCATCTAAGAGAGCGAGCTCAGCACTCTCCCTTCCCCACTTCTTCTCTCCTCCCCTTTACTTCTACCCCCCTCTCCTTCTTTCTTCCCCTTCAGACAGACAGCCTGTAGGCCCAGCTTTGCTCAAAAGTGCATTTCTGAGTCCCCACCCTTGCTCAGGAAAAGGGTCACCTAATACTGGTTCTTCTGTGGGCATGTTTTCACCTTTTCAGGTTCTCTAGAGAAAATGCCAAACATCCACTATGTAACTGTTGTCCACTAGCAATGAAAATGAAAAACTTTATTTATTTATTGTAGCCCCCAAAAACTGAGTTGAAGACCTTAAAACAGATCTATACAACCTACTTATGCACACAAACCCAGATACACATGCACAGATATAGACATGCATTCGCATAGAAGTGCATAAGAATTTGTGTTATTTGTTTTTAAAAATTAGATAAAAGAAGAATTTAGTAAAAAAATATTTCTCTATCTCCTGCTATTCCCTGGACTGTGATCTAAGCTTGTGAATGAGACAGACAGAGATAGAGTGAAGGAAAGAGCAGTTCATGACTACTGAGGAGTAAATACCTTCTTGTCTGTGTATATTTAGATTCGAGGAAGGACAGAGAATGTCTTAGAGACTGTGTCTTAGAGAATGTGTTAAGATTATTCTTCAAGATGCATTATTGCAAACATACACATAATAATATACACTAATTAACACAATGAAACAGATATTAAAGCAGGTTATGTTTCATTACTGAAAAGCAGTCAGTGAATCCTCAGCCTGCTGGGTCCCTGGGAAGCTTGATGTCGCTGCATCTTACAAAGCTGCAGCCTCTGAGGGGTCCAGACCTTGGCTGCTGTAGGTGACAGAGTCACGGAGGACACAGTCTGGATGCAGTCTACTTAGGGAACGGGACTTGGAATTCCTCCTAGGCAGTACCAACATTGGGGTTTGTTATCGTTTGTGTCTCCATGTCCTCCCGCAGCCTCAGCAGGCTTTCAGAGGTGGATGAATCTAGCTTGTGATTGGTTCATAGTCCAGTGCTGGGATTAAGGGTACCAATGCTACCCTGTCCTAGGGCAGGTAGCCTAACTACAATACCAGGGACAGAGAGAGGCTCCTCCCCTTCTCTCTCTTGTTACTTTGCTGCCATGAACTGTTGTTTCTCTGCTGTGTGCCACCCTATGAGACAATTTTGGATTGGAGCCTCTAAAAACTGTGAGTTAAGTAAACCTTTTCCCCTTTAACTTTGGAGGCTGGGTATTTTGTATCAGCAGTGAGAAAAGTAACTACAGGTTTGTTGAAATTGATAGGCCCTTAATTACATGAACTTCCAAAGGCCTGCCACGGGAAAGATAGGGATACTACTAACATCTTTAGTTTAAGAGCTGACATTAGCTGGATAAAAAGACAGTCAGCTTCTCCAGGAATATTTGAATGTATTGTTCTCAGAGACAATATAGCTACTGTACTATTAAAGGAAATAATTAAAAATGTGAACACATAATTTATTTCTCATTGTAAAACAAAAATGCTAAAATGTTGACTCTCCACCTGATTTTAATAATTTAATATTAAAATTTTAACTAATATTAAATATTTTGTATCTGATAATAATGAAGAACATTGACAAAAGAAGTGTGGTTTCTAACAAGTGTTCCCTTCCATATGAGACAGTGGGGTGCAATTTAATTGTATTGTTTTATTTTTTAACTGATACATAAAAAATAATTTACATATTAGTGGGTCACCAAAATGTTTTGATAGATGTGGGTGTTGTGTAATGTTTAAGTAAAGCTTCTTTCATGGATTCATGGAGAAAACTTTCCAAAGACTTTCCTCCATGTTTTTCAAATATAGAAGTACAATATTATTATTTAGAGTCATTGCCCGTGCACTCGCATGCTAAAAACTCATGCTCCGATCCGTCTCTAATATAGCGACCATTGGTCATCCCGTGCCTGCTCCTTCCCACCCCAAACCCTCCCTGGACTCTGCTACCTCCTTTCTGCTCTCAGCTTCTGCAAGATAAAAATGTTTAGGTTTTTTTTCTCTCTCTGTCTCTCTCTCTCTCTCTCTGTCTCTCTCTCTCTCTCTCTCTCTCTCTCTCTCTCTCTGTCTCTCTCTCTCTCTCTCTGTCTCTCTCTCTTTCTCCCTCTCTCTGTCTCTCTCTCACTCTCTATTTCTCTGAAATATTTCACTTCACATAATGATCTCCAGTTCTATCCATGTTTCACAAATGACAGGACTTTTTTCTTTACTTCCACAAATAGTTTTCCATCGTATACTCCTACACTGTCTTTACCCACCCATCCATTGAAGGAGACTAATTATTTTCACTCCCTGGCTATTACCAGTAGTGCTGAAACTATTTACTCTCAGTGTGATATGTGGTGTAGATTAATTGAGTACATTTTCCACTCAAGTGCATTAAAAGCACTAATGTAGGCAGTCAGTTCACTTAGGTTCCTTAAGTTACACTCCTTTCTCTGTGAGATGTTAAGGTCTTGACACAAGGGTTGGCTTTGGTTCTCTTCTCTTATAATTACACCCATCACCAGAAAACTCTCATTTTTGAGCTTTTGTTGTCAGCTGTTGTATTGTCTATTACTGGTCAGTGTGAGGGTTTGGAAATTGATGAGACACTTTTGAAAAGAATAAACTTGTATAAGGGAACTAACTGCCTAGATCTGATTAGGGTATAATCTACCTTTCTTTCTGGCAACAGATCACCTTTGTCAGGTAGAACTGGGTGTTTCTTTTTATGTCAGTGATATTTTTGTAAGATCACTGGCTTTCCATGTGGAGTGCTTTCCTTTTAGACTCTGGGGTGATACCTTAGCTAACTGGCAGACAGCTGAAAGTTAATGAGCTAAGACTTCCTAGGCAAGAAGAGTTTTGAATGCAAAAGGCCACTAAACACAACTCTGTGACCGTACCGCGATACCACCAGTACTAATGTGCAGACTAAGTATATAAAGCATTGAGAATATTGTCCAGAGGGAAGCACTGAAGAGAATAGAACAGAACTCAAAGGGTTTCTACCCCCTCTCATAAAAAGCATTTGCTGTCAAATGCAATTTAATTCAAGCAGGGAAAAGGTCCATCTGTTATTAAAACTTATTTTAAAATTATGAGAGTGTTGTCTTTTATTACTCATTATATAACAAGTTAGGATCTTAACTACACATTTTTAAAACTTTAGAAAACTCAGAATTTGAGAAGATACAGTTTGTTTTTAGAATCCATTCATTTATTTTTCTTGTGCATGAAGCAGTATTATTCCTAGAAACTAGGGAAAAAATGGTGATCAACCTGGTGATAGATGTTGGAATAAACTTGAAACAGCAGAGTTCTTATCTGCAACACAACAGCAGCCTATGGCTTGCTTCTCCCAGGCGCTGTTGAATAATCATTGTCCTCTATTGTTCAGCAGCCTTGGCCTCTCTCCTGCAGGAGGAAACCAGCCTGGGGAGACAGCTATTGAGTTTACACTGGTGATGGAACCTCCAAGCTTAGATATACCCTTCAGTTCTTCTTGTGTCCACCATTTGCTGTCATGTTTCTTCACTCTTAAGACTGCATGAGGAATCTGAAATATTTTGATGTGATCTACTTTCCTTAAGAAGATGGGCTGCCGTGGAGTCTATGTTCTTGGCAGAGTGAGGGAATATTTAGGCTAAAAAGAATTTGTGTAATTTCAAGCAAATAGACAAGGAATTAGGATGAAGGTAAGCTTTTAAGTATTCTGCCAGTGCCCCAAGTTATACTGAAAACCATGCAGTCTGTTCACAAAAGCCTTCAGTCCCGTTAGCTGGTGGGTCACAGACTTCGCCATCAGTTCTGTTTCTTGCCTTTCCCATTCACCCCTCTCTGTCCTCTACAAACTAGTTTGGGGGCTTCTTGTTTCTATTTAGCTTTTTCTTTTGAGTCCACATGATAACTAGGAAAGGTAAAAATCCACTTTAAAAATAAAACTGTGAAAAGGGAGGATGAACCAGGAAGACTTCAATTTTGAGCCCAGCCTGGGCAATTTAGCAAAATCCTGTCTCAAAACAAAACAGCGATGGGACAGTGAAGATACAGCTCAGTGTGAAGGCCCTGGCTCATTCTTCAGTGAGCCCAACACTACGGCCCACGGCTGTCAAATGGGCGCAGGACCTGACCACTTACCAACGCCCCTCTCACGGCTGCCTGTAAATTCGTTTCCCTTCACCAGGGTCTTAGTGTCCTCTCCCTTTACTGACCATCTTCAGACCTCTTTTTCTTTGCTGCTGATCACATCAGCAAAGAATCAAAGGACACAGCTGAGGCTCATTTAATTAGATTCTGAAATTTTCATGTCTTAAAGAATTCCAATTTAGTAACTGCCAGTCTCAGGAAGCAGAGGTCTCAATCTTTCCATCCCACACGGAAGCAGGGTCATGCAGTGTGTAGTGAGGTCCATCAACCATGGCCCAGATGTATGGCGGTGGTCCCATAAGACTATGAGGAACTGCAGAATTCCCTACCACCTGATATCTTTACCCTACCTTGTGTATGTTATGTTTCCATACCCAGATAACATTGTGACACAGTCTGCTACAGCATCCAGGAAAGATTTTGCAGCAATTATATCCTATTACTCGTCTATATAGTAGCTGTGTGGTAGGTTATACCATGTAGGTTCTGTTTAAGCACAGACTCTATGACACTCAAAAATTGAGGCAATTTCTAGTCCTTTACTGTTTACGATAGTCCCTGTCCATGAAGGTCTCATACTGTGTTACCATCACTAAGTAATGCTCAGCAATAATTCAAATGAGTCTTATTTCTAGTTTTGACTCTGAGTTCTCTTACTTTGTTCCTTATTGCCTGTGTTGACGCTCACCGTGCTGAAATGGTTTTGGAGGGAAATGACTCAACAAAATGCCCTGACCTTTGCATATTTCCTTAGAGGAAAAATACGAGAGGGGGGAAGGCCGCAGGATGTGGGGGAAAATCCTGCCAGAGCAGTCCATTGAGCTGTCTGCTTAGCTAAGTAGGTGTAAGTTATTATCCTCTTTGAACCCTTGCCAGATTCCTCACCTAGATATAATTGTCACCGTTTTATAGATAAGGAAAAAAGACCTAAAGAAATCTAAAAAATTTTCCCAAGGTCACAGGCAGTGGAATCAAAGAGAGACATGAAGAGGATCAGGAAGGAGCAGTTTCAGTTCATAAGTTGCAGGGCTTTTGGTGCAAATATTATTAAGTATTTCATGAGGACAATAACAGAGCCTTAAGGCAAGTACAATCTTTCTGAGCATGGGGTCCTATATATCTTCTTTCATGTACAACCATGCATCAGGCTCTTGGTACAGGTGATTTTGCTAGATAGCAACCACTGGAGAACAGAAAATGGCTCCCAGTTTTATTCTCATCGAAGTGACAAAACACTCACCAGTGTGTAACACTATTGTTTACCTACCTTTGTGTTACTCCTCTACTACAGCAGGAAGTGTTACCTGAGATCTAGCTTTTGGCCTGATCCTTGCTACTTCACCTCCTTTCCCATGATTCCATGTTCACCTCCTTTCCCATGATTCCATGTTCACCTCCTTTCCCATGATTCCATGTTCTACTTCACCTTCTTTCCCACAACTCCATGTTCACCTTTTTTCCCATGATTCCGTGTTTACCTTCTTTCCCATGATTCCATGTTCTACTTCTTTCTTACAGTTTTTCTCAAATGCCATCTTCTCTGAAAATTTTCCTGGTAAAACCAGACAATCTGATAATTTTCTTCCAACATCATACTACTAGTTAATGTTTTTAGTCCCTAACACTATTCAACTAGCAGTTTATTTCTTTAGTCTATTTTCTGTGTAATTATTTCATATATGGGGTTTCTGTATTCCCCCAAATGGCTTTATAGTTCTTGGAGTTTGTCTTCTGCAAAATATTAGCATCCTGGGAATTCAGCTAAGGAGGGAAGAACACAGAGGGCTGGGCCTTCTCCTCTCCTTCTCAACAGGATTCTGGTGAATTGGAAAATACCAATGTGTGCAAGACTTTACAGCAGTGTTCTGACCTAAGGGTTGCTAAAATACCTTCTGGGTGTTCTCATACAAGAGAGAAGCTGATTCCATAGAGTACCTTCCCTCAATATGGTTCACTATGAAAACACAGAAAAGGTCTATGGAGGGTAATTGTTTCCTGACAGATTTATAATTCCACTTAATCAAAATGCCACTCGTAAGGCCAGATGAAAAGCTGTGGACCAGGATGGCAAAGAGAAATATGAGCCTTTGTTTTTTCTCTCCTCCTCTTTTAGAGGATAAGAAAACTATTGTGAGAGCCAAAGGCAAGTGGGGACATGAGGTTCCCCTTTCTTCATACAAGGGGTGAGGATGGAGTCAAAATAATGTATGTAGAGTATGTGTGTGTGTGTGTGTGTGTGTGTGTGTAGATGTGCAGTGTGTTAGACAGAAATGCCGTGCTGCACGTTTACCCACAGTCTTTCCCAGACACCACACAATGCAGGTATTCCAATAGCTGATCAGCTGCAGAGCCACTGTAATTATGCACAGTAGAAATTTCCCTCAGCCACTCTTCCACTGCAGCCTATGGGAGGCAAACCTAGAATACATTTGGTTCTCCCCATGCATTTTGACAACATTTTAAAAGGTGTCAGGATAATGTTTTCAATGCATTATGTAGCTAGAAGAATGAAAAGCCCCATTATGAGATACAAAATTACAGGCTTTCTTACAGTGACACAAATCAGGCCCATTTGACATTGCCACTTGAAGCACTCATGTTGCAGACACCAGGCAAAATGTGCAAATATGTGTCGCTTCCTTGTGGCGGAGACGAGGAAGCTCAAATGGATTGACTCAGAATGCAGCTCCATCTGATGCCCTAAGATGCTAAAACACACTTTGCTTTACAGACACAAGTCAATGTTTGGGGCTATTTTAACTGCTAATGACCATAATAGCTTCATGGGGTCTCATTGATCTGAGGATTTAATAGCTTTGTGTAATGGAGTAGAGACCATGTGAGATGTTTGTAAGCCTGCACTTTTTACCAGCTAGTAATGTGCACTTGGCCATGTGTAAGAGGATCCCGTGGCTCTTCACATATCCTATCTGGGAAGTGAGGCTGCCATGATTTGCAGTACGATCCATGCCTGAGGCAGAATTATCTTTATATGTGCAGTTGTACATTTGATTGTTTATAATCTGCTTTGCTAAAATTTTAATGACAATGAGCATCACTTTCTAGATTCAGTGATATTTGTTTGTTTTAAAAACGTGGAAGTATCCATTTAAGTTTTAAAACATGTTTTACTGGTAGATTTAGTGATTCAGAAGTCCAGTTCAGAAAATACACTATTTTAGAAGTTTGTGATTTCTTAATAGAACATAAAATACAAAAGCCAAGTAGTCTGGATAAGAATATGAGATGTATAGTCTCTGATTGTATCTTTTAAAGGCTATCGTGGTGTGAATAGTCTTTGTATTTGTGTTCTTTTATCATAAATGCGTGACTGAACATTATTCTAATGTTGTGTTGTGTGTCTGTGTTTATGATGTTCCTGTATCAACTAACAAGATCTTAATTTTTAAATAAATTTTAACAGTGAAAAGTAGAAAAGTAGAATATAAAATGCTCCTCTGCTATTCAATATTCTATTAAAGTTTAACACACAAATTACTTCTTCTGCCTTTCATATCTATAAAGTCATTAACTCAATCTTCTTTCAATGTTTTGTTTGTTTAACACTAAACAAAAGCTAAACTCAAATCTGTCCATGTACATTTATCCAGGTGCATGTGTATGTGTGGATGTTTGGTGTCTGCATGTTTTTATGTGTATGATTGTGTATATCTGTGTGCTTACATGGGCTTGGGTGCATTTGTATATGTGTTATGTGAATATTTATATTTATGCAAATGAACAGCTTGTCAATTTTGTTAATTTTCAAGTAAACATAAATTCTCCAAGCACATATATATGCCCTGACATTTTTAAACACATGGAATGCAAAACAGTGTGATACTGTCATGGAAGTTAGTATTGCCAGAACAGAGAAGGAAGATAAAGTTTACACATGAAAAACAATAGAGAAATTAAATGCTTTATTTTATGAACAAAGTACTCAAGAGATAGGATAGATTCTTATGTTCAGAGGAATTATAGACAATAGAGAAAAATGATTTTGCTTACGTAGCCTAGTTTAAATAGAATTGTACATTTTGCAGAAATGAAGGGGAAGGTGTACAACATACAGAGAATTAGCAGAGGGTACAGGTAAGTGGAGCTGTGATGCTCATGCTGTATTGGAAGAATGTTTATTTAAAGGATACGAAGAGAGAAAAAACATAAAAGATTGCCTGAGTGCCTTCCAATGGGCAGGGAAACATAGTAGAGATAATGATGGGCTGCGGTGTGCAGTGACCTTGCAGGGCATGTTGGTTTTTCTCAAGTGACTTAACCTCTTTGGATACTACAATAGTAGCTACAGTGAAGATTCATTGAAATATAAGGACACGCAATACAGTGGCTGACACTGTATTTCAGGAGATGAAAATGGATACACATGATATATATATATATATATAATGTATACATGTACTATATCATACACATCATCTTTTGGAAGCTACTCAATGTCTTGTGCTTGGACTGGGAGATACCTCCCATTTACTGCTCAGTGTTACCAAATCAGCTATGTGAGAGGCGTGGTAAGCACACATCCTGCCATGAGGCTTCACAATAGTTCCTTGACATCCTTTCTACTTTTAGCCTCTGTTGTAGAGGAGGAAACATCTTCAAGAGGTCACAGAGAGGAGCAGGGCCACACCCAGTGCTGCCTGGCCCTGCAAGCTGCCACCACCCCATCTCTCAGGAGGAGGACCCTGGGAAGAAGGAATGCTACAGTCGAAGTTTCCACTCCAACACTGAAGCTTTGGAACGATATGGCAAAGAGGTTTGAAAAAAGCTGTTTCTTTTATCAACAATCAAAAAGCATGACAGCGTTTTCTTGGAAAAAGACATCATTCATTTACTAGCTCATTAGTTCGAGAGTGACGTATTTAACCCAGTGGAACATGAACATTGCTCTTTGAGTACAAATCTCTCTGATGTGCTCCGGACTGACATTTCTTGACTCCTGACTTTTGGTACTTCTTGTTTGTTTGTTTTTCAGACAGGGCTTGGCTATGTCGCGCAGGCTATTCTTGAACTCCTGATCTCCTTCGCAGCCTCCTGAGTGCTGATATTACAGGTGTGGAATTCCACATCAGGTTCTGACTTTTGTTTTAGCCCACACTGCTATTTTTGTGCCACTGTGCTAACCACTGAGGAGAGAACAGTAAGCCAAGGTAGATGTGCTTCTGCCTAGCGAGCTGACAGTTTAAGGTACAGGTGAATGTGGGGGAGGGTGTGATTTATCTAATAAGTCCACAGTGATGAATTTGTCACTGTGATCAATGCTAAGAAAGTGGGCTCCACCCTGGTATGAGGTCAGCTAATAAGAGGCTTCACCCCAAAGAGGTAGGAAATGTTTTTATTGGGGGACAAGGATAAACCTGCTGAGAGATAAACAGGACTGACTAGGGAGAGATGAGAAAGAGAGAGGAA
The DNA here is from genome assembly GCF_034190915.1 of Cavia porcellus. Lineage (NCBI taxonomy): Eukaryota > Metazoa > Chordata > Mammalia > Rodentia > Caviidae > Cavia > Cavia porcellus. The sequence continues at coordinate 78,517,382 of NW_026947490.1, forward strand.
CAGAACCCAGAGGAAGAGAGGTGGAACGGCAGAGTCCGAAGGGAGACCAGGAGCCAGGGATAACTAACTGGAGGATGCAGATGGGAAGCAAGGTCTGCTGTGGTTTAGAACTGAGAAGTCCTCCCGCATGCTCATACGCCTAGATGGGGGTTTGGAAGGTGGCTGATTCATTGCGTCACTGTCATCCTGAGTGGATTCTTCCACTGGTGAGTTGAGAGACTTTGCGTGTGCTGCTGCGAAGTGGGGTTTGGTTGGAAGAGGCCCATTCCTGGGGTGCGACCTGGATGGCTGTCTCCTCACAGCTCTCTCCTTCTCTCCGCAGCTGCCCTCCCACCCTGCTCTTTCTGTCTGGGAACCTGAGCACTGCATAAATGCATAAATGCAAACCTAAATAAAGCTCCTTTGTTACATGGCAGGTGTTGGTGTTTTGCCTCATGGGTGAGGAAAGTCACGAATACAACTGTCCAGTAAAAATATAGCAGCAGCCACATATATGATATAAAATTTTACAGTGACCATACCAAAAAAATTAACCTTACTCTTTTATTTGGCCTGACATAATCAAGTATTATTATTACAACATATACTCAATTGAAAATGTATTGATAGTTTACCTGGCTTGTCTTAGACTGGTGGAAACCCAAGATGCAATTTGAGCCTACAGCCTGGCTCCCATAGGACACTAACTTTTCAAGCAGAATGCTTGATTACATTTAAATTTGATAAAGTTTATAGTTGAAAACAGCAAATTCATGTATGCAAGTTATTCCAAACAAATGTGAAAAGTTTCCATACCTACCTTAAACATCACTTTCTAAATTTAACTTTAAGTTGAATAAAATTGAATACAATTTAAATTTCAGTACCTTAATCATAGTGATCACAGTTCAAGTCAGTCTCAAGTTAGGCTAGTGGATTCCCTGCTGGACGGGGCAGAATGAAAAAGTGAAGCCATGGTGAGACCATAAATGAATGGTCGACTGCATTCAGAGTCTGTCCCTAGCCCAGAAGGACACCATGGAGGACAGCAAACCGAGAGATGTCACACGGACTTGTGTTTTCCACAGGGTACTCAGTGACCAGTGTGGAGAACGGTCAGTCAAACAGAAAGTCAGCCCAGGACTTGCTGTTGCTAGAGACAGACAGACGGACACGGTTTCAGGAGATCTTTGCAGAGGTTTCAGGAGATTTTTGCAGAACAAAATTCAGGGCCTTTTTTTTTTAACAAAAAAGAATAAAAACAATGATCCAGAATTTCAAAACAAAATAATAGATTAACACTGGTTAAGATATTGTATATGATTGTCTTCAAAGTAGTTACAAGATAAAGACATAAAAATGATTGAACAATGAAAACACAAACTATTCTTTTTGATTAACAGAGAGTAGTAGTATCTATCTTGTGAATCTATCTATCTCTCTATCTATATCTGTATCTCTTTTCCCCTATCTCACTTCTTTCCTTCTGAACACTTTCTTTCCTTTCATTTTCACAGTATCCATTGTACATTTTGGACCTTATTTACTCTTTCAGTTTTTACTCTGGGGAGACAACACGATATTTACACATACAAGTGTGGTGTATTTCACTTATGATTATAGTCTCAAAATGCATCCATATATCTACAGAAGCCTCAATTCTTCTGTATCGCTGAATAATACTTCATTGCACAAAAATCACATTTTTTAAAAATTCAATACACAGTTGATGGGCATTTGGTTGTTTTCAAGACCTAACTATTACAAACTATATTGCCAAAAGTAGGGCTGCACATGTGTTGCTGTGGCATGGTGTTTTCAATTCTGGGAAAGTGCCAAGAAGGGGGATAGCTGGATTGAATGGGACCTCTAATCTTAGGTTTTTGAGTAATTTCCTCACTGTCTTCCAAAGTGGTTGCACCAGTCTACACTCCCACCAACAGTGGAGAAGTGCTCCTTTCCCCCCAACCCTGCCCTGTTTATTATTGCTTGATTTCTTGATAACAGTCATTCTTTCTGGAATGAAATGAAATCTCAGAGTTGTTTTAATTCGCATTTTTCAAATGACCAGTGATGTTGAACACTTCTCCATATATTTATTTGTCATTTATATATCTTAATTTGAGAAGTGCATGTTCATCTCAGATGCCCAGTTTTGGACTGGGTCTTTGAATTTGGGGGAAATGATTTTTTTAAAAATTCTGTATATGTTCTAGATAGAAGTTGTCTGTCTGAGGGACAATTGGCTAAAATCTTTCTCTTTCTGTGGGTTTTCTTTTCACTCTGTTAGTGATTTCTTTTGATGTACAAAAGCTTTTAATAAGATGAGATCTTGGTTGTTGATTTTTGGATATACTTCTTGTATAGTTTGCATCTGGTTCGTGGACTCTGCCTACTCCTGTCTTTAAGATTTTTACCTACCTTGTCTTCTAGTGTATTTATTTATTTATCTATTTTGGTACCAAAGATTGAACTCATGACCTCGTGTCTGCCAGGGAGGCACTTATGTGAATGAGCTAAATCCCTGGCCCTTTTTCAGTATATTTAGTGTTTCTGTTTTAATGTGTGTAGATATTTGATCCATTTTGAGTTAGTTTAGTATATGGTAATAGACGAGTCTAGTTATAGTCTTTGGCATGTCAAAAATCAGTTTCCCCAGCACCATTTATTAAAGAGGTATTCTTCCATTGAACATTTATGGTCCTTTAGTCAATTTTAAGGTAGCTGCATGTCTTTGTAGCTGGGACTGCATCTTCTCTTTTGATCCACTGATCCTCAGGTCTGGTTTTTTGACAGTACCATAATGATTTTATCACAGTAGCTTTGTAGTATAGTTTCAAGTCAGGAATTGTGATGCCTTTTGCCTTGCTTTTGTTGTGCAGAATTGTCTTTGTTTTTCTAGGTCTCTTCTGCTTTCAAACAAATTTTAGGAATGTTTTATCCAGATCTGTGAAGTATGTTAATGACATTTTGATTGAAATTGCATTAAATCTGTAAAATAGTTTTGGGAATATGACCACTTTCAAAATGTTGGTTCTTCCTATCCATGAGCAAGGAACAACTTTCCATTTGCTGATATCCTCTTCAATCACCTTTTTCAGAGTACTGTAATTTTCAATCTATAGATCTTTTACATCATTCATGAGCTGAATTCCTAAGTATTTCATTTTTGGTTGGGTCTTTCTCTGGTTTTGGTGTCAGAGTAATACTTACCTCCAGGAATGAGTAAGGGAAAATTACTTACCTTACCACTTCATTAACGAGTCTGAGGAGTATTGTCATTAAATTTTCTCTAAATTTCTTGTAGAATTCAGCTATGAATTCATCAGGACCTGGGTTTTTCTTTGTTGGTAAGTTTCTAAGTACATTTTTAATTTCATTAATTGATGTTGGGTTACTCAAAATGTTTTTATCTTCTTGATTCAGCTTTGGTAATTCATATGTTTCAAGAACTTATCTATTTTTTCTGTGTTTTCCAGCCTATGTGAGTAAAGATTTTCAAAGTAGCTGTTTATGTTTTTCTGAATTTCCACAGGATCGGTAGTGATTTCCCCATTTTTCATTTCTTATTTCATGGATTTGAGTTTTTTGTTTCCTTTTCTTGATACAGTTAGCTAGGGGTTTATCAAATTTTTTATTCTTTCAAAGAACTAACAGTTGATTTATTTATTCTTTGTATTATTTTAGTCCTAATTGCATTAGTTTCTGCTATGATTTTTATAATTTTCTCCCTCCTATGAGCTTCAGTTTTGACTTGTTCGTCTTTTTCTAGAAGCTTGAAATGCAGAATCAGGCTCTTTATTTGTGCTTGATCTAGTTTCCTGATGTGAGAATTCTATGCTGTATATTTCTCTTAGAGCTGCTTTCAATGCAACGTTCAGGTTCTAGTATGCTGTATCTGCATTTTCACTTAATTGCAGATTTTTTAAATTTGTTTTTTGCTTTCATCTGTGACCAATTGCTGGTTTAGGAGAATGTTATTTACTTTTAATATGTTTATGAAATTTTTGCATTTTCTTTTGCCATTAATTTCAATTTTATTGCATTATGGTCAGATAATATGCACGGGATAACTTCACTTCCTCTGCATTTACTTCAGCTTGTTCTATGGCCAGTATATTGCCTATTTAGAGAATATCCCATGTGCAGCTGAGAAGAATGTGTATTCTGATGTTGTTGGGTGTAATACACTGTAAGCATCTATTAAGTCCATTAGTTCACAGTTTTGATTCAGTTCTGTTATTTCTTTGGTGACTTTGTTGATCTATCTCTTTGTGACAATGGAGTATTAAGGTCCTCCATTACAATTGTGTTATTATTTGATTTTTCATGTCTGTTAATATTTGTCTTATATAGTTGGGTGCTCTTGTGTTTGGTGCATGTATATTTATGATTGTTATCATTTCCTCTTGAATTTTTCCCCTAACAAGTGTGTAATAATCTTTTTATCGTTTTGGGTTTGAAGTTCACATTGTTTGCAAACAAAATAGCTACCCCTGCTTTTGTCTGGGTTGCTGTTGTATGAAATGTTTTTCCCACCTTTTGACTTTCAGCCTGAGTTTGTTTTTGAGTTATATGTGTTTCTTGTACCTTGTTGGATCTGTTTCTTGATACATTCTGCCAATCTGTTTCTTTTAATTGGTGAATTGAGGCTATTTATCTTAATGGCTATAACTTTGTCATATTATTTTTCTGTTGTTGGCTTTCTGCCTTTTCTCTTTTTTAAATTGCTTTCCCAGCTTGGTGGTTTCTTTCTGTTGTTGTTCTGAAAGTTGTGGTCATTTTTATCTCTATCTAGGGTAACTTTCAATACTCTCTGTAGGGGTGGTTTGGTGAATGTGAATTTATTCAGTTGTTTTTGTCATGAAAGTATCTTATTTCTCTGATATTTTTGAAAGATAATTTTGCAGAGTACATCAATCTCAGTTGGAAGTTAATTTTTTTTCAAAGTTTGAAATACTTCAAGCTTTTCTTGACTTGATTGCTTGTGCTGAGAAGTCAACTGTGATTTTAGTGGGATTTCTTTGATAGGTGATCTGTTTCTTCTAACAGTTTTTAATATTCTGTTTTTGTGCCAAAGTTTTTGGATCTTGATTACTCTATACTTGGGTGTAGATTTATTTTGGTTATTACTGTTTGGGGTTCTATATGCCTCACTTATCTGTGTATCAGAATTTGTTCTCATGGTTGGGAAATTTTCTGCTATTCTGAAAATGTTATTTTTTATCATTTTCATTCATTGACTTCTGCATTTTCATTGACATCTGTCAGTCTTATATTGTTTTTCTGTGCATCATTTTAATGGTGTTGAATTGTTATTTCATGGTCCTTGTTATTTTTAAGAATTCTTTTCTTTCATGATCACTAGCTGCAATCCTATCTTCAAGGTCAGATTGCCTGTCTGCAGTTTTATTCAAGCAGTTTTCTCAGAGACATTTTTGAAGCAGTTAAAACACAAGAAGATGTGGAAAGAAGACCAGAGTTGCAATCTATTTCAGCATTGCAGATAGGTCAAAAAGTGAGATGAAGTTTCATGGGAACAGTGGACACTGAGAAGACAAGTGGCCAGAAGTGACTTGACTTGATGCAGGGTATTGGCATTTGCAGTCTTTTTGTTCTTGTCTGGGGAAAACTCAGAAGGTCAGGCCTAATTAACCTATTTGCACGAATGACTATACATGACTTCTACATGTACTTTGGGTTTCCTTTTATAAAACTATATATTATTAGTGCATGATAAAGTTATATATTATGGAATCTATTTGAGGAAGTTAATTTCACTCTCATCACCCCAGTCTCTTTCCTCCACACTAAAGTATTTTTATTCTTCTCCCTCTCCAGAAGTCTATTTTCTGTTTACTTTTCTTTCTTTCTAAGTTAATTAATTATGTGCGTATGTAATGTTTTAGATTTCTCATATAAGAGAACGTGTGATATTTGATGTTCTGAGACTCAGTAATTTTATATATTTATTTATTTAATTTTATATATTTACGGTGTTTTCTAATTCCATCCATTGTCATTCTTTATGGCTCAGTAATAGTCCATTTTGTATATAGCACACTTTCCTTATCTGTTCATCTACTGATGAGCATCTTTTGAATAGCTGATAGCCTCAAGTGTTTCAAATTTCTTACAGGGTTTGTTTCCATATTCATTTCAATAAACAAACTAGCAGCTGTGTAACGTATATGTTAGTCTCAGAAATCACATACATTCATTTCTGCTGCATTACATTAGTTGAGGCAATCATAAACCCACGTGAGTTGAACCAAATGCATAGAGTCTCTCCCCACGCTGTACAGTAAGAATTTATCATGTTATACAACTATCTTGACACAATTTAGTTCACTCTCACTGAAAGGTGCTTTTGAGTCTTCAGAGGTTTTAGATATCCTGTCTTTAGATCAGTGGAAAAGGCTGGAATGCAAATAGAAATTTAGAAATCATTTGTGTTGGGTTGGCAATTAAAATACAGATGAGAGCTCCTGAGAAAGGAGTCTAGCTTTGATAGAGTGCCTTGAGGAACTGTAAGCACTGGCTGCTGCTATGAAAGCTAAACCTATCAGAGGAACAGGGAAGGGGCCACTGGAGAGAGACAGACAGACCCATGGGCTTCAAGAAGGAAAGTGTGGTGAATCGGTTGTATTTCTCCTGAAGTGGCAAGTGGAATAAAGATGGAGGAATGTCTGTTGGTTTATTAATAAGAGGCTATTGTTTACTTTTTAAGAATCTTTTTTAAGTTTGGATACAATGAAAGAGATGAATTGCTACAGGAAGAACCAGGAAACTGGTGATTGGAAGGAACTAAGAAAGTGTGTCCACAATAATTCTGTTAATTGGACCACAAAACATTACACATTAATGAATCAAATAGGTAACTGTTCTTCATAGAGTTGAACTTCCCCCTACTGTTTTATTTTAAATTAAATACATTTCTATGCATAAGAAATTAAAGTTTATAGTCACATAATGTTACAAATTTAAAAGTTCTAAATATTGTTATAAATCTGATCAAATTTTGTTGTCTGACTAGAAACATGTCACGATGCTCTCCATGGATTTGAGTCTGGACACGAGCACCAAAAGACTTTGAAAATAGATCAGAATTTTTAGATGCGAGGGAAAATAGTCCTTCCGTGGTCAAGATTCTCTTCTAGCTGAGTTTTTTTTTTTTCCAGTTCTAGAAACTGAACTGTAAGGCATTCACACTCTATTCTCAGCCCTTTTTTATATTTTCCTTTGTGACAAGGCTGTGCTGTCTCTAAATTTTCCCAGCTGGGTTTGAATCTACCATCCTCCTGGCTCAGTTTTCCACAGACCTAAAACCACATGTATGTGCCATCAAGCCTGGCATGAAAAGTTTTTCAGGTAATAAAATCTTCCCACAGTTCTAAAAGAAGAATCAAAATTTGGTTACTTAAAATACATTGATGCAGTATAGAATACTAGGTATTCTATAACATTGCATTTTATAAATATTAGGCTAAGAACATTTTATGTTAACAAAAATGTGAATATGTGACTTTTAATGTTCACTTTGAGAAGAGATATCACAGATGAAGACATAAAAAGGTAAATATTAATCTACATATTAAACCACATAAATTGGGCACTGCCTCTATTTCTGTTTCCTTTTCATGTAAAAAATATCACTGATATTTTGTTTTGTTCTTCCTTTATATTCTTTTGCTGGTTGACTTCAACATTTTCATTCTCCTTCTGTTTGTTTTTTCCTCTTTGACATGTGTCTACGTTTCTTTTAGAGTTGGAAGATCTTTGAATCTAGTTAAACTTGTCCATACCTGATGAATTTTTTTACTGGTGGTGCTAATTCTTGAATAATACACATTGTAGAAAGATCATTATCTACTTGCATTAATTATCAAAGCAAGAGGAGGTCAGGTGAGGTCTTGTACTGATTTGCTTGAAGATAAATTAATCTTCTTCAATGCTGATTTGGTGTTTGACTTGTCCTGTGAGCAATGTATTAATTTCAGGCTGAAGAAATAATCTCCCAGATCATTCATTTTTAGTTATTTTTATTATAATGTGATCTACACAGTAATATATATTACATAAAATGACATAAATTTGTCATGATTAGAGTTATTATGCAACTATATAAGCAAAATCATACCTATAAAATAAATCTAAAACAATGAGTAAACATAAAATTAAAAAAATGATCATTGTGTCCATTTTTATCTTGATTACATTTGACTTTAGTCAAAGTCAGAATACATCAGTTAACATTAATATTAAAAAGAGTACTAAATTTCAATCCAGCACACTGTGCCCTCCCTCTAAGAGCAATATTTTAAGGTTGCTTTAATGAGGGGTTACCTAGAAGTCTACCAAACTGTCTTCTTCATTTAAAGATTAAATTGCCATGTAGTTTTATTGAAATTTGATTTAAATTGATGTGTAACCAATTACATATGGAATCAAGAACTGGAAAATAGTGTGAAATTGGTTTTGTCTAGAGATCATGAGAAGAAAATTGTATTTTGAACAAATCACACCACTGAACTCCACAGATATCGTTAGACCAAAATGCACAATAATATATTTCAATTAAAATTGTCATAGTGAAGGACAGATCACCACTAGTCCTCCTTAGAACACTCCTCCTTGCTTTAAACTTATGCCATCATTTTTGCCTCTTTCTGAAGCAGTTCTGGAAGTCTTCCTCCAAGGATATCTATCTTTCTGAGGTGTGGTAAAAACACGGCACATGCTTCTGCTGAATGCTGTCCCAGGGAAAGGCAAGCTGGTAAAACTCTACTGTGTGGGTCCGTGTTCACTCACCTTTCTCACCAGCTTTGTTTCCATACAACTGCCGGCTCTTCCCAAAGTGAAAACGACCATGAAAAGAAAATGCTTTGAATCCACCCAGAACACCATGGCAGCCACAATAACACAGCTAAAGATCTCTATTGAAGGGAGGCTTCTAGAATTGCTACAAAAAGTGGCCAGAACAGTGAGTGTGAAGGGGAGGAATTAATTTGAGGGGAATTAAATGCAATGTGTTTTTTAAATTCATAATTTTTTTAATTTAAAAATTCATCCTATTTTTAAAACCTGCACCTCATAAATCCTCGCATGTTTTGGACTAGGACTATTTAAACACCCATGAAGCTGTTTTTTGGTATTTTGCCTTTTCTTAATTTGAACAGTTTATTTTAGGTTTACGCCACTCTCTTGTCATCTACCAGGATAAAGGTAGCGTTTCACATTCCCACACTTTGTCATTTTACCACATAGCATCAAAAATCTTAATTTATTTACAATATTTAAAAATTAAATTTTTACATCATGGAAATATTTTAAATGTCATTTACTCATGGAGAAGATACATTTTATATTTATTCAATATAATTTAATATGAATATTCAATTTATATTCATTCAAAATGATTCAATATGAGAATAATAATTTACATCAAACTGCTTCTGGATCCCAAATATATTGAAGAATTTAAATGTTCCTATGATCAATTGACATAAATTCTACTGTAAATACAGAGGCACATGTACCAATGGTATGGTAAAACCAGTTTAGAAGGTGACATTCTAAATAAGTTAACTAAGTATTATAACTTATAATTTCAGGAAATTTAGGTTTGCAGAAAAATTTCAGAGGTAGCAGATAGTTCTCTTACACTTCACACCCAGCTACTCGTTATGAACAGTGTGCATTAGTGAAATGGGCTTGTCACAATTAATGAACCCACTTAATTTAGATTTTCTGTTTTACTGAACGTTTTCTGCTCCACAGTTCTATCCAGGATCCCTTAATACATTTCACTGTCTTGTCTCAGGCTCATTTTGGCTCTTGCATTTTCTCCATCTTTCTGTTTTTGATAACCTTGACAATCTGACGAAATACTGATCAGGTGCTGTGTAAAGAGTCCCCCTGCTGGGATTTGTCTGATGTTTTACTCATGATTGAGCCATGATTATGAATTTTGGGGAGTTAGATCATAAAGATAAAGTGCTGTTCCCGTCACATCACAGCAAGGGGACAAAATGTCACGTTGACTACAGTGTGGAGGTTGACACTGAGGTTTTGCTTGTCAGATTTCTACAGCGTAAAGTGATGTGAGTTTCAGCTTTTATGTTATTCACTGGAAGAAAGTTGTGTGCTGTCTGTATTTAAGGGCTTGACATTATGTTCAACTTCCCTGAGCACAAATCCTCTGGAACCTTTCTGCACAAAAGACATATTGCTTCTTCCCCACTTGGCTTTTGTTTAGTCAGTCATTTGTAGCTATTTGCTTTCCTCCAAATGTATGTTAATTATTTTGCTGTTTATATTTTTCCAGGTTGGTCATTTGAATCTCTCTGTTGTCTCCTGTATCCCTTGATATGTCTCATCATTATGATTTTTACTCATTTCCTTAGTTTTGGACAACAAAAGTTCATCTTTCTACCTAGTTTTGATGGCTCCTTTCTCAAACATAGAATAGCCATTTCTCCATTGAGCCTGATGTACCTTTTACTGTAGAATAGTATTAAAACCTTGACCTGGCTTGGCATAGGCTCATTCTACTGGAACAAATAGCTTCTATGCCTTTTTAGGTAGTAATGAAAGAATAAAAACAATATTCCATGGAAATGTAATCCCACTGGAAGCAGGAGCAGCTAAACTTGTACATGACAGAGCAGAGTTCAGTACACAGTTAGACAAACAAGACAAGGAAGCTTACTATGTACTGGTAAAGGAAACATTCTGTCTACTATAGCTATATAAACTCTTAACATTGCTGTACCAAATTTCATAAAGTTCAATGCAGAATGAATATAGGTCCCAATAAAACAACAGTGATTGACTTTAGTACTTCAGTTGTATCTATAGACAGATCATCAAGACAAATAAATCAACTGAAACCTTCAGAATTACACTACACCACAGACCAAATGGACTTACTAGATGTTTCTAAAACGTTCCATTAAACAGCCACAGAAAAAAACGTTTTTCTCAGAAGGTCATGAAACAATCTTCAAAATACACCATGTTTTGACTTTCTCATAGAGAAAACTTCAACAAGTAAGAAAATTTTTAAATTTTTGCCTTTTTTCATATCATAATATAATTAGAAACTCACAATAAGAAAGCCAAAGAAACTATCCAAACATACATGAAAGAAATAATAAAGTTCAGAGAAAAAATTAATGAGATAGAGAATAGAAGATCAATACCAGCCTCGGGAAAACAATCAATTGATTCATTGAAAATATTAACAAGACTGACAAATTCTTAGAAAACTGATAATAAAGAAAAGACCCAAATCAGTACAATTAGTGATGAAAAATGGGTGTGACACAACACCACTGAAATCCAGAGGATTATTAGGGACTTCTTTATAAGCCTGTACTCTAATAAACTATAGAATCTAGAATACATTGATAAATTTCTTGACACAGAGTTTACCAAAAATTAGCCAAGAAGATATATATATGTATGTATTAAATTGAAAAATAACAGTGATATTGAAGTAGTAACAAAAAGTATTCCAACGAAAAGAAGCCGAAGACCGGATAGATTCACAGCTGAATTTTAACAAATCTTTAGAGAAGAGTTAGCATCAATGTTTCTTCAAACTGCCTTATAAAATAGAAGAGAAAGAAATGCTTCTAACCTCATCCTACACAGCCAACATCACCTTGATACCAAAACTAGAGAAGGATACAACAGAAAACTACAGATCCATATTCTTCGTAAATATAGATGCAAAAACCCCTTAATAAAATACTCTCAAACTGAATCCAACAATATATTTTAAAAGATCATACATCATGATCAAGCTGGGTTTTTTCCAGGGATGCAGAGTTCAGTACACACACATAAATAAATGTAATACTTCACACAAATAGAGTCAAGGATAAGAATCACATGATCTCACTTGATACTGAAAAAGCCTTCAATGTAATCTAGTGTGATTTCATAAGAGCTCTACAGAAACTAGGTAGATGGATCATCCCCAGTGTAGCAAAAACTATCACCAGCATCATTCTGAATCAGAAAATAGTGAAAACACTTCCTCTCAAATTAGGAATGAGGGAAGGATGTCTATGTTCGCTGCCCTTAATCAATGTAGTTCTTGAAATTTTAGCTAGGGAAGATTAAAAAGATAGAAGGGACACAAAAGGAAACGAAGTCAAACTACCCTTTGTGAGTGTGATATGATCCTGTACTTAGAAGACCTAAAAGATCTACTGAAAAATGCAGAGCTTATAAATAAATTAAATAATAATTGCCGAATACAAAAATCAACATTAAAAATAAGTAGATTAACTGTACACCATGAATGGATGGGAAATAAATCAGTAAAAAAAAAAAAGCCTCATTCACGAAAACTTTAAATAAAGTAAAATACCTAGGTATCAGTCTATGCAAGAGAGTGAAGGTCTTCTACAATAAAAATTTCAGAACACTGATGACATTGAAGAAGATGTCTGTTATGGTTTCTGTCTAGGTGTCCCCCAAAGCCTCAGTTCCCTTAGATGGGCTTTGGGAGGTGATTTGACCATGAGGGTGTGATACTTGTCAGGGAATTACTCCACTCATGGGTTGATGGCTAAGTGTGATGCTGAGAGGTGAGGGCTGGTTGGAGGTGGTAAGCCACTGAGGTGTGGCCTGCGAGGACAAATCTGGCTGCATTCTCACCTGATCTCTCTCCCTGCTTCCTCCTTCCCATGCCATGAGCTGTTCTCTTCTGCCATTCCCCACTCCTACCCTTTCATGCCACCTTGCCTTGGGGCCAATGGATTACGTCCAGCATCTTGGGCAGTCTGTGGCAAGGCGTGCATTCTCAATGTCCTAGACGGCCTCGTCTTTATGTGTGATTGTAGCTTCCATGGCTTCGGTCTTGGGCCAGCTCTGCTCACTCCTTGTGATTTTCCCTTAGTTGATCATTGTACATATTGACTCCCACCCCCAAAAGTTACAAAACTAGGGTGCATGTGGGGAGATTATGAAGATACATGTTGAAGAAATGATAGTAAAGTTTCCAGAAAAGAAATTTATTTTTAGATACAAAGACCTCAAGCAGGGGTGGTTGGTGTGAGAAAGGGTAGTAGGGGGAATGGATATGGTGAAAATATGTTTTGTATATGCATGAAAGTGTCACATGGGAATACATTTTGTAAAATTAACACACACAGTAAAAAATACATTAAAACTGAGCCTCGACCTTTTCTGCTCATGGTTTTTAATGTTATTCTTTAATCAGGGCTACTTTCTTTTTTCCTTTCTTTCTATTTGAGTAATACTTATTCTAGTTATTGCATTATTAAAACTTTCAATATGATTTTAAGTAGGAAGTTTTCCTTACTACTAATCCCATAAGATAAATAACTGTTTTCTCATTATTAAGTATTTTGTTAATTGCATTGATTAAGAATTGAGCAACATTTTTTGTATTTCCAGGTTATAAGAGGTTTGGTTTTCAAACAATCAGTATTAGCTTTCCACAACTTTTTTTTTTTTTGATCTATTAATAGGAGCATACGATTTTTCTGCTTTGGTAGGTATGTGATTGATTTTTGAATGTTGATCCAGTCTTGCATACTTGAATAAATCGTATACGTTGCATAATTCTTTTTAGACATTGGTTGAATTCGTTCTGTTGTATTTTGTGAGAGATATTTAAATCTATGTTCATGGGTCTCATTAGTTTACGGTTTTCCTTTTTTGTTATATCTTTTGGTACTTTAAGTGATGTTGCTTTCACTGAATAACAACCTTACTTATGTTATTTCTATGTTTTTGACATAGTTTGCAGAGAAATGGTCTTTCTTCTTTTTTGAAAGGTAGGATAGAGTTGAACAAGGAAATTGTTGTAAAGTAGGGAATAAGATTTTTCTAGCATTGTTAAGGATCATTGCAAAACAGCTGCAAAAGTTACACCTAGAGAGACAGGTGAAATTAAGAATTTGCTATATTCATAAATCCTGGGTTAGAGACAGGAAGTTAGGCATGCCACCCCGGAAGTCAGGCAGAATGAGCTCCTACAGTGGCTTCACACAAGTAGGTTGAAGATGACACAGAGAGAATGCCTTCCTAGGGGTCAGAGTGGGTTCCATAGGTGAAAGGAAGGATGGCATTTTATTAATATGATCGGGTGTTACTAGGTCACAGTCTGGGGAGGGCTACAACAATTAACTTGAAGCAGGGATTGGCTTATCACAGGACTAACTGGTTGACAGAATGGAGTTGTTCCTGGTATTACTAGTGATGGCATCTCTTTCATTTCTAATATTGTTAATTTATGTCTTCTCTTTTGAACTTGGTTGGTCCACCTAATTTTCCTTTCCATGTTTTTAAGTGATAAATTTAATTTCTTTAGTAATTATAGGACTATTAAAGTTATCTGTTTCTCTTTGTGTGAATTGCTGTAGTTTTGCTTCTGAGGAATGTTGTTCCTTTTCATCTAGGTTGTTAAATTTATGTTTGTGGAGCTGTTTGTAGCATTTGCTTATTTTTCTTTTGATGTATTCAGAGTCTGTGAATGTCTCCTGCTTTATTCCTGATACTGGTAATTTCTCTTTTCTTTATTTTTGATTGGAGTCTATAGTTTTCTTGAGGATTTAAAAAAGTTTGGTTTATTCTTATGTTTTTATGTGCTGTTTTCATTCTTTCAATTTCTTTGTTTTACTCTAATTCTTATTTCTTTTTCTTCTGCAGACTGAATTCTGCCTACAGGCTTAAACTTTCCTTCTTTCTCTAACTGCTATGGAAGATTCTATGTTATTAATCACATCATTTTTATATGTGCATTTAACACAATAATTTTTCTCAATAAACGCCAATTTTACTCTATACTGTTTTTATGTTCATTTAATTTCAAACATTTTAAGCTAGAATAGACATTTAAAAACTAAGATTGGAATACAGCAACAGCAGTGTCTAGTCTCAAATTTGGTAACCCCTCGAGTCTTTTTCAATGCTTTACTTAGAACACTTTCTGAAATTTATTTGACTATCAAGTTGGAGGATAATGACTTTTAGAAGGTCAATCCACTATGCTTTCAAGGGTGAAACCAGATAATTGGGACTAGAGTTTGATGATCAGTGGGAAAAAAATTATCCTTCTAGAAAAATATCCTTGGGTCGAAATGCTCACTGAGGTGAAATCACCCACTTCATGTCAATGAGTTTCAAAAGGCTATGCACCTTGCAGGAAACTGTGCTTGAATCAGATTTTTCATCACTTAATTGTCCCCAGAGATTTTACCATCCATCTATATTTTTCCATTCCTTAGTGAGGAATTAATACACCAGGTTAACTGGTGTATTAATTGGTGTTTTTCTTGTGCTTACTTTATGGTTAACATTGTATAAAGTGCTCTGGGAGATGCATAAACCAAATAGCTGAAACTTATTGAGTGGAAAGGACAATCTGAGACTATTTGCTGAAAAATTATTCAGCATTATGTCATTATAAGTCACTATTGATCTCTGAGTGGTTAAACAATGACTTTAAATACCCAACAACATTTTGTGAAATTTCTCTTTTACTTATAAGGATTTTTTTAAAAAAGTCTATTCAATAGAAAAATTTTTAAAAATGTATGTAGACCTAAAAAAACTAGTTTATTTATATAAGCATCTTATCTTTTGCTTTTATTGGAAAGCACAGAAATGGGTGTAAATAAAGTCTATGCGTTAATAAACATGGACACCACCTGGGTTTCTGACCCTATTACTATTTTTTTAATGCATACATATATCACTTCTTCTGATTTTACCTTCTTGGATGATTTTCAGAATGTGGTCTCCATTAGAGGGGTAAATAATACTTTGACTGGAGTTCAGAAAGCTATGCCTTCCTGCCTTCCCCTGTGTACCTATAGGGGAAGGTGGACAAAATGCACACTTGCACACTTACAGTCAGGGACACCAAGAAGGCAGTAAGAGCCACGTGAGCTGTGCGCAAGTCAAAGGTTTGACCATGAAATGGAGAATGGCATCCTCTACCAAAATAGTCAATGCTCTTCTTTCTAAATGCAAGCTTGAGGAGCTACTGGTTTATGTCTCCTTGAAACAGGAAAAGGATGGTGAAGCTGCCTGTGATTGCAACTCAGAATTGGGTTGATTCCACTTTTGGGATACACGTGGCATACGCACCCAGGGAATTCCACACTCACGGCTTCCGTCCTGAGAGGTCTATCACAGCAGCCTCCTACTTCCCCTCTAATGGTTCTCAAGCAGAGGCTATTTGCACAGCGCTTTTATCAGCTTTGTCCTGTCCATTTAACAGTGTATCATATACTTCATATATGTTTTTATTTCGTAAAATATTGAATACATATAATATCAGTAGTAACATAGGATATTTTGTGTTAGTTGTACACATGTAAAACTAGAATCCCTCAGCCATTATAGAAGGAGCTCATTATTTTAAGAACCTTTTTTTTTTTTCAAAATATTCAGTGAAATTTACAAAAGAACAGGAGAATCATTCAAAATCAGCTGGTGTTGCACTAAAGTTACATATTCGATACTTTAACAAAAACAGATGTACAGATCACCTGGAGTTTTGGTGACCTGGCCCTCATTTCTTTCCAGTTTCTTTCTTTTTTCCTATTGTTTGTCTTGCGTGAATAATTCATATTTCCCCCAATTCTTTCCACTTTAGAAGCCTGGCTCACAGCAGTTTCTAGGTGCCAGGAAACCATTCATCTGTTTACCTAGAAAATATCTGCATATTCCAGACCTCACGATAGCCTGCTTTCTTGCAGGAAGCCTTCACTGACACTAGGGTGAATTTTCTTCTCTTCCCTTGTGTATACTTTTTAGCATTTAAATCGTATTCTTGTTTTGCAGTCTCTTTGTCTCTACTACATTACAAACATCACCTGATAATTTATAAGCAATCAATATTTACAGAATGGATAAATGAAGGTCAGCAGGTACTTTATTCCACTGGATAATCTCTATGGTTCTTCCACAGTTAGCCTTTAGACAAACTTTCTTAAGCTCAAAATTCTACAAATAGAGACACAATTGTTTGCTTTTAGGAATCTGATTTTCTGTTAAATTGCGCATGAGCCTGGAAAAATCCAATCATGGTGATCTATGGCAGATGGGATTGTACAGTTTTCATAACTTTGATTGGAAGAATTGAGAGAATGTAAGCACTTAGAACAAAGTGGCATCAAAAGACATACAAAAATAAACTATAGTGACTGTCCATTTAGAGCCTTGGCCGATAGGCCCCCACATAGGCTGTTCCAAACAGAGCAAAATGCATGCTACAGAAAAGCGCAGGTTTCAGGAAAGAAAAATGTTATGATCCCTTAGGGAACACATAATTCCTCTCCTCTTCCATCACTAGGGCCATGACTAGAGAATACTCCAACCCAAGATAGATTAACCAAAGAAAAACTTACAGCTTCATTTATGATAAGTTTTATTCAACACAGGCGCTTTCAGGAAGAGATAAAGACTCCCGCACCCTGGTGGAACATAAGGACACTGGATCTTTGTGGCAGGTTGGATGAGGAAGCAGACGGTCACGAAGTGTGATTGGGAGGCGTAGGTATGATTTAGCGCTTGTAAACATGGGAGAATTTTGTGAGGCCTATTTGTTTAGGTTCTCTATGTGCCTGTGTCTTCAGAAAGAAAGACATCCTTCCTTCAGAAGGGTACTTCTCAGAAGAAGGTCTTCAGGTCTGCTTACAGGGAAAGTCAGATAAGAATTTCTTGCTCTGCTGTGTTTTCAGACTCCAAGGTACCATATTTTGGGATAACACAGCGTCAGCTTCATGATCTCCACATACCTCTGGGCAGTGATGTTAGGGGTGGGAAAGGGTCTGTGGGAAGAGCATGGTGTTTGATCCAGTAGGAAACGGAAAGTACAGAAGTGTGAAGAAATAGGTATCCTAAAGGCACTCAGTTCCTGAGCTTTCGAGAAACAGCAGACACAATAAACATGAAAACTGGTCTGAGAGGCGAAGGTGGGAAGCAATGAAATTATGAAAAATGGTTTTGCTTCTTAGATATGCTCAGTTACAAGCTTATGTGGGAGGAAGAGAATAGAAAGGAAAGAAAAATACTATATTGGAAAATCTAGAAATAATCTTACGGCATCGCAGTCAGACTGTCACATGTCTGCAGAACTGAAGCAGTGCAATTGGCCTGTGCACCTCTTCTGCATGATTTTCACAGACTTTCGGCAGAAGGAAATAATTCCGGTCTCAACTGGGAGGTGGAAGGTGGAATGCTTCCGTTTGGAACCCACTCCCAGGTCTGCGTTGCACATGTTTGTTTGTTAACATTGTTTTAATGTTGATGCAATAGCTTTGTGGATCTGTGGCAGTGTCTCTTTTTTGCTTCTCCGCTTGGCTCTGTGGAACTCTAAATTTCCACAGAAAAACAAGATCCTGATATGCCATAGAATTTTTTTTGAAATGTATAATATCTGAATTGATTCTACAATGAAAAGAAATTCAACTTAACTCCCCAAAGCAAACTTTCCCCTCAAGCTTATGGGCAAACTAAATATTTTGTTTCTTTATATAATTTACTTTCTTTATATAAAACATAAGGTCTTACTTCCTTCTATAGTCCTAAGGAGATGGAGAGATATCTGATTGTGCAGCATATGAAGAAGAACTTGCTCTTAATTAGATGATTATGTAAGCCTGTGACAGATATTCCTAATTCTTGTATGGAATATGTTCCTTCCTTCCCTTTTTCTCTTTCAAAAATCCTGCACAGGGTGAAAAGAATTATAAAATTTAGAACTTGCTATGTGCATACCTATTTCAGTGACTTGAAACTAGAAATGCAAAAGAAATGTCTCAATTAATGAAAGACCCTGGGAATTGAAGTTTGGTTAGCATCACTGCAAGGGGCCCAGCTGTGATAATTCTGACTCAGTTGGGTCTTTAACTTGGGGGGTCCTAGTCATTATTTTTGGAATGTCACATAATAAGTGATTCTCTGAGGATACCGTTTAATAAAAATACCACCCAGTCACATTCTATTATTACTGCCTCTTCTTTCTTTACAAATTCTTTGTCTAATTAATAACAGAAATTGAATCCAGAAGTGTTCCTTTTCCTTTCAACAGCTGGCAGTATCCAGTTTTACCTGTTTGTACTCATGATCCAAACTGCAGCAGGGTCACATGACTTTAAGAAAGACTCTTTTACGCCTTTATATTCTAAGTTGAAAACACTTTAGATACTCTTTAACGTTCTCAGTTCTTACATTCTATTTCCCAGCATGAAGCTTGACATAGAAATGATTCAGTTATTCAGAAAATGTCAAGGTTGCCTCCAAGGCAAGTTGCAGATTCACATAGTTTTCTCTAAAACATTTAAACATTATCTTACACTTACAGTTTTCAGATACAATATTTTATACTACCTAGTTTCTTTGCACGTGTGCGTGTGCATTTGTGTGTGGTGTGAGAGGGAAGAGATGGTGCAGCTTGGAATGGACACATTCTTAGACACAGACGAGCTGATGGAAACCATCGCATTACATTCCCTAACATTCTGGCCACCTTCCATCTCTGCATGCAACTCAAAGAGTCACACACTTTTCAGGGAAGTAATGCATTGTCGATTTCTAAGAAAGAATGCAAAATCCCAGTGAAATGTGTACAGCAGGACCATGGCGTAATGGCAGTGGCCCGCCACCGTATCTTGTGTTGCCTGGTATAAATATGATATTCATTTTACTAAATTCTAAGCATATTTTCCAGATAGGGAAGTAGAGAGCCAAACAGACATTTGAAATAGCTACAGTGTCAACTTCTAAAATGACACAGTATTTCTAGCTAGTTCAGCTCTGTAACAGAGCTATGGTGTACAGTGTACACCGAGTCTGCATAAGGAAATGTTTCCCGGGAGTGAAATGCTTCCAGGAAGTTTGCATTCCAGCATTTCTGTCAGCAGAAACCTCCCACCTCAACCTTTCCTGCCAAAATGTAGCTTCAAATTCCAAGCACCTGAGAAATTCCCAGGGGCTGGGCTGGAATATTCCTGGCCCAGAGAGAATGTTCTGTCCTGAGAACCAGGAGATCTGGAGTCATCTAGCTCTGTACCTTCTCCACAGCTGTGCTCACAGTTAAGCATAATAGTGAAAAACAGTAAAGACCACAACCCACAGGCAACAAAAACAAAAGAGGAGAGATGTATGTCATTTTCCATCTGTGCTCACACATCCTACAGGAGGATTTTAACATTTCGTAGAAATTCCTTGGAGGTCCTTTTTTGTTAGTCAGTGTACTTTCCCCCTCTCTGGAATGGCAATTTGAAACCCTTCCCCACTCAGCTCCCATCTGCAGCTTCTCTTCTCAGCAGATGGACACAGAAAATTAGAAGAGAAATCCTGAAAGCAGACTACCTCAACTTCCTGTTGTCACATTCACCGGTCTACCTGTTGGCCTCTTTTCTGTCCTCCTCCTCTTTTTTTTTTTTTTTTTTTTTTTTTGTCTTTTTCCTTTTTATCAGTACCAGGGATCGAACTCACGACTGCCTGCTTGCAAGGCAGGCGCTTATGCCGCTGAGCTAAATCCCCAGCCCCTGTCTTCCTCCTCTTGTCTCACGAGGTGTTCAGTGTCCTTTCCCCAAATTACTTTTTCTCTGGATTTCCTTGACATAGTGTTGATTAAACAAAGCTGAGCCCTGACCTGCAAGCTCGGGGTCTCTCCACGGATTACAGTCGAGACCTCCTCTATGGAATCCTGGTCTTCTCTGGCCCCTACCACGTTTTCCAAACTCATTCTCAGGGAACAGGTAAAGCATAAGGGGTCTCCCATGACTGCTCTGTTCAGAAATCTTCACTATGGACTAGACTGAAATTTCCTGTTCCTGATCGTATATTGAGTAGTTAATTCCCAGGAACTGAGAATATGATGCATTTGAAGACTGAGCCTACCAAGTCACAATTAAGGTAAAACAAGTTGATGAGCATGAGCCTTGATGCAAACTGAATGGTGTCCTTATTAAAAAGAGATTAGGACACCAACTCGTGCGGATCTAGACCTTATAAATATGTGGAGAAGACAGTCAAGGAGAAAAGGCTCTAGAGAGACTAACCATGCTGCCACCACAGTCTTCCAGTCTCCAGAACTGGCATTTCACATATGTATGGTTACCTTTCTCATTCCATAGCCATTGGACACACTGTTCCCACTGTTGGGAGTGCTCCTGCCTCCTCCTGGTCCTCATCACCCCTTTGGTACCACCACTTCTAGGCTCAGCTAAAGCATCACTCCTTAGAAAAACCGTTCTTCTTCCATAAGGTTTGGGTTCAAGTTAATCCATGCTAGTGCTGGGGTAACCTTCCCTAGAGTTTTAAGCTTCTACTTACAGCTCCGATGACTCCCCAATCAACTGGTCAATGTATATCTTCTGTGAAACACTGCACCCTTCTCGCAGGTACCATTTCCTGTCTTGCTTGCTGTCTTACCTGCATGTTTGTGTTATTTGTTATAGTTTTGGTGTTCTGTATGTATTTGGAAGGAACAGCAGAATGAACAGGCCAACCACAAATGACAACATGACCTCACTGGCAGCAAAGAATCAACTTGTATAGAATTGCTTTGGGTACGGTGTTAGTTACTTTCCAGTTACCAGCTAAATCCAGTTAGGTGGAAATTTGCTACTGAATTTGAACTAATTGTAAAAGAAATATTGTTATTAACTCAGCTCAGCCTATCAGAGACTTGACTTGGCCTACTGTTATTTTCTCAGTTGAATTTATTAAATGGTCAGAATTTATTGGAGAGAATATGCACTTTGAGGGTATATGTAAAGTAATTCTACAAGGGAATAATATTACTTGTATTTGGAGATTCTAATTTTTCAGCAAGCCAGTCAAAATGTACCAAAATGCTAGAACACTCAGTGTTGAACCTTTGTTTTTGGAAATTGGATTGGCTGGACTTTTCTTCCTCTCTGGCTTATATGGAAGATGGATGCACTTTGAAAGAAACTGTGGGATTTAGTGCTTTTGTCTGATTTTATTTTTGGAGATAAGGGTCTCACTACATAGTCCAGGCTGGTCTTGAGCTTCTGGCAAGTGCTTGGATCATAGGCATGTGCCACCACACTTGGCTAATGCTTTTGTCCTGTGATGCCCTATGGAAAGTGCCAATCTGATGTGAGTCCCTAGCATACAGTACAGAGAGAGCTTGTTAGACACCACAGGAAAGTCATGATATCTAGAAGAGGTACCCTGTATCGTATGTACCATGCTCTTATGGGTGCGGTCCTGACCTTTTGATTCTTATGTGCTAAGGGCATTGCTATCATCTATTTGCGAGTGATAATTATGTGGAGTTGACTATTCCTGAGTGTGAGAACAAAAAGAGGAATGTGGCCAGCTATCTTTTGCACATTTATTTACATGTCAGGGCTTTATTTGTAGGGAGGCACAACAAAGTGAATCTCACTCAGGACACGTCCAGACAAACAAGATCTTCATTCCGAGCCCATCCAAATGTCTGTAATTTGGTAAATTACTCATTCTGTTTGAATGCATTAGTCATCATTTCTGAATGTTGCTGAAATTGCATGGACTTTCCTCAGAGCTCAATAGAAAATTCCCACCGTGCTATAAATGCCTAGTTTCTGATTATTTTTTTTTAATTTTGAAGACATATTTTCCCTTTCATTTTTAATCTCTGGTTCATGAGCCAAACTGGCACCCTAAAAAGAAAGAATAATATTCACATAGCTGAAGCATATTTATCAAATAAGTTGTTTCTTTAGATCTAAGTAGATTAAGGCCACATCAAAGTACATTAAAGTACATAAACCTTCATAATCTTCAGAGCTGAGACTTGCCTTGAAGCACGCTAGAAATCCTAGCCATCTTCAGTATAAACAGCTGTCAGAATAAACTAAGAGCACCTTCATGAAGATAATGCCTCAGTAGCTCACTGCCCTGAATTTTTTTGTACCAATAAAAACTTTTTATTGGAACATGTTCATTGAAAAAAGGGGACCAGATTTGAAGAGAAATACCATGCATATTTTTTCTGATGCTTTGAAATTTCATGCTGTCTTTAAAATCAAAGAGTTTTAATATCATAGTATAGACTGACTTCTGATATTTTGCTGGTCATTGAGTATTTGCAATATTTTAAGGCTATATCAATTAAATTTTCCAATTCTAATACATTGTTAACCTGCTACATGTATTAGATGTCTTCTTCAGATATGCAAAATGCATGATGAATTTCAAAAGTAAAGAAAAGCTGATCATCTAACTTCTGGATGTATTTATATAATTTCCTAAACCCTGAGTTATCTGGGCCAAACAGATACCCTTAGATCCCCTCTGCATTTTGTTGTTTATATATTGTTGTTCAGTTGATTAGACTTCTTTTCAATTTAACAAGGAGACATTCTCAGTAAAGGATCTTTTTAACTGTTGTGTAAAATTTTATTCACCAAGGGCTGAATTTTTAATGAAGTGTTAAATAATTGCAGGTCTACTCATCCAAAGATGAATTTGGGTGCTGTTTTTCTATACCTTAGAATATTCCCTTTTCTCTCCATGAATAGTACTTGTTCTTATAAAGGCAATTTTTCTGGCAGTCTTTGTGCAAGGGGTCTTCTTTAGTATCTTTCAGCTTCACACACACGTGTCAGTCACTTTTCTCATGCATTTTTCACATCTTAAACCCAGGAGATTCAAGGTTTCCCTTTAATAATTCAGACTGGAGGAAGATTTGATTTGTGATTATGTATGCAGTTTGTGTTTTCATTTAAGTATGCATATGTGTGCAGCAAATATTTATAGTACACCAAATTTCTTCTAGAAACTAGAAAGCTGGATAATTCTTGGAGGGGACATTAAGCTTCCTCACGCGAGCATGGTTACACTCCAGTGCTTGACGTCCAGGGAGGATAGGGAATCCATGGAGTGTTTGCAGGCAGTGTCTGGAGATCACTTTCTTTGTTGTAAGCCATTAACATCCTTTCAGCAGCAGGCAACCCCTGCCATGAAAGAACAATTCTAGTGTTGGTAAACCATCTAGCGTCACATGAGCAGTCATGAAATTTCACCTAAAATCTCCAAATAGTCAACAATAGCCATTAATTGCATTTAAAAACACTGTAAGAGCCAAGCAAGTGGTGGGTGCCCAGCATATAATTTCTGAATACAGAAGGCTTATCACATCTAGAAAGAGAACACTTCAGCATCTAGCAAGTAACTAAGGAAGCAAGTTCCTGAATGACAAAACAGAGAGATGAGGGTCTGTCTAACTACACTATTTGTGTATCCTTTTCAGTTGCAAAAATAGAATTCAATAAAATTCTCACCTCAGCTACTGTATCATCAAAGTTATTGCACACATTTATTACACCTGCCAGAAAAATTCTCTTAGGTGCTGTTGCTTGAATGCACAAGGAGCTCTTAAAAAATATATAAAGGAGACTTGAAGAAGTGACTTCTGAGGCTGTCAGGAGCATTTTGGCAGGAACACATTAGGGGGGTCTCCTGTCTCCACCCTTCCTTGTGTCTCTCAGAACTCCTGATATTGTCTGCCATCATTAACTCTTTAATTTCCATAGCTCTCAACTTAAAATATTACTTGATTAGTAGGACAAAAATGACTTGTATATACAAAATTTTTCACGTGCTAGGTTGCATTAAATTATTATAATTACCTAGTCATCTCAAATTAATAGTCTATTTTGGTACATATTGCATGCTAGGCTTTTTGACATAAGATTAATAAGAAGGCTTACACTAAAGTTGAGAAAACAAGATGCATAAATGCTATTATAATATGCTGCTATATGTATTCTGATCAATGTAAGTAGGAATGTAATTAGTGAAAATAATTGCTCAGATTACTGTTGTTAAGAGCTCTCTGTCTACAGTGGGGAACTCACTGGAAGAGGCAAGTGCGGGGTGAGGTGCATCCAGGATAGAGCTGGAATGAGCCACCCCACGGAGACAGAGAAAGGGTTGACTCAAGGACTACATAGGGTGGGTAAAGCGGGGGTCTAGACCCAGTGATTTATGATGTGAAGGGTCAAGTCTCAGCCGGGTAGACAGCCTTCTCCAGTACGTCACAGATCTTGTATCTGAGGTGCAAGAACTTAATTTTTGTGCACTTAAATTTAAAAAAAATTTTTTTTTTCTCAGAGAAAGGGCCTCATTCTATAGTCCAGGCAAGCCTGAACTCTGTGTATCCCTGGCTGGCCTTAAACTCATCATCCCCTGCCTCAGCTTCCTAAATTCTGGGATTATGTGAGACTAGAATTTAATTCTTATGAAGCCATTGGTGGTTATTTGAAGAATAAGCACACGCAATTATTTTCCAGTGGTACAAAGTGTGAGGAGGTAAAGGAGGGTTACAGAGGAGAAACGTGCAGTTTGATTTTAAGATCATCTAGACCTGCTCGTACTTAGTGGCTACAGACGGAGACATTTTAGAAACAGGTATAAGTGGAAAAGCAAAACCAAGTCATAAAGGCAGAGCCGGGAGGAGGGAGAAGAAATTGGGGTCTACAAAGATTTTAAAAAGTTGAATATAGACAAAACAAAAGGTTGTCTTTAACTGATGTGAAGAATAGCTAAGAATGAGACGGGATGCAGATAACTGAAGGGAGACAACAAAATAATATGACAAAAATAGAAATAAAGCAATAAATGATGGTCAAAAGAATCCAATTAGAATCACTGAAAAGATAACTTTGCTAATTGAAGGCGGAAATAGGTCACTACAAACTGGTTGCAAAACAAGACCGAAATGATACACCCAGAAGTTTATCTAAAATGCAGTTAAGAAAAGAGGTGGAAAGGAAGAGAAGCTGGGAGGCACAGAGCGTTGAGTAAGTCCACACACATCTGTAAGAAATTCCAAAAGGCACCGCGGGGAATGGCTCTACCATGGAAACGGTGATACACACATATTTTCTAGAATTGAAGGAAGATATGAACTTCTAATTAAAAATTCACTCCAATTCTCACTTTGAATTAAAAACGAATTGTGATTGTGTCAGATAAGAACTGGAGGAGATATTCAGCTAGCAGGGAGAGGGGCTCTTTTGTATAATGGCAGGTTGTGTTATTTGCTTACCCATCCTCCCCATCACTCTTGCCAGGGTGGGGAGTGTGTACTTCCCAGGTCCCCTGGTTTGGGGTTTGGCTTTGGGATCAGTTCTGGTCACCACAAGTGGACAGAAATGGCAGTGTGTAAGCACCTCCTCCAAAGTCCTTTCGAGTCTAAATAGCATGGGCTGGGTAGGTTTGTTCCTTCAGTCTGATTGCTCAGAAGACATGGAAAGAGATCTAAGCACAGCCAAAAATTTAGAAACTATTTGATTTGCATAAGTTTTGCAAGATGGGCAGAAAGGAAGTCAGTTTGTACAACAGTAACTGGAAAATGCGTGCTAGCTGTTTTAAGTTACTGAGATTTGGGGTTGTTACATAATACAACCGAAGCAGAAACCAAATAAATCTATAAAGAAACAGCAAACAGATAATAACAGATTAAATTACCAATTGGTTTCTATCAGCATTAAAAAATAGCAGAAACAATATCCAAAAAGGCACAAGAGTAAAAATATCCTAGTTTTTGTGCTAGGATCTTCAGCTAAAGTATCTTCAAAATTTTCTACATGCATGCTTAATTAATCAATTGACCAATTTATATGTAATGTGTGGCCTCTAAACTATTGGAGTGTGAAACAAAAAATAAGTCAAGGAATGGCTGAACGCATATACAGTGCTCTTAAATCACACAAAGAAGTGAAGTCTCTCTATTTCTTGGGATTTATACAAAGACGCATAAACAAAAATGCTGTCACATGTTGCTGATCGAGGATACACCTACCTAACCCAGAAGATTCAGAATCGCTAAAAATACAGAGCATAAAAAAACTATAGCATAGGGCTAGGGAGGTGGCTCAAGGTAGAAAGCTTGACTATCACACAGGTTCCAGGTTCGAGCTCCAGTTCTGTCATAGAAGCTAAAAAAGACACAGCTTTACATTCTGACCCACCTCAGGTGGGTGGGGCAATATTAACATCAAGGGAAAATAACATTTACAGAGTAAATTAATAGTGATAGCTGGGTACAGTAACTAATAAAGAATGTGAATATCTTCTGACAAGACACAGTCATGTATACTTTCTTCAGATAGCAAGTTGGCTTCAAATTACCTAATGCAAAATACCAAGGAGAAATTGCCAAACAGGGACAGAGGTGGTTTTTAACATTTTTCAAGAATGGGTAGATTTCAGTAACAAAGATGTACAAAAAAATATGAGAAATAAATGTACTAAATAAATATTGAATAATAAATGAACCCTAAAAACCTACAATAATAACGACAAATAAGTAAATGTTGAAGACATTTGTCTCTAAAGACAAATTAATTGAATCAGAAATTAACATCCAGCCAGATGTGGGTGTGCAGGAGAATCACTGTTGGAGGCAAGCATGGGCTACAAAGCAAGACTGTGTATCCAAAAAGGAAAGAAAAATAAATTAACATAAAAAAGCCAGTTTCTCGCCCAATGCTTTCAAAAATAGAAGACCTAAAATTAATTAACTTATCTCAGTAGAAATATACTAAAAATAAGCAAATAGGTTATATACAATATAACAGGGTGCTGAGGGTGTAGTTATCAGTACAGCACTTGGCTAGAATGCTCAAGGCTCCAAGCTGAATCCCCAGAAATATGCACAACAAAAAAGGAAGGAAGGAAGGAAGGAAGAAAGGAAGGAAGGAAGAAAGAAAGAAAGAAAGAAAGAAAGAAAGAAAGAAAGAAAGAAAGAAAGAAAAAAGGTGATGTCATGAAGCTGTGGACCAGTGGACCAGGACTCCCATCTGATGACCTAACCCAGATCCTGGAAAATGATTTGTAACTTTAGGGCTTGGCCACATTTCTTAGAGGGAGGACCCTTGCCTAATATGCACAAGGCCCTGATGGAATCCTAGCAATGCAATAAAAAAGTTCTATTTTTACCTACCTTATTCAAATATTAAGAAAATAGAAGAACACCATGCAAGCATTCTACTCAAAAACTAAAGGCAGAAGTAAATAATACAGTAAGGGTAAAAAGTTATGGAAATATGGTCAAAATAAAATTTCACATTAATAATAGTACCAGTAAAAATGTTTAAAGAAATAAAACTTAGGAGGCTGATATGGGAGAATTGCTACAGGGCTATGAGAGAGAGAGAGAGAGAGAGAGAGAGAGAGAGAGAGAGTCAGACAGAGACAGAGACAGAGAGAGACAGAGACAGAGACAGAGACAGAGAGACAGAGACAGACAGAGACAAACAGAGACAGAGAGACAGACAGAGAGAGAGACAGAGAAAGAAAAAGAGAGAGAGACAGGCAGAGATACAGACAGAGACAGAGTCACAGACAGAGACAGAGAGACAGAGGCAGAGACACAGAGACAGAGACAGAGACAGAGACAGAGACAGAAAAGAAAGAAATTAACATGTAAAATAGCCAATTTCTCAATACTTTTAAAATGGGAAAACATAAAATTGAATCACATGTGAACTAACTTAGTAAAAATGAGACAATATTGAAAACTAAAGAAAATAAAAATACTATGTAAAATATAATGGAGTACTGCATGTGTGGTTTAAGATTAACATAAGGAAATAAAAAGATGTAATGGTAAGTAAACATTTTAAAATGTGAGCTGTGTTTAAAGATTAAGAAAACTGTAACAATAAATTTGTAAATTGCTATAAAATTAATAAGTTTCTAGGAGAGTACATGTAACCACAGTAAGGAAAATTATTAGTAACAACAATTCCTTCCAAAATAAACTGCATTTCAATTGCTTTCATGACGAGTTTGCTCAAGCATAAAAGGTATAGATGGTATCTTCTTTATAAAACTTACTGCTGAAGAAGAAAAGAGATGTTCTTTAATTCATTTTATGAGCTGTGGAGCCTTAAAGTACACACAGATCAGGACAGCTTGAGAAAAGTAAGTTCCTTCTCCTGCTGGAAAATATGTCCTGAACAGTTAATAATACCTCACAGTTCACAGCTCGGTTTGAGTCTGCAGGAAGCATGTGGGTAACGTATGGGATTGACCAGGCTGACTGGGGTCAGAAAGACAGTGTGCAGCCTGAGATTCTGAATCTCTGCATATTTTTTAAAAATACTGTTGATTGACTTTTGTTCTTTACCTTTCTATAGACAAACTTCACGTGTCCAGAGGCTGAGTTTGGGCAGAGGTTCAAATAGGGCTGTGGGTGGTGAGTTTTCTAGCACTTCCAGGAGGGGAAGACCTGCAGGAATTCTGAGAGAGAACAGATCCAACCCTGCTCTCCAACCTCTCCCTGCCCAAAAGAACAGAGAGCTTCTCCTGCTACGGCAAGAACCCTGTTGCCATGAGCAGTGCTTTGGTTTCCAGGCTCGCCCTGGGCTTCCTCACCATCTTGCTGTAAACCTTTGGGTCATCTTGTGTCCTAGTCACTTTTTATTCCAGTTTGCCGTCTCTGCTTAAATATGTTTCACTACTTTCAAATCTAATCTTAAAAATGACTTCCAATATTTTATAGACTCTGTTCTGCATCTTCAAAGGAGTCTAATAGAATGTGATTCTTCCTCTCTTTTGGAATAGTAGAGTCCATCTCTGATTCCTTACGGTTATGTTGAGTGCTAGGTAAAAACTGATGTCCTGGAGACTTCTTTCTTTAAATAAGTGTTGTCTTTCCAAGAGATCACCAATCCACACTTTCCTGTGCTTTCTTCTTCTTCAGGAAAATAAGGCTCTGTTCAAGGATGTGATGTCACCTCTGTATCAGTAAAATATACGAAACCAATGTCCTTTTTGGATTTCAGTGATTATTGGCTCACTATTGGTCTGGACTCACATGCCCCAACATCGGAATTTTATTTAAAATTTTTGATGAATGATTCTTCCTTTTGTTTTTGTTATCCCT
The DNA here is from genome assembly GCF_034190915.1 of Cavia porcellus. Taxonomy (NCBI): domain Eukaryota; kingdom Metazoa; phylum Chordata; class Mammalia; order Rodentia; family Caviidae; genus Cavia; species Cavia porcellus. Next base: position 78,547,275 of record NW_026947490.1, read on the forward strand.
AGTCAGTGTGCAATATTGGCGCATAAGATTTCTCTCTACCTTTGAAGTTGCATCACTGATACAATTTCAGGATCACAATAAAAACTCAATGCAAATGCTTTCCTAAATACTAAAGGCGCTCAGCAGAACTGGCTCCACAGCTTACCAAGATGGAAGAGCCCATCTCAGAAGGAAGTCCATTAACCTTCAAAGAAACTGCCTCTAGAACCTCCCCTTACCAGGTTGCCATGGCACCAGAAGAAAGAGAGGGGACTATGGCAACTACCTTGCTATTTCCAGTTTCAGAATTGTCCTGGCTGGTATCGGAGGTGATATTTAAAGTTGTAGCAAGGACCTCATCATCTGAGACACGGGGAGAAGAGAGGATTGGAGGGAAGCAGAGCAATTCAGCTGGGCTTCACCAGTTTTTCTCAGCATCCCAGTTTAATGTCGGAATTATTTCCTACCTTGCATTTTGTGTTCCTTAACTGACATTGCTAACTCTTATTTGATCCTGTCACAAATGGAGGACAAACGTAGTTCTGTTTCAGCTTTGGAGGGAGGGATGGGGTGGAAGAAAAACTTGTTTCCTGATGAAGTTTAGGTTTTTCCTATCAACCAGACAGAACTGGTCATCATTCTGGGCACCCACGGTCAGAGCTGTGCTATCTCAGTCTGTGTCTTGGGACTGCAGCAGACAGCAGGCAAGCCACTGGGGAAGAGGGTGCCTCATACCTTGGCCTCCTGTCTCCTGTCTCACAGCTCGTGGTGGCTGTCCTTATCCTCGCTGTCCCTCGTAAAAACAGCCAGTGCTATAGCATTGTTGGGCTTCGCCTGGAAGTCTGGTTTCCAATTGGGAGGAGGACGCTGGGCCCTGACCAAGAAGAAAGTCAGGAGCAAGCTCAGGGTCCTAAGACCTGGGATTAACCCTGAGTCTGCCCTACTTACCCTGCCACAAGGGGCAGCTACTTAGTTTCTAAGAGCCCCAGTACATTGACACAGTGTCACAGCTGTGTCTTAAGAATTAGCTCACCGGTTATAAAACACCAAAAAAAAAAAAAAAAAAAATTAAAAATAAAAGCTTTAGTGAATCTGTGTCTTTTGATTCATGCTCAGAATTTACTGCTGACATGCTCATTATCAGGAAACAGGCTGGAAAGTACAGGTCTTATTATAGGTATTGTGGGGAATCTGGGGAATTCTCACAGTGGGTGAAAGCATAGGGGAAAAAAAAGCATGTAAGAAGCAAGTCTTACAAAAATTGTGAGATGTGGCTGACACTTCCCTGCAGGTTTGAATTGCCTGAGTGGGGAATCTTGTCATTAATCTGTCACAGATTAAGAGCTACGATGAACCATGACCATGGATGTGTAGAAATTAAGTAAAACAAGTCTATTTTCTATTTTACTTTATCAAGCCTTTACAACCCAAACAGGGCTATTTTTGATGATTACAATCAACCGCCTTCATGCCTGAGTCTAAGCTTCCTAAATCAGAGAGTGCCAGAAACTATACTTTGAACCTTCAAATAGTGTGAGTTAAACAGAAGTGTATTTTTGGATACCAAATGTGCTCTCATATCCTTCCAACTCTCAAATCAAACAAGCGGGAATTTCATTATCTAGACATCCCGGTTTTATCCCTCACAAGTGACCCTGTCTTCTTGTGACCCTGTCCCCCTGCACCAGACAGAGCCACAACTGTTCCCCGAGGTTCATTTCCATCGCACTCACCCCCCTTTCCACCTTCTCCTCTCCCCCTCTCCCCCTAGCAGCAAAATGCTTCAACAGAAGGGAGGAAAGACCCAAAGAATCCCCCTTTACTAACTAGAACTAAGATGAATTGTGTCAGAGTTCAGAGCTCCGTTGTTGGCTTGGCATGAAATCACTGCCCTCGGTTTCTGCCAAGGCGGGTGTCAGTTGGTGAATTATAACACTGGCAGACAGAACTGAGATAAGCAAAAAATACAATGACAGCTGCTACACAGAACTATTCTTTCTGGCCTGGTGAATACAAAAATACATTGTGTAAATAGAGACAGACAGCTTCATTATGCTATTGTCTGATCCTGTGTCACTGCTAAAGAAAGAGTCTTGATTTTGGAAAACAGGTCCAGACTCTTCAAGCTAATATGGGTTTTGTTCTTGGGATGCATAAGTCACAAAAGAAAGTAATAATTTAATATAACATCATGGCTGAATCCACGTGTAAATATAAGATAACATTTTTATACAATAAACATTTGAAATTTAGCCTTTTTTTGGCTGAGAGAGAGGGTAGTGGGAATCGAACTTAGGACCTCACACTTGCCAGGCAGGCACTGTGCCACTGAGTTAAATCCCTGGCCTCCAAATTTAACTTTTTTTTTTTTAAAAAAGACATTGCATTCCAGTTCAGTTAAAATGTTTTTAAATGTAAAATTATAGTGCAAATTTTGCCTTGTTTTTCATGAACTAAAATGTATGTGGTGAATTAATCTGTTTATGTTGCTGTAGCAAAATACCATACACAGAATGGTTTAAGCAATAGAAATTTTTTTTTTAGGTTTGTGATAGGGTCAGCTTCTGATAAGGTGCTCTTGGCTTGTAGACAGAAGCCCTCTCACTGTGTACCCCCAAAACAGTGATGGCAAGGGTGAGCTCTGTGAGGTGTTCATTCATTCATTCATTCAAGAAAATGCCTTACTGCATTGCTCAGGCGCCCTCAAACTCATGGGCTTGAGTGGTTTCCCCTCCTGCACATGCCTGAAAGGCTAAGACTGCAGGTCCACACCTGCATCATGGCACCACATTTACGACTTCATTCATTATCCTTTTAAAGCAGCCATATACAAGCACACTCAAACAAGGGCACTAGGATTTCAATATACAAATTTGAGATGAGGATTCTGCGTTCAGTGTGTGAGAGTGGCTTGGATCACCTTGCTTTTGCTATAATAAACTACTCAGTGAACATAATCACTGCTCTTCTAGTTAGTGAGCCCTAATACACTAAATGATGTCTTTAGTGAGATTCCATTCAGTGGTAACATTTTCTTATTTAGTGATAATATGGGAGTCAGGTAGGAGAAGCAAGGAGTGTCTACAGTGTAGTAGTCTGCAGAGTATGGCTCTTGAAATTCTGTGCATTCCCCAGATTTACATGGTGAGGTCAAATATGTTTTCAGAATGATGCTAAGCTGCTCTGCATGTTTTTATTGTGTTAACATCCATGATGATGGTGTGGACATAAATGTTTGTGTCTCAGCTTAATATGAATTTAAACAGTGACAGTGGACTGTCCTAGTTGGTCACCCCATTTTATAGGGCAACATGACTACATTTTTAAGGAACATAGTGACAGATGAGTTTCAAATTCTTTTAAAATCTGAACATAATTCTGCATGTATTTGAGGAATAGCTTCAAAAGAGAGGTATACATTTGTACTCTTTCTGTTAAAGTAAGTAAATCTGTCCTCTGTCACATCCCTCTTGTTACTGGGCATGCAATGAGCATGCAGATTTGTATGATCCCTACATTTCCATGGCCCAGTTCAACTAGTTAATTCTACAAACTGAATTGCAAAAGGATAAAAACATCCAGTTCATTTTTAAAATTTTATTTTGTTTTTGTGTGCTGACTTGACTTCACAGGAGCCACGGGAGCAAATCTGTGTTCCACAGGGTCAGAGTAGGGAAGATGGTCAAATGAATGCCCTGTGTTTTCCACTAAACTGGTGAACTGCAAGATCACCATAAAGAGGTGCTGAGCTCTGGCACTTCCTGGAACACAGACACATCTATGTCTGTGCCGTGCAGCTCAGCAGCTCTGAGCTGTGCATTGCGACCTGGAGCACATGAAATGCTGTTCATGCAACTGAGGAGCTTAAATTTTTTCAGCAGACATTAATTTGAGTTTAACTTTAAGTAACAGCATAAGATTCGTGGCCACTGTATTGAACAGTGCAAGTATACATCATGGGTGTAGAAACTTTGGCTATTTGGAACAAATGGTCTGCAAAATAGTAAACTAAAGGATATTAAAAGTAACTAAAAATACTCTTTTTTACTTTACAAAAATGTGAAAGATGAAGTTTATTTTTAAACTAAAGGAATAAGAAAGAATTTTTGGTTATGGAAAGCAAAAGAGAAAATGGGAAAGACAAAAGCATGTATGTATGCAAAATGACCAATACACTGTTTAACTGAAAACCAAGGAGAAGAAAAAGATGATAGAAAATCAGGAGCTCTGGGAGCTAATTCAGTAAACTTCAGTCTCATCCTGTGTATCACTTGGATTCTGTCTTCCAATTACTATCACTTCCAACCTAACTTTTGTATACCCTGTGCATTCATTTTATATATATATATATATATATATTTTTTTTTTTTTTTCTGTATGTTTTTAAAAAATTTTTGTTTTGTTTTACCCATCAAAAAGGATGGGTGCTCCCTATGATAATCCTGAAATTTTGCTATGTTGAGTCACTGTGTTGTGTCAAAAAAGCCCTAAAATACTCTCCTTACAGAATGAATATCAATTAATTATTTTTAAAAAGTTAAGCCAAGGACAATTGTGGGTGTGAAATGACTCAAAAGTGTGAATAAAGGGCATTTTACAGCACTAATTCAAGCTGTATGAGAAATGAGAATATCGGGGACCCTGTTACTTCCTTTTTTGATCCTCTGATCCTTTTAGTAAATGACCTATGAAGTCATAATGTTTAAGATGTTGCCAGCTGTCAAATATACTTAGTACAGTCACTAGGCTCCATAAAGAAAGGTTAATAGTATTTGTTACTTAGTAAGGCTGAGACTGTGAATAATATTAATTTGGCTCTATCTGCTAAAGCAGGTGGTAAACATAATGACCACATTAACTGGAAGTCTGATCCACCACATTACTGTAAAAGCTGATAATGTTCTTGAAATCACCACAGTTGAGAAAATAGTGTTGAAAATTCACAGTATCACAGCTATTCATGCCACATGGTTGAAAATAGAAGAAAATGTATGCATCTGACTTCTAAGAATATTTCTCAGACCTTTTCAACACTCACAAAATCTTGAACTCTAATAAATTATAATACTGCCACAGTTTCACTAGAACTAAAAAAAAAATCAGTGGAAAGGTAATACAAGTTTCATTGTATGTGTAATCTTAAAAAGCAACACTCTTCATGGTGGTATTTCATCAAACAGAGTTGGATAAGGTAGACTAAGAACTACCTGCATTTAATGTGCTTAATGTAAATGTTATAACGTACAACTATGTATATGTATATATATATATATATATATATATATATATATACATATATATATATAGTGTACTGGGGATTGAACTCACTACCTTGCGCTTGCCAGGCCGGCTCTTATGCCCCTGAGCTACCTATTCTAAGTCATCTTGGCAAACCTAACTCTTAATAAAGATCCAACTGGGTGGGGGATATAGCTCAGTGGCACAGTGTCGGCCTGTCAGGATTGAGGTTGTGAGTTTGATCCCCGATACCAAAAAATAAAAAGATAAAAAAATAGCCAATTGATTTAGTGCTAACTCAAAACAAGACTAAAGCATTTTTTAATTTTCGTGAGAATGTAGCAAACATTTTAATGTGTTTATGGACATTTTCATGTTGACATCTTTGGGTTGAAAACTTAGTTGAAATTATTAGGATCTATTGAGTCAAAATAAGTATGGAAGGCATCCATGTATATCATTTGACATAGTTCTGAAATGTCTTTTGAATTACTTTGGTAAGCTCCTTTTCAGTGTTTCTTTTCTTTTCCTCTAACACGTCCTTTGGTGTGCGTCCTAATGCACTAATCATCTAGCATTTCATCTCCTATTTTCGATTGGTGTTTATTTGGGCTTTTGCTCTACTGCCTGAATGATGTCTTCAGCTTTCCAGCATCTTGTCACAGCATCTCACCTCGTGTTTGGGTTTCATTCTGTTTGTCCATTCTTGGTTTTCTTTGTTTGGTTCTTTTCTTGCTTGTGTTAGGTTACTGTTGGAAAAGAATGCTATTTGTGATGTGTGCAGCTGTTAGTTGGAATTAGAGAGCAGCTGAGAGGCTGAGAAGCCCAGGGTGGGGAACTGCGCAGGGATACCGGTCCTCCCTGGAAAGGCCACTGGGTCTTTGCCCATGACTTCCTCAGTGTATGAGAGCTTTTGCCTTCTTTCTCCACTCTTGAGTTTTTGCAATTTTGTATAAATATTAAGAGGTTTAATATTTTTAATCCTTTATATATACTTTACATAAAATGTGCTGTTTGTCAATTTCTACAAAAAACTATTTGGAATTTATTGGAAATTTCAGTCTTTAAACAGTGCCTCCTCACTCCTCATTTATGAAGTTTTTACTTCTTCTGTATGATGTTTCAGCATTTTGCTCAAGAGATCTGGTACATTATCCGTGACATTTATTCCCACTGAGTTGACGCTGTTTTGATTTACTCTCATAAATTTTAAAAAATTATTTTCACTTGTTGCAAGTGTATAGGATTATAACCAATTTTTATATATTGAGCTTTTTTCAGTAAGCTTCATAAATTAATTTTTAAATTTTGTTATAATTGTGTATCCCTTTGGAATTTTTACTTGTGTGTTAATTGCTGATATAAATAGCTTTCAATACTTTTTGCAGTCATATACACCTTTGATTTCTTCTTAGCGCATTGCACTGGCTAGATCAGTAGGGCAGTGAGAATAGTATTTATTTTATTTTCAAAAAATCATTGCATAATTCAGCAATAAATATGATATTTATGTTTTTTATTTTAATGTAATTATCAGATTAAAGATATTTCTTTCTGATTCTTATTTATAGTGTACTTTTTAATATTATTGGACTCGAATTTTGTCAATGGACTTTAGATAGCTAAAATTATGTGATTTTCCAATTTATTGTTTTAATGTAATGAATTAAATGAATTGATTTTCAAATTTCAAATTGATTCTGTGTTCTTGAAATAAATCTCTTTTGGCTAGGGCCGTTCTTATATGTGTTTATAGTTTGCTAATATTTTGCTTATGACTTTCATACAAATGTTCCTGAAATTGATCTGTGATTTTTCCACTTAAAATGTGCTAAACATATTTAGTACCAAGTTCTTTTGATCTCCAAAAATAATCAGTGTTTCCCTTTTTTGACAAGAAAGTATTTACGCAAAATTGGTTTTGTCTTATGTAACTGCCTGACAGAGATAAATAGTAATATAGTACATGAGCCTGGAAATTTCTTTATTGAAAAGTTGCTAACAGATTTTTTAAAATTACTATAGTACTAGTCAAATGTTTTACTTTTTCTTATATTTTTTTATTTTAAAATTTCTGGTATTTTTCACATATACTGGGCTAAAATTGTTTACAATATACTGTTAAGGCCTGTTTAATCCCAGAATCTGCTGTCTGTAGTGATATTTTTCTTTGTGATATTAATGATTTTCTCTTTTTTCCCTATTAATCTCACCTAGGATGTCTCAATTTTATGTTGCTTCTAAAAACCAACCTGTAACTTTTTCTCCAATAATGTGTTTTATTAATTTCTGCCCTCATTATGTTTTCTTTCCAAGTGATGTCTGAATTACTGGCAGTTTTTAAAAAGTTCTCTTAAATAGAGACTTTAATATTCACCTTCATTTAATATATTCATTTAAATGTATTAGTTTTCAGTAAACAGAGCCAGTTTTGCATTTTACAAGTTTGATGAGTCATACTTTCCTAAGTCCATAGTTCAAAATAATTTTTAGTTTTTATTGTGATTTCTTCTTTTCCTCAATTATTTAAGTATGCTTTTTCCATACTTAAGCATTTGCATTGATATTTTAGATTCTTATTTCTAACTTACTCTTTATTTGGCAGAAGACACTCTAAAAGTCAGAGGTGATTCTTCAGGTGATTCTAAATTCACAGAACCAAACCTCAACCCAAATCCACTCCTACACTAATTAAAGTTGACAGTGGGAATCAAGGAAAAATAATTTTGAGATAGTGTTTCATGAGATTATACAATCATTCAAATAAAATGTTTATAGATGTAATGTTTTATTATACTTTAAAAACAATTTTAGTTAAAAATAAGCATTCTAGTTACGTTATTTTTTTCAGTCTGTCTTCCAATGCTATCAGACATTTTGAATAGGATTTAGTTTAATAAAAATGTTATTTAAATCAGCTCTAAAGCATGTGAAATTTTTTCTTAGTGATGATTTTACCCTAAGGTAGATAAAATTATAAAGTTAATTTATAAGAAGTACACGGCAATTTCAACTGTGAGTGAAATTCTCATCCTGTTTGACATTAGAACTTGGTTTATTGCCAAATTTTCCACAAAGTCTTTGTTAATTAAAACCAGAATGGATTTGAATTTTGGATCAGGGCATGCAGAATCAAAAAGTTTAAAGAGAATAACCAACAGAAATGATAGTATTAAAAACTATAAAGCTATAAAACTATAGAGATGGACTAGTGAATTCTGCTTTTATCTTTAGGGTAAGCAGGAGTCTGTGCCACACAGCAATGGTATTACCGATTCATCTTTAAGGACTTTTATCTCTCCAATCAGACACAAACAGGACTTAGGGACTTATCAAGAACTCTGTCCTTGAGTTAATAAAAGCCACTGATGTTAGGCACTTTTAAGAATTTCTGCTTTTTCAAACCATCAAAGGGGCAATTTGATAATTTATCAAATTTCCCTATTTTGTAAATTTATACCTAATAGCTTCTATGAAAAAATTAAAATAGTTTTGGGAGAAAGAAGTTTTATGTATTCTGATAAGGTCATGCACTTTAGTAAAATTTATAAAAATTTAATAGATTAAATGAATAGATGTGTAAGAAAAAAGCTTATCAAAAAACAGCAGTATCTCCTAAATTCTAAGGAGGAACTAAATATGGGGATTTTTCAAAATTTATACTAAAACAATGTAGAAAATAGAGAAAAAGACCATTACCAAAAAATTAAATTAAAAAGTTAGAAGATGAAATAAATTATAATTGATATGTTTTTAAATAAAAGAAAATAATTCATATTAGTATTACATTTAGGGAAGTAAAATTTAAGAGATTCCATTTTATTCCTCAATATTTAATTTTAAAAATTTATATATTATGAATCAGTTTTATAAAAGTTCCAAAATGAGGTTTTAACTACTTTGATTTTAAAAGCATTTTATGAAATGGAGTACAAAATTAAGATTAAACAGGACTTAAAATTACTACTGTATGATGTAAATCTTCATTTTCTACTGTCTTCTTTTTCCTTAAATGTCTTTTTTTTCTAACTCTTCTCAAATTTTTTTGTAAATGTGCGGAAGAATCTAATTTAACCTCGTTAAAAATGCCATTCTTTTACAGCAATCCCAGGAAGTAGGTGAGGGATAAACGTTTTGAATGACTCTGCGGTGAATGAACCTCTTCCCCCGAGTTACTAGTAATGGTTCAGCAGTAGTGGTATGTGAGTACTAAATAAGTTATAACTTTTGCACTATAAAGCAAATAATGCTTTTTTGGCCTAGTGATTTAGGATAATATTTGTAATGTCACAGTGATTAGGTATTTAATGTCACCCAATGATCTTTAATACATGCAACTGCATTTAACATCAATAATTAATCTCAATATGATTTCTACTTTTAACATATAGCCTTAATTTAATATTCAGGTAACTTATTTTAAAAATATATGTAGGACAGGTAGGAACATGAGGCAAATAATTAAAATTTTTATTTTTCAGTCTAGGGACACAGTGCGAGCAAACCATTATTTCTACGTCTCAACCAAACTTTTAAACACTTAGTTTTTTTCTTCTCATGATCATTTCATGTTCAAGTACTTATTATCTCATAAGCTTTGTAAAAAATAATAACACTCACAGACCCATAGCTGCCAACCCCTAACTCCTCTCTATCAGACGAAAATTGTTTTTGTTACATTTAGGGAGAGAATTGGCCTCGGCTTAGGGAAGGCTGATGAGAAGAAAGTTGCTCCCTCTCTGCACCCAGAAATCTTTTTTTATAATTAAAAGAAAACTGCCCAGGAGTTGGCGACAAGGTTAGCTAGGTACAGAGTACGGTCAAAAAGGAACATGAAATTCAGAAGAAGATGTTTTTTAATGCTAAAGTTATATAACTTCAAGCTAGCTGTCTGGTAGTGAGATACTCTTCTTGAAAATATAGCAGAGTATCTATTAGCAAGCACTCACAGGATTGCTTTGTGCAAACTCTGTGTTTTTGTGGCTGTAAGAGACAAAAATTAATGTTCTTGCCTTTTTTCTTTTGCTCATAGCACAAGCCAGTGCTGTGCACGGTGTTTTTACTGAGTATTATCCAGTGTTTGAGGCTATCCATGAAGAAATGTGTTCATTATAAAGCTTATATACCTTGTTATAACTAAATTAGAGCGGGGAGATGCAATCATCTCGTGTATTTTATTACTATTGTAGTCTCATGTGATCACTCAGTGTGGAATATAGTTCACATGAGGACTTTGTATAATACCTTCCAAATTTATTCAATTTGTCTTCCTCTGGAATTCACATTACCATGGTTATTATTCTTAACATCTTGACCTCATTGTAATTCCAAACCATCTCCAGTATTATTTTCTTCTCAATCTCCTTAAAATATAAAACCAAAACAAAGAACTAGATAAAAATATTACTTGCACAGGAATGTTTTCCTGTGGTAGTTTTAATAAACAAGTTGCTTGCTTCATTATTAGTGTTGAGGTTATTTCCAGCAACTGCTATAATTACCCAAATTATGGAGCTGTTGTGACTTTTTACGCTATTTACTGAGAACAAAAACACAGTCTAAAGTCTTTGTTTTTAATATTTACTAGCATCTTAAAATCAGTCTTTAGAATTGAAATCAGTCCTGTAGAATGTCTTAAAATCAGTCCTTAGTGTTCCTCGTCTTTAATATTTCCTAGCATTTGAAGATCAGTTCTTACAGTTATATATGAACAGATTATTTTCTATCCAAACATAAAAGATTGCACTCTTTTGAGTGCAAGAGATAGAGGGGGCTCTTAGAGCTTAGTAGCTCAAACCTTTCAAAGTTATAAAAATAGGAAGTAGCCACACATGTGCTCTGACTTGCTCGAGCATTGAAATGTGTTGTAGATCTAAAGAATCAACCTATGTTACCTGATTCCCAGTCCAAACTCTTATTAACACTTGACTGCAAGCACTAGAAACCATATATATTCATGTTCCACAATATTCATAAATATACTTGGTTATTCTCCATGTTCATAAAAGTAAACTTAGTCCTTGCCATAAATCAAGATAGATAAAGGACAGAAGACAAATGGTGAGAATTTAGCCAATATTTTGAAGGTACAAAATCAAGGACACACTTGACATGTGAAAGTTATTTGAATCCTCTACGTTCATCCTAAGTCCATATTCTGTCAACAACAAATTCAGATAAGCCGTTAGGTAAGGAAAATATATCCCAGGGAAATTCTAGTTGAAAAACTTGAGCTGGAAACAAACTAAATGAAATACGCATATGGAAATGCTGATCCAGTGTCAGCTTTGTTGAAAATATTCGAATCATGTTGTTTTCTTCTGCAAATTAGTAATGAAAATAATTCATAGTGGATAATTTAACAGAACAGCCATTGATTATTTATGCAAACTATGAGAATCACTATTTAGAAAATGTAAATGCTATTTTACCTTTGACTCTTGTTTTTTCCCAAGAGACATAAGCTTAAAGGACACATTCAATGTGGGATTCCATTTACCTTTACCTGGGGATATTTTTCACTCTCTCAAATATCACACTTTTGTTTTAAAAATTTTAAATACATAGTGAATACATATCTTAAGCCATGCCTTGCAGAAACTCTTCATTTGAGAGCATGCTAGTGCAGTGTAGGTTTAACACACGTTCTTGAGGAGTCTCATATTGATCACTTTTCTCTAGGTGGTGTAGAAAGCATTTTAAACAGGACGGTGCACGAGCAGACCTAGCCCAAAATGACAATCAGTGCCACACATTTCAGGACCTCCACACTCACCAAACACCCGTGACATGTCCTGACCCTGAGAATGACCACATTTTCACCGACTGAGATTTTTTTTTTTTTTTTCCTTAAGATACAGTAAGATTTTGTTTGGAGCGTAAGATACTCAAAGCTCTTGAATGAATCCTCTCCACAATAAAAGATATTTCATTCAGATGAGGCGAAGAAAGGTAGTGGGAAATGCTCGCCCAGTTCCTGTTTCCTCCGGATCCCCAGGAGTCATTGTTTCCTCTTTGACACAAATATTCTGAAGATCTGCTTTGTCAGAGGAAGGGGAGGCCAGGCCTCGGACTCCCGGACTGTGAGCGAGGAAGCCCCCTCTAAAAACTGCTGGTTTTGCTCTTTGCATGTTACTAGCATCTCCAATTAGTACAAAATGCTACCCAAGAATAAATAAAAAAGCATTTGTTCTGATGAGATTATCGTCACACCTGTTCCTGGTAAAGCCCTTTTAACCTGCTATTAATTAAAGACTTTTCTCTGTAACATTTATCTGAAAGTGTCAAAGCAGAGTGTGAAGTTTTAAACCTCTAACCAGTGGTGGAGAATCAATGGCACAAGTGCCACAAGGGGGTGTGTCACTCTAAATGTTTGCCTTCACTGATCGGAACTAATAGACCTTTTAAATTTCTCAGACTTTCCTTTGCTGTGTAGTCAGAGTACATGAAGCCCTGTCCTTCCAGGGGGTTCCAGAATGAGAAATGAATGCTTGTCATGCTATTGTGTAGAGGAATAAAATTTCAACATAGATGCATATATTATTCATGTTATAATTATCAGACTCTGAGTAAATGCAAATATATTTCAGGTAAGGTGGGGAGGAGGAGAGAGATATGAGAGGTAACAAAATTGAAAAGGCTTCCGCCGGAGGACCCATCTGAGAAGGTTTTCGATGAAAGAAAAATAAGTCACTAAACAGAAGCACAAATGGGGTGACAGTAGTGGGGTCTATGACAAGAGATGGTATGAAGGTGAGAATAGCACCCCTCCTCCCAATTCCTGTGTTAAAATCTTACCCTCATCATCTTACAGAGTAGAGATAGTTATCTAGCATGTGAAATGAGCTCATTAGGATAAACCCTGCCTGGTATGCTGGGGATCCTAATCCAAAGGATGAAGTTGGGGGTGTATACCAAGTTGGGGGGGTATACCAAGGAGAATTCCATGTGCACATGAGAGCAGAGATCGGGGGAAACATTGTGTGTCCCCCCCAAAACTGGCAAACCACCAGCAGCTAGGAGGGAGGTGTGGAATGGGTTTTTTGTAACAGTTTTTTGAAGGAAACAACCATAATGATGCATGGATCTCAGACTTCTAAACCTCTATCACAGTAAAACAGTGCATTTCTGCTATTTAAGCCACTTTGTTGGTGATTATTTGTTAAAGTACTCTCAGAGAACAGATAGAGAAAAAGCCTGAAGGAAGGGAGAAAAATTTGAGTTATTCCCAGAACAAGTACTAGTTGTGGAGGCTGTGGTCAAAAAGCTTGTGGCAAGACTAACTGGATATCAGCATAAGAGTAGCGAGTAGTAGTTATCAAAAGGTCATGCCCAGAAGTTGGGCTTTATCATGTAGATAATGGAAATTAATTGGGAATCATGATTAAGAGTGTCATATCACATTTTTGTTTGAAAAACATCAGTCTGGCAGAAATAAGGACAAAGCTTTCAGGAAAAAAAAAGTAAGATATCAAAAACAGGGGAACTATTTGTGCATAAACAGAGTTCACTGATGCGTGGGCATTAAAAGCATCTCTAGGGAATCAGCAGCTCACACTAGGAGTGTTTCCTACAGACAGCCACGCATCAAAAAGGGTCCTTTGAAAGTCCATTCATGCATGTGTTCTCCCTCAATAACTAAATCCTAAGGAGAAAGATGTCTTCTCCTTAGACTAGAAAAGATCGGTACTATTTTTCTTCTGGATTACAATCGTCATGTACCATGAAAACATTTACTAGATAGCCATTATTCTTGGCTTGTGAGAAACAGACTATAATAAGGTACATTTTGCTAATCTCAGATTCTCTTACTTACTAATGGACAAACCCCCAGAGGGCTAAACACTGTCTTTCCTTGGTTCTCTATTAAACAGCCTGCGGTGTAGATAATCATTTTCATTGAGGCTGACTTGCAGCCTAGTTGAACTAGCCTAAAGAAAACCGCAGGTTGAAAAGCCAAAATTTTCGACATGCAAATTACAAAGCAGAGAGTATTTCAGCCAGTTGGTCTATTCAGTACTAACTTGATATTTGACAATATTATAAAGGAGTATGACTGAAAACAAAAACAACTCTAAAAATACATTTCTGGGTGTCTGACAAATTATTGCTTTCAGTGTAGCTGTTTAAATACCTCTTTGTGCATTGCTCTTTTTTTCTGGCATAGGCTTAGCACATATATTGATATTTTCAACTCTGAGATCCCTGAGCATCTGTGCATAGCTTTAGTAGCAATAGATTTTTCTGCCCTATAATCATTTCTTGTTTGTTTATTTATATAAGTAAAGAGGTATACAATATGTTTGTTTATTTTTCATTTCATATACACATATACATGCATGAATATTATATATAGTTATTTCTTACATATTTGTCAAACTACAACTCACATCCAGCTCGGCAATGGTTTTCATAATTGGAAACAATTAAGACAAGCCTAGGAGGTAAACTCTGGAAATGGGAAAGGTTTCTGAAGAGTTTACTATAAGAAAAAATGTACAAAATTAAAACCTGTGGAATAATCACAAGGCTAAAGCATACCGTATGTTTGCTATATTATATTATTTTCCAAACCCACTTCAGAAGTGAAATAGGACAGGAGGATAAACATGCTTTTGGGACACAACTGTGCTAACAGTTTCCAGTCCTTACTAAGCCCTTGTGCACCAGATACTTTACCAAATATTACATATTTTACTACACTTCGTTGTTATAACACTATGTGGCATATGATCGTTGGACTCACTTCACTGGGGAAAATAGCCTTTGAAAAATTAAGGAAATGATCCAGTAAGTTTAGTAAGGAATGAAGTTGGGTTTTCCTGGTAAAACAAAAGACAGATAAGCCTAAGAATTGTTGTATGCATGTGTGTCGTATCCCAGGTATGTGTGAGCGTACATATGTGTTTCTTAGACATAACAGTAAGTGTGGTGCGCATGTTTTTGTAGTGTGTCAATCTCCATTGTGATCAGGGAATGCAGGAAGATGGAAAAGCGTTCTCTTTTCACTGCTAAAATGCTCGCTCTTCACAGTGGATGAATGATTTCCTCTGCATTTGAGGAAATATGTCAGTCCTTAGAAGATCTTCTAGAAAGCACTGTCATTTGAAAAAGAAGGTTATTTTTAGTCATAATGACTTGTCCTGGTTCTTTATCCTCTCCTTCCCACAGGTTCAAACAATGCTATTTGCAACTCTATACCAGGCCACAAATCAAATGACTCAATTCTTGAAGAACATAGTGTGGAACTCTCTCAACTGAACAAGGATGACTACTTTGCAATAAGAAAGAATCAGAAACTTTACAAAATGCACCTAATAAATAATGTTCTCGTAGTCCTGGCTTATGTAAATGGATTGCATAATGTATAACTTTTATTGGCTGCTGCTATTTAGGGGTATAAAGTGCTTCAGTAAAAGAAAATAAGATCGTACAATCCAGGAAAGACTTTGTTTCCAGCAAGTCTCCAGATTTCAAAAATGGACAGGTTTCTGAACGCAAAATTCCTTCCCCAAAGAGGTGTATAATACCTCCAGGCTTCTGATGGAGGAGTACCCTAATTCTAACGCCCCTGTCGCAGTAAAACTTACCCTTTTACTATTTGGCCTGTTTTCATCCTTGTAAACTCTTGTTTGACAAGATTCAACTTTCACATAAACAAAGTTAAATATTAAACTTCAAAAGAAAGGACTAGAAATGAGTTTCACTTTTTAGACTCGGTGACCTTGGAAACCGTCTGCTGTTGCTCGATGTGATGGTGCTGGTGACCGCAGTCTGTGCCTTTCGAGGAATCTAGTGATAAGAGAACTGTTCGATGGAGAAGGAATCCCTTCATTTAAACACTCTGTGTTCAATTCCCTCACACCTGCTACTGGATCCAGGGAGGAATTTGAAAAACACAGGGAGATGCAGTGGGAGAGATCTTAGGTCAGGGCTGCAAAAACAAGCTCTGTTTGTTTGTTTTGTAATCAGAAAAAATAGCCATTTCCTCCCTGAAGAGCAGTGATCAGTCCTCCTTAGGCCTATTGGGCTCTTGGAGAAATTAATCTTTCTCGCATGGCAGAAGTAGCTTGCAATTTCCATTGTTAACACAGGAGTTTAATACCGTTCTTTTAACGAACTCTTTCCTCTTCTTTCTAGCTTCAGCAAAGCTGAGAAGTGTGAAGACACAAAATTAACATACATGAGTGAATATTTGTGTGCTCACGTACATGTGCCGCCGACACATACACACAAACAGCTGGCCGTGATACCAGGACTTTCAGAGGAATATTTTAGTTTGCAACGATTGTTTAACTGAGACAGAAACATATAAAAGAAAAAGACACAAAAAGAAATATGCATATTGCTTCTTCTCTCCCATTTCATTAATTTGAGAATATGCTCGAGTTTGCAGATCTGGGAAAAAGCAATATCCATCCTATGAAACTGCTCACTTCAGCTGTTGACTTGGTTATCCAGACAAAAGTGAAGCAGTCTTGTGCAAGTTACATTAGAGGAATGTGATTTAGCTATGTAACATATAAATAAATTCAAGTCACTTTGCTAATTCTCACACTTGATGTAAATAAGAATTTAAAGTTTTGTGACAATACTTTTGAGTTTAGCTTATTAAATCCACCATCTTAAAAAAATAAAGGAAGTCAGTAAAGCATTCTAGGATAACACAGTCCTCTAGGGACGAGATAGACACCAACATAGCCACCGTAATATTGAAAAGAGAGACAGTAGTTTAAAGGAGAAATTCTGTAACTTGAAAGTGAGGTTACAGTTTACTCATAATTCACAAAACAAGCACAAATTCTGGAAAAGGCATTCTCTGATTGGTTCTAATAGCATTTCAAAGAAGTTTGGTTTAGAGCTATTTTTAGTCCGCAGAGTCACCATTTTCTCAGAAATCCTTGCCAGTTTTTCCTTAGGAAAGTTCTCATTCTTGGAGAAAAGAGTCCAACGTGGACGGGATTTTATCCTGTCCTAGGAGGAAATAAAGTTCCCTCGATGTCTATACTATACATGGAGCTCTGAAGTATTTGAAATGAGATTAGATCTATGTCATGGTACAGTCTTCTTTTACCATCAGAATTAGGCCAGAGAATTTTAAGAAAGTTAATGTGTAATCATAAGGAATCTGTTCAAACTTCCTGCCACTAAACACCAAATGGACATTCCACTAATTATTCAAAGCTAGGTCAAAGAAAGCCTTATGAATAAAGACAGAGGTATTCTGGGCAGACGAGAGAGGGGCATGACCAGGTCAGGAAGGGAGAAATTGAACCTCAGTTGTGTTTTCTATGTAGTGATTTTCCAGCTGCTTATCAGTGAGCTACTCACAAATTAACAGCAAATTGTATCTATCTGCTTCTACATACTGAATAGCACTGTAGTTTAGAAGAGGAACACAGTGAAACACAGCAAAACATAAAACTTGGAGTAAAAATGTGCCTCTAGATTATAAATAGATAATGGATTCTACTTGGCAGCATGTGGTTCAGTTCTATAGTATTTCAACCAAAATTAATGGAAGTTCTGACACTAGAGAAGCTTCATGAATGAAGCAGAATTTGCAGACGGAGTAAAGTAGAACGTTTTGCTTGGGATTTCAATATTTAGGTATGTTTATTTTTAAGAATATAATAAGCAAAATAAAAGATTGTAGGAAACAGGGGAGTAGATCTTTCTCAAATGAGAAAGTGACCAAAGATGGGAGGAAGAGAAAGGGAAGGAGGGGAAACTGAGGAAAAAAGAAATGAAGATGGGTTACGTACATAAATCAGTGCCATCCAAGGAATGCACACATTGTGTAACACCCTATGGACTGTTAAAAATGAAAAAAAATTTTTTTCCATATGCATCAGAATTTTGAATCACTTCATATATTAGAATGAAATAATATGATATTTTCTTCTTTTCCATACATTCTCTTTCATTAGAATGCTAGCAGCCTGTTTCAGCCTGCTTCTCTGACAGCTGAAGAAACTGAGACTTGAGGACATGACCAAGGAGCAGGGAGACTCAATGGCTTTTGAATGTCCACAGAGAAAATACATCATGCTCTGTAGAATGAACAATCAAACATTAAAGCCAGCCATTGCAGGACACAACTTCGAAATATTTTGCTGGGATATGGCAAAGATATGGCAAAGAACTTTTGGGGGGTGTCTTTATATTTCTTTTATTATTCATTATTAGTGCTTTTATTTTAAATTTATATGGATAAGTAAGTCACAGGAAGGCAGCATGGTCTGCTAGACTTTTATAAGCTAGTGAATATTGCTTCCTGATCATTCAGCACCTCGCAGATGCTCAGGGAGCATGTGTACTGTCATCAAAATCATGGTTACTGTTGAAATTTTGACAAGTCCACTTTCTATGGCTTATAGAAGGCCTTTAGATACAGATAAAGAGGTGAAAAGGTGTTCCATGCATATCTTTCAGAGGGGAAGGGTTGGGATTCATCTGGAAAAATGAATGGGTCCCATGATGCCTATTGACAGTGGGCTATTTTTAATTGGAGCTCCTTTATTGTTGGTAGTCCAATCAGAGTTCAGCTACCAAATCATTTTCATTGCCAAAGAGCCATTATAGTTTTCCCCTTACAAACCATCCCAGTACAATAACTGTCAAGGGATGAAGAGGTCTTAGCTATAACTAGCTCAATCTGTTAGAGACACCCTGAGTTTGTTGATTGTCAGATAGGGGTGGCCTATTTCCTTAGGCTGATAGCTGAGATTCAAATTGGATAACAACTTTAATTAGGGTAGTATAGTACGTTATGCAGTGGCTGGGAAGGCTCCAATAATGAAGCCAAAATTGAGGGTACAAATAAGCAATCCGACCTCTCTGTCCATCAAAACACATACCCTATCATGGTAGACAGTGTTTTAATGAATCTTGATCCCCAGGATTAGAGAGAACAGAAAATTATTTTAATACTTGCAAAAAGCATATTAACAAATGGTGCATTTCACTGGGGTCATGATTACATAAGAGTCACACTAGTAAAAGGAAGTAGAAATTATTCATTCAACTGCATGCAAAATTGTAATCAGTGAAAAGAATGACTTTATTTCATCTAAAATATTGCATGAACATTTAGCTCATACAGAATAAGAACACTCTAAGATTGAAATCTGTGCTTTTGGCATTCTTAGAGAAGATTTTGTAATATGAATAACAAAATAATACAATGTGAATAATTCACTGTCTGTATCTGTTTACGAACATGCATATATACTTATGTATATTAAAGCAAATCCATTACATGATGAAATTTTTCACTTCAATAGCAGGTATATAAGATAGAATTACTCCCTAGTTTTTGAGTTGGTTCTATCTGATTCTCACTTAAGCAATCCTTTTCATACTGATTGTGCCAATCACATTGCCAAGCCACTGCTGCAAGCTACGTGAGTATTAATTGATGAGAATAATATAAGTTTCATTTTAGGGAAGAAAATGACAAATCAGAACTTTTTGATAAGAAAAGACATTAATCATATTTTATCATGCTTAGCTAAGTAAGAGTTTCACCTTAACTTTAACATTTTCTTTGGATCATTAGTTGAAAAAATAACAAAAGCAATTTATTTGTGTCTTGCCGTTTTAATTACTGATGATACCAAATGCCTTCCACAAAAATCTGAGGGAAGACTGTCCCATGGTCCAAGCATTGCTGGCAGCATTGTTTGAGAATAAACTGGGTTGTCTGTTCTACCTGTAGTAGCCTTTAATTGAATAATGGAGTTGTGGGGACATCAGTAGAGTCCCTCAGGTACCTGTTACAATTAAGCTTTTCACAATTTGTTTACCTGGTATGTTTTATCAGAAACACACTGAGGAAATAGGTTTTCTGCCTGAAGTGTAAAGCTAATTTCCCCACTGACAGTTTATGAATATTAGTCACTGAGTGACAGATTTTGTTGTATCTATTTGTACTAATTTTCTCTAGAGGCACAGCTATGTCTTGAATATATCAGCTGTCTGATGGGGCCACTGCATAAACTGAAAGCTTTCTTTTAGCCAAAAGATGGTATGTTTTTCCATAAAGTGGAAGCCCAGCTTTATATCCCCTGTTATGTGATAAAATTAAATGCTGTGAAGAAAAACATTTCCTTTTCAAATATATGTATTTCATAAAATTCACCCTTGGTTGAAGAGTTTTTGCATTTCCCCCCACACAGTGGTAGCACACAAAGGAATCTTACTTGAAAACAATGGATGTAAATGTTGGACACCATAGCACATAGACTCTTCAATAATATAAAATAGGTCTTTTCTATCAATAAAATACTATAGAATAGAGCTTACATTTTCTACAATTTCTTTATATTTCACATTTTTACTATTTTTATTTTAAAAGGCAAAACAGAAAAAAAAGGATAGAAATGACACAGAATTTCAAAGAAGAGTAGGAAATTAACACTAGTAAGTATGGTTATCTTAGAAGTAGTTTTTCAGGTTATAAGATCTAGGCACAAAAATAATCAATCCAACAATGACAGCACAAATTGTTCTTCTTGATAAACTAAGAGAGATTAGTAGTATAGTTATCCATCTTGCATACATATACACACATGCATTTATATATGTTTACCAATGTATATATATGATGTTTTCTTTTCTTCCTTTTCTCCTTCCCAGCTGTTCAACGCACTTTCTTTCCCTTTCATTCCCTTTCTTTCCCTTTCATTATTACAATGCTTATTGTACATTTTGGATCTTAATATTCTTTCAGTCTTTTATTTTTTATTACTCTTTTATACTAGAGAAACAATACAATATTTATAAATGTAAGTTTGATTTATTTCACTTATTAATCCCAAGTAGCCACTATTTACCTATAAAAGCCTCAAGATTATCCTCTAAAGATAAATGGAATAGAGCACAAGATGCAGACACAACTACAAAGACACTCAGCCACCTGATCTTTGACAAAAGCTCTAAACATGTTCACTGGCAAAAGGATAGCCTCTTTAATAAATGGTGTTGGAAAAATTGGCTTTCCACATGCTGAAGACTGAAACTAAACCCATGTCTATCACCATGCACTAACCTAAAGTCAAAATGGGTCAAAGATCTAAATATTAAAATAGAGACACTAAATCTTCTGGAAGATGAGGTAGGAAGAAATCTGGGAGACATAGGGGTAGGCAAAGAGTTCATGAGCAAAATGCAAACCACAGGGGAAGTACTTCAAAGAATCAACAACTGGGATCTTTTCTTATTAAAAAGTTTTTGCATTTCAAAAGAAATCATATTTACTCTTGCAAAAAAAGAAATGGATATTTTTCAATGCTTTTGTCTAAATATTACAGACTGCTAAGATAGGTGGAGGTATTACAGGTGATCAGGTAGCTCTAGGCCCTCAAGAAAGTCAAGGCAAAGCTGAAAACTCGTTACAATTTTACCCAGAGGTGCATCTGTTGGAGTCCAGGTCTCAAGATACAGAATAATGAAATGGCCAAGCCAAAATGGCCCCCCAAGGGATAAGTCCAATGGTAAACTGGTCTAACCAAGTCTTGATAGACAGTAGTCATCTCAGTGGGTGACCAAAACCCTCAGATTCAGCCCTTCCTAAAAAGGGCTTCATTCTCTGCATGTACACTTGCTGCCTGACTCGTTTCCCTATTGGATCAATATTACGTAAGCCCTGTGTTTACAATCTTATTGGTTGGTCATAGCCTTAACCCACACTGTATCCACATGACTGTGCTCTGTAAAATGTTCCCTGAAAAGTGGTGTCCTTGAGGATACACTCAGGACCCTCCTATCCCTGTCTTTTCATCACTGAATGTTTCCTATTCATAACTTCTGTTGTTTCTCAGAATTCATTGGTTGGAAAGTGGTAAGAGTTTGTTTTTGTTTAGTAGATTCTGGATTGTGACTCTCTTAGGTAATCAGAAATTGTCTTCCTTGTTTGTTAATTACTTACACCTTCCGTTTTATTCCTTGTCTTTTTTTACTCATTGACTGGTTGAAATGATGATAAATTCAAGCTCAGAACATGAGATTCCTTTGATGGGACATTTAGCTTTTCCAGGTCAGGTCTTGTATTCCTGTTTCCTATATGCAGCATGCAACTTAGTAACTGCTGACTGAACTTAGTGGTTGTTGCTTGACCTGTTTGACTGCTACGATTTATTGTTTTATTTTAGACAGCACCACTTGGAAAGGAAGTGTTAGAGTGTCCCCTAGTGGATTTTGACATGAAATGCTGTAAAATAGGTTATGAATTTCAGCTCAGAAACTATACATGCCTATTATTGTCATGTGACCCCATTTGACAATTAAAAGGCAATAAGTGGGAAACTACTCTTCAGCCTTGGTGCCAGGTTTCACTAGGACAGACTGGTCCCCACCCCGCTGCACTCTAGAAAGAATGTTGAGCATATTATGCCTCAGTTTATGTTCTGTCCTGATCTTCCTCTGGCGAGTAGACATTGCTACCTCTTGAGATTCCCCACTCTCACATTTCCAGACTGAGGGGATGTCTCATGAGCAAGCTATCTCAGCAATTCACTGTGAGCATAAGAAAAAACAAACTTCTCCTTTCTGATATTTCTAGCACTTTGTGCTTTGCCTTTTTTGGAGGCATGGAAGATTAGAGAGACAGGAGGACTGAACTGTCCCGACCTTTCCTTTCTAATCAATTACTAAAAATTTTGTCAGTCCTTTATGGAATGCTAATAAAACACCAGCTATAGAGCAGCTGCCTCTCTTAAAGCAGAGGACAGTTTCCCCAGCACCGGTAGTTAATCCCCCAGTGAAGCCAGAGGCAATCCTGGCTGGATAGCCAGCTGGATTTCTTCCCTAAGACAAATCTCTGGTTGCATGCAATCAAGGAAGTCTGAAAGGGCAGGTGAGGCATCATGGCCAGTGCAAGTCTCTGGCAGATACCCAAACTTTCCTCAGTGGAAGCTGGGTGCTGCTCCCTGATTGGGTACCCAGCAGACAATCTCCACTGCTGCTCCTGTTGAAGGAGATGTAGTTCTCTTAAGTATCTTCCAGGATCCTCTGTCCCAGAGTAACCAGAGACAACACTTGTAAGAGCCTTCTCTGAAGCCTCCATTAGTAGTTTGGCTACAGTTTTGGACTTGCTAATAAGTTAGAAACCCCATGTTTTCTCAAACTCACTGAGTTAACTTTGGAACTCTTTGGTTGGCTAAAGCCTCTTAGTGTTAGAGCACCACACACCCTCCAGGAGGTCAGGCTGAGGCAGTTTGCAACAACTGTTTGCTTTTCACAAAGAACAGCTCTCAGAGGAGAAATTTGTACTTGTACCTTACATAAGCTAACTAGTACTGAAAGAGAAGGTATAGTCAGCCTTTCTCTTCTTTCATGGACATGTAGAAAACTGATAAATATACCTTTGCTAACATGTAATTTGTGTTTCCTGGCGATGGGTACCAGTTCTAAACTGTGAGCTTGATATATGTGTGTTACAGACATAGAGATATAGAAGTTTTACACTTTGAATAAAATAGCTTTGTCTTGCTGCTTAGGAAGTTTGCACAGGTAATTCTGTCTGTCTATCTTGAGTTAAGCTCTTTTGCAGACTGGAAAGAGTGTCAACCATTTTGCCCTTTGATATTTTTTTCCTTACTCTCTTTCAAGGAATTAAAAAGCAGTGGTTCTCATCTCTTAACTGCTGGTTTTGCTAACAATGCTTCCTTCTTTAAACATGACTGTTACACCTGGAACCAAATTTTTTGTGCTTTCAGAGTATGTTCTTGAGTACATGAGCTTCTGAGACAGTGTCTCAAGCCACCTGCCGTACTGCAATTAGCTTCAGGGGATGCCTCCAGGATATATAAATCAGGCAGAAATGAAAAAAGATACCAAATGTTTCTCTTGTATTTCAGATGGGAGACCATCGAAAGTTTCTTCTCCTTTGGAATATATCCTTAATCAGTGGAAAATGTTCAACCCTTACATACTAAAAAAGAGCTATTTAATATTTTTCTGCACCTGTGCAAGCTTTGTCTACCCAGTAGGGCCAGAATGAAATGCAGAGGAAAGTATTGATAATAATACTGTTTATAATATTGATTATAATACTGTTTTACAACTAGAGTTGTACCATAAGCGAGAGAAAAAATAGCCAGAATTAACTTATCTTCAGAGGTTTTTTTTTTTTTTACATTAATAAGTAACCCTTATTTGTATTCAAAATATAAATGTAAACTACAGGCAGTAAATGGTGAATTCAAACATACTTGTGTCCTTATAACCTTTTCTCTCCATGACTCCAAATAGATCAAACAAAATCTAAGAAAATGTTCAGATGTTACTGAGAAGTAAGTATATCAAGGTCTTTAGGGGTCTCAGACTTATGAATTAGACTGGAAAAATGTAATGTTACTCATAAATCAGAACTGGCTTCCAATGAGAGACAAGCAGTGTTACAAGCCGCTATCACATTGGAGATAAATACCATATAGCTAATTTTAGTGGACCTAATGATAGGCAGTCAGCAGAGCAGTCAGTTCCAACTGGAGCCCAAGTAGTCCCCGTGCAAGACTCCCAATGACCTACCAAGCAGTCAGGGGGCTGGAACAGGACCATCTTCAGACACATACTCTTGAAGGTCTAAGAAGAATGAGAATTAATCTCTTCTATTGTTTTTAAATTTTTGCCTATCCATAAAGAGAAACATGAGAATCCTGAGTCTGATCCTGGGAGTTTGAAGAACTCAATGACTAAACTCATCTCCTACTGCTGTGGGAAAGAAGGCCTTAAGAGAGACTGTGCTGAGAGCTGTCATGACAAAAGGCCGCCTACGTCATGCCCTGACTGCAAAGGCAACCACTGGACCACCCTCAGAAGTGGCAAGCCCAGAGCTTAGACTCACCTTACCAGCTGGTCCAACAGGAGCCTCGGTGACTTCGCTTTCTCCTTCTGACCGGACTGTCCTCTCCATGGACCAGCCCTGGGCACCCATGACTACTGAGAGGGATTGTCACCATCCCTTCTCCCATATAGCAGTAAAGGATACCTCTTCAGAGGGGTTCTATTGTGGACAGCTAAGTTGGGTAGAAGTTTTATAGTCAGTCAGAGAGCACTAGGCCTTCAAGAGAGTCAGGGAAAGATGAAAACTCATTATAACCGTGACCAGAAGTGGATCTGTTGGAGTCCAGTCCTCAAGATAAAGACTAAATGAAATGGATTGGCCTAAATACCTTCCCAGGGGATAAGTAGTATCAGCTACTCTAATCAAGTCTAGATAGACAATAGTCACCTCAGTAATTGACCAGGAGGACCCTCAGACTCATCCCTTCCTGAAAACTTGTTTGCTCTTTGCATGTACTCTGTTGCATGACACACCTCCCCATTGGATCAAGGATACCTAAGCCAGTATACTTACAATCTTATTGGCTGATCACAGCTTTAACCCAGACTGTACAAACCCACATGATTGTACTCTATAAAACTTACCCCGAAAAGTTAGGGTCCTCAGCAATCTGCTCAGAACCCTTTCTATCCCTCTGAGGAGAAATTGTTTTTCCCTCAATAAATATTTCCTATTCTTAACCTCTGTTGCTCCTCAGAATTCATTCTTCAATTCTGAGAAATATGAATTCAGCATATCTGACATCTAACAGGTTGGGAGTTGTAATATTTCCCCTGTATAATTTGGCAGCCCTGTATCATCCCTATATCTTAAATAAGCATGTTCTTGTCTCCTGATCCTTCAAAGAGATGAACCAGTGAATTCCAAATCAGTAGTAGGTAACACAAAATCTACATGTATTTCAGGAAAACTGAGAATTACAGTTTGAGAAAAGAGTCTCACCTTCTGCATAAAGTACAGGAGAGGCAGTTAGGTCTCCAGTGGCATAGCTAAAACTAATGAATTTAGGTAGTATCACCATGAAGAGGACCACAAGCTAGCTCCCCTGCGACAGCTTAGTGACCAGAGGATTACTTTCGAAGGCTTGCATACTGTCCTACATAAACTCATGGCTGACCATGGAAAGGTTTGTAGCCCGAGGCTAAAAGCCTACTTTAGAGGTAGGCAATCTAGCACAAGTGCTGACCGACTCAGGTGTACACAGAAAAACTAACCAGTGAACATCTGGCCAACCAACAGGGAAGAAAAGGGAGCAAGTTAAGAATATGACATAATGATAATGAAGGCCTGATTCACAGATAGAAATCCTGATGCTATATATTAGGAATTATCTTGACTTTCAAATCATTTGTTTCAAAGACATGGAAAACAGATTGCATGTGATTTAAAAGCCATTCTCTTCATCTTCCAAAACTCTTGCTTTTTTTTTCTTGTGTGAAAGCTGTCTCCAAAGTAATGCTATCTGCTAGTTGTTAAAGAGTCCATTTACAAATAGTCACCACCTCACCACCCAAGCAATTAACTTCAAATCCTTCCAGTTAGCAGGTCAGTACCTGTTCTTTTTATTTTCTGAGTACAGAGACAGTATCGCCTGTGGTTACATCCTGTGCTCTGAGACGTGCCTGTTCCCCTTCTGCTCACACCCTGGAGAAGAGGTCCCTCTCAAACCACTGTGGGGTTCTGTTCTTACCAGGGCTGGTGTACACTCTGTGCCCTCCTTTGTAGACGTCAAGCTTGGAAGATGATTTTATTAAAGACTGTCCTTTTTTATCTCAGAGATTATGAAAAAGAAAGTGAAAAATGGCCTCTTGCTTCTGTGGGGCCAAAAGCAAAGTGTTTGTGGAGATAACAGATACAAAAGGAAGCATTACAAAAATATCTTATTAGATTCCTTGAAATCTTCTACCCAATTAGTGATATTTTATTTGGAGGATGGGGAATAATTCTTGGTTTAAAGAGCTCTATTGAGGCCTCAGGTGTAAAAATGCAATAAAAAAAAGACTGTAATAATAAGCTGGATTATTTTGTATTGTGAAAACTAAAGAATTATTCTCATGCCATTTGAACAATTAAATAGACCCAAGTCAGCAGAAAAACACTAAGCAGCAGAAAGCCAATCATCATCCTCATGGTTGTAAAAGCTAGCATTTGTTGAAATGTTTTTATGTATGAAGCACTGTGATAAACATTTTATAAGCATACTTTATTTTATTGTCTCAAAACCATCAAAAGCGAGATGCTCACATCAAACTGTTTTTCAGATGAGAAAAGTATTGAAGTTCTGAAAGTATAAATAAATTCAGTCGAACAACTATCTAAACACAGAGCCAGCCTTCCAACTTAAGAATGCTTTCTGAGTCTGAGTTCTCAACTTTTCTACATTAACTCTTATAAACTAAAGAGATTTGGTTTCATAACAGTGTCTAGATGTCTAAAATATTACAAAAAAATAATAATAGCTATTACAGTTGTATACTTTCTATTTCTAATATATATTTTTTGTATGTAGGTCCATGGCAGAGTGTGTCATACTTACCTTATAATAAAACTTAAGTTTTTTCTTTTATTTTAAAGAGGCTAAAATTAAACAGAACAAAACAGATCATAAGAAAACAATTTAAGAAACACAGAATTCAATTAAGATCACCGGAGATATTCACTGTCTACCACATTGTCTCTCGTTTTCTTCCAAATAGTTGTCCATGTCTTCACACACAGTGAATTCATACATAACAAAATAGTATAAAGCTGATCAGAACAGGATGATGAAGCCATTTTAGGACTTCAAGACCAGACAATAAGGAAGTCAACAATTGCTGCTATAATGTCTCTCGTTCTCTTCAAAATAGCTGTCCATATCTTTATGTATGTTGAAATTAAACAAAAGAAAACAGACTAATATCACTCTGGGCAGAGAATAATAGTATTGCTAGATTTTATATCATGATGCTATGGAATTAGCACTCGGTATTTAGTGTCTTTTTCCTCAGAGTATCTGTTCATTACATTGTGCATTATATAATCTATTCTCATAAGCTGTTTAGAAGCTCTACACATGCACGAATCTCTACCTGTATACCTATCCTTTATGCATTAGAAGGAAAAACAAATCAAAACAAGAAAACAAAACAAACTTCTAAGAAAACATGAATGAAAAAGACAGATAAAACCTCAATACTAGGTGATCTACAGTAGTTACTATGATGTCTCTTGTTATTTTCAATAGAATTATCCATATCATCAGGCATAGTATAACTGAATATAGTAGTACAGAGCAATATTAATAAAAACACAACATTGGAGACATTATAAGACTTCAAAAGCAGTTAATAATCAAACCGGAATGGGTGTCCTACTGCATCTTGTCATCTTCAGTAGTTGCTTCTACTCTTAGACTTGATACCATCAAGCATACCAAATTCGAGTAAAATCAGTCTAGACAAAACAGTGCTCTAACAAACCAGATTCAAATAAGATCAGTCATAGTAAGACAGTGTAAGTAACACAGGGCTTCAGTTTAAGTTAATAGGAAATTAAGGATAGTTACCATAATATATCCTGCTGTTTTTGGGCTAGCTGTCTGTGCCCTCAAATCTAGTACAAGTAGACAGACTGTAGACAGACTAGTACAAGTAGACAGTCTGAAAGGGAAAGGGGAGGAACTGTCTAAAAAAGGAAGGCAAAGGACATTGTTAATAGTGTATCAGGATTTAAAAGCCACATTAGTCTTATTGCTCTGTTTAGTTTGACGTACTCACATTAATTATATTCTCAAGGTTAATAATAATAATCTTGATAATATTTTGCAATTGTAGATTGATTTGAGGCTTTCAGAATAATTTTTTAGGGTAATTTGAATTTTAATCAACATGCTTGTCAGATTACAAGTGAATAAAACTTCAATGTGCAGTTTTAAAAATAATGTGTGTTTTTGTGTATATGCAGATGGGTAGATAGATGCAGATAGGTAGATAGATGCATAAAATATTCTGAATGCTAAAGATACAACTTTAGACTCTGTTTAGTTAGTAAATATTCAAGGTCCTATTAATAGCTATCTGCCTATCATGTGTCCTTGATTCTTATATAAGCTATTGAATATCACCGATTGATCATATACATATAATTTTACTTTATGAACTAAAATAAAACAGATTTGAAGAAGGTGATCACTTTTTTTTGGGTTTGTACTCTGAAAATGATAGAAAATATGTTAAAACTATTATTTTGTCATTGATGTGCATTTTATCAGTTTTGGACTGCATGTTTTTTTTCTAACCCTGCTGCAGCCATCTTGTATTTTTTATTTAGTCAATATGAATAGACTTCTGAATCCTAATGTTCTAAGGATCTCTTAGCCTGAATAACAACCAATTTTTCTTAAGAAAATAAACACACACAAAAAAGGAGCAGCTACTTCACAAGGCACGCACAAAGCACACCACACACAAGGAAATGAAATATAAAACCCAGATGGGCCTGAAGAAGAGGACCCGGTGCTTCCTGACGGTGTCCTGGAACTCTTAGCAGAGAGCTGAGGAGTCTGTTCTGAGTCTCGGACGTCCTCTCCCCATCATGTCTTTCTCTCTACACATTTAGATAATGGATAAACAACGCAATATAAATGCGCTCTCTCCGCAGTGCTGGGGCTCAGTACAACCATAAAACTGCAACTGTTTTTGCAAAGTCAGCTCTGCTGGAGAGGGAACCGCTGGAATCCCAGACGTGATGCGCTCCTCTGGTGGCCTGTGCTGTGAGAGGCATGCCCCGTGGTCAGGGCTGCAGCCCAGCACGCCCTGCTCCCTCTCGGGAAGCACAGGAAAGGACCTGTCTTCCTGCACCGCGCTGCCCTCCTGCGCGCCCTGGGCGCAGCTGCGCCCTGGACAGCTGGGCCGGCAGCGGGCTCAATAGCTGGATATCCTGTTCTAGCTGTCCGGGCATCATCGCTCCAGAAGTGAATTGTGACTTTCCAGGGTTTTAAGCTTGCCAAGATCAGTTCAGGTTACATAAACTCCAAATCTTCTGGCGTTCTTTGTTGCCTGAAATATGAAAGAAGATACAAAAAAATTGTGTGAGTTCTGTGTGTTTTAAAGTAAGAATTTCTTTTGAAAACATATACATGATCAGAAGTCTTTTATTTATAAGCCAAGTAATTCTTTTCTCAAAGTCCACTGAAATGTACCCTGTGCCTCTTGAATCAGCAAGCAGAGACGGTTCTCAAAGGCAGGATGGTCAAGTAAATGCTGAGTGTTACAGTTAATAAGTTCAGATTTAGGGGACTACTCTTACTCTGGAATTGTTTGAATGCCCCAGGCAAAGATAAAAACCAAGTCAAACCAAACCAAAACAGAACAGAACAATATTTCAAAAATGGTGAGAACAAGAAAAGCAGTTACTAAGGTGCTGTTCTCATCTGGTATCTTCATATTTTATTCCAGGTTTATGGAATGAATTCATGTGACAATTCTGGAAGAAGGTTAGTTCCCACAACATCACAAAGCCCCAGAGCCCTGTGACATCTCACCAGTGATACTGATTACCCCTCGCTCTGTTACAGCTCTCCATCTGTCTCTTAAGTAAATTTAAACATCAATGTTTTCATATGCTTCAAAGTCCTGAACTTTCTCGTGAAAATGCTGAAATACTTCGACTGATTTAAAATTGATAACACGCTGGTCTTTTCCATTTTTCCTGCATTTCTCTTTCTCTTTTTTAAGGTGAGTCATTCATGCATGTTAAAGAAATAATGTCACCTCATTCAATATAAAAAGTAGTTGTCTGGAAAGATGGAGTGAAGCCATTCTGTTTTTAAAATATTGCACTACCAATATTCGATTGGATTCACATAGAAAGATAATTTCAGTTTCTTAAAAAGTTACATAATGTCAGATGGAAGACTTTGCAATTAGAATATTTAGATGTGCGCACAGCTTTACAATTTTAAAGTTCTTTGCATGAGCATCTGGAGAGTGTGGCAGTGAATTTGTCACTAAATGCAGCACATGTGTGGCCCGTGCTTGCTACCTTGGCCTCTGTCCCCCAGCCACAGGGGCTGGTTCTGTGCCAAGTGACCCCAAGACGAGGCTCCCGGAGAACACGGGTGGCAGAATGTTCTTCCACTTCTGGATCAGTGCTTCTGCTGTTCCCTCCCCCAAATCAGAATCCAAAGACTAACATTCTGAGAGCTACATAGAAATCAAAGGTTTCAAGAAGTCAAGAATTTACTAAAAAGGACTGTGATTAAACTGGAAATCTACATTTTTAGGTGAATCAAATAAAAACACCGAAACATCACAGTTCACTTTGCTAGTCTTAAAATGACAGAACATGAAAACTACAATTAAATAGAGAGCAAAAGAGTTCATCTTTCACAGCCCCACAGCGGAATAACAGTTGTTTGCTACCATTGACCTACATAAATTTAACTCTGGCACTTCAATATTGGTTACTAATATTCTTTCCTTTAAACTTTTTTGTGACGTACATCTTTAAAAAGTCTAATATTAACAGAAGTATTTTTATTTTATAGTACTTTTAAATAGCTTTATTTTATAATTTTTTTTTTCTTTCTTTCTTTTTTTTTTTTTGTACCAGGGCTCAAACTCACAACCTAACACTTACCAGGCAGGCCCTCATGCTGTTGAGCTAAATCCTTAGCCCAACAGTTTAACTTTAAAATCCAGTGGGATTGCAGCACATTAATATCATAATATCAATAATTAACTTCATCTCTAAAAATATCCTTGAAAAATTAAACATATGATTTCAACTTATAAATCTTAAACATATGATTTCAACTTATAAATCTTAAACATATGATTTCAACTTATAAATCTTATAAGATTTATACCAAGAATAAATTTTTATATGAAATATTTCCAACTATGTACAAGGTTTATTCAAAGCATCCCTTGAATTGTGAAGAACTTTTTCCAAAATGTGGATGCCTACACAGACACACACAAAAGAAACATCTTTGTATATATCATACATACGTTTCTCAAATTATTTGTGTATGAATTCCCCATCCTATTACCATTCTCTTAAATTTTTGTGAGTGCAGTACTTTTATACTGCATTACTATTAAAATAAAAAGAATATTAAACTCAAAGTATGGATGCTTAAGAAGTCACACTAGAAAGATATTGGAAATATTTTGATTTTATGTATAGGTCTAGTTTTCCATTCTCTGTTGTTAGTAGGACTGTATCTTCTGTTTTCTTTGTGGAAGCAAAATACAAAGCAGAATGAGGATTTATTTTATGTTTAGCTTAAATGTCAGCAATCATTCATCTTTAGTTAGTATAAGGGAGAAAGTTTAATTTTTCCTGCCAATATGGTTAACTGCAAACACAGATGGTTTCCAATAATTACTTTGATATTTTTAATGTAGCAGCCATTTTTAATCTAGAATTCTGTGGTGAAAACAATTCATTTGAGAATCACAACATTAAGAGAGTCAATATTTGCTTGATGGTAACATTTTTCGTGTAATATGCTGGAAGCCTGGTTCCTAACCTTTAATCACACAAACCAGATTTAATGTTCTTTGATTATTATGGTTCATTCATTGTATTCACCCACTGAATAAATTTATTTACTCAGTATATTGGCCATCAAAAGAGAAAGTAGTTGATGAAAATTTTCATATTTTTAATTGATTGATTATTTGCAATTGGTATATTTATTGAAGCAAAGCAAACACTGTTTTGGAATCAGTTATGAAAATTCCCCACATTACTAATGCATCTTTCAGTGTAATAATTTACTGGGCTTTATATCATTTTACAAGGGTCACCAGCTCCTAGTATGGAACAATTATTATGAGATTCTATGATGAGGTTGTTGAGAATGTACATGTAGTTTCCACAAAAAGTGAAAATATATGGTGAACTATCTCAATAAGAGTATATGTTCATGTAAAAATGTTAAAATATTTTCAAAGAGATGAGTTTGGATATTTAATTTATGAGATTTATATCAAGCATAAAGCTGTTAAAAGTATGCAGAGACAATCGGATTATGCCATAATTTTAAAAGGATTGAAGTGATTATTTTGATAGAAATATTTCAGTTTTGCATTTTCTAATAAACTTACATTTATTTTATAATTTTATTTGTATATTTTATATTAATTATATATTTACTCTGTAACTAGGTGGCAGAACTTCCTGACATAATAATTTCTCAATTCAGTGTTTTAAATAATTATGAAAGACATAAAAGAAGCTCTCTCAGTATGAAAATACTATTTGAAATGAAAATGAAAACATGATTATTAGGAAATGGAAATTTTCAGCCTTATATACATTTTGTTGTCATATCAACAAATGCTATATTTCACATGCTATAAAAATATAGTATTGCATATGCTATAGAAGGACAGGAAATAGAATTAAAAGCTCAACATAGAATACTGGCTGTGGTTAAAGAACTTCAGACGTGGAAAAAAATCTGTAAAATTGGGCAAAAATATAATTGTTTGGATGATTTATAATTGTATTTCTGAAATAAAAGGAATTTGGAATTGTATCTACAATTTCTCACTATAAATACATGGGTATATATATCAATATATGTTATATATTGAATAATATATAATATAATATACATATAGTATATTAATATATGTACATATATGTATATATATATATATATATATATATAACTGGGAACTGGGAACAGGATTCAGGGCCTTTGCACTGCGATGCATCTCCAGATCTAGAGGTTTTATTTTCAGGGTTCTCACAGATTGGAAAAATTGTTCACCCTCCTACCTCAGCCTTCCCAAGTGCTGGGATACAGGTTTGTGCCTCCACATCTAACATATGTTTACATAGATGCTTTCATTATGTGTTCCGTAGTTGTAATTGATCCGAACACCTAACCCATTAAATTTGTTAGACGAGGTTGTCAGTATGCACCTTGTTTATATCTTTGAAGTCAGTTGAATTAAAGTCACCAAAGAGGCAATATAAATTTGCACCAATACAAAGGAGACTTTGTTTAAACCAAAAAATAATTCTCTATCGATGAAGTACAGAATTAAGTTGATTAATTACCCTAGTGGAAATGAAAGTCTTCAGATAAAATGAGACCAGCGAAGGCTGAGATTGTGTTCTGTTTAGTCACCATTTAGGACAGAAGTGGGAGGAAAGGAGGATGGGGGCAAACAGCGGGGAGCACCGCAGACATCCCCAGCTCTGCTTAGGGGTCAGAAACTGCCTAAGTACCCCAGCAATGCAGGCCACACTGTTATAATCTGAAGCTCCAAATGCTTTCATTCCTATCTTTCCTAAGTAATAAGTAACAGAGTCCTCAGTCATTAACGAAACTTTAAAACTTTACAGCAATGATTTCAAATATTTATTTTAAAACATTATGCGAGCTTGTTGTGCTATTGTGTTTTGTTTTTTGAGACAAAGTCTCACTGTGTAGTTCAGTTCTAGCTGGCCTTGAGCTTACTATGTAGTCCAGGCTAGCCTTGAATTTATGGCAGTCCTCCTGCCCCAGCCTCCCTAGTGCTGGTATAGAATCTAGAAATCCAATATAAGAGGAGTGCAGGACCTCCTCACTCTTGAAGTCCTTGTCCTTGCCTTGAAGATGAAGTAGCAGCTTTACTGCTGTGTCTCACAGGGACTCCCCACCCCACCCCCATGTGGTCGCATCTCTGGTATCTCTGTGTGTGTCTAAATTCCTGTAAAGACACCAGCCACGCTGAATTAGGGCCCCCTCTCCCACACTTCAGCTTTAACCTTAAAGTTTTCTGGTCACATCCTGAGATCCTCAGGTCAGGGCTTCTGCATGTGAATTTCTAAGGAGCACAATTCAGCCTACAACCATTTTCAGTAAAAAGTGACAGAAAAAACAAGCTTATTTTTAACACACTTTGGGACTTTTGCTTACTGTGCTTTTAGTGATAGGATTATCTTATTTGAAGTTAGAAGTAACATAAGTCAACTGCTTCACTGTGCTCAAACATGGAACAGGCAATATTCATTAAATAATAAACATCAACAGTAGTAAAAGGATTTTGTAGCATGGGTTCTTAGTGGTTTTCTCCTTACAATCAAATAAAATTATTATACCCATTTTAGGAACCTTTGAGCCTATGGGACCAACATAATCTGTTCAGTGTCTTCATTGAATAAAAAATAAAATCTACGAAGTTTTATTTTTTAATGCTATTTTAAATTAAAAAAAAAACAATAAAAAGAAAGTTCCAAAGTTTCAAAATAATATTGTAGGAGCATAACAGTGGTGAGAACATTGTGTATTGTTATCTCCAAAGTAATTGCTCCTATTACAAGCTATAGGCATGAAAAATTGATCCAACAATAAAGACACACAGCAGCTTGAAAACAAAGACTGCTTTAGTTCAGGAGTAGTTAACAGCTGAGCAGAGTTCCTTACCTGTGACTGACACATGGATTCTTTTTACAGTATTGCCTACTAGGCTAAGAAAATGTATTTCATTCAAATCATAGAACAATATACATTACCCAGCTAGTATGTGCTAGGCCAAAAGATTCTTACTAATGAATCCTATTTAGCATTATTTTTAGCTTATTATTGCTTGCATATTTTAATCAGCCATTACTTTGGTCGTTAGTGTTTTTGGGGTTTTATTATTTTGTTACTTTTAGTAGAACTTGATAATTACAATGAGATAATTTTAAGCTAATGAAATGTAAAATATAAAGTCTTCATGTAGATATAAGAATACACTTAAAAATAAATCTCTACTTATAAAAATGAGTATATTTTTACATAAAAACCATTGAAGAAGTCAGAAAAAAAGCTAAGAAAATACAGTGTGTAGTTCTAACATGTCATTTTTTTAAACAATCAAGGCTAATTTGTACAAAAAGGAGAAGATTAGGTAAACATAATTGAAAAGACTTATAAGAAGAAAGATTCGTGACAAGAGTTTTCATTAGGAATAGAAATGCTACCAAGGCTTTGTTCTTGTCCCATTTCTTGTTTTATTAAATTTGTGACATTGTTGTGTCCTATGCCACTGAT
This sequence comes from Cavia porcellus, assembly GCF_034190915.1. Lineage (NCBI taxonomy): Eukaryota > Metazoa > Chordata > Mammalia > Rodentia > Caviidae > Cavia > Cavia porcellus. The sequence goes on from NW_026947490.1 coordinate 78,583,367, forward strand.
ATTCAACTGAATGAAAAATGACAGAGCAGAGCAAATGATTTGATTGTGGTACAGCATTCCATCTGATACATCAAGCTGGGTGTCAACATTGATGGAGAATTTATGGAATTGTAGACAGTCTTTCATTTTTAGAAAGAAATATTTTATCAAAGTTATTAATCATTTGTTCTTGTCAGCATAACTGTTTGGCAATTTCATTACAGTGCAGTAAAAGATTTGGAATATAAAATCTCTTTCAAGCTCACTGTCATACAACTCCCAAAGCATTTTGAAGAGGGACAATTTTAGCCTGCCTTTTCCCAAAGATTTATGCCATCATTAATTTTTTATGGAGAGAAATCGTGTATCTGGAAAAAGAAGATACTAGCAAATAAAATGTGCCCCATTGTAGATGGAACAGTAAGAGGTCACAAGGCTGTGTCTGTTAATCCAGCCTTCGTCAGCATCGACAACAATATCCTCATTTTTCTAATACTGTTAAAAACTTGTAAGTTTGTTTTAATGAAAAATCATTTGTTCCTAGTATCTACCATTTTAAAATGTCCCTAATTTTGTTTCTAGTAGAATAACTCACTAGTCATCTCAGCTCCGCGCAACATCAAACATGGCCATCAAATGTAAAAATAATAACTTTGAAAACGTTTTCAAAAGCTGGCCTACTTTGAGCATGGCTCATCGCTTCCCATACTTACTGAAATTCAACTTTTCACCTGATCATTTGAATGTTTCCAACACTGGTGTGAATAACTGCAGTGATACTCTCCCTGGCAAACATTAACGCTGTCATGTAGACCCAAAGAAAGCAGCAAAGAAAGCAAAAGTATTTCTTCTCGATCTGAATTGGAAAATTTCTGCTTTTACTTTTGAGGAATAACCAGCTGCAACCAGCAGACATAGGTAGCTTGATTTCTCCAAATAATTCCTTTTGAAGTGATTATATAAATATGAGATTAAAATCATACACGCTAAAACATGTTAATTAAATTCTGAGGTGACTCGATGGACACTGAGCTGAAGTGGCCCTTAGAAAGTAGTAAACTTTTTAAAAAATAAAAAAAGAAAGAAAAAATCAATTACTCCCTAAGAATAATTTTGAAATAGGAAAACTGAGTTGAAGAAAGGAAAATGTATAAAAGAAAACAACTTTTAAAATGTTATAGTGTAAAAACCTTTAGAATACACAGAAATTATCGACTGAGGTATTTGTTAAACTCCTTACCAAAGAGACAGTATTGATTAGATCGAAGAAATTGGTACATAGGGAAATCATGCGTATGCATCTGAACACAGTTTTATTTTAAATGTCATCCTGTATTTTATGAAAAACTAAAGCTTAAGAACGTAGGATTTACATCACATACAGGCATGGGCTCGTCTTAAATTTTTTCCAAGTAATGATGATGTACTAAAATATGATGATGAAATGTACTAAAATATGATGATAAAATATGATGATGATGATAAAAAATGATGATGTACCTAAAATTCTTCTAACAGATATCAAAATTCTTTTTCCTGTGCTTACTGCAGAATCAACTGTCCTTCTGGGTGCTAATAACTAATGAAATGAATCACAGTGGAACACGTGAAAATTTTTTGGCTATGGATAAATATTGTGTAGGGAATATTAATATTAATATTAGAATGCAATGCACCTCTGTCTCTATCACTACCACCAGTTTCTTTGCTCAGAATTTGGTCTCCTTGCCTTCAAACGTTATAACACTGCTCACAAAGCTTCTTGTCAAAATGTGCAAAAGCCTCCAATCGATCCATGACTCTTTCCGGAGTAAACCTTCTAAGAAAAACGTACATCGGTTCTCTCCATCCTTTGCGTGCCTCTTTACGTTGTGTAAGGCCTAACCATTATTAGGTGTTTGGATATGATGCAGATGCCTCTTCATGTTATGCATAATCCTTCATGATGTGACTCCTGCCTTGGCTTTTATAATAATCTCGCCTAAGTATCTTCAAAGATGCAGGCAAGCCAGCTAGACTGAGCAACTGTTTCCATTTTAAACAAAGTTCTGTAACTTTATGATTTTGCACTTGCATCTACTTAAAAATATACGTTTTGTGGCAACTGTAATTAGAGTTCTGAATATGAACCACTTGTACATTGTCATAGACAAGGAAAGTGTCGTGAATGAAATTGTGTAGGTCTCAGGGGTTTCCCAGGACACAGAATTTTCAGTTCTAAAACTGGAATAGCACAGTACTGAGAAAATAGAAAATCAGTAGCGTTGGTCACCTTACTGAGACTCAAGAACAAGAGATAAACAAGTCTTCCACATTCTCGAAATTTCTAAGCTAGCCTTTGCTATCCTCTACTGTGATGATTTTAAGTTTGCATTGAATTTACACCCCAGGAGATGAACATCTTTGGAGACTGGGTCTTACTCATTTTTTTTTTTTAACTTTAGCATCTATTTTATCAATGAAAGAGTGGAATAAATGAGTGAACGGGATAGAAAAGTTGTGAAGGGGAGGACAAGGTTCATGTTCCAAAGATCCTACACAATTTAGTAAGATAGACCTAACACACAAATTCTGAGATTTAGGATGGGAGTCTAAGAAATATACAAGGAAGTCACTTGTAAGACTCTGGGGCACAGGCACTATGATTTGAAAGTGTTTCTCCCAGTTCACTCATACTTACACTATACTTTTGGACTCCCAGTCTGTCGAACATGAACCAAAGTTTTCTCCTTAAAATATACCTGGTCTGGAGTATTGATCTTGTTTAAAAATGAGGAGTGGATGGACACAAGTACAACTTAGGTCGATAGAAATTTCTTTCTCCGAAATTCTTGGGGATAGTGATTTGAACTTTGGTTCCCCCATTCTGTGGAAGTCTAAGTTGCACCACAATATAGTCACGAGTTCCAAAAGATGGAGAGGATTTATACTCTGATGGTAACATCTGTCTTTGGGTTCCTGTTTTCTGAAGTACAACATCTGCCCAAAACACACAAATCCAGGCCCCCATGGTTTCCATAAGCACTCCACTCACTCTAAGTAAGATGCACTGCAGGTTGTACTGAAGTTGAATTAAGAAGAAACGCTTACATGATAAAAATGTGAAAAACAAGACCCGTCACAAAGCTCTAAATGGAGCCCTGTGCCTCAGTGTCCCATTGTGAAACACCCTCCCACTGCCCACTGCACTGCATTACCAGCTGATTTCCCTTAGAGCAACTTAATCCAGAATAACTCTGTGAACCTATCTCTTTCCTCTCTTTGCTTTTTCTCTTTTGCTTCTTATGAAAAATGAAGAAATTGCTCCTCTCATATTCTGCTGAGCAGTGTGGTGCTGTTACTTTGAACCATCCAGATTCTCTTGTATTTACTCTGGACTTTCAAGTGGCTTACCAAGGTATATGCCCGAAAAAGATAGTTTAGACCTTAAATATAATCAACAAAGACTGGCAATGATGTCTGGCCAGTCTTCATGATGGCCAGTCTTTGTGACGATTACATTTTTACCTTGTACCAAAGGTCAGAAATAGAATAATCACTCTGGAAAATGAGGCTCACTCTCAGATGAAAGCTGGTTAATTTCTTCTTATCCATTGATCAGTAGGCAGGCTGTCAGCGACAGTGAATTCAAACCAGCTTGAGGGCAGAGACCATAAGTGACTTTTCCATTAGTTGTCACCTGCACTTAGCCAGTGGCAGGCGTGTAGTAAGTATTCAATGATTCCTTTTATTGAATTTGGAATAAGTAAATGAGTTTACAGGTTTGGTGACACAACTAAGTCATTAAAATAAATAGCTGAAGCAAAAACAATCCATTAATCCACTTAACTCAAATGAATAGCGATTTTATTAAATACGATCAGTTGTTCCAATTGTAAGACTTCGCAATGCAATTTCTCAAATGGTTAAAAAGCAGAAAACACAATTTTGAAGAACTATTTTCATTTCATTTAGAGTAAAAGACATTGATGACTACTTATTTTGGAAAATTGCATAGGGAAAATATGATGACATATATATATATATATATATATATATATATAGAGAGAGAGAGAGAGAGAGTACTGCATTAGAAGGCATGTAATTGATTTAAGTTCAAAATACTAAAAGATTAAATAAATAATAAATTTTATCTGCAACAAACAGTCCATAACCAAGTACTTCAGTACATTTAACACTAGTTATTCAGCTATAAAATATGGTGAAAGCTTTATTTGTTTAAACAAATGATTCATAAATGTTTAATGCCAACACTACAAAGACGCAGAATGAATCAAACTTAAAAGAAAATCATCACTGGTAGCAGTGGCGCATTTAATCATCCATGCATGTAAAATACACACAAAAGAACCTTAACTGCACAACCACAATTATATAAATTTAAACTTTATTGATGAATGCTTTTGGAGACTTATCACTTTCAAAATTTTATAGATATCTAGTTTAAATGTATTCATTAAAAATATTGTATGATTTATTTTTCCCAAGATCCCTAGAGTCTTTTGATATTTTAATTGATTCTGGTTTTCTGTCCATGAATAACGTTTTACACTCTTAAACTCAGAGTTAAACCATTTTAACCATTTTTAATTCTATTGTTAACAGAAAATTATAATTAACTACATAGTGGAAATTTGGTTTCTAACATTCAAGAGAACATTTATTATTTGTAAGACTCAGAATGCTAGGGAATCTAGATACTGTATCAGTTCACTACATTTCCAATTTAAATAATCTTGAAAACATTAGTTGATGGTCTCTTTAAAAAATATTCCTTCTCCAATATTTATTCTTTCTCTTTCCATTTGTAGAATGTAAAAATGGAAACTGTACATATTTTTTTCAGTTGGTCATTATTTTTCATTAGACTATGTCCCACCATTCTCCAAGTCTGGTTCAGGTATCACAGCCACTTAAACTAAAATATAAATCTGTTCTCCAGTGGGGTTAAATTCTGATTGTTGAGCAGCTCTGATTACAAAAATCCGTGCTTTACTGCTTGTATCAGGGATAGCAAAGCTTGCCCAATATTCCAATTTAGAAACATCCTAAAGGAAAAGGCCTAGTCTGTTCTTTTCTTTAAAAGTCTAGTGAAGGGGAAATAACTTTTAGCTGATTTGTTGAAAGAATCAGGTTTTATGAATTTTTAATGATTATAATACTAGAAAATGAAGAGCATATTCATTTTTGTGTATTCTTTACAGAAGTTGAGGACTTCTTAAAATTAGAAATAATTGCAAAAATATGAGATAAAATGCTTACCTTTTTTCTTGGAAATGCTTTTCACCCCACTCCACTATAGCCCTATTTTTCTTGACATCTGTTAAAAACCCACAGAAACTCTATTGTTTTTACTTGGATTATTTATGGCAACACAGTCCATCTCTGACCTCCCTTAGAAGAAAGCTGTCTGAGGAACAGTTTTATATAGCTTCTAAATTTTCTGCATCATTCGTCTCCTATTTTCTTGTAATGAACCTTTTCTGTTGTTCTTTACCACATCAGATGTGGCTCAATTTGATATTTCAAAGTAGGGGGATAGTCCTAGTAATAAATAAATGTTTACTACAGGAAACAATGTAAAAATATTTGCTTATTCTATTGTTTTATTTTCTTAGCTAATGGGAGGTTATCCAAAGCCTATGCTGCCCAGCAAGATGCCCTATTTATGCCTCCCTGGGGCCTTGGGGAGCTGCATTAGTAGACGGAAGACAACAGGAAAGTGACTCCCAGGGAGTTGTAAGAGTTCAAGCGGCTTCCAAAGGTGCCTTTCAGATGGAATGTATGTGCAAAGAGAAACTCATCTCATTTTCTTGAAGGCTAAGCTGTATATTCCTACCGACTAGTATATTTTTGTTACTTATTATCATGGTTTTGTGAAAAGAAACCATGATTCAATCTACAATTTTCCCACATTCATATCTTTACAAGCCTTCTGCTGACTTTCTCATGCAGTGATTCCAATTATTTTTTAATCACTGACTTGAAACCATTTTGTTAGCACATTTGAGTTTTTCCTGGTACTTGTAATTAATTCCTGGCTTTCACTAAAACCAATGTCCCTAAATAATACCTATGTGCTGACAGTCTTCAACATTCATCAAGAATAACAGCTGTAATTCATTTTTTATCCATAGATTGTCAAAATAATTTGAGTATTTGTATCCACTGAACCTAACATACCATTTTCACTTTTAAATTCAGAGCATGTGTAGTACACCTAATAGAGAAATAAGTTTTATTTTTGTCAAGAACTGTTATTGAATTATCTACAGATCTACATAAATGCTCCATATTTGTTCTGAAGGAACTGCTCACTCTATCCTTACAATAAGTGCTTTAATTTATTAAAATTTTACTTTACTGATTTGCTTTAAATTGGTCAGTAGTATTCCTCAGTTATCATACACAAACATTAAATAAATAACATCCCAGAATTTATTTGACTGATAGTTTCTGAGTTAGCCATGCCACTGCTTTAAGAGTTAAGAAAGTTGCTTCAATGATTGCAAAAATTAGTTCATACGTAGTAGCATTTAATCATTTTTTAAGATTTCAGATAATTACTACTATTGTGTCATTGCAAATGAATTATATACCATCCTCTATGATTTAAAGATGCTTAAATGGCAAATAAATCCCTAAAAATTTAAATGTTTTAAAACTACACACATGATTTTTGTTCAAAGTTTTTTCAGATTGTGAGAAATATATTGCCTTTTCTGTCAAGCACAAGGCTACAGCAAGTACATTTTGTGTTTAAATGAATTGGCCATCTATTCACTATCCAACCTGCTCCCATTAATATGCTGAGCTCTGAGAAATAGTGAATATGTACCTTCTTTCGGAAAACAGCCTGGGGACAGCCAGACCCCAGCCGCTTCCATTGTTCAGGCTGGGAAACAAGAAGTACCCCCACCTCCATAAGCCACCTGCCGATCTAGAGAAGCACAGGATGCCATGATAGCTACTGAGACAGAATGCAATTGGATACCTGTGGTCCTGTGGTGTTTCACTGACCTTGCAGGTCTAGGGCCAGTGGTCTGATCATCTGTTCAGAGGATAGCGGTACACAGTGTGACATCTAGGGGGGAATCTCCTTCTGAGGGTAGTAGCCATTGTTGATTCCCTATTGTCTTGTTTAGAAGTCCTATATCATTTTCATTGTTTTATTGGGTTGGGTTTTTTTTCTCTTTTATTTTATTTGATAATGTTAAATCTTATGGCAAGAGCAGCTGTTTCAAAGATAGCAAAAAATACTGTGTTAGAAATTTGGTTTCACTATTGGCTTGTTTTGAAGTCCTTTATTGCATTCATTGTTTTGTTCTTATTGATTCTATTTTATTCTGTTCTTTTTGATTTTTAGTATGTCCAAAAGTATCTGTAGGTATTTTGAAGGCAACAAGAGGTATTATGGTAACTATTGTTGATTTTGTGATGTTTTAAAGTACTGTATCATTTGCACCGGTTGTTTTGATTGGTTTCATTCTGTTATTTTTGATCTTATCTTCTTTAAAATAAAAATTTTTGAAAAGTTAATAACAAAAGTTCATGTCGTCATGGTTTTTATGATAATGTACTATATTGTCTTTAAATTTTCTCTATAAAACATTATAACAGCTATCTATTAATATTCTACAGGGGTTCAGCTTCTAAGACAATCATGATTGGTAAAAAAAAATAACAGTTCTCTGACCACACTATGTAATTCAAAGTACTTAATATCTAGATAAAATCATTAGATTAAACCTGCTTTCATTTCAATACCAGTTTAACTGATCTCCTGGATGTTCAACAACTGAGACTTTGAGATCAAAACAAAGTAACTTGGCTAAGAAGAGAGAAAATAGTATGACACTGGCCCTCCAAAGTCAATAAGCTCTCCAGATAGGAGGGGATCTTTTCTATGGGATCTAAACCTTGTGAGTCACCCAACCGCCCAATCAGGAGATTATTGGGCCCGAGAGAGCAGCAGTGAACCAAAACACAGTGTGCTAAAAAGGAGGACCACCAAACAATGTCTTCTGTGCATCCATAGAAAGCCACATGGTCAAACAAGACTATGACACAACCTGGCAGCCAACAAAGACAAGAGAGCTGAGACGCTCTCCACAGTTCCACAAATAACATCTGAAAAGCCTTAACTGGAGTTGATATTTGACAAAAAAGGTTCTTCTGGTAAATACTAGCCTCACTTTAACTTGGTCTTGGATACCCCATTTAAAAAATGTAAGCAAAGACAGTTTAAAATAATAATAGTATAGACAAAATGTCAGAAAGGGACTCTCAGTCACTGCCCCTTGTTGACAGTTTCTGGTTATGCCTGTAGTCAGGTCTAGGAGCCAACTGGGTACAATTACTCTTTTAGTCCCTTAAAAAAAGTATCTAGATGTGACTTCTCCCCCACTCTGCTTTCCATTCTGGCCCTCATGCTTCGGCCATATGTGTGTTAAAGTTTGTTTATTTACCCAGAGTCCATCCTTCCCGAATGGTCCCCTCCACCTTATCTGATTAAAATGCTCCTGATGGAGAAACACAACACAGAGAGGGAGCTTCTACTCACAGAAGTTGAAAATTTGAAGAAAATTATATAAAGACATGGAAGAGGGGATTGTGTTTTGTCAAAGCACAAGGCCAAAGCAGCTCCATTTCTGATTAAATGTCCTGGCCATATACTCATTCTTCACCCTCCATTAATATCCTGAGCTCCGAGAAATGGTGACTTCTCCCAGAACACAGCTGTGTCCAACATAAAGAACCAAGAACTATTCTTTCCAGCCCATGTGTCCGCTCTCCCTAACCACATCCTCCCTCACGATAAGAGCCAAGAATCTTGTGCTCCGAACCTTTCTCTCTGACTTAGCAACTCACCAACACCCCTTCTCTATGCCACTCAAGTTATTCAGTCATGTTAGATGGTAAGCCTTTGAATTCAACCAATGCATTCAAAGGTCAGCTGTTTCTCCTGAATTAGGAATAAAAAGGCCAACCTTCCTTTGTCCCGCATGCCTGCCACCTCATGCTTATACCTTCCTGCTGGAGTAAGCTTGCCTTTTCAAGATCTCTTGCCTTATGACTGAATGCATTCTCTCCAGCATCAACAATTCGAGCCTGGGGTCTTGTTTTCAACAAGAATGTATGTGAAGTCAGATCAGTAATTTTCCACAGGGTCATTTACAGTGAGAATGTAAAAAGACCCTAACCAAGAAAAGATAGCTTTAAGCCATACTGACCATTTTTATATAGCACACAAAAATTTATTAAAGTCTGAAAGTCTTTTTTAATCTTTTTACATTTTTATTGATAATGAAATATACTGAGCTTGGGTCAAAATTTTTTGACTTCTGAAAAAATTTTAAATTTAGCTGAAGTTTATGCAATTAAATTCTTTCTCCTTGAGATACTACCTAGAACTTGAGAAAACTCAGGTACAGATTTATTTTCTTGCTCGAGAAAATAATTTTTAAGAAGGATAAGCAATTCAAAACAATGATAGATTAAACTACTTTCATGTTAGGGATTCTACCATCACAAGTTAAGTCATAAATTTAGTAACTCATTAGTAGATGTAAATTGTGTGAATCACTGTATTGCAGACAGGAAGTCCTCTATTAAAAGGAATATTGAAAAGAATTGTTCATCTCTTTGACTAAATGATTTGGTGTGCGACATAGAATTCATGTCACAGAAGCTGAAGTGCATGAGAAAATATGAGACAAACAGTGCTTCAAAAAGTTGATTCTTTGGTAGTCATTCAAATACATAAGTGTACATGAACATGCATCTATATGTGCAACCAATATAGAAGTTTCTATTCTATTCCAGGAAGAAACTTCCCAGAGAGGTTAAATATAACCTCCACAGGGAGAAGAACAGAGAGCAAAGACACAAGTCTAAAACAGTGAACATTTTTGTGAATGTCAAAGTTAAGACATTGTGGACCTGACACATTTTTATAAATGATGCTATATGCTTGAGTTTGCATATCTATTTTGGGTCAACTAAAAATATAGAATTTCTTTATAGGATTTTTAATACAAGTATGTGCATATACTTATATATATATGTACACACCTATGCATATGTGTATATATTTGTATTATATATATATATATATATATATATCTTGAAATAATTACTAAATAATCCCATATATAAATTACTATTTTTGATTTTCAATCAGCATAGAAATCAAATAAAACTGAAAGACACTTAAATTAATTCAATACTTCAACTTTTCTTAGTATAACAAATGATTATAATTAAAGTACCTAATGAATACATGTTACAAATTATAGGCGCATGAAAATGAGTACTAGATATGCATGTGTTAAATTTCATGGGATTTATTTAAATATTTATAATGAGATATAATCATGTAAATTGTTCGATATTTAGAGTAACTTCTGAAAAGTCAGATTTCAATTCTCAGTATAGGTGTCTCTGTTATAACGTGGGCCCCGGTATAAAGTCCACGGAAACAAGAGTCCAAAACTTAAGTGGCAAAGGCTTTATTGAGCCAGTCCTGGCGGCACAGTCTCTCCTAGATCAAACCAAAGACTGCGCGCCCAAGACTGGGGAAAGGGGTTTTTAAAAGTAAGGGAAAGTGGGGAGGAAACCTGTAAGGCCATTAAACCTGTTGACCCGCATCTGGAAACTGTATTGCTGTCCACTTAGCTCTGACAGTCCCGGGAGTTCCTGGTGTTGCTCAAATTACTCCCATCCTGCAGACTGACATTATCTCAGAGTGGCACATCTGCAGCAATATTTGGGGAAGAAAGTGGAGAGTTAATTATCCTAGGACAGCTTGTCTTCGCCAGTGAGTGCGAAGGGGTCACGAGTTATGAGATGCTGGAACTTAAGTTTTACAAAGATCTGATATCTAACCCATTGGTACATACAGAACAAAAGGAAAGCACCGATCGGGGTTTGGGCCACAGTATTTCCCGGTAATTTCTTTGAAGCTAAACAGTTCTTAAAATTGGGGCAGGCTCATTTTATGACAGATCATCACCAGGTCGGGGAGAGGTCACCAGAAACCCAAATTCTTTATGGCCCAGATAGGTGGGTGGGGGGAGGCAATAAGGCGCGCTACAGAACAGGAAAACGGCGAGTATCTATCTTGTGGGAAGAGTAACTAAGGTTAGGTAAAAAGGTTAAACTCATGGGCAAATCTCCCTGCATATAAACACACTACTTCAAACAATGTGTAAATTAGTGGGCCTTCTTGTCTTCTTTAGTTCTTTAGCGAAGACTAGAGGCGCCTACCCGTGATTAACAGCCCTTGTTAGCTTGTTTTAGCACCACTCTTCTTGTTTGTAGAGGGCCGCTCCGTGATTAACATTTCAATTAAGTGAAATTCTTGCAATTCTTTACAGGGGAGAGTATTGCTCAACATATCAATTGGGTCACTTAACATATCAGTTAAGAAAAGAAAACATTTAGTAAGCCGCGGTACAGGTTTGCTATAATACACAAAATGATGAAGCTACTTTCTTAGAGTACAACATTCCCCTCTGATGTTGTGACTTCTGGGCCAAATCCTTGGCCGTACTTAAGGTCTGCTGGGGACAAGCTCATACGCTTGTTGCCTGACCATCATTAATTTTATACTTTGTACCTGACGCTTGACATATGCAGTCAGCCTATTTACTATGCAGGGGCCCAAAGTGGCTAGCACTAGAATCACAATGATAGGACCGGCTACGGTCGCTATTATGTTGGTTATCCACGGTGGGAAGGAGAACATTTGCTCCGCCCACCCTAGAGCTCCTTGTCTTAGTCTCTCTCTTTCTTGTATGCCTCTTTGGAGTTCCGCTAAGTTTTGTCTAACTACCCCAGACTTATTGGCGTACAAGCAGCATTGCTCTCCCAGGGCCAAGCACAGTCCTCCTTTTTCAGCAAGCAAGAGGTCTAGTCCTCTGCGATTTTGGAGAGCTACTTCAGCTAATGAGTCCATTGAACTCTCTAAGGCCTCAATAGCATTTTGGACTCTTTTTATTTCTTCATCTACCTGTTGAGATAGCATATTGTATTGGTGTATGCTAACTCCCATGGACGCAGCACTCATCCCGAGGGCTGAGAATACACTGATCCCAGCCATAATAGGGAGGGCTGGACTTCTCTTATTGATCTGGTGACTGGCTGAGATGAGAGCCCGGTTCCCTTCTTCCTCGGAGTGCCAGTAGATTCTAGGCAGAACCTGGGTTAGTACACACACCTCATCCTGGTCAACAACGAACTTTTTTGAAATCATACAAGGGAACCATCCTGAAGTACAAGCCCACCAATGGCTGGCCGGGGCTATTAGGGGAGTAGCGTCACCAGCTCCTGTGATGCGATAAGAGTGAGAAAGGTCGCAATACTCAGGGGCTGTGTGGCTAAAATGATATATGCAGGTACCAGTTATCCCCTCTAAACTGGTGCCTTTCCATAGCGATTGGGGAAGGAGCATTTTGCATCTAGAGGGATCGGAGGCTAGTTTATCAGTGACCGTGATGTAGCCCTCATAGAAGGGGGGCTCTGGGGACATGCACAGCCAGCATGGGATTTTTAAATCGCTATCAAGGGAACTGTTAAGTAGCTCAGCTGCTACTTCCAAAGGTTGGAATATTTCCGCTATCATTGAAGGTGGGGCGGAGGCTTTGGGCTCAGTCTGTGCCCGTCTAGACCTTCTCAAACCAGTTTTTGTAGCCCTCGTTGAAGGTTGCATCGAGGTTGGATCGAGGCTAGGCACTCTAATCTCTATCCAGTACGGGATGCCCCCTTCCCCCCTCCATTTACACAGCTTTATCTGGGGCTGGTCTGTGTGGTAAATGCTCCCATTGTATGTGGCCTCAGTCACTTTAGTCGTCGGAGTGTGCCTCCGGGGTCGACTGAGTGGGAAATTAATGGGTGCCTTCTGAGTGGGGGCTGTCACTGGGCGGCGTCCTCTCCTGTAAATGACTACAGGAGGCTTTCTAGGTGGCTTGTATAAGATATTGATACTAATTCCAGGATCATGTCCAGATTTATAAATTTTAACAGCGTAAGTAAGTCCCTGCCCCAGCCACCTAAAATCCGTTGGATTTAGAAAGGTCAGCTGGACTGGGTTACAAGTATAAACACCATAACAGTTTTTGTTTCCTATGTACTTGACAGCGAGATACTTTTCAGAGTTATAGTATCCATCTAGGCCTCCTGTGACACATGACCACGAATAACAATATTGATGTTTTGGATCGGAGGCACAGTACACATTATAATTGGGGTCAGGCTGGTTTTTAGGACATACATACAGGGATGCCTGCTTGAGTTGGAACATAACTTGCAGAGCTTTAGGCCCACGGCCCGAGCAGAGGTTACGGTGGACCGACCCACCTACCCTGCCAGTTGGGCTGTCATCATTAATTATTATCCCATTGAAAAGTATACATAGGTCAATGGTGACTTGATTTATCGTGCCTTTAGCTCTCCCTAGTTCCCTTTTAGTTTTCTCGTCTGAAACAATCCAGTCCCCATTCCCGGGGTTTACAATTATAATCGAGCACCAAGCCAAATACCATAGTACAGACATAATTTTATGGCTGAGAGTCCTTTACAAACTTTAACTTTAATGGGTTACCAGTCCGTTGTACTGTCCATCGGGGACCCTTTTCGTCGTCTGTAGCTTCCAGTGGTTTGACTTGTGTGTGGTGGATCCACGCAGTCTTTCCTGCTACCTTGACGGAGGTGGGAGTGCTGAGCACCACGGTGAACGGTCCCTCCCAGCGCGGCTCAAGCGAATCCCGGTGGTGTCGTCGCACCAGGACCGACGTTCCTGGCTCAATTGACGCTTGGGGCAGCGTTCCCAAGGGGGGGTTCGGATGTTTTTGTCTGAACAGCCGGTGAATTGAGGTCAGTACAGGCTGGAGACTCTGTAAGGACTTAATGAGATCTTGGTTAGTTACTTCGGCTAATTTGTCTTCTGACAACTTAGGAACTATAGGTGGGGGTCTCCCGAACATAGCCTCAAAGGGGGAGATCCCAGAAATATATGGGGTGCATCTGGCCCTCAGCAATGCAAAGGGAAGAAGGCTCACCCAATTGTCACCAGTTTCTAAAGACAGCTTAGTCAAAGCGTCCTTAATGGTCCGGTTCATGCGCTCTACTTGTCCCGAGCTTTGTGGCCGATAGGCACAATGGAGTTTCCAACTGATTTTCAATACTTGGGCTAACTTTTGAGTAACTTGGGCTATAAAAGCCGGGCCATTGTCGGACCCCATTGATAATGGGAGGCCAAATCGGGGTATAATCTCATGTAGTAGCTTTTTAACTATAACCAGGGCTGACTCAGACTTAGTGGGGAAGGCCTCTACCCAGCCAGTGAATGTGTCTACCATCACCAGGAGATAGCGGTGTCCCTGCAAGCCAGGTTTTACCATATCCGTGAAGTCCACTTCCCAGTGTTCTCCTGGGGAGGTTCCTCGATACCGGGTGGTTTCCAGTGGAGGTTTCCTGGTTGGGTTGACCAACAAACACTGTGGACATCTAGAGCTCAGAGAGGCAGTTAGTTTGGAGAGCTTTGGAATGAAAAATCGATCTCTGAACAATTCTGCTAGTTTAGTTCCTCCTAAATGAGTAGCCTGATGAGCTTGCTGCAAAAGCTCTCGTCCTAGTGCTTCGGGTAACAGCACTCGCTTGTCGGGCAGCTGATACCAGCCCCCTGGAGTGCGGGGTTTGGCTCCAAGTTGAGATGCTAGCTGTAAATCTGTCTTCGAATAAACAGGCTCTGACAAGGCTTGAGGGACTAGCATCAGGGCAGTCATTTCCTCTGCAGGCCCCTCTGATGTGGTTGCTATTTTTCGGGCAGCCTGATCGGCCAAATTGTTTCCTATGATGATGGGGTCATCTCCCACTTGGTGTGCCTTGCAATGAATAATAGCGACTTGCTGAGGTAGCCAGACAGCTGCTAGCAAGTCTAGGATCTGTGGGGCATTTTTAATCTTAGTCCCGGCCGAGGTCAAGAGACCGCGTTCATGGTAAATAGCTCCATGTACATGTACAGTAGCAAAAGCATATCTGCTGTCTGTGTAGATGTTTACCCTCTTTCCTGAGGCTAGCTTTAATGCCTCTGTCAGAGCAATGAGCTCTGCCTTTTGGGCAGAAGTGCCAGGCTCTAACTGCTTAGCCCAGAGTACCTCTTTCTCGGTGGTCACTGCTGCGCCGGCCACTCGCCTCCCGTCCTGAATGAAACTGCTTCCGTCGGTGAAATAATTGTAAGCGTCCTTAAAAGGCTGGTCGGTTAGATCAGCTCGCAAGTTCTGCTGTAACTCGAGAATGTCAGCACACTCATGGAGAGGCATCTGTTGGTTTTCTGGGTTATCGTCGGGCATGAGAGTGGCTGGGTTTAGAGCTGAGGAGGTCTTGAAAACTACTGATTCTGGGTCTAGAAGCAAGGCCTGATAGTGTAGAATTCTGGCATTTGAAAGCCATTTTTCTGGGGGGGTTTTAATAAGAGTCTCTAGGCTGTGGGAGGTTACCACAGAAATCTTTTGTCCAAAAGTGAGCTTCTTAGCCTCTTTGAGTAGCATTGCCACAGCGGCCAAAATTCTCAGGCACGGAGGCCACCCTCCTGCCACTGGGTCGAGTCTTTTAGAAAGATAGGCTATAGGTCTCTTCCAAGGGCCAATATCTTGAGTCAGAACCCCTTTTGCTATGCCTCTGAGTTCATCTACGAACAAGGTGAAGGGTTTAGTAACATCAGGGAGCCCCAGGGCTGGAGCCTCAGTCAGAGCTCGCTTGAGCTGTTGGAAAGCCTGCTCGCACTCATCTGTCCAGTCGAGCGACTTTTGAGTCTCTCCCTTTAAAGAGTCATACAATGGGCGAGCGATTTCAGTAAAGTTTAGAATCCATAGTCTGCAGTATCCGACAGCTCCCAGAAACTCCCGCACCTGTTTCTTAGTTTCTGGGGATGGGATTTGTAATATGGCCTGGATTCTTTCTTTTGATAAAGTCCTCTTTCCTTCTTGTAATTTATAGCCCAGGTAAGTCACGGCCTGGCGACACAGTTGAGCCTTTTTAGCCGAGACTTTATAGCCTAATCGTCCCAAAGTCTTTAACAACTCCTCAGTTGCCTCTTGACATGTTTCTAGGGACGTTGAGGCTATCAACAAATCATCTACATATTGAAGGAGCACTATCTCGGGGTGTTCCTCTCTAAATCCTAAGAGATCTCTTGCTAACGCCTCGTCAAAAAGGGTGGGAGAGTTCTTGTAGCCCTGAGGTAAACGTGTCCAGGTCAGCTGTTCCTTTACCCCTGTATCTGGGTCAGTCCACTCGAAGGCAAATAGGGGTTGACTCACCGGAGCAAGAGGCAGGGTGAAGAAGGCATCCTTCAAGTCCAGGACAGAGTACCAGGTGTTCTCCGGATTAAGGAGGCTGAGCAGGGTGTAAGGATTTGGCACTGTTGGGTGTAGAGTCAGCACTCGTCTATTAACCTCTCGGAGATCCTGTACAGGGCGATAGTCATTCGTCCCCGGTTTCTGAACTGGGAGCAAGGGCGAGTTCCAGGGAGAGACACAAGGAATGAGAATATTATTGTCTCTTAGTCTCTGTATGTGGACTTTAATTCCTTTCCGGGCTTGCAGGCTTATTGGGTATTGCCTTAAGCAGATGGGGCGTGCCTGAGGCAAGAGTTCTACCACATGGGGGACTTGGTTGACTGCTAGCCCTGGAGGGTTGTTTTCTGCCCAGACTTCTGGAATCTCCTGTTTCCATTTGTTCAGCAGTTCTAATTCTAAGTCAGTCCGTGACAACTCGGGTGCACCAGACAAACTTCCCAGCAGGCGGTAACTTTCTCCTTCTGGGACAAGAGCCAACACTCTAATACCCTCTGATTTTGAGGGGGTATCAGTCCCTAGCTTCAGTCTAGGTTCATTCGTAACAAAGTCAATTTGCACCTGTAATTTATGTAGAAGGTCCCGCCCTAAAAGGGGATCCGGGCACTCAGGGACCCAGAGAAAATCATGTTGGACCAGTCTATGTCCAGGTCGAGCCAGACTAGCTGTCACCTTTGGGTACGATTTTCGGCCCCCTGTAGCTCCTATCACATTGACAGATTGCTTGGTCAGTTTTCCTAATGGTTGAGTCAGCACAGAATAGGTAGCTCCTGTATCGACTAGGAAGTCCACCGGTTGCCCCCCCACTTGGAGAGTTATCCGGGGCTCGGGGGGTGGCGGCGAGCCCTGACCTCCTCATTTCTGAGACAACAGGGCCTTAGTCTCTCGTTCTGTCTTAGGCTTTAACTTTGGACAATCCTTACGCCAATGTCCCATCTCCTTACAGTACGCACATTGCTCTTTGTCTAGAGGAGGTCGCTTACCTCGAGCTTCCTTTTTCCTAGGGTTAGCTGACCTCTTGGCTTCTTTTTCGCAAAGTAATTCCAGTACTTTAGTCATCCTTTTGGTTGTTGTTTCTTGCAAGGTTTCCCTATTGTTGAAAACCTTTTGTGCGACCTCGACCAACTGGCTGAGAGGCATTCCCTCGAATCCCTCAAGCTTTTGTAACTTTCTCCTAATATCAGGGGCCGACTGGGACACGAAAGCAATATTAATTGCTCGTGCGTTCTCGGGTGCCATCGGATTGATTGGAGTATATAATCTATAGGTCTCTAAAAGGCGCTCTAAGAACACCGCTGGAGACTCATCGGCTAACTGCTGCACTGCACTCACTCGGGAAAGGTTGGTGGGCTTCTTAGCAGCCGCACGAAGTGCATCTAAGAGCCTCAGGCGATACTCATCGAGAGCCTTCTTACCTGCATCCGTGTTAGGGTCCCACTCGGGTCGGGAGGAGGGGAACAAGTGCTCAATTCGTTGCCGATCAGTGGATGGAGATCCATCCGGTTCTCGGACTCCCTTTTGCCCCAAAGCGCAGATTCGCATCCTTTCCTCAGCCGTGAAAAGGATGCGTAAGATCTGCTGGCAGTCATCCCAAGTGGGAAGGTGGGTGGAGAAAACAGACTCTATAAGGCTAATCAGAGATTCTGGGTCCTTCGAGAAAGGGGGGTTCTGACTTTTCCAGTTATAGAGGTCAGAGAAAGAAAAGGGGGTGTACACAAACATGGAGCCCCCACTCGGGGCTGGGACCTCCCGCAGAGGACACAGTGGCGCTGCCTCGTGGCCCTGTTCCAGAGGTCCCTCTGGTCGAGCGTGGCGGCGGGTTCGAATGGGCCGAGGCGGGGAGGGCGAGGTGGAGTCAGGTTGTGGCTCAGGGGCAGGATACGGGGGAGGGGGTAAGGGAAGGATGTCTAGCGGGTCGGAGAAGTCTTCGCTCGGAGGTAAGACTGGAGGTGCGTTGGGCTTGGAGGTCTCCTCTTCAGCCTTGGATTTCGGTTTGAGGGCTGCTAGGACTCCATTCGGAAGTGGCTCAATCCAAGGGGGAGCATCATAGATTGTATCTATCCAAGCCTGGATATAGACAATCTGATCGGGGTGAGCGGGGGGCCCAAATACATACTGGCGGACCGCTCGAGCTGTCTCCATATCAAAGGACCCAAAAGGGGGCCAGACTCCTTGGGTCCCCAGGGGCCACTCCTGTGTGACAAAGGTTGTTAGTCTGGCTTTGCGAACCCTTTCCCCATATCTCCCACCTCGCCTCTGGAATTCTTTAAAGTGGTCAATGACAAGGCTAAGGGGAGTGCTGGGAACAGATTCGTTCCGACCCATAATGGACTCGTTCTGACCCATAGCTGGTGGTGTCGCTGGTTTTGCTGGAAAAAAAACTTAAAAGGCAAAGTTAGGGTTAAACAGAAAAACTACAGAGACTAGGCAAACGGTCGGAATCACCTTTGCCCACTCCGAATTCCAGGAAGGAGCTCCTAAGAAAGAAGGCTCTGTTAGAGTTAGGTGACCAAAAAGGGGAACAATTAGAACAAATGAACACACAGACCGACACACAAGACGAGACAGGACAAGACAAGCTGCAGCAGAATGGCCTTTGCTCAAAAATTAGTCAAATTTTGGGATCTGGAGGAATTAACAAATTTAACTAATGAAGTGGTTCCCCACCCAGGCGGAGTCACAAATGGCAAAAACCAATTGACTTCATCCTCGGGGGCTTCACTTCCCAAATTAAGGGCGTCCCCTTCCGAACGGAGTGGTTCCTCACCCGGGGCAGATTCACAGATGGACAGAATTTGTCCGACAAACCAACTGACTCTGTCCTCGGGTGGTTCCCACTCCCAAATTGAGGGCGTCCCCTCAAAATTACAAATTGACCGCGGCCCAAACAAAACCTCCAGAGCACTTACTTTCAGATGTTCGGAAATGAGTCTGGAGTCTTGCTTCCATCCCGGACGAGCCCCCAAATGTTATAACGTGGGCCCCGGTATAAAGTCCACGGAAACAAGAGTCCAAAACTTAAGTGGCAAAGGCTTTATTGAGCCAGTCCTGGCGGCACAGTCTCTCCTAGATCAAACCAAAGACTGCGCGCCCAAGACTGGGGAAAGGGGTTTTTAAAAGTAAGGGAAAGTGGGGAGGAAACCTGTAAGGCCATTAAACCTGTTGACCCGCATCTGGAAACTGTATTGCTGTCCACTTAGCTCTGACAGTCCCGGGAGTTCCTGGTGTTGCTCAAATTACTCCCATCCTGCAGACTGACATTATCTCAGAGTGGCACATCTGCAGCAATATTTGGGGAAGAAAGTGGAGAGTTAATTATCCTAGGACAGCTTGTCTTCGCCAGTGAGTGCGAAGGGGTCACGAGTTATGAGATGCTGGAACTTAAGTTTTACAAAGATCTGATATCTAACCCATTGGTACATACAGAACAAAAGGAAAGCACCGATCGGGGTTTGGGCCACAGTATTTCCCGGTAATTTCTTTGAAGCTAAACAGTTCTTAAAATTGGGGCAGGCTCATTTTATGACAGATCATCACCAGGTCGGGGAGAGGTCACCAGAAACCCAAATTCTTTATGGCCCAGATAGGTGGGTGGGGGGAGGCAATAAGGCGCGCTACAGAACAGGAAAACGGCGAGTATCTATCTTGTGGGAAGAGTAACTAAGGTTAGGTAAAAAGGTTAAACTCATGGGCAAATCTCCCTGCATATAAACACACTACTTCAAACAATGTGTAAATTAGTGGGCCTTCTTGTCTTCTTTAGTTCTTTAGCGAAGACTAGAGGCGCCTACCCGTGATTAACAGCCCTTGTTAGCTTGTTTTAGCACCACTCTTCTTGTTTGTAGAGGGCCGCTCCGTGATTAACATTTCAATTAAGTGAAATTCTTGCAATTCTTTACAGGGGAGAGTATTGCTCAACATATCAATTGGGTCACTTAACATATCAGTTAAGAAAAGAAAACATTTAGTAAGCCGCGGTACAGGTTTGCTATAATACACAAAATGATGAAGCTACTTTCTTAGAGTACAACAGTCTCCACAAAAATATGGTAAGCTCAAGGGTCAAAAATTTGTTTTTTTTTTTTTTTTTACCTTTTTTTATTTTTTATTTTGAAGATAGTAAAATCCTTTGAAGGTAGTAAAAAACAGAACAAAATAGAACAAAGCCAATCGGGACAATAGAGTGAAATTGGTACAGAATTTCACAGCAAGTTACCGGGATAACAATAAGTACCATAATATATCTTGTTATCTTCACAATAATGGTCCTTTCAATCAGGTACAGCAAAATCAAACCAAATACAGAACATTATAGAATTGATCAAAACAATATTGAATAGAGCAATACAATTAATCAGAATAAGCAAAACAGTGATAATATTTGTCTTCAAAGAGACAGTAGAAGGAAATCCCTGCCCCATATTTGCTATATTGAATACAGTCATCCTCCCTAGAGATGCTCAGACCTCTGGCTCTCATTTGCTAATGGGGGTGGGTGGGATGGGATGTTTGATTTTCAGCCCGCCCGCTGGTAGGCTCATGGCTGCTTACCATGGAGGCCAGTGGGTTGCTTTGTTGCCCAGCACCCTAAGTTCCAACATGGCATGAATCTGGGAGATGCTGGCTGGTTCTCTCCCTGGGTCGCCCGCCACTTGCTTGAACTATGGCTGGTTACCAGAAAGGCAAGCCAGTTTGGTCAACAACTTTCTCTGTTATGTTATTAAATATCCATGAGTACTATAAAATATATTGCATTTACTGTTTTGTGAAATTTGGCACATTAGAAAAATATTGAAGACAGACAATTGGCCCTGCTTTTAAACTTATGAGTACAATTTTATCCCATATGTGATTCAATTTCACAGTCTCAGAAGTGTTTCATGGCCCAGAAGTGCTTTAGAAATTCATTCCCTGAGTAAGTCCTTAACATTCTCAGTCCTTATCCAGACAACAGGTTTACTCTTGGACATGAAATGGTCTTAGGCAATAAAGTAACTCTAATATTTAGCAGGTTTGTGTAAAACAACCTGGATTTTCTCAAAAGGAACCAATTCTGATGTCTGAGATTTCTTATTGTCAAGTCATAGCATTGTACAGTTTGTTACAATCCTGCATGTCGGAACAAAAATCTCAGTTTTTTCCCGTGTATCCTCAGCAGAAAAAAACATTTCTGACATTTTTACTTCTCAATATTTGTATTGCA
Source organism: Cavia porcellus (assembly GCF_034190915.1). NCBI lineage: Eukaryota > Metazoa > Chordata > Mammalia > Rodentia > Caviidae > Cavia > Cavia porcellus. The sequence goes on from NW_026947490.1 coordinate 78,604,907, forward strand.
TGAATAAACAAACATAAACTTCACCTCTACTGGTCAATATTTAGCTATAAAAATGAATAACTCAGATTTTTTTAAGAGTCAAACAAACCATAACAAAACAGAACAAAGCAGACCAGAAGAAAACAATGTAAGTGACACAGATTTCAAACAAGACAACAGGAGATCTGCAGTAGCTACTATAATGTGCCTTGCTTTCTTCTAAATGGTTGTCTATATCTTCACACACAACGAATTCATACAACACAAAATAATATAAAACTGATCAGAGCCAAGCGATGAGGGCATTATAGGTCTTCAAAACCAGACAATAGGGAAGTCCACAATCGCTGCCGTAATGTCTCCAGTTCTCTTCAAAATAGCTGTTCATACCTTCATGTATGTTGAAATTAAATAATACAAAACAGACTAAAACCACTCTAAATAAAGAATACAATCATTACTGGATTTCACTGGATGATGATAGGAAATCTGCAATGGATACCATAATGTCTCTTTTTCTTCAAGGTAGCTGTCCATTTCATCATACATAATACAATCGATTCTTGTAAGCTGTTTAGGAGAAGTTCTAGGCATATGTAAGCCTCTACATGTACATCAATCCTTTCTGCATTAGAGGGAAAGACAGAACAAAAGAAAACAAATTACTAGAAAAACAAGAAACAAAAAAGACAAATAATAGCAAGGAGCCCAAAACAGCGCCGATATAGGCCTTCAAACCAAGGTAGTAGGAATAGAACTAAGGTTATTATTTTACATAGTGATTTTCAAAAGAATTCCTCAGATCACCAGACACTAACATGCAAAATTGATCCAATCCTACGAACGTTAACTGTTTTGTTCCAAGAACTAATAGAATTTGTAGCACAACCATGTTAGCTATCTTAAGTGTGTTTATGTAAATTTAGATATTTTTCTTTGCCTTTCCTTTTATAACTCAGATTAAGCTTTCCCACTTCGTCTCACTGCACCGGGATCTGCTGTAATATGCTTGCGTGATGCAGAATGATAGAGACACTGGGCACTTCCTGTGTGAAATGGGGGCGCTCCATCCTTCCTGCTGCTAAGCCACACATTTCCTGTCTCGCTGTCCTGGCGCCCTCCAGCTTTTCTCTCTCCAGCACAGGTCTCCCTTCCTCTGTGCTTTCACTCACCAGCGCCATCGGTAATCCTGCTTTTTCTCCGATGCCTGCATTCTTCCCGATAACCTCAGGGTACATTTTTTATGATGTGTCTCTTGATTTAAAACAAATCAAATCTAAAGAGATCCATGCTTGCTGCCCCCTTTTATTTGTCTTTAGATCCCAGCTCACTAAAATCTAGACCCATCCCTCGTTGTTTGGACCTGACCCTTTGGTAGGTTTTTATTCCTGGCCTGTTTACATTTTCAACCTTCATTTTAAACCTATAACACGAATGATAGGCTGACCAGTGATCGTTCCTTATTGGAAGCTTGTTCACGGGCACTCAGAAAAGCCAAGGTTCTTTGAATTCACTGTGCCTTGCTTCTTAGCACTGGGTTTTTTTTTTTTTTTTTTTTTTTTTTTTTCATTTACCCATTCTCCTGATCCTGTAAGCTCTGTAGATCCATCCATGCTGACAGCTTCCACTGTCACAAAAAGGAATAGTGACTAGAATAATCAAAATTTGTACTCCAATACTCCTCTCTGGGACACCTGGGGCCTGCTGGAGTTCATCATTCCAGCAGTGCTTGAGGGCTGATCCCACTGGATTCTGGGAGGTGATGCTCAGTTTGGCTCAAATTGGCCTTGTTTCATCATTTGCATTTTTGGATTTTTTTCTTACTCAAATACATGTGGTTTAAAAATTTAAAATATCCTAATTTAAATTACCAAAATTATAAATTTTATTTCTATTTTACAAATAGTGTTTTTCTACGCATATGTCGGGGGTCTAACACAGGACATGTGGTTAGCAAGTACTCTATCACTGGGCTAAACCCCCAGCTTGGAAAGAGCAGGGAAGTTAAAACTTAAAAACACTGGTAAATATCATAAAAATATAATGTTACTTTCACAATAGTTATTATTTTTGTGTTCTGATGTGTATCTCTTAAATCTCATAAGCATCACATAACTTTATTATTTTTATTTATTAATTTCTGGACATGTAGGATTCTTGAGATTTGGAGCCCTGCCCAGGATCACACACTTCTAAGTGGCACTCTGAGCACTTGAAATGCTCAGAGGAATTTTTGTCTATTAACACCAACAACTGCCCAGTCTTTAATTATTACCAACTGGAAATCGATCCAATAGTGCTCCATTTCTGAGAGCCATTTTCCTTAAAAATACTACAAAAAAGGAATGATTGTTTGAGCATGTCTTTTCTTTATTGATATCTGTATCATTTGATAGAGGTAATAATTCATTTCTTTGACACTGACAAAATAGAATATTAAAGATAGAAATTCAAGATTATGTGTCTCCTGGAAATTAAATCTTATATTACATATAGTAGTGATGTATATATCCTTTCTTTGGCATGAAGTCCAAAATACACACAATTTGGACAATCTATTCTTAAATTGAAAAATGAATTTTTTGGTAAAGTATTTAAAAATCTACTTCCTCAAGTTTCAAAAGTTGCCCATTCTTCCTACATTTTACCTCACATGGCGATGGCCTGTTGACATTTGCCTTGAGGGCCTTCACTGATCCTGCTGCTGGTTCCATATGTTAAAACAAAGCATGCACTTTAGTGAGAGTCCAACGTGGACGTGGACAAGGAAACATAATCTGTGCCCTGGGCAGGAGCCGAGACCCCAGAAGTTCTTCAGAGTTATGCTAGGACCAGACTGCTGTCTAGCAAGAAGCGGGCAGTAACATTCCTGCTTGGCGCCTGCTGCGACGCATTTCAAGAATGGTAACAGACTTGTCTTAGGGTTTTAAAACTATCAGTCTGGGATCAGCAGCTTGCTCCGAGAGGCTATGCATGCCAAATTCCAGCTGTCACAGCTTGCTTCTGTGAGAACCTCTGGCTCAGTGGGTCAGAGGCTCAGAGATGGACATTGTTAAGATCATGTGCCGCAGACAGAACAAACCCAAACCACAAACCTCCCTCTTGAAAACCCCAGGCTTTCCTTCCTGGTTTGCAATACAGGGTCAACGCAAGGTTATCTATAGATTGGGCATGAGCACCCAAACAAAATATTTAGCCAACTGCAGGCCTCGTATGTGGTTTCAGGTTTTCATTTCAAAATCCTGCAGCCCATTAATCACTACCATGAAAAAGTCTTCATGGGGAGTTCACCGCCAGTTCACTCATCAGACTATGGAATCTGTGTTCACGTTTTCTTTGCACAAAGAGAAAAGCAGTTGACTCAATTGAATCAGAGACACACCTTGAGCTTGGGACCTTCAAGGATGATTCTTCTCTGTACAACATTTTCAATTATCTGTGCATGATTTTACAGCAGCTACTCGGATGGTATCAGTTTTCTTAGACAAGGAGAGGTCAGGTTTCAGGCCCATGTGTCCTTTCCCCAGAACAGAGCCCTGAGTAGTGAACTGCTCATGCACAGCAAGAGTAACTGATCTTCAAAGCCCAGAGAGTTAGATGGCAGGGAGCATAACTCATAAATACAATGTTTGTTGGACCTGTGTGGACCTTATTACACTCCTCCCTGTGCAGAATTTCACAAATTGTTTTCAAGGGCAATGAAGCCATAGTTAACAACCTCTGAATTCCTAATAGATGCAGGGGTGAATCTTTTACTTACATTATGTACTTTGTTTTCACAACACTATTATGTGGTGGTTGTTTTCGTTAGGGCTATTTTATTGATGAAAAATGCCAGGCTCAGAAAAGCTGAATAACTTGCCCACCATCTCAACTAGATAGAAGGAGAACCAGGACTCAGCCTTGAAGCTGTTTTAAAACATTACAAATCAGTGAAAAGAAAAACTATATATTTTTTGGAGAACTTATTCAGTCTTCTGCTTGCTCTTAAACCTACTGAGCAGATACTCTGCATGTCTGTGAAATAATAGTATGGTGGGTTTTTGCTGAGACTGATGTTCCTGTTATTGTGTTTTAAAACTTTCCGTGGAAACTGTCAATAAGCCAACTGTAGTGGGAATATTTTTGCTCAGTATTTGGATGGTACACGAGGTTAGGAGTTAGAAGATCTGATTCTTCCCCAATAACAAAACTTAACCTGCTCTTGTATTTAACCCTCACGAGCTACAGTTTTCTCTGTGTTATGATAATAAGGCTTGTTTTCCTCTATCAAATAACAGAACTGCCTTCCACATCAGAGATGGGAAGAGTGTCAGATTATTATTCCTGTGACATAATACATGAATGTGGATTCTTCTTAAGTACCAATAAGATCCACAGTTACCAAGTGTTAATCCAGGAGAGTGACAAACAAAAACTAATAGCTATTTCTTACACAGTAGATAATTCCATTAGATGTTACAGTATTTAATTTTGAATTAAAAATTATCTGTTTTTAGTGCTTTTTTGTATTGCATCTAAAATGTCACTACCAAAAAGAAGTTACATAGATTTTCTCATATATGCCTTCCAAAATGTCATAGTATTGCATTTTATATTTATTTATATTATCTGGTTAAAATTAATTTTCATGAAAGATACAAAATGGTCAGATTAATTTTCTGTGAGCCTGAATTTCCAACTGTTCCAGCACCATTTGTTTAAAAGACAATGCATTTTTTTACAGAATTTGCTTTGGTTTTCTGTCAAAGATCATTTGATTGAACTTGTGTGGGTCTATATCTGAATTTTCAATCCTATTTCACTTATATGTGTATCTTTTTAAACAATCAATTGTAATCATTATGATAATTCTCAATATCATTAGTATGTACCTTTTATCTTGATTCTTCTTCAATATCATGTGAAATATTCTAGGTCTTTTGTCTTTCCACATAAACTTTAAAATCTTATTGTCAGTATCCACAAACAGTTTAATACAATTACGTTGCTGAGATTTTGATTAAGTTTATGGATCAGCTCACAAAGAATTAATATTTCAGTGATATCAAGAATAACGATCCATGGACACACACAAATATCCATATATATGTATATTTAAAAGAAAGTGACAGAGACAAAAATACTTGTTTTTGGGTACTGACTTGCCCAATTTCAGAGATTGGAAGACACCAGTATGACAGTATCATGGTAAAGTGGTGATAGAGGTGATTCTTAACTTCTTCCTGGTCTTAGGGGGAAAATATTTGCTTTCACCCAGTAAGTCTTATGTTTGCTGTCGATGTTGTGCATGTCTGTTCTAGTGGATTGGCAAATTTATCCTCTTTTCATTGTTTGCTAAGTGACTCCATCATGAACTGGTAGTTGGCCAAGTACTTTTACTACATCAACTGATTATGATCATATGATTTTTCTTTTATTATACTGATGTGGCGAAGACCAATGTAACACTGATAAATCTGCAAATGTTCAACCAGCTTGATATACCTGGAATTAATTCTACTAGGTTTTGGTGCATAATTCTTCATAGACAATGTTGTATTCAATTTACCCAAAGTTTTTTGGCAGATATTCATGCCAGATATTAATCTACATTCTTAAAAAGACAATATGTCAAAAAGAAATAATTTCTGATATGAATTATAATGGAAAACTCAATAGACAAATTTAAGTTTTTAATGTCATCCACAGTTGGTTACAAGCTTGTTATCCTTAGTTGCTCGTCCATATTAAAATCATGTCTAATAGCATCTTGGACCCACAGAAGCTCAGAAACTAAGAGTAAATTTGAAAGTCTTTGATAATCTAAAACACATATCCATTCATGAAAATGTATGGGGGAATCACATTGCAGTATTTTACTTCGACTTTAATAAAACATCAGCAATCGTGGTAATAGGACCTTCAAACATACAAAGTAGGGAATAAAAATAATTTCGCCAATGTTGAAGAAGCATCTAAGGAAGTCTTATTTAGAGAAGCGAGAAATTATAGATGGCAGCACAGGAGCGCTGACCGCACCGAACCACAGTTACAAGAGCTGAAGTCAGCAGTTGGTTTGGGCATAGTGTTCACTGCACCTCACATCCCATAAGGCAGCTGACACATAACTGTGTTACACTAACATGTATTTATTGCCTTCGCAGAACTTAAACTGCATCTCTTTTTTTTTTTTTCTTAGTACCTGACTCTTTTCGAACAGACAAACCATTGATATTGATGTGATTCAGAAAACCCGCCATAAAAATAGTTAAAATGAACAAGTTACCCCATAATATGATAATTTTAGTAACCTTTAAAATTCACAAAACAGAGCACTACATCTTCTAACAATGGCAGAATAGGCAAATTTTAGCATTTAGCAAGGTATTTCATTTGCAAAAGGCCTTTTGGGTACAGTATTTTTTCTGAGTTTTGCCTTCCTAGGAGAGCTAATTCACATCAAGGATTTAGGAGTGGGTAGTGAAGGATGGGAGAGCAGCACCTCTCGGCCTCCCCTCAAACAGCACCGAGTCCCGGAGCCAAGGTTCTGAGGTCACATTTGCTGTTACAGCCTTCACTTCTTCACTGCTTCCCGGTCAGTCAGTAGCCATCTGAATTTTATTTCCCATGTTCACTGAAATCACTCATGCAGTTGAATCCAAAGGTCGCTTACCCATTCCTCCATTACTTGAACTTGGTTTTTGACACCACTGAGTATTCGATTTATTTACTCTCTCATTGCTTAGATACTAAGCTGTCACTTGGTTTCATCCTTCAGTTCTGTTTGCATCACATGCTCTTGGTCTTCTCTCTTGTCTCTTTTCCTTAACTCATTCAGACAGCCCATGTGACTCTCATTCCAGGTGCTACCAATGAGTTATTTCATCCAAATACCTGGTTTCAGGGATCTATGTGCAACTCAGTTTTCTTTTGACCTCTTGAGTTTCCTGTCTGACCACCTTTCGTACATCCCCACCTGCAGGCTTGTGGAAAACATCATCAACGCAATGTGACCCAAACTCTACTCCTTACCTGGCTTCCCCATCCCTGTTCCCTACTGTGCTGGTTTTCCCTTGCTGCTGTTACAGCTCACCAGACTTCAGGACAATTTGACATGAATTTGTCTTTATTTTGGAAATCAGAAATATTAAATGAGTCTCACTGTGCTAACATCAAGATGTTAACAGGACTCCATCCTTTACTATTCTAGAAGAGTATCAGTTTCCTAGAATATTTTGCTTCTAGAAGATGCCTGAATTCCTTGGTTTGTGACCTTTTATGTCAGCATTGTGGCGTCTTCAAATATCTCTGAATTTCATTTGCTTTTCTGTCTTCCTCTTCTATTTTATAGGGCTTCGTGATTACACAGGACTACTAGGATAATGCAGTCTGGGTCAGGTGATTGGCAACCTTAAACTCATATATCATCCTTCTGCCTTGCCAAGTTACATGGCATGTCCACAGAATTCTAAAATTGAGCATGTTGGGGGAGGTACTATTCTGAATTATCACACCTGCTTTTTGTAAATGAAAACTCATAGGCTAAAGCCTCAGTTTATCCCAGGCCAGAGATGGTGAATATTCTAGGGCTTCCAATGATGCAGGCAGTCTCCTGTGGCCACTTGCCATAGGTCTGCCACCACTGTCCTGGAGTCTCGATATCCCTCACACTTTGAACACAGTGTGCTTCCAAGACATTATCAGAGTTGTGCTCTGGCTCTTATAAAATTACCGGCATCCTCAGTAAGCCTCCTGTCCTTTCTCAAATACAGAAGCTCAGGGTCAGCATGTCCATCCTCAGCAACAAAATTAACCTCCATTTTTTTTCCTTAGTGGTCAAACCACACTGTCCTTCTCTCAAGATGTTTCCTTCTACATCTGTCCTCTGCTCTGCATTTGTCTATGTATGTATGTATGTATGTATGTATCTATCTATCTATGTATATATCTATCCATCTATGTGTCTATCTATGTATCCACCTATGTATGTATCATCTGTATCTATCTATCTTTGATCTATCAATCAATATATCTAGGTATCTATGTATCTATCTATGTTTCTATCTATGTATATCTATCTATGTATCCATGTGTCTTCTGTGTCTATGTACCTATGTATTTATCTATATATCTATGTACCTATATATCTATCTACGTATCTGTATATCTATGTACCTATGTATCTATGTATTTATGTATCCATGTATCTCTCTATGTATCTATATATCTATGTATCTATATCTATCTATATATCTATGTATCTATGTATGTATGCATCTATCTATCTATCTATCTATCTATCTATCTATCTATCTATCTGACAGATATAGTAGTGTAGCTAGAGCTAGGTCAGCTTCTTTGATTTTGTGGTAATTCTTTCAGTGGGTCTTTAAGGTATCAGGCTGTGGAAGTGAGATACCTGAGAAAGCTATTCAAGCGTTTCAGGTCCACTCCCACAAACTTACTTTTACTCCCAACATATCATCTGCCTCATGCCCTGTGTTCTAGCCACAGCTCATTATGCTCAATTTCGGTTAAATAATGCTGCTTTCTTACTTGTTTTCACACTGTTAAATCCTTGCTTTTCTCCATTATCTTTCCAGTTATCAACACTCATCCTACAAGACTACACAAACAGGTTTTCCTTCAGAATGGCCTCCTGATTTTCCTGGTTGGAGAGTTAGCCTTGATTTGTACTCTTAGGATGCTATCTTCCTATTAGAACTCACACTTGGCTGTGTTTTCATTTTGGTTTATTTGTCAGTCTTTATGACATCTTTTAAAACAGGAACGATGCCTTCCTTTTTGTACCAAAAAAGATACAGAGTGATTAGTGGAAAGTAGATCCTCATAACTTGGTAAAAGAATAATGTGTCTTGAGAATATAAATATGTTCTAAATACAAAAAGATATTTCATCTTGAATTCATTGAGTCCAGTGTCGAAGCTTTTCTAGTGTCGAAGCTTTTCCCGAAGTAGAAGCAGAAATTCTAATCTTTGACAGCCTGAACACCGAACAGGAATTCAGATGCTGTGTAAGAGGTGGTCAGGGAAATGTCTCCTCTACCTCCAGTTTAGAGCTGTAGATAATGAAGCAAACTTAGGGGAAACAGCAAAGATCAATATACCAGAATCAATTTTGTAGAAGTAGAAGTGACACTTCCTTTTTGTCTCAGTTCTTAATTGTCTGCTCCTGGGGACTGGGGTGTTTATACAGCCTGAGGGTTCACTCGGGTCTTCTTCCATCTGTCTCAATATAAGCTCACTCCAAGTTCCTTATGGCTCCTAAAATTCAGTGAGCCTAAAGTAGTCTCATGTTCCCTAGGGCCAGAGGAAACAAATCACTTATCTTATTTGTTTGGGGTTTGCAATAACTGGGAAGTGAAATTAGTGGGACCCTCCATCTCTCAACTGCTTTGCCTTTAGTAGAAGAGGTTGCTATAAACACTTGGCATCTCAGTCACATCTTTGCACATATTTACTCTTTAAATAGAGAATGCATTTTTATTTGTAGTGAACAACAATAGTATGATTTCCACCAGATTCATGCTCAACTCACTATTTCTTTCACAGTACAAATCATTACACTATTTATTTTATGATGAGGATGATGATGGTGGTGGTGGTAACATTGTACTGTATCTGGGCACTTTCTGGTGAGAAAGTACTCAAACTTATATTCAGTCAAAGCTTTTCCTTCAACACAAAGAATTTACAGTTAACCATCTGAGTTGCTGTTTCCTGAAACTTTTGTTTTCCCTGCTCTTCTGTTATGCTGATGACCTGTAGAATACTAATCTTTGACCTGTGCACTAATTTGTTTTACCATAATGGAACAGTGCTGGAGAATTTGTAAAACCATGGAACACAGCCTCATTACAAATTCACTCCCCCTAAGATGTACTGGAACCTCTGTTTATTATCAATCCCTTTCTTGTCCTCCGAAGAATGCTAATTGCCCTAAACAAAAATCTCAAAGCCTTCGACTGTCTCCATGACTTCCTCTCCCTCACCCCTTCCTAATTAGACTTACCTTTCTCCTTACTCTCATTGAATTTCTGATTCCCACAGATCACTCACCGGGTCACTCAGGAAACCAGGGAAGCAGTGAGGTTGGGATATAAAGAATATTTTATATTTTTCTAATCTGTTTAGTTGAAAGTATCTTAGTACTCAGGCCCATTCTTGAATAAGTGTTAAGAAGATCTAATGATATTCACTTGGGAAAAACTGCTGGAGATCCCTGAGTTCACGTGTGATACCTTTTCCTTTTGGTAAATAACCTCTTTTAGAAGAGATTTATTGTAATATCAGATGTCATTTAGCCATATTTCAATTTTATAATGATTTGAAATGTGACTGGATCATCACTGATTTCTAAAAATATTTATAAACCACATAGCATTCCAGTATAATTAATACATTATAAAATAATTCATAATAGGAAAACTTATGAAATCATATGATTTTAATTTTTATCATTTCATTCAGTACTTGTAAATAGTATACAATTTTTATGGTTTTTACATCTGCAAATGTAATTTTTTTCTAATATGATTTTGATATTTATTTAATCATGCATCTTCATAATGATTATTATTTTTCTTATATAGCAGAAAAATATCCTCTTGTATTCTTACACCCTGTTTCTTGTCATTTGCCCCTTCTTGTTATTTTCTATTATGAATATATTATAGTAAACATCTTCATATGTTCTTCCATTAGATTATTACTTAATAGTCCCGGAAATATTTTCGCTAGAGCTAAAAATATGATGAACCAAACACATGATTCCTGCTGCTTATTTCTCAGATTAAAAACAATCACAACAATCACTAATTAATTATAAAATAAATTCTAGGGAACATATTGCTGCTAGAGAGAAAGAAGTAAAACAAAGAATTCTTTCTCTGGGGAAACTAATTCTATTTATTCTCCTTGGATGGTATATCCATTACCCTTTATCAAACTGGTGTAGGCTCAAAAATATATGTGCTGTTTCAACTAACATGCAGATTATAGGGGCATTATCCCTTTTCTCTGGAGGACAACCCAGATGATTCTGACACAAGTCATCCAGACTCTGATCTGTGGAACACTGAGGACCCAGGTGCCAGAGATATCCATGCTGTTTCTGTGGCCCAAACTTTCCTAAGTGGTTCAGACCCACTGCATTTAGAGATTAACTCAACATATAGAGTATGATCAAAACACACAGTGAATATTTAAATTAAATATTTCAAAGCTTGGTACACTAAAACCATATTACCATTAATTCTTCTCAAAATCCTCCTGCCCACCTTGAATACACTTAGCCCGAACTTCTTGCCAATTTCGTAGTAGCAGAACTGAACTCCTCTTTCATGAGTGTCTTTTTTAATCAATTCAAAATGTATAAGGCAATTTCTGTCAAATATAACCACTATTGTGTGTTCTCATCCATCTTATTCACCGGATCTGTGTCAAATGACTCTGATTTTCCTCCCAAATGAAAAAGAGTGGGGGTGGTGTAAACATTTTGAATTGATCTGGTACACTAAAGTAGTAATAACAACATAGCTAATCTAAATGAATTCCTCCTCTTTAAAATCTCTTTTTGTGCATCCAAGAAAGTACATAGCTTGTCTTTGTTGTTGAACTTGGATTTTTACCATTTATTGCCTTCTTTCTGGACATTGCTTATAAGTTAGATTTTCCACATGAACCACCTAATAAAATGCCCAAAATTGTTTTAGGAAAAGTGGACACACATCTAAAATAATTAATTTCATATTTCAGCTATCTCTTAAACTTTTATTCAGAAAAAATTCCATAAATAATGATCATTTAGTAAAATTCAAATGTGTTTTAAGACAATTGTCTTTTACATATATATATATATATATATATATATATATATGTCTGTATAAACTTACATGTAGACATATATTAGTAACAAAGACCGTGTTTATTAGAATGTGAGTGATTAATCTGAAGGTATCAGGTACTTTTTCACATGTCTATTTTGAAAATTACTATTACGGGACATATGGAATTCATTAAAATATATCTACAGATTAAACAAAATAAATAAAAAAGAAACCAAGTGAAGAATGCTGTGAATTCTTTTACTCAGCATCTTGGAAGGCTGGTTTTACTGTACAATAGCTTGTATTACTATTGGTTAAATTACCTTCTCTTTAAAAATCCTAGTTTTCTACTAAATTTTGCTTTTTCTCTTTCATTCTGTTTTTGATTAAGAATTAAAATGCAACCTGCAGTAATATTGCCACCTCACCTCTCTGCACCTTTCCATAGCATTCTATCATCTTGCCTTTACATTTAATAAAAACAACACCCTCCTGGCATAAATTCACCAGGGTTTATTCAATTTTTCATAAATTTCATCTAGTCTTTATCTTTTCCTCGAAAATTTTCCTCGTCACTCTCCTGTTGATACCCAGAGCATAATATGATTCTGGTTTTCATTTCTCTTCCTTTTGGCATAAGTCTTGTGGTTTTCAGAGTTCCATCTACATTCTTCATTTGACTGTCATCTCGTTGGGTTGGTCTTCATTACCATGGTGGCCAGTTATAAATGCTCTCATCTCCCTCTTCCATTAAACATCACTGAACACAGATTTATATGTCTCTGCATGTACAACATGGACACAATCACATTTCCTGAAGTTACTTCTCCATAACAAAGCCAGTGATGTACTTATGACTCTACCACCTGGATACAGTGATGTACTTATGACTCTACACCTGGATATCTTCTGGCTTTAGTGAATACTAATTCCAGACCAAAATAAACAAGAAAGTCAATACATGCTTGGAGTGTCATTTTTTTTTAACTTGATGTGCAAGGCCTATGAAAGAACAGTGCAAAAGATACACACATGAAAAGAGTGATGTACGTGGGTGCATCTTCAGTGTGGGTGCATCTTCAGGTTTGCAGTGGCTAGCAAATGGGTAGGAAAGGGAAGAACTTGGCTGGATTCTTTTAATTGTATGCCCATGGTTTTTGTATCATTAATACAGGGTACACATTTTTCTGTAATCAGAGACACACAGTTTTCTATAGCTAAACTATATTTTCTCTGTCTTTTCTTTAGCTCTGTTTTTTTTTTTTTTTTTTTTTTTTTTGGATACAATTTCTTTTCTTCTTCTTTCCTTTTTTTTCTGTATGGGGGTTGAACTCAGAGCCCTCCAGAGCACTCCATATCCAAGGTCTTATTTATTTATTAAGAGTGAAGGTCTTAGTAAATTGCCAAGTGCCTGGGATGGGCTTGAACTTGCAATCTTCTTGCCTTAGGCTTCCAAAGCACTGGTATTACAGACCTGCACCATCAGGTGTGGCTGGATACTGTCTATGTATATTCTCTTCTCCACACTTCTTGTTATATTTTGATCTAATTTTTCTTCTGACTTATTATTTCAGGAATGTCTTGACAGAGATAGAGTCTTTGCTATGTGAATTCTCATTTTTAAGCATAGTACTTTCTAGTACGTGGAATATGTGACTTTTATTTAATAATGTTATGAAATGGAAAATGAAAGAAATTTCATTATTCTTGAAATTCTCTACTCCATCCATAAATTATTTTTTTCGAGTCCTAATTCCTATCCTAAGGACTGAAGTGATTCTGTTTTAGTTTTAAAACAATACTTTTAACATTGAAGTTGTCTGTGGCATTTTCAGGTTTTTCAATTTTCTTTAAAAAAAACAAAAATCAGATTTTTCACTCTGAATACTAATTTTTTAGGATCATCATGCTCAGATACACAGTATCTGGACGTCTATGAGCTGAGTGCAGCTCTTGTGAGCAACAACTGACAGGTGGAGTAGGAATTATAGAGTAGAGAACCTTCCTACTGTAATGTGGAGTACAAATTCTACATTATATAAATAGCAGTGTGAAAAAAGAGGGTGACCAAGAACTCACAAAACTGAGGTTTTAGAACAATATTCCATAAGCGAATCAGCAGTAAACTTTGTTGGAGGTTTTGCTTGCTGGCTCCTTTCTGGGGATACTGGTTTTGATTATCCTTCAATCTTCAGAAGTGGCACGGTGATCAGTTTTCTTTTCCTTTCAGTATTCAAGACCAACTGTATGGATGCTACTTTTATACTAGAACCAAAAGCAATTTAAAGTGAACCAGTATACTTACTTTTTAGTTTGCCATTTTTAACTTTATGATATCAATAATCACACCCTTACTTTCTTTCCAGATAAAACAATGAATATTCCAAAAGGCACTTTATAAGTTGTTTACAATGTCCTGTGCAGGCAAAAGCAGGAAGAATGACGGACCCCATTTTTAACTAGAACAAATAAGTCATGTCAGTGTTTTATGACTTATTCACGGTAAAGATCAGTAACGAGCAAGGAAGCAAGCTGGCAGTCACATCACTCCCTGCAGATCTTGAAAATTCCAAACCTGGTGGCAACCATGCTAGTAACTCACTAAGAATTAAACAAAATTCCTTTAAATATTCCCAAAAAGGAATTTTCCTTATATATGATCCTTTTTTCTAAGAGAAAAATAGGATTGAAGAAGAAAGTCTAGTTTCAGAAAATAGATTTATTACTGTATGTATGTTTCTCAAATTATCTGTGTATGTTTTCATTCATTTAAGCAGGGAATGTCTTCAAAAATAAAAAGCTATCATATACTACATAATGCATACTGTAAACACGTTTTACCCATAACCCTTATTATCTTCCATTTTTATCCAGTCAGCTACTGGTTTCTTAATAAGACCCGTTTTTACCTATCTATGCATCCATTTGCCTTTGTTTAATCAAATACTTTCCAGTTTGAGCTCAAAAGATCCAGCTGCTAAAAGAAGGTTGATATAAGAATAACATGCTTTTCTTTTTCAAAGAAAATCTGCAATCTGAGAGAGTTATCTTGCTTTAAAGCAAAAGCACATTTATTTCAGTCAAAGCTGTCACCGCATGCATGGAATATCTAAATATTTAAAGAATAGTAAAAACTGAAAAGTAAAAATAATGATATTGGCTGAACTTACATAGTATATCATATATATAGATACAGATCATATATATATATATATATATATATTAGGTTCTTCTTTCAAAACTATTCTGGAAAGTTTATATAAAGGCCTATTTGTGAAGTGAGTTTTAAAGCTTTGTTCAGAATACTGAATGTGCTCAATGTCATGATAAAATGTGTGAAGAGACATTATTGTCAGGAAGCTGTAGAGGAAAAGGAAGAGTTCACTAGAGTTTTTACTCCAGGAAGTCCTCTGCTTACTTGTAAATTTATTTGCATGGACTATACGAAACTCCAAGACATATAAAATATTTACATATAGTAAGGAAGAATGAATTGTATATTTTTATATTCTATTCCTTATAAATGTTTAGAATTTAAAAAGTTATTCTGTGAATAGTTTAGTTGAAAATACAATTGCATTTTGGAAAATATTAAATTTAGAAAACTTAGAAAATAATCTCTTCTACAATGAATTCAGGTATAAATGAATCTTTTTTTTTTTTTTTTGTCTTTTTCTTTTTTTTTTATCGGTACCAGGGATTGAACTCACGACTGCCTGC
This sequence comes from Cavia porcellus, assembly GCF_034190915.1. NCBI lineage: Eukaryota > Metazoa > Chordata > Mammalia > Rodentia > Caviidae > Cavia > Cavia porcellus. The sequence goes on from NW_026947490.1 coordinate 78,620,436, forward strand.
TTGCAAGGCAGGCGCTTATGCCGTTGAGCTAAATCCCCAGCCCCTGGTATAAATGAATCTTAATAATTTTTTTTCCCATGATCAGAATATTGTTCATGATGGAAGTCTTTGGACTCTTAGGAATCTAGGAAATTGTCCAAAATTTAAAATGAAAATCAAACTGTAAATGCAATACAGTGAACATGAAAGTGTCATGTTACAAAAACATTCAGTATGAAATGGCGTATAGACACTGGTAGTGCATTTGTACATTATAATTTATGAGAATTTTTACAAATTTTGTTTTATTTTTCTAGTATGTATATTATGTCCTTATAACAACTGCTCTTATTTTTAAGAGCCGTATAGCATCAACTAAGTGAACTGTAATGAATTTCAATGTGTTTTTTTAAAGTTGAATTTTTCTATATGGAAATGCAGTGATATTTTTAATATACTTACATGTTTTTTGGAATTGAAAAGTAATTGAGGTTAACGGGTTAACATGTATGTACTTTTTAATGGTTCTAACTATATGATTATATTTTCTTTTCTTATGCAGGTTATCTGTGCTCATAGAGCTGTGTATAACATTTAACACAGATTCCTTATTATTGGTTCTAATAAAATATATCCTGATTTTGCCTGAAAGATAAAAACATTATATGTAATTTTTGAAGTAAAATTTTATTGATGAAATCATCAACTTTCTACAGTTTTCTTAAACGCTATTTCTGTTATTTGCTAACTCATTAAGATACTAATAATTTGTTCTGAAAATTTTATCAAATATAGTGAATAACTTTTTTCTCTTATAGTTTATCAACCTCATTTTCTAGAACCATTTAAAATTATGTTTTTGCCTGATAGACATTTGGAATTTTCATGTTATGTTTTTGGTAAACTTTTATTTAGTTAATGTCCTTCTAAAGCAAAATAAAATATATTGTTAAAGACTACATATTCAGATTCTTTTAGGTAGTAATTGCTTTGATTATGTCTACATGATAAATTATTCAAAAATACTAACATTGATTTTGTTTTGATATAACTTGTGAATCTATATTCTTCAAACTATGACTATCCAATTTTCATTTAAGGTTTAGTGAATAGTATTTTATTTTATAATGCTTTAAAATTTAACTTATGATAGATTATTTTCATGAATTTTATTTGTGACCTGATAATGTGATGTTTCCATTATTTTACTCTACACTGAGTTGTAATATGTAGCAAAATCACTTTATCTTAATGGAGTTTGTAGATGAAAGCTTTTAATTTTAATGAAGCTGGAAATTAAACACGTGCAGGGCTGTGGCATGGTCGGGGCGTGGCCAACAGAGAACAATGAGATACATCAAAGGGCAAGATAAGGCCACAGCTGAGGACACCTGGCTCCAACCCAGTTAACAAGATAGAGATTAGAGCTGTAGGCATTTCACTCCTGTAGTGAAAGTCAACCTTGAGACTTTCTCCTAAGATGCTCCTCCTAAGGTAGCATGAGATAGTTTTCTTTTTTGAGATATAAAACATGTTTAATTACAATTTCAAAGAAAAGAAGAAGCAAATAAACAGAAAAAATATCTTTGAAAAGATATAATGGTGATACATCTATATTTGCTAATGTTGGGACAGGGAATTGGGATTAATCACTTGAGAGCAATTTTTAAATTCAATAAAATATTTTAAAACAATACTTTGTGAAAACCTTCTAAACTTTTATTTTAACCCTTATCTTTTCATTCCACAGTATTTCTTTTTTTTTTTTTTAATTTGAGGAGAAAAAGGGAAAAAAACAAAAAGGGTACACGTAATATAAAATTTTTAAAAATAAACAGTAAGAAATCACTAGTTAATAGATTACATATTCTCATCTTAGAAATAGTTGTTCAAGTTACAAAATTGAATCACATAAAGTGGACTTTTCTTAAATTGACATGGTCTGTTACTTGGAAAAGTCCTTGAACCACTCCCAATGTCCTGCTCAGTTTCCTGCATTTTCCACTCAAACCCCTTCTATGTTTGAAAACCAGATAAATATGGGCCACCTGGAGACATTCTTTGTCTCAGCCCCCAGAATCTCATACTCTTCTAGAGGATTTTGATCCTCCTGGAGCCCTAAAAATCATACTATTTGTCATACTATTTAAGGCTTTGCTGTATATTTCTTTGGGAGTTGGGGATCTTGGCCAGGTTCCCAATAATTTTCCTTTTCAGATTGTGATCTTGAAGTCAAGTATATGAATTCTGTTTGGTTTTATGTTTTGAAGATTTCCTGCTATAATGCCTAAATAATTTTTACAGCTTATGCATAGATCTTTGCTCTGTTTTGAGTTCATTTACATTTAAAATCTGAGACTTAAATTTATTTATTTATTTATTTAGCCAATGACTATTCAATTTCTACAGCTCCGTTTGCTTAGAACTTTTCTGCAAAGAATTGCATTTTCATATTTTTCAAATATCAGTTAGGAATATTTGTGTAAATATTCTATTTTTTGTTATATCGATGTATCTGTCCTTCACTCAACACCATGCAATTCTGATTAGAAAGCATGAGTAACACATGCAGGTACACTGATTCCTCTTTACTCTTTTCCAAATTGTTTTACTTATTATTGTCCCCTTGCTTTTCTCTGAAAATTTTAGAATAATTTTGCACACATCTAAGCAAACTTCTTTTGAGATTCTAATAGGAATTACACTAACAATGTGTAGTGATTTGTGGAAGGCTTATTATAATGAATGCTTCATTCTTTTCTACTTCTTTTATTAACATTTTATAGATTTCAATATTAAAATCTTATATGTGTTTTGTTAGATTTAATTCTAAGAATCACCTTTGTGAGTCTTTGAAAATTATACTGCGTATTTAATTTTGGGTTTCACATTTACATTATTAGAATAGAACTTTAGGTTGGCTTTTGAATTTCATATTGCATTCCCTGGTATTATTAAACTTACTTATTAGTTCTTAATGCTTTTATGTAGTTTTCTTGGTTTATTCTATGTAGGCAGTCATATCAACTGTAAATATTTACAGTTTTTTTATCCCTTTTAATGTGTGTTTATTGTGTTTCTGTTTCCTGTCTTATTGCTATAGCTAAAATTTCTAGTTATAAGATGAATAAGATGTGGGAATAGGAACATTTTTTTCAACTAAAATACAATCTATCATCAATGAATATCATATAGCTTAAGGTATATGATATATACCTCACACATCCTTTTGTTAAGGAAGTTAGTTTCCATTACTAGACTAATGAGGGTTTTTTCATGAATATGGAGTTTTGTTACTGCTGTATGTATAAACTGGTATCATCATATGATTTTTTTCTTCTCCAGTATGCAAATATGGGGGCTATATTGTCCGGTATTTGAAATCAGAACCAGCTTTGCATCCATGGATAAAAGTCACTTGCTCTTTATTTTGAGACAGGGTTTTACTATGCAGGTCTGCTGGAATTAAACTAACTTTGTGTAATAGCTGATACATTGCGTCAGCTTGAGAAGTTCAGCAGTTGAACATCCACTCAACGTGGAGCAAGTGTCCTTACTTTTTAAACACTCTTATTCTGTGCCAGAGGAGTGTTGGGAGCCGCAGCCCCGAGCCCGGTCGCCTCACTTGGCGGACGTGAGGCCTGTAGTAAAGAGTAAAGCCTGAGGTAGATTACCCCTCCCATCGAGCACGTTAGTTTCCTGCTTACCGCGTAAGCAACCCGCTCAACAATATAGTCTGCCTGGCAACTGATGATGTTAGCCAATCAGCTTGCCTTGCTTACTTTAACATGATTGGACACTGTATCCGTATATATACTGGTGCCACCCCTGGGCGGGAAGAAGAAGCCCGGAAGTAGAAGCCCAGAAGGAGCCGCGGGGAGCGGACCAAAGGAGGCTTCGGCTGGGAGCGATCCCAGGGCAGGCTGTACGGAGAAGAAAAATAAAAGAAAAGGTTGTCCACTGCCAGACTTTGTCCTGTGTCCTTCCTGCCGGCCGGGAGCGGACATCGACATTTGGAGGCCCGCACGGGGACTGATCACCCCCGAGACGTGACAGCGGACAACGCTCCAGTACAGAGCTGCGAGACAGGTGAGTTGGGGATAAGCCTGGGCTCTGGGTGGCGCGCACCTACAGGGCTTTTAGACTCCCCTCAGGCTCACGCGTAAGTGGCGGATTCCTTGGGCCTCACGCGGTGAGTAACATATTAAAAAATGGGAAACATGCTAGGTAGTAACATTAAGAGCGAGGGTGGTTGTGGAGAAAGCTCTCAAGAGCTTACAAAAGTACGCAGGGTATTTGAGTCAGGGAGCTCCCGAGAGGGGCCCGTCAAGGGGAACAAAGATGCTAAGGAGAAGGACGGGGCTCTAGCCTCGGAGTCGTCTGACTCCGAGGACGAGGGAAAGTTGAATGGCAAGGAGGCCAAAGAGACCAGCTGTCAGGAGCCTAAGTCGCTCGATAAGGAGTCGCAGGGTTCTTTCCCAGCGTTGCGCCGTGAACTGCGCTCCGCTCAACTTGGTCTGCGGAGGAGTAGGGAGCTCCTGAGCGCTCCCCGGCGCGAGAGGGAGGCGAAGCCTTCCGCCCCACCTTGGGGGCTGTTCCCGGAAGCGATCCCTCGCCACGAGGCGGCCGCCCGGGAGCTCCCTTCCCCTTCGCCAGAACAGGAAGTGATGCACGGGCCCCCATTTTCCGCCCAATCATGGCCGCCGTCTTATGCTCCGCCGCCGGCGGGTCGGTATTTTTACAGGCGGCTTTGGCAGGGGGGACGTTTGTCTCATGAGGTACATCCACCACCTGGGATAGATAGTGGCCCCTACGGGATATTTCCTGTACAAGTAGCTATGGGCCAGGGACGCAATGCATGGGAGCCTTTTGAGATAAAGCAGATTAGAGAACTTAAAAATGCAGTTACAACCTTTGGGCCGACTGCGCCTTACACCATTGCCATGCTGGAGAACCTGTCTTCTGGGCCCCTCACCCCCGCGGACTGGATTCAGCTGGCAAAGGCGTGTCTGCCCTCGGGTAGTTACCTGGATTGGCGAGCCTGGTACGCAGAGTTCTCTGCAGAGCAGGCTGAGAGAAACGCCAATCGGGGAAACCGGGGGTGGAACAAGGAAATGCTTATGGGAGAAGGTCGGCACGCTGATGATCAGACTCAGTTCCCCGGCGCTGTCTATGAACAAATCAATGCCATAGGGCTCCGCGCCTGGAAGCAGATAAGTGGTGCCGGAACAGCCTCCTTGTGTCTTTCAAAAATAATTCAGGGTACCACAGAGCCATTTGTTGACTTTGTGGCCCGAATGCAAGATGCTGCCGATAAGATATTTTCTGATCCGGGAGTGGCTTGACCGCTGGTAAGGCAGCTGATTTTTGAGCAATGTACAAAGGAGTGCAAGGCAGCGATAGCTCCTCATAAGAACAAGGACCTCAACGCCTGGATTAGGATATGCAGAGAGATAGGGGGGCCGCTCTCCAACTCGGGAGTGGCTGCTCTCCTGGCCGCGGCTGTACAGCAGAGGGGACCTCGCGGGTTAGAAGGGGAATGTAAGGCTAAAGGGTGTTTTGCCTGCGGGGAGCCAGGACACATTAAACGTCATTGCCCAAACAATGCAGATGCTAGGCCTCGCCCTAGGAATGAAGAACCATATGTTTGTGGGCGATGCAAGAGGGGATCACACAAAGCTGAGTAGTGTAGGTCGGTCTTTGATGCTCAGGGCAACCGTATTTGTGGACGAGATGTTAGAGGGCCAAAAAACGGCCAGAGGGGGCCCCCTTCACAGGCGGGCCCCCGCCCCAGAGACAGGACAGCTCAGGATGGCAGCCTTCAACAAGGGCCACCCCTGGGTCAGCAGGTGTGGACCTCAGTGTCGCCTCCAGACTTATATTAGTGCCTGATATGGGTGTTCAAGTGGTTGAAACCACCTTTAAGGGACCGTTACCCGAAAATTCCGTGGGTCTGGTGATCGGGAGATCCTCCACGGCCCTTCGGGGTCTCATAGTAGTCCCAGGGGTCATAGACTCAGACTACACAGGACACATTAAAATTATGGTTCAATCTCTTGTGGGTACTATGGTAATCAATAAAGGAGACAAGATAGCGCAGCTCTTGCTGCTCCCCAGTCTCCACAAGAGATTCCCCTCAAAGCAGAAAATTAGAGAAAGTCAAGGTTTCGGTTCCTCAGGGGAAGTCTTCGAGGGACTCCATATAATACTTGATAAAAGGCCCATGCTCTCACTTAAGGTCAACGGCAAGAATATAACAAGGCTCCTAGACACAGGAGCTGACCGTTCCATTATCTCTAGAAAGGATTGGCCCTCCAACTGGCCCACCAACACTGCAGATAACACGCTGCAGGGCCTGGGGATGGTGTCAGCTCCTCAGGTTAGTGCTTCAACCCTGCTCTGGTGCGATGAGGAGGGTCATCAGGGCCATTTCCAACCATTTGTGTTGCAGTTGCCAGTGTCTCTATGGGGAAGGGACATCCTCACTCAGATGGATGTCACGCTTATGTCAAACTGCTCCCCCCAGGCTAAGGATATACTCAGGAACCAGGGATATACCCCTGGCAAAGGCTTGGGCAATGCCCTACAGGGTCGGACATCCCCAATACCAGTAGAGAACAAAAAAGGTAGACAAGGGCTGGGTTTTTCTTAGGGGCCGCTGAAGAAGCTCTCCTACCCACTTTGATCAAAATCACCTGGAGGTCAAATGATCCGGTTTGGGTACCTCAGTGGCCCCTGCCTAAGGAGAAGCTATTAGCCTTGTCAGAAATAGTCAGTACACAACTTAGATTAGGACACATTAAGCCGTCAACCTCCCCATGGAACACCCCCATTTTTATAATTAAGAAAAAGTCTGGCAAGTGGAGGCTGCTCCATGATCTAAGGGCGGTCAACGCGCAGATGCAGTCCCTGGGGGCGGTCCAGAGGGGGCTGCCAGCTCTCTCAGCCATCCCTCAGTCCTGGCCAGTTTATGTTATAGATCTTAGAGACTGTTTCTTCTCAATCCCCCTGCATCCAGAGGACACTCATAGGTTCGCCTTTACTTTACCCACCATTAACCAAGAAAGCCCTGATCTCAGATACGAGTGGATAACGCTGCCCCAAGGTATGGCCAACAGTCCCACTATGTGTCAGATTTACCTTGATTCCCTACTGGCCCCCCTACGGAAATCCTTTCCCAAGATAAGATGTGTGCATTACATGGACGACCTTTTGCTCAGCGGCAGGGACCCAGACATGCTAAATAATATGCTCGGCCAGTTGGTCGAGGCCCTGAGACAAGCTAATCTGCATGTTGCCCCTGACAAGATTCAGGGAGGAGAAATGGTGACCTACTTAGGCGCGAAAATCTCCCCTATGCTAGTCTCTCCACAGAAGGTCACCATTAGGACGGATGGCATTAGGACCCTAAATGACATGCAAAAACTATTGGGAGACATTAATTGGATTAGGCCATATTTACATATACCAAATTCAGATCTCAAACCCCTGTTCGACCTTCTGAAGGGAGACCCAGATATAGCCTCCCACAGGAGGCTCACTCCTGAGGCAAGAGCTGCCTTACAGAGAGTGGAAAAAGCCTTAGGTGGGGCTACCTTACACAGAATTGAACCAGGGCGACCCTTTGATGTCTGTTTGCTACAGACTAGTCTACAGCCCACAGCGGTGATTTGGCAGAAAGGACCATTACTGTGGATACACCCTAAGGTCTCACCTGCAAAAGTCATAGAGCATTACCCAGAGGCAGTCGCTTCATTGGCCCTTGAAGCGCATGATAGAGCTGTCCAACATTTTGGCTCAGGACCACAAGCCATCCGAGTACCCTATACCGCCAGCCAGATCAAGACCCTGGCTGCCTGCATAGATACATGGGCCATTCTGAGATGTGTTTTCCATGGGGATATAAACAATCAATACCCTAAAGACCCTATCTTGTCATTTGTCACTCAGCACCCTATAATTTTTCCAAAGGTTACTGCCTCTGAGCCATTAGTCCCAGCAACTACAATATACACAGATGGCTCCAAGACGGGGATAGGCGCCTATGTGATCCTAGGCAAGCCCCTGGTTACCATACAATTTGAACCTGATCAGCCTCAGGTGGTGGAACTGCAGATCGTTAAAATGATTCTTGAACGGTTCTCAGAAGCCATTAATATTGTCTCCGATTCTAGGTATGTGGTCAATGCTATGCAAGTGCTCGAGACTGCCGGTTTAATTAGATCCACTTCCACAGTGGCTGGGCTGTTCCTGTCTATCCAGACATTGCTTCAGAACAGACACCATAAGGTCTTCACCACCCACATAAGAGCACATACATCCCTGCCGGGGCCTATGGCACAGGGGAATGCGGCTGCTGATACTGCCACTCGCCCGTTATGGATTTTTACCTTACTAACACCAATCGAGCGAGCCCGTGCCTTCCATGATAAGTTTCATGTCAATGCCAGGACACTAGCAAACCATTTCCATGTTCCCAGAGCAGATGCACGAGATATCGTGTGACTATGTGACTCCTGTGCCACATACAAACCTGCCATACCGATGGGAGTAAACCCTCGAGGTTTGATCCCTGGTGATGTTTGGCAGATGGACATCACACATATACAGGAGTTTGGGACTCTTAAATATGTTCATGTTTCCACAGACACCTGTTCTCACGTCATATTTGCAACAGCAGAAACAGGTGAAAAAGTGTCTAATGTGATCAATCATTGCCTGGCGGCTTGGGCCGCATGGGGCAAACCAAAAATATTAAAAACTGATAATGGACCAGCCTATATAGGCAAAGCCTTCAATGAGTTCTGCAAAATGATGGAGGTTCAATTAAAACATGGTATCCCATACAATCCCCAAGGTCAAGGAATCATTGAGAGGGCTCATAGAAGCCTCAAAGAAATTTTACAAAAACAAAAAGGGGGAGTAGGCCAAGGCCTGGCCCCAAAGGCACGATTATCCATGGCACTATTCACACACAATTTTTTAAATTTAAATAATGATAATTGCTCCCCAGCCGTGGAGCACTGCAACCCTTCCCCCAACCATAAAGGGTGGGTGAAGTGGAAAGATGTCCTGACAGGACAATGGATGGGCCCGGATCCAGTGGTCAGCTGGAACCGAGGCGCGGTTTGTGTTTTCCCACAGGAATCGGGACGAGAACCACTGTGGGTACCGGAGAGACTGACACGGGCGACAAAGCCCTCGACTGAAGATCAGACCTGCCCTACCGGAGATCCATCACAGACCAACCAACAAGATGAATAGAAATAGCGGTAGCCCGAAATGGACAAGAAGATCCTCAGGCATATGCATGGCTCGCTCGCCTAGCCTACGACCGAGTCTAGGGACGGTGAGCTTCCCACACTCCTCCTCTAAAAAAATTATGACATAGCTGGGTAGGAGAGTCAATGACGGGTAAGAGCGTACTCCCCCGGTGCGACTCAACCTAAGCCAGGCCCTACCCCATCCTGCACGTAAGCCGCTGGACTGTTAGATGCTGCCCAGGTCTAAATTTCTCTCCGAGGGGATTTCTTTACGGAGAGAAAATGAGTGCAAGCTTGTGTGCATCCAGGTTCCGTCCAGTTTGTGCCTGGCCCTAGAAAAAGGACGAGGGCCTCAGGGCCTTGGCAGACCATGGGACGGCCGACCAGGGTCTAAGCCAAGGACCTACGGTGGGCCTACGCATAGGGCATAAGCCTCTGCACCCAGTCCAGAAAGGGCTACGATGCGCACATTCATAAAAAATAAAAAAGGGGGAGATGTTGGGAGCCGCAGCCCCGAGCCCGGTCGCCTCACTTGGCGGACGTGAGGCCTGTAGTAAAGAGTAAAGCCTGAGGTAGATTACCCCTCCCATCGAGCACGTTAGTTTCCTGCTTACCGCGTAAGCAACCCGCTCAACAATATAGTCTGCCTGGCAACTGATGATGTTAGCCAATCAGCTTGCCTTGCTTACTTTAACATGATTGGACACTGTATCCGTATATATACTGGTGCCACCCCTGGGCGGGAAGAAGAAGCCCGGAAGTAGAAGCCCAGAAGGAGCCGCGGGGAGCGGACCAAAGGAGGCTTCGGCTGGGAGCGATCCCAGGGCAGGCTGTACGGAGAAGAAAAATAAAAGAAAAGGTTGTCCACTGCCAGACTTTGTCGTGTGTCCTTCCTGCCGGCCGGGAGCGGACATCGACAGAGGAGAGTTAAGAGATGGAGCCAAAATATTGGCTGTTCTTCTGAGGCTATTTATCGTTTTAGTTTTTGGTTTCTAAACCTCAGTTGTTAAACACTCATAAGAGAGGACTGATAATATTATAGTGTAATAGGGTATTAAGCTTAACATTATTACCTTATTTGAATGTCAAGCTCATTAGAACATAAAATAGAACTACTAGTTTTTATCAGCCACAGATATTCTTGTATTTAAATCTCTATAGAATGTCAACAGTTACATATTTTACACAAAATATTTGAAATCAAAGCCATACATAATATTGTGACATTATAATTACGATTTGTAACAATCTGAATTTCCATTTGTAACAATCAGATTTGTAACAATCTGAATTTCCATTTTGACATGAAATACCTCTTTTAGTCCTTAATCTCTAATATATAAAAATCTTTTATTTAATTTGTTGACCTTTGGTGGATATACATCATATAGGTTTCGGTTAAGGGCAGAGGTCAGATTCAGAAAGAAAGTCTATCACCGTAAACAATCTCTGCTTTACATTTGAAAGGCTTATAAATCTGGAGGCATGGATACCTTTAATTACCACCATATGAAAACCTTGATTTTTTCATTTGGTTTTGTATCAAGAGCATCGTTTGTGAAAGAGACCTTATTGGATTATTTTTACCAAATTTAACCTTTTGATGATGACCAATGTAAAACCCAATCACAGCATTTAATATTGTGTTTTTGAACAATGAGAGACTTTCAAATCATAATACATAAACAACAGTATACATTAAATTTATGCAACCAATTATAGCCTCATTTTGACCAGCGGGAAACTCAGGTGGAAACATGCTTTTAGATCTAAAGTCCATATTAAGTTTTGAACAAATGATCCAAAAATGGAAAAGAAAAAAATTGTTGAGCTCAAATAAAAAACAGCTGTTTGTGGAATGACAAAGAAAGAGACGTATACAGACAGTCTGTACAGACAGAAAAGACACAGAAACACAAGCCGAGCTTAACAAACAAACACCTTACAAACTCAGAGTGCACTCAAGTATATTTGGCCAGTTTGAATTTTAATATTTTTTTTTAGCTTTTGCATTTGTAAGTATAAATAGCTAGTTAGAACCTTACTGTAGGTCAATTAATAGAGATCTCTCTCTCGTAATAAGAATCAAAAAGAATAAAACCTTTCACATCTGTGAAAGCAAAGACAGTTATTAAAGCGAAGACATACGAAGTCATGTAAATTAATCACAAATAGGGCTCTTATTTGATGCTATAGGAGGTTGAGGAGTAAGATTGGGTAGGATGGGCAGGCTGGGAAAATGGCACTGTGGAGGAGGAGCAGGAGAGGGAAGGCGTGATGGGGAGCAGAGAGAAGATGGATGAAGAGAACGGGGTTTCTCGGAGATGTGGAGGGGGACGAAAGCAGAAGAGACATCATCTATAGGGTCAGTGGGATCACCGGGTGGTGGTTTTGGCAGTGTAGAGCGGGCCAAAAGAGCTTGAGCCACTCACATTGCCTGAGAGCAAAAACAGAGGCCTGAATTAATAAATCTACTCATTTGCCATTATGATAGAAATTGTCTAGGTCACAGTGTGTGTGTATGTGTGTTTGTGTCGAGAGACTGAGCCCAGCTTTGCCTTTCCAAACTATCTCCCTAGTCCCCTTTGATTTATTTATTTGTTTATATTTATCGTAAGATAAAGTCTTCCCTTTCTTCAGCTGGGATCACAGGCTTGTGCCACTATGCTTGGCTATGTTGACTTTCTGCATTAGTTGAAATATAAGTAACTAGTTTCAAGCTTCTTTATAAAAGTAACGACTTTCTCATTTACTGAAAACCTTATCTTTCCCACAATGTGCACGTTTGACTCCTTTGTTGGGAAGGAGCCAGTTATAGTTTGCAGGTTCATTTATGTGTCTTCTGTTTTTATGGGGACTATGCTCTGTGTTTGTTCTTGTAACTTTGTAACAAATTGGGTATTGTGATACTTTTAGCTGTGCTCCTTCTGCCAGTCTAACTATGCTGTATCTTCTGTGCTTTGACTTGGATTTTAGAATTGTCTTTTCTAGTTCTTTGAATAAAGTAATTGGTATTCTGGTGGGGCTTACATGGAATCTGTAAATGGCACAACAAATTTAAGAATACTACAGCAAATTTAATAACATCAAATTTACTAATGCATTATTTTTATCTTCAATTTCCTTCATTTATAATGAACTCACATTTTCTTGGTAGATTTATTCTCAATAGATCCATTTATTTTTGAAAATACTATGCATGGAGTTATATTCCTGATTTCCTTTTCAGAAAGTTCATTATTGGAGAATAAAAAGGCACTGATTTTTCTACATTGATTTTGATTCCTGTGTCTTTAGTGAATTTCATTATCAAATCTGTAAGTCTTGTAGTGAAGATCTTAGGACTTTGTAAGTAAAGAATATCATTTGCAAACAAGTATAACATGATCTTTTGTCTTCCCAATATTTATCCATTTTATTTTTTTCTCTTGCCTAAGTGTTGTGACTGAAATTTCTGCTACTATAATGAAAAATGTGATAAGCTGTATACCTTTACTTAATTTCTTATTTTACAGAAAATGTCTTCAGTTTCCCCCCAATCTAAAAGTTGACTGTATGTTCCTGTATACAGCCTTTATCACACTGACATAGGGCTCCTCTACACCTATTTGCATATGGGTTTTTATCATAGATATTAAATTTTATCAAAGGATTTTCTCCACCATTGACATGATCCTGTGACACCCCCCCCGCCATTCCATTTATGCAGCTGCATTGAGAATATCAAACCATCTTTGCATTTCTAGGGTGGAGCTAATTTGATAATTGCTTATGACCCTTGGAAGGTGCTGTTGAATTTGCTTTGCAAGAATTTTGTTGAGGATTTCTGTGTATATGTTCAGATAGTCAATGAGTTTAAAATTTCGGTTCTGTGGTCGAGGATATGATTTATTTTTGTGTACTTGAGAAGAATGTATATTCTGCTGTGATTTGGATGCACTACTGTAGAAATATTGATTGCATTCTGTTGACATTTGGTTTGTTGTATTTGTGTATGTTTTTGTTGACTTCTTTGCCTATTTATTGACAGAGGGTTGTTGCAATAACTAATCACAGTTTTACACTTGTCACTTTCTGCCTTTGTTTATATCAGTGCCCCCCATATTTTGCGTTTCTGTTTTGGTTCTTACATGTTTAAAATAGTTATTTCTCATTTAGAGAATTATTTCTTATTTCATTACATAATATTCACCTTGTGTCTGGTAAATTTCTGTGCTCTGAAACCTGTTTACTCAGTATTAATGGAATTATTCCTGTTTTTAAGTAAAAATGTTTTTAAGGGTTTTTTCTTGCCTTTTTTTTTTTTTTTCATTTTTGATACACGCAATTAAACTCAGAGCTTCTCTCTGGCCAGGCAGACACGGCACTGCTGAGCTGTATGTCTGACCCCAAGTAAAAATGTTTGATTAATGTTTACAGAATACATGTTTTTCTTTCATGTTTATACTACCCATTTTAGATGAGTTTCTTTTAAACAGCACATAGTTAGCTCATAGTTTTTAATTAATGGTTAATTTTCTTTTAGTTTGTTTTAGGTTATTTACATGTAACATAATTATACATTAGAATTTATTTATGTCTTTTTATCTTTTTCCCTTTTGTTTTTTATTTTGCTTGTGTCTTTTAAACATATTTTGTAATTCTACTTTGATTTATCTATTTATTTATTGAATAATTTCATATAGCTTCATTTAAGGGCTTGCTTAAATGTACATATAGCACACAAATTTACAGCCTCTTTATTTTTGACATTTTTATAGTTTGAGTGATGTGTACAAAGAATTCTTGCCTTAATACCCCCCCTTTTTTTGAAAAATTACCTCCCACCCATATTTAGGACTATGTCAGATAGTGTTATAACATCTGCTTCAGCCCACAAACCTAATTTAATAAATCTGTGAGGCCTCTTTTTCCTCCCTCCTGCCTCCCCTGCCTTTACTTTGCTTCTCTCTTGTCTTCTCTCCTTTGTTTTTCCTTCCTTTCTTCTCTTCTTTCCAGCTTTCTCTTCTCCTTTCTCTCCCCTTCTCTCATTTTTGTCTATGCGCTTGGCAGCGCTCATTTACTGGCTTGTTCAGCTCCAGCTATGAGCAAAAGGAAAACAAAAGGCGGCCCTTTCAGGGTCACTCCCTGCCGGGCCTCCAGTCCTGGGCCTTCTGCTTGGTTCCTTTCACCTTTCACAGTTTTCTTGGGGTTATTTTGCATGTAATCTCCGTGTTTTTTAGTTGCATATAATAGAAGTGGGAATAGTATATGTACTCAACTTCCCAGATCCAGAAACCTGAAAGCATTTAACAGTTTAAAAACTGGCGAAGCGTCTAATTTTAAAATAAATCCCTATTAAACCCTTAAAGGAAAGCTTCATGCATATTTCATTGGTACAGCCATCCAATATTATTTAACATACCAAAGTTGCCACATAATTACCTAATTGCTAATGAAATAATCACAGATCTTATTCAGAAATATTTTGTTTACTTCAATTTGGAAATGACACAGTGAAAATCTAACCATATGTCCGCTGCATAATTTGTTCAAAACTTACAACAACCATTGATCCAAGAACCTCACGGGGGTATTATTTATCTTTCTTCATTTCTGTTTTCATAATATTACAATAACATTGCTAACTTGGTCCAATATGATTTCATTTGGGAGAACAGCTGCAGAGATAAAACCCCAGAGTTTTATTTTGCTAATATGGTTTGCATTCTCTCTCTCTCTCTCTCTCTCTCTCTCTCTCTCTCTCTCTCCCTCTCCTCCCTCTCTGCTCCTTTCTCTCTTTCCTCTCTCTCTAAATCCCTCTCTGTCTCTCTCTCCTTTCACATAATTGGCTGGTATAAGAGCAAAACCTCACTCACTGTTGCTTAGATAGAACTCCAGGTTGATGGGAAAGAAGGATTTTTAAAATGCTAAGTTTGGTTCCGAGAAAGGATGAGTTTGGTTCCCTGGAGGCCTTTGTATTTTGAGGCACTGAAAACCAACGGGAAGCAAAGCTCCTCTCAGCTTCAAGTCTGTCTTTGAGTTTGAGGAATTTCATTTTCCAAAAAGAGTCTTTCTTTCTGCTTCTGGGCCAGCGTTCCACTCTGGGTCTGCAGAGGTCCATGTGGGAGACAAGGCCCAGTCCACACAGACAGTTCCACGCCATCAGCAGTGGGACCACGTGATTTCACTGTTTGCCTATTTTCTTAGCTATTTCCCTCACTTAACACGGAACAATTATTTTCTATTTAGTAATAAACTTGTACATTTTTAATAGAATGAAGGTGTTTCAATAATCTCAGAAACATAGTAATTCAAGACAATTTTATTCTTAGTAAGATTTTAACATGGGTACGTACATATTTTCAAGTGTTTAAAAAATGTATTCTCCATTTACTAACAATTGGCTTTGCTAATTTTATTTCTTGCTCAAGGCTTCAAAGGTTTATTTAAATTGCATCCACTTTAGTATACCCAGCAGATTTTCCAAACAGCAACGGCTTATGCTTCCTTTCCTTGTGGTTACTATGCTTTTGAGAATCAATGGTACATAAAAATTTTCCATGAGTTCAAAAGTAAGTTACTTAAGGAAATTGTTTCTGCTCCTTTATCTTTTGTCTGTGTCACCCAACTAAAACTCACTGGGAAACATGAAACACAAGACTGTTACAGATGATCGAGTGCTTTCTTCAACCTGTGTTGACTTCTGTCTGGTATACCTGACTCTCCACCTATGTGAGATCACCAGATGATTATTTTTCTATGAAGTTTGTTGGAAGATGTATGAAAAGGGACAGCATGTAGTTTTGATTCTCTTTTAGATATTTCGAGGGAACTCCATACACAGTGCAGAAAAATCATATGTATAAGATGGGCCTGTTAACACAGGACTGTACAGATGAGGAATGATAACTTTTTAAAAACTAAAAATTCAAAAGAAAGGGGAAAGGAATAACATACAACCAACAGTTAACAGTTCATTTCCTTTCCCCAAGCTACATTCTTAGGAAGAGGTGTACCAGATTAATGAGTCCCTGAGAATCCACTGACTCCCTTCTAAGGGTGATATTGTATATATCAGAGACCTAATAAAAGCAAGAGATTACCCTGGCAATTCTAATCAGGTATATTTAATATACTGCCTTAACTTTGCATTGCTGCTTTAGAAAGGAACTTACATTCCCTGTTATATGAGGCTTTACATTGATGGACTAGAATCTGAATTGAGAAATTGTCATCTATTCTTTTCTGTAGGCATTTGGAGAAACAGATCCCATGATCCATGAGGCAGATGATCATTACTACAGTAAATAACTAAGCTGAACTGTCACTGTGTTTTTCTATTCTTTTTAAAGGGCACAGGTTATTGAGATTGGCATCTAATTTGCGAAACATTTCTTCACCTCTGGAAAACAAAGTGAAAGGTGCTCTCCTTGTCCAAAAAAAAAGTGGCATAGTTCCTTGCTCACCAGAAGTTCAAATTCAGATCTAAGGCCGAGCTTGACAGGAAAAGGGAGGCAGAGGTGAAAGCTTCAAGTAAAACAAAAAAGCCAGCCCAGTGCTGTATGCATTGCAATAACTCTTTCCTTATTTGCCTTAAACTATTTCTCACTTTGTCAAAGTTAGTAAGGCATTAATAATTAAATGTCACACAGTTTGTAACTGTGGAAATAAAATAGCAAAGTAAGGTAATCATATAGTACTTTTCCTTTTCAAGATTGTTTTTAAATGCATAATTTCATATGTTGCTTACCATATTTTTCAGTACAGTAGGGAAAATGTTATTTCCCCCATTTTTCAAAAGAAATTGATGTTGATGGGATTGATGGACCCATATAAGAAAACAGGCACAGTCTGAAACATGCCTCTGATTCTTACGTCGGTCTTTATTTGTGATCAACAGATTAATTCCTACCAATTCCAAAGTAAAAAATTTTAATGCCAAATTCCGTGATTTTTCTCAGATGATCGAGTAGGGGAGTGATCTTAGGAAAAACTTCCAGGGTTGAGAAGTAGATTAGGCAGAGGAAGAAGCCAAGCAAAGAAGGGGACTGAAGGGGGCCGGCCTCAGCCTGAGCAGGTGGAGAATGGGAACCTGAATTGCACAAGAGGTTTTCTTGCTCCCTGTGAGGAAGCTGTTCTTACTCCTTCCTCCCCGCAGTCCATCCTGAGCTTCTGACACTGTAGAGCAGCGAAGGAGAACCTTTCTGGCCAGCAGAGGTGGCTCCTGGAGACAGTGGAGGAGAGCGTGCTGAAGAAGGTGACCTGAGAGCTAAAGCAGGTCCTAGCAGAGATTTGCTATAAGTGGTGTGTAATGTATACTTAGAATATTAAGAGAAACAATACCACTCATGGATCTAGAAAGGGAATGCAGCAAAAAATATGTGTAAGTTTGTAAATAACTTGCAATTTAATTTTATTGCCTTATGGTGGATTTTATGTATATTTGCACATTCGTATACCTAGTGTGTGTAAGAGAGAGAGACAGTGCACGCACAAACTCAGACATGGTAGAGATTAGCATTTCAATTTATTTGGAACTATTATACTGTTTCTGAGACTAAGCTATCATGATAATACATATCATGAAGAAGATATCCTTAGTAACAGTACAGATTTCCAATTTTTTCTTATGAAAATATGAGTATTTTAGATTTTATGTCAGATGGAAAAATAGAAAGACCATATGTACACCCGACTGTTATGCAGACTGGTTTAAAATTTTTTGTTTATTTAAAGAGAAAAGCAGAAAAAAAAACCAGAAAATGGTAGAAATAATACATAATTTCAAAAAACCAACAGAAAGAAATCACTAGTTAAATCTTGGAAACAACCAAGATGTCCATCAACTGCAGAGAGGATGAAAAAGATGTGATATTTTTATACAATGGATTATTACTCAGTTATAAAAAATAATGATTTTGAGGCCTTCATAGGTAAATGGAGACAACTTGAGACTTTCCTCATTAGTGAAATAAATAAGAATCATATTTATAAATACCACATTGTACCTCTAGTGTAAAAAAGTAATAAGAAATGTAGGAATAACCCTAAATGTGTAATTGCTAAAAAAGAGAGGGAAAAAAAGTACTCTTAAGGATATAACTGCATGTATGTTTAAGTGTATAGGATTGATAACCATATTACTACATTTTGTTGGATCATTGAGCAGAACTGTTTGCAGTCTCACTGTTTGAATGTCCATTTTGTATGCTTTACTTTTGTAACTTGAACAACTATTTCTAAGAAGACAATACCATGCCTATCACCATGCACAAAACTAAAGTCTAAATTGATCACAGATCTAAATATTAAAAGACAAACACTAAATCTACTGGAAGACAAGGTAGGTAGAACTCTTGGAAACATAGGGGTAGGCAAAGAGTTCATGAACAAAATGCAAACTGCATGGGAAACACTTTAAAGAATCAACAACTGGGATCTCATATTATTGAAAAATTTCTGCACCTCAAAAGAAACCATCAACAGAGTGAAAAGAAAACCCACAGAATGGGAAAGAATTTTAGCCAGCAACCCCTCAGACAAAGGACTTATATCTAAAACATATAAAGAATTGAAAAACGTCAAGCCTCCCAAATTCAGAAACCCTCTCCAAAAATGGGCATCAGAGATGAGCACACAGTTCTCAGATGAAGATACACAAATGGCAAATACATGCATGAAGAAATGTTCACCATCACTGGTCATTTGAGAAATGCAAATTAAAACAGCACTGGGGTTTCATCTCACTCTGGAAAAACTAGCTGCCAGAAGATTGGCTTTTAACAAAGGTGCAAAGAACACACAGCACAGGAAAGAACAATCTTTTTAAATAAATAGTGTTGAGACAACAGCTTATCCAGACCAGAAGAACGGACCCTTAACTCACATCATACAGCAAAACCAACTGTAGTGGTTGATTGATTGTGTCAACTTGAGACATTTAAAAGCTTAACTAAATGGGTTTAGCCACTCTACACCCAAGGGTGTAGAAGAAGACCCACCCGAGGGTGGATCATCACCTGGAGGGATAGAAGGGAAAGAGGAAGGCCAAATGCATTCCATTCTTGGGAGAAGCTCCAGTCTTTCCCTTTGGTTTGGACTTGGCTGGCTTCCAGTATAGACTCTTCAGCTTTCTAGCATAGACTCTTCAGCCTTTCATCAGGAGAGCCTTTGGCCTTTTGTCGCAGACCCATCAGCCTGCTGTGTGGACTTGCACAAGACACTAGGGTGAACTCCAGATCGTGGATTGAATCCTTTGACCTCCAACATGTAGACACCCTCTGCACACTTCCTCATCAGACTCTGTGGCTTGCCATTCTAAGCTAATCTTGTTGTTTCTTTTACATCTGTGTAGCTCATGTTATATCCAGTTTCTCTAGTAAAACCGTAATACACCAACTGAAAATTATATTAAACAATTAAGTGTAAGAATTAAAACTGTAAAGCTTCTTTAAAATATTAAGATGAAATCTTCATGATTTTGGCCTGGAAAATAATTTATTGGGTAGAATTTCAATAGCACAAACAATAAAAGCAAAAACAAACAAATGAGTTGACACCCAATTAAAAGACCTGCACAACCAAAGGAACAAGAGTGTGACAAATTGCAAACTGAGAGAAAGTATTGCAAAGCACACCTCTGATAAAGACAATTATGCAAAACATTCGAAGTACAGAACTATCCAATAGTAAGAAAATGAACCAATTTTTTAAAGTGGGCAAATGATCTGAATAGATATTTTTCAGACAAAGAGATAGAAACAGCCAACAGATAAATAAAAAAATTGCTCAACATAACTAATCTCAGGGAAGCACTAGTTAAAGCTACGTGAGTATGTTGCATGACACATGTAATCATGGTTATTAATGTAAAGACAAATATTAAGTGTTGGCCGGGTGCAGAGAAGAAAAACTTGTACAATGTTCGTTGGTTCCTGCTATTGTGGAAAGTAAAGGGAAGTTCCTCCAAAAGTTAAAATGGAATTATCATATTATGCAGAAATCCCACTTCTGTATATAGCCTAGGAGATGAGGCTGATAGAGACATTTGTTCTCCCACGTTCACTGCAGTATTATGACAACTGCCAAACTATGAAAGTAATAAGAGCTTCCATCAATGGATGAATGGTCTTTCTTTAAATAAAACAAAAAAAGGAAGAAAAAGCTAAAAACCTGATTTTTTTTAATGATATCATACAAATGATCCCTGATTGAGCATAAAAAGTCTACATAAAATCTTTGGAAAAATATAACAAGGTACAAATGTAATTTAAATTTACTGTATTTGATGTCCTCTAACTTTTAATATTGTTCTGAAATTATTATTTTAATATGTGTGTATTTCCTAAAACATGCATAAACCAGAATATAGAGACATTCTGTTCTAGCATATTAAATGATGAAGGATATTCGTTTGCAGAGAGATTTGCATTGTTTTGTATTCAGTTCAGTACAGTTCAGTACAGTGCAGTTATGGCTTAGCTCTAGATATCTCCCCAGACCCTCATGTAGTCGTAGGTGGGACTTCTTAGAGGTGGCTGAATCTAGGGGGCTGATGCTTGGGTTAAAGATGTGTCATTGCTAAATTAGATCACTGATTGGTTCAGCATAGTTATGGGTATGGATAATGGGGAGGCCCACCCTGGGTGAGGGCGGCACTACCCAACGGCAGGGAGTCTGGAAGGGACCAAACAGAAGGGAGGCTGCTGCTGCATGCTGCATGCTGCCTTCTTCCTGCCCTGCCATGGCATGAATTGTGTCTTTGTCCTCTTCTGTGATGCCCCCTGCCAGGCCACTCTACCTTAGAGCCAGGTGGCTGCAGGCTGAAGCCGCTACAGTCTGTGAGCCAAGTAAACCCTCCTCCTCACCTTTAGGTAACGGGGATTCAGTCTCAGCAGCAAAGGCAGTGACTAAGATAGGAATCAAGACATAAATTCACTAATATCCTTGCATGAATTCTGTATAAGGCTTCATGTTTATTTACTTATTCTATCTTCTAACTGCAGTCACTTAAATTTATTTTTTAAGATTTTGCATAAAAATGTTAACCATTAAGGAATATGTGTGGCTTTGTAGCAGTGGCATTCTTTGGTTTAAGAACACATGCACTTTTAATTTTGTTTCATATTTTAAAGTTTATTATTAAATCAATATTGTTATTTCTGTTTTGGTGCCTCCTAGAAATAAATAACTTGTGGTTCATCATACATTAATAACACATTAATATGGCTTAGTGTGTCATTTGAACACAAGAGTAAAACATGTACTGATCAAAATGATCTCTGTTCATCTACTTTTTTCCCAACCAATAATAATAAACGTTCTGCTTTCACATCCACAACATTTTTTAGCTTCCACATATGATGAAAAACATGGTATTTGTCTTTGTGCCTTTTTAAAATTTCACTTAACAACGTCTCTTCCAAGTCTATTTATTTACTTGAGACACAGCTGCAGTATGCAGCTCAAGCTGGGCTCAAACTCATGATGATTTCCCTGCCTCAGCCTCTTGTGTGATGGTGTTAAAAGCACGGGCCATTTCGCTCAGCTTAATTCTTTTTGCCATTTTCAGGTTGTGCCCATTTTCCCTCTCCCACCTGTAGCTATTTACCCATGGACTATTTGAATACATTTCAATTGTGCTTTGGTTGTTTTATTATTTTCTTAGGAAATACATTTTTGTAGGGAAGTTTTTCTTTTGACTTAAATGTTTCTGAATAGAATGTTCAGATTGCAAAATAAATATGTTTCTAAGTTTTCAGGGGTGCCGCATATTACCAGTTTTAATTTTATGAGTATATTTGGGGTACATAGTGTTTATGTTCCTCCTGTGTGGTTGGTGCATGTGCATAACACATCTTAATTCTGTTTTACACATTTTTTCCCAGCCACTTCTCGACCCCGTTCTCCTTTTTGACCCCTGCTCATCTGAGAGAGATCTGTCTCCCTACTCCGTATTATCTATCACTGGCTTTGCTCTTTATTTATAATTTTGGTTTTTCATATAAAAGAACTCATATGATGCTGAAGCCTTTGTGTCCGATGTATTTTACTTAATGGTCTCAAGGTGCAGCAAATGACTTAAATTTATCTTGCTTTATGACAGAATCATACTTGATTGTGACTAATTTCACACTTTATCCATTCATCTCCTATGGAAAATTAGGCTCCTTCTAAGATTTAGCTATTATGAATCGTGCTAATATGAACATGGCTTTGTCTGGAACCTGATAACTTCAGCTCTTTCAGAAAGATACCCAGGAGAGGGGTATCTGGGTCAAATGGAAAATTTTATTATTAGTTTCTGAGGAATCATCATACAGATTTCCATAGTGATCATATTAGTTTCCAACCCACCAACGATTTAGATGGGCTCCTTTTTCCCTGCAGACTTGGCAGCATTTGTTATTACTTGATTCCTTGCTGATAGCCATTGTTTCTGCAGTAAGATGGTATCTCCGAGTTGTTGTAATTTATATTTTTCTAATGGCAAGCAATGCTATTTTCAAGTTACACTGTTTTCAAGTTAACTGATACATAAACCATAACAATGTAAATATCAAAGGGGTGATAGGATGTTTGCATGCATGTATGCATTCCATATACTGAAATCAGGTTAAGTATATTTATCTCCTCAACTCCTTATCATTTCTTTATGGGGAAGACTTTGAAAATAATTTCTTGTAGCATTTTGAAGCGCTCAGTTCATTACTGTTATCTGTTCACCGTATTGTTCTTAACACACTAACAATTTCACACTTATCTAATTTAAACTCCCTCATCCACTTTCCTCTCCCTTTCCTTTACACTGTAGTTGTGCTTTCATTTTTCATTTACTAATTCTTAGTGATGCTGACTATTTCTAAAGTACCTTTTGGTCCTTCATATGCCTTTTCGGAGAAATATCAATCTAGGGATATTTTAATTTTAATTGAATTATGTGTTTATATTATATTGAGATTTTTAAAGTTTCCATTTATTCTGGATATCAACCCTTTCCCTCCCATATAGTTTACAAATGTTTTCTCCTATTCTGTATGCTATTTTTTTTCATGCTTTTGATTGTTTGCTTTGGTGTACAGGAATGTTTCAGTTTGATAAAATCCTGGTATCTATTTTAGATGTTGTTTCCTGTCTATTTGAGTTGTTCTCCAAAAATCCTTACCTGATTCAATTTGCAGAAGCATTCCTGCATTTTCTTCTAGTCGTTTCATCTCTTTTATTTTTTTTTATCTATTTGGTGTTTTTGAGACTCGGTCTCACTATGCAGTTCAGCCTGGATTTGACCTCACTTTGAAGCCCAGGCTGGTCTCGAACATTCAAAGATCCTCCTGCCTCAGAGCTTCAGGCCTTTTATTTAAAATTTTAAATCACTTTGAGTTGACTTTTGTAACTGGTAAGAGATAGGAGTCATTTTCAATATCAGAATGCTATTTTAAGGCAAATTTGACAACTTTATATTTTCTTTTTATGAATGCATATTTTGACATAAAATAATTTCATTCATCTTAGGGAATAGATGCGTGGACATCCTGCATCTTTATCACTTTCTTCCCGTTCCCCTCCCCACTCTTCCACCTAGTCCGGTCCTGATTCCTGTCCCACATGGCCTCCCTCTAGTCTTCCTACCACTGGTTTTCTTCAAATGTCTGTTGTGATTTTTAGTTTAAGTTGCGCTAACGCTTCGGATCAACCTTGGGAGAAATTACATGCCACACGTTTGAATTCTGTACATAATGTATCTTTATATTTATTTAGGCTTTTATTAACTTATCAATAATATTTTGTACATTTAATTATTAATCTTGAACATATTCTACTAAGTTTATTCCTAGAAACAATTCTTATGCTAGTATAGATGTTATTTTACGTGTAACCTTGTAAATTTTTCGCTAGTTTAATGAAATAGAACCAAATTTTGCTTGCTAACCTTGTATTTGGTATCTAACTGAATTCACTTATTAATTGGTGTATTTTTTATAAGTCTGCAAAATCTTGTCAAGTGCAAGCAGTACATAGTTCTTTAGCCTTTGTGCCGTTTTTTTTCCTATTACGCTTCCATATGATGTCCAATGGAGGGGCTGATATAAGACATTCGTGTCTGCTTATTTCAGGAAGAAGGCAATCGATTGCTCCCATTGGACAAAATGCATCCTGTGGATTTTTTTCTTTGTAATATTTTTTAGTAGATGAACCATGAGATCCCTTTTGATTTTTGTTGAATGGCTTAGACACTTTCCTTATCTGATACAAAATATTAGGCAGCCTCAATTTAAAGGAAAAATGGTTTATTTTGTAGTTTTCAGTGTATAATAGGCGGACTTCGAGGTAGAATGCCATGAAGCAAGAGCTTGGGCTGACAAAACCGGCCCACCCCGTGGCACCAGGAACCAAAAGGAGTGAGGGGTGGAGGCAGGAAGGGAGGGGCACCCTCTCAGGCCACGCCCACAGGGCTGTGCCCCTCCCCCTGATGTCAGTTCCGTTATGATGCTCCTCTGGAATACACATATTGAAACACAAATAAATGAACCCACTTAGATCTAGAATTTTTTATAGATCAGATTTTCATAGTAAATGCAATTATTTAAAATATTTTTGCCTCAGCTATGGTGAATTTTTCAAGTAACTTATCTATTAGAACTTTATTTTCAAATTCACTGATATAAATTATTCATAGTCCAGCTTTACCTGTGAGTCAGTATGTTCGCTTCTAATTTTCCATTTTCTGTGAAAATATGCTCAGTTTATTAATGATATATGCCATAGACAAATCTATAACTGTTATGAAATTGGTTCCTCCCTGTGACCTTTACTATTAGATTGTTGAATAAGCATCCTAAAATATCCAGATTTAAAAACAGCAATTTTATAATGGGAGTCTCCATTGTGCTCACTGATGATTATTGAATTTTGATAAAATCTACTTGTTACTTCACATGTTATTATGAAATAACTATGAATATTTGACAAAACTTCTATTTATTTTTTTCTGATTTAATTTTATTTTTTGCAAGAATGTGGACAAAAGGAAATACCTCCACATATTGGTGGGACTAAAAATTAATACAACCATTATGGAAAACAATGTGGATACTCAAAATAATAATTTTTGTTATATTTTTTTGAGACAGGTCTCACTAAGCAGTTTCAGGCTGACCTTGAGCATACTTTGTAGTCCAGCCTGTAGTCTTGTACTTGCAGTGATCCTCCTGCCTCAGCCTCCCAGTTGCTGGGATTACAGGCATGTGCCACCATGACCCGGATTTTTAAAAACATTCCTTTTTATAAAAGAAAAGGAATTGTCATCAGACCCAACAGTCCCACTCTTGGATATCTAGTAAGAGGAAACAAAGCCAGTTTGTCAAAGACTTAGGTTGTTCATGGCAATAGCATTCACAAGAGCCAAGCGCCAAGGTTTAGATCTGGAGTCCCCTCAAAGCACACGTGTTGAAGGGTTGGTGCACTTGGGATACTGTGAAGCTTTCGTGAGAAGAGGCTTGCTGGGAGAACTGAGGCCACTGCCATTCCTTCAAAGGCTACTGTCCTGTTTATGCATTCTGGCCATCAAATAAATAGATTTCCTTGCTAAAAGCATTTGCACAAACGCAGAGCCCCAGGGGCAATAGACTCTGTGCTGACTCCTCCAAAACTAAAACAGAGTAAAACTTCCCTCTGTGTAAACCAAGTGTGTCTGGGTTTTGTGGTGGTGGTGGTGGTGGTGGTTGTAAAAGTAAAGGAAAGCTCACACAATGTTAAATGAAAAATAGGTCTATCGTGATGAATGGATAAGGAGAAAGAGGTACATTGTAGCATTAAAGTTACATATAGGAAAAACAGTAAATCCTATCAATGATGACAACACTGGATGTAACTGAGGAGCATCACATTCCATGAAATGAGCCAACTACAGAGAAATAAGTGTTACATGGCTTCATTTTTATGTGCCGTGTAGATAAGCTGGTCTCACAGAAGATGAGAATTGCCAGAGCCTAGGAGAATAAGGGAAGGGAGGATGGGAAGGTAGATCGGCGGTGCTAAATCACACTTAGGAAGGAGACGCTGTAGTACGTGAGATGGTGATAGATAGCACAAGTTTTCTGATAGTTCAAAACACTAGAATAAAGGATTTTGGAAGTTCTCACCATAAGTCTACAAGCAATGTTTTAAGAGAAAGATATGTTTAAATTTATTTAAACAGGACAAGATGCATATCTGCATTTAAACATCACATAGTATGCTACTAATATGTACAGCGTTTAGCTTTTGTGTTTCAGTTGAAAAATAAATTCATCGGGGAAGTAGCTCAGCAGTACAGCTCTTCCATGACATGCACAAGGCCCTGTGTTCAGTCCCTTGTACTATGTGTATTCTAACTTGCTACATAAATCCAAAGAAAAATTCATACTAAGATACATAAATAAAACCACTGCTGGTTGTCCATATAAGGAAAGGTAAATAAGAGCCACTTGGAGGCATCTGTAGAATTGCCATAAGCATGACATCTTTGACATGTCCCTGGAGAAAAAGTTATAGCACGCAGTGTGATTTGGCAATATCTGAAGCAATGTTACTTAGCAATTTTATTAAAATCACTCTATTACTTTTTATAATATTCTTGTTCTACAAAATTGAACTGGAGACATAAAATTTAAGAACAAAATAGCCTTACATGTAATAATTTATTTTTTATAATAAATATTTGAATTATATAAAACACTACATTTTGAGGTTATAAATATAAAAAATCCATGTTTTGTTGTAAATAAAAATTAGCATAGTTATTTTGGGAATGTGTTGAACAATTTTTGGTACAATGTTACATACCTACTCTGCCACCCAACCATTTCATTCTTAGGTATGTACACAGTGAAATAAATACTTACAGCCCACGTGTAGATACTGAAACAAACAAACATAGTATAGACAGAAATATCTGTAGATGTTTTATCAAAGATAATCCCAAGCAAGAAAGCAACTAAATTTTCATCAAAACTGTTAGTTTATTCATGCAATGGAATATTAAACACCTACAAAGGAGAGGTGTATTACTGATACAATAATACATGTTAAGATAAAACTATTCTGCTAAGTTTAGAGCCTGATATAAAAGAATGCATGTTCCCATTCATATAAAGTTTATGACCAAAAAATTAATCAACATGATAGTAACATAAAGAGTAGTTGTCAAGGGAATAATTTGAAAGAAGCATAAAAAGAAGACATAATTTCTGATAGTGAATATATGCAATCTAACTTGGCTCTGGTAATAAGGGTATTCTGGTAAATATTTAGAAACTGCTCTCTGGGCAGAGTGTGGGAATGGAAGTCCTTTTTCGTACCACTTCTACACATGCATATTGTAAATACACACAGTGGTCAGCTCACTTTCCCAACTTGACATGATTGAGGTGAAGCCCGGAGGAGATGTGCTGAGCCACCTCTAATGAGCTGGCCCATCTCACCTCCACAGGGCCTTGGCTGCAAGGATATTTACATTTACCAAAGCTCATCAAGCCTGACATTTATGTTCTTGAGTGTACTGATGTTATATCTCAAAAGTCTCTTTAAAAATTTATAAGAAGCAAAATATGAACAGATATTGACACTTTTAGTAATCGCCCATTTCACAGAGAGTCACTGAGATTGGCATTTATGTTTATTAACATATTTATTAAGCATCACATTATGTGTGGTGCATTTTTTTTTTTTTTTGTAGCAGGAATTGAACTCAAGTCCTTGCACTTGCCAGGCAGGCTCTGTGCCTCAGTTACAGTCCCAGCTTGTGTGTTGCATTTTATACATAAATAAACTATGTTCTTCATCTACTATGAACCTAAAGCAGAGTTAAAGAAATAATAGAAACACATTCAATGGTTATGGCACACGTACATACATAAAAACTAAGTGTTAATTAAATAATACATCTCATAAAAACAAATAGTGCTTACAGTACTTTCTCTTCAATTGCTTCTTTTAACTGAAATCTTTTTCCAAGTTTACCTGTTTGAATGGTCCAGCAGTTCACTGGCCCCTTAATGCTGGTCAGTCTTCCAAACCTCCATGTGTTCATTTCTCATCATTATACACTTCCAAGAACAATGTCATGCCAGGTCACGAGCCATCACATGAATTTCCACACCTTGCTCACAGTAGTTTTGTGCTGTTTCTCAAACACTTCAAATCCCGGCATCCTAGGAAGTCATTTCAGTGCCCATGAGGATGGAAAGTGACATTGTTTGGTCCTATTGCCCAAAGGTTCACCTTTAGAAGCCCAGGTCTCAGCACGGTCATGCTGAGAAGTGATGGGAACTTTGAAAGGGCAGGACCTCCCAGGATGTCCCTAAGTGACAGGGCTGAGGCAAGGATCGAGGTGGTGCTCATGGGACCTTGAGTTATTTCTCAAGCAACCCTGAGCTACTTCTCGTGAGGTGCTCCTTAGGCAAAGGACAATGCTGGCCCGCTCTTATTCTGACTTCCAGGCTGTGTCTCATCTCTCCCTGTCATGGTGCCATCTGCCAGGATGTGACACAGCCAGGTGTCCTTCCTGGAGCCAGAAGCATGCAGTTCATCACCTCAGACTTCAAAACTACATCAAATAAACTTCTTTTCTTTATGAAGCTCTCAGTGTCAGGCAGTTTACTGTGGTCTGTGACAATGCCCTGCTATAACCACCCGCCTGACAATTCACCGCCCTGTGACACCTCTCACCTCTGTCCTGTCTCAGGCATCTCCGTCTTTGAACTTTATTCTGCAGCATGGTTTGCTGGGACTTCTGTACCTTTGAACTGTAATGGCTGAATTTATCTAAAGCCTCTATTTTACTTAATTTTATTATACTTTATTCTTCTTATTTATCAAAAATCACCTGAGGTCCTAAAAATATCTTTCTTTGTTCTTCTTCCATACTTTTTCTGAGTTTTATTGTTTTGTTTTAGACTCCACTCTCCTCCTCCTTCCTGTAGAATTCCCAAGATTGATTAAATTCCCAATTATCTACTACTGGACGTGTACCTATGATTTGATAAATGTTAGTTTGGAAAGCTGAGGATTAGCTCATTGGTATGAGTGCCTCTCTGGTAAGCACTAGGTTGTGTGTTCGATCCCTGGTACCAAAAAATATTAGTTAGATAAATAAAAGAGGATCTTTAATGATTATGTGAGTGCTGTTAACATGATAGTTTCAGATAGAAGCCACACCCAGTTTAATTAACTGAGTGAAGGATACTTTCTATTCAATGCATTGTCACATAGTTGATAGACTAACTTGCCATGAAATTACATGTTGATACATTATCTGTCTGAATAATAACAATTATTTTCTACTTTATATATCACTCATTAAAGCTGATAGCTTTCATGTGTGCTCAATATATGCAAGTGAGAAAATTTCTTTACATTTTTCAAATTAAAAATACTTGCATTATTTTTTACCAAACAGGATGTGAAGAGGTCCCCCAAAGAACAGTTCTTCCCTGCCTTGCTGAATACCTTCATGACTACCACTGTGAAGCAGAAATCTCTGGAGAGGTTAGTGTGAGGCATAGGGAGATACATTAGGGAGAGTTAGAAAGGAGGAGGGGATAGAGAAAGGACCGCAGCTTTGCTCACAGCCCTAAGTTAGTGACTTTAGTTGTAACGTGCAGATCTGTCAGTCCTTCCCCTCCTGTGACACAGAGCTTGACGCTGCATTTCGGAGTTTATTCTCAGTAATTTGAATATAAGTAACTGAATCATACTCTCTAAGAGCATCAGTATCCCTTATTTTTAAACTAAGTTGCTATATTGTTAAACAATATACATGATATACATTATCTCCTATCCCTGGCTAGGCACTTGGCAAGGAAAATTAATGTTTATAACCTCAGAAATATATAAAAATAAGATCTTTTACATTCGGAATACTTTCAACTTTCTTAGACCATCAAGTTATAAAAATTCCACTTTATTAAAAATTTGAAAAACATTTGTTAGTAAAAATACATAGGGGTGTAAAAACAAGAAATAAAATCACTGTACTTATACAGCTGATGGGACCTCACTTGGTGTGGAGAAACAGGGATTCCCCACTGAAGAGTGAAGCAACCGGCCAGCCCTGAGGTGTGTGAGGCATAGCTCACACAGCTCCACACTGGGCTTGATGGGGCTGCCCAAGAGGACTCGTCACAAACATTCACGTGCATTTCATCTACTTTTTTTTGCAATTTGTAACTGATGTAAGTAATTGTATTTATTGCAATAACCAATAGAACGGAGGCTTTTAGTGTGTGGTGCTGCACATACTGAAAAATACATTGTCATTGCCAATTATTTGAGTTTATTTTTCTTCTCTCTTTCTTCTCTCTTCATTCCATCTTTCCTCTTTGTTTCCATCCCTTCCTCCTATCATTTACTGAGTAACAAAAAGGCATAAATATACAAAAAAAAATCAGAAATCTGAAGAATTCATGTTCCTGGGTTTTCTAAGTATAAAACTGAATTTCTACTTTTGTATTTTCAACAAGAATACCAAGTCATATTCAGGATTAGTCAAGAAATTTCTCTTTTTTCAAACTCAGGTGTAGAAAAGAATCAAATTTATTTTCCATATCTAGTCAGATTCGATCTCCTAAACTTTGAAGGGTATATTTTGTATCTGATGTGTTTTAGATTTAAAAATAAAATGAAACTCTTTATGTACATGGGGAAGAATGGAATGAGATCAAAGAATTGTATTAATTTGATGTGTGTTGTCAAGGATCTCATTGTTTTGACACGAAAAATTGATTCTGAAGCTATTTAGGCCCCAGCAGTGAGTTAGCATAAGTAAATGTGATTTGCACACTGTAAAATCAGCACATATTGATATGAATACACAGCAAAACATTACAATGATACATTAACTCAGTGGACAAGAAGTTCCTTTATGAACACTTTTGAATAAATGTATGTCTATAAAAATATTTACTTTGCTTGTATCAAGTAGTTTACTGTTTGAGTAAAGAAATAACTTTCTGACAACAAATAAACTTTCAAACATAGTGATAGTCAATTCAAACCAAAGTCATTGCAAAATTTATTACATATATTCAAGGTGCACATATTCTTAGATTACCAATTTATGAAAATAAAAATTCATTCTACTTTTTAAAATCTCTCCATGTAATTGACAGGTTAAATGGCAAGAAAGTTTTTGCTGTGTATTGTTCTACTTTGCTTTAAATTTTAGTTTATATGACTTGTGTTAGCCTGTGTTATTCAGTAGGAAACGTCCACAGGACAGATTTTGTAAAAAGATTTCCAGAATTTCCTGCATCTGGAAGGTGGAAATGGTACCAAATGCAGCTTTTACAACTATTTGAATGAAAAACAGAGGTGAACAGAATTGAAGCCGAAAACAATGGAGAAAAAAATGTTGGTTATTTTTAACGTTAAAAAAATCTGTTTTAAACCTAATCCCCAGTTCCTGTACAGGGGAAACTATTTATTATTTCTTATCCTGTACTCCCTTCTGTCCCTGCAGTCTTTGAGATGAAAGGAACTTCAAGGAAGTTAAGTTTAATTTTTCCACTATGTGTGCATTCTCATGTGCTCTCTCATTGTCTACCAGTTTTGATTTCCAGGTATTGTTCACTTTTATATTAGTCTATACGAAATTGTTTATACAAGAAAAATCCTGATTTTGTGCTAGATGTTTGAGCTCTGATTACTTTTTAAAAAATCTTTTTAAAATGGGATCTCACTATGAAATTTGTGCTGGCCTTGAACTCACTTTGTAACCTGGGCTGTCCTCACACTCACAGCAATCCTCCTGCCTCAGCCTACGAGTGCTGGAATTACACATAGGCACCACCACCCTTGGCTCTGATTGCTTTCAAATCCCATCATCCCCTTCTTCTTTTACATCCTCTGACCATGCTGAGAAGAAAGCTCATACACATCTCTCGTTTGATGCTAGCAAGAAATACAAACTTTCCACCCCCGGCTCTGAGACATTTCCCAGGCTCAATCCCCAGTCACTACAAAGGCTCAACTCTTTCATCTGTCTCTTCCGGTCTTCCCAAACCTGCTTGTGCTTTTCCTACTTTCTTTCCATGTTATCTGGCTACCCATGGTGGTAGTGTAAGAATGCTTCAGGACAAGCTCTTAATCACACCTGGCTCTTTCCAGGCATGGAGTGATGGTGTTACATTGATCATCTCAGCCAGTCACACAGTCTTCTTGTTAAATGCTCCAACATTTCTGTTTTCCTCCAATTCTTATTCCATATAGTTTGGCTGAGGCTCATTGTACCTCTGCATTGGGGAAGACATATAACTCAAGTAAAGCTCCTTGGGGCTACTAAAACCTAAATAAAGTACTGTTTTTGAAACATAAGAAGATAAATAATTTCTGTTCAGCTTGTAAATGTAAGTAACTGTAAGCTTGGAGACTCTTTGCAATCGTATATCCCCTTGTAAATGAGTGTATCCTTGTCTGGTCTCATGATGAGAAAGACGATCTACTCCTGGATGTAGGTTTATAAATCATTATCAGATGTGCTTCAGTGTAAGCCAAAGGCGTACGTGAGTCTGCTGAAGGACTATCTATAGAGGAAGAAAAACTGCCAAATAGAACTTGGGGAAAAGTCCAATATTCCATGGTTGGGTGAAAGAAGACAATCTACAGGAAATAAGTGGAATGATCAAAATAAACAGAAGGAAAATTCGGAGCCCTGATTGGAAAAGGGCAGAGAATGTTTCAAGAAACAGGACACAGCAGAGATAAAGCTTGCTTAGTGGCCAAGTACGTTGGAGCTAAACACTGGGTCGTTTTTGGTGATCTTGGAAAGTTCTATCGAAGAGAAATAAGGAGTGACTGAGCAGTGAAAAAAGAGAGAGCGGCCGCATCCACTCTTTCACAGAGCTTGCAAGTGAAGAAACAAAATGGCAAGAGAATAAATAGCTTCAAACCAGCAAAGGCTCAAATGAAGCTTGTTCTATTTTACATTTCTTCTTTTATTTCCAGTAATCTTACAATTTCAAGTCTTACATTGGTATTTAGCCCATTCTGATTGTTTTTTTGTTTTTTTTTTTTTTTTTTTTTTTGTCACTGGTAAAGTATAGGAACTGGTTTCATTTTTCCTCATGTGGATTTCTAGCATCATTTATTGTAAAAACAAAAACAAAAAACCATTTTTTTCCCTCCAAAGTGTGCTCTTAATATCTTTGTGAAAAATTAGTTGGCTGGAAGAACATGCTAAAGACTTTGGAAGAGGAGACTTTTGGGAAAGGCCATCAACAGCACAACAACAAAAAAAAAAAAAGCAGAAAGAGACAAATGGGATTACATTCAACCAAAAAGCTTCTGCACAGAAAAGGAAACGAGAGTGAAGAAACAGTTTACCGAATGAGACAAAATGTTTGCAAACCGTGTAACTAGAATAACATTGACATTCTGATGCAACTTGATAGCTAAAAGCAAACTGCTTCTGAAGTAAGTTGCGAATCTAAGTAGACATTTAGGGAATGATGAGATATAAAAATGGCAACAGAGACATGCTAAAGATGCTCAACATCATTAATCATTGGGGGATGTTGATCAAGACCACAATGAGGTGTCACCTCTCCCTTGTAATAATGGCTACTACAAAAAAGACTAAAGTCAATGATGTGGAGAAAAGAAAACCCTGGCATACTGTCAGTAGGAATGTGAATCGCTGCATAAATTATAAAAACAATATGCAGTTTCTCCGAGAAATTAAAATAGATATGCCATTTAATCTATCCATCTCATTAGTAGGTTTTCTCCAAGAGAAATGAAATCAATAAATGAAGACAGACACCTGCATTCCCATAATCATGGAAGTGCTATTTACAATAGGCAAGAAATAAGAATAACCTAGGTGTCTGTCGACTCAATTCTAGTAAGGTTTATTTATCCTTCAGTAAAGAAAGAAAATATGCAATATCTGCATAGGTGGTTACTATTTACACATGAAAAAAAGGAAAAAAGGAAAGCCTTTCTTTTGTAAAAACATAAATGAGATTATAGATTACATTAAGTGAAATGGTCCAAGCACAAAAGACAAGGGCTTTCTGGCCCCACACATTCATTTGGTTACCAGAGGCTATGAAGAGTGGGAAGAATGGAAAAATATTGATCTGTTGATCACTGTGTTGAATTACATTTAGACAGGAGTAAGAAGTCCTGGCGTTGGCTGGAGATTCAACTCAGCGATGTAAGCACCTGCCTGGCAAGCGTGAGGTTGTGAGTTGGATTCCAGGTACCAAAAAAACAACAAAAAAAAATATCTTGGCATGCAGAGTGACTATTTCTAACAGGAATGTACTGCCCATCTTAAAAAGCCAGGAGAAATTGGTTGGGAAATTTTTGCTACTGAGGAATAAGTGTTTGAGGAAGTAAATATGTTTAACCTGCGTGAAATATTACCTTATGTGCATACGTATTGAGACACCATACAGTACCCAAGTAATTACATGCACAATTTTTATATCTTTATGTACATTATAGCAAATTTAAAAATTATTCACTTAAGATAAAAGAAATTAATACATTGATTAAAAAGGTGGTAGAGGGAGAAGGCAAAGAAGCTGAGGAGAGAGAAAGGAACAAAAAGTTGCAGACAAGGTTACTTCCAGTGATGTTCAAGACCTTGGTCAAATCCCGGCTTTTACTGCATGTCTGCTGCTGTAAGCTGAATGAAGTCTTCTCTGCAGCCCAGCGTAAAGCTTGGTTCCCAGTTTGCCTGGCCTCGGGAAGTAGTGAGCTGGGGCCTAGTGGGAGGTCTTCCAGCACGGGACCTGTGCTCCTGAAGGGAGAACGGGGTCCTGCCTGTTTCTCTTTCACAGCTCCTCTATGAGAGAATGGTTTTTCTCCTGCACACACTCCCTGCTGTGATGTGCTGCTAAGACGACAGAGCTCAAAGACCATGGACTGAACCTTCCAATACCGTGAGCCAAAATACACCTTTCTACTGTGTTGTTTTTGTTATTAAACACACAGTAACAGAAAGTTAGTATAGTCATTTTTCTTGCAAGCATGTCCCTTTCAGATATATCAGAAGATTTCTAATACTTGTTTTCCCTAAAATTAGACCTAAACAGGAAATTATCAGCCTTGGGGCATAGAGATCAAAAATGCCAGCCCCAATCACCTTGCCTTTCCTCCTAGAGTGGACCCTGAGCAAGGAGATAGTGAGGTGTAACCTTATCACCTTGGTAACGACCAGTGCTTATTTTCCAGGTAGATCTTATTTTCAAAGAAATGGGGGATTTGCAATTGCAGGACTTTTAACAGTACATTTAATTTAGAACACTAGCTAAGAAATATAAACAAGTAAACCTACTGCATCCTTTGAATTTTGCAACATTAATTATGAGTTAATTCTATGGCTTTGTTAGTGCAGGACTCATAATACTTTCCACCATATTCTGTTAGCCAAACCTGTGCCAAAATTATGCAGGAATCTTTGATACAG
This sequence comes from Cavia porcellus, assembly GCF_034190915.1. Taxonomy (NCBI): domain Eukaryota; kingdom Metazoa; phylum Chordata; class Mammalia; order Rodentia; family Caviidae; genus Cavia; species Cavia porcellus. Next base: position 78,656,115 of record NW_026947490.1, read on the forward strand.
CAAAAGATCGTAATGTGTGATGATTCTTGTAAGAAGGATGAGGGATATTTGATAACTGGATCCAGTTTGAACTATCCCTGTTTTTTCTCTTTAGTGTTCCATGTCCTAAACATATACTGTTCCCTCATGAAGTCAATTCACCACACTAAAATTATACTCCTTTTACGCAGTCTCAGATGCACAACCAGAACAAAGAATGGACTTATACTAAAGACATGGGAGAATCATTTCCATTGTTTAAAAAGAGTTTGGCTTGAAATTGTTTTTAGTTTTCCAAATAACATGGAAAGACATAAGTAAAGTATCTCATGCATAGTGAAGGAAACATACTTGTAGTTTTATCTACTTGTTCCGTCCCTGTATAATCATCGGTGTCTTCTCCAGTCTTACCTTAAACTCCAGAAACCAGGATCAAGAGCAATTGGCAATTACAAATGATGTTACTTAGACCTAGATTATCTGAGCTAAACATTCTGACTGCTTGTTGTGATGCCAGGCAAGGTATTCTTGATTTCTGTATCTGAATTTTAACTGAACAACACCTTATGTGAAAGTTACGATAATTATATAAATTCTAAAGAATATAAAGTACTTAGAACACTATCAAGCATGGATAAGTCTTTATTATCATCATTATAAACATGCAACCTAACATTCTGCACAGAGCAGGCACTGGAAGCATTTATATAAGAAGTAGATTAAAAACTTTATGAATGAATGTAAGTAGGTACACATGTGTATGCTGATCGGCCTCTTACAAAGGCAGAGCGATAGATATAGACAGTTATTTATATATGAGTATGTTGTATATATTCATGTGTACAGATATAAATGTTCTGTCTTATTACAGTAACATTAAGGAACACTCATTTAAAATGAAAATTTGGGGAGTGGGTTAAATTTTTAAAGCTACACAGTTATTAATTTTGCAAGATATCAAATTTCAAAGGGAAATATCAGTGAAAAGGCATTGAACCATTGCTGTTTAATGGAAGACAGAGGGAAGGGGCATGGCATCTACTCCTCTGCCCTGTCATTTTGGCTTTACATCAACTGCATAAGGGTGGCACTGGAACCTGTCTGGTTTCACAAGAGTCTTCAAAATGAAAGAAAACAAAGTGATTCAACCATAGTAAATGCATTGTACATTCAACAGAATGAAAAGGAGACCAAAGAACAAGAAAAATCACATTATATTCTAGAAAGATAACAAATTTTCCTTTACTGTCCTAATGTCAACATGCAAGATGGCAGGGGGCTGTAGGACACAGCTCTGGGGACTGACTCTGAATCCAGTCACATTTCTATTGTTAAGGAAAGGCAGCAGTGGTCAGCTATGACCTCCCCAAACAGAGTCACAATTGTCACAGCTAGAAGGATGCTCAGGTGTTGGGATTCTAAGCCAGTGGTCTCTCCTTGTGCTGCAGGTACTCAGTTTAGCCAAGTTTATGTTTGTGGAGCCTTAAAAGGAAAGAGAAGTACCTACCAAACATGGTAAGTTACATTTCTGAGCATCTATAAATGACTCATAGAATTTCAAAAGAACAATTTTCTCTTTTTGTATTTTAGATAGAGTTACTGTAACACTAAAACTCAATGTATTTGCAAACCAGCAACAGAGAATGTAATACTGATTAGAGATGCATCTACTAGGTGTCCAATATCCACAGCTTACATTTGATGACAACTTGGAAACGTAATGCATTCATTTTTCACTTTTAAACAAATCCATTGAAGTCTAATATATATTAACACTGTCCTGTTTTAAAGCATATAATTCAATAAACTCAACCATGCTCAATCTATAAATAGACACAACCATGTAACCATCATATAGAACACGACACAGATGACTTCCTTTACCGTAGAGTTCCCTACATCCCTTTTCAGGTAATTTTTCCTCTCATGGCTAAGTTAAATCACTGTTTTCATTACTAGCGTAATATATCACTTTTGCTTGTTCTTGATTTTTATGGATTTTGAATCATGCAGAATGAGCTCTTTTTCTGATTTTCTGTCATGCAACATAATGTTTTTGAGACTTTTTTTCCGAATAGTTTTCCAATAATTACTTTGGATCACTGAGCAGGATTCTACTGTGTGAACTTTGCCCATTTATTTACTTTCCAGTTGATAGGCAATTAGTCCTTTGTGCTTGCTTGTTTTCATGGATTAAGATTTTATGAACATCTTATATTGAGTTTTTGATGGATATAATTTTTCCTTTTCTTTCAAGAGTAGAAATTATGGGTCAAGGGGTAGGCCTACTGAACTTTTTAACTGTGTAAGAAGTGGCCATTTTTTTTTTTTTCAAAATAGCAATATCCTGTTGAATTCCAACAATACATGCAAATGCCAGTTATTTCGCATCTCTCTTGTACTGAAATTGTCAATCTTTTAAATCTTAACTATTACAGTGTATGCGTTGAAATAGTGTCTTATTATGGCTTCAGTTAGCAGTTATATCTTTGCTCGTTAATGATATTCCACAATGTTACAAATGTTCACATGCAAATATTTTCTAACTTCTTGGATTGGTCATTAAATTTCCAATTAACTGTCACATACAATGTGAGACAGAAAAAAGGGATTGTTATTGTTTGTTTGCTTGGTTGTTGTTTTCACATTTAAAAGTACAGATACCCAGTTATTTTAGCACCATTTATTGAAAAGCCCGTCCTTCCCCCCTGAATTATATCAGCATATGTCAAAAACTAATTAGTAGTGTATGTATGGATCTATTTATAAGCATATTCTATTAAATTGATGCATTTCTATACAAATCTTTCATTGTTTTGATATCTGTGTCTTTGTAATAAGTTTTGAAATAAAGCAAACTGTTACGCTTTTTCGAGACTGTTTTGATGATTTTAGCTACCTTGTATTTTTACAATTCTTTTGATCAGCTTGCCAGTTTCTACAGATAATCCTACTGATATTTTGAAATAGAATTTCATTGAAAGTACTGATACATTTGTGTGACACCCTTTAGGGTCCCCCGTATGGTCCTAATGCCACACTGCTTTTCTTTTCCTGAAGTGCATGTACATTGTTTCTCAATGACTGTGTATATATTCCTGGTATGTAAGTTGGCCTCAACATTAAAAAAGCAGTTAATACAATTCATTACATCACTAAAATGTAGCAATAGCATGATTGCATCAATAGAGGTAGTAAAAGCATTTTACAGAACTCATTACTCATCTATCATCAAACTTCTTGTTAAAGGGGAAGAAACTTTGTTAACCTAATGAGAATACCTACAAAAAACCCCAACAACTGCTGTCATTCTTGGCAGTGAGAATATGGAACGTTTTCCCTCAGAATCAGGAAAAAAAAGTGAGCTATCCCATTATAATCGCAAGCATCGTCAGAGAGCTGGTATTCATATTTTATTGAAATGTGTACTTTCTCATCTTCAGGTACACAGTCTGAGAAAAGTGATTCTGTTATTAATGAAAGGTTGGAGTCTCATGATTTTTGAAAACATTCTGTATTAAAATAGCCACAGATGCCCAGAAAACTGCAATAATTAATAGCAGGAGAGTTCCGTAAACACTTTTAAAGCTTTCCCAACTGTGTCATTTCACATAACTCTGAAACAATCAGAGTAAGAACATTGCCATTGATAGATGCGATGCTGTGAGGTTCCATGTAGAAATCGGTAAGGGGACCACAAGAAGCACGTGTGTCACTCTCTGGTGTGCAGTGAGCTGTGCCATCTGCACAAACACCTACCCAGCAATATGTTTATCTTCCTACCCTTCCTCTGTTCTGCAACTATTCTAATCCCTAGTAACTACCAATTTGTTTTCCATGTCTAACTTTTATGCGATAGAAAGTACAAATTCAATAAAACCATTTAACATATGGCCTTTTGAGATTTTTGTTTACATAGCCTTATGCGTTTGAGACCTATACCAGTTGCATGTATTAGTGGTTTGTTACTTTTTAATGTTGAGTAACATTTCATGGTGTGGTGTGACACTTTGTTTAACTTATTTAATTATAAGTCTAATCAGAGACATTTTAATTGTTTCCAATATTTTTATTTTCTAAATAAGTTTCTATTGATATTTACATAGATACTCTTTGCTTATTATAAATGTTTATTTATCTGGGAGACATGCCTAGGCATATGACTATGAAGTCATTTTTTAGGAGCAGGTTTTGTTTTTCAAAGAACGTGTTAGCTATTTTCTAAATGGTTTTCTATTATCTGTTCCCACCAGCAGTGTACACGATCTGATTTAATTGCTTCTTTGTCAAAATTTTATACAGCTAGTATTTTCTTACATGATTGTTTAATATATGCTTTATCATATTTCTTTATGGTTTTAATTTGCATTTTCCATATTAACCAGAGATGTTGAAAACTTTTTCCTGATTGTATTATATAATATATATAATATATATATATATATATATATATATATATATATATATATATTTCTTTACATGTTTTGTGTCTTTTGCAACTACACCACTTGCTTTTATATCTGGGTAAATCCTAGGTCTGAAGCATCTGTTGTAAGTGTTATTTACAAATCTTTCTCAGGATTAGCATTTCCTTAACAGGGTCTTTTGGAGAAGCAGTTTTCAATTTTAATGAAACCTTTGGAGAGGGCTTGATTTCTTTTCATAGGTCATCCTTTCAATAATGTTTAAAAACACTCAACCAAGTTCTAATTCTTGAAGATTTAGTTGCTCTTTTTTTCAAAAGTTTTATTTATGATTTTACATTTGATTCTACCATCCTTTTTATTTAAATTTGTTAAATTGTGTAAGGTACAAAATTTAGATGATGGTTTCATTTGTTTTAACCTTTAAGCCCAAGGCAAGTAAAATTGTTCCCCTACTGAATTGTTTTTGCAGTTTTGTAAAAAAAATCAGTTTTTGATACTCATATATGTTTATTTTTTGATTCTTCAACCAGTTTCTTTGATCGACTTCATTTTTTCTTGTTCACAAGCTACAGCTTTGATTAGTGTGGCTAAATCAAATTACTTAAAGTTGAGTAGTGAGATTCTACCAACCTCATTATTCTTTTCCTTCTAAAAGCAATACATTATACTTTGTTTTTCTGCAATTTTTTAGGATTGTGTTGCCTGTATTTAAAATATTTGCTGACATTTTTAATAGAGATTTCCTTAAACAATATAAATTTTAAAAGAATAGACATTTTCACAATTTCAATCCATAACTATGATATCTCTTCACTTAGATCATTTTTTCATTAATTTTTAATTGATATTTTATACTTTTAATCTTTGCAATTTCTGAAACAGCTTTGTTGCTTTATACTTACATGCTTAATATTTATTTAATTTACTTCAAAGTCTTAATTTATACTTACGTGTTCAAAATATATGTAGTTTGCTTAGCTCTATTTTTTAGAAATAACGAACCATTTCTTGTTTTTACGTTTATGAATATTGTCATATTTTAAATTTTGCTTTCATGCACTTATTAGTTTTTTTGTAGAAATGAAATTGATTTTTATCTTTCGATTAAGTATTCTGTAACCTTTTTGAGGTAAAATATTAATTCCAGGAATATATTTTGTAGTTTTTTTTGGTATTTTCTTCCTTACACAAGCATACTATCTTCATATAGAGACAGCTAATCTCATACATGGGTGAGGGTTTACAGCATTATTTTAACTAAAAGGAGACATCTCTGCCTTTTTCCTAAAAAGGAGTAGGGAAAAGTATGCACTTTCTCTATTAAATATGATAATGGGTGTATGAATTTTTGGTAGTAGAAATTTGCTTCTAATTTCTGATTTGTGAGTTTCTTTTTAATTTTATTAGTAAATGTTTGCAGTGCATGAAATTCACATTAATTTAGGGGAGCAGTTACATGTATAAAGCACAGAGCACTTTTTAAAAAATATTCTTCCTCTTCCCACCCACCTACTTCTCCCTTTCTTTAAGTATACTCTCACCATTTTATTCTTGCTATTATTATTCTTAGCTCATGTTTATAATATATAATGTTTATATGTATGGGGCTTCTTTGCACCTAAACTAGTACAACCATGTTGAAAACCACTATAGAAATGCCTGAAAGAACTAAAAGTAGAAATTCTATATAATCTCTTCTAAGTATCTTTATCAAAATATTAATAACATAATACCTCAGTGATACATGCACAACAGAGTTTATGGTAGCACAATTCATAATAGTTAAAGCCTGAAAGCAGCCTATATGTTCATCACCAGATAAATAGATAAAGAAAATCTGGTATCTATACAGAAGGGAATATTACTTGGTTATAAAGAAGGAAAAATAAATCAAGAAAGTTTCTATTATAAATAGATGCTGTCTTTGTTACTTTACTCTCATTGCTGAGACAAACTACCTTCACTCCAAATTACGGAAGGAATGGTTCATTTAGATAATAGATTGTGGTGGCGTGAGTCCATAATCAAGTGACACCAAGACAAAGTGGCAAAGAAGGGCAATAGTTCATGAGGACTGGGGAGATGGAAGGTACCAAAAGCATGAAGAGCCAAAGGGGAAAAGCAAAACTCTTTCCCTTCCTTATATTGTAGGGAGGCAACCTGCCCAACAGCAGGTGTAGCACTCACATCACTAACCTCAGCTCTAGGCAATGGACCAATCACAAACTCCAGATTCATCCTACTCCCAGTGATCATATGAAGCTCGGAGGGGACAGCCAGACAAAAACACAACAGATGTGGAATAATATACAGCAGTTTTTGCATCAATTTTGTGGTATAAATTTGTGATTTTTCACAAATGCCATATGACAGATTACATAGGTTGGTTTTCCAATACTCACCCAGCCTTGCATTCTTAGAATACAATTCACTTAACATGCCAAATGTTTCTGTTTATATATTGTAGAATTTTATTTAGATGCTTCAGTTAATATTTATAGTTATTCTGATTGAGAATATCAGTCTCTGCTTTCCTATTCTGTACTTATTTTTACATTTCCTTCTGCCTATATTTAAATTTTTTTTATTTTGCCTTGGTATTAGAGTAATACTGATTTCACAAAATAAATATAGAAATAATAGTTTTTCTATTTCTATAGTATAATATGTTAAATAAAGGTAAAATGCTTCTATGGAACAGATCAAGAGAATTTTGAGTATGAAATCCAGAATTCTATTTCTTCAATACTTCAAATACCATGAGGTTCTTGAAGGACTTCTAAATTTTTAGCTTACGTCTGGGGAACCAAGATGGAAAAGGAGGGGCACTCCATATGAGAAGAACCACAGTGAACCTTAGTAATTGTGTCGGACAGATTTCAAATTGTCCAGTGTGGTCAGAAAATTTTGAGATACAGTTGAGAGAGAAGTATTTTAAATATACTAGAAGCCTAGCCCTTTCCTTAACCAAAATCCTAACCCTAACCCTAACCAAAATCCTAACACTAACTCTAACGCTAACCTTAACGCTAACGTAACCCTAACTCTAACCTAACCTAACCCTAACCTAACTCTGACTCTAACCTAACCACAACATAACCAACCTAACCCTAACTTTAACCTAACACTAACACTAACCTATCCCTAACCCTAACACTAACCCTAACCCTACCCATACATGTTTTTGTCACCTCACTGTGTGGTATTCAGTCTACATAGTCTCATAAGGTTGCTCTACATTGTAGACTTATTATCTTACCAAAGAAAGGAGAAATTATTCCATCTACTTTTCCTTTCTGTTACTTTTGAAATCACTCTGCCATCTGGAGTATGGATATAATCAGGGTGCAGACAGAATAATTTAAAACTCTTTTAAAAGTTTTTGGATTATTATAAGGATCATGACTAATGAAAAGTTTATTTGTATTTGTTTTTTAAACCTTTGTGTGGTTAGGGAAAATATTTTTAAGATGATATTTTGTTGAAAACCTTCAATCTTCTAAATTTTTAGACAGTTGGTTCCTGCAATATCAAAGAACATTACTTTTAGGATAATGACTGGGACTTATCCAAAAATACAAAGACTGATTGCAATCTTGAAAATTAACCCAAGGTTCAAGTGCAGGGGCAGGAGGACTAAGCTTCATTACCCAGTATCACTGTTCCTGAAATGAGTCAAATCTACATTTAAAATTTATCAACGAAATAAGCCACAGAGGCTGCAAAATCTACCAGCACATACTAGAATCATAAAATTGTATATGAAAAAATTTTGCCAACAAGAATACTTTTCTCTCTCCTCAATTTTGAACTCAAAATTCTGTCCTGTTGAGCAGACTTTTAAAAAACTGAAAAATACAAATTCATGCTAGTAGAAGAAATTAATTGACAGAAGTGCTCCATGAAATGATTATGAGAGTAAAGCTATTGAATATACTGACAGACTGTTAATGGTTCTTTCCCTTTTTTCTTCAGAAAATACAAAGTTAGCCAAGAAAGTTCAAGAACTGCCTTTTCAATGACAGCCTGAATAATCAAGTGCATAAGAAATCCACACTTGTTATTGCATTGCAACTTCTCAAACAATATATATTTTAACATAGTTTGTACATATTTCACAAAAACTTCTTTGTGTTATTCTTGTTTGAAAATAAATGAAGCAAACCTCCCCTTGTTTATTTTCATAACTTCAGGGGTATTGTGAGCTAAGGTAACTTCTAAAGATAAGTTTCAAAGTAATCAGACGTGAATGGTACACAATCGTCCCACGAAAAGAAACTGTCACAGTGCTCAGAAAGCCATTTCCTCTGAGCTTCACTGCTGATAAAGTGTGGAGGGAGCTGCCCCCAAGTTAAATAAAACCTCATGCTTCAGCTGACATCTGTAAGTAGGAAACTTTGCTGCCCCCGGAGCACTGGAATCTGAACTTCAGTGAGTTGAGGTCAGAGTGAGTCCAAGGCTTTTCAAATTCTCTTGGCTTCATTCTGCATTCAGAAATTCATCACAGTGGAGCTATTGTTGTTGGTGTTACTCAAAAGCTTTCCTAAATATGCATAGCAATATTCGTGGGAAGAATTAGTAATCTCAAAGCCTTAGAAGAAACAGGAAGACAGTTTCTTAGAACTGATAGAAACATGCAAAAGATTCATTTATTTATATGTGAATAAAAATATAATGTGAAATGTACCATCTTAACCGTTTTTAAATGCAGCATGATACTATTAAATATATTCCCATTTTTGTGAAAAAGGCCTTCTGAATGTTTTCATCTCGCAGATCTGAAGCTCTGTACTCGTTAAGAAACTGCTTCCTTTCTTTTCTCTGCTCTTGGTACAATCACTGTACTTTGTTTCTTTGAATTTTACTCTTTTGGATAGCATTTCAAGTGTATAGCACATATCGTTTATCCATTTAGGACTGTAGCAGTTCCTTTGCTATTGTGATTAGTGCTGTTCCAAATTTTTATTATATTCTATTTTTGTAATTGGCTAAGAATTTTCATGTAGAACTTACCAATATCATAAATATGTATTCCTATATTTTGATGAATGCATGTCACTTTATTTATTTATTTATGTTTTGCCGAGCAAAATGAAACAGGCAAACATAGAACAGGACTGGAGAATACGGGAGCAAAGAGAAACGGGGTGTCATGGTTTATGTCCGTGTCCCCCAGGCCTCATGAGTTTGCATTGTTCATTTGTGATGGTTCATTGTCTAGTGCTTGGATTGATGGTGTCAGTGCTCCACCCACAAAGGGGTGGAGCCAGGATGTGATGTAATGGCAGGAAGAAGGCGTGTCTTGCTCTTTTGCTGGTTCCTGCTTGCTGTTTGCAGCTGCCATGAACTGCAGCCCAGCCATGCCTGCCTGTCTTGGAGCCAACTGAGTGTGGACTGAAACCTCCACAAACTGTAAGAAATAAGCCTTTCCTCTCCCAACTTGGGCTCCAGGTATTTTGTCTCAACGACGAGTAAAAAGTAACTAAGACAAGGGGAATTGGTTGGTATTGAACGAGAAGGGTGGTGGTAATTTATCCGCTTTCAAACTCTGAACCTATATGTATATAAGCAATTAATTTTTTGACCATGTATATTGGTCAAAAAAGATCAGAAGGCCTTTGAAATGTTTGCCTTCAGTGAAAAGTAAGTCCAATGCTTCTTTCGGAAGATGAAAGGGAACATTATCCAACCAGGACTACAGTCTTATTAAAAAATGATAAATGATGTCTGAGAATATCTGAAGGTTTACCTATTTTCATAACAGATTGCTGTTTGAATTTCCAAAACCAAGCAAAGAAATTAAAGCAAAAAAAAGAAGTTCACAAGATATGCAAGCATTGGACTTCATATGTGCTGCTGGTAGAAATGGCAATAATATTAGAAAGTAATTTAAAATTGGGTGTTGTGTCACATGCATGCAATCTCAGCACTCAGCAGGCAGAGGCAGGAGGATTGCTGAGAGTTTCAGGCCAGCTGGGCTACCTAGTGAGTTCAAGGCCAGCCTGAGCTATAGCCATTGTCTTAAGAAAATACAAAAACAACAACAGCAAAAACCAAACAAATAAAGCCCCTACCATATACTCAGGCAACCCATTTGGAGGTATACAGGAGAAAAGAACCATGCATTCATATTTAGACATATGTAGATATTTGCAAAGATTTACATATACTAATAAACTGGAAACAATACAAATATCTATCATTAGTGAATGCATATAATATAATCATATATTAACTCAAATAAACAGTGCTCAGAAATTAAAAAAAAACAATAAAATATAAGTACACAATAAATACAGTAGTAACAATACTACAATATGGATGACAGAAAAATATGTATTATATAACTATACTGAATTGAAAAACTATAAATTAGTACATAGTATATGAGTAGATTACTGTCTGTGGCATCCTTTGGATGCTGAAAAGCCCAGTGTAGCACCCTCCTACCACTTGTCAAAAAATACTGAGCTCAGCAGGTCTCAGCATCACTGATCTTGGATGGACAGAGGTGATTTGTGGCCTGCTGACAAAGAGGTTGGTGCAGACAGAGAGCTGTGGGAGGGCACCATGGCCAGAGAGAATTCTCGACAAGCTAACTAGGAGCAGGATAGAAACACCTGAGGTGAGTAGTTGCAGAAATTTTCTTCTTGGGAAGCGGGTGAAGACTGAGAAAGATCCTTAGGAAATCAGAGGAAGATGGGGCACTTGATGGGTCCCATTGCCAAAAACATATTGCTTAGATGGGAAGCACCAAATTCACTATGGTGGTTACGTCTTGCCATGGTCTGTGTCTTCCCAAAATTCCTGCTGAAACCCTAATCTCTGATGTGATGTTGCTTAGAGGTGGGAACTTTGGGGTAAATTTACAAAGAAGGAGCCCTCTTAAAGAGATGAGTGACTCATAAGAAGAGAGAACAAAGAATTCTCTGTCTCTCTGTCTGTCTCTGTCCCTGGCTGTCTCTTTCTCTCCCTCTCCTTCTCTCTCTCTCTCTCTCTCTCTCTCTCTCTCTCTCTCTCTCTCTCTCTCTCCCTGTTTTCTCTTTATACTATAGGGATATAACAAGAATTTAATTTAGTTCTCTGCAACTCAGGCAGAAGGACTGCAACAAAAACTTCACTATGCTGCACAAGATATTGGCCTTTTGAATTCTAAGAAATAAATATTTATTATTTAAGCCAGTGCATCAGTGCATAATATTAGGCACCCCTAGAGAAGGATCACTAAGGAATTGTGCTGAGAAAGAACACACAGATGTTGTATGACTGAATGTGTGTTGTTTGATTTCTTAACAATAATTTTAAACTGCTTTAATCTGAAATGAAACAAGGTTCACACTGATTAGAGACTGATACAAACTCTACGAAGATTTTTTAAAATAACATTAGGAAAATGAGCTTAACAAGATTTATACCCCCTGGCATTGTGAATTAAAATACTCAGGTTTTTTTAATCACCTACTTTTATTTCTATGAGTTGATTACTAAATGCTAAAACAAAGAAAAATGAACAGTGGAAGAACCTAGGTTATCCACAGCTGTGAATTTTGTAGGTTATGAACTTCACAAAAAGTTTGTGACTATTTCAAAGATTTTTGTTTTGTTTTCTAATTCATTGTCTAATCACTTAGGTAATAAAACTAGACTACTCAACTCTACTTTAGCTAAACTCAGCTAGTTTTTTGACCTGAAAATTTTTTAAATGCACTATAATTCATGTTTTTATAGCATTATTCTTTTTTTTTTTCAAAATACAGGCTATGGACTAGCTCACTAAAAGCAACTCAGTTCTAAATGTTTCAGAGCCCATTATAAAATTAACTCATAATGTTAACTCAAACGGAATCAGGATTCTAGTTATTGTGTTGAAGTATATCACTGTGAAAAAATCTTATGATGCCTAGATATGAGATTTTATTTGCTGACGTTCATTCTCCGAACAATAGTAAAGTACTGGATTTAATTTGCCAAGTGAAGACATGATAAGAAAACTTTATTTTCAGTATAATTTAAAATGCACAGACATATTGTTTTCAAGCAAAAGATCCTAGTGCTAAGGATTAGTCATAAACCAGCTCAGCTGCAAACTGCTCTGAGAATTTAAACACTTTCAGGATGTGCACTGAGTTCTGATTGCAACAAGCATCTTCTTTTCCCCAAACTATGCTCCTTTGAGGCATCATATTGCATTGATTTCCTTGTTTGTTTGTTTTTTGGTACCAGGAATCAAACTCACAGCCTCATGCTTGCCCGGCAGGTGCTGTGCTGGTGAACTATATAACCCAGCACTACACTGACTTTTAAGTAAATGTTTCTTTATGAGTTCCTAGTTAGAAAGAATTCAAGCAAAATCAGTTACAGGGATTCCTCCCATTATTGTGCTTTTCTTTATTGTTTTAAGAAAATGATGCTTCCCTTACCTATTGACAGCATATGGCAACCCTGCTTTGAGAGCGACTTCCGGAGCTCTCAACATTTGTGTCTCTGTCATGCTCTGGTAATTGCATCAGCATTTCAAGCATTTTCTTTATCATTTTATCATTATGGTGATCTGTGATTGGTGACTTAGAGGTTATTATTATATCTGGGTTGCGACCCCTGACATGCTTCTGTGGTGGTTTGAATGGATAAATGTCCTGAGTGTCATAACTGGTCCACAAACATCTGTTTCCACCTCATCAGGCCTTCGTATTGCCTGACTTGCAAAAAAATGTAAATTAGTCATCCAGTAACTAACTGTTAAAATGAAAGGAAGGCTTGCATGTTTATCAGTTTAAATCAAAAGCCCGCAAGGATTAAGCTTCATAAGAATAACAAGTGGAAAGGTGGAGGGATAAATTCTCGAAGGAAATGGAAAGTGCTATTTCCAGGGATGGACAAACCACAGGAAGACAAACAACCTTTTTGTTGACATGGAGAACATGTTGATGCTTTGGAAATAACAGACCACTTAGCCAAAGCCTCACTCATAGCAAGGTCCTAATCTTCTTCAATTGTGTGCAGGCTGAAAGAGGTTAGCAAACTAATGGAAAAGCTTTAAGACAGTCTAGGTCACGTGGGCCAAGGGAAGAAAAGGCCTCCTGACTTCCAAGCGCAAAGTGAGGCTGATGCTGAAGCACAAAGTTTGCTTTTCTTTTTTTTAACTTTTTATTGGTACCAGGGATTGAACTCACAACCGCCTGCTTGCAAGGCAGGTGCTTATGCTGCTGAGCTAAATCCTCAGCCCTGAAGCACAAACTTATCCCAGCTGTGTATAAGGGAAACAGTGACGGTGTCCACTGTGGATGAGGCCACTTCGTAATGGAAGGAGGTGACATCCAGGATTTCATAGCTAGAGAGGAGAAGTCAATAGGGTGCTGTAAGTTTAAGAAGGTGAATTTCTTATTAGAAGCTAATACAACTGGTAATTTTGCATTGAAACTAGTGTTTCTTTACCATTCAAAGACACTTCAGGCCCTTGTGAAACATATTTAAATGTTGCCAGTCATGTTCTATAACAAGAAAAGCAAAGCCAAGATGATAGAACATGATTGACATGTGATTGACTAAGTATTTTAAGGACACTGTTGAGGGTCACCGTTCATAATAATAGACTACTTTCAAGCAATGACGGTTCCGTGACAAGGCACCCGGCCATCTAAGAACTTCGACTGAGATGCACAGTGAAGGTCATGCTGTCATGTACGGTAACCCTTATCCATCTTGTGGTACACAGAACAAAGCTAACTTCAGCCCACTAGTCTTGTTGCTTAAGAAATGTATCGAATGGTACTGTGGCTGCTGTACACTGGTATTCCTCTGGTAGACACGAACACAGTGAATCGCAAATCTTCTGGGAAGAACGTGCCATCCTCTGAGTGTGGGAGTGTGAAGAGCTGATTCCAGTCTTCATGAATGACTCCAGGAGAAGAAGTCACTGCAGATGCGGCAGAAACACCAAGAACACTGGTGTTTACAGGTAGGCGGATGAGGTGACTGTGTTGTGTGAACTGAGTCATGATAAAACTGAGCAGATGAGAAGTGGATTCCTCTAGAAATCAATTCAAAGGGAAAGTGAGAAAGTGATTCACAGAGACGTACTCTATACACCTTTGAGATTCTTTAAATATTGCTGAAATGACAGCAAAAGATTTAGAATATTACACATTGCAGACTACCAACTGAGCTGATAATGCAAAGTCAGGGTTTGAGAACACTGACTTTAATTTTTAGAGAAACTCTAGTGCAGTAAAATGCTGTAAAATAAGTGCTCCGTGCTACCAAAAAATCTTCCATGAAAAAAAAAGTCAATTGACGTGATAAACTTGACTGCTGTCTCATTTAAAAAGTTGCCCGAGTTGTTCGAGCTTTAGTAGCCATCATGTGAATCAATAAGCAACCACAACATGGATTCAGGATTTTCTACCAGCTAAAAGATTTTGACTCACTGAAGTCTCAGATGACAGCACTTTTATCAAATAATTAGTTTTAATAAAAGTCTGTATTTTTAAGATTTATCATTTTCCAGATAATAGACTACAGTATAAGGTAAACATAGCTTTTAAATGCACAATTAAACCAAATAATGTTATGACATGATTTAATGTTAAGTAATATAGTAATATTCACTTTTTTATGGTGTTCTACATTCAAATATATATATATATATATATATATATTTCTGACATATATCTATATTTAAGTTTCTAATTTAAAAGAACACTCAAAGAAATTTTTAAGTGTTTACATTATATTCACCTTTAAAATTTTAAGTTCAAAAAATACTTCTTTATTAAGAACAGATTATTCCTTAGCTCAAAATAAATAGGAAAGCTTGCATTTTATAATATTTTAATCAGATTCATATTATATTCACTCTAATGAGACAACTCCAAAAATAGTTTTGCAAATGCATTAATAGATTATTACTGATTAAAGCTTATGAATTCCTACCATTAGCACATCCCCCAGAAGAAATTCTGGGATTTACACTCAGACTATTCCTTCTTAAATTTTACAAATGTTACTGCCAGATTGGGTATGTAGTTTTATGATAGAGGATTTGCTTTAGCATGTGTAAGGTCCTGGATTCTTTCTCTAGCATTGCTAGGTTTATATATATCTTCATTAAGTGTAATGTGAAAAATCTATTTGAATGAATTTCTACAACCTTCAGCTTAATGTCCAGCCTTTGTCTTCACAATGTGAATAAATATGATTTGTGAGACTATTTTGCTGGTAAAGGAATCTTTTGTGTAGTAATCACAATTTTAAATGAAATAATGCATAATTTGTGAGCTGAAAGAACTACGTATTGGATTTTATACTGTATATAATAATTCTCCTGGCTGAGTTCCTAAACAATATTTAAGCAAAGAATCCCCTGTGCTGCTCTAGGCAAATTGGCAAGAGGTCTGTATATGTTAAATAGGTGATATTTTAGTTTTCATTGATCAATCAAAACTGGCCATACCATAGAATTAAACTATGTATTCAGAAGTTTATAAAAATCACACTCCGAATGTTTAGCTATTACAGTATTTCATACATTAAAAATATGAATATTATAGGAAATATTCACTTTGATTTTTCACAAAATGGATGATTCTTCCAGGTATATTTGTTAATACTGAATCTGTAGGTCTTGACCTTGAATTTAAGTTCTTGCATATGCCTTCAGGTTCTGTGTCCTGAGAGATTTACAAGGAAACACTTGAATCAAAGCCTGAATCTGTTTATGAAAATTGTATTTATGATTGTGGTACAGATTATGTCAGATTGAATCTATGAAACACAAGCAACGTTCTAAAAATGTCATCTTAGTGAAAACTAAATTAAGAACTTTGATGATACTAATATTAAGATAATCATACTAATAATTTTAAATTAAATTTGCTTAGATAATTGTAAAATGTTAAATAAAACATCATAAAACCTTAAATATTTTCACATGCAGTATGTTATTGTTTGTTCATCCTTAATTGGCTGGCGATCAGACAGCTCTTTTTGCTTTTTTAGAGAAAAAAAGGAAAATTAAAAAAGGTGTAGCAATAATACAGAATTTTAAAAAAACAGTAAGAAATCACTATTTGATAAATTATATATTATTATCTTAGAAGTAGTTGTTCAAGTTATAAAATCAAAGCATAAAAAGTGGACAGACAATGACAGTACAAACTATTCTGTTTGATAAATTAACAAAAACTTAGTAGTATGGTCATCTATCCTGCACACTTAAACATACATAGTTATATCCTTTAGAGCACTTTCTTTCTCTTTCATTATCACATTATCTATTGTACATTTTGGATCTTATTACTCTTTGAATTTATTATTATTTTTTATACTCAAGAGACAATATGATATTAACAAATGTGAGTCTGATTTATTTTACCTATGAGGATAGTCTCAAGTTGCCTCCATTTACCTAAAGCCTCAAGATCATCCTTTTTATGGCCAAGTAATATTCCATTGTATAAAAATACCACATCTTTTTCATCCATTCTGCAGCTGATGGGCATTTTGGTTGTCTCCAAGATTTAGCTATTAGAGATTGCATTGCTATAAACATGAGTGCACATATATTCCTGCGACACAGCCTATTCAGTTTTTCTGGGAAAATACTCAGGAGGGTAACAGCTGGATTGAATGACGTATTTAGAATAACTGTGAATATTCTAATAACTGTACCCACACTGAAGAAAATTTTTGTATACTAAAATATTGCAAAGGAAAGTACATTTTTTATATCTCATGTTATATATGGACCATGTTATATTTCTCTTCTTAATGTATTTTGAAAACTTAATAAACTATCACCCTTAATGATTTAAGCACTAAGATTGCTTTAAATGCCAAACAACTTATAGACATCAGAAACAGCGTGGCAAAATCTTTGTAGCTTTGAGAATCACTGTAGGAAGTGCAGCAAAGCTTTCTGTATGATACACGGTGACTAGGAAAGATAACCATCAAATCTACCGTGGTGTAATTTAAAGGAGTAAGTGTATGAAACAATGTAAGTATACAGAGTAGTCGGCAATTATAGTTAATTAGACTATACTGGCCTGAGGCTGTGAAGAACATTAATTTTAACATAAATGTAAGCATTCAAAAAGTCATCAGAAGACGTGGAGCAAAAACTCTCAGCAGAAAAAAAGGTTAGCAAAGCGATACTTGAAGACAGTAGAGCAGAGAGGAGCCGAGAGGGGCCACTTCCCACAAGGCTATTAGAGGGTGAGGGATTTTGACTGTGATTTTGGAGATAGTTTAGATGCAGTGAAAAGCCTCTGGAGAGCTGCTAGTAAGCATGCAATAAAACTCGATTTACATTTCAAAGTGGTCTGTTTGGCTGATTTCTGGAAAGAAGAGTGTGAGGAGACATATCCTACGCAGTACAATTGCAAGGCTCTAGAATGGTAGCAAAAGAGACACCAATCTCAGACATGATTTGCTATCGATTTTTTATTAAAAAAATAAAAAAAAAAGGAGAGTGAGATAAAAGAGAACATAACAACGTAACAGCACAGGTCAGAACAGAACAATTTAAGCAACATAGTGTTTCACCACAAGATAACCCGACATAACAGTAGTTATCATAGTGTCTCTTTCCTTAAAATATTTGAGTGTAACTTTGTATACTATAGAATCAAACATATCAAGACAGTGTAAAACCATTCAAGAGAATGAAAGTATTACACGGTATTTAGAACGAACTAACAGAAAATGAACAATGATTTCTATATTATTTCCTTGTCTAAAAAAATTTTGTTTATACCATCACATATAATAAAATTCAATAACATACAATGTGATAAAACCGATGGAGACAGAAGAACAAAAGCTTGATGTATGATCAAAGTCTTATACAGGGAAAATTATAATACACTGAAATAAGAAATTGAAGAGGATCTCAGAAAGTGGAAAGGCATCCCTTGCTGATGGAGAAGAAGAATAAATATTGTGAAAATGGCCATTCTTCCAAAACTGTCATGCAGATTCAATGAAATCCCAATAAAAATACCATCAACATACCTCATAGATCTAGAGAAATCACTCCTAAAATTCATCTGGAGTGAGAAGAGACCCAGAATAGCAAAGACAGTTCTAAGCAACAAAGGCAAGGCAGGAGGCATCACAATCCCTGATTTGAAGTTATACTACAAAGCAACTGTAGTAAAATCAACAACTGGGAAATCACAGCGGTAGGATTCACATTAGAGTCTCACTTAAGAGCTTGAAATCTGTTTGACAGAGCACTGTTATAAATTTATAACATTGGGTGAGGGGAGGAAGAGAAGGGTATATATTTATCGTGGAAATCTAGTAGTGACACAAAAGTTGAGAATCTTCTTGTAATGGTCATTACACAAAGCTACACATGTGCCAAAATTTTACACAAAAGGGTACCTGTGTGGATTTCAATCTCAGCATCTCAGCTTTGACATTTTAACATGTGCAAGATGTTAAATTTGAGAGAGTCCATGGGACAGATAACCAACTTTCCCTGTTCTTTTCTTTGTAACCTCCTCTAAGTATATATCTGTTTCAAAATGAAAGTTTTATAAAAACATATGAAGTAAAATACGAACTTCAAGCACATGACCACGAAACCACCATCTAGTTTTTAAAAAATGCAATCCAAACACCCAACAGGGCTCTCCTGTGAGCTCTTCCCAGTCAATACCCACCCTGTCAAATTTGTGTCATCACACGAATTCTCTTATCCTTCATTAGGTTTTAATTAATCCCGGAGGTGTGCACAAGTGGAATTATGTAGTATTCTTGTGTCTCTGGCTTCCATCCATGTTGGCATGTGCATAAACCATTGTGCATTTTTCTTCTATAAAATGCCATTATATGCATATAACACATATCTTAATATTTTACTATTGATTAAGGCTCAGTTTGCTTTCCAGTCTTTAGCTATTCTGAATAAAATATGTTTACTCTTGCATATATATGTGAGGGGATGTGCCTGAAGTGAAATCGTTTCAGTAGATATAGCCAAATAACACTTCCATCTAGGAGAAATCCAATCCCTCTGCATCTTAGGAAGCACATAATGCTTATTATCTTAACCTCTATTCTGTATAGGAGACTACAGAAAAGATGAAAAGTAAACAAGCAAGTGGTACCAAAATGCCTTTACTTGGGTAGTATGGTAGGATTACTGATAAGGGTAAAGGTACATTTGACATTTCAGGTCCTAATGTCAAAGGAGACTCAGTGGTCCTGTTTGTGTAATTCTCTTCATTAAAAGTCATCTGCTTGGGAACTGGTACAGATTATTGGATTTAACTAAACTGTTTTGGGAAAGCAAGTAGCAAAGGTTAGAATTTGTCAAAATGTTAAGCACCTTGAAGATAAATACTGTGTAGATGATGTGAGCAGCAGAGATGATACATGCTTTGAAAAGTGTTGGTCATTTTACCTAGGGTGCTGTTGGTTTCTTTTAGGTTCTCTTTAAAAACCTTCATATGTCCTTTGAGTCTTTGCCAGGTTTTAGCAATGCATTCTCCAGAAGGTTTGAAAATGTATGCTGCCCACAGAAACTACTTTAGCACATCACGGAAGATAAATTGTGTTATACACTTGGATATCTATCAGTATCTCCCAGTGTTTATGTGGCCTGTACTTTTTAATAGCAAGGCTGTTGGTTAATATTCTATATAGACCTTCACATAGTTTAAAGTTTACATACTCTATAGCACATCCCTCTCACAGCTTTGAGAACACATGTGCTGCCGAAGCAAGCATAATCTCATAGCTTCTAGAGACATAAAAGATAAAGCAATCTCACAAATTTCTGATCACAGTTCCCTACATAATTTCTTAAATATATCATCCATTCCAAATTTTCTAGAACCTTCCCTGTAGAGATATGGCCTTTCCATATTTTATCTCCAGAAGTGGTTTGCCCATGGAGTTACTTTCAAGAAGACAGGGTAGACTTAATAATTTTTTTCAACAAAATAATCTTATCAAAGTACTGCCAGGTCTTTGAACTAGACCCTCAGAAAATAGGAGGAAAAAAACTCCACAAGCAGACCTGAACTTCACAGCCGGGGTAATAGCACAGTAGCTCAGTCTGCAGAGAGCTGATTCTATGAAATCTACAAGAGACATGCTAAGCTTGAGAGCAGCCCTGTACCCAACATCTCCCTAAATATTGGCTGGCCTTAGATCCCCTACTCATAGCCCCAACATTTTGAACCGCCTTCAGCAACGCCCCCCCTCAAACTCCCATATAAAACCATGCCCTCACCCCTTGCTCAGGGCCAAAGGTCTTTTTGCCCTTGGACCTACTACACAGGGTCCACAATAAATATATCACTGTTTGCTTTCACCCTGCCTGCCTCAGTGGTCTCAGTTAGGCTTCAGTTTACCTAAAAGTATCTCATAGCAGTTCAGGGTTTTGTGTGTCAGTTAAATGAAGTCTATATGGATGAATGATATTCAAGTATTAAAGTAAAGGAAAAAAGAAAGTGGAGCCCAAAGAATCCCCAAGAAGCCAAGGTAGTTAAGCTTCTCAGTATTGCTTGATTTCCAGCATGAGACAAATTTAAACATTTTTTATCATTGTCTTGTTTAGTGTAAAAATAGAACTTAAACTCAACCAATCAGAAGCAGCCAACAAAACCTAATTATGCGACTAAGGACTTTCCAATGGAAAAACCCAAGGAAAGCGACCATGTAATTTCACTGACTAATACTTCCTTTGCCAAGATTCGGTGTTCATTCCATGGAAACCTCCCCACACCACTTACTGTCTGAAGCTGCCCAGGTAAGTGACATTATTTTCTTACATAAGTTTATTTTGAATGAACATTTTAGTCTTCCTCTGTTTACCTTTTTAACACATGTAACGAAACATGAACATGCTACATATACTTTTCAGAAGAAGTAAGTCCTTGGTAAAAATAATGTTTTCCTTTTTAAATTTTCTGTATGAAGTTTATGTAATTATAATCAGTATGCTCTGATCTGTCCCTGACTTTCCATTTCTGACCCATATTTTTAATCAAGGAAAAAAGTATTCCCACTCCTTGGTGCCGTGGTCTTTATGCAAAGAGTCATTGTGCTCTCTGTTGAGCACATATTTATTTATCAATTGTAACGTCACCTGATATCGATGGAAAAATGTACAATTGGGCCATAATTTCTTTTTCCAACTGAAGGAATGAGGTGACACTAAGTTTGCTTGTTTCAATAGGGGCTGGGCATGCTAATGCTGTCACAGTCGTTATGTGATCTGCCCACCTATATGACCCTAGTGTCCCAATACTCCTTCAGGACGCCCTTCCATCATCCAGTCTTGGTCAGGTCTGAGCATACTAGAAGCCTTTCTGTGGACCAAGCTACTTTCGCAAGCTGTGCTTAGGTCTTTGGCTGTATTATTTCATTGTCTTGCCTGGAAGAGATGCTAGGCTTGATAGCAGTTGCAGTCCCAGGGAGGCTGGCTAATTAGATTTTGAGTCTCAAGTTTTTTAAGTGATATGGTAAAACGTTCTGGTAAAAAGTTTCTTGTACTAACACTACATCTCATAACGAAAGGGGAATCTAAATCCCTAGTCTACCATAACAAATTATAAAATGTAAATTAAACTGTTATTAGAGATAAGAAAAAGTGCAATATGTTATTTAAGATGAGTAACCAGGTGGCAGATAGATAGATCCATAAAAAGTCTCAAAATGTTTGGAGATAATCATGCTCTGGACTTATAGTGTCTCTGGCAAAAAGTAATATTGTTGTTTTTCTTCTTTTTAATTAAAGTTATACATTTTACAGAGCTTATATGTATAATTTTGTAATCACTTAAAGCTGTAATATTTACAAAGTAAAAAGTAAGGGAAGTTGTATTTGGATCACAGGATTAAATGATTCATAATATAATTCATAATAAATTTTGTTTCTGTCTGCAAAAATCAGGCCACTCTTAAATTTCTTATCTCCATGTCACTAACCCACGGTTTTTAACTACCTACAAAATGTTAGTTACTTACACTTTTGGCTTTTCTTAATGCTTACACGTTACACAAAAATTTTAAACAATAAAATTTAGTCACATCACAGTGATATATGTGTACCCATGTTCATAGCAGCATAATTTGTAATAGCTAAATCTTGGAAACAATCTAAATGCCCATCAATCATAGAGTGGATGAAAAAGATGCGGTATTTTTATACAATGGTAAGTACTCAGCTATAAAAAAGGATGATTTTGAGGCCTTTATAAGTAAATGGAGGCAACCTGAGACTATCCTTGTAAGTGAAATAAACAAGACTTACATTAGTAAATATCATATTGTCTCTCTAGTGTAAAAATAAGAAAAACTGAAAAAATAATAAAACCCTAAATGTATAATACATATTGTAAAAAAGAAAGGGAAGAAAGTGCTCTAAAGGATATAACTATATGTATAAGTGTGTAAGACAGATAACCATATTACTAAATTTTTGTAGGATCATTGAACAGAATGATTCGCACTGTCACTGTTTGAGTGACTGTCTAATTTTTATGCTTTGTTTTCTAACTTGAACAACTATTTCTAATATGACAATATGTAATGTATGAACTAGCGATTCCTTAGTGTTAATTTTTTTGTTTTTGTTTAATTCAGTGTTATTTTACCCTTCTGTTCTATTTTGTTTTTTCTTTCTTTCTTTAAATAAAAAAAAGCTTTAAAAAAAACAATAAAATTTAGTACAATCCTCAGAGCAAAGAATTACCATTCTAAAATCGTAACCAATCTCAAAGTCTTTGGCAAATATAAACTTCCGTGAAGAAATGCCATGTTCTCAGCTTTTTAGACACACTCCAAAAAAAAAAAAAAAAAAAAAAAAAAAAAAAAAAACAAGACTTATTTAGGGAGCAAAACTGGCTCAAATATATCACACATGTGGTCAAAACAGAAGTAGAAAATGCACATATGTGGTGTGATGAAGGTTTACTCTGGAAACATAATCAAAGCTTCCCATTCTTTTTCCTCCTGAAACCCTGAGTCTTTGCAGGAACGGGCTACCAAGAAGATCACTTGCTTCCCATCTGAGACACGACACATCATCGGACATCAGTGGTTCTTCCTTAAATGTTAATATTCTTTTCTCTGTTCTGATTTTACTTTTCTTGTATGAATTTTCCTCTAAATTAATTTTCAGCTAAATGCCCCAATTAAGTTTTACTTTCAGAATCAATTTTTCTCTCACTTTTCTGCCCTCCTCTTATACTACTTAGTTTTTCTACCGTTATTTTTTTAATTCTTCAGTTTTGGTGAGTTACTCCCCACTCACAACTCCCCTGTCAAATACAAAATCGGCTTGTAAGAATCTTCTCTTAGCTACCAAGAAGTAAAATAAAATAAAACAAACTTTGTTATTTGACATGGAAGAGAGAGAGGAAAACTAGTCTTTTGTTCTTATACTCACAGATTCCCTGGCTTTTTATTTCATTTTAGAAGGAGAAGATGATTGTGTTCCACAGAGAAGTAGATTTATATTTCTTAAACTTAGGACAAGTATTTTCACCGTATGTAAAGGCCAAGCTCTGCCCACTGTCTTGTCACACAGACAGTCTCAGCATTGCTAAAAACACTTCTCTTTTAGAATTGTGGAAAATTAAACACCTTTCATTCTTACTGTTGCTGTCTGGATTCTCCTGTTCCCAAAATATCATGAAAGTGATTAGGTAAGAGACAGTAAAATCCACATTCTCTAGATATTGCAAAGTACAGTTTCTTAATCCTCCCCCCATAATTAGGTTTCAGAGTAGTTGAGTTACCTCAAATAATTTTTGAAAATTGACTAATAAACAAAAACATGGAAATAAAGTTTAACCACAGAAATAGAGGTCTCGTCAGACCTGCTTAAAGACATAAATTTGATTCAATTTAAGCTTGCCTCTAGCAAGTTGACCTCTTTTGCTCTATGTAATTAATGTTTTTAGCTGAGTAATCTGGGTCAGGAACCACTTCACAGCTCGGGAAATTGTCTGAGGCTGGCTGGGTGAAGAGGTCTGACTTCCACGGTCGGACTGGCAGGGCTCCTGTGGCCTCTGCCATTTCCAACATTGCCCTGAGGGCTGAGGAGACACGCACTGAAATCAGTCAGCAGGCTGTAGGATAGGCAGGCTGCTTTTTACCGAAAGATCTGAAAGATGAATCAGTGACCAAGCGGCTGAGAGATTTTCCCAGGGTTTCTCAGGATACATGTCTTTGTAGCAAGTAAAGCAGAGAGGGAAATCTGACTTCAGGAAATGCATTCACCATGACTGAGGCATGCTGAGGTACATGAGGGGCAGGAATGTTTCTGGCTCATTCTCCTTACTAAAAGAAGTTACCAGTAGTCTATGCACACAAGAAGTACATGGGCCAGTTATATAAACATTTGTGCACAACCCATTCACTGTTGCATTTTGCACATTACTAAATTAGTATTCTATAAACTTTTGTCACGACCAATTAATTGTAAGAGGCATACTTTACATAATAACATAATCACAGATAAGTGTGTGACTAGAACAAATGTTACTGAGTTATAATCCTACCAGCTTACTCTGATATAGTGTATTTTATTCTATTAAAATTTAGTAATGCTCAGAGTGTCAAAATTTCCTCTGGAATAAGATGTTTGAATGATTCTGGCAAGATTGATCAAGAGAATAGACAAATTAAACTTTGATGTGCAATTAGACATAAAATCTAAGACTTCATTAGGAAGTCCCATTTTGATATGGACTAGTTACCTTTTCTTCTAACACATTGGGTGTATACTTGGATGAATAGCACAAAATAAAAGATGGAAAACAGTTTAGCATCAATTCTATATTTAAATTTCAATTTTATAAACGTGGGTAATGAAGGATTTTGTTGTAATATGGTATACTGATCAAAGTGTGGTGACAGATCAACTAATGGAAACCTTGGAACACCCAGCTGAACTAAATCAGCATTGTTCTGGGTGTGGAGGCCCAGCTGAGGATTGTTCCAATGACATCAAAAGAAAAATGGCAGGGAAGACGGTGAGCTGTTGATTCTCCTGGAAGAGCTTGTCACTCTGGCTTTCCTGATATGATGTCAGCTGCTGTCATCATTGGAGGACTTTGGATCCTGCTGTCTCTGAGGATGGCTGTGGGTCTGTTGCTTCCTGAGTGTGGTGCAGATTCCTCATCTGGCTGGCACAGATCCTTCTTCTCACTGGTGAAGACTTTCTAGCTTCCACCACTGACCTTGGACCTTCTCAGTGCAGACCCTTGACATACACTTTCATAAGACATTTTCATGGGCTCAGTGCCATGGGATCCAGGCCTCAGCTGGATTCTTCGGGTCTCTAGTGTGTGGACAGATCTTTCACACTCTTTAGCATTTGACTCTTGGTGTGAATATTGTAAAATAATCCTATGAATTATGTTTCCTAAGTTAAATGCTTTCCCTTGGAAACCCTGACTGCAAGAAGGTATCAGTTGCTGGAAGAAAATACCAGACAAACACAACTTAAAGGAGAAAATGGTTATTTGGCTTGCAGGTTCCGAGATCTTAGTCCATGATCAACAGACTCCAAGGCAGAAAATGATGGCAGAAGTGTTCAGGAGAGAATACCTACTCCATTTATGGCGGTCAGAAGTGGGGAGAGAGCAAGACAGTCAGAGAGAGCAGGAGAGGCAAGGCAGCAGGTATTGACATGAATATTCACCCTCCCTGGGCACGTGCCCAGTGAGCTTCCTCCTGCAAGCAGGACCTGTCCACAACACCTCATTCATCTATGAGCTCATCATAGGGGTCAGCACACCAAGATCCAATCCCCTTGCAAAAAAGCTCCCACTCTGAGCAACGTGGTCTTCCAAGAGATATTTTCACCCCAACTACAACATACAACAGTGCCATTTGTTTCTTTTTTTTTATTTAAAAGGAAAAAGAAAAAAAAAAGCAGAACAAAACAAAATAGTGTAAGGGTACAAGTAATACAGAACTACAAAAAAAACAACAAAAAACAAAAAAACAGTAAGCTATCACCAGTTAATAGATTACACGCTATCATCTTAGAAACGGTGTTTCAGGTCACAGGATCAAAGCATACAAAGTGAACATTCAAACAGTGAGACTGCAAATAGTCGTGTTCAGTAATCCAATCAAAAATATTAATAGGGTCATCTATGTAACACATCTAAACACCCTTGCTGTTGTATCCTTTAGGGCACTTTTCTTTCCCTCTCTTTATTACAACAAAATTTACACATTTTGGGTTTTATTGCTCCTTTAGATCTTATTACTTTTTTTGTAAGAGAATAAAATCAAGCATGATAAAACAAAGCTGTCCGTCAAAACCAAGGATAGACATAGCACATGATGTAAAAACAGAGTACAAGGTTATCAACAATGGTTACCATAATACCTCTTGCTTCCTTAAGAAGAATTGTCTATCTCATCAGGTATTATAAAGTTGAACAAAACAGTAGAGAACAAGACCAATAAAACCTAAACATTGTAAATCTTACAGAACCTCAAAAGAGGATAATAGTCAAACCAGAATGGGCATCATAGTGAATCTTACTGTCTTCAAAGTAGTTGCCTATACTCTGATACTCGATACTTTCATACAGAGCAGAATAGACTCTAATCAGTCAAAACAAAATAACGGGAGTATTACAGGACTTCAAATTAATAGGAAATCAAAAAAGTTACTATAATATATCCTGCTAGTTTTTTGATTTCCCCTCTTAGTTTAAAAAAGAAATTTAAAAAATTAAATATTTTTTTAATGAATAAGGGAGAGGTTGAGATAAAAGGGGGCATAACAACATAACAATACAGATTAAAGCATGACACTTTCAGCAACCTAGTGCTTCAGCACCAAATAACCCGACTTAATAGTAGTTACCATAGTGTCTTTTTTCTTGAAATATTTGAATATAACTTCATATGCTATAGCATCAAACATATCAAGACAGTGTAACACCATTCAAGTGGATGAAAGCATTGTAGAGTATTTAGAACCAGCTAACAGAAAAATGAACAATGGTTTCTATATTGTCTCTTTGCCTATAACAATTTTTGTTTATACTACCACATACGATAAAATCCAGCAAGATACAACATGATAAAGCCAATGGAGACAGAAGAGTCATAGTTTGGTGTTGCTTCAAAACAAGATGTTATTAAATCAGCACTAGCTATTATGATGTCTTGTTTTCTGCAAAATAGCTGTTCACTTCATCACAGCCCATAATATCAAATAGCCCAAAATAAAGCCATTCCAATTAATGAGTGAAAACTTTATAAGGCTTCAAGGCCACATAATAGGGAATCATGGTTACCGCATACTTTTATATATTTGAATCATTTCTTACACTAGGGAAACTATTCAGTGTTCACAGACCCGAGTTCGATTTATTTCACTTATGAGTATGGTTTCAAGCTGCGCCCATTTATTGATAAATACCTTTATAGCTGATTAGTACTTCATTGTATAGAAATACCTCACCTTTTTTATCCACTCCTCAGTTGATGGACACTTGGGTTGTTTCCAAGATCTGGTGATTATAAATTGTGCTGCTATAAACATAGGTGTGCATATATCACTGTGGTATGATGCTTTCAGTTCTTCTGGAAATATGCCTAGAAGTGGAATAGCTGGAACAAATGGGACTTCCAATCCCAGCTTTTTGAGAAATCTCCAGACTGACCTCCACAAAGGTTGTACCTGTCTAAACTCCCACCAACATTGTAGGAGAGTTCCTTTTTCCCCACAGCCTCTCCAGCACTTTTGTTGTTGGTCTTCTTGATCCTGGCCATCCTTTCAGGAGTGAGATGGAATCTCAGTGTGGTTTTAACTTGCATTTCCCTAATGACCAATGATGACAACATATTTTCATGTATTTATTTGCCATTTGTATTTCTTCCTCTGAGAAGTGTATATTCATCTCAGATGCCCATTTTTGGATTGGATCTTTGAATTTTGGGGGTCTGAGTTTTTTTAATTCTTTATATGTTTTAGACAAAAGTCCCTTGTCTGAGGTGGAGCTCACTAAGATCTTTTCCCAGTTTCTGGGTTTTCTTTTCACTATGCTGGAGATTTTTTTTGACTTACAGAAACTTTTTAATAAGAGGTGGTCCCAGTTATTGATTCTGGAAAGTACTTCCCGTGCAGTTTGAGTCCTGTTCATGAATTCTCTACCTACCCCTATGTCTTCAAGGTTTCTACCTAATTTGTCTTCCAATAGATTTAGTGTTTCTGTTTTAATATTCATATCTTTGATCTATTTAGATTTTAGTTTACTACGTGGTGATAGGCGTGGGTTGAGTTTTAGTTTTCGGCAAATGGAGAGCCAGTTTTTCCAACAACATTTATTAAAAAGATTGTCGTTTTTCCAGTGAACCTGCTTGGCTCCTTTATCAAAGATAAGGTGGTTGAGTGTGTTAATAGTTGTGGTTGTATCTTCTAATCTATTCCACTGATCCTCTGCTCTGTTTTGATTCCAGTACCATGTTGATTTTACTACTGTTGCTTTGTAGTATAACTTCAAGTCAGGGATTGTTTTGTCCCCTGCCTTGCCTTTGCTGCTTAGAATTGCCTTTGATATTCTAGGTCTCTTCTGGTTCCAGATGAATTTTAGGAGTGATTTCTCTAGATCTATAAAGTATGTTGATGGTACTTTTATTGGGATTGCACTGAATCTGTATAACAATTTTGGGAGAATGGCCATTTTCACAATGTTTATTCTTCCTATCCAGGAACATGGGATGTCTTTCCATTTTCTGAGATCATCTTCAATTTCTTCTTTAAGTGTATTATAATTTTCCCTGTATAGGTCTTTCACTTCGTTCCTAAAAGTAATTCCTAAATATTTCATTTTTTTGCTTGCTAATGTGAAGAGTGTGGCTTCTCTTACTTCTCTCTCTGTGATTTTGTTGTTAGTGTATAGGAATGCTATTGATTTCTGAGTATTGATTTTGTATC
This sequence comes from Cavia porcellus, assembly GCF_034190915.1. Lineage (NCBI taxonomy): Eukaryota > Metazoa > Chordata > Mammalia > Rodentia > Caviidae > Cavia > Cavia porcellus. The sequence goes on from NW_026947490.1 coordinate 78,685,455, forward strand.
CAGCTACATTACTGAATTTATTTACTATATCTAAGAGTCTTTCAATGGAGTTTAGGGGGTCTTCTATGTAGAGTATCATGTCATCTGTAAACAATGACAATTTAACTTCTTCTTTTCCTATCTTTACCCCTTTTATTCTTCTCTCTTGTCTAATTGCTCTGGCTAGTACTTCCAGTATTATATTAAATAAAAGAGGTGATAAAAGACATCCTTGTCTAGTGCCTGATTTTAAAGTAAAGGCTTTCAATTATTGGCCATTTAGTATGATACTGGCTGTTGGTTTGTCATAGACGGCCTTTATTGTATTGAGGTAAAGACCATCTATTCCATTTTCCATAAAGTTCTTATCATGAATGAATGTTGGACCTTATTGAAGGCTTTTTCTGCATCTATGGAAATGATCATGTGATTCTTCATTTTGGCTTTATTGATATGGTGGATTACATTTATTGATTTACATACATTGAACCATCCCTGCATGCCTGGGATGAATCCCACTTGGTCATGGTGTATAATCTTCTTGATGATTTGCAGCATCTTATTTGCCAATATTTTATTGAGGATTTTTGCATCTGTGTTCATTAGGGAGATTGGTCTATAGTTCTCTTTTGCAGTTGGGTCTTTCTCAGGTTTGGTACTAGAGTAATATTTGCTTCCAGGAATGACTTGGGAAGGATTGCTTCCCTTTCAATTTCATTGAAGAGTTTGAGGAGTGTCAGTATTAGGTCTTCTTTGTATTTCTTGTAGAATTCTACAGTGAATCCGGCTGGGCCTGGGCTCTTCTTTGTAGGTAAGGAATTAATTACATGTTCAATTTCATTGATAGAGATTGAGTAATTCAGCAGTTTTACATCCTCTTGATCTAGCTTTGGTACTTCCTATGTTTCTAAGAATCTGTCTATTCTGTGTTATCAAACCTTTGAGAGTAGAGGTTTTCAAAGTAGGTGTTGATGATCTTCTGTATTTCTATTGAGTCCATAGTGACTTCACCTTTTTCATTTCTTGTTGCATGAATTTGATCTCTCTCTTCCCTTTTTTAAATAAGGTTGGCTAGGGGCTTATCGATTTTATTTATTCTTTCAAAGAACCAACTTTTCGATTTGTTGATTCTTTGGATTGTTTTCTTAGTCTCTATTGCATTGATTTCTGCTCTGATTTTTATAATTTCCTCTCTTCTTTTGGCTTTGAGCTTGACTTACTCTTCTTTTTCTAGCTGTTTGATGTGTAGCATCATGTTGTTTATTTGTATTCGTTCTGTTTTCGTGATGTGGGAACTCAGTGCAATAAGCTTTCCTCTGAGGACAGCTTTCATTGCATCCCACAGATTCTGGTAAGTTGTATCTGTATTTTCATTTGTTTCTAGGTATTGCTTAATTTCTTTTTTAATTTCCTCTTTGACCCACTGATTACTCAAGAGTGTGTTATTCAGTTTCCATGTGTTTGTGGGATTTTTGCAGTATCTTTTGTCGTTAATTTCTAATTTCAGAGCGCTATGATCCGATAATATGCAAGGGATAATTTCAACTCTTTTGCATTTATTTAAATATGTTCTGTGAGTTAATATATGGTCTATATTAGAGAATGACCCATGTATGGCTGAGAAGAATGTGTATTCTGTTGTTGTTGGGTGGAATACTCTGTATATGTCTATTGAGTCCATTTGTTCACAGGTGCAATTCAGTTCTTTTATTTCTTTGTTGATTTTCTGTTTGGTTGATCTGTCCATTGGTGTCAATGGTGTGTTAAGATCTCCTGTTAGAATTGTGTTACTGTTGATTTGGTTTTTCATTTCTGTTAGTACTTGTTTTATATAACTGGGTGGACTGGAGTTTGGTGCATATATATTTAAGATAGTTATCTCTTCCTCTTGGAGTTTTCCCCTAACCAGTATGTAGTGACCTTCTTTATCCCTTCTTATCATTATTGGCTTGAAGTTGACTTTGTCTGCAAACAGAATAGCTACCCCCACTTTTTTGGGGGTTCCTGTTGCATGAAGTATTGTTTTCCATCCTTTGACTTTCAGTCTGTGAGTATCCTTTTGGGTTAGGTGTGTTTGTTGAAGGCAGCATATGGTTGGATTTTGTTTCTTGATCCATTCTGCCAGTCTGTTTCTTTTAACTGTTGTATTGAGACCACTGAAATTAATAATTAGAACTGTTATATATTGGTTTATTGTTGACATATTATCTTTTGGCTCTTGCATGCTTATCTTTCTGCTCTGTTTAATTGTCTGCTTTGTTTAGTGGTTTTTTCCTAAATGTATCTAGGCTGTCTTTCAATATTCTTTGCAGGATTGGCTTGGTGATCATGAAGTTTTTCAGCTGATCTTTGTCATGGAAGTATCTTATTTCTCTATTGAATTTAAAGGACAGTTTTGCAGGGTACATTTGCCTAGGTTGGAAATCATTTTCCTTTAGTATCTGAAATACATCACTCCATGCTCTTCTTGACTTTATTGTTTGTGCTGAGAAGTCTGCTGTGATTCTGATAGGTTTTCCTTTATAGGTCATCTGTCTTTTCTCTCTGACAGCCTTTAATATTCTGTTCTTTTGTTCAATTTCTGGGATGGTCATTATTATATGTCAGGTGTAGATTTATTTTGGTTATGACTATTTGGAGTTCTATATGCTTCACTGATCTTGATATCAGTTTCCACTCTCGTGTTTGGGAAATTTTCAGCTATTGCTTCTCTAAATATCCTCTTGACATCCTTTATGTTGTCCCCTTCTTTTTCATTTATCGCTATCAAACTTATGTTGTTTCTCTTTGTGTCATCCTGTAGGTGTTGAATTGTTGTTTCCTGATTTCTTGTTATTTTTAAAAGATCTTTTCTTTTCTGTTCACTGGCTGCAATCTTGTCTTCAAGGTCTGAGATTCTATCTTCATATTCATTGAGGCAGTTTTTACAACTTTCAGTGGAGTTTTTGATTTCCTATATATCTCTTTATATGTATTCTGTTTGTTTCTTATATTGTTCATCCAGGGATTCTATCCTTTTGTTTAGCTCCTCCAGTTTTTTAACTGCATCTTCTTTAGCTATGTTTAGCATCTGCTTCATTTCTTTTATCATTTCTTCTTTTATCTGAGAGATTATTTCTAGTTTGAATTCCTTTAAGGCTTCCCATACTTGCTTCTTTATTTCAGTTACCATTATTTGAGGTATTTCAGTTATGTGGCGTGTGTTTTCTTCTATGCACATGGCTCCTAGGCTTTCTTTGGGATGGGCTGAATGTTTGAGATTGAATTTTGGTCTTTCATTTTGTCATTTTCCTGTATTTTGGAGCTTAAAGTGTTGTTCCAGGTGTGGGAGAGAGTTCCGCCATCCTGGGATGGGGTTCCCAGCAATGGCCCCACTCACTAGACCCGGCAGGGAACCACGGCCTGGTCCCCAGGCCAGGAAGAGTGTCCCCTCAGGCTGGGCAGGATTCCCAGCCCCCTCTGCTCCTCTCACAGGTCCGGTGGGCCCGAAACTGGCCCGGTCCCCAAGTCAGGAAGAAGGTTCCCGCATTCTGGGTGGAAATCCCAGCCACAGCTGTTACAGTCACTGATCTGGCCTTGTCCCCTATCCAGTAGGGAACTGGCCTAGTCCCCAAGTCAGGGAGAAAGTTCCCACAGGCTGGGTGGGACTCCCAGCCACCACTGCTACAGTCTCTGATCTGGCCTGGTCCCCGCCATTTGTTTCTTCATCATATGCTCCCAAATCACATAGTGATCTCTTATTTTTTAAAAACAGATCTTTTGGTTTACATGTACAGCATGTCCTCTAATTCTTTGTATTAAATTTATGATAAATTTCTCAGGGCTGGGACCTAGACTTACTTAGTTTGACAGGTTTTACAGCATAAATTAATCAAACATAAATGTCTTTCCTCTTGGTTTGAACCTCACTAAAGGATCCCATGGTTCTGCATAATATTTGCTACATGTATGCACAAATTAATAAAAACTAAATAAGTGAATAGATTGCAATCTCTTTTATAGTCATGTTACTGTCTTGAAAAATAGTCTATGGCAGGAAATGAGTAAATTATATGGCTGCCTATATGGAATTACAATTTAGTATATCACTTTTTAAAACAGGATTGATTATATCACTGTGTGAATGGACTAAACAAGGCTGAAGTACATGGGGCAAGCATTCAGGAAGCAAGATTAATAACAAGCTGGCAGCCTGTGGGCATGAGCTGGAAGAAGCTTTTGAGCCTTGGCATGATCAGGAAGGAAGCTCCAGGAGAAATTGGGAAAACTGCACCCCTAACAGCTGTTGGGAGTCTGTCCTCTCAGGAAGACCCTAAAATTTACTTCTCCAAATCCTTCTAAGAGGTTAAGTGCTTACCACAACACTCTCTATTTAGATCAATTTAAAGTTTGACCATTTAATTGCACTTGTAAAATCAGTTCACAGTACACTTAGACCAGCGTTTGAATAACCAGAAGGATGTTCCCATGCTGCAAAACAATCCCTACCTTTTATCTTCTTGTTCTTTTAGGGAACAATTGCTAGTAGCTTACTCTACCTGGAAAAAGATTAGGAATTTTGGAGTCTAGTAAGGTTAACACCTCCAAGATCATCATACCCTTCTAGTACTTTGGTAAAAACATACACTTTCACTTGTATTTGAATCAAACAAATTCATCAAGTTCTTTCCTTCTACATTTTAAGATCAAATATGCCATCTGGTCCAAGAATGAACTAGAACTTCATTTCTTGTTTAACTTGGGTCATCACTGAGGAAATGAAGCCTGAAATAAAGGTTTCCCATCCAGCTTTAGAAGTAAAGTTGGAGAGAGGATAGAGAAGTAAATGGGAAACACGCAGTCATTATCATGCTGGCCACTACCTGGTGTCCAGTTAATTAGTAGGTGTCACATGTACAACTGAACCTCAGGAGACAGGAGGACTCGCCCGCTGTCACTCCTTCCAAATCTGTTCTCAAGGGCATCCTCCTCCACTTCCAAGTGGTTGATGTGCAGCCAGCCTGTATTACTTACTGGTGCTCCTGTTTGAGCATGCGTAGACAACTCCCAGGCAGGGCTCACAGGTTAGGGGACTGGCAGTGTGGCACAACAGCAAATAGCCTGCAAAAGTGGTTCAAGACCCCAGGGACAAAAGACCCCGAGAGTGTATGAAGAACCAGGTAGGCTTTCTTTGCTGTATTTGCTGTTGCCATGGTCCCTGATATCTGTCTTAGGGCAGAAAATCAGGCTCAGAGAGCACTAAGATCTCAGAGGACCAGCAACACATACTCTGAACCCCTCCCACTGGCCGGGTTACACATTATTTCGACTATAAAGCCCAGGCAAGTTGTGGAATCTGTATTTGGAGCAATAGATTCGCTTTAGAATAAAGGGATGAGTTTTAACTGCACTTTCCTGCTGCCCCTGGAGCAGGATTCGGAACTGAACTTGGGTGCACTTTCTGTTTTTATTTCTTTATTTTTTGTTTGTTTGGTTTTGCTTTTCTGAAACAAACTTTGCCCTGTACTTCAGGCCTTGAACTTGTAGTAGTCCTGCCTCGGACTCCTGAGTGCTATAATTTCAGCATTGCCAAGTCTGGTTCTCCATCTGTTTTTGAAGAACTTCAATAAACCATGAAGAGAACTTTTCCAGAATTTGGAAGAATTTCTATTCAGTTAATGTATAAGTTAATAATACAGTACAATAACATTTAATTTCACTTCCCTTATCTCTAGTCCAAAAATTGTATTCCTCAAACACTTACTAGGCCCTCTAGCCATGATGCTTTCATGGGTTTTCATACTATTAAAGTCAGTGCTCCCCTGGAAGTGGGGTGGTCCCAAATTTGAATTGGCATTGCTCCAAGTGTAACTCCTGGAGGAAATAATTGCACTAGCGTGACTATATCCTCACATAACAGCAGGGAAGAGATGGAAGTCAAGGCCATGTGGCCCCAAAACCATAGATTTCTTTTAATTATGTTTTCTGAAAAAAAAGTGAAACAAGAAAATCTAATTCAAGCCTACAGATTTTTCTTATATTAGTTTACTAGGGCTGCCCTGCCAAAGTTTCAGAAGCTTAAACAACAGAAATCTCTTTCTCTGGTTTTGGGAGCTCTGATGTCTGAGATGTTTTTCCTGTGCCTTCGTGTTGGTTTCAAGATGGCGGCTCTACCCTGTCTTCACATGGGGTTGCCATGTACCCATCTATCCCTCCTGTTCTTACAAAGAAACTAATCCTATTGGACCACAGCCCACTCAAGTATCCTGTGTTACCACTTTAGAGTCCCTGTCTCTGGATATGCACATTGGGAGGTCTTCACAGCAGAACTTCAACATAGGAACTTGGAAGGTGAGGAGATGAACTTCAGTCTATAATAATGCTGGATTAATTTTACTTTCATTTCATCTTTGGTTTTGCTTTCTTTTTTTAATTTTTGTTTTTTAAATTTTATTTTGAAGGTAGTAAAAATACAACAGAACAAGATAGAACAAAGCCAATTGAGACAGTGCAGTGAAATTGGTACAGAACTTCACAGCTGGATACTGGGATAGTAGTAATGGGTACTATAGTATATCTCATTATCTTCACAATAGTTGTCCACTTAATTAGGTATAGCGAAATCAAACTAAAAATAGAACATTATAAAACCAGTTGAGAGAGAATATTGAATAGAGCAAAACAATCATAACAAAACAAAATAGTGAAAACCACATTTGCCTTCAAAAAGAAGATAGAAGGAAAACCCCCATATTTGCTATATTGCATATGCTCATCCTCCCAAGAGATGCTCCGACCTCTGTCCCCAGTGCTAAGGGTGGTGGGATGTTTGATTATCAGCCCATGGGCTGGTAGGCTCCCGGGAGACGCTGACTGGTTCTCCTCCTGACTCGCACCAGGGACGCTTGCCTGGAGGGCGGGCATATTCAGTTTTGCTTTCTGATTAAAGTCTTTCCCATCATTATCCTCCCTCAGATCATGGAATTATCTTATGTTAGGCCTAATTCTTCTTTGTTTTAGATTGTCCAAACAGTATGGTCTCCCTGCCCTGTGCCAACACTGTGAGTCACCAAATGTAAGCAAAACTGTCTTTTTTAAATGGGAAGACTCCTTCTCAATTTGCATACAGTCAACGACCAACATTAACATCCAAACAAGTGAAGAATTTTATGCTAATTTTGCAATGCAGCTCATACCATTTGTTCTTTATTATGCAGTTATCTCAGATCTCAGTTTGTAAGTTCCTAGGGGAAAATGATACATCTAATTCAACTCAAGTTTAGGATCAAACATGAGTTTTGAGAGTGCAAAGCAAGGCAGGAAAGGCCAAAGGTAGGATGATGATAAGTAATAAGTAGAGAGATAGAGCTTTCTCCATTGGGAAGGATCAAGAGATGGAGATGGAGCGAGGGAGGGGAACAGAAGGGGTAAAGAAGAGAATTAAGATGGTTTATGCGTGTGGACCACCTCCATAGAAGGAAAGTAAACATGGGCTGCAAACATGCACACACACACACACACACACACACACACACTCAACACACACACACACACACACACACACACACACACACACACACACACAGTCTCACACACAACCAAAACCAAAGCCAAAACCATGAACCAAAACCATGAACCAAAACAAAACAAAAACCTAATAGGGTGTTTTTTGGTTGAATTTCAAATACATCTAGATTTCTCTATAGACTTTTTCATGCACAGAAAGAAATTTAATATTAACTCATTTTTATTTATATTTTTAATAGATAATTCTCAGTGTTTGCACAAAACAAAAGCCAAAAGTTTGAACTTACTGTGATTTCTGTTCTTTAATGTGTAAAACAAGCAATAGTTCCAATCTACTTCCTGGCTTTCAGTGATTGCACATAATGTCAGCGTTCTGGGAGAGGAAGTGTCTTGTTCCATTTAGAACCTGTTTTCCCGCGCAGGAAGCCTCTCCCCACTCCCACGTCCTGCGTGCAATGACTGGTATCCTACTGTTTGCTGACGTTTCTTACCCTATCTTCATTTTTAGATCAGTATCAGTTGGGAAATCACGCTGCCTCTCTGTGATGTTGGAAATGCTCGTCTGTTAACTTTCCCGTGTCTAACATAGATGCTCACTTTCTGTAAAATACCTTCCTCTTTTGACCAAAGAAATGAGAAGACAGAAAGGCAGAGTGATCTGTTTTCTTTGTGACCCTTAGGGCAGTTTTATTTTCCTTCAAATATGTGTTACTTATATTCATGGACAAAAAGATAAAAATTACACTTATATATGTCAAATCGCATGAATGTTTAGAAGTTTCAGGCCATAATGTCAGTTTAATAGAAACTACCTTTTTATATTTTGGGTAAATATTCTATGAGCTGGAAAGGTTCAGTAAATAAAAGTACCAGTCTCGATTCATGAGCAAATTACTACACAAAAACTCACAACATGAGAGCAAATGTTATTTAATAAGTTTCTATATATACCAGTTATTTTTTCAGGACCATTCAATAGAAAGGGCTAGACTCAATTTTCAATTAGAGCTAAAATACTATATGAACACAAAACATACACTATAGATTAAAATAACAATTCCACTCAGACAATTTTCTGACTGTAAGACAAACATGCTAAAAGTTCAATCCTTATTTTCTACAAAATAATATAGATTTATTTATATATTTTAGATGTAACTACTAACATCCTATTATCCATAAAGTACAGAGAAATAAACACAGGAACTTTACTCTGATGTACATTCACAGTATGCTTATGATTTGTTAATAAGCTTAAGAAACCCAAGCCTTCACAAATTTCATACAAAATAAAATTAGCATATACAAGCTTATGAATAAAAGAATTAAAGCTAGTTAAATAAGTGTTGATCAAAAAATGAGAAATTATATATGGCATATATATCATTTACATAGAAAATGTTGAACAACTGATTTCATTCAACTATTTTAAGCTTATAAACTTATTTCATAAATATTTCTTTTTTAAAATCTTAAACTTATCATTAAATATTATCACTACTAGTTCCCTTGTACACATGAAAAATGCATGTATTATTGTTTTACACATGAACAAATTGAAATCTATATTAGTCCATTTCCATTGCTATAAGAAAACTCCCAAACCTAAAACATTAATAGGTGAGATATAGCTCACAGTTCCAGAGACCAAAAGTCCAACATTAGACAGCCCCATTCATTTGTCCTCTGGCAACAGTCTTAAGGGCAATGGCAGGGGCCATGCAAGTAGGGAGGCAGAGACCATACTGCCATAGAGGACACCAGAGAGAGACCAAAGGTTAGACTTTCTGTTAACAACTCAGTGCTGGGAAATCAACTGCAGTCTTCCAAGAAACTCACACTGTTGATTATCATTGTCAAGTGGAAATCTTGACTTCACTCAATCTCTCATTCATTTTCTTCATGAATTGCTTCACAAGACCATCCAGATGAAAGTGATCCAATGCCCTCTTTTGGTTTAAGAAGATACAGAGACTCAGAGAAAAACCACATTCTGTCCTAGGCAATCCATATCATTATTGGAGATTTTTGAATTAAATTTAGCTTTCCAATTCCTATTTCAGTGTTCCTATTGCACATCTAATTAGTCAACCAATCATTCCAAAGCACTAAGTGAAAATCTAATCATTTTTCTGAGTTGTAAAGGCTTTATGATTCAGCAGGGGAGAAAAAAAGAAAAAACATAATTCCTTGATGAATTTCAGAGGGAACACAGATCAGTGGGGGCTGTGTGGTAAAAGCCAATGGAGAAAGGTTGGACTTTAAGTACTCTTTTGCAGCAGGCAGGATTCTGATGACAGTGTGACCAAAGGGAATCTAAGAGTACGGTAACAGTCTGACTTTCACCCACATGTCATGAACTTTTTACAGATGCACGAGTAAGTCATGACCAATGGCAAAATGTGCAGTTTTCACAAAACATAAGCTTCAGTGGTGACATCTGGTGGAAAGCTGAGCTGAGTAGGTCTAAGTGGATACGAAGCTGATCAATCCCTGAAGGACGTGAGAGCGTGCTCAGCATTGAGCTGAAATCACAGAAAGACAGCATTTCTTATAAAATGTCAGTAAAGTTTGCTTTATGAAAATGGAAGAGAACACAGCCAGACAGATAAATGGTTCTGTATTAATGCTGGCAGTGCAAACAAACTGCCTCAAAAGTGAGGCAAGAGTGATTGCATAGTAATTTTTACTGACTTGTTCGGTACTTCTTACAAAGTCTGACCAGCAATTCTAATTCTTTAAAACTAGGTTCAAGAACAAAAAGCTGCTGGTCTAAGAGGACTGTCCATGGTGACCTTGAGGAACTGGAGACAGGATTAGCCCGTCTGGAGCCAGGGGCCTGAATGGATGTGGCAGAGACGCCTTTCAGATGGCAGAGACCTGGATGGGCATATTTATCAGGCTTCACTGGAATTGTTGTTCTCAGCTTTTGTGAGGTTTAGGTTAAGTTAAAGTGGAAATCATGGTTTAGAGAATTAAAAGGGAATAAGTGAGCATTTAAAACAGAGCAAAACAAAAATCACTGAACCTGTCAGACTGAAAGGGGCAGGAAAGAGCTTCTTTTTGGTCTGTACTAGAATCTCAAGACCTTATTGGGAAAAAGAATACATATATATATATATACACATATATATACGTATATGTGTGTGTATATGTATATATACATATATATACATTTGAAAATATATATTCAAAATATATATTCAAAAATATAAATTAAAACTTTTATGAAAGGTAGAAAATAAGAACAGAATAAAACAATTTGTATGGAGGGAGAGAGAAGAGAGAGATAAACAGGGAGAGAGATTTTTAAAACTTCACATTGACTTCACATTGATCTTTCAGGTTCAACAATGACACAGCCAGGAGGTTGTAAGTGAAAAACCCTACAGGATCACATATTTTCTGTCAAGTATAACATTGTTGAATTGTAGATCAGTAGTGGTGGGAAAAGTTACCACTACACAGCTCATTATGGTCGAGCCATCAAATCAGACTTCTCACTCATAAATCCAAGTCGTGTGTTCCGTGTTCCATGGGTGTAGACATCCTCGGATGGTGAGATCAGCTCGCCTTACAAGTGACAGTGAACTAATACGTTGCACGGGGCCTTGATGAGCTTTTCACACTCACATAATGAAGTAAGGAGAAAAAAGAACTTGCAGAGAAAGTGAAAAATTGCACATTTTTTTCAATAAAGTTATTATAATGAAAATAATAAGAATCATGGGAATGAGAGGAGGAACATATGCATGGAAGATAAACTTACCGTGCTGAAAGGGTAAACTTTGGAGTGGAAAACATGCATAGTGTCACTTAAAATTCCACAAAGTAAGCTTAATTTCATTAAGATGCCACCATGCAATGAAAATGTTGGCTGACTCAAATGTATCTTTTCCATAACTATATTTTGAAGGTAGATTATTTATCAAAGACAAGGGATAATATGAAGTGGGGATAATGTACATATCGCTTAAATTTTGTGATCTCTGTCTTTTAGCTTGCTAATTATAAAAGCAGAAAAGGCAAACCATAAAGTGAAATGAAGAATCTGAGTATGTGACGTAGCATCACCTCAGCTTGTCTTTCACACCCAACGTCATGCAGAGTTTAAAGACTGACCAGGAAACTGACAGAAAGGAGAAAGCTCAAGGACAAAAGGGGGCAGGAGGAAAGGAAACGTTAGATATTTCAGTTTCGTGTAATCAAACTCCTTCAAAATCTACCCTTGACTGCACAAGAGAATCTTAAAACTTCATTATTAAAAATACTCTCCAAATGATAATTATTGACTTTTTTCTGAGCCACCTACCAAACAGTTGTCTCTAGTTGCCTGGGAACATTCCATCTTCTAAATGGTAAAATTGGTGGAGTTTGCTGGAATACTACCTTTACTGTTAATAGGGTGATAAATGAGAAAAAAAAATATTCCCCAGGCCAGTATTTTGCACGTGGTATAAAAACCCAGGCAGATCCAAACCTAGAGATATAGCTCGTCTAGGTTCTATTTTCAACTTCTGACTCTTCTGATTCAGTTGACTACCAGACTCAGTAAGAAAGTGGTGTTGCTAGGCAACAGAGGTCATCCGTGCTACTTGTGGAGCTGCTGCTGCGGCAGTGCATTTGCAAAACCCTGTATTTATCTGTAAACAACTTGTGCATATCACTATCTGCATGCCAAGCATCACAAACGGTAGCAAAAGCTGTTCGTGATACTTACCAAATGAATATGAGATTTGGAGGCAAATTATTCTGAGCAGGGGTCCAGAGTCCTCCCAGATTGCAAAGGCTTCCAGTTCATAATCACATGATGAGAGACAATGAGGAGTTATATAAGTTCATAATCTAATTTTAGAAGGATAAAAAGTACTTATCTATGTTAGATGTGGAGAATAAAATAAAACCTTGAGATGTGAACAATATAAACACGGATGCGATAGGAATTCTCCATCTGCCTGCCTCAAATGTTTCGTTACCATTACCAGACCAGATACTATTACATCATTACGAATCCTTTTGGTTCTTCTACCATTTTTTTTTTTTTTTGCTAATACTAATGATCTGTCTCATTCTCTGTCTTTATTTACTTATGTTTTTATAAAATGTTCTCATGTTAAGGGGCTTCAATTCACAAAAATTAAACATTTTTCTCTGTTCAGTTTATAGGACTACATTTTGTTTTAATCTTTATTTTTCTGATTTTTTAATTTTTAAAAATCTACTCATTTATCCTTTTTTATTCTTATTTTTGTCAGCATATTTGCAGTGCATACTGATTACACTCACCGTGGCGAGATGGCACATTCACATAGGGCATCTGAATTCTTTTCTTCATTTTCCTCTCTATCATCCCCTTTCCTAGCCATCTTGTTCCTTTTCTACTTTGCAAAATATGAATTTCATAATTTCATAGTTTAGCTAATTACAGGCTTTGCAGCAGGATACACTAGCAACATTGATCGGCTTTTTCTAAGGTCAATATTTTTTCCACTATCACTTCTTATCCTATCACTTATATCAACTCAGTATATTAATTAATACATCAATGCATTATGCATCAATGTGTCTAGGCCAAGAGTATAATTTTTAATTATTGCTGGATTTAATTTGCCAACATTTTTGAGGACATTTATAACTATACCATGTTATATTGCCAGAGAAATTGGTCTTTGGTTTCTATTTCTTAATATGCCTTAACATGCATATATATGGAATGTGTTATTTGGTTTGTATTATAATTCTTTTTCACTTTTTCCCACCCAGGATCTTACAATTAGTATTTGCATACTGTGAACCCCAGAAATCACTCTGAATATATACATACACATCTGCTCAGGGACATGTGAGAGAGGTTTTCTGGCACTTCCTAAGAAAATTGATTGCTAGGTCAGAAGAAATACACTGCTTTGCTATTTTTCAGATAGAATGTGTTTGTTCATACTCTAACTGGGTAATTATGGCTTCTTATATTTTTAGAAAAATACTCAATCATTCAAAATTTGTGTTAGTTATTATGGAGAAACACAAGAGCCTATATGCATTTCTGTGATGGACCAGTCTTACCAATCCCACATGAGAGCATGGAGATCCTTCCATTGTGTGTCCTTTGCAGTGGTATCCATGAAGTTTTTTTTTTTTTTTAACCTTAATTTTCTTGCTGATTTAAGGCAATTCCTTCTTCATTTTTGATATTATCCTCTCTCCAGATTGAGACATCACCAATGCCTCCTTCCATGGAGTTCCCTCTTAGCTGCTGGTTTCTGTAATTCTCTCCACTGAATAAAAAATGCTGGTTTAATGTATATGACCACATCAGGTGAACAAAGACAGTGTGTGTCTTTTTCTGCCAATCAGAACATCCTTATTTCTGTTTCTTGCTTCATTTCATTATCTGTCTTGTAAGACAGGAATGAAAAAGAGTAACTCTTGGTCGTAACAGGAACATATTTATCCACTACTAGTTAGTATGAAGATGGCCTTGTGGATATTCTTTATCAAATTGAGGATGTTTTCCTCTATTTTTAGTTTTCAGGAAGTTTTAATCATAAATGGGTGTATGATTTTGCAAAAATGTGCTCATTTAATTTTCCTTCTTCAGCCTGTTGATGTACCAGATTGCATTCATGAATGTTGAAATATTGGACCAGGTTTACATAGCTGCATCAGTGTGACTAGGCCACGTGTGAAATTCTTAATCATCGCTGGGTTTGATTGGCCAACTTTTTGAGGACATTTATAACCATACCATGTTATATCACGAGAGAAATTAGTCTTTGGTTTCTATTTCTTATCACAGCTTTATTTTGGGATGGGGTAGTGAAGGTCTCATTAAGTGAATTGTGAACATTTCGTCTCTTTTTGTGCTCTGAAAAAAATAATTGAGAATTCTACTGATTTCTTCTTCAGATGTTGATAGAGTTCATCAGTGAATCCTCCTGTGCTGGTGCTTTCTATTTTGACACAGTATTAATGCTTCAACTTATTTAATAGACATAAAGCTAGATATTCTGTTTCTCTTGTGTAATTGTACAAACTGGGTCTTTTACAAAAATTGTCTCATTTTATCTGTGTTATCCAATCTGAGGCCATGAGTTTTCACAGTATCCCTTTATTGCTTGTTATTGTCCATGAAAGTCAGTGGTATGCCTTCTTTCATTTCTGATGTCCATAATTTGTATTGTCTGTTTCCTTAGCATGATAAATGGCTTAATTTTTTTAAAAAAATCAGATTTTTCTTTCATTGATTTTTATCTATTTTCTATATTGACTTTTATTCATGTAGCTTTAATTTTTACTATTTCTCTTTCACAGCTTACTTTCATTTGATTCACTTTTATGCTTTGATCTCCAAAGACAGTAGTGTAACTGAGTGATTTCAGGTATTCCTTCCTTTTTAAATATGTACATTCAATGTTTCCCACTGCATACAACTTTCACTGCATCTCCAAAATATGATCATTTTCATATCAACTTTTAAAAATTAATCTTGGGATTTCTTCTTTGATTTGCGTGTTATTTGGAACTCCAAATATTTAGTCTGCAAATGTTTGAGGCTTTTCTTGCTGTCTTTCTGGTACTGATTTCTAATTTAATTCCATTGTAGTTTGAGAGTAAATGGATTGCTTTTGTTTCTTTAAATCTGCTACGGTGTGTTTTAGGGTGCAGATTACGGTCTATCATAATGACAGGTCCTTACAAGCTTAAGAACAATGTTCCTATGCTTAGAGGAAGCAGTTTGTGGGTGTCAGTTATTTCAGGTGGTTTTCAATTAATTTATATTTATTTAATTCAACTGTGTCCTCGGTGATTTTACACTTGATGGATCCTGCCATTTTTGAGAGGTTGGTGCTGAAATCTCCAAAATATTAGTATATTCATATATTTCTCCTTCGAGTTGTCTCAGTTTTTACCTCACGTGTTTTGGTACTCTCCTCTCAGTTACATACAGTAAACAGTGTTA
Organism: Cavia porcellus; assembly: GCF_034190915.1. Taxonomy (NCBI): domain Eukaryota; kingdom Metazoa; phylum Chordata; class Mammalia; order Rodentia; family Caviidae; genus Cavia; species Cavia porcellus. The sequence goes on from NW_026947490.1 coordinate 78,700,900, forward strand.
TGTCTTTTTAGAAAACTGACCCCCTTTCATTGTGAAACAACTCATACATCCTTGATAAATATTTTTACTCGTCAATATTTTGTGTGATGGTGCTTGTATGGGGAGGCTGAGGCAGAAGGATCACTGTGAGTTCGAGGCCAGCGTGGACCGCCAACTGAGTTCAAGACCAATATGAACTGTATAGATATCCTTGTCTCACAAAGGCAGGAACATATTTTTGCTCAGATATCTGCTGTTTCTAAAATTAATATACCTTACCTTCTTTCTTTTGATTAGTATTTGCATGATACAACTTTCTCTTTCCATTTGCTTTGATTTTACAGGTGTTTTTTATATTTAATGTAAATTTCTTACAATCAATATAAAACTGAGTCTTTATATTTGATTGACTAGACAAACGATCATTTAATTGATGTGTTTAGATCACTGATCTGCCAACTGATTATTCATAGAGTTTTGTAAGTACCATATGTATCTACTTGGTGTTCTTGTTACTATTTTTATCTCATACCTTATCTGCTGTCAAAGAGCTTTTATATAATTCTATTTTCTCTCCTTAGCATATCAATGATAAAAGTGCAACCTGTCTTATGCATGCACAATATTTTCCAACATAAATTTACAACTAATCAAGGTCACTTTCAAATAACATGACTATTTAATCGGTAAGGGTATCATTTTACAATAGGACATTAATCTTAATTTTTCCCTCTTGACTCTTGTATCATTTTTGTTATTCACTTATATACAAGGACTTGCACATGAATGGACATACATAACTCAATACATTATTAATATTTCTGTATTTAATAAATTATTACATCAATTAATATGAAAATATTTTTAAAATTTGATCTTCCCTTCTTTTCTGCTACTCTTCTCTATTCATAATGTGAGTTTTTGATTAACAATTTTGCCTTTATAAAGAATTTTTCTTAACATTTCTTGCAAATCAGCTCTACCAGCAACAAATTCTCTGAGGATTCTGGTGGCTTGTGGTGTGACCAAAATTTCAGTGGATTTGCCAGTCATTATTTTAAAAAACAGAGTTCTGCTATTTCCCCTTTCTGATATTCCTATTACACATGCAATTATCTTTTGTAGTTTTTCCAAAGTTCTTTGATATTTTATTCTTATTATTGTTCAGTCTTTTCTCCTCTTTCATTTCCATTGTAAACTTTCTTTTGTGACAATCTCAGGGTCAAATATTCTTTCCTCTGTTGTATGCATAGAAGACATTCTTCATTTCTGCTATGGTTATTTGTAGTATTTGTTTTTTTTCTGTTTTTTGGAATGTTCATTTCTCTGCTTTATTATCCATGTCTTCTTCCGTGCATTTTTCCCTACTAGATAACTAAATCATGGCTTTTACATTCTCAGCCTGATAGTTCTAACATCACTACCACATCTGATTCTGGCTCTGAAGCTTGCTCTATCTCTTCAACGTATCTTAGTCTTTTTTGTGTCTCATATTTTTCCTGATATTTAGACATGGTATACTGGTTAAAATGAACTGCTGTAAATACATGTTTGATAAATCAGATGTAAGTCATGAGGGGAGGAGGAGCATTCTTAGGCTAGGTCTTATTGATCCTACTTCTTAGACCGATAGCTTCCTGTTTGACAGGTTTCCTCTAACTGGGGTAAGGTAGCTAGACTGAGCTGGAGTTGGGTACTTCTCTCTCATCAACAACTATAGGCAAATTAAAGAGGGTATTTTCTTTCTTATAATAATTGGAAGGCTCAATTGAGGTATGTCACTTCTACAAGATCAATTAATCTCTAATAAAATTAATTACTTTAAGCTCTGGTTAATTTTTCTTCAGAGCAGACAAAGAACATTAGACTGGAGGAGTCAGTTTCAAAGTGTTCCTTTTCACCTCTTCTTGCCAAAGCAGAGAGAGTTTTTCTTCGCTTTTCACTGTAAGGAACTGCAGAGGAGGTAACGCTCTGGATCCCTCTGGACCTCTGTTTCTCAGACGTGTTCACCTTGAGATCTTTGCAAACTGACAATTATTCTTCAGGTTTTCCTGTCCTAGCTCTGTTCCTATGGATGTTTCTACTAAGGTAAGTGAGATTCTCTGCACTTGCCTGAGTGATTCTCCAAGGCTAGCAGCACAGGTTTTCTCTGTGATTTTATTCCTACCAAGCATTTAAGATGACCTGTTCGGTTTTTGAGTTTGTTCAGTATTTCACTGTTTCTTCAGAGAGAATGGCAACATATAATCTTCTTATATGCTGGAAGAGAAACCAAACCAGAAATCCTTGCATCACTTTTAATAACTTGTTTTTTCTCTATTAATCCATTTTTCTTCTTTTTCTCCCTTCCTCCCTCTCTTTTCTTTTTTCTTTCTTTTCTTTTCTTTTGTAAAAGAAGTCTCGCTAAGTTACAAAGGCTGGTCTTGAACTCTGTGCCTAAGAGGCCTGATAAACCCTCCCAATTCTGCCTCCCAAGTGGCCGATACTGTAGTGATAAATCACCATGCCAAGCCTACTGTTCAAACTACCTTAATTTTATCTCTACCAGCAAAATATAACTGGAAAGCTTGATACACACAACAACTTTATACATTATGTATTTCCAGTGCAAAATCATATTTTATAAATGATAGTTGCCATATTATATTTACATAATGCTTCATATGTTTACAGAGTAAAATTTATATTCCTTCCTTGATTTATATGACTGAACTGTGAAATGAACATAATTTTTAACATCTCAAAATGTAACCAAAGAATCTAAGCCTTACAGTGGCATTCTTCCTCATGCACTATTATAGTTTATTAAAAGGCAGAAACAACTGAACCTCAGTCTCTCCTCCTTCAATATACGGCACCATGTGCCCCAGACATGCTATAATATCATTCCCTCACCCGTGTTGGCAGACAAGTCTTGGTTACTGTGCATATCATAGGTCAAACATCCGCAAGACACCATCAAATGTATCTGCATCTATTCTAGGTTGTTAAACTACCTGCTTTTATAGGTAGGAAGGTAACCGCACATAATGTTTTAATGTTTAATTTATAAAACAATAATCTATGTTTGTCAGGAAAACTGAATTAGAGATGGAAGAACATTTATAACCTTTCACTGACAACTATTTAGCCTCCTTGTTACACTTTTTTCTATGGCTTAGCATACATCATTATAAATTCTCTGATTTATTTATTTATTTATTTATTTATTTATTTATTTATTTATTTTTGTGCCAGAATCAAACTCAGGATCTCACACTTGCCAGGCAGGCACTGGGCTGCTGAGCTATATTCTCAGCCCAATTTTCTGGATTTTAACACTGCCAGACCTCCTGGCATTTATAAAGCCTTTCCTTTGCAGACAAAATTTGGCAAGAACGTGTTAGATCACAAATACAAGTGGTTCTATGATAAGGCTCAGAATGTTGGAAACATGCTAACTGGTGACAACCAGACTAAAAATCCCTAAAAAAATACATAATGCTTTGATTTGTGAAAACTGTGGGTTGGAAAGACTAGAAAGTCTTGACTTGCTGACTGTATTACAACGGATCTTCTCACCAAAATGAAATTAAAAGACTCTAAGTACACATATAAATATTTAAAATATTCATATATGAAATAATCATAAAACAAATGCAACATCTAGTTTTGTGTTCTTGAAATATATGTATATATAGGTATATATAATTATATAACATAAGTAATATATAATTATATAAATATATGATATATACTAATATAAACATAATACATAAATGTATATTTATATATAAATATTTAATATTTTTCCACATTTAAAAACATTAATATTATATTGCCCCAAAAGCACTAAACACAGTAGATGAAGAAAGTTTAATGGGGAAATAGATCTTGTGATTTTTTTAAAAAATCAAAACATGTATGAATTAAGAGATGTATGCTTTTTGAATTTGCATTGGGATTGCATTAAATCTGTATAATAATTTTGAAAGTATAGCCATTTTCACTATACTGGTTCTCCTACCCAAGAGCAAGGAATAGCTTTCCATTTTCTGATATCCTCTTCAAGCTCCTTTTTCAGAGTATTGTAGTTTTCAGCGTAGAGATTTTTACTGCCTTTGTTAGGATGATTCCTAGAGATTTCTTTTTTTTTTTTTTTAATTAAATCTACTGGAAGATAGAGCGGGTGGAACTGTTGAAGACATTGATGTAGGCAAAGACTTCATCAACAAAACCCTATTTGCATGGGAAATATTACAAAGGCTCAACAATTGAGATCTCATCTTATTGAAAAGCTTTTGCACAGCAAGAGAATGACCAACAGAGTAAAGAGAGCACCCACAGTGTTGGAGAAAGTCTTTGTTAGCTTTTCCTCAGACACAGACTACTACCTAGACTATAAAAGAACTAAAAAAAAAAAAAAAAAAAATAGATGCCTCAAATTTAAAGACCCAAATGGGTTCTGACAAACACTTCTCAGACGAAGAAGTAGAATGGCAAATAAATAAATAAAAAGTTCAATATCATTGTTCATTTGAGAAATGCAAGTTACAACAATGCTGAGATTTCATATCACCCTAGAAAGAATAGCTATGACCAAGAAACAATCACAAACGCTGGAGAGCTGTGGGGTGAAAGGAAGTCTTCTTCCTTGTTGGTAGAAGTGGAGACTGGTGGAGCCACTGTTCAAATCAGTGTGCAGATTCCTCAAAAAAACTAAAACTAGAGGTTCCACTTGACCCTGCTGTTCCTCTTCTGGGTATTTCCCCGAAAGAACTAAAAGCATCACAGCATACTTACATCAGGACAGTTTGTGACAGCTAAATCTTGGAAACAGCTCAAATGCTCATCGAATGGTGAGTGGATGAAGAAGATGTGCTTTTTATGGGGACTGCTCTGACATAAAGTAAGCTTGAGACATTTCTAGCTAAGTGGATGCTCCTTGAGATCATGTTCTTACATGAAATAAATTGGACAAACAAGTAAATACTGCATTGTTTTTTTGGTGTGAAAAATAGTGTAAGTAAAGACAAAAATTGTATAATACATAATGTGACGTAGGAAGAAAACATTTGTATGGCAAGGAAAACTGGGGGTGAAAGAAAAAATGTGCAAAATAGGGGAAAATGGAAATAGCTTTTATAAATAAGGAGGGGAAGACAGAATAAAGGGCAAATAATCTGATTATATCATGCATAGGTCCAAATTCCCTATGATGAATGTGATCACTGTACATACACAAAACATATCACTAAACTTAATAAAAAAGAGATGTAGCAATACAGATGGATCACCACGATGACCTATGGAACTTACTTCCGAACTTCACATTTGATTTTATTTAGTTCCTGTGATCCATGTTAAAAATCAGGGATATCTTGTGAAGATTAATAGATTTTCAGGTTCCACCCAATCACCAGGACTTGAGACTTCAGTTGTCTCTAAATGGCTCTTTGGCTTCAGTTTACGTCCAGGTGACACATCCTGGCCTCCGTACCTGTGGGTTTCTCACTGTCACCACTGCCCATGTAACTCTTTCCCAGGAGTTATTCTGTGCTCTGCTAAAATAGCAAGGAATGAAGCCTCCTAACAAATCTTCCCACAAAACTCGGGATCTGTTTTATACATTGTGCTCCTATGAATTTTCCTATAGAACCATTCCAGAGAAGACTTTTTTAACTATTAAAATTCCCAGGTCAATAACAGTCCAAGAATCATGGATATCATCGGTGCTCTTCCCCTACTGCTGCTTATGCTGCCTGCTTTTTATTTTGTTAGAAAGTGTTACAAACAACACTGTGTGTTCTAAGTGAAGGTATTTTAGGGTGATTAATTGCAATATGTCTTTTACTCCAATGATTATTTTTTGTTTTTGCTTTTTTGGAAACAGGTCCCGTCTGTATACTTCAGGCTATGCTTGAACTCACTATGTAGACCAAGTTAGCCTTGAACTTGAGGGGATCCTTCTGCCTCAGCCTCCTTAGTGCTAAGATTACAGCCACACACCACCACCTCCAGCATCAATTATTTTTTCAAAATTTAAATATTTGCTTATAGTTTCATCATCTCTTATGTGTACAGACTGTTCACCTTCATGTCAAATGTAAACCTACCAAAAGTTATTCACCTGAATATATATGTCTTTTCAAAAAAAAAGTACAACAAAACTAACAAGATGTACCTGCTATAAGAAATTTTATCCATCTATTCATTGAATAATCCAATTAACAGGTGGGGAAAAGGAATTTTCAAACTATTTCAGTTTTCTTTACATAGTGCATATATATCTCCCTTCAAAGACAACAAAGTTCTACAGAAATAAGAATCAGTAAGAATACCTTCAGTATGTTTCTTAGTAAATTAGAAAATAATTTAAGTATTTTTTCCTGAAGAAGTACAATGCCTCAGGACATGTCAATATTGTGAATGCTTATTTAGTGTAAATAAAAAATTTCCAGACAGACTTAAGAATACATTTATCAAAATTGTTATTAATTTTCATCAGGTTTTACTTGAAAGATTTTTGTGATTTAAGAGAACTTGTCCAATTGCCACGAGAAAATGTAATGAGTGCCCCAGTATTTCAGATTCATGTTTAGGTCCCCCAAGGTTCAGTGTAATCTGAGGAAGTTTCAGTTCAGCCAGTCCAGGGTCACTCTTCAGAGGTTACATAGGTCTGTCTCCATCACCGGGATCCTCACCATTTCCTACTGTGCCTAAAATCATTACCTGAACCCAACTGAACTTCACTTATGGTTGAATTTGCCTACTGGAATTATAATCATCTATACTCAAAGTGTATAACTCCGTAAGACCCTGAAAGGGTAAATTTGCTGTAAGGGTGTCAAGAGTTTTCCTTAAAAATTGGGAGTTGCCAATGTTAAGATATTTCTTAGAAGTTGGGTGAAGTTTGAGAAGTTGTATAAACTGTATGCTTGGTTTTTATTTGTAAGTGGGCATAATAATTTATATTACATAACCTTACAGAAAACACTAAAGTACAGAGTTTGCATATATATTTATACTTAAAAGCACACAATAAAAACTAAAGCATGGTCAGTTTTTACTAGAGCCATCATGTGACCTAAAATTCTGTTCCGAAAAATATCTGGAACAAATATTAAACTTGATAAAATATGTGGTTTAAAATACAATTGTCCAAGGGTAACCATGAGGTATGATGACCTTATTTAGTATTCTACTGTTGTTTTATGCATTTTTACATAAGGAAACCTTGATTTTCCTTTCCATTCACCCATGCCATCTTACATCATGTCGCCAGTGTTTCCAAACAATCAAAATGGCAAATCTAAACAATGCATTAGCAGTCAAAGTGGGCCGTGGCAATGTATCCAGAGACCCCATGGACACTTGTTAATTCAGGTGATTTCTGGTGGAGTTCGACCCCAGCAGCTTTCTGGACATAACGACAAATGTAGTGACCTGGACCCAAACCCTTGTCCATCTCAAAGCCTTTATTATTTTTAATTACACAAATTTAAGGTTAGGCAGGATGAGTTGAAAATCATACTGTCTTATGCATTTCAACTAATTATTCTATCCAGATTCATTTAAACACAATGGTTCTTGCAATAGCAATTCTTCAAGTGAAATAATTCCTAACCCTGAAGATCATTTTTGATTTAAAGATTAAACATTTTCTTTTATTTTATAACTACAAACTCCAGGAACAGAAAGGCATTTTTTCTTCCTGAAGCTAGAAAGATGTCATATCAAGCATATTTATCATAACATTGATGCTAATAACAGTTGGATTATGTCAAAATTCTTCATTTATTGCTCTCAAATTAGCAATAGTTGTGGACATTTTCAGGACCAACGTGCATATATCTTGAACGTATTTTACTTCTATACCCAGAACTGTCCCTAAACACGAATTAAGAAAATGAGACTATTTACTTGCAAGTGACATTTGAGGTCCACAGCTGGAGAATGCAGGAGCTATTAAGGGCAATGGAATTGTTTCCCTACGTATCAAGTTTTAGAGTCAAAGCACAAAATCTATTATGTTTTTCTGACTTGCGGGAATTCTTTCCATACTCTCATAGGCTAGAAATTAGGACAAGAAAAAGCTAGCATCAGCTCATATTTTCACTTAACCTTTCTGGATTTTGATATAATCTACCTACTAGAAAAGACTTGGAGTAGAGACGATCTTCCAAGCTATGCATATATTTGTGACTATGGGATCTAAGGCTTTCATGCCCATTTAAAAGTAACTAATCCTATCTCTGGAATAATAAACTCTGCAGTCTTATATTCCATGAGCTGATATCAGAGAAAATCGAGTGAAAAATACATAGCCACTTAGAAGAGTAAAATCAAAGCCCTCTGTTATCATAAAGCCTAACTTTGTTGTTGTACCCACACATACAAATGTCTGTGATAAGGGATCCTAGGTAACTTTACTTAAGATGAGGATCAACAGTGTGTAACAGTTGCTTGGAGTTACTCTTGGCAAAACAAAACAAAACACAGCCAACTACAATGGTTCATTTTTGTTGACCTAGGAATCTTTCAAATCTCAGATCCTTGATGTGCCTTCAAGCTACTGCATGACTCTGCCATATTTCTTGTGTCCGCCTGACATTAGTTATCTAGGGAAATAAGCATAGAATATAGAAGTCTATCATTCACTCCAGTGAGGGCCATTTAGTTGTTTGGAAGACTTAATGAATCTGACTTCTACCGGGGTATTAAAAGATAGATCTAGGGGCTGGGATTTAGCTCAGTGGCATGAGCACCTGCCCAGCAAGCACGAGGTCAAGAGTTTGATCCCTAGTACCAAAAATAAACAAATAAATAAATAAAAGGTAGATCTGGCTAGGTTTTATGCAGGAAGGGAAGGCAGAAAGGAGACTGTTTCTTTGCAGATTTTAATGTATTGCTTTTTAAAGTTTAGAGGCTAGTCCTCTGTTTCATGGTTGTATTATATCATCCTGGCCTTTCTTTCAGAACTATTAGCAGTGTGGCAGTGACCTTGAATATAATTTTATGTTGTCTTTAAAAGCCATGATAGCAGAGTTTCTTAAAATTTGGCATTCAACATTTTACAAAATATTATCCTCTACTTATGTAAGAATTTATTCACCCAATCATCTTCAGCATGGCACTGTTCTTTACAAAGAAGGCCCTGAGATATGTCAGTCACAGGAGAGTAAGTAGTGTTCCATCCTCTTCCCAGACACCGATCAAAGATGTAGACCAGAGAGGCTTCAGGAAAGCGTGCTCAGCCAGCATCTGCCAGGACTGCAGAGTTTCATCATTTCTCCCACCAGGAACACTTTGAAATGAAGGAAATTTTAATATGACTGTAGGTACAGAGCAAATATTTTATATCTCCCAGAATAATGTTTTTTTTTGGTTTTGTTTTGTTTGATGAACTGACATAACCTGGCCTGCTTTTCTGCATGAAGAATCTCAAGTTTCAGTACATTAAATTTATGATGCCACTTGGGCCTGCCAAAGGAAATTAGGAAAGAGACACATGATGTTTTAAGCTGAAATCTTGTTTTTAAAGCCAATCCTGGCTTATGTAAAACTTAGCTATGTCCCTTGATTTGAAAAGAAAAACAAAATAAAACAAAAAACACAGCAATAGCTACTCAACATTAACCTGTTTTCCAGATCAGAGAGCTGAGATAAATCTTATGATTGGCCAAGAATACGTAGTTTTATCCAGTGCAAATTAGACTTCTAATTTTATAAACAATTAGAGGTTTCATTAAGCTTGATGTCCCATGAATATGATTCCATGTTTATTTCTTATATTCTTGCCAACAACAGCAACTTTTAAATATTTCCCTACTGTAAAATTGTGCTTTATGTAGGAATTCCAAAAGAAAACTGAATTCCAATTTGGTGAACTATTTTTTCTCTCCCTTTTGATCTGTCACACCAGCACTCTAGTAAAAATAATGAATTTCCTTTGAGTCACTCTGCCAGTTTGGGGCACTGAGGCAGGGAATATTTTCCTGATGTTTCTGAAGCTGTCAGACTTCCCGAGGTCCTGAGTGAGACCCAACGGAATGCCTTTTACGGCTTGTTATCATGCTTTGTCCCTGACGCGGGTAAACTTTATGTCCAAGAAAGCCTGCAGGCTCCAATGTTCTCTTAAAGAGGAAGTCAGTGGACCTGGAGAAAATAATGGTAACTAATAGCTTCAAAGAAAGAGTAAATAAAATACTCTCTATTTTCCTAAAACGTTATCTGGCAGGATCCTGATAAGATACTAACACCACGGGAGAATGTACAGGTATCAGTGTACAAGGGGAGGATTGAAGGAAACTCCAGGGCTTGTTGGAACGCTTCAATATTGTGTTAAGGATCTGAATTAGAATTCTTAAAAAACAAACAAAATGTTTTGCTGTCACCATTTGAAAGTAAACACTAGCGCAGTCTCTGTCATAACAAGGATTACAAAAAACCACCGATGAGAGGCAGGTAGGCTAATCCTCTTGGGATGACAGTTACTTAGGAGCCTGCGGTGGTAGCATTGCCTGTGTAACAGCAAGTCAGTGTCTGAAAATAAAAATAAAAAGGGCTCCTGTCTACCTGCTAGCTTAGATTTTCTTTTGCGTGTGGAATCTCTTGCAAACAAATCAGCCTTGTTGAGTACCAAAGCATTCATCTCTGGTAATGTTTGTTTCTTCTGTATCCAACATGAAATTTTGGTGCTGTTCAAATTTGTCTTTTTTCTTTTCTTTTATCTTCCAAACTTGAAATTCTCCATCTTAAACAGATTTGATTTTACATTTCAATAGCATTTATGATAGTATTGGACAGTGGTACATATTTTAATTCAAAAGATGTAGAGACATTTTGAGTTATTTAATGCTACTTTCAATGAACTTGTAGATATCAGCTTATTGTGAGCATGCCTTACTGTGACTGACATGAATCAGTCTCGTGTGTATTCTGCAAAATTATACTTTATAAGGATTTAGACTTCAAGGTATTTTAGTTTTCCTGTTTATTACTATATACTGCTTCCATAAAACCTACATTTCTGGTAGTGAAGAAAGCCTTCAGAGAAAATAAAATAGTTAAGGGCATTTTATTATGCTTTGCAAGACAGAAAAGGAAAAACAACACTAAACTTTGGACAGAACAAACCAGGGGCAGGGCAGACCAGCAGCCTTCGAAAACAGGCTTTCATTTAGTTGCAGAAGATGAGGGGAAGGCAAAGAAGCGAGCATGCTGTGGGCTTCGGAGCAGGCCTGCAGTCAGGTTTATGCCTGAGGACAAGGGGTTGAACATGAGGAAGAATCAGCCAGAGAGCAATGCACTCCCGCTAAGGCGAAGCGGGAGAAGAAAACCCTGTGTGAGTTTATGAGCAATTCAGTGAATAAACACGGCAAACGAGGTGGGAGGAGGGGAGCAGGAGAGGGAAATGTATTTCCTAGAAGTAAACAACCTCTCTGGGAGAGTTTTATGTTTCTTGCTTTAAGAAAATGTCACAATTTGACATTTTCTAGATAAATCGAATTTGATCAAGTTTCAAATAGTATTCACTTTATTTTATGCTACCACACTTACCTAATGTAGATCGGTTAATACTGTTTTTCTTCTAATCGTTTCACCTTACTTGCTAAAATGTTAAGGAAGAGATATAAAATACAGTAACACCTTGGTACTTGGCTGCCTTGAAATACACCAAATTCGGTACATGTTTGGTCCCAGTGTGTGTGGTTCCCCATTCACAGAGCAGAGTTTCTCAGTCACTTTGTTATCTGATATCTTCTCAGGCCAGAAAGAAAGAAAGAAAGAAAGAAAGAAAGAAAGAAAGAAAGAAAGAAAGAAAGAAAGAAAGAAAGAAAGGAAGGAAGGAAGGAAGGAAGGAAGGAAGGAAGGAAGAAAGAAAGAAAGAAAGGAAGAAAGGAAGAAAGAAAGAAAGAAAGAAAAACAATTGGCAAATTTGAGAGTGGTGTATGTCCTGCTGATTTTTCTAGGGTACACTTGTGCCTAGAATAAATCACCACCATTAGTAAGAAACAAGCCATAAAAGGACTAACATGAAAGTAAAACAGTAGCAAAGTTGTGATCCCAAACACTGGAGGAAGCTGAAAAGCTGCTATGAATTTGGATAACCGAGAAGTAGTCAGTGGGTCACACCAGACCTCGAGCTCAGTGATATATGTGCACCCATGTTTGTAGCGGCACAATTTGTAATAGCCAGATCTTGGAAACAACCTAAGTGTCCATCAACCGAGGAATAGATAAAAAAAAAAGTTGTGGCATTTTTATAGAATGGAGTGCTACTCAGCTATAAGGAATGATCATATTGAGATATTTATAAATAAATGGATGCAGCTTGAGACCATACTCATAAGCAAAACAAATCAAACTCACATGTACAAGTACTGTATAGTCTCCCTAGTGTAAGAAATGGTAACGGTACATAAAAGTTTATGGTAATCATGATTCCCCATTACATGGCTTTGAAGCCTTATAGTGTTTTCATTCATTAGTTGGAATGATTTTATTGTTTTGTTTGATTTTATTATATGTGATGGTATGAACAGCTATTTTTAAGAAAACAAGATATCATGACAGCTGTTGCTAACGTCATCTTGTTTTGAAGTCCTACCATGCTTTTGTTCTTCTGTTTCCATTGGTCCTATCATGTTGCATCTTATTGCATTTTAATATGTGTGATAGTATAAACAAATTTTCTATGGAAAAGAAGATAAATATAGTAGCCATTGTTCATTTTTCAGTTATTTGGTTCTGAATGTCTTGTAATGCTTTCATTCTCTTGAATGGTTTTATACTATTTTGTTATGTTTGATACTATTGCATGTGAAGGTATGCTCAACTATTTCAAAGAAAGAGACATTATGGTAGCTACTGTTAATATCAGGTTGTCTTGTGGTGCAGTACTGTGTTGCTTACATTGTTCTGATCTGCTTTGTTCTGTCCTCTTTTGTCTTAATCTCTTTAAAAAATTTTTAAAAAAAGAAATAGCTGCAGTGTTGCCTGCCTGTCTTTTGAAAAGCAAACTGAGATCCATTGACAAAAGCAGTGAAGCTTCGAAGGCCTGCTAGGGCTGCTTCAGTGATTATGAAAAGGATGAGCATCCAAGTATCCCTAAGGTCACTGCCACAGGGAGGCCTAATGAAATGGCTGCTGATGAATTTGTCAGTGAATTTCAATGCTGCATAGAGGCTGGGGGCTTTATCCTCCATGAAGATTCAACTATGATGTGACTGGACTTAAAATATTGTGAACTAAAATCTGCCTCAAAATCACTGGGTGGCAGGACTCCATCACTGTATGAAAACACCAGTGGGACTGTTCCGTCCAGGTGACAGCTCAGGCATTATCAAGAATTATAAGGCCATAAACAGCAAGTTTTATGTGATGCATAAGACAAACAGTAAATCTTGCCTCACAAGATAATTTTTTTTTTTTTTTTTACTGAGTGATACATGAAGTGTTTGGTCCCTGTGGAGAATATTTACAGGAGCAAGATTTGCCTGTGAAAGTTTTAATTCTGGATCATACGTCTAGGTTCTCTCCAGGATTGGAGGGTGACCCACTGTAGGAGTTTAGCTTCAGCACTGTAATAAGTCTGCCCCCTCTCAGCAACAAGGTCCCGAGCTCCTCTGGTGACAATGGTCAAACTCACTCTGGGGAAGCTAGTCATAATGAGATCCTCCAGGAGACCCAGTGGTTCAAACAGCAACACTTAGAGAAACCCACAATGCCTCCTTTCTTCTTCTCCATGTCTCTATGCTGGTAACTTTCCTCAGGTGGAACATCTATGTTCAGCATCATGCTGATTTAATTCTGTTGGCATTAAGTTGACCACCAGTTTTTAATCTATAACATACCACAATGAAAAGGGAAGCAGTGAACAAATTCTACTTTCACATGTGCATAACAATAAACATATCATTATACGGTATTAGTCTGAAACTTTAAGTACATTTTTAAAATCAAAGGAGATCCAGTGAATTGATTTTTAAATGAAATTTTTATCCATTTGATTTCTGGTAGTTGACAGAATATTTAGATTGAGAAGTTGTTCATGGTTCTAAAAATAAAATAAACTTTAAGCATAATTTTAAAATCTTCAGGAGTAAAACAATGTATATCTAACTGGCTAGAGAACAGAGCTAACAGACTGTAGAAAAGACTTCCTGAGTCAGTTGAAAAGGAATTCACGGTATAATTCATCGTGGTCAGTGTCCTACTCCCAATCAATGAATGGAAAATTGGGTAAAAATCTGCCAATTTTTGTTATAGAGAACATATTGGAACATGAATTGTTACCTAATTAATTAAACACATTGCCTTTTGATTAATGTCTAATTTGAATATTTTAAATAAAGCAGGATATTTCTTGCCTCTTGAACAGCCAATGAGGGTGTTGTCTCCAGATTCTATGTAATTTTAAAAGCCAGATGTGTTTATACAGATGTGTCATGTAATCCCAGAAAATCAGTTTGTTGATGAATCAGTAGTCCCACAATTCCTTAAATTGAAAATTTGGGCATTCTTTTCTCACTTGGCACATGTCTCTGCTTTTAGACTCAGAATTTGTAAAAAGTCCTTAAATTAAAGGATAAGTACATATACTTTTATCAGACAAGCATGTTTGAAATTTCAGAACACTGGTTCTAAAATGATCAGCAACTTTCTTAATTTGTGGTTCAGATTACTCTTCTAAAGACTTATAAAAGTGACTGCTTATGTAAAATATAGGACAGGACACTTGTGTTCTATAAGCTCTATAGTGTGACCAGAGGATATCATCTCAAAAGCAGTGGCTGTACCTATTTGTGTTGGTCAAAACTTGTTGAGAATTCAGAGACCTAGAGATCACAAATTGAGATGCTTCATCAATAGATTCAGCGCTGACATTGGGACACAAGTAGAAATATACCCTTGTCTATTTTCAGCCGAATCAATAGTACAATCAAAAGTTCCCTGAAAAGAAATGATCCCAAGTCCAAAAATATCCATGACTTGTAGTTGTTACCCCTAATGAACAAAAGATATTATAGATATTAAGTGAAATTCACTTAACAAATACAAACTACAGTATTTATTTTTTTAGGTGAAAACCACACATGAATTACTGTTAAGTAATTTCATTGATTGTATTCAGTGATAGTATTCCCTCAGCTCCAGATGCTTTTAACGTTTGTAAGAAGAGTGAGAAAAATTTTAAGAGCTGCTAATGCCAGGGGAGGCTGTGCCCTGAACCATCCACTCATAATCAGACTGTGGTATGCTTACAAAATTATCCTTAATAACTTAAATGCATGAAATACAATAAAAGGAAGACTTTCATCTAAATTTAAATGAAAATTTAGTTACTGATTTTGTAGGAAGATTTCAAAAATAAATTGTCCTTTTGTATTTCTAGCTTGGTGTATCACTATGTCAAATATTGAATGGGATCAGCAAAAATAATCTGCATGAATAGCATGCTAATCAAAAACAAAGCAACTCTTCAGTGCTACTTAAAGCAAGAAATTTGATAGTTTGTTTTGTAAAGTTCACTTATGTATAAGAATCTTGGTCTTTATGTTTAGGTAGGGCTTGCATTTATCAATCATTGCAAAATATGAACATTAAAATATGATATATAGATATATACTTTGCAAAGTGGTAGACACTCTGAGATGTCTCTAATTTTTAAATTAAATACTTTTGGGGGCAGTGTGTTATAAAATCAGTTAGTTAAACCTCTTTCTTCTCCAAATCTTCTCAAGCACAGTTTTACTCTTTTCTAGAACATATATTGTGTTATATGTCTTTGCATTTTGTTTAAATGCACTTTGATGGAAATTCTATGATATCACCCAAGCTATATCTTTAAACTTTCTTAGGTTTTTTTATGATGTAAAACCATACAATTTGCTATGGTTTTTCTTTCTATATTAAAAGCCAATAATACATATCTAAAAAACATCCAAAATGTTTTCAAGCATTAAAAATAAGTATGGTATATTTAAATATACATTATAAGAATAAACAAAACAAATATGTGTCATAAAAATAAAATGTGGAGTAAACTGAGAAAAACATGGAGACATTCACAAAAATTTAAAGTAATTGATTGCTGTAAACCATAAATTGTATACATTCATAAGTTACATATAGATATCTAATTAAGTATCATATAGAGCATATCTAAGTACATATTTATAAACCATGGATACAGAGCTAGTGCATTGGTCCTGAGTTTGTCAACTTCATTGGATTAAGGAATGCCTACTTGATTAGAAAGGCACACTCCTGGTTGTGCCGGCATAGGTCCTAGAGGCCTGACCTTGAGTGTTACAAGTGGTTCTTACCTTTTCCTCTCTGGTCCCGTTCCCCTTCTCTTCTTAGATTCCATGAACCAAGCAGCCTTGTCTCCCATACATTTGTGCCATGATATTTCTTCCTCAAAGTCAGCTGGCAGTGGACTGAGTGCCCTGATCCAAGAACCACTCTGAAACTCTGCTCCTTTAAGACGTGGGTGGCAAGTATTCTGTCCCAGTGTTTGGAAAGCGAACGCAGACAATGGTGCTAAGAGTGGGATCATTACTGTCACTGCATCTGATCACAGGGTTCAGAAATTTTGGGGACTGGTTTATGGAAGGAGTCTGGGAAAGCTCAAAGACATGGATTAGAGAAATCCTGGATTACTTCAAACAGAACTCGATGGCTGACTCATATTGAGATCAGAAGACTGGGCTACTGATAGGAATGTGGATAGTGAAGGCCAGGCCGAGCAGGTTTCAAATGAGAATAAGGGTTCCATTGGCAGTTGTGTTACCAGATGCATGTATGCTACACTCTGGCAGAAAATTTTCTATACTTGGCCCACATCCTATAATTTTGCAGGAGATTGGTATTGAGTATGTTGGATAAATCAATCTAGTGAGTATTGCTTGGAGACAATCCAATATTCAAGTCTTGGCATGGGTAATATGCTGCTTTTATTCCAATTTAGGAGTAAAAAGTGATGCAGAGATATTTGAAAACTTAAGTTTTGGCCCAGAGGCAAGCATTAGTAAAAAGGAATAAAAGAAGAAAAACTGCTTAAAAAAATCACCATTTAAAAATAAGTGTTTTAAACCGGGCATGGTGGTGCATTGTAATCTCAGCTCTCAGGAAGCTGAGGCAAGAGGATCCTTGTGAGTTTGAGGCTAATCTGGGCTACAAAGTGAGTTTAAGTTCAGCCTGAACTGCATAGCAAAACCCTGTCTCAGAAGGACAAAAGTAAATAAATAAAAATAAAACTAATTTGTACAGAAACGAGAAGACAAATGCATCAGACATCTCAGAATCAACAAGATTGATGGATTGTAGGCTCAAAAATGCAAAACTCCTCTACATTTTTCTGCTTTAGATATGTTGCTAGAAAAAAACATGCTTTCATCTCTTCATAGTTTGTTTTTGTTGGAAAGTAATGTTCTCACCAGAGGTCGCTACCTAGCATTTTAGTCTCTATCTAAAACTTTGACTATGTTTTACTGTAATAGACAAACACAATTTTTTTTTATCAGACTTCTAGCATTCTGGATTTGATGTCTTTTTCTTTATTTTTCCTTCTTCATACTATTTGCTTTTTGTCTTTACAAATTCTGATTAGCTCTAAGCCGGTGAGACATCTGAGGAAGAACCAGAGATTCTGCCCTTCCCGGGGATGCAGCTGCAGATGCTCAGGGCTTCACTTTGAGCAGTAGTAATCCTGTAGCTGACCTTCACAAATAGAACACCAGTCAGGCACATTACTTGATACATTACTTTACACTTCCTGGAAACCAGATTTTATTTATCTATCACACTATATCCAAATTAATAGCATCTCAGCATGTTATCAATATTTTAAAATTGTTCAAGATATATTTTTATATTAAAACTTTGAAATCTGGTATTATTTTTCTATGCCTTACAATGCATTGTACTTTGGACCATCTGGTTTCAAATGTTCCTTAGCTCATGCGCCAGGGTGCCACTTTACTGGCGGTAATACTACTGAATCCCTACATATACGTAAGTGTTTACAGTGATGCCATTCCGAATAGCGAAGTGATTTTTGAAACCTAAATGCCTACTGATAGGAAAGTATTACATTTTATATCTAGATGTCCCCCCAAAGTGTCATGTGCTCCTACATGGGCTTTTGGAAGGTGACTGGGTCATGGGGCATGATATTACTCAGCCATTGGTGAGTTTATTGCTACATATGATATTGGGAAGTGAAGATGATGGAGGAGATGGGGCCTGAAATATTTATTTCACTCCTTCATCCCTTTATCTCTCTACTTCCTGCTTTCCACGCCATGAGTAATTCTTTCCTGCTACACCTACTTGCCTTAGAACCCGTAGATTATGGACTGAACCCTCCACAAACCATGATCTGCTATTTTTAAAAATCATGACCTCACTGGTTCTGTTTCTAAAATTTCAGATACATATAGATTGAAAGATTGCAATCACTGAGTTATAAAATTATTGAACTTTCTAGCTGAGACACATTTGACAGCATCAATTGAAAGCAAACAAAATGTCACTTGCACTTTTTTTTTTAAAGAACTTAAATCCAAAACAAATGCTTGCAGTTTATGGCTTCTTTATAAACAGCTATGACTTTTATAAAGTCTAAGATGACATTTACATTTTAATGAAACCTGAAATTGGGAAAATTCCTATGACTTTAGACCTGAACGCTTCACAGAGAGTTCAGAGTGTCACAGGAAGTGGCCATCTGTACTCGCAGATAACACGTGGCTTTTGGGGGGAAAATATTCAGGTATGAAGAGTCATCGCTGGGCGGTTATAAGATGACTGAGGTGCCAGTCTATATGTGAATCTGAAAGATGGAAAGCAGAAACAGACTTCACAATTCCAGTAAATTTAATATAGTCCTAACACTCACGTATATAATTCAATTTGACTCAAGTTGTTGTAATGTTTTAGTTGAAGTAATCAGTTTGCGTGCATTTGGAGTTACTTTTTTCATTAAAAAATAGTACATTTAAAACCAATTGAAAGATTTTCTGTATAGAAAATGCCGTGAAATTGTATATAACAGATACAGTCTTGCTCATGAAGTGTATGAGAATCACAGACCTGGTCAAGGAGTGGGTGTAAGTGCATGCCTCTGCCTCTGCATGCGTGTGCATGTGTAAATGTGTATGTAGAGGTGGGGGAACATATCAACGTTGATGACTGGTATAATGGGAACTGGATATAGAAAGTGGGAGAGTGGTGACGCATTAGTGTTGCCACTGAAGGCGCCTGTGGTACCCACCTCCCCTTTGGGCTGAAGTTATAAAATCTCAGCTTTGACCTGGCTACAAATCATGGGTCTCTCGGCAGAGAGAACACTCATGTGCAGGTTGGAATGATTTACCACAAAGACAGCGACACACCTCATGGTAGCAGGTGGCTCACTACTTAGTAGAATCTGATACAAATATGATTGAGCGAAATACAAAGTGATTTGACTTAAAATGTGCTTTTATGTGTATGTACAATAAAAAACTTCAGTACATTTATAAGACAGCAATGTATACACAGCCTGAATTCTGAAAAATGATTTGAAGTTAAAAGTGGTTTTACAACATTATTTCCCTATTGTACTGCTTTACAGTGGGTTGTTTTGTTCTTGTGTTAGTTTATTTTTCTCCATATGATGGCTTAGTTAACTGACACAAGCGAGTTACACCAAATAGTGCCTCTTTAAAATGACGCTTTCTTTCTCAAGAAGACTTTTGAACAGTTGAGGTTTATATTTATATATGAAAGAGCAAATATATTCTCTTTCTAATGGTCAGTGATTAATCTTTTATCAAAGATTAGAATACAGATCTTAGGAGTGCTAGTAAAATTGCAAGCTTCAAGCGTGTTTAGCTTGCACTGCAGTGTACATTATGCTCCATCGACACACAATCCTCATTTTCATTGCAATTTTATGCCAAGCATTTTGGCTGCAGCATACTCAAATATCAATTTAGAAAAACATGTCTGTCAGCAGCTCATTATCCCATCAATTTAAGCTGCTATACTCTAAATTTGTTGCAAACTGCAGATGGACTTAAAGATTGTGTTGACGGTATAGAAAATATTCTGTGTGCTTTCCGGATGTGTAGCAAAATGAGAAGCTTTCTCCAAGCCAAGGCTCTATATCCTTTCAGTGCAAGCAAGGAAAATATTTGGATTACCATTCAAATGCTCTCCATCCGTCTTTTGAGAAATAGCATGTTTTCCAATTACAAAAGAAAAGGACCTCAAGGAAAGATCTCCATGAAATACTAAAACAGAGACAGTACTCACAACCTCTGGGAGCTGGCTTCTCATTGCATGACCCACAATGATTAACACACACAAATGCTAATGATTTTAAAACTCACATCTTCGTGGTGACGACTGCGCTTCAGTAATTGGTCTATTATCTCACTTACTACATTGAAGAGATTCCAAAGCAGGAAGATAGCGAGTACCTAGTTAAACAGTGTCAAAAGAGGGGTCAGGGTCATTTTACAGTAAACCAACGAAACTACCATGCAGCCTGTATTCATCAGTCACATTTTATCAGCTTTTCAAGGATTTACCACGATTGTGTCTTCTGTACTAACACAAAAAAGAAACTCTATTGTCTTTTGCACTGTACATTATAATAATTAGTATGGTGAAACTTACAAATAATATGAAGTGTTATATTTATGTAGTATCCTTTAATGAAATTCTTGAAGTTATTTTTGAAATGTATTATAAATACAACTTGGAGTCAAGTTCCATGTTTCACTTGAGTGAGAAAAGCCAAACATATTCTTTAACATATCTTGATGATTTTCAAAGCAGGAGATTCAGAGAAGTCTTTTCCAAAGTGAATGTGAAAATTTAGAAGAGGGGCCTTGGGATTGGAAACCTCCAGCTAGACTTCTATCCTCTTTTTACTGCAATATTTTGATCAAGTAATTATAAATTCTCATCTACGAATTGGAGATTTGGTACAAATTATAATTTTAGCCCTATTTTCAATAGTGTCCATAATTCTACATTAAAAGCAGACGAATGTAACTTAAATTCTCGTTCTTAGTCATATCTAACATTTTAAAAACAATTTTTACATATTTATAACTGTGTTTTACTTTTTAGATGATTTTACAGATGAAAATCTTAATATTAATTCTTTTGTTTGTGTGTATATGTGCATGTATGTTTGCACCTGATTGAAGTCTAAGTTTAATCCCATGTCTACACTCTAGATTTTATATTCTGATTTTTCATCTTAATACTATTTCATGATTTCATTTCCAAGTATGAGGATAAAGCTGTACCACACATGTGAAAGAAGCTTGAAACCTCAGCATGTTTTTCAGTTATTTTTCTCTATTTGGATTTGAGTCTCTAAAGTTATTAGAGTCTTCATTTTCATCTTATCCTTAATATCTAGCAGGAAACTGAAAACTAATACTGAGTTAAAATGATTGACTAGTCTAATATTTATTCAGCTCTTTTATCAGATGCTGATCTGTTTTACACTTGGCATTTAGTTTAGTAATCATGGCTAATTTTTCAGAAAAATATTGTTATGTTAGCTATCCCTCCATGAATGGACAATTAAAAGATGCGTTTATTCTGTCAACATTATCATAATGCTGATATTAAATTCCCACATATGTGTATGTGTGGATTATTTCTTAAACTTAAAAACAATAAATATGTAGCTACATATATATTTATATAAAATTTAGTTATATATATGCCAGTTCTAAAAATTAAGCATATAGTGACACACACTACAACATGCAAGAAAATTGAGGACATTATGGTAAGCAAAATAAACCAATTAAAAATGATACCTAAATCATGGAAGTAGCCTGCATATCCCTCAACAGATGAATAAAGAAATGCAGTCTTTACCCACAATGGAGTACCACTCTGCCACAAAAAATACATAAACTTGAATTGTTTGTAAGAAAATGAATCCACGTTGAGAACATGATATTCAGGGATATAAATCAGACACACAGATTTTTAAATACTAGATGACCTGTCTTACAAGAGAAACACAAATTATAAATATATAGCAAAATAAAGACAGATAATAGGAAATAGGGAGGTAGATCTTTCATAAATAGGAAGGGAGGTCAAAGGATGGAAGGAGGAAGGGCAGGCAAAGGGGAAGAACAAGGAATGAAGTTGTGTCATGCACATGCACCAAGTCTACACTAGGAATGTATGCGTCGTGTACTGCATACAAGTACTAATAAAAAATTGAAGGGCAAATTCTGTACGATTCCCCATAAATGTAGTACACACAGCAGTCCGATTCATACAAACAAGAGCATGGTGGTTGTTCAAGAATGGAGGACAGGAAAGATGAGGAGTTGGAGTTTATCAGGCACTGCTTCCGTTTTGGAAGTGTATTAGGGTTTTACTAGAGAGAACAGATACAACATGAGATTCACAGATGTAAAAGAAACAACAAGCTTGGCTGATGATGGTCAGCCACAGAGTCCGATGAGAAAGTGTGCAGAGGGTGTCTACACGCTGGAGGCTGAAGGATTCAATCCCAGGTCTGGAGTCTACCCTATTGTCTCATGCAAGTCCACACCAGCAGGCTGATGGGGCTGGGACAGAAGGCCGAAGGCTCTAGATGAAAGACTGAAGAGTCTAAGCTGGAAAGCTGAACAGTCTACACTGGAAGCCAGGAGAGGACATCCAAACCAAAGGCAAAGACTGGAGCTTCTCCCAGGAATGGAATGCATTCAGCCTTCCTCCTGCCCTTTTGTACCTCCAGGTGATGAGCCACCCTAGGGTGGGTCTTCTACACTCTTGGCTGTAGAGTTGCTAAATCCATGTAGTTAAGCTTCTAAATGCCTCAGGTTGACACATTTAATCAACCACTACAATCCACCCTTGTCAACTTGGCAACCAGACACACCTCTTTAAACTAGTTCCAGATACACAGACATGGAAATATTTGCGCCTAACATGTTATAACTGTCCTTTGTACAAACTGAAATGCAATATATTTCTCCACCAGAATACACAATGTAACTTTTCCTTGGTTGATGCTTACTCCTATCAGTTTATACCCTTAACATTATAACACAAGTTTAACAATTCCCAAAACACAGCATTAAGTCTAACATTATGTTACATTAAAACCATACTTGGGAAGAAATAGAGAAATAGTAATCATAATCCTCTTTTCTGTAACTGATCACAGGGTCTTAGCTGGTATTTAGAGCTTCCTTCTTCCACTACCCATTCTGTATTCCCTTGGCCTTCAGCAAGCACCTCAGCAGGTCTCGGTTCTTTCCCTGGTGGAGTGACCCATACCTTCATTCCTGAAGGTTCTGGACCATTTGTCACTTAGTCTGGATTATGTTGCTGTAGTTTTCCATTAACCTTAATGACAGGGTATTTTAGTACTAAAAGGCGCCCTCAGAAATCTCCTGCACTTCACGTGCATTCTTCTTTTCCTCCATTGCGGAATAGTAGTCCAACTTCCCCTTGGTAGTCTGGGTCAATCACCCCTGACAACACTGTGACTCCCTTTTTACCTGGTTTCTTCAGAGACATGAGGAGACCAAAATGACCAGGGGGAGTCTTACCTTCCTGTTCAATGGCACCATTGTCATGCTTCCTGTTGTAAACCTTCCCCGCTCCGGAACCAAAACTTCTAGACCAGCAGAACATGAAGTCATGGGGACAGAAAGAAAAAATCTTTCTAGTGGGTCACTAGGGGTGATGGTGAGTGGCACCATTTTTAATTCCACCCCTTGATTCAATCAACCACTACAGGAAGATAATGAGTAAGGCAGTGCCCTAACACGCACTGATGTGATGTCACTGAGTCATACGGTGTAAGTGTTAAAATGACAAATTTTAGGTATATTTCACTAAAATTAAAAAAAATCAAAATAAAATTAATGAAGCAAAATATATTAAAATTTATTTGACTTGTTCACTGTTTTCAGATCTTGTCTTTGGTTGTTGTTTTTTTTTTAAATCACTATTTTGAACCACACGCTTACCTGAGTATGTCCAGACTATTGACTGAGTGAGCCCAACTCTGGGATGCCTGTTGTACCCCAGCCAGAGGGATCTTGTAGCACAGGAGCAGTAAATTCCAACCATGGAACCATGGTACTGCCGAGAGTGGGTGGGTGCAGTCAAACAGAGCAGAGATTAGTTTTGGGTATTGATCGCTTCCAGAACTCATGTCCTAGTCAGTAATCAATAGACCACAGGGTTTCTAAAGGGACATGATTGGTTAAGGTGAGAATCAATGTGTAGAAAGGTACTGCAGAGCAGAAAATAACTAAGTCAGATAAAGTAGCACATCAGATTCACTTCAAAAATAACACCCTGTAATTGGCAGCCCAGATCAGCCAACCTTTATGAAATAGGAACTTGCTATCTGAAGTCCTCAAACTCACTGGGGTTTCAAAAACAAATTTGGATTTTTCAAAACAGTAACAAGATACCTAATACTGCAAGACTGAAGGTACTCGGGGCAAATATCAAGCAGGATGGATCCCAAATACAAGGACAAATTATATCTATTAATTTTTAAGCTTGGGCCAGAACGTTCTGATTAACTCAGTCTATAATTTGAGGATATCAGTTTCTCAAGCCAAAAGTAGTAAGAAAGGAATCTTTCCTCTGATTACACGAATTACCTTCCTTCTGAACCTCGGAAATTTATTGGAATAGTCAACTGTATTGATCAGTTTCTGCTTGCAGAGACAAAATATCTGACTCCCGCAACACTAAGGAAGGAGAAGTTTATTTTGGTTCACGGTTTGTGGAGGTTTCAATCAAAGTCACCTGGCTCCAAAGCAGGGCAGCATGGCAGAGGGGCATTGCAGATGGGAAAATGCTCATGGTAGGGTGTTGGGCAGGGGGGCCGAAAGGTGAATCAGGAAGGGAAGGAGACAGACCCTTCCAGGGCACGTCCACAGTGACTCACCTCATCAGCCAAATCCCACCTCCCATGCTCCCTGCTAGCTATGAACTCATCAGAGGATTCATCCACTGGTAAGTATCACACCCCACAACCCAATCAGCTGCCACAGCCTCTCCCATGCATGCATCAGGTTCTAGAGGGGACAGCTAGCCATAAACCATAATGCTAGCTTTTAGTAAATATTCAGCAGAAAGGCAACTAGTGGAAAAAACTCTCAATAAAGCAATGGGCAGGGATTTTCACCCTAACCATAGCGTAAGTGCCTTTACGTATGTTAATCTTTCCAATATACTTCAGTTGTAAAATTCTGTAACTTGGAAATTGGTGATTTATAGCTGCAAAGGCATTACAAGTTATTTAGCTTGTTCCTTTCTACACCAGAGCAGTTTTGTTTCAAATACAATACTTCCAAATGAAATGAAAATATGAAGTTAACCAGAAAAGACAAAATTATGTAGAGTGACATTTAAATGTGATTGAAGAAGAAATAATATACAGAGTTTAAGAAATAGTTGGAATGTATAAATATTTTTCAAATTGCTGTCTTTCAATATTTGGCACAGGAATGAGCTATATTACTTCTCAATTAAACTAAAAATTTCAGGTAAATTTTTTAACTGACTTTATATTTTTAATTCTTGCTAATGGAAGGCATTAAGAGTGTACTTTGTACCAGTTATTGATAAATATTGCAAATATGCAGATAAGACAAAGCAATATATACAGCGACAAAGGACACTTCAAGAGGGCACTGAAGTGAGGTACGTCAAAGAAGACACTGCCCAGCTGTTGGGGAGGGATCAAGTGATGCACAGTATTGGAGCCATTGGCACGGCAGGGAAGGCCTGAGAAAATCAGGCAGGGGGACAGCTTGAAAGCGGGACACCAGCTTGAGCCATGCTTGATGGTGTAATCCCCGTTACTCTTCCAGGCCCAGGCAGGAGAGTTACAAGTTTGAAAC
The DNA here is from genome assembly GCF_034190915.1 of Cavia porcellus. NCBI lineage: Eukaryota > Metazoa > Chordata > Mammalia > Rodentia > Caviidae > Cavia > Cavia porcellus. Next base: position 78,726,780 of record NW_026947490.1, read on the forward strand.
TAGTTTGAGCAATTAATTTAGGTAGAGTCTGTCACAAAAAAATTAGAAAATAAAGAACGGGAAATGGAGTGTAGCTGGGTGATAGAGTAACCTGGGTTCTTCCCCAATAATTAAAACCAAAGACAACAAATACCAAACCTTCTTCCTCTGGGGAAATAGAAGTGTGCGAGGAATACAAGATATAAAAAGGAAAGAGTGAAAAATATGTAGGATGGAGACAAAGAAGGTCATGAATACTCTCCTGAGGAATTCGGACATTAGCTTGTTGAAGACAAAAAGTAATAGAACAAACACATAAATACACCACTAAATAGTTTTGCATCCTCTTTATCATCTTTCTTTTTCCCTCCTTTTTCCCCCTCTCTGCTTCTGTTCTTCTCTTTTCATTTTATTTTCTTTTCCTTTCTCTGTCTTCCTCTCTCTCTCTCTCTCTCTCTCTCTCTCTCTCTGTCTCTTTGTTCCCTTTCTCTATCTCTGCATTTTATATATGCTTGACTACATGATCTTTAGGAATATGTCTCATGCAAAATATTTTTTAATTCAGTTCTATCAGGGCTTAACACAAGAAATCTACATTTAACAGTTTGAAACCTTGCTTGAGTCAGACGTGGAAAAACAATTCTTTCTTATGTCACTGACGAAGAAAAATTATCATGCAAGAAATAATTGACTGAAAAGGTTCAAGTTCTATCTTTTCTCTTAAAATATTATGCAGTTCATATTGAGTAAGACATGTTCTTTCATATTGTAGACATAGCTATTTTTTGGCATTGTCATTTAACTTGAGCCATGAATCTAATAGGATTCTAAAATCCTTCCAGAAAGTCAAAGTTTAGGAGCACAATGATAATATTACAAAAATCTAATTGATCTAATGAACAAAATTCTATGGAAGTTCAAGTCTTCAAAAGAATTCATAAAGAGTAGATACTGATAATTCAAAGATCATCATAATAGTGTAGCAGTTGTGTTTTAAGGGAAGGGACTATATAGCATTTAAATTAGAATTGGCTCACAATATTTTCTCATATAACACTTTTACATTTCTATCAACTTTTCAAATTTGCTTTCTGAAGTATTTGTTACAACTTTAAAGTTTACAATCAAGATATTTATTTCTAGATTTATTTTCTCAATTACTACAAGTTTAATTTTGTAAGTAAATAAAATTCCTTTGGCATACAGAGATTGGTTTGGTTAATTAACATTTTATATTATAGTAGAACTTAACCCAAAGATATGAGAACTTCTCTTTTTCTCTGTCTCTCTCTCTCTCACACACATATTTCACAGTTGTGGAAAACTTTCCATTCAAAAGTATTAAGCGATTCCAAATAATTTGACCAGTGATTGTAGTTTGGGAAAATTGTACTGAATCTAGGAATGAAAACAGAGTTGTACCTGGCACAAGGCATCTGCCAGGAAAGCAGCATTTACCCCTGTGGAAGACAGAGGGAAGATAGAGGAGAAGCAAGAATACACGCAATATGTACACGATACCATGAAAAGGATTTTTGTCTTTGCAGAATTGCAAAAAATGAAGTTACTTAAGTGAAATGTCCTTGAAAATTATATCCTTCTATCTAGGAAGATGAAATATTAGAGAGAAAGAAGTCACGTGTTATTTACAGTTTTAGTTAGCTGTTATTTATTGGAACATACAGTATCAATAACATTGAATTCTCATAGATGAAAAGGTGTAATAATTATGAACATGAATAAATAATATGTTTATATACACAAAATTCACTAAAGTAGGCTGACTTGTGCATATCTAGATCTGCTCCATCATTGTTAAGAAGTTAAGAATCAGTTTAGCTGTTACTAACTGAATTAATTTGTATGTATCCATTTTTATTTATTTGTTTATTTTTGTATTTTTGAGATACTGTTTAGCTATGCAGTTCAGGCTGGTTTCGAGCTCACTTTGCAGCCCAGGCTGGCCTTGAGTTCTCAGAGATCTTTCTGCCTCAGCCACGCAAGTGCTGGAATTATGGGCGTGCACCACCATGCCCAGCTTCCATTTTTAAATTTAAATGCTTATCACTTTGTAAAATGTAGCCTATAAACCACTGAGATCTAAGAAAATTGTTACTTTTCAGTGGTAGAAGCAATAAAAATTATGCATAAAATATAATTACATGTTTAAAATATAAAGAAAATACAAACTAACTTTTAATATTAATTTAAGATTAAATTAGTTTGACATTTGGCCAGCATTTATGATGCTGCTGATATTAGTACATTTTAGACAATTTACATTTTAATGTTATTATTTGGGGTTTTGTTGTTGTTGTTGTTTTTGGTACCAGGGATTGAACTCATGACCTCATGCTTGCCAGACAGACATTTACACCACTGAGCTAAATCCCTGGCTCCAATATTATTATTTGATAATTGAGTATTATTTGCTTGTTGAAATATTGTTTTGCCTTAGATCTCTGATGTCATAAGATTGAAATAAAGGCTCAAAATTAGTTTTAAAAACAGGAAACATGAATATAGATATTACAATAATAATGTAATAATTATAAGAAGTAAAAAATAATTCCTATCTCACCTTCCATTTGTTTCTAAAAATTGTCCCTCAAATGTGCATGCTTCAGTGACTTTTTCCTGAAACCACAGCCCACACTAAGTTTCTCCTGTCTGTGCCGTTAGCATTCTGTGCAAACATCAATTACTGAGTGTGTGTGTGTGTGTGTGTGTGTGTAATCTCTATGGAGTTTCTTTTAGCAAAGACTATACCTACTCCTCTTAGCTGCTGAGTATTTATTACAGGGCTGGAAACAGGTGAATTTAACTGTGTTACATGGAAAATCACATAAAGCTTCCAGGCCTTGGGGCTTTCTACCCATTTCTTCATGCATGTAAAAATGTTGAGATAAAATATAAATGCTTGCAGCTCTGTTCAGGTCTTTAAAAGCTAAAATAAGAAATGTTTGCTGATAACATAAAATAATTCTCTTTGTATGTATTGATCCATCTGCCAATCTATTTCAGTGTATGGTTATCTCTTTTCTACTTGTCTTATTTTCTTGCATGCATTTTTTGGAAATAAAAACCCACCATTTTAGTAAACTTTTAGCACGACTTACTTAGGAATACAACCAATGTGTATTTGATGAATTTAATTATGCAAGAAGATTTACTGATGGAACTCTACCAAACCCTACTATTTTATACTCAGAGGGATTTTATGAAAAGAATAAAATTCATCAAAAATATAAAGTTCCTTGATGATGATACAGATATAATTGTATTTAACAAAATTAATTTGTCATTTGGAAAGCAATCATCTAAAGAAAAAGAAGATTATGTTAAAAGAGGAAGAGAGAGGGAGAGAGATTTTGGATGAAAACACAGAATCTTTTATAAGAAAAACAATTGGGTAAGAACTTTTCTTTTAACAGGAATATTGAATGAATTTTCTAGTCAGTGAAGTTGCATTTGATAACTTTTTACCAAGCAAAGAACTGATATGTTGACCAGATAGGAAGTATCACTGCCTGCGCAGGGTGAGGGAACGGCCCACTCAGCAACTTCCACTCAACCTGCAAGACCTCTGGATAGACAGCCACCGCCAACTCAGGAAGCAACTGGGGCTTTGCATTTGGCTGCTTGGGGGGAACACAGGAAAATGAAAACATGAAGGAGCAAAAAGCAAGCTCAAGCCTCCAGCCCATCCCAAACATGTGCAGGAGACATGGACACAGAAGAAAGTGTAAGTCACCACCCAAAATTTCTGAAATGATAGCAACTGAAGTGAAGAAACAACTCCACAAAGCTGTAAAGGAAATAAGATCAGAAATAATCTCCCAGATAAAGCAAAAATTGATAAATATAATGAAAGAAATGCTGAGCATGTATAAAGAAGACACAGTTAAAAAATAGAGGAGCACTGGAAAATGATGGAAACATTGAATGAACAATACAGGGAAGAATCAGAATGCATGAAATAGATTCAAAGAGATATGCAGGAAGTCAAAATTTTGGTAAAAGCCAGCAAAACCATTTGAATGAATGTGAAGATACACTTTCACATCCTGAAGACAAGATTGCAGCTAGTGATCAGGAAAGAAAAGATCTTTAAAAAATGACAAGGAACAAATTCAACAGTAGCGAGATGATGCAAAGAAAATCAATTAAATTTAATAGAGGTAAATGAATAAGGACTCAACACAAATGATATTAAAAAAAAAACTATTTACAGAAGTAAAGCAAAAAACTTCCCAACCATTGGAAAATAAATTGACACACAACTAAGTGAAGCATGTATAACTCCAAATAACCATAATCAAAATAAATCTACACTCAGAAAAATTATAAGGATCCAAGAATTTCAGCACAAGGACTATTAAAAGCTGTTAGATAAAACAAACATCATCTGTAAAAGAAAATCCATCAGAATCAAAGCAGACTTAACACAATCAAGTCAAGAAAAGCATGGAGTGAGGTATTTCAAGTCATAAAGAAAACAAATTCCAAATCAGATTGATGGACCCTGCAAAATTGAAGGAGAAATAAGATACTTCTATGAAAAAGAAAAACTGAAGAACTTCTTGACCACCAAATTAACCCTATAAAGTGTACTGAAAGATGTTGTAGACAGAGATAAAAATGACTATAAATTCAAGACAACAGCAGAAAGAAACCACCAAGCAGGGAAAACAAACAGAGGGGAAAAGTAAAGAAATAACATGAAAGACAACAGACAGCAAGACAGCATGGTAGAAATATATGTCTCCCTGACATATATATCACTTATAACCGTTAATGTAAATAGTTCACCAGTTAAAAGAAAGACTGGCAGAAAAAAAATTTTAAAAAATCCAGTCGTATTTTGTATACAAGAAACTCACTTAGCTCAAAAGGAAATTGATAAACTGAACGTCAAAGGTTAGAAAACAATACTTCATGCATCAGGAATCTAGAGAAAAGCAGGGTAGCTATTCTGTTTACAGACAATGTGAACTTCAAACCAAGAATGATCAAAAGAGGTAAAGAAGGTCACTACACAGTGGTTAGGGGAAAACTTCAAGCAGAAGAGATAATAATCTTAACTATATATGAACCAAACACAGGAGACTCAGCTATATAAGAAAAAAATATTAATAGACACAAAAAGTCAAATAAACACTAATACAACTATAATGGGAAACCTTAACGCCCCATTGTCACAAAGAAGCAGACCAACTAGACAAAAAATCAGCAGAAAAATAAGACCTAAATCAAACTTGTGAACCAATGGACTTAGTAAATGTGCACAGCAGATCCCACGAGACAAAATCAGAGTACACATTTTTCTCAGCTGCACATGAAGACACTCTCTAAAACAGACCATATAATAGCTGATAGAAAATGTTTAAGTAAATACAAAAGAATCAAAATTACCCTATGCATATTATCTGATTGTAGTTTTATGAAATTGGAAATTAATGACAAGAGAAACTGAAAAAACTCCATAAATACATGAAAATTAAATAATAACCTTTTGCATAATCAATGGTCATAGAGCAAATTAAAGAAGAAACTAATATCAACAAGCAAACAAAAATGCAAATGCAATTTACCCGAACCTGTGGGATGCAGTGAAAACAGTCCACCAAGAGAAATTTATTTTAGTGAATTCTCAAGTTATGAAAACAGAATGAACACAAATAAACAACTTGGTGCTATACCTCGAACTTCTAGAAAAAAAAGAGCAAGTCAAGCCAAAAACAAAGAAGGGAGGAAATTATAAAGATCAGAGGAGAAACTAACACAATTGAGACTAAGAAAACTATACAAGGAATTAATAAATTGAAAAGTTGGTGCTTTGAAAGAATAAATAAAATTGATAAACCCCTAGCCAATCTTACCAAAGAAAAGGAAAGAAAAACTCAGATTTATACACTAAGGAATGAAAAGGGTAAAATCACTACAGATCCTGTGGAAGTACAGATCATCATCAATACCTACTTCAAAAATCTTTACTCTCCTAGGTTTAATAAGACAGAAGAAATGGACAGATTCCTGGAAATGTATGAATTACCAATGCTGAATCAAGAAGATATAAAACTCAATAACTCAATTTACTTAATGAAATTGACACTTTTATTAGAAACTTACCAACAAAGAAAAGCCCAGGTCCTAATGGATTCATAGCTGAATTCTAAAAGAAACTTAGAAAAGCTTTAATTCTACTACTTTTCAACTTCTTCAAAGAAATTTAAAAGGTAGCAATTCTCCCTCACTCATTCCTGGAAGCAAGTATCACCCTGATACCAAAACCAGAGAAAGACCCAACCAAAAAGCAGAACTACAGACCCAATCTCTCTAGTGAATATAAATGAAAAAACCCTCAATAAAATATTGATCAACCAGAATGCAGCAAATTATCAAGAAGATTATACACCAAGACCAAATGAGGTTCTTCCCAGGTTCAACATATGCAAATCAATAAACGTAATACACTATGTCAACAGCGCCAAAGACAAAATGACATGATCATCTAAATAGATGCAGAATAAGCTTTTGATAAGGTCCAACACCTATTCATGATGAAAATTCTATGAAAAATCAGAAGAGCTGGTCTTTACCACAATCTGATAAAAATCATAAATGGTAAACCGACAGCCAACATCTTACTAATGGACAAAAACTGAAAGCTTTTAACTTAAAATCAGAGCAAGACAAGGATATCCATTATCATCACTCCTATTCAATATGGTTCTGAAGACTTTAGTCAGAGTAATTAGACAAAAGAGAGAATAAGAGGACTAAAGATAGGAAAGGAAGGAGTTATTATCATTATTTGCAGATGGCATGAGACTCTACACTGAAAACCCAAAAAAAAAAAAAAAAACTCCACTTAAAGACTTCTAGATCTAATGACTAAATTCTGTAATATAGCTGAATACAAATCCATCAAAAATCAATAGCATTCCTGTACACAAACAACAAAACTCACAGAGAGAAATAAGGGAAACAACACCCTTGCCAACAGCACCCCCAAAATGAAATACTTAGGGATCAATCTTAAAAAGGAAGTAAAAGATCTATATATTGGAAGTAATGCTACTCTGAAAAAATAATCAAAGAAGATTTCAAAATATGTAAAGATATCCCTTATTTATGGCTAAGAAGAACAGACATAAAATGGCCATTCACCCAAATTTGTATACAGATTTAATGCAATTCCAATCAAAATACCATTAACATATCTCACAGATCTAGAGAAATCATTCCTACAATTCATTTGGAATCAGAAAAGACCTAGGTTAACAAAGGTAATTCTGAGCAACAAAGGCAAGGCAGGAGGCATCACAATCCCTGACTTGAAGTTATACTACAAAGCAACTGTAATAAAATTAGCATGGTACTGGCCAGAAAGAAAAACAAACAAATTAAAAAAAACAGACCTGAAGATCAATGGAATAAATTAGAAGACACAGTCACAACTAGAAAGATACAGATATTAAAACAGAAATACTAAATCTTCTGGAAGACAAAGTAGTTAGAAATTTTGAAGATATAGGTATAGGCAGAGACTTCATGAACAAAAACAAAACTGCATAGGAAATATTTCACAGAATCAACAACTGGAATCTTGTCTTATTAAAAAGCTTTGCATGTCAAAAGAAATCACCAACACAGTAAAAAGAAAACCCATGAATTGGGAAAAATATCTTAGCCAAATGTTCCTCAGGCAAAGGACTCCTATCTAGAACATACAAAGCATTTTTAAAAATCCAGCCCTAAAATTCAAAGACCCAGTCTCAACAGGGGCATCTGAGACAACACACACTTCTCAGATGAAGAAATACAAATGGTAAATAAATATATGAAAAAATGTTCAATATCATTGGTCATTCAAAAAATGTAAAATGAAATAACACTATGATTCCACCTCATTCCATGATAGAATGAAAATCATAAGAAATCAACAAATGCCAAATGCTAGTGTGGCTGTGAGGAAAAAGAAACCCTTCTGCACTGTTGGTGGGAGTGTAGACTGGTGCAATCATTGTGGAAATCAGTGTGGAGATATCTCAAAAAACTAGGATTAGAGGTCCCATTCAACTCAGCTATTGCCCTTCTAGGCATTTTCCCAGAAGAATTAAAAGCATCATACCACAGTGATATATGTGCATCTATGTTTATAATAGCATAATGTGTACAAGCTAAATCTTGGAAATAACCCAAATGCCCATGAATTGAGGAATAGTGAGTCAGCTATAAAGGATAAACTAGAAGCTTTGATAGTCAAATAGATGCAACTAGAGACCATCTCATAAGTGAAATAAATCAGACTCACATGTGTAAACATCAGATTGTCTGCTTCATGTAAGAAACTGAAAGATTAAATAGTATCCAAAAGGTACCGTAGGTATTGTGAGACAGAATGAAATAGCTCAAAAGGAAAGAACAATTGGAAAGAGGAAGAAGAGAAAAGCGGGAAGGGAAGAAAATAAATACACCCACGAGATAGCTAAGGCAATTGTACTATTAATCCTATTTGTGCAGGGAAAGAAACTGATGGCTTATGTTGTTTGATCTGTTTGTAATCTTCATAGTTTGAAGATAACAATATGCAATATAGTGACTATTTTTTAAAATTTTATTTAAAGAGAAAAAGAAAAAAGACATAAAAAGGGTACAAGTAATATGGAATTTCAAAAAGTAAGAAATACAGTGACTATTGTTAATGCCTATCAGCTTGTTTTGAAATTCTATATAATTTCTACTGTTGTGTTTTTTTGTTTTCTTTTACTGTCTTTAAAATAAAAAAGAATGGATATGTTTTCATAGAAGAAAATTCTTCTCTCAAAAATATACAACATAAGCACTCCGTGTGTAGGATGCTGTCACAGCCTGTCACAGCAAGTCAAATAGCAAATTTCAAGGCCATCATCCAGAAGTGGATATAAATGACAATATCTAATTTCCTTCTGATGATCCATATTTTTGAAAGCAACATGTTCAAGCTGACTAAGGAATCTTAAACCCATCACTTGCCATTTAGGCAGATCCTTCTTATTATGTCCATAATAATTAGGCGTGTGCTACTATAATTTAAAATAGTGGCTTTGGGCCACTTACTTTTTCTCTTTAACTATATATGAGTTCTTTGAGACACCTTTCCTATGATGCACTTAGATTTTCTAAGGCACGGGCTGAGTCATGAACGTAAGAGAACAATTATTCCTCATAGGGTAAACTAATTATACAACCCCTTTGCTGCGACATTCTCCAAGGGTTTGTATAAACATCTTAATCATTATGCCAAGTACATAATTTATATTATAGTTTGCATAACTACATCATGACAAGCAAAGCATTTTATATTTTAAGACATACTTAATTAAGATTTTCAAGCAGGTCTCTTTCCTTTTCTGGAAAAAGAATTTTAAACATTGAAACCACATGATCTGGCTTCGTATAACAAAACTTGTTTTGGCAAGTTAATCCAAAAGTACTATAGGTACTTGTGTGGATTTTCGTTATTTTTCTAAAAGATAAACCAGGAAAATGAATTGCATTTACTATTTCAGTAAAAAGTCTGAGGAATTTCCATAACTAACATCTTTGGTATTTCAAAGTTTCACAATGATGTTATATTGTTATTGTTTGTTACTAATAAAATTATAATACCAATTACGGGTTCATACATTTAATTATATACCATCTATTAATTTTCCTGGTAAACAATTCATGCATTTATAAAACATGAGCTGGTAGTTTGTGACAAAACACAGGATTAAAAGGTATGTGCAAGCTTAAAGTTGCCTCTGTGACAATTTCAGAAAATATTCTCATGCATCTATTTATACATTTTGTTGTATTTTAAGATGCTCTATTGTTCCTTGTAGATGTTCTAGTAATCTTTTCCAAATATTAGGAATTAAATATAGATAAGCAGACATAACGCATGCCTAATGCATACAGTTGATATCTCCGTGGCACATGTATGTCAGCATCTAAGAACTAAGAGTCCTGATCCAATGTTTATTCATTTATTCTCTGGCATAAACGAGTGATCTCACATAAAATTACTTAAACTGATCCTTAGGGAATTATGCATTAATATTACACATCCAACACTGTACAGGATGGCCCAGTCGACTATAAATAATATTAGTCTCAATATCTGCTCTTGCAGTCAAGGTAAGGTACATGAGAAGCAGTATTATGCCTGGAGTTTATGGCTATGGCAAAGTTCATTGGCTTAGAACTGAATTTGGTAAGGATCATGTCTAGGTGGGGTCCATTATTTCAATTAGGAAGGCAAGGACAATATTTGCAATGCAAGTCATTCATGTACCTGGGCGTTTGGCACAGGCTAAATGGCTAAAGTATCCTATCAGTGTCTCCACGGATCCATTTAATCCAGGCCTCTTCAGTCACCCAGGGTCAGTCTGACCTCTACATGCAGCATGGACTAAAGAAGACTGCAGGTCTACCTACATCCTACACATGGCTTCTCAAAGCTGTGTAGGACACACAATTGATGCATTCTTATAATGTCAAGAAAAAGCAGCATGAATGGTTTTGAGGAACAAACGCAACCATCACTGTTTGGTAACACTCCTGGTGGGAGGAAATAGAAATAGTGAATCAGAGACCAGTTTACAGGATGGTTGTCAGCACTTGGTGAACTGTGGGACGCACTCAGCTGTGTTTGACCCAAGGAAGAGAGTTTTATTTAACATTAAAAGCCATTGCTTATACTTAAGTCGAGTGAAAATGCCTGTCAGAAGTAAGCTCATTAATTTGTTTAATCCCTACAGTTGTAAACAGGAGAAAGAACTGCCTTCTCAGTTCAGATCTGACACAACACCTGCGAGAAGGGTCCGGATTCCAGTCACCTAGTGACCCCTTCACATGACAGATGGGTCCCTGGTGTGAGGTGGGGATCACATCTGTCCTCCAAACACAAAATTAAATCAGGTGATATATATATAGAAACTGTTTAAAAGATGAAAGGTACAATAAAATATATGATGTATTATAGTTTGCACATTATAATAAATCCATAGGAAAGTCAGCTTTTAGAAGACCACTGGGTGGTTCTCAGTAGTATTTATCTGTCAAAACCTTGTTTCAAACCAAGGAAGCTTGGTTACCCACAGCAGGTAACAGCAAAGAGATAACACACAGATTGTCCATAGGACAATCTGACTTCCTCAGGTTTTCACTCATCCTTTCAGGCAGCCTTCAAGGCATCTTCATTCTGTTTGAGTTTTCACACAATATAGTGTGGCATGAGAAAGCCATCCCAGAACTTATGCTCCACAGACAGAGTTTGAGGACCACAAATAGTTGATCCGTGGAGCTCGGTGGAAACATTAAGTCTTGGCCTCCACCTCTGGCACTTTGTTCCTGTAGCAACTTCTAATGAAGAGCTCTGTTTAACATGTGTCAGATGTGCTTTAAGGTTACTGCCAGCAGGGGAACAGATGAGCAAAGCCACATACAGGTCAAAATATAGCACGTGTACACACAAACACACACACCTCCTATGGCAGCCCAGGCAGGAGGTCGTTACTCATTCACAGCATAACTCTTGAGCACCTGTCCTATGGCCACACGAAAAATACGTTGCTCAATTCTGTTTTCTTAAACACCAAGTTTGATTACACAGGATGTTGAGATTTTGAAAATTCTATTTCTCCTGGAAATTTTGGGTAGTAGAGATAAAGGACACAAGTTCTATTTGCTGCTTCGGAACATGGCAAGATCGAGAGATAACTGGGTTTAAAGAAGAAAAGGAGTATTGTGAGAGGTGTTAATGGCAATGTGTCTCTACTGAAAGACATTTTTTAAATTTAAACTTTCACTGTAAGAGTCAAGCATTCCTCTTACATCAGTTCTAATCAGTTAAAAAGTAAGGATTCCAGGTTTTAAAAAGGCTTTCACATGCCAAAGACAGAACATTTGTGTTTTTGTTTTTCATGTTACTGAATTCCAATGTGAAAATTATTACTTTTGTTCTAATAAATTACATGAAAATTATCCTAATATTTAGAGCAATAAAATACAAATTAGGATTCAATAGGATTTTTAAAAATTATATGTAAAACTGGTCACTTTTGCTAGAAGAATCAAGCTAGTTCATTTTTTAATGTGGGAAAAGTTTATTTGAGTAAAATAAGAACCCTATGGGACTAAACTTAAGTCTTCCTGGAAATTAAACTCTAGGAAAAGGGGGATATTTTTGACACAGTAAAAGAAACCAGAATTTGATTTATGTTGTAAAAGTATAAACCATGGATAAAATAACCCTATAAGGTTAACTACAAAGTAACTGTAGAAAAAAATTAGCAGAGGAATCTTAAAGCACAAAGAATATGGTAAAAGAAAAATTTCAAGTATGTATTTCCAAAAGAAGCAAAAAAAAAAAATCAATAGAAAAGGATAATTAAGAAATAAATGAAAATATATACTGTTAAATTCAAATAAGATTTATCCAATGATTAAAAATGAGTTTGACAAAATATAGGACTCAGCAGTTCTATCTTTCACAAACTTCGTTTAAGGAATGTATTTGTTCATTATCATCAGAGTTTTTAATGCTGAAAACCCATTTTAGAAGTTTCCTTTTGTTCCTAAGTGAAATAATGATACTTTGCTCTCTATGCTGGACACAATTAAATGGTGCCTGTCTCCTACTTCTCAGGTAATCCCACCAAATAGGTATATGAAGTAGTAATGTTTTTCACACTTTCAATAACTTTGTTCTGGAATTTCTCAAGTTGAAGAAGTCTCCCTATTTCTCTTTGCTTTCTCCAGGATTCACTTCTATCCTTAGGATGGTAAGCTTCTGTCTGAATATGTGTGCTATCCTGTTTTTCTTCCTCTTTTCTTCCAAATCAGTATAAGGAAGGAGATCTAACTTGGCATACTTGAACATGTCGTATGTGAGAGTATAATTTAATGACTTCTTTCACGCAATAATATTCCCCAGGTACCAGCTGTACTTAGGTTTAAAACTAAACAGTGTCTTTGATTCTAGCACTTTCACATGCAGATTTCCTGGGGTCAGTGTGATCGTGTCTTAGATCAAAAGTGTATCAATAAAATTAATGTAAAAACCTCACCTGGAGCAAATGAATTAAACTCCTATCCTAATAAATTAATGATAAACTAACTTGAGTTCCCTTACAATGTATTATTTCTTGGTCTTCTATCAAAATGTTTGTTTCCTAGGACACATTTTATGAGTTTAGGATAGATTAGGAGACACTCTTTTATGGATTAATTTTCAATATTTATTGAAAATCTATGTCTTAATTGCAGTGCTGTTAATGATAGAAAGATGAATCAAGCACTTTCTAAAGGAAGACAAATAAGTGTTATCACACTCTGTTATGAAATAGACAAAGACACATTTCATAAAAGATTCAGTTACGGGACTATGAAAGAATTTTGGCTCCCTAAACATGGGCTGCTTTTTACTCGTGTAATGCTCATTTGGCTGAGGCTGTATTCCATGTGGTTGACGGATTCTTTTCACAATGAGCCTTGAACAATGAGAATGTACTGGACTGGCTGGGTTCCAATTTCTATATGCCAGAGGCACTGTACTAGGGGGTAGGGAATTAAAATTTTTAGTCTGTCTCATTTTCACCCAATGTTCTTTGTTATTTGGAGAGAAAGAAATGCATAACACTGAGCTGCTAATTGGCCTTTTCCCCTAAGTTATTCATGAGAAGAAACGTTTTAATGTTGCATAATAAAACAAAACTCGTATCTCAAATGACTTTAAACTCTTATGACTCCAGTATGTGAAGGTTCATACTGTCAGTAGATATCATTTGGATTGCCTTCATGTACTGGCATTTTGTTGTGCTTTATAATTAGAACACTACAAAGAACAAAGATTTCAGTAATAGAAATATTGTGTTGATGATTGTTGATGGTTAAAAATAGTGTACAGCACTGAAGACGTCATTAACGCAAAACTTAAGATTCTGAGAAACAGTAATTATGATAAATAGTGCATAGTACAATATTTACAAAAAGAAAAAGTTAACTTGAACATCCATAATTAATAGTGTATAAACAATAACAAAGACAATGTGAGTGATTTTCCACTGTGTCAAACTGTGGCTCACACAGGACAGTCATCTACTCTGAGCATCACTGTCAAAGAGCAGTGCTGACTTGATCAATTACCGAAGATTCATTTGTTCATTTAATGACATGCTAACAGATAGGCATGTCGGGATGTAGCCGCTCATGCTAATTATTTCACCTTGGTCCCAAAGTTAATGTGTCTTTAACTAATAGTATTGAAAAGTCATTTTAACAAAATGTAGAACTCAGCATAATTACTCTATGTCTTTCTCAAATTTTCTGGCTTCCGCTCTTCAATTTCTGTTTCTCTTGTGATATTATTTCAGATACAAACTGTGTTAATTTTTTGGAGATTATTTTACTATATTTTGTAGCAGATTTTTCTCTTTACCTTCATGATAAAACTGTAGAAATTTGTAAAATCACTACAAATCCATGGGAAATAACAGATCTAGAATTTGATACTCTTATCATAATCTACGTTTAAATTTTTCCCACTTATAATTTACTGTAATTTTTGACAAGGGCTGTACTTTACCAACAACAGAGAACTGATAACATTAATTTGTTATTGCAAAAATAAATGATAGCAGCTTCATGGTGAGAGAATAATATTCTCAGTTTCCCAGTAAAGTAGATGTACTGATATTATAGTGCTGAATATCTTAGTTCCCTCTATTTTATCTTAAATTTGTGAATGAATCAATTTTGATCAATCTAGATCAATTCACATTAGAAATAATCACTGAATATTGTATCATTTCAGGATAAGAAGATGTATTACTTGTTCTCCTAAGGTAATATATCTATGATTCCCTCTGATCCATTTTTTATTATGATCATACATTTTATTTTATGTATGCTATAGATGCAGAATACTTCAGTATTATCACTTTAGATATAAAATTCTGCTTCAAAGTTATTAAAGATAGTAAATAAATCTGTTATAACTGCCTAATTTTTACTAGTTCCAGAGATTTTTTATTTCCTTATGTATACTACAGTTCTCTCTGGTATCATCACTTTTGCCAAAAGAACTTAAAAGTTTCTTATATAGTATTCAGCTGAAGATACTATTTTTTGTTTCTTTGAAAAGCTTTGTTTTTCTTTCATCTTTATGAACACTTTCTGATCATAGAATTCTAGATTCACAATTTTTGTGGGGTTTTTTGTCTTGCTATGTTTTCTTGCACTTTAAAAATGTCACTTAGTTGACTTGGGCTTCCAAGGTTTTTGAGAAGAGATTTGCATAATTTCTACCTCAGATCTTTTCTGAATAATGTAGCAATAAATATAGAGACCCAAAAGTCTACCAAGAAGAATGTTGCAGTAGTGAGTCTTTGCCAACATAGATTTAAATTTATTGTAAGATAAATAAACCAAAAATGTTGACATTAATGTAGAACTATGAAAATCATTTCCCTCCTTAAAATTAAAAGAACTTCTTAGCATATTTTAGTCTTTGATATTTATGATATAGCTTTAATAAATAAATACATGATAAACATAAGAATTAATTATACATAATAAATTTTAATGTATAATGTTGAGATACGACTTTATTTTGAAGACTGGTTATTCTCAAGTGAATAATTTAAAAACTGAAAATTCAATTATTTGAAATACTTTTATCATATACTAAATTCAGATTCTGTATTCTATCCTTCTGTTCTATATCTACTCTTGCCATAATATCATGCCTCTATAATAAAAGCAACTTTGTAGTGTGTTTTTAAAATAAAAGTGTTTGAAGCAATTTTAGATTCATATGCAGTTGTAAGAAATAATACAGAAACACTTCACAGTTCTTCCATCCTGCTTGCTAATGACAACACTTTGCCAAACTACAATTATTTGAATTAGAATATAGAAATAACACACAATCCACAAACCTTATATGATCTCCTCAATTTTTTTCCTCTAGTCCTTAAAGGCCCTGGCGTTGAGTTCCATAAAATCTTATCATAATATGCTTGTTTATCTATCAGCACTATTAAGACCCAAAACACTTCCATCACTAGAAGAATTCCTTCCTTTATATGACCCTTTTATTCCCATACTTATTTTTCAACTCCCTCATTTCCATAACCTCTATCAACCAGTTTGCTGCTCTGGGTTTAGAAGATGCCGGTATAGATACAAAGAACTTTGTGAGACACAGATACTACGTGATTACCAACTGTGACCCTGGGCATTTATCTCAAAGAAACAAAACTTGTAAACTATACACATATGTTTACAGTAATTTTACTCATAACATCACTAGGACAGCTAATCTTAACTAGCTTGAGAGCCACATAGGGCATTATTAGTAAATCACACTTTTGATGTGTCTGACTGAGTGACAGAGGTGTGACCTTGAAAACCATATCTGGTCCTTGGTCTCTGAACATCATCATTTGCTCTGTTTCCCTGACACCAAGAAGTGAGCTGCTTCACTCCATGATACCCACTTGCCGTGGAGCCATGGACTGAACCCTCTGAAAGAATAAATCAGAATGAACCCCTCCTCTTTAAGTTTGCATGTCAAGTATTGAGTCCCAGTGGGCATGCTAGCCAGTACAGCACTCATCAGTAAGAGAGAATTATTGATACAAACAACAACCTGGTTGAGTCTTCAAGGGGAAGTGCCTAATAAAAAAAAGTCTGCCACAAAAATTTGCATACACTCACTTTATGTACTATTTTGAAATTTAAAAATTTTCAAAATAAGGAAATTTAATTTGAGCTTTTTTCTATGAAAATTTTATGTTTTCTAGACTTTTTAAAACCTATATTTGTAATTTTTATTCCAAATTAAATTATAACATATCTTTCCTGTATTTTCCAAATGCAGACTTGTGATATCAATGTGGTACATTAAAATAAAAAGAAACTTGACCTTGTAATATAAAAGAGCACTGTGTGAGGCTTAATAAGCATCCCAAATATTTCAATGTTATTTTATATTGCTCAGTAGAATTCATGCATTTATTCATTTTACTTTTATATGACTGTTATAAGTAGGTTCTGAGTTTTCCACAAATTTTCTTTCTTTGATTTCACTTGATATGTCTTATAAATTGAAGTCACTGGTTTTGTACTTCTATTTTATAAAATCATATACTATTTCTGACATATCAAGTATGCCAGTTTTTCTCCTTATGCTCATGATTATTAAGCCCCAGAGTTTCCATATGGCTTGCATACACATTTTTGAAAGATTAAGCTTGTCTAGCTACATTATGAAACAATTTTTGAAACATTATTCACAATATAAATAATTTTGCTTTATATTTAAAATCAGAAAATTATTGATGGTTAAGTAGTTCCTAGTTCCCATATATAGATGCCACATTGACATAAAATGTTTAATTGCTATTTGGAGTGACTTTCTCTTTGGTTTCTTAAAGAATGTTACAAACACATCAAAGCACTTTGGTAGATGGGAGTAGAGACTGTAGACACAGGCGTTTATATCACTTCTGCCACGGATCAATTTCGATACCTTGATCAAAGGACTTAGCTTCCATCCTAGCTTCATCTCTTCATCTGCGAAGATGAAAGTATCCATCTCACAGTGTTATGTATGTGCAGATTAAATATATGCAAAATGTAGGAAACACTGCTTGAGTCAGAGACCAATAAATAAGACATAGACTTCTATTCAATTACTAATTTTCTCTCTCTCACTCTTTCCTTCCAATTCTCTTTCTTCTACACGCGCGCGCACACACACACACACACACACACACACACACACACACACACACTTGTGCACACTCTGTTTTAATTTATGATTTCTTCAAGTTATAGTTCCTATGCCAAAAGGTACACACATTGTGAAGCTGTGTTGCTAACCTGTTTGGATTGCCAGCCGCCTAGGAAGTCAGTAAGGCACCCTTCTGCGTGTGTCTGTGGCCTTGGGACTGTATGTGGTCACTGGCTTCTCCCTCTGTGGGACGCTTCTAGTGCGCTGCCTCCAGCTGCTATAAATTAAGCAATTTTGTTTCACCGTGGCCTTCTGCCCTGGTCTTTCTACCTCAGAGCCAGCCCCAGTAAACTGAAACCTCTGACATCTTTGAAACCTCAGAAATTAAACCCCTCCTCCTCAGGCTTTGGTTGTCAAATGCTGTGTCTAGCACTGGGAAAGCTGAACTGGGCGTATGTTAACGCCTCTTTTGTTTCACGCAGGTTTTAGTGTGCACAATGGACCACCATAGGCACCGTGGAATTGTACAGCCACTTCCAGGGCGCAATTTCCCTCCTGCATGACCAGCAGCTTTGAGGGTAGGCTGATGCAATCAATATTAAATAGCACTTATTTGATATTTAAAAATTAAAATATCAAGTGTTTCAGTGTACTATTTCTTAAAATGTCAATTACAATATTTTTTGGCTTTGGTACAGCTATATAGCACTGTTAGGGATTCTGTGTTTGCTTAAATTGTTAACATTTTTTTGATGACTGTTGCATTAAAATATTTTAAAAATATTTTAGATTACTAGACTAAAATATTGTTTACCTCAATTAATGTACTTTGTGACTCCTTAAATTTTAAATGAGTGTCACACTTGCCTCTCCCTGGTCTCTTGTCAATCATTACAAATTTGCTGTGTGAATCTACATAGACACTAGCATATGATGATTGTCTTTAACTGGTCCTTTCTCATTTATTCCCTTCTCAACATTGTCATTGTACCAAAAGCAAGAATCTCAGAGATATCTTTCATTGATCTTTTTTCATGTTTCTTACATGTGCTTCATGTAATATATAATTAGCCTATAAATTAATGTAACTGGTATGCTTCACCCCTTATAAAAATATATTTGTTAAGTGTACTTTTTAATCTCACATGTGATTGCAGTGTTACTTCCTGTGTATCTACATTAAACATAAAAGTATACATATTAATGGGGGGAATACACTGATTAAAGACATTTGCACAGGTTGTATAATATTTAAATGACTAAACATACCTATTTCTCCAAAGGGCTATTATTTCTTTATGCTGCAAACATTGAAAATTCTATCCTCCAGCTTTTTGAAATGTATGGTATGCTATTGTTGTCTGTCTTCATCTTGTCATGTAACATCACACCAAAACTTGTCACTGATATCCAACTGTGACTTCATACCTATAGATCAAGCTTCCTCCATATCTCCTCCCTACACACTGGACCTCTAGTCACGCCATTCTCCCCATACAGCTTGATTACTTGACTAAATGGATAAGTCCCCTCTCCCCTATCGCCCACCTCCTAGTTGAGAACAGAGGAAATTTTTTACAAAATATCACTCAAACCATGTCTTTTCATGATCTATACATGATCATGCCATGGTTTGGGTTTTCTATAGAGTTAGAACTCATTATTTATCAACTGACTGTTAGATACTATATTCCAACCAAGTCTAGAAATGCTTATTTTCTAATTATTCCTAATTATTAAGAAAAATCATCCAGAACAAAACTGAAATTGCTTGGCATATTCTAGATCATCACATAACAAGGATGTAATCTGGATTTCCTGGTCATCTCCATGCATTCTCTACCACCACTTCTCCAATATTACCACCTGGGCTGTGTTCTTTTTCTCCATTTGAATTATTCTTTATCAGAGCACTAACTATCCAGCATTGATTACTAATTACTAAATAAACATCCACTTGCATGTTTATTTTTAGCAACATTGGAATAAAATATCCACAAGTGAGGAAACTGTCTTGTGCCCACTAGGGTCTTGGTGCCTAAAACCTTGTCAAATAAACAGCGGGACTTTAACAAACGTGTTAAATAAATGAAGTCATGATTACTGTGACAATTAGTTTAATTGAAGTACAAATCTATAATCAGCTTACCATTTTCCCTGAGCTTAGGTAAAAATAAGGCACAAAAATTCTAACTCAGATGCATTAAGTATCTATTGAAATAGGTTTTAAAATATTTACTTCTACAAGTTATAACCAATTACTAGAGATTCCAGTAAATCATATAAAGACAGGAAAGCTTGTCTCTTGGCCCTATTATACAACAGACTGTTCTCTTCAATGCACAATACAGAAAAATAGATATTTGCAGATTTTGTCTGCTGTTGTCTTTTCGATCAATGAAAATGTTTTCCAAAGAAGCAATATCATAATAATAATTCTCAAGAGGATTTATTTTCAATTATATAAGCAACTAGTTAATTTGTCAACTATCTCCTCCTATCTTTTTTGCAGATAAGGAATTAAAAATGTGAAATTTGGTTACTTTGACTCTCCTAAAACATACTAACATAAATATTTTAACCGTGTTTAATGTACATCTTATTCTTTCCACATATTTACTTCTCAGGGCTTTCCAATCTCAGCCTGTATTCTGTCTGTTCTACTTTCAACGTTACTGATTTTTAGATTAGGATATATTTGTGACATATGATAATTACATTAGCTTTAGAAAATTAGTGTATATATATGAATACAATACATAATATCCTGATCACTTTTGAGCCCTTTCCACCCCAACTTCCTTCTTCCCCAGATACCTTTCCCTGTCTCTAAAACATCTACCTCCCTACTTCCCACCATCTCTGCATTTTGTTCTTCTTTAAAATATTTGTATTTTGCATTTAAAATATAAGAGAAATCATCCAATACTTAACTACTGTGTCTGGTATATTTCCCTTAACTTATAGTCTCAAGATCCATGCAATTTACTAGAAATGACACAGATATAGCATCCTTTTGGTTTAGTAGTACCCCGTGGTCTATGTTACCATACATTCAATGGTTGATGGGCATCTAGGCAATTTATTCTACTTCATCTACTCTAATTGCACGGCTGTAAAGATGTATGTTTGCATGCATGCTTCACTAGGACAAGATGTCTAACTAGTTTTTGTTTTGTTTTAAGAATATACCCAGAAAGGTGTAACTGGATCAAATAGAGTTTTATCTTTTCGCTTTTTGAAGTGTCTTGATACAGATTTCCATAGTAGTTGTATTAATTTTCATTCTCATCACCAGTGTAAAACAATTCTTTATTTCCTACATCCTCACTAGCATGTGTTATTCTTTAAATGATTGATCATAGCTAATCTTACTGAAGTGACAGAATTCTTACTTGTTTTGATTTTCATGCCCCTAGTAGACAAACCTGTTGGGTAATTTTCACACATCCATTGGTCATTTGTACTTCAAACAAAGGGGGTAAGATTAAACACAACAAAACCAAACAAAATAGAATATAAGAAAGCAATGTAAGAGATATAAATTTCAAAGCTAGACAACTTGAGATCTTCGCTATCTATCATATTGTTTCATGTTTTCTTCCAAATCGTCGTCCATACAAAGAATTCATACAAAACAACATGGTATAAAACTGATCTGAAAAAAATGAGGAAGGTGATTTAGGTCTTCAAAACCAGACAATAGGGAAGTCACCCATGACTTGTCATCAAAATAACTGTCTACACTTTCACGTATATTGAAGTTCAACAAAACAAAACAGGCAGGGGGGAGGGTTTGCCTGGTTTCCCCATGCTCCAGGTCCCTGCATGGTGCAGGTCCCAGTAAATGCCCGTGGCTCCCATCCTGGGCCACCATTGCCTGCCATGCTGCCACTTATACTTCTTTTGAGGAGTGTCTGTTCATTACAATTGCAAATTTTGACTAGGTCTTTTGTTTGGGGGGGGGTGAAGTTTTTGAGGTTTTTTTTTTTTTTTATATAGATATTAGTCCTCTATCAGAAGAGCAGCTACTTTTTTCTTCCATTGTGAGCTTTCTTATCATTTATCAGATTGTCTCCTTTGCTGTGAGGAAGCTTCTTAATTTGATAAAAATCCCAATGGATTCTTGGTTTTACTTCATACACAACTGGGGCTTGGTTCAGAAAAACTTGCCTACACCTATGTTTTCAAATGTTTTACTTACTTTTCCCCCAGCATATTTAGTATTTCTGTTTTTATGTCTAGGACTGTGATCTATGTCAGTCTGATTTTAGGTTATGGTGAGACATGTGCATCTAGGTTCATTCATTAGTGAACAGTTAACCAGCTTTGCCAGCACTGGAGGTTAACGATGCTACCTTATGGCCTGTGGGCTTCCCCTTTTCAAAGATCAGATAATTAAAAGTAAACAGGAATGTTT
Source organism: Cavia porcellus (assembly GCF_034190915.1). Lineage (NCBI taxonomy): Eukaryota > Metazoa > Chordata > Mammalia > Rodentia > Caviidae > Cavia > Cavia porcellus. The sequence continues at coordinate 78,748,952 of NW_026947490.1, forward strand.
CTCTGTTTTTTATGCTAATGTTTATGTGTCTACTTTTTTGTGAGTGCCAAGCTTTTTTTTAATCGTAGTTTTGTAGCATAATTTGAATACTAGGGTTGTAATATTTCCTGCTTTGCTGTTTCTGCTCAGAACTGCTATTCTGGCTATCTTCTGGTTCCATATAAATTGTAAGATTGCTTCTTCTAGTTCTGTGATGGATGCTGTTGGTTTTTTGTTTGGAATTGTATTAAACCTTTCTATTATTTTTAATGTGCCATTTTGACAATGTTTCTCTTGCCTAAAAGGAACAAAGTACATCTTTCCATTTTGTAGTGTGATTTTCAACCTCTTTCTTTACATTTCTGTATTTTTTCATGATAGTGGTCTTTCATCTTCTTGGTTAAATTTATTCTTAGGTACTTCAAGTTCTTTTTGACCTACCATGATTAGATTGTTTACTTAGTGGGTTCATTCTTGGTTTAAAAGAGTGATATTGAGATTTTGTATGTTGATTTTTAATCCTGTCACTTTGCTAAAGCTTTTTATTGCCTTCAAGAGCCTTGTGGTGGAGTTTTATGTATTGTCTATACAAAGAATAATATCATCTGCAAACAAAAATAATTTGATTTTTCCCATTTGTATTTGAATTCCTTTTATTTATTTTTGTGACTGATTGCTCTGGTTAATGTTTTGAGTAATACATTAAACAACAATGGTAACAGTGAACACTCACATCTTGTTCATGATTTTAGGGAAATGTTTTCCTTGATTTAGTATGATGAGGGCTGTGGGTATGTCAGTGGGAGGAAAGGTCTTCAATACATAGTTTATCATTATTTTCTCATCATGAAAAGATATTAAATTTTGTCGAAGTCCTTTTGTGCATTTACTGAGATGACTGTATGATTGTTTTCCTACTTCTACTTATATGATATATTGTATCTGTTGATTTAAATATTTCATACCATCTTTGTATCCCTAACATTAATTTGCATTTGTCATCTGTTCAATATTTGTTATATTTGTTTATGAGTATCCTGCTAATGATTTTTCCATCAAAGTTTATTAAGGAAATTGGTCTGTAGTTCATCTATCTGTATATTTATCTATTTATTTATGGTTAGATTTTTTACATGTTTTGGTACAAGACTAATACTGGCTTTATGGAATATTTTGATAATGTTCCTTCATGGAAGAATTTGGGAAGTACTGGAATTAGTTCTCAAAATTCTGGTAAAGTTTAGCATGGATAACTTGGATTCTGGACTTTTGTTACTTGGTAGAGTTTTATTATTGCCTTATTTTCATTGCCTACTATTGATCTAGGCATGGTTTTTATATTTTCTTAGTTAAATTTTGGTGAGTAATATGTGTCGTATGCATTAACCATGATATATCAATCTGATGGATTAAGAAATACCTATCACATTAGTAAAGCAGAGTTCTAATTACGTCTGCTGATGATTACTGAGTCCAGTAAACTAAGGGGGCTCGAGCGACACCAAATGTGGGTGATATCAACAAATATGTTTGTGCTCTGGACAGAACAAAGAAGGAAAGCATGAGGATTCATTTCAGTTTTAAAAGAGTGCTTTACTTCTCCACTTCGTCCCGCTTTCCAGTCCACAGATGGCCATTCCACCATGGCTGCTTCTGTTTCTGCAGATGGCACTATTCACTAGATGACCACAGATCTTTCAGGCCTAACTAAAAATTCCCTTACATAATTATGAAAATATTTTCCACTAATTTTTCTTCTTCCAGAGAACCCTAACTAACATGTCTAGAAACTTACAATATCTTCTATATTTTCCAATTTGTTGCAATGTATTTTTGAAATGTCCATTTTATTTGTTATGATTTTGCCTTTTTCACTTCTAATTTGATTGATAGGAATCTTCCCTTCTTGTGGTCAATTTGACTCAAAGTTTATCAATCATATATTTTAAAAGAATGAACTTTTGACTCCTTTATCCTTTGTAAGATTTTTAGACTCAATTTATTAATCTTTATAACTTCTTTCCTCATATGTTTTAGTCAGGGGTTGTACACAGAGAACAATTAGGATTAGGACACGGAGTTTATAATATTTTTATAATGGTCACCAGAAGTTAACACAGGAAAATGCAGGAAATGTATCCGCAACACCAAAGACAGATTATTTAGTCAAAAGCTTAAACCCCACAGCAATGTCCCACATGAGTCCAGATAAAAACCAGAGCTCAGGATAATGCCTTCCACAAGTCCAACTGGAGGTCCAGAGTCCACAAGAAGGACTCACGACAGTCTCTTTTATGGATCCGTGCTGGGAAGACCCAAGGGTCAGCGGTGGAAGCTAGAAAGTTTATGCCAGCAGGATAAAGAAGCTGTGCTAGTGGGATGAGGGTTCTATGCTGGAGCTGAGTAGTCACACTCACAACAAAGACCAGGGCTATCCTGAAAGGCACTACAGCCGTCCTCAGCAACATGGAGGCCCCACATTCCTCCGACAAGCACAGTCAGTACATGCCAGGAAGCAGCGTGCCAAGTGCATCCTGGAGATCAAGCAGCACATGTCTTCCCCTCCGGAGCCAGGAAACCATGCTTGATGTGAGGACCAAAGCTTCTCCAGGAGAACCAACAGCTCAGATAGTAATGCGTAGGAGAACCCACAATTCCTCCTTAATGCCTCAACCCTCAACCCTCAACATCTTCCTTCTCCTCCTATTATCCTGGCAACTTTGCTCAATGCCATTCTGATGTAATCCAGCTGATGTTAAGTTGACCACCACTTCTTAATCCATAACACTCATATAAGTTTTGGATTTGGAATGTTTTTGTTTCCTAGGGCCTTGAGATACACCATTAGATCATTTATTAAGGATTTCTCTGTTTTTTAAGAATAAACATTCATAGCTATAAACTTTCCTCAGTCATTTTTATTGAGTCCCACAGGTTTTGGTGTTTTTTTAAATTTTATTTAAAGAAAGACTAAACAAAACATAAAATAGGTAGAAATAATACATATGATCAGAGAAAAAAATAAACAGTAAGAAATCACTAGTTGACGTTTACATATTGTTGTTTTATAAATAGTTGTTCAAGATAAAAAATGGAACATGTAAAGTGGGAATTCAAACAGGGAGACTGCAAACAGTTCTGTTCAACTGTCCGTCCAACAAAAACTTAGTAACATAGTTGTCAATCCTATAAACTTAAACATACATGCAATTATCCATATCTTCATTTATGTTTAGATTAAGCAAACTAAAACAGGTTAAAAACATTCTGAACAAAGAATAATAGTATTGCTGGATTTCATATCATGACACTCTGTGATCAGCACTGGGTACTGTAGTGTCTTTTTTAAGATTTAATTTAAAGAAAGACTAAAAAAAACAGAAAACGAGTATAAATAATACATAATTTCAAAGAAAAATAAACAAAAAGAAATCACTAGTTGATGATTTCAGATTGTCTTCTTACAAATAGTTATTCAAGATACTAAAGTGGAGCAAATAAAGTGGGGATTCAAACAATGAGACTGCAACCAGTTCTGTTCAACTATCCAACAAAACTTAGAAATATGGTTATCAATCCTATACACTTAAACATACATGCAGTTATCCGTATCTTCAATTATGTTGAGATTGAATAAACCTGAGCAAGCTGATATCACTCTGCACAAAGAATAATACTATTTCTGGGTTTCACATTATGACACTCTAGGATCAGCACTGGATATTTTAGTGTCTCTTTTTCTTCAAAGTATCTGCTCATTTCATCATATGTCATAAGATCAGTTCTCATAAACTGTTTATAGATTCTACACATGCATGAGTCTTAACATGTATTTCTATCCTTTCTATATTAGAGGGAGAAATAAAACAAAGAAAGGCAACACAAAACATATTCCTATAAACACATGAAATGAGATAAACATATAAGACCATTGTACAAAGAGTTCTACCATCGTTCCTGTATTGTCTCTTGTTAGCTCCAATAGAATTGGCTATATCACCAGAGATAGTATAATAGAATGTATCAGTACATAACTGTATTAATAAAAACACAACTTTCTAAATAGTATAGAACTTCAAAAACTGGCAGTTATCAAATCAAAATATGCGCTGTAGAGTCTTGTCGTCTTCAGTGTAGTTGCCTATGCTCTCAGACTTGATACTATCAATCATATCAGTTTTGAATAAAATCTTCTCTGCCTCATTTTTGTTATGCTCTTTTTTGCCATCAGTTGTCTGCTTATCTTCTTCAATCTGTTTTCTTCTCCATTCATTGAGACCTCACTGCCACTTTTCCTGGAATCCTAGTACTTTTCTCTCTCTCTTTAATGCCCTGCAGTATTATCTGTAGAGTTAGATTCGTGGTTGCAAATTTCCCAAGTTCCTCTTTGTCTTTGAAGCATCTTGTTTCTCCATTAATTTCTAGAGACAGTTTATCAGGGTATATCAATCTGGGATGGAGGTTATTTTCTTTCAGGGTTTAGAATATTTCACTCCAGGCTCTTCTTGACTTGATGCTTTGTGTTGAGAAGTCTGCCATTATTCTGATGGGCCTTCTTTTATAGGTCATCTATTTCTTGTCTCTAACAGCTTTTAATATTCTGTTTGTATATTGATTTCTGAGATTATTATATGCCTGAGTGAAGCTCTGTTTGGGTTGTAGGTGGCTGGAGTTCTGTATGCCTCATATATCAGAATATCATTTCCTTTTCCTATGTTTGGGAAGTTTTCCTTCATTATTTCTGTGAATAACCTTTGTAGTTCCTTTGTTTGTACCCCTGCTTCTTCATTCACATTCTTTATTCTCAAATTATAGATCATTTTGTCATCTTCTAGCCTTTGTATTTTTACTGCTTGTTTCCTTGTTATTTTTAAAAAGTTTTCCCTTTCATAGTCCCACATTGCAAAATTGTCCTCCAGTTTGGATAATCTATCCTTAGTTTCTTTCAAGCTGATTTGCCATCTTTCCATAGAGTTTTTAATTTCCTTGTGATCTCTTTGAATCTGCTTTATGTATTCTATATTTTTTATATTCTTCATCAAATGATTCTCTCCTTTGTTTGAGTTCCTCCCTTCTTCTGTCTGTGTCTGTTTGAGGGGTGCTTAGTATCTCTTTTATTAATCTTCTTATATCTTGCTTTACTTGGCTATATATTTCACTTTTGAACTCATCTATGAGGTCCGGAATATATCTCTTTATGTCCACTGGTGTTGTGTCTGATATTGCATGTTTGCTGTTCTCCTTCTCCTTTGTGTTTACCTGTCCTGGGTCAATGTTCTCATGGTTGGGACCTGGGGACTTTTTGTTGTTGCTTCCTCTTCCCATCTTTTTTTTTTTTTTTCTTTCAGGAGGTCCCAGTTTCTTTCTTTGTTGGTTACAACTCTTCTGAAGCATGCTAGCTAGATGACCCTTCACACTGCCATGTGCTAGTGTGTTGCAGACAGGGACAGTGTATGCTGGCCCCAACCCTCTGGGTCAGTAAAGCTGCTGTGGCCTGCACTGTATTACTTTATGATGCCTCCCCTCCGGATCAGTCAAACTTCTGAGGCTTCACTGGGTTAGTGTGGTTAGTGTGCACCACTGCTATAAGGACTTGATTTTGGATAAGCTATTGGATCTTAGCCAGGTCACGTGACCCAGGCCTAGCTCACTCCACCAATCCTGTTTGGGAAGGGAACAACTGACTGAAGTCACTGCTGCCCCTTGTACTTGCCAGTCCTGCCCAGTTCCAGAATGTCTTCTGCTGGAGCCCCATTTATGGAATGGCTCCACTCCCATCACTCATCACAGGCTGATGTAGGCACCCTGCCAACCCAGCTCTTTGTTTGGCTCGCGGACCCCTGAACTCAATGTAAATGCGCCTCCAGTGAGTTGAAGCGGCAGGACCTCAGACAGCTCGGCAAGTCGCTTTAATTTTTTCTTGGGATGAGAGAATTCATCTCCCTCTGTTTGGAGCTCCCCACTAAGTATTATGTTGAATTCTAAGTTGACTATCTCAGGGAGCCTCTGTAGTCAGTTGTTTTCTATCCACCATCTTTGCTCCTTCTCAGGTTTTGGTATTTTTGTACTGCCATTGTGATTTCATTATGTGAACCTCTTAATTTCTTCCCCTCTTTTATGACAACTTGATTATGCTGGAATGCATTGTATAATCTCCAGGTGCTTGCATGGTTTTTATGGTTTGTTTTGCTGTTGATTTCTAGTTTCATTCTGCTATGATTCTAGAATAATCAGAAGATAGTTTTTTGTATTTAGTTAACAGTTATTTATTGTCTAATATATGTTTGATTTTGGAGAATGTTCTATGGGCTGATGAGAAAAATGTATGTTCTGTCACTATTGAATCAAAGACTCTGCTTACACCAGTTCCATATTTTCTACAATATGGTACATCTATGCTGTATTTTTCTTAAATTTTGTTTAGTTGGCATTTTTATTACTTTTTTGGTACTGAGATCTTATGGTTCCCCAGCAGGCACTGTGCCACTAAGCTATATACCCTGCTGGCTTGTTTATTTCTGAAAGTGGGGTGATAAGATCCCCCACTATGATTTTATTGGTGTTCATTTTTTGTGTCATTTCTGTTTTAGAGAGCTGGGTGTGCCAACATTCACTGAATATACACTTACAATTTTTTTTATCTCTTCTTGAATTTTCTCTTTTGCAATATGTATTGGCCTTCCTTGTCTCTCCCAATGAATTTTGATTAGAAATCTACTTGTCTGGGTTTAGGTTGGCTGCTCTTCCTAGATTTTAGGCTCTAGTTGCACACAGTATCTTCTTCCATCCTCTCACTTTCAGTATGAGTGGGTATGTGTTTTCTGTATGTTTGTGTGTTCTTTGCAGACAACAGATAGTTAAAACTTTAATTTGAATCAACCTGTCAATCTGTGTCTTTTGATTGGGGAGTTAAGAGTAGGAACATTGAACACTATGATTGACAAGTTTTTACTAATTCTTGTTATTTTATTACTTTTTCAGTGTTGATTCTTTTCCTTTCTTTTTGTTTAATTACTCTCCAAGTTAGATGGCTCTTTTCCTATGTCTCATTGGTAGCACCAGCTTTACTGTATCTGCTTAGAACTCATTCAAATATGTTTTGCAATAATAATTTCATGACAATGAATCTCTTCACATTCTCTTGGTTATGAGGTTTTTATTTCTGAATGAATTTTGAATAAACATTTTACAGGTTATGCAAGTCTGGATAGGCTATTGTCTTACAGGTTGGAAAACATTAGTCCAACTCTCCTGTTCTTTAAAATTTATGTTGCGTAGCTGCTGTTATCCTGATAGCCTTGCTTTATGAGTTACTTGGCATTTCTCTTAGATTTTTAGCATTTTCTCTTTGTTGTGAATTTTGAGTATGTTAATTATGATATGTCATAGCTGGTAGTGCCTACGTGGGCTTCTAAAATGTATCATTTATTTATTTCAACGTGGGCATTATTTCGATCTCTACACTTGGAAAGTTTCTTTAAAAGTTTTAGTGAATAATTTTTATATATTTTCATCCTTTTATAGGCCTTTCTTGGTACTTATAGTTCTTAAATTATTGCATTCAGGCTTGTCTAGGACTCTTCAAACTATTTCTCATGATTTTTTAATTGTTTTAGAGTGGCATTGAATAAGTTATCTACTGTATTATTTTTGTCCTTAAGTCCTAATATTCTCTCCTCTGATTGGTCATGTAACTGACATCACTTTCAATTGTGTTTTTCGTTTCCAGGACTTACTGCTTACTTCCTTTTTACAACATCTAATTCTTTACTAATTTGTCATTCACAATCTTCATTTTCTCCTTTAAATTCACTGAATATCTTATTAAGTTTTTCACTGCTATTCTCTTTGATCTCATTAAACATCTTAGAAATTTCTTCATGCCTTGGTTTGCTTCTATCTCTTCAAACATTTTAACCATTTTGCTTTTGAGTTCTTTGCCGGAAACTTCTTCCTTCTCAGTGTCAATATGATCAGTTTTTGGAGAGCTATGAATTTTTGAGACACCTTACTATTTTTTAATGTTTCCTGCGTTGTGTTGAATGTTATGTTACAGATCAGAAAGCTTTGCCGCTGTAGTAGAATCTCTCACACTAACTGCAAGGGACTAAAAGTTGAGAATCTGAACATCCAAAGACCCAGTCATGTGCTACTATAAAATTTAGACCTTGTTAACATGATCTGTACCCTTTCAATAACCAGAATCACCCAATATTAGTAAGATAGACAATAGCCTGGGAAATATTAGAAGATAAAAGTGATTTAAACAATAAATAAACGTTTAAAAATTGAGATAAACAGAAGGCAAAAAAGAAATAAGCAGAGAACAGAAAGATAAAAAGACAAAAAGTAATTTCTGATTTTATTGCCATGAAGGGGCTGTTAAGAGGTTAAGTGGACATAGAGAAAGGAGTAAAGATTTATAATTGGGAACCTGGACATTTTTATGAAGATCATAGTCAATTTATAAACTAGCAGAATCCCTATTTAGCAAGATATAAGCAACAACCTTTTGTGTGGGAAAACTAAATATGTTGATGTAAAACACAGCAGAAACGAAAATGATAGCATTCATATACAGTTGTCCATAAACACACGTCCCTCACATGTACTGTACAATACAGAAATGTTTTACTTACATTTTAAATCAAGTAAAATAGCAGATGAAGATGGGGAGTCTTTGAGGATGTTAGAGGAGACGTATGGGAAGAAAATGAGATGAAGGACATGAAACAGTGAAAGAAAGCATAGAATGAGTTCAATTAACGACTTAACAGAAACATAAATTTTAGGAATCCTATAAAATGGCATTTTGTGAGGGATTATCTAATGTAAGATGTTAAGATACCGGACTATTGGGTCAGGGATATAACGGTGGTACAGGGCCTGCTTGGCAAGCATCAGGTCATGAGTTTGAGATCCAGTACCAAAAAAAGAAAGATACTCTACTATTTAAATTGGTCTTAATAGTTGCCATATAAAGAGAAGAGTAAATGGAAAAGGTGAGAGAAAAATTTATAAAACATATATGAGGGAGCAGAGAAATAGAAGTTATCAGAGGAAAAATAATATAGGTAAGGGAAGGATGATACTGTAGATGGGAAGTCTGTAAAGATAAAGAAGATTTTATCCAACTGTTAACTACCACTCGAGTAAGGTTAAATAACACCTGGATACCACCACCAACATGGGCATATGTGTCTTAACCTCCTGGAATGTTTTACAACCAACAGTAGAAAATTTATATATACAGCTATAAAATTCTTCTACACATGCATACTAAGACTTGTCACTCAAAAAATCAAATAAGAAAAAGAAACTACACACACACACACACACACACACACACATACACACACACACACACACACACACACACACACACACACATGCACCAAAACACATGCACTGTAAAACAATAACATAAAGGATGTGAACCTCTGATTCTCTCAGCATGCAGGCAGCTCACTGGCTCCCTTCCAAGGTCAGGCAGCAGGTAACAGGTTCCTGGTTGAGTTTTGGAAATAAGATCTTCTAAGACCCACCCAGTTTGCTTTTTCTTAGTCCTCTGCGTTCTCCACGTAGTCATCTCCCATATCGACCCAGCCTGCTCTGGGCAGGCTACTTGAGGACCTGCTGTGATCATGCAGGAGCAGTTTCCCAGCCCTGCTCTCTTCTCTGCCTCCTTTACTCTCTGATAAAATAAAGAATATTCAGAGGGATATTTCAGAAAGAGATAGAAAATACCACAATTCCCAAAACACCAATAGCAAGAACCTACCAGGAAAGGTAAGCAGTCAAACAGAGGGAAGATGGGGAACGAACAATAGGAAAATAATGTAACAAGCATCAGCCAACAGGTACCAGTCATAACCCTCAATTCAAATTATCTCAATTCCCCAATCAGAAGACTAGTACACAGCACAAAAATACAAGAAACACTAAAAAACTCTAAAAGAAATTCATAGACTAAAAGTCAGAGAATTAAAAACAATACGTCATGCAACAGGAAGCTGGAACAAAGCAGGGGTAGCTATTCTAATTGCAGACAAAGTAAATTTCAAGGGAAGGCTGATCAAAAGGGACAAAGGAGGTAACTATATACTTTGTTAAAAGAAAACTCTAAGAGAAGAGATAATAATCAAATCTAAATGCACCAAATACCAGTGTATCCAATTATATAAAAGAAATACTATGGACATGAAAAATCAAATAAGCTGTAACATAGTCGTAATGGGTGAAATTAATACTCCACTCTCACAAACAAGCAAATCAATTAGACAAAAAAATCAACAAAGGAATATCAAAACTGAACAAAACTTGTGAATAAATGAGCTTAGATGTCTGCAGAGTGTTTTGCCCTACAAGATCAAATTACACATTATTCTAGGGACACATGGGTCATTCTGCAAAATACACCACATACTAGCCCACAGAACATGCATAAGTAAATGCAAAGGAAATGAAATTATCACATACATATTATCAGACCATAATACAATGAAACTGGAAATCAATAGCAAAAGAAAACACAAAAACTCCATAAACAAATAAGAATTAACACCCTCTAGAACAATCAGTAGGTCATACATAAAATTAAAGAAGAAATCAAATAAAATCTATAATTAAATGATAATGTTGACACAACATAATGGAACTTATGGTATGCAATGAAAAGAGTCCTACAACAGAAATTTATAGCAATGAATATAATATCAGAAAAACAGAGTGAGCTCAAATTAACAACCTACTATTGAATCTCAAACTTGTAGAAAAAGAACAAGTCAAGCACAAAGCTCAGATAAGAGAGGAAGTCATAAAGATCGGAGCAGATATTAATGCAATTGAGACTAAGAAAACAACACAAAGAGTCAATGAATTGAAGATTTGGTTCTTCTAAAAATTAAATAAAATGGAGAAACCCATAGCTAACCTGATCAAAACCAAACAAACAAACAAGAACAGACTCATATCCATGCAATTAGGAATGGACAGTATAAAATCACAGTGGATTCTGCAGAAATTCAGAAGAAGTACTAAGATGAAAAACAGAAGAAATGATCAGATTCCTATATACACATGAATTACCGAGACTGAATCAGGAAGCTATAAACAATATAAATACCTCAGTATTAGTCAATGATATTTAAGATGTAATTAAAATCTTACCAACAAAAGAAAGCTCACGTCCTGGTAGATTCACTATTTAACTCTATAAGAAATTTACAGCAGACCTAATGCCAATACTCCTCAAACTGTTTCATGAAACTGCTTGCTGAATTTCTAATTTCCCTGGGGTTTTGGTAGTTTCTAGGAGCTAGAAATAGGCTCCCTTGGTGCCGATGTGAATTTTCCACACCCAGGAATCCATATCTCAGTTCTTTTCTCCTCTTTGTACATGAACTATTAAGACTAATTTGATTGGTTCAGTATCTTAGCATCTCACGTTAGATACCCCCTTACCCAATGCTATTTCATAGGACTTCTAAAATGTATATTTCTGTTAAGCCATTAATTAAACTCAGTCTCCTATATTTTCTTTCACTGTTTAATATCCATCATCTCATTTTCTTCCCTTACATCTCTTCTAACAACCTCAAAAACTTGAATATATATATATATATATATATATATATATATATATAATTTCTTTTAACAATATATATTTCTTTTAAAATTCTATAGTAGTGTTTTATAAAATGACAATGTTTTAAACTTCAAAATTCTAGTGTTTTATAAAATGACAATTTTTACATTTAAAATTACCCAGGGCTGGGGATATAGTTCAGTTGTACAGCACACCTACCTGGCAAGTGCAAAGTCATGAGTTTGATCTCCGGTTCACAGATAAGTAATAAATTAATAATCTAGTCATGAGTTTGGGGTATTAATTAGATCAAATTTGGTGCAAAATAAAGGAAATTATTTAAAGATAGTTACTATCTTAGTGAGTTTCTTGTCACTGAGACAAAATATCTGACTCCTACCATGTAGAGCAGGAGAGGATTATTTTGGCTCATGGTCCATCCATGGTCTCTTGGCTCCAAAGCAATATCAGCATTGTCAGATGGACTTGACAGAGAGAAAGGTGCTCACCTCACGGCCGCTGGGAAGTGGAGAGAAAGAAGGAGCCAGGAGAGAGCTGTACCCTTCCAGGCCAGGCCTCCAGAGACACATGACTTCCTATCAAGCTTCACTTCCTAAGAGTGGACCACTCACCGGTGAGTACCACCCCTCAGGATCCAATTACCTCCCTGAAGCCCTGCCTAGGCACCAGTGAGGCTTGGGGGTGAGGAGGGAGCACTTCTAGATGTAACATAGCAGTGGCTTCGGAAACAATGAACTACACAATCTGAGAGTGTTTTCTGTGAAAATATGAATATGCTGAATATTTATTCATTTGACAAGAAATACACTTTGTACTGCAATGCTGAAAATAATAAAGGAAATCACAAGGCAAGTGTAGAGTGTGAGAAAAGAGCCAAAATATAAAATCATAGTCATTCTGGGAAAAAAACTGATATGCATTCTCTAGTGCTTGAAGAGCCAAGACCCTATAGGACTATTCTAACATAGAAAAAAATCCTGAAACATTGTTAAAGTGAGATCCCCAAGGTGCATCAGTGTAGTTCTCCTCCTTGGCTCCCAGTGAAAGCAAAGATGGTTTCTCTTTAAATAGAAAAATATTCCACTTGGTCTCTGAGTAATCTACAGATTAAGATCAACCAAATATAACCTCATGTTAAAAAACTAAAAACACAGCAAGAAAACAAACATTGTCACTGCATGGAAGCTACCAACATAAATCATTTGAGTGCAAGGGACCTAAGATATTGCAATTATTAGGTACAATACATAACATAATAAAGTTTAAGAAAATGACAAATGCATTTATGTAAGTAAATGTAAATAACAAGACAGAAGAAAAATAACCGGATAGAAATTTTAATGAAAAATATCATTATTATAATTAAGAATTCAATAGAAAAATTTCAAACATCAAAGAGAAAGCACCAGTGATAAAAACAGCATGGCATTACTTAAAATAAATAACATAAACCAACTTGTGTCTCTGATTAGAAGACCTACTAACTGTGCCCTGAGCATCACTATGTTATCTTTGACAAAAGAGCCAAATCCTCTCTCTAGAGGAAAGAGAGTCTCTTTGACAAATGGTGCCAGAAAATAGGAAATAATATGAGAAAATGTCCAATGGGGCTGGCTGAAAGGCTCTGGCCCTGGTGTAAATTCCTGTACAGTTATGGCGGTGGTCTAACGTGGCAGAAGGCCTAAGCGGGAACGCCTACCACTTCCTGCTTCTTCTTCAGCCCTCTTTGCAACTCCCCTTCCTGTTTGCACGCACAAGAATTCCAGTCAGTTCCCCACACTTCATCAATATCTGCCCATGTGCCATTTCAATCAGAGGTCATAGAACTCTCTGCCTGTCTATCTGATCAAAGGACACAGCCCAGCTGCCATGGGTTGTGTGCTCCTCCCCATGTCCTCAACTCAACAAACCTGTCCATTTTGGATTTTTTGCTTTTCTATTTCACCAGAATTCTCTAACACTGGCCATTTAAGAAATGTATATAAAAACCACACTGAGATTCCATCCCATTCCAGAAACAATGGCTCCCATCAAGAAATAAGGCAATAACAAATGCCAGCAAGGCTGTGGGGAAAAAGGAGCCCTTCTCCATCACTGGTGGGAATGTAAACTGATGCAACTATTCAGAAAAATCAGTATGGAGATTCTTCAGAAAACTCAATGGACAAACTCCATTTGATCTAGCTCTTCCTCTTCTAGGTATCTTTGTAAAAGAGGTAAATACATCATACCACAGTGATGTATTCATATTCATGTTTATAACAGCATAATTCCTAACAGCTAATTTGTGGAAACAGCCTATACGTCTATCAGGAGATGAATGGGAAAAAATTGTGGCTTTTGTATACATAATAGTACTCTGTGATGAAAAAGAGTAGATTTGAGTCTTTTGTTGAGGAAATCGATGCACCTTGAGATCACAGTGTTAGGCAAAGTAACTCAGACACACAATCTTAAATGTTGCATTTCTCTTATATGACAACTTCAGTATAGCTAAAGTATGAAACAAAAGACAGATAATAGGGAAAAAAGTACTGCAATCCAGCCTGGACAGTGTATCTAAAGTGTACCTTGACTTAGTACAATTGTCTTCCATGTTTTATATGTTCTTTGGCCTATTCCTCCAAGTGTTCAATCTTGTATATATGATAGTTAACTTTATAAAATTTTATAAAATTAGATGCTGGAAAAATAAATAGGGGGGAAAGGAGGGGGAGATCAATTGACATGTATACTACAATCAAGCACTAATAAAATTTTAAAAAATAAATTAAAAAATCCTTCAAAAGAGCAATGAATGTGAAGGTATAGGTGAAGAAATCATTCTCTGTGTAATAAAGAATCAAGGCAATAGAAATTGCCAGTGAGGAGATGATAATGAAAATCATTATGTTTGCTGTGTAAGATGGCCTAATATGTGTCCATTCAGAATTGGAGCAGAGAATATGATTAAAAGAAGAAGCCATATTTGAAACTTGATATATCACAGCTCAAGGAACAAAACCTAATGTAAAACACAAAAGATAAAAAGAATTCCCCCCTAAACAAAGTGAAAACGCAGGTTAAAATCTTAAAATCAGCTGGGGTGGGGGGAGTAAAAAGTAGTTACCTGCAAATAAGAACCAATCAGTTTGAAACTAGCATCACATCAGCAGCAGGAGAAGCCAGAAGACGTTGATATCTTAAAAGAGGTTTTACGAAGCATGGTGGTGCACATCTGTAATCCCCTCACTCAGGAGGCTGAGGCAAAAAAATCATTGTGAGTTAGAGGTCAGCCAGGACTGCACTGTGACTTCAGAACCAGCCTGAGCTACAGAGTGCGATCCTGAGTCAAAGAAAAAGAAAAGTATAACAAGAGATGTTTTCAATAATTACTGTCAACTAGGACTGGATATCCCGAAATATTATCTTTATAGATCAAGGGTGAAATAGTCATGTTAAACCAAAGAGAATTAAGTGACATCTATACTAAATTAGCTGCAAGATGATATTGTAGTTCAGAAAAAAATGTAAATTGACTCCATTAAAGAGAGAGAGAGAGAATCATTCAATAAGGAAATTCAACACAGAAACTAACATAGATAGAGCTAAATAAACATTGCCTATATGGAACATTACTGATGAATACTTGCTAGGTTCATGAAAACATATAATGAAAACACTGAGGAATAATTACATGTAAGTTAGGAATAATTTTGTTAAGACAGCTATAAAGTTTTATTATGATATAATAGGCACACTCTGTGTATATCTATGTTTTTTATCTATATCTGCATTTATATTGCCTAAGTTCAGTCCACTGAGTCTAGCAATCAAAATATTCCAATCACAAAGACCCAAGTTGTGATTTTGTACATTATATTCTATATGAAATGAAGCAGATTTTTACAGAGAAATGTCTGATTCCAGAACTGATTCTACTTATCAAAGGTTCAGTGAATATTTCCTCTTCCTCCACTGAAGCTTCAAGGCTCACTACCAAGTGGATCTTTTTCTTTCTTATGTAAAGTAATATTTTCCACATTCCCTTTGCTTTCCTCCCAGCTGGAAATCTTACTTAGTGTCCTTCCTTTAACCGCTACACTAAAATGCTTGATAAATAATAAATACCCTTGTCAGGACCGTTAAACTCACTGCTATCTCCGCATCCGCGTCTCCACTTACAACTTTATCTAGTACAATCTGACTCCTGGTCTGACCTCTGAAAAGTTACTAGTAGTTTCTTTTAAGCAAATCTCATTGAACTGTTTTTGAAGTCTGTTCAATGTTTAGTGCTGTTCCTTTTAGTGCAAAAAACTTTATTTTTTTGTACAACGGGGGTACTTTGTTTTATCATAAAATTATTCTATTTTTGTGTCTGTCTGCTTTATATCCTGTAACTTTTTTGGTGTGTTTTTTTAAATTTGGATAACTTCTCCATCTCCCTATGGCTCTGATTCCTCATTTATTTAGCTTAGAACCAAAGCCTTAGAAGGAACTACAACTTGATCAAGGCTAAAATAACATTTTGTGCTTTAATTTACATCTATAATAACTGCTGAGAGGTTGAACAGCATTTGGCTTGATTAAATGTATAGACTGTTTTATGATGCATCAGTCACTATTGGTTAAACACTCACAGAATACTTAAAGCAGGTCTAGGAAATAAATGTTTAATTAATTTTGCCATTCTGAAGATGTGGAAATGGAAGCTTACATAATTTATGTAGCTCGTAATGGTTATACAACTTGCAAAAGGTGAATTTCAGTGATAGATTTCTACCTACTTTACACGCTACCTTTCTTGAAAATTTTCCTTCTGAGGCTGTCCCTTTTATTTTCTGAAAACTTTTACACTCAGTCACTGCTTCTTATGTTGCAGTCTGCCTTCTTGTAGTTTATATTGCTAGCACGAGCTGTGCCTCTGGTGTCCCCCTCACAGGACTTCATTGTGTGCAGATGGTGATCATATCTGTCCTGATTAATTCTCTTCTATTCTAGGTTAAGCGTCCTCAGAATCTTAGACTGTTCACTGACTACAGCACATAGCTTTGAATCCCCTCACTTTCCTGGCTACCTTCTTCTTTATGTTTCTGTTATAATGTTTATAAACAGTGCTCACACTGACTATAATTCTTCATGTGTACTTGGCAAACTGAGTAATTCTCACGCTGTTCCATATGTAAAAGTACAATTCCCCTTAACTCAGCTCCTCCTACTGGACTCTTTCGCTGCTTTCCGTGGTTTGAATACACTCAGGCTGAAGACAGGTTTCCAGTGTGGCAGTGTTGAGCAGTGGGGGCCTGATGGGATGTTGGGGTCATGGAGGGGAAGCCATGTGAATGCATGAGTGCATGATACCTTTGTACAAGAATGGGTGAGCTCTTGCTGGAGGAGACTGCTATTGCAAAAGGAGGTTACTTTATGCTGTACCCCACCCCGCGTTGAGGGTGAGGTCAGGGCCTTGTACATGCTAAGCAAGAACTCTACCACTGAGGTGCATCTCCACCTCCAACAATGTACCTGTATTATTTTAAAAATAAATTCCACTTCCTTTCCCTTACTTCTTTATACCGACTTGCTAATTAGATTTTCTCTCTGAGTTAAGGCAACACAAGACTTGGCATTAAATTGTTGGACAACCTGGCCACAAGAAACATAAGTCATAGTAAACTTCCATTCTTTATAAATGATGCAGTCCGAAGTACTTTGTTATAGAAACTGATCTAAGATACTTATTCCTCAAATACCTCAAAGTGATTGAAATGAAATCCATCTTAGAGGCAGAAACCCTCCCTAACTTTCACTAATTTCTTTGGGCACTCCATTTCTCTTTTGGAATTACTATTCTCTGCCTTAGACTACTTTTACTAGTTGCTTCATCCATCTCTTCTATTAGTCACAAGTTTTTTTTTTGAAGAAAACTATCATTTTCTATTTCCCTTAGTAACAAAAGTATACTGCAATCTCTTACAAGGGTTCTTATAGTCAAGTCTCAGGAATGCGGCTCAGGTCATTAATTCTTTGAAACTGTTCCAGTGTCTGACACGTGGTAGAACCTTAAAAAATATGTAATCAGTCACAAAGCTAATATCTTTACACTCAATATATTTAGGTGATACAAATTTAATATTTGAAAAACTATCTTCCTTATTATAAACATTATATGCTTTATTAAAACAGTCTCAGCCATCTGGAGTTTCTCTATGATATTTAATAGCTCTATTCTTAGGAACACTAGATTAATGTTATATTAGAATGCATAATAATGTTATAATAGATCGTTTTCTAGTATATATACACCACCCTGGGATTTCTACAATTACATAATCTATAATTACACAATTATATGCAAATAAAAATGTAATAAATGTATGAGACATCTGGAATTTTCAGGAACTAAGGAGAATTTCATGTCTAAAAATGTGAAAGTATACACATAAGCATTCACTACAGAGTGGTATTCAAATTTTACATTTACAAACACAACCAGAAATTGCAAAAGAAAGTGCATTTTTAAAAAAATTTAGACCTCTGCCTTTAAAGCAAACAACAGTCAGACTGTGCCTGTGCTGGTTAATTAGATTTTAATTCATACCTAAACAAAATTGGGCAGTATCTCAATCTTAACAGTTAAGTACTGGAAGAAAGAAAAACGTAAAATTTAAAAGTTCCAATCACCATGTTTCTTGTGGCATGTTTAATTTTATAATGATTGAAAACACAAAGACCAATCATGGCATCTTTCTTCTGCCTCTTTGGGTTTCTATGCACTTTGTACTATGACTGTTCAAACCGCATATACTTGAGGATATGCTCATTCCTCAACCCAATAATTTACAACATATTACTGAGAACCTTAATGCTCACTGGGCTTAGCAAAAGCACTGGGAGAGCTAGAATTACATTGATTTTAGAGAGTCTAGAGAGGCAGGCGTGTGTAAGAAACAACTCCTAAACGCATTGCCACTGTGAAGGTTAGCTTTTGCTTTGCACAAACAAAGGTCACCAAGAGTCAGAGAAATCTGAGTCCTGGGGCAGTGACCGCAGAGTTGTGGGCCTGTGGGGAGAGACAGAAGCGTGGGAGTTAACCAACTTGACAGTGAGTCAACGCTGCTTTCCGTGTCCCAGAAACCAGAGAGTGACCCGTGAGCTGCTGAGATATATTCTGGTTGACACTGACCTTGGGTATGTTGCCTGGGTGTACTTTCCAAGTAGAAGACAAAATTAAATAGAACCGAAGTAGAACACAAAGTCAAATGTTGGAGTGCGAGTGTGTTGTATCCTATTTATTTCCCTGTGACAAAGAGGGCTTCTCTGATTGCTTTAAGCAGACCTCATTCCTAGTCTCCTAGGCTGGTACTAAAACGCACAACAGCATTTTAATCTTCAGGGAATGGAAGGATTTGTGAACAGTAATGTGTTTGTGAAATAGCAGATTGTGATTCCATTTACCTCAAAGATTGCCTTGAGTAGATGCTGCTATTATTACAGAATAAAAAAAATCTCTGTTAATTCAATGATTGTTATGTGGATTCAGACACATGGAGATAAATCTTATTTTTCAAAAGTAACAAGGAAACCAGCTCAAGCAGCCCCCTGCAGACCCTCCCCAATGTCTAATGTGATATTTTTTGAGGTTTGAGTGTGATATGATCTGCCAGGAACTGGGCCAATTATATAACATGAGTAAATCCCAGGAGTACCAGAGGAAACTCGTGTAAATACTGAGTGTGATATCATATCGGACCTGATGCCTTTAAGGTGTTTTGCTGTTCACACTTGAAAACTTTTCTCCTGTTTTTAAACAAACATAAACTTAACCAGAGTTCGATAATCTTACTAAGAACTATTCTTTTTATTGTATTGTATTGTATTGTATTTTCCTTTTAACAAAATCTTTCACTAAGAGTAGATTTTGTTAAAAGGAAAAGAAAAAAAAATACTTTTACTTGTGGCTTGCGGTTTTTTTTTCTTTTCTGAATTTCACTACATTATCTCGATTGGCTTCATTCTGCCTTGTGCTGTATTTTGCTATCTTCAGAATAAATAAATAAATAAAAATAAATACTTGAAAAGAGAAACAGAATATATAAAGAATAAAACTATCAACAGCAAAAAAAATTTAAAAAGCATTTGAATCAAGAAGTGGGAACCACAGAGTGTAACAAAGCTTCTAAGTTTCTGGTAAAGGTTTGTTTCTTTAAATGTGCTGTTATGCAGATTTTCTCACCAGTGAATATGTATCAGTTTGCACACATTTTTGCACTCTTCTATACACATATAATACTTCAACTCACCTATAAATGATTCAAAACACTTTTTAATATCCTTTTCTCACCTACAAATTACATATGAGGATTTATAGTATAAACATGATGGTATTAGGTCAATATCTTTCCCTTTTCCTTATGGAAACTCTACTAAAGAAACAGGAAAATAGAAACAAGCAAACAAAGGAGTACCTCAGATCTCCTCTTAGCAAAACAGTAAGGTTAGCAGCACTTGCTAACCTTAATTGCTCTTAATTAAACAAAAGAAAAAAAATGAATTGCTCTTAATTAAACAAAAGAAAAAAAATGAACAAAAACACAATGGAAATTGAAATTTAGCACACGCCTCCCCCAAATTACCAAATTACCATTTCCTCGAGCCTTTGTAAGATCTAGGCCTACGGAGTTGATACCCACTGACACCCACTGGAGGGTGTGCAGGTGGAGTGGGAAGAGGAGGGGCAGAAGTCTTAGGGTGACCAGAGGTGCACAACTCAAAAGTAAAAAAAGCCAAAAATACACTTCTAAAGAAGGAGGTGCACCATGTGGTGGAAGACCAGTGTTTAGTGTTGAAATAAGCATAGCTACCGAAGACATCTGACATGTTTAGTGAAGTGGCCAGCTAGCTAGGATCTATGCATCCACCAGTTCATTCACCAGCCATTCATACACTTCAAAAACTTTACAGAAAAAATTGCAAAACCTCTACACAGTAAACATGGAAGACGGAGAGTGTGATTAAATCAGTCTTCCAAATTTCCTTCTTATTAAGCCACGAAAATTATACTTTCCTGTTTAAAAAGTACACATAAATGAATTCAATTTAAAAAGTATGTGCAATTTGATAAGGCTTCATTCATCTCCCATAACTCCGTATCTTCTCTAACCTTCTCAGTTCTCCCCTTCATCCATTGCTCAGTGCCAGTACATTCTGCTTCTGAGCCTGTGTCCTGCCCGCCCCCAGAAGTCCTGCCCCACGTAACCACGTGACACGCTGCCATAGTTCCTGAAGACTGGGATGCAAATGCCATTCCAGGGAGGGCTTTCTTGGTCTATCTAAAATTCCAGAATTTCAAGCCACACCCTCACACATTTTATTTTCTTGCATTACTTTTCTCTTCAGGACTTCCCTTTATCTAACATATGTGCATCATATGTCATTGCACATTTATATACATTTCACTTAAATTGCATATGTATGTGTAATTGAATACATATGTAAATACATATATTCATATCTCCATCCCCATCTACTTCCATATATTCTCTCCTCACAGAAATCCAATTAAGAAGCTTTTTGTTTAACATAAATCTGTATTAATAATCTTGTCTTCTTTAACATGACACAAAGTCGGGGATTTCTGTCAGTTTTGTTCACTTTTGTGTCACTGGTCCTTAAAACAAGACTAGAAATTAATTGATGCTCAGTGGTGTCAAACAACTTTGATGAAACAGAACAACATCTACTGTATCCATAAGTTATCTAAGAAAATAATAGTGAATATTGACTGGTTTATCATATGTTAAAATATAAAGCATGCTTCTCAAGGGTAAAGCTCTAGACCAATATTATTTGCTATTTAATTTACTTAGAAATTGCTAAAGGTTTTCAATTTTTCTTCATGTCTTCTGTAGTTTATTTGAGGCATTTCGTTCCAGATTTTTTTTTCTGACATTTGGCATTTCTCTTTTAATTTCAGACAAAATATTCCATCTGGAATTTATTTTCTTGTTAAGGCCAGAAAAGATATATGATCTTTTTCTCCCAAAAATCCTGCCAGTTTCTCTGACATCATTTATCAGTTCATATGTTGATTTATGTATGTAAGCTTGCACATATCTGTATTTATATCTAGTTTCTGTCTCACTGTCTCTCTTTACTAGCCAGAATTGGAAGCAGTCCTGTGTTCATTTGTGTTTTTACTTATCTTCGAGGGCATAAATATCACATGTTTTATGTAGTGTAGTTTTACATAGTTTTTAATACTTGATTTCCCTTGGCTAGTCTTCTTTTATAAAAGCTTTAACTATTTCAAACTGTTTAGGTTAAAATATAAAATTTACAATCAAGTCATGCAGTATACAGCATTTTTAATTCACTTACTAGGATATAATAGCTTATGATATTAAACTACTACATCTTCATTTTCAGATAAATAACTTAAAGATAAACATTTTAAATGAATAATTTTAATCAAATGCTTACCTAGCTAGATTAATATTTATCCAAACAAAATAAATATTTATTATCAGTTTAGGATTTTATATATTTTTCACAAGTTAAATGATCATAATTTTTATTTGATATCTTGGTATAAAGGTCATTCTACCTTCATATTATAACTAAAAATATTTATATTATAACTAAAATCTTCATATTATAACTAAAAAATCTATACTTATAAAAGGGGTTGTAGTCTATACAGTTAAAACTTGAAAATAAATGTTGCATAAATGACAAGTCTTCTCATTTATTACTATCATTCAATAGTAGCTATTTCTCAAGCATATTGAATTTGTAATTACTAGGCTTCAGTGTTGTGATTACTACTTTGGCATATAAGTACCCAGGAGTAATGATAAAAGTTGCAAAAATGCCTCTAGTGTCCTACTTTATTACTTAACAATTCATTGGACTTCAGGAAAATAATCATCAATTAATGTAATACAATTATTCAGTGACTTTCTCTAATGAAGAACACAAGACTAAAAAAAAAAAAGTGTATGCTTTCAAAGCAAATTTCTTGAGCCTTAGACTATCTGCAGACAATTTGAAATAAACTTGAGGGGTTATTATGAATCTTTCTTAATTTAAAGGGAGAATTCCAATTCCTTAGCTCATTTTATACTGCAAAATGTTGTGTTTAGTGATTTATTATAGACACAACTGACTAATGCTTGGAAGAAATCATTACAGTTGGAGAACGTATGATAAATTATCTAGGATTCAGCAAATTGCAGTTTGAAGCCTTATCGTGAACTTACAGTTATTTTTCTGGGAAGGTTTTCTGGGCAGAAAAGAAGTTGTCAAACTAACAAACCAGCAAAGTAGAATCTTCTTGATTTTTTTAAGACAAAAGAAAAGAAAAGAAAGAAATATCTCTTAAGTAGAAAATCATTGTTCTTTAACCAAAACTTTAATCCTTCAAGTTGAGGTATTACTGAATACAGGGAGTATCTTTGCCTTTTTCTTCTTAATTAAGCACTTGATCATATAAGAGCTTTGTAATAAACAAAATAGTATTTGTACCTAAGAAATAATGTAGCTTTCCAGATGAAACTTGTTTTTATATGTTGGTCCTATCTGTTGGATTACCTTGACTTCAGGAGATAAACTTGAACTTCTTCAGATGGGATCTTTACTGTTAAAAACACAGAGTGAAACCTGTATGGTTCTTGAGTTTAGATCTGGAAACTGACAAGGTAATTTCTTCCATACTCTACTGGTCAAAACAAGTCACATGATCAACCAAGATGTAGAGCAAGGAACAGCCTCTACCCTCAAGATAGGAAGAACAGACAGAAAAGAGAGTAGAAGATGAGTACAGGACCAGAAGAATTACTGCCAGTATGACTCTTCGTAAACTTACCACAATATCAGGAAAAAAAGTCTTCAAAACTGTGAAGCATTAGCTATAAAACTGTGTAAGTATGGTAAAGGTAGGTTCATTGTGTCATTTAGTCAATGAAATAAATTTCAAAATAAAAAATTTTAATGACTGACTTTTCCTCCATTTGGAGTGTCAAACGCTTTTGTATTTTATGCATGTGTGTGATTTGGTGTAAAGCATGCCATGCAATGAAACAACAGAACTAAAATTTCCATCAGTTAAAATATCAATTCAGACTTTAGAGGTAAAGAATGAGAGGAGAAGGTTTATCTTCAAGAGGTTAACATCAGCAAATATTTCATGTAAGTACCTGTCAGGACTGCATAGTGTTCATTAGCCATTGTTTTTCTTGCTTATACTTGTTCATTTCAGTGTAGAATTTTGTAGAAATGAGATATTTTTCTTTTACAATTAGACTATTCATTGATCCAATGCCAATGGAGTATAAAACAACTCCTTAAGATAATTTAAAATGTCAAATAATGATGTCTAAGTCACGTCAGTCCTGACCAATTACAGTTATTTAAAGTATACATGAACGATTGTATTTTCTAGTATTTGGGGCCCAAAAGTAAGCCCGGTTTCATTATGCTTTCCTAGAGTATAATATATAATACATTGCTGGCTAAAAGCATGATTTTAAATGTTCATAGATATCTTTTAGTTCCATAGACCTAATAAATAATCTGCCCTTTATTACCTAATCTCTTTACTGTAGAGAAGAAGAAATGGCTACTCATGAGCTCAAGCAGTATTGCCCACAGCTGGCCAGTTACTAACAGAAGGACTGAAGACCCAAAACCCCAGGTATCCAACTGCCAGAGCATTGCTTTCCCCTTCTCAAGTGCCCGAAATTCACACTGAATGGTCAGATACTTGTGCGACTACATAGGAGTCCACCTTCTCTCTCTTTCCAGGCATTTGGCCCACCCCATCCCCCACTCTTCTTCAGTACCTGTCCTTGGGCCAGACGCTGGAGCTGTTTCTGGAAGTATAAAGAATTCTCTTCTATGACACTATTTAAATAACATTATAATAATTCACTTAAATTTTAAGCACAATTATCTTCCAGCCATTAAACATTTTTTATTAAAATGAAATAGCTTGAGTCAATTAATTCTTGAAGTATCATTATATATTATCAAATATTAGAGTTATTTAAACTGTCATTGATAAATGGCATATTAAATACTGATTGATTAAAATAAAAAGTTTCCATCCATATGGTCAAGTTCATTATCTTCATTATTAATCATGTATGGTTCACAATTTGGAAAGTTGATATAATTTACATGAGACATGTAATTTACATAATTCATTTTCATTTTTCTTTTAAAGTATTTCTCAAGTGTTGTAGTTAAGAGTCATTATAGAAAAATTTTTTCTAAGACATATAATTATCAGCATGAATTGAATCAAGTTGTCTTTTCTGACAATATTTTCACATGACTTATTCTAACATACATGTTAACTATATATTTTTATTCAAAACATAAATGAGTTGTTCTATGTATTTTCACTTTTAAAGTTTTCTTTAATGTATATAAATCAAATTTCACAGATGAAAACTGAAATAAAAAGAAAATATTTAAACAGGCAATTTTCTAGGAATGTGTATCTGACATCACAGTGCATTTTTAAGTGATAAGAAAATTAATTTTAAAAAATAATATATGATAATCAACTTCCTAAGAGCTATGCCTTTTTTAAAGTACTTAAATAAGAAAAAAAGCTAAAAATGAATTTGAGCAAAAATCTAGAACCATGTGAAAGGTGACTGAAACAGAAAGAAGTTCTAATTTAAGGGGGTGAGTGGAAAAAATGCAATTTTGCCAAGGCTCAGACATATCATTGGGCCCATTCACGTCTCAGTATTACACAGATTATCTATGATTAAACTGGAATCCACAAACAGTATAATATCATATTTTCTGTATTAAAAAATATACCAATTGAAAGAGTGACCATGAAGAAATTCTTTTCTAACAGCAGTTAAAACCACCTCTAAAATTGCAGAAGAACTTTAAGACAGAAGTCTTTTATTTCAGTTATGCACTTCAACATTGAACGTATAATTTTCCACTCAAAGAAACCTCATTTGTTCAGTGGACATTAAAGCCATGATGTATTTTGAAAAGAGATTTTTTTTAAAAATCATTTTTAAGTGGCATTTTGGAGAGTATCCACGTAGCATATCCACGAGTGCAGTATTCTGTTTCTAAGTTGTGTTTCTTTGCTATGAAGTGTATTTCTCAGTGACTTCAGGTGGAGATTTTGGTTCATTTTATTTAATAATAAAGACTTGACTTGCAAAAATATTACTGTCACTTGCTTGTCACTACTACCAGGTTATTCTTGCTTTTCTAAATAACTGGAACTTTTTCTATCTTTTTTAGTTATTTTCCTGATGCACATTTGAAGTTCAGTAGGATTTCACAACCCATAGGGTCAAAATGGGATCTTAGAGATACTGCGGGCTAAATGAGGCAGACAGGGGCACCGTGACAAAGCAGAGAGAAAACTCCCCTGAATGCCAGCCCTGAATTTAAGGTGGGACCCCCATCACTGTTCCCCTCAATGTGCTGGAGCTCAGTGCTTAGCCGTCCTGGACACTTACATTTCTATTCAATAAATGTGAAATGCTTTTGTATTATTAATATTGTTATTATTATTATCTAAGAAATCTAAGTACTGGGGATATGAAGGTAACAAAGAGACAATTTCTTCATTCAAGTAAGAGTAGATAGCTGTTGTTCAGAACTTGGCATAAGATAAAATTTATGCATTTTATTAACAAAAGATAATCATAATAATATCTTTATTTTAAATAGAGGATTTATAAACTTCATTCAAAGAGTTATTTCTCTATTAGAACTGAATATCAGGAAATAGAGATTTTTTTTCAAGATGCTCCTTATTAGAAGAAAAAAGTCAAAATGATAATGAATATGTTTTATATCTATATAAATATTTTGTGTTTTAAGCAAGGTAATACTTAGATAAAATAGATTTTATATTTCTTACAGAACTTCAGTTGGATCTCTCCAAGGTGTCCTCAATTTTCTGTATGTGGTATTGGTATAGAACAGGGCTGTCACACCGACACTCATCCCTAACTTGTTGAGTTGCTTTCCTTCTTATTTTTTCTTTCTTTCTTCATTTATTTATTTAGTGATAGAATTTGCATCTTTAAGCCACCCAGACTGGCCTTGGATTTCCAATCCTTCTGCCTCTGCCTCTCAGAGTGCTTGCATTACAGGTGTGTGTCACCAAGCCTGAGTTATGTAATCAATAATGATCATCAAACTAAAGATACATCAATTTTAAAAAGATCCATGTTTTTTAACAAGGAAGCTTACTGTGATAACAGAGTTCAGAAAACTACTGAACCAGGCCCTCTCAAACTTCAGATACCAAGTACATGTGTGTGAGGCTTTACTAATATTCTGTAATGAAAAATGTATCGGAAGGGGGGTTGATTTTCTTGAAAATTATGTGTGAGTCCACTCAAGCTCTTATATTGATGCTTAATTAATATTCCAGAATTTCCTGGCAAAACCTTTGGATAGTTGAGGCTGTAGACAGCTAAGGTGGTCTTGAGGAATGTCTAAGAGTAGGAATTGAGCCTGATACATGCATGAAGAAAACAGCTCAAAAATATTCAAAGAATAATTATTACATTAGTCAGATCCCTAAATATCCATGTGAAGATCGCACAAGAGTCAGTAAATCCACAGTAAAAATATTTCTAATAGATCGACAGTAAAAATATTCAAAATAACTCACATAATTCTCAGAATTTAAAAATTATCTGTTTCTTATGTGTAGTTGTGTACATGAATTTTGATTGTAGAGTAATGAGATATGGAAATATAAGTTATATCCTGAATCTTATTAACTCATGGAGACATATTTATCGCTAAACAGATAAATCTCTAGGTGGTGCTATTATGAATATAACTTACAAACATCTTAGGTTTATGAATTTAGAGTAACACATTTTCTAGTCCACAATGATTACTTTTTTGAGTTCCAAATTAACTTTTTATTAAATGCAAAAAGAAATAGCCCTATGCTTTTAATTGTTATTAAAATGTACCTAGGATACACATTGGCAGCTGACACATTAAGACTACAAAAGTCACTACTTTGGCTTTTAACATTTCTGCTTTCCTAAGTCCGTAAACTCTTCATAAAGTGTTAGAAGAATGTGACCTGTATTATTGTCATTATCAAAAATGTCTGTGTTTGGGAAAAAAAACTGAAGCTTATCCAATATGAACTCTTTTAAACAGAGTTGGAATTATCTCCTGAATGACTAAGGCAGATGTTTGGCGGAGTAAATAGTCACATAAGTAAGAATTTATAATTCTTATCAAATCAAATAATCAAATAATGGTCACAACGTGGATATTTAAGTCATGGGATATATTTACTCTGGGTTCTCAATACAGTCTCTATGTCATGAACATGTTTTTGAATTTTTACTGACTCTTGTGTACATATAATCATTCAATAATATTATTTGTATAGAATTTTTCATGTAGGTAAAAAGCATATTTTGGTTGTTCAAATTCCATTTCTAACAGATGCATAGTTCATTTCATTAGTCATTTTTAGTCATTATTACATATGTTGATATATTATTGTTCAGAATCAGTTGCCATGAATTACTAAGAACTAGTTTTTATCAAACTTCATATGCAAGGCCTAAAGTATCAATTAATTTTAAGTACCTAATCAAAAAGCCAACTGATCCAGAAATCTTTCCACTAGTAAAATCTAGGTACTAATGGAAACACCTAGGAACATGCTTACTTGAGAAATTTCTTACTTTAGTTTACTGTACCACCATTACAATGGTGCTTTGGTTAATGACAATCTTCCAAATAATCATAAAGCTCAGGGTTTTCTCAATAGAATTTCTTGTAGAATTTGAGCCCCTGCTGGTGAAAAATTTACCTTTTAAAGACATAAACTTCTGGTACCTTTGTCTCCCTGTCCTTTCTTTCCTCACACAATATTTCTCCTAATTCCCCATTTGCATGTACAAAATTTTGGGTGTTTGTAAAATAGTATTTTTAAAAGAACTTTGGAGTGAATTAAAAATAAATTTTATATTAAGGTTCTGGAGCCAAGGCAGGAAAGCTAACAATTTATATAAATTTCATGCAATGACATAGAAAGATAAGGGAGGGAGAAATTCATTAAGCATTCACAAAACAACAAAATTGAGAAAATAGTAGTTTCAGCCCTTATGGACCAATTAAGAATAGGACTTGAGCCAATGTTACAAAAGGAAGAACAGTGCTAGAATCTTCTGTTGAAAAACAATGGCATTGGGCCATTTATCCTGTTGGTTTTATATTGGGCTGGTGCCCAGACTGGACACTTAATAATGTGGCCTTGTCAGGGTATTGGCAACTTTATTATCCAACTGTTAACAGAGTATCATTAACAACTATGTGCATAGATCTGATCCATATTCTAAGTACAAATTAAAGGAAAACAATACAGCAAAGCAATCATAGAAAAATAAGTCAACACGACAGAGCATCTTTTCTATCTTGAAGTATATGATGGATGTTCTCAAACTACAGTGAACTTTCAAGTTAAAAAATTATGGCAGCCAAAGGCTTGTTCCCTTTCATTCCCTTGCAGATTCTCCCCTTTCTTCAAGCATATTTCTCCCACCATTCTTTCCATTTCTGGAAGCAGTTTCTGGAAGTCCTTTCATGAGTGTCTGCATTTGCAATTATGGCTATCTACTGTCTGAAATTGATTCAAAATGTTTACCTTTCCTGGTCACCTTTACTAGAGAGGAGCTAGGGTTTGGTTCTTCTGGGGGATAAAGTGGATGTGGACACACTGCTATGCTTTGACAAAGCCAGCTCTTCCACTGAATGACAATCAGTGGCACGGGATTCTTTCTTACACCAACACTCACAAAGAGGACTTCCACAAGAGCTTATGAAAACAAGAATGATTTAGTAGTGTGTGTGAGGTGAGTGGCAGTACTTCAAGGAAGGTTAATGGCAAAGGTCTTTTATTGTAATATTTTTAAAAATTCAATCAGCCCTTGTATGTGCTAAATAAAATGAAAACTCAACATAGGTATTTCATGAAATAGTCAATGATCATGTTTCCAGTGAAATATACAGATGACAGCTAGGCATCTGAATCATCGATACATCTTTGATAGTACTTACAAAATCAAATAATATACTACTAATCTCTTAGTTAATCAAAAAAAATTTGTGTTTTCATTTTTTGATCATTTTTTCATGCCTATAACTTGTAATCTGAAAAACTAGTTTGAAGAAAACAATATGCAATATATTAACTATTGTTAATGTTCTACTGGCTTATTTAAAAACTGTATCACTTTTCTTCTTTCCTCATTTTTAAAATTTAAGGAAATTACCTTAAAATACACCATAATATCAAATATTCAAAATGGTCAAGGTTTTAGTTTTGGTTCAACTATATTAACTTGATTAATTGTTTTAGTAGAGTTTTTTTTAAATCAGAGGTTTCTAAGAGTTGTAGTTCTTTGAAACAATGAAGATACCTACTTATGATTGAAACCCATAAATTCTTACATGCAGTTATAATATCAACAGTACTTTTAGTTACTGTGTAACAAGATACAATTTTTTCACATACAAAAACTTGCCTTCTGGGATTTGAGATTCAAATATTCAATTTATCCTCATATGATATTCCCACTGATACTAGGTGGAGTTCTGATTGATTTAATGCTGGAGAGTGTGGCTCACTGCACCACAGGCAATTGAAAAATGACATGAAATAATTGAAATTGGAACTGACACACCCACAATCCTCACTAGAAAGCATTATAATTAAAACCACACTCAAATATTACATGGCCTTGACCTAAAATCGGTCTTGGACAATTCAACAAGGCCAGTTTATCTCTGCTTTCAGTATTCTTATTCATGTTTGTTTGGAACTATAAAGAAGAGAAAATTACTTTTTATTGGAAAATGTTCAAACATCTGTATGTGGGTTTCTCCTCCACTAAGTGTCTGATTAGATTGTGGGTTGTTTTCCTAAGTACATTCATCTCCATGTAGATGTTATAAGTGGGGACCCCTCCCTAAACATAGGTTGAATAGGCATATGACTCTTAAAAAGATCACCTTTAAACACATTCCATATTCTAGTTTAAACTCTTCTATTTTCCTCAAAGTTCTAACATTCAATGATTCCTTGTTTTAATCTAAACTTGGTTTTATCCCTGATGATAAAAAAGAAAACTCAACTGCTTTTTTTATTTAGAGAAAAAAAGCAAAACAGTAAAAAGGGTAGAAATAATACAGAATTTCAAAGCAGTAAGAAATCACTAGTTGATAAATTACATACTGTTATCTTAGAAGTAGTTGCTCATACTCCTAAATTTTTATTAGTTCATCAAACAGAATGGGTTGTACTGTCGTTGTTTGATTGTCCACTTTTTATGCTTTGATTTTGTGACTTGAGCCACAACTTCAATAGCCTTTATTAAATATTTCATACCTTGTTTCTTATCCCATTCTGTCCTTTACAACAGGCAAATGCACCAAACCCCTGCCTATATATTCAACAGCTTTGTGCAACCCTGCAAATAGCTGTTTTGCTGCCAGCCACCCTGTAGGACCAGAGCTGTAATCTGCATCGTCATTTGACCTGGGTGGATGGACCTGGGTGGATGACCTGTGTTGCCTAAACCCTGATACCAAAATTGTTGGCTCCTGAACTATGGTTTAGAAATGATAATAGAAGTTATATCCTCTAAGCTAGCCAGTGCCCTCAGCCTATGAAATTGGACCAATTGTGTTAATGCTTCACTCTTATATAAAGGAGAGACTAGAAAACTAGGACCAGAACAGACTTGTGTAAGAGAGATCACTACCTGGGGATACAGAGGTGCAGGAACAGAGTTGCAGTCACAGACACAGTGAACTGTGTTACCCTTTAGCTGGAGGGAAGCCTCTTTAGGGAAGAAGTGGGGTGGTTCAGAGGTTTGCAATCAGCAGGGAGCTGAGTGAGCAATGCTGAACCATTATTCTTCACACATGAACCTCTTGTCCTTCTTACAGCTTTTGTACTTAAATCTTTAGATATTTGTTCCCCTTAATGTTTAACAACATATTTTGCATTTTTTGCCTATCATAGCTGTGCTCTAGAGAAGTGAGTTATCTTCATTTGGACGAGAGAATTTAAAGGAGATAGCATTTCTAGATGCACCCAAGGTATGAGGGAAATAATCCAAGGAGAGGAAATCTCAGTGGCAGGCTGCAAATAAGATGGAAGAGAGAAAGGTTCAGATCATTCATACTCTGTACAAAGGTAACTTTGAAAGTCCAATGTTTAATTTAATTAAAATGTAAAATTTCACTTCCCTTTTCATGTTCATGTCTCTTTAAATTCGTAAATCCTAACTAAAGAGCACATGTCTCCATACTGTTCACCGTACTGTGTCTAATGTGTCTTCTACTTGTTCAGTAATTATTGGTCACTTATTACACATCAAGCACCACGATAAGGATACACAAACACAAATGAAAAAGCTTTGTTCTGAATTAAGACAAAATGTGCAGAAATCAGAATAAGTAGAGACAACAATAAAATTATTAAGTTATAAGGGAAATGGATACACTGTTGAAGAGAATAAAGTACATGCAGAAGAGTTACTTCTGATTAAGGAGTTAAGTACCTAAGAAACACAAAGAATTGCCCATTAATAAGAGAGGAAGAAGAATATTTCTGTAAAAAGGAAAGTATGCACAAAGACCTGGAAGTACAGTTGTTTTCATTTAGCAAAATTGAAAGCGCAGAGAGCCTAGAGTGTAACAAAGCAGGAGGAAAATGATGTTGGTGTTAGGAGTCAGATTAGGGGGAGCTTTCAAAAATATTCATAAATTTGATTTATTTTTTCCTCGCAACAAACGGTTGTCACTGAAGAATTTTCTACGTGGCATTGACATAATTAATTTTGTATTTTACGAAACTCACTTTGGCTGTTTGAAGAAAAGTGAGTTAGAATGGATCAGGGGGAGATTGTAGATAACGTGAAAGGTTCGTGTGGGCCAATGAGAAATCACACAATTTTGTTTTTGTGTATGGTGGAAATGAAGGGTATTAGGACAGTGTAAAACATTTCCTGGTAGCAACATATTTCCAATTTATCTGAAATTTTCCACCACGCCACCATTTCATGAATGAAAATTTGGGGAGAAAAGTGAACAGTTGGAGAGTTTCTGGAGAGGTCACCAAAAAGACAGAGAGAAATATTGTACATTGTCCATAAAGAAGAATATAGAATACAAGTTGAAAAGGAGGGAATTTTAAGACAGGTATTAATGGGCAAAAGGCATATGATGGAACCAATAAGTATGAAACTTTTAGAATAAAAGTTATAATTGTTACTATAAATCTGTTTTGTTTTCGGGTTTCTGTTCATTCTTTTTGTATTTGTTCTTGTTGTTTGCTTGCAAACAAACTAAATGGTTAACCCTGGTCCCCTAAACACCACAGAAAAACCAATGAGCAAAACCTGGCAAACACACGGCAGAAACTTGGGAGATTTCTAGAAGAGTCTCAGAATGACTAAGTGAAATCAGTATTCTGGCTATCATCACTCATTTATTTTTTCCTGCATTTATAAAATAAACACTTTCTTTTTCTGACTTTAAAATGAATTTATCCATTGCTACTTACTGAAATTTCATCTAGATGGGGCAGGAAGCATGAAAACACAAATATATTAATAGCAGATTGAGTTCAGGAAGAAGAATTCTAGAATTGTATTTCTAGAAACCAGGTAATTTCTGCTGATAAGTTGTGATAGGGGGTACCAAAAAATCCCAGTCAAGGAATCAAGGTTTTTCATTACTTAATGAGCAAAGAAATAAACAAAGTGTATGGCTTAGGGTTTAATAAGAACCAGGAGCCATGACCAAGTGATGATCATTAGTCAAAAAAGCTAATCAAAGGTCACAGAAAGAACAGACAAGAACCTGCTGGAGTTATGGATTCTACACCTAAAACTATTTGAAGCAGTAGAATTGAAGCAGTAGAAACAGAGATAACACAGGTCTCAGCTCTATGCTCAATCAGTAACATAATGTCCACACCATCACTTTAAGTTTCTGTAGCACTCTTTTCTGTATCTGTTTAACCACATTTTTGATAAATAAATGTGGAATCATTCTTGGAGTATTCTCATTTAAGTATAGCATGGATCTTCTGTTAAAATTATAAATGATATGACAGTTAATCTAAAACACTGCTTTTTGGTTTTCTCTTTCACATATCTTAGTGAATAATAAAGATCAAAAGTTGAATAATAAAGATACAGACCAAGTACTGGATATACAGGATATAACAACAGATATGAAATAGATTATGCTTCTCCATATTTGCTGTCTAGAAAATAGGAATGTTAAGCTATGGGGTCTGTAAGTTACAGACACAGTAGTTTCTGTAGTATTTGTACTCATATAAAATTTCTGTACTTATTACTGCATAAAGAATAACAAGATGAATGAGCCTTGTGTTTTCCCTCGAGGAGAGAAACATCATGAAAATATACACGTATGCATATCTAAGCTGTAGATACTGTATGGGTGTATGCCTGTATTATTTGAAAGATACACACATCTACAAAAGTAAGTCTTATGTTTAATGTATGGTGAGTTATTGGGTGATACAAATGTCATAGATATTTTATAAAGTATATACTGACTAGAGACCAAGGAAGACAAAAAAAGACAATTGCACACATGCTAAAGAATAAATGTTATTATTATGCATATGTAAATTTGTACTTCATGTTCTCTGAATATGAAAATTAATAGAACTTTTAACATCTTTAATGATAAAGAAAATATGTGTGTATATGTGTGTAGACATGTACATTCTTCAAACAACTCTAATTGGTTGATATGGGATAATCTAATTAAAAATTTCTCTGTTTCATCAAAATAGGTCATAACTTTGAGCAGTTTGCTTAATGAAAAGAACAATTATTTGAGCAGTGAGACGTGTAAGGCATTTCCTGTATTTAGACAGCCATAGAGAAAAACAGCGCAGGAGATTCAAAGCATGAAGTTCGAAGTTATTATAATTACATACTATTTCCATTTCACCTTACCTTATGATGCATGATCATTATTTTCTGCTGTTTATCCAACCCATTACCCACTTCCCTCTGCCTGAGGTCATTAGAGTGGCATTTCCTCTTAGCACATGACTACCTCACACCTTGGATTTGCAGTGGAATGAGAAAGATTGTCATAAGGAGAACAGAAAATACCTCTCTCCAAAAAAAATGCCAAACTGCAATTGTCTGGCTAAATTTCACCCACTCAAATATTATCCTATATTAGAGGGATTTTTTCTTTCTTTCTTTAATCTTTTTATGAACTCTATTAAATTGAACTGGCTGAAACTCATTAACAGAGACATTTACAACTTGGAGAAACTCCAAACACTATCAAGCCAGATACTTTGTTTTAAAAGAATCCTTGGACAACGCTTTTAAATCACAAGAGAATTGTTTTTGCATAGGGTAAGTTGTTATTTTCTAAGAAACACAGAACACAAGACACAATTTCTGACAGAAGAGAGAGTTACAGAAAAAATGTTCTTTGAGTTTTGGAATTTTTAATTTTAGTTTTAAAAGCTCAAACAGGCTTTTATTACATAGCTCATTATTTGGCATTTCTTTTGTCAATAATTTATGTAATGTGAGAACAGTAGTTGGCTTATTTATTTCAGGGAAGAATTTGGGATCTTTTCTGAAGACAACAGAACTTGAAAACTTGAAACTGAAAATCTTAACAACCCAAGTGAATCCCACAGGAGCAGAAACCCAAGGACGTAAACTTTTCCATGGTAATCTGCAATAATAACACTTAAACCACTGGCAGCCTTTCCACTTGGAACCAACAAAAACAGCTGAAATTAAAGAAATTGAAAAGAGTTTGGATGAGTGGCAGGTAATCACTAATAAAATCTAATCTGTATTCATTCAGATATTGATAAAATAGCTTTCACACTTACATAAATTGGATAATTCATGTAGACTTTTTCCAAATGCACTTTGTATTTTGAAAGTTATAGGCACTTTTCCTGTGATTTTGCAGAATAAACACCAGTATATTAAAGGCTTGCAGTGCGTTTCACAACTGTGCCTTCTCTGCAAAGATAAATGGGAGAGGGGTTGGACAGCTTAGGACAGCAAGATGGTCATGGACCACATATTTGTCTGGAACATATAGCACTTTCACACTTCTCAAGCACCAAAGTATCAGAATGATTTATGGGAGACCTTTTAGTGATTAAGATATTCCAAGTAGAAACTTCATTTCATCCTGAGAATTTCTTTTAAAAAACAATGGCTCTGTCATAGGACAGTAACATTCTTCTGTCTTTCTACAAAACTAGGAACACAAAAAATAGTGGAACATTGTGAACTCTCGCGGGCCAAATTTTGTTGCTATATGCATTTATGTACTGTGGAAAATGTTGAGGAAAGAACAGACAGTTGAGATGCCAAAATTCCAAAGCATTCAGGGAAACTAAGGACAAGCTGGAGCAAAGAGCAACTTATAATCAGGCCAAGTGAACCCTACACTCCACCCCTTCAGGGAAGCTGAAGAACCCTCCCAAATTTTACCTCATTTTTCTTAGTATGCTGGGCTCTTATGGGTAGTTCAAACCCTAGGAACCTCAGTTTATTCCTTTATTATTAAGAAGCATTTTCAATCAAATTTTAAAAATTATTTAGCATGCATCTTCTTCGTTCCCACATGGTGCCTCCGATTTCTGGGATCCTCACAGCACTCCCTGGAAACCTCCTCAGCGTGCTACGGTGGTAGGAATAACTATCAACCAGCAACAGCTGATTAGTGAGCCTCAGTAATTCACTATTCAGGAGCTGAATGAGCCTCTTTATGACAAGGTGCTTGGGTAAATCCTACCCGAAATGGTTTCTGAATTTTTACTATGCACCAAAAACAACTGGGAGATAAAACTTCACAATGGACACACTCTATCCCTGGAGTTCTGCTTTCATTGTTTCTGGGTAGGGTTTGAGTTTCACATTTTTACAGCAGGTCTTATGAATCTAAACTGTACACAGATTTTCAAATCAATAACCTCAGAAAGAGTACAAAGTCTCAAAAGAGAAAAAACCAGTAACACTGGGTATCACTTTTCTCAAAGGGGCACGTCATGCAACAGAAGGGCAAGGCCAGTGACAATGGTTGCCCTTGTCTTTATGTAGGAAGTAGGAACTTTGTCAGATTTGAAGAGTTGGAGAAGCAGAATAGAAAAAAGCATGAACGGGAAAATAGTTGTCATGGATATCCAAATTGTTTTATGTTGTGAGCTATGAGAAATTAGATTGGCTAATGGTACAGAGCTTCTGAAATTGGACAGTTTTACTCTTAAGAGCTTTTTTTAATCATTCCTATAAACTGCTAAAATAATATGACAAACACAAACTAACTTTAGTGAGTGAATAGATAATGTACTAGTTATAAAAACAAAGTGACTTTTAATTAGTTCAACAGACTTTTAATTAGTTCAACAAAGTAGAAAAATCCCTTAATCTTGTAGGCAATGCTGATAACTGGATATTTTCTCCAGATTTATTTAGATCTCACAAAGAGGTGCAAATTGCTTTTGAAACTGTTTTCCTATAAACTCATTTAGTATGACCAGCATCATTGGAACATCATTTAACCTAGGGTTAAGATTAGAGAAAATCTATACCAAGAGTGTTCCTTTTTGGTCTTTAAAACGGTGCTAAAAATCACTAGAGCAGAAAATGAAACTGTTACGTCCATCATTGTGGTTCCCGAAAAATTAATAAGAGGCTTTACAGAATGTGGGCTGTGCTAGCCACTTTCTTGCTGCTGGGACACCACACCTCAAATCTTCAAATTCAAAGAAGAGTGGGATATTTTGGCTCACAGTTACAGTGCATTCAGTCCATGGTGGGCCATCTCCTAGGCAGAGGCAGCATGGCAGAGCAAAACTGTTTGACACATGGAGGCCAGAATAAAGACAGACAAGGGAAGAGTTAGGATCAAGAATACCCTCTGCCTGGTCATCCCTCCCCTCTTCCTGTCAAGTTCCTCTTCTGAATACGGCACATCTTTGGGGAAAAATTTTAGATCTAAATGATAACATGAGTAGTTAGCTTGCATATGAAGTTAAAAAACATAATCAGTTCATAATCTCTATTCTCCAGTTTCTCACCCTTTTGTTTTTTATTGAGTTCCTCAAGCTGAAGTTTTCTCCTTCATCAAGGTCTTCTTAGTTTTGTGTTCCCTGTGCCAGCACAAGTTAAATCATCCACCAAATTAGCCTCTTGGTGTGGGATGTGCTTCTGAAGTTATTTGTAAGGTTATGTGAGCTTTTCAGTAACTCAAAGGAAAAAATCCTCACCTAACATGACATGAAACTTGCTAGCTGTAAATACACAGTTCAGAAAAGAGCTTTGGTTTTTAACTTCAGGTGTGATAGGCTGCTAAAAATAAACCAGGCACACCTGGGTTATGAAGCGAGTCCTTGGACCAAGGAGGTGGGTTACACTCTGTATCCAGTGAAGTGTTGATAGGTGGGCAGGAGCTTAAATTTATCAGGTACATGGAAATGACTCATTTAGCACCATTTTTCCATGATTAGAACAATAATTAGGACAGTAATTCATCCAATGTGAAGTTCATCATCTTGCTCAGCTGATGGTAAAATATTTTTATTCTTAACCTTTCTGGTTCCATTAAATGTTTTAAAAACAAGAAGTTGCTTTTAGCAAAAATAGTACTGCTAATAAAAATAATTCAAGAAAAAAATCAACAGTGTGTGTCCCATGGATAAATGTTTAAGCATTTGTTTTTCTCCCCTTTATAGACAAGCTAGAAATCACATTTCTCGTGGCTATAAAAGCTCATGAAAATGCTCAGTGTTAGTGATTATCATCTACTTTGTATTTTGTAAAAGTATATGTATATAAACCACAAACTTGGAAGACTTGGGAAGTTTCGATTTCCAAACATCAACACTATAGGCCCAGAGTGTCTCTCTGTCTCTGTCTCTGTCTCTCTGTCTCCCTGTCTCTGTCTCTCTCTCTGCTTTTCTGTCTCAGTCTGTCTGTCTCTCCTCCTCCTCGTCCTCTTTCTCTTCCTCCTCCTCCTCTCCCTCTCTCTCCTCTCCTTTCCTCCTTCCCTCTGTCTGTGTTGGGGATCACACCCAGGGCTTCAGAGCATGCTAAACAAGTGCCCTACCACTGAGCTGCATCCCTAGCCCTGGAATTTCTACTAAATAAGGCTCATTTTGAAGAAAGATGTTTCACAGGAGTTTTCACTGTGAATGAATTCCACCCAAATCAAGGACTTCTTCCAATTGCACTGAGCCAAACATTTTCCACTTCTCATCCAAATTGCCCTTAGATTTTTAAAACTAATTTTTCATCTTACCAGCTCATATAACACATCTGTATTTTATTATGTGTTCCTTTTCAATTTTTCAGCTGGAGAAATATATATATATATATATCCTAAGTTGAACTGCTAGGAACTTGTTCTGCGAGATCAGCAAACATTTCTAACTAATGTTAACTTGATTTGTTTTTGTTTTTGTTTGCTTTTGTGGTTTTCTCCTCTTTGGGACAAGGTTTCCCTATACAGTCCAGGCTGGTTTTGAACTCACAGAGATTCTCCTACCTCAGTCTCTGGAGTGCTAGGGTTACAGGTTTGTGCCTCCATGTCCAGCCCTACATATTAACTTGGCAAATGAGCAGTGTCTTGCAGTGTATAGCACAATGCCAAATGTCACATGTGACAGTGAAGCCAATGGTTCTTCTCTCTGTCTTGCTGCAGGTGTGCGTGGGATTGTCTCACAGTTGCAAGTCATTCTGGAGGAGCTCGCATCCAGAGGAGGTGAAGAAGAATGTGGAGGAATCACTCACTTTGAATGAGATTGGGGAGATTGTAAAATATAGGAAATGGTGCAAAATTTAGTGGAAAAGCACCACCCAAAGAAGCCTGGAGCAGTTGAGCAAAGAGTCTGTTTAATGATAATGAAGTGCCACATCTCCACCACATCCTCAAAAAGATGCAGAAGCAAGTGTCATTTGCTAGGATTTTTGTTAAAGGTTTTGGAAAGAAAAGGGCTCCCCTGAGCCAATGGACAGCAGTGATTCCATTAGTGATAGTGAAAGTCATCCTGCACAATAACCCTCCTCTCTCTTGTCTTTCTTACACTAGCTACAACGGTTTTCAAAGGGAAGTTCTTTATATTTTGTGCTATGTTACAATATTGTAGTGATTTTACATGAATATTTTTGGGATATAGCATGAATCATCTAAGCACCCAATATTTCTTATGGAGAAATTTGTTTTGATATATAAGGGCTTTGGATTACAAGCATGTTTCTGCAATGAATTATTATCTCAGTTTGTAAGCCAAGATCATTCTCTCTCTCTGTCTCTCTCCCTCTCCCTTTTCTTTCTGTATATATATATATATATATATATATATATATATATATATATTATATGTATATCTATATAATATTGATATTTACATATACTTTTGAATATTCTATATACATGATCACACATACATATATTTTTCCTTGTGTGTCAAATAAAAACAATCTCCATCAACTAGATATGGCAAAGAGTTTTGAAGTGTCCAGTACCACTGTTCTTCAGCTAAAATAGAAACCTGTTCAGCTACATCCCTATGGGCAACCTGGAGATCAAGCATGAACACTCTTGGTGACAAAAAATCCACCAATATTGAGAATTTGGATAACTCCTAATGTATTAGACATTTCCCCCCTAAATTATGCTGTGTCTTTTGCTTATGGTTCTCTCTCTAGTTTTTGGCAACATAAAAATACCACTGAAAGCGCATTCCACATGTTCAGTACTATATCATTCATTGCTCATGTGACATAGTTCATCTTCATCAAGACACTTTCTTCAAGAGTATTACATGGAATGAAATTGTATTATAAAAATATTAATTATAAAAAGTTGTGTCTATCAGTATGTGCAGGTACCAGGATATGGAAGAAAAATAAGCAAATAAAGTCAACTCTTAGCTCACGCCTGCTTTTATGTGTTTGTTCTGTTTTAGAGGTAGTTCTTACTGGCTTCATCCAAAACTGGATAAAATTAAAAGTTTCTAACTGAATAAATAAACACAGATAGTTGTTTACCTCTAGTAGTGATATCAACCACTTCTGTTTTTTATTCCTATCAGTTGGATTTATAATGTGTCTAGGTATCTAATCTGAGCAAAGATTTCTATATTTCAGTCTCACGGATGGATTGTTTTAACAAGTTTTCCTTGCCAAAATGATTAACCAGCATACATGTGATTGAGATGGGGCTGGGGATTTAGCTCAGCGGCATAAGCACCTGCCTTGCAAGCAGGCGGTCGTGAGTTTGATCCCTGGTACTGATAAAAATGAAAAAGACAAAAAAAAAAAAAAAAAAAAAAAAAAAAGATAAGCCGAGATCTAATCTGTGACATCTGTAAGAAAACTGTGTGACTGAGTAGTGAGAGAGACATCTGAAGATTTTTCTTACACACGAAACAAAAGCACGTAAAGAAACAGCATTTCATTACCTGGGCATTATCTCGTCTGGCTGTGATGCCTAGGAAAGTGGCAGCCATCTTGTCACTATGAAGTAAATTTCCTAGACAAAATGAGAACATACAATGCTGACAAATTAACACTTTTTGTTTATTTATTTTTAAATTTATGGAAATAAAATTTAAATACAGTGAAATACAGGTACAAAAGTATATGAATTTTGGCAAATGTATATAGTCAAGTGACAACAAGACGTAGAATACTTGTAACATCTCAGAAAAGTACCCTCAAGCCTTTTTCTAGTCAATCATTTTCTTGTATTTTAATGATTTATACCCACTGATCACACATTTTCCCATGCCATGTAAGTGGAATAAAATAACAGGTAATATTTGAGTCTGGCTTTTTAAATTAGCATGTGATGCATTTGATGCTCACACATTTACTTACATAATCAGTGGTTTTCTCCTTGTCCCTTCTGAGTACTAGTTCATTTTATTGATGCTAGTAGCAACATTGGTTCTTGATGCAATACAGCCATAGAATTAGGCACAAATGAAGCCATCCTACTCTGAGACATACTGATAGCTGAGATATTTTGTCTCCTTTAGATATTTTGTCTCCTTGAGATATTTTGTCTCCTTGAGATATTTTGTCTCCTCTTTTTCCAGCTCATTCTAGCTTGTGTATCAAATTGATCGTACTGTTAATGATGTAATCATTAGATTTAAATATAAACCCTTGTGTTTACTCCTTCTGTGAATCTCAGGTAGTGAAATACAATTTCATTCTACATACATTTTCCCTTAAATTCTACCTTGTTAGACTGGTCTCATAACACTGGCTGTTCAGACATTTTTAGCCTAATTTTGTCATTTAATATCTCTGGTACTGCACTTTTTATAGCCTAACATCTATCAGGTAACCCAACATATCAATACAACAAAATATGTATATTTTGAAATCCTGATATGTAGCCTTATAATGTCTTTTTCTTTTGGGGGCAATATATCTACTCTTCCTATTAGGGCATCAAATACTGATGGCCCAAATTATACAAAACAAATATTAAAAGGCATGAAAAATCAAATAAGCACTAACATAATTATAATGGAGGAACTCAGTGCCCCTCTGTTACAAATAGATCAATTAGACCAAAAAAAAAAAAAAAAAAAAAAAACTAGCAGATTACCTACAAAATCAGAAATAAGGAAAAGATGCCCATTCAAGATATTTATGAAAACATTTGCCTGAACAATTAGACAAGAGAAATAAATAAAAGTAATAAAGACAGGAGAGGAAGAAGTTAAGTGATTTTTATTTGCAGATGTCCAGGTTTTCCACATAGAAGATTCCAGAACTCCCGCAGAAGAGTTCTAGAGTTCATAATCAAATTCAGTAGCATAGCCAATACAAAGTCAACACCCAAAAGCAATAGCATTCCTATAAACAAACAAACTCACAAACATTATGGAAGCCACATCTTTCACAATAGCATCAAAAATGACATAGGAATAAATCTAAAAAAGAAAGCAATAGATCGAACTTTGAAAGGGAACTTTGAAAAGGAATACACTGAAAAAGGAGACCAAAGAGGATTTCAGAAATGAGAAAAAAAGAACTAACAGCGAAAACAGACATACCACAAAATTGTTATACAGATTGAATGCAATCCCACATCAAAAATTCTGAGTAATAAAGGCAAGGCATGAGGCATCACAATCTCTGACTTCATACTACAATCTACTGTGATATAGAACCAAACAAACAGACCCAATGATCAGAGGAACAGATTAGAAGACCGGAAAGAACTTTATGTACACTCAGCCACCTTAACTTCAACAAAGGGGCCAAACATCTTCAAAGGAAGAAAGCCATTTTTAAAAAGTAGTGCTGAAAAACTGGCTTTCCATATGCTGAAGATTAAAACTAGGCTCACGTCTCCCACTATCCATTAAATTAAAATTGACATGTACCAAAGATTTTATTATTAAAACAGAAGCACTAACCTGGCTGGAAGGGAGGAAGGTAAAACTCTTGAAGACATAGGTGCAGGTGAAGATTTCATGAACAAAACTTTGCAGAGAAATATTACCAAGAATCAACAACTAGGATCTCATCCCATTAAAAAGTTTTGCGCACAAAAAAAATTTTGCACAGCAAAAGAAATAACCAACAGAGTAAAGAAACAGCACACAGAGTGGGAAAACTTTTGCTCACTGATCCTCCGAAAAAGGACTATTATCTAGCATATATAAAGAACTCAAGTCATACGCCCTCAGATTTAAAGACTTGATCCAAAAATGGGCATCTAAAATGAATGCACACTTCTCAGATAAAGAAGTGAAATACCATGTAGATATATGAAAAAAATGTTCCACATCATTGATTATTTGATTGATGCAAATTGAAACAATGCTGAGATTCCATCTCACTCCAGAAGGAATGGCTCTCATCAAGAAACCAACCAATAACCAATGCTGGTTCAGCTGCATGGAAAACAAAACCCTTGTCTACTGTTTGTGGGAGTGTAGCCTGCTGCAGCTACTGTGAAAATTGGTGTGGAAATTTCCCCCAAAATTAGGACTTGAAATTCCATTTGACCCAGCTATTCCCTCCTTTGTACTTTACCAGAAGAATTAAAAGCACCATATCACAGTGATATATGCTCACCTATATTCATAGTAGAACAGTTTGCATTAATTAAATCTTGGAAATGGCTTAATTGCCTACCAACCAATGAATGGACAAAGAAAACGTGGGATTTTATTTTTTTTTAATGGAGTACTACTCAACCATAAAGAAGGATAAACCTGAGGCATTGCTGGGTAAATAGATGTATCTAAGAACCTACTGT
Source organism: Cavia porcellus (assembly GCF_034190915.1). NCBI lineage: Eukaryota > Metazoa > Chordata > Mammalia > Rodentia > Caviidae > Cavia > Cavia porcellus. The sequence continues at coordinate 78,792,885 of NW_026947490.1, forward strand.
TAAGTGAAATAAATTGGACACAAGTATACATCACATTTTTCTCTGGTGTGAGAAATTTAAAGTGTACATAAGGACCAGAATGTGTAATATATACAATGAAAATGTTCATATAGGAAGGAGAGCTAGGGAGAGGACAGAGTAAAAGGAAGGAAAAGAAAAGAAAAAATGAAACAAAAGCTCGTAAATTAAGGAAAGAGAGTTCAAAGGAGGCAAGAGAAATGGAAAAAAAGAAGAATGAAGATATACCCTACACAGGCACAGAATGCTATTATTGTATGTATCTAAAATGTACTTATAAACAACATTAATTAAAAATAAAAATATAGTTAATATTCATTGAGAATCTAGAAAGTTTTTAGCTATATTTAACTCATATTTTCTCCTTTAAACTTCACAGTTATCACTTCAAACTATGGATGAGAAAACTGAAGCATAAAAATTGTGTCATACACTGTAACATCCTCTGTTAATTTCTCTTCACTCAATTTGTAAAGTGTGATTAAAAAAATAAGTTGTGAGCAGTAATGTGTTTTCATTTTGAAATGTGCTCCATCCTTTTAGCTGTCAGGGAATGTTTTATGATTATTTCACTAATTTCTCAATACTATATATATATATATATATATATATCCCAGTGTTCTCATGTATTCACATGATCTTTACAACTATTTTATATTTTGCAGATTGTTCTAACCTAAAAGCAATAATAGAAACAATACACCTATTGCATGTATGAGACACGATATAAAAATGGTGAATAATAAAATTTACTACAAAAAAGTAACACATTGTTATTAATCCGGCTTTAAAAATACCCCCACTCACTTCAAACACAATTATACCATCATTTTTTTCCACTTTTTGAAGCAGGTCTGAAAATCCTCTTTTTAATCTTTATTTGCATTATTTTAGCTAACTTCATGTCATGAATTGTTTCAAACTGTTTACTTTTGTGGTCATTTAGACATTAGGTGGAGCCAGAAGCTGCCCAGTGTCTGATCCAATAAACAAGATGGGTGAGTATACAGAGTAACAGTTATTTTGTACGATAAATGTGAGCATTACATATATGTAAAATACTAATTAAGTTACTTTTAAAAAAGAAAAATGGAACAAACTCCCTTTTTCATGTACTAATAGAACAGAAAGAATTGTTTTGGTAAAAGGCACATTGCCGGTAATCCACCTCAGAATGTTTCCTCCCCCTTTTAACCACTTGTCCCATTCTTTTGGCTATGTATCCTTTACCATGTTCCTTCAAAAATTTAAACAATCACCATGATCTTGATTTATATATCTACCCTTAGAACCTAGCCAAATTTTCCCCTAAACCTCCATCTTTCGTCTCTATGGTCTTAAATGTGACCATATATCTCAGCTTCCCTGTGCACGGTTTCTGTTTATCTGCCCCTCAGCAGGGAGTAATTCAGGCACCAAGTCTCATATGAAAAGCACACTGACAGATTTTAAAGAGACCACCTATGCAGATGCTTTGTAAAATTTCATTTACGACATCATAAAACCACCAGAGAGAACTTTCTAAATCATGTGTGAGTGTTTGAATAAGAGCATAACCGTCCTCCCATTGCTGTCTAGCCGGTAGCCCTGGAAGCTCCCTGCTGTCCATGCAGAGTGACCATTTTGCCCCTGATTTACTTTTGTAGTCAACCAGGACACTAAGTCATGTTTCTATTAATTATCTCCAGGAGAACCGAGCAACAAAGCTTATGGTGTTCTGTTCAAAAGCATCAGTCTCAGTATTTACTTGAACACAAAATAAGTAAATAAAAACTCCTTGACAATTAGACATGGCTATTCCGAAGCTGATTTTGGAGACCTTCCTTTAATTGAGGAAATCACCCTGTCAATCACAAGAATGACCACAAATTAAGGGAAAGATTTCCCCTGAGTTATAAATGAACAATGCAAATGTGCATGAGGAATTTGTATATCATAAACCAATTCTTCTGCCTCAAGCCTCGATGTCTTGATAATAATGACAACTGTTTCTGATACAGTTATCTGGGTCAAAGATGTGGTAAATGATGGAAGGGTATCTATTAGTGATAACGACTAGCAGTTTATTGCAGTCTCTCAATCAACTCGAGCAGGCATAGCATTCAGGGAAATCACATTCACAGTACGATACTTATACCACGACATGTTTTGAGATAATTGGGAAATCCATGCTGTTGGAAACTGTATTCTATTTCAGATCTCAGTTCTGTTCAGTTCATTATTTTCTCTGTAATGATGTTATGATGTTTTACATTAAAAACTCACCTGCCTTATCAAGTTATTGAGAAGACTAAACAAAATATTTCGTAAAATGGAAATAATTGTGTCTCGTTTCTAGTAGGCACTGAATGTTATCTATTATTGTTACATTTGTGAATCACAATTTTACTTTTGGATATCGTTTGGAATGTTTGCTAATTTGTGGGTTTCAGAATTCATCAGTTCACTTGGATTCCACAAACAGAAAAACGCCAGAAAGTCAAAACTCCAATTTTTTATAGAACTCCAATTTACCAAAGAAAATAATCAATGATAAAATACTCCTAGATGCTTAAGTGAAAGATACATAAATGCACATTCTCTACTGATGTTTTTCAAAATAGACATACAGTAATTTGCAGTTTTTCAGTAGTTTTAAAAAGGTATTTGTTCACATTTATAAAGGTGCCAATGGAGAAATAAAACAAATGCAAGATGAGACAGAGATGAGACTAACCTTTTATAAGCATAACATGCTCTACTTAAAGTCATCACAGAGTCCTCTACCCTGACTATTCACTTTTCTGTTTCTATTCTTTCTTACATCTCTTTGGCCTTGAACTGAAAAAGCATATTAAAATATTCATAAATAATCAAAATCATTTGATGGTAATGCGTGTAGAGTACATGTGAACACTTAACACATTTTGTCTCACAGGGTTTTCACAAGGACTTCTTGAGGATTTGTTATTATCATGCCTGGCTCAGTTACCTGTCGTCTCACTGCTGACACAAAGAACCCACACCCAAAGGTGCAGGCTTCACACAGGGAGGCACGGCAGAGGGGCGTCCCAGAGGATGAGAAGTTCATGGGAGTTAGAAGGCAGAAAATCAGTGAAGAAGCAGCAAGCAGTAACATAGCACCCCTCCTTCTGTCCCTTAATATTTTATTCCTTGGAGTAAGTAGCACTCACTCAAGGTGGGGCATCCTTAATCCCAGCTCACATCATGAATCAATCTCAGCATCACATCCTTAATTCCAGCATCGCATACTGGATCCAGCCTCCTCTGACAAGGCCCACCTATGACTGCATGAGGCTTTGGGGGACTTCTAGGCACAGCCATAACAATGCCCATGTTACAAATGAAAAAAATCATACCACAGAAAATTTAAAAAGCATTTTCTGGATTTTACAGCTTAGTAAGCTTGAGTAAATTTTTGCTGGACTTAACAGTTTAGTAGGATTAAAACCCTGAGATTAAAATTCTCAGCCAACTTTCTCACTATTGCTAAAATTGGTATTCATTTGGACTCACTGACCACCCAACAATGATCTGCCTGATTATCTTCCATAGAATTTTAATTTTATCTCTCCTAATCTCTTTGAAAATGTATTTTCCATCACAAAACCCAAGAATGATACCAGTTACAAACAGAAAGCATGAGAGGTCATTTCCTTTTAACTCTTCTTGGTGATATGATATGTAGACATGCAATGCAGGAGAAGGGGATTAAATTTTGCAAGGATCCAATATTCACTTTTAAAAAAGTACAGGAAAAATAATGTTTCAGAGGAAGGAGAAAAAAGAAGAGGAAGAAGGGGAGGAGGAGGAGGAAGGAAGGGAAAAAGAGGAGGAAAAGAGAAGAGAGGAGAAGATGAGGGGAGGAGCAGAGGGAGGAGAGGGGAGAGATAGTAAGCATGGAAAGAAGGGAAAATCATCCAGGGGGAAGGGAAGGGAAGGGAAGGGAAGGGAAGGGAAGGGAAGGGAAGGGAAGGGAAGGCTGCTTTTTCTGAGTGGTAATAATGGATCCAGAATATAATTTTGAAATATTTAAGAAAATCTTGAGTGGCATTGTCTTCACTGTAATATATAAAATATCCACAGAAAATATCTATAGAAGTAACAATTTTTCAATAGGTTTGAAAAAGCTATTTGAATTTTAATGCATTTCTTCTTAGTATTTTTAAGGTACTGAAAAAAAAATCCTGCCTTTAAAGAGGTACAGATGATCCTGGATGATGAAGAAAATACATTTACTGGAATACAGAGTCCCTTTCAAATCTATATTCATGCCCTTTGTTGATCTCTTAAACCACCAAACACACTACTTCTGCATTTTAATACTTCTCAGACCTACTGCTTAGAAATAGCCACTTCGAGGTAGCCAACTACAACTGTGGAAAAGGGTCATTTGAATAATCATGGGACCTTATTATTATTTTTTGAATTTTATGTCATCCTGGAACCAAAATATCATACAGGAATAATCTCTCAAAAGCCTGCTTTGCCCAAGAATCTATTCATTGGTACAAATAGAAAAAGTTTTCACTTTGGAAAATTTTGTGAGACTATTTCTCACATCTCTTAGCTAGATCCCCTCCTAAACTGCATTCTTTAACATACTTCCCTTCTCATAGCAAAATAGACTTTAAAGTCTCAGGAAAGAACTCTGGATTGTGTTGTTGGTGGCAAGGTCAGTTTTACTAATTCTTCCTGAGTATTCTCAAAGTGTGGCTTGTTTCCAAAGCCAGAAATGCAAAATAATATGATTTATTTGGTTTCCTGTGTGATCCAATTTAAAGCACTGAGATTTTTTATTATAACTGAGACCTTTAAAATTTTATTGAAATATTCGCTAAAAATTACTTGCATGATCATTAGGAGATAAATTATGCGACCAACTAATAGGTTGTAAACATGTGATTATATAACCTCTAAACTGAAAGGTCCACCATAAATAAAGAAGGCATGACACAAATCATGTGAGAACAAACTACATGGCTCTCAGTTCCCTTTGGAAACAGCTGTGCTGAATCAGGTGGCTGGCGGAGGCCAACTGCTCTTGGCTTAAAAGTTGTGCTTAGCTAGCATCCATGACTCCTGCTGCAGCTCCTGAGAATAAACTCTGTTTGGATTTCAGTCTCTAGTTTTCCTTCTCATTAAACACCCATTGCTATCCTCAAAAGCATTCTGAACCCACGTGGAGAATGTTGAAAACATCATCATCTTAAATTGTCAGAATTGTAGACTATTTCCTCAGGATGTCAAACAGCAAATTTCCATGCAATTCATGAATTACTAGTGGAGAAGTTCTCTTGGGTACCAAAAGTAAATTAATCTGAGCAGAGTCCAACATTAGAAAGGTATTTTGTATTCTATCATAGACATGATATGTCTATGCTGGCTACTAAAGACTAAATCATTTTATTTATCTTAAGGAATCAACAACATAAGAGATTTTCACATAGTTACCAATATTTGAAATTGACCAGACACGCACTTAAGTTTTTTAAGGTTTATTTGTGACCTAAAAAAAATCTTTATAGACATTTCAAGAAATACAGAAGGGAACCTATGAAGTGTAATAATTGTGTACTCTCCATTAATTTTCTATATTTATATCACCAAATGGTACAAAGAGACTGCCTGTGATACGTGACCATCTGTAGATGGATCTGAAAGAAAATTTGGTGGAGATATATGGAAATTATTCAGCTAATTCAAAGTATGAGACTACCCATTAAAATATTGGCTTGGTCAGAAAATTTGTTTACTTTTATTAAATTAATTTTTGACCAAGGAAATTTTAAGATTAGAGATGAAATAGCAAAGAGAATAAGATGAATTATATCAGAGGGAGTAGCTGATACATTAGTTGAATACATTTTCTTGATATTTAATTTAGTTAAATGTATTATTTGAATACATTCTATTAATATTCTAACTTCATTATATTCAAAGCCACTTTGATTCCTATTTAATGTAAGCAGATTCATGAGTGGACTTTTAACAAAGGCTATAATTAGTTAATACTATTTACCAACATTTTTGTATCAAACATCTTGTGGGTGTTCTTTTCCCCTTTCAGTGGGAAAAAAAACCCTAAAAAGTCTAAATCTGGGAAACAAAATTTCATCTGTGGTTGTTTGAATGCGATATCTATTTTGACATTATGAATAAAGTTAGCTATTAAAAATATATATTTTTGTGGTTCTGGGAATCAAACCGAGGGCCAAGAACTAACTGACAACCCAAATTACTTTTTAATATTTTTGTTCTGATATGAGGGCTCATTAAATTGCTCAGGCTGGCTTCAAAAATTGTGATCTTTCTGTCTTAGATTATAGGTGTGTTCCACTGTGCACAGCTAAACACTTATCTTCCTAGGTCCCAGGTGTTTACTTGTCTCCTTTTCTTCCCCATTTCCATCAGTAGATGAGTAGATAAAAAAGAAGTGGTACCTATCCACAGTGGAGTACTACTCTGCCATAAAGAAGGATGATAGATAGACTTGATCATTTGTAAGAAAATTAATGTATCTTAAGACCAAAATGTTAAATGAAATAACTAGGACACACAAGCTTAAATATCATGTGTTTTCTCTTATATGAAAAGTCAATATATATTACAAATAAAAGACATATAATAGGAAAAATGAGAAAGAAAAGTATTGTAATCCAGTGCAGACAATGTACCTGAAAGTGTACAATTACTACAACTTCTTACATGTTTTGTGTGTTCTTTGGCCTTTAGTCCAGTTTTTAATTTGTATGTATGATAATTTTACAAGGCCTTATAACATAAATAAATAAATCTGATGCTGGAAAACTAAAAGGTGAGGGACAAAGGGATTGAAATGTGTTCTGTGCATGTTCTCCATGGGGAATGTAATAATTGTAAACTACAAGCGGTACTAATACAAGTAACAACAAAACTGCAAAGCATATCTTATGTGATTATTTCGTACTTCATTCGGCAATCATATGCATTTCTGTAACAAGCATGGGAAATATTGGAATCATAGTTAAATAAAATATACTCATAGTAGTCAAAGTACAACCACTCAATATTTTGGAATGCAGTCACTCAAAGTATCATGTAATTGCATAGGTAAGTGTGTGTGTAAATGAATGTATGAAGTTTAGATCTACAAAATCAATTTTAATAAAATACATAATACAAAGTATGGAATAATCTTTTTGAGATGAAAGCAAGTCTAATTATGCATTATTAAAATTCTTGTCAATTTCCATTTTATTTGCTAGTCTTCATATTTCTACTTCATTGTACCCATTAAATTTATGTAAGAATCATTTTGATAAAAAGCTTACAGATGCATTTCTGTTTCTAACGAATTATCTTTATGCACTTCATTCTCCAATCACCTAAGAGATGAAAAAACTTGCCATTTGCATGAGACCAACATGTTGGACGGACAACCCAGATGACTTTTCAAAAGCAATAACACAAAATATTCCAGACATCTGATTTCCATTTGGGAAGCAGCTGTTCTTTCTCATGCTGGTGAAGGGAGATTTGTGCGTGGGCTCCTCTGTGCTGCCCCTGGGACTCTGAGCTTTGAATCTCACTCCCGTTCTGGGACATCTTGAGGTGAGGTGATAGAGCAGATAACGTTTATTGGTATTGATTCCTTGGAGAGTGCTGTGCGCTATGTGTAATGCAGTCGTTACGTCATTTGATTATCAGAGCCTTATTGCAAAGATGGAAGGACTAAAGCTTTAAAAAGTCACATATCTTGCTCAGACTCATCCAAATGATGAGGGTCCTAGCCAGAATTTTCATCTGTGTGGCACCAGCCCATGGATCACCAGCACTTTGTGACCCTGCACACATTTAAATGGCTACCTTCCAGTGCCTTTGAGAGGTAAGCAAGTGAATGTATTTTGCAGGAATGCTCAGTCTCCTATCAGTTGTCTTACAGGTTGGGAAAAATACTTCTGGCCTCCAGAATGAAATAGGCTTGGCTTGGAAAATCTAACAAGGCTCTCCTGGTAACTGTCTACCATCAGCACAGTTCTCGTTTACTTGAAATTTCTTCTTGCTCAGTACTTTAAGTACTAAATCTCCAATTAGTCACACAGTACCCATTTCTCTCTTAATCTTCTTCCCTAGACCCATAACCTTTATGCTTCTGCTCAAATCATGACCTCCCTATAGTTCTTTTATCATTAGTTTCTTAGTCACCAGAGACATTCAAGGGATCACCCGAATTTCCAAAATAATCCAGATCCACCTGACGTCTTCCATGCAGATGCTGAGGTAAAGGATTTTGGACTCAATCCCTAATCTTTGCTCTCTTATGCCACACCCAACCCATCGTCAAAACCTATAGGTTCTATATTCAAAATATATTCAGGCTACAACCCTGGAAGTAACACCATCAGTTTTTACACGGTCTATAGCTGTGATCCTTTCCAAGTTGCTAACTGCTTTCTTTTTTTCTCTCTGTGCCAACCTGTTCTCAAGTCCCCATAAAAGCCACAGGGACCCGACTGAAACTTTTGTCGGATAGAATCATCCTTCTTCCTCTGCAGATCTGTTCGAGCTTCCTGTTGGAACAAGAGGCAGGCAGTCATAACTGGACACAGATACGCCCTCATGACCACCACACTCCCTCCACTCAGTGTGTCCATCCAGACTACCTTGCACCTTCTCATATACACCAAGGGCATTTTGTGCTAGCTTTTGTCTTTCTTTGGACATTTTTCTGACAGACACGTGGTTTGATTCTCAATCATTTCTCTCAATCTCTAAGAAGTCACCTTTGCAGGAAGTCTGTTCCCGATCCCCTTGTATGAAGTAATAACCTGTCAGTCTCCCTGTGCCCTGCTCTTTCTCTTTGCTGAAATAACACCTACGTGATGGCAAGGAGTTATGAGTCTGGAATAGTGCCTGGTACACAGAAAACACCTACTGAATAAATAAATGAAATCCATCTATACATTTTGATTATAGTAATTTTAATATCATATTCATTAATTTTAAAATAGTGTTCTTTAATAGAAATCACTAAAAATACTTCTAATACAACTGGTATATTTTAATAAGCCATATTATACATGAGCCCTGAGTCCAGAACTAAATTTATCACAAAATCATGATTTATAATCATGTAAGTGTATCTAAGCAAAGATAAACAAAATATTTTTTTTTGAAAAAATGAAATCTGTTGTGACCAGGGATTTAACTCAATGACATAAGCTCCTGCCTGGCAAGCATGAGGTCATGAGAGTTCGATCCCTGGTACAAAAAAAAAAAAAACAAAAAAAAAACAAACAAAAACACCGTCATGTGTGTATGGCTTTTTTTCCAGTTCAGAATCTCACTGCCAACATCCCATAGTTTGGTGTGTGGCATCTTCATGCATACAAAAATGTTTGAAAGTGAAATAATGCTATCTCAGTTTCTTATGCTCTTATTTCTCCTATTTTTGAGATATCTTCCCCACTCACAGCTCTTGTTACAAGCCTGACTAGTAACAGTTTTTAAAGCTATAATTATGAGATCAAAGATCACTTTATGCAAATCAAGTGAGTGAAAATGTATTTTAATATGCATGTATCAGTAATATACTATTTTGAAATACCACGCTTATAGAAACAGAGAACAATAATGATTATCAAAGTCTTGTTTTGGCCAACAGGGAAAAAGTTTAAGTTATGCAAGATAGCTTTGCTGATTTAATGTACAAAAACATTATTAGAGTTACCAATAGTGTATTACACTGTACATATGAACTTTGCTATGTAGGTGTTGTAGTCAGGGGTTGTACACAGAGAACAATTAGGATTAGAACATGGAGTTTATAATATTATTTTTATAATGGTCACCGGAAGTTAACACAGGAAAATGCAGGAAATCTATCCACAACACCAAAGACATAGATTATTTAGTCAAGAGCCTAAATCCCACAGCAGTGTCCCACATGAGTCCAGATAAAAACCCAGAGCTCAGGATAATGCCTCCCATGAGCCCAACTGGAGGTACAAAGACCACAAGAAGGACTCACGCCAGGCTCTTTTAGGGATCCGTGCCGGGAAGACCCAAGGGTCAGCGGTGGAAGCCAGAAAGTCTGTGCCAGCTGGGTGAAGGAGCTGTGCCAGAGAGATGAGGGTTCTACACTGCAGCCGAGAAGTCACACTCACTACAGAGACCAGGGCTGTCCTGAAAGGTGCCACAGCCATGCTCAGCGACACGGAGGCCCCGAGAACCCACAATGCTACAATGCCTTAATACATCAACCCTCAATCCCTCCCTTTTTTGCTACCTATTACCTTGGCAACTTCCTCGGGTAGAACATCTTTGCTTAATGCCATGCTGATATAATCCAGCTGGCATTAAGTTGACAACCAGTTCTTAATCCTTAAGAGTAGGTAAATCTTACATGTTCTTACCACATCAAAATAAGCTTATTTCGTAAAGTGACAGAAGGCTTAACCAATTTAACTACCATGACTATTTCACAATGTGTTTATTTTTCAAATAATCATAAACTTAAAAATTGTAATTGCCAACCATACCTCAGTAAAGATGGGAAAACTGATTTGTTCTTTCAAGTACTATTATTTGATTTTCACCTAAGAATTGTGCAACCAGTTACCCTACCGAACAATAAAGGAAATTAAAATCTTAAGTAAAAAATTATGACTACTTTTAAAGACTAAGAACATCAAGGTGAAAGATTATTTTCCAAATTGGACTCCACTATTACTGTAGATGCTATGCAGTTTCGTTTAAAAATTAACCTAAGAAAAGTGAGCCAGGTTTTTGTTGATGGTGGTGGTACTGGTGGTCATGGTGGTTTTCTGGTCCACCAAAGAGATGATTTAAACCAAATACTGATTAATATACAAAATAAAAGAGAAACAGGATAACTTAAGGGGAAAGGTGGTTCTTCTGTTTTTGTTTTTGTTTGGTTACATTTTTTGTTTCTTCTTTTCTTCTTTGTGGCTTACTATGACCAGGGGTGAACTCATCTGTTTACAGTTTTCAGGGCAAGAAAACATTTCTTCTGCCCACAGCTGAAGGGAGACCCTGACAGTGTTCAGCCCATCCCCATGGCATCAGTGTTTTCTGGGACAGGAATCCGAGGTGGTGCTCACGCTAAGTGGCTGCAGCTGTCTCCACAGCCCCAGGCAGAGGGAGTTTCTGCTCTTGTTGATTTTGGCTGGAGTCTTTCCCCTGGAGCCCAGCAGTGTAAGAGCTTTGCTCTGAGGCCTGGGACCCTGGACAAACATCGCAGAGTTTCTAAGTTCTTAACATTTGATGAATTCTTCTCTTAATTTCTTCTGGAGAAAAGTCAAAGACCCTGCAGAGTCCCCTTGGCCTTATGTATTCCCCCAAACAGACTCTCTTTCCTTTGACATCTATAGAGCTGAAAATCTGAAAAATAACACTGTACACAAACGATGCCAATCCATGATAATATGCATTCTTTCAAGTACATTTCAACACATTTTGACAATCTTTGGAAATGTCAGGCTCCTTTAATGTGTTTAGAAATGAAAGATATAAATAGGCTTTAAAGCAAGCCTTTAAATATGTGTATCAAAAGGCTCTCTGAAAAGTTGGAAAGGTAGTTAAGAGTTAATGAAGTTGGTTGTTATAACCGCATTGAGGCGGAATGCAACTTTTCAGTGTTACTTTGATAAACTAAAAAAAAAAAAACCCTAGAGCTTATTCTTAGTTTAACTAATTTTTATTGTGGATACCTACACTAATCATAAGCAAAAATTACTGACTGATTCATCAGCATCTGAGGGATTGAACTCAAAAGGTTATTATGAAGATGATTTTAGCAAATGGTCAATTTTTATCAACTTGCTAGCATCAAGTGTGTCCAAACACTAAGTAAATGAAATCTGCCTTCGTTTCTTATAGGAGTGAAAGCGTATTTGTGGTTTTGGCTTCCACTGAAGACTTTTAGCTGTAAATAAAAGAGAGTATCCTGAAAGACTATGAAATGATAAATTGGATAACAAAACAGACCCTAGAATATTTTGCCTGGCAAGCTCTAAAAGTAAGCTTTCAAAGTTATTTAAATAAATCTGCCAGGATAGTGAAGGTAAGTATTAAAATGACATTAAAAGGCATTTCAAAGCTCTAGAAAGTACACTGGTGTGGTATTTATATAAGGCTAGATTAAGATATAAAATGGCTATGACAAATTTACTCTGTACACACTGGCTCAATTAATATAGCACCATAGTATTATATATATATATATATATATATATATATATATCCTTATTTGTGTGTTACTTAAACAATAATTGCTATCAAAGCATATTCCTTCTACAGCACATACTATTCAACCTGAAATGTATGACTATATTATTTGCAACATTAGGTTTGGAGTTAATAAATAAACTACATAATGTTAGTATGATTGTGGTTGTTTGTATTCTCCAATTTCAGGAGTATTTAAAAGTTTGCAAGATCAAAGAATCTTGGCTTGGATAGTATAAAGTCAGGTGAAAGAGTATGATTTTTAGACACAGTTCTCCTGGATTTAAGCTCCATGGTACTCCTTGCAGCTGTTTAACCATAGACACGTTATTTCTGTCCATGCCTCGGATTTCTCATTTGTCAAGTGAGAGTAATAATGTTTTTTACATCATCATTTTTAAGGATTAAAGCAGTATGTAACCTAAGGTACTGGCACAAAAACCATATATATCATCCACTAGAAATAGGAAATGATAGTTATTATTGCTATCATTTTTCTACTGTAATGCAACTGGTTACCTAAAGAAGATATTTCCTTTAATCAGGGCCTGTTCTTATCTGATATAGTATTGATTACTAGAATTCTTGATATATTCTAGAAGAATCCAGCACTTTCGTGGATAAACATAAGGGCTACATACTTTGCTTTTCAATTAAAATAAAAGTCTGCTTTCTGCAGTCCAACTGAATTTCTACAGCTTCCCTGTATGAACTTTCAAATATGTAAAGCCTTATATAATCCCATCACTTACCAAGAGCTAGATCTATGCAAAATCCAGACAATACAGGTTATAAGCTTACGACGTCTTCTATTATATGACCTTATTAGTTTTATGTTCTCTTAGTGTATGGCTTTGAGAACTTAGACTATTAGTCCCTAACCCTAGTGGGTATATTATCTTCCCTGACTTGAACATTTAATTATACTGGCATTGTGCTAACATTTTTGGCTATATTTTGTGTTGGCACATAAAGTGCACTAGTTCCATAAGTCTTCACACTGAGTTATTTCCCTGGCCCTTTTCAATTTTGTTTCACCTGTATTTTGAGAAAAGGCATCACTAAGTTGCTAAACTGCCCAGGTTGTAATTAAACTTGTGATCCTCTTGCCTCAGTCTCCAGGAGTGCTGGAACTGCAGACATGAACCATCATATAAGTGTTTTAAAATCACATTCTGTATCCTATATCATAAATTGATATAGGCTATATATAGGCTACACCATTTCTGTTTTTAGAAGGACTGAGTAGTCACACAGTGTCTTAGTTACTTTTCTCTCATTGCTAAGACAAAATGTCTGACACCCAAAGTTAAAGGAGAATAGGTTTATTTAAGCCACAGTTTGTAAAGGTTTGAGTCTATAATCAGTAAGCTCCAAGCAGCATAGCACATGGCAGGAGCTAACAGTTCATGGTGGTAGCAATATAAGCAAACAAGCCAGAAAAGGAATAAAGAAGCCTCTTTCTGACCCTTTTATCTTATCCAGCCTGTTAGGATTAGAGCTGTGAGAATCCAACCAATAGACGGATCCAACAATCACCTACCCTTAATCCCAGTACTGGATCAGGACTCACTCACAAACTCTAAATTAAGCTGCCTCCAAAAAAGCCTGCCCCCGCCATGACTGCATTAGGCTTTGGGGGGACATCCAGACACAAACGTAACACGCAGTATCAAATCAAACTAAGCCAAGACAACCTATTAAACTTGGGTAAAACAGTCACAAAACAGGAACACATTTCTGGGACTTAGAAACATGGAAAATCAAGATAGCTGTCAACTGAAGCATCACAGTCATTAAGAGAAGGAAAATTAATTGAGGTACATTCTCCACCATGTCTTCCTTTTCATGCCAGTAATGACCTGGAACTTTTGGTAATCTCATAGTGTTAAGAAGTCAGAAATCTAAATAATAAGCTAGAGTCCAGAGACAAAGAGTCACAGAGAAGTGAATTTCATATTTGGTACATTTTTCTTCCAAAAATATGCTACAGCAGAAATTCAAAATATTTAGAAAGGAAGAAAGCAAGTGATAGACTACTGAGAGGCAAAAAGCCAAACAGAGTGCGACTGTTAAATTTAGTACGTCAACTTGAACAGATTACACAATGCCTAGTGAATAGTAAAGCACAGTTCTGGGTGTGTCTGTGGGTGGCTGGAACATGGACCAATCTGGTCATGGATGACACCAACAAGGAGACTTTACAGTTTGGATGGAATAAAAAGGGAAAGAAGGAAGTGAACCCGCATTAAAGAATTTCAGCCTTCCTTAGTGGGTGCATACTTTGTGTCTGTCCCCTTTGGACATCAGTCTCTAGGTATCCAGTTTCTTTAGCCGCCCTAAGGTACCCCCACTTTTGAGATGCAAGGACTTTAGTAACTCTGTACTATACAATTCTTTTGAAAAATTTTTTAAAAAAGTAAAGATGACAATCCTACCAGTTCTAGACAAGGTAAGATGGGAAAGTATTTAGCTGCAGATTTAAATTCCAAGCTCGAAAAAAGTATAGCTTAGAAGGCTAAAATCCTTCTAAGTGTGTCCTGAAGAAGAATCTCCTCTCCTTTAACTACAAGGCTAAAGCTGGCAAAAAACAAAATTGGCTCAAATACAACACAAGTTTAATGCTCAGCCTTGAAGTGTATCTGCAGGCCAAGTTCAGATTTTTAAAAGCTGATTAAAAGTGCTGATGACAAAGAAAAAGAACTGGATTTCGTGAATTTATATGGAGATGTTTCAGAGAAACCCACTGATTTGATGAATGGTTTTTTTCTGTCTACTTATCCATGAGGTTGACCAAAAGCATTTTTCTTTCATCTTACAAGGCCAGCAACATACTTTTGCTGTCCTGTCTCAGGAGTATGTCGAATCTTCAGCCCTGTGTCACAATTTAGTTCACAGAGATCTTGATAATCGTTCTCTTTCAGAAGATACCACATCCATTACATGGATGGCATTTTACTTGTTGAATCAAGTGAGCCAGAGATAACTACTACTCAGAACTTGTGTAAAGCATTTGCACGTTTGAGAACAACAAATAAATCCAAATAAGGGGCTTCTCTAAGATTCACTTATTAGGCCCACTCTCCCTCTGGGAAATTTCTAGGAGTCCAGTGATATCTCTGATAGTCCACAAGTGTGAGGCATGCAGAGATAACCTTTCCGAGGTGAGTGGTAAATTATTACATTTGACTCCACCTACAACCAAGAAAGAGGCACAATGCCCAGTGGAAGGATCTATCTGGATTTTGGTGGGAACATGCTTCACGCTTGGGTATGTTACTCTTTCCCATTTACTGAGTAACTTGGAAAACTGCTAGTTTTAAGTAGGTGAATCACAGAGCAGGATCTTGAGATTTTGGAGGAATACAATATAATCAATTATAGATGACCTCTCTCCCTTTGAGAAATAACTCCTGGCCTGCTACTAGGCCTTAGCAGAAACTGAATTCTTGATCATGGAACATCATATTACCATGTATCTTGAACTATCAATCATGAACTGGATTTTACCTGACCAATCAAGTCATAAAATGAGATGTTCACAGCAATAACCATTAAGTGGAATTAGTATTAAGGTCAGTTGACAAAGGGAAAAAGACTAGAACCTGGTTACAAATGGCCCTGCAGATTTTTCAGGCACCACTTAGAAGTAGACAGCCATGGCAGGACTGTACAACCCCTCCCTGGGATATCCCTGAAGTATCAGAGTGGAAGGAAATCTTTACACTGAGAAGAACTATGGACAGTATAGCTGGTCATGCATTTTTCTTGGAAGAAAACATGGCCAGAAATGTGAGAACATACAGATTCATCGACTGCAGTTATTGGCCTGACTGGATGGTCAGTAACTGGAAATAGTACCAGATAACTGATGATAAAGACATGTGGAAGAGAGATTTGTTGATAGACGTCGCTATGTGGGTGACTCCATGTGGGTTTCACACTTAAATTTTCAAAAGAAGGTGATCTCAGTTGAAGAAGACTTTACTAATTCTGCAGCTACATGTCCAAGGCTCAGGGCCTGTTGTGGGAAAATGTTAAATCCAAAGGGCTGAGTTTCCCCCACTCCTATAGATTTGCCATCATCAGCCCACTTGGCTTCTCCTCCTAGGTTGCCTCCACTGATTTCCTGCAGCTTTGCTCAGCAATTGATCAACAGTCCTGGTATCTATAATTTTCTGGGATCTCCACTGCCCCATCGGCTTCACTCTCCTATCTTCCTACTTGGTTTCTTCAGATTCTCATTGCTGGGTTCACAGACATTCTTCTGAAATCTGAGTGAAAGTCTGAAAGAAACCTCGACCTTTGAATTATTCATGCCTGTCAACTCAGCACAATATTGATGATACAAATTTCTACCACCAGCCTCATCTGGACTCATTAAACCTTCACTATAGCAGATTCCGAGTCCCTGAATGCCTTAACTGAGGAAAACAGTCCTAAGGTGGCCCCAAATAAGTAGGGTCCCCACATCCCTCTGTTCTCAATGTGACAGGTAGGATTTTGTCATTTCCTCAGTGCACTCAAGGCATCTTCTTGTCCCTATGCAAACTAATTGATTCCTTTTTAAAGACATTAATATCTTCAGGAACAATGTTTCATTTGACCGCATTGTTATATATGGTTTATTCTGAACTTAAATTTAAATTTTTGAATTTTTTCCAGTTGTATTTTGCCTGAAAGTTTTACTATAAATTTGATTTTTAAAAGCAAGCAATATCTATGACCAAATCTAAATTTTGGTCTGTCCCGAAATTTTCACCGCAGGGTTAATTACTCTAACACCATTAACCTTGGTCTCCTACAAAGTCTCAGGAGATAGGGAAAATGGAGAAAAATGTTCTGATGGAGTGTTACAAACATAACCTCTCTCATCATATTGCTAATGGGGTTCTTGTTCTCAGCTAAAATCTCCTGAGGTTGGCCTTTACTATCTATATTTCTACCAAAAATTCTGAAATTCTGAGTTGCAACCAGAATCATTCATGAAACCCTGTTTACAGAACTTTGGGGTTTCTTAATCTGCATCTCCAGTGCTTCCCAGTCTCCTGCAAACTCATTCCAATGATTTCTAAGTCACATGATCATTCACAGTAGGACCCTCCGTCTGGGGCCAAGGTCCTGCATTAGTCATCTTCTCATCACTGGGACAACATATTCAGCACTCCAAACATAAAAGAGAGAGGTTTATTTAGCACACAGTTTTTGGTGGGGCCAGTCCAAAGTCAGGTGGTTCTGAGGCAAAAATACGAGGTGCAAAATCATGGCAAAAATGGTTCTCATTCATAGAAGCCAGGAAAAAGAGAAAAAAAAAAAAAAAAAAAGGTGAGAGGTGTACACGCACACACACACACAGGGAGAGAAAAAGAGAGAGAAAAAACTCCAAAGTCACATACCTCTTTCAACCAGGCCCCAGGTTCCATCTCCTAAAAGCACATTTATTTAGCAATGAATTTATTGATGAATATTATGGTTCGTGTCTGGATGTCCCCCTAAAGCCTCATGCACATGGGGGCAGTCTGCTAGAGTTTTTGATTGATTCATGGCCCAATGTTGGGATTATGGGTGTGAGTACTACATCTCTCCTAGGGCGGGTACTCTACATGTAATATAAGGGGCAGAAAGAGTCTTCTCTCTGTGTGCTCCTTGCTTTTCTCTTGTTGCTTTTGTGCTTTCCAACAACATGAACTTTTGCCTTCTGCCATGTGCCACCATGCCTTGAAACCAGCAGATTATAGACTGAAACCTCCATAAACCATAAGCTAAATAAGCCTCTATTTCCTTAATTTGGGATGTCAGGTATTTTGTCTTAACAAGGAAAGAAAAAGTCACTACACAATGGACCAATCCAGTGATGACTCTAGATCACCATGATCCTTCCAAAAAGTCTGCTCTGAAAATGTGAAACGTTTTGGGGACATCCCCAATCTAAATGTTATCATGTAACATAACTATAAATGTATTTTTCTATTGCCTTGATACCTCTAAGGAGCTGTAAGTAATACACAGTGATACAGATGTTTTGCAGAGCCAGGGAGGAAAGATGTCCAATTTGGCCGTGGGAAACAAACTTTCATAACTACTCCAGGCTTTCAGTTATAACCACAAAAAAACAGTGCTATATGGGAATTATTCTTTCCCATTTTCAGTGATGAGCAACTTTCTCATCACTGTGAAAATACTCAAAACCCACAATTTAAAGGAGAGTTTTATTTGACTCAACTATTCCAGTGAGTCCAGTCCAAATTCATCTGGCTCTGGGGCAGAAAAAGAACATCTGGAAGAGTCTTACAGAGATAATGTTCATACCATAGCAGCCAGGAAGTTCTGAAGAAGCTCAAATTTAGGGGTCAATCAGAAAAGAGAGAGATATTTGTTTAGTGGCTTCAAGCTCTGAAAATTGATTTATTTCTAGTTTCACTTTTTATTCCTGATATGATTTAGACCTAAAATGCCTAGCATAATTCTCTTCAGAGATGAGACCTTATTGGAAGAGCCAGGTCATTGGGAACATAATATGGAATGGAGTCTCTCTCTCTCTCTCTCCCTCTCCCTCTCCCCCTCCCTCCCTCTCTCTCTCTCTCTCTCTCTCTCTCTCTCTCTCTCTCTCTCTCTCTCTCTCTCTCTGTCTCTCTTTCTCTCTCTGTCTCTCTCTGTCTCTCTCTCTGCTGAAGTAGGTAAAAAAAAAGCCAGGATAAAAACAGAGAAAATGTAATAATCAGCATTTGGAATATGGCTAAAGTGAGAAGATAAAACAAATACATAATTAGAGGCCAAGAAATAGAGAACTCTAGGAAAGCAGTACTTAACCATAATTTTTATGAATATTTTTTTAAATTTCACTATATAAATTTAAAAGCTCCATCAATCTTTAGAATTAAGAGTACATCTAAACATATCATAGTCACACAGAGAGAAGGAGAAACTTAAAATTGGCTACCTTCCCCTAATAAAATGTACATTGTAATCAAAGGGACAATAAAAATACTATAATTGACTCATGAGAAGAAATAGCATAGAAAGATCCCAGCAGAATAACATTTTAAAAGTGTTACAAGAAAATCATAGTCGAGAATTCTGAACCCAGGGAAAATGAATGAAGCTTAAATAAGAAGGAGCATGAATTTATCGCAGCCCACAACTACTAAATAAACCATTAAGAAAATATTTCAGATTAAAGAAAATAATCCCTTCAGCAATCACAAAATCATGTAAGAGAACTGTAAATACAGGGATTACACAGTTGATATTTTTGTTAAAAATAATAGCATCTTTTGATATTTAAAATGTGTATACTCACACACAGCCCTGCAATGATGGCAAAAGGCTAAATAGGGTAAAAAGACCGGAATGATTTGAATATTACTCAGGCCTGAACAAGGTTAAATTTGAGACAATGGTGGGAAACTGGATGCTTCTTGAGGCCTTAATGCTAAGTGAAATACATGAGACCCAGAAAGTTAAATTTCACACAGTTTCCCATATGAGAAACTCCAAGTATAAGTAATTTAAAGATCAAAAGAAAACATAAATAATAAGAAACAGGGAACTTTTGTTTAGTTGGAAAGGGGGGTAGGGAATAAGGATAGAAGGGCGGAGGATGAGGGAAATAAAAGTATCAGACTGTGATATGTTCACATGCCACTGTCCCGTGATGAATTATAGTCCATGGATTACTAACATATGCTAATAGAGAAATACATTTTTTCCAACAAAAATAAACTTAGAGTTGACTCTTTAGTCCTGGAAAGAGCAAATGACTTCGTCTTTTCATGGTTTTCTTTGGTGTGGCCAGTGAGAGGACCAAGACTTTGATTTTGTTTCTGTTTTGTTTGGGAGGATTGTTCAGAAGAGCAAAGAAGTTATTTTACAAAAGATATCTGTCTTTATGGGTTGCCTTTTGCCCTAATTACCTTTCTTTCTGCTAAAATCAATTCTTTTATTATTTTTATTTTATTTAATTTTAAAGAGAGTAAAACAAAACAGAACAAAACAGAACAAAGCAGATCAGAGGGAAACAATGTAACTGACACAGATTTCAAAGCAAGACAAGAGAAGATCATCACTGCCTACCAAATGTCTCTTGTTTTCTTCTAAATAGTTGTCTATGTCTTCATACACAATGAATTCACACCAAAAAAAGTAACATAAAGCTGATCAGAACAGGGTAATGAAAACATTACAGGCCTTCAAAATCACACAATAGGAAAATCAACAATGGCTACCTTAATGTATCTTGTTATCTTTAAAACAGCCGTCCATACTTTCCTCTATGTTGAAATTAAACAACACAAAACAGACTAAAATCACTCTGAACAAAGAATAAAAGCATTACTGGAATTCACCCTTCTTGTTCAGACACAATACCCACAACTTAAAGAAAGACAGATGTATTACAGGTCAAGGTTTAATCCATGGTTGGTTGACTCCACGCAGAAAGTCAGGATGAAAGAATCTGGCAGAGGAAAGATGCTCACCTCGTGATATTAAGGAAGCAGATAGAGAAAGTAGGCAGGAAAGAAGGTCCACTCAAGTCACGGCTCTGGTGATCCCTCTTCTGATGAGAGCCCACTTCCTATCAACGGGTCATCTGTAATGCCCCATAATCAACTCACCTGCCAAGTACATGAAGAACATCTTAAAATATCTAACCCATGAGGTCCCTTTTCTGATTCTTTAGCCAAAAAGAAGATATTTGTTGTGGCTGCCTTGGCCTGCATCACATGGCGAGGTTGGCAGCCCTCTCTGTCCCATGTCTGAGGTGTATGAGTCCACTGTGATGCTTCAGGGAATTCACACCACCTCACTGTTTGGGTTCTGAGGTCTCTGACAAGTCTGACTTGTGTAGTCAGGGGTTGTGAGGAGAACAATTAAAATTAGGACATGCAATTCATAATATTATTTTATGATGGTCACCCAGAGTTAACACAAGAAAATATAGAAAATCTATCCATGTCACCAAAGATATAGAATATTCAACCAAGGGCCTAATCCCATAGTAATGTCCTATATGAATCCAGATGAAGACCCAGAGCTCATGACAGTGCCTCCTACGAGAACCTCTGGAGGTCCAGAGCCCACATGAAGGACTCAGTCTAGTCTCTTTTATGGTTCCGTGCCAGGAAGGCCCAAAGGTCAGTGGTGGAAGCTAGCAAGTCTATGCCAGCAGGATGAAGGAGCTGTGCTGGTAGGTTGAGGGTTCTATGTTGGAGCTGAGAAGTCACACTCAAAACAAAGACTAGGGCTGTCCTGAAAAGCACCACAGCCATCCTCAGCAATAGGAGGCCCTCAGCTCCTCTAATGATGAACACAGTCAGGTCCATTCCAGGAAGCCAGTATGACAAGCTCATCCTGGAGACCAAGAGGCACATGTCTTCCCTCCAGAGCCAGGAAGCAATGCTCTATGTGAGGACCAGAGCTCCTCCAGGAGAACCAATGGCTCAAACAGCATCACGTAGGAGAACCCACAACACCTCAAGGCCTCTCTTCTCCTTTTCCGAGTCTCTATTTATGCTGACAAATTTCCTCAGGTGAAACATCTACGCTCAGCTCCATGGTGATTTAATTCTGCTGGGGTTAAGTTCACCACCAGTTTTTAATCTATTACACTGACTTTCCAGTATCTTCCAAAGCCTTATTATTCAAAATATACAATATGTGCTTTTTAATTACACTTGAAGAAATGCACAAAAATGTTCCTACTAAATTTTCTTGGATGCAAAGTTTCTTCTGCCTTTTATTTTATGTGAAATATCTTTATATGGCTTTCAGTCCTCAAAAAGTACTACATGGCAGTTTTTATGCCACAATTTAAAGATACTCCAGTCTTTTGGATTCATAGTTTTGTTTTGCCAAATAATATTTTTGCTAGATAAGAATTTAGCCACTACATGATATTGTGTGTGTGTTTGTGTGTGTGTGTCTACTTTTAGCACTTGAACTTTTCCCCTGGTTTCCAGCAGATTTATGGTGATATATGTAGGCATATTTTTATTTTATTTTTCTTAACTTCTTGAGTCTATGCAATTATTTTTATTAGCGTGCATTTGTAATACACAATGTTTACATTCTTTGTAGAAAGTTGGTAAATGTAAGTAACACTTTTTTATATATTTTTTATCACTTTCTTTTCCTTCCACCCATTTTTGATCACTTTCTTTTTTTAAATTTATTTTAGGGGGTACAAATTTTCAGTGCATAACGTGAAGTTGGCAAATGTACATGATGTATCTTGATTCCTTTTATTATTCTCTGACTTATCCATGCTTCACTCTACCCGCCTCTTGATCCCCGTACTGTCTGAGTAAGATCTCTTTCCCTACTTCCTGTCATCTATCTCTCACTTTGTTATTTACACTTTCGGACTTTCATATAAGAAAAGCCATGTGAGGGTTAAGATTGTGTGTTTGTTTTCTTTCACTTATTTTTATGGTCTCAAAGTGCATCTATTTTTTCCACAAATGACTCATGTTTATCTTTATGATAGAGTAGAGTAGTAGTTAATTGTGTATAAATACATTTTCTTTATTCATTCATCTGTTGATGGACATACAGGCTGCTTCTAATTTTAGCTAGTATGAATTGCGCTTGTATAAATATGAGTTTGCATGTCTCACTGCAATATGATACCTTTCATACTTTTTGGAAGATATCTAGAAGGTGAAGAGCTGAGTCAAGCAAAATTTTAACTTTCCATTTTCTGAAGAATCTTTGTTTTTATGAGTTCACACATCTATCTACTAAGTTAGAAGGGCTTCTTTTGTGTCACAGCCTTGTGAGCATCTGTTATTATTTGATTTCTTGATGATGGTAATATTTTTTCTGGGATAGGATGGAGTCTATCCTGTTTTAATTTGCATTAATCTAATGGCCAGCAATGCTGAGTGTTTTTTCATGTAGTCACTGGTCATTTGTATTTCGTCTATGACCTGTGTATTCATTTTATGTGATTATTTTTCAACAGGGTCTTTTATTTTCAAGGGACTCTAATGTTTTTGAGGTCCTTATATAATCTAGACATGAATCCTCTGAGTAATGACCAGCAGAGGTTTCTTCTCAGTCCACATATGCATTTCTACTCCATTTGTTTTAATTCTTACACTGTGCAAAGATTTTAATTTGATATGATTCCATTTGTTCCTTCTCAGAACTACTTCAGAAAGTCTTGCCTACACCTAAGACTCCAAGAGTTCTCCAAAGTTTGTCATCGAGTAATTTAAGGCGTTTGGTTTTAAAATTTACTTTTTGATTCATTGTGATTTTAACCTAGTAGGCGATAAGGTATAACGGTCTATATTCAATCTTCTGCATGTGAATAATCAGTTTTCCCAACATCACTTATTAAGGAGGCTATCTTTCCTCCACTGTACTTTCTAGGCAAGCACCATACTCCTATGCTATATCCCTGGCCCTCTTGATTTTCTGAGGTTCTTTTTGACATCCTTTTTTAGCCACTGTAATTGTCATTGTAGAGGTCTTTTACTTCACTGCCTAGTTTGTTAGAACTATTTAATTTTTCTTAGCTCTAATGAATTGTATTTTTCCCAATTGTTTTTTTTTTGATGAATTCATTACTAGTATACAGAATGTTGTTGATCTTTGTTGATTTTGTATCTACTACATTACTGAATTGTGTTTTTAACTAAGATCTTTTTGGTGGAGTTTTTTTGGATCTTCTACTTACAGGATCACATTATGTACAAATCACAATGATTTTATTTCTTCCTTTCCTATACATATTAATTTTTTTTCTTTTTCTTGTCTAATTGCACTCACTAACATTTTGAGTATTATGCTGAAAACGAGTGGTGATAATGGACATCCTTGTCTCGGTCCTAATATTATGGGAGAAGTACTGTTTTCCCTAATCTAATATGATATTTATAATAGATTTGTCATAAATGGCTTTTATTCAATTAAGATAGGTTCTTTTGGTGCCTATTTCCTCAATGATTTTATCATGAAATGACACTGGGTTTTGTCTGTGCCCATTAAGATGATACTGAGTTTTTGTTTTTTTACTGTTTATGTGATATATTATAATTATTAATTTGTACATCTTAAGCCATTCTGACATACCTTGGATAAGCCTCCTTAGTCCTATGTAGGCATATCATGTGGTCTTTTGGATGATTCACCCTATCGTCTTTGCTGATATCTTGAGGGTTTTTGTGTGTATACTCATTAATGAGTTTAGTCCATAGTTCTCATTTTGGTTAGAATTTTTTCTGGTTTTGGAATCAGGGAAATGGTAGGTCTTAAAAATGACTTCTGGAGCTCTCCTTTCTTTTCAATTTCATGGGAAACGTGAGGAGTTTTGGTGTTATAAATTCCTTGAAATTCATGTAGAATTAAACAGAGAAACCACCAGAACTGGGCTCTGTTAGTTGGTAGAGTTTTATTATTATTATTATTATTATTATTATTATTATTATTACTTCTATTTTATTATCTCTGTTTGAATAATTCAAGGTTTTGAAATCTTTTTGGTTCAGTTTTAGTAATTTATATATATCTAGGAACCTACCCATTTCTTCCAAATACTCTAATTTTGCTATATAGGTTTCTGAGGTAGTTAATAATGTTTCTGACTTAGGCAGCGCCCATTGAAATTTCACCTTTTTCTTTTCTAATTACACTGATTTGAGTTTTCTTCTTTCCTTTCTTACTAAATTGGCTAAAGGGTTATCTTCTTTTTTATTAAGAAGATAAGATTTTTCAGAGAACCAATTCTTGATTCATTAGTATATATATATATATATATATATATATATATATATAATGAAATTTCATTATATATAATATATATTATATATATTATAGTATAGTATAGTATAGTATAGTATAGTATAGTATATATATATACATAGTAGCTTCTGTAGACTTTCCAGTGACTTTGTTTATGTAGCCAAATGCCTAATCAGTTGTATTTTTTGTGAGTTTGGAAAATGCTTTGTTGATCCATTTTTGCTACCTCCACTGATATCATTGTAAATAATTCAGTCTTGCAGCTTTGGTCTCCCACCCTTCAATGCCCTATGGAAAAACTTTGCGTCAGCTGAGAGTTTTGGGAGCCACTTCTCATATTTTTATAGATTTTTTTTATTTCTTTGTTTTTGAATTGAGGCTTGAGGGTTGATTGTAGAGGAAATTTTTGTTTCTATTATGGAGACATCTTTAGCTAAGTGGAGCTTTAGTGTTCTCTGGGGGTGTGGCTAACTACTAAATTTCGGCTCCATTCCAAGTTCCAACTACCTCCATTTACTTGGGATAGGATATGCAAAATATATGGTCCAGTACTCAGTTTTCCAGGAATAAGTCACAGCATTGTTAATGACTCCAAGGCAATCCTGATACTGACCATTCCAGAAAATAATTAACACTGGCTATGTCACTA
Organism: Cavia porcellus; assembly: GCF_034190915.1. Taxonomy (NCBI): domain Eukaryota; kingdom Metazoa; phylum Chordata; class Mammalia; order Rodentia; family Caviidae; genus Cavia; species Cavia porcellus. The sequence continues at coordinate 78,818,530 of NW_026947490.1, forward strand.
TGTTGACTATAGTACTAAAACCAGGATCAGTTATGTCTTTAAACAAACTAAATATTGACGAGCTGTGATGTCTAATAAAATAGCAACCTTTTCCATAACAGAGATCTATAATTATAGCATGAACACTAAGACAAACCAAATATTCACCATTGTAAACCTCTAGTAAATGGAACAACTTTACCTCTACTAATGATTGTACAATATTCAACATCAATAATGTAAGCTATCTAAAGATTCTGAAAGCTTAACAGCTATATGGGTAAAAGGGAGGATGTGGGGAATCAGAGAATGAAAAAAAAAATTTTTAATTAATCAATGAGACAAATACAAGAGGGGAGAGATAAAAGTAAGATAAAAACTCCTGCTGAGGAATAAAAGGAAATTAATAGTGAATGCATTCATTAGAAATAAAAAACACAAAAGAAAAGTAAAAAGATAAGAAAAAAAAGCAAGAGATATAAGAAGGAGTAGATGAATAAAAAGTAGGAGAAAAATCTGAGAGAGGAGAACAATAAGGAACAAAAGTCTCAAGTCCTTACAAAAACAGTAAATAAATCAAAATAATTCCAAATGGAAAAATGAAAGAAAAGACTGAGTAAAGATTAATGTGCTATTAGATGAGTGGTTTCTTTCCAAGATCTGAAGTTTTGGGATCCAGCCAGTTACAAATTTCTGTCGTCATGGAATTTTCACCTGTGTCACTTACACTAGAATCTGGTCTGCCTGCCCCTCCCTGCTGAGATGGTGGTTCCTTTCCAGGCTAATGAAGTCTTTGTTCCTGTTGGTAGATAGGAAATGTAAGCAGCACTCTGGTCTCTGCTGGGCATAGGCCCAAAGTGCAGGTTAAGAAGACTCTTGGACTTCCCCTCTTCTGTTACTCTGTGGTTCCAGGTGTTCGTCTCATCCACCAGGTTGGTTGCTTGGAGTGTGCCAACCCTGGTGTTGCTTCTGGGTTTAAGCGTGCAGCATATGTGTACTTGGTCACAGGTGGGGTGGGCACTGCTTGATCAGCTGGGTATAAAAATTCTTAAATGCATATTTAAGAATTTGAAGTTTTGGAAATAATTATTCTTTTATCTCCAAAGCATTTTTTCCTATTAATTTCCTTCTCTGTTTCTAAGATTACAATTAGATATACATTATGTTGGAATATTATAAATGTCTCACAAATCTATGCAAGTTTGTGATGTTTTTCAATTGTTCTGCATTATTTGGAAGGATAATTTTTATAATTTAAGTTTATTGATTTGTTTCTTCTCATTCTCTTATTTTATGAAGCCCACTGAGATATTTTTGATATATTTTTAGTTCTAAAATTTTTGTATTTTAAGTGTACATTTTTAATTTGAGTTTTCTCACATTTTCATTCATTATACACTTATTTGCTTTTATATTTTTGAGTACAGTTATACTTGCTATTTTAAAATATTTGTTGTTCATTTTGGTATGTAATCTGAAGACTGGCCTCTCGTTTATTTTTCATGAGTATATCACATACCTGGTTCTGCATAAACTCAAAAACGAAAAAGACCAAAAAAAAAAAAAAAGAAATTGTAAATACTATGTTGTGTGGTTTTAGATGTTTTTTGTGAATGTTACTTGCTATTTTTGTATATTTTTCATAAGACGATTAACTTAATGGGCTCAAATTCCAAACTGTCTCCTGATGGTAATTCAAATCTCAGTTCAATTCTTTTATTTTCCTTGATTTTTACATGTGAATTTGAGAGTTAAACTTAATAGTTGAAGCAGATTTTTACCTGCAATAAGGATATTATCCTTTCTTTACAAAATTCTTGCTTTGCTTTCAAATACAGAACTGCTGTCCTGAGTCCTGTCTGGTTCCCCAGGCCAGAGATTTCAGATGTCTCATAGGAAATTTAATTATTAATTGTGAGCTAATCTTATCCTGTACCAAGTGTGGAAGTACTAAAAATAGGCAATTTGCCTGTACAAAAATTTCTTCCAAATGCTCACTCTTGTCCAACATACCTGTAATTTTTATTTATTGTCTACCACTTCTCACTTTTTCATTTATAGTTGTTAAAGCAGTATTATTGAGAGTAAGAGAATCTTATTTTATCATAAAAGAAATAGAAATTCTAATTAAATTACAATATGTTTCTAAAGAAGTGATATTTTAGGAGAAGCTTGCTAATCTTGGCATAAAAATGGGTAAGAAAAAGACCACCGAAACAGAGTAGAAATCTCTGAAACAAATACAAATGTACATAGTTGACTAATCTTTGACAAGACCATGAAGACTAAGCGTAATCTCTTGAATAAATGTTGATATAATTAGATAACCACATGCAAAAAAAATGAAACTACAGTCTTATCAGACAGAAAAATAAAGTCAAAATAAGCAATATCTAATGCTATAAAAGAGATTTTCATCCTCATCCACAGCCACAGGCAACAAAATTGAAACAAGTAGGACCACATCAAGCAAAACACTTCTGCACAGCATACAACACTGACAAAAAAGGCAGCCAAAGGAGTGAGAAAAGTTATTTTCAAATTATACGCTAGATAAGGATTTAATATTGAAAGTATATAGGAAGATTATACATATCAATAATAAAACATAATCCAATTTTAAAAATGGGTAAATAATGAGATATATGAATAGGAGCTAAACATTATTAATTAAAAATGAACTCCCTAGTGAGATACCAACTCACACCTGCTAGAATAATTACACTCCATGAGATCAGACATAGAAAGTGTTGACAAAATTATAGAGAAAAAAATAACCCAAGGACACTATTGATGGGGATGCAATCTATTATAGTCATTATGGAAAATGTGGGAAGGCTTATTAAAATATTAAAAATAATACTATCACATGACTCAGAAATCTCTCTTCTGGGTATATATCTAAAGGAAATAAAATCAAATAAAATCAGATAAAATATATACATTTTAACTCATCCTCATTACAGCATTATTCATAATCACACAGATATGGAAAAGAGCTCTGTGTTGATGGGTGAATGGATAAAGGAGTTATATATACACACAAGAAAATATTATTCAGCTTTTGAAAAAGCATTCCTGCAATTTGTGACAATATAGATTAACATAAAGGACATTATGCTAAGTGATATAAGGTGAACAGAAATAAATTTATACATGATTTTACTTGTGTGTGGAATCTAAAATAATACACAGAAACAGAACAAAGATAATTACCTGGGGTGTGGAATGCAAGAAAAGTGGTCATACAAGTCAAAAAGACAATGACATATTACCTTTGGTAAGTACGTCTGGAGATGTAATATATACATCTAATTATAGTTAAGAATATTGTTTTGTATAATAGAAACTGGAAAAGTGTTTGGTTGCTTTTACCACACTGAGGAAGAAAAGGTAGCTATGAGATGATAAGTATGTCAATATACTCAATTATATATTGTATATTTCATTATGCATCTGATACATATTTCTAGATAAACCATTCTGCTGTATGTTTTAAATATGTAAAACAAAATATGAAAATACTGGCTTCAATATTTAATTTTAAGTAAAAATTTAGCTCTCTCCTGACCTCAAGCTTGTCTTTCTCTCAAAGTCATCTGAGGAAGGTCCAGGGTAACATTTTGAAAAATACTACATAATGTCTTCTTTAAATGATCTCTAACTTATCTTTGAATTAATTTTCTATATAAAGAAGACATAATTAAAGCAATACAGGTTAGTAATAAAATATAAATTTTACTTAACACTATTTTATTAAATATAATGAAAATGTATAATTTTCTTCACAACATTGAAAGAAAATATCTGCAAATAAAAATAATGTACTATAGAAAATAGTTTATGCGATCACCCATGTCAATAAGAGTAAAAAAAATCACATACAAATGAATTATTAAAAGACAATTGTGAAATGGAAGTTACAAGGACCATATGGCTAAAAAATTCCTTAATTCTCTAATAAGCAAAGAAATGAAACTGAAAATGATTTATCTTTTCTACCTACCTAACTGAACGAAGAATAAAATTCCTAATCAAAGTCAATGAAAAAGTGGAAATCTTATACAGAGCTGGTAGAGAACTTGAGAAGTGTGCCATAACTGATAATGACAAGATAGGATTAAGCATAGGGATAACAGCACATCTAGAGAAATCCTTGTTGTCAGAGAATCTACAAAAACTTTCTTGCAAATACGGTTTTCAAAACTGTAACTCTGGAAAGAATAGAAATATTTACTAATGGGTTAGGGGCTGAATTGTGTCCCCTCAAATTGGTATACAAAGTTCCCAGTTCCTGGCATTTTAGAGCTTGACTGACTTTTGAGATAGAATCACTAAAGAAATAATTACTCAAAACTGAGGTGATGAAAGTGGGCCTCATTCTAACATGATGACACCCTTGTATGAAGGGGAAATTTGAATGCTGTGCACCTCAAGGGAATGCAGGAAGAAAATGACTTCAGTGTGAAATGTTGTATTCTCCTAAAGTTCCTTCACTAAAATCTTAGTTCCCCATGTGATGCTATTAGGAAAGGAAGCTTTTGAGAAGTAATCAGGTCATGAGGTTAACTCCTCAAGAATAATACCTTTGTAAAAGGAACCCAGAGAGCTCAGTCCTATTTCAGTCATAGAAGGACAGGAGAGGACGACAGCCATCTGCAGCCCAGAGGACAGCTCTCACTAGCATGCGACTGTGCTGCACGCGTGAATGTTTACTAGTGCATAACTACGTTCACCGCGGTGAATTAATAGAGGTATATTACAATTTTAAATCTTGTCTTTATTCTCTCAGCCTCCCTTCATCTCTTGGTCTCCTTCCCATTTGCAAAAGTCTGTTTCCTTATTTCCTATTCTCTGTATTTCATTTTCCACTTTGTTTATACTTCGAATTTGTCATGTATGAGAAAAATCATGTAATATTAAATTTATGTGTCTAATTCATTTCACTTAACATGATGGTCTTAAGGTACATTCAATTTCCTTCCTCTAACTCAAATTTATCCTTCTTTATTGCAGAGCTGTAGTTCATTGTGCATAAATACCCCGCTGTCTTTAGTCATTTCTCTATAGATGGTTTACTTCCAGGATTTAAATATTATGAGCTGTGCTTTGTGAATACTGGCATGAACATGTTACTGAATATGAAGGTTTAACTCACTAGCTATTGTTGTTATTTGATTTCTTCATGAAGACCTCTTGCTGAATGAGATGGAATCGTAGTGCTGTTTTAATATGCACTGTAGTGGCCAGTCTCTAATAGCCAGACATATTAATTATTTTTTCACACATCATGCTGGCCTCTACACTTCTGAGTCTTGTATTTGGGGAGAGCCTAATGTTTTGAAATTCTTGACATATTGTAGATACCACTTCTCTGCCTAAGGTGCAGCTAGGAAAGTCTCTCCCATTCTGTAGGTTGTTTCTTCACTCTGTTGGTTATTCACTTCATTGTGAAGACGCTTTTAATTTGATATAACCTCATTTTTTTATTCCTGATATTATTTCTTGTGCAACTGAGTCTCTGTTTAAGAACCTTGCAAATGCTTGTGTCTTCAAGAATTTTCTCTAGCTTATTTTCTAGCAGATTAGGTGGTGCAGTTTTAGTATCGATATTCTTGATCCAGTTTGGTTTTATTTTGGCACATGTGATGAAGGTCAGCACAGACTCCAGTTTCTGCTTGGTAGCAGCCGTTTTTCCAGGACTGTTTGTCAAAGTGTTTATCTTTCTTTCAGCATGTGCTTTTGTCAAAGTTCAGACGGCTTCATGTACCTGTGGTTGTGTCTTCAGTTATATTCCTTTTTTTTTTCCTTTGGTACCGGGGATTGAACTCACGACCTTGCACTTGCCAGGCAGGCACTTGTGCTGCTGAGCTGAATCCCAGATCCTGCAGTTTGTATTCTGTACCACTGATCCGCAGATCTCTTTTCATGCCTGTATCATGCTGTCTTCTTATCACTGTAGCCACTTGGACTTTGTTCCCTGCAAATATGTACCTGAAATTATGTGTCTTCTGCATTTTATGTTTTTTTCTAATAATTCTTAAAAATACATAACTTAATATATATTGATCAGTTCAGAACCTGAAGGCATGCCTCATACCACACTTCAGAAAATTCTCTTTGGACTGGTAATCACTCAGTTACTAAAATCAATGCTATAAAAAGAATGAGTCTTCATTTTAGTACATGTTGACAGGTATAGGCTTAGAATCAATCCTCTGCATGTGGATAGCCATTGTGCCCAGTACTGTTTGCTAAAGAGACTATCTTTCCTCCAGTATTTGTTGCTTGGCACTTTTTTCAAAGATCAGACAGATGAATGTGTCTGGGCTTTTGTTTTGTTTTGTTTTTGCATTTCTCTTCTGTTCCATACTGTTTTTATCACTTAGCTTTGTAATATAACTTGATTTCAAGAATACAATGCCTCTATTTTGCTTCTTTTGTACAGGATTGCTTTTACTATTCTGGGTCTCTTCTAGATCCATGAATTTTAGATTTATTTTCTCTAGTTTTGTGAATGATGCTGTTGCTATTTTGATTTAGATTGCATTAAACCTACGTATCAGTTGTGGAAGTATGGTCACTTAGATAATATTTGTTCTTCCAATCCGGGAATAAGGAATATCTTTCCATTTTCCGAAGTCCTCTCCATCTCCTTTGAGCACAGTTGTTTTCATTGTGGTCTTCTACTTCTTTGGTTAGGTTAACTTTTAAATAAATGTTCCTTTTTTCCTGTGAATTGTATTGTTTTCCTAATTGCTTTCTTGCTGATTTCCTTATTGGTATACAGTAACCCTATCTATTTTTGTGGGTTGATTTCATATTTTGCTGAAATTGGTTACAAATTCTTAGAATCTTTTATGGAAAGCTTTGGGGTCTTTTATGTAAAAGATCATGCCATGCACAAATAATGATCACTTGACTTCTTTCCCTGGCTGTATCCTTTTTATTTCTTTCTCTTTAGTGATTGCTCTCACTAACATTTGATTACTACATCGAATAGGAATCGTGATAGCGACACCCTTCCTTGTTCTAGATTTTAAAAGGAAAGCTTTCAGTTTCCCCCTTTAATATGATGTCAGAAACAGTAGTGCTTTTGAAATCAATAGCTTTTGTCATACTGAAACAAGGCCTTTCCATACTTATTTTTTTCAGATTTTTGTTATCATGAGTAGATGTTGCATTTTGTCAAGGGCTTCTCCCATCTCCATTTTCTGAGCAATATTGGCTTGCATATGATTTGGATTATATTGATTACTCGTTTTCTTAAATAACACAGAGTTTTATCTGCTTTAAATATATATAACTGAAAAGTTGGGAAAACACAATTAATTTACTTACATTGCTAGTAGTCTACCAATAGCTTGGTTTTTAAAAAGTCTCAATTGATTACAAGGAAGAAACAAGGAAAATTGAATCCATTATTGGAAATAATGTAACATCATTTAGATCAGTAATTATAATGAAATTGACAAGTTGAGAGTTCAAGAAAAATTATAATGCAATTAGAAATAAAGATTAAGTATTTCCAAAACTTTCTCATCACTAGAGGGGCCTATTTCAAAGATATTTCCTGGTACAGTTAAACTAGGTCATCCAATGATAAAAGACTCAGAAAGCAATTGTATTATGCACATCTATAGCATCATGAGAAGAATTTTCTTGGGCAGAGTAACATTTTAAAAAATTTTCAAACCTGGTGTTTAGGAAGAATCACATGCCAGCAGGATGGAGAACTATTGAGACACCATTTAATTCAACCACTGCTCTGTGGTGGGGGGAAACTGAGGCTTTGTAGAGCTTCAGTCTTGAGCAAAGAAATGAAGGCAGCAGAAGTAGAGTGACAAGTGACATTTCAGCTGCCACTGTTAGCATCACGCTAACAACATCTTCTGTAATTAACGCTTATTCCTCAGCTCCAAGCTTTGGTTTCAGGAGAATGAAATCAGTGGGAATGGTGGCTAGGAGTGTGGGTGTAGTGTCTGTAACAACAGCATGCAGAGTAGGGAGTGATTTTCATCATATTTATACCTTTGTGATGGGAGAAATACACATTTTTCACTTTCGTTGGTAGCAACAGTTGAGCAACTGTTAGGAAATTTGACCCATCTGTATTTAAATACTGTAAGTTTCGCATGGTTGATTATGTCTATTGCATCTCTACTTTTTAAAAAAGGATCTGAGATCTAGTAATGGGGAGCAAAGAGAGGGTTTCTATTTATATAGAACTAAATTATGGAAAACCAGTGCTCAGAGCCAAGTATTATGGCTTATACATTCATCGGACAAATATTTAGAGCTTATTGGTGAAGCTATTAAAAATAGAAATTGATGAAACTTCATATTGATGAAACACATATTGGGCAGGGTTGTAGCTCATCAGTGTGGTGCCTGCCTGGAAAGTGCAAGGCCCTGAGTTCAGTTTCCAGTACAAAAAATCCCCACAACAACAACAACAAAATCACATATTTACGTTCTTTAAACATTGCTCCTAAAACAGTAAACAGCATTATATACATTTGTTAATAAATTATACATAGACTACATGTCTTGCAAGATCATTTTATTTCTATAAGAAGATGTGAATTAATAGAACATTAAAATAGTACTGAGAAATATTCTACTAAGTGCTCTGATCTCAAATGGATATAACAATTTTATAACAATAAAGGTATCAATTAGGGTTCACTAAATGAACAGATTACATGTATAATATATAAAGGATTTACAAGGTACACTTATAATGGCCTCCTGCCTTCTGAGTAGTGGAAAGCGAAGGGTATATAATCTTCCTTCTGAGTCAACGTAAGGAGCCAGTGAGTCTGAGCTAAAAGCCTGAAGGGTCTCTGTCAACAGGGTAATGAATCTGTACTGGAAGCCTGAGGATGAAGGCAATAATGAAGATTAGAGCTCCTCTGAAGGAACAAATTGCAAAATACCTTTCTTTCCCTTTTTATCCCATCCAGGGTCCAAAACTATTGGTCGGTCCCACCTATTTGCACTGAAGTGGGTGGGTCTTTCCAGTTCATCAAGCCAATCATCCAGTCATACACAAAACTATGTTAATTAATCCACTAAACATCTCTCATTCAAGCAGATACTACAATTAGTTATCACAAATACAATATCCGAACAAACAGTATTTTGAATAAACATTTCTCAGAATCAATATAAACTTAGAATTGGAATAAAAAATGTATAATATTGTAGTTCTTCAGTGCAAAATTGAGCAATATTTGTTATTCCCTAAAAGTTGTTATTAGCTTATGTTTTTTTCCTGTAAAATAGGATGTTGCTTTAAAATAGACTCAGTTAAGAAATAGATAACACAAATTTCAATCCTTGAGCCTGTTTTGGTGTTAGAACCAGTCAAAAAGCAAATATGAGAAGCTGTGGGAAGAAGGAATGGAGTAGTCAAAGGATTTCCTTGCAAACAGACACATTCCTTAGCATCTCCCTAGGAAATCAACATCTCCCTAGGAAGACTGAAGCCCACATTACTCTTTGACAATTGTTTCACTTAGCCAAGTAGTAAGATGCCTTCCTTCTGGAAGAGTATGAGGCTTACTGTATTTAACCAGATTGAAGAAAAGGGAACGTAATAAAAAAAGAAGGTGGGGTAATGCAGTGTATCCCTGCTTTGTCACCAGCTAACTGTGTCACCTTGGAAATGTTCCTACTCATCTCTGGGTCTCAGTTGCCCCTCTTTGGACCTCAGCATCTTAGCATAAATTATGATTATAATGATACCACTTTTAGAATACTTTGAAGATCAAAGAAGATAATGCAACTTAGACATTAGCATTATGCTAGGAAAAAAAAGGACACTTTTTTTTGTTTTGTTTTTTTGGTTTGTTTGTTTTTTAATAAGGGCTAATGTTAATACTATAGAAATCCCTAGACAAGATAGGGGTTACAGAAGACAGAATCATGCTACTTTAGCATATGGGAAAATTTAGCCTTACATTCCTGCAAAAAGAAAAAGAAAATCATCGAGAGAGAGAGAGAGAGAGAGAGAGAGAGAGAGAGAGAGAGAGAGAGAGAGAGAGATTTCCCTATATAAAAAAATAAAAATAGTGACCCATACAGCAAACAGATAAATGCTGGCAATGAAAAATGCTTTGGAGAAAATATAAAAGGGTTAGAAATGAAGGATATGAATCTTATCGAGGCTAGCCAGGGAAATTGCATAAGACCTCAAGAGCAAGATGAAGCTAATAATTCACAAATATTGAGAGTGTTTCAGGTGAAGAGACTCAAGCACATACAAGATGTGCTCAGCATGTTAAAGCAGAAAGAAAACCAGTAACTCAGAAAACCTGCCAAGGAAGATTGGTAATAGATGAAGCCGGAGTGAGATGATGTAGGGTGTTCTTGTCTAATCAGATCACACTAAGATTTTAGATTTTATTTTCTAGGGCTAAGAGGAACTTGCTGAACATTTGAGTAGAGCTTGATATATTCTGTATTTTTAAATGAGCATTCTGGCACCACTGTGGCCTGTTCCCTTAAAAGCAATGATAGAACAAGACAATATTATTGACTTCAAGCATTCCTGCATCAGCCCACAGTTTGATCTAGGATTGAGATACAGACAGGAGAGATTGTCAATATGCAAACTTCTTAAGCACTGCAGTTACAAATAAAAACTCCTTTGTGGATTTCTTATTTTTCAAATTGCATATAACAATCGTGTTTAGTAGATTGCTTTAATTGGGACATAATCAAACACTGAAACGTTTGGCACAGATTCTGGTGAGACATACTGGTAAAACTTACTCTAAACACTTTATCTGGGCTACGTACTCAAAGTAAAATAACGGTTGCTGTTTCCAGCTTCCCCAGTTATGAATTGGAATCTGAAGTAGAATTCTTTTTGAATACTAAGTATAAGCCTGAGTTCTCATAAACTGAAAAGTTAAAAGCTAAGTTCATCTACATAAAGGGGACTGTAGATCTTGTCTCAGTGTGGAGGAAGTAATTTCACATTGACAAGTGAATTCCCCATTGAAATAGGTAGTTCTAGACCTACTGATGAAATGCAAATACTAATATTAAATACTAATGTGAATATTAATTAGATATCTTATTTTTAAAATTCTGGGTTTTCTCCTTATCATCCCCTGCTGATATGACTCCTTTCTCCGCCAGTGCAGATCCCCAGCAACCCTTCTCACCCAGAACAGTAACAAGCAGAGTTTGTAGTTTGGAGCAACCATGCCCACCGCATTCACACTGAAATGTTGGCCGTCCCAAAGAGCAGCCGAGCATCCCAGCAGCAGCTGACCATGTGAATTTGCCCAAGATGCCATGAGTATGAAATCAGAGCTGAGACCTAATCCTTGTGATGCTGATAGCAAGACCAAAGCACTTTATGTTTTTGGCTGAATAACCCAGTGCATATGAACACAGACATTTATTTTTACCATAAAACTTAAATATTTCACATAAGGCACCGGCCCTTTAGAGGCCCCGTCTCTGGCATGTGATATAAATCATGCAAAATTATATCATTTTTGAAGGTCTGAGTCATTTATAATAATACATTTTCTTCACATTAGGAATTTTCATATGTGTAAATAGTTTACCTAAGACAGCTTACTTGAGAAGCTTTACTGTGCCAAGAATACTGAGATTTTTTTTTTGAATCAAAATTTAAAAGACTAAAAGAAAATATTCTAAGGCTCCAGGGAAGTTGTTTTCAGGAAGAGTTATAGTTAGCAGTGTCTAGTGACTACAGAAATGCCATTACAATGAAGTTTAAATACTGTCTGACACACAAAAGTCTCTACCCAATGTGAATTCACAGGATATTAATGTTTGGACAGTGAGAGAGTAAGCTTTTGGCTAGTGAAACGCAGATCTCCTACACTTCCAAAGTAATTGACCAGGAGGAAAAGACACATGGTAGCATCAGACTACTCATAGGGCTAACTTGTATGCCACAGATAGAGGACCCATGAGGATGTCTGTCACCTGGAATAATTAACAATCTCTGTGATCCCAGACGCTTTCCAAATTGCTATGAATTTGGGGGCATTTTTTTTTAAATCTTTCTTGTTTAAGCAGAAGGTAAAATAACTTTAAAAAGTACCATAGACATTCTTCTTATAATAGGTGGTTTTCTTTTCAGGGTAGACAATGACAGAGAACATTTAACCTGTAGTTCAGCTGCAGTATTTCCTCTTATAGACATCTGAGTATCCTGAGGGAGTAATCAGATGTCTATTTCCTCAAAGGCAGCAGTCCTATAAAGCCCCTGGAAATTTACTCATGAGGAATTTGTCAAGCCTGGTGTATGGAGGCCATCAAGAGTCCTCAGAAGGAAGTTCAGTGGCAATAGTGTTATAGGATGTTGACACATTCAGACTTCCCTTGAGATGGCAGAGTTTTAGCTCCAATATTTAAATTACAAATCTTTTGGAAGATTGTATTTTATAAGGGGAAGTTAATAGTTAATAGAGATAGGATGGTACCCTGTTACATAGACTTATGGTAAATAATTCTATGGATTTTATTGTAAGGAATATAAAATTAAGAGCAAAACTGTATTTTTAGAATACTGGGTAAGAGAAAACAGAACACACCACGTGGGAAACATTTTTAACTGATTCAAGAGCTTTGAAAAGAGCAGAAAATATTTAGCATATGTAGTTTTGTTCAGCCAAGAAATTGAAACCTGGAATGAGTTGACCTCTGATTGGATGGTATTGGTACACTGACATTGACCACCCTGGAGGCAGAAGTGTGCTCTAGTTGGCAATTTTAAACATGCTCTAATACACGAGCAGATGCCAGATGTCATCAGATGGGTGTCATCAAGAGTGCAAAGCTTCTGCTGATATGTGGAATCCATTCCAGCAAAAATGCAGGCACACCCATGGATGAAATGATAGAAGGCCTGGCTAGGGAAGTAATCTCAAAATTTAGGGAAAAGTTAGGGGATATCAATTTCAGAGACCTGCAATTAGAAGTAACAAGCACATCCTTCTGTGTTGGTTGTATTCCATTATTGTTCGGCTAAGTTAAATGACACTTTGCCAAAAGTGACTCAGTGAGTAAGTTACAGGGATCGTAATTTGAATGAGATGATGCATACTTTACATGGTCCCTCAAGAGCTTGAATTCCATTTAGGATAAATAAAAGCTAAGTAAAATAAAACAGACACAGTAAGAGAAGAATAGCACTTCTGTCTCATCTGTGGAGTCTAATAAACACAAAACTGGAATATAATAGTGAGGACTAGACTTTGGGAAAGATGAGAGAGCAGGATAAGGCAGAGAAATGGGGGTTGCAGTTAGTTAGTGTACACTATAGATCACACTGGAAACATCACACTTAACTCCATTAATGGTACTGAAAATGCAAAATAATTTTTAAACTTTTGCTTTACTTTGAGATAAAAGTAGTAAATGCTATTGAGCAAGAGAGAATATAAATATTAAGAGCTTAATAGTACTAATAATATTTGAAGACAATGTTAACTGAATTTGCAAACGGAAAATTACAGTAAAATTTAATTGTGTTCATAGATGTATTTAAATTACTTTGCATAATAAAAATTATTATTGTTTGTATTTTGATATCCCCCTAAAGTCTCATGCAATCATATTCAGGGCTCTCTGAGGGGTTTGGATCACAAGAATGCCTTACTTATCTTTGGATTAGCTCACCAAAAAGTTTACAGGTAAGTGTGTTGTAAGAGGTTAGAGCCTGTCAGAAGAAATGAGTCTCTAAGCATGTGACCCAGACACATATATTTCCCTCCCCAGCTTTGTGATCTCCATTTCCTGACTGCCATGAGCCTAGTGTCTTTTCCCTTGTTATTATCCGCAACTATACTGTTCTGCCCTGGGACCTGGTGACCATGGACTGTATGCATGAACCAAACTAAACTTCTCCTCATTTACACTGTATCAGGATTTTGTCTTATTGATGAACAGTCACTAAGACAGATCACTACTGTGTCAGAGTCAACATAAATAGGATAGTCTTAGATCATTCTTAGAATGCCTTTTGTTTAGTATCAAGTGATTTTAAAAATTCCTAATTCCATTTCCATGCTACCAACAAGAACACTCCATAGTAGAATTCTGAGCAAAATTCTGAAGGTAGATCTTAACACTTTTTAAATTTTCAGACAGAGCTTATATCTGACATATGAACACAGGAAGCAAACCCAAATTTAAGAAATAACTTTTAAAATAAAAATGGTTACAGAAAACGACTACTTTTCTCTATCTAAAAAAATGTCACATGGCAAGAACTTTGCATGTTACAAATGTAAGTGAAAAATGTGAGTCAGAAGCTGCAGCCCAGGAGTCACACCAGAGCGCTTGGTCACCCCAGGACCTATGACTCACAGAGTCCTCCCTGCATTCACTGGTGAATCTGAACCAATCAGCGGGACCTGGAGGGGTTTCTGTGACTCAGCTTACCCCTCTACACTTGTGCTTATCCTCCTTCCTCTCTCCCCACTGTGGCAAGTATTTTATTTCTTCTGTCTTTTTTCCACACTGAGTAATCTTTGTCTCTCTAGTACTTAAAACTCTTTAGAAATTTTTGAATGGTCAAATATAGATATTGGACTGCTAAAAAGACTACTTTTTAAAGTGAATAAAAATTACGTGTAGAAATAAGCAATACTGAGTAACCTTTTCAAAGGAAATGTTGAAAGGCATGTTGATATTTTAAAGAGCAGAGTTTGTCTTACTGGACCTTGAATGCATAAAGAAAAAAAAAAAGAAAAGAAAGGAAACAAAGTTTTATGTCCTCTCCAAATTTCACCTCCCCTTGGCAAATTAGACAGTCACTGCTACCCTCTGTAAGTGTTTTCTGGGGCTGCCTTCAGCAAATAACACAGACTAAGTGATTTAAACAACTGAAACTTAGTTTTGCACAATTCTGCAGGCTAGAAATCTAAAGCCCAGGTGCTGCAGGTCTGGTTTCTACTGAATCCTCTGCCCTGGCCTTGCAGGTATCTGTCTCCTGCTGTGTTGGGACCTGGTCATCTAACTGCCCTAAACTCCTCTTCTCATAAGGGCACCAATAACATCGGATGAGGACCCACCCTGAAGACTCCATTTGAACTTACTTATATTTTGAAAATACAAGTACAATCACATTTTTAATTTTTTTTTTACTTTTTAGAACCAAGTACATTTATTAGGAAACAAGAAAATGATGAAATAGCCTCATATCTTCCTTGAGAAATTAAAAATTAAAAAATAAAGCTGATATCAAATAGAAGAAAATAATACAAATCAGAAAATACAATCCATTATCAAACTGCCAACATCATTTTTCATATAGATTAACATTTTGGTTCTTACATTTCTGTAAAAGGAGAAAAAGACTCAAAATAGCCTAAACAACTTTGATAAAGGAACAAAATTAGATCTCCAACCCTACCCAGTCTCACAACTTATCACAAAGTTGCACCAACCATGATAAAATGACCTTGATGTCAAGACAGACAAGCCACCGAAGTGCCAATATAAAGTCCCAAAATAGATACCCTCATAACAGACAATTGATTTCTGGCAAAGATGCAAAAGCAATTAAGTAGAGAAAGGTTTGTACCCTCAATAAATATACTGGAAAACTGGATGTCCACATGCAAAAACCCCAAACCTTATAGCACGTCAAAAATTTCTTAAGACAGCTGAAGGTCAACTCAAGATGGGTCACAGTAGGTTAGTTAAAAAGTAACTATGGGTGTGACCTGAGTCACTGCTTGGCTGGAGTCATTCTTTCTGGGACAAAATACATACAGTCACATTTTATATAATCTATTTCAGAATTTCCTTCAATCTAGCTCTCAGAAACTGCTCTATATGAGCTGTGTGTGTGTGTGTGTGTGTGTGTGTGTGTGTGTGTGTGTGTGTGTGTGTGTGTTTTATAGACATATATTCTCCTTCAGAAGCATCATCCAAGTGAGAGGAGAAAAGGTTAGGGTGCCTATTGTTTCCCCATATCTAAGCTAGATTCTCTGAGACAAACTTATCAAGAAAAATGACAATAAATAATCACTGTATCTAATTTCAAAATTTGAGGTGCAGTTCTAGAGGAGATATGTATTTATTGTTTCTCAATACTAAGGCTACTAAATATTCATCTGTAGAAACTGAAAACTCTCTGTGTAATCTACAACTCCTAGCAAATTTACACAATGTGGCAGGTTTCAGTAAACGAATTAATTGATTAAACTCATGTTGCAATCACAAGCCTATGTTTAGTTTGTTGTAATAAAATCAGTGTGAGGAGTTTTTAAGATATTCGTAGACATCTGTGGACCTCTCTGCCACTTCACTCTAGTCTTAACCACAAAATTATATAAATAAAAGATCTATATACTGTCACTGATACCATAAGTACAAAATAACTTTGCTTCTAGGAAAACAGCACTAATTTTAGTTGAGGTTAATTAAGAAAATGGTCAAGAAAAGAAATGTAGGTTACCTGGTAATCAAAAATTTAGAGAACATTTTAAAAACAAATTAGGGAACTATGTAGATGTGATAGGTTGGTCTCAATATTAAAACTTGGGTCTGTAGCATATTTTGAATACCTTAACAAAAATAGTTGCATATTTGTTTTCAATGACACTTAAAAGTCATTATCATGGCTTCTAGTAGCTTAGTAAATGAGAAAATATTTATAAGAGGTACATTTGACTACCCTTTCCCCTATTTCCTCCTCTTTCTAATTCCTCTTCTATAGAAAACTGTCTGAGATCCCTTTAGCACTTGGAAGTACCACTCTGGTAATAATTCATGTGACTTATATTCCAGAATTATCCAGAATCTTCTGGAAGAAAAATACAGATTTTTTTTCTACCTTCCATATAAATTTTGTGGAGTTCCACATTTCCCTTTCCCATTCCATTTTTCATACTTTTCTCCATTTTTTTCATCAGAAAATTTCTTAGTTTTATTTGTATGCTTTCCCTCATCTGAGAGTCTGATTTTAGAAACCATGTCTTAACATACTGGGTTATGCAAATTCACAGGCAATTTGTGAATAGCATCTAAATAAAGGAAACTTGGGCCAACATGGACTACATAAATGAGTTCAAGGCCAGCCAGCACTAATAGTGAGATCCTGCCTCAACTTAAATACATAAGTAAAATAAAGCAATTTTTCATTCTTAACTGGCTTTAGCACTTTAGTTGGTTAAGATTAGAACTTAAGGGTAGGAGATGGTCATATGACTATTTGCTCTTTCTTTATGACTTTCATGAATGACAAACACCTTTTGTGTACTTTTAAGCATTCATTTTTACTACTAAAAGGAGAAAAGAATTTGATCTGGGAGGTTTTGTCTTCTAATTAAATCAGCTATTAATATGCCCAGAAAAGATCTATATTCTTTTGAGCCACTAACTTTGCCTCAGAAACAGGGGGGTAAAGAGAGTTATAACTAAAATAAATAAAAATTAATGTACAATCAAACAAATGCAATCTATTTCTAAGTCTACTATATCTTGAAAAATATTTGAAAACTGCTTAGCGAACGGTTTTAAAGGGAATTTGTATCTGGTAATAGAAAGTCAGAAATTAAGACCAAATATTGTACAGGAAACAACTAGCAAAGTTATATAAAAATATTTTACATAATCATAGTGAGATTAGAAAAGAGATAATAAGGTAATGAAGATTGATAACCAAAAGTTATAAGCAGGAAACCTAGAAATCTGAGCTCCAAATTGAGCTAGGATTTCTCCCTAGAGTGTCTGCTTACTTTGGATTACATCAAAGCTTCAACAGTCTTCTGGGGTTAAAGAAGCAGGCATAGGATTCTGTAATTGAAGGAATCTTCATAGTTTCTCTAGGTTTGAGACTGGGGTCCTAATAGAATAAACTCCAGAGCTGAAGAAGAACAAATATAGCAGGAAGGACAAATGAGACTTAGCTAGGCAACTCAAAACTCTGGAACTGATTTAGTCATTGCTAGTGGCTTTGCCTGTCTGCACACAACAGGTATTTGTCATTTCTGAAAGAAAAAAAAAAAAAAACAGATATCTTAATGGGCCTCATGGAAACTATTTAAATGTTTGGATACAATTTCTGACTAAAAATCACCTGGCCTAAAAGGAGACAAGATAATGTGAAAAGAAACTCATACAGAAATAAGGCAATAGAACCGATATTCTGAGTAAATAGTTTTTGAAGTTATAAAATTAAAATGCTTAACAAATCATGTTTACATATGTTCAAAATTTACGAATGAAGTCTAAAAGGAGTCAAAAAGTATCTGAGTGGGCCAATGGAAGTTTAGAACTGAAGACATTATAACAACAAGATGTATTGTACACATGTACCAATCTCAAATATATACCAACGTGACTAATAGAAAAAACTAAAGAGGTACCTTTTGACCACTTGTTAGACAGAGTGGAGCGAAGAATTAATGAATGAAAAGACTCCTAAAAAATATCTAGAACAAAGCAGGAATAGATAACTGAGGGAAAAATTAAAGATAAAAGGAATACAGATACACATGCGCACACACACACACACACACACACACACACACACACACACACGTCTCAAATCCACAAAGGAGAAGAGATACAAACTAGAAGCAAACACTATTCATGGAGAAAAAAAGCAGAGGATTTCTTTTTTTTTCTTTTTTTTTTTTAATTTTATTTAAGGAGGAAAAAAAAAAGCAGAGAAAGGGTACAAGTTATACAGATTTACAGAAAAAAATAAACAGTAGGAAATCACTAGTTAATGGATTACATATTGTCATCTTACAAATAATTGTTCAAGTCACAAAATTAAAGCTTGTAAAGTGGACATTCCAACAGTGAGACTGCAAACAGTTCTGTTCAATGATCCAATAAAACTCAATGATATCATTTTCTATCTTATACACTTAAATATACATGCAGTTATATCATTTAGAGCACTTTCTTTTCCTCTCTTTTCTACAATGACAATTACACATTTTGGGTTTTGTTGCTCCCACAGTTCTTATTACTTTTTTGGAAGAGAGTAGAACCAAATGTGACCTAACAGAACAGAGTCAATCAAATCAAAAGGGTGGACATAATAGATAATGTAAAAGCATAATACAAGGTGATCGATAATGGTTACCATAATGCCTCCCACTATCTCTAATAGAATTGCCTATATCATCAGTTATAATAAAATTGAACAAAACAGTAAAGAACAAAACTGACAAAACCAAAACATTGGAGACATTATAGGTCTTCAAAAGTAGATAAAAGTCAATGAGAATGGGCGTCATAATGAATCTCACTATCTTCACAGCTGTTGCCTAAACTTTCGAACCTGGTACTATCAAGCAAAACAGAATAGGGGGACATCAGTCAAAAACAAGATGGTGAGAGTAAAAAAGCAGAGGATTTCTAATGCTATTGAATCAAATTAAGCTATAGATTGAAGACCTTTCCACTTCCAGGAAACAGTGTTGCTTTCATAATAAAACAGCTTTAAATCTAAGGCAAGATCCCATATTATATTAAAAGCACTGACAATTATTTTGACTTTCCAATAAATACATGCATGTCAAAAGCTCATAGATTAACATCACAAAAGTGATGAAAGCAGAGAGTTAGTAACAAATGAAGCCACTGTAAAGCCATTGTCAAAGAAATAATAACAATAATAAATACTGAAACAATTTTCTCTGAAATAATTTCACTAAGATGCACTTAAAGGTATTTTCAGGCTAAGAAAATAATAATAATGATGTGCAAAATATGAAGATACAGGAAAAGATAAAGAATGAGGGAAAAGGTCAATATATAGGCAAACAAATATTGGCTGCATAAGTAGGAAACATAAATTAAAAATATTTAGAAAAATAAAATGTTTCTAGAGACATACCTTTAAAAATAAGCTAAATTAGAGACAGCGTTGCGTAGGTGGGATGTTTATTATTAACACACAGAATGTTGGCTCAGAGACAGAATTTAGCTTATTGAATTAAGTGAACACTACCTGTAGGAAAGGAATTGATGAGAAAAATATTAAAAGAAGAAATTAAAGTAGGATCCAGGTCCAATTGCAGTCTGTCACAATGCCATATTGATCTGTTATTTGGCAAACCCAGCCATAAAGAAGAAGGGAAGTTTGGTGGAGGAAGTCCTTTCCGGCTGAGTCAGTTCCTGAAGTCTTCAGCACATAACACTGTTGCCTGTTCACCAACAGCCTTCCCAGTGGTCACTGAGACAAATAGTCACAAAGGCTGACTCTGGGCAGCACTCCATGGTCTGCTCTCACATCACAGATTCATTTCTTCCTGTGTGTTCTGGAATATTCTGGAAGACTTCTGGTGGATACCGATTTCCTAATATCAAATGTATAGAGGAAAGTGGTGGAAGAGAAAATGTGCTCCCACCACAGTGTGTCACCAGAGCCAGCACTGATACCCATCCTGCCACCATTAAGGAAACAAATGTTATCTTTTTTTCTGGAAATAATGAAAAGAAAATCTATATGTGTCCAATACAGAAATATTTTTGTAAACATTATTTTAAATCTATAGTTAGCTGACTCTACAAGCTCCTGTTAGTGGAGCCTAGAGGTGTGGAGGTTTAACTCCCACAAAGCAAATGACCATAACAGTTACCCCAAACTCTGACCATATAGAAGATACTTAACCATAAGCTGTCAAAGCCGTTATGAGTGGGGTTGGAAAACTATAGCCCACGGTCAGCATATACCCTCCCGTGGAAAACAATCATCCATGAATTCAGTCTGGCTCCTTCCTTTTCTGCTCATTTGCTCATTTATACAGTACTGTATAACACAGATATAAGACAAAAAACTACAAATTCAATATTGCAGGGAGTGGTATAAAGGTCTGCTTATGACTTATAAAAAATTTCCAGTCTTGTTCATTCGTTTTGTTCCAAATCCCTTATATTTCAAGGAGAAAAAGAACAGAAGAAAGAAAACTAAAACAAAATTTCAAAACACCTTAATCAGTGGGAAACAATGGTATACACGTTGCACATTGTCATCCCCAAATCATTTACCCGTATCACAAGACATCTGCATTCAATTGTCCAAACAATACCAGCACAAATCTTTCCCTTCAGTAAACTCAGAGAAATCAGTAGTATAACTGTCTTAATTACGTGTGTGTGTGTGTGT
Organism: Cavia porcellus; assembly: GCF_034190915.1. Taxonomy (NCBI): domain Eukaryota; kingdom Metazoa; phylum Chordata; class Mammalia; order Rodentia; family Caviidae; genus Cavia; species Cavia porcellus. The sequence goes on from NW_026947490.1 coordinate 78,839,642, forward strand.
GTGTGTGTGTGTGTGTGTGTTGTTTCAGCTTCTCATACGAGTGAGACAATATGTGTGTCGTTTATTTCTCTCATGAGTATGGTCTCAAATCACATCCATTACCTATAAAAATTTCAGTATATCCTTTTATGGCTGAGTAGTAGTACTTCATTGTCGAAAAATACCACATCTTTTTTATCCATTCCTCAGTCAATGGGCATTGGTTGTTTCCAAGCTCTAGCTATTGCAAATTGTGTGGCTATAAACATGGGTGCACATATATCACAGTGGTAAGATACTCTGAAATGGAATAGCTGGGTTGAATGGGACCTATAGTTTTAGTTTTTGGAAATCTCCACAATGATTCCCACAGTGGCTGCACCAGTCTGCATTTCCAACAACAGTGAAGAAGGGCTCCTTTTTTTCCCACAGCCCCTTCAGTATTTGTGATTGCTTGATTTTTTTGATAAGTAGGCATTCTTTCTGTGGTGAGGAATAATTTTAGTGTTGTTTTAAGGTGCATCTCTCTAATGACTAGTGATGTAGAACATTTTTGTTTGCATATTTTTTTTGCTGCTTGTATTTCTTCATCTGAGAAGTGTGTATTCATCTCAGATGCCAGGTTTGAACTGGGTCTTTAAAGCTGGGAGGATTGATTTGAGATTTTTGTATGTTCTCAATAATAATCCTTTGTCTGAGATACAGCTTGCAAACATTTTTCCCACGTTCTGGGTTCTCTCTTCACTCTGTTGGTGGTTTCTCTTGCTATGCAAAAGCTTTTCATTAGGGTGTGATCCCAGTTGTCGATTCTTTGTGATAATTCCAGGGTTTTGTTCATAAAGTTTTTGCTTACAGTAATGTCTTCAAGAGTTTCATCTACTCTATCTGCCAGCAGATTTAAATGTTTCTGTTTTAATATTAAGATCTTTGATCCATTCGGAATTTAGCTTAGCACATGTTGAAAGCTATGTGTCCAATTTTAATCTTCAGCATGGGCTCTAGCCCAGTCTTTCCAGAACCATTTATTAAAGAGGCTATCTTTCTTCCAGTGAATGTGTTTGGCATCTTTGTCAAAAATAAGGTCCCTCAGTGTGTCTGCAGCTGTTTCTGTATCTTCTAATTTGTCCTAGTGATTTTTGGGTCTGTTTTATCTTTGTTGCCCAGGATTGCCTTTGCTATTCTAGGTCACTTTTGGTTCCAGATGATTTTTAGGATTGTTTCCTCTAATTCTTTGACATATGCTATTGGAATTTCGATTGGGATGCTCTGAATAACAAGGGTCTATGGAACAGTTTTGGGAGTATAGCCGTTTTCACAGTGTTAGTTCTTCTTAACCAAGGACATGGGATACCTTGCCATTTTCTGGTATCCTCTTTAATCTCCTTTTAAAGGGTACTATATATTTGAACATATAGGTGTTTTACAACCTTTGTTAGTTGATTCTTAGATATTTCATTTTGGGATGATGCTATTGTAAAAGATATTGTTTCCCTGGTTTGTTTCTCAATGAGTTTGTTATTCATATGTAGAAAGACTATTGATTTTTTTTTTTTTTTTTTTTTTTTTTTTTTTTTTTTTTTTTTTTTTTTTTTTTTGTGCCAGGGATTGAACTCATGACTTTGCACTTGCCAGGCAGGCACTTAAGTCACTGAGGTAAATCCCCAGCCCCTAGGCTACTGATTTTTGTGTGATGATTTTATATCAAGCTACACTACTCTTTATGAAATCTCATAGTCTTTTGGTGGTTTTTGGAGTATTTTTTGTAAAGGATCATGTCATCTGCAAATAATGACTGTTTAACTTCTTCTTTTCCTATTTTTATTTCTTTCTTTCATCTAATTGCTCCAGCTAAAGTTTCCAGGACTATGTTTAATAAGAGTGGAGGCAGTAGATATCTAGGTCTTGTTCCTGATTTTAGACAGAAAGCTTTAGGTTTTTGTCCATTTAATATAATGTTGGCTGTTAATTTGTCATAGAAAGCTTTTATCAGATTGAGATAAAAACCATTTATTCTAATTTTCAGTGGGGTTTCTATCATGAATGAGTGATAGACTTCCTCAAAAGTTTTTTCTGCATCTATTGAGATAATCATATGATTTTTGTCCTTGGTTCTATTAATATGGTATATTATATTTATGGATTTATGTATGTTGAACCATCTTGCATCCTTGGGATGAATCTCAGTTGATCACAGTGTATGTCTTGACAGTTTGCTGCAGTCTATTTGCCAATATCTTACTGAGGAGCTTTGCATCAATGTTCATTTAGAAAATTGGTCTGTAATTCTCTTTTTTAGTTGGGTCCATCTCTGGGTTTAGTATCAGGGTAACACTTGCTTCCAAGAATGAATTTAGGAGTATTGCTTCCCTTTCAGTTTCACTAAAGATTCAGATAAGTAGTCATGTTAGGGCTTCTCTAAATTTCTTGTAGAATTCAGCAGTGAATGTATCAGGTCCTGGGCTTTTCTTTGTTAATAGGATTTTAATTACATCTTCAATCTCATTGATTGATATTGGTTTACTTACAATGTTTATGTCTTCTTGGTTCAGCCTTTGTAATTCATATATATCTAGGAATCTGTCCATTTCTTCTATGTTTTCCATCTTATTAGAATATAAGTTTTCAAAATAGATACAGATGATCTCCTGGATTTCTGCAGGATCTGCTGTGATTTTACCCTTTTCATTCTTAATTGCATGGGATTTGAGATTTTTTCTGTTCTTTTTAAAAATAAAGTTGAGTAAGGGTTTGTCAATTTTATTTTATCTTTCAAAAAATCAAACTGTTTGATTCATTAATTCTTTATATTTCTTGTATTTAAGTGTGTTAATTTCTGCTCTGATCTTTACAAAATGCTCCCTCATATAAGCTTTTGGTTTAGTCTGCTCTTCTTTTTCTAGAAGTTTGAGGTTTAACATTAACTTGTTTATATGAGCTTGCTCTGTCTGATAGGGGGTTTGCTGCTATAAATTTCCCTCTTAAGACTGCTTTCATTGTGTCCCCAAATTTCAGTATGCTATATTATCATTCAACTGTAAAAACTGTCGAATTTCTTCTTTAATTTCATCTGTAACCCATTGGTTATTCAATACAGTGCTATTTAATTTCCATGTATCAATGAAGTTTTTGTAGGTTCCTGTGGAATGAATTTCCAATTTCATTGCACTGTGAACTGATAGTACACATGGGATAATTTCAATTCATTTGCATTTACTTAAACATGTGCTATAAGCTTAATATATGGTCTATTTTGGAGACTGTCCTTGTGCAGTTAAGAATGTGTATTCTGATGTCATGGGGCAAAAGAGTCTACAGACATCTACTAAACCCATTTGCTTAAAAGTTTGATTTAGTTCTGATATTTCATTTTTGATTTTTTGTCTGTTTGATCTGTCTTATTGTGATGGTAGGGTTTTGAGGTTTCCTAATACAATCATATTAGGGCTTATTTGATTTTTCAGGTCCATTAGTAATTGCTATATATAGTTGGATACACTGGTATTTGTTGCATATATATTTATGATTGTTACTTTTTCTCTTGGATTGCTCCTTTTAAAAGGATGGAGTGAACTTCTTTACCTGCCTTAATCAGTGTGGCTTGAAATTCATTTTGTCTGCAAATAGAATAGCTACGCTGGCTTTTTTCTCTGTTCCTGTCACATGGAGTACTGTTTTCCATCCTTTGACTTCTAGAGTATGAATTTCTTTTTGAATTAAATGTGTTTCTTGTATGCAGCATATTGTTGCATCTTGCTTCTTGATTCATTCTGCCAGCATGTGTCTTCTGATTGTTGAAATGACACCATTAACGTTGATGGTTATAATGGATATGTATTGTCTCATCCTTGTCATGTTTTCCTGTTGTTGGCTCCCCTCTCTCCCACCTGTAGTTGTTTGCCTTTCTGATAGATTTCTTCTGTTGGGGTTCTTGGAGATGTACTCCTTATCATGTCTTTCTAGAATGTCCTTCAGAACATTTTGGAGTGCTGGCTTGGTGGCCATAAATTTCTTCAGATGTTCTTTGTCATGGAAATATCTTACTTCTCCATCAATTCTGAAAGATAATTTTGCAGGGTACATCAGTCTAGCTTGAAAGTTGTTTTCCTTTAGAACTTAGTGTACCCGACTCCAAGCTCTCCGTGGCTTGAGAGTTTGTGCTGAGAAGTCAACTTCAACTGTGATGGGCTTTCCTTTATAGGTGAATTTTTTCTTTTCTCTAACAGCTTTTAGTATTATATTCTTGTGTTGAATTTCTGGAATCTTGAGTATGATATGCCTGGACGTAGTTTTTTTTTTTTTTTTTTTATTATTGTTAACTGGAGTTCCATTTGCCTCCTTATCTGCACATCAAATTCGTTTTCTCTACCAGGAAAGTTTTTTGCAATGATGTCTGTGAACATTTTTTAGTGTTATTTGTGGCATCTCCTGTGTTTTCATTGATTCCAATTAATCTTAAGTTATTATTCTTTGTCCCATCTAGAAGATGCTGAACTCATTGCTCATGGTCCTTTGCTATTTTTGAGAAATTTTCTCTTTCCTAGTCACTAACTGCAAGCATGTCTTCTATATCTGAAATTCTCTCCTTGCATTGGCTGATTCTGCTTCAGATGTTTTCAATGGAGTTTTTATTCTCCTAGACATCTACTTGAATCTGCTTTATGGATTCAATTTTTCCTATGCTAAGCTTTCACAATTTTCTTAAGCTCATCTACTTTTTTTTGTTTGTTTCTGTTTGCTCTGACATCACTAAATATGGTGTGCATTTTGGTAATCTCTGTAGTCATCTAGAGATTATTTCTGGTTTCATTTTTTCCAGAGCATCATTTAATTGCTTGGTTGTTATCATTTCAGAGAAGCCTGATGGGGGCTTTCAAATTGGCCCATCTCATTGTCTTCTAGATTTTTCTTTGGTGAATTGATGTCTCAGGCTGCATTTTACTTAAAAGTCTTTTTATAATCTTTTCTCTGTTTTTTTGGTTTAACTCCTGGGTGATGCTTGCAAGTTGCCTATAGTGGGTTGCTTTATTACTAATATTTAGGACCCTTAGAAGGTGATTATATCTCTGAGGTATCTTCCATGTGTAGCAGGCTGTTGATTTTTAAGTCTGTCAGGAGATCTGATCTCTTCAATTTGTTGGAGATGAGAATTTGTTGCTTGTTTGGCCTAGTCCGTGATTCTTTGGCACTGTGCCACAGTATTTTCTATGACCATTAGTCAATCTCTTTCATGGAATACCAAGACTAACAGATGTTTATAGCAATTATGTCACCTTTGGCTATAGCAGTCCCAATAGCATGAAACTCAGCTTGGAAAATGAAAACCTGAGTTAGCACTTAATTTTCAACTTTTAACCATATGAACTAGATTTGTGATTATATAGCAGAATGTAAAACAAACCAGATAGTTACATGCAATATGTAAGTCCATAACATGTCAATTTTGCTCTAGAGGTTAAAATTTAAAATGGATTAAGGAGAAAACAGAGAAGTGGAAGAAGAGAGATTACAAGTAAGGTTCAAGAACAAAAGTGGGTCATGCCAACTTGGGAAAACTTGTGCAGAAGACTGAAGGAAAAGAGAGATGGAAGAGATAAAATGAATAACAGGACAGAACCACATCCACAAAGAGGTTAGAACCACTCTTGCACTCATAAAAAAAAAAAAAAAAAAAAAAAAAAACAATGAAAGAGAAAGAGAAAAGAAAAAATAACAAGAACAAACAAAACAAAACATAAAAAAAAAAGAAACTAAAATAGTCTACTTCCAGAATTCTCTCTGTTTTCACTAGCAGACTGCCTGTAGAGACTGAGTCCCAAATCACACCACTCTATTCCAGCAAGCCAGCAGTAGCTTTCTGGTAGGGTACTGGATAATCTCAGTAGGTTTTCCCACGACCAGACTCATTCTGCTTGCAATCTAAGCAATTTCCACAACCCAGGTGGGAGCTGCTAGATGCGCAAGCAGTAATTCTGGGTTCTGAGCTCAGTCAATCCATCTCCAAAGTGGCTCCCAGCCAATGGCTATCTCCTGCAGGAGGGTTAAGTCCTCTGCACTCACCACCAGTCAGTGAGGTCCTCCTTGTCCACTGCTTCTCTCAACTGCTGTATCTGTCTGCATGATCATGTCCCTATGATCATGCATACACAGGTTTGAACATCTCCTCTCACACAGTGAGTTGTGTCTCGGAGAAAGTGCTGCCAGCTATAGCCTTTTTCTTTGTTGGAATTTTTATTTTCACTCTCTCTCTGGGTTTTAATTCATACTTCAGATTCTTCCTGGTCCCCAGTAACCAACTTCTCTCCTTTGTGTCTTCCTTATAATGCTACCTTCCAGTACCTGGATGACAACTATGAGAGGCTGATTTCTCTGTAGCTTACCACTCCATCGTCTTCGCAGAAGTCCTCCCAGTCTTGCTCATTCCTAATCCCAGTGCATTACATCTGATTTACAATAAACTTTTTGCTAGATCTCTTTGACTCTATGAGTTGGTTGGTCCAAAGGTAGTCAACTCATCATGAGAAGTTGTGACCCAGTAGTTTCTGATGTCTCAAAGACATACAGACAGACAGACAATTAGAAAGAATATAGAAATAGTGGTCAAGTTGCATGCCAGGATTTGTTTTCCCAAATACATAGCATTGTCTTAAGCAGAAGGCATGACCTTGTTATGAAATTTTACAGTCTGTATTATGATTCTTACATAAATGCACAGCATATAAATAGACACATTTACTTAGGTACTGGGGATCGAACTCACATCCTTGTGCTTACCAGGAAAGCACTTGAGCTACTGAGCTGAATCCCTACCTCATGCACAGCATCTTCCATCATTGATATCAGTGCTAGAATAAAATCTACTAAAATGTATGGGCCAATTACACTATTTCTTACATCACAACCAGATCTATATCACATCATAGTTTGCTCAGAGACTCATACAATCTAACAACATATTGTATCATCTAATATGTTGGAGCGGAGCTCTTTTCCCAAGTGAGAAATATACCATCTCCAAAACCAAAAGAGGCCCACTGTGACTGGAATTGAGCATAATTGATACCCTTTAATTGTGGTTTCACGTTCTCAGATGAATCTAATTAGTAATCCTCTAAAATTATTACTCCTTGCAAAGGTCCTACACCTTGGGATCTTTGTTGTCAATGCTGTTTTTAAAGTTGATTATATAATTAGTAAAATAATAAACCTCCCAAACACATGAAGATAAACCAGAAAAGAATCACAAAACAATGTTTTGGTTTCTCTTCTCTCTGAAATTATACTTTAACATTTGTGGCTTGTACAAATTCCAATCAATCCCATTAGCTTACTATAGTCTCATTTGGTCACTCTTTGTTTCTTCAAAGTACTTCCACTGATAGCAATGTACTCCTCAGTCATCCAACTGTTTTCATTTATTTATACTTTATATGATATAAAAAGAACTTTTAAGAATCTATATACCTGTGGTAAGACAAGATATCTGAGGCTAGGTATAAAAGCTATTGCTGTTTTAAACTCACATAACAGAGGTGACACTTTCTTGGAGTTTAGTCCATCACTGATCTTTAATAGAAATTATTTTAACTTTGTTATTCTCTTTTTATTGTATTGTGGTAGTAAAAGTCTTTCATATTTCTGCATCAAAAATGAAAATCTCAGAAATTTTATTTTTGCTTATATTAAAATTAATGAGCAATAAAGTTATTTTAATACAATGTAGAAGGTAATTAAATGAAGATATTTAGAAGAAAGAATACCATGTTAAGTATAGATTTACAAAATTTCATCAATTTAACAAAAATGTACCATGGGATGCAAATTTGTATAATCCCTAAAAATTCAAGTGACCTTTAATACAACAGATTTTCTTAAGGTGAGGAATGTTCATTAACTCTGAATTAGTATGTCTTAAACAATTATGTAAATACCATAATTAAATAAATGCAAAGTAGATCTCCAGGTATATGCAATTATATTAGTTTCATTTCCTTTATTTTATGAATATTTAACTTGTCTCTAAATATTAAAAAAATTTGTGCCTTTTCTTCCTTTATTAGTAATTCAATCAGAATATGAGAGAAATCAATTCAATTCAATTCAATCTTGACACTAATTATCTAGAGTTACTGAAATTATCTAGAGTTACTGAAAAACTCATATTGAGGGCTCAGTCCTCCAAATCCACTCACACTTCAGGTACCAGCTGCACTTCTGAGGCTCCTATGCTTCTCATGTCTACCATCCCACGGTCCCTTTCTTGTGTCCAGTAAATTTCTATAATAGCTCAAAGTACTTTGAGAAACATCCTACTTATTGTTACCAGCTCAGAAAGATTCTGTAAAGGACACAAATCATTGATAAATTGATGCCAGAAGCTTCCAAGCGTGCGAGTTTCTTTCCAATGGAGTTGAGGGTATTCTTATCTCCTCAACATGTAGAATCAAACATCCCAGAAAGTCTCCAGTTCCAGTTGTTTAGAAGTTTTTATAAGAGTCTCATGAAATAGATATAACTGGTTACTTACTTAATGCTCATCTTCTTTCCCAATTCTGAAATCTGGGGGAATGAGGCTGAAAATTTCAAGTTTGTAATCAAGTTTTACCTTTCTTGTAATCAGCTCCCGTCCTGAAGCTACCATGGGGCCCACCAAGAATCTGCTCATTAAAACAAAGCACTCCTGTCAAGGATTTCCAAGAGACAGGAGTCTGTGTCAGGAACTGAGGGTGAAGATCAAAAAATGTACAAAAATAATATATATCTTATCTATAATGTCACATATATATCTTAGATATATATTTTATCTATAACATTTATTATACATAAAACTATATATCTTATTGATAGTATCGCAATTTCCTATTAATCACTACTATCTATGCATAAAAATGTTAAGTCAAAATACTGGGCTCCTCACTCTGTTGATGAGTAAGAATAAGAATAAGAATTGTGGGGTTTTGCTGCTAGTATTGTTCACATTCTGGATGAGAATGGGAAGCTACAAAGTAATAAGGCTTTGTTTAGTTATTGCATTTGTATTTTTCTTCCAGTGCTTGAAATTCTGTAAAGTAACGTTGAATTTCCCATAATTCTCCTAAAGTCAGGGGCTCAGTATCCTACTCTCTATGAGTACCTCTAACAATCCATCATATCAGATGAGGTGTTTCTACAGGAAACACTTACATGTAAAGAATTAATCTGAAATCTCTATTTAAACTGTACATCGCCCTTATTTTGTGGATAGCTGGCATAAATGAATGTGTGGTGGAAGTATTAATTGATTGTATAAATATATAAATGAATGAGGGAAAGAATGAACAATTGTTTCAAGAGCATGAACTCAAAGTTTAGAAAGCTCTAGCAACAGCCACCAGATGTCTGTACTTTCTACACCTGAGCTCCACAAATGTGTTTCTCCATCTTGATCTAGTTTGCATATAACCTATAATTCCTCATTTCCCACTCACTACAGTAGTTGCATCATAGTGGGAACATATAACACGCTGACTAGTAGACAGGCCATGGCTGATAAACAGATGAGTATCAAATATTGCAAATACTCTGACTATCATCTAACTCAGAGATAGTTTACCTGTTCTTAGCTCATCAATCTTCATTTTCTTTTAACAAACACTTGTATACAAACCCTAGGAATGTATGTAATTACTTTTAATCCAGAAAAGGAGAGGTAACACACTAATGAGAAAGAGACAGAGACAGAGACACACAGAGAGAAAAGAGACAGAGAGACAAAGAGATATTATTTTTTCTTTGTCTTAGTTACATTTCTCATTGTTGAGACAAAATAACTGACAAAGTTAAAAGGGAAATTAACTTATTAAACTTAGAGACATAGTTGACTGACTACAAGGCAGACTGGAACATGGCAGAGAGGCATTGCAGAGGAAAACAATTCATGATGTCTACAAGATAGAAAAAGAACAAAGGACCATGACAGCGTCTTTCTGCTCATTTTATATTGTATTGAAGCCACCAGAATTAGGGCAGTGTCAAACTAATCAGTGGACTGATTTATAATCACACACCCTTAATCCCAGCATCACACACTCTGGATCCAGCCACCTCTGAAAAAGCCCCACCTATGACCACATGAGACTTTGAGGGGACATTTAGACACAAGCCATAACATTCATCTTTTATGTTAGGCCAGGTGTTGTGGTTCTGTTTCCTGCTAATAGCTGTTATTACTAGATGAAATAACAGCAATGCATGAAGGATACAAAGCATTAGTATAATAAATACAATATTTGTAGTATAATAGTATATTAGTAATATAATAAATACAAATACAATGGATTATTTTATTCAATTCATAAAAAATCACTACAAAATAAAAAGTGGAGAGCAAATACTCAGTGAGATGAACCCTTGAACATTAACAGTGTCAATCTTCTTGCGGAATCTGTGACCAACGAGTTAAAATATATGAAATGTTGAATGTTATAACTCCTTGACAGAAATGGAGGTTTCACTCAGTGGCATAAGTGCTTGCCTGGCAAGCATGAGGTCATGAGTTTGATCCCGAGTACACCCGTTACCCCTCACTCCCCTCAAAATAATAAAAAGAATTCCCTGACAATGAGCAGTCTATAATTTTAGATACTATTTTTGTCATTAGGGCAATATACCTGTACAAAAGAAGTGTAATGTTCTCTTTAGCCAACTCTTATTTGGATTTTCTTGTTTTAGCTTAATTCACTTTTTTCTATAAATATTGTGGAGGTTACCAAGGTATCATAAATTAATCCATATGTGTATTTACTGGGAGAGGTGAAAGAGTGAAATTTAGAGAAAAAACAGTAACAAAAAAAGACTCTGTTTAATGAGGTAACTGGGATGCTCTCTAGTTTCAGCAGGACAGGACTACAAACTCCCACAACATCGTGAGATTAGCCCAAGTAATTCACACTGGCAGCCCTGAAAATAAAAGGATCATGTTCCAAACTTGTAGCAGGAAGAAGGAAGGCCATGTGTTTCTGGGCAATAAAGACAACTCAACTCCAAAGAAGCAATTGCACCTAGATATTTAAATCAATGAAAGTTGGTTGGAAATCTGCTACTTTATTACTTTATGGCCACAACTGTGTTTCTTTGCATTCATCCACTGAAAACTCATTTCTAGTTATTAATAGGAAATGACTTGCTCCAATGCAGATAGAGCACATTTTCCACAAAAATCAAAACATTGCCCCATAAGCAGTGACAGAAGTAAGGTATAGGGGCTTGGGATATAGTTCAGCAGTATAAGTGCCTTACTGGCAAGTTCGAGGTCCCGAGTTCGAGTCCTGGTACCAAAGAAAGAGAGAAATAAACGTAAGGAATTAGACTGTTAGGATGAAACCATTCAATCGTATAATACACAATACAGTGCAAGTTTCCAAACACTGACCAGAGTTCATCTATTAGCTAATGAGAAAAAGAAGTTATGCATTTTAATTTAGTCTTCAAAGGAGAAACATATTATAACATATAACCTACATTATTTACCTTTAAGTTTCATGAGTAAAACAATGCATAGCTATATAAATATTTCTAAATATATATACAGCTTCCATCATAAATGCAAATAGTGTGCATTATTTCTATGCCATTCCATTTTGTTAAATGTAAGTAAACAAAAACTGTTAAATATTATACTAAAAAAAAAAACAAACCAAGTATAACAAACAAATATGAATCAATCAGCATTTGAGTCTTATCACTATTTCAAGACTTAGTTTTTGATTCAAAAGTCTTAAATTACATCAAATCTAAGATATCAGGTTTGAATTTCTGGGACTGAACTCACTGGACCATTCCAGTCTTTGTCCCATGAAGCAATTCATCCAGAGAGAGAGGACTACCTGCACAAAAGCAGCACAAGGAACTCAAGGACTCTGACTTGGAGGACCACCAGAATGACTCTCCTTAAAGAAGAGCAATTATCTCCATTCTGGCTAAACCCGGCCCTATTTCCATGAATAATGTGCAGAGGTGGCTAAGTTTTGTCTTTATCCTCCTAATTGACTTTAAGAAACAGGGATCTCCTGTAATCCCCAAGGTCAAACAATGCTTGAGTACATTCATATTAAATTAGAAAACCAACTAGTTCAACCAAATGAAGAGGGAATACAGGTCAGAATCCTCAAATGTATTTAGACTTTTCTGTATAAGTTGTTTTGGCCTTTCTGAATCTTGCTTGGCATGACCTCCAAACAGGTGTTTGGAATGGTTCAACATCATTTTTATATTGGGGCTGAGGAAATGCTTTGTATTTTTGCAGATAACTGAGACACATTAAAAACATCAAAGCCATCGAGTGCCCAGCATCCAACTCACCTGTGCAACACATCAAACCTCAAGTAATCAGCACATCATCTACATTGCTAGGAAGGGCTTCAGAAGATGGTTCATGGGACTCGCCACCTACTAAACAGCCAGGGTTTATTCCAGTCATGTTAAATTCTGTTCACTCAGATGGTAACCTTGTAGGAGATTTTAAACTTAACACCCCAATCTGTCTTCCAGAAGTTCATGCCTCTCCTTTTGAGGAAGATGATTAGAGCCCTCGCCAGACTGACCGGGATCCATATCATAGACAGTCTATCTGAAAATTTGATTATTCCTTTGTAGATTGGTTCCCCAGAGGATTACTCCTGGAAAAAGCTTGAGATTGGCTCAAGATATCCTCTCCCAACTCTCCTGATTGTACCGTGACCTCAGAAACCTTGACCAGTGTTACATGGTAAGGTAGAGACCTCCCATTCTGACTCATTGTCAAAGACAAAACTGTGTGCATACAGCATACCTTATGCAAGTTAGCCCTGCCTTTTCATGCTGGACTGGGGATTTGCAATCAGTAAACGGAGGAAAAGTAAAACTAATACTGCAAAACAAAATTATATAAAAGTTAACAGATGTATTTATGATTCTCATGTGCCATTAGTAGGGAAGATAGAATGGAAACAAAATATGTTCTCATGTCCTAATTGTCATCTAACTCATTGGATCATGCATGAATATCTTTTTAATGAGTTCACAGTAGTGATCAAGGCAAGGTGCCCGGCGTTTGGCTTCCGGTCAATCTGATGAAGCCGTGGCATAACTCGCCTACTTCCCTCTTGGTAGAGACCTTAATTAAGAGATTTAGCAGCTGAATCAAGAGAATGATTGGATGAATTACAGAGATAACCTCCTTTGTTTTTCTGATAGCCAGTGCAGCTATTGGCTCTGTGGAATTAGCTCATTCAGGACAGACTGCTCATCTTGCCGACAATTGGGAAGAAATGCTGATAAGAACTGGAAAGTGCAGTGAGAAATTGATATAAAATTGCAAACCTAGGTAAGCGTTAGAGACCTCCATGTTTTGGGCGGGAGATCAAATTGAAAGATTGCAATTGCAACAAAGATTAAAATGTCACTATAATATTACCCACTTTTGTAACATGTACAAGGAACAGTCCATCAAAATATTATTATGGATATAATTATTCTTCAGGGAAAAGTGCCATCCTTGTCACAACAGACAGCCGCAGTTGATTCCCAAATTAAATATTAGGATAAACTTGCTGGTGTTATAGTACAATTGAATCCATTTGTATATCTCAAAGATCACATCAGATTTTATATTGGAATTGGTGTGCTCATTCTCTTGTTTATAATTCTTCTCATTAAAGTGTGCTGTAGGGGTTTCACAACCTAGTGATTACCAGAGATCATGCTGACATGAGTGACTGCTCCAGTTTTTTTTCAAAACAAAGAAGGGGAAACTATGGAGGACCACAAGGAGATTCTCCTTGAAAGAAGAGCAATCTTGCCCATTTTGGCTAATCCTGGGCCTATTTCCATGTGTTGGTATATGCAGAGCTGGCGAAGTTTTGTCTTTGTCCCCTCAATTGGTTTTAAGCAATGCAAATGGGTCTAGCTGAGGTGCTGATGTAAAGTCTTTAATGACAGAGCAGTGATCCTCTCTCTATCTGTAGTTCCCAAGAAGTATGCCTGAGGTAGGCTAAAAGATATCACACTGACTTCTGAGAGTAAGCCTCAAGAAAAGAAGCTATGACATCTCAAGGCAAGAAGACAAAACATTAAAGCTGAAGCACCAACCCCAAAACATTAGGGACTCCCTCAAATGGTGTTATGCAGTTTACTCTCTCTGAATATCTCTCTCCCTGCATTTTGCAGAAAACTATGTGGCCTCCTACATAGCTCAGCTCACAGCATTTAGGTATATCCCACCATTCTCACAGTAACTCACCTCTGAACCACTCCTGCCTTCCAGGTCAAGACCTTTGTTTCAGTACTCCCCCATTCTAGCTGGACTTAGAACCCCCTTGACTCCCACAATTACAGATGTTCCTTAGTGTCTTAATTCTTGCTATGAGTTACACTGGAAGTGGTTTATTGGAATTCCAATAACTTTCCCTGGGGTTACAAATACAAACTTCATCAGACTGCAACAAGGCTCAGGAAGGGGTTTCTAGATCTGAAAGATTGTAAACAAGACCAAGTATGCCTTATACACTTATTGTGCTTTTTCAAATGCCCTGGAGTCACTTGGCTGCCCAGATTACTCATGCTTTTTAGGTCCCATTGCAGCTGGATTCCCAGAAAGAGATGTAAGAGTTCCAAAATTTTTAATCTAACTCCAATTAAGAGGTATTATAAGTAAAAATAAAAAGATAATGAAAAGATAAAATATCCCAAACATTGACATGTGCATTACTAAGTAACAATTCAAAGGCATATCAAAAGTTGAATTTAAGGTACACCAAGCTGTGTCAGTGGTGGTATTTCTAGTTAGGTGCAGTCTCCCAAAAAAAGTCATTTTTCCTTGTCTCAGAGGGATTTTCAACTTAATAGTTACTAGACCTAGAGACCCAAGCAACGAAGATGTATCTAATTTGGATTTCAACCAATAGCCAGAGCGGAGAGAGAATTAGAATTTTGGTAAGATGTTATCAGGGAGGCAGGCAGCCACTAATCTAACCTCTAATTATAGAAAGAGTGAAATAAATTTTTATTTAATTTTATAAAAAAGAAAACCACAATATTTTAGTGTGGGCAGTATAAATTGTTTTAACAAGAATGATAAATCCATAATACATACATCATCCATGGATTACATAATAAACCACAATGTTGTAAAAATGTAATTGGGTTTAGAAAGGAGTTAATATTCTTGCATCTATTCTTTAAAAAATCATTTTAATGATATAACTGATGTTCTATTTCTCTTCTTAAGTTAGTGAAATAAATAATAAAAACAAACAGATTGTGGAGTTTATAGTTCAAATGAAAGAGTCAGCACTTTCTCTTGTGGAGTTTATAGTTCAAATGAAAGAGTCAGACATTCGGTGATCACACAACTATTAGATGAGTATAACTTTGCTAACAGAAGGTAATAGGAAGTCTTTGAAAAATCTAAACCAGCTGTGGAGGTCTGTTAGGTCATTTCAGAAACATGATTCTGGCTATTGTAATATTTGTATCTATCACTTCAAGAAAATTCTAGCATATTTTTGGGAAAAATAAGAATATAATGGGATATAAAAACTTACATACCTTATAGAAGAATTTGATAGGGTAACATTTTTGTTTCTGTTATGTTTTGTTCTTTGGAATCAGGGAAATCACAAGAATCTTAATCAAATTCTTTTGGGTGAACCTTTGAATCACTTGCATCAAATCACCAGGAAACTATCTCCAAATCTCTATGATCATTTCAGGAGTGAGTAACTTCCAAAATCAACTAGCAACTTAGTGTTTTATCATTTGCACATCATGTCCACCAGGAAGCAGAAAAAAAAATGGAAGATCTAGGGAAACGGATACATCCTTCCAGGTCTGATGCCTAGAGACCTTTGTCTGGCTGACCCCACCTCCTCACAGTACCGTCAGCTGTCGGATCAACTGGTGGATGAATCTCCCAATGAAAACAAAGGTCCTGTCCTTTCTTTAATCACCTTCAAAAAGACCTACCTCTGACTGCATGAGAATCTGAGGTACATCTGGGTGTAAACCAAAGCAGTATTTACTGTTTACATGTGTTACTTAAAGATCCTTAACATTATTTTTTAACTTTTGTTTCATTTTGTTTTGTTTTCTGTGCTGGAAATCTAACCCAGGACCTCATGGATGCTAATTTCATGGTCTGCCACTGAGCTACAACCCTAGACCCACGCATCTTCTTGTAATCTATGAGTGCCTCTGTATTTAATGAGGCCTCCTTATATAAGAAAATAGGTTTTTAATTTTAATTCTATTATGGTAAGAATACTTAACATAAGGGTATCTGTCATTTAATTGAAATATTTAGACAATTCACAATTAAAGATTTTAGTATGCACTTATATTTATAGCTAATATAAGCTGTTTTGTATTTTTGTCCTTACATCTTATAACTTTTGTTACATGTTTTTACTGTCTTCTCTGGTTTTAAATGATCATTTTATATGATTTAATTTAGCTTTTTATTATATCAAATGTTTTTTGATTTTTTTTTCATTTTGTTTTTTTTGTACCAGGGATCAAACTCAGGATCTTGAGTTTACCAGGCCAGTGCTTGAGCCACTGAGCTAAATCCCCAACCCTCAATTGTGTTTAAAAAAAAAAATAGTAGTTGCTCTAGAGTTCACCATATTCATTTACAACCAATCTGTGTCTACTTCCAACCACACCTTACGGTAGTGCAGGCTTTGTGAGAAGTAAGGGATTCTGTGCACAGATTACTGTCAGCTCTTTCCCTTTGTCTATTATAATGTTACTCTCATTTATTTCACTTATCTAGCAGGTATAGATGTATAAGAACAAGGGACGATTTTATTTTTTCTTTATTTATTCTTTCTCTGCCATTCATCTCTGTCTTACATAGATTTGAATTTCAGACTAGCCAGGTTTTCTTGCTGTCTGAAGAACTGCTTTTAACATTCCTTGCAAGACAGGTCCACTGAAAAAAATCCATTCAATTTTTGTTACACTGAGACAGTCTTTATTTTCCTTTTGAAGAATAGTCTCACTGGATATAAGATTTTAGGCTGTGCCGTTTTCTTCTACCACTTTAAATATTGCTTTTTCTCTTATTATGTGCTTAGTTTCTAAAAGAAGACCATTCAGTCTTGACATAAGTGTTCTTTTTGTTGGGCTTCTTTTAAGTTTGTAAGATTTGTCCCTTCCATATAAGTTGCCACTATTCCCAGTATTTCCACAGTACGCTACTTATAATTTCTGGCGAAGTATTCCCAACAGCAACAAGATAAATTTTTTTCACTACAGTTAGGTCATTAATTCTAGTTTCTCAATATAGTTCATTTCGTAGTTGATAACTCTACCAGTATCTTTATGAATATGAGTTAATAGATTCTATAAGACAATGAAATTCTATTTTTTCTGAAATTAGCCCAGCAGAATGACTTCTTTTGCTCTCACTTATTAGATCATTAATTATTTATTCCCTTTCCCACTCCAGGACACACCATGGAAAATACAGGGCGATTTTATGCAAACCTAGAACACTGAAAGGTGGTCAATACCTACTGAGGTCTTTAAGTGGCCACCATGGAGGCGGCTATGTCTCCTGCTAGAAAGATAGCTTTTTTGTTGCTATATTAACTTTTAGATCACTTACCTAAGTAGTAGAAGAAAGATGAAATTCTCATCTATGGAGTCAGGTCTTCTGGAATTTGTGCAGCCATGCAAAGGAAGAAGCTAGAAGTTCTTTTTCCCTGTAACCTTGGAAAAGAATTTTCCAAAACTTTTAAAAAATGCAAATCTAATAGTTCATTCACTTGACCAACTTTAAACAGCTCATGTAATAAAAACCTTATTCTTTATCAAGAAGCAGATTGCCTTCAGAATAAATTCCATAATGTTAGATTCAGATGTAATTCATTCATTATTTTTTTTGGTTTTGTTGGGAGCCGCGGCTGAGCCCGGTCGCCTTACTTGGCGGACGTGAGGCCTGTAAGAAAGAGCAAAGCCTGAGCTAGATTACCCCTCCCATCGAGTGTGCTAAGATGGCGCTTATCTCCTGCTTCCTGCTTGGTAAACAACCCGCCCTGTAAGATAGTCTGCCTAGCAACAACTGATGTTAGCCAATCAGCCCGCATCGCGCGCTTTGAACTGATTGGCCACTGTAACCCTATAAAAGTGAGTGCCTCTCCCGCCACGAGAGAAGAAGCATGGAAGGAGCCGCGGAGAGCGGACCGGTAGAGGCTTCGGGACAGACTGTAAAGAAGAAGCACGGAAGGAGCCGCGGAGAGCGGACCGGTAGAGGCTTCGGGACAGACTGTAGAGAGAAGCACGGAAGGAGCCGCGGGGAGCGGACCAACAGAGGCTTCGGCCGGGAGGATTCCCGGGGCAGACTGTGAAAGGGAGAGAAAATAAAAGCGCCTTGCCACTGCCAGATCCTGTCGTGTGTTCTTCCTGCCGGCCGGGTGCGACACCGACAGGTTTGTTTTTCTACTAGTTCTTTAGAAGAGTTTGTTTTTCTACTAGTTCTTTATAAGTTCTTCTAGGAAATTACACACATAATAGCCAACATATATTAGCAGAAGGATTCCCCTTTTCAAGGCAAGAGTCTGTTTCATCCTTGATCCTTCGGATCACATGGCTCACTCTGTGTCACTCTGTCACTTCTTGAGATATGTCACTCTGAACTGGACCTGAAGGTTAGTGATATCACCTGGTAAACCCTAATAGTCTGCCTCTTTGAATTTGAAATATCTTCCAAAAACAAGTGACTCCCTTGGTCATTTGGTATAGCCAGTGGCCAAGAAAATTATCAGAGGAAGATGAAACTACTTGTCGCCAAAACTCTTACTCATCCCTATTTGGGATCTTCATTCTTTGTGACAATATGATTTTTTGCATGGGCCTTTGGATGTGTCTGGTTTACTAACACTTCTTTTTTCTGGGTCCTATCCAAACAAGAACCTAAACTGCTCTGTAGAAAGTGGATTCTTGCTGAGTTAATTAGAAAAGTTATTCTCAAGTTTAGCTGGCAATGTTTTTCTGTCGACGTCAACCACAGAGCTGTACACAAATTACACGCTTTATAAATCACTTCAAATAAATGCTTCAATGATCTTAAAATGCATCCAAAAAGCACTGAAAGTTTGTCTTCTAAGTTTATGTTCTACGCTTAGGAACAGAAGTTGAGGATGTCTTTATTTGAGGGTGGTATATCGAAAAGATATACCATTTCTAAACGATTTCTAGACCATTTCACATTTGCTAATAAATTGTGATTACTGAGAAGGCACAGCAAAAACATTTGGGAATTCAGTAGGAACAAAGACCTAAGACACCACCTCAGAGCTGCTAAATCAGAATTTCAAAGGGTCAGACCCGGAATACTTTCCAGGAGATTTTTATGCATAATTCAGTGAGAATCTTGCCTTTCAACCATGGAGCCATCTCATATTTTCAGCCGTTCTTGGGACTTTATCTTCCTGTTAATTTCACAGTATTATGGTAACTTGAAACATGAATATATTCACCAATATGCACTTAAATACTTAACATTTTCACTTATGGGGCTGGGGATTTAGCTCAGCGGCATAAGCACCTGCCTTGCAAGCAGGCGGTCGTGAGTTCGATCCCCGGTACCGATAAAAAAAGGAAAAAGACAAAAAAAAAAAAAAAAAAAAAAAAAAAAAAAAACATTTTCACTTATCTGGTGGAATAACAGGTTGTGTATTATAGGTCTTGTCTTTTTGCCAGTTGATGGGGAGATGTTTTTTGGCAGATTGTCCTGATTTCTGATAGAAAACAGTGTTTTTCTGTCTGCATTTGAAGGTGATAAGAATGCCCAGTATGATATTCAATGCATAGCTGTGCATTCAGTACACGATACTGGCTGGTGTACACTGATGTTTTCCTGATTTGGCCACAAATGTGCAACAAGAGAGATCCTGTGGTGATTCTAGGATCCGCTCTTTCTACCTGTCTTCACTGAGTGAACAATTGTGAACTGACCCAATTTTTTAATGCTGGAGTGACCAGTCTGATTCCACAAAGAAAATGAAGTCAAATGGTTCCTATAATTGTAGCTTTTATGCATTTTCAATTAATTCTATATTTATAACATTTTATATTTCAAGTGTATTTCAATAATAAAAATTATTCTTACTGCATCGATGGGAAGTGCTTTCCAGGTTTACTGATAAAACAGCAAATTAATTTATATTACATTTGGTTAAGGAATATGAGGTAAGAAATTCATCAATGAAGGGAAATTGAGCTGTTCTACTTGATTATATTTGATTAAAGAAAATCAAACTTTCATTTTATCTTAGATGAAATGATTCAAAAATAATTGTTTTTCTGATATTCATTGTGTAACTCCAAAACAACTACATTTACATTTATTACATTGTAATTGTTTTGTATTAGAAACATCAATAATAATTGTGGAGACATTTCTAAATCAATGAATGTTATACACAGAAGAAATGAAAATTGATTATCTCTACAGCATCTTACTAACAAAATTCAAATTCAATTAATAACTAAGATTTTTGTTTGATATTTAAACTCCCTCAATTAGGTATTTTTAAACCTCTAAATTTCTTATATTCTGAATGATGTATAGTCTATATTTTAAATCCATTTTCTTAAAGAGAAATACATTGATTTTCTATAAATCGCTCCAAAACTAGTTAGCGAAAATTACACTTATTATTCAATTCATACAACGGATTTATATTCAGTACCACAAATGTCCTTAGAAGTATTGATCACCTACATGGTCATTTTAAATTCTAAACTCCTGCTCTTTTTTGTGTGCTATTTTCCTTTAGAGGATTAGGAAGAGGGAAACCTCCATACTGATATTCCAATAACAATATTTTTTGAAAAAACACTCATCTGTTTTCAGGAGTTTCTTCACCTCCCCTCTCTCACGGACTCTTCTCCATTTTAACACACATTGTTCCTCAAGCAGGTTACCCAGATATATTAAAATAAGATTCTATAGTTATCTTTCCTCTAGGAGAAAAAGTGGAGGTCCCTGTTCCTTTGCAAATGGTAGCATTACAGCTCTGAGCTTTTACCTAGGCCACCAAGAATTCCATTACATTAGTGTCAGGCACATAAACACAAGACGACATGGGGCCATCTGACATATGAAACCTTTAAAGTTACATGGCAGAAGCTCAGACCATTCTATTTTGTACCCTTTTCTCACTTGCTTTATGTATTTAGTATTTTTCTTTGATATTAACATCTAAACAGAGTATAGGTGTGTTATATGCTCTCCTATACCTGAGACAGTAAGAGTGTACTCAAAAGGCATTGATTTTACACTTTATTATATATTCTTATACTAGTGACAGGCATGAAAGCATATTTCACAGATTCTCATAGGAATTCTTTGGAACATGCAGAAAGGCATTTTCCCCAGGTTGATAGGCATTTAAAATATTAAAAAGTGTACTGTATGTGGGACACTTCTTCTTATACTATATATTGTTGTAGACAGCATTAGAAGAGGGTTTATGGTCAGCCTTAACTATTTTCACTTTGAAAAACTGACTGTGTCTAAAGCAATCATCCTTTCTGCACTTCCACTGGCTTTCCTGACCCAGGACACCAACAACTACAAGCCGTATTTGCATCTCCTTATGGCCTTTTATACATTAGGGAAAGATAAACATTTATCTAGCAAAGCATGTTTTATTTCAGGTTCCTGATAAAGCAAACAGAATCATTTTCAGTACACATATTTTCAACTAAATGTGGAATAGAAGACAGTTTAACACTCCTCAAAGTGTATATGCACAAAAAAGTTCAATACTTAGTGCCCCAACTAAAAGTTACCAGTAAAATAAAGAAGTCTGGATGAAAAATAAATTACTTTATCTGATATTTACAAATGGTTATAAAATAATTATTATATACTAGGAACTGTGCTCTATATGGCAAATCTAGAATTTCAGTATTTGGTCCTACATTGAAGGGGACTGAACTGTAAAGGAAGAAAGAAGGCATATAAAACTAAATTATAAATCTGTAAAACTGCAAGAATAAAGATATGTCCTTAACATGTTGAAAGAGCACAGAAGATGGGTCTACCTTTAAGCAAAAGTTCCAAAGAGGAACTTTCAGCAGGATTTCAGGTGGCCAAATCTGCTCAGCATTTAGAGCATGTTCTAGGCAAATTAAACAAGTGCTACACAGAGAGAGATCAGGATATCTCCATGCAGAAATAACTATGCTGAAATTATGAAGTACCAGATGAAGAGGAGGGTAGGAGTACCATGGATTTAAACTACAAAGGATGGAGATGGTCATAAATTGTGAAGAGTCTTTCATTTCAAAGGATGGCTCTCCGGGCAACAGCTGTTCTTGAAGAGCTGTGAGTGTAGGAATCACATAACGTGTAGGTATCACGTATGCCTTAAAAACACCACCTCAGATGCAGTGAAAAGGGTGCCGGGCTTTGTAAAAGTGACAAGATAATGGCCAGGTGAGTCACTTTGAGGTTATTACTGTTTCCAGTAGGACCATATTATTTCGAAGGTCGAATGGAATGAATCTGGCGATTGCTTACTTGAGTACAAAGAAAAGGGAGGAAATGAAAGACCCAGAGTTACACGGGGTGCTTCCTCCATATGCTTTTTGTCTCTCTCCTTTTTTCTGAGTAGATTTCAGGGTTATAACTTTCCTTTCTTCTCTCACATTTTTTTATCCACAAGGCAAAAAACTACACAGAGAAAGACTGAATTTAAACTAACTCAAGTTCAATCAGTACAAAGTATGACTTTTGTTCAAACATTTGTCCTGTAAAGCATAATACTTAACATCTCAGAACTAAATTTTCTGATGTAATTAACAGGGAATTATATCTTTGCATAGAATTTTGAAACAATTAGAGAAAATACAACATTTGTAAAGTACTTAGAAGAGTGCCTAGCAAGGGGTGAGCATAATAATTTTATTATAATTGCTTTTATAAGTAATACTGGGCAGGTAGTTTAAGTTAAAAAAATTAGGAAAACCTCAGTTTACAATATTTAAGAGTCATTTAAACTGGAATCCTTAAAAGAGAACACTTTAATTTTCATTTTGGGGTTACATTGTTTGAGTTTACCCAAGATGAGTGACATATTATATTTCTCCAATTACTAAAACACTTGTAAAAACAAAACTGTAATAGGTTAATTTGAAACAGTTTTCCAGTCCCAAGAATACTTTTTTTATGTTTTTACTTTTTATAGTTGTATGGTTATAGAAGGAACACTCAATGTTAAACAAATTAATGATACTCATAAAAATTGTTAATTTGATGATATGCTGATTTATTATTCATGGATTTTATTAAAATATGCTCCAATGCATATTAACAGATTCCCATAATGTAAAAGTAATGTAATATTTCAGAATTTCTTTTACATCAATTAAACCAGATCTTCTAAATCACAAAATAGTTTTGTGGAATTTTTCTAGTTTGAGCATGCAAAAAAGTAATATTGACTCATTGTGCAGAACAAATCATGTCAATAAATATCAGAGCAAAGCTGAAATTCATCGTCTCACATTTGTATTGCACTTCCTACACTAAAAATGGTATACTGATTAAAAATGGGAAACAGACATTCATAAGAACATATAGAAATTTTTAATAACAGACTTACGTGTAATTCCCAAGGGACAAAATATGGTAAGTTATTAAGGTCCCAGGCAGGTTCACATACTTAACAGATGAGTCACTCCTAAGAATCTTTAAGGAAAATGCAGAACATGGAAATGGCCATAAATCTTAGAGATGTGCAAATATAACATTTTTGACGATGAAATTAAAGTAACTCTAAATTTGTTTTCACAAGGTTGTATTCAAAGGATGTCTTAGTCAGTTCTTGGAAGGGAAATTTATACCTATTCACTAAGACAAAGTTCTTGTCTATTATTTTTTCCTTTCTTTTTTTTTTTTTTTTTAAATAAGACCAAAGCTGATCATTCAGGGAAATTTCATCAATATAGTTATGCATAAGTTTTAAATGTACGAGTGGAATTAGAAAACAATTGCTGTATCTTTCCAAGTACATTTTCTGCAATAATGCAGTGTAGAGTGCTGGTATAGATTTGTTAATAATAAAAAGAGTTAATGTGTAAGTTGAAAGTTTTTCTCTGTATGTTTTTAATTCAATTGTTTACTCTTTAAAATCTTTATCAAAGTTTTATTCTAATATTTGAAGTACTCTTATAACACAGCGTACTTTATACCTAAAAGCACTAGTTCCTACTCTAATTCTTCTTACCCAGTCAAACTTTCCAGGAGCAAACACTTGTGAATTAGTCCACTTCAATTTTCTAAATGATGTATCCCTAATACCATTTTAGTTTCCTTCATCTTTCTAAAGGGTATCTCCAGAATACTGTTAGACATGAATTTATTGCTTGTTCTACTATGGGTCTATTGATTTAGCTCACTTAAAGAGCTGTTTCCTTTTCAGCCCTTCTTAATGAAGTTACAACACTGCTTTTTGTATCTCAAAAGAAAATAAATGAGCGATTAAGAAAACTGTCACCTACGGGCCGAATGATCCTCACACCCTGTTCCTATAAAAAGTGTTCTATTGGAATGTAGTCACAGCCACAGTTATCAGTGGTTACTTTCATACTGGAGTGGCTGAGTTGAATGATGTACAAAAGGTCTTATTATCAACAAAAGCTAAAGTATTTATTATATGATGCTCTGTAAAAAAAAAAAATCATTCCAAACTCTAGGATAAAGTTCTAGGGTTTTGTTGTATTGGTGTTGGTTTGTCTTGCTTTGGCTTAGTTTTTTTTTTTTTTTTTTTTTTTCTTGAAAGATAAAAAGCAATAAAAACAATGATTCAGAATTTCAAAACAAGATAATAGGAAATTAACTATGATTAATATATCATGTATTAATATCTTCAAAGTAGTTGCTCAGATTGCAAGATATAGACAAGCATAATTGACCAAAAATATAAGAACAAACTTTTTTTAAATTAACTAAATCAGGATGGTTTAGCTTTTTAACCATAGACAGTACTGCCAATTCCTTTAGTACTTGTCTAGAAAATA
The DNA here is from genome assembly GCF_034190915.1 of Cavia porcellus. NCBI lineage: Eukaryota > Metazoa > Chordata > Mammalia > Rodentia > Caviidae > Cavia > Cavia porcellus. The sequence goes on from NW_026947490.1 coordinate 78,864,671, forward strand.
ACAACAATAACAACAATCTCTCATCCTTCTTCCATCCGCCTACTGAGAAACAATCTAATGGCAACAATCTGTGCAACACAATAAATTTCTCTAGACTGAAAACATTCTAAATAATAATGTGATGAACTGTAATCCAAGATACAAAATAAAGGCATGTGTTTACATGCTACCATCACTGAAAATTAAATGGGAGAGAAGTGACAAACCTTCCTTTAAAAAAAGATTCAAATGATTTATATAAAAATTGTTTCCTCAAGGAGGTTGAGCATAACTCCTCAAGTATGAACTATGCATAGAGACTTTCTGCCACCAAGCATAATGGAGACAAGAGAGATAAAATAACTTGGCAGCAGAGAAGCTTGTAAAACACTACCCTAAGGAGTTAATAAGGTTATCACAACCAGCAAAACCAGATTCTTTTGCAACAATACACTAAGAATGGCACTTATTTCTGTGAATTCTCCCAGATAAAGAGAACCTCTCAGTCTTCCTATAAGAAAAGCATCAATTAAACTCAAATTGAGATACATTTTACAAAGTACCTGAAAAATAATTCTCAAAAGTAGCAAACACATGAAACTTGTGCAAAATATGGAGATGATTGATAATAACATATCAGTATTTCCTGATGTTTATGAAAAATGAATGCTAAGAGTATGGAAAATTGTTGGAGAGAAAATGGGAATTCTATACTGTCTTTTCAAGTTGTCTGTAATTATTTTTTGTTTGTTTCTATTTTAAACACACAAAAAGGCCTAGTTTCAAAACAGTCAAGTAGGAGAAAAAAATAATTTTGATTTTTGGGTTATTTTAATGAATTAAGTTGATTAGTACCTTTTAGGGATCACACTCATTATCGGGGATTTGTACCTACACATGATATAACTTGATTCTTTTTTGTTTTCCATTCAACCATCCTTCATTCAACTACTCTGCTCCTTATTACAAAATCTTATTTTCCATTTTTCCTTCTTTTCCCATCCCTTTTTGTTCCTTTCCCTTTTTTTCCCATTCCCCTTCCCATTTGAACATTTAAATATTTTTAATTATTTTATTTTTCACCCATACAAGCAAAAATTGTGCATAATAAGGCACAAGGCAATGTTTCCATGTGTACCGTTTGTAATCACGTTAACTAGCATATGCATCTGCTGAAACGCTCGTCTAAGCTGAAAATACTCGAAATGCTTTCTCCTAGTTTTGTGAGATTACACCACACAACTGCTGTTTATCATCTTCTGCTGTACAAAAGCAAATTGCAACTTCTTATCCTTATCTACTGCAGCCTAGCGTTCTCTTGCCAACCTCTCCCCATCATTCTGCTCCTGGGCTACTTTTCAGAACCCTGGTAACCACCGCTCTTTCAATTGCTATTTAGATTTCTATAAGTTTAAATTTTTTAAGGGGGATGGATAAAGAATAATTTCTTTAAAAAAATTTTTTTTATTATTTTGAAGGTAGTAAAATACAACAGAACAATATAGAACAAAGCCAACTGAGACAGTGCAGTGAAATTGGTACAGAACTTCACAGCAGGTTACCAGGATAACGGTAATAGGTACCATAGTATATCTCATTATCTTCACAATGGTTGTTCTTTCAGTCAGCTACAGCAAAATAAAATAAAATACAGAACATTATAGAAATTATCAAAACAGAATATTGAAGAGAGAAGCCCATTAATCAGAATAATGCAAAACAATGATAAAAATATTTGCCTTCAAAGAAATGGTAGAAGGAAACCCCCCTTATTTGCTATATTGCATATGGTCAACTTCCCAAGAGATGCTCAGATCTCTGGGCCCATTTGCTAATGGTAGTGGAGGGATGGGATATTTGATTCTCAGCCCGTGCACCAGTAGGCTCACTACCACTTAGCAGGGAGGCGCGTGGGTTGTTTGATTTCCCAGTGCCCTAAGTTCCAACGTGGCGTGGATCTCAGGAGTCACTGGGTGGTTCTCCCCTGGGGTGGCTGCAGCCTGCCACACCATAGCCACTTACCTGGGAGGCATATAAGTTTAAACTCTAAAACAAAATACTCAATGATTAAAAAAAAAAAGGATGCTGACCTTTCTCTCTCCTTGGGACAGGTGCCTCAGAAACCTCAGGGTAACAGTAAAGATGTCTGGGTACCTAGATGTCAGTGTGGTGGAAAGATCTTATGGAGAGATCTTATGGAGAGAGACGCCTGAGGACATTCAGGTGTGTAGTCCAGATGCTGGAATATTCACAGCCTCAAAGCATGTGACGGAGTGAGTTTCTGCATGAATTTTCCCAGCCTTGAAACAGACCCGGCTGACATAGGACAGAACACAGTGAGAACAGACTTCCCTAAAACGCAGATTTTTAAATAAAATAAAATACTGGTATTGTTTGAAGTTATCAAATGATTTTAATTTATTTTTACGTTGGCAAAGGAAAAATTGGACATATTTATGGCTTTTAACATGATGTTGTGATGTAGGTATACAATTGTTGGGTGATGAAATTCAGCAAATTTACATAAGCAATGAAATTATTAATTTGTAACCTATTTTATCATCCAGCACTATATACATAAACACTGCTACTTTCTGTGGATTTATAAAGATATATAAAGAAAACATTTTAAAATTATTATTAATTTGTTCAACATTCAGCAAGCTCTATTAGGTTGAACAATCTCCCACAACTGTGGAAATCTCTTGTATTTTAAAAAATTTATCTTATCTCTGTTCTTTCCTCTGTTCCCTTCTCTGAACTGTAATTTAAATGACTACTGTATAACTGTTTTATTTTTCCTGTACTTCTGTATTTACGTGGTTTGAAGATATATTTGAAAAATTCTGCTAATTTTATGTATTTTAAATTTTCAGTAATTATTTTTCCTTGATCGTTAATTTTCCAAGGCATTCTATTCAGTTATGTAATGAATTGCATATGTACATCTAATATTTACGTATGTACTTTACACCTATATGAAAAGTTGTGTGAGAATAAATTGTCCTCCTTCTTGTACTGCTTTCATTTCTATTCATATTTGAAATTAATGCAATTGTTGATACTTCTCTGCTTAAAAATGAGTTTTATTGACTGGAAGCTTTTGAAAAACTCCCAACAGGGCTGGATGTCAGTCATTGTCCTGAGAATTCCCTAAATGCCAGAATATTCTAGTTGTCTCATGCTCTGGACAACTAAATTTATTTTAAAATATAACTTTCCTTTGTCTGTTTGTTTTGTTGTTTTCATGTGAGTAGTTAATGCTTAGCTTCCAGATAATAGATGGAGGAAGGTCAATATAGGCATAGAAATTCACTTATGCCTTCTCTTCATCCTGTGAGTTCAGTCTGTTGTGTTGCCAGGGACAGCTCTCTCCTGGCCTTCACTGCACGTGCCTCTGAACTCACGAATGCACTTGTTCTGCATCTTCAAACCTTGCTCTGCTATGATATTTTAATTTTGTGGCTGTAGGATTTGTGTCATCTTTATCTACTCATCATCCTTACAATGGATATTAATGGACAGGAGATGAAATTTAAAATTGGAAATTGAAAATCTGTTAATGACCCAGGAAATGCTATTAACGAGACACAATGCCAATGTTTCTAGCATACAAAACTGAAAAGGACAGCTGACAAATAAAAAATTAACTGGTGTAATTAATCCATGCAAGCACACTTGAATTCCTGTATGCTATTCATTGAAGGAAATATAAGAGACTCAAAGAATATAAGGAGGTTGTATTTAGTTTCTTTCTCACTGATAACTTCCTTCCTGAGAATGCTCTTGCTAAATTGTTCTGTCCTTTTCCTTGATTTGTCCAAAACTCTTGCAAAACAAACAAAAATAAAAAATAAAGAAACAAAACAAAACAAACCCCACTTCACCAGACTTTTTCTGACCATTGCATAATTTTTTTGTACAGGAAAGTGTGCCTAGGGATATCCAAAGCAAGGGCATAGCATGGGTTATAACAACCCATCCCATATTTTTCTACTGTAAATTTATACTTTATCACAATAGTAGCTGACTGTGAGCCTCCATATCTGTGGCTGGGGGATACAGGAAACAATCTTTGTGCTTAGTCATTTGGTAGGACTAACTACAAAATGTGCACAGTTGCAAACTGGGATTTTTACTCACATAATGCTACCTCCAACAGTTGTGTGTATGCTGACCGGAGCATGGAAGGGGGTAAAATATACCCACACCACTCTTTCATTATGTAAACACATGGTTTACCATAATGGAATGCAGTTGTACAAAAACCCATCTGTGTATTCACCCACTTGGCAGATGAATGGCAAGGTGTTTACAGGAGCTTCAAACCAACAACAGGAGAGTTTTACCCACAAAATGCTCATTACTAAATTTCTAGTAATGGGTAACTGTGGGTAACTGTGCATTTCAGATTTATTGTTTAGAAAAGTATTATTTCGGTTTTTGCACTAGAAGCAGTTCAACTCAGTACAATGCCACATGAAAAATCTGATTGGTAAGATTTGGAGGAGATTGAGCGTAAATCATCAGATTACTCAAATATAGAGGATGAAGATGCTAACCACTTTAATGTCGGCCATGTGAGCCAAAGTTCCTATGACAGTGAAACAGAGCCAGAGTCTGCTGATACAGACACAAGAAATGCAGAACTCCTTGATTTGGATGACAAAGAAATGAGCAATGCAAGTAGGTATTCAACTAGATAAAATGGTACCAAATGGAGTAACCCAGTGTCAGAGGAAACCATTCCAAAAGCAATCTCGCAAGGGGAAAAAGATATAACAATCATAACAAAGGACATGCTTAGAGACTCTATGGTAGACACAGATAAAACTGAAGAGTTTGTGAAAAGTATAGAAACTTTGAATTTCCAGCACAGGAAATAATTGGATTCCATGAAATAGACTCAAGAAGATATCCAGAAGATTAAAAATTCCTTGAAAGTATAGGCAGCTGCATGAACTAAGGTGAGGACATGTTATCAGGTTTAGAAGACAGGATTACAGTTAGCAATCACAAAAAAGAAGGTTTCTTAAAAATATCTAGGTACCATGAAAAAATCAATCCAACAGCTCTAAGATGATGCAAATCAGAGCAATGTAAGAATGGTCAGAGCCAATGAAAAAGCACAAGACAGTACTTGAAGCATGTTCATAGAAGGGATTTGCAGAAACTTCCCCAGCATAGTAAAAGAATTTGACATACAGGTAAGTGAGGCATGTAGAACTCCAATCAGCTGTAACTAAAATAAGTCTACACAAAGCACCTATAATCAAGATTCCACAAATTCAGAACAAGAACAGAAAGTGAAAAGCTGTTGGAGAAAAGAAAAAAATCATCTATATTGGGGAGTCCATCAGAATCACAGCACACTTCCGAACAAAAACATTCAAGTTAAGCAGAGCTTGAAACAAAGTATTTCAAGTCCTGAAAGAAAATAAGCTCCAAAGCACATTGAGGTGCCCTGCAAAATATCTTTCAAAATTAATGGAGAAATAAGGTACTTTCATGAGAAAGGACAGCTGAAGAACTTCAGAATTACAAAATCAGCTCTGAAAAATGTTTTGAACGATACTTTTAAAAAAAATAACAAAGACTACAGTTATAAGAAAACCAATAGAAAGAATCCACCTTGAAATGCAAGTAATTAGAGGTGTAAAGGAACAAACAAAAGGAAACTAATATGACACAGATAAACATATCAAAACGTATCAGTTGTAAATATCAAAGTAAGTGGTCTCAGTTCAACAACCATGAAAACAGAAAGTATACTGGCTCAGTGGATCAAGAAATAAGATCCTCTGTATGCTACATGCAAGAAATATACTAAACTCAAAAAGAAACTGAAGCTTTTGTAAATAAGGGGAGAGGGCTGGAAGGGAATAGAGGGGAAAGAAAAAAGAAAAATCAAGATATATCACCCACAGTTACATATTCTCTATTATAAGTGTGAACAATATGTATATCTAATATATACCAATAAAGTTAAATAATTAATATAAATAATAAAAATAAAATAAAACTGTACTAGTGTTTAAAAAGACTGCGCATCATCTGAATACATGGCTATTAAATAGTTTGCAGCATTTCATGGTCACTATAGCTTGGGGAATTAGACAACAAAACAACCATCAAACTATGGCATATACGACTTAATATGCTTCTAGTTTAAAATTTCATCCTGAAACTCAGCCACCCAGTACTTATTCATACAGTAATAAGCCAAATGATGTTGTGAGCAGATTTGTGCTCCCATCTCCCAAACTCATTGCAGTGTGACATTTGACAATTGGTTTACTAGTTTCCAATTGATATTACATTTACTAATAGAGCACAAGTTGAACTGGATAGGAAATGTGCAAAGGAATAAAATAGAAATTCCAAATGAAATGCTGCAATTTCAAAACAAAATTGTATAGTAACATCTTTCGGTTCAGAAAGATGGATCACTGGCCTCATATATGGCAAAGAAAACAAACTGGTACTAGTGACACCAACACTGCACCATGATGAAAGTGTTGGTAAGAAAATATCAACCAAATGGAAGGCTGAGATGGTAGCTCTCTAGCACAGTGCCGAGGTGGAGAAAGGGTTGTTGATGAAGTTACGCAGCAGCTGTGATTTCATATGAAACACAAAGCACTGGCCAATGGTTGCGTTTTACTCAGTGATAATCAGGCAAGGCATAAGAAATTGATGGTTTTCAAAGAAAATAACAAGTTCAAAATAACACTAAAACATGTTCTTAGAGGACTGGGACTGAAGCTCATAAAAGATCATTTACAACAGAGGAACAGCAAAAGGTTTCTGCCCAAGGAACCAGGCAGAAACATAGCGGAGTACACTGGTCAGCTGAGAGAGGGACAATCAGCTGTGGCATTAGGAAGACTTACCGCGACAACAGAAAATCAAGATGTCGGCTGTGCCCTACAAAAAAGACAAGAAAACAAAACATGAGCTATCGCCATAAGCAATTCTGGTCCGTGGAACATACAGATGGCCTTGCACGTAACTATGAAAACCAAGATTATTTGTGTGATACATTTTTGTTTGTATTTAGATCATATTTCATGTAGGTGTTTATTTCTCATGTCATCTCTTAGTTATTATAAACAATTAGACAGCTGATGTGAAAATGTTTACATGTATTCTAAGCATTCATTACATATTTGATCTTTTATTTCATTGATATATTATTTTTTGCTAAGTGCACATTGTATAAAATAGGAAGATGTTTTTCCCCACAGCGGAAAACAACAGAGGTGACAATAATGATCACGGGAAGCCAAGCACAAATGCCACGATTGTAAGTCACATGCATGCATGGAGCGTGCAGTTGTAATGTGTGAGGACTGCTTTGAGTGACAACTGGAGCAAAGTGTCCTTTTTCAAGGATTGAACTCAGGACTTGCACTTGCCAGGCAGGCACTTACACCATTGGGCTACACCCCTGCCTTTTGTTTTTTATATTTTTTTAACAAAGATTATTTTTACTGTACAGTACTATTGGTGTTTTCACTGTAGTTTCAATAGGAATTTATTTCTGATAATATCTTTTAAGTTTTGTAAGTAAATAAACAGCTGATGTGAAAATGTTTATACTAAATGTACAACACATATTAAGAATTTTAACATTTTATTTTAGTTTATCTATGGTGTGTTTTATCTATGTGTCTTGTTAACTACACTTTGTATAATATAATAAGAATCTCCTGACAAAATCTCAAAACCAGCAGGAGTTCAAGAATGTCCTACAGAAAGGGCAAGAAAGCCAGGCACATGCTCTCAGTGTAAACAGTATGTGTATTGTCATGTGTGAAAATTGCCTTAGGTGTGATAATTAGAGATTTGTTTTGTAGGGTTCTATTAGTATTTTCACTTTAGTTCATATAGGAATTTGTTTCTGTCCTTATTTTTTTAGGCTTTGTATTCCAAAAAACAGCCATTGAAAATTTTGATGCTTTTTTAAAACATTCAATACTATTATAAATGCAACACTTTATTTTTTAAATACTTTTCCTGTTAATCACTCATTACTTAATATGATAAAACTCATAAAACTAAAATTAGTAATTCATCAATAGATATACTAAATAAAAATGTGGGCATTATATTTCCACAGCAATTTTATGAAAAATTGGTGCTTTGCCCTGATAGTTAATACGCAACATCTCCTTCAGTTACATTTTTATTTCAATGCTTTCTGGTTAAATCAGGAGAGGAAAGTCATTCATCGATCTGTGATTGTATCTTCAGGCCATGTGCTTACAAACCTACTTTTCTATTTTCAGCTTATGATATTGGTACAAGGAATTGTTTTTAATGCCTTAATTCAGTGATTAAATATTTTCCAGGTAACTTGTTTAGAATTAGCACATTCATTGTTTAACAACTACAGAAATGACAGTAACATTATATTTCAGTCTGGATACACCTAGGAAAATGGAAACTATTTAAATTTAAGTTAATTAGGTGGCCAGAGTTATAGCTCAGCAGCACGGCCCCTGCTTGTCAAGCAAAAAGTTCTGAGTTCAATGCTTAGTACCCCCAACACCCCTCCACACACGAAAGAGATAATTTATTGTAGCGATTCAATGACATAAAACCTTAAAAGTCAGTATTTGGTGAAGCAAACCAAACATTGCCAATGACATGAAGTTTTTAAATCCTAGCTAGTCTGGTTTAAAGAAGAAAAGATTTTACTGAAATTTAAAGCTGATGTTATCCAGTAGAAGTTTGAAAAGAAGCAAAAGTCTTTATTCTGATCAGAAGCCATAGTGAACATACCATGCTGGGGATGCTTGTGAGCCAGGAATAGTTACATCGTCTGTCTCTTGACCTCCAGTCTTCTCCCAGTAACTTCTGCTAGGCAATCACAAGAAAACAGGTCACTCAGGAAGCTTGGAAATGCCTTGTGTAGGATTCTCTCTTCTGTCACACAGAACTTCGCAAAGAAAATCAGGGAATGGATCTGAGGGAAATGTATCCAGAAGCACAGACTTATTTCCAGATATATGTAGGAATTGTTCATTGAGTTCTTTATGGGTTCAAAGATCAAATGTGGTAGCTCAAAACTTAATTGTCTGTCCATACAGAAGGATCTTACAAAAATTGTATTTGAAAGTGGCATGGTGCTTGTCTGGCAAGCTCAGGATCCTGAGTTCAACTCCTGGTACAAAAAAAAAAAAAAAAAAAGAACTTTATTAAATGAATTAAATGAGAACTAAAAAGTATAGTCTTCAAGGAAAAACATGACATTCTAGTTCTGTCACAAGGAAGAACACACAATGCATGCTTCGTCATGGTACATGTGTTCATATCTACCTGGGTCCCGAGGGACCCAAATAATGAAATGTATTTATTTCAACTGATGTTGATCAGGGTGTTTAAAACGTAATATTTCAGCTGAGGATTTAGCTCAGTGATAGAATGCTTGCCTAGCCGTGAACTCAGTTTTCAGAAGTACAAAACAAAAACAAATAAATCCAAAGACGTATCTATAGAGCTCTGGCTACTGTGGTAATTTTTGTTCTTGCCAGTTCTAAGCACCACTGTTCCTTTCTGGATGTAAAATGTGTTTGCCATGAAGTTTACTTGGGTGGAGCAGTGTAAACTAATCTCAAACTTCTGGAAAACTTATGTTCCATATTCACAACACATGTATGATCCAGATTCAACAAGACACATAATCTCTCAGCATTTGGCCAAATTGAAACATTGTGACTACTTAAGAAAAATTAAAAAGAAAATTTTAGGTATTCAATACACATTGCTGCTTAATCTCCAAGCCTCTTGATGAAATATATGAATATTTTGCCTCTGTCCTAACAAATAGCCAGATGTTTGGGAATATTCTCAAGTTCCTTTGAGGAATGTTAAGATTCATCACAGCCAACTTGAGAAATTACAGCTTGAAAAACAATATTTAGCTAAGAGATAAAGCTATTCTTTTCTTCCAATGTAGTGTTATGAATCTTTGCACATCTGCACTACACTACAATTAGGTGATTTTTTAAATGGACATAAATAGGTAGATGTAAATACGCTTCAATACCATTACGATTAACAGCACTATGAAGACCCGCACTGTCTCTGAACTCATGGTTTTCCATTTATTTTACCCCAGCTTGCCAGTAGGATCTCTTTTTTCATTCTCTGAACACTTGTCTAGTGCATAATAGCTTTGTGAACACTGGTGATCGAAGGCATAGTGTTCCGCAGTACCACACTAAGCATTTTACACGGATACCTCCTTTAATCTTCAAAATAATCTCTTAGATAAACACAATTTAAACATCTATTTATTCGTCATGTTTTTGAGTATTTACTTTGTGTTCAGGGTTGCAAATATTGATACTCTTTGGATATCACAGGAAGGAGATGCACATTTTAAAAAACCCTCCCCATTATACAGATGAGAACACTGAGCTTTTAGCACATGTAGGGAAATTTCCAAAGACCATAAATCTAGTACACACATCCATTAGGGTACCAGCATAGAAAATGATCTCATCATCAACAGTATTTGGAGTCTCCTGTTTATGTGCACTGTTTTCTTGTTTCTCAAAACAATTTATTCACAATAAGGTACAACAGTCTAATAAGCATCACTATATACTGGTAGTGTTTTATCATATCAACTTGATAGGGCTGGGAGCCACTGAGGGAGGAGGGAAGTAAACCTCTGTCTGTGTCTGGGTGGGATTTTTCCTGGGTTATAGGTCTTTTTCTTTGGTCTCAGGGAGTAGACCAAAGAGATGTCTTGTCATAGCCCATGGTAATAGTTATTAGTCCAAGAAGACTACGCGTCACACAAATTAAGTAGACTAGATTGCCTCTCTGGGATTAATACATGGATACTATAAAAACATGAATCTCTCTTTTTATTATAATACAGGAAAGGCATGTTCATAGGTGAGAATGAGAAATGCATGCAAAGTGAACAAGACATAAAACAACAGATAGAACGGGGTGGGGATAACGAAAGAAAAAAATCTCTTGGTCGCATTGAATTCCCAATTCCAGGATCTGATGTTACTAGTAACACTCGTTTTCCCTTTTGGCTTTTTTAAAAAAAAATTCTGTGAATCTTAAAAACTATACAAGACACAAACTTTTTTGTTTTTTGAAGTTTATGTAAGTTTTGGTTGGATTTCTTAAAATGCAAAGAATCATGACCAACCCTCCCTTGGAATAGCGTTACTTTGTATAAAATGTAGACCTCAAGAAAGTAAGCTTTCGATGTAGAAAATATTAACCTCAATAAGGCCATGCTGAAGCTATATATTTGTACAGAAAGGCTTTTCTCTTACCACATATGTGCTAATTTATTTGAAACCTACTTTTCTGAATCCAATTTTCTAGACAAGCAGGCTCATAATAAAGATTCTATTTGACTGATATAATATTTTGGACTGAGATAAATTTAAGAACTCTTCACAGTCACTATCATTACTGTTTTTAAATCATTTCTGCATGATTTATTTTTAACCCTGAAGTCAGTTAGGTTGTTAGTACCTGGATTATTTCTTTGCCACCCTGCTCCTCTCTGAAAGCATACTCTTTTAACCTCCAATACATTAAAACTTGACTCTACTTTCCAAAGTGAAACTCGTTTTTCCACAAAATTAATCCATTTGAATATGTCACATATAAGTTTTAATATGTTTTGTGATTCTATCCAGATAAGTCGCTTACAGATTAAAAGCTAAGACTGTAAATGAACTGGATATGACATGCCTAACATTGAAGGAATAATTCAAAAATAGAAGAATGTTTAAACTTAGATTGAAAGAAATTTCTTTTGTGATTGACAAAAACAGTTACATTGATCTTCATATTGTATCCAAAAAGTAATTTCTTAATCATTAACCTATTATCTTCCATTTTATATCCAGTTATGATTGAGTGAAGAAAACATAAATTTCATCATAAAACCCAGAAAAGTTAATTACACAAAATTCTACCAACTTTTACTCATTTTATAATTATCAAGCATCCAGTTAATAAGGTAAGACAGCTGCGAATGATTATTATATATTAGAATTCCTAGGTCAAATAATTTTCTTCATAGATCTAATTTCTTTGACAACCACTACACAAAACATGTGTAAACAAATTTACTGCCAGAAATACAAAACTTAAAAATCAATAATGTACCACCAAAATTCAATAATACGTTTGGCATATAAGTAGTAGAGTAAAAATTGACTCTTCTGTTTCAAAATGATGTTAACTAGTTTTTTCAAGGAGGTAGAACAGAAATTATTACAGTACTTGGATTCATTTGGTCTCCATGTAGGTGAATACAGTCAAAATAACAAGGGAATAGGGCAATCCTCAAAGGTATAAATAATGTAAATAATGCATTTTGAATTATTAGAGGTGGTTGGAGTGTCGTCTGCAAAATTTCTTGTTCTGGAAGCATGGTCCTCATTTTTTATGAGATTGAGCAGGGGAGTAAGCTTTAAGAAGTGGGGCTTTGTGGAAAGCAGTTAGGTCATGGAGTCATCCTCTTCAAATAAACAAAAACCAGGCTGCAGAGAGTGATTTGGTTCCCATGAAAGTGAGCTATATAAAAGGAACAAACCTCACCCATAAAGATCCCTGGCTTCATCTCTTACCATAGGTGGTCTTCTCATTTTCTTGACATAGTAATACTACCTGCCTTTGTCTGTCTTTGTAAGCTAAACAAATATGCCTGTCCAATCGTGTTCTGTCAATCTCCAAAACTGTGAGATAATTTTTATAAAACACACGGAGTCAAGTATTTTGTTATGGCAGCAGAAAATTGACTAAAAGATATTTTAACTGGTTTATGAGCTAAATTAAGTAAAATAAGATTTAATCAATTGATAAAAGTAGAACCATATGAACAAAAGGACAGATTATTGAACAGCTTGGTCAGATGGATGGATGGGTGTATGAATGGATAGGTGGATAGATGGATGGATGGATGGATGGATGGATGGATGGATGGTTGGATGGATGGATGGATGGATTGAGCAACTGATCTTCTAAAACAAGTTCGGGCATTTTTCATCTGACATTTAAAACATTTTTATAGCTGAAGTTTGGAAGAAACAAACCATACTGTATTCTCTTGACTGCTTTATATTTCTGTCAGTATCTTAAATATTCAATATAAATTCTTACCCAAGCATGTTTTCATCCCTTCATTCAGAAAAAAGTGTTGGAGGAATTGTACTCTATGCCAAAGATTGTAATGTGGTATTTTTTTGAAATTTAATTTCAGATCACCTGTTTCTAGTTAGTTTTAAGTGGGAAAAATTTCTAGATGTGTTACACCAAGTATAACATTTGCTAACTTTAACATGTATTTTCGCTATCCCAGAAGACCAGAAAACTGGCATTTATAGCTTCTGAATAGGCTGACTTTGTTTTTCACAGAGTCCTCTACTTATGCGTAGATGATAGATGTTCTGGATTGGTATCATAATTAGAAATTATTTGTTTTCCAAGCATCAGGTCCAGGGGTAGGGTCATACATGTAAGTAGCATAACTATGTAGGTATAAACAAAGCTAAAAAGATTATGCAAATGGAGGCATCTATTTACTGTATCAGTGACTCATAAAATAAGCAACGTTGTGCCAGGTCTTGATGGATATGTCTTAAAAGAAAATGCTTGGGATATTAATGTTGATCAGAAAATAATCAGTTGTCTATTTTTTGGATGGAACATATGTGTATGTATTTCTCCACTGATCTTGTGCTAGATTATGTGATCTACTTTAGGCAGTTCAACTGAAAGACATCCGACACCTAGAGTCTTTAAGTGTCTTTCATGGCTTAATGTGGCCACTTACATTTAGTAATCTGCCAGAAAGAGAATGTATTTGAATGGTTGTTGGGCCATGGAAAACACAGAAACACATGCAAATGACTTAATTCCAGACTATGGCCTGGCGTCAGGCTCTGCAGATCCCAGCTGGGCTCACCCTGAGACAGAATTGTCCCACACAATGCCTACGGGGAAAACAGAAATACCAGTTGGTTAAGACACTGTACTAGGTTTTTAGGTAGCTTCTGTGCATTATCATGCTGCATAACCAAATCATACACAGGAAAGTCTTGTTGGTGGAGAGAAAGACCTGTGGAAGGACATGGCAGTTATTTTGCTTTGGTTAGGCATCACGTAATTACATGCACAAGTAGAAATCGAAAGACACAGTTCAAATTATGAAACTAAGGAACTGGATTCAATCCTGTGGATGACGAAATATCGTCAAAATATATTTTACAAGGAAATATCATAATCATACACCACATAATTAATCTTGTAACTTTGAGTATATATCTATAAGCAAACTCAGCAAATATTAACAAATACTATGTCGCAGATATTTGAGACATATTAAAAAATAAAATGAGATCTCTTATTGTTCTTAGGAGAAAGAAATAAATAATACACATGATAAGCTATATGCAAGTTATATTTAAAAAGATACAAGAAGCATGGAAAATATAAGAAAATACAGAAAGGAAGATTGCAATTTGAGAAAGGTTAGCTGGAGTAGGCAGCATCCTTTCAGAATTCACAGTAATCAAGGGTTCTTCAAGACTGGCAGCTATGGTGTAGCTACAAACATCTAGCTGAAAATCTGCATAAATGATCCTAATTAAGGGTGTAAACTGCTCCTTAGAGAAACCTTATGATTCATGCAAGCCTCAGAAAGAAGTTGTAGAGTGTCATGATTTTCACAAAACAGCAAAGATTTCTTCCTCATTGCTTGCATGGTTCTTCTCTGTGATAAGAGGTTCATGAATAGACAGAAACTGCCACCACAGGGCCAGCTGGCATCTTATGATGAAGACATTCTTAGCACCAATCTGAGTGTTCGCTTATGGAAAACTGTGGTTTATGCTCACCGCAGCACACAGCAGAACATGGGGCAATCAGTCCCTACTTAGCATTCTGGCAGCTATCTTTAATCCCAAGAATTCAAACCCTTCTCCAGGAAACATTTGAACAGATTTTTAGGGTTGCAAGCTGCATTCTATGGTAGGGAAAATGGCATGAAATTATTTGAATATCACCAGTGGGGTCCAGAGTCCCTTCTTCATGTCACAGCTGAGACAGCAGGCATCACAATATCTAAGGTCTTGTTTTGTGTGCACCTACACTGGCAGTAACTGCACAGCACAGACTCTGTGGAGTAAGACGCCACATGGTTTTATTCTTCATTTCTCTCTAAAGCACAGATTTGTGGGAATCTTAAGGCTGCACTATTCTTGCCAGCCTTGACACCTCCTTCTCTTATCACGTGCTCAGATGACTCTCACTATTGCCAGTGCTTTGCCTTCTCAGCCACTGCCCTCATCCACAGCAATGGCGGCTCACAAAGCCACCGTCTCTCCACGCAGTGTGCATCCTTGTACTCCTGCCATTCATGCGTGCTTTGCAAAGCAACCTCAGTGAGAACTGACAGATTAAATGGTACGCCTGACTACCTATTTAAGTCCTTTCTTTATTCTTCACTGTTGTTTTATGGTTCTCCTGTTTTTATGTTCTATTTCCAATAAGAGATAATTTTTCCTTTCCAGGTTATCTGTTGTATTTTGTATTTCCATAATTTTAAAAACTACTCTTGTAATAATGCCTATGTAACAAAGTGCGTACTTTAACGTGACCTAAAATGTCTATTCTTTGGGAAAAACTTCTCTTGATGTAATCCCTCATAGCATTCTGTGTTATGATTTCATAGAACTGACTATTATCGCCATATATAAAATGAATTACGTAATTATTTCATTACATATCTGTCTCATTCCTTCAACTGTCTTCTTACCATCAAATGAACCCTTAACAGTCAGACCAGGAAACTTATCCACTACCTGTCAAGTCTCTGCTGCCAACCATATTCAGCATTTAGCAAACATTTGTTGAATAAAGGTGTGAATTAATTAATCAATAAATAAAGAGATCATTCATCTATATTCTATCCCTTATGACTAAAAGAGCATGAAGCAGATGAAAACACCATAGCAGAGTTTTATTATGTAAGTTAACAAGTGGCACATTATAGCATCTTCTACAGAATGTAAAGGTTGTAATATACAGCTCACACTGAAAGCATGTTTCTGGAGGAAAGGAAGGAAGAAATGATGGATGGAAGGAAGAAAGAAAGGGAGGGAGGGAGAGAAGGAAGGAGGGAGGAAATCACAAAAGAAAGAAAGGAAGGAAAGAAGGAAGACAGATCTCTGAGTAACAACTAACCAGAAAGTAGAACACTGAAAATTTTTCTTGTGTTTTATCTTCATACAGGGCAGTACAGAAACAGTTTAGATCTTAAGATCTCCTGATATCTAATATAAAATAAATATGTATCACAGTACTTCACCAGATATACTATAACAAAACATATTTTACTGTTTGTCTAAAATTCTAATTTAACTGGGCCTATATTTTATCTGACAAGTCCATTTTGAGCAAGCAAATTAATTTGTATTCATAAGACTCTTACCAAAGAAATAGTGTGGGACCTTTTATTACTGGGTCATAAGCACAATATATGCTCTTTCCCCTGTAGACCTGAACAAAACATAGTGGTAAGATGTTATTCATTTAGGAATTTTAGCTCAAAAAGGCAATTTATTAATGTGACCTCTGCTTCTGTTGGACTTGGGCATTCCAAAATATAGGCACTCACCATCAGTCAGATACTGTAAATTCAGAAATCTAGATTCGGTGTTGGAAAGATGAATATTAGGATGTATATATTTCATTGAGCCAATTTTGGAGTATTTTAATTCAATAATGAAAATAAATTTCATCTATTATTACTTGTGAAAACAAGTCCTTTAAATGCCTCAGTGAACCTGAGGCTCACTTATGGATTAAGTAATATAATTTTGTTCCTCATTTGTAGGGCAAAGAAACCAGGGAACAGAGGAAGTGAGTAACTTGTCCATGGTCACACAGACAGTAAGAAGTAGAGTGGGGAATGTGAATTTATACTATCTGATTTAAGAGGTTGGTTTTTATTTTTTTTTTTCTTTGACTACCTCTGAGACTTGAGATGAAAATCTCCTACACACAAAGTCCAGCCTGCACCTTTGGGGATCCATGGTAGTGATCTGATGATCAGGCCAGTAAAAGACTAAAAGTGGTAAAAAATTAAGATACTCCAGCTCAGTTTTCCCGCATTTTTCTCTCACCCCTTCCTGATCTGTGATAGAAAGTAAATTAGAAACTGTAAGGATCATTAAATATCCTGGCCTTATCTCATGCTCTGGTTTGAAATAGGGTCTGTCAATCTGTGACCGAAAGCAAAAAGTGTTAAATGAACTCACTTGACTTTAACTGGCATTTGTAGTTTGACAGAGGAGTCAGCTTAAATCTCGTCTGCTTTCAGTTCCTTCTAGACTTAGATAAGAGCACTTCTCTCCCAGGCAGAGTCCACCTAGGTCAGCTCCTGGGAGAATGCTATTTCTCAGGCTGTTTCCCTGTGAAACTAAGTTATAGATCAGCCACAGAAATGACCAACTTTTGAAAGCAGAGACAGCAAAAAGCAGAGAAAGATAACTGTTCTTTTGATACACTTTTATGAAAGATAACCCGAACCCAGAAAACAAAATCTTTTAAGAAAAGAATATGTGTTATCACATATCAGATAAACTGTGTTGAGTGACTGATTTATTCTTTTATCTTTAGAGCTAGACAGAAACTGCTAAAATAAAAAAAAAGGTCCACTGCAAAGTATGAATATGCAGAATTATCCACTTGGTAGAACCCGACTTTCCTGCTTCCAATTAAATAATTAAAGAAATTTAATACTCATGTTAAGAAAAGTTTTATTTAAGTATTATTTTATTTTATTGTGTATTAGTGATGCTTACCATGTCCATCCAGCAGAGATACATCTCAAGTTACGGGATTAAAGATATGACACTAATTCAAAAGGTTTTTACTCAAAAGTAATTTATTTCTACCATGCACCCTATAATTATCCCCACCTGTTTGAACCGCTGAGAACACAGAATGACAGTTTACAACAACAAAAGAGAAGGAACCATTATGGAGGTTACTACAGAATTTTTTCTGTCAGCATTTCCTACAGGTTGTGGAGAATATTCAAGCAAAGGAAAAACTCTGATAGGTGCTTAAGAACATCATGTTAATGAATTTTTCCAGGGCCCATCTGTAAGCAAAACTTTGTTCTTCTTAGAAGACCTTAGAGAAGCAGTTTCTACTTCACTCCTAAAATGCCATCAAAATGATTACCAGGAAAATATAGACAGTCAAGTAGTTTAAAGTAGGCTGAAGTGAAATTTAAAATAACTAATATTAACAACTAGCTTCAAATAAATACACAAATTCATTTATTTGCACACTCACGTACCTTTCCTTCATGAGTCCTTAGCCTCGCTTCCTTACACCATTAAACACACCCTTCACCTTAACTTTCCTGGATGGATACTCTTACCCAGATTTATTAAGTTCAGAACTTGCTTGCAGTCATTTGATACACGTACTTTAGATGCATTTAAACCTCCTCTTACTTCATTTTCAGTGTATTCTGGAAGGGGTAATTATTTTTAAAATATGAGCAGAGTGTAATTTTCAATTTGAAAAATTATTTTCAAGGAAATTGGAAAAAGTGAAGTCAGCAGATGAGTCCCACAAACCTGTGTCCCCACCACACACACACACACACACACACACACACACACACACACACAACCACACACACTTTAGTATATTTGAAGAAAATGTTTCACCTATGGAGACCAAGAAACAGTTTAGGTCATACAAGAAATTGAGATGACAATCTTTCAGTTTTGATGCAACTTAAACTACATGTGGTGAAGCTGACACATAATTATCTCCCTTGAAGGACCAGTTATTTAAAAAAATTTAGGGGCTGGGGATTTAGCTCAGCAGCATAAGCGCCTGCCTTGCAAGCAGGCAGTCATGAGTTCGATCCCTAGTACTGATAAAAAAAGGAAAAAGGGAAAAAAACTTAAGACTCACCAGTATCATGAGGTTAGGGGGTGGGTACAATCTGGCAGACCTAGGAAATGTTCCATTCAGAGCCCTTAAAATGCTACAGGTCACTATTCAGAAGCCTCAGCCAGGGAGCAGTAGGGAAGTGAATGTTTATGCCTCGTGGATTCCTTAATCATGAACTTGGCTCTTCCTGTTACCATAGTGTGGTTGTGACACATGATAACTGCATTCACCTTGGTGGCCTGGGATGGATGTATCTCATCTGGTCCTTCTCACTTGTCCCTCTCCTCCCTGACCTGCCTTCTATCCTTCCTGTCCCTGTGTGGTCCATCTCCCCATTGCCAGCCCTTTACCATATTGCTTCTGCCCTGGAGCCACCCAACTACAGACCGAAACCTCTGTGAAACATGAGCCAAAATATACACCTCTCCTCCTTTCAAAGGACGAGGGTTGGCTATTTTGTCCTGGTAGGAGGAAGATGACTAAGAGAGACAGACCAACATTGCAGAGACAAAATTCCCAGGGAAGACTCTCAGGATCCTCTCATGACATTTGTCCTGACTCCCACAAGCAGCTAGCAGACAATAATTTCTTACTACATCTTCTTTGTCAAATTACAAAGGAAAAAAGTCAGATATTTTCCACTTATGTAAGTGCTAGCTCAAGCAGATTTTTAACGATATTACTTTGAATCCATTTATGGATCTAAAATACAGGTTAGCATATAAATTCTACATAGGAAATAAAGGAATTCTAGGCTACCAACACTACTTATGAGTATTTTGGGAGAACTTTTCCCAGGAAAAATGTATATTTGTATATATACAATATGTAAATATATATGTTTATATACACATATTTATATGGAAAAGGAGAGAAACATGCATGACAAAGCATGTGCTAATAAAATTAATGAATAAACGGTAAAATTTTTTAAACAAAAAAGTTAAATAATTATTATTATTGTTATAATTGTTATTATTATTTTGCTACC
The DNA here is from genome assembly GCF_034190915.1 of Cavia porcellus. Classification (NCBI taxonomy): domain Eukaryota; kingdom Metazoa; phylum Chordata; class Mammalia; order Rodentia; family Caviidae; genus Cavia; species Cavia porcellus. Next base: position 78,884,616 of record NW_026947490.1, read on the forward strand.
AGGGATCAAACTCATGACCTTACGCTTGCCAGGCAAGCACTTATGCCACTGAGCTAAATTCCTGGCCGGTTAAATTAAAAGAAAAACCTTGCAATAGGGCATTGTCCTTCTAAGGGCTGATTTTACAAAGCCCACTGGGGAAGTTTCTGCAGTGTAGTAGGTATCACATTTATGTAGCAAAGTCACATGGAACAAAACAAACTTTCTACAGTGACACTCACTTCAGAGGATAAGTATACCTAGAGGATGAATTTTTATTATGTGATAAATTTTGAAGAATTATGGTAACTACTTCAAAAGATTCCAAAAGCAAAAAATAACCAGTGAATCCCAAATAAACCTAGGTGACACTGACCTTCATGACTTGGGGCACAAGGCGGAATTTGACTTGGTTGGAGTTGGTCGAAATTGGGCAAATCATATGTACTCTGTCATATACAAACGTGATTTCAGGCTTTATAATTAAACCTAGTGATAGGAAGTCACTCAGTAAATGTACTCTGCTGGCTTGTGAGGAACCACTTCTGATAATTGCGACTGCCAAGAAATAAAATGTGGTTCTGGAAGATGCTGTCAAATCCAGACTCAGTCACCATGTGCGACCACAGCATACAACAGAACGGCACGCTATAGGACAGGAGATTTGATCTAAGTGCTGTCTAACAAATCTGACTGTGAATTTTTGGAATTCTACATTAAATTTAGGTACAGTGAGATGACACAGAGGAAAAAAGCTCTCTGGAAGAAGATGAAACATAATAGGATCAGTGGCCCTATTTTGTAATTATTTCTTGGAAGATCTATTTGCCAATTTTAAAGCTCTTCTTCCAAAAGTTTGAGGGAATTCTAAGATATTAAATTATCACTACATACCCTTTAGAAGCAAAGCAAAATTAAAATAACAAGCAGGTCATAAGAGCAGTGGTATATTTTTATATTAGTGAATACATGGAGGAAATTCTGTAATCAGATACTGGCAGCAAATGAAGCAGAAACTGACTCTAGCCATGGCGAATTACATTGCAAAGTGTATTTGTAGTGTGATAAAAAATAAACATGTGTGAATTACTATTTCTGATTTTAGAATTAGTCATCTGACAGGTTCTTTACACTGATTTATTTTAAAGATGATTATGCTTATGGAAACATGTACAGATGTGGAATTTGATGAATTTCATTAACTAGGGGCACAACCTTTATAATTAATTTGAAGCAAACACATTTTTCTGATTTACTTTGAAAGAATATCAATAAATAATTGGGCCTTGTGAGCATTCTTTATTTTTTAAGTCCCTGTCTTTGTTCTCTTTCAAGTAAACATTAGTTTTTAATTTATGAGGAGAGCCCCCAAAAAGGGTTTAATGATTTCTACTGGGGAGAAGAAAAATTTTGAAAGCTAGCTTGTTGTTTAGCCAATACCTTGGTTTAGAAAGACAAGTAATCATTGTGCTTTTGCCTTCTAAAATACAGATACACAAGACCAGATGACTTTCTGTGTACTGCTTCTCCTGCCATGGACTGTTTCTGCTCTGCGATGCCACCCTGCTGTGAAGCCACCTGATTCTGGATAAAATCTTTGCAAACCGTGAGCTGAAATAAACATTTCCCCTCTACCCTGGGGGTGCTGGGTATTGTTCTCAGCCACGACAAAGCTGACTCAGGCAACTACTAAGGTTACAAACGCATAAGGGTGGCATAAGGGACTCTGGTGGACACATGTATAACAGTAGTAGGGTATATAGTTTATTTTACTTTGCTGTGGCAAAATATTTTCTATTTATAATTAGATTTGCAATACACTCGATTTTAGAATTTTCCCCATTGTTTCTTTGTGTTTATAGATTTACACATGACTATAGCATTTAAAATGGGTAAATTTGATTTTAAGTTAGTTCATATAATTCAGTCGCTTTTCAGGTTACTTTAAAAATGCAGATTTTTTTAAAAAAACTTTGAGTAAAACTGAATTTCTCTAATGCAGAGTTATTTCCATAGAAACAGTCATTGGGCTTGAGTTCCTGCAATAACAAAGATGCGGAAATGAAATTGTAATATGTTCTAGGGCATTAATACCCACTATTAATTATTGCTGGTCAGAATTTATCTTCTTTAAATAAAACTACTTGAAATGGGAATCCGTGGATATAGAAAATAAGTCAGAATATCAGCTCAGTAAATTATTTTAAACTGCTTCATACTATTATCATCGCAAGTTGAATCGCATAATAAACTACAAACTGTATGAATTATTCACAGTCAAATTTTAACTGTGGCCTATTTCTCACCATTTGGACGTACCATGGATATTCCTTCCATGTAATTCTGCCGAATTATGATCTGCCTGCAGCTTAATAAACCTGGCCAAAAATGTCCTCAACTCTCATGCTATTTGAACTACCCAGTGTTCACATAATATATTCCACACTGCTTCTCTCCAGCTTTGTGTGTTTCCACCCTGCATTTCTGAACCCATCTTCTTTCCCATAATTTTCTGTTTGCCCAGCTCACCCAGGTGTCTTTTTTTCAGTATTATTTATTATTTTAAAAACAAAATAACAACAAAAGAATACAAATGACGATACAGAATTTCAAAACAAAATAATAGGAAATTAACTCTAGTTAATATACAATATTCACTTTCATCTTTTCACCTAATAGGGGGTCAAATGGAGGAGGAGCAGCCTCGAGGAGGTGGGGGACACCCACCAAATTCTGCTGCTTTTGTTGTTGCTGTTGTTTACTCACGAAGTCATCTGTTTATTGAGAGATTGGGCCAAGTGGGCTATGATGGGACGGAGATGAGACGTGCACCTCCTTTCTTCAGGAAGAAAGCTGGTGTGTGAGAGAGGCCCACAACGCACAGGCTTGTCGCATGCACTTCCTCTGTAGCTGGGAAGTGTTGAGGGGAAGCCACCGGGGGCCAGGTCTGAGAAGCCACTTCTGCAGAGACTCCTAGCAGCCCAGGAGGCCATTGTAGCTCTCCTGGCCCTGTCTTTCCATCCTCAAAGGTCAGTTTCTTATGTCCTCCATTGTGGTATTTCATCTCCAAACACCTTGCAGGACTCCATAGTATCATCTCGAATTCTCTTTTGAGAAATACATAAAAATGTCTATGATGTCTTTTCTTCCAGTTCACTATTAGTGAACATTGATATCCAAGGGAAGAGTTTTATTTTTAAAGCAAATTCTTGGGCCTGATGAAGACCAACTGAATTTATACTCTCCTGGGTTAGGAGTCAGAATTTTCATTCTTATCAACATTCTTTGTTATATTTATTTTCATTTAAGTTTTAGAATTCCAATTATTTTCAGTTAAATTATGTATACACATTAGGATCTAATATTTGTTGATTTCCATAGAGACTTTTAGATGGTAGTGTTCCTTAAAAATCTACTGGGAAAATCAGTATTTTCAAAAAGAGACAGAGACAGAGAGAGAAAAAGAGGGGGAGGAGGGAGAGGGAGAGGGAAGGGGCAGAGAGAGAGAGAGAGAGAGAGAAAGCTCTTCAGTGTTTAGAAATCAAAGCTACCTTTTCAGAAATTCCACATAACTGGAGATCCCAGAAAATGTTGGGGAGCAAATTAAATATATCAAGTTTATACCTCAAAATTAAAGCACTAGACACCCAAGAAACATACCTGCTTTTCCAGATAATTCTTTACCTATAAGAGAAATAGAGAATATGCTAGATTGGAGAGTGCATGGCTGCTTTGACCTGGAGGTGAGGTGAGTTTTCTGTAAGTGACCTTGAATGAATAAGTGTTTCTTAAAGAATACAAAGGCATGTTTCACTTTCCAATAAATGGATGCTGGTAGACATGTTTTGAAGGTGTAAGCAATCATTCTTTCAGGCCTAACAGAAAAGATTTGCCTCAAATCTGAAGGTGGTTGAGTATATGAACTAAAGCATTTTAAAAGATTATTTAACTATACACACACACACACACACACACACACACACACACACACACACTTTACTGCTCTATGATATTCCAAAATATTCTTTCATTCAAAAAATATATTTAATATAATACTTTATATCATATACTTATAGCCAAATTCAATGAATCCCTAAGGCCCAAGGTTACTAAGAACCAAATCTTCCGACCCTAAAAATTAGACATCAAGTGAAGGTCACACTCTTGAATGAGACATTTTGATCGCCAACTGTGTATTTTGTTTATTGTTTGTGAAGTCTTGGACAAGTCATGTAGTTGATTGATTCCTTCATCTGGGACAAGAATAATAATGCCTACCAAATAGAGTTGACAAGAGCATCAAATATATGTGTAAATTTCTAAGGTGTTATTAATTACACAGGATCTAACATAATGCACTACTGAATTGTATTAATTCATCAAACCAACTTTTAACTTTCAAATGACTGTGAAGAACCACAGTATGTTTTAAAGATATTTTTCCCCTTGTACCTTTCTTATTTTTATCTTGAGAGAAGTAATCTGTGCATGTTAGGGTTCACTGGAAGAACAGGTGTAATATAAGATTCACAAACACACACATACAGATTAACGAGGTAGGCTTACAACAACTGCAGAGTTGGGGTGGAAGAATGCAGTAGGGATATGTGTGCACTGGAAGTTAAGAATACAGTCAGAAACTGAAGATGTGGAGCTCTATGCAGAGCCTCATGTGAATCCACACTGGAAAGCTGAGGAAATTCTGCACTAGACCTGTCAAGAGTGTCTGCGGAGGGCCTGGAGACAGCTGTCCAAAGGCAATGGAGAAGACTGGCTCCTTCACAGAAGCAAAATAAGATTTCCTTGTTCTTTCCCTGTTTGTTTCCTTCAGGTTACAAACCCACTGGTCAATACCAACCACGTGCAGAGTGGGTCTTCCCTCTTCGGTGAGTCAGTCATTCAGAAACACTCAGCACTTCTAAACGATTTAAATAATATAAAGGCTTTTCTTACTCAAGTTGACACCACAATTTACTACAGAATTCAAGTCTGCGACTAGATCAGGTATGGTCAAGCTCATCACATACAGCATAGCATCCTTCTTCCTTAACAAATGACAACAGAAAAGCCTGCTACACACTTTGTATCTTTTCTTACTATACATAAGTAAAAAAGTGCAAATTTGACTGCTTTTTAACAGTGTTTCTCCTGCTCTTTGTTGTTCTTATTACTCCAATAATGCCCAGATTTGTATAATGCTGGCCCATGACATAGCACTTTCTGTGTAGTTTAAAAGTAGTTAACCGTTAACCATCCTTATCTCTCACCTCTCACCACCAGCTCTACCCTAGCCAACATCTTTCAGAATCTGCTAGAGGTGTGATGAGCTTGCAGTCAGCAGGATTTAGATACAGAATCCAAGCGCATACTCAATATTATCATACTGCACACCCCAAAGGAATGGCAAATGACTTGTGAGGAGTGATAACTAGTGGCTGGTAGCTTATGGAGCAGGACGATGATCTTTCCAATAGTGAGCTACATGGATTCAGTTCCCATTCTTTAAGAGTGGGATATGGAGCCACTTGTTAAGAGATGCATTACACTCTCCACAGGAAGCCTAATTGCTGTATGATTCCAAGCTGAAGTTATTTGAACTAGTTTCATTGTTATATGATTTGTTTTATACTTCCTCTGACAATTTATAAGATACGTAGTTACTCTAGAAAAGCATAGAACACACCAACATATGCCCATTAAAGAGAGAATTTTAACCAGTTTCAAATTTTCTTTATGTGTTTGTCAATACATTTATCTAACCGTATCGTTTTCCACTCCCAAAGCCAGGACAAATTGTTTGACATAAATTTGAATGCAATGCATGATTTTTCCTGCAGTGAAGGTTCTTCTTTTGGCCTATATGCGTACACAGACAAGCCTGTATAATACCAATGGAGGTAGAAGGATTCAGCAAGGCTCCAGTTTTCAAAATTGGACACAGTTTTAACAATACACAAAATGACCATTACTAGGTTTACGGGCTTAATTCCACGGAGGGAGATAAGCACCTTAATCCATTTTAACTGGGAAATCACCTGCTAAACTAGCTTGACACCTCTGTGGACATTATCTGCTTCATCTTCCCTAGGCTTCTGAGCTAATATAAATCTCTCTTCTTTACCATTAACTGCTACGTAAAATGATGCTGGTAGTCTTTGCCTGTCACTAGTGAGTAATTTTACTAAAAGCGAAAATAAAGATAATTTTAAAACATACTTGAATAATTTCTTTAGGGAATGGGAAATAAAGGTTTCTATATTACTCTGCTATTTTTCTGGCATGTGTTTCCTGCTTCCAAGCAGCTCCACAATTACTTTCAGCCTCTTGTCTCGAAGAGGAAAACATACTAGCCTCATCATTGCTGGGAATTTCACTTCCTTTTTTATACATAATTTTACAGACATAGTTATCCATGAGAGCTAGATTCAGTTTTACATGAATTCATTGTTCCAATTCAAACTGGCATTCTACTCTTTATGGGGAAATCCCAGAAACTTCCAAGCTTCCAGTTTTTCTATGAGATGAGGCGAGCAATGCTTTTGGATTGGTTAGATTTCCTGACTCTGTCACAGATTTGTGACATGTAAATTAATCATATAATAGTCATATATGCATGTCTGTGTTTGCTGTAGCATAAGTCTTAATAGCTAAATTTTGAAAGTAGCCTTTATTTTTATCAACAGATGAATGCATATCCACGATGGAATACTACTTAGACACAAAGCAAAATACATTTGAGTCTTTTATAGATGCATCTTGGGCCCATAGTGTAAAGAAAAGGTTAATCTAGGTTAAATATTGCATAGCTTCTTTACGATAGTAAGACCAAAATTAAGTAATATAAAAGTCAAATAAAAGAAAAATTACAGGAACAGGTAGACTCTGTGGAGAAAGGAAAAGGAATCTAAGACAAGAGAAAATAAAGTACAGGGAGGGAAAAGGAAGTAAAAGTGCCTATTAGAAATAATTCTGCCCACTATAAAACCAAACTCAGCTGAGGTCCAAAAGAATGGGATACAGAAGAAAGAAGTTATGAATATTGCCTACAACTATGTGGCCAGCTACAGGGATAAGAAACATAATTGTCAAGAGTATTTCTTGCTTTGTAATATAGTTGTACATTTATACACATATACTGAGCAGATATCTTTTTTCTTTGTAATCTAACATCAACTTAATATCATTAATTATTATAGGTCTACATTGGAGGGGGAGGAAGGAAATGTTTGAATAAAAAAGGAACTAGGATATGCACACACACGTATGAATTTTCACATAAGGATTATAAATATTATGTACTGCACATGTGTACAAAAAGGGGGGATCAAGGGGAAAGAAGGGGCAGAAAGAGAGAGAAGAGATAGAGGATTTAAAAAGAAATTAACGTGTCACATGAATGCACCAACTTCCCACAAGGAATGCAAACATTTTGTGCTACACACATGTACTAGCAAGATAAAATAAAAGATAGACAAAAAAGAAAGATAAAATAAGAGACAGACAAAAAAGATAAAATAAAAAGTAGACAAAAAGCTATAGAATTGTCAGGAGGAGAGTGAGCAGCACCTGAAGAAAAACTCTGCCTTCCTTTTAGGAGCAGGAATTCAGGAGTCGGAGCATTTCTGTTTGTGTGCGGGACAGCTGTGTTGTGCACGTATAAGCATGGACTTGCTATTGCATTTGAACATTTATTGTGTCTCGCTGTCACACTGATGGGGTAATGACCAACCATTCATTGTGATCGATCTACTTGACTGGGGTGAGAAATGCCCAGCAAATCAGTAACATACAGCTCTAGGTGTGTCTGTGTGTGACTGCACATTTGCACAGGCACACTGAAGGGAGTGTGGGGACCAAGCTCCATATGGTGGCACCAAACAATGGCTTGCAGTCTCATTTCCTGTTGGGAGCCGCGGCCGACACCGGTCGCCTTACTTGGCGGACGTAGGGCCTGTGGGTGGGAGCGGAGCCTGAGCTAGATTGCCCCTCCCATCGAGTGAGCCAAGTTGGCGCCTGCATCCTGCCCCCTGATTGCCCTGGCGACTTAAACAACCCGCTCTGTAAGATAGTCTGCCTAGCAACAACTGATGTTAGCCAATCAGCCCGCATCGCACGCTTTGAACTGATTGGCCACTGTTACCCTATAAAAGTAAATGCCTCTCCCGCCACGAGAGAGAAGCACAGAGAAAAGCACAGAGAGAGATAGAGAAAGTCCACCGGCGAGAAAGGGCTGGTGGCAGAGCGGAGGCCTCGTGGGGCCCACGCGGAGACAAATAAAGGCAAGGTTGCACACCGCCAGACTTTGTCGTGTGTCTTTCCTGCCGGCCGGGAGCGACCCCGACATTTGGTGACCCGCACGGGAACTGATCAACCCCGAGACACAGAGGTGGTGTGCAACGCTCCAGCGTGGTGCTGCCGGACAGGTGAGTGGGGGATAAGCCTGGGCTCTGGGTGGCGCGCACCTACAGGGCTTTTAGACTCCCCTCAGGCTCACGCGTAGGTGACGGGTTCTTTAAGTCACACGCGGTGAGTTACAGCCCTTAGAGGTTGAGGATGGGTAATTTACCGAGCGCGGAGGCGCGGCCCTTGGTAAAGGCCCTTAGGAAGCTTTTAAAAGCTAGAGACCTCAGGGTAGGTCAAAAAACACTGGAACTATTCATAGCAGAAATAGATAGGGTGGCTCCCTGGTTTTTACCCACGGGGCATTTAAACCTGCCGTCATGGGAGAAGTTAGGCGGGGACCTCGCCTCGGCGGAATTGGGAGGCGATATTTCGCCGGCTATTCGCCCCCTGTGGGAAATGATACATGCGTGCCTTGACTCCTATGCCGAGTTGCGCCACGAATTGTGTGCGTGCGCTGCTCGAAAAAAGCAGAGAGAGGAAAAAGGACCCCCGAGAGCCCTCTGGCGGGGAGGAGATAGAGAGCCATCCGCTCCGCCCTGGAGCTCTTCTCCAGAAGCGGCTCCCCGCCGAGAGGCCGCTACAGGGAACCCTCCCTTCTCTCAGCCGGCACAGGAAGTGACGCCCCGTTCCACTCTGTCGCGACCGCCGTCCTATGACGTTGCGCCGCGGGGCGGACGGTATTTTCATGGGCGGCTACTCTGCCGAGCAGGCTGAGAAAAACGCCGGTCGAGGAAACTGGGGCTGGGGATTTAGCTCAGCGGCATAAGCGCCTGCCTATCGCGAGTTCGATCCCTGGTACCGATAAAAAAAAAAAAAAAAAAAAAAACGAAAAAGACCAAAAAAAAAAAAAAAAATAAAATAAAATAAAAAATAAAAAGGGGGAGTAAGCCAAGGCCTGCCTCCAAAGGCGCGGTTATCTATGGCATGACAATGGATGGGCCCGGATCCGGTAATTAGCTGGAACCGAGGCGCGGTTTGTGTTTTTCCGCAGGAACCGGGACGAGAACCACTGTGGGTCCCAGAGAGGTTGACGCGACAAGTCCCTCGACTGAAGATCAGGCCTGTTCCACCAGAGGCCAACCGCAGACCCAACAACAAGATGAGCCCTAAAAGAACTGCAGGATAATCCCTTTTGGGGAGCCTGGAATGGCTTGCTCCCCTATGTTTTACCATTGTTAGGTCCCCTGTGCTCCTTGCTTCTGCTTTTGCTTGTAGGGCCATTCTTGCTCCGATGGGTTACATCATTTATTAATGGGCGCCTTGCGGCGGCCCGGCGTCAAGTACGCCTGGTTGCCCATGCGGCCCTGGCAGCAGCCCGTGATGGGCACAATGACCCCCAGGCCTACGCATGGCTCGCTCGACTGGCCTACGACCGGGTCTAGATGTGGCGGGTCTTCCGCACTCCTTCCCTATTGACACCACACAGCAGGGTAGGTGAGTCAATGACGGGTAAGAGCGTGCCTCCCCAGCACGACTCGACCTAAGCCAGGCCCTACCCCATGGCGCACGAAAGCCGCTGGATTACTAGAATCTGCCCAGATCTAGATGCCTCTCCGAGGGGATCACACGGAGGGGCATGAGTGCATGCCTATGTGCATCCAGGTTCCGTCCAGTTCACTCCTGGCCCTGGAAAAAGGACGAGGGTCTCAAGGCCTTGGCGGACCCAGGGGCGGCCGACCAGGGTCCAAGCCAAGGGCCTACGGTGGGCCTCAACACAGGGCATAAGCCTCTGCACTCGATCCAGGGCGGGCTGCGATGCATACATTCATTCAAAGTAAATAAAATAGGGGGAGATGTTGGGAGCCGCGGCCGACACCGGTCGCCTTACTTGGCGGACGTAGGGCCTGTGGGTGGGAGCGGAGCCTGAGCTAGATTGCCCCTCCCATCGAGTGAGTCAAGTTGGCGCCTGCTTCCTGCCCCCTGATTGCGCTGGCGACTTAAACAACCCGCTCTGTAAGATAGTCTGCCTAGCAACAGCTGATGTTAGCCAATCAGCCCGCATCGCGCTCTTTGAACTGATTGGCTACTGTTGCCCTATAAAAGTGAGTGCCTCTCCCGCCACAGAGGAAGCACAGAGAGAGATAGAGAAAGTCCACCGGCGAGAAAGGGCTGGTGGCAGAGAGGAGGCCTCGCGGGGCCCACGCGGAGACAAATAAAGGCAAGGTTGCACACCACCAGACTTTGTCGTGTGTCTTTCCTGCCGGCCGGGAGCGACCCCGACAATTTCCAAAGGAAAGAGAATGAAGAAGGAAGTGTGCCTGTTTCACTGAACTCCGGTATCCTGGAGAGAGACAGTGTGCTCTCTCACCGTCGCCTTTAGGGCTGGGTCTGCACTGTCTTCAACCTTCCAACACAGACTCACACCAGTGTCTGTTCTCTGAGCCCCAGGGCTCAAATTGGACTCAGTACTGCATCGTTGATTCCACATGTGCTGATTCTTTTAGTCCTCTTGGACAGAGCAGCTAGTGGATTACCTGGATCTCCAGCACACAGATTGTCATTTTGAATTCTCGTGCCTGAAACTCTCCCATGTCATTGAATCTTCCTCTGATCCTGTAGCCTAATAAATCTTACATACTTGTGCATATATTTCCTATTGATTCTGCTTCACCAAAGAACCCTAACCAATATGCAGCCATTCATATTTTTGCCTTAGTGTGGACCCACATAAACATACACAAATAAAATCATTGGAGAAATAAGAAATACAGCAGATTCAGACAAATAATCTGTACTTCCAGCCAAACATTATGCTTTATCTCTAAATACCTGTAACATTTAAGTCTCAGTCCTTCGATTATACTCTATTCTATTTTCAAAAGTTAACACAAAATAATCATCAAGTCATTTATTGAGTTGTAACATTTTACTAGGCATTTTGTTAAAAGCTGTCAATATATTATGACATTATTTCTCAAAATCAGTTATGTCAAAATTATTATTTCTTTTTTAAAACTAACAAAACTGAGACATAGTAGCAGTCAGTAAACCACATCAAACATATATGGATACTTCCATTCATTTAAAATGTTCTCTGAAAATACAAAAATGAATGTGATATTTTTAGGCAAAGCTAATTTGAAAAACCAAAATTTCACTTTACTTCACCATAGTTCACTTTTGATTACATGCCCTTATTTTTTGTGTTTTGCATGTGTACTGCATATATTGTCTTACTTTATTGTGAAACTTTATTCTCTTATTTTCTGCAGATAATATTAGATCACATTGTAAAACCTGGGCTCAGATATGCTGCCACCTATGGTGACATCTTCACTGTACATGTCTTTCTCACAATAGTAACTCCAGTGTGGCTGAGACTGTTTGCCTGATCATGAACTCCACAGCATTTAGGTCAAAGCAAAGTGTCTATCAACGGTCTTATTGTTTATTTTTCAAAAATATTACAGCAAATTGCCCAGTTCTTCAATATAAATACCTTAGTAACTTTTAGTATCTTTAATTTATTCAGATAAATCCCCTGCCCTTCAATTTTTAGATTATTTCTGTATTTGAGGGTTATGTAAGACTAATGATAATATTTTTGTGTTCATTAGCTTCCCAGACAGACTTCATGAAGATGATACAATTATCCATTTATATAGATTGTTTCCAAATTCCTAAATGTATTTTCCTCAAAAGTGTCAAATTATGCATGCAGGTAGAAAATAAACTTTATGTAAAACAAATACCAGTAATATACTTCTTGACATTATTAAAAAGAGCAAAAACAGCTATTTCACAGTTGGAACAAATGGTTTACCATAACAACATTTCTCCTGAAATCTTTAACACAAAAGTAGTTAAACTGAAATATCACCTTCATAAATATGAAAGAACTTGCTCTCAATATTCAAATTCTATGTGTGCGTGTGTGTGTGTGTGTGTGTATTTAAAGGCTTTTTAGTGGAAAACTGTAAAATGTATTTTTCTTCATGCAAATAAAGGGCAAGATTGATAAATAAAATTAGCAATCCTTTAACTTGCAGATAAGTAAAAATGTAATGTGCAATTTACTTTGAATGAAATGGCTTTCATTTTCTCTGGTTGTGAAATGTCAGAGGTTTGGGTGAAGAGGACCTTTAAAACACTGCTGTCTTTTTCAGATTGTTAAATTCTTGGGCATGACCCAAAATATTCCACATACCTATAAACAGAGAGCAGGATTCTTCATCCACTAGGAATGTGGGAAAAAGAGGCACAAGAGAGGAAAACACATCTGTATTTCACATGGCACATCATGAAGTTCAGTTGCCTCTTGTATTAAAATTCATGATAAAAATCCAGAGCTTATAAAATCAAAAGGCCTAAGAAATAATAAAAGACACTATGATTTTCTGCCACCTTTCAATTCCAGTATAGTGAACCCATTCAAATGAGAAGATGGATTTTAACTGCCGAATCCCTGAGCTGAATGTCACTTCTATGCAGCTCACATTGTACGCATATAATGTAAAGGAAAAAGACCATTTGTATTTAATTAACTCGCACTATTCAGGATTAAAATACTCTTGGAAATGATAAGGATATATTTATGAAAACCATAAACAAAGCCAAGACAATTATGCACAAATGCATATAGGTAAATATTCATATTTTCTATCATCTCCCTGTCCTCCCACTCACTTTTCTTCATAGCTCTGTGATAATTCTTAGGACTAGACTGTATCTTTTGGGCAATTTAATGCAAGTGAAAAGAATTATTGTCTCAATTCTGGGACATTAATTTGAATTGTTCAAATACTTTCCTTATTACGTGTTTTGGTAGCTATGTCATAGAGAATTAAGTGTGAGAGAAATACAAATTTCACATGAAACCATGGTAATAAATTACCTTAAATGTGTCAATTTTCAAAATTGAAGAAAAAGCAAGTTTAATTTCTGTCTTCCTGAAAATGCTATTTATAAGATTTATCAGGACCTGAAAGTAATTTACCATATTTTTCTGAGTGTAATTAAATATTACAGAATAAGAAACACTCTTGAAGATTTCATTCCTTAATTCACTTATTAGAAGCATTTTAGAAGAATGATATGGATCATTTATGATAAACTTTTGTTTCAAATACTTTGTTTCATTGAGTGATTTGAAACTATCTTTTTAATTTTCCTTTTATATACAAATTAATCTAATGAAATTACATAACATTTTAAAAGAGGAATTTGAATCATAGCCCATTTCATGTAATGAATTAACGTTTCATTTTTTTGACAAAGCAATATAACAATTGTGAATTTGATTATTCAATACTTATTATAATTATTGATTATTCAATGATTACATCCTTTGAAGAATTTTTAAAAAGTATTCTATCAGTGATAAATAAGTCATTACTTTCTGCCATTCTTTTGAATTCCCCTTGATAATTTTATCACAAATTGACACCTTCCGTGTATTTCATATAGTTTTATATTCATAAAATTTTTTGAGTGCCCCTATCGATCAAGTATAAAAATATCCTCTGGAAATATAAAGACTAAACAAATTATAGACTACAACCCAAAGAAATTCTGGTGCCTGTAGGAGAACTTCTAGAACTGCAGTAACTTAGTGAAAAGAGCATCTATGAAAGAGGCTCATAGTTACAGAATTTTTATAGAACACTTTATTGATCAAGAAAATTGAAAATAACTCTAAAGAATGATAAGACTGAAATTTTTACAGCAAGAAAGTTGACAAGATAAGTACAGATAAGAAATAATTTCTGAAACACGCCAAAGGTAGAAGACAGAATGCTCACTAAGGAAACAAAAATTGGTAGAAAGCTGAATAGCGGTTATTTCTTCAATGTGATTAAAATGCAAATGCATCAGGGGAAGATCCTCAGTGCCCTTGTAAAAACACCTAAAACATTGAATGTTTAACTGCATGTAAAGTGAATCACTGAGTTAAAATAGTTAATAAGGTTGATTTTTCAGAGAGATCACAGTGCCCATTATGTGGCAAATAGTCTGATAAATTAAGATTGGAGGAATCAGTTTTAAGAAAGAAACATTTCTGGCAGTGTGGATAAGATACAAAGGAGATCTGAGCTAAAACAAAAAGTCAAAAACTTAGAAAAGAGGCTTGACAATGAATTGGATGACATGAGAGAAACAAAATGTACAGTAATCCCCAAATTTCTGACTTGGAGAATTGAATGGTTGTGACACTATCTGGAAAAATAAGACATACAATGGATACAACAGTAAAACACATTTTGGGTTTGGGATGCAATAGGATGAATATGATTTTTGGAATGTTAAGCTTCAAACAGTTTCATGTAACTGTGAAAATGTTGTGTAAGTTGTTGAAAATATGGACCTGGAACTTCGTTACCCAAAACCTCCCTTGGAAGAGAACAATAAAAATTTAGATTATGAATAACCAGATCTGTGAGCCTGCTGCAAGAAGTGCAAACATTTCTAACAAAATCTAACTTGATAGACAAGCTATGTCTTGTAGTATGAGTCGTACATGGCCAAATGTCACAAGATTATAACTGTGCTCTCTCTCCCTCTCCCTCCCCCTCTGGTTGTATTAATCTCCCAAAGCCAGAGGTTATGTGGAACATCAGATCTGCTCTGCAGAGGAAGAGAAGAAAGAGACAGAGGAATATTTCCTTTCATATTTGAAAAATACAATAAATGGTGGAAAATTTTATAGAAATGCACTTCCCGAATAACACTGTAGCAATGCAAACAATGAATGTCTTTAATGACAATACCATGTCATATTTATGCAAAATTCTCAAAAGAAGGCAAACCTAGTGTCATTGGATAGGGACCCTGTTAAACTTGTATGAAAAGGGGAAAGATTTCATAGAGGCAAAAGAGTAGTGTTTCTATTAGTGACTGTGAAATTTATCTTACACAATATTATTTCTTGTTTCCCTCACAAAGGACAAGAAAGTTTTCAAAAGTAAGTGCAGATTAATTTGTATTTCTTTATATTTCGTATTTTCTCCATTATCATGTATTGTCTCACAGTATTATAATTATATGAATAATTTTGGATTCTGAAATGATTCATCTGAGTATCCATTATTTCTTATGGGACAATTCCATTTGATATACAAATGCTTTGGATTATAAGCATGTTTCCTGAACAAATTATGCTTGCAAACCAAGGTTTTATGTAATAGAAGTATTTTTGTGGGTAAGATCCCTGAAAATAAATGAAGAAAACATGAGTAAAAGCCACTCTATAATTACATTTCAATATGTTAAATTTATCTGTAAATGTTTCTTGACAGAAAAGCAAAGAGAAAATAATGAATCCAAGCCTTAGTCATACTGATTTTCCCATTGAAGGTATCAGAGTACACTGATAGTTACTGATGCTACATAGGAAAGAATAACGTTAATTTCCATGCCTCTTAAGGCTGAATCTAAGCTTGTCCTCACAGGTTTTATGTACAATTGATTACCTCCCTGACATTTTATACAAAGAGAAGTGACATGGAGAGACTAGCTTGCTGAATTTCACCTGGCATGTACCGGTGAAATCAGGTCTAAAAATTTAATGTGATTACCACTACTTTCTTATGACCTGTGTTACAGTTTTGACATTCTTCATTCCTATGAGACAACAAAATGAATGAACCAGATTAAATACTGTGCAAATATCAGGATGTCTATGTTCCCTGGAGAACACATCTTGGTTATCTTTGGCTAAAATACATGACAGGAACAAGGTCACTCCTCTGTGGTTACCCAAACTTCCTTTCCATTCGGGAAGCAAGTTAATCTACATTTCCAAGTCTTCTCTGTAGGTTACATCTTTGAATTTGGGATAGTGCAGTGCAGATTAAAGTGAGATAGGTCACTTCTAAGTTATATTAGTTTTCTATTTCCGTAAAAGAATTTGCCACCTGTGTGGCCATTTTAGCAATGTAGTTACTAGTATATTAGCTGCATGTGTAGCTACCCTGTGCATCATCTCACAGGATGTCATCAGGAAGAGGATGACGGGGAAGTGTAATTCTCACCCAGGGTCCCAGGGTCCTCATGTGTCATGCGGTTGTTGACATTTTTCTGCAGCAATGTTATTTTGATCCTATTTTCCTAATAGCTCTTCCTAATACCTTTCTTACTGAGGATTGTTCCCAGATATTTGTCATATAAAAGTGTTCCCTTCCCTTCCCTTCCCTTCCCCTCCCCTCCCTTCCCTCCCCTCCCCTCCCTTCCCTTCCCTTCCCTTCCCTTCCCTTCCCCTCCCCTCCCTTCCCTCCCCTCCCCTCCCCTCCCTTCCCTTCCCTTCCCTTCCCTTCCCCTCCCCTCCCTTCCCTTCCCTTCCCCTCCCCTCCCCTCCCTTCCCTTCCCTTCCCTTCCCTCCCCTCCCTTCCCTCCCCTCCCCTCCCCTCCCTTCCCTTCCCTTCCCTTCCCTTCCCTTCCCTTCCCCTCCCTTCCCTTCCCTTCCCTTCCCTTCCCCTCCCCTCCCTTCCCTCCCCTCCCCTCCCCTCCCTTCCCTTCCCTTCCCTTCCCTTCCCTTCCCCTCCCCTCCCTTCCCTCCCCTCCCCTCCCCTCCCTTCCCTTCCCTTCCCTTCCCTTCCCTTCCCCTCCCTTCCCTTCCCTTCCGTTCCCCTCCCTTCCCTTCCCTTCCCCTCCCTTCCCTTCCCTTCCGTTCCCCTCCCCTCCCCTCCCTCCCCTCCCCTCCCTTCCCTTCCATTCCCTTCCCTTCCCCTCCCCTCCCCTCCCTCCCCTCCCCTCCCTTCCCTTCCATTCCCTTCCCTTCCCCTCCCCTCCCTTCCCCTCCCCTCCCCTCCCCTCCCCTCTCCTCCCTTTTCCTTTCCTCTCCTTTTTTACTTTTCTTTTGGAGGAAGGTCTCTCTTGCACATGCTAGGCAAGTGCTCTGTCCTGAAGTTACTCCTTGGACTCATTGTCTTTAATTTTGAGTTTCTGATGTCCAGTCTTTGAACTCTAAACCAAAGAATCCTATAATTACATCAGGCCCACATGGATCATACACTGTGCCAGACTGTATAACTCAGATAATTATAGAAGTGAAACTTCTCCTATTTATCGAGCCTCTGCAGCAGGGCTGGGGAATCTCAGCAACATGACCAACATAAAATATCCCACGGGTCTTTCACTCAGTTTCTCTTTTGTGCTTTTGACATAAGCAGGGATCTGATGGAGCTAATGGAGGCCCAGAAAGGCAGTGCATCCATAAATAACACCATCATCTACTCCCTGGACCACACCTGCTTGCATTGCCTTGGGAAGTCAGTAAAAGATAGTACTGCATTTGATTTTTGGATATCAGCTTCAGAAGGAAATCTCTTTTGCCTAATACAAAAATTAGTATCAAATAAAAGTACCACAGTATAGTCATTTTTTAAGAGCTTACTGTCGTCCAGCTTTTTATGTCATCTTTCCTTTCTTTCATTACTGAGATTGTATCTCCTACTAAGTGTGGCCTCCTTGTACAAAAACCTTAGTTTTGAACCCCTAACAGGTTTGTAAGTCTATATGCAGAAATCAGTTTGAAATTAATGTGTAACTACTATGAGATACACTACCTTGTATATAATGGGCAATAAATTATATTAAATGAATTTGTTAAATGAAATAGGAAGAAAAAAAGTGAGATTCCCTTGAGAGACATCAGAGTGAAGGAAAGAAGGAGAAATAGACAATGATAGAATAAAGATTAAATATAGACAAACAGTAGTTGGAAATCTTAAACTGAATCACACTATCGATGTTACGTACTGGCTTTACTGCTGCCATTCAAAGAACTTCATAAATGTATTCACACCATATGTGTTTGTTATTAACTGCCATCTGGAACACACAGTGTCTCATATTCTTTATCTAATTACAAAGAACCAATAAAATTCACAACCTGTCTCATAACTGACTTATAAAGTGATTTAAAAATGAGACCTAGATGACAAAAACTTCTGGCTTCAGTGTCATTATATCCAACATATTTTCCTTAGAATACAATTTAATTGATTCAGTTATTCATATCAGAGAAAACATTTCCTAAAAGGTGAGTCAGCAGTTCCTTACTGAATATATTATATTAGAAGCCTTATCTGCCTGGGGTTATAAGCATAGCAGCCTCAACTATTAGGACCCGTGCTCTGAATCCATTTCCAGCCCTTCTGAGGCCATTTTTAAAGGACTAGTGTCAGGAGACCTCTTACCACAGAAAGTCAATCTAGTTTAACAGGCACATTTGATTCTTCAGATGTACTCACTTGAGGTACAGGATTTTTTGATCAGTTCTGGAAAGGACACAAGTCAATTTCTGTCAGAGGTGCTCTGTTAGGACTGTTGTGTTTGAATGGGGTCTCCTGAAGGATAAGCAGGGGTTTTTGTTTGTTTTTTGGATTTTTATTTTTAGTTTGGTTTGGTTTGGCTTGAGTTCAAAGAAAACCAAAGGCTGTTAACGGAAACTTCAGGTAAGGCGAAAGTGCCCCACAATACATGCAGGGGGGACTTAGTTTTAAAGCAATGCCTACACAAGAAAGCCTTGTGCAGGACACAGACGTGAGGAAAACAGGGTGAGTAGCAGCGTTCATAATTCAAAGTGAGCGTCAATAGCATGGATGTAAATGGCTCAAGAACCCAAGCAGACCACCTGGATCACAGCAACTCAGCAGGGCGGCAGAAGAAGAAGAGCTTATAGAGATGCATCTGTGCTAAATAGCCAACAGTTTTGAATCAGTGAAAAAGAAAAGTTCTCTAAATTCATTATTAACTGAAATTAAGTCAAGAAAGAAAATTTGAGGTGTTAATTTTGTTCTTTCTATTAATCATTTCTTATATTTTTTAAAAGCATGGTATTCCTGGCTAATTTTTTTTTTCTTGTAAGGAAAGAGTATAACTAGACTACTTATATTTATTCAGAATTTTCAGATAGATTTAGTTTTTATTCCTATTTGACAAATGCATTTATTGAAATTGTGGTTTATACTTCAGGTAAATACAGTACGAAGACACAGAAAAGCTGTGTCAGCATTAATCAATTTTCCGTCTGCCTTAAGTTGAAATAAAACATTCCTTAGTGACATGAAAAAACCGCGATTTATAAAAGGCGGACAAAATCCAGATAGCTTTTGGTTTTGATCTCCAAATCTTGTCAGATTTCCCAACTAAAAATTCTTTCTTTAAGCTAAAACAGACTTGAGGTCCCAGTATACATGTTTAAATGCTGATTGCTTTATCCAAAAAACGATCTTTCTTTCTTCCCTCACTGAGATGGACTCTCAGGCAGTAGCCTTCTTCAAATCTGTTTCTCTAATGTAATGAGTGATTCCTATCTTGAACTCATAGTTTCTTTCAAAGTAGGCATCACCTGACTGCTTGATGTGGATAATATTCTCCAATTGCAAAATCCAGGCTACTTCACAAAATATTTGCTACCCACAAACTTCAAATTATAGATCTTTTCAATCCATCCCAATTATGCAACATTAATATGTATACATATAGGAGCATGTGAATACAGGTAAATAGGCAGAATATTTTATCTTTTAAGTCTCCTACATTGTGATAAAATATAATAAGTACAGCATAAGAATCAAAAAATGTTGGCTTAAAATAAAAGACCAGAAAGAAGTTATATAACATCACAATTTAATTCCTGTTTTAAAAAAAATTTAAGATAGTGTATTACAAACTGGCCTTGAACTCCCTAAGTAGGCCAAACTGACCTTGAACTCACTACATAGTCAAGACTGGCCTTGAAGTCCTTTTGTCTCAGCCTCCCAGGTGCTAGAGTACAGGTTTGCACTGCCATTCCAGGCCACTATTTAACTTTTTATTTAATTTTTATAAATAATTTTATATCTGTTTTTAACCATAGGCAGAAACACTTCAAGCAGTAAAGCTTACATACATAATTTTATATGTGCTTATGTATTTTGAGTTATGAGTTAATTTTAAAGAAGTTATCACATTTTTAGTATAAAGTTATCAAAGGCTTATATAAATATGAATTATTGAATTTGAGATTATAATGCAGTCTAATGAATATTAAGTATGTAAGATTCTGAAAATTGTAGCCTTAGTTGCATAAAAACATATACAATTTCTGCAATTAACTGACATATCTTTCTTTGCTTTAAAAACAGAATTAAATTATTCATATAAAGTTTGGAACAAAGTTAAACATTTGAAAACATATATATCTAGATAGATAGATAGATAGATAGATAGATAGATGACTAAGAAAACATCAAAAACAGAAAAATAAGCATCTTTAAAGGAAAAAATGAACATTTTAAGTTCATTTAAAGTTAAATCTTAAGTTAAAGTTAACTGTTTAAGTTTTACTTTAAATCTCATGTTTAATACAAAAATTATTAGAATGCTGCTGTCTCTATTTTACTATTGTCTTCTTCATATTCTTTTTTTTTTTTTTTTTGTCTTTTTCATTTTTATCGGTACCAGGGATCGAACTCGTGACTGCCTGCTTGCAAGGCAGGCGCTTATGCCGCTGAGCTAAATCCCCAGCCCCTCTTCTTCATATTCATGGTAGTGTGATAAAATAGTCCTCCATACTTTTGAAAATACAGTATACCTCTTGGAAAGCAATCAAAGGCCTTAAATGATCATCAGTCTTGACAGGTTGTTATGGTTTGTGTCTGGGTGGCCCCCAAGCCTCACGCAGTCATCGTGATGACTGAATCTAGCATTTGTGATTGGTTCCCTGTCTAGCGCAGGGGTTGGTGGTATGAGTGCTGCCCTGCCCAGGGGTAGAGAATCAGCATACTATATAAGGGAGCGAAGGAGGCATGTTTTCCCTTTACCCCTTTCATCTTCTTGCTTGAGACTGCCATGAACGGCTGCCCTTCAGCCATGCCACCCTGTCTGAGAGCCAGCTGAGTATGTACTAAAACCTCTACAAATTGTAAGCTAAATAAACTTTTCCTTGCTTTACTTTAGACATCAGATATTTTGTCTTAGAAATGAAAGAAAAGTAACCAAGACACTGATAATACTACTTCAGGAATTTTTCTCTACACCTAAGTGTGAGCAAAATTTTATTTTATAAAAGATTCATACAAACTTTATATTGACAACATTTTGCACAGGAAATATATCAAACCATAAGGCAATTATTGACTAAAATACTATGTTTCTAACTGGCAAGCTTTTTGATGCCCACCCAAACCTTGTTTTGGGAACATTTTTAATAACATGAGAAAATATTTAAACATACTTTTCAACTAGAACAGAAAATAAAGTACAATTGAACCAACTACAAAGTGCATGAGGAAAAAAACCTTCATAATAAATAGGTTGATTTAGCCTATGAAATATATTAATATCTAGCTCACAGACTTATGAAGTAAATTTTTTATGATACTTCATGTGACCTAACTGGTACAAGAACTAATACATATCACACAAGTGAAAGTTACTAAAAATAAATATATAGTAGAATCTTGGCCTGCAAACATAATTCATTTTGGAAACACGCTTGTAATCCAAATCAGTTGGATATGAAAGCAAATTTTCCTGTAAGAAATAATAAAAACTCAGATGATTCATTCTACAATCAGAAATATTCACATAAAAATAGCAATACTATAATATCATACAAAATAATAAAGAAACTATAGAAAATTAACTTGCACTTACCTTTGAAAATTTTCCTGGCTCAGGGAGATAAAACAGAGGAGTCATTGTGTAGGGTGACTTTCACTATCCCCAACAGAATAACTGCTACCTACAGACTCAATGGAATCCTCTTCATTTTGTGCAACTTTAACAAGGACCAATGACACTTGCTTTTGCCTTCTTGAGAAAATTTTGAAGAAATGTGACATTGCAGTGTTATTAAACAGATTCATCACTTGCACTGCTATGGGTTAATTAAGGTGGTTCTACAAACTGTTGTTACCGTTTCCCACATTTTACAAATTTCTTTAATCTCATTTGAAATGAGAAATTCCTCTCCCTCTTTCTTCTTCTCTTCAGATCGTATCTCCTCCATAACCTCCTACTGTTAGGAGAAAATTGCTAAGAGTCCCTCAGGGAGAGAGAGAGTGACAAGGAGAAAAACAGAGACAGAGACAGAGACAGAGACAGAGACAGAGACAGAGACAGGAAGAGAACCATTAGCTCAGATGTGACCATATGATGTTTGTCACAAATTGTGCATATTGCAAGATAGTATTTATCAAATTAGAAATTATCAGAAACATTTGCTTCTCCTATGGAATATGCACAAGTTACTCACCATCCAATGTTATACTGTACTGTTTGACCCAGTTATAACATTCTTCCCTAAATTCCTATAAGAATTCAGAGATACAGCATGTCTTTAGTGATTCATGCATACCTATGCTTATAGAGATGCAATTCATAATATCTAAACTGTGGGGCCACCCTGGATGCCAATCAAAGAATTAATGGATAAGAAAACTGTGGTATATGCACATGATGGAATATTATTTGGCTGTAATGAAGAATAAAACCATGTCATTTGCAAGAGAATGGACAAAAATGGATATTATTGTGCTAAAAAGTGAAGCAGTCTCAGACAGATGAAATGATATGCTTTTTTTTAACTCAAGAAGTCTAATGCTGAATAAAAACCAACACCAGAAGAAAGCAGGAAACATAGAAAGCCATAAATTAGTCTTCTATTGATGGGGCGAAGCATTACAGGGAGAGTGAACAGGGAGAAGACAGTAATGGGGTGAAAATAATCAAATGTGCTACATGCATGTACCAACATAGCATCATGAAACTCGCTATTTTGTCCTACTATTAAGTATCAATAAAAGGGAAACTGAAAATTGTCAGTTACCATGGCCAAAGGTTAACTTTAAAAAAGTACAGAGTCAGGAAAAGACAAGGGAGAAATTCTGTTCTTACTGAGAAATTTTTACTATCTCTATATGAAGAAAGCAATCATAACCAAGAATTTCAAATTTAGGGAGAAGAAGGTAAAAAAGTTGATCTCCTTGGTAAATGAACTGACACTGTCCACATGAAATATCAGATTCCGAGGATGTTTCAGATCTCAAATGACATACCTGCTGATATCTGTGTCCATAAGCTAAATAATGAAAAGAGTCAATTATCTGCCCTGCATTTGGTCTCATACCACACTCTATGTTTGCTTTCCTCATAAAAGTCATCTGAATTCTTTCTATCAAGACTCTTTGATTTCTCTCAAAAGAGCTGGGTTCACAAGTGCCAAGACTAAGATGGGGAATTGTGGCGCATACCCTATCAGTGAAAGTAAGCCCTGAGGTTCTATTGGTAAAAGACAGATTATAACACCAATGAGTTGAGAGAGAGAGAGAGAGAGAGAGAGAGAGAGAGAGAGAGAGAGAATGAATGACTGAATGAACTAGTTGGTACTGGACTCCACAGTAGGTTCCATAGTCAACATGTACATGAGTCCTATAGTACGTCCTACATTTTTAACCTTTTTGTTTATCAACAGATCTGTTAGGAAGTCATTATGCTTCCTGTTTTACATAAATAAAAGTTGGAATTGGGGAAATTTACATTGCTCACTCTCTCAGGTAGTAACTCCAAGTGCAAGAATTCAAAGAGATACTTTGATTTTTTTTCCAGTTTTCTTTTGATCTTGTCATGCTAGAAATAGGGATCACTTTCCCTGGGCTCACAGATCACAGATTTGTTCCTTAGGCCATATACTGAAGAAATTTCCTACATGTCTAAAAATCAAATTTTAGCTTCACATTGCAACAGAAGAGAGCCATAAATATCCATTCTCTGCTATTTTCAGTAACATTACACTTATACAGAGTTTTCTTTTTCATTTCTATTCTAGGGAAATATTTCAGAAAAACATTTTTTTCTTCAAACGAGTTAGGCAGGGTCATCACCAATTTGAGAGAATATGATGAGATTACAATGTCAAAAAACAACTGCTCACTGAAAAAAATGAAGAAAGCATCTTCAGAACAACAGCTGTGATTCCCACCATATGTAATAATTTACAAACAGCTCATTCTCTTCTCAGATCACTTCACAGTTTTCTCCAAGAGTACTGATGACTAGTTGCCTTTCATTTATTCAATTTGAGAAAATTTAAGATTTTTTTACCAAAATGAATGACTTGAGTTTTCATTTCTAGAAAGTTTACTGTGATATAACACTTTCTCAGCTCCCACTCAATAAAGTGTTAATCTGTAGATTATTTTTCCAAATACAGAGGTATTAATATCAAATATATGACTCAGACAAAACAAATTATTTACTCCTAGTTTGAAAAAAATATTTTGATTGACTGAAAAATTTTCAAATGGAAAGAAAAAAACTAGTATTAAAATTAGAAACAAAATATAAGAGTTTTCTATACACTCATTATATTTAAAACAAACATTTACAATTTTTCCTGCTCATTTCAAAGTGATATATGGCATATTTTCTGTGTTTACTTTTTCTGAAGTGAATTAAGTCCATTAGAGCATAAACACATAACATTTGAAGTTAAGCTTCTATAAACTTTTTATACAAAAAGACAAAATAACTTCAGTTGGAATAGCTTGAATAGAATGAAAAGTACATTGCTTTAGTTGGTTAAAATAATTTAAGAGGTGATCATCATGGTTAGATTTACTTACATCAATATTAAATATAGAGGAATTACTATTAGAATAGTTCATCTCCAACTGAGGCTTGAGAATATCTTCAAAGTCTGCAAGTCTTCTATAAGAATACATTTGCTGCTCTTATTATAATGACCATCTAAAATGATTCATTCATATTCTTCATTACTGGTGATCCTAGTTGCAATGAAATACCACCAGCAAACTTATATGCTCTAAAACTGAATAAACATCTATGTGAACAAACATTTTCTAATACTTTGCTTAGGAAAAATAATACTGGAGGAATTAAATTATCATATGGCAGAAGAGCAACTTGAACAAACAGGACCTACAGCAAAACATGTCATGGAAGGTGTCATTGTAAAGCTATAAGAAATGTATTGCACCTTTCCTGTTTGCGTTGCTACTTAGCAACAGTTTATTACCAGCAATTGGTGATAGCAAAAAGTACAAAGAAAAATTATTCTTTTATGTGAAAAATCAACCAAATTTTATTTAATTGCAATTTCAACCATACCATCACATTCAAGTGAAACAGACAATTTTTTAGTATTATCATGTGCTATCTCATGAGCATATATGCATTTGTTGCATGTCACTAGTTTTATTTGATTAGGAAATCAGGATAGTGAATTCTATCTAGCTGTGCAGGACTTTGCCTGGAATCTGATAGGGGCCTGCCAAGCGTCCCTAAATATTCTGGGACCTTTGGGCTGTCACTCAGGTCTTGGTTGAGCCCTGCCCAACCACCCAGTAGTTGGGAGCTGCTGCGTGTTGAATGGCATGAGCTGAAGGCCTCCACAGTGAACTTCACTTAGCCATGCAGCCTTGTTATGTTTCTTGGAACCTGGTAGGGCCACACTTAGAGACCCCAAGAAGCAGAGGGGCTCTGGTGTCCCATGTGTCATGAGCTAAAGGCCTTCCCAGTGTACTCCACATAACATTCAGCCTTTGCATAACACTCAGAACCTGGTAGGACCCTTCCTAGTGACCTAAAGCATCTGGGGAGCTTTGGTGAGACACATGGGGTTCACTGAAGGTACACCAGTGCATCCCTCTCTTTTGGGAGCCTTTGAGTAAGGGAACCAGTAAGAACTGTCTAATGTTTCCCACTAAACTGGGAAACTCCTTGCAATACAGACAATCATACTCAATATGAGAAACAACTGAGATTTTGCATTCAACTGCCATAGGGGAACACAGGAAAAATGACAAAACAAAAGAGTCAAATACATTCACAAACCTCCAGTCCATCTGAAACAAGCATAGAAGATGCAGACATAGAAGAAAATATAAGCCATATACCTGAAACTTTTGAATAACAGCAGTTAGAGGAAAGAAAAAACTCCATGAAGCTATAAAGGAATTCAGATCAGAAATAATCACACAGGTAAAACAAGAAATAATAAAATAATGGAAGAAATGCTGAGCACATCTAAAGAAGACATAGTTAAAAAAAAATAGAAGGACACAGCAAAATGATTGAAACCTTTAATGAACAATATATAAATGAATTAGAATGCATGAAACAGATTCAAAGAGATATCTGGGAATTCAAAAATTCCATCAAAAGCTGGCAAACTACCTCAATGAATGTGAAGATGGACTTTCAGACCTAGAAGACAGGATTGCAGATGGTGAACAGGAAAGGAGAGATCTTTTAAAAATAACAAGGAATCAGGAAATAATTCAACAGTTGCAGATGATGCAAAGAAAAACAACATAAGAATGATAGGCATGAATGAAAAAGAGGGTGACAGCACAAATGATATCAAAAGACTAGAATAGCCAAAAATTTCCCAAACATCAGAAAGGAAACAAACATATAGATAAGGGAAGCATATAGAACTCCAAATAGCAATAAACAAGGTAAAACTATACCCAGAAATATAATAATTAACATCACAGAATTTCAGTATAACAACAGAATAATAAAAATCTGTTAGAGAGTAGAGATAGATCACCTACAAGGGAAAACCTATCAGAATCAATCACAGCAGACTTCTCGACACAAACAATGAAGTCAAGAAGAGCATGGAGGGAAGTATTTCAAGTCCTAAGGAAAATGATTTCCCACTCAGATTGATGTACCCTACAAAACTACCCTTCAAAATCAATGGAGCAATAAGATACTTCCATAACAAAGAACAGCTGAAGAACTTGATGACCACCAAATCAACCTTGCAAAGAATACTGAAAGATATTCTACATAGACACAAAAATAACTATGACTCTTAAGTAATAAGTTAATAACAGCAGCACAAACAAACACTGGGTAAAGATAAAGAACCAACAGCAGAAAGATAGCGTGACAAAAATCAGCCAATATACATCACTTATAAGCATTAATGTAACTAGTTTTAATTCATCAATTAAAAGAAATAGACTGGCAGAATGGATCAAGAAGCAACACCCAACCACATGCTGTATAAAAAAAAAAAAAAAACATCTTATCCAAAAGGAAATTCATAGACTGAATGTCAAAGAATGCAAAACAATACTGCATGCAATAGGAACTCAATATATATAATAAAAAATAAAGCATGGGTAGCTATTCTGTTTGCAGAAAATGTGAACTTCAAATCAAGAATGATCAAAAGAGACAAAGAAGGTTATCACATACATCTCAGGGAAAACTTCAAGAGGGAGAGATAACAATCTTAAATATATATGTATCAAATATGGGAGCATCCAGCTATATAAAACAAATATTAACAAAAATGAAAAAATCACATAAGCAATAACACAGTTATAATGGGAGACCTTACCACTCCATTGATACAAACAGACAGATCAATGAGGCAGAAAATCAGCCAAAAAATAAAAGAACTGACTCAAACTTGTGAAGAAATGCACTTAGTAGACACGTACAGTGTGTTCCACCAATGTAACTGAATATATGTTATTCTCAGCTTGAAGTCGGAAACTCTCTAAAATAGACCATGTATTAGCCCATGGAACATGCTTAAGTAAATGCAAAAGAATTAAAATTATCCCATGCATATTATCTGATCATATTGCTATAAAACTGGAAATTAATGACAAAAGAAACTGCAAAAACTCCATAAACACATGGAAATTAAATAATATACTCCTGAAAAATCAGTGGATTACAGAAGAAATTAAACAGTACCTACAAGTAAACAAAAATACAAATACAACTTACCAGAACCAGTAGGACGCAATGAAAGCAGTCCTCAGGAGGAAATTTATTGTGGTGAAGTGCCAACTCCATAAACACATGGAAATTAAATAATATACTCCTGAAAAATCAGTGGATTACAGAAGAAATTAAACAGTACCTACAAGTAAACAAAAATACAAATACAACTTACCAGAACCAGTAGGACGCAATGAAAGCAGTCCTCAGGAGGAAATTTATTGTGGTGAAGTGCCACATCAGGAAAACAGAAAAAAACACAAATAATCAACCTGATGTTACACCTCAAACACCTAGAAAAAGAAGAGCAAGCCAAGCCCAAAACCACAAGAAGGGAGGAAATTGTAAATATCAGAGAGGAAATCAATGCAATAGAAACTAAGAACAAAAATGCAAAGAATTAATGAGTCAAAGAGTTGGTTCTTTGAAAGAATAACTAAAATTGATAATTCTTTAGCCAATCTTATAAAAATACAAAAGAAAAAGCTCAAATTCATGCAATAAGGAATGAAAAGGGTGAAATCACTACCAGACCCTGTGGAAACATGGAAGATCATCAATACCTACTTTGAAAACCTTTACTTTCATGGGTTTGATAATACAGAAGAAATTGACAGATTCCTAGACACACATGAATTACCAAAGCTGAATCAAGAAGATGTAAAACTGCTTAAAAATTCAATTTCAGTTAGTGAGATTGAAACTGTAATTAGAACTTTACCAACAAAGAAAATCCCAGGCCCTGATGAGTTTACAGCTGAATTCTACAATAAATTCAAGAAAGACTTAATTCCAACACTCCTCAAACTTTTCAGTGAAATTGTAAGGGAAGTAATTCTCCCTAACTCATTCCTGGAACAACTATTACCCTAATACTAGAACCAGAGAAAGACCCAACCTAAAATAAAGAGAACTATAGGCCAATCTCCTTAATGAACATAAATGCAAAAATGCTCAATAAAATACTGGCAAACAGAATGCAGCAAATCATGAAGACACCACTATCAAGTGGGATACATCCCAGGAATGTAGGGGTGTTTCCCCATATGCAAATAAATGTGATATATTATATCAATAGAGTCAAAGATAAGAATCACACAATCATTTCAATAGATGCAAAAAAATTTTGATAATGTTTTCATAATGTCGTTCATGATAGGAACTCTATGAAAAATCAGAATAGATGGTCTCTACCTCAACTGACAGAAGCTATCTATGACAAACTAGCAGCCAACATCATATTAGATGGTCAAAAACTGAAAGCTTTCACTCTAAAATCAGGAACAAGACAAGGCTGTCCACTATCACCTTTCCTATTCAATACAGTGCTGAAAACATTGGCCAGAGAAATTAGACACGAAGAAGTAATAAAAATGAATAAGGATAAGAAATGAAGAAAGTAAATTATCATCATTTGCAGATAACATGATACCTGACATAGAGGAGCCCCAAAACTCCTTTGAAAGACTTCTAGATGTAAAAAATTCAGTAATGTAGCTGGATACAAAGTCAGCACTCAAAAATCAATAGCATTCCTGTACACAAATAACAAACTCACTGAGAGAGAAATCAGAAAAATCACACCCTTAACAATAGCATCCAAAAAAATGAAATACTTAGGAATCATTCTAACAAAGGAAGCAAAAGAACTATTCAGTGAAAATTAAAGTACTCTGAAAACAGAAATTGAAAAGTATCTCAGAAAATGGAAAGACATTCCTTGTTCATGGATAGAAAGAACAGACATTGTGAAAATGGCCATTCTCCCAAAATTGTTACACAAATTTAATGCAATTCCTGTCAAAATACCATTAGCATACCTCACAGATCTACAGAAATCATTCCTAAAATTCATCTGGAACCAGAGGAGATCTAGAATAGCAAAGGCAATTCTGAGCAACAAAGGCAAGACAGGAGGCATCACAATCCCTGACTTGAAGTTATACTACAAAGCTACTGTAATAAAATCAGCATCATACTGGAATAAAAACAGACCTGAACATCAGTGGAATAGATTAGAAGACACAACTGCATCCATAAACACACTCAACCACCTTATCTTTGACAAAGGGACAAACATGTTCACTGGAAGAAAGATAGCCTCTTTAATAAGTGGTGCTGGAAAAACTGGCTTTCCATATGCTGAAAACTAAACCTAGATCCAAGCCTATCACCACGTACTAAACTCAAGTCAAAATGAATCAAAGATCCAAACATTAACACAGAAACACTAAATATGCTGGAAAACAAAATAGGTAGAAGTCTTGAAGACATAGGGGTTGGCAGAGAATTCAAGAACAAAAATAAAATTTCACTGGAAATATTTCCCAGAATGAACAACTGGGATTTTGTCTTATTAAAACGTTTTTGCATGTCAAAATAAATGTCCAACAGAGTGAAAAGAAAACTCACAACTGTCCCTTAGACAAAGGATTTCTATCTAGAACATATGAAGATTTTAGAAAATCAGACCCCCCAAATTCAAAGATGCAATCTAAAAATGGGCATCTGGGGTGAATACACAGTTCTCAGCTGAAGAAATGCAAATGGCAAATAAATACATGAAAAAATGTTCAACATCATTAGTCATTAGAGAAATGCAAATTAAAACAACACTGAGATTCCATCACTCCAAAAAATGGACAGCATCAAGAAAAGCACCAATAACAAATGCTGGAGAGGCTGTGAGGAAAAGGAACTCTTCTACACTGTGGATGGGAGTGTAAACTGGTGCAAACACTGTGGAAATCAATATGGAGGAAGTTCCTCAAAAAGCTGGAATTGGAAGTCCCATTTGCCCCAGCTATGTTTCTGTGCATTTTCCCAGAAGAACTGAAAACATCATACCACAGTGATATTTGTACATCCATGTTTATAGAAGCACAATGTGTCATAGCCAGATCTTGGAAACAAACCAAATGCCCAACAACTGAGGAATGGATAAAAAAGATGTGGCATTTTTATATAATGGAGTACTACTCAGCTATAAAGAATGATCACATTGAGTTATTTATAAATAAATTGATGTACTTGAGACCATAATCATAAGTGAAATAAATCAAACTTACATGTATAAATACTGTATTGTCTTCCTAGTGTAAGAAACTGAAAGAGTAAATAAGATATATAATCTTCAATAAATATCATGAAAGGGTAAGAAACTGCTGAAATAGGAAAAAAATATCTCAGGGAAAAGGAGAAAGAAAGGAAAAGAAAGAAGATAAAAATTTGTATATATACACTTAAGATTACTAAGATGATTATAGTAATGATTCTATTATTTCTTGGAACAAAACAGTTAACATCCATAGGATTAGATCAATTTTGCATGACTATATCTGGTAATTTGAGTAAGACTTTTGAAGATAACTATGCAAAACAACAAAATTTGTTATGTTCCTACCACCTTGTTTGAAAACCTACATTGTTATTGTTTGTGATTACTTGTCATAGTTATTTTATTCGACTCTTGTTTCTTATTTTTCTTATACTTTGTTTTGTTCTTGTCTCTAATCACAGGAAGGATAGATGTAGATGTACAGGCTTATATATGCCTAGAATTTTACCTAAAGAGTTTACAAGAATTGATTTTATCATGTATGATGGTATGAATAGCTACGTTGAAGAAAACAAGACATCATGGTAGCCACTGATGATTTCCTACCATTTTGCTTTGAAGTTCAATAATGCTTGGTTTTGATTGGTTCTAGTCTGTTTTCAATTATTTGATTTCAATATGTATGAAGGTATGGACAACTATTTTGAAGAAAACAAGAGAAATTATGGTAGCCATTACTGATTTCCTAGTATCTGATCTTGCAAGCAATTGAGGCTCTCATTCTTTTGTTTTGATTGCTTTAATATTATTTTTATTTGTATTAACTTATTATATATGAAAGTATCAACAACTATTTCAAAGAAAACAAGAGACATTCTGGTAGCCACTGTTGATTTCCTATCATCTTATTCTGAAACCATGTGGTATTTGCATTGTTTTGCCCTGATCTGCTTTGTTCTATTTTGTTTTGTTCTGCTTTATTTTGTTTTATCCTTTTTTAAATAATAAAAATAATATGATTGCCAGGGCCAGGGATTTAGCTCAGTGGTTCAAGTGCTCGCCTGGTAAGAACAGGGTCATGAGCTGGATCCCCAGTACCAAAAAGAAAGAAAAGAA
The DNA here is from genome assembly GCF_034190915.1 of Cavia porcellus. Classification (NCBI taxonomy): domain Eukaryota; kingdom Metazoa; phylum Chordata; class Mammalia; order Rodentia; family Caviidae; genus Cavia; species Cavia porcellus. Next base: position 78,916,870 of record NW_026947490.1, read on the forward strand.
ATCTGATTGCCTAGAAGTAATGAATAAGAGTTTAAAGGTTCTTTTGCTTTTCTAAATGGCAAGGAATATGCATAACATTGTATTTCAATACTATATATAATGGATTCAAAATGAATAAGTCTGGAGTACATTACACAAAGTACAATTAACCAGGCATGAAATGAAAAACGCCACATCTCACTTATTTGTGGAGTCTAAAAAAAAATAAATATGACCTTATGGAAGTAGAAACTAGAATGCTATTTGCAAGGTAGAGAGGATGGGGAATTGGGAGAGATTAGGCAACATAAAATTATCGGTAAAATAAAATTATAAGTAATGAGGTTTTAAATACTATTTTGACAAGATATACTGAGAAGCCAACATCCTCTGTATTTGTATTATTAAATTCAAAACAGAAATTTATCCACCATAGACCCAGAGCTGAAATCCCATTCTTTTCCTATTAATGTGGTGTGAAGCGGCAGGGAGGCCACAGAGCAGCTTGCTACACACCTGGAGGCAGCCCTGGTGTTTCCTTCATCATTCTGAGACAGCGCCTAAGCTAACTGACGGAATCTAAGGTTATGAAGGTGTGCTGCACGTTCGATACAAATTTATATATCACATTTTTAGTTCTTTATAAATATCTAAATATCTGTATTTTTATAATTCAAATATATATATATATATAATCTTCCTCACATTGAAGGATGGAGTGAACAAAATCAAGATTACCCTAAATAAAATGTTTAAACAGAAAATGCCTTGGGTAATTCATTCACTATTATTTGAAAGCTATGTTCCAAGACAGTATACATAATACCACCATTATGGGGTTCTTTTGATAGAGTAGGAACTTTATTAACCGTTTGATTGATAAAATTTCACAGGGTAGTTACTTGACTTGTAGAAACATCGCTCATTTAAGTTTGATGCAGATAGTTTTTGTCAGTTTATGAATATTCTAGTCATAGAGATGAGTTACTGTACTTAAGCTGATAAAGGCACGATATTTCTAGGTCTGCTGAATCACGAATTTCTTGAGAAACAAACTCTTACTATTTTGTGAATAGCTTTAAACGAGGAGAGTGTTTAACTCAATTCTTATTTTGTATATAGCAAATACACGATCATAGCAAGTCAATGTTAAGGACAGTGTTTGTCTCTGGTTTGGCGACGCCTGGAGAAATTTCGCTTGCCTCTAGCCAGGGGCGAGGTCATGGAAATCTACTGACAGCTCGTGCGTGGAGGCCAGGAATATTGCTAAGCATCCCGATCTACGATGTGCAGGACGGTCTCTCACGATGAAGGCTCCAAATGTCAGCAAGGCCAAGCCGGAGAACTTGCCAGCTCCCAGTTCCTCTGTCTCAGGTCTACCAAACTGTTCAAGAAGGTCTTCCCCAGCGGCTCTGCTCACAAAGCATGAACCTCTAACGGAGCCTTTTGTTCAATTCGAATATTTTTTCTAGCAAATGACTTCTTGGTTTCCAACTCCATCAATCTCAGATATACGAATAACTGAAAATTTCTAAAATTTTAGTGTAAGAGATCATTTCATTTGTTTGGCAAATAGGATAATTTCATTACCACTAGTGGCTTGCTTTTCCCAGTAGGCCTGAGTTTTTAGATTGCTGTGAACCTATCTTGGTGCTTTTGATAACTCATTCAAGGAAGTCATTATCATCTCCCTTAGTCCACTATAACTGTTCACTGCGTGTATACTGAAGTCACCAAGAGCTACAGAAAAGGGTAAGAAACGATTTAGGGGTGAAGACTTGGTAATGATGCTTAAACTGTGTTATCCACGTCTATATTTATTTCCAGGGTTTGACACGATGTGGTGCTTTTTCTTAAACTATCCAAATCATTTTTGCTTAGGTTGATCTAATTTTTCATTAGTGTTTCCATTTTCTGAAGCAGTCCCAGCGCCCTATCTGGGTGAACCCCAAGGGAAACCTGTTGTTGGCTCTTTTTATTCCTGCAGGAGTGCAGCGCCACCTACAGGGCTCCATCTGTACACCTCTAGCTAGTACCATCAGGCCCAAAGACAAGGAGAAAAGGACAAGCTTACAAAACACACCAAAAAGTTAAATAAAAATTCGATGGAAAGGATCGCATTGCACCCTAATTCTGTCAGGTGTGAATTTTACTGAAGCCTTTTGAAAGCAAATAATTTCTTGGTTTCCTACTCCAGAAATAAATATTGCTTTAAAAAACTGGTATTATTTTCTGAAATTTGAAAAATAAATATAAAATTATGTAGATTAGACTGGTCTGAAATTGAGATGAGATGAATCATTAAATAAGAATCAAGCTAAACTTAAGCAATGGGCTTATTTAGTCGAGGAAGACTTTTGAGAAAAAGTAGAAATTTGTTTATTTTTTATTTCTTGTATTTAGTCTTTTTTAGACAGTTTTACCATGTAGTTCAGGCTGGCCTTGAACTCACTCTGAAGCTCAGACTGGCATCAAACACACAGTGATCCTCCTGCTTCAGCCTCCCAAGTGCAGGGTTTGCGGGCAATGCCACCACCCCCAGCCAAAAGTAGAAATTTCTAGGTGAAAATTAAAACTTCCTATATTTAATCATGATAACAAATATCAACACCTATTTTTGGCTACTGTTTCTCTTCATTATGAATGTTGACTTTGCTAACAGAAAAAAGGTATACAGACAATTTGGCATCAAATAGAATGTGCATTTGGGAGAACCTCAAGAGAGTCAGATGTAGATTTGAAATTAGAACCCAAATAGCAGGTAGAAAGCAAGTCTGTCAGTTCGAAGATTGTGGTGAGCCTGGAAGAGAAGAAGAAGTATAAAAAATATGCACTTTGGTGTGGAAATTGACTTGGAAACTGACACATCTTCTGTTGAAAAGGCATTTTACTCCTGCACGCCCAGCTTTTGTACCAGCCAGATAAGTGAGTTTAGTTATGTCACCATGAAAAATCTCTCTGCCCACTCTGCTTGGGTCATGGGAGAGGCATTACCATCAATCTTTTTCACAACTAAAATGTTCATGGGTGCTTTTGGTAATTTTATGTAACGTGGATTAAAACGAGGCCTTGACTATTCCCATCAGGGAAAGAGAAGGAGGAGGAGCAGAGGATATTTTTAGAGTAAAGACCAGCCAAGCAAATTAAATTACATAGTTAAGCTTAATGGAGTTAGAGAGCACAGGGTCCAATTATTAGTTCACAGTAATGACTCTGCACTCAATGCCAAGTAAATGCGTGAATTAGTTCCCCTCCTATTTTTTCCCTCCCTCCCCTGTCTGTGAAAGGGTAGAAAGAGTAGTGGATGCAGCATTTAATAATCAACTAAAATGATCCTGCTGGAGAGCCATGTAGCTAAAATATATGTGTTTTTCCAATAATATCAGTTCTGTCTTCCAGAATTAAAGTAGCACATCAGAGTTCTGCACAGTGGCAGAATCACAGCCAATGAGGTTTATCCGAGGCACAATTATTGCTAATTAAAATACCTCATTGCCACTTAGCTGTGTGGAGACCTCTAAGTATCCATGTAGATAATTCTCACACACATCGGCCATGAAAGTGTTTGTAAGTACTTAAAGCTGGAAAGAGGTATGCAGGCTGAGATAGAAAAAGAACTTGGAGAGTAAGGTCATAAAAAGAGTTACCTGCACTGAATGGCTTTCATGGTATGATGTCAGTCTTAAAAGTGGTTGTGAGAGAAATTTTGTTCTGTCTTTGTTCCATTCTGCTGAAATACTAGGATAGGTTACCTTGTCCAGGTTAGGGAAATTTAAATTGCTCCTACACAAGGATGTTTGTTTACAAGTTTGAGAGCAGTATTTAGGTGATTTTAATATATTTTTATAGTTTTGTATTACTCAAATATATTAAATAATAAAACCAAATTACTGAGTGAAATCATTTTCCTATTATGCAAAACTACTTTAGTAGCCTTAATATCTAGTCTATGTTTTCACGAATTGTGATTTTCAACATAGGTTGAATATAAAGTATTCATATGATGTCACTACTGTACTGTGTAATATATAAGCAGGATATTTCTCTCTTTCCACTTTAAGTCAGTGTCAGAGTTAAAGTCATCATTTCTGCATAATCTGGGAGGCAGTTTAAAATAAATACATACATTAAAAGATGGAATAGTTTAAAAGAGCAATGTCTCTTGAAAAGGCAATATAAATCAGCAGGAAGCATCCACATAAGTGCATATTCTGTCTTTGCTTGGGATCAAATTACATTTTCCAAATGAGCTAAATGAGACTTACACAGACTAAGGTTTCCATTTGATGCCTGACATGAAACACGTTGGAAGTTATAGATCCTGGAACAGTACTGAAATGAAGAAGAAAATTCTTCAAACTTTTCATGCTGTTTTAGAATATTTTACTATCATTTAACATCTTAGCATGACAAATGTGTCTTAAGAAAGGCAAGTATATTTGGATCAATTTTCTGTTCTTTTCTTTAAGAGGAAATCTAAGATCTATTGTTGTCATCTTCCAAAATATATCCTCTTTGGTTGATTCCTCTAACATAGATTTCCAAGTGTCTTTTCTGTCAACATGTAACCAAATTCCTTGTCATTATAAACAAATTTCGCTTGATATAGAATCAGTCTAAATAAGAAATACAAAGACTACTGTTGATTTACCTAGTGACTCAGCTGCTATCTTGGCTGTGCTATTTAAATAGCTGCCTCTGACCTACCTTAAACACGGTAATAATAACAATAGACAAGAGCATATTTTCCTTATGAGGTAGCTTTGTGTATTCTGTGAAACAGTTAGAAAAGCCTAACACAATGCCTGACATGAAGCACACTTAGCAGAAGTGATCTCTTGGCCCTTTGGAACAATACACTTAAAGCCCAAGTCCCATCTACAAATCATGTGCTGTTAACTATAATTTCACAAAGATTCTCTCTACACATGACAGATAGTAATATGCAAATACATATTTGAAATTCATAACGCACTTCATGGCTACTTTGTCTAAATAATATGTTGGTGACAGGCTGTTTTAGCAAAATTACAGTGACTAAATGCACTACAATATATTTCTGTAACATTCTGAGGGACCATGAATTTGCAGACTGTCTGGGCTAATGGTTCTCTGATGGTTGCTGCACCAACTCACACAGTTACTCTTGGAACTCCAGATTCGAGGTATAGAAAGAAGGAAAATGGGAAATACTTGTGTTGAAGTGCTTCCTCCAAGAGGGACAGACGCATCTCTACGTGAAAAACTTGTAATGGGGCCACAGGCACTCTGCTAAGGAGTTTGGAAATGAAGGACAACCTGAAGACCTTTTAGGGAACTCTACTTACCAGGTTGACTATGCAATAAAATCAACAAGGATATTTAACGTACCTGCATATAACTTAGTAATTATGATCTATTGTACAAACTTGTACTTGGTGCTGATTTGAATAAGAACATGAAAAGTGAATGTGTTTTTCAAATTTTGTACATTTTGAGACACAAATAATTATGAATTTATATATACGTATTTGTTAAATGAGTATAAATTAAATAGCAGTAGCAGATTTTTGTCCTACTGTCTTGTTTTGAAACCAGTTTTAATCTTTCAGTGTGAATAGATGTAACAAGATTAATAGTAATATTTGGGCTAAAACCCTTTAATAAAAATATTTTGAGTGTTGAATAGTCTTAGTGAAGCCTTTGTTTAACAGAGAAGAATACATTTATATAAATCTATGAAAATAGTTTTCATGGGATAGAGATGAAGTTATTTTGCAACTTAGAATTATATCCTTTGGTTAAAAAATGTTTCAAGATAGATCAATCCAAAGCCTACACTGTCCTTGAAGATTTTTTGGTGTAGAGGAAATAAACTAGATATGCATTATCAAAATGAAATACAATTTTAAGAAAGAACACATAACTTTTCCTAAAAATTGAGTCAAAACTATAGTAATATGATACTCTCATGGTGGACTGATTTAGTTTCACACAGCATTGATCTCCTGTGGTTGATCTGTTGGTAAAGCTTAGGAATATGATTTTGGCTTCAGTTGGCATTCTGTGTAAGATGTCTGTCAGAGTCAGTCTGACCAAAGTTACAGCGTGAGTGCTCTGAACTGTCTGCCGTTATGCTAGTAGGCAACCTTTATTTTTCTATAGCAGGATCTTGAAATTGCTTCCCTCTGTGTGTATCCTATCTGGCACTTATGTGGCCAGTTTGTCAGACAAACACATTAAAGTGGAAAACATGTAGTCAATCAATAATATTTATGTTCACAGGCAAGTATCTGTTTAGCCTTTTTTCACTGAAGAGACACACTTCTAAAAAATAAGTTCATCAGTTTCCATTATTACCTGCATTATAAACTTCTCAAAACTGACCTCCAACACCAGTGTCTGACAACCAGGTTTACCGTGTAAAGAAGGACATGCCATAAATGAAATTTTGCTTTAATATCTATAGGAATGAAATAAGGCATACAGTTTCATTCCTTCCAGGAAGAACCCAATCTTACTCAAGAGATGAAGAAGAACACTACAGGAACCCAGAAGATTTTTCAAATATTTCCTATATTACTCACTTTGCTGCCCTTGTGTACGTTAAGGTCACTGCTCAGAGACATCCAAAAGGCCTTCCTTGCTCTTGTCTTCCTCCTCTTCATCTTCCTGAAACTTTCCCCCAGTAGTCTACACAGAAGCACACAGAAGCCTAGGTTCTTGGTTTCCCTTGGATTCTTGGTTTCCTTGGGTCTTTTCTTCAGATGTTAGTATCCTGTTTTGTTCTCCTATATCTTTTCCTTTAAAGTAAAATACATGTTAGATAAACATTTGGTCATAATGACCTGGACTGCATCTCTCAGCATTATTATGCTATTATTATATTTTATGGAGGGTCTTAAAACCTCTGAACTTTTAGGTGAAATGATTAAAAGGTCACAGGATGGAGAAGAAAAAAATAGACTCATAATTATTTGCTTCCCACGAACTACCAACCACCTGGGTCATGGTATCCCATAACTTCACAGGACACAAGAACTAGAGGCCCAAATATCTGACAGTGAATACTAACGCTTTCCATTATATACTCAGATTTGTAGTTCGACCTTCCTAAGATGCCAGAATGATAAATAATTACTCAATTAAAAATGTGCTTAGATGAGAAAAAATTGAATTGTACACATTTTGATTTAATAGGTAAGTTGAAATCAAGACAACAAATAATGTTCCAACCTTTAAAACTGGTTATCTAGAAGTGTTCTTTAAAGGGAAAACTCATTTTTCAAAACAAAGTGCACACCTAATATTAAACAACTTATTTGTTTCTTTTTCCTGTTTCTTGTTGTCCATTTTAATTACTTTTTTTTAATTTTTGGTACCAGGGATCAAACTTAAAACCTGGCACTTACAAGACAAGCGTTTGAGCTTCTGAGCTAAATCCCTGCCCCAATTACTCTTTAGTTATCTACATTTATTCAGAACTCTTAGTAACCATAGAGTAAAAAGTGAAAAAAGCAAGTCTGACATTATATACTTCAAAGTCAAAAATAGCATGCTAAATCTACTTTGCAAGTTGCCTTTGAAATGGCTCAATAAATTATGCTAAAAATTATTTCAGGAGTAGGGAACAAAAGAAACTGGTTTTAATTTTCATCTTTTAACTGCTGCATTGAGGATGCTGGAATGTAGCTTACTCTTCAAGTGCCTTATCTAGGGTAAAGAGGAGGAAAGAAATCAAAAATTGATTGAAGAATGCTTTGAAGCATATTCACCTACGGATTTCCATTCAGAGATTCACAGACAATGACAATATACAAAATAAACATCTTGGTAGGTAGTTTAAGCAGCTGAAAAAAATCATTTTCCAAAATCCTAGCTCGTGTTAGACCTAGAAATACACAAAATCTGTTCACTGATTCTATTAATTCCACTTTTCACATTGTTTTCATTCCCTCTTCATACAAAACACAAACATGCACACTTAATGTTAAATTTTTCTCAAATATGAGAAGGCAATAATAATTTCAAATGCTTAAAATAGTAAAAACACTAACATGAATCAGTAAAGGAGAATCAATAGTTTAGAAATAAATTTATGGAAAAGTCATACACTGGTTGAAAATTTCTTACCCAAAATGCTTGGGAGCAGAATAGCAGGATGGGGGATTTTATGGTATTTTCATATATAAATGACTTATTTTGAGACTAGAGCACAAATCTAAGTATAAAGTTCATTTAGAGTACATGCCATATTCTGAAGGCAATTATATACAAGATTTTAATATGTGTGTATTTTGACTGTGCCCTCCACCAAAGGTCAGGTCAGGAATTTTCCACTTGTGACATGTTGGTACATGAAAAGCTTTGGATTTTGGGCATGTCAGGTTTTGTGATTGTCACATTAGGGATTCTCAGGGTTTGTCACAGAAGAACTGCTCACAGGTGGACTTCTCCACCAAAGTTACATCAGCTCCTTCCTCATGACCTTTCTCCCTTTCCAATCCCTCCCCAGCATTGCTGTCTTGTGCTTGGTGCTCTTTAAATCTTTCTGTGTAGATGTATTAACCTCCACAAAAATTCTTATGTTAGTTATTATTACAGCCATGGCTTTAGATATAAGGAAACTGACAAAACTAGTAAAAAATCAGGCCCAAGATTTTCACTGATAAACTCCACTTCTAGCACTAACTCTCCTCCTCTCACTGCTGGTCAGTATTCCACCATGACCTGAAACATGGCTGTGAGTGGAAATAGAGTATATACTTCAAAGTCAAAAAAAGCATGCTAAATCTACTCTGCAAATCATCCTTGAAATGGCTCGATAGATTGAATAAATTGAAATGGAAGCAGAGAAACCATTAGAAAGATTTTGCCATTTGTACAAGAGATGACAGTGTTGGAGACCAGGCTTAGAGTCACTTATAATCACATATGAAAGGTGTGGTGTGAAAGGCAAAGGTTCAAACCAGCAATAGACCATATGTTAAAAACTGAACACTTTAGGCTGGGTATATAGCTCAGCGGCATGAGCTTCTGCCTGGAAAGTGCAAGGTCCTGAGTTTGATTCCCAATGCACCCAACCCCCCCCCAAAAGAATATTTTACAGGTAATTTGCTATTCTAGGAATACACTAAGCATAGTTAAACTCGCTCATTATAAATTCCCTCTAAGTATTCTAAGTAAGAATATCTTTAAATTCCTAAGCAGAGACTTGACTGAGTAGCTTTGCATTAAATCCCAAATTTCAGTGGAAGGGCCAGTACAGGACACAAAAATGTTAGCTTACGGATAATATTCAAAATTGTGTGATTAGAATTCGCAAGACTTCAGTTGCACTGTTTGACTGCTTTGACAGATTGGCTCCAATGTTTCTCTTTCTTATTCCGAATGTTTGTAGTAGTCAGAAGTTACACCTAACCCAACGAATCAGGTGGCTGTGCATACACTCTAATTAGTCTTTGTGAGCCTGTCTTTCCATAACTTGCACAGACACTCATAAAAGAGGACTTCAAGAACTACTTCAGAAAGTGGGCAAGAATGATGGGATAAATGTGTTCCAAATGAAAGAGCATGCTGAGGGGGAATTAATGCAATGTGACTTTTTATTTAAAGACAAACCATAGTTTTGGATCAGCCTTAATACACTCTTCCATCCATTCTACCCTAGCCATGTCTGTTATTCCTAAAATCATCTCAGATCTAGTAGTTCACCAAGAGGACACTGAGGCTGGGTACAAGTTCCCAGAAGTCTTCGTCCATGGGAATCACAACAGGATATACTTAATTTCTGCAACACTGAATCCTGAAAAAATATGTATAACTTTGCAAATGTGGGGAGCTTATAAGAGACTTAGTGCTCAAAGTTGTTACTGGGGCTCATTATATGGGCATGTTCTACCTTCCAAAATTTCAGACTCCCTGAAGACAAGTAAGTGTTCAGCAAAAATCTCATTGTAAAAACAGTTCAGGCATTGTGAACTCCACCAGTTAGGGAAGAGTAAAAGGATCCTTCCAAAATATTAAGTTCCCAAATACCAGCCAGAGGCCAAGCATGCAAAAAGGCTTTGTAAAGATGTCAGTCTCAGATTTACTATGTTGATCCTTTCTGTACAACAGTGAAAGCTGATCAGCTTCCAGTGTGTCTTAACATTGTAAGTAGTTTTCTGGCTTTAGTACATACTCATCAGAAAGAATGGCAAAGGAACATTACGTAGTTTCATCCAGAGTTTCATGACACCCACAGGAGCTAAATAGGACCAGACCCTAACCTGAAGAGCAGGATTGTGGTTCAGACTTCTAAACAGGTGAGAGAACCAAAGGACAGAGTTTAAATAGAATATCAAATAGTAACATGGTTTTACAGAAGAGACTGACATGTCACGCCTTCCTACCTTTTATCTGTGTTCCAATGAATAAATCCTGATATGCATATTTTTGAGTTATTGGAAATAAGGCCTGCCACACTCACAGGATGGAAACTCAACATAACAGGCTTGAAGAGATTTTCTTGGTTCAAGAAGCAACTGTACTTTCTGGTAGCTCTTTCTAGATACTTGTTACTGCATAATAAAATGCTGCACAACTTAGTAGAGCAGATATGAGTGTTACAGGTCACAAACTGGAGGATGACCTTGGCTGAATTATTTAGTATTCCAGCTCGTATAAAGAAGTCTTTCACTTCTTGTGTTAGGGTGATACTAGTATTTATTTTTTTTCTTGAAGCCATTTTGAATGATGCTATTTTTCCAATTTCTTTCATACTGGTTACATTATTGATGTCTAGAGACATTGATTTTTGGGGGGTGATTTTCTATCCTTCTACCTTGCTGAATTTGTTTCTTAGTTCCAGGAGGTTTTGGTAGAATCTTTGCGTCTTTTATGTAAGTAATCATGTCATCTGTGAGGAAGGATCTAGAAGTCCCTGTTTTATTCCTGTCACAGTCCAAGAAGTTTATATTTGTAATCCCATGGGAAAGTTACTGGAATTTTAGTGAGTTAATTTTAATTTGCCACCTCCATTGGTGAGGTTAAACTAAGACATATTTATAGTTATGGGCAACCAGTGGGTCCTGAGTCTGGCCCAGAGGAAGGTTTATGGAACCAAAGCCTTGACCCAGGTCCAGATTTTACAAATTTTGAAAAAAAGCAGTGGCTGGAGGATGAGTGACTCTGAGAAAGGTGAGGATTACAGAATTACGTGAGTGCCATGATCTGAGCTAGCTAGGAGGCAGAAAACACCTCTGCAGTACACAGAGAGAAGGATGTGCAGAAAGATCGACCTGCGTGGCACAGCTGAGGCAGTGTTTAGTGCTTAGGCTGTTCAAGCCTGTTATGTTGAGTTCCATCCTGTGAGTGTTTAGTGCTTTGGTTTTGATGTGTAAACCTTTTTTACCCTGGGAGCCTCTTATTTTTTTATTTAAAGAAAATAAGCAAAACCGAAAAAAGGGTAGAAATAACACAGAATTTCAAAAAAATATTAACACTAAGAAAGCACTAGTGGATAAATTACATATTGTCATCTTAGAAATAGTTGTTCAAGTTACAAAATTAAAGCATACAAAGTGGACATTCAAACAGTGAGACTGCAAACTGTTGTGCTCAATGATCCAATAGAAACTTAGTAATATGATTATCAGTTCTACACACTTAAACATACATGCAGTTATATCCTTTAGAGCACATTCCTTCCCTTTCTTTTTTACAATATCTATTGTATATTTTGGATATTATTACTCCTTCAGTTTTTATTACTTTTTACACTACAGAAACAATGTGATATTTACAAATATGTCTTATTTATTTCACTTAAGAGGATAGTCTCAAGTTGCATCCATTTACCTATAAAAGCCTCAAGACCATCCTTTTTATACCTGAGTAATATTCCATTGTATAAAAATATCACATCTTTTTCATTCACTCTGTGGTTGATGAGCATTTGGATTGTTTCCAGGACTTAGCTATTACACATTCTGCTGCTATAAACATGGGTGCACACATATCACTATGACATGACCTTTTCAGTTTTTCTGGGAAAATATCCAGGAGGGGAATAGCTGGATTGAATGGAACTTCCAATCCTAGTTTTTTGAAGAATTTCCATATTGATTTCCAAAGTGGTTGCACCAGTCTGCACTCCCACCAACAGTGGAGCAGTGTTCCTTTATCCCCTCAGCCTCGCCAACATTTGTTATCAGTTGATTTCTTGATGGCAGCTATTCTTTCTGGGGTGAGATGAAATCTCAGTACTGTTTTACTTTGCATTTCTCGAATGAGCCATGATGGTGAGCATTCCTTCATGTATTTATTTGCCATTTGTATATCTGCATCTGAGAAATGTGTGTTGATCTTCCATGTCCATTTGTGGAGAGGGTCTAGAAGCCTCTTATCTCAAGGCTCAAACCCAGTTGACATCCCTGGAGCTGTGTGGCTCTGCATCCTGCTGGGCTCAACCATTTAGGGAGACACTAAGCAGGGAAACAACAGTTGCTGCCTGGGCCAGGTTTAGCCAAAGTAGATGACACTGCTCTGTATTCAAGGAGAGCCGTCCAGCTGGTCCTCTGTGGAAGGGTACTTTGACATTTTCTTTTCTGTATGTATGTATCTTCTTTTCTTTCTCTTGCCTGACTATTCTAGCTAAAGCTTACAGTATTATATTGAAGAGGAGTGGTGACAGAGGATGCCTTTGCCTTGTTTCCTGATTTTAGAGGAAAAGATTTCAGTCTTTTTTTCCCTTTAATGTAACATTAAGCAATAAAAGGTTTACATTTATCAGATTAAGATAAGGTCCTTCCATACCTATTTTCTTCAGAATTTAGATCATCAACAGATGTCGAATTTTGTGCAATGATTTTATTTGCTAATATGATCATATGAATTTTTTCCTCATTCCTGCTTATGTGATAAATGACCTTTAATAATTTGTGTTGTTGTGCTCTAACAAAAGTGCTGCCATTCTGTTCTGTATGCGTCATTACCCGGTAACCCTGTACTCTGTCTCAACCTTTGTCCCCCTTTGTGAAAGACGATTGTTCTTGGAATTAATCGGTCACAAGTTGCCAAGATCCCATAAAAGAGAAACTCACTGACCACCAGCTGCAAAAATTTCTGTAAAGGAAACTGACTAAGCAATGAACTCTGTCCCCAAGCCGAAGAAGAGAACAAAAGCCTTCCTCACCCTTATCCTCTCCTACCCCTGCTTTGTGGTTTTTTCTTTTATAATCCTCCCAAAAATCTAACCTAATTGCACAGTTTTGCAAATTCCAATGCTACTGTGCCGCTGGGTACTAACCTAAATAAAGTGCTCTTTTTTGGATGTCATCTCGTTTTTGGGGTACAACAGTGTATGGTGGAACCATCCTTGCATCCTGGAAGCCTATTTGGTCATGATGTCTTTTCAATGATTTCTTGCATTTTTTTTCCTAGTATCATGTTGAGGAACTTCGTATCTATCTTCATTAATGACATTGCCACATGAGATTTATAAGCATTGTTTGGTAATATTCAGCTGATGCAGGCCTGGCCCGCAGTTTCAAGGGTATATGTGTACTGTCATGTCAGACATCTTGGTAGAAATGACTGTAAAATTAAGCTCAGTGAGGAATGTCAACCGATCTGTACATGATCTCTTGAACAAAGTGATTTTAAGTCCTTGAACTTCTTATATGCAGCCAAGGACTTACACAAAAAACTTCTAAGACCAAAATGGAGCTCTGGGGATGCCTGACACAGTCATAAATGTTTGAGAACATCACTACGTCCATTGTATTCACAAATGATATAGGGGCTTGGAACTCCCAACCTACTATATGTCCAGTTTAAGATCATGTTCTCTGAGGTTGAAGAATGAATTTTAGGAACAATGGAGGTTAAGAACAGAATACATTTATTGAGAGAAAGAAAGCTTCTGTCTGAGAGAGACACGGGGTCCCTAGTGGGTTGCCAAAAACTCTTTCTTTTCTAGGGACTTATATAGAGTAAAACCATAAATTGAGAAGGGTCCAGGTTGGGAAAATCTGGAAATCCCAAAGTGGGCATGAAGTGGAACAGAACTATAGTCAATCAGTAAGATTCATTGCTCAGGTAAAACTGATTAAATTGGGGACAAATGGGGAAGCAAGTCACATAGAAAGCAAGCATTCTTAGGGATCAGTGACTCTTCCCATAGTGGGTTGGGATGGTGCCTGCCGACTTCCTCAGGGTGATAGGGAACTATTTAGAATATCAGTCCTTAGGATATGGATGCATTTGTTTGATCTTTTGTCTTGAGGCCTGGCCCACAGCAGGGGGTGTCTGTCTCCCTCATAGTTGCAAGGTATTTGGGCTTCTATACTGGCTCCTTTAAGGACCTAGCCCTGTCTCACTGTCTATAATATTCCTACCTAACTCAGCTTCTGCAACACGAAGACATCACTAAGTCAACATGAGGACAATTAGGCTTCAGTTTTCAATGGTAAAAGTAGCAAAGAATTTTTAACTGACCTCATATTCTATTTCTTAATTTCTTTCAATTATGGATCCTTCTTGTCTTGTTTTTTACTAACGTTCTATTTATAAAAAGATAGGCACTATTTTTCAATAAAAGGGTATATACTCCATCTCTCTAGGAACTTGCTGAACTGCTTTAATTGTACTTCATACCTATAAAGTACTAAGAATTCCTCTTGGATCTGTATAAGACTGATAATAACAGACCTGTCTGACATAAACAGTGTGATAAAATGCCACTGGATCTGTTCTACCAATGAAATGAGGCATTATTTTTTAGCATTATATTCTATAGCCAAGAGTTTAAATTATTATCATGTAACAAGATAAGTCAGGACAAAGCATGATTCCTATAAGAGCAAAGATAATAAATAGCAAAAATAGTCCAGGAAGGTGTTTAGGATAATTCAAAATATGAAAATGCGCTCAGTTGTTCTAATAACTATATGTCAGCACACACTCAGTAAGTGGCTGGATTTTTGTTTTAGTATCATGACACACTCACTGTGGTGGCACTTTTATGTTAAAAGTTACATTTTATTCTTGTTAGTGATTATGACTTTATGGTTTTATAAATTATAACTATAAATATTTAAATATAGTTCACATATTCAATATACCTATTCGTTTTCAAATAAAAATATTTCTACTTTGAAAAGGCAGAATTAAATGGAGAGCATTCTCTTTCAATACAATTTGCAGATGAGTAGTTGGCCTGCATACAGGGCATATTATCTAAAAGGCAAAGTGAAGCAGTGAGTATCTGCATGTTAAGGATTATCTTCCTAAGCTTTGAATAGGTACTTCTTTAATGAGAAGGTTACATTGATTCTTAATGTGTTTTATTTCTCAGAGCCAATGCACCTCGACTTGAAAATTTATAAGGAGGAGAAAGCGATTTTCCCTCTTCAGAGGGACTCATCCCTTCTCCCTTCTTCCTGGAAGAAAACTGGGCTGGTTAAAGCACAGCCCAGGAAACACGATGCCACCATGAGTGTTTTCAGTTTTAACTCTAAGCCATCACAGAGATGGATCCCAGACCTGAGGGTCACTTTGCGACTCTTATGTACTGGCCTGTGGAATACTAGGAATACAATATGGGCTGAAACTGTAAATTTCCAGGCTGAAGTTTTAACAGCTGCCATTGAAATGGTCTTTTCCTCAGACTTGTCCTCACCAGTAAATCTGAGCAGCAGTCACTGTACCTATGTGCGATTATTCACTAGAAAGTCCAAAGATCCACAGTTCATCAGGAATTCATCTTTCCTAGGCCAGAAAATGTAACCATGAAAACTTCTTCTGCATCACATCGCTCCAGAGCTGCCTCAGAACCCAAATGCCAGGGGGATTCCATCCACAGGGCATCTGGGTTTCAGGGTACAGGGCATGTGGGTTTCAGGGTGCAGGACATGTGGGTTTCAGGGTGCAGGGCATGTGGGTTTCAGGGTACAGGGCATGTGGGTTTCAGGGTGCCGGGTGTCTGGGTTTCAGGGCCAGGCCCTCTCCCAGTCCTCCAGAGCTTGTGCCTCACAGCTGCAGTCAATTTTCTATGGCTGCCAGAGGCACCTGTCACTGTAATAAAGTGATCCTGCTCCCATTCATCTGACAGCCTCCAGCCTTAGAAATATCTTCATGTAAATCCAAGTAGAGTGAAATGAAGACAAATAGGGGGAAAAAAAAATAAGCCTTTGACCTTGACTCTTCATTTAGATTTTTATATTTTAAACTTCACTGCTGCCACTGCTTTTCCCCTAATTGGAATTTAATAACCCACTTGATGAGGATTCCAACCATGTTCAGTGAAATCAGCCAGCCTCCGAAACAGTGAAATCATAAAGAAGTCTAAACATTGTAGCAGCAATTTCATCCTTCATTTATTTTGTCCTATAGATTAAAATCTACAGCAAGGACCCCTGCCAGGGATATTAGAGATCAGCTTTGTAGAAGCACTAGAATTAAGAAATAAAAATTTTTAATAGTCGCGATGACCTGATGAACACGAATTTTGGGTAAATAGGGAGTTTTTAGTGTAAGTATGCGCTACATAATACATGAGACATATAATCAAAATTGCTAATCAGAACTATAACTGAACAACCTGTGTTTCATCTGTCAAACTATTTTGTCTTTAGATGTGTGCTGTATTTCTACAGTTAAACTTGGAAAAGCAACTTTTGAATCAAGTAGGAGGAAAATTCTGAATAAAGAAATCTTTTTTAAAAGATGAAAGTTGCTATTTGAAAGTCTTATTAAATATGCTAAGATTATTAAATTGGCACCGTTTTGAGCATCCTTTATGCCTTCAGTTAATAGATACAGAATTGTTTTGAACGTAAATGGTATCATACAACATAGGAAATAAAAGTCATCTTGCAAAACCTTTAGAAGACTCTGTTGCCCCAAAAACCTTGTTTTATTAATATAATTTTTTTTTTCTAAATTGACACGAGTTTGTTTAGAAAATAAGACAGGTGATAGAGGATGGGGTGATAAGTTGCTAGGCACTATTTCATTCAGGTAAAAGAAGAGAAACTCAGAACGAGTACTTATTTAGCATTTCAGAATCAGCAAAAAATACTAAACTGAGATCAACCCCAAACCACAATTCTAGTATCTGTAACGGCTCTCCTTAAAATTCAGGTTTTTTAGTCAGGCAGGGTGCCCTGTAATCTCAGTTACTTGTAAGGCTGAGGCAGGAAAATTACAAATTCTGGGATGACTTAGCCATACTACCTCAAAATAATTTTTTTTAAATACCAGAAGTGTAGTTATAGAGCTTGTCTAGTATGTCTGAGCTGTTGGATTCAATCCCAGTACCTAAAATTAAGAATGCTTAACTGAACCAGTAGTGAGGTACGTATATTTTATATTTTGTATGCACATGTGAAAATATGTATGTGTGTGTAAATGTCTATCTGAACAAATATATGCCCATTTAATTCTACATACATGTGTAAAATCTCTTTCCAGTCCAAGAATGGCAGCATTTCATGATAAATTGTATATATGGACCGACATTTAACATTAATAAATGCAATAGAAGCAACACAATATCCTGAGATTTATGTAAAAGAACCACAATTCCACGTATATGACAGTCCTTTACATTGTGATGTTTTCAAATAGCGTAGTATTTTACATGCAAATCACTAAATTTGTTTACTCACGAAAGAGGAAGTTGACCGAGTTTCTTCTTCCATTCTTTTTTTCACTCCTGTCTATGCTATTGGGCATTACTTTTCTTTCTGTCTACCAAACCTAACCCTTCATTTTTCTTTTTGAAAAAGTAAAGCACAGTTAAAAAAAAAAAAAACAGTAAAAAACAAATGGCTTTTTAAAAATGGCTTTTGTCATTGTGGAAATAGTTAAGGAGAACACTTTGTAAAAGTACTCTTCACACTCAGAATATATTAGTGAAAAAGGAAAGATGTTATATAAATTAATGATATTAATAATAGCATAACAAAAACATTAACTTTTAATCCATAAAATAAAAGAATATACAATCTTAGGAGCAGCATTAGAAACCAACAAAAGTATTTTCACTTTATCTTCAGAGGTCTATTATAACATTAAGTGAATTTGCATTATTGTTAGGCAATTAAATTAATAAATCCTATTTGGTCTGAGAATAGTCTGTAATTATGATTTCCCGAACTTAGTGGATCTTTTGCTGCAACTAGAATGCATTAATAAAATATTGATGCGTATATTTGTATTTGGGTGTATGGCATTATTTCATATCTGTAAATCAGAAATTTGACTATAATCAGACTATATTTGACTAAGGAGATTTGTGTTCTAGAAATCTTTTCATAATATAATTAAGTGAACTGTGTTTTTGTGGGGAGTAGCTTTCAATCACTTTGAATTATCTCTGTATTTAAAAGGATAAATTCGCTCATTTCTGGTACTCTCATGTTACAGCTATGAGGTGTTAAGTTATTTTATATATAAGGATCTTAAGAAAAACACTACAGGGAATTCAGTATTGCCTCGTGTATTATGGTTTTAGGAAAATTACCACTAACATGGTAAAGATGATGCATGTGAACAAGTGATAGCTAAGTGATAATTTATTTTGCTGAAAATCCAAAACCTTATTAGAGATTTTCACAAACTTTCACACTCCTAATGATTTCAACCTTTTAAGCTGAATAACAGCTTCCTCTAGGTATTATGAAACACAGCTGAAAGGTCATTTGTCAGCAGGGTCACTAAGCTGCCGGCCTTGTTAGAGACCCTGATATCCCTTAGCCACACACTGTTTCTGTCTAAAATCCCACAGGCGACTGGCAAGAACAATTAGGCAGATGCTGGCTGACTCTTTTCAACAGTCTGAAACATGCCTAAGTGCCTATCAGAGTCTAAGGACTCTAAAAATAAGAAGGATGCTACTGGCAACCCATCTTCCTCCTGACATTGGCGATTCAAGGGCAGCTCACCTTTCTGTTAAGCTTTGTCAGGAAAAAGGTTATTTAAGGAGGTGGCAGACTGACACTGGAAAGCCAGTATCGAGCCACACATTCCACACTGCACCTGTGTCCACTGCACTTGTGTGTTCTGTTTATTAAAGTTAAAGCACATAGCATCCTAATGCCCTTTTCATAGCTTAGCTTCTTACAGCTATTTCAACTGCTTTAACAAATATTTAGTTAAAATTAAAATAGACATTAAGCTGCTGTCATGTTCATGTCAGTGGCCCCCAGGCCTCATGCATTTGCATTATGCATTTGTGATTGGTTCCATTGTCTAGTGCTTGGATTGATGGTGTCAGTGCTACACCCACAAAGGGGTGGAGCCAGAATGTGATGTAATGGCAGGAAGAAGGTGTGTCTCTCTCTCTCTTGCCTGTTTCTGCCTTGCTGTTTGCAGCTGCTGTGAAGTGTGGCCCCACCATGCCACCCTGCCCTGGAGCCAACTGAGTGTGGGCTGAAACCTCCAAAAACTGTGAGAAATAAACCTTTTCTTTCCGAACTTTGGTCATCAGGTGTTTTGTCTCAGGGACGAGTAAAAAGTAACTAAGACAGCTGCATAGACAACTCAGAAAATGAGTTTCTTCCCATGATTCTAACTGTTTTGTACTATCAGATAATTAATGTGATGACAAGAGAAGGTACACGTGTACAATGTACACACATACACAGATGCCTCCAAGCATTATCAGATTGTTGTTGTATATTTCAAATGAAGAAGTAATCAGATATTTGTAGCACGTATCTGATTATTCGGGAAGCCAACCTTTTTTATGAAATTTGAAAATGGTATATAATAATTAAGGATTTATAAATATGAGATTATTTGCACTGTGACTTGCTGTCTCTTAAATGATTGATTTTACACATTTAAGTGATTAAGTGATTGTCTTTACACATTTATATTTTTGTTTTCCTTATTCTTTTTTATTATTTTATTCATATTCCTTTTCTTTGTTTTCCCCTCCCCATTCCTTGTTCCCCTTCCCATTTGAACATTTTCTTCCTCTTTGTGAATATCTATCATTTGTTTTGGTCCTCATTTGTCCTTTGGATTTTTAACACAAGAGAAATAATGGGATATTTAAATATGCATGTCCAATTTATTTCACTAAAAGTGTGTTCTCAAGCAAGGTACATCCATTTATCAAAAGAAGTCTCAAGTGTATCTTTTTTGTGGTAGTATAGTACTCCATTGTATATAAAAAATACATTTTTTTAATCCATTCATCCACTGATGGACATCTGGCTGTTTCAAAGATTTAGCTACTACAATTTGTGCAGATATAAACATGGATTTGCATATATTGTTGTGGTATGATGCTTTTAATTCTTTCAGGAAAATACCAAGAAGTGCAAAACCTGGGTCAAACTGAACTTCTGCTTCAGTGTATTGAGGAATCTCCATACTGATTTTCATAGTGGATGTACCAATTTACACTCCCACCAACAATGTGGAAGGGTTCTTTTTTCCTACAGTCTCACCAGTATTTGTTACTGGTTGATTTCTTGATAATACTCACTCTTTTTAGAGTGAGATGGAATCTCAGTGTTGTTATAAACTGCATTTTTTGAATGGCCAGTGAACATTTTTTCATGTTATTTCTTGATCAGTTGTAATTCTTCTTGTGAGAAGTGTCACTCATTTCAGATGTCCATTTTTTAATTCAATCTAGTTTTTTGGAGTTCTTTATATATGCTAGATATTACTCCTGTGTCTGAAGAATAGCTGATAAAATTTTTCCCATTCCATCAGTTGCCTCTTCAATCCCTTGGTGGTTTCTTTTGGTGTGTAAAAGATCTTTAATATGATGTGATTCCAGTTTGTGTCTTCCCAAGGGACAGAGTGGACCAGGTTATTGGTTATTTAGAGTGAAATAGAGTAATATGTTGTAGTATTTATATCACATGCAGAACAAATACAGGAAAGCTTTGGATAGCTAGTAACTTGTTTTGCAAGCCAAGCAAACATCTCTAATACAGTTTAGCTTGATCGATGAGCAGTGTTTTGTAGTACAAGTAGTATGTGATGCTGAATGTATATGATCAGCAGGGAGCCAATGCTTCTTTCCTCTCTCTCCTGCTTAGGGATCCTGGGAGATCGTTTCTCAACAGCAGGAGATTATGGAGGAGATCTTGTCTGCAGAGACAAAGGAGAAAAAGGCACTGGAAAAGAAAAATCTTCAAATGATATCAGGGAGATGTGTAACACGTGGGAAACAAACAAGATTTTGTAGAAAATCACCACCCAGATAAGGCTTTGGTATAAACAGTGAATCTGTTTAACAACAATGGGGTACTACATTCCCATGCAATCCTCAAAAACAGGCAAAGCAAGTGTAATTGGATAGGCTCCTTGTTAAAGCTGCACAAAAAGGAAAAGAATCCATTGAGCCAATACATAGCAGTGATTCTATTAGTGATAGCAAAAGTCATTCTGAATGCTATCTCTTCCCTCTGGTCTCCCTCACTCCAGTAAGGAAGATTTTATAAGCTAAATGCAGATTAATTTGTTTATTTTTATATTTTTTATTTTTTCTGTATTTTAATTTTATTATTTTGTACTATATTACAGTATTGAACTTATTTTTGTATGACTATTTTTGGATTATGGAATGAGTTCCTTGAATTTCCAGGATTTCTTAAGGGCTTTTATTTACAAGTGCTTTAAATTACAAGTATGTTTCCAGAACCAGTTATGCTCACAAACCAAGGTTTTACTCTAGATATGATGATATCTGGTAAAACAGAGTAAAATTAAAATTGAAATAATGTTATTTGAAGATATAAGTCAAAATAATAGTGGTAAGTGAAAGATGTGTATTGCAATATAAAACAGCACTCTGTATGCTATTAAACCAATGGTGGAGGCAAAATTCCAAAATTATGATTGATGCACAAAAACAAAAGATAGGAGAAAGATGAACAATGAACAAATGAAACAGTTAAGATAAATTTACAAGTTTGTCAACAATAACAGTAAAATCCTCTAAAATTTGCAATTAACATTTAGAAATTGTCATATTAAGGAAAGAAGATTGAATTATACATTGTCTGCATAAGCCTTAATGGTAAATATAAAAACAAGTTAAAATTAAAAGAAATGAGAATTAAATATCATGCAGAATATTACTTTAAGAAGCTTCTGAAGGCTAGAGGTGCTGCTCCCAGAAAGACTGCTTTGCTGTTACATGTGAGACTTTAGCTTTAATTCTAGCACTGCAAAAAAAAATTAGGGCTAAAAAAATTAATTAATCAAAAGAACACTCAGAATAGGGAATATTGCCTGAGTAAAAGTTGTTATCTGTAATCATAAATTAATCAATCGTAAAAAGATATAACAAACTTAAGTGTTTGTGTTTAATAAAACATTTTAAATAGATAAAAACTGAAACAACTGAAAGAAAAATAGAAAAAAACTTGAAATTATGTTGCAAATTTTAAGAATCCGTAATCAGTATAAATAAAAGTGATACAAATCTTACAAAGTTACTGAAGATGTACATTACTCAAAAATATTCTTCATTTGATCTAATTAACATGGGACAGTTTCTAACAGCAATAAAAAGTATCCATGGTTTTGAAGTTGGCACAGAATGTTCACTGAGTTATGCTATATTTTGGTCCATAAAACAAATTTAAATAAGTATAAAGTTATTTTAATCACATATATGACATTATATAACCATAATCAAAGTAGAAATCAGAGGAAGAGACTTGTATGATTATAAGTTTTGAAACACACCATTGAACAGATCATAAATCGAAAGTGTATCACAATAGAGATTTTTTTAAAATACTGAATAATATGAAGATCAAAATTTATTACTCATGGAAAGAATAAAGGGAAATTATTGGTAGTAAACATTTACATTAGAAAAGAAGAAAGATGTCAAATCAATCGTGGAATCTTCAATTTAAGAAATTAAAAAGCACTGGGAAAATTAGACACAAAACAAGCAGAAAAAAACAAGCCATAATGATAATAATATAAATGTATAAAATAGCTGGCAAGAAATAGAGAAAAGTAATTAAAACAAAAAGTTGACTCTTAAAAAATAACAATAAAATTGAGAAATAACTATCCAGACTGACTAAGAAAAAAGGATGATCCAAATTAGTCTTACTAGTAAAGAGGGAGTAGAGAGTCTTTCACTGCACTGAAAAGCTAGTAGATGGTATAATAGGTTAAAAATTTTTTAGGGAACAAAAACATAAACCATAAGAGAAATACGACTCCCTGACCTGATTTTATGCTCTTCAAGTACACTGCAGAGAATACAGTAAAGCAAACCATAGACTGGGAGAAAATGATTGCACAGTATGCATCTAATAAAGAAAAAACAAAAATTATTATACCACAATATTAACAAGACAATCAACTTAATGTTAAATACAAAGTTGAAGAAATCGTTTGCTAAATAAGATATGCAAGTAACATGTGACCACATAAAAGGTATATCATATCATGAGCTGGTAATGAATGTAAATTAAAATTGAAATGTGACAAAAATGTATTATAATAAAATATTAATATAATAAATAATATTAAAGTTAAATGCAATGATATGACTAACCCCTAGGAAAAGCATTAGTCCAGAGAAATGAAAACAAAGAGAATATATAAATATGTAGATACAGTTTTATTGTGAATGATTAGATCACAAGATTATAGAGGTTTAACAAAAAATCCCAAAATGTTCCATGTATCTGTCAAGCTGAGACCCAGCAAAGCCAATAACTCAGTTCCCTTCCAAGCGCAAAACCCGGGGAGCCAATAGCACAATTCCAGTCTGAGTTCAAAGGCTCAAGTCCCAGGAACACCAATGTCCAAGAGTGTCAGAAGATGCATCTTACATCTCAAGTAAAATCTCCGCTCCTCTACTTTGTTTTTTCACTCAGGCTCTTGGTAAGTTGGGTGACAAGAATCCACACTGGGGAGGGCGATCTTCATTGCTCAGTCTACCAGTTCAAATGCTATCGTCTTCCAGAAATGTCAAACACAAGTGTCCAGAAATAGTTAGACCAGCCATGTGGGCATTCCTTCTTCCAGTCAGGTGGACATATAACCTTAACACGAGAGAAGGCTGTAGAAAAACTCCAACACACTGCTCATAACGGAAGAGAAAATTCTATATACCTTTTGAAAAACAATTTGACAATTGTTCTCATCGAAATAAATATCAATTTATTATAATTTCAGTCTTTCACCCTTAAACATTTCTCAATAGGTGTAAAAGATATGGCCATAAAAGCTACGATTGAGTTTTAATAGCAGTTTTAATCATGATGATCTCAAATTGGAACTAAACAAAATATCCATTTATTTGTGAATGGATAAGTAATCTCAGTGAAATAGGGTTCAGCAATAAAGAAAAGAACTATGAAAATGCACATGGGTAGACCTCAAAAACATTTTGAGAAATAAAAAAAATGATACATAGTGTCACATGTTGTATGATTTCATTTATATGGGATCCTGAATGAATGTAAAGATACACTTATGGAAAGCAGATAGGAGGAGAGGGGTTAGGGAAGGGAAAATAGGCAAAAACACAATTTTAGACATGGGCTTTACCATCAGTGATGACAGCTGTGGTTACGGGAATACATGATTTTGCTACATCTACCTGAATATTTTAAATAGCATATTTGGCTACATATATAGTATTTCTTACCACATTTTTTTAAAGAAGAAAGATATGCTGATATTCATTATATTTAATTTTTTTTCCTCTAGGAATTAAAGTAGATATTCAAAAAGCCCTAGCCTTTGGTCATTTATAGCTGTTTTATGTAAAATAAGGAAACAATGCTTCTTTTATGACATTTCATAAAATTAAATATGATTGTAAAATTTGTTTCAAACACTTCTTAAGATTATCATCTATGTACTTAATAAGTCAAATATAACTTGCCAAAAGCAAGACTATTTCACATTTAAACAAACGCAAGCTCAAAAAACCTATTTTTCTTCAGAAACATAGTTTTACTTCATTTAAAATTATTTCTAGCATGATAGAGGATGAGAAGGTAATGAAAATACAGATATAGGCAAGAGGTGATAGAGGAAAACGTAATTAGAATGTGCTCAAATTCTACTGGGAAGGACTATGGAACTAAAGTCAGCTGAATCTGACTGAAAAGGGAGGAGGTTCCTGTTTCAAGTCTTTATAACATTATCTTACAAGATGGATTTTTCAGCAGTAACCTCTCCATCATAATGGGCTTGCTTTATAAATAATAAGTTCGCAGAAATATCAGTTGCATTTTGAAAAAAATAGTATTTACTTATTCTGTCCACTTAAGAAAGTCATTTTCTCTAAAGGTAGAAAAAAATAAATTTCAGTTGTCCTTCTTTCAAAGGCCAAACATCTGTTAAATTCTGCCTTCTGTCACTTTTTAGATGTAAGTGAGAATCATTAAATACAGTTATTTTACAATTTTTATGTTAAAGTTTGATCCTTTACTCTTTAGAGGTTTTTTAGAATCAATTTTGGGAAATGAACAGTGTGTTAGCTTTGGAGCAAAATAATCTTTGCTCTTTTGTAGTTCTGCTGTTTTCTGTTTATAACACTGAGAAATTTACTATGAACTTTAATAGACTCTTCTGAAAAACCGGAGAAAGAATTTTTATTTTCCAAACTTCTTGAAATGAACAAAGATAATATTTTCAATATTTAAGTTGCTAGATATTCTACTTGCTTTTTATTTAACTTAGATATTTACATAATTCTAATCACCTCTAGTAGATTAGAAGCACAAAATAAGAAAAGAGATATAAGCAGAAAGATGAAAACACCAAATAGTAACATCAGAAAAAAATGATTATTAGTCAAAGTCAAGGACTGTCTGAGAAACTGTCACAGTCAACAGGAGTCAAATGACGTATGATGATTAACATGTGTGGTATTCTAGATGAGATCCTAGACAATAATTAAAACAAGAAAATGTAAATAAATGGTAGAATATATTTCTAGCATCAGTTGTAACCAAGAGGTCATATGGAGTAAATAATTATTGGGAACTTGGCAAATCTTTGTATGAAATTTGCAACTTTTCCATCTAAAACTAGGATCTAAAAGTATTCTATAATTAATAGATCACTGAAACTAGAGAATTATTACATTTATAAAAACATATATGGAAATTCTAAGTATTCAAATATTTAATAATATGTGCTTTGGGATAACACTTCCTCTAAACAAGGCAGCTTTATTCTTGTCATCAGAGCAACACAACAGAGTATGTTACTTATTCTCAAAGGTTTGGTTGCCTCCTTACGAGCTCTTGATCCAGCCACTACTCATTTCCGTCTTTAAAACTCACATAGTGAGATTGTCTCAGGATTAATCAGATAATATAACTTTCTTATAACTGTTCCAATACATGATATAGGCCAAATTTATGCAGTTTTTTAATGATGGTTTTTTTAATTGCTGATGAAGTCTTTTATTGCTAAATAAGTTAAAATGCTATATCATATCAATAAGCTAAATTCAAGACAAAGAATTTTCTTCTGGAATAACGGAGTCATTCAATTAATGGTATATTATAATATGTCACATATTTATATGTGAGCTAACAAAAATATGAGAAAACCAAAATATTTAGTATTTTAACTACTGAGCATTAGAGTAGACATCATGTATACAACAATGAAATGAAAACCTTTACCTAGCTTACACTTTGACCTTTCATATATTTATAGGGAACACTGCAAAAGGAATAATCCCTTTATACTAAGGAGCATTCTTTCACTGATTTTTTTTTTAACTCTTGACTTGTTTCAGTTACCTAGCAAATTCTCACCTGAGAGTATTAGAAAAATTAGTTTCTCTGTAGTGAAACAATGTAGGATTAGTAAGTGATAGCTAGAAAACTATCCTTATAAAAATAATTGAACTTTCCTTTATCTTTAATGATATGCATTTGTCTTCAAAAACTTGCAAAAGAAATCCAATCACAGTATTTTTCTTTATCAAATAAAAGGTCTTTATATTCAGTGATGAGATGTATAAAATAAGACTTAGAAATCCTTGCAAACAGTTTTAGGAGACAGAGGTTTTGCCTAAAACCCTAAGTTAATGGCTCCAGTCTTCAGAATCTCATGGTTGAGTTTACCTAACGCTGGCCTAATGCTGTGCTGGCCATTCCCCAGCATGAAAAATCTCTGTTCCTCAAAGCATTCATTCTCTGCTGTCTGTCTCAGGAGAGAAAATCATTGTGGGTCCTGGAACACAGCACTGGTTTTGCCTTTAACGGAAGTATTTTAAAAGTTAAGTATCTCTCTTTCCTCTGCTGATTGGCCTGCAAGTTCCACTCTGTGTATCTTTCAGAGGGTGCAACTTCCCAGCCTGATCACTGTTAGCTCATGACCATGGGTTACCTGTAGAACTTCCTGAATCTTCAACAGACTTTGCTTAATAAGATGTAAGTTTGAATTTTTAAGCCACTTAATTTTTTTGGTATTAATGTAATTTGGTTTTATTTTATTGACTTATTTTTTAATCTTCCCAGAAAAATGTGGTATTGTCTTCCTAAAAGAACAATAATATAGCCAATTAAGAGTTAGGCATTAGGAGATTGTAACATCGCAAGCTCAGAGACTTATCTTGAGAAAGCTATTGTCTAAGGCAGGATGCCAGAGCTCCACAAAGTGACAACAATCAAAGAGTACATGATCAAGTACTCACTTTTCAAAAACTGATCAAATTCCTATTAATCAGCTGCCCTGCTTGTGGGACAAAGTACCTGCCATCCACAATGATAAGCAGGACACTATTTTTTGGCTTACAGTTTCAGAGGTTCAGTCCCTGGTTGGCTGGCTCACAGCAGAAGCATCTTGGTGGAAGAATTAGCAAAACAAAGTTGCTCTCTTCATTTTAGCTAGACACAGAGCACAGGAGAAAAGCACCAGAGAGGAAGGAACCTGGAACCAGACAGATACAGGCTGCAGGTCACAACTCCATGACCCTCCCCCAAACACACAGTGCTAATCCCCTGGCAGCTTTCAAATCAAGCAAGTTCACAATCAACATTAATCATCACACTCATACAGTGTAACACAGTGCTGGTTTGTACATTTACAGAAACCCCAAGGAGCTTACTCACCCAAACTCAAGTCCTCTGCTAGACTTTTTCCTTTTTTAAAAGATAGCTAAATTCGATGGAGCATCCTTGTAGTGAAGCACAAAGTCAGAACACAGAGATTTGGCTGTATGTTGTTAGTGACTGTAAAAGATGGAACTGTTCAGCAGGGAGAGGAGTCTATTCACTCAATCTCCTGTAATAGTATTTCTCACTTGCAGGGGAGTAAACCATTATGACAAATTAGTAGTAACCTATAGGCTCCATTTTCTTAACTTCTTTGTAAACATGATTTTTATAGTCAAGGCTAATATCGCTGACAGAGTTACAGATTCCTCTTAAAATCTTGAGATTTTATTTTCCTTTTACTAACTTAGAATTCCAAAAACATTTAGATTCGTTTCTGCAGGATACTTTTATTATCTAATATACAAAACATTTACTATCTTAATTCATAAAGATTAAGAATAATGTTTCCTTATTCAAGAAATACTAGATATGGTTCTTTCAAAAGGTCATGATTCTAGATGATGGTGATCCTATGAAAAATAAGCTGAAGAATCTACTTATGGGGCTTATAAGGAGCCACAATAAGACATGTGTCTTAACTCACTTTAGTAACTAACCCTTCACATCACAACTATTTTAATTATAGAAGATATTTAATTTTTTGCTACAATTCTTTAAAGACACATCACAAATGTTTAATTACAATGGATAATTCCTTATTTAAATTTCTTGATAAAAATGAAAGATTCATTTACAAATTATAGGAATATTATCATACTTAAGGAAAACAATAGATGTTAATTGTACTATAAAATTTCATCCACTGTCTAACATTTATTAGGAATGTAATGCGTGATTGTATGTGTATATAATGAAGAATTTATCTTTTTTCTCAAATATATGTGAGACAAGAAACATTCTATAAATAGAGTATAATTATCACAATGTACACAGTTAAATTCAAAATGCTTACAGAAGTGCTTTCACATACCAAAGCTGTCCAGTAGCAGAAACTCCCAAGGAAAATGCTCCAGAGTAAAGCCCTACTGCTTATCCCCCGGTTTTACTGTGCTATACATAGATTTAAAAGGTGTTCTTGGAAAAAAAATAAAAGCTTTTAAGTTTCTTTGGTCAGGAAGAGTCAGGAAAACCAAAAGCCATAACATTAAAGTATCTGCTAGAAATCACAGGTTAATAAGTCATCCTTTATTGATAAGAATGTTGTATCTTAAATCACAACTTTAAAAAATGAATGGGCCACTGTTTTTTTCTAAGGGGACTCTTAAATTACTGTCAAAGTGATTTTTTTCTCCTCTAAATATCCTTCAAAGTATTCAGGCATCTTTGAAGCAAACAAAACCACTGAGCAACTGACAGGCTGTTGCACATAGATTATAAAACGGGAGGAAAATGGAAAACTGAGTTTTGCTGTTTGTTTGTGCATTTGTTTTTGCTCTTTTTTTTTTTTTTTTAAGAAAAAGGATCAAAAAAAGGCCAGGCTAACCCAAGTCTGATTGAAAATGTTTAAATATGGGTGTATCCTATAACAATTCTAGGCCCTCAAAAGCAAATGGAAATTTGATATCCTCTTTCTCTCTCTCTCTCTCCTCAATCATATGTTATATTTTTTATCTTTTCAATGACAAAATAAAGAATCAACATGAGCCAACCCAGGTAATAAGGTATGTTTTGCTGAAGGAGAAAAATGTAATCTTATGAATAAGAAGAAAAGCCAGTGGAGAGAAAGGGGCACCCAAACTGGAACAGACATGCAGAATAAGAGTGCATGCAACGAAATGAAGATTGAAAGTCAGTTACACATTAAGGAATCTATTGTTTCAGGGGTCAGTAGACATTTGCTGGAAAGGAAGCAATGTTTCAGGAAGTAAATAGCTCAGGCTTTGTGAGTCATATGTTCCCTGTTATAAGTAATCAACTCTAATTACAGTACAAAGGGGATACATACAGGCAGTCCCTAAATAAATGAGCAGAGATGTGTTCAATAAAACTTTATTTATTGACACTAAATTTGAATTTTGTACCATCTTTGTGTGTAATGAAGGACTTTTCTCCCAATGTTTAAAAATACAAAAAACTATTCTTAGCTGGAAAGTCATCCAAAAGCATTCTGCAGAGTAAAATAGTTCCATATGTCATAATTTTGTAAATTTGGTAGCCCTAAAAGCTTGACCAGGTAAAGGACCATATAAAAAAAATTAAAATTTTATGATAAATAAAACTTTGCATTTGCTGTCATGGGTATGATGCATTCATAGCCAGATTTCTAAAAATGTAAGACTAGAAAGAGAAAAGCATGTATATTTTTAAAAATTGTGCCTTAGGCTGGGTGTGGTGGCGTACAGCTATATTTCCAGCACTCAGGAGACGGAGCCAGGAAGATCATTGCTAGTTTGAGGCCAGCCTAGGTTACAAAGTGAGCTCAAGGTCAGCCTGGATTGCATATGAAACTCTGTCTCAAAAAAGACAAAAATATTGTATTTTATTTTTAATTAACATATAATACATAATACTGTAAACTAGTGTGGTAATTCCACAGAGATAGGTAATGTGCAATAACTGAATAACTCTTTCTTACTCTTAAACATTTGTTATTTGTGACGTGAATCTTCAAACTTCTTAGTTCTTTAGAAAATATATGTATAATAAATGGTCATAAAAACAGTCAATATAATATTTCATGGGACACTGTATCTTATTCCTCCTGTCCAACTGTGTTTAGGCACCTGTTATCCCATGTTCTTATATATCTCCTCTTCTGATGCAGGGTCTTTAGTGTGATTCTACTCTTTCCTTCTACAAAATAAGCCATTTTAGCTTCCACAAGAATGAGAAGCTTTGATCAAGTCTCCATGATCTGCACAGCCAGATCTTGCTTCACTAGGATGCTACATCTGAACTTCAGTAGTGCACAAGAGCAAAAACTGAAAACTAGGTTACTGAAGTAAAATCTTCAAGGCATGCCAAACACGTCCATAAGGAAAAAACAGTCACTGCAGAGACATTTTGATGATATTTGATATTTAACCACAATCTGAAAATGTGGGAAGGAAGGAATCTTTAAGCCCTAATTAACAGTCAGTTCCTGCATGTGCAAATAACTTTATTCATCTTGAATTTCCTGGTTTTCTCTCTGTAAACAATCATTTCTTCTAGAAATGACAGGACTGGTGAAGGAGAGTTTTGTTTTCAGTGGTGAATCCTATCCATGCATAATCCGGGGACTTGGAGTCTTTGTGCTACTCCTAAACTCTAAATCTGTGCACAGCTGGGAAGAACAGCAAACAGTTATCGCTTTTTATTTTATAGTGTGTGGTCTGGGGTTAATGTGTTTAATTGGTAATAGAGGAAAGCAAATAAAAAATAGAGCAAAGCCAGTGAAACAGAAATCTCATCTTTAAGAAATACTAGATGTCTTAACCAGCCATGGAGGTGCAACCCCATAATCCCAGCAACCTGGGAGCCTAAAGCAAGACCTTTACAAGACTGAGCCCAGCCTGAGTTATATAAAGAAGAGAATTTGTCTCAAAATAAAAATAAAACAGGGGCTGGGGATGTGATTCAGTGCCAGGGGCTTGGGTTCAAACCCTCCTACGCCACCCCATTCCTCCCAGAAAAATATGAAGAGCTGCCTTGCTGGAAAGCTCAGAAGTCCTTAAAACTTAACTGATTAGCATTATTGTTTTCCTTTGTATAAGTAAAACTAGAGTCAAGTTTAGTGGTTTTCAGAATGGCTGCTTCTTTTTTTAGGTAACAGTAAGGTTAAGAATAGAATGGAAAATCTCAAGATACAAATTAGGGTTACTCATATTGCTCTGGATGAAATCCATTGACTGTGCTCCCTCATTCAGTGCAGAGACTCTTCAAGACCCTTGAGCTATATTTTGAAAACTACTGAATTTACTAATTTCCTATTTTACTTTTACCTAGTTGGTTTCCTTCAGTCATATGATTTCAATCTGTTAAATTTTTCTAAAAATCAAATTCTACCTAACTTGCTAATGAAATTATGATAAATTTCAAATAAAACCTGTTCGAGTCCCTTCACCCTCTCCAATAACAAATCAGAATCCTCCTGTCGTTCACTATTTGTGTCTATGGTGTATGTTTTCTTTTCTTTTTGGTTACTTTTGTATACCTTATAGAAATAAAATTTTCCTTGATTTCAAATATTCCCTTTTAGAAGTATTTCACATAGTATATTCTTCTTGCATAGTATTCATAAATATTTTTACAAATAATAAGAGTTTAATGGTTGGTAGAGGAAAAGGCAGAGAGGGATTAGAATACAATAGAAAAGGAGAAGAGAAGAAAGCATTGGAGAATAGAAGAGAGGAGAGGAGAGGAGAGGAGAGAAGAGGAGAGGAGAGGAGAGGAGAGGAGAGGAGAGGAGAGGAGAGGAGAGGAGAGGAGAGGAGAGGAGCTTGCTAGCAGGAAGTATCCCAGTGATTCAGTTGCAAAGATTTCTCAGAAGGCAGTGAAATCAGAGATAGAGAAGCAACCCCCAACTGTGAACGGTCATGGGAAATTGAAAGATAGAAGGATATGCATAATTTAGCCTGGCTGACAAATTAGCATTCATTCCAGTCTATGAATACACTTCTTTGGCCTGACCACAATTAAAGTGCCAGTTTAGCTTTTAATTCAAAGGGCATTACAAAGATCAGAAGAAAAAAATAACAGTCTCCAAAGTCTTTTATTCAGAGTACTGAAAACATCTTGAATTAAACTGAAAGAGCACCCCAGTTACTTTCCACTACTTGTGCCACTGTTTTTCTCATAGCACGAGAGAAATGCAATATGAGGGATGCGTGGGACATTTTTAAAACCCCATGAATATTAGTATCTGCCACTGAGGATCGTTATTTAGTCTAAAATCTTAAAATATTAATTAGGACTCCAACTGCAATTGATCATGATCTATATTAAATATCTTTGAAGGTAGATTATTTGAAAAAGAAAAAATAAACTTAGAATTTAAGAAGTGCTGTGTGAAGTATGATTTATTAGCCTTTGATATTAAAAAAGATTTTTATAATTATAAAACTGTTTCTGCGTATGCTTAAGAGTGCAGGAGAGGGCACATCTGGCATTTAAGTTACATGCTAATTTGTTCCCTGATCTTAAGTAACTTCCTGAAGAATGTAAGAATTTAATTTGTTGTAGATTATTTGGAGTTCTTTCCAGGTTTTGTTTTCTCAACGTGGGAGGTCAGTCCTGGAAGAGATGAACAATTGCAGTCAGTCAGGGAATTATTTTTTCAAATAGGAAACTTCTGAGGTTATTTTTATGCTGTGTGTGTGTGTGTGTGTGTGTGTGTGTGTGTGTGTGTGTATAATATAAACTCACATTCTTAGTGTATATTTCTGTTAAAATCAGGTATCAGAATTTCCCGAGGATAGATAACAAGAGGAAAATTATTGAAGTCTTTTTTAGCAAAATCCAATTTGCACTTTATAAATTCTCAATAAATTTAAAGCACATTATATGTTGAGTATCTCCATACATATGAATTCTTTGTGTATAAATTTGTGTGTGCACTTATATTGGTGTATCTCAGCATTGCATAAAATCCATCCACCTTCCCACATTCAGTTCTGTGCTCCGGTCACTGAGAGCACACTGGCTTTTCCTGTAGCCCGAGGAATCAAAAAATGTGCAGGATAAAGAACTAAAAGTATACTTGGCTGTGACTGGGGAGGGTGCACTTGCTGAAGGGTAACCAAATGGAATTAACGCAGAAATGAAAGTAAAATCTTTATGACAATAAAATCAGCTAGATAAAAAGGGAAAACTCCAGGCAGTCATAAAAGTATTCTGACAAGGTTTGTTTGTTTTTTCCACAGTGCCAGCAGGCACCAGCAGTTGACAATATACATGTCAAAGGAAGAGGCATTTCTTTCAAGTAAACAAAAATTTTAATGATCCCCAGAAGACTGCTATATGCTTTTATATAATGCATGCATTATATTTTAAGAATCAAACAAATAAATATGTCAGCAACCAAAACACTGTATGTTAGGAGATGGAAATGCTGCTCTGGATTATGGATTTTCTTTCTTTCACAATTTAATTTAATTTTAGTTAGGAAATGGTGATTTTTTACTTTAGAAACATTCCTTAGTTTCCTCTTCTTCATCTCCAAGAATCCTAAAGTTCCAAGCAGAAGAGGGGACAGGAAGGAAGATGGGAGGAAATGAGTATTGTCTTTTCATTTTCATTTAATTAGAATTCTCTCTCTTCTCTTCTATTTTTCTTAATTGGCCAGTAAGTTATTTAGAAGTAAGTTATTAAGCTTTCAAACGTTTGTGGATTTCTCAGGTATCACTCTGCTCTTAATTGCTAGTCTAATTCCATTTTATTCAGAAAACATATTTTACTATTTTAAATTCATTAAGATGTGCATATACTCTGCTAAAGAAGTTATATATATATATTTTTAAAATACTACACTTTCAGTTGAAAAATATTAGCATTCTGCTTTATAGTGGGATAGTCTACAAATGTCAAATATACCAAGTTACTGACATTGTTCAAAACTTCCCATTGTGGATTGATGACTGGTGGTCAACCTGTAACACCAGCTGAAATGAATCAGAGTCATGCTGAGCACAGGTGGTCCACCTGAGGGCTGCCACCAGGATGAAGGAGAACTGGAGAGGAAGAGTTGAGTGTTGTTTGGGGCTGTTGGTTTTCCTAGAGGAACTTGGAGAGCTTCTTTCCTGATATGAACTTGGCTATATGAAATATGCCAATATATATATGGCTATATATAAATATGAACATTGTTAGAGGGCCTCAGGACCTTGTTGTCCATGAGAATGGCTGTGATTCATTTTGGGGGTGCTCTGGTCCTCATGTTGAGCATCACTTCCTGGCTCTGGAGAGGAAGATGATGCGTTGCTCGATCTCCAGAAGAAGCTTGTCACTTGGCTTCCTGATATGAACTTGGCTTTCTCATTGTCGGAGGAGCTTGGGAACCTCATTGTCACTGAGGATGGCTGTATTCCACTGTGGGGCTTTGGATCCTTCATCTCAGTGACATAGATATTCTAGTCCACCTTGGACCTTTGGGCCTTCCTAGTGCAGATCTGTGAAACACACCTGCATGAGCCACTGTTGTGGCTCTAGGCCTCCAGGTGGACTCATGGGAGTCATTGTCATGGGCTCTAGGTCTTCGGCTGAACCCATGCAGATTACTGCCATTGGATCCAGGCCGTCAGCTGGATTCTCTAGGTCTTTAGTGTGTGGACAGAGTTCTTGTACTTTCTTTGTATTTGACTCCTTGGGTGACCATTATATAAAAGACTATCAAGTATGTGTCTTGTCCTCCTTACAAATGCTGATGACAATATTTCCATATCTATAATGATTTCCAGTCTGTTTCTATCAATTTTCAGAAGAAAAAGAGAGTTGAAATATATTACTGTAATGAATTTCTCCATCTTGCCATTCAGTTTCATTAGGTTTTTCTTCAAATGCTTTAAAGTGTTATTCTTGTGTACATAACCATCTAGATTCATTATAAAGGTTTGATTAATTAATACATTTATCATGAAGAAATGACTCTGTATCTCAAATAACACTCCCTGCTCTGAAAGCTATTATTTTCTTATATCAATAGAACCCTGCCACCTGTCCATTGACTAATGGAAGAATAGAATGTCTCTTCCAAAACATTCACATTTAATGTATTTCCTTTATTTAAAATGGATTTCTTATATACAGCATAATATCAGATTTATTTTTTATTCAATATGACAGTACCTGATTTTTTTTTCATGCATCTGTTTTTAATCCACAGCTGTTCAGCCCCAGGGTCCTTTCAAGACCTGACCTACGACCTCTTCATTATCTGTATTATACTCTCTTTCTAAACATCCCCCAAACAAGGAAGTGTCCTTACACTTTTGAATTTGGGAGTCTGTTCTTCCACATCCTTGTTTTTAATCTAAAACTTGACTGACCCTCTAGGGCACTGACCATCCCTGTCCCTCTGTGTCTGGTTATTTTTTTCTGTCCATATGCCTGAGAGTCAGGATACTCATTGCCCGTTGGATTACTCATTACCTCTCTTGATCTTTACATAATAAAACCTGTGTATTTCAGGATCACTGGATGTACATATGAATATTGAAATCTGACTCTACATTCAGATCGAAGTTCTCTGCCTCTTATTAAAATGACTGTCACTGAGGTATTGACTCTCTCTATGCCTCCATGTTTTTATTTTTAATTGAATAAATAATGCTACCTATTCATGGAATTGTTAAAAATGTTAATTAAATAGTACTTAAAAGGCACTTAAAGCAGTGCTCCACAGTTCATAAATTATAGGATATTTGTTACTTATTATCATTATTAATTCCCTATAAATTGTCTTTCTTTGCTTATTCACCAAGACTCAAGAAACATTCTGATTCAATAGACGTGGCATCGTCTGAACTGTGGCCTTCCATCTTGCCAGCTGATGTTAGTACTACATGAAGATACTCAAAGTGCTTAACATACACTCATCCTTCTAAGAGCAAAAAAGTGTCGAGAAACAGCAAGCACTGTAGATTGTACTCGAAACACAAGGAATCATTTCAGAACCCTGATCTGCAGTACTCTTATTTCAATAGCCATATCTCTGACCATATCAGCAGTATAAAAATTGAGTTTCTAAAATCACTAATTCAAGCATCCCATTTTCTAAATGTGGCATCCATTCAATTGTTTTAAATTGTTCTTCCTCTCTTTTCTAACTACATGGGAAAATCCCAGGTAGTGACCTTTATAAGGGTGCCCAAATCATTTGTCCTATCCTCTCTTCATTTACATATCATATCGGGCTCAGATTTCAGGTTTGATTAGTTCTCACACCTTTCTGCTTGTAATCTAAATTCCTTTAAACTATTCCTGGGGCTGCTTTTTTTGTTGTTATTTGTTGTTGTTAAATTTTTGGGGGATGGAGAACATAGGTCTCAGAATAACCACATTCTTTGAACGATAGAGAACCTGTTTTATATGTGCTTGTCAAAGTTACAGGGATCAGAAGTTTTACTAAAATTTATAAACAACAAAATCTAATAGATTCTCAAAATAATTCAAATTTTCTATATTACTTTAAAATAGTTCCATCACACTCTACCCAGAGTTACTTTCTGAAACTTGTAGCCTATTACATTATTGTATTAGAAAATGAGGAAATTTAAGTACATGGCTTATATTCTCAGCACTAATTTTCCCTAATGCTCTAATAAACAATGAACAAATAGGCAAACATTTATGTAAAGCAGATTACAAGATAAAAAAATCACCACACATATTAGTAAGGGCATTATTATCATTATTGCTTTTGCTGGTTTGCAGACTGAGAGGATTATGAAGTTATTAACAGAGCCAAGGAATACTAAATAAAATTGAATTTTATTTACACACACACACAGAATTATAAACTGAATAAATTCTGCAAGAATCTTACAGTTCTCTTTCAAATATTTAACAACTTTCATCTTCAAAATTCATTTAGTTTATAACAAAATATCAAAGACTAATCTGGCAGATACAGTGACAATAGATTCAGCATAATCTCAGGTTAAACTTACTGAGTGGTTTCATTACTTAAAGCAAAAGATTCTTTGACTACAATGTAAATTTGAACCCAACATATTTAACTTGTACTATGTATCAATGTGATGACTGACCCATATGCTAATTTGCCTTCATAGTAAAAAAAAAAAAATACTGTTATCATCTCCTAAGACATGTGGGAACATAAAAGCCATGATGCATGGCTTCATAGCAATCAAATAGTGGTTCCTCTTGAAGATACTCCAAGTGCTTAACATACATTTATCCTTCTAAGACCAAAAAAGTGTCGAGAAACAGCAAGCACTGTAGATTGTACTCGAAACACAAGGAAATCTAATGACACCAACTCATTCGATTCATCCAAGATGCACAAGAAACAACTAGTGAGCTCAGAATAGAGTCTAGTTACTGA
Source organism: Cavia porcellus (assembly GCF_034190915.1). Classification (NCBI taxonomy): domain Eukaryota; kingdom Metazoa; phylum Chordata; class Mammalia; order Rodentia; family Caviidae; genus Cavia; species Cavia porcellus. The sequence goes on from NW_026947490.1 coordinate 78,954,895, forward strand.
TATCCCAAGACTTTTCCACTGGTAGATTTTCCAACAAGGATATTGCCTGTCACTGGATTTGTATGAAAGTGATTACCTTTTTAAAAATTCTTTTTCTATTAAATGAAACTGGAAGACCTATTATATTTTTGAATCTTTTGCTCTTGACCATAATAGAAATTCTTCCACCAGAACCATAGAAATCCCTTTTCTATGATGTAAAACAACCAGCATTACATTAATAAGCATTATCATTGATAATGTTGTCCATTAGGAAATATGTTTCTGATACATCTCCTTTATATGCTTACCAATAGGTTTCATTGGGTAATTCCTGTACTAAGCACTATCACAAATCTCAGCATCCCAACCCCAGAGTTTTGACTCCAAAGCAGTTTCAAGTATTTCAGTTAGCTTCCAATAACAAAAAACTACTTAATGGGGAATTTCAGCACATTGTGGTTTAGTCCTTTCACAGAAGAGGCCCAGGCTTAGCCTTATAGAGGTTGCTTCTTATTTTCCTGCTGTATCATTTTTAAAATGACTTCCAAATTATTTGTTCACTCTACACATAAAGAAAAAAGGGGAAAAGAAGGAATCAGCAGATACTGGGCACAAAAATCTCACTTGAACAATATTAGCTGTTAATTCTGGTACTTTTAAAAACATATTACAAGTAATCAGTGGAGAAGTATAGTGGAAGTAGTTTTAAATGAGCAAATGCACTGTTTCTCCTAACAGTGCATCATCACCTCTGCCAAAATCGGTCTCTTCTTATCAAATTCTAGCTACTGAGTCAGAGGGGAACTAGAGAAAGATGTTGTGAGAAAAACATTTTATATAAGAGAGTAAAAGTAGCTGGGCATGGTGGTGCACACCTGTAATCATGGCACTCAGGAGGCTGAGGCAAGGGAATCGTTGCAAATTCAAGATCAGCCTGGGTTACAAAGTGAGTTCAAGGCCAGCCTGAACTGCATAGCAAGATCCTGTCTCAAAAATTCAGACAGACAGAGAGAGAGAACGAGAGAGAGAGAGACAAAGACAGAGACAGGGACAGAGACAGAGAGCAGTGAACTAGCAAAGGAAATTTTAAACTAGACCAATATTTTAGCAGTGGTGTGTGTACTGGTAGTTACTTTTCGAGAGATTTGTGGTGAAAATTAGGTGTAGAAAATTTAAAAATCTTATTTTGGCCTAAAAGTTACCACGTATAAAGCTAGAGCCAAAGAAGTGGTTGCTAAAGAGATTAGCACTAGTAAAAAGAAAGCAATTTGAATGATAAGAGAGAGATGCTTTGAGGGCATGTCAGCACTCAGCAAAACCCAGTCATCACAGACTCGATGGTGTGAAAATGTTAGTCATTCAGTTTAGAAAAGAGTCCCAGGCACCGCTGCTGGAGAAGGAGTTCCTAGGGAATTGGTTTCCTTTGAATCATTTCACTGGACTCAGATATCCAGGCCCAGAGGCTATAGCAGGGGGTTTTTCAAGGAGACCTGGCTAATGTTCCCAGGGGATGCAGACTTTGAGAGTCGGCTGTTTTTTGCTGGGTTGTATAATGCAATAGCTCTGCGATCAGGGAGGATTCCACCCAAACTCTAGAAGGATGCCCAGAAGTTCAGGTAAGAATCTCCAGATAGGTACACTAGAGGCCCCAAGAGGTTGGAGTTGCCAGGAACATGGAATTTCTGCTAAGGAAAGACTCAGACAGCAAGCAAAGACAGCTGTGGAAAGAGAAGACTGAAAATAGCAGGCCACAGGGGTGGGGTTACCAATGCCTTTTGGAACTCGCATCTCATCCCATGCGTCCTAGGTGCTGGCCATAGAGCTACAAGACATGTTTGCTTTCCTGTATTTCAGTCTTGTTTGAGCTTCATTATTTTTAATTTTATGTCCCTTTTATGAATGGAAATATTTATACTGTGTTGTTATATCCTGGGATTACATAATTGGTGAAGTTTTTGGTTTGCTTCCTTTGGGCTTTGGGTTTTGTTAGTGTTGATTACAAAGATCCACAGCTAAAAGAGTTTGCCTTAGGTCTCAGAAGAGAATTTTACTTGGGCTTTCAAGAAATGATGACACTGTTGAGGCCTCAGGAAAAAGACTGTTGGCTTTTCTGCTGCACTCAAAGTGTTTATATCATGTTAGGTACAATGATTCACTTACTATTGGGTTTATTTGGAGAGTAATTACGGTTAAAGAGATACATTTAGGCATCGAGTTGACAAGTGGTAGATTGTGGTGCTTAACTTAATTATGTCAATTTGATTGCTTGGAGGCGACCAAAAAATTAGTAAAGCACAATGCTCTAGTTCCTCACCTCTTTTTCCTGGCTTTGCTCCTGTGCTCTAGTTTTCTGCTGTCACAAACTAAGTCTTTTTGCTTTGCCATGCTCTTCTGCAATGATGTTTCTGCCTTATAGTCAGCCAGCTATGGACTGATTTCCCTAAAACCATGAGGAGAACTGAACCTCTCCATTAAGGTGCTGCTATTGTGTCCCAGATATACAAAAATGACTACTACAAGGTGAGGTCAATCTGATGTCAGAAGAGCAGGTGTTGGTGATCCACTTAAACTCTGTTTCAATCCTGAAATCTAAGTGTGGTTGACTGTAGTCACAAATATTCAGAATTTTATTTTCCTTATAATTATCAGATAAAATTGTCAATATTTGATTGCTAAAGTACTTAAAGTAGCCTAGTAAAATTTTTAAATGAATTTAAGCCCAAAACCTTGTATGAATAGTTGATCCTCTTTAACATAGTGATACATGAAAATTTAATAGTATCAGGAATTTTTCTGATAACAAAAGTTGAAATTGCGGCAAGGAGAAATCAACTGGCCAGAAACAGTATCACAGGATGCTATAAGTAGTATGAGAGAAATCTGACCTTAAAATGGACAATGGGGAAGATGACAGAGACTGGGTATTTGAAATAAGAAATTCTGGATCAGATGGCAAAATTTTCACTCTGGAAGTTTTGCTAAAGAGAAGTACATGACACCAAAATAGCAAAAATTAAGCTCAATATGCACAATGCTGAACATCATACTTTTATATCTAATTATGAGAAAGTAAAAACAACTTGGTGTCCTACATGGAGCAGGTAAATAAATTAAAATCTTATCAACTTATTGGATAATTTCATGTACAAAATAAAAATGATAACCAAGAAATTCTATAGGAAACATTGAAAATATTTAAGGAAATGTTTTGTGAGATATTAATACAATGAAACAAAAATCAGAATATGTACAAAGTATTATACTACTAGTATTATAATTCAGTATAACATAACAGTTACAGAGAGATTAGAACTAGAGGATAGATATGAGAATATATTTAATATTTTCTATAGCAGTTTAAAATATGTTTAATATATTCTAAGGAAAATATAATAGCAACTTTAGTAAGATAAATAATTTTTCTTTCACATGGAAAAACTTCTAAAGATAGCCTTTGGGCTATTAAACTGTCACTGTAATAGAATCGGGAATCCAGTTTTCTCTCATTCTGTTTCATCAGTCACAGAGCATACCATCCACTCGTAAGGTCAACCATTCTCCCCAGTACTGCATCTAGAGATTTAATTAGTCTGTGTCCCAACAAAAGCAAAAGAGAAATTGAGGAAAAAGAAAGCATATCATATTTTTAGAGGCACCTGGGAAGCTACAATCAATAGTTCCATTTATATCTCATTAGCTACAATTTTGTAACAAGACATCATCTAGCTATCAGTGAGGGCAGGAAATATAACCTTTCACGTGGACACATGATCACCTCATCAATTCAGGATTCCACTACTGAGGAAATGGTAACAGAAGAACACAAATTTATCACACTATCCCATCAAGAGCATTCTAGTATTTTGCATAAATCAGACTCCTATCATAGAAAGGTTGAGAAACTCAACAACCATGGAAGGACACAGTTTTCAAGTCATATACCTTGAGGTATCTTGGGGCACTGAACTTGGACCAAGCTCAATGTTGTATGTAGACACCTGTACACTTGTTTCCCGGGTAAAGGATTAAAAGGTTTCTAGGGAAACAGATCAAACTGGACCGAAGTGACTGAGCACTGCTGTGGTTGATTTCAGGAAAAGGGAATACCTGGACCAAAGTGCATGCTGTCCTAGAACCTGCTGACACTAGAGTCTTTGAGAATTTTAGGAAGAAGAAAGTCCTGGGAGCAGAGAAAGGACTATTTGATTACCAGCTTAGTATTTAGAGACTACAAGAGAAACAATTATGGGTGATTGAGATGTCATGACTGAGATGCTCATAGTCTCTGATTTAATCACTTCTCCTCACTAAGACCCTAGCCGACACCCACAACTTCAAGCCCACAGTGACCCGCCTCTTCTGAACAAACCCCACCTAACAGCTATAAACTCCTGTACTCCAGTCTCTTTCCCAAAGCCCCACCTATTGGTGCATGAGGATTTTGGAAAACATCTAGATATAAACCCCAACAACTCTTCACTCTTGACACTGGAGAACACACAACCCTGACTTCTAATGGCCAAAGTACTGCACTTCTAAAGACACTCTTTTACCCCGCAATCCCAACCCCAGGGAATGAATGCTTTCTGGCAATGGCCTTCAGTTTGTGACTGACTGAACTTGCTGCATAAATACTCCAGCTTCTTTCTTGCAAATAGAAAATGTTTGAAGATGAGCTATTCCCCACCTTCCTGAGCTTGCAGTGGCTGAAGCTCAGGAGCTCACAGTGACTGCTTACTTGATAATCCACTGCCTGGTCATCCAGTCTCATGCTTGTGTCCTTTCCAGTTGTTATGGAGTGAATGCCAATAACCCCAGGTATTCCAGAAGTTGAGGCAGGAAATGGCCACTTTGGGATCAGCCTGGCAAACTCCTGAGATCTTGTCACAAAATAAAATAAAATCAGTGAAAGATTTGGTGCAGCACTACAGTAAATGCTGCTTAGCATGGCCATTCATTTCTATGTCTATTTCCCAGTACCAAAAATACTGTGTTAGTCTACTAAGTAATTGGTAAGTACACATTCCAGAAACTCTTAACCCTTACCATTGATTGATGGGGTCTATCAAAGGATAGTAAAGTAAACTCTTAGGACTTTGATTTCAATAGCTTTATAATTCTTACACAGTTGGTTAAAAGTGAGATCATGAGGCTTTTGTAGGTTAAATCTTACATTGTGTCTGGACATAATTTTATACTGTTACACTTAAAACATAAGAAATGAAACAAATTTCTTTAACTGACAGTAAAGTACATGTATTATTGAACTATAGATTTATCAGTCAAATGTGTTATAGGCTATTTGTTATCTTCATATAGGCAATGATAAATAGATCTCTGTTTTAAAGAAAATAAGAGAAAAATGTACTACTTTTTTACTTCCATAAATTTGCATGTATTTCTAACATTAAAATAGATATAACAGTAATGTTTTTATTCAAAAATAAAATACACAATTTAAAATGTCTAATTTATATTTCCATGGTAATATTTCCAAATAAAATATATTCTCATGAGAATTTTCTTTTTGATTGTTTAGGAGGAAGTTTCTGGGATCCAAGGACAAGTAAAATGTGTATTATCCACTGACATCTGAATTTCTGCATAGACTGCTGCATGGCTCGTAGGAAGAAAACAACTCACTTGAGAAGCCTAAGTCTGGCATCACTGTAGCACTAGATGAAAAAATGTCCTTGGCAAAGGAAGGTTGAAGGTTTATGTTTCAGCAATCATGAGCACTGTTCAGAGAATAACCTTTAATATTAGTGATGGAAAAAATTGTGCATGTATTCCCGTTGTGTCCGCTGAAATAAACAGTAATAAGTTGTGCCATAAATGCTGTGGTATTATAATTTATAATTACATTTCATTATTTTTTAGAAAAAACAAAGAAGTATTACCAGCTTCTAGACTGATAGATGGGAATATTTCTGAGCTGTTAATAAGAAAACTCATGCCATTTCCCTTCTGATATAGGCATGAGAATAACAGGCTCATTCTTAATCTGTTTTCTGCATAACCATTGAATTCATTAAGGTGGACTTCCTGTAAGCCATGAGACTCAAATTCAACAGTCTGTGTCACAGTTTAAGGTGTGTGCAGGGGCTGAATTAACGTTTAGCTGATTTGAATACTACAGACTGGCAGTTGTCTCAGAAATGTCTATTGAATTGTAGCTTGAAAACTAATCCTTCTAGAACTGAAGATTTCCATGTAAAACATCTCTTCCTGTTATCTGTTTCTAAATCATCTTGTGTACCAAAAGAAATTGAACTATTTCTTCAATCCCTCCAACATCCCCATGAACACTATCTGTCTCTATGTCATACAGATGATTAAATGTGAGAGTGCTTAAGATAAATTAATTTCCATCCATCCCCACTTCTACATATTTTGGAAAATAATGATATTCAAAGAGATTAAGTACTGACGCAGTAATTCAATTCAGGTTTGCCTTAAGATTTATATAATAGTGATTTTTGAATATTTGTGGAATAATTCAGAGAGGATTTGATCAGAAATTTTAATCATCCTTCCTTTTCATTATGATTTTCCTAAGACATGGAAAATAGGTAACAGTAAAATAGTATCATAAGATAACATATTTGCTATAAATTTATGACCCTTCACCATACTTTTTCTATTCATTGCACTGTGTCAAATAAACAAAATGCCATTTCTTACTCACTGTGCATTGCTCAATTCCAAATGAAATGATGTCTTTTATTTCTTTAAAACAAAGCCTGTTCTAGTACAAATTGAAATTTAATATTTTATGCAATACAATGTGAAAATTACAATACTTTGTTTTATTATTACATATCAGAGAAAAGAAAATTATATATATATTTCAAGTAACTCAAAATAATATTCATGTAGTTCATTTTTCAATTCTTCCTATTAATAAACTCCTGTTATAGTGAGAAACAAAAATCACATGGCAGGTTTAGCAGGAAAACATCTCTGTAAGAAAGTACTGATCAGCAGTATTTTTAAAATCATTTATTATAATTTATACTAAGAAAATATACTTCAAGAAAGTAATATGAACACTTGGCCATGGAACTCAATATAATGTAAATACTTACGTAAGTGAAGCATAACTGGAAATACATAAAGCAAACATACATAGCAAATATTTCTGTATCAAAGATCCACAGTTCAATATTCCCATTTCAATACAATTATGCAATTATTCCACACCATTTAGATTAATCATTTTATATTAAATAGCTTGTGTAGCTTATACACAGATATTTGGTACCACAATGTCAAAAAATGTTTAGGACAAAATTCTTGCTCAACTGTACAATCAAAGTGGTTTTGAAACTGTAGAACTCAAAATTCCAGTTTCTTTCAAAAATGAATTTTTTTCAATTATATCATGACCGAATGTTGGCCAAAATAAGGAAATTGGAAATAAAGCTCCAATAGCAAGTCTGTAGTCTGTTATTCAGAACCAGATGAAGAACCTTCACATTCTACAATCTTTACTTACAAAATATTCTTCCATTCACGCACTCAGTTCAAAACTACATCAGTACCCAAGATGACAAATTCTCCTGTGTGTGGTGGAAGGAGGAAGTCTGAGCGTGCCACTTCCGGTTATTTTGCTAGAACCATTTGTTTCCTGCCTTCCTTTCAATTCACTTCTCAGAGTAGCACCCTTACCACTTCTGCTCGTGGAAGTGTTTTTTGCTCTGTATAAGGCCAAGAACGAGGCTATTTCTTTCCCTTCTCTCTTCTTCCTGCTCTCCTTACTCTCTTCCCAACACCCCTATAAAAAAAAAATATCTCCAGACTATACTTGAAGGCAAAAGAAGGGTATTTATTAAAGTTCATCAAAAATTAAATCATGTCATGTTGGGATGCAGTTCTAGTGTCTCATAATCTGGGTGGAAAAGATGCATTCCAGATCACTGAGCCTTACAGCTCTGGTGAGTCACTATGTTCTGAAAAATGTATGGTAAGGTGTAGTTGCAATTCCTAGAGTTGAAGACTTAGTGAAGTCATGTGTTTCACTGTGTTCTTCGAAAGCCACTCCTGTAGTGTTTAATATAATACAAGTAAATGTAAAACTGTTAGCATGCCTTGATAAGACTTTGGGTATTTACCACCTAGAGGTACAGGAAAATTCACATGTTATCTGATAGCTATGCTCTCTGATACACACACAGTGCTAAATAAAACTCCTATCAGTTGGTTGAGTCTGCTATCCACTAAGTCAAGTGAAGCAGGAGCACATTTGCTATGGGATTGATAAACGAGGAACGACGTAGCGTCTGGTGCCTTCTGACTTGATGTCATCAAATCATTCATGTAAGGAAGCATGAATAAACCCAGGAAAATCAGATTTGTCAGCAACCTCTGGGGATTACTGCGCTTCAGCAGGTTTGAATTTCCTGTGAAAACTACTTGCAAGGAGTATCTCTAGGCCACTTTTTAATGTTTAGCATTTTCTTAATTATTGTTCCACAGTTCATTTGCTAATTCCTTCAACCCAAAGTATGCTTGTCTTTGGTAGTACCTTTTTCTCCAGTTACCTGCTTCTCTTTGAAATAGATTTTATCTGTATTTTTGCCTAAATTTTTGTTGAAGGGTCCTTCTTAGCTTCCTGTGTCTATGTTTGAATAAGCGTGTGCTAGATGTATATCTTACAATGAAATTTAAATTGATTTTGTTAAAATCAAGTCTTCAAGATATCTAGGTAGTTAACGCAGTTAAGCGATGTTATTTGACACCGATACTTAGCATACTGGCTTTCAGACGAAAAGATAAAAATTACCTGTTTGAGCTATTGCTTTGGCAAACAATATAAACCATCTGATATTCATTTTAACAGTGTATAAATCATGGCTGCATATATAAATCAAAGCGATGTTTTTAATTTAAGACTCCAAGCGCCCAGAAAGATAAGCTGATCCTAAAAGATCCAAATAAATGAGGGAAACAGATGTCAGAGACTTCGTTTTTCATAGTTTTCTTTTTTTCCTGCTTAAGAATGTTAATTTCTTCTTTGGTCATAAAGTCCTATGAAAGCAAAAAATCACATGCCATACATTGTCAGATCAAGTGTCGCTATCACCTGGAATTATAGCACAAAGAGGCAGAAATTAAATAAGAAAAATACGGGTTAAATGAATGTTCTGAAACAGAACATTTCAGTGCCTTACTTCAGATGCCCAAGAATGTAGAACTGCTTCATGTCAGTCTCCCTTGAGGACTATTTAATCATGTGCTTTAAAAAACAAAACTATATGTGCACAGTGTGTTATAAATTACTTTCCTGTGCTATGTCATAAATTCACTAGTATGTCTTCAATTTGAGATGTCAGTAGTAGTACACTAAAAAAAAAAAAAAACCCACTGGATATAAGTGAGGAAATCTGGGTCCTAATACTTATTTTTGCAGTATTAACCATAGTCCTCAGAAACATCTCTCTTTGATTCCTTTATCTCCTAAACTGGGATAATGATACCCCTGCCAACCACTTCTCAGTTGTGACAGTCAAGTGTCTAAGGGTCTTGGGAAAGTAAAACATAGGCACAATTCTTATTTTTAATATGAAATCAATTTTGTGGTTTTGGAAGAGCATAAATACTGGCCACGTTGCATTTGAATTGCCCTGGGACAGCCAGCTAGTTGTGTGGTCTGGAGCTCAGGAGAAAAGACGGAATAAAGTACATATTCTCAGGTCTTTAATGTCCCTGCAGTAATTTAAGTCATCAGAGTGTGTGTAATGTTCAAATAAGAATATACCGTGGCAATTCTCATGAATTTATCATGCAAAGATGACAGTTTATTAGATTATTTGTTTTGAAATATAAGTTTCACAGAAAGTTGGGTAGAAAGTACAGAGAAGTCCCATGTAAAGATCACTTAGTTCCTTCAGGTGATGTTTTTCTGACTACAGTGCAATATCAAAAGTGGGCCATGGATCTACACACAATGAATATGCACAATTTATGACACGTGCATTTGTGTATCTACATCACAGTCTAGATTACGATCCTATCACTAAGAACATGCCCCTCATACCTTTACTAGCTAACTGTAACGCTGTTTTTCCATCACCTGCATCATAGGTTAGTCAGCCAGTAAGCAGCAGCTTCTTGGGGAATATAGGTGAGCAAAACACAAAGTCTGATGACCTTTTAAAGAAATGAAAATAAATTCATTGTGAGGATCGGTCCTGAGTGAGTAACCAGGAAACTGAACTGAGAGACCACAGTCAGAACTTGGAAGGGGATCCACTTTAAAACCAAAATCTTTAGTTAATGAACGACAACATAAAATGATCAATAACTATTCTATATGTCAACGAAACTAACTGAATTGGAAATTCTGAAAATAGTCCCATTCACAGTAGCTTCAAAGAAATTAACATACCAGGGATACAGGTAACCAACAAAACGAAAAAACCTAAAATGGAAATTATAGAACACTGAAAAAAGAGATTGATGGGGACACTAGAAGATCAACATGGATCTACAGAATTAATATTGTTTGAATGGCTGTGTTAACAAAAGGGATCTACAGATTCAATGCAGCATTCATCAAAATCCTGGTGGCAGTCTTCACATAACTCCTCAAACAATCCTGTACTCGGTGTGGTGCTGCACATCTTTAATTCCAGCACTCCAGAGGCTGAGGCAGTAGGAGCATCATGAGTTTGAGGTCAGCCCGGGCTATGTAAGCAAGTCCAAGGCCAGTCTGTGCTACACGGTCTTTAAAAAAAAAAAAAAAATCGTAAAATTCATGTGGAAGCAAAATACCCAGGGTAACCAAAGGCAAACCTGAGCAAAAGATCAAGACTGAGTCATCCAAATATGATTTCAAATCATACTACAAAGCCATAGTAACAAAAAAAATCTCATGTAATGGCATAAAAACATATTTAGGGAATAAAGTATAGTACACCAAAACAAAGTCACGCTACTACAGCCACGTGAGGTTTGACAAATGAGCCAAAAATACACAGTGGAGAAAAGACAGCATCTTTCACAAATGGTTCTGAGAAAATTGGATATTGTTATGTAGAAAATTGAAACTACTTTCCCATCTGTCTCTCAGTCTGTAGAAAAATCAATTCAGCATACCAAACACTTAACTGTAAGACCAGAAGCATTGAAACTATTAGAAGAAAACATAGGAGAAACTACAATGCACAGATACAAGCAAAGATATCCTGTAGAGTACTTCTATACCCCTAAGAAACAATAGTAAGAATCAACAAATAAGACAAAAAATTGAAAGTTTCTACACAGAAAGAGAAAAAAATAATAAAAAAGAAGAGACAAACTTCAAAGTAGGAGAAAAATCTTTACCTGCTACTCTTCCAACACAAGATGAATATATAGACTATGTAAAGAACTCAAAAACTTAAAACCAAGAAACCAAATGACTCAAATAAATTGAAAAGATGGTCCTTGACAGAAGCATAGAGGCCCAGCAAGTATATGAAAAAATGTTCAACATCTTTAACCATCAGAGAAATGCAAATCAAAGCTGCATTAATATTATATCTCACTCCAGTCAGATTGGCTATCATGGAGAATACAAGAGCACAATAAATGCTTGTGAGAATGTAGAAAAAAGGGAATCGTTCTATACTACTAGTTAGAACATATATTAGTAGAGCCACTATGAACATCACTACAGGAGCTCCTGTAGTGACCCAACTATAGCATGACCCAACTATAGCTCTTCTTGCTATACATTCAAAGAGATTAAAGTGAACATACCATAGGGATAGTTAAACACCCATGTTTATTGCAGCACATTTGCAAAAGCCAAGATATGTGTCATAGCTTGTGTCTAGTCATCCCTCCAAAGCCTCATGCTGTCGTAGGGCTTTTTCAGAGATGGCTGAACCTAGGTTGTGTGATTGATTCATAGTACAATGCTGGCATTAAGGGTGCTACAATTAAAGGTGGGTGATGGCTGGATCAGTCCACCGATTGGTGTGGCATCATGCTAATCTCAGGACTACATACAATATCAGGGATGGGAAGACGCTATCTTCCCCTCATTTGCTTGCTCTTGCTGTCCTCTGTTTGACATGAACTGGTTCAGCTCTGCAATCTTCTTCTGTCAGGTTACTCTGCCTTGGAAGCTACCTGTCATGGTTTATGTCGGTGGCACCCAGGCCTCTTGCATTTGCATTATGCATTTGTGATTGGTTCATTGTCTAGTGCTTGGATTGGGGGTGTGAGTGCTACACCAGCCTAGGGGTGGAGCCAGGATGTGATGTAATGGCAGGAAGAAGGTCTTGGTCTCTCTCTCTCTCTCTCTCTCTCTCTCTCTCTCTCTCTCTCTCTTGCCGGTTTCTGCTTGCTGTTTGCAGCCACCATGTACTACGGCCCCGCCATGTCAACCTGCCTTGGAGCCAACTGAATATGGGCTGAAACCTCCAAAAATGTAAGAAATAAACCTTTCCTTCCCAACTTTGGACATCAGGTACTTTGTCTCAGAAACCAGTAAAAAAGTAACCAAACCCTGGTACCTATAAAAAAGAAAAAGACGAAAAAAAGATAAAAAAATAACCCAGACACCACCTATTATGGACTGAAACCTCCACAAATTATGAGCCAAATAAACCTGTCCCCCTTTATCTTTGAGTGTCGGGCATTTGGTCTCAGCAATGAGAGAAAAATAACTAAGACAATATGGAACCAACTTAAATGCCCATCAACAGATGAATGAATACAAAAAATGTGGTATATTTACACAACAGAGTATTATTTATTCATAAAGAAACACAAAATTGTGTCATTTGCAGGAAAATGGATGGAATGGGAGAAAATGGTGTTAAACAAAATAATGCTAATATGTAGAATCTGACTTGAATAAATATATAAATAAAAGAGAGGGAAAAGGAGCACATTGGTAGGGTGATGGATGTGAATTTTAAAATTTTACAAACAGGAAATATATTGAAACTCATCATTTTATAAATTAATAGGCATTAATAAAATATAGTAAATAATCAAATAATAATTCCTGAATCCATCAAAATTTCTAGTTTATTTATGAGGGACAAAGATAGAAAAATTAAAACTGCCTTTATCTGTCTCATACACAAACACATTTACTAAAATGATTTTAATACTTTTTCATTTCAATAATTCTCAGGAGAGGTCTTAAAAAGAAATATTTAAATCATCCTATTGCGAGCTATCATACTTGCTAAGATCTTATGATTTTCAGTAATTTTCAAAATGACACTGAACAAATTTAACCAAATCTCTTGTTTATATGTTAATATGACACTTTACTCCCTGGTTGTACTCTTGCATTCCATGTTATCCAAAGACCAGCCAGCCAGAGAAATCACATGAAAATAGAGATCAGACTGCAGCATTGCTTTTCAGTGGTTCTCCATTGTGCTTGAATTGGAATCCTTTTGCCCAGATTTCCCTTTCGAAATTAAAGGCTTAATTTCACTTTCTGTCGGGAATGTTGCCGAATCAGCCCTCAGGTGTCAGCCTTCTTTCTGGTTCCTACTGGCTGGAGAAAACTGCTTCTCCCAAGGTCATGCCTCCTCTCAGCAGCCCACCTCCAGTAACTGGCCCACTGCAGCATGTCTAGGGACAAGTCTAGAGGGAAACCCTGGTTTCCATGGAGTTGGCTGACACCTTTGTTGAACCCTTCATCTCCTCTGTGCTCTTTAATTCACCCTGCATGGTGCCCACCTTCCAAAGATAATCCTGAGAGTAGCCCCTAGTAACTGCCACACGGTTACTGGTAACCCAGGGACTTCTTTTCACGAATTCAGTCACAGGCCATGACCATGACCTACAGGGCTCTGCCTATATTTAAGCTTTCTTTGTTTTCCTCCTCCCAGTCCCAAGACTACACGCACGATATCTAGTTTTGGTTAATTAATTGTGCTCCATCCCAGGTCCTTGAAGACTATTGTGTTTTCATGTCCTTCTGCTGGAAGACTCCCTGGGCCTTTATTCATCTGAATGTTTCTTATTTATTTCAATACTGAGTCTTTGAAGCCCTTCCCAGCTTACCCGAGCTCTACCAACTTGCAAAAGATTCTCCTTCCCAGCACCCCGTGTTTGTAACTTGAAAATTATCTGAATTGTCTCTTTTCACCTGAACACACAATGCAAAATTTGTGTTTCTTGGGGCTGGGGATTTAGCTCAGCGGCATAAGCGCCTGCCTTGCAAGCAGGCAGTCATGAATTCGATCTCTGGTACCGATAAAAAGGAAAAAAGACAAAAAAAATTGTGTTTCTTTCATATTCATAGTGCTGAGAAAGTATTTACTACATGTGAAATAATCAGTAAGTATCCAATAAATGAATGGAAAGCTCAGTAATAGCTCAGAAATAAATTTTACTTTATGACCATTTAAGAGGGCTCTGTTTAAAACTTTAGATTTTTCATTACAGAACTTACTAGTTTCTGTAATCAGACTCATGTAGATGAGATCTTACATATTTTAAAAATTTAATAGATTAATGATTTATGTACAAATAGGGAAAAAATAAATTTAATATTTCTAGACCAATATGGCTGTTAATTTCTGTACAAAATCAAATAAGACTAAAGGGGGTGACTTTTTCCAAAGTTGACAGCACAAAGTTTCAAATATACAAACACACAAACACACACAGTCTGTAGTACATCATAATAGTAACAGCTTTTCCAGTTTCTTCAGTCATCTAAATAAAATTATAGAGACATTTAACTCAATCCACAAAATATGTTAAAATGAAAAAACACCCATAAAACAAAAATTTCTGTTATTGACATGGTACCTAGCATAATTTTTTTTTATTAGCTTCTCCATCATCATCTGGAAAGCAAACATCCTAAAGTAACTTCATTTAAAACAGCTCAGATAAAGCACAGTCCCAATGGTATATCTCCAGTTTCAATATTAAGAGTAATGTGATAGCAGAGTTAGTAACAACACACACACACACACACACACACACACACACACACACACACACACTATTACACACCTACTTTAAATCCAGTCTACTACAGACAGTCTCCTCCAGGCATATTTTAAATAGTGAAAATTTGAGTTTGGTTCATTAAACTTTACTCATGTATTTAAAATTCTTTGGAGTTATTGGACTCTTTCGAAGGTTTTATAACCATCTTAAAAATCATTTAGTATGAGGACATTATTTCTCTTGGTTGTGCTATTAAGGAAAACAGGCATCCTTCAATAAGCAGAAGCCAGATGTTTCTACCCAATTGTCAGCATGAAGGAATTCCACAAGCACGTGGCAGATAAGCACGGCCTCTGACCCAGAAAGAATTTGCTAACTCTGGAGAGGCGGAATACATTGAAATATGTTGTAGAACAAAATGGGTAAGGGGCTCCAAACATTCGCATATGAATTCACTTAGAGAAATTGTTCTTTTGATGCATCAGAGCAATCACCCTGAGACAGACTTATTTAAAGTGAAAAATGGAGTCTGCCCATATATTCTGCAGACTGTTCATCTTAGCACTTTCCTGAGGTCTGCACCAATAGCAAATACCTACCTTTATGATGACTACAGCTGTGTTTTGCTATCAGGAATCTAATAACCAAAAGTACTTTGAAGTTCCTGGAACTCACAGTGTCCGCATGTTCTTCAACCTTCTGCGGCACTTTTGTGCATACCAACACCTGGCTCCAGCAAAATAAGCAAACAAAAGAAAAAATTCCATGTAAATATTATGCAAAACAGTTCTATGACTTCAGAGATGAGCTCAAACAGTTGTGTTGATAGCGTATTTCACTTACATTACTCCAGGTATGAATGCCAACAACTGAATAAATTATCCCAAATTCTGTAAACTAACATCCCTCAGTATAATTAATTTTCTCTCTAACAGAAGCATCTTTCTGAATAAAAGGCATTTTTAATGGAAAATAAATTCTCTCTAGGCACTTACTTATGAAGTGTGAATGTTAGTTATATTGGGATTTGGGCAAAAACTTTAATAATTTGGGGGATGATCTAGCTTTAATTATAGAAGGCAATACTATTTAATTTCTACTTTGTTCCTTCCTTGTCAATTTTTCTAATAATAATAGTTTTTTAATGAAATTCAACTGTAGTAAAAGCTCTCTCATATATATATATATATATATATATATATATATATATATATGTATATATCCCATTATAGTAAAAGAAACCCCATGATTTGTAATTAAAAATCAGATTATTAAATTAAGTGTTAGCATAATATTTAAATTTTGTATTAAATCACCCCTTAGTTTATATGCTTGAATTTTGAAGTAAATATTTTTTTTATGTATTTGGAAAAGTTTTACTGTTTTTATAATGTGCTATATAGACATATGCCTAACAAATAATGTTACAACATTTTTGAAAAAAAAAACTTCATAGAGTAGTAAGAGGAAAATTACCACATATTATACTTTCAAAAGCTAAAAGATGGTTTTGTCAAAGATTCTTATGTCAATAAATGATGCAAGTCACAAAAAGATATAAATATATTTCTTCCAACTTTAATTAGTTATTTCTAGAAGCATAAATCATTGACTGCCTACCCTTTACATATATCCAGTCTCTGAAGCTCATTTATGTTCTAATTTATGCTTCATAAGGGGACTACAGACTGAACCAGGATGTGAACAAATGTGGAAAAGTGTACTTGAACATACACTTTCATCTAATACTTACTGAGTGATAACTACAGTGATATGAAAATAAGTTGTTTAAATTCAAATTCAAGAAAAAATCAATAGTATTTGTGGAAAAGAATGATACCCACACACAGGAAATGTTTCAGAGACTATATTATTTCTTAACCTATACTGAATACCAAGGAAATATATAACTGCACCATTATGGTCCCTGAGAGATCTTAGATATTTGGAATAGAATTTAAATTCTAATTCTACAGGCCATGCTCAAAATTTGCTGCAAAGACTCTGATATAATGGTTCCAAGTAATTTGCTTGATCTCTGATGGCCAGAGTAATTATTTAACTTGTTGTACAAACCACAGTAAAATGGGTTACTTCATCGGTTGTGAGAGGGAAAATCTAGAACTAACCTAGATGTTAGGATATATTGATTTGAATAATCAATATATAGAGAATCATCAGGACATCTTGTTCACTTCTGGTCAATTCAACTGAGCTTTAAGAACAGATATACTCATTCATATAGTGAGTAATCATTTCTTGGAAAATAAAAATAATATTTGTTTTAGAATAGTAAAATGGTCCTGAATTTATAGGGCTTAAATATCATTGTTGGCTGTTAAAATAATCATCCTCCCTTCCTCCATAATAGACATTATATTTGGGAAGTGTCTTGTCTCCATTTCCCAGGTGGAGTAATGATCCTCACTGATCCGCAGGTGACCCTGCTTTGGCCATGAACCTGTCCTTGATACATCAAAAGTGAGTGGGAAAAAGTGTGTAATTTTTGACTGCCTTACACCAAGTTCCTTTTTCAGTAGACGGAAAGGCAACGACTGAAGAGTCTTGCAAATCATCTGCTGAAGATCATATCATGTTGGAATGAATCTCCAAATTACTTCATAGATGTAGGAATCACCCATCTGGAGTATCCTCTCAAGTACTGTTACATGACATAGAACTTCAAGGTTCTTAAACCATAGTATTGGTTGAGTTTCTTTATTGGTCAGTACTGCCTTTATTCCCAACTCAGAAAGGATGAGACATCACACTGATTACCTCTCTTTGATTAGGAGCAACTGAATCAAAGCCAAACAGATGGAGAGTCAGAAAGCTCCGATCAAAAGATATTGTACCTCTCCCAGTGGTTGTGCCCACCCAAGATTGGGGCTTAGCAGTAGTAAACGGAAAAACCTAAATTTGGGGGGCTCAAAAGGAACAATGAATAAACTTGAACCAAAGGAGGTATATTTGCTGGATATATTAAAACCATTAAGATGAAATGGGGTATTTAGTGAGTAGATCTCAAAAACTCAGTAAGACCCTACTACTGCAGGCTCAAAGTTAGAAAAGTATAAACCTTTCATCTGAAAAGAGGGTTCTTGGGACTTGTGCTGGACTAGGGCTCCTTAGGGAATTAGTTCCCTGTGAATCATTTCACCAGTCATTCGGGTATTCAGAGGTTGCTGCATCCATGGTCCAAGGGAGACTGCCTGATGCTTCCACTGAAGACATACGTTAGCCTTGCCCATGTGATGGCAGTTTCAAAGGCATGGATAAGATAAGAACTGTGAGGTCAGGGTGGCTTACATCTATATTGCAAAGAAATGCCTGGAAATCCAAGAACAGAGCTCTAGAGAGGAAGGGCACGAAGCTATTGGACTGATGCTGAAATTGCACTGCATACATCAGGAATTTAAAGGTGATAGGAGCGTGGAAAGTCTGCTGAGGAAACCTGCAGTCTGTGAGAGGAGTCAGACCCATGGAGAGCTATTATGGGTTGTGTTCACATATAAATGTCACTGCAAAGCCTCATGTGCTCATGGGTGGGCTTTTTAGAGGTGACTGAATCATGGGGGTGTGATACACATCAGCAGATGACTCTCCACTGATGAATTTATAGTTAATTGAGATGTTGGGAAGTGAAGCCTGGCTGGAGGATGTGGGTCACTGGTACTGTGGCCTGGAAGGGTATTATTCCTCCCATCATGAGCTCTATCTGCTTCCCACCACTGTGCATAAGCTGTTTCTCCTCTGCTACGTCCATCTACAATGCTACTCAGCCTCAGAGGCACCCGACTATGAACTGAAATGTCTACAAATTTTGGGCCAAAAGAAATCCCCAAAAGCCTTTTCACCTTTAAATTGAGGGGTGTTGGATATTGTGTTTCAATGATTGAGAAAATAGCTAAGAAAGGTTGCAACCAGCCAGGTCATAGGATGGGGGTAATTAAGCACCCTAGACCTCCATTTTTAACACTGTGTGCCCAGATGCCAGAAATGGAGCTACCTGACTTCAGGAGTTTCAATTTTGGTTTGGTCTCATTCTTTTTATTCACCCTTTGGAATGGGAATGTGTGCCCATACCCTTTTATCTTGAAATTGTATCATTTATTTTAGATTTTTGAAGTTTCATAACTAAATGTCTTCCTTGAGAGTCAGAAGACAATTTTAATTGAAACTTAAAAAATGCTAGCACTGTTGAGACAATGGAAAAGTATTTTTTCTGTTTCTAGTTGTTTGCAAGATAGCTCTCTTACGTTAAGTAGACATATGAACGTGCTGTTGTCCATATTTAGAGATTAAATATGATTTAAATTGTAGTGGGTATGCAGTCAACAGAGAGAGAATGTGGTCATTTACCAGAGGTATCTACTTGA
Source organism: Cavia porcellus (assembly GCF_034190915.1). Taxonomy (NCBI): domain Eukaryota; kingdom Metazoa; phylum Chordata; class Mammalia; order Rodentia; family Caviidae; genus Cavia; species Cavia porcellus. The sequence goes on from NW_026947490.1 coordinate 78,974,178, forward strand.
TTGATCGGCAAGCCACCCTGGAAATTGGTGAAGCACATTGCAAAATGTATCTGGGTGAGTCATGCAGTTGGGATCTTGGATACTACAAATATCCCTTGGTTCCTCCTCTATAACACCAATACCCTGCTCTGCTTCTTGGTCACCATGAACTAAGTAACTTCACTCTTCCACATCCTTCTGTTATCACATTTCACCTTGAAGTCATCTGACAATATTCTACATTTCCTTAAAACCTGAGCCAAATTAATCCTCCCCTTTTCTCAAGTTGTGAGTTTTTAATGTCCCACAGTAGGAAAACTGGCTAATACACGAAGCTGTCATAGAGATTTCAGATAACTCACTAATGTATGCGGGCTGGAAATCTATGTGGATTGCGATCTGTTTGGTAGCTAGAATTTCAAGCATCCACACTGATATAGTTTCCTGGAACTCATTTTCATCTTCTTCTATAAATCAGAGACTCCTTTCTTGGAGATGAAACTAGGTTGGAAAATGCTGGGTATCTTGTTTCTCTGTCTCTATTGCAGTTCAGATCTCTGAATCTTACAAGATTTCGGTTTCTCTCTTGATGTGCCACAATCATTGACTTCCAGATGCAGCTAAGTTCCTATTAATTTGGTATTTCTTTGTGGAAGACAAGACAAGACCTGGGTGCCTCTATTCTGTCATCTTGAATGGCGGAATATCTGTCAATAAGTGTTGTTTTGAAGATAAAGATATCTAGGTCAGCATTCTATAAAGAGTCAGGTAATTCCAGTGAATGATTTTTCCTGCTTATTGTAGACGTGACCTCAAACCCACTGAAGAATAAAAGCCTGAAGCAAAGACTGTGACTAGTGACCATGTGGGTGTACACAAAGACACAAATGAGGCTTTTCTGTTCTTAAAATTCATATTAACCTCAATCTATTGTTGCATTATAAAATAGTCTACAAGACATTAAAATAAATATAAAGAAATGAAGGGACTATACCTACACACTTGATTGGGGAAATAATAATACTTGGAGTAATTTCCTATAAAACTCATTTTTTTAGCCAGAGAAGCACAGCTGCAGTACTCAGAAACCTGAAGTAGTCATTAGTTTAGGATTAGATGATGTAGCTTGTGGTATAGTGCTTCCCCGTGATGGATGAGGCCCTAGATTACATTCCCAGTACTGCAAAAGAGTTTTTTTTTAATTTAAAACTTTAAATGGGAGCTGGGGATTTAGCTCAGCAGCATAAGCGCCTGCCTTGCAAATGCACAGTCATGAGTTCAATCCTGGGTACCAAAAATTAATTTATTAATTAATTAAATAAAAATTTAAATGTATTCATGAGAGTTTCCAACATTTCCATTGGGATGCCATTTTTTTAAAGTATATTTCACAAAAAGATAAAATAGAACACAGAAAGCTTAGGATTCAGGCAAGTGTGAAAATACAGTATCACAATGAAGAGCACCAAGTTTTTCTATATTTGTAACACACTCACATGCACACACACACACACACACACACACACACCAGATCTGAGAAGCTCTGAGATCAAATAAACCAAGCTTCCTTTCAAGCACAACTGAACCAATTCCTGAATAATAGACTGTATTGGGAGGCTTGGCAACTAAAAAGGAAATTGGAAGAAAAGAGATCCATTAGGGATCACTTCAAGTGACCATAAATCAAAACAGCTCAGACTGGAGAAATGCCTTTAAAGTAAGGCCAGTGAGGAGAGCCAAGAGCAGGACTCCCAAAAGGATCCGTGTCTTCCTCTTAAACTTCTCTTTCAAGAAAAACTACTGGCTGATACCATTTTGTTTTAAATAATAATAACTTTAAAGTGACTTATGAAATCTTGTGCCTGGTATTATTTTACCACATCACCAAGAAATGCTATATTTGGAAGAAGTCTCTTCTTCAGCTGGGTCAGTGGTAGAGGGTGTGAAAAGGTTTCGTAGATGGCTCATGTCACCCCAATACCAGTCCAGAGGTCAGAAAATCAGGCTCATTAATTTAATTTTACACAGTTGAATTTGCAAGAATTGGTTTCTTTAATGTATCTGCTGTCTTTCCAAAGCTTTTCAACAAATGCCAATTCTGAGAATAAAGAAAACCAACACAGATCCTTGCCTTGCCAAAGATGCTTGTGGGATGCTATTTTGATCATTTCTCTGCCTTTTAAGTGGAATCCAAAAGAAGACTTTTCTAACAAAGAATCTTGTTTTGAAGTTTTTATCCTCAAATGCAAACACCAAAACAAGAATCCCAGACAACTCTTTTCCAAACTTCAAATACACATTGTGCGGGCTTCGGCAGGCAGCACATAGACAAGCACATTCAAATGTTGAAAAGGCATCTGCCCTGATGAAGGAGAGGCGAACTCCTGAGAAATTCGGACAAAAGTAAGCTAAATGATGCAGTGACCGCTAAATCCTAACAGTGCAATTATAAGGACATTCTGATGAGGATGAGGAAATTGTTCAGTAAAAGATGTTGATTCCGAAAGGAAACACCAAGACAAGTATCAGGAAATCCTGTGCTCACAGATGAACGCTACATACTTACTGAACCTCAAGAGATTACTGTTTGATGAACTAAATCAGACCATAATTCAGCAACTATAAATATTGCACAATTGCTTTTATATGAGGAACCCAAACATATAAATAAACAGTGAAATATAAGATCAATAAGTAACAATGAGATAAATCTTTTATGATTGGGAAGGAGCCAAGAGGTGGATGTAGGAGAAAGGAGGAATTATATTGTGTTATGTTCATTACAAATTCCCCATGATGAACATAATCATGATACAGTTCAAACATACACTAATACAAGTGTTAAGAATATATTTTCACTACTAATAATTACAATGCAATAATTAAAAAACAAATAAAAGAAATGAAACAAAAATCAAAGCAAATGTAATAAAATGAAATTGTTCTCAAAGTACAAGTGTTTCTTCTATTGGCAACATGTTTTTACCTGAACACAGTTTTATATAATTCAATGCCTTCCATATTATACTTGATATGTTTACTTGAAATTTTCTATAGTATGGATACGAAATGTCCCCCAAAAGCCAATATGTGGAAGGCTTGTTCCCCAGAGCGTAGCACTATGGGAAATGGTGATAACTTCAAGAGGTGAGGCCTAGCATAAGGTTTTGGATCATTAAGGGGATGCCCTGAAAAGAATTTTTTTTTTTTTTGTATTTTTGCTGGTACCAGGGATCAAATTCACAACTGCCTGCTTGCAAGGCAATGCCCTGAAAAGAATTCTGAGACCCCAGAGATTTCTATTTTTTGTTTCTCTCTTTTCACCCAGTTACAAAGTAAACTGGTCTCTATTCCATGCCCTGTCTCCACCGTAGACCAGCTCACTACCGGCTCAAAGCAATAGTACAATCGGTCAGAGAAGGAAGCCTTTGAAAATATGAGCCTGAATACACCTTCCTCTCTTTAAGGTGCTTGCATTCAAAAGTGTGACATACTAAGGGACAGCTAATAAATACAACATTGCTAGTATAATTTCTACTTCCATCAATTTTATAAATATTTTAGAAATAATATTTCAATAGATATACAATATTCCATTTTGCTGTTGAAATGATGTCCTAAATAATTTCCCATAACATAGTACATTCTGCTTATTTTTTATTATAGATAATACAGTAAATAATTCAATCATGTTTATAATACGTATTTCTAAAATAAATTTTCACACCAAGAGATTTATGACTCATAATTCAAATGTCTATATGATTTTATATTGCTTTTCAGTGTCTTCTAGATATTATATTCCTCTAAAAATGAACAAGCAGAGAGCCCTCAGAAAAATCTTTTCAACAAATATCATGAGTACCCTAAACAAGTAAACTACTATTTTATAAGAGAACCAAATTTTTTCTTTAGAATAGGCTTTTCTTTTAATTTTTTGGAAAGATTTAATTTTTCAAATTTTATGGAAGATATTTATGCAATAACCACCAGTGAATTCAATAAAAAGATTACTGGAATTATAATTATTATAAAAATCACATTTCTTTGCTATATGTTTTGTTAAATTTTCAGTTTATTTTACAAATTTTTTCATTTATCTTCTAATCTGAATGGATTATTTGATATATATGGTAGTATTTATCTGCTATCTGCCAGTTAAATAATATTTTTTCATTAATCTTTTTTTGTATCGTAAATTTTGAAAAATATTTTTATTTTCTTCCTCTGGAAAATGCAAAAGTCTTAGAATTATACTTTGTTAATGTACTTAGTAGAGAATACCTTCAAAATTTAACGTAATAAAGAAAAAAATAGTACCCCACACTTCAAAACATAAACTTAAAAGGTAAACAAAAACATGGATGAACCATTTACCAGAAATTTCTCAGTAATATCCTTTCCATACCAAATTTTGACACACAAATGAAAATGAAAAAACTGAAACCCACGATGGAAAAAAAGACAAAAGAAAAAAGTCTCAAGAACAAAACAGATACAAGGCAAACAGTAGAAATGTCTTCCCCTTCACTAGTCTTCAACCTGGAGCAGAAGTGGGCATCGTTATTAGCCTGCGTACCACCTACATGCGACTCAGCAGAGTGTCCTCTGTCCCCATGGTCACCCCTTCCTTGCCCAGCCTTCGGTCCTGCTCTCTGAGACCACAGTACTGCAGTGGCCAGAGCCATGAGGCATAATGAACAGGCGAAACACCCAGCACTGAGCTCTTCACATGTAATAACCAACATCCATGAACACTGTGAAGTGAATCCAGAAACCAGAAGGGAAAAAAGACAGAAAAATATGGCAGAAAAGTAAGCAAGCTCTCTGGCAGAGGCTTCAGGTTAGAGAGCAAATGCACTGGATTAAAATTTGCTCCACTGTTCTGAGTTTCCAGGAAACACTGAACAGTTTTCCCGTATTTGAGGAGGAATAAAAATTTGTCAAGATCTAACCCATTATAAGGATAAAGCAGGGTTAGAGGACGCAGATCTCCATGGCACTCTTGGGTTATATCCATTCTTAGCTGTGTGGCCAGGATTCTTCTTTTTAGTGTGAACAGTCACCACTGCCAAGGTATAGCCAAGCAGCAACTCACACTCTGTTTTAGGGAGTAAGACAAGGATGCTCCAGCGTTATGAGTGTCCCGAGGTTCTCCCCTGAGCTCTTTGGGCCCAGACTTCCTCATTCACTGGGATAAGGTTAATTTTTCATCCTATTGCGGGTGTGTTCACCACGGTCTGATGATAACATGCCTTCCTTCTCCCATTAGGACTGGCCAGCTGCATCTCAAACTCCTACACACAAGTCCCCTCAGAAGGACGGTTTTCTATTTTCTTCATAAGTTTCATCCTCTAAGAACTATTGCTAATGAAAGTGTCTCGTCTTTTGGAATACATTTCATATCTCTGTATTTTGGAGGAGGAATTTCTCCAAGGCTTCCACCAGCACAAGCTACGCTAACACCATAGAGTGATCAAAATTTTTCTTACAACAACTGTATTTTTTATTTTTTAAAAGTTATTACTATTCTGGGGATTTAGCTCAGCAGCATAAGCACCTGCCTTGCAAGCAGGCAGTCGTGAGTTCGATCTCCGGTACCGATTTAAAAAAAAAAAGTTATTACTATATATTTGTGGTATATAATGTTTACATTCCTTGAGCAGAGTTGGTGCAAGTACATAATCCATCTTAATTCCTAGTGTTCATTTTCTTTCCATTCCTCTCTCTGTTTTTTGATCCCTTTCTCCTTTGCACCACCCTTAAATTCTTTCCAGGACAACAATTAGGTACTACTATTACTTTTAAGGCATCATAATTATTTAAATAGCTCCAGAGAGGCAGTTTGCTCCAAAAAGCAAAATCACGTCTTTGCTTAGATTAAACTTCTTGTGAATTTATTAAATGAGAGACTCATTGTTTTCCACTTAAAAAGGCTCAGTTTCATCCAGAAAATCCATGACATAATTCATGATTGACAATGGAAGTAACTATTATTTAATTTGAATGCTCATTTGACAACAGAACCTTTCAGTGATTTTAAAAATATATTGATACCATATCTTTAAGTAAGTAAGAATTGAGCTTTATGCAAAATTTTGACTTCATCCAAAGTAAAAACCTTATTTAATTTTAATCACACAAACTTAGAAAGCTGTGCAGAAGTAATTTGCTTCAGTAGGATTTGAAGTTACCATTGCCTAAATAGTAAATAGCCCAGTTAGAGGGTAGCTGCTCTAACTGTAACACCTATATCAAGGCATTCTTGAAGAAAGATGCTTTTCCTCTATAGCCTTATGATCTGGAATGCACCCGTTCTTGCCTGATCTCAGAAGAAAGATCGAGTTTTGGTATTTTCCTTGGTGATGATCCTTTCAAGGAAAAAAATCAGTCGTGTTTCATCAATTTTACTGGTGACTGACATTAATTAATTTAGTTTTTAAAACTAGGATAGCAAAGGAATTTCTGGATGACATCTGTATTGTAGCAGGAGAAGCTATAGAAAATGCTATGGAAAAAATGACTAAGTTATTTTGCAGTGATTACAATGGACTATGGCTTAAAGTTAAACATGTTTAGGATTTTCCTGAGTGACAATAGATACTTAGATATCCAAACACGTAGACTATGCTGTCTTTTCTAGAATTTCTTTCTTTTCAATTATTTCTATTTTGTAAACACAACTTCTGCTTGAACATAGATATTCTGTTTGCACTAGAATTTTATGTTCACATTCCTCAGTCCTCCTGGTGCTTAAAATATTTGATGAGCAAAGAAACAAGTCATTCTAAATAATCTACTACACTGCTCTCAAGGATACTTGATCTTAATTAGCTATTTTTTGTTTGTGTGTTTGTTTGTTTCTATGCTTGCTCTTTGGAGGACAGCCTAATAAATCAAAGGTTAATGTAAAAACCCCAAATTTTTCTTTGTAAAGGAGCTTGCTTTCTTGGATCTCAATGGCAACATATCTGGCCTGCAAAATAAACCACTCAACGGCCTCAGATATTTGGAAGTGAATGCCTGGCCACTAATTGGCTTCAGCTGTTTCCCCTCTTCATTATTTGAACTGAGAAAGCAGCTGTTTGGCAAATGGTTAAACCCAAAGTCACATCTTAGTGATTTATGCACTTCGATGTGCTAATGGGTGCCTTGTAGAGCACCGGTTTTTGTTTATTTGATTGCTAAAGGTCAGAGTTAATGAATCATGAGTTTGTTTAAACACATAGTGAACCTAATCTCATGGAGCAGCTCTTAATTTGGGAAGTTCATTTTCAGATCTTTTTTTCAGCTTATTGTACTTGCTTGGTTTTACCTCTCAACAGTAAATAAACAACAAGAAATTGAAGATAAAGACATGAAGGTATTTGTTTTTATGGACCTGATGTGTTTATGAGTGAAGAAACCAGGAAATGAAAACTATTCGTCCTTTGAATTATTTGAATTAACCATACTTTAAATCTTTTGCACTTAACAAGCCTATTAACCAGCATTCTAACACATCAATCTCCTACCTCAAAATCTGATATCTTTGGTGGGATTTGTATTAAAGCATAGACAGATAAGGTTACAGGCATTTTTTAAAGTTTTAAAGTTTCAGACTCCTCCTATTTAGCTTTCATTTTATTCCTTATAAGAAGATTATTTTACCCACCATAATTCAGCTGGTTTTCTGATCAATTTTACTCCATAGTAATATAATATGTGACTATTTATTTATTTTTATTTTAAAAAGAGTAAAACCAAGCAAAATAAAACAGAATAAAGCCAACTAAAACAAACCAGCATGACACAGGACTTCAAAACAATAGAAAATCAACAATGGTTGCTATAATGCCTCTTATTGTCTGCAAAATAGCTGAAGATACCTTCAGACATAGTAAAAATCAAAACAGGACAGAATAGAACCAATAAAAACAAAACAATGATTGCAATAAAGGACCCCAAACAAGGTAATAGTGAATCCAAAACAGCTACCATAATACATCTTCTTGTCTTTGAAATAGCTGCTGATGCCATCAGATACAATAAAATCAAATAAAACAACAGAATAAAACCCAACCCAACAAAACAATGAAAATCATACAGAACTTCAAAAAAAGATAATGAGGAATTAACAACAGCTACCGCTTTCAAAAGGAGGTCTCCCAGAGATACTACATTGTATATTGTTATCCTCTGAATAGATGATCAGACCACCAGCTTTAGACCTGAAAAATTAGTAAAACGCTAAACACTACAAACATTAAATTGTATTTTACCTCAATAGCTATCATCGCAGCATATGTTTCTCTGGATCAGCTGGCCCCTTATGGCAAGGTGAGGGGTGCCCTTCTTGTTTCCCAGCCCACGCACTGGAAGGGGCTGGCATCTGGCTGTTCTCCCAGTAGCCCCGCGCATGGTGCCGATTCACAAAGAAGGCTTGCTTCTTGGTGCTTCTGCTCTCTTCCCCACAGTCAGAGAATGGTGCTGACTCATGGGAAAAGGCGGGCATCTGGTTGTCCCCCCAGGCAGCCCAGGCATGGAGGCCAATGTGTGACTCTTTTAAAGCATATTAGAATTCTAGTAACCTAGTTACTTTAAAATAAAAGAACAAAACCAAAGAGTGTTTAGGGTATTTTTGACAATCTAATAACAGGCAAATTCCAATGAATGGCTTGAAAATATTTCCTTCCACTCTATGGGTTGTCTGTTTTGTTAGTCATTTAATTTGTTGTAAAGAAGTCTTTTGGTTTGGCAGAATTTTGTTTGTATACTTTTGCTTTTATTGCCTGTATTTTTGAGTGATATTAAAAAATCATTACCCTGGCTAATGGTAGAGAGCTTTCCCCTACATTTTCCTGGAGTGACTCTGGAGTCTCATATCTTACATACAGGTATTCAGTTGTTTTGAGTTGATTTTTTAGGCAGCATGTGGTAAAAATCTAATTTCTCTCTTCTGCATAACGATATCCAATTTTATTAAGACTGGTTATTGAAAAGGCAGTTTGTCTATGGTGTGTTTTTAACACCTTTGCTAAAAATCATTTGAACTTAAATGCCTGGATTTATTTCCAATCTTTCCTTGCTCTGTTTGTTAGTATTCTTGCTTTTATGACCAAAGTCATGCTGTTTTTGTTACAATAGTCAAACTCACTATTAAAACAGAATTTTTTTTTAAAAAATCTTTAAGGTTTTAGATTTAAATATGTGTCACAGCTCTATCCTGTTCTCTCCCACCTGTGCCTGTACTTTGATTATGCCCTAGTTACAACCATGTTTGGGGTCAGTCTGTATCCAAATGGGACAGCAGGTAGGAGGAGTAAAATCCCACAACTGAGAACCAGAGTTCATAGAAAGGGTTGAGAAGCAAAGTGTATAAGAAATTTTAGGACTACAAATGGCTGAAATGTTTTCTATTAAAATGAATGGCAGAAATAAGTCTTAAAACTAAAGGAGTAAGAGTCACAACTGGATGATAAAAATACATCTGAAAAAGATGAAAGATGTATGACTATTTTAAATAATATGCTACATATTATTAATGTCTTAATTGGTGAATGTTACGTTTTATCTTTTAATCTCATGCATGATATAGTACATAGTACAGAAGAGACATTAGCCGAGATTGTAAGGATCCTAAGTCCAAGTTACATGTTCACTAACTAAAAGAAACAAAATACAATAATAAAAATTTAAATGTTATTGTTTGTGTCTAGAGATGTTCTCCACCCAAAGCCTCATGTGGTCATAGGTGGAGCTTTTCAGAGGTGGCTGACTCTAGAGTGTGTGATGCTCTTGATACTGAGATCAAGAGTTGTGATTGCTAAATTAGTCCACCGATCAGTTTGGCCTATTTCTGTGTTCATAATGGGAAGACCCACCCTGGGTGTGAGCGGATAGAAGATAAGGTACACAAAGGGTTTCTATGGTCACTTGCTGCTTGTTTCCTCTTGCTTGCTAACTGCTGCTTGCTACTTCACTGTTGGCTGCCTCTGCCTGCCCTGCTTTGCCATGAACTGTTTCTCCTCTGTAACGACCCTCCACCATGCCACCCTGCCTTAGAGCCAGCTGACTGTGCACTAAAACCTCTACAAACCGTGAACTGAAATAAACTTTGCCTCATCTCACTTTGGGTGTCAGGTATTTTTATTCAGCAACATGAAAAGTAACCAGTGATTTTTAAAAACATACATCAACTACATTAGACTTTTGAATACTTAATGAAAGGGAAAAAATCTTTGGAAGCAAGGAAGAATGCTGCAGATACTGGTGATTTTGTATTATAATATCCCCTCTTCTAACTAGTTCATCTCAATTTTTGGAGTAGGAACTTAGCTTTGCAGATGTTATTAGAGCTAGCCCTGAATATCCTTCTGTCATATATCCTTATAAAAAGATGATTCTTGTGCAGCCTGGATAATTTAGTGACTTAGTAAAGTCCTGTCTCAAAAGAATAAGAAAAAGAAAGAATAGCGGAACATGTAGCTCGGTACATCTGGCTTCATTACTGGTATTACAACAAAAGAAAGAAGCAGGAGGTTGGGAGCCACAGAAGGAAGATGGCCATGTAAAGACAGGCAGAGATGAAAGTGATTTATCTGTAAGCCAGAAAACACCAGGTTTTGCAGGCAAACAATTTTCAGAACCCAGAAGAGTCAAAGTTGTGTCCTCCTTGAGAACATTCAAAGAGAGTTAAGGCACTGAGTACCTTCATTTCAGAATTCTGATCTTTAGAACTTTGAGAAAGTAAATCATGTTACTCTAAGTCCTTTTTTTTTTTGTACTTCGGTTTTATAGCACCCCTAGGAAATTAATTCCCTGTGAAAAATGCAGTATGTGAACCTTCTTCAATAACATTTAAATAAATGAAAATATATCAATTTTTTGTGTTAGCCAGAAAATCCAAAATCATAAAGAGGGAATGAGAAATCTTTAGGATAACAGCCCTGTTACTGAACATTGTACCCCTAAATTCAGACACACCTCAAAAAAAGATAAATTTTAGTGGAGAAATGAGCATACTATATTAGACAGACATAGAGATAATATTCTGGAAATCTAAATATCTCAGAATTATAAGAAAAAGTGATCTTTCTGTTAGAAAATTATGAGAAATCAAACTAAAATCAAAATGCAAAATATTTGATCCTAACTGGTCAGCAAAGATGACATTGATTGTTAAACTTATCATTGGTCAGAGATTGAAGAAATGAGCACTCTCCACTGAAATCCCAACTATATATAGCCAAAAGATCAGTGTGAATCCTCGAGCTTGCTGGTTCTGATAATAACAAGGAGCACCAAAAATAAGATGAAAGCTCTATTTTCCAGAATTTCTAAAACATATTGATTTTGTTATGATAATTAAACCAATGAGCAACACGCAAGGTATTTGGATCGGGTATAGACCAATTTGACTATTTAACTCACTTCCATGTATTGAATGTCATGTCTGGCTGAGCTGTACATTAATCATGAAGAAGAGATGTCTCAATGGGCTATATTTGAAGTTGAGTTTCTCAGCTATAATCCAGAGGGAAATAAAAATATTAAAAATGTGATCATTTATATGCTGTCAAATCAATTTTTTATAATCACTTTAAATTAAACTTGCTTTTTAAATTTATAATTCAACATGATTAGCTAAGCTATGGAAATGACATAGTTTTATATAACTTGGCTCAAACAAGTTTTCATTGATTTTTAGGTTAAGAAAAATACCTTGTCTGAAATGGCAGTAGAACAAACAAACTGATGTAGATGAAAGTGATTTCAAAGAAGACTGATGGCATTTGCATTTTTGTTCAGATCTTTCACCATTCTATGAGGCTCTGTAGCCTTGTTTGATGATGATAGGCATCCAACGGTATGTTCTTTTTAGTTATGCACCAGCTAATAAAGTAATCCAGTTTTGAAAGCCTAACAGTTCTCAGCAGCTTCTGTCAAGAATGTATTGTATTTTACGTAGATTTTATCTAAATCTTTAATATTTATCGGAAGGCACATACACCATCTGCCCACACATGTGCATAGCCTCCTCCTTTATCAAATCCTCCACCAAAGTGACATAATTTTTACAATCATTGAATTCAAATAAGCATATCATCACCGAAAGTCCATAGTTTACATTAAGGTTCATGGGTGTTGTATGTTCTAAGAAGTTAGACAAATGTATAATGACATGAATCCACTATTATCACATTATGCAGAGTAGTTTTACTGTTTTAGAAAATCTCTTCCCTTTAGTCATCCTATAGCCTGACAGTAACTTTCATTAATATCTAACTTCAACTGTCTCCATGTTTTTTACCCTTCCAAATTATTATGCGGATGAAGTCATATGAAAAACATGAAAACATACAAGCTTTTCAGATTTGCTTTTTTCACCTAGAAATAGGCACTGAACTTTCCTTCATGTCCCTTCATGACTTGATGCCTACTACTTTTAGTTTCAAATAATATGTCATTATTTAGATGCTCCAACTTATTTAGTTATTTTTCTACTGAAAGACAGCTTGGATTATTTCAAAATTTTACAATTATGAAACTGGTATAAACATCTTGTGAAGCCATTTGATGTGGGTAGGTTTTAATTCATTTGGATAAATACCATAGAGCATTACCGCCAGACTGTGTTATAAAAAATATTTTGTTCTTTGTAAGAAATTTGCAAGTTGTGTTCCAAAGTGTGTGTACCATTTTGCACTTCCATCAATAGTGAATGGTTGTTTTCACTGCTGCACACACGTGCACACATTTAGGTGTTCTCCTTGTTCTGGACATTAGCCATTGCAATAGGTGGGCAGTGGTATCTCACTTTTTTAATTTGGATTTTTCTCATAGCAAGTGATATAGAGACTTTTTATGTGCCTATTTATTGTCTATCTAACCTCTTTAGTGGGCTATACATTCTTTGTTCAATATTCTGTCAGATTGTGTTCATATGAGCTTTACAAGTTCTCTGTATATTTTGGATAACTTTCTTTTATCAGATCTTTTTGCATATATTGTCTCCAAATCTGTGGCTTGTTTTGTCTTAACTGGTTTGGATCTAGTATTCACTATGGTTTGGATCTAACAACCACCTCAAAGTCTAGTACGTTCAGAGGTGGTATTTTTAGGAAAGTGGTTGGATCATGGGGAAATTATATTCATCTAATGAATCCATTTTTGAGTTCATAATTTATTGTAGTGTTAAGAAGTGGTGTCAGTTGACCAAGGTGATTCACTGAGGTTTGCCTTGCAAAGGATATCCCTGCCTCTAGCTTGTCTTTCTCTCTGCTTCCTGGCTGCCATGATGGAACAACTTTCCTCTACTAGGCGCCTACTCTGAAACCTTTCCACTTTGGGGCAACTGACCAGGAACTGAATCCTATGAAATAGTGACCAAAAGTAAACTTCTCCTCACTAAGTTGTAGTTGTCAACTATTTTGCCAAACCAACAGGGAAGTGACTAATATAATTTTCTTGTATGAAGCAGAAACTTTTAATGTTAGTAAGGTCCAGTCTATCAATTCCTTTTGTTGAGAAGATTATGATTTTGTTGTCACATCTTTTAAAAAACTAATAGATTTTTTCTTATACATTTTAAGAGTTTTACAGTTTTGTTTTATATTTAAGTATGTTGTATATTTTGTGTTATGTTTTGTAATAAGCGTAAGATGTAGGGTTTTTTTTTTCATTTTGTTTGGTTTTGATGTGAATGTTCAGTTAATTTCAGTATCATTTCAAAGGGCTACCTTTTCTTTAATGCATTATATCACCTTTGCTATTTTATCAAAGGTGACATAGCAGAACTTTATCCAATTTTGGCAAGGAAGCCATTTGATGTGGGTAGGTTTTAATTCATTTGGATAAATACCATAGAGCATTACCGCCAGACTGTGTTATAAAAAATATTTTGTTCTTTGTAAGAAATTTGCAAGTTGTGTTCCAAAGTGTGTGTACCATTTTGGTAGGATAGTGTAATCCTATTGCTACAAAGAATGTTGAAACTGGATGTGGTGGTGCATACCTATAACACTAGTACTTTCAGAGATTCAAAATTTGAGTTCTGTCTGGAAATTTTATAAAGATAAAAAGGTCCGTATGGCTTAACGTGAAAACTTTGGGTTCAATCCTCATTATTGCAAAAGAAAATTTAAAAAATTTTAAAAGAATATTGCAAATATTATGTGCACCTGTTTGCTTCTAAGTAAAATTAAGGTAGAGTTTTTTTTTTTTTAAAGATAGAACTTACTTCTGATAAAGGAGCACATTTTTGAAAAGGCAGTAAAGTATTAAAAATGTTGCATAAATTTACTTAATAAAGCACAACTGTGTTTGAGAGGATTGAGTCCAGTTTTGAAAGAAACTCTATTACGAGTAAAATGATATCAAATATGTACATATTGCAGAGAACTGGTGCATGGAAAGGATAGTGAATTGTGCAAACTAGTATTGTCTTATGTTAAAAATAACCAGAGCCACATGAGTCTTCAGCTGCTACTGTAATTACTTCGTGGTAATCCACGTCAAGCAAAAGCACTTCAACAACAAAAAGCTTAAGTCACAGAAACTCAACATGCAGCATCTTTTAGCAATAAAATATTTCTAAATGAAGATGTGCATATTGACATATTTTAGAAATAATACGACAGTACACTAAGTAAGTGATATCGCCTCATTGTGCAATGTCCCTCAAAAGTCTCCTATGTTCAGAGATGAAGCTTTGGGAAGATGACTGAATCACGGGGTGATGCGCTGTTAGTAGGTGGAGCCAGTTAGAATCGGAACGTTAGCGAGGTGACCTAAAAAGGGTGTATTCTGGTCCACCCTTCTCCTTTATCTCTGTTCTCTAAATGCCAAGTAGCAAACAGCTGTATTTCAGTCCTCCCGTCATGCCATTCTGACTTGGAGCCAGCCGACCTTGAATTGAACAAATTCAATCTGAGAGTCAGTATAAATTCCACTTCAAGTTACTGGTATTTGGATATGATAGAACCCAGCAGAGTGCAAACATGAATCTCGTATACTACAGGAAATTAAAATATTGTGATTCATTTCATCTATTTACTTTGTTGCGTCATTCTAAAACCCATCACAATATCTTTGAGGTATGTTTGTATTCCTTTTTTAATTCTACCAATTAAAATTTCTGAAAAAAAAAATAATTCCTAGCCTTTAGAATGGTGTCCTTATAAAATCATCACTTTAAAATCAAATGGATCTCTTCATTTTTCTTGATGTAACCTTATTCCCCTTTATTTATACTTCAATCCTTTATCAGCTTCCTCAAAATTACTGCAAGGCTTTTTTTCTGCTTGTCTCTTTATATGTGATTTGCCACTTGACAAGCCTTAATGGAAAAACCGAGCAAATCAAGTGGATACCATCTCATGTTCTGGCTTGTAAAGCAAACTACAACTTTACAAGGCTTAGTTTCAGCCTTAATGCTTTTTGTCCAGGCTTTAATGACTAAACGTCTATTTTTCTGTTGAACATTAAGATCTCCATCTATTCTTTATACAAACCATTTCTACTCTCATGCTTGGTCATTTATTTTCCTTTTCTATTTTTTTCTTTCTGATAATTCATTAAATTTGTTCTACATTTGTTGTTAAATGTTTATTGTAACATTTGTCCTGGTTTAGAAAATGGTGCTTTTTAATACATGATCATAAGAATGTTTGAAGCATTTCTCATTCATCTGCATATATCCTTCACTGCACAAAATAATGGTGAAGATGTATCACAATATTTCATATACATATTTTTGACAAACATGATAATCTCTCAGAAGCCTCCATCAGACAGCAATGCCTTCTTAAGTTCTGGCTAGTAGCATCCAGCCTTTCTCATAACTTTGTATTTAATATTTTAGATTGACCATGTTGTTCTTTACTACTTAAAAGTAATTAAATATGTGTAACAGTTACTGTGCCAAAAACACCACTCTAAATTCTTTACATCAAATAACATATTTAATCAGTCCTAGTGAGTAATGTTAGCCCTGGTTTTACCTGAAGAAATTGCAAACGCACAAAATGTATATAAATAAATTGTATATGTATAAAATGACTTTATATACTTATATATTCTACATTTAATAAATTTTTATAAATATATATTTTATAAATTTTATAAATATATATAAATTTTATAAATATATTTAAAATATATATATCTCAATTTTTATAAATATATTTTTATAAATATAAAAATTTTATAAATATATATAAAACAATTAAAATAGAGGGTATTGTTTCATTGGTTCCTTTCTTATGGTAATTGATGCAGTACAAAAATAAAGAGCCCCAAGTATTCCAGGCATTTGCAGAAGTCATCATTTAGCTGGTGTGTGCATCAGCTATAAATGAAATTCCCTTTCTCCCTTCACTTTTGAGGAGCTCTTGATGAAGCTTAAGCATTTAACTTTCGTGCTGCTTACTCATTTTGTGGTTTTTATAGCAGTTACAAATTTTCCATTCCACTATTTAGAAAAAAGAAGTTAATCACATTTTAAAAGTATAGTGGTCAACATAGAAAGCTACCATTCATGAATGTCTTAAAACTCAATGAAAACAAATTTTTCTAACAAAATTTTGTCCCCTTTGACTATCACAGCCTATTAAAATACATAAAACAAAAAATTCAATTATTTATTAGCTACCAGCTGAGTCATGCATAAAAAACTCACATGTACAACTGCATAAAGTATATACAGGGTGCTCCCTAGAAATAGAGCCAATAAAATATTAGATATAGAATAGGAAAGATATACAAAAGAATATTTATCAAGAAAATTGGCTAACACTAGTATGGAACCAGAGAAATCCTATGATAGGCCAGCAATCTGTAAGATAAACAGCTAAAGGAACTTATTTCCATGTTATAAACTCATAACCAGGAAAGTTTTTCAAAATAAAATCCTAACATCTTAAAGTTCTGGTCACCCAGATCTAGAGAACTGCATCTCTGCTCCAGATGGAAAAGAAAATTTACCTCTTTTTTTTTTTTTTTTTTTGCCTTTTTATTCTGTCTGGGCCCCCTGATTTCTGCTTAATCCCAGATTAAGAATGAATCTTTCAAACTCTGTAGGAATACTTATCAATCTCCTGCAGATATGGCCTCACAGAAACACCCAAGAAGGATACTTTTCTAGCTCTCTAGATATCCCTTAATCCAGTCAAGTTGATAACTAAAATTGATTATCACATTACTTACAAATTATCTATAATACCTCTATAATAGTGGAAGGTACCTTACCTGATTGAAAATTTGTTTTTTGAAAACATATGTTCCATGTATTAGGGGAAAAATAATACATAATTACATTATTGCTTTCAATTTTTTCCCTCTTAACCATTTTTCAAGATATTCTAGAGTATTATTAAATTCTAAAATTGAGATAAGTGATATCTGAGACAATGCTATTTTGGGTTGCAAATTGTACAAGTACAATTCAAGTTAGATTAAACTAAGAGAAATGCATTATAATACATGAATGTGTTATAATACAGTTTGACTAGTTCAAAGGAACCTAAAATTAAAAACATGATACAATGAAAGAAATTCCAGTGAGACTCTCAAACATTGCCTGGCTGCTCATTGTAACTTATTTCTTTTTTTCTTTTACTCCATGCTTATTCAACACTGCCAGTTGGTTTCAGCCACGTGACAGAAGCATGGGTATTGATAGTATTGGAGTTTTTCCTCTATAGTCTAAGTCAGTAAAGAGAAAGTGAGTTCTTTCCACACCATGCCAAAATAATCAACTTTTAAAAAATCATGAAGAGACTGCTTACTGACCCAATTTTGGTGAAATGCCACACAAAGGAGAATCAATCCTGGCCAAGAGGCAGGGTCATTTAACAATTTCCTCTATTTATCATCCACCATTTCCTTCTTTATAAAATTCGACCTTGGCTTGATGTTCTGAGCATCAGTTCTCTTCTTTATTTCTTCTAAAAAAATAGCTGCCAGCCATTAAATTTAGAGTAGAAAAAATCAAATACAGGCAGGGGAGAAAATTAGGTAAAATGTCTTTAATTTTTAGCAATTAGGTTTTCTGCAGTGGTGACTATGGCAGCCTGTAAACTCACCTGATTAAAATTCTTCCCAACCAACATAGACACATATACAGGTAGACAAATAGATAAATATTACATAGGCAGATATATACATATATAGATACATAGATAAATGTATGATAAAAGAGTAAAAACCAAAAGGAGGTTTAAAAACATTCCAATAAATTTTTCAGAGAAAAAACATGTCATAAAATTTCTTAGGATTTATGATCATGATACACAGAAAAAGACCTTTATGTATATCAATGTGAAATTTCAGACACTAGGGATAAAAAGGATATCTCAAAATTTTAAAGATAAAAATAACTGTTAAACAATCAGAGAGCTTATAATTCTTACTTTCATCATCATCATCAACACAATACAAAGAGACAATGTCTTCAATTGCTGAAGAAAATTATTTCTGCATTAGAATCTTAAATGTAATCACAATAAGTTGGAAGAGTAATGACAGATTATTGTCATAGTGAAATTGAGAAAATTTATATGCCAAATGCCCATTCTTTAGAAATTTTGTGAAGATACTGCTTAACAAAATAATGTTTCAATTAAGGAATAAATCAAGAACCAATACCTAGATGAGGGAACAAAAGGAAAAAGAATAGCCAACCATATTAGTCATCATTCCTGACACTGAGACTAAATAACTGACAACTTAAAGGAGAGGTGTACTTTGATTCACAGTCTGAGTGAAGTTAGTCCATGGTTACCTAGCTCCAAGGCTAAAGTCACTTGGTGTCCAGTAAACAGACAGAAAGGAAAAGACAGAGCAAGAGAGAGAAACACAGGACAACTATGTGTCATTCTAGATGGTTCCCCCAGTAACCCATCTCAAACAAGGCCCCTTCCAAACAGCATATTCAGTTAATCATCCTCCAATGGATGAATCCATTGATTAATATAATTGCCCCTGATATAATCACCTGCCAAACACTTATGGATACTTTACATATAAAAAATAACAAAAGAATTATTTTAATCTTTTTATGCAAATGCATTTAATTCATCTGTAAGCATTTCCAAGGTTTTAAAAGTTTCAGCACTGTTGAAAAATTTAAACTCATTGCCTCTTCTGAGACTAAAGGCAAACTTTGTACTATGTATGAGCTCCCATAAAAATCAAAAATAAAGTTATATACTTTCAGCATACAATTAGCATATAGTAAATATTTTATTCCCAAAAGAAGAAATAACAGCATAGAAATGAATGGGAGCAAAGCAAAACTAAAACCCTTAATGGTAGCCATTAAATCTTGTAGCTCCATATGTAGCACCCAGGTCAGGTTGTGGAGACATGTGAGCTCCAAATATTTGGAGTATCCCCACCCTCACTGGTTTCAACAGACACAACTTCTCTCTTGGGCTGATTCCTTATTGCAGATTTCCTTAGCATACTATTTGTATTCCTGACATCTTCAATTATGGGAGTCTCCACTGTATCTTTGGCCCTATTCTCACAAGGTCACACAAAATAGTATATTGTTTGGCCTCCTTAGTCCTTCTGAAATCTAGGTAGTAACCTCCATGACTTCACAATATAGTATACATAAGAAACCAGCACCACATAGATGACACCAAAGTCTGGTAGGAACAGAAGCTAGGACACATTGGACCATGGCTACCACAGCAGTCCTTGGATGGCTGAAATCTAGGAAACTTATCCTTAGGTAGTCCTGAAGGAGCATATCCCCCTGAGAGATTCTTCTCAAATCAAAATCTTTTAAAGTTTTTTACCCTTTTACACTCTTCAGTCAAAAAAGCAGTAGAGGCTGCTCTGCTCAATTCCTGACATGCCTTCAAACAGTCTTTTTATTGTCCTGACCCAACATATTTGATCTGTTTCTAATGCTAATCTTTTCACCAAACTGTCCTCTTGTTGCCTCAATTCTATAGTTGCCTCTTTGCTGCTGAAACTGTAAAATTTTCAAATCATTCTCCTTTACGTTTTATTGTGATTTTCCCAATAGATCTGACCAAAAGCAGCTGAAAGTACCCATGGCACAGTCCAAGTGCTGAGCTGGTTAACAATTTCTCCCCTGACCAATTATTCCATCATTTTTAAATTTAGCTCCAAACTATGTCATAGGAAATGGGAAAAATATTGCCAAGTTTTTTGTGACAGTGTAACAGATATATATTTTAGTTCAATTCCCAACAGTTCTCAATCCTAACCAAAATCTCATGGTTCTGGCTTTTATTGTCTTCATTTCTATCAGCATTTTAACCTTCTGAGCTTTAACCAAGAGTTCTTATAAATCTCTTCAGAAGACACCTCCAAATATTTCCAATCTTCTCCCACCAATACTTTCCAATAACTTCCAAGCCACATGATTAAGTAAAGTCACAGAAACAACCCCACTCCTGATACCAAAATCTATTTTAGTCATTGTCTGATTATGGGGACAAAACTCTAACATGTGTAATTTTATAAAGTGAAAGTTTATTGGGTTCTCAGCTTCCAGTAAGTTCAGTTCAAATTCAGATGTTTCCAAGGCAAAAACAGTATAGTTGAAAGGCTTAGAAGAAAAGAGCTGCTCATCAGTTGTAGCCAAGAAACAAAGAGAGAAGGAAGGAGTCTGGTACAAAAAGGAAAGTCTCCCAGTCATATTCCTAATGGTTTACCTCCTCTTATCAGGCCTCCCAACAACATATTCAAGTATAAGTTCATCAATGAATTGGTTCATTTATATGTATAGCAGTCCATTTCAATCACCTGAGATTTGAGGGACATTGTAGGCATAAACTATAAAACTAGATGTGACTTTTGTGTGGCACCCTGCAACAGTAAGCAATCAAGTCTGGAGAACAAAGATGGATGATGGATGTTTCTTCAAAATGGGAACATTTTGAAGAAACAAAATAAGATGTAACAGAATTAATACTTGGATGGAGAGTTTGGGGAAAAATATAATACATGAACATAATTTTTAAGTCAATCCCCACTCTACCAGCAAAGTGGAGTATGGAAATTTTAGTGAAAGGATTAAGCAATAAGAAAAAAACACTGAAATCTAGGCCTTGAGTTGTAATTTAGATGAGACCAGTAACATAACTAACACTGAAACAGGTATTTTCTTAGAAACAACTATCAATTTAACCTCAACATTGATCCCAGAAGTACAACCAAAGTCCCTCCTCCAAGAAACTTACAATCTGGAATAGAATCATGAGTTAATGCACATGGGATTATGTGTTATTTGTCATAATACTTTTTACAAGGGAGACTATATGTACAAGTTCTGATTTACAAATCACATGTGAAGAGTTAAGACTATTACGGCTGGACAGATTTCCCTGTGTCAGCTAATACATAGCTAGGTATCAAAGAGCCTTCTCACTGACTCACTACTCTTAATTTATGTCACTCTAGGAACTGAATAAAGGTTGATGTGCACTGTTTTTGGAAATAATGTACTTCCTAACTGTAAGCCTCATTTTCTTTTAAATGCAAGGATTAACCATCAGTCCAGTTCCTGGAGAAGAGCAATGATTTGGGATTCATTCTGTAGAATACAAATTTGGTTCTCTTTAAGAAACTAAGGTTTTCTGACATGTCTTATTTTTCCTTGCCCTATGCTGGTACCTTTCTAGCTGTAGGGTTTCAGAAAATTTTGCCATTACTACTGTCTCCTTCCTGTTAAGTATGATATACTATGTCTAAGTAAAGGAATACGCGGGAGTAATAAATGAGTGAATATGTGAGCTTAAAACAAATCAAGGAGTAAGATAAGAAGGAAAGTATTCTATGTGTAAAGAAGAGAATATTGAAAATTATAAAGTGAGCTGAATACGTTCTTCTCCTCATTGGTAGTCACCTCTAGCTCTATCTGATTCTCCTTTCTGGGAAAGCACTGTGTGGTCTATCAAAACTTGTCTGATTCTGGTAAAGCATGCAAAGCAATTCTTCTCTTTCGCTTTTGCATTGGGGAGCTCACACTGACTCTTATTGAAATCATCCATTCTTCACCCTCTTCTGCAAGGATTTCTCAAGCAAACCAACTTATCCCAAAATATAAGTTGTAATGAAATTAAACAACTACTTTGCAAACATGAAAGATTATGGGAAATGACAGATATTAATGAGGACTGTATGAAGCTTTACTTTGAGTGCTCAGATCTTGGGGGATAGCTTATGCATTAGAGGAAGTCACTTGGAAACTTCTTTTTACTGCTTTCAGAAATAAGAGAATTGAATCTCTCTTTTGTAGTCAATTCTCTTCAGACACACACACACACACACACACACACACACAAATGCACAAATGAAAGTTTACTAACACTCTTCTTCCTGAGAACACTATCTACTGTGAGCACTGCCAACAGCTGAAAACATCGGGCCTGCCCTAGCGCTGTGAGAACACAGCTCTCTCCCAGGATCTGCCCAGATGCTCATTAAAAGCCAATGAGTCCCCACAAGGATGTGTTGTTTGGGCCAACAACATAGCTTTTGGAAAGAAAAGAATCTCAACTCAGTGTGGGAAGAAGCACCATGGTAACTGGGTCAAAATAACTCTTCAAACAGAGGTTACCTGCAAATGAATGGGTGCTGATGGAGCATACTACTGGGGCTCTTACAATTTGACTTTCTTCTGCTTTTTGTGACTTCTGCTAGTTCCCAAACTCCACGGCACTTGTTTTTCTTTCTACAATCTTACCATCTTTGTGCCTTTGCTAACCTTCTCCCATACTTCTTTCCGCCATGCTCTATTTATTTAGCTAACTTTAACTCTCTGTTACTTTAGCTCTTTCCTATCAGATTCATCACTATAGAATATCCCAGAAACTTGCTCGACAGGTTTACTTCTTACACAATTTCTGGAGGCATACTGTGTCACCAATTTTTCTCGTGCTTATGCCTTGTATGGGAGGAAAGTCACATGCCTAATATTCTTGTCAAAAAATATATCAACAGCATAATAATCTTAGTAAGGGCAGTAGAAATCAAAGAGAGATGAGTTAGAAAAGAAGACTAAAAATAGTCCAAATTTTTAAGAAGCTTAAAATTCACTTGACTGCCATAAATATATTATTAAACCTCACTATGCAAGAAAATGTTAATTTCTCTTAAATTGTTGGTATATTTTCTGTTGGCAGATATTGGATATTGTAGTATTTAGAATAGTTATCTTGTTTTCTCTTGCTGCCAGAATTCCTAGTACCAAGTATAACATTCACGAACTTTAATTACATAAACTCTAATGACTCCCTTTCCTCTTTATGACCTTAACTTTACATGCTTATTACAAATAGTTAGTTATCATTGCAAGGATAAATTCTTCTTCAACTTCTTTGGACTGACACATGATTTAAATAACCAGACAAAAACTTTAGCACTGGCTTTATAAAGATATTATTGTAGTAAGGGGTTGTGAGAACAATTAGAATCAGGTCACAGAATTTATAATATTTGTTGGGAGCCGCGGCCGAGCCCGGTCGCCTTACTTGGCGGACGTGAGGCCTGTAAGAAAGAGCAAAGCCTGAGCTAGATTACCCCTCCCATCGAGTGGGCCAAGTTGGCGCCTGCTTCCTGCCCCCTGATTGCCCTGGCGACTTAAACAACCCGCTCTGTAAGATAGTCTGCCTAGCAACAACTGATGTTAGCCAATCAGCCCGCATCGCGCGCTTTGAACTGATTGGCCACTGTTACCCTATAAAAGTGAGTGCCTCTCCCGCCACAAGAGAGAAGCACAGAGAGAGATAGAGGAAGTCCACCGGTGAGAAAGGACTGGTGGCAGAGCAGAGGCCTCGCGTGGCCCACGCGGAGACAAATAAAGACAAGGTTGCACACCGTCAGAATTTGTCGTGTGTTCTTCCTGCCGGCCGGGAGCGACACCGACATCTGGTGGCCCGTACGGGGAACTGATCACTCCCCTCGGTGGTGTGCAACGCTCCAGCGCGGTGCTGCCGGACAGGTGAGTAGGGGATAAACCTGGGCTCTGGGTGGCGCGCACCTACAGGGCTTTTAGACTCCCCTCAGGCTCACGCGTAGGTGACGGGTTCTCTAAGTCACACGAGGTGAGTAACAGCCCTCGGAGGTTGAGGATGGGTAATTTACCGAGCACGGAGGCACGGCCCTTGGTAAAGGCCCTTATGAAGCTTTTAAAATCTAGAGACCTCAGGGTAGGTCAAAAAACACTGGAACTATTCATAGCGGAGGTAGATAGGGTGGCTCCCTGGTTTTTACCCACAGGGCATTTAAACCTGCCGTCATGGGAGAAGTTAGGCGGGGACCTCGCCTCGGCGGAATTGGGAGGTGATATTTCGCCGGCTATTTGCCCCCTGTGGGAAATGGTACATGTGTGTCTTGAAGGGGAGGGGAAGGGGTTCCCGTCGGCAGTTAGAGACGCAGAAATCATGGACGCACGCAAGGCTTTTGAGCAGGCAAAATCGGAATGCTCTCGGGAGGGGTCTATCCAGGGGGAGAAGATCCAGGGAAAGATAGAGAACACCCAAGCTCTGGAGTCCTCCGACTCAGATAGCGAGGAGAAACTAGAAGGTGGGGCAGGAAGCCGAGAGGCCCGAAACCCCTATGCCGAGTTGCGCCGCGAATTGTGTGCGTGCGCCGCTTGAGAAAAGCAAAGAGAGGAGAAAGGACCCCCGAGCGCCCCCTGGCGGGGAGGAGATAGAGAGCCATCCGCTCCGCCCTGGAGTTCATTTCCAGAAGCGGTTCCCCGCCGAGAGGCCGCTACAGGGGACCCCCCCTTCTCTCAGCCGGCACAGGAAGTGACGCCCCATTCCACTCTGTCGTGACCGCCATCCTATGACGTTGCGCCGCGGGGCGGACGGTATTTTCATGGGCGGCTATGGAGGGGTGAACGATGGTCCGGAGGGGATCCACCGATGCAAGGAATAGATTACAGTCCTTATAGAGTATATCCTGTGCAAATGGCCCCAGGCCAAGGGCGCAATGTTTGGGAACCCTTTGAGATAAAACAGATCAGAGAGCTTAAGAGTGCTGTCACTTCCTTCGGTCCTACTGCACCCTATACCATAGCTATGCTAAAAAACTTGTCTTCTGGGCCGCTCACCCCAGCGGACTGGACCCAGTTGGCAAAAGCATGTCTACCCTCAGGCAGCTACTTAGACTGGCGAGCATGGTACGCAGAGTTCTCTGCCGAGCAGGCTGAGAAAAACGCAGGTCGAGGAAACAGGGGCTGGGGATTTAGCTCAGCGGCATAAGCGCCTGCCTTGTAAGCAGGCAATCGCGAGTTCGATCCCTGGTACCGATAAAAAAAAATAAAATAAAATAAAATAAAATAAAATAAAATAAAATAAAAAACAAAAAGGGGGAGTAAGCCAAGGCCTGCCTCCAAAGGCGCGGTTATCTATGGCATTATTCACATACAATTTTTTAAACTTAAACAGTGAAATTGCTCCCCAGCTATGGCACATTGTACCCCATCCCCAAAAAAATAAAGGATGGGTTAGATGGAAAGATGTCCTGACGGGACAATGGATGGGCCCGGATCCGGTGGTTAGCTGGAACCGAGGCGCGGTTTGTGTCTTTCCGCAGGGACCGGGACGAGAACCACTGTGGGTCCCAGAGAGGTTGACGCGTGCGACAAGTCCCTCGACTGAGGATCAGGCCTGTTTCACCAGAGGCCAACCGCAGACCCAACAACAAGATGAGCCCTAAAAGAACTGCAGGACAATCCCTTTTTGGGGGCCTGGAATGGCCTGCTCCCCTATATTTTACCGCTGTTAGGCCCCCTGTGCTCCTTGCTTCTGCTCATGCTTATAGGACCATGCTTGCTCCGATGGGTCACATCGTTCATTAATGGACGCCTTACGGCGGCACGTCGTCAGGTCCGCATGGTTGCCCATGCTGCTCTGGCAGCGGTCCAGAACGGGAAAAACGACCCCCAGGCATACGCATGGCTCGCTCGCATGGCCTACGACCGCGTTTAAAAGTGACAGGCTTCCCACATTCTCCTCCCTAGACGACAACATGTAGCAGGGTAGGTGAGTCAATGATGGGTAAGAGCGTGCCTCCCCAGCACGACTCGACCTAAGCCAGGCCCTACCCCATACTGCACGAAAGCCGCTGGATTACTAGAATCTGCCCAGATCTAGATGTCTCTCCGAGGGGATCGCACGGAGGGGCATGAGTGCATGCCTATGTGCATCCAGGTTCCGTCCAGTTCACTCCTGGCCCTGGAAAAAGGACGAGGGTCTCAAGGCCTTGGCGGACCCAGGGACGGCCGACCAGGGTCCAAGCCAAGGGCCTACGGTGGGCCTCAACACAGGGCATAAGCCTCTGCACTCAATCCAGGGCGGGCTGCGATGCGTACATTCATTCAAAATAAATAAAATAGGGGGAGAATTCAAAATAAATAAAATAGGGGGAGATGTTGGGAGCCGCGGCCGAGCCCGGTCGCCTTACTTGGCGGACGTGAGGCCTGTAAGAAAGAGCAAAGCCTGAGCTAGATTACCCCTCCCATCGAGTGAGCCAAGTTGGCGCCTGCTTCCTGCCCCCTGATTGCCCTGGCGACTTAAACAACCCGCTCTGTAAGATAGTCTGCCTAGCAACAACTGATGTTAGCCAATCAGCCCGCATCGCGCGCTTTGAACTGATTGGCCACTGTTACCCTATAAAAGTGAGTGCCTCTCCCGCCACGAGAGAGAAGCACAGAGAGAGATAGAGGAAGTCCACCGGTGAGAAAGGACTGGTGGCAGAGCAGAGGCCTCGCGTGGCCCACGCGGAGACAAATAAAGACAAGGTTGCACACCATCAGAATTTGTCGTGTGTTCTTCCTGCCGGCCGGGAGCGACACCGACAAATATTATTTTATGATGGTCACCCAGAGTTAACACAAGGAAGTGCAGGAAATCTGTCCACAACACTAAAGACTCAGAATATTCAGCCAAGGGCCTGAATCCCAAAGCAATGTCCCACATGAGTCCAGATGAAAACCCAGAGCCCATGACAATGCCTCCCACGGTTCCAACTTAGGTCTAGAGTGCACGAGAGGCACTCATGCCATCTGTTTTATGGATCTGTGCTGAGAAGGCCCAAAGGTCAGTGGTAGAAGCTAGAAAGTCTGTGACAGCAGGATGAAGGAGCTATGCTGATAGGTTGAGGGTTCTGTGCTGGAGCCAAGAAGTACATTCATAATAAAGACCAGGGCTGTCCTGAAAAGCACCACAGCCATCCTCAGTGACACAGAGGCCCCGAGCTCCTCGGACGATAAGCATAGTCGGGTACATGCCAGGAAGCCAGTGTGACAAGTTCAACCTGGAGATTAAGTGGCACACATCTTCCTCTCCGGAGCCAGTAAGCAATGCTCGATGTAGGTACCAGAGCTCCCCCAAAGTGATCCACAGCCCCTCTCACCAACAAGGCTCCAGCTCCTCTGAGACAATGGTCAAACTCACACTGGGAAGCTAGTCATGACGAGCTCCTCCAGGAGGACCAATGGCTCAAACAGCAACACTTAGAGAAATCCACAGTGCCTTGCTCTTCTTTTCCATGTCTCTCTTTATGCTGGCAACTTTCTTCAGGTGGACCATCTATGCTCAGCATCATGCTGATTTAATACAGCTGGTGTTAAGTTGACCACATTTTTAATCCATAACAGATACGAAAGAAATGGTTTTACAATTCTTATGAGAGAAGAAGCTAATAAAAGCATTCTATTTCATATGATCATATTTCATATGATGCTGGGAGATACGAAATTGATGCCACAGAATTTCAGGAAACTGTTGCCATAAGCAAAGCAGTTAGAATAGGATGAAGCAGGTAGAGGGTGGGCTTTTTGAAATACAGGGAGTGGTGTGACGTGAATCAGAAAGGTCTGCGGGCCAGAAGTGAAATCCTGAAGAAAATTACTTGAAATTATAGGCACTTGCCATGAAGGTAGTGTTTGGGAGGTAGATACACGCTTTCAGTAATTATCTTAAGAGTGTCTTCTTAAATGACGCATTTCCTTCAAAGTTGTCACAGTGTTATTCGTTTGAATTTCATGATACATTCAGAGGTTAAGAAGGCTGCTTGGCTTTTTAATGTTCCTAATACATAGATTAAGAAAGTAGAGAGGACTCAGGAGGCCAGAAGGGAATGTTTGAGTTGATATAGGAAATATTAACAAAAAAGAAAGTTCCAAATCCAAATCTAAAATAACCATAGGAGGAAAATATAAGAAAACAAATTAGATGTTTTCATTAACAGATGAGTCAAAAGTTTGATATATATTTAAAGAACAGGTTCTTATATGAAAATGTTCATGTAAGATGACAAATACTTGGTGACACAGGTTGAATGTCATTTGGTTCTGAATGCTTAAAAATATACATATATTTTTGCTGATGACTACATTGAGTATGAAGTGGCAACACAGCATGGGAAATCCATTGAAAATGGTGTCACACAAGGAATGATTAAATAACTGAATACTTTTTAGTCCAAAAAAGAAAAAATCAAGTGGGCAGTAACATCATTATTTTTAGATACTTGAAGAAAAACAGTTTAGCTTTAGAAAAGTAGCAAATGCCTCCGAGGCACAGAAAGCTGTGACTAGCTCTTCTATCTGTCACCACTTGCTCCCAAACCAGTTTCCCCAACAATGCTGTAGGCTCCATGCTAAATGGAGAGCAGGCACTTTGTGAGCAAATTGCAAGTAACCGGCCCTCAACAAATGTGATTTTTTCCTTGTGGCTAAGAGGGTCTGTCTTAGATTTCATTTCTGAGATGAACTACTCAATACCCAAAGTTAAAGGAGGTGTCTTTGGGCTGGGGGTTTCAGTCCATAAATTTGGCTGGCCACAAGGCAGGGTGGCATAGAAAAGGGACATTATAGAGGAGAAACAGTTCATGGAGGGAGGCGGCAAGCATCAATCAACAGGAGAGCAGCAGAGAGCCGTTTTTGTCCATTGTGTTTTATCCAGGGTGTGCACAGGTAGCTCTGAAACCCAACGTGGGGCAGCCTCAATTCTAGCACCACACTATGATCGATCCCAGCAGCACACACACTAGGTACAGCCACCTCCAAAGAGCCCCACCTATCACCACATGAGATTTTGAGGGCACTAGGTACAAGCCATAAGAGAATATGAAAAATAACTATGCACAATTTTGAAGGGTTAGATCAAAATCCAATAAAGTACACAGAATCTCCAGAGAAACATTTAATTCAATTTTAAAAAATAATATGTCATGAAGAAGGTAGTCTTTCTCAGCAGGTATTTTGCTTCTCAATTTTGGAAGTGTTCAAATCTAAGCTTTCAGATCCTAAGGTAAATTAAGAAATTTGTGACCCAAGTCGCATCTTCTATTTTGAGACTAGCAGAAGCAAGAGATTTGTGATCTTCTCTTGGAAATTAAAGGTGGAGGAGGTGGAGAAGTGAAGTCACGCAGGTTGAAGCAGATTTTGGCTAACGTCAGGAAAAAGATTGCTTTGCTTTATCAATCTGGTGCCAATGCAAAAACAAAGGACCATTTGAATAAGTGTGATTAGTTCCCGTTTCAAAAGTCAAATGAAGAAGAACAGCCATCCAGACATCAGGACATAAAGGGACAAATTAAACCTGGAAAAGGTGAATCATGCAAGGTGCATCAGCTTGAACAGAGAAGGGACGCCATCAAGCAATGCTGCCAATTTAGGAGACCTCATGGGAGGCCCAGGAAAAAAAGCACTCTGACATCTCTCCTCTTCTTAAATCTCTTGGACTCCCCACTGGCAAGAAACAAGAGAAACCAGGAAGCTAAGAGAGTGTGTTGGTGTTTACCAAATGTTGTACCAGGGCAGAGAGAAAGATAGACCTTGGTACTCAATAATTTCTACTGCTGCCTTTCATCAGTCTGTCCTGGATCAACACAAAAACTACTACAGCCAGAGGCATTCAAGTCTTCAGGTATTCCTAGAAATTACTGAGAAGCCAGAGAGGATTTCTGGAAGCTATCAGTTCCTGAGCCCTGATACTCAGTCTCTTCTCTTGTCACTGTTCTTCATTTATTTATTCACCAATTTGTTCTTACAAAATAGACTGAGGAATGACAACGTGTACCAGTGGAAGACAGTACAGGCATGGTTTTTATCCTCGTGTACCTTACTATTAACTTTGAAATATTAAAATGTCAAAGAAATTGTCAGATTTTCAACCTATTCCAAGACTTCCTTCATAAATTTAACTTCTACAAATATTGCTTTCAAATAATGCACTCAAATTTTTGATATGAAAAATGTTTCTTGAGAGTCATTTCTAGGACAAAAGATAAAACTAGATTGAATATATCTATACTAACAGTAAAACAATAATTTGAAGTTCATGTTCCCTAACTAATAGTTATTTCTAGTTTATACTCTATTTTGATTCAGTTTGGTGACAAGGAGTATATAAAGCGTATTTAGGTACCGTAAAATGAAAATTCTACAATAGTTTGTAAATAAAAGCCAGATTCTGCAGGAATCAGAGAAGTATAGTTTTGAAGATTTTATCAAGATTGTTCACATTCTTCAGAATGTATAGTAAAATTAAAAATGATTTTATTGGAATGCAGACTGAAAAATGAATATTGTTCAAGCATCAAGCAATGTAAAATAGGCTGTCTTCCATGCAATAAAAAATAATTTACTAAGTAATATACATGTTATAATCAAATGAATCCATAATAAACAAACTAGGCCTTGGTATATAGTTTTGAGACTTTCATAATTTACATATATATATGAAAATAATTTAAGTTTGTCTGTAAATATGCTGTTATATATAAACTATAAAATTTAGGATAGGTCTTAGGTTTTATCAAGCTCATCCACATTTTAAATATCAAGAAACAGAATTTCTACATACATGAAAAGAACAGATATTATCCACGAGTGCCTTACTTTTGACCCTATATGCATAAATCTCCTTTTAGGATTTAGAGTCTCAGGAGCAGGCATGTGAGGTTCAATTGACCCTGACCTTTATATCTAAAAATGAACTCGGGGATTGTCACTGTGGTCCCTTGTCTCCATTGGAGTTTGTCACCCTTAAGTTCTGGGATTAATTTAACTGCAGAAAAACCTATACACAGAACTAAAACAAATGTTTCTGATTATGGAATCTATGAGTTTCCTAGAAGAAAAAAGTTTCTCCAACAAAAACCAAATGACTTTTCACATCTACATTATAGGCCTATATCTCCCAAATAGCCCAAATGACCTCTAGGAAATTCTTTAATATATTACCTTTGAGAATATTTTTATCTATCTTTCATTTCAATTCTCATCTTTGAAAATCTCAATCACTTTGATATCATTGTTATCCAATTTCAGTTTCCCCATTTGCCTTTGATCTAAGACTTAATTTTCCAAGTGATATTTTTTGTATAGACAATGACACTGTCAGTATTATTTTCATATTTTGAATTCATTAGAGGGACACCTTGTTTTTATACATACCCATGAAATATAGAGCTTGATTATCATCAGTCAGCACTATAACCCTAAAGGTATTGATGCCAACTTGTAAGCATGCTGACATACACAGGCATGCAACCTCTGTCCTAGTACATTTGAAATGCAGATGAGGAAACTGATCAAATGTAGAAATAAACCTAAGGTTAGAGCTTTTATAATAGTTACAACTTTTGCTATTTGTTTTAGTATATCAGCATCATCAGTAACATTCACTTAATGATTTAATTATATTGCATTTTTAATTAGTTTACATGTAATTTTGATTTCTATTTTATAACTATGAACTTTGAGAATCAATAGTTCTTGATATTGCTTTCATAATAATTATTAATAAGACATGTATAACATTCAGTGTTTTTAAAATTATAGGAATATACTAGCATAGAGGGAAGAATAAATAAATTGTTACAAATTTGGGGGAATAAAACTTGGCAGAGTTTCCTGAAATTTAAAATTTACAGTATCCAACCTAGTTTTGAAAAAACTATTCATTAAATTATAAAAGCAAGTGCATGAATTGATGATCATTTCAAATTTTTGTTAAGGCCAGAAAACGAAGGAAGCTCAAAAAATCACAAGTTAAATTCAACAGCCTATAAAAGCAGATCATAACAAACTATGAGTTTAACCCAGAAATTGAAGTTTATTGTTTTTTCTCACTTTCATTTACTTGTAGGTGTACAGTGGAATTTTCCAGAGGTCACATGAAGTGTGCTAACAGGTTTTAGTTGAGATCTGTGTACATTTGACATACTTCCATCACTGTGTGGTGGGGTGTTTGCAGGAAGGTAGAAAGAATACTTCCTCAACTCTTACTTGGCGCAATGATGCTACCATCTTGTAGATTTCTTGTCCCAGTCCTGGGATCAATCATTTCTCTAATTTCTCTAGAAAGACTTGATTTTTCTTTCAAGGGATATCACAAACCAAGATCTGGGCCCAAGATCTCAATAATGTTTAACAGTGTAAAAACCTAAAAGCTTTAAAATGCTAGTTTTCACTAAGTGATTCAAAATTCATTTTTAAAATGTAGATTATTACTCCATAGGTGTAATACAGGAGAAGCAATGTGCCAAGAGGATAAGTAGGCTTGCTTTAGTCAAATCTCCATACTTGGAAGGAATGTAACTTTGAACAACATCTCCTCTTCTGATTAGTTCCTTGATGCCAAATTAGACAAATGAAATTCACTGCTTTTTAATTTCCCCAGAAACATAGTAAGAAATTTTCATAATGAGAATGTAGCATACTTATGTAGAAATATGTATTTAAAATAAAATATTCTGCTTTAATAGTACCTGATAATCTACAGTTATTATTCATTCAAGGACTGTTTTTACACTCATTGAATCATTTAATATCTACAGCAGCACTATGAGATTTGTATCACTTTTGTTTCCATTTTGGAGTTAAAGAAAATGAAATTTACATGGTGAATTTAATAAGTGTAAGTTCCTAATAGTGCAGCGGATACATGTTCAGTTCTAATTAATGTTATTTCTCTCATTTTTTCCCACTATGGGAATAATTATTAAAGAATAAACTATGGTGGTGTCTCACGGGTCAGGGAGTCACCTGCTAGTGAGATCTTCCAGATGTCAGGGAGCTTTACAAAGTCACCCATCCTGTGGGGCTTTATGAATCCACTGGCTAGAAGCCATTTAGTTCTTGCCAAAGTTAATTGGACTGCGTGAACACTCTTCCAGAGCTTGTACAACAAATACCAGGGACAAGAAAAGCTACCAAAAAGCAAAATAACAAAAATGTTTGATAGTACTTGAGTCCATACTCTGTACAAAGAATCATGTTAATTATTTAAGATTCGCCATCTTATTTCATTGCTACAAAACATTTTCAAGCTCTTAACTAGTCCATTGTTGGGGTTTTTAAAGAAAACTGAAGCTCAGAATGATTAATTTTTTTCCAAAGTCATGCAAATTGTAAGTGGCAGAGCCACTGTTTGAAGCCAGGTCTCTGATTCCAAGGCCTTGTTCTTGACCATTATGAGAGAGAATAGAAGTTGCTGGCAAGTAGAGGCTGCTATGGAAATTTTTCAGAAGTTAATAGCAGCACCCAGCTTCCCTTAAATTCTGGGAAGTACAAATATTTCTACAACATGAGCGAAGACAGGGCTCGTGAGAGTTATAACAAGATAACTGACAAAGGCTAAGTGCCTAAACTCTGAACACCGACCCACTGTCACCATAGCTGACAAGAATTTTTAACAGGATACACAGATATCCTGATATGAGGTGACACAAATTTTATATAAATGAATATCGACACAAAGTTGAAAGTTCTGACATTGCCATTAAAATTCAGTATTATCAATATCAGGCACAGAATCAATATAGAAGACAGCAATGGAATGAACTATGAGAACTTTTAATAAGACTAGAGCAAAGATTTTAGTCTCTCTGCCATTTCTGGAAAGCAGATCATTATTTTCATATGGAGAAGAGATTTGATCTACATTCTAGTTTTATGCATAGTTTGGATATATGTATTGTGGTAGGCTTTCTGTTAAAAAAAAAAAAAAAAAAAAAAAAAAAAAAAAACCTCTGAGACAATTTTATATGTTGACTTGATTGAACTACAGGATGCCCAGACTTTTGGCTAACACTTTTGTGATTGTGAGAATACTTTTAGCCTCAAATAAGCATTGCAATTGGTTGACTGGGTGTTTCAAAACTGTCCTCTTCAACCTGGATGGGCTAAGGTGCAGTCAGTTAGAAATTTAAGTAAAACACAAAGGCCTGAGCAAATGAGAACTCCTGTGGCCTGTTTCAAACTGGCACATCAGGCTTTCTTGCTTTTGAACTCAAACCAAAACACTCTTCTTGGTTTTTGCAACTGTTAGCATATGGACTGAAATTGCACTGTTGGTCTTTCTGGTTGTTCTGAACTCCCTGACCCAGCCCAGAAGCTGGAATTTAGGTTCCCTTGTTTCTTGTCAACAGAAGGGTACTTTTGAGCCTCTATTACACCGCGAGCCAATTCCTTATCCTAAATCTTTTCACGTACCCATCGTATTGGTTCTGTTTTTCTAGAGAGCTCTGACTAACACCGTCTCCAACAATACTTCCATTCCCATATGCGCTTTTAGAACATTGATTGTTGATTCTCTACCTAAAAGTCAAAGCTATGTTCTCTGCCCTTACACTTGCCTGGATTTAGTACTAATAGGATACAGCAGAGATAATGCTGTGTGACTTCCCAGGTTAAAATAGGTGACAAAATTTTATCTTTTGATATCTCTTGAGGTATACATGCTATAGGAACTCTGAGTTTCTCTGCAGAAGACTTAAATAAAAGAGAAGAAATATGCCCAAGGAGCTGCACCTTTTTAGCTCTTCCAGGACCCATTTGTTTCAATCTTCACAGGCACCAGACTTGTAGGTGAGAATGACTTTCAGTGATTTTCACCCTAGCAACCGCGTGCAATGTGTTGAGATTCCGTCTAGTTGAGGCCAACCAACTAGTACAGTGAGGGTTAATAAGTTGTTATTCTGCATTACTAATTTGGCGGTTATTTTATAACAACAGGGAATCAAAATATGAATACAAATGAGTCAACTATATAGTAATAATTATGAACTTAAGTATATAAAAGCATAAGCATACAAATTTGGAAATACCAGTGACATTCCTAAGACACAATATTGCAAACACTAGATATTATGGTGAATTTTAAAATAAACCTTTCCTTAAAAATTCAGAAATACTTTTTAAACTTTGATTTTGTAATTTGAACAACTACTTCTAAGATAACAATATTTAATTTACCAACTAGTAATTTCTTACTATTTTTTAAAATTCTATATTATTTCTACTCCTTTTTCTGTTTGGCTTTTTTAAAAAAACTGGGTTACACAGAGTTTAGGTAGCTCACCATTATCATATGTATAAACAAGTTTAATGTTGACATGAGGGCAGAACAGAGAAACCATACAGCATGATTTCAGTCCTCCTTTCCTTTCCATCAAGCAGAAGGAGGCAGATACTACAACGTTCTTCTCAAATACAGTCAGGTGACCTCCAGTAGAGCTGCTCAGAACATTTCATAGAAATCTAAGCAATCTAGAGTTTGAGAGGTGAGCAGATCACGTGCTTCAGTGGTTGAATGAAAGCATGACTTGAGCTGCGGTCCACAAAGGTACTCAGAATGGATTAGAACAGGGTTAAGCAGGAACAAATGGATCTCCTCTATATCTTTAAATTCTTTCCAAGATGGTTTCTTGAAACAATGATAGAGCCTTTATGTAATAAGTCACAGATGCACAAAAAGTTGTGATCTAAATACACTATGAGGAAACATTGTCACTAATACCATGTACAGCTCAAGGTCCTCAGGAGTTTCATTCACATTGGAGTCCCTTCTGTTTGGCTGCATGGCTCAGGGTGTGTGAAGTCATTTTAGTGGAAGAACAACCACTCCCACAGTGCCTTACCTCTCCTCCTCACCTGTTCAGCCTCTGTCTGGAATTTACCACATTTCAACAGGAATGAAAAGCTTCGCTCAGCTAAATGAGGTAGATGGTGGAAGGCAGCTTCAAAAGATACCAGCTCAGGAAAAGAAAATCATTGAAATGCTTTGGTCCTCCGATTGTTAAATTAGACTAAACATTTTGTAATCTGTCAACTGAAATTTTATTTCAACCAATAATGAAGCAAATACTTTATGGCAGGCAGTGCTGTAGATTGTGGGGAGAAAATTGTGAACCAAACACTTCCAGCCAGTGTCACCCGTCTGTCAGGGTAAACACCTTTACCCTTGGAGCCCTGCAGTGGCTCCTCCCCACTGGGCCAGTGGACAGTGTGCAAGCAGAGAAAGAGAAAACACAACTGTGCTCCGCAGCTCCGGCTCAGAGGCCACATGCATCACCAGCATCCATTGACAAGAAGTCATTTAACCATGCCTGGCTGCAAGCAAGGTTAACAATGAATCTGCGACAGAATAGAAAAATATAGCTTTTGCTGAATAGTGTGAACACTGTGCCCATAGACATCTTTCTGAGTTAAGTAGAAGCAAATGAACAACTAAAGTCAAACACAGGGACAGTTGGGTTGCATAGGTCTGCAAATTTCTTTAAGCAATAGTACCTGGTAGAATTGTTTCTAACTATGTAGAAAGCAAACAAAATATGATTATGCAAAGGTACTACAATAAGAGTTTTCCTAGAAGTTGTTTTTGGAGTAGAGCAATTACAAGTGAATATTTGATATTTTTAAATTATTTCTGACTATGTATTAAATAAAAATGTAATTCAAAGTAAGACTTGGTGAAATAAATGTTTGGCCTTGTTTTATGGAATATCACTAAAACAGCGTTTTAAACTAAAATTATTTGTTGTAAAGTTCTTATCTGTTGAGTAACCTATTGTGCAAGGAAAGGACATTAATAATACTGAGGTATACTTAAGGAATGAAAGAATTATAAGCATATTCAATGTTATATTTTGTTCACTTTAATATGAGATTTTTTCAAAGAAAAAAAGTGATAGGATTAAAATAGAAGTTGAATTCACGAAGAAAATTCATAAATGCTACAAACTTACATTTTGATTTTTCACATGCCTAGCTCATTGCTTCCCAGTAGTTGAACATCTGTGTTCTAATATTACTTGGTTGCCAACCTCATAAGTTCACTAAAGTCCTTTCATCCCAAGTCTCCTGATTCTTAAAGTACAGATTTTCCTTTAAGTGAAAGACTCCACTTGCATTGTAGGACACACTTGATACATAAAGGTGATTAAAACTACCATGCAAAGGTGCAATAATAATTGTCATTGTCCTGTGTGTATTGACTACTCATAGTGGTTACTCATTTGTTTACTTTCCTGGTGATTTACAGAAATTATTTACACATTACTGGCATGTCATGGTGAGAGCACAAAGCAGAGGTGGCTGATCACCTCATGATAACTGGGAAGCCAAGATGGAAAAGAGAAGTCACCAGGGTTCCAACAATCCCTTCAAGGGAATTCCCTCAATGACCTGACTTTCTGTCACTGGCCTTATCTTTTACATATTTCACCCCTGTCCAAATTATCATTGGGTGATAACCAGGCTTTAAACCTTAGCTTTGACAAACATTTAATATACAGACCATAAATAGGAGAGATGATCATGGTGGACTAGAAGTAGCTACACTCATGAGTTGATTGGGAACACCAAGGGCCACAGGCACTGGACCCGAGAAAGGACTGAAGTAAAACCCACCTACAGAAACACCACTTAAATGTGATCCTCTTCTGAGGAAATCTACTAACAGAAGTGCGTATGAGGAGCAAGACTGCTGTTGCTGAACAGCTCACAACTTAAGTCCAGTGAACACTCCTTCTTTGGAAAAGACCAAACCTCAGAAGGAAGAACCAAGTGCAATAGCGGCTCTTGAGCTGTCAGCTGGCACTCAGCCAGTGCCTGCTGGTACATGGAGCCCTGTGAGTGAGATATTTGCAAAGGAGGGATAGCACAGCTTAACGCACTAAAGAGAGCACAAGCCAGAAAATCACACAGCAGGCAGTGACTGAGTTAGTACCAGGAAATCTTAGGATCAGAGCAAAGCGAAAGATGTGGTCCTGGACAGGGACCCAGAGCCAGACACTGAAGGTTCTTGTAACACAGTGAGAGCTGCAGGGACTTGCAGTGCTGTGACTGGTAAAATCCAGATGTTGAGAAAAGACACTGGAACAGGGACAAATCAGGTTCTCTCCCACTGCTCCCAAAACACAATAAAAGGCACTAAAATCCCAGGTCAGTGACAGTCAGAGGAGTACTGTTTTAATCAGGGAGGGAAAAGAGGTGGAGAAAAGCCTTGAAATGTTGCATAGATGGGGACACTGCCTCCTGACTGACCACAGGGGACCACTGAAGCTGCTGGCCAGGGATGGGTTGGGTGGAACTGGACTATAACACAACAGTACTGGAGAGCTGAGAGACGTGAACATGGCAGGGCAAACAGCAGATGCTGCTGCAAAATCTCAGCAGAGAGCCTTGACTTCCTCTCCTTGAGGGAGAGAAGTGCCCAGGGCCCACCAGCTTCCTAGATGGCCTGAGGGCAGCACCCTGTGAATGGCTGGGGGTTTGGTGTGCGTTCTTTATTTTCCTGGTTTGATTTTTGCTTTTGGTTTTGAGGACAGTCCTTTTTATGTATGTGTGCATGGTTATAGCTATGTGTACAGATTTTCTACTGTTGCTTGTAAAACCACCCATGTACTGAAGTCACACATTGCCCCTTCTAATTCTGTTTATTAGTATTACCTCGTCTTTTTGATTATTCATTCAAAAACCAGGTACGATCTCCCCATATCTTCTCCATCTTCTCATCAATAATTCCATCTTTTCCTTGTCGGCATTATTCCCCCCTCATACGGTCTGCTCTCTCTGCAGTCCTATCCCTTATATAATTTCTAGTTTAATTTTTTCCTATTCCTTTCTATTTATTCCTCTCTTTTATGCATAAACTATAAAATAGAATATAAATGCAACAGTACTTAACACCTCTTATTAGGTTCCCTATCACCAAAGTGTGTCTCACAAATTGTATATAAACAGTGTCTGTTAAATCATTTACTGGGCTCAGTCTTCCTGTACCCTCTTTCCCTTTGCCTTTAAAGATGATCTCTTTATTATCTGCCCTCATTTTCCTGCTTACACCCTCACAAGTATCCCCACACTCATCCTCTTCTTACATAATAAGTTAAAATAAAAACAATTTTCCTTGTTTTTTTTTTTTGTATTTTAGAGTGTGAGGAACATGCTTGTTAACTACTGTATGTGATTACTTGTTCTCACGTTTGTTTCCACATTGCTTTGCCCTGAACTGTTAATTTTCCCTCACCAAAGGTTGTGTGTCTTCTAACATTGATTTCTGCTAGTTTTTTAATCAGATACAATCTCCACAAAGACAGCCCTACCTTCTCCTTGTAAATCCTCCCTTTAATCCTTCCAATCCACCTCTACTGATATCTTCTCAAATTGTCTCTCCCTTTTGCCTTCTTTATGGATTTAAAAATAATATCAAAAATCTATTTTTTCTGTTCTCTACTTTTGTTTCCTTTCTGTCTCCTATGG
Source organism: Cavia porcellus (assembly GCF_034190915.1). Lineage (NCBI taxonomy): Eukaryota > Metazoa > Chordata > Mammalia > Rodentia > Caviidae > Cavia > Cavia porcellus. The sequence goes on from NW_026947490.1 coordinate 79,013,689, forward strand.
TATCCTCATTTTTCTTCCTTTATTTATTTTATTAACTCTTTTCTCTGTTTTCTTCCCTATCAGCTTTTTCTCTACCATTACTAGTATTTTGTATTCCTGGATTACTGAGCAATTAGCTCCAAAGTACATAATGATATGGTTACGGTCAGCATGTAGAGGTAATCAGTATTTTTTTTCTCTCCTTGCAATTTAGTCTTGAGGAGTCCAGTATAGTAGAACAGCTTTCTAGTCGTATGGTCTACATCATTAAACAAACAAACAAATAAAAATCCCACAGGGATTATGAAGAATAAAAAGGAAATCAGATGTCACAAAAACTTTATAATTGCCCAAATGTGAGTTTTTCAAGTTGTCTTTCAGAAAATCTGGACATGGAAACTCAAGGAATAAAACATTTATTTACTAAAATCATCAGAGAAAACTTTTGAAGCCTAGAGATTGAAATACATACCCAGGTAAATGACACACAGGGAAGCTAAAATAGACATCACCAAAAATGAACCTCTCTGTGAAACATGAGAGTCAAAATCCTGGAAATTTAGAACAGAGAGAACATTATAATACATCAGGGAAAAATGTCAAGGAAGTTATAAAGGCAAGCATATCAGACGAACACAAAATTTTTTGACACAAGCATCAAAGGACAGAAGAGCATGGGGTGAATTTTTCCACCCTTAAAAAAAGCAATTACCTATTCAGATTACTATATCTTGCATATTATCTTTAAAATTAAAGAGAAATAAACACATTTCACAACAAAAAGAACCTAAACAAATTCATGACCACCAAGAAAACATGCAAAAAATATTTACATGAATTTCAAACAGTTAAGCAAACATCACCAATGAGCCTAAAGCAAAGAAGACATAAAATTTAGGGAGTATTTTTTAAAAATGAAAGTAGATAGAAAAGAATGAACACGGAAAACTTAATACAATGTCAGGAATCAATAAAGACATCAATAATAATAAAGTTCAGTGGAAAGAGTCTTAACTCCTCAATCAGAAACAAAGACAGCAAATTGGATAAAAACAGAAAACTGAACCATACATAGCCCATCAGAGAAATCTCGCTAAAAAAAAAAAAATACAACTGAAAAGAAAATGGAAAATGATACTCCATCAACCAGACTCTGGAAACAAGCAGTAGTAGCTGTCCCAATGTCAGACAATATGATCTAAAGCCAAAACTAATCAGAAGACATGAAACAGATTGATACATATTGTAAAAGGGAAAATTGTGAAGGAATAGATAATACTTCTAATTGTATATGTCGTAAATGTCATTGTACCAATCTCATAAAACAAAGATGTCAATGTAAAAGGAGAGACACATGGTAATACAGCCATAATACAGGATGTCACAGTCCACTCACCCAAACAGGCCAAACAAGCAAAAACTCAACACATCAACATGGAAATATCAAAATTGAACCATCCATAAAACAAATGAACCTCAGTGATATCTAGAATATCCAAGCATACCAGAATACATATTTGTCTCATCAGAACATTCTCCAAAATAGACTATAACTTTAATCATAAAACATATTTGGATAAATAGAAAAGAATTCAATAACCTATAACATCCTACCAGATCACAATAGAATGAAACCACAAATTAATAAGAAAACACAGAAAGTACACAAGCATGGACAGTGAAGCACACATTTCTAAGTAATCAATGAGACTCTGAAGAAATCAGGGAAGAAATCTAAAAGATCCTAGAATCAAATAACAGTGGCAGGTCAACACAGCAAATTCTGTGAGACATAATGTAATAGGTTCTACTATGGAAATTTATAACTGTGAGTGCCTGCATCAGAAAAAGCGCATTATCAAATAAATAAGCTACTGAGGGATCTCAAGCTTTTAGGCAAAAAAGAAAAACAACAGCAATCTAACTCCAAAACTTGTAGAAGGAAATAAATTATAAACATCAGAAAAAAATACTAAGGATGAATGAATTAAAGAATTGAATCTTTTAAGTATTAATGAGATAAATAAAACCTGAGTTAAACTTGCAAAAAGAAGGAAAGAAAAGACTCATATAAATGCCAATACTTTTCAAAAGTCTTCCAGGAATTTGAAAGAAAGGATGCTGCTAAACTCATTCCTGAAGCCGGCATTATCCTGACATCATAAAATGAGACAACAAAGAAATTTATAGGCCAATATGCTTAATGAATATAGATGCTAAAATCTTTAACAAGATACCTGCAAACAGAATTTAACAAACCATTACAAAGATCATACATCATGACAATTTGATTTCATCTCAGATATGATAAATGGTACAACAAATATATATCAACGTAATATATAATGTAAATAGAAATAAAAATAATGTGATCACCTCGATACATGTATAAAAAAGCTGACAAAATCCAACACCTATTTATGATTTTAAAAACCATGATGAAAACAAGTATAAGAAGGACTTTATCAGTAACTGATGAAAACTGTTTATGACAAATCCACAACCAAAATCATATTACATTGAGGAAACACTGAAAGCACCCCTTTAAAATCATCAAAAAGACACAGATGTCCACTGTTACCAATCTGGTTCAATATAGTACTCAACACATTAACCATACCAATCAGACAAAAGAATAAAAAGAATATTGAACTGGAAAGGAAAATTCAAAACTACCCTTATTTATTTAGAGATGAGCCTTTCTATAGAAGGACAAAGAAAAGAAAGAAAGAAAGAAAAACCTCCACCAGAAGGCATTTTGAAATAATAAACACATTTGACAAAGTAAAAGAATATAGAATAAAGATTGAAAGCTTAATGGCATTGACATGTACCAATAATAAACTTAACCAGAAAGAAATCAAAAGTACAATTATACAACACAGGCTCCCCCCAAAAGATGCATAGAAATTAAGCTAATTAAACTTGGTAAAATCAAGCTCTACAATATAAACTATAGTGTTTTGCAGAAAGAGATAAGAGGACACTAAAGTGGGAATGCAGCCCCTATTTCTGGATAAGCAGAATTAGTATTATCAAGATTGCTATGGTACCAAAAATGGTATACAGATGTCATGTGATTTCAATCAAAATATCGACAGCATACTTCACAAAGCAAATAATAGAATCCTAACATTTACAAGAAACTAGAATAATTCTATACCAGCCAAAGCAATCTTGAGCAAGATAAGCAAAGAGACACTAAAACCCCGGGTTAAAAGTCATGCGATAGGATCAGTGAGATCACTCAACAGCAGAGTGCCTATCTGACAAGGGTAAGGTCCTGAGTTCAGCTTCTAGTATGAAAAAAAAAAAGCCACAGTGATAAAAATAGCATGATATTATCAAAAAAGAATCATGTGTACCAAATGACACAAAACGGCCCAATTTACCTTAAGCCACTTAATCTTGGAGAAGGGTTTAAAAACAAATATTGGAAAGGAGGCAGGATCCTTAACAATAGTGCCAAGAAAACTGTTACCCACACGTAGAAAAAAGACTCTGGACCCGTATCTCTGACCCTGGACCAAAATCTAGTAAAAGTGACCAAATATCTAGATGTAAAAGAGAAACACCTAATTTTTGTAAGATAAAATAAATAAAACTCTTAAAGACTAGACATTCCTAAACACAATGGCACAAGAAATAGTTGCAAGAATCAACAAATGGCATCATATTGAACTAGAAATCTTCTGAGCAGGAAAGGGAATTATCAATAGAATGGAGAAAGACACAGAGTACAAGAAAAACCATTGCTGACTACTTTTCACATAGAGGACCAGTAACTGAAATTTAAAATTCAAGCAACGACCTCCCTTTAAATGCTCAATCCAAAGGTAGGCAATTGGAAAGAATAGTACCTCTCAAAAGATATACAAATTGTCAATAAGTAGATGAGAAAATGCTCACATCTTAGGCTATTGGACAAATACAAATCAAAGCAACACTTAGATTGTGTTTCCCTCCAGCAAGAATGGTTCATTAGAGACAAACAAATGTAGCCAAGGATTTGGGAAAAGTGGAACCACCTACATTGCTGTTGGGAATGTGAACTAGTAGTACCACTATGAAAATTAGTATGGAATTTCATCTAAAAACTAGAAGTAGAAATTCTATTTGCAAAATATTTCTTTCACCTAGGTATTCTGGGTAGTCACTATATTATAGAGACACATATATGCGTACATTTATGGTAGATGCATTTATGATTTCCAAATTATAAAAATAGTTTAGATAGCTCATCAACAGCTGAATGGATGTAGAAAATGTGGTATATATAAACAACTCAGCCCCAAATAAAGATATATTTGAATCACTTTTTGGAAAGTTAATGGATCATGAGACTATGACATTAAGTGACATAAATCTGACACATAAGGTTAAATATCAGATGATTTCCTTCATGTGAGAAAACCAGAATATAAATAATTTAAAGTTTTAAAGTTTTTAAAGTTTTAAATAATTTAAAGTTTTTAAAGACAAAGTAAAGCAGAGATGGTAGAAAATAGGACATAGCTCTTAAGAGATGGAGAAAGATATGTGGTGAAGAGGGAAAGGGAAGGGAATAAAGATTAAAAATAAGATTATATGGATGGATACATAGATCTATTCTTCAAAATGAATGTAATTGTTGTATGTTACAAGCATATACTAAAAAAATTAAAAATAATAAACTATAATATGGTTAGTCCTGTGTGAGGGGCCAAATTGGCCTTGTTTATTTTGATCATTATTCTATTTTTGTTCTATCTTGGACATCGAAGATTTTTCTTTGTTGTTGTTGTTGTTGTTGTTGTTTTTTGAGACAGGATCTTGCTATGCAGTTCAGATTGGCTTTGAATGCACTACACCGTCCAGGCTGACCACCTGCCTCAGCCTCCCAAGTGCTGAGGGTTATAGGTGTGTGCCCCATGGCTGTCCCTGGACTTTGGAGATTCTTTGATCTATATATTTGATTTTTGAATTTACAATAACTAAGACAACCATAGCAAAAATTAAACCAACATGTAATCCTATAAGTGCATTTTTTAAAAAAACTTCAATATTTGTTACATCAAATGCAAATTATACCTTTAACAGAATAGTATTTAACATATTTTTAGTACTTCTTTAGTCCTTAAAAATCCTCACTATTTGTAGTAATTCAGAATTCAGATTTTTTTTGGTCTTTGATAAATATAGAATACAATATTGCACTATAAAGGAACATGTACACTAATGTACTATAAAGAAACATGACATAACAGAAATTAAATACTATGATTCCTCTTACCACATCAGAAAGAAAGCAAACTACCTCAGCATTTTCTCTAATGAGTTTGCTTTCATTAATTGATTTTTTACTGCTGACCTAAATCATCAATAATGATCATGTAATGATAGTTTTGCCTGTTTTAGGCCACTGTACAGAGTGTGTGGGGTATGTCAAAACAAAGTTTCTTCAAATGAGACACAATGATTAGATTTTTCTATTTTTTTCTATGAATGAGTAACAGTTCTACTAAAACAATATTTTCCTCTTTAAATGTCACCAGATGTGAAGGACGGTATATTCATTATTTATAATTTATGAATATAACTTTTCTTGTCTTTTCTTTGCCCTGCTTTGAGATTATTAATTTGGATTAGTCATATTCTTAAAAGTGACTAAAGAGGAAGAGAAAAGTCAGTGCCTCCCAAGAACTGGCCATTCTGGGACTGGGTGCAGCTGACCAAGAAGCCAACCAGCCAGCCTTTGCAGTAAACAATGCAAGCCACACGGGTTTCAGGAAGAGAAAAGTCAGATAGCACCTACCATCAGGTGGGCTGAGAATCCCACACCCTAATCCCCCACACCCCAAGCAACTGGCTGGTTCGGAAGACAGTTGATAGCAACCAAGGAACAAAAAGCAAGTAAATGCTTTTGGTTGATTTTAAAGGGCTGGGGCAGAATCTCTTGGGAGAATGACAGTATGCAATATAGCACATGTAGGGGATTTCCTTCTGTCTTGCCTTTGAAATCCAATATTGTTCTCACTATTTTGCTTTGTTCTGATTGTTTTTATTTATTCAATATTCTGTTTTGATTGGTTTTATTCTGTTTCGTTTTTGGTTTGATTTTGCTATGCCTGATGGAATGGACAACTATTGTGAAGATACCAGGCTATACTATGGTAGCTATTGTTGTTTTCCTAGTATTTGAAGTTCTATACCAATTTTGATGCTTTGCTTTGATTGGCTTTGTTCTGTTGGATTTTATTATCTTTAAAGTAAAATTTAAAAAGTGATGAAAGACTGAGTTAATTAGCTTGAATAATACATTTAGATATAATATATTTAGACTATAAGATACATTTAATGTTCTCATACTTTCTATTTCTTCATTAAAGAAGTTTCTCAGTTTTATTGGCAAGAAGTAATACATTCAAAATTTTACTATTTATTTTTAAAATAAAACTCTAGCATGAAAAATAGAAGTAGCAAACACATACAAGGGTGATCGAAGTCTGATTAGGAATTTGCTTCTTACTTAGGGACAAGGAAAAAATGGCCATATTACTAACATACTTAAAGCTGTCTGATTTTGGATTTGTAATTTTTAATGAAAAAAAAGGTAAATATCATAGCTATAGAAAAAGTGTTAAGTTATAACCTAATTTGCTATGAACGTTAGACTGACTTCAATATTCACATATTTATGTTATGATTTTTATAACAATTTAAATTTTTGAAATTCAGAAAGTTACGCAGGCAATGTATTTGATAGTAGAAGCCACAATTTAGGTATCTTAGCCTGTGCATAATTATATAAAACACAGAAATCAATATACTGGAATTCTGAAATTAACATCCAATTTTGTTCTCTGAGTCTCTGGAGAGGCACAATCAGCTCCATGGGAAAGGATTTCTTTAATGATTTTGCCATCCAAAGGCTACTGATCCCTTTGGGCACTCTTTGCCATCCTGTGCAGAAGACTGGTTGTGCAGGGTTAACCAATGCTCTAGGAACAGGAGGTGGGGCCTAATTGGAGGGAATTGATCATGGAGGTGAGAACTTTCTGACTACATCTGGTCCTCAGCCCATCTCTCTGGGTCTTTCTCACATCAAAGCCTGGGAATACCTTCCAGCTGCTTGGCCTTTGCTTATACTCACTGTAAAGGCAAGACTATCATTTTAACAGTTTGACAACGCTATGCTTATTGATAATAGAGCTGCACAGAAAAATAAATTCTAAATCTGTGTTTTATTAGAAACCATGCAATATTAAATTTGTGTGTCTCATTTTTTGATAAAATCAAATAAACCAGAAAAAGAGAATTCCCAAAATCATTATTTTATCTGATATTGTTTACAAGAATAATCTTAAATTTTAAGATAAACATGAAATGTCTTTAATACGCAAATACATAAAATGTATTTAATTTCTTGTTATCACTTTAATGTCTCAATGCTCAAGCACCAAATAGTATGAATGAAATACCATGATGCTACTATCATCAGTAAGGTAATTAAAGTTTTAATTGTTACCATTATAAAGTTGAGATAGAAAATTAGCAATTTATAAAGCAATACCTGGTATTTCCTTTTTGTTTCAACAACTGATTGTATTTTTGATCAAACTAATAAAATATAACTAAGCTAAAAAAGATGACCATTTCAGTGTCTCACATTAAATTTCCCTCAGCTTGTAACTCTAGAGGATAAGCCTGATATAACAGGAAAGACACCAACATAAAATGTACATGTTCACGTTTGGTTTCTTTATTCTGTGTTCACTTAATTTGGACAAACTTTTCACTTTCTCTGGACCCTAATTCTTTTCCCTGTGTAATGAAGGGCCTAATTTCCTTCCTGCCAAGCACAGCATTTTATGGAGATTCAAAGAACGCATCAATATGCTTTCAAGATTCAAAATACTTCAAAATGTTGTTATTAAAAGTGTTATTTATTCAGCGTTAGAATTTTAAAAACTCTTACTTGGAAAAGATGAACCTTCTGAAGCATGCACAGTAATATCAGACGTGACAAGTGACAACCTGACCCGTGAGACTAATTAGAAACCAAAGCACACAAGTGACAGTCAATAACAGAAAATCATCCACAGAAAGATGAGTTACACTTAGAACACTGTTTACAAAGGCAAAAGATGTGTGGCATTATGTGGAGCTATGATTTAGATCTAAAACACTCCACACACTAAGCTCCTGTGTTCAGAGGATGAGATTTAGGAAGCGATTTGATTCTGAAGGTCTAACTTTTCCTGTGAATTAAACCATTGAAGGATTTATAATTTGATGGCATTGTTAGCAGGTGGAGCCTTAAATGGAATGAAGCCCCAGCCCCTTCCTCCCTGGATCTTCCTCTCTTTCTTTTCCTAGCCACCATGAAGTGAGAAGCTGCCCTCTGCTATGCCCTCCACTCATGGTATTCCTGTCTGACCACAAACCTAAAAGCAGTGGAGCCAGAAGACCACAGGTAAAAGCCTCCAAGTCATAAGACAAAATTTGTTTCCTCTTGGTTAAGCTCAGCTGTTCTCTCACATCAACTAACGACTGATGAGCACATTAACGGCTGATTTTTAATATTTTGATTTGCTCATGATTGGGACCATAAAGAGTTAAATTTAGCTGATATGGAAATGGACACTTACAGTCATCACACTTTCCAAATATCTTGCAAACATGGGCCTGGGTTACCTCTGGCCTCAGCTCTTTTGGGGTAGAATCAGAGCACAGGCAGAAGGTACAAATTATCCTCTCAGATTCTTGAACTAATTACAACTCACCTCAGTATTTTTTTTCCAGAAATATTTCACACTCTATATCAAATTATTGACTCTTATTACTTGTGAGTCTTCTATCCTTCCCGTGGTGGGCATGGCCTCAGTACAGTTATTCCCCGGATTGTGCAATGAACCAATGTCCTCTGTGAGAGTAAACACCAACATTCTCAAGAATGAACTACAGGGTGATTTCAGAACAGTTTCCAGATATTTTTTATACCCAGCCCCTCAAAAAAGAGGGGCCATTTGTTCCCATTAAACCCTGACTAATTTTAATGTAATTATGGCAGAGCAATGGATTACTTTCAGCCTAATCAATTAATCTGAAACTATTTCTAGAATTTTGAGCCTCAATTCTTTGAGCTCTATGCCCTAGAGAAACAAAAGAGGGCTGGGTTCCAGCCTCCTGTATAGGAGAGCAATGTGAGTTTAGGGACTTCGAATGGTTCACAAAAGTCCCATGTTCTCTGAAGACAACAATCATTCAGTATTCTTAGTCAATTAGATTCAGCTATATTTTTTAAAAAGGTATCATTTTGATGTGTCTTCTTTCCCTTTGAATGGAAACATTATTTTTTGGTATATCAGGCAGTGAGCAAGACTGCCTATTTCTCTACAAGGTCCATTGAATCATTGTTCGAAACTGACCATTTGTATAAATACCCTTGAGAAAATAGCTCATAAAAGGGGCAGTCCGTGTCTCCATTGACAAGTCAAGCAGAAACACAGGAAACCTGCATGGCTCATTTCCAGTTGTCCCAAGATATCCCTGAGGACATGGGGCTAAGTTGTCTTTACCCAGGCCCCCTGCGTACCCAGCTGAAGCTGGCATGCCCTGGCAGATGCAAAGTTTGTCTTCAGTGAGTACAGTTTCCAGGCTTCAAATCATCCCAAGAAACAAGTAAGAAAACACTTCCAAACAGCCCATGCTTAAATTAAACATTTGTGAATAAAGTAAATATCATTGCTTAGACCTTTCTATTTGGGGGGCAGTTTGTTATGCAGTAGTAGATAAACAGAACACTATTACCTCAGTCCAGTTCTTTATAGTAAAATTTTCACTAGATTTATCAAAGTCATGGGAATACAATCTCTACCACAAAGGTTTTCAATAAATCAGATTTTATCATACTTGCACACCAAAATTAGTGACGGAATTAGACCATTAATGATGAAAAGATGCTTACTTCGGATTCAAAGACCAGCCTCAGTGATGGTGCGTGTGTTATATGCCTGTAACCACAGCTCTGCAAAAGGCTGAGACAAGAGGATCAGCAGGTTCAGTTCCACCTGGGCAATTCAGTGAAACCCTATCTTAAAGTAAATAGCAAAAAAGTCTGAAAATGTAGCTCGAGATAGCAGAGCACCCCGAATTCAATCTTCTCATCACCAAAAAGCAAAACAAAACAACAAATCAGAGAGAGTTTGGTAAGTGAGACCATTTGCATTGCAATCCATCCTGACATACCTTTTCCCCCACAGAAATAAAATGATGTGTTTACTAATGAATTTTCCTCGTAGTGAAGTCTCCCATAATATGCATCTGGGCCCTGTAATTCAACCTATAGAGACTCCAAAGAAATTCTACAGAGTCTCACATTTGTTACTAGAACCATTTCCTAGATGCTTGGGACTACAAAATGAAATGTTAAAAGAATAAGCATTTGGTGACCAAGTCTGCTCATCATCTTACAGATGAGGTACCAGAGATATCAACACAGACCTGGCAATTTCTGATGCACTTTGGTCTGAGGGTAGAAAACCTCTATGGGCCTATTTCCTTGAAATTTGCTGTTGAGATGCCAGCCTCCCGAGCTGAGTTATATCTATGTTGTCTTTCATTTTTTGTAGGGCTTTGTTAATGGTCCCTTCCTAACAAGTGTTCAACCTATGTTCCCTGAAAGCAATCACCATTCATTATTCTCAAATAGCTTCACTTATATTTTTTTAAAAGGCATAATTTTGATGTATCTTCTTGACTATAAATTCATTTGATCTGGTCACTCTTGATTCTCTAAATTCTACACTAGAGAATTAGTTCGCTAACAAAATCTTTCAAGTCTGCTCATAAAAAGAGCTGTTTTGGCCAAGTGTCATGGCACTTGCCTGTAACCCCAGCACTCGGGAGGCTGAAGCAGGAAGATCGCTGCTAGTTCAAGGCCAGGCTGGGTTCCTGAGTTCAAGTTCAGCCTGAATTGCTTTGTGAAACTATGTCTCTAGAAGAGAACTACAATAAAAAAGATGTTTTGTCTCTGCTGCCTTGTGGCGATTAGTTCAATGGAATTACCATGCTGATTTCTCTACTGCACTTTGTCTTTCTTTGAAAGCTGTTAAGTGTTCTGTCTCAGGGGTAGATGGCTAGCAAACTTTCAGTTTAATTTAATTCCTGATGCAAGATCTGGACTCTGTACAATTAATCTCTGGCACTTCTCAAACTCCAAATCTTGCTTTCTTCATCAATATTCTAGGGCCTTTCTCACACTGAGATTCAGCATCTGGTATTCTAAAAGCATGTCTTCTGTATTGCTAAGATATGACCTAAACCAGATATTTTGAAAGCCTGCTATAAACTTTTAACACAATCCATGGATACTGTGGATTTAGTTAGTAATGTTATCCAGAAACACACCAAAGCTTCCTGAGACATAGTTGCATTCAATATTTTATGTATTATATGTGCTGCCTTTCATTACAACTGAGAATTGAGTCATTAGGACAGAAAACACATGGTTTGCAAATTATGTGTTTCATAATTTATATGTTGAACATACTGACTTTAAAATTAAGTTCATGTTTTATAAGCCAATATGTAGATCATTTGTGGGAATATTTCTATTTTGGTTTTTTTTAATTTAATTTAATTTTATTTTATTTTGGCTTTCATTTGCCTCATTTGAGTTTTTCTTCAAATGCCAGATAAAAGGGTGGAGGAAGTAAAGAGATCTGAAAATCCGACAGCAGTTATCTACATGGACAGGGGGTACATCTTTCGGTTGGCAATTGGGAGTAATAAAGATCTCCTTAATCCAGACTAGAACTGGGAACAGAGTTTCAGTTTTTCGTTCATTTTGGTCTATTTCCGGCTACCCTCCAGCATAATCCTTGCAGTGTTCTCAGTGGGTGTCCGGGTGTTTTTCACTAGTCCCTCCTTTTTGAGTCCTGGGCTCCTTTTTGTCTTCCTAGACCAATAAAATCTCAACAGCCACTTTGGTGTAGCTTCACAGCTTATCTAGCTATGTACAAGCTACAAGAGGAGAAAGAGTGCACAACGTTACGCCCACCCAGTAAGCTCTCCTCTCTGTAGGACCCAGGCCCCTCCCAGCCCTGGTTCACTTAGTAGCTTTCTGGTGCTTTCCAATGTGACTTTGTTTTTGTTTGTGTTCCAGTGACCACAAATGCTGCTCACAATTCTCCTTATGCACCCTCTTGGAAGGGATCAGAGTCTACAAGAAAACACTTTATTACCCTCCACAGAGTAACGTAAGCCGCTTTCTCCAATTGCTTATTTCAATGGCTTTAGAGCCTTGGATTCCTGTATTTGACCACCTTCACACTAGCTTAAGACTTTCCCTCCCTGAGGGCCAGTATCTTACTCCATTTATACACTTACCATCTATGCAGTTCTCTATATTTTATTTGTACTTTTATTTTTTGGCTCCATGGTAAGTAAATACCATTTGTGAATGTCCCTGGTGCCTAGGCTTATCAGGCCATACAGTAGGCATTTGCTAATTTTTTGGAAAATGCATGAAAGAAAATCATTCTTAAAAAGTGAATTGCCTATAGCTCAGTCTGATGGAGGGAAAAACTCAATGAGAAAAATGTAACTGCTCTCAGGAATTGTTGTATTCCATTTGCTGATGTTCAGTGTCTTAAAAGTAGTTGTCTATATATGGCCCATTTTACAATTGCTTTAGATGGGAGAATAAAATGATTTCCACTTGTTTTCTCCCGAATGTTTGAGATTTTATTTGTTTGCTTTCTGTGTCTTTCCAAAAAGAAAGAAGACACCATGAAGTTTGGGGATATTTCCACTGAATGCTGTTTTCTAAGGACCTGGAATGGGATGTCTGTTTACCAGAATTTCTATAAATATTTATCTGATAGATTAATTATTTATTATTTTTACTTTCTGAAAATTATACTTTAATGTTAAAAGTATTTCTAACTATGTCTCAAACATGACATTTTTCTGGCTTTTCTAGAATCAATTTTGTTTTTGTCAGTCAGGTTTTTTTCACAATGACTTGTGTTTATCTGTATTCTTTGTAGTTTATTTTGTATTACACCCAGCTCTCTGACCCCTGGGAAGCCCACAGCCTACGATAAATAGATGTTCTGGATCTACTTTACATGCGAATGTATTAATATTATGTGACAGTAACGACTTTAATCCTCTAACCCTCTTTCCCTTTAGCTAGGTGATTAGAAAGACAGCTTTATCCCTGTAACACTGCCAACATCTTAGAGCCTTTGCTTTATAATCTTTGCATGGAGTGACATTCATTGAAAATATGATACATTTACAGTAGGAAAGAGCGCAATCCATTAATCTGCTCTAAAAATAGCATTAAACTTCTTATAATTATTAGCAAATGTAAGTGAATATGAAATATAAAATGTTACAAACAATTGACTACACCAACATCCATAAGAGTTCATTGTAATCTCTGGATTTGAAAACCTCATTAGCATGATTTTAGCAGGTCATTGGAAGTCCATTTAGATAGCATTACTATTTTCCTTTCCTGCAGCGGTTCTAGATAAATCAACTGGCTTACTAATTGTCAAAGGTTGAGTATCACTGCTGGAAACAATATTAACAAGAAATCTAAGAATCAGGAAACTTTCAGCACAAACTAGATTGGCAGATATTTTACCTACCTGGATGTTGATTTTGGAAAAAAAACTATAATATTAATAATTCATTAATTCAGCACTTATGTTCACATAAGAATATTTGGTGAAGGACTTTTCTCGACCCAGAGAAATGCAAAACAGAAAGCTGAGTAGATTATTTAGAATCGGACAGTAGGATTCCTTACTTGGAGGACTGAACGTATGTTTGCGGGGTTGGAAGACATGATGGTTATAAATTTTGTAACTCATGCCTGGAATCTCTTTAAATGCACAGCTAGTATATATTTTTAAAGAACCTATTTCTCATTAGCATTGCTTCAGATTTAATCTTAGTGTTTGTTTCTTTTTCGAATGCCTAGTTCTGCATTTTATCACAGAACTTATAGAATAAACAACTTTAATTGGCTCCTCCATGTTACCATGCCATAATGCCAGTCCGGTGACAAAAGACCATGATGATTAACAGGGAGGGCGATGGTAAATTGGAAGCTAGGACTGTCACTGACACAAGGCATGAGCACAGGTTGGTCATGAAAAACGCTCCTGCAAGGAACAGCGTATGCACACTCTGAGGGCCACCAGAGAGAAATTCACCCTCACATTGAATTACGTACCAGTTTTAGAAATTCTTTATTATTCATAAGTAGATGATAATAGACTCTTAGGCACTTGGTGATTAATTTATTAACTAATTTACACCTTCTAGTTACTACTGAAAAATAATAAAACATTAACATTATTTGTCGATAATAAGACCTTAGAAATTATTTGGAGCATGTTAATTTACATAAGGGTGAACAAGCAGACTCTTCCTCAAGCCAGAAAATGTACTAGGCACGTTATCTCATTTATATGTATCATCTTATTTAATCTTCATTTCGTTTCTCTGAGATAGAAAAGCTGGATTAACTCCTACTTGTTGAAATGAATGCTGGGTTGCAGATATTTCAATGCTCAACATGAGAAGAAAATTGAGATATAAAATAAGCTGAAACCAAACCTTTTAACTTTTCCTGAAATATTCTACAGCCTGTAGCCTATATCCACAATAAATGATATTAATAAACACTGGCGCAATTTAACTTCCTGTTTTTACTAAGCCATCCCTTTCCTTTCTTTGAATGACATTGGTATTTTGACTCCCAAAAATCTGATGTTCTATTGTCCCATTTCCTTGCAACTCTTACCTGAAGACTTATTAACAAATCAACAAATAATTCATATAGTATCATTATTGTTTCTACCCTAATTCTGCCATTTCCTGTGCAAATTTAGTATTCACAGATGATCTCACTTTCATCTCATGCCATTGGCTTTCAACTTGGGAACTTTTCAGTCTGTTTTGCTGACACACAGTGAATAGTTCCATCTCACACATCTTAAACTGTAAAATTTCCTGAGGGATAGGCAAGAATAGAGATACTGGAAAGGGGTGACGGCCCGCAGGGGGAGGTGCCAGGGGAGGTGGGAGATTCTGGTGGAGGTACAATAATTGAGGTTTTCCTGGGCCATATTACCAATCTTGGACTTCATTTTTTATACATAATAGAAAACTATTCCAATGTTTTAAATAGTAAATAGACAAAGTAAGACTTGCATTAGAAAATCATGGAATTGGGGTTGGGGATTTAGCTCAGCAGCATAAGCGCCTGCTTGGCAAGCAGGCAGTCATGAGTTCGATCCCCAGTACCAATAAAAAA
Organism: Cavia porcellus; assembly: GCF_034190915.1. Classification (NCBI taxonomy): domain Eukaryota; kingdom Metazoa; phylum Chordata; class Mammalia; order Rodentia; family Caviidae; genus Cavia; species Cavia porcellus. Next base: position 79,028,990 of record NW_026947490.1, read on the forward strand.
GGAAAAAGACAAAAAAAAAAAAGAAAGAAAGAAAAGAAAATTGTGGAATTTTCTGAAATACAAATTGGAGAAGGACAAGCTTAAACTCAGAAAGTCAACTAAAGGTTTATTTAAAAGATGGCAATGGATTGGATTAGGATGCGGACATTAGGTATGGATGATTTTTAGGTGCTTAAATCACCATAAACATAGGACTTGAAGGAGACGAAGCAGTTAATAAACGCAAACAAGTGTTAGGTTTTGGGAAAGAGAAGTAGGCTGGGGATGGAAATCGGAAAAATACCAAAGTTCAAAATTGATAGGGTGATTTGTGGTAACATGGAAGAATTTCTGTCCTGCAGAAAGTAATCCACTCTAAACTACAATTACGAAGAAAATATGAAGAGAAGAAGGAGGTTCCAGGGAATACACAATTGTGAAACACCAGGGCTGGAGGATGTTCTAAGTAAATATATGTGGTCCAGGAAGTTCAACTGTAAGTTAGGAGCCATCAGCCCTAAAGTTATAGATGCTTTTAGTGTGAGTTATTTCAAATTATTAGTAGCAATCAGCATTAAGTGGACTGACGAATGAGGATAAAAGAGAAAATGGAGACAGTAATTGCAATTATTTCTTTTAAGAAGTCAATAATCATTGAATTATGCTTAGGAGACAAAATGAAGAGAATTCAGTTGATGGACCACTCTACCCACCTCACGTCTCATTATTTATTTACTTATACTCAGATAAATTAAAAAGCAAGACAATTTGCCTTTTATCTCAGACATAATATTTCTAAGAATGCTGATCAAAGTCATTCTAATGGTGAGTGAAAATGCAGGTTTTGGTTCGTGTGGGATTTGTAAATTAATTAAAGTGAGGTCAAAAAATAATGCAATTTTCATCCTTTATTGTCTGTTCCATACATGTTGAAGAGTATTTAAAAATCCAGTTAAGGTAATAAGACTTGGAAATGAATTCCTTGAAAACCTAACTCTTACCTGTACATATATGTGTATATCTCTAAAATGTATAAATATATATGCAACAAATAAACACACATGCATACACATAAGCATGTACATGTACACGTACACACATTATTTAATTTCTTATTCAGTTAAATAGGTTATGTAGGCAATATGAAGACTTGTGAATGTTTCTATTTGTTACCATGGAAACAATTTTTAAAATTGCTCTGAAGAATGGTGTGATGCTGATGAAAGAGTTCAATCCCTACATGCTAACATTAGTCAAAAGAGTCAGCCAGGACAAGATGCGGACTGAGGGGCTAGTTTGGCACTGGTTGCTGGGCTGGGCGGGGCTGGTTATTTATGCCAGGCTGCCACAGCAGCCTGTCTTCCGGTATATTTTCTTGATATACGGAGGCCAGAATGTGATCTGTAACATGACAACTCTGCAATCATTGTGTAAAGGTTAACAGTTATGAACTCTGCAATTAAAAAATAGCATTATACACTGCTCTGCAGCAAAGTGCTGTGCTCAGAAGAATTCAGGGATGATAATCTGGCACTTTACATTCTGGCATGAACATCATAACCATTAAAAACAAATGCTTGAGAAATTAATGGCTGTTGGGGCTTCATTAACTTGCAGTGAAATATAATGCTGCTTTCATTAAAATATATTGCAGAACAATGATAGTGAGAGGAACGTAATCTGAATGGCAGGGAACTATGTTGCTTAATTTGATTACCATGGCAACTATGATAAAACACACACACACACACACACCATCATTGTTTTTTTTTGGTTTACTGAAAACTCTAAATGGTACATCCATTTGCTAACTAATTTCAAATTCATATGTTTAAAAGCAACATGTTATTCTTAACCTTCCTTCACACACTGAAATTTTAGACTCATTAGAAAGAGAACTGCAAAATTACCACAGAACAATTGAAATTTTCAAATAGCCTGAAATATTCAAAAATACATTTTATAGCTAGATTTCCCTATGTCTCTCTTAGCGCTTCTTAATGTGCAAAGAATATAGCATTATGTAATTATGAAAACTTCAATATTCGTTACTGTGAATATTATATTTGTCAAATCATTCAAAGAGAAGTTAATTCTTCAGTTTCAAAGGGTTTTATAGCTACATTTCACAAAGTCTCTGTGAGTACAACAGCCTAATGCCTATTTCATAGATCACATCTTACAACTTGCACCAAGCTCTCTGTCAAAAATAAAAGCTACAGACATGAGTGTGTTCATGAATAAACATAAGAAAAGAATACATTGATGCTGAGGCATTTGGTTCCAGTAAAACACAATAGGTTAAATGCGTCCTGTTGAAAAATACTTAAATGTAAGTCCGGCTCATTCATTTACTTATATTTATTTAGACTGTATTTGTTTTGCATAACACAAGCATGATGCAAAGTTGAAGCATACAGACACACCTGTCTTCCTCTATTCTCACTCACACATGCTTCTCCCTTAGTCTTTTTCATGCTGCTAGAAGAAAATACCCTGGACTGAATAATTTGCAAATGAAAATAGTTTATCAGCTCACCCTTCTGGAGGTTGAGAGGTCTGAGGTCAGGATACTAACACTTTCTGTCCCTGCTTCTGAGGTAATATTTGGTTGTCGTAGCACCAGGAAGAAGACAGAGTTCTCACATGTACAAAGGTAAAAAGGCCAAGAGGAAAAAGGAGACAATTATTCCTTCGTTATAATAGAAATTAAATCCAGGGCCCACTGAGCTATCCCCACCACCCTACACCCAGTCCTCTCCTCATTAAATTTTACTTTGAGACAAGGTTTTATTTGCTAAGTCACTAAATTGACCAGGTGGGCTCTAACTTGCTATCCTCTCACCTCAGCCTCGGAGAGACCTTTGATGACAGTCTTGTACCCCCACATCTGGCAATATTTTCCCTTTTCAGTTGGTCCTAATCTCATGGCCTAATTATCTATCAACTATCTTACCCACTCACACCTCAACAACAGCAACTGAATTTTAATATAAATTTTGGAAAGGACAAATTCATAACATAGCATCTTTTCTACCTCGTTAAAGATGAACATTTTTATCATTCTTGGATTTTTAAAAATGCACACTTAATTATAAGGTCTGGCACTTCCACATAAACTCTCTGGTAGATTAATTTTAGAGGCAAGAAAAAAAGATGGAAGGATTTAGGATTTCTTTCTTCTTTTCTTTTTGGCTTTGTTTTGCTCCAGAATATGGAACTTTCCAATTGGATATCAATAGTACAGTGATTTATTTATTCATGTCTGTATTTATGTTAGTGCAGTGATTTATGAACTGGTTTGTAAAGGTGAAAAGTCACAAATCCTTTTTTTTCTGTCATTTTCGTCTACAGTCTCAGAATAAGAATTTCATTTTGCAAATCTTTTTTCAATGTGCAAGATCTTTGAGTGGCTAGTGTATTTGTTAAACTGTCTTTTCTTCTTTTCCTTTCTCTAGGTTGACTTAACTCTCATTTTATCCAAATTACTTGCATGCTATTTCAAAGGCCGAAGTGCAGTCCTCCCCCTCAGGGCAGGTGTCTGCAGTCAGGTCTCTGCAGTATTGACTCTTCCCTGAGCTGGGCAGATTCTCACTTGGTCCACATCAAATTGACATTTTTGAATATGGATTTCATGCCTATCCACCAGTTCTGCCAACCAAAAGGCAGAACCCTGTTGGACTCTCAGAAAACTGTCTATAGATTTTACACAAAACCAGATTTGACCTCCAGAAGTATCACTTAAAATCTAGTAATGACAGTAATACTTTTCAAGTAGGTTGTTGAGAAGGCTGGAAAGACAATATATCAGTTTAACTACACATGATACTTTTTTTCTGTTTGTATTACTCATTGTATTGTTTCATTTATTTTTAATAAAAAAATAGCTTATGTTTTTATCCCAATGAAGAATGCAATAAAATAAGTAGGATAAAGTCTGGCATTGGTGCTTAAACCAGATAGTCCCTGTATTTTTGTACCACGTTTCTTGATGATACCTGAGTTAGTACCTTATGCAATAACTCCACTTCTAGGAATTAGCACTCATTGAAGAGAAAAAGGGAAGTAGTGAATAACAATAGGGTACATTTGCACCTCCCCTGTTTGTTTGTTCTTTAATTTGTTTGTTCATTCATTTATTAATTTATTAATCAAACCCATATAATAATTGCAGTTATAATACCTTTCTTCTCTTCTTCTTCTTCTCCTTCTTCTTCTTCTTCTTCTTCTTCTTCTTCTTCTTCTTCTTCTTCTTCTTCTTCTTCTTCTTCTTCTTCTTCTTCTTCTTCTTCTTTCTTGTGTGTGTGGATGTGTCTATTTTTGAGACAGGATCTCACTATACAGTCCAGGCTGGCTGTGAACTCACTCTAGTGCAGGCTGGTCTCAAACCTACAATAATCCTCCTGCCTCAGCTCCCAAGTGCACCACACCTGGCTTCTCATGTAAAACATTTTAAAATTGCTAATGTGATATTTAACCACTCTGAGCACTTTAATATTTATTTGTACAAACCAGGAAATTTTCTAAAGTAACTGCACATATATGTGTGTATAAAGGGGAATCTATGCATTTATATAAACACGTCTATATTTGTAAACTATACATATATATTGAAAGCCACATGTTTACATGGATACCTCCAATTCCAAACTGTGCCACACTGACAGACTGTAGTTTCTCCTTCTCTGTAACTGCAACTCATATCTCAACATACGGCAATTGGCTCCCATCTACGCAGCCAATCTAGGACCATACTCACCCCTCCCCAGCTCAGGCCCTGACCCTGACCCTGGGCCACTTACCTAATCTGATATCTTCCTCACTCTGCTGGGCTCTGACACCCTGAGCTGGCTATTTCACATGTGAGTTTCTGCACCCTGCAAGCTCTGGCACATTGCTCTTGTATTTCTTTCTTTTCTTCCTTTTATTAATGTCTATTTTGCTCTGACTTATGTAATGGATTTTGGATTAAATAATTTAGAAAGGGAAGAAAAATGGAAGAGAAGAAAAGAAAGAAAAGGAGAACAAGAAGGGTAAGGGGAGGAGGACAATGGATTTAGCTTCTATAGTTTTTTTTTTCTTTAATTTCCTGACTTTTACTATCAAGACTTCACCATACATCAGCATTCATTACCTACTTCAGACTCAGTTTTCATTTTCTCTTTTATCTCAGAATTTGACAAAATTAGAAGCTTCTGTTTCTCTTCCACTACTCTCTTTTTTAAAAACATTTTTCACCATTATTGGATATAAATGACAAGCCAAAAAAATGTATTATTTCCTGTTTAATTACTCATTGCGGAGACACAATACCAGACACCCATCACTCACAGAGACAGGAGTTTATTTTGACTCAGTTTGAGAAGTTTCAGTCCATGTGTGGTGCACACAAACACAGAAATGCCAAGGCAGAGGGGTCTTGGTGGAATAAGTTGTTCACGTCCTGGCATGCAGGAAGAGGAGAGAGAGAAGGCTCAAGCTGAGGAAAGAGACACAACCTTTAAATTCTCACCTGAGTGACACATGTCTTCCAAATGGACTCCACCTCCCACCTGCTGAATAGCTCTATCATCTCCACAATTCCATAACTTTCATAAGCTCTACTTCCAAAGACACGAGGCTCTTGGAAAACCTCTAGCTATAACCACAGCATTTCCTGTGTGATGAACAATTAATGTATCTGTCATCTCTTTAGTTATCTTATTTGTTGTTGGAAGAAAAATTAAGAGCTACTCTCAGCATATGCCAAGCAAGCTACATAGCATTATTAATCATAGCTAAATGGCACATGAAGCACTCATTTTGCATAGCTGATTCCTTGTAGCATTTAACCAGAATTTTCTCCATTTTTCCACATCCCTGCATCTGATAAATAACATTTTATTTTCTGCCTCTAAACTCCAGACTTTTTAATACCCAAATACACAAGTTCATGCAGCACTTCCCTTTCTTTGCCTAGCCTATTTTACATAACATAATGTCCTCTAGGTTCACCTGTTTCTGCAGCAAATGACAGGAGTTCTTTCTTTTTAAGGCCCAATAATATTTGTTGTGTGTATTCATCTCATCTCTCCTTCTCATTCATCAACTGCTGGTTGTTCGGTTTGATTCCATATCCTGGATGCTGTGAATAAATGCTTTAAGGAACACTCAGAGCAGGTAACTCTTCAAAATATTGAGTTAATATCACTTGCACAAATAACCAAAAGCAAGACTGCTGGATCGTATGGTAGTACCATTGGAAAGTTTTTGAGAAAAATCCACACTATTTTCCATAATGGTTATTCCAGTTTACACATCTTCAAAGAGAGTTGTGTTTCCTTGTCTCCAAATGCATATTCACTTTTGTTACTTTTGGTCATTTTGGTAATCATTGTTCTGGCAAGCATGCGGTGGTACTGGTGGTTTCATTTGCATTTTCCTGGTGATTATTAATGCTGAACGCTTTTTCATATACATGTAGTCACTTGGATGTCTTAATTATAGAAATATCTATTTAAGTCCTTTTCTTAGTCTATTTGCCAGCGTTTTCTCTGCTAAAATTCTGCCCTGGTTTCATTTAGTTTAGGAGAATTGACCCTAGAATAGATAGATGGTTCATAATAGCCTTCTCTCGGGACAGCGCCTCTTCATCCTAATAATCTCACCACTTTAGCAAAATAGTGTAAAACATCAAAGTTTAAAAATCAATTAATGGTTTAAATCAGACTTGTACAAAGACATCTTGATTAGAGGAATGTGTTTATGTTACATAGATTCTTCAATAGGGAAAGCAGAGAAAATAATTATTGTATAAGAAAATTTTGAGTGGGGAAGGTCACACTCAAAATGTATGCTAAAATGGACAGAACCAAATTACTGCATCTTTTGCATAGTTCTGAATAAACTGTCTCTCAGAGACATTAATTGAAAATAAGGAGTTTTTTAAATATTTTCAAATAAGGAAAACGTGAACACTCTTTGAAGAATCAGTGTTATGAAACTATTGGTAAAAAGACAAGAGACAGCTTTAGATCACATCTAGAACAAGGAAGAGAAAACTTTCACCAGAGTTTAGTCCAAAAGTCAGTGAAGTAGAAGATGCCAACCATCTTGCTGGTCTACTTCAACTGTGTGATGGCAATTTGCTTCAAAAGAAATGTGCTTGAATTTGGCATTACAAAAGCAATCAGTTAACTCTAGAGTTTTCTATATATATTATTGCAGTTAAGCTTAAAGTAAAAAGAAAACCTCCTAGGACAATGGATTGACAAGAATTGAAACCCTCTTGTTCAACTGTTCATCCTTTTGTGAAGAGTTTTCTTTAGAAATCTTTCATAAAATTATTATATAAATCAAAAAATTTTTAATTTTGTTTAATAAGTGAAACCATTTCTGCATACTTCTGTGGCCACCTACAGATATTTAAATGGCAGTGCCACTCGGAGCACTCTTAAAATGAGAATGAATCCTCAGATTGGAAAAAAATAAGAACGCAGGGAAAAGAAGACACCCTATCTCTATGAACACACTAAGCTGGGTTTTCCAATAGGATGTTTTCAGTCACTGTTTTCTCACCTGGAAAGCTGCTGTCTTGGAGCTTTCTTTTGCTATTTCCCTGTTCCTGCCATCCAGGTCTCAACTTAAAGTTTATCACCCCAGTGAAAATTCTTTCATTACCTAAATGAAGTACCCTTGGTACTTTGATTACCTAAATGAAGTACCCTTTCACTAGAAGAGGGCTTTACTATATTTTCACATCCCTATATACAACTAGATGACATACTTTTGTTTATTAATTTGTTTACATGAATAAAAATGCAGACAGAGTAAAGAGTTCAACTGTTTTGTTCACTAGTTCATCAATAATACCTTGACTAACTGGTGACATGTGACACATACTCAACAAATACACTGTTAAAGAATAAAGCACAGGGAAACAACAATGACTAGATGACTTCCTGTAGAAGTGGGATGTAATAAAGTGAGTTAAAATAGCTGTTTAAATTAGTATTAACAAAGCTGCCCACATTGCGCCTAGTGCACCAAAAGTGTACATAGCACTATCCAGACCAGGGAAGCTTTGCTGCTTTGCTGGGAGACTGGTAAGACCCCACCCCACCTCCCTCATCACCAGAAGATGCACTAAGGTGCCGCTGGGCCCTTCTGGGCCCTGCCCAGTGACTCCCAAGCTGACCACAGTTGACAGCCTTTAGCCTGGCAAGCTGAAAGTGTACGCAGTGCTCTCCATCTCACTGGGAAGCTTTGGCACTTTGCTCTGAGACTGGTAAGGCCCCATCTGGCAATCCCAAGTGGCTGGAACCATCTGGTAAGGTCTGTCAAAGGACCTCCACTCAACTGGGGAAACTCCCTGCAATAGGAATAGATGTTCTCAACCCAAGAAACAACTGAGACCTTACATTCGGCTTCCCTAAGGGAATATAGGACCATGACAAAAGAAAGAGTAAAATGCAATGCCAAACCTCCAGCACATCCCAAGCAAGCCTAGAAGACATGGCTATAGAAAAATCTGTAAGCCATACACCTCCAACTCCTGAAATGAAAGCAACTGAAGTAAAGAAATAACTCCAGGAAGCTGTAAAAGAATTCAGATCAGAAATAATCTCCCAGGTAAAAGAAGAAATGATAAATGTAATGAAACAAATGCTGAACACATCTAAAGAAGACATAGTCAAAACATTAAAGGAACAAAGCAAAAAGATGGAAGGCTTGAACAAACAATATAAGAAACAAACAATGCATGAAAAAGATTCAAAGAGATACACAGGAAATCAAAAATTCCATTGAAAGTTGGCAAAACAACTTCAATGAAAGTGAAGATAGACTTTCATATGTCAAAGAAAATTGCAGATAGTAAACAGGAAAGGAAAGGTCTTTTAAAAATAAGGAATCAGGAAATAACAATTCAACAGCTGCAAGAAGATGATGCAAAGGAAAACAATATAAGATCAATAGATATAAATGAAAAAGTAGGTAACAACACAAATGATATCAAGAGGTTATTTACAGAAGTAATAGCTGAAAATTTCCAAAACATGAGAATGAAAACTGACATACAGAGCAGTGAAGCATACAGAACTCCAAATAGCCATAATCAAAATAAAACTACATCCAGATATATTTCAACATCTCAGAAATCCACCAAAAGAACAGAATATTAAAAGTTGTTAGAGAGAACAGAAAGATCACCTTTAAAGCAAAGCCTGTCAGAATTACAGCAGACTTCTCAACAACAACAATGAAGTCAAGAACATTGAGTAAGTATTTCAGAACCTAAAGGAAAATGATTTCTAACCCAGATTGATGTACTTTGCAAAACTATCCTTCAAAATCGATGGAGAAATAAAATACTTTCATGACAAAGAACAGCTGAAGAACTTCATGACCAGCAAACCAAACCTGCAAAGAACATTGAAAGACAATCTAGACAGTCATAGGAAAAACTACTAAACAAGGCAAACAATTAAACAGAGTGGAAAGGAAAGAATCAACAGCAGAAAGATAACATGTCAAAAATAAACCAATGTATATCAGTTATAACCATAAATGTAAATGGCCTCAATTCACCAATTTAAAGAAACAGACTGGCAGAATGGATAAAGAAACAACATCCAACCATATGTTTTCTACAAGAAACACATCTAATCCAAAAGGAAACTCATGGACTGAAATTCAAAGGATGGAAAACAGTACTCTATGTAACAAGAACACAAAAAAAGCAGGGGTAGCTATTCTGTTTGCACACAACGTGAACTTCAAACCAAGAATGATCCAAAGAGATAAACAAGGCCACTACATACTAGTTAGGGGAAAACTTGAAGAGGAAGAGATAATAAATTTAGGAGCATCCAGCTATACAAAACAAATATTAACAGAAATGAAAAATCAAATAACCAATAACACAACTATAACAGGAGACTTTAACACACCATTGACACCAAGGCACAGACCAACTAGACAGAAAATCAGCAGAGAAATAACAGAACTGAATCACACCTGTGAACAAAAAATGGACTTGGTGGACATACACAGAGTGTTCCACCTAACAACATTAGAATTTACATTCTTCTCAGAAGCACATGAGGCATTCTCTAAAATAGATCATACGTTAGCCCACAGAATATGCTTAAATAAATGCAAAAGCATCGAAATTGCCCCATACATGTTATGAGATCATAGCATTATGAAACTAGAAATTAATGACAGAAGAAACTGCAAAAACCCCACAAATACATGGAAATTGAATAATATACTCCTGAGCAATCAGTGGGTCACAAAGGAAATCAAAGAAGAAATTAAACAATATCTACAAGCAAATGAAAATATAAATACCACTTACCAGAACCTGTGGATGCAATGAAAGTGCTCCTCAGAGGAAAATTTATAGCAGTGAATTCCCTCATCAGGAAAACAGAACAAACACAAATAAACAACCTGATGCTATACCTCAAACATCTAGAAGATGAGCAAATCAAGCCCAAAGCCAAAAGAAGGGAGGAATTTATAAAGGTCAGAGCAGAAATCAATGCAATAGAGACTAAGAAAATAATACAAAGAGTCCGTGAATCAAAGAGTTGGTTGTTTGAAAGAATAAACATAATTGATAAGCCCCTACCCAGTCTTATTTAAAAAAGGAAAGACAAACTTAAATTCATGCGATAAGGAATGGAAAAGGTGAAATCATCAGAGACCCTATGGAAATACAGAAGATCATCAATACCTATTTTGCAAACCTTTACTCTCATAGGTTTGATAACACAGAAGAAATGGACACATTCCTAGAAACATATGAATTATCAAAGCTGGACCAAGGAGATGTAAAACTACAGAATAACCCACTTTCAATTAATGAAATTGAAAATGTAATTAAAACATTACCAACAAAGAAAAGCCCAGGTCCAGATGGATTCACTGCAGAATTCTGCAAGAAATTCAAAGAAAACTTACTGCCAACACTCCTCAAACTCGTCAATGAAAATGAAAGGGAAGCAATTATCCCTAACACATTCCTGGAGGCAAGTATTGCTCTAATAGCAAAACGAGAGAATGACAAAAAAAAAAAAAAAAAAAAAAAAAAAAACCAGAACTCAGGCCAATGTCCCTATGAACATAGATGCAAAGATTCTCAATAAAATACTGGCAAACAGAATGCAGTAAATCATCAAGAAGATTATACACCATGATCAAGTGGGATTCATCCCAGGAATGCAGGGATGATTCAGCATACACAAGACAATAAGTATAATCCACCATATCAATAGAATCTAAAATAAGAATCACATGATCATTTCTACAGATGAAGAAAAAGCTTTTGATATGGTCCAACACTCATTCAAAGTAAGAACCTTAGAGAAAATTGGAATAGGTGATCTTTATCTCTATATGATAAAATCTGTCTAGAACAAACCAAAAGCCAGCATCATATCAATGCCCCAAAACTGAAAGCCTTTACCCTAAAATCAGGAATAAGACAAGGATGTCCATTATCACCATTCCTATTTAATATAGTGGTGGAAATGCTAGCCAAAGCTATTAGACAAGGGAGAGAAATAAAAGGATCAAGGATAGGAAAAGAAGAAGTTAAATTATCATTATTTGCAGATGACATGACACTCTACATAGAAGACCCCCAAAACTCCATTGAAAGACTTCTAGGTATAATAAATAAATTCAGTAATGTAGCTGGATAGAATGTCAACACTCAAAAATCAATAGCATTCCTATATACAACAACAAATTCACTGAGCCAGAAATAAGAGAAGCCACACCTTTCTCATTGGCATCCAAGAAAAATGAAATACTTAGGAATCAATCTAACAAAAGAAGTAAAAGTCCTATTCAGGGAAAATTATATTACCCTGAAAAAAGAAATTGAAGAGCATCTCAGAAAATGGAAAGTCATTCCCTGTTCATGGATAGGAAGAACAAACATTGTGAAAATGGTCATTCTCCCAAAATTGTTATACAGATTTAATGTAATCCCCATCCAAATACCACTAGTATACCTCACAGACCTATAGAAATCATTCCTAAAATTCATCTAGAACCAGAAAAGGCCTAGAATAGCAAAAGCAATTCTGAGCAACAAAGGCAAGGCAGAAAGCATCACAATTCCTGACTTGAAATTATACTACAAAGCTACTGTGATAAAATAAGCATGGTACTAGAATAAAAACAGACCTGAAGATTAATGGAATAGATTAAAAGATATGACCACAACTATAAACACATTCGTCCACCTTATCTTTGACAAAGGGCCAAACACATTCACTGGAAGAAAGATAGTCTCTTTGAATAAACGGTTCTGGAAAAACTGGCTCTCTATGTGCCAAAAACTAAAACTAGACCCATGTCTATCACTGTGTACTAAGCTAAAGTCCAAATGTATCAAAGATCTAAATATTAAAACAGAAACACTCAATCTGTTGGAAGAAAAATGTAGGTTGAAATTTTGAAGACATAGGGGTAGCTAGAGAATTCATGAACAAAAATCTAACCCACAAGAAATATTTCCCAGAATCAGTAACTGGGATCTCATCTCATTAAAAAGTTTTTGTATGTCAAAAAAATCTCCAACAGAATAAAATGAAACCCATGAATTTTGAAAAAATCTTAGCCAACTGTCCCTCAGACAAAGACTTTATATGTCTAGAACATATAAAGAATTTAAAAAATCAGACCCCCGAAATTCAAAGACTCAATCCAAAAATGGGTATCTGATGAATTCACAGTTCTCAGACAAAGAAATACAAATGGAAAATAAATACATGAAAAAATGTTCAGCATTATTGATCAATCTTTAACAGACCTGATCAATCTCTAACAGACAGGTTTTAATGCAAATTAAAACCACACTGAGATTCCATCTCACACCCGAAAGAATGGCCAAGATCAAGAAAACTACCAATAACAAATGCAAGAAAGGCTGCAAGAAAAAAGGAACTCTCCTACACTGTTGGTGGGAGTACAGACTGACACAAACAAGGTGAAGGTCAGTCTGTAGATTCCTCAAAAACCAGGGATTACAAGTCCCATTTGATCAAACTATTCCACTTCGGGACATATTCCCAGAAGAACTGAAAATATCATATCATGGTGATATGTGCACCCTTGCTTATAGCAGCACAATTTGAAATAGACAGATCTTGGAAACAACCTAAGTGTCCATCAACTGAGGAGTTGATAAAAAAAGATGTGGCATTTTTATGCAATGAAACAGTACTCATCTATGAAGAATGATCACATTGAGGTATTTATAAGTGGATGAAACTTGAGACCATACTCATAAGTGAAATAAATCAAACTCACATGAGTAAATACCATATGGTCTCCCGAGTGTAAGAAGTGGTAAGAGGATATAAGATACAAAATCCTCAATAAATACAGTGAAAGGGAAAGACTCTTCTCAAAGGGGAAAACAATATCTCAGGGAAAAGGAGGAAAAAGAAAAAGGAAGGAAACAGAAAAATACTGAAATTTAGGATAGATAAGATGATTGTGCTACAAATTCTATAAGTTTGTAGTTAATATTCATAGGATTGGAACAATTTTGCATGTTTGTGTTAGGTAACCTGAGGAACGCTTGAAGATCACCATGTAAAAACTTAACATTAGTTCTGTTCCTACCACCATGTTTTAAAAGCCTGTATCATTATTGTTTTGGGCTCTTTGCTATTGTTATTTATTTGTCTTTTTGTTTCTTATTTTTCTGGTAATCTGTTTTGTTTTTCCCTCTAGTGCAGAAATGATAGGTATACATGTAGAGGCTTATATTTGCCTAGAACTTCCCTTAAATAGTTTATGAAAATTAATTATATTATGTGTGATGAAATGAACAGCTACTTTGAAGAAAAACAGACATTATGGTATTCATTGCTGATTCCATATGGCCATGCTGTGAAATCCAGTAATGTTTCTATTCTTTGTTCAGAGTGGTTTTATTCTGTTTTGTACTATTTAATTTCAACATACCTGAAGGTATGGATAGCTATTTTGAAGAAAACAAGAGACATTACCATAGTCATTGTTGATTTTCCTATTGTCTGATTTTGAAGGCTGGTAATGCCTTCATTACTCTGTTCTAATCAGTTTTATACTATTTTGTTTTGTACAAATTCATTGTGTGTGAAGATACGAACAACCATTTAGAAGAAAACAAGAGACATTATGGTAGCCACTGTAGATCTCTTGTCTTGCTTTGAAATCTGTGTCACTTATATTGTTTTCTCCTGATCTGCTTTGTTCTGTTTTGTTATGTCTAGTTTTATCATTTTTAAAAAATAAAACAATAAATTAACAAGCTATTTCAAGATTATAACTTATTTCCCATTAGCTAGTCAGAGGTAATAACAAGCTCTATTCTAATCAGAAGGGTTCAATCAGTAAGACTACTTATGACTAAATAAATATTTCCTACCTTGTTGTAGATATTTAATATGTCTGACATTCATTTGCTATCTCAGTATGATGCAACATAGATCGTTCAACATTTGTGAAAGACAGCATCTCTGCTAGGGGCCATTCAAAGCACTGGGGAGACAATTATTAATTATGAAGCATCGCTACCCTGGAAGAACATGATTCAGCATTTTATTAGGTTTTCCCAGAGAGCAAAATTAATAGAAATATGTGTATAATTTTGCAAGGGAATTTATTAGATAAATTTGCAGAATCAGTGGAAGAATTCACAATGATCATCTGCACATGGCCTCCAGATGACAGAGCAGCTGCTCAGCCCATGATGGAAGCCACAGGACAAGAGAAATCAAACGTGCAATACCCATCCAAAGTTAAAGGCCTGAGAGCTCACCCCACGATCTCCTGGCTTGAGATCTGCTCTGGAGGGCTGAAGAAACTAGAAACTGATACAGAAAGGCAACAGCAGAGCCGGGAAATTTTCAAAGCAAAAGGAGACACCTCCTTCTTCTTACATCTTTGTCCCATCTACTCAGGAAGCCTACTGGTTTGGTGTCACTCAAAATTTTAAAAAAGGACAGATTCATTTCACTCATGCATTCCAGGGGTTCAGTGTAAAGTCAGCGGGCACTAAGGAAAGGCAGAAATAGCATAGCGAGGGGACCTGGCAGAAGACAACTGCTTATTCCATGGCAGCCGGGAAGCAGAGAGAGAAAGGATGAACCAGCACAAGAAAACAATAACCCATCTCCTTCAACCAAGACTTTGGGAGGAGGAACTTAAGATCCAAGAGTCCAGAGAAGGGTACATTTCATGAAACTGATGGGTACACCATTTGGTGAGTACTGACATATTATAAAAGAAAGAGTTGTGAAGGGGTATAAATCAATGTAATAACTTCCTTGAGAATGCAAAACACATAATGAATAAGGTTTAAGGAATTAACTAATCAAACAGGAAGTTCTGTGGATGGAGTGATGATCCAAACATGAACAAAGAGGTGAAAAATTCCAAGATCCTTTATAGAGGCTTTGGAACATCCATGTGTTTGTGTACCAAACTGTGACAAAATTCAGATAGTTCATTGTGCCAAATGATTATGCTGGTGCTTTGTTAAAGTGTTTTAGTGCATTCACAGAATTTATCCAAGATTAGTGAGCTCTGGTCTTTCTACTGTAGTGAAATATCAATGGTTCATGTGTAACATGTGGGAAGCCCTGTAATTGGCTGCCACCTTATATCTGCAGGCCACACCACTTACCTCCCTCTAGGAGTTAAATTTGGTAGTTAAGCAGCACCTTGCCTGCCTAGCTTGTTTGGCCTGGCCTACTCAGGAACTATGCTAATCAGCCAGCCTTATGAGCCCACACATGGGAAATTTGAAAATTTGATTTAACCTATGACCCTCAGTCTTGCCACTGTTGCTGTTACCTGCTGACACCTCAGAACTCAACTCCCTCCTCCCCAATACCTTATATATTTGATACTCATTCCTTGAATAAATGAGACTTGATTGGACTTTGTCTTGTCTCCGTTGCATCTCTTGTTTCCTTTTCATCCCCACTCCCCCTCTAGGGTCTCCGTGGACTTACCTGCAGGCCGGGACAGTAAAAGAATCAGTAGAGAAAGACAAGGTAAATTCAATGAAAAATTTTGCGCTATCCTAAAATTGTACATGATCTAGGATAACTACCTCTAGTCACTGAGAATTGAGTGTTTTCTTTCTGCCAAGCATGGTGGCTGATGCTGAGTGCAGGGTGGAGAGCAAAACACCACAGAATGGATGATATTGTGATAGATCTTGAAAACTAGACAGCTGGAAAGCTTTTTGGTGTGGGTTCTGCATTGTTCTCAGGGCACCACCAGCAGGGCAATGGCGACACTTTTCCCCCACAGCATTTTGGACAGAAGGTGTTTACAAGGAAGAAAAGCAGACATTCTCTTGTCTGCAGTGTCCATGACACCCAGCCTGGCTTTGTGCTTGTAGCCTCCTTAATGTGCCTTGGAAATTCTTAATGTAGAGGGTAACTCTGTAGTGGAGATGTCTCATGTTCCTTGTAAACACACTTCCTTTGTACTGACTTGATATTAAGGTGACTTAATTCATATCATATCACCTCCAGGCCTGATGACCTGTCACTCATCTGACCAGATTGGGACAGGTCCTGATACATGTAAGGAGCTTGACACGTGGGTTACAAGAGCCTCCATGGCACACTCTTAGCCACGAAACACTTTCTGTGTTTGGTGCCAATAATGAAACATTAATTTTTCAGGAATGTTTTAGTAATACTCATTGTTTGGGATGCACTAGGGAGACATCTCCCCTCCAGAGTCCTAAGGAACGTAGTTGACAACTCTGTCAGCTCACTGAAGTTTGTATTTTCCTTCTGATATTAAAGGTCCTTATGCAAAATTTTCAAACATTAAAATGAAATAAAACTCAAGAGATTTCATAGAACATATGGGTTGATAATGATAGCCTACTTGGTCTTGAAAATCAGGAGGGAAGGCAAGGGTTATTTCTCATTAGTAATTTAAATCTGAAGAGTCCACTCGAGAGTACCAGAGTTCTTTTAGAAAGTCTAAATTTTTATGAAAATTTTATAAACAGAAAATTTAAATTTCAATTTAAATGGCACCTGGAGAGGTATTAGGGAGAGGTGTTCATTTTTACTTTGCAGTATGTGGTTGTTTTAAATTAAAATTAGTTTGCCTACCACTGTTTTGTGTAGTTTGAGCCTATTTGAGCTAACTTGTCATTTATCTACTTTTACTAAAAAGTTGAAAATAAGTTAATTTGTTTGAATGATTTGTACTCTTGGAGGAAAAATACTTTTACTAAGTAAATATAGTTATTATTGTATCTACAATCCTTCTATCATGAGAAAATGGTGTTCCTTTAGCCCCTAATGAGACCTGTCCAGATGTTTGTATACTAGCTGTAACTCTGTGTCACATAAAATTCATTCCATCACATAAAAATGAATCTCATAAAAATGAGGTGGATTTGAGCTGTGACTCAGGGATACTCTTTCTAACTTCCTTCTCCAAACTCACAGCAATATTTAGCTTGTATTTTTTTTAATTCCTGAATTATCTTTTTATTTCTATTTTCTCAAAGATATGATAAAACTAAAGCATAATAATAGGGTTCTGTTTATGTAAAGTCACTAAGCAAGTTGCTTTAGAGTCTAGAGAAAAGGGCTTTTTCTGAAATTAGGTTTAACTACCACACAGACATGTGGCCCAACTGGCTGTCTTACAGTATAGGCACCTAAGTTAACAGAGGAGTTCCTCCTACAAGTTTTATGGTTCATTATGAAGATCTGTGCAGTAAATACACACAAAGCATATCTATCTTCCTGATTTATGAAACAACTAAATGAAAATACATTAATTTGTTTAAATGATTTGTAGTTATATATAATTTACATATATAACTATGTATATATACTATATACCATGTATATATTTACAGTATATATAATGTATATGTAATACACACATATGTATACATACATATACATTATAATATATTATAATATATAATCATATATATGTATTTTTTTATGAATCTGAGTATTCTTAGAATACAAACATTTGATTTCCCAGTGTGTAGATTGTAGGGAGCTGCGCGACAGCCCCATTGCTGCCTCCCCGTCTCTCTCTCTTATGGGCACATAATGCGTCTGCCTACATTAACTATAATCCTCTCCTGCTTATGTCACATACCCGGACATGACAATGACCCTGTTGTATTCATCCCTGTGGCCTCTTCCTGTCCCACCAGCCTGCCCTTGGCCTATAAAAGATGTGATCACTTCCTGAATAAACAAGGTTTGATCGGATTCTCTCGACTTGCATCAATCTTTCTTTGTCTCCCTCCTGTTTTATTTCATTCCCGTTACTCCTCTAGGTATATACCCCACGGATTGATCCACGGGCTGGATCAAGTGGCGCCCAGCGTGGGGGCTCCTGGTACGGGGTAGTCAATGAGGGGGCCATTTGAGAACACTGGCTAGAAGTAAAAGCAAACTGAATCAAGGACCGAGACCTGCACGGATGACTGCCCAACGTGCAGCCCGAGTCACGTCCGGTGTTGTACGAGGCAAGCTCCAAGAAATAGAAGAACGACTTCAACAGCGACAACAACAAATGGCTGCCAACCCCTTCTCCTCGATGTGGGGGGGACTTTTCCCTTATCTAGCACCCCTTTTGGGTCCCCTAGCTGCCCTGTTGCTTCTCCTTTCTGTGGGTCCTTGTATTTTTCAGAGGATTATGATGCTCATTAATAACCAGATAGACGCATTTATGGCAAAGCCCATTTAGGTACACTATCATCAGCTGGAGATGGCAGATCAACAAACCTACCGGGAAGGAATTCCCATGAGTGGCCCATTTGACGATGCAGCCTAACTGCCCTGGGGAAATGGACAGGCAGCCAGAGACAGGCAACTAGGACATGCATGTTACTCCATCGGCCACCTAAGACAGGCACAGGACTAACTGCTGTCCTGCAAGCCCATGACGGGTAAGGCCTGGTTGGGTTCATGTAATGAGGTTCCTTGACCTAAGACAGGCGCTGTCCTCACAGGGCCTGCCATACTCCTGATTAAATAATATAGAAAGGGAGGAGATGTAGGGAGCGGCGCGACAGCCCCATTGCTGCCTCCCTGCCTCTCTCTCCTATGGGCACATAATGCATCTGCCTACATTAACCATAATCCTCTCCTGCTTACATCACATACCCAGACGTGACGATGACCCTGTTGTATTCATCCCTGTAGCCTCTTCCTGTCCCACCAGCCTGCCCTTGGCCTATAAAAGATGTGATCACTTCCTGAATAAACGAGGCTTGATCAGATTCTCTCAACTTGCTTCAATCTCTCTTTGTCTCTCCCCTGTTTTATTTCATCCCTGTTCCCCCTACAGATATATACCCCCCAGATTGATCCATGGGCCAGATCAGTACATGGAAAACCAATTTGCAAGTGTTATTATTTATTCCAAATATCTAAATTCTAGCTTCTGCTTGATAAGTTTCCAGCCCTATAACTTTGAGGAAATCTGTTGATGCCTCTAGAACACCAAGTACCCTAATATAGAGTTAGAATGATTTGAAATGAGAATCAAATCACTTACTGAATTATTTCACATTTCTGAAATAGTTTTGTATATCTGAAACACTGACCTCCCAGCTAACAGATAAAACACTTGTTGAGTATTTGAAGTCTGAGATTACAAAGAACCCTGAGCGGACCCCTAAGAGGGCACCAGCACTCATTTTCAGCCTCTGTATGGGGAAACCCCGGGTAGGGATGGTTTGTCCATTGTATTCTGTGTATGCTTGGGCCCACGTGCCCTGTGGACTCAGGGGAGGTTTAAGAAAAACTCCATGTGCCTAGACTTACAGCAACATGGTGAGGAAAGAAAGGCTGATCATTAGAGATGCGAATATATGAAAGTGTAATTTCATCGTTTCTTAAGCAATATTTTATTGAAAGCTAAACTTAGTTGATGCTTAAACACACTTTGAACATTGAGAATATATGAGTTACAGGCTAAGGATAGCCTCTCTGGTATAGCAACCACCCTGAAAATACAGCAGAAAATTTGAAAGCGATTAAAACACTGTATATGCCTTCAATTACATATTTCATCAACATACTTAAGACATATAATGTCATGGGAAATCTGCTGAAACGTTCTTTTGTTCTGGAAAATGACTTCAGGGACACACGCGTCTGGCGCAGGCACTGGGTGGGAGGAATAGTGGCAGAGTTCCTTTTCTTAGTTCCCCACCCTTTATTTGCATTCCAGTGGATTAACTCAAGGTGAATGTGCCTGGCATTACATGCCTTCACACGGATTAAACATTTTCATGGGGACAAAAACCATCTCATTCAGCTCTCAGTTCCAAATTACAAGAGCTTTTGCTCTCAACAGCCCTTAAGCTTTGACTGCAGCCAGAGTATTTTCTGTTCCCTTCGTTCTTCCCCTTTTCCGCACACAGACTATTACAGAGTCAATTTTGAAGGGCAAATATCTAATAAAATCAGCAATCTTTCCTGCTTTATCCAGGGCATTTTGGGTAAAACTGGTTTGTTTTTAAATCCAAGTAGATAGCTCTGGAAATGCAGTTTTTTACCTCTGCCTTGATCCATGCTGAGGTGCCATGCTGTTCCCTTCTGGTTTTTGCATCCCTAAACACAAATGACAAAGGTCAAAAAAGCAGAGGAGGTCATCATATTGACCACATGGACTTCTTGACAGTGTCATAGGGCTTCAGAGATTTGCTGACTACAGTTTGAGACCTACTAGATTTCTTTTTTTGGTGTCCCTTTGATGAATTTTTATAGTCAAGGATATGCTAGTTTTATGAAAGAATTTGGAAACTTTGTTCCCTCCCCTACGCTCTGGACCACTTTGAATAGCACTGGTATTCTCTGTACTTAACAGTTTAGGTGGACACGCCTGTGCACCAACTCTGATCAAGTACTTTTGGAGGAGGTCACCTCATGAGAATCATCTCTGCTCCTGATTTGTCAGATTTATTGCTATTTTTATAAATATAAAAATAACAACTAACTTATATTTTCCTAGAAATCTAATTTATTTAGGTTCATATTTTTTTACACAGAATTTTTAAAAAGTCAACATTCATTCTAATAACTCTTTCACTGTGACACTTTTTACTTTTATACAATGAACTAGATATTTTTCTCTTTTTAATCTATATCTGGAAAAGTCTACTTTCTCTTTTGTTATTCTTCAAATCAATATTATTTGCTTTTTAAAATTCATTCTCCTTTTAAATGCTTTCAATTAAGTATTTCTGCTTTTTTAAAAAACATTGCTTCTTTAAATTTGTTCACATTCTAAATCCTTTTACCTTTTAGGTTTTTTACTTAAATTTTATTAGACTGAAGAAGTAAGGCAGAAGCATTTTTATACTCTTTTAAATGTAACATAAACTGTTATTTTGTTTCAAAGATACCTTTCAGAAGGAGGAAAATATGATAGTAAAATTTCTAGACAATGAGTTTTGTTTACTAAGTGTTTTATATTTTTATTATAAATACTCTAGTTTTACCACATTGTATTTGAAAAGGCTGATGTTCGTTTATTTAACAATTTTAATCACTTAATAGAAATAAGTATCTTTTATAAATATTTTGTGTGTTCTTAGGAAAAAATTGTCATTTTGGTTCTCAGAACACCAAGTTTGATTGTAAACAATTAAATCTTCCTTAAAAATCATCATTTTTTATATCATATATTTTCTAATTTTGTGTCTGCTTGAACTAGCATGGACTAACAGAAGCAAATTAATTTTCCTATTATTAATGTATTGCTATTTCTCCTTGTGCTGTGTCTTTCATCTCCTCTCTGCATATGAGCATAATGTTATTCACTGTCGATACACTCACATTCTTCAATATTCCGTTGTTTTAGATTTTTCATCGCATTTATTCCTTTCATTCTGAATTCAACTTTTCTAACATAAAAATCGCAAACTGCTTTCTCTCTGCACTTGTCTAGGATGTCTTCCCAGTTGTTTACTGTTTAATTTTTTTCATATATCTTCTTTATAACATCAATGAAGTCATTCTAATTGACAAGGCTTTGACTGACTGCTGTCTTGCATACAGCACAGATTTCAGGCTTTTTGCCTTCTGTCTCTGTTTTTATCCTATTTGCATTTTTTAATAAATAAAAGGTTTGTTTTTAATTCTGTTATCACAGGTTAAGTCGTGCTAGTATATGCAATGTGTGAATATGTACAATGTAATAATTCGGTAGTACAAGTTGATGTCTATTGATTATGTTTTAATGTTTACTTTTTAGGTAAGAAACTATTAATTTCCACTGTCAATTCTACTGAAGAATGATGAGGTTGTAGTATAACAACTCTTTGTTAGAGTAGAAGTATACTTCCACCTTCTTCACACCCCCTTCCTCTGCCATATATTTTTCTAATGAATTTCATATAATTAATATTTATCTTTCTTATTTTAAATATACCTCTAGTACTGTCTTCATAATTTTAAGTGGTCTCTATGGATCCTCTTTTTGATACAAAAAAAATTAGGAAATTACTATGCCTCTTACCTTTCTGCTCATTCCTTTTTTCCTGTTGCATTTGCACCTTGTCAAGGTTTATACTGTTTTCATTCTGTTTTATAATCATAATCACCATATGAGTAATGTCCAACTCCTGGAGTTGGTTTTGGAACTCAATATCACTCTTTTTAATGGTTTATCAAATAGTTTTTGGTTGATTGAGTTTTCTAGACCTTTCTTTGGGAGCACACATGAGTTCTATATGCCATGCATTTTTATCTAACAAGTGTTTTCTTTTGTCTTCATTCTTAAAGGAAAATTTAAAGTAAAATTAAGAGTTTCATTGTCTTTTGATGATTTTGTAAGGAATTATTTTAGTTTCTTCAACGTTTACTTTTCTGTAAAGAAATTAGATAGCAGCAAACATCTTTTTTACCTATAAAGATAACATAATCTTTTGCCTGTTTAATCAAAACATTATTTATTTTTGACATTCAGTACATATTCTAAGATGTTCTTTGGTACTGGTCATTCTCTGTACTTTTTACTAGGATATAGGTATAGTTGACTCAAAATTGAGACTGAAATTCTAGTTATTTCTAGAATATTTTCTTCAGTTATATATATATATATATATATATATAAATTTTAAAGAGGTTACAACAGAATAAAACCAATCAAAACAAATCATTATAAAATATATAGGACATCAAAACATTATGAAGTCAATAGTAGTTACCATAATACCTCTTGGTGTCTTCAAAATAGCTACCGGTAACCTCAGACATAGTGAAATTCAAACAACAGAATAAAATAGAAACAATGAAAACAAAAGAATGAAAGCAATAAAGGGCTTCAAAACAAGCCTATAGCAAATCCAAAATTGCTACCATAATATATCTTGCACTTTGAAATAGCTGTTCCTGCCATCGTATTTGACATAATCAAACAAAACAAAAGAGAATAAAACACAACCCAACAAAACAATGGAATTGATACAGGACTTCAACAGACAACCTTAGGGAATCAACACTGGCTGCCACCCTCAGAAGGAGATCCACCCTAGATGCCATGCTGTGGACCACTATTCTCTGAATCCATGATCAGACCACTGGCCTAGACCTGCAATGTTAGTGAAATACCAAGCATCCCAGGCATCCAATTGCATCTCACCTGCATAGCTGTCATCACAACCTGTGTCTCCCTGAATCAGCCTATTGCTTGGGGAGAGGGGTTTGTCCTTCCTGATGCCAGGCAACTCCCCAGAAGGGGCTGGGGCCTGTCTGTTCCAGTCCAGTGGCGGCCCCAGGTGGTGCTTGTTTCCCAGCCTGCGCTTGCTTGCTGTTTAGTTATATATTTAGACAGCGTTGTTTTTATTGCATTATTTTTCTTCCCTTATTTTAGAAATCCAATTATGGATAGTTTGCTTTTTAGAAATATATCCCATATTTAAAATTTTGGCTGTAATATCCTTTTGAAAAATTGGTCTCATCTCTTTTTTGTTCACTTTATTTAAATTCTGGCCTTTGCATATCTTCCCAGGTTCCTAGCTGCATCTCTTCAGAGCAGACTGCAATGTACAGTTTTCTGGGATATTTTCATTTTGTTCTTCTCAATCTTTAACAAATCAATATAGGCTATAAATTGACTCTGCTATTAAGTATTAAAAAATTAATTTCATAGCTATATGTTTCACCTTAATGTTTTCTATGTTATTAAATTCAGTATCAACAACTTTTAAAAAGTTAATATTATCTGTCATTAATTTTCTTATTTTTTCTTCCTTTTTAAAAAGTATTGTTTTGTTTCTTCTTTATTAGCTGTCTTCACAGAAGTCAATCCTTCCTGCATAAGCAACATAGATGAGGACTATCAAATTTTCTTTTCAATAATTCTTGAAATATTTTTTAACTTTGCTCCTCATCAGTCAGCTAATGAGAAGTCCTAACTTCTTTGGGACTAATCACATTGCCAGGTTTCTCTTGTCTGATTGATTATCCATGTTTTCCCATTCAGCTCCAACCCAGCCTCTTCTTAGAACCCAATCAGCTGGTGGGGAAGCTCTTAAGAGCCTCCTACTGAGATGCTTTCTGAGGGACAGTTACATTCTGTTGGCTATGTCCTGAGGCAAATTTAAAACATGGCTGTATATTCTTTGTTGAAGACCTTGGCTTGGGGTTTCCCTGAAATGTGTAGGGGCTTCTGACTGCTTTGATCAATCAAGTATAGTGACAGTGGTGCCATATGTCTTGTGAAGAGAGGTCATTTCAATGATCAGGTGGCTTCAGCACTGTTGGAGGGGACACTTGCTCTTAAAACTTTGACATAAAATGTAGAAGTCTAGCTATTCTTAAAGCCCCAAAGTGAAGGATCCACATGACACAAGTGTAAACAGTTCCAGTCACCCCCACCAAGGCACCAGACACACAAGCAAAGCTCCTACCTACTCTCTGCATTGGAAACAAAGCAACTCCAACATCCAGCAGAGCAAACATTAAGTCTTAGAGATCCATGCTCAGCATTTGAAGCAATCTGTTGCAAGCTCCAAAAGGCTTAGGTGATTCCATGGCATTTCCAGGGATTTTAGTTCCCACAGCTTCTCTCTTAAACCCTCTCTGCTTGCTATTTCTAGCTTTCCTTGGATGATCCACATTCCTGGCTTTCCCAAACTTCTGGGGTCTCCACTGCACCTTTGGCTTCACCCTTACATCTTTACAAACTGCCCTCTCAGGGCACACTGTTTGGCCTCCCAGGTCTTTTGCAATTGAAGTGGATGCCTTCTTACCCTCAGAATTTGTGCATTTTCCTTGCACATAAAATCAGCACCATGTGGATGCCACCAAGGTTTGCTGCCAGCTGAAGCAGTAGCCAGGCTTTTCTCTCTCCTGGCTTTAGGAGTTGATTGCCTGGATTGCTGGGCTCTGTGAACCTTACTGTGAAGAAAATTTCCCTACAGTGCCGCCATTCTGGAACCTCGTGTGGCCTCCATCCCCATGCTGGAGCATGGTGCTCTGCAACTTTCTCCTCTGAGCAAATTCTTTCACTTTTGCAATTTTGAGGCTGTAAAAGGGGGAGACCTGCTGCTTCCTGGGATGACCCATGGCCATCTTTCTTATCTCTCTGTTTCTTCTCAGCAATCAGAGTCTCAGTTCTATCTTTATGATCTATAGCTTTACTGAAGTTTTCCTTCTGGCCAACTCACAACATTTTAAATTATCCTGCTGGGCTCTTTGCTCTTGATTTGCAACATATATCTGGCTAAGTGTCCCCAATAATAGGCATGCCACAGCCTCAACTTTCGACTGCCTTGAAATTTCCTTTGCTAGATTAATCAGTTGATTGTCCTTAATCTCAGTCTCAGACAAAGTCTCTGGGTATGAGCAAACTGCAGACAAACTTTCTGCATAATGGACATGATGGAGAGTCCAACAACCAATGCAGTCCTTCTTCCCAGCAGAAACCTCCCAAGCTTGGTCTTTACCATCAGGCTTTCTGTTAGCCTTATGGTCTCCTGAACTCTGACCATAATATCCTCTACAGAAGAGCCTAAGCTGCTCCAGCTTTATGCATCCAGGCAACATATCTGAACTTTTCCAAATTCTGACCACAAGTCATTTCCAAAGCCTCTTGAAAAACATGGTCAGGTATATCACAGCAATGACCCCATTCCTGGTACCAAATTCTGTCTTAGTTACTTTTTTACTGATCACTGAGTCAAAATACCTGATGCCCAAAGCTGGGAAAGGAAAGGTTTAAGGTTAAGAAATTACAGTTTTTGGAGGTTTCAGTCCATACTCAGTTGGCTCCAAGGCAGGGTGGCATGGCAGGGCCACAGTTCATGGTGACTGCAAACAACAAGCAGAAACCAGCAAGAGAGAAATACACCTTCTTCCTATCATTACACTGTATGCTGGCTCCATCCCTATGTGTGTGTAGCACTGACACCATCAATTCAAGCGCTAGACAATGAACCAATCACAAATGCATAATGCAAACACATGAGGCCGGGGGCCACCAACATGAACCATGACAGTCACTATTGAACAATTCTTGAAATGACTTTACTACGATATTGTTTAAATGAGATAAGAGACATGAATAACCTGAAACTTTCCTAAATATGCAAGTTGGAGTCAACAAACAACTATTAGTCTGTAATGTGATTTCTCAACTTATTTTGAATGTCAGTTTTACACAAGTGTCAATTTATATAAGAACTTTTCCATTTATAACCCATGAAAGAAAATTAGGAACAGATTCTTTAAATTTCAAAGGGAATCTGGATTTCATGAAAGTATGTATATTTAATGCTTTCATTTTCATGTCTCATAAAATGAATAAGAATTTGTTTCAATATGTATCTGAGAATACTAGTAACCTGACAGTACTTGATCATGTTTTTACTAGTGATAACTATATCACAATCAATTCAATTAGATTATTTATTTTGCTGAATTATCCTATTGACCAGTCTTACAAAACTGAGTAGCCCAAAATATCTGCCTTAGACAAAGTTTCAAGATACGACAGCACACTAATTTTCCCATTTTTATTTCTGAAACTGACTTTAAGTTGATGGCAAACTGCAATGGGGGAAGGAAATGATATGCAAGGAAACTTCAGGAGAAATCTAAGACTCCTGCTTGAGAAATGGTGGCTTCCACTAGCAACACTCAGCAAAAATTTCAGAAATTTGAAGAACTAGGTTTAGTACATATTTTTTTTGGACTCTTTTAAACAAAAGTCCGATGCTTAGTAGGCAACTTGTAATGTGAATTTTTATTTTGATTCAAGGCTTGAGATGGAGATAGAGTTATTAAAACCTTATTTGCTAGAAAGATTTATCAGATCCTCTAAATAAAATTATAAAAGGAAAAGCATAACTCTCGCAATACAAAGACATTACATACAAATAATATACCTTGCACACACATACATCTTTGTTCTCTTGTCTATTTAAACCAACTTAAAATGCTAGAAAGGAATCACCAAATCATCTCCCTTCTTTTGTAGATCTTCTGAATGATCTATCTGAAAATCAGCAAATCAAGTCCTAGAAAATGTTAAGTGGCCAAGTTGTAAAGGTAGTAAGTAGTATTGAGCAGGGTGCAAAAATTCAACAAAACCTTTTCATCGTACTCCTGTGCCAAAATGCCTCAGACTTGATTTAAAAACATTGAGATGAGGAAGGAAAAGAGACATCATCAAGCAAAATTACTACTAAGAGTAAAGGACTTGAAAGTTTGGGATAAGAGAGAAAGTTGAGATAATGAATGATATACAAATGGGTCCCCAACTTTTGATGTTTGGACTTGTAATTTTTCTATTTTACCATGGTATGAAAAACAGCATACAATCAGTAGAAACAGTACTTTGAATTTTTATTTACAACCTGGTACTCTTTCAACATGGTGATTGATAATCAGCAAAGGGGAACCTGAATCCTACAACCTCAAAGAATTGAATTCACAAGAAAGAATAAGTTTGGGAGGTTTGGAGAGTGTTTTTGCTTTTTGTTGTTGTTTTTGTTGTTGTTGTTTGTTGAAGAACCTTTAGACAAGAATTCTGCCTGACCACCATGGTGATATCCGCCCTGTGATATCCTTAGATGAGGTCTCAATCATGTCATACCTGACTTCTAACCTCCAGAACTGTAAACAATAAGTGGGTATTGTTTAAAGTCACAAACCTGATGATAATGTTAAGTACCAGGAGAAAATTAATGTAACATCCATCATCTGAGGTTTCAAGAGACAGAGATTATGGAAACCATCGTTACTTTTTTCCATTAACATTTTCCTATTTCAGTTAATCTTATACTTAAATCCTTCCGCTCTGGTTGTGTCACCCAAATGTCTGGTGTATTCAGAGGTGAGCTTTGGAAAACTGACTGGATACTAAGGTAATCAGTGTGTTAATGTAGTGATGGCATCACAGCTTTTATGTTATTAAGGAGAGGGGCCTGGCTGGAGAGGGTGGGTCATGGGGTGTTTGACACAAAAGGATGCATTCTTGTTCCCAGCTCCTCCACACTGTTTTCTGCCTGTCATGGGTTGAGCTGCTGCCCTGCCAGGACTTCCTTCATGCCATCGTTGTGTGGGAGCCAGACTACCATGGACTAAATCCTCTAAAACTAGGTGGCGAAGTAAATTTCTCCTCCTTCAATTGTAGGTACTGGGTTTTGGGGCTGAGGGACATGAGAGCTGATCAATGTTCTCTCATTCCTGGACATTTTTCTGATACCACTGTGAGCTAATTAGTTATATATCTTAAATGAACCCCTGAAATAAGCTCTTATTTGTTGCTCCCAATTCATGACTACTTCAGTCTAATCCATTATGAATAACGTAGTGTAGTGAGTTACTTATATATACATTTTTTTTTGGTCTTTGCTCGTTCATTTGTTTGAGATAGGGTCTTACTAGGTATCCCTGGCTGGTCTCAGTCTCACAGTGATCCTCCTGCTTGAATTTCCTAACTGCTGGGATTACAAGAGTGTGTAACTGCACCTGGCTGTAAGTACTTATTTTAAATTGAGTTCTGAGCACGTTACTCAGTGATTTTACTGCTAGGAATAACACTGTTGGCTGCACCCAAAGCTTCTCATAGCCTAAGAAACAAGCATATTATGTCCCTTATCCCCAACGCATCATACCAGTGCCTCCTTTTAACTCCAAATGCTTTAATTCTTGGGCTGAGCTGTGCTGTGCTGGGCTCCTCTCCCCACCAGGCCAGCACATTCTTCTAAATCTCTTCCACATGCTCATGTTCCCCTCCCATCCTTCCTTATCCAGCTAATGCATGATCATGCTCAGATCTTCAGCCGCCTGACACTTTATCAAAAGAACTTCCCAAACATTCCAGGGTCAATTAACTCCTGTTAATGCAAAGAATTTAATGTGCATTGTCTGTACTGTTCCTGAAAACACTGATTGTGACCACTTGTCAGCACACAGCAGTGGTCCTCAATAAAACCTTTTCAATCTATCAAACCACATCTAACAATAAACCAAATCTCACACCAACCAGGTGATATTCCGGTCTGCACTCTCAACTATCATATGGCAGATATGGGCAGATGAGACAATTTTGGTAAAGAAGCAAAGACATCTGAATTTCTCATATATAAAAAAAAATATGTAATAAATAGTATATACCATTTTAAGATAAAAATATTTAGAACAAGTTGATAGCAACTATAACCTATTTGTTAATGAAACATACGGTTTCTGTAGTATTATTTTGGGACTAAAATTGCAAAACATAGACACACACCACATGGATTTCCTTAGCACAACTTCCATGATCATCTGAATGAACTCCAGTCATATAACAGCTCATCCACCTATTTTATAACAGAATGATAGTCTTTAAAAATCATTTACTAATTAGCATTGCTTAAGGTAAAATTTCTCTATGTTTTTTCTGAATCAATTCATTGTACTTATCTATTACCTCAGAGACCCTACCAAAATCTATTGGGTTTTTCATTCTTTCCAGTTATGTACTTCAAAATCCACATGGAAAACATTCAAAATGTGAAGTCAATTGTTCACCAAAAACAATAGTAAATGGTGCCAAATTGAAATAGAAAAAAAGCAATGCATATTGTGTCAGTAACATATGTGGAAAGAGCAAAGTGAAATTATATACTTATCGAAGTTAATAACCAACTTTATATTTTGGGAAGTAACAAGATGACTAATAATCATACCATTGCAAACAGAGTGTAACTGAGAAACAGATGTTTCCAGAAAACGTGCTGCACAGCAAAACCCACTAATAATACAGACACTGAAACACACCCTTGCCCCCCAACAGTTTATTGCTTTTCCAGATTCTCCATGGACTCTATTTTTATAGCTGTCTTTATGACTCAGAGGATAAATATGCAAATGCCTTCATGCTTATTATGATAGCTTGATGCTGATTCTTTGAATTACTTGAATGCACCTTGCTAGATAATTAATACAATGTGAGTGGAGACAAAGTGGTCACCACTTATAGCATATTTACATTCTTTAATGGATTGTTTCCCTGAGTTGATATCTCTAGACCCTTTTTACGTCCATAAATTTTCCATATTCTTGCATTCATTTTATTTAATTTACTCACCTCATGGATACACAAATGTTCTTCGGGTCTGTTAACTATACTAACATGTTAGCATGTTGGTGGGAAGTGCTCAGTTAAATTAAGATATTATAATGCTAAGCAGAAAATACAAATAACTTTCCAGTCTATTTTCTGGTCATCATCCTTTAACCTGCATGCCAGAGAAAATATCTAAAGATAGTAAGGATAGAAAGTAGTGCAATTAGCCAGACCCTTGCCACCATCTGCTCCATTTGTCACTGAGTTAGGGTCCCACAGCTGTACTCTTTTAAGAACTGAAATCATGGCAAATGCAGGCTTATCGTTAGCCATTTTATTAAACAACTTTGATCTTATTTATTTAGCAATATTATATAGTGATTTTGCTTCTAATGTTAAAGGTAGTTACATAGAGGAGATACTTCCAGTGAGAGCAGACAGACAAAAGAGAAAGAAGAAAGAAAGAAAGAAGAAAGAAGAAAGAAAGAAAGAAAGAAAGAAAGAAAGAAAGAAAGAAAGAAAAGACGAATATCAAATGTAGCCTTTGCTAAATATTTTTAGTACATTACATACTTTAACAAAATGTATTGGTCAAAATACTTGCTTTTTCAAAGGCAAATGGAAACATTCAACATTTTTTGAAAGAACTTCTAAGAGTAGATGAGCAGATTGTGAAATCTAACCATACGATTATAAAAGGATTAGTCATTTGCCTAGGAGCGTGAGGTCCAAGGAATGTTTCCCACAAGGGATAACATGAATGTGCGTGTGCATTTACAGATGGTCTTATGGTTACACGAATCTCCTTTGGGCAGCTGGGGCTGGAAGGCAGTGTAAATCAGATTTGAACCTGCAAGTATAATTGCAATGGTAATGCTTGGAATACCAAAGCTTTTAAAAAGAGCAGAACAAGCCTTTTTACTTATCATCATATGCAGTTTTGCAGTGTTTACTAACATGCTTATTAACACTGTCATCTCGTGACCAGTTTCACCAAGGTGATTAAGTTTTATGAGAAAGTTCTGTAATCTTTACTACCCTGTATTTTACCAGCAAGAATGTTTGTGTGCACTTGTGTATCTGAATCCAAAAGGATAAAAAGATGCAGTGTCGTGCAAATCTTAATATTCACCATTAAAGTTAAGAATATTTTTGCAATATTTTTAACTAATTTCACTCAAATTTGTATTTTTAAATGTCTAACATTTCAAAGTATTTTTTGTGAAATTATAAGCCAAGTTTTCATGTTTGATTTTTTTTAACCATATCGAAGTTTTATTTGGTAAAGTGTATATAATTTATTCTGATTATAGAGCTTACAAAACAAGTAGAAAGGAAATGGGTAAATTTTAGTACTAAAATTCCATTTTAGTGCAATTTGTCACACATAGAGTGACTCTTGTTTGTATCCTGTTACTATCTACAAGAATAGTAATTTTATGATCAGATAGTCAATAAATTTAATTTACTTGTTAATGAATTTTAAAGACAACAAGTAGCTTTGCCTTTAATAATGTTAGGACAACAATAGCATTCTCGTTGAAGATTTAAAATTTATGGTTATTGAAATAATATAAACTGGCAATGTATCTTGCCAGTACTATTTGGCTTACATAATACTAGCACAGTTATTGCATTAAGATTGTAGATTTTACCAGATGCAATTCAGTCACGTTGACTAAGCACCACTTATTTTTCCTCTTAGACTTGTTCTAGAATAAATTGATATTTTTAAGTGCAGGGAGTGACCCCACAGCCTTCACTCTAAGATAAATCTCCAGTCTCCCACTCTGGATTTTTTTTTTTTTAATTTTTAGGCAAAATCTCACTAAATTGTCTAGGTTGGGTTCAATCCTGTGATCCTTCTGTCTCAGTCCCTAGCACACTGGGATTACAGGTTGTACCCCAAACATGGTGTAGTTACCCAATTTTAAAAAACACTTTTTTCTTCAAAACTGAAATGAAACCAAATTGGCATTTCAAGATGACCATGTTCATGACTTGAGTACTTCATGACCTAGAGACTGACAGTCTTACTAAATGACCTTCTGCGGTGTGGCTCTGATTTGAACTCCATCTCTCCCATCACCTTGCCAGCTGTCCCATACGTGGCTTGTACCATCTCTCAAAGGGTCTTTGGTTAAAATAATGCAAAGAAAGGAGCTAGTCAGCGGGCCAGATGTTATTGTAATACAGTACCTTAAGGAAAACATTAAAACAGTATGAAAAATGGAAATACAGTTAATTTGTGATAAAGCAGTTATAAATGCATATGATACACACCAGCAAAGGGGTACTTATACAATTCCCATGTCAAAATTTAGAGAGTCAATTACTGATAAACTAGGAACCCATGAAGAAATGTTATGAGCACAAATGACTTGAAAAATATATTCACTTTACAGAAACTTATTTAGAATCAGTGAGAAATGCATGCAAGTGATGTAGAGAATGTTATCAAAAATTATTTAAAGAAATGAGTGCTATTATACCTATCAAAAAAGGCAAAGGTGTTGTCACATTTTATGTACTTTTCACTGATCAGTCACCTTTACGTATAAAATGTTTTAAAGAATTGACTAATATAAATGTATTTAAATTTAATGAAATAAGTAAACTGATTATTTTAGTAATTTTAAAAATAGGTAGGGATATGTTAACTAATATTTATATTTTGGCAGTCCATATTCAAATTCAAGCAACCAACTGACTAGGTACATTTACAGACTTTCCACTAATATTATTAGTAAAAAGCCTGATAAAAATGATCGGATTCATTTGCACCAGCAGTGGTACAAGCTGCCATGGAATAGTTATGCGTGTCCCATAGGTGATTCAAGCCAGAAGGAACATGGCAAATCTCAGTTATGAGGTATTATTCTCTTTATATACATCTGAATTTAATTTAGAAATATTTATTGAAGACTTTGCATCATGAAGAATTGATAAACAGCTTTCTTTTTCCTAATGTGTCTATGTAGAGACTAACAGTCTTATTAAATGACAAGCTTCATTGATTTGTTATTTTTTCCAGAGAATAATTTTACTATTTCCTGCTTTTATATTTTTTTCTTGTTTTATATCTAATTTGCTCTTATCTGCAGTTTCTTTAAATACAAAATTATATTTTCTCTACTGTAGACTCTTTAATGTTACAAATTCCTGCGAAGTACTACATTAGCAGCATTTCACAAATCTTAATACCGTATATCAAGATTTTGCTTCCATTCAACTCAAGATACTAATTTTCCATGTTACTTCACATAGATCTGTGAGATACTTTAAGTTGTGTTTTTTAATTTCCAAATACCAGGGGGATTTCCCACACCCTGTTCTTGATTTCCAGTCTAATTTCAACAGGTCACAGAAAATACTTGATATCATGTCAGTTTGTCTAACTTTGTTGGTGTAACATACTATAGTGTGAGACTTTCTCTGTTTACACTCGAATGAAACAACTTGTGAAGATTTGTGTACTGAAATTAGTCCTCCATATTGATGCCACAATTCTTTAACCAGTTCCTTGTGGGCAGGATGCTCTGCCAGGGTCCTTGGTGCCAGGCTCAACTCCAGGGCTTAGGGAACATGATAAAACAAGCTGAGGGGAAGTCTATAATAGTGTGCAAGCCTAATATCAGAATAAAGAGAGAGGGAAGGAAGGAGGGAGGGAGGGACGGAGAGAGGGAGGGAGGGACGGAGGGAGGGAAGGAAAGGGAAGGTATTGTGGGTTAAAAACTGGTGGTCAACTTAACGCCAGTGGAATTAAATCTCCATGGTGTTGAGCATAGATGTTCCACCTGAGGAAAGTTGCAGCATAAATAGAGACATAGAGAAGGAGAAAGGAGGTGTTCAGGCATTGTGGGTTCTCCTAGGAGTTGCTGTTTGAGCCATTGGGTCTCCTGGAGGAGCTCTGGTGCTTACATCGATCATTGCTTCCTGGCTCCAGAGAGGAAGAAGTGTGTCATTTAGTCTCCAGGACAAACTCGTCACGCTAGCTTCTTGGCATGTACTAGACTGTCGTTGGAGGAGCTCGGGGCCTCCATGTCACTGAGGATGGCTGTGGTGCTTTTCAGGGTAGCCCGGTCTTTGTTGTGAGTGTGACTTCTCGGCTCCAGTGTAGAACCCTCATTCCACCAGCACAGCTCCTTCACCCTGCTAGCATGGACTTTCTGGCTTCCACCACTGACCTTTCGGCCTTCGCAGCACAGATCCATAAGAGACTGGCATGAGTCCTTCTTGTGGGCTCTAGACCTCCAGTTGGACAGTGAGGCATTGTCATGGTCTCCAAGTCTTCATCTGGACTAATACAGGACATTGCAGTGGGATCCAGGCCCTTGGCTGAATATTCTGTATCTTTGGTGTTGTGGACATATTTCCTGAACTTTCTTGCATTAACTCTGGGTGACCATCTTAAAATAATATTATAAATTCTGTGTCCTGATTCTAATTGTTTCTTCATAACATCTGACTGCAACAGAAGGGACAGGAAGGAGGAAGGGACAGGAAGGGGGAAGGAAGAGACAGGAAGGGGGAAGGAAGGGAAGGGAAGGGAAGAAAAGGAAAGGGGGAAGGGAAGGGAAGGGAAGGGGAGGGGAGGGGAGGGGAGGGGAAGGAAAGGGAAGGGAGGGGAGGGGAAGGAAAGGGAAGGGAAGGGAAGGGAAGGGGAGGGGAGGGGAGGGGAGGAAAAGGGAAAGAAGAAAAATAAAAGGCAATGCAAGCAAATTCGGGAACATGGTGCTTTCAGTTCTCTCCTTTCTTCTTGTACTCATCGTGAAATCATGCCTGAGGCGGTTATTGGACCTTAAATAACATGGAATAGAGCTCAAGTCTTTCAGCTGAAGCCACACTGCCAAATATGAAGCTAACTAAACACCCACAACCAGGCCAGCTAAGTTCAGCAGCACTGTCCCATCGACCCACAGACTTATGGAGAAAAACATGCTATTTTAAGCCTCTGAGTTTTTAGGTTGTTCCCTTTTGCTCATCTATGTTTCCTTCCCTTGAATCTCTAAAAGTACCATGAGAACTATCTGGAGTTCCATTTGGAGACCACCCCCAGGCTAGCCTGCAGGAGGATATGACAAGCAGAGCAAAGCACAAATCAGGGCTCAGCTGCCAGACAAGGTCAGCCTACCCCACCTGACCTACAGTTGACCCCCTATGCTGAGGCAGGCCCAGCCTAGAGTAAAAGAAACTTCTAGAGAACCAAAAGCTCAATTTCAGATCCAAGATCTATGAGCTAAATGAATTGCTATTGCTTCAACTCATGAAATTTGTGGATTTTTGTTATGCAGCATTATTCTAACAATAGATAATGGATACACAAACAGTTATTTAACCATTTGTATCATATCTGAAGAATGAAGAGAGACTGGAAATTCTACATGATTTGTGTGATATTTTGTATGGTTTCAGAGAAGCAGTGAAGTAAAAGGAAAATAGAGGGATAGTCAGCCTGATCTGCTCATAGGCTTTCTCATCACTGTTCTTTCAAAAATGAGAGAAACTACATTATGCAGTTCCATGACAAAAAGGTTTAGAAAATGGAGCATTCACATTTTACTAAATCTTGCAGCATCTTTAATTCATCATTTCTGGTATTTGAAGTTTCAGTAATTTTAGCACTCTATTATTGATAACAATAATTCTTTTTTATGCATTTTTAGAAATGATTTTTCTTCTCCTAGAAAAGTACATACTTTCCATGGAAATATGACTGCAGTTTGATAATAAGAACCACTGGAAAAACAGGCCAAGCATGCAGCAATTTACCTGTAGGCAATTATTCTGGGACCTAGTTTAAAGAATTCGAGAAATTCTTACAATATAAAATGAGTTCCATCACCCTACATTTGCACAGAAAAAAAAAAGGTTGAGCTTTTCTTCTGATGATATCCTTAGCACAAAAACTCTGTCTCCATGAAATCTTAGTAAACATCATAATACAACAAGATGGTCACAGTAGAGCCACTCAGTTACAGAATGTAAGTACTATAATTCATTTTATATAGTTTTATTAACAACTGTAAGAGCTTTAAACTTGTACGCATAAGAGAAAACTCATTGGGAAAAATGGATGCTTACTCTAAATACTGCAGGCAGCTGAGTTAGTTAGAAATATTATAGGCAGTGAGACAGGGCTAGGTCCTCAGTGGAGCCAGGGCAAACACTTGGCAGCTGCAAGGGAGCTGAGGCCTCCTGCTGTGGGCCAGGCCTCAAGACAAACAAATGCACCCATACCCTGAGATTGATACCCTAAATAGTTTCCGTAGTCCCCCTAGGAAAGAGTCACTGCTCCCTAGGAATGCCTCCTTTCTACGTGACTCATTTCCCCATTTGTCTCTAATGTAATCAATTTTACCTGGACTATTGATCTTATTGGCTAACAATAGTTATATCCCACCTTGAGTCCATGGTTTTAGTCTATAAAAGTCCTTAGAAAAGACCGAGTCCCTGGTAACCTACCCAGGACCCCTTCTGTCTCTCTTCAGACAGAAGCTTTCTTTCTCTCCATAAGTATATTCTACTCTTACCTTTGTTGTTCCTAAAATTCATTCTTCGATTTTAGAGAACATGAACTCACGGACATAGTAGGTTGGGTGTTTCATTCCCCTATATCATGAAGAGCTTGTAAAAGAAAAGCTCAAATTTCATATTGATAGTTTTTTTTAAAATTATTTATGGTGTAAGTCAAAAGTAAACACTGCGAAGAAAGTGTAGTTCTTTAAAAAGTTATAGTGGTCAACATTTAATGTCCTCCATGTTTTGACTAACCCAATCAATGGTGTAAATTTGTATTATGCTGATCAAATCCACAGCCTTTCTAAATTTCATCCCTGGTGAAAAATCTATTTTACCTAAGTAAATTCTCGAAAACTCCTATTTTTTCTTTTCCTTTCCTTTGAAAAGCAAAACTGCCTTACATGTTTCATCATGTTCTGAAAACTCCTTGCAGGCTTGTAGGATTAGCACAGCCCTGAGCAAAGGCAGGGAGGTGTTGAGTGTTGGTGGCTCTAATGGCACAGGATGGGACAGTGAACTTGGAAGTGGACATTAAACAGAACGTGTAATTAGATTAACTTGCCAGGGCAGATTTCAATCATAGCTCAGACACTACCAAGCTCTGTGACATTGGGAAATGGATTTAACTTCTCTAATGCCTCAAGCTTTTAATGTGAATTTGGGCATACTAGTGATCAATCTTTCACAACACTGACCTCAAGGTTTAAAGAGGCAAATTCAATTTTTTCTCCCATATTAAGGGTGGGTAACTAGGATAGTAGCAAAACGCTGTTATTTGAAGAGCCTGGTAGAAGACAGATGCACTTCCCTTGAGATGCAGAATAATGAGGAATTGAGACAAGTTGACATGATTAGAGAGAGAAAGCTGAAAAATCATATGAAATAGTCAGTAACA
Source organism: Cavia porcellus (assembly GCF_034190915.1). Taxonomy (NCBI): domain Eukaryota; kingdom Metazoa; phylum Chordata; class Mammalia; order Rodentia; family Caviidae; genus Cavia; species Cavia porcellus. The sequence continues at coordinate 79,066,962 of NW_026947490.1, forward strand.
ATAATATCAGAGGTATAGTGACAGTTTTCTAGAATTAGCAATATGCTAAGTGAAAGGATTTTGCCCTAGATAGGATATTACAGAGGGGGAGACGGGACCAAGGGATGTTTACCCTGAGGTCACTTCCTCTTTCCCTATGACAACTTCCTTTTCATTCTACCAGTGGCGTGAAAAAAGTCCCAATCAGCTGCTTGTGCATCACCAATGCCCGCCATCTTGCTGTCCTGGTGTCCTCCTGTTTCTAAAGTGGCCTGTCCTGTGTGGGGATGTATGTCTTCTTGCTCTTCTTTTTTCTTTACTCTTTTCTTTTCTTCCTTTACTTTAAATAAAAGTTATTTTCCTGTTCTCTGGTTGTCCCAGCCAATGCTCTGGGCAGAACAGAAAAAGCATGGAAGCACCAGACACAGTGCCATCCAGCAACAAATTCAATACAGAAACAAATTAAGAAAATTGAACGCTGTCAGCTCTCAAGACAATACAATGTGGATATGATCACACATTATAGATGGATACGTGTTCCACAGTGCACATGCCCTATTAGTTGTGATGTTCTCCATAAATTTGTTTTGACTTACCAAAGAGAAAGCAAGATACACATAAGTTTAGCCAGGAGTCTGTGATGTGTCAGCCAATTTTATTTCTTCCTCAACATGACAAAGATCTACTGGGGTATTTCTATTGTTTTTCAATCTATAATTCAGTTATTATTGTGCTAGGAACAGATCTTTGCAGGTGAGGAGCCCTAACTTTCATGCCATGTCAATAAATTGAACAACTTCTATCAAAGAGAATTAAATTTCTAAAACCTGCATCTTCACTTGGTAGAGGATTAAATGAGGCTTTAAAAGTGCTTTCATATTAATTAGTCAAAAGATTTATTTTGAGCATCCTTAAAAGTCATTGTTGCAGAAAAGGTACACTCATCAGATACTAACTGAAGCATTTTTTTTAAATAGTAGAGTTTTGATTTGTTAGGACCTGAGGAAAAACACATTTGCTGACAGCAATGCCCCACCTTGCGCATTGAAGATGTGCATTGGAGTGAAATGTATTTCTGGAAAGCTAACAGTTGTTTGAATTGATTTAGCTCAGTAGGAAACCTCTTGGTATTCTGTGAACCTGTTTGCTGCCATGGTGTTTTGTGAGACATGGTCTCTCAGCAAATTTTCTATTTAAAATAAATTCCAACTTTCATATACCTGGAATAAACCATACACTGACTTTCAACCTAAACAATTTTCATTCAAAGAAAACAGTGTTCCTGAATTTTATTTTGGCTGTATTAGGTTTTTGTGCCCTAATCAATTATATTTTGTTAGAATTAGACTGGTCATTTATTTATTGGAGAATGAAAACCAAATAAAAATTTGAATGTCCACTTTTTCACAAGATTCCGCCCTCCATTCTACCTAAGAAGTGACCAATTTGATTCTCTGCATAGCTGTCCAACCTACATTTTGTAATGGAAGCTTGAATATGGAAGTCGTTAATGCACATAAAAGATTGTTTCCTCTGGAAAGCTGTGGGGCAGTTCAGTTCACCTCACCCAGGATGCAGCAACATCATTTCATCTGTGTCACTGATAAAGTGCTGATTAAATGATTTTAAAGCTACTGTACTGAAAATAACTTAACACGCTCATAGAACCTTGCTCTGAAGTTTAGGAATCACATCAACCCTGCCTCTCTTTGATGTCACCAATATTTCTATCTTTCTCCTCCATTGGAGAAGCCAGGACGTTTCTTGCTTTATTGTTTGTTTATTTTGAGTTCTCGTGAATCAAAATTGAAGAGTTTGGTTTCTAGACAACTTTATTTCACTCTGAAATTCTTTTGAATGAAAATTCATTTGATTGTCTTCCTAATATCTGAAAATATTGAGGGTTTCTGGAACAAGAATCCATATATAGCATACATCTTTAGTTTCTTCTTGCTGGTGCCACACTGACCTATTTTCGTGTTTTATGCACATTTACTTATGCTTCTTGATTTAATTTGATTTTCCAGAATTGTCTGATTATATCTAAAATACTATTTGAATTTGAATACACTAGTATCTTGTGTTTTCAATTTTGTTTCTCATCATCTTACTTTCCAGTTTACCCTTTACAGTCTATTGCTCTTCCCTTCAGGTCCACTCTTCCTCGTATCTACTTTGAGCAGGAAAATTCTTCTCATTAATTCACCAAATTCTCCCTAGCAGGGTACTTTTGCACCATTGTAGAATCGCTGTGGCCACACCTGGATTTCTAGAATCAGGCACTGCTCCTGGTGCAGTCGCTAAAGACAGAATACCAGCTGGCAGGGCTGGATCTCCAGTCCTGATCCCTGGTTATACTGGCCTTCGAGTCCATCACCTTCTCTACCATCTTCTTTGAGAAGAACACAAGTGTCTTCACTAGAAATACAGAGAAATAAATCCCTGTCTTATGAATGAACTCTAAACAGTTAAGTGAGGAAACAGAAAAAGCCAGGAGATAAAATTTCTCCCTGATTCTTCTGTCCTGAGTGTAGTCATTTATACAACCTCTCTTGAAGCATCTAACAGGAATCTACTGTACACTTGATCTCTCTACCATTGTTCCCTTTCCTGTTTTCTCTACCTTCTCCCTTCACCCCTGCTTTTCTAGGATTTTGTTCAACAATGAACTATAGGGACATATATTTTTGCTTCAAACTTATGAGAACACAAACTCGTACCAGACATCTAGTAATTTGGGAGTTTCTTTCCCCTGTATCACCAACCACTAGGGGTCATGGTGGGGGTGGCTCTCTCAGACAGGAGAATCTCTGTGAGTTTGAGGTCAGCCTGGGCTACAAAGTGAGTTCAAGGACAGCCTGAACTGCACAGGGAAACCTTGTCTCAAAACAAAACAAAACAAACAAACAAACAAGAATCCAGGAAGAAGAAAAAGGAGGATGGAAAAGGCCAGGCCACTCTGGGCCACATAGTGAGACTCTTTCTCAAAATAAGGAAAAAGAGCTGAGGAAGTAGTTCAGCTGTTGTTGGAATCAGGGGTTGAAGGAGAACAAAAACAATCAGGACACAGAATTTATATTATTTTATGATGGTCACCCAGAGTTAACACAAGAAAGAGCAGGAAATCTGTCCACACTAAAGACCGAGAATATTCAGCCAAGGGCCTGGATCCCACAACAGTGTCCTGCATGAGTCCAAATGAAGACCTGAAGCCCATGACAGTGCCTCCCACGAGTCCAGCTGGAGGTCGGGAGCCCATGACAGAGACTCACACAGTCTGTTTTACAGATCTGCTGGGAAGGCCCAAAGGTCAGCGGTAGAAGTTAAAAAGTCTATGCCAGCAGGTTGAAGGAGCTGCGTTGGTAGGTTGAGGGTTCTGCACTGGAGCTGAAAAGTCACACACAAAATAAGGACCAGGGATGCCCTGAAAAGTACCACAGTCCTCCTGAACGACAACAAGGTAGTGAGCTCCTCCAACAATAAGAATAGTCAAGTACATGCCAGGAAGCTACCATAGGGATTAAACAGCACACATCTTCCCCTCTGAATCCAGGAAGTGATGCTCAATGTAAGGGGCAGAGCTCCCCCAAAGTGAACCACAGCCACTCCCATCAACGAGGTCCTGAGCTCCTCTAATGATAATGGCCAAACTCATATCTGGGAAGCTAGTCATGATGGGCTCTGCCAAAAGAACCAATAGCTCCAAACAGCAACAGTTAGGAGAACCCACAAGGCTGTGTTCTTCTTCTTCATGTCTCTATTTATGCTGGCAACTTTCCTTAGGTGAGCCATCTGCACTCAACCATGCTGATTTAAAATTCAGCTGGCATTAAATAGACCACCAGTTTTTAATCCATAACAATCCACCCCAGTCAACTTGATAACCATACACATTTCCTTAAACTATGTTCTTTAGTGGAAGATTTGTGAAAATTAACATATCCTGGTCTATTCAGATTTACATTACTATAACAGTTACATCTATACAATTCTTTTTACACTTTTCATGCACCAAAAATAAAATAGTCAAAGAGTGATCAATATTCAATATTAAAACATGATACTTTGATTAATTAATCTGGTTACAAGCATAAAAAAAGATTAAAATCAAATTAAAAGATTGCAAACACAGTCCTTACTTCCCATTAACTTTTAACATGGCACAGCAAGATTAAAAAATAAGGATATCCTGCAGTTCAAACACACTCTTATCTTCAAGTGAAAGACTTTAATTCATTTTTCCATTGTCTTGTTCTTCTAAACAACTATGTTCTCCTCTGTTTCATGTTTGCACTCCACAGTTCCATTGGAGCCTAATTTCTGGCCAAATGTTTTAAATTACTCTACTGGCTCTTTGCTCTAAATTCCAACACAGATCTGGTCAAAACCTCTCAGAAGTAACTGTGATACCATCCCAGCAGTAGATTGCACTGAAATTTTTCCACCACCCAGGCAGTATCTCTAAACACAAGCAAAATGCAAAACAACTTTCAGCCAAAGCACAATATAGTACCTGGATTCCAACAGCCTATGCACTCCTCAATAGAAGCCACTTGAGTTTTATCTTAACTGGCAGCATTTCCATCAGTTCTCTGAGTTTCCAGGCTCTGACCAGGGTCTCCAATATAGTTACAGCATACAGGAGCTGTCTTTTTTAGCCAGTCTCTCAAAAACTTTCCAAATTAATTTCCAAAGCTCTTAAGTCAAATGATCAGGCAACAACACAGCAATGAACCCATCTCCCAGTACCAATTTCTGTCTAGGTTAATTTTCTTTTCATTGTTGAGACAAAATACTTGATGCCCAAAGTTAGGGAAGGGAAGGTTTATTTCTTACAAGTTGGAGGTTTCAGTCTATACTCAGCTGACTCCAAGGGGCAAAATGACATGCCTGAGGGACAGCAGTTCATGGCTGCCACAAATTGCAAGTGCCTACAGCAAAATAGAGAAAGACACACCTTCCTCTCGGCTGTATTCTGGCTTCACCCCTGGACAGGTGTAGCACTTATACCATCAATCTAAGCACTAAATAATGAACCAATCACAGATGCTAGATTTGGCCACCTCCATGATTGCATTCAGGTTGAGGGGGCATCTGAAGATAAACCATAACAGCAGTGGAGCATTTGCCTGGCATGTTCCCTTGAAACCCTAGGGACAGAATTTGGTGGAAGGAAAAGGTTTATTTAAAGCTAACTCTGCAGGAGATTGGGGGTCTCCTGATTGCCTCAAATCTCTGTCCCCTGATGTTCAAGGGAGTGAGGGCTTTTATTGCAACAAAGTGGGATGCAATACAGGGAGACAGGGAAGATGGGGCATCCCTCCAGAGTGCTCCCATTCTTGGAACTCACAGAAGCTTCAGTTAGAAATTAGAATACGAAAAGGATGTATAGTTAATGACAGGAGTTAGGAAGGAGGCAGCTCTATCATAAGCAATATTCTTCCCCCAGGGAGAAGATTCATTGCACAGTCACAGCAGAATGAGATGAAAAGTCAACCATACATGCAGAATTAATTTCTCCATGAAAGAGAGGGAACAGGGCTGAAACTGTATGTGATGAGCTAAGAGCCCAGAGTCAGTTTCCCAAAACTGATGAAATCCATGAGATTCCGAAAGTCTGTGACTAACTGGTCAAACACAAAAGGAATCATACCTGTTGCTGAAAATCAAGGACTGAGGTGGAACCCCAACAGAGATCAGGAAAGCCAGATGTGGTGGCAAATGCCTGTCATCTGAGCACTCTAAGGCTGAGGCAGGAAGACTGCCACAAGTTTAAACCTGGGCCACATAGTGAGTTCAAGGCCAGCCAAAACTGCAGAGCAAGACCCTGTCTCTAAAAAAAATTAAGATGATGGGGCTGGGGATTTAGCTCAGTGGCATAAGCACCTGCCTTGCAAGCAGGCGGTCCTGAGCTTGATCCCCAATACCGATAAAAAAAAAAATTAAGACAATAATAATAATAGGAAAAACTAGTCCTCATCAACCTGTCAACTTCTAGGTGACCCCAGAAACAGTGGAAACCAGAAGCTAAGAGGATCAGCATCTTCAATGTGCTAAAAGAAAATGCACAGATTTAATTAAAATGCCTCAAAACTTTAAGTGATAAGTTCCACTAAGTGTGCAGGGATGGCTGTAAGGAGGTTCCTGTTTGCCAGCAAAGGCATTGTTCTCATTGGAGACTCAGCTCAGCACCAAGGCTGTCTTCAGCAAACACAAAGAGTCATACACGAGATAAGATAGGACAGGGAACAGTGCAGGTCCCTGGACATCTGGAGCCACCCAAAAATTTACACCGGATGCCTCAAGGACTCTGCACACTGAGGTGCAAGACACCTGGGGAACTCTGACCACAGATGTTTACTAACATCTTCCTGCCTGATGTCTCTGGCTTTCTTTCCATCCTATTAAAATAACAGTAATCCTAATAATTAAAAAAATAAACAATGGGGGTGATCAGGAATGTAGTTCAGTGTAAAGGCCCTGGTTGAAACCCCAATACTGCAAAAATAAAACAAAATGATTCCTGTGTAGCCCTATATCCCTATATTTTTATTTTTTCTGCTGCCACAGTATCATCATTCTTTTCCCAGACTATTAAAATAGTTTCTAAACTAGACTCCCAGGACCTAGGCCTGTGCCTTCCAACTCATGCTATGACTCATATCTCAAACGCTGTTACAAATGCCAAACTGTACGTAGTACTCACAGCCTTCGTAAGATTCCATTGCACTGGCTGTCTTCATTATGGTAAATGAAGCCTCTGAGGGGGTGTTACAGGTTCTAGCTGCACCTCCGTCTAACCTTAGACACTTCTTGTTTTGTATGGATCAGTCAAGACTTCTTTGGCTTCTCAATATGCTCCTTCCCAGCCCAGTAATTTCACAGCTCCTAATCCTTCATCTCGGAAGCGCTTAGACAATTTTGACAGTTCTTTTAGGTTATGGGTCAAATGCTAATTCTTTTGAGAAAATGTTTATAAGCTTCTAGTTTATATTAGAGATTCTTAACTTCTGCACCACCCCAAATTTGTCCTTTGTAGTGTTTATTATACTTATGATTTTTTCACTGTTGCATTAGTTCTATATAGAAATAAACTCTGTAAGATAACAGAACACGTATCAGTCACGAATAGACTCCCGCTACCTAAATACCATCACCTATCTGTTCATTCTGGCCAGGCCAATACTCTTTAGTGAGAACAAACTGAGATAGATTGAAATGCCCACTCATGTGGCAAAAATACTCAGAACTGTTAATCTACTGAGTTGAAGTTTACCAAAAGAATAAGAAACGATCCAACCTTTGTCATTTTTCTGATTTTCTTTGCTGTACTTTATTATATTTTGAGGTTTTTTTAAGGCAAAGGTACAAGGGAGATAGATGAGTTTATTTGGTTATCATTACATTGAAGTATCAGACAGGAAGATAGAATCATGATAATCTCTACTTATAAATTTCATGCACTAATTTTTCTTCTGCTTAAAAAATCCTCAAAATTTACTTAACAGTGTTATTCAACAGTAATATGATAATAAATTTAAAAGAAAAATAGTGCCTGGTATTATTCTCAATCCTTGGCTGTCTGTAGAAATTTAATGTAATCTTTTAAAATTCTAACTTAAATATATAACTTACATTTAACTTTAGATCTCAGTTATCATCTTTGCAAATTCTTCCTTACTTCCATTCCAGTCTATCCCTCTCTCTTGCAGTTTCATCAGTACCAAAGCTATACATTTTTTCTTTTTATGTAAATGTGTTTTACTTAGATTATTCTGATTTTATTATTTCAATAATGCTAAAACTATACAGCAAAAGTAATAAAATATTGATAAAATGCTTGGCTCTAGACAACAAAAAAGGTACATTTTCCACTAATATTGGAGAAATTATCTTTCAATGTCTATATAATAAATGCTAATTACCATTTATCTTATTGCCTGGTAACAAATAATGATAAATAAATGCATAGATATAGAATCTTTAGTGACTGACGCAACAGAACATCAAACATCCAAATAGTTCTCCAACTTCCACACTTCATTTATTGTTTACTAGAAAATTTCTTGGATTCTATAATATTAAATTAAGTTTAAAAAATTGCAAATGAATAATCTCATTTATGAGGTAAGGCATTTATACATGTGTGTCTCTGTTTCATAACTTACACTGGTGAGAGTTGTCTTATCAAGTAAAAGATTACTCCCCTCCACTTCTAAGTACAACACATACACACGCCTCTAAATTTATGTATATGTGAGTATTCGGTTGTTTTGTAACATAAGAAACAACTTATTAAGACATATCACCTCATGCCTTGGTTTGATGGAATGAACGTGATTAGTTTAATAGATCACCTTTCCTTCCCTTAAAGTTTCACATATGCTCTTCTGAAAGCAATCTAGTCAATAATTTTCAAGGACAGAATAAAACCATTCTTCAGTCCCTATTATACAGTTTACAGAGGTCCACACAAGAACCTCAGTAATAGGTAACAAAGTGACCTGGCAAATGGTTACAACATTAGCGGAGTGGGAAAAATGGAAAGGAAACAGTTATTGAGTATAAGAAAGCAAAAATCTGTTGCAAGTGTAGCTGATGCATTAAGTAGGGAAACAAGGTGAAATAACTTTTGGATTTTTCACCCAGAAATAGCTGACTATATTAATGTTTTTGGATCATTGAACACAGCTGTTTGCAGTCTCTCTGTTTGAATGTCTACTTTGTATTCTTTGATACTGTGATTTGAGCAACTATTTCCAAGATGATAATATGTAATCTATTAACAGGTGATTTCTTACTGTTATGGTTTTTTTTGTAGTTCTGTATTATGTGTAACCTTACACTGCTTTGTTTTGTTTTGTGTTTTTCTCTTTTTCCTCTTAAATAAAAAAAAAAAAAGAAAGAAAGAAAGAAAAGGAAGGCTATATTGATGGTCAGGTATGCACAAGCGACCAGCAGTGGACGAACTGGAGACAGAGAGACTTAGAATCCTCATCTAAAGGGGTTCAGAGAGATAGGAGGTAATCGAAGGATACAATAGACTTAAGGGAGGGTTTCTCTTGTAATTTCAAACGATAAAAGATAATTCACATATTGTGAATGCATAGGTCTTAAAAGCACATAGTTCTAATAAATGAATATACTCTGGCACAGCTCATATTAAAATGAAGGCTATTTCTGTAACCCTAGAACACACCCTCATGTTCATGCTAATCAAGTACATTTCTAATCTCAATCATTCTCATCTGTTCATTGTGAGAAGACCATTGTTCTGATGTCTAATCCAATATTTTTGGCTTGGCCAAAAGTTAATAAATGCAATCACAGAATAAAACTCTTCAGTTCTTCCTGCTGTTCCCAATCTAGCATACTTTTTAGCTCCTCCAGTTACTGAGTTATGCTGATTTGCATCCCTTGAAAGAATCGTGTGGACAAATAAATATCCATATGTTGTTTGATGAATATAAAGAAGGGAACTTTCACCAATTATTTACCTAGTATATTTTAATAATGTAACAGAAGATCATGTCAGATTTATTTCAGTCACATAATTCCTATGGAAAAACTTGACCTTATTTTCAATTACTGTATTTGGATTCATAGTTCATTAAAGGAAATCTTCCAAATTACAATGTTTAAATTAGCTTATTGGACCAAATATTATGGCTTTATATTTATATACTGGAGACCACAAATTCACAATTGCTAGTTTTGCATACTTCCTTGAGGGATAAATGGATGCTTGGGATTATGGTATCACTCTTTTGAGATTTCCTGTTAACTCTTGGACTGGGCCATCCCCTCCCATCCACTAAAACTAAACTAAAAGTACCAAGATGCAAAAGAATACTCCAGAATAAGCTCTTTCTTAGCATAGGATCATCTCCAACCTCTTGAGTCATCCCAGGATTGTTGGTTGCCTACAGTGTCATTGACCTCTGAATCTTTCTCTAGCATGTCCTATCATGGAATACACCCACTGCATGCTACACACTCAATAAATACTAGCTGGTTTTGAAGATCTGTGTCTTTGCCCATCCTGAGGCACTGAGCTCCCAGCCCCCCATCATGCACTACAGAATTCTGTTTCCTATTTTATCCTTCACTGTACCGCCTCATACAGGTAGTTGGGGAGCTTGGTCAGGTCCCCAATATTTATACATGCTAAGCTTTGTTTAATTAAATCTACATGATTCCGTTGTGTTGAGTTCTTTGGGAAGAATCCTGAAGGACAGGCAGGAGCACCCCAGACCAGGTTGTCAGTAGTCTCTGATTTAGCGAAGTGAGTCACTGCTCTGGAGAGAGCCAAGAATGACTTCCGCCTTGAGTCCCTTGTGATGAGACCCTCTTTGTGGTGCCACGTGGCCAGTTGGCAGCATGAAAACATCTTCAGCCAATAAGAACAAGGAGCTTCCTGGGTCAGGTCGCTTGTTGCAGCAGAATTGTTGCAATTACTGCCTAGTAGCTTCCTACTACCTCTTGGTGTGAGTTGTGTGGAGTCCTCAGGCCCTGCAGAAGGATAACACTGTCCCTGGCTACTGCCACTTGTTAGCTGAGCCCCGATGGCCCATCTGCTAGTTCTTCCAGAATTGTCAATTGCTTATTGTAGCCTCCAGTCCATCCAGAAGGGATCAAGCCTTTCTGTGCTGCCCTCTGTTGCTGGGATCGGGCCCAAAAATATCAGTTTTTAGAATTACAGGTTACCTAATCCGTTCTGTTCTTCCTGAAATCCCATTGTCCTTAGTGAATTTATAGTTTTCTTTAGTGGAATACAAGAAGGAGAAATAATGCCATGTCATTTTGTGCTAACTTGCCATTCATTATCATTTAAGTAAGATAATTTAAGTTTCTAGGATTACACATAAAAGTAAGACTACAGATATTTAGAATATGGTGATACCATTTTTTTATGAATTTGTCTTCTTAGAACATCAAATGAAATTGATGGAGGAGCTGGGCATGGTGGCACACACCTGTAATCCCAGAATTTGGGTGGCTGACGTAAGAGGATCCCTCCAAATTCAAGGCCAACCCGAACTAATATAATGAATTCAAGGCCGACCTGGATTATATAGCAATACCCTGTTTCAAAGCAAACAAACAAAAAAATGGGCAGAATGAGCTTTGTAAGGTTAATCATTATACTAATAACTTAGTTTTTCTCAACTCTAAGTCTGTCTCATCTCTTTATCCATCTCTGCCTCAGTTTAAACATTGAATTACATTGTTTAAAAGTATATAGAATTTATATGAGTGGATAAAAATAAGTTGGAAAGACATAAAAAGAAGAAATTCTATTTTTTTATTTTAAGCAATAGGAAGTATTATTTTTAGTCTGTCTCATCAAATATTTAGCCTTGTTATTTTTCCCTGAAATTCTTTGACCAGGCCAGGTATTATCAAAACTTGCATAAATCAAGCTTTTACAGGACGTGATGACAAGCAAAGGTAAAAATACTACCAAGCTGTCACTGAACTCTATTCTCCTATGCTGTCTTCCTTTCATTGCTGAAATTTGCTTATAATCACTGTCTCTGTTCTCTGCTTGTCATTCATGTTACACATTGTTGCATTTATGTACTGGGAGGATGTGCGTGGTGGCAGAGAAGGTTCTGTGCCTCACAATTTCTAACCAGAAATGATAAAGATTGCATGGACCTACTGAATGGAACTTCTTCGAGCTCTACAGCATTTCGTCTCTATAAAAACAAAATGTTTTATGTAATTTCCATGGTGCCTGTAACAATTCTTGGCAAACAACAATGGTATCAGCACAGTACAGTGGATAAACTTTATGTAAACTACATAGTAAAAATGACCACACATGTAATACACTAAGTCTGTCTAATATTAAGTGACTTGTGCTTAGGAGAGGTTTGCTACTTTTTTCCTGATGGAGGAAAAATTAAGAATGATACCAACATTTATAATCTGTGAAAAACCTACACAAAGCTTCTATATAGAGCCAGTATTATTAGTAGTGGAGGTTAAACCATGCCCTTCACACTGAGCTACATTCCCACCCCTGTTTGTGACACGATCTTTCTAAGTTGCCCAGGTGGGATGGGTGTGGATTCTGTAATCCTCCAATTTCAGCTTTCCAAGTGTTCAGATTGTAGGCAACTAATTTTTAAAAGTACACATGAAAATATTGTCAGTTATCTCAGATTATTAAAATCCAAGAATGACAATTGAAAGGAACCAAAAATATTTTATACATTTTATGGATGTTATCTGAGGTTCTTTAAAGAATAATCTTGTTTGAACTGAGAATAAATGTCAGATTCTGAAAGACATGCTAGCATGCTCTTAGGCCATCAATAAAACTTAAAGAATCTTATTCTAATGTGAATTAATTGTTCTGTTTAGGCTTTTTTGAACTAGTCATGCATATTTCCAAAAATACTTTGGGTTTCCTTACTGTCATGCTTCTCCAAGGATAGGAGCAGAATTATTTTTCAAATTTTAGTAACTGCAGATTAGTAGAAAAATGATGTCAACTTCTGTGTCCTGGAAGATAGAGCCTGGGGAGTGTGTTGAAATGCGTCCAAGGGAAAAGCTCTAAGTATTCTCTCGGAGACTGTAAGTCTCACTGCAGATCTGAGAGCCTGTGAGCATGTCTCCCAGACACATCTGACCCTTATTCTCATCCTGAAATTCTTAAACTTGGGAAAGTACTAGATTCAGGGCATTATATCCTGGGGAGGGCAAGGACGATAAATGAGAACTAGTTTGTCCTATACTATGATACTGCATCATTTAAAACCAAGATTGGTGCTTCCAATTTGGCTCAGATGGAGCCCTCTTTGGTGCATATTCAATCTCACCTATGTGCAGGATTACTGGGAACTGTAAGAATGGACCTAAGTGAGGAAATGCAGCTTCTAAAGCTGTGGGGTGACTCTTGCTCAGGTTCTATCATCCTCCTGGGGAGGATCTAGATGGATGCTAGAGTTTAAATGTCCATCGTATGATCGCACTTCCTCTATACAAGAACAAATGGCTTGATTTAATCACCCGGGGCCTCTGCTGTCTCCAATAATCAATGTTTTCCACTGATTCATGACCATACAATGACTCTACATTTATTCATGCTCTGTATCTTAGTACACCATAGCAAAATAAGTAATTTATTTTGGTACTTTAATACAGAAAAGAAATTATTTCTTACAGCGGCAGAAGCTGAAAAATCCAAGATCAAGACACAAACGGGTTTTTTGTATCCTGAGGGATGCTCTCAGTTGCCACCATGGTGGCTTGACACTGCACCTCCCAGAGGGAAAGAACACTGTCATCACATAGCAGAAGAGACAGTATGGCCAAAATGGCAATGAAGTGCCTCCATCAAGACTTTACACAAGGGCCTCTAATCCTACTTATGAAGCTAGAGTCCTCCTGCCTCAATCAGTTCTCAAAAGCCACATTGTTCGATATCACTTCAATCAGAATTAAGTTTCAACATGAATTTTTGGAGAAGACAAAGAATTCAAAGCACAGAATTCTCTTCCTGGGCCCTAAAATCTATGTCCTTCTAAAATGAAAAATACATTCATTCTATCTTATTAGCCTTGAATATTTACCTTGTTCAAACATCAACTCAAAATCTAAAATCTGGAACCTCATGTAATCAGATATGAGGGTCGATTCAATATGCACCTCATCCTGAGGCAAATTCCCTTCCACTTGTGAGTCTTTGAAAACAAATTACATATGTGCTTCCAAAATACAGTGATGGGCCAGTAACATGGTAGATGTCCTATTCCAACAGGAAAAAATAGGCAAGAAGAAGGGTGACAGTCCCAACTGTTTCCAAATAGGTTCAAAATGCCACCAGGGCAAAAGCATCAATTCTTAAAATTTGAAAATAAGCGTTGAGTTCAACATTTGGCCTTTTGAACACACAGAATGGGCATTAAGCCACCAAGAGCCAAGAAGGCACTACCCTTTTGGTTTTGCTTGGCACTGCCTATCAACACTCTCATGAACAGGCATCAGTGTCAGATTTCCCAGAATAGCACAGCATGCTGCTTGCTTTATAGTCTTGGGGCTTTAGAGGTGACTTTGCCCTCTAAACTCTGCTACTGCCAAAATGTGCAGCAAGTCTATGCCTGGACACTGAGATTTTCTGAGACATCCTTTAAAATATAGTTAAAGACCATGAGCTTCCATAGCTCTTACTCTCTGCAAACTTGAAGAATTAACTCGACTGGACACCACTAGAGACCAACACTTGTGCGTTCTGAGGCATGGGCCTGAGTTATAATTAGCAGGTCTGCTGAGTCACAACTGGGTGGCAAGGTGTGTCACATTAGGATTTAGGGATCAGCTTCAAGAAAGCCTTGGGCAGTGAGTGGAGGGGTCCCAGGCACCCTTACCCCTCTTCTGAAACCACTATGCTCCTGAGGCCCTACAACTCTGGGCCTGTGATGGAGCAGTGATCCCCCCAAAGATCTCTGAAAGATCCTTCTAGATGATTCTCTCACTATCTTGATGAATGACACCTTATTTCCTTCTACCCATATGACTATTTTACTGAACACTCGTTTGACAACACCTTTAGTTTTGTCTCCTAAGCATATGTTCATTCTTTCCATAGCCAGACTGAGAATATTTCAGATCCCAATAGTCTGCTTTCTATTTAATTATAAAGTCCATCTTTAAAGTCATCCTTTTTCACCTCACATTTTACTATAAGTCATTAAGAGAAGTCATCCAGCACATCAAGGTCTTCACTCCTTAAAGTCTTCTGTCTGCCACAAACTCCCAGGTCATAGACCTTCTCCAGCCAAATCATTTGTCAATTTTTTAAATTTAATTAAGCTTATGGGTACAATTTAGGGAAACATAATGATCACATTCATTACAGGGAATTCGTACCTGTACATGGCATATCTTGATTCTTATTTTTCCCCCATTCCACGCCCCATTTTGTTTTCCCCTCCTTAGTTACAAAGCTTTGTTTCTATTTTATTCTTCTTTTCACACTTTTTCTTTCGCTTCCTTCCTTTTGCTCTCCCTCTGTTTCCTTTTGAACAATTTCTTCCTAGTTCACAAAACCTATTGTACATTTTGGTTCTTACTTACTCTGTCAGTTTTTCCCACCAGAGAGAGAGAGAGCAATAATGTGATATTTACATCTGTCCAATTTGTTGCACCTAAGATTATGGTCTCAAGGGTCATCCATTTAACTAATCATGTCTCAAGTTTACCTTTCTTTACAGCTAAGTAATATACCCTTGTATAAAAAAAACACATATGTTTCACCCATTCATCAGTTGAGAGGCATTTCTGTTGTTTCATAGATTTAGCTATTACAAATTATGCTCCTAGAAACATGGATTGCACTTATATAGCTGTGGTGTGATACTCCTAATTCTTTCAGGAAGATACCAAGAAAGGGAATACCTGGGTCAAAAGGAACTCTAATCCTAGATTTTCAAGGAGTCTTCATGTGAAATTTCCATAGTGGTTGCACAAAATTATCCTCCCACAAGAGCAGAAAAATATTCCCTTTTCCCCACAGTCTTGCCAGCATCTGTTATTAGCTGTTTGTCCAATAGTAGTCATTCTTTCTGTAGTGAAGTAGAATTTCAGCATTGCTTTAATTGGCATCTTCCAAAGGACCAGTGATGTGAAGCATTTTTTCATATATTCATTGACTGTACCTCTTCTCAGAAGTGTCTGTTCATCTCAGATGCCCATTTTTTTATTGGATCTTTGAATTGGGAGGTCTGATTTTTTTCCAATTCTTTATACGTTCTAGGTATTAGTACTTTATCTAAGGAACAGCTGGTTAAAAATTTTCCCCACTCTGTGGGTTGTCTTTTCACATTGTTGGTGATTTATTTTGTTGTGGAAAGTCCTTCTAATAAAATACAAAAATTCTGAATAACCTAATAGCAGTCAATGAAATTGAAGATGTAACTAAAAACCTACCAACAATGAAAAGCCTAGGTCATGATGGATTCACTGCTGAATTCTACAAGAAATGTAGAGATCAAATGACACTACTTCTCTTTAATGAAATTGAAAGGGAAGCAATTTTCCAGAAGTCATTCTTGGAAGCAGATATTATCCTGATACCAAAACCAGAGAAAGACCCAACCAAAAAAGGGAATAACAGATCAATCTCCCTAATGAACACAGGTGCAAAAATCTTCAGTGAGATACAAACAGAATGCAGTAATTCACCAAGAAGATTATACACCATGACCAAGGAGGGTCCATCCCACATTAACATATGCAAATCAATACATGTAAGATACTTTATCAACAGAGCAAAAGACAAGAACCATATAATCATCTCATAGTTGCAGAAAAAGCATTTGACAAAGTCCAACACCCATTCCTGATACAAACCCTACAGAAAATCAGACTGAATGGTCTTTATTTCAATCTGATAAAAGCCATCTATGACAAATCAAGGACCAACATCATAGTAAATGGTCAAAAACCGAAAGTTTTCACTCTAAGATCAGGAACAAGATAAGGTGTCCACTATCACCACTCTTACTCAACATAGTTCTGGAAACATTAGCCAGAATAATTAGACAAGAGAAAGAAATAAATATAGGAAAGAAATTAATTAAATTATCATTATTTGCAGATGTCCTGACACTCTGCATAGAAAATCCCAAAACTCTACCAACAGACTTCTAAATTTAATAACCAAATTCAATAGCATAGCTGGATACCAAGTCAATACTCAAAAATCTATAGCATTCTTGTACACAGATAACAAACTCACTGACAGAAAAATTAGGAAAAGATGAAAAAATAAAGTACTTTGCAATCAAGCTAACAAAAGAACTAAAAGATCTCTACACTGAAAACTACAGCACTCTGAAAAAGGATCGCAAAGAGAATATCAGAAAATGGAAATATATCTCAAGATCTTGTTTTGACTGATTTTACTCTATTCTGCTTTGCTTGATGGTATCGTTTGGGAGTATAGGCAACTACTTTAAAGTCAATAAGATTCACTATGATGCCCATTAGTGACTATTATCTTCTTTTGAAGTCCTGTAATGTCTCCAATGTTTTGGTTTTATTGGTTTTGTTCTGTACTGTTTTGTTCAATGTTATTATAACTGATGATATAGGCAATTCTTTTTAAGATAACAAGAGGCATTATGGTAACCATTGTTGATCACCTTGTATTCTGTTTTCACATCATGAACTATGTCCATCCTTTTGATTTGACTGACTCTGTTTTGTTATGTCACATTTGGTTTTATTCTCTTCAAAAAAAAGTAATAAGAACTGTGGGAGTAATAAAACCCAAAATGTATAATTGTCATTGTAAAAAAGAAAGGAAAAGAAATTACTCTAAAGGATATAACTGCATGTATATTTAAGTGTATAAGATAGATAACCATATTACTGAATTTTTGTTGGATCACTGAACATAACTGTTTGCAGTCTCACTGTTTGAATGTCCACTTTGTATGCTTTAATTTTGTAACTTAAACAACTATTTCTAAGATGACAATATGTAATCTATTAATTAGTGATTTCCTACTGTTTTTTTTTGAAATTCTGCATTATTTGTACCTTTTTCCTGTTTTTTTTTCTCCTTAAATAAAATTAAAAAAAAGAAAATGGAACTATATCCCTTGTTCTTGGGGAGGAAAAATTAATATAGTCAAATAACTATATTACCACAGATTTTTGTACAGATTTAATTCAATCTCAATCAAAATACCATTAATGTAACTCATAGAACTAGAGAAAATACTCCTGAGATTCATTTGGAATCAGAAGAGACCTAGAGTAAAAAAAATATTTCTGGGCCACCAAGGTAAAACAGGGGACATCATAATCCCGGACTTGAAGTTGTACCACAGGACTACAGTGATACAGCAAGGTACTGCTAAAAAACAGACCTGAGGATCAATGAAACAGAATTGAAAATGCAGAAACAACTCAAAGCACACTCAGCCACCTGGATCTTTAACAAAGGAGCCAAATATACTCACTGGGAAAAAAAATTAGTCTCTTTAATAAATGGTACCAGAAAAACTGGCTCTCCACATGCCAAAGACTAAAACTAGACTCATGTTTATCATCGTGCACTAAACTAAAATCAAAATGGATCAAAGATGTAAATATTATAACAGAAAGCATAAATCTTCTGGAAGATAAATGGGGCAGAACCCTTGAAGACACAGGTATAGGGAAAGACTTCATGAACAAAATCCTGACGGCACAGGAAATACTACAAAGAATCAACAACTGTGATCTCATCTGTCACTTATATTTTTATATGCTGGGGGGTCTAAAATCAAATCGCTAGCAGATTCACTGGGCCATAAGAGCCTCTCTCAGCTTCCAATACAGCATCTGGACATTTCATCCTCTAGAAAGGAAGAACTCAGAGCTCTCATTTGGCGAAAGAGATAGAAAAGCTAAGAAGGGAAAGTTTCTTCTTCAAATCTTGCTGGCAGTACATCTAACTGTACTCTTGAGACTGTAATCTCCTGACTCAGTCAACTCTTAAAGGCCACACCACTTGGTAATGTTGCTTTGAGAATTACCTTCCAGCATGAACCTTTTCAAAGGACAGAAATATTCACGCTACATACTCCATATTCTGGAGAGAACAGCAAGCTCCTCCTCTCCTTGACTTAGATACAGCTCTTGCTTGATGGGAGGTCATAATGATACTGAGATCGTTAGACAAACTTTGACCACATAATTAACACCACAACACTCAAAAGATTAGAAAAGCAAAATGAGATCAGGCTTGAATTTAAAAATGATAATAAATACTATATATTCCTGAGAAAATCAATTCAAGCACCAATTCTTTTTTCATAATATAATAAATGAATAAGATTTTTAGAATATATCACCTTAAAAAGATTCAACATTTCTTCTAGTTTTTAAATAGTGTTTTAATTATTTAAGAAAATTTAAATTTTACTATCCAAGTACCTATCAAAGCAAAAAATAATTAGGTTACTTAAAAAGTCATTTTATTCACAAAGCTATGACAAGATTACATTAAAATAAATACTTCAATCCTAAAAAGCTGCATTTACTGAAATCAAATATGTTTTAAAATTTTTAAGTAAATTGTAATTTTTCTTTTGAATGTTAGCCTTTGCTTTAATGAAATCAGTTATAATCCATACTAATTTGATTTGACTAAGTTTAGGCCCCATTATTTACTCAAAATATCTAATTAAATTTCACAGAGAAGCAAAATAACTTTCTCTGAAGACTTCATAAGTCTTGGCAGACAATAACACTTAAAGACAGTTATTTTAACTTAATAATATTAAAATGCTACAGGCAATGATTTATATCTTATGGAGACAGCATATATTCCTCATACTCTCAAGCAGAAACTGAGAATCTCGCAGTGGGAGAGTCTTGACTTACATGGCACTGTGCCACTGAACTATATTCTCAGATCTATATTTTCCTTTTTATCAAATACAGTTTGCATAAATCAGAAGAGCTGTATGGGATCCCATGTGATAAGAATTGTAAGTTTGTATGGATCTAATATTGAATCATCTAACTGCATAAAATAAATACTACCAGACATAACTGATCAAATAAACATCAACACAGTCACACTAGGAGACCTTGGTGTACCACTCGCACACGGAGACAGATCAACCAAACAAAAATTAACAAATAAATATCAAAGCTGAATACTACTTTCAAACACATGGGTTAGTAGCTAGCTACACTGTACAGAACACAACTACTATCTGCTTCAACCGAGAGTACTATTCCAAGAAATACATGGAAATTTCTCCTAAATATACCTAACACAAGTCCACAAAGTGTATGAGTAAATACATAAGAATCAAAATCATAGCCACATGATTGCTCACTGAGACTAAAACTCAGTCACTGAAGACACCACAGAAAATTTGTAAATACATAGAAACTAGCACAGCTCAAAACATTCAATGGGTCGTAGAAGAAATTTGACAGTTCCAGGAATCAAGCAACAATGCTAGTGTAAACACCAGAACCTAAAAGACACAATGAAAGCTGTGCTGGGTGGAAAGCTTACTGTAGTCAGTGCTCACATCAGAAAAACACAGTGAGCTCAAATGAATAACCTAATGATGAATCTTAAGATACTCAAAGAATCGAGAAAAGTCCAAAGCCAAACTAGCTTAAGGAGGGAAATCACAAAGATCTGAATGAAAATTGATGAAACTGAGAGTAAAAAACCCCAAAGAACCAAAAAGGTTCTTGGAAGGTTTCTTTGGTTCTTGGAAAAAAGAAACAATAGATAAACCCTTAACCAAAGTTACAGAAAGAAGGAGAAAGGACTCACACCAATGCGATTAAAACTGAAAACAGCAAAATCACAATGGACACTGCCAAAATCCAGAAGATCATTAGTAATCGCTATAAAAAATTATACTCTGGGGGCTGGGGATTTAGCTCAGCGGCATAAGCACCTGCCTTGCAAGCAGGCGGTCGTGAGTTCGATCCCCAGTACCGATAAAAATGAAAAAGACAAAAAAAAAAAAAAAAAAAAAAAATTATACTCTGAGCATACAGTTCAGTGGTACAAGTGCCTGCCTGATCCCTGTACCAAAAGAAAAGAAAGAAAGAAAGAAAGAAAGAAAGAAAGAAAGAAAGAAAGAAAGAAAGAGAAACAAAAAAATTGTCCTTCAAGAAAAGAAAAAAAAAGAAAAAAAAAAAGAAAAATTGCCCTCCATTGAAGAAATGTACAGATTCCCAGTCACATAGGAATTACCAAAACTGAACAGAGAAAACATAAAAATGTTCTAAATAACCCAATAACAAGAAATTAAAATGAGGTGATTAAAAAGTTAATTAATTAAAAAAAAAACCCTATAGACTAAGAAAAGTCCAGAACCTCATTAATTTGCCACTGAATTCTATGGGACCTTCAGGGAAGTTGCAACACCATAGTCTTCAAAATCCTCCAGGAAACTGAAACTGATAGGTACTTTCAGACTCATGCTTGAGGACAAGCATCACTCTGATTCCAAAGCCAGATTAAGACTTAACCACAAAAGAAAACTGCAGCCCACTCTCTTTCGTAAACATAAAAATACTCGTAAAATATTGGCAGATAGGAAACAAAAATCATCAAAAGGATCATCATGGTCATCCTGGGCACATAAGGATGGTTCAACATGCATAAATCAACAAACATAACACACTATACCAACAGGAACAAGGGCGAAAGCCACATGAGCACATCAATCAATGAGGAAAAACTTTTAATAAAATTCATCACACATTCACAATGAAAGCCCGAAGAAAATAGGTACAGAAAGACCTTATCTCTATCTGATTAATGTCATTTATGACAACATAATAGCCAAAATCATATTAAATAGGGAGAAATTGAAAGCTTTCCTTTGAAAATCAGGAACAAGATAAGGATACCCACTGTCACACTCCTGTTCAGTATAGTATTCATGATTAGCCCAATCAATCAGACAAGAGAAAGAAATAAAATAAATACATATAGGAAAGAAAAAAATCAAACTATTAATATTTGATGGTGATATGCTCCTGTACATAGAAGATCTAAAAACTTCCAACAAAAAGCTTTTAGAGTTAATAACTAAATTCAATAATGCAGCAGGAAACAAAATCAAAATAGAAAAATCAATAGCATTCCTGTACATCAATAAAGAACTCACCAAGAAGGAAATTAGGAATACAATACCGTTTTCAATAGTGTCAAGAAAAATTAAATACTTAGAAATTAACCTAGCCAGGGAAGTGAAAAATCTCTATAACAAAAGATACAGCACTCTGAAAAAGGAAATCAAAGACCAAAATAACAGATTAAAGGAAATAAGGAGATGAATCTTTTGAAAATAAGAAAGGGATGAAGAGATTGAAGGTGGGAAAACCAGGGTGGAAAATATAAAGTAGTAAAGAATTAAGAAGTGTTGATACATGTACCAACCCACAAGAGAAGTAGGTATTGTGTACCATAAATACATATTAAGAAATAAAAATCTTATAAAAAGCTACTGTCTTGTTCTGAACTAGATCTGGGTTTCCTCTATTCTGAAAAGACCATGTACCCTTCCACAAAAGAATGATGTTTTTAAATATAATTATCAGAGTATTTATGCCAAATAACTCAATTATTGGAGAATTGTTACTGACTTTATAACTTGTCTCCATAAAATTATTTAATGCAAGTAATTAAAAGAATGTTATCCTGGGAATATCCTCAACCTGCTGCTTAACATGACAAACACAGTCTTCTTACAGGTACACGTTGAGATAAATTAAGTAAGTTAACTTGATCTCATAAGAAGGTAGAATAAAGTTTGAAGATCTTGTGTTTGTTTGCTTGTTTACTTTTAATCACAGGATGAATATAATTCAATAGGTAATTTTCTAATATTTCCTAAATAAAAACAGTTGGTCTTAACTCACTTCTTTTCATATCTTATTTTCCAGATAAAAGGCACAGAGGCTTTATATGTAAAGAAATTTAGAAATATGCAGAGCTTAGTTCTTTATAGCAAATAATATCTGTAAGGAGATTATACAAATGAATTTTGGGCAATGCTTTAAACTGGGACACAACACCATGGTCGATTCCATCTGAGGAAACATCCCCGGGCTTTCTGGCTCATGCCATTGTGGATTGACACCTTAGTAAAACTGCAAGGTACTTTTACAGTCCCAGTTTGTCTGTTAAAACTATGAAATGCCTGGTTCCATTCTTCTTAACTGTCTCACATCACAAATGAGAGAAGTTGGATGCAGAAGAACATGGAGTACATGTACAACTCCTTGTCAAGATAGGATGCACATTTGCTGAGAAAATTAACATGTTCTCTGTAAGTTATTAGTAGTTGAATTTAAGTGCTACCACTTTATTATAAAAACACAATGATTGAAAGTCACATGGTCATGAACACTTCTCAGCATTCCTGTTATGTCCTTCAGCCTTCCCAAAAGAGAAAGGAAGATAAATCTGCCTAGGACTTGTCGCTTTCTGGCCAGGCAGCCTGAATCTTCCCAGTGAGAGGGAGAGAACCATCCCCACTCACCATGCCCCTGCTGTCTTGCGAGAAGTGGCATGTCACACGTCTGAAAGTTCCTAAGTGTGAATGCATATGTCTAGAGCCTGCCATTTCCTTTTAACCATTCCTAGGATTTGCTTTATTTCTTTTGATTTGGTTGTAAATCCTATAAAGACATGATTGTCTTGCCTACCCATGTTCATAGTTGCAAAGGCTTCCTCTATAAACAGCTTTATATTTGATCTTAGCCATCTGAGTCAAAGATCTCTTAGTTTTTAACAGTTAAAAAAGTCTAATTAATAATCTAAAATTATATAAAATTTGCACCTCTACCAAATACTGATTATTTACATTTAAAATGCCACTTAAAAACCATGGATCTGTTGTATTAAACTGTTGCCTACTGTGACAAAATATCTTTGAATAAATATACAAATGAAAAATTTTTGTACATATTTCTGGAGACTATAAAGTCAAAAGCACCAGGAGACTAGGCATCTGATATGTCTCTCTCTCTCTGTCTCTCTCTCTGTCTCTCTCTCTCTCTCTCTCTCTCTCTCTCTCTCTCTCTCTTTGCTTCAAAGATACTGCCTTGCAGTTTTCGGCCTGCATTTTGGAAGTCAATATAACACATTTCCTGTCTGACTCTTCCACTTTTCCATTACTTGGCAATATGCGTTCATTTTTAGTTTTCTGAAAACTTTCATTCATTTATGACACCTCAGTATCACTGATAGCTCCTTTGAGGTGAAAATCTGTGAATTATGACTGCAAGCTGAGGTAACGTTTTCGGGGAATAGAATCTTGGACTCTCTGACATTCTTCTCACCCTTTGGATCTCAATTTCAGGTTTTTACTTTTTGTCCTCCACTTCAGCTTCATATTATTGTCTTGGAGTAGGGTTTAAGGTTTTCAATCCCAGTTCTCTGGGGAGGCAGGGAAGATCCCAATCTGGAGTTTGACTCTATCCTCAGCAACTTGGTAACTTACAGAGACTCTGCTTCAACATAATAAAACAAGGCGAGGTGGGGATGTGGCTCAGTGTGAAGACTGTGGTTCAGTTTCTGGGATCACAAGAAAGTCATAGGTTTGGGAGAAAAGAGATACAAACTTCTGAGTTGTTCTGAATTTCCTTTATATTATTTCTGTTTTTGTTTTCTGCTGTTGTTGTCATAGATAACTAAATCAGTGTTATGAAGGCTCTAGAATAGATAGATTTCGTAGGAAGCTTTCCTACGAAACATGGTGATCCATGTTCTTCTATGGACTTCCATCCATCTCTGTCTTCCAACCATATAAGTAATGTAGGCTAACTGTGAGAAAGGCAGGGATGCCTCTGGATATTTATGGGCACTGGAATGAGGATGATAAAGTGGTGCTCCAGAAGGATGAGTCTTAAATGCCCAGAGTGAGGCACTAGTACATTTTTCTGGAAGATAAATTCATGAGAAAAATCATGATCTTCGTCTACATTCATTTTGACCACACTTACAGAAGCTCTGCAAAATGGTTAGATGTAGTAGGTAAGTGTTTATAACGCAGCTTGTAATTACACACAGTGGCCCATAAAGAGTAAATTTATTAAAGCATTGGAAGAAAACCTAACCTAGCAAATATCCATAGAAATGAAGACTGGGTGTCTATAAAGCAACCCGTCTTCAACTTTGTGCTACTGGCTCTCTAAGTCTAGTCTGTTTTCATTGTCAAGTGATCGCCAAGCAAAAGAGAATTGGAAAATCCAGTGCTTTAGGCCTGGCTTACTTAGAAGTATTTTTTACTGTGAGAATTTTCTTCTGAGACATTGAATATATATGCTTCTTTACATTTTTATATTTAGATAAGAAAAGAACATTTTCAAACATTGCTTTAGAATTCCTTTATCTAAAGGTAATTTTATATAATTACAGATGTAATTAGACTTTATACAATTACAGATGATTAATATCAATCACTATCCAGTCTACTAAATCAGTACAGCCTTAGTTAGTGACCCAAAAAAGATGAGGGAGGGCTTTTTAACTTAAAATACTGGCACTTTATCTTACTAAGGATACTCAGTACAAAAATTATTTTGCTTCAATTTAGTGGCATTTTTCCTTTAGTGGACATAGTGAATTTTAATATGTACTATGACAAAAGTAGCATGGAAAAATTAATTTATTTATTCATTCAATAAAGTATTGAGTAAAAATTTACTGTGTATATTAAGATTTTTCACTCACTCCTGTGAAAATAATAAAATTACCCTAAAGTTTTATGGTTTCTAGAATACTGAGAAACAAGACAATAATACTGAGTAAAAACAAGAATACTGAGTAAAAAGACAATTAAAAAATGTGTTACTTATTAGTTCAGTAAGTTAGGAAGGCAGCTGACCCATGTTTAAATTGTTAAGATATTTCCTAAAATACGTGATACCATGCTGACCTCTTGAGGGAATCAGGGCAGAAAGAAGCGATTTGGGGGGCACTTGGGCAAGTGCTTGCCTCACATGCACAAGACGCTGGGCTGGATTCTCCAACACTCAAAAAAGGAAAAAGAAAGAAAAA
The DNA here is from genome assembly GCF_034190915.1 of Cavia porcellus. NCBI lineage: Eukaryota > Metazoa > Chordata > Mammalia > Rodentia > Caviidae > Cavia > Cavia porcellus. The sequence goes on from NW_026947490.1 coordinate 79,092,499, forward strand.
AAGAAAGAGATTTGTTGGCATACAATTATCATGCATTAAGGTTTAAAATACATAAAATCAGATTCACATTCTATAATTGTTATCTTGATTGAACAGCAGGGCAACATTTGGATGATACAGAAAAGAGAGAGCAAGAGGGTGGTACTGGTCAGGAAACTCTTGCAGTTATATCCTCACAAGATGATAATAAGCAGAACAAGCAGTGCCAGCGGAAGCAGGGAGTGAACAAAGGTGAAAAACACTTTGAAGTTAGAGCTAAAGGACTGGACTAAGGGACAGCAGCGAGGAGGTAAGAAGGACTCCAACACGGCGATCTAGCTTCTGAAGTTGCAGCCTGGCATAGTAATCTTTGTACAAGGGAAAATACAAGAGAAGAAACAGAGTAAATTGTTGTGTAAGAGTTGACTTTTTTTCTCCTTTCTTTCCTTTTCTAATTTCCTCCCCTTCTCTTCTATCCTCCCCACCCCTCCCCTCCCTCTCCTCCCCTCCCTTCCCCTCTCCTCTCCTCTGTTCTCCTCTCTTCTCTTCCCTCCTCTCTCCCTTCCATCCTTATCTTTGAAAGCCTGAATCTTTAGTTCAAATTTCCTAACCCCTTGCAGTCACTGCCTTCTTCTGTGAAGGCTGAGAATTATTTTGACAAGGAGAAGTCACTTTAACTTCTGTACTTAGGGAGGATCTGCGGGTAAAAATAACCACAGCCTATCACCTTGCCAAGTTATTTCAAGTCCTCTTAAGTATGTAATCAAAGGAGACAGAATATTGATGTATTTAAGGGCATTTGCCCAGAGTATTTCTTAATCGTATTTAAAGATTAAAAATGAAGCTAGACATATAATATTATGCAACATAATGTAAAAGTAACCAAGGCAAATATAGTTTTAAAAAATGCTGCTAATTATAAATAGATTTATAGATTTTTCTTTGAATATTCACAATTCATAAAGTAGTTTGTGTTTCAACTTTATAATAGAATCTTCCAAATGGAAGTAATCAAGTATAAAATAGCATCGAAAATTAAAATGATGAAATTAATTTTCTTTCTAAATTTAAAACTGTTAACAAAGTTACGAAAATGTGAGAATACGTGTACACTTTTGGTGGGATATAAGATACCAGAACTCCCATGAAAAATAATATGAAACAATTTCAAAAACTTAAAAGTATAAAAATTATAAGATCCAGTAATATCACTGGGGGGTATTATTTTAAAATTTTGAAACAATCTAAAAAACTATTTGCCTCACACGCACTAAGACAACCTTAGATTCACTGTAACACCATTCACAAGAGCAAAACCATTAAACATCAACTAATGGATGACTGGCAAAGAAAGTGTGGCACATATCCAATTATTCAGTGTGGTATATACATCTCATATTATTCAGTCCTGGAGAAAAGAAAATCCTGCTATATGCAACAATGCACCTGCAACTTAAGGATATTCTGCTAAGTAAAACAAGGTAATCACAGGACAAATACTGCATTTTTCCACTTCTATGACATAAAAAATAAGTACTAGAAAGGCAGTGTAGTTTGGTGGTTTCTTGGGAACTGAAAGGAGACTAAAAGAGAGGAATTGCTCCTCATTAAATATAAAGCCTTAGTTCTTTAAGGTGATTAAATTCCAGAGATTTGTTGTAAAAATGTGCCTATCAGTAACAATACTGCTTCAAAATTTATTGGAAGCAGAGTCATGTCATGCATTCTTATACTTAACAGAGAAAAAGAAAAGCAAAGAAGTGGGAAGGGGAGAAAAAGGAGGAACAGTAGAATCCAGACTGAACTAACATTTCAATTGAGACTTTCCAGTGCTGGAACCAAACACTTGACACACACAGTTAACAGGAAGAAACAATTCAATTGGCTCACGGTTTCAGAGGGCTTGTTCCATAGTTAGCTGGTTCCAAAGAAGAAGCACCATGGGGTGGGCATGTCAAAGCAAAGCTCCTGAGTGCATGGCAATTGGGTACAGAAGGGCACCAGGGAGAAAGGAACCAGGAAGCCTCTATGTACTACCTAAGGTCACACATCGATGGAACACCCAGACACACTCAGGATTGAGCTTCAGTAATAACCTGGCTATTTCTTAATTAGTAGTCACATTCAGATTTATTTCTTATGAAGAATTAGGTCATTCTCTCTTAACACAGATGGATTGTTTTAGGAAGACAGAGAAAGGTGATACAAGAGACTAACTTTACCATAGCCAGAGCCCACCACGGGTTAAGAGGGATGCATATTCCACTGATCATTTATAAAACACCAGTGGATTCTAATTGGTCTGGCTTAGGTCACTGGAATATCACCTTTTGGTCAACTGGGATGGAGGGATGGTGGCCAGGGATGGAGGAAATGTGACATGCAGGAGAATTACATTGTATGAACCAGTTTTCTGAAAGAGATGAAAACAGAGTGCCTACTGTTATCCAATGAAAGGGACACAGAATAGAAGACAGGCTGAAAAACAACACATCCATTATATTTCCACAGAATGAATTTGAAAAATGTATTCAATTCTAACTGTAAACTACCAGACTAATCAATCATACCAATGCTAACATAAATATGCAACAAAGGAAAGTTACTCATTAAAAACTTATTTAAATTACTACATATTATTAATGAAAATGGTTCAGAAAATTTCTATGACATGATTTTTTACTGCTAGTAGAAGCTGATGAAGAATTCCAGTTGTTGTATAAGGAGTTGTCCTTGACATTTTTTTCTTTGTAAGGAAGCCACTTAATGTTATAGCTTAGGCAGAAGAGTCTTCCGTTTCATGTTTTCAGAGCATAAAACTCAAGTAATCTTTTACTTTGCTACTTCTCTGGTCACACAGACTTCACAAATCGCACAGAGATTGCTTATGGATGCTGCCTTCATGTATTCTTCTCTCTTATTTTCTGTAACTGTTGTTTGTAGACCAAAACAACAAAAATGTAATCTTTTTTCTAATCTGATGGTTTCAGTTTTCGTATTTGTGCAAAATGAAGATGCTGGAATTTGGAAGAACTCAAGACACAAAGTTAGGAGGAAGTGATTGGTTTTGTCTTCTTATGTGTTTTGGGTTAGCTTCCAGCTACTCTGACAGTTGTAATAGGCATCGAGGGGTGGAGAAATATAAACCTGAATTGTGCAATTTTTACTTCTATCAAAAAAGAGATGGTGTACTTGATTTTTAACCAAGATTTTTTACTCATCAAAAACTGTTTTTTCTGAATCTAATATTTATTAAGGATTCTGTTGATTTCAAAGAAAATCACCTTAGACATATAACAAATTTATGCATAACAGTTTTAACCATCCCAAACAAGCCCAGATCTGAAAAAAGACTACTGTTATTTTATAATAAATCTTGCTTTGGGATAAACAATCATCACTGGTGTGAATATTGTGTAACAGGATGTCTTATGGTTTCTTATTATAGGTGCGCATTTATTTCACAAAAGAAAAAAATAGTAGCAGGTCATTAAAAATCAAAATGTTCACATTCTGAGATTTGTGCTTCTGTTATTAGCTGATCATTTCTTACTGGATTAGCCTGACTTCTTAAACCTGGGACTTGACAAATTGCTCCTGTGCTTGTCCAATTTGCTACCCTACTGCACATCTCCTTGACAACTCGAAGGAAGACTGCTTTATCACTATGGCAACAAGTCAATATAAACACCTTTGCATTTTATTTATAGATTAAGTAATGCACAGGGCATGATGCATCCTTGATATGAGCTGAAATTAAATATGGTAGCTGCTTCTTGTTTTTAATTAAACAGATTAATGGTTGACATTGACATACAAATCTTCTCACAGCTAGAGGGAATAAAACTGTCAATTGTCACTTTATTTTATGTGGTAGTTAATTTACAGGGATTTTTTCCATTGTTCGACATTAACATCTAGACCGATGACAGGAAACTTGGCAGATGACAATGACATGAAAAGAGAACATGTGGACGCCTCAATCTGAAGAGTGTCAGACACCTACAAACTGCCATAACCATCTCCCACTTAACATTTCCTCCACTGGAGTGGCAAATTAACAATTTGTCAGATACTCGCTAAAAGATAGAGAAATCATTTCATTTGATGTTAGCTTTCTCATCTGTAAAATGGGTTTGATAATGCCTACTGGGTTATTGTAAAGATTGTTAATTAGGAAAAATTAGGAAAATTAGGAAAAATATAAAAATGTTTTTATACAACAAGTCATAAGAATGGGAGTTAGAACCACATTTGTAACTTTAAAAACAATTTAGTAATTACTCAATCCTCCCTAATTATGAAATTATTTTTTCCAATATTATAGATTTTATAGGTATTTTGTTAATCACACATTATGATAGAGAAAAATACAAATGAGTCTGCATTTCTCTCATTTGAGAAATTTTAAATGTTGTTAAATGAGTTCTTACGGGAAAAAGAATACTACTTCTGTATTATGTATTAATTATGAATTTTATCATAGAATATTACTTCAAGTATAGGAACCCTGCCTTCTTCATTTTCCTGTAAAATACTTCATCATCATTATTTCATAAATTCATTCCTCATGCATTTTGGCAAAATCTGTTGAACTTAGCTTTCTAATATGTATGTGAATGCTTCAATGTGGCATTGATGTGTCCTATAGCTGAATTGTTTGAATGTAAGATATCTTTCATCTTTAACACGAGTCTGCAAACATTAGCTCTTAATCATCAGAGGAAGTGTATGCTGAGGCACAGCACGTATTCAAAGAAGTTTTACATTAGCCCTTCCACATGCCAACCCTGGGTTTAGTTTTCACACTATAGGAAAAGTTTCCTTTGGTATAAATTCAGTTTCATAAGTTTCAGGTTTTCTGCTGAGATCCTAAGTTATTTGCCTATGGAAAAATAAATATATTTTCCTTGTTCTATAACCATTTTTTTTCTGGAAAAAAAAACTGATTTTAGCTGGCACATCCTATGGCAAATGTTAAAAACCTGAGTTTTTACTAATATGTGCATGTTTTCCTTCTTTGGATTCAAGCATCCTTTACCCACATTATATCTAAAAATGATTTTTAAAAGTCCACTAACCACATAGATAGAGCTTTTCCTTTATTTCCTTTTTATGTTTCTCTGCTTCATTTTACTTATGAGAAAAGATTAAAATGTTGGCAGATGGGTATTCTCTCTAATAACACGCAAACGATGTAAACTTTGTCTTGGGGAACAAGAGATAACGTTATTTATTTAGTTGTGGCATGGTGTCATGGTTTGTGTCTGCGTCCCCCAGGCCTCATGAGTTTGCATTGTGCATTTGTGATGGTTCATTGTATAGTGCTTGGATTGATGGTGTCAGTGCTCCACCCACATGGGGGGGGGGGAGCCAGGATGTAATTTAATGGCAGGAAGGTGTGTCTTGCTCTTTGCTGGTTCCTGCTTGCTGTTTGCAGCTGCCGTGAACTGCGGCCCAGCCATGCCCACCTGCCTTGGAGCCAAATGAGTGTGGACTGAAACCTCCAAAAACTGTAAGAAAAAAAACCTTTCCTTTCCCAACTTGGGCTTCAGGTATTTTGTCGCAGCAATGAGTAAAAGGTAACCAAGACACATAGGCATGTTGATGTTAAGTTAGGTGAGCCCTTAAGGTTCTTTTTGGGGTCTACTTAATAAATTTGCATGAAGTTTTTCATAAAGTAGTAACCTGCCCCTTCCTTACTTTAGCATAAAAGAAGAAAAATTAACATAAAAAAAGAAGGAAAAAAATTAAAAAGAAGGTTATTCGTTTGTATTGCCTTGTGCAAATTGTTAAAAAGCATAAGCTGATTATCTTTTATTAAGCTTCGTTTTGAACAGAGGAATACATTTTTTAAAAATTCACAGGAGAAAAAGTTACATGTTATCAATCAAAAATAAAACTAAAAAAATGCTAAAAGTATACATTTTATTACTATCTCCTTTCTATTAAGAAATACATATTAAATGGAAAAACACTAGCACATGAGGTTGAGGAGCAGGCAATGAAAAAGACTTGAGGCAAAGTGTGAACAACATTAAACAAGCAAAATACCAAAAATAACCAGTTGCATTACTGTTTTTTTTTTTACTACTGCCTACAGTTTCAGACTTGAACTCATATTTAACAAACACCTATGCAAAATCTATCACATAAAACACGGTGATCTGTCTTGCAGCTAAGTGTATTTGCAAATTGCAAAAATTGAATGTTACTTAATCAAGTAAGCGAAAGGAAAATGTTATGAATTTCAGCTAATTCTAAGGTTGTGTCAACAAACCATCCTCTAGTTTAGAGAGTGCAGCTAGCATACATGTCCTGGGAGGCTGGGCTATTTATTCATAGTGCTTCACTCCACACACTCATCTTCAGATCTTTGGCTTTTGACATGGGTTTATTATTTGCTTTGACAAATGGCAGGTGCAGCTTATAAGACACTGTGCTTACATTCACCTTTTTTTAAACTACTGCCATGACATTGTCACATCAGAGTGGAGACCACTCTCTTCATGTATGAAACAAATGGACTTCACCAGTATCTAACTTATAGCCTGTAGCAGGACTACTGTAATCAACTCCCCATCCATGAGTGAGAAATTAATGCCCCTTTTGTAATCCTGATAGATTAGGTTACTTTGCTATGCATAGTTGTCATAGGAAAAGCTTAGTAATACAAGCATCCATGGAAAAAATCATTTTTAATATTTCCATTAGGGAAATATTAAATGGCTATGCTACCATAGAATCTTCTTATAGTTTACCCAGGAGGGGAGGTAACATAGCTATACCAGGGCCTTAATAATAAGATTTGATACTATGTAGTAGAACTCTCACCACTGGTAGTATGGGCAGTCTTGAGCCTCTGCTAGGGGACCTACCTCCCCAAAAGGTTAGGACCGTGGGAAGAGTGTATGTCCAGAGCTGTCATAGCAATGAAGATAAGAAAGAGCTGACCATAAAAAACGTAGATCAAAGGAAAAGCAGCTTCCAGATTGATGGTGTGCTGAGTCCCTGAATGGTGAAGTGGTTTCTTTTCCTATAAATACCTCCTCTTAGAGTCTTGCTGAATTACAAGAGCAAGTCAAGTAGTTTCAGACATTGGAAGAGAATGAGTCCAAGCACCAAACCAGGATCTGCCACCACAAATCAGTTACTTCAATCCAAGTGACAGAATCTGAAAAGATTTTCTGCAGACAGAGCTTGGGTGAGTGACAAACAGATGAACCAAATCATGTAGTTACACAGTTACATATTACATTGTTAAATTGCATCACATAATTTAACTCCCAGTACCAGAAAACAAAATAAAACAGCGGAAAAGTGTTGGCCCTGGAGTACTGCCCAGACTCAAAGGTAGAGGGGAGTGACTTTCCCAGCCCTCACTGTGCTAACCGTACTCTCTCCACACACTCAGGATTTGCAGTTAATCTCATCAGTGTTTTAGCATATTTCTCTAACGTTGCAACTGCGTTATCTGAAAGCATTTCTACTTAAGATTAAAATAACATTTCTGAACACTGATTCTTCCTAATGGATAATGTTTAGATATAATTTGTTTATTAACAATGTATTGAAATACAGGAGAAAAAATTTTTCTGCAAAGCACCAACATGTTCAGGTTACCCATTAGCCCTTTCGGGAGGCCCAAAGGAGATTTTCACAGTTGAGGTCCCATTTAGTAAATGCAGATATTATAGTCATTCCTATTTTATGGTTGAGAACACTAAGTAACAAGTAGGGGAGAAATGGCAGACCCAAAATTTCAGCCAAAACTATCTTGACCCAGTAATTTGTAATTTTCTTATTAAATAATGTAATACAATCAGAGGAGTTAAAGCATCTAGGAAATGTAAGGATTTTCATTACAAATGATAAACTGTGAGCCTTAGGCTTGTGGGAAAAACTATGGCAGGTGCCAAAAGGGTAATGGATTCAGAGAAAATAAAGAGGTCATTGTTCGGTAGAACTTTCTTCAGTGAAGAAACTGTTCTGAAATTCTTTAACGTTAGTACAACAGCCAATAGCCATACGTGATAACTGACCATTCATAATATGGCTGGTACAGTTAAGAAATTGAAGTTCTAATTTTATTCATTTAAAATTAAACAACTAAATTAAGTTCATGATTATAGAATCAAATCAATAAAGTCTACAGATGTGTACTTTAGCCAAAGAACAAGACCCAGAAGAAGAACAAACAATTGAAGTCCTGGTGGGGAATAATGGAAGTTCTCACCAAGAATAACACATTATAATTTAAAAATTTTCAAACCAAGCACTTCCAGATAATAAAGACTTTCAGGATCTGGTCTTGGAAATATCATGCTAAAATAGATTGGCAATAAAAGGTATTAGAGCTAACAGGATTGGAATTTTGAAGAAATAAATAAATAAAACCCCCTGTTTTCAAGGTTTCAGGGACTTTCTGGCATCCATTCTGGTCTTTACAACTTTTTCACATATAACAAAATAAAAGTGATAATATTTTTATAACATAAACTTGGTACATGACAAATTATTATTAGATATGTATGGGGTAGGCAAAGGCCACATAAAGCGTCATAAATGCTCATCACAGAGGACAAAAGATAATATGATGACTGAGAAATTAATGGGTTTTAAGAAGTCTACCATTTTCTATGGAGTTGATCAGAGGTATTTTGGCTGCATATGGCAGTCTTGGTACAAACAGGAGAAAAAACCAAAATGGAATTAAAGTGCTTTAAGAATTTAACCCTAATCTTAATGTTACCAGATGATCTTCTATAAATGGCTCACCAAATAAACACTTATGGATTTTATACTGTTAGTGTCTCTTTGTGGAGTTGGATACTGGGCTCTTTTCATCTCAAACAAGGAATTGGACAAGATGAACAAAATACAGGTTATTTGAAAAATTAAGAGAAAAGAGTCTGAGAGAAAGTGTCTCTGAAGAGTGAGCTTGTGCTGAGTAAAAGCGCAAGAGAAGTGTGCCCTGAGGGACACAGGACAGGATAGCGTGAAGACAGCCACAATGTCTAGTTCCTCATTGGATCGCTGTGTTTTCATGCCATCAAAATCTTGAGAGAGCTTCCATATGCACATTCTAAGAAGAGATTCGGGAATGCCACGCCTCTCTTCCCAGCCAGTCTGAGCCACGTCTTCTATCTTCTATCTCATTTCCCCCAGAGACACAAATCCCATAATTCTCTATGGGGTGATGAAGGATTGGTGTCTCCTGCAGTTTCTCCAAGCTGAAAGGGGCTGTAGACCCGCTTACTGGGCTCTATGTCCTGTCCCACTACCCTGGGTACCGTGGCTCATTGGTTGTGTTAAGGAAAGAAAACCTATCAGAAAGCAATGAGTTAGTGACCACTAATTGGCCTGTTTGACAAGAGAAGGAAACTTTACTATTAATCCAATAGGAGAAGCAGGTCAGATTTCCATGCTTCCTGTGGCAGCACTGAAGGCTTGCTTTTTGATGTAAAAACTCAACCGTTCCAGAGACTCACAGGAGTAGCTTTCTCTTTTAGGTGATCTTATTCTTCAGACAGAACCACTTTATTTTCTGACTGTCACAAGAGTCATTTTTTAATTCTCCCTTTGTCTGTGGCCTATTTCTTTTCCTGAGTGGTATAGTCTGGTTTTAATGGTTCCTTCAGAACTGGGAATAAGGCTAGAATCTTGATGGGGTATAAGGTATAACAATGACTTTTCGGTTTCTCCATCAGCCTTTTAATCTCCTAAGGAGACTTCAGACATATCTCTTTGGTGTCCTTCATAGTGCATGATTGCAGCCTGCTTGAAAGACTGACTGCCTCTATGAGATGTAGAATTTCCTGCCTGTGCTTTATAGATGATCAATAAAGCAACTTCCATCAGTGAACTCCACCTCCTCAGGGTTTTGGAAGAGGAGGTCATTTATGTCCTGCCTGCTTGTATAGGTCTAGGAGATCACTTGCTTACAAGAATGGTTAAACCTCTAGGTCTGTAGGAATCAAAGAAGCAAGATTAAGAGTAGTGCAAGTTTTGTGATAACCTCAGGGGTGTCTCAGAGCATAGTCTGATACTCATTAAATTATTCCTCTGTTAGCCACAAGTAACCTTTGTGTCCAGAATAACTCTGCCCTTCTGGGTAGTGAGGACTTCTAATGTGTGTCCCAAAGTTGATTTTGAAGGTTCTTCTCTCAGTAGAGCACCAGAGAATCTCTAATTACAGCTCCCTCAACCTTGAGTATGGTTGTAGATCCAGAAGAGAGATTTTTGGAGAAATAAATCAAAACAGAAGGAAACACCTGAATTGACTCACACATGATGCACAAGATTACCCAGGGTTCCTCAGAGGAGATGATGGTATCCATGGTCAGAGTCGCTGCAGTTTTCCCCAGGATTATTTAGTCATTGGAGGAGGAGATAATGGCTGGCCTATGGGACCATGGATTTAGCTCAGTGGTTTACGCACTTGCTTTGTAAATGCAAGGTCATGGGTTCTGTCCCTAGTATCAAAAAACAAACAAACAAAAAAAGCCCTAAAAAAAATAATGGCTGGCCTACCCCTTCACTGTGAACAGGAACAGTCACACCTTTAATGCAGGTTCTAGTAAGAGTCAGGCCCATTAGCTGTCTCACATACAGAGCAGGGATCAGGCAGAGGCTTGGGGTAATCTCACGCCCAGGATCCAGTCCTCTTACACTTGAAACAGGAATGTTTTTCTTGGTTGGTGAAAGGTTTCTGCCCTAGTATAAATTGCTGGACATTATGGTGGTGGTCGAACATGGCAGAAGATCAAAGCATAAACAACACTTACCCTGACATCCACTTCTTCCTCCTTCACCTCCAGCCCTGATTACAACTTCCTCTTTCCTTTCCCATGCACACGAAGAGAATTCCAGTCAGTTCCTAGCACTTCATCAATGTCAGCCCCAAGCACCGCTTCTGGTCAGAAGTCACATAACCCTCAGCCCCCTCTTGTATCTGGCACAGGAAAAAACTCAACCCCATGAGTGATGTGCTCCTCTCTACATCCTCAGTAAAGGCCACTTTTTCTTTCCTTTTGCTTCTCTGTTGCACCAGAACCTTTAACTATTGTCCCTGAGTTCTTCCCTAGATAGAACACAGCCCAGTGATAAAGTTGGTGAAATCTGCTTGGGCAAGATTCAAGACATTTCCCACTGGTTTGGCTTGGGACCTGTAGAAGACAGGGATTGTACCAGTGATTGAACTCACGACCTCACACTTGCTAGGCAGGCACTTACACCACTGAGCTAAATCCCTGGCCCTACAAGTAGTTCTTGACTCCTTAAAATGATGTCCCATGCAGAAGGAGGAGATCTGAGGGTTCCACAAAGCATCCCTTGTGAGAACCTAACACACACCACACAGACATCTCTAAGTGTTGCCAACATTGTTCACAGAAGCACAGAAGAAATTACCCCGAGTGCTTCTGTCTCCACTTTGGAACTCCCGAAAGAAAAGAGGGTTAAATCATTTGGAGGCCTTGCCTGGTCCTTTGACTTGCATGAGATAAGGTTAGAACTGTTTCCCATGCAAAGTTCCCTTAGCCACTTGAACCACTTGATTCTCACCTGGTATTTTGAATCCTGCTACTTAAACAGAATGAAGCCAAGTGGGAAAATTGTTTCCTGCATTTATTCTGATGTGAAAAAAGCTAAGAACAGGGATGGCTCCACTTTCATATACTCATAATCTCTTTAATTAAACTTTAAACTACGTTTATTTGTTCTGCTCAGGTCTTCAAGCATAGGTTTTAAATTACCTTCATTTAAACAAGGAAGAAACCCAGCCAGGAGACTATAGCCCCAGGCAGGATTTAAAACAGGGAGGAAGCAGGCCTGCAGAAACCAGCTCTAACAGGCCCTTCGGGACATTGCCCCCCATCCTGGAAAAAAATCCTCCTCATTTCCTTTAAAAATGGATACATTTTTCTCTTCTGTGCAGGAAGAGCCACTGTACCAGTAAAAAGAATTCAAATAAGAAAAGAGGTTCATCCTTGAACTCCAAAATCAGAGTCTTACCTCATATGGCCAGTTAGTAAAAAATAAAAATCATAGGATTTCTGGCGCTAGGACAGAGAAAAAAAGAATATAGATAAACAGCAGCCTTTATTTTAAGGACACAGAGAAGCGCCCCACGACCAAAGACGGCCAGGCCTCTTCTGATTCGGACTTGGGGTATGGCATATATATATAAAACCTCTGACGGGGTTTGCACTTAGGGGAGCATTGGTGACGCACAAGCAGCTGATTGGGACTTTTTTCACATCACTGGTAGAAGGAAAAGGAAGTTGTCATAGGGTAAGGAGGAAGTGACCTCAAGGTAAACATCCCTTGGTCCCGCCTCCCACTGCCATAATATCTTATCTAGGGAAAATATTTTCATAAAATATGGAAGCAGTTGATGTAAGCCCACATCTAGCTGTGTGATTCTGATACAAGGGAGCAAAACTCCTGACCTACTCTATGTATAGGTTCATGTTCTCTAAAATCAAACAATGAGTTTTAGGAACAATGGAGGTCAAGAGCAGAAATGTTTATTGAGAGAAAGCTTCTGTCTGAGAGAGAGAGACAGAGAGTGAGTGAGAGAGAGAGAGAGAGAGAGAGAGAGAGACAAAAGGGTTCTCAAAGAGGTGGCCAAAGACTATATCTTTTCCAGGGATTTTTATAGAATAAAACCATGAGATGAGGCAGGTCTAAAATAGAGAAAACTGGGAACTTGCAAGAGCACAAGATGGGACAGAGCTATGGTCAACCAAAAAGTTTAATTTTTCAGGTAAAATTGACCAAATCAGGGACAAATGGAGAAGGGAGTCACATACCAAGTCAACATTCTTTAGGGATCAGTGACTCTTCCTGTAGGGGTTGGGATGGTGACTCTTGGCTTCTCAAGGTGACCCAGACTTAATCCCTAAGGATTATACTTAATGGTATACTTGTATTAGTTTTGCCTTCTGTCCAGAGATCTGGCCCACAGCAGGAGGTGTGTGTCTCCTCCAAACTCACCAGACATCTGGTCCTCTGTGCCAGCTTCTAACTAGCTCAGCTGCCTGTAACAGTTGCATCCAGGCTCTAGTATTACTCACTGGAGCCACACACACTGTATGGGGCACGGAAAACTAGCTTTTTCCCCTTAACCCGAGCATCATTCCAAAACAGAAACCAAGAATGAAAAGACATTTACAAACTAGGATAAACAGAGACTAATTAGCCCCAAAAAGGTAACAAACAAACACACACAAGACGTACCTCAAGAAAGAAAGAAACAAAAGCAAAAATAAAGAAAAAATGTCTATTTTAGCTGGGAAAAAAAACACAAAAGCTGTTTAATCACCTTCGCCAATCCTCCAGGCTGGCTAAGCAGCAAACATCTCTGTGCACCACGAGAAGAGGACGAGAAGAGTTCCCTGAATTCTCTCTGTAGGAAAGAGTGAAAGAAGAAAGGAGAAAAGGGTCTTCATGAGATCTGAGAGAAAAATAAAAGAATGTGGCCATCATACCTTACCAGGTTTCCTGCTGACTGGCTACACCACATAACGACCCTGGGTATTCTTCTAGAAATAGCTCATCAATAAACACTACCAGGTTTCGTCGTGCTCACCTCTCTTTCTGCCATTGCTTCCCAGTTTCTTCTCATCTGGAACAAAGAATTGAATGAAATGAGCAAAGTCTGGTGACAAAAACAGTGACAAAGATTTGAAAAGGTAAAAAATGAAGGGTAAATTTGGGCTGGGTATAAGAAAGCAAGAGAAAAGTGCACTCTAAAGGAAACGAGGTGGGATACAATGAAGAAAGCCATGACAATGGACTCCACATGTCTGTGTCCTTTTATGGTGTCCAAATCTCTAGGGAATTCATAAGCACTTTTATACACAGGTCCTGAGAGGAGGTGCTGGGATCCACACCTCTCTTCCCAGCAACATCCTATCTCCTATTGTTGGGACACAATAGTACTGTGAGAAGACATTTATAAAATATCGAATATAGGTATTTCATGAAATAAATTATAGAGCAATTAGAGGTCTCTGACCAAGCTTCTGTTGCTTCTGAATTCCACTGATCTGGACAGTATCTAAAACCCAGATGCATACCTTTGGGAAGCACTGAGTCCGAGTAATTGTCTGCATTGTCTGGGCTAGTCGAGGACACTTTAACTATGCTCCTGCTGTAGGTAGCCCTGCCTTTTCTTCCTGGAATGTTTCTACATAATGATTAACAATTCCTTTGATCCAACAAATCTGTTTGAAGATTAGCCAGCCTGTGAATAGATGACTCAATGCATGTAACCATTATGTAGTGTTTTGTCCCTGGTGCTGTTCTGCCCACTCCTAAACGCTCTACAAACTAAACTCTTTATAAACTCAGGGCTGTTGCCTTTGGGAGTGATCCTGCAACAGACCGCTGCTGGTATAAAGATTCAATGGTGTAAAAATTGAACACTGCCTTCCTATCTCCTTGTGATGAGTCTTCCTTTCCTTTGACTTGGAAATTTCCCCTCAGTGTTATTACACTAACTGCACTTTCTTGGTTACATGGATCTTATTCCCCACTTTCGCACAATTCAGACCATTCTATGTTTCTTCCACCCTCTAAGCTTTTATATCCTGTCAGACACAAACTTAGCAAATGTTTTCTCTTCAGCATCTCCCCTGTGTGAGCTGTTTCCATCCCTAGGTCCCAGATCCTAGTCCTCATCCTCCCACTTCTCACCTGTATTACTTCAACCCATGGATGCGTATCAGACCCTGGTCTTGCTCTCCATTAATGTAATTCCTAATTGTTAGAAAGTCAGGTGATCTTTCTAAAACCCAGACCTCGTTATGTGCCACCTTCTTGCTTTAAAGTCTTTAGTGATTGTTTATCTTTGAAGATAAAATTCACATTGTTTTAGTATGGAATGTCTTTATTAGTCTTATTGAGGTTCCTTATTCTAAAATAAGTAAATGAAATATCCTCACAACCCCCCTTTTTAATTTACTCATAAGAAATTAATGGTGTGTTCTAATTACAGAATTTGTGTCCTTGTATGTATTTTTGCTATTTGTTCTTATCCCATTTCCTTCATGGAAATTACTTACATGCCCCTGTCCTATCTTCTGGGGTACATGAACCCCCCCATATGGAATTCATGGCAACAAGAGTTGAGACCACCATATACTAAAAACTGACAAGTGACCCTAGTTTAGCTAATAATTACATTACAATTTGCTAAAAGGATTTGATAAACTAAGAGCTATATTTCATGAGACAATTCAAAAATATCTTTCAGAGAATGTACAAGAAAGATAAATATGCAAAGAAACTGAAAGTTGTACTGTTAGCTTACTTGGGGAGCCCAAGTGAAATTTTCACAGGTGAGGTCCCAAGGTTAAGTAACACACGTGTGCAAGACATCAGCAGCAACAGCAGGCAGCATGGAGCAGAGCACAATACTGCAAGAGTAGCTTGCATCTTCACTGTATAATTCTTACACAGGTTGTCATCCCATGTTTACATTCTTGTATCATGCGTAACCAGCACGTGCATGCCTGCATGTGCTAAGTCAAGGTTACTCAACTATATCACACTGTGTGCCTGTGCCAAACAAGCAAGGTTGTGTTCTTAGGGGCCCTGAGATGCACTTGAGTTTTGAAGCAGTCTGAGTGGCTCTTCATATGTATTATAAGGAAAATAACACAAACATTTGTGCTGCAGAGGTATGATGAAGACAGCATAATTTTTATAAAACATAATTTCACCAACAATATCTTCCTGTATTTTCACTGTTTAAAAATTTGGTGTGGTGTGTTTGTACGCATGCTACGTTTTAACCAAACTAGAGAGATGATCTCTTATGCAGGATTTCTAACAAGCAAAGCCCAAGGAGGTAGGACAGGCATGTTCTAAGGTGGGTGATGTCCAGTATTTTGCTCGCTGACTGGTCATGAGCATGATTTGAAAGTCAGCCCAAATGCCTCTCAGGCTTTATTGGACAAAGAGATAAACTGTTATCGCATAAAGACAGCAGAGCAGAGGCAGCCCACATGATGGCATATCCTTGGTCTCATGTGCCTACCACACAGATCATAAGCATCTTCAATATAGGACTAGTGTCATGGTCAATTAGAGACTTCAGCACAAATCAATGATTAATTAAAATGTGCCTGTCATCAATAACATGAATTTAATGGAAAAGGACTTATGGTAATATTTGTGATTATAAAATCTTCATCAAAGACAGTAACATGTGTCCAAATGACAACAATTACCAAATGTAACTATTTGATGTTAAATATATGAATCAAAATATCTTAGCATATTACAATGAAAATGGGAGTTTTAGTGGCTTCTAACAAAATTCTAACATAATTGTCAAATGTTCTCCATTTACAATATCCTAAGCAGAAGTTAGGGAGCACAAAACCCCCCAAAGAAAAACTTATTTGATGTACCATGGGTTGGTTCCTACTCCAAACACAGAAACAAAGAGCTCCATTGAAACATTTGAAAGAGCTATAGTTAGGATTCAGAACCAGACTCCACATCAAAGCTCTTGGCTTTCATTCCTTAGTTTAGCCCAAGATGCATGACTGTCTCTCAGCTGATTATCACAGGTACTCTATTACATTACATTTCAAATTCTATAGGGAAATTCTAAAGTGTTGGCTCTCAACAATCCTAATATTTTGACATTCAGTGACATTTTCAACTTATGCATCCCATTCTAAAACCTTTCTAAAATCTCAAGGAGGTTTTGAAGCTAATCTTTTATATTATTAATTCTTATGGGAATACATTAAAATATGAATATCAAGCACATATTTGACCTTAAGAAAATATACTTTTAATCACGTAACAGTTTACCCTAAACATCACTCAGCCAGTGTGTTTATTTACATACTGACTAACCTTCGTGTCATTTGGGCAGCTGTCAGTTCAACCAGTTGATTCTTTATTAAATAAATTTGATAAAATTGTCACTATCCATATTCTACCTCATGATTCATCATGAACTTGCCCATGAGTTTAAAACTTTCTTCTTTAGTTGCATGAATGACCAGAAGTCGACAAACATTTTATAATATATGCTTCTGTATTTAGCTAGAATTTGAGAAAAAATAATATGCAAAAGTTGAATTTACAAATGAATGGACTTATAAGTCTAAAGGAACTTCAAGCCATAGAAGTCAATAAACATTGCTTTATTTTTAGCCATAACTGTAAGGGTACCACAATCTATGTCATTTTTGAAAATCTCTTTATTGTCTTTTCAAACATTTATTTTCTAGTGATTTTGATAAATGTTTTAGCAATCCGTGATTAAATGGAGATCAAGCGGAAATTTTAAACAATAACTTGTATGGATTACACTAGTTTTTAAAAATCAATGTATTCTACTTTCCTTATTTAAAGGAAAAATAAGGCAAATGTATTTCTCCCGCTTTCTTTGGATTTATATCCTAGTCAGAGTTCAAAGTTCTTGTCTTTATGTGACGAATATGAATTTTCTTATGGATGTTGTATTTTTCCTCTAGGAAATAATTGAAGTCTCTCAAACAACTTGAATAGATGAGAGAGGACTTTCTGAGAAAATCCTAACATGAAAAAAAGAGTCAAAGCAATATTGTAGTTCACTGACCAGGAAGTTTGATTGGTCATTTACTTTACCTAGAAAAGCTTTTCTACTGTTCAGTATGTATTTTAAAATTGTACTCGAGAATGTATGCATTTATACTAGAATTTGAGAATATCTCCCAACATAAAAGATTATCTATGTTCAATGTGTTACCAATTAATAAACATTCACATTTCAAAAGATGGTCCTCCTATTTGTCAAAATTTCTACTTTTCACTTTGTATTTAACAACCATGTAAAATATTCAGGTCAGTCTGTTTAGTTTGTCCTCAAATATATACAAGAGTACATGACTGATTTCATATTTACCATTAGTTCTAACACTTTCATCAGAAAGTTCACCATGCCCACACTTTAAAGCTTTTTTACAATGGGTAATAAAAATCTAACATAAAGCTCCAATTTAGAATTATGTATAGTAATACATTCTTCACACACCTAGTAGTTTTCAGCACATGGAAAGAGAACATAATGAACTGCAGGGATATAAAACTGGGTCAGGCTGGCTGCGGATACACCAGAAAAACACAGAAAGCCCCTGTGCAGAAAAAGATTAGAGATGAAGCAACACAGGCAAGTGACCACGTGGTCTCAGTAGAACTGGTCACATTATTAATTCTTATAATCAACAAAAGACAACATGCACCTTTGTACTGACAGCCCCACAGTTTCCAGGCAAAGACTGGACAACAGTTTCTGTCCTCGGGTTCCAAGGGTAAGGGTAATATCCTAACACAAATTCTCCATTTTTGCTTTATGCCGCTCAAGCAGATTAGTGTTACTGAACCTATTCTAAGATAATTGGTGCCTAACTTTTATGGTTGGTTCAGTAAACTGGCTGGCCATAAACACCCAATCTAAATTAACTATGTTTTTATGTACTCGGGGAATAAAGAACTGTTGATGCAGATTTCACACTGTTTTCAATAACAAAATGTTTTGAGACAAGTAATAACACCCTATCTATTTATCATGCTCCTAAATGCTCATACATGGCTGCTGAGGGTTCTGTTGCTAAGGCACCTGGAGGACATGCAAGTATATTCTGGAAATTTTGAAATACTGATGTACTCTGTCTCTCTCTCTCTCTCTCTCTCTCTCTCTCTCTCTCTCTCTCTGTCTCTGTCTCTCTCTGCCTCACCTGTCTCTGTCTCTCCATCCCTCATCTCCTTCTCCTTCTCCTTCTCTTTCTCCTTCTCCTCCTCCTCCATCTCCTCCTCCTCCTTTTACTCTTTTTCTCTCTGTCTTTCTCTGCTACTGGATATTGAACCCAGGGCCCTCATACCAATAGGTCTTTGTTTTCCTATGTTTTATTTTGAGGAAGTCTTCCCATGTTGCTGAAGCCTGTTATCTTCCTGCTTGAGCCTTCCAGAACCCCAGTACTGGAAGTATGTTTTATTACCTAAATGTCTTAAATTCAAAACCAAATTGAAAATCAGAGACATAAATTCTTATAATCAGTATAAAATTATGTAAGTCTATAAGATTCTTCCACCTTCTAACTGGCGAAGGCTGTACACCCCTCTGACTGCCCACGGGACTCAAAGAGATAACACATGTGCAGCCCATTATAAACTCAGGTGTGAATGACTGTTTGGGAAGCATATCATTAGCCATTGAGTATGTTTTTTTTTTTTTTTTAAATCACAGCATGTGCACTGAGACAAGGGAAGTATTCTAAAATAATGTAATATACAATGCATTAATTTAATTTCAGCAAACTAAAGAAAACATAACTAACATAAAAGCTAATTGTATTAATACATAAATTCAGAAATCAGTGTCCACTTTCATTGTCAGAACTAATAACGATGTTATTCAAACCTTTACATTAAATAAAATGTTCTCAAATTTCCTGCATATGTTAGATTCAAATAAACATTACTTTATTTTCTTTCTTCTAACCTTTGGGTGAAAAATTAGCAAAATTCTTTAGAGGTTAGAGATGAGAGATTTTATTTTCTCATTATGAAAAATATACATGAGTTATGAAAGAATTGGCAAAAGTAAATAAATGAAAAGTAAAACATGTAAGTCTAGCTTTGTAATTAAATCCCTTTCTGAAAGTAGTCAAATTACTTTAGTCTTAAACTCTGATATTCAGACTTAACTTATTTTTATTTTTATGAAACCTAAACCCAACTTTTAAGTGTCAAGCTATAGCAACACATTTTTGTGTTTTCTTCTAATGATACTAATCCTGTGTTTTTAATCATCTTTAATTCTAGTTGGAAGAATCTTTCCAAAATCTACACCCTTAAGTATTACTTGAGAAAACTCTGTTAACTCACAGCTCTGATTTTAATTATTTTTGAATCACAACCATATTAACTATCTGAAATTATATTTATCCCAATGATGTGATCTTAAGAAAAACTCTGACTATATATATGGAGAAAAGACTTTTTTAGTATAATATTGAAGACTTTATCTTTGACATTATGACATTTAAAGCCATTACATATTTAAAAGCAATAAGCCATTCCTCCCTTGGGTTTCTAAATGTCACATACATCAAGAAATGATTGTAATATCATAGTAATCACAGCCTAAAGTAGTCCAGTTCTGTGAGTAAAAAATAGGCTTTCATGGCCCCAAGTATATAATTAAGCAATCTCAAAGGTTTGAGTTGTATTCAGTGATCCAAGCACACACACAGCATACTCAAGGCTGTGAGTTCAGTTCTCAACTTGACAGAAGCAAAATGTAAAGTAACAACAAGGATTTATAGACAATTCCATTCCCAATCTTTTTGTTTTTTTTCAATGAAGGACCCATCTTGTCAGTCAGCCACCAAGGAAAGACCTGATCCTTTGAGATAATGTGGTTTCCAGCATTAACCTGATGTGAAAAGACATGGAATAAATTAGTTAATTATAATTTCACAAAGTTCAATTCAGTGCAAATGAAATTTTCTAATGCTAATACTATTTCCAAGCTGGTCGCTTTTCAGTCTATTCTGGTCATCATTTAGTGGGCCCTGATCTGTCTGGGAGTCTGAATATCCTAGAAACTGCATAGAAAAGAGCCAAAAATATTAGACCAACTAGCCTGAGCTGTATGTGATCCAAGAACAGACTCTTTGTTAATCTCAAAACTCTAGAAGTATTATGGAAATATTCTAATATATTAATGCAATATTCTAGCATAATGCAGAAATAACCTCATTGACTTTTTAATGAAATAGTTGGTCAATTTATTGAGTTTTACAGATGATATTACTTGGAAACATAAGAAACTTGTCTTGTCTTGTGACACAAATTATCATATAAATTCTAACGTCCTTTTCCGTCTCCCTGATGAAAGCTGTAATTCCTCTAATGCAAAGCACATTATATGCAACCTTGCCATGTAGTTAAATTGATACTTTCCAACATTGGTTGCTATGTGTGTGTCCACAAAAGGAGATCTGTTTTTATAAATCTCAACTTAATGACCTAAATTACAATCTATGTGGCTCTCATGAACTATAGCAAGTCTTTGAGTTACCCAGGGAACTTGCTTTGTGAGAAGATTTGAACAAAACAAAATAAAACCAGTGACATGTCACATAATTTTATATAGTTTATGAAAAACTTACCCTGTTAAAATTAAGATTGTATTTAAACTTTCATGCTCATTTTCAGTTATTCATTTTTCCTTGTGACAATGAAATCATGATATTGTGGTCAGGGTTTACAAGGGAACAGTTCTAATACAGGACACATAACTTATAGACTTATTTTACAACATTTCCTCAAAAAAGTCAAAATCAGAAGAGCACAAGAGATCTGTCCATACACTAGGGAACCAAAGGATCCAGCTAGGGGCCTGGATCCCACAGCTATGTCCTACAGGAATCCTGATGAAGACCTAGAGCCTATAGCAATGTCCTCCATGAGTCCAGCTATAGGGCTAGTGCCCACAACAATGGACACTACTCTGTATCAGTGACCTGTACTGGGAAGGCCCACAGGTCAGTGATGGAAGCTGGAAAGTCTGCACCAGTGAGATGAAGGCTCTGTGCCAGCAGGCTTAGTGGTTTCAGTGTAAGGACCAGCGCACCACCTACTCCAAGAGAAACGTAGCTATCCTCAGCAACAGCAAGGACCCAAACTCCTCCAACAAGAACAGCTGAGTTCATATCAACAAAACCAATATGAAAAGCTTTTGCAAGGGAATCAACAGCATACCATCTTTCCTTTTATGCTTTTGGCAAAAATCCTTAGGTGAGCCTTTCACACCCAGAACCACATTGAGTCAGTTTAGCTGGTTATTACAAGCTATTAGTTAATCCACCTTTGTGCCTTAGAACTGGCCGTGGTGCTTCTCCTTGGAACTCGGGTATTATGAGATAGAGACTAAAAGCCTCGCAAATTCAAGCACAGTATGTATTAGAATCAGTGTTTTTTGCTACAGTTGACTGAGTATTTCCAGTTGGAGACAAGTCTACAGATCAGGTGACTTCACACTATCCTCAAGGATGTGAATTATTCTCTTGTAGAATGATAAAGGTGGTCAAAGAAAGCAACTCTACTCAATTAGGAATGCCAGTTTCATGAGTGCTATATACAATAGAATTTTAATTACTTGAAGCTGGTCCTATTTTATAATTTATTTGGACAAACTCTGAGAGTATTTCTTTAATAGCCGAAGTTATTAACATTTCATTTGCATAGTATATTTTTGTGATTTGACTTCTTTGGGAATGTAGATTTGTAGAACTTAATTAGACTAGTAGAAAGTCTAACCCTGGTAGAATTAATGATTCTTAACATACAAGATGCATCTGGTAGGTTTATTAAAACAAAAATTGATGAATAAAGTTTTTACTCTGGGACAGAACCTGAGAATTTGCATTTTTATTAAGCTCCCAGGCACTGTACTATGAGAACTGCTGACATAGAAGACATATGTAATCATTAATTTCAAAGAGGACAACCTGGGGAAAAGATTAAGGGAAAAGGTTTAGAACTGAGTATACCTAAAATTTTGAATTGTCAAATAAAACACAAGCTCCGTAGATAAACTGTAATTTTAGATAAACAATAGATAAATTAGTAGTATAAGCATTTCCCAAAACAACACAGGAGATAGTTTTACAAAGTAATTATCACTGTTTATCTGGAATTCAAATTTAACTAGATATAGAGTGTGCTTGTTTTTCAATTGAACCTAGCATTTCTAAATTAAATGGAAATATAAGCAATTTTATCTTTGCTTATAAAATGCTTCAGAACCATTAAAGACCCCATGATGATTTTTTCCAATGTTTCCGTGTGTATTTTTGTCTTTCCCTAGAGCTGAACAACAAAAACAAGCCTCACAGAGACATGAGTCTTTTTACTTTCATTCTTTAGGAAATATTTAGGTAAGTACTCCTTTTTAACAGAGAGATATTCATATACTTCCTACAATATGCTAACTGGCTCTTAAGAGTAGAATGTGGAAGAAACTGAAATCTATACACAATAGAAGAGTTTCACTCTCCAGAAGTTTGCACAAGAATTTTGAATCACCTGCACTTAAATACAATTTCCAACTTTCCCATGTCTATACGCATTAGGAGTCACAGGCCATATGGTCCCACCAATTCTTGTAGGCCCGTGGCATAATAAGAGACTGGAGAGAAAGAGAGAAGAGGAGAAATACTGCAGAAATAATGACAGAATATATAAGTGATAGAGAGAGAGAGAGTTCAGAGGTTTTTCTTTGTGGTGTATGTGAATATGAAACTTTGAAATAATCTAGCAAAGGAATCTAATAAACTTCTTATAAGACACATCATAAAAATCCACATGCAATTCCTCTGAAGAAAACCAGTTAAAATTACAAACATTATACTTTCCATGTGTAGTGGTTTTCCTCTTAATACATGATTTCAGCCAGAGTCAGTCCTAGACTTATTTAAGTTAGAACTGAAAGCATGTTCATGTCATGATGGGAAAGAGGTGACAATTATCAAGCTTTTTAATCTAAACAACCCTCATTCTACTGCATTTTGAATTTTGAGAAAGGTGTTTTTAAATTTGAGTGTACCTCAGAATATCCAAGGAAGCTTTTAAAAACATTTTTAGAAGCTGCAAAAATTAGATATACCTTAATCCCCTCTAGCCCACAGTGAATATATTACATAGACCCTAGTGAATACTTTAAACTGTAACTAGCATCAAACCATAGGCATCTTTCCTAATAATAAAGGAACAATTATAATAATGCACTGTCATAAAAGCTATTTGAATATGACCTCTTTCTTCCTCAAAATGTCTTGTCGTTACCATACTCACCCTCATGACGTGAAATGGAACAGTTCCTACATGAAGAGACAAAGGGAGGTGCAGAACAATACACGTGTTATGTGTTGTGTGCCCATAAGGTTTGCAAACTGCATTGAAATACAGTGCAAACTAGCATTTTTCCTTCTTCACAATCTCACAGGTAGAAGAGTCACTCTTACTGCGTATCTTAGCAATCTTGGCATACAAGTTTTATTTTCTTTCCTTATGAAATCATGAATTTTTATTTTTCCACATAATGGAAGAATTTCATATCTGATCTTGATCTCTCTAAATTGCCAGCCATTAGTAAGTAGAAGAAGATCTACTTAACAAGAAACACTGATACTGTCACACTGACAGCTAAGTGACTAAAGAACTAGCAGTATGCACCGAGAAAAGATGACTTTCACTCCAGGTGCAACAGCAAGGTTTGCATCTCATGGTTCAGAATGACTTGCAATTTAAAACTTATGAATTATCTGGGGATTTAGCTCAGTGGTAGAGTACGTGCTTGGCATTTACAAAGCCCTGGGGTCAAACCCCAGCACCAAACGAAAACACCCTGTGGATGAGTTGTTTATTCATGGAATTTTTCACTTTGTATTTTAGACCACACTTAACCATTCATATCTGAAACAATAGAAATCAAAATCTTGAATAAAAGGGAACTGTTATGCCAAAATCTCTTCGTTAAAGATATTGATTCAATTGATCTGCAAGGGTCCTAGGAAACCAGTATCTAGAATCAGTGATTTAAAAATTATCAGACTATGTTTTCAAGATTGCAATCAAACTCATGAGAAAGCATAACAAAAGAGTAGGCCCTAACTAAGCCCTGGTCATAATGCTTATTCAAACAATAGCAGACATTCAAAATAATTAAAAATGATGCAGAAATTGGGTTAAATTTTAGGGGATGTGCTGTCAGAATTATAAAATTACAAAGAGCACCAAACTAAGTCAGTACTATGTGAGCTTACTAAGTATAGAATACATACAGAAGCTCTTGCATAGAATTGCAAACTGGAATTTTAATGTTTAATTGTTTCCTGTCCTCTATGAGTACCTCATTTCTATATACAAAAGATGATGGCAAAAGATCACTTTCTGATCGGCTCAAGTTTGTTGGAGCCTTCTACCAAGCTCTGACAATGAAACCAGATCTCCCAGGCTTGATCACAGCCAGGATCTAGAACTAAGCAAGTTTTTTTTTTTTTTAATTTTATTTAAGGAGAAAAGAAAAAAAACAGTGAAAGGGTACAAGCTATACAGATTTACAGAAAAAAATGAACAGTAGGAAATCACTAGTTAATGGATTACATATTGCCATCTTAGAAATAATTGTTCAAGTCACAAAATTAAAGCTTGCAGAGTGGACATTCCAACAATGATACTGCAAACAGTTCTGTTCAATGATCCAATAAAACTCTGTGATATCATTTTCTATCTTATACACTTAAATATACATGCAGTTATATAGTTTAGAGCACTTTCTTTTCCTCTCTTTTGTACAATGACTATTACACATTTTGGGTTTCATTGCTCCCACGGTTCTTATTGCTTTTTTGGAAGAGAGTAAAACCAAATGTGACATAACAGAACAGAATTAGTCAAGTCAAAAGGGTGGACATAATAGATAATGTAAAAACATAATACAAGGTGATCAACAGTGGTTACCATAATGCCTCCCGCTATCTCTAATAGAATTGCCTATATCATTAGTTATAATACAATTGAACAAAACAGTAAAGAACAAAACCGACAAAATCAAACCATTGGAGACATTGTAGGTCTTCAAAAGTAGATAAAAGTCAACGAGAATGGGCATTATAATGAATCGCATTATCTTCACAGCTGATGCCTAAACTTTCGAACCTGATACTATCCAACAAAACAGAATAGGGGAGCATCAGTCAAAAACAAGATGGTGAGAGTAATACAGGGCTTCAAATCGAGATAATAGAAAGCCAAAGTGGGTTACTATAATATATCCTGCTATTTTTTCCCTTTAATTAAACGGATAAAAATTAAAAAAGTAAATAATGGAGTGGAGATTGGGATAAAAGAGGGCATAACAGCGAAACAGCGCAGATCAAAACATAACCATTTAAGTAGAATAGTGTTTCACCACCAGATAATTCCGACCCAAAAGTAGTTACCATATTGACTCTTTCCTTGAAGTCCTTGAGTACAACTTCATATACTGTAGCATTAAGTATATCAAAACAATGTAAAACCATTTAAGAGAATGACAGCATTACAGAGTATTTAGAATTGACTAACAGAAAATGAACAATGGTTTCTGTATAATCTCCTTGTCTTTAAAAGGTTTTTGCTTATACTATCGTACATAATAAAATCCAATAAGATACAACCTATTTAGACCATTGGAGACAGAAGAACAAAAGCTAGATGAGACTTCAAAACAAGATGATACTAAATCAGTATTACCTATTAAGATGTCATTTTCTCCAAAATAGCTGTTCCTATCATCCAATCTTCTCTGTCTCATTTCTGTTGAGCTCTTTTTCTGTCAGTAGCTGTCAGTTTGTTTTCTTCATTTTGTTCTCTGCTCCATTCGTTGTGGCCTCCCCGCCACTATTTCTGGGTTCTTTGTATTTTTCTTTTTTTAGAATATCCTGCAATACTTTCTGTAGAGTTAAATTGGTGGTTGCAAATTCCCCCAGTTCCTCTTTATCCTGGAAGCACTTTGTTTTTCCATCAATTTCCAGGGACAGTTGTGCAGGATATCTCAATCTTGGCTGGAGATTATTATCTTTCAAAGCTTGAATTATTTCCCCCCACGCTCTTCGTGATTTGATAGTTTGTGCAGAGAAATCTGCTGTAATTCTGATGGGTGTTCCCTTGTAAGTGGTCTGTTTCTTATCTCTGACAGCTTTTAATATTCTGTTCTTGTATTGAATTTCTGGAATTTTTATTATTATATGCCTGGGTGTTGCCCTGTTTGGGTTGTAGATAGCTGGGGTCTTGTATGCCTCATACATCTGAGTATCTTCACCTTTTGCTAAATTAGGAAAATTCTCCTGGATTATTTCTGTGAGTAGTTTTTGTAGTTCACTTGTTTGTGTCCCTACTTCTTCTTTTATGTTCTTAATCCTTAAGTTATGGCTCCTCTTATCATCTTCTTGTCTTTGTATTATTGCTGTTTGTTTCTTTGTTATTTTTAAGAAGTTTTTCATTTCATTCTCCCATATTACAAGTCTGCCCTCCAGTTCAGATAGTCTGTCCTTAGTTTCTTTCAAGCTGTTATGCCAGTCTTGGATAGACTTCTTAGTTTCTTGATAGTCCCTTTGAACCTGCTTCACGTACTCTATGCTTTCTCTGTTTTCTCCATCAAACAATTCTCCCCTCTTTTTCTGTTCTTCCATTCCACCATCTGTTTTTTCCTGGGTGGTGCTTAGCATTTCTCTAACTATTCTGCATACTTCTAGCTTCAGGTTGTTGATAACTTCATTCCTGAATTGGTCTATGAGGCTCTCTATATGGCGCTTTACGTCTATTGGTGCAGTGTCTGCTATTGCCTGTTTCTCAGAATTGGGGGCCGAGGAGCCTTTCTTGTTACTGCCTTTTCCCATATTCTCTGTTCCTTATATATGCAAGCTTACATAGGAGGCCCAGCTTCCCTCCCTGTCAGCCACAGCCTGATCGAATTGCGCTGGCTAGGTGTTCCCGCCCACCACAGCGCACCAGGGAGTTACGGATAGGCAGCCTACGCGGGAGTCACCCCTCCGGGCCACCGTCAGGCTCTGGGATCTGGGTTGGGCTAGCCTACCGAGTCCCCCAGCAGCGTCATGCAGGCCAGGCACTTTTCACCAATCCCGTCCGAGAGGGGAATGTGTGGCTGGAGTTGCCACCGCGCTCTGCTCCCGCAGGACTGCCCGAGCCCAGAACATCCTCCGCTGGAGTCAAACTGTGGTAGAGTGTCAGTTTCTCTCACTCACCTCACCACAAGTCAGTGTACGCCTCCCTGTCCGTCATGTTTTCGACTCCATTCACAGACTCCCGTTCTCAGAGCTTCTGCGTGTCTCTCTCCTTGCCGAGCTGCTGTAGAGGCAGCCAGCCATGGCGTGGCGGGAAACCCAAATCACGGCTTCCAATGGCACGGGGTCTAGCCTCCACACCGAGGCTTTTCTATTCCTGTTTTAGCACCAGGACTGCATTCCAAGTTGGTTTCTCTCAGCCCAGTTCATTCCTGAGTCAGCAGAGCATATCTCTACCGGTTTATGTCTCCTTAGTCCACACCATTCCTGACTTCTGAACCAAGCCTTTCAGAGAGCCTCTGTAGTATCTGCTACCTGTCCGCCATGTTCTCCCGGAAGTCTCTAGAACTAAGCAAGTCTTGACTCTTCTGCTGTAGGATAAGTGCAATCATAAACTTGAAAAATGCACACACACACAGTGGTATGTCAGAGACAAGAAAAAGAATTTGAACTGCACTGTGCATGTCATAAAAACAGTACTGAAGCAGACAGATCCCAAGGCCAAGGTGAATTACAATTCATGCAACAAGTCACATACGTGTTAGGAGTTTGCATGGCTTCCAAGTCATAAAGTTGAGCACTTCTGTGCAAGATTATCTCATAGCCCTAAAAAGAGCATAGCAAGAATTTTAGGGACTAAGACTAAAATTCTCATATAATAACTGCAAGCAAATAGACTCTGACTTCATTTTCAGAGTAGGAGATCTATCCCAGCATGTTCTCTACCTCAAGCTACTGGAAAAATATCTGGGAGTTCAGAGGCTTAGGCCACATTGGGAAGACTCAAACACACCTAGGAAAATTGTATGGTTATCCCTGGCTCTCAAGTTGTCACTGATGACAAAGTCAGTCAAGCAGAAGAGGAAAAAGAAAAGGAAACGAATTGACAAAAGGAAACCAGGTTGGTAATGACTTGGCATTTTGGGGAAAAAAGATATGATGCAACTCTATGTCTAGAATGGAACTCTAACAAGCAGATCGCCATGGTTGAGCATAAGAAGCCTCTTGGTTTAGGCTTCCCACAGATTTGTTTCTAATCTGTGTGGCATAGTGGTACCTATATCAAATCCATGCACTTTTCTCTTTTCCTCTCTCCAGAATTTTTCAAACTCTGACCTAGGTTTCCTATAACTTTACTCTGGTAATTATGAAGTGGTAAATTTAGTATATACCTGGCCCGGAATGCTTCCCACAACAACCAAAGATAACCCAGTTTGTGAGAGAAGATGAATTTAAATCTCTGGGTTTTCCCTATCCCTCGAATCTAAAAATTACATGTGGAAGCCTGAAGTGAATGATCATGGCATTATCTCCAAGACGCCCAAGAGGAATTATGTTTTCCTGGAAGAAAGAAGAGAGACAGAAGTTGGGTGGCTGGGTGTTAAATAAAAGGAGTTTCAAAGGAACCCAAAATCATTTTTCTACATTTGAAAAATCTCAAAAACGTATGTAATGAAATATTAAAAAGACTCAAAACATTGTGTTCATCAGAAATGCTCCATGAAAATTTTACATAATAAAGGGGATCTAGAGACAGGGAGAGAGAGAGGTTAAGAGGGAAAGAGGAAAAAGAATCAAGATAAATTCAATGCATACAACTCTCCCTAAGAACGTACATATTATGTACTGCAAACAGGTACTTATAAAATAAAATTTGAAAAAGAAAACTTTCAGCACTATATTTTTCAAAATTTTTGAATTAAAAAGGCATATATTAGCTTGAATTCTTAAAAATTTCAATTCTATTTTAATTTCTAAGCACAGTTAAAAATTTTTAAGCAGGAGCACACACAAAGTAGTTCCAGTAAACCAAGTAATTAGAAACTGAGTTACATGTAGAGTTTCTGGCCTCATTGTTACTCTCTAGATTAGTAGTTAATGTAGTTTTCAAAATTTTTTGCCAAGTAACAAAGGATAATCACTTTTGTGGGCAGCAATCCGGTATCATCTAGAAATGTATGTAAACACTTGCAGTGAAATCACACTTGGTCAATCTCAATTTGCATTTTGTGTGATGATACAAGTTTCTTACTTGATGTGTGTACTATTGTTTTCCAGAAGGCTAATTTGGCTGATGAAACAGTTGACTGCTTTCCTGAAACACATTTTCCTTCCAGTATAATAGACTTTAATCAACAGAAGAAACCAGCCAGGAGAGTGCGTCAGCTTTCAGGGACTCTGATCTTGCTGGCTGCTTCAGAGTTTCTCAGCTTTCAGTTCTATGCTTCTAATTTTTTTTTTCAGCTAGCATTTCTGGGTTGTTGACCAGGAGTGACCATACAGAATCTGGTAACTGTTACTAAATTTTGAAATGTCCACGATGCTACTGGTAACAAAAATAAAGACAGACTATCTCAGCCTCCAAAGAATACTGATGTGTAAGGCCCATTTCCTGTGCGTGCCTTCTTTTGCATTATCCTAATCTGCAACTCCTGTCTCAAAGTGGTTATCTTATGGAGAGTGCTTAACTGAGTTCTGAGTCATCCCAAATGTGTGGCCTTAGAAGTGTGTTGATTAGAAGACCAAGTGGCCTGGGAACCCAGGAGTTTACAGGCAGCCTCATACCTTTAATTTGTGAAATTTGGCCTAACTCTATGGAGACTCAAATTGTAGTACACTGGAAAGGCTTCAGTTGCTTCTGAATGACTTCATGATTCTTGTCTAAGAATTAAATTTTAAGGTCCTTGGCTCTTAAGACATTACCTGATGGTATTTTTAAAGTTATATTTCTCAGTATATTTCCCACCACTGCATGAGCATTCACACATTGAATCTGAACCCCTCTAAAATGACAGACCTAAGTCATTTGCAGACTAATAAGCAAGTCATCTTGTGCACCTTACCTCTCTTGTCCATCCTCTGCACACTCATGCTAAAGTACTCTGAAGTAAGAAGGGGATTTTCCTTTGTATTTCTGCATTTCTAATTGAAATCATAATCATAATGCTGTTGGGTATCAGAGAAAAATGTTCCCCAAATAAAGCATTTTTTATACGCAATTGAAAGGCTTAAAATTCTTGTTCCTCTCACCCAAGCTTAGGGAGGAACTTTCTGGAATTGCCGTATCTGTTTTAAGAGCAGAATTCAGCAAGGCACACAAATGCCCTCTGGCTCCACCATGAAATCTATTTCTTGAAAAAGAAGATGCAAATGCAACAGCACCTGCGTGCATTTTAATTGCTAGATAAACTCTTGGGTTCATTTGAATTCCTAAGGATCTGTCTCCAGGACCCTTCATTCTCCTAGCTATCATTCAAGTCCCCCAAATTGTCCATACTCCCATCATCCTCTGCCTTACTACAAAAGGGGAAATTTCTGAATCATGTGGATGATAATCACATTGAGTTTTCTTCCTACTCTGGTTTTTCACTTGGGCATATTTTGTGTGCCTTCTCTCCTATTTAATCTTTGTCAGTTTATTGTAGAGGACCTTTAGAGGGTGGAAAGGAAAATTGCATTTGCTCTTCAATGTCAATGCTAGAAAGAGATAGAAGAATCTTCATTTTCACTTCATTGTGTAACCTCTCAGTTAGGTTCATAACATGAGGAAAAACATGTGGCAATAGCTCGTGACCTGAAATGAAGTTGTCCCACTACCTTTCTACCTTCTCTTAGGGCCCAGAGATTATGGCAATCATTTCTCTGATTATTCTACTGCCAGCTCTCAGCCTTTGGAGGACCAGTTTCAGACGAGAATTTTGGAGTCCTTCATCTACAAGTATACCCATTTTGGTCCCCTCACTATGCTCTCATCCACTATGGGTGTCCTTTCAACTTTCATGCAAGGGAAGGAAAAGCAGATCTATTGAGTCTTTCATTCTCCCGATGGTGATGTTAGGTCCTTTGGGTTTCTCAAGAGATAAATACCTGCAACACACTTGTCCTTATCACTACAAAAAGAAGAATGGCTCATTAAGTCATCCAAATCACGTCTCTACTTTTCTTGTATCTTCCATGAAAAGGAAAGGAAGAAATGCATGAGCTGGTAAGAAAATCTAGTGAAATGATAAAACTGTAGACTAAAAAGATACGAAGTCATAATTTTCATTGTTTCTGACCTTGACCTCATGTAAAAACTGTGCTCCAATATCAAACTGCTCTCTTAGGACATGTCAAGATGATGAATTGTATATACAAAACTCTGTCTTCTCAGCGTTAAGTGCCTTGACATGGTGACAAAAAGGAACAAAAATAGCTGTACAGCCACAGGTAATTTATGTAGCTGTCTGGATTTTGCTTCTCCTAGCTAGCAATTTTCAGGATTATTTTAGAAACAAAATGAGATAATGTGTATATAGTATATGATTCACAACAAGATTATAAAAACTAGTGGATATTATTATTGTTGTTGCTCATTTTTGAAGATAGAAAGCTAAATGGCTAAAAGCCACTATTTTGTAAGTCTATCAGCACAGATTAGAAGCATGTCATGCCAGTTTACCAGCTACATGACCTTGTAAATTTGATAAATCTCTCTAATCTTTGATGTCCTCACCCATAAAAGAATGAAAAAAGTAACACTGCCTACCTCACAAAGTTGTTTAAAGGATAAATTAAATAACACTTGATGAACTGTTCCTCACAGTGCTTATAAATTGTAAACATTTACATTTGGCTATTATTAACAATAGTTCTGAAGTAGAGAAAATGTCTTATTTACTTCTTTCACTGTGGAGAAAAAATATCCAGCAGCCCAAAGTTAGAAGACAGAAGGTTTATTTCAGCTCCCAGCTTGTAGAGATTTTCATTCTGTAGTCGGCTGGTGGTATGGCATCGGGGCACCCCAGAGGAGAAACAGTCCATGGTAAAGCAGATAGGAGACAGAGAAGCAGTGAGCAGCAGCAGCAGCCGCAAACCTGCCCTTATTCTGCTCCTTCATATTCCATCTGGCCTGTAAACCTAATGACTGGTGCCACCTATTCCCAGGTAGGGTTTCCATTGTCCATACCCTCAATCCCAATATCACGTCCTCAATCCACCTTCACACTAATCCAGCTACTTTTAAACTCCCCACCTATCATCCCATGAAGCTTTTGGTGGGGGCATCTGGATACAAGTCATAACAGTAGATGACAGAAAATAAATTCCTTTTGATAGAACACTCCCATGTTTTGCATGTATAGACACTGAATGAGTTCACGGTGGCCACAGTGATGGAAGGACACTTTCGCTCACTTAAGAGGACAGAATGTTCTTTTCAGTCTCTTGCCTCACATAAAAAACATTTTTTTCATTCCAATTATGACACACCTTCCTCGTGAGGACCGACAGATGAATACCTCTCTTTTTAATGTATATTCAGAAAGAGTTGGTACAGTGGTACCTCAGTTTATAAACTTAATTTATTCCAGGATGTGGGAAAGGATGGCCTGGTTTCTATTTGTATAAGAAGAATGGCCCCAGTTGGGTTTGTCACCCAGTGTAGAATTTCCAGACAAAAATAAAATCATGCCAAATGCTTTCATTTGTGGACAACATTATTCTTAAAAGTGTTTGTGAATTGAGGCAAATGGGGTTCTATGAGTTCTCTTAGGACAGTGATGTTGCAGCTATAACATGTGTTACACACTGGCTATTTGTTATTGAAAGCTCTAGAAGATTTGCCATCACTGCTCTAGAGTTTCCTGTTCCTCTCCACTGAGGGCCCTGCATTTACAATGAGACCCGAGTCTACATCCCATGAAGGTAACTGGAAGATGTGGATTCCACAGTCAGTTCTCTTGTTCCCTGGACTCACACAATACCGGATTAAAACGTGATCCTGCCACTTGCTGTTTGTGGCCTTAAGCAAGTTATCCAAATCTCCAACCCTTAGTTTTCTCTCTGGTAGGATGCTACTACAGGTTAAACTCCCTTACTCAAATGCTTAGCTTGAAATGCAGTGTCCAAGGGAGGTTTTTCCAGGTGTTAGAAAAGGCATACGTCATACTTCAGTCAAAATTTATGGCAGTTCAAACATGCCAGTATTTCAACAAATAAATACAGGATTATTCTGTACAAGTTAAATAAATGAACTTTACAAGCAGCTTGCCACCAGTTATATTCAGGTGAAGTCAGATTTTGCTGCCAAACAAATTGGAAAAACCTGATTTTAATGGCTTCTGAATTTCATACTATAGGAAGGGAACTGTGAGCCTGGAATGTGAGTACATATTTCTGTCACGTTTGATATGCATTAAATAAAGAAGCCCAAGTCACACTTCCAATACTGAGGCCACACTCTTGAAATGAAGATTGTTTAAAACACCAGGGACACTCAGAGCCACAGAAAGAAGTGGAGCACATCTTGCTGTAGTGAATTATGACGCAATTTTCTTTTTGCCCTCTTCTCAGGACGTGTTCCTGCTTTCACACTGTATTCTTCCTTACTCTGTTTAAATAGCCTGGCTCCTTCTTAGGAGTGCTCCCTGGTATTTTCTTATCATCTTTGTCCCACATTCCCCTCCTTGCTTGTACCTGTCAGAAACCCAATTTTGGTCAAATCCAGTTCTCAGCCCATTCTGTGCTTTAGCGCTCACATCTAAATGCTGCTGAAGTACACAATAAAAGCATTCTGAATGGCCATGTTGAAAACATGACTGAATTCAGTTGTAATCAAACAACTGTCTCTATATTACTCTACTTCCTGCATTTTCTCAGTCAGTAGCTTCTTTTCTTTCTTGCCCATCCTAATACCCTGCTTTTACAGTCATCCTTTTTCTCAGATGATAGCTTTGCTGCCTATTTCACTGAGAAAACACAAGAACTCATAACGAAGCTTTCATAATCCCCAGTCATGATGTCCACCCAGTGACCTGCCTCTGTCCCTAAATTTTCCACTCTCTTTAGTTACAGAGAAGTGTAGTGCCATTGAGACTCACCCTGGAAAGCTTTGCTACATCTAGACTCTCTTCCTAAATGGTTGCAAATGTCTGCTCAATATTTCTACTTAGTATCTGATAGGAACCTTAAACTCAAGTTGTCTAAAACTTAATGGCTTCCTCCCTCCTTGAAGACATATGCTTCTCTCCTTCATCCTGGTAGGTACTATCTTCATTTTTGTAGTTGCTCAAATTAAAAAACTTCTATAACTCTTAACTTCTCTTTCCCATCTTCCAATCCATTAGCAAATTCAGTCAATTCACCCTGAAAGTGGATTCAGACCACAACCACTTGCTACCAGCTCCAACACACCATCCCCTGTCACATGAAAGCAAGCTATAAAGCTCTTTTACATGACTCCTTGCTCACCCCCTGCTGTGAGGTCCTTCTCAGTTACTAGAAATACCTTGAAACCCTATAAAATAGTCTCTTCTAAAATCCTGCAAGGTCTGGACAGTGCAGAATCCAATCCTGCTCTGAGCTCTGGACTACTATCTTCTCTTCCTCACTATTGCAGCCACAAATATTTCTTTGTTACTCCCTCAACTCAGGGCACATTCCCACCCCATGTCTTTGCACACAATCTTCTCGCTCACTGGGACAATATTCTCCGGATATCACTGTCTTGTTCCCAACCTCCATCACATGTTTAAATACTCTCATAGGGACAATGATTAATCACAGTACTCCTCATGGCAGGATTGCTTCTCCCTGGCTAGGCTTTCTTTTCCATTGCAATTATAAGCATTCAATATGCCATTTATTTTATCTATTTATTTGTTTATGGTGTGTCTCTCTCCACTAGAATGTATCCTTCATGAAAGGTGATATTTAGGAAATTGGTGCAGTCATTTTCAAGTGTCTGTCCTTGAGCATTTATTGAGTGAATGATTAAATTTTTAACAGGAAGATGGTAGTTTAAAAAATGTGCTCTCTTTGGAGAGTACTGCATGACTTTCTTACCTCCCAAATCTGGCGCTGGCAGGTTTCCATTCACTGCCTTCTAAGGGGGAAATAAAAACAATAAAAGAAGGATAAAATGGAAACAAAGCTTTGTAAATAAGGAAGGGAAGATGAGTTGAAGGAAAGGCAGTGGATTAGAGGAATCCAAAACCTACCACGTACAGGTATTCATTGCCTTCTGTCTAGGTTCAAAGAGGCTCTGTCTAACACACTCGGTCACTAAGTGGATCCCAGGATCACTCTCCTTCACCCTTTTCTGGGACATGACTAAGAATAAACATAAATAGGATAGACAGCTGCACCTTACTTTAATATACTGTGTTTATAAATTAAAGCAGGACACTTTATTTGGGAACTGTTAGTTATACCTGACCTAGAACCAATGAACTCTTATTTTATGGGTGATTTCTACTGCTGTATCACAATTGTACTCAGTCACCAAGAAAATAAGAAGCAGGAAAACTAGCAAAGGGTAAAAAAATAAAAACATGGGCTGGGGATTTAGCTCAGCGGCATAAGCGCCTGCCTTGCAAGCAGGCAGTCGTGAGTTCCATCTCTGGTACCGATAGAAAGGAAAAAGACAAAAAAATAAAAAATAAAAGATTAAAAAAAATAAAAATAACATGCCAGAAAATCTTAAGAGAATGAGAAAATGAAAGGACTCTTTTAATTCATCTTTCACAGGGAAAAATAACTGCAAGGAATGTTTAAACAAAAACACAAAGACAAAGCATAAATAACTCTTATTTATAGTTTAAATTCTGAATTACTGAGAAAGGCTAAAGTAACATTTAATTTTGTTTTTAAAAATAAACTTTAAACTTCCATTTTTAAATAATTTCCTTATTGAGATATAATTCATACCTTATACAATTTTTCCACTTAAGTGTAGAACCCATTGGGCTTTAATATATTCTGGATTGGTTCAACCAATCAGTTTTCCAACCAATCAGTTTGTAAATTTTCCATCACCCCCACAAAAGAGAAATCCTTATCTGTTGAAGACGCTGTCCCATTTCCACAATGCCTTCTCTGAGCAGGTTCTTTTAATTTTACACAGACTTCAAGGTTCGTCCACGTCAGAGAATGTGTAAGCACATTCTTAAGTTCAGCATATTTTTAAAAGAAGAAATTTTGTTATTTAATTTTCAAGTAACATGTAAAGAATTCAGATGTAGCACACTAGCTGTGATCTCCAATTTATACTTCATTGAAAAGAAGCAGTGATCCATTTTGTTTGTGTTTTCTAATAGTTTTATATGTGGACCTTTGGACTTTTCCATATGTAAGTTCATATTATCATTAAAGAGAAAATTTTCTATCTTCCTTTTCTATATGTGATATAATTTTTCTTTCTTTTGCCTGATTTCTCTGGCCAGGACTTCCTGTACCACATTGAAGAAAAAGAGTAAAAGTGGATATCCTGTCTTGTTTCTGATCTTTGAGGAAAAGTTTTCAACGTTTCACCATTTAGTGTGTGTTAGCTGTGGGTTTGTAATACAGAGCCTGTATTATGTTGAAGTACGTGCATTCTATACTTGTTGAGGATTTAATTCTGTCAATTTTTCTGCATGTACCAAGCTGATTGCATGACTATTTTTTTCTTTTTACGGTTAATACAGTGTTTCACACTGGACTGATGCATAGGAACCATTCTTACGTCTCTGAAATAAATCCTCCTTAGTCATGGTGAATGATCACTTTGATGGGCTATTGAATTCAGTTTGTTAGCATTATGTTGAGGGTTTTTGCAAGTGCGTTTATCAAGGATATTAGCCTGTAGTTCTCCTGCAGTAGCCTTGATGGTGTCAGGAAATTCTGGGTAAATGAGTTTAAAGTATTCTTTTTTCTTGAACTGTTCTAAAAGGCTTGAGAAGGATTAGTATTATTTTTATCTGGAAAGGTTTGGTGGAATCCTTTAGTGAAATCATCTACTCCTGGGCTTTTTCTTTGATGAAAAACTTTTTACTACTGATTAAATCTTGACCATAATCTTAATGGGTTTCTTTCCTTTCCTCTTCTTCCTCCTCCTCCTCCTCCTCTTCTTCCTCTTCCTTCTTTTACTGCCTTTGGTATCAGGAATAAAACTCAGGACCTTGTGCTTGCTGGCAGGTCTTGCTCCACTGAATCCCAGGCCTGGCTTTCTTTTGCTTGACTTCTGATTTAGTATAAGTTTGTAGAAATTTCTCCTAGTTTATGATTTTCTGGTATATACTTAGCTGCTCACAATAGTCTCATTATATTTTGTATTTCTGTGGCATCAGTTGTAATAATCATTCCCAATTCTGATTTAGTGTGAATTATTTGGTTTTTTTTTCTTTGTTACACTAGGTTTATCAATTTTATCTTTCCAAAAAACCCAACTTTAATTTCATTGATCTTTATTATCATTTTCCTAATCTGTATTTTTTTAAGCTTTGCTCTGATCTTTTTATTTTATTCTTTTTCCTGGGTTTGGATTTAGTCAGTTTTTTTGTTTTTTGTTTTTTGTTTTTTTTTTTAGTTCCTTGTAATATAATTTTATTTTACTGGGGGCATTTTCCCTTTTTGATTGTTATAATTTAGATCTAGAATGTCCCCAAAAGCTATGCATGTTCAGAAGTGGGGATTTGGGAAGGTGGTTGGATCATGGGGAGTGTGTTAGCTGACTTCCCATTAGGTGGGAGGTGGGACCTTGTTAGAGGAGAGTGACGTGGAGGGGTGAATTCTTTTCCCCAACTTCTCCCTTCTCTTTCTGCTTCCTGGTCCCCACGATAAGAGCAGTTTTCCTCCACCAGACCCTTCCACCATGTTCTTTCTGCCTCGGAACTGGCACCTAGGGGACTGAAATCTCTGAGCCAAGATGAACCTCTTCTGTTTTGATTTGTGGGAGTGAGGTATTACATCTTAGGAACAAGATAACTAAAATGTTGATGTGTTTACTACTATAGAATTCCATCTCAGGACTGCGTTTGTGTATCTCACAAGTTTTCATACATTATATTTTTGGTTTTGTTCCTCTCAAGATATTTTTAAATTCCACTTTTAATTCTGTCTTTCACCCATTAAATTTTCAGGAACAGGTTCATTTTCCACATAGTTGAGTGTTCCAAGATCTTGTTATTTTTTTTCTTTCTACTTTTATGCCATTGTGGCTGGAGACAATAGCCAACATGATTTTAATCTGATTAAAATCTATAATACTTGTTTTGTGATAACATATAATCCAATCTGGAGAATGTTCCATGTTCACTTGAAAAGAATATGGATTCTTCTGTTGTTGGTTGGAGTGCTACCAGATCTACTTAGATTAAAGCATAGTTTATGTGCAATGCTTTTTTACTATTATTCTGTCTAGGTGTCCAGTGTTGAGAGTGGGTTACTGGAGTCTTTTACTATAGTAGTTTTGTAATTCATTTTCCCTTTAGATCTATTAATATTTTTCTTCTATATATAGTTGCTTCAGTGTTGAGTGGATATTTATTTGTAATCTCCATATCTTTTTCATATATTAACATTTTATCATTCTGTAATGATCTTATCCTATCTCACATTTTTCGATTTAAATTCTGTTTTGTTTGATGTAAGTATAATTACCTCTCTTTTGATTTCCATTTGGATGGAATGTCCTTTTCCTTACAATCCATGTGTATCCTTAGAGGCAATACGGGCCTCTTATTGCAGGGAACATTCAGTAAAGTTGCAAGATACATACTCAACATCAAAAAATCAGTAGTATCTATACAAACTATCAATATATCCAGAAACTAAATTAGAAAACATTTCAATCTATAACACCATAAAAATAAGAGTAACAAAGGAGGTAAAGTGTATGTATTATGAATATTTTAAAGCTTTACTGAAAGAAATTGAAGACATAAAGAAATGAAGATATATCATTCATTCATGAGTTGAAAGAATTAACTTTAAAATACCCATACCACAGTACCCAAACTTATTTAAATGTCAATTATTATTAAAATTTCAATGTCATTTTTCACTGAAATAGGAAAGTACTAAAATTTATATGGAACCAGGAGAAAACTCATGTAATCAAAGCAACTTTGAACAAAAATATAACAAAGGAAATACATTCCCTGATTTCAAAATATATAATAAAATTAGTATAATCAAAACAGTACTGAATGAAAACAGACACACTGGCCTGAGGA
Source organism: Cavia porcellus (assembly GCF_034190915.1). Lineage (NCBI taxonomy): Eukaryota > Metazoa > Chordata > Mammalia > Rodentia > Caviidae > Cavia > Cavia porcellus. Next base: position 79,132,319 of record NW_026947490.1, read on the forward strand.
ACAAAATATAAAGCAAAAACTCAACCCAAGTTTTATGGTTTGGCTCCAAAGTTACCCTCAAATGCAAGCTGCTGGAATTTTGAGAAATAACCTGACCGTAAAAGCATTTACTTCATCAACAGGTTAATTGATTCATTAGCTTATAGCTGAGTGAAATTACTAGAAATTGGTTTCTAATTGTAGGAGGCAGGTCACCTGGGAGATGGCCTTGAAGGGTACAGTCTGTTCACAGACTTTTCTTCTCAGACTTTTTCTCTTACTTGCTGGCTGGTTTGAGTGGAGGAGCTTTGCCCCACAGTACCTGTACAGTGTGATGTTTGTCTCACCTCAGGCCCACAGCAAAGGGACCAGATAACCATGAACTGAAACCTCTGGAATCATGGGCCAAAATATACCTTCCTTTCTTTGAGTGGTTTATCTCAGGCATTTGGTCACAGCAATGAAACCTAGTATACCAGCTATTTACAGTCAATTTATTATCAACAAAATGGCTCAGAACACACAATGGAGAAGGGACAATCCCTTTACATGCTGCTAAAGTCCCATGTAAATGAATGAAACTAGTCTCTTACTGGACACCATATTCAGAAATCAATTCATAAATGAATTTAAAGATAGAAGCGTAAAACTGTAAACTCTTAGAAGAAAACATAAGGAAAATGTTCTACAACATGATCTGATCAATGATAGCCTGGAGAGAGCTCCAAAACAGATTACAAAACCAAAATAGGTACATGGAATTGCATCCAAATTAAAAGCTTACACATGGGAAAGAAAAAAAAAGCATTTTTCCACCCCAGAGTTTGAAAAAACATATCTATAGACCATATAGCAATTGGTAAGGGTGTATTATCTAAAATATGTAAAGAACTCAATCAACTAAATGTCAAAAATAAATAGCTCAATTATAAGATTGACAAAGGAACTGAATAGATATTTTAACAAGAATAAATGTGAATTAGCAATAACAATGTAAAAAGTACTTAACATAACTAATTCTCATAGAAATTCAGATTATTAAAATTACAATGACATATCCTCACATCTGTTTCATTAAATATTATTAGAAAGACAAATGATAATATGTTATACTGTAGCGGTAAGTTTTAGCAATCTATTGTGCTGCATGGAGATACATAATGTATTTTATATTTCCAATTTGCTAAAATACATTTTTAATATTCTAAGAGCATACTAATTATCTTATTGAATCTTTCTATAACATACATAAATCAAAATACCACATTGCAATTCACAAGTATATGCAATTATTATTTGGCAATTAAAAATATGTAAAAGGGAAAAATTGTATAACTGAAGGTCTTGAAGGAAGATGGTGCAGGTGAGTAGAGGATATCTTATGCCAAAAATTTAGGAACTATTAATAAAATACTAGGATCATGCCAAAAGGATACAGGACCAAGCATGCATAAGTATCCATAAAGTCCTTTTAAAGCATTTAAAAATATATGCAAGTAAAATATTATTAAATTTAAGCTAAAAGTATTAAGGTGACTATCAGCTTTACAGGGCTATTGTTTCATTTTGTTTTATTAAGTAAATTTTTAATAAGAATGCATTTAATGTATACTTTTCCACATACTACACAGCTTAAAGTTATTTATATAACACTTGTGACTTGTCATTTCAAATTAGGTCTAGAACATTTAAGTAAATCAGGATATAATTAATAATCACAATAAGTATAGAAATTTTGTTACCACAGAAGTATTAAAAAGGATTCTAAACTAGTGGTGCAGAATCAATAGTCAGAGGCGAGTTAATTTTAAGAATGTGGGAGACTATATTAACTTACAATTCATCTCAAAAACAAGTGTAATGTTCCTAACGCTGTTCTCTGGTTGAAGATTAGGAAAATTTGATTTCTATGTTAAATCCCATCTGGAATATATGGTAGTTCTTCAGGTCCTAAAACAGCTGTTCCACTTGGCTTATTGTAGTTAAGCAATTCAAGGTAAGGTGTATGTTCCTTTTTTACCCTGAGAGTTTGTGTCTGTGTCCCCGAATTCTACTTCTTTGTGGCACAAGAGATCCTTTAAAGATAGGAATCCAATGGCCTTCTTCAAGGGTCATTTGGAAATGTGGGTGACATGCAACAATTCTTACTGATAGATTTCCACACTCAGTGGAAACCACAGAGGCTAGCAAATAGAGCCGGGAGCAACACAGGTCTGGATCCATCAGCCACCCCCGTGAGTACCCCAGAAAGGCCTGAACTCCTGACCTGTGCAGCGCCTCTAAGTAAAACTCCTCTCCTTCTTTTCTCCGTGGCATTGAAGTGGTTTTGACTTTGCTTACTTTTGTCTGTACTCTGTATTCATGTGACTCCCATTATGATCTCAAGTCAGATTTATTTTTGTGTCCGCATCTGTTCTTCTCGGTCTTGTTGATAGCGTTTCGTGGTGGGATGAACTAAGCAAAGAAAATAAGCAGAGCACGTGGGATGCCTGGGAACAGATATGAAACTCTCTTGCCTTGATGTCCAAAGGGAAGTTTCTCCTGCAGAGCTTCCTCTAAGCATCAGGAAAAACGTAAGAGGCGAAAGCCCTACGGATGTAAAGTGTGGGGAGAGAAAAACAGAACAAGGAGAAAGCAAACACCCTGGAATTTAAAGATTCTTTACACAGTCTCTAAATATGAACCCAAATATCAGAGGAAAAAACTCTGATGAACTTGTGTGCGCTGCAGTGTATATATAAATTAAATTACAGGGCATATTTAACTCAATACTAAGGTGAAAGTGCTCTTCAGATGCGGATGTACTGAAAAATAAAAATAAAAGCATTTTATCACCAAGGGGAGCAAATTAATATTGCTACAAAACTTAACATCTTCTGAAGTTCCCTGCCAATATTGCAGTCTCTGAAAGTAAAGAACTTAATTTTAGTGAGCCTTCAGATCTCCACATTCTTAGTTATTAAGTAATCGTTCATAGCAATATATGTATAAACACACACATAAATATGTATATATATATATATATATATATATATATATATACACACACATACACACACACACACACACACACACACACACACACACACATTGGGTATTCAGTGCATAGACCTATTGCTAACTTAACTAGCTTACTCATGAACACCTAAAATCTAAGTTACTTTTCCAAAAGAACTAATGAAAGTTTTTCTGGGTGCTTAGGTCTATATTTAAGAACTATTTTAATTTTACATCTCATCTGTTCCCTCTGTGTGTTTCTTTGAGTAGAAAATAATCAACTCATAGGTCTTCCTCAGTTATTTTGGCCGTAAAGAGATTATAGTAAATAATTTGAAAATTTTAATGATACCATGGTTAGGCAGGGACCCTATGGCTCCTCCTCTGTCTCTCTCTCTCTGTCTCTCTCTCTCTCTCTGTCTCTCTCTCTGTGTCTCTCTCTCTGTCAAACAACTCTAGAAACGGGTTAACAGCTTTAATGTGAAGAAGGTGTGTATAGTGCCTACAAGTGTTAAATCTGATCTCAGAGAAAATCACTCCTTTCTCAAGCAATGAAAAACCAGGGAATCATTTCACTGCATCAGCCCAGTAACTACCAGATGCTTAGAATTCCACATGTTTTAAGGACCAACCATTCAATGACTCCTTTGACACCCAAAGTATGCCAATAATTCAATGTATTAGTTGGATGCAAATTTTATACAATAAGGTATGGAAAGCAAACTGTAATTGGGAGTGCCCGAGTGAATGGGGCTCTATCCTGTGACAGAGTCCATTGTTGAACTCCAGCCTGAACCTCCGACCCTTTACTTTACAAAGACACAATAGCCTTTGATATGAGATGGTGGGAAACAAACTTAGAGACTCATTTCACATTCAGCTGCAATTCATCAGTTTGGCGGGGATTTTGAGCAGCTTTAATTACCACAGCAATTGATGGTTAAATCAATTTGTGCCGGTGACAGCGTGGCTGGCCTCTAGACTGTAACAATCCAGGATTGCACCAGGCAGAAAAGACTCTGCTATTCAGATGTGCACAGTTCCTCCTCGGCGCAGTGAGAACAAGGCGACAGAGTCTCTCACAGGGCAGGCCCCGAGAATACACGCATTCTTTCCCTCTGCCTGCACAATGCAAAGGCTTCTTTGCAAAGGGGTGCAGTAGACTTTTTTTTAAAACCTATTGTTACAAGTGAAAATATACAGTAGAAGACGGGCCTTCTAATATTTAACGATATCCTAAGAGAAAGTAGCAAGCCAGAAAGAATTTAACCTTTGTTCCTTGATCAAAATGGGTGGTCCTCCTGCTCCCACCACTAGACACCCCTCCTTCCCTAAAAACAGAAAGAAAGGCAAAGCAAACCAAAAAGAGAGATTATGACAGAGGAGGTTTGCATTTCGGAGCAGAAGGTGAGAAAAAAATTAAAAAACCAGCACTCGTTATGTGCCAAACATGAGGAAATGCTGCTCCCTCTTCTGTTGATCAAAGGTAATTTTTTTCCAAACAAAACACATTTCTCTTTAAATGTATATTTGCAATGGAAAAAGAAATGATAACATGAACACAGCAGTGATAGCCAGACTGGTTGATGCAATTTATTTATAATAAAAATGTCAAGAAAATAAATCCTTTGTTGAGCCTCCATTTTAACGTCTGAGAAATCTATAAGCAAACTGATTGTTTTTAAGATGAGAAAAGGGAGAAAATGTGGTTTCATCCACATAACTTTTTGAGCCAGTGTTAGAATGACAGTGAAACTGTAAACACCAATGTGCAGCTTGTCACGTATATGATCTTCTGCCTTCCAAATAAAATGGGACATGTAAAACATCTAGGTATAAGGTCAAATAGTGAGACATTAATATTTGATTTAAACATCTGAATAATAATGCCCAGAGCAATTAAAGGTCCTCAGATGTACTTTAATAGACTTCTGAAATATGAAGGCTAATTTAAACAACCGTATATATTCTTTTGAACATTTCTTAATGCTACAGTTTTTCAAAACAGAAATTATCTACAGAAGTATAGAAATCATGTACATGAAGCACTGCATTAGGCTTGAGACATGATGAAATCCCTGAAGGATGGAATCTCTTGGCACTGAGTTATTTTTTAATGCCCTCCTAAAATCAGTTCAAAAATATTATATTTATTTGAAGCTAAAGAAATACAGAAAGGGAAAAGGAAATCTCCTTCAGAACATGTGTGATCCATGCAGCTATAACACCGTGGAAAAAAATGTAAACAATATCTTCCAGCAGATTTGTCTAAACAGCAAAAGAATATTGAGGTTGGACAGAAGAGGCCTTGGCACTGATTCCAGAAGCTGTGCTTGGTAACTGAGGAGGGGGAGGAGAAGGAGGTGGGTTGCCATGGCAACGCTGGGGCTGAGCAAATGGAACCGGCGTGCTTCTTCCCAAGGGAGGAGAGACCAGAGAGCAGGGGGAGTGGGAAAGCCAGGGGGAGGGTGGCGCAGCTTCTGCAAGGCCAGTTTATGCTGAATAAGTGTTTTGTGTAAAACCGTGACATGAACCGTATCGCAGTGTGTATTCCTAGCGATCCGAGGGCCTCTTGCTACTGTGATTAAAAGACCATTTTATCTGGAAGTATATCTATATCTCACAGTTCCCACTTCAGATATAAAAAGACTCTGAATTCATCTGGTTGCCTATGTGTTGGCTTCTGCCTTCAAAATAAAATAATATGCAGTCACTAGAATAGAACTTTTCATAAATTGATCTGTGCTTACCCTTCATCCTAGGAGTCAAGCTGATAAGGAAAAAAAGAAAAACAGTATTTTCTGCCCTTAATTTCAAAGGCACAGAGGTGGAGTTTCTCATATTTTTGAATGTGAGACTCTGACCCAGAATTCTGGCATTTCATATGTCACAAGGAAGGATGCCAGTCTCAATGAACTGGACTGCATATACATTATTTATCGGATTAAAAGCGGACTCATTATTCTAATCTTATTCAAGTGGCTCAGCATAAAGATGAGAGCCATTCAGCCATCACGAGATGAGGAATGGAAGGCAAACTCCGTTGAGTACTAAAGCAAAACCTTCAGCTCACAGTGCAAGTGTTCGGAGAAAGCACAGGCTTAAATGCACAGGACTTATTTTACGTGATTGCTGGATGGTCTTAGTAACCAAAAATTCTGTTAAAGGAAGAAAAAAAAAGTTTGTCTCCCTAGATTCTGTTGGAATCCTGGTGCCCCCAGATACATATACATCTCTACTGTCTAAATGTGGTTTTCTACATTCTATGATTTAGCCTGTTAAGAATAAGTCCTTCCTGACTGGTAGTAAGTGCTTACCCAGATACATCTCAGTCCCTTCTTCTCCTCATCCTCCCTCTGTCTATTCCTTTTTGAAACTTCAATTTCATTTTATTCCGATGGAACTGCCATGCATCTGCCAGTAGACTTTGTTACATGCTTCATGTCTGCATAGAATAATCTCTCCACGAGCTCCTCATGCTCTTCTCTTCCTTCTGAACTGGAGATTGTTTCTCTTTGTATTTCAGGAATCAGTAATTCAGTCTTTTCTCAAATCTTTTCAGGCCATTGTTCTTGAACTCTTGTTGGAAAGAGTATGATGCCTGTTTATTATAACCTGAGTCTAGCACCACTGGCATTGACTTGGGACATTACGTTCTGTAATTCTTACCCTAGGAGAGTTCAAAATTCAACTCCATGAATTTGTTGTTTTACACTTGCAACATCTCAAGAAAGTAAGTCTCAAAGAAATTAAACAGATGAACTCGCTTCTGAAATGGAGTGAAAATCTGAGCATCCAAGACAGATTTTCTTTAGACTTTCATGTCACACTCCTTAGCTAAGCTCAGCTCTTTGCACTCTCATGTGTGTCGGTCTCTATTTAACTGCACGCTCACTGAATGCCTGCTTGTTTTTTCTTCTCCACTGCTAACATCTCGGGATATGTCAAAGCCTACCCGGAGCCTACGTCTCAGTATATCACTAACCCCCACCTCAATAACCTTTTTCTGTGGGAGAGCATATCTATGAACAAGTAGTAAGTAAATAAATAGATCTAACAAGAGAACAAAAGATAGATGACATTAGATTGATAAAGATGATCTATGCAGTTTAGTATCATGTGCGCATAAACAAATCATGACAACGTATGGAAAGACGCAATAATCTGAGTAGAGGTGAAGGTTGGGGTAGAGGTGGAAATTAGGATCTAAAGGCTGGGAAGAAGGAAATAAATGCAGTATTCAAGAAAGAGCTTCCAAAAAGATGAGTGTTGAGTGAAGAATGAGGAGTGCCAGGAAGTCTACCATTTGCTTAAGGGTCACCACGTGGGTATTTTTATATAATGGAATACTACTCAGTTACAAAAAAGGGTGATCTTGAGGTTTTTATAGGTAAATGGAGGCAACTTGAGAATACACTCATTAGTGAAATAAGCAAGACTCACATTAGTAAATATCACATTGTCTCTCTAGTGTAAAAAATAATAAAAACCGACAGAATAATGGGATCCAAAAAGTATAATAAATATTGTAAGAGTGAAAGGGAAGGAGTGTGCTCTAAAGGATATAATGGTATGTATCGTGTAAGACAGATGACCATATTACTGAACTTCTGTTAAAACAGAAGAGCTTGCACTGTCAATGTTTGAGTGTCTAGCCACTTTTTATGCTTTGATTTTGTAACTTTAACAACTATTTTTAGGATGACAATATGTAATGTATCAACTAGTGATTTTGTGATGTTAATTTTTTTGAATTCTGTATTATTGTACTTTTTCTCTTAATTCTGTTTTTTTTTAATTTTCTTTTCTTTCTTTAAATAAAAAAGGAATTAAAGAAAGAATCACTATATGATTGTTTTCAGCAACAACAACTGAAACAATTAAGATGCCTTAGTATTTACACTGAGCCCTGTCAGTTAATATAGTGTTTCAGATTTGTCCGTTTTGTTTACAGTTTGTTTATTCAGCAAAACAACTAAGCAATTGTTCAAAAGTTGTTTATTGAAGCACAAAAACAGAAAAATAATCAACAAATTGCTAAAGCCAGGAGCCACCAGTGATTAAGCTTATTCCAGGGTAACATCTGATGTGACCCCATTCAGGTAAGACAAGTGACTCCCGAGGGGTAATGACTTACCTAAATAGCGGACAAAAGACAGGGGTAGGCTGCATAATAATAGGTATCTGAAAAGCGAATTTTATTGAACCACCAATCAATTTTTCTCAGTGCATTTTCTGTGGAAAGTATGTTAAATAATTATATAAATCCATAAAAGCTTTTACATACTTTTCAAATAATAGCACAGGAAACTGCCTGGTAAATCAATTGAGTTCTCTTTCCAGAGCAAGAATCAAATGACTTTCTTCTGGGTGGGATTCATGAATTTGTTTGTCAAAGGCAGAGAAGAAACTAAAGCAACTGGACAGAATTGTAAACTATGTTCCTTATAGGGCAAACCAGAATAGGGCATACTGGTTTTGAGAGGTTTATACAGCAATCATCATACTTAAAGTGTGTGTGTGTGTGTGTGTGTGTGTGTGTGTGTGTGTGTGTTAGAAAGTAAAATTAGTTGGGCACAGAAATATGCCAGTGTATTTTATATAATGCCAATGGTGTATAATTTACAACAGCAATTGTTCTCATATCTCTGTGCTAATATATATATTGTTTTACAGTTCTGTGGTGTCAGTTACATGTACAATATGAATTAAATCCTTGCATGTGCAAGTTATGTATGAAGAAATCTGTCAGGTCCCTGTCTACCTTTGAAATTTTCCAAAGAGATAGCATTTGAGGATATCATAACTACTTTCTCAGCTGGATACTGAGCTGCAGTATTAATTTAAATAAATATTGACAAATTTTCAAATATTACACAACAGTAGAACCTATTAGTTCGTGTATAGAACTAACTTGATCTTCTTATCAATCATAGATTTTTCTCTCATGGAGAACTGTTGATAATGAACGTCTCTTGGTACAGGTTCAGTATTGAAAAACCATGGTACTATTTGAATATAATTTAGTAGGAAGGTTGAGTATAATTTAGTAGGAACACTGTATACATGATTTGTATTATTTTAAGGAGATACAGGCAAGCAAGTAACCATAAAAATTCACCAGAAATTGAAAGAAAAGATACACTAGGTAAGAGTGAATCTATTTGGTACAAAGCTTGCTTAGGATGTGAGAAAACCTGAATTAGATCCCAGGACCTTTGAAGGAAGACAGGAAGAAAAAAGGATTAAGAGAAGGAGGGAGAAAGGAAATAGGAGAAGAGAAGGAAGAAGAAAGATATTTTTTAAACAAAGAGTAAGACATTGTAACTATTCCAACTGACTTTTTCAAATACTCTTTTAAATAGCCTGCATTCGTTCATTACTGAAGCAAAAGAAATCAACTGTCCTCATATTGAGAATCACATTTTTAAAATCTACGATTTCTTGAATAGATTGCTATTGTATTAGTAAGTCCGCTGCTGAACCTTCTTATTCCTCAAGCTCTTCCCAGTTTTTCAGTGGAGAACTTGATGCTATATTTTTAAAGTTTTCCTTTTCAGTCAACGTCATACAAACATAGCATAAATTTCACCATCAATGAAAGGTAAAAAGTACATTTACTAATTTAATCACATAAATATTTCAGTTTGTTTCATGTTGCGAAACAGATCTTCACACCTTTTTCATTCCACAGAACTGAAAAGCTGCGCCTGTAGACACAGGAGAAAGCTGTGCCTGTCACATCCTCCACTCCTGAGCTCCAGGCACCGGTCCCTCTCTATGGGACTATTTTGTAAACATCATAAAAGTAAAATCATACAGTATTCCTCTTTTTTCTCTTTGACTGAATTATCATCATGTATCCAAGATTCATACATGTTGAATCACATAACGGGACCTCTTTTCAAGGTAAAATAATATCCCACTGTACACCATACCATGTTTCCTTTACCCATTCTTGTAAATTGATTGCTTGCATTAGTTGGCTGTCATCAGTAATTATGCAATGAATGGGTACACAAGGGTCTTTCTGAGATCTGTTTTCAATTCTTTGGTACATACACCTACAAGGGAAATTTCTGGATAAATGGGTAATTAAACTTGTAATTATTTGAACAATGGCCATATTATTTCCCATAGCAGCCACATTTTTCTATATTCCCACCCAGAGTGTCTAATGATTTCAATTACTACTCATCCTCAATAGCATTGTTATTTTCTGGGCTCCTGTTTGGTTGGTTGTTTTTATAACAGCCATTCTGATTGGTGGGAGGTGATATTTCATCAAGGTTTCAATCCACATTTCCCTGATTTTTAGTGATGTCGAGTATCTTTCCACGTGTTTGCTAGAAGTGTGTATATTTGCTTTGGTGAAATGGTTATTCAAGTCATTAGCCTTCATGGTTAGATTCTTGCTGCAGTTGAATTGTAGACATTCTTTGACATAGTCCAATCTGTCTACTTTTATTTTTGTGTCATGTTCAAAAATTATCATCAGAGCTAATGTTATGCAATTTTTTCTCTATGTTTTCTTTAGGAAGTTTTATATTTTCAGATCTATGTTTAGGCTTTCAATCTACCTTGAGATAATTCTTGTCTATGATATAAGGTAAGTATACATTTCATTTATACCTATGGTTTCCTCAACAATTTCCTAAGAGAATTTATACATTCAATATTGTGTGATCTCGGCACTTTTACAAAGTTTTTGATAATGTACACAAGAGTCTTAGTTTTAAACCACATTATATACTTTATGATAAATGTAACTAAAGGTGAACAATACATCCAGAGTACAAGAAATAGTTTTAGTGAAAATTTTCTCCAATTTTTTGGACATACAATCAATCCAAATATTTAGCATTATTTGACAGCCACAGAATATTTCTATATGCCAACTTATCATTGTGAATACAGAACTAACAATATAAAGACAAATAAAGGCTAGAAAACTATTCATTGTGTTTGCTAATCTATATTTTAGCAATACATTTATATTTACAATTGAATTTCCAAAACTTTGATGAAAAAATAGGAAAAATGTTGTCACTTAAGTTAAGCAATGATCATTATACTAACACACATAAAATACTGTTTACATTTTATGATATACTAAAAAGTTTTCTTGCCTGGGATATAGCTCACCAGCACAAGTGCCTGCTTGGCAAGAGTAAGGCCCTGAGTTCAATTTCTGGTACTAAAAATAACTAAATAAATAAATAGAATAAAAAGTTTTCTAATTATTTCAAAACATCGGCCTGTGATGACCACAAGTCTGTTTAGTGATCTATTTAAGACACTTCGCAAAGTTCTTTTAAATCTATAACTGAACAACTGCTAAAACAGTGCCATCCAAAAGAACTATAACACAGTTCACATGTGTACTTTTAACTTTTCTAGTACTCATGCTAAAAAGTAAAAGGCAAAATTAATTTTAGTAATATACTTTACTTACCCAAATATGCTCCAACTGTTATTTCAAAATGAAATAAACTTTAAACTATGAATATATCTTGCATTCTCTTTAGATTCTAAGTCATCCAGATCTGGCTTGTGTTTTGTATACATGTAACACATCATGATTTGGAATAGCCATGTACGACTCTGCTACTTCACTTGCATGACTCTAAACATTTATACATCATCTTATCCTGACCTTCTACCCAGTCAGCTTTTTCAATATTTTTATTTCATTAAATGTGAATTTAAATCCCACAATTTGACCTGGTGCTCTTAATCTGATGTTATATTTCCATTTTATTTTATTTTCATTTTAATTTATCGGTACATGTGTGTAGTGCTTAAAGTTTACACTCCTTGTGGGAGGCTGGCACATATGCATCACACATTTTCATTCCTTTTTTTCTCCCCTTTCCTTTTCCTTTCTCATCTCTCCACCATGATCCCCTTCCTTTATTTATTTATGTTTTTTGATACTGATAATTCAACTCAGGCAGGTGCCCCCTGAGCTGTATCCCTGGCCCTTGGGGTTTTTTTGCTTGTACATTTCTGCAGAAAGCAAGGTGTACATTCCTCATGTTGAGCTGGTACATAACATATCTTAGGGGCCAGGGATTTAGCTCAGTGGCACAAGCTCCTGCCTTGCATAACATACCCTAATTCCTTTTGTCCATCATCAAGAAATCAAATAATAATGAATAATAATAAAAACAGAGGTTACTAGAAAAAAGAACCCTTTTACACTCTTAGTGAGAAAGTAAACTACTACAATCACTGTATAAACCAATACAGAGATTCCACAGAAAACTAAAATTAAAAAATTCCATTTGCCCCAGTTTTTCCCTTTCTAGGAATCTTTCCAAAAGAGTTAAAGACATCACATCCCAGTGATCCATGCACACCCATGTTTATATCAGCACAACTCATAAAAGCTAAATCCTAGAAACAGCCTATGTGTTGTGCCATCCACAGATGAATGGATAAAGAAAATGGGGTATTCACCCACCATGGAGTACTATTCTGCCATAAAGAAGGACAGGCTGGAGTCATTTGTAAGAAGTGGATGCACCTTGAGGCCATAATGTTAAGTGAAGAAATCAGATGCACAAGCTTAGATATCACGTTTTCTTTTATATGACTTTTTTCTTTTGATACTATTCCTCTTCTTCATTCTTTCTGGCCTTCATTATGAAACCTCTCAGTTTACCTGCTTTCTAATCAGTCTATGTCAACTACCAGATGATTCTATGATTTTGGTCCCATCGAAGAACTCATTTTTCAGGTTTTTGTCCCACATCGTGAGCACTCCTGGAGAAAGCACGCATGCGTGCTGGTGGGTACCCACCCTCTGACCTCCCCCACTTGTCCTGGGCTGGTTTGAGGACTTCCCCATCCCACTTCACGAGAAGATCACTGTTTCTCTCCCAGCCCGTTCACTGGTCCTTCCACTGACACACAGTGGAAACCTGGTCGCGCCTTCCTGTCGTCCTCTTCTCTCCCTCTAGACTTTGGCAGATGGTCTCTCTCCTTGCTGCTGAATAAACAGGTGACCAAGACAGCCTGGCAGGCAAATCACCACCACCAGCGTTCTCCATCCCATCCCCGCCAAGATTCCTTGTGATTTTGTGTAGACAACAAGAGAACAGATATCATCCAGTTTAAATGGTGACATAATAATTCAACTTCTCAAACAAACTTTTTAATTCCTAATCTTTTCAAGGTAGATGACTTTAGGAAAGTATTTCCAGATCTAGAAACTCGCTGCTTAATAATCAATCTTTTTTTTTCTAAAATCAACTCTCTTTGGGCTTCAGGAATTTAAACTCTTCAGTTCCGATATAATATACAGCAAGCTTTTAAGTGCTGAACAGAAAGAGGAAGGGAAGAGCTGCGTGTTTTGAGACAGGTGGCCTCTGCTCCCTTCTGACTCTGCAATCCCAAGCACAGACCAGAGCCTAGCCCAGATGTTTCCCTCATCTGCTAAGTTGAGATAATAGGCACTGCAGAGACTTGCTATCAAAAATTAAAGGAATAGACTCTGTGTGGGGAAGCTCCTCCCAGAGCTGTGCCTGTGCTCAAAGAAGGGACTTAGTTTCCATGTGTCGATTTAGACATGGGCAGCAGCACTGAGGTGGTCACTGCCCATAGGTAGGTAGACAGGCCCATTTGCGTGCCTGAATTCCCTGGCAAAATGGCTTCCTGCGGGGATTGGCCTGTCAGAGAGACTGGTAACAGACTAAGAGTGAAAGGAAGGAGAAAAGAGTGTTTCTTCATTTAGTTTTCTGTCCTTGAATCAGTTTCTCTGCTAAATAACCACCACTTAACATTCCTGGGTCATTGAATCTGCAAATACCACCTCATCTCTGGATCTCCCCACCCCGAATCCCCTAAGGATAGAATGACCTCATGAGATTCCTTCCATGGTTTATAATATTTAGTGAGTCTTGTTTTCCAGCTGGGCATTGGCTGGCCCAGTTGTAATCTGACAGAGCAAACTTCGAAGAATAGAGGAGGATTATAATCTGAATGTGAGGAATAATTCAGCAAGCTTATTCATTTTCAGTGACCTAGTTCTTATACTTTGTTAAATTCAAATGTGCATTTATATTAATTTCACTTATGCCATGAAAGTTGCAGAGTTTCTGCAAGAAACTCAGACCTCATGAAATGTACAATTCCACCACCACAGACCCCACGTTTGGCTTAACAGAAGAGCCACAGGGTCAAAATTATATGCATTGAGCTACACTGTGCCAGACCGATGGTATTTTATGATCTCAGGTTCAATTTTCCCACAACATGTTGGTCCGCAGCTAATGGCTTGCTTTATTAGAAACTCCTCCATTCTTGCAGGTCTTATTGTATTGGAATGTTGAGGCTTCTGATGTTAATTTTAACCACATGCTCCCCTCTGTGTTCTGCACTGTGATAGTTCAAAGCAGATGCACATGGGAAAAAATAGCATTCTCGAGAAATAGAACTCAAACTTTTCTTAGGCCTGTATACAAATCAAAATTCATTTCTTGCACCTCTCATTAAGTCTCAGAAATAGTCTCAGTCGGGAGCACTTAATGGATTGCTTTTAGAAATTTCTCATTAGCAGATTCTTCTGATCCTTCAAACTGTCTACTCCTTCGTTTCCTGAGGCAAGAGCCATAGCTATAACATCTACAGTATTTTTAAACTTTTAACTTTAATTTTTAAAGAATTCTAAACATAAAAGTTAAAACAAGTATAGTTTACATACTTACTTCTTACAAGACTCCCCATGGTGGGATATTCAAAATCAGGAAATGAGCATGCGTACTGTACTATTGTAAAACCGTGACATGTATACTGTATGATGATCAGGTCTACAGACTTTATTCACATTTTGTCAACTGTTACACTAATACCCTTCTCCTGGTCCAGATCCAATCCCAGGACAAACACTGCATTTAGTTCTCATGTCTTTTCAGACTCTTTATTCAGGCAGTTTTTCAGCCTTTGTCAATTTGATCTTGTTACTTTATAGATGGTCCGTTTGGATCCTTAAACTATTGTAGAAGCTAAGGAAGCTGGGCATTAATTTGTAGGATGATCTTAATGAAAAATTACATATAAAGACCAGCACAGAAGTACATCTAAGCTGGCCAGAGGCCCTGACCTCTCACAGAAGTCCAGCGGCGGCAGAGTCACCCTCTCCACTTCATACAATTCCCCCATCAGTGTTCCTATTTCAGAGCCCGGTGGGTTTATAATTAGTTAGAGAAATATTTCACTCTGTGAGTAATCTCTATTAATGTGATCTGTCAAGCATTCAACCCTAAAACAATTATTGAGAGGCAGATGAAGAAATTTAGTTTGTTTTCGTCTGTGTTTCCCCTGAACATTTCCAGCTAATTGGCTGCAGATGAAATTTCCTGCATGAATTAAAAAACATAAATGCCACATTTCTCTTGTGATATGGGTATGACATGCCACGTCTCCATGTTTTATATGACAAGTTAAACACAGATATTTGCCAATCTCTGGTTATTATCTATTTTTATCTGCTCGATAATCAAAGCAAAATGTACAGCAGTTGATGTTATCTGAACTAATTCCAGTGTTGGAGATAATTACCATACTAGATATCTTTTTCCACTTGGCATTCCAAAAACAGAATAAAGAAGCATTTTTTTGTTGTTAAATGTTATATAACTCAGGCAATGTAGAATAGATATGGTTAAAATTATGCGTTGGAGGGTGACAGTTTGTCACACCACTTTTTTACAAAAAAAAGTTGACTCGGTTTCATCACTAAGTCCTGTCCCTGACCCCCGTCAGACTTGATTATGGGAGTAATTCATTCAGTGTCGTAGAACTTAAGTGATGCACAGAACCACACCAATACCTTATAAAACTCTGGCAGTTCAATATTATTAATCAGGATCCCTTTACATTCTTCCAAAAATAGTGGTAACTCAAAGCACATTTTATTTCAGTGAATTACATCTACCACTATTTACCTTATTGCAACTTTAAACTGAAAAATTTTTAATTATATCTTTATCAATTTGCTTAATGATAAAAATATAAAAATGCTTTTGCAACATTAGGAAAGTATTTCAGTCATTATAGATTCCCTGAAATAGTTTCATTTCTCCAGGAAAAAAAGGACAAATTTGGTGCTTTTCAAAGAACATGGAAATTATAAACATAGCTAGTTTTTTATATTAGAAAATAATGACTTCAAAATTAATTGTCATATGTGTGCCTTGTATTTACTCATTCATCTTCATCAACTTTTTAAAAACAGCCAATATCTTTTCTTATCTCACAATTTTATGACCACTATTCTAAGATAGTCTGTTGATAACTGACCCATTCCCATTTCCCCAGACATTGAAAATACTGGGTTTTCCTCCTCTGATGTCCTAAAGTGTCACTCACATACCTGCACTGCCCTGGTCAAACCAGGACTCGTAAATATTTCTTTCTAGTGAATCGCATTGTTTCTGCAATACTGCTGTGTTAGAATGGTTCTTCTTAGTCTACCACTGTCTTTCAACCCTACGTCCTTCCTTGAGTGACATCTATCAGGTTCTGTACCCCATGCAGCTCTTCCCATTAGTTTATTACTAGCAGTGCGCCGCTGCTGCCATTATCATGTATAACTGATGATATATTATCCACAACTTTTTTTTGCAGTTATTAATTTCAATGAAATGTTCATTAATAATTCACAGTCTCAGACTGCAGCCCTTCCAGAGAGAGAACTAGCAGTGTCTCCTGAGATCCACGCCATGTTGGAACTTAGGACTCTGGGAAGCCAAGCAAGCACCTCCCCTCCCTGGTAAGCGGAGGCAGGGTGGCAGCCTGCAGCCCTTCCAGGGGGAGAACCAGCAGTGTCTCTTGAGATCCACGCCATGTTGGAACTGAGGACGCTGTGAAAACAAATGACCATCCTGCCTCCCTGCTTAGCAATAGTGAGCCTACTGCTACAGTCAAATATCCCACTTCCCGTATCCTTCTTCTCCCCCCCCCCCACCCCGCCTATTAGCAAATGGGAACCAGAAATCTGAGCATCTCCTGGCAGGTTGACCATAGCAAATAAGGGGACTTCCTTCTACTATTTCTTTGAAGGCAAATATTTTTATTACTGTTTTGCTCTTTTCTAATTAATGGTACTGCTCTATTCAATATTCTGTTTTGTTAAGTTCTGTAGTGTTCTATATTTCATCTCATTTTGATATACATGACTGAAAGAACAACTATTATAAAGATAACAAAATATACTGTGATACCTATTACTGTTATCCCAGTAATCTGCTGTGAAGTTCTGTACCAATTTCACTGTACGATTTTAGTTGGCTTTATTCTCACTTGTTCTGTTGTATACTTTCAAAATTGAAAACAAACAAACAAACAAAAAAAACAATTCACGGTCTCCATGCGCCTTAGCTAGCTGAACAAAACCAGTGCAAATAAAATACTTTCAAATATTGGACTTTTCAGTAGCATTTACTTTACCTGGACTTTGTATGGTAATGTGCTACTAAAATACATTCTTAAGACTTCAACCATGACCTGCTGAGCAAAATAATATTCAATAAAGTAAATAATTTGAAAAAAAAATCAGAACTTTGTGATAGTGGAATTATAGTATGTAGACCTGGTCTCAACTGAGATGTGAGAATGTAGAGAGAAACTTAGAAAATCAGAACTTACAGAATGCAGAATATCTCTGCTGTGGAACATGTTAGGAATGACCATGAGGAAGATAGGAAAAGAAAGAGACTTAAAAAGTTATAAACCTTCAATCACTGTGGTGTATCTGTGTTGACCTATAAGACTTAATGACCTGTCTTAGAGTACTCTCCCACAAAGTAGTTTCTGTGTTCTACATTAAAAATAAGAGATAAACAGTCAAAGTAAGTTAACCCAGGTGGGCTTGGTAGTTCCAGGCCTTGGAATGCACAATGCTGGATGATCGTAGCTACTCAGTCATTAGCCCAGTGATGACACAGCCCTACAATTTCTAGTGCTATGTTTTACTTGGTGACCTAGATTGTTCCATGCCCTTCCCTTAAGATACATATGAGCATATTCGTGTTGGACATGAAATGTACGGGTTCATGAGACTCAGGCAAGCATATACACACTGACTGTTCTTCCTATAGCCCCTTCAGCCATTGCCTGAAGCCACATCTACTGATGCTCAACCCTGAAATATATTTGGGTTTTTTTATTTTTAATTATTCCTCTGTCATTTACAAAAAGAGGAAATGTGTTACCATAATGAGTTCATGATTCTCCTCCCTTTCTTCAAGCCAAAAGCAGAGGACATTCCGACTCATGTGGAATTTTAAAGTGACATTTCCCAAGCTGTAACTACATTCGGATCACTCATATCTAACACCTGTCCATGACTTGCTTCTGAAGACCATCATCCTGTTGGATGAATAAGAAAAATCCATTACTTTCATTTGTCCAAATGAATCCCATTGCTATGAATAAATCTGAAAAAAAAAGAAGATATTTGCTCAGGGAAAGATCCTAAAGAATGCCAGTCTGTGCTAGTTTCAAATACTGTGGTCTATAATGTGATTATAAATTCACGAAGAAAATGATTACAGTGGATGACATTATGAAGAGCCCCTTGATATAGCCAAGGTAATGCCAAGATGCCTTTTAAAAGATTTTTAACAGAATACAGTTCTTGCTTCTACATTTGACTGTGCTGCTTCCAGGGTAAGGAAGGATAGAAAAGAAAAAAAAAAAAGCCTGATACTGGTTGCTATGGCAGCCAGTGCAAAGAGTGAGACTGAATTCTGTGTCAAGGTAATGAATTTAGCATCTACAGGAAAAGAAATGGATTTCCTGTCACACACTGTAAATCCACCACAGGAAATCAACACATAGTAGATATTTTAGGATGCTTAAAACCCATTTAAGATGTGCAACAGTTGTAGAGAGAGTGCATCAGATTACCTCAAGAGGTTCAGCCCTTCTGCATTGATGTGTTTTCTTCTGTATCTGCGATAGGAAGGGGAGAAAGGACCACATTGTGAACCTAGCAGTTTGTATTGAGCAGTCTCAAAGTGACGGCCATGTGGATATGATTTTGCAGGGAGCTGAACGGTTGCTCTGGATAGTAGGAACGCTTTGAGCCATAAGAGTTCACCTCACTCCTTCCTTGACCCTCATGGTTCTCTGGATCTTACATTGACCTTACAATGACCACGGTCATTCTTTTTTTTTTTTTTTTTTTTTTAATCGGTACCAGGGATCGAACTCACGACCATGCACTTGCAAGGCAGGTGCTTCTGTCACTGAATTAAATCCCCAGCCCCTACATGGTCATTCTTCAATGTTGCTTCCTGAGACTACTCCTAGGCCCTCTTTCCTCCTGTGCAAAGAGGATGTTTAAATATTTTGCCACTGATACTCTGCACTGGGAGTTGAACAAGGCATTCTCCAACATACATGGGGTGCAGGGGAGAGAAAGCAAGAGAAAGAGAGAGAGGCTAAGAGATTATAAGTGTTTTATAGTCGGGGGGGGGTATTGTGGTGCAGGCCCATAATCCCAGCACTCAGGAGGCTGAGACTGAGGCAGGATGATCAGTGATCACCTGGAGGCCAGCCCCAGTTAATAGCTAGTTCAAGGCCACCCTGAACTACACACCAAGACTGTCTAAAAATAAATAAATAAAAGAAGTTTTATAATATTGAGCAAAAGATAAAACATAATAAATAGCTGAGATGGCCCCTCAGATTCACTACAGTGCTCCCTTAGTAACACTTTCACAAGCAATGGTCACTACAGATCTAGGATTATGCATGGTTTAATGAAACTGTCTAGTGTTGGGATGATTTAATGTGGGTGTTTCAACAAGCACAAGTCTTGGAAATTTTAATCTAAAAATGTATATCCTATAGCTGGTGCTGCCTGACATGGATGAAGTAGTCTCCTCATGCTGTAGGTTGGTCTTCGGGAACCCTCGACCCCCAGGGCTGAGGAAGAACAGAGGTGGGGAACCAGCCTTGGAAGTGGCACCCAGCATCTCCAAGCTCCTCTCATTGCCCAGAAACAAAGCAAGATACTGCGAGGACACATAGAAACACAGGTAGATGTGGACAGTTCCGGAAACCCTAATCTTCTCAGACAGCCTTGACTGGACAATAGTTTCCATTCTGAAGATTGGAATGGCTGTTGTCGACTGAGAAACAGAAAACAAACCTGGATAAATGACAAAGTGAATCCAAAATCTGCATGAACAATATTTACTATATAAGTCAGCAATGTTCTTTTTCTGGGATTTCTTCACGATTCACTTGGTTTCACAAAAGCACAAGGGCCCAGTAAACAATGCCAGACTGCACTTGAGACATATTTTGAGCTTCATCTTGTAGAAACAAGAACAGTGGTCGTAATAATGATAGTCTTTCAGGATGCTTTCAGACAATATTAAAATCTTCTTGCACCTCTGCAAGCCTCTTTCCCACCTTTTAACATTCTTACTTTTATTCTCCAAAAAAGTCCACATGAAAGTGTTATTATTAAAAAAACAAATACTCACATCACCTAGCCCAGTAACAGTATAGAAATATCTGTAAAACTAAAAGCAGATGTCTTCTTACAGTAGTTATTTCCATTATCTCCAAGGAAAGTTAAGACATTCAGATTAAAGTACCTCATCAAATCAAATATCAGTCATTATATTGACAATTAAAAACTAAGTAAAGACTAAAACAAATCCGAAAAACATGAGCTGTCTCAGTCCACTTAGATGGGAAGAAAAAAAAAGAGAATTCCCAAGTATAAACTTGGCTGTAGCCTTTTGGAAGCTCAACTTGCCTATTGCTTTAGAAATTAATAGGGTGCAGATGTTACTATATTTTAACAGCATATTGTACCCAGATCAGAGACCATACATGGTCTCAGTCAGACAGATGTTTTGTGCAGTCAGTGGAAAATTCAATCAAATAAGCTGTAATTGCAAAAGTAATTAAAGTTCATTACTTACAGTAAATACACTCAGAAAACTTCAATAGCAAAGGAAAAACAAATTTCTTCTTTGACTATCACATCAGACAAAATTAAAATTGAAAGAGTTTGTTCCTAGGATGAGACACAAGGATCTCTTCTAGTTCAGTGGTAAGTAAATATTTGCAAAGAAGTAATAAAGTTTTTAATTTTCAGGAATGCTTTCTGTAATAAGCACTTGAGTGACAAAATTATGGTCAAACACTATCACCAAGAATAACTGATAACAGATTTGAACATATAATAAATTTCAAAATCATGGTCTAATTTCAAATTGCACCATTAGAAATGCTGCCTAACAGGGTCAAAATACAGTAGACATTGCCAGCTTCCTTCAAACTTAATATCTGTGCTTCTAGACTATCTCTGAGAGTCTGTGAAAAATTATTCTTACCTCAAAAGTTTAAGGAAGTGTCACGAGCTATGCATTTTATACTAATAAAGCATTAGGAAACG
The DNA here is from genome assembly GCF_034190915.1 of Cavia porcellus. NCBI lineage: Eukaryota > Metazoa > Chordata > Mammalia > Rodentia > Caviidae > Cavia > Cavia porcellus. The sequence goes on from NW_026947490.1 coordinate 79,153,722, forward strand.
TTTTTTATTTACTTCCCATGTGCCTAGCACAGCAGGAAAATCTTTTCCAAAGATCAAAGGAGTTGTGTTCCATTCTTTTCCCAATTTACAGATGAAAATGAAGCATAGAGAAGTTAATTAACATTCAGATATCACACATAAAGGCAGAAGGAAAAATCAGACAGAGAAACTCCAGGCCCCACTGTTTTCAGTCTGCACTACGTTGTTTAGGAAGTCGGGTTCTTACTGATTTCAAAACCATCCATCTTGCACCACTGTTTGAAGTAGCTATACAATTTTTTCCAAAATCACAGTTTTTCTGTGAGTATATTGAAATCTTTCTTGAACTCTTTACCTGCATTTATAGACTATTACAGAAATTAATCCTTTTGGTAAGACTAATGTTTCATCTTTCAAGATTCAGACAGAGCCCTTTATTGTGCATGGTTTGTATTTGGTAAATAAAGAAGACTGGTGACTTTTTCATGAATTCAAAATTTGTAGGTAAACCTTGGTTCTTTCTTGTTTCTTTTTAATTTTCTCTTTTTCTTCTTTTTTGTTTGTTTGTTTATTTGTTTGTTTGTTTTGTGTTGGAAACTGAAACCAAGATTTTGCACTGAGCTGTATTACCAGCTCTTTGTAAATTTTAATTTATTTTGAGTCAAGGTCTTGCTAAATCACTAAATTGCGTTCTACCTACCCCAGTCTCCCATTTTAATTACTTTTATTAAGCCTTAATTTGTTTTTATTACATTGATACAGAGTCTGTCTACCCACTTTATCAAATTATTATCTCCAAATTATTCTCTGTGATTTTGCAGTTCCTTTCTCCCTTCAGATATGGGAAATCGGAATTATAAAATTTCTTTAACTTTAAGGCCAAGCTGATGTTTTTGCTCTGTTCTGCCCCCAACCCAGAATTCCTTTAAATAACAATAACAGTGAATTAGAACATTTAATAGATCATCAGTAACTTTTTTTATAGAAATTCTCTCTGGACTATAATTTATAATACATTCATTGTAATTATAGTTTCCATTTTAAAACATCTGATATTTACCAACAAAGAAGTTTAAAAATTTCTAGTACTATTACTCTGAAGTTTTTAAAATATATTAATACTATTTCTTTTAATGGAAATGGTTGCTTTTGATAATATTATAGATTCTTTTATTTTCTGCCCACGGTAGCAGAATATACTGACATTGAATTATCTGCTTTCAATCACATTTTTCTAGAAATGTTTTCCAATGTTGGAGGCAATTTACAAATATAGTAAGAAAAGAAAAGTACTAGTTAATAAAACCAACCTGAAAAAGTAGCTTCCCAAGCCATTCACATTTAAAAATCTGGTAAAAACCACTGCCTAAATTATCATTATTAGAACACTGGTTTCATAACATTACCCCAAGGAAGTCTATTTAAGAAAGGAAAAATTAGCAAGTTAAACAAATTCCTCTACTGTAGATTTCAGTTCATGAATGATACTAAAGGTCATTATGAATTTTTAAGAGAAAACCACAGTATGAACTATTTCCCACATTTTTCTGACCCAGGGACCCTGTTATTGATGAATCATTTTCAGTATGATTGTTTAGTGTTGCACACGGGGAAATGCAGAATTAATCAATATCTTCCATAAACTATAATTATAATTGAAAATCATTTCTTCTTGCAGAATATTATGACATATAGACTTTTTCCAGTTGAAAGAACATCGGAAATGATAGTCATAAACAAGAACATCGCCAAGGAGAAATGACAAAGGAACCATATTATTTATTGTCAACATAACCTCTATAAGGGAGTGAACGTATTGAGTATTCTTTTGTTGGTGGATTTTTATTCCAGTATAAGCATTTTAAATCAACACTTTTTTCACTAATGATATTTACTTCCATTTTCTATTGTACTATGTGTGTGTGTGCGTGTGTGTGTGTGTGTGTCAGACATAGTGTACAAGAGTTTTCTTCTCCATAACAAAGATTCAGTTTTTAAAGCACAGTGCTTAGTAAAATCTGTAACACAAAAGGGAAAATTGTGCCTTGCTTTCTCTTTTTTTAAGATTAAAAACATAAACATTCATCTATTGATTCCAATATGAAGAAATTCAAGAAGCCAAAGTTATTATAGACTGCGTTAGTTTTACATGATAATACCACCAGCACCCTTCTTTTATCAGACAGTCACAAATTCTGCCAGGTAACAAGTCTTTTGCTGTGTCTTGAAGTCTTAGCTTTGTCAAATAATTCTAAGTGTCTTAGATACATTTGATGTACGTTCCAAAGATTAAAAAGATGACGTGTGATTGGTTGGTTTCTATGCAGTAGAGGGACACTCATGTTGATTGCGTTGTCTATCCCTTTACTACTATAAATAAAATTCCTTCAGAATAAAAGATCATGGTGCCTCGAAAATGACTAGTGGACATTTTATGCTGTCTTTAAGCAGGTCCTACTAGAAATGCAAATGTCCTCTGGCAGAGGTGATCAAATGATAGACATGAACTAAAACTACGACTTTTTCTTAGAAAGGCTAATGTGAGAAGAAAGAAAGGATAATGATAGGAAAGGAAGAAGAACTGAGGAAAAGCTTCACTTCTTGTTAGAAGATACCATTGCTGAGGCCCAGACATTTTTCTACAGACCAATAAACAGGAGACATAAGCAAGGTAAGTGGTAAGAATCAAAGAGCTTTGCAAGCCAAGATGATTTGCATGAAAATAAAAATAGATGCAATACCATGGACTGTAAAAAAAAAAATGTACTTAATTTCTGAAAAACATTTAAACCAGTGAACAAAATGAGATAATCATAGTTAGTAACAGACTCAGTCCTGTGGTGAAAACAAGACACGCTCATTCAAATGAGGTAATAAGTGGAAAAGGCTGCCAGCTACCCAGGTTCTAATTAGCTCCATTCACACATAGAGCCTGGCCTTTTCTGTCTGAGCATCATTTCCTTCCATCAAAGGATACCCACAGGCTAGCAAAAAATTGAGTATGTGCCAATTCACAAATGAATATCTTGTCAATCGTTTTCATGAAGCTGCACTAAACAAACCACTGAATTACCATATCTGGAGTTTTAACCACATGGGCTGTAAACTCCCCCTGCTTTGATGCTTCAAGATAAGGGCAATTTCTTCTCAAAAACATTCAAAATAAATTCTTGTTCTGAATTGCAAGTTACCATTTCAGGTTAGTGACATTTAACCTTTTAAGTGATTACAGGGTAGTTTTAGATGCAGAGAAAAATTTGTGGGAAGGTGCAGAGATACTCTGTGTGCTCCATATGACCAGCCCAGCTTACCTAGGAGAAGGATTAGGAGGTGTACAACATTTATCTTTTCACTTGGAAGTGAAGCAAAAAAATATAATTTTATAGCACTCCTGAATGTTCCAACTTTATATATGCTAAATATTTTGAATTGAGTTTCTCATGTATTTTTCTAAATGTCTTTTAGATTAGAAGTTTAAGAATAGCAAAAGTCCTTTAATAATCAGTCAGGTTCCATTTAAGTTTTAATCAGATAATTTTTTTATAAAATGTCTTCGATTTTTATACATTTTCATTTTACATATAAAAACATTACCATTAAAAATAGATACCAACAATTCCAGGTTTTTGCCACCAGGCTCTCAAGTAAGGGGTAGAAAATTCTAATGTCCATCCCCTAGCAGGTTAAGATTTTACTGCATTTGTGTCTGTGTACTCTGTTCATTCTCCAGTTAAATCAGAGAGATTACAAATGTTTGGTGCTTACTGTAAGTCACTAACTCTCCTTTGATTTATTCTCCATAGATTGAATAAAAGTTCCACAAGGATAGGAGATTGTTGTCCATTGTCATTAGTAATAAATTCAAATCACTAAACAGTGCTTGCCACGTGACAGAAGTGCCCCAGCCCTACCACTACCTGCCTGGCCAAGCTGCCTACCTGGCTTGCCTCTCTTCTGTCCTTGTCTGCTTTCTCTCTCCCTCCCACCAAAGAGTCTTCTAAAATGTCAACAGAACAACCCAGTTGTTCTGACATATCACTACTGCCAAGCCCAGAGGCTCTCCATCTTACAGGATGAAATTCAATGTCTTCCCAATTGATGAAAGTCAATGTCCAACAGATACTCCTCACACTGTAGAGGTAGGAAATGATTGCCCAAAATATTAAAAATAAGGGACACAGGAGGTCACAGGTAGGTAAATAAATGGAAACCAGTGGTATAAGAAATGAACTCCTAACACCTACTCCACTGTAGATGTCAAGCAATGTTAAATTCAGGCCAGGCTCACTCACAAAAATGCTCACAATGACTCAGAACACAAATCCGTGGAATATATTCTCCCATTGCCCACTCCTAGTTTTATTATCACATAGTAAGATGTGATAATAAGCCACATAGTAAGATGTACCTTAATCTTACCGGTAGGCAGTCTTATCTTAATACCTTGATACTCTAAATACATCATAATTCAAGCCTATTTAAATTACATTATCAACAAGATAGTCATCCACACATTCCTGTCAAAAATAATTTTTGAGTTAAGAAGTTGTCAAATAAGAACCATAAGATATAAAAGGGGAAAAGATTTTCTCCTTTTCCCTCTGGAGTTCATTTCGCTTCTGTTTAATATATACCCTCCTTATATAGTTAATAATAGATTTTTCATAATGAAGCTTCTGTAACTCTTATTAAATATTTCACACATCATTAATGAGTGATACTGTGTCCATATAGAAAGGGACCCACAGGACCACTTTGCCCTCGTCCACCATGTGATACCCTGAAAAGATGCCATTTATGGACCAGGCAATGGTCATTCATCAGACGTACAGTACATAATATTTGATAACAATAAATAGCTATGTTACTGGCTAATACAATTATCATATTATATTTTTATCACTAGTGTACATCCTTGTTGCTTAAGAAAATGTACTATAGAGCAGTGTGCTGTGTTATAACAGCAACAGCTCCACACAGGGATATTTACTTTGTGTCTTGATTTGATCAAAGGGTCGTGTCAAGCAAGTGACCCACACAATTTAATTTTTTATATGCAAGCTTGATAACATTCATATAGTAACAAGATCACTATACAACACCTTTCTCAGACATATCTTGCTTGCTAACTGAAGCATGGCTGTAGTTCCAGAGGTAAAATAGAGATTAGTGGAAAATGAGCTGTCTCTTCTATAAATGCTGTTCACAAATGTATCTGCACACAGTGATTAGGGTGGATGGTCAATTTGATTGGCTTTGGGATACACCTAGGTGACTGGTGGAGAACACTTCAGAGTGTGTCTGGGTGGATTATGGATGCCTGGACTCTCTTCCCTTGCCCCTTCTCCTCTGGCACAGCTCTGCTGTTTCCCAGCTGCCACTAACTAAGCACCACACATTCCCACCATGATGTTTCTGCATTGGAGCCTGCCAATCAAATACCAATTCTGAAACCACAAGTTGAATGAATTCTGATCTTCTTGAAATTGTGGGTATTCAGTATTCCATCCCAGCAACATAAAAGCTAACAAAAACCAAAACTAGTGACAGGGAAGTCATTCTGTGATTGTGATCATGTGGTTCAGAAACCTTCACAACTTATTTGCAGGAGTTTGGAAAGATTTGAAGATACTCTACAATGTTGTATTAAGAGCTTACATACAGCAGTGCAGACAGTAGAGGGCTGGCTCAGGATGGTTCACTGGCTGTTAGACTAGAGGCCATGTATGTTACACTCTGGCAGAAAATTTGTGTATACTTTTGACCAATTCCTGAAACCTTGCAAGAGACTGAAATTAAGAGTGGTGGACTAATTAATCAATTTCTATATTCAGGCCATGTCATGGCTACTCAGGGTTGCTTTTAGCTGAATGTATGGTGAGAACTTGGGGCAAAAGACAGAGCAGAAAAATTTGAAGAACTTCAATTTTGGCCCAGAGGAGCCGTGTGTAAAGTAGGGACCTACAGAGGGAGGTTGCTGCAGAGATCAGCACCCTTAAAAAGAAAGCAATCGTTTATAGAAAAACAAAAAGTAAGATGCCTTGATGGCAATTCAGAAATCAGCAAGACATTTCTCATAGCAAATACAGTATCCAAAATTGCTTACCTTTCATTTTAGAAGGCAGCCCTGTCTGTGCTTAAGAATGCCTCTTAGTGAATCCATTTCCTTGGATTGATTTTATGTGCTCAGCTAATTTAGAAGCCACCACAAACACTCAGAGGGCACTGCAGTCATGGTCCAGGGGATCTGACTATCCCTTCCACTGATGCTTGACTTTGACATTGTCTGTGGTTTTACCCAAATGCAGAATGCAAGCTTTGTGGGGTCCAGAAAGCTTTTACCTAGATTTCGGATGAAAGTCTATCAATGCCAGGCAAGGGGCTCCTTAGAGGGCAATGCATGAACTATGGAGAAGACACCAAAGGTGCAGTTCAGACCCCAGAAAACTAGGGATCCCAGGAATGGGGGATGTTTGCCAGGAGAGGTCTTACGTGCTTCAGCTGGCCAGACCACAGAGGCAAAACCATCTGAGCCCTTTGGAGCTCATATTTATCACTAGCTGTGTTGGATGTCAGATAACATTACAGGACTTAGCATTGCCCTGCTGGATTTGGATTTTGCTTTGGTCTGATTCTTCACAGTCAATGTCAATGTCAAGCATCAGTGGAAGGAATAGTCAGATCCCCTGGACCATGACTGCAGTGCCCTCTGAATGTTTGTGGTGGCTTCTAAAAAAAATTCCTCATTTTTTGGGATGGAATGTTTGCCCTGTACCATTTTACCTTGGAACTTCGTAACTTGTTTTTTAAAGGTTCATACCTAAGTGTTTTCTGTATCTCAGAAGAGACTTGGACTGGGAATTTCTTTTTCTGGGTTTCCTGATATAATTTTTATTATTTTGAAGGTAGTAAAATACAACAGAATATGACAGAACAAAGGCAATTGAATGTGGTGAAATTTGTACAGAACATCACAACAGGTTACCAGAATAACAGTAATAGGTACCATAGTATATCTCAGAATATTATAGAACTTATCAAAACAGAATATTGAATAGAGCAATACCATTAATCAGAACAAAGCAAAACAATGATAACAATATTTGTCTTCAAAGAGATGGTAGAAGGAAATCCCCCTTATTTGCTATATTGCATATGGTCAACCTCCCAAGAGTTTCTCAGACCTCTGTCTCCCATTTGCTAATGGGGGTGGGGGGGTAGAGAGGAGCTGAATGTTTGATTCTCAGCACATGCGCTGTAGGCTCACGGCTGCTTATCAGGGAGGCGAGTGGATTGCTTGGTTTCCCAGCACCCTAAGTTCCAACATGGCATGGATCTCAGGAGATGCTGGCTGGTTCTATCCCTGGGTGGCCACCACTTGCCTGAGCCATGGCTGCTTACCAGGGAGGCAAGCAGGTTGCTTCTGACTGGGACTTTTAAACAATGCTGGCACTGATGAGAGTTTGGAGAAAGGATTGTTGTATTTCCAATTGCACACATTATAGCTGTGTTAAGTCAGACGTGATTACTACCTTCCAGTTGTCTTTGCTGGAGATTACACAGGATTTAAAAAAGAAGTGTTTGGGTATAAAACAGACAGTATGTTGGATCTGCTGGTTATGGCTGAAAGTCAGTTTAACTGGCTTGAGGGTCATCCAAAGGATCAATGAAGCACATTTCTGGTTGTGTCTTGGTATATCATGGAGTTATGGACCTTGGATTTCTTGTCCAGTTTCTGGTCCTTTCATTTTGAGTGCTGCTCCCCTGTCTACTTCCTGGCCACCAAAAGATGAGTAGTTTTCCTCTGTCAAGTTTCTGCACCGCAGTGTTTGTGCCTTGAGGCCAATAGACCATGCACAAAATTCTCTGATACCATGATCCAAATTAAACCTCACCTCTTTTACATTGAGGCTGTTTGCTGTTGTGTTCTAGTCACAGGAAAAGTAACCAATACCATATGACCAGAACAATAAAGCCCTCTTAATATCCTATATAAGATCAAATCTAGACTGATTAAGGGCCTAAACACAGAAGGCAAAGTTATCAATTCTTAGTAGATAAGATAAAGCATTACCTTTTTGGTATCATGCTATAGAATAACCTAAATCAGTTAATTTCAAGACAAGGAAAGATATATACTAGATATCCAATTATATGTAGTCAGTCTCCTGTACCCATTAGCATTTCTTCTTCAAGAAAACACAAGTTACTTCAGATATACAATAATACAGCAGCAATAGTTTCTTAGCTTTGCCCAGGGATAAACATAAAATTTGCAAAACTGCCTTTTTAAATGCATTGTGGTAAACTTACAACAAACATATAGCTCCTACACTTAAGGACATCTTACTTTATGTAATATAGTCATTTCTATTTCATTACTTAAATAATATCACAAGATACCATTTTATTACCAAAAGATAAAAATATGTGGGAAAAATGGGAAATAGTAAAAATGGCAATAAGATATGTTTGTGTACCTTCAAGAATTTTTTCTCTATGGAATAAATCATTAAATATGACTCATTTCAATTAGACCCCCCATCACTTTTTAAAGGCTGCTGTGATTTATTTCTCCAAATATAATACTTTTTCTTCAGGAAGTATTGAATTCTGTAGCAAAATTTTACAGAGAATTGTTCATCTCCAGCCTAACGATGTAAATGTTGCCTTCCTTAGAAAATGTGTGTATCAAAATCAACTCTTTATCTGGAGAAGGCTAGGTAATGACCAGAGAGCTTCACTCTTATAATAACAAAGTAAATTTTACTGTAAGAATTTCAGTAGTAATTCTGTTTTTAGACCTTTGTAGACACACATTTCATGTTAGACTTCCCACTTTCCAAAAGAACCAAAAGTTTCTGATTAAGCTGTCTGGTCTATAGGTTTTACTTGAGGTGATTTAACTGACTAATCCAAACATTAAAAATGCAGTCATAAAACCTAAACAGTTCTGGTATAATACAGCATACCTCATCTTGAATTCTATCATCTTTTCTATCATCATTCTATTTTCTATCATCAGCAGTGTCATTAGCATGGTTTCTTACAAATAATATTTCATAATTTTATTCATTCTTCTACTATTTAGCTTTTGTTATCTAAGCAAGCACTCCAAAACTTAATTAAAATATTATTTCACAGCCAGGCATAGTGGTGCATCCCTGTAATCCCAGCACTTGGGAGGCTGATGCAGGAGGATTGCTGTTAGTTCAAGGCCAGCCTGGGCTACATGATAAGTTCAAGACCAGTTTGAACTGCATAGTGAGACCTTGCTTCAAAAATAAACCAATTAAAACAAACAAACAATGCAATATTTATTTTTATGGTTCATAATTTCATGAATCAGCATCTCTATCTCAGTTGGGTAATTCTAATCTTCCAGATTTTCTAGTGCTAACCAGACTTCTTCATAAGTTGGTGGTCAGTCACCTGAAGGTCATCTTCATAGATCTGCCTCTGGAAGGTGTCTGGTCACCAGCCAGGAGAGTCACACGACTTGTCTTTCTCTATCTAATAGGTTAACCTTCCCCTGTTCCTGGGATGACCCCAGAACTCCAGAAAGTCAAATGAAGCCCAAGGTTAAAACTTCCACTGTGCCTCTTCTGCCTTAGTCTGTGCTCCAAAACAGGTCCAAAAAACTAGACCAGTTTGAAAGAACAGAGAGATGCCTTGCTTCTTGCTAGAGCAAGGGGCAAAATGCTGCATATTCTATCTACAATTTACCAAAGTTAAGCAGTGCACGTTACTAAAGATCACTCTTTAGCTGTGTTTCTGCGGCAATGCTGGTCCTCTATCCTGACTTCGTGGCAGGGATAACCAGTATTATCCAGAGCAATGGAAACTGGCTTCCTAATTACCTGACAGCATTACAGATAACGTGATTCCTATAAAAACGTTTTGAGACACAAAAATCTCAGCTGCTGGAGAATGGAAGCTTTTTCCTTTGTTAACCCTTTAGATTGTGAAAGAGACAAGGGCTATGCTGCCATTTATTTCCCTGTTATATAAATTGTATTAAGCAAGTTGCCTTGGGCTAGTGAGAATTTCCAGAAGCTTTCCATATTCAACATTCAAAAGAGAGATTTTTGAGGCTGAAATCAGAAGTAATTATCCTCCCAACTGCTTTTCCTGCAGCTGATTCTTTTTCTGTTCTGGAAATAGGTTTATCTTCAACCTTAAAGATGCTTTATAGGTAACAGAGGTCCTCAGGCCCTCCAATCTCTAAACCAGTTTTGTTCAATAATGAGTATATTTAGTTCAAAATACCGATAAAACCTCAAACTTTTTTCTAAATTAATTATTCTTATGTTAGATAGGTTATATTGTAACAGAAAACTCCAAATAAATCTTGATATTCTTTCCACTTTAGCCTAAGTTCTTTATTTGCCAGAGTACTGTCCAAGAGATAAGTTCTTTCTCCAGTCACTTACTGAGAGCCACTTTTCATTTGAAATGATGCTTTTTGAAATTAGGCATTCTGGGTGATGCGCAAGAAGGGAGAATGAGGAATTATCTACTGACCTCTCACGGTTGCAGTCCAGGTGTGACACATTGCCTTTCTATGCACATTTCTTTGGTGTAGGTGTTTGAGTGCCCCACATTTCACTGGTATAGATGTTTGAGCTGGAAACTATAAGATTTTCACAATCTAAAGAGGAAATGCTTAGTTAAGTGTTCACACTAAGTACCACAACTCCCTTGAGCTTATGCCTGCTAGGAATGGGTCATGTGTTCAACTTCATCTCTTTTGACTTGCATTTCTGTCCCTACCCTTCTTTCTGTCTCCTACATGGCTTAACACCAGGGTAAGCTGCATTCTCTTTTCAGATAGAATGAGGAGGGCTAAGGGAAACCAAGGATAGAAGAATTCTTAATTTACTGTTACTGTGGGACCTACATGGTATTCTTTGGTTTATCTAGTATTTTGCAATGGACTCTCCATGGTGTGTTTCACAGGTTTTTGGATATTATCCCGTGAATGTAAATGGTTCACTGGCAGTTTTTAGTCATTTTTTTCACAAACTATTGCAACTACTGGTGGTTTATTTTCATCTAGGATATCTCTATTTTCTATTATCATCTTCAATTTCCTTTTTCATGGTCCGGTAGTTTTCAATATAGAGGTCTTTCACCTCCTTTGTTAGACTGATTCCCAGGTATTTCATTTTTTTGGATGCTATTGTAACAGATATTTTTCCCTGATTTCTCTCTCAGTGAGTTTGTTATTCATGTACAGGAAAGCTGTTGGTTTTTGACGGTTGACTTTGTAACCAGCTACCTTACTGAATTTGCTTATTAAGAAGTTTTTTAGTGAAGTTGTTGGGGTCTTCTAAGTGGAGTAGGAGATAGCAATTCTTATTTTACAAGATTATCAAGAATTAGGACAAATAACAAGGTAAAACATCTGACAATTTACTTTCAAAAATCTAGTTTTTATTTCCCTTTGTGGCCTCCAAGGATTAAAATGTCCATGTTCTTCCATGATCTACAGACATCTATTTAGTTCAGTTTTAATCCCATCAATTACATATTCTTCCCCCCATCATCAAGCTTCTAGCTTCTGAAGACTCTACAAGTTGATCAGACCTCTGACCTCTCCACGTAGTAGGAATCCACCCTCCCAGGATCTCCTGGAGATGGCTATCCTGTCATCCCACACTGTGTTCTGAGTGAAGCAAAAAATATTTTGTGACACTTAAAATTTGTTTTGTTGCATAAAACATACAAGAAAAACTAACTTCTTATGCATAGCATTCTTAAGTAATTGTGCAACTAAATTCACATGTTAAATAAATTGTATCTCCCAAACTCAATTCATATTTAAAATAATAATTTTTATGAGGAAAAGGTATTTTGGGAACTGAATAGGCGATGTTGATTTTAATAATAGAAAATTATCCATGTACGTGTTGTGTTTAGCTTCATGTTGACTTGAGGCTTTGTCTTGCCCATGAAAGATTATGAAAACTTTATTAAATTGCTTGTTTACTCTTTTTTTAACAGTAAATGTGTCTTTATTTGCTAGTTGATTACTTCAGTGGGTAAATAAATAAAAATATTTATCCTTCCAAAAATGACAAAAACAAAACAAAATCAAAATATTGGTAAACTCAAAAGCCTTCTCCCTTGCATCTATATCTTTACTGCTAACAAACTATTGCAAGTTGGCATAAATTGCAAACCATTAGTGAATTTTTGAGTGTGGTACTGTACTTTAGAACACAGAAGTTTTTAGTCTGACATGTGTATATTGCCTTCTTCCAATTATCGAACTCTCTGAGCCATTATCTCACTTTTTTTGAACATTATAAACTCTCACTCAAACTTTGTGCCCTGAAGCTATTAATCCTTTCTGTGACTCTATTCCTCTCCTAAAAACACCCTAACGTGCTTACAGAATCACATGGCAGTATTCTGTCACAAGAAGTTCATTTAAGGCAAGGGTCATCAAACTACCACCTGCCACCTGATAACCCACTTAGTTTTGTAAAGTTTTGTTGTAACACAATCACTTCTAATTGTTTTTGTTATTGCCTGTAGCTAGCTGCCTTTCTGTTACAGTGGCTGAGTCTAGTCATTGTAATTGAGATTGTATAGTCCATGAAGCCTAAAATATGTACCACCTAACCCTGTAATAAAGTTTGTTAAGATTTGATTTAAAATTGTCTCCAAAGTAAGAGTAAACATATATAAAGAATTTTCCTGGAGAGCTATTGAGTATGCCTGTGTTTTCCAGGTTTAGGAGTCACAGATAAATAAGTCGTAGATATTTGCTATGAGTTTAGATGTCTTTGCCTATTTCCTGGAGGGAACAGAATGCTGATTGTTCAGAGGGGACCAAGTTACTAAGTTAGCATCCGTCATTTGTTCTTCCTAATACCTGCGTAGACAGCTGCAACACACTTACCATCCTCCTCTACTTATGAGTCTACAGCTCAGACTATTCTGTAAGTTTTTCAAGGACAGCTATATTGTTTTCTATGTTTTTACACATATCATTAAACCTGGTGTCAAGAAAATTGCAGTAATCTACTAAATATTTTTTGGATGAATGGCACTGAGATATTAACACTGAACTAGGGATTTTCAACCACTACCGGGAACACTACCTGTAGGGCAGTTGCTGACACACAATGGGAATTACATTGAGGATCTTTACTACGAGTGGGTCCTGGAAGTACACTCATCCCAGAACAGTTGCCAGCAGAACCAGAAGTGCTATAATCAGGAAGGTCATTCTTTGCTGTGGAACAGTTGCCAATCTCCTCACTAAGAAGGGAGTCAAAATTTCTTCCTTTATAGTTGTTACTGACAACAAAGTTACACATAAGTCACCAACACAATTTGATCTTTGTTTCCTGATAATTTGTCCTGTAGCTAGGATAAATGAAATAAAACTTTACAAAGGGAAGGAATTGTTTTAAAAGACATTCCACCAGTAGGAAGAAATAATTTCTATAAAATCACTGATACAGCTCATTTTTTTTAAACAGTTTATTTTTTAACTGTTTTTGAAGGAGAACATCAGGGCAGATACGTAAAACACAAAGAAAAATCCTTCAGAATGCCCCTGTATGTTATTTTAATACACATTTGTAAGGGATTTATGCTGAATTTACGGAAGTAACACAGTTTTGATCTTTATTTTCTAAAACTTTTCTGAACTGAAATATATACTAATCTCTAAAAGTTTGATTTAAACTTACATTTTTTTAAGATCAAAGGAAGGCTGACATTATTGTCTGCAAAAAGTGAAGTGAGTTTTCAGGCATCAAAACTATTTGAAGTATTTTGAAAATAAAATTACAATATTCATCTGTTTTCCCTGCAGAACTAGTATATAATGCATGCCAGCCATTGTATGACGCATTGGAAGATATACTAAAATATAATCTCAGAAGAAATAAATGGAAGCCACTTGCTAGATACTGAGCAGCACCATGAAGTAAATTGGTTTCTTTTAATCTTCCAAATAAAAAGGCAATCTCTTTACGTGCTAGTCAAGAATGTTTTACCTTGATTGTGTTTTTTGATGATTCCCTTACACATTTATAGGCTAAATTGTATTCTCTGAAAAGAAGGTACATAATAAATATCTATTTTCATAATCTTCCCTAACAAGTTACTATGTTAGCATGCTAAACACTGTAATAGCACAGTTCATAGGCTTTCTCAACCTAATTACATTGTTTCTTTCATTGATTTTAGGCTTCCATAAATGTATAAATAATTCTTATCATTTAAACAAAAGAAGGAAATCCCTTGTTTTGAATACTCAGGAAAGAGCATGTCCAGCAACCAACTTGCCCTTCTTTGTCTGGGTCTTTGCTGGGAACAGATGAAGCTAAGAAAAACTCCTTAGCCCTTGACAGTGTGGGTGAGGAGGAATTTAAGACTGCAAGATTAGTAATGTCTATTTTTTTTCCATTTATTTAATTAAGCTGTTTCTCTCCATTTTGTGTGTGCAATACACTTACTTATGCATTTTAATGAACAATTTGAGAATAGGGAGAAGTCTTCACGTCCCTTTACCTCTAAAACTTCAGTGATTATTCCATAGTTCAGAACATGTACGGTTTCCTTCATAACCACAATATATTAAGTATTCTTGTTAAAATCAGAACATTGGGGTTCAGAAAATATTTATAGGGCCTTCTCAAGTAGCATTGAATGTTTTAACTATACCTTTGATAGTTTTTTTCCTTGTCTGAATGTAATTGAAGATTATATATTTCACTTAATTGTCTTTTTAATCTTTTTACTTATTTATTTAAGAGAAAAATAACACAGAAAAGAAAAAAAGCAAAACAGACACAAACAAAAACAATAAACCCAAAACAGTAACAGTACAGGTTTTTTATAACATGATAGAAATTTGACAATGGTTGCAATATTGCATATTGCTATCTTCAAAAGGGTCGCTTAGATTACCAGATACAGACATGTAAAACGGGTCTAATCATATGACTATTAATGCTTCTTTTTGAAGAACTAATACAATTAGTAGTATAGTCATCTTAGCTATCATATATATATATATATATATATATATATATATATATACACACACACACACATTTATCTCTTTTTTTTCCTTCCTTCTTTTCTCTGCTCCTCTATAAAAGTTACTTTTCCTGTCATCATTTTCATACCCTTACACAATATTTATTGTAGATTTTGGATCATACTTGTTCTTTCAGTTTCTTACACTCAAGAGACAATATGGTACTTGCACATGTGAGTTTGACATATTTCACTTATGAGTATGGTCTCAAGTCGCGTTCATTTACTTATGACAGCCTTAACACAATCTTTATAGCTGAGTAATACTCCATTTTATAAAATACGTCTTTTTTATACATTCCTCAATTGATGTCACTTATGGTTGTTTCCAAGATTTGGCTATTACAAATTGTGTTGCTATAAACATGGGTGTACATATATCACTGTGGTATGTTGTGTCCAATTCTTCTGGGAAAATGCCCAGAAGCAGGATAGCTGGGTCAAATGGAACCTCTAATTCTGGATTTTTGAGGAATCTCTATATTGATGCTCACAGTAGTTGCACCAGTTTACATGCCCACCAACAGTGGAGAAGAGTTCCCTCCAGCATTTGTTATGGCTGATTTCTTGGTCTTGGCCATTCTTTCTGGAGTGAGATAGAATCTCAGTATTGTTTTAATTTGCACTCCTTGAATGTTCAGTGATGCTAAATGTTTTTTCATGAATTGATTTCCCATTTATATTTCTTCATTTGAGAAGTATGTATTCATCTCAGATGCCCATTTTTGGATTGGGCCTTTGAATTTTGGAGACCTGATTTTATTTTAATTCTTTTTATGTTCTAGATGAAAGTCTTTTGTTTGAGGGAGAGTTGGCTAAGATATTTTCCCAGTTCATAAGTTTTCTTTTCACTCTGTTGGAGATTTCTTTTGACATGCAAAAATTCTTTAATAAGACGAGATCCCAGCTATTGATTCTGGGAAGTTTTTCCCAGGCAGTTTGATTTTTGTTCATGAACTCTCTGCCTTCTCCCATGTTTTCAAGGCTTCCACCTATTTTGTGTTCCAGCAAATTTAGTGTTTCTGACTTAATATTTAGACTTTTGATCATTTTGACTTTCATTTAATGCATGATAATAGACATCAGTCTAGTTTTAGTTTTCAGGATCTGGAGAGCCAGCACCACTTATTAAAGAGGCTGTCTTTCTTCCATTAAACATATGTGGCCCCTTTGTCAAAGATAAGGTGGCTGACTGTTTTTTAAGTTGTGACTGTGTCTTCTAATCTGTTCCACTCATTTTCAGGGCTGTTTTTGTTCCAGTATCATGCTGATTTTATCACAGTAGTTCTGTAGCATAATTTCAGTCAGGGATTGTGATGCCTCCTGCCTTGCCTTTGTTGCTCAGAATTGCCTTTGCTAGTCTAGGTGTCTTCTCACTCCAAATGAATTTTAGGAATGATTTCTCTACATCTGTGTGGTATGCTAATGGTATTTTGCTTGGAACTGCATTAAATCTGTATAATAATTTTAGGAAAATTATGATTTTCACAATGTTTGTTCTTCCTATCCATGAATACGAAATTTCTTTTGATTTTCTGAAATCCTCTTCAATTTCTTTTTTTCAGAGTAGTGTAATTTTCAATGTATAAATCTTCTACTTTTTTGTCAGATTGATTCCTAAGTATTTCATTTCTTTGGATGCTATAGTGAAGGATGTGGTTTCCATTATTTCTCTCCCAGAGAGTTTGTTGTTTGTGTACAGGAATGCTATTGATTTTTGAGTGTGACTTTATATCCAGCTACATTACTAAATTTGGTTATTTCATCTAGAAGTTTTTCAGTGGAGTTTTGGGAGTCTTCTATGTAGAATATCATGTCATCTGCGAATAATGATAGTTTAACTTCTTCCTTTCCTATCTTAGTCCTCTTATTTCTCTCTCTTGACTAATTGCACTGGCTAATATTTCCAGAATTACATAGAATAGAAGTGGTGGTAATGGACATTTTCATCTTGTTCCTAATTTTAGGTTGAAAGTTTTTAGTTTTTATCCACCTAGTAAGATGTTGCCTGTTGGTTTATCATATATGGTTTTTATCAGATGGGGTAAACATCATCTATTCCAACTTTCTCTAGGGTTTTTAACATGGTTGGGTGTTGAATTTTGTCCAAAGCTTTTTCTGCACTATTTAGATGATGATGTGATTCTTCTCTTTGGCTCTGTTGATATAGTGTATTATGTTTATTGATTTGCATATGTTGAACCACCCCTGCATTCCTGAAATGAATCTCACTTGATCATGGTGCATAATCTTCTTGATGATTTGTTGCATTCTGTTTGCCAGTATTTTATTGGGGATTTTTGCATCTATGTTCAGTAGGCAGATTGGCCTGTAGTTTTCTTTTTTATTTGCATCTTTCTCTGGTTTTGGCATTTGGGTGATATTTGCTTTAGGAATGAATTTGGGAGACTTGTTTCCCTTTCACCTTCACTGAAGAGTTTAAGGAGTGTTGGCATTAAGTCTTCTCTAAATTTCTTGTAGAATTCAGCTATGAATCCCTCAGAACCTGGGCTTTTCTTTGTTGGTAAGTTCTAATTTCATTTTCAATTTCATTAACTGAAATTGGGTTATTCGGCAGTTTTATATCTTCTTGATCCAGCTTTATTTAATAATTCATACATTTCTAGGAATCAGTCCATTTCTTCTGTGTTATCGGACCTATGAGAGTAAAGGTTTTTGAAGTAGGCATTGATGACCTTCTGTATTTCCAAAGGGTCTATGATGATTCCACACTTTTCATTTCTTACTGCATGAATTTGAGTTCTTTCTTC
Source organism: Cavia porcellus (assembly GCF_034190915.1). NCBI lineage: Eukaryota > Metazoa > Chordata > Mammalia > Rodentia > Caviidae > Cavia > Cavia porcellus. Next base: position 79,171,538 of record NW_026947490.1, read on the forward strand.
CCTCTTTTTGAGAAGGTTGGCTAGGTGTTAATCCATTTTATTTATTCTTTCAAAGAACCAACTCTGATTTATTAATTCTTTGGATTGTTTTCTTAGTTTCAACTGCATTAATTTCTTCTCTGATCTTTATAATTTCCTCCCTTCTTTGGGATTTGGGCTTGACTTGCTCTTTTTTTTTTTTTTTTTCTAAAAGTTTGAAGTCAGCATTAGGTTGCTTATTTGTGTTAATTCCATTTCTCTGATGTGGGAGTTTACCGCTACAAATTTCCCCTTGAAGACTGCTTTCACTGTGTCCCACAGGTTCTGATAAGCTGTATTTGCATTTTCATTCAGTTGTAGATATTGTTTAATTTCTTCTGTTACTCATTGGTTGTTTAGAGAGTGTTATTTAATTTACAGGTATTTATGGGGTTCTTGTGAATGTTTTGTTATTAATTTCTAATTTATTGCACTATGGTTAGATAATATGCATGGGATTATTTCAGTTCCTTTGAATTTACTTAAGCATGTACTGTGTACTACTACATGGTCTAATTTAGAGACTGGCCCATGTGCAGCTGAGACAAATGTATATTCTGATGTTGTTGGGTGGCACACTTGTTACACATCTATTAGACCCATTTGTTCACAAGTGTGATTTAGTTCTGTTATTTCTCTGTTGTTTTTTTGTTTGGTTGATCTGTCTCCTTGTGACAATGGGGTGTTCAGGTTGCCTGTTATAATTATATTATTGCTTACTTGATTTTTCATGTCTATTAAGATTTGTCTTACAGAATTACATACTCCCATATATATTTAACATATATATTTATATATAATACATATTATATATATTTAACATATATATTTATATGGTGCATATATATTTAACATTGTTATCTCTTCGTCTTCAAGTTTTCCCTAACAAGTATGTAGTAGGCCTTCTTTGTCTCTTTTGATCATTCTTGGTTTGAAGTTCACATTGTCTGCAAACAGAATGGCTACCCCTGCTTTTTTCTGAATTCATGTCCCATGGGGTATTTTTTTTTCTATCCTTTTAGTCTATTAATTTCCTTTTGCATTAAATTTGTTTCTTGTACACAGCAAATTGCTAGATTTTGTTTCTTAATCCACTCTGCCAGTCTGTTACCTTTTATTGTGAGTTGAAACCATTTGTGATGGATATAATGGATATGTGCTGACTTATCCCTATCATTTTTCTGTTGTTGGTTTTCTACTTTTTCTGTTTAACCACTTGCCCTGCTTAGTGGTTTCCTTCTGCTGTTGTTCTTGGGATTTTGGTTATCTTTATCTCTTTAGAATGCCTTTTAGAATGCCTTTCAGTACTCTTTGTAGTATTGGTTTGGCAGTCATAAAATTTATTCAGCTGTTCTTTGTCATACAAGTATCATATTTCTCAATCAAGTTTCAAATATAGTTTTTCAAGGTATATGAATCTGGGTTGGAAGTTGTTTTCTTTCAGGAATTGAAATACTTCATGCCAACCTCTTCTTGACTTGAAGGTTTGTGTCGAGACATTTGCTGTGATTCCGATAGGATTTCCTTCAGAGGTGATCTATTTCTTTTTTCTGACAGCTTTTAGTTTTCTGTTCCTGTGCTGAATTTCTGAGATGCTAATTATTATATGTCTGAGTGAAGATTTATTTTGGTTATGGCTAATTGGAGTTCTATATGCCTCACTTATCACTATATCAGATCCTTTTCCCTTGTTTGGAAAAGTTTCTTCTATTATTATGTAAAGAGTCCTCGTATGTCATTTGTGTTGACCCCTGCTTTTTCATTGACACCTGTCAGTCTTTTATTATTTCTCTTTCAGCTGTTGAATTATTTCCTCATTCCTTGTCATTTTAAAGAGGTCTTTTCTTTTGCGATCATAAGCTTCCATCCTTTCTTAAAAGTCTGAGAGTCTATCTTCAGCTTCATTCAAGCAATGTTGCCAGCTTTCAATGGAATTTTTAATATCCCTTTGTATCTGTTTTATGCATTCTAATTCTGTCTGATATTGTTCATTCAAGGTTTCCATCACTTTCTTATGTTCCTCTATTTTTTAAATCTAGATCTTCTTTAGATACAGTCAACATTTCTTTCACATTTTTCACTGTTTTTTTTACCCAGGAGAGTACTTCTGATCTGATTTCTTTTACAGCTTCAAGGAGTTGTTTCTTTACTCCAGCTGCTATCATTTCAGGAAGTTCAGTTGTGCAGTTTCCCGTATCTTTCATTTCAGTGTCTTCTGGGTTTGTTCTCCATGAGCTAGAGAACTGAGACTGCATCTTGCTCTTTCGTTTTGTCATTGTCCTCTGGGACCTGTATAGCTGGCCAGGCATTCTTCTGATGGACTGCACTTGAATCCTGTGCTGGGCAGAGATGTGATCCTCTGATATTCACATGGCTATCTGGGACATCCCCCAGTTCTATGGTGCCAGAGCCTTGCACTGTAGTGGGCAGAGCTCAAAATCTTCAGGACCCATTGGCTAGGCTGGTCAGTCCCTGATGGATGGCTCTGGGGCTCTGAGCTGAGCAGGGCTCTGTCTTCTTAATCTTCTAAAATCTACAACAATTTATGGACTTTCTCTGTGTTTCTAGTACCTGACATTTTTGAGATGTATAGGTCAGTTACTGGGCAGAATGCTCCTCAGTTTAGGAGTGTCTGCATGCCTCATGATTAAATTTGGCTAATACAGGACTCAGGCAGAAAAAAAAATATTGAGCTGATTCCATGCCCTGCTCCATGCACCAGGCACAAGACACAGGATGGTGGTAATGTCCTTGTCCCTATGTTGGTGATGTGGCAAAATATTTCAAATTTTCACTCTCTACTTTTAGTCTTGTTTAAAGATTATCTAATCACATCATTCCTCCTACATGCATTGCCATTCTGTAGTCATTTTATCATAAGGAACTTCTTGCCACACTTTATAAAAGAAGCACTCAATTAAGTATCCTCACCTTGCTTTATTATTTGACTCACAAGTACACAGAACCCCAAAACTTCATAGAAGAAAGGCAAAAGCCACTCACTGTGCGCCCTCCTCTAGTACTGGAGATTGACCAGAGCCCTTTCACAATGAACTATATCCCTCACCCTTTTCTATTTTCCCTTTTGAGACAAGGTCTCATTAAGTCACCAAACTGCCCAGGCTCGACTCTAACTTGAGATTCCCCTGCCTCAACATCTTAAGAGTAGTGGAATTATAGGTACAATATGTGCCACTATACTCAAATTTCTGCCCATTTACACAGAGGAGAAACAAGTGTTGTGCAGTAGAAAATACCTTCAAGGAATTCAGAGAATTTATACCGTGTACCCCTACAGGACTTTTGTACTGATTATCAGCCAACCACGCTGTTGACTATCTCCTGCCCAAAGTACAACTTTCTAGTTGCTGCTTCTAAGTGTCACCTGTAGTATGTACAAGCCTAGAAAGCTGAATCTATATGGAGACTATGCCTATTACCTGGCCCCAGGGGTTTTTATTACTTTCAAGTACAAGTTTCATAGTTTTCGAGCAAATCATATCTAGTAACACACACATATGTGAACCTTTTGTTGTGTGTCAAGCATCAGAAGAGATGTTCACAGAGATAGGTCAGTTTGAATACAATCAGTGCTTATTTTGTTAACAAAAAATATCTTTTCAGACTTTGGAAATTTATAGATGTTTTTATCTTGCTTTACTTCCTGAAGATTTTGTTATTATCTTTTTGGCAAGCATAGCACAGCAAAAGATTATACTAATTGTTAAGTGGCTTAGGTTGAAAAGTTTTCACTCAACCTGTGTCATGCTTCCTCATCTCTTGAGTTATAAGAGAGAGATCAAGCATGAAACTCATCATTTTGTGGGGTATCAGCATCACAGACAGTCTAAAAAAAGCAATAATAGTATTGAAAAAAGTTATATTTACCTTCTGTTAGTGTTTGGATCTGCAATGTTCCCTAAAGGCCATATGCTGGCCTATGGAGTTACTGGGAGGCAGTAGAACTTTGGTGAGTTGAGGCCTAGTGGAAGAAAGTCAGGACATTGGGAGATGCCTGCCTTTGGAAAGAATGGGGAAAACCAGACTCTCTCTCTCTCTCTCTCTCTCTCTCTCTCTCTCTCTCTCTCTCTCTCTCCTTTATCTATCTCTCAGCTTTTTAGCTGCCATGAGTAAAACACATTTCCTCTACCTGATCCTGCTATGATTTACTGACTTAGCACAGGTCCAAAAGCAAAAATAAAGGTATCAAATGGCCATGACTGACACCTCTGAAACAAGGAACCAAAATGAATCTTTCTTCTTTTAAATTGTTTATCTCAGGTATTTTTTTTTCACAGAAAAAAAATGCTAACCACTCGTATGCTACCCAGAAAATAAATCAAACCTGCCTCTGTGGCGAGAATTTCAGGCCTATGAACCAGAAAACACAAACAATCATGTTTGCAGGTCTTTCTCAGGATGCCTGCCAGATTGCTACCCAAACTCAGAAGCACTCAAGAACCTCTTTAAATATGGTAGGTCAACAGAGGAGGGGTATACAGTGATATTTAGTAACAAACATTGCAATTTTAATTCCTCTACAGTATAAATACAACTATTATTTTCATAAAAAGGCTGAGAAAATCTTCCTGAGTTCATTTGTAAGAGACTTAAAAAGAGATTTAAATATTCTCTCTCACTTCTTTTTTAATACCAAGGTGGAAAATAGAATTCATTTCTTTCTTTTTAAAGTATCATTTTCATCTTTTTTTTTTTTTCTTTTTTCTTCAGGACTCAACTCCATACATGTTTTTTGGCTGAAGTTTAGGAATCTCCAACACTAGCAAATCTAAGCTGAAGTGGGGGGGTGGGTGGGAATGATTCCTGACCATTTTGTTGTGAATAACACAGTTCAGGTGGTGATGCAGCTTCATGTACTGTGTGGGAAGGTATGGAAGACACTCACCTTGGAAATATTCCCTGATGGCTTCTCTTTCACTATGTTCCAAACAATCAATTCCTTACACCTTTGCCCTTGGGCATCACTGGGAACAGTTCAGGTGTGAGTATGTCATACCTGGTCACAACTTTTTTGGCCCATCTCTGGTTGTTCCAAGTGAGGACCATGAGAGTTAGAATTCATTTCTGAATCAGTTAAAGACAAGCAAATACATTATTAAAATAGGTGAGTGCTATGGTTTTTTCAGTTCAAAAGTTCTATTTTAGTAATTGATTTTTTTTTCATTTTGTTCTGGTTGTTTTAGTGCTGGGAACCAAACTCATGATCTTGGGCTTTCCAGGCAGGCACTGTGCTAATGGGCTGTCTCCCCTATTTTAGTTATAACTGACAATACTTGATTCTGCACTTTTATATGTAACACATTAGGTTTAGTCTAAATTAAAGATAGTCCTTTCCTTTTTTCTGGAGGTTCACTGTATGATAGATACTCAAATACAACCATCCATTTATGTTTGACATCTATTTCTTATAGAACTGAATTTTCTTTTCTAGTAACTTGCAGTTATCTTCATTTTAAAAGTGTATTTTTTATTGTATCTATAAGTCATTTGAGGCAGACTTTTTGGTTAGGAATGAAAACCCTGAACAACACATTGTTTCTGTAAGAAAATGTCATTTGCTTTAGAATGATTTCACATTCTGATGTGGATTCCAATCTACACTGTGGGAGAATCTAATATTGCATTCATCTGCTTACATCAGAAGTTCGCTGGCAGATGAAATTCCCATGAAAGATCCTGTTGGAAAAACAGAAAAACCAACTTGAGAGTAGTAGTAGCCTTACATGCTCAAAGAAAAATAGAAGAAAAAGAAGAGGCATCTAAAGAAAAAATTCAGAGAAACAGACACAGCAAATCATGGGCAAAAGAGGATAAGCTTCAGGAAACAATTTATATCTCACCAAAAACTTGGTTTACTCTACTTTTTGGAAAACTATACACCCAAGATCTTTTATAATTTTAAAATCTTTTCTGTTTACTTTTCATTTTCTCCTTTTACTTACTTGACTTTGTTTAATGGCACCATGTGCACATCAGTTTAGGCAGATATCCCAGAGGAAAAAGAAACAAGTAAAAAGGGGAGGAAATAAAAAAACTATGTATTGGGTGTCACTCAAAATCATAAGTATATCATACAGATTAGTTGTATGTTAATACCTTACTTATGAGAAATACTTAAACAAAAGATGGAAAGTCCTAACTAATGAGGAGTAAATCATATAGGTTATGGAAATGTACATAGCCTCAATGATTTTTTTTTTTATTTTTACTGTAATTCTAACATTTTGTTGGCATACCGGAGAAGACTGGTAAGTGACTAAAATGAAGTTCATTTATATAAAGTTCATGTGATTGTATATATAATTTCCATTTAAAGAGAAATCTATCAATAGTAAAATATACTTTTAAATAGCCTCTCTCAAATATGCCAGATGTACGGACTGGGCACCATAAATTGTCTTTCACTGTGCTTAATGTATTTTACCTTCCTGAATCATCTAACCTTTAAATCAGACAGTGAGTCATAGTTTCCCCCCTCTGAGCATTTCAAGCCAGTTTCTTTCAAAGAAATAAAGATGTCTAAACTTTGTACCTTCAGATATATTCCCCAGCAGGGCATTTAACCTATGAAATCTTTTAGTTGTTTTATAGGGTTAGGTCTTACATTTATGCATTCATATCCAATTTGAATTGACTATTATATAAGAGGGGAGATAAGGATACATTTTATTGTTGTATATGTGTTTTGTTGTACTTTCTTGTCTTTTTGAGACAGGGTCTCACTATGCAGTTCAGGCTGGCCTTGGGCTCACTTCATAGCACAGGCTGCTTTTGAACTTGCTACATACCTCAGGCTCCCAAGTGCTGGGATTACAGGAGTGTGCCACCATGCCCGGCTTAATGTCGTAAACATGGAAATAGTGTTTACAACAATATTTACTGAAGAAATTGTCTTTTCCCCATTGTGTGTTTTTGAGACTTTTGTTAATGAACTGACCACAGATACTTTCAGTGGAATTTTTGTTCTAGATATCTGTTTGAATCTGCTTTATGGATTCCACTTGTTTCCTGTGCTGCACTTCCATAATTTGCTTTTATTTTTTAGTCTATCTGCTCTAACATTACTAAGCATGACGCATATTTTGGTAATCTCTGTAGTTACTTGAGAGATTACTTCTGATTCCATTCTTTCCAGAGCCTCATTCATGGCTTTGCTGTTACCCTTTTGGAGAGATCTTTTGGATTGTCCCATCTTCTTGTCCCCTAGGTTTGCCTTTGGCGAACTGGATGCTTGGGGTTGCATCTTCAATGTCTTCTCATTTCTTTTCTTTTTTAGTTTAATTCTTGGGGTGCTACTTGTAAATTGCCTATAATGGGTTGCTTTACTGATGATATTTAGGTCCCTTAGGTGATGATTACCTCTCTGAGGTAGCCTCCAGATGTAGCTGCTTTCTGGGTTTTGAGTCTATTGAAAGATCTTACCTCTTCAGTTTGTTGGAGATGAGAAGTTGCCCATTTGGCCCAGTCCCTGGTTATTTAGCACTGTGCCACAGTATTTTCTGTGACTCTTAGTTAATCTCAGTCATGGATGAGTAGGGCCAACAGCTGTTTAGAACAATTAGGTCAATTTTAGCTGTAGTGGTACCAATAGCTTCAAACACAGCCTATAAAACAACAAACTCAGCTAATCCTTCATTTGCAACTTTTTACTGTATGAACTAGATTTGTGATTATATAACAAAATGTAAAACCAACCAGATAATTATATGCAACATGTAACATGTAAGTCCATAATATGTCAATTTTGCCCTCAAGGTTAAAATTTTAAATATATTAAGGAGAAAATAGAGAAGTAGAAGAAAAGAAAGAGATTAGAATTAAGGTTGGAGGACAAAGGGATTATGCCAACTTGGGGAAGCTGGTACAGAAGACTGAAGGAAAAGAGAGATGGAAGAGATAACAGGAAGAACAGAACAGAACCACACCCACAAAGAGGTGAGGAACCACCCTAAAATTCATAAAAAAAGAGACAGAAAGAGATAAACAAAAACCAAGCTGAATTAAACAAAACAAACAAGAAAAGAAAAAATGAAAAACAAACCAAACAACAACAACAAAAAAAACCCAGAGTCCACTTGCAGGATTGTCTCTGGACTCACTAGCAGACAGCCTGTGGAGACAGCGCCCTGAATCTGCCACTCTATCCCAGGAAGCCAGCAGTTGCTTTAAGGCGGAGTAATAGGTAACCTTACAGCCCTGCCTTGAGACCAGACTCACTGGGCTCCCTGCAGTCCAGGTAGTTTCCCTGGGTCTGCGCCCAGCTAGGAGCTGCTAGCAGAAGCTCTGGGTTTCGGGCTTATCCAGTTCAGCTCACAATGGCTCCCAGCTAATCACTCTCTCCCATGGGAGGACAGAGTCCTCTGCACCCACCACCAGCCACTGAAGTCCTCCAGGTCCGCTGGTCCCCTCCACTTCTGCATCTCTCTGCAGAAGCCTCTGGGGTCACTAGCAGCCACCTTCACCGTGACTGTGGGTCCCCAGATTCCAGCAGCTCCCCTGCACAGTGAGTCTCGCTCTGGGTGAAGGTGCCAGCTACCACCTTCTTCTTCATTGAAGTTTTTCTTTTTACTCTGTCTGTGGGCTTCAGTTCACACTTCAGATTCTTCCTGGGTCCAGGGGACCCGCTTCCCTCCTTCTTGTCTTCCTCACAATGCCATGTTTCAGCGCCTGGATGGTGACTCTCAGAGAGGCTGCTTTCTCTGCAGCTTACTGCTCCGCCATCTTCCCGGAAGTGCCCCTGACCCCAGATAATAACATTAGTTCTACGGACCTTTGCTCAGTATGTCTGTCTTTATGTCAGTAGCATGCTCTGTTGTTTACTACATATTTGACTTTGGAATCAAGTATGCAGATGCCTCCATCCAAAGACTACTTGCCTTCTGACTGTTAATCACCATCACTTTTACACCATCACTGAAGATTAATGGGATGAGCATCTCATAAAAACATTAGCACGTGGAACAAGGTACAGTGATATCAGAGTGCTCCTATTCTTAGACTACAAATACTTTCTCTGAACATAAAAATCAGAGTCTAAATCATAAGCAAGGTCCTGATTACCTCTTGATCACCCTCATTAATGGATGTGTTTCATTTTCAGATTTGGGCATCCTTCCTTAGACTCTCATTGAACATGAAAATTGCACAAATACACACCTGGTTTTTTCCTTATGCCTAAGCAATTGGGCTAACATGGGGATCTGAAATAACAGAAAATATCACCTCTTTACAAAACCCAGTTGTTAATTCTTTCCCCATAGTACTGTACTATTCTGGGACTGATAAAGGAAACATAGATTGGCTTCATTTGGTGACAAGTTTTGTTTTGTTTTAAGTAGTGGCAATATTTATTTGAGAAAGTAAAGTTGAAGAGTGAGAGAGAAACTGGCTCTGCAGAACATGTTTTGGCCAAGTAAAAGGAAAAAACAAGATACAGTACACCCTGGAGGAAGGAGGGCATGTTGTCACAAGCAAGGCCACCATAGCCAGGGCCAGGTTTCTGAGCACAGGACTCTGTGCTTCCCTCTCCTGGGAAAAGTTTTACTCACTAACGCGAAAGAAGTCAGAAGGTTTTGACGTTGGCTACCTCCTGCTCCATAGAGGCAGGAAGGCAAGTGGGTTGGGAGAGGCGGAGGCCAAAGGAAAAGAGAGCAGTAGGTGAACTTTTTCTTTTTGTGATTCCCAAACATAGATGACTTGTTTTTATGCCAATTATTATGTACATGCTTTAAGTATTCTGTGACTATTTTGAAATGTCTCTGTAAAAGATAATTTCTTCTGTGCCTTAGAGTTTAATAAAAGTGCCTTTACATTTATTGTTTTATAAAGTCCTCACGAAACGCTACATATTTTCTTTTATTCCCTTCGTGGGGAGCCGAACAAAGACTGAGAGGCTGTGCTGGTCTTGACACATTTTCACCGAGACACTGTGTCAGGGGTGATGCTGGCTAAGAAGGATACAGGGACAGTGTCAGGATGGGAACTAAGGTTTAAAATTCCAAATCTCGTATCCTGTCTGTTCTCTGGTGGCTTCCTTCTTAATGAATATGTTTGGCATCTAGCAGTACATCCTTAATCCTCGGTAAAATGTCTCTATAAAGCACAGTTATATTCAGTGCTGGTTTTTTCCTGTTTGTGTCATTTTACTAATTAGAATGTAAATTTCCTATGAATAAGGATCATTTTTGCTTTTTTTTGCCTCATCTTTGCTTAGTGTCATTTGTTTTTTCAGTTTACACTATACATAGCACAGTTTTGCTCAAATAAATTATGCAGCAAGACATCATGTGGCTTATAAAATCACATAAATATAATCATTAGTCTGTGGGTAATTATAAAGTAAATTATGATAATTTTGAGGCGAGTAGAAGAAAATTAGAATGAGCTTTCCCCCATGTATTTAATTACTTTCAATTGACTGACATTCAGCTTTCAATCATGAATGACATACCAGTAACAGATTTGTTGCAGTACGTAGAGCAAATATCTTACTCATCAAAATATAGCTATGAGGATTCAGGATTGTGGTTGAACCTTTTCGAAACACAGTGTGTATGTGTGTGTATGTGTGTGTATGTGTGTGTGTGTGTGTGTGTGTGTGTGTGTGTGTGTGTGTGTGTGCAGGAAAAAATATAAAGCTAATTACATCCAGAAATAGAAGAAATGGGAACTAAGGGCAGAGAAGCTGTGGCATAATTTTATTTAATCTAAACCAAAATTCCAGCAGCAAATCTTTCTGAGAAAGTTTAGATTTCTGAGTGGACTGATGAACTCAGTCTTCCTCTAAATTTTCTCCGCCAAATTACACAGCTGAAAACTATTGTCAATAGACAGACACTCCTAAGTTAGTGATTCACACATGCTCTCTGTTAACATTTGTTCCTAAGGAGTCCTTTTAGCTGGTGTGCTTTTGAGAAAATTAACATAACATTCTAAACACAGTCCTCAATTTTTCATGTATTTGCAGTCAGTGGCAAAATTTTCTAAGTTAAATATAATTAATATACACAGAAACAGAGTGGTGAAAGTTCAGGTGTTTATGTCCCATTGCATTGCAATCTGCTGTACACTAGGGCCAAAAAACTTGATTCCAGAACATTTACCTGCAGAATTTAGGATCTGAGGGACCTAAACTAAAAGCCAGAGAATGTGTGGAGTGTTTGAGTGTGTGTGTGTGTGTGTGTGTGTGTGTGTGTGTGTGTGTGTGTGTGGTGGGTTAAAAGGCTAGGAAGAAAGGCAGGTGACATAACAGAAAAAATAAAATCATCATATAGAAGTTCTCTTAGGATAATGATATTCTTTAATATATAATCCACTGGTAATAAATTTAGCATTTCATACTGTAGTTAAAATGATAAACTAGGTCTATATGAACATAGGTAGACTAAACAAAATGCAATCTTGAATAAAAATCTAAATTGCACAAAATGTTTAGTAATAGCATACATTATATAAAATAAACATATTGCTAAAATAATGACATGATTTTTTGAATGCCTAGAATTATGTACAAACATGACATTTATGCTAAATCATGGCTAATGATTACCTAGAGGGAGGTGAGGCACTCAATACAAACTGGAGAAAGATAGATTTATTATTCTACTTCCTTTAGTGGAAGAAAAATGTATGTGGCAAAAAAAATTACGTGATTCCATAGATAGTTTGTTCTGTTACTTTCTATTAACTTATATAAATGTATAAATTGACAAAAAAGCAAATTTAGACTTTAATGCTATTTATTCTTTGAGACAACTGATAGCAATAAAAGTCTGGAGGTTTAAGATATGCATAATACAAATAAAAATTGGGCTCTTTTTTAGCATTCCACTGATAACACTTAAGTAATTTATGGAGTAACAAGGTTTTCTTTAAAAATGCTTACGATAGTACTTACATGTGAAAGTCTATTGAATGTACCAACATTTTAATATTGTGGTGGCAAAGTGTTTGGGTTTTGCATTTAGTGTTCAATGTTATGCATTAACTCACAGGTATTTGTTTGACTTGTTTCATTTCTGAGACAATTGATAACACTTTTTTTCACATTTTCTTTCACTCACCACCTGTGCAGTTGTAGAATATGAAATTAATTTAGGCAAAAATAAATCTTCCTCCAAATTCTTGTTTTGGGAAAAATGAAGGAGGGTTGGCCTAATTCTGTTTCCTCTGCTGGGTCTTGACTTCTTTCTTTCCAGCCAGTTTTTTATTTTTAATTGATAAATGATAGTTTTATGTATTTTGGGAATATAATGTGATGTTTCAATATATATAAATATCTCAGAGTTATTAAATCATCCTAATTAGGATATCCATTATTCACCTACATATTTTTGTGGTGAGAACATTTGAAATGTACTTTTAGCAACACTGAAATGTATAGCCCATTTCATCAACTACATCTGTGTGCTGTGAAATAGATCACTAAAATAGATCCTTTCTGTCTAACTGAAACTTTGTGTTTTTGATGGACATTTATCTCCCCTTCCCCTCTGGAGCCATCATTTTATGCTCTGTTCCTAAGAATTTCACGTTTTTGGATATTACATATAAGTGAGATCATGCAGCTCATAGTTTGCAGCTCATACGGGGAATGACACAGTCTCTAGGCGAGGAATTCATGGAAATTTCTGGAGCATGCATGTATTCCTCAATGAGATGGATTAAGCGAGTTTCCGGACAAAATCCTAAAATCCCAGGAAATAAAAGCCAAAGTAAACAAAATGATTGCAACAAAATGAAATAGCTTCTTCTCAATGAAGAAAACAACTTACAGAACATGAGAAAATGTTTGCAGTCTTGACTTCTGACAAGAGGTCAGTGTCCAGAACACATAGAGTGGTACAAAAACTCAGTAGGAAGGAGAATAAGTAAATTTAAAATGGGCAACAGCTGGGCAGAGTGGCACACAACTGTCATCCCAGCACTTGGGAGACTGAGACAGGAAGATTGCTGTGAATTTGAGACCAACCTGGGCTACAAAGGGAAGTCAGCCTTACCTACAGAGTGGAACCCTATCTCAAAAAGACAATGAATAAGTAAATAAAATGTGCCATAGATTTAAACAGACACTTCTGGAAAAAAGGCATCAGATGGCCATAAGGCAACAAGTGGAAATCAGTAAATAAGGATTTCAGAAAACTTTGCAAGAGAAACCCCTAACAGACAGCCCCTTCTCTTTTCTTCATTTTTGGCATGGAATCCCCATGCTCATAGGCATGATATCATCCACCAATCATTTGGTGGACAGGAAAGCTGCAAACAAAGTTCAGCTGAGCAGATTATCAGGCCCGGTGCCTTAGATGGCTTAGTCTGGGAGCTGCTTCCAATCAACCCTGCCCGTTGTTGGACTGTAACATGAAAAATATTCAACACAAAAGATTCACGTGTTTAAACTATGGTTAAGCAGGCCTAACTATACTGGCTGGAAGAGAGGTTAGGGACTCTTTATTTTAAATATAATAAAAGTGAAATACCAAACAGGGTAAGCAATCAGCTACACTCATGTTTTAATTTCATGCTGCCTGCATTGTATAATTATTATTTTTTGGAAGGCAGCACAGTGAAATACTTCAGTGCTTGCTTATCTATACATTTGGCAACAGAATGTAGATTTGCAAAGTTCTTTGTTGGACTCACAGGGCACCCAACACAGTGCTCTTAACCTTTCCGAATGTCTTTAGACCCCAATCTAAAGCTTTTGTGTGTTGCATATTTTTATCACCCCTCATTATACCCAAAGAAGTACAAATCCATATTGTTTAAACTGAAAGAGGAAAATAATAATGCTGAGAAAAAATGGCAATGTCTACTTCAAATAAATTATCCAATATGTCATACAAATAAAGATTTATTTATACAACTTAGAAAAAGCAAACTATTCAAAAGTAAATCAGTTCCATGCTATGCAAGAATTTCCATTATATTTTTAACTGACTGAACACCTCATATGTGTTATCAGGCACTAGTTTTTGCTTTAAACGCAAGAATGAATGGGACCCGGCCTCCAGCCTTAGAGAGAACAGGCATAATGGAAGAGATAAAAATTAGCAAAGGATTACTTTCACATGAAGAGAACAAGGAAAAGGGTGTTTTTAACCTAGAAGAAGAAGGGAGAACATAAGAATCAAAATGTGTTAGTGGAGAGGTGATACCTCAGTCAGATGCCAGCAGAAAGTAACACTTGGTTAGGCACAAAAAAGGAGGGACACTCCAGTTGCAGGTGTTATTGTACTTAACAAAGAAATAAAAGTGGGCAAACAAGACTAAATTGGAAAAAACTTCACATAGGTTAGCATAGACAGAATAAAACATTCATGTATGCCACAAGCCAAAGTAAATGTTAAGGAGAAGAAAGAAAACATATATCAGAAATACAATTGCTCCGTGAGGTTAATAACAGTGGAACACAATTTTCAGTGTCTCTGATGTGGCAGGCATTGTGTAAGAGCTGATCACCAAAGCTGTGAGACTTGATAGGTTCAGTTGAAATTAAAGTTCCCCCCGCGACATGGAGCCAGGCTATGTCATGAGGCACAGAGGAACAGAACTTGGAGATGGGGTGGACAGTGAGATCACGGTGGTGCTTGCAAGATGTCCCCCAAAAAGCTTGCTCATTCCAGACAGCAACTGGATTCTAATTTGTACTTCAGACCCAGTAATTTGATGCTGAAATGAAGCTGGGGTACAGAGAAGTTATAAGCAGGCTTTTAAAAATCCTAAAACAGCATGTCAGCTAGAAATTTTCTGAGTAGGAGAGTTGAATGTTGCCAGCTAGACAAAAAGCAAGATTGAACCAGAAGTGTATGTGTGTGAGGGAAAAGCATTTCACATAATCAAGCTTCTAACTGCAGAAGAATTAAACCCCCAAAATTGTCACATCACAAACAGTATAATTTGGTGGGAAGATTTTCAAAAGAGTATTTATTATAAGGGTTTCCTTAACTAAAGATGTCAACCAAAAATTTTGCTTTCATATTACAGGGCATGTGAGTGTGTATGTTTGTATTCATAACTGACTCCCACGGGTAACAGAAGATTATATCAAAGGAGATACAGAGACAGTTCTGCCTAGAATTTGCAGAGGAAGAAAAGCATAAGGGTATTTTCTTTTGGTACCCTTTCTTCAAACTCCACCAACTCTCTACAGTTCCCAGATCACAGAATAATAAAAAACTATTATGAAGGCATGAGCCCTGATTATGATTTCTATGAATGTTTTTGAGTCCCTGATGCCATGAAATACTCCTAACGAACCTTTCTTTCATTGACATACTTTGAAGACAGATATAGGCACTGATACATTCATATATTTAAGGAAAAAAATGTATTTTGTACAATAGCAATTCTCAGGATTTTTGTTTTTCAGCTGCAGCCCGAATAGTTGATGTTACACCAAACTGGCTCGTTCCTACAGGAATATTTAAGATCACTTCTTTCCTCCCCGTTCAGGAAAGCATATTTGAATAGGAGCAAAAATACATGATTTATTTTAAAAAGGAACAATTGCAAATGTTTTACTCCTAACAAAGTGCTTATAAATATCTCACAATTAATGACATGTGAAATATTTAATAATTGAAGGCTTACAGAAGCTTCATTATAAGAAGCCTATTATTAATTATGAGGAGACAGCTTTCACTCAAAGGCAAGGGACGGATCTCCAAGCTCTGTGTGATCACCATGCAGTCTGCTCTCATCAGCATGGGCTGGATGAGGGGAGCCTCACTGTGTGCCGTTTGTTATCACCTTTCTGAAGCAGATGGTTTTCTACTACTTCTGCAGAACTGTCTTACAGTAATGATGGCTCAAATTGCGTTTATATCCAACTTATGCACAGGTAAATTTGTTCCTGTTTATATAACCAATGACGTTTTAAATCATGTGTGCATTCTTAATCATTGCCTTCATGCCCTGTAATATTCTGTGCTTCCACAAGATGGTTAAGGTATCCATACTTACAGATTTATGCTGGGCGTAGTGGAACATGATTGTAATCCCAGTATTCCTCGGGTGGCTGAGGAGGATCACTGTGAGTTTGAGTCCAGCCTGAGTTACAAAGTGAGTTTAAGACCAGCCTGCACTACATAGCAAGACTCATAGATATATTGCACTTAGTAGGAAAAAGTACAGAATGCTCTTCAAGATTGCCTTCTCAAAGCTACATAAGCCAATGGGACTCTGCAGACCCTTTTGAATGTAATGCAGTAATATGCTATATATTAATGCAATTTCCCATATAATGCTACCCATCTTGTCCTGGGTGTGATTCTTGAGGAAATATACAGCAAAAAGTAGTAAACATGGAGCATCCTTCTTCAGTAGCATTCATTGGGATTAATGAAAGTGTATTTCCTATTGAATTGGAACCAACACAGCACTGGATTCATGACATTTGCCTGGAATTCAAGTGTCTCATCTATACAAGTCCTTTGCTGTCGAACCCTGAGAATGTACCACTTAGCATCCCTTATTAAATGTTTTTTTCTCATTATGTGGGAACATAAGCACTTTCAAACTAAAATATAAGGGTAAATGAGGCAACTAATATTAAAGAACTTTGCAAATGATGAAAACTATACACATAGGCGTTATCAAGAAGTCCTAAGTTATTATTTGCTAGTCCAGATACATACACACTATAAATTTTTTCACACACACTCAAACATACAGTGCACATGAAGAGGCCTAAGAAACAAGGGTCGTGCTGTGCACTCTCCTATATGTTAGAATACATGGATCTTGGAAACCATTAGAGGAGTGAAAAAGAACCACCCATCAGTTTACCATATTGGATCGCTTGCCTAGCCTCTGTCTTCCTGCTTAGTATGTTAAACAAAGCGGGTAGGATGATGTGCCATTCACTGTTAGGAAAGTCATCTGTAGCAGAAAGCAAAATTCATCATCAAATCACATTGTGATCTCCTGAAAGTTTTTCTCAAGAGTTCTCCTAAATCTCACCTTGATTTAGGAGAGTAGAGGCTGGAGCATTCTGAGACAAAATACAAAAAGGATTTTCCCATGAAAAATAATATAAAATGTCAAAAACTATTACGAGGAATGGAACTATATTCAGTTTTAATTATTTCTCTATATAAAATTCTAACACTGAAAATTAGATGAATGTGAATGTGAAATGTTCAAATTAGACATTTAATTCCAGTCAATTTAATTTTCATTTTAGCCAACCCCAAAATTTTATATGTCCTATCTTTGCAATTAAATTTCTGAAACTCTTTTTATAGCTGTTGTCAAACATTATAAGCTTTGCTTGCGCTCTGGGTTTCTTGTTTGTACTTATTTTCTTGTTTTTTAGATAATGTCACAGAAAAGCCTCTTGATTATCTTTATTTTAGAAACAACTTTAATGAAAAAGAAGTTGTGATCCACCAATTTCTGTATTGGTCTTAATTTTCCTGTCTTAGTTTCTTAAGTTTCTGAGTCATTCTTTTTCCTAAATTATGAAAATAAATATGTCACTTATCAAATAATAGGCCCAATTCTTGGATAAAAACTGTATGTGCGTGTACTTAAAATTTTGGACTTCTGAGTACCTTTTATGAATAATAGAAATAGTTAAATAGATTTGACAACATAGAAATAATAGGTACTGATGTGAAGAACTGATTATTGTATTTTACTTTGGCATATTTCCTAAAGCAAAAGATGGATTTCACTCTTCCTTTTGTAATCAATCTAAACCTTACAAATAAAACTGACAAATTTGTGCAGAATACATTTATTTTTTTATTGATACCAGGTTTCTAGAGAGTGGAGCTGGGAGGTCATGAGCTGGCACAAAAGCTGGGAAATGAATTAAACACCTTCCAGTTTCAGAGGACAAGAACTTCTGAAATGCACCTTGAGACCACGCTCATAAGTGAAATAAATCAAACTCACATGTATAAATACCGAATAGTTTCCCTAGTGTAAGAAATGATAATAATACATAAAAGTATGTGGTAATCATGATTCCCAATCATATTGGTTTGAAGCCATATAATGTTTTGACTCATTAATTGCAATGGTTTTAACCTGGGTTGTTCGATTTTAGTATCTATGATAGTACGAATAGCTATTATGAAGAAAACAACACAACATAAAAGCTAGTGCTGATTTAATATCGTCTTGTTTTGAAGTCCCATCAAGCTGTGGTACATCTGTTTCTACTGGTTTCTACTGTTGTATCTTGCTATATTTCACTATATGCTATAGTATAAACAAAATTCTTTATAGGCAAAGAGATAATATAGAAACTGTTGTTCATTTTCTATTAGCTGGTTCTAAATACCCTGTAATTCTTGCATTCTCTTGAATGGCTTCACACTGTCTTGATATGTTTGATGTTATAGCATACGAAGTTACACGCAAATAATTCAGGGAAAGAGACACTATGGCGACTACTATTATGTTAGATTATCTGGTGGTGAAACACAATGATGCTTAAATTGTTCGGTTCTGACCTGCGTTATTCTGTTACAATGCCTCTCTTATCTCAATCTCCTCCCTTTTTTTTAAATTAATCTATTTTCTTTCATTTTTTTTAATTAAGAGAAAACTAAATTAAAAAATAGCGGGACATGTTATAGTAACTTTCTTGGTTTTCCTATTAACCTGATTTGAACCCCAGGATTGCTCTCCCCATCTTGTTCTGTCTGATTATTCTATATTCTATTTTGTTTGATAGTATCAAGTTTGAGGCTATAGGCAACCACTTTGAAGGCAATAAGATATACTATGATGCCCATTATGATTTGACTATTATCCTTTTTTTGAAGTCCTGTAAGTTCTCCAGTGTAGGTTTTATTGGTCTTGTTCTGTACAGTTTTGATCAATTCTATTATACCTGATGATATAGGCAAGTCAATTTAAAAATAGCAAGAGGCACAATGGTAACCACTTTTGCTCACCTGGTATTCTATTTTTGCATCATGTACTATGCCCACTCTTCTGTTCTAACTGACTGTTTTGCTTAGTCACGTTTGGTTTTATTCTCTGCAAAACAAGTAATAAGAACTGTGGGAGTAATAAAACCCAAAAAGTCTAATTGTTATTGTAAAAAAAGACAGGAAAGGAAGGTGGACTAAGGGATATAACCGCAGGTACGTTCGAGTGTGTAGGATGGAAAACCATATTGCTGAGCTTTTGTTGGACCTTTGAATGGAACTGTCTCCAATTTCACTATATGAATGTCTACTTTATATGCTTTAATTTTGTAATTTGGACAACTGTTTCTGGGAAGATAATATGTAACCTATTAACTGGTGATTTCTTACTGTATATTTTTTTCTTGAAATTCTGTATTACTTGTACCCTTTTACTGCTTTGTTTTTTTATGTCCTTTCTTTTTTTCTCTTTAAATAAAAAAAAAGAACTTCTGAAATGAAACACAGGTAAGATGCTGCTTATTCTATGATTTGTGCATAGAAATCTGCCCTGAAAATACTTGTAATATTCCTCCCTTTCTAAAAACACACTTGTCCTATTTTTCTTGTTATGCGTGTTTTACAATAATAAGCTTTTGTAGCATATGTTGACAGAATGATGAATAAAGTTGTATCTAAACACAAATTATAGAAGAGTAACTAATCATAATCCCGAAGAAAACAAAATTTCAATGGATACATTGAAGTAATGAATAAACTTCAAATAAAATGCAAATTAAATTCCATATGTCAGTTATCAGCTGTGGTGTTTCAAAGAAATAACAACTTGAATGCTTATTTGTTCAAAACTCTGCAATTTGCCAGAGATTTAGCTCAGTGACATAAATGCCTGCCTGGCAAGGGCAAGGTTGGGAGTTCAATCCCTGGTACCAAAAAAAACCAAAACAAAACAAAACAAAAAAAAAAAAAACTCTGCAACTTGAGCTGCACTCAGCAGGAAGGTCCTCTTAATTTTACCCAGTGTTATAGCTTATACATAGAGGTCCCTCCATAGCCTCATGTTCTCATAAGTGGGGTTTTACAGAGGTAGCTGGTTCTAGAGTGTGTGATGCTGAGATTACACTGAGCAGTGTTGGGAGTAAGGGTATTTGATTATTATATTAGTTTACTAAATGGGTAAGCATAGTTCTGGATGTGGTTAAAATAATGGAGACATCTCCCTTCACTCATCTAGACGCCAGCCCTGAGATGTCTAGTGAGAATGGATGTCCAGATGGTGTACATTGTGTTTCTGTTGGTTACCTAGAACAACTTTCCAGGGCATTATGCTATTTGTAAAACTGAAAGTCTGGGTTTGTAGATGTAGCAGTATAATGAATTCCTCTCTCAAAAATATTCTCCAAATATAAAAAACAAATATAGCCAGGGAATTAGCTCAGCGGCATAAGCACCTGCCTCTCAACGTGAGATTGCAAGTTCAATCCTCGGTTAAAAAATAAATAAATAAGTAAATTTACAAATAGGCAAAATTGTTTAAAACTAACATTTTTTTGGGCAATAAATGTTGATCAATGGCTACAACAAATTGAGGAGCATTTATTCATGAAAAGTTACTAATGGTTGATGTTGAAACAATGAGTCTGCCCACAGCCTTCTTTGCCTAGCTTGCTTTCTTGATTCCTGATCTCTCTCTCTCTCTCTCTCTCTCTCTCTCACACACACACACACACACACACACACACACACACACACACGCAAGCACATAAGCACACATGCTCAATCTGGTGGCAGAGTTAATTTCACATACGTTGGGCCAGGCCGAAAATAACAGCACCTTTGCTGACAGCAAGAATGAAGTTAATTTGAAAGAGAGACAATTGTTTATGATAGGTAGCGCCATCAGTCAAAGTATCAAACTTTTTAGGAAATAGATAAAATCATATGCTATAAGGGCCCCAGCTTGCAGTCCCTGTCAAGGGGACATAATATAAGAAAAACCATGAGTCTGTTGAAGGCAAAATGTAGTAATGCATTATTATGTTTATAATATATATAAACAAAATCATTTCGATAATAACAGTACTAGACAGAGAACAAAGTTATTATTTTGCTGGCGTTTAATCAGCCTTAACCTGGCCAAAAGTGTGATACCTCAGATGTACAAAGGCTAGGATTGTAGCTCAGTCACAAGACACGTGCTTAGCACTGCAAGGAAATGATGCAAATCCCAGCATCATAAAAAAGACATAATTTATCTATACTCTAGAGTAATCATTAAGAAAATAATTCAAACATATAGAGTTTTAAAGATAAAAATATAAGGAAAGATTTTACCACAGCCTTACAAAGATAAAAACGTTTATAAGTGCATATAAAAAACTCTATGCCAAAAATTTTATAAACTGAACAAAATCCAAAAAGACACAAACTATAGAAATGACTCAAAAATAGGAAACTTGAATATTTTAATAAATAAAGAGATTGAATGAATAAATAAATACAAATACAAACATAGGCCTAGATGATTTCTCTGGTGAATTCTACCAGGCACTTAGCAAACAAATAATGTTAATTCTTACAAATTGTATCAAAAAAAGGAAGAAAGAAAAAGGAAAGAAATACTTCATAATTCAAACTATGAGACCAGTATCACCCTAGTGCCAAAACCAAAACCAGCAAAGATTTTAGAAAGATTGAAATATCTCTTATATATATTCCAAACAAAATACTAACAACCTCAGTCCAGGAACATTAAATACCATAACCTGCCAATCTGCCATTACCAAACGACACTTAGTTCAGTAGAAACCAAATGTGAGAGATAGCACTTAATATAAACTTTTACAGCAATTTGATGGAGTTTATCTGTTTAGTATATGTAGTCATTAAAAAATAAGACTTGTGTTTAGTACATTTTAATCATTTTTCTCCTAATTTACATTTTTTGTGTTTTAATAAGGCACAAACTCATGAAAGTTTGAAAATTATTTACAAATCAAAAACATGCCTTTTCCAACGATAGAGAAGCAATGACCTTCAGATGAACAAATAAAAATAAATTTCAAAATATTGAAAGGAAGAAGCAAATTTGGAAATTATATGCAGTATCTTCCAAATGATTTTATAGATTAATGTACACATAATAAGATGCAGACTGTCTACACAGTAAAGTAGTTTCAAGACACACAATAAAAAGTCTAAGAGTTGGAGGGAGCCAGTCTGAGAGTGACACACCATGTCCGAGGGGCACTATCTGAAGAAAGAGTCCCAGACAGATAAGGGGTAAACTGTATCTGCAGTGTTTTGCTTCTTTTTAAAAGTATCTCTTTTAAAAATGTTAATATTTGTCTTTACAATTTTCTCATTTCATCATGAAATATAAAAACGTAAATTGAAGTTTTCTTTCAAATAAAATATTAAGTGCAGGTTGCCGGAAATTGTCCCATAAGCAAAGAGAGATGGAGAGAGAGGAGAGAAAGAGAGGGAAGGAGAGAGAAAGAGAGAGAGAGAGAGAGAGAGAAAGAGAGAGAGAGAGAGAGAGATCTAAGATAACATCAGCTTTTCTAAATTACCTGATGAAGTTCAACAAGCTAAGTATCTTTCAAAAGTCATTTATTAAATCGACTACCGAGAGGAGCAATATAAGCTACTAGGAATATGCACATTGTTTGTTGAGGACGCAGAAACACCGGAAGGAACCTGCTACTAAAGGGAGATCCTATTAGGCAAAAAGTCTCCATATGTACACAAGACGCACACCTAAATCACCGTGACTCAGACAGTCAGGATTGAAAGGGAAGAGTCCCCTGTCATCGCTTCATTTTCCCTGTTGTCATCATCCACACTTCACACTGGTCTCCAAAATACCACCTGGCAAATGGAGGTTTCTAGGAAAGATTCTGAAGTTCAAAGGAGGGAAAACTTTTCTAGCAACAGATGCCAGACAGATGCTTTCCCTCCTCCCTCCTTTTCTTCTTCCTCTTCATTTTTTAAATTCAAAAGATGGGCAGGTATGAGCCTTATGCCAGCTGCCCCCTCAGCAGGCTCAGCATGAGTGGGTTCCTTTGTGTCTGAAATCAGCGAACACCAGATGTCAACCTGGAGGTTCCCATCACAGACAATATTCCCGCACTGGGGGTGACTTAGGAAACTGCTTTCAGTCCTGCTTCATTAAATTCAATGTGAAGCTAAAGAGAATCCAAACTCCTTGAAAGTGTTTTCCCTTTTACCTACGACACCTTTGCTGTGATAAAATGGAAATGGGAGAGATGTAAAGATGCTGCCAATCTAGGCAGCTTGAAAATCACTTAACAGGGTGGATGCAATTTACCAGAAATAGGGTCAAGGCTTTCAGAGAAAATACTTCAGGGCTGATTACATGGTATTAACAGCAGAGATGTTTCTGTGTGTTACTGAACAATGGTGACATAAGAATAACAATAAAAACTCTTCATTTTGACTCTGGCTCTCCAGTGCTGATCATTCTGGACTCCTTTCAGTGGAAATCTGAGTGATTAAATGGTTGATTTCCCAGAGACAGAGCTTAGTGTTAACTAGGTTTGAGACAACACAAAACCTCAACAGACTGTCTTAAAATAGTAAACCCTGGGAAGGTCAGAGAGTCCTCTTGTTTTAATTCACCACCTAAATTAAAGTCAACTATTTTTCAGAATCAGATGTTCAACTGTGTAGTTGGAAAAAAAAAAAAAAAAGATATCATGGGTTGTGTGCATGTGTTGAGAAATCTGCCCTGCAGAATTTTGCAAGAAATCATTTCAACTGGTTCTTCAGATCTGAAGAAAAAAATCAGAACCATTTCACCAGAAAAAGGAACATGCAGTCTGCCTCAGGTAAAAGGTTTTAGTTATTTGTGAAAATTTCCTTTCTTCTCTGTCATGTTTAAGGAATAAAATCAGACACAAAACCCAGCTTGCTAGGTTTATTAGGATCCATAGTTCCTAAGCAGTTTTCATAACACCTCAGCATATCTCCAACAAACCTAAATATTTTTCTACTTAATTTTACCCCCACTTAAATGTTTATGTTAAACCCGAAACTCAGGAGTAGAGTAGTTTGGAGAAATTACAACTCCTCATTGACATCTGTCCTCATGTCCTCCTGGGCCCACCAGGGCTGCTGACACCAACTCTGCTTCAGGGTTAGAATTCCACTTCTATTCTGTAGCAAAGCAATCCTACCATCAAAGCCTGCAGTTTCTTAGCAAGAAAATGGGAGACAATATGCAGTTTTGTCAGGATCCTTGGGGGTTTTACGAACCTCTCTTTTATCAAAATCCTCAGATGCTCAATTTCCTTTATAAAAAAAATCAACACATGCCATGTTGGATCTTAGGGCGCTGGGAAACAAAGCAACCCATTCACCTCCCTGGTAAGCAGACTTGAGCCTACTTGCATAAGGGCTAAGAATCAAACACCTTGCTCATTCTGCCCCGTTAGCAAATGGGAGCCAGAGGTCTGAGCATCTCTTGGGAGGTTGACCATGTGCAATACAGCAAATATGAGGGATTTCCTTCTACCATCTCTTTGAAGGGAAATATTGTTATCACTGTTTTGCTTTGTTCTGATTAATGGTATTGCTCTATTCAATATTGTTCTGATAAGTTCTATAATGTTCTGTATTTGGTTTGACTTTGCTATACCTGATTGAAAGGACAACTATTGTGAAGATAACGAGATATACTATGGTACCCATTTCTGTTATCCTGGTATCCTGCTGTGAAGTTCTGTACCAATTTCACTGTATTATCTCAGTTGGCTTTGTTCTGTTGTATTTTACTACCTTCAAAATAATAAAAAATTTAAAAATCAACAAAGTGTTTGCATATAACCTATACACATCCTCATATGTAATTTAAATCATCTCTAGATGACTCATAATACCTAACACGATATAAGTAGTTGTTATACAGTATTGTTAAGGGAATTATGACAAGAAAAATATCTGTATACATTAAGGAGAGATACAGCATATATTCATAGATATTTTCGGTCTACACGTAAGGAAGTCCAACTTTTTTACTGTTCTGTTTTGACATGTCAAAGGTTTAATGTGTGTCAAGTACATAGTGCCTATTCTAAGTAATATAAATGTTATTTTATTGTTTTCTTTAATAGGGCCATTGTTCCAGCTAAAATAATTTTACAGCAGTAATGTCAGTGACAAAATCAAAACAATTATTGATTTTAAAGTTTTGTAAACATATATATGAATTTTTATGTAGAGATATTAATGCATATTTAAAAACAAGACAGAATATTCAGTGGTTATAAAGATGGTCAATAAATTTTATCCTTAATTTTTTCTACTTTTCTAAACTTTACTTTTGTAATAAAAATAGAATTTTATGAGGAAATAAATGATAGGTTACATTTCTAGAGTTCGGTAATTTGTCCCCAAAGATGCTTTTAATCCAAGCTTCTTTAATAAGGTGGATGTTGATCTATAATTGGAAATATAACTTCCAATTTGTGTTTCAAAATTTGATCCTTAAGCAATAATCCCCAGCTACTTCTAAAACTGAAATTTGTTCCAGACCTCAGTAGATTTCTCACTGTTAACTACAACTATTTTTATTTTTTCTTTATTTGTGTTAGAAGCAACTGCAAATGCTAGAAATTAGTCTTAAAAGTAGCCCACATTTTCCATGGTGTACAATAGTCCACTAACTTTATTTTCTCCATCGTAAAGGGTTTGAAGTGCCAAAGGAGCTTCCAGATGGACTAAGACAGGAGATGTGATATTGTGTTTATCTTTTGAAGAACCCAGAGTTCTTTTATAAAACAGAATTTCTCGGTCACTCTTTTGGGGATCGAACTCGTGACCTCAGACTTGCCAGGCAGGCACTTATACCTGCTGAGTTAAATCCCCAGCCCCTTCAACCTTTTCTAAGCAAAAGCTCTTAAGAAGGAAGTAAGAATGAAGCATAGACCTACATTTTTTAGCAAACCTAAGCAACACCAGTACTTTGGTAGTTCTGGGGTGAGCTAACTATTAGTTGGCCAGATTTGGACATAGAACTCTGCAAAAAAACACAGTGAAATTTAGTAAAAGTATGTAGATTCATTTTATATGACATATAACAACATATATACGTTTATATATAATATATATACACTTCTGTACCTACAAAATTCTATATATTTGACATATTATGGACCTATATTACCAGATCTCCATCATCTTTAATAACCCATAATGTTTACAATTTCTTCTAGGCAAAATAATCCTCATACAAAGTGCTTAAATTCATTTATTTCATCCAATACATGGCGGGTAACGGTAATTCTTCACAGTTCCCCTTAGACGACTTCTTTGCTTTAGCTTCTTGGTTTCCAGTATCAGAAATGCAAAGAGATTGTATTAGTCAGTTTGCTCATCACGGGACACAGAAGGAGACATCTGATTTGCATGTGGTTTCAATTCATACGTAATTTGGCTCCAAAACAGAAATCATGGCAGAATGACAGGAGGCAGCATAGCTGCTGCTCATGGTAGCTAGGAGAGAACAGATAAAAATGTCAGAGGAAAGGAGCTGGGGACCACTCATCCCACAGCCACACTCCCAAGGCTTACCCAGACACACCTAGAAACATGTTCCGCCAATCCCTGGGCTGGATTCTAAAGTCAATCAAATGGCAATGCTACCCTAACTGCTACAAAAATTTTGCTGGCAGAACAGCCTGTACCTTTTTCTCTTTGCAGTTCGGCCAATTCTGAAGTTGAAATGTCCTTTGAAACTGGTTTGTGGGAAATGAAGTGACTACTTAATAAGGGGTAGGATCCAGGTAGATGGGAATAAATGAATACTCAATTATTTGTATGTCGATTGTTTTAATAAATTCCCACTCCAACTGTAACATTAGACTGCTATAAAACAATACCTTGATTGAACTTTACTTCAATTTCAACTACAAAGTTTTCTTTCAATCAAGTTATATAGACACTAATATTATTCAGAGTGACATAATAATAATGAAAATAGCCATGTATTTTTCAAATCACCCTCAAATACATATTCCAATTTTTACTCTTAAAGTATATACTTTTTATGTGAAGAACAAATTTGAAATATAAATAAAAACAAAAATTGTCTCCTCTGAGGAAGAGCGGTATAATGAAAATAGATTGTTTTCATTTTCTGCACTCAATTTTTATCCTAAGAACAATTTAACCAAGGCAGATGACTCACTGGACTGCGTCTCCCTACACTGCAGAATTGGAGTATGCATGATCTGTACTTATAATTCAAGTGAGGAGTATTTATTTATAATCATATTTAAAATTTTATTTTCATTAAACTCAAAATAGATGATCTCTTGAAGGATTCATTATCTACAAAAGAATTCCATAGTGATGTCGTCATCTCAAAAGCTATGACTATTCTAAAGAATACCAAGCAAAAATATTTCTAAGATTTAAATCTTACCGTTCAAATAATCTATTAGTGCACATTTCACCAGAATTCTAAATGGCAATCCATGGTGCTCAGATGCGATAGTTTTGATTGTTTTCTCTTGAATGTGCTTCTAAGATAAAAGATTAGTTTCTAATTACAAGATAATTACATCTTCTCTGGAAGATGGTTCAGATTTGGAGCTAGTCCAAATCAAAAAATTTTAAAAACCCAAGTCTAAATTTAAAAAAAAAAAAGTCTTTCGTTCAAAAGGACACTGCTTTGCTGAATATTTCTTGCAAACTGTTTAGAGTCTGAGAGCCCACAGAGGAAGAAGAGTGAATGGAAATTCCTTTCCAAGTCACTTTAACTGGGTATTGGTGACCATACAGGAAAAGAGAGGCCACAACAGGAGCCCCGAGGGTTTCAAGGCACAGAGGAAAGGAGCAGATCAAAGGAAATTGTTTCTTCTTTTGATAAAAAGCCTCCCTGAACCAATGACCTCTTGTGTTCCAATTTATTTAGTATTCTTTTTAATGTGATATATTCAAAGAGTTCTTTCTTTCTCGGGGAAATTCAGAAAAAGAATCATATTTAATTAACCAGCCAAATGAATGAAAATTTCATTTGAAGTAAAACATTTTTGAAATGTTTGACTTAGCCCCATAATATTGTGCCCAAAGTGACTTCAGATTTTGACTCCTAAGTGGTTTTTCATATTCAATTAAATTCTCTGGCTTCAAAGCTATTTAAGAAGCATTCTGAGCCAAAGATATTTCAGTTACCTTCAAGGCCTCCAGGGACTGCTCCTCCAAAAAAACAGGTCATTTATTCTGCAAACTCATAAATGTCATTGCAAACACACCCCAAAATTTCACTCATCACACACAGGTTAAGTGAACCTCTGATTGGAAATAGAATGAATAGTAATAACTTCTGAATATGTTCCATATTTTTGCATACTGTCATCTCCAGTTTGTTTTCCTTTGCTGCCTCAGCACTGGAATTTATTAAGATATATTAAGAAGGGGACCGAGATTCTTATTTCAAATGCTCCTGCCAGTCCCCCACATAAAAACAAAAACAGTAAGTGTTCATTGATACTGATAATTCCCATCACTGCTGACAAGTTTCACTATTTTTTTTTTTCCTTCTTTTTTCCAGCTGAGAAAATATTTGCTCTTAAATATCTGGCTAAGGAATGTCAAAAGTCCAGCAAAGTCACGGGTATCATCTGAAATGGAATTTTTGAGGAAAAGTAACATGGAATATTAGAGCTTCCCAGAAATTTTGATAACTTCCACAAAATCCAGGAAATCATCAAAAACAAAGAGCAGAATCACACGTCTCTTGTCACACTGATACTGAAGTGTGTCAGAATAGGAGGTTCAGGTTAGAACCCAGTGACGTCCACAATGATGGATCCGGATGTGCAGGTGCCACCCTGGTACTGACTTCAGCACCAGCTTCTCGTACCCGGACCAAGCCGGAACAAACCGGTAGAACTCAGTTAGGGAGAAAATGCTTTTCCTCCTCTGTGTCTGTCATTTGAAGACCAGATGAAAAGTACATTGTTTCTCTTACTGAATCATCTTGTAAAACACTCATGGTCCTTGCCATCCGGTATTGAGTTCAATGAATTTTTGGGTCCAAAATATGCGTGTGGGTGGAAGGAGTGGTTTTAAACACAGTTCAGCTGTGAGAGGTCTAGCTAGAATCAAGTTAGACTGAACTTGTGCAAGATGTACAAACAAATCTCCACAAACAAGTGTCCCACCATTGAAGTTACTCCAAAACTCCACCTCCAAGCTGAGGAACCACCTAGGAACTCACAGCTATGAAGAATCAACTCTGGGTCACGTTGATGTACATCCACTACATTTCATCAGAAATCACTTGTGGTAATCATATCAATATGTTTCAGAAACAAATACCAAAAATATTACTTACTTTGTAAAGCTGCACGAAAGTAAGACTCTCCAATAGTGTAATAATATGAATCTGAGAAAGCAGAGACCAGACCCTGAGACAGACCCTGAGGCAAGGCAGACATGCTCAGTGCATGACATATGCATGCATCATGAAATTCGTAATTAGTGCAATGAATGTATGCTAATAAAAATACTGTCTAAATGTAAATGTATCCAATTAATATAATGAATTTCAATTCTGAAATAATTGTCTCAATTTCTCTCACATGGAGAGTAAGAACCTGATAGGGAGTGAAATATTGGCACAGATCTGAAAATCACGCTCAGAGTCATTACAGACTAAGGTAGTGTGTTCATTCTTCTTCAGTTCCCCACTTTTCACTTTCTTTCTCCCTTTCCTTTTTTTCTACTTACAGCAATTTGACAAATACACTCATTCTTCCAAGGAACAGGGGAAATAATTCTTCCAGATGTGTGCAGCCTGATACTGCTTCATTAAAATAAGTATTTCAACTTTCTCTTAAAAAGAATCACTTTTGAACTGTCAGGAAAAGTGATAATCATTCAATGAGATGGTAATTTTCTCCTTTAGTGAGTAATATAGTGTATTCATTCTCTTTCTAGCTAAGAGATTTTGCTTATTTTATGAAAGCAGCAAGTATATTTGTCCTTTCGCGCTTAGTGGTTTGGGTTTGGGTTGGAAGCTCTTCTGAGGGAGCATTTGCACGGAGGCTACTGCCTGAAAAACATGTATTTGGTCATCATATCCCGTGGGTTCACACTCAGACAGCAGAGCAGCAGCAAGTTGATCCATTCCCTGTTTCATTGATTGCTTTCATTCCAATTTTCCCTGTGAATTCTGCCTGAACCCCAGCATTCTCACACAACATTCAAATTTTTCCATTTTCAAAATGAACAAGGAATGAACTATTATGAAAAGAACAAAAGCATTGAGAACATAATTCACCTCCTAAGTATAACAAAACCAAAAGCAAATAAACCAACAGAGGTCGTCAGTCTGTAGATGAGTTACTGACATCCCACTAGACCACTACTCCATATTCCCTTGTGTCTCCTACTCTTCAAGGACCTCTTTGGACTATCATAAATTAGTCTGACAAATTATTTCTCCTGCCAGATTTATTCATTGTCCATTTTGTTCCAAGCAAAGGGAGCTTTGAGCACAGGGAGCTTTGTTTGTGGAGTCATCTTTTAAAGACCTGAGAAGGGTACTTTCATCAGAGTGCAGGAAGACACAGAGCTCTGAGTCTGGTGGGGTTTATACCCCATTTGTTACTGCCCCATTTTTCTGTAGTATCCTGATCTGCCCTTCCCCTACTCTCAGTGGTCTCCCCTTTGCTTTCAAGGAACAGGATCATTTGGAATCGCATCCCATTTTGCACATAACGTATATACCACTCAAATTATTTTTTGGATGCATTTTTCTTTTATTTGGGGGGTAATCTGTGACAAAGACCAAGACCTTTTAATCCAAAAATGTGTCACTGTACCCTGTATTCCCCTCAGTATAATCCTTAAGATTTATTTTCCATCCTATAAGAGATGCCCATCAAGTACCCCATTTAGCAAACTTTTCAAAAAGGTTTTACCACAAATATTGGAAAATGAATAGGACTCTTCACTCTAATTCCATTGTTATTGTCTCCAATCTTTTCTTCACTCTGTAGCTAGTCTTCTTTTCAAAGGTAGTCTGAGTGTGTAATGGACCCCGGCCTAGGTCTCTGAATAATCAACCCTTGTTTTAAAGGCTTAGGTCTTTAGCATGATGCTCAACGCCCTTCACTGTCTGGCTTTTGCCCCCCTCAGGAGCATCTCAATCTTCCATTACACCATTTATGTCCTTTTCATGCACACCAACCACCTTTATGTTGCCTTTAGTTTATCTGCTGGTGCTTCTAGGTCTCAATACATACAGACTCCATTTCCTGTAAATTCATTTAATCCTTCCTCTCCCCCTTTGAG
This sequence comes from Cavia porcellus, assembly GCF_034190915.1. Lineage (NCBI taxonomy): Eukaryota > Metazoa > Chordata > Mammalia > Rodentia > Caviidae > Cavia > Cavia porcellus. The sequence goes on from NW_026947490.1 coordinate 79,202,788, forward strand.
GACCTCTTTTTTTCTATGTCTTCTCTCATCTTCCAGTGTTTCAGAAGGCCCTTCGTCTTTCAAGGCTAAGTCAACTGCCCAGATTCCTGATATTTCTTTTTATTACAACGTCAGTCAATTCCACTGCAATGAGCTATATTACTTTTTCCTAGTAGTCACCAAGTAAACTTCTTCAGGGTAAATGTGAATCCTGTAAATTATCATAGTTCCAGCATGTAGTACCAACATGGCAGAACATGTCATTTGTTAAGTGATGAGCATACCATGGTGAAGTGACAGCCTTCCTGAACACCCTGCTAGCAGAAGTGTGATTAAGACCTTCATTCTCAAGGGTTTTGCAATTTAGGTGAAATGATGATAATTTACCTTCAAAAAGTCATTAATAAAAGAAATGAAGCATGTGAATATTGGATAGAAAAATGACTGTGTTCCATAGTAGGAAAAGTACATTACAAACTGCATCTGCAATGGGGAAGAAGCATCCGGAAGATAAGACTGAGCCTCAGCTGTGAAAGACTAGGCCACTTTAATGGAAATAGGACAGGGAGAAAGAATCGATGGGTCAAAGGGAGGAAAGGTCTAGAAGAAAAGCATATGTGTAGAGCACTAAAACATGTTTAATATAAACAATCTCTGTTCTGCTAAATCTGGAAATAAAGAGGAAGAGAATTGTGGGACACATCTATCATTCCAGGAACACACCTGGAGTGCTTCTTAGACCCCAGACATTAATCTCAGCACCTGCGATGCATTTAGAAACAAAAGTCCATAAGCACTGCCCTTATGGAGTTCTTCCTTCAGCTGAGATTAAGAAATAATTGTATATGGATCTTCATTCCCTTGTTTGCAAAGTCAGATCCAAAAAAATCCAAACAATTAGAATGTTCTCCTTAATTTTTAGCAGATTTGAACAGAACAGAATCAACACACGGCTAGGTATAGCCTTTATTGTGTACGTACTCCATGTTTTATGTTAGCAGTGCCAATGGATTGGAACACAACTTACTGCGATACACTATATGATCCTGGTGACAAACCTATGGCACGTGTGCCAACTGGGCTATTTGTATCACTGAAAGCTCTAGAAGGTTTCCCATCACTGATAAGATGTACATACACTGTATTTTCTATTAGAATCTGAGGGACAGAAGATTGGAAAATTCATCTGACCCAAGGGTTTTGGCTAAGGATTATATAGCTAAAATATTGTCCAGGAGAACATAAAGTGGAAGAAAAACAGTGGAACACGATCAGGGAAATGATGTGAGGAAGCAGGCATAGTGGGAGGGATTAGGCCCTGGACTGGTACAGTATCAAACGGGATATTCAGGTAAGCCCTGATGGAAAGGTCAGCACTAACACCTTCATCTACAAAGACAGAGGAGTGACCCAAGCTAAGGCCAGAGTGTGTGCCAGGCGGCAGAAACAGGACAATGACATGAAAGCAGCAGAGAAGTGGACAAGAAGAGAAAGAAAGGCCAAATCATGCAGATCTCTAGGCCACTTCACGGTTTTGAGTAGAGGGCTGATGTGATCTAACTCACATTTTAAAAGCATCCTTCCTGCTTCCATGTTGAAAATAAACTGTAGAAAAATAGCAGTAGATTCATGAAGTCCTATTCAGAAGGATTTGCAAAAATACATGAGATGATGCTGGTGAGGGTAGGGTCATGGAGCATGATGAAAAATTGGCATAGTCTAGGCAAATATAAAAGATCCAAACAGTGAGTTTCTTAACAAATGAGATGTATATATAAGAGACTGTACTTTGGGACCTAAATCATTGAGAGGATTGAAATGTCATGATCTGAAATCAAGGACACAAAGGTGCAGCTGGTTTTAAGGGCACAATAAGATGTGGTTTGCTTTGTGTTCAGTTTAAAATGTCTACTGGATGTCTAAGGGGAAAGATTTAGTGTAGAGTTCAGAAGACAATTCAGTCTGGATATAAATTTGAGGATTATTAGAAAAGTGAAAACTGTGACTCTAAAAAGTCAGACATACCTCGAGTAGCAAAGATAACCAAGGATTGAACCCAGCTAGAAAGCTAAATATAAATACAGGGGGAAGCTCCTGAGAAATGCACACACATATATGCTTTGACTTAAATGTTCATTCCTGTTACAAAGCCTTCCCCCAATAGCACTGAACTCGAGACACTGTGAATGTGTCCAATGTCTCCTTCACATGAGTTGAGAGGCATAAATAGGGTACCTCTTAAAAATGAAGATAGTTTTCCTGGCCCTTTAGGTATCGGCTGAAATTGGAAGGAAGAATTTACTGGAGTAATGTAGCTCCCCAACGCTTAATGTATTCCTGGCAGGATTCAAGTCAACACTAAAAGCATGTCATTCAGAGCTAATTTTTATTCCCACCGAGCTGAAAGAAATGTAATAAACACTTTTCATTTCTATTATAATAACCATCAATTATGGTAACAATGGTGCTTGCCGCTGAGGCTGGAGAGCTCTGAAAAGTGCCAGGCAGTGTTCCAAGTATGTTATGCTTGTTAACTCCTAAGCCTCATAGCATGTAAATAAATAAAATTAGGTTAGAATATTGCCTAAGGTCATATAGGTGTGAGTAACAGAGCCTAAATCCGAACTCCAGGATTTTGACTTCAGACTCCATTCAGTTCACCATCACACTAAACTTCTTAGCATACATAGCCATTGTTTGGTATCAAGTCGCTGCAGTATATTCTAAATGATAATCTGTTTACCCAGGGTAATGAAATGTTTAAATAAACCACTACCCTAATACCTGAGATTAGTGTCAGAGAGCACAGATTCAGGTTCACGCTTTTCCTCTCTCTAGTCACGTATCTCTCAACAAACAATTTAATGATGCTGAACCTGATTCCCCTGGGAGAACCAGGGTCACAGTGACACCTGCTTCAACCTACTTTATGAGAAATTAGGGCTGTGACATCCCAAAAGTTGCAAAGCACTAATATAGTTATCTTCTCACACTTGACACATGGCTAGAAAGTCTGGAAGAAAAAGTCTTCTTGCACTGACGCTGGCCCCATTCTGCGGTGACGGTGCTACACTCAGTTCTAGATAGGGAAAGTCTCACTTTTGTGTCCCCAGAGGACAGATCTTGGTTTCTTGTTTGTGTCTCCTTCCCTTTGTCTTTCCACAATATATTCTTTCTTTTTTTTCACTATAAGTCTGACTTGAAACTGACCCAGAGACCAACTGCCTACTTTTCCTTTCTTTTTTCTAGAAACTTCGAGGGTGTTCTCCATGACAGGTCTCTGAGGGAAAGCCCATGGGACGGCTAGCGTTAAGCCACTTGTCTGTATTATGTCTTCAAGTCTTCCAGGCAACAGGAACACAATTATTTTTGAGAGAGTAGAACTAACAGAGAACTTCTTGACACATTAGTAATCTTTATGAGGCTGATTTTGCGCCTCAGTGAATTTTGTCCTCCTTAACGAGTCCATCTGAAGGACTTCGCTATTTGTCCTAGTTAAGAAGTCACTGTGAAATATGTATAGATTTACTTCAAGATGTGAGCTGAGGGTAATAATTTCCTCCCATTGAGGGATAAGTTGTTTAACAGTGAGCCTAAGAAGCCATTCTTCTGGGAGAAAAGCTGTAAAACTCACTCAGATGATAGCCAAACTCTCACTCTCTGCATAAACAATAGCTTGATTGATTTTTACAACATTAGCAGGGAATGAAATCTCCTGAGATAAATGTGCAAAGAAACAAACAATGCCTATTATATTTATCACCCCTGTATCCCAAGCAAATAATGTCCTTTGCTTCCAATCTTACTACAGGCCTTGAATGCTGCATTATTTTTTTGTACAGAATTCTATTAAGGAAACTCTCAGATGAAAACCGAGGGATGCAGGATCACAGTCATTGCAGATGCTCTTGGTATTTTCCACATGGAATGAAAGCATCGCTATGCTTTCAGCCATGAAACCTGTTAGTAATGAAATATTTCAGCCATAAGTATTTTTTCAAGTCTCAGTGACACTACTAAAAAACAACCAACAGAAATAGATGGAAAAAACATAGGCAAAAACAGGCTACTTTCTTCCTAAATTTTATTGGAAAAAAATAGGATAGAGATCTTTTTGCTTCTGGTGATACTTTGCAGAAGGATAAAATGTTGGGGGGCTCCTCTTTCAAAAACACCCCTAAATATGATGTTTGAGAAAATAAATGATCTGAAAATCCCAAGCAAAGTTTTAAGATACCACCTGGCTCAATTGGTGATAAGATATGAAAGAATTCTACAAAACAAAACAAAAATAACTGTGTAAGACAAAAGATAATCCTATGAAAAAGAGATTGGGCAGCTAAAATGTACAGGCTCCCTTTCTATATTTAGGAAAATTTTGTGAAAATGGAAGACCTCAAATCAATAATCTGTAAGTAGTGCCTCCGAAAGCCAATTTCCAACCTCATTAAGAACCAAATAAGTCCTGCCTCAGATACAAAGTCAGTGTGCTTTCAAACATACAGAACATATTCAGGTCGATCACACAAAGATCTATCAATAAAACCAAAGGCATGGGTATTTTTAACAACAACATACTTAATTTTTGGTTCATTGACATACTCAAAATACATAGTGAATGTTTAGATGCTTAGAAATGTACTACAGTAAAAGACAGTGCTGTCAATCTGCCTTAGAATACACCTCTACATATGTTTTTTTACCCATCATTTTTGCAACTTTCTAAAGCAGCCCTAGAATTCCTCTTCTGTGAGCATTTTTACAAGGTTGGATCGAAAATATGATGAAGGTTACTGCCAAATGCCATCCAAAGAGAAGGCAGGCTTGTAAAAATGTGTGCAGTGTCCCCATCCACCTTTTCACAGGATCTGGTGCTGTGTGGATTCCGCCTCTCCCCCCAGGTCAAAATTACCAGGAGAGGTGGACAGGCTGAACTGATTCAGGACACTGAGAAAGCTGTAACACGTCTACAACTAAAGGCATTCGCTAAAGACTTCCGGAACTGCTTTTGAAAGTGTGAAGAATGATGAAATCACTACATTCACAGCGAGGGGGAGTATTCTGTGAGAAATTAAAGTCAGTGTGTCATTTATTGTAATAAAGTTTTAAAAATTTAGGCATTTTGACCATGTTTTGACCATACCACATATAGACTTGAACCTCTAAAAGACTTTGAAATTATTCTCTGGCTCCCACCACCACATTTTGATAGAGTTACAGAGAAATATATGGTGGATCACTTATCTCCCAAAAGAGAATCAACAGTCCTCTTAAATTCTGCTCCATATATTTTTTTTACATTTTTAAACAGCTATATTAAAATATAGTTGACACAGTGAGCTATATATAAAGTACCCAATTGGCTATGTTTTAAAAAATATATATGCACTAGTAAAACTATTACCAAACAAGATAATTTAAATTGTCCTACCCCCCAAAATCATCTTACACTTTCCTTTTGCTTCCCCTTCTTCCCAAACTCTACTTTTTTATCCCCAGCTACCATGAATCTCCCTCTGTCTCTACAGATCAGTTTGTAATTTCTAAAACTTTATGCAAATAGAATAATACAGTAAGTAATACTTTTCTAAGATATTTTATATAGCATAATTATTTTGAGATTCATTTATATTGTATGGTTGAATCCTTTTAATTGCTGAGTGCAGATACATTACAATTTATGCCTTCACATATTTTTGGATATTTGAGGTCTTCCCAGTTGTTGACTATTTAAAAATTTGTACAAATATGATCTAGAGAGAATGACTAAATCATATGATAGGCCTGTGATTTGATTTTCAAGAAAGTGCAAAGCCATTTGCCAGTGGCCTTTTTTATTTATTTTTTTTATTTTAAAGAGATTAAGACAAAAGAGGACAGAACAAAGAAGATCAGAACAGAACAATGTAAGCAGTACAGTACTTCACCACAATACAACCAGATATTAACAGTAGCTACCAAAATGTCTCTTTCTTTGAAATAGTTGAGCCTGCCTTCACATACAATAGTATCAAACATAACAAAATTGTATAAAACCATTCAAGAGAATGAAAGTATTACAGGGCATTCCAAACCAAATAACCAAAAATGAACAATGGCTACTATATTATCTCATTTTCCATAAAAAATTTTTATACTATCACACATATTAAAATCCAATAAGATACAACATGATAGAACCAATGGAAACAGAAGAACAAAAGCATGGTAGGACTTCAAAGCAAGATGATATTAAATCAGCACGAGCTATTATAATGTCTTTTTTTCTTCAAAATAGCTGTTCATTCCATCACACATAATAAAATCAAACAAAACAGAATAAAATCATTCCAACTAATGAATGAAAACATTATAAGGCTTCAAAGCAATATAATGGGGAATCATTATTACCATAACATCTTATGTACTCTTAACATTTCTTACATTAGGGATACTATATGATATTTATACATGTGAGTTTGATTTATTTCACTTATGAGTATGGTCTCAAGTTGCATCCATTTATTTATAAATATCTCAATGTGATCCTTCTTTATAGCTGAGTAGTACTCCATTGTATACAAAAACCACAACTTTTTTGTCCATTCCTCAGTTGTTGGACACTTAGGTTGTTTCCAAGATCTGGCTATTACAAATTGTGCTGCTATAAACATGGTTGCACATATATCACTGTGGTATGATGTTTTCAGTTCTTCTGGGAATATGCACAGGAAATACTTCCCAGAATTAATAACTGGGATAATGTCTTATTAAAAAGTGTCTGCATGTCAAAAGAAATCTCCAGCATAGTGAAAAGAAAACCCAAAAACTGGGAAAAAAATCTTAGTGAATTATCCCTCAGACAAAGGACTTCTGTCTAAAACATAAAGAATTTAAAAAAAAAACCAGACCCCCACCCCAAATTCAAAGACCCAATCCATAAATCGGCATCTAAGATGAATACACAGTTCTCAGGTGAAGAAATAAAAATGGAAAATAAATACATGAAAAAAAAGTTCAGCATCATTGGTCATTAAAGAAATGCAAATTAAAACCACACTGAGATTCCAACTCACTCCAGAAAGAAAGGCCAGGATCAAGAAAACTACCAACAACAAATGCTGGAGAGGCTGTGGGGAAAAGGGAACTCTCCTGCACTGTTGGTGAGAGTGCAGACTGGTGCAACCACGGTGGAGGTCAATCTGGAGATTCCTCAAAAAGCTGGGATTGGAAATCCCATTTGACCCAGCTACTCCACTTCTAGGCATATTCCCAGAAGAACTGAAAGCATCATACCACAGTGATATATGTGCACCCATGTTTATAGCAGCATCATTTGTAATAGGCAGATCTTGGAAACAACCTAAGTGTCCAATGGTCTTCTGCCATTCCATATTCTCACTAGCAGAGTGTGCGAGTTCCATTTGTTTTTCATTCTTATCAAAACTTGCCAGGTAGCTATTCTGAAAAGTGTGTGCTCAGAGTTTATTCATGGTGAAATATGAAAAATGATGAATTATTCTCCATCAGACCAACATTTCTGTGATCATTGGCATGGAAACATCTGTGATTGGACTTTGAGTATAAATCTAGCTCCTTTATTGTGCAGTGTCTTCCAGGGGCTGGGACCCTCTGCTGCAAGTCCTCCTGACGTTTCTCACTTCTCACACCACACTCACATCCTGGCCCTCAGTCACTGCTTTCTTTTCCCCATCATTCTCCCAAAGGTAAAATGCTACAGTTGCTGTCCTTACTTATTTTGAGCACAAATCATATTGGCACATGTGGATGTACCCAATATTTTTTAAAAGTTACAGAATATTCCATTTTGCTGAGATCTTTTAATAGAATTACCCACTCTCTAATGATAGACATTGCATCTGTTTGCCCATTGTTTACTATTGCACAAATTTTGTTCATGTCTTAAATATGCACATGTAAATTCCCATTTGAAAGCATTGCAGATTTGTTTGTAATGCTGTGTCAACCTGTCATTTCATGAGTGTTTCTCAGAAGCACAAATTAAGTCCTCCAACATGATGGTTAATGTGCCACTCACTGAGGAGAAAAAGCAGCCAGTGGAAGAAAACTGAGTCCTCCCAACAGGAGGACTCCCAACAGGAGGATTTGCTTCCCTCAAGTCTTCACATTGGTTCCTCGAGAAGCAGTGTAGTTTGGTGATGAAAGCCTGCAGTCAGATCTGTATTCAAAACTTTGCTCTATCTTTGCCACTTTCAGCAGCCACTGTACTATGTTGAGCTTTGTCTTCCACATTGGCAGAGGGGTTGATTGAGACAATATTCAAAGTACATCTCATACCACCCAGTTACAGAACAATCACAAGAAATGTTAGTGCTAGTGCTGGAATGAGTATGAGAAACCCCAGTGCAGCCACGTATTTGCCCTTCAGATGCCAGATTTAGGAAATCTGGGGAGGAATAGCCTGGAAAAATGAGAGAACTATTCTGAGATAGAAGGACATATTCAAGAGGCCCAGAGCATCAATTATTTCCAGCTGGTACAGGATAATGTGTCAACCATCACTGCATTCTGACCATGTAGAAAACACCAATGGGAACAATCCTACCTGAAACTTATTGAGAGTTTTGGGGCTGGAGGTTTAGCTCAGCGGCATAAGCGCCTGCCTTGCAAGCAGGCAGTCATGAGTTCAATCCCCGGTGCAGATAAAAAGGAAGAAGCCAAAAAAAAAAAAAAAAAAAAAAAAAACATTGAGAGTTTAACAGACATTCGCTTCATTCTTATATTACTAGGTTTTCTACTTCTGGGGAAAAATACCTGACAATCACAATTTAATAGAGGGAAGGATTATTTCACTCATGGAATCATAGTCCATGGTTACCTGTCTTCAAAGCAGACGCATCATGGTGGAAAGACTGGGTGGGGGAGAGTAGCGCAGATCATGCCAGCCAGGAAACAGAGCCCAAGGAAAGCACGCTAGAGAGAAAGAACTGGGAACCTCATGTAAACGCCAAAGCCAGGGTACCATAACCCACCTGAAAATACCTGCAAGGGCACTTTATTAATTTCCTTTAGGTGGCTTTTAAGCCCAGCAAGCTGATTATTAAGCTTAACGATTTCACCAGATATATATGTGGGTTGTTTGTTTGTTTGTTTGTTTTGGTACTGAGGATGGAACTTATGACCTTGCGCTTGCCAGGCAGGCACTTATGCCATTGAGCTAAAACCCCAGCCCCTCTCCAGATATAAATACATATTTGCATACAGTTTTTATTAGTTGTTCTATGTACGAACACAAAATTTTGGTTTGTTGTATATATAATATAAAATTACATCAGCATGAAAAGAATCTTAATACCTTTCTGGTAGAAGTCTCGCTACAATTCATCAACTTTTATTAAAAATCAATGTATTACCTGTAGTAAAGGAATAATATTTTATCCTGGTCTTCCTCTATTCTTATTATCAATATTCTCAGCTGATGATTATATCAGGGACCTGAGCTGAGGCTAACAGGAGGGTAAAATATTTTAAATTATCAATTGTGTAGTATTTCAAGTTTTCAGCCTTCAATTGACACAGATGGCCTTGTGTAGATGTGAGGAAAGCCAATCTACAGCTATAAAGAAGGCCCTTAAGTTAGATTCAGTTAATATAAAGATCAATTTATATTTGTAGCTCTCAGCACTGGCCTGGCAGGAGACATACTTGAAGAAAGGAGTTTTTAACTGAAATGAACCTGTGAGAACAAAGAATACTATCAGAACAAAGATCCTAATTTTAATGTCATGTCCTATTCTTGCCTTTTTCTCTATGCTCTATAGAGGGCCAAGGAAAACTGAACAGGAGACAGAAAAGAACAGTAATGAGGAGCCCACAAATGAACTCACAAATACAGTCATCATATCGCTCTACAAGTGCTGTATCTATTGTCACCTATGAAGGTAAATTATCAGAGAAAAGCCTTTTAGTACCAACAAATCTGTTCACACCAGCATTTTTTCATCACCTAGGTCTTCATAAATTTGAGTCAGCACCTATACTCCACAGCCTTCCCCTGAAGTGACCCTGAAACTCTCAGGATAAGTTACTGCCCTCATTATAGTCACAACAACAGAGCTAGTAGAAAGTTGACAGCATGGAAACAAACTGGACAATTTTCTTCATATCGAACTTACATCTTCTAATGTTGTACGGCTTGCATCTAGATGCTTCCCACCCCACAAAACTTAATGTGCTCATATGTGTGACTTTTGGAGGTACTAGATCTAGGATATGAGTATGAATTAAATAAGAACTAAGAGTCTGTGATAATTGGGTTAGTCCAGTGGTTAGCATTTTTCTGGCTGTGCATGATGGGACTCACCACTTTGGCTGTGGGCGGTACCAGCCATCAGCTTTGTAGCCTGAATGGAATTAAAGGGAAGTCAGGCTGCTGCTGCTTGCTGCTGCTCACTGCCTTCTCCCTGCTCTTCCATGGGCTATTTCTCCACTGTGATGCCCCTCTGCCACGCCACCCTGTATTGGAGCCAGCTGAATATGGACTTAAACTTCTACAAACTCTGAGATAAAATAAACCTTTCTTCCTTTAATTTTGGATATGGGGTATTTTATTACATCAACACAGAAAGTAGCTAAGATATAATACTTGTATTACAATTGCTTTACTCTTGCAAGGTACCTTGATTTCATTCCCAGAAACTCATAGACTATGTATAATAACACTTGCTTCTGTAATTAGGCATGTTTCTTACTTCAGGGCAATGTTGGCTTCCTATTGTCTCAGCTAATTGGCTTTTAATACTTTAAACTCTCAGGTTTCTCTTGGCCTTATTCCAGTAAAGTTAATCTTTCCTGGTGATGAGTTTGTTGCTGTAGGGAACTCTGAGGCAAGTTCCAGGTTGCCACAGAGAGATGAATCAGCCCCTAGACATGGCTGTTGGCCAAAGGAGTCCAGGTGTTTTGAATAAGATGCAGAATGAACTATGTTTCTCATGCGGAATTCTCAGATCAAAATGAACTCTGAGCTAATGAAGTGAGAAGTGATTGCATCCAACAAAGTTAACTGAGCAGTTTTTGCCTCTAAAATTGCTCTTCCTGGTTAAAGAGCCCCTCAGGGTCACATATCTAAATAATATCAAAAGCTTTTCTAGTTTCTATGAAAATGAGTCTCCAAAAAATAAATGATTCTCAAGCCCTCTTCCTAATTTTAATTCACATGACCTCAGGAATGGAAATATTACAGGAAACTACCTTTTTTCTAGATATCTCAAATTTCAGAGAAAGGAAAGTGGTTTCTGGGTGCTTTGGAGATACAACACATGATTGAAGTAGTCTTTAAAGATAAGAATACACTGATCCTAAGTATGCACTTCATCTCGATCATATTATTACGACCATTTCATTGTTAAGGGAATTAAGACCTGAAATTAAGCGATTTTCTGCAAATATGATACAATCAATTAATGGCCAGGCTCAGAAAAAATACACAGGTCTCCTAACTGCAAGACTGTGTTCTTTCATTTATTTTTTTCCTTCCATCACTTCTTAAAAACTTTCCATATTGCCTATCCTTTAAATATTAAAATAATAACAATATGAAACTTATAGCTTTAAATTACCATAATTCCTTTGCGATAATTTTGTGATAAGCTTTTGTAAAATGTTGTTGTTACTCCACATAACGAATGAGAAGTTACATAGAAGCATGACATGCTAATGGTAAATATGATCCAGATCCAAAATCGAGCCGTTAAAGTTTCTTTAATGCAGATCATATGACTTTGAAAGCTACTAAGGGCCCACTGCAGGACAGGCACTGTTCAGAAAGCTTAACATCAAGTAGTTAAGTCCTCATACAACACCGAGGATGAACTGCTGTCATCCTGAGTTCACATCACATTGATGGTAATGAATAGAACTTAGATTTGAACCTAGACAGGGCAATACCCATGTTTGCATATTATCTGTTAAGTGCAAGTTTCTTGCTATATAGGAAAATAATACAGGTGCCATATCCTTTTCCCAAAGAAAAATGTTTTTCACTGTAAGCTGAAATGTTACTATAATTATAAAATATATATGAGCCATATCCTCGAACTCTACTAAAATTCAGTCTATAACTTCTCTGTCAGAAATAATTTTAAATTGATATATGAATTAGATTTGATTTGAATCACTACTAAGTTCAAACACAACTGAAGTTATTGAAAACACTTAGGCCGATTCCTGAACTGGAATAGAAGGAACTGCAGAGAATCAAACTTTTCCACTAAAATCAGGAAAAAGATGCCCACTGTCATTTTACTGCTCTTCTTTAGACAGAAGACTAATATCTAAAATATATAAAAAATTTTAAAAATTAGGACATCTAAAATAAGACTCAATAAAAAACAGCAAGTCAGATTAATAGATGCTTCTCAGAAGTATAAATAACTAATAAATTATGAAAAAATGTTCAACATCTCTGTTGCAAATTAAATAATGCAAATTAAAATAATGCTAAGATTTCATTTCACATTAGACAGCATGGCAATCATGCAAAAATGCAGGTATAGTTACAAAGAAAAAGGAATCCTCCTATATTGTTGGCAAAAATGTATGCTAGTACAACCATTATGGAAATCTCAAAGAACTAAAATTAGAAATCCGGCTTGACCCAGCTCTCCACCTTCTCTGTATTATCCCAGAACAACTAAGACGTTATAGTCCAGTGATACATGCATACCAGTGTTACAGCAGCAGCTGTAAAATAGCTAAATCCTGGAAGCAGGCTGTAAGTTCACCAACAGATGAAGAGATAAAGAAAATATAGTATCTCGATGTAACAGAGTGCTTCTCGTCTGTAAAAAAAGATAAATCCAAGATATCTATAAAAGAATTGTTAGACCTGTGAAGTATAGTGTTAAGTGAAATAAGTCAGATACACAAACTTAAATACAATATGATATCTCTAATTTGTATAAGGTAAAGTACAAATTAAAAGCAAAATAAAGGGATTGAGAATATAGCTCAGCAGTATAAGCGCTTGCCTGGCAAGAATGAGGTTGAGTTCGATCCCTCATACAAAAAAATAAAAATAAAATAAAGGACTGACGGAAGGAAACATGGAGGTGTTTACACATGGGAAGGTGTCCAAGCAACCAAGGACAAGGGAGAACAGGGAACAGCAGGAGAAGTAAAAAGCTTTAAAATGTATCATGTGCGTATACCAAATACAGTAAGCATAAGTGTTATACGTCATAAGCATGAATTTAAAATAGTAAAAATAAGAATGAAAATGGGGAAAAGGAATTTTGAGGTGGACAAGTGAATTTGCTAGGGATGAAAAGGAGAATAAAAAGCAATCAAGATGTGTTACCTATATATATTTACTCCCTAAAGTGAATGTGAATTTTATATACTGCCAACATGTACAAACAAAATAACACTTTAACAAATTTACTCTCATCTTTGTCAACTGATTTCAGTTTCTCAGTTCAGTAATATGTGGAATTTTACATTGGTTGATTGGAATTTCAGCCACAAGCTAAAAAACATTTTTTACACTAGGAACCATATTGTTTCTTTGTCCTATCTCTCAAACTTGTAGATTTTAAATCGTTTTAATTTCTTTGTGGTGACTTTTTCAGTATGAACCTGCATGAAGCTGCTGTTCCATGTAACATGAAGTTATGTAAAAGCTTGGCAACCCTACAGTATGTATAACCTAGACCATATTCCATTTAGAGATCAAATGACTTAGATAAGGAATTAACCAAGCCATCATCAATCAACCAATTAATTAGAATAAAACTTGCAATATCCTCAGAGAACTAAGTAAGGATGACATGCTCATATTTCAAAACTGTGGTTTTCATAAGTGTTTAAAATACATTCCTTTTTATCTGATCTGTGAAAGTGAGTCGGGTTTTCAACTGTTCCTATACATGGCAAGCATTTTATTTCAGTTTTTTTTAACTTAGTTATCAATGAAAGTGGCTGATGTAGAGGAAAAAAATCCTCTGATTTACAATCTAATTTTTAAATTTAATTTTAAATTTAATTTTAAATCCTCTGATTTACAATTTAATTTTCCTAAAAAATAATTTTTCTTTTAGGTAATTTAAAACCATTTTTCAAGCACAAAATAGACCTGCTATTATTGGTCAGGGCCTTAACAAAAAATAATGAATTTGTAAGTCTAACCTGGATTTTACCCATGAAATATTAAATAAAAAAGAATGTAGTCATCAAAAATAGTACAAAACTGTATTTTGTTGCTAATTATTTGAACTTATGCTACGTATGGTTGATAGTCAGCTAGTCTGCTACTTGTCTGTATAAAGCAAATTTATTGTAACATAAAAATAGCATTTTACTTTATTTTCTTTTTGATACTTTATTAAATAAATGAATTACTCCATGCAGCCATTAAGACTATATGAATTTCTATTGCCAACCATGATAATTAGAGAAGACACTGAAAATACAGCTGTACCCTTTACCTGTAACAATAGACTTATCACTTGCTAGGATGGAAAACACAAGACTTTTGAGAGCCCTATCTGAGTTCCTGCCAAGGCTCTGTGACTTCTTTGCTGTGTGACTGACTTCCGGCAAGGAGTAGAACCTCTCCAGACTTTAGTTCTTGTGTTGGACACTTGCACTCCTCTTCCAGATGCACTACCTGTCTCCACCCTACAGTGGTACTCAAGACACTGACTTGCAGGGACTCATCCACAGGCTTCCACTGAAGTTCAGCTAATGGGAACCTGCGGAAGACCCTTGGAGGGTCTGGATGATTCCCATTTCTTTCCTGAGCTTTGGAGCCCGGGTGTAGTGACCATTCTGCCTGACCATAGTGCTCATGGAACCTACACACTCCTCCGTGGCTCTCTCTTCCTCAAGGCATCGCTGTGGAATCCCTTGATTTCTCAACCCCATTTACCTAACTTAGGGGTGGCACCTTATAATTCTTTGGTTCAATTACAAATTCTCATTATGAAGAAAGAAAGAAAGAAAGAAAGAAAGAAAGAAAGAAAGAAAGAAAGAAAGAAAGAAAGAAAGAAAGAAAGAAAGAAAGAAAGTTAGGTGCAATGAAATTGTCAGACCCCCTAAGTTTAAACATTGGCATATCTCTGTATTACAAAGACTTAAATAAGAAGGTGTTAGAGATTCTAGGACACCTCTACTTTACCACTACTCAGTATTTTGTTTTCTAGTCATAAACACACTATTAGATAGATAGACATATTCACACAGGCAGTCTGAGCAGAGACATAGGGAAACAAACCACTCTATGAGATGTATTATCTCTAAATATTGGCAGTATCTTACATAGATCATAAGTTAAATAAGAAAATCGGAGCATTGTAGTAAAGAATTATTATCTGGATTTTAAAAAATATTATTCTGGCTTTAGAGTCCATCCACATTAGTCATATTTTATTTCAAGCCAAGTTAAGCATGTTTGAATTGCTTCATCATTTTATAGCAAAATAAATATAGAATTTCTGCTTTATATTATCTGCTCAGTTTGCTTCAGTTTTACAAACACAGCTTGATCATTTATACTGTTCTATATATTGATTCCACATATATACAAAACACTTTTTATATGTTTAGAATTCACTCAACAGATTTAATAATCACTTTTACTATTTTACAGATCATCTAACTCTTGCAACACCAATTATTTACCAAACATGTCTTGGTTACATTACCTCCACAAATCTATTTTCTATCTTCATCTCAAATATAGGAGTGATTATGATAACACTGCAAGGAATTATGCTTAAACAGACAAGATATTTGAAGAACTATAAATTCATATGCACTGCTTGAACTGAAAACGAATATTTTTAAAAGGAATTGCAAAAGAGATAATACATATATTCTCTTTCTAGGTCAATGAGAAGATACTTTCCTTCTTTATACTACACTGGTACAGTAATAGCTAAGTATTCATTATACCTATTTTCTGTGCTAAGAATGATATTAAGTACTTTATATAGTTTTTGTTGGATTGTTTGCTTGCTTGCTTTTGGTACC
This sequence comes from Cavia porcellus, assembly GCF_034190915.1. Classification (NCBI taxonomy): domain Eukaryota; kingdom Metazoa; phylum Chordata; class Mammalia; order Rodentia; family Caviidae; genus Cavia; species Cavia porcellus. The sequence continues at coordinate 79,218,757 of NW_026947490.1, forward strand.
GGGAATCAAACTCAGAAACTTGTGCTTGCCAAGCAGGCATTCGTGCAGCTGAGCTATATTTTCAGACCCTTTATATGTTTTTAAAATGTGTTCTATTTATATTTTTGCTTTTTCATGCATGAGAAACTATATTTAAGCGTGTGTGTCTGACTTACTTAACATTATGATCTGAAGGTGTATCTATTTTGCAGAGAAAGATCTTTCACAAATGGAAAGAGACCAAGAGATGGAAGGGAAGGGAAAGGGAAATTGGGGGGGGGGAGTTAATGTGACTAACAAAAGAAAAGTTTAAAAAATAAACAATGCAATCTTCATAACCCTCAGAGTATGTAAATGTGGAATTGCATTAGAATGCATTTAGTATAAAAACTAAAACATTTGACAGCTGAATAATGGTATGTCTCTTGCATGTTAGAGATCCAAAACTATGGTCCTATGATGGTGCAGAAGCTCCACAAAGCCCACAATGATCTCAACCCTTCTAGAAGCTTCTAGAAGCTTAAGAATTTATAGTTCTTCAAATATCTTGTATGTTTAAGCATAATTCCTAGAAGCAGACATGGGCTAGAACTTCTTGTTTACAGAATGGTTTGGAGCCCTAACCAGTACATCACTTTGTAGATAGGAATAGGAGGAAGGAAAACAAACGAGGGCGAAAGGTCACCAAACAGCTAAATGTACCACCTATCCACCCTGATTCAACCACTTTCACTTATAGCCCTTAAGAAAGGACAAGGAGCTTTCTGTGGAGGATTCTGGGAAATGTAGTTCATAGCTGCAATGTGGTCAGAACAGTCATGAGACGTCTTCAGTCACATGAAGTAGGGCCACATCATGAATGACAGTACAGAAAACACTTGGGTCACTACTTGTTTTGTGGAGTAAATAAATGTTGATTAATTAATCACAGCTCTTAAAGCAACCAAACAACAGTCTGACTTTCACTGTTTCTACCTAGATATCCCCTCAAAGCCTCGTGTGATCACAGATAGGGCTTTTGAATTAGGGGGATGCCACAGTTAAGTGGGATGCAGTTAAATGGGTCTTGGAAGAGGCAGGTGACTGAGTAAGTGACCCAGTAAGGTGCATCTTCCTGCCTGGTTGCTCCCTGCTCAGTGACACTGTGACATAAGCAGTTGTTCCTTTCTATGCTGCTCTGCCGTCTTCCATTGGAGGCAGTCATTCGTGAAATGTAACCATGATCCAAAATAAACATTTCCTTCAAGTTGTAAGTGCTGTATATCTTGTCTTGCCAATGTAACTGAAACACTGATGCCTTATCAGTAACATCTCTTAAAATGACTTTTACCAGGTAATGTTGCATGTTTAAGATGGAAATACATATTTAATATAGCAAGATTGAGAAGAAAATGTAATGAGTCTTTGGTAAACATTGAGGTAGTTTTGGAGGTGTGTGTGTGTGTGTGTGTGTGCGCGTGTGCATGCATTTGTGCATGTGTGTGTGTATGTAAGTGTCTGTGTGTGTGTGTGTGTCTTAGGGCTTAGAGAATAAAACAAATGACATTGATGGCAAAAATTAAAACAAGTCCTACCAATGGAGAAAAATACAAAGGGCAAAATTTTGTGTGCAAGAAATTTCTATTCAGTTTACAACTAATATACATTAATCAAGTTATAAACTAGGATAAGCAAGATTTATTTCTTGTATTTATTTCTTTGTATTTTTACCAGATCAGTTATCGAGCTGGACCACACTAGGTGAGGTATAACAGTTGTTAAATGTTTCACAATCAGTTCAAAGTCATCCCTTTCTACTGCCAGTGCTGCCAGAGACCCCATTCCAAACCCCTATCTCTCTTCATGCCTGACAACTCAAGAGAATGTGTGAAGCATACCAGGCAGCTTCCAGCACTTTCCACCCAGCATAGGCTCTAATTGGTTGGCACCAGTGTTGCGAAATTACTAAATATTTATCGTTGCCTTGTGTTGTAGTTAGGGGTTATAAGGAGAACAATTAGAATCAGGACACTGAATTTACAATATTATCTTGTCATGGTCACCCAGAGTTAACACAAGATAGTGCAGGAAATCTGTCCACAACATTAAAGACCCAGAATATTCAGCCAAAGGCCTGGATCCCACAGCAGTGTCCTGCATGAGTCCAGCTAAAAATCTAGAGCCTGTGACAATGCCTCCTACAAGTCTGGCTTGAGGTCTAGATCCCACAAGAAGGATTCACGCCAGTGTCTTTTATGAATCTATGCTGAGAAGGCCCAAAGGTCAAGTGAGAAAGTCTGTGCCAGCAGGGTGAAAGATCTGTGCTGATAGGTTGAAGGTTCCATGCTGGAACCAGTAAGTCGTGCTTACAACAGAGACCAGGGCTGTCCTGAAAAGCACCACAGCCATCCTCAGTGATACAGAGGTCCCGAGCTCCTCCAATAATAAGCACCATCGAGTACATGTCAGGAAGCCAGCATGATGAGTTTCTCCTGGAGATTAAACAGCACACATCTTCCCCTCCACAGCCAGAAAGCAATGCTCAATATAAGGACCAGAGCTCCCCCAAAGCCACTCTCACCAACAAGGTACCGAGCTCCTCTGATGACAATAGTCGAACTCACACTGGGGAAGCTAGTCATGATGAACTTCTCCAGGAGAACCAGCAGTTCAAACAGCAACACTTAGAGAAACCCACAGTGCCTCACTTCTCCTCCATGTCTCTATGCAGGCAACTTTCCTCAGAAGGACCATCTATGCTCAGCACCATGCTGATTTAATTCAGCTGGTGTTAGTTGACCAGCAGTTCTTAATCCATCATACCTTAGTCTTTATTTAATCTTACTAGTAAGCTTAGAGACCATTGTTTTTGAGAGGCAAACACATTGCAACTGACATTGCCAAAAACAGTGTCAGTTACTCCAAGGTTCCCATCTTCCTAGAGGTTGTACCTTGGTTTAGAAAGTAATTCAAAAGTATTAGATATGGAGATCTAAGGGGGTGTGGGGAAGAATTTTGCCCTTGGTATTGTTTACTGACTAAGTGGAAGCCACGAAGGCATCATCACAATCATTGAGATCATTATTTACTGATTGTTGGTCCCAGAATGTACCACCTCCCTCCTCTTCACTGCCATCCTTAATCTGCAGCTCCCGAGTCCTCAACTGCACTGATCTTGGGAACATGAAGGGCACTGTGTCGTTCCTGCACAAGACAGGCACAGGGAGAGCTCACTGGTTCCTCACCACTTCATTCCATGACAGTGTTGTCCAAGAAGAACTAGGGCACAGCCTCCAGTGAAAGCCACAAGCGTAATATGTACATTTAAAAAGTGAAACAAAACAACTCAAATTAATTTAGTAATGTGTTTTAGTTAGTCTGATAGGAACAGATGTTATTACTTCAATATGTAATCAATATAAAAGTCACTGAGATATTTTAGATTCTATAATTGTGATGAATCTTCAAAAATTCAGTATACCTTGGAATATGATTTAAAGCATCCACACTGCAGGAATTCGAAAACATGCATAGGCAAATGGACAAACGTTTATTTGCAAGGGAGTTTACCAGATTTTGAAGGCTCACCAAAATAACAGAATGTAAAATAGCACAGGCAAATGTTGCTTCTGTTCCTATCTGGCCCTGGAAACAGGAGGTCTCTGGAATTTAGTGTATTTTTCAAATTCTGAGTGCCCAAGCTCTCCTAGTCACTACATCCATCCAGAGATTCTGTATACCTGAAAGTCCCTGCATAGCACAGCCCACTGTTTGGAAAGCATGAGTCTTTTCCCAAAGACACTGGCTTTTTTTTGCTAGATACTGGGAATCTTTTCATGAAAGTACCATGCACCCAATGAGAAGCACATGAGAGAAAAGGAAACATGGCAAAAACTCTCAGTTTTGCAAAGCATTTATTTGGTTCTTGTTATAAATCAGAATTCACATAAATGGATCACAACCACTGGGCCAAGGAAAATTAGACTGACCACAACTGAACATTCCAGCTTGTCTGAAAAACCAGCAATTTATGCCTCTTTTCCTGGCACAATTATTAATAGCCACTTCCCCTTTCACTTTCAAAACTGTCTTGGCTTGGGAATAAATGATGGCATCAGATAATTACAGCCAAGCAAGTAATCCAAATTTTTAAATAAGTAAACCGAGTACAAGAGGAATGAAGTATGTGTCTACAGTCAAGAGTCCATCATAAAGCATAATTCATTCATTCTATCTAACATTAAAATCCATCTTTCTTCTACTGGGTCAAGCACAGTACTGTGTAGTCTTGGGGTCACTGGCATTGGAGAAATATTATTTGGAAATTTTTCACTTTTATCTCTAACTTCATTATATTCATCTGTCTTCTGTTAAAAACACAGCCCCCCAAATGTTAATAGCATCTTTATCTTGTGCCCCAAAGGTCTCCTATGCCAAGTAAATACTGTTCAGTAGTTCAAAAAACAACCAGTAATAACTCTCAACTTTCAAGTGCTGGTTCACTAAGGAAGAAATTAAGAGGTTTTGATGACTTCATGCATCATTAATCACTAAGATTTAGAAGTCAGTAGCTACACCCTGCAAAACTGAACATGCCATTTAAATCAAGGGACTAGAAAGAAGCTGCCTGCCACCTAAGCTCACAGGGACAGTCAGTTCCTTCAGAATAGGCATAGTAGGCTAGAAGCAGATTTTAGTAGCATAAGAAGATCAGTGAGTATTGATTTAGTAGCTGGGCCTCCACGGTCTGCATAGACAGTAACAGTGGCCATAAATAAAGGACTTTATTATACCCTCCCCACAAAAATATGCTTTTTTAGTCTGAAAAATATGGACTGTTATGGAAGAAATAGACTCCCACAATGTTTGAACAATATAAGAGAAAAATCTGGACAGTTGAAAATGTCATAAAAAACAATATGAAAGGGAAATTTTAAAAGACTGAACACAGCTTGGCCTTGAGAGAATCCAAGTATAGCATCACCAGCTGCAATAATGAAAAAGAAAGGAGAAGTTTTTGTTTGTTGGTTTGTTTTCTTTCCCTAGTACAGGCAAGGAAAGGAGGAGGTAGCTTCAGTGAAGGGAACAGTGACAGCTTGGGGCGTAAGAGAATTCTCTCGCTAATAAGAACCAGGTAGAATTTTCAAAACCGCGAAACCTTTGAGGATCCTCTTATCAAGGGTTAGGGAACAGACAGGAAGATTGATGGGAGGGCTACTGGGGCTATTGGAACACTGTAGGGATCTGGCAGACCAAAAAAAAAAAAAAAAAAAAAAAAGAGTGCTTATAAATATTATTACTACATATGTGCGCCATTCCTCCTGTGATATTAAAAACAGCTGCTATCAAGGATCAAACATTCGGGCCATTCTGGGACTGCGATTTTCAACTCCAGAATGCACCAATAAATATCAGATTTGAACAGCGCTTTAAAAACCTTAAATCCCGAAATTAAGAGAGGATTTATTCTGCTCTGCCACGTTTTTCTTCTTATTCTGGCATCACCTTCGACCCTGGTTTCATTCCCTTGGGACAGGGTTCAAAACCCTGTATTATATGGGTGCTTTCTGTTCCAACCCTCCACCTCCCTTCCCTGGAGCCTCACAGGTCTGTTGGATTGAAATTTGCTTGCAATGATACGCTAGTAAATCAACTGGGCACCAGAGAGTTCTGATTTGTAGCATTTTCTGGTTTTCATAGTAAAAATCCTCCCACCATGGCCTATTTCAAGGACAACTATGTTTTAATGAATAGCTTGCAGAATTCCTAAAAACCCCACAGTGAATTTTCCGAAGCTGATGTGGTCATAACCATCTCAGCACTGGCAGGGGAAGTCTCATAAATGCAATTCTCTGCCCTGCACAAATACTCCAAATCTTGAGCAATCTTACATGAAAACAATGACAGAAATAAACCCAGCTGCCTCCTGGTAAGCACTGGGTATGTACCTCATTTGAGTCCTTCAAAATAACTGAGTTGACTCCCATGAGGATAAAATGAAGGCATTAAGATTATGAGAAGGAAGAAAGGCTTAGGGAGCTAATCATGTGGTAGCAGAAATTACAGAAGAAATGTTCAAACAGGCCTAAGTGACTCTCAAATCAATCACGTAACTCTGCTCTCTCCTACTTCCTTTATAGTGAATCCAGCTTTCTGGAGGGGCTTTCAGAAGCCCTGCTGTGCTAGCGTTAGTACTTCTTGGTAATTCATTCCTTACCAGACGTGGTCTTTAGCACTGCCACCCTTGTTAGACATGAAGGGACTGTCAGCTAATGAGAAGCAGAGCTGCGTCTCAGATACCCATTCACCTCATCAGTAGCCTCGCATGAGTGTGCCAGCAACGTTTTGGGGTGGGTGAAAGAGGGACTGATTGGAACAGAATCTACATCCGAATTCTCAGTGTGGCACATTCTGGTATCAAAGCCTCAGGATTAAGAATCAGGTTGGTAAAGAAGATGCTGAGTAGTTTCTTGGTAGAATTTTGTCCAAGACACTGCCAGCACCTCTCCTCGGTATGTATTTACTTTTTTAAAAGGTAAGAAAGATAAAAGATTTAAGTCAACATTCTCAACTTACATATGACATGGGTTTACTGTTACTGATATTGATATTTCTTGCACTCTTTAAACTGCAGAACTTTCAAATAGCCATTGTATTGATTCCCTGCCCACTAAATGATTAAACATCACCCTCCCAGATTTGAAGTTATGTGCACTTATCCTGTCTCTCAGCTCTTTGACCTACAAAACTAGAGCCTCAAGAGCCACACCTAGAGTGACTGGTAATTCTAGGAGGGTTTTCAGCTGGATAATAATCATCATACTTCAAACAAATTTTGTCAAGCACTTTTTAAAATGAGACACTAGAGTTCTTAAGTAAAAGTAATGGAGTATTTCTATGCATTTGACTTCATTTCACAATGTATAAATTAACTAACAAAATTAGCCTCAGCCATACTTGAGAGGCCTGTACACTTGTCAAATCCAAGAGTTTCATGTGTATCAGAAGGGAGAATCGAAATCAATTCGTCTTCCATTCATTCATCCCATGACCTTAATAGAATCTTTATGCCCAAAATGTTATGCATATTCTAATTTGGTTTTTATGCCATGTCTAACAATAAAAACTAATTAGAACCAAGAGACAGTCTTTCTAAGTACATATTTCTTTCTTTCAATATATGTCACAGAATTATCTTAGCAAGGTTCTTTCTGAATGACTGTTTTATATGCTTCCCTCAATTTGCCATGGTACTTTGCACATTGAAGGCCCTTGGCAATATTGCCTGAGTGACTCCTTGACCTTTAGTTCTTATAAAAACAGCTGGATATGGGAGAAAAGGCAGAATTCAGTTTTTATTAACTTAGAATACCTTATTTGTCAGTGGTATGTTGATTGCATTTTCTTTAAGTACACAGAGTAATCCATTATTCTGCAGTGCAGAAATCATGTCAGATAGAAGGATCCTAATTTTGTGTGTGCTTCAATATTTGTTTTCTAGTCTCATAGATATATTAAAACAGGATTTTCCATTTAAAGTAATTCATTAAATTACAGCTTTCAGAGCTAAGTATTTGCATGCCATCAAGTGTCTAATTTCAAATAGCTCAGGATTTAGAACTCTACCAGTGTCCTACTCTTATGTAGAGAACAACTTGAACACCGAATGATAAGCTATTTTTTATTAGAGTGTTTTGTTTATTCATTCTTCCTGTCAATGTTATAGACATAAAGTGTCAGCTATTTTTCAAGTATTAAAAGCATTTAGAGAAGAAGAAAAAGAACAAAGGGGAGGAGGAGAGGAAAAGGAGGAAGAAAGGGGTACCTTCTCCGTGGGCAGAGTATGAATGAAGTAAAGAGAATTATGGAAGAGTGAAGTGTTTCATTTCTACAAACATGAGAGTACAAAGTTTTACGTTCCTCAAGTAGACGCAGTCAAAGAAGTTTTGTAAGTAGTAATGTCCAACTTCAGAAAGCTTTTAAATTCCATTTATGGTTTCTACAAAATTGGATCACACCAACGTAAAAGAACTAACTTAGAACTCATTTTCCCTTTTTGATATTTTCTTTCCTTGATCTAAAGGAGCAGAGCCTCATTGGTTTGGTGAAGAAGACCCTTCATCACCTAGCAGGGTGACCTTCATGGTTAAGTTGGTCCTTACAATGGACAGGACAATGGTCCCAAAGATGCTGGCACCTTAATCTTTAGAAACTGATAACATATTAGGTTATATTGCAAAGATAAATAGAGATGACATTAAGGGTGCTGGTCAGCAAATGTTAAACAGAGTGATGGTTTTGGGTTATCTGGGTGGGCAAAGTGTAATCACAGGGGCCTTCAAAGTAGGTCAGCAAGACACTTCGTTGCTGGCCATAAAGATGGAAGACAAGAGCCACCAGTTGATCTCCCAACACTAGAAAAGTTAAACAAAAGAATCTCTGAGAATCTCTGACATGAAACACAGCCTTGTCAGCCTTAATTGTAGCCCAGTGAGCAGGTGTCAGACTTCCTTCAAATCTCCAGAACTGTAAGATAAGAAAGTTTTATTGTTTTAAGCCATGGGATTTGGGGGATTGGATTATAGGAGCCACATAAAACTATTACAGTGCTAATGAGTAGAAAGACCACACGCTGAGGCATCAGGAGGAGGGCCATTCAGTCAGGGCCACCCAGAGGAAGTGGCAAAGCACAGCTAGAGGGCTGTGATTCTGGTCAAACAAGCAATTCTGGAGAAGGTTCCAGAACAATACTTACCATCACCAAACTCTGCGTTCAAGAACAATGAAAATGGTAATGATTATGCTCTTTACCTGTTGTCACATTTTTTAAAAAGCAAAGCTCAGAAAGTTTCACATGCTTCTGACTCCTGCTAGGGGAAAGTGGTTGTTTCTCAAGGGGAGAATGTAAGCCATGCTAATAGAAGAAATAAACTTTGTGTAAGCTAGTCATTTGGAGAAAAATAAAAACAAATGAGTAACTTTAACAAAAAAGCTAGCGGCAGCATGCAGTGGTGCACACCATTCTCAGAAGGATGAGGAAGGAGGATCATAAGTTTAAGGCCAGCTGGGGCAATTTTAGCAAGACACTGTCTCAAATGTTTTGAAAAAGACTTCCATTATAATTCAATGATAAGGTCTCCTCACCCCGCTGCAGGTTTAAGCCTTACTATTACAAAACCAAAATGTATCTGCTCTTTTTGGTGACATGCTTTCATTTTAAATAAGAAAATCACCTACAACCCACGTTCATGTAGATCATGGAGCCCAGACCACACTACTCACTCACTACTTTCAGAAGCATCAAACACAGACTGCAGAAAGGCATCTGGTATCATCTGCTCAACCCTGATCTCCTAGGACAAGTCTAAAGACCAAACTCCTACCTAGAAGGCACGTACAAATAAAACAAGGGGAAGGGGAGGGCACAGAAAGACAAAGGGGTGAAAGTCTTCATGGGAAAATGTACTTTCAGGGATCAAAGCTGAATGCTTTCTCCCAAGGGAATCAGTAACTGTCAACTCTTATTCCCATATCTCATCTCTTCAATGTGTTATTAAAATAAGACTGTGCTTTGTAAATAAGACTGTGACATGGTTCCTACCGTGCGTATGTGCTCCGTATCTGGGAATTAGTTTCCCAGGGAGCAGGAGAACCTGAGGAAAAAGCAAAACTACTCTCCCCAGTCATTTTGCAGGTTCCAGGGAGAAATTTAGAGGGGTTCACCAGCCTGGAAATATCTATATGCAAGATATGTGTATGACATACTATCTATGTAAATATGTTTATGTAAACACAGTCTTCTCTCAGTGTCCAACAAGGTTGGTCTCAAGACATCACAAATACAAAAATCTGTGGATGTCTAAGTTCTTTTTACAATTTAGTATCTGCATAGAACCATGTGCTTTAGGTCATATATAGCTTACATAGTACTTAATATAGTATGTGTGCTATGTAAATAATTGTAGTGTTGCATTGTTTAGGCCATAATGACAAGAAAACTCTGGACAAATTCAAAACAGAAAACATTTTCAAATATTTTCAATCCACAGTTGGTTAAATTCACAGATACGGAAGTCTGCATAAATGATAGATTAGATACATACATACACACATGCATACATACATATTTTTAAAGAACTGGTTTATACTGTGAAACAAGAGAAGCAGCAAGTTTATAGGGCAGGCTGGAAAGCTGGAAACTCAGAGAATTTATCTTATAGTCATGAAGCCAAATGTCTTCTCTGAAACATTTCCTGAGGCTTTTAGTTGACAGAATGAAGCCCACTGACTGTAAATATTAATCACATCAAACAAAATACATTTCCAGCAGCACCTAGATTGGTACTGGAATCAATGGTGGGCACCGCAGCCTGACGTGCAATGGGCCATCACAAGAGCCTGCAGTATCACGTGTTCTTCCCACCCTGAGGATAATGATACCCAGCTGCAACCGCAGGGACCCCACAAGCTTCAGGGACAGAGGCGCACGAGCTAGAGAGCAGTGGCATGTGCCTGGTTGCCTCGGCCCCTCACAAAGAGCACAGGAGACAGAGGTGTCATACCTCTGCTGGTTACACTGCACCACACCTGCATCCTTAGTGAGAGCCCAGCATTCTGCCAAAAGCATCAGATGCACCTGATTCTCAGCTTCCCCACAGTAAAATGAAATATAATATCTTCTTTCTATTGCTCATATTTCATTTTTATTGTAAAAGTCATCCATGCTTATTGTAGAATATTTGAAAATTGCACAACAGTAGAAAGAAAATGAAAATCTCTCTCATAAACCTGCCACCCATAGACAACTGCTAACATTTCTTTTGTCTGACTTTCTAAAACCTCTGTTTTCAGTACCATACTGACAAAAGAAAATATGAGGCCCAATTCTCAAGAATAATAAAATTCAAAGCAGCTTATATTGTGTAAGGTTTGGGATTTAGAAAAGCTGACATTTTCAATGGAAACTTTTCACTTTCTCTCCCGGATTTTCTCCTCCTCCTGTGTTTTCTTCTTCGAATTAAGGCATAACTGTCAACCTGCTCTACCAACTTTCAGGTTTTGGCCCTGGACACTGTCTTCCCAGGAAGTAGTTTCACTCTGTGGCCAGACCTCCAGCCAGGAGGGGAACGCACACCCCAGCGAGGTGTTCAAGCACCACATCCAGTCAGCTGACCGAATCATAAAATTAGAAAGTTATGCTAGACCCTTCTCTCTCCGCATTGCTCACAAGGCTCATACTCCCTAACCCCCACCCAGCACACATATACACAAAGAGACAGAAAGGGAGAGAAATGACAAATTCTGCTGAATCTTCCTCTTTAATATTTCCGGAATGTGTCCACTCCTTTACACACTAATATGCCAGTCAAAAATGTCAGGGCTTCATCATTGTTTTACTTGCAATTTCGCAGTTGTTTTCTATCTTAGGTTAGGTTGCCTAGAAACAATTGTTGGCACCAGAGATTTCTATGCAGAAGTTTGCTAGAAAACACACTAAGAGAAATACTTGAAAAGAATTGAGGGAGATTTGTTGGACAGAGATTGAACTGCAGCACACATGTAAGATCTAGCTCATGCCTTCATCTACTCCAAAGCTAAGATTACTCGTCTGTATTTTCCCAACTTCAGGAAAATGGGGCTAACTACTAGGGAGGAACAAATACTGGACTTTGAAGCCGTCCCTCAACCTGCTAGAGCTCTCTGGAAAACACACCACAACAGCCACCATAGCTTCCTTTCCTGAAAGGGGTCTTTCGGTTTCACTATGGCTGGTCTTCCCATGGTTGCCATAGTAATGATTTTTAAATATTAGTTGATAATGCTACCAGCCACTGAAAATGCTCCAATTCTTGCTTAATTCTTTCAGAGAGACACTTTTTTTTATTTTAAAGAGTTGTAAAACTAAACATAATAAAACAGAATAAATCAGAAGAAAACAATGTAAGTGATAACAGATTTCAAAGCAAGACACCAGGAGATGTACAGTGGCTACCATAATGTCTCTTGTTTTCTTATAAATGGTTGTCTATGTCTTCACACACAATGAATTCATACAAAACAAAATAGTATAAAACTGATCAGAACAGAGTAATGAAGGCGTTACAGGCCTTCAAAGCCAGACAATAGGAAAATCAACAATGGCTGCCATAATGTGTCTAGTTCTCTTCAAAATAGCTGTCTATACCTTCATGTATGTTGAAATTAAATAATACAAAACAGACTAAAACCACTCTGAACAAAGAATAAAAGCATTACTGGATTTCACAGCATGACGATAGGAAATCAACAAGGGATACCATGTCTCTTTTTCTTCAAGGTAGCTGTTCCTTTCATCATGTGTAATATAATTGATTCTGGTAAACTATTCATAAATTCTATGCATGTATAAGCCTCTACATGTATACCGATCCTTTCTGTATCAAAGGGAAAAACAAAACAAAACAGATTACTAGAAAAACACGAAAAAATAAAGACAAATAAATAAATAACAATAGCAAAGAGCCCAAAACAGTGACGATATAGGCCTTCAAAACAAGGTGGTAGGAACAGAACTAAGGTTGATATTTTACATAGTGATCTTCAAGAGTTCCTCAGGTCACCAGACACAAACATGCAAAATTGTTCCTATCCTATGAATATTAACTGCTTTGTTCCAAGAACCTATAGAATTTGTAGCACAATCATCTTAGCTATCCTAAGTGTGTTTATTCAATTTTAGATATTTTTTTCTTAGATCTCTGACTTGGCAAAAAAAAAATCCAATGAGACTCAACTTTGCAGGTCTTACAGCCACACATCTTATAGCAGGCCTGCAGGGAGAGTAATACAAATTCACATGTTTCACTTCCATACAGTTGCTCTTTTTCTTTCATTTGTATAGACCAGTACCTCTCAATTTGATGCTGCTAAGTAACATTTTAAAACCATACAAGTATTTTTTGGTTTGCTCCTTTGTTCTAAATAAAAAGATACCAGGAAATTCCAAAAGTGAGAGTGCAAAAAATAGTCAACCAAGTCATTTTGCCTTGGGAAAGAAAAACTGAAAGCTGGTTTCAAAAAGAAAATTCTATGAATAGAAATTGCCCATCTTTATATGAAACCTATAGTTATAATGTAAAACCTCCAAGAACTATAACTAAAGTTACAATGGTCACTACATCTTTTTTGTTTTGTTTTGTTTTTGTTTTTGTTTTTGTTTTTGTTTTTGTTTTTTTTAATTTTTTGAAGCAGACAGTAGGGAAGGATAAATAGGCAGACCACACAGAATTTTTAGGGCAGTGGAACTTCTGTGTATGGTGGATACACATCATTATATATTTGTTGAAATCCATAGAAAATACAACATCAAAGTGAGCCCTCATGTCAACTCTGGACTGTGAATGACAATAATGCATTAATGCAAGTTTATCACTTTTAACAAATGTGCCATGACTATATCTTTATTGTATAGATTTGCCAGGTGTTTTATGTGCATCGCTATCTGTACTGACAGAATAAGCCCATTTACTGTGATAACCATTTTACAGGGGAAGAAACTGAGCTTCAAGCAAGTTAAGTAACTTGTTCATTCTTTTAGATATAAATGACATAACTGAGATTTGAACCTGAGGTGGCCAACCTCAGATCCTGTTCTTGAGATCCCTGAAGTCAGATTCATTGACACTGGAGTTTGGCCAAAAAAAGACAATGTGTTCAATTCTGATTTGAACATAACTGTGTAAGGAAATATTTGGTCAAGTTTGAAGAGGTAGTGTTCATTTAATTGTAATGGATCAGAGAATTTTCTCTTTAGATGATCACCCATCATGAAGCCATGCTACACAAATGAGAATTAATTAGCCTGAAGAGGAAAAGGTCAAGGAAAAAGGTACATATGTTTTCTTGATCATAAAGAGAAGAAAACAAAAATATGAGAGCACTTAAGATTTAGGTTCACTAAAACTAAGAAAAAAGTATAGCCCATAGGAATTACTTTTGTGTGTCATGTTGTTCAAAAGCTAATGACTAAGTCAAAGATCTTTAAATGCAATAGTACCTTCAACAAAGAGCTCCAAACAGTGATCTGTGAAGCTTCCCACAAAAACATTTGTGCAAGTATAAAAAAAATAGAAAAACAAGGAATCTAATTTCTTTCAATAAGAAATAACAAAGGAATGAAGCAACAAAGTCCTTTTCTAAAGATCAATGAAGCAAAGATAAATTACTGTGACTCTAGGAATTTTGATTAAATTTGCCTTCCTAGCCTCTTGGGCTGAGAGAACCACAGAAATGGAATTCATTTATTTATTCATCCATTCATGCCAAAATGATTTTACTGAATACATACTGTATATTAGACGTCATCATAACCACTGGGAAAGTTGTGATAAATACAACAGCTGCCACTGTCATATAAGTTAAACTCTAATGAGGGAAGTGGAAAACCTGATAGGAGAAGGTATAACAGACAATTATAACAGGAAATAGGAGAATCAAGAGTAAACCGTAGATGGAAGTGAGGCTTGTGGGTGGAGATTACATCATAAAGTGATCAGAGCTCAATCAGGGACTTACACAGTTTTGGATTTATGATTCTCATTCTGAGTGGCATTAAGAAATAGTAGACAGTTTTCAGTGGAATGATGGGACACGGCTGCTAGAGAAACAACTATAGAAAAGCAAAAGATCATGGGGGCTTGGACCAAATGGAAACAGTACAGAAGATGAGAAGTGGTCAAATTCACAGTGGCATGGCTACATTGGTATAAATTGATAATTCAAGACACCTCATGGGCTTTGAAGCTAACTAACACCATTTGCTAAAGTAGGAGAAGCTAGACAAAGAACAGAGAAAACTGCTAGATGATACACAGCTAAATTATTCTGCTTCAGATGTGTTAAAATTCTAATGCCTATTAGATATGCATGTGAGATTCTAAGTAAATAGATACACAAATTCAAACCTCAGAGGGGAGATTATTACTAAAATATACGTGTTTTAGTATCATTAAGACATCAAAGACTGATAGATCTCACTCTGATAGACAGAGATACAGAAAACATTGTCAATTACAAAACCCTGGGACGTGCTAACATTCAATAGGAAATAATATCACATTTATTGAATCCTACTATTCATCTTTATATGAGACACTTCACAAAAGACCTGAGCTGACTAACTTATTTAATACAAATCTTAAATATGAATCTACATGTCTTTATAAATGGGGAAACTGAAGCATACACATGCAAAGATACTTTTGTTGTCTGCAATAAAACTGAGGCTTCAACATAGTCTCTCTTACCCTTTGAGGTACCAGAGCTGGCTTCAGAACAGAGACAGAAATAGCAGTTAAGGAAGGATAGAAAAGTGTGTTAATTAGAATTTTATCACTTTGAGCAAATACCTGAGAAAACCATTTTAAAGGAGGAAAGATTTATCTTGACTCAGTTTCAGAGATTTTAGTCCAGGGTTCACCAGTTCCATTTCTGTTGGCGTGAGGTGGCCAGAGCATCATGGTGAAAGGGTCTGGAGGACAGGTACTCCCTCCATGGCAATCAGGAAGCAGAGAAAGGAAAAGCAACTTGCATGATCTGATCACTTCTCTAGATCTTAGTGAAGATCTGAACAGTGCTGCACTGGAGATCAACCCCAACACCTGAGCATTTGGGGGACACTTCATGTTTAAACAATAACAATAACAAGAAGTCAAAAAAGAAAAACTGAAGATCTGTGAGTTGAAAGCCACTGGTGATCATTACAATACTTCATGGAAGGACTAAATGTCAGAATAAAACTTGTCCAATGAGAGAAAGTAAACACACTAAGGATGCATTGCCAGTGAAATCAGGTTGTGTTTGAGGATAGAAAAGTGTAAAATAGTCCCTCATCTAGCAACATTGCAATATAATTAGAGCTGAATACCCATGTGAGATGTGCGCTGTGTTAGTTGCTTTCAAAAAGTCAGTTGTGACAGAACACCTGACATAAATCAACATGAAGAGAAACAGTTCCAGAAAATTCCATTAAGATCCTGTGATTTCTGAACCCCTATATAATTCCCAGTTACTTGAACTAAAACACTTGATACAGGACTAGGATACCTGAATAGGGCAGGCACACTCCCAGAATAGGGCAGACAGTACTATTTTGCAGACATTCTCCTGAACTAGTATTATCTGTGTTTCTGTACGAAATAGTCTCTTCCAATCAGTAAGTTATGTGATCACATCATTGTGAAGAAAGTAAAGCCTATATCAAGTCTGTGTAAAATGAAAATAGTTGAGTTATAGTTGAAGAATTAGAAACCTATAGTTTTAAACTACCTTCAATGAAACAGATACATATATATACTCAGTGATTTTCCTATCTATTATGGTTGTTAACTTGAAAAGTTTAGAAGTGTAACTGAGAGACTCAGCAGGCACCCGGATTCTTTGTAAATATCTTCATTCTGAACAAGAGGAGGACACAGAGATTTTGTGAGTGCTGTGTCTGCCCTGGAGGGAAGAGGTGGCCTGCACACAATATAAGGAAGAAAAAGAGGCTTGTTCCTCCACCTCGCCCTTTTGCTCCTGCTGCTTTTGCTGGCTGCTGCCTAGAAGTGTTGCGCCTCTGCCATGCCACCCTGCCTCGAAGCCAGCTAATTGTGGACTGAAACCTCCACAAAGAGTGAGCTAAATGAACTTTCCCTTCCTTAATTTTGGGTGTTGTATATTTTGTCCTGGCAATAAAAGTAACCATGGTCATATCCAATATCTGATGTCCAACACACAGATAGACTTCTCCATTAAAATAATATTTTAACCTGATTTTAGAAAGATATATAAATTTAGTTCCATATTTTGTGCAAGTCATAGACTTATTAGTTAACAGATGTAATTTTAAACTAGGTCTGATTGATTTCAGTAAAAAATAATAAGCTCATAAGCTTAGATTAAAGAGAGATAAATGTGTATATAACTTATAAATTTCCCACTTTTAAAAAATTAAAATATTCCTTTTTCTTTAATACTATGCTTAAATTATATCTTTGGAATACATTTTATACAAATAAGTGATAAAGACTATTTCTTCTTAATCTGTCTTAGAGAATTTAAAATTGAGCACAACCTACCAGAAACATTATTTAATAGTTATCAGCCAAAAACTGTGGAAGAGTTGGTTTAGAAAAATGACAGATACAACTCAGTTCCATTATGCAAATTTATGGTTGAATTGAGTGACTTCAAGAATGAAGATAAGGCTTAGTAGTATGTAGCATAATCAAGCAATTCAAATAATAGAACAGGCATTAAGTAAATTAAGTAAATTTTAAATAAAAGTCCAAAGAAGCAGAAGGAACTAGGAAGAAATGAGGGAAGGAAGGAAGGAGGGTGTGAGGACATTACCTTTAATTGAATCAGATTCTAATGAGTGTAGCGCAGAAGACCGCATGATAGGATTCTGTGATAGCAACTAGGTAATAAGGTTTAATACCTGGGTGCAGGCAGGCAGAGAGCAGCAGCAAAGCTATCTACCAAAACAGAGAGAAAGGCACCCCATTAATACGGATGGAAAGAAGGCAGGTGGGAAGATTTACTAAACATCTGTAGTTAAAGTTTTCTGGCAGTCTTGTATCTCTGTGGGCAAAGTCATTGTAAGCATCCAGTGTAAATTGTTGGATGTCTCCAAGTGTCCCCAGGACCTGCAAAATTCCTTTTCCTTTCTTGTCTCCTTCACAACATACTATACTTCCTGGTGACAGCCTGGGGTGCTGAGCTGAATTCCCCACTGAGAGTAGTGCTTCTCCTGGCAAGCAGGCTGGATGGAGACTGGAAGAGCAGAGCCAGGTCTGGTTAAAGCCTTACATTAATATTTGATCAGTGTTAACTTACGGTCTGATACTCAAGTGAGGATATCTGCTGCAGAATAACTTCTCAGATTTCTAGTTAGCATCTTACTCCAAGAATGCAAGTGGGGTCAGTTCCAGCACCAGTGATGCAGCAGTCATCTGACAAAGAAACTAGGAAGCATCAGCCTCACTGAAGGAGCAGACCTGAGAATCCCTTCCCTGTACTCCACCTCCATGTTTATGTTCATCATTTGTAGCTGTTTGGACCAAAATTAAAACCTACATTGACTGACCCTACTAGGAACCATAATGATTGACTAGACCAATTAAAGTGTGTTCCTCAGTAATTTTAACCTAGCAGGAATTCTAGTGGAAAACTGTTGGGAGCCGTGGCACTGTCAAGTCATCAGACGCGGTGATTGCGAGGCCTGTGGGAAAGTACAAAAGCCTGGGCTAGATTACCCCTCTCATCGAGCCCGCCTGTGTGGCACCTGTTTCTTATCACCCCACTAAGTTCCCGCCTCACAGGGTAGTCTGCCTAGCTATTAATCCTATATATAGCCAGTGCCTCCACCCCCGAGAGAGAGAGAGACTGAAGCACAAAGGGAGCCGCGGGGAGCGGACCGGTAGAGGCTTCGGGGCAGACTGAAGCACGGAAGGAGCCGCGGAGAGCGGACCAGTAGAGGCTTCGGGGCAGACTGTATAAGGAGAGAATAAAGAAAAGCCTGACCACTGCCAGACCTTGTCGTGTGTCTTTCCTGCCGGCCGGGAGCGACATCGACATTTGGAGGCCCGCACGGGGATTGATCAACCCCGAGACGCGGCGGTGGACTGCATTCTCCTACACAGTGCTGCAGCTGCAGGACAGGTGAGTAGAGGATAAGCCTGGGCCCTGGGTGGCGCGCACCTACAGGGTTTGTAGACTCCTCTCAACCTCACGCGTAAGTGGCGGGTTTCTTGGGCCTCACGCGGTGAGTATGAAACATAACACCAGAACTTAAGGTAATAAAAGAGTGTAAAACATAAACATAGAAGTAAAAATAACAGAAGATATATTAAAAATGGGAAACATGCCAAGTAAAGATACACAGCCTTGGTGTTGGTCCTTCGGAGACTCCTAAAGTCCAAGGACCTCAAGGTGGGGCGTAAGACTTTAGAAAATTTCCTTGCAGAGATTGACAGCTTTGCTCCCTGGTTTCTGCCTACAGGGCATGTAAACCTGCCCTCCTGGGAAAAGTTGGGCAGAGACCTTTCCCTAGCAGAGCGGGAGGGTAGAGCTTCAGTCTCTGCTCGTCCATTGTGGGAAATGATACACACGTGCCTAAAGAGTGAGGGTAGTTACGGGGGGAGCTCTCAAGAACTTGTAGAAGTACGCGAGGTGTTTGAACAGGCACAGTGAGGAAGCTCCCGACAGAGAAGGGTCCGTCAAGGAGGGCAGAGATACAAAAGAGGAAGCCGAGGCGCGGTTTGTGTCTTTCCGCAGGAATCGGGACGAGAACCAATGTGGGTCCCAGAGAGGTTGACGCGACAAGTCCCTCGACTGAAGATCAGGCCTGTTCCACCAGAGGCCAACCGCAGACCCAACAACAAGATGAGCCCTAAAAGAACTGCAGGACAATCCCTTTTTGGGGGCCTGGAACGGCTTGCTCCCCTATGTGCTACCCTTGTATACGCATGGCTCGCTCGCATGGCCTACGACCGCGTTTAAAAGTGACAGGCTTCCCACATTCTCCTCCCTAGACAACAACATGTAGCAGGGTGGGTGAGTCAATGACGGGTAAGAGCGTGCCTCCCCAGCACGACTCAACCTAAGCCAGGCCCTACCCCGTTCCGCTCGAAAGCCGCTGGATTGTTAGATAAATTTCTCTCCGAGGGGATTCGTGGAGAGAAATGAGTGCATGCCTATGTGCAACCAGGTTCCGTCCGGTTCATTCCTGGCCCTAGAAAAAAGGACGAGGGCCTCAGGGCCTTGGTGGACCCTGGGACGGCCGACCAGGGTCTACGCTAAGGGCCTACGGTGGGCCTCAGTTCGGGGCATAGGCCTCTGCACTCTATCCAGGACGGGCTGCGATGTGCGTAGCCATCATTTAAAATAAAATAGGGGGAGATGTTGGGAGCCGTGGCACTGTCAAGTCATCAGACGCGGTGATTGCGAGGCCTGTGGGAAAGTACAAAGGTCTGAGCTAGATTACCCCTCTCATCGAGCCCGCCTGTGTGGCACCTGTTTCTTATCACCCCACTAAGTTCCCGCCTCACAGGGTAGTCTGCCTAGCTATTAATCCTATATATAGCCAGTGCCTCCACCCCCGAGAGAGAGACTGAAGCACGAAAGGAGCCGCGGGGAGCGGACCGGTAGAGGCTTCGGGGCAGACTGAAGCACGGAAGGAGCCGCGGAGAGCGGACCGGTAGAGGCTTCGGGGCAGACTGTATAAGGAGAGAATAAAGAAAAGCCTGACCACCGCCAGACCTTGTCGTGTGTCTTTCCTGCCGGCCGGGAGCGACATCGACAGAAAACAGTGTTGTAATTAGTAGCATGAACAGAATAATAAAAACAGCAAGCCAGACATGAAGCAGAGAAACCTTAAATAAGCCAAATTATGAGCAAGCAGGAAATTTCAATAAGCAAAAAAATATAGCATAAAGCAGTAGTAAAACAGAAATCATAGGGAGCCCTTCAGAAAGTGAAAAAATAAGGGTCTCTGAGACCCCACGCTCCAGCACGGCCTTGATCCTATACAGCCTGCCTTCCAGCAGAGACTGCACACAGTGTGACCTGCTCTCCACAGTTCCCACTGTTTTTGTATAAGCCAGCTGCTCCATGTGAGAGCCCTTCTCCCTCCCTCACACAGGTAACCTTACAATAAATCTCCACTGAGACAGCCTGCTGGTTTTACAGCTAAACTTTATATGCACTATTTCTTAATGGCTAACATTTTTCCATCCATATTAATTACCAATCTCAAATGTTTGACAACCTGAAGTTTTGTGGCCATGGAGAGCGCAGAAATGTTGGAGAGGTTAATAAAAGCCAGGGGATGATGGTAGGAAGCATGAATGATGAGGTTCCAGGGTTTTGAATTGGAGGAGAGCAGTGGGTTTCACAGTAGATTTATGGGGATAGCTTGGATTATATTATCCTTGGATGAGTTTTATTTTCACAGCTAATTAACCCCTAAGTGTTAGTACAAATTTCCCCAAGCAGAGGATAGTCAGTATTTCAAATGTATTCAGGGTTCCTGAATCAGCTGTGACAGTGAGAGGCAGGCAAGATCTTTCTAGTCTCTGTCATACCTCTCAGTTTGCTTAGCACACCCAACTGTGTAAATCACTGAGAGTTTCCTCAAGCTATGTTCATTATCATCATGAGCAATATTCTTCACAGAGTAACCGTAAACCTGTTTACATTTCTAGTTTTCAGTGTGATGAAATTGAATGCTTTAGTAAAACAGATTTGTGCCTAGATCCATTTGTAAACTGTGCAAACCTCTTCCTCTGCTTCTTTTCTTTAATACCATCTCTGCTTTCCTCCATTGCTTGAGTTGAGTGAAGTGGAATAAGTTGTGGTAGAGAGAAAAGCAGGTAATACAATCTTACTAATTAATTAATAATAACCCACCCGGTGGACTGTGAACCACCTAAGGAGTTGAACCTGGTGAAGTGAACAATTTTCTCATTGTATACATCACCAAGGCACATTCAGCACCAGCAAAGAGAACTGAAAAAAGACAGAAAGGAAGCAAAGTACCGAGACAGTGCCAAGTCCATAGCATAGTGGGGATGGAACGACAGTCATCTCTGTTGTTTCTGCTATAGCTTCTTGGGCAACCAGAAGCACTCTACAACTGAAGATGGATGACTACTTGCCTCTCAGCTGAAGATGCATCATTGAGGCAAAGGTTTAGGATGCCTTTGTGCTCCTAGAGAAGTGGCAGACTCACTACCACCTCAAGTCTGAAGAATGGGAAAACAATCTGCTTGTGTTTGGAGCTGGGCACAGGATTCCAGCAAATGTGTGACAAACTCACATGTAGAAACTTCAAGTTAAATCAGAGAGCAGCTTAGAAATGGTGATGTATTTACCAGGCACTTGCACTGTATTAAATCTAAAGATGTTATGGTCCTTGGATTTGTAAAACAATGCCAAGTACTGAAGCAAACATCTTTAAGAGGAGACTTGTACCTTCTATAAGTTTACTTCATTTCACCGTTACTGGATATTTAGCCCTTGCAAACATATTTCTTGGGCTATTCCAAAGCCACGAATGATCAAAATATGGTCAAGGTTCACTACCCTTTTCATATTTTTCTGAATCCCAATCACCTTCTCTGTCAGACATATATTTGAGATATGGGAAATACCCTATAGCATCCTAATACCTATTTGGATCAAATATCTGATAATAGCCCCTGCTAAAGGTAATTCTGAAAACCACCTTCTCTCTACTAGTCAAGATAATCTCATACTAATGGCATAGGGCAATGATGCATCTTTGTGTATTTACTAAACCTATGTGTGTTAGTTATTTAGTTCACAGTTTGTGGAGGTTTCAGTTCATCATCAGCTGGCTCCAAGGTAGGGCAGCATGTCAGATAAGCATCACAGAGGAAAATGAGTTTATGGTGGGCAGAAGGTAACAAAAGCAAGCAAGAGATGACTGCAGCTCTTTCTGTCCCTGATATCTTATCCAGGCTACTTAGGGTAGGTAGCACTCACACCCTGGTCCTTAATACCCTTGATCATAGCATTGCTCCATGAATCAATTCCAGTGTCACATCCGCTAGATCCTGTTACCCTGAAAAAAACCCACCTACGACTGCATTGGACTTTAGATGCACAATTGCCACATACATATTGTATACAACAAAGTTAGCTAGAAATATTATAGGCAGCCAGATAGGGCTAGACCCTGAAAAGAATCAGTACAGACACAACTATGGGTGGAGGTACATTCAAGGCCAGACCTCAAGACAAAACATAGAATGATTACATCCACACACTTCCCTAGGGTCAAACAGTGGTGACTGACACTCTAAATAGGTATTGATCAACATGGGTGGGAGACTAAAGTCTCCCTTTCAGGAAAAGTCTCTGTTCAGTCCAAATACACTTGCTATGACTTCCTTCCCCATTTAGTCCTCATTTAATCAATAATTATCTTAGCGATTATGCTCATAATTTTATCGGCTGACTATAGTTTGTCCCACCTCATACCTGCCTTGTGATTTCTCGTGGGATCAGTGTTACCCAAGTGACTGTACTTGCAATCTTATTAGTTGATTATACTTTTGCCCACCTTATACCCACCTCACCTGTGATTTTGCACTGTAAACTCACGTGAAAAGGGCATTCTCTGGCAACCCCCTCAGGACTCCTTCTGTCTCACTTAGACAGAAGTTTTCTTTCCACCAATCAGTATTGTCTTCTCTTCACCTTCATCATTCCTAGAATTTATTCTTCAGTTTTAGAAAACATGAACTCAGCGTATGGGACACCTAGCAGTCTGGCAGGTTGTGAATTGTAATATTGTCCTTAAATTATATGGATTGTTTGGAGGTCCTATATCATCCATATATCAATAACACTGCATTAATGTACATTTACCTTTATTTAAATAGGTCTCTACTTAAAAGATGACTACATCTTCGCAATCAAGTATGCAAAAGAACTTTGAGAAAAATGTTTTTTTTTAATGCTGCCATGCAGAATACCTGAAACTAACTTACAAAGAACATGAATTTGTCATAATTCAGGTGGTTGTTACAACATCATAATGGCATCACATGGCATAACAGAGAAAGGAAGGAAGGGGGGAAAAGATGAAAGAGAGAAAGAAAGTGAGAGAAAAGGGAAGGGGAGGAACATGCCCAGGGAGAGAGAAAAGTAGAAAAGTATAGAGTTTTGCCCTAGAATAATTTACAGGACATTCCCAAATCGGGAATATTTACCCTGAAGTCATTTCCTCTGTCTCCTATTACAACTTCCTTTTTCCTTTCCCAGTGTGTGCAAAGAAAATTCCAATCAGCTCCTTGCACATCATCAATGCCAGCCCTAAGCACCACCTCTGGTCAAAGGTTAGGTATCTCCCCATACCCCCATATCCAGGCAGAGAAAAAGCCAGACTGCTGCCAGTTGTGGGCTCCTCTCTGCATTCTTGGCATAAAGACCACTTTTACTTTTTCTTGTATTCTGCTCCTTTATTGCACTGAAAAACTAACAGAACGAGAGAGAAAAGGAGGAAGAAGGAAAGAGAGGGAAAAAGGAAGGGAGGGAGCATCTCAGTCTCACAAAACAGCATCAATCCACTGAGAATCCTCCTGTCCAAATCACCCCCACACATCCCACCTCCCAACACGGTTGCTTTGAGAAGACAGTTTTAAACACATGAACTCTGAAAGGCACATTCAAACCATAGCAAAGTTACAAATAAATCTTTAATGAAGTCTGTCAAATTATTTATCTTTCCCAGCCCACTCCTCTGGAAGGTTTCCTCTGACTGTGATTTTATTTGAAGTCCCTCAGACCTAAAACAGGTCACATCTCACTTAGAAAGACAAAGAACATTACTCTTAGCTCCTAGCATTTCTTTCAGTTTCTTTTTCTATTCCCTGGGCACTACAAAGCACTTAAATTACAGCTCCAACAGAAATGGGACATGGTATATCGTCATACATTTCTATTCCTGTCTCTTACTCCTCTCTCATCCCTGAATGCTTTAAATTTCAATGATTATACTGTAAATTGAAATGAATAAGACTGTAATGACTACCATCTACATTTACATTAGACAAGTGTACAAAATGCATGCATTTTTAAAAGAATATTAAATGCATCACCTAAAGAGAATATCTCTAAAAAGGTATTACAGAATAATGTACCTAACTCTACAGCTAACCTCTTATAACTTATTTATACATGACATTAACTGAAATCATTATGCAATCTATTTGGTATCAGAAAGCTTCCACAGCTTTGAAGCAGAAAAAAAATTTTAATAGGAGGAGTGTTTCTGACTATTCTCCATTTTAATGTTCTTACAAACTTGCATTTATTAACCTAAGTATGCTTTTTTGCTTTCAAAAAGAGACATTTGCTCTCATTTTGCAACAATTAGTAATGTGTCTTTTAATTTTTGAATATTTAGAGGACTAATCTATTCATTGAATATCATTACCAGCAATAAATCAGGTCCATGGTAACTATGCAGTGCATAAAATAATCCAGTGTCTTAATCATCAGTTTTCAGGGAAGTATAATTCAGACTTAAGAGTTTACTTAATACTAGCTCCCAAGCATAAATTATAATTCTTAAATAATTGTGATTTTTAAACAATCAGAATATGAATCTTCATGAGTCATAGCAAGCTAACTAAAGAGATGCTACTATGCAGAATACCTGAAACCAACTTACAAAGAACATGTATTTCTCATAATTCAGGCAGTTGTTACAACATCATAATATTACAACATCATAGCAAGCTAACTAAAGAGATTCAAGTTCAAGACTATATCAAAAGCCAGCTCTGATAAAATGTACATACGAAGGGAAAAATGCCAATCTTCCTTTTCAATTTATGCAGTTTTATTAAATCATTTATAATATACAGCAATCAGATATCAAAAATCTGTAATAACTTTTAGATGGCTACCTATCATATTTTGAAATGATTTTAATTCCAGATTGAACATTTTACTATCTCCCACATCCAAAATATTTATTGAGATCTATTATATCAAAAGTATTTTTCATGCTGACAGTCTCAAATCTCCTACTTATAACTCTGATTTGTGATGCTACAAGTTTTCTTGTCAAAGTCAGTAAGTGCAGTTAGAGTTCTGTTCTTATAGTAGGCTATCAGTCGTGTTGCTGGAAGCTATTTCATTTAAAGTGGGCTGTCTTCTTTGCTCCTGTAAATTGTTTCAGAGTTAATAAAAGAAAGAAAATTGCAGGGGTTTGAAATGACAGTGGAAACCGTGTTATCCTTTTTCTCTAATGCCACACTCTAAGTTGATGTGTATAAAGAATATTGTACTACGTGTATTTTGAACTAAGAGAACAAATAGCTGTATCAAGGGACATTCTGCTCTCAGCATGGCTGCAGCTTCCAAATGGCTCCCTCTGGCATCTGCCTATCAGCTCCTACCTCTTGGCCCAGGTGACTGGCCCAAGCATGGATTCTTCAGTCTTGTGGGGCCAGCTCTTGTATATTTTGGGACTGAAACTGAAGACATCAGTCCATCTTCTGTATTGGTGAAAGATATAATGTGGAAAATTCATGAACTATTGTTGATGTAGTAAACTAGAAGTGGAGGTGGCATACAGAACATCAAAGACAAGACTGGTTACATCGTGAATGGCATTGGTCTCTAGTTACAACTGCTTGTGAGAACCAGTTGCTTCTATACACATGACTGTGTCATTCTCCCAGGTTTTGAAAGGAAACTTTGAATTTGATGATAGTGCAGTTTACAGCCCCCAAAATCCTTAATAATAGAATTATCATACCAAAGAACATTATTGCAGGGACAGGTCATAAAATTTGACATGATTGAATGCTACTAGGGTCAGAATGAATATCATAGATAGATCTTTTGGAATGGGAAATGAATAAAGAGGTAGATGGGATAGATGGTATGGACTGGATAGATGGGATGGAGAATTCAAAAATGTCAAAATGTATTACATACAGGTATCATCTACCTTCAGTGAATACAATCTTTATGTACGCAAATAGATTTTTCTTTATTTTAAGTTTAAAGGCTAGGGTTTTGAAATTCAAGAGTATATACACTTTCATTAACATGCACACTTTCTAAAAGTGACAAAACATTTGCTGAATCTGCCACTTATGCTGAATTTGTTGCAGAAAAAAGCAATATTAAACCAAGTCAAAGACTCTTTGCACCAAGGAATCTAGAAGGCAAGTTGTTTATTGTGCTAGTAGGCTGGGCAAGACCAAGCCCAAATCACCAGGATATGAGTCAGTTTTATATTCAGTTTAAACACAGTTTGTAAGCAAAAAGTCTGAGACAGATAGCAGGCTATCATGTGATTGGTTACATGAATTGAATTAAGTCATATATTGACAGGCAAGCTAACTTCAAGCAGATTTACTTGGAATTATTTACTATAATGTAGGAACATCCTAAGACTGAGTAGAGGAGGTTTGAGTGGAGCAAACAAAGATAAAGATGTCCTTAATTGAGCAGCTTTGTCCCCTACAAAGACCTTGAAGCAAGCTGGAAACCATACATTCTCTTTTCACTAAGGAAAATACAAATCAGACTGACCCAACACATTATCAGAAGTAAACCAGTTGGACTCAGACAGTCAAGGATAACTGAATTTAGCAGGGTACTTATATGACAGGCAACAGGAGCATGGGAGAGGCCATTATGTGATGTTTAACTTGCATTAACATGTCTGTAAGTTTGCTATTCAATAACTGTGACTTTACTAGGTTTATAACTGTACCCCTAGAAGTTCAGATAAAGTGATCCTGGGAACTCAAGTATAATATAAAAATACTTCCAGACAGTTCTCAGGGTAATAGCTGTTTCCTTCAAATATCAATAAAAACTAGGCACAGAGGAGACAAATTGACTCTAATGTTTACAGGAAACAAGAAGTCCAGCTTTGCTAAAGACAATTACCCCATGAATTCAGTAACATGGGTCATGTGATGATCAGATAATGTGACTTCATAAATTTCAGCAAACTCTGTTTTACCCTAAAGAAGTGACCTAAGAGGCAGAGCATGGATTCCTGGGGACTGAAATGGGTATATTGCAAAGGTCTATATGGTAAGGACAAAATAGATATGCATGCATAAAATAAAAATCGTGAAATTTTAGTGATTCTGTGTGCAAGTTAAATGATGCTGTACTTGCATTCAAAATTGGCATTGTGTGTTGTGATGATAGATGATGGATCCAAGTTACTATTTTAATATTTTACTCACAATGCTAAGAAGCAAATAAAAGCCTCACTAAAAGGTGAGAGACCATAGAATAAAGGAAAACATTTTATACTTTAGAATGTTTAACAGTATTGTTTCTTGACTTACAAATAAGATGTCCCACATTTGCATTTTGCATTGGGCACGGAAGTTATCTAGATACCTCTGGTAGTAGGTTTAAAGTAGAACTGTGATTCATGACCAAGGCTCCACCTAGTGCCCAGGTCCTCCCTTTCCTGCCCTTTTGAGCCTCTTGTGCTCACATATTCCACATGCTGAGATTCTTAGAGTAGAAGTTTTATTACCTCGTTTTGGTTGAGCTGCTCTTTCAAAAGCAGCAGTCTAACTGCGACACAGTCTTACTTAGAGAAACAGATTAAATTTTAATTTAATGCCTAAATTTAAAGTATTTTGGTGTCTCAGTTGTGTTGAGCAAGTCAAAATGATCTCCAGTTCCTCAGAATGGAGAATTCTAACAAAAATATACCCATTGTCCAAACTCATACATATTTATTATGATCCTCATCTTTTCATGAAACGTAAATTTATTTTGAAACTTTGCCATGCTGACCTTTCTTTTATAATTTATATTTTCCATGACTTTCAATATAAAAAGAATTCAATATTACAAGAATTCAAAATTGTGACAGTTAATTGATTTTTTTAATATTTTAAGGAGTTTAGATTATACTATAGATTAAAACCATGTTGAGGCTCTGTATTCTTGATTCAGATGACTGTAGCTCTGGTGATGAGACACCTATCATTTAACAGAGGAGAAGTTTATTTTGGCTCCTATTTTTAGTCCGCAGTTGATCATCTGTAAGGCAGGAAGGCATGGTGGAAGGGAGAGTTGGAGGGAAACTCTCACGTCATGGCAGTCATGACAGTCAGGAAACAGAGAGAATATGAAAGGAACAGGAAGGGAAATATGCCCTTCTAGATCACACCCCCAGAGAACTACTCTAACCAACCCCTACATCTTGAGAGTAAGTCAACTTTAACACCCTCATAACCTAAGTGCCTTCCAAAAGCCACATTTTTAACCAGTAATAAGCCATAATGGATATATTCTTGACCCCAGCTTCTACCTTTTCTCCATGCATTCTGTGACCAGCTTTCTTCTACCAGGCTCTTCTAATGATCTTTTTACATTAAAGCCAGCTTGCCATGGACTAAACCCACTGAAACATGAACAAAGGTAAACTTCTCTTCCTTTAAGTGGTAGATGGACAAATGACTGATACAATCCCTGGCATCTTCACCATTTTTAATTTTAAAAATTTATCAGATTAACCTAGAATTTCAGTTTTTACTGATAAAATATATAGTAATGCCCCTTTACCTTTCAAACACATCTGAGGTGTCCCACAGATGCCTAAAATTGCAGATTGTGCCAATGTCTGCGTGTATAATTTTTCTATAGATAACAGATATAATAAGAAATGTGAGAACAGCCATAATTTATAATCTTACAAATAAGACAAGGTAAGAGATTAGCAACAATAATCATGAAATATAATAATTGCAACATGATACTTGAATAAAGTTCTTTGAATTAATAAATTGTTTCTGGGATTTTCCAATTAATATTTTTTATCTAAAGGGAAAAAAACAGTATAAGGGTACAAGTAATACAGAATTTCAAAAAAAAACAATAAGAAATCACTAGTTAATAGATTACGTATTGTCATCTTAGAAATACTTGTCCAAGTTAAAGGAATAAAGCATAAAAAAGTAGACATTCAAACACTGAGACTACAAACAGTTGTGTTCAGTGATGCAACAAAACTTAGTAATATGGTCATCTATCTTAACACACCTAAACACACTTGCAGTTGTATCCTTTAGAGCACTTTTTTTTCCTTTTTTACATAAAATTTACACATTTTGGGTTTTCTTACTCCCATAATTTTTATTACTTTTTTTTTGGAAGAGAATAAAACCAAATATGAGAAAACAAAGCAGTCAGTCAAAACAAAGGATAGACATAGCACATGATGTAAAAACAGAATACAAGGTTATTAACAATGGTTACCATAATGCCTCTTGCTTCCTTAAAAAGAATTGCCTATATCATTAGGTACAATAAAATTGAACAAAACAGTACAGAACAAGACCAATAAAACCTAAACACTGGAAACATTACAGGACTTCAAAAAAAGATAATAGTCAAACCAGAATGGACATCATAGTGAATCTTATTGCCTTCAAAGTATTTGCCTATACCCTCAAACTTGATACTATCAGAGAGAATGGAACAGAGTAAAATCAGTCAAAACAAGATAGTGGGAATAATACAGGGCTTCAAATCAAGTTAATAGGAAATCAAAAAAGTTACTATAATATATCCTACTATTTTTTTTATTTTTCCTTAATTAAAAAATAATAAATAAATAAAAATTTTTTAAGAAAAAGGGGGAGATTAAGATAAAAGAGGACATAACAACATAACAGTACAGATCAAAGCATAACAATTTCAGCAGCCTAGTGCTTCACCACAAGATAACCCAACTTACCAGTAGTTACCAGAGTGTCTCTTTCCTTGAAATATTTGAATATAACTTCATATACTATAGCATCAAACATATCAAGACAGTGTGAAACCATTCAAGAGGATGAAAGTATTACAGGGTATATAGAACCAGCTAAAGGAAAACAAACAACGGTTTCTATATTACCTATTTGCCTATAAAAATTTTTGTTTATACTATCACATCTAATAAAATCCAGTAAGATACAACATGATAAAACCAATGCAGATAGAAGAACAACAGTTTGGTGGGACTTCAAAACAAGATAACATTAAATCCGCACTAGCTATTATGATGTCTTGTTTTCTTCAAAATAGCTGTTCATATCATCATAGGCAATAATATCAAACAGCCCAGAATAAAAACATTCCAATTAATGAGTGAAAACTTTATAAGTCTTCAAAGCCACAAAATGGAGAATCATGATTACCACATACTTATATGTATTTGAATCATTTCTTAGAATAGGGAAATTATTTGGTATTCATACATGTGAGTTTGATTTATTTCACTTATGAGTATGGTTTCAAGCTGGGTCCATTTATTTATAAATATCTCAATGTAATCCTTCTTTATAGCTGAGTAGTACTCCATTGTATAAAGATGCCACAACTTTTTTATCCATTCCTCAGTTGATGGACACTTGGGGTGTTTCCAAGATCTAGCGATTACAAATTGTGCTGCTATAAACACAGGTGTACATATATCACTGTGGTATGATGCTTTCAGTTCTTCTGGGAATATGTCTAGAAGTGAAATAGCTGGAACAAATGGGACTTCCAATCCCAGCTTTTTGAGAAATCTCCAGACTGACTTCCACAGTAGTTGCACCAGTCTACACTCCCACCAACAGTGCAGGAGAGTTCCTTTTTCCCCACAGCCTCTCCAGGACTTGTTGCTGATGGTTTTCTTGATCCTGGCCATTCTTTAAGGAGTGAGATGGAGTCTCAGTGTGGTTTTAATTTGCATTTCTTTAATGACTAATGATGATGAATATTTTTTTCATGTACTTTTTTGCCATTTGTATTTCTTCATCTGAGAAGTGTGTATTCATCTCAGATGCCCATTTTTGGATTGGATCTTTGAAGTTTGGGGGTCTGATTTTTTTTAGTTCTTTATAAGTTTTAGAAGTCTTTTGTCTGAGGGAAAGTTCACTAAGATTTTTTCTAGTTTGTGGGTTTTCTTTTCACTATGCTGGAGATTTCTTTTGACTTGCAGAAACTTTTTAATAAGAGGTGGTTCCAGTTATTGATTTCACGGGCTGTTTGAGTCCTGTTCATGAATTCTCTACCTAGCCCTATATCCTCAAGGTTTCTACCCAATTTGTCTTCCAATAGATTTAGTGTTTCTGTTTTAATATTCAGATCTTTGATCCATTTAGATTTTAATTTAGTACATGGTGATAGGCATGAGTCTAGTTTTAGTTTTCGGAAAATAGAGAGCCAGTTTTTCCAACACCATTTATTAAAGAGACTGTCATTCTTCCAGTGAACCTGTTTGGCTCCTTTATCAAAGATAAGGTGGTTGAGTGTGTTTGTAGTTGTGGTTGTATCTTCTAATCTATTCCATTAATCTTTGGCTCTGTTTTGGTTCCAGTACCATGTTGATTTTACTACGGTTTCTTTGTAGTATAACTTCTAGTCAGGGATTGTGATGCCTCCGTCTTGCCTTTGTCGCTTAGAACTGTCTTTGCTATTCTAGGTCTCTTCTCACTCCAGATGAATTTTAGGAGTGATTTATCTACATCTATGAGGTATGTTGATGGTATTTTTATTGATATTGCATTGAATCTGTATAAGAGTTTTGAAAGAATGGCCATTTTCAAAATATTTTTTCTTCCTATCCATGAGCAAGGGATGTCTTTCCATTTTCTGAGATCATCTTCAATTTCTTTTTTTCAGTGTATTATAATTTTAACTGTATAGGTCTTTCACTTCTTTCATAAGAGTAATTCCTAAATATCTCATTTTTTTGGTTGCTAGTGTAAGGGGTGTGGCTTCTCTTATTTCTGTCTCTGTGATTTTGTTGTTAGTGTATAAGAAGGCTATTGATTTTTGAGTATTGATTTGTATCCAGCTACATTACTGAATTTATTTATTGTATCTAAGAGTCTTTCAATGGAGTTTAGGGGGTCTTCTATGTAGAAGGGGGGGTCTTCTATTGTTTGCATGTCATCTGCAAACAATGATAATTTAACTTCTTCTTTTCCTATCTTTACCCCTTTTATTTCTCTCTCTTGTGTAATTGCTCTGGCTAGTATTTCCAGTACTATATTAAATAGGAGTGGTGATAAAAGACATCCTTGTCTTCTGCCTGATTTTCAAGTGTAAAGGCCTTCAATTTTTGGCCATTTAGTATGATACTGGCTGTTGGTTTGTCATAGATGGCCTTTATTATATTGAGATAAAGACCATCTATTCCAATTTTCTATAAAGTTCTTATCATAAATGAATGTTGGACCTTATCAAAAGCTTTTTCTGCATCTATAGAAATGATCATGTGATTCTTTCTTTTGGCTTTATTGATACGGTGGATTACATTTGTTGATTTACATATGTTGAATCATCCCTGCAAGCCTGGGATGAATCCCACTTGGTCATGGTGTATGATCTTCTTGATGATTTGCTGCATCCTATTTGCCAATATTTTATTGAGGATTTTTGCATCTGTGTTGATTAGGGAGATTAGTCTGTAGTTCTGTTTTTCACTTGGGTCCTTCTCAGGTTTTGGTACTAGAGTAATATTTGCTTTTAGCAATGATTTAGGAAGGATTGTTTCCCTTTCAATTTCATTGAAGAGTTTGAGAAGTGTTGGCATTAGGTCTTCTTTGTATTTCTTGTAGAATTCTGCAGTGAATCCATCTGGGCCTGGGCTCTTCTTTGTAGGTAAGGACTTTAATTACATTTTCAATTTCATCAATAGAAATTGGGTTATTCAGCAGTTGTACATTTTCTTGACCTAGCTTTGGTACTTCATATGTTTCTAGGAAGCTATCTATTTCTGCTGTGTTATCAAACCTTTGAGAGTAGAGGTTTTCGAAGTAGGTGTTGATCTTCTGTATTTCTATAGATTCTGTAGTGATTTCACCTTTTTCATTTCTTATTCCATGAATTTGAGCTTTTTATTCCCTTTTTAAAATAAGATTGGCTAGGGGCTTATCAATTTTATTTACTCTTTCAAAGAACCAACTCTT
Source organism: Cavia porcellus (assembly GCF_034190915.1). Lineage (NCBI taxonomy): Eukaryota > Metazoa > Chordata > Mammalia > Rodentia > Caviidae > Cavia > Cavia porcellus. The sequence continues at coordinate 79,252,212 of NW_026947490.1, forward strand.
TGATTCATTGATTCTTTGGATTGTTTTCTTAGTCTCTATTGCATTGATTTCTGCTCTGATTTTTATAATTTCTTCTCTTCTTTTGGCTTTGGGCTTGACTTGCTCTTCTTTTTCTAGCTGTTTGAGGTGTAGCATCAGGTTATTTATTTGTATTCGTTCTGTTTTCCTGATGTGGAAACTCAATGCAATAAATTTTCCTCTGAGGATGGCTTTCATTGCATCCCACAGATTCCAGTAAGTTGTATTTGTATTTTCATTTGCTTATAGGTATTGTTTAATTTCTTCTTTAATTTTCCCTGTGACCCACTGGTTACTCAAGAGTGTGTTATTCAGTTTCCATGTATTTGTGGGATTTTTGCAGTATCTTTTATCATTAATTTCTAGTTTCAAAGCGCTATGATCTGATATCATGCAAGGGATAATTTCAACTCTTTTGCATTTATTTAAATATATTCTGGGAGCTAATATATGGTCTATTTTAGAGAATGACCCATGTACTGCTGAGAAGAATGTATATTCTGATGTTGTTGGATGGAACACTCTGTATATGTCTTTCAAGTCTATTTGTTCACATGTGTGATTCAGTTCTGTTATTTCTCTGTTGATTTTCTATCTGGTTGATCTGTCCCTTGGTTTCAATAGTGTGTTAAGGTCTCCTGTTACAATTGTGTTACTGATAATTTGATTTTTCATTTCTGTTAATACTTGTTTTATATAACTGGGTGTTCTGGAATTTGGTATATATATATTTAAGATAGTTATCTCTTCCTCTTGAAATTTTCCCCTAATGAGAATGTAGTGACCTTCTTTGTCTCTTCTGATCATTATTGGTTTAAATTCACATTGTCTGCAAACAGAATGGCTACTCCTGTTTTTTTATGCGTTCCTGTTGCATGAAGTATGGCTTTCCATCCTTTGACTTTCAGTTTGTATCCTTTTGGGTTAGATGGGTTTCTTGTAGACAGCATATGGTTGGATTTTGTTTCTTGATCCATTCTCCCATTCTGTTTCTTTTAATTGGTGCATTGAGACCATTTACATTAATGGTTATAACTGTTATATGTTGGTGTATTTTTGACATGTGATCTTTTTGCTGTTGCATCTTTGTCTTTCTGTTCTGTTTAATTATCTGCTTTGCTTAGTGGTTTTTCCTAAGTGTATCTAAACTGTCTTTCAATATTTTTTGCAAGGTTGGCTTGTTGATCATGAAGTTCTTCAGCTGTTCTTTATCATGGAAGTATCTTATTTCACCATCGATTTTGAAGGACAGTTTTTTAGGGTACATCAGTCTAGGTTGGAAATCATTTTCCTTTAGGATCTGGAATGCTTCACTCAATGCTCTTCTTGACTTTATTGTTTGTGCTGAGAAATCTGCTGTGATTCTGATAGGTTTTCCTTTATAAGTGATCTGTCTTTTCTCTCTGACAGCTTTTAATAATGTATTCTTGTTGGATTTCTGGGATGGTGATTATTATATGTCTGGGTGTAGTTTTATTTTGGTTATGACTATTTGAAGTTCTATATGCTTCATTGATCCTGATGTCAGTTTCCGATCTCATGTTTGGGAAATTTTCAGCTATTACTGCTCTAAATATCCTCTTGACGCCCTTTATGTCATCCCTTTCTTTTTCATTAATCCCTATCAATCTTATGTTGTTTTTCTTTGTGTCATCTTGCAGCTGTTGAATTGTCATTTCCTGATTCTTTGTTTTTTTTTAAAAGATCTTTCCTTTCCTGTTCACTAGCTACAATCTTGTCTTCAAGGTCTCAAATTCTATCTTCACTTCCTTGAGGCAGTTTTTACAGCTTTCAGTGGAATTTTTGATTTCCTGTATATATCTGTGCATCTGCTTTATGTATTGTGTTTGCTTCTTATATTGCTCATCTAGGGATTCTATCTTTGTCTTTAGTTCCTTCAATTTTTTAACTGTGTTTTCTTTAGATATATTCAGCATCTCTTTCATTTCTTTTATCATTTCTTCTTTTACCTGGGAGATTATTTCTAGTTTGAATTCCTTTAAAGCTCCCTGGAGTTGCTTTTTTATTTCAGCTGCTATTATGTCCTATATTTAAGGTGTATGGCATATATTTTCTTCTATATACACCCCTCCTAAGGTTACTTGGGATGGGCTGGAGGTTTGAGATTGTAATTTGGTCTTTCATTTTGTCATTTTCCTATATTTCTGTGTTTCAAGTGTTATTCTAAGGCTTCCTCAGGGTCTGTTGGAAATTCTCTTCTATGCCCTCAGCTCCTGGGACTCTGGCACCCAGATCCCCCAGGCCGCTGGGTCTCTGGAACCAGTGGTGCTCACCTGCTTGCTTAGAATTCCACAGTTCTCCAAGCATAGCTGGGAACCAGGAGGTGGATGCAGGTGCCCCAGACCCGCCAAGCTGTTCCAGTGCACCTGGAAGGTGTGAGGGTACCAAACAAGCTGGGCTCAGGGGAAAGTGCATGGGGCACTTACCCCAGGATGCTGGGCCTCTGGAACTGGTGGTGCTTGCCTGCTTGCTTAGAACTCCACAGTCCTCCAAGCACAGTGGGGATCGGGAGGTAGATCACCAATTAATATTTTAAATCACAGTTGACTGTTGATAACTGAAACCTCAAAAAGTAAAAGCATGGGTAATAAAGAATATCGAAAATATAATATTTTTTACTGCTTCATGTGTTTTCTGCATGTTCCTATAAAGTAGGATGACAAATTTGCATGAATAATATAAGTATTAAAAGTTTCTGGATTCATTATCTCTAAAGTACTCAAAATATATGTAATAAGTTTTGGAAAGTAGTTCAAATACCAACATTACCAAGTTTCAGTTTTTAATAAGGTCTAATCATATTATAAGACATTAAAAAGGATTATCTGAACAATGTAACAGAGACTATTAAATCAACTAACACTTACAGAACAATTTGAAATACAATTATTCCATGTCATAATGGTAGCTTTATATAAGTTAAATGACATTAATTGTTTAAGCTGTGCTCTCAGGTTTGGTAGACCATCCATATGGAAAATAAAATGTATCTTTTTAAAATTTTGGAGAAAAATAAGCAGCTCTAAGCAAACTGCAAATATCATGCTAAATATTAAAATAATTTTAGTGTACAAAAATGTTTTCATTTTTGATCTGATATATATGTATCAAAATACTATAATGAAACCCATTATTCTATATAATTAAAATGCACTGATTTTAAAAATGAGTGAAAACTCATACATAACAAAATGTATTTGCAGTATGTTTTCCAATACATGATATATAAATCAATATGTAAAGAACTATAAATCACCTTCCAGGGGGAGAACTAGCAGCAGCTCATGAGATCTGCGCCATGTTGGAACTTAGGACACCTGGAAGCCAAACAAGCACATCCCCACCCTGGTAAGTGGTGGCGGTGTGGCAGACTGCGGCCCTTCCAGGGGGAGAACCAGCAGCAGCTCCTGAGATCCACTCCATGTTGGAACTTAGGACACTGGGAAGCCAAGCAAGCACCTCCCCTCCCTGGTAAGTGGTGGTGTGGCAGACTGTGGCCCTTCCAGGGGGAGAACCACCAGCAGCTCCTGAGATCCACTCCATGTTGGAACTTAGGACACTGAGAAGCCAAGCAAGCACTTCCTCTCCCTGGTAAGCGGTGGTGGTGTGGCAGACTGTGGCCCTTCCAGGGGGAGAACCACCAGCAGCTTCTGAGATCCACGTCATTTTGGAACTTTGGACACTGTGAAACCAAACAACCAGCCTGCCTCCCTGCTAAGCAATAGTGAACCTACTGATGCATGGCCTAGAGTCAAACATCCCACTTCCCCTAACTCCCTTTTTCTACTCCCCCCTCCACCCCCATTAGCAAATAGGAACCAGGAATCTGAGCATCTCCTGGGAGGTTGACCATAGCAAATAAGGGGGACTTCCTTCTACCATCTCTTTGAAGGCAAATATTTTTATTACTGTTTTGCTCTATTCTGATTAATGGTACTGCTCTATTCAATATTCTGTTTTGATATGCTCTATAATGTTCTGTAGTTCATCTCATTTTGATATACGTGATTGAAAGAACAACTATTATAAACATAATGAAATATACTGTGATACCTATTACAGTTATCCCGGTAACCTGCTGTGAAGTTCTGTACCATTTTCACTGTATGATCTTAGTTGGCTTTATTCTGTCTTGTTCTGTTGTATTTTATCACTTTCAACATAAAATTTAAAAATTTTTAAAAAGAACTATAAATCAATAAGTTAATTCAATTCACTTAAGAAAGCAATTCACATAAATATTTAAGGTGTATAAATTAGGCATCATGGTTATAAAAATTAGAAGTACAATGTAGTATCACTAGATACCCTCAAAAGAATACAGTGTCAAGAACGTAAGCTGAGCAACATAAACTGCCATGCACTGAAGATGAGAGTTGAAGCAAACATATGGAAATTCTCCAGCAGTATTTATTAAGCTAAACATATGCAATTCATATGACCTTATAGACATAAAATATGTGTACACATATGTTTCCCAAGGGACTATAAAAAAGACTGTCTGAAGCAGCACTTTTAATAATAGCCCAAACTGGGATTTAGCCAAATGTCCATCAAGAATAGAATGAAAACCAAATTGTGCTATATTCACATAAAGAATATTAAACTTTTCAGTGACACTATACAGAAGGAACATATACAATTACATACAATGACGCAGATAAGTCTCAGCATAAACTTAAGTAAAATACCCTAGATACAGAAAAATAACATACTAACTGCATCTGTATAAAGTTCTTGACTATTTCTTAATCTGAGTGTTTACACGGGTATGTTCACTCTGAGAAAATTAACAAACTTTACATTTTTAACTTATAGACTTCTTATGTTTTGGACTCAAACATTTAAACATCTGCCACATGAGTAGTTTCTGTGTTAGTTACTTTTCTATCATTGCTGAGATAAATCACATGATACCACGAGTTTTAAGGGAGAAAGGTGTACTTAGCTCACAGTTTTTAGACCTTTCAGTCTATAACTGGCTGGCTCCAAGGCAGGGTGGCACATGGCAGAGGGGCAGCATTTCATGGCAATGAGGACAGAAAATGGGACAAGCAGGAGCAAAAGAAGAAAACAACCCTCTTTATGCTCGTTGTATCTTATTCAGAATGCTGAAATGAGGTGATCCCAATCTAATCAGTGGAGTAATCCATCAATCCCTGAGCCTTAATCCCAGTACCCTTAATCCCTGCATTGCACTATAAATTACTCACAAACTATGAATCACTCACAAACTCTAGATTTAGCCACCCCTGATAAAACCTGAGATCCATGATTTGTATGAGGCTTTGGGGGACATCTAAATACAAGCTATGACATTCTGCCTCTGATCCCCCCAAAGACTCATGTGCATCCCTTTATGCAAAAGGCATTTAATCCATCTCCAAGAATTGCCAAGGTCCTAACAGATTCAGCATTGCTGAAAAGTGTGAATCCCAAGTCTCTGAGATTTAAGGAAAACTTTTAGCTGCAAGGCCCTATGCAAATGAAAAGAACGTTAAACACTTCCAATATTCAATGGCACAAAGACAGATATTTTCATTCCAAAAGCTACAAACAGATGGATACAAAGGAAATGGTGCCAAAGCAAGTTCAAAACTCAGCAAGCCAAACACTGAATTTTGTAGCTTAATGTACCACATCTGAGCAATCTGTAGCAAAATATGAATATCAAAGGGCTCCATCTGTATGGCACTTCCAGCAGTTGAAGCTAGCATGGCTTCTTTCTTGGGCCAGCTCTGCTCATTCCTTGCAGTCTCTCTTAAATGATCCATGTTCCTGGATTTCCAAGCTTCTGCCCTCTATTCCTCTTTTGGCTTCTCCCTCACAGCTTCACACACTGCCCTCTCAGGGGCACATTTCCTCACCTCCCAAGACTTCTTCTGAAATCAAGGTGGAAGCTTTCCTAACCCCACATCTCTTCAACTCTTCATGTATCTAAAACCAGCACCATGTGGATGATGCCAAGGTCTGTGGCAAGCAGGAGCAATAGCCACACCCCCTTTTCTCTCTGCTGTAAGGTTCAAGTGCCTGGATCACTAAGCTCTCTGAATCTGATTCTAAGAATAAATGCCACTGCCATTCTGGAACATGGTGTGGCCGCTGCCATTCTGGAACATGATGTTCTGTGGCTTTCTTCTTAAAGCAAAGTATTTTGCCTTTGCAATTTTGAGACTGAAAAGGGTAGAGTCCTACTGCTTCTTATAATGTCCTCAGGCCATCTTTTCTATCCTCCTGTTCATTCCCAGTAATCATGATCTCCTCTGCTCTATTTTTGTAGCCCACTGATTTACTGGAGTTTCCTTTCTGGCCATTTTTCGGATCTCTTTGCCATTGATTCTCAAAATAGATCTGACTAAAAGCACCCAACAGCAGCTATGCCACAGCCTCAACATTTGACTGCCTTGAAATTCTTCTGCAAGATTACTGAGTCTTTAGTCCCTAATCTCAGTCCAGGCAAAGTCTCTGAATATGAGCAAAAGGTAGACAAACTTTCTGCCAAACCACCGTACACATCTCTTGAGTCCAATAACCAATGCAATCCTTCTTCCCAGCAGAAACTTCTGGAGCCTGATCTTTACCAGCAGGATTTCTATCAGCTGTCTAGTTTTCTGAGATCTGGCAAGAATTTCCCATACAGAATGGCCAAAGGCATTCAGCTCTACTTTTTCAGCTGGTATCTGTTTCTGAAGTTCCTTCTACAAGCCATTCCTAAAGGTTCCTGAACCACATGGTCAGATAGAGTCACAGCAATAACCCCATTTCTCTGATACCAAATTCTGTCTTCATTACTTTTCTCTCATTGCTGAGACAAAAATATCTGACACTCAAAGTTAAAAGAAAAAAGTTTATTTAGCTTACAGATTTTAGAGGGTTCAGTCCATACCCACTGGCTCCAAAGCAGGGTGGCACATTGCAAAGGGGCAACAGTTCATGGTAGATGAGACAGTGCAAAATACCAAAAGCAGCGAAGGGAAAGGAGAAAACAGGTCTGTCTCTGACCTTTTTATCTTATCCAGACTGCTGGGGTTAGGATGGTACTAATCCAATCAGTAGTGTGATCTATCAATCACTTGGTCTTAATCTCCAAATCCTTAATCCCAGCACCCTTAATATTGCATTATCAAACACTCACAAACTTTAAATTCAAGTAGTCTGCTCCCCATGACTGTATGAGGCTTTGGGGGAACATCTAGACACAAAGAATGAATTTCTATATTCTTAGAAGATTATAAAATTTTGTTATATAACACAATCTCTATATAAAGAACAGATGCGTGTGCTTTAGCAACGGAGTTGTGTTTCTGTAGCTCTCAGCACAGCCCACAAAGAAACCATTATCTTCATTTAAAATTGTTAATTTAGGGAAATCAATACACATTTCTATCTGCATTTTTTACTTCTGTAAGGTTAAAAGGCTCACTGCACTAGAAATACGAACTTTTCATTTTATTGTGTTCAATCTACTTTCCCCATTCTGGATATTAACTTGAACTCTTTGCAATTAAAATTTGAAAGCTGTTTTAAGATGAGTCCCTACACTTAAATACATTTTTCAAAGTTTGTAATTATTTTCAAATTTTAAGAATTAACCCTAACCTTAGCTTTTTCAACATAAGGGGCTTTTTTTTACAAATTATCTCTTTCTTGTCCACTGGGTCCACCATGTAGCCAGTCCTCATTCTCTATCCACTACAGGACCACCTCCATTCTACAACTGTTCCTGCTCCAAAGATTAATAAAACTAATTCAGAAATCCTTGTTTTCTGTAAGTAAAGTTTCTGCAACTTTCGAAAGGTCAGAACAAGGAATGTGCAGTCTCTGAGGAAAGCAGCAGTTCCGGAGGAAAGAAGGAACATTAGTAGTCCAGAAGCTAAAGTTATTCATGATTTCTGGGCCAGAGTAGTCTTGATCAAATCATCTCAACAACACAAACTCTTCCATTTTCTTACTCCTCCAGTGCTAAGGATAGAATCCAGGGCCTCACACATGGTAGGCAAGAGCTCTACCAATGAGCTATCTCCCATCTTCAATATCACTTCCTGATTGAAATTTTGGTAATAACAACACTAACTTTTCCCTGAGAAGTTAAACTCTGTTGAAAAACCATCTAAACTTGAACAGATCCTACACAGTGAGCACTATCATTTTTTCACAATACTGAACACTTTTCAAAATGCCAACCACGTACTGTTCAATTTATTCCCACCAAGTAGCCAAACATCTAACAGTAAGAAGTATTAGATATGCAGCTGTTAAACAAGTTAATGAATTAGACAATTATTTTTAAATATGGTATTAATAATTTCAAAGTATTTTATTTTATCTAGCTAGCTGTCTTTGAAAAACTCACTATGATTTTTTCCCAAAATTCTCTACCAGAGCTTAAAGATGGAAATCAAAGTGTCCACCCTGTAAGTTTAAAGTGTCATATGTTCTAAGGCCAAGCACTGATTCCCAGTGCTTTCTTAGAAGGTTCAGTTTCTTAGAAGGTTCAGAAGAACGGAACTAAAATAACACCAGAATTCTAGGGAGCAGATGAAAGTTTGGCTCTTGGAACAGTAATGGACATGTGGAGTTTATGGAGCAACAAACAGTTCCTACCTTCTCCTCCTCTTTGGTTAAATGGGTTCTCCCATTTCTATGATGTTAGATGTGCTCAAGCCACTGTGCTGAAAAAACTCAATCACCTTCCATGTGAAAAAATGCTGAACTGTAGTCCTCACAGAGTACCTGTTCACCAAGACACATACTAGAAGCACAAAAGCACAGCAGGAGAGAGGTCTAAGAGCAGAAAGGACCTGCATTCTCACAAAAGTGTAAAAATCCTGGTATATGATTAAGTAGCAAACTCTGCAAAATGTGACAGAAAACACTCTTGCCAAGTAGACTATGGTAGAAAGAAGTTCGTCTGAATGACTCAGGATAAGGGCTGCACATGAAGAAGGCATAAGCTAAGTTTTCATTCCCTTCTCTGAGGGGAAGACCCCTCCAAAGAATCCAATGTCTACCCCACCACCCTATGACAGCCTTCAGCTCCAAAGAGCTGATGGCCCCATTTGGACTCAGTGATGATCAAAAGGAGAAAGAAGCCAGTAGATGTGCGAAAAGCCTTCCTCTTCCTCTTCCTCTTCCTCTCTATACAGGAGCAAGAGAAGCAGGAGAAACAGGGTAAAAAGATATACATACTCATGTTCTCATCTCCAAACTGCTAGAACTACAGACCTATTGCCTATTTATAAAAAGTGGAGGATGAATTTAAAAATATTAAAATTTGAAATTAAGTGGTTTCAGTGTTATGATTTGGATCTTAAATGTCCCCCCCAAACGATCATGTAACTGAAGGCTTGATCCCCACTGATGACACTCTTTTGGGGTGATATAAACTTTAGCAAAAGGAGAACTAGTTAGAGGGCATAGGTCCTTACAGGGATGCCCTTGAATCAAATATTGGGACCTTCATCCCTCCTTGTCTGTCTCTGGATTCTGGCCTTCCTGCAGAGAAAGCACTGTTCTCCCATATGCTCCCCACCATGGTGCTCTGCCTTACTACAGGCCCAGAGTGACCAGGACCTTTCAGTTGATCCCTATGGATATCTTGTTCTACTAAAACAAACCAACACACTTAATAACTGCAAGTGTTTGAATAAATTACATAAATAGCCTTAACCATTATTAAGAGCCAAAGATCCAAGAGGAGAGTAAGATTCAATGAGGCCCAGTAGAACCAATGATGCTAAGACATCCAAAACAAGCTCATGCAGGTGCTCCATTAGTTATGTCACTATTCTCTAACCTTCAGTCACCACTTTTCCATTTCTATATTAGTGCAAATAAGACACAGACATCTTTGTGGCAGAATCTTTCTTAAGAGATTTTATATCACAGAATGAATTCACAATATATCCATTGGAATAATTAATATGCAGCATGATTATTATATAAAATGTCCTTCTCATGATTTCTCTGTCTCTGCATGTACTACGATACGTTCCTGCATCCTCTAATGTGTTCCACAGTAGACTCTACTGACCCCTGCACATTCCATTCCCTCTACCTTAGAGTTGATTCAGTCGGTGGAAATGTTTTTTAACTAGTGCCCCATATTCCACCCCTTCTGTCAACATGGGTTATTTTCCCTGATTGAACATTGATAAAACTAGCTTGACCCCAACTATCCTACATACTACACATGGACACTGAGACCAAGGGCAAATAAGCTCACACTTCATGTCAGGATTTTCTCTTCCTATAACAAAACAGCTGAGGCTGTGTGTCCTGTAAAGAAAAATGATTTATTTAATCTACAAATTTGGAAGCTGAAAGCTGAGATATAATGGTGTCAGCTCTTGTACCGACCTCCTTGGCTGGATCACAGCATTATGGATGGCACTATGATGGGAAATGTACAAGATGGAGAGACTGCATGGTGAGATAGAATGCCCAGAGAGCAGAGAGAGGTCAGGCTAGCTGTTTCACTACTCAGAATCCACCCAGGTTCTACCACAACTACATTAATTTTTTCTGAGTTATCACCCCCACAGAACTAACTGTCTCTTTCTAAACATTGCCTTTTGAAGGATCTATCATGCAACACCATTTTCACGTGGAGAAACAAGTCTCTAACCCATCAACAGTTGAGGTACACATGCAAACCATATCCAAGTCATAGCAAGGGTATTTCAGATCTATTAATTAATCTGTAACTAAAGTTTTTAAGACAATGAGAAACATACTGATACTCAGTATTCTGCTGCCAATCTCAAATTTTCAAAGGAAAAGTGACAGCAATCAAGAATATCTGGGATCCTCAAGATCCTCAAGTTTCTCAGTCACCAGGACAAACGGACATAGCACTGCATGCTCTATATTCACAGTAGAAAAGTGAGTATTCAGGGAGTCCATGTATTCTGCCACATTAGTTATATAAATCCCTAGAAAAGAGTTTACAAAATCAGTTAAACTGTGATTGAACACATAACTAGATTTCTTTTACACAGAAGACAGATTCAACAATATATTTATTCAACAAATGTGTATTAGTCAATGGTAAGTGTTGAATAGACTGATATAAATAAAACAAAGAAAAATTCTTACAGCTTTGAGGGGGAGATACTTGAAAGACAAAGAAATAAATATTTATTATTTCAGCAAAATGTAAGTGCCATGAAGAAATATACAAGCATGAAAAGGAGCAGGATAGTGATTGTGGAAGGAAACTTACTGTTGGCACAGTTTCAGGGAAAGCCACTGAGGAAATGACAAGTCCTAGAGTCAAGCTGATGGGAGGGATTCTGAGCATGAGCAAAGAGCAGAAAGAAATGCCTGAGGTCAGGGAGCACGATAGGTCAGAGGAATTCCAACTTGGTTCCTGCATGTGCCGTGACGGCTCTATACTGTATTCAAATATTATAGTACCAGAAGAATTGGATATACTCATCTTTGATTTGCCTTCCAACTTTTCCAGCACACACACACCCTAAAACTAAAACTCCATCACTTAACTCTTTTCAATAAATCATTTGGAAATGGCTGTAAACGTCCATATCATTTGTGCTGGCCCCACAGGAGGAATTCATGGAACTGGCCCCTTTCCTATATTGTGGGCCCAGAAAATGGGTGAATGGCAGCCACACAGCCCCTAAGACATACACAATGGACAATTGAGACTAACAAGATGGAAGACACCAAGATCTTAAGCAAGAGGTGAAAATGACAAAACATAAAAACAATATGTAATTTCAAACACATCTTTAACAAGTACAGGAGACTTGAGATAGAAGACCTTGGAAGTCACAGAGCTGAAATTTCTGAAAGAATAGCAAATGAAGTAAAGAAACAGATCCACAAGGCCATAGAAGAAATCAGATCAGAAATAATCTCTCACATAAAAAAAAATACATGGCAACCTTAGTGAAGGACTTGCTTAGCATAGCTAGTTGAACACATAGATTAAAAAAATACAGGAGGATGGGAAAATGATGGAAACCTTGGATGAACAATATAAGAAAGAAGTAGAATGCATGAAACAAATTCAAATAGATATTCAGGAAATTAAAAATCCCATTGACAAATCTGCTTGAACTAAACTGAAGATAGACTTTCAGACCTTGAAGACAGGATCTTGGCTATCAATCACAAAAGTACTCGTAAAAATAACAAAGGACCATGAAGTAACAATTCACATCTCCAAGATAAGGCAAATAAAAACAATATAAGATTGATAAGTATCAATGAAAACACAGTGGTCAACAAAATGATATAAAAATAATATTTGCAGAAGTAATAGCAGAAAATTTCCCAAGCACAGGAACAGAATCTTATATACAGATAAGTGAGGCATACAGAACTCAAACAGCTATAATCAAAATAAACCTACAACCAGAAATATAATAAGCAAGATCTCAGAAATTCAGCACAAAAATATAATATTAACGGCTGTTAGAGAAAAGAGACAGATCAGCTATCAAGAAAAGCCGATTGGAATCATGGTCAACTTCTCAACATACATCCTCAAGTCAAAAAGAGCTTGGAGTATTGTGTTTGAAGCCCTGAAAGAAAACAACTTGCAACCCAAATTGATGTACCCTGAAAAGTACCTTTCAAAATTAATGGAGAAATAAAATACTTCCATGATAAAGAAGAACTAAAGAAATTTATGTCCACCAAACCAATCCTAGAAAGAGTACTGAAAGATATTCTAGATAGATAAAGAAATGACCACAATCCCTAGAACAACAGAAAAAGAACCACCAGGCAGGGAAGCAATTAAACAAGGGGGAAAGCAGGAAAACAATAACAGGAAAATATCACGACAAAAATAAGTTAATACAAAATCAGAATACACATGCTTCTCAGCTGCACATGGAACATTCTCTAAAATAGACCATGTATTAGCCCACAGAGCATGTTTAAGTAAATGCAAAGGGATTGAAATTATCCCATGCGTATTATCTAACCATAGTGCACTGAAATTGGAAATTAATAGCAAAAGCAACTACAAAACCTACAAAAACACATGGAAATGAAATAACACCCTCCTGAACAACCAAAGGGTTACAGATGAAATTAAAGAAGAAATTAAACAATGTCTACAATTCAAGGAAAATAAAGATACAACATACTGGAACCTGTGGGATGGGATGAAAGCAGTCCTAAAAGGGAAATATACAGCAGTGCGTTCTCACGTTAGGAAAACAGAACAACCTAATGCTACAACCTAACGCTACACTTCATGCTTCTAGAAAAACAAGAACAACCAGCCTAGAGCTCATAGAAAGGAGGATTATAAAGATCAGAGCAGAAATTAATACAATGGAGACTAACAGTGCAAAGAATTAATATACCACAGAGCTGATTCTTTGAAAGAATAAATAAAATTGATAAACCCCTTGTCAATCTTATCAAGACAAGAAAAAAACTCAGATTCATGCAATGAGGAATGAAAAAGGGGAAATTACTACAGATTCTGTGGAAATCCAGAAGATCATAAATACTTAATTTGAAAATCTTTACTCATGTAGGCTACAAACACAGAGGAAATGGACAAGTTCCTAGAAATGTATGAATTACCGAAGTTGAATCAAGATGATATAAAAATTTTGAATAGCCCAGTATCAGTAACTAAAATTGAAAATGTAATTAAAAACTTAACAACAAAGAAAAGCCCAGGTCCTGATGGATTCACAGCTGAGTTCTACAAGAAATTTAGAGAAGATTTAATGCCAATCTACTTCAAAGTCTTTAATTAAATGGAAAGAGAAGCAATCCTCCCTAACTCATTCTTGGAGGAAAGTATTACTCTGACATTAAAATGAGAGAAAGACCCAACCAAAAAGGAGAATGACAGGCCAGTCTCACTAATGAACTTAGCTGCAAATGTCTCAATAAAATACTAGGACACAGCATGCACAAAATCATCAAGATTATACACCATGGCCAAGTGTAATTCATCCCAGGAATGCAGGATGGTTTAACATATGCAAATCAATAAATGTAATACACCACATCAACAGAGCCAAAGACAAAAATCACATGATCATCTCAACAGATGCAGAAAAAGCTTTTGGTAAAGTCCAACTCTCATTCATGATAAAAAAAAATCCTGCTGAAAATAAGAATAGATGGTCACTACTTCAATTGGATAAAAGCCATTTATGACAAACCAATAGCCAACATCATACTAAATGGACAAAAACTGAAAGCTTTCACTCTAAAATCAGGAACAAGACAAGGATGATGGTTATCACCACTCCTATGCAGTATAGTTCTGGAAACATTAGCCAGAATAGACTAGAGAGAGAAATAAAAGGAATAAGGATAAGATAAGAAGAAGTTAAATTATCATTATTTGCACATGACATGATACTCTACATAGAAAACCCAAAAAGACTACTAGCAAGACTATTACAGTTAAGGTGCAAATCCATCTGCATAGATGGATACAAGGTCAACACTCAAAAATTAATGGCATTCATTTATATAAACAAGCTCACTGAGAGAGAAATTATTAAATAAATCCCCAAAATGAAACACTTAGGAAAAAATCTAACAAAGGTTGTAAAATGTCTATATATTGAAAACTATAGAACTCTGAAAAATGAATTAAAGAGAATATCAGAAAATGATAAATTACTCCTTAATCTTGGATAGGAAGAACAAGCATTGTAAAAATGGCTGTACTCTAGAAACTGTATTACAGATTTAATGCCATCCTGATCAAAGTACCATTAGTATACTTCCCAGATTTAGAGAAAACATTCCTAAAATTCATTTGGAAATCCTTGTCTAGGAAGAGACCTAGACTAGTAAAAGCAACCCTAGGCAGCAAAAGTAAGGAAGGAGTCATCATAACCCCAGACTTGAAATTATACTACAAAGCTACTATGATAAAATCATCATTGTACTGGCAAAAAAATTGACATTAGGATCAATGGAACAGATCAGAAGATGCAACTGCAAAGATGCTCAGCCACCTTATCTTTGATGAAGGGGCCAAATGTTCACTGGAAGAAAGATAGCCTCTTTAATAAATGATGCTAGAAAAACACTTTCCACTTCTATCTAGAGCATATAAAGAATTGAAAAAAATCAGAACTCCCAAATTCAAAGACCCATTCCAAAGACATGCAACTGAGATGAATACACTCTTCTTAGACTAAGAAATACAAATGGTAAATACACATATAAAAGACGTTGAAACCACTGGTCATTCAAGAGATGCAAATTAAAACAATACTGAGATTCCATCTCACTCCAGAAAGAATGACTGTCATCAAGAACTCAGCCAATAGCAAGTGCTGGTAGGGATGTTGGGATAAAGGAATCCTTTTCCACTATTGGTGGAAATCAGTGGTGATGTTCCTCAAAAACCTAGATTGGAGGTCCTTTTCAATCCAGCTATTCCCCTCCTGGACATTTTCCTAGAAAAATTGAAAAGCTCATGTCACAGTGACATATGTGCATCTATTTTCTTAGCAGAGCACAATTTGTAATAACTAAATGTTGCAAACAACCAAAATACTCATAAACAGGGGAAAGGATTAAAAAGATGTGGTATTTCTATACAATGGAGTACTATTTGGTCATAAAGAAGGAAAAACTTGAGGCTTATCTAGGTAAATGGATGCAGCTTAAGACCATACTCACAAGTGAAATAAATCAGACTTGCATGTGTAAATATTATATCGTTTCCCTAGTATAAAAACACTGAAAGAGTAAATAAGATCCAGAACTGTACAATAGATACTATGAAAATGAAAGGGAGAAAAAGTGCTTAAAGGAAAGAACTGGTATATAGGAAAGGAGACAAGAAAAAAGGTTATATGTACATTTACATGTATATGTATACATATATATTTACATATATGTGTGTGTGTCTATACAAGATAGATAGGTATACTATTAATCTCTGTTAGTTCATCAAAAGAACAGTTTGAGCTTTCATTGTTTGATTTTTTAATCATGTTTTTCATGCCTAAACCTTGTAATTTGAACTACTTTGAAGAAAATAATATGCAATATATTAACTAGTGTTAACTTCCAAAAAAAAAAAAAAACAAACAACAAAATAACTGAACCAGAACCCTTGAGTTTAAGGTTTATTCATAGCAACATGTCCAAGTGACATTTATGTGCACAAAGACTGAAGGTCACTGGGCTAAACATTCATGCCTTCTTGTCCCAAAACTTAGCATTCTGTGGTTGGTGAAGCCGCAGTTTTCCAGTAAGTGTATAAAATCTCACAATTTTCCAATTCATCTCCACAAATTTTCATCTAAATGAAAAACCAGCAACTAGTATGAAAATATACAAATAAAACTAAAAAACATAATTCAACTTATAATTCTAAAGGCTAATTTTTAAAACTGCATTGACAATCTTATCAGCATTGCTAGACATTTCTCTGTGTTTCTCTCTCTCCACAGAGAAGTAGAAATTGGAGTCAATTTTTAATACAGTGTGGAAAAATGTTTCTTCCTTTCTTTCCATTTCTCTGGGCTACTTCGAGCTTTATGTAACTGGCTTAAACAAAATTCTAAGGCTCACAGACAGCATTTACCTAGTATGCATGAGGCCCAGCATTCAAGCTACAACCATTCTTCAATGTCCTTTGCCCCATTACACATTGACACTGTATGGCTATCAAAATCACAGAAAGTTGACTGGGCATGATGGTACACACCTTGTAATTCCAGCACCGGGCAGGCTGAGGCAAGAGGGCCACTGAGAGTTCAAGTCCAGCCTGTGCTACAAAGAGAATTCAAGGCTAGCCTCAACTTCATAAGGAAACCCTGTCTCAAAGAAGACAGAAAAAAATCATAGAAAGTTAGTTTCAGGTTGAAGTATTAAAGTTTAAAAATTGTCACACCTGCTTTATATAAGGAATTTGACAGTTTAGAAATATTACATAATTATGTTATGAGATTCAATTTAAAATACAGTGGACATCTACATTGTTAAAAAAAATTAGTAAGAGACATTTTGTTATTAATTCCTCTAAAAATACTGTCCATCCTTCTTACATAATTACTCTATTGTTCTTGCCACATTTGGAAGCATTTCTGGGAGTCCTCTTTCATGAGTGTCATGTTGCCCTTGGCTTCTCAAAGTCCTGAATGGGTTTGCAGTGTGCATCTTTCCTGGTCATTTTAATGTTGGGGAAGAGCCAGACTCTGCATGGTAACAGATCCAGGGAATAAGATGAGGAAGACATATCACCATATTTGTAGGAAACTGCCTTTCCACTGAGTGTCACTCCGCAACCACACTCACCACAGTTTTAATTATACCTACAAAAGACAGTCCAAAAGAAGAGTGCCAGAAGTGTTCCAGAAGAACGAAAGGACAAGTGTGTTTGCACCTGTATTTCAAGGAAAATGAATGGTAATGTGCTTTATACTGTAATATGTCTTTAAATTTAAATCTCAAACATATTTGATCACACCTTCTATGTTAAACCTTATGGCAGAGAATTACGTTTTATCTCACAAGTTTTGTACCCAAAACTTTTCACATAGATTCTTGTGTGGAAGATAAGAACCAGTAGTCATGTATCTGAAAAATACCAAATTGTTTGCAAAACCATCAGAAATATTACACAAATGCAAAGAAAAGGGGCCTTCTGTAACCTCAAAGTAAATCTAATAGTTAATGTTATTTTTGTTAATTTGGGAACATTTTTTAACTTAAGTGATTTTAATCAGTCCACATATAGCACACATTTTATCTGGAAAAAAAGAAAACCAACATTTCATTTTCAAAAGAGAATTTGCTTTAAAAATCAAAAGCAGAGGAACAAGTCCTGATACTGCTGGCTTTTAGGATATTATTTAATTACACCACTGATTTCATGATCACATTTTCCATCTTATTCATGGAAACATTTTTTTATTCTACAGTCTTCTAGATGTTAGTTGGCAGTGAAGAGAATCATAGAATTTCAGAGCAAAATTACACCTTGAGTCTCAGACTTGACCAATTCCCTATGTACCAAATTATTTTAGTCTAATGAGAGTTACAATTTTTCTAATTTCACAGGTACTCTTTTTCTTACATTTTTACAATGCTACACTACTCCATCTAGACATTATAACTTTCTTTTCTTAGAAGAATGTCTCCACAAACTCTCCAACTCTTCCTCTAATGTTTATAAACAGTGCCCTGAAGCGACAAGGACTCCCTGTATCTTACACGTGTTTGTCTACCAGTCATTGCTCCCCTCCTGTCCTGTACCCTTCCTATCACGCACCCTCCAGAGGCCATGTGCTACCTGGAAGCCAGCAACTAGTACACAGCAGGTGACTAATGTGGCCACCTGTTAACCAACGGCACCTCAACAGGCTGTACCAGTGTTTAAGGTGTCCACTAGGCTACATCCATTTCCTTCCAACTTTTTGATACTGATTCCTACATTAAACACATACATCAAAAGCAACCTCTTCCAACCCTTATATCCCATCCAAATGTTTCACTTAAACTAAATACTCCTTATAAAAATCTTTAATAATAACAATAAGCCAAAAGAGGTTAACATGCACAAAGGTACAATTGGGTAAGAGAAACAACTTTCAATGTTTTGAGGCACAGTAAAATAATGGAACAGTAAGATAACTATAATGGACAAACAAGGAGTTGACTACTTCTTATAATTAATAGAGATGATCTTGAATGTTCCCAAGAAAAAGAAATTATACATGTCTAGGGAGATAGATATACCCATTGCCCTGATTTGATCATTATATGTTGCATCAAAATATCATATTCTATCCCAGAAACATGTATAATTACTATGTGTCAATTAAAAATTTTAAAAATTTAAAAAAAAAAAAACAAAAACTATGGGTATAGTTTAGTTGTACAGCGAGTACTCATTATGGGTGAGACCTTGGATTTAACACCTAACACCAAAATATAAAATGAGAACAGTGTTAATTAGTCTGGAAGACAAAAATGATATCTATCAGTATCAACTACATAGCCTTAGGCCAATGGAACCTGAGGGATTCTCAACTTTAGGGGAAATGTGACTGGAACCATGATTTGCTCACGCTGTTTATGTGCACCTGTGTGAGTGGCAGCCTTATACTTCTGCTGCTAAGTGGCAGAGCAGGGTAGTTGTTTCCACAACCTTGTTAACTCCTGGGAGGAAAAACTTGTGAATGATTACAAGCACAGTAGGGAAAGTTATTAACTTGCCAACAGCATAGTAAACTTTGCACATCAGGAAATCAGAACACTACTGTTCCATGCTGGAGAAAGACAGATACAAAAGTTGAACAATTAAGATTTGTTATTTGTTGTTTGTCATTAAGGAAAAACAAAAGGACTTTTTTTCAAGGGCAATTTTTGTGTGATTCTTACAGCTGCATTCGTTCATTAAATTGTAGTTTCTTCACAGGAAAAGCCATGTATTTAACACAATTATCTTCCCATAGTCTTCAAGCATAATCTTTTTTAATATTACTATAAAACTAAGACCCAGAGGACAACTACCATGTCCCCCCATGGCGCAGGCTACCACGCCACACCTGCACTCCAACAGGCTCTCCCCAGGCACAGCCCTGGAGGACAAGTGCTGTGCCCCACCCCAACTCTGACCACTCAAAGCCTGTGGCCCAGCACACTCACACCCCCCGTGTGACACACAGTTGACCATGTGTCAACCCAGAGGACAGCTGTGCCCTCCCTGGCTCAGCCCAATGCCCTCAGCTAACCCCCCATCTCTTAGACCATGCACTGCTGTGAATGTTTCACTCCCACTATCCCTCCCAGAATTTTGAACTGCAGTGGATTGGCCATGCTGGTTTGATGGGAAACTTGGTGGGTCCTTGTCCAGACAGAGGAACTCGGCAGGTTCCAGTCACTATGTACCCAACAATTGAGTGGACATCAACCACATAGTAGGACCCTAACGGACACACTGTTGACAGTTGTGACTATTGGGATTGAATAACCAGATATTGGCCCAGAAGGAGAAAATGACAAAACCAAAAAGCAAAATGCAACCTCAAACATCTAGTCCATCAGGAGCAAGCAAAGGTGACAGCAAAACAGAGGACTTTAAAAATCATACACCAGAAATCTCTGAAAATATAGCAAATGAAGTAAAGAAACAAATCATAAAGCTATAGAGGAAATCAAATCAGAAACAATGTCTTGTGTAAAGACAGAAACAACAACTTTAGTAAATGATTTGCTCAACATGACTAGTGAAGACATAGATTTAAAAAATACAGGAGCATGGGAAATTGATTGAAATTTTGAATGAACAATATAGAAAACAAGCAGAATCCATGAAACAAATTCAGAGATAACCAAGAAACAAAAATTCTATTGAAAGCTGGCAAAAACATTTAAACAAAGCTGAGGATAAAATTTCAGACATTGAGTACAGGATTGCAGATAGTGATCATGAAAGGGTAGAACTTATAAAACAATAAAGTAGCATGAACTGACAATCCATCAGCTTCAAGATGATGCTAAGAGAAACAATGTTATACTAATAGGCATCAGTGAAGATGCAGGAGTCAATGCAAATGGCATAAGTAAACTATTCACAGAAATAATAGCACAAAATTTCCCAAACATGGGGGAAAATCTGATATGCAAATAAGTAAGGCATATAGAACACCAGACAATCACAACTGACATAAATCTACACCCAGACATATAATAATTAAGATCACAAACATACAGCATAAACACAGAATACTAAAAGCTGTTAGAGACAAGACACAACTCACCTATCAAGGAAAGTCTATTAGAGTCATGGCAGACTTTTCAGCACAAAACTTCAGGTTAAGATGAGCTTGGAGTGAAGTATTTCAAGCCCTAAAACAAAACAAGTTTCAACCCAAATTGATGTACTCAGCAAAGTGTGTTTCAACTTTAATAGAGTGTGTTTCAACTTTTTGTTTAATAGAGAAACAAAATACTTCCATGACAAAGAACAAATGAATAAATTCATGTCCGCCAAACCAACACTAGAAAGAGTAGTGAAAGACTTGCTAGGTAGAGATAAAAATGACCACAATCTCCAGAACAACAACAGAAAGAAACCTCCAGGCTGGACAAGAAATTAAACAAGAGAGAAAAGCGGGAAACCTACAACAAGAACACAACATGGCAAATACATACCAGTGATATCCATAAATGGACTCAATTAACCTGTCAAAAGAAACAAGTTCACAGAACGCATCAAGAAACAGGATCCCACAATATGCTGTATACAGGAAACACATCTGACTCAAAAAGAAACTCGTAGATTAAAAGTCAAAAAGTGGAAAACAGTATTCCATGCAACAGGAACCCAGAAAAAAAAGCAGGGGTAGATATTCTGTTTGCAGAAAAAGTGAACTTCAAACCTAAAATGATTAAAAGAAGGCCACTATATGCTTGTAAGTGGAAAACTACATGAGGAAGAACTAACAATTATAAATATATATATATATCCACCAAATACAGGAGCACCCAACTATATAAGACAAATTCTAATGGACATGAAAAACCAAATACACAAGAAAACAATTGTAACAGGAGACCTTAACACCCCGTCACAAAGAGATAGATCAACTACACAAAAAGTCAGCAAAGAAATAACAGAACTGAATCAAACCCATGAGCAAATCTACTTAGTGGATGTTGACAGAGAGTTCCATCCAACCACAACAGAATACACATTCGTCTCAGCTACATATGGGACATTCTCTAAAATATACCATATGTTAACCCATAAAGCATTCTTAACTAAATGCAAAGGGAGTGAAATTATCCCATGCATGATATCTGATCATAGTGCACTAAAATTGGAAATCAATGGCAAAATACCATGCAAAACCTGCATAAATACATGGAAATTAAATAACAGCTTACTGAACAACCAATGGGTTACAGGAGAAATCAAAGAATAAATAAAACAATACATACAATACAATGAAAATGCAGATACAACATACCATAACCTATGGGATGCAATGAAAGCAGTCCTAAGAGGGAAATATGTAGCAATAAATAGTCACATCAAGCAAATGGAATGAACACAAATAACTAACCTAATGCTACATCTCAGGCTTCTAGAAATAGAAGAGCAAGTCAAATCCAAAGCTTATAGAAGAGAGGAAATTGTAAAAATTAGAGCAGAAATTAATGCAATTGAAACAAAAAAACAGTACAAAGAATTAACAAATCAAAGAGATGGTTTTTTGAAAGAATAAACAAAATTGATAAACCTCCAGCCAACTTATCAAGAAAAAGAAATTTAAAAAAAAAATCCAAACCCATGCAATAAGGACTGAAAAGAGGAAAATTACTATAGATCCCATGGAAATTCAAAAGATCATGAACACCTACTTTAAAAATCTCTACTCACATAGGGGAGAAAACACAGAGGAAATGGACATATTTCTAGAAACATATAACTACCAAAGCTCAATCAAAAAATATAACAATTTTAAATAACCCAATATGAGCTGCTGAAATCAAAAACGTGATTAAAAACTTACCAATAAAGAAAAGCCCAGGTCCTGATGGATTCCTGGCTGAATTCTACAACAACTTTAGAGAAAATTTAATGCAAATACTCCTTAAATTCTTCAATTAAATTGAAAGACAAGTAGTCCTCCCTAACCCTTGGAGGCAAGTGTCACTCTGATACCAAAACCAGAGAAAGACCCAACCAAAAAGGAGAACTACAGACCAATCTCACTAATGAACATTGATGCAAAGATTCTCAAGAAAATATTGGCAAATAGAATGCAGCAAATTATCAAGAAGATTATATATCACAACCAAGTAGGGTTTATTATGGTTCAACATACACAAATCAGTCAATGTAATACACCACATCAACAGAGCCAGAAATAAAAATCACATGATCATCTCAATAGATGCATAAAAAGCTTTTGATAAAGTCTAACATCTGTTCATGATAAAAACTTCATAAAAAGAGCAGATGGTATGTACCTCATAAAGGCCATCTATGACAACCAACAGCCAACACTATACTAAATGCACAAAAACTGAAAGCCTTCACTCTGAAAATCAGGAACAAGACAAGGATGTCCACTATCACCACTCCTATTCAATATAGTTCTAGGAACGTCAGCCAGAACAATCAGACAAGAGAGAGAAATAAAAGGAATAAAAATAGGAAAAGAAGAATTGAAACTATCACTATTTGCAGATGACATGATGCTCTACATAGAAGACCCCAAAAACTCCACCAAAAGGCTACTAGAGTTAATAAACAAATTCAGCAGCATAGCTGGATACAAAGTCACCACTCAAAAATCAATAGCATTCCTGTACACAAACAAAACACTGAGAAAGAAATTATGGAAATGTCTCCTTTCACAATGGTGTCTTAAAAAAAATGAGACACTTAGGAATCAACCAAGCCAAGAATGTAAAAGATTTATATGCTGAAAATTATACTACTCTACACAAGAATATTGCAGAGGATATTAGAAAATGGAAGTATATTCCTTGCTCTTGGTTAGGAAGAACCAACATTGTAAAAATGGCCATACTCCCTAAACTATTATACAGATTCAATGCAACCCCAATCAAAATACCATTAAAATACCTTACAGATCTAGAGAAAATATTCCAAAAATTCACTTGGAAACAGAATAAACCTAGAAAAGCAAATACAATTTTGAGCAACAATGGCAAGACCAGAGGCATCTCAATTTCTGACTTGAAACTATACTACAAAGCCATAGTAATAAAATCAGTATGATACTGGCAAAGAAGTAGACCTGAGGATCAATGAAACAGATTAGAAGATACAAACACTACTACAAAGACACTCAGCCAGTGATATTTGACAAAGGGGCTAAGCATGTTCACTGGAAAAAAGATAACTTATTTAATAAATGGTGTTGGAAAAATTGGCTTTGCACATGCTGAAGATTGACAATAGACCCATGCCTATCACCATATATTAAACTAAAGTCAAAATGTATCAAGGATCTAAATATTAAAACAGAAACACTAAATCTACTGGAGGACAAGGTAGGTAGAAATCTTGGGGACATGGGGATAGACAGAGAATTCATAAATAAAATGCAAACCACACAGGAAATACTTCAAAGAATCAACAACTGGGGTCTCATATTAATAAAAAGTTTCTGCACTTCAAAAGAAATCACCAACAAAGTGAAAAGAAAACCCACAGAACAAGAAAGAATTTTAGCCAACGACGCCTCAGACAAAGGACTTATATCAAGAACATATAAAGAACTATAAAACATCAAACCCCCTAAATTCAAAGATCCAAAAATGGGCATCAGAGATTAACACACATTTCTCAGATGAAGACATACAAATGACAAATAAATAGATGAAGAAATATTCATCATCACTGGCCATTCGAGAAATGAAAATTAAAACAGCATTGAGATTTCATCTCACCCCCCAAAAATGGCTGCCATCAAGAAAACAACTGATAACAAATATTGGTGAGGATGCAGGGAAAAGGAACACTGCTCCACAGTTGGTGGGAGTGTAGACTGGTGCAACCACTATGAAAATCAGTAGGGAGATTACTCAAAAAACTAGGATTGGAAATTTCATTCAATCCAGCTATTCCCCTCCTGAGTATTTTCCTAGAAAAACTGAAAAGTTCATGTCACAGAGATATATGTGCACCCATGTTCAAAGCACAGTTTGTGATAGCTAAATCTTTGAAACAACCAAAATGCCCATCAACTGCAGAGTGGATATAAAAAAGTGGTATTTTTATATACTCAGCAAATACTACTCAGCTATAAAAAGGATGATCTTGAGACCTTTATAGGTAAATGGAGGCAACTTGAGACTATCCTCATAACTGAAATAAACAAGACTCACATTAATAAATATCACTTTGTCTCTCTAGTGTAAAAAATAATGAGAACTGACAGAATAATAGAATCCAAAAAGTATAACAGATATTGTGAAAGGGAAAGGGAAGGAAAGTGCTCTACAGAGTATAACAGTATGTATATCATGTAAGATAGATGACCACATTACTGAATTTCTGATGGATCATTGAACAGAAGGGTTTGCACTGTCAATGTTTGAGTGTCTAGCCTCTTTTTGTGCTTTGATTTTCAGACTTTGGCAACTATTTTTAAGATGACAATGTGTAATGTATCAACTAGCAATTTTATGTTGTTAGTTTTTTTGGAATTTTGTGTTTTTCTACCTTTCTTTGTGTTTTTCTAATTTATTTTTTAAATTTTCTTTTCTTTCTTTAATAAAATAACAATATGTAGACTTCTGGGAGAACATGGTAGACAGATAACAGCAGCTACAGTGGCTCTCTGAGATAGCCAGGTTAGATTCCAGGAATGGTGTGGTGTGGGGAGTCCTAAAGCAGGGGAGATGTACCCTGCTGACCCAGGAACAAACTAAGCTGAGAGAAACCAACTGGAAATGCAATCCCGGTGCTATGACTGGAACAGCTAACGTCTCAGTGCTGAAGCTGGAACCTGCACCTCTGGAAACCGCAGCTTGAATTTCCTGCCGCCACCACTGCTGCATCTGAATCGGCACAGCAGCGAGAGAGATGTGAAACCTCTGAGAGTAGGAATCAGCCAGCCAAATTGAGAGCAGACCTGACAAGGAGCCCTGCGTCAACCTGTGGTGAGTGAGAGGAACGAGGACCCTTCCATAGACTAGGAGGTTCCAGGAAGACATCCTGGGACCGGGAAGACTAGCCAGAACAGGACGCTGCAGTGACTTCAGTCACATATTCCCCTCTCAAATGGGATTGGTGGGGAGTGCTTGACCTGAGTGATGTCACGGACTAAGACCCAGTAGGCTAGCCCAAACCAGGTTCCTGTGCCTGGCAATGCACCCTAATACAGTGACGCCTTCAGCAGGTTGACTGACCTGGAGGGGCGGGCCCAGCACAGGCCACCCAGGTCTGTGTCTCCCTAGTATACTGCAATGGACGGGACCACCTAGCCAGCGAGATTTAAACAAATTGTAACTGACAAAGAAAAAAACTGGACCTCCTATATACAATTGTATGGAAGGAACAAAAAGTATGGGAAGAGGGAGTAACAAGAAATGATCCTCAGTTCCTAATCCTGAGAACGCTGATCCAGGAAACATAAATGCAAAAGAGAATGAGGACAGAAAACATGCAATATCAGGCATGGCAGCAATAGGCATAAAGCGGTATCTCCGGGACCTCATAGACAAGCTCAAAAGTGAAGTATTTAACCAAATAAAGCAAGATATAAGTAGAACAGTTAAAGAAATCCTAAGCACCTCCCAAGAAAAAACAGATGGTGGAATGGAAGAACAGAAAAAAAAGTGGAGGATTGTTTGATGGAGAAAATAGAGAAAATGTAGAATACATGAAACAGGTTCAAAAAGATTACCAGGAAATGAAAAACTCTATTGAAAGCTGACATAACAGCTTGAAAGAAACTAAGGATAGATTATCTGAACTGGAGGACAGATTTGTAATGTGGAAGCATGAAAGGAAAAACTTAAAAATAACAAGGAAACAAGCAGTAACAATACGAAGGCTAGAAGATGATAAGAGGATCTATAACTTAAGAATTAAGAATGTAAAGGAAGAAGCAGGGATACAAATAAATGAACTGGAAAGACCATTCACAGAAATAATCAAGGAGAATTTCCCTAATATGGGAAAAGGAAAAGATACTCAGATCTATGAGGCATTCAGGACCCCAGCCACCTACAACCCAAACAGAACTACACCCAGGCATATAATAATCAAAAATTCCAGAAATCCAATATAAGAACAGAATATTAAAAGCTGTCAGAGACAAGAAACAGCTCACTTACAAGGGAACACCCATCAGAATTACAGCAGACTTCTCAGCACAAACCATCAAATCACAAAGAGCATGGGGGGAAATAATTCAAGCTTTGAAAGACAATAACCTCCAGACAAGATTGATATATCCTACACAGCCGTCCCTAGAAATTAATGGAGAAACAAGGTGCTTCCAAGTTAAAGAGGAACAAAGGGAATTTGCAACCATCAATTCAACTCTACAGAGAATACTGTAGGACATTCTAAAAGAGAAAAATACCAAGATTCCAGAAACAGTGGCAGAGAGGCCACAATGAATGGAGCAGAAAGCAAAATGAAGAAGGCAAACTGACAACTAATGACAGAAAAAGAGCTCAACAGAAATGAGGCAGAGAAGGTTAAATGGTATGAGCAGCCATTTTGGAGAAAACAAGACATCATAATAACTAGTGGTGATTTAATATCATCTTGTTTTGAAGTCCCATCAAGCTTTTGTTCTTCTGTCTCTATCAGTCTTAACATGTTGCATCTTGTTGGATTTTATTAGATTTGGTAATATAAACAAAAACTTTTATAGACAAGGAAATAGTACAGAAACCAGGATACATTATAGTAGCCCACTTTGATTTCCTATTAACTTGATTTTAAACCCAGTATTGCTCTCACGATCTTGTTTTGACTGATTTACTCTATTCTGTTTTGCTTCATAGTACCAAATTTGAGAGTATAGGCAACAACTGTGAAGACAATAAGATTCACTATGATGCCCATTCTGGTTTGACTTTTATCATCTTTTGAAGTCCTGTAATGTCTCCAATGTTTTGATTTTATTGGTTTTGTTATTGACTGTTTTGTTCAACTTTATTATAACTGATGATACAGGCAATTCTTTTTAAGGTAGCAAGAGGCATTATGGTAACCATTTTTGATCACCTGGTATTCTGTTTTTACATTATGTACTATGGCCATCTTTTTGATTTAACTGACTCTGTTTTGTTATGTCACATTCGGTTTTATTCTCTTCAAAAAAAGTAATAAGAACTGTACGAGTAATAAAACCCAGAATGTGTAATTGTCATTGTAAAAAAGGGAGGAAAAGAAAGTGCTCTAAAAGATATAACTGCATATATATTTAAGTGTATAAGACAGATAACCATATTGCTGAGATTTTGTTGGATCATTGAACAGAACTGTTTGCAGTCTCATTGTTTGAATGTCCACTCTATATGCTTTAATTTTGTAACTTAAACAACTATTTCTAAGATGACAATATATAATCTATTAACTAGTGATTTACTACTGTTTATTTTTTTTAATTCTGTATAACTTGTACCCTTTTTTGTTTTTTTCTTTTTCTCCTTAAATAAAATTTTTAAAAAAATAGCAATATGCAATATAACAACCATTTTTAAATTTCTTTCATTCTGTTTTGAAAGCCTATATGTTATTGTTTTGGGTTTGTTGTTGTTTTTGTCTCTTTTGCTTGTTTTTTTTCTGACCTCTTTTTTCTTTTTAAAATAAAAAAATTAATTTAAAAATATTATGAAACCAAGGCTACCTTATAAACTCAATCTGATTCATATTTCAAACATTTAATTTGTTCGGTTTTATGAGGCAGCCTTCTTTCCTCTCTTAATACTATGTTAGGAACTTTAAAAAGTACCACTGTTTCCTATCAACTCACATCTTCCAAATATGGCTTTCTTTGCGTACTGCAATTTCAGCAGCAGCAGCTGCCCTCTAGAGAGAGCTGACTAGTTGTAAAGTTAGTACAGCATCCTTTTCTGTATTCTATCTCACTCAGCACCAACATTAGCAATAAAATGTCTAATAGTAAGCTGACAAGTGACATTAGTGACCCTAGAGTAACTTTCATATACTTCATTTCTCCATGTGAGTGGCTGGGTCAGCAGGAATGTGGAAGCGGTCAGTACTGACTGCGGTGAACACTGACCCACAGTGCATGCGGTCACCAGGGCTTTCCCTGGTGGTAGCAAAGTAGTTTAAACCTCCCCCAAATGGTTCCCTTATGATGACCCCAAAATGCTCAGAAGTGTGTTTCTCTCATTCACTCAACCAGTTACCTATCTATTTCAGGGTGATTCTTTCTCTGTTACTAAGCATACTAAACAACATTTTATTAACCCTGGAAAAATATCTCAGTAGAAACTTCTTGTATTTTCTCTACTATATTTGTAGTTTTGCTTTTGCATTTAATTTTTTAATATATCTATTTATCCAACTTAATTTTCCATCTATGACCTTATGAGGTTTTAGGGATATATCTAAACTCTAACAACATACTTGAATTATAGTATTCAAGAAATTCATACCACTTAAGTTACTTCAACCAAATTCCATCAACAACAGAATCTTAAGAGGAAGAGGCAGAGGGAGAACTTCATAGGTATATCATGCAGCAGCACTGTGTGACCTTTTTTGGACCTTAATTCACAAGCATTGAAAAATCAGCAAACAAAACAATCAAAATGTGACCAAAGTAAATTTGATATCAGTAAAGATCTATTTTTGTAGGTATAAAAATGGCATTATAGCTATTTATAGGAGTCTGAAGAGGCATAAACAGTAAAGCACTTACAGGAAAAATTATCATGGCTGGGATTTGCCTTTTCATAATCTTGAATCTACATGCATATAATTATTAAGGTTGACTTCTAGGTACCTTCAGTACAAAAGAATATGCTCTGATACATGCTTTAAAGTTTTAAACTTATATAAAAAGTTTTCTTTAAAAACAGAGTTTATAGATGTAGCTCAGGGCTACAGCCCTTGCCTAGTATACGCGATGCCTTGGGTTCACTCTTCAGCACTGCAATACACAAAGGCACAAATGAATAAACAAAGCTAAAGGAACATAAAAACCAACAGAAGTTCTGTTTATTATGATACTGATATTTCTGAATTTCTTCCATTCGTTCAAAGGTTAGGCTTTTTAAGTTGGTAATCATGTCTCACCATTTACAAGATGTTAATACCCATTAATGAGTGAAGCAAAAAACTTGATTAACTATAGGGATATGACATGAATTTTCTTTGTCACTGGCAAATTTATAGGACATAAAGCTAAAAAGTATATGTAATGTGTAAGCTGGGTCAATAACCAGATTTATTCAGAGTTTGAGGGAACTCATCTCATGGTTGACTGACTACAAGGCAGAGACATCATGGTGGAAGGACGTGGGATACTTAAAATCATGGTGGCCTGGAAGAAGAGCAGATGGACAGCGCTAGATAGGAAGAAGGTAGGGCCAGATTCAATCCTAAGCTCATGCCTCATGACTCTCGCTAACTCATCTAGAAGTGAGCTTCACTAATCCCTGTGTGGCTCCCAAGCTGCAGTCCACATTAATCAGGAGGACAAATAAATGACTACAGTTAAGTCATTTATAAGAGCAAAGCTGTTAGAATAATAGCAGATTTTGCAACAGAAACTTTAAACACCATGTGCTCTTGGGATGAAGGATTTTAAGCCCTGAAAGTAAACTGCCAACTCCAGTTACTATAATCCTCTAATTACTATACCCTTCAAAAACAGAAGAGAAGTACAGCTCTTCTAACGTAAGTTGTCTTGGTTACTCTTTTAATTACTTAGTAAAATATCTAACACCCAAAATTAAGGAAGGAAAGGTTTACTTAGCTCCCAGTTTATAGAAAATTCAGTTCATAATCAGCTGGCTCCAAGGCAGGAAGACATGGCAGATGGGCTTCATGCAGCAGAAGATACAAAAGCAACAAGAGCAAAAAAATTGGGAGATATGCAGACTATTGGCGCTAGGATGGGTGTAGCTCTCACACCCCAATCCCAGCACTGGACAATGAACCAATCACAAACTCTATATTCAGCTTATCTAAAAGTTCATTCCCTGTGACTGCATGAGGCTTTGGGGGGACATCCATACACAAACCGTAAGTATAAAGTAGACAAGTTAATGAGCACTAAACCAGCAATTCAGGGAAAAAAAATGAATTCTAAACACAGTCTAAGATAACAACCATGAAACCAGTGGAAAGCATAAATCTCACTGGGAGAGTAAACAAATGAATGAAACAGAAATTACTCAAACAACAGAAAAACAACAAAATTCTGGAATTAACACACACTTGTCAGTAATAATACTTAGTGCAAATGTCCCACTTAAAAGACATAGATAGCAGCCTGAATCAAGAACCAGGATACATATGTATGTTCTCTGCAAGAAACAATCCTGTCTCCAAAGACATACACAAATAGAAAGCAAAAGAAACAAAACTAGTACTCCAAGCAGCCAGAGCCTGAAAGCAAGTAGTAGTAGCTAAATCTAATAAACCAGACTTCAAGCCAACACTAGTCAAAGAGATTTTTTTTAAAAAGCCTATACATATCGGTACAAGGAACAATTCAAGAAGAAATGGCAACTGTAAACACATATGTTCTGAACATCAACACACCGAATTTCGTAAAACAAACAATACTTGACATAACAAAATACAGAACCACAAAACAATCATAATGGATTACTTCAGTGCCACACTATTCCAAGTAGACATGTCAACAAAGAAATTTTAGAATTAAACTACACTGTAGATCAACTACACTTAACAGACTGCAGAGTGTTTCATCCAACATCAGCAGAAAGTATATTCTTTTCAGCACCCCACTGAAATTTATTTCAAAATTGATCATACTTTAGACCATAAGCCAAATCTCAGTAAATGCAAAAAATGTTCAAAATAATCTCATATATCCTGTAAGATTACAATAAAATGAAGGTAGAATCAGCAGCAAAGTAGCCACAAAAATTGAATGAATAAATGGTAACTGTGTGATACACTTCTGAATGATGGAAAAAAATCAGAGGAAAGATTTTACAGTCTAGAATTAAATGGTAACAGAAACATAAGTTTCAGTGGGACATGAGGGTAGTGGCTCTGAGAGGTAAATTTAGAACCATGACTGTCTACATTAGAAAAACAGAGCAAGACCAAATAAAAAATCTACTCCTGCTTCCCAAGGACCTCCAAAAACAAAAACAGATCTAGAAGAAATAAATAAAAACGACTAGAGCATAAATTAATGAAATTGAAACAAAAATGCAACTAATTGATAAATTAGATAGCCTTTGAAAAGATAAAGAAGGGTGATAAATACTTAGCCAAACTTACCAAAATGCAAACCCAAAGAGATGGAAAAGGCTGTTACACAGACAGTCCTGAAATTCACTGGGTGAACAGAAATGACTTGCAAAATTTACATTCCAACAATCTGAAGAATCTGGAAGGAAATAAGTTTTTAGACACATTTAGCCAAACTCACGTGCACCAAGAAGACATGAAAATCTAAACAGAGAAATAATAGGCATGAGACTGCAGTTTCACTAATTGAAACTCTACCGACTCAGTAAAGCTCAAGACCTAATGAATTTATGGCTAAATTTTCCACAGGCTAAGCCAGTGCTTTTCAAACATTTCCATGTAGTAGAAATGGAAAGATGGAAATAATGTTCCCAAATTTATTATATGAAACCAGAATTGCCCTATACTGACAGCAGATGAGGACTCAAGAAAGAAAGAGGGGATTTAGCTCAGCGGCATAAGCACCTGCCTTGCAAGCAGGCAGTTGTGAGTTCGATCCCTGGTACCAACAACAACAACAACAAAAAAAGTTGTGATCCATAAAGTTACTCAGGCTCTGGCATTCTCTAACTCTGCTGGTTATTATTAGGGGCTGGGGATTTAGCTCAGCGGCATAAGCGCCTGCCTTGCAAGCAGGCAGTCATGAGTTCGATCCCTGGTACCGATAAAAGGGAAAAAGACCAAAAAAAAAAAGAAAGAGAGAAAGAAAGAATTGAAGACAAATATCCTTCATGAACATAAATGCAAAAATTCTTTCAAACTGAATTCAACAATAAATTAAGTGCTCCATATCATAATCAAGTTGCTTCATCCTAGGGATACAATAATGATTCAAATAAATAAGTCAATAAATTTAATACACTCATAAATAGATTTAAGAATAAAAAGCAAGGGGGTGGGAATTTGGCTCAGTGGCATAAGTGCCTGCCTTGCAAGCGTGCAGTCATGAGTTCAAGCCCCCGTACCAAAAAAAAAAGAATAAAAACCATGTATTTCCCTCAATAGATGCAAAAAAGTATTCAATAATGATCAATTTAACACCTCCTTCATGATAAAAATCCTGATAAAAATGGTAGAGAAGGATATTATCTTTAAATGATAAAAATCACAGAGAATAAACCAGAGCCATCACAATGAATGAAGGAAAAAAATGAAGAATTCTCTCTGAAGTCAAGAATAAGACAATGGTATACACTCTCACCACGCTTGTTCAGTATAGGACTTGAAACTTAAACCACAGTAATGAGGCAAGAGAAACAAATAAAAAGGATACAATAGGAAAGAAAGAGGAGATCAAAGTATCCCTATTTGCAAAAGACATGCTACTTGACATATAACACCAAAATTCTCCACCAGAAAATTTTAGAACTGATAAATTCAGAAGTGTCAGGAAACAAAATCAAAGTACAAAAAAATCAATAACATTTATATATACCAATATGAATCCACTGAGAAAGGAATCAGGCAATCAATTCCAGTCATGAGAGTTTCCAAAAACTAGAAATGCCTAGGAGTTAACCTGAGGAGCTAAAAAACTTCTACAGTGAAAAATTACAGAATAGTAAAGAAAGAAATTGTGTGGTGGTGCGTGTCTGTAATCCCAGCACTTGGGAGGCTGAGGCAGGAGAATAGTTGCGAGTTCGAGACCAGCCTGAGTTATAATGTGAGCTCAAAGCCAGCCTGAACTGCATAGCAAGATCCTGTCTCAAAAAGACAAAAAAAGAAAGGATGGAAGGAAGGAAGGAAGGAAGGGAGGAAGGAAAGAAGAAGGAAAGAAAGAAAGAAAGAAAGAAAGAAAGAAAGAAAGAAAGAAAAGAAAAGAAAAGAAAAGAAAAGAAAAGAAAAGAAAGTTACAGAACACATTAGAATACGGAAATCTCTTACTCGAGGATTGGAGAGCTATTATTGAAATGTGGGCGTTATAGTCAAGGGTTGCAAGGAGAACAATTATATACAGAACACACAGTTTATACTATTATTTATGATGATTTCCCAAAGAGCCAAATACAAAGAAAACACAGGAAATTTGTCCACAACACTGAAGACATGGATCTCACAGCAATACCTGCATGAATTCAGCTGAAAACCTACAGCCCACAACAATGGCCCATGCAATACTATTCTACGGATCTGTGCTGGGAAAGTCCAAAGGTCAGCAGCGAAAGCTAGAAAGTCTGTGCCAGCAGGGTGAAGGAGCTGTGCCAGAAGGCAGTGGGCTCTGTACTGGAGCCAAGAAGCAATGCTCAAAATAAGGACCAGAGTTCCCCCCAGTAAGCACCATAGCATCCTCAGCGACAATGAGATCCCAAGCTCCTCCGAGGATGAGAAGGAAGCCAGCATGACAAACTTTCCTAGATATTAAACAGCACACATCTTCCCCTCCAGAGCCAGGAAGCGATGCTCAAAGGACCAAATCTCCCCCAAAATGAACTACAGCCATTCTCAGCAACAGGGTCCCAAGCTCCTCTGATAATGAGAACAGCCGAGTTCTTATCAGCGGAGCCAATATGACAAGCTCCTCCAGGAGAACCAGAAGCTCCAAACAACACTTAGGAGAACGCACAGTGTGACTGTGCCTCTCCACTTCTTTTTATGCTGGCAGCAGTCCTCAGGGGACCATCCACACTCGGCACCACGCTGATTCAGTTCAGTTGGTGTTTAAGTTGACCACCATCTACCAATCCACTGCAGTGCCCATAATATCAAAAATGATCTACTCATTCAGTGCATTGCATTCAGTGTAGCAAGGGTTAGGGGAGGAAGGAAAATGAAATAATATGAGAAACAAAAGAAGGAAGGAAGAGAGGGAGAGAGAGAGAAAGAACAAAAAAGAGAAAAAGGAAGAAACAAAGAAAGAGAAAGAGAGAAGGGTCAGGCTTGCACAGTGGCACGTGCCTGTACTCCCAGAAATTGGGAGGTTAAAAGGCACAGGAGAATTGCTACAAGTCCTGGGCTTGTCTGGACTACAAAGTAAAACAGTCTCAAACAAACTCTTGCAGGCACATAAAGGAAAAAAAAAAAATTCTCTGCTGGGAGAAAAGCAAAGTCCAAGAATATAAAACCCCAACCTAGGACAAGTCCCTTTTCAGTTACCAACAACAGAAGGTTCCTTAATTTCATACATAATTAGAAAACACCAAGAAGAGTCCGAGGACTCTAGGCAAAAATACAACATTAAAGGCACAATACTAGACTTCAGGACCTGCAGCGAATCCATAGCAACAAAAGCAACATGATACTGGCACAAAACAGAAATGTGGAATGTGGAATTGAACAGAAACACAAAACCAATCCTATGAACCTTCACCATCTGATTGTTGGCAAAGGAGTCAAAAATATGCTGGAGAAAAGACAGTCTCTTAAACAAATAGTGCATGGAGGGTTGGATGCCCATCCACAGAAAACTGAAATTAGATCGGTAGCTCTCACCCTAAAATCAAAGTGGATCAAAGATGCAGATACAAAAACAGAAACACTGAAAATACTGGAGAACACAGGGGAAGCACTTGAAGCTATAGCCACAGGATAATACTTCATGAACAGGACTCCTAATGCATGGTAAATAATAACAAGAGTTACCAAATGAGACTACGTGAAATTAAAATCTTCTGCAGCAGCATGATGGTGCATGCCTGTAGTCCCAGCTCTTGGGAGGCTGAGGCAGGAGGATTGTTGTGAATTGGAGGCCAGTCTGGGCTACAAGATGAGTTTAAGGCCAGCCTGAACTGCATGGTAAACCCCTGTCTCAAAAAGACAAAATAAAACTCTTCTGTAGAACGAAGGAAACCATTAACAGAACAAAGTGACAAACCATTCAATGGGAGAAAGTACTTGGTAGGCATGCTTATGATAGAAAACTAATATCTAGGATCTAAAATACTCTCTCTCTCTCTCTCTCTCTCTCTCTCTCTCTCTCTCAGAAACCAATCAAAATATGGACAAATTAACTGAATAGATTTCTCAGATGAAAACACATTAACAGTATATGAAAAATGTTCAACATTCCTATCCATTAGAAAAATGCAGATCCAATCAAAAAATTTCTCCTGTCAGAATGGCTTAATTTGCTAAAAGATTAAATATGTACAACACTTGAAGTTCTAGGCTTGGGAAGGAATTTCCAAACAGAACCCCAGAACCCCACAGGAAATAGTATCAAGAATCAGCAGCTGAGATTCTATCCAATTAAACAACTTCTGTGCAGCAAAAGAAGACAGCCAACAAAGTGAAAAGTCAGCCTACAGAAGGGGAAAAATTTTTTGCTAGCTATTTCTTAGACAGGACTATTATCTAGAATCCACAAGGAATTCAAAAAATTAGATCCCTCCAAAAACAAAAAGCCAAATCAAAAACTACACAACTGAAATGAAAACACTTCATAAAAGAAGAAATACAAATGGTCAATAAATATAGGGAAAAAAGCTCACGGTCACTGACCATTAGGAAAATGCAAATTAAAGTATCATTTAGCATCTTACCCCAGAGAGAACGGCCATCATCAAGAAATCAAATACTGGTGAAGCTGTCAGAAAAACAAAAACTTTTACATCATTGCTGAGAATATAAACCACTGTGGAAATCACTATGGAGATTCCTCAAAAAACTAAACCAAGAAATTTCATTTGATCCAGTTATCCCCCTTTGGAAATCATCCCAAAAGAGTAAAAGACATCATATTACAGTAATACATACCCGTGTTTATAGCAACACAATTCGTAATAGCTACATCTTGGAAATGACTTCCCAAGATTTTGCCAAGATTCTGTCAACAGGTAAACAGGTAAAGAAAATGTGGTACTACTACAGACAATGGAGTGATGCTCTGCTTTAAAGAAAGATTAACAGATTAACCTGGAGAACATAATGTTAAGTGAAATAAATGAGACCCACAAGCTTAACTATCACATGGTTTCTCTTCTATTAGAAGTCCAAAATATAGATAAAGAGCTAAATAAAAGACAGATAACAAGAAGTAGGGAGATAAAATGAGTCCTGACTTGGTTACACATTTTTTGGTTTTGTTTTCTCAAGCATGGATTTTCTGTGGTATCTTATTCACCTAAAGGGGCCCATATACTTTTCTAAATTATAGAAATCTATATAATTCATGTCTCCAGCTTTGGTCTCTCAGAATTCTTATAAATCCAACCAATTGGCACTTCTTTCTCATCACTCCAACAGAAGGTAACATGCATTCTACACCCATGAACTTGGAAAAAGAGCCCTAGTTTATGCTTGTGTCACTAAGCCAGCCCTAGGCTGGCGATTGATATTTTTTAAAAATCGCATCCTAAGCTATAGTGGCATGGAGGGCAAGGAAGAGGATTACAGTGTTCGCAGCCAGCCTCAGCTGTATCATGAGTTCAAAGCCAGGCTGAACTACATAGTAAAACCCTGTCTCAAAAACTAACTAAGTAAATAACCAAATAAATATGACATCCTATTTTTAAACACCAGAGTTTAATTCTCCAATTCACTGATTATCGTTATACCACAAATTAATGTCTCATTTTATAACATTGAGCTACACAATTCCAGAAGACTTGAGGAAAATCAGTTTGTACCAACAATGTTATAAGAAGAAACTTATTAATCTTCATGCAAAATATTAATATCTCTGCAAAATGCATAGAGCCCAGGAGCAAACCAAAAGTTTTCCCTTACATATTCAGTAAAAATGAGTAATTTTATTAGTTGAGCTGATTTGAGATGAAGGAAGGAAACACCACTCTGAATTGTCTTTAACAGAAAGTGGAGCTTTGAGAAAGAGCTCCTGAATGTCTTGTGGCAGAGTCTGGGAGCCACTGAAACCCCAAGAACTCAAGCTTTTGGAAACCTGGGACTTGAAACAATTACAGCCCTCACAAGATGATGATATTTCTTTTCTCTCTCTTGCTACTAGTCAGCATTCTCCACTGGTGGGAATTGTAAATACTGTCTTAAGGTTTACAGTAAACCCAACTTTTGAAAGAGGCATGGTTTGTCTCCAGCAGATAAATCAACAATCTGGCCTAAGTTTTACAAAACTCTCATTAGTGCAAAGGGAACTGTGATGGTTACTTTTCTCTTGTTGTTGAGACAAAATACTTGATGCTCAAAATGAAAGAAGGGAAGTTTTATTTAGCTTATAGTTTTTGGAGGTTTCAGTCCATACTCAGCTGGTTCCAAGGCAAGGTGGTGTGGCTAAGGGGCCACCACTCAAAAAGAGCAAAAGAAAAAAGCACATCTCCTTCTGTTTCTCATATGCCTGCTGTATGCTGGTTACCTGCCTCTGCGATGGTGCAGCACTCACATTGCCAGCCCTGGCACTAGACAGTCAACCAGTCACAAATGTTAGATTCAGCCATGACTGCATGAGGCTTTGGGGGACATCCAAACACAAACTATAATAAGAACTTTTACCCTCTAAGGTTTTCAGTGTACTGAATCATGTGTTTTCTAAAACATGGGGAAGGTAAGGAAGGGAAAAGGGGAAAACAAGAGAGAGAGAGAGAGAGAATAGAATAAAATGAAAAAACTTATAAATAGAGAAAGGAAGAGACTTTAAATGGAAGGGAAGGAAATGGGGGGAGAAAGAAGAATCAAGGCATATCGTGTACATAATTAAGATGACCAAACTTGAAAAATTATTATACAGATTTAATGCAACCCCAAACAAAACACCATTAGTATACCTCACAGATGTAAAGAAAACATTCTAAAATTCTAATGGAACCAGAAGAGACCTATGATAGCTAAGGTACTTCCAGGCCACAAAAGCAAGACAGGAGGCGTCACAATCCCTGATCTGAAATTATACCACAAAGCTATTGTGATAAAGTCAGCGCGGTGTTGGAAAAAAAAAAAAAAAAAACGAGACATGAGGACCAGTGGAACACACAACTGCAGACACAAACTACAGAAACAAATAGGCCAAACGTTCCCTGGAAGAAAGATAGCCTCTAATAAATGGTACTGGAAAAACTGGCTCTCTATATGATGAAGACTAAAACTAGACACGTCTATCACCATGTACTAAACTAAAATAAAAATCAATAAAATATCTAAATATTAAAACAGAAATACTAAACTCAGGTATGACCAGATTGGTTACAGTCTTTGTGACCAAGGAGCAGTCTCCAACAGGACAGCTATTGCTAGGCCAATCCTCACAGATAGAGCCCTAGGCCTACCTCCTGTCCAAGATAGAGACCTACACCCCAGAATAATGGACCTGTGATTCAAGCTACATCACTGCCAGCTGCAGCAAGAGCCTGACGCTTCCCTGATATTACGTGACTGGGAGACTCAGCTGCAGCCCAGCTGAACATGATCAACAGTGGCTAAGATACTGCTTTCACTAACAGCACCTCAGCCTTAGGCAGCAGAGTGTGGAGCAAGATACCATTTATTGGGGTTACAGCACAGCAGCAAACACAAGATTTGGCTTTGAAACTTCATGCCATGCTGATGGAATACAACACCAGGGAGACCCTGACATCCCCAACTTGCAGGCCAGTACCCACAGATAGAAGCTCTGCAACCAGCCCTGTGCTAACTGGAGACACATGATCCCAGTCAGTTGGTACCTCTGCTCCAGCCAGCATCTCCTGTAGCTGGTTCCAGTGGTCTTGAGAGACAGATCTACCTCATCAGTGGACAGCCCATTGAAGTATAACAAAGTACTGTGATGTTTGTGACCAGAGGTATGTCATATAAGCATGAGGCTGGTCCCCCATGATGAGAGAATTCTGCAGGGCACAATCACTGACTAGTAACCATGGTTGGGTGTTTTGACCTAACAGAGGCCCACACAAATTTGAGGGATGGACTGTCCTTTTCTAGACTCCTCCCACATTCATGTTAAAGGCTGTCAATCCAAATGCAGCCCTGGGGCAAGACTTAACTTGGGTCACCTCCAGTGCAGAAACAGGGACAACACACCAACAGAAGACTTACGTAGCAAATCTGGATTGAAGGCACCATACTGCTAAAATAGCAGAAATAACTTCAGGCTCAGAATATAAACAGCACTGTTGAATTTCTGGAAAAATACGCACAGTGCTAAATTACAAGTACTGTAATAAATACCTACTTTTTCAGGGTTCAAATGATGCTGCCCACCAGTAAGCATCAAGAAGTCTCCGGAAAACATGACTTTACTTAGTGGCCATTATAAAATAAGTCACTAGAACCCAGACAGACAGTAACCAATGTAAGTGAACTTTTGAACTAAGGATTGAAAGTGGCTGTTTTAAGGAGATTTAGCAAGTTTCAAAATCATACACACAAAAAAGATTCAGTATTCTTAATAGAGAAACAATGCAGAGATAGGAGAGATTTTTAGAGAAAATAGAGCAGATATCCTTAAGCTGAAAAATACAAGTGAAATTAAAAGCATAACAGAAACTATCAATAACAAAATACAGCAAGTGAGAGAGTTAAGAAGCAAACAGATAAGCAATCCAAAAATGCATTAAGAAGAAAAATATGAAAGAATGAATAGGAATAAAGGAAGCTTACAAAATCTTAGGGACAATATTAAAAGAGGTAAGAGCTGGGATATGGAGGTTGAAGAGAGAATTGAGAATGTCAGGAGTGGTTGGGAAACTCATTCAAAGAGAAGCTAACAGAAAACTTCTCAAACCTAAAGAAAGATAAAAATATTCAGGCCTGTCAAGGTCAAAGTCACCAGTCAGACTTAGTTCCATCAAGTCTCCTCCAAAATATTTATAAAGCCATTAAAGATAAAACATAGTAAAAATATGTTCAAGCCTTCAAGAGAAAAGAAATCCCACACAATAAAAGTCAGTGCTGTATAATTTTCATAGTACCAAAGGAAAACTAATCTATCAAGCAAGAATACCATACCCAGAAAAGCTATGCATTACAAATGAAGAAGAGATAAGAATATTTTCAGACAAAAAGTCTGTATCAAGAAAGAAATCAGCTGGGAATAGTAGAGCTCTCCTGTAAGTCCAGTACTCTTGGAGGGTTGAGGTGTGAGCATCACAAGTTTGATCCCAAGCCTGGGCAACCAAGCAACCTACTAAGACACCCTATCAAAATAAAGATTAAAGAAAGGGTTGGAGGTGTAGCTCAGTATGAAGACGCTAGGTTCAATCTCAGGCATTACAGAAAGAAAGAAAAAATGAGAGGGAGAGAGAAAGAGACAGAGAGAGAAAGAGGAGAAAAATAGCAAGAAAGAGAGAGAGGAAATGGGAGGGGAAGGGAAGGAGGGAAGAAAAGGAGGTAGAGAGAAAAAGAAAGGCAGAGCGGAGGAAATTAATAATCACCTGAAACAAAGTAGAGATATACAAACCCTATGGTATACCCAAAAATAGTACTAAAAGTTGTACGCAATCATCTATACACAATAGGAAAAGTAACCCGAATAACCTATTACTGCATCTCAAGAAACTAGAAAAACAAGAATTAGCCAAGCCCAAAATTGGTACAAGGAAATCAATAAAAACCAGAGCAGAAGTAAATGAAGCAGAGATTAAAATAAATGCAAAAATTAACAAGGCATACAGCTGGTTCTTAAAAATAATAAAATTGGAAAACTTATTGGCAGACTAATTAAGTAAAAGAAGATTCCAATTAAATCAGAGATGAAAACAGAAATATTACAACTGACATCACAAAAATACAAAGGATCTTTAAATGTTATTATAAACAATTAGTTCGCAACAAATTTGACAATCAAAAAGAATTGAACAAATTGCTACACACATACCTTGCCAATGTTGATTAATGAAGAAATATAAAACCTGTATAGGACAATAAACGTACAAATAAAAAGTATCCCATTTTTTAAACAGGGGCTAGGACTAGATGATTTCATTGCTGAGTTCTAACAAACATTCAGAGAAAAATTAACACAAATTTTTCGTAAATTACACAAAAATTGGAGGAGGGAATTCTTCTAAACTAATTCATTTAGTTGTTTTAAACCAATCAGTAAAGGCCATCTTCATGGTATAAAAATCAGGCTAGAACACAAGAAGAAAAGAAAGGTACAGGATAATATCTTTGATGAATATATACAAAAATCCATAACTAAACACTAAATATTCACTATATTTAGGTGGGTTTCATCCCATTATGGGGAATGGGAAAAAGTTGAAAACCTTTATTCTGAGACATGGAATAAGGTAAGGATGTCTACTGTCACTTTTATTTAGTGTCATATTGGAAGTCCCATCCAGAGCAGGCAGTCAAGAGAAAGAAAAAAGACACCCAAGTAGGACACAAGAAATTCAATTATCCCAGCTTACAGACAACAAGAACTTCTTTGTTGAATACTCAAAGACTATTCCCCCAAATATGTTATCACAGTTGCAGATATAAGTTAATATACAAAAACTAAGAGCATTTTAATACACTAGTAGCAAATTATCTGAATTAGAAATCAAGAAAGCAATTCTACTTAAGATAGCTACAAAAGAAAATAAAATGAAGCATCTAGGAATAAATTTAATGGTAGAGATGAAAGATCTCTAAAACGAAAATTATGAAACAGTAATGAAAGAAATTAAAGAGGACACAAAAACTGGAGAGATATCCTGTGTTCACACATTAGAAAACTCAGTGTTGCTAAAATATTGGAACTTCCTAAAGCCATCTCTAGATTCCACTCGATCCCTTGAATATCAATAATATTCTTCACAAAACTAGAAAAAAATCCTACTGTATGTGGAATCACTAAAAGTCCCAAATAGCCCAAAGCCATTTTCAGCAAAAAAAAAAAAAAAAAAAGGCAAAAAGCATTACACTGCTTGACTTTGAAATATACTATATAATTGTAGTAATCAAATCAGCATGGCATTGGCTTAAAACCAAACAGAACAGAGAGGCCAAAAGTTAAGTTCACAAGCTGAATATTGACAAAGAGCTTCACCAAGAACTTATATTTAAATAAATGCTTCTGGGAAAATTAAGAAACAGAAACTACTCTTTCACCAGTTACATCTATCGAAATGATACCAAATTTAAAAGATTAAATTTAAATATGACACTTTGAAACTGTTAGAAGAAAACATAAGGAGAGTGATTCAGGACATTGAAAATGTCAAGGATACAACAGAGTACAAGACACCAAAAAGCATCGAAAACGAAAACATAGACAAGCAGGTACCATCACACTAAAAGGCTTCTGCCCACCAAGGGAAATAACAGAGTCAAGAGAGAAGCCATTAATTTTAGGGAAATTACATTAAATCCACAGATTGCTTGGGGGAGTGTGGTCATTTTAACATTAATCCTGGTCCATGAACATGCATTTCTTCTTCCCATTTTTCTATGTTCTCTATAATTTCTTTCATTGATATATTACAATTTTAACTGTAGAAACATTGGAAATCTTAGAAAAAGGGTTCAAATGAGAGAAAAATTAAAAACAACCTAATTATAAAGGAATAAGATAAAACTATCCTTGTTTGCAAATGACGTAATTTTACACTCAAGAAAACCTAAGTACTCCATCATAAATGCATTAGAAGTAATAAATTCAATAAAACCGCAGGATACAAAGTTAACATACAAAAAACAGTTGTATTTCTAGGCACCAATAATGGATTGTTGAAATCAAATTTAAAGAAAGTAGTCCCATTCATAATAACGACAAAAATAACAATAAATAAATTTAACCTAACATAGCTCCTTTTAAAAGGGTGACTTCACTGCTTTAGGGAAAACAGCTGATCCTCACTGATCTAGCTGATACTTGCACAGAGAACACTCACAGATTCCTTAAAGAGTGCATCTGGCCACTGAGCCCAGAAATTACTCCCTCTCAACTAGGAAAACTTCAAAAGAAAACAAACCGTCTTCTGGCTAGTCCACAACCACAGGAAGAGGCCGTCAAACCGGGGTGTTGCTTCAGTAATTAGAATGTGGGAAATATCTCTGTAGGATACAAATCTGTAAGTTGGAAATTTAAGAACATTGGCGCCCTCAGAAGAAGCTATATTGTAGTGACTGTGTCAAGATGCTCAGGGGAGCCACACAGGGTGTTAAATAACATTTATATGAGGCCGCTGGTTTGGAATAAGATTCTCTGATAGACCAAACCGATACACATTTTAACTCTAGTACTGAAGTTTAGTTAACTGTAGGCGGCTCTGCAACCAATAAACCAGCTAAGCTGTAACCAGTTAGGTTGTCTCCACACTACACTTCTGTTCTGTATAAATACTGTCAGGTCGTGGGCAGTTTCTTGAACTGTTTTGTTCTGGGGCTACCCAATTCACTTACCACTTAGTTTTGATTTGTCTTCTTCTGTTTTGTTTACAATTGTTCAGCTAAGTTGTTTGAATGTAATTAGTTTAAGATTCTTTTTCCTTTTGACAAGGCTTTAGGGTGCTATAGTGGCTGCAGAGATGAACAAAGCCCTGGTTGACTTCTTAAGCCTCAATAAAAGGGTAAAAGTTGGGGCTACCTGTTTGAGATTTGGAAACTTTGATACAGAAAATACGGGAATTTAAATGTAAGCAAATGCCCCTTACACTCAATCAGCATTCCCAGAACTAAAATAAAGCTTTCAAAGCTACAGCAAAAAAAGAGAATGGTGTTGATTGGATGTTTATGTTAAGGAAATCTTCCTTTTTTATGTATAATGATGTAAAATACATTTTCCTAAATCTTTTCATTTAAAATTACTGAACATTGGCAGAGGAGGAGCTGGGCGGATCCGGAGTCCCTGCAGAAGCCCGTTCCTTTGTCTGAAGGACTGAATACTTCTGCAAGCAGAGAGGCATCGCAGCTTCCTGAGGCACCTCAGCCTGTGGTGAGTGCCCAGCACAGTCTGCCCAAATCTCAGACTGTTCCGGACCCCCCAGGCTTCTGGGTGCAGTGAAGTGGAGCAGTGGGTTAGAGGCCACTACAGCTGCCTCCCCATCCCCCCCCCCCCGCTACAATTGGAAGACTGCTGAGCTCCTGACGGATGGGCGGGCCTACACTAACCCCCGAGCCCAGCC
Organism: Cavia porcellus; assembly: GCF_034190915.1. NCBI lineage: Eukaryota > Metazoa > Chordata > Mammalia > Rodentia > Caviidae > Cavia > Cavia porcellus. The sequence continues at coordinate 79,297,122 of NW_026947490.1, forward strand.
GCGCCTAGCCATCTGCCTGCAGAGGAGGAGCTGGGCGGATCTGGAGTGCCTGCAGAAGTCCCTTCCTTTGCCTAGAGGACTGTGGATATCTCTGCAAGCAGGGAGGGATCACAGGCTCCTGAGGCACTGTGGCCTGTGGAGAGCACCCTAACCCGGCTGCAATTGAAGAGCTGTGGATCTTCCAAGGGGCAGGTGGGCGCACAGTGTCCCTGAGGCCCAGCTTGTCTGGAACTGCGGAGTTCTGAGCAGGCAGAGGAGGGACACTGGTTCTGCAGGACCAATGGCTTGGGGTAGTGCGGTGTCAGAGGCTCAGTAGCTCCAAGCATAGAAGGGGATTTTCAACAGATCCTTAGGAAGCTTTCAAATAACACTTGAAACACAGAAATATACAAAATGACAAAACGAAAGACCAAATTACAACCTCAAACCTCCAGCCCATCTCAGGAAACCCTAGGAGCAATGTATATAGAAGAAAATATATCCCATCCACCTCATATATCGTACATAATAGCTACTGAAGTTGACAAACAACTCCAGGAAGCTTTAAAGAAATTCAAACTCGAAATAATCTCCCAGATAAAAGAAGAAATGATAAAAGAAATGAAAGAGATTCTAAATATATCTAAAGAAAACACAGATAAAAAATTGGAGGAACTAAACAAAAAGATAGAATCCCTAGACGAGCAATATAAGAAACAAACAGAATACATAATGCAGATGCACAGAGATATACAGGAAATAAAAAACTCCACTGAAAGTTGTAAAAACTGCCTTAATGAAAGTGAAGATAGAATTTCAGACCTTGAAGACATGATTGCAGCTAGTGAACAGGAAAGGAAAGATCTTTTGAAAATAACAAGGAATCAGGAAACAACAATTCAACAACTGCAAGACGATGCAAAGAAGAATAACATAAGAATGATAGGGATTAATGAAAGAGAGGGAGACAACATAAAGGATGTCAAGCGGATATTTAGAGAAGTAATAGCTGAAAATTTCCCAAGCATGAGATCAGAAACTGACATCAAGATCAGTGAAGCATATAGAACTTCAAACACTCATAACCAAAATAAAACTACACCCAGACATATAATAATCACCATCCCAGAAATCCAACACAAGAATAGATTACTAAAAGCTGTCAGAGAGAAAAGACAGATCACTTATAAAGGAAAACCTATCAGAATCACAGCAGACTTCTCAGCACAAACGATAAAGTCAAGAAGAGCATGGAGTGAAATATTCCAGATCCTAAAGCAAAATGATTTCCAACCAAGACTGATATATCCTGCAAAACTATCATTCAAAATAGATGGTGCAATACGATACTTCCATGACAAAGAACAGCTGAAGAACTTCATGAACACCAAACCGACCCTGCAAAAAATATTGAAAGACAGTTTAGATACACAAAGGAAAAAACCACTAAGCAAAGCAAATAATTAAACAGAACAGAAAGATAAAGATGCAACAGCAGAGAGATAACATTCCTACAATTAACCAGCATTTAACAGTAATAACCATTAATGTAAATGGTCTCAATGCACCAATCAAAAGAAACAGACTAGCAGAATGGATCAAGAAACAAAATCCAACCATATGCTGTTTACAGGAAACCCATCTAACCCAGAAAGATACTCACAGACTGAAAGTCAAAGGATGGAAAACAATTCTTCATGCAGCAGGAATCCAAAAAAAGGCAGGAGTAGCCATTCTGTTTGCAGACAACGTGAACTTTAAACCAACAATGACCATAAAGGACAAAGAAGGTCACTACATACTCGTAAGGGGAAAACTCCAAGAGGAAGAGATAACTATCTTAAATATATACGCACCAAACTCCAGAGCACCCAGTTATATAAAACAATTATTAACAGAAATGAAAACTCAAATTATCAGTAACACAATTGTAACAGGAGACCTTAATACACCAATGACACCAAGGGACAGATCAACCAGACAGAAAATGAGCAAAGAAATAACAGAAGTGAATCACACCTGTGAACAAATGGGTTTGATAGACATATACAGAATGTTCCACCCAACAACATCAGAATACACATTCTTCTCAGCAGTACATGGATCATTTTCTAAAATAGACCATATATTAGCTCACAGAACATATTTAAGCAAATGCAAAAGAGTTGAAATCATCCCTTGCATATTATCGGATCATAGCGCTCTGAAATTAGAAATTAATGACAAAGGATACTGCAAAAATTCCGCAAACACATGGAAACTAAATAACACACTCTTGAGTAATCAGTGGGTCACAGAAGAAATTAAAGAAGAAATTAAACAATACCTAAAAGAAAATGAAAATGCAGATACAACTTACCGGAATCTGTGGGATGCAATGAAAGCCGTTCTGAGAGGAAAATTTATTGCACTGAGTTCCCACATCAGGAAAACAGAACGAATACAAGTAAATAACTTGATGCTACACCTCAAACAGCTAGAAAAAGAAGAGCAAGTCAAGCCCAAAGCCAAAAGAAGAGAGGAAATTATAAAAATCAGAGCAGAAATCAATGCAATAGAGACTAAGAAAACAATCCAAAGAATCAACAAATCAAAGAGTTGGTTCTTTGAAAGAATAAATAAAATCGATAAGCCCCTAGCCAACCTTATTAAAAAAAGGGAAGAAAAAGCTCAAATTCATGCAATAAGAAATGAAAAAGGAGAAATCACTACAGACCCAATAGAAATACAGAACATCATCAACACCTACTTCGAAAACCTCTACTCTCAAAAGTTTGATAACACAGAAGAAATAGACAGATTCTTAGAAGCATATGAAGTGCCAAAGCTAGATCAAGAGGATGTAAAACTGTTGAATAACCCAATCTCTGTTACTGAAATTGAAAATGTAATTAAGTCCTTACCCACCAAGAAGAGCCCAGGCCCAGATGGATTCACTGCAGAATTCTACAAGAAATACAAAGAAGACCTAATGCCGACACTCCTCAAACTGTTCAATGAAATTGAAAGGGAAGCAATCCTTCCTAAGTCGTTCCTGGAAGCAAATATTACTCTAGTACCAAAACCTGAGAAAGACCCAACTAAAAAAGAGAACTATAGACCGATCTCCCTAATGAACACAGATGCAAAAATCCTCAATAAAATATTGGCAAATAGGATCCAGCAAATCATCAAGAAGATTATACACCATGACCAAGTGGGATTCATCCCAGGAATGCAAGGATGGTTCAACATACGCAAATCAATAAATGTAATCCACCATATCAATAAAGCCAAAAATAAGAATCACATGATCATTTCTATAGATGCAGAAAAAGCCTTCGATAAGGTCCAACATTTATTCATGATAAAAACTCTACAGAAAATTGGAATAGATGGTCTTTACCTCAATATAATAAAGGCCATTTATGACAAACCAACAGCCAGCATCATTCTAAATGGCCAAAAATTGAAAGCCTTTACTTTAAAATCAGGCACAAGACAAGGATGTCCTTTATCACCACTCTTATTTAATATAGTACTGGAAGTACTAGCCAGAGCAATTAGGCAAGAAAGAGAAATAAAAGGGGTAAAGATAGGAAAAGAAGAAGTTAAGTTATCATTGTTTGCAGATGACATGATACTCTACATAGAAGACCCCCTAAACTCCATTGAAATACTCTTAGATACAATAAATAAATTCAGTAATGTGGCTGGATACAAAATCAATACTCAGAAATCAATAGCATTCCTATACACGAACAACAAAATTACAGAGAGGGAAATAAGAGAAACTGGACTATTCACATTAGCAAGCAAAAAAATGAAATATTTAGGAATTACTCTTATGAAAGAAGTGAAAGACTTATACAGTGAAAACTATAATACACTGAAAAAGGAAATTGAAGATGATCTCAGAAAATGGAAAGACATCCCTTGCTCATGGATAGGAAGAACAAACATTGTGAAGATGGCCATTCTCCCAAAACTCTTATACAGATTCAATGCAATCCCAATAGAAATACCATCAACATACCTTATAGATCTAGAGAAATCACTCCTAAATTTCATCTGGAACCAGAAGAGACCTAGAATCGCAAAGGCAATTCTAAGCAGCAAAGGCAAAGCAGGAGGCATCACAATCCCTGACTTGAAATTATACTACAAAGCAACAGTAGTAAAATCAACATGGTATTGGAATCAAAACAGAGGCGAAGATCAATGGAATAGATTAGAAGATACAACCACAACTACAAACACACTCAACCACCTTATCTTTGATAAAGGAGCCAAGCAGGTTCACTGGAAGAACGACAGTCTCTTTAATAAATGGTGCTGGAAAAACTGGCTCTCCATTTGCCGAAAACTAAAGCTAGACCCATGTCTATCACCATGTACTAAATTAAAATCTAAATGGGTCAAAGATCTGAATATTAAAACAGAAACACTAAATCTATTGGAAGACAAAGTGGGTAGAAACCTTGGAGACATAGGAGTAGGTAGAGAATTCATGAACAGGACTCAAACCGCACGGGAAACACTTCCCAGAATCAATAACTGGGACCACATCTTATTAAAAAGTTTCTGCATGTCAAAAGAAATCTCCAGCATAGTGAAAAGAAAACCCACAAACTGGGAAAAGATTTTAGTGAACTCTCTCTCAGACAAGGGACTCTTGTCTAAAACATATAAAGAATTAAAAAAACTCAGACCTCCAAAATTCAAAGATCCAATCCAAAAATGGGCATCTGAGATGAATACGCAATTCTCAGATGAAGAAATGCAAATGGCAAATAAATATATGAAAACATGCTCATCATCATTGGTCATCAGAGAAATGCAAATTAAAACCACACTGAGATTCCATCTCACTCCTGAAAGAATGGCCAGGATCAAGAAAACCAACAACAACAAATGCTGGAGAGGATGTGGGGAAAAAGGAACTCTCCTGCACTGTTGGTGGGAGTGTAGACTGGTACAGCCTTTGTGGAGGTCTGTCTGGAGGTTTCTCAAAAAGTTGGGATTGGAAATCCCATTTATTCCAGCTATTCCACTTCTAGGCATATTCCCAGAAGAACTGAAAGCATCATACCACAGTGATTTATGTGCACCTATGTTTATAGCAGCACAATTTGTAATCGCCAGATCTTGGAAACAACCCAAGTGTCCATCAACTGAGGAATGGATAAAAAAGTTGTGGTATTTCTACACAATGGAATATTATTCAGCTATAAAGAAGGATCACATTGAGATATTTATCAATAAATGGGCGCAGCTTGAGACCATACTCATAAGTGAAATAAATCAATCTCGCATGTATGAATACCGAATAGTTTCCCTAATGTAAGTAATGATTCAAATATATGAAAATATGTGGCAATCATGATTCCCCATTATGTGGCCTTGAAGCCTTATAAAATTTTCACTTATTAATTAGAAAGGCTTTATTCCGGGCTTCTTGATATGGAAATATTTGAAGCTATAGTATATGAAGTTTTATCCAAATATCTCAAGGAAAAAGACAGACACTATGGTAACTATTATTCTTTAAAAAAATTATTTAGTTATTTCTTATGTTTATTTTAATTAAGGGAAAAATTTTAAAAATTAGGATATATAATAGTAACTCTTTTCGATTTCCTATTAACTTTTTTTGAAGTCCTGTAATGCTCCCACGATCTTGTTTTGACTGATTAGACTCTGTTCCATTCTGTGGGATAGTATCAGGTCCGAGGGTATAGGCAACTACTTTGAAGGCAGTAAGATTCACTAAGATGCCCATTCTGGTTTGACTATTGTCTCCTTTGGAAGTCCTGTAATGTTTACAATGTCTAAGTTTTATTGGTCTTGTTCTCTACTGTTTTGTCCAACTTTATAATATCTAATGAGATAGACAAATCTTTTTAAGGAAACAAGAGACAACGTTGATAACTATTGTTAATAACCATATACTCTGTTCTACATCATGTGCTAAGTCTATCCTTGGTTTTCACTGACAGCTTTGTTCTGCCATATTTGACTTTATTCTCCCCCCCCAAAAAAGTAATAAGAACTAAGGAGTAATAAAATCTAAAATGTGTAAATTTTGTTGTAAAAAGAGAGGAAGGGGAAAAAAGAGCTCTAACGGATATAACAGCAAGTGTGTATAGGGATGTTGAATAGCTGACTATATTAATGTTTTTGGATCATTGAACACAGCTGTTTGTAGTCTCTCTGTTTGAATGTCTACTTTGTATTCTTTGATACTGTGATTTGAGCAACTATTTCCAAGATGATAATGTGTAATCTATTAACAGGTGATTTCTTACTGTTATGCTTTTTTTTTGTAGTTCTGTATTATATGTAACCTTACACTGCTTTGTTTTGTTTTGTGTTTTTCTCTTTTTCCTCTTAAATAAAAAAATAAAATAAAATAAAATAAAATTACTGAACATTAATGAGTGCAATGATCTTATGCATGAGACTTACTCTTAATTAGTGCAGAGAGGAAGAGATCAAAAATTGGCAGTATGTGGATCTTTGTTGAAGCTGGGTGATGCATGTAAGATAATTCGTTATACCATTCTCTACTTCTGGATGATTGACATTTTCCATTAAAAAAGGAAACTAAGCACACTTTACAAATACTTTTCATTCACAGAAAATGGTTGAAAAATTTCCTCCTTCTTTCTCTGGAGATACAGCTCAGCAGTACAGTACCTGCCTGGCAAGTGAAAGGTCGTGAATTTGATCCTTGGCACCAAAAATAAAAATTAAAAAACAAGCTCCAGAAGACAGCCATGAAAGTTCTACAAGCCAAAACAAAAAAAAAAAAAAAAAAAGGCAAAATAAGAAAGTAAATAGGTGTTCAGGGTTTCTGCTTAGGCCATCCAAAAGCGAATTCTCTCTGAAGAAGTAAATTCTATAGATAATGCCCAAGAACCAGTCTCCACGTGAGAGAGATTTTGGTACAGAATGAACCAGGAATAAAAGTCAAGGGCAAAAGGAGCACAAAAATGTAACTGTGGCTTAAAAGAAGAAGCTATTTATTTCTTTATCATGTCATCAGGGTTGGAAGCCAGTGGTTCACATCAGCAGAAGCTCTGGAGCCCTCATCCATCCGTGTCCCTCTGAGGTCCCTCTTGTCCGATGCCCTCGAGCAGCCCCGCACCCCGATAGTCAAGTGTCAGTGTTTCAGGTAGCACCAGGTAAGGAACAGGCCAAAGGGCGAGCAAAGGGGACGATTCAGCTGTAACCCAGGAAGACTGATAGAAGCTACCACACTAAAGAGGAGAGCAGACCGTACATGGCACCCAAGGACACATGTTAGAGCCAAGGCAGACCCTGTTACCTCTGACAAACAAACTCAAGGCAGCCCATCACACTATAAGCCAATGTTTATAAATTGTCCTCGCAAGAGCTGCTTAAGAGGCAGAGAAGTTAACCAATTCTTTTTCCTGGGTGCTTTGTTTGAAAAAAGTTAACGAAATAAAGCCTATACAAGAGATTTCACCTTACAAAAAGATCTTGAATCCAATATTAAAGATAAGAACAGAGATTTAGGTGAATACAGTAAACAGTGATTTTACAGAAATTTGGGGTATTATCTGCTTATTAGAATTAACTGTGGAAATCTTGTAACATTATATTGGTAAGGGAAAATTTACATAGCAAACCAGCATGCTGATAATACTGTGTGTTTTGTTAACACACTGAAAATCAACCCAACCTCCCTCATTCTCCCCACTGTTCTCTTTAAATTGTTCCAATTTTTTAAAAGACAAAAACTGGATGAAAACTTGAGTAAGACCAGCGGAAATGTAAGATTACCAAGTTTATGTCACTGAAAAAATATATAATGTGGTAACATGGGGCATATCTTTCAAGCAAAAGTTGTTCTTTTTTAAAACATTAGTTTCAGATTTGTAGTGACATGATTACTTTTTCTTATTATCATTTGCAGTAAAATATACGCACATATTATCCCAGCCATCAGCCTCATATTATACTGTATCTTTCAATCCACTGATTTTTTTTTTTAACTATATTCCCCACTAGCATTCCTGGAGAATCTGCTACAAATGAAAATTCTTCAACTCCTGCCTGACTTCACCCACTAAACCTATGCAGCAGATTTTGACATTCCCTCCCCTCACTCCCAGTTCTAAAGTACAATAAAGCTTCAGAGCGTGATTCTCAACAATAGTTACCCTTTAGGATCGTCTAGGAAGCTTGGAAACTTACCACTGCCCAGCCCTTATCCCCACATGTGATTTTGGATTTGGAAATCTTTTTAGATTCTCTTAGGTAATTCTAATTCAAAGTCAGGATTAAGAAACTTTGCAAAGTGCAAACTAACTTAGAACCCTTAGGAGGAGGATGCAGACTTGTTTCTGCATCCCTACGTTGTGCTTGCTTAACTTTCTTCTTTTTTTATTTTCAAAAGAATGAAATAATAAAATGGAATTTCAAGACAAAATAATAGAAGAGAAATGACAGTTGGTGCATCACATATTGTTATTTTCAGAGTACTTACTAAGGATATGAGACAGGGGAATGCATTTACATATAAGAGTACAAGATAAGGGTACATAATACGTGCAAATGTTACTAGCACAAACCTTTCTTTTCAATGAAATAAGAGAAACTAGCAGTGTAACTATCTTAACTATTTTGTTTATAAACAGTGTTTTCTTTTCCCTTCCTTCTTTTCTCCTTTCCTCTATCAGGTTCTCTTTTCTTTTGAATAGTTTCTTCCCAGTTCACAGTATCTATTATACATCTTGGATCCCACTTGCTTAGCTTCTCACTCTAGAGTCACTGGGGCTTGAGTGGGAGCCAGAGCCAGGTCCACACACTCTGCTTCCTGAGCTTAGCTTTGCTAGTAGACCTTGGGCTGCATATTTAATGACTGCATACTTCAGTTTTCTCCATAGTAAGATGAGGCTATGTCCCTGACCACCAACTGAGTAGTTACAGTGCGTAAATTAGAAAATGCACATAAAGTTTCAGGGTCAGTACCTGACATACAATGAGGGTCCTATCAATCTTAGCTTTATCTCTATCATTTTAGGTATGCTGTCAATTGTGAACAAGTCTCCATATTTCATTGGGAAAAACATCCACCTGCAATGTTTTTCTTTTTATTCCCTTGTGGATATATAACAGCTTTCATGTAGAAATGCTCTGTGCCCAATAGGAATTAAAATCCATTTTTCAAGATTAAAAAAAGTACAAACTAAAAGAAAAATAAAGGAAGGCTAGACAGAGGCAAGGAGTGGAACTCTTGCAGATGGAAGAATCCAGGGAGCCAAGGGGGAGAGAGAAGGTAGGGAAACAGAAGAGTGAATAGACCAGGTACAAGTGCCCAACAACCTCGGCACGTGTGGGCGCTGCATGCCATAACGTGAACTAAGATTAGCAATATCAGCAGGATTATACTGTACCTTTGTGAAAAGCGGAATTAAACCAGGAGGGAAGGAAGAAAGGGGATTCATAAAGAAACAAGCTGTATTTTGTACATGTTCCAGTTGTCCAAGATGATTATAAAATGCAAGTACAGCAACCATGTACTAATAAAAAAAGATAACAGTTTTTTAGAAAAGACGGTTGTACTGGTCTGCTTAGCTTAACGTGGCCCTTTGGTCAAACAACAATATGCAAATCACCTGCATCCCAAAAATAAATCAGGGCTAGATTCATTTCTAAAATAAGATAGAAGCTCTCACCAATTTGCTCAGACTGGGCTAAACTTGCCATCTTCCTGCCTTGGCCTCCTAGAGTACTGAGAATAGAAGCAGGCATAGTATACCAGACTATAAAATAATATTCTACTAGAGAATCACATATGGGAATAAGCCTCGTTAAAATCTGGAAAGCTGAAATTTAAAACAGGCATTCATAACAAAGGCAGGGGACACTGTAATAGCTGATACAGTACTGTTAGAAAAGTTAGGGTTCAGATCTATGACTTATTTCCACAATATTATTACTTTTTGGGGTGATCAGAGAGTTCCAGTCCCTAACTGCTTCTATCTCTATGCCAGCACCGTCAACTAAAGTTTCTCTGCTTCTATTTCTCCATGCACTATAATCCGTGGGGTACAGAGGCGAACTGGTGAATGGAAGGGAGCAAAATGGGACAGGAAGTACTTTTCATGGTGAGGGAGGGGATAGCGAGTATACTCTGTCAATCCCTAAGTAATAGAAGTAATCATTTTATCAGTCAAAAGCTGTCAAAGTGTAAAAACTTCTTCTTAAATATGTTTAAAGGATTTTATATCCTTATGTTTCTAATATGATATGGAATTCATAGTTCACTTCATACTTAACCAAATATAATAATAGATTATTAAGAATTGGCAATAAATTGTAATCAAGGCCTTGAGCTAAAAGATCAATTAAATTTTCTTATTTAATCCTCACAATTCAGTCACCCCTCAGTAGCTACCAGGCACGGGTTCCAGGACTCCCCACTGATACCCAAACCCACATGAGCTCAAGTCCCTTACATAACTGGAGTCATAAATCCAGATAACCTGTGCATTGCTTCCCAAGTACTTTAAATCAACCCTACATTACTTACAATGCCTGACACATGTAAATGCTATGGAGATTATTTTGCTGTTTTGGTTTTTAGAAGGATGACCAAAGAAATAAAACAAATACCAGGAGTGTCCAGTGTGCAGTTGTAGCCTCACGCTTTTAGCATTATGTGATCATTTTGTTATCAATTGTGGAATGCTTCAGGACAGACTGACATAAGCCACAACGAAGGGCTGTGTAAGGGAGGACTTGGTGCAGGGCTAATCCAGCCAATCACATACATGCAAATGGAAACCTATGTGTACATAGACATTACATGTGCTTCTACAATACAGCAAGCAAAACTCAGAAGTTACCAATAATAGTATTTCAACCTGCCTACATAAGTATGTGCCTTGGAAGACCAGCGTTTACTGCTATTTAGAAGTGTGAGTTTTCTCCTTTATTAAACTTGGGCTTGGTGTATAATTTTATAAAATAATCTGCTAAGTTAAAATATAAAAAAGGGAAATTTTGTTAGATGTTCAGTATAGTCTTATTTTTTAAAAACTAATTTTGAACTGGGGTTTAATTCAATCTGCAAATATGAAACCCCCATTTACGAAGGATCAACTATAATGGAAAGTGTTAGACCTATTAATTCCCCTTTGCTGATTAAGCAACTGAGATGTAGGCAAATTAGATCACAAGGTCCAAGATCACAAACCTAAAAATGGCGGAAGTTGGATTTGATTCCCCAGAATCTGGCTTCTGGAGGCTGTGACAGAATGTAAGCTGGTGTGCCTGGGGGAAGTGAAAGGGGCCACTGCAGGAAGTGGCAAATGAAAGCCCTGACCCTCACTCATCTATCACAACTTCGCAGGATTTAAGGCGGGAATGGCACGACTGATCTGATGGAATCCTTGCGGAGGCTGGCTGAAAAGTGAACCAGGTAGGAAGCCAAGAGCAAGATAAGAGTCAAGAAGCTGCCCTGCTGGTCCCACAGAGACACGTATGCATCTTTGATTATGCTTGTAGTAAGGTGAGATGCTGGAATCCAACATGGAAGACAGCCTTAACAGCGTGAGACCCCAGTCCCCCAAAGGATTTCCTTTCTCCTTGGTTATTATGATTCAATCAGATGGGAGAAAGGAACAAGACCAATCACTGGGCACTGGCACTTTCTCCAATGTATGATCTTCAGCTGGGACAAAGGAGGTTTAGAATTTAAATATCCAAGAGAAAGAAATAGAAAGTCCCTGGAAGGGAATGTCACATTTGCTGATACTCTGGCCCAAAGGACAGAGGAGCTGCTCTCTGTTTGGTACTCAAAATACAAGTAGGGATCTGGAAGCTGAGGCTCTTGCCAGATTTTCAAAGGGCAGCTGTCAATCTGTCGATGAGCTGTAAGATCAAATTAGTATGTGGGACCAGCATTTTTCCTTAATGAAATATAATAAAAGAGAAAATTATAGAGTATCACTGCTAAGTATCATTTAAGAAAATTTGGTTTCAGCATCATAAACATGTTGTGAGATGGATGCAGGTAAACTCTATCCAAACACCATTAGGGAAGAGCAAGGCAGCTCCTAAAAACTCACAGAGATCAATAAAGAATAAAGAAAAGAAAGGAAAAAAGATTATTTCCTTACCACTGTGGAGATGGAGAGATAAAAGAGTGGAATTTAGAGCCCATTTGTAGCAGAGGTCATCCCAGAAGGGGCTGACTCCATGCATCTGAAAAATGCAATCCTATAGGGCATGAGTAGTTTGAAAAGGAGCCGCCACCAAAGTATGTAATATGACACAGAAAATCAGTCCCCCGACTTCAGGCTGGCTGTACAAGGTGGACCAAAGATGTTCTATACACTTTGCTGCAAGCAACGATAAATTCCACCAACAAAAATCAATCCAAAGTCATGCTTGAACAATCTATGATGCATATATGTTACTGTCACATGGCTAAGAATTCTTCCAAATTAAAAATAAAAAAGTCCAGTCAGGGCCTGCTGGGAGACGTTCTTTCATCTCACAGTAGCAAGGTGCAAATGAAACTACATGTGGTGAACAGAACTTCAGTGATCCAATTTCAGAAATCATTTCCCTCTTCATATAATTGACTCCAGAAGGTTCAAAATCCACCATTTTATAAATATGACATTCTCTGATTCAGCCTATTGGCACCTTTTTGCCTATTATAAATTAGAGAATACTATTTTGACAACCACACACAGACCAATTGTTTAAATGGGCAAAGGGCAATTCCCGTTGGAATAAATATGAACCATTACCAATTTATTTTAAACAATGTTGTTTGCCCTTCAAGAAATCTTACGCAGCTGGGTTTGGTAGAAATTAAAAATGGGGAACTCAGTTCCTTCCCAAAATCTATTTGTTTCCCTGTAAAATTTTACACCATATCAAAACATCTCACACTGCTTTCATTCAAATTACCTGGTCAGAAATTCTGTAGAAAAAAATGTGCAATAATGAAACTGATTTGTTTCTATCTGCAAAATCCTTGCAATCTAATATCTTTCACTTCTACTTACTGAAAAGTAGATGTACAGCACTGTCTTTAGTTATCACGGCTATTTTTCTGACCCATAAATTTCCCCCACTCATAGACTGGAAGACTCAGCTTATGGGCTGAACTGGGGAATCACACGAATTTTGTGTTAAAGAAACATTGTGATGTCTGTATAATGCCTATGACTATTATTTAGAATATTTCTATGGATGAATTATTTTAACTTTATGGCTTTGTTATATTAAGCAATGAGTACTTAACTGCAAAAAATAGTGCTGAATATTTAATATTTATTATTTATAAAATCATTAAAAGTTTCAACGTCAACTCTTGTTTAACAAAATGTGAAAAATAACAACAAAAATAAATTTCTACATGAATTACAGTGAAAATATCAATAGAACTCAGAAGAGAAATAATCCTTGCTCCAATTGTCACATCTCACACAGACTTCACACATGACAACAGCACCTTCTATGACAGGCATGGCTCACCCTGATAGCACGTGTGTTTTGCTGTACTGTCTTTTCATCCTTGACATCTCACTGGTCTTGCTGTTTTGTTAGGATGTTCTTATTACACGGTGTGTAGATAACGGGGACATAAAATATCAATAAAATAAAGTATTAAATTCTTAGTATGTATTGCATGTTTAGAATAAACATCAATACTTTCACATGTGTGCTTGCTTCCAAAATCTAAAAGATAACATCAGACATATATTCCTATGTGAACTGCAATGAAAATAGCAATAAAACTCTACAAAAAAAATAATCTTTGCTTCAATTGTCACACCCATGGCAGTCTTCACACATAAAAACTGTCTACTCTATTCACAAGTATCACTTGCACTGATAGCACATGTTTTGTTTTCCTGTCATATTTTGCAGGACACAGTCCACATCTTTTTGGTTTGCCTGTTATTGTAGTAGGTCTTTGTGATGCTGCACCTACCTGTTCACCTGTCAGCTCACCAGTGTGCTTGCTTGCTTGCTTTCTTTCTTTCTTTCTTTCTTTCTTTCTTTCTTTCTTTTTCTTTCTTTCTTTCTTTCGCATAGTTCCCTGGGCAGAAACATCTTGTTCTTCCTCCATTATAAATGATTTCATATGAGTTCCAGTACAAATCTTCTAAGAAAATTTCTCCATATTTCACATTACACTTGCTATTTTCCTTGTAAACTATCAAACTATTTATGCCACACATATTTAGAATTGAGTAAAACACAATCTTTGGCCAATGCTTTGTGTTTCAAAAGACAACCATACTACCAAGATAACTCACTAAAAACATCTATTCTGCCTTCGGGTTTGCTGTAAAAGTCACCATCTCAGACTTGAGTTTTGTGGAGGTTTTAGTACAGTTAAAGGAGCTGAGTCACTGCTTTCCTTCCCTTCCCTTCTCTTCCTTCCCTTCATTCAACTGCAAATGCCACACCACCCTAGTGATCATCCACACTTCTGTAATCCTAAAACAAGAAGCTGTGTGATCCACTTCCTTCTCTCCATTTAATCATAAACCTAATGATTGCTCAGGCTTAAAGTTCAAGCAGATTGCTGACGTCAGTCAAGGCAGTGCACCATTTTGGCTATGTCAGTTTTGCCATCATGGTGCAATGTTGGACTCAGCAGTACCATTTTGTTTTTCTTTGCCACATCCCAGGCCAATGTTATACCTTTCTGAAATCACACAATTGCCTGTTTTGAAATTGCAACGTTCCATTGGGAATTTCTACTTTGTTATTGCATACAATTCCCGCACTGGTCAACTTGGGCTTTGTTAGCATATGTAAAATGAAACAGAAACCAGTAAATCAATTGTGCAGCATCCTATTCCAACCAGTTTGGGAGCTGGAAACTTGTGTGTATTCACAAAATCATTTCATTTATTATGATAGGAATGAAGATCTGCTGGCCAAGTTCCAGGACAAATTTCTAAATCGAAAGTATAATATGTGATTTGCATCTACTAGGGCATAAATTTTTATACTGAATTTTAAAGGCTTTTTTGGCACATACTGACTAAAATTACACTAACTACAAAATGCTGCAAGATGTTCATTAATAGTCATGTGTGCAGATGGTGTGTAAACTGTTTGACAATTGGAAACAAAACTCTCAAACAATGAGAGCATAGCAGCCAGATTATCAGCTCTTTTTCTTTCTTGGCAGGTGGTTTTGTCATCAAACCTTAGGCAGTTTTTAAAGAAACCACATCTCCTCAGTGTCATTGTTATTCTACAAACCTCAAGCCCACACTCAAAGTCTTCTACAATCCAACAAATGCTTTCAGTTCAGCTAGGGAGGTGTCACAGTAAACACGTTTTTTAGTATGGCTATCGCTGCACACAGAACATTTTACTTGTAATTCAGCATTTGTGTATTTCACAACATCTTGTCGGATTTAGTCTGTTACAAACAATTTCCAACGTTGAGCGGCAGTGCTGGCACTCTGCCCACTAAGTCCCACCCCTGTCAAGATCCTCACTATGTTTTTGAATCTCATTCCAACACTGGATCATCCCATTTGGTTGCATAACCACTTAGCTAGTCAAATATGCACTAATATTGCTATTTTCTTCATCATCTGAATCAGGGAGGTCTTTATTTCCTGTATCTGTATCAGTCAATGCTTTGACACCATTTCAGTGCCATAGGAATTTGAGTTACCTGATGATTCACTTTTGACTCCCTCCAAAAATTGAAAATCTGGCTTTGTGTGTGCCATTGTAGTGAACTGGGTTACTTTCTATAAAGAAAATCCAAAAGAAAAAAATTTAAAACAAATCCTAAATGCACAGAAATTTAACAGTGAACATTTCCTGGGTAAAACTCGCCTAGTGTTGCTTTGAAGCTCCTTACACACCTTGCAACTTATCAGCCAAGTGGGTAAATGCACAGGTGAGTTCCTGACTTCCCAGAGGCAGCTACTGTGAGTCACACTGGAATTTCATTAAGGCAAAGAAGATGTTTGCAGGACAGAAGTATGGTATGGGTGTATTTTACTCCCTGCCCCCATGCTGCCCAAAGAAATACACACAAAAAATGTTATATGGAGCATTATATGGGTCAAAACCTCAGTTTGATACTTTTGCACATATGCACAGGCCTTGCCACTAGTCGTACCATGTGAGTAAACACAAAGATTGCTTTCTCTATCCCCCAGGCACAGATTGTGAGACACATAGCTGGCTGCTGTCTTGGTTATTTTCTTTCATCACTGGGACAAAACACCCAACACCCAAAATGAAAGAAAGAAAGATTTATTTAGCTCACAGTTTGTGGAGGTTTCAGTCCATAATCAGCTGGCTCCAAAGCAGGTGGCATGGCACAGGGACAATACTTCAAAGCAGCAGAAGACAACAAAAACAAAAAGAGCAAAAAAGGGGGAAGAGCAAGCCTCTTTTTCCTTCCTTATATTATAAGCAGGTTATGCCCCTTGAGTGGGTATAACGCCCACACCATCCATCTCCATGGCCTTCCCTTGCACAGGTTGAGATGTTTACAAAGTAAGGACCCTGGCCCCCTGCTGAGTCACTTAGTTAAACTTCTGACCTCAAATTGAAACACTAAACAATATCCTAGATGTAAGAGCAAGTCCTTTACACCTCAGGACAGAGAGCTATGAGTTAGTTAAGCTTCTAGACTTCTCAAATTGATACAATGTATCAACTATAACAGTTACTATTATGCTAAACTATAAATTTATAGTAATAATTATGAAATGTGTATATTTAACCCACTATAAGGTTCCACAGTTAGTTGCCATAGTTATTTAGTCTATAAAATCTTTTAAAATAATCTACAAAAAAATCCAAGTTAGTTACAAAACCCAGATATTTACCAAAACAGTTAACAGATAATAGTCTCTCAACAATTAACAAAATAATTTTAAAATCTGACAAATCTTGGCAGTAGAGTGTGGAATGTCATATGTGGTCAAAAATCTCATTCAACTAAAAAATCTTGTCCGTTATCTCAGCTTCTCAGGAGCCTAATGCAGGAGGATTGCAAGCTCAGGTTTCAGGATAGCCTGGATAATTTAGCAAAACTCTGTCTTAAAATTAGAGTGGCTAGGGATACAGCTCTGTGACAGAATGCTTGACTTGTATGCACAAGGCTCTAGGTTCAATCCTCAGAATAGAAAAATTAAAAAGAAGAAAGAGGAGGAGAAAGAAGAGGAGGAAGAGAAAGAGGAGAAGGAGAAGAACAAAAACAAGAAGAAAAGGAGAAGGAGAAAAAAGAGGAGGAAAAGCAGGTGGAGAAGGAGGAGAAGGAGAGGAGGAGGAGGAGAGAAATAAGGAGGAGAAGGAGAAGGAAAAAGAGGAGGAAGAGGAAGAGGAAGCTTTGTGTCTAAATTGAATTAGAAAAATTAAGCCAATCCTGGTGTAGCTGTCACACAAAGTAACTAAAGAATTCTCAGAATTTCAAAGGAAATTATCCCATGTGAGTGAAACTAGACAAATCTACTGCAATATCAATGACATTCGCAAGACAGAACAAATTTTAAGACCAAATGTTTTACTTTGCCCTTAATATTTATGTGAATGTGCTTTACAGCACTCAGAAATCTAATCAAGGCTTGAGTGCATGTAAATGAAAAAGAACCATTGTCACCAACTGCTCTAAAATAATCGTGCCTGAACACACATCAGAAAGATGTTCTTGACAACAAAATGCCCCATTACTCTCAAAGCTCAGAATTTCTGATGCTCCTACGCTAGGAGCTACTTGAAGAGACCACGTCTGCCTACAGCCACTTTCGGGCCTCCTGCGTTGTTTGCCATCTTTGAGTGACTTGGACTTGTTGGGCGTGGCTGATTGAACCAAAGACATCATCAAAGTTGAGCACTGCTGGGAGATAATAGGAACTGAGGACTCTTCCAGGAAGTGCATGTTTTGAAAAATAAGCAGCAGAGCATCTTACCATCAAGAGCTTTGCCTGTTTCCAGTCTCAATCAGACTCTAGAAACACAACAGACAGGACATCTGTGCACGACAGACGGGGAGCCTTTGGAAGCCTTCTGCTTCCTGAAAGGCACTAGAGTCTAAGCAAGCCTAGCCAAGGGACATCAGGATAATCTACTCCATTAAGCCCCCTCTTATTATTTTCACAAAACACTTTTTAATGCACATGAACTCAGTGCTCAAAATCTACAAGAACTTTTCTAATGCGTCTTGGAATTTATCTAGCAATTTTGAAAAAAAAAAAAAAATAAACTACAAGTATCAGTCATTTGTCACTGGAAAATACCTAACAAGCTAAAGGGAAAAAAATTCCTGTGACTGAGTTTCAGAGTTTTCCATCCACGACTGGCTGACTCCAACATTATCGAAGAAGAACCCGGCCTGGAAACGCTGTTAACCAGAAGCAGAGCACGTGGGAAAAGCAGGAGAGGAGGAGGCTGGGAGGTGAACAGAGCCCTAAGGTCATGTCCTGTGACCTACACAGACACACCCAGAAGTGCACCTTACAATCTCCTAGGTGTCTCCAGAGCCAAGCAAGTTGACAAGCAAGACTATCATACTTCATTTATATCAAGCTGGATTGTTTGGTTTTAACTACAGTCTTAAATGATTAGAAACAAGTAGCAATAATGAAAAGATTCAGTTAATTATAATACAATTAAAAGTGGCAATATATTTAATTAAAAGCTTAAAGTGTTTTAAGAAATTTTATTTTTAAAAAGGGATGGTTTAAAACTGCACATGTATTGTAGTTTAAAAAAATACATGTAATGCATGGTGACACACACCTGTAGTCGTATCTTCTTGGGAAGCTGATGGGGGGATGACTTGAGCCCAGAAATTCACAACCAGTCCAACAGACACAGTCAAACACTACCAGGCATGATGGCGCGTACCTGTAATCCCAATATTCTGGAAGGCTGAGGATCACAAACCTGGGCAACATAGCAACCTACTGAGACCCTGTCTCAAAGTCAAAAAATACCAAGGGATGCAGTTCAATATGAAAGCCCTGGGTTCAGTCTCCAGTACCAGGGCGAAGAAAAACACTGACCTTTCTTTTTCTAAACTCCAGATAAAGGTAACTAGAAAAATGAATTGTACCAGAGAAAGAAATGGGACAGCGGAAATAACTCAGACAGAAAGGAAAATTTACCCAGCCTGAGAGATTTGCAGGAGAGACTGAGAAGGTCTGACCCTCTGCACTTCCATCTCTCCTGGCCCCAGCTCTTCTCTGATGTGACAGTGCTTGAGCTTGGAAAGTACCTGAGATCCTGTATCCATGCACAATCTGGGCCATAGACTCCTGCAGACTGCTGTGTAAATCTAATCAGGCATGCTTATTCAGGTATATTGTACTATGCACAATCATATTATTAAAGCACGCTTAAAATTTCATAGTACAAACACAGAACTTGAAATATTGAACATCATTCCCTGTGTATGTGTGTGGACCATGTCTCCATTACCCATTCGTCTGTTAGTGGGTCCTGGGCTGTGTCATCACAACTGATAACAAGATGGTGGAAGAGATGCCAGAGAGGAAAGTAAAACACACTCCTGGGATTGTCTGGGTGAGTCCTGGATGCTGGGGATATCTGGGTGAGTCCTGGGCTGGTCCTTCCTCTCTGAATCCCTTCCTGCTACCTCTGCTTCTTGGCTGCCACAGGGTGACATAGTTTAAATCTAAAATGTCCCTGCCTGTGTTTGGAAAGGGTTGGGGTTCTAGGGTAATTATAGCTGACTTGCTGCTAGGCAATGGGGTCTCCTTGAAGAAGGTGCCTGGTGTGGAGGGGCGCATCTCCCTCCCCAAATCCACCCTCCCCTCTCTGCTTCCTGGCCACCATGACTTGAGCAGCTTTGCTCAAAGGGAGGCCCTTACCCCAGGCCTCTTCTGCCCTGAATCCAGCCAGCTATGGACCTAAACCTCTACCAATGTAAGGCAAAATAAACTTCTCCTCCTTTAAGTTGTGGGTTCTGGGTATTTCATCCCAGTGACAAGGAAAGATGTGAGGTTAACAGGTTTTTTTTTTTTTTTTTTTTTTTTTTAATTTTTTTTTTTTTGTCTTTTTCTTTTTTTTTGACTCCATATTCTGCCATGATGTTTGTTTCTCAGCACAATTGACGATGGACTGAAATTCTGAACCTTTTCCCCTTCAGATTGTGCATGTCAAGTATTTTGGCCACTAACAAAGTAGTTTTGAAAAGCTAGTTAGTACAGATGCTTACTCTGCTTTCATATCTTAGTTACTATGCACAGTGCTGCAGTGAATTTGTGAGTCCACATATCTCTTTACTATACTCATTTCCTTTGGATACATACCCAGAAGTAAAATTTCCACATCATATGAAAGTTGCATTTTTAATTTTTTGAGAAGGCCTTATATTGTTTTCCAACAGGACTGTACCAATTTACATTCCCCCCTAACAATGTGTAAATGTATCCTCTCCCTACTACACACGTACATACTCACCAGTATTTGATCTTTCGTTTATTGTTACAGATGAAAGAGGATATTCTTTACTCTCTTACACATGGATGAGGACCCTAAACAGCTTATTTATTTAAATTATATCTCTACATTCATAACAGTAGAAATTAACAGACCTTTTAAAAGATTTATTGAGCTCATTTAAAGTCATAGAATCACTATAAGTTAACATAAACAACCAACACTTTTTTTTATTTTTTATAAAAACTTTTTTTCAATACAGTAATCAATTAGTGAGAAGAGTAACAGTTTTTTGCATGTTTTCAAAGCTTTGTAATTCCTGCTTAATAAAACGTGACTGGATTCATAAACGCACTTATACTCAATTTGATAGGTTGCTTTGATTGAATTCTGTAAAGAAAATTTTGCTTTGCACAGATATTTTGTTGGAAAAAAAAAAGAAAAGGACACAACAGATACCTTAAGAGGGTCTCATGGGCGCTCATGACTTTAAATTAAGAACCACTGCCATGCAACAGATCCTACAATTCTAAGTGACAGCAGCAAATTTTAGCATCAAAACCCCAACAATATACTTAGCCATCAGTTGTAAGGCTTCTGCCATTACAAAACTAATTCAAGTGATATGACTAAATATGGAACCCTTTTCTTCCTTTTTCTCTATAGTGATTGGGTTCATCTTCCTTTTTTCCATTTAATTTATTTAGCTGCAATAATCATGCCACCTCAACTTGTTCTCTTCCACTATATAACACATTACAGACCTGTAAGGGTCGATACATTGGATCAACTTGAGAAGTTTAGAAGTTTAACTAAAGGACTCAGCAGGGAACCAGGGTCCTCACTTTGTAAACATCCTCAAGAGGAGGACACAGACATGGTGTGAGTGCTACACCTGCCATAGAGAGTGGTAGCCTGTTTACAATGTAAGAGAAAAGAAGAGGCTTCCTATGCCCTCTTCTGATGCTGTTTTTGCTGTTTTCTGCCACCTTGAACTGTTATGTGCCATGCCACCCTGCCAGCTGATTACAGACTGAAACTTCCACAAACTGTAAGCTAAGTAAAACTTTCCTTCCTTAATTTTGGATGTTGGGTATTTTGTCCTAGCAAAGAGAGAAAAGTAACAAAGACAAGGCCCTCAACAATTGCTTAACATCAATAAAAAGCATTACTTCTCATTGAATTTTGACATTTGTCAGGCAGCCCTGACTATAGCTTGAACATACACTGATTTGTTGATACTGAGACTTTGTCAGGAGAAATAATTCCTTCTCAGAAATACTTTAATTCCTAACTTCTTCATTACCACTGGCATGCTAAATTCAGGAAGAAATGTCATTTTTTAAAAATTTTCAAGTGTTGAAAATATTTGGAACCACTTCTTGTGATATTTTAATATCTCCGTGACAGCATATCAAAAATGTACATGAAGATCTTTTTCGCTTTTAGACTAATTTTTAATTACTATTACTGCTTCCATGAGTAAAGATTAAATCATAAATTAAGCTTGTTTCCATAGCTTCCTGATTAAAAAATAAATTGACTTTCACACATGGTAGTTAGATAAGACACAACCACTGGGGAGAAGAGGAAAATCAGCATGATGAGAAATCTAGATGGCAACAAGAGTTCTGACTGATGCATTTGCTCAAAGTACAGTTTACTGAGTTCACAGGGCTGCAGCTCTAGCGAGGGAGTATTCACTGAGTGTGGGAAAGTCACAGTTTGTACCCACTCACTTCTCTACCCTCGGTGTCCTCTCCTCCTCTCTGCTGCCCACTTACACATTAAAGTGGACCCTGTTGTCTACCTGAAAGAAAACAGACACACTTTTAATTACTAATGCCAGCAAAGTTCGCTAAGGAAGCCCTCACTGTCTTTTCAGAGGTGTCTTTTGCAAATCCAGTGAGCTTCATGAGGGGATTATTTTTGGGAATTAGAATGTGCAGCATGTTCTGTATTTATATTTATATTAGAAGAAAGACTACAAAAAATCAAAGGTGATAAGATACCACACACTGGATAATCTGCATTCCCTACTGCAGTCCTAATAATGATGAACCTCGTTCCTTATTTTTCATTTCTCTACATTTTTTGGTCAACAGTGCTTGGGGAAAGTCTGTCATGACAATGTGCCTTCTGTACAATGTGTTCACATGTGCTGATTTCCTTTTCTGCAATATTGGTGCAAATAACCAGCTCTCCCCTGAATCCCAGCATCAACGACAATGACCTTAGGCCACCTTCAAGAAATCAAGTAGTGCCCCACGTCCCAGAGAGGGCTGCTCTTTATCTGTAGGTCCTAGACCCTGAGCAAAGCCCCGCTGGGTTCAGTGTGAGTCTGAATGAGTGTCCAGCATAGAGGAGCTTCACAGGTGGCCCTGCCCCTTGGACCGTCTATCAGGGTTGTTTCTATAGCAAAACGTAAATGTTTTCAGAGTATCTCCATATTTTTTCTTCTGGTTTAGAGCTTCTGAAACACTTTCCTGTAGACGAGAAAGTCTGAGTCAGGATGAATTTCTTTTCCACCCAATTATCTGACATCCAACATATTACCCTAATCACTTTGTGAATCCCTCAAAGCAGCTAGAACCCCAGCCAGTTAGAAATGGTTGAATGTGTCTCCCAAGGCTTCTCATGTTGAAATTGAATCCCCATTGTGAGCTATTGTTGGAAATGAGCCCTTCCCCATTCAATTTGTTTGTGCAAATGATAAAACACTCAGACCTAAAGAAATCTAGACAAGTTTTTACTTTTGCAAAAAGATATAAATACAACCAGGTAAGAGGTATCATGCAGGGAGGCTAGAAGAGGCCCACTTTATCCCAAAGAAGCAGAGAGCTTTCTCCCATTGGCTTGGTTGAAAGTTCACAATCTGATTGGCTAATTTAAGCACCCCAAAGGGTTGCTGGGCGGGACTGCTAAGGGAGGGAGAAGTGGAGGTATGGGGCACTGCAACTCGTTGACTATTGGTAAATTCCTTGGCTGTTAGCTGTGTTCCCAGAATCTAAACTAAACAAATATTTTTGTAACTCATTGTGCTCAGAACAAGGCAGAATGGGCATCCTTGACTGAAGTAGAGTTTAGGACAGAGACGCTCTTTGTTCTTATTTTCAGTAGAAGAGACTTTGTTCCTTCCAGTACTAAGAGGACTGAAATAATCCAACTGTAGTGTTTGGAAAGTAATTAGGATTAAATTCATGAGGTTCTTCCCTTGTGATTGAATCCTGGCTGGCTTTACAAGAAGAACAAGAGACTGGACAGACAGACACATAAACTCTCTCTTATTTACCATGTGAGACCCATGCCACCTTGGAACCCTGTCAGATGGGAGTCAATAATCAAATGCAGTCCCTTGACCCTTACCTTCAGAATTGTGATCCAAAATAAATCTCTTTATAACTGTGCCGGTCTGTGGTGTTCAGATCTCAGAAACAGTTATAGAAGCAAACTAATATAGGAATTCAAGGTATATTGGACTACTAGGAATCCCTGCAGTAGACCTCAACCTCTTGCAAGGTGTTATGGCCACTGTTAAAAGAAAGGGTAAGAGACAAAATAGCATTGCACAGGGAATCTGGGCTTGCCAGTTTTTCATGGGGAGCAAGAGGCCATGAGGTATTTACCAGCAAGACAAGAACCTCAGTATTTATTAATCACATGCACATTGAGGAAAATGGTGTAGGGATTATGGTTGGATGTGCTAGATAAGTGGCTTGGCAGGCAGTGCTTGTAAAAGAACAAAGCTTTCTTGCAAGAGGAACGGAACAGCCAGATTCAGGTTGCAGTTAACAAGTAACCTGGTTTGCAGTCAGTGCTGAGAAGGAGTTTACTCTGAAGTCATACAGGCCTTGGCATAGATATTATTTCATATCTTAGCCCCATGGTCTCGTGGCCTGCTTGTTTGTGCTCAACTGTGGCCACTGGGGAGGACCGATGCTAGCCCAACACAACACCCACTTGCTTCAATGAAAACACAGTCTCAGCCAGACTCACTATTCAAACCAAAAGCCAATTTAGGGAAGTCACTTCTATCTCACCTGCAGTGCTCACAAATAACTCCAGTCACATTTGGGATTGGGGGAAGATGACGCAGTGATCTGTCCTCCATACCACACTACCTGCCTGCTGGGGCTCCTCGTGGGTCTTATCAATCAGAGAGGGCTTGGAAAATGCCAAACCTGCTCCAGAAACTAGCAGATATTCAACCACCCAGGGCAAAGCCAAAGGTTTATTTTGGCTTATGGTTTCCAAGAGCTCAGTCCATAATTGCTGAGCGCTGAGGCCATAGTTTCTTGGCCTTATTGCTTTTGGGTTTGTAGTGAAACAGTATGTTGAGGGGGAACTATAGGGTGG
Organism: Cavia porcellus; assembly: GCF_034190915.1. NCBI lineage: Eukaryota > Metazoa > Chordata > Mammalia > Rodentia > Caviidae > Cavia > Cavia porcellus. The sequence continues at coordinate 79,321,887 of NW_026947490.1, forward strand.
AAGAGGATCTCTTACTTCATAGTGGCCAGGAAGAAAAGAGACATAAGAAGGGGCTAGACTATCAACATTTCCTTCAAGGGCACTGCCCTAGTGACCTATCTGCCTTCCACTAGGCCCTACTCCCCAAAATTTCCCCACCTCCCAAAATGGCCACAAGCTAACAATTAAATCTTTAGCATACTGGACTTTGGTTGTCACTATCAATGCGGATTATCACACTTACTGACCTCTGTGTGGTAGGTGTTATCATCATCTTAAATTCTCAGATAATAAAAGAAGTCTTTTCCTACCACATCAAATAACAATGTATGACCTTAGTGTGCCACTAAATCCACTGGCTTGCATACTTCTGGACATTCTTCACATGAGACAAAGACAATCTTCTGTCCTATTCATGCCAGCATATTTTATGATATTTTATATTTCACACATGCAAAAACAGAAACTTGCCTAACTTGATTGCTATTTAGAACTACAGATTCATTTTATTTTAACAGTCACAGTAACTCAGAAGACTGAACCCAGGGATCTAGATACATGTCATCAATCTTTATTATCAACCATTATTTTTACTGATAATATGTGTATTAACCAGAGACACAGGTATGATGATCATTGCTTCTTCTATACTTTCAAATGCTTTATCAGTATTTGCCTGCCTGAGCATGACCTCTTCAAGCTTTTTAAAAGTATATTAGTGAATTCCTAAGTATGGTATCATTGCAGCACAAGAAAAGATAATAACTAATTAGCAGAGTCAGTCTTGTCCTATGCACTCAGCAGAGAATGTCTTAGGAGTCAAATAGTTCAGTTAGCTCCATCTAAACACAACGTACCATTTAGCACTGTGTTGTCATTGTTTTAAAGCCAGTCAAAATAAACCAATCCAATTTCCAATCTTCCCTGAGAAATTTCCAGAAAAGCCAGCAGAATCCCAGCCTTTACACAGGAACATCTTTTGCACCTTTACTATTTTTAAGTACTCTATTAAATACTAGGGGACTGTCCCCAAAATAGAATAACAAAGACAAGGTCTTTTAGTTATAGTATAATAAAAGAGGTAAAATAAATACATGAGAAGGTGAATGGTGCCGTGAGGTTGACAGAGCTGTGATATGAGACACTGCTGGTTAAACACCTCAGCTTAGTCACATTTGCATGTAGATAACAAAACAAAAACATATTTGGCTGTTTGAAGACTTTCTCTTTCCAGAACACTCATACACGTAATGGTTATTTGCTGAAAACACAGAAGACCTTTGAGAACAATGGCAATTAGTGCATCCTACACGAGGGTAATAAAGGCAATTGGTAGCATTACTCTCATTACCAAGCCCTTCTTTAACCGTCACACCATTCCAATTACCAAGCACCATCAACTTCCACAGGAACTGCCCAACAAGGACTCTGGGTTGCTAGTTTACCATATGTGGACTTAATCATGTATTATTCCTACCATAGATAAGATATCACTGCACTGCTATATTCTTCTACAATATGGGAAACAGTATCCTAAATAATGGAGATAAAGTAGACAAACCAGGGGCTGGGGATTTAGCTCAGTGCCTGCCTGGCAAGTGCAAGGTCATGAGTTCAATCCCCAGTACCAAACCAAAATAAAATAAAATAAAATAGATGAGCAAACTGGGCAAACTCCCTGCCTCTATGGAACATGTCATCTAGTGAGGCCAGAAACAAGTTACCTGGGTAATATAATAAATATATTCTGTAAACGTTATGGTAGAGGAGGCATATGTTTCAATAAAGAACATGAAAGACTATTTCACACAAACTCAAAAGGCCAGGTTAAGGTGTTCATTAAAAAGAGGAATGTAGATAGAGGCTCAGTGAATGAGGAGAAGGAGTCCAGAGGGAGGTAAGCCTTAGAAGAGTTTCAACCCGGAACGGAAACCTAACCAAATGAGCAGTCAACTGATTTCATCATCATGAAACTGAAACATGGGAAACTGATTTCAAAAGAGTGAAGCTGCCAGGGATTTAGCTCAGTGGCATAAGCGCCTTCCTGGCAAGCACACAGTCATGAGTTTGATCCCCAGTACAAAAAAACAGAGTGAAGCTAACACCAGATCAGTTAGAAGGCCGTTGCAGAAACTCAAGAGAACATGCTGATCAGATTTAAGGTATCAGCCAAAAAAATGGTGAAAAAGTTATTTTCTAAGATAGGAATTAGAATCAACACTGCTTGGTCATTGTTTGGAAGGAGGAAAGACCTACATGAATGTTGGATTTCTGACCTAGATACAAAGATGCATGCTGGCGGGGCTGGAGATTTAGCTCAGCGGCATAAGCGCCTGCCTTGCAAGCAGGCAGGCGTGAGTTTGATCCCCGGTACCGATAAAAAGGAAAAAGAAAAAAAAAAAAGATGCATGCTGGCATCAGGGACTAAGCGAAGAAGAAAAGAAGGTTAAATACATGAATAAAAGAGGCCTGAACTATGGGTTTTGTAGAGGTACCAGGGAAACACGCAAGAGTCTCCATAGACGCAAGTTACCTACAGTACCGAAGGTCAGGCGATCTGGGCTACCAACACAGGCTTGGATGTGAACACAGCAACTGGGAGCCTTATGGCAGCCGAAACTGTAAGTGAAAACTGGAAGGAGGCAGAAAAGGGAGCCTGGGGTAGAAGAACCCCAAACAATAACAGCATTTAAAAGAACAATAAAAGCCATGTTCTAAAAGCCCGCGCCTCAGACACTAAGGAAAGAGTTCCTTGGGATCAACCACACAATTTTGGACTTCTAAGAGCTGTTGCCAAGTAGAAACAATTCTGATGGTGCTTACTGGCTTAGCCTAACTGTGCCAGGCTTTAGTGCCAACAGTGAGTCAGGCCAGGAGAAGCCAAAGCTGGGAGTTCCAAGAGCCCAGGGAATTGGGCAGAGCTCTAAAATTTAAATGGACAAAGAAGAGCAGAGAAATAAACATGATGTGGCGTATTAGCTCGAGTGGGGGAAGCCAGGCAGGCCACACACGCTGCAATACAAGAGTCTGAGCAGAGCTCCCGATCTGAGGACACAAATTCAGACAGGAGGGGAGACCTGGGAAAGCGCTGCATATGAGTTTAATTCCGTTTACACCATTAAATATCAGTGTATTTAGGTGCTGTGTATGGTTCCCATATATCTTTCCTTCAAGAACTCTTACTTTAGGGAAGTTACTTCTTTACAAATATCTGTTACTATGCTGAATCAGGTCTTGTTGGTTAATTTTTAATAATGACTATCATGTTACAAATGATTTCAATGCTTATTAAGGAAGTAATCACAGTGTTTAGATCTTCAGCAAAACTGCTCTAGATGCCCGTCTCTGCTTTAATAATATATGTTAAGGCTACTAATGAATTATTACTTAATTTGGCGGAAAATGATACACAAAAATTAAAAAAAACTTTAAAATAACCAAAAAGCCCAGTTACCAAGTTAAGTGTGTCCTTTAATCATACATAGAGATGCTCAGGTGAGTTTACACTTGATTAAAAATCAAACCATAAAATCCTGGTTTATCCAGTATGTCTTATGACACATACTAAACACTTATCTTTAGGTTGCTCAGGGTGACCTTGTTTTAAAAATTAGTAAAATGTGAAGTATAGAGAGGTTAGCGCATACTATAACTACAGATTATGCCAGGCATTGAAGAGGAGTTTTGAAGTACCCATTTTTGTCAGGCTTAAAGAAGCTTAATGTCTTTGGTGTCAGAATAGTTCAAATAACTTCAACTTACTGATTCAGCAAAACCAGTTTATGTGGAAAAAACATTTCCTAGGAGAGAAAAACCTCTTCCTCTGACCTGGACTTTCACGCCAAAGATTCTCTCTCCCCAGTCAGCTGCTCCTGCAGCTCTAAGATGCTCTGAAATCTGTGTCACACACTGCCATCTACTGTGTGTCTGTGGAACTGCAATCTGTGAGCATCGTTTTCCCTTTGCTTGTGAGAGATTTTATGAATGCTACTGAAAGATACAATTGAAAGACGCACATATATGCAGTTACATTCATAGGACTATTTGAGGTACAGTGGAGTAAATTAGACAAGACACTTCCTCGCTGAGGAGAAATTAGTTTATAAAATTTGTAATAACGTTTTGGCATCAAAGAACAGACAAGAATAGATTGTGGTTTTTTGGGTGAAGTCCAAAAGCATAAAATTCTAACCCCAGGTGGCTGAATTATGTATATGTAAATGAAAAGAAAATATTCATTCGGTTCTATGTTATTTCTAAAAAACTGGTATAATTCTCTTCCTGAATTCTCAGGCATTAATCATTTAAAAGCCAACAGTCCACATTTCATCCACTGTCTTATGTCTAATCTTGGTGCCTAACTGGTAAGCATTTCTCTGCAGTATGAAAGCTAAAAAAGAAAAGCAGATAATATTTAAAGCTTCATACTGAGCTATTACACCCAGGCTGGTTGGCAGAGCTTGTAATAAATCCTGATTGGTCAAAGAAGACAAGAGATATTGATAGGATTTCATGAGGGGCTTCATTTATCAAATACTACCTGTTATGGCCTGTGCCTAGATGAGCCCCCAAAGCCTCATGTGGTCATAGGTCGAAGACCACAGAATCTGGAATTGTGATTGATTCATGGTAGAGTGCTACAGAGAAGGGCTAGGGGCTTAAGGGTGGGTGATTAATAAGTAAGTTCACTGATTGATTGTGGCACTCCAGTAATCCTGGCAGCCTGAATACAAGATGAGAGACAAAAATAGGCTCATCTTCTCCATTGCTTGCTTGTTTTTGCTACCTTCTGCTCAGCCTGAACTGTTCTCCTCTGTGAAGCCACTCAGCCTTGGAGCCAGCCAATCATGGACTGAAACCTCTACAAACTAAATAAGTCTTTTCATTTGCACTGTGGGTGTTGGGCATTTCAGTTTAGCAACAAGAAAAGAAATTGAGCCAGAACTTAGTACCGAGAAGTGAGGTCATTAGTATGACTATAGCAGACTATGTGATTCAGGAACCTTTGGCAGTGGTGCAGAGGGAGAGTTTGGAGAGGTTTGGAGATGTCTGCTGAACAGGCAGAGCTGGACGCCTTAGGGGAGATTCTGGTGTGAGGTCAGAAGACCAGAAGGCTGGCGTGAATCCTGCTGATAAAGACCAGCCTAGCCAAGTTTCTGCTGGGAAGGACTGCACTGGCTGCTGGACTCCAGATGACGTGTTGTGGGTTACCACTCAGACGGCTGTAAAGTTCAGGGGCATCTAAGGACACCTGAGTATGTGGCCCCACTGTCTATCACAGGAGCATGGTCTGACACATTTGTAAACCGTGACTTAGCATAGATAAACATGCGTGTGCTGCTTACAGCACTCTACAAGAATGTCAACATTGATGACAACCTGAAAAGGAGTTAACTAATAAAATCACAGGTGGTTCTTGCTCTGCTTAGATGTCTGCTACTTCTGTGTGGCTGATATCCAACTCTGTGTGCCTTCTCTGGGCTCCTCACACATAAGTTTATTCCTGAAGCTTTCTTGACCCCAACATGTGTGTTATGGCTTGGCAGAGTTTGTCTGCATTTTTCTCATGGCCAGAGACTTTGCCTGAGACTAAGACTTAGGGCAGTGGACTAATTAATCTTACAGAAGAAATTTCAAGGCAGTCTAATGTTGAGGTAGTGGCACAGCTAATGTTGGAGGCTTTCAGACAGATCTGTGTTGAGGACCATCAGAAAGGAAGATCCAGTAAATCTGTAGACTCAAGAAGTGAAGCAGAAGAGATCTTGGTCACTGGCAAGCAATAGGAAAATAGGAAAAAGGATCTGAGGGCATCACAAGAAGCAACAGGACTTGACCCTTTGCACCCTCAAAACTCCAAAAATAAATAACTACTCTGAGAAGACAGACTCATAGCACCATTTTCCAGAATGGCAGCTGTCTAGGGAAGCTGTTCCTCAGGATTTAGTTCATAGGCACCGGACATCTACAGGCAAGAGAGAAGAAAGCCTGGCTACAGCTTCAACTGACAGCAGAGTTTGGAATCATCCACGTGGTGCTGGCTTTAGGCACATGCAAAATGCAAGAGTTGTAGGGTCAGGAATTTAGATTTCAGAAGAAGATCTTGAAGGGCAGGCAGTGCACCCCTGAGAGGGCAGCATGTAAAACTGTGAGTGTGAAACCAAAGAGGCAGTGGAGACCCCCCCCCAGAAGTTTGAAGAAGCCAGGAGCATGAGTCATCTGAGGAAAGCAACAAGGGATAAGCAGAACTCATCCAAGAAAAACCCATGAGAGGTACAATCACAGCAGTGCCGTAGAGTGAGAGCCCCCCAGCCCTTTGCAGTTCACATCTTGCTACAGATTACCTCAGATGCTGTACATGGAACTGTAGGGTTTAGTGTTTGCCCTGCTAGATTTTGGATTTGCTTTATTCCTATTTCTTTGTATTCCCTGTTTAGAACTTTTGGAAAGGAACTGTCTCTCGAGTACAATTGAATGTTGGAAGTATTTAACTTTCTTTTCATTTGTACAGGGGCCTGCAGAGAAGAGTTTGCCTTAAATCTCAGAGGAGACTTTGCACTTGGACTTTTCAGCAGTGCTGAAATTCTTGGAACCTCTTAGAGATGGACTATATGTCTTTGGCTTGAAGGGATGTACATGAGCACTTGGAGAGCCAGGCAGGCTTGAATTAGATCTGCCCTGTAAAGCCTCATATAGTCATGGTGGAGCTTTTTCAGAAATGGCTGGAACTAGAGTGTGTGATTGATTCACAGTGCAATGCTAGGATTAAGGGTGCATGATTACTAAATCAGTCCGCTGATTGGTCTAGTGCTACTCTAATTTTGGTATCCTAGATAGATGATAAAAGGGGAATAAAGATAATGTTAAGGTGCTTTTGCAACCTTGTAAGTATCATGAAATGTTGCCTCTGAGATGTCCCTCTTCCAGGCCACCCTGCCTTGAAGCCAGTTGATTATGGACTGAAACCTCTACAAACTGTAAACTAAATCTTTCCCCTTCAGCTTTGGGTGTCAGGTATTTTGCCTCATAAACAACAGAGAAATAACTAAGACACTACATGGGTGATTTTTTTTTTTTTCACCAGGGATCAAACTCATAACTTCATGTTTGCCAGACAGGCGCTTATGCCACTGAGCTAAATCCCTGGCCCTTACATGGGTGATTTTCAAAGTATTCACAAACTGTGCCTTCTATTCACAATAGCACACAAGAGTGTTTAATGCTGATGAGGCCTTGCAAGGCTGGTTTTGCTAGGAGTTGGCTGGAACACTAAGAACACTGTGCCTTCACAGAGCACTCAAAATGCCACCATCTCGAACCCATCTGGTGCTCATGTGACAGGCATGAGCTTGAAAACTATTTTGGAGAAGAACAACCTTGACAAAGTAAGTAAAACTTCACTCACTGAAAACCAGATGTGTCTAAAGAGAAATGAGAGTCCCAGGAGCACAGGGCAGAAGAGAGCTTGGGGACAGAAAGCAGAAAGAAGGAGAAATAGCTGGGGTTTTGTTCACAGTTGGTTTGTATACTTCATTAGAAAGGCTGAGACAGTTCCCTTAGCACTTTTTATATTACTTATCTTAAGAGGAAATGTCACTGTATTTTGTTTCTATGGACAACCAGTTTATTTAAGGAATTTCTACAAGAATGACTTGCTCTAAAGCCTCATCTTTCAGAATAGGACTTAACTTCCTTTTCGAGAGAAGCTAGCAGTTGCAAGGCATGGCTGAGCCTTAGGGAAAGAAGACAGCGAAACTTCTAAGCTTTGGCTGTTCTGGTCACTCAATTCCCCTCAGGACTGACCCTGACCTCTCAGAACAACTCAGTTCCTATGAAGTTAAAAGAAGACTCCAGCCCTCCAACGTGACCACCCACCGCTCTCACTACCCCTGGGGCTAAACCAAATCACTGACTCCTTTCTCCCTCAAAGTGAGATGGTTTGTAGCAAAGGAGTGCTTTGTCCTTTCTCATACTACAAATATGTATTTATCTCATATTTCTGAATAGTTGCTAAGAAGAACACAGCCAAGTAAAATGCCATTTGGATCTCTCCTTTTAAACTTCGCTTGCTGGAATCAAACTCTTACAAGTTCAACAAGAAGCCTTCCAGCTTTCACCCCCTTCCCCTTCCTCTACGTAGATGTTTATCCAAAGACCTCACCTCTCATGGCCATCCACAGTTCCACTCCCTTGAACGTCACATCCACTGAGGCCACCACTATCTCTAGCTGCAAATTTCAGAGGACTGTCTGAATTAATGGTCCTGCATCCACTCTGCTCCTACACATTTTTTTTTCATTACTTCTACCCATCGTTCCATGCCATGAAGTTAAAACCCATCAGTGGATTCCTACTCTTCCAAAGAGCAGAACCAAAACATGATTTCTCTAGAGAAGTTTTCCCTCGTTCAGGCCTGGGTTTCTTTCCTTTGATAAATCAGCTAATAGAGCATCCAACCTTTCCCTTTAAATAATGATCTTAGTGTGTGATTATCAATAGTATTGTGATTTTGTTTTTATAAAAAGTCAAGTGATCTAATGTGATTTTTGGTTAATAATATGTCCCTTTCAGAAAACTACGATTCCCATCAGGAGAACAGTTTCTAATCACCCTTATGTCTTAGGGACCTTGCCAGGATCAGCTAGAGCTGCATGTTCTGTGACTACAGTCACACTGAACATCTCAGAAGGGCTTCACATCTGAGTTAATATTCTCCTGTCTTTGCCTTAAATCCCTAATTTCCGAAAACAAGTACTCTTCTTTGTATTCTGAGCAGCAGCCTGCAAAATTATGTAAGATACTCTTCAGCTAATCTAACTGTGTGTTTGATATATAGGAGGTACTCAGGAGATACACTTCCCATTAATAAGTATATGTAGAATAATCAACATACAGGTACCTGCACAAGGAATCTTGGAAAAGATACAACTTCATGAGTTTCATGTACGAAGGCCTCCAAAATGTAACTGTCTCATTACCTTACATCTGAAATTCTTATAATCTGGTTAAAGCATATCATTAAAAATTAGAGGAAAGTTAAAACTTTGATCTCGTTAAGAGAGGTAACAAAACTCAAATTTATGAAGGTACATGGATCTTTCATCATAACTGTCATTACAACACTTTGCAGAAGGAAGAGAGGACAGTGCCTTAATCCCATGAAGATCACCATCAAAAGGTGGTAGATACTGAAGTCAAACCTTACCTACTTTCTCTTATATAGAAACTGTCCCTCCCGCCAGGCACATTCAACCACTAACTTCCTTGATTGGATCAATGCTGGGCTTTCATTTTATTAATTCCTTGAGTTAATATTGTTATTGCACTCACAGACTGAATTTAGTTTCCAGGTTATTCTTCCTAGCTACATAACTCAGGACAAATTACTAAACTTCCCCGAAAGCAGTTTCCTCCTCTATAAACTAGGGATAGAATATTAGTCCATAGTACAGTGACGATTTGAGGTAAAGCTTGTGAATCACCCATCATCAATCTGGCAAGCAGTTGCCACTACAGTCATGTTAGTGATATGAAGAAGAGAAAGTCACCAAGTGGGGTTCATGTATTAACTGTCATTTACTTAATATTTTCTAAAGTGGAATAAAGTATATTTCTCTATTTTCTTTACCACTTAATTGTACTGCATACCAAGATTTATGTCATAACTAGATTTACCTATTTACATTTAAGCTGTGTACAAATTACACATTCAATATTACTGCTAACCCAAGTAGTTTGAAAGTCAGTTTATCCTTCCACCTTCCTGTTCAAGCAACCAGATGGACTTAAAGCTCTTGCTGATTGATTGATTGATTGATTGATTGATTGATTGATTTTGTATTGAGACCCAAACTTAGGACCTCACACTCAGTGCTGAACCACTGAGCCAAATCCCTGGCCTCGTCTTAAAGCTCTTTATCCTTTAAAAACATTTCAATGATGCCTTCATCACACTGAAAAGACAGTGTTCATTGAACCTAGACTTCATGTCTGTTTACTGAGGAGTAATTGGATTACAATCTCCCTATTAACTCACAGAGACAAAGGAGGAATTCTGTTGTCCCAAAATAGAATTACTGACCTAGAATATATCTGGTCGCAGGCAGGGAAATTGGTAAAGAAAATGCAATATTTTGCCAGAAATTGAGCAAGTATTGAATGTAGGTACAGAAGCTACTTTCTAAGATCAGAGTAATAGAGATGAAAATATGACAGAGTATACTTAGTTTTTCAGAAAAGAAAAGTAGTAGTAAAAATTACAGATGAAGGAATCAAATTTATTTTAATTTTCCTCATCGTGATTGTTTTATTCCTGGGCTCATAAGCAATATGACCATGAAATTAGTATGAGATTTCCTAACTATGAAGCTTGAATCATATGCTCATAGAAAAACATAGACATATCCAAGTTTGTATAATGACCTCTCACCCTCCATTCATTTAATGGACCAAGAATTTCCAGGGCCACCAACTTTAATGGGTGTTAAAGGCAGAGGATGAATATCATTGGCTTTGACTGGAGAATCACCTTAAGCTATTAGCTCATGTAACCGTCACTGAGTGTGCAAATGTCCTGCTCTCAGTAAGGTCGGAGGAGAACATTTAAATCAACAATAACAAGATACTACTGCTATTGGGGTAGTGATTAAACAAACCAAGTAACACTTGTTTACAAATCTCCATAAACTAGAGCATATTCTGCCTAACAAAATACTTATTACATGTATCTTCTCTCCTCTGTTAAATCACATGCTCCTTATAAACCAGCAGGGCACGTTCTGATCCTGCATCTTGCTTCGTACTGCTAAGCACGGTGCCTGGCAAGGCCTTATTAAGGTTCTAGCTGTAACAAGCTGAGTTATGGAAAGCCATCAAGGAAAAATAACACTGATGTTATAAAACTATGTATTCTTGAAGCATGTGGATAATTCATCTATAAATGATCAAAATGTAACAACAGACCAAGAGGTGAATCTTTCAAAGAAGTAACTACTTGGGGCAAATCTTTGAGCTTATTCATTTTGTCAGGATATTTCTCACTGCCAAATACCCAAGATGAGGATTTAACAAAAAAATAGAATGGTCAAATTCGTGACTAAAGATTCCTTGGGGGAAAAAGTTAATTTCTGTAAAATTAGTTCTGATATTTTTTGAGGAAAATACTCCCCAAAACTTGTTTTAAAATCATGTTCAAAAACACCGATAGGTTCTCATGCCCAATAACCTGGGGTGTTTAACTTATTGAAACACAGCGATTCTCCACTAGCTCGTGCAATGGTGAAATTTTTCTTTCAAATTTATGAAGCAAGGCTTTGGTGTGAATCGACAGTGAGGAATTCTTTATGAATATCCTTCCTATTATGATGGTTTGTAACATTTTCCAATGCAATTATTGTAATAAGTATCATAACATAATTGAGATTCTACAAATGGAGATGAGAGCTAATAAGAGGTCCAAAACTGCAAGCACCATTTTATCTGCAAATTAAATTAAAATGATAATGAAGTGGGTATAGAAATTGATCGAAAAATTAATTGAAAGAAACAAATTTGAAATATGTCTGTCAGGGACATCTGTAAGAAATTCTGCTCTGACACACCTCTTCAGAGAGTAAAGCTCTTCCTGGGAGCTAACATTGAAATAGAAGCTAGACTCAAGACAGATCTCTAAAACATGTCAAAAAGCCCAATTAATATTCTGAAGCTAGTTAGAGAACTCATGAACTCTCACCTGGATGCGAACAGCGGAAGGGGATTTTTCAAGTGAACTCCAAATCAGAAGTTGTTTGAGAAAACTCTCTCTCTCTCTCTCTCTCTCTCTCTCTCTCTCTCTCTCTTTCTCTCTGCCTGTCTGTCTCTGTCTGTCTGTGTCTCTCTCTCTCTCTCTGTGTCTTTCTCTCTCTCTGTCTCTGTCTGTTTCTGTCTCTGTCTCTGTCTCTCTGCATCTCTCTGTCTCTCTCTGTCTCTCTCTCTTTCTCTCTCTCTCTCTCTCTGTCTCTGCCTGTCTGTCTCTGTCTGTCTGTCTGTCTGTCTCTCTCTCTGTGTCTTTCTCTCTCTCTCTCTGTCTGTTTCTGTCTCTGTCTCTCTCTGCATCTCTCTGTCTCTCTCTCTCTGTCTCTTTCTTCCCTCCTTCCTGATATTTTTACACAAATCATTTGGATGCTTCACGACATTTTTATCTTTAAATACTTCAGCACACTGAGAACAAAGGTGTTCTCCTTCAGTAGTCATCCTGCCATAACTACATACAGCTGCCAGAGTCTATATTTTCTCAGAGCACTGATTTGCTGACCCACTTCCCCCAGGGCCTGCTCATCTCTGTTTGTCTGATGGTGATCCCATGATCATACTCAGGTCAAACTTGCCCAGAGTTTTTTAAAGAGGATCACAATACTGTTAACTGTCCATTCATATCTTTCGATGAGAGTCAATTCTTTAAAAGACATTAAAAATATACATATATATCCTTTTGATATATTAAAAATATGGAAAGAGAAGAGCTACAGAACTGGTGTCCGATTCTTTAGATTAGATTCAGATGGCAAATTCATGAGGTGTGTGTGAGCCTTGAAATTTCTGAGCATTTTAAACGGCTCAGTCAGCCTTTGGAGGCTTGCTCAAAAACTCCTTTCTCTTCCTGCACTGAGAGATTTTTTTTACTTGAGAATTTAGAAAGTGATTGTTCATTATCCAAATCCTTTTAAGAGAAAAATAAAAAGGGTGGGCGGCACTCTAAAGGAAGAATCTCAGTTGCTGGGATAAGACACAAAATTTATGACTTTCCCACTGATTTCTTAGCCAATTCTGCCCCTCCCTCGTACCCACTTCTGCAGAGATTAAAACATGCTTGAATTGGAATAGGCATTTCCTTCCTTCTGTGTGGTGCCAGTTCTCAGAGGAAAACGTCCGTTTTGCTCTTTGATTCTTGTAGCCGAGAGTCAGCACTGAAAAGACCTGCGTCTTCCTAGAGGATAAGAGTTTCATTTTGGGGGCTGCAGGACAGGAAAGAGAGTTGAAGGGTGTATGCTTCAAGCGTGGGTGTGAGAATGATTTTCCCCAGGGCCAGGAGTTGGCCTGGAGCCAGGAGTAAACTATTCATCCACCTTAAACTGCAGAGAGAGAGAAAAAGAGACAGAGAGACAGAGACAGAGACAGAGAGACCAAGAGAGGAGAAATGCTACTGCATGCTTTCATTTCTTCCCATAGGGGGCGCAAGAGAGGCACCTCTCCGTGGGTCAATTAACTACACAAAATACACCAAAAGATCATCTTCCAGTGAAAAGCTAAGGGTGGATCTATTTTCATACTACTATGGTTGCATATTTCCAGTTGCAATGAAGTATAAAGTCTTTAATCAAAAATTTTATTTCTAAATACTGAGGAGTAAGAAAGATAAAAAATCTCTTGATAAGAAATGGTGGCCCAAAAGGCAAAATCTAACTTGATCCATTCTGATCTGAGAATGTATAGTTTTACCATTTTGCTTCAGGTTATCAGGAGAAACAACATGAAATGCACAGGAATAAATCTGGCTGGGTTTCTTGCCACATGAAACTGCTGTCTTTGTTTCTAATTAAGGATACGGAAATTGAAAGTACAAGGTTTATTTGTTTATCTTTTGAATCAAAGAGAAAATGGTGGTGGTGCCCCACGGTGGGTTGGCCTGACTGGGTGTGCAAGTGTCCTGGTTTTCCTGGGGCCAAGAAATTTCCCAAGACAAGGCACTTTCAGGGTTAAAACAAGGGCACACGTGGAAAAACTTGGACAATTGTTCATTTTAGCGAGTCTAGCGTAGACGCTGTACCTAAAAACGTGGAATCTCTTTGCCGATCTCAATTGCCATACTTTTTCATTTATCCCAGAATTAGTTAAATGAAAGGAATATATCACTTATTGGACTTCCAGTATAGAAAATTCAGTATAAATGAGACTGTGCAGAAAGAAAGATGACTTAGGATTTAAAATGATGTACATACATTGTTTGGAAAAAACAGACTTATATGCTTTTCTAGAGTTGTTTTTTGATATTTGCTTTTAAGAAGTTAAAGTAGATTCTTTTCTTTCTGAATTTTTTCCTTAAACTGAGCTCAATAAACCATTTCGGAATCTACAACTTGACTGAGCCACCCTTTCTTTTTTTTTTTTTTTTTTACACTTTTTTTTCTTTTTTCTTTTTATTGGTACCAGGGATCGAACTCACAACCACCTGCTTGCAAGGCAGGCGCTTATGCTGCTGAGCTAAATCCCCAGCCCCTGAGTCACTCTTGCTAATGAACAACCAGAGGAATATACCTTTGATGTCCAGGAAGCCATTGGTCCTTTTATCTTCAATTTCCATGAGAGACTTTTGCTAATTATATATATAGTAAGGGATTCCTCATTCACAAAATACATTCTTCATTAGAAAAATTAGGATAAAAATCTGCCATGGCTCGGTAACCATTGGGAAACTGTATCCCTAAGAAGAATGTTCATTGGAGTCAGAAATATCAATAACTAATCAAATATTTCAAGACTTCTGTTTGCTGTTGAAATTACTAAGTAAGTATCCACTAAGAGCCTACATCGTGAACAATATTTCACTTGTTATTAAATGTCAGGGCTGGGGATTTAGCTCAGCGGCATAAGCACCTGCCTTGCAAGCAGGCAGTCGTGAGTTCAATCCCTGGTACCGATAAAAAAGGAAAAACACACACAAAAAAAAAAATGTCATTAAGCAGCTTGAGAAGCAGTTAAAAATCCAAAACACATTAGTATGAGCCATCGTGTTCAAGAGATGATGAGATAGAAAATGGCAAAAATGACCATAAACAGTAAAACGTGAAGCTGATCGTGGTATTAGAACAGCAGGTATATACCCGAGAATAATTTGAATCTGAGCATATACCCAAGAAGAGCAGGATATCGTAATATCCTGTTTGCAAGGAATAGGGACAAAGAAATAGATGGTTATGACAATTAGATAGGACATAACCGTCACATAGGGTAGAGGAAAGATGGGCTGTAGAATCCGGTGGCCTTGGATTTGTGTTCTGCCTCCATTCTGTACAGTTTGATCTTGGAAGATCTTTTTAACACAGTAGGTTTCTGTTTCCACTTATCAAAATGAGAGGCAATAGAGTGAACAATAGAAAATTGCTATTTTGTATGTCCCTGCCTCAAAAGGAACATGTAAGGGCAAGAATTAAATGTCTTAAGGAAGCATTTCAATAAGTATTAAGAGCAGAGTGTCTGGGCTATTAGTTTAGATTTAAATACTGACTTCATAAACATCTAGTTGTGTGATTGTGTTGGTCAGGGACCTCTAAGGAACAAAATCAATAAAAAAATACACACGCATACACACACACAAAGAGTAGGCGATTCAGTGCCTACTGGCTTTTGTATATAGCGTTGTCTTGATGATTCATTGACAACTTACTCGTAATACGACAATATTTGTATAAAAAGCACATGCACATACATGGAAATATGGTGCATACGGACACATAAACCTATGTCTCATTGCTATCACCCCAGAAAGTAATGCTATTCAACACTAAAGTTGGCTTTTGTGCAATTCATCCTTTCTTTTCACACACATGCATGGAACCATGGCTGGTGTTTAAATCAAAAACTTTAAACAACCAAAATACTCATTGTTTAGTGAATATAAAATTTACTAAACAATGTCCTGACAGTCTAAAGAAGTAATGTAACTTTTCAAGGATATATAAAGTTTCTCTTATAAAAAAAATAAAGTTTGGATTTAGGAAAATCGTGTGCATCAGAAATCAGAAATATTGAAATATTTTCTAGAACAGTCAAATAATAAACAGAAGAAGTATCAAATAAAACTAATATCTTTCTGTTGAACATGTATCATAGCTTTTAATAATCATTTCAGTAGTATAAGTTCTAATTTATCATGAGCTGCAGGTAAAAATCTGAAATCATCATCATTTGGATAGAATACAGGTTACATTTATACGCACGAGCCAATAAATCTCTGATTATGTATTGATTTATCAGAAATAAAGGTTAAACATACCTTTGTTTTCAATCCAATAATGATTTGCCTTAATGATAAGTACAAATTACATAAAAATTGTATGATCAAGAAATCAAATGATTTTAATATTTTAAGTGTTCTGAATCTTTGTTTTAACTGTAACAAATTTGCTTTAAAAGATCTCTTGTAGTCATCAAAACCAGTTATCCAGGTATTTTTAAAAGAGTCTTAGATACTAAAATCTCACAAATTGTCCCTCAGTAACTAAAAATCCTGATTGTATGTCATGACAAATTCAGAATTCCACCTTATTTCATTTTTCAAATACTTCCTAAGGAATTTACAATTGGAAAAACCTAAAGCATGATGGGACTTTGGTGGGCTGCTACTGGAAAACTGCACATTGGAAATTTAATATTTTGTCTTAGATTACTTATTCATATTATTATCTCATAAAGACTAACAATTTTTTAATGAAAGCTGCATGTTGGGTGCTTTTCATACACTATCTGATTTAATCCTTGTAAAAACATGAAATATGATTAACCCAATTTTAACAGATGAGCTACTGGGGCACGTAGGAGTTAAGAATTTATGGGATCATGAGCAATAAGACACAATCTGACTCCAAAATTTAATACTTGAGGTTGACATCACTCCTGCCTTTAACGAACTCTTCAGGTTTAGTAAAGGAAAGGAAGCCCACGTGAGAGAGGAGCACAGGTCAGGATGGAGAGAATCAGGAGGCAGTATTGGGGAAAGCAAGGATCTGTATCACATTTCCAGGAAAAAGATGTGGTCCACTTTGCCAAACCCAATACACAGACAGGGGGACAGGGACACAAATCAATCAATTGTAACTTAGTCACTGGGGCAGACAAAACCAGGTATTTGTGTAAGACGAGAAAGCAGAGGCAGAGTTGTAGCCCACTCCTTTAAAATTTTCAAAATTTCAGGAAAGAAGAGAGACTTGAGGGCAGGAAGAGAGGAAGATGATTGCTTTACCAGGAACCTGTGGAAAAGGAGAAGGCAGAGATACAGGAGAGAGGGGAACCGGCTGCAGGAAGGAAGGTGGCCTGAGAGGTGAGGAATTTGGGTCACTGAGCTAGAGGACTTGGACTTGACATAGGAGCCATTTTGTTTCTGAGACCGTGAGATGGATTGTGAAAACTGGTGTAAGTGCGGATGGCGGGGAGCAGAAGGCACCCAGGGAGGGCTCACCTGGAGCCTTATGTCTCCAACAAGGAGCTAAAAGGGACACTGAGGGGGGGGGGCTGGGACAGAAGGATCCGAAGAAACATGGCGAATGCGTTGAAATCTTTGGGGAAACTGCAGTTTCACAACTTCAAACAAATTAGAAGCACTGACAAGTCATGAGAACTTGGCCAAGGCTGGAGACCAACGTTCAAGTTTCCCTGACCTATCAGAAGTCTGAATTTCATCCAGTGTGTTTACTTCTCTGAGCACAGAGGCAATAGAACGAGACTCAGTCTTGCTGCACAAAGCAGTGGAGGAATATAGTAATCACCATTTAAGATGCCTGCAAGCATCGTTTCAGGCTAGAAGTGAACTAAAATACAATGAATCAGAACAAAGAAAAACAGTGATAACAATATTTGCCTTCAATGAGATGGTAGAGGGAAATCCCCCTTACTTGCTATATTGCATATGGTCAACCTCCCAAAGGATGGTCAGACCTCTGGCTCCCATTTGCTAAGGGGAAGGGGGATTGATTCTCAGCCCGCACACCGGTAGGCTCACGGCTGCTTACCAAGGAGGCCAGCGGGTTGCTTTGCTTCCAGCAGCCTAAGTTCCAACATGGCGCAGATCTTGGAGCCGCTGGCTGGTTCTCCCCCTGGGGTGCCTGCCGCTCGCTCCAGCCACGGCTGCTTACTTGTTTTCTTCTCTTTGAATTCTTTGCATGGATCTTATTCTTACAACTATATAAATAAACATCTTTAATCATTTGAGAAGCCACCCAAAGGCAGCATCCAGGAAGTCTTTGCAGATAGTAATGTTGAGCTAAGTAAGACCTTGCAATTTGCCAATTTAATATATTTGTAAAAAGAAGAACTTCTAAGGAGGCAGTATAGCATAGACTAAAACCTTCATTTTAGAATTTACCTGATTGAATACATGATTAATTTAATCTCTTTATGTCTCCATTTTTCCTTCCACAAAACAGGTAGAATAATATTATTTTACAAGTTTTTCACAAAATTATTTGCAAAGTACTTAAAACATAATGGAAAATAAAACTATTAAAAGAACAGATATGCTGTTATCAGTGCAAGAAAATTGTTTAATATTCTGCAAGAAGAGAGAAAATATGCGGTCATTCCCAAGTTTGAAAGCTTCATAGCTGAGAATCAAAGCTGAATCGTTAGGGAAATTTGTCCATGCACAGCTTCCATACAGTGAGATTCAAGGACATCAAGTCCTCAGCATCTCCCAATGCCAACGTGTAAGATTTAACATCAGTGTTGATGTGAGCTCTCAAAAGCTGCCCACTTTTCCTGAGCCTCACAGATCTGGAGAGTGAGGTGTCCCACTGGCCAGCCCCAACACCGCAGTTCTGTCATTACACTGAGCACTCTTGATTTTTGTTTGTTTTTTCTATACATTGTAAACATTTCAAGGGCAAAATATTACACTTTTTTATAGGAGTCCCAGTCATGAAATAGATACAAATATTTATTGAGTGATGAGAAAATAAGCCAAGTCCCTGTCTCACCTTGTGCCAATGTCAGCTTCAAGAACCACTTAGTTTAAACTCAGCGTACACAATATCACTCAAGACAAATGGTCCAAAACCAATGAAATTTACCCTTAGAGAAAAGACTTCCAAAGGTAATCAGCACATAAAGGATGTGCTTTGGAACTATGAAAGCAGACAGTGTGCTTACCTGTAACAGTTAGCCAAGTAGTTAAGGATGTGGAGTTGTACACTTCCTCTGAAAAAGAAACTTCAGCAGATAACGCTGTTCTGTTATGGACATGGAAAGAAGGGGAGAGTTGGGAGCTGGTGGCTGGGATCAGTGTTAGTTCACAGTCAAGCCAGGGCTGCACAAATTGCCTTGCTGCTTAAAAAAGGGGTTTGTCCTTGGGGCTTCATCCCTTTACAGGATTATAATATGCACCAAGCTCCATCCACATCTTCTCAGATGGTGGGGGGGGGACTGGATGCCATGGGATGCACCTGGGAACCCCCAAGTAAGCGGAACCTTTTATCAGGTTTTTCTTGCAGTGATGACGATTTTCAGTGAGGCTCCAACACACATTGCCGGTTTCTAAAGCAGAGGGCCCGTGAATACCGCCCATTGCAACTCTTCAGGCAGCCTCCTCCTAATCCTGTTATGATCTCAGTTTTATACTTACATTCACCTTTTAAAGTCTTTGGTAATAGAGATGGCTGATATTTCTCAAGAGATGTTTTTGGCCAGCATATATAATCTCCAAATTCTGAACCACAGTGACAGCACACACACACACACACACACACACACACACACACACACACACACGCACACACACGCGCACACACACGCTCTTTTACAAGTATCCAGTAACACCTGCTTCCCACTCTAGCACTAGGGCCCAGGATGACACACTTTGGAAGGTTAATGGCTTAGACATGACAGCTAGGATGATGCACCAATCAATGAGCAACAAATGCAGAAAAGAATTAGTGGTGTAAGGAGTAAGATTCAAGCAGCATTCGCAGTGAATGGATAGGAGACTCTAACAAAAGCAGTTAAGAAGGTGGGGAGAGGTGTAATTTCCTCCGACAATCACACAATTCCCATCTAAAGCATTATGTTTAAAGCCTCAGACTTACTGTTAAGGGTGCGAACAGTAAAATTAATCGAGAAAGCAGAGTTATTCTGCCAAAGAGACCCACTTGAAGGTGAAACAGAGGTCAACACCCCACTCTAACATGGAAATTGGAATCCGCCAGATGTTCCACTGCTACGGTAGAGTTCAAAAAGGGCACAATTGACGGATTATTAACTATGCCAGCTGGCACTGTAGAATTTATGTTTTCTTTGTTATGTGAAATGTGCAATCATAAAAGAAACATTAAAAACCTGAGTCCATAAAAGGAGGGGCATAGAATATAAATCAATTTTACTGTAATGAATAAAACGAACAGCAGAGGGCCCCCTTCAACGCCTGACAATGCTCAAGGCACATTCTGAATGCAGGAGTTTCCCATTTTTTGGTCACTTCTGATTACAACAGGATTTCTGTACAAAAGAATTAGAGTAACTATCTTCTTTTGTAAACTTATGACACATGAGATATTTAAGTATTTTCTTAAGACTTCTTTCTTTTTTAAATTTATTTTTCTACTGTGATTTCTGCTAATGAATTTATCTGGGGTTAATAATGCAATAATTCAGGGTGGTCTAGGTATAAGATATCTCAAGACAGTAAATTCTATAATTTCTCCAAGGGATTTCAGACTACCTACCTGATGAAGTCTGCCTGATCCGTTCCCTGAGTGGAATTCCTTCCTTAGGTCCATTTTTTCTCTCCCCATTACTACAATGGTAGAAAAAATGTCTTGAATCAGTCAGACCTGAATTTGAGTCTCCATGAGTCAGTGCCCAAGATATGTGTCTGGGAGTAAATTTTTTAATCAATTTGAACATCAATTCCCCTGCTCATGAATTGGGATAAATTAGGAATCTTTTGAAGATTAAATGAGATTTTGCTGCTGCTTAAAGTGTGATCCTCAGATCTGTGCCATGAGCATCACATGGGTAATTGGTAAACCTTCAGAATCTCCGCTCCCACCCCACCTCTGAATCAGAACCTTCATTGTAATTACATCCCATAATGATTTGTCTACATATTGACATTTGAGAACCATGGTGTCAGGAAGTTTTTTGTATCATTTCACATGAGACTGTCTTTTTGTAGCCCTTTCACACTACTAGATACACGATGAACATGGTTCCCTTGAGGGTGACTGTTACGTGCCAAAGCTTGTTTAAGGTTTTAAAAATATCTGTTGGCATTATATAGGATAATTTGAAACCAGAGGAGACTGGAGCGGGAGAAGGGTAGTTAAAATCATGGGGTCGCATTCATGCAACTTAGAAGACGATAGTTCCTCTGAGCAGCCATGAGCTACAGGCACACACCTCATGAGCTAAGGCAGCCCTTAGGAAATTCACAAAAAGGTGCTGCTCTGGACTGATGCTGGCTGTTTTCAGGGCATGGGATTTATCGAGCACAGCAGGCCCCCACAGTTGTCTTGCAATGCTGCGTGGCAATCATAGGCAAGAGAGTTAGAGGAAGTCCTGAACTAGGGTGTAGTCACCTCGAGCAAAAAGCTAGGATGAACTCCAGAAAGTACCAAGATGGTGGGTAATAGGAAGGGGTAGCGTGGAAAGGAGTAAACCGGGCCTTCTTAAGGAGAATTTCTGGAAGGAGCTAAGATTTAAGTAAACCCATTGTTCATAAAATTGAAGGACAGAGGTGAAGTAGAGTCAAGTACAGATTGAGCATCCTTAGTCTGAACAGAAAAATGTAAAATCCTCCAAAACCTGAAACATCTAAGCATTGGTATGGTGCCACAAGTGGAAAATGCCACACCTGACTTCTCATGACAGTAAACAGTCAAGATGCAGGAGGACTAAAAATATTGCATAACGTTACCTTCAGTCTATGTGTGTAAAGTGTACAAAAATATCCGTGGACACTGTATTTAGACTTAGATCCCAGCCCCAAGATACTTGATTGTGAATATGAAAATATTCCAATATTTTTTAAATCTAACATTCAAAGCATTTCTGGTCCCAAGCATTTTAGACAAGGAATACTGAACTTGTCTTTAAAATGCTGTAAATGGTTTTAAGAGAGATTATGTTCAAAGATTGGCAGTCAGCAGCTCCATAAGGCTTGAAGAGTCATGGACCACAGCTAGGAGGAAGAATTAAAGAGATTCAACCCATGAAGCTGTGACTATGATCCATCTTATCTTCTTCAAATAACTGTCTCCAATTATACCACGCCAAGCCCTCTCTTAAATCCACTATATTGTTTTTTGAAGTCTTTTTATTTTATTTTATTAATATATAATGTTATATACCATTCAAAACTTTTTTCATTCCACTCCCCAGCCAGCGTATGTCTTTATCTCATGGCTTCTCCCTTCCTTCATCTTCTTCTTGTTTTTTTGTTTGTTTGTTTGTTTTTTATCGGTACCGGGGATCGAACTCATGACTGCCTGCTTGCAAGGCAGGCGCTTATGCCGCTGAGCTAAATCCCCAGCCCCTCCTTCATCTTTTTGATCCATCACTTCTATCATTGGCCAGGACAAGCTGAGGCAGCAGACCTGCCCTCAACAGTGCTTCCTGCTTGGCTCCATCGTGCGTCAGGCTTCCCAGAAGTTTCCCCTTCAGTAACAAGTCTAGGCACTGACTAGGATGGGTACACGGCTGGCACTACTGGGTCATGTTTTTTACCTTTCATGAGGGGCTTCTTCTAGAGACAATTAAGCCCATTAAAGGATAAATATGGCACATTACAATGTTTAAAGAAGCTGAAATTGTGGTTCACGCCTGTGATCCCAGCACTCTAAAAGGCTGAGGAAGAACGATCACGAATTCAAGCCCATCTTGGGCAACTTGATGAGATTCTGACTCAAAAATAAAAAATGTAAAAAAGGACTGAAGATGTAGTTCAGTGAAGTGTCTGGCTTCAACCCCTAGTGCTAGAAACACTTACAGTTTATTTAAACAGACATCAATTCACGAATGGTTACCTGAAGAACAGGCATAATGGAAAGATTTTTATAGGATGAACCTGAAAACAGTGTTACAGTTAATACACTATGTCAACTTGAGAAGTTTAGAAGTTTAGCTAACAAACTCAGCATGGAGCCAGGATTCTTACTTCATAGATGTCCTCATCCTGTGCAGGATTTTGTAAGTGCTACACTCATCCTGGGGGGAGGGTGACCTGTGTTCAACATAAGGGAGGAAAAGAGGCTTGCTCTTCCCGCCCTTTGCTTGGGCTGCTTTTGCTGGCTGCTTCCTTGAAGCGTTGCCCCATGCCATGCCACCCTGCCTTGGAGCCAGCTGATTATGGACTGAAACCTCCATAAACAGTGAGCTAAATAAACCTTTCCTTGCTTCACTGGGGTGTTGGGTATTTTGTCCCAATAGTGAGAGAAAAGTAACTGAGACAGAACCTGGTACCAGTGGAGGGGGGTCATTGCTGTGACTGTACCTGGCCATGTGATTCAAGAGCCTTTGGAAATGGCTTGTGGGAAGAGTTTGGAAAGGTTTGGAGATGTTGCCTGATAGCCTAGAGCTAGAACGCCTTAAATTGTTCTGTATGGAGGATTCTGGTCAGAGCTCAGAAAACCAGAAACCAATAAAGACCAGGCTTAGGAGGTTTCTGCTGGGAATAAGGACTGCATTGGTTGTTGGACTCAAGTTGATGTATGTTATGGCTTGGAAAAAAGTTTGTATTTTGCTCATATCCAGAGACTTTACCTGAGACTAAGATTATAGATGGTGGACTAAATAATCTGGCAGAAGAAATTTCAAAGCAGTCAAATGTTGAGGCAGTAGCATGGCTATTGTCAGGGGATTTTAGCTAGATTTGTGTTGCAAATGAAAAGCAAAGAGTTCAGAAGGATGGTTTAAAACATTGTAAGTTTGGCCAGAAAGGAAGCTCCAATAAAGTTGTGGACTGCAAAGATAGAGCCGCGGAAATCTCAATGGTTCAAAGGGAACAGGAAAATGGAAACGATGACTTAAAGGTATCACAAAAAGCAGTAAGTCTTGAACCTTAGCAGCTTCAAAGCTGCAAAAGTGAAAGACTTTGCTTTGAGGAGAAAGCTGCAGAGCACAATGTTTGAGAATACTGGCAGCATAAAAGATTTATTTCTCAGAACTGGATTCAGGTGCCGAGCAATACAGGCACTCAACCCCTACAGCCAAAAGAGAGGAGAAACTTGATACTGCTCCAGCTGGCAGCAGACCTTGGAACATCCACATGGTGCTGGTTTTAGGTGCATACAGAACGCAAGAGTTCTGAGGTTTTAAAAAGGCGTCCACCCCAGTTTCAGAAGGCAGGCCAGGCAGTGTGCCCCTGAGAAGGCAATGTGTGAAAGAAACTAAGTGTGTGAAGCCAAAAGTGCAGTGGAGACCCCAAAAGTTTGGAAAAGCCAGAAACAAGGATCATCTAAGGAAAGCTACAAGAAGAGAGCAAAGCAAGCCAAAGGGAGAAGCCATGAGAGCTACAACTAGCAGGAACATCATAGCAGTGGAACCACACAAGCTCTTTGGAGCTCACAATTTGCCACAGATTGCTTCAGATGCTGGACATGCAGCTATATGACTTAACTTTTGCCCTGCTGGATTTTGGACTCGCTTTGGTCCCAGTGCTTTGCATCCCCTGTTTGTACCTTTAGGAATGGGAATGTTTATCTTGTGCCATTGCATGTTGGAAGGGTTTAACCTTGTTTTCATTTGTATAGGAGTTTGCCTTACATCTCCGACCAGACCTGAGACTTGAACTTTTCAACAATGCTGAAACTGTTAGGACTTTGGCAATTCTTGCAGGTGAACTAAACGCTTTTTGAATAAAGGGATGTGCATAAGTTTTTAGGGGGGGCAAGGACAAAATGTTATAATTCTAATGTAATAAAATATTGGTTCTTAAGACTTGCTAAACCTGCGTCATAATATTCAAGTTGTAAAATGATAACAATAAACATGCTTTTATATCTGGAGACCTGTTTAAAGAAATGTATCTGCTTGCCAAGTTGGCAAGGGATAGATTGTTAGGATACACTGTGTCAACTCAAGAAGTTTAACTGAGACACTCAGCATGGATCCAGGGTTCTTACTTTGTAAATATCCTTGTCTTGTGAAGAGCAGGACAAGGAGATTTTGTGAGTGCTACACCCACCCTGGAGGATGGGGTGGCCTGTGTACAATATAAGGAAGGAAAAGGCTTGCTCCTCCCTCCTCTTTGCTCTGGTTGCCTTTGCTGGCTGCTGCCATGAGGTTTTGCCCTGGTGCATTGGCACCGTGCCTTGGAGTCAGATGATTATGAACTGAAACCTCCACAAGGAGCTAAATAAACCTTTCCTTGCTTCATTTTGGGTGTTGGGTATTTTGTCCCAGCAATGAGAGAAACATAACCAAGACACAGAGCAAAGAAACTGATTGGTTCCAGTTTGAGAAATTGTCTTACTTGGACTATTAAGTTCAAGACAATTTAACTCCTGCTTAGGTAGTCACCTGCGATTGAGTTTCTGTTTCTTGTTCTTTTACATTCTGAGTTAGGTTTACTTCTACTTTAATAGGAAGCAAGGGTATTAGAGTCATCTCTCTCTAGCTGCCTCTCCCTTAATTAGGTGAATGTCTCCAATCCACATATAACCACTAGGACCCATTGCTGTGTCTGCAACAAGGCCATCTGAGAGCCATGCGAGTACCTCTTAGAGGGGGACATGTGTCAACACAAGGACAAGGCCAGTGAGAAATCCTGTTCATCTCTCCACTTGGTGGCTTCCTCTCCGATATACAAGTGCACCTACATGCACTTGTGTACAACACACACACACACACACACACACACACACACACACACACACAATGTAGCAGCTCAGAAACAGTTTGTAGCACTGCTAACTGACCAGACATTCAAACATCCAATGAAATGTCTGTGAATACTTTTCTAACCATCCTCAAGTTTAGAATGAGTATCTTGGGCCTCTGTCGCTTGCCCTCAGCAGATAGAATACAGAAAGAAAATGAGCACCCTACTCCCTCAGTGGCTTCTCTTCCCATTTCTTTATGTCAGTGAGGTGAGGGGCAGTGGAGCGCAAAGGCCGAGTCTGCTGATCTAACAGTGCTCAGAACCCCTCCAGGAGACTGTAGGCCCCGGTAGGTACAGTTCTTAAAGGTTAGGATTTAGAACACATTTGGTATCTTACTTACAAGTTTGTGTACTAAGAAAAAATTTCACTCAACTCCTTATGTCACACTGTTATAAGAATTAATTCTTGGAGAGTGAAAGATAGTTGCCCCACTTTACAGTTAAACAACAGATGAGCATTCACTGCAAACCCCATCCTTCCATTGGTTGTGGATAAGTCACTTGAGCTATTCACAACCTGAGCAGGTAACTGCAGGAGAGAGGCAATGGGCACATTGTATAAGCACATTCATTAGTCTATCATCACAAATACCCCAAGTCATTTGTACAAGATAACATGACCAGCCATAGTGCTGGAATGCTGACCTAAATTAACTCATCAATTGAAAACACCTCAATTTGTTATTCTAAAGAGAAAAATACAATCCATTCTCCATTAACCTATGTATCTATTGTGCCAGTTTTTGACTTAGTGAACACTGAGAAAATCCTAAAAGGCATGAATGCAACCAAGTGGTGGACAAAAAAGGAATTTCTTTTTGGAGATTCTGCTCTACCTACATAAATACTTTGAACCTATCCCCTGGAAAACCATGCGTAAACTAGCGTCTTATGCTTTAAAGAAAGGCCAAATCGGAGATTATCTTAACTAAACATTTACTTTTAAGTTAGACCCAGTCTATACAAGCAAAAGAGAAAGAATATTGCACACTCACTAAGCCATCCAGCTCATCTCCAAGGAACAAACCAAGATTATTTGTGGGTATGTGTTAGAGGCTGGACACTCAGAATTTACTTAAATCTTACGTGCAGTGAATATTTATCTCATGCATTATTTTATGGAGGTTCAGAAGATTTACCTGTATGGATACTCAGCTCAGAAACCCATGCCACGCTTGTGCCAGAAGGCTCATAAATTCCACAGAATCAGACAAAGATGTATTAGGGCAATTCAATCAAATGCTACTTCAATGAACAAGTACTTATTTACTGAATGTTATGTCCTGAGCACAGTGAGGGGCTGTATATCAGTACAGAAGGCTAATTCTAGCCCTCAGGAATACAGTTTTAACCCACGGTTTCTTAAAGTGGAATTAACATATCACTTCCCAGATGGTCAATTCTGTAGGGCCAGGAGCTTCCTAGAAATGTCCAAGCATTACTATTAAAAAGCTGTTATCAGGTATCTCATCATGTTTAGAGGATGCATTCCCCTCATGTTTGTGTTCATTTTCTTCCTCTTGAGGGAAATTAATGAGTAAATATCTAATGAATGAATGAAAGGTTAAATAAGTGACCAAAGGCAAATGAGTGTTTCAGAGCTTGCACTAAGAACTAATAACCCATGACACTTGGAGGAAAGAAATAAAAGCCCAAAGAAAAAGTCTAGAGCATGCAGCAGAAACCACAGACGCTGCTCCACCTTTGATAGAGAACGATGGAAATTTAACCAGCTTTGCAGAAGTAGCTGGTATTATAAAGAATCTGAAAGTGAATTATCTTATCAGGAGAATCTTTTTAAATAGCAATGTAGAAAATATGAGAGAGAAGGTAAACCATAGAGAAAGAGAGAAGGAATGGGAGAGACACAAATAGAGAGAAAGAGATGCAGAGAGAGAGGAGAGAGAAAGATAGAGACAGAGACAGAGACAGAGATAGAGACAGAGAGGTTTCCTTGGAGTCCACTGAGAATGCACTCATGAGATAAGGAACATAACTCTCCTTGGAAGATGACACCATGCTCAGACCAATACCACATATGAGACATTAATTTTCTGCAAATGCCACTGAGAAAAAAAATGATACTCTCTAATGGTTTGAAGCAGCTTAGTGATGACCAGGAGCCTGAGGTATTCTTGCCAAGTTTGTTTCAGAAATGGAAAAAGAACGAAAGTACAACAGCAAAATTTATGTTCCTCCTTGGTCCACGGCTAAAACAAGCTCCAGTGCGAGAGATTTATGTAATGGCATTCCCTCAAGTGCTTTGTTTTCAAATACACGCTTTCCTGCTCCCAGGAAACTGACATTTAGTAGAAAATGTGACTGAACAGAATCTATCAGATGGGCATTACTGTGACATCTGTGTTTTGCTTTAAAATATTTCAGCATAGGTGCATTCACTTATTATTTTTTTAACCAACAGTACTTTTTGTGTAAGCTTCTCCCTTTTACTGCTTTGTTTGTATTGTTTTTTGCTTTTTGTTTTGTACTGGGAATAAATTCAGGACCTTGCACTCACCAGGCAGGAGCTGTGCTGCTGAGCTATGTTCCTGGCCCAGGTGCACTCATTTAATAGAGCCTTATTGTTGCTGTCCTAAGCAGAAACGCCCACCCTTAGGAGTGATCGGCCAGCTAGTCTGTAGGTAACTGAGAAGTCCATACTCCGGAGACTGGCACAGACCTCAGCCGTTCTTCTTTTCTTCTATAACAGAAGCTAGGAAGTCAACATGAAGAATGTTAGAACTAGGCACTCACTGATAAAATTAATGACAAGTTCAGTATACAAACGAGCTAAGAACATGTTTTCAGGACTCTCCCAACCTCAGAAAAAATCTAGCAAAACCTGAGTCCTGTGCCGTGGTCCTACAGAATATCAGAGACATCCAGCTATCAAATGTCAGTCTCAGAGTAACCCCAATCCTGCCTCCAGGAACCCAAGGTATATGCATGCAGCGAATGAAGCTTCTAAGCAAGAGTTAGAAAAACACCTAAAGACAGAGAACTAAGACCTCCTTTGGTTTAGATAGGTTCACACAGTAGCAGTTATGTGGAATGAACAAGTCAGAAATCCAGTGTACGACTTGACTACAGTAAATAAAATTGGAGTGTCTTGAGAAATTTTGAGTAAGAAGACTTGAGCTACTCTTCACACACACACACACACACGCACGCACGCACGCACGCACGCACGCACGCACGCAAAGTAACTGTTATGATTTGGAACTGAAATGTTCACCTTGGATGATTTGGAACTGAAATGTTCCCCAAGGTACGTGCGCCTGAGTTTCCAGTGTAGGAATGTCTCAAGGTGAGGCTTCTGG
This sequence comes from Cavia porcellus, assembly GCF_034190915.1. Classification (NCBI taxonomy): domain Eukaryota; kingdom Metazoa; phylum Chordata; class Mammalia; order Rodentia; family Caviidae; genus Cavia; species Cavia porcellus. The sequence continues at coordinate 79,350,804 of NW_026947490.1, forward strand.
AAGGTGACCAGACAGCAAGGACTCTACCTCCACAGATTAATTCATTCAGAGAGTCATAATTTAATGGGCTGTTGGGAGGTGGTTAAAACTCTGGGAGGTGGGACCTATGAGGAGGAAGCACATCAGTGGGCTGTGTCATTGGTGGGTATATTTTGCCCTGTGTTCTCTCCCTCTCCCCCACCTCTCTTTCTCTCGGGCTCTTTCCCTCTCCCTCTCTCTCCCTCCCTTTCTCCCTTCCTCTCTCCCTGTCTCTCTTTCTCTCTCAGCCACCATGAACTGAGCAGTTTTGCTCTGCCATACACTCTCACTGCCATGATGCTCAGCCTCACCTCAGACCCAAAAGCAATCGAGCCCATAAGCCATAGACTGACCCCTCTGAAACCATGAGGTCGACTACATCTTCCCTGTGCATTGATTTTTCTCAAATATTTTTCGTAGTGACAGAAAGCTAACACAGTAAGTGAGCTGATGGCTATATCAACTTACCTCACTAATCATTTTACCAGTTACCAATTACCAATCTTTTAACATTTTACCATTTTATCATTTTATCATTTTAACATTTTATCATTTTACCATTTACCAATCTTTTAACATTTTGTGAACCTCAAATACATTCAATAAAAATTTTTTAATTCAAGTGGTATTAGCTGGCTTAGTCCTGGTAACCAGTGTCTAGATATGATTCAGAATTTTGATATAATCTTTTGTTAGCATCTAATATCAAGGCAGTGAGAAACAACCTAACCTTCCTCCACAATAATCTGGTTGGCATCATCATAATTCAAGAGTTACACATTTATAAAATAGTGAGGTCAGTTCACAATAGATAAGTAATTAAGTTTAACAAAGGTGGTCCTGCTTTCTAGTCTGCTTTGCAAGTATTGAAAAGTTCAGCTCAAAAGAATCCCTTCAGCAGCAATCCCCTCAAGCCAGGACACTGAGTGACTGCTTTGGCTACCAATGACAGGGACTGTTCTTGCTTGTGACTTTGTCCTGAGCCTGTGAGCAAGGAACCTGCCTGTCTCCTGTGACACTGGCTGACTGGTTCCCAGCTGGGCATGCTCACTTCAGCCTTTCAGCATTTGCTTTTGTTCCCTCTGTGGCATGGTTTATATTGCCCTATGTACCAATATGTCTAGCAACTGATGCACAGAAGTGAGGAAGATTAGTGTGTGTTTTAGACAGAATATTCTAGTATGCCTACCAGAGTTATAGTTAATTATAGTTAATTTCCACAAATGTCAAACATGCAATCAACATCCAACATCAATCATATTAAATACAAGTAATTCATGTAGCTTATGTTCAGCAAATACATTTTCACCTGAGCCTGCACCAGTACTTCGGAAACAGCTCATCTGATACCTTGAGGGCCGCATTGTGAGACCTCAGACAGCAGAGCCAGTAAATCTGACCCGCACAAACTGAGACAAAGGATATTTGGTGCAGTGTTTAGAAGCTTTGATGACTAATATACTAAATCTTGTTTCCTTAAGGTCTCAAATATTTTACTAAGAGTTTCACCTCTTAGTTTTTAAAGCACTTTTATTCTCACTAGGCAAGTGAGTAAAATGCAATTTTAAACATAACACTTCCTATGTCATCCCTGTTGTAGAATATAAAAGAACAGAAGCCAAATGAGAAACACTAATGCTAAGTGAAATAAACCTGACAACACAAGCTTAAATGTAGCAGGGTTTTTCTTATATGAGAAACCTAAAATATAAACAAAAAGAAAATAAATGATAGATAATAGGAAAAAGCCCAATAGATCTCTCTCAAATGGAAAGGAGATCAAGAGATAGAGATGGAGGAATGAAAAAAGTAATACGATGACTTTTATACCTGTACCAATGCCCCAAAAGGGATGTAAACATAATCTGCTGCAAATATGCATTAATAAAAAATGATGAAAAAGACCTAGTAAAATAATGAACTTTGAGTATATGATTTTGAAATCCAGAGAATACAGGTCAATATGTTTAACAATTGCATAATGCTAAAAGGATTATAAAGAAAAAATAGTAGACTTGCCCTGCCCTTACTGCATCTGCTCTGATGGTTTCTCCTCAGTCGCTCACACATTTTTATTGTGCCAGGGCTGCTCTGCTTCACTATGAACTTTACACAGTAATCTGCTCATTTCTAACAGGAAGTTAGAGCCAGTTGAACCGTGTAACATGGAGCAGCCTGTTTCAGCCATAATGAGGATAAAGCCAAAAGTCACATGTAGGAATGATCCCTGCTCTGTGGAAGCTAAAGACTGTACTGACTTGTGAGTCCCCTGGGAAGGTCAAGTTTGTATAAAGAAGTTAGAACGTGAGAGGAAAACTTCAAGAATTCTTTGGAGGAACAAACGCTGTCGTCACCAACCATTTTGTACCCTGAGGTCCAGAATACAATGTCAGTTTCCGTTTCTTTGCTTAATGTCTGAAGACATCGGATCTCCAAGTGAGTGCCAGAGGGATCTGCATGTGGTACCTGCAATGCCAACACAGTAGACGTGAGCAAAGCTGCCCAAGAAACTCAGCAAGACTGAAGCCAACAGGCCACTCTGGCAGGACACACAGAAATTTGAGGCTGTGTTGGAAAGAAACTGCCTGCCACACCAAAAGTGGTTTACAAGTCTCTGAAACGCAAGGATTAGACATAACACCTGTGGTTAAGTATGGTGGACACATCAAAGGTGACATCCGGTAGATCACGCATCTGTCTGTTCAGTCTGGTCCAGCTGGGTATGGGCAAACCTGTGACTTGCTTATAGCCAATGGAATGTGACAAATGCAATTGGACGTCACTGCCTTGATTAGGCTACACTCTAGTAAAGAGAGAGATAAGAGAAGAAAGAGATGTTACTCCCCTGATTAGGAAAAGACATTAAGATATACAATTCCATCACAATTTATCACACTACTTTTCACTCTGTCTTAATGAGCCGGATATTCTCCTGTGTTTGAAAAAGGAAACTGTTACACTATTAAAGGGTTTGTGAAATTAATGCATAGCCAAGGACGCCAAGTGACCTCTAGGGGCTGACAAGAGTCTTCAGCTAACAGCCAGCAAAAAACAAGGACCTCAGTCACACATCTGTCCAGAACTACATACCCCAAAGACAAGGACTCCAAGTTCTAGAAAGGAATGTAGTTCATCTGACACTTTGATTGTAGTGTTGTTTGACCCTGAGCAAAAGAATCTGAACAGCAGAAACTGAGATAATGAATACGTATTCAGTCATTAAGTTTGTAGAAATTTTTATGCCACAGTAGAAAACTAATAGAATTTATGGTGATAAAACAAGGAATCCAGCTCACTGCACAAGGGATCCCAGCTAATAGGAGTCTGTAGAATTGATCATCTGCAGTGAATGCTGATCGAGGAGCAGGAGAAGCCACCCAAAGGAGAACAGGCACAGCCTGTCATATCACAGGAGTTGGAGACACAGAGGTCCCTGAGGATAGGTCTCCAGACTCCTCATGTTGAGGAGGAGCCAAGAGAATCTTTAGCCAAAGCTAGAAAATTCTAAGCCACCAAAACCCAGGGAAAATTCATTTTCTATCAAAGCAGTTTATTGGTAAACAGCTCTCCAGAGGAAGGGCAAACCCCAATTTGCAACATGCTCCAGCCTGTGTGGTATAAGCCTACCCACCACAAACTTTCAGGCTACTGACGGTGTAACAAACAGCTCACTGTATTTCTGATATCTAATGATTAGCTTTTGGTGGCTATGACTCCTCCACTGCCACCTCTGTTTCCTCTGGCTTTACCTTCTCCCTGGGAAGTCACCTACTTGAAGAAGTGCGAGCATATGGCAGCAACCTAGCTTCATGAGCCGTCTGATGGGAACGGGAGAGAAAAAAGCTTTACCTTGAATGGGGTTCGGAGTGCCGGTTAATACCTTGAAAAAGATTTAGAGAGTCAATCCTCTGTGTTTATTTCCAACAAAGAGGATGTGGAACAGGCTAGTGTGTAAGAATTATTGAAAGGTCAAAGGGTCTGCCCTGATTTATACACACACACACACACACACACACACACACACACACACACATACACACATAATGCAATAACAAATGAATTTTCTCTGTTACAATCAGACAAAAACTCCATAGCTACCAGTACCATTTTGTACAGCTTTTGATGTTCCCATTACTCAGGATAGCCTTCATGAGTGAGGTGTATTATTCTAAAGTTCTAAATGGAAGACCAAGAGTCAAGTGACTGAGGAAAATTGCTTTCCTAATGTGTTCCTTTGTTTAACAGCATGGCTGCTGCCTCTGGGGAAGCCTCCGTGGGGAGCTGGCCTGTGGAGGCATGTAGGAGAAGACTCACTGCTGTGTGAAATCTTGGGACAATGTTAGGGGAAAACCATCACATCTTGAAAGCAGTGGGAACACCCCGCCTTTACCCCTAAATGGACCTGACAGCTAAATGAGGAGAGACACTGAAGCCAAACAGGACTACGTGCTTTAATAAACTCACAGGGTGGGAAAGAGAAAAGAAACTTAATCCCTGGGTGGAGTTTGACATCTGAGGTCGTAAAGAATTTGGCAGGATTATTTCCACCTGAAGATCTGAGTGAGTTATCTGGGAGTTGTTTGTGAAGTTACTGCAAGTTACTCTGCTTGAGGACATCCTCTGGGGGATCGAGGCCCTGAGATTTCCCTCCAGGGATACCGAGTCCTGTAGGACAACAATTGTTTAGTTACAGTATGTCAAACTTCAGATCTGAGCAGCAGTGACACTGTCCCGTGTTATTATGCCGCCTGTCAATCTATAGTCCTGTTTGGCTCCATTGATTCTGTTCAAATAAAACTGTGGCAAGTAAACACTGCTTACTAGAAGGAATTTGTAGGTACTGGATCTGGCATGTGTATGTGTTGGTCATTTTTCATGCTGTTAGACAAAATAACAACACCAGCACTTAAAGCAACAGAGGATTCTTTGGCTCCTGAGTGCAGAGGATTCAGTTCATGCTGGCTGACCCGAAGGCAGAAAGATGGAAGAAGAGATAATAAATCAAAGCTGATCAATTGGCAGCTGCCAGGGAGCACAGCACAGGGAAGGAGTGCCAACAATACCTGTATTTCCCAAAGACCTGGCTCCATGACCCACCTCCGATTGGGCCATGTTTCCTAACAACGTGTTCAGCTATGACCACCAGTGACCGTTCCTATGATGCTATCATCTCTCCAGGGAGATTATTTATCCCGTCAAGTTGGATTCTGCAAAACTGTACTTCTCAAAAGAGTCCCATGTTGAATGTTCTCTGATATTTTTGACCCATTACCCTCACAGAAAGCCTCTAAGAATATGTGAATACATATGTTATCCTTTAATTTTAGGGACTCCTGGGAGACCCTGATAGCCCTACCTGAGTCACTAGGTGTTCACTGACCCAGTAAGCAGTGTCACACACACACCTCCACTCACAGGAAAGTACAGGAACATGCACAGCCCTACTTTCCATCTTTATAACCAATGCATGTTTAGAAGTTTTCTCCTACATCTTAATAAATGTTGGTTTTCATTGTTATTTTTGCTACCTACTGCCATAAGTTTAATGTGTTTTAGTTTCACAGTAAACATACACATACACAAATGGAGTGCAAAATGAAGATGTGCAAATGATTTCTTGGCCCATAAAAAATTAATAAGCATTTGAAATCATTGCCAAGCAGCAAAGCTGCAGTATACTGTAATTAGAAATAATACATGCCATGCCATTCTTTGTGGGAAAAGCCATTTAACATGCCAGTTAGACTCCTTATTTTCAGAATCACTTTTTTTTCAAGTAGCACATTTCTAATGGAACTGGTTTAAAAAATGGCTGCCTATCTATGGTCCTTCTTATAAAATTCTTGAAAGCCTATATCAAGGAGATGTCATAGGCAGAGTTCAGCTGTCTTACACACAAGTGATTTAGTAACATCTGGAAGGTGCAAGAATCATCCGTGGCCCTTGACAGTTATACAGCTTTCCTTCCCCTGTTAAGCACTGGACAGGAAGTGAAGCACTAGAGAGGAAGTGAAGCACTAGACAGGAAATGAAGTACTGGACAGGAAGTGAGATGTGGTATTTTGTGTTGGGTTTTGCTTCTGTCTGTGTTATTCTAGTCTTTATTTCAGAGTAATATTGAATTTATAGAAATTTTTCTAAGATATGGAGAGCCCCCAGTTCACCCTAATCTTAACCCCTTACATATACACTCACCAAAAAATCTATCAAAACTACAAATCAGCACTGGCATATTACTATTTACTAATCTAGTGATTTCATCACTTTTTCTGTTAGTGTCTTTTGCTTTCCTAGGTTCCAGTTAAGGGTATGTTGTTATAGTCAGTCATTCTGTGTTCTTATTGACCTATAATCAGTGAAAATTTCTTTCTTACTAATTTCTGTCTTCCAAAAGGTCAAATGTTATCTATATCATATCAATTTCATTTCTCAAATATTTTCTGATGACTTAGGGTAAAAAATACCCCCAAATGACTAAATACTTCTGTGAAGTAGAGGAAAAAGGTGAAAAATTCTGATGTTTAACTAAGTTATCGCATGGACAGATACAAGTTCCCTACAATGAATGTGATCATTATGTATATCAAAATTGTACCAATAAACTTAATGAAAAATAATTCTTTGTCATTTTGAGATGGGGTTTCAATATGCTGTTCAGGCTGGCTGTACTTACTTTGTTGCACAGGCTGACCTCTAATTCATCCATCATCCTGCCTCAGCCTCCTGAGTGCTGGCATGCACCACCACCCAAAAATAAATTTTAGAAAAGATGGAATGGATTTGGCATCAGTGATAACACTGACCAATAGTTTTTCAAACAGAAATCAAAAGATAGACTTTGGAGACAGGTCATGGCTTTATTTTTGGATATGCAAAGTTTGAGATGTTTCAAGTGTTCTAGCCAGAGCGGTTTAACCATTGACCATATCTCTGAACCTTGTACTCAGAAAAGGAGGAAGATGATGGCAGAAATTTCCCAGAAAATGTTGATGCTCATGCCCAAAGATTGGATGAGATCACGCAGGGTGAAATGCAAGACTGGAAAAAAAGAATAAATATAGTCAGAAGTATAGACAGCATTTAAGATTTGTTGAGAGACAAAGGAACCAGAAAGAAGAGAGAAAAAAGGAAAAGTGGTGTAAAAGCTAAGAGCAGATGGAGTGTTATCTGGCTCATAACAATTGAAGAATGCAAACAATGCTGATCAACGGTGTCCACACTACAGTCATAAAGGTGGGAGGTCTCTAAGGATCAAATGAGGCTTAGATCACAGTTCACCTCTGCTTCCAAGAGTACAAAAGTGAGCAAACCCTTGGAGATCATGTGGCCTCTTGAGAAGAAGCTAGAGAAGAAGAGAGATACTTGGGGGTTTTTTGTTTGGTTTGTTGGTTTTTGTTTTGTTTTCCTTCTTCTTCTTCTTTTTTTTTTTTCTTCTTTTCTTCTTGTTGGGAGACTTCTTGGGAGACTGACAAACCAAACAGTTGGAGTTAAGAGGGCTTGCAAAAATCTGACTAGGCTAATTGGGTGTCTTACCTTTTAGGTGACTTTCTATAGCACAAAGCTTAAAGAGAAGTTATTGTAAAATGTAAAGGAAGTGGAAATGCTCAGTGTGGATTGGGTGAAGGAAGAGCTGACAATTTACTAAGGAATAATAAAGAGGAAATAATAAAGATATTGACTTATGTAAAGCATTTGGTGTTTAAAAGAACTAGTGTTTCACACATAGTTCAAGCTACAGGTTAAAACAAAAAACAGCGGGGGAGATACTATGGAGTAGTCAGAGACGCGGTACCCGAGAAGTTCAGGGGAGGGCCACGGGGTAATGCAGGTATTGTGAAATGGAGCATACACAGATACAGGAAGTTAACAGGTGGGGTGAATCCACTAAATCAAGTCTAATACGAGAGTTGCTGAGAAAGGGCAGCAGGGCCCTCGCTAACCTGAAGCTCATCCATACCCTTTATCTAGAGAAGATGCTATCTTAGGAGAGGCTCCAGAATCCTGCAGCAAGGAGCCAGGACTACAGAGGCCAGATTCCTCAGATACAGAGGAACAGGCTCCCTAGATAACATCCACATAGCTCCAGCACTATACAAACATCAAGAATCAGCAAATGGGATTGCAGCAAATTTTAAAACATCTGCACAGTAAACAAAACAATCAAGAGAGTGAAAAAGCAATTTACAGAATGGGAAAAATTTTGCCAGCAACTCCTCTGACAGAGGACTGATATCTAGAACAAACAAAATCAGACCCCCTAAAAAAGGCCAAATCACAACTTAAATAGACATTTCTCAGAGGAAGTACAAACGAAATAGATACATGCTGAGCTTCTCTGGCCATCAGAGAAATGCAAACTAAAACAAGATTGGAAGTTTATCTTACTCTAGAAAGAATGGTTGTCATCACAAAATCAAACAATAACAAATTCTGGAGAGACCGCAGGGGAAAGACACCCACTTACATTACTGATGTGAATGTAAACTCCAACAAGAGCGTGGAAATAAGTACAGAGATTCCTTAAAAATCTAAAATCAGAAATTTCATTGGAGAGTGAGGAATGTGGTGCATGCCTGCAGTCCCAGCACTTGGCAGGCTAAGGCAAGTGTGTTGCACGGGTTCAAGGCTGGCCTGGGCTATGTAGTGAATTTGAACCAGCCTTGAGTACACAGTGAGATCCTGTCTCAAAAATCTAAAACCAAACAAAGCGAGAAAAGATAGGATAAAAGAAATTTCTTTGACTCAGGTATTTCCCCACTAGGTATCTTCCTAAAAGAAGTAAAGACAGCATTATGCAGTGATGTGTGCATATCTATGTTTAAACCCAATGTATGTAAGTAAAGAGCAAGACAGAAGACAGGCAACGGGAAGCAGGGTGCTGGTTCTTTTTTCAAAAGGAAGGTGATCTAGAGAAGGGACGGGGTGATAAAAACAGGCAAAAAAAAAACTGAGGCATGTTAAGCACACATACCTTCTCCTCATGATGAACATGATAATTATGGTCTGATAGAAAATAAAAGAGGAAGCAATGAAAAATAAAAATTCTGGAGATTACTTGGAAAGAAACCTTAGCCCTACAACTTTGTACTTTTTACCCTGACCTGGTTTCTGATGTCAGTCAATATGTAACAGTCCAGTGATTGGAGAAGAATTATGCAATGCATTTCCAGAGGGTTTCCGATATGCAATAATCTTTAATGTGAACGGAACTCCACTCATAACCCTGCAAACATCTAAGCCTCAAAAGAGAAATCTTCACATGGGAATAAATGTTTTAGACTCATCTGAGCAAATAGCTTCAGCTTATTTATTTATACTGCATTTTATAGAAGAATGTATTGAAAACCTAATATTGAACTGAAATACACTCTTTATTTGTTGAATAACTCTCTTTAAAAAACAATGTGAGTCACAGAAGTTTGTCATTTCCTTTTGTAATACAACCTGGAATTTCTTTTGTTGTAGAAAGAACATAAGATGACTTATAAGCAAAACAAAAAGAAATACTTAAATTGTTTTTTTACATGTTGAGAAAACTAGTTATGAGAGACACTATGGTGAGCTAGAGACAGAAATGCTCAGGAGAGTTTTGGAAGACATTTAGCCAGGATCCTCAAGTACTCGGAAATGGGGAATGAACAAGAAATCAGAATGCAAAAAGACAATTTAACAGAGCAGGCCAGCAGAGGAGTTCCAGGAACAGGCTGCTTAGAGAAAGAAGCGAGGCTGCCTCCTGACCACATCATCTGGAAATGGAACAAAGTTGAGAAAGGAGCAGTTGTCAGGCTGCGGCATTCAGTGGTCTTAAGAATCCACTGCCCAGGGCCCACATAACGTACCTCTGTTCCCATCAAGGTCAATAGGGCCCAACCAGTGGCATATTCTCAAGAGGGGACTTTTCAGAGGAGAAAAAAATGGTGGCTTGCTATGGGGCTGGATGCAGAGTCTCTGCAGAGAAATCAGATCAGATGCTAGAATATGACAACATGGAGAGGGCCAGACAAATGGATAATGATTCTTATTAACCAAGGCGGTAACCAAAGGAAAGAATGAAAGTAGGAAGAGAAAGGAAAAGCGCAGATGGAGAGCTGAAGGCCGACACGCTCACTGAGCCCCGTTCTGTGCTGTACTATGCGCACCCGGAGGACCCAATGTCATGCTAAGACAGGTGGATCCTGGGCCCTTAACAGAAGGATGCTGCACAGTGAGCAGTGGATCCAAGGGGAAGAGCTATATTGGCTCTTGGCGACTGCTAGAAACTGGGACATGGGGCCCCACGAAGCAGCCACCTGGCTGCACCGGAGACTGGGAAAAGCTCCTGGGCTCCGAAGCTGGACACCACACAGTTTTCTGACGATTCGCACTGTGCTGGGAATGCAGTGAAGACACGTGGCACAATGTGCAGTAGACCCAAGAGGAAGATCTGCATTGATTCCTGGTGAGTGCTAGGGATTGGGTCCCATGGCTGCTGTCACTGGCTGGAGGACATCTTGGAATTGGGCAGAGGTGCTTGGAATACTGGTGTTGCAGTGGCATCAGTAACACAGAGAGGACTGGTGGAGGACATCTTCAAGTTGGGCAGAGCCTCGCACCACAGTGACATCAGATAGACAGCCCTGGTGCAGAGAGGTCTGGTGGAGGGAAGCTTGGAGGTGGGCAGAGCCCGGTGCTGCAGTGACATCAGTAAGCCACCCCTGGCACAGAGAGAACTGGCAGGGTCTGCTGGAGCTGAGCTACACCTCTGGTTGGGACCCAATAAGCAGGTACAAAATTGTTGCGACTCTGTGACATCCACAAGGTATAGCCTAACTTGCAGATTGACTGGCTCAGAGGCTCAAGGCTAGCCTGCACCATCCCTGCATCCCTGCGTGTACCTCAGATAATAGCAAATTGGGGAGGGCAGCAAAAACTCCAGTCAGCATGCTTTGGAAAGACCCTAAGCAATACAGAGAGGGCCAGAGACCCCCAAGACACACCAGTTTGAAAGAAACCAGAAAGATGACAAGAGATAGAAATTTTTAAAAATCTCCAGCTGCCAAACCTGGAAAAATGAGCCCAGGAGAAGTAAATACAGAAGAGAACCAGTGCAGTAACCATCCAATACTAGACACAGCATCAGTGGACATATAGAAATACTTTCATGACCTCATAGATGAATTTAAAACTGTACTTCTGATCCAAGTAAGGCAAGATATAAAAAGATTAATTAAAGAAATGATAAGCCCCTCCCAAGAGAACTCAGATGGAAGAACAGAAGAAATCAGAAAACAAAGAGAAACCTCTGATGAAAATTTAAACATAACCTAGAATACATGAAAAAGATCCAAAGAGATTACCAGGAAACTAAAAACTCCATTGAAAACCGGCAAAATGCCTTGACAGAAACAAAAGTTAGCCTTTTGAAACTTGAAGAGAGATTTATGATATATGATTGCAAAAGAAAAGACCTCTTAAAAATAACGAGGAACCAGAAAGAAACAATTCAAAGGCTAGAAGATGACAAAAGGATACATAACTTAAGAATAAAGCACATGAGTGAGGAAGCAGGAGTAACCAAAAATGAACTAGATAGAATATTCACAGATATATTAAAGGAAAACTTCCCAAGCATAGGAAAAAGAAATGATATCCAGATAAATGAGGCATACAGAACTCCAGCCACCTACAACCGAAACAGATCTACACCCAGACATATAATAATCAAGATTCCAGAAATCCACCAAAAGAACAGAATACTAAAAGCAGTCAGGTAAAAGAAGCAGATTACCTACAACAAAAAATTATCAGAATAACAACAGACTTATCAACACAAACTCTCAAATTGAGAAGAACCTGGGGGGAAATAGTCTAAGCCCTGAAAGAAAATAATTTGCAACCAAGACTGATATACCCAGAAAAACTCTCTCTCAAAATTAATGGAGAAATAAAATGTTTCCAAGACAAGGAGGAACTGTGGGAGTTCATGGCCACCAACCCAACCCTACAGAGAGTGCTGAAGGACATTCCAGAGAGAGAGAGGAAGGGATACCAGGATTCCAGCAACAGTGGCACAGAGGCCTCAATGAATGGGGCAGACAGTGGGATGAGGGAGTAAGGTGGACAAATTATAGCAGTAAAGTGGAGTAGCAGACATGAGGCAGAGACGGTAAGCTATAATCTTTAATATAGATAGACTTGATACACTAAAATAAAAAAAAAACAGGCAGAGTAGATTAGGAGGCAGGCTCCATTGAGATGCTCTGAATGGGAAATACACTCAACCCAAAGGAGGGTTAATAAGCTGAAAGTCAAAGATGAGAAAGCAAAGCTATATATGACAGGAAACCAAAAAGAAATAGGGACAACTCATCCAGCGGCCACAGATAGACTGGAAAGCTATGACACTTTTGGGCAGTGTAGAACTACACAGCTGGAAGGAAGGAAAACCCTATGACTTTATTGAGTAAAGGAGTACAGCTCAAGATCAAGCTCAGGGGTAGAAAGGTTCAGCAACATTCAAATCGACAATGGGCTGGCCCCCTAATCTAAAAACTAAAGGGGGAAAAAAACAAACTAAAGGGGCTAGTGAGACCCAAAACATACAAAGCATCCTGAGAAGAGGAAAGGTGAAAAATAGCCTAAAAAAGGAAGGCAGAGGTCACTGTTAATAGTGTATCAGGATTTAAGTCACAGTAGTCTTATTGCTCTGTTTAGTTTGATTTTATTTTGTTCCAGTCTGTCCACTCATATCAGATTTGAGGGCACAGACATCTAACCCAAAAATAGCAGGTTATACCATGGTAACTATCCTTAATTTCCTTTTAACTTAAACTGAAACCCTGTATTACTTACATTGTCTTACTATAACTGATCTTATTTGAATCTGGTTAGACCGCGGTTTTGCCTTGGCTGATTTTATTCGAATTTGGTATGCTTGATAGTATCAAGTCTAAAAGTAGAGGCAACTACTCTGAAGATGACATGATGCAAAAGATGTCCATACCAGTTTTGATTATTAACCACTTTCAAGTCCTACAATGCTTTCAAAGTTGTGTTTTTATAAAAATAGCTATGTAATACTATGCTTAACTATATTAAGCCTGATGATGTGGACAACTCAATTGAAAATAACAAGAGAAAGCATAGTAACTATGGTAGATCACCTAATATTGAGGTCTTATGTGTCATTCTCATTGCATGTTTTTCTAAGAATTTGTTTTATTGTCTTGTTATGATCTGTTTTTCCCTATAATACAGAGAGGATAGATATACATGTAAAAATTCACACATGGGAAGAATTTTTTAAACTATTTATGGGAGCAGATTATACAATGCAAGATGTAATGAACAGATTCTCTGAAGAAGAGACACTAAGAAACCCAATGCTAATTCTGTAGCATTGTGATATAAAATCTAGCAATACTATTTTTCACTGTTCAGAGTGATATTAGTCTAGTTTCTTAAGTTCAACTTCAGCATACATAAAGATAAGGACAGCTACTACGAAAAGAATGAGACACCATGGTAGTTATTATTGTCTTCCCCAATGTCAAATCTTGAAGACCTAAAAAGCCTTCATCATCCTGTAATGCTTTGATTAGTTCTCTAATATGCAGTATGTATTCAATGTGTGCAAAGATGGGGACAATTATTTGGAAGAAAACTAGAGACAATAAGATAGACAGTGAAGATCTCCAATGGACTTGCTTTGAAATCTGCATTTCTTTAAATTGTTTCTTTATGTACTGTTTTGTTCTGTTTAGTCTTACTCTCTTTAAGATAAAAATAAGTGTGTAGGACTGATAACCATATTACCAAGTTTTTGTTGAATCATTGAGCAGAACTGTTGACAGTGTCACTATTTGAATGTCACTTTGTATGCTTTAATTTTATCACCTGAACAACCATTTCTAAGATGACAATATGTAACTTATCAACTAGTGATTTCTTACTGTTTATTTTTCTGTAATTCTGTATTATTTCCACCTTTTTTCTCCATTTTTTTTGTTTCTTTCTCTTTAAATAATAATTTAAAAAGGGGACTTCTGCATATTACAGGAAGTCACATGTCAGAGAATCACACAGAGTGCAGTGACTAAGTTAGACTAGCAATCCCTAGGGATGAGAAGAAATGAAGATGTGGTCCTGGATAGGTCCTTAGAACCAGGAATTGAGCAATTGGTGGGATAGAGAGTTGCAGGGGTATGCAGTGGTGGTGATCAGTGTGACCTAGGGATGGAGAAAAGGCCTCTGAGAAAGGCCAGAGTGGGAGCTCTCCCACACCTGCAAACACCACTAGGCTCTGTGCCCATGTGGCATCCCACCCACCACCTGCCCCTAAACACACAGAGAGCTTCATCTCCATGTGGGATCTATGCCACCACCTACCAGAGCGGCTGACCTCAGCATCTGTGTGAGCTCTCTCGTTGACTCCCAAATGCTACTGAATTCCAAGCAGACAGGCCTTTCTCTGTTGAACCCTAAATGCCACTGAGTCTGTGGGCCTGATAGAGGCTACTTGAGAGGCTCAGAGTTCAGCATGGGTGGAAGGCTGGAGAGGAGCAGCAGGCCCACAGGGTATTCCACTGCGGGCTCATCCTCATCTGCACCTGCAGGAACTAGCGTGGTGGGAAGGGTCAGCAGACCAGTTCCACTGCACCCTCCTTTCTAGGACAGTTGACAGTGTCTTATCACAGGACAGAGAAGAGAGTCTCCAGTGAGAGATGCCCACAGGAGCACAGCTGGAACCTAGTAGAGCCCTGCCTGCAGGGAGAACGAGAAGCCATTTGGTGGTCCACCCAAAGCCCAGTGCCCTTCACTCACCTCTAGGCAGGAAGCCATAATCACAGAAAACTTGAGCTCAGCCCACTACAACTGCTACCCGGTGAGGTTTCTCCAATTTTGAACTAAGGGTAAAAGCAACCTGGGTAAAGTTCAGACTGAATTAAAAACAGGACTAGAAGATGTTATACTTTTATGCTTTTGTATGAGCATTGTTTTCTTCTCTCGTTAGATAGATAGATAGATAGATAGATAGATAGATAGAGGTTAGGAATAGAGATAGTGTTCATATATGTGCAACAGAAAAAGAGTTGATTAACCCTTTAGTTTAGATACTACCTCTTAGGGTGATGTCAGGTTAACCCTCAACAAAAAAAATGTGTATAAAAGATTCAAAGGCAGGTTGAATACCAGCATGTTAATTGGTTTTGAGCTTTTGACAGCTTCCACCAGTATCCAATTATGCTTCCTCATTCCTTCGTCCTTTTTTCCTGCTGCTTCAAAGTAACCTCTCAGATCCCCTTCACCCTCCTTCAAACTCCGAAACTAAAGACAATACCACCAAAATCCTGTGTCATCTTTGTTTCCTTTGCTGTTATCTATTTTCTATCTCCTATTTCTGAACTATTTCCGTCCCTCTCTTCTTCCTCGCTGGTCATCCTACCTCGCTTCTCATTAGTACTATTTTACTTTATTCAGGCATTATTGAAAAACGTGTGGAAGTTTTTTAAGGGGTTTTAAAATACATGATTGTAGGTTTTGCAGATGCTGAGAGAACTACTAGGTGTTCTTTCCTTGCACCACAGTGACCCGGATCACCTCTATCACATTGCATAGGCTGGTAGGTGTATAATCACCAAAACAACAAAGCCAAGGTCACGTCACTGGGAAACAGATGGCAGCTGCAGGAACCATCAAGCAACAGATTTTCCTGTCCTAACTGATCTTCAGCTCTCAGTACAAAAACAACAGAAGCATGAGAAAATCAGGCAATGAGACGTGTCTTTTAAAAGATCTTAACTCCCCAAAGCTGATCTGAACACTAAAGTGAAGGAGGTTTCAGGAAAAAAAGAAAAGTTAAAATGTTAAAAAAGATCAAAAAAGAAACTAATGACCTGATCCTTAAGATACTCAGTGAAAAAGGATGAAAATAAACAGATAAGGGATCTAAGTACCTAAATGTTTAAGAAGTTTTAAAAACACACAGAGAAAGTTCATTGAATTAAATAAGACAATGCAAGGTATAAATGATCATTTTTGTAAAGAATTAGAGATTACAACAAGAAGTCAAGGAGGAATCTTGGGTATAAAATGTTTAATTCAAAGTATAGGTAACAAGAATGACAAATCTGAGCGAGTTTGTCAGAACTGAAGGAAATTTGGTGTAGTAGATCATGGACTCAGTGACCCCTGAAAAGATGCTGCCATGGAAACTGAATCCAACAGCTCCTAGATAACTCAGAGGAATAGAAGCATCCTAAGAACTATAGGAGGCAGAAGAAGTTTAAAAGACAACACCAATGATATAAAAAATTAATTTACTGAAATCACAGCAGAAAAATTTCCAAATCTAAACAAAAAATTCTATATTCTAGTAGATGAGATATACAGAATTGCAAATACCCACAACCAGTAAAAAAACCTGTCCATGACACTTTCTAGTCAAAATACCACAAATTCAGAGTAAAGAGAGAATACTAATAGCTGATGGAAAAAATAACAAATAACTGTACAGGTAAACATGAATACAACCATAGTGCAGACTTCACACAAATAGATCAAAAAGGTAAAAAAAATCATCAAAAAAGATAGAGTAAACTACACTGTTGAATAAATGGATTTAACAAGTATGTATACAATATTTCATCCAACCACAACAGAATAAACACATTTCTCAGCAACACACAAAACATTCCTCAAATTAGACCATTTCTTGGGCTATAAAACATGCTTAGATACATAAAATGCATTAAAATAATGTATTTCATACTATCAGATTAGAAATCAACAGCAACAGAAACTACATAAACACATGAAAACTAATTAATGTACTCTAGAATAATAAGTAGGTCTCTGAAGAAGTTGGGGAATAAATTAAAAGATTCCTAGAGTCACGTGCCAGTGGAAGCATAATGTACCAAAACCTATGGAACACAAGGAAACCAATTCTCAAAGGAAAGTTTGTAGTTGTAAATGTCCACAACTTTTAAAATGAAGAAATCTCAAATAAGCAATCCATCCCAAAGTTCTAGAAGAAAAAGAACAATCCAAGTCCAAAACTTGTAAAAGGAAAGAACTTACAAAGACCAGAGCAGAAATCAGTGTAATTGAGAAAAAAATACAGAGAATCAATGGATTTGAAGGTTCTCTGAAAATACTTACAAGACTGACAGGCACTTAGTGAAATTTACCAACAGAAAGAAGTATATTACATATACATACAATTAGATATGCAAAAGACAAAATCACAACGGACACTGCCAAATTTCAAAGGATTTTAAGAAACTACTTTGCCGGGCATGGTAGTGCATGCTTGTCATCCCAGCACTCAGGAGGCTGAGGCAGGAGGTTCATTGCAAGTTTGAGATCAACCTGGGCTACAAAGTGAACTCAAGACCACCCTGAACTGCACAGTGAGAACCTGTCTCAAAAAAAAAAAAAAAAAAACAGAAAAGAAAAGAAAGAATTGCAAAACATATTCTAATAGATTGGAGAATCTAGAAGACATAAATAATTCCTAGACACATGTGGATTACCAAAGATTGAACTTAGATAATATAAAAACTTCAAACAGATATGTAATAGACAAACACAGGCAGTAATAAAAACTCTTCAACTAAGATGATCTCAGAACCCAACAAAAAAAATTTTTTTGTACTAGGAATCACACTCACAACCTCATGCTTGCCAGGCAAGCGCTCATGCCACTGAGCTAAATCCCCAACCCCCAACAGAATTTTCATTGAATTTTACTGGAACTTCAGGGAAGACTAATGCTAATACTCTGCAAATACTTCCAGAGAAATAAAAGGAAAGGAATAACCAAATTCTTTTCCAAAAGCTGCCATTACCATGATACTAAAACTGAACAAGGAATTAACAACAATAACAACAAAAGATCAAGATGGTTATATTATCAACAATGATGTATCAAAATACCAACAGCATTTATCACAACTCAAAGGGACTCAAAAAGGAAATCCTGAGTGATGAGCTAAGTGGAAGGCATTATCCTCATGGATTTCAAGGTATGTGACAAAGCTACAAGAATAAATACAACATGGTACCAGCACAAAAACTGACACAGTGACCAATGGCATAGAATTGAGGATGCAAAGACAGTTCCAGACACCTTGAGCTATCGGATTTTTGGCAAAGAGGCCAAAAGTAATAGCTGGGGAAAAGATAGCTTTTAAAAAAAAAATCATACTGGGAAAACTGGCTGTGTGCTTTAATGACTGTATCTGCATATCCACACTAAAATCAAATGAAAATGGATCAAATACTTACATACAAAAGCATAAACACTGAATTTGTTGGAATTTAAAATAGCTAAAACTCTGGAGGACACAAGGCTTTCTGATCAGAACCCCAATTATACAAGAAATAATATCAATAATCAATAAATAGATTCTATTAAAAAGGAATTATGTCAAATAAAGATCTGCAGAGCAGAGGCTGGGAATTTAGCCAGTGGCATAAGCGCCTGCCTTGCAAGCAGGCAGTCGTGAGTTCGATCCCTGCTACCGATAAAAACGAAAAAGACAAAAAAAGTCTGCAGAGCAAGAGCAGCCCCACAGAGTGGAAACAAACTAAAAAATGGGGAAAATTTTTCCAACTATTCCTCAAAGAACTAATATCTGGAATGCATAAAGAACTAAAAACAACTGAATGAATACAGGACCCAATTAAAAATGGGAAATTAAAAGAATAGACAAGTCTCAATAGAATTACAAACGGCCAATAAGTACACGAAAAATGTTTAAATATCTGGATGTCAGAGTAATGCGAATCAAAACATCAAATTTCCATCTTACCCCCCAAAGAATGGTTATGATAGCAAAATCAAAGGCTGTAGGAGTAAAGACACCCTTTTGAATTTTTGGTGGGAATGTTAGAATAGTATAATCATTAAGGAAATCAGTATGGAGATTTCTCAAAAGCTAAAAATAAAGATCACATTTCACCCAGCTATTCTTCTTCCAGATATCTTCCTAAAAGACTTAAAGACCATATTTTAGTGACATAAATCTGTGTTCACAGCAAAATATTTCACAATAGTTAATATATACAACAAAGTACTGTAAAGTCATAAAGAAGGAGAATTGTGAGTCACTGTGGGGTATGTGGATGACTCTTGAGACCACAAGACTAAGTGAATTAAGTCAGACACAGAACTGTAACTATTACATGGTTTCTCCTATTTTAGTGAAAACCAAAATATAAATAATTTAGAGAGCAAATTAAAACAGACATGGCAGTACACAGGAGGCTGACTTTTTTAGAAGTGGTCAGGGGATGTGGGAAAGGATGTCAAGGCACAGTGGGAGGGAAAGTAATAATGATTAATGTACAATATCTACATGTATCAGCCCCCCAGGGGTGAATGGTATTATGTATGAAGATGTGACCATATCACCGTATCTGTACTCTGTGCCTATTCTGAGGTCAGTACATTCTGCAGAAGAGCTACAGCCATGAAGAGGGAGACACGGACCCTGCTGAGTCCCATCCCAGCCTTTTCTTTCCCTGGATTTTGGATATAATTTGCAGATTCTTGGACTCCAATCTTCTGCATTAATCATACGTGAGTCTACTCTCATGCCTGAGAAACAGAAAGAGAAAGTCTTCTTCTGGGGAGACTAAAGCAAAAAGAAATTCACTGACTTACTAAATATAAAAAGAAGAGAGGAGAAAGCCATCAGAAGGCATGAGGTTAAAAACAGAAATTCTGAGCTTACACCAGAGTAGTACTATAGCTGAAGGCAGATGGATCCATCCATCACTCACTAGCAAGAACCCTGGAATTATTTAAATTCAGTATTCCCGTTTTAAAAAGAAACGGGCCAATAATGGACTTTACTGCTCAGGATGGTTGTGAGGTTATATATATATATATATATATATATATATATATATATATAAAATGCTTAAAACGATGCCTTCTAAAGTAAAGACAAAAAAGAGTTGGTGTTCTATATTATTTGCACTACCTTCCTCCTAGGGTTTGAAATTCTTACAGATAGTAATACATTGGTCAGTCATGGCATAGACAGAGCTGTTATTCAAAAGTCTCTCAACCGAGGGAAAATCTAGGTTTTAAGTAACCTAAACATACAATTCCAAGGCCGCTTTTAAGAAACAGAACACACACTTATAAACTATGTATGCAACAGGCCAGCTGCCGGCCAGACGCCAGACCTGAAGGAGCCTCAAACTGAAGTTACCGCCAGCATCCCGCATAGCGGCTCTGCTCCCCACCAGCACCGTGCAGAATGCAGCGTGTTCCTGTAACTTCAAAGCACTCAGCACCCATGCTGCAAAACAGGACAAATGTAAGACTTCTGTCAAATAGCGATAGCGTGCTCCACTGAGAGGGGCTTGGATCCCTTACAAGTCGAAGCGGAGAGACTCAATGTCCAGAGTTGAAAGAGACCAACAGCATGGGTTGATTACTAAAGCATGCAGAGGCCTGGCTTGTGACTGCAGGGTCCTGAGACACACAAGACACAGCAGAGAGGCAGGCAGCTGCCAAGAACAGGCCCCCACACAGCTGTGAGTGGGCTGTGTGCTCAGGGCAGCCTTCTCAGACAGCGCCTTGGAAGGCTCGAGTTACCCAGCCCTTGGGAGACATTACACTGCTATTAATTCCAAAAGAACACAGCCAGGAGGGAAAACCCTGAAGACCAGGGAAAGAGAAAGAAAGCAAAACTGGTTTCCGCTCCAACCTCATGAAAAGCAGGGATGCAGCATCCCCGATGGTTTCATTGGACAAGGAAACACTCCTGCAGGACTTCACCAAGGGTCGGTGAATGCAGAGCCAGGCCGTTGGAGGAAGGCAGCAAATAAAGGCAAACAACCGCTAAGGGGAAAATTTTTTCTTGAAAGTCATCCAACATCCCTGCAATTATTATTTATCTACCCTAAGCAAATTCTGTACACCGATAGAATTTCCTTTGCTTTGAAGAGAGGGGAAGGGATTATATCGTTGAAGGCAAAAACAAGGGATTATCTTTATACATCATCTACAAAACTCCTTCTCTGTTGTGGGAGGCAGAATAGCTTAGTGAAAACCATGAGTTTGGGGCCCGAGCTTAGCTCTAGCACTTTCCATGTGCATATGAGACCAGGAATGGGCTTTTTACCACTCCAGTTGTCTTATACACAAAATATCTTATATACAAAGTTACTTACCTCACTGGAATGCTGAGAAGACTGAAGTAGTCCAGAGAAGCTCCTAGAAAGGAGCTAAGTGCTCTGAGAGTACAATGCTCATGACTTCGGTCACGTATGACTTGATTTTTCTTAATTCAATGCATCAGCCACTTAACTCATCAAAGTAAATGTCCAATGTTTTCTTGCAAATAACAATTACTAGCCCTGTTTTCTTTATGGTTGCCTTGTTTCTCCAGCTATAGAGGCATCCTTTTACTTTTTCAAGTGCAGAGCGTCATCAGTTGAGTCCCCTAAACTGATTGAATACCTCCGCAGAATAAATACTATCACTGAAATTATGGTAGGAAATAATCCCTAGATAAAAACATCATGTGTAAAAACTCATCACGGCTATGTCATTAAAGCCAGCCGTATGTTTAAATTTCACCCCATTTGAAAACTGATCTTGGGAAAACATCTGGATTTGTTGCAGAGGTAGAAAACAGAGTCTTGGCTCTGAGGCACATGTAGTTTAATACAGGAATTGGCTGTGCACAGAATCACACAAATATATGACAGACGTACATAGCAAACATTTAGACATAGCTGAGCACAGCTGCATACATTTACACAGGTGCTAAACAACATATCAGGGAAAGTTAAGAACATGGGATTACTACAGTGCTTGGCAACTAGAATACAAAGCAATGCAAGTTTTAAAAGGCTTCAGTGGAGCTAAACAGTGTTGAAACTAAAAAAGCTCAGAGATTAGTGAAGAAAAAAGAGCCAGTACAATGGATTAGAAGTGAGTGAAGTTGGACTGTTACAACTGACAATTATTTATTAATAATATTTGAGCACTTCCATTGTGTCAAGAATTTGGCTTTACACAAATTATCTCATTTAATTCTCACAAGAACCCAATAAAGTTGTCTCATTGTTACATTGTACAGATGAGGAAACTAGGCCCAGAGAAGTAAACTGAAAATCTGTGTCTACATATTAGTAGGTGCTTATTCTGGGATCTTAACTGAGTCACCCTGGCTCCAAATCTGCCCTCTTAAACCGTTACGCTACCTTCTCACCGTCATATGCTTAATGGCAAAAGTGGTGTAAAGAACTATTGACAAAGCAGATAGTGGCATGAGTGGCCCCTGGAAGTCCCAAAGGAAAATCCTGACAATTCCAAACTAGGAAGAAGAGGCCAAGGAGACAGCGGTGGGACATAAGTGCCACTTAGTAAGGAGCACCCAGCCGGGGCACCAAGCGCATGCATCCGTCTTCTGTATAAAGCGTTACTGATAAACTCTGACTTGCGTATAGTCACACTGCTTCAGCCTAAACACTTTAACTCCCTAACAAAAGTCACAACATGGCAGTCCCATGTAGCAAAAGGCAAGTCACCCTAAATAGGCGGGTAAACAAAGGGCACTGGTTATCTCTGGTGCCTTGGCCCATTGTTAGTTGACTTGGGGAAAATGTCTTCTGGCTTCCTGACTTCACAGATAGACACCCTTCTCTTAATGAGATGCCTATAAAGCAATTGCTATTAAACACCCACTAGGATAAGAGTCCTTAAGGAAAATGGGACTGGACCTGAATCCAGGCTCTGCTATCTGTGGGGTCTGTAACCTTAGACAAGCTTGGTAAGTGCTCTAGGCATCACTGATAAAGCCTGCAAACTAATTTTGTCCTAGTGTTATGCCGAGGATCACCTGACATGATGCCCAAGACACACTTAGCCCAAAGTAAGTCCTCCAACAGATTAGCAGCCTGATACTGCAGACTACAGACCTTCTAAATCAAGGAAGCGTTTGAAAGGCTCTTCAAAGTGGTCAGAGACCCCCTTCCTCATAGCTATGCAAATGAGCTATGCAATTCTGATGTTAGGGAAGAAAAATTGCCATATCAGGTATTTAAGTTAGGCAAGTACATTTTAACTATGGGTAACACCACTTATTAAGTGAAATGAACTATCTAGTTAAGTACATGCTATCCTGAAACTCCAGAAACCAAATCCTATGGGTGAAGTGGTATGGAGTGTCCACCTTACTAATGCAAAAATTCCATCTCAGGGTTTTTGTTTCCTGTTGGCTTCCTGCAAAGGCATTTCAGGTACAACTGTTCTACAGTTTGTGCGGCAGTTTAGACACTCGTGTTGGGAGTTTTGTTTGGGTGCTGCTCTGCCAAAATGATGCTGACTGGGGCAAACAGCACATCTGTCACAGCTGCTCTTCATTACGCAGATACTCCTGAGAAGGCTCCCAATTAACCTCAGCATGTAATAAGCCTAATCAGTACATGAAAACAAGAATCTCTCATTTACCGAAATGATTTGGCTTGTAATTGCTGTCTGGGAATGCTGAAGCAAGAAAAAAACAGTAAGGAAATTTCTCTCCTCCCCACAAATTTAAGTTCAGTGACTATTTTTTAAAACTCAAGAATGTCATTTGGTAGTCTAGACTATTTTGTCTTAATTTCAAGGTAAGTATTGTCCTTTGATATGAAATGATAAAATAGAACACACTTGCAACGTTAAGACCTGAAATAAATTTATGGGGCATAGGAGTATTTCCGTTAATCTTTATGGATTAATAATGTAGAGAGCAGGAATTTATTTGTACCTTCTTTAAGGATCTGATTTTTTCACAGAAAGAAAACAATAAAAAGAAAACACAGCATATACGTAAACGTGAGGTCTACCACAAAGCACTATAAAAATTTTAGGGCTATTGACCAAATAAAGCCATTTTTGAGGTCTTACCGTATACCTATTGTTGTGTTTGGCTGGATGAACATTATAAGATTAAGAGGACGTAACTAATATAAGATTAATGTGAGAGACAACTCCAGTGACTCCCTTGGGATCCAATACAATTGCTGTGACTTTGATTACTTGGAGACTTATTTCCTTATACTGATATGTAAAAGGCTGGCTAGGGTATTTCCTTCTCTCTTCAAATGGCTCTGAGCATTGCAAATAAGGCTAACAGAAGGTGCTATTATGCAATCTCTATAGCCAACAGGCCGTCCTGTTTCCTCGCATAGTGTTCTCCACCATACAGGATGGAGCAGTGAGATGTGAGAGCAAATAGCTCCGGGAATGTCAACTGGGTGCCCAAGCCTCAAGATAAGAGGCCATGACTCCCAGGGCACAAGAGTTTGCATGTCAGAAACCAAAGAAGTAGCCCCCAAAACAATTCCACTGCTACTTTAATTGGATTATGCAAATTGAAGGCTGCATATATCTTTATATGTGCAATTTACTAGTCTTGCACCTGGCCAGCTGGCTCAGGTTACTCACTAATTCCCATAATTCCCGCCATCCTCCCTATCATTCATCCCTGAGCCACCTCCCTTCTTCACAAGATAATAAGTGCTGGGAGAGGCCTAGGATCAGGGCCTTTGTCTGCATATCCTCATGAGGGTTGGACTTAGGACCCCTTGGCTGCCCACAACTTGGAATATGCCTTTGTGTCTTTACTCTTGATGTGGATTGCATCGGTGATGGTAGATTGGAATTAACCTGCTGGGATTCCAATAACGTCTCAGTGGGATTACAAATATAACTTCTTGGATTGTGAGGAAGACTAGAGATAGGATTATAATACTTGGATGATTGAATTCATTATTTGGGTTTACAATAATTAAGAGGGCTAATCTCATTCACTTTGTACCTATGAGCCATAAAAGCTTACTGAAGTGAACTAAATTAAGTCACTGTGATGTCTGATCTTGACTGTCACCTTGACTGGCTTGAGCGATACCTAGAAAATGAGTGAACCACACTTGTGGGTGTGTCTGAGTGGATCAGGAAGGCTTGACTCTAGGGATTGTGTCTGGCTCCAGGCCCTCCTCTCCTAGGGTCCTGCCCCTGCGCTCTGCTTCCTGGGAAACCACCCTGACTTCCACAGCACCGCTCTCCTCTGCCATGATGGTTCAGCCTGGGATCCAGCCAGCCATGGACTAAAACCTCTACAGCCTTGAGCCAAAAGAAACCTTTCTTCCTGTAAATTGACTTTCTTAGGTATTTGATCACAGGGATTATTTGACTTGAATTAAAATGAAGCTTCAATATATTTAAATCTCCAACCTAGCTATGAATTTCCTATGCACGAAATTTTTAAAAATGCAACTTGTGAATATAAATTCAGAATTACAACTTTTTAAATTTTTAAAATAATGGTAGACCCATGAGTAGTTTCAAAGATAACCCTGAGCCCTGGGACCCTTTAGCCAAGTTTCCATTTTATACTTTACATGCAATATTAAACCCAGGAATTGATGTTGGTACAGTATTGCTAACTATGTCATAGATCTCATTAACTAGGCAGTAGTTTTGGGGTGCCACTCAATAAGGAACAGTGTTAATTTATGGGTTAATACGAATGGTGGGGTGTGACTGTGTCACTCTATGCAATTTAATCCGCAGTATCAATTTTTGGATCTACTAGCACAGTGAGAGTATAGAACTATTGTGTCACCACAAAAAAACTTTGAATTACTGAAGTTATCACTCTGTAGTCACAACCATTTCCATCCCTAATCGTTAATCTTTTTTTATCTAGAGTTTTATTTTTGCAAAAATGTTAGATAATTAGAAATTGTATAGTAGGTAACCTTCTGAAGTTGTTCATTTCACTAAGCATTCTACTCTTTAGTTTATATATGCCAGTAATTTATGCATTTTTGTTGCCAAATAATTCCATGAGACAGAAACACTAGCACTTATTTAATTATTCACCTATTAAAGGACATTTAGATTGTTCCCAATTTTTGGTTATTAAAAGCCACTATGGAAATCAGTACGGAGATTTCCCAGAAGGATTGGAAGTTCCATTCAATCCAGATATTCCCCTCCTGGGTATTTTCCCAGAAAAACTGAAAAGATCATGTCATAGTGATATATGTGCACCCATGTGCATAGCAGCACATTTGTAATAGCTAAGTCTTGGAAACAACCAAGATGCCATCCATGCAGAGTGGATGAAAAAAATGTGGTATTTTTATACAATGGAATATTACTCAGCTACCTAAAAGGATGCTCTTGAGGCCTTCATAGGTAAATAGAGACAACTTGAGATTATCCTCATTAGTGAAATAAATAAGAATCATACTTGTAAATATTGCATTGTGTCCTTAGTATAAAAAGTAATAAGAACTGTAGGAGTAAGAAAACCTAAAAATGTGTGATTGCTATTATAAAAAACAGAGGAAAAGAAAGTGCTCTAAAGGATATAACTGCATGTATGTTTAAGTGTGTAAAATAGATAACCATATTACTAAGTTTTAGTTGGATCATTGAATAGAACTGTTTGCTGTCTCACTGTTTGAATTCCACTTTGTACGCTTTAATTTTGTAATTTGAACAAGTATTTCTAAGATGACAATATGTAATTTAGCAACTAGAGGTTTCTTAGTTTATTTTTTTTGAAATTCTGTATTATTTCTACCGGTTTTTTCTATTTTGCTTTTTTTCCTCTTTAAATAAAATTTTTTTAGAGGTAAACCTTTATGAACATTCAAGGGTAAGATTTTTGTCAACTCAAATTTTTATTTCTCTAGGATAAATACCGAGGTCTGCAAGTGCTGGGCCATATAATAGTTACACAGTTAGTTCTGCAAAAATTTTCCATACATTCCCACCAGCTGAATAGGACACACTCAGTTCCACCACCTTCTCCCCACTAACTTTTATTCTTGGCATTCTGGTAAAATCCTGCAATACTTGTAGTTTTTAAAATTTCCCCAAAACACAACTACAATTTAAGAGATGTTACAGGACGACGGAATGTCAAATCGCATGTAGAAATTTCTTCTTCTATCCTGGTAGTTCTCCAGTTTGATAATATACTAGAATTACCTGCGAAGTTTTAAAACTCAGAGCTCAGAATATACCTTAGAGCAATTAAATCCAAATCTCTCAGGGTGGATGCAGTACTCATTTCTTTTAGTTAGAGTTTCCCTGATAGTTCCAGCAGACAGCCAAGGTTGAGAACCAGCGCTGAATCTTAATTGTACACAGACACTGGAAATACGACTGTCCCAACTGTAGTTAAACCCAAGCTCGATGGTGGACTCCCACAAGTCCTACTGCCTACTTACCGCTTTGGCCCCATATTCCTGCAATAGAATGTCTCACATTTTCACATGCTGCAGTAACCAATTTATCTGTAGCTTGCCTCATGTACCAATATGTTCCTACTAAAATCTCTGCAGTTAGAACCTGAGAACATGAATTTTTATCAAAGGACCCTGCCAACGGATGATGCACCACAGTAGCGTTTGAAAGCTACTCTAGGTCCACTAATTGGAAGGTCACTTTCTTTATTATTCATTCCTTAATGCTGCATGTATTCATTCACCCAGCAGCTATTATTTAACTATCTAGAGTAAATGCCAAGCACTGGAGAGAATTGTTCCAGGGAAGTGAAGGCCAGTCCTGGTACAGAAACAAAAGTGTGACAGAGGGTGAGGAAGGATGGGGTTTGAGGAACTCACTGGAGGATGGTGCCACTTCTGGGAGCACAAGACGTGAAGTATAGGTAGGAGTTGGCCAAGCAAAGGGGGCCAAGGCAAAGGATGATGTTTCTTAAGAGATAAAATGTTATATTTAAAAGCTAACAATAGAAAGACATGGATTGTTCAAAAAATTTTAAGAACTTTAGCAAGGCTGGATCAGAAAGGAGAAATACTAAAAATACACATCAAGTGTATCCATTATATTACTTTCATGTCTCTAATGAAGAAATATCAATAAATAATAATTGCTATTTTTTCCTAAGCAAACAGAAAATGTCAAATGCAGCCTAAGGGCTTTGGAAAACTCAAGAAATAGGCCTCACCCGGTTAGACTCTATTAACAGTGTGTTTTTCCAGTGCCAGACCCTTCCCAGAGTGGTTAGCTTCAACCTCAGGATCAGGAGATTTGCTCTGGGCATTTATTTGAGACTTTTATGGGAACTAAGTGTTCTCTATGAGCACAAGTGTTTAGCT
The DNA here is from genome assembly GCF_034190915.1 of Cavia porcellus. Classification (NCBI taxonomy): domain Eukaryota; kingdom Metazoa; phylum Chordata; class Mammalia; order Rodentia; family Caviidae; genus Cavia; species Cavia porcellus. Next base: position 79,378,953 of record NW_026947490.1, read on the forward strand.
CTGGTGGAGGAAATTCTTCTGCTCGCTAAATGACTTTTCTTTGCCTTTCAAATACCTGTCAGCTATGCAGCTGAGTTCCCACAGCACAAAATCTGCTCCAGTCCACAGTCAGAGGCAGCTCTCCCAGAATATTGGGGAGGCAGCAAACAAAGCCCAGAATCCAAAGCAAGGCACTAAAATTGCTTAAACTGCTGGTGTAGTCTATTCTGTTGGAACAAAAACATAAATTCTTCAAATAAACTGCTGAAAAAGATATCAAGAAAACCAAAGGGGGAAGAGACAATAGGTAACATCTAACTTTCAAAGATTAACTGAAAATAAAAAAGCAAATCTCCAAAAAAAAAAAAAAATGAGCCAATCTGATCTCACTGGGGAGCTTTGATGTTCCAGAATGATTCCAAGTTCAGTCAGGGATAGTTTAGTAATATTCATGTTTTGTCAAAACTTATGAGCTGAGGATCATTTCCTGAAAATAAGACATCCATGTGTCCCTGCCAATTCTGGAGCATGTTTCACTTTGTCAAGTAAAACTTCTCAAAATCAACTGTTTTAAGACACCATGTTGGGTGCCATTGAGGAACTTTTATTACTCCTCTGGGTTTCTACCTAGAGCTACACAGCAACATGAGATGCTAACTGGGTAGCACCTCTAATCAGCTCAATAGGACCTGTCATCTGAGCTTTTATTAAAACCTTTCTGCACTTCAGTGTGTGTGCACGGCGTAGCTAGGAAGCAGATCCTCCAATCAATCTGGGTGTTTTAGGGGACCACAGGGTGGAATATCTGAAATCCGAACGATCTTACAAAATCTAGGACACAGAGTACCATTCCTCCTTCTACTGATTTATAGGGTAACTGCTGACAGGAATGGACAAAGGAACAGGAATCTCTGAATATGTAATAAATATAGTTACAAATTTATATTCTCAACCAACTGTATATTTTTCATTATTGTCAATTTTCAAATCCTCCCACAACTCTTCCATTTCTCTGCAGCAGACAAGAAGGCCCTAACTGACTAGTTTCTCAAGGGACTCATTTTTACTGGTTTACAAAACAATACAGAATTGAAGCTAAGGAGGCAAGGGTGTGTGTGTGTGTGTGTGTGTGTGTGTGTGTGTGTGTGTATTTCTGTTTGTGTTTGTACTTGTGTTCATACTGGTAGAGGACAAAGCCAGAGTCAACATCAATAAATTCTCTCGCATCCTTATTAAGTATCTTTTTCAAATTTTATTTTAAACAGACCAGAAGGAAACAATGTAAGAGGCACAGATTTCAAAGCAAGATAAAAATTACACAGATCAGAAGAAAACAATGTAAGAGGCACAGATTTCAAAGCAAGACAACTGGAGATCTTCACTATCTATCATAGTGTCTCTTGTTTTCTTCCAAATAGTTGTTCATGTCTTCACATACAATGAATTCAGACAAAACAAAATAGTATAAAACTGATCAGAACAGGATGGTGAAGGCATTTGGGGTCTTCAAGACCAGGCAATAGGGAAGTCAACAATGGCTGCCATAGTGTCTCTCATTCTCTTCAAAATAGCTGTCCCTACCTTCACATATGTTGAAATTTAAAAAAAATAAAACAGACTAAAATCACCCTGAGCAAAGAATAATAGTATTGCTGGATTTCACATCATGACACTACGGAATCAGTACTGGGTACCTTAGTGTCTCTTTTTCTTCAAAGTAGTTGTTCATTTCATCATGAATTTTATAATCAGTTCTCATAAACCAGAAGTTCTACACATGCATGAGTCTCTACATGTATATCTATTCTTTTTTTGTTTTGTTTTGTTTTTCCCTCTTATTAAGTATCTTAAGACAGAGCTATATTCCACTGGTGACCATGGCTTATTTGGAAAGTATTCCTGTAGAGGCCAGGCCTCATAATAGCAGTAATCCTGACATTTCCCTGAAGACATGTTTTATTTTGTTTTGTTTTTTGTCTTTTTGTGATAGGGTCTCACTATGAAGTTCAGGCTGGCCTTGAGCTCACTGTGTAGCCCAGGCTGGTCTTAAAAATGCAATGATCCTCCTGCCTCAGCCTCCCAAGTGCTACGATTACAGGAGTGTGCCTGGCTCCCTGAAGACATCTTAGAAGAAACAAGCTTTACTGGTTTCTCGTGCTAACAGTCCATATCCAAATCTCTAATTCTGGCCCTTTGTTTATGTGACACAAGGATACATACAAATGTCCTCCAGATGCTGCCAACATTAGCACACGTGGCCTTCTCTAAGTGTCCTAAGCTATTTATCTCATCTCTATCTTTCTCAAAAATTAACTAAAGACAGGTGAGTAGAGCAGTAAAATTTAAACTCATATACTTTTTCCTTTCCTAATCTTGAGGCTTTGTTCTCTACCTTCATGTGGCTTGTTTTCTTCCCCCAGCCAACTGGCGGTCAAGAATGTTGGATGTAGTTTGAAGAAATCACATCATTCTGTGGAAACTTTGTATTTATTAAGTGATGATGGCTTATGTGGCAGTGCATTCTCATTCTCTGGATTGCAATGCCATTTTAGGGCAAAGGGAGAGTTTAGATGTGGTCTTTATGCTATTTTCAAATTTCATGTGTTGTAAATGAAAAGCAAAGCTTTCCATTTCCCATTTTTGCAAATTTGAGGATTAGGGAGTACTTCTTCCATCCTATGATTTAATATGACTTTGAAAATTGCCTTTTGATTCCCCAAAAGAGTTTGATATTGTAAGGTTTCAACAATTCTAAAAAGGAACAGTGAAATTAGTTCATTAACAAGAATTCTTTTCAGGCATTGCACGGTGTATTTCTAGTGTGTGGCTTGGCGAAGATGAACCTCACAAATATGGTAAGTCAGGCCTCATACACTCCTGTCTTTCACCAGTCCGAGCCTTCTTCCCTGCTGAAATATTATACCCCTGTGTTTTTATAAGCTGGCTGTCCACACTGCCTTCCCCGCCCTTCCCCCTTATTCCCTAACTCCTCTGTTTCATAGGAATGAAGCGCCTGCATAGTGAAAGGAAATGATTTCATCTGGGTGGAGAAGGGAAAAGATACAACTTTCACCCCAAAGATTGTAATCCAAATATGCTGCCGAAGAAAAACAGCTGCCTGGCGGAAGGCTGAGCCTCGCTCGAGTGGGAAGACCAGGTTCCAAAGGCTCCCTCAGGACTGCAGCAGCACAGGGTGCAGCCGGAAAGCAATGCCACTGACACTGGCGTCTTGGTTATGTGTCCTACTTCCCCTAGAGTCCTTCCTTTTCATTTCACCAGACCAGTTCTGCTCAGAGGTCTGCAGTGCTGCTGCGGCTGTCGTAATTTATCTAACAAACCATGGAGGAAGATAAAAGCACCCCTATCTCTCCTACCGTGGAGTCTGCAAAATGTACTTGTATGCAATGCTGGTTCTGAAAACTAATCTACAGCTATTTTTTAAAAAGACCTTTGTTAAAAAATGTCACTCAAAAGCCAGAAGACCACAGCAGAGGGGGAAAATGCGGAGAGACATGTGCCAATTAAACGTGCATTGTTGGACTGTATCATGGTTCACAGAGAGGATGTGCACAGTCCATTGAAATGGGCTGGATGGGGCCACACTCATACGCAGAGCAGATGCTGGTGGATGTCTGTCATGTAGTCAGGTAAATGCAATCAACCTCGGGCTCAGCAAGCCAACCTCCTAGAAAGCTTGGACTTGAGGATAAGTGTGCAATTACTGCTTCATACGGCCATGTCCTTGATTTCTCACTTTCTCCAGCATGTCACACTTGCATGCCTACCTTGGTTCCTTTTCACGGCATAGGAGAATAGATGTGTTACACATCAAACCATGGTGACCTCAGCTGCTAACTTACCAAAGTTCCTTTCAAGATCTTCCATGACCCTTCAGACAGAAAGCCTTGGGTTAATCCCATTTCATAACACACTCTCATTATTGGCACGTATATGTTCTACTTTTACTTACCTAGATGGCTATTTAATTGCATATAATAAATAATTTAGGGGGCTGGGGATTTAGCTTGGGGGCTGGGGATTTAGCTCAGTGGCATAGGCGCCTGCCTTGCAAGCAGGCAGTCGTGAGTTCGATCCCTGGTACCAATAAAAACGAAAAAGACAAAAAAAAAAAAAATGCAAATAAATAAATAAATAAATAAATAATTTACTAAGTACCTATCACACTACCCATACTTTAAAGGATCTGGGACTCTGGAAAAACCTGCATGCATCAATATGGTTCCACCTCCACTGTTTACCAAAAGTAACATCACTGAATCAAGTATTAATCACTTCATTGTCTTGCTTTCTTTTTTCATATTGTCTTTTTATATTTATACACTTTCTAAAATGTAATTTTTAAGGACCAAGGATGTAGCTCAGTGGCATAAGTCCCTGCCTGGCAAACACAAGGTTGTGAGTTTGATCCCTGGTACCAAAAGAAAAAAAGTAATAAAATGTAATTTTTAATCTATTTGTTCTTAACTATAGCAAATTAAGACTATTAAAGGTTCATGTTTTAGCTTAATATTATATAGCTCAAATTAATCCATTTTATTTAGAATATGATCATTCCTTGTCTGAATATTAGAGTTTTCACCATCTCCCCCTGGTTGGTGGGGCATTTGGACCAGTGTTGTGTTTTCCTTGTCGTGAGCACCATGACATTCTTTTGCATATGTCTTCTGGGCAGGGTCAGGAATGTTCCCTGAGAATATTGGAGTAGCCAGTACACAAGACAAACTACATGGATATTAACTTCGCAATATCATGTTGATTATTCTCAGGAAAGTGTGATTCCTCATTCAGATGCAAACCCTACCCTACAAGAAATAGCTCCTCTGGAGACACATGGTATCCAGCATAAACTTGACTGAGGGCAAGCACTCCATGAGCCCCGGATCCCAGACCACTAAGGGCTTTACTAATTCTGTTGGAAGGGCTCAAAGTGCACGTTAGAACTATGATGGAAAAGCTCTGTATTTTGTAGTGCACATTTTATAATCACATAAGTCACTCAGTAAAGTATTTAAAGCTTTTTCTGTAGAGTGTAGGCCCAGTTATTCTCAATAAATTATTTTATTCTTTATGAATCTCCAAATTAATGTTTCTCCAACTATTGTTTCTTGCAAATTCTTGAACCACAAGAGTGATATGGAGGATAATAACATCTCTAGCATAACCCTGGTACCTGAAAAGAACAACCAGTTGAATTATACTATTTGCTTACACCGCTTTAAAGACATATATGGGTACTTTATGAACAAAAATTATAGCCACACCCCTTCTAAACAGTAAAATAGAGATAAGTTTTCATTTTTAAGAAAGGAGACAAATGCCATACTCTTTAATCCCTGAATATGGTTAAATTTTGTCTTTTATCCTTCCTGTCACATTATGAGATACCGCTTAACTTTCTGTTATAATTGTGATCTTTTTTCCCCTTTGAAATACTTTCAGATCCACTAACAGATTAGAACTACTACCTGGACCCATTATAAAGAATGAAAAAGTAAGGGAGGTCCAGAAGTTGGTCTGAAAAGTCTCTCTTCCAAGTAAAGTGAATCTCATAGGATTCCTAACATAATTTTTAAGGGTTAAAGGCCTCTTTTTTTTTTTTTTTTTTTTTTTTTGGTTTCCTGGTTCTTATTTGTGCTTTGAGAGAGACAGTTTATTTAATAATGGGCCACCTTCCAAATATAACTGTGGTTCAACAGAGGATTTAGATGACAGTTCAAGATCTGTTCAGCTTTATTACTTGATTGCTAACTGACTGAATAAGGTAAATCGCTCTTTATCATCTCTGAGCTTGCACGGCTCAGAGCAATGAAACAGCAAATGTCTACAGGCACAGAAAGACGGAGTCATTTACCATTACATACCATTACATACCCTGCTCCTCTGCCGCCAGACCTCAGTACCATACAGCATTACACTAATGAATTAAGATTACGATAGAACATGTTGACTTATGCTTAGAAATCTAAAAGAGTTCCTCATTTCTGAAACTTTCCTTAGGCAAAAGGCTAAGAATTTAAAATTTTTTTAACAAACATTCCATATTCTACAATAATATCATAACCAGTCATAAGCCAGATACGCTGCAGTTGAAGTGAAAAAAATCCAAAACAGTAAGTATCTAGAAATCTTCTAAATTTTGATTAGTCTCCTGTATAAAAAGTGTTCTACTAAAGTGGACAAAATGAAGAAAAAAGACAAAAGGAACAGTGCATTTATTCTTCTAAGAAGCTTTGACCTATAATTTGCCAGAGCAGATGATGGCAAATATCTACTTCCTTCAAGAAACGCAGGACACTTTCCTATCTTCTGAATCTGGCGTGGTCATGAGTCTTGCTTTGGGTGCTGGCACAGGAGCAAACTTGCATACGCAGAAACTGCACTTGCCCTCGTCCCCTGGAGCTTGATCTCTTACAAGTGAAAATGCCCAGACTAGTCTGCTGGAGAACACAACCCTTCTAGAAAGAAAAAATCTGCCTCAGTAAGTAGCTAACATACTCCCCAAAACAGAGCAACTAGTTCGCCCACGTACGACTTCATACACGTGCTAGAGACACACTGCTTCAAAGTACCATCCAGATGGTCCTGCCTGCATTGCTCACCCCAGAATCATGAGCTAAATAAATGTAGCTGCTTTAAGCCTGAAGATTTGAGTGGTGTGTGACTTCATCTTAGACAACAAGTACATTCAACATCCGTTTCCTCTCCTTTCTTGCCGGTGCAGAGCAAATTAGTTTAAATGATTTAGGAGACCTAATCCTCTCCTCTAAAACTAAGCTTAATTAATCTAAGTCATTAATCTCCTGTAGTGTCTTGTCACTCGTGGCCTTTAGCCTAAGTCCTTGCTATCAAGTTGTAATTGATCTGTTGCTATTAGTTGGTAAGAAATGAATTTGCAGTGTGGTATGTTCAATGAAATTGGAGGGTTGATCTGCTCAGGGACAGATCCTTCTGTTGGTCTAGAAAATGTGACATCTGACTGTGAAACCTGGAACTGTGCTGGCTATTTTGCCCCCAGCCTAGGAATAAACCAATGTAGAGGAAGCATGAACCAAGAACTCAGAAAAAGTACAACCAGACCCCTCACCTGCTGTGGGTAGAGCTTCAAATTTTGGACCCATTCTTACAGAAGAACCTGAGTTTCCTATTGTCTGTGCAGTGTGAGTAGGAGTCTTTAGTTCTTTAAATTCTGGCACTAGTGTTTTTCTTGAGAGTTACTTCTTATACATCAGAACATGTCAAGTTGTTTCTAGAAATTGGTCACTTGCAAATAAATACATTACAGCTATTGCAGAAAATGTGTGTCTTCTTGTTTTTTAGAGACATACATCCAAATGAAATATGTACTTTCCTTACACTTGGAAATATTTCCTTATATTCTGGAAATATTGTTTGGCATAGAATAAGGCTATAGTAGCAGGAATATTTCTCCTGGGGCTAAGTTTAGAGTTACATGCAGGTTAGTGTAGATAAAAGCAAACAATTCTAAGGCTTAAAAGAAATACATTATACTTGCTTTTAAGTCTTTGTTTTTATCTTTATAAAGAAGCCAAATTTATCAGTGATCTAAAGTAATCTTGAAACATAGTATTTTCACTTGATGGAATATAGACATAGTAGTTTCTAATGGAAATTAACAGATGTCAAATAAAAGATAACTTTTTTCCAACCCAAGCAGGACCAAATTAGAGCCAAAGTGAGATGTCTTATGATGACTTAAAGGAATTTTGAGCCATGATGATACTTAGTATGAAATTGTTTTTAACACATTTTTTAAATGCTTGTGCATCTGTGACTTCAATAAACAGCACAGATATGTATTTTTTTGAATCAGATAATGTCAGACAAGCTGACCATCCTTCTGGGAGGCTCTCACCAGAACCAGACCTTCCTTCTTGCTCATTTCTGAATGAATTCAATCAAATGTCTTTATTACAGTGACATTTTTCTAAATCATATACTTTCTAAAATGTATTTCTTTACTTCCTGAGAAAACTCAATAGGTTTCTTGTGTAAAGAAAAGTATTCTTGAGTCTAATAAGTAAAAATATGTAGATCTTTCACTTCAAAGGATTCACAGTGCAAAGTTTTAAGCAATATTACTTTCTTTTGAACTTTGTCCAACCTGTTATTCTTCAGAATGCTGGTTTGTGAAACACTGCATTGGTACAATCTGTTATTTGGAAATGAACAAGATGTGAGAAATATTTGTTGAATGGAATGTTGAGTTTTTAACACAAGTCAGAGAGTAACATGTACAAAATGATTCGTGTTTGTTATGTATAAAATATAGAGTAAGTGCACTTATATGTTTTATAATATTTATCTATCATAGAAGAATACCTAGCAGGTTAACGTAATAGCAAGACTAGATGGGATTTAGAAGAAGTAAATACATTCATTTTATTTTAGTTATTTCCATATCACCACATTTTAACCAGCATGAATTTTTCATAATTTTAATATATCATCAAAGATAAAAAATATATTATGACTTTTAAAAGACAGAAAAGAGAAGGGAAGAAGAGCACAGTTGGATGGGTGTGTCTAAGCAGGGGTCTAACTCTTTATCAGCAAAACAGTAGTGAGTGATACAGAGATTTTAGAAAGGATGAAAAACCAGGAAACCCAAGCATGTAGCTCAGTTAAGCAGAAGCCAGGGTCACCTATGAGACCAAGGTCAGTGGAGAAGGACTGGCATCTGAGGAAGTCTTAGAGGGTCTAAAGTGTGTACAGGTGGAGAGCCCTGAATTGCATCCGCCACTCAGTTTACACATGATGATGTAAGAGAACTTGCCAAAGAACACAGCATTGTTTTCTTTGCCCTGCACAAAGTGATTGTACAGGACAATAGTATCTAAAAAATGTAATAAATCAATTACCAGGCAATCATGAGGGCCATGATAAGATTAAAACCAAAGAACTATAGTTTATAGAGCCCATCGTGTTCTGAGACATTCTATGGAATTCCCTGAGAGCCTTTGTGCTGGAGCAGAGAGAAATGAGGCAGTGTGGGAGGGGAATGAACTAGAAAGTGAAGGAAGAGAGTAATGAGTCGTGGGAGGTAAAAGTTATTTTATATCAATAAATGATAGAGCAACAATCTAGACTTCTTGGTTAATGAGAAAAATATAGAGTGTAGGAAATTGCAACAAAATGAGAGGCTGATTCTCACATTGATGATTAAAAGATTTACCTCACACTAGTTGATGACACACTGGAGTCTTGCAAAGAATCATGGCTACACTAATTTCACAACTTAATAACTGGATACAGGTGTTGCTCCAATGGTAAAACCAGTATTCACTGGTATAATAAAACATGACTTCAAAACGTCTGCTGGTTTCCAGAGTCTTTCAGATGGACTCTGACCTAACACTTCGAACAGGCTTAGCTAACCACCCAGCCTTTCATGGCGATAGTGGCTGACCAGAACTAAATACACTGAAGTTGTTTCTAGAATAGTCCAGTCCCTTTATCAGCCTCACTCCAGCTGCCTATTGGACATACTTTTGGTCTTGTGCCTTCTGCCCTAGTTGGTTTTCCCAGCCTGTTGCTGACACCCAGCCACACTGCAGTAGTGGAATTGCCGTGGTAGTAGGTGGACCACAGCGTATGCAACTGTCCACTGTTCCAAGAAAGGATCAGAGGCAACTGTTAAAGCTATTAAAAATGTGGGAGTGGGGAGATGGAAGGCACAGACAACATTCTTCAGATTTCAGTGTGATTATGTTGTGTTTTGCAGCTCCTGTCTTTTTTTGTTTATTTTAGTATTTATTTTTTGATACCTTTTGTCCCTTGACTATGTCACACGTAAACTAGAACAGTTGATTTGTGTCCTACTTTGGCCATATGTGCTACTCAAAACTGCTTAATGGTCTGGGTTTCAGAGCTCCCTGGGTTATATAAGGGCATTTTCTAGGAAAGCTTGAATTCTACTTAGTAAGTAGAAAGAAATGATATCTGTGAGGGAGGAGTCCACATCCATACACTGGTTCTCCACGTGCCTCAGCATCCTATGCACAAGCAAGAGCTCCCAATCTGCACAGTTCAGCCAGGAATGAGTCTACTGCTGGCCTTTGGCTTGAGGACTTTGCCTGTGTTTTATCCTCATGAAGTATTTTGCCATTTCAAAATAGCAAAAATAGGATGATTTGCAATCAAGAAAAACAGGCTCGGTAAAGGAAATTAAACGCAGCTTCACTGAAATCTTGCAATTCAGTGTCACTGAACAGCTTTGCAGGTGAACGAGACAGTTAAAACAATCACCCTGCTCTGGTCGCGGAGTCCTAATTGCCTACCGCGGTGGCCCCTGTATTTAGCCTGGTCTTTTCTGACTCCTGCACTACAGGATTTGATGGTTTATTGTTCTAAGCACCACGTGCCACTGGGCCAGTAAAAGGCTGTATGACGGAGAGGTGAAACAGGGACAGGAAACATTTGAAAATTCTTTTCCTTTTGTGGTCTCAGGCAATGTTATTTCCTTTCTGACCTACAGCTCTGACTCTGGCAGACTTTGAAGTCTTTAAAGCTATAACTCATGTTTCTCTTGCCTTTGTTACATTTGATTTGTTGCTTGCATGGTCCACAAGCTTTCCTCGGTCAATTTAAATATAGTTTCATGCACAAATTGCCAAACCCTCAGCTTAATTATTCCATGTGGAATGAAAAAGTGTTCTTTCTTTCTTTGTTTCTTTCTTTTAAATAGGATAAAACAGAATAAAACCAATCAAAACAAACCTATGTAAAAGATAAGGTACTTCAAATCATGAAATCAACAATACTTACCATAATGCCTTTTGATGTCTTCAAAATAGCTGCAGAAAACTTCAGATATAGTGAAAATCAAACAGAACAGAATAGAATAGAAACAATAAAAACAAAACAATGAGTGCAATAAAGGACTTGAAAACAAAACAAAATCCAAAATTGCTATCATAATGTATCTTGCTTTCTTTAAAATAGCTGTTCCTACCATTGGATTTGACATGATCGAACAAAACAAAAGAGAATAAAACCCAACCCAACAAAACAATGGAAACAATATAGGACTTCCAAAACAAGACCATGGGGAATCAACAATGGCTGCAACCCTCAGAAGGAGATCCCTCCTGCATGTCACACTGTGTACAGATACTCTCTGAATCCAGACCACTGGCCCTAGACCTGCAATGTTAGAGAAACAACAAAGCACCACAGGCATCCAATTGCACTTCACCTCCACAGCTATTAGCACAGCCTGTGTTTCTCCAGATCAACCTGTCTGTTTATGGTGGTGAGGGAGACTTCTTGTTTCCACATGCTGGAAGGGGCTGGGATCTGTCTGTTCCCGGTCCAGCAGTGGCCTGCACATGGCGCTGGTTTCCAGAGGGGGTTTGCATCCTGATGCAGCTTTCTGAAATAACATTCTTTAGTTTGTAAACCACCCAGCATCTCCTGGTATGGGTAAAACAGCTAGTATCTATGGATAAGTCCTTTCCTAGAGGATGATAGCTTTACAGCTGATGAGACTCCAGGCTCCTTTAGTCTCAAGTCATGTTAGAAAGGAGGAAGGAGAAGGTGAGGAAGCTCAAGAGACTAATTTAAGGCTGTAACTAGGGAAAAACAGTTCGGGAATGAGAATACCAGGCTTCCAGCCCCAGCTCCTGTGCTCTGTCCCGACTCTCCATGGAGCTGCTCATCATCACACATCTTAACACCAGGTTAAAACTCACCCCAGGAGCCAGGTGTGGTGATGCATGCTTGAAATCCTAAGAAGATCGCAAGTTCTAGTCCAGCCTAGGAAACTTAGCAAGATCATCTCAAAATAAACAGTTTTCATAAGGGAGATTGAGAATATAATTTTAGTTCTGTGCAAAGACCCTGGATTTAATCCTTAAGACTGCCAAAATTGCTATTCATCTTAATTAAGCACACAAATTCCACTGACTCATTTTTAATAGTAGATTGAAATAAATCCTTATTTCAATGTCTTTGGTACTTGAACATATTCACCTAAGATTTCATCCCTACAAGATTGGAAAACTGTTCTTAAATTTTTCTCAAATACCCCAGTTAATACAGATAAAAATAAAAAAAAGCTGTCATATTTATTCAGTTATTTAGAGAGGAAATGTGTCTCCTTCCACTCATACACTCCTTCCCCCTACCCCATCTCATCATCAATTTCTTGTCCTTGGTATTGTAATTTTCTAATAAAAATTCATTTAAGAGTGATAACACATGACTTGTTTAACAACATCTGATGGACAAGAAACCTAAACACTGCCTTCTGTGACCCTGTTGCTCTGTGGTTACTTAGTCTGAGTTGTAAAGTTAAAAATATCAGAGGTTGAAGGCTTCAGGAGCCAGGAGGAGGGAGAAGAAATTACAGCAGGCTGAGAGCTTGAATATCAGCCAGTAGGTCATGTTCTTATGCTCCTTAATGATTTTGTTCTCTCCGCTGCAAGTTAGAGGATGATGTTTACTCCACAGAGCTGTCAGGAGAGTGATTTGGGATACTACATACTCAAGATGATGAAAAATAAATAAAATTAAAGCCAATGTCAAATACTGTAACTCTAAAAACCTTGTGTGTGTTAAAGTGTAAATCTTGAGTACCTGAAAACACCAGGCAGGAAACAGGACCTTAAAATATACTTCACCCCCATCCTGCAAAAGTCTGTAATCCTAGGTACTTTTACTATGTCCACAATGGAAATTAGAATAAAGAACTGAGTCAATAAAGACAAGAGTCTTAATAAAATCACGTTAGACTGAAATAATTAAGTAAAGCAGAGTGGTTAGATGCATGAACTATCTAGGTGATACTAAGAATTAAGATGGGAAGGTTAGATGCAAGGTTAGATGTGGTCTGAGGCCCCTCATGGGAACATTTGATAGCTTAATTGGCAGTCTCATGAGTAATGTTAACAAATATTAAATATCACACTGACAATAAAATTTTGTAATTTTTAAGTTACAGATTCTCAACATTAATGTGACTATAAAAATTTAAAAATACTGCATTATGATATAGAAAATAACAAATCTTATCAAATTTTTAAATTATCAGCTTACTTCTCCATCTTCTAGTTTTTGTGAGAATACACAAGGTTTTATGGTTTGTGTCTGCATATTCTTCCAAAGCCTCATGCAGTCATGGAGGCAGCTGAGTCTAACACTTGTGATTGGTCCACTGTCTAGCACTGGGATTGGCAGTGTGAGTGCTGCACCCGCCCAGGGGTGGAGCCAGAATACAATACAAAGGAGAGAAGGAGGGATGCTTTTCCCTTTTACCCTTTAGCTCTTGTCACTTGCGGTCTCCATGAATAATTGTGCCTTAACCACACCTCCTTGTCTTGGACCACGCTGAATATAGACTGAAACCTCCAAAATCTGTAAGCTAAACAATCTTTCCTTCCTTCATTTTGGACATAAGTATTGTGTCTTAGCGATAAGAAAAAAGTAACCAAGACATGAAGTATTAATATTGTCAATAAGAATAATAACATCCAAAGTTTCCTGAACACTTAATTTGTGCCAGGCTTTATTCTAGGCAATTTATCCATACGGTGTTATTTCTTCTCAGAAAAGCCCTATGAGACAGGCATACCTCACTGTTTGAAGTGTTTAATCCATGCCAAACTTCAGTAAAATCTAAAGCCTTTACTGTCATAGCTGAGGCTTTGAGAATAAACAATTCCCCAGTGGCTGATGAATAGAAGAATTAAGAGCTATAAACCCAAACTATTGGGCCCATAGACTGGATTTTTTACAACTACATCTAGTTTCTCTTAATACCAGTCCACATACTGATAAATTTATGAAAATCAATATTTTCTACACGCTGTTGTCTTCCAAACAACTAATGTCACTATTCTGCAAATTATTTCCTTCAATTTCTCACTGATTGACTCATAAAGAGCTCTTGCAACATCACAGTTCTTAAATTCCTGCCATTCTTATATCTGTTGGTATCGTTTTTGTTGTCAGGAATAACACAATCTAACTTGACTTGCCAGTAAAGGCGAACTCAGATTCTGCAGCTAAATAACTTCCAGGACCCATTTTCTTCCTCTCAGTCCGCTCTGCCTCCTGTAGGATGCTTCTCCTACAGGTGGTTTCCCTTGGAACTGTCAGTAACTCAAAGGGGATACCATTCTGCTTCCTCATGCAAGATGGAAAAATGTTCTCTACCTTGGGAAGCTGTCCCTGAAGAATGAGAACTTTTCTTTGCAGAAGAGCCTGACAATCTCTCTCTGCATCTGTTTCTTTCAAGGTTGCTCAAGCAAGCAATCATCGCTGAACCAGTAAGTGTGCTGCTGGGTGGGTTGGGATTTCACTGGTTATCTGATGCCTGATCAAAATGGCCTGCACCACAGCAGTGAGACAGTGTCATAGAGAACGTGTGCAGGAAGCGAGACTAATTCAAGGAAAATAAAAATCGTAGCCAAAAGCACTCTGCTAAGGGCCCCCTCAAGTTCTCATCACCATCACCGCAATACCAGCCACATCAATGTTAAAATAAGAGGAACTTTGTTGTGAACATACAATTTTTTTATTCATTTATCCCTTGATAGGCACATCAACCGCTTCCAGGATTTAATTTTTGTGAGCTGAGCTGCTATAAGCAGGAGTACACATGTATCCTGGAATATAATCACTAGCTCTGTTGGTAAGATAACCACCAGAGTTAAAACTAAGTCAAATGAAATGTTTATTTTTGTTTTTACAGAAATCTCCACACTGACTTCCAAAATAATTATACTAATCTATGTTCCCACTAATAGTATAGAAGTGTTCCTTTTTTCCCCACAACACGGCCAGTATTTGCTGTCTATGGAACCCTTGGTAACAGCCATTCTTATTGACATAAAATAGAATCTCAGTGTTGTTCTGATTTGCGTTTCTCAAATGGCCAAGGATGTGGAACAGTGTTTCAGATATTTAATGGCAATTTGGGTCTCTTTATCTGAGAAGAATCTATTCATTTCAATTACCCACTTTTTAACTATGTCTTTTTTTAATGAAGTCTTTTAGTTTTGATTCCTTTATGTATTCTAGATGTGAGTCCTCTGTCAGGAATAGCTGCTAAAACTTTTTCTTGCTTTGTTTCAATTTTTTCTGATTTAATATGATGTTGACTCTGTGTTTGTCATAAATGATTTTTTGTCATTTTAAGGTAAGGTGCTTCTACACCAGCTTTCATGAAGTTTTTGTTTTGTTTTGCTTTGTTTTAATCACGAAAGGATGCTGGATTTTGTCAGTTCTACAGCTACTGAAATAACCATGTGTTTTTTATCCTTTCTTCTGTTTATATGCTGTATTACATTTATTGATTTATGCATGTTGGACCACTGTTGCACACCTCAGATGAAGCCAACTTGATTGCAAAACATGATCTTTTTAAAGGATTATTGTTTTCCATTTGCAAGTATCTTAGTATCTTTTGAGGATTTTTGTATCTCTATTCATCAAGATAATTGGTCTCTAGTTTCCTTTTGTGTTGTCTTTGGTTTTGGTATCAGAGTAATACTACCTTCGCAAAATGAATTTTGCAATATTCCTTCGCTTTCAATTTCATGGAAAAGCTTGGGAATTATTGGCATTAATTCTTCCCTGAAGTTCTTGTGAAATTCAGTGATGAGCTCCTCATTTTCTGGGCTTTCCTAATTTGTTAGGGTTTTCATCATTGCCTCTATTTCATTGCCAGTTATTAGAATATTTGTATGTTCTTGTTTCCATTTGGTAATTCTTGTGTCTCTAGGAATCTATCAATTCCTTCTAAATTCTCAAATTCATTAGAATGTAGGATTTTGAAGTATTTGCTTATAATCCTCTGGACTTCAGTGGTGTCATTTTGATTTTGCTTTTTCACTTTTAATTGCATTGATGGAGGTCTTTTCTTTTCTTCTTTTGGTAATTTGGTTAATGTTTTCTCTACCCTCTTAGAGAACCAACTTATCAATTGATTGAATATTTTAATCTCAATTTCATTAATTTCAGCTTTGATCTCTATAGATTTTTCCCTTGTGCCAATTCTGTATTTGAGTTGCCCTTTTTTTCCAGGACCTTGAGATGTATCATTAGATTATTTATTTAGAATAAGTCTGTTTTTCCAATGTGTGGATGCAAAGCTATCAACTTCCCTATTAGGACTGTTTTAACTGTGTTCCACATGTGCTGGTATGTCATGTTGTCATTATTATTTGATCCCATGAAGTTTTACATTTCTTCCTTGATTTCTTCTGTAGCATATCGATTACTCAAGAGTGTGCTATTTAATTTCCACATGCTGGAATAACTTTAGCGGTGTCTTTTGCCATCGACTTCTTGTTTCATTACACTGTGATCTGATAATATGCATGAGATTATTTTAATTCTTTATATTCCTTTGTGGTGTTTTATGGCTGAGGGTAGAGTCTATTTTGGAGAAAAGTATCTTGTGCTGCTAAGAAGAAAGTGCATTCTGTGGTTGCTGAGTGAGACACCCTCCGTATCTAGTATATCCATTTGTTTAAAGGTGTGGTCGAACACAGATACTTCTTTGTTGACTTTTTTTTTTTGTCTATGTGACCTACCTACTTGTGATAGCTGAGTGTTGACGTCCTCCACTAAGACTGTGCTGATGTTTATCTGATCTTTTATGTCAAGCAGTATTTGTTTAAGTGTGCAGGTACTCAATACATATAGTCACAATGGTGATCTTCTCCTATCGAATTGTTCTCTTTATGAGAATGTAGTGACCTTCTTTGCCTCTTCTGATGATTCGGGGCTTCAAGTCTGTTTTGTCTGAAAATTGGATAGCAACTCCTCCTTGCTTTCAGGTTTCCATTACACGGTATATCATTTTCCATCTTTTAACTTTCAGTTTACTTGTTTCTTTATGAATTAGATGTGTCTCTTGTATGCAATATGCATTAAATTTTGTTTCTGGATCTAATTTACCACTCTGCATCTTTTGATAGGCTAGTTAAAAACAAGTAATTAAAAATTTTTACTAAAAGACATTGACTGATTCCTGTCACTGCATTATCTTTCTGTTATTGATTCCTTCATTTTCTCTTTTAGGTCTTTTTTTTTTTTTTTTTTTTTTTTTGCTTTATTTTTCTCTTTTGCTTAACATAACTTGCTTCATATGTTCTTTCTTTTAGGCTCTACAATCCCTTCCCTTTCTAAATTGATCTTTGGGTACTCTTTTCCATCATTTCATTCTTCCCTCTTCCTCAAAGGCAGGCAAACTCTTCCTTTCCATTACCTAACTTATTCTTTCTCTCTAACCAGATTTTTCACACTGATATCTGCCTGGCTTGCCTCTTGCTACCATCTAGATTCTGCCCAAATCTTATCAATAAACCTGTCTGGCAGTGCAACATGAAAGAGCTTCATTTTACCTTTCTACGCTTGCATGATTTTTTTTTTCCTTTTTTTTTTTTTAATTTTATTTAAGGAGAAAAGAAAAAAAAAGCAGGGAAAGGGTACAAGTTATACAGATTTACAGAAAAAAATGAACAGTAGGAAATCACTAGTTAATGGATTACATATTGTCATCTTAGAAATAATTGTTCAAGTCACAAAATTAAAGCTTGTAAAGTGGACATTCCATCAATGATACTGCAAACAGTTCTGTTCATTGATCCAATAAAACTCTGTGATATCATTTTCTATCTTATACACTTAAATATACATGCAGTTATATAGTTTGGAGCACTTTCTTTTCCTCTCTTTTGTACCATGACTATTACACATTTTGGGTTTCATTGCTCCCACGGTTCTTATTACTTTTTTGGAAGAGAGTAAAACCAAATGTGACATAACAGAACAGAATCGGTCAAGTCAAAAGGGTGGACATAATAGATAATGTAAAAACAATACAAGGTGATCAACAATGGTTACCATAATGCCTCCCGCTATCTCTAATAGAATTGCCTATATCGTTAGTTATAATACAATTGAACAAAACAGTAAAGAATAAAACTGACAAAACCAAAACATTGGAGACATTGTAGGTCTTCAAAAGTAGATAAAAGTCAACGAGAATGGGCGTCATAATGAATCTCATTATCTTCACAGCTGATGCCTAAACTTTCGAACTGATACTATCCAGCAAAACAGAATAGGGGAACATCAGTTAAAAACCAGATGGTGAGAGTAATACAGGGCTTTAAATCAAGGTAATGAAAAGTCAAAGGGGGTTACTATAATATATCCTGCTATTTTTTTCCTTTAATTAAAAGGATAAAGATAAAAAAGTAAATAATGGAGTGGAGATTGAGATAAAAAAGGGCATAACAACGAAACAGCGCAGATCAAAACATAACCATTTAAGCAGCATAGTGTTTCACCACCAGATAATCCTGACCTAAAAGTAGTTACCATATTGTCTCTTTCTTTGAAATCCTTGAGTACAACTTCGTATACTGTAGCATTAAGTATATCAAAACAATGTAAAACCATTCAAGAGAATGACAGCATTACAGAGTATTTAGAATCGACTAACAGAAAATGAACAATGGTTTCTGTATAATCTCCTTGTCTTTAAAAGGTTTTTGCTTATACTATCGTACAGAATAAAATCCAATAAGATACAGCCTATTTAGACCATTGGAGACAGAAGGACAAAAGCTAGATGAGACTTCAAAACAAGATGATACTAAATCAGTATTACCTATTAAGATGTCATTTTCTCCAAAACAGCTGTTCCTATCATCCAATCTTCTCTGTCTCATTTCTGTTGAGCTCTTTTTCTGTCAGTAGCTGTCAGTTTGTCTTCTTCATTTTGTTCTCTGCTCCATTCGTTGTGGCCTCTCTGACATTATTTCTGGATTCTTTGTATTTTTCTTTTTTAGAATATCCTGCAATACTCTCTGTAGAGTTGAATTGGTGATTGCAAATTCCCCCAGTTCCTCTTTATCCTGGAAGCACCTTGTTTTTCCATCAATTTCCAGGGACAGTTGTGCAGGATATCTCAATCTTGGCTGGAGATTATTATCTTTCAAAGCTTGAATTATTTCCCCCCATGCTCTTCGTGATTTGATGGTTTGTGCAGAGAAATCTGCTGTAATTCTGATGGGTGTTCCCTTGTAAGTGGTCTGTTTCTTGTCTCTGACAGCTTTTAATATTCTGTTCTTGTATTGAATTTCTGGAATTCTGATTATTATATGCCTGGGTGTAGATCTGTTTGGGTTGTAGGTGGCTGGGGTCCTGTATGCCTCATACATCTGAGTATCTTTACCTTTTGCTAAATTAGGAAAATTCTCCTGGATTATTTCTGTGAGTAGCTTTTGTAGTTCACTTGTTTGTGTCCCTACTTCTTCTTTTATGTTCTTAATCCTTAAGTTATGGATCCTCTTATCATCTTCTTGTCTTTGTATTATTGCTGTTTGTTTCTTTGTTATTTTTAAGAAGTTTTTCATTTCATTCTCCCATATTACAAGTCTGCCCTCCAGTTCAGATAGTCTGTCCTTAGTTTCTTTCAAGCTGTTATGCCAGTCTTCGATAGACTTCTTAGTATCTTGGTAGTCCCTTTGAACCTGCTTCACGAATTCTATGCTTTCTCTGTTTTCTCCATCAAACAATTCTCCCCTTTTTTTCTGTTCTTCCATTCCACCACCTGTTTTTTCTTGGGTGGTACTTAGCATTTCTCTAACTATTCTGCATACTTCTAGCTTCAGGTCGTTGATAACTTCATTCCTGAATTGGTCTATGAGGCTCTCTATATGGCGCCTTATGTGTATTGGTGCGGTGTCTGCTATTGCCTGTTTCTCAGAATTGGGGGCCGAGGAGCCTTTCTTGTTGCTGCCTCTTCCCATGCTGCCTCTTCTTCTCTGTTCCTTATATATGCAAGCTTATATAAGAGGCCCAGCTTCTCTCCCAGTCAGCCACAGCCTGATCGAATTGCGCCAGTTAGGTGTTCCCGCTCACTGCTTACGCTTGCATGATTTATCCCTTTACCCAGTTTTATTCTTCTTTGACATCTTACATATTTCTCAAATATGATTGGTATTCTCTATTGCTGTCTACCCTTTGATTGTAATATAAATTAGAATTGCTTCAATTGTAATACAAATTTCTTGAAGACAAGAATTTCTGTCTGATTTCTACTTTGCTGTACAGCCTAGAAAATACAGCAAACGAAGTAGACTTATTAAAAGTATTTGAAAAGTACTGTGGACAGATGGTGAAAACTCATTCTTACTTAGAGTGTTAAATAATCAGGAATAAAGGGTAGAGTGATTAAGGGCTTGAAAGCCTGTCTTTTGACAACCCGAATCTATACTGTTGGCCATTTAGAACAAGATTAGTTTATCAATTGCAGGAATATTAACAACTATACTTTGACTCCATACTGAAACAATTTGAGATGTTGTTATGATTTTGCTCTCCCTACTTCTAAAATTTTTCTCTAAAATCAGTAGATCTTTTTAAAGTAAGCATGTCTGGCGTGCATTTTCTACAGCATAAAAGAGGGGATGCAGAGCTGAGTTAGGAAGTTTTTCAGTCGAGTCTTACCTGCTAGTCTCTGGACCTGTTCACATTAACATAGATTCTACGTTAACCCTCCTTTCTTCATACACACCCACAGTGACAGAAATCTTTCTCTTAACTGACAGTCTCTGTGATCCTGGATGTGAGATGGGATACACAAAAAGTCAGCTCATCGGGGCTCCTCTTTTGAAGGTTGTCCAAGTCTTCTTAATTATATCACATCATTATTGTATACTGATCTCACCTCTGAGTTAATGGATATTGACAGCTCCTCTTCTCTACTGATTGTATTACTAGGAACATTCATCACTTTCCTTTAGCACTGATGAAGTCGCCATGCTACTTGACTGGAAGGGACCATCATAGCACAGAGAGATCAATACAACTTGATAGAATCATTCTCCTAGGTTTGATTCATCGTGAGGCTGATCCATTTGCATCAAGATGTCCTCATTGCCGCTACTCTGAAATGCTTTCTAAGTCCACTTGCTTAGGAGGGCAGTGCTGCCCTCAGGACTTGTAGAGCTTGTGTGAGAAGAAAATCCTTCCCCAGCCTCCTAATTGGTCTGTCAACTTATCTTCCATTGGAAGCCCTATTCTTACTAGAGGATCCTCCTAAATTTAAACATGAAAGTGATTATTCATGCTACAGAATCATAGTGACAAGGAGTAAATATTATGTGCAACTTGACTTATTTTTGTAACAGACTAAATTGATGAAATTGGCATACATAAAATATATATGTAAAACATACAATTGAGAATATGAAACAGAAAAATAGACAAACTACATAAATACAGATGCAGCAAAAGCCTGAAACTTATTTCCATCAAAATATTTTCAGTGCTTGAAGTTACTTTCCCAGAGTACTATGATACCAGGCACTTGTTATTTCCTCCTTCTCGATAACAGCACTTTCTAATTTTAGTATAATTATTTTATCCGGTGCCTTTAAGTTTCTTCAAATGGAAACATGACCATGTCATTCAAAGGCTTAAGTTTCTCCACTTAAAAAAGTGATAACAATTTTATGATGAGTTCAAAGAAGCAAATAGAGGCTGTCCCCTACCGTGAGAACTCTACCTGATATTCAAGTGGCAGAAGAATGGGTGTCCCATTTTCTAACAACTTTCTCCTCTCAGATTAAGATTCACTTTTATGAAAGACTGCTGGGATTCAATCCAGATGAGGCAGATCTCAGGAGAGCCAGGAGATGGATAAATAGTTAAGCCCTCTCAGAGTTATTCTTTCTTCCTTCATTTTCTCAGAATTTTGTTCAGTGCATAACCATAGCTCCCCTCAGTGCTCATTTTCGAATCTGGAAGACCTTGGGTGGCACATTGGGCCTCCCCTGGAGGGCAGGATGAGAGGCCAGCAAGGGTTGGAACGTGCTTTCTTCTCGCCCAGTCCCTGTGGGCCAGAGGGCAGGAACTGCACCAGGAGAACACGGAGCCCAGAGAGCTGGGGAAACCACATGGCTTCCTTGCTCCTTGTGAGCCACTGCCTCCCTCCCTCTGCTCCTGCAGTGTTATTCTTCCCCTCACCCCAGACATTAAGCTGCCTGCTTCTAGAACCTTCCCTGACTTCTCCCAGCTGCATCTGTCTAAAAGCTTGTTCTGTTAATTTTATTAGCAGCTTGTCTGTGTTTCCCCTCCGGAGTCCTATTAATCATTTAGCATTCCTCATGGGGTCTGCATACATCTGTCCCATCCAATTCTGAACTTTTTGGCCATTAGGAGCATATTTTCACCTTTTTCTCCTCAACCATCTAAATTTTGTATATTGAAATGCTCAATAAGGGCTGACTGAATAAATTCATAAGTGGACGGATGGCAAAGAACGCAAGTAATGTAGACTGAGAGCCAAGTGAGGCTGTAACAGAAAATAACACATCTGAACAAAACCCTGAAAAAGTTAATGGCAGGAAGAACATTTAAAATACCTCTAGTTGTCACCTTCCGGCTCTTCTGCTCCTTCTCATAGAGGTTCCATCACAGTTGTTCACGAAGGAGGCTCTCAGGCTTAGAGGAGAGGAACATTAGTAGGAATCAGGCTTATCAATTAGAGGGTGCCCAGTAAGGCATAGCTTCAGTTCATATCTGCCTCCATAACCAATGCCACCGTGAAATATTGTCACTAGTACACAGTTCCCACAACAATCCCCTGTCTAGTTTTGTCAGGATTAGCACCTCTGAACCCAAAATAGTATCTGACATGACTTTCTATTTACAGCAGAGCACATGGGCTGTGTTAATAGCACCCTGCCCTGCTCCTTGGAGGCGAAGACAGACCCATCAGCCAAGGGCTGGAGGAACAGGCAGCCCTGATGCTTATCTGCTGAAAACTACACCAGGGGACTCATCAAGGAATTTCAGGACTTTCTTTTGATAAAGCCCCAAAACCATCAGACCTGCTTCGGTCAAAACTAAAAATAACTTGGGCTGGTTAGGAAAGTCGTTGGCCTGGAGGTTGGAAGGTGTGAGACACACGGTTTGCACACACTGGTTTGGCACCAGCAGGCAGGGTGTTTAACCTCTCAATTTCTCTGAATGTCTGTGCTTTCTTCTGTGTCTTGGGGGTGATGGAGCAGTCCTCCTTTGATCATGCGGAATGTAGAAGTCCCGAAGGAGACAATGACTATGGAGGCATATGATGAACAGTCTTCCTTTTCCCAGGAAGAGAAGAGAGGAGAGGGAGTGTCCTGACAGAGAACAGCCATGCTGGAAACAGTCCCCAGTGGGTCGGACTCAGCAGGAGTCACAACCCCGTGTGCTCAGGAAGTGGCTTCTATTGAGGAACTCATTCCCTTTGTTCCATTGCTTTCCAGTTGCTGTAGAATTCTAATGCATGTTCTCTCCTTGCTGTTGGCTTTGCTACCCTACCATCCAAGCAGCTTCATTCCAAGACTAACACAGCCAGTAATGAAAATGACTATGCCCAGCACGAGAGGTCACTCAAGCACAGGAGCACAGGATGCATAAACATGCTTCTTTAGAAACAGTCATCTGTTCTTCTTCAAAACTTGAAAATATTGCGTAAATAAATAACATTTACTACACACTGTGTGTATATGCAAATCTATGTTAATAGTTATTTGCATTGATTCATTTAGCATTCATAATAATGCAGCAGAAGAGGCACCACTGTTCTCATTTTACAAATGAGGAAACTAACTTCTGTGCCAAGCTCTTGGAAGTGCTGTAATTGGGCCTAGGATTTGAGCCATGCTTTTATTTCATATAAAAATCTATGCTCTAATACAATGTGCATTTACTTCAAAAATAATAATACTGTGTGAAAATAGATAAGGAAAAAAAATCTCTGGAAAATATCTACTTGATCAAAAACAAGATGCTGATATTCCTCTCCCCACGGCTCAGGTCTTCTTGGAGAACTTGCACACTGTCTGCAGGGCAGGGGGAAATCTTGGGTTAAACACAGTGGGAAAGATTCATCTGTAGCTAATGGAAAATAGGATATAACTTTTCAGAAAATACATACATATGTATCTCCATAAAGGGAGGGTGGACGGGACATTACCATTCCCCCTCAGTGTCGGACTCCTTGTGCTCCACTGGAAATCTCTCAGAAGACCCAGCCAAACCAAACATACCAACTCTTGCACCATCCAAGGAGGCTGACCAGTTTGTGTGAAAGAACACTGCCACAATTCAGCTTAATAGTTCCTTGTGGTATTTTTTATTTTCAAGAGAAATCATTACAAATACTTTCAAAATGTATGAAAATTCTATCTCTTCCACTTTGAAAACTTACTGCTCAGGTTAGTCACCATCAGATTTAATCAGGCTACAGAGTCGGCTACAGAGGATAACTCCTCCCCTGACAGTGTGGATAACAAAACTCTTTCTTGGAATTTTCTTCAAGACCATATAAATGAAAATTATGATGTTAAATTACAGTACATTGAAGGCAGTCCAAAGAAGGGGGCACCCTCACAAACTTGTGGACTTCATCTTGTGAGTTTCAGTGTGATGTAGGGAAACTTTGGTATGGTGACTCAGGTTTCTTGCAGCTGTGTGACTTTGGGGAAAGGTCCTGGTCTGTCTGCATCTCCATTTTTTTCTTCCATAAAAAGGAAATAGTAGCCCTACTATGCAGAAATACTGTGAAGACCATAAATAATGCATGTTTGGTATCCAGCACATCACAGGTGAAGAATACATGGTTGTTTTATTTATTCTTGGATAAAAGAACTTGTGTGAATTGGAGTTAATGATTAGACCTCATGATGATGTTTGCTCACATGAACATCTGTGATTCTGAACACTTAGAAACCTACCTGGGTGGTTTTATAGCCCTCATCTGGTCGTTTTTAAGGATTTTAGGGAAAAGTTCTGTCATTCAGTCAGCATAAGCAAAAGTACCCATCCACCGCAGTGGCCACTTATCCATTCATGGGGCGACCCTACATCACGGCAGTGCAACTTCTCCCCAGGAAGGTTCTCAGGAAGGTTACAGGACTTGGACAGAAGTTGTAGGCATGAGATTACAGGCCAAGAGGAAGAGGTCCAGGCTGTGGGCAGTATATTGGACAGGCTCATACACTGCGGGCCTTGTTCCGGGCCCTTACAAAGCACCTCTTTAGGGTGAAAACAAGATGTCCTTTGTAAATAAAAGTTCATGCATTTGAGTAATGAAGTCATTTCCAGCACTGCAGTGAAAGATGCTCTTCTCCCAAGCCCTCTGCATGAGGACTGCTGGAAGGAAAGGGGTGGCCAAGGAGACTCAAGAGAAGATGCCAGCTCTGAGTGTGGCGGTCTCTGCAGAGAGCTCAAGACTTTGCTCAAAAGTGGGCACCTCCTCCCCACTTTGCTCTCCTGAAATCACCAACCTCAGGCTTTTGCAGCCCCTGGAACCCCTTTCCCACCCACTCTCCTGCGACATGAAAAGTCTAGCAGATAGGACATCTGATAGGTTGACTGAATAAGGAGATGCAAACAAGCGACTGCAAATGTCACATCTTCGCGGGTCCACCGATGGGGCTCCACACAGAGGGGGAGGGGCGGCGGCGGGGAAGGGCCAGGCTGGAGTCTGCAAAGCCGACTTGGAGTGGGAGGGTCTGGCCATGGAAGGTGGAAAGGGAGTGGTGAGCCTGAGGATGGGAAGGACGCCAGCGCCCAGCGCGCACAGCCCTCAGTCCGGCCGCGGCCGCAGGGAGAGGAGGTGGCCGGCGCAGGCGGGTGGGCTCGGGCGCGGCTGGGCTGGGCTGGGACCTCGTCCTCCGCGGGTGCCCTCCGAGGCTGGGGCGCTGGCCGGCCGTGCAGGGAGCCTCGGCCGGAGGGCGGAGGGAGCAGGCGAGGCTCCGGCCCTCACCCCCCCCCCCCCGCACCCTGCTGATTGGGCCGCCCGGCGCTCCCACAGCTGGACACTGAGAGCCACAGAAGGTGAGCCGCCGGCTCCACCGCAGCCCGCGGGACCAGGCGGCGGCGATGGCTCTGCACCCGGCCTGGCGCGGCGTCCTCCTGCCGCTGTGGCTCCTCTGCAGTGCCGCCTGCTGCAGCGCGGCGTCCGGGGACGGCAGCGCGTTTCCTTTTGACATCGAGGGGAGCTCGGCTGTCGGCAGGCCAGACCCACCCGAGACCAGCGAGCCCCGCGTGACCGTCCCCGAGGTACAGTGCCCCCCACCGTGGCCGCCCTCGCGCCGGGCACCTGCGCCCGCGGGCTGTGCCACATCCTCTCTCTTCCTCTCTTCCCCTCTCGTTTCTTCCCTTTCACCTGGGCCGGATCACTTCTAAAACTTGAAATAGGATCTGACTCGGTGGGTTGGCTGCTCTGGATGTTGGAAGTTGCAAGTGGAGGCTTTGGAACCGGGCTGTCCACACCTGCCGTGGTGCACGTGTCTTTGGTGCTCTGTGAGACGCTCACCTGGGGCTGCAGCTGGGCCGGTTTGTGAGATTCTCACCTGGGGCTGCAGCAGCAGGTCGCTGACTGTGTGCTCTGTGTCACCAACGCCTACTGTGTGTGCCCCGTCACCCTGCAGGCCTGTGCCCCTTGCTGGTTGCACGGTGGGAATAAAACTATAGGATACAACCTCTTGTCTTAAACAAAACTGTAGGATCCAGCCTTTTGTCTTAAACAGAAGGTCTTCTCCAGGCTTCTCCAGAGCCTGAGGAAGGGAGTGTGGGTGGAGAGCCAGGAGAGAGACTGTTGGGAAACTGCAGTAGGCATGCCTTCAGTGGAGACAACCCCTTCCATTCCAGGAGCAAGCTAGGGTCAAGCCTGCGCCCGAAGTAAAGGTGATTAGGGCCTGCTGCTTGTAGATAGCATGTTTGTTAAAGAGCTGCTGGGGGAGTGCTTCCAAGAGCTCTTCAACTGGAAACCTACCCCAAGGGTACAAGTTTGGTGAGAGAAGACCAATCAGAGTAAATGACCTAAGAGCCCTGTGAGCCCGGAGAGACTGAGAGATGTGTCCAGTGGACACATCTGGATCAGGAGGAGGACAATGAAGTCACCTCAGTTCATGGGAAAGGAAAGAGCAGCACACACACACACACACACACACACACACACACACAGAGCCATTCCCTGCAGTCACGGTTACCACAACCATACTACTGGGACAATTATGGGGATTGACATCATCTCCAGCTCTGCTAATATCTGAAATTTGCTATCCATCCTTCTAATCTTTGGTGTAACTATAGTTTTAATGACTGACTAAAATAAAGGCGTGTGAGTGAAGGTGGTCCTTCTCCAGAGTGAATTTTACTCACACCTCCAGAAAGAGGAGCAGGGCCAGTAGACTCTGAGTGTCCCAAGGCTTCATTCTGGTGGAAAATGTAGCCTCCATGAGGCAGCAGAGACATGGCCTGTGGTTAGCTGCACAAACGGACAGTGAGGAGAGGTCAGCTTAGTAGGGGCTCCATGCAGGGCTAAGGTATTTTTTCTTTGCAGTCTTGCGGTTAAACCCAGGGAAGCATTACCTCGCCTGTTGCTGTGCACATGGAAAGTCCCTGAATGAAATGCCTCACAGTAGGGTTGGCAGACAGAATACAGGACACCCAGTTAAATTTGGATTCCAGTTAAAAAATAGATACACTGTGAATCATATTGCAAATATTGCATAGGAGATATATATACTAAAATTTATATATATACTAAGATATATATACTAAAATTTTATTGTTGTTCATCCAAAGTTCAAATTTATCTAGGAATTCTTATTTTTATCTGTTAAATCTAAAGAAATAAATACACATAACTATTTTGTAACTCATCCCATAAAAATTTTTTTTTAAATAAAGACTGTTACAGAGAGTTAAAATTTATGCTGCTGCTCTGAGTATCTTCTTATGAAATCATCTGTTCAGTGAAGTAATAAATAAGAAAATAGCTCAGTGAAGCATTTTAGATTGCAGGCTTTCAGACTGATGCTCCCAAGTTTACACGTCGACTTCCTTGAGCACAGGAAAATTGCAATTGCAAAAGCTGCAGATAAAGAAAATGAGGCTTAGAGGTGTTACTGATGCCTACTGTATACCTCTTATAGTTCTTATAATAAAGTTAGATAAAAGAAAGTGTACTCAGCACAGTATCTGACATATTATAAATGCTTTCCATATGCTAAGACTTGTGAGAAAGAAAACTTTATTTGGGAATGCTTCTCAAACTTTTATTTCTAGAGTACTATATTATTTAATATTATCAGTATTATTGTATCCTTCCAGTCAGAGAAAATGTCCCACTGTAAATTAAAGGTGTCATAATGTCAGTGTCAAATAGATTCAAATTGCCAGTTGAGGGCTTTAGTTTAGGGAGGCAGAAAGCAGATACTAGTTATTCCAGGAAGGTCCAAGTATGGGGTGCGGAGAGGGTGAGATCTGGATAATTATGTGCAGAGAGCATGGTTTTACATAAAGCCTGCAGTCAGCCTGTGGTCCCAAGACGATCTCAATGTGACACATCAGCTTTCCCACGCCCTTTACAGCCAGTGAGTGAATCTAAACCCAAATATATTTGGGGGGACTTAATAGCCACTTCAGTACCCTGGGCTAGGAGACCGTATTTGTGTGTACACAGACGTATTATTCATGGAAGACATGCAAACTGTGGAGGGAGGATATTCTAAAAATACCTTTACTTTATTTGAATTGGATTTGTATGAATGGTTATTCCTCAGATCTGCTTCAAAGGAAAGGAAGAAAAATACTAAGGGAAGCCTGGGGTAGTGGGAGGTGCTTGGCAGAAGGCCTTCCCAAGGCCCTTCGCAGCTCCATGGAGCAGGGCTTATACCGGTTCACCCCCATGCCTGGCTCCAGACAGGGACCGGCACACCAAGGCGCCCAGTGAGAGCTGAGGACCTCAGTCCTCCGCAGGTCCCCCGCCAAGGCTGGGGCACTGGCCATGCAGGGAGCCTCGGCTCAGGCATAGAATGAAGGCATGGGGAATGCTAGCTGACCACCAAGGAAGGCCTAAGCTTCCCCCAGGAGGGAAGAAACCAGAAAAGAGCAGCCCTCACAGTTAACGCTGGATAAGGGAAGGGGAGGATTTCCCACCTGAGTACATTACTGTTGTGTTATGCTGACAGCAATGATTTTCAGTATGCAAAAATCACTGTAGCAAAGAGAAATGAGGTAGTTTCAAAAATGACATTTAATGTTCTAAAATTCACGTTTTTAAAAAGTCATTTCATCAGACACATTGTAGCAAGAAAAACTAGGCAAATTTTTCCAGACCAGTACAGAAAATGCCAAAAAACCAGCCTGGCTGCAGGAATGAAAATAGGAAACTACCCCGCCCCCGGGAGATGTCCTTACCCTGGAGCAGAGATTTTATCACAAAGATGCAGAAGCTAAACAAGGTCAAGATTTTGGTGATGCTGTGTGGCTGCAAAGAGCTGGAGATTTAGCTCAGTGGCATAAGCGCCTGCTTTGCAAGCAGGCAGTCGTGAGTTCGATCCCTGGTACCGATATAAAAAGGAAAAAGACAAAAAAAAAAAAAAAAAAGAATCAGCAACAGAAGAACAAGGAAGTGTGAAGGGCCCCCTAGGAGGCCCTGGCGCCGGGCCACCATGCTGTCCCACTGAGTCAATGACTCAATAAGAGTAGCTGACAATGGTGAACCAGGTACCTCGAGAGAAAGAAAAAGGATTTTACCTCCCAGCAACCCAACTGGATTTTCCTGTCATTGTCATGACTGGGGTAACTTCTCTTGAAGAAAACCAGTGCTCAGTAATCCCCATAGGTACCACCCTGGGCAAACTGATTTGCCTACCAGATGCACGTGAATGAGACAATGCTGAGGGACTTTCCCACTCGGTGCTTTTCATTGTTAGTGTGGGATTCCATGTCCCAAACCAATGTCAGCCTCCCTGCCATTGAAGGATTGCAGAATGTTTGCTTAAAAACAGTTTGTATCTCTTTCGCTATCTGCTTTCCTTGAGCTTATCTTGGCCCCTTACTTCGAAAAAAGGTCCTCCACTCCCTGGCGGTCCTGCACTCCCTGGCGCAGCTACTCGGCTTTCCCAACAATACTTTTAGGAATTGCGACCTGCTACGTGCAGCCATTATTCTGTGTACTTAGTTATTCATCCAACAGAGAAATTTGGAGACTTAGTGTTTACAGCCCAATAAAATGAGCACCAGGAGGAAGAGAAAGAGGTCGAATCTCTTCCTGACTCTCACAGTAAAGATTCTACAGAAAAAAGTATATTTATAGCCACTCTACAAAGCAAAATGAAGTAGAAGCTCTGAGCACCACAGCTGGACACTACAACACACTCGACAAACGTCAAAGGTTTTTAGCAAAGAAAACTTACGTTAGGCGTGAAGTACAGCAGTGGTGGTGTAACTGCCACTCCCAGAGCACTTCGCACGTGGCAGACCGTGACAATCAGTGCACTGCACAGCTATCTCACTGTGCACATGTGGAAACGGACAAAGAAGATGCCCAAGTGGCATCTGTGAGGCAGTAAGAGGCACAGCTTTGGAAATTTCTTTTTGTTTTTTGGTACCGGGGATCGAACTCATGACCTCACACTTACCAGGCAAGCACCTGAACCACTGAGCTAAATCCCCGGTCATTTGGGGGAATTTCTTAAAACACAGAAACACAAAAGGCCACCAAAAGACCATTTATGTAGTGCTTACTAAAAGAATAGCATAAGTTACATAAACAGGACCACGAAAGACTTAAAATAACTCCCCTTCCCCAGACTAGTCTCTCTGTTCATTTGTTCATTTATTGGATAGTGCTAAGGGTCAAACTTGGGGCTCACCCATGCTAGGGAGGCACCCTACTAATTGGCTACATCCTTAGTCCATATCTTTTTTTAAAATATTCATGTGAAAAAAAGTGGCAGCATCTATGCTAAAAAAGAAAAACATAATCCAACACTTGTTGATTTCTACTATATCCCGTGAACCTGCATGTTATTTTACTTAACAATCAATAGTGAAATTTGTACCCGTTCTACAGATGAATAAATTAATATTTGTAGACGGTAAGTTCCTTTCAAGATTTCATTCTCTTTTTTTATTATACCATTATAACTCCATCATAAACTTCTCTGTTTAACTACAGCAGGTTCTTATATTTTCCCTTTACAAGAAAATTCTAGTTTGTTTCCTCCACATAATGCAACAGTCTACATTAAAACCTTTTTATTCAGATTAAATAGGTAAAGATTCCAAACAGTACTACCTTTAGTAATATTGGTCTTGCTTATAGAATATATTATTAAGCTTATTTAAAAGTAAAGAATTCCATTCCTTGTAGTTTCAGAGTTCACCAATTTAACCAGAAAGAAGTTTTTCTTTTTGTGTTTCTTTTGTTGTAGTACTGAATCTTGAACCCACGGGCTTCGCACTGAGCTATATTCCCAGTTCTTTCCTCCCCACCTCCTCCTCCTCCTCCTGATTATCCTCCTCCTCCTCCTCCTCCTCCTGATTATCCTCCTCCTCCTCCTCCTCCTCCTGATTATCCTCCTCCTCCTCCTTCTCCTCCTCCTCTTCCTCCTCCTGATTATACTCCTCCTCCTCCTTCTCCTCCTCCTCTTCCTCCTCCTGATTATCCTCCTTCTCCTCCTTCTCCTCCTCCTCTTCCTCCTCCTCCTTCTCCTCCTCCTCTTCCTCCTCCTCCTCCTCCTCCTCCTCCTCTTTCTTCTTCTTCTTCTTCCTCTCCTTTCCTTCTTCTTTTTCCTTGCTTTATTTTGAGATAGGGCCTGGCTAATTCTTTTAGTTGCCTAACTTGGTGCAGAAGAATTTGTTTGAATCTCTGCTCTCAGTTCTTTTAAGTATGCATCCAGAAATAGTTTTACTGGATCCTATGTTGCAAAGGAATTTTTTAAATTCAGATTTCTATAGAGGGCAAGTCTCCTCCCAAAAGTAAAAACCCAGGTGAAGTAGGCTCGATAAAAGAAATACATCCCGTGTGATAAGGTCCTGAGTGACCAAAATGGAAGATGTGTCCCTTCCAGAAGGACAACCACTTTTCAGTTCTTCTGACAGATCTTTTGGGGTTTTTAGTTATTGATATTTTTTCCAAGAGAAGGCCAAATTGGATTCTTAACTGTAATTGCTGAATCAATATTTTTAATGCCCAGTAAACTACATATTTCTGAAGGTCTCAGATTCAGGCTGAGGACTAGTTACTGTATTTGCAGTCTGTTCTTTACAGTATTTGAAATTCACCTTCCCTCAAAGGCAGAGTGTGCTCCTGTGAGCCAGACAGATGTGATGAGAACTGAGCACCAGGACTTTATAGATATTTGACTTGGGTCAAATTAAATCATCTTTTAGAAATTCTGTATCTTTGGCTGTAAAACAAATAGAAACATATTTTGCCTTACAAGATAGTTGTAAAATTTAATTACAATAATTTGCATAAATTTCTCTCCTCTGTTCTCTAGTTCTGTTATTTTTTCCTTTGCTATCACTGATACACCTACCCACAGGTACTGTTATACAGTTTCTTGCTCATTATCTAATCTACTTATTCTTTAGATCTGATTACTTTCAACTTTTGCTGCTTATAAATTTGCTGGTTATGCAGTACAGGGGAAGGAGACGAAAGTTGCCTTTTGTAATCCTTCTCTTTAACGGTTCTTTATAGGCTTTCCCCAACCCTAGGATGATCTGAACAGTTAGAAAAAATGAGCGGGTTTCTCTAACTTTCTAGAAAAGCTAAAAACTAAAACACCCAGCATCTTTGCTATGAGAAAGACAGCAACCTTTATTTTCTTTACAAACTCTCAAATCTGACTTTTCACAGTTTTATGACCTAAATAATTCCCAAAGCAGACCACTGTTTTAGGGACTTTACCTTGCTTATAGCAATTGTATAAATGTTGTAATGGTGGTCAGACATAATTTTGAGACATTTGATGGGTTAAAGACTATTAAAATCAGCTTTCCAGTACATACTTTGAGTTCCAAAATTTAACATTTCCTAACAATCATTTTCTAAAATAAGTTAATCTACTAGTCCATAGTAGTGACCATACAGTCAAACATATAAATATCTACTCCTGTATATGCAAAAGAATGGCATTTTCTTGTCAACTGTTTTTCATTTTTACTCCTGCTGTGGTACAGTTAAATTCTGGGAAATGGTTTACTAAAAGAGAAGTTTAGCCACAGATGTTTGTAATTCCAACTTAAGTTTCCCATCAAAATCTTAATGAAATTCAGCTGCCAGTACTTGCCTCCAAATTGAAGTCTTTTTATCATGAGAAACTTGGGGGAAAAACATTCCGAGGCTGAGTGGTAGTGGGAAATTTTCCATATTTAAGCCCAAATTGTCTGCCTAACGAAAATATATATATATAAGAAACATTCTTTAAAAGGGGGAGAGAGAAGTAGTTGAATGTACTTAGAGTAATAAGCACAGTGACCCTGTGTTTATTTCCAGGTCGGTGTCTTAGTTTTTAGGTTGCGTTTTGGTGAACACTAAGATTTTGTGTTTACCTAAATGAAGCACTGTGTCTACATTTATGGCCCATGAGAACTGGTAAATTGGATAAATTCCATAACATTAACAGCTGCGTTAGGACAAGTCTCTGCAGCAGACTCGAATAGTAATCCATGCTGTACATCATAGCTAAAAGGGCCCCTGAGCATGCTGCAGACTTTGTGTGTTATTTGTTTGAAATTATGTCCTCCATTAGCTGGAGGAGCTTGGTTGCTTTCACGGAAATCAAGGACTGCCAGGGTCAAAAATATCTTCAATAGATCTTAACTTCAGGATATGGCTTACATGGAATTCTGCTGTCTGTGTACAATGCACATGGCAGAATGGATTACTGAACTAAGCAGGTCTGTAAAACAAATAGCCCACAAAACTGCACCATAAACACCAGCAAAAGACAAAAGAAGTATCTCAAGAGCTTCAGATCCTGGGCTGCAGTGCTGTAAAACCATCTAGAATCTAAACATTAAAAGAAAAACCAATCAAATCAGCTGCAAAATGGTCACACTTTCTTAAGCTTGTGATTACAGCACAGCATGACAGCACAAACTCAAGGTCTCAAGCTTAAAATGGGGCAAGACTGTTCTCACACAAGCTAGTCTACAATGCCATTGGAGCTCCACAGTGTGTGTGTGTGCTTTCCCTTAATGAACGGTGCTAGAATTCAAAGAGCTAAGCATACTCTAAGGTTAGCTCCCTTCCTGTTGATCTGCCAAGAGCCCAGGAAGCAATGGAACAGGCTGAGTATCTGGATATGGGCTCCTCTTTCATTACAGTGCGTGCATAACTGCCTCCTTCTGTTTTGTTACCTATGTTTGTTGTCTGTCGTGATCAATGCCGATAGATACTTAAATTCCACTCATGAGGAAGCCGTGAAGCCCCCACTTAGCGCAGAATTCTGCATAAAAGATATCTCCGAGAGGCGATGGAGGCCAGTTTGAGGGTCAGTGGAAGGTTATTGGATGCCTGACTTTGTGATATGAACCTTAAACCATAAAAAACAAATGAATCATGGGATGTTAGATCTAAAAAGGAAATTTAGAACTCAGTCCTCTCATTTTGCAGGCGAGGAAACAGATGGGAGAGAGGGAAGGTTTCTCAGTGGCAACAGTAAAGGCAGCTGTATCTTCTAACTCTGGCCTTAGGTAATTTCCAGCTGTTTCAATGGACTTAATCATGCTTATTTAGAACCAGAGGTCATTACATGAACATATCTCTGTATCTTTTAAAGAAAAATTGTTTACTACTACTCTGTATTCCCTTATTGTCAGTAGGATATTTTCATGGATTTGAGTGCAGCTGGACTCTGAGTCTGGAACTAAATATTCTGGTCCTTGGATAGATACATCATCAATAAACAGATGAACCTTGCCAGATAAAGAAACTTGGGGAAATTGCTTCACTTCCTGCAGTTTCAGTTTCTGAAGAAAGAGAAGAGAAGGAGGAAAAGGGAAGAGAAAGGGAAACGGTAGAGAATGGAGAGGAGGAGGAGGAAGAGGAAAAAGAAAAAAGAGAAGGAAAGGAAAAAGAGAGGAAGAGGAGTAGAAAAGAGAAAAGGAAGTAAAAGAAAGTAAGAGGAAGAAAGGAAAAGGAAAAAGAAAGAGAAGATGAAGAAGAAGGAGACGAAAAGAAGGAGAAAGAAGAAGGGGACAATTATTCTAGCAACAGAATTCTAACAAGGAGGTTAAATGTGCCCTGGTTAAAGGGAACTTTGTCTGAGGAATAGACTGACACACTCATAGCCATCATCCAGGTAGGAACCTGAAGATTCAGAAGTTCAGGGCCTAAGTTCCCTGACCTGGCAGAAGAGGTGAAAACAGGTCTGGTCCCAGCCACAAGCCTTTCTTAAGTGACACACTAAGGAGGCCCCCCAGTAGCATCAGCTGCAGGAAACTCAGTGTGCCTAGGACCTGTGTCCCCACGTAGCAGACAAATGTCTCTCATGCCAGGGCTGCTGAGTGCCATCACCTACCCTTGCCAGATCCTCCAGGATGACCCTAAACATGAAACCCCACTACAGACAGACAGCAAGGTACGGCAAGTGAACGGGGCCAAGGACGTGCAGAAGAGCTGAAGTGAGACCCTGTCAGTATCTGACAGTGAAGCGCCAAGTGGCCGAGGTTCCAGAAGAGATAAAGCATTTTCATTTAGTGGGGAAGGAGCAGCTAGCCAGCCACAGATAAATCATCAAATTAAATCAACGTGTTATATACTGTACCATGGTCCACTGGGTCTTAGTAACACTGCAGGGAAATTTAAAACTTGCTCTAGATTGGGCAGAACGTAGCATTTGGAAGAAAATATGTTCAGTGCAACTTTGTGGAAGTAGGGTTGTCATTGAGCAGGAGAACTCGCTCTTATCTATGAACACCCTGCTTACTGTTGCCTATAGAGAAATAGGGCTCAGAAACGGTAGCATCAGTGTCACCTGAGCTGTGCTGGAAATGCAAACTTTGGTTCTCCCCCAGAATCCGAATCCAACTATTCACCCTATGTTAGGCTTCTTAGAAGCCCATTAAAATGTAAGAAATGCTATGCTCTAAAGTGCAAGTAGGCTTGAAATTTGAATGGGTTTAGAGGAAAGTATGAATCCAGAAAAGGGTAGATATTTTGATCTAATGATGGAACAGCTCCAAAATAGTAAGGCAAATCACAGCTGAGTCATACTCACAGGCATATCCAAGTACTAACTATCCCAGAAAAGGTGTATTTTAGATTTTTTATTTTTAAGCCTTAGAACAAATTCTTGCTTAAAGACACCTGGAGGAACTCAGAAGGTAACATTAGTTCCGGAAATCATGGCACACACATGTGGGTTCTCGGAAAACGTTGAGAAAAGATTTGAAAGGACCTGAATGACTTCCGGTTCCGGTTAACCTTTCCCAGCAGGCACAGCTCATACCGGAAGTGGGACTGCTGGAGTCTCAGTGTCCTGGAAGGCCAGG
Organism: Cavia porcellus; assembly: GCF_034190915.1. Classification (NCBI taxonomy): domain Eukaryota; kingdom Metazoa; phylum Chordata; class Mammalia; order Rodentia; family Caviidae; genus Cavia; species Cavia porcellus. Next base: position 79,415,292 of record NW_026947490.1, read on the forward strand.
GGAGGCAGCGCGGGAATTTAGCAGTGGAAATTGTTCCAACACAGGCTGCTGCTCAGACTTTTCAGGAAATAACGGCATTGTGATGTTTTCATTGGTAACCAGGAAGTCATCCTGACTAACTAATGGGCCTGCATGGCGTGCGGAGTGTCACCTGTACCACAGATGATGCTACGAGATACAGAGTAAGGCTGCTCAGCTAGTGGCACTATTCCAGAGGGACGGGATTTGCAGCCAGTGCTTTTGGGTCCGGGTGCACATTTCCATCTGTATCTAGCAGGTACACGCAGTACTTGCCCCAGACTCCAGGTCCCCTAGATGCAGCCTCTGTTCTGAGTAACTTCAGAACAGAACCCACTCTGGACAGCTAACTGACTGATTTCTAAGGTCGTTTTAGCTTTAATTATTTGAATTCCTTTAAATCTTGCCAGAGTTGCTTCTTTATTTCAGTTGCTATTATTTCAGGTATTTTAGGTGTGTGGCATATATTTTCTTCTATGTACATGGCCCTAGGCTTTCTTGGGATGGGCTGGAGGTTTGCCATTGCATTTTGGTCTTTCATCTTGCCATTTTCCTGTATTTCCATGTTTCAAGTGATGTTCCAAAGCTTTCCCTGGGCGTGTTGGAAATCCCCTCCTATGCCCTTGGCTCCTGGGACTGAATGGAGGTTGCTGAGCATGGTCCAGTCAGACCCACCAGACCTCCCCTGCTACCTCCGATGTTCCAGGAAGCTGGGTGGGCTCCTAACCACTATAAGTGATGGTCCAAATCTCTCCCTGGGCAAGGACCAATGCCCTGGAACTCACTTCACGTGCCCTCAACTCCCCTGATTGAAGAAGGTCCCTGGGCGTGGTCTCAGTGGGCCACAAAACCTCCCAGGCCTAGTCTAATGTGTCTGGAAGCTGAGTGGGCACTTAACCACTGGGAGTCATGATCTTAAACTCTCTCCAGACCCCTGCCAATGTGCTGTAACTCACCTCAAGCAGCCCCGGTTCCCAAGATTGAAAGAAGATTACTGGGCGTGGCCCAGCTAGTTAGCTTTAATTATTAAGCAGTTGCTTAACACTTACCATATCCTGATAATTTCGCTAAGTACTTTATGTGTATTAGTGATTTATTTATTCTTCATAACAACCATAAGAGGAACCCACTGATATTAACCCCACATTCCCCAGTAAGGAAACTGAGGCATATCGCATCTGACTAACTTACTCAAGGTCATAGGCAGGAAGCCTGGCTCCACACTGTTAGTCTTCGATCTTAATGCCCTCTAACATCTTTTTCTAAATCCTAGCATAGCCCAGCTAACCAGGGTCTCTAGTGCCATCCAGGAATGCTGTAATAATGTCAGCAATTACTTCTGCAAAGACCACTGAAGTTAATATGTTTAGGCTTTGGCTTTTTCTTAAGTTACAGAATTATAGAATAAACTTATGTCATCAGTTCAATAATGATGGAAATTCTTCCCTCAGACATGAGCGGAATCAAAGTTGACAGATCCAGGCAGTCCTGGCTCTCCTTGGACTAGGAAACTGGCTTTGGTAGATGTCCCTTGTGAAATCCTTTGTAACTTGGAAGCATGAAGTTCACAGCTCCCAGACTTTTAGTGCCTAAGCATCTCTTTGCTATTTCTTCTACTTTAGCTCACCTGCCAGGACTTCCATAACAAACTACCACAAGTTGGTGGCTTAAACAGCCAGAATGTATTTTTACATTGTTCTGGGGGCTAGAAAACCAAGATCAGGTGCTGTCAAAATGAGCTGGTGAGGGCTGTCTTCCCACAGATGAGTGGCCACCTTGTCACTCGGTCCTCACATGGCCTTCCTTTGTCTCCTCACAGAGCACATGGGCTCTGGGACCTCTTCCTCTGGGCATACAAACACTGGCTCTGTCAGATGAAGGCCCTATCATTATAATCTCCTGTAACCTTTTTTACTTCTTTGTTGGCCGGTTCAGCAAATGTGTTCACATATGGGCTCAGAGCTTCAACAAATGAATTTTGAGAGAGTACAACTTAGCCCACAATATCTACCAAGTGAAGTGGTAAACAAAATCTCACTTTTTTTAATCAGAAAAAGTCATTCTATTTGCAAAGGAGAGTATCTGATCAAATAGTGTCATTGTTCTATTTAACTTTATCTTAAAAGCTTTATCCAAACTAAAGTTTTAGCATTTCCTATGATGTGGACATGTTTTTTAGAAAAGTCATGATTAATTTTAATTAGCTATTTTGAAACATGGAAAATAACAGGCCATGTATTGCTACCCTGTAATCCTTAATATTCCAGCACACTTGATTAATTTGCAGTTTTATCTTCATTTTTATTTAGCATATAATATGTTATCTCAGCAAGTGCCATATATCATACAACGATGAACAAAACACAAAGAAAACGAGCATACTAATAATGTAGTGCAACTGTTATAAAAGCTCTCATAGGGTTTAGAAAGAATTTTCATTTCCAGTGGGAAGTTCTCAGTGACCTCATGAGAGGTGAGGTGGCTTTTGACCTGGATATTTTAAATTAGGGAAAGAATATTCTCTGAGAGGAAAAATAAGTTAAAACAAACATATGGATGTCTTCAAGGCAAGGAAATAGTCCTGGTTGGTTAGACTGGACATCAGGGAGCCACTGAATCTTCCAGAACAGAAGAAAGAGAAACACGATGAGAATTTCGCTTTGTCATTGCTTATCTATTAACAGACTCCTGGAAGGGTTGTGTGGCAAACACCAAAAAGCCTAGTATTGCTGCAGCTTCGTTTGTGCCTTGGTATGTTCACAAGAAGGGCCTACATGTGTACAGTGGCCAAGGTGTGAAAAGAAGAGGATATGTGCTACCGTCGTTGCCAAGGTTCTGTCGGGATAGTTTGTCATACATATAAAGAACAAAGATGAGGAAGTCAAAGATGCTGCTGATATCCATAGGAATCTATTAAATCATCAGAGGAGGATCTGTTCAGGGACCTTTTAACATAAAACCTACTAGATCAGAGGCCATCAAGACAAGTCACCAGCAGAGGCCTCAGTACAAGGTAGAGTAAGGGAAGCTATCGGCAGGAAATGGAGCTCTAATTCTTCACTCAGAGTGCATTCCTTTTTATCTGAGTTGTCAGTAAATTCCGCAGGGCATTTCACTGGTTAAGAAGGGGCAGTGGGTGATTCTCAGCTCCAAAGTGTTAGAGAACCACTAGCCTGGCACCTCCCAAGCTGATATTCCAACTCCTGACAAGTCTCCAGACTGATGCCCAGGATCCCAGTCAAAGCAGTGCCTCGTTGGCAGTTCCCAGCAGGGCGCACCTGCCTCCAGTCAGCCAGGATGTGTTGCTGAATGCCCAGCACCCTGGAGGCCTTGTTACCTCAGTCACAGCCCCAACAGGAGCTAGAAATCATAACATACTCGGTGCTCTGCTGAGACATACTTCATGCTTCCTGTTCCCCGTCTGATGCTATTTTGAGACCTTTCCACAGAAATCAGGATATGGAAATTCTCCTTTTGTCTCAGTTATTACCTGAGAGTACTGAGGAAAACAACAAAGAACTTTCGGAGGGAGGATAAGGAGGGGGTGAGGAGACCAGTTAACCACTGTTTTTATTCTTGATACGTTTCACTTTTTTTAATCTTCCCAAAATCTACCATAATAAATATAATTTTTCCTAAAATGTTAATTACATTTTGAAGTAAATTTAATAATTCCTTAGTTGCACAGAGAGCTAAAAAGACAGCTCCCAGGCTTACCCTTCCCTCCATCAGCCCAGTATTACATACTCTCTGGAGTCCAAAAGCCGTCTCCAGGGCCTCTAGGGGCCAAAATGGGCCCATTGTAAATGCTGTGTCTATGGAAATCAGGAAAATAAGCATCAAAAACATTTTTAGTTTTTCATTTCAATAAAAAGCTATACTTTAAGAGCTTAAGTGTCACAAAAGGAAGCTGTAGCTTTTTTTCTTTTGCTTTATACTATATCTTCAGAATGCCTAGGGATAACTTATCTTCTAATGAATTAGCAAAGTTTTCTGTATCTCATTCAACCTGGAATATGAATAGTTCAGCTTTTAAAAAGTTGCCATCATGGGACAAATGTTATTTCAAATTGCCAAATATTGTAATTTCCAATGACTACTGACTCAGTTGAAAAATAGTATTAATGGTTACACAATTTTCATGGTTTGCAAATTGTTACATTATGTATCACTGCTTTTAGTCTCATAACCATTTTAAAACCAGACAGGCCAGTGGGAAACAACCTAATTCACGAACGTGTGGAGATATGGCTTAGTCCAGCATCCGTAGCCTAAGTCCTGATTGAGCCATCGGGGGAAGTTTCATGGAATTCCAGAGAAGATGGTTAGGATAGGAGGAGTCCAGAAATTATTGTGCTGCTGATGTTGCTGAAGAGGAAGAAACTAGCAGCAGAGTCTGAGTCATTTCCTCGCGGTCCCAGAGAAGGTTCTGAGAACTGGGACCACAATGAAATGTTCTGGCTCTCAGGGTAGCGCTCTTGCCCTACTGTGTCCCAAAACAAAGATGTCACCACAGGAACCATGACTGGGCAGGGGAGCACCTGGAGAGCTATGAGCTGGGGCACACAGATTAAGTGAGCTACATCAGACAAAACCAAATCAATGTTTTCTTGTATTTTATGTAGCCATCTGTGTCTTAGAACATAGATTTCTCTTGGCTTTTGGTTATATATCAGTTTTTATATATATATAAATCATATATAAATCAATTATATATATAAAATCAGTTTTTGTTTTAAAATCACATCATTCATCTCTTTTCTTTCATTCTGGGGACTCTTGCATTGGCCTCATATGGGTATCGAATGCTTTAAACTGCACTCTCCACACCTATACTTAGTAACCACTCAAGTACAGTAAGACTTAAGAATTTCCAGCTAAACTTTTCTGATGGTCACATAAAAATAAACAGCACATCCTCCTTGATCTTAAAAGAAGCAAGAAACATCTATTCCCAAAGCAAATAATAACTCTTCTGTTTTAGAACCACTGAAGACCTTTTGCTTTCATTGTTTGATTGTTTGATCATGTTTTTGTGCCTAAATCTTGTAGCCTGCACAACTGCTTCTAAGATAACAATATGCATATTAACTAATGGTAATTTCCTACTATTTTTCTGTATCATTCCTATCCTTTTTTTTTTCTGTTTTGCTTTTTAAAATTAAAAAAAAAACGTCCTTGACTTTGCCCTTCGAGTAAAAAAACAAATAAAAAAATAAAATTCCCAGACCGCTTCATGTGTGGTATTCCCCACGCACAGTCATAAATCAGGTTTCCACATGACCTGAAGAAACCTCCCTGTTATGCAGCAAAGCAACTGAAACGTGAGAAATTAATGAAGAGATGAAATCTATGATAGCACAGTGGCTGCTGTGGCACTGGTATCCCTCTCTACCTCTCTGTGACCTTCCTGACCTGCTTTAGGATGGTTGCTGCACTTCTGGTTTTCCTGGGAGAGCTTTTCTACTGCTGACTTTACAGTCAAGTCACCCTGGTCTTCTAAGAGCTAGGGGGTATGTGTTACGTGTTTCTCCAGACAAAATTCTGCAGTTCACGGCTGAATTATAAAACTTTATTATAAAATCCAGGACTTCACACATGAGCAGCATCTGCTCAGAGGTCCCTGAAACCTAGTAGAGGACAAAGAATAAAGGAGACTCAGGGCAATCAGGTAGCCCCCACATGGTGAGTAAAATAGATATTTGGAAGGAAGATGCTATCTATGGTTCACCTTCAATATGGCAGAACCCTGGTCTTTAATGTGAGGAGGGTCCTCAGTACAGTGGGAATAATACTGTGTTTAAGGTGATAATATCATCAGGACAATCGTCTTGATGAAGTCTAATACTCTGTATAAAGAGCTTCCAAGCTCTGAATTTTTATTAAACATATGGGCTCTTTCTAACCACAAAAAGAATTCATGGTTATTTTGGCAATTAAAATACATTTTTTTCTGTGCCTGTGTTCTTGGACATGCAGTGTATCAAAATGTTTAACTATTTTTTCTGTATAACATCTTTTTGGGTGCTCTTCATTTAGTTATTTTGAAAGCTACATATTAGATTCATATTTTAGCTATAAAACATGTCTTCATCTCAGATTGTCTAAGCTCTTTTGGTTTTTGTTGGATGACAAGCTTTTTTAATTTACTAGTGTAAAGTCATATTCATCTAGAAAATATGCTTTTTCCTCAAAGTCATGAGTCAGCATAGATTTCCCTTGCATTTAGTTCCAATTATCTAAGAAACATCTAATTTCAAACAAGAAAAAAACTTGAAATGTAGTTTAAAACTTTAAATGAGAACAATTAGTTGCTGAATTTCAGGTACTCAGACTAATCTACTGACAACAGAGGATTAAAAACCAAGTACACCTAGGTTTTTATCACTCAATCGTCTCTAAATGAATCAGATCAATCTTGTAGCACTCAGAGAGCCACAAATCAAGTATTCCTCCACTGTCTTGTTCAGGGTTTGGGATAAAATGCATTAGATGACAGAAGGAAAGAAGATAAAATAAAAATACTCCTTTTTATATTCCAATAACATTGTCTCTATTTGTATGTCATAATTTGGAAATTATTGTCGTTTCCAAAATACCTAACTTTCAAGCCACATAAAAGTAATTCATGGATTACTTTTGGCAGCAAAGACTTAACAAGGATTCATTCCAGTGATTGTCGCCAATGTGTGAAGAAAGAATGGTATGACCATGTGAGTATACAGTAAGCCCAAAAATTGTAAATGTTGTCACACAAGTATAATTACTAGCGTTAAACTAATCTTTCAAAGAAAATTCCAGCCAATGGAAAAAAGACCATCTGATATCTTTATTGAAATACATTACCAGAAGTGAAATATGTCTACCTTGAAAAATGAAATGACAGAGAGAAAGTAGATTTAGCTTCTCTGTCTTACAGAAAGTTACCAAGAGTGTCCATGAAATTTCCAGTTTCAATTTCCTCTTCCCAGAAAATCCTGCACAAATGCCATCTCCTCCAAGAACCATTTTTTTTACTTGCTGTCTCAGGCATGATATTTATTAAGCTCCCTACATTCTGAGCATTTCTGTGTATCTCTCAATGTGTTGTTATTCTTGCCACTTTCTTTTATATATTATAGTAACCGACACCTGAAATGCCCTCAGTGAACTCCTGCAGGTCCTCAATGTCCATGATTCTTTTTCTGAGCCCCAAGCTGCCCATCTGTCCACTTACCTTCAGTATTGGGGCTCGAAATGCTCACTTACGAATTCTTCAGTCATTTGTTCAAGCCCTAGGCTGAAGCCTAAGTCAACAAAGTACACAAAACAGAGAGATGCAGTGAGTAAACGATCACACCAAATACCAAAAGGCAAAATAATGCTTCGTTTCCTGTGCATGGCACAAGTGCTTTTTGATACAACTCTGTCATATGATTGTGATGAAGAAGCCAGCAAGGACTTGACATCAGTAATGAACCCTGCGTCCCTAGCTACTCGTTCCAGGAGTTGCATGTGGGGGGTAAGACAGAATGCCTTTTAAGCTAAAAGCTTTGTCTTTCTCACTGTATATGGAAAAATTGACTACACGCTTTCATGGAGAAGGTCTAGCTAAGAAATGTTTATATTGGAACAAGACCCATCTCTAAATCTGGGCTTGTTGCTGAATGGTATTTTGTTTCCTTGGATCAGGGAAGGGGTCTGGAAACATCTGTAACTAAAAGATTGTTTTAAAAATCACCACCATTTTTCCCCTCAAGTGACAGATAACAGAATTGCTTTCAATCAAATGCTCTCAGCCTTCCCCATCCATTTCCTCTTGTCATATGCGCACCATGGTGTTATCACTGCAGTGGCTGCGTGTGGACCCGACTTCTGGCCCTGTGGGCTTTGCTATCCTCTCTGCAGTCTCTCTTTGCACTTGGCTTGTGTACTTTTCCTTACTTTTAAAAACATACTGTAACAGGGCAACTGGATCACAACAGTTATTTGGGGGCAAAATTTCAAAGCTACAAATAGATGATGGATTATAAAGTAATTCTGAGATAATCCTCCAGAATTTTTGTTAAAAAATCGGTTTACGTTATACCATTTGCAAAGGTGACTCTTGAATGAAATAAAAATTTCAAACCAAATGACATTTCATGAAAATTTCAAAATGAAATCGTAGAGGAGGGAAGCTAGGAGGAAAATAATAGAAAGTGCCCCCAAGTAACACATAAAGAAGGGGATCTTGTACTAATTTTTAATACCACACACATTCTAAAAATAATAGACCAAGGGACTGGGGATTTAGCTCAGCGGCATAAGCGCCTGCCTTGCAAGCAGGCAGTCGTGAGTTTGATCCCTGGTACCAATAAAAAGGAAAAAGAGAAAAAAAAAATAATAATAGACTAGCTCAGGAGTAGATTGTGACATTGTACTTAAAATTTGTTATGTGTTGAGGGACATTTTTCCTTTCTTTGCTTTTCACTAGCTCCCCAAATTAAAAAGATAGTATTTCGGATGGTAATACATTTCTTTTTGCTTTCTGTAACAAGTGGATGCTTGATTTTTTTCAATGAATTACTAAAAATGGTTCTATCGCCAGAATTCCTGAATGAATAACACTATGAAATCCCTGGGTCTCAGTCTACATTTGGCGCATATAGCAGACATAAAATATGGTTACTGAAGTCTACTGCTCATATTCTACAAATAAGAACACTTAGGGTCGAAACATATGGTTATGTGTCTCATAAAATATATCAGTGGCAGAATGAGGGTTTAACACACGACCCTAAATTTAGAACCTACCACACAAACCCTCCTGAGACCCAGCCTCCCCTCATGTTGAAGGACAAAGGTGTTCATTCGTGACTCAGTCAAAATTTCAATAATGGGATTTTATTAGTACAATGTATGAGCCATAGTTTTCCTATCAGATGCCCCTAGATACATGTCAAGCTGCCCTGTATTCTGCCTGACCAGACATCTGCTGCTGATCCCTGAGAGGAAACACCTGCACACATGTTGGTGTCTATTACACAAAGGGCATCCTTCCTCAGGGTGCATTGTCAGATCCTTCAGATGGAACAAGGGAGGTGTCAGGAACACAGCTGGGTTTCATATAATTCACTCCCAAAAGCAGCTGACTTCCCTAATGACTGATCATTATTTGCTTCATAGTCTATTTCTATCTGCTCTGCAAAACAACTGTTAGAAACTCAAACACCCACTATAAGATATTATATTTAAATTAAGAATAATATGCCAAACCAAGTAATTACAGAGGACTGTGGGAGCAATGTTTTCTATGGAGCATCAAACATAGGCTCATGGAGCAAACCTGAGTTTTCTACAGAGTATTTCCCGTTTTCACCACCTTCATTCCCTGCTTCCTAGGGAGTGTTATTTACACATTTTGATGATGATGATGATGATGATGATGATGATGATGATGATGATGATAGCACTACCCTGTGAAATAAGAAACACATATTAATGGCATATCTTCAGTGAGCTTCCTAATAAACCTGATAAACATGAACAAGCTTATTTTCCTCCCAGATATCTCTCAGAGAGAAAGAGACAGACAGCACATGTTACTTACAGTCCCAGAAGAGGCCTGAGCCTCTTTTCTTTCTCCTTTCTTTCACTAGGCTGCAGTTGTCTAAAAGTTAAAAGTACAAGTTAGGTGAGGAAAAAAGTCCCTGAGAAGTCTTGGTACTCCGCAGTTCTGTAATGCCTTCATGCATTCAAAGTATTTAGTAGATATTTATTAAGCACCTACTGTATACAGATTCAGCAACAAATCAGATGACTTCAGAAATTCCTTCCTTCTTAAGGAATAATCTTGGAAAGAAAAAAGACAATGAACCAGGATCATGAAGGCTCATTGCTGAGCTATGTGCCCTAAACAGAGAATTGCATCTCAAGGAGAAACTACCAGTTCAGACAGCCCTGGCACAAGCTCACCTAAAAGGAAGAAAGGAAATTACCAGTTACTAAATTCTTCTGTGCCATTATATTAGACTTTAAAGGCACAGTGTTTGTTGAACCTCACAGCCACCCAAGACTATAACATGGTGATTGATCCCATTCTTCAGAAGGGAAAAGTGAGGCTTAGAGTTAAATAACGTGAGCAAGATCTCCCAGAGTAAATGAAATTCAGATGATTTTAAGCTTACAAAAGGACATAACTATGATAAATTACAGGTCTACTAATGACCAAGTAGGATAAGTCAGTGAGGCCTTTAAGCGTATTCATAGGAGAAATCTCTGAGCAACTATTTACTAAATGGCTGCCCAATGGACTCTGGAAAAATGAGAAACTGAATGTGGAAAAACAGGTGGACATTTCTAAAGAGAGTAGATTTTCATCATATCCTGGCAACTTAGGATGTAAATGTTCGAGAAAGAAAAAAAGTAAAGACTAAATATGCACGTATGAGGTAGTGGCGTGATGCTTTTGATGTTTTTTTAGGAGTATGGACCAGGTATTTTGTGTCAATCTCCTCAATTTGTGTTTCTTAATGTTTTCCTTACGGCTACAGAAAGGCAGGAAACCACAGAAATAAACTAAAAAGGCAGGCGCTCTGAGTATGTCTTATCTCTGTGTTGTTCTCCTTGAACAGGTTCAGGTTATGTTTGTGGCTTCTCCACTGCTGTTAAAGGAATAAAAACAGAAGGGAAATCATTTGAAAGGAACTTTTCTCTACCTATAAAATAGCTTTGACTGATTCAACTCAGCATTTAATGCACTGTGATTATATTAAAGAGCTTATCAAAATGGATGAGTTGAAATAGATCCCACCTTTAAGTGAAACCCTAACCTATCTTGGTTTTCTGAAAACATGCTCCATCAACTGAATGCACAAAAATTCCCTTTTGTTAGATTGTTAATAGCAAACGATAGAAGAGTCCAAATCCCTAAAGCACCCCCCTTGTTTAGATAGCGCGATTTCACTTCCCTGATGGGTAGAATCCCACTTGCTAGCTTTCTGCTGTTCCTTACTCATCATTCCAAAAATGTCTTCTAGGAAGCATTTATGTCCATGCTGTCTTTTAACTGTAGGCCTTACTGTGACCACTTAAAATTCTGCTGCTGCCTCCAAATTAATGTTCAGAGTAGTTACCTTTAAAGAGACCTTTCCACTTCAATGACAAAGTTATTTCCCAAGAAGAGCTGATTTAATTTTGACAAAATGTAGAATTAATGTTCAGAGTAGTTACCTTTAAAGAGAACTTTCCACTTCAATGACAAAGTGATTTCCCACGAAGAGCTGACTTAATTTTGACAAAATGTAGAATTTACTTCAGGGTATTGGAAGAGAAACTAGGTGTTGTTACAGCTTGGGATACTTTTAGCAGTGTGTGCCTGAGGAGGGCTAAAGAGATTCATCCAAGGAGGCAGAAACACAAAGACGTGCACTGCTCTCACCGATAAAGAAAATGAAGATCAGAGCCATGAGGAAGGGGTGATTGAAAAGATGCTGTGTGTAAATAATCTTAGCGTCTTATTTCTAACTCAGTCCTGGTGTCACATTTTTATAATCGTTATTATTTTTTAATTTTTTAAGACAGGGTCTTGCTTTGTAGTTCAGACTGGCCCTGAACTCTCTATGTAGCGTAGGCTGCTGTTAAACTCAAGGCAACACTCCTGCCTCAGCCTCTCTAGTACTAGGATTATAGGTGTACACCACCACACAGGTTTAACATTCAATATTTTTCTAACAAGAGTTGACTTGACTTGTGATTTCAGGGTTTAAAACCATCCTAATAATCTGAGCATGGTAACTCACTCCTGTTATCCCGGCCCTCAGGAGGCTGAGGCAGGAGGATCACTGCATGTTTGAGACCAGGCTGGACCACAAAGTGAGCCCAAGGCCAGCCTGGACTGTCTCAAAAACAAAAACATCCTAACAGGAAGGTAACATTTTTTTAATGAACCTTTAAATCTGGTCAAGGCAATTGGACCCTGGGGTCTGAGAGAGTTAATTAAATTTCATCCCATATATGTACTGGACACTGAATGGCCCTAGATGAAGGGCAGATAGCCAGTGGTTATTTCCTACTGCAGTTTGAATGCGTTCTCCTGCCACAGTCCTAAGGAGGGGGAGATGGTCACTCTGCAGCTGTTTCCTCAGGTCCAAGGCCTGACCCACTATTCCCTTTAGGACAGAGAGACCACCGTAGCCTCCAAGACTGCCCCTCCCCCGCCCTCTCCCCTCCTCCCACCTCCGGCTTTCCCTGGGTCTCTGCTCCCTGGGCCCGCGCATGGAGGATCTTTGCGTCTTCCTCCCATCTCTTCTCCCTTCCTCATTCTGTAACCTGCCCACACTTCTCTGCACCATCACTCACTCTGTGTTCATTTTCTTCATCTGGACCTCTGAGGTGACCTGTTTCATTGAGGTGACCTCAATGACTAACTCAGCGACAGCCCACTCTCCTGAATTTCATGGTGGTTTCCATTTCTTTTCTTCTGGAGAAATCCTACCCACAATCATCTGCTTTCACCAGCTGTTTTAATTTACCAGTATTTTAAGCCAGGTGTAGTGGCACATGCCTGTAATCCCAGCACTCAGAAGGCTGAGACAGGATTGCTTCTAGTTCGAGTCCAGCCTGAGCTACAAAGTGAGTTCAAGGCCTGAACTGCATAGTGAAACTCTGTATCAAAAAGACAAAGAGAGAGAGAGAGAAGGTTTTACCTTCACATAATAGAGTAACAGTAAAGAGATTATGCCAAAAAGTTGACAAACTACAAAAACATAATCTTACATTGCATACTTCAGTTTGATTTGATTTGAATTATCTTTTAACTTTTTCCCAACAGCAGGCAAGATAGGACAGCCTTAGACTATCCTATGGGTCACCCTTCATTCTGCCACTGTAAGCTGTGACTCTAATTAGTCACCGCAGTGGTCCTAGAAAAGCCAGAGTTTGTGCCCCAACTCTCTCCTGAAGACATAAAACTGCTCTGAAAATCCTCTTACTCAGATTTTAGTATTTAGTTTGTCACTTGGAAAATAGGAGTATTCTACACTGTCTTAAGAACCTTTTACCTTTGCTTCACCTTAGGAAAGGCCAACAAGACAAAAGTCCTGAAAATCTCCCAGGTTACACAGATAGCCCAGGACATGGAGTTTCCTTGCTAAAATAGAAAACCAATGGGTTTAAATGAAAGCATTTTCCAGAAGAACCTAAAAGCTGGTAGATCTTTTTTCTGAGACAGACTAAGGACTTGTGAAAGATGCCCCAACAGAGAAGATAGCTGCTAACTGTAAAGTGAAAAACAAAAGAACAACTACTTAAGTAAGCAATGTTCGTATGCTTATTTTTTAAACTGTGTTATGACAATGTACATAAAGGAAAAGCCAGGAAGTTAAGGAAATGATACACAGGCATCTGAATCCATTGTCTAGACCACATTACTCACTTCCTAGGGATAGCATCTTATTTATTTATTTTTCTTTTGTGGAGACAGGATCTTGCTATGTACTTCAGACTGGCCTTGAACTCAGTATACAGCCTGGGCCAGTGTGGAACTGGAAACAGTCCTCCTGCCTCAGCTTCTTGAGTTCTGAGGTTACAGCAGGCACCAGCACACTTGGTTTGGGATGATAGTTTAGAGACTTCACCATGTCTAGATGTGGAAATTCAGTATATAGCTAACTTAAATAGGATCTTTTGGTTTTCCTTTATCTTCAATTTTTTCCTTACATCCTTTCTTTCATGAAAATGTTAGAGTCCTTATGTAGCTGAGTATGTAAAATATTGCCCGTATAGTTAAATCTCACAGATAGATGTTCCTTCAACCTCATCCCCCTCTTTAGACTTAATTGGCCTGATTTCTTAGATCTCCATCTGGGTTTTTTGCTTCTCTTGATATGTATGTATCACTGTACCATGTATTACATAGCATCATTTTGCATTTTTAAAATAATATAAACACCATACTATTTTTCTTTTTCCTCAATATCATATTTTAAAAATTTGCACATGATCAGTAGTATTTTAACTGTAAGATTCTTTATATTGCTCTCCAAAGTGTATGTATAATTCCTTTCACCTAGGTCATTCTTTAGAGATTCAAATAGATGTTTCCTGCTAGTGTATTTTCAGTATTTGCATGTTATTTGCTACTCACTATAAGAGCTGATGAAGACACAAAGATGACCAAGAACCACTCAAGGATCTCACAGCAGTTTCAGAAAGGCAGGAGGAGAAATTAACATGGTAATACCACGTGCTCTCCCGAGGGAGTGCCTTGCCAGTGACTGAATCTAAGCCACTGAGGAAAGTTCTCAGGCAACAACAGGCAGAGAGACATCCCTGGCCTCGGGGACAGTATATGCAAAGGCAACTTGGATAAGATATGATATACATGGGAAAAGTAGGTGGAAATTGTGGTTTATTGAGAGCAGAGGGAACTGAGGTTGAATCTATAGAAATGAGTTGAACTTTTTTTAAAAAATCCAAGATAGAGAAGAACCAAGATGCTAAGCTAAGCTGAACAAAAGAGCTGTCCTGAAAACTAAGAGAAGAGAGAGCTTCAAGGAAGAAATCCAACAATATCCAGCCCCAGAGTGACAATAAGCAAGACTAGAAAAGCAGAACCACTCAGATGTCCCCGGAGCGTGCCGTCAGGACAGGTCAGAGGTGCAGGGCAGGCAGAAGCCAGGTGGTGGGTGCAAGCAGGGTCTGACATGAGAGCAGAAGAGCCGGGTCAGTTGAGCTCCCTGCAGATGAACTTTTTGGACAAGAGAGGAAGAAAATGAAGGGAAAGCAGAGCTGAGAGAAGCCGTGCTTAGAGTCTGAGCTCAGAGGAAGTAACCAGGGCTTATTTGACACAGGGCTTGCTGCTTGGTACCTGTACATTTTACCTTCCACAACAGCTCGAAGTGGGAAGAAATGGATGGCCATAAAGTTTGAATCGCAGAGCTCCCCAAAATTGCCATATATTAAAGGCTTGATTGCCAGCCAGTGTCTGTACTGGGAGGTAGAGCTTAGTGGAAGGAAATTAGATCACTGGAACTGTGCCCTTGAGGAGACTATTGAAAACCTCTCCCCACCCCCCCCCCCCGGGGTTTCATGGGGTAAACCAGCCTCCCCTCTCACAGGCTTGAGCCACGAATTACTACTGTACCACAATGAGCCCAGAGTGCTAGAGTCCATCATGGACCAGAATCTATGATCCCATGAGTGAGAGCAAACTCTTGTTCCTTAAAACTTTATTGATCTCAGGTATTTTGTTGGAGTAACAAAAAGCTGACTCACACGGATGACCTGGGAGGGAGGAAGACCAGGAGATGTGACAGGGACTGAGGGTCACAGACATGTGGACCCCTGAGCCCGGAAGAAGGAGTTCCTGCTATAGAGGGATCTCTTCTGGGATGGGGAAAAGGCTTACCGATGAGATAAGACAGAGAGGGCTTCATGATTTCTTTTTCCCACCCAGTGACCTCTACTTTGTCACTGAAAGAAGCAAGATTATCTGCTGAGATTAAGTGAATACAGTAGAAACTCAGGTTGCCTCTGTGCTTTACTAGAGACTTACAATAGCGTAACTTTCTGAATTAAATCATAGGGAAGAAAGACCTAGCCTACTAAGCACTCTCTGCTTGGTCTTTTAAGAGACCCAGGGTAGGGTCACACTGAAGACTGCCCTTCCAGCCAGAAGGAGGCTCATCTGCCAGCTGTAGAAACCATGAAGACTCCCCACAGGCAGTGACATCTCCTGTTAACTTCCCTAGTACACTAGATGAGAGACCTTGTCGTTTATACACAATCCAACCTCCAACCTTCTTACAAAAAGAAAGGGTAATTAACAGTCATTTGCTAGACTGTAGGCCATTAACTGGTAGTGAGCTTATTGGACCATCCATAAAGAGCCTGCTGTCAGTCCATAAATTTTAGCTATTATTATTCATAAAAGCTCAAGTGGCAATGACAGAGATGTGTGTCATCTTAAAACCTGATTTCTCCTAAATGTTTAGGGAGCCCCACCAAAACCCC
Source organism: Cavia porcellus (assembly GCF_034190915.1). NCBI lineage: Eukaryota > Metazoa > Chordata > Mammalia > Rodentia > Caviidae > Cavia > Cavia porcellus. Next base: position 79,431,285 of record NW_026947490.1, read on the forward strand.
TAACCTCTAGCTCTGAGGTCATGTCTCTACTCATTCTTACAGCTCGCCCATGCGGGCTACATGGCTTCCTTTCTTGGAAATGTGTTCCCGGCATTTGGCCTAATAAATTAAATAAAATTGAGTCAGTTTTCAGATATGAAAAAAAAAAAATGTGGTAGAGGCTAAGTCATGAAATCATAGCCCAGAAGGCAAGAAATGAACAGAACAAGCCACGTACAGGCAGCAATGTGAGGAGAATCCAGAGCAGAGAGCAGGAGACTGACCTTAAGAAATAGAAAAAGAGCACATTGACGTCTCTGCAAGTTACACAAATGGTAATCACTCAAGAAGTGTTCATCCATATTAATGACTGTAATCATCCCCAAATCCAGTACTTTAAAGAGAAAAATCTGTGTGATCTTAGGGCTAGAAACCTCCTTGCTTGATCAACTTTGCCAATAAAGAGGGCTATTTACTAGTATTTCAGCAGAACCCAAATCAGCTGGTATGTATGATCCAAATAAAGGATTGATGAATAGGATTTGAGGACAGTTATTTGAGACCTGTAAGTGGAGCTGTGATTTCTACCCATTGAATACCCAACAACCAATAAAGACTACCAAGGAAGAGCTACATAGATGTGACATGAATACCCTGATAACCGCCCCTGCAGTCTTCACTAAAGGGCCTTGCCTGGGAATGGCACATCCAGCTCTGTGCTCTTCACAGTTCCCAGGATCCAATCACTGTCCTTGTTTCCCAGAGAACTGGAGTGTTCTATAAGTTAAAGAAAGCAAGGCAGACAGAGCATCTAGGCAGGAAGCACAGGGCTGTAAATGCCGATTAGGAGAAGCCAGGCTGTCACCCATGATTTTGCTTTTACCCTAGCTTTCTTGCCATGATCACAAGAAATATCTTTGAACTGTATAAATCTCTGAGGACTATTGAAACCCCTTTCCCAATCAAGCTATGGTGCAATCACTGTTAAAATCTAAAAACTGAGTGTGCCTGTTAAAATCTGAGGAGTTGCAATTACACAAACAAGAGCTCAGAAATACCCAGAGGAGGGTACATGGGTTATAATATTCTCCAGCTTCAAGTAAAATCAATCAAGAGGACAACATCTTGGGTAGCACATTGGATAATGTATTGATATTAATTCTTTGATTATAGGTTTGTATATGAAAAGCCAGGACACCTTAAGTCTTAACCTGAAAAAAATTGAGCTAATAGTTATTAATAGCTTAACCTGGACTGCTTTCCATCTTAGATATTTTAACTTCTATTTTTACAGAAAAAAAAGTCTGTGAAATGTCTCCTAATTTAAAAAGTTCAATTTTTAGAAGTCACCTTTCCTAATACAAGCTAAATGGATGCTTTCTGATAGATTGAATTGTGTCAGCCGCCACCAGAACATATTTGATTAGCACCAGATCTTTAAATCTGCTGAAGTTTTAAGCAGGTAGAAATCAACATTGTGCAGAATTCCCCTGGGTAGAATTTCCTTTAAAGGAGCACAGTACTCAGTTGTTAAAGTGTCTCTTTTCATGTACTAAAACCAAAATTGGAGTTCGCTGAAGATAAAACTAGAGATAAAATTACTGTTGCCTGGTGACAAGAGGAAAGTAGTTTCCTTATAGACACATAAAAATCTAAGCAAAAGGTAACAGCATACGTTCTTTTTTTTTTTTTTTTTTTTTTTTTTTGCTACTTTTGGAGAATATTAAATACATAGAAGGTAACAGTAACTCTGGATACCAGTGAATGAATCTGGGTTTCTATTTTGAGGCTCAGTAAATCGAAAACAAAAAATGGTGACTCAAAATTCTAAAAGTCTACTTTAGGGGAAAAAAAAATGAGTGTAGTCTGAATTTGTGAAATGTCTGCAGAATCTTGGTTGAGACACAAGGTAAATATCTATAAATATCTATTCTAGTTATAGGTAGGACAGCTCCCTTTGAAATAGACAGCTGAGCTTAAATTGTACTGTTAGTAATGGAATTTTATTTTAACACATTCACCATCATTTGCTGGAACTGGAGATGAGGGTCTGATTTTCTTTGGCAGATAGTGCTTACTCAGAGACTCAGGCTGTGCCCCTGGGCAACTTCAGGAGTTTTCTAAATCCCAGCATTTTTTGCCACTGTTATTTGTTTTGGGGACCTTTGCTTTCTACAGGTTGCCGTTAGAACATTTAAATTATTTAGTCAATCAGGATTTTCAGCAGAATAGATGAAGCTCTCAGAGATTCGCTCCTCTGTACAAAAGCAGTAGCTTGTGGTCAGTTACAGTACTTAATTTCTCTGTTGACAGAATTTGGGAGACACAGTGAGATGTTTGTGAGTTTTATCCTAAAATTTTGTTACTTATCTTGGTACTCACTTTTTAAAATAATTTCAAACAACTTTTATAAGTTTGCCAGACCCAAAGGGTGCAAACTGGATTACCTTTCAAAAAACACTCTTAAAACCTCTTTAGAGAATCCAAAAGAATATTCTATACAATGATACTGCAGGTAAAATCTAGGGCTTTCAAGGGGACTCTCTCAAACAAGGAAAAATGATAGCAATTGTTAAGTGTTCTTATTTAAAAAAACAGTCTTAATTTGTTTTGTCTTATTAAATAATTAATATTGTGATTGCATGATGGGGTTAGGAAAATAAAGCCTTCTACAGCAACGGAAGCACATCCTGCAGTCCCTGGGTCCTTAAATGTGAGTGGCACATAAGCCACCCCACACCAGTTTCCTCCTAAATCTCCAGTCCTGATTTCTACAAATGTAAAATCACACAGGTACACCAAATATATTTTTTACTCCAGTCCAGGCCTCACCCCTATCAAAACAAAGTAACAAATGAGGGTTCTCACTCTAGCTCTTCACATTTAGTAAATGGTGTAGATTCATCCAGTCTGGCCATGGAGCCCACAGCAAGCCATGATGATACAACTGCTCGGAGACATCCAAGGTCTATACATGATTTAGTGGTGAGTAAATGATGCAGCTGAAAATCTGACGGAAATAAACTGCTTAAAAGGAAAATACTGTCACCCAAGGTGTTTCTGAGGGTTGTGGGCAGGTACCATAAATTAAACTCACAACCTTGCGATTACCAGGCAGGCGCTTATACCATTGAACTATATTCCCAGCCCCAAGGGTTTCTGTTTATTAAAAATACCTTAATTATTATGTTTAGTTTTAAAAGACTTTTTTAGAGTTGAAAGGAGCTATTTCACATTTTTAAATCCATTTCAGATTGCTTTGTAATAGCCAAAAATTGAAAGCAACCAACAAGGAAAGCTTGGTGGAATGTATGTGGTACTCCAAGAGCTCAAAGTTGAGATAAAACAAACATCTAAATCCTCTGCCCACCATGTCCTATCTGCGTTTCTTGGTCTGGATAGCAAATCCTCATAAACTACCAAGTGTTTGTAAGAGGAAGATAATGGAGGCCCCCATCCATTGTGGGTTGAAATAAGAGAATACAGAATGATCTACCCTGTGATTGAAGAGAGTAGATGCTCATGGTCAGTTAAGGAAATGTTCTCTTTTATTTTCTTGTTGATAATGGATAGAATATTATAGTGGAGAAAAAGTAAGATCTGAAGCAGTCTGATCTCTTACACAGTTGAATGGCATTAGCAATAGCAGTATTACAGTCAGCATGCTCACCATCTTTACTATCCTTGCTATTATTATTCATTTTCTATAGGCCATGGTGCCACTCCGGGAGGTACGAACTCCCCTGTGTTCTCTCAGTTTCCCACCCCTGTACTGTTATACTTTTCTTCTGCAGGACAGGCTTCTTCTGTGGGAAAGAGCTCAGTGTGACATGTAAAACTCAATGCCACGGCTTCTTCTCTTGCTCACATACACATAGACATAAGCAGGGGCCATCTTCATTCAGTAATTTCTGTACAGTCTTCCCAAAGAAGACAGAGAGACACTAATTTAATTTGTGGGAAAGCCAGTTTTCACCAGTCTCTAAAGCACATAGGCGTTAGAATTACTACTGCTAAACCGGAGCAAAACAGATCTAGGGCTCTGCTTTCATTCTAGAAAATTCCTACCTCTCAATGTTTAATAAGGTTTCTATGGAACCTTAGAAAAGATGCAGTGAGAAGATTGGGACTCTCTGAACAATGATAACATATTTTCAAATAAAGATGGAAACTTGCTGGGCGTGGTGGCACATGCCTGTAATCCCAGCACTTGGGGGGCTGAGGCAGAAGGGTTTCTGTGAGTTTGAGGCCAGCCTGGGCTACACAGTGAGTTTAAGACCAGTCTGAGCTGCACGGCAAGGTCCTGTCTCAAAAAACATATAAATACATGTTCAAATCAGTCTTCCTTTAGAATAACTTAAAGGAACACTTATTCCTGAGTTCTGAGAATTTGCTGTAGTACAAGGTCCAAGGCACCCAGTACGTGGGCTCATTTGTCTACATGCTACCTGCTACTTCCTCCCTGATAGAGGAATTAGAGAATATAAAACTGCCAGGTGGACACAGCCCAGCAAAAAAGGAATTTTCACTCTCCGCCTCCACTCTCCAGGCAGGAAGCCAAGATTACCCAGAAGGGACTACCTCCCCTTTCTTCCATTTCCCACAGTAGGAGACGAGAGCCAAGTCATCCTTCACCCAAGGGGAGTGGACAGTTGGGTAACGATAGACTGGGAGTGCAGTCTCCTCCTCCAACTGGCACAACGTAAAGATTTCATCTTGTAGGCAGTCCAGTCTGCGCCCTAGTTACTGGGCCCCTTCAGACTGATCCAGGCCTGGCCAAGAGTCATGGGTGGGTTAGCAGTGTACACTAGAGGTTTTTTCTATGCCTCAAATGTGCTGTCTTGACCCAAGCCATTCAAATCACCAAATGTTAATTATGTAGTTAACAAATGCAAGATGGGATGGTGCTTTCCAAAGCTGGTCAAATATAAGAACCTTTGGGGGATTTTTTTTTTTAAATGGAGGGCTTTAACAGATTTTCTGTAACTGAAGTTATTTTAAAATTCAGAAATTACCTGTTATTAACATACAGGTCTCATGGCTTCATTCTCCAAAGTACTAAATCAAAAGCTTCCCAAATGACTGCAATGTGGTAGAGAGCTCAGGATCCAGTGTCTTTGAGGCTACCGAGATAACTCCTATGAAAACCAGTCTTAAACACTTAGAACCCCACAAATTATAAAATGCAATGTACTTGTGGGTCATCAAATCAATGCATCATGATCAAGATATATATTTTTCCACGATATATTTTTATAGATTATGACCAAGATATAATTTTTAGTAACATACAGAACTTTAAGGTTCACCACACCAAGAGAAGTTACTTATTTATATAATGAGTCATTTTCTGCATAGAAACTTATGGGTAGATATCTTTAGATGCATATCCCGATCTTTATCAGCATCTATTTATAGATCTATATCTATGAATGTCTAAGAAGAGAAACTCTGAGCAGCACAATGAAAACACATACACCTTACCTCATAACAATAGCCAAATACATATGGCATTAACCGATCTAAGTTAAATGCTTCTTGGGGCAAAAGCTGTCTCACTTCTCTTTTGTACCCTCTCAATTCAGGAAAACCGAGAACAAGGCTGACAACCAACCACAAGCTCTTCACTATAAATTATACTCTTGGGTCTGCTCAGCTTTATTTTCTCTTACTTTGAAAGATGACATGGACATTTCATGGGCACTTGTCATACTTCTCTGTTCGAAGTCCTTCAAATGAATATATTGAATTTTTTAGGGTGCACATGGTGGTGCTTTTATGTTGTGAATGTTAGCTAGTTATTCTTTTGCAACAGAGAAAAAAGTGAGAGAAAATAGCTTTGTGTGACAGTCAGATATAATGAAAAATGACCTAGTACCGGGGACAATACAAATTACAACGGGTCATGGGAAGTGTGAAACTTCATACTCTGCTAGTCTGTGGGAACCAGATTCTCTTCTGTCTGGAATTCTCTAGAAGTAAGTCTTTCTGAAGAACAGGGAGGGGGCTTCTAGGCCTACAGTGCCGTCTCTAACCTCCATCACTGAGAATTCATCATGAAATACCAAATACAAACCCATAAGCCCAACTGAACAAACAAGGAACGGACTGTGGTGTGGAGTGGAAGCACCACTAAAATACAGGAGAGCGGGTTAGTATTGTGCAGATCAGCTGTGCCTGGGAGGGTGGTTTAACATCCCCATAAGCCATTTCACTTCTCTGAGTCTTATGATTTCATCACCAGAATGAAAGAAAATAATACATTTCTCCCAGATATGAAATAAATTAAACATATCATCAGCCCCCCCATAGGGTCTGGCAAATACAAGAACTCATTGACTTTAATATTACCTCTTGTTTTAAAATGTTAGACTCCGAAGAGTTTTTAAGACCCCTCATTCTTGACAGAGTTCTTAGTTGTTATACAATTGCCAATAATTTCTGAAACCAGAAATCTTTATTCAAACCTGCCAGTATATAGTGATGGTTTTGTTTTGTTTTAGATGGAAAAGAGACATTGAAAATCAGTCTCTCAGTCTCTCTCTCATTTCTGTCTCTGTCTGTGTCTCTATCTGACACTCTCTCAGCCTAAAGCTCTATTCTTTCTTACAATGATAGAAATATCAACTGTTCTTCTGCAGAGTAAAAGGAGGAAAGAAGAAACACAGCAAAGGTTAAATGCACAACATTTTCACTGAATGATAACAATTAGCTCATTTAAGTAGGCTTCGTAGAAAAATATGTGTTTACTTTAATAATCATATCCTTTCACTGCTCTCCTAAGTTACTGGTCAAGATGTATCTCTGCAGTATTTGAGATGCTTTTTCTATGTCCGTTGCAGAAATGTGCTCCTGGATTCTTTCGCGCCTTCTCAGGAGAATGTCTGCCCTGCGACTGTCATGGTAATTCCAATGAGTGTTCTGACGGCTCTGGATTCTGTCTGGTAAGATGGGAACACCCAGGAACTAATTGCTAATCAAGCCTTTATTTATTTTCTTTTTCTTTTCTCCCTTCCATGTTTCCTGTAAACCATATCTTCTGATCTTAAGTGGTCACTAAGGCATATGCAGGGGCACGCACTGCTGGAGGGCCTTCAGGCTCTGCACCCGGGGAACTAGCTGTCTGCTGCAGGCAATGGCCAAGCAACTGAAAATAACACAGAGAAGGAAGCATCCCCCCAGATTCTTCTGTCCTAGTATAGTTTGCCATGTGTTTGACTTCATCCCACATAAATGAGGAAACTGAACAGTTGTTGCGGAGCCTATTATAGGCTGTAAGATAATCAGGTCTATAGGTCAAAGTCAGTTACAGAAAAGAAGGCAGGTTTGAACCAAGTAGCCAATGAGGAAGGCAACACTGGCCTTGTGGTCTCTGTAGTTCTATGCTTTGGTCCCAAAAACACAATTTCCCTTCACTGAGATGAACTGTTCCTCAGGGAGTCAGGATCCTGATGGAAACTGAGAAGTCTTCTAGCAAACAAGTATTTGCTAGGTATTTCTCATTTTCAGCTTAATAAAGGCAAGGCATTGAAATATTTGCCAAAAGCACCTTCCATAGAAGACATAAGGGGGATTTTTAAATACATTCAGCCGTCCCAATTAAACAGATAATGCTTATTATACGTGGTTTCTGAGGTGTGTACCTGAAGGTTTTGTTTCAGTTACACTTCACTTGAAGGTGCAAATTGGAACTCTTTCTCTTATCTTGAATCTAGAAGTCGTCTGTCCAAGGGACAGAGACCTAAGTGGCAAAATACTAAATGTTGTTACTGCTTTGTGGTGTTTGTTTAGTCCTGCTCTTTGTTTTCCCCTCCCCCATAGTCTTAAATAACCCTCACATCCAGGAAGCCCTCCTCAGCAAGGCAGGCTCCAGCAGCTGCAAAGTCCACCCCTTAATAATGCTTGCATCTCCGGTTTCCTGTTATTTTAATCTCAGTGACATTTTAAAGAAATCCATGCAGACACTTGCACTAATCCTGTACATCTCTGATGATTTGACGAATTAAGGGCTCTCGGTTATCTCGTTTATTAAACTATAAAGTATTAGGACCAGTACAGTCAGCAGCCACCAAGCAACTGGTAAGACAGACGGCTGAAATAAGGGAAAGTAGACAAGAGTTCCTTCTGCTGTTGCCTGTCAAGAATAATGATGTTATCAGCGTAGCAGCTACCGTGGTTTTATCTGAAGCTCGGTATGAGCTTCAGAAAGAGATGCTCAGAGCTAAATACTTCCCCAGTTGCTGGGTATATGGGTTCTAATACAGATTCGAGGGCGAATTAGGGTGCTAAACATATACTCACCCAAAGAAGTTGCTCATCTTTCTACAATTATTTCAATCCAAGACAGAAAACTTAAACCAAAAGAAATAATCATTCTTTCATCTTAATGATGTTTCTCCTATATTACCCCATCCAGATGGAAATATCTTTTTCTAGGATCACAGTCATAAAAAAAAAAAAATCTCAGTGTGAAAAAAATCTTAGTTATACATGGTATTTGAAATTCAAAATGAAAATTATCCACAATCCTGTCCCCCAGAGGTACACATATAAATCCCATTTCTAAAGAAAAAGACATAAGTTGCATTTAATTAAAGGCAAATGGAGGAGGAGAAAAGGTTTGCAAGTACACAAATAATATTCTGTCACTTACTTGGCAAATCTATGAGGTCCATGGAGTCACGCTGGAATCAAGCTCATTTTTTTCCATTGCCCTAGCGTTCCTGCTTCAGCCCACCGTGGAGCAGATCTGGGTTTATTGAGTCCTATCCTGTGATTCCAGCTCATTTTCCCCAGTCAGTTTTCCAGAAAAAGAGAGACTCCAATCTAATCACTTCTTTTTGGGTTACGGTGGTTGCTAGCATTCCAGTAAGATTTTGTTTTGTTTTGTTTTGTTTTGCACGGTGCTAGGGCTTGAACCCAGAGGTGCTACACTGAGTCATTCTCAGCCTTTTTTTTTAAGATAGTGTCTTGCTAAATCACTAGATTCCCCAAGCTAAGCTCAAATTTGCAATCCTCCTGTCTCAGCCTCCTAGAGTACTGAGTCTGTAGGTGTACACCACCATACCCAGCTTCAATCAGTTCTGGTAGGTTTCTCAACAACTTGTGTGGCCTAACTGCCATAAGCCCTTCTTTTATTTCATTTTATCTTAGTCCATTTTTACTTGGAAGAGCCCTTTATTTCCTTGTCGATTCCCTCTTGCTTCTCGTTTTTCCTCAGTTTCACTGTCAATTTGAATTGATAGACTGATGGTCCTAACTAGTAGATGAACTAAGCCATTCAGCAGCAAAATGCAAAGGAGACCCAGCTATTGTGCTATTTGAGACATCAAACAAAAAAAGAGGCTTCTTCACCATCCAACACTAATTTGTCAAATACTGAAAGGTATAAGCAGAAAATGGCTTAGAATTCTGTGATGTGGTGTATGCTTTCTACAGGTCCAGTTTGCATCATCTTGGGCAGGGTTCTCAGCTGAGTCTTTCTCTTGAGGGGTTCCAGAAGGGGACGACAGAGAAATTGGGGAGAAGCAGGTGGGAGCAGAAAGGTAGCTGGTGGCAGAAATCCCCAGTTACAGCCAACTGCACTTTATTGCAACTGCAGAGGGTGAGTGACAGGAAACCAGGACGGGGCTGAGTAAAGTCAGCCACCACCTCAAGAACCAAAGCGCTGTGATTTGGAGAAAGCCAGTGGTAGAATGGGAGTGGAACAAATTATGACTCGAAATTCACCACTGGCAAAGGCTTCTCAGCTTCCTTTTGATTGAGGATTGATTTGTCAGCTGATTTAATTTATCCGTCTAACCCCTTGTGAGCACCACCTATGTGCCAGCTCCTCTTCCTGGCTCTCAATGAAAAGTCTCCCACTGTGTGAGCTGCAGAGTGTTAGGGAAAGCACACCCACCTGAAAACACTTGGATATCTTTGCAGCTTGTCACATCGATGCAAAGTTCAAGGGGCCAGCACGCTTGGAGCTCTAGAAATATGTGCAGATGCTCTAATCCACTGAGGGACAATCAAATAAGAGGAGGTTTCAAGGCTGGGCTCAGTGGCACGGTGCCTGCCTGGCAAGCACAAGGTCCTGAGTTTGATTCCCAGTAAAAAACAAAAAAAGAAGTTTCAGGATTTGTGCCAGGATTTCAAAAAGATATCAATTTTTTCATATCTTTTCAATGTTTTCCTAAGTGTGAATTAAATATTCAGATTTTTAAAGCATCAAAAGAGCTACAAAACTATAATTGAAATCTAAAAAGAGCACATCAGGCTATTGTATATTTATATCTAGCTGGTAATTTTATTGTTTTCTTTTCACTTTTCAATAATATGTACCTGCCTAAATTTTCTACAGCTGTCTTTAGTAATTTTATAAATAGAAATATAGTAATATTTAAATGAACTTTTCATCTATCCTAAACACAGTGGGAAAGAGAAGTAATCCAAAATATTGAAAGCTAACTGAAACCCAACTCAGGAGAAGATATGTCTAATGTCTGTAGTTACTAACATTTCCCCCATTTTTAAACTCTTCTTTAGTAGATGTGAAGGGCAGAAATCAACCATTCATGTTGCTGTAAAACTAAGCATGTATGACCAAAACCCAGCAGACTTACTAGGTGTCCCAGATCAAGAAGAAATTGAATATAGAGACCTTTTGTTTGTAATTATAAAATTGCTATCTAACTGGGCGTGGTGGCTCACACCTGTAATGCCAGCACTCCAGAGGCTGAGGCAGGAGGATCCTTTTGAGATCAAGATCACCCTAGGCTACAAAGTGAGCTCAAGGCCAGCCTGAACTGCATCGAGAGACCCAGTCTCAAAAAGAGAAAAAAAAAATTGTTATCTAGATCAAATACACAATCTGGGGGCTGGGGATTTAGCTCAGCAGCATAAGTGCCTGCCTTGTAAGCAGGCAGTCGTGAGTTCCATCCCTGATACTGATAAAAAGGAAAAAGACAAAAAAAGAAAAAGAAAAAAAAAAAAAAAAACAAATACACAATCTGACAATCTTTCAGTTTGTTGCAAATGGTAAAATCTGAACTTTTCCAAATAACAATCTGTTTGGTTCTATAACAGCTACTATTCTAAAACAAAATGGAAATGTCTTATCTAAACAACACTAAAGAAGGGTCGCTTTGTCAAATCTCATGTCGCTTTGTGCTCAACAACGTAAGAATATATAAATACGAAATGAAAGCAGGTCAGAGCTTCTCCATACACTGTTCATTCTCTCTGTAACAGCCAGAATTTGTTCCTCCTCTTGTGTTCCCCACCCAGTTAATGACAGTACTGTTCAATTGGGTTTCTAATGTTTGGAGAGCCCAGATACCTCGTCAGTTCCCATTGGTTTATCCCCAATGTCAATTTGACCCCAAGTCCCCAAGAGAGCTTCTTTCTTTCTATACCCTGCTACTGCCTTACTTGAAGCCCCCCAGTAATCCCCGTGGCTGCTAGCCCAGCTTCCCAAATGCACACTGTTCTCACTGTGATCTATTCCTGACAGCAATGAAGGAGTCGTCAAAAGCACACCCTAACCAAAGAATTCTTCCTCCTAAAATCCTCTGGGAGTTTGTGCTGCAGCCACCCTGAGCACACAGCCCCCTAAACCCACTCTGTACCTTCACCATCTGTGCTAAGAAGTATCCCCTGTTCTCGCAAGATTTCCTCAAAGCCTAGTTCAAGTGTCCATTTCCACTTCTCTCAAGAAGACCTAGAAGGTTCATTTCCTTCATCTTTAGAAGGTTACGCTTTATGCACACCTCAGAGCCCTGAACACACAATGTTTGTCTTGATTTACCAGTGTTTCGTTTACAAGTCTGTGAGCTCCTCAAAGAGAGGCAGGAAGTCTTTATCATTATGGATGCAGCTCATTCATCAGATGGAGGACTAATACCTAGAATATATAAAGAACTCAGAAAGATTAGAGCTCTCCCCAAATAAAAGACTTTATCAAAAATTGCCACCTGAAATGAATAGGCACTTCTCAGAAGAAGGGGGAAAAGCCAATAAATACAGTTAAAAATGTGTTAGAGAAATGCTAATTCAAATAATACTGTGATTCTGTCTTACCCCAGAAAGAATGACTTTCATCAAGAAATCAAATAGTAACAAATCTTTGAGGCTTCAGGGGAAAAGGAGCCCTTTTATGTTGATAGAGGGGATATAAAGTATTATAAAATCAAAATGGAAATTCCTCAAAAAACAAAAACTAAACTCTTAAAAGTGGCCTATATGCCCATCAACAGAAAAATGGATAAAGAAAATGTGGCATTTATACATAGTGGAATATTATTTTTTTATAAAGAGAAATAAACGAGTCATTTGTAGGAAGAATGTACCTAGATACCATAATGATTAGTGAAATAAATCAGACACACACACTTAAATAGTGTATGATTTCTCTAACAGGTAAAAACCCAGATAGAAATAAATAGAAAAATTAAAGATATATAATAGGAGATAAAGGACGCTTTATAGAGGAGTTCTTGGTTTATTAATCAAAAAAGATTTTATTTCTTTATTCTGTAATGTTTGTACTATTGAACAGCTTTTTAAGAGTATCTTTGCCTTAGATTTCACAAACCAGTTTTCTCTCTCCATTTATGATGTCAGTTTGTATTTTTATCAACTAAATAAACCTTACGATAAGAAAAAATATATAAAAACACAAAATAATAATTGCAGCTCCTTATAGAAATTTAATCCAAACTTGTTAGGTGAATAAATACATTGGTAACCAAAATACCAAGATAACGTAAGTGTAAACCGCTTTAATTGTGATTTATGAGATACTTGGATTATTCCTTTATTTCAGTAAGATATACTCACTTATGCTAAAGATGGGTCAGGCTCACCACTGGGCTAGTTACAAATCTAATGTCTTGTTGGGAGCCAACCAACTGGAAAATTTAAGAGGTAGGGCCATTCATCCTTACCTCCAGAAGTCCTCAGACTCCAGAATGGCTTTTAGGGAATTTTATAACAAATCCTTTAAAAAAAAAAAAAATCAGGTGAAGAAAGTCAGTGTTTATGGTCTTATCTTAGAGGATGGAAGAGATTTGGTGGTTTGTCCTTGAGAGCGATTGTTCCCTATGACTATCATGGCAGAATTAGAACCCTGAAAAGAAATGTGAAGCATCCATAAGGGAAGGAATAGAAATTAACTCATGTTGGACTTTACAAACAATGGACTGACATCTTACAGCGGGCCTGTTTCATACAGATGGGCTTCATCTGCCTACCAAGGACTCAGTCAGATTTGACCGGTCCACAAGCAGCTCTGCTGGCCTGCTCCTGGTGTAGCCCATGGTGATTGGAAGGGCTCATTAGCTTCCCCTGGGATACAGATTGCCACCAGTTTTGAACTTGCTTTCAGTGCATGTTAATTTCTTCCATATGCTTGAGACATAGTTCACTGATTCGTCCTTTTCTCCTTTTCCCTCATTTACTTCCCTAAGAAACATCTCCTGAAGGCTAATGTAACACAAGACACAGCTTTAAGAACTGTGAGGGAAATATTTAAACACAGTCGTAGCTACATAGCATGCTTTTCTTCCGTCGTTCTCATTGATCAGACAGTCTGAACAAGCCCCTAAATTCCATGCTGCTACACAGTTCTAATCAGGGTCTAGATGATCAAAATCCCAAAGAGTGTTCCCTCAGGATAGGGTGCAATAGAATTCCCTCCTATTAACTATGCGTTGTTTTTCATTTGAAGCTCAAACTCTTAGTAAAGTTCTATCAGTCATTTTCCTGTTGCCGGGACAAAATACGTGATGTACACAAGTGAAAAGAGGAGATGTTGGCTCATAGTTTAAGAGGTTTCCATCCCTTGTCAACAGCCTTCAAGGCAGAAACAGGACAGGCACGGGGGGGGGGGGGGCACCTGATGGCAACCAGAAAACAGTGAGTGGAAAAAGGCCAAAAGGAAGTCACCAGGAGCCCGCTCCTCTGCGGGGTCACACTCAGACCCACCTAGCAACGTGCTTTGCCACTCCCAGGCACCTCCTTAGCCAGTGGGTTGACGATCAAGAGGAACCGCGGCCACGGTGCTCTGACACCTTCTGATGCAGTCTATGCTTGTTTCTCTTTTTAAGAAGCAGTACACTGAGTTCTAGGGTCCAGTGGCCTATATCTGTGTGACACTGGGCAATTTACTTAACTTTCTATACCTCTGTCTCTATATAAGGAATATAGGAGAAAATAGGACCTAGCTCAGGATCATTGCAAGAATGAGATGAGTTAATACAGGTAAAATGTTTAGAGATGGCTATGGCTAGTCTTTTATTCTGGAACTCAAGAAGCTAAAAACAACAAACAGAAAAAAAAAATTTTTCAGAGTTCAGTCTGCTGGGGCTCCATCTTCCTTTCCCCAAGATTTCTCCCCCAGGCACTACCTGAAAAAGTCATTCTACTAAAGCTCTTGTGGAGAGGTGTTTCTAAGGGCAATTGCTCCAGTAGGGTGCTTCCTCAATGGCATTCTAATTCTAACAGTATAATTTTCTATTAAAATCTCAACTCAACCTTTCCACACTCGGGTAACTGTGAGGATGGAAATAGCACAGTGTGAGAGGTGTTGGCTTGTGCTGTCCAGTTCAGCCCCATGGAAAGCTGTCTCTGTGTTACTACCGCCTCACGTAGAAACAAATCCACAGATTCCACAGCTTCTGGGGACCTACCCTAGTCACATCCATGGTAATACGGTACCCAAAGGCTCAATGTATCGAGCAACTTGGAAGGAAAGAGTCAGGGAGGATTTAGTGGAAATTTGAACGCCTGACGAAGATCTTGAATAGGAAACAGATGATCCACACAGAAGTTTGTGGTTTGTTTCCTGTTTGTTATACATACTACAAATGGAAAAACAACACAATCAATTTACTTACTATTTTTTATGTGTCATTATCAAGGACACCAACAACTAGCAGAATACTCTTTATTACCTTAGACTGCATTTGTGCCACAGTGTAACATACTTTGATTGTTTATCACCATAAATCTATTGTTCCCAGGGTCATGGATAAACACCAGGAAGATATTTTTCTACTTCATATTCAGTCCAAGACAGTAAGCTCATGCTCCTAGTACATCCAGAGCTGGATCTGCCTGATTATACCTCAAAATTGAAATGAGGAATCTGTGAATAACCCCTCAGCATACAAACTCTAAAGAGGGTCCCCAGGCTGCTAGCCCCGGGTGAAGTCATCGAGCACCTCCCTACCCTCTTGCATGGACTGGGGTTAACAGGGTTCCTTGTTTGACCACCATCTATTATACTGGGCGTGATGTTCCTTTGTGTGAAGGGTTCTTTGTTGCCTGTGAAAGTTTTCATCTGCTCCCTTGTCAAATTTCTTATCTTTTGTCTTTAGAACTGCCAGCGGAACACCACAGGGGAGCGCTGTGAAAAATGCCTGGCCGGTTACATTGGAGATTCCATCAGGGAAGCACCTCACGCCTGCCAACCGTGCCCCTGTCCCTTGCCGCACCTGGCCAAGTAAGTCCTGGAGGAGGATGGTTTCTTCTAATGCTTATCCCCGCCACACACACCTCCTTTTTCCCTATTCCGATTTCTACATTTTTATTTTATCCCAAATTGAATACCTCATTTGAAACTAGGCTGGGAAAGATACAAGAAATATCTCCAACTGAAAACCACTTCGACAGCAGCATTTGTCCCTACAGCATAGACGATGACCTTGTCTCCCAGTCTCCGGACTGCATTGTACAATCAGTGAAGTCTCCCAAGTGTCATAGGTGAAGCAAGTCTCACTTTTCCTCAGCCTTCCTTGAGCTAGCAAAATCACAACCGATAATACCATCAGATTCTTCTTAACATGGTACTTTTAGTGGTATCACCTCTTTTGACCCTCGCAGAGTAAGCATTTTCCTGCTTGTGGCAGCCAGATATGCTTTTCAAGCAGAATTAGTGCATACACAGAATGCATTTTAAGGCCAATCAGCTCATAGTTGGTTGTAAGAAAGGTAATTCTCACTTCTATGTTTTGATCTGAGTGAGCCAGCTGTGATAGCACGCCTACCTGCAATCCCAGCACTCAGGAGGCTGAGGCAAGAAGATCGCTGTGAGTTCCAGGCCAGCCTGGGCTACAAAGTGAGTTCCAGGGCCAGCCTGAATGGCATAGTGAAACACTGTCTCAAAAGACAAAACAAAACAGAAATTTAAAAAAGAGAAATAAAAAACCCTAAATAACAAAGTTTTGATCTGAGTGAGAAGTTAAAAGGAACACACATTTTAACAGAAAGAATGAAATTTTTTAAGCACATTTTATATATATATATATATATATATATATATATATATATATATATATCCAAGAATCAAGTCATAACTGGTTATTCTATTGGCTGTAGAGTGAAAAAGATGTAGCGATGTTTGGTTTTCCAAGGAGCAATCAACTCTCCAGCTCTCTGACCCCCAATGGGTGTCACTAGATTCAGTTCTAACTGAAAAACTCTCTGCAGTTCAGGGTTTATTGTGCAAGACAGCCGCCGTTTCACATTGCAAGCATGTGAGAGTATCCTGGCCATCAGACTACAAATTGGAAGTTCCCTCAATCCCTCCCTCAGGTTTAGTAATTCCCTAGAATGACTCGCAGAACTCAGAACAGTGCTGTATTTATAAAGATCAGCATATTAGAAAAAATACAGCTCGGGTACAACCATAGGAAGTAATGCAGGAGGAAAAGTTTAGTAGAGGGATGGGGCAGAAGGAGATTCCACACGTTCTAAGAGCAGAAGATCACTCACCACCTCTTAGCACAACCCTGTGCTCCTCTCCCAGGGTCCTGATCACAGACTCCTGTGGCAGGCGGGACTGGGTAGTCACTGGCCTCTGGTGATATCCAGCCTGGCTCCCCTCCCTGGAGGTTTGGGGAGGGATTGAAGTGCCCAACCCTATGGTTACTTGATTGCTTCTTTTGGAGACCAGCTGACTCTCTAGGAGGCCTTTATGAATACAAAAAGGCTGTCTTCACTCTGGAGACTTGAAGGTTACAGAAGCCCTGTGTTAGGATCCAGAAACAAAAACCAAATTTATGTTTTATTTTTTTATACAAAGAGAAAGAAAAAGCAACTTAATTTCTATTCAGTCACATATGCCTGTGTGATCTCAGACAAGTTAGTGTGTCTCTGGGTCTCTCTTTCTGTGAGATTTAGGGTCCAGGAGATGAGGTTGACTTTGGCGCCATTCCTTGATTCCTTTTACCTGCATTGGATGTTAGCTTTTTCCTTGATAAGCAAATCAAACTAAAGTGTAAGAATCTGAACTGTAGGCTGTGAGATCAGACTGGAAATAATTTATGTGCAGCATTTGGGTTGGTGCCATGCACATGGTGGAGTTGGCTTTACCAAACACGTAGCATAGCACTTTTATTTTCTGCATGACCGGACTATTCTAATTGTTTGGATGCAATATTTATCTAACTGATGGCTGTTGTAAAGATTAAATAATGCATATAAAGTGATTTAGAAGCCCAAGTCCCTGGCACACTCAAGCACTTGCACACAATCACGCTACTGATGAGAAAAGAGAGAAAGGAGGCGGCAGCCATGTTTCCCTCTAATGATTTTCCTTAATTGAATGCCAGTATTTACTAACATGTTGCTCAACAGCTTGTGATATATTTAAATCTTATGTCAGCCCCATCTTCAAAAGCCATTAAGCTGGCTCAGACCTGGCTTTGTGATTTTTCATGTCTGATAGTATTAATAACGTGTGCAAGATGGATGGTCCTGAGAGTGTTTCTGAAAAGCATGAACATTTAATGTTCTGTTATTTCCACTCAAGAATGCCCTGATTTATGAGTTCCCTTCACCTCATTAAGGTACAATCTCTAATTCTTTATTAATATTCTGCTCTCAAATACTCATTTTAACCCCACCTGTTGAGGTGTTTGCCACACTTCTCTTTTGCCGTGGTATAGCTATTTTGTTAAATGTATTTACCGCTCGTTAGCTTTCCTATAACTAGTTTTGGTCACTAGCCCATATAAATAAAGATGTTGGACAGCTTCATTGGCTCAGTGAGGATTTTGTAAGCTTTGCTCTGCAGTTTCTTTAGATAAGCACATCCTTTAGGAAGACAAGCTCAGGGAGTTCCGATTATATTATGGTCTCATCCTGACACTTTTTACCCTAGGACAACAGTTCTCATCTAAATTATCTAATGTTAATATCTTAAAACACAAGATGTCTGGAAACGCGTTGTCTATGGACTGAGACATCTTATCTATATACAATCTTTAAATTGATTGAGCACATAGTATTTCGTGTGTATTATTATAAGCTAGTCATGTACTAGACACTATAAGACAGCAATGTATAAACAAAGCCTCAGCTTCCTTAAAATAGGTCAAAATATAGAAATTGTTGAAGTTCCTATAACAAAGGACTCTAGCTTTGAGGCAGATTTGTGGAGTATTTTTGTTGAGCAAGCAGAGGTTCTGAGGGCTATTGGCTCCTTCCAATAAGTAAAGCAGTGATTTGCCATTCAGGGCATGTTTCCCATCATGGAAAAGGCAACAGCTTTCAAAGACATTCAGAGCTACCATCTTACCCATGCTGTGCATGTTAGTAGATCTAGGGCTCACTTCAGAAGCAGCTCGAACCTCAGGAACATTCTCTGAAGTGCTGGTCACAAACAGGAGCACTCAAGTCTCTATGGCACAGATTTGGGGTTGAAAATCCTGCTGAAAATGAAAACAAAGGCATGTATCAGTAAGGAAGCCACATCCTGCGGGACTTGGAGGAACTGGGAGGGGGTGAGAGACCTCAGGCTGTGTAGTTTACCATGTTGTAGCACCAAAGCTCTACGGTGGGTGACCCAGTACAAAAGGGCTGAAGAGGGCAGTCTTGGTCAGAGACCTTAACACATTTGCATGGATTCCATAAAGTTCTAGCATCAAATATTAACCAGGGAGCTCATCAGAAGTCAAAATCCCTGCTGTCTGTTAGCATTTTTTTTTAAATTCATGCTGCTGCTTTCTATATAAATAAAATTGCCAAGACTTTTCAGAAAATCATCTCCTGTGGAAACTAAGTCACATTTAAAAGATCCATGGGTTAAGTCTACAGCCCTGGTATTTGGATTTCCAGTTGACAGTATCCAAATTATAAAGCAAATAAATAATGCTTGAGCGAATTAGGCAAACAGACAAAGGACTCAGTCTATTTTTCAAGTTCCCTAAGGGTTTTCGAAGAACAAAACTCAGCCTTCCACTTGAAGTGGGCGCCACAGTGGTTGCAGTGGGCTGAGAAAAGCACAGTGTTTCCAGTTTCCTAGCCAATAATAGCAGTTTTCGTAGGAAAAACATAAACAGTTAATGCTGATAAAACAAAAATGAACCCCAGTGACTGCTACTGAGTCTGAGTCTGCAGCCACAGAAACCACTGGTCATGCCCAAGGACTATTTGCGTAGAATTCATTTATTTATTTGAGGCTTGGCCAGACATCCTCCATGTCTACCAGCAGCTATGGTAATCGCTGTGACTCGGGGGAAATGTCATCTGTTTAAAACAGGAGGACATCAGCCAAAGGCCATGACTCCATATGCCCCCCACTTGGAGCCGTGGGCGGGCTGCTGGTGGAACGCCTTCAAAGAAACCTGCAGAAGGGTTTGTCCTTCTTCTGGACTCAACTGACTGTTTCTTTAAGTCAGCTGGAGTAATAAAAATAGTCAAAATAAAGGAGTGAAGGCCAAGGGCATGTAATTTCTGTGGAATGTTTTTACCATACTATGAGAGGGAATAAATTGTGGGTATTGCCTTTCACTAAGAACATGTACTGTTTTCTGATTTTAAAATGTCTTCAAACGAAGCCAACCCATCTATTTGCTTTCCTTCAAAGATCGTTAGGGGGAAGATTGCTGACACAGGCAGGAACATGAGAGCAGCAGGTCACACTTCATTGATTGCACAATACTTAAGCCAAAACTAATTTAAAAGCGATTAAAATTGTTCACACACACATGCACACACACCCCCACAGCAGGCACAATTAATGTGTTAGTGTAAAACTTTCCACACATTTCTCCTGCTTTAATAGTTGAGCCAGCTAGTCTTTGAAAGCAGTGTTCTTATTAATTTTTGGTGCTCTGTCTTAAATTTTATTATCAGAGTAAGATAAAGAGGAAGGGAAGAAACAGGAGGAGAAAAATACAAGGGCCTTTGTGGCTAAAATCTTTTTATCGTGTGCCCTGTTTCTTGGTCAGGACTTGCTTTGTCACTTAAATCAAATTCAGTCAGTCCCCTCGCCCTCACTCCCGATCTTTAACATATACATGAAAGAAATTAAGGGTAGGGGAAGATTATACAGTTTAAACATGGTTTCTCATGTTGGAAGAGTTCTAGCCAGACGTGGTGGTGTGTGCATTTGGTGGGTGTGAGGATTACAAGTTCAAGACCAGCCTGAACTACATAGCAAGACTGTATCCCAAAATAAAATAAATAAATAGACAGGTAAGTAAATAAGATCCAGCGGGGGGAAACATATGGGAAAACTGTCAAATGTATATGAAATATAATGGAAATAAGAAATTCTTATAGAAAATCTAAATGGCAGGTAGGTTTTGTCTAATTTTTGACTTTGAAGCATGTATCTTACACTTGAATTCGAAATATTCACATCACATAGAAGTGAGTATGAAATCTGAAATACTAAAAATTCTCACTGCTTCAAGGAAAGGAAGTTCATGTAGGAGATGAGTAGGAAAACCCTGAGAAATGCCCTCTCCATGGAGTGACGTTCTCTGCCTAGGCCTGCTGGTCTGAATCGTCCTGAATAGGAAGGATTGATTATAAATAAATAAATGATCACAGCCATTGAAACTGGAGGAAGAGGGACCAAAGTAGAAACGATCGAACCAAAAATTGAAGTCATCTTTCCCATGTTACATGGAATGGGCTTCAGATGTTCATTTAAAATTCTAGTTTTGCAGAATCCTGCTATAGAAAAAATGGAGCTGTTCGGTGTATTTGTAAAGAAAACTATGCTGGGCCTAACTGTGAAAGGTAAGTGAATAAAATTTTCCCTTTTCTATGTGGGTCAGAAAAAGCTGTCTATTAGCTGATACTTGTCAGTTCTGCTGTTATGCTGCTTAGCAGGTGTTAAAGTGACTGTCCTAGATGACAGGGCATCTTAAACCCCTGGCGAGCTTTCCCAATACTGCTGTAAACACAATGCAGTGCAATTCAGGCAGGACCACACCCCAGGATAAACACCAGAACAGAGCAGACCGGAAAAAAGTGAGTCTGTATCTTTTGAGAAGATTCTCTAGTTTTGATAATACTTTTTTCTCCATCATTGGAAAGCAATTCAAGTAATGTCACACACACACACACACACACACACACACACACACACACACATCTATGCACAATATTGTGAACTGGAAAAAGAAGAGGATGAACGCAAGTTCCACACAGCTTACAGAGGCACCCTAGGAGGAAATGTTCAGTGAGCTTCATTGCTCAAAGGTTTTTATGTCTTTTGCACCGTTAGGTCCCTAACCAGCATAAATTATTCTTCTATGGAATACGTGCCTGAAATGGATTTCTACTTGTTGCTGCTGGTCACCAAACAGATTTTTTTTTTTTTCCCTCACTTAGACTGCTGCTTTGACTCCCACAGGATATCCTCTGGTCTTCCACAAAATAAAACTGAAATTTTCTGTTCTGTAAGTTGGAACCTTGATCCCAGTGAATTCCTACTCTGAGTTATTTTGAGTCCCAAGAGCATCTTTTTGTGGTAGGTTCATTTCAGAGTGAAGTAAACATGAATCTTCTATCCTAAATAGAACAATAAATCAAAAAAAGTACTAGCCTGTTATTTATTTCTTTATACCACCTCCTAACAAAGTCCACAAGGGTCTGGATTTTCTAGTCCTATTTGATATGTGCTCCTTAAAATTGCTCTGGTCTTTTCTAAATAGAAAGACTTGGGCAGCTTGAGATGCCAGGCTTCCTACTCCTCCTAACAGCTGCTCAGTTTTCTAAGACAAAAATACCTATTAGTCTCCCAGAGAGGTCTTTGCATTTTTAATAGAAATACCATTAACACTGGCCTCAGCATTGTCCTTAGACAGCTAAATGATGTGCAAGTCTGTAAAGACAGGGAGAGAAGGACCTGAGGTGAGAGAACTCTTGGGAAACCCCTGAACAAGAACCACAGCATAGATGTGGGGCTTTAAAAAGTGAAAGTTTAGATCCTGGCTTGAAAATGCATGCACACCTGTAATCCCAGCTCTCTAGAAGTCTGAAACAGGACAGTCAATGCCCAAGCCCAGTGTGGACAATATAGTGATGTAGGAGGACTCAGTCTCAAAACAAAAAACAAACGAAAGGGCTGGGGTTGTAGCCCAGTCCAAAAGCCCTGAGTTCAGTTCCCAATAGCTCAAAGCAAATAAAAGTGAATCTCTAATTAAGCAATCTTTCCTCCAGTGGAAAGTTCCTGTCTCTTTCAAAGAGTAATTTGTGAGTTTAAGAAAAGCCAGTGTCTGTGACACAGAGAAAATCTTTAAATTGGTACTCTTACTTTAAATGTGCAAAATGTCGACAGTCTCTTAATTCAGGGTTGTAGTTTTGTTGTTGTTGTTGTTGATGTAAGAGGAACACGAAGAGGTGAGAGCCCACATGAATTTCAGCCCTTTCTAGAGACTGACTGAGGTGAACAATTAACATTGGTCTGAGAGATGCTCAGTCTGTATTTCCAGAAATACATGACCTGGAGGCTCTGATGGACTCATTTTCTGGCTCAGTGGGGGTCTGAGAGAGTTGTCAATAGGTCAGAGGCAGAGCTCTTTCTCCTCAGAGTTTGAGGTTGAACTAACTGTCCTCTATTAAGGATTGAATAGAATTGCTAATGGGTATCAGATGCCTCCTGTCAGAGGAGTTAATGGCCCCAGTACAGCCCTCCTGATCTAGTGCAAAGCCTGCAAAAGCAGAAATAGCCTTGGCTGGAAGGATATCTCATAACGGAGCACACTGGTGCAGACAGGAATCCTGTCGGGAACACTGACCCTAACCGTGGCACAGGGGGACAACCTCTCCCCACACATGGACCTGTAGATGATAAATCCCCAGCCCACATCAAAGGCTTGCGAGGTCTGCCATGGCCCAGCAAGCTAGGGTCAGATCTGGTGATAATCAGGCCCAGAAATGACAGTTTTAGGAGGAACATTAGTCTGGGACGTGGAAATGGGTTGTTAAGAGATTTAGCATTGCCCTGTATCTTGGCTCTACCATTTTGTGTCCTTCTGGATTAAGTGATTGACCTCTCTTTCGTGAGGTGATACCGTAATGCTTTTAGTCCTTGATATCTGGCATTTAATCAATCAATGTTCAGTGAAAATCAATTGATGGGAGTTTGAGCCACAACCAAAAGTGGTCAGTGTCCACCTTCCACTGCTGCCTGTGTGCCTGGGACGCATTGGCTTACCTTCTTGAATCTCAGTTTTCTTCCTTACAAAGTATGGCTTTGAATTAAATAATGTCCCTTTTTAATTATCTGTTACCATCTTCAGTTTATTATATTCCTTGTCTGTCAGCCTCAGAACCACCCTGAGAGGTGATTGTCATATTTTTATCTTTGTTGTTGAGGAAACTGAGCCAAAGGCAGTGATGGAACTTGTCTGAAATCATGTCACCACTAAGGAGGAGACACAGGATTTGAACAGTTCTGATCAGTAGTCTGAATCTTTGCCCTGTCCTTATAATGCTTTTACCAAGCATTTTCTTAAGAGTTTTTTTTCTTTTTTCTTTTTTTTTCGAGACAGGGTCTTACCATGCAATTAAGCTGGCCCTGGGCTCACTTTGTAACCCAGGCGTGTCTCGAACTTGGAAAGATTATCCTGCCTCAGCCTCCAGAGTGCTGAAATTACAGGAGTGCACTAGCACTCCCTGTTAATTATGTGATCCTGTGATATGCAGGAGAACCATTGCTAATTTGCTAAAGGGTCCCTTTGGCAGGAGGCTACATCACCCAAGGGGCTGGCAAGAACCTCCTCCTTTAAGATCTTTGCTGTGTGTAGCAAGAAGTCAACTTGCTCTGCTTTTCTCTTTTCCTTCCATCCTCTCTCCACATCCCCTCTCCGACACCTCTCAAAGGGAGAGTAATGGACTCTTCTGCATGGAGAGCTGATTTCACAATACAGGGTGGAGAGGGTGCTGGTGCAAATTCATCTAAGACACAGTCTCTCACCTTCAAAAACTTCAGGGCTAAAGGAGGAGACAAACTGAAAAGTCATTCAGTGCAAGGCAGAAAAAGTAAAGGTCAAATAGAAAGGCAAGAAAAATCTACTCAAGAATGCAATAAAGGAGTGATTCTTTTTCTCTGGAGAGCAATCGTCCAAGAGGAGGTGGCCTTAGCTGCTTTTTGCTTTACGATTGAACCTGGGACTGAGGAAAATTTCGTTTTGGGTTCAACAGGCAGGCTCTTAAATTGTCTGAGTTAAGCCTCACCTAACCTATGTTTTCAGTGTATTGGTGAACTGGAACCACTTCAAGAGCTTTTCAAAGCATGCAGCTGATTTGTGTGGATATCTATTTCAACCAAAATAAAATGTAATCCAAACCACTAACACTGTAGCTCTTTTCTATACTTGGAGAAGATTCCAGTAAGTGATGGTGTCTTACTGTGTTTTCTGTTGCTATAACTCAATACCACAAGCTGGATGATTTATTTTAAAAGAAATTTATATGTTATAGTTAGGGAGACTGAGAAGTTTGAGACTGAGGGCTACATCTGGTGAGACCAGTCTTGTTTTGTGGAACTCTGGAGTTCAAGGTAGAATAGGACATCACTTGACCAGACAGAGAAAACTAGCCAGAAAAATGTCACTCACTCACTCTAGAGACAATCAGTGACAGTTGAATGGCATTGAAGAAAAAGAAGGAAGAAGAAGAGCTCCAAATTTCCCAAAACAATAACTTTTTTGTCATGATCTTTTATTTCCTTTACAAACAGCAGATCTTGTACTTTTGTTTTGCCAAAAAATAAGATCATTAATTGAAATAACAAAGTTTATAGTCACAGGCCATTCATTTACACTGTAAATTTATCAGCTCTGAATAGATCAAGTCATTAGTAGATCTAGATATGAGAATACAAAAAAAATAAGAGCAGGTTATTAGGTGCCAAGGCTCGCAGTGCTAACGCTAAAGCCAGCTGGTGGTCCTTTTGTATCTTTGTCAGTAGGCTTTTGAGGGCAGGATTGTACACATGAATAGCTTTTCATTTGTGTTATACTGATTGCTTTATTTATTAATTAACTTATTAATGCCAGACCTGTGAAGTGTCAAGAACATTTAAACCTGGAGTCTCAGAAGAGGGTTGAGCCCTGCAGCAAAAAACAGGTCACTTGGTTTCTCACACCCTAGCTTCCTTATCTTATATCTGGGGATCTGTGGAAGGCTATCAATAATTAAACTTTTATCTTCATTCTGTGAAACCTGTAGGGTCTAAAGTTTGGGCTACAACTTCAGAGTTATCTCTGAATCTACACCACAAAAAGATGGTCTTGGAACTCAAAGTAACTCAGAGTAGGAATTCACTGGGATCAAGGTTTCAACTTACAGAATACAAAATTTCAGTTTTATTTTATGGAAGACCAAGGGGCATAACTGTGGGAGTCAAAGAAGCAGAACTAAGCGAGGGGAACAAAGAAACTGAGTTTCTGCGCCTGGGAAGGTCACTTCACCTCCAAATCCCAAGAAGCCAAGGAATGCATTGAGGTAGTGGATCTGAGCCCATTTCAGTGAGTCTCAGTCTAATAAAATCTGTTTGGTGACCAGCAGCAACAAATAGAAATTCATTTCAGGCACATATTCCATAGAAGAATAATTTATGCTGGTTAGGGACCTAAAGGTACAAAGGCATAAAAAAACTATGAACAACAAAGCTCACGGAGCATTTCCTCTTAGGGTCCCTCTGTGAGCTGTGTGGAACTTGCATTTATCTTCTTCTTTTTCATAGACTGTGATTTCTAACGTTCATAATATTGTGTCTATATAATTAGATTAAATTCAGTTTCTGTCCCTTCAGAGTATTGGCTGTGTGTTTCCTCTTCCTGTCTCCATTGCTATATAAAGTGGGCATGAATTGTTCCCTTGTTGGATGAATTTATTCATTCATAGCAGCAGCAGCATGGTCCAGCTGGGGGAAAAGGAAGGAACATAAGGGTAAGAAGGTCTAGGCCTTGCACTGTGACTTCTTAGCTATGTGACCCTGGAAAATTGAGGGAGCTTCTCAGGGGGAGAATGCCAGCACTGTGTCCTTTCTCACAGATGTCAGTGATAGCTAAATAATCTCACACTGGTAAAACTATGCGCTGCCGTGCAAGCAAAAGACCTGTCATACAGGAGGCCATCACCATGACTGTATCCCCCCCAAAAAAGTAACACTAAAGAAAAGCTGAGAAAGCGTACATGAGACCGAATAGTCACTTTGTTAGAATCCTGGGGTTGGTCACAGGTGTGTGTTTTTTTTCCATTTTGTTTTTTAAATGTTTTGAGTCCTGTTTCTCTTACTTTAAAGGGAAACCTTGTACAAACTTAGTTTCTTACTATTACTGGCTGGGCTTGTTGATTTCCTTGGAAAGTCTTCCCTTCCTTTCCATTCCCCAGGCCAGGCTGCAACCCAAGCCCTCCACACCCCACCCTAGCAGCCCTGTTCCAGCTTAGAGTCCAGGCTGAGGCCAGCACCGGCTTCCTTCACCTCCCTGGCTCTCTTGCTTGATCCATTCATATCAGCCCTAACTGCCCTGCATGACGAGGTGACTAAACATTCCTTCCAGCCACTCCTGTCCCGTCTTCTGCCCCAGCTGGCCTCTTATACTAGTGGAGGCTCCATAGCAAAGGAGATTACATAACCAGCTGGCAAAGTCTATGATTTGACTTATTCAGCGTTGTTTTTTTTCAAAGTTTGGCCCAACCTCTAAAAATGTAAACTCACATAAAAAATTAAATTTGTACTTTTATCTTCCCAAAATAGGATTATCTGACAGCACTAGCCCTCTATTGCCTGATGGCTCCAGTCTGGTAACAGTTGACTGGAAACTAATAGCAGCTTCTGTCACAGATAGGAACTGCAGTCTCAACTCTCACAGCTTGGGACAATCAAGAGGGAGATTCTTCCCCCTGGGCAGAGGCAGCCCCTCCCAGAGTGCCCGAGTTGGCAAGGAGCCTGCAGTCTGGATATATTGGAGTCTCGGCTCTGCGACTGAGCTGTCCTCCAGTTTGTCTGTAAGAGCTGGCTCTGTTTCCTTCATGCAGGTGTGCTCTTGTCTCTACAAGCGCACCTATCTAAAACACCCCAAAGAATGGTGTTAGCTGTTTATGTGTAGTACTCTCAGCTCTGCTACCTGCTTTCTCTGCAGACTGGCTTTGCTCAGTCATGAGATGCAGCCAGCAAGTCAGAGTGCTGCCCGCTGCCTCTTCACTTACCTGAAGCTGGACAGAATGCCTTTCTGTAACCTTCAAACAAGAGACTAAGCTATGATCTAACTGACTCGCTCCAGGGCCAATCCCATTTGGCCAAGATAGTGCTCTGCTCTGATTGGCTCAGGCCTAGTTCCTCGACCAATTCATGATGGCAAGACAGATGCTGACTTAGACCAACGTTTCTTAATAGAGATGTTATTAACATTTGGCCAGGACACATTCTTCAGCTGTTCCACACAGATCCCTGGGATGAGCAGCAATACCACAAACGCTAATTGAATTCAGACACTCCTACCTCTGGGTCCTGGCTGAATGGTTTACAATGCAGGGAGGACGATTGGTTCCTTAAAAACAAAGTCCAGTCGTACTAGAAAGATGGAAGAGTAGCGGTGGACTTTTGTTGCACAATTTACCTCACTTTCTATTTAGGTTGCCAAATATTTAACGTGTGTAATCACCTTTCAGATGTGCTCCTGGTTACTATGGAAACCCCTTACTCATTGGAAGCACCTGTAGGAAATGTGACTGCAGTGGAAATTCAGATCCCAATCTGATTTTCGAGGATTGTGATGAAGTTACCGGCCAGTGTAGGAACTGCTTACGTAACACCACAGGATTCAAGTGTGAACGCTGCGCTCCTGGCTACTATGGGGATGCCAGGATTGCCAAGAATTGTGCAGGTACAGTGCTATGAGTCCTAAGGCAGCTGTCAAGCCAGTCTGGCCCTCTTTCAATATGGAATTCAGATGAAGAATTTATCTTGGGAAAATATTGCAAGTGCCCCCTCATCATTTTCCTCGTAAATACATTCTCAGGAGCATGCATTTCAAATTCACCAGGGTTAGGAATTTTTATCAAGGCTGCTACTACAATTTAGAGCATGGAGAGAATGAAATTCACAGGTGAATAAATTTTGTCTTACCATTTTAATCTTTGCCGTCTTGATCAAAGATATAAATAAAACCTTAGTGGATTATCTATCACTGATCAGAGGTCTAAATGAAACTAGCATGGTTTAAATCAGTGTGTGTGTGTGTGTGTGTGTGTGTGTGTGTGTGTGTGTTCATTCTGGAAGCTCTGTCTCCTGGTTTACGTGTATTTAAAGACTGATATTTCAGTGAAATAGATCAGCAAGCCAAGCTGCAGTTTCATCACGTCCATCCTCAATCCCTCAAATTGTCAGAGTAGCTATTTCTGGATTAGAATAAGAAATCTTCCTGCCTAGACTTCAGTTAGACTGAAATGTAAACATTCTATTCACGCGTTCTTCAACCCATTTGTTGCGGAGAGTAAAGCTCTTCAGAAGCGAAGTTAAATTGCTTTCTTCAAGGGGAAGACAGGTTGAGACTGAGTATTTCTTACTCTTAGTGAAAGAGAAACAGGTGTTATGCTCTGTGGCACCCTTCGGTAGCAAATCCACCAGTCCCTGACCTGGACTCCCACTTGGAATGAGTAAACAATTAGTTAAATCTAAGTCACAGTAAGAGTGAACTTGCCTAAAAGAAAGCAGGTCACCAACAGCCATGACACAGAGAACAAAAGCAGGAAGAGAGTCCTGTGTCTTGCTAGATGGGAAAGAGGGGATGCGAAAGAGCTTTGGGAAGACCCAAACCTGAGAGGATGACGCCCCATCTCAAAACTGCTGCTAACTGTGTGTTTAAATGACAAAGATGCAGAGAACTCTTGGAAGAGAAATTCATGTGGGGAATAATAAAGGATCATCTTGCTGAGTGGTGCAATGTGTATTTTGTGGAAGATATTTAGCTGAAGCTTAATGAATGAGTTTATCTCTTGAAGCTAACTTTGTTTCATAAACGCAGCTAAGAGATGAGGGAAAACTCACAATTTTATGGCAGTTTATTGCTAGCAGAGATAGCTTCGGAGTTCCTCTTTAAATGCAATATTACAAGTTAATTTCCACAGAAAACCTCCGTACAGAGGCTGGGAGGTATGTATTTCAGGGGTAGAGTGTGTGTGAGGCCCAATCCTTAGCGCCAAAAACAAAGCAAAACAAAATAAAAACTCAGTGGAAAGTGAACAGTCTGGTGGAAGTGGGTTTTGATTTTTGCTTGGTCCAAACGGCATTACTGAAAATCAGTGAGTAAGTGATAAGCTCTTGGATTTTTTAAATTTATGTAAATATGCTCCTAACACTTTCCCTGGCATTATTCTTAGCCATCCAGCTGCTATTATTTGGAGGTTTAAAGTCCAGGTTGCTAAGGGTCAAGCACTCAGGAGCCAAGAATTGCTTCTGGACCTCCTGACTCAGTCCTCGGGACTGCCACACCCTCACATCTGGCAGTGAGCAGCCCTGGAGCTGGATGGGACTGGAGAGCCCATCCGTGATGAAAGGGTAGCCTTCAACTCCAAGTTGAATACTCAGTCCTGTGGCCATTTAGCACCATGCAAAATTTGCCAGGATCTTTGTGGGCTCAGGTTGTTGCATGGTAATGACAGAATCCCACAGAGTTGGCAGAGGATTCCTAGAAAATTTAGATTCGGTTTTGCCTTAGGGTCGCCTTACCAGAGCTAAATTGAATGAGAAGTATAAACTCTGTATCACAGACTAACCTCTTGTTCTTGTCTCCTACAGTGTGCAATTGTGGGGGAGGCCCGTGTGACAGCGTAACCGGAGAATGTTTGGAAGGTTTCGAATTCTCTACAGGCACGGACTGCCCAACCATAAGTAAAAATAACAGTTCATGATTGACTAACCCCACTTGGTGTTCTAAGGGCTGGGGAAAGACCTATGTGATATTCTTTGCTCTAGAAACTACTTCAGTCCCACCCCTAGACTTAAACCTCAGAGAGATCCTACCAAGCTACTTGAAGGTCCATTTGATTCCAATCAGCAGCTAGGTATTTTACATTTATGTTGCTCTATTTTAGAAAACTTATTTATCAAGTCATTACATTCACCATCTTGCTCAGGGATTAAAAGCCAAGTCATAAATGCCACGTCAAGTGGCATAGCTCTTTCTGGTCCTGTTCCTGCATTGTTTCTACAGGTCACCTGATAACACAGTACACAGACCATGCCCTACAGCATTTGCTGTAACTGAGAGACATCAAGAGACCGGTGACTTTCCCAAGTCACTCGAAATCTGAAATGAGACCAGAAATAAAATTTTGACCCATTACAAAATGGAGCTGTCTTCTTTCTTTTCCGGGTTGCTCTGTTGAATTTTTTCATCAAACCATGAGCAGTTATATGAGAAACAAAACTTTTGATTTAAAGATGGTTTGAGCATTAGGCATCTGCTTCCCAAATGAGAAGTTTAACCATCCCTCTGGGTAGAAGAAATTAATACCAGTGCATAACATCTTAGAAGATGGCACAGGATATGAAGTATAAGCTGGGCAGAGTTTACATGATGATCAAATAGATGGTCCCTGGCCAGGTCTATTTAAGGATATGGAGGTCCCTGTCTCACCCTACACATCTCCCCCAGCAGCCTGATGTGCTGGTTGGGGACTCATTCCTGAGAGAGTTTGTAAGACTGCATTAACCTTCAAATAACCAGTTAACATATTAACAACCATTAACCCTTTAGTCTTTGTTCATCACCTCTCTTAGAGAGCACAGCCTCAGAGAAAAACCCTAGGAACTGGCAAGTTGCAAAGGACTATGGAGGAGGGGACTTCAAGACACAGTTGGAAGCTTTGTGTGCCATCACTGGGAGTGTGTTCCGGGAGGGCACTGGGTCCCATCATGGTGGTCAGAACTCAAATTTGAAAGAGGAGGAGCAGTAAGAAACTAGGACCTGCCTCCCCAGGACCCCATTTCAGCCCAAACTTGCCAAGGCACCATCTTCAGAGATCAGAGCATAATGTTTGCAGTGACTTCCTTCTCCTGCTGACAAGTTCAGTCAGAGAAGAGGTGGGGCCAGAAGGGCACAGGCGCTAGCCCCTGGACACTGTAGACAGACACTAGCAGAGAAAGAAATATAGCCAAGCATCACTAGCTGACACCAAACGGAAGACCCAAGCCTGACCAGAACAGAGCAATCCCAGAGGGCTTTCCTGTCTGGAAGGAAAAGCACCAGGGTCCTCTTACATGCCCTTGGCTTCTCTGTTTGTGCTTTTCCACTGCAGCATGTGGTGTTCATGTTAACCTACTTTCCCTGTTGCCTGTGGTTTCTATTATGTGTCTGATGCATCCTTTGGCTCCTGTAAGTACTAGCTGTATGGCCTGCAGCAGCTCCTCAGGAGATAAAAATACAAATGGCATCAGCCGAGGAAGAACACATGGTGGTGTTCTTAGAGCAGCGTGCCCCCGGGCTGGCTTTTGGGTCTGAAGGAGTGACATGCCCGTTTCACCTGCAGGCTGTGACAAGTGCATCTGGGACCTGACTGACGACCTGCGGCTGGCAGCCCTCTCCATTGAAGAGAGCAAATCCGGGCTGCTGAGCGTGTCATCCGGTGCCGCTGCTCAGAGACACGTGAGCGAAATGAACTCCACCATCCATCTCCTCAAAGTACGCAGGAGAGTTGAAACTTCCATGCATTTTCACTCTGGCTCCTCAGAGTTCTAGTAACTGCTGTGCACTTTGGTACCTGAGATCCATAGACACAGGGCTTTCAGGTTTAACACATAAAACACACAGCGTCAGCCTTACTCAAGAACTGCCTTCCTGGAGAGGGGATTTAGCTCAGTGGCATAAGCACCTGCCTGGCCAGGGTGAGGTCCTAAGTTTGATCCCTGGTACCAAAAGAAAAAAAAACTGCATCTATTAAAAAATAAAGTTAATATGAGAAAGGCAGTAGCCAAAAGACTCATGTCTATGTACAAAGTTATTTGGTGAAGAAATTATTTGTAAAACTGTGCAGCAGTTGAATCATGACCACAAACTTGCCTTTATCTTGCTCCAATCTGCAAGATTTTGAGTTTCTCTAGAAACTTTCTTCTCTCTCTTTCTGCCACCTTTCCTTCTCATTTACACATGCTCTGTCTCCTTTTCTGAAGGTCACACACACACTCAAGCACCCAGACACACATCTTCCTCCTCATAGCTGCATCTAACTAACAAGTTTATGGCAGCTCACATATAAGCAGGAGCCCATTACAGTCCTTGCATATCATAACTTTGTAAGGTTTCTCCCGTCTAAATCATGGGCTCCTATCACAACCAGCAGGGCTTTTGCAAACAATGTAGCTGCCTGACAGAGCATAAAGAAACTCCTGTACACTGTCAGCCAAGTGAATATACTGGTTAAGAGCATAAACTCTGAATTAGATTGCTGTGTTCAGGTCCCACCTCTACAGTTAACTCACTATGACCTTGAGCAAGTTATTAACTTCATTCTTCACTGTCCTCCTCAGGAAATGAGGACAATGATTGCACTTATTGAGAATTCAATAAATCGACATAAGTAAAGCATTTAAAATGGTACCTGGCGGGGCTGGGGATTTAGCTCAGCGGCATAAGTGCCTGCCTTGCAAGTAGGCAGTCGTGAGTTCGATCCCTGGTACCAATAAAAAAAAGGAAAAAGATAAAATGGTACCTGGCATTAATATATGCTCTTTACATTTTGGTCACATAGATAATATCCACACCAAATGGCCAGAAATATGGAATATAAACAGAATCAATTATCATTAAATTTTAGCAGTGGATAGAATCTTAGTGAACATTCTATCCTAAATTTAGCAATCATTCCTGTCTCGATGCCCCTGCTTGGACAGGAGGATGTTGATTCTGTAAAGAGTCTCCCAGGCCTGCGCCTCGCGGAGGATCTATACTCCCACTTCTGCAAGGCACAGTTTCAAGATGGCTGTCACGATAGCTGGCTGGAAATCACTGCCAGGATTGAAGGACTGAATCCAAAGTAATTTGAGGAAGTTGTATTTACAATAAATTCAAAAATGCAAAAGAAGTGTGCATTAGCCTAAAATAAAGAGAATACCTCTCTTTACACCAAAAGGAAGTGAATTTCTGAAGCCTGTTTGCATTGATCCTGAGAGCAGATCAGTTCTTCCAAGCTGAAAATTTAACTCAGATACTCAGGACTACGACTGGCTGGCCTACACTATGCCTTTGTGCAATCGGAAAAGGTGTCCTTTCCTTATGCCAGGTCACCAGCCTAGTCTCTCAGTCTTTCGTGGTCCCCGCCTGTGAATCCACCCTTTCCAGAAGGCTGCAGCACTCTTTAAACCCCTCTGTAGACCCCATTAGCCATTAGAAAAGTTATACTACCCCGAATCTTCCTATACTGAAAAAGCTTTATATGTATCTAAAAATTGGATTTGCACTTCTATGAATTATTTCAAAAATGCACTTTTTTCCACAGATGAAATTATCAGAAAGAGAAAACCAGTATATCCTGAGAAAGATACAAGTCAGTAATGCTGAGAACACCATGAAAAGTCTTCTATCTGACTTGGACGAACTGGCTGTAAAGGTATGTGTTCAGTTTCAGGGGCTGTCTTTAAAGAAAAGGTTTATGGGTCATATTTCCCATTGCTGGATCAAAATATCCTACAGTAGCAAATTAAAAGGGGAGAAGTTTAATTTGGCTCACGGTTTGGGGGAATTGAATCTATGGTCAGTGTCTTAGTTACTTTTTACTTGTTGCTGAGACAAAATACCTGATGCCCAAAGTTGGGAAAGGAAAGGTTTATTTCTTACAGTTTTTGGAGGTTTCACTCCATACTCAGTTGGCTCCAAAGCAGGCTGGCATGGCAAGGCCACAGTTCATGGTGGCTGCAAACAGCAAGATGTGAATGCCTGGCAAGAGAGAGACACACACCTTCTTCCTGCCATTACATTGTATGCTGGCTCCACCCCTATGTGGGTGTAGCACTGACATCATCAATCCAAGCTCTAGACAATGAACCAATCATAAATGCACAATGCAAACGCATGAGGCTTGGGGGCCACTGACATAAACAACGACAGTGAGCTCCAAGGCAAGGGCATTGTCGCAGAAGGTTGTAAAGGAAGAAAGTTCTTCAACCCATGGCAGCCAGGAAGCAGAGTGTTCAAGGAACCTATAACAAGAATGTACCCTTCCGGGTCCCACCCTCAGAGACCTGCCTCCTCTGCCCAGGCCCTATCTTGGAACACAAGAATTGTGGGGGACAGTCTCGATCTTAATCATAATAGCCTGCAGTGAATAAACCTTATGGTCACAAATATCTGAAGAACTTTAATACAGCCAAGAAAAATTGCAGTGACCAGTATTCCTTAAAATAAATCAAGGCCAGATGTATGGACAGAGTTAAAAAATATCTCTACTGTCTTTTTCAATTTTGACAGCCTTCTTGAATAACCATGTTTACCTGGAACATTTTGGGTACTGATGCTGGTTAATACAGTCGATGCATATTACAATTAGAACTCTCATTCTACTGTTTGCCTTAGCCTTTTATGCGTAAGAGCTATGGATCATCCAGAAATATACTTCATTTTATATATAATACATAATTTAAATGTTTAAGAATGTGTTAATTGGTAAAATGAAAAAGATAATGAATTTGACCAGAAAAAATTTCAGATACCCAAGAAACAACTAACTACACACAAAAATCAAAAAGACTGAGAAAAAACACTGAGAGGACCATGACTTATGAAAGCTCTCCCAGATAAACAAGGAAAACATTAAAAGGAGCAGAGTCAATGTAAGATACAATTTAACATACTTCCCAAGAATCTAATGGAAAATTATCCATCCATCATTATCCATCCATCGTCCACATCAGTCAAAAAATGCAAACTAAGTAACAAGGCACCATATTTTCCATATTAAAATATGTAACGCTTTTCGTCCTCATCATGTTTCACCAGTGCTGGCCCAGATACTCCGCCATTTCTGCTTTCAGACACTGTAAACTGTCATCTTCTTTTAAATAAAGTTTTTTGGGGAGTACTTGGAATTAAACCCAGTACCTTTGCACCGAGTTAAATTCCCAGGTTTTTAACTGTTTTAGAGTCTCCTTAAATTGCTAAGATACCCAAACTAGACTCAAATTTGCACTCCTCCTGCCTCAGCCTCCCAGAGAACTGAACTTACAGATGTGTGCCACTATGCCCAGCAAAATAGTTCTTATTTTTTATGAAAAGTAGGATTGAAGGTGTAGCTCAGTAGCACAGCACTTGCCTGTCATACATGAGGCCCCAAATTCAACTACCAGCACAGCAAAACGAAGTACAAAATAATGATTGAATGGACTCTTAAAACAACCTTCGCTGTTCTAAACTTTTAAGAACTTTTGTTTATAAAACTGTAAATTGCTTTTATTATGGCCTTGGAAGATTCATCTACTTTTAAGTGCATATGAAAATTGTGCTCCTAGTTCTTATCCAATGGTGCATATTAACCCAACTACTAACATTTCAAGAGCAGTGATTCGAAGTTTCAAAGGAAATGCCAAGAAAGAAACCTTTGTGGAAACTCACTGGTTCATTTGAGTGTCACAGTTGGAACTTGTCTAAAGTGTCTTGATGCTTAAAGAAGTATTTTCACCCAGAGTAGCTCCTCCCATGGTTCAGAAAGTTACTACTGTTTTTGTTGGGCTGTTTTCCTGCTTTTAATGTAAGTTAAATTAGGCTTCCACAGGGAGGAAATAATGCAAGTTTGAGAGTGACCTCACCATAGGAAGGGCTCCCTGCTCAACAGGAACTAACCCCGAAAAAGGATGCAGATGGCAATGCTGCTGGGAATTTCCCCCAGTGCTCCACCAATTCCTATAGAAACACCATCTGCCTGCAGCAGTCCTGTGGTGCAAGAGCCTGCTGGGACATTTCAGAACGAAAGGCCAAAGTCAATCCTAATGATTCTTAAGCATCCTTCAAGTCTATGGATAGAAAGGCCCTGATTGATAGAAGCTAAAGGAAGCTTCTATCAAGAAACTACTATTTAAACTGGAATGAAGGGTTTCACTGAATGTCCCCACAGCGATGAAAATCACAATAATGTTGCCTATTAAACTTGGTAAGTTTGTGAATTATCTATGTCACCTGGATTTCATGTGACCTAAGCATCATCAATTATATTCACCTTAAGGTATTGGTTTTGTGCCAGCCTCCTTATCCAAATCCTTCTTTCCTTCAGAAAGCTCTAGAGCTCTTTCCCATCACCTACTTCTGGAAAGCCCCTAAAGAATGCTCACACATCTGTGTACTCAAGAGCCAGTGCTCAGAGTATCTCCTCTCCCTGCTGCTGGTGTTGTCTGTAGTGAAAATATCAAAGGCCACACATTGTCCTGTGTTCCCAAAACGACAGTGCTCGGGGTGATAGTAATTCTGAGCTACCAGCAGAGGTGGAGATGGTAACCCTCTTCCAATCCCAGTGTTACTCTTTGCTGGATCCAGAAGGTCCAGAGTCACAGAACTGAGTCTCCGAGGGTGGCTGGAGTGGGGCGCGCTGAACTGTTCCTCTATTTCTCCATCTCCTCCAGATCTGCTCTCCTCCTTCCTCCGTCAGCGAGAGCAAATATAACAACCCATGCAAAGGTTGAAACGCAAGTACATCAAAAGCATCTGAGCCTTATTGTTAGTCGCACCAGAAAGAGAGGCTGGATATAAGTGTGTGTTTCTATTCCAGAAACACTGTTAAATTGCTGGCACATAATAATGAGGTGTTAGGAGTCCTAAAGTGAATATGAGGCCCTGCTTAAAAGATCATCAGGGTCCAGTAGGAAACAGATAAGTTTAAAAAAAACAAAAACAAGCAAACAAAATCTATGATACAACATTTAATTACAGTTCAGGCTAAAGGGCAGCTCTAAGGGAAAAGCAGTGAACACTGTCAGCGTGGGTAGACTAGGGAATGTGTCTCAGAGAAGGTGGGACTGAGAAAGACTGGTTTATCAGGAACTCCCCCGCAAGAGGAAATGCTGCCATGAAAAAGGGGTGAAACAAAATGCTATATTCTTGGGACTCGAAGAATTTGGTCCTTGGCCTTGCAGAAGATTCACTGGAAGGCAAGTCGCAGGAGGTCATGCAGAACAAATTGTCAGTGGGTAAAAAATAAAGGACCTTGCATATCATGCTCAGGAGCATGTGGATATCATCCTATGGGCTGTGGAAGCTCCTGAAGCAGTTCACCCAGGACGGTTAATCAGATTTGCATTCAGAGCTATTTCCCTGCAGTTGGGTGGTAGACTGGACAGTCAAGACTCTAAAGACAGAACAGAGCTGAAAGCCTGCCATGACGGTTCAAACACAAGAGTGACTGCTTGCTGCTTGGTCCGTGTTTGAAAAGCATTTGCAGTAAGCAGGGATCGACTAAAATCATGTTCATGGAGAAGAGGAAGAGAAGAGAGAATGGCAAGTTAAATAAAACGGACTTGGTGACAACTGGAGGTGAGGAGAAGAAGGCCAGATGTCTGTCTTAAAGATACGGATGGCGAAGAATGAATCACTCTTAGTATTTTAAGCAAAGTATCTGTGGATGTCAATGCCCAGAGAGAAGTTAGAGATTGGATCTGTTTCTCAGAGGAGACACAAACCCTGCAAAGGTATTTGGAAGTCATTAATGTTTCAGAAAAGCAAACCCACACAAGTAGACTAACACACCCATTATCCTATTACTGCTGTGTCCAAGACTATCCCTATTCATGCCTGTGGCCCAGGATAATTACTAAAACTATGTCCTTTTCATTCACAAAAGCATATCCTTTAAACAATAAGCTACTGATTGTTATCGCCCTTTGTTTAATCTGATTGATGTTTTTTAAATTAGTATTCTGAGTATACTACTTTCAATGCACTGGATTACCAAAAATTCTTGCTACTGTTTACATCAGATAAATATAAAGAGAATTCTTTGTTGAGATGAGTGATTAATCCTTTTTAATGAGAAGCATCAACCACTTTACAGTTGTGAGATAATTTTTTAAATTTCTACTTTTAAAGCAAGATACAGCCATGTTATTATTGTCCTTTCATAGGCAAAGTTACAGGAAAAAATGAAGCATTCAAATAAGGTATCACTATATACCGTATTATATTCAGTAATTTTGCAATTTAAAGTGACAAATGTCCCTCTTTGCCATGATTTGAGTCGCTTGTGTCTCTAAATCCATTGAGCTATGCATCTCTATGCCTCTAGATAACCCATAGCGCCCTCTGGTGCTTGTTAGAAAAGAGGTTTTTTTTCTTAAAAATTGTGACATCTTGCAGCTTTTCGTTACTTCAAAGTTTCAGCATTAAAATAAATTTCATGTTAAATAACAGGCCTTTCCTTTGAATGATGAAATCAGAGTAAAAAAAATGGGTCTTCTTCTTTTCAGATATTCTATTAAAGGATCAAACACAAACTTGCTAAGATTTTTTGAATGTTTTATATGTCTGTGTCCCTATTTAACAGTGAGGAGAGACATGGAGAATAAGCTTTATTTTATTTTATTTTATTTTATTTTATTTTGTTTTGTTATTTTATGAATCATCTAGTTTTAAAATGATTACAAGTATTGCTTCTCTGGAGACATTATAACAAGCCCTGAGGAAGACTGAACAGGGAGAGAACACAATGACTCAGAAGCCAGCGTCCATTCAGGGAGAAGGTCATCCTCCCCATCTGTGAAGGGAGGGATGACCACGGCCCTCTGCCTGGGCAGCTCCACAAGCCCCGTGGTACCACTTTGTGTGGAAAGAGTGACAGACCTGCCCAGTAAGAAGCCCCAGTCGTGGGTTTGCCATGCTACCATTCCTGCATTCTCTCTCTTGACCATCCTGGACCACTTGCTTGACCTATGCCAAGAAAGTGAAGCATTTCGGGTGATCTTGTGCCATAGCTATTAGAGTGGATACTGTGTGAAAGCAGAGAAGTTTGGGACGGCCAGCTGCCTCCCTTTCTTGGGGAACCTCTGCCTTGGGGGCCCGCCAGCATCAAGGCAGACCATCCTGCAACCACCCGGTCAATGCAGCGCTTTGTTACTGAGTTGAGCCGGGATAGTAAATAGACAAGTGAGCATTTACCAAGTGCCAGACTGAAGAAGCCGTCCTTTTCCTAAGGAGACACAGAAGTCAGTCTTTCTAGTGCAAAAGTGTAGGCTTCCACCATGTTGTTCACACAGGGTATATCCTGCCTTGAATCACATCTGTGCTCTGAGATCAGCTCTGTCCTTGATCGCACACACGTGCGTACACACACAACACATATGTACAGCCACATGTACCTCTCTTCAGAAGCCACTTTGGAGTCAGGATTTAATTTTGACAAATCCCACATGAACCCTCTGATCTAGACGCTCCCGAATAAAGAGAGTGAAATCAGCTCTCCTGGGAGAAGAACTCCAGTCCCTGTGACAGCAGTTATTTGTACACAGTGTGGTCAACATTGGATGGAATCTGGACTGAAGCTATGAAGCAGCGTTCAGCCCAGCGCTCATAATCCATTGTGTCTCTATGGTAACTCAGTGGCAGAGCGGTTGGACCACCCAGGAACCATCTATGTGAGGAGCATTTCAAGGTCTGCCTACTTTCATGATAATTTTCTCTTTGAAGCTTTAAGCTCTTCCGTCAGCAAAGTGTCAAGTTGACCAGTACATATGAATCATTTCCCAGCCTGGCATATAAAGATACAGTAAAAATTCAAAGGATAAACCACATATGAAAGATTCTTGGGGAGGAATGAACCATGAAGTGCATAGGAACAGCATTGGGTTTTCTGTAGCATTCTGTGATTCTAAGCTGAGTCTCCCACCACTATACATGACTTCTGGGGCTATTTTTTATGTTATAGGCCTTCACATGTCTGGACAACTTGTGATTATGGGATGAATGCATGGTACCACCCACCCCCACATGCACATATACATTCCTTTCTTGCAAATTTAACCCATATTCTCTTGAATTATTCGTAGGAAAGTCAAGCTGCAAGAAAAGGGCAGTTGGTTCACAAGGAAAGCATGGACACCACTGACCACGCAACTCACCTTGCAGAGCAAGCCCACAATATGCGGGATAAAATCCAAGGTAAATATCCTCCTCTGGTTCAACTTAATGTCAAGAAAACATACACTGTATGACTACCAATACAAATAAGAACCACTGCCAGTGGTTACTAGGTGCCAGGCATGTGTTTGTTGTTAAATACTTACAGAAGGTTTCCATTTCAGGTTTGTTGGTCTGGGATTTCTCAACACTCCTACCCACTACCTATTGGTATTGAAGAACAAATATACAAAATCATTCCCTTTCAAGTGTTTCGCAGAAGTTCAAAGTCAGAATATTTTTCTGGCAGAGGGAACAACATTCTTTGGTGTTTCTAAAATGCAGGAGCTGAATAAAAGTCACAAGTCACATACTTTTTTTCTGTTATTTGCAGAGAGAGAGAAGGGGGGGCTTTAGGATGGAAATAAACTGCTCAAATCATCCTAAGCTTTTTCTGTCATGCTGTTTCCCAAGGACTAGACAGACAAGTTGTTCAGGTCTCCAAACTAGAGGAAAAGGGAGGAGGTAATCCAACTTCTATCCTGGCTGTCTTAGGAAACTATCTTAATATTTCATTGAGAGCTGCCTTCAGTTTTCTAACAG
Source organism: Cavia porcellus (assembly GCF_034190915.1). Classification (NCBI taxonomy): domain Eukaryota; kingdom Metazoa; phylum Chordata; class Mammalia; order Rodentia; family Caviidae; genus Cavia; species Cavia porcellus. Next base: position 79,472,192 of record NW_026947490.1, read on the forward strand.
AAAGGACTGCGTTTGTTTTAGAACCAAAAGACTTTCCTTGGCTCAGAGTCTGCTAAGATTTGGTAATTGCATGCTGCAGTAGTTTTTATTATCTCTGTATTAAGGGCTGGGTGATAATACCCAATGCACCCCAAGGCACAAGGACAGTAAAGAGACCCATAATGGAAGATGAGTATTTAGCCTGAGACATCAGTGGCATATTCCAAGCAAAGGGATATATGAAGCTAAGATTAATTGCTTACTGCATTTCCTTTGTGCCTGTAATATGCGATTTTAAAATGGCATGCAATTCAAATGCTCTTCCCTATCCCCACTACGTTAGGCATTTACTGACAACATAATCTATTCTTGTAGCATTTTAGAGTTCTTATTGATTCGTTCAAAGAGTCAGACTGATGCTGGAAGATTAGATAACCTCATTCAATTAAGATATAAATGCCCTTTTAGACAACAAATCAAGCCGGAAACTTAGTAAGCCATTCAGTGAAAATAATTCATTTTTGCTGTTTGGTAGTCTGAAATATTACTCTGAAGCATTTCATTTGAAAAGAATCTGAACTGTCTTAAGCATGAAAAATACCAAATAAATGTAAATGGGAAATGGTAACTTTTATCAGTTTTTAATGTCTTTAAGATAATGGATGAACAGTATTCAAAGGCAAAAATATTATTGTCTGTATTTCCTTTCTGAAATCTATTCTAGACATGGCTAAAATTCAATAGACCAAAATTGTGCAAACAAGTGCCAAAAAATTTAGCACTGCAAGTGCTAGAGCAGAAGAAAAACACCCATCTTAGCTTATTTCAAGGATTAATGTTTTAGATTTTATTTAATCCCTTCCTGGTTGTGGTTTGTTTTATTTGGGTTTTTTGGGCATATCTTGATTTCACTGTGGCTCTCTCAGCAATATTTATAGCTGTAAAATTCTCCACCATTTATCTCCCTCCCTTCAGAATTCAGGAATGCTGTGCGACCCTGATGGTGAGCCATTCCTCACTCTCAACCGTCTCTGAAATAGCTGCTAGTGACCTTCAAGCTATTAGACATATAAAATACAACCCCTATCCTGGGGTTATTTATGTGACACCAGTACATTTGTTTACCCATCTTGTCTGGCTAACCACATAGATCATAGTGAACCACAGAAACACAATTTCATTTATGACAAGAAGATAAAATGCCTCCCAGGGCTGCCAGGAGACGCCATTACATGCCTTCCTTCTAGGGATAATGCGATGAGAATGTGATGGGAATCACATGTGATGGGAATGAGGGACTCAGAGACCATACGCCAGCTACGTGCAAGTGCATAGACAAGTCACAAAACCCCTCCGGACCTCCTCAGGTCTAAAACTCTGTGCTGTACTCGTACAAGTACAGTTAAAAGATACAAAATCAAAATGATTCAATCTGAACGTATAGTCACTGCACAAGGGAAACAGTAATTGCTAAAAAAAAAAAATGGACTAAGCAAACACACTGTCTTAAAGTCCTTAGTTTATTATCTAGTCTGTGTAACAATCTGAGAAGCTCATTTGAGCAACTTAGCAAAATATTGTCATTTCAGCTTAAGACTTTGTTTTGTTAAATCTTCAGGTAAAATACAATGAACACCTCCATTGCATCCCACATATGACAGGAGAAACCCCCAAATATTTTCTGCGAGTCAGTGCTTCTATAAAACATTGATCAGAGGGCCCAGGGTTTTGTGCCTCAAGCATAAGCAGTGCTCACTGCACAGTGCTGGTTCTGTCCTGGTCTCGGGCTCTTCCTTTCCAGGTCAGCTTGTGGTTTCCCACCAGCCCTCGCTCTCCTCTGTCTTCAGGGACACCCTGTCTTCCTGCTGGCTGTTTCACTGTGTTCCTCCTTGCAGAGATCAACGACAAGATGCTCTATTATGGGGAGGAGCAGGAGCTGGACCCAGAGGAAATCACAGAGAAACTGGTGTTGGCCCAGAAGATGCTGGAGGAGATTCGACGCCGCCCACCATTCCTCACCCAGCGGGAGCTCGTGGATGCAGAGGCAGATGAGGCCCACGAATGTAGGTGTCTTCAGCTCCTGGCTGACACCACTCTGCTCAAATCTGCTTTCTTTGTGGGTCCAAGAGAGGACACACAGACTGGGGACCTATGATCAAGTGACCAGCTCTTGGTGTTTAGAGCTAGGTAACCCCAGCATGACCTCCAAAAGTCATTCAAGGGAATTTACTATATTACCAGGATGTTTAGATCCAGCCCCCATGTTGAGCCGTTTGGGAACAGTTAATATTCCCCCAGGGGTCTAAAGTGTTTATTTCTATGGAGAGCAAATTGGGGCTTAGCAATTGGCAAGAACATATAAAATGGGAAGGAAGCTAAGCGGTACCAATTCCCAGAGCTGCAATAAGAGAATGGTTACTAAAAAAGACAGAAATGCCACATGGCTGGCAACGCTGGTTTTAAGATTTTTAGGCTCAGTGGAAGTTTAACATTTCCACTAGTGACAAATGTAGGCACCAAACCACAACATAACATTGAAAGTATGACTTGGTCACTGTATCAGTTATCAATTACTATCTATGGGTTCACCACCAACATGCTCATTTGATGGGGGGAGCATTTACTTGCTCATGGTTTCATAGGTTGACACTCTGGGCTGGACTCAGCTCTGTATCTCGTCTCTGCCGCATGCACCATGAACAAGGTCACTCATGTGTCTGGAGCTAGCTAAGAAGCCCGGGCATCTTCCCTCAAGGCTGCCACCTCATGCTTTTCCATACGGCAAGGTAGCCTTCCGAGAGGACACGAATGTGTTCCATCTGGGGGATGACACTGCTGCGCTCTCTCTGAGCAGCCCACTGGGATCATAACTCAGCCCCAGTAATAAATGAGAGGGGCAAGCTTAATAAATAGAAGACTTTTTGTAAAGAAGCAGAGGAGGAGGGAGAAAGGAGAAGACAGAAAGCATGTAAGAAAGCTGGCTGACAGCTAATAAGAAAGCTATCTGGTAGCCAAAGGGAGATATCTGATAAAGTATCAGGGCGGGGCTCTGGGGAGATGGAGGACTTGTGGGTCCTTTGTTCTGGGCTGTTTTTACAGCAGAGGGGGGTGAGTGACTCTTTTCCCTCCTACCCAGAGCTTTTCATAACTGGCTTAGCTTTCGGGCACCTCTGCCTGATTTCATTTCTTCTGGTGGTGTGTGCAGTTCTTTCCGTTGATTTGTCTGTTCGTTTATTGGTCTTTGGTGTATCTTGTAAGGGCTTATGTTCGGGATGGGCGGGTAGTGTGCAAAGGGGGGAGCCTTATTCTGGGTTAGCTGACAGCTAGCAAGGGGCATGTGGATATCTACTATATATTTAATGACTCTAGAGTGAAAACGCATGTATATAGGTGTATATGTTAGTGCACAGGTATGAATTTGTACTTTCTTAAGGTTAGTCAGACCCCCACTTTGGATCCCCTATATTTTATTGGAAACGGAAGCAGCTTGTTCACCATGCACCTGGCTTTCTCTCTGTGTCCTGCCTGTCGACTTTTTTGGTCTCTTGGTGAAAGTGCCAAGGTCTTTGGTGCCTTTCTTTATCTGTTTTTTGTTTGTTTGTTTCTTCTTTTTCTACCTCTGTCTTTGACTTGCTTCTTAGGGGAGTTTGTCTAATAGTTTGCTGTTAACTCCTTCTAGACAAGACTGGCCAAGAGACCTGAGGAGGTTTGCGTTTTATTTTTTGTCTACAGACCCTGTCCCTACAAATGGAAAGTGTAAGGTATCTTGAGGTCCCTGCTTGGAGCTCCATCATGTCACATTCATTCTTTTGGTGAAGATCAGCCCAGATTCAAGGGTCAATGAGACAGGTCCCACTGTTGATGGGCAGAGTTACAAAGAATTGGTTTATTTCAATCTGTACAATTGACAAAAGAAATCACTTATTTCGTGTCATACTTCAACTGTTGCCAATATCTCCCAGTAGGGTTTCAATTTATCAGCTACTCAAAATTACAGAGGTTATAGTTTCATCTTGTGGGTCTTACTATTAAAGAAGCATACCTTATGCTGCATACCAAGTGGCTTTTTATACATCGATCAGCTTTTAAATTCCATTGCATTTTAGAACAGATTGCACAGAAGGAATCTGAAGCCTTCATTAGATTGCAAAGGAACCAATGGGTCAGAGGGCACTAGTGTTTCTCCTCCATGGTGACTATCAGCCTCTTCAACAATTGTTGTAGATACTATAGACAACAGCCTTATCGTCATAAAGATTTACTATGGTGACAAATACGTAAAGTCTTAGCAGCAGAGAGAAGCCATAAAGAATGCCAGGTCACACTTCTGAGCCAGGGCGGGGCCACAGTCAGGAAAGGTGGAGTGCTGATGTCACAAGCAGATGCCGCCATGCTCCGCAGCTATGGTATTTTGACACCACCACCACCGACTCGGTGCTTTCCACATAGTTTATAATCACATTCCTTCCTCAGCCAAGAACTTGTGTCTTCTCCTCACAGTGATAAAATATAAATGCCAAATGAGATAGACTGATGTTCCCTGAGGAAAACTGGCATTAAGGGTGCTATCAACACAGGTGCCCTTGAGCGGAGAACAGAGGACACACACGAAGTTTATTTTTGCCCTTTAATCTTTACTCCTCCTGAAATTGTGATCTGGGTTTGACCTAAAGAACTAAAAACAGTTGCTTGGAGAGAATACAGAAATTGAGTGGTTAGAAACATTATAACATTTTACCTTATAATTGACAAGATAATTTTGATTATTTTAATAATAAAAACTATGCCATATTCAAGTCCCCTTTATAGGATGAAAATTATTAATAACTCGAGTAATAGTAAGAGTATAAGATGAGATTTCCACATGAAACAATCTATGGGAAAACTAATACAATCCTCCTCTTATCTGGGGATCTTAAATACAACAAAACAGCATTTTATTATTTCAAATGTAAAGTGTGACGCTGTTGTAAACAGTGGTTTTATCATGGGAGAAGGTTTGGCCTGAATGTTTTTTGCGACTTTGCCAAACACTGCAGGATGAGAGGAGACCCGGGAAGCCCACACTGAGAGTCTGTCTCTGCTTCCTCCCAGTGCTGAGCCAGGCTGAAATCTGGCAGAGGCTGCACAATGACACTCGCTCTCTGTTCCCTGTCGTCCTGGAGCAGCTGGATGACTACAATGCTAAGCTATCAGACCTCCAGGAATCACTTGACCAGGCCCTTGACCACATCAGGGATGCCGAAGACATGAACAGGGCCACGGCAGCCAGGCAGCGGGACCATGAGGTACAGTGGACGGTGCCCGGAAACATGGAGCCTATACAGACAGTGTGATGTTCCACCAAGAGCTTGCACAAAATAATATATCCAGATGCTCATGTTTTTAAATATGACATGTTTTTCATTTCCATAAATTACTAACTCAAGAGTGTGTGCCCAAAATTCAGTCGAAACTACAATGATTGTTTCTGGCTTTGATAAGAGTGCAGTAATTCTGGTGCTCGTGAGTATGGGCATGGTTCTGTGACTCTTGCAACTGGCTCAGTCTCCCCCCGCTTCACTGCTAGGGACGTTTTACTTTTCATTTGTTTGTTTGTTTGCTTGCTTGCTTTCTTGGAGACTGGATCTCACTGTGTAGTCCAGGCCGGCCTTTCCAGGATGGCCTCGAGCTCATGGCAATCCTTCTGCCTCAGCCTTCCAAGAGCTGAAGTACTCAGGTCTGCACTCATGCTAGACAAGCATTCCAAATCCTTTTTATTTTTATTTGGAGATAGAGTTTGGCTAAATTGCCCGTATTGGCCTTGAACTTGTAATCCTCCAGTATAAGCCGGGATTACAAGTGTATTACCACCAATCTAGTCTATGCAGTTGCTTACATTTATTGTCAATAAATTACCTCAGACTGGGCTGTCTGCTCTAATTTACAATCATCACTAACCCTCACTAGATCGTTATAAATTTTCTAAATGGAAGCCAATTACCCTGAGCACCACTGTCTTCTCACAGAAGCAGACTTAGCCAGCATTGCTTAGCATCATAGTGATCACAGTGGTATTCTCTCTAATGCATGAGTCTGACCCAGTAATCCCTCAAGGTATCACTCACTTTATCCTGGAGACTTCTCCCTTTTCTAGCTCCACGTGCAGTCAACCGCAGGTTACCTCCTGGTTCATCATCTGAGCATTTTTTCTCTCTTCCCTGTTTTCCGTTCCTCCGCAACTTTTCTACTTCTGGCCGTCATTTGTCAACCAAATTCCTCCCCTCTCTCCTCCACCCTTCTCCTACCCAAGCCATTTTCCTGGTCCTATTCAGAATGACCTTCTAAATCACAGTTCTTAAAGTGACTGTTTACTTTTACCAAAATCTTTCATTGTCTCCTTATCACATAGAGCAGTACTTTCGATGCTAGAGCTTCTGGACCATTTAGAGGGTTATAAAATAAGTTTGGAAGGTTTTAGCCATCATTTTAAAAAAGGAAGTGAAACACAATAGAAAATATTAAAGCACAGCATGTAGATTAAGGCATGGTTTCATCACATTTTTGCTGTGTGTGCGCTGGGCTGAATCCTGTAATACGCTTCTCAGTGTGAGTCAAGGATGGCAGTACTTGAAAGACATTGCCTTCCAGACAGCCTACGCCCTTCCAGTCAGCATGCAGGACTCTGATCCTCCTCCGTATCAGCCCCTCGTCTCCTTGCCTCATGCATTCAGTTCAAATAGTTATCACACAGCCAGTAATCTCCTGCCTGGAATGTAGATCTCTCCTTTATCCTTATCTGGCCACTGCATTCATTAAGTCTTTGCTCACAAATCCATTCTAATAGGAAGCCTACCTCACAATCCAATCCGGTGATGTCTGGTCATACAAAGTGTGATTTTAAAAAAATGTGCGTGTGTGCTTAAATTTTTAAAAACTCATTACAGAAAAAAGAACATTGCAAACTGGGAGTGGTGGTACACACCTGTAATCCCAGCATGTGCGAGGCTGAGACAGGAGGATCCCTGCAAGTTCAGGGCCAGCCTGGACTACACAGTGAGTTTAAGTTCAGCCTGAACTACATGGCGAGACCCTGTCTCAACAAACAAACAAAGGACACATTGCCATTAAAAGTCCTGCCCTTCAAAGTCCATCCCCATGCTTCAAACACACTCATCTCATTGTTTGTGCCGCTTTTTGAAGCACTTCTGGAGGTTCTTTTTTCCAGAGTGTCTTTAGTTGTGCTGTCATTGCTACCTCAATGTCATGAATTATCAAAATGTTTACTTTGCATGGTCATTTTGACTTTGGGGAAGACCCAGAAGTCATGCTGCGTCAGATCCAATAAGGTAGATAGAGGAAGGCACACAGCACGGTTTTCATGAGCCTGCCTTTTGGCTGGTTGGAACTTGGCAGCAGCAATCACTATGGTTTTGATAACATTTTGCAGACCCAGAAAAGGCCTTAGAGACCTGCTTCAGAAAGTGCTAAGAATGACAGGATACGTGTGTTCAAATGATAAACAATGTGCTTTTTACTGCAAGAGGTATTTTTGTTTAAACATTCCTTGTATTTTTGATCACCTCTTCTAACTCTGTTTCTGTATTGTGGTCATCTTTAAATAGACTTCTCTTCCCCTCTCTAACAGGATCCTCAAGATATTGGGGAATCCTGCGTTCTTCACTTTAGGGTCCTAAAGCATCTGTCACCTTGCTGACACAACGTGACAGCTTAGTGAAGATTTACTGGTTTCATGAAAATAAGAAATTTAAGATACTGTAGTTTTGTCAGGTGGCACTCAAGTCTGTTGGTGATTTCTCTTCAGTTCTAAGTGATGTCAGTCTGCCTTCCTGAGATATTTCAATCCATCTCTCTAACCTATAGAATATTTTCGTGTTCCCCAGAATGGATTTAGAGCATGTAAGTAAGAGAAGAACAACACTGCAAACTCACACGGCCATTTCAGGGGTTCCCTTTGGCAGTCGCCAAGGTGTGTCCAGTACTGAGAGCACCGGAGACCTGCCAACGGATCAGTCCCTGTTGGACAGGGCAAACAGGGTCACACAAGAGACCGCAGACATATTACTCCTTAATCTCAGGGTGTAGGATTTCATTGTAGGGGATGGGGAGCAGGAGCTCAATGCCAGCACTGGAAAACTGCATCATTCCCATTTCAGACTGTGAGTGGTTGTGCATACCCAGTTGTCTTGTCTTTTTTTTTTTTTTTTTCAGATTTTTTTTTTTTATTTAAGGAGAAAAGAAAAAAAAAACAGTGAAAGGGTACAAGTTATACAGATTTACAGAAGAAAAAAATGAACAGTAGGAAATCATTAGTTAATGGATTACATATTGCCATCTTAGAAACAATTGTTCAAGTCACAAAATTAAAGCTTGTAGAGTGGACATTCCAACAATGATACTGCAATCAGTTCTGTTCAATGATCCAATACAACTCTGTGATATCATTTTCTATCTTATACACTTAAATATACATGCAGTTATATAGTTTAGAGCACTTTCTTTTCCTCTCTTACAATGACTATTACACATTTTGGGTTTCATTGCTCCCACGGTTCTTATTGCTTTTTTGGAAGAGAGTAAAACCAAATGAGACATAACAGAACAGAATCGGTCAAGTCAAAAGGGTGGACATAATAGATAATATGCGGGAGGCATTATGGTAACCATTGTTGATCACCTTGTATTATGTTTTTATATTATCTATTATGTCCAGTTGTCTTGTCTTCGATGTAGGACTGTGTAGACAACGCCTGCTAGGGTATTGTGTGTTAATGCACTCGGTTCTCTGTTCACTTCTTTTTAGGATGAGGTCTTGTCCTTAAAAATCCTTTGTGAAGCCCGTAACAAGGAAGGGTAATGCACAATAAATGAAAAGCCAAAGTCTATATCCATAGGCACAGAGTTTTCTAATAGTTGGTAAATGAGCACACATCGGGACCTTGTGAATGTAGTAAGAAATAGATGGACAAAGTTACCCATGGAAGAGACTTTCATTCCAAGAGTGAATACTGTAGATTCAAAAACAACTTTTAATTAAAGTCTTCTCATGCACAGCTTTTTTAAACCTCATGCATGCGGATACCAGGCATTTGGCATTTTAGTAATGCAAACAGATGGTAAGCTTCAGTTGAGCTTTGCTAAACAAATTCTCCTGCTGAGTACAAATGAACAGTGTGAGCGGGATTTCAGAAAGAGAACAGCACAGCAGTGAGGCAGCTTAACGCCCTTCTCAGTCCGTGTTCCTTTGCTTTCTACATTTGGCACAAAGCATCTCCACCCTTCTTGTGCTCATCTCCTTCCTCACTGGCTTTACCCACCTCACTGTTCTGGTCAGCGGAAGAAATGCCAGAGTACACATCCTTCTCCCTAATTAAACCCACCGCACAACTTGCATCTGGTGTCTGCTTGAAACAGTAGCCTTTGGATATACCCTGCTGCTCCCTGCTGCAAATCGACTCTCTCTTCATTTCTCATTTCTCCTTTTTTTCTCCCTTTTGAGTCACCAGGTTCTAAGTCCAGCCCTCCTGCTCAGTGATTCTGTGAGCAGTGATCACCCCAGCCTTCTCTACCTTTGTCTGTCTTTCTGTCTGCTTCCTGCCCAGGCTCGGAGCTCTATCCCCCTCACAGACTCTAAAGCAGCTCTGTAGTTGTAAAGAAGCAATGTGATTAAAAAATAATAATAATAAAAACCCTCCTTTGAAAGGATTCCATGGTTTCCTGCTTACTAGAGGTGACTTGCCCACTCATCCATCAGTGTTTCTTGACACCCTTACAAAATATTCCTCTTAACCCCCTGGAGATTGTGTGCATTCTTTCCCTTGTTCCCTTTGTCCATGGTATATACTAGTCTACCTCCCTCATCTATGACTAACTCGGTGCCACCTTAATTCTGTCACCTTAAGTCCACTTCAATGGTCCTTCCATAGAGTATCTTGCGGTTCTTGAATTGCTACCTTCATATATCCCTTTGAAAAGTCAGTATAAACACTTTACACACACACACACCTCCTTTCCATGAAAAGCGCGTTCACTTGCTCATATGGAGGTTGGCGGGAAGTTCATCTCAGCCCCAGGCTAGAGCCTGAGCCCAGGAGAAAATCACTCTCTCATCAAAAAATGTGCCAGCCATTTCCTCGAAAAGTCTGAGCATCTAATCTAGAGAGCTCTGAGCAGAATAAAGCAAGATCACGAGTTTATGCTTTGAGTGTTAGGGCCATTTTCAATTTTTAAAACACTGTGATGCTTTTGTATAGATTTGTTCCTATCCAATGCACTGTTTGTGCCAAGTCCAAGCTTAGCATGGGGTGAATGCTTTTTAAATGAGCAAATCTTCCAATTACTGCAAATATATAGCCTCTGCTCAATCCTGTATCTGGAGTCCCACTTTACTTTTTGGAGAAAAGAGTCAGATGTTCTCACTAAAGGCTAATTCTTTAAGACAATGATGCTATAAGTGGGCATTATAACTAATAGCTTCAAATCTCCCAAATGTGGTTTTTACTGTCTCCATGTTATAAACAAGAAAACTGAGAGTAGTGTCTTAGTTATTTTTCTCTCTTTGTGGGAATAAAATATCCAAAAACCAAAATGAAGGAAGGAAAGGGTTATTTAGCTTACAGTTTGTGGAGGTTTCAATTCATAATTAGCTGGTTCCATAGCAGACTGGCATGGAGCAGGAGCAGCACTTCAAGGTGGCAGAGGACTTTGCTGGACAAACCTTTTTTATTCCCTTCTATTGTAAGCAGGCTACCACCCCCTAGGGCAGGTGTAGGGCTCACACATCTCCATTGAGGATGTTTACAAAGTAAGCACCCTGGTCCTCTGCTGAGTCATTTAGTTAAACTTCTAAACTTCTAAAGTTGACACAATGTATCAATTATTACAGTGTTTGCCAAAGAGACACAGCAGGTAAGCAACAGGGCTGTTGCATGTATCAGGAGTGTCTGGAGAACAAAGACAATAGGTTGACATTCACCTCTCTCCCTGAGGTTTTGTCAAAGACACATTCTCTTCCCCTGTCCTTGTCTCTTCTCTCCTGCAGAAGCAACACGAGAAAATAAGGGAGCAAATGGAAGTCGTGAACACCTCTCTGAGCACCTCGGCAGTCTCCCTGGCAATGCCTCGTCTGATTCTTGTGGAACTTGATGATATAATAAAGGTAAGGATAAATCTGACTGCTTCGAGGCTGCACGTGTGACAGAACAGTAGCTCGGTGTCACAGAAGCATAATCAAATTCAATTCACATTTACATGTTAGCTATCGTGGTAAACATTAGGTGGGTGTGGTGGTACACAGCTGTAATCCCAGCACTTTGGGAGGCTGAAGCAGGAGGAACACAAGCTTAAGTCCAGCCTGGGCAACTTAGTGAGACCCTGTCTCAAAATTAAAAATAAAGAAGGGGTCAGGGAAATAGTTCAGTGTAAAGACCCTGGGTGCACTCTACAGTGCCAGATAACAATAGTAATAATATTAATGACAGAATTCCAGTTTCTTGTACTATATGATAGCTTCTAACCACCTCTGTCTACTTAAGTTAAACTATAAGTTGCTACGATTCAGAAATACTAGAAATTTGACACTAGTTGAATTAGCCACATACCAAGTCCTCAGTAGCCATAAATGGCTAGCAGCTATAAAATTTCCAACAGCACAGATATCATCACAGATCTATCTTTTCATTCTACTCAAAAAGTTGTGTTTCATAGAGCTGACATTTAAAAGGAAAAAAAGTCACAATTTCAAAGGCCGAAGTTTTCCAATAATGTGCAATGAACCCAACTATCATGAAGTCATTCTGAGATTTGGGGGTTTAGCTCAGCGGCATAAAGCACCTGCCTTGCTTGCAAGCAGGCAGTCGTGAGTTCAATCCCTGGTACCGATAAAAAGGAAAAACACACACACACACAAATCACCTAGTCACCACCTCCGCAGCTGACTGTGTCATCACCAAGCTCCCTGTCTTCTCTACCCAACTCCAGGTACTGTGTTTGATGACATAAAAATTCACATCAAAGAGCCCTCCAGCTTCTTGCACTTCTCTCCAGCAAGCTTTCCTGCTGTCCACCCTGTGTTCCCAACACCAGACTGTGCTGTCAATAACTGTAATTTCCCCGAATCTCAGCCTCAAGCCCTTCTCTACCTGAGCACCATCTCTGATCTCACCCGGAATTCTCTGACTACTCCAAAGCTTCTCCACCTCATAATGGAGCCATTTACCCCCAGCCAGTCTAGACTTATTCTCTATGAAGTAGCAGAAACAGTATTTTAAAAAATGATCAAGTAACACTACTAAACCCTCTAGTGACACTTAAAGAAAGAATTCTGCTCATTTTACCGTGGCTGTTGGGGCCCAGGTGACCAGGCTACCATCCTGCTCTCTGACCTCATGCCCAACCATCCTCCTCACTCACTACAGCCAGCCCCCTAAACTCCTCTTATTATTCAACAGATCATTCTTACTCCTACCTCAGGGCCTTTGCACCTGCTGCCCCCTGATCTTCAAATGACAAGCATCCTTGTCTTTTACTTCCTGAAATTAGCTAATCCCCTTGTTGATTATGTACATCCCCTTACTAGGTTTCTCGAAAGTGGAGCTGTTCTTATGTACACTATCTCTCTATTTTTTTTTTTAAAAGATAGTCTGGCATGCAATAAATGAGTCCAGGTGAAATGTCCATGGTATTGTTTTTGCTTATGTATTGAAAGAATTTTGTCAAGGTATCACTGCTCAGATGATGAACCAAATAGCTAGAAGGCTTGCTGTCATCTCTACAAAATAAATCCTATATCCTAAGACTTGTGCTGTGTCCTAGAAATACAAAAATAAATTCGACTCAGTTCCTGCTTCCTAGAATCATTTCATCTAGTGAGTAAAATAATCATGTAACATTACAGCAATGTGATATGTGGATAATAGCAAAGTAGGGGGCTTGAAACTCCCCAGAAGAATTAGGGGTGGCTACATAAGGGAAAGGATATTTGAGCTAACTTAGAAGGCCAAGGAGAGCCTTTCTGCAGAACCCAACAGAAAAGAAACAAAAGGATTTTAGACAGGATAGTTTGATGTGCAAAGGCGCAGCTGCCAAAAATAAATTACCCAGCATGAAAACCACAATCAGACAAGAGTGGTCCACGGGATGGAGTGGAGTACAAGAGGCAAGAAATGGTGCAATCAGTGAGAGAGGAGGGATCCGCGGACGAAGCCAGGCTGAGGAGCTGAGTTTATTCCTTCAAAGCAGTGCACTGGCTCTGGGGAGAGAAGTAACACGATGGGGTTCATTAGGAAGCTCACCATTCCCTGCAAGAGGGTGAGGAGGGAGTTAAACCACGGAAAGACTGGGCTCAGACCTCAGGTCACTCGGGGAAGGAAAGGGCTGGGAGTTCAACCCCAAGGACCCCAGCTTTTAAGTTTCTTTTCTGGTCAGGAAAAAAAGAAAAAAGGACCTGCAGGGGAATCTAGAGGCAGGGAAAGATTTGGTGTGTTTCTTTTACCATGAGAGAGACTTGGGTGTGATTATATTCATGAAAAGCCAGTGGTGAGGGAGCAGGAGAAACAGAAACCTGGTTCATTGAGAAAACAGAGGAGCATGCCTTGGACAGAAAGAAATCAAATAGGAAAAAAATGTAGCTAAGCATTAATTTACAGGGTTTGGGGATTGCTGAGGGACGCCGGGGCAATGCTGGGAACATTTCTGTTTGTTGGTGTTGAAATCTTTGTGAGAGTTACCCATAAGTAGCACCTCGTTCAGCATCCAACTTCTAAATAAGCTTGGAAAACAATAAAATAGTAAATACAGAAACCAAACGTGTTGCCTATTTCTGATGCAGCTAAGTCTCAGGCATGGCTTTAGGTCTCAGTGACGGCTACTGTTGATAGCCTGCTACTCTGGCAGCTCCACCCATCCAGGCAGGCAACAGCGTGACATTTTCATAGGAAGAAACACAAGCAATAGGCTTTCTGCTGACAGCCTGCTTCCAAGAAGAGGGTGGAGTTTAGCAGAGCCTGTGCAGTGAGTTATTCTTCCCCAGTTGGCCAACTAAGGCGTTTCCCTTAGAAGGGCAAAGCCAGGGAGAGGATGGAGAGGTGCAGACTTGCAGGAATTGTGCTCCCTTCATAGGAAGGAAACACCATGAGTATGGAAGAAACATTCCCCTCTACTGGTTAGTTTAGGCGTTAAATAAAGAAAAAAAAAATGATCTGTTCAGAATCAGATAAGGGGTGTGTTATATTATTGCCTTGGGAATGGTGACAGGGTTCACAGTCATTATTTGGCTGAGCAGAAAAAAATGTCTTTTCAACACTGAGAGCCCAGTTAAGGCTGGAAGTTATGGTCTTGCAGGACCAGCCAGCTACACGGCTCTGTAGTCTTCAGCGGACATCAGCAGATCTAGGACTGGGCAGAGAACTGAGGGTTGGGGTTAGGGTGAGAGTTAGGGTGAGGGTGAGGATGAGGGTTAGTGTGAGGAAAGGGTTAGCATTAGGGTTAGGGTTAGAGGTTAGGCTTAGGTTTTGGTTAAGGATGAGTCACAGGTGAGTTTCAGGAAAGGAGAGAGCTAAGGGGAAATCTAGCTGCGAATCGGGGTGAGGCTGAGGGATGCCCACTGGATTTAACAACTTTTATGTCATTAAGTGCCCTTACTTCTCCTTTGATATGTAATGTTGTAGAACCAAACTCAAACAGTTCAAAAGGCTGAATAATATTGAAACAACATATACAAATGACTTTTTGCAGAAAACGATTTTGCTGTGAAAGGAATAGATAATAATTACAGTAACAAAGAGTTTTACAGGTAATGGACGATTTTTCTTTAGATACTTTTTAAAAAATACAATAAGTAACATAATGTCTGAATAATAAGGAAGCAACCAGTAGGAAAGAAGATGTTGACTTGTAGATGAGACCTGAATTCACTGTGCATAAGGAACACTAAAGATTGTTTCTTGGTGTTCTGTGCTGAAAATGTTTTTTCCTGTTCTTCTCAAATCAATTTGCTTAACATTTAACTTTTTTTTTTAGAATGCATCAGGAATTTATGCAGAAATAGATGGAGCCAAAAATGAACTACAAGGGAAACTCTCCAATTTAAGTAACCTCAATCCCGATTTAGTTCAAGAAGCTATTGACCATGCACGGAATCTTCAACAAGAAGCTGATGAGCTGAGCAGGTAGTGTGCTAGTGTTCGGAATGCAAGCATCTACATGGCCTGGATTGCTTATCTCTAATCAATTTCTTATCGGAGTTACTAGGACACAATGGTTGCAGGTTGTTTGGGTTTGGGGTTACTTTTGTGTAGATTTGTTAGTTGCTCCTTCTGAGAATCAATCATCATTTATTGCAAATTGTTTTGGGGGGACCTTTTTTTTTTAATCTTAAAAAATATTAGCTCCAAGGCCTCCATTCTGGTTGAGGATGCTGGTAAGATTTGTTCCACAGTTTTTAATAAAATGACCTGAACCATGTTGGTTAAGAGCATAAACTAGATCTTTTTTCAAGATCTAATTCTACAATCATTACCTATTTATTTCGTAGATAGCATTTGTTTTCTACACACAAGTATCTAAAGTAGGGCTGGTTAGGGCTGGCAACACAGCTGACGTCTGCTAAGTACTTGATTCTTTCTGTACTTCCCAGGAGGAACTATTTTATTTCAACACCTGTTAAGAGAAAAATCAATTGACAATTTTCCTCACTGCATTTAGAAAGAGTCACACATCCCTTGGGCATTCAATTAATGTTAATAGGAATGTACTGGAAGATGTGAATTGAATTCATGACCCTGAAGTAATAGGCAAATAATGAGATCATGATAGAGAAAGACTCAGATCTGACAGAAACAAAGCTAGTGAAGATCAGGAATAAAACTAGGACCAGAGGTAACTTCTGTTTAAAGCATGCATCCCCTGTATGTCAGAAATCCCTGTATGTCAGAACTCTCAAGCACTCTTCCAAATCTCCAGGAGGCCAAGAAAGAGAGAAAGAAAGTGAGATCTCAGTGAGGTAACCTTACAGTCAGCCCTTTGTCATGCCTCTAGGAAAAGTGCTTTGAGAAAGGTAAAAAAATGGACTCAGAGAAAGCAGTGTTTTGAGTAATAGACCGTATTAGCAAAAAAACGCTTTTGAGACCCATTCCTTAACTGTCATTACATAATTTTTTCATGGTAGTAACCATGTCCCCCTGACTGGGATTCCAATATGTACCTTCTTTAAGTGCCCCTCTGCAAGAGTGTCCCAGCAGGACCCCCAAGGAGGTGACCAGGCTTCACACAAAACGTGATCAGAAACATCCATCTCTGTGAAGTTACTGTCACATTTAGAGTATTTCCTATTGAACATAGTCTTGGAAATATTGAAATTTATAGACACCTACCCTTCAATATCTATCTGGTGTACACAAGGAGTTTCATGTTATGCTCAAAGACAATTACAATTTGCCAAGTTTTCATTTCAAAGCATCTTTTAAACATTGATACAGTCCTGATTTTGTGCTCAGTGACAAAAACAAAGTCGTAACACCTTTTTTTCCATCTCTTTGTAATTTCTACCACTCTAAGCAACAAAATCTTAAAACAGTAGTCAATATTTATGACATTTTGCTCCTTTTATCCCTTTTCTTTGGAAGCTCTTCTTGTGTACCTTCCTTGGTGTTACTCTCCGAGCGGTTTCTAAGCAGCGTATGTGGGGAGGGGAAAGTAGCCGGCATCTGGATCAGAATTACCTTTACAGAGCAGGGCTGTGTTAGGACGTGTGGGACGCTGATGTTCCTTAATGGGCACCTCTCTCCATAAAATAAAACAAAACTTATTTTTTTGCTACTTTGCTATAAAGACTAACATACATATTATAACCACCTTCATCTTCCTTTTGATTTAAAAAATTGAAATGCAAACTCTTTTGGAGGAGGAGGTGACTCAGAGCCTAAGAGACCTCAACTAAGGGACTGGACCAAGATGGAGAAGGCTGAGGAGTACTGACCGGGCTCCGCGGGTCAGGTGGTTTGCAGACAGGTGGCCACGCGGGCTCTGCGACATTATACACGGACTGAGTCTCAGGGAACCTCCTGGAAGTTGCTGAGGAATAATGTGATAGGAGTTTTCAGTGTTTGCGACAGAAAAATGAGGAACTGATGGATTTAAGACTGCGTACATCAAGATAAAGGACTTGGGATGAGGTGTGAAAGTAGGGGTACAGTTTATGTCAGAAAGAAGCAGTTTCCGTGTACCCTTGGCAAGGCTGACTGGAAAGTCTTGCAAGCCAGGTGACTGAATAACCAGCACGAGGCATCTGTGATCCCCAAAGTATTAAAATCAAACCCTGAAAATGGCTCCCTTTCCCACAAAGGTGAGGAGAAATAACAATACATTTGTTAATTAACAGGAATTTGCACAATTCAGATATGAATGGGCTCGTGCAGAAGGCTTTGGATGCCTCAAATGTCTATGAAAACATTGTCAATTACGTGGGAGAAGCCAACGAAACGGCAGAATTGGCTTTGAATATAACTGATCGAATTTATGATGTGAGTATTCCCTTTTCCTAAGGTTTGTTTATACATTTTCTCTTCCATTTTGACTTTTTAAAAGTTTTAATGCCTTTCTTGTGCTTTCAAAGTAATAAAAATGGCATAAAGTGCCAAGGGACTAAGAAAAAGCGTTTTATGCCACAGAAGTGTCAGTTTGCAAGTGTTTAAAATGTACGATCCTCTAGTCAGCAAATGCTAATTCCTTTGACAACCTCATTTTTTTAGTGGAAGTCCTAAGAAAATATATTTAAAACTAGTGTCTGCTGATGGAGAAGATCGATACATTCTGATTTTTTTCAACTTAGTTATTTGTTTTGTGGTTTGTACATGACAAATGCTTTGTTGAAGCCTTGGCCAGGGCACTGTTCTAACTTTGCTGAATTTTCCTGAAAAACATTTATCTTGAAAAGACCAAAAGCTTTGTTTTGTTGTGTTCATATTTGACCTTGACTTTGAAAAATGAAAATTAAGCTGCATGAATTTCTCTTGGTGCTTACCAGATAAACTGTGTCGTTTAAATCTTTAAGCCATGAAAAATGAATGTCTTCTCTCTCTCATCATTGTACTCTATCAAATTCCTTTGCAGGCTGTCAGTGGGATTGATACACAGATCATTTACCATAAAGATGAAAGCGACCACCTTCTCAACCAAGCGAGAGAGCTGGAAGCCAGGGCAGACTCTAGTAAATACTCTGATTTTCCTATCTTCTTTCTGATTTATTGCCACGTCTCTCAAACATGTAGCCAGAGACTTCTAAAATCTAGGCTGAAAGAGTAAATAACATTACCATCGTAGGGTACATCAGTAGCTCCTATTCAGAATGAAACTGCGAAATAAACAAAGATTTGATATTTGAAAATAAACTCTGATTTTAAAAATAGGTTCCCATGTAATAAAACTATATGGGAGCATAATTACCCAACATATGATGAGTATTCTTGACAACCAAATAAGCTAGAAATATATCATAAACAGAATAATATTTAATAGAAATATATCAGCTTTCAAGGGCTAAGGCCACAAAACATACTTAACACTAAAACAATGTCATTCAAAATAAACTTTTCTTGAATGATGCAGAAATGCCTTTGAAATCATCACTCTTAAGGCGAATCATCCCTGTGACAGTCAATTGGGATGACAAGGTACCAAAGAGCCACCAGCTGAGGTGCACTTTCTGGTAGCTCATGGTTGACAGCTGACTGTGTGCAGGGCAAGTCTAATGACCACGGGGAAGGAAGCATTTCCAAAGGCCAGAGTTTGCATCTGACAGTTAAAGACAGGCTCATTCAGAGGGGAGGATACGATACGGAAGGAAAAACTAATAAATCACCTTTGTCCCTTTTAAATTCTGTGAGTTGCTCTTCAAAGCAATTGAATAGATTAAGAATTTCACTTAGTATTGCTTATCTGTAAAGCAGTGAACTCCTTCCTAAAGATTCTTGAGCATTGTTAATCAGGTTGGAAATTCATTCTCTGCTTTAAACTACCACCAGAAAACAGAACCCAAGTTTGAAACGGAAAGCCTCATGATTTTTAACAAAGCAGTTGATCTGGAGTCTAACCATAAACTTTCTTTTACAAAAAATCCCTAGGTAGAGAAAGTAAAAGCACTTTGATTATCATGTGTAGAATACTGAATTACTGCAAAGTAACTATTATTTAAGCTTGCTAAGAAAACATAGGTAATAAAGATGCTATTAAGTTTTTCTGCTGTCATTTATATATCTAATTGATTTATCATGCAAATCTAATCCCAAGGATACCTTTTGAAAAATAAATAAAATATTAGTAGTAGTGAAGAATTACACTATTGTCAGCAAAATGCTTTTATAAAATGTTGCTGTATTTTTGTATTATCTTTGTTTTCTTGTGCTGTGAAGATTAGAATATGTCACTATTATGTAGTGACTTCAATATTTTATGCTCCTTAATGATTTATAATGTGTTTTCTCAGCCCTATCTTTATTGAATTATTTTTGTACCTCATGAAAACATCTTTTCTATTCTAGGAATACTATATCCCTAAAGTCCCGTATTTTATTCCAATAAATCTCTGGGCATGAGCATCTTTGAACATTTTGCAGATCTGGTCACTTCCATCATACTAAATCCCAAACAATAACTTACAGAGATGGATTCAAAAGAGTGATCTTTGACCAATCATAGGGGTCCCGGGGAGCTGATTTGATGACCCAGTTGCTGGTTGTACTTTATGATCCCTTTGTAAAATTCATTAAGCTGTGTACTCATAGTGTGCTGTTATCTAGGTGTATGCAATGTGTCAGTTAAAACTTCAATGAAAAATAGGAAAACATCTTACATAACCAGTTGTTATTGATATAAATAATGTCTTTCAGCTCTTTAGCAACTGTGGCCCGGCATTATTAGTCAGGCATAGCTCTGTGTCTCAAGGAAATGATCCATGCTAAGGAAGTCTCAATCAGTGTTCCAAGTTGTCTGCAAGTCTCTAGCTATTCTTCTAAATGCCGCTTTCCAGAACTGGTGGTCTATATTCGTAGTACTCAGAATACTGCAGATGATTCTGTGGTTCCCATCAGAATTTTCCTTGCTGAAATGGAGACTATTTCTAGACACTCTGAGGCCACTGGTCCTCCTTTGTGCTGCTCCTCCGCAGGTAGTGAGGAGGCGGTGGCTGACACCAGCAGACGCGTGAGTGGAGCCCTTACAAGGAAGAGTGCCCTGAAACACAGGTTAGATGATGCCATTAAGCGACTACAGGCGGCAGAGAGAGGTAAGATCTACACAGCCTCAACTGTTTGTTCCTTTGTGTGTGAGTAAAAGCTCTGAAGAAGGATTCAATGATTCCTTAAATGGCAATCTATTTTATAAATTAATATTTTTTCTGAGCACAAAAAGAAACTGTATTCATTACCTTCAAAAAAGTCCTAAAAGGTAGGAAGAAGAAATATATATGAAAGCCGTGATCACACCACTTAGAGATGAACTCTAAATTTGAGAGCATTTCCTCCGTTCTTTTCTTTAGTGAGTGCCTGCGTGGTGAGAATGGGTATTCTTATGGGCTCATACTATTTATACTACTTACTAAACTGCTTTCCAGTGGACATCCTGATTAACAATATGCCTTACTTTGGCTATTGAGCTTCCCTCTGTTGTATGTCAAGTTATTCTTATCATAGTAGCAGGGAAACGAATGAGCTAAACAGAGAAACAAGAGTGCTCATCTTGCCTGATCTGGGACTACAGTGGTGTTTTAGGAAGTTGTGATTAGAAGCAGACGCTGTCCTTGGCATACAGCTGAGGCACTACTGCTAGATGTGAATGTTTCACTTAAAGAGAGCATATCTAAGTTCACTACTGTGATACACCAAACATCTGGCCAGGAGAGTGGCGGTGCTTTGAGAGCCTGGTCACCCACGTCAGCAGGGCCACTGCTGACTGACGTTTACTGTGCCCTCAGAAATGTGTTGAGTGTTTGACCTACTTAGTCACAAAGGCATGAGGAAGGCTGTCAACTGAGAGGAGCCCTGAAGTCTGTAGGGTTCAGGACCTTGTCAACAGGCCTGACTAGTTAGAAGCAGAGTAAGGGTTCAAGCCAACTTTTATCAGAATCAAGGTTGAATTGTTTCTTTACTTTAAGAATTTGGAATTACATCACTGAAATGATTTCTACTTATTTTCATTATAGAAGTAGCAGGTGACCCTCACAGAAAAATTAAGTGTAGGTAAGAAAAAAGAGAGAGGAAAACTCACCTACAATCTCACCACCCAGGCAAAATTTATTGTAAACTTGTACGGTTTCGTTTTAAATGTGTAATAATTTTAAACAAAATAGGATTGTACTGCTGAAATTTATTTTCCTTTGAAACTTATTTTTCTTATGTAAAAGTAATTTTCTTATTATGAAATGTAGCATTGTTTTTACAGCAAGCATCATAAATATTTCTTTATAATAGATCATTTTTATGATGAATAAATTCAAATCTCATATCCGTTTTCTTTGGCTTTCTTACCAGATTCCTAACCAGAGGAAATACTATCAAACTTTTTAAAATTCATCTCTGAACTTGAAAATATTTTAAGTGGACTCCTTTGTTTAAATGTGACCATAGTCTTTCAAACTTATTAGTACCATTTTAAAAATACCGTAATTAACATATATTTAAAGATCTCAGTTTTCCTTAACACCCCAAAATTAGAAGTCTGCTTCATCCCAGTGATGAAATGGATGCTAATGTTCTCCAGTAAATGCCCCCCTGTCTGCAAAGCGAATGTCCTTGTGCTCTGTCTAAAGGTGACGTGCGACAGCGCCTGGGTCAGTCTAAGATGATCGTCGAGCAAGCTAACAAGACCACAGTGGAAGTCCAAAAGGTCACTGCCCCCATGGCTAACAATCTCACCAACTGGTCACAGAATCTTCAAAACTTTGACTCTTCTGTTTATAACACTGCAGTGGATTCTGCTAGAGATGCAGGTATTGCTTACTAACTGTTTAATAATCCCTTTCCCATTGCTGGGACAAAATGCCACCTGACACCCAGACTGAATGGAAGAAAGTTAGTCGGGCCCACGGTTTCAGAGGGTTCAGTCCATGGTTAGCTAGCTCCAAGACAAAAACAGCGTGGAATAAGAGCATGGCAGAGGAAGTCTACCCACCACACGGCAGCCAGGAAGCAGAGAAAGAAGGGAAGAATCAAGAAGTGAGATACACACTCTAAGTGCCCAACTCCAGTGACACACCTCTTCCAACCAGGCTGCATTTCCAACAGCACACTCAGCTGTCCACTTACGAATGGATCGCTCCACTGCTGAGCGTACCACTCTCTTTATCCAGTCACTTCAAAAAGCCTCACTTCTGAACACATGGGATTTTGAGGGGCCTTTTCTAGATCTCAACCATAACAGCAGCTTAATGATTAAGATCCACTTGATAAAGTGGCCATTAAACTCCACATGATTTTTGACAACAAGCAGTTTATTCCATTTGACTTTTAGATTGTAATACTACAGAAGTTAATGTAGAAAAACTTTACTCAGTTCCTCTATCTGTATACCTATATATGTATACATATGAAATGTACATATTTCCCATAAATAAATAGTAGGTAGCAATAGTAGATTAGTAAGGAACTATAATTTTTTTCTATGTGAAATATTGACAGCAATTGTTATTGTTAGTGTAAGATTAACCCATTAGGAAAAGATAAATTAAATGTTAGAGTGAATAACCTTAACCGACTACAGTTTTGTCTTTAGAGAAATGCTTACTAAATGACATTGCTTTTCCCAAATAGCATTGCTTTATTCTTAGCAGAGAAAAGTTGGTTATTTCCAGCAAACACTGAGTATGGCCAAATATAATGGTTTTCCAGTAAGAATAATAGGTTGGCTAATTTGAATGCACAATTTGATAGTAATGAAAATGAATAATTTAATTACTCATAGGTATTCAATCATAGAAAACCTGAGAAATTTCCTTTTTTTCCATTCTCACATTTCTGTTGTCTCCTCATCATCCATTCAGTATCCATCAATATCCCGACAAATCACAACTAGAACAGTAGTCATCTCCAACATCCATTCTGCAAAATGTATTTAGACTATAATCATTCACTTGTATCGAAAATAAAAAAATTATGATCCAAATATGATCTGTCAGTAGCAATTTCATTACAACTACTCACTGCCATAACAGCAAAATAACTCTTCAGTTCTTCATTCAGCATGTATTTATGAGTTGTGCCATGTAACCCCTTGCTTAATTGCTTTGAAATTTTTGTCTTTAAAATATTTATCCTCATGATATTTAGCATGTACAGTTATTGAAGCATTGCCTTGAGAATATTTATTGTCTGTATTAAATGTATTTATCTCCTCTTTCTATCAGTCTTGTCAAGTGACTCCAGTAACCATCCAGAATTACCACTAAATAAAATTGTTTCCAGCTACTGTGTTTTCCTCAAACAGCATTTTGTAATTTAAGTCGAAGTGATTTAAAGAGCATTTCATAATGTAAGAGACTTTAGAACAGCTCTAACAGAAGATGGATCCTTTTACTGAGAGAATCGAGGGCAAGAGGATAGCCTGTGTTACATACATTTCCATAATCAATATGTAGTATAATGCTTTCAATACACTTTAATATCTTTAAAATGGTCACTGTGGTCAATGAGCCAAACTTTTTTATACAATTTTATACTCTTGTATAAATACAAGAGTATTTATCTTGTTTCCTAAGCATAAGAAAAGATATTTCCTGACGCACATCTACATTTCTCCTTGATTTTGGCTGAAGTAAGAGGCTTGCTCTCGCCCAGGGGCTAATATTCAGTGACCCTGGTTCCATCTTTAAGTCAGAGAGTACTCCCCAAATAGTCTGTGGTCCAGTGGCTCTCAGACAGTAGAGTGCATTAGGCTCCCCTGAAGGACTTGTTAAATGCAGATAGCTCCACCCTACTCCCAGAAGTCTACTAGGTTTAGAATGACCAACAATTTGCATTTCCAAAAGATCTCAGGGAAGCTGATGCTTCTCGACTGAGGACCATGCTTACAGAACTACTGTTTAGTCAATGGGATTTTGAAAAAATAGTTAAGTCGTCTCTGTTTTGGGTTTCTCTCATCAAGCCATATGCTTATGGCCTGTGCTCTCTGCTTTGTGTACATTATGCTTTCTAAAGGATTTATAAAGTAAAGAAAAAAAATCTACACTAAAGGCAGATCCAGGCCTGTGGGGAGCACAGTGATATTAGGCTGGATCAAGGGGAAAGCATGCCATGCCTGAGGCATTTCCTTTTTTGCTATCCTTCAATTTCTCCTCAACACCCAGAGCTTGCTTTATTCTTCAGAAAGCAATCGAAGGGTTAAAAAATAATTTGTTCAAGTCCCAGCATGATGTGAATGTAGCCCTGACCTGCGTTTGTGTGGGTCCAGGATCCCAGCGGCCCACCCTCATGCTGGCATGGTGGCCACTCTTCTGGGGGCCTCCTGCTTTCCTCCACATAGCTGTGCCTGTGCTGGGACAGGTCCAGCGGGAGTGTGACGTATGTGGGTTTGTCCTAGAAGACAACTGTGTCACTTGCTTTCACCCAGCAAAATTCCTTTACACCAGGTACAGAAAGCCAAGCAGGACTTGTACTATGTGATTAAAATAATATCCGCCTGATTGTCTTTGACTCTGCCCTATAGAGATGTACGTTGTAAGTGAGCATGGTTCACATTCAATTTATAAATCAATGTATCCTATCAATTCACCAAGTTGAAATGGATTATGCTCTGGGCTTTAGTATTAATTTTATGGAATTAAAATATCTTCTTATAGTTCTGCTAGAGGCGATGGTACGTTTGCTGTCTCTCTCGATTCCTGCAGTATCATTAGTATTGAGACATTTACTCAAGAGCTTAATTTTTGTTATTGCAGTAAGGAACCTGACCGAAGTTGTCCCCCAGCTCCTGGATCAACTCCGCACTGTGGAACAGAAGCGGCCTGCGAGCAACGTTTCTGCCAGCATTCAGAGGATCCGCGAGCTCATTGCTCAGACCAGGAGCGTTGCCAGCAAGGTAACCGAAGAAAGGAGTCAGCAGTCAGAGTATGGAAACGCAGAGGTGAAGCTGAGCCCCTACTTCCCAGGCAGGATCCAAGGCCTGGAACTTTCTATACTGTATTGTGCAAGTCGGGCGTACTCAGCCTCAATGGCTTATTAGAATGACACAAGGAGCTGTGAAGCATAAGCCAATTCCTGGCCATAATCTCAGAGTGACGTGTCAGGCTCCCTAGAAGAAAGGCTCTCTGCCTATATTAAGGAAGGAAGGAAGAAGAGAGAAAAGAAAAGAGCACTCCTAAACTATTCTAATATGTGGTCAGGATTAATAAGCCCAAAATTAACCTAGTCAACAAAGATAATGTAACAAACGAAGTCAAGTAAAGCCCCAGTTAAAAAATTGAACTCAATTCAATATTATTATTATTCACTATTTTAGCACCAGTGTTAGTACAGTTACAGTATGGAATAGTCTTGCTCATCAGTGCTGCCTCTCCAAGAAATTCCCTGGGGCAGCATAGATTATGTGAAGCTTTAATTGACCCCTCAGCAGGCTTAACTGAGGAATCAGCTACAGTACTTGCTAAGTTAAAGAAACTCAAGCCAAGTCTCCATTCTGAGGTACTTTTACAGAAGCAACCTAGCAACAAGCTAACTAGAGCCAGGGTTGCTAGGGACACATCCTGACCTAACGATTAACATTTTCAGTGTAGCATAGAAGGGTTTGTTCTTGAACCTTGTTTTTTATTTATTACCATGCTCCTTTTTTACACCTAAATTATATGACTTTATTTTCTCAATCAAGCATCAGCTTGAACTGATTACTGACCGTAACCACTGACAAAAAGAAGAGTAACAAGCCAGTTATTTTATAATGAAGATTATTCTTAATCAACATACCCAGCTCTTAAATGATACGTACTAAATGGTCCTATGACCCAAATTACTTTATTTGAATATCACAGTCTGTATTTCCAAAATGATTTTTTAAAGGCTCATTAAGAAATGGATTTTAAAAGTTAAGATGTTGAGAATGCTTTCTTATAATACTATTAACATGGAGTATAGCTTTGAGATCTTAATTCCCTAAAGTCATTTTTCTGAGAAGAGTCTGGGCCTTACCCTTAGGTGCTCGCCCAGATCTCCAAAGGGTGATATTTCCATTCTCAGATGCACAGTTTTACAATAAGACAGCAATCCCCCTATGGCCTGATTGTTTGTTAAGATGTACTGATCTCTACTTGACTGACAGTTATACTCTAGGCACTTATGAAAGAATCCTGAGATAACTGACATCAGCCAGTCCATGATGTAAATACATCTAGTAATTCAGGAAGACTTGTACCAATAACATGAACGTACAAAATCCATCCCTGCCCTCTAAAAATCCCCCCATGCATCCCATCAGCTCAGCATATTGTATTGAGCCTCTTAGACATGTGCTGAAACTGTGCTTTGTTTCAGTGCCTCTTTGAGAATCATTACCAGAAACATTTTAAAAGAACTTATCATTACAATTATTATAATGATAGATCCGGGAACCTAAAGGATTGCATAATTATCATCTTATTTCATTCTCACAACAAATTCATTGTCTTCGTTTTAAGAGAAGGAGACTGAAAGCTAAGAGACGTGCTCATGGTTGCTAAGTGGGAGGGCCAGTTTTCAGGACTGCAGAGCTGTGTCCAGGTCCTCCTCTCTGTACAAACGCGGTCAAAGCTGTTGCCCACACTCACCTCTCTTTTTATAATGACCATAGGGAGAAAAGTCTAGCTCTAGTAATTTCTAGGTTTAGTTACAGTTCTCCCAAATAATTTATTCTCACATAACTCTTAGGGACCTTATAATTCTGTCTGACCGATTGTTCCTTCAGATTGTTTAGGCTATTCAGCCAACATGCACAGTGGAATCCACAGTCAGAAAATACAATGCAGGGGCAAGGAGAGCTCAGAGGCCCCTATTAGGGATGAGGAGGAAGGGGTGAGATTATTGGAAAATTCAGGAAGGCAATCTGATCTTTTCTGCAAGTATTTTCAAAGGAACAATTCTGTAACTCCAGATCCAAGTCTCCATGATGTTTGATGGCCAGTCAGCTGTAGACGTGCATCCCAAAACCAGTATGGATGACCTAAAGGCATTTACGTCCCTGAGTCTGTACATGAAGCCTCCTGCGAAGCAGTCGGAACTGGGGGGAACAGCAGATCAGTTCATCCTGTACCTTGGAAGCAAAAATGTAAGAGCTTGGGTTTCAAGGAGGGGATCATATTAAAAAGAAAAGCCGCTTTGTCTCTTACCTAAAACAAAGATGCTTAGGCAAGCAATCAAAGTACCCATTGTGGTAATTCAGAAGATAAAAGTCCTTTTTAATGGAATGATTAAAGTAGTGATTTAAGGACAAGTGATTCTCCACATGGATTATTTCCAGAATAAGAAGGGCTGTTGGGGGAAAGACTGACACAGCCCCTGAGAGGCTGGAAAGGCACAGTTGATGCCCAGGGTAGCAGGAAACTTGGGTAATCATTCAGGTCAGAACTGTTCGGGCACCAACTCTTTGACTGTTGATTGTGCTTTAAAGAAATGAAAAATAGACAACACTTATTTATATGAATTTTTTTAAAGTAACTTCTTGCTATTTCAGGCCAAAAAAGAGTATATGGGTCTGGCCATAAAGAATGATAATCTGGTATATGTATATAACTTGGGAACTAAGGATGTGGAGATTCCACTTGACTCCAAGCCTGTCAGCTCCTGGCCTGCGTATTTCAGCATTGTCAAGATTGAAAGGTGAGGGGCTGGGGGTTTAGCTCAGTGGTATAAGCACCTGCTTGGTAAATGCGAGCTCATGAGTTTGATCCTAGCACTGGGAAAAAAAAAAAGATTGAAAGGTAAAATGGATCTGCAATCCACAACTTACAGAAACACAGTGAGTTCATTCACACACACTGTTTTCCTGTGGGTATTATAAATAGCACTGCCTTCCTTTATCCTTCTGTTGTTTGCTATATTTGTTGTTACTGGGAATCGAACTCAAGACCTCATGCTCACCAGGCAGGTACTGAGCTATTGAGCTATAGATCGGGCCTTCTGCCTTTATTCTTGCTCCTTTTTCTTCCATGATTCTTATATTCTTTCCCAAACACCTTTAGAAAAGATTAGAAAAAAATGACCATCATTTCTAAATTGTATTGTGATGATTACATCTTTTTACATGACCAACCCATAAGTTAATTCCACAAAGGAACATCTTTCTTCCTCTTCCTCTTGACAGTTAATAGTAGATAATTATTAATTTAATGCAGCAAAGCCACATGACCAATTTGGTGATGAAGGAGCATTCACATTTTGATGTTAAATATGTATTTTTCTACAAATTACAATACTAATTAAAAATGAAAATCATTTTCTCCATAGGGTGGGGAAACACGGAAAGGTGTTTTTGACGGTCCCCAGTCTAAGTAGCACAGCAGAGGAAAAGTTCATTAAAAAGGGGGAATTTGCAGGCGATGACTCCTTGCTGGATCTGGACCCCAAGGACACAGTGTTTTATGTTGGTGGAGTGCCTTCGAACTTCAAGGTGAGCTATCTAGACATGCATTGATTTATTACAAATCTACACAAATCCATAACCGTATAATAATTTGGAAGAACCTTGACATCATTTCAGGAGTTCAGCTCAGTGGATAATAGAATTCTGCACAAGGATCTATGTATGTGAGTCTGGTGTGTAAATCGAGCCTCATGTTTTCACAGTGTCAGATGTTTTCAAGCTCTAATGCCTGAAAATCAGTTCATTTTATTCTGCTATGTGAAGGGTAATTGATAGCACCCCACCTGTGTGGTAGTGACTGTCCCTTGTGGTGTCACTGCAGTTTGGATTCAGTCTTCAGCTTTAAACACGGCAGAGTCAAAAACTTAGCTGTCCCTAATAAGGCAGGCATGAGGTAAAGCATTGGGGATGAGGGAGCGTAGGACCTCGGGGTGACCAGGACACTGGTGAAGGGTGGACAAAGCAAGGGCCCAAGAAGACTGCAAGTCCTCCAAAGTTTCCATTCTAGGACTATCACTAGTTGTGGGCACATTACAGACCCTGTCTGGGAAATATTTTTCTTTGTTTTGTATAAAGAAAACAGGAAAACCTACTTTGCAAAGCTGGTGTGAAAATGGATTTGTGGCATCTTATTCACTGTCCAATGTGTTTGATACACATAGTTTATATTCAAATTCAACCTCTGCTACCACATCTACAACTGACAAGTGTTTATATATCCAGGTACAGCTGCTAGTCTGAATGATTTGACACAGACGAGACATAAACTTCAGCCTTGTATCAATGCACAGGACCCCTTGATGTTCATTTCGCTGTCCTGTGGTGTCTGGTGCAAAAGGATTATGGACAGGTGACTTATTTTTTCTGTTGTCACAGCTTCCAGCCAGCTTAAACCTGCCTGGCTACGTCGGCTGCCTGGAGCTGGCCACTCTGAACAGCGATGTGATCAGCCTGTACAACTTTAAGCACATCTACAATATGGATCCCTTGAAGTCAGTGCCCTGCGCCAGGTAAGAGACACACAGGACACTCAAGACTTGGTTAGACAAGGGCATCTGAGAGGACACAGCTAACGCGATACCCTGATTCACAAAACAAGACTTCAGCTTTTCTTTACCATGGATGGGGCACGCACAGCACTAAACATGTTACCTTGTTTGAAGTTTGACTTTCAGTTCCAGAGACTGGGGTTTCCCTGTACATTTCGGTTGTCTTAGTACTTAGAGTAGAGAAGAAATTCCATTAAAAGCAAAGGATTTTGTTTACTTACAAATATTTTATTTCTTCCATGTAGACAAGAAGACTCAAATGTTGTGCGATGCACTTATAATGAGTCTAAAAGAGTCTAAAAAGCATCACCTGGAAAGCATAACAGAGTCCGTCGTGTTCACAGCTCCTGTGTTTCCGTTGCAGGGACAAACTGGCCTTCACTCAGAGCCGGGCCGCCAGTTACTTCTTTGATGGCTCCAGCTATGCCGTGGTGAGGGACATCACGCGGAGAGGGAAATTTGGCCAGGTGACTCGCTTTGACATAGAAGTCCGAACACCAGCTGACAATGGCCTCGTGCTCCTGATGGTCAATGGGGTAAGTGAAAATGCCATCCTCGTCCCCTTTATTTCCTTTGCTCTCTGTTATTCACATTTCCAGGAACCTTCTCAGCTGAGTGTGCTGTGCACTGAAACTGAATTTCTATTTTAGAAAGCAAGCGTTTTTTTCTTGTAGAGAAGTTATGACAGCAGTAAATAAAGAGCCCTGTAATTCATCTCCTCTCACCATATTTTTAGACATTTAATAGCCCTTCATAAACTAAGAAAACTGAGAAAAATCAGTACCAAATCCAGTGCACAGTGTGTCTGCAGAAATGTCACCCCAGTCTCCTTTTTAAAGCGTGTGTCCCAATCAGTCAAAAACCTTCCTGGCTTCATATGTATGTAGAGAGATAGGTAATTAGATAAATACATAGATTGATACAAATGTACAGATATAAGTAATTTATCAGACATTCAAAAGTAATACTTGTAAAACAAAATTTATAAAGATAAAATATTCAAAATAAAAATAAAATATTAACTTTATTAATATACAGAAACATGTTAGCTTTTGCTAAAGATGATTTTAATAGCAATAGTAATGAGAATAGTACACTTAGATAGTACATATTTTTAAAAATCTCATTAAACATTTTGTGATACAGTGATTCAAAAATTTTGTCCTAATTTCACTTTTATTTCAACACTAAGTTTAATTGGGTATCATAACTGGGTAGATAGCTCACAAAAATATAATGTAAGACAGTATCATAGCTGTGTCTACTAAGTTATATACAGTTTGTCAAACCCATGCATCAGTTGGCAAAAGTGATCTTTGAAATTTGATTGGTATATTTTCTTTTTCCTCGTGTCACTTTATGCAAGCTAATTGGGTATGGTATCATCCTGTGAACATTAATAAAAGAGTTCAAAGCTATTGAAGACCTTCATCTGAAGCATTTTTAAGCAGATTGGAGATATCTTCCCATGAAATTTTAGTAGTGCATATATGAGAATTTTATACATAGCACATATTGTTTTGTGAATAAAATCACTTAACAAAAATATTCCCAGTCATCTCTTTTAAAAAAACACCTCTCTACAGTACACCTTTCATTAAAAAATAAAGCAGAGAAAATGTGTGCTCTGCCATCAAACTGAATTTGTAGTTTAGAAAAAATACGGTTTTTCATCCTTACCTTGATATGACAGATCATGTGTTTATTTTTTCAAATAACTAGATTTAATACCACTGAAAGACTTCTGTTATTACAATTAAAGTAAATTTATAATTTATTAACAAAAAATATAACCATCTTTAAATTTGACATGATTTTTAGTGATTTGCAGAAAGTAAAAAGCAAACCTTTACATATCAGAAAATGTTTTCACCTCATTCTCCATCTCAATTGGAAATGATTTTGTAGATAGTTAAGTCATGTCAGCCAGAAATTCACATAACTAGACACAGATAAACTGTGACAAATTAAAATAGATTAAAAGTAAGAATTGGACAAGGGGTCACCTTGAACCCTCAAATTTTGAGAACGTCTAAAAAAGGAATTTTAAAATCAGTAATGTACATATTAAATATCAAGCATTAGTTTCATTCTGCATTTTCAATTTTTAAAATAGATATTAATATGAATCAAAGTTGAAATGATTTCTTCCTAGTCTCCAGTGGATTGTTTTCTACACTTCCAGGAATATACAAGCTGCACTCAGGAAATCACTTGACATAGAATGAAGACTTTTTCATAATACAAATTTTTCAAATTCATTGCATTTTTGTCTGTAAACATCTGAAATACACAAATCAGGCCAGTAAATTACTTGAGCAACATATAATTATTTTGGTTTTCAAATATCATGTGGCCCAAGTGCATAATAACTTCATATTTGTTTAATAAATACAGTGACTCAGATAGTACAGAAAAGACATTCTTTAATAAAGAAGTGATCTACCGTGGTCCATATTTGTTCATAATTTAGGGAACATTATTTTCATCATACCTTAAAATTATTTTTCAGTATTACCAATTTGCATCTTAAAATGAAGATAACTGCGTCTTTTGGCAATTTTCAAAAGTGCGTAAAATTTTCAAAACTGCCTAAAGACAAAGCAATAAAACAAACATGGTGTATTGTAATGTTTTGAAAAATTTTCAAAGGCCCATAAGGTAGACTTGTAACTTCATCCATCAATTTATAAAGTAGAATAAAAACCAAAGACCGTAGGTGTTGAAAATTGTATGTAAGTAAACCCTGATTTCACTGTTTTGCCAGACTTTCTCGGGATTCACTTGATACACTTGGAATTCCACATTTGGAAGTCTCAGAGGGGCCCTTTGGTTCTTTTCTCTACTTCTGTTATAAATATCACAGCAGATTTGTGCCTAACATTTTAGTACGTTAGCATAAAAAATAACTTCCAATCTGAAAGTAGCGATTAATTTTACTTTACAATAAGAATTTCAGGAGACTTTCCTAAGTCTTCAAATAATTTCAATGAAAGAAATAGAAGGTTATTCCTCAAATTAAGCTAAATAGAGCTCTACTTTCATAATAGCAGCTACTATGTTATGGCTTCTTTCTCTCTACAGAGCACATTTTTCAGCCTGGAAATGCGCAGTGGTTACCTGCATGTGTTCTATGACTTTGGATTCAGCAATGGCCCAGTGCATCTTGAAGACACACTGAAGAAAGCTCAAATTAATGATGCAAAGTATCATGAGGTACGATTGTGGTAGTCTGGGAAGCTTGAGATTTGTACTTAGATCTATGAATTTAAATAAGGGTCAAATGAGAGAGGAGAATAATTAAAATGAATCCTTTTGTTTCTAAAGAGCAACTGAAAGATTCTCTCCTACTCAACCCTAGGAAAATGTTTGCTTATAAAAGGATGGATGATTTTGCCCTACTGACATTTCTGATAAAAAAAAAAATTCACCGGACAATTCCTCATAATTACTTAATTGGCGAAAGACTATTGTAATATCTTGTTTACAATAACACTTACAGAAGAACCCATATATTTTGAACATGTTAGAATGTAAACACAAATCCATTTATTCACTTATTCTTTGAAACACTCTAAATGGAAAGGAGTAGACATAGATAAACACAGAATTTCCTTTAAGCCAGTTTAAAATATTAGTATTCTTTATGAAGAGAATACTCAAAGGATACTTCTTAGTCCTGCTGAAAGTATAGCTCATCTATTTTCACTAATAGTTACTTTGCATACACAATTTAAAGAAATACAAAAGGTTCAACATCTTTTAAGTTAAGCCAAAATGCAGGAAACAGAAAGCTGTATTTCCTTTTTAGCTCGGATTCCATGGCCTTCATGAGTATGAATTACAGGAAAGGCAGATTTTAACTATTTCTCAGACTAGCAGATGTGTTTTAAGTTACCTACCATGTCGCCCAAACATAGTACCCGATAACTTGCAAGCCAGAGTCCAGAAGGAACCTGCTAACAATCCAGTAGTGGTTGCCAGGGTTTAGAGGTTAGGAGAAAAGAAGAGTTGGTGTTCAGCGGGTATAAAATTTTAATTATGCTAGAGGAATAAGTCCTAGAGATTTCCTGAACAGCGTAACGCTACAGTTAACAGTAGTTCAAATTTGTTGCTGAGGTTGTAGCTCAGTGGTAAAACATTTGCCTTGCATGTGTGAGACCCTCGGTTGGATCTCCAGCACCTCAAATACTTGTTAAGAGTGGATCTCATATTAAACGTGCCTAACACGTACACACATAGTGTGACGTACACAAGGAAACTTTGGGAAGTGTTCATATTTCCCTTACCTTGATTGTGGTGATGGTGGGTATTTGTTTACACCCAAACCTTATGTATGCTAAATATGTACCGGGTTTTGTATATTAATTATACCTCAAGCTGTTTTAAAGGAAGAAGAAAAAGGCACCTGCTATGGCTTTTCTCAGATCCACTTGGGAGAAAATAATGGATCTCAGGGCATTCTTGAGTCTGTTTCCTCTCCAAGTAGACATCTTTCCCTGGAAAATGCAAACTTCTGTTTGTAAAAACAAGAGTTTTCATGTCTGGGAATAAGAAAGGAAAATTAACCACTTTGGGGAAAAAAATGGACAAGGAGATGGAAAATCAGAATAATTTTTAAAAAGTGTTTTATTGGTACCAAGAATCACGACCTCACATTTGTCGTGCAGGCACTGCACCATTGAGCTATATCCTCAGCCCCTGAATAATTAAAACATGTAGAAGAGTTCAGAAAGCTATCTGCTAAGTAGATGATCAAGACTTACTATCTATCATTTCTCCTAGATCTCAATCATTTACCACAATGACAAGAAAATGATTTTGGTAGTTGACAGACGACATGTTAAGAGCACGGATAATGAAAAGATGAAAATACCTTTTACAGATATATATATTGGAGGAGCACCCCCAGAAATATTGCAATCCAGGTGAGATGTTTTAATGGAATGAGAGTTCCCAGGGATGTACTGTTGTGTATTCAACAGCCAGCAGAGACTTTGTGTCAGGTTGAAGTGGCCTCATTTGCCTTTGGGGTGCAGGTGTATAGACGCAGACACCCCAGGTCCTCTGCAGCCAGTCTCATGGCCTCCTTACGCTAGCATTTCCTAGAGGTAATTCCCAGTTTTCTCTCATTATTGTTTTCCTCTTAGAACACACTCTACTTTGATACTTCTCTTCAGTTAGAGAAAGACTAAATATATACTGCATGAAGACAAAACTGCGTGGAGTCCCTTTGCTTTGCTTTTAGTGTTATCTTGAACTAATTTTGAAGTTCCACAAGCATCTGAAGGTATACAGATGTTTAGGTTTATCCAGGTAGTTGTGGATTATGCATGATGAAATACTGTCTTTCTGCATTCAAAACTGCAGCCGTCTTTTTATAATCAGTTCATAGAAGCAGAGACCCTTTAAACACAGAGGCAGAGTTAAATAGCACGTCTTCTGCTATATCAGAAACCCAAAATATAAACAAATAAATAAAGTAAAAGAGAGATGATAACCATCCTAGAAGGCAGATTCTTTGCGGTGGGGGAGGGATCAGCGAAGGATAAAGACAAAGAGGGTTAAAGGAATTGAAATAATTAAGATTAGTTATCCTACATAGCAATTCCTCATCATTATTCTGTATTACAAGTATTTAATAATTAATTAAAGTCATAAACAAATTGAGAAGCAACTTTAAGCTAATCTAGTACAATGGTATTCATTAGCATAGTCTGGAGAGCTCTTATAAATACCATTATCTGTATAATTGTTCCGGAGTAAGGTCTCAACATAAAAATATAAATAAATAAAAGACTCCCCAAGTAGAGAATTTGTCCAAACAGGCTTAAAATTGATGGTAGAGTGCTATCTTCAGCCACTACAAAATACCCCTCTCCACTATCCCTCACACTTTGTTGAATAACTTTAATGATGTAGATATGATTGCCTTACAAGGCAAAAAATTTCAATTTAATTACTTCTTTAAGTACTTTATTAGTTATGAAGCTCATACTCTCTTGAGACAAAGCGAGTGGCACTCTCCCAGCAGACTTTTAAAAGATTCCCTGAGCCTCCTTTCTCTGCTAAACAGCCTCTGCCATCCTTCAGCTATGTCACAGGGGATGTTTAACCACCATGTTTGTCATTGTGTGCACCCCAGTCTGTCAGCGCAGTCCTTCAAGAGTGATCTTGATAGAGCAGAACACAGCAAGCTGTTAGAGTGGCCCCTGTTCATCTAAAACGCATTGAAGCCATTGTGACTTGGTGAAAACCAATTTGATATTTGTTTACTATCCAATTACATGCTCTTAGGCGTCTCCCATGCACCAGGCATAATAAATACAGAAATTACAGAATTAAGCAGAATGCCATCTCTCATGTTAAAGATAGAGAATGTCTTGCTTTCCTATTAATCTAGCAACTCAACTTTGACTATGATTCCTCTGGCTTTAGTTAATAACTCTGTGCTACTCGAGTAAGGCCAACTGGATTAAAGTCCAAAGACCTGAGTTCAAATCTTAACTCATCATTTGTTAAGATTTGTCTAATGCGTTATTAGACAAATTAATACATTATTAATGTATTTGTCTAATATATTATTAGACAATAATGTATTTTCTAATTTCTATGATATTATTATTATTGATCTGCACAGGATCAGTTCCTTGTGGCTTAAAATAATAATCATCTATGAAAGGCAAATAATAGGACCTCCGTCTATACCACTGAACTGTTAAAATGACAAATGCAATAATAAAAGTTAAAGAAATTTTGAAATTATGAAGAAGTAAATAGTTTGTCTTGAGCAGAACAAAACTTTTTATATGCAAAGATTAGACATTGCTGTTTGGTTATCAAAAAAGCATGAGAATATGCATGATTGTAAAACTACTACAAATAAACCCATCTCCAAAGCTTTGATGTACAGACTAGAAGCATCATCACCATCATTGTGGCTTTATCAGTGAAGATCAATTTTCTTTTGCAGGGCTCTAAGAGGCCACCTTCCCCTAGATATCAACTTCAGAGGATGTATGAAGGGTTTCCAGTTCCAAAAGAAAGATTTCAATTTACTAGAGCAAAAAGAAACCCTAGGAGTTGGTTATGGATGTCCAGAAGATTCTCTTGTAAGTATCATTCATCAAAAGCTTTCAAATAAGTAGACATAAAGCTTTCAAAAGGTAGAAAAGCCCTTTTCAGCTGTTCTGTAATCCTTGGAACATTTCTGTACATTTCTGCCACCAGCAGAAAGAATCATTAAGCTGGAAATGGTTGTGGGATCCCTCTGTGACTTGTGCAGTTGCTTTGGGTGAGACTTAGAAGCCAAAGAGGTAGACAGAACACCACTGGTCACTCAGCATGGACAGATGGGAAAGCTAAAACTGTGTGTTAGAAAAATACTGAAGGAAAGCTGGGTATGACTAAATTCCAGGATAGACTGGAAGCCAAAACAGCAACTATTTATGGAGAAGCTAAGGCCTTTTGTGTATGAGAGATGGATGTAATTAACATTTGTTAATTATCAAATCCACCATACTGACTTTTTATCACACAGGTATCTCGTAGAGCATATTTCAATGGACAGAGTTTCATTGCTTCAACTCAGAAAATATCTTTCTTTGATGGATTTGAAGGAGGCTTTAATTTCCGAACATTACAGCCAAACGGGTTGCTATTTTATTATGCTTCAGGGGTAAGTTATTGTTTCCCTTGAGTAAACTTCTTCTGACAATCATTTTGTCTATTTAAAACAAACTTATGCATGTTAAATATGATTTCCAGTTCGTATTTTGACTCATTTGTACACTAACAGAATGCCTCATTTCTTTTTTTTAAAAACATAATAAAATCCAACAAAACAGAACAATGCAAATCAAAGCAAAGAGCAGTGAAATTGGTACAGAACTTCAAAGTACAGTACTAGAAAAACAACAATAGCTAATATAGTATATTTCATTACTGTCACAATGGTTGTCCATTCTGTCAGGTATAGCAAAATCAAACCAAAACAAAACAGAATAAAACCAAGCATAACAGAACATTGAATACAGCAAGACAATCAGAACAAAACAAAACAGAACAATATTGGATTTCAAAGACAGATAGAAGAAAATCCCCATATTTGCTATACTGCATACTGTCCTCCTCCCAAGAGAAGCTCAGACCCCTGGGCCAGGCTGAAAAATCAACCAAACAATACAAGCATTCAGTTGCTTGTTGTACCTCAGTTGCTATCAACCCTTCCACAGCAGCTGACTGCTTACGGGTGTGAGGGTGAAGGTTGTGGTGGGGTGTGGGTGTTGATTCTCAGTCTGCCTGCTGGTAGGCTCACAGGAGGCCTCTCTGACTTCTCTCTTCCTGGGCCCCTGCGTGGCTTGCCCCTCATTTCAAATTATTTAGGAAATATATGTCTTATACATCTGGAGTTCTTTTTTCTCAACAGTGCTAATTTATTTTTATTAGTATAGGTCTGTGATACATAATAATTGCATTCAGTTTGGGGAATTGGTACAGATGCATTTCACTTCTTGATCACTTTAGTCCCCGTCCTCACCCACTCTCCTCCGTCTCCTCTCTTGCTTTTTTTCTTTGTTTTTCATGCTTCTTATTGGTATGTGTGTGCATTAATAATAATTACATCCCTCGTGGGGACTTGGTACTGTGCACAACAGATCTTAGTTCTTTTTCCATCCACTTTGCAACCTTTCCTTCCCTCTCTCTATGTCTCTTGATCCCCTGCCATTTGAAAAAGTCTCCCCACTCCATTATCTACCTTTTAGTTAGCTCTTTACATACATTTTGAGTTTCTCATACAAAAGAAACTATGTGATATTTAAGCTTGTGTGTTTGATTTACTTCACTTAACATCATTGTCTCAAGGTAGATCCATTTTCCAACAACTGACTCAAGTTTATCATTCTTTATGGCAGAGTTGTACTCCATTGTATATAAATACCACATTTGCTTTACCCGTTCACCTATTGAAGGGCATGTAGGCCATCTCCAACACTTAACTATTATAAATTGTGCTGTATAGACATGGATATTCATGTATCACTGTAATGCAATGCTTTTCACTCTTCCAGGAAGCTTCCTAGAGGAGGACTAGCTGGGTCAGGCAGAATTTCTAGCTTTAGCTTCTTGAGGAATGGCCATACTGATTACCATAGTAGCTGTACTAATTTATACCCCCGTCAGCAATGGAGAAAGTTCCCAAAGTGTGGAAGAGTTCTTACGATCTTCTTCCTTGGCGTTTCTGAACCTGGCGTTCATAGGCCCGTCTCCCACAGGATTTGTGGAAATCTGTGACCTTAAAGAGAAAAACTGCATCTTTACTCTTTCTAACTGAAATTTATCATTTTCTTCTATTATTAATGTGGCAGCAAACCACATTATAGGTATTAGCAGTACCTGTAACTTTGCCATTTAAAGTAACACAAATATTTTTCACTTCACATTACAATCATCACAGATAAATGAAAATGTATTTTTGCTCATTTCTACTTGAAATTGTACAAGTCATTACATTTTCTACTAAAACTCACACCTCAATAAAGAAGTATACATTACTGTATCACAGATGTGTTGTTTTAATACTTTGAAAACCGTGTATCAGTGTAACTGTCTTCCTTCCCATATCTAAAGATATTTCCTTGTCTGTTAATAAACATCATTTTATGAAGAGACCCTCATGTGTCACCAAGCTGCCAAAGCAGTGGTGGCACACACAAAAAGAGGTTAAGGACCTCTGTAGGTGAAGAACACATATGCAATATAATTTATAACATGGATTTAAATACTTTTCTTCTTCTGGATTTGTGATAGAACATTTTAGCTCAGCTTATAAAGACATTATAAGTAGAGTAAACCTCTCTTTAAGTAGAGGATTTTAATGGCAAAACATGATTGATATATCTCTGAAAGGTCATCAAAGTAATATATACTGGTGGATCAGGCCATAATATAATTTCTGAATACAACTTTCGATTTGCATATTTATTACCTTTCTGTGTCACATTTGCATCCACTTTAATTTAGATCAGTAGCACCTATGAGAATGAACCCAAAGCATTTTGTAGGCTTTTGCCCAAAAACCTGCATCAGATTTACCCCGGTTCATTAAACAACATTGTTGGCCACAAAAAGCAGTCGTTTTGGATAGAACTTAAGACATTTGCCAGTGTCTTAGGACAAGCAATGAACAAATTCAGAAAAAGTGACTTCTGGTCTTTGAAATCTCTCTTCTGTCTCTGGGTGAAAACATGAAGCATTCTCTAAAACCCAACTAACAAATTAACTCTTGCCTCTGTTTCTAGCTACAGATTCAAATATTTTCTTTCCAAAAGGGATTAATGAGACTGACAGAAATTCCTGAAGACAAAAGTAATTGAGTGTGAAGCAACTCTCAGTATTGCAAAAGTCACTAAAAATTTTCAGTTTAAATTATAGGAATGTCTTTTTCCATTAAAACACATATAATTTCATGAATACCACCAATACAAGCAGTGTAGGGCTTATTGTCATTGTTGGTTTTGCTGTTCATAGAAATTATTTACAAGCAAATTTCTTGCACATCCTGTTACTCTAAGTGATACCACTAAGTAAATGTTGGAAAGGGGTCCATTTTGGAGCCCTGGGCCCCCTACTGAAACCCCTCCGCTTGCATTTCAGGCAGACGTGTTTTCCATTTCACTGGATAATGGCACCGTCACCTTGAATGTGAAGGGGACCAAGGTTCAGTCAGCAGAGAAGCAGTACAACGACGGCCTGGCCCATTTTGTCAGCACCTCTGTCTCACCTACGAGGTACAGCCTGCATTTGTGTTCTTCCTTTCCTATCTGTGTCTGTGGGCCATGATTCTGTCCGGTGCCATTATGGACATTTCCTGACATTTAAAAAGTGGTGGAAAGAACAACTTAAGTTCTTATAAAAAATTGCAGGGCTGGTGATATAGCTCAGTGGGACAGTGTTTACCTCTAATAGATGAGGTCCTATAGTCTAGCCTTACTACTGAACAACATTGCTGTTTATTTTCAAGATATGCCCAGAAAAATCACCATAAAGTTACTTAACAGAAATATAGGAGTATTTTTCCAATAAAGTGATCAGTTGCAATCCGAGGGAAGCTCTTACTCACATTATTTACTAAGGACACCACAGTATGCCATGCGTACAAGAACACAGCCAACATTGGTCTTGTTTACATTTTTTTAATTATATTTGAAGATGCTACATTTATGCTTTTAAAGTTTTGTCTTAAAACTGTGGCACTGAATTTCTTCCTCATAATAAGAAAACTTTTGAAATAGGAAATAAACCTCTCTTGTAAACAACTGCTATTCTATATCCGCTTTTGTGAATGTAGAATAAAACAATCCATTAAAACAATCATTTCAGGGGCTGGGGATTTAGCTCAGCAGCGTAAGTGCCCGCCTTGTAAGCAGGCAGTCGTGAGTTCGATCCCTGGTACTGATAAAAAGGAAAAAGACAAAAAAAAAATCGTTTGAGGACTTTTTCTACACTGCATTTCCAATAAAGAGTAAAAACTAGTCATTATGCGTTGTAGTGAAAAGTGGTCTCCCAGAAATGCATTTAAATGATGACTCATTCTTCTCCATCAAAAAATAATGTAGGAGATTTGTCACCTGGCCTTCCTTCTCTACGAGTTTAAATTCCAGGCTTGGCTTGGAGGATCTTTACCTCACGTAGAAACAGCCAGCCAGCCTGGGCCTCACGAAGGGCCTGGCAAGTCATTGCCTTGTAGCTCAGCAGGTGTTCCATTTAGGATCCATGAAAAAAATCTGCTTATCCAAACTAGAGCGGAACCACAGTAAAACAGTACCTGTGTGGTATACAAAGAGGTTTTTCTTTTGCAGATATGAACTGGTAGTAGATAAAAGCAGACATGGGAATAAGAACCCCACCAAAGGAAAAGCAGAACAGAATCAAGCAGGCGAAAAGAAGTTCTACTTCGGTGGCTCCCCCATCAGTCCGCAGTATGCCAACTTCACTGGCTGCATAAGCAACGCTTACTTTACCAGGTATAATGTCTTTATTATCAATGAATTTACGTGACTGAGAAAGACAAGAGAGTAGAAAAATATTGATATTAGAGAGTAGAAAACACTTGTATGTGCATGTGCAACTACGTATTTCAGTTTGTGTGCAGGATTTTTGCTTTTGTTTGACTGTGACTAAGCCTTCATTTCTTTACCTGCAAAATGCAGATAACAGTCGTACCGTTTGGTGAACTTGTGGTAGGAATAAGTGATATAATGTGCAGAAAACACCTTAAATAGGACAAGAAGCTTTACAACAAGCTATATTAGATGCAATTATTTTTGTGCTTATTAATGGTGTACTATTAATGGTATATTATTAATAGGTTTAACAAAATCCCTCTTCAAAATTTAAGAAAAATTTAATTATTAATTTAATGCATGACTTTAAATAAAGCCATTAATCTGAGACTTTAACACAGACAATGAGAGCTCCTTAAATACATGAAAAAGCAAATTTAATAAGCTAAGACACACGTAAGTGCCCACAGTCATTCACAGAGTGGTCAGGGAAGAGTTGTTTATCAGCCAAGATCTATCTGCCAGGCACAGAGTTCTTAATTAACTGGTGAATGATGATTTCAAGGATCTGGTTAAGATGACAGATAAGTATCCATCACTCACACACACACACACACACACACAGAGTCATTGCCAAAGTTCTTTGGCATGATTTTCATTGTCTAATTCTGAACAGCACTTTTAACGTGATCTTCCTTTGCTTACGAACTCAGATTGGACAAAGATGTGGAGGTGGAAGACTTCCAGCGGTACTCTGAGAAGGTCCACACTTCTCTGTATGAGTGTCCCATTGAATCTTCACCATTGTTTCTCCATCACAAAAAAGGGAAAAATTCCTCCAGGCCGAAGCCAAATCAGAATAGAAAGGTAAAAGATAATGCTGTGTAAATTTCCCATTTGCCCTCATATTTCAAAGCACACAATTCTAGATATAGTTGCTTTGTAGATTTTACTCCAATTTACAGCTGGATATGAATGAAAAATAGGATTCGTGCAGTGTTAGAATGTCTCATTAGGTACTTGCATTAGGTATTAGGTACTCCAGTTTACCAACTGCTTGTATTAGGTACTCCAGTATTCTTGTTTTAAAGATACCCTTCGAATCAGATGCTTACTTATATTTCCAATTATTTTCCACTAGCATTTCTCTTTTCTGAACAAATTGTGTATACAATATTTATTGCTTGGTATTTCAATTCTCTTCTTGATTTCATACCACAATCTCAGGCTTTTGTCACAAATACAGAATTTCTTAAAGCCTGTGATATCACCCTTGCTCTTTCCTCTTCTCTTGACCTTCTGTTTAGCCTGTCACATGCATAGGTCAAGGATGTCAGCTAGATCTGCTGCGTGATCAAAATCTTGAGTTCTAAAACTCTACTATCAGACTATTATTGTTTCTCATTCCTTTGCTCTTAGCACGCGTGTAATTTGCCTTTGTTACAAATGAAACCCCGAACCCTTTCTCATTATTTGGCCTAACGTCTTCATCCCTTTCAGCTCTAACAATGCATGCAGCTTTCAGGGCTCCTATCCTGGCTTAGACTACCAGCATCTCTCATGGGAGTTGCTGTAATCATCTCCAACAAGTCACCATTTTCCCGGACTCCACTCGGTGTCCAGCCTTTGTGACTGTCACTCCTCTGATCAAAATGGCCCAGCCACTGCACTTGGTAAAAGCCCACATCCTCACAGTTCATAAGACGCCCTATGAGGTCTAGCACCCTTTGTCTCTCTGAGTTTATCTCTTTCCACACACCCAACCCACACACTCTTCTCCCCACAGCAGTCCCTGAAGTGGCCACATGGAGCCCCACCTGAGGGTCTTTATTCAAGCTGTCCTTCTGCCTGGGCCACTTTCACCCAGATATCTATGTAGACAAATTCTGTTCCCTCAGGGATCATTGAGCTTTCATCTGCTCCAACATACCAACCTTGACTAACAATTTAATACTGCAGTCTGCATCCTATTTCCTATGAGTACTGCTGGTCCCTTAAGTTTTTCCTAATACTTGATTTTTTTTCCATAGTAAAAAATATAGCTATGAAGTTTAACACAAAGCTACCTAGGTGAAACTTCAGTAGACACCAAAAAAAATTTTAATGTAGAAAATTTTAAAAAATAAACAGTTTAACCTCTGGTCTTAGATTATACTTTATTTTCACAATCACCTCCCAATATTCCATTTTATGAACTGATTATAATTTATTTAACCGTTAATAAACTTTTAGTTGTTTCCAGTTTTCTCCTTTTCTGATGAAGGTCCTTGAATGTGAATCTTTGAGTGTATTGCTGGATAAGTCTCTAAGATAGATTCCAGGAGATGGAATTATTGGCTCAAAGCAAATTACTTTCCAAAATGCTAACACTGTCTTAGAATGATCTGTGAGTATTGGAGAATATCTGTCTTACCAATTCTGCTCCAAGCTTAAATTTTTAATAGCTTTTTGCTTAAACTTTAATTGGGAAAACATCTTCTCATTTGGTTTATAATTTAATAATGAGCACGTATGTGTTGTCATAGACATCAGTACATAATATATTGGCTACTTTTCTATCCTAGAGCAAAGCTGCTTACTTTATGCCACCAGCAATCTGGAAAGCAGCTTCATAGA
The DNA here is from genome assembly GCF_034190915.1 of Cavia porcellus. NCBI lineage: Eukaryota > Metazoa > Chordata > Mammalia > Rodentia > Caviidae > Cavia > Cavia porcellus. The sequence goes on from NW_026947490.1 coordinate 79,516,491, forward strand.
GGTAGGGACCAGGATCCAGATAGTCCCCAAGGTCCCCAGATAGTCCCTCCATGACCCATCCAGACACACCCACAAGTGTGCTTTATTAAATCCCTGAGAGCTTTCAAACCAAGCAAGTTTGCAATCCAGCTTAATTGTCCTAAGTGGTATCTGGCCAAGCAGTCTCCTCTCTTAAGAGCTGATCCCTCAACCACCAGGTAGGTCCTGTGTTTCAGGTTGCGACCTCCACCTGCTGTGGATAGAGATAATCAGACCAGATCATGTGAACTAGTCTAGACCGAGATTCTCTTCCTGGGAAACACAGCTCAGAGAAATTGCCTCACTTGTAAATATAAGAGCTTGGTGTTGGTGCAGAGAAAGAAAGCTGCTTTCTACGAAGCATGAAAAAAGGTGTCCTGTAAAGAAAGCAGAATAAAAGCAGACACATTAAGAAACAAAACTGAACTACTAGAAGTCTCCAGAAAGGGAGTTCCATGATTCTAGCTTTCCTTTTCTGGCCCTTGGTGATATCCTGCTGTGCTATTTTATCTTGCATTATGTACAATACCCCCAATCCTTATAATACTTTTTCTTCAGTAGGCCAACTAGCTTGACTGCTATCTGACATACATAAAAAAAAAAAAAAAAAAAAAAAAAAAAAAAAACCTTGCTAAATCGAAATTTGTTGTGATTGTAACTGATAGGCCCTCAGGGGGAAAAAGAAGATTATACTGGTTAAGTCAGAGTTTAGAAGGGCCAAGTGGAATTTTCATGCATATACCTATTTTAGGATAGAAAACTGAGTCTCTGTATGGTATTGAAGTAAGCTATGATTCATCCTTCTGATCATTAAGCACATAATCCATATAAGATTTAAAGTATTTGGTTGCACATAGAAAGATACCAGAGCTTTTTGCTCTGATTGCTGCAGATAAAGCACAAATACCACTAGTGTGTGTATATTCCTACACTGAGCCAGAGGAAAGCAAGATTGGCCAATGAGATTGTTGTGCTCCAAATAGCCCCATGCTTCACCAATCCCCTGGAGTCTAACTCACGGTTGTACTGTTCCATAGCTACATAAATGCTTTCACTGAGAAAGAGCAAGATCCCCCTCTGAAACAGGAAGAACAGGATGCAGCCAGTGTTGGGAAAAGTTCCCAACCCCCTCCATCCTGTTCTTTCACCCCCACAAAGCATTTCCATCTGAGCCCCGCAGTGGGACAAAGGCAATCATGTTCCTGCTGTAAGATGCTATCATGATTGGAACGGAGTATGGATTTGTAAGAAAATTCTCAAAGCACAGTAAAGGAAAAGGATCCCCTGCAGCCTCACTCTAGCATATTTTGCCCATTCACAGCCGGGTACTCTGGTAATTATTCATAGAACAGGGTGTGGACACAAAACCACTGTTACCTCTGTGTTTTCTCCATCCAAGACAGAAACCTTGCTTCTGTGGCAGCGAATCAGGTTCTGTGTTCCAAGCACTATGTAAGAGAGGGAGGAGAGAACCGTGGAGGGAGGTGGACTTTCCGTGGGATGTGTCAGTCTCTCAGCCCCGTCTCCTTTCTCATCACTGTGAGAGTCCCGAGCTGGGACCCAGCTGGACAATCTGCAGCTCTGGGGACAGGGCATTGTACCTCACAGTTGGTCTGCCCTTTCATTAACTGCCCTCTACCCACTACATCTGAATTTTGAGGCTATTTCTGGAATTTGGATGGAACACTGACTTTTCTGGAGGTCTTGTCTTTTTGCAAATGTAAGATTGCTTTCTTTCTTCTCTTTTAATATGCATTGTGTCTTCCCGAAATTGCACACTGATTTGTTTTCCTAGTGAAAAACCTTCTAGATTTCCAGTTCTATCGTGGATATTATTTTTTGTTTTTTGAGTTTGTAGCTTTATTTTGTTTGTTTTGAAACAGGATCTCGATAAATTGCCTATGGGGAACTGAAACTCCAACCTCCTGAGTGCTGGAATTATGCTGTGGGATTATGCTGATTTATGTTTATGTGTAGTCCAACATTTCAGTGGGAGTTAGGGATAAGGGAAACAAAACATGTGCGTTCATACAAAAATCCCGAACCAGAAATGCCTTTGCATATCTAAGCCTCTTTTATTCTATATCCTGTTGCCGAACATTTTCTTTCCTATAATCCGTTCTTTTGTCACAATCTCTATTTTTAACTGGATCAGAGCTGGCCACTCCCTGCTGTTAAAACCTGTGTGGCTCTTTAGCACCTAAAAGGGAAACTCCATTCCTAGCACATCACCTTCAGTCCTTTCTGTCAGCTATGAGCCTGTTGTTTTCAATTTGCTACTTACATACCTATTTCTCCAGTTTGATTCTTAGATCTTTAGAAGACAGGGACATTTCTCACATCATGTTCCTACCATGCAGCATCCCTGGAAGGGATAGGAAACCCTGGCTTCTTTCCCTCATCCAACACTCGATCAGAACTTGCTGGAATAAGTAAATAAATTATTAGATGCTCAAATTTATTTGCATTTATTTTTATTCTACTTCAGAAATTAAGACGATCATGGCTTTCCTCTTGATAGCCCGTGCCGTGTCCTCCAAGGTGTATTTTTATCTTACTTTTTCCTCTTCTACTCAGGTCAAACTCTCGCTGCAGAACCACCTCCTCTCTAGCTTTTTGCTTTTACTTTTTCAAATAAACTTTGTAAAAAGAATTTTAAAATTAGTAGGATGTATTAACCTATAGTTTAACAATTCAAAAATTTTAACATGAGCCGTAAAATCTGAAGAATACAAATGTTAAATAGCTGATCTATCGTCATTCTATCATGTAAAATATTTCTACACCCTGTCACCAAAAAGGTATTTTGAAGATGCTGCTGAGTGTCATAACTTTTTCCATAGTATATACAAGAAATAATAACGTGCACTTTAAAGTGGTCTTCTTGCCTATAAGAGTTTTATTGATCGATTTTTTCTGGGTTATTTTATTGTCAGCTTTTGTATTTTCCCCTGTTATTTCAGGTGTGCATTTAATAAATGATAAAGCAGTTACCTCTATAGATTCAATTTCATGAATGGAACAAACACCAGTACTAGCTCGTTTATTATTTTATTGTTATTGTGAATGGTGAAGACATCAAAAATTAATTTTCGCTACTAGTATATGACTTTTATCCTTTAGTTAGATAGATTTCCTATTTTGACAGGGAGGAAAAAGTAAAGATGCTCCGTCGTGGGACCCTGTTGGTCTGAAATTCCTAGAGCACAGTGCTCCGAGAGACGCTCACTGCCACCTCTCCAACAGCCCAAGAGCTATAGAGCATGCCTACCAGTACGGGGGGACAGCCAACAGCCGCCAGGAGTTTGAACACTTGACAGGAGACTTTGGTGAAAAGTATGGTAGCACATCATTCTTCTAGAAACTTCGTGCAGTGTTCTGTCCTCGTTTGTTCTCATCTGTCCTGTGGTCCTTTCTTTCTGTGCCACCATGATCCTATTATTTTGCCATGGAGTATGGAGAAGTAGTCAGGATTCATGCATTTTTGAGAAAGTATATTCTCTGGGACTTTCTACCCCAACCTAAGGTACAGAAAACAGTATTATTTCAGGAGTTCACCATCTGATGACGAAAGGAAGATGGAGCAAATTTCAAATGACTCAGCTCCTAACTCCGATAGCACCTTCCCTCCCACACACCAACTGCTTTTGAATTGTAATTAGAACACACTAAAACTGCTAGAGGACTAAGAAAAAAGACTGAAGTATAAACACATTTGTCTGTCTCTGCCCTGCAAAATATCTCAAACCCCAAAACTTCTTCACATTGTTTTACAAACCTCCAGTTATTTTTGGAGTTTTAACACAAATGTACTAATATGTAGGCATTGTATTTTAAACACTGATACAGGTAGTGCATTCAACAAGAAACCTCCAGTGCATTCTAATTTGCTATTTACCTAATACGCAGAGTAAGTGCTTTGTATTCAGCAAAAATTGAACTAAGCAAACTAGAAGTTAATCTAACAAATATATTTTGTCCATACTTGGCGCTAAATCTCTAAAAGGTTTTATTTTTTATACATACAGTCACACACTTAGGTGGCTACTTCTAATATGTGATATCCATTCGTTCATTTTTACTAGGAAAAAAATGAGTAACTTAGGTGACATATAAACATTTCTATGCAAATGATATTGATTACTCAATGGTATTTTCTCCTCACAGGTAAGTTTCCTTAACATAGATTTTTACTAAGTTGCAGGCAGTTTTTAAAGCAAAGGAAAATAAGATTCTTAACTGAGACAAAGCTTTCATGAACATGTAATCTATCCCTGTTTCACAGGGAAATGAAGAAAAAGTTACCTTTTTTACTTGACCAGGCTTACCTAGATCATGATAATCCTGATATTAACTATGAGAGTTAGAATGGCTACTTATTTATTTTTCTTTATTCCATATTACTTTGAGAAGCTACAGATTGTCCCCAATCTCATCTTACTTATGGTGAGCTTCATTTTATTTTTTATTTGCCAGATCTCAGTTTTCCATTCTTCTGAAAACCCGATCCTCCCATGGGATGATTTTCTATGTCTCAGATCAAGAAGAGAATGACTTCATGACCCTGTTCTTGGCTCACGGCCGGTTGGTTTTCATGTTTAATGTTGGCCACAAGAAACTGAAGATTAGAAGCCAGGAGAGATACAACGATGGATTGTGGCATGATGTAAGTTGAAGGCAGACAACAGCACTAATGGTAGATCCCCACCCCTGTCCGGGGACTGACACTGATACTGTACACAAAGCATTTTAATGCCCTAATCTTGAAGCATACTTGACTGGATGTAAGCATTTTAACTGAAGGAATGGTAATCAACATAAAGTTTGATTTCTTTTTTATTACTATATATTTGCAATGCACAGCAAGTACATTTGTTTTGCAAAAGTGGGAGATATATATATATATGTTATATATATATGGCATATATATATAACATATATATATATATGATCACTTTAATCCCTTTCCCTGCCTCACCCTTTACCCAGTTCCTCTTCCACATATCCAAAATAATCTACCTCCCAGTGTCCTACCATGTCACCTTCATTTCACTATTTATTATTTTATTTTTATTTATATTTCTCATGTAAGAGAGACCATGCTATATTTAATCTTTGGTACCCGCTTTATTTCACCTAACATTATAGTCTCAAAATCCATTTATTTTCCTATGTAAATGGCTCATATTTATCCTTTATAGCTGCTTCATACGTCTCTGAATATGAGCACAACCTTTTCTTTATCTTTTTATCTGTTCATAGTGAGCAAGTCTGTTTCCAAAATTTAGCTGCTGCAAATTGCACTGCTATAAACATCGGGATGCGTGTATCACTGCAGTATGATGACTTTAGCTCTTGTGGGAAGACACAAAAGAGAGGTTTAGAGATATAAATGGAATTCTGCTTTACTTTATAGTTTTAGGAATTCCATGCTGATTTCAATAGTGGTTGTACTACTTTACATTCCCACCACCAACGTGGAAGGGCTCGTTTTCCCCACAACATCACCAGGATGTTTTGGTTTTGGGTCCTTGATGTTAGCCGTTTTTACTGGAGTAAGATACAGTCATGCTACTGTTCTGACTTGCCTTTCCCTAATGAACAAAAATGCTGGTTTATTGATCAATCATACGTCTCCTTTTGAGAAGTTTCTATTTATTTCAGTTGTCCATCTTTGATCAGGGCTTTAGCTATTTGGGTTCTAATTTTTTAAATTATTTGTGTATTCCAGATATTAATCCTTCATTAGAGAAGTAGCTAGCAAAACCTTTTTCCCATTCTGTCACTTGTGTCTTCATTCTGTTTGCTGTGCAGAACTTTTTCATTTGATGTAATTCTATTTGTTTATTATTGCTATTATTTCTTGTGCGATTGAGTGTTTCTTCAAGAAGTCATTGTCCATCCCTGGGTCTTCAAGTGTTTTGCATATTTTATCTTCTAGCAGATTCAGTGTTTCTACTTGTATATCTAGACCTCTGAGCTGTTCTGATTTGATTTTAGTACAAGGTGAGAGATATGGGTCTAGCTACATTCTTCCTCAAGTGGACAAGTTTTCTTAGGAACAATTTATTAATTTTTCTTCAGCATTTGTTTTGAGCCCCTGTGTAAAAAATCAGAAGGCTAATGATACACAAGTTTGTTTCTGCACCTTCTTTTCTCTTCCATTGATGGTGTGCCAGAGCCATACTGTTTTTATTATTGTAGCTTTATAGTATAGCTTGAAATCTGAAATTATAATGCCTCCACTTTGCTGTTTTTGTTCAGGGTTGCCTTGGATATTCTGAGGCCCATCACATTCTATATAAATTTTGGGAGTCTTATGAGGAATGTTGTTGGTGTTTTGATTGGAATTGCATTACATTTATATGTCACTTTGGTAATACTGATTCTGCCTCTCCAAGGACAAATATTGGCCTTCCATTTTCTTCTTCAATCTATTATTTCAGAGTACTATAGTTTTCATTATAAAGATTTTTCACCACTTTGATTGGGTTTATTCTCAAGTAGTTAAAATGTATTTAAGATATTATAGATGAGGTTGTTTCCCTAGTTTTTTTCTCAGTAGGCTCAGTATTAATGCACAGGAACATTATTGGTTTTATGTGTTAACGTTATATACTTCCACTTTTCTGAATTTGTTTTTAGTGATAATCTTCTGGTAGTTTTCTGGGTCTTCTATGTGAAAATCATCTCACCTGAAAATATAGTTTGATTTCTTCCTTTCTGATTCATAAGCCTTTTCTTTCTACTGGCTAATTGCTTTGGCTAAAGTTCTGAGTACTGTATTAAATGGGGGAGGTGACAGTGAACAAGTTTATCGTGTTCCTGATTTTAGAAAGGAAGCTTTCAGTTTTCCCCACTTGGCATGAAATTTGCTATGGGCTTGTCATAAATTGATTTCCTCTATTTGAGATAAAGTCCTTTTCTTATTTAAGAGAAAAAAGACACAGAAAAGAAAAACAAAAGCAAAAGAGACCAACAACAACAAACCCAATACAATAACAATATAGGTTTACAAAATAAGATGATAGGAATTTGACAGTGATTGCAGTATTGCATATCGTTACCTTCAAAAGCGTTGCTTAGAATAACAGATACAGAAATTTTTAATTGATCTAATCATATAAAGATTAACTGTTCTTTTCCAATAATTAATATTAATATAATTAGTAGTATAATTTTAGCTATCTTATTTGTGTATATATACAAACATGTCTTTTTCCTTTTCCCTTCCTTCTTCCCTCCTTTCCCCTGTCCAATTACTTTTCCTCTTTGAGCAGTTTCTTACTTGTACACAGTACTGTAGGTTTTGTATCAGAGATAAAGTCCTTCTATACTATTTTTGTCAATGTGTTATCATGAATGGGTATTGGATTTTGCCAAAGGCATTTTTGTTGAGGTATTGTCTGGCTTCAAGAATGTATTATTTAATCTCCATGTGTATGTAGTTTCTGCAGTTTCTTTTGCTCTTGATTTCTAGGTTCTTCCCATTGTGATCTGATAGGATGCAGAAGTTTATTTCCGTTGTTTTTCATTTATTGAGATACACTTTATGATCTAATATGTGATCCAGCCAATGGTCCGGTTCAGCTCTCCTGGTTTCCCTTGCTTTCCACTTGTAGTTATGTCCCCTTTCTACCCAGCCTCTCTCTAGCAGGCAATTTAAGTGGTCCTGTATGATCAGGCAGGAGCAGTGTCACCCTCCCCACCTCTGCACAGATTTCTGATAGCCTTTCCTCTGATCCCTTTACTCCTGAATCAAAGCAATATCCCTGCTTGCTGAATGTCAAGCTGACCTGAAGTTTTAGTAGAAGCAAGAATTAACTTCTCCAGAAAAAATAAATAATAATTCTTATTGTTCTTTCCACCCCCCAGTGATCCTCTGCCCCAGTTGTTCAGCTTCATGAAGGGTCTTTTTCCAGTCCATGAATTCAGTGGTGTTCAGCTCTCAGTGGAAGAGAGCCTTTTTATGTAGAATTCAGTAGCATGTCAGGGACAGCAGGAGAGAGCTCCCGCAGGTACAGAGCTCAGTGGTGTTTGGGGAACAGTATGAGAATACTGCTTCGGTGCCTTCTCACCAGCCCCAGATCCCCCTGGTGACAACTGCAAGCCCCTGCAACTCTCATGGTCTCATGGGTACTTAGCCAAGACCATGTCTTTGGCTCCTTTTTGTCCCTAGGGCTTGTGGTTCTTAACTCAGTCACCGTCTTCTGAGGATTTCTTGGCTTGGGCTTTCCTTAGTGAGATGAGTTAAGGAGGCCCCAGTTTTGTGATCATCTTGCTCACTTGGCTCCATTTTCCCAGTGGTGAGAGAGGTTAAGGCAGCTAACACTGGGTAATGGCTGCCAGGCAGCTTCTTCCTTCAGAGGGGTTTGAACTTTTTCTAAAATGGTATGTTTTCAAGACCTGAGCTGTGGAGTACTGGGATCAAGAAATGACTCTGCTTCTCTTTCTAAACACCTCTGCTAATTGATTTCATCTCATGGGCATCTCCTTCAACTTTCCTTACCATAGTTGGTATTTTGTTTGCTACTACACCACTATCATCCAAATACCTGAAGACTTGGTGAGAGACTTTTAAATGTGTTGTGAGTCTCTCCAATGACTTTTTTACTGTACTTCTCCCACTGGTTTTAGGTTATTAATTTTCAATACTCAGTACTGAATGTCTATCATAGGCTAAAGTGTGGAAGACACAAAGTAAACCAACTAGCAAGATAGACTGTCACAGGAGAAATACCTGAATACTGGGAGAAATCAGTGCATGTATGAGAGAAAGCAGTCAAAGATGAATTATAGTTACAAATAGTTTGAGAGAGGGAGAGAATGTCTGGGCTTGTGAACTGTAGAGAAACCTAGTAAATATAAGCTGTATTTATCAAATTGGCTTGTACTTCTGAATCATTCTATCTAGAGGTCAAAAAATACATGAATCACTTCATACTTGAAGTGGTACACCTCAGGTGAGCCAGAAAAGCACGTAACACACATAAAGCAAGGAGATTTGGAGACGGTTCACAACAAAGACACATACTACCCGTCAAAACAGTACCAAATAAGAAATAAAGCTTCTGATATTCCTAAAACTAGACAGCCAGAAGGCTGTTGAACAGAGGAAAAGATAAAACTAATCATCAGAGAAGGGACCACTTTCTTATGAACTTTCTACAGATTTCCACAGCAGAGACAACACAGCCTTTCCCCCAGTCTCAGAATGTACCTAAGGTGCACTGTTTTCCTCCTCTCTATCTAGGTGATATTTGTTCGGGAAAAGAGCAGTGGCCGACTGATCATTGACGGTCTTCGAGTCTTAGAAGAAAGTCTTCCTCCTACTGAAACAGCCTGGAAAATTAAGGGTCCCATTTATTTGGGCGGAGTGGCTCCTGGAAGAGCTGTGAAAAATGTCCAGGTAAATGTGGCACGATAGAACCACTGAGCTTTAGAACTGGAAGCATGAGTCGGCTTTTCCATCACTGAGATAAAATACCCAACATCCATAACTGACGGAAGGCAAAGCTCCATTCAGCTCATGGCTTTGGGGAATTTAACCATGGTTAGCGGACACCAAGGCAGAAACAAAATGGCAGAAAGGGATGATGAAGCAAAGCTACTCAGCTCCTGGTAACTGGGAAGCAGAGGAGGGAACAATGCAGAGAGGAAGAGGCCAGTCCTCCACGGCTGGCCCAGACACACCCCGGAGCTGGCTTTACTGATCTATCAGGCGTTCTTAACCCAGTGAAATCGTAGCTCAGGGTAAACAGTCACAATACCTAATACAGTTCCCCATTTTACAAATTAGGAAACCAAGAAGGTAAAATATTTACTGGATGTGGAACAACATTAAAGCAAGTTTTGTTTACAAGCCGTCTGTCTGCCCTGGGGCATTACAAAATCAGGTGTAATCTTTTGATTTTACAATACAAGTGAGATTTTTAAAAATTTCTTCAGAGAAAGTATCATAAAACTTAAAAAAATTTCTTCAGATAAAGTATCATAAAACTTAAACCCCCCCAAAATCTTATTTGTTCACCAAGTACCTATGGCTTTAATATAAAGAGACGTACCAAAATCAGAAAGCAATTGGTTCTGTTACTGTAGTTTGAAGATAAATGTTTCAGGTCATTATGTAAATTAAAACTCCATTTTTCTTTCTTACACACACTCACAGTTTGTAAATATGCAAGGAATGTAGCAGCTCCAGGGAAGCAATGAGAAGTTGTAAGAAATAGGGAGTTTTATAATTTAAAATTAAAAAATAATGTACTAAAAAGTGTGCTTTTAAAACTACCAGTAAAAGTAATGTATCAAAGGAATAATTTTTCTTTACAGATTTTAGTACAAACTATTAATGCATATCTGAGACATATTAACATATATAGATAAAGCAAAAAGGGGTTCACATTATAATTAAATTTTAGGTAAGCAGCTGCAATTCTTTTTTTAAATTTAGTACTAAATTACTTACCTTCAGTAGCCCAATATCCTGTGGTATGATAAATTCTCAACTATATTAACAGACGATGAAGTCAAAAACACAAGTCTTCTCATGTTTATTTAGATTTCAGTATTAGTGATATTGAACACAGCTGTCATTTCTTAAGGAAAACAAACTATGATACTTTCAGTATGTAATTTGAGAGCCTTAGCTGCTATTTACTTTGTCACGGTATATGTAAAAATGTTCATAGCTTAATTATAAGCTGATACTATACAGAATTCCAGAATCAAAGCCTAGTTAGAAATAACTACCTGGAGAAGTTCTGATCATTCGAATAGCTAAAATAACTAAGAATTGCTTGGTTTCTCTCCAAACTCAGGCCCTCTCATTTTGCTTCTCCATACTGCAGCTACTGGGAAAGTGAATTGTAAGAAAAGTGTTCTTCTTTCAGATTAACTCTGTCTACAGTTTCAGCGGCTGTCTCCGCAATCTCCAGCTCAACGGGGCCTCTATCACCTCCGCTTCCCAGACGTTTAGTGTGACACCTTGTTTTGAAGGTCCCATGGAAACAGGAACCTACTTTTCAACAGAAGGCGGATACGTGGTCCTAGGTAACATGCCTGTTGTTATCTGAATATGGTTTGTGCCCCCCTAAACACATGTTAATGTTTGGGTCCACTCGCCCTTCTGCTCTCACCATGAGAAACTCACCCCAAGGTGCCTCCATGCTCTCAGACTTCCCAGCTCTCCGAATTGTGAGACAAATAAATGTCATTTTATAAACCACTTGGTCTTACATATTCTGTTATAGTAACAGAAAATAGACTAAGACACTGGCTTATGATGAAAACATGTATCATGCAAATAGTTTTTCTCCCTAGAGATGGCTAACAGGGAATATTAGGTTCACAATGAAAACTTAATAATGTCACACTCAGCCCTGGTAGATCACATCTCTCCAAAAGGACAACCTTTCTCCCCTTCTGCTGCTCCAAACCAAATATGCACTCTCTATCTCTGTCTGTCCTCCCTGACAGCACTTGTCTACAGCTGCCAAACTGCAGGATGCAGGCCACCTTGGTTCCTCTAAGACCTTCCCATGCTGTTCCGTGGTCTGCTCTAGGTCAGCACTGGCCACATTGCTCCACTGAGTAATGTGCTCCTCCCTAGCATGAACCGTCTCTCCACTAAAGGAGCTTCCATTTCTTCCGCTCACCTTGCAATAAGCACCCAGCACTACCCTTCCGGGATCTTCTTTCTGAATTTTCATACTCTTCAACCGTTACTCTTGCTGTTTATTCCACAGTTTTTATTGCATGCTTCTCGTATGGCAATCCCTGCACCAGATGATGGAATAGGTCTAAAAATAAACAAACTCCTAGCAGACTGCACACACTCATTCCAAATGCACACAGCTCTCTCCAACAGACATTCTGCAGAGCCATCGTAAGTGTGAAGACAGTTACCAGAGTAAGTGATAGGAATGAAGATGGGGAAAGTATCTAAATCCACATATTCCCTGCACTCAAGGCAGTTAAGTACTTCATAGAACCCTGGGTGAAAAATTATAATGCAACCAAGTATGCTTCCTTGAATAACCACGCTTGGTCCATGAGTTTACTTCCTCCTGCCACACCCCCTCCTCTTAGCCCTTCACTAAATTACAGTGATAAGAACTTTTTAACAGTTTGGACAGCTCGAAACATAGAGCAAACTGTTTGACTTATGTTATATTCCATAAATAATAACTCGTAGCAGGAAATTTTTCAAGGTGATTTATTAGGAGATAGGTCAAGTGGATACTATCAAGATGCCCAGGCTTCCAATGAGCCTTTTGGAACGAACACAGCTGTTCATAGTGAGAATTATCTTAGATCACCATGACAACAGCTCTTAAATTCTTGGCCTGCTCTTTCTTTGAGCTGCTTTGCAGCACTGGCGCCAGTTAGATTTTTGTTGAAGAATTCCTTTAAACTATGGATCTGCTCAAGTTGGCTCTCCTGCTCGGTGACCCTGTGAAAGAAACACTAACTTCCACCTTGGTCATTGGCCCTTCCCGTTCCCTCTCCCTACACCTCCTGCTCTACCTGCTGTCCAGGTGCTCTGGTCTCTAACCTCCTTCCACTGCTCGGATGGCCCTGTCCTCTTCTCTTGAAACAGAAATTGTGCTGCTAATTGGAATTCATTTCTCTTTCCTTGAATTCCCACAGCACATGGAATATTTTAGCCCCATCCCCATGTTCTACAAGAGTGAGACATTCATTACTGTAGCCCCCCTTAGAGCTTTCTGTGTGTTTACCGTGAAAACTGACATTTACTACTCAGCCTGTTGCAAAATGACCTCCAACTTCTTTAAAACTAGGTTTGAAAAACGCAGAATTACAGAACCACACCATAGTTACGAATCTACTTTTCTCTCTTGAGAGTTTATCGCGTTTATCTTCACAGATGAGTCTTTCAACATTGGATTGAAGTTTGAAATTGCATTTGAGGTCCGTCCCAGAAGCAGTTCTGGAACCCTGGTCCACGGCCACAGTGTCAACGGGGAGTACTTAAACGTGCACATGAACAACGGGCAGGTAGCGTCTTTAGAAAGCTAAGAGTCTGTTTTACCTAATCTACCTAAGGCAGATTTGCTTCACAGAATTACATCACCAGTCTTTCTAAGCAGCAAAATAGGTAAGCTGTGACATGAATTTTAAATGTGGGCTATAGTTGGATTCACATTCATGTTTTGGAAGTGGATTTGATTAGAAAGGACACTCATAAAATATGGTAAAGCTAGCAAAAGATCACTAACAACATCATAAAGCATTTAAGAATTAGAGCAAATATATTTAGCTATCAAAATCAATAAACACAAAAAATCGATCTTGCTAAATGTGTTATCCATATGCATATATATATATGCATATGTGTGTATATGTATAATTCCCAAATACTAGAAATAAAAATTATCATAGTTAAACCATTTTACCCTAAAGTATTATTGAGGAATATTCATGGAAGCATTCAAATAAATATTCATGAATAGGCATGTTTTCATTATACCTCAAACTTAACATACCTGAATTTTGAGTTCTAATACATTCTATTAAACCCTGAAACAAGAAAATTTATCCTTCTGTGGACTTACATTATTGCATGTTGTGTGCTATTCTAAACGCTTGACATGAATTAACTCATTTTGCCTTCCCAGTATCTCTAGGAATTGGTAACATTATCACTGTGATTTTATAAACGTGAACACTGCAGCTGAAAATAAGATAATTGGGAGCCAGGAAGACTGGCTTCGAAGTCTGTGTTCTTTACCAATATTTAACATGCTTTGCATAACACGGTCTATCTTTAGAAAGCAAAAGAATCTGTTATATTGTTTATCATTTGTCTCGCCTGTCTTTTTCTACAGTGTGATTATTATGTTTCCCCAGGAGTACTGCCAGTATAAAGTATTTCTATTACCTACCAAAGACTGACCCCTGGTGTTCAAACAGCAGAGCTAATCATGCATGGCTGTTTGTTTAAAAATATTGCTTCTCTGTGTGGATTTTTGTTAAAGTATTGCTTTGCCGTGGTAAATTATTTTAAAATTCAAACAGGAAGCTAATTTGTTTCATGTGGCCTGTCATTTGCAGGTCATAGTGAAAGTCAACAATGGCATCAGAGACTTTTCCACCTCGGTAACACCCAAGCAGAGTCTCTGTGATGGTAGATGGCACAGAATTACGGGTAAGAAATCCTGGGGGTCCTCAGTGTCTTTACAGAGGGGAGCCTGTTTGCTGGGGTATGCAGAGCCCTAGGTTTCATCCATCACAATGCAACTGAAAAACAAAACCAACAAGAAGAAACGGTGAGCCTGCATAACCACCAAGAGGACAGTGGCATGGTAGAACTTAACTATAACTTTATAGTAGGTTATGAGGGGCAGTCTAAAAATAGCCAAACAATGAAAATCAAAGTGTTCTGCACTAGAATGTATATGCTGAATCCACATATGTCTTGAAGTTATGAATGCTGCCAAAATAGTGCCAAGTAGTTTATGTACTATATACATAGCACAAAAGTTGCATGAAAATTCTAAAAATTCTCCCTTTAGAAGGAAGATGATACAGTTATTGTTCCATTAGACATTGTTACACACTATTCATTGATATAGAAGAAAGTGTGGGGTTTCATTTTGGAATAAATAAAAGCCATTTGTTGAAAAAATAGTTTCTTTTACATAAAATGTCATTAGTTTATGGTGAGTTACAGTGAGCCTTTCCCTGGGTTTCAGTTATCAGAGACTCGAATGTGGTTCAGCTGGACGTCGACTCTGAAGTGAATCACGTCGTTGGACCCCTGAATCCCAAGCCGGTTGATCACAGGGAGCCTGTGTTTGTGGGAGGTGTTCCAGGTAAGCGATGCTCAACAGGGACAAGTTTGCAAATTCTCATAACCATCGCTATGAACAGAGCCACGTGGTTTCATAATTCACCTGATAACCCAAAGGATTTTCTGTAGTGTCCTTTTATAGAAAAGGCACAATGAAAATTTTGACTTTTTATCCAAATATATCGAAGTAATATATGAGGACCAGCATTCTAGCAGATGATATTATTCCCTTTTCACCATATTGCTTGTTTTTTCTCTTCCTTTTATGTATCCTCCATACATACAGTGAAACACTATCTCTACCACAAAGAAAACTTATTGATACTGCTCTATGAACTCAAAACCCTGAGAAAAATAAAGTCTGTGATAATTGCTTCCTTCTGTAAGTGGCAAGAATGCAGTTCTGCTGCCCAGAATTTGTCTGAATTCTGAAAAAAAGGTGCAAATCATACATTACTTGGTTCCCATAAGTGATATTCCCTAAGAGAACTAATTCCTACATAGTGACATTCCTAGGAGGACAGTTATGGACCCCCTCCATAAGTATCTTAAAGAAGGGGTTCTGTCTTTATGTTGAAAGTCACGGTTTTCACATGTGTCACTAACTTGAAAAAACTGAAAGCTATCACTCAGGAGGGAAATATAAAAAAGATACATGAAAGCTTTTGCAGCTGGTAGAATTTGGTAGAGATTTTAATCTCCTAGTTAAGATTGATTTGGACTGACCTATATAAAGGCAACTGATCTTTTAATTAAGAGAATGAGAAAGCATAGATAAAGGAAGCATCACAGCATAGGTCCTCACAAAATAGTAACAACCGAGGATTCCTCCTCTTCTTCCTAATGTGAATTTTCCCAGTAGCAGTATTAACAATGATGGTAACTCAGGGGCTGAGAGAGAGATCTGAGACTTTCAAAAAGCAACCCTTCCTCTCTTTTACTCCCTCCCTCCCCACTCCCACTGCCACAGCCGTCCTCTCTTCCTGCCACAGCTTTGGTCCTGAAAGGAATCCTGGCCAAGGCCACGGGTGCACTTCGTGCAGGTGCAGTGTGGAAAAGGTCTCACGTCAGTTCTTACATTTCTGCACATCGCTTCCTTCCTGAAGATCACAACACAGTATTTCTCAGGTTGCCAAAGGTCCGCTGGATCAACTTTAGTGTAGCGTGCATGGTCCTGGGTCATCTGTTCCCTGCTTGCTCCTCCCTCTGTGACCTCCCCATACCTTCTGGGACTTGAAGTTTCTCCAGTGGTCACTGACACTGTCTTTGTTCCAGGCCATTCTTGTTCCAGGCCTTTCTTTGAATGATTGCACGGGCTTCAGTCTCTATACAATACTGTTCTCCCTTTCTCCACACAACATCTTTTCAAGGAATAACTTTCCTGCTCCTCGGCTACCTAACTCCATATTAACATTCAGGGCTCAGCTCTGAATTTCACTCATACACATGGCTTCCCTTGGGACACATACCGATTGTCTTAATTACTTTTTTCTCATTGCTGAGACAAAATACCCCAACGGCAAAATTTAAGGAAGGAAAGGTTCATTTAGCTCACACTTTGTTTCAGTCCATAAGCAGCTGGCTCCCAGGTAGGGTGACATGGCACAGGGGCAACACTTCCAGGTAGCAGAACACAACAGAGTAGCAAGAGCAACGGGCAAGAGAACCAGCCTCTCCTCTTCCTTTAAACTGTCAGCAGGCTGGCCCCCCACCCCACCCCGGACTCGGCCTCCAGGACAGGTACAGCACTCACACCACTGCTGTGTCCTCTTCTGGGCAGGCTGAGAGTGTTTACAAAGTAAGGATCCTGGTTCTTAAACTTCTAAACTTCTCAGGTTGACACAGTGTATCAACCATCACACAGTGATGGTGATGCTCTTATCACCAAATGTTGTAGAAGCTAGCGTACACTCCTCGCTGAGGGGGAACATGACTACTCAGCATTTATTGTATGTCTGCTCAGCACTGTGCTAAGCTTCAGGACACTGAGAAGAAATAAGCATGGCTCTCCCTCACAGAAGTTGCAGTATATGCCTTCTCTTGTCACCAAAATTACCTACCACATAATTCAAACAAGTGCTTCTCTTTGACTTGTGTGTTTGTTTTTAATCTGATCTAGCCTCACACATTGCTACAATTAAGCCCCATACACTAGGGGGGAAAGATGTACCTATAACCAAATTCAGCCTTTATGCAACATACAATGAATACAAATTTCAGGGGCTTTCACACAAAAGCTAGCAGGGAAGCCTAACCAAAGCCCGCTGCACCACTGCAGCTTAGAATTCCAGCTAGGAATCGTGCCCAAAAGCCTAGAACAAAAGCAATTACAACATAAGCTGAATGTAATTCATTACATTATTTTGAGTTATTCAGGATTAATTTCAGGAAAATCTCATTAGAGACAAAGGCATTAAGAAGATAACTTAAGAAATTATTCTAAGTACAATCCCTATATACCTGAATTTTCTTGTAACCACTTACCACTCAGAACTGTGTTATTTCTATCATTAAAAAGCTAATGCATAAAGTTCAGAGAGCTACCATACCAAAAGATATTAGCTTTATTGCATGACAGTTTAAAAATCAGAATGAAATGTTAGAAAAATTTTAAATTAATGGAGTTCACACATTGGTCTAATGATACATTTCTCCACGGAAAACCCTTTATTATTTTATATAATCAAGCCTTCACCTGGGAAAGAGTCTCTCTTAAAATCACATGTCACTTTTGTTAATCAATTACTTATGGTCCTTGGGGTCCATCACTACCTACAATTTCTATGATGACTTTTGCAGGTGATAATTGATACATGAATTTCTTTCCTACAGCTGATTTCCTCCGTGAGCCAAAGAGTGGAAAGCTTAGCAGAATCAACACCCATGTTCAAATTCTAGTCTCCAAAGTGGCAGAAGTATTAGATGTTCCAACTCATGATAATCTTTGCTATTCACACATTTATTTTTATTCTGATGACATATACTGAGAAGGCTTGATGAATATACACAGTCATACTAATCTAGACACAAAGAAGGGAAATTGATCTCTCAGGCCCTCCCAAATCTAAATCTTCATAATTATCATTCTTAAAAGAAAATGCTATTTCTAAAATTTATCTTCAATACACACCTTCACAGTCCTGCTCTGCATTGCTTGGAAAATTATATCTGCATAACGGTGTTTAATTTGTGGTATTATTTTATGTTCTTTCTTGAGTTATTGTTCTTTACTGTTATGTAGCTGTTTGTACATAGTAAATTTATTTTACTTTTTTGTTATTTCTAAGCTAATTGCTTTAAATTACATCACTTCTATCAGCTCCACACATTTGTGTCTGTACAATTAATGCATGTAAGACTTCTAGATGTCTAATTAGATAGGGGAGAATGTTCCCCTGGCATACCACAGGGCACCTGTGCTCACACAAAGACATACACAGTTATCAGTACCCTATTTATAGTTCTTAAGCCCTGAGTTAAAAAAATTATACTTTAACTCATTATTTTCTCATCAAATCTTATGAGCTTGGCAAAAACGTAGAAGCTTAAGGGTGAAGGGTAATGATGAGTTAAACAGAAACATTAACTATGTTCAAAAATAGTATGGGAACTAAAAATTCACTTCTCAGCAAAGCACAGAAAGTGAGGCCCAGAAGACATTAATTCTTAAAAATCGTAGTTATGAAAATTCACTGCTGATGCTTTATATATAAGTGGTAAATTTCAACTCTCGAAGACCCCTGCAATATACACAGAAACTTGATCATGAAAACATGGCAAAACTTTAAATTATAATGTGTTTGTGTTATTTAAAAAGCAGAGGATGTTCCCGAGAATTACAGCGACACAGCATTGATGATGTGTAATCATTTTGATGATGTCAATAGGTGTTGCACATATTTACTAGAAGATAATATTTGGGCTTTGAAATGGCTGCACTGTGATTTTCTGCTTTTATTTTTTTCTCACTTCAGAGTCTCTGCTGACACCACGCTTGGCCCCCACCAAACCCTTCACAGGCTGCATCCGCCACTTTGTGATTGACGGGCGCCCCGTTAGCTTCAATAAAGCAGCCTTGGTCAGCGGAGCTGTTAGCATCAACTCCTGCCCAGCAGCCTGAAGCACCACAGCACTGCCGAAGTTCTTCAGAGCACTGAAATGAGCAGAGCCGGCCCCTTGTGGTGGAAGCGCTCTTCTATGTGAAAGGGACTTGTGGAATTCATAAGGGACTGGACACAGCTCATTTTTTTATCGCAGTTCTTAACTTGGATCCAAAAAGTCTGCAGTGGACAGCAGTCAAATGAGGGGAAACTAACTTGTATTGATTCGGTGCACCTATACATTCTGCTGGTAAAACTGCTGTAAAACAGAAGGGAATTCTAAATAAACACTGGTGCACATTTTTAAAGTGCAGTTATATCTTCGTTCTTTCAGGGGCTGAAAACTTTCAATCTATAAAAAAAATCTTTGTCTTAACTACCTTTTTGTATTTTAAAAAGACTTAGTAATTTACATATAACCTAAAAATTAGATGTTAGGTTTATCTTTTTATTTTTATTTTTGTACTGGGAATCGAACTCAGGGCCTCATGCTTGCCAGGCAGAAACCATGCCACTGAGCTAAATCCCCGGCCCGATTTATTTTTATCAGTTTTGTGTACATCAGTATAAGAAGAATATTTTAAGCTTCCAGAAACAGTCATCAGGGTTATTAAAGTACAGTTCATAGACATTATCAGAAAAGTGCTAGAATAATTTGATTTTTTTCTAGCTAAGAACAAAGGAATCAAACTACTAACTTCTTAAAAGAAAAATAGAAGTATACATGAAGCGACGCAGCTTAGGGTATTATTATTACTACTATTACGTGTTTACAGGAATCAACCAAGAACATTACAATGAAAAACAAAATCATAAAATTCAGTTGCAAAACAGGAATGGCTTTTTATTAAAGATCTTCTGAACTGGGGGTACACCTCCGTGACTGGGGATACACCTCCTCGACAGAGCCCTCACTTAGCATGCACAAAGCCCCAGGTCCATCCCCAGCACTACCACCACCAAACAAAAGAACAACAAAAAAGTCTTTCTTCCGCATACCTGAAGCAATACTAGTCTTATTTCTAAAATTTTACATTTTTCCTAGTATCCATATCCATAAATGCTACAAAAAGAAACGTACATGTGATTACTGTAGATGGTAGGATACTAAAATATGGAAAATGAGATAAAATAATTATACATGAGAAGATAATAAGCCCTGAAACAAGAGAGAAAATAGACCTCGGTATCAGCAGAACTGATATAAACAAAATGAGTAACTATTGAAGGGATGAGGTATAAAATATTTTGATGAATTACCATTAAGTGCTAGTCATCATAACAGGCTGAGGTTTATTACTATTTCATTATTTCATTACATTAATCCTGTGGGTAACATTTGCAACTCAGGTATTTTGTCTGCTAGGAATAGATATCTATCTATCCATCCATCTACCCATCCATCCATCCATCTATCCATCTATTTACCAAGGATCAAACTCACAACCTCACACTTGCCAGGCAGGCACTTGTGCCCTTGAGCTAAATCCCCGGCCCATAGGAGCAGGTATCTAAACCTAGGAGCCAAGACTGACACTAAAGTTGCCCGCCTCCCCTGGGGCACCATGACTGGCCCTTGCTTTCTTGCCTGGAAGTCTGTCCGCCTTCAGGCTGACCCTCCACTGAGCTGGAAAGCAGGAGCCACAAACCCAAAGGCCAGCGGACAGAAGGCTCTCCTGCACACCGGAGTGAGGCTGTGGGGTCTCATGGAGAAAATCTAGGCTCACCTGCAGCTCATCTACAAGGACAGCTGGTGGTCAGCTCAACCACTGTCACCACAAAAGAACACAAGTCCAGAAGGGCAGCGTTTCCAAAAGAAGGTGGACATGTAACATCGGGGGAGTTTGAAATAGCCTGATCTTTCAGTTGGGAATTAAAGCAACGACCTCAAAGGGAAAATACATGCAGACCAAACAAAACCTTCTGAAAGGCGTGTGTGGCTCCTGGCCTACAGACTGCATCTAAAGGGTTTGAGGCCATAACTGAAGTGTTCAAAACACACTGAAGCTCATGATATTTTTCTATCAGATCCAAGCAGTGGAAATGGCTCTAATATAACCAGCTTTCTTTTCTGAAATTGCCCCAGGGCATGCTGGAGGGCTATTTCTATGATCACAACTGGCCATCTCCTGAGCCCAGTACACCTCATTAAACCAACACCGTGATCTTCCAAAACTGCAAATTCAACATTACAAGAGCTTGAACCTGTTCCTTCAATAAACCCTTTCCTCTCCACTTCTATGGGAAACAAGTAGGATTTGCTTTCTGTTAGTTGATCACAGCATCTGAGTACACCACAGAGAGAAATATAAGCCCTCATGTGATTCTGAACCACTGCTCTGAGCAGGGCCTCCCAGAGTCCTATGTGGAGAAGCCCTAGTTAGGCACATGCCCCACGTCCCTATTGTGGCCTCAGCTGACACTGGACAAGAACAGCAGGCTGCCGTAGCAGTGGTGGCAAACCTATGGCACACGTGCCACAGCAGGCTGCTTGTGCTTCAGCAGGCTGCACGTATCACAGAGAACTCTAAAAGTGTTGTCATCACGGTTCTACAGCTTTACAGTAAAGCAACATCCCACTACCTGGTATGAAAAGACAGAATGAACAAGTGGGCATCTTCTCTGGAATATCTGAACTGGGGAACATAAAGAAAATCCAAGCACTTAGCAGTAGAATCTACTATATATGATTTTAAATGTTTTTCACACACATTTGCAGACATACACCAAAAGAAAAGAATCCTAGCATTTTCATTTGGTAAACCTATGGTGGGGCATCTACCTATCCTTTGTCCAATAATAATCATGTCATCTCTCAGTCAGGAACTAGGGAAGGAGTCTCAGAAAGACACTGGAGTGCATTTCATCTCTGGTCTCTTATTTTCTTATGTTTAACACAATAATAAAGTGTATCAAGAGAAATTTCCTTGCTAGATCATTAAAATAATAAATATAACACATTTAACTCAGCAAACTTTGAAGTATGAACCCTATTCATTCTCTCTTGGGACTACTAAGATAAACCATTTCAGTATTATCAGCAGTATACAATCACAATGCTCCTGACACCACACACACACACACACACACACACACACACACACACACACACACGTACACAGAATTTTTAGAGTCAGAGAGCATTAAATTGTCCAAAAATGTAAGCTGCATGAATGTTTGCCTGTGTTATTCACAGATGTGTCACATGTGCCTAGAATACTGTCTGGCATGTGAGTGTATGCTCAATGAATATTTACTGAACGAATTTCAGGAAAGCAGGGCTCCATAATAGTTATTACCCACACCGCACCTCCTAAGCACTGCCATTTTACAAAGTTCCTGGAAGAAGGAAAAGCAACATTCCTTCTATACCTAGGTTTCACGAGAAACATTCAACAGAAGGATTAAAATAATTTAAAAGCAGGTAGACTAGGTCTCAGCTGACTGATAACCGGAGTTACTGATATCAATCATCCACTCTGAGCAAGACAATATCTAAGGCAGTTTCCAATCCAGAACCATTACTGTGACCCCATCTATCGGACACACCAGATGGCTGGTCCCTACGTGTTTTACTGATTCTATTTGTCTTCTTAAATTAAATAGCACAACTACTGTCATCATCCAACAGTGCCACCACTTTTATTTGTTTACCAGATCATAGTGTGATACTGGCCCATTACCCTTGACCTAGCCAACCGTCCACCAGTGACTTAATGATGCTACTTAGGAGGAATTTCCCTGCTGCTTTGTGCAGGTGGCTTTCGCATTGTTGCATAGACAGTGATGGGGACATCAGTGATTGTCAGGCAATGACTTGCAGGGCATCTTCGGAGCTGCCTGAATGAAAGAGAAGTGATACATAGTTAAGATACTAACAAGGGAACAGTTTTTTACACCACAGAGTTTGAGTACATATTTAACGTTTAAAGTCCTTTGTTGTCTTTCCATGTCATAAAATAGCATAACACAAAGGTGACTGTTAGGTAGGTGTTCTAGACTTTTAAAGGAATTGTGGCTGTTGCCATATATTTAATTAAAGAAAATTCATAAACACACATATTTGTCCTCTAGATATTCATTTTGTAAGGCATGCATTGATTGGCAATAGAATGCATTGTGATAAACACAGGTGATAATTCTGTAGTAATTCATTCCTATTTACACCTTTTAAAATCATTTCAGTTGTGTGATTTCAAAAGCAGAGTATTTCTATAAAAAAAACAACATATTTTAAAAAGATGTCCAAATGTACACTATCAGGTTTGAAATAGCTTTTAACAGGATCTAGTCCAAAGAACATCTGCTATCTGAATTCCCTTCATATCAAATTCATATTGAATAACCATCTCTAATGAACATCTCTAATAAGGAAGAGCTCATTTCTAGCCAAACTCGCAATGTCACCTTTGAATAACTTTAATTTTTGAAGTATATACCTTATTAAGGTTAAATATGCATCCTCAAAATTTCTAACCCGTAAGACATAATAACATGGTATTTACAATTCTACTATGCCAAATGGAAGAAAAATGCTATTTACTATAGTTTTCTTCAATTTTGCAAAACTGGTTTTATTCATAGCACCTTCATTCTGTTTTTGCTTTCTGCCACAGGGCTGATCAAAGCCAAAGTGGCACTAAATATAAGTTTCAACTCGTTTTTGTACCTGTAAATTTATGCCTGTGGCAGCACAGTGTCCTGCAAGTACCAGCACTGAATGTTTTTAGAAGGTTAAGTCTAACTCTGAAACTATCAACAAAGCAAGATAGCTCAAAATTTACTGACTAGAACTGTTATCATCAAGATTTATGGAGATACAAAATCAGACTCTTATATAAGATTTTAAATAATCCTTAGCTCTGTTAGTATCAATTTGATAGCAGCAGTGTTGGCATTTTTGGACTTTTTCTTGCTAATAGTCAATATTAGTGAAATAATGACAGCCTATATGAATGAATCCAATACATATTTCCTAGGTTGTCAGATACGAAGATTTCACCTATTTGGTGATATCTCATTCCTGTTACAGGCGGCACTGGAGGTCAGCCCAGATCCTCGCCCAACTGAAGAATCTCCTCCTTCCACTGGAAACCTCCTTGGCTGAGTTCCAAACCGTAAAACCATAATTCACTGAAAACCTATTTAATACAGACAGAATAATGAGGGAGGGGGTTATCTTCAGAGTTACTTGAAAATTTTAATATTTTTAGAAACATACAAAATATCCCATATACATCTTTAAATATCTTTAAAATCTAAAATATTATACTACACAACTATCCCCTACATACAATTTGGAGTCCTACAGCAAAAGTGAGACAGCCACCACATGACAAAAGTAAAATGTGCCTTTGGGACAGCATAACTAGACCGTAGTTAACATGAAGTCCAGTTCCGCTCTATGAAGAAAATTATTTGCCTTTAAATTATTTCTTAAGGGTAAGTTGAAAACAATATTAGCCATTTCTAGAATAATAGTGAGGATTAAATAAGGTAATATGAAATGTACTGTATAACACACAGTAAGCGTTCAGTCCATGTTACCTATGATTCAGTAAATAGTACAGAACATTAAACATATATTGGTACGTCCATGAATATATGAAATATGTATGATGGGTGCAAACAGGCACACACACACCCTCACCACCTCCTGCTGCCTCGGCCTAGAATGTCACCCCACCTGCTGCTCCCACCATTCACTTTGGGGCCAACTTATTCACTAAGTCTGAATTTACATTTTGTTATTTTAGAGAACACTTTTATCAGTCTTATAACCCAAGTTTTCATCAGCATCCTTTACTGTTTTCTAGTAGTTAATGATATTTTAACTCAGGATTTTCCCAACATGACCCTACTGAAATCTGGGATCAGCTGATTCTGAGGAAGGCAGGACACGTGGCAGGATGTTCCCCAGCTTTCATCCGCCACGTGCCAACTGCACCTCTCTCCCAGGCGGTGACAGTGCAGTTCTGTCTCCAGCATTGCTAAATCTTCCAAGGTAGAGAAAAAGGACAAAATTTTTCTCCAATAAGAAACACTGTCCTAATTTTTTAAAGTTTTTAATATTCCCTTTCATTTCTTTGTCACCACTGAATTCTTAATACACAGCAGAGTTCCCAGGCACACTGGAAACAGTTAGTAACTCTACCTTGAATGGATTTGCATGTCTTCAACATTAGCTCACAAAGGAAAAATGAAAAGTGTCTTAAAACTCTTCCTTACATCTAGTACAGTATTCTGTACCTACTAAGTAAATGTTAATTGGTGGTAATGAACTAAATTCTTAAGGCTCAAGGTTTTGGTTATGTAATGATTTTTATAGATGATGTGCCAATTTTCAAGAAAAAGTGTTCTGCTCATTGATGACTTAGTAAAACCATGGCAAACTGTATGGATCACTATAACTAACAGTGTAGGAACTTTTAGCTTACTTGATCAAGGAAGCACAGACTTACCAAAATAGGCTGAGTCTGATTCTTGTAGAGGTGAATAAATAAATGGCTTCTACTGACCTTCCATAAAAAGCTGGAATTGCCAAGGGAATGATGATCAGAGGTTCCAGTAACACCCAGAAATTATGACATCAGAAGATTCTTTTACATAGTTTCCTGCCTGCTAAAAGAGTCAAATGTCTCCATTTATAATTCCAGAAACAGGCTGAAACTTAACAATTAAGTAGCTCTAAAATTATTTTAGTTTTATTGTTGTTGACACAGTAGGATATACTTTGGATCTTTTAGTACTTGTGAAGCAGTGTAATGTTTTTGAAGGCAGTGTGAAAATTTAAAAAGATGCATGCTATAAACCAGGGATGGTGAACTTTTAGAGCTTTTAATAATGCTGTGACACACATCCTATAGGTTCACCAAACAGCAAATATACCCTAAAGTAACTTAAAAACAAAGCACAAGGATATGTAAAAGTAAATTACAACTGGCGATAAAATAGTTAAAATATACTCAATCCAAAGAAATAAACATAATTTAATCCCATCAATTTGTACCAAAGCACTACTTTACCTGCATTTCACAAATTGAGAGATTTTGTGCTTTAATTTCTTTCAGTTAAAATTTTTCCTTTAAAATTTTTTTCAAATACAAATCCATACAAAAATTGATTTGTAAAAATAATTTAAATTTTTCCTTTTATTTCCCTTGACGTACAAGTTAGTTACATCGTTTCATCTTCAAATATTTGGAAATATTTCATTTTACTGTTAACTTATTCCTATTTCATTCTATTTTTGTCAGAGAACATTCTTTGTATGATCTGAGTCATTGTAATTTGAGATTTGTTTTTATGGTTAGGACATAGACTACCTTAGTAAATGTTCTATGTACAGTGAAAAAGAAAGTGTCTCTTGTTATTGTTGGGTGGAGTGTTTTATATAGGTAATTAGTTGATTGATGGAGTTGTTCAATTCTTCTATATTCTTATTTTCTTTATACTTATTTCTGAAAGATGGGGTATTGAAATCTACAACTGTAACTGAATTTTCCCTTATTTTGAAAGCTTTGCTTTATCTACGTTGAAGCTCTTTCACTACATTTTCATTTAATATTGTTGTACTCTTGAAGATAAATGTACACTTTGACCATGAAATACCTTTCACCCTGACAATACTCCTTGTTCTGAAATTTGTTTAGCTGTTTTCTATTGCTTAATCTTAATATGACATATCTTTTTCAGTTCTCTTACTTTTAACCTACTGTATTTGTTTTTTGTATTCACCGTACATTTCTTATAAACACATAGTTGAACCCCGTTTATTTTAGTCTGATGATCTTTGTCTTTTAAATTATGGTATTTCAATTAAACATTTTAAATTAATGTAGTAAGTTTGGGTTTAAATCTGTCATCTTTCTATTTGCACTATACTTTCTTTTTTTAGTTAATTAACTTTATTGGTACATTTTAGGTATTCATAATGATCACACTCATTAGTGGGAATTTGTATCATTTCGTGATATATCTGGGTTTTTTTCCCTCCCATTCCCCTATCCTCCCTCCCACTTTTTTCTCCTCCGTATTTACAAAAGCTTTGTTTTTGTATCATCATTTCTTGTTCTTTTTGTTACTCGTTCTCTTGGACTGACTCAGCATATTTTAACTATTTTATCCCCATTTGTGATTTCCTTCCATATATCCTTGTGCTTTGTTTTTAGTTACTTTAGGGCATATACGCTGTGTGGCGAAACTATAGGATGCGTGTGGCAGCGTTGTTACTGTTAAAAGCTCTAAAACAGTCGCCATCAGTGGTTCATAGCATGCATCTTTTTAAGTTTTCACATTCCGCCTTCAAAAACATACTGCTTCACAACTACTAAGAGATCCAGGGTATATCCTGCGTTCCTTCTCTTGTCATTCATTAGGGTTACATATTTTACTTCTATCTATAGGAAGTATGCCATGGCATGTTAGTTTCCCTGTAAGAAATTATCTTCTAAGCGATCTTTGGTTTTTTGAGACAGGGTCTCCCTGTGTAGTTCAGACCGGCATTAAACTCACTATGCAGTCCAGGCGATCAGCAAACACTACTTGGGTCCCTCAAATTTGCCATTTGTGTCAAAGTGCACCTCGCTTCGAGGTTGCTCTCCTGGGTCTATTTTGTCTTGAGTTTTTCTGAGACACTCTCCGTTTTCTATTAGAACAACGGACGCGGACGCGGTGACACAGGCCTACAATCCCAGCACTCTAGGAGGCCGAGGCAGGGCGGTGCGGCGACCCTAGTGCAGCGTCCAGTGAAATCTGAGTAAGAAAGGGGACTAGCGTGCTGAGACTAAATGAACCCTCCTTCGTGGCCCACGAAGGGTTTAAAGGCACGTATTTAAAAGACCTCGTCAAAAACTAGTTACCAATTTACCCCGGCATCTGGAACTGCCGCGACTCAAAGATGTTGACAGAGCAGCTAGGATCGGCGGTCTGGAGACCCGGTTGCTATAGTAACGGTCAGACGCAACTGCGCTTGCGCCGCCTCCCAGGGCGCGCCGCGGTTTGGACCTAGAGAACGGTTTAACGACGGCAGCGATTTGCGGCAGCACAGTGACTTACGGCCGTCGTGACGTTGCGAATGAAAAGGCGGGAGTGTCCACTCGGTAACCCGAGCTAGTCGGCAGTCAGAATGACTCAGTCGGTGGTCCTTCAGGGTGAGCGCCGGGTGTGGGCACTGGCTTGCCGCGGAGCTCAGTGGTCTCGTTCCCTGCCTAATATCCATGCTCTTTCTTCTGGTCGCAGTCGGCCAGTGTGGAAACCAGATCGGCTGCTGCTTCTGGGACCTGGCGCTGAGGGAACATGCCGCGGTCAACCAGGTACCCCGCCGCTCGCCGGGGTCGCTGGGCCAACAAGCAGGAAACGCACAGTATGAACGCCTGACCGTCGCTGTCAGTCATAGGCGAGGCTCTCACTGAAAAACAGCAGTTTTTTTATCATCGTGTGTTGCTGTCAGACACAGACTCAAAAGTGCTGGCCACAGATTTTCCCGATGCTCAGGGTCTTTGTTAGTGTTCTTGAGAAGAGCAGGCGGTAAATGATAAAGTTCGTTGTAAGATAGATAACACGTGTGGTTATTATCCTTGATTTAACTAGTCAGCTTCTGAAATCACCAAGAATGCTCAGTCCAAAAGAAAAAACGGCCGGGCGTGGTGGCGCACTCCTGTAATCCCAGCATTTGGGAGGCTGAGGCAGGAGAATTGTTTGCAAGTTAGAGACCAGCCTGGTGCAAAGTGAGCCCAAGGCCAGCCTGAACTGCATAGAGAGACCCTGTCTCAAAAAGACAAAAAAGAAAGAAAAAGAAAACTTACTTGGGGGGGGGAGCTGGGGATTTAGCTCAGCGGCTTAAGCGCCTGCCTTGCAAGCCTGTGGTCGTGAGTTCGATCCCTGGTACCAGTAAAAATACAAGAAAACTTACTTGGTGCGGTTGTTCCACAGTCATATGGCAAATCTTTTCTTCACGCCCTGCAGAACTTACTCTGTAGCTATCCTTGTTTTTATTCTGTTCTGCAAAGATACTGGAAGCATCAGCCCAAGCGTTTTTTATGGTACTTGCTTTTTCTTATAGTCACATATTAGCAGTTGCAGTACTATGGAATTATTAAAAGGACTTGATTTGGAGAAGAGTTAAAAATGTGAAATCTATAAACTTTTTTTTTTAGAAAGGAATTTATGATGAAGCCATCGGCAGCTTCTTTAGGAATGTGGATACCAGGTAAGATGGGGTTAAAGTGTGTCACAGCATGATAATCCTTTCTTTTAGTGTCAGCACTTTGGGGAGCGAATTCTTTAAAGAGTGATAAGAGGAAATGATAGCTGTGAAGTTGTCTAGTGTTTTTTTTTTATTTTCCTTACTGAAAGCATTCTTACACAGAGAATGTTTTCATATTCTGCAGAACAGGACAACAGATTCCTTAAATCTTATTAAGGAACACAAGAACCTTTTAACTTAACTTTGAAATAAACTTACCAAAGAGCAGCCTACTTTTCTCTGAAGGTATCTTGTTAGCACATCTAGTAGTGGCTAATTTTTAATATCTCTGTTACAGTGATCAAGAATACTTGCCCTAAGTACAGAATGTGCCAGGGAAAAAAAGTTGTGTATACTGCATACAACAAAGATTATTTTCATATAATAGAAGATGTGTGTTAGATCTTTCATCTGAAAGAATAATTTGACAAAGTATGTCGATAACCTTTAAATGTTCAATGATAATGTTTATTCATTTTTAGAATACTTCATACAACCAAATATGGGGGGCTTGCACTGAAAATAATGCTTACTATCAAGGTGTAATGCAACAGAAATTCTAATTCTAGTTTGAATTGGTTGACTTAATATCTAAGCTGTTACCTTCTAGAGAATGCTAGGTAGTCTTCATTGGTGAAAACTTAGCACTGAGGGTTGCAGACTTAACAGCCTTGAGAGTGGATCCAGTGTTCTGCAGTACAGTAAGATTAAACAAACTCACAGAAATGAGAGATTAAAAATAGGAAATTATGAATTAAAACTACAAAATACTAGATTTTGTATTATAGGCACATTCTCTTTTTGTATGAAATCTAGCAAAACAACATAATCAGGTGGTTGCTTAGTAACTGTGGAATAAGATTGAGAGAAGTTAGGTATATTAATGCCTGGTGTTATCTGTCTTTATGAAATGGAGATAGTTATCATGTAGACCAATCCCCTCTTGTTTATAGACCAGAAGACTTCACTAAATTCTTATGATCGACATAAACTGGCCTGTGTAAGAGCTCTTTCCGGTGCTTCTGCTAAGTTCATACTCTCACACCTTCCTTTTTCAATAGTCTGCTCTTTTTGTTAAGCATTCCATAGTTGAGACTCAGCCTGAGTTTTCTTTTTTATACTCTCAATTATTTAGTGTAAACTGCATTTAAAAAAGATTATTTAATGAGGAATATATGTAAGTATCATAAATCTTTTATTCTGAAAGAGTAACTTGACATTCAGGATATGTCCATAAGCTTGTAATGTGTCATAAACTTTAATCTGAGAACATTCTTTCCCACCATCAGGTTTGGGAAGGAGAAGAGAAGAGAGGTGGCATCTTGCTCTTTCTGTGTAGTATCAACACTAGCCTCTGTTCAAAATATTTTGTGAAAATGAGACCACATCTTAATGTACATTTCTTTATCAAATCATACCTTTTTAATAGACTGATAAACATTTACTCATAACAGGAGATGGAAAAACCTTTATCCATAAAGGACCAGACTTAAGTTTCCAGACTACAAGGTCTGTGTCATAGCTACTCAACTGTTTTTATAACATTAACAAAGACATAGTGACTATTACTTTAATCATTGCTGAGACAAAATACCCAACACTCAAAAATTTTTTTAAAATTTTATTTAAAAGGAAAAAGAGAAAAAACAAAACAAAACAAAGCAGTGTAAGAGTACAAGTAATACAGAACTACAAAAAAAAAAAAAGTAAGAAATCACCAGTTAATAGATTACACATTATCATCTTAGAGATAGTTGCTCAAGTCACAGTATCAAAGCATACAAAGTGGACATTCAAACAGCGAGACTGCAAACAGTTGTGTTCAATGATCCAACCAAAAACATTAATATGGTCATCTATTTAACACCCCCTAAACACACTTGCAGTTGTATCCTTTAGAGCACTTTTTTCCCCTCTCTTTTTTACAACAAAATTTATACATTTTGGGTTTTATTACTCCTTAGTTCTTATTACCTTTTTTTTTTTTTTTGGAAGAGAATAAAGTCAAATATGGCAAAACAAAGCTGACAATCAAAACCAAGGATAGACATAGCACATGATGTAAAAACAGAGTACAAGGTTATCAACAATGGTTACCATAATGCCTCTTGCTTCCTTAAAAAGAATTGTTTATCTCATTAGGTATTATAAAGTTGAACTAAACAGTAGAGAATAAGACCAATAAAACCTAAACATTGTAACATTACAGGACTTCCAAAGGAGATAATAGTCAAACCAGAATGGGCATCTTAGTGAATCTTATTGCCTACTAAGTAGTTGCCTATACCCTCAAACTTGATACTATCATACAGAACGGAACAGAGTCTAATCAGTCAAAACAAGATAGTGGGAGTATTACAGGACTTCAAATCAAGTTAATAGGAAATCAAAAAAGTTACTATAATATATTCTGCTAATTTTTTTTATTTTTCCGCTTAATTAAAAAATCATAAAAAAATAACTAAATAATTTTTTTAATGAATAAGGGAGAGATTGAGATAAAAGAGGACATAACAACATAACAATACAGGTCAAAGCCTGACTGTTTCAGCAACCTAGTGTTTCACCACCAAATAATCCGACTTAATAGTAGTTACCATAGTGTCTGTCTTTTTCCTTGAAATATTTGTATATAACTTCATATACTATAGCTTCAAATATTTCCATATCAAGCAGCCCAGAATAAAGCCATTCCAATTAATAAGTGAAAACTTTACAAGGCTTCAAGGCCACATAGTGGGGAATCATATTTACCACATTTATATATTTGAATCACACATGCGAGATTGATTTATTTCACTTATGAGTATGGTCTCAAGCTGCGCCCAGTTATTGATAAATATCAATGTGATCCTTCTTTATAGCTGAGTAATACTCCATTGTATAGAAATACCACAACTTTTTTATCCATTCCTCGGTTGATGGACAATTAGGTTGTTTCCAAGATCTGGCGATTACAAATTGTGCTGCTATAAACATAGGTGCACATATATCACTGTGGTATGATGCTTTCAGTTCTTCTGGGAATATGCCTAGAAGTGGAATAGCTGGAACAAATGGGACTTCCAATCTCAGTTTTTTGAGAAATCTCCAGACTGACCTCCACAAAGGTTGTACCAGTCTACACTCCTACTAACAGTGCAGGAGAGTTCCTTTTTCCCCACAGCCTCTTCAGCATTTGTTGTTGGTGGTTTTCTTGATCCTGGCCATTCTTTCAGGAGTGAGATGGAATCTCAGTGTGGTTTTAATTTGCATTTCTCTAATGAACAATGATGATGAACATTTTTTCATGTATTTATTTGCCAACACTCAAAATTAAAGGAAGGTTTCTTGTAGTTCACAGTTTGTAGAGGTTTCAGTCCATAATTGGCTGGCTCCAAGATAGGGTGGCATGACAGATGGGCATCACAGAGGAAAAATAGTTCATAGCAGCATAAGATAGCAAAAGCAGCAAGCCACAAGCAGTGGGCAGAGATGGCAGCTTGCTCTCTGTCCCTTTTGTTTCACCCCTTAGGTCAACTAGCATTCACACCCTTAATCCTATCATCGCACCATGAATCAATCCCAGCAGCACACAGCCTTGGTCCACCCACCTCCTAAGAGCCCCACATATGACCATGTGAGGCTTTGATGGGACACCTAGGCACAAACCATAACACACATGAATGAGCATGGTTGAATCTGAATGAACTTTGCTTAGGAAGCTAGGCACCTGGTTGGATTTGGCCTAAGTTTTGTAATTGGCCAACCGCTGGCCCATAACATCTATGTTAACTCAGCTTCCCTCCTTATAGTCTGGTTTATTGTGAACTATTTTTGTTGAACCAAATACCAGTCATAGAT
Source organism: Cavia porcellus (assembly GCF_034190915.1). Classification (NCBI taxonomy): domain Eukaryota; kingdom Metazoa; phylum Chordata; class Mammalia; order Rodentia; family Caviidae; genus Cavia; species Cavia porcellus. Next base: position 79,549,510 of record NW_026947490.1, read on the forward strand.
TTATATACTGTAATAAATTATTTTCAATATAAAATTCTAGAAAAAGCCTTGCTCATTGGTAACATATCATTTGGGCTGCAACAAGAAATCTCATAGTGGCAGCCTAAGCAATGGCAGTATGTTTACTAGCTCACAAACCTAAATTTAGGATAGTCTAACAGGAACATCGTTCATCTTCTCAATTTTCTTTGAAGAAAAATGCCTGAATGACCCAAAAGCTGCGTCTACATAATTCACTATCCTTAGTGTGTTGGCTTTTTGTCCTCATGTTTATTCATGACTATAAAATAGGTATCTCTGCTCCAAGAATCACTTATGTATTTATGTTTGAGGCAGGAGAAGGGAGGTTGGCACTAACTGCATCCCGTCCTTTTTATCATAAGAGCTTCCCACAGTGCCTCTGCTTATCTCATTTGCTACAGTTGATTACAGTTCAATTAATTGGAGATCAAACCAGGGAAGTAAGTACTTCACTTTTTCAGCCTTGTGGGAGGCAGAGAAGGAGGAGTGGCCTTTATGTCTACCTCATCTGACCTATATTGTGTAAATTGAAGCTTATGTTATTATAATGGATATTATGTGATTTTCTCTCTCCTTTTTTTTTTTTTTTTTTTTTTTTGTATCTTACAGGGTTGTTGGTGATGGTGACAGTATTTCCAAAGGAAAAATACGTTCTTTAAAAGCACGAGTAAGATAATAACTATACTTCTGTAACAGTTTCATAAAATTTTAGTTTGACTTCTGAAGTAAAAAAATTGACTAGGCCACATTCAATGTAACATTTTGTGTCCACCCAAGATATTAGGGAAACTTCATAATTACTGTAAAAACACTACAAGTTTTGCATTTTCTCAGTGGCAAAGGAAAGTACTTGGCTAGATAAATGATAAGGAGAGGTGCTTCTTAACCGAAAGAACTTGAAATAGATACTGATACAGGTTAGTTTTTCATTTAAAGATGATGGAAAGTTAATTTGCATCAGTCACTGCCCTGCAAAACAGATCCAGCTATGCTGTAATGAATAAATACCATAGCCATATAACTTTTTCTGAATAAAAATCTTCAAACCAATAGCCACATTTATAGCATCAATATCATTCCAGAATTTTCCTTTTATGAGTATTTGTCTGGGGAAAAAAAAAAAACTTTGTGATTGCTCATTAGTAGTCTTTGACTATAACAAAGTCAGTTTAAATGCTATGGAAGCAATTGAGCAGCTGAGGATCAGACCTTGTGTTGGAGCTGAAAACAGCAATAGTAATGTGGCACCTGGGACCCAGCTCCTGTTTCTGTGATAGCTGATGTCCTTGGAAAACAAAGCTTAAGCAGAGACCATGTGCTTGTAAGCAGTTAGGATAATCAATTAGCATTTCATATACCACATGAAATAAAATAAGCTAGCATCCCAATGTAGACCTTCCAGAAAGAGAGAGACACGTTAACATTTCTTGGACTATTCCCAATTTGAGTTCTTTTCTACTACTGTATAATTGAAAACTGGAAGGTAGAGGAAATATTAGAAAAAAGAATAAGTTGACGTATTTCTGTAGCTTGGACTTTTATCCAAGAAAGTACTCTTTGTTTCCTAGCAACTCTTGATTTTATGTGACTGTGATCACTAAGATCCCAGACTTCACAAGATATCTTGGTCCTGGCATTCCTTTTTTGTGTCTGCTATCTTAGGTTAGTAGGCAAAGTTAGAATTTTGTAAACCCTTTATTACAGTTAGGAAAAATCCAGAAGCTATTGCCAGATGGCTCTGGAAGGAAACATAAACATTACGTTCTAGAACAGTTGTGACTCCAGACTTTAGATGCCTAAATGAACTCAGAATATTCTGTCAAAATTTAATTCATGCCCAGTGGAAAAACCAAATGAAGAACCTGATATGACTGAAGAAATACTAAACGAATTACGTGTTTGTCAGGATTTTCATACTAAATGACCAGGAGAGTGATGATGGTACCAAAACTCATACTGTGGGCATTTAAATGTCAGTAATCTGTTCCATTATTGCCTCTGCTAGATAGTAAGGCAACCAAGTATGTGCCTTAGAGCTGGGCATGGTGGCACGTACCTGTAACCTCAGCACTCAGGAGGCTGAGGCAGAAGGATTGTTGCAAATTCAAGACCAGCCTGGTCTGCAAAGTAAGCTCAAGGCCAATCTGAACTGTATAGGAGGCCCTGTCTCAAAAGAGATACCATAAAATTGTATATTATCAGAAACATGCTTTTAAAGATTCCTGAAAGTTCCAGTATATATCCCTATGTAGTCCTATGTATATAAAGTGTGTACAATGTATAAAATGGTTACAGTGTATAAAATGATTGTTATATATAAGAGGAACGCATTTATAAAACAGTTTTATAGACTTTGTAATATGCTACTGTATTTTATTGTGTATTTTCCAGTAAGTAGCATAAAAACAGATTCACAGAATTCAAATGTTTAAATTGTAATGCTGCTGTAATTATTAATGTGTAACTTAAACCTGACTGTCCCCTGAATTAGATGGTACAACAGAGTTCGGCAGTTAGGAGTGAAGGTTCGTGGTGACCAGGTGCATGAGTCTGAATCTCAGCTCTGCCGTTTCCTGGCTGGGTGACGGTAGCCCATTTAGCTTTTTTAGGCCCCATTTCCCTCACGTGGATGGTGAGATGATAATGCCTGTCCACAGGGTTGTGTGGGTTAAAGGGATTGATACATGTAAAACATTTATACTTGTGGCATGTAGAAATTACTTAATGTTAGTTACATAGTCACAAGAACTAAAAAACCTATAAACCAAGCAGTTATTGGAAGTACTATCGGAGCTGTGTAGTGTACCATAAAGTTATTTCAGAAATTTTTTTGTCTCCCTTTTTTACTTAAGTCTTCTATATTATAGTTTTTACTCTCCTTCACTTTGTTTTGTTTTCATTGTGTTTTTTGTTTTACTGGTGGGGGCATGGGGGTGGGAGATGTGGCTCATCTTGTTTTGTTACTGGTTCTGATGATTCTGAAATCCAGGGGTTGTGTGCATGCTTTACCATTAAGCTACAACCCAACCCTAACTGTAGAACATACAGAAAATAAAAGAAATGAAATATGTAATTCTGCTGCTGTCTTCATTTTCTGTATGTCCTTCCAGCCTTTTTTCTTCTTATACTGTACTTATAAGTCTTATGACGTATGATCAAAAATATAGGGAATGGGGCCTGGGGATTTAGCTCAGCGGCATAAGAGCTTGCCTTGCAAGCAGGCAGTCACGAGTTCGATCCGCGGTACCGATAAAAAGGAAAAAAAAACAAACAAAAAATATAGAGAATGTTTGCATTTCTTAAAGTAGAAAACACATTGTCATTAATCAAAATACTGCCCCTTGTATCCACCACGTGCGTTCCACCGTCCTTGCCACCTTCTGATAGGTCTGGAAATCCTTTACTTGTTCTCCACTTGTGCTGTCATGGCTGCCTCTGTACCCTGAATCAGTTCAGAACATTCACTTTGAGACAGTGCCATGTCTGACGACTAAGGTGGATAAGAGCAGTCTGTAATGTGTTTAAAGGCTGGCATTTCTGTGGAGGGCAGGCAGCAGCAACATTCACGTTTTCTGATCACATATTACGAAAACAGTCATGAAAGACACCTAGAATTGCCTAAAGACATGGCAAGAATAATGGGATAACTGAAACAAAGAGTATTTTGAGAAGGATTAATGCTTTTCCTGTTCCAACTTTTTAAAAATATAAACGTTCAACATATATGTCAATTATACTTCATGTGTTTTCATTTTCTTCTTACATAGATCTGTATTAAAGATTTTAATCGAGCTTAAACTGTAAAAAGAACAGTGCAGCTGATAGTTTGTAAGTTCTTTTCATTTCTAAAGAACTCTGAAGGAAAATGCACCAATTACATTCTCTTTTTCAGGCTGTCTTGATTGATATGGAAGAAGGGGTAGTAAATGAAATTCTCCAGGGACCTCTGAGAGACATATTTGATAGCAAACAACTCATCACTGACATTTCTGGCTCAGGAAATAATTGGTGAGGATGTGTCGAACATAAACATTGACTGTCACCTATAAAAACTAAGCACTGTTTCCTTCATTCTAGTAAGTCCTAGAGGTATGAAGGTGAGATGCAGTTTGCCACACAGCTAGCTAGGCTGCTTAGTCCTGTCTGACTTGACTCAGTAAATGTTTCATGATGCTTGAAAAGTACCTGTATTTACTTTTTTTCCTACTTCGAATTTTCTTAAAATATGAATCATGAAAATTTGATTTATTCAATTATATGTGTACATTTATCATGTAACATTAGTTAAAATTTTAAGAGCTTTTATAAACTGTTCATGTACTCATGTTATTTGACTCTCAAATTCTCCAGTGGGTCAGAAGAGAGCTTACACAAGGATGCACCCCACACCAGCGTGCTGGTGTCCAAGCTGAGCCTGAGGCTGTGGGGACCGTACATACGTCATAGTCTCTTCTTTATAAGTCAATTCATATTGAGATTCCTTTTGATGTTTTTTTAAAAGCTAAGGAGCTCCTCGTTTCCAAATCTCATGTTTATTATTTTAAATATTCGCTGCCAGTCGCTCAGGTTGATAATGTGGAATGATGTATAAGTTTACTGAACTATGAATTGGAACCTTATGTTGTGGGAAACTTGTTTAAGGAAAACCAGTCACTTAATAAATGAGCCTGTCTGACCACCCTTGAAAGTCTAGACAATAGGTTTTCTCTAATTGTCATATAATGTGATATACCTGACCATATGTAATGGGGGAATTCTGTAATTCATCACTAGTGACAGTTCAGATAGAGCAACCAGAAGACTTCCAGGGCCTCAGGAGTATCAATCCAGCTGTCTGCCCCTCGCCATTTCATCTAGCAGGTCCCGTTTACTTCCTCTCCTCACCCAGCATGAGCTAGTTTACAGTTTTTCATCTTCAGGATCTCAGTAGTTGATTTCAATCTGTTTTGCAGTTGGAAGTTTATTGTTAGTACTTGATCGTAGGACATAATGATTACATCTGTTGCAGAGAGTTTGTACATGTGCATAACACACCTTAATTCTCTTTTTGTCTCGTTACCCACATGTTTCTGCCCTGTTCCATACAACTTTTATTCTCCCTCCCTTTCCCAGCAGCTCTACTTCCATTTTTTTCAGTTCTCTTTTTTAATCCCTTTCTTTTCCTTCCCTTCTCCCTCCTTTCATCTCTTGATTCTCTTCCCATTGGGAGAGATCTTGCTTCCTTTTATTTGCTCTTTATTTATATTTTGGGTTCCTCAAAAGAAAAGCCATACAGCACTTAAACTTATGTGTATTTTACTTAGAATTTAATTAAAGGCATATCCATTTACCTAAAAATGCCTAGAATTTGTCCTTTGTGGCAGAATAGTACTCCTTTGCACCTAAATACCACGTTGTATCTGTTTATCTGTTGATGAGCATATAGGCTGCTTTCAGAATTTAACTCTGTTGAATTGTTCTGCTATAATCATGGGAATTCATGTATCACTGTAATGTAATGTCTTTAACTCTTTAAGGAAAATACTTAGAAGGGGGCTAGCTGGGCTAAATAGAATTTCTAATTTTAAGTGTTTTGATCTGTGCTGATCTCCATAGTATTTTTACTAATTTGCATTGCCACCAAAATTAGAAAATACTTTTTTCCTGCAGCTTTGCCAGCATTTGTTACTTGATTTTTTGATAGTAGCCATTCTTTCAGGAGTAAAATTGTATCTCAGAGTTGTTTTGTATTTCTGTAATGACTAACAGTGTTGAGCATTTTTCATATATTTATTAGCTATCTGTATGTCTTCTCAGAAGTATCTGTTCATTCTGATTGCCCATTTTATTTTATTGGGTCTGTCTTAGTTACCTTTCACTTTGGTGAGACAGAATACTCAGCATCCAAATTTAAAAGTAAGGGAGATTTATTTTGGTGTATGGTTTGAGAGGTTTCTGACCATAGTTGACTGTCTCCAAGGCAGGGTGGTAATGCCAGAGCAAAAGCAGTTCTTGGCAGGCAGAAGACAGCACAGCAGCTGCCTTGTCCTTTTGTCCTTTCCATGCTACCCACCATTCAGGTGTTGCCATACCCAGGATGTGGCACCCTTAACCTTACCCCACATCACGTACCCTAGATCCAGCCACCTCTAAAAAACCCCATCTGTGAATGCATGAGGCTTTGGGGCATTTCTAAATACAAGCCATGAGAGGGTCTTTTATTTGTGGGGGATGGAATCTAATTTTTTTTAATTCGTTGTATGATGTTAGTCTTCTGTCCAACTGGCAAAAACTCCCTATACTTAGGTGCTTTCTCTGATGAGCAGATATAATCCCATTTGTTCTTGGTGTTCTCATGCAATGTGGTATTCTGTTCAAAAAGTTCTTGTCTACACCCATGCCTTCCAGAGCTGAAAGAGCAAATTAGGTGTTTCTGTTTTAACAGACATTTGATCCATTTTTAGTTTAGGTTAGTACCTGGTGAGACATAGTGTAGATCTACACTCAGTCTTTTTCATACAGCTTTCCAGTTTTCCCAGCACCATTTACTATGCAGCGACCATTCCTCCAGTGTGTTTTTGACTCTTTTCTCAAAGATCAAATAGTTTAATGTGTCTGGGGTTGTTTCTGTTTTGTCCATTCTGTTTCACTGATACGTATTTCTCTTTCGTGCCAGAACCATGGGCTTTTCTTTTTACAACTAGCTTTATAATAAAACTTCAAATCTGGAATAGTGACGCCTCTTGCTTTTGCTTTTTTGGGTCTCTTCTGGTTCCACATGAATTTTAGGATTGCCTTCTCTAGGTCTGTGAACAATGCTATTGATATTTTAACTAAAGTTATGTTAAATCTATAAATCGGTTTGGGGGCAGTTTAAATAGAAACCAAAAAAAAAAGCTATGGAGCAGAAATCTTTTGTTATATTCTTATATTAAAAGCTAGGAAGATAAAATTAGAACATTTTTTTTCCTTTATAAACCACTTAATATATATTTTTGTACACATACTACTATGGAAGAAAAAATTAGTTTAGACTTTTTTTAGGTAAGACTCAACTTCTGGGCTTCAGCAAGATGTGGAAACTTTTTGTGCAGACCTTTGTGTTATTTTTTCTCCTAACTTTTCTTTACTCCTTCATTGCGGGCTTGTCTCTCAGTTCTCAGTCTAACAAAATGATCCTCATAAGACACTGCAAAAAATTATTTCCTGTTGCATCTTTTATTTAGGTGCTGAGATATAGACCACTGCCTGAACTTGTGTCAAATGATTCTTGCAAAGATGTCTCTTTGAGCACTGGGTCTAGCTTTTTCTTGAGCACTCTGTAGAAGCCTTAAAGCATCTTTTCTACTGGACATCTTTAATGTATCCATGGAATCAGCTAGCTTTCTAACCTTTCTGGACTTGGCATTGGTAACCTCTGCCGCCTGGACTCCTGTTCTAGGTTAGAAGCATGCTTCTTTCTTTCAGTACTCACACCAAAGTTGATGTAAATCTTCATCACTTTTGTTCCTTAATTGCTGACAGGACCATGCAGCTCCAGGTTCTACTTTTTCTTGCCCCCAATTCTTTGGGTCATCAAAATATTATTCCAGTCCTTTTCTTGACAGTGTGGTATGAAGTAATCTACAGTGGGAAAGGATGTGACATTTGATGCATCCTTAGATGACAATCTAAGAGAAACCCCGAGCTAGTGAGAGCCTTAGGAGTTATTAATCATCCAGAAGCCTTCAGGACCGCTGAGACTCTGCTTACAAAAAGTAGCCACACTGGCTGCATGATTGTTTTCTGCACAGAATACCATCATTTAATATCTATTGCTAATGAGCTATTTTATCAGAATACATGAAGATTTAATATGTGAAATATACCATTAAATTTTTACCTAGAATTTTCAGAGTATTACAATATTATTTGGCATACAATAAGATTGTATTTCCCTTAGTGCAATTAAAATACCTTCTCATCTTTCTATAATCTTTTTATTTAGGGCAGGAATAATAACATCAAGAAGTAATAAATGCAAGGATTTTTAAAAACGTGTATTTTTATTTTCAGGGCTGTGGGTCAGAAAGTTTTTGGCAGTCTTTACCGAGAACAGATTTTAGAGAAACTCAGAAAAGCTGCAGAGCACTGTGATTGCTTGCAGTGTTTTTTTATAATACACTCCATGGGAGGAGGTAAAGTTATTTTCTCATTTCCTTATAACAGTGTTAAAATTCAAGTAGGAGTCCATTTGCAAACCTATACTTGGTTTCACACCTATGCTCAGTAGAGATGGAATTAGACCATTTGTGTTTGTATGTTATACATAGCTTTTTGTCTTAAAATTTTGTGAAATTACACAGTTATGTTTTCTTGTTAAGCCCTTTTCACAAATGAGAAGTGTATGGGGATCTGTTTTTCTTGTACCTCTACTTTTGTAGAATTCTTGGCCACATTTCAGGATATGTGAGCTTGGAAAGAACACATCATTTCTCTTCATGCTTAATCCTGTATCATAACTAAAGTTGAGCATTTCTGGCATATTCTTAACGTGTACTTGCCAGACAATGTTAGTACCTTTGTTTAGCCACTTATAGGCTTTTCTCATCTCCAGTAAGAGAAGGGGAAAAGAGTAAAAGAAATTTCTTCAGTTTCTTTAAATTAATTCTTACATGGTTGTTCATCAATCTGTCTAGAAATATATGATCAGTCTATATTGCTTTCTTTCTACAGGGAAACCTGTAATTTAGTATTAAAGTATTTTGTTCCCCTAGTCTATGAAATAGAAACAAGATATAATTTGGCAGTTTTGAAATAAAATTAACATGTTTTTAAAGGAAAAAACTGCCACACTTTTTTTTCTCCAAGCCAAAATTAAAATTTTAAATTTAACAAGTTTTATATAATTGCTACATGTATCTGTTATCTATTGTTATAACTTTAAAATTAAAGGTATACTTGTTATATAAATACACCTTTAGAAAGCCATCCTAATCATTAAATTAAGAAACAAATTGTCTTTATATTAGTATAATTAACCTACTAGCTTGAGTATATTTTCACCAAAAAAATGAGATTTACAGTTATTTTACCTTCCTTAAAATCCCTGTTATCCAACAACTCAAAAAATATACTTGATACGTAATTCACTGAAAATGATAAAAATAATAATACTGAAGACTGAAAGAAAAGTTCTTCCATATCTACTGAATATCCTCACAGGTAATCAAGCTTGCAAGTTGTGGGGTTTTTATGTCAATTCTTGCAGATATTTTCTATACCTATTAAGCTATATATGTTTTCATACAAGCAAGATCATGCAATGACTCACTGTATAATTTTTTCTCTTTTATCTTAAATGTCTTTTCACTGTCAGTTTTGTCTCCCAGAATTGAATTGTACTTGATACATGCCATGAGTGTTATTATGGATAATCACCAGGGCATGCCTGGTACATACATATGTGCGTTGGCATCTAGCTATGGCAATATTGATATATATGGAAAATGGAACCAACAAATATGAGCATTTTAAATTTTGACTGGTAACTTTATACAATAATGTACCAGTTTATATTAATAGTAATGTATTCTTACTCTATCATTAACCATTTATTAGTCCAATTATTAAGATATGGGATGACCAAACTTTGAGTATTTTTTCATTAATTTTTATAAAACAGGAAGACAGTAAGACAACAGGAAATAAATAAATTGCAACTTTTATGAGGTTGATTCAGTAGAATTGATTGGTTGAAATGAAACAGGATAGTCAGTACACAGACAAGCATGCTGCCCAAGTGATGCTTGGGGTGAACTGCTAAGTGGTTAAAGACTACTCAAAAAATCTCCCTCACGTTCATCTATATTTTTTTCATCTAGTATTTTTTAACATCATAGCCTTTTTAATCAAATAGTAAAAAATTCTGTTTATATTCCAGTACCATACACACAAAATGAAATAAATGATTCAGAAAACATTACTACCTGTGACACGATACTTTCTAATGTTTTGGTTTTTAAAAAATACTTAAAATACTGGTACCAATCTATTAAACTTCCTAGCTCACTAGTAGTTCACAGCCTATGGTTTCAAGAACAATCTTTAGAAGCTTCCAGCTTTCTCTCTCCACATGGTCAAAGTTTTTTGAATTTATGTAATGTAACTTTGTGCATCTGAAAATTATCTTTAATCAGAGTCCTAGATTATATTTCTGCACAGGTAGTGACAAAATTTCATGTTTAAAAGCTTCGTAAGTTCAAAGTGGATAAGCTTAATTTTAAACAATTTTTAGCTCAGTGTTTAAGACCCTAATGACATGTTTCCTTCATCATTAAAAAAGTATGCATATTACACCAAAGTGTCAACCTAGGTAACTTTCATATTTACTATTAAGTGTACACTGAATGCTTAGTTGAATTTTTCACCGTTCAATTACTTAACTTACCTTTGCATCTAATGGTTTCAGTATAAAAATGAGTGAAATATGAACCATTTCTGGCTCATGTTTAGAGCCAGAAATAGACTTTAGAAATAGACTTTAAAACCTGACTATATCTGTTGCCCTCCTTTTTCCTTATCTGAAATTAGATTAGTTAATACATAATGATAGGAATAACTGAAAATTATTTCTACCAATAAAATGTAAAATTCCAAGGTCCTCACAGTATCATTCTATGTCATTTCATTGTTTTCTTTTAAAAATTTTAATCCTCAGGAACAGGATCTGGACTTGGCACATTTCTTTTAAAGGTGCTTGAAGATGAATTCCCAGCAGTATACAGATTTGTGACTTCAATCTACCCTTCTAGTGAGGATGACGTCATAACCTCACCTTATAACAGCATCTTGGCAATGAAGGAGCTGAACGAGCACGCAGACTGTGTGCTGCCCATCGACAATCAAGTAAGAAATGGCACTGAAGCTGTGGACTTCAGACGATGCATGCTTAGTCCTGTGTTACGCTTAATGTGTTTGTGTCAAACATTTTGTCCCCTTTTTTCATCTAAGAGAAAAAATAAGTTTATTTTTCTTTTTCTTTCTTAATGGAATATCATTTGTCTCTACTTTTCTTAATAGTTTTTCCTCCCAATATTTTTCTTCCAAAAGTCTTTATTTGACATCATTAGCAAAATAGACCTCGTGATGAGCTCTGGAAAGTTGGGTCCAAGTGTGAAGCCAAACAGTCTGGTTACTTCAAGTGCTAGGGCTTATCAGAAACGACAGCGAGGACGGAGGAAACCCTTTGATGCAATGAACAACATTGTGGCAAATTTGCTGCTGCATCTAACAAGGTAATCCAGCTTGGAAAACTACTGTGCTTTTGATCGTGATTGAAGTTTCTGTAGCCACATGTTTATTTTTCTAATTTGTAAGGGCTTTTTCATTTTGTCTTATGTTTTTGTCTTGTTAGGATAGACTAGAGTTTTAATTTCTGAGATCCTGGATCAGCATTTCTTAAGGATATTTCAGGAAATAATAATAATTTTGGGGTGAACGCACTTAAGAAATACTTAATTAGACAAAGTTAAGCTTTTTTCTTTGTTGTGGAATATCTTACTTTTAAACCAGCTAATGTATGACTCCTTGTCAGCTGACCTAAAGGAATTCTATGACTCTGATCTCCAAGATTTCTTAGAATTATTATATTCCAGATTATAGAGTACATTAAATAAACCCTTATGAAATTTGGTAAAGTTTTTACAATAATTAATTTTTCACCTATATGTGTTTAATTCAGAGTATATAATTTTGGATTTTTTTAAAATTGTTTTAATACCTGTCTTTTAGCTCTGCACGGTTTGAAGGGTCCCTTAATATGGACCTTAATGAAATCAGCATGAATTTAGTTCCATTTCCTCAACTTCATTATCTTGTGTCAAGCCTAACACCTCTATATACGCTAGCAGATGTTAATATTCCTCCTCGAAGGTAAGATGTAACTTAACTCTGATTTCTTGACAACTTGAAGTACTTTTTTTAAAAAGTTTAGAGTAATTCTACTTATTGGTGTCATGTTATGTAAGAAGTATATAAAATACAGTTGATAGCGATTTTTTTATTAGAATGCTTCTTTAGAATTAAAAAATGTCAGTATTAAACTATATGAAATTAAATCCAGTGATTAAAATTTTAGGCTTTTGAAAATGCATAAGGATATATAACTCTTATCAAAAAAGATGGTGTACTTTAAAGACTGACAGATTACATCTCATTTCCAGAACATCTTGTTTTCTATGTATGTGTCGTTTTTAAGCACAGAATTTGCATTAATGTACTTAACAAAAACTGTGGTTTTAAAACATTCTCTTACCTATAGTGATGATGACCCTGAAAAGTTCACACTGTCATTAGACGGTTGAAGAGAAAAACATCCTGCCAAACTCTGAGCGGAGGAAGAATATTGAGAAAGTAAAAACTAGATTGTGTTTCACTGTTCAAATTCGAACCAGGTGACAGTGCTACACTTGAGGAAGATGATGAGTCATATGGATAAACTTCCAGATGGTGCTGTTTATTGTGCAATAGTATAATTCAGACATCTTTATAGAGTTAATTCTTTAAAAAGTTGTACGATTTCTAATTAAGCATCAAGAAAAAAATGTTCTTACTTGATCCTTCGACCTGAATATTTCAAAATCAACTAATTTATAATCCTACTTGACATATTTTAATAAAAATACCTGTTGTAGTTTTTAAATTGTGTTAATGAAAGTCTAGGGAATTTTTTAAATGTCTCAAGAAATTTTTCATACTGTTCTTATTATCTTTGTAGGGATTTAGGAGATTTTGTTGTTTTTTCCTTCTGCTCTACAGTAGGTATTTCAAAGTTGGCCATATCAGCACCTCCAGGAAATAATAAACTGTTTTAAGATTGTACTTCTAAAGGTTTTGGCATAGTTACAAAATTAATTTCCTATGAGTAGTTTCCAAACAAATGACAGTGCTTTTGCTTGCAAATTAGGTTTAAAATGTCAATTTTGTACCTAGTCCATTTTTGTGAAAATAAGTAATAAGCATATATGAATAAAAATAAGTATCCCAATAATTATAACTCTTCCTTGGTAGTTTTTAATTTTATGTGTCAAGAAAATAAATTGAATATGACATTATTGTGTGGTTAATCTCTCATGTATCTCCATCTCTAAAGCAGTCTATAACTTGGCTCCATGAAAGTGCCTAAAATCACATGTACATCAAAATTTTGAATATAATAGCAGATGATTTTTTTAATCTCCCAAGCTCATTTGTCCCTTAGGGAACCCTCTCCCTCCTCTATATAATAATCAACAAAGAATATGAGCGCCATTAGAGAAGGAAGTATATATGTTATTCACAGCTAGATCTCTTGCACCTACATTGTCAGCATTTAATAAATACCTGATAAAAATAAATAGCATTTATCCTGCAGCTCTGCCCAGATATTCTGTGGGTTCAGCACTTAAAGCTCTGCCTGCAGTTAAGATAAGGGACACAGCCATGTTTATATTGAGTTAAATAGTATTTAAAAATCAAAGTGGGGCCATAGAAGGAGGCTGTATACTGGGTAGATACAAACTCTGGTCAGTCATGTTTATTTTCCTCTGTAACTCAAGGAAAAAGACAATCCTTTATTTATCTTTAAACCTTCAGATACAGTGCTTCTGTTCAAAGCCTCCATTTCGGGGAGCACTACTGTAGTCTTAAACTTTGTGAGAGAGCCTCCCATTATCCTTGGATAGTTCTCTTCTGTTATTCTTAACATTTATAATATTAACAGAGACAAATCTTTATTGTCTTATATTTTTAACAGTTTGATGTTTCTGACGCTATTGAAGTAGATAAGCGTACTGAACTAAGCAATAGTGATACAGATTTCAGAACTCAGTACTCTGTCATGCTCAGAATGCTATAGTCAACATTTCGTGTTTACCTAAAATTAGTTACAAGTTTCTTTTAAAAAATGTGTGATAAATGATTTCCTCTCACATTTCTTAGGATTCCTTTCAGAAAATAGTGGGTGCGTATTTGATATATGTGGAATATATTTAGAAAAGTGCATATTATGTTTATATTAAGGATACATTTTTTTTACCCCCAGATCACTGCCTTTTTATTTTAAAATTATACATAGAAGACAGTAGTATCACTCTGTATAAACAGCAGCTCTAATTGTTCCAGGTTGGATCAGATGTTCTCAGATGCCTTCAGCAAGGATCACCAGCTAATCCAAGCAGATCCGAAACACAGTCTCTATCTTGCCTGTGCCCTCATGGTTAGAGGAAATGTGCAGATTTCAGATCTTCGCAGAAATATTGAAAGGTTGGTTTCTCTTCTTCAGGATAATGTATGTGCTTGGGATATTACTGCACAGCCTCTCCTCTGATTAAGGAGCGCCACTCCCTGCAGGGTGACCTCAGGCAGACTGTTAGCCTAGCTGTACTTGTTTTCCTCAAGCATAATCTGAGAAAAATATTACAAAGTTATTTAGTGTTAAATTACATATTAGGCATTTTATTTTCTGAAAGTTTTCAGAAAATATAACTGATAATTATTTTTACTGCCCCTACCATAGCTACTGCTAGGAAGTTTCCAAGTTTGGTTATTTTGAGAGCCTATTTTTAGGGAAACTGTTGAATTGCCAATAATGAAAACTGTATCTTCATTTCTTTTTAGCCCCAGATATCTGATTTTCGAGAATGTGTTTTGATCTTTTTAAATCACCATCACATCTTATTTAAAAGCTCCCAGATTAAATGTCACTGGTTCACTCTTACATTATCTCATGACACTAATAGCAAAAAACAGATAACTTAGATGATAAACTTAACAGTTAGGGTGATGCCATCAGTAATGTTGTTTAGCTAATGTGGGCTGCCATAATGTGACAGACATTTTAGTACTTTATGTTACATTTGCATTTTTGTATCTCAGATTAAAGCCTTCTCTACAGTTCGTCTCCTGGAATCAAGAAGGCTGGAAGACCAGCCTGTGCTCAGTACCTCCTGTGGGCCACTCTCATTCACTATTGGCTTTAGCGAATAACACATGTGTGAAGCCTACCTTCATTGAACTGAGAGAGAGGTTCATGAGACTCTACAAGAAAAAGGTAAATGCCTGCCTTTTTAACTGCTTGTTTTGGTTACTTGAGGCTTAACAGTAAAAGTTAGAACTGACCTTCCCTTTTCTGCAGCACTTCTTATACTGACTGTAAGTGAAGAGGAGAGGCTCAGTCATACTAGTTTTTACTCTAAATGAGAAATTCATGAGTTCGAAGGATTAGGCAAAATACTTAACGCAAGCTTCCGTTTCTGTGGTAGAGCTGATTAATTTTAGCAGACACTATTTACCATAGAAGTAGTTAGACAAAGTTCCTGGAATGGTAAGTGTCATCTGATTTGTCACTTACAGGCTCACCTCCATCACTATCTCCAAGTGGAGGGGATGGAGGAAAGCTGTTTCACGGAAGCTGTGTCATCGCTGTCAGCACTCATCCAGGAGTATAACCAGCTGGACGCCACCAAGGGCATGCCCATGGAGGATGTGCCCAGACTGCGCGTCGCTGTGTGAGAGGGAAACCTGAAAGCATGGCTGTCACTGCCTGACTTCACCGTTTCTCATCACTGTTTCAGCTTTTCTGTAACTCAGGAAATTTTTTATCTAAAAGACTGTTTTCTACTTAATCACAACTTATTTATGATACCAGTGAGGGCAATTCATAAAGCTCCTGTACCTCAAGGAATTTGAGAATGTTGAGAGAATGAAGTTCTTCAATGGATCACCTTATCTATAGCCCCAAGTTTAGACATTTATGCACTGATAATAAAGATCTTCTACAGAGATATTTTCATATAGATATTTAATTTATATTGTGATATTCTACTTAAATTCCCCTGATACTTTAAAAATACCTACTAGGAGTAGAACAATACAATAATAGTATTTCCATATAACAGCCACTAACTTTTCAGCAATAGCTTTTGTTACAACTATTAAGGAGATTTTTGTTTTCTCTTTAGGTAACAACTTTTGCACATAGAAGAATTTAAACAGTTGCCTTTTTATCAAGCCAACTGATTTTATAATAAATGTCCATGTTTTTACAGTGCTACTTGTTACTGTTTTGCATGTCACCATTTTTATAAATGAATAAGACATTACTAAGCTTCAAATTCTCTTCTAACCTTTGTAGTACACACTAGTTGTAGTATAGTGTGTTCTACTTACTATAACCTCCAATTTGAACTAGCATTAATTTATTTGTAATCATAATTTGTGTTTCAAATAAATAGGTTGACTTATCACTTGAAGGAAGTAATTTTTCAGAAGATTTTTTTCCAAGCCAAAATAGTCTGTTGTATGCTTTCTTTAGTGTTTATCTTTTAAGTGTTTTTCGTTTGCAAGATATTAGTACTGTTCTTGGTCCTAATCTTAAAATTTTACTTTTTTAACATCATTGGTATAAAATTTTTGGATTATTCTTGTTAGCAGTAGCCAGAATAGTTCACTTTACTCTCTCCTAAAATCATAACAATATTTAGGATTGGGCAATGAAAATTATAAATATATTTATAGTGTAATCTTACTTCTATTCAAGAATTTATTTGGAATCTTTGAGCCATATATTAATTATTATCTGACAGGAACCTAGGCTACGTTGCCAGGTACAGAGTAAAGCTTAAAAATTCAGTAAGTGTTTTTAAACATATCAAAAAAGTACTCTCAATTATTTTGTAAAATAAAATGTTTTCTTGTAAATAGTTAAACTTTTTCTTTAGTGAATGCTGAGATGATACCAAATGACTGTATAACATTACTGTATTATGTATTGTACAAATGAATTCAGTTTTAAGCTATTTAAGTTTTATATATATTTTTAGGACAAACTTTCAGAAGCCTCTAATGTCTTCAGTACAGGGATCTGAGAACATCTATACTTAGTTCTTTATAAAGTAGATTTGCCACCATTCTACTTTTTTAATTATATGACATAACTGATTAACTTTAAAACCCCCCCCCCACACACACACGTATGCTTGGTTTTATAGAATCTTGAACTCAGAAAATATGTCTCCAGGTTCTCTGCAGTTTCTCTGACATACGCAAGACGTAATCCACTGCATCTTCCACTTGAATGACCCTTCATTTGGGCAGTCAAATTGAACAGTAATCATTTTAGACTTGTTGGGGATGCAGCATCTCTTATCCGTGCATACTCCACAGAAAGTGGGTTTGTAACTCTGAGTACTTGAGCATCCAGAAAACGCAAATTTCTCAGCTTTGGATTGTTGAAAGGTAGGCTGGCATGTTTTTCCTTTGGGGATCTGAAAAGAAAAGAGTGATTCTTTTAATTTATGATACATAAAAAAATATTGAGTAGAACATGTTTGGCACAGACCTACAGATTGGACAATTTCTGGTGCATTAGTATTTAGTGTGCAGTAACTCGGAGCATTCTCTGTCTTTAAAATGTCCCTTCCCTGTTTTTGCTCCATCATACTATGGGACTTAATTTTTCCTGCTTTATTTTATTCAGTTCCAAATTCTATGGAAATATTTTGTTTACTATCAAGGACTATGTCTTGTTAAATGTTTATTTATCTATAACAACAAATTCCCTAACACAGCTCAGATGTTTTTGGGATAGATACATAGATGAGTAAATATCTATTTAAAAAATTGGACTGTCAGCTTGCCAGTATGCTGAGGAATCCCTTGGGAATGATAAGGATTTTATATCATTTCTACAAATTACAATTCTTCCTTCAAGAAGTTATACCAACCAGTGGTAAATATTTTATCATAGTCCTTTGGAAATAAACTGATACCCAGCATTTTGCAAATGGTGTGAACTCCAAGATCAAACTTCTCTATTCCAATTTTCTTATTGCAATGAAAATTTTGTATTCATTACTTTGATTCTACTATATATAATTAATATGGAAGAGAAAAGAGTAGAATCCAAAAATGTTGCATGAAAGGTTACCAAAACAAATCAGGCTGACCAAGGCTTATATTAGTGAGCTGTCAGAGTATAAGAGAATCTCCAAGTTAATATTATCTCTACTAGGTAAAATATTCCCTACAAAATACAGGAAGGTTAATAACTGGTTTTGTCTCAAATGATTTTACTCATTACAATGAGGTGGTTACAATGAGGTGGTTTTATTTATATAACAGTCAAATGCCGTCCCTCCAAAATACATACATGTACATTACAGACAGTTCTACTGGATTATAATGAAGTCTAATTAAACTGTACCTTTAATGCCTTTGCCATTGTACTGTTGCAAGGCTGAATATAGCATAATCTTTTCTCTTTTCTCATTTCACAATTGCTGTTTTCATTGGTTACCCTGTTAGATATTCCCATGCCACACGTTTTAGAACATGGAGTCCATTTGGTTGCTTGCACAAGACATTTTCTTTTCCAAATAAGTGGAAGATTCCTGTAAGCTAAAATTAATGGAGGGATAAAAGAAGCTCATTATCTAATTCATCATTCTAGTTCCATTTTTCCCACTACTCAAATTACCTTTCAGTCAGACATCATAGTTATTTCCTGAAAAGGAATAGAAGATTTTATCATTTCCACCATTCAGTTTAGTCACAGTGGCCCTAACCACTAGGTGTATCACCTGTTAGGGACGGGGCTGCAGAGCAAAAGGTTGGTGGTGGGTGGACAAGCAGAGCTTTCTCTCTATGTACAGCCTTTCCTTGGTTTAGCCCTGCTTTCTGTTAGGTCAGCGGCGTCATTAGATTCTCGGAGGAGTGCGCACCCTGCTGTGAATTGCACATGCAAAGCATCTGTATTTCAGGCTCCTTATGAGAATCTGATGCCTGATGATCTGAAGTGGAGCTGAGTCACGCTAGCACTGGGAGCCATCCACAGATACAACACTGGCGTTGAGATTCAACTGCACAGAAACCATAATAAATCAGTTTGAAAACCCTATCAGTGAGGAGCAAGTGACAAGCAACGTCTGGTAGCAGTCTTACAGTGACAAGTGAGTTTTAATACAGCTGTACAGCTGCATTTGGTGGCAGTTATTTAGTTAAAATCCAGCACTTACTTAGTCCACACATGGGCTGCTCATTATGTCGTTTCCCACTTTATGCATCTTTCCTGTGCTGTGCACTTGTCTCAGTAACCCTGCAAGCTATCCCTAGCCAAAATGAGTTAGAAAGCCTCATTGGAAAGCTCTGAAAAAGGGAAAGATTTGATGAGACAGCAGAAGATTTCTAAAACTACCAACAAAAAGAAAGCTGCATTTAAAATACCATTTAAATTACAAGTTCATTGCAACAGGTAATTCTCATTCTCCAAGTCACACTATAATGTGTTGACTGACTAGCCAACAAAGCCATGTAACATTCAAAATGTTTCACCATATGGAAACCAAGCACCCTACATTAAAAGACAAACCTTTAAAGCTTTTCAAAAGAAGAAAAATCCATGTAAATAGGAGCAATTATTAAAGGCTACCACTTCATTAAATGTGTCTGCCCTGAGCATCATTCTTAGTGACTAACCACATTGCTAAAGCCAAGAAGTCCTTTATTGTGATGAAGAGTTGATCCTGCTTGCTCCTGAGGACATTTGTTGTGAATAAATTTTAGGAAAAGCAAGTACAAAAGGTAGTACCGTAACTAGACAAACTGTTGAAATATCAGACAATATCAAGGCATAACTGTTAGAATTAATGAGTCGTGAGAAACTCACATTGACAAATCTAGTATTCATAGCAAGTTTCATGTATTTTTCAGGAGGAGATACATAAAGAAATGTATGTACTTTGTTGTCAGCCAATCGCACAGCACACAAAACTATTCAAGTCTTTGAATGATAACCCATCAGGAAAACTGAACTGGCCATTTCATATGTGCACAGACAGTGATTGCTATGACCAGACAGCTTCCTGGTTTCACCTCTCAGTTTAAAAGAGGTTGCTTCTGAATGTGTCACTATGCTGATTAGCTGAAACACGTCGCCTGGACCGAACATTTTGCAGGATGTGATTAAAATTGTCAGCATTGAAGTACATGCCCTTGCCTCACATCTGTTCTGTTTATGGAGCTCTGAAGACAAACACAGAGCACACAAGTCTTCTCTTATATACAGAAGTGAGACAGTTTCCTAAAGGCAGCTCACTGGCCAGAGTTGGAGTGATGAGAGCCACTCCAGAGTTTTGTTTTAGAAAAACTGTCACCACTGGCAGTGTATTTCATTGACATAGAGTAAGCTGCAAAACTTGCCTACTCATGACATTAAACAGTAAGTCACTTCAGGAGAGAATGACACTAGAGATCAAGTCCATGGATTAAGTGGACACATTCAAACCCAAACTAGAATTATGGAAGCATCAAATGAATCCTGCCATTTTTGACGTGTTTTGCTGAGATTTGAAAGAGATTGAGCCAGGGCTTGCTTTCTCCCAGCTGGTACATGATCACCTACCTCAGTTTTCAACAGAGTTTAAGTATTACTTCCCCACCACAAAAGCCACACCACCACCACCACCCTGAACTGGGAAAAACCTTGATCCATGACCCATTTGTGAATCTGCAAGGTGGGCTGAATGATCCATGCTACCATGAGTTTGGGTCAACTGCCTGAGATCACAAATGAGGGTAGCCTTTAAATTCCATATTTCCATACATTCTGGATTAAAGTCAAGGCAGAATATGCTGAGAATGCTACAGAAGCATTGAAGAGCCTGCCTCTGTTTCCAACATCCTATCTTTTTGAAGCAGGGTTTGCTGTGACAGTGACAGCAAACAAAATGAGATCAACTGGACATAAGCATTGGGTGTCACTGTCTGCCATCACTTCCAGAAAGGACCATCTGGCTGCAGGAAAACAAGTTCAGGGCTACCACTGCTATTACATTATGGTGAGTTGTACAATTATTTCTTTGTATATTTCATTATATAATGAAGTAACATGAATAAAGTGTACAGTGTATATAATGCATTTGAATCATCTCAAAACCATCCACCAGTCATAGAAAAAAATCTGCAGAATCAATCTCATGCCAAAAAGGTTGGGGATAGCTGGTTTAACCCATCCTCTGAGTACTAAACCTAAGCTTTTTGTTCCAACTGATGACCTGTATTTACTTTGGTCTGTGTCATTCTTGATATCATTTCTAATAGACATTAAAATAAACATTGATAGAGTTAGGAAATTCAAGACATTAAACACAGCTATGGTTTCATTTGTTAAAATACAAAATACAGAAATTAATTTTTGCAAATTAGACTATCAATGAGACCAGCTTCTCTCTACTGTTTAAATTTATTCTTTAAGAAAGTTCTGTAATGAAGTGAACAGGTAATACACTGCACTGAATAATTTTATGTACTAAATCATTGCAAATGTATGATCTCATTCATTCAGTTTAATTGCACATTTCTCATGTCAGGCCTGTAGTACTCTCTCATTGGCTAGCCATTGAGGGTCACCTACGGAAACATACAGATCCATAGAAAAGATCTATGGATGGAGCAGAGAATAAGTGAATACAGCCCCTCCATTCGCTGCCGCGTAGGAGAAACAAGAGAGAGAGAGAGAGGGTGTATGGTTTTTCATCTCCCTCTAGATCCATTGGGAGATCCTTACTATGTTATCCATGAGATACACTTGTTTTGTTACATTCTTGTTATAGATATTATACTTGCAAATTAATCGGGCAGTAGTTCATTTTAAAGCTATATATTTATTGTCTCAGGGCATTTCCTTAGGTTAATGTACATCTTAAAATAGATGCTTTAAGAGTAAAGTTGTTGGGGGCTGGGGCTTTAGCTCGGTGGCATAAGCACCTGCCTTACAAGAGTGTGGTCATGAGTTTAATGCCCGGTACCGATTTAAAAAAAAAAAAAGAGTAAAGTTATCCAACAGGGGATACAGCTTAGCAGCACAATGCCTGCCTGGCAAACGCGAGGTCCTGAGTTCAATTCCCAGTATCAGGAAAAAGAAAAAAGAGTAAATTGGTAGTAAAGTTGTGATTTGAGTCTACAGCTGACATAGCAGAATTCTGGCCATATTCAAAATAGCTATTTAAAATTCTAAAAAGTGCTGCATTTGCCTGACATATATGAGGCCCCAGTTTCAATCCCCAATACCAATAAAGAAAAAAATTTTTAAAGACCCCAAAAACTTCTTGATAGAAAGTATCAAACCCTTTGAAATATGTATATCATTCAATAAAACATTGTAATACTGCTTTCACTGTCATTACAGTAGGATCTTGCAATTGCACACTCAGGCGAGAGAGAAAAAGCAGAATCATGAAGATACCTGGAAAGTAGACAGCAGATTAAAGACCTCAATGCAGGAAGCAGATTAGAAGCCTGGCACACATCTGAAATAAATAAAGGTAGGTTAGATTATCACGTTACCAAGAAGTAACTCTGCTTAAAGTTAAACCAAGAACTGTAGGACAAGAGTTTTTAAACATTCATTAAATGTTTAAATAGAAGAAATGTGGAGGAAAAATAGAAGAAATGTATAAAATAAGAGCTTAATATTTGTGAGCACCAAGAAAAGAATGAAGGCACTGTCACTGCATGTTTCCTACGGGTCCAGCAAAGTGAAAGCATAGCTGTAAATTATCATCACAGGAGCCTTATGTTGAGCCAATGAGATGTCATGCAGAAAGCCATCTGTTTCTGTATGCTTTGAAAAAGGAACAGTTTGGGGGCCAAGAGTATAGCTAGCTCAGTGGTAAGGTGCATACTTCATAGCATGTTCAAGACCCTGGGCTCACTCACCAGCACCAAAATCAATAAAGAAAAAGGAATGACTTGGCGTATCATTTTAAAGCATTAGTAGTGTCATGTTAACTGAATGATTATGTAAATGCAAATTCACAAAAGCCTGGTAATTTTTGTTTAATTAACTGACATAATCAAGAGTCCCCAAGGAGGCTCTTTTCATTAGAGTTAGCAGTTTATAAATGTCTAAAACTCACTTATCTGGTTATAGCTCCATTTACAGAATATCCACTTAACAAAAAATAACTTAGAGGTTTGTTGTTGTTTGTGGTTTTTTGCATACACAAATGTCCTGTAGCTCCACTGTACCTTTCACTAAACTCTTAAAAGGCATTCTTGATTTCTGGGTGAGAACACAGAGCTGAATTTTCCAGAGACGGGGTTGGGAATAAGCAGAAATGTAAGAATGTAGAAGAGTGTCCTGACCTAGTAAATTTTTAAAAACTGGAATATTTCACCAGCAAAGTCCAAAACATTATAGTTTCCTTCTGCGATATTTAGAATAGACCTACCTGAGGCAAAGACCAAGTAGGAGGGTACCCTCAGCCTAAACCTCTCTCTGACCACCAGGCTATAAATACTTAATCAGAACCTGAGTGTGGACAGAAAAAAGCTGAAAGAAAAGTCATGCATGAAAAACAGCTGTACTTCTGAGCACCTGGCATGGTTCTGTAGCTTGTTGAGATCTGCTGTTGTGACTGTGTCAGGCCACAGTGTGACTGATCAGACTTCTTTCCAGCTTGACTCCCGGAGCAGTGGCTGGCAGCGGGCCTGGGTCTGAACAGAGGTGTGCATCCAATCACCCCACTCACACAGAGGCAGCTAAACAGGGGGTGGGGCTGAAACACCTGGCCATTATGGTAATGGACCCTGTTGAACTCACATCCAACAGCCACAAGATCTGAAAAGAAAACAGCAAAATTGGCAAAGTCACTGTAACCTGAATACTTAGACCTCTGCTTATACATTTTATTATTTTAGTACAAGTGTACAGTACATAATGTTTACATTCCTTGTGTGGAGTTGGTACATGCCCATGACAGATCTCAATTCCTTTTTTCATCCCTTTCCCTTCGTGCCCCCTCTCTCCATTCTTGATCCTCTTCCCATTTGAGAAAGACTGCCTATTATCTAGCTTTTATTTTCTTCTTTATAATTTGGATTTCTCATATGAAAGAAACTAAGGAATATTTAAGTTTGTATGTCTGATTAATTTCACTCAACATTATGGTCTCAAGATGCATCCATTTTCTTAAAAATTACTCAAGGTTATCCATCTTTATGACAGAGTCTTCTGTTGGGTATAAATTCTATATTTTCTTGATCCATTTGTTTGACATCTGGGCTGCTTCCAAGATTTAGCTATTGTGACACTTTAAAACAAATAGCTATGTGCTTTATAAAATGTAGTTCTCAATTTCTTAGGCCCCATTTGGAAACGTTCACAGATTTATAGATAGGTTAAAATGAAACAGTATTATGATATGTAGGCTATAAACTGCAACTGATCATTTCCAGGTGTAAAACCAACTAAAAGCCCTGCTCTGCAGTTTTAATTTTTTAAAACCGAAGAAGTAAGATTCAATTGAAGGGATATGTTGATGCTCAGGGGAACTGAAACCTCCCCAGACATCCAACAGTAGGCTAAGAACACACTTTTAGGAAGACAAGATAAAGGAATGTCTGAGGAAACCATAATTTATTTAGGTACAGTTTTCCAAGGTAAAGAAAAATTGACAGTGACTTTCACTTTCTGGGAGGAATATTCTTGTCCTGGCTCAGCAGTTCTGCAAGTTTGTTCCACCAGCCTCTTGGCAGCAGCTGAGATGTTTTCAGGAAATCTCCAGGGTCAGAACTCTTCAATATAGTCAGGTATAAGACTTTTTTCACTGTTGATATTTTCACTGGTGTTACAAAACAATTAAGGCTAAAATCTCAGGTGTTTTAGCGTGGATTAAACTATACATGCAGCTGCTGTAATCTTTCTTCCCATTCACTTGTACTTTCAGGTTAAGGCAGAAAAGCTACTTTTACCTAAGAATGTCCTTCAGAGCACAATAAAATTACTAATTGTATTAAATTCTGTATAGCCAAATATAATTACTGTCTTAAGGAAAAGCACCTATATCATGTTCAAGTTGTAGGCTGAATTAGCTAATTTGTAAAGGGAATTTTACTGGAAGAGTTTTGCTTGATAGATAAACTATGGTTATTCAGACATGGGTACTTTGGAGACATCTCTTGAAAATGATTAGAATGAACCTGTCACTTAAAGGAAAATAACAGTATTTATTACAGTGATAGAACTTTGGAAAACTGATATTCACCACTAGGCTCTTTTTAGTTAAATAATATGTAGACTTTTCTAATGAGAGTGATATTAATAGGATTTTAAAGTATTAATTTATATTAAATATTTAATATTAAATATTATTTAATATTATTTAATGAAGTATAGTTTGAACTTGATGATACAGTAAACCAATATTTTTCAATGAACAAAACTTCGAATGACAGATTTATGCATAAGTAAAAGATGGAATTCCAAGTAGGTCTTAGATAATATAATATAAACAAAGATGAAGGTTTGTTGATATATTTTCAGGTTCTGTGATGCAATTTTAGGGAAGCATCTACCACTTATCACATGTTAACATTAAAAAGCATGTTAATACTTATCTGGGAAGCTTATTAAAATATCCTTTCCTTTTCCAATCAGTTGTCTGTGATTTTCTTTATATATTTCAGCCAAAAAAAAAACATATGGTAAAACCTTGAAAGCAGAAGCAGATGTGAAAATCTAGCTGTCATCTGTTGACCTCTACATTAGAGAGATCTGCAGAAATACAAAAGTATGCCAGTCTCCTCACTAAATTTTCTTTTTTATAACACTATAGTATTTCTACTTATAGCAGGTTTGTTATGTTTAAATGAGTTATTAAATATCTTTGAACTCCTAATCTATTAATTATCAGTAGATAAAACCCAAATAAATGAAAGTTTTGTTGGTCCTCATTAATGGCTGACTGTAAAGCGTTCCCAAACCAAAATATTTTTAAAGATTTATGTACATCCTTATATTTTTTTTAACAGATCAGAGATCAGCAAATTTTCTATAAGGGCCAAACAGTAAGTATGTACCTAAGCTAGTTGTAGATTATCCCCATTCCCATTTTCATGGCTGTGGCGAAACATCTTATCACAGTTTATGTGAAATTACCTATAGAAAGATCTGACACAATAAACTTAGAGTCACAGGAGGGCCATTTTCTTTCTTCTCTTTTCTCTCCTGGCCCTTCCCTCCCCTTGTTCTGTTGCTTGTGTAACTGGCTACAGTGTCTGACTCTGTAGCAGTCTTAGTAAGTATTTGTTAGAGTCATGAAATATCTTGCCTCATATGGAGAAAGAGGTATCCTGAAAGCCAAACACGTTTTGATACGTTATGTTTTCCCCCATAGAATTTTCATAATAAGGCTGTATGACAAGGTATATACTTACAATCCGAGCATGCCGAGATGCTGGGCAGGAGGAGCTCAAGTGTGAGCCCAGCCTGGGCAACTTGGCGATTGAGTGAGAACTTGTCTCAAAATTTTAAAAAAAGGGTGAGTGTGTAGCTCAGAGCAAAGGACCTGGGTTCAAAATCCAATAACACAAAAAAAAGAATTTTCATAAATATTAAGTGTTTTTTGAGACTCTATTGCATACCAGATATTGGTATAAGTGTTCATAGGTTTTATGTCATTTCATTTCATCTTCCCAGCAAACCCTGTAAGACGGGAAAAGTACAGTGATGTAACCGAGGCTCAGAGAGATTGAGGAACTTGTTGAAGTTCAGTTAGAACAACCAGAATTTGAATCCAGATCCTGCATTCTTAACTAATACAGTATGGTACTCAGTGGCTCTCCATGGTTCAGTCCAAATTAAAGACACTCTCCTCTGCTCACAACCAAATGTCTAGTGGGAAATCATCTTACACACTTTTATACAGGATGACTAACTTACCCAGTGACATGAGTATCTCTGTCACAGAGATACTTGTGTTCTGAATTAGTGCTAATGTGCTGTGGCCCTAGATGGTCTGAATTAGACCTCAGAGTTTAAGTCTGCACAGTTAAGGGTACAGTTGTGGTTTGGGGGTGACACCAAGTTCCTTCTTACAAGATTGCTACAATAGAAACTTCCAGGAACTCATTGGCTAGCTAGCAAGGCTGAGATTAAGACAGTAGGTTTAATCACTCTATGTGTACCTTTATTGTTCTACACCCTTATTTTTTAATAGGATTTGTTGTTTATAGAAAGAGCTGGATCCAATTTTTTTTTTTTGCAATAATAACAAAAGCTGTCATTTTGTGGCACTTGAAGAAGTCAGACTCTTATTAATTTCTTTTATTTTCTATCATTAAAAACACTTAGCAGAAAAGACCTGAAAGATCACTTCAGTGCAGTGCAGATCAGAGGCTTCCAATATGAGTAAGTATCCACTCATTTCACTTGGTGTCCAGAACAGTGGAGTCTGTCCAGTGTCTACAGAAACTAAACCTATTGTGTATTTATTTAGCCAAACATAGCTCTCCACACTAAACTAGGAACTGGGGGTGGGACACCGGCCTCAGCCTTTTCCGGAGCTGAGAAAGACACTTACAGGCACACACGCCGGTCTCATACCTAGGCCTGTCTGCTGAGTAGTCACAGTACAGCCCTTTGTGTGGGTCACAGAGCTCAGCTTCATTGCAGATGTCCCCCGACTGCTTGGCACAGATCTTGCAGCAGCCACAGCCGTCTCTCACCAGGCTCACACCAGGAGGGCAGCTGGGCTTCTGATGTGGGCAGCTGCAGGGCCAGTGACAAAACTGTTTTCGCTGAAGCACTTCTGTGGCTCCTCCGGGCCCTCCTGCAGGTGTTCCGTCTACCTGCCCTGGGTCCTGTGCCCTGCAGCAAAACTTCATTTGATAATAAAAGCCGGGTTAGAAGTAGTTCTCAATCAAATTTCAGAAGTCTTGTAAGACTAGATTTCCCCAAAATGGGTAGAACACATGTGGTTCTGTCACCATTTGAAACAGTCACTCTGTAAACGATTCTCCATTCAACTTCCAAAACATAGCTCAGGGCTAGGAATTTAGCTCAGTGGTGTAAGCGCCTGCCTGCCAAGAGTGAGGTCATGAGTTCCATCCCTGGTACCAAGAAAATAATAATAATAGTAGTAACTTTTTAATTTCTCCTTTTTCACTGCTCCTCTTTTCTGCCACTTTTTCCTCAGCCTCTGATCTCTAAACATTATAGTCTCCCTGCTTAATACTTCCAGTATCTCCCTTCACTGTGTGTCTTATCTCCCACCCAGCACAGTCTAGCAGTCAATAGCAAAAGAAACCACCGAGGTTAGAGGATTAATCTCAGTGGCAGAAGTACCTGCCTGGCAAGTGTGAGGTCCTGAGTTCGATCCCTGGTACCACAAAAAAAAAAAGTATGCAAATGTATGGAAATTAAATAATACACATACATAATCAATGGATCACAGAAGGAATTAAAGAACAAATAAGATAGTTCCTAGAATTAAATGATAATGTCCATACAATATGCCAGAATGTATGAGACAAAATGAAATCAATCCTAGAAGGGACATTTATAGCAGTGAATTTCCATTTCAGAGAAACAGAACAATCCCAAAAAACCTAATGAGGCATCTGAAGGTCTTAGAAAAACAAGAACAACCCAAACACAGAGCTTGATAAGGGAGGAAATTATAAAGATCACAGCAGAATTAAGTGGAGACTAAAAGAAAAAAAGAGGCAATGAATCAAAGAATTGGTTCTTTGAATGAATAAAAATAGACCCTCAGTAAATCTTAACAAAACAAAGGAAGCAAAGTCACAAATTAATGCATTTATAAATGAAAAAGGTGCAATCACAGTGGACACTGCCAAAAGCCAGAATATTATTAACAACTACTTCATCAGTGTACAGTGTATGCCAAACAACTGGAACACTCAAAAGAAATGGAAAGATTCCTAGATACATATGACCAAAATTAAACCAAGAAGACTTTAAAATTTTGAAAAATCCAGTGAAATTGAAGGCAATGAAATGGAAGCACTATTTTTTTAAAAAAAATAACCAATTAAGAAAAGCCCAGGACCTGATGGATTCGCAGTTGAATTTTACAAAAACTGGGGAAAATCTACCTGTAATACTCAAAGCTTTTTAATGAAGTCAAGAGGGAAGAAGTATTTCCAAAATAGTTCTCAGAAGCTAACCTTATACTGATCCCCAAACCAGAAAAAGGATTGAATTAAAAATGAAAACTATAGACCATATTGTCTAACAAACATAGATGCAAAACTCCTTAAGATATTGGCAAACAGAATGCAACACATTATCAAAAAGACCATATATCATGACCAAGTGAACTTTATCCCAGCAATTCATGGGTGGTTCAACTCAAATCAGTAAATGTAATTCACAGAAACAGAGCCAAGGACGAAAACCACATTATCATCTCAATAGATGGAGAAAAAGCCTTTGAAAAAAAATTTATCTTCCATTCATGATAAAAAACCAAACCTGAAAGAAACAGGTATATTAGCCCTTTATCTCAACATAACCATTTAGAAATGGCCAATGAATACATGAAAAAATGTTCATCATCTCTGCCCATCAGAGAAATACAAATTAAAACTACTCTGAGATATCATCTTACCCCAGAGAGAATGGCTATCATTTAAGAAAATCTAACAAATGCTAAGGATGTGAAGAAAAAAGAAGTCTTCTATGTTGTTAGAATGTACAGCCACTATGAAAGTAGTGTAGAGAGTCCTTAAAAAAACAAAAATAGAAATTCCATTTGACCCAGCTATCTCCATTCTAGGTGTCTTCCACAATGAGTTAAAATCATCCTATTCCAAGGATATATGCATACCCATGCTTTCAACAGCACCATTTATAAAAGCTACATCTTGGAAACAGCATATATGTCCAGCAGATTAATGGGCAAGGAAACTTTACACAGAATGGAGTACCACTCTGCCCTAAAGAGAGATAAATGAAGCATTTGTAGGTAAATGGATGCAACTTGAGAACATAATTTTAAGTGAAATAAGTTAGACACAAGCTCAAATATGTGATTTTCTTACATGAGAAATACAAAATATATGCAAACATACAAATAAAAAGCAAAATAAAAGAAAATTAGGAAGTGAAGTTATACACTTCCCCAGATTATATAGTTTGTTGTTTCAAAATATTTTAATATATATGCTAATTTGTTCCATTCATACAAGTTTATCTTACATTCTTCAAGAGAAAGTTTTATGTTATTATCTGTTTCTGTTTTTGTAAGAATCTTTTTGGTGTGTCTTGTACTACTTTGAAGATAGCAATATATAGTGTATTAACTACTGTTATTCTCTTGTTATTTTGTTAAGAAATGTTGTTTTATTTTTTTCATAAAATAAAGGAAAAAACAAACTGCTCACCTGGGAATGCCCAGTTATTTTCCCAGTCATGAAGTATTTCTACAGCACAGAAACCCATGAATGAACAGTATAGTCTGATAGTAAGCTGAGAAAAGAGAAGCCTTACATACAGAGAAAAATGACATCTTTTCATCAACAGAAAAACCAGGAGGAAGAGGTGAAGATTCCCAGGTAAAATGCTAAAAATAAATAAAGGCAAAGCAAAGCAAAACAAAACAAAAACATGTCAACCTAGAATTCCATACCCAGTGAAACTTATGTTTCAAAAATAAGGGTAAAAGGGGCTGGGGATTTAGCTCAGCGGCATAAGCACCTGCCTTGCAAGCAGGCAGTCGTGAGTTCGATCCCTGGTACCAATAAAAAAGGAAAAAGACAAAAAAAATAAAAATAAAAATAAGGGTAAAAGACACATCTAAATAAAAGCTAAGAGAAATTGTTGTTAGTAGACCTGCCTTATAAGAAACACCAAGGAAACTACCATAGATAATAACTCAGAAAAACAAGAAGAAATAGAGTCACTGGAAAAGAAAATGCATGGTGGAATTCACAGAACTTTATATTTTTTACACACAGCTTATTTATTTGAAAAGCAAAATTTCAAGACACAAGTCATTAAAATGATTACAAAGATAGAAAGAGTAAGTGTTTCAAGAAAGATCTGAACCCGTGCGTTCGTGCATGGGTATGTGTGTTTGAAATGGATTTTGAACTGAGGGCCTTGCTCTGGGCGATGCCTCATCCTTTTTTTAAGACAGGGTCTGTTGAGTTGCCTGGCAGGGATGGAATGGGTGACCCTCCTTCTTTGGTCTCAGGAGGAGCTGAAATTACAGGTGTGCACCAGCCACACCCAAACCATCATCCAGTTTTTAAGTGTGAGTCCTTCTTAAAGCGGGGCTGGTAACAGGCAGCTGGTAAGGTTGGTTCAGGATTAAGATAAAGAGAAGCAAACCTAGCACGGTGCTTCACACACAGCAAATGCTCAAGAAATGGCAGACATCATCAGACTCTTGCAAAATGCATGAAAGCCAAGTTAAACACAAAATACTCCTTCCCTAGGTAAAACCACATTTGCATATTTTACAGCCTATGTCTGTGTTAGAATATTTGCTGCTTACACGTGAGTAGAAACACTCAGTCTGCAGCAATGTTTACCAAGAGACAGCCCAGCGTCACCTCCATGGGAAGGTGTGTCCCTCCACTCACAGCAGGAATGCCACTTCAGGCCTCCTGCCTCAGTCTCCTGAGGTGCCAGGATTACAGGTCTATGTCACCGAGTCTGGCTTCAGACCCTTGTGTATCCTCTGCTCACTACCAGGATCAACTAGGAACTCACAGACACATCTGCGGTTTCTAAATCACCAGAATATTGCAAGAGCTCTGTCCCCTTTGCCGGAAATTGCTTCCATCCATAAAAATAAATCATTAAATCATGTTCTTTCACTCTCATTTAAAAACATACAGGCAGTGATTTATTCTAATTAAATATTTTCAAAGCCTTCAGGAACTGGTTCCTTTTAAGGAAAAGTGAGATACACATGTATTGAGAAGAGACAAAGTAATAGACTTTTAAATTGTAAGTTTTTGTTCTGAATTGCTCTTTTCAAATACAAACAGGATTAGGTGAAAAAAGGTTCTTACTCAAATCTATTTTGCCAGGGGCTCTTTGCACATTTGCAAACTGAAAGTTGGAAAACAAAAAGTTGCACCCCAGCCCAAAGTCCTCATGAAGTGACAATGTTTGATCCACCGTGGCAGCCAACACAGTCATGTCCCAGAGAGACAGTGCATGTTAGACTCAGATAAAATATATACATAGTCAAATGTGCAGACTGTTTGAACACAGCAAATCAGGCTTCAGCACCTTTAGCTTAAAGGGAAAAACATTTTGCATTTCTTTCTGAAGCAAGAAACTGAAGCAGAACATTCTCAGAGAACAAAATGGCTCCCTGTTCGCAAGCAGTGTTTCCACAAGAAAGTTTCTCCCCATCATCTTCCTTTCCTCTTTTGGCCTGAAGATCAAGGGCAGCTAAAACCTCCGGGAGGGAAGGAGGAAGGGGCGCTCACCTGTGCCAGCTCTGCGCAGAGGAGAGTGGAGAGGAGGAAGCCCCGCATGTCGCCTGGAAGCCTGAAGCCGGGCCCACTGTGCAGAAGAGAAGTGGGCGCTGCTCTGGGCTCAGGTACACAAAGCTCCCCTGTCTCCACTCCCAGGCCGCCAACTTGCAGGCTGTCCTGTGTCCCTGCTTACTCTGCTGTGAGCCTTCCAGAAATAACCTGCCAGTGAGCATGCGGTGTGTCAGGGAAGGAGGCCAGGGCCTTCCTGCAGAACTGCAGGGTGGATGGAGCTGGAGCCTTTCCTGAGTCAACTGCTCAGGTCCTGGAGGGCAGAGGCTGCCCTTGGGCAAAAGGGAGAAACCTCATACCCTTCCCTTCCCTGTCCCCTGCCTCTCTCTGTGATTTTCCTCTTCCAGCGTAACAGGGACCTAGAGGCAGGGTCTTCAAATGCCAGTGGCAACTACATGCATTACAAAATTTGTCACCTGTCTTCATTTTGTATGTCTTGTTGTCTTAAAACTTTGGGTTTCATCCCTGCTCGGCTTTGCACATAGGCAGTGTTAATCACTTAAAGGTGAAGTTTATTAAGCCTAACTTTACCTAACTTGTCTCAACCCCTTCATAGTGAGGATAGCAACTGTAACCGATTTTCAGGATTTGCAGGACTGTCTAATACCCAGCTTTTACAACATCAGGATCCAGATCCCCTGGAGCAATGCTTAGGAGCCTCAAGTTGTTGTCCTAAACCTGCAGTCTTGGACTCCAGGAAAAGCTGACCACCATGCTAAGGTTCTCCCAAAGTGTGAACAATTACCCCATGACAGAATGAAGTTATCCCTAAAGCAGGAGCCATCATCTTACGATGGGAACTAGACTGTCCCTTCAAGCAGTGATGGCTGTCTTTAGACCCCAGAGAACTAGTTCTGGGATACTGGCCAGGATTAACTAAGGTACCAGCTGTGTAAGCTCCCCACCTATGCAGAACCCCAACTCTTGCCTTTGTTTCCCTTTACCTGAAACACCAGTGTTTCTTTCCACCCCTCCAGGAAGACCTTGAGATGGCCGTGCCACGTAAAGCTCCTTTCCACCCCTTCACCACTGCTCATCTCCTTGCTGGACATTATGGAGCGCTGGCTGATTCAGGTCTGTTGGGACACCCAGAGCTGGGGTTTGTGTCCCAGAATACTAATATTACCAGATCCACTCTGGGCCACTTTCTTTCTTGTTAGCCCTCCCCTTCCCACCTCGCCACAGTCTGTCCCTGGGTTTCCCACTTCCTATCAACAACCAGTTTATACAGCCTTCTCTAAAAAGTTCAGTTAAATTAAGTCCATTCCACAGAGGTAGGACAGTGTGCACAGGAGGTCTTTAGTTCCTGGGTCTCCCTCTGAGGCTCCCCCTTGACCTCTATTCCAACATGTCCCTAATGCTACATGGCCTGTGACTACAGAAACTCTAGAAGGAATGTGAGGTGGACACCTAGAGCATGGGTCTGAAGGAACCCTTCTATGCAGGCACGGTGCCATGACAGATGAGAGAACTTAACTGCAAGCTCCTGGGGCCTGCAATCAAACTTGAATTCTAGTAGCAATTATTGGCCTACCTAAAATTTTAAATATATGCTTATACAAATTTATATCCTTTCTCCTCCTAATTGTCCTCACATGTGGCCACCAGCCCATCCCCTCCTGAATTATGTGTGATCTTTGCTTATGTCTTTCTAAACCTTGTTTTATTTTGCTATTTTTCCTTAACTTGGATCAGTAAAAGAGCTCTGTCTTCCTCTGGATCCAGTATGAAATCTACTTTCCCGTGCCATCAGAGGGCCCATTACCATCATACCCTGCCTTATCTGTTACCTGACCTATTCTGAAATCACTGGTCACCTCTGTGAGCACAAAGGCAGTCACAGCTATATAAAGAATCAGAAAGTTACAGAGTCATGAGCTGAGAGGCTGGAAAAACCTAGATTCTCATCCAATTACAGGGAATCTGGTGTCCTAGGAGAACCAGGGATGTCCCAAACATGCAAACTATAAATAGCTTACTAAGTAGTGACTCATAATTGTAGACACATTAAACAACAAAGAATAACACCAGGGCAGTTAGTGTTGACATCATGTTTCCTAAGAAATAGGACAAAACCTAAAATGGCTTCAGTGAAGGAAAACTTACTAGATTTGTTTCCACATGATTTTTCTGTTTTCTAAGTTTAGCATCTTGTATTTGGGTTCCCAACTTCAGTAATGCATGACCCACACTGGCTGCCAGAATGGACCGTTTATTGTTCCTGATTCGCCTATCAAAGGCAGAGGGGTGGCAGTCTAGATCTCATATTCTAATGTGTTAGTCAGATTTTTGTTACTACAATAAATATCTGAGATAATCTCTGTATAAAGAGAAAATGGTTATTTTTGGAACACATTACAGAGGTTGCAGACCATGGTTGGTTGGTCAGATATTTTTAGGCCTATGGCAGGGCAGCACATCATGATGGGAGTGCACTGTAGAAAACACTGCTCACTTCAAGAAGTCAGGAAACCTAAAAAAAGGAAGGTGCCCTGTCTCAGGGTGCCCTTCAAGGGCACACAACCAATGATCTCCCTTCTTTACATGAGGCCCCGCCTCTTAAACGTTCCGTAGCCTCTCAGTAGGGCCACAGGATAGGGAGCAAACTGGGAACACATGGCCTTCATGGAACACTTATTCAGCCACCTCCTCCAACTCTCTGTCCCAAAGAAGATGCTGCATATATATCTGTGCCACATCTAGGCTTACAGAGCTTCACATTCCTCCCGTTTGCTCCCTGTGAAGTGCTGGTGGCAGCAGCCATCTCTCTGGAAGTGCCTTCCCTCCATCTGCAGTCCCACTGCTGGTGAGCAGACATCCAGTGGCCGTCTCTGCCTCTCAGTGGGAAAGGAATGCCTTCGTGGGAGCTTACTTGTGAAAACCCTTCCGATGGTCAGGATCCACGGGCTCTGGCTTCCTCACTGTTGCACGGTATGTTTTAATTTTCCCCAGACCTGGTACTCCTTTTGTAACCTGTCTAAGAACCTATCCAGGCCTTCTCTAACGGGACTAAGTCATGACGAACCTTTTAGAACTTTCAGTGACACAGCAGCCTCTGGTGGCACGGGTGCGGTAAGTTCCTCACCACTGGACTAAATGAATGTGGCAGTTTTTAGAGGTAGGGGCAGCTCTGAATTTACACATAAACACTATCATGGTGTGCATCCTTGTCTAAGCACTTTACTATCTCATCTGACAAAATGTTCTCCTAGCTAGGCTCTCATTTCACAGGTATTCAGCTTATGTATACTCAAAACACACATAGCACTAAGCATAACTAAGAGCCACATCACATTCTGTGATACAAGGAACTTTCCCATATTATCTGTTTAATTTCACAGCTCAGTGAGGTAGGAAAAGGCAGTGTTCGCATTTTCACTTAATAGAAGTTAAAGCTAAGCCATTGGACTTGGTCAATAAAACACACTTAATCTCCGCCCTCTAGAGCTATGTCACCTACTGGGAGAGCCGACCTTGAATAAATACACACACAAATACCCATCATTAAAAATTGAATAAAGGCTAATAGTAGAGAGCAAAAAGAGAAAATATAAGAGAGAATGCCATGTGGGGCCAAGTTTAGACCAAATTTATACTGGGGGTATAGAGACATCTCCAACCAAACAAGTCTTCAAGAGTTGAAAGGAGAAACCAGTTAAGGAGAGAAGAGAGGATGCCTGGCCCAGGGCTGCTTCACCGGCAAGATGCACACCTCTAGTGGTGCCAGGCTCCATCAGCAGAGAGCACTGTGTCCTTCCGATCAAATTCCTAAAACCATGGGTCAGCAACATCATCCCCACTAGAATAGTCCATTCTTCGGTGAGCATCACCAGCTGGGCAGGCAGAGGTCTGGGCTTAGAGTCTTCCTGAGAAAGGAGGAGAGAGGAGGGAAGAGAGAAAGAAGCCACTTTAGAGTGGCAGTGTGGTACAGGAGCATCACTTTTTACATCAGTGGAAGTAGAGGCTTAATGACAGCTATCGTTTTATGCCCCACGACTAAATATCATAGTCCTGTGTATTGGTCAGTGGATCCTCACGGCCTTAGTGGAATGAGTACCATAACTATCATCTTATTTTCCTTATGAGAGAGCTAAGCATACAAGGGGCAGAGCCAAGAAGATTCCAAGCTTTCCGTCACCCTGCTCTGCTGCCTCTCTGCAGGGCCCATGCAGCACATGAGCTGTTACTGGATACCTGTTTGAGTTCTCGGTATTTCTGTTCTACCCGCACACCTTCTGGTTCTGAAGAAGTTGTTGAGGCCCTTCCTGTTTTCTACACTCTGTCCTCTGAGCAGAAGACAGCAGCTGCGAGATGCTTTCATGCTGACTTCTGAGATCCTGTCAAGCTCATTAAAGGTGATACAGGTGGAGGCGAGGGGAAGGAGGAGGGGTACCACCCATGAGTTGGGTGAGAGCAGGATGCTCAGGCCGTTTGGTGGAGCCCAGGGTTTGGAGCCCTGAGGAAGTGGGTGCCCT
Organism: Cavia porcellus; assembly: GCF_034190915.1. NCBI lineage: Eukaryota > Metazoa > Chordata > Mammalia > Rodentia > Caviidae > Cavia > Cavia porcellus. Next base: position 79,586,313 of record NW_026947490.1, read on the forward strand.
GGTACCTCCAGGAGATTCACCCAGGGCCCTCTGTCAGCAACATTCTCTGAAGAACCTGTGGGGTTGCAATGCCTCATGTGTCAGTGTATGCATGTATAATGGGATATTGTGCAGAACTTAAAAACTGAAGAGGAAAAGTTGGGTCGCTGGTTCAGACACCTCCTGAGCCTCTGGGATTGCTGCTCAGCTTCTACTGCTGCTGGGGGAGAAGTGTGGAGGGTGAGGAGGAATGTACCAGTGGTTCATTAGAATAAAGGTGTCTCCAGATGGAGGAGGGGGAGAACACCAAGAGGTCATTTGAAATTGAAGACGGTGGATTTGCGGAGCCATGATCATGCTTACCACAAATGCCCTGAAGACTTACAGGACCACCATTTCTCGGCAGTGTATCCTCCCATGAAAATTCCCAGGCCTCAGCCCAAAACCGATCCCAAAGCATCTGTGCACCCCGTCTGGCTCTCCGTTCACGTGTGCCCAGGCTTGCAACCAGCTGCTCAATACTCCAGGAGCCTGCTGTTGTGGACCTCACAGTGAGAGCACTCTTCCCTATGGTAGGCGCTCGCCACAGCTTGTTGGGCATTTAAAAGGCTTCCTTTCAAGATCACCTGATACCTACCAAATCTAACCTGTAATTCTGCACATAATTATCTCCTGCCTCCTGATCAGTGATCTACTATTAACTAATTACTGCTCCTCTTACCTCGTTCCTATAAACCCTTCTGTCCCTGCAGGCCAGTCTTAGAACTCTACCTCCAAGTCCCCAAGGTATTTGTTGTGATACACTCATGAGAGTATGTTTGTTTCCTTTTCCTCCTTGATACACAGCCTTGTTAAACAATACCAGCACATTCTCCGGGAGGCTCAGCACTGCCAGTGTGTCCCAGCTCGGAGGAGGGTGGAAGAGTTACCAGCTCTGTCTGTGTAGACCTCCTGTCCAGCTCGCAGCATGCAAGCAGCAAACACTGAGGAACACGACATGCTGCCAGGCCACCTGCACGGGTCTGGGGTCACACTCCCTCAGAAATAAGCACATGCGTTCATAACGAGTCAGGCTGCAGCCCAGGGCCAACAAGGCCAAAGGCTGAGAGTGACATATTCACTGTCACTTGGCCCTGTCAATGTGGCTTTCAGAAGGATCCTTCAAAGGAACAGGCCAGGCACTAAGGAGCCAGGTGAAAGTGGCAAGGGAGAGGAAAAAAGGACCCTGTATTTTAAGCATTTCCAAATGTAGCAGGGCTGATGTTTCAGGAAAGGAAAGGTGTGCCTAACGCAGTGTGCCATTCTTGATTGCAAAATGACTGCGCTGGGAATCACAGTGCACTTAGGCAGGGAGGCCCCTTGGTAAGGGGACAGGTGCCCCCTTTACAGTCAGAAGGTCCCTGTTCCCATCGTGGCTTTTGCGAACTTCTGGCAGGGTCCTCCAGCTCTCCCCGCCTCCATGCAGCCTTCCCGATTCCTCCAGTCCATCTTCCTCTCTGCTACCCACTTGTCTTTTGTAAATCCGGATCGGTCGTGTCACTCTCCTCCCCAATACCTTTTCTGACTCAACCTCGCATTCAGGTCAAACGCCACCTGCTGAGAGCCAGGCGCTCTTCCCTGACACTGATGAATGGAGAGCCCCGCCTCTGTTGGGGTGCTGCGCCCCGCAAACCTGCACTGCGGTGATCCGTGTGCGCAGGGGCGCACAGCTTTGGCCGCGGACACGGTGACGCCCGTCAGGACGCCGCTCAGAGGACGCAGCACCCACACGGCACTCTCGCACTAAAAGCTATTCGCTGTCTTTACAGTCGGATTCAGCGGCCCTGGGGTCTGCGGATTTTCCCGATGGGGCTGGGTCAGGCGCAGCCTGAGACTGCTCTTCAGGCCTTTGTACCCACAAAACGCCACGCGGGGGCGCTTGCGCCTAACCCTTCCCCTACTGCCCCCGCCGGCGCCCGCCCGTCCCCGTCCTCCCCGCGACTGACAGGCAAATCCCCGTCCCCTTTCCCTTTCCGGGGAGGCCTCTGCTCCGAGGCTGCTGCGCACTGCGCGTTCTCCACGCAATCGCGACCCCCCGCTCCGACCTGCACTGCGCCCCGTGGACGCTGGAGGGCGCCAGAGGTCCCCAGCCTCGGGCCCGGCCGGCGCGGGTGCCCGGGGCGCAGAGGGGAGGCGCCCGCCGCTCCGCGTCTCCGGGGTCCGGGCGGGCCCTCCGTGCACGGCCGCGCCAGAGGGAGCCGCGCACCGCGCGTGAAGGGTCCCTGGTGGCAAACGTTCTTTCAGAAATAGATCACAATACTGCGACATAAAATAGCTCGCGGCCACACGCGCAGCCCTCACCCCACCGGCAACCTCGCGGGAATGGCGGAGAGAGGGGACGGGAGGGGAGGGGGGGGAGAAGAGAAGATGGGGGGGAGGGGAGGGGAGGGGAGGCGGTGACTACGGGGGCGGGGCCTCACGGGTCTGCGGCGCTGCCTCTCCTGACCAGCAGAGGGCGCGCGCCCAGCCTCTAATGAAGTCGAGGAATGCATGGAGTTACAGGATTTTTTATTGTAACGGGGAATTAAAGCATATTTACTCGATCCTTTAACTGGAACACTGCTTCTTCTTTGATTGTATACATTTTCTGGTTGTGCTATATTATCACTTTTCTTAGAAGCCACACATAGTTGAATTCAGCCTCATTTGGGCTTCTTTGGAAAAGGCAGTCCTTAAAAGACCGAACAAAGCATCTTGACTCAAGGATCCAAGGCGTACACATGTATGACCAACTATTTTATACACGTAATCTGTGCTCGTGAGTTTTGAAAATGAAGGGCTGTGTACATACTACTGTTGTAGCACTTACCGTAGAATCTTTTTTTATTTAAAGAGAAAAAAACAGTAAAAGGGTACAAATAATACAGAATTTCAAGAAAAAAAATATACAGTAAGAAACAGTTGTCCAAATTACAAAATTAAAATACAAAGTGGACATTCATACAGTGAGATTGCAGACAGTTCTGTTCAATGATCCAACAAAAACTCAGTAATGTGGTTTTCTATCCTACACACTTACATATACATGCAGTTATATCCTTTAGATCACTTTCTTTTCCTCTCTTTTTTGCAATAACAATTACACTTTTGGGGTTTTTTTTTTTTTTTTTTTTTTTGGTCTTTTTCCTTTTTATCGGTACCGAGGATCGTTGGACTCACGACTGCCTGCTTGCAGGGCAGGCGCTTATGCCGCTGAGCTAAATCCCCAGCCCCACACTTTTTGGGTTTTACTACTCCCACAGTTCTTAGAACTTTTTTTTTTTTGAAGAGAAAAAATAAACAAATGTGACAACGCAAAACAGAGTCAGAACAGAAGGATGAACATAGTGCAAAAACAGAATACCAGGTGATCAACAATGGTTACCATTACGCCTCTTGCTATCTTAAAAAGAGTTGTCTATATCATCATAATAGAATTGAACAAAACAGTACAGAACAAGACCAATAAAACCTAAACATTGTTAACTTTACAAAACTTCAAAAGAAGATAAAAGTCAAACCAGAATGGGCATCATGGTGAATCTTATTGCCTTCAAAGTGGTTGCGTATACCCTCAAACTTGATACTATCAAACAAAACAATATAGTAAAATCAGTCAGAACAAGATGGGGAGAGCAATACAGGGGTTCAAATCAGGTTAATAGGAAAACAAAAAAGTTACTATAATATATCCCACTATTTTTTAATTTAGTTTTCCCTTAGTTAAAAAAATAAGAAAAAATAATTTTTTAAAAAGGGAGAAATTTAGATAAAAGAGGATGTAACAGAACAACATAGGTTAGAAACGAACAATTTAAGCATCATAGTGTTTCACCACTAGATAACCTGACATAATAGTAGTCACCATAGTGTCTCTTTCCGTGAAATATTTGAGTATAACTTCGTATACTATAGCATCAAACATATCAAGACAGTATGAAGCCATTCAAGAGAATGAAAGTATCACAGGGTATTTGGAATCACCCAACAGAAAACAAACACCTTACTATAGAATCTTGCAGCTAAACAGTACCTTTTTCCTGGGCAAGAACATGATTTCACTGAACACATGACCCAAATGTTTGCTGGACCCTCCTCTAGGCTCCAGGACATGGACAAAGCAAGCATCGCTCCCTCGTGGCATTTAGAGTAACTCTTCTTCCCTTTGCACCAAAAGCCCTTAGTGCATTCTTCAAACATGTATTACTCTATGAATTTCTTTTACAGACATCTCAGTGACAAAAGCTGCTATCACTAAGTTCCACAGACTATGTAGGCAAAGAACCTGAAACCAAAGTTGACCTGTTTGAAACGTGAGCAGCAAAAGTCAGCACACAAGCGAGTGCACAGGGCACAGCAGGCTCAGGAGGCCTCACCGCTTATGTGCTGGACTGCTGCAGCTTGCGGTTCCATCCAGGAGTCACTCCAGCAAGCCTAGAGTAAAGAGCAATTATAATTTCAATTGCACATAATTACTTATGTTATTTGAAGTTGCTCATGATGAATTACACTAAAATCGCAGGCCATGAAGAAAGATAATGAAAGAAATTCGGGTAAGTAAAACCCTATATTTCCTAAATTCATGAGGATTTCACACATGTTCCTTTCAGAACTCTGGTGGCTCCTTATATCTGTCATTAAAAGGATAAGACATACAATGCATAGGACTATTTACCAAAAAAGTCAACTGTTATGGTTTGTGTTTAGATGTCCCCCCAAAACCTCATGCAGTCATGGAGGTGGCTGATTCTAGCATTTGTGATTGGTTCACAATCACAAATCCAGCGCTAGGATTGGTGGTGTGAGTTCTGCACCTGCCCTGGGGTGGAGAGCAGGCATACAAGATAAGGGAGAGAAGAAGGGTGATTTTCCCTTTTTCCCTTTTCACTCTTGTTGCTTGTGGCCACCATGAAAGGTGAACCCTAAACCATGCCTGCCTGCTTTGGAGCTGAGTATGAACTGAAACCTGCAAAAAAAAAACTGTAAGCTAAATAAACTTTTCCTTCATTTCTTTTGGGCATTGGGTATTTTGTCTCCACTAGAGAAAAGTAACCAAGACATCAACAGTACTATATAATAGCAATTTTAAGTTAATGGAGCTTACACATAAATCTAAACATTCATTCCTCTGCTGAAAATCCTGCCATATATATTTTTTTCAAAGCTTAGCTTGGGAACCAGTTGCTTAAAATCATGTATTGATTTTTATTAATTACTTATGATCCTGGGGCACTTTTTATCACTACTTACAATTTGATAAATTTTGCAGGTGTTAATCAGCATATGAATTATTTTCTCCAAATGATTTCCTACATGAAACAAAGGGTGGAAAACATGGGTACAATCCAAACCCATGTTTGAAATCTAGTGTGCAGTGTTGATGGAAGTCTTAGCTATTTCTACTCAGCTTTGTCATTCATTCATGTTTCATTCTGATGATGACACACACTGAGCAGATTTGAGGAACAAATAGTCATACTAATCTAAAGACAAAGGAAATTGATCTCTCAGGCCTCTTCCAAATTTAAAACTTCAAGATTAACATTCTGCAAATGAATCGTTAGACTGAAAACTTATTGTAGTACACAAGTTGTGCAATTACATTGCACTGCTTGCTTAGAAAATTTATTACAGCTGTTTGGTGATGTTTAATGTGGTGTCTTATTGTGTGTTCATTTATGAGTAACCATTTCTAAGTATTTTCCATCTTTTATCTGATACTGTTCACATAGCTGTTTTTGCATAATAAGCTTTGGCTATATAGATTTTAATTCCATAATATTTCTAAGCTCCCTAAATTGCTTTAAATTGTATTTCTTCTACCATTTGAACACATCTAATTGTCTGTACAATTAATACAATAGAGCTTCTTCTAAATATCTAATTAAGATAAGAGAAGAAAGTTACCCGATCATATAACAGGGCATCTACGTTTTGCAAAGACTAGCTTCCTTATTGCTACTCAATAGTTCTTAAACCCTGAGCTCAGAAAAAATAAATTTTAACTTATTTTTGTTCATTATTTCCTCTGAGCCTGACAATAACATGGATACTTATAAATAATGATATGAATTTAAAAAGTAATAGAATTATGTCTAAAAGTAGTATAGAAGCTGTATTTCTCACTTTCCTGCTGCCAGGACCAGTATCAGAAAATAACCAATACCTGAAACTTAAAGGAAGCGAGGTTTGCTTTGGCTCATGGTTTCAGAGTGTTCAGTACATGGTTGGATGGCTCAAAAGAATGGTGGAATGGTGCTGTGTGGGGAAGCTGCTCAGCATCTTCTAAGTCATGTTCCTAGTGATCTACCTCTTCAAACCAGGCCCTACCTCCCAACTGCACACACAGCTGCACACTCAACTACCCACTGACGTATACAGTGTTCCCATGATCCAGTCATATTCTAGAGCTCCACCCTAAGGACCTGAGACTTTGCAGGGATATTTTAGATCTAAACCATTACAGAAGCTGTAATTTCTTTTCTTCTTCTAGGTAAAGCACAGAAAACAGGGGTGTTCAGGAGAAGTTAGTTATAAAAGGCATATATTGAAGGGCCAGAATTGTAGCTTGGCATAACTGATGCCATCTTGTGCTCTGTATTTGACTCATGCCCTGTATCTGACCCAGTCGAGTAAAAAATTACTCAGAGTATGGTAAGCAACCATGGCTCGGGCAAGCTGCAGCCACCCCAGGGCAAGAACCACCAGTGTCTCTCGAGATCCATGCCATGTTGGAACTTAGGACACTGGGAAACCAAGCAACCCGCTCGCCTCCCTGGTAAGCAGCCATGAGCCTCCTGCACGGACTGAAAATCAAACATCCCATCCTCCCCTCCTCCCATTAGCAAATGGGAGCCAGAGATCTGAGCATCTCTTGGGAGGATGACCGTGTATGCAATACAGCAAATAAGGATTTCCTTCTACTATCTCTTTGAAGGCAAATATTGTTATCACTGTTTTGCTTTATTCTGATTAATAGTATCACTCTATTCAATATTCTCTTTTGATAAGTTCTATAATGTTCTGTATTCATTTGATTTTGCTGTACCTGATTGAAAGAACAACTATTGTGAAGATAACGAGATATACTATGGTACCTATTACTGTTATCCTGGTATCCTGCTGTGAAGTTCTGTGCCAATTTCACTACACTGTCTCAATTGGCTTTGTTTCATCTTGTTCTGTTGTATTTTACTACCTTCAAAATAATAAAAAAAATGTTTAAATTACTCAGGGTACAAAGCCCATGAGAAAAGCAGGATGAGCTTTACCCACAAGAGAAAAAGTAACCTACTCAACAAAGAAGCAGGAACAAAGAAGCAAAATTAATGTAAGATTCTAGCTGAATTGTTTCCAACAAGATGTCCAGCTCTGCAGTTTTGTGCTTTAAATGCCCTGTAACCCTCCAGTTTGGGGCCACTCAGTTTTGACTCTGAAACAGGGTCTCTATGTGAGTGGTCACTGAGCTCAGCTAATAAAATCCCAAAACTTATCAGTTTGGCAGCTTGGGTTCCTACACTGTTGATGAACCCACTTCACCAGCGGTGTAACTCCAATGGTGAGTTCTTACAACAGTAAGGCCCTGATTTTAATCCCCATGACTGAAAAGGAAAAATAAAAACAGAAGGTACAGGCAGATCATGAAAATTCAACACAGAGGCTTTACATGGAAGTGGCAAATTTTGGCCTTGGAAATTTGATCATGGAAACATGGCAAATATTGAAATTAATATGCATTCCTACTACTTCAAAAGTATGTGGTGCTCATCAGAACTAATTATACCTGTAGTTTATTGCTGACATGTAATCACTTAAACTATTACGCGTATTTTTAATGAGGAGGAAATAGGCTTGGAAGGCCTCCATTAAAATTTTTGAGTTTATTTCTTTCTCTTTTCACAGTCTCCATTGATAACGCACTTAGCTCCAAGCAGACCCTTCACAGACTGCATTTGCCACTTAGTGATTAATGGGCGTCCATGATGGTCACTAAAGTGCTCCTGGTCAGTGACACTGTGAGCCTCAAAACCTCCCTAACAGCTTGGATTCACAGGGCTCACTGCTGAAGTTCCTTGGCTTTGTTTGTTTGTTTTGCTGCTAGTACTTGAGCTCAGGACATTAGCACTAAGCTAGATTCCTGTCCCTCTTCTGACTTTTTATTTCAATTCAGTGTCTCACACAGCTGCTCAGGCTAAGCTAGAACTTGCCACCCTCCTGCCTCAGCCTCCAGAGTTCTTTAGCATGCTGAAATACACAGAGCATCCAGGAGGAACAATTCCTCTAGTAGAGGAAAGCACTCCTCTACTACAACCAGATTTAATGAATCCCCCAGGACTGGATGCGCTTGGACTCTTAACTAGGAACAAAAGGTCTGCAGTGGACAACAATGGGGTGAGTGGGAATCTAGCTGTTACAGAAAGCACATGTACATCCTACTGATAAAATTGCTGTTCTGGTCTCTAACAAAACAGAAGGGATTGAAAATAATCAAGATAAAGGGCATGCATGTTGAAAATACCCAGAATGAATATCAATATTCTGTATTACAAATGTGCACATTATAATAGAAAGAAATAAAGGGGATTCTAAAGAACACTGGCACAATTTTTAAGGTGGGACTACATCCTCAGATTTATCTGTTAGGGGTGAAAACCTCCAATCCATACAGCCAGCCCTTCTAAAATCTTATGATCTTTGTTCCAAGTATCGATATGAATAAAGCCAAGAAATTGAAGATAGACTTTAATACCTAGTGGAATAGTAAAGTATGGAAATTAAAATAAAAGAATTATAAATGGAAAGATAATCAACTGTGAAGACAGAATGATAATCCCATGACGAAATCTTTGCGGATCAGGCATTTTGTCTGCTGTTGCTCATCTAGACTTAGGAGCCAGGACTGACACCAAAGCTGCCCGCCTCCCCTGGGGCACTGTGACTAGCCCTTGCTTTCTTGCCTGGAAGTCTGTCCACCTTCAGGCTGACCCTCCACTGAGCTGGAAAACAGGAGCCACAAACCCAAAGGCCAGCGGGCAGGAGGCTCTCCTGCACAGGGGAGTGAGGCTGTGGGGTCTCATGGAGAAAATCTAGGCTCACCTTCGGCTCATCTACAAGGACAGCTGGTGGTCAGCTCAACCACTGTCACCACAAAGGAACACAAGTCCAGCAGGACAGCATTTCCAAAAGACGGTGGACATGTAACATTGGGGGAGTTTGAAATAGCCTGATCTTTCAGTTGGTGATCAAAGCAACAAGGCCCACAAAAGGAAAACACACAGAGACCAAACAAAATCTGGGAGCCACCTGTAGCTTCTGGCCCAAAGACTTTGAATCTAAAAGTCTGGGCCTTAACTGAACCAGTGCTTGAAATGCACTGAACTCTCACAATATTTCCTCCATCGGATCCCAGCTGTTAGGAATGGCTCTAAAAAGAGCATCTATTTTCTGAGGCATCCTAGAGGGCTCATTTTCATCAGTGGGGAAGTAAGCCAGCCAAGCTGCAGGTCATGCCTGTACCTCCAACAGCCCAGCGGACATGTGTGTGCTCACACACAAGGGGTGATAAAAACATGTGAAAGATTAAATGAAACATCTTATTACAGTAAAAGACATCCGAGTCCTCCCCTCACTTCGAGCATACTTATGCTATTATCTTCCCATCTTCCAGGCAGTCCTAGAAGCTGTGTTTCTATGACCTGTGATAAAAAACATGATGAACGCTGGTGGTCAGTGCCACCCAACATAAAGCCAGCCGTGTGAAAGCACCCCCTGGATCCTCATCCATCTCTTCAGTGGATCTGGTGCCAGGAGACTTCTGGGTCTTCCCCAGAGTCAAAATGGCCACGAAAGGTCAACATTTTAAACTAATTCAGAACATCAAGGGGACTGGGACTGCACCACCAAAGATACTCACAAAAAAAGGACCTCCACAAGTGCTTCAGAAAGTGGCAGGAACCATTAAAAAGTGTGTTCAGAGTGAGGGGGATGTTGTCGGGGGCATTGGTGATCATGTGCCTTTCACTGTAATAAAAGTTTAAACACAAACTGTTTTTTCAGTCATGCATCACTCATGCAGACCAACACTGTAAATGTTCTCCTAGCTTTGCCATGGTCCACAAGGCCACCTCTGCAGGGCCACTACTTCCGGTTCTTAGGCTCTGCAAGTTAGCATCTCCTGACCCACATCCTCTTAAAACTCACACAATGACTGGCTAAAACTGTGTACTTACCACCTACCAGAGCCTGAACCAGTTCTTAGATGAGATGTCTTCCTCCCAGCACAGAAGAGCAGAGATGCAGGATTTTCTATCTCATAGTTATGCAACCATATCAGAACTTCACACAGGGAAATGTGGGTTCAATGCTCACAGTAACTTTGACCAAGTGTTTCTGGCCTCTGCAACTTCAGGATCCCTTCACAACGCCCAGGGTCTTCCATGGCCCTTATTTAAAGAAGAAGTCCTATTTGGGCCTGGGCCCTGCCTCTTTCTCCCATGGCTACAAGTGATCACACATGAAGGGCATCAGCCTCAAGTTTCCTACTGAATCCACCTCCCACTTGCTGTTAGGAAAAGATGAGTGTGAACAGTGGATATTTCTGCTTGAAATTTTGAATTGAAAAAAATAAGGAAATTTGGGCACTTCACAAAGGAAGCTAAAGCCACCAGAATCCTATCTGAAAAGATGGCCTTAAAGGCTTACCACATATGTTTAGAGTAAAACATGAATAGAAAAGAAAAGGTCCATTCCATTCTGTACACCTGGGATGATGTATTCACTTATCCCCTGTCAAGTAATAATCACTTTAAATCTCAACCAGAATGTGTAGGGAGGTATCTCAGTATGCACTGAAATCTATTTCTTCTCTGGTCTCTTACTTTCTTATATTTAGCATAATGTCAAAGGTTGTCAAGGGAAACTCTCCTATTAAATTGGTAACTGCAGCCTGTAACTGTAACAGTAAAACAGAAAATACATTATATTATAACCCCTCCGAAGGCTGAGGTAAGAAATCTCTCCTTTGTCTTTTAGAACTAAGTGAAATAAACCATTTCAGTATAATCGTGTTAGATACCACAAAGCTCCTAATACACACACACACACACACACACAGACACACACATGCATGCATCAATGATCTATATGCTTATGGAAGCCAAGTGAAGCAGACACTGTCCAAAAATATTAGATATATAAATTTTTGTCTGTATTATTCAAAGGTGTATTGCAAGACACTAGGACAGTCTCTGGCATGTAGAATTATGAGCAATTAATACTTAGGTGAATTTCAGTGAAGCAGAGTTTCCATATAGGTTGTTTCCCTCACATCATCTCCTACAATAAACATCTGTGAGTTTACTAAGAATCTGAAACAAGAAAAGATGTTTCCCCTTTCACTTGGGTCTTACATTGCCCAGAGGGTTCAGGAGAAGACTGAACAATGGCACGGGTCATCAAGACAGATAGGGAGCAACCTCTGAAGTCTTTGATAGCATTGCACATTCTAAAATGTAGAGAGGAAGGTTGCGGTGATATTTAACTAATGTTTCAACTTGAATAAGCAGCCTAGACAGGCTGGCTCAGCACAGCTCTGTGTGTGGAAGAGAACCTCAAGGAGAATTGTCGCCAGAACGATAGGCAGAGAAATGAAGAAAGGCTTGTTTCTGTCCCTGTGGAGAAGTCCCGTCTCTACCTCCACCTTGGATGCCACCTTCTGGCTTTGAGAACAGACTCTTAACCCTCCATCGCAGAGCCTTCAGCCTCCTGATACAGAGGACACTGCAGAGCATGCCCGGTCTTTGACTGGATCCTTCAGATCTCCAGTGTGCGGGCAAAGCTTCTTCACTCTTCCACACCTGGCTCTGTGGGCAGCCATGGTAAACCAATCACGTACATTTTTATACATTTGTATAACTTCCATTAAATCCGTTTCTCTAGCAACCGCTGACTGGTATGGTTGGCTGCCATGGATAAGTCTGTTTATAAACTTCACAACACAAAGGATACCAATCCCAGAAGAAACTGTTAGAATATAGGATGGGGCAGGCACTGGGCTGAGAAGACTGAGAGATTATAGCCTGATGATTTCCCAAAGCGTGGGACACAGAGGCACACACGTAGAAAGAATATCGAGTACCACTACCAGCCACAGGCAGCAATTCAGCATCTGAGGAACTCCTGAAGTGTCATGATGGTGACTGCTCAGGATTGAGTCTTCCCTCCTAGTTGATCCATATTGAGTCTATAATGAGCTAAAACAACAGCCTCAACAGAATATGAGGCTCTTTTCAAATGACCATGTCTAAAGACTTTTGATTCTCTATATTATTTATCTACCCTTAATTTTGCTGACTTTGGTTCTAATTTGTATTATTTCTTTCCTTTGGCTCATTTTGGATTTGCGGTTTAGTTTACTACTCTTTCCTACTTTCTTAAAAGGGGGGACTTTTAGATAATGTCTCGAGATATTTCTTCATTTCTAATGAAATAATTTAATGGTTTGTGTTACTACTTTAGGTATAATCCAAGCATTCTGGTATGTGGTATTTCATTTTTATTCTCTTCAAAGTACTTTTAATTTATCCTTTTGTTTTCTCTTTTATTATGGCTAATTCAGAAGTGTAATAATTTTGGGGTGGGAGGTTGTGTTTTGTTTTGTTTGTTTGTTTGTTGGTGTCAGGGATCAAACTCACAACCTTACACTTGCCAGGCAGGCGTTTAGGTCACTAAACTAAATCCTCAGCAGAATTATAATAGTTTTAATATTTGGAAATGCTCCTAGCAGTTTTGTAATTGACTTATACTCACTGTATTGTGGAGCATATTTTGAATACTGTGCACTGAATACTTTTCTGTTTATTGAGCCTTGTCTTTTGAACCACAATATGATCCATGTGGTAAATTTTTCATGTAAAATTGAAAAGAAAAGAAAATATTCTGTGAATACTATGGCTAACACTCAATACCTAGAGCTGTAATTCCAAGAATTATAACATTAAAAGCAAAGAGGAATTAGCACTCAAAGCTAAGAGCTGTAACACTGAGGACTGCCGGCTATTAGCAGTCTAAGCCTAGGGTCATTAAAATAAAGGGAACTGAACTTTGCCAATGTATGATTTCTATCTAAATGGAGCAAAAGAACCACGAGCTGAATGATGCCACTCCCACAGAAAGTCTACTTGAACAACTCTGCACACATGAAAACAAACCTTCCTACAGGCTAAAGCAATCACCATAAATTTAACATAATTATAGGAAAAGACACACGAAAGAGGGTAGGAAGGAAAGCTTTAGATTACTCATGACATCCCACCCAGAAAGAGGCAGACACCATCTCCATATGGGGAAGAGAGAAAAATAAGCATAAGACTCTGCCTTAGAACCCAGTTCCAGGCTACCCCAGTGAAGCCTAGCACCAGGGAGAACCCCTCTAACCCTAAAGTGCCCATGCACTAAACTAGAATCAGAGACTTGGGCTAACAAGATCTGGCCTACATCACTGCTAACCAACTGCTGAATTTTGGGCCTTGAGTATCAGCAGTGGGTAAGCCACAGGGCCAAGGGCATCATGGTGCTTCCCTACTCCAGAAACTGTAGACTTTGGATGTGAATGAATACTGAAACAGTCTTGGCAACTAAGGACTTTCTGGCAGTGGCCCAAGGCTTAAGAGTCTCCCTGAAAGGCTAAAGTACTCACGGGCTGAAGGACCAGAACAGTTTACCTGCCCCGAATCTCTGGACACAATTACCCCTACAGAAAACATCCAGACACAGCCGGAATGTGATGATTGGATTAGATAACTCTGTCAAGTGCAGACATCAGCTCATGGTCAAAACCAGGATCAATCAGGGAAACATGATGAAATCCAGTCAACAGAGTAAAATGCCAGTGATGGTGAGGGCGTAGGTCTCTCCATAGCAGAGATTCACAGAAGTTCTTTTAAGGAAGTGCAGAGAACTTCAAGAAACACATCGGGGTAGAACAGAAATTCAGCATTATCATGGGTGTATGGCTTCCTTTTTCAATACATTGAATTAAACTCAGAGCTTTTCTACTGTGCTACTGAACTCCACCTATGTTTATTGTTTGTTTTGGGTAAAGATTTCTCTAAATCACTAAATTTACCTAGGCTGATTTTGAACTTTTGGTGTTCCTCAGTCTCTAAAGTGCTGGAATTATAGGTGTGTACAACCATGCCTGGTTTATAATATGATTATAATAAGCAAAGTTTAAACTGGGTCACCTACAAGAGAGGCTGTGCAATTTGAGCTCATTTAAAACAATTTCTTGTGATCCTTTCAGGAGAACTTCATCTGAAAGCAATAAACAATATAAAGGGATGTGGGCAGTCAGCAGCATTTTCTTCTCCCACCCTAAGAAACAGAGATGCTTAACCCTAACCCTTCCTGTCTAGCAGCTTACTGCACTGCAGAATGTCTCCTACTAGGAGCCAGTAAGGTGACAAAGTGGGACAGTTGTCCTTGACTCAATATCCTTTAAGGCATCTTTGTCCTCTTAAGCTATTCTAACCAACTACCTGGCAACCACTCTCATGGTTACTTTTCTTCTAGTGGGGACAAAATGCCTGACACCCAAAATTAAATGAGGAAAGAGTTATTTCGACTTCCAGCTTGTGGAGGATTCAGACCATAGTCAGCTGGCTGAAAGACAGGATGGGGTGGCAGAGGGGCCCCGCAGAGGAGAAGCAGTTTATGGCACAGCAGCAGGAGAAAGAAGCAGTCAGCCCACCTTCATTGTCTCGCTTTATATTTGATCCAGGCACCGATCCCATCCTAAAGCCCAAGTCCCTGGTGGGAATAGCTTCAGAAAGGGACCTGTTTCCTGCTTGTGCCCTGGGTCACTTCCAAAGCCCTCATGTCAGACATTTGTCCTACTTCTTCCATTCCTGTGCAGCCCAGCATGTGGAAGGTCTCAGCTGTTCTGACCTAGAACTGCCACACCGTACCACACATAGCTGATGAGCTCTCTGCCAGCAGCATGGCCTGACCACTGCCTCATGAATGTTACTCCCACGTTGAAGACCCAGGGCAGCAGGGCTTCTCAGCCCTGCTTTCAGATGGTGAAGCTGCTGAGCTGGGTATATTGGCTTTTCTGATTCCCTGACCCTGTGGGGTGTGATTTTTTCCCTTGTGTCATGTTGATCACTGATGGGCAATGAGGAAGAACCCAGGCCCAGCACAACTCCTGCAGAAGCTGGCTCCCATGGACCCTATCCGCAGGTTGTTCTCCATGTTGGCGCACTGTGACACTATGAGGGGGCGAGGAGCACCTGGACAAGAGCAGAGCTGTAGAACCCACAGGGGTGCAGGCTCCTCTGATGTGTCCAGGCACCAGGGTCCATGTGGGTGTTGGTGTGGCCTTCTTGCAATGGCCAAGGAAGATCCCTGTTGCTGGCACTGGAACAGGGGGCACAGAGAATGTTTAGATTGGCAGCCCAGAGGAGCATGTGGGGAACCACAGACTGTGTCCTACCACTCCCTGTCCCATACTATTATTGGGGTACAATTATAGTATATGGTACAATTATGTGATTCGTAAAGGCATAGAGTTACAGAATAATAAACTTATAGATATGTTATAGTAAGTTAAAATCAAATAGTGGCCTCAGCCTATGCTCCTGCTGCCTGTCACATAAATACCATGCTGAATTCAGTGAGCCTTCACTGTCTGGGTCCAGCTACTTTTCTTCTGATAAAGCCCTGGGCCAACTTGACTATTCCCAGCTCATGTTTCCTTGAATTAAGAATATATATTGTGGAGGCTGGGGATTTAGCTCAGTGGCATATGCACCTGCCTTGCAAGCAGGTGGTCCTGAGTTTGATCCCCGGTATCTATAAAATAGAAAAAGACAAAAAAAAAAGAATATATATTGCTTTCAGCTGTTTCAAGGGCTTTGGTTGGGGACGTAACCCAGTCAAAGACACTTTTGAACTCTGCTTGCTCCGTTTGAACCCCTCTCCTCATTCCCAGGATGTTCCTGTGTTATGATAAACAATTCCTTTTAAGTAAATCTGTTTAAAATGACCTACTGACCATGTGTGTAACCAGCCATGTAGTAACCTGCCATCTGTCTTGTACTTCCTGCTTGAGAACTGTATTTAAACTGAACCCAAAACTGCCTCCGTGCTAGTGATTGGAACTTGGTCCCACCAGCCCTCCAGCATTATGATCAATAAACAGTTGCCTTCTAGATTCCTCAGTGCAAATAGTCTTCCATCTGGTTTGCTCTTGCTGTTTCTATAAAGCTTCTTTTGTTTGTTCTTCCCCTGCCTGATTTGCCCTTCTCAGGCCCTTCCTTGTTCTCCCAAACCTCCAGATGCTGGGATGGGAGACAAGAGGAGGAGACTCTGCATATGCTGGAATTCCAAGTCCAGGGAACTCGGGGATCTGATGTCACCAACAGATAGGGCAGGAGGCAAAATCAGGGCTGAGACCCTTGCCCAGTTCAGTACATTTTCCCGTGCCTCTTCACTCCTTCTCCTCTCATCGCTTCCCCACACATCCGTCTCTCCTCCTCTCCCCTCTCCCTGTCATCTGTCCTGCCTCAGTCCTGTCACACACAGCCTGGCTTGTGCAGGACATGGCTGGCCTGGGGGCTGCTCTGTACCCCCTCAGTCCTCGCTGACCCAGGGAAGGCCAGCTCTCAGAGGGATGGCTGAACTGTCGTCACCCGGATCAGCCTAACATCCACATTAGTGCCCTAGATCCAGCGTTGAGGCTACTGAGAGTCCTATTCTTGGCTCGTGGTGTCTCAGGCAGGTTTCAGCTCCAGGTTTCTCCAGAGGACTTGGTGCTCAGATCCGGGTCTTGAGGTCCAGCTGAAGACCCCTTAGTATAGGGCATCCCAGGAGCTGGTCCAAGCTCTGGATCCCTGTGTGATTCAGGTCACATGGATACTAGGATAGTGAGTGCAGATCCTCCTGTCTGGAAGGATCCATGTGGTCCCTGGGCATGTGGAACTGGCTTAATAAGGACAGGCAGCATTGGACCTGACCAGAAGCCCAGGTGTACATGCCAGAGTGTGTAGCTGGGCCCTCAGATCTGGGCCAAACCTTGGCAGAAAAGGAAGTAAGGGAGCGTCAGCCCAGCTGGGGCTGAGGACACAAGTCTGCCCAATGGGGCCACACATCCCTGTCCCAGCCCCAAAACTGGCTACTCCCTGTGCCAAGCACTATCTAGCTTTGTCATAAGGTCTAGAAGTGATCAGAACCACTGGTGACTTGTCCTTTTGTCTCTCAGGAGTAAGACAGCAGCTCAACAGGAGACACCCAGGGGTCACCTGCATTGAGTACATCCATGGATGGCCTCTGCCCTAGCTCCCGGCCCTCCAGTGAGGTGGTCTCCTTTGAAGCTGTCATACATTGTTTGGGCTAAAGGCCAAGTAGTTGCCAGGCTGCCCCTGCTTTGTCACCTGGCCTGCTCACTGGTGCCAGAGTTACTCTGCCTCGTGTCCAAGATCCAGGTGGCTGCTAGAGTGTGAATTATCTGCCAGCCGTAGATTGTTCTCGAAGTCCCTTGCTTGAGGACTCACTCCTTGGCCCCAGACGCTGCCAGCACGAGCCTTGCCTGTGTCTGAAATCCTTACTTTACGGCAAGTGCAGTGGGTAGCAGTGCCCAGTGTGAACGCCCGGCAGCAGATGGCAGGGGCCAGGCGAGTCACAGAGGGAGCCTGTGACAGGCCGGTGCAGGTCATGAGCTGTGAGTCATGTGTGAAGGCTGATAAGATGGTTCCTAGCAGCTCTCACAGGCACAGTGGGGCTGAATGCATGCAGGATTTGGGGGATGAGAGGGGGGAAGGCCTCACTAAGATAACCTTGTCCTGCCTCACGGCCAAGCTCACCTTGCTAAAAGGTGGGAAAGCATGTGGGGACTCTGCACATCAGGGTCAGTGTGGGGAAGAGGTCAGTCCAGAGCCTGTGGTCACCACGCAGGCTACGTGCCCTGGAATCAAGCTCACTCAGCTGGCACAAGGACAGTGAGTTGCGGAGCTCTCAGGTAGAGCTACCTCTCCTGAGGAGCCCACACTCCTCACCAGAGACACCAAATTGACCCAAGTCCTAAAGATGGACACTCAAAACAGTACATTTTGGAGTTTTTCAAAACCTCTTAGTGAAACTGGGTGTGGTGTTGAGCCTCTGTAATCCCAGTAGTTTGGGGGGCTGAGGCAAGAGGATCACATGTTTGAGGCTGAGCTGGACAATTGAGCCACACAGTGAGATGCATGGTCAAGATTTTAAAACAATCAAACAAAAAGCCTTAAAGGGGCTGATGATATAGCCCAGTAAGAAGATCCTGGATTCAAAACCCAGTACTAAAACAGACTATAGCTCAGTTGTGAGGATTTTCCAGTGTCCACAGAACAAGACCGGAAGCTTCAGCTTCTAGTTTGCAGGTTATTCTGACATTTCACATTTTAAAAATGAAATTTAGTCAAGATCTAGAGAAAGTTTGTTCATTTTCAAATGTGAGGCTGTGCTGTCCTACTCCTCTCTCCTCTGACATGTGACACTGTCAGCAGGGACTGAATGTTCCCAGGCTACTCTGAAAGCCTACACAGGTGCATTTCCCAGGAGTCACCATGCAACTCTGCACCCTGAGTACTGTGTTCTGCCCCGTGGTCCCGCAGCCACACTGACGTGAGCGGATCTCTACCTCCACTCCTGAGATTATGACCCAGAAAGCCCACTGTTAGGAAGAAAATGAGACTTAGAGACACAAAAGTTCCTTTCAGCTGCAGGATGTGCAAGAAACTTTGGATTTTGTCTAGGATAAAAGCTGGTGATCCAAATGTGGCATCGTGGCCACTGAACGTGCAAAGGGAGAAGAATGAAGGGATCGTGTTCCAAGTAAAAATAACAGGACATTTCAGTAAATATGTGAAAGAGAAATTAATAGGATCTGTCTAGAATTTTCCTTTGTTAGAAAAAAATCAAGATTCATCAGTTCCTTCCAAGATTCTGTGACCAAAGAGAATTCCAATTACCCTGATGTGGAAAATGAGAATTACATGGTAATTACAAGGTAAACTACAGGGACATACAGTGATAGGTGTCAGGGACTACCAGTGGGGGAAGGGGAGGAACTGCTGCCCAGCACAGCACGGAGGGGAAGGCTCTGGCCCTGGACAGTGGTGTCCAGTGCACAAACACCAAGAATGTACTTCAGGCCTCCATGCCGATTGTTTAAACTTAACTACAAGCTTACCTTTTATTTGAAAAGAATCCTATTGTTTATATACAGCCAGAAAGTCAGAGCAAATGCATACACCAAAACATGAGCCACAGTAATGCAGGGGAAGGGCAGGGGTGGGGCAGGAGCAGGCCCCCGGGGGAGCTCAGGAGCTGAGCTCTGCTGTGGAGCCACCAGGAGCCCCTGCCCTGCACCTGGTGCAGAGGGGCTTCCTGGGGCTGGCTCCTCCTGTGGTATCAGAGCTGGGGAAGGAGCTGCAGGTGGAGCTGGTGTGGGCTCCGCAGGTGGGACTTCAGCTTGGGCTGGATCTGGCCCTCCAACTATGAGAAGAGAAAAGATCAGCAACTGTCCATGTTCCTTCCTGGGGCAAAACCTTCCCACCACATGTCAGAGACAGCTCTATGCACAAAGCCTCCCCCCGGGAAGTCCTCCAGACTGCAGCTGCAGCTGTAGTCCTGAGGGTCCCAGTGTGCAAAGGCCCATCCCCTCCCCACATGCCCACAGCACCATACCCCAGTCCTCCTCATGCATGGCCTCTGCCTTGGTGGGCACAGTGTGCTTTCCTTGGTCCAGGGCTTCAGCTGGGGGATCCTCCTGCAAGTCCACCTCCAGCGAGGTGTCAAGGACATCAGACATGGACCTGGGGAAGGTGGGTACAGCACAGTGAGAGGCCTGGCCTTGCCTCCCACGTTCCCTGCTAGGGCACCTGTGGGGGGTAGACCAGTGTGTGTATGGTCCAGCCCCGCCCTCTCCCCATCCTTAAGGGGCAGACCTTGCCCAGGCAGCCCTGAGCACCTGACAGAGATCCTATGGGAGGAAGCCCTTGTCCAGTGGTGTGACCACCTCTGCCTTCTTTAGGGCAGCTGCTGCACCATCCCTCTGCGCATCCCCACTGTCAGCTCCATGGGACAGAGACTGGTATCTGCTGTGTGGCTGCACTCAAGGACTGCTGCCCCATAAATATCTGAGGACGAGGGGACAGCGGGCATCAGTCCTGTGCTGCCCCTCCTCAGCTTCAGCGCATGGAGCCATGTGTTGCCCAGTTCTCAGTGCCTCTGCTCGGCTCCTCCTGCACTGTGCGTGTGCACATCTAGGGAGGTGAGGAAGGGGTCACCTGTACCGTAATGTGAGCCGTATCCGTTGTGCTGCCAAGGTGACTCCGTGCCCCCAAATAACATTGGAACCCAAAAGGCCCCTTCCATCTATTCTTGTTACAAGATCACATTCCATGCCTCACAAAACTACCTCCACACTGTGCACCTCTGCATATATTCATGGATTGGTGTACTCACCTACTTTTCTGTGACATGTGAGTGGGCCTCGGCCCACTGCTATCCCCAAAAGCTTCCTGCTCCGGTATACCCTGAAGCCCATACAATGACTCTCCAATCTCTTTTACAAAAAACAGAGCAACCTTCCCCAAGGGCAAGGCTCAGTGTGGGTGACACAGAGCTTCCCAGTGAGGAAGGAAGGTCATCCCTGAAAATCCACAGCAGGTCTGCCACAGGGCCAAGCCCAGGCGCCACGCTTCCCATGGAGACCCCATTTCTTCCTGCAGCGACCCTGTTAACTTCATTCTTTAAGCCCCTCGCTGTTCAAAGTGGCAGAGAGGCAGAGAGAAATACTTGGTCACTAAGGCTTGGAGCCATCGGTGGCTAAGTCCTGCTGGTCAGCTCAGGACAGAACTCACCTTCCCAGCATCAAAGCGTGTGGTGTGAAAATGTCACCCCTTGGGGTCTCCAGGAAGGGGCAGCCATGGATAGGGCAGCTGTCCAGCGAGTCCTGCTCCAGGGGCTCCATCAGGGTAAGCGGTGGGTGCGCCTGCTCCGTCCTCAATGTGCAGACCTCTGCTGGGCTCTCGGCAGCCTGGTTTCTGATCTGTGATGCTATAGAGGGAGACACAGAGTCAGTGTTCCACCTGTCACTTGACCAGAGGGTTTAAGGCTGAAGCAAAGACCAGACTCCAAACGTCCATAGTGCGCACTGGAGGGCCCCAACAGAAAAGGGATTCTTAACTAAAAGTGAAATTTCAGAAGGGTCACCTAGAAATACGAGCATTTTCAGGCCAGCTTGTGAGCTGAGATGAGGGCGTACGAAACTCCATCCATGAAGAGCAACAATGGACAACTCCTGAGACTCCTCCCATGGTGGAAGTTAGAAAGCAGAGGCTTAGCCTGGGTGGCAAGTCCACTTACGAGGGGACTCAGAGTGTTCCCAGGTTTCTGATGAAAAGTTCTCAAGGGACTCAGGTCCAGATTCCTTATCCCTGTGAGGCTGAACAACTGTGTTATTTACCTCTTATTTACAATGTCATTTAGACCAGGAGGTCTGTGACATCTGACCTCTAGGGCCCGGAGAAGTCCTGGGAGAGACTAAGTGTCAGAGAAATGGACGGAGCACAAGGACCTGATGACTGGGTGAGCACAGCCTTGGTGTAGGAGCTGGGACAGGGTAGAAGGATGGTAAGGCTAGTGCCACATGGACACCTGGGCAGGAGCTAAGAGGAGGCGATCGCCAGAATTAAGTCCCAACAGAAAGTGAAATCATGTAGTTTCTGTGTCCCTTTTCTGTTATTCCCACCACCATGTGGACAGTCACCCTGCCCCTCCCCGGGTGGAGGCTGAGAAAAGATGTGGATGCTGAGGACATGGTGCTCTGATTCCTTTGGGAGCAGCACCCTGGGCCCGCTGTTCACCAAGTTCTGCAGGGAGGTGGTGAAGGTGTTATCGGTTCCCCAGTCTCCTCTCTTTCCTC
The DNA here is from genome assembly GCF_034190915.1 of Cavia porcellus. Lineage (NCBI taxonomy): Eukaryota > Metazoa > Chordata > Mammalia > Rodentia > Caviidae > Cavia > Cavia porcellus. Next base: position 79,608,274 of record NW_026947490.1, read on the forward strand.
CTGTGGCCACAGTACAGAGTTCCCTTGGCTCACACGCACATCCCTACACCGCAGGTGGCACCCGTTGTTGTTGTGGGTCCCAGTGTGTGTCACAGACACACAGTACGCAGGCCCTATGGGCAGTTCCAGGCCGACACCTGGGTGCAGCTCTGTGGGAGTGTGCCCAGCAGATATCTCTAAGTGTGAAGCTCTGCCTGACCACAGCTGGTGCTGCTTTTCCCCCAGATGACCTTGTGTAGCTAATGCACAAACAGCTCTGTCACAGGCTTCTCCCCCAGGAGACAGGAGATGGCTCTGGCGTAGTAGATGATCACTGGGCACTGCCCTTCTCCTGCCAGCCCTGTCATGGGTGGGGATGTGACAGGAACCCAGGCCACAGCCTCCCAGCTCCTACTCCTGCCCAGAAGGAACGTCATTCAGCACTCTGACCTCCACACCCAGACCCACAGCCACACACACACACACACACACACACACACACACACACACACACAGTGAGGGCCAAGGGCAGGCACTGTGCAGGTGACTCACAGAGGTGGCTGGACCTGAATACTCCTGGCCTGTAGTCAGTGGCTCCATGTTTATGGGGGTCAGGTCTGTGTATTTAAACACAGTTTGAGGGGACAGTAGGTGGTAACTGTGAGATACAGTACTTGTGAGCTCATGGAGCTCATCATCCCAGTGGGGATGAAGGACACATTCACACATCACCTGGGGACTTTTCTGTGGCCATTGCTGTCCTCTCCTGTCTTCCCATCTCAAGCAGACCATGTGCTTGGTGTCCCTAGTGGAGACTTTTCCTTTTCCCACAGGGTGGGGCTGTCACCACTGAGTACAGATGTTTCTGGTAGGTCTTCTTCAAACAGTAAAACCCCCCTGGGTCTCCCATGTGTTGCTTCTTGTGACAGAGTGATGGCATGCCATTGTGTGGATGGGACACGAATTGTCCCATGCCCATATGCTGATGGCCATTTGTGCTGTCTCCAGTGTTTAAAAAAAAGAGCAGCTGTCTCCAGCTGCTCTGACCATTCTTACTTACATCTCTCCACTGAAACAAGCTTCTCTATCTTGGAGAGAACACTTAGGTGGGAAATTGCTGGATCATATTGGTGGTGTATGACTAACTTAGAAAGTCTGTTGAGGTTGGTATTTAAACCAGAGTTGGGAGGGTTTCTTGCTTCTGTTTCCTTCCATATTGTTTTTGTTTGGACTTGTCTCATTTTGTTGTGATGTATTGTGTTTTTGTGAGAATTGTGATATCATATCCCTGTACTTTCAGTGCTTTCTGAGTTGATTTTGTGTAATCTACTAGAGAAAACCTAGAATGTTACATAAAACTGAACAGTTTTGTTTTGGAGGAAAGATAAATATCACCTATAATTTCACCAAAAATTTGTCAGTTTTCTTTGCAAATATGCTTTAGTCCACACACAGTGCCTAAGATTTACCTTCATGTAGATATTGACCTAGAGTCAGGTGTTGGCATTGTTTCAAATTTTAATTTTTAACTCTCATCCTGAGTACATTAGGTATAATTTTTATGCTTCTGCAGAACTCCATCATATTCTTGTACAATACAAAATGGACATGTTTAAGAGACTGAAGAGGCACAAAGTGTCAAATGATCTGCAAAAGAAAAAATTGAAAGAGGGAGAAAAGTTGGCATATTTGAGGGGAAACATCTGTATTATGAAATGGAAAGCAAAAGAGATGCCTCCTTCTAGCAGCTCTTCACAATACCAAGATGATAGCGCTTGAAAGAGAAAAAGAAACTGAAGGAAATTCAAAGGTTTGTAATAATTCTTTGGGTAAAGTTAACAGAGTTGACCAACATCTAACAAGTTATCCTATAATTAAAAAGTAAGAAACCAAATAGTATTATACAACATGTATGCACCTTCAGGGCCAAACAATATGGGACAGTGTGTCATTTATTCCAATCAAGGCAGTTCAAGAAGTCATTTACTATTTAGAGTAGATCGAAGAGATCAAATAATGGGAAAATGTAGGATAGCGAAACACCAAGCAGGATTCCATCATCATCTTCACCATTATCTTTAGTGAGTAGACATTACACTGAAATTACACCACCCACAGAAAAAAAGGGACGGCAACACAACTGTGTGAAATATGTTGCTCACAGAATGACAATAATGGGAAAAGAAAGCCACAAAAGACTAGATACTGCCATCTGATTGTAACATTGTGCTGTATATTGAATGTTTTAAAATATACTATATGCAGGAAAATTATTGAATAAATTTGATTAAACTGTCATTTTATATTTCCTGTTATATTAGAAAAATTAACAAAAAACTTTGTAATTTTGGTTATCTTGTATTTAAACAATTGGACTGATAATTGCTAAAAATGAAGCTGTTATCATCACACTTATACACAAGTTTGTATGGTATAGACTTTTATTTCTTGGAGAAAATACTGATATGTAAAATTGCTGGACCACACTGCTGGTATACATTGAAATTAAAAGTTAGTGAAGTATGCTTGAAAAAGGTTTTTTAAAGCAGAGTGTGAGGGATTGTTTTTGTTTTGTTTTGGTTTGGTTTGGTTTAATTTGGTTTGGTTTGGTTTGGTTTGGCTTGGTGAGGATTGTGAATCTCTTTCACTTTTAGTGGTTTCTGGATTGATGTTGTATAATCGTCCTGAGAACAAACTATATTTATATAACATAAATTCAATATTTTGTCATAAAAAATTTAAAAAGGAAAATATAAAAATCACCTATTTTTTTCACCAATCCAAAGATTTCACAATTTATCTTGCATGTATACCTTAGTCGACACACCTTGCATAAGACTTAACACTATGTACACAGTGGTCTACTCTTAAGTATTTTCATTGCTTCAATTTTTTATTTTCAACCTTTTAAATAAAATGGCTGCAACTATGCTGCTCAATATACCCTCTAAGAATCTGGTGTGAGGAAAATTCCATCATCTTTCTTGAAATTTTTTTTAATACTCAAAGTTTGATCAGGAATTTCTGTCTGAGGTATCTTCCCACACCCTTTTAAATTTTGTTTTTCTGCTTTAATTTTGAGGCTGGGTCTAACTAATTCACTAACTTGGCCAGGCTGGGTTTACGTTTGTGACCTCCTTCCTTAGCCTCACAGAGTACTAAGGTTTCAGGGATACAATCTCCTTACTTTCTAACTGACGAGGGGTGTATACATTTATGGGGTATGATGTGCTGCTTTGATATATGACCACATTGCAGAAACAGTCTTTCTAATTAATATAAATACCACCTTACAGTCTACAATTTCTTTCACAGTGAATAGGATTCAAAATGCCATGGTATAGCACTTTGAAAGATACACTGCTTCTTAACTGTGATTACCATGCAGTTCTGTAGATCACTAAAGATTTCTTCTCCATTGTGACTGAGACTTTGCATCTTTTGGTGAGCATCCTCCTTTTTCTCTTCCTTCCTGGAATTTTTTTTTATCAATCTGCCCAAGAAAGTTATTGAAGTTTGAAGATACTTTCCCCACTCCTCCCACAGTCTCCTGGGATTTGTTTTTTAATTTCTGGAGAGTGAATGCAGACTGACCTTTGCACTTAGCTACATCCTTCTATACTTTTAAAACATTTTTTATTTTGAGTCAATACTCAAAAACCAATAACATTCTTGTACACAAATAACAAACTTACTGAAGGAGAAATTAGGCAGGTAGCACTTTTCACAATAGCACCAAAAACAAATACATACATACATACATACATACTTAGGAATCAATCTAACAAAGGAAGTAAAGATCTCTACATTGAAAACCATAGTACTCTGAAAAAGGAGATGAAAGAGAATAGCAGAAAATGAAAGGATACTTCTTGCTCATGAGTAGGAAAAACCAGTATAGTGAAAATGGCCATACTCCCAAAATTGTTGTACAGACTTAATGAAATCTCAATCAAAATAGCATTAGCATACCTCATAGAATTAGAGAAAACAGCCCTCAAATTGATTTGAAACAAGAGACATAGAATAGCGAAAGCAATTGTGGGCAACAAAAGAAAGGCAGAGGAGATCATGATCCCTGACTTGCCCATAGGTTCTAACAGATTTTTAGTAGGTTCTTAGGTTTTCAGCATGTAAGGGTTGTATCCTCTGACAACAGAGACAGTTTTACTATTTCTTGTCTTATTTGGATGTCTCTGACTTCTTTCTCTTGACTAATTTCAGTGGCCAGGACATTTTGTTGAATGGAAGAAGCCCAGTGGGTACCCTCGTATGATTCCTGACCTTCATGGAAAATCTTTTAGCTCCAACCCATTGAACATGATGTCAGGTGTAGAGTTGTCGTGCGGGACATTTCCTATGCTGAGACCAATTCCTTCTGTACGTAGGATGTCATTCAGGTAGCTTTTATCATGAAACAATGCTGAAGTTTTTCAAATGACTTTATTCAGTTATCTTAAGGTGTTAGGATTTCAGTGCTTCATCCTGTGATGTGTTTTGTCATATTGAATAGTTTGTACCCGCAGAACCTTTGATGCACAGCTGAGATTAATCCTGATATTGATGGTGTTTGAAACTTTGAATGTGCTGGTTAATTTAGTTTATAAATACTTCATTGAGCATTTTTTAATTTATGTTCACTAGGAATATTGGCCTGTGCAGTAAAACCTGGGACTGTAACTTGTTCTGTGAGTGTTCTGCAAGGTGAGCAAATATTTCTAATAAATTTTACCTTGATAAATGAGCAGTATCTTACAGTATGAGTAGCACATGATGCCTAATGTCACATGATACAACTGATGGACAATTCCTCTCTCTCCCATCTCTGTGTCTTTCTCCTCTCCCCTTCCCAACATACACACACACACACACACACACACACACACACACACACTGTGGGACTGTGAGTGATCATCCCCCAACAGGCAGATGTTATGGAGGAGACTGTCCCTGGAGAGGAGGAGTAAAAGAAATGGAAATGCCTCACCTCACATGAAATTAGAGACATGTGTAAAACGTGAGAAACACTGCAAAATTTTGCAGAAAAGCACCACCAGAACAAGGCTGTAGCAGTGTGAGTGATGAATTTGTTTAGCAACAACACAACTTCTGAGAAATTCTCAAAAAGAAGAATAGCAAATATCATTCCGTAGGCTCCTTCTTAAAGCTGCATGAAAACAACAAAATTCCACTGAGCCCATAGATGGCAGTGATTCCATCAGCGATGGTGAGTGTCATCCTACCCGATGACCTGCTTCTCTGGTGTTCTTCACAGTACTCACAAAGGTTTTCAAAAGGAAATGTAGGTTAATTTGTTTACTTTTCTTTATATATTATATTTATTATTTTATTTTGTAGGATTGCAGTTACTTCCATAGGAACATTTCTGGGTTGTGGAATGAATCATATGAGTTTCTAATTATTTTGCATTGTGTTTAGAGGGCATTCTTCGTATGACAATTTTTTTTTCAAGTTTCTGTTGACAGAATATGAACTGTTTGGTAAATGTTCCATATGTACCAGAGGAGGGTGTGTCTTTTCCTGCTGTGGGATGAAGTATTCTGTGTACGACATTAGTTGGTTGACAGAGTTCTTCAGGTTTTCTGCATTCTTAGTTTCTTTGTTGATCACTGAAATAGAGGTGTTGAATGTCCGATTATAATTGTACATTGTCGCTTCTTGGTTATGTGTTTTGAAGCTGTTATGTGCATATTCCGTATTGTTAGATCTTAATGAACTGACACTTTTATCACTATGAGATATCTTTCTTCAGCCCTGAAAGTACTTTGCTCTAACATCTCCCTTCTCTCGGCTGACGATAGTATGGTATATCCTTTGCTACTCTTTTACTTTGAGCTTACTTTCTTTTTATATTGGAAATGGATTTCTTGTCAACAGTACACAGGTGAGTCTTGCTTATTCTGTCACCATGGTAATCCTTTCCCTTTAAAATAACATGTTTCCATTATGTCCATTGAGTATGATAATCAATTTTGTTCCCTTAATCGTGTTCTTTTGAATCTGAGTCTTTTTTATGAATTTTTTTTATCTACTATTGATTTATTCCTACACATCTTTGGGTTTGTTTTTTTTTTTTGGTTACTTTAAGGTTTATAGTATGCAACTTTTAACATTTCATAGTCTGTCTTCAAATACCATTGTACCTTCACATGTGCCCAAAGAGTTAGACAGAAGTAAATCCTATATCTTCTCTCTAACAGTATTATATTGTCCCACATTACTTTCACCTACGTTGTGAATACCATAATGCTAGATTTTCCTTAAGCATTTGTCTTTCTAAGGGACCTTTTTGTAACAAGGGAAGTATTTTGTAAGTACCTGTATATTTGTCACTTTGAATTCCCCTCAATCCCTTAAGTAGTTCAGATTTTCAGCCAACATCATTTTCCTTTTCCTGATGGATTTTAATGAACAGGGCTGATCAGCTAGAGGTTCATTTACTCATCTTTTGCATGTCTTTTTTTTTTTCTTTTTGGTAGTGCTGGGGATCAAACCAAGGGCCTTGTGCATGCAAGGGAAGAGCTCTACCCGTGAGCCACATACCCGCCCTCATTTCCACCCCCCACACACACACATTTTTTGGGTTTTTCTCCCCTCATTTTTATTTTTGAGAAAAATTTTCACTCTGCATAATCTTCAGTTAAAGTTTTGGTTTTTTCTCCTTTAAGAACTTTCCAGATTTTTCTTCAGTATATTCCAACAGAATGTCTCCTACTATTCTTACCATTATTCCTTGCATACAGTGTCTTCTGTCTCTGCCTGTTCTTCAGATTTACTCTTTAACACTGATGTCAACTGATATGACTGTAACATGCTTTGTATAATTTTCTTTTAGTTTCTTGTGCCTGGAATCCATTACAGTTCTTGGATGTGTGAGTTTATCATGCTTATCGCATCTGGAAATTTTTCAGCCATTATTTCTACTATTGATGTTAGTGTATGTTTGTAACACACAATATTTACGTGTTTGGGGAAACTGATTCATGCATATAGTATTCCTCAATCATGTTCAGCCTCTTCATCCACCTCTCTTTACTCCACCTCCTGATCCTCTTTCATCTCTAAAAAGTCTTTTTTGTTTCCTATCGTTTCTCCTTTATTTTACGCTGCTATTATTTTATGATTTATATGATTTCACATATTAAAAAACAAGATGTCTGGTTTTCTGTGTCTCACTTATTTCATTTAACATTAAAGTCTCATGTTCCATCCATTTTCATAATTCTTTATGGATGAATAACATACACACATATATAATATATATAATATAGATATAATATAGATATATCTCATACTTTCTTTATCCAATCATCTGTTGATAGGCATCTCAGCTGTTTCCAGAGTTTAGGTATGGTAAGTTTCTTAGCTATAAACACAGGTTAACCCATATCATTACAGTATTATGTTTTTAACTCTTTCAGAACAAAACCAAGAAAAGTGTAACTGAGTCAAATGAAATTTCTATTTTTAGGGGTTTTTTTTTTTAGGAATCTCTGTACTGATTTCCATGGTGGTTGTGCTAGTTTATGTTTTTTAAATTTTAAGAATTTTATTACAGTACAAGACATGTTGCCATTAATCCACAAAAGACACCCCTTGCTTCACACACAGCCCATCATTCCACCCCCTTCATGGAATGGCTTGGGGAGTCCTCCTCCGTGAGTGTCTTTAGCTGTGCTTTCTTGGCTGCACTGATGTCCCTGATTGACTCAAATGTTCACCTGGGAAGAGCCAGAATTGGCACAGTATCAGATCCCATGGATGAAGACACCCCATAATATTTCTGCTAAATGCCACATGGCACAGGACATTCTCCGTGGTCTTGGTTGTCAATTCAAATTTCACCGCATTTCTTTTGCAGTCTTGGCCCTGATCTGCCATCTTTCTTGTTCCTCAAGGTTCCACCATCACTTTCCAGGGAGATCCTTGGACCCAGCCCTCCCATGTCCACAGGCCAGTGCTCACCTGTGCTTGCTGGACTCAGCACCCTACACTCTCCTGGAGGACAAGCCCAACCTCCTTCTCACTCCTCCCAGGTCAGGCCTGGCTCCTCCTCCACAGGATCCCAGAGAAGATGGCCAGGGAATTTTGCTCCAGCCCAACCCACCACTCCTTTCTCTCCCTCTGAAGCAGTGGATCACTGACAACACTGATCAAATGCCATCGTCAGAAGAATCAGGCCGGGTTAACCCAGGACCTTTTCCACCCCGGGTGCTAACATTTAGTGGATCACAAATGACATCCTAGGTTCTTATGGGAGGGACGCCAGCCAAGGGTTTCTAAATCTCGTGTTTATGAAGCTTAGCCACACTTTCCAGGGTCAAGCTTCTAGCTCCTCTTGCCTATCTTTTCAGCAACCTTTGACCCTTTGATGGAATCTTCATCCCCATCCAACATTAATTAGATATCCAGCTAGCTGAGTGGTACTCCAAGGTCCTCAGGATTGTGGGCTGGGCTAAAGCAAGGAGGGAATTGTAACATGCATGACAAAACTGAACTTCTAAAGTTAGGTAATTTTCTTTTCAAACAAGTGTCTTCAAATTTCCTCCTACTGAGCACAACCCCTACCCCCACCCCACACCTTGGCCCGATAAGGTGACAAAATATGCAGATACTTACCCCAGAACATTAGTCCCAATTTGCTTTCCATAGGAAAGGAAGAGCTGGCTTTGGATAAATCATTTTTCCATCTCAACAAAATAAATGTCCTCCCGTGATCTGGTCAGCAGTGAGGAAACAGACCTGAGTCTATAGACCTAAGTGGCCAGTAATCATTTAGCCAGATCTTCCAGAGAACTTTCTACCATTCATTTGAATTTACATAAACCCTCAGAGACCTGAAGCCAAGCAGGAACGGCAATTACCATTTTATCCACTGAGCAGTCTGAGTTCAGAGAGGGTGAGTCTTTTGGGCAAGATCACACAGGGACTAACAGGGGTGTGCATGGAACTCCATTATTTTTGAAGCCTGATCAGGGACAGGTATTGATGCTGGGACAGATGGGGTGATTTGGTTTTAGCGGGATGCATTAGCTTGATTGAGAGCTAGGGAAGGGAAAGAGATATCCCAGATTCTGGAGTTTAGATCTGGAGAATCACTGGGGAGTTTGGGTGAGACTGGAGAAGGAAAGAAGAGAAAAATCTGACCTGACAGAATGGGTCCTGAGAATTATTTAGGTAATATTGATAAATGGCAGGTAAGTCATGTAGCAAGTATGCATGGAAAGATTTTTAGGTGGGTGATGATCTGGGGTCTTGATGATGTTTGTCTAGAATTATTAGGCCAGCTGTTGTCATTTATCTCATCCCCTGGGGAATAAGTGGTCCTGATTTTTTGTTGATCTTCAGGCCCGACTTCCAACTGGTACGTCTCTGGCCACAATTGTGGTGTACATAAAGCCAAAAAACAGATAAGTAAGTATGGGCCAAATAATAAAATTACCAAGCCTATGGTGAATAGAAACAACCAATGCTTTACGAGGAAAATTCAGTATTAGCATTTATAACTAGGATGAGTAGCAGCTTTAGGAAATTTTAGAATCTGATATAGCCCTAACCTCTTGCCTAATATCTTGAATAGCCATAAAGATATTAGAAGGATCAGCAAAAATACACAGCACTTAGTTTTTATAATGACATGAATTTGTGTGTGTGTGCTTTTGTTTGAATGTCTGATGTCATCTGATTTTGGAGTACAGCTTGTCTTATAAATATATATAATTTTTTTAATTTGGCAGAGGGAAAGAACAGTGAAGAGCTCTTATTTTGGAGGGCATGTAGGTAAATGACAAGTTTATCTATGTATTTCATTATGCTTTTCTGCTGTGTGTTTAAGACCAAGTTAAAATGAGACCTGTGTTAATTAAAATTGACCTTTCCCTGTCTATCCAGGTCAGCAAGGCTCTGCAGACACTGTGCTTGGAACCATGTGCAGAGCTCCTCAGCACTTCTCTCAGTGCCAGGAGCCAGGCAGGATCAGTTTTGGTTGAACCTGTCTTGGTGATCCTAGTACTTACACCATACATCTTATCGAGCCCTGTCTTCTGGAGGTTATCAGACTCCCTGCTTGGGAGACTGAGTAACTAGTCAGGGTTGTAGGATCCTTTGGAAAAGGTGTTCTCATATCCCAGATCTCTGCTGACTTTGGAGGGCCAAAGCCAAAATATTGGCTGTCCTCATAGTACAGTTATCTGTCTAATGTTGACCTCTAAACTTCAGTTGTTGAACACCCAGAAGAGAAAGAAGAGAGGAGAGAAGACATTAGTTATACAGCTTTCGTTAGCAGGTGTAAAGCACAAGTGTAAATTGTTTTGGATCCCTGTCATCTCCTGTTGAAAACAGAGGGTTGTAAGACTTAAGAGTTGGGAAAGCCCATGACCATAGAGTAGAAGAGCAGGTAGCCTGAGCCTTGCAGCGTGGCAGGCCTTTGGAAGGCTCTAGGTGGGCTCAGGCTGGGCATGGATCAGTTCGCTAGTGGAGGCAGGGAGCCCCAGTGTGGTGCCAGTAGGGAGGGGAAGGGCAGTGCAGTGCAGTGCAGGGTGGCCATGGAGTGTCCTGGCCTGGGATGCTATGGCAGGTATGGCTTGGGGTGTGGCCCACTGTGGTTGGGGTCCTGCTGTGTGGGAGGGGGGTAGGGGTGTGTGGTGTAGGGTTGAGTTTTTTCCTACCCTGGGCTGGGCTCAGGCCTGGGTGTGGGGGCAGTGGCAGATGTTGTGGTCCTAATTATTGCATTTTGACCTGTATGATGGCACATGTGCCTGCTCTGTCATGTTGCCAAGGCCATGAGGGTGGCAAGCAGGCTCTAGGTAGGGCAGGCTGGGTTTGCTTGCACAGCCTGGGGTCCTGACCTGGGACCAAACAACATAGGCAAGGAAGCTGTGTGATCATGGCAGGGATTTGACAAGGAAAAAGTCAGGGAGGAAGCAATGGCGAAATCATTACCTGGCATTTTATAAGTGTACAGTAGAGGTTTTGAAGTCCACAACTTATTATCAAAGTACTTTTTTAACCTTACATGCTTTCAAAGAAGGAAAGTACAAAGTGGTAGGAAAAAATCAAAAATAAGATCAGAGAAAGGAAGTCTTCTCATGCTCACAGTGAGTGACTGAAACAACTTGGCCATGAGTCATCAGTCTCATCCTGGAGAGGTGAGAACGGAGGATCTCAACAGCTAAGATTGGCTCCCCACCGGCAGAACATTAGACCATGTTATGGATTAAAAACTGGCAGGCAACTTAACACCTGCTGAGCTGAATCAGCAAGTACTGAATGTAGGTGTCCGCCTGAGGAAATCTGCCAGCATAAAAAGGAGATGTAGAGAGAAAGAGTGTGGCGTTGAGTTCTCCTAATTGTTATTGTTTGGAGCTGTTGGTCCTCCTGGAGGAGCTTGTCATGCTGGCTTTCCTGATATGAATTTGGCCATTATCATTGGAGGAGCTCAGGACCTTGCCACTGAGAATGGCTGCATTCAGTTTAGAGGAGCTCTGGTCCTTACGTTGAGCACCACTTCCTGGTTTCAGTGGGGAAGATCTGTGCTGTTTAATCTCCAGGACGTTTGTCATGCTGGCTTCCTGATATGTATTCGGCTGTTATCATCAGAGGAGCTTGGGACCTCATTGTTGCTGAGAATGGCTTTGGTACTTTTCTGGGATGCCCTGGTCCTTATTTTGAGCACCACATCTTGGCTCCAGTGTAAAATCCTCAAGCTAGTGGCACAGCTCCTTCACCTGGCTGGCATAGACTTTCTGGCTTCCACTACTGACTTTTGGACCTTCCCAGCACAGATCCATACAACAGACTTGTGTGAGTCATTGTTGTGGGCTCTAGGTCTCCAGTTGGACCCATGGAAGGCATTGTCATGGGCTCCAGGTCTTCAGCAGGCCTCATGCAGGACATTGCTGTGGGATCGAGGCCCTTGGTATATGAACAGATTTCCTACACTTCTTGTGTTGACTCAGGGTGACTATGAAATAATACTATGAATCCTGTGTCTTGCCTGTAATCATTTTCCTTGTAACCCTTGACTACCACATCTTCTATGCCATTAGTCTATACGCTTATTTTGTGCCAGATTCATACTGGTTTTGTTATTGTGGCTGTGTGGTATAACCTGAAATATGGGTCTGTAATGTTAATCCTTTTTGCTCAGGATTACTTTGGCTACTCTGAATTTCTTCAGTCTCAACATAAATTTTAGGGTTATTTTAGCTATGTCACTGAAGAATGTTAACAGTATTTGTCTTGGTTATTTTTCTCTCATTGCTGTGACAAAATACCTGACACCCAAAAGTAGGGACATAAAAGTTTATCTTACAATTTTTGGAGGTTTCAGTTCATGTTCATCTGGCTCCAAGCCAGGGTGGCATCGCTGAGGGGCAGCCATTCATGGAGGATGCAAACAGCAAGCACAAACAGCAAAAGAGGAAAGAGATGCCTACTTCCCTCCATTACGCCGTATGCTGGCTCCACCCCTGAGGGGGTGGAGCATTCACACCACCAATCCCAGTGCCAGACAATGAACCAATCATGAACACTAGATTCAGCTGCCTCCATGATTGTGTAAGACTTGGGAGGGCCATCTGACATAAATCATAACAGTATTTAATAGGGATCACAGTAAATCTGTTGATTACTTTTGACAATATGATTATTTTAAATATAATAACTCTGCCTATCCAGGAATAGGAGAAGTGTTTTTCTTATGTCCTCTTCCATCTCTTTATTCAGCTTTATGTAGTTTTCATTATAGAAGTCTGTCTTCTCCTTGGTTAGGTTGATTCCTGGGTATTTAATTTTTGTGAATCTATCATTAATTAAATTTTTTCTAATTTCTTTCTCAGTGATTTCATTTTTGATGTACAGAAATGCTACTAAATTTTGTACACTGGCTTTAGACTGTCAGTTTGCTGAATATGTCTGCTGTTAGAGTCTTCTGCTGGAGTTTTTGGTTTTCTTTGACAGCATCACATTATTTGCACATGGAGATGATTTGACTTCTTCCTTTCCTGTTCATATCCCTTTCCTTTTTCTTCCCTCATGACTCTGGCTAAAGTTTTAAGTGCTACATTGAATAGGAGAGGTAAGAGTGGTCACCCTTGTCTTGTTCCTGATTTTAAAGGAAACGCTTTTGGTTTCCCCACTTAGTATAATTTTGGTTCTGGGTTTATCATAAATGGCCTTAGTTTGAGGTAAGGCTCTTCCTATCGTGAATGGATGATGGCTTTTGTTAAAGTCCTTTCCTGCATCCATCATGTGACTATTGTCCTTGATTCTGTTTCTGTAGTATGTTACATTTATTGATACAAAGCTGCTCAAACATCTTTGCATCTCTGGAATGAAGCCAAGCCTGGTGTAGGATCTTTTTAATCATTTGTTGCATTCTGTTTGCAGGTACATTATGGAGGATTTTGCTCATTTTGACTTTAAGGTTTGTGTTGAGAAATTTTCTGGGTTTTTCCTTACAGGTAATGTGGTGATTTTCTATAACATCTTTATTATTCTCTCTTTGTTCTGTTTATGAAATTATGACTGTAATGTGTCATGGAGAAGTTCCCTTCTGTCCATGTTTGTTTCAAGTTCAAAATGCTTCCTCGACACATAGGATCCGTCTCATTTCCTAGATGCAAGAAACTTCATGCAATAATGTCAGTGAATAACTTTTATAACATTTCTTTCTGCTTCTATCACTTCCTCAAGTCCAATGAGTCATAAATCTGTTATTTTAGAGTCTTCCAGAAGCTCTGTGATCATCAGCTGGTTGTCTCTTGTTTTGTGTTGTTCTTGTCATTATTCCTGGATGAATATTTTCCCCAGCCCCTTGGATGAATATTTTTACTGCATCAACCTTGTCCTCACTCCTGTTGAAAATTTCAATGGAGTTTTTCCTTTCCACTATTTCCATTTGATTCCTTTTAATCATCTCTAATTCTCTGCTGAACTGGTGTTTCATATCATGCATTGCCTTCTTTAATTCATTCAGCTGCTTTTTAACATTGAGCTCAATCATTTTATTGATCTATTTCCCTGCCTATTTGCATCTGGTTTAATTTTATTAATCATGTTTGGAAATGATTTGTTCAATGATTTGTCTCTTCTTTGATCTCTTCAATGCTTTAATTTGTCTTTAGTCTTTTCTCCAGAAATTCACCCATTTCAGTGCCTGCAAGATCTGCTTTTGAAGAGTTATGAATAAAGGGGGCACCTGGCTGCCTTCTCTCCTATGATTCTTTTATTTTTGTATAGAAGGGTGTGGTCAGTTAGGAAAAGCTCTGAAGCTCATGTGGAGATCTTTTCAGTAGACAGATTTCTCCCTGTAGTTTCAATTTCTCTTCAATTTCTCAATATAAAGGAACCTACTGTACCCACTCCGAGTATTAGGATCACTCCCTGTTACTGGACTAAAAGGGCAGAACACCTACTGGTTGTATCAATAAACAAAGAACCAACCCTATATCAACATATAATTTAAAACTTGTTTTAAAGGCTCTCAGCTCTTTCAATAACTCAGGAAAACAGTGGAATAACACTCTAAAAGGAGACTCCAGAACCCCAGCATCTTTTAACAGCAGAGAGTAATTATCAGGGTAAGGGGCAGTGAGGAGACTGTGGGGTCATGGGGAGCAGGAAGAGCTTCGAAGAGCTCAAAGTTGCAGGACACAAGAGGAATAAATTTAGAAATCTGCTGCATAACATGGTGAGGTTAGTCAATGTAGTATAAATTGAAAAATTGCTGAAACTTTTATTATTCACATGCTGGTTTGGGGCTAGCAAAGCCTGTTAGAGAGAGGAATGGATGTGTGTAAGACAGAGAATGTCTTTGCCAGGAGCCAGGGAACTCTGGAATGGAGTCAAACCCCGAGCTGACTCAAACCCCCAGATTTATTGAGGAACAACAAAGGTGAGAGGGTTCTGCTGAGCCCAGGTATTTGTTTTAGGTAGCGAGGCAGGCAAGCAAGGCATGGTGACATTTTGGCTGAATAATTAACTTAGCTGATTGTCCTCTAGGGAGTTTCTTTGCCCGCCCTGCCCCAAGGTCCATGTCTGCTCAAACTGCCAAAACATCTCGTCCTTGAGACATTCTGACTTCCCTGGGTCAGCAGTCTTCTGCCTCCCGCACCCACTGGAGCACGCACTGACCCTTGGGTGTCGCGAGGAGCTCCACATTCACACTACAAAAAAATGATGCACATAGAGATAGTATTCACTAGCTTAATTTAGCCGTTCCACAATATAAAAATACCAAAACACGCACTACCCCATAATTATTATTATACTATTATTATTTATCAGCTTAAACAGAAATAGACCCGTGGACTCTTATTTGCATGGTTGCCAGACAGGATAACACAGTCACAGACACCTTTCAATGGTTATGAATCATGGGTGATAAAGAAATATTTGTTGTTTTATGGCACTGAGATTTTAAGATTGGTTCTTACTACAGATTAACCACATTTATCCTGACTTGTAGATTTACTTCTAACTTTAGCTATGGCCATAAGAAAAACTAAAATACAAGTCAGTGCCTTAATGGTCAAGAGGCAGTTGACAAAGAATCTGTTACTCAAAGCTAAAAAGATAACATTGTATGTTATCCAGTAACAAAATTATTAGAAAACCCTTTGGAAAACTGTGATAATGTAGATTTCCTGATTCACAGCTGATTTAGCTGATGAACTTAAATGCTAGAAAAGGATGAAGGGAGACAACGTTTATAACATGTTGGTTACTGTTGCCTTTGTGAAGTTAGAAGAGAAAGAGATGCTGAGGGATGGAAATGTGCAGACAATAATAAGGATACAACACCGACAAAATAGCCCAGCTGGCCTCAAACTTGTGGCAATCCTCCTGCTTCAGCTTCCCTGGTGTGCACCACCACACCCTGCAAGGAATATAGTTCTTGATGTTGATTGTTCTGCAGAATACTTCTCTGTGGAATATAGCTTATCTGTTGTGTATTTATTTTTGAGACAGAGGTTTGCTTTGTAGTCCAGGCTGGCCTAGAACTCCACGCAAGCCTCCTGCCTCAAACTTCTGAGTGCTGGGATTACAGGTCTGTGCTGCCACACCCAGCTATGGCTTTATCCTTTGAATCTACAGATTTTTAGTATTATCTCAGTAAGTACATTTAGTGTTTTTTTTTTTTTTTTTTTGCTGAGTTCTCTGTTGCAAGGGTGCCCTTTAATCTTAGCTTGAGCCATGTTTTTCTCTCTCCTATGTATTATCTCTTATGCTTCTCTTATGCATCTTTATCCTTTGGGTCAGTATTCTTGTAATTATTTAAATCCTCTCCTCTACATCAGTATTTGATTTTCATCTCTCTAGTCTGCTTTTCCAAACAAAAGGTATCCACCAGTCCTTCAAGATGGATATTTTAACCCCATTCTTCAATCAAACTTCTATTTGGTTTATTTAATATGAATTTATTATCATTATCCACTGACTCCTACGCCACTTTCTGTCTTTCAGATTTTCACTGGTGTCCTCAATTAGATTATAAACTTGCTGGAAGGGGATCTATAATTTCATTTCTTTTGAATCCTCTAGGGGGCCTAAAAGTTAAAGTTGCCTGTACAACCGCGTCCAGCAAACACTGCCTGGGTCCCTTAACTTAGCTTTGCCTTCTATGTCAAAGAGAAACTAGCTTCGGGAGTGCCCTCCTGCTGAAAGGGAATTTAAAATTTTAAATAAAAATTCTCCAGAATGCCCGCTAACACCAAGCGGACGTGTCCGGACAAACTTGATAGCAAAGCATCCTTTCCTCTTGTGAGCTCCTCTAACAGGGCGCCTTACAATGTAACTTCAACGATCCTTTGTACAGCCCCTATCTTTACTGCCTTTGTATCACTAGTGCTAGTGACCTCGCAACGTAACAAAACGTAACAGGAAACTCCTTCCCTTGTATAACCCGAGCACTGTGGAACTGCTAACCTTATGACGTCACCTGAAATGCTTTAACTCCGTTAGCAACCTATGACGTCACCCAACCCTCCAATCATAGGCGCCGAATGTGCCTTTGTACCGCCCTGCTTACTTTCCCTGTAAAAGCCTCTTGGGGAAATCTTGGTCCGAATCCCACCGGTGTAATAAACTGCCTCCTGAACCTTCTCCGTGACGTTCTTCCCGTTTGGTCTCTTTTCTGCAACACTGTGTCTACTTTGTCTGAGTTACTTTGACCACATCGATATTGCCGTTTCCTAGTTGAACAAAGGAGCCGGGCGCGGTGACACACGCCCGTAATCCCAGCACTTGGGAGGCCCAGGCAGGGCAGTGTAGCGATGCTAAAGCAAAGTCCTGTGGAATACGAGTGAAAAATGTGACCCATGTCCAGGGTGCTGAGACTAAATGAACGCTCTCTCGTGGCCCACGAATAACTTAAAAACACGTATTTAAAACACCACACAAAGCCTGGCTATCATTCAGTTATCCTGAGATCTACAACTGCTGCTGTTCAAAGACTGACAAATCAGCAAGGACGCAGTCGCCATAGTAACGACCCGAAGCAACTGCGCTTGCGCGGCCTCCGACTGCATCCCTCCACCAGGACACAGCGAAGAGTTAGCGACAGCAGCGATTTGCAGCAACAGCGTGATTTACGGCAGCCCCCTTGTAAGCGACCGAGTGGACGCGCGGGTAACACCCTGCAGACTAACCTGGTCCTTGTAGGATGGTGCTTGGGTGTCCTGTTACTGCGGAGCTCAGCAGGCTTGTTTCCCGATGGAGATAAAAGTTTTTCTAAAAGTGAAATTTTGTATAAAACCATTTTATGAATGCACCTAGTATTAGCTAGCTTTGAAAGAATCGTTCACATTTATCTGATAAGTATTAATCGTGATTAGTAAATACCTGCTCTAAGTATAGAATATGCCAAAAGGAGAAAAGTAGTTGTGAAAACTGCACACCATAAAGATGACTTTTGTTTCAGAAAAGATATATGTAAAATATCTTAAGGTTTTATCTGCAAGAGTAATTGGACGTTCCAAGCTGACATTCAAGGAATGTCCATGGCTTTTGATGTTAAATTGTTTCAATGTTAATTTGATATTAAATTGTACATTTTCAAAATATTTTATAAAACTAACTGTGGTGGACTTTCAGCAAAACACAAAGTAATGCCACCAGGCTTTAATTCGTTAGAAATTCTAGTTGTACTTTTGAGTCATTGGCTGGGCTTTTGATCTGTTGTCTGTAGGGAAGGCTAATGAGTCTTCCTTGGGTTCCCCAGCCAAGTGCTCAGGCTCCTAATTTCAGAAAGCTGCAGTTTAAACTTTGAGAATGAACCCAGTGCTGTCCAACATAATTGCATTAACCAAACTCAAAAGCTCGACTTTAATGAGAGATTTAAAAGGGGGTAAATCACAGAGTTAATGGACAGTAGAAACTGTAACTCATGAAGTCCAAGTATTCATTTTACATCATAAGTGCATTCTCTTTTTTTAGGAAATTACCAAAACTACACGAAAATCAGATTGCTTAGTGATAGGTTTTTAGCCACATAAATCTGCCAGTCATCATGGCGGAGTCCAACATGGTGAGAAGACCCATAAAAAGACAGCTTATCAGTCTTCTTCCTCCAGTGCTCCAGACCCAAAATAGACTCCCTGGGTGTCCTTCCTGCTGACTCCAAAGGCATTCCAATCCTTAGGTAAAATGTCACTCCACTGTCACCAGCTAGTTTAGCACCACCCCAATGAGAGTTAATATAAGCAGCTGCATCCCTTTTGGGAGCTGAGAGAGCTGCTGAATCCCCCCTTTCTGCAGCATCTCCTGTGCCCCCCGTTAAAGGCCTCATCATACTTGGTCTACTTCTTATTTCTCCTATGCTGCTTTAGAGTGAGTGACAGAAATAATCATTTAGGAACAACAGGATAAGGCTGAATATCATTAGCTTTTTTTCTTTTTACCTAAATAATTGGTGTCATGCAGAGATACCTGTAATACAGACTAACCACTCATATTTGTGACCCAAAACATCCTTTTCTTTAAATTCTGTCAGGCTAATAGTACTTTCAGGTGCTTCCCTTGATAAGTTCCTATTTCCACCCTTCTCTTTGTTGATAGCCAGCTCATTTGTTGGGTATTAAGTACTTGTAACTCATCCTAGATGCTTCTTTCTCACCTCAGTCTACTCTCTGTGTTTTATGCTGCACACAGAAAATATTCTCATTTTCCCAATATCAAATTCAGGACGGAGACTTCTTGCTCTTTTTCTTTCTTTTTTGCACACTATCAGCACAGCGTCTGATCCCACAAGTTAATACCAAAAAATGAGACCACCATGAGGTCCAAGCAGAAGGATCTCTAGTTGAGTCTGACCTGGGCTACGTCGTGAGGTCAAGGTGAACCTGAGCCACACTAGGACAGCTGGTCTTAACACCCTCTTTCTGCTCCCCCAGAGGCCCCTTACCAAATCCTCATGTATGCTTCTTTTCAATAGCATCATAGAAGCTTACCCACAGCAGCAGTTGGAAAACCTCTTCCACTAAGTACCAGAGAGTAAGTGTTTTAAGTTTAGCAAATCTTAGGGTCTCTTACAACTACTGAGCTTCTCTGAGGCATGAGGGCAGGCATGGATTGTATGAAAATACATGGGCATGGCTGTCTTTGAACAAAGCTTCCCTTCGGAAAATAGGCAACTAGCTGGATATGTTCTGAGGACTGTCAGTTAGCAAGCCTTGCATGTGTGTTTAAGCTTGCTTCCCTTCATATAGTTGAACTTCTGCCTCCTTATGAACTATCTTTATTAACTCATTCACTGTTTTGTTACATTGACAATTCTAATTTTAATGGAAAAGTCTAGGGACAGCCTTAGTTGACTCAGTGATATGTAATTGGTGTGTCAGTTGGTATGTGTTTGACTACAACAGAAAATGTCATTCACAGTGTCCTAAATAATAAAGGTAACCATTTATGTCAGAAAGAAACATGAAAATTGGGTGTTGTAATTTGTAATGTGCCTTTAAGACCTAGATATTATATAGTGTTGCTCTGTCCCTAGTGTGTTAGTGCTCTGTCTCTGTATTAACCACTTCATTACTATGAAATGGTTGTTTCTGGTCTGGCAGTCACATCCATGTTCATGTATGAAGTGGGAAAAAAGAACTAACTACTTTTATCAGAAAAGCTTCCCAGAATACCGCCCCACCTTTATCTTATTGTCTAAAACTGAAATCATGGCCATTCCTTACTACAGAGCCTGTCAGTGAAATGACCTCCTCACTTTTTTAGCCTAATGACAGAAAAGAAAGAAGTTAGGAATGGCCATTGTGTCTGTCTCACGTGGCCTGTAACAAACTTCCTCTCGAAATGCAATTTAATCTTATTAGTCCTGGGAAAATGTCATGATCTTTTAGTAATCTTTCAAGTTTGATTGGTGATGGTGGCAGTGTTTCCCAGGGAAAAATATGTTCTTTAAAAACGTAAGTGAGATATATGCTCCTGGATGCTTATAATGCATGTTTTTAAAATAACTACACCTCTGTACAATGAGAAAATTTTAATTTCACCTCTAAAAGTAAAATACTACTGTCTTATTAACTATAAATAAAGCTAAGCAGATATTCACATTCATTTGAAATACTAGAAGTTCCATACTTAACATTAAGTTCAGAATCTTTTTTCAATGTGTTGGGGGAATTACTCTGTATGTCTAGATGCATGATAATCAGGAATGCCTTAAGTCTAAGAACCTCAAACTCATACTAATATAGGTTAATTTTGCACTAAAGATACTGGGAAAAAGTCATCAGGACTCCCACAGGCAACCAACATGGGCGGGGAGAACCAGCACCTGTACCTTGGAGAAGCCATGAGTGTCTACACATTTGAAATACTGCGGTCCTTAATGTCTTGTGAGCCAAGAACTAAAAAGGCCATAAGCCCACCTTCACTGTGATGCTGAATTGAAGAGCTACCGAGCACTTCATCCTAGTGATGGAAAAACTTTCAGAGCCTGAGAGCCCAAACTATACCTCCAAACCCGGTCACGAAGTGCTAACACTGTTATGTAGAAAGGCACAGCTGAGAAAAGAACAGAAATAGTTTAGACTATAGAGCAAACCAGTGGGGCAAACCTGTGGCACACGTTCCACCACAGCCATGCAGAGCCCGCTCTGTGGGACATGAGCCGCGCTGCCCCAGCAGTGGAGCACTGCATATTCAGATTTAATCACAGTGTGAGCACTTTGTGATATGTAAATTTAGAATGTGAATTCACTGTCATTCAATTTTTTTTTTTTTGTCTTTTTCTTTTTAATCGGTACCAGGGATCGAACTCACGACCGCCTGCTTGCAAGGCAGGTGCTTAATGCCGCTGAGCTAAATCCCCAGCCCCTCACTGTAATTCAAAATCACTTGTATGTTAAATTCTGGGAAGGTAAAGTTTAAAACAGTTAAAAATCCATTGCAAATGAGCTTTTTATCAAAATATTTGAGGATTATAGATATGCAGTCTATATTAGATTTTCTATCTAGTGTCTCCAAATATTGTAATTGTCATGAAACAACATTTCAATGAGTACAATTAAAATACATGTTTTAGTTACTTTTTATTCATCGCTGAGACAAAATACCTGATGACCAGAGTTGGGAAGGAAAGGTTTATTTCTTAAAGATTTTGGAGGTTTCAGTCCATACTCAGTTGGCTCGAAGGGAGGCAGGCATGGGGGGGGGGGGCCACAGTTCATGGTGGCTGCAAACAGAGAAGCAGAAACCAGCAAGAGAGAGAGACACACACCTTCTTCCTGCCATTACATTACATCCTGGCTCCACCCCTAGTCAGGTGTAGCACTGATACTATCAATCCAAGTGCTAGACAATGAACCAATCACAAATGCACAATGCAAATACATGAGGCCTGAGGGCCACCGACATAAACCATGATAACACGTTTTCAATTTTTCTATAATCTTGTTTATTTAGAGCAGGAACAATAAAATCAAGAAGTAATAAATGCAAGGATTTTTAAAATATATATATTCTTATTTTCAGGGTTGTGGATCAGAAAGTTTTTGACAGTCTTTCCTGAGAACAGAGTTTAGAGAAACTCAGAAAGTCTGCATACCACCGTGATTGCTTGTAGTATTTCCTCCTTGGGAGACAGTGAAGTTGTTTACTCATTTACTTATTACATTGTTAAAATACAAGTGACAGTTTATTTTGCAAACCTGAGTCGTGCTTTTCAGGCCTAAGCTTGATAACGATGAAGCTATTTGGAGTGTACATGTTTGAATGTTTACACATTACAGCTTTTTAACTTTAAAATTTTGTGAAATTACCTCATTATTATATATTTTTTAAATTTAAGCCCTTTTTATCAGTCAACAGTATACTGTAAAATTCCTTCTTCTATCTTTAGTTTCTTTTATGGAATATTCAACTGTATTTCAGTAGATATGAGCTTTTGAGGAACTGTATTTTCTCCTTCAAGTTTGCCTGTGCATTCTTCTATCCTAACTAGAACTGAGCATTTCTGGCATGTTACGTGTGCTTGCACAGAATTATCAGTACCCTTTCTTGACCCACCTTTAAGTCTCATCTTCAAAAAATGAAAAAAAAAAAAAGTAAAACACTTATTTCAGTTAATTCCTATAAATCATACCTTTTTACCTTGTAATTTATTATGAGAAATATACTGTCTGCTTTGCTTTCTTTCCCCCAGGGAAGCTTGTGACTTAGGCTTGAAGTATTTTGTACCTCATTCTATGAAATAGAAACAGTCATTTGCTACTTTTGAAGATGCAATAACATGTTAAAAGAAAAGAGTTACCACACTTCTTTTTTCCAAGTGGAGGTATTTTCTAATCAGGATATTTAGAGTGGAGTGAGATAGACATGCTATAGATAAAGATGATAGCGATAAGGACAGGGAGAGAGAGAGAGAGAGACAGATAGTTGTGAGACGGAGAGATCCCCACTGCCATAACATTTTTAAAGTTATAATTGCTATGTAAACACACTTCAATACCACAATCATTAAATTAAGAAACAAATTGTCTTTGTACTAGTACTTAGCTTGCAACTTTAAGTTTTCAGAAGAAAACAATTTGATTTATAGCAAATATCTTTTTAAAATCCTAGTTTTATCAAACATCTAAAAAATTCAATGAAAGTTGCAAAATAAATAATACTGAAGGCTTAAAGCAAAGCTCACCCATATGGAATTGCTAGTAACTACTCAGCGGTAATCAGCCTTGCAAGTTTGGGAGTTTTTTATGTCTCTACTTCCAGGTATTTTCTGGGCTGGCTAAAGTACGTGTATTTTTACATAAACAAGATCAAGCAATACATACTCTTTGTGGTGGTTTCACCTTATATATTCATCAAATAAATTTTCTACCAGCTTCGTGGCATAAACTGAATGTCTATGACACACGTCTTTAGTGTGTAGTTATTATGTACAATCTCCAGTGAACATCTGGTGTATATATTTGTATACTCTTTCCACAATAAGCACAGGCAATACTCCTAGAATGGAAGATGAAATCAAAGAATATGAGCATTTTTATTTTGATTGCTAATATACCTTCTTGCAATAATGCACCATTTTATATGATTAGCAATAATGTGTATGTTTCCATTCCTCGACACCAGTGATAACGAACCTATGACACCCGTGAGGCAGCTGGCCTGCAGAGCCCTCTCTGTCCGCACATGAACCAAAGTCACCCATCACTTAAATATTCAAGTTTAACTGTAGTATTTTCTCTTTATGATAAATAAACGAATTTGAGGCTATAGTTTGGGCATTCCGTTTCTAAAATGTTCCCCCTCACTGCCCTACACTGTCACTAAAATATCAGAAAATTTGCCTCACTTTCTACTTTAGCACCAGTTATTTACGTAAATGAATTAGAGAACTGGCTTTAAGCTTTTTAAGCCAAAACAAGAAAATAATAGCTTTTATATTTTAACACTGAGGTAGCAGAATAATGTGTATCAAACTGGCTGAAAGACAAGATGTAACCTGTCAATCACAAAGATCCAGACTGGAGGCTAAAAACAAGATGCAACCTGATCCCGAATACACACAACCATCAGTCACAGCCGAATGTGTGTGGAGCAACTTCTGTGGACCGAGGAGGACGTAACATTGGCCGCTGGCTTTGCTGCCCCCGCGGGCTTGCATTTTGCTGTCTTCATCTTGCTGCAGCGGCCCGTCTGCTAGGGGGATGTAGCTTCCTTGCTCTTTTCTTCTTCTTTCTTCACTTTTGCCCTTTTATTCCTTTATTTTAAATAAAAGTTGTATTTAATTGTTTATGACTTGTTCCAGCCAATTCTTCAGACAGCAGAGAAAGAGCCTGGAGTCACCGGGCACCACTCAGTCTGACAACAATACTACACGTGACACGTTGATACCTTCTAATGTTTCATTTAAAAAAACAAATAAAATACTGACACCACTCTAGGAAGTATTTTGATAGCCCACTATTAACCCCCAGCTGTAGGGGTTAAAAAAAGAAAAAGAAAAAAGAAGATTCTAGCTTTCTCATAAATTCTTAAATGTTTCTAACTTTATATATAGGTAGTTTTATGTAACAGAAAATTATCTTAAATGAAGTCTAGAATTTCTGCTTTTCAATGTATAGTTACAAAATTTCATGTGTGCAAATTTTCTAAAATCATGATAGATATATTTAATTCTAAACAATTTAACGATTCAAAGATGCTAGCGTAAAGGTCAGCAGAAAATCACAGCCTCATAGAAGCCCCAAGATTCTTGGAAAACAACAGTTTAGTGAGGAGACAAAGAATAGTTCCACAAATCAAGACAGAACTGACAAGAAAACTGGAAATCGGCCCTCCCACCACCCTTGGACCCTGGACCTCCACCTCACAGGGCAGGCAGCTTTCACACCTGCCCTCCCACCACCTCAGGCCACCCCCACTTTCTGGACCTGGTATTGCCACTGATCTTTGGCTGCCCTTCCTCCTCCCAGAACTCGTGGACTAGTCAGCCTAGGAAGAATATAGGACTCACTCAAAAGGCCCTGCAGGAGGAATTCAGGTGACTGGCCCGCCTCTTCATTGTGGTACCCAGCAATTGGACAAACATCAACCACACAGTTGGACCCTAAGATCCACACTAGCAACAGTGAGAGTAGTGGGATTGAAAGACCAAATATTAGCCTGAAAGGTGAAAAATGACAAAACAAAAAAGCAAAATACAATCTCCAACATCGAGTCCGTGAGGAGCAAATACAGGAGACTGAAATAGAGGACTTTAAAAGTCATACACTTGAAACCTCTGAAAAGATAGAAAAGATGAAATATAGAAATAAATCCACACAGCTATAGAGGAAATCAAATTAGAAATAATTTCTCACATAGACAAAAATGACTTTATGTGACTTTATCAAAAGCTTTTTCTGCGTCTATTGAGATGATCATGTAAATTTTATTTTTTATTCCATTGATGTGGTGTATTACATTTATTGATTTGCATATGTTAAAACATGCCTGCATTCCTGGAATAAATCCCACTTGGTCATGATGTATAATTTTCTTGATGATTTGCTGCATTCTATTTGCCGGTATTTTATTGAGAATCTTTGCATCATCATTCATTAGTGAGATTGACCTCTCTCCTTTTTGGTTGGATCTTTCTCTGCTTTTGGTATCAGAGTAATACTTGCCTCCAGGAATGATTTAGGGAGGATTGCTTTCCTTTCAATTTAATTGAAGAGTTTAAGGAGTATTGGCATCAAATCTTCTCTAATTTTTTTTTTATCGGTACCAGGGATTGAACTCACGACTGTCTCTTGCAAGGCAAGCGCTTATGCTGCTGAGCTAAATCCCTAGCCCCTAAATTTCTTGTAGAATTCAGCTGTGAATCTGTCAAGACCTGGGCTTTTTTTCATTGGTAAGTTTTATTTATCATGTTTTCAATTTCAATAGCTGATAATGAGTTATTCAAAATTGTTAGATCTTCTTGATTGAGCTTTGGTAGTTGATACGTTTCTAGAAATCTGTCCATTTCCTCTGTGTTTTACACCCTATGAGAGTAGAGATTTTCAAAGTAGATATTTACATGATCTTTTGAATTTCCATGGAGTCTGTAGTAATTTCTTTCTTTTCAGTCCTTACTGCATGAATTTGAGGTTTTTCTTTCTTTTTCTTGATAAGGTTGGCTAGAAGTTTATCAATTTTGTTTATTCTCTCAAAAAACCAGTTATTTGATTCATTAACTCTTTGTGGGGTTTTTGAGTCTCAATTGCATTAATTTCTGCTTTGATCTTTACAATTCCCTCTTTTCTATGAGCTGTGAGTTTGACTTGCTCTTCTATTTCTAGAAACTTGAGATGTACCATTAGGTTATTTATTTGTGCTCATTAGGTTTTCTTGATATGACAATTTATTGTTATATATTTCCCTCTTAGGACCACTTTCATTGCATCCCACAGGTTTTAGTATGTTGTGTCTGCATTTTCATTGAATTGTAGGTATTGCTTAGTTTCTTCTTTAATTTCACTTGTAACCCATTCATTGTTCAGGAAATACAATTTCCATGTATTTATGCAGGTTTTGCAATTTCTTTTGCCATTAATTTCCAATTTCAGTGCACTATGGTCAGATAATATGAATGACATAATTTCAATCCCTTTATACTTATTTAAGAATATTTTATGGGCTAATATATGGTCTATTTTGCAGAATGTTCCATGTGCAGCTGAGAAGAATGTGTATTCTGATGTGTTTGGGTGGAACACTCTGTAAACATCTACAAAGTATATTTGCTCACAGGTTCGATTCAGTTCTGGTTTTTTGGAGGTTTTTTGCTGAATTTTGTTTAGTTAATCTACCTCTGTGTGACAATGGTGTATTAAAGTTCCCTATTACAATTGTGTTCTTGTGTATTTGGTTTTTCATTCCCATTAGTGTTTTTCTTGTATAGCTGAGTGCACTTGTATTTGGTGCTTATATATTTATAATTGTTAGTTTGTCCTCTTGAATTTTTCCACTAACAAGTATGTAGTGACCTTCTTTATCTCTTTTGATCATTTTTGACTTGAAGTTCACATTGTCTGCAAACAGAATAGTTACCCCTGATTTTTTCTGGGTTCCTGTTGCTTGAAATACTGTTTTCCATCCTTTGACTTTTAGTCTGAGTTTACTTTGGAGTCAGATGTGTCTCTTGTATACAGCATATTGTTGGAAATGTTTATTGATCCATTCTGTCAATCTATTTCTTTTAATAGGTGAATTGAGGCCATTTACATTGATGCGTATAACTGATACATACTGTGCAACTTTGTCATGTTATTTTCCTGCTGTTGGTTTTCTGCTTCCCCCTCCCCTTGTTTCATTGCTTGTCCTGCCTGGTGGTTTCTTTCTGTTGTTGTTCTGGGGATTGTGGTCACTTTTATCTCTATCTAGTATGTCTTCCAGTATTTCTTCTAGGGTTGGTTTGGTGGACATGAATTTCTTCAGTTGTTTTTTGTCATGGAAGTATCTTGTTTCTCCATTAAATTTGAAAGAAAGTTTTTCAGGGTACATCAATCTTGGTCGAAAGTTGTTTTACTTCAGAGCTTGAAATACTTCACTCCAAGCTCATCTTAACTTGAGGCTTGTGCTGAAAAGTCTGCTGTGATTCTAATGGGCTTTCCTTGATTAGGTGACTTGTGTCTTTTGTCTAACAGCTTTTAGTATTCTGTTTTTATGCTCTAATCTTAATTATTATATGGGTTGTTAATTATTATATGTCTGAGATATTAATTATTATATGTTTGGGTATAGATTTATGTTGGTTGTGACTGTAATGCCTCACTTATCTGAATATCAGATTCTTTCCCCATGTTTGGGAAATTTTCTGCTATTACTTCTGTAGTTTACTGAATTCATTTGCATTGACTCCTGCATCTTCATGGAATCCTATTAGTCTTATATTGTTTCTCTTGGGATCTTTTTTTTTTTTTAGTTTTAATCGGTACCAGGGATCGAACCCATGACCGCATGCTTGCAAGGCAGGTGCTTATACCGCTGAGCTAAATCCCCAGCCCCTCTTGGCATCATCTTGAAGCTGCTGAATTGTCATTTCACACTGCTTTGCTGTTTTTAAAAGTTCTATCCTACAGAAGCTTGGAATAAAATGTAAGTACCTCAATCTGATAAAGGCCATCTGTGACAAATCAATAGCCAACTTTATACTAAATGGACTAAAACTGAAAGCTTTCACTCTAAAATCAGGAACAAGACAAGGATGTTCACTATCATCATTCCTATTCAATATAGTTCTGGAAATACTAGCCAGAGCAATCAGACAAGACAGAGAAATAAGAGGAATAAAGATAGGAAAGGAAGAAGTCAAATTATCACTATTTGCAGATGACATGATACTTTATGTAGAAGACCCCATTAAAAGTCTACTAGAGTTCATAAACAAATTCAGCAGTGTAGCTAGATACAAAGCCAGCACTCAAAAATCAATAGCGTTCCTGTACATACAGAAAAAACTCACAGAGAGAGAAGTTATGGAAATGTGGCCTTTCACAATAGCATCTAAAAAAAGGAGATGAGTCAGCCTAAGCAAGAATGTAAAAGACCTAGATGCTGAAAAGTATACTGCTCTTAAAAGGAGATTAAAGAGGATATTTAAAAATGGAAAGATATTCTTGCTCTTGGTTAGGAAGAACCAACATTGTGAAAATGGCCACACTCCTGAAACTGTTATACAGATTTAACACAATCCCAATCAAAATACCATTAACATACTGTACAGATCTAGAGAAAACATTTTTAAAATTCATTTGGAGGCAGAAAGAAACCTAGAATAGCAAAGGCAATTCTGGGCAACAAAGGCAAGGCAGGAGGCATCTCAATTCCTGACTTCAAATTATACTACAAAGCTACAGTGATAAAATCAGCATGGTACTGGCAAAGAAATAGACCGAGGACCAATGAAACAAATTGGAAGATGCAAACACAATTACAAAGATACTCAGCCACCTGATATTTGACAAAGGGGCTAAATGTGTGCACTGGAAGAAGGATAGCCTCTTTAGTAAATGATGTTGGAAAAATTGGCTCTCCACACGCCGAAGACTGAAACTAGACCCATGTCTGTCACTATGCACTAAACTAATGTCAAAATGGATCAAAGATCTAAATATTAAAATAAAAACACTAAATCTACTGGAAGACAAGGTAGGTAGAACTCTTGGAGACATAAGGGTAGGCAGAGAATTGATGCAAACCACATGGGAAATACTTCAAAGAATCAACAACTGGAATCTCATCTTATTAAAATGTTTCTTTTCTTCAAAAGAAATCACCAGCAAAATGAAAAGGAAACCCACAGAATGAGAAAGGATTTTAGCCAGCAATCCTCAGACAAAAGACTTATATCCAGAACATATAAAAAACTGAAAAACATCATGCCCCCAAATTAAAAGCCCCTTTCCAAAAATGGGCATGTGAGATGAACACCCATTTCTCAGATGAAGATATACAAATGGCAAATAAATACATGAGAAAATGTTCACCATCACTGATTATTTGAGAAATGCAAATTAAAACAGCATTGGGTTTCATCTTACTCCAGAAAGAATGGCTGCCATCAAGAACTCCATGGACAACAAATGTTGGAGAGGCTGCGGGGAAAAAGGAACACAGCTCCACTGTAGGTGGGAGTGTAGACTGATACAGCCACTGTGGAAATCAGTATGGAGATTCCTCAAAAAATTAGGATTGGAAGTTCCATTTAATCCAGCTATTCCCCTCGTGGGTATTTTCCTAGAAAAATTGAAAAGGTCATGTCACAGCGATACATGTGCACCCATGTTCATAGAAGCACAATTTGTAATAGCTAAATCTTGGAAACAATCAAGATGCCCATAAACTGCAGAGTGGATGAAAAGATGTGGTATTTTTATACAATGGGATATTAAAATGGATGACCTTGAGGCTTTTATAGGGAAGTAGAGACAACTTGAGACTATGCTCATAAGTGAAATAAATCATACTCATATTTGTAGATATCACATTGACTCTCTAATATAAAAAATAATAAAAACTGAAAAAGTAATAAGACCAAAAATGTATAATATATATTGTAATAATGAAAGGATAGAGAAGTGCTCTAAAGGATGTAACTGTACGTATGTTTAAGTCTGCAAGATAGATGACCATACTACTAAGTTTTGTTAGTTCATCAAACAGAATAGTTAGTACTGTCATTGTTTGATTGTCTGCCCACTTTTTATGCTTTGATTTTGTAACTTGAGCAGCTACTTCTAAGATAACAATATGTAATTTATCAGCTAGTGATTTCTTAGTGTTAGTTTTTGAAATTCTGTATTATTTCTACCCTTTTTTCTGTTTTGCTTTTTTTTCCTCTAAATTAAAGAAAGAAAGAAAGAAAACTGGAACTCTCCCCCAAAAAAGTGAAGAAACTAAAAATAACAGAGATAAAAGAACACAGCCATCTGGAACACTAACCCTGGCTCCTGGAGAGGGAACTCTATCTCTGAAAACACAAGGTAAGCTAGGAAAGGGTTAGCAGTTCCAGGAATAAACAACAGACCAGCTGCAATAGCTCCAAGAAAAGCCCACAGTTTTTGTAAGCTGAAGATACACTGTGGGATTTTCCTTTGAAAGTGACTCTTTTTATATGGCAGACTAAACTCAGAAGAAATCCCCTGCAGCCCCTGCTATATTTTGTAGTGTTATAATCAGGAGCCATTTGAGGAAGAGCTTCATTGTTTAAGACTACACTGCTACAGGAATTAAAAGTCATAGAACAACTACACTTCATATTTTCTGGGACCACTTTACCCCATGACTAGTAGGAGACAGTCACATGAGTCACCTTGCCACAGAGCCCACGAGTAGCACACCGAGGCCAGGAAGGTGGTTCCCTCTGCAGTGAGAAGCCAGGTCAGTTGCTTGTGGCTGGAGGGCAGGGATCTGGGTTTGAAAGTTTTGGCATTCAGTCCAGCAGACCGCGTGGCCCGCCTTCCTGCCAGCTTGCCGCACAGAACTCAGAAGCCTGTTACTTTTCCCAGCTGCCGGAGTGACCAGGGATATGTCTTGGTTTGGATGAGTGCCACGCACCAGACCATACGGACAGCGGGGTCTCAAGCAGTGGGGCAACCTCAGAAATCCACAGGCCATAAAGCCAGCTGGGGATAACAGTGACTTGGTGCACACAGAAGGGCACCAACATTAAGAGCCACTGAAACGAATGCAGAAACCACACCACTGGCTGACCCAACCGAGCAGGAAAGGGAAGGGAGGACTCAGCAGTCACACACCAAAAAGTGGGTGTAACACAAACCATGCCCCAGATGTGACTGACTATCCTGGCCCCACGTCTGGCAGACTCCAACACTACAGGTTCTGGAAAGAAGCCACTCACCCAAACATCCCAGAGGAGATTTTGGCACTCGTAACCCTTTGTTTTCCTGGAACTTTTTTGTTTCTTTCTTTCTTCCCTTCTTTGGGTCTTGGTTTCATTTTTTCCTCTTTTTTGTTACTTTTACCTAATGCTGTTAACTGTCTTTTATTCTTTACCTTTACCAATTTTCTCTCTTCCTTTTCACCTTTCTTTTCCTTTTCAATTTTTACTTATTTTTAACCTTTTCCCCTGTTACTATTATTACTACTAAGCTTCATTAACATTTGGCTATTTATTTGATTACACTATTAATGTTGGATCTTTTCTACTGCTACATATAGTACAGTTGTTTTCATTATTTACTGTATATCAGTGTTACTTTTTCTTTGTGTCTGCCGTTACTGCAAATCTTTTATTTTTCAAATCTTCTTTCTATTAAGTGTTATTGTAGCTTTGCTTATGTTGTGTCAATATCTGGTTTATATTTGACTTTATTATTATTGCTGATTTCCTTTCTGAGGTTAATGGTAGCATACTTGTTCCATTTTTACACTACACCAATATCTGGTTTGCATGCAGTTTGTTTTCTCCTCTCTGATTATGGCAGGGACTCGGTTCCCAGAAGAAGAACGAAAACTAACAAGACCCTTAAATATTACACTGAGTAGGTAAAAGAGGAGTATAGACACCAAAACATAGCTAAACAATGAATACATGACAAGGAGAGTGAGTCTAACTAATGAGATTCTAACAGTAGTGACAGACTTTTTCTGCCCTAACTGATCTTGAACCTGCAACACAAAAGCAATAGAGATAAGAGAAAACAAGGCAACAAAATGCCTTCAAAAACCCTTAATTTCCCAAAAGCTGATCTCATGCACAATGAAATAGAGGAAATTATAGGAAAATAACTAAAACACTATTGTCAAGATGTTTGAAGATATCAAAGAGGAAATACATAAGAACAGTGGTAAGGTGTTTAGTAAGCTGAAAGAGAACTTAATTAAAGAGATGAAAGGATTTACTGATAAAAAGTTTTGTGAGCTTAAAGAAGAAATGAACAACAGACTAGTTGAGTTAAATGAAATAATAAAATATCTGAATAACCACTCTGGTAAAGAATTAGAAATTGAAAAGAAAGCAAGCAGGAAATAAGATCCAAAAAATTCAACAGACAGCATGAGTAGCAGATTTAACCAATGTGAAGACACTGTCAGAAATTGAAAGCCAGCTGTATGTAGTAGATCATAAACTCAGTATTACCACTAAAAAATAGTTTTTTAAGGTATTCAACCACTGCTAGATGACTTTTGAAATCTCAGAATTATAGAAATAAAGAAAAAATTAGATGTCTCTAATCTATAACAAAATATATTCATTTACATCACAGCAGAAAATTTTCCAAATCTAGGGAAACAGTTAAATATTCAAGTGCAATAGAGAATACAGAACTCAAAAAGACATATCAAGCAAAGACCTTCCCCATGATACATTGTAAGCAAAATCCCATTAATTTGGCATGAAGAGGGAATATCAAAAGCTGTTAGAGAAAATCAGCATGTAACACAGAATGGCAAGCTGATCTCTCACCACAAGCTATAAAGTCTTCTTTCTTTTGTAGTTGCAGTAATGGGAGATCAGTTGGAGTTGGAGGAGCTGTGTTTGGAGGACTCTGCAGAAGACCGTCTGCTGCTTGAATTCCTTTCATTCCAAGTGAGCTTATTCACTTAAGCTAAAGATTCCAGCCCTAGGATTTCAGGTCCCTTCATTCAGCAGTGAATGAACCCTATATAGCCTTATTAAGCCATAACAGTAGTCAGTTACCAGTGTAGCCGGAAATCTCCAGAAGATGTTAGTGATTTGAGTTTGTTTTATAGCTAGCATATTACCATGGCATTGTTTTATACATCTTTTGGTTGTACTTTACTGATGAATGTTCAAGACCAAGTCTAAGTGAGATCTGTATTAATTAAAATGAATTTCTTGCTATCTTTTGAGATCAGTTAAGTCTTTTCAGGATTGATCTTGGAACCATGTAGCACCTCTTTGTTCTTCTGTTAGTGTCAGCCAGCTGCATGAGCTACAGCCATTGCTTGGCCAAGTTGCTTTCTGTGAAACCTTGGGAGATGCTTCTTTCCTGGTGACTCTCCTTTGGCACACAATACACTGTTAGTCTTCTTCCTCTGTGGTCCAACAATCTCCTTGGTCAGAAGATCAGGACTCAACAAGTTACAGGATATTGCCGCAGAGGTTCTCTTATGTCCTAGGTCCTCACTGACCTTGGCAGGTTGGGACCAAAATATTGACCATCCTCCTAGGCCACATGTCTTTCTAGTTCTTTTTTTTTTTTTTTTTTTTTTTTTTTTTTTTTTTTTTTTGTCTGTTTTGTTTTTATCGCTACCAGGGATCGAACTCACAACTGCCTGCTTGCAAGGCAGGCACTTATGCCGCTGAGCTAAATCCCCAGCCCCATCTTTCTAGTTCTTGATCTCCAAACTTCAGTAGTTGAACATCCATAAATGAAGGCTTATGACATTACATTGTAATGGGAGTAGTGAATGTAATATTATAATTTTATCTGAATATCAAGCACCTTGAAACGCAAAGCAGAGCCACTATTTTCTACCAGCCATGAATATTCTAGTAATTGAACCCCTAAACATTAACAGAAACACCTGTATTTTACGTAATAAATTTAAAATCAAAGGCCATACATAATATTATAGCATAACAATGATGATGACAATTTTGTAACACATTTCAGTTCTCCATTTTGGTATAGAATCGCTTTTTTAGTAAGTCATCTATATCTAGTGCATAAGATGCTTTTGCCTAGCTTAGTGACCTTTAATGGGATGTCACTGAAGAAATTTGTGAGCATCATGTGGACTGCTTAATGTCTAGGCATGTCTAAGTATCATAGCATATAAATAGCATATACATCACATAAGTTTTTGTTAAAGACTGAGATCTGATTCTAAAATAAAAACTCTATCACCATAAACAATCCCTTTTTACATTTTGGAAGATGTGTACATCTAAAGGCATGAATACATTTAACACACCATGAGATTGATAGCTATCAATAGTCATAGCCATATGAAAACTTTTGTTTCTTAATTTAGAGTTGTACCACAGCATCTTTAAATCAGAACACTTTACTATGTCTAGAAAATTTAACCTTTGGTAATGACTAATGTAAACATATCACAATAATACATTTTAATAACATTTATTGCGGTGTCTCCCATAAAGCTCTGGAGACCATTGGGGCCTCCTATTAATGAACAAAGGCTAGGATATGCTTTTTTTCCCCCAGTAAACAGGTTATTTATTTATCAAAGGAAGCCCTGACTAATAATTCCCCAAGCCTGAAGGATCTCTATACAGTTACCTTAACAATTTCTGATGACCTATGAGAAAGTCAATTTTGACATCATTTTAACCAGCTGGCAACCAGGTGGAAGCATGCTTTTTAAATCTATAAGCCAAATTAAATTGTAAGCAAATGATCCAAAAATGTAAAAGAAAAGAATTGTTGAGCTCAAATTAAAACAGTTGTTAACAGATTGGACAAACACACTGTTATAGTCAGGGGTTGTGCAGAGAACAATTAGAATCAGGACACAAAATTTATAGTATTATTTTATGATGGTCACCCAGAGCTTATCACAAGAAAGTGCAGGTAATGTATCCACAATACTAAAAACTTAGAATATTCAGCCAAGGACCTAGATCTCACAGCAATGTCCTGCATGATTCCAGATGAAAACTTAGAGGCCATGACAGTGCCTCCCAGGAGTCCAACTAGAGGTCTAGAGCCCACAGGAAGGATTCACACCAGTCTGTTTTATGGATCTGTGCTGGGAAGGCATAAAGGTCAGGGGAGGAAGCTAGAAAGTCTATGCCAGTGGGGTGAAGGAGCTGTGCTGATAGGCTGAGGGTTTTACACTGGAGCTAAGAAGTCACGCTCAAGATAAGAACCAGGGCTGGCCCGAAAAGTACCACATCCATCCTCAATGACAACAAGGTTCCGAGCTCCTCCGACAGTGAGAAGTCAGTTACATGCCAAAAAGCCAGCATGATGAGTTTCTCCTGGAGATTAAATGGCACACATCCTTCCCTCTGGAACCAGGAAGCGATGTAAGGACCAAAGTGAACCACAGCCACTCACCAACAAGGTCCCAAGCTCCTCCGATAACAATGGTCGAACTCACCCTGGGGAAGCTAGTCATGACAAGTTTTCCAGGAGAACCAATGGCTCAAACAGCAACATTTAGAGAAACCCACAACGCCTCACTCTTCTCCACATCTCTGTTTATGCTGACAACTTTCCTCAGGTGGAACATCTACACTCAGCACCATGCTGATTTAATCCAGCTAGTGTTAAGTTGACCACCAGTTTTCAATCCATAACACATACAAATAAACAAATACCCATATTCTGGTTACAAAATCAGAGTGCACTCAAAT
Organism: Cavia porcellus; assembly: GCF_034190915.1. Lineage (NCBI taxonomy): Eukaryota > Metazoa > Chordata > Mammalia > Rodentia > Caviidae > Cavia > Cavia porcellus. The sequence goes on from NW_026947490.1 coordinate 79,644,077, forward strand.
ATATTTTGGCCAAATTGAATTATACTAACTCTTTTAGAAATGTGTAACTATAAATAATCCTAGTCAGAGTTTTTTTGTAGGTCAGTTAACAGAGATCTCTTACAAGAAGAACTTGGAAGGAATACAATATTTTATCTACAATTAATATATATTTTCTGTATTTTGTTTTGTCTTAAGAATACTGGCAATTTTTGTGTCCCCTTCTTTCATAGAGCTCCCAGCCCAATTTTCTCCATACACTCTGTCAGCTACTAAGACCTTCGATTCCCATTTTTGATTAACGTCTCCTGGGCATCCTGGGTCAATTTCTATAATTGACCTCAGGTTGGATCTAGCCCCATCCTTATCTACTGGTGATAGCACAGTCTCCAAGACATCACTGACAAGAGACTGAGCATCAGCTTCTTAAAGGGTGGAACCAACTCTTTATCTGGGTCTGGATCTACAATATAGCCAGACAACATGCTCTGATACCCAGATAGGCCACGCAACATCCTCTGTAAAGACACAGCGTACAATAGTACCAGGCTGGGTCCCTTCCATTGTCCAGCATGACGATCTTTCCAAAGGACGCTTCCTAGCTTCTTTCCCTTTACCTAATTTTCTGCTGCTATAGTCCCAACCCTAGTAGTATTTTAAAAGTTAATAATGTAAAGTGCCAAGTGAAGTCTATTATAAAATGTGAATTTTGTGAGGAAGGATTGCCCCTTTTGTTTTTACAATTGAATTTTGTGTATATGGTGAGCATGTTCAACAGTTCCTTCACCATGAAAGTTTCCATAGTAAGGGAAATATGAAAGGTTTTACAAAATGTTTGGAAAGCAGCATTCATTTAAGCTGGGCCATTGTTAGTCATAAGTGCCCAAGGATACCAAAAGCATTCAGGCAAGAGCAATGACATGTTTGGCTGTTTCCCCAGTGTGGAAAGAAGCAAAAATAAATCCTGAGGAAGTATCCACTGAACCATGGACCCAGCATAGAGAGCCAAACTCAGGAATGTGAGTGATATTCATTTGTTAGAGATCATTAGGGTAGAACCCTCGAGATTAACTCCCTAGGGAGTGAGGGAAGATATATTATGCATGAGGAACATTAACAATTTGCTGAGCCTATTGCTGGGTTAAAAGGAGCTGTTTGCATTAGATAGGAGCATTTTGACAGAAAGTGGCATGGGAGGCAGAAGCCTGTTAAACTGGATCTGAGGGAGTAACAGTGACAGTAGCCAGCAATCTGTTTATTACAGTGTTTCCCTGAGTGAGAGTTCACAGAAATTGAGAACAAGAACGTAAATGACCAGTAAAACAGGGGACATGATATGAATGAATTTGTAGACCATGAAATAGATAAAAGTTTGGAGACTATGAAATGAATAAAAGATCTTCTTGGCCAGGGTGTATAGTGGCATTTTCAGTGTGGTGCACCACACCACAAACACAAACACTATTTGAAAAGAGGTTAAAGGGAGTAGATGAATGACCTTGCAAAGCCCATATAACAATATACAATTCAGTCTTTTGTGCAGAAGAAAAACTGGTATCCTCAATTTGGAATAAAACAGCTATTACTTAACCTTTTCTGCCCAAAGTGGACCCCTCTGTGAAAACTATGGGAACAGAGTTTATTTTTGAAGGGAAGAGAAAAGATGTGATAGAAACAAATGCATTTACTTTTCTGGGCGATGACAATCAATACCAGGAAAGTTGGCCAATGTAGAGTGTCAAGAGGAAAAAAAATTGCCACAGCAAGGGCTGGGGATTTAGTTCAGTGGCATAAGCACCTGTCCTGCAAGCCTGTGGTCATGAGTTCAATCCCCAGTACCAATTAAAAAAAAAATTGCCACAGCTACTGTTGTTGAATAGTTTGAACCATAACTTTGAGCTCCCTGTACAATCAGCATCAATGATGCCAGGCAAAATTTGGAGACCTTGTAAACTGACACTGCTGTGGCCTAGAAGGAGTCACACTGTTCCTTGGGCAAAGGTTCATAGACTCCAGTAGGAACAGCTTGGGGCCCCATTTCAGGAGTTCATACAAACCCGGAGGAGGGACACAGATCCAAGCCTTTACTGTCTTTTGTTGCTTGCCAGAGGTCAGAAACATGCTTGGCAGTGGAGGGTAGGGTTGGGGGGGGGGGGCTAGGGAAAGCACCCCACTATTAGGCAGGGCCAGGGCAAGCCCCATTGGAAGTTTCCTGGGATAGGTCAGCTCTCCACAACAGTCTCTGATTACACTTCTTAGCCCAGGGATATTCTCATCTGCACTTTGGACAGATACTAGAAGGTTTCAGTGAAAGGACAGACAGTGTCTGTGCTGCCCCTACAGGTGCAACAGAGCAATTTTGGGCAAAATGCCCCCACCCTGCCCAACTGAACAAGCAACCTTGTTCTTTCTCTTTCCTTAGGCTGTGGACAATTAGTCAGGGACAATGGTTGCCAAGGCAGCCTTGTGGAACATACAAGGGGCCAATGTCTGCAAATTAGAATCATCTCAGATATTGTAGCTCATGTTTTGTGCACTTGGGAAGCTTCTTTACACAACTTCCTTGCATTTTGAAAGGTCAACTGTTGTAGCTTGCCAGCCTCTGTGTTGTTGATAATCCTCCCATAGCCTGCAATAAGCATGCCACAAAATCCTGAAAGGGCTCATCAGAACCCTGGTGAATGGAAGTCAAATCAAGGGATGTCTCATCCTTTGAAAGAAGTTCCCTCCAAGTCCTTGTGGCAATTATTTAATTTGTTCATACACTTGCAATTTAAAACTAAAGTGATTATTTGTGACAAAGTCACCTTCTCCAGTTAACATGTCTTTTGTAATGGCCACACTGTGAGTTGCACTGCAAGCAGCCTTATCCACACACAACTAAAAAAATTTTCCCTTCTACCATAACATAATCCCTGAGATTTACACATGCTTTAGCTATCCCTTTCCAGTCATTGGAGGCCATAACCTGTTGTCCTATGAGCTCTATAAAATGCAAAGTAAAAGGGGCTGTGGCCCCACTATCCTTTTTCTGACTGGGGTTTAGTTTAAGATAATGTTCTCAGTCAAATCCTCTGGGTCATCTCCGCAGGTGTGTGATTCTCAAGTCACTCCTGAGCCAGATCCACCAAAAAATGTAATTACAAGAATCAATAACACAGCAACGATTTCTAGACATATCTGTTGTTCTTGAGAACCTGTGTGCTCCATGTTTTGCGTGTGATGATGGGGTCAATATTGACAATATTGATGGGACCAATATCGATGATATCAATACACCTCTTTCCCTTTTGTGCACATAACTAGAGGTATTCTCTTACCTGCTAAATGATGAGTTTCCTCACACCTTGAATCCCTATTTAGGCATCAAAATGCCATGTCCGGCATGGCTCTTGAGAAATTGCCTAGGGAGGGACCATGAAAAAATGAAAACAAGAATCAAAATGCAGAAAACTGAGGTCAGGTGGAGCCTCCTCTCCTCATGGAAGAAAAAAGCCACCCAATAACTGCAGTACATTTATGTATGCACTCGGCAGGTTGATGTCAGGTGAGATCACCTAACAACTTGTTCACCTAGCTCACCTTGGGCGCCTTGTGTTCTGAGGCTGGAAAAACTTGTTCACATAACTGATGTTGGGCACGCTGTGTTCGTGGGCTGGCCTTGCTCTAGCTCCCGATGTGTGCTTGATCTTCACTTTCAGCCCCTCCCCACAATAAAAGCCAAGAGGGCTTGAAGCGAAGTTTTTAAGCCCTAAAAGAGAATAATTGCCAACACAAACTTCTATATCCTGCAAAACTGGCCTTCAAAATTCACAGAGAAATGAAAATAAAAACCTAAAGACAGGCATGCCCACTCAACCAACATTACAGAATATCATTAAGGGAATCTTAGTGATTGAAAAGCCACCAGCACTAACGAGCCAGAAAGAAAGTATACATCCAATTGAGGGATCAGTAAAAAAAATAAAGAAAGAAAGAAAAGGAGGGAGGAATCAGTGCTGGAAAAATAATGGAGTGGCAGGATTCAACAAATATATTACAATAATTCTCAGTGTCACGGCCTTACCTCCCCAGTCAAAAGACACAGACTGTCATGTTAGATAAAAAAAAAAAAATGAGACTGTATTTGCCGAGAGGAGACGTCTATCATCTAAAAAGAAGTACAGAGACTAAAAGAAGAAAAGTAGATTACAATACTCCATACTTCAGAAGAAAGAAAAAGAAACTCTCTTGTTTTCAGATGCAGAGAGCTTCAAGCCAAAACTGATCAGAAAAGCTAAAGATGGTCACCACACACTGGTAAAAGGAAGCAAATCAACAAGAAGTTATGGCAATTTAAAATATGCATATGCTGAATGCCAGTGTGCCTCATAAAACAAAAACTACCGGACATAAAAAAGACAGATAAACAATCACAGGGGAGGACTTCAATATCCCATGCGCACTAGTAGATCAACTAAAGAAAAAAATCAAAAAGGGAAATCAGAGTTGAGCCACACCATTAAACAATGGACTTAACAGGTATCTATAGAGTCTTCATCCAACAGCAAAGTACACATTTTTCTCAGCAGCACATAGAACTTTTTCCAAAGTAGACTGTGTGTTAGGATATAAAACATTCACAAGTAAATGCAAAAGATTTGAAATAATCCTTTGTACACTGTAGGTCATACTGGAATAACACTAGAAATCTTACAACTAAAGAGACCACAGAAACTACAAAAACACACGAAAGTTAAATAATACGTTACTGAATAATCAATGAAAACCAGAAGAAATCAAGAAAGAATTGAAAAGGTTCCCAGAATCCAATGACAATGGAAGCAACACATACCAAATCCTAGGGAGATGCATAGTGAATGCAGTCTTAAGAAACTTACAGCTATGACTGTACACATTAAATGATCCAGTGATCCAAATGAGTAATATAAAAATATATCTAATGTTCCAGAAAAATGTCAACAGTCTAAATCCAAAATGTGTACAATAAATGATAAAGATCAGAGCAAAAATTAATGAAATTGAGACAAAAACACAAAGGATCAGTGAATAAGAGCCAACCCTCTAGCTCATGTCTCTCACTGTATACGCTAATAAAATCAAAATGGATCAAAGAGCCAAATGTTAAAACAAACACTAAATCTGCCAGAAGATAGAGACCTGGGGTAGGCAAACACTTTACACACCAAACCCTAATCACAGAGAAAATATTACAAAGAATCAACAACTGGGATCTCTGCAGCTCTCTGATGCAGTGAACCACATTATAACAAATTTACTGCTCACCTAACAAGGTACCTTTTCCTAAGAACAGTTGGAATCTTTCCTAAGAACAGTTGAGAAACTTCACTGTGCTTTTGATGATGATTTTCACTTTTATACTAGTGTATTATTTTAAGGTATTCTACGTTGTAGGAACTTCCTTTACTTTTATTTTATTTCATGCTCTATTTTCATCCTGTATTAGTCAGCTTCCCAATCCTGGGACAAAACACCTGATATACACAAGGTACAGGAGAAAAGGTTTACTTTGGCTCACAGCTTCAGAGATTTAATCCGTAGTTGGCTTTCCTAATCCTCTAGGGATCAAATCTATTGGGTTACCAATCAAAATGAACCATCACACAGCACTTGGTATGACAGATTGGAATTTTAACTCCTGTGACTCTGAAGGGGTATTTATTCAGGTCCATTTCATGCAATATTATTGAATGCTTGACAGCAAACAATTTTGTGGTAGAAATACTTGAGAAACATTTAGTTAGACAAAATAAAACATTTTCTTTCTTGCTATAGAATATGTTCAAATCAGCCATTCTATGACTTGATAAGCAAAGCAAAAATTTTCACAACTTTGATCTCAAAAATTGCTTGAGCATTATTAAATTTAAACATAATATTCAAGTACAATATATAATGTATCATTATATATAATAATATATATAGCAGAGTATATTAAGCAGGTATATTAAGAAATTTAGTGCAAAGTTTTTATTATAATGGTTTACCTTTATGTGTTTAATACAGTATAAAGTCTATTTTAAATAAGATACTTTTACATAATGAACATGTAGCATAGTATGTTGTTTATACATAGGTAACCCAGAAATTAGAATTGCTATAAATATTATATGGTATATTTTAATTATATGTATACAGAATTGTTCATGATACTAAATTTCAGTAATATAAAAAACAGTGCTATATTCTGTAGGTGTAATATATAATAGGTCTGAGATAATGCTTGCTGAATAAGTCAAGTTAAGGTCAAAGCATATAATTTTAAAATTTAAATTTTTCTCATTGGTTTAATGTCGCTCTTTCAGCTTTGCAGATTTGCAGAACTCGTAAATATAAACCTTAATGAAATCAGCACAAAGTTAATTCCTTTTCCTCAACTTCATTATCTTGTGTCAAGCCCAGCACCTCTGTGTACACTGACAGATGTTAACATTCCTCTCCAAAGGCAAGACACAGGGCTGGGGATTTAGCTCAGTGGCATAAGCACCTACCTAACAAGCCTAAGGTTGTGAGTTTGATCCCCAGTATCACAAAAAAAAAAAAAAAAAAAGCAAGTTGTAACTGACCTCTAATTTCCTAAGTTACTTGATGTAATTTTTTAATGTTTACAGTAATTTGAGACATTAGTAGCATTTTATTTGCAAGAATTATATAAAAATAGTTGACAGCACACTTTTTCATAGATGAAAGTTTTTTAGAATTATTAAAAATATCAGTATCAAGTTTTTGAAATTAAATTTCATGATTGAATTTTTAGGTTTTTTTCTTGTATTTAATCACTAAAGTAGTTAAACTGTAGACAAGATTTGAGAAACAATTTTAGGCTTTTTAAAATTAATAAAGATATAATTTCATTGAAAAATATGAAGTAATTTGAAGTCTGAAAGACTTAAATCTGAATCCCAATTCCATCCTTCAATTGCTACAGAATGTTGGGCAACTTTAAACTTTTTATCCTTGTTTTTCTAATCTATAAAAACAGAACTTACATATTTCTTGGGTGATAATAAGAGTATGTTCTAGAAATCTCATCACTACACACTATCCTAGAAAGTTTTCATATGGTAACTCTTGTAAAACACTTTGTTTTACAATTATGTGTGTCATTTGTAAATATAAAGTGCTCGAGAAAAGTTTGCACTTACAGTCACAGCTGGAAGGGCTAGAGGTTCTATTGATTATTCTAGGGAAAGAGAATGTAAATAAGAAAGTGAAAACTAAACTAAAGATAATTAAACTAAACTAAAGATAAAGTTTTGACAAGATAACAATTCTACACTGCAGAAATATTGCAAAGGTCCTGGGTCCATTGAAACGATGGAAAAGAAAACTTTTGGTTTTTAAAAGTTTTATATTTTTCACTTTTCCTTGGACATATTTTTATTGCTTTCAAAATCAAAATCTCAAGACAAGAGTCGCTAGGATGAAACAAGACCATGAGTGTTTCGAAACATCTTTGGTAAAGCTTTAGTAAAGCTCCGTAAACCTGCACAACTTTCTATCATTTGATCTGTTTTTGTATGTGTATGTGATATTAGAGGTTGAACCCAGGCTCTCAGACTGAGCCCCACCTCTTTTGATGTTTGCAATTTGTTTTGTTTTGCTTTGTTTTTAATTTTTAGACAAGATCTCACTAAGTTTCCCAGCCTGGCCTCCAATTTGGGATCCTCACCCTCCAAAGCATTGGGATTACAGACACACAACACCAGGTCCGGGTCCATCAGCCCCGTTTGAGAAAGCTTGCCCTCCACTAATAGCAGGAATTCCCTGGGCTACTAACATTCTTGCTGTGATCCTGTGTCTAATATCTTAAATTCTCCAGGTAAAGTATCAGGATTTCCAGCCCCTAATTGTCTACACACACCTACACGTCCCTGCCCAAATCAGCTATGAACTCAGATACTTGTACTTTCTAAATCACCAGGACACTTAACAGCTCAGTCCCTTTTGCTAACAAGAACCTCCATCGCTTCAAAAATCAGTAAATAAGTCACTGTATTCTAATCTCCTCATAAAAAAATACTAAGGCAATGGATTACCCAAACTAAATTAAACTTCCCTGTGGACTGTCACTTGAAACAGTTCAAAGCCACCATGGACCGACTCCCTGTTTAGAAAAAGCCAGAAATACATGGGATGCAAAAGGACAAAGTAAAGAAACGCTTATAAAATGCAAATGTGTGCACCAAAGTACTCCTTCAAACAAGGAACCAACTGAAAAAAAGTTGTTGCTAAAATGCACAATTCTGGGCCGGGATTTAGCTCAGTGGCATAAGCGCCTGCCTTGCAAGTGCATGGTCGTGAGTTTGATCCCTGGTACCAAAAAATAAAATGAAATAAAATTAAAAAAAAATAAAATCCACTGTTCTAGGGGCTCTTTTTCCTTTTTTTTTTTTTTACTTGTATGTGTTTGTGATACATAATAATTACATTGGTTTGAAGGAATTTTTATATCTATCCCTGGATCTCTGTATATTTTTCAAGTAACTGGAAAGTTGGGCTCCAGACTGGAGCCCACATAAGGGACAATTTTGCTCCACTGAGGCAGGCAGCACGGCCTTGTGCCAGAGAGGCTGTGCATGAAATCCAAATGTTTGGGGATAATACAAACACAGGAAAAGCAGGGTTCTGTGCTTTCACCTGACATGTTCTGCACTCCTCTCTGAAGCTAAGGAACTCAAGCAGAACTTTCTCGGAGAACAAAATGGCTCCCTGTTCTCAAGCAGTGTTTCCACAAGAAAGTTTCTCCCCATCATCTTCCTTTCCTCTTTTGGCCTGAAGATCAAGGGCAGCTAAAACCTCTGGAAGGGAAGGAGGAAGGGGCGCTCACCTGTGCCAGCTCTGCACAGAGGAGAGTGTAGAGGAGGAAGCCCCGCATGTCGCCTGGAAGCCTGAAGCCTGGCCCACTGTGCAGAAGAGAAGTGGGCGCTGCTCTGGACTCGGGTGCACAAAGCTCCCCTGTCTCCACTCCCAGGCCGCCGACTTGCAGGCTGTCCTGTGTCCCTGCTTACTCTGCTGTGAGCCTTCCAGAAATAACCTGCCAGTGAGCATGCGGTGTGTCAGGGAAGGAGGCCAGGGCCTTCCTGCAGAACTGCAGGGTGGATGGAGCTGGAGCCTTTCCTGAGTCAACTGCTCAGGTCCTGGAGGGCAGAGGCTGCCCTTGGGCAAAAGGGAGAAACCTCATACCCTTCCCTTCCCTGTCCCCTGCCTCTCTCTGTGATTTTCCTCTTCCAGCTCCTCTCTGGGCTTTCTTTCCCTTGACCCTTGGCAGAGGTGGCCTGGCAAGACCTGTACCTGCAGGAGAAAAATTAACCTGCTCAGCAAAAGAAGCAGGTGGCAGGTGTCAACCAAAAATTAATGAAAGATTCGAGCTAAATTGTTTCCAACAGGATGCCTTTCGTGATTCTCTTTTAAAAACTCTGTAACTTTCCAATTCAGTGCCACTTGTTTGCACTCTAAAATGGGGGTGTCTGTGTACAAGTGGTCCTCAGCTCAGTTAATTAAACTCCAAATTTATCAGTTTGGCTGCTTGGACTCCTGTATTGTTGTTCATGAACCCACCTCATTCTCCCCCTCATTGTCATCTCCAGACATCGGGACACCAGGCCTCCCCTCCTGAGTGGTCATGTGTGACTTTACCTTATCCCATTTTCCTTTTTTTTTGTTTATATATTTATGTATTGATTTTGCAGCACTAGAGATTTAACCCAGGGCCTTTAGACTAAGCTCCAGCCCTTCCAGCCTTAGAGATGCAGTCTCAGGAAATCACTGTTTCCCAGGCTGCGCTCAGATTTGTGGCCTTCTGGGGTTATCAGTGTGCAGCACCGTGCTTAGCTGCTCATCCCACTTCTAAACCTGGGCTTTTGTCACCTTCATTTACTTGCCTCTGTGATGGAGCTCTGCCTTCCTGGGAAGCCAGTGTGAGGTTCACCTTACTGCACCATCGCGGGGCCTATTTCTCCTCCCACAGGCTCACTGCTGTCCAACTACATCCTGTCACCTGACTCTGGGGCTCACTGCTCACCTCCTTGACACAAAGGCAGACACAGCTGCATACAGACAGAAGAAGTCAGGCCTCGCTCGGGTCTGAGCTGAAGAGTTAGAAAAATTAGGCTCCTCTCCAAACACGGGAAGGAAACATCCCTGGAGAACCAGGGATTATGTCATAAAAATGACAGCCATACACAGCGTGCTACTAGCAAGCTAAGGACAATTACATACACAACAGATACCAAGAGACAATAGTCAGGGAGGCTATAGTATCAACACATTATCCTGCCCCCTAAAAAAATAAGAAAAAGCCCAAGAGTGGCTTAGTGTAGGAAAATGTGACTGTTTTTGGTTCAGTCTGCTGTTTCCCTTCTTATCCTCCTGGCATAGGACCATGTGCCTTTGAGTTCCCAACCTTAGAAATGCATGGCCCACAATAACCATCAAATGGACTGTCCCTTGTTTCCCAGCTCTTCTACCAAAGGCAAAGGAATGATAGCCTAGGTCTCCTGTTCTAATGCATTAGTCAGATTTCTGTTACCAAAACAAATATCTGAGACAATCGCCTTCTAAAGAGGAAATGGTTATTTTGGAACACATTATGGAGGTTGCAGACCATGGTTGGTTGGTCAGATGTTTTTAGGCCTATGGCAGGGCAGCACATCACGGTGGGAGCACACTGTAGAAAACACTGCTCACTTCAAGCAGTCAGCAAACCAAAAAAGGAAGGTGCCCTGTCCCAGGGTGCTCTTCAAGGGCACACAGCCAATGGCCTCCCTTCCTTACACGAGGCCCCGCCTCTTAAAGGTTCCACGGCCTCTCAATAGGGCTCAGGAAAAGGGGCAAACTGGGATAACATGGCCTTCAGCCACCTCCTCCAACTCTCTGTCCCAGAGAAGATGCTGCATATATATCTGTGCAATATCTAGGCTTAAGGAGCTTCACATTCCTCCCGTTTGCTCCCTGTGAAGTGCTGGTGGCAGCAGCCATTTCTCTGGAAGTGCCTTCCCTCCATCTGCAGTCCCACTGCTGGTGAGCAGACATCCAGTGGCCGTCTCTGCCTCTCAGTGGGAAAGGAATGCCTTCGTGGGAGCTTACTTGTGAAAACCCTTCCGATGGTCAGGATCCACGGGCTCTGGCTTCCTTACCACTGCATTATATGTTTAGTCTTCTCTAGGCCTGCAACTCCTATTTATGGATTTGAGAACTCCAAGCCTCACAGCACGAAATGAACGGGACATTTTAAGAAGTTGGGACTGCTGTCTGTGACTTTACACACTAAGACCTTTCACACTGTGGGTGTTTTTCTAACCACCATCCTCTACTGTCTCGCGTAACAATATTCCTGTCTAAGCCCACATTTCACACGTACTCTGTGGTGCATGTTCAGACAGGCACAGCACTAAGCATAACTGTTCTTTGCACCACATTTTATAATTTACAATGAAATTTCCCATGTATTTTCTTTTTCTAATTTCACAGCTCAGTGAGTTAGGAAAAGGCAGTGTTAGCATTCTCACTTAACAGATTGAAAAGTTAAAGTTAAGTCATTGGACTTGGTCAATAAAACACACTTAATCTCCGCCCTCTAGTGCTATGTCACCTACTGGGAGAGCCGACCTTGAATAAATACACACACAAATACCCATCATTAAAAATTGAATAAAGGCTAATAGTAGAGAGCAAAAACCTATAAGAGAGAATGCTGGGTGAGACCAAAATTTAGACCAAATTTAGACTGGGGACCTAGGGACATCTCCAACCAAATGAGCCTTCAGAAGTTGAGAGGGGAAACCAGTTAAGGAGAGGAGAGAGGACACCTGGCCCAGGGCTGCTTCACCGGCAAGACACACACCTCTAGTGGTGCCAGGCTCCATCAGCAGAGAGCACTGCGTCCTTCCGAGCAGATTCCTAAAACCACGTGTCAGGAACATCATCCCCACTAGAATAGTCCCTTCTTCCGTGAGCATCACCAGCTGGGCAGGCAAAGGTCAGGGCTCACAGCTTCGGCCAGCAAGCTTCACACAGGAGAGTCTTCCTTTCCTTAACCATTTCCCAATCTCACTGGTTGTGGAGAGGGAGCCATAAAAAACAACAGCCATTGCCCGTGTGGCAGTGCTAAAAGAGAATCACTTTGCACACAGTGGAAGTAGAGGTTTAGCAAAGTAATGGCTATCATCTAATCAGTTCTCACTGTATCTCAAAGTGATATTCAGTGCTGTGTGAGGATCATATACGATCAACCTCAGAGTTGGACACGGGCCATTACTATTTTCATTTATGTATGAGGAAATGGGCAGGTGATACCCACAAAAGAGGCACAGCCAAGATTCCAAGCATTGCATCACCCAGCTCTGCTGCCTCTCTGTATGTGATGGGGAGCAGGATGATTTATTGAACTCTTAGTGTTTTCCATCCACCTGCTTCCTCCTTGGGTCTCACAAAGTTAGTGAGGTCCTTTCCCACCAGCCTATCCTGGAATGTTTCACGCTGCCCGTTCAGCCTCTGTCTTGTGCTCACTGGACATGAAGTGGGGAGGGATGAGCAGGAGGAACAGGAGTGACCCTAATGGACTGGACAGGACAAGTGGCTCAGGCCCCTCAGCGCAGTGCAGGGAGGTCCCTGGAGCAGAGAGAGGTGACTGGAGGCCTCACGGCAATGATCCCTGAAGAAGCCTGGGGACGCGATGCCTACACTGTTGGTGCCCTCTTGGACAACCGTGTACTTGCAGAGACCTAACATCAGAGGCCTGACCTCTTGTCCAGGCGCTTCCTGGGCCTCCTGGATTGTTGCTCATCACCCACAGTGCCTCTGAAGAAAACCACTGCACTCCTGGCAGCCCCTGCAATTAGGTCTCTGTTATCCAGCAATTCTCTGGGCAACCCCCTTGCAGTCAGAAGGCCCCTGTTCCCATCATGGCTTTTGCGAACTTCTGACAGGGTCCTCCAGCTCTCCCTGCCTCCATGCAGCCTTCCCGATTCCTCCAGTCCATCTTCCTCTCTGCTACCCACTTGTCTTTTGTAAACCCGGGTCGGTGGCGTCACTCTCCTCCCCAATACCTTTTCTGACTCAACCTCACCTTCAGGACAAACGCCACCTGCTGAGCAGGCAGCCAGCCAGGAGCTCTTCCCTGACACTGATGAATGGAGAGCCCCGCCTCTGCTGGGGTGCTGGGGTGCACCCCGCCCGCTCTATCCGGGGAGCCCTTCCTGGAGGTTCCTTCTCTCCAAGGGATCCTTCCTCACAGGCCTGGATCACAGCGCCTCACCCAGGTCCTGCACCCCCGCAGCGCCCCGCAAACCTGCACTGCAGTGATCCGTGTGCGCAGGGGCGCACAGCTTTGGCCGTGGACACGGTGACGCCCGTCAGGACGCCGCCCAGAGGACGCAGCACCCACGCGGCACCCTCGCACTAAAAGCTATTTCCTGTCTTTACAGTCGGATTCAGCGGCCCTGGGGTCCGCGGATTTTCCCGATGGGGCTGGGTCAGGGGCAGCCTGAGACTGCTCTTCAGGCCTTTGTACCCACAAAACGCCACGCGGGGGCGCTTGCACCTAACCCTTCCCCTACTGCCCCCCCGGCGCCCGCCCGTCCCCGTCCTCCCCGCGACTGACAGGCAAATCCCCATCGTCCCCTTTCCCTTTCCGGGGAGGCCTCTGCTCCGGGGCTGCTGCGCACTGCGCGTTCTCCACGCAATCGCGATCCCCCCCCCCCCCCGCTCCGACCTGCACTGCGCCCTGTGGACGCTGGGGGGCGCCAGGGGTCCCCAGCCTCGGGCCCGGCCGGCGCGGGTGCCCGGGGCGCAGAGGGGAGGCGTCCGCCGCTCAGCGTCTCTGGAGTCCGGGCGGGGCGCTCCGTGCACGGCTGCACCAGGGGGAGCTGCGCCACCTGGGGGACCGCGAGGCTGTGCAACAGGGGCGCAGGCGGGGTGGGGCGGCTCGTGGAGGGTTCCCGCTCGCAAACGTTCTTTCAGAAATAGATCAAAATACTGCAACATAAAATAGCTCGCGGCTACACGAGCAGCCCTCACCCCACCTGCAACCCCGCGGGGAGGGCGGTGGAGAGAGGAGGAGAGGAGAGGAAGGGGCGGGGGAGGGGCGGTGGCTAAGGGGGATGCGGCCTCGTGGGTCTGCAGCTCTGCCTCTCTTGACCAGCAGAGGGCGCGCGCCCAGCCGCTCAGAAGCAGGAGTGGCACAATGAATGGAATTAAGGGACGTTTTTTGTTATCAGGGAACTGAAACCTATTTACTCAGCAGTCTTTTAATTTGATCAAATTTGATTTTTAATTTGATTTTTTCTTTGCTTATATACACTTGGTGATGGAGCTCTATTGTCATCTTTCTTTACAAAGAATACGTGATGTATCTCCACGTAGTCTCATTTTGGCTTCCTTAGTTTAAAAAAAAGAGTATTTAAAGATAGTGTAAAGCATATTGACTCAAGTATTCTAGACATGTGCCACGTGTTAAAATGTCAAGAGGAGGCTGGGCGTGGTGGCGCATTGCTGTAATTCCAGCACCCGGGAGGTCGAGGGAGGCGGGATCGTTGCAAGTTCAAGACCAGCCTGGACTACAGAGTGAGCCCTAGGCCAGCCTGAACCAGATAGCGAGATCTTGTCTCAGAAAGGACGCCCCCAAAAAACAAATGTCAGGAGGAAACCTATTTGCACAGTTAATCTGTGCTGATATATATAATTTTAAAAAGAATTCAGGAAGCTTACAAGCATCAGTTTTTAAGCAGTTTTCTGCAACTGAGCCTTTTCAAAGCATTATATTTAGGTCCACCAAAAGAATGTCCATCTTTCTCTGTGCACCTGTGTTTCACTAGTTTTAGTAATATTTGCTCAAATCTTGTCGTTGTGAGAATGTAATCAATGTGAATGAGCAGATCAGGACCAGCTTGCTGCCCCTCCAGCTCGTAGGTTCTGGGCCTCAGAGTATTGGCTTCACAGAGAATGCAGTCAGTCTGAACCACAGGCCACATGGAAGACAAGGAGTGCTTTTGCTTGAGTTTAAAAAAGCGATAGTCATTTTTTAAAAGACCAATGTAAAAATATACTGACCTACCATTTTGCCTAATGCACATGTAATATATTTGAATCAACCACACAAATTCTACCCTACAGACATGCAGAATAAATGTAAAATCACTTTTAGACCCAGTGGGACTATCAGTTGATGAGACTGTGGCATGAAAGACTCCCCAGAATGAGCCTTCTATCAAAATTTCAGAGTGTGGAAAACTACTCTTCAAACATAGATGCTGAGGCTGGAGTTCGCCTGTGCCACAGACATGGCTCTTACTTGCCACTCAGGTGTCACATCCAAACTTAGTATATCAAACTTCAATGAGGAAGAATTTTAGTTCTTAAGATCAGGAGCACAGGAAGCATGTTTTCAGAATCCTTTAAATCAAGTGACATGTGACCCCAAGTTCCCCTTCCATTGAACCGAGGGGCAGTTGAATCGTCATCATGATTGTCATCACCTCTACCCTGGTTTGGATCAGGCTTCTAAGTTCTGCAACCCATAGCCAGGCAGTTCCAGCCTGAAAATGTTGTGATTCTGTACCAGTTTTAGGGCATGAGAAGCACTGGTTCACCAGAAGGTCCTGAAGCTAAGGTCCAGTCTCCCTAAGGTCCAATCACACCTAGGGATGTCTCACTGCCTTCCCAGCAGACCGCCAAGGAGAGCTGCCACTCTCACAAGGCCTCTCCCCGATCTTGGGGAGCAATGGGAATCTCTCCCTCATCATCTAGCTGCTCCAAAAGCATGCCTCTTTCCCTCCCACA
Organism: Cavia porcellus; assembly: GCF_034190915.1. NCBI lineage: Eukaryota > Metazoa > Chordata > Mammalia > Rodentia > Caviidae > Cavia > Cavia porcellus. Next base: position 79,659,857 of record NW_026947490.1, read on the forward strand.
ATAACAACTGTAAACTCCTTTGAACAGCATCATGACCCATCCATCCCCAGTAGAACCAAGAGAGGCAGACGCAGCATTTGTTTATTGTCTCTGCTTGAGAATAAGTTGTGCTCTCATGGGGATAAAATAATGTGAAAGATTTAAAGCAATCTCAAAATAAAAATAAAGATTATTTTTTAAAGGCTGGGGATATAGCTCAGTGCAAAGCCCCTAGGTTCAATCCCTAGTACTAAAAAAAGGAGCAGGGGTGGGGGAGAGATACAAAAACACTTCCCACCATTGAGACCATGGGAGCTCTGCTTTGGGGATTTCAAAACACTTCCATATCTAAACATTAGATTTAGTTAGCCAGCATTTCCAGCCTGTACATTCCTTCAGTCCCACTTCTAATTAAGTATGTTCATAAAATTTCCAGTACCAGCAACAAATGTTCCCCCAGCCTAAGAAATTTCCATCACAGTTGTAAGTACTAAGCCAGCAAATAACTCCTTTTATGTGATGTAAATATTGATTTTGAGAAAACAAATATGGGAGTTGGTTAGGAAACTATCAACAAGAAGCACAATGGTGAGGGGGAAAAGCTGGGACCCATAAATCCCCTGAGAGGAGTCATTTCAGGCCATTGAGTCACATCCGCTGGACAGCTCATGACCGTGGACAGTTCACACCATTGTCGGAGCCCTGAGTAGCAGCCCTGTTCGGTGACATGTTCTGCAGTGATAGAAGTGGTCTGTATTATAAAAGTGTATTGTACTGTTGATCACTTGAAATATGACCAGTGTGAACTGAAAGTTTAATTCACTGTAAATAGTCTCATATTGTTACTGGCTACCATGTTGGACAATAGATAAACTCTGTAACTGTCCTTTTCTAAGCTGTGTTTTATACATCACCCATTCACACGAATATTCTACAGCAGCTTGTGAAAGAGGACAGAGAAATAGATGCTCCCAGACAATATGAGTTAGCCATTATCTTTGAAAATTAAATTGCTAGAAAGTGCCAGAAAAAAGGAAAAGTCACACAGAAGGAAAAGGTCAAATTTGTGGAGAACAACTGTCTGGCCGGGAAACCTCATCCTGAAAATGGTCCTCCTGCCTCTGATGCTGCATCCCTCACCTGTCTCCTCTGCTTGGGATGGCAGGGCCACTTGGTGCGATAGCCCTGGCCCCAAAGCCACACTGGCCAACCGTAGTTCTTTCGCTGAGAAACTGGTTTTTCTACGCAGAAAAGAGTATTCTCTGTCCTGGGGTGATGGATGAGATGGGAAACGTGGAACCCAGAGGACAGAATGCTGAGGACGGTGGTCTGCACGGAGACCGGAGATTGCGATGTGGGGAGGGTCCCAGGATGGGTTCCAGATTCGAGTCAGTTCTGTTAGTCACCAGTGACATGACATTTGGCTCCTGCCTTCATCACTTTAGGCTTTCTCCTCTGTAAATGGAACCATTTTAGTTCAGGTTTCACAACATTGTGAAGAAACGCAAAGGATTCAAGCAAAAAGCAGAATTCCGAGAACATAGGAAGTGCTCCACAAATATTAGCTAAAATAATATTAGAGATGGAGTCGTAAGGCAATCAATCTTCTGGATTTGTGTCATTCGGTTCCATTTCATTCTACTATTCTATGTTATTTCTCTATTGATGAAATAACTTAATACAGAGCTCTTCCTGGAAACTTTTCATTCTGCAGTTTACCCGTTATGTGTTCTTTGAGATAGTCCCCAGCATAAAAACCATGGCCTCGTACTTTTCCTAGAGAGCGGTAACTCATGTCTGTTGTAACGATCAGTAAGGCAGCTGATTAACCAGTGCCTGCATCAGCAGTAAAAAAATCAGGGCAAGCAGTAGCGGCCGTGGGCACGGTTCTCAGGCACGCGTTGCCTGCAGTGGACACCACCGCCTGAGCCTGGTATTGGAGAAGGGAAATACAGTGCTGCTGACTGGGCACATCTGATCACAAACGCATGAGGCCGTGGGTCTGTCATTCATCTAAATTCCACCTTTCCACGAAGGTAACAATCACGCCAGGCAGGAGACAGCCTAGAGCTGAACAAGGTCCTGGATGGGACAAGGTGTGCTTCTTGTTTGATGGTGGCAGGAACTCAAGAAGGAGTTGGCCTCTCACGTTTGCAGAGGTGCAGGTGCTGCTTGGCCCCCTCTCCACCCAGCCAGCTGCGCTCCCCCATGGGACCCCTGGAATGACGAAGGACACCAGGCACAGATGCTGAGGATGACTTGCCTAACCCCTCAGCGCCTCCATTTCTGATCCCCCACCCTATGCTTTCTGTAACCCAAAGCAAAGTCAGGAAAGAACCATTTCTGACACTGTTGTTTTGTTTTGTTGCTTACTATCAGGGGACTAGAACTAATCTTCACCAGGTGGGAATCCCAAGCTGAGATTATGATGACCTGAACATTGAAAACTCAATTGAGGGGACCCTGCACACTCTAAGAGATACGCAGCCATCTTCTGGGACAGCAGAACTGAAGCACAGAGCCAGGGCGGCTGCTGCCCAGGACCAGCAGGCTTTGCTGTGAAGTTCATTAAGAAGCAGTCACTGAGGTGGGCAAGCGAGTCGGCAGAGGCAAAGTCGAGGGGAGCTGCTTTGCACAGAAAACCCCGCTCTGTGCTTTTCACCCAGCAGTGCTCCCAGCATTCAGTGAGCACCAGGGCTAGAGGTGGGCACAGCCTGGCATTCTGTACTTCTCCTCGCTCCTGGTGTGCCCGTGCTGGTGGTTCACCCACCCCGCCTTGTGTGGGAGGCCCAGGCTCCACAGTGAATGGCACACAGCATTATTTATGTAACTGTAGCTGACTACTTCCCAGAGCAGTTTCTGGTACAGCGATATGTTCAATAAAGGAAACATAGGAGCTGGGAATGTAGGTCAAGGCTAGAGCATTGGTTCAGCCAATGCAAGGCCCTGGGTTCTATCCCCAGCACTGCAAATCAATAAACAAAGGAAATCTAGACTATAGGAGAAAAACTGCTTTTAAACATAAGCATCTCCATTCCCTTGAAGCAGTGGCTCTCAACTTTGACTTTGGCTGCAGTCAGAATCAGATGTCCAGTGCCCAGGTCCCACCCCAGAGCAATGACATCAGAATCTCCAGGCTGAGACCCAGCAGTCAGGGTATTTTAAAGCTCCGGGATAATTCCCATGTGCAGCCCGGACTGAGACAGGCTACCCTAAAGCAACAATGAGTCATTGTTACAGATTGCAACTCCTTCCACCAGTCTTCTCTGCTTGCAGTGCAAAAACCCTCCAGCTTCCTGCAAGAGCCAGGGTGATTCGCCCCACTTTGCACATAGGGGTGTCAGTCATCAACCCACTTGCCTTGAAGAGCCCATTTCTCTGAAGTCCAGGTCTATGCTGCCTGCCAAGGCACATGATTTCCAGAGTACGTTCTGCACAATGTGAATTCTGGAGAGATGCTAATTGACAGTATTTGTAGAGGGAGAAATAAGTATGCTTTTAAATTAAAGTTGAGTTAAACAAATCAACCAGATTTATTTGCTATGGGCCCTCTCATATCTTCATATGCCAGTGTGTTTGTCCCCAAGAGAGAAACATTGCAGGCGACATTTTCCAAATGAATCTGACTTTGAAAACTTTATGTTGTTTTCTAAGGAACAAATCCAGGAAGTGAACTCTGAACACACTGTTCTGAAGTGTAATTTAAACCTTAGCACTGGGACCAGTGACGTGTGCTTGTAATCCAGCTACCAGGAGGCTGAAGAAAGAGAATCACAAGTCTAACACCAGCGGGGTTTGAGCCCCAGTACTGCAAATCAAGTACAAATAAGGACCAAGATGAATACTAGACACTGTGAAATAGGAAGAATATGTTCAAATGGAAGGGGAAACTTAGGGAGGAGGAAAATGAAGGAAGGGAAAAGAAAAAAATAAGAAAAAAAGAAAAACAAAATTTTTGTAAGTAAGGAGGGCAAGAAGGGGAAAGGAAAGGGGAGAAAAAGAACCAAGATACATCATGTGCAGGTACAAATTCCCTTTGATGCATGTGATCATTATGCATCCCCAAAATGTACCCATAAACTTAATTTAAAAAGTAAGAGGTTAACCTCCATATTGACAATGTGAGAAAAAAACCAACAAGCTAAACTTTTCTGAATGTTTCTGAGGATTTTTAATATTGTTACCATTCTTGATGGGAGATAGAAGTTTAGCGCCTGATCATGAGACAAGTAGAGAACAATTGTGCTTTTCTGAAATGTTCTGGCAGCGTAAAATAAAATTTAATTCAATCTGAAAAAAGGAGAGAACTGCGTAAGAAAGAGAGGCCTTCCTGGAGAAAGTGGTGTCTTCTTGAAGATCTTAAAGAATGAGAAAGGCTTAGCTATGCAAGCAAGAAGACGGAAAGGCCTCGACTGTGAAGGGAATGGTGTGAGCCAGAACCCAGGAGAAGGAATGAATGGATGGGATGGGTTTAGGGTGAAGGGGGTGTTTTGAGGGGGACAGTGAATGGACCAAGCTGAGTACAGTAGTGATGGGGCTGCTGTGTGTATGCCAGTTTAAAATGACCTTGCTCAGAAGGTGATTCTCAATTTTCCCAATGAGATGATCTTTCAGGAAAAATTTTAGGAGACAACCTGAATGTATAGCCCTGAAGGATGTAGAAAAGCCAGTCAGTGTTCTCCCATAGTACTTACTAATGTAATACCCATGCCATCACAGATGGAGCTCCCCAAAAGCAGATGCTGAGAAGAAGCTGGGGGGCATAAGGGTGCTTATTAGAGATCAGTGTCCATGACAGGATGAAGGAGGCAGCTGGACTCAGGCGGCAGCAGTGGAAGAGGATAAATCGTGTCTACTTACAGAGGGCCCTGGGTGAAGCAGCAGTGGTCAGGCATTCATATCATTACCTTGCTTGGTCCCTTGATGTGAGCTCGTCCAAGAGGGAGACCCAGGCTAGAGCATCCCCAGGTCTATGCTGCAAGGACAGCTGCAGTGATACCAGTATCTAGGGAGAAATCCCTCGGGGGAATCTAACGCATGTGCCTGTTGGATTCATATCTTTTACACCACGTGAATGCTACCTTTTCTACTCTCGCCTTTGATAAGTAGCTTTTAAAATTCTACTTGGGCATTATCATTCACACGTAGAGCCATATTTTGTACCATCTATCACTATTTCACAGAGTACAACATCTTTATGGCCATCTGAGATACTGGACATGGTGTGACTTCAATTCATGTGCAAACGTAGTATTGAATGTTGTATCCAGCCTGCTATTTGCCACTCCCATCCCATTGCTGAACTGTTGCTTGCTATCTTCCTATGTTCCACATTTATCTTCTCCATAAATGAGCCTCTTTTGTATGTTTCTAGTAATCTTTCAAAGGATAATTTGTAAAATCTTAGAAGCAAAGCCATACTCCTAATTACCAAACCATGTTGAATTTCTTTTCCAGCTTCCATTATTCCAACAAGCAAACACAATAAGCATTCCAAGATGCCCAATATGTGTTTCCCAAGCAGTGATTCTTGTTGGTTTTGCTCCAGATAAAGCAGTGGAGGCTATCCCCTATTATAGGTGTTTTAACAAAAGGCACCCAACTTTGGAAAGATTCAAATATAAAGTGACTTTCTCATAGCTGAAGGATGATGTTGGGGAAGAAACATTGCTTAATATTTTGGGTATAAATAGCACGCTATTCAGATGACAGGAAGCTGGGCCACGGAATCTCTGAAGACCCAAGAGGGATACTCAGATAGAATGTCATTGTGGTGAAGGAGCAGAGAAGTGGCCTGATGAAATCATTTTAGGAAACTGTGCTGCTAAAGAAATCTTAAAGATATGCTTGGGGAAGTATTTCGGAAGCAAGAAAATCATCTGTTAATAGCAGATGCTAAAATAACTTGGGCTATAGGAATGGCACAGGAAAGAAAAAGAAGTGAATGGAGAAACATTCCTAAAGAAAAACTAACACACTTGGAGATATGCTGGGTGATGGGAGAGAAACGAAGTCAACATGACGACAGGGATCCGAAAGGAATTTTGCATATGCAAGTGGTGTATCACTGAAGAATGGTTATAAGCACTTTATAAATTTCTGCTTGACAAATTTCTTGAAGGAGCTTCAGGTTGCCAGTGCAGGAACTGTAACAGGACATGGTACTTACTGTGATGGTCACTCACTGGTGCCTCTGATGGCTTTTTGTCAAAAGCCAGGCTTTTTGTTATAGTTAGCGCTGATTTCCCAATGTCCCATAAACACTGTAAGTCACTGAAGGGTCAGAGTTGCATCACAGTCTCTGCATTTGCAGGGGACAATGGAATTTTCCAGCATTCCCCATGTCACTACCCTCTTAGCCAGTTATCATCCTGGGTCTGGCAACCCTGCTGAGAAGGGCTCTCACTTGGGAACTTCATGAACGGCATTTTTAGCGTTCTGATTTCTATGCTTTTCCCATGTTAGATATTCATAGGCACATAGATCTTGACTGGGTGAATGATCGGGTGGTTACTTGAAGCTGAACCTAGAAGTCCAGGCTGCCTTCTGAGCTCCTCATAAGTGTACATACAACAGTACCTTTCAGACTTTAATACGTACAGGAATCACCCAGGGGAGCTTGTTAAGACCTTCTAGAGCAAGAGATGTAGCTCACTGGTAGCACGCTCAGGGCCCTGAGCTTGATCCCTAAAACAAATTCTGATTCAGTAGGGCTGGTGCAGGATCTACCAAGTCTGCGTTCCAAATAAGCATTCGTGATGCTACTGTTGTCAGTTGAAGAACCACATAAGTTTAGGTCCATCCATAAAGGGCGAGTATGAGCCACTGGGGGACTGACCTAGCCAGAGATAGTAGGTGTGCATATTGTACCTCCATGAGCTATTCATATCAGACTCAAAAAAGCTGAAGCTGACAGACTTCAGTGAAGGTAGACACAATCTCTAAGCCTCTTCCAAGGAGCCCATGATCAGAGCGTGGATCTTATATTGACAGAAAAATTACAGGAATCATGGATGCCTGCAAAGCAACTCTCAGTCTGCTGTCTCTCAAAAGAGGGTGTGGAAAGGCCACCAACTCTGGCAAGAATGAGGGCTATTTTATTCCGGAGGACTCGTAATCATGCAGTTGGATATAACGTGCGTGGCATTCTGTAGTCTAAACTCCTCCCATAAGGATGCTACTGTTAACTTCAAAAAGAGAAACAGCGCTGCAGCTTTGTCAGCTCCCACATCCTTCACACATTGGCTTTGTGTGCCGACTCAGAGCCTGCCCACTGGAAATGCAAACACAGGCAAGGCCAGCCTTCTAACTGGAGCCTGTCAAGCCATAGATTTGCAGGACAGAGACTTTCTTTTCTTTTTCTCCTTTCAAAATAAAATTTCCCCTGCCATTTAAAACAAGGTACATCAGATACGTATTTGTTAAACCAAAAACGCTAGATCCCAAGTAGCCCCCAACAGGGCCACTGACACAGAAGGCCACTGATATTTCGATGATTATGTGAGCGGTCCAGGCGCGTTCACTCAGCCTCCACCAAGCACAGCTTGTGAATACAGCCACATCTGGTGCTTCCTGAGAAAGTAGCTTAGACCTGGTCTCTCTTTTTGCAAAGACATCAGAGATAGGATTGTCATCCCAGCAGGTGTCACTGGAGTAACTAGAGACTATTCAGCAGAGAGATAGCAAATATGACTCCCAGACTTTCGCCAGTCTCATGCCAGTGGAGCCTCAATTCTATAGAGCAAGAGCTTCAAAGTCCCCTCACTAGAAAAAAGAAGTATTGCATTCCAGTGCGCACACACACATATACATCTTGAAATAAGAGTTTTATGAAATCGTGATTGCACATCACCTTTGCTTCTGAATGATAGTATCTCATTATATATCACTCAGACAATTCTCTACACCACATTTTTTTCATGGAATTTTATCTAACAAAAAAAAAAAACCTGCATGGCAGCTTTTCTTTGGCTCATGATATTTTAAGGCTTTTTAATAATTAGTTTTCTTTTATCATACCTATTCAATGCACCACATTGTTCTCCTGAGCAATAAATCTTACTGTTGTTGCTTAACACCTGCAGAAGCCACTAACACAAAAGTGAGAAGTGTGAATTCACCTCCACCTCTCTGTAACCTTGAGCAAGTTAGCTAGCCTCTCTGTGACTCGGGTTCCTCATCTGTAAATGGGGGATGCGAGCAAGCCTACCTGGTGGCTGGCATGACGCAGTTGTCATGGAATACAGTTGTCTGGAATACAGATAAAGGGCTTGCAGTGTTGCCAAGCAGGGCAGGCACCTGCTGCTTGGACTGCTGTCACTGCGCAAACCTGGGAGGAGGTGCCCACCGTGAACAGCCTCAGGTTGACGCCCACCATCAGCATTGAATGCAGATACCATTCTTTCCTATTATTTTAAGATGATTTCAGAAGACCCTAAGTCCACTTGAACCTTAACTTGATCACAGGTGCTCACGCTTAGAGTTATTATTCTGTGTCCCAAGCTATATGCCCGTGATACCTCGGGTCCCACGACAAATCATTTCTGTCTTCCATTTTGGTCCAAAATGTTGTGGGGCTGGTAGCCTAAACAGGTATGTTTATTAGAAGAATGAGCTAAATATATTTTATGAATTAGTTTTTAGTGAATAAACTGTATGCATTTTGGTGCATGTGTCTGGAGACATTTTTTCTGGTTATTCTTTATAGCCACGCCCTACACAATAGTTATAATCCCAGAAGAGTCTCTCTTATCCCTGTCCGCAGGGCATTTCTTAGTGCAGAGACTCTTTCTAACCTGGTTCTAAGCTGAGTGCAAACACTGTATTTTTTTCCATTCCATTCACTCATTCTCCCAACACAAAATTACAAAGTGTTTAGAATATTACCAGGCATTATGCCAGGTGACAGAAATAATACCAAGTGTATGTGCCTGGGATTTTATAGTTGTCAAAGTGCTTTTGCATAAATTATCTCACTTATTCTCTAAAGAGCTCTATGAAGTAGGTTTCCTTATTCTTATCCTTATTCTTATTTTCTAGAAAAGCAGACACTGTAAAAGAAAGGGTAACTAACAAATAAAGAAGTATTTATTTATAGACCCAGAGTCCCGAGTATCCTACCCATGTGGGGTTTACAGAAGGACAGCACACCCAGAGGTGTGGCCCTTGCTCAGTGAGCCACTTGGTGTTTGCCCAACCCCACAGTACACGCAAAATGTCACTTAGAAGAATCCTTTGGAGGAAGATCGTTCTGCTGTTGATAAGATTTCAGACTGTGTCTTGGAAAGCAAAAAGATAGTAATGGATCCCAGGACCAGAAGAATAAAGACACTGGGCAGGCAGGACTTATGCAAAGGTGGTGAAGGCTACCTCAGTCTGGGGAAATGGATGGACCCAGGGAGGACTGGGGAGGTTTTGTGGGGAGGTTAGAGAGCACAGACAGCTAGAACCGTGAACTGGCCTCAAGGAAAAGGAAACATGCTTGTTCATGCTTTCACTCACAGCGTCCAGTTAGCAAAATGCTTCCAGATTTCTGGCAGCTTTTCTTAATTAGTTTCAGTCCTAAATCCAAAGCAGCAACTGCCCTAGATTCCTGTTTCTCAAAATGGCCATTTTCTGTTGCACCAAAATACTCTTCACTGATGATCTTCTGGATGCTTAAAAATGGAAGCTTCACAGATCCACCAAGGCACCAAACATTTATGGGAGATTTGCTGTTTGCAAATCCATGGTATGCAAAGTGAGGATGATATGACAAGAAGGAGCAGTGGCATTGCAGATAGGAGGCTGGACGGACAGCAAACACAGCATGCTCGTGGGTAGCAAACTACCTTACATCTACCCATGCGATACCCAGCAAAAGCAAGTTAGAGAACTTAGAGAAGATAGATAGGGTGGGGCCATACCAAAAAAGCCTGTGGAGGAAGAGCTTAGGCGGGGAGATTTTAATTAAATCGTAATAGGTGTTCAAGAGCTATTTGTTGAATGCATGCATGCCAGAATGATTTAAAAGAAGTACACTGGCCCCGACCTAGGATGTAGTCTTCTTTTCTAAGAGTTTGGATCAAACACCATTGTTATATTCACATCCTTGTAGAATTACTCTGAGGTGATGGAGGGATGGAGTTCTAACCTTTCTGCAGAGTCACTGACTTTTGGGCTCCCTGAGACCAATTACCTGGCAACAGGAGAAATGGGGAGAAAAGAGTGATCAGCACATAACATCCCTGTTTTCCTAGCTGCTCAAACTCTGAGAGATGATGAGTGGAGAAGGAAAGAGCCTCTGCCTTGGTCAAATTCTCCTCCCACCCATGAATGGAGCAGCCACAGAAGACGTGGAACTATAGGGCTCGAGGCCCTCATAAGCCTGCTGCAGCTTGCTAAACTGGCTTCTTCTGGAAGCAGAGTCCGTGTGGAATCTTGAGCCATGCTTTTCTGTGTCTTTCTAACCCTAAAATGCTTCACTGTACATTTTTTTTTTTGAGACAAAATGTGCCAGTGGCATAGCATCATATGCAGGACACCTGTACAGTGAGTATAAATGAGCTGCCTTCTGAATCTAAAACAGCGAAGTCTTTTAGATGAAGAATGGGCCACACCGTGGAGGATATTATCAATCAAAGTCCTCAGCAGAGGAAATTCCTGCAGAACCCTTCCAAATAGAACAGCATACATTTCTCTCCTAAAAGTCCACCTGCCTTTTATCTCTACCCAAACCACAACACAGTAACCTGACCCTTGCACCAGTCCTAAAGCCACTAACCCCCTTGTTATATGAGTCCATCCTTAATCCTCGCAACACAAGAAAAATCTGCTGGAGCAAAGGCTGTGATCTGCAGCGAGCACCAGCAGAGGGCGCTGTCCAAAAGGGAGGTGGAGAATTGGCTCGGGTTGCACACGTGGGTAGAATAATTCTTGCCATAGATCACTTAAATTTCATCCCATTAAATTTGTCTAAACTTCTCTTCACTTCTGCGCCGTTAAGAAAAACAGGGCATTTCTTCCACAGTCTTTCCTCTTCTCTCAGGATGAGGCTCCAGAGGTATGAGGCTGGGACTTTGAGGAAGGCGCTCTGTTGCTGTGCTTTCTTTGTGTTGCTTGACCAAACTCTATCATTTAACCCTGCTCTAGACCTGCAGCTTCTCCAGATTCCACGCTTCATCATGGTATCAGCTGATTTTGCATTGTATATGGCCAATATAAAGAAAAGAGTTGTCTGTGAAATATACTCAAGTTCAAATCCAGAGAGTCTATCACTCTGTTCAAGTTTCATGGACTTCAGTACTTAGGGAGTTACTCCCTAGATGCATCACCTTGCACATACCTTGTGACCTGAGTCCTGAAGGCAGGCTGAGCTAGAGAAAAAACTAAAGAGGGTAAGAGAACCAAAGCCAAGTTCTCCTGTTTGCACCTGTCGGAGGGCAGTAATTACCCTCCTCCTAAGAATTCGCATCCCAGAAGAGTGCATGATGCTTCAAGCTCCCTGCAGAAGGGTGGCAGCCCTCTGAATTCTCACCAATGGGTAAAACCTGAGCTTGACCCACGACTGTGTCCTTTTCCTGGGATAGTTGCTCTGTATATCAAACATCTTGTCTGTCAAGATGAGAGCTCCTGTTTGAATCTGAGACTTCTTCTATCAACACCACTCTCCCACCTTCTAGAAGGACAAATCAGCCTGTACCTGATTTTCAAGCAATAGCAACAGTAGATCCCCTACATGGTGGTGATTACAGAACATTATCCTGTGGGTATCTTTTATCACTTTAGACTTCAGTAGTCAACCGCTTTTGCAAGCATGTGGCTACGAGTACTGTGCACAACAGGATGTGGTTAGGCGGTCAAAATTCATAGTTCTTGCTAGCACTACAGGGCGAGATGGAACATCGCATCTGAAAATCTCCACCAAAGATATGCAAGCTTTATTGATGATGCTAGAACATTCACTTTAATTCAACTTGTATTTAATTAATGCCCATAATGTAGGAGACATTGCTCTTGGTATTAGAAGGAGGCATGAAAAATTATAATGTCAGCCCCTGCTTGCAATTAGGTTGTAATCTGCTACAAACTCAGACTGAAATAAACCTTATTTAAGCTCCATTCTGAAGGAGTATGGTTTTCTCACTCTGGTCACTGAATGGATTTGGTCAGTCCATGCAGGTAAGTTAAGTATTTGATAATAAATTAAGCACTTCTTGGAATCTTGGGTGAATCAGCATACCAAATTGAGAACTGGACACACATTACAGCTCACACAGAAATCTCCACACATTTTACATGGTGTGTACTGGGTTCTGAGAAACATTCCACCTTGTGTTTCAGCGCCAGTGAGAACCAGTTCACAACCAACTGGTCTGATGAGGAAGTGCTTAGGTTTCTCTCCTGGCCACGCGAGTTTGACGGCCTCTCCTCTATCTGTAGTTGGCTGTTTTCTACCTCTCTTCCTGCTGGGAGGCTGGCTCTCACTCTGTACTCGGGGGCCTGACATCTCTCACCAGTGATTGCTGTCCTGGGTGGTTTTCTGCACCACACATACTCTGAGTTTCTGGGTCTTTCATACAGTGACAGAAGGGGAAGGTATGACAGGAAGAGTCAGGAAGGTAGACCCTGCCTTGAGAAGAAATAGACTCCAGACTTTGCCCTTGTTAACTGTCAGGTGTCCAAGGGCTTGTTTTCCAGTTTGACCTCTGAGACACCATCGGGTATTTGGAGGTGTGAGAGGCGGCATATAGGAAACCACAACAGGAAAGGGGTCATCTTGGTTTACCCTCCTCTACCTCTTGCCATTCTACTCATTGCTAAGTGACAGAAAAGCAGCCTGAATTCCACACATGTATCCATATCCTGTTTCTTTTAAGTTAGGAGCCTACGTTCAGGGCTGGAGCTAGAATTGTTCATGGCTATTAAAAGTTGATTTCTCTAGCTGGGCATGATGGCACATACTTGTAATCCTCACTCTCCGAAGAGGATCACTGTGAGTTCAAGACCAGCCTGGGCTACACAGTAAGTTCAAGAGCAGCCTCAACTATATAGGGAGACCCTATTTCCAAAGAGAAAAATAAAGTTGGTTTCTCACCAACATCTCCCATGTGCAGATTTTGATCTTGGACTTCTGGGGTTGCTTCTATGCCAGGGTGCATCTACAAAGCTCTGCCTTAACATTTACTTCAAGACTGTGAGCTCTAGGAGGCCAAGCCTTGTGTCTAGCACAGTCACAGGTTATTCCTAAGCCTGGCATACTACTATGAACAACAGGACAATTTGATCATTATTTACTGATTGATAGATGCGAAAATAAGTCATAGCTTCCCAGTTAGCCCTCGGATGGGGTTACTATGCCCACACACATCCATCATTTGCTGCATACTTTCTCATCCAAATCTTAAAATTCCAGAGGAAAACCATCGAAACTGTCAGAAATAGAATTAAATAATGTATAAAACTTTTTGTAAAAACTGTGAAGCATCTGCTTTTTTATGAAGATAGAAAATGAAAATAATACCCTGAGTTCCACACAATGGTGGTATCTACAGCTGCCAAAGACAAATGTTTAATGCCCCAGTGCATTTCACCATTTTCATTATACTGTGTCTATGCTTAGGACAACGTGAGAGGAGGCCAAAGGGACAGAGCCAGGCCTGGCTGACATTTAATAACCGGTTGTGTCTGCCTATGGTGGAATTATGTCCTCCCAAGTTTTGAGTGCTGAAGTCCTAGCCTACAGCGTCTCAGACTATGACCTCACTTGGAAACAAGGTAAAACCAAGTCATGTTAGAGTCAGGTAGCTCCTTACGCCTTCAGAATTGATTTCCTTCAGAAAGGGTAAGTTTAGACACAGATGTATGCAGATGGGAATCCCTGTGAAGACTGGAGCTGTGCTGGCCCATTCGTAGAAACTTCCAGAAATAGGAGAGACCTGAAATTGAGCTTTCCCTGGGAACTTCAAAAGGGACAATCCCTACCAACACCTGGATTTTAGGCTTCTGGTCTATAGAACTATAAACAAGATCCTTTTTATTGCTTAAGCCACTCAGTTTTGTAGCACTTTGTTACAGTAGCCCTACCAAACTAATACACCAACCTGTGGCAAATTAATCCTTTTGTGCCATGGAGTTGTTACAAAGCTGGATATTTAATACTTGTTTAGTGCTTTGAATTGTCCTTAAAACAGAAGACCAACAAGATCTTATAATGATCACAATTCTCTCTTATTCTGTGTCACTAATTCTGAACTAAGTCCTAATGTACACCTTGTTGTGTGGTAACATTGCATAGTGTGGCTTTCAGTGCAGGGCCTGGATACAGAAAGGGACTCCAGAGGTCACACATGGGGCCTTTCGCAAGGTTTTTATTCACTAGACACTAACTGAGCAATTCCCCTTGCCCGGTGTAGAGCTAGAGATCTCCCACAGCACACAATCAGGTGTGATCTAGAGGGAAAAGAGTTTCACATTCTTTTATTGTTTCCAAATGCAAAACCTTAAAAAGCAAAATGATTCTGAATTTTCATAAATTTCTTCTGAGCATCTCTAGCTTTCCCATAATTTAAATAAATTAGTAAATATTTGTACTGTGACCAGGAAATTCAAAAGTGCAGGAGATCTTTAAGAGAAATCAGTGGCAGAACTGGGTGTGGTGGCTCACACCTGTAACCCCTGCACTCAGGAGGCTGAAGCAGGAGGATCATTGTGAGTTCAAGACCAGACTAGGCTGCAAAGCGAGTTCAAGGCCAGCCTGAACCACATAGAGAGACCCTGTCTCAAAAAGACAAAAAATAAATCAGTGACAAACAAATGAAGAATTAAACAAGCAAACGGAGTGATTGAAGCAAAAAAAAATTCAAGAACATTCCTTCTTTATTTTTCTACTTTAATCAAAGGATCTACTGCTTAAAAACATAATCCTGTCTTAGCTATAGGACATCAATGATTTTGAGTTAACTAAAATGTATGTTATGTAAGTTGCCTTTAGGAAAGATATCTGAGTGTCTCTATTATCTTGGATAAAAGGGCCACTAAGGAGATTCTTTCAATCAGTCATTCAATAAGTATTTATTGAGCATTTACTATATATCAGGTACTGTCTTACACCTTGAGGATATGGAAATATGTAAACTAATATAAGTCCATGTCTTCCTAGAATTTGAAGTGAGGGAGAAAGATAACCAACAGAGTAAAAAAATAAAATCTATAGTATGGCAATCCATTACAAATGCTAAGAATATGAAAGCAGAGATGAGGATGAGGCAGGAGGAGAGAGGGTACAATTTCAAGAGAGGCAGCCAGAGTGACCTTGTTTAGAAGGTGACATCTGAATACAGCCCTACAGGAGGTAGAGGAGGGAGCCATCAGGTGTGCGCTTTCCAGGTGGAGGAAACCCAGGAAGAAGCCAGGTGGCTGGCTCGGGTGAGGGAGGGTGAAGATGGGAGGTGGCCCTGGGAGGACCTTAGAGTCACAAGGCAAACTTTGGCTTTTGACCAGATCTTTGACCGCTCTGCGTCCTTTGCTCTAGCAAAGAACACAGCAAGACAAGAGAATGACTTAAATGGGTGGTAATCACGATTCAGCCAGGATGCTAGGGACCACAGTGGTGAGTGTGAATATATTTTGAAAACAGAGCAAGCAGGATTCACTAAACAGAATGTAATGTATGAAATAAGATGGGTCACAGATAATTCTAGAGTGATTTTTGTTTTGTTTGTTTATTTTTGCCTGAAGAACTGGAAGAGTCAATGTTTCATTTTTTTTGACATGGGTATGAGCGAAGAGCAGGTTCACAGATACCTCTTCTGTAGGTGAACAGAATTTGAGTCTATGCTATATTCGTTCTCTAGCACTGCTGTAACAAATTACCAGAAACTTGGTGTCTTAAACATAACACGAACTTATTATGTCACAGCTCCAGAGGCTAGTACTCCAAAGTTAGTTTCCCTGGGTTCAAATCCAGGTGTTGGCTGGGCTGGCACTTTCTGTGAGCCTCAGAGGAAGTCCACTCAGTGTTTCTTCTGGCTTCTAGTGGCTTCCAGCTTTCCTTTGCTTCTGAGTACATCCCATTGTGTCTCTATCTACATAACCACATTGCCAAGTGCTCTTCTATGTGTCAGGTCTCCTCACACCTCCTCTTGTGTATCAATATATAAGATTCATTTGTGACCCATTTACATAAACCAGTATAATCTTCCAAGCTGAAGATCTTTAAGGTAATCACATACTCCAAGTTTTTCCATTTGAAGTAATATACGTAAGATGCAGAACAGATTATATATACCTGTGGAGACAGATGTCCAATCAGAAATGTTGCATAAAGTACAAATTTCCCAGAATTCTAGGGAGAAGAAATAAGCTGGATGCATAAATCTATGTGTTATGAGTATATGGCTGGTATTCCATGTCATCAGACCAGAACACTCAATAAGCGAGTGTGTGAAAGACATCCAACATGGAGGCCCCTCAATAAAATTAAAAATAGAATTACCATTTGATCCCTCAATCCCACTTACAAGTATCTATACAAGGAACTGAAACCTGGCTCTTGAAAAACTATTTGCATTTCCATGTCCATTATTACATTATTCATAGCAACCAAAATATTGAAACCATCTAAATGTCATTAAAGAACAATTACAGAAAGCCCTTGTTTTGTACTAAGCTCCTACACTATCACACAAAAGATCAGACTAAAGGTCAAAATGCAGTTGCTCACATTAAATTTCCAAGTCCTCAATCCAAAGCTAAACTACTTCTCTGACCTTCTAAGGCATCAGGATTAGAGAAATAACAACCAAGTTTCCTAAACAGGCTGGTTCCAAATGACTTGCCAGTGAAGTTCTCTGTGTCATAGTCTTTCCACAAAAAGCCTTAACAACCTGATGTGAACAGATGTTATTGTCTGTTGTTCTGTCTCACTGTCCCCACCTTACGATGAAAGTAACTTTGAAATGACCAGTAACTTCTGCTCTTTGTTTTTGCTCTCTCTCTGTCTACAAAACTAACTTCTGAATTCCACTGAACAAAGTACTGTTAGGGCCCAGAATTCAAGCTAAAACATATTAGATCTTTAAACTAAATTGTTATAATTTTGGTTTTTCACAATGTCTATGAACAGATGAAGGTTAAAGAAAATACATGTAGTGGAATATTATTCAGACAAAAAATTAGAAATCTTGCCATTTGTGACAACATGGACAGAACAGGAAGATATTATGCCAAGTAAAACAAGCCAGAAAAATAGCTCCTGACCTTACTTATATGTGGAATGTAAAACTGTCAAACACACAGAAGAGCAGAATAGAAATTGTCAGGAACTGAGTGGAGGCAGAAAAGAAGAGATATTTACCAAAGGGTACGGAGTTCTAATTATGCAAAATAAATGAGATCTGAAGACCTACGCAACATAGGGCCTACAAGTAACAATACTGTGTCACATACTTAAAATGTTTTAAGAAAGTAGATTTGGTGCAACATGCTCTTACTACAGAAAGATGGCAACAAGAAAATGGAGAATAGCAGAACACTGGTGAAACTGATGGATAAATTTAGGCCATTGACAATGGTGATGGTTTGATGATTTCATGGGTATAAGTTAATCTCCATATACATCAATTCATACACAATTCATATTTCCTAGTATTTGTATATCAATATATTTCAATACAGCAGCTTAGAAAACGAAACAAAAGAAAAAGATATCTAAAGTTGGGCTTGGGATCTTCCAAAGTTCAAAAGTCTGCAGTATCACAAGAGTTTAGGGAGAGTAATATAAGAAAGAGCAGTTGGAGCTAGAAGGCTAGAAGGCTTCTGATAGCCAAGCAAAGAATGTTTCTGAAACAGCAGAACGAGCCAGAGCATGTGCTACTGGTGGGTCACATAGAGCACTGGATTCAGCAACATGGAAGTGATTCCATAGCTGCTAGAGCTGACAACCATCTGAAAGCGCCCAAAAAGTCCTGTTTCTGAGGATGAAACCCTTCTTCACTGTGGTTGGGTGGACCACAGTTCTCACAAACACCAGACACAACTAGGAGAGCCCCCAGCCTTGCAGATGTGCTCATAGCCCCTTCCCAACACTACAAGTTCTTTAAATACTGAGGTTTCTATGCTGGTGGGAGTCAGTGCACTTTTTATAACCACACCCTGGAGATATAGAGCTAATTAACCTCAAACCAGGCAAGTTTCCAACTCTCTCAGATGAGTTTATTTGTACCCAGTATAACTCATGGCAGTGAACTCAACTTCTGATTTTAATTCCAGGTTTGAGAAAACGTGGAGCATTATTTTAATTCTAATGAAAATAAGTGTTATGGCTTGTGTCTAGATGTCCCCCCAAAGCTCATGTGCTCTTGGTGGAACAGAAGATCCCCGCACCCCACCCCACCCAGCCAGTATATTCCAATTTGTTGGTTTCCCAGGCAATAGTTTCTGTTCCTGTTACTTGTGTTTCTTAGAAGTGACTGATCAGAGTGATGCACAGCTGGTCACTATATGTCTTATAAGTTCTGAAATAGCAGAACTAGCCAATCGACAAGCCATTCTGCCTCTGCATTTCCTGCTTGCTTATTCCATATAAGTCCTAGATCACCAGAGATCAGGACCTGCTTTTCTGAGAATAATCCCCATCAGTGTCTGTTGATGTAAACAAATCTGCCTCCAAATCCTGGATGTCCTTTCAGTGTTTCTGCTTGCTGTAACAGTGATGGTGCTTTTCGGAGGTGGCTGCATCTAGGGTGTACAAATGTAGATTAAGAATGTGATCACTAAATTAGTCCACTGATTGACTTAGTATAGTTCTGGGTGTGGATGATGGGAAGACTCTTCCTGGGTATGGATAAGACCACCCAAAAGGCTTGTCGCCTGACCATGATAAAAGGAAAAGGGAGGTTTCCTGCTGCTGCTTTCTCCCAGCCCTGCCATGGACTGTTTCTCTTTTGTGATACCTCTTTATCATGCTGCCTTGCCTTGGAACAAACCAACTATTGACTGAAACCTCTACGTACTGTGGGCTGAAATAAACCTTTCCTCCTTTAACTTGTGGTATCAGGTACTTTGTCTCAGCAATGAGAAAGCAACCAAGACAATAGGCATACATGAATTAGTAGCTTGCAAAGAATTAAAGAAAGTCATAAAGTTATTTTCTGGTTTTCTAGAAGATACAACAATATACCCAACTTTTTGTATCTGTGATGCTTAAAGAGACATAAGATCATCATCAAACAACACTGGAGGGCTCTTTGCTGTCCCTGAGGAGAGCATCTCTGGGGTTTGGTGTGCATTGTTGTTTAATCCTCATGAGAGTCCTGAGAAGCACCTCTTCCACCAGCCTCACTTAACAGAGAGGGGAGATGAGGCTCAGGAAATGAGGCTCCATGCTATCAACCTGCGCACTGCAGATCAGTACACAGCCAGAGGTGAAGGGCCCAGGTGCCTGCAGTTCAGAAAGAGAAATGGGCTGGTGGGAGGGTGTAAAATGGTCAAGATGCGATATTTACATATACCAATTCCCCAAGATAAATAAAATTACTATGGATCCCAAACATATACTAATGAGAAAAAAAAAAGAAAGAAAGAAAGAAATAGGACCTGGGGTAGATATTGGTGTCCAGAAATCAACCTACTTCACTGCCCTTCATTTGTACATGCTTGGACAACACCAGTGCCCTTTAAACTTCTCCATTAAAGAAAGAAAATGCAACTGGGTACAGTAGGGCACACTTGTAACCCTGGCACTTGGAAGGCTGAGGCAGGAGGATCACAAATTCAAGTCCCACTTGGGTGATTTAGGGAGACCTCGTCTGAAAATAAAAAATAAAAAAGGTCTGGGATGTAGGTCAATCTGCAGTACTACCAGAGAAGAAGAAGAGGAAGAAGAAAAAGAGGAGGAGGAGGAGGAGGAGGAAGAGAAAAGGAGGGAGAGGGAAGAAAGAAGAGAGAAAGTAAATGAAATATTTTATTTTTGAATCCAGAAAGAATCACAAAAAGACCATAGGCGATATACAGAGCATGGGAAGCTCCTTACGAAACAACAGACTTTGCAAATATGGAGGAATTCACTTCTGGGCAGAGCAGTTCAGTGAGTTTATTGAAGGAGACTGGAGTTTGATCATCAGCTCAGCTGGAATGTGTGTGTCAAAGAAAGGGAATGGGGGAAAAATAATTTTAATTTTACCACAACTCATTTTGTTCCATAGGAATTTTTTTAATAGTGGTAGTATTGTAAACAAACTGATGTTTAACGTGATATCAATACTTAATTCCCCCAGAGAATAAGTGGTACCTGTGAGCACGTGGGACAGATGAGGGCCGAAGCAGCTCAGAAGCAACCCTCCACAATGACACTCTGGTGTGCCGATCACCTGAAGCCACATGGGATGCAACTCCTGACCAGCAGGACTTCTCCCGAGTACCTTTGTCTGACTAAAGGTAGATAGTCCCGAACCAATTATTGAGAAAAGCTTGCCTGGGGAATTTTAGCCATGGGAGCTGCGTGCAATAGGAGTGGAACCTAGGACAGAGGAATTTGGCTCCTCATCCCATGAGCTGCTTTCTATTGTGAAGACTCACTTCATTGTTTTTCTTTTCTAAATCACTGACTGCCTAGAAACCACCTCCATATCTCGCCTTTCATCCCTTATAAGGACAGTATATATGATTTAGGTTTCCCTGGCATACTGGGTTTCCACTTTCCTATGATGCCCCATGCATGTAAATAAATAGATGCCCCGTTTTTTCTCCTATGAACCTATTTATTATGGTTTATCTGAGCAGACTCAATTATTGAACCTTCAGAAGGAAAGTTAGAGCATTCCTACAAGGTACTAGCAACAAGTTCCAGAATCTCAATAGGTTACCAATCCAGATCTGAACAAAACTATAAAATGAAAGTTATCGGGCTGGGGATTTAGCTCAGCAGCATAAGCGCCTGCCTTGCAAGCGCGCAGTCATGAGTATAATCCCTGGTACAAAAAATAAAATAAAATGAAAGTTATCCTCATTCTTTTATTCACTGACATATTTTTTAGGCTTTCCTCGACAAACGCAGGTATAATTCTCAGGTAAACCTGTTTGCCTGGCGATCTCTCCTTAGAAAGTCTCTCTAAGCCTGCTCCTTCTTGCCTTCATTAGAAATTATGTGCTCAGGGGGCTGGAGATTTAGCTCAGCGGCATAAGCACCTGCCTTGCAAGCAGGCAGTCGTGAGTTGGATCCCTGGTACCGATAAAAATGAAAAAGACAAAAATAAAAAATAAAATAAAAAAAGAAATTATGTGCTCTGAAAAAACAAAAACAAAAACAATTTATGTGCTGGACTTACTATTTTGCTGCTCTCGCTTAGGTGCTGAAAACCAGACTGACTTTATTAGAACAGAGGGTGCTATTTTCAGGGAAAAGAAGAACATTTAGGTGTCAAGCCACTGACAACTTCTTGTCCTTCATCTGGTTCTGGATTCATCTCTGAGCTTGGCCACGCTTTTCTCAGTGGGAGTATAATCTAGTGGAAATCCAAGAGAAAAGTGTGTGCTAGCCAAGCATTCTGGGCAGGAATCACTAGTTTGAAATCATCATCACAGATCGCATTGTTAAAATTACTCAGCTCCAAATGAGTTACTAATTACACAAAAATTACTCTCTGTAAAGCTTGCTTTTTCTAATCCTACTCTGTACACGCATACGAACACACACAAACACACACCTCCCGAAATTCCTCATAGATACCCCTGCCTAATTAAGTGTATGTCCTGTTACATATAAACTAGATAACTTCCAGCATTAAACTACTTCATCTCCAGGACCAAGGGAGTAAAAGTATCTATCCCATTGGGCTCTGCCCAAATTAAAAGTAATAACATATGTGAAACCCTTAACATAATACTTAGCGCCAAGTAAACATTCAAAAAATGTTAGTCATAGTATTATCACTCCCTGATAATAATAGCAACACTTACATGTAATTCGCCTGGTGCCAAGCTCTGTTCTGAGTGCTTTACAGAGATTCATTCTTAAGTTTCAGAACCACAGTATGATATATAAGAACTCTTGTTCCTGTTTGAAAGAGCAATAAATGAAAGCACAGAGACATTATGTGATTTGCTACATAAGCAGCAAGCTACAGCTGAAACCCGCATCGTCTGACTACAGAACTCACACAGTGTAGCACCACCTCCAAGCTCTAGGCACAGTAAATGCTGCCCCAGCTAAGAGCAAGAAAGAGTGTCTCTGAGTAGAGCAAAGAGAAGATTGTATGAATTCTGTTCCTAAAAGAAAAGAAAGCAAATAAGTGTCTGGAGAGGGCCTCCATAAGAATAGAAACTTCACACGCCCAGCTGGAAGCCAATGGCTCCAAAGTCTGCCCAAGTGAATCTTAAGAGAAGGCCATTCCATGCCAGAAATAAGTAAAAATCGCCATAGAATCGGAGTAAAGGGATCATCTACAAAAACTGCTCCTGAAAGAGAGGAGGGGCAAGGGACTAAGCAGAAATAGAAGGGAGAAAGGGATGGAGTAACATTCCCAGAATCATAAATCAAGGGCAGCCCACGGTGCTGGCAGAGTTTACAGGGACAGCTTGCCCAATAACATGCACAATCCACAATACTCTGAGGTCTCGCTCCGTGTTGAAATGCTTTCCTAAATGAGATTCACAAAAGGCAGGACTGCTGTTTGACATTGCTTCAAGCTTGCTGGGCCACCGTGACCAGCCGGCCTTGCAGGGCTGTGCATGCTCAGGGCAGTGTTAGCATTCACTGTCACAAGTTGCCTTTATTCATGGACTCGCTCGCTTCTCTGTTTAATCGCTGCTGTGCCGCAGGTTTGATTTGCGGTCATTTCATATTTGGGGACGAAAAAAAGAAAGAAAATGGAAGGAAAAATCCTTTGTGGAGATGTGCCTAAGTCCTTCTTCAATAAGGCTAAAGAAAAATTTTCCAACTTATGATTCTTTTAAAAAGCATCTCATTTCTTAATAAAATCTCTTTAAAGATGCATCAAAAGAGCAGAGAGCTCTTGTGATCTGCACCCAGGATTTATCTAGATGAAGGCTGGGCCTTTTTAGGTTTAGCCCGAAACTCCTTAAATCTAAGGCCTTTCACTCCCGACCCAGCTGACATTTCCCAGCCAGGGTGCACAGACTCAAACCTGGGATCCGAAGAGTGAGCCAAAGCTCCCTGAGGTGTTCCTCTTCCAGTTTTTAATCTATGAGTTTGCTGTTGCCATGGGAACAGAGTCTTTCGTTGGAGAGAACTATTATTTGTAGCATCTGGCTACACAATACACAAAGAAAAGCATTATTATGTAGTGTGTGTGTGTGTGTGTGTGTGTGTGTGTAAAACACCTCTAATTTCTACCAACAATCTGTGAACACCTAAAGGAATGAATTGCACATTGGCTCCGTCCTCCACATTTTTCACTTTTGGAGAAGATCATAAATTATACAGCAGGGAAAGGCGTTCCCACTAATTGTGAGATGCAGGCTAACCCTCTGCTCTGTATCCCTACCAATATGAAATCTAGAAACCCTTAATTGGCTAGAATGTAGGCTGCAGAAAAGCTACATGAAATCTGTGAAATGCCCTTGATACTTCTAGTTCTCTTCCCTTAGACCCAAAAGAAACTTCTTCTTGTTCTGCAGATCCATCGCCCCCAAAGCAGGCTTCCTGCTCCCACATCATCGGCACAAGGCCAAGCTTCTGCTTTCTCCTCCCCTTTCCTAAAGAACTTCTTTGACCATGCAGAGATACACCTCATTTAAATTCTGGCGCACACCTCCACAGGCTGCTGGACAGAGGCACACCATGAACTGAATGATAAATAATACATGCAAAGACACCACCAGCACTTACTCGCGGATGAAAGAACACTGGAAATTATTAAATTCAAGCAGGGAGTAGGGGGAGAGAGTTTTTTCTTTAAACTCCTTTTTAAAGCCACCTCATTGTTTCACTTCTAAAAGGATACTTTCTGTCTTGAGTTGGGAATTCAGTGGGCACTTGAACTCCGGCCCCCAGGGCAGAAGTTAGACTATTAAGCTAGTCCATGAATGATAGAGCTCAAGAGAGTAGCAACGAAACTCAATCTAATAAGAGGGGGCCTGGGGGCGGGGTAGCTTACCGCCCATCTCCCCGCTATTGACCACTGGGAACCTATGCTTCTTTACTCCCACTCCATGGAGCCAAAGGCACAGTGGAACACCATTTTGTTCTGCCATCTGCAAAAGTAAAACCAGTTTTGGGATATGAACCAAATCATGAGTCTCAGCTGATAGACTTCAGTGTCTTTTTGTAAAAGTGCTGGAGCCACTAGGAGTGGGGCTACTATTGAAGGGGCTCGGTGGAGGCCACCGGAGACCCAAAGACAACTGAGCCTAGAAATGGAGAACTAAGGAGCTGGGGATTTAACTCAGCGGCATAAGCACCTGCCGTGCAAGCAGGCAGTCGTGAGTTCGATCCCCGGTACCAATAAAAAGAAAAAGAAAAAGAGAACTAAAGACTGAACCATGTACAAGCCCCTGAGCCCAGCCAGTCCCGAAGCTAGAAATCCCCAGCCATCTCAGTAATGTGAGTCAATGAATTTATTTTGGTGCTTAAGTGGGTTTCGAGGGACTTTCGGTCACTTTCAGTCAAGCAAAGCCAGATGTACCTGTAGTTTCTGGGCAAACAGCTTGGGTAGCTTCACTGCATAGCAGAGACGGATCTGAGCTTGAATGTGTGAACTGGAGAGGTTTATTAACCTCTGCCTGAGGAGGTAGATCGCCTGGAGAGAGGCAGGATAAGTATCTGGACCAAACTTGCCTTGTGGTAACAAAGTTCTTAAAGGAATATGAGTGAGAACATGTACTGATAAAACAGAGAGACTGTTGGGATTCCAGCTTGTGGAACTACTTAAACTATGCTTAAGCAAGCTAACGTCCATAAACGTGTAGTACCCATAAACACGTAGAGAAGCTCATATATGTACCATGTGAAATTGCTAGCACAAAGAATCTGCTGCAGGTACTGTGTGGGAGAGAAGGTGTATCCCACTGACAGGCAGAACACACCTGAGAAAATCCCGGCTTGTCACCTAATAAATTAGGGAGCAGTTCTTTATTTGTTAAGGATTAACCGAACGTCTGTAAAGGATTTTTGTGACACACAAGTTCTCACCCTAGATGGAACAAAACGATTATTAGAAGGTATCACGGCCTGTAAGACCCCTCAAAAGATGTGAATTATCACATGGGAAATGCAGTTTGAGGCATGCAAATTAAAACAAACATGAAAAATCAGACTCATGATTATTATAAGATTTTATAACTTGGAAAATTTGTAAATGAGAAAAGTGTTCTTGTACGCGCTGTAAACAGGAGAATCATCTTTCCAGAAAGAAGAAGGAGCCCTGACCAACTGGAACCATGAACATCTTGGTATCCTCTATATCAATGTTTAGGGAAATTTGCACGGGGCACAGGCAAGGGCTTGTGGGTATTCTGGTCTATGGGGCAGAGCTGGGCCATTCCCTGATCAGAAGTCACCACCAACTAATGAGCTCTTCTGTCCATTTCTGTCCAATCAGACCATCACTGACTCCACTCCTCTGCATGGCCAATCCTCCAATCCTAATTTAGCACATTCCCATATTTTAGTCTAGGCTGCTATCAGTCTTTGCAGGGATTGTGCTCCTGTCTTCTGCCCTGGCCCTCTGTCCTGTTTAGGTCACCAAGTGAGCCTTTAAAAATATAAGTCAGATTCTGCTCGGCTCAGAACTCCTTCACCTCCCTACAGAAAAGCCATAGTCTACAAAGGCATACAAGAGTCTCTGCTCTCTGCTCCATGCCCTATTCCCTAGTCCCTGTGTGTTCTCATCTCCTCCGAATCCTCCCACCCCTCTGCCAGCCTTAGCGATATTCCTGGGCTTCCTGGAACTTCATGCTGAACTTTGACAGTGCCAGGCCCAGAACCACTTCCAGAATATTTTATTTGCACTTCCCTGCCCAGGAGCACTTTCCTCCAAGGTTCTTGTGGGCTAGAGATCTTCACCTGGCAAGGGCTTTGCTCAGGTGTCCTGTGGGTGGGACCTTCTCACACAGGGTGATCAACAGTCCCTCCCACCCAACCACACCCTTACCCCTTCCTGCTTTGTTTCCCTCCATGACACTTGGCACCACTATGAGTTTACTCTGAGAACTGACTCAAAGAGCACCTAAACAAAGAGATTTTTTCGTAGTCAATCTGAGTAAAAGAATATGAAACTCAGGTAGCTAAATGAGACAGTAATATTCTAAAGAGGAATACAGTGGCAACCCTCACTGTATCTTATTTACCAGAATTTCCCTCACCTAAAAAAAAGGAAAATAAATAAATAAAACCAAGACACAGTAAAATTGTATCAGTTTTCTGAGGATTAGTCTCCAAATTTATGAACTGATTAAACATCAAGGCATTGTGAAAGTTACGTCCTCCGAGAATAGAGGACAGTCTGGGGCTTAAATCATAAACGCTGTCTCATCATGTTAAAGAGAGAAGTCATCACCCAGGTTCATTCAGGTCTATTTCCAAGTGACAGGTAAATGATTATTGGTCCCTGGTACATATTTTTTCTTATTCCTTTCTTGATTTTTCATTGTCTGCCTTATTCTACTAAAATACAAGCTCAAGGAAGTACAGATTGTGTGTCTTTTTCATTTTTGGATCTCCAGGACCTAGAGTGGGGTATGTGACCTACAGAAAGAGTTTGAGGACAAAAATGTCACTGAGTACATGAATTGCCAAATACGCTTTTAACAATGATAATACCGTGGGAGGCCAAGGCAGGAAAACGGAAAGTTCCAACCCAGTCTGCAAGTTAGCAACTTAGTGAGATCCTGTCTCAAAATTCTTAAAAATGGGTTTGGAAAGTAGCTCAGTGTGAAAGTTCCAGGTTCAATCCCTAGTGCTACAAAAATTAATTAATTAAACATCATTTTTAAAAAGCTACCACACTGACGACTACTAGCAGATGAGATATTCTCTTACTTGCTTTTTGGTCTCCTACAGAGCTCATCTCCTACATAGAATAGGGCCCAGTGGTCAGCAGTTCTCCTGAGTTTAATTGTCACAGAAAAACTTCATAGTCTTATTTAAAACCAGCCACATATTTTTCCTAGAGTCTGATCCTGGACCAAAGCCATGTGCAGCTGAGTCAAGGGAAGAATTTTGCATTGGGCCTGCAGTTTGCTAAGGTCACTAAGTAGCTGTTCATTTCTTAATGCATAATACAATCAATTCTCTTAAACTGTTTAGAAGTTCTAGGCATGTATCAGCCTCTCCAAAAAAGAGTTTACAGGTTTTTACTCCAAAAAAACCTGTAAGTATCTAGAAGGATTATTCAAGATGAAATGTATGTGTAGTTGGTGAAGATCCAGAATCTTTACCATGATTCAGTTCAGAGATGGCACACAGGGGTCCACCCAGTCTGCCATTGAGAAACTGAGGCTTGGAGCAAGGTCCTACCGCTAGTAAATGACAGGTCTTTGTGGGCTGCCCCCAGAGCCTGAGGCAGGGAGGTTAGAATTAGATCTCCAAGGTCACTCTGAGAGATGTCTGTGGCTCAAATGTACCTTGGACGCTGTCTAGGCCAAGCAGTACATTGGAGCTAATTGCTTCAAAAATCTCAAATTCCTTGAGTGGTATAAGCCTCTGGGAAGCAGAAGCACCCAGCTTTTCTCTATTCGGGGGTGCCATCTCAAGGACAACATAAATGGGCAGCCAGCAAAGATACTACCTGATCTAAAATTAAAAGAAATCAAGAAAGAAGAACCAGGAGACTAAAGGCTATCATCTCAACAAAAATCATGATCTTTTGCTCAATTTCTAAATGTAAACCATTTGGTCAACCTGGGAGAGCGACTGGGTCCTTAGGAAAAACCACCTTCAACGTCATGAAAAATGTACATTGCCACGGGCACACTGAAGCAAGGGAACCTTTTGAGATCTGTTGAATACCTGAATTGATAGCTATGGACTCAAGGCATCATCGTGACCCTCTTATTAGAATCCACGAATCCATCCAACAGTCATTTCCACAGCTCCCAAATGGACAACTGGGCAGGCATAACTCTTCAAGAGTTCCTTGGACAGTGGGTACAGCCAAGTAGAGTCCTCTAAAACTGCACCTCCCACTATGTCCACAACAGTAAATCAAAAGCAGTGCAGTTTATTTGATGAATGGCAGAAATTAATGTGAGCCTCAAAACTTTAAACAATGCAGGGTCAGTGAACCCTGCCTTACTTCCATTTAGCTTACTAGCCCAGCCTTTGCCAAAACAACTAAGATGGATCTGACTGGAGGACAGTGGATGGCTGTCCTCCTCCAAGCCCCAGTTCAAGCACAGCTGTTGTAGCAGACTTGTGGCTTTGCTAGAGGAGATTAATATGTCACTTGGTAAATGAAGCCACCAATTTGGCAAATGCATTCTTTTCTACTCCTACCAAAATGATATAAACTGTATATTGACTGCAGGATATGTTAACTCTCTCATCTTTTGAGATAATAAAATGTTAAAGAAAAAAATTAGCCTCCCTGGAAATCCCACACAATGCCATACTGATCCATTGCTTGAGTAACTCTGCTATTAGACTGTATAAACAAAACTTGCACATCGAAGGCCTAGAGGAGCTGCATGCACTGTGGACAGGGGGAGATAACGATTCAGAAATCCATCACATCAGTAAAACTTTAAGGTGTCCAGATTTCCAAGGAATGCTAGGTTATTCCCTTCAAATAAAAGACAAATTATCATGTTTTCCATATCACCAACCAAGAAGGCCAGTTCCCATGATGATTACTGGAAACACATTCACATCTCTGGCCATACATGAGGGTCAGCAGAGGATGGACAATAAATGTATTCCTGAAAGCCATAACTAAACTGTAAATAGAAGTGACTGTAAACTATCTAATCCAAATGCATTCCTAATTTACTTCCGTACCAGAATGCAAAAAGGTGAATCTACTCCACCACAATCAAGAGGAAGTTACAAGTGCAATGTCTTTAAAATCTGTCCAGTAGACACATTACTAGGGTCCCTCCCAAATTCCTGGAAGCGGTCCATACCAGTGAGGGGCGCTGGGACTTACATACTGTTTGTTTCTAGGTCAAGAGGATTATGTCATGTGACTGGGGGAAAGAGCTGGGCTGAAACACACAAGTGTGAATGCCCTACCCAGAGTTTGTTTCTCCATCTATAAATATTTTTGCCCTCTGACAATTGCCAAGGGATTTTTGTTTATATATTTCATCAAAATAGGTTTCATCTCATGTAACAAGGAACAGTTGGTGAACTCTGGTGCTGAGAAAGGAGCTGATTCTTTATCCTCAGCCAGAAACAGGAATGGAGACCAAGAGTTTGGCTCGATAGTTGGCTGTTCTGGGTGGGAATTAAAAATATCTGCACACTCTTGCCACAGTCTAAAGTTCAAGAGCTTTAGAGGAAGGCACAGAGCATGCCATTTCAATTTTGTCCATCCACAAACGGGTGATGCAGTGTATTTACTAGATAGAGACTGTAGGATGAATGGCGTTATTGAACTGCAAAGTATTAATATTATTGCTTTTCCCCTTTGATCTCACGGGGCAAGATAAATTTATGATATTGTAATTGTTTCCATAGCAGCAAATCATGTTGTCCCAAACAGGGGACTTCATGACTTCATGGCTGGATTTAGAAAAAGGAGAAATGATATTGGGAAAAAGAATTTTGCTCAAGCATAAATACATTCAATGATAGCAAAGGGAATAGAGCAAATCAGGCAGGCAAAATTGCTTTTGGTTTAAAAGCTCTTTTCACAAGTTCATTCCAGTGAAAAGCCCCTGCTCTAGGCATGTAATTTGGGTAATGATTCCTCCTTGCTTGAATTCACAGAAGGCTAATGGTGAATCTCATCTATTTCGGGACTGCTTCAGCAATGCTAATTCTAATTGTTTTGCAGCAGATATCTGGATTTCTGCTGTAAGCAGTTTTGTTTAGTTTCTCTGCTTGAAGTGTGTGTGTGTGTGTGTGTGTGTGTGTGTGTGTACACATTTACTTTCTCAAGGTTTTGTCTCCTTCAGATATATTTGAAATAAACCAATTCCAGAGAAAAATTAGGCTTCTTTTATCTGAAAAATCTGTCAAGAACTGCCTCTCCTCACTTGAGGTACATTTCTTTTCTTGCTTAGGTTCTTATTGAGTTTATTCTCATATTTCCAGAATCTATCATTAGCTTCTATTGCCTAAAAATAAAGCAAAATTTCCTTCTAATTTGGAACTACTAAAATTTGTCTGTTTTACTTACCATAAACAATAAACAGTGACTTGAGATTTTTAAATTTCTCTCTCTCTACAATTCTTTTCTTATATACCAACATTTTTAGTACCTTGTACTATGTTAAACTTCTCTTTTATGTAACTCTCAGACTCTAAGAACTGCAAGTCCTTGCTAATTAACTCCTATTCTACCTGCCAACTCCCTCAGCCGGGAGCCCCCAGAGCTTCACTCCCTGTACCTGGAAACTCTGCTCTACTTCAGTCCCAGTGAACCTCTCCATTCTTACTCAGAGATCTCCACCTTCCTGGGTTACCGCACAACATGACTCCATAGTAACTGCATTGTGCTTGTTGGCCCCATGTGTCAATTCTGGCAGCCTATAGTTCTCAGTTATTTAACCAAACACTTAACCCGAACATCAAATGTTTCCATGAAGGTATTTTGTAGACGTGGTTAGCATCTACAGTTGACTTTCAGTAAAGGAACTGACCTGTGGTAATGCTGGGGGGCTTCAGCAATAATCTGAAGCCAGAAGAGCAAAAATTGAAGTTGTCCAAAGAAAAAAGAAATTCTGCCTTAGTACTGAAACATCCCCTCCCACCTGGGTTTCCAGCATACCACAAATCTCAATGTGTGTGTGTGTGTGTGTGTGTGTGTGTGTGTGTGCGTGTGTGTCTCAAGTAGAACCCTGCCTAACCCAGCCACATAATGAACACACACTAGGTGTTCATGGCTTGCTAAGCTTTATGTTGTGTGAAGTTCAGAGTCGTGGCCCACTTCCCCACCTCGTGGAAGAGTCAAGATTAACTGTGTCTGAAACAACAATTGGTGAAAAATACAGTTCAGTCATTCCATGTAGATGCCCAGGAAACATTTCAAGGAGAAAGAGGGTCAAGCTGGCAATGAGGGAATTTGAATATTTGCAAAGACACAGCACAGTTCAACGACACCATGAAAGGAAGACCAGGCAGACAGAGGTACCTCTGTAAGAGCTGGCACAGCCTGGGTCCAGGGCCGGGAGGGGACCAAGAAATCGAGGGCAGAGTGTATTTGGCGGTCTTGGAAAGCAGAATTGGAGGGGCAGTCTGAGAATAGGTTTAGAGGAGCCCCACAAATACTGGAAGCACTACAAAGGCTTAATGTGGTAAAAGAGTCCCTAGACCTGAGAGACTGACTCAGTGAAGCTCAAGGCTCTTCCTTCACAGGTCAGTTGCAAACCAGAGAATCAGGTTTCTTAGATCTTCGGTCTAACCTTATTATCCCAGCAACGCTCTGCCACTGTGCAGATGGAAAGGTGATGATACCACGGCAATGGTGTCTCAGGGGGACTGTCAGTGGACAGTCAGGGCTGAGAAAGTTGTTAGGAGAGGAGGACCGCAGGGCTGTGAAATGAAGGCCTTTACTAGAAGAATAAAATCAGGAGTAGGATCGAGGGAGGACTGGAGATCATATAAACCTAACAGGTTCTTCTCTCCTTTTCCGTGTCTCGGCAGCATCTTGCAATGCCGACAGCTCTTCCTTGAGCCGCCCTCTGAGGTTTTCTGACACTCCTCTGCCTTCTTTTGCCTCTTAACACTATTTCCGTGGCACCTCTGCCCTCTGCACCTCACTGTGCATGTTTTAAAGGAATCCATCTGCAGGCATCTTCTCTTCTCTTTTTAACATTACCCAGGTAATCATCATCGATGTCTTGACTTGGAGTCTCACGGCATTTGAGAAGTAAATGCCCTAAAGCTGCTATTGCCACGTCTGACTACAGTCATGAGCTTCAGGCTCGTGTGTGCAATTCTCTCCTGGCGCTGTGGCCACCCACCCAGAAACCCCACTGGCACCCTGAACTCACTTTTCACTTTCTTCCCAAACTTGATTCTCTCCTCTTCCTCATTTCTTTCTTAGGGATTTGAGACTCGGATCCACCATTCCAGCATCTCGTTCATTCCTGAGTTCTCTCCTTCATCCTCCACACTCAGTAGTACACTAACTTCTGCTCATGTTGCCTCTCCACCGTCTCCTGCCTCTCTGTGTCTGCACTTTCACGTCCACTGCCCACACTTGGCCTCTAGCCTGGGTAATTATGCCCTGCTTGCATTGCTAGCCTACAACTGATCTTAGAGGCTGTGACTAGAAATACAGCTCTGATGCAGTATTTATAATGCAGTGCTCTCAAATCTCTTCCTAATACCTTTAAAATGAAAAAAATAAATAAATAAAAGGCCCTAGCCGCTCTTACCAACTTTACTTCTCATTGACGCTAGGCCCTGTCTGAACTCAGCTGGGTTCTTCCTGCCCGATTTGTACTTGCCTGGCTTCCGGTGTTCTGTTCACGCCACGCCCTGCACCTGAAAAGATCCGCTTGTCCACATGCTTTCTGATTCTCATGTCCGTCACAGATGTCTCATCTTCCCGCAAATCTCCTTTATTCAACCCCAATATATAACTCATTATTTTTTATCTTAATGTATGCTTCCTGAACATGTTTCATTCTCAGCCTCTAATCCTACATTACAGAATAGAAATTTCTGTATCTGTTACCATTATGTACTAGGCCCAGTCCTTTGAATATATTAGGCAATGAACAAATGAATATTTCCTTAATAATATGGAGGGAAAAAACTATAGGCCTTGGTGCTGATTGGGGGAGATGATTTCAAAGACAAGAACAAAAAGAACTTGGATTTCAGGTTTAGCTGAATTGAAGAAATATCATGACCTCAGCATGGGACAGTGACTCTGACAATGAAGGTGATTTGCGAATTTTAGGTGACAATAAACCATCTAAATGGGAATGATAACCAAGAAGCTAGACATATAAGTCTCAAGGGGAATATAGATATAACAGAGAAAGCTTTGAGAATACATATGACCCTCAGTTTTTTTTTTAAAGTGTGTGTGTTTCTTCATTAATAAAAGACCAGAGACAGTCAACTTATAAGGAGAAAAGGAATCAGACACGATGGCACATGCCTGTAATTCCAGCACTTGGGGAGACTGAGGCAAGTGGATTATAAATTTGGGCCTAGCCTGAGCAACCTAACAATTTAGAGAGACATTATCTCAAAATAAAAACTAAGAAGGGGCCAAGGCTCTATGTGAGGGTCCTGGGTTCAATCCCAAGTGTTACTAAATGTGTCTGTATGAGGGCTCAGGTTCAGAAGTTTCAGCTCATGATCAGTTGGCCCTAGAACTTTGGCCCTGTGGTGACAGCACACTATGGTAGGAGTTCATAGCAGATTGAGTTTCTCACCTCATGGTTTCCAAGAAGCAAAGAAAGCCTGACATCAATTATTTTAATGATGACATCCCAAGGTTCTTAATTTCTTCCTGCTAGACCCCACCGCCTGACAGTCCCATCACCTTCTAGGAGAACCCATGGACTGGACACCAAGCCTTCAATACATGAGCCCTTGGGAGACATTCAAAATTGAAACCACAGCAAAGTGTGCAGATCTCTATCCTAAAAAAACTGGAAACCAATACACACAGAAACTAGAATCATAGAATGGAGACAAGAACTAAGATAGTAAAGAGGATCACATTTCCAGAAAAAGACGTTGACAATGTCACCCATAGAGATACCCACCAGGCACTCACCGAGCAGGGCTGTGTTGGACAGCTAGACTATGCCTGGCTCTGTTGGAGTTTCCAAGTGGAACATAACAGGGACCCTGAAGAGTTATAAGTCAGTGAGGGAGAAAAGACAACACAAAAAACACCTATCAGACTGTGGTCCAGAAAAGGTGACGCAGGGGAGGGGATGAATGATAGAGAGGGTGTAATGACAGGTAGGGTGGTAGGAATGACCTCACTTTGGAGGGGACCTTTGAGCAGCATCTCGATGACGCAAAGGAGCAGAGCATGCAACCAACCATCTGGCGGGAGTGTTGCAGACTGAGGAGACAATAGTAGCTTCTTTCTGGGATTTTCACCTGGTCTGGGAGGGAAGTGGAGAGGACATGAGACAGAAAAGGAGAGACACTCTTGAGAACTGAGCAAGGAGAAACTAGGTATAAATACAGGACCAATGAATGGAAACCAGGTGGAGCTGACACAGAAGAAACAGCAGGACCCGGAGAAATCCCAGCCCTTCTCTGGCAGGGACTGTGCTTCCAGGCTACAATCCTCAACCAGTTCGCTGGGGTGCCCTGAGCAAACTGGTCCTTCATCAGTGCCACCGTGTTGCCAAGGCAACCACAGAGAACCTCTGAGTAATCTTCAGTCTTAACTTTCTTGACTTTTAAATCCAGTTTTCACTTAGTTTTGCCCAAGTCCTGCTGCTCTTTCTTTCTTGATAGTTCACCCTTTATTCTTTTGTCTTTTATTGCCCAGCCCTGGAACAATGATAATTTCCCAAGGGCATCTTCTTCCTCCTTAGACACTGTTTCTCCTAACTCTGCCTACCTTCCATTAACCCCTACCAAGGGTTACATTTAATGGTCAACTGGTCTGGGTTAAGGGACTCTGGGAGAGGCAGCTGGCTCACGGGGGTACAGCCGACTGCGCTGCTCCCAGATGGAGGATACGGGCCGTGCCTTTGCAGGGTAGCTCTCCTCTGGCACTCTTCCTCCTGTGCTTTGCTTTCCAGCTACCGTGAAGCGAGAATCTTTGTTTCCCTCCATCTTTCTGCCATGATGCTGCTGTCTTGGAGCCAGCTCATCCTGAACTGAAATCATAATCCAAGTTCAACCTCCCTACCCTTCTTTACACCGTGGGTGTTGAGTATTTGGTTTAGCAATGGGGAAGCTGACCAGAGCTGAGATCATCCAACATAATCTTCCCCTAGTAACATTGCTTATATCGAACCGGCACTGTATTCTGCTTCTCTGGTCCTCCTTGGCTGGAATGTTAGCCACTTTCCATGTCACTGAAGTCCAAGGTGTTGACACTTTCTATCAAAGTTCTGCTTATCTCCTCCTGTGGCATTCTTAACTTGTCCCTCTCCTGGCCCCGAAACTATTTCCAAATCATGCCACATATTCAGCCATATCATTTAGAAATCATTGCTGAATGGACCCACTGAGGATCACCGGCTTCCCTCACTCTGTCTAGCCTTGCAATTCCTGCAGCCTTGCAGTGGTGTTTATGTGCACGGCTCAGCAGGCATTCTCTCGGGGTACATAAATGTGGGTATCACGTGGCTGTGTGGTGTGAGGCCACGCTTTGGTTTGTTAGCCCCAGGATGGTTCCTACATCCCCTCTCTGTCCCCTGCTGGAACTGGGATTGTGTCTTTATGGTTTTCTGTATACAGGAGCCCAAAGGGGACTCAGGTGTGGACTTGAAGGATTTTGATAAGTTTATAGCTACATCTTAGAGGATAGAATGCTCTCTCATTCTTTGAATCTTCAGCACTGTGTTAAAAGGTGCCCACTATGTGTTCAGCAGTGTTGACGGTTTATTGAATGGGCTTTCAAAGACAAAGGATTTATTTCAGTACTTCATACTTATCAAATAGGGAAAAGTCCAGCACGAGCTGACCTAAATCTTAATTTTTAGAGGCGACTGGATATTTTAAAGGGAGAATGAAGAGGTAAGAAAGGGGATAATAGGCAGAGACTCAGTAGAGTCGAGGAAGTAAAAAATTACCAAAAGCAGGAAAGGGTGTTGGCCCACATGCAACCCAACTCGTTTTGTTTACCAGCATTTATCAAAAGTAGGCTTCTACTTCCCACAGAGACTGAAAGACAGGGCCTCTGTCTTCAGGGCAGAAAGAGTAAATTCCTTTGGTGGCCTTGAATTTTCATGCAAGCTGGCTTGAGCTCTTAGAAACTAAGTTAGTGTTTGTTCAAATATTCATTCATGGGTCAAGGTTGAAACCCAGTAAAATGCAGGGCCCAGTGGAGTCTGGGAATTTCGGTCAATGGGAGAATCTTTGTCAGGAGAATGGTTATCGCTACAAAAAACTAGGAGAAGCCTGAGAATTTGGGCAGAGGGCATTCTATGGAACGTACTTCCTGTTTCTGCAGTAAAAATTTTTGGACTCCTTGAGTTTGTAAGTTTGTATATTGGCAGGGCAGATAAGTTAGGCCCCGAGAATTGAGGGTTTATTCCCAGGCTTAGATCTTGATATAATCATAAAGGAAGAAGAAAGCACACAACGATTATGTACTTACAGCTTTGAAAACAATAGCAGTACACATAGCAATTCTATTTTGAAGCTAGGTTAAAAGACAAAAGCAGGCAAGGCCCACATCTTACAGCAAATATGGATTGAAACTACACTGGCCTTTACCGTTCCGAAATTACAGGCGATATAGAGGAATGAAACTCCTGATTACTATGTCCTCGACTTTGTGTTCTCTAAAATCAAAGAATGAATTTTAGGAACAACGAAGGTTAAGAGTAGAATATATTTATTGAGAGAAAGAAAGCTTCTGCCTGCAGAGAGACAGAAGGGGTCCTGAGCAGGTTGCCCAAGACTGTCTTTTCCAGGGACTTTTATAGAGTAAAATCACGGGGAAGATGGGTTCAAGGTGGGGGAAGTCTGGGAACTCACAAGGCAGATGGGCATAAGGTGGGACATAAGTATTAGTTAGCCAATAAGATTAATAGTTCAGGTAAAACTGATTACATCAGGGACAATTGGGAAAGCAAGTCACACAGGAAGCGGGCATTTTTGGAGGTGTAATCTTTCCCCTAGGAGGATGGGATATTGACTCCAGGGTGATAGGGAACTAATTAGAATATGTCTTTAAGATGTGGATGCATGGGCCTGGGATTTAGCTCAGCGGCATAAGTGCCTGCCTTGCAAGCAGGCAGTCATGAGTTCAATCCCTGGTACCGATAAAAACGAAAAAGACAAAAAAAAAAAAAAAAAAAAAAGATGTGGATGCGTTTGTTTGATCCTTCCTCTTGAGGCCTAGCCCACAGCAGAAGGTGTCTGTCTCCCCCACAGCTGTAAGGAATCTGCACTGGCTCTTTTGAGGGCCTTGGTGGGTCTCACTGCCTATAATATTTCTAACAATCTCGGCTGCCTGCAACCCAGGGACAAGCCTTGCCACCCACCCCAACGTTGAAATCCCTATTCCCAACATAAATAGCAAGTTCCCAGACCAGATTTGTGCTATAGCCCTTCCCTGAAGAATCTTTACTGGCTCCTGACCCCCCTGGTCCCCTTTTTTTTTTTTTTTTTTTTTTTTTTTTTTTTGTATTTTTACCGGTACCAGGGATCGAACTCACGACCACACGCTTGCAAGGCAGGCGCTTATGTCGCTGAGCTAAATCCCCAGCTCCCCATTTTTTGCTGGGAATGAGCACCACCCGCCAGAGCCCACTCCACCTAGACATCACCCTGGAGACCCAGATCCTAGCTTCGGAGGAGAGAAGGAGGCCGGGGACAGAAGCTGAGGACGGAGAAGAAAGTGAGAACCCTCAGGCTGACTGCTGCTCGGTGCAGGCCCAGCGCTAAGGTCAGGGGAGGAGTCCTCCCGCCGCGACAGCTGAGCCGGGAAGCTGGCCTCCCTCCTGCAGCAGCTGGCTACCAAGAACGCGGGCAGGGGCGCCTGGCCTTCCGCTCAGCTCCCAGAACCCGGCCCGTGTGGCCTTTCTGAACTCCTGCCCTTATCCCGGGCCTCAGCTATGTGCAGTAAGAGAAGCTGATGATTTTTAAAAACCCAACCCCAGCGATCGCTGGGGGGGGGGGGGGGTCTGCTGAAAGAAAGCGAAAAAAGGCAAGGCTTTGAATTACATGCTCAGCACTGATGAGCATGAGAGCTGCAACCGGGATGAAATCTTTAGCCCTCAATCCAGAGCTCCTCTGCCAGAGAAAACAATGAGAAACGTGTCTCGCCTTTGTTCACCGACTGCTCCATTACATTCCCCACCTCTGCGATTTTCATTCTGTACTTCGCCACATGCAATTTCGGAGCCACTCGCTAGAGGTCGCTGTTTATCGCCAGCAAACCGCAGCTCTGCAGGAGGGTGGCAAGGGTCCCTCCGCCCTGCAGAGGCCGCAACCTGCAGGCTTTGGCAGAGGAAAGCCACGCCCAGGCCGGCTCGGTCTTGCCTGCAAGAACGTTTGCCGTTGCTCTCACCCACAGAATCACAAAAGGAGGAGAAAGCAAAGTATTCAAGGTGCTTCCAACAGACTCTAATGTGGGTTTTTAAAATCCTGAATAATTTGTGACTTTTCAATATGCCCCCTGTTCCTACGGGTGCTTCCCAGGTGACCCACCAAGCAATCCCAAGGAAGGGCTTGAATCAATCCCGAGGCTCACGTCAGACTGCACCTACAGCTAGCCACTACCCCTGTCGCCACTGGGGGAGCCTT
Source organism: Cavia porcellus (assembly GCF_034190915.1). Classification (NCBI taxonomy): domain Eukaryota; kingdom Metazoa; phylum Chordata; class Mammalia; order Rodentia; family Caviidae; genus Cavia; species Cavia porcellus. The sequence continues at coordinate 79,698,351 of NW_026947490.1, forward strand.
TCCCAGCTGGTGCCCTGCCCAGAATACAAAAACAGCTTCGAAACAGAATGACAGGACCGTGGAGCTGCTAACACAGGACGCAGTCAGCGCCTCCCCTGATATGCGGATTCTAGAGAGGCTACTCAAAGAAAGAGCAATGTTCTAACTGAAGGTCGGTATTAGTGAGCTAGGGCTATATCTATCTGCCAGACTGCTTATTTTTCTTCTGGGTATGTTTATCTGTCCTTTGTTCAAGCCTAACTTTGGAGATGTTTGCAACATGGACCAATTCCAGAGGCGATACAGAAACCAGAGTTGGCATAAAAGTCTGCAGTATACTTCAAGGCAAGTCAAAGTATTTTATTGTTTGTCTTTTTGCTTCTGTCCGTTTCTCAAGACCTAAAGAGGTGAAGGGAGCTTCATCCTGCTCACAGCCAAGGATGCAAAAAACAGTGCAATTCAAAATGAATTTGGCACAGGCTTCAAGTTTAAGGGATATCCTAGAAGACAGAGCCCAAAGCACCAGCGTTAACTGAAAAAAAAAATTCCTGGTTAAAAATGAGGACTTTGTTCTCCATGTAGACAGCAAGCAGAGACCGGAAGCAGCCTCCTGGGGACAGAGCAGAAGTGACACAGCTTCTGTATGCTGTGGTGTTCTACACTGTGGTCCCAGGATGAGGGAGGTGGCTGAGCCGGACCGGAAAAAGGGAGGCATTAAAGGTGATAGAGACAGGTGGAGGGGGGAAACAGCACCTACATTTTCCAGGGAAGAGGAGTCTTACTTTACACCTCTTTTTGTGTGTGATACAACATAATCCTATGATCTGAATGTATGCTCCCCCCCAACACACACACAAAACATTCGTATGTTGAAATCTCATCCCTGGGTGATAATACTGAGATAGGTCTTTGGGGGTGTGTGATCCCAGCCATATAAGGGATCAGTACCCTTATAAAACAGACCCAGGGGTCTCAGAGAAGGGCCTGCCTGTCAGGAACAGGCCCTCATCAGACACTGAATTTGATGATGCCTTGATCTCCACCTTCCCAGCCTCCAGAACTGTGAGCAAAGCATTCTGGTGTTTATAAATTACCCAGTCTAAAGCATTTTATCACTGCAGCTCAAACTAAGACATAAACGTAAATTTATTTCTTTAATCACTTTAAATGTTTCAATTTGGGTACATTAAATAAATTCATATTTTTATGCAACCATCACCAGCATCCCACTCCAAAGCTCTTCTATCAACTCAAATTGTAACTCTATTGATATTTGACACTGGCTCCCTACTGTTCCCTCTCCCCAGCTACTGGTCACCCTTAACCTACGTTCTGTCTCGGAGCACGTTCCCATTCTAGGTCCCACACATAAGTGGAACTATTTAATAGTTGTCCTTTTGTGCCTGATTTATTTCACTAAGCATAATGTTTCCAAGGCTCACCATTGTTGTAACATGTCCGAATGTCGTTCCTTTTTGAGACTGAATAATATTTCACTACCCATAGAGTCTACATTTTATTTATCCATTCATCTGTCAGTGCACATTTTGGCTAAACTGTGACTAACTCTGCCCAGACATGATTGGACAAGTATCTGAGTCCCTGCTTTCCATTCCTTTGTGTGTACACTAAGAATGGAATTACTGCATCAACAGGATAATTCTATGTTTAACTTGGTAATGGACTACCCAACTATTTTCCACAATGGCTGTATCATTTTACATTCCCACCAGTAATGCACAAGGGTTCCAGTTTCACCACATCGTCCCCAATCCTCGTTACTTTGCTCTTTGTGTTTGTATGACAATAACCATCCTGATGAAGATGATGTGGCCTCTCCTTGCGGTTTGATTTGCATTCCCCTAATGACTATGGACTGCTGGGCATTTTTTCACATGTCTGTTGAACATGTGTACACTATTTTCTTTGTAGAAATGTCCTTGACACATTTCAAATGACCATGCACTTTTGTGGCAGTAGACTGCTTCTGTCCGGGTTCAGCCATTTGATAGCTGTGTGTCTTGGGCTAGGTACACTATTTCTCTGAGCCTCAGTCCCTTTATCTATAAGACAAAAATGGGAACAGCTGTCTTACAGGATTCTGTGAGGATTAAGTGAGTTTATATCTGGAAAGCGCATTGTAAAGCACCCTAGCTGACACTCACTAAGTATTAGATTTACTCCTACGCCAGACGGCTTGGAGAAGAAAGAGACTGGATTTAGGGAAGCAATCAGGAGATACTTTCCTGCTGTCAGTACACATAGACATGGTGTCAGAGATCTTTTAGTCCAGCCCCTCTATATCACAGAAAGACACAAAAAGACGAGTCTGTATGCATAGAAGCAAGAGGAGTTCTTAAAATCACATCTGCAGAGCCCGAGTCCACACTTCTCTCTGTCACACAAAATCTTTCTCTCCACGTAAGACTGGAACCGTATTCATGTCCTCACTGAAATGACGGACATCTTCGAAATCGCTGCAGTGATCTACGTTAGCGACAATGGTAGGCTTGGACAGAGGTCTGCTGCAGTCAGCTCTGAGTACTGAGGGATTGCACATAGGAGCAAGAGGGAGTGCGGTCTCCGGCCTTTCATTTGCGAGTAAACAAGCCCTGGGCTCTCCCGTCCTCAGGCTCTTCTGCTTTGCCATCAGTGTTTCAGTTTATTCTGACCTGCTCCCACCTGCCCTGCTTAGTTCCTGTATGTGTGGGAGAAACCAATTAGCGTGGGAACTTGGGACTTGAAGAATCTGTCTCAGAGAGACATCTCTTGGGATCCCCATAGAGCACCCCAGAGTACACAGAGCCATTTGCTGGCTTATTAGATGGAACCCTGCTTATCTTTCTGCAATGCACTTATTCTGTGCCTGCCAGTAGGTGTAGCAGGGCTATCTCCAGCCCCCATGGTAGCAGATGTCAGAAATGAGATAAATGGACAGAAAATAGTTGAAGTTACACAGTCTGCAGAGGGTATTAATGGCCTCTACAAAGCACCCTGGCCTCGCTGCCCAATGCATCCATGTGGCCTCTCTCGCAGGACTGAAGCTGAGGTTCCTCTCCAGTAGCAGAATCCACTGCCATCAGCTTTCCATAAAGCTGCACACTACGCACCTTTGAGGGACTCAGATAATGTGATTTCTCCCGTCTCCCATCCCGGAACAACCCAGCACGCACCGCGTTTGTCACTAAGCCACACGGCCACCTCTCGGCACAGTCTGCTTTCTGATGATTCACATCAAATTTCCTGTTTGGTTTCCTTTAGAGATAGATGGCTCCTGATGTTCTGCCCCATCTTCTCACGGTGCATCCGGCCCAAGAATCTTATCATCCTCGTCCGCTTAGCAGCTGTAGTCTGCACTGAGGCTGCCTCAGACAAAAGCAAGTTTCAGGTCTTAAAACTGTTGCTCATTTCTTCTGGCCCTCTAGGTTCCCCTTATCTTCTAAGACTAATACTAGTGAGTGTCTCTAAGTCCTGCATCTTCTGTGATAGCACATACGATAGGCACAAGAAGAACCAGGCTTCCTCCTCCTGAGGCAAAGGGAAAAACCCAGGGGCCTGCAAAGCAAAAGGGGGCCCCCAACCTGCAGTGGGAGATAATGTCAAGCCTTTGGGTGTTGTCTAGTGCAGCCAGATTATGGTGAACACCACAGGCAGAGGCAGCTGTGGGGAGGACAGGTGATCTTCAAACTTCGTTTGCCAGAAGTGCCTCAAAGGGAAAACAAGTTGGAGAGGAGGAGAAGAGGCTGGCTCATGGGGTCTCCTCCTGGAATTCAAGCAGAGCAACTCTGAGTTCATACTTGTTAAAGAAGCTTTTCTTCGGCAGAAGGCCTCCCAGGGCTCCACAGACACAAGTCCACCAGGGTGCTGGGGAAGCCCCTGCTCTGACAGACAGAGTCCTGGGTCCCAACTTAGCTCCGTGGCTTTTGGCCACAAGACTGAGAGGCGTGGCTGAGACCCTCTGAGTTTCATGAGCTCTTAAATGTTACGCGTAATCCTCAGATGGCTGTGCCAGTTCCAAGTCAGAAACACGTGGCACTGAATTCAAGTTCAGTTACTCAGCTCTTACCCCAGAGAGGAGCCTCAGCCTCCCTGCAGTTCAGTTCATCCTCATGTATAATCACTGATAATATTAATGACATTACAAGTTTGTTGCGAGAACTGAAAATGGTGGGCAACATTTCCCTTGGCCCCAAGTATTTGTTCAGCGAAGGGTAGCTGTGACCTATCATGATGTTTCTGAACGTAACTACTAATTCAGCCGTCAGCCACCAGCCAGTGCTCAGGAGCGAATCTCTGGGTACATAAGTGAAAGTTTACCAATGTGTTCATACAGGAAAATCTGTCACACCAATCATTAAAAAAAAAAAAAAGCGAGAGAACAAACTGATGTGTCCATCCATTGGTAAGTGAACGGGTAAAGTATGGATTGTTCCTGTGTATATTTGCATTGTTACTCATGGACAGGTTTATTGATTTGTTTTATTGAAAGTGAGCTTTTTGGTTATTTGCTTCTTTATAGTTCTCTGTATTAAAAGTAAGTCCAATAAATGTTATTCTTTATGCAAATATTCTGTATCATGTATCTGTCAAATGAATAAATATTTTGTGTTGATAGTGATCCCAAAGGTGATCCCAAAGGGAGTGTGGGAATCCCAGGTGGCTCCAGGCCAACCATCGGTAGGATCAGGTGCTCAGGAAGGATTTGGCGTGGCCGGCCTGTGCTGCTGAATTCCTCCGTCCACTTGATGAATTACTCGGTCCTTCTTGAGCTCTTCAACAGGAATCACCTCCCGACCCTTGTTTTTATTTCTCTCCATTTGACAGCAGGCAGCTGAGAGGGAGGAAATTTTACAGTTCTCACCAGGTCTCAAAGCATTTAACCAAATGCTCAGCTGAACTGGCCAGGGTTGACCTCTAAGACATAAAGGCGACCTCCTGGTTTTCAGCGTAGTTTTCTTGACAGTCAGGTCTGAGAGTGAAGAGTCTCTGTGTCCCCAGGCAGCTAACTTGTGCCACTTAGCAGAAGGGAGGGGCTGCTGTCCGTGAATATAAAGCTCAAGTCTTCAGGCTTCACTGTTTTATTATTTATATTTCTTATCCTGACTGCCTTTACTATAAAATATTTATTCTTTAGGAATCCAGGTCAGTGCTAATCAGATATTTTCATCATCTGGATGAAAGATTAAATCCTCTAGATTTAATTGAGCCAACAGCAGCCTAAAAATGCAATAGTTTTGGTCTAGAAAAGGAAGTTACGAATAGAGGTGTCTGCTCCCGCTACCTATGAGCAGCCCACACATGCATATGCTGAATGTCACAGTCCTTCCTCTGGCTTCAGGGTACCACATGACATCCTGTCACGTCTGATTTCTTGTGAAATGTGCCAAGAGCTACAGAACTTCTCTTTCTCCCACCCCCAACTCCCACACGCTCGATACCCCTGTGCTCATGAAACATGGCCGCTTCCCTAGGCTCAGAACAGTCAGATGATAGTTAACTGACTCACCCGTGTGGTGTGTGACTGATCAATGGATGATCATTTTCCTGGGGAAAGTGAAGATTTTACCAGAGACGCACTGAGGTCCCCAGTCCTCAGGCGCCCTTTCCTCCTCACGCCTCCCAGCTGAGACATTAGCCCATGACCTGCTGTAGGAGGGGAAAGAGAAGACAGCCTCTTTCCATCGGTGGTTCTGTCAGCCCCACTCCTTTCTATCTTGGGTGTCACACATTCCCACCCCCACCAGGACCAGAACCCTCAGACCCTCCCCCTTTTGTTTTCCTGTGAGTGCACGGGCATTTTTGGTATGAACCACTTCCTACACTGCCTATCTTGTGTTATCTGGACCAAAAATGGAAAGATTTGATTCGTAGGGCCCCAGGACTTCCAGATACCAATTTTCCACGCACAGTGATGCGTAGCCAGACTGGGGACTGCAGTGTGGAAGAAGACAGAGAGCCCAGGCTGAGAAGCCCATCCACGAGTCCCAAGAGGTCTGCGAGCTCCTGGGTGGCCACTGCTGACCGCCCGGTCTGCTTCCATGTCCTGTCCAGCTGTGCCTAGGAGGACCTCTGCATCCTGGCTGCCCGGCTGCTCCTCTAGTGACTTTGCTGTGCTCTTCTGAGTCACAGCCTTTCTCTGAATCAGCCCAGAGGTGGGGTCCTTCTCCATCTGTATTTTGCTCAAGTAGGAGGCGAGGGTGTGGCGGGGGAACTACCAGTGAGCCACTCGGCTACAGCTGGAGTCACTTTGTCATGTCACTAACATTTTTATTTCATTACAGCTTGCCTTTCCTTTGGAAGTTGGCACGGGTTCTTGGGACCAAGAGACACTGTGGAATGCGGGCTGCAAAAAATGTCACCAAAACAACCTGTTGACAAGCCAGAGCTCTGTTTATTGCTCACAGCAATAAATGAGATTTCTACTGCCTGTACTCCCAGCACTCTGGAAGGCTGAGACAGAAGGATCCTAAGTTTGAGCCAAGCTTGAACAACTTGAAAGACACCGTCTCTGAATTTTACAATGATAAATAAAAAAAAAAAACAATAGAACAACAAAGGACTGAAGATGTCTGAAAAAAAAACCCTTCTCCTCCTAGTCTTGCCAGCATCTCAGATGGACTAAAGAATGTGTAGTCCTGGATTCTGCAGTGTAGTTTAAGGCAAATCTTTCAGTGTGCCGACACGGTTATGACTGAGTAAGGATCATGATATTAACATTTAAGATGGATGCACCAAACAAAACAGGATTTTGAGGCAAGAAGTTTTCAAGAGTCTTGGGTATAAACTGATGCTTTTGATTGAAGAGGTATTTCAATCAGTTTCTGTCATGATCAAAGTTATCTGCAGCTTCCACCTGCCTGAGGGAGAATTTCCTGGAGGTGTGCTAAGGAAGACAGCACAGGAGTAAAGCTCTGTGTAGAGCGGATGATGTGGATCTAGAGGTTTGCTGCTCACTAATAAGGAACCTCTGAAGCCAACAGCGCTCCGTACCCCTCTGCTCTGATCCCAGCCAGCCAGTTCCACGACTCCTGCAGAATCTGCAGACCTACAGGGTTGAGCCTCTCGTCTTCCCCCATCGTGGCTCTGAGGTAGACTAGCCTAGAAGAGATAGACAGGTAGAAAGGAGACAAGAAAAAAAGTCATAATTTTAAAATTATATGTTTAAGAAAACTGTAGTTTCTGGACACAACATGAGGGTTGTAATGTCTTTCAGGAAACTTGCTCTCAAATTGATAAAAGATACAATAAGTCTGAGAATTGGGCCTCTGCCTTTCTCCTGAAAATGAAGCCTAAGTTTTTATCCCGATACTGTAAACTCTCAAGCTCTGCAGACTTCTACACTGAAGGGAACCACACAGTTCATTAGGTACCTAGCTCTAAACTTCAAATGCATGCAAATGGTTTGCAGCTTGGCTTAGCCCACTCACAGGTGACCTGACAGACACGAAGTACACATGGTCGATCATCGATCTTGAGGACGCCCCGAAGAACACTAAATACCCCAGTCTCAGATCATGCTGTACCTCTGTCTTGAGGGCTTGTACTCATTTCCTTTATATACTTATTTAACTTTGCCTGAGGAATCTGTCTATGCCTCTCACTGATGGATCTTCAAACGCTTTTCTGTGATGGAAGTCAGTGACCTACTCTGTGGGTAGGCACCAATTGAGGGCTCCATCTCTTCTTTGGGGAGACTGCCTGGGGTCTCATCTGGTGACCCATCAATTCACCATCTAGAAGGTAAAGCATTCCTGTTGCATCCTAGCTCAGATGCCCATCGTCTGTCCACCAGGTTCCCTGGGCTTTCGTGGCAACAGAATTCCTTCCAGTCTTCTGGACAGGTCTTGACATGTCCAAACCCACACACAGTAGTCGGTCTATATGGGCCCTTTCCCTAGGACTCCCACAGATACAACATTGCATAAGAAGCAGAATGTGACTCTTGAGCACTTTTTTGTGGCATCATGTTTAAAAATACTACAAAAATCATGTACGTCATTATTTTCATTACTATAGCAAATGGGGCCAAGATGGGTAAACACCAACATTTCCACTCCTTTTTTCCTACTGTAGTCTTTGCTGACAATCTTCTGACCAGCCGGGGACCACATTTCTTGGCTTTACGTGACTCTGTGTGGCCACATGGCTGAGTCTCGCCAAAGAGCTGCGAGCAGAAATGACACTCAGTCTTACAGTTCGGGGCTTCATTTCTTCCTCCTATTCTGCCAGTTTGATGTAGATAATAGTAAGGTCCAGGGCACAGCCAGTAAGAGAGAAGCAGCCTGAGTCTCAGGATTGAAAAATCAGGTGAAGTCACCAGCCACATGGGAAATGAAGGAGAAATAAACTCCTGTTAGGCTAACAATACAGAATGTTTGCTCTGTTTGTTAGAGCAGATCATGAAAGAAGTAAAATGATAATACTCCTCCCATGGAGAGTCCGAAGAAAACAATCTCTGTCATTATTTTGAACCTAAAAACCTACCCTAGAAAAAAATACCAGGCTCTGGTTTTGGGTGGCCTTGACAGAAAACCAGAATAAATTAATTTGGATTTTAGCATATTAATAAGGTAGCAGGTATTTATAGAACATCATTAGGTGATCATCCTTTTGAGAACCAGTTTGCTTCTCGGGAAAGGTTTTGGCAGCTGTGAAAAGGCTGATAAGATTTCATTATTCCTCTGCACACTGCAACAAACTGAGATATTCTGCTTTACATGCTTCAGATGGAGAGAAAGACAGAGACAAAGTTCCGTTTCAGCCAGAGCTGCCTCGATATATAGGTCATGTTTCCCAGAACTGAGTGTGCTGCAGAACCAGAACAACCTCCCCAGAGCCCTTCAAAGCAGTACCCTTGTCTGGAAGAATTAATGTCCTTCTTTGCCACAGGAGCCCCGACTTTCAGAGCCCCTCCTTCTACTTGGGCTCCCCGAGTGCAAGTATTTGGACTGCATTGAAAAAAAAAAATAAGAAATATCCCCTCTTATTTCTTATATTCTAACATGTGATAGAAGAGGACTTAATACTGACCCGGGCACACACATGTTAGGATCCCCAGGATAGCAACTGTAAAAGAGCTTAGCCACGTTGGTTTGGGAGCGAGCCCTGCCCAAGAGCATTGCTACCGTGTGTGAGCTTGTGCATTCTGAGTTCTTTATTCTGACCTTACAGTCCCACTATGGCATTTAACCAGCTTCTCTGCCTGCTATGCCATTTTCCGTAAGACAAATGGATGCAATCGGTCAATTTCATGGGGTTGGGGTAGTTTATAGATGTTAAACGGTGACAGACTATAAACGAGGGAAATACAGAGGACTGGAAATAAATACTACTTAAATGCCAATCAGGCTTGCCTTTGGCATTTCTTCCTATGACAAGGTTTGAAGAATATATATATATATATATATATATATATATATGTAAATCTTTTTAAGAATTTTATTTTCTCAGTAAAACATTTACATGGAAAAATAAATGGTAGCATGCGACTCATCTGTCTCATCAAACACAAAATGATTCCACAGGTAAAATAAAGATTCATGAGAGGAAGCTATCCAGCTCATACTTGTTCATTCATTCGTAAGAGCGCGAAGCTCCTGCAAACTGGTTTGGCAACATTCTCCCCTGAGGAAGTCACCAGGGTACCTGCCGTACACTCACATGTGTGAGTCTTGGCTTTGGTGGAGTTATTTATGGGCAACACGCGATGAGAGGGTTGCCCTTTTGGGTTTGGATGGGAGTGAGAAAAGCAGTTGGCTCCAGCACTGGCGGGCTTGGAAACCTCAGACAGACCAGTCACCGGGGCCTCCCATGCGAGAGCAGTTCTTCAGCGCTACTGGGCGTGTTACATGCCAAGGAAAATAAGACGCTATTGGAAGGCGCTGGGTTTAGCCATCAGTTACAAAGAACAATAATTAAAAGCTCTTTTGAATGGCCACCTTTACTCAGCTAGTTGCACCTATTAACTTCCACATAGTGGTTCACATTTCAGTACTCAAAAAACACAGGAATGTCTATTTTTAAGACTGTTTTCATAACATGAGATTAAAAAAAAATAAGTACGCATACCTAAATTTGCTTTTGGTCCAAGGGTTCTTTTTTGTCTTAAAGTTTCCAAATAAAAATTAAAAACCTTAGACCCCTTGAAGGTTTTGGGAAATGAGAGAGAGCAGTCACCCCACAGAGACCTTGTGATGCTGTCCTCTCCTCTCCTGAACTGAGGGAAAGGGCAGCCCAGGTGCCCCCTCTGCTGCGCCCCCTGCCTGCTCTCCAGCACTGGGAGCCACACCGTGAGAAGTAGCTCTTCCTGTGGGTCACTTCCACTTTAAGAACAGAGAGGTGATTACTGTGGGAACACACAGAAGAACCAAAAAGAATTTAGGTTCCTAGTGTGGAAGCCATAATAGGATGAGCTCAAGGACTCTTGTAGGAATTAGTGGTCCTTCACTTCCAAACTCCAAAACCTGTGTCAGGCCATGTCACTTCTGGCTCCAAAATGCTCTGGCGGCCCCATGCCAATGCAAATAAGAGGTAAATTTTTCCTCTGAGCCCCAGCTCTATAGGACCCCCAGCGTCTTCCTGAGGGCGTCCCCCGAGTCACCTGGTTTTGGCCAGGCTGTCCATCTTGTGATCCCCTGAGACTCCCGGGTCACTCCTGTCTCCAGGTTCTTCTTGCTGTCCCCTTGCTGGAATCCTTGTTCCCAAATACCTTCTCACTGTTTCATTCATGTCTTGCTCAAATGTCACCTTCTCAGTGAGGCCTCCTCAGAGGGTCAAAAACAATAAGCCAGCCCACCCTACCCTCTCATCCAAATACCTACATTCTTTTTCAAACTTTTCATTATGCAACATTTTAAACATACTCAAAATAGTATAATGAGCCTTTCTTTAATCCACTACAGTTTGATGTTTTGTCCATCTTACTTCATCCATTCCCCTTCCATTTTTTTCCTGAATCACTTCTAATCCTCCCCAGCTTGTCATTACCAAATACCTGTATCTAATTTTTCCCCTTTTATCTCCCCCCATGAAAGTGCCAACCCCATGAGGGCTGAGATTTTTGCCCTTGTTCACTACTGTATTTGCACTACCCAGACACATGGTGTCTACACTGCTAGCTGGCACGGTAGGTGCTCGATGAATGGATGAGGAAATGAAGAACTTGCACCACAATGGTGGCTCCTTTTTTTCTGCCACTTCCCTCGCCACCTGACCAGCACAGCCATGAGCACCCAAGCACACCTACTTTGAATCTAATGTCCGTCCACACTATACCCACTTGCCCCATTACCAAACTCAATAGTTCCTGGGTCACATTGCCAAGAAACAAAGCCAGACTGGCCTGGCTGCCTGTCGCAGCACTGTGGCATGCTTGTGAATTAACTTTCCCAGGGTCTTCTGGTCATCACTGGTCATATGGTGCAAAAGACAGCACTGAATGAAGCCATGCACAGGGCAAGTCATTTGAGATGCAAGTGACTGCAATTTATAAGCAAATTAGATGTGATTGGGAAGTTTTGTTTAAGATGGTGAATAACTCTCTGGGCATCCTCTAATATTTCTAGCCATTCTTGAAGTGATTTTGTATCCTGCAGAAAAGATTGTTTTTGCCAGGCAGTACATACGAGGGAGGAAAGAATGTACAGAGACAGTGTGTCTTGGATCCATTTCACTGTTCCATCACCATCAGGGTTGCCAGCCAGCAAAGCCCTTTAGGTATCGGAGACATTCTCCAATCAGGCCTCCAGTAAAAGCCAGGGAATGTTGCCAGCCAAAATGACACATTAGGAACCTGCAGGACCAGTAATACATTTGCACCCAACAACAACACAACCAGGGCTGCTTGGCACTGCTCCTGCCAGCAGTGCTTCCCTGTCTACCCACCAAAGAGGAGTGGCTCGCTTCTTGGCCAACTCCTGTGTAAACCAAGTAATGACCAGGGAAAAGCAGATTCCAAAGAAAGCATCACCACATCAAAGCATACTTCAGGGCTCTTGCATTCTTTTCAATAAAGACTCCACCCACCCACCAGGGATTGGCAACTCTGTTCTACCATGTTGGACCATTTTTAAGGCCATCTTATTTTCAGAGTTCTGAGTTTGTGCAGACTTGGCAACTATGAATTATTGATCCTTCATTAGTTGTTGGATCTTTTATTTGTGTTTATTGAGATATCTCATGACAATATCCATTTTCTGGGTTCATTTTTTCAAGAGTAAGTTTTATATTTATCTGGTTTTGCCTGAGCCAGTCCATGGTTAAAACACTAACACACCTCTGTACCATCCCATAAATAGTGAATGCCCTAGGCACCTGCACTCTCAAGGCCTCCACAGTCTCAGGTACCCTAACCCTGAACTGAAAGGTTATTATTGACAGAGTAGGGAATCACAGAGTAGGGAATCTGATTAGCCTGCATCTGTGCTATAAGTCTTGTTAAATATTTTGAATACCACCCATGCATCTAACTGCAAATCAACAATTACACCTTGTTTTGGACATGTATTTCTCCGGACATAAAGAAAGTAATAAGGGGCTGGGGACTTAGCTCAGCAGCACAGGTACCTGCCTAGGAAGCATGAGGTCATGAGTTCAGTTCCCAGTACAAAAAAAAAAAAAAAAAAAGGAAGTTATGCACTGGTATTGGAATTGGAGCAAGGTCTGATTGCTATAGAGATGCGAGACAGCTGGGAACAGAATTGGTCATCTAAACAGTGATGGAAAAGCAGGAAAATTTAGGCATTTTCCTGTACTTTGGACTTTTCTCCAATAGAACGATACCAACAAAGATAGGAATTTGGGGTTGATTTGTGTACTCTACTACCAGCATCCAAAATGGTGGTCAGTCAGAACACAGAAATTGCTCAGTATACACATTTAGCTCTTGAATGAACACACAAGTTCCCCGATGCGTTGACCCAGGCATTGCCTAAGTTAACAAACCTGGGTGAATCTAAAACCTTTCAGGATTTCTCAGTGTTGATGCTTTTTCTTGATTACTAAATCTCTTTGCACATCTACCCGTAGAGGGAACCATATCCAAAATGCACAGCATGGCTGAGGTTCCAACATACACAGCAAGAGAATATTTATGGCCTTCTTCTGGACCTAGAAGGCATTCTAATTTCTCCAAAAGACTGTGAATTTTATTTCTGGAAATTTAGTCTCACATTTGACATCACTCTGCTAATGCAGCGGACACCACTCTAGGGTCTCTTTCAGTGAGGGAAACACAAAAGAAGCAGTAATCAGATGTCACTGCCCTGTCATAGCTGCGTTGCAGTGTCCACCACCTGTCTACCATGTCCTTAGAGGTCCAGGGCGTGGAATGGGGTTAGGAGCAGGAAAAGTATCCACAGAAGGCTTTAAGAATGGGAAGAACTGAGTTCATGTGCTTTGGTGTCCTAAGAAAGGCCACTCATGGAGAGTGGGAGAATCAGGTTTTACCCACCCACCCATCCTTATCCCCTGGCCCCTACTCGCTACCAAGTCTGCTCCCTGGGAGATGCTTCCTGTCATCAGCATCTCAGGGATGTGGTTGAGTGGTGAAAAGACACAAAGCCTCTGAAGGAAAGCTTGGAATGTGTGACATTTGAAAATCAGCTTCTTCACTGCTCACAAACTCATAGAAAGAAGCATCCACCTGCGACTCTATGTCCCAAGTGCAAATCCTCTGGTCTCTCTCATTTTTTGTTTGGGGACCAATGTGGTTTTGAACACAAATTCTAGAATGAGCTCTCCTCCCCACAGCATTAATATTCTGAGTTTTGTCTCTCCATTCAGTCCTTGTTTTTCCAATCCTCCTGCTGAGACGACAAAAGAAATGGCTTCCCGTATGCATGGTACACCCAGTTCAGAACTGGGTGTCTCAGGTTGTGAGTGTCACAGGTCTAGGGCAAAGGACCAACAGGGATTGTCTGAGTACACACAAGGTGGGTGAGTCTCTGAGAGCTGATGTCTATGATTGGATGGAGATGGAAGTTCTAGATGCACCAAGAGGAAGTTCTAGACCATCACATGCTGTCTGACAACTGGTCCCAGCCTCCCCAGCCTCCAGGATTTCAGATTTCTGCAGTTTCCTGGGACCTCTGCTCCATCTTGCTTCTTTTGTATTTCATCCTGTGCTTTCCTCTCTTTCCACTTGCCTATTACAGCACAGAAGTCTCCAAGCAGATGACACTCAGACCAAGAGCTGACTCCTTCAACTCTAGTCATGACATGGATACCAAGGGCCACCACCTACCGTGCCTCACAATTATCCTTTGTTTTTAACCCTTTCATCCCTGCATTGCCAAGCAGTTTGGAAACATTAATTAATAATCCCTCGCAAACAGCAAGGGTTATTATCCCTGTATTAAGGTTTGAGAAACCAAGTCACCCACAGATCTACAGGCTGAGTCAGTGTGAGAGAGTCCAAACTCTGGCTGCGAAGTGCTTGGACCAGTGGCCTGGCCTCACGTACACCACAAGGACAGTCCTCACGTGAAGCCACTGGCTTTGGCTCTGAGAGCCAACCCTGTCCCTCCTCTGGTCTTACTCCCTTGTCCTCATGAAGGCAAAACCAAGACGGGGAACAGTTGATCACATGACTTAGAGCACAGCTGCAGACCTGAGACATCAAGAATTTCAGCCCCCAGCCACACACCAGACAAGAGAGCTTGGGCTAGAATTCAGGAATCCATTCTCTCAGCAAAGTGACTTTGTGCAGTGAAAAACTGCGTATGCATAACCACATGTGGCCGCCACTAAGAATAGCAGTTAACACATGTTGGGAAGCAAAAGGCGAGGGTCAGAGACAGGTTTGAAAGATGAGCTGTCTGAACTGGTTCTTAGAGATTCATTCATCAAATGGACAGGGGAGCATAAAGTAGTATTCCAGGCAGAGGGAGCAACATGAATGAAAGCACAGACAATAAGAAGCACTTTGTTGAATTTTTTATATTAAGTCTGACTTTAGTTGTGTGTTCCCTCCTCTGTTCTGCTCAGTGGATGTTGCCAACATCTGGTACCTTCCAGACTAATGGTCTACCATCCAGAATTGGTTCTCACCATTCTTTCTGGGCCATCAAAATTAGATTGGCGCCCTGTGTCCTGATGAGTTCTTATTTACAGGTCAAAGGTACTAAGTGGAAAGTTTTGTGTTTTATTTTTTGTTTAACACAGGGTCTTACTATGTAGTCCAGGCTGCTCATGAACTCATGGCAATTCTCTTGCCTCAGCCTCCCAAGTGCTGGGATTATAGGCATGCAGCACCATACGTAGCAAAATATCAATTATTTTCTTTTCTTTTTTTTCTCTCTTTTTTATCGGTACCAGGGATCGAACTCATGACCGCCTGCTTGTAAGGCAGGTAGGTGCTTATGCTGCTGAGCTAAATCCCCACCCCCAAGATCAATTATTTTCAAGCTTCACTGGTCTCAGCTTGCTCTGAAGTCTCAGAATGAGATTCACTCAAATAATTCCGTCAGAAGAAGAAATGAATACAACACTGCCATTTCTTACATGGTACAATTCTGTTAACCATGAAACAGTATACTGTTTCATTTCAAAGTGAACATTCTTTTTTTTTTTTTTTTTTTGTCTTTTTCCTTTTTATCAGTACCAGGGATTGAACTCATAACTGCCTGCTTGCAAGGCAGGCACTTATGCCACTGAGCTAAATCCCCAGCCCCCAAAGTGAACATTCTTAAGTATAACTTTGCATTAGAGATCCAACTTGTGTTTAGATTTATTAATCAAATGTCACGAATTACTGAACATTTATTTTCTCATTCTATAATCAAGAAAAATGGAGTGGTCCTGTATCCAGGGCAGCATAACAAATTTACAAATTAAAACTCAAACCTAAACCTGAAAACTCTTTGATTCATCTTTGTCTAGTGTTTTGGCTTTCAGTCATCTTATTCAATTGTTTAATAGACATTTTTGAGGACCTGGAATAAATCATAAAAGAGATGTGTTCTGTGTTTCTAGTGGAGCAGAATGACATACAAATAGATAAAATAAATTCTAGAGCAGAAATACAGGAAAAGTGAATGGGAATCAGACAAGCTTCACTGACGGCTGGGAAACCCTTGATAGAGGATGTAGTTTTTCTTCAAGCTCTCAGCAGCTGAGAGTTTTTTTTCTTGAGTATTTGAGAAAGAAGAAGCCAGCAGATTGTGACACAGCCTGGTCTTTCAGGAAAACACAAGCTCTTCCATCCGAACAGCTTTGGGAAGGGTTTGATGAGCTGATCACCCTGAGCTCAGCTGTAAGTATAGGTTAGAACTGGACCAAGGTGAGACCTGAGGTCAGGTTTGATGGTTCAAAAACTGTTTCTGGTGGCAGTGTGCCTTACTTTGGCCTCCATGACAAAGAACCATAAGCTGGGTAATTCAGAAACAATAGAAATGAACTTCGTGAAGCGTCGAATGGGATTAGTGCCCATATGACAGAGACCACAGAGAACTGCCTTCCCCTTCCCCAGTGTGAGGACGTAGGCTGTCCTAATGCTAATGCCGTCATGAATGATTAGGCTTTCACCATACCAGTTTTGGAGGGACACGAGTATTCAAACCATAGCACACTCAGGATTTCACAGATGGGGCCAAAACAGCCCCCCGGAGAGACAATAGTGATGACCGGGCCTAAGATATTACAGTGGACATAGTTATGGGATGGAATGTTTTGGGATTTTATTGTTTTGTTTTGTTTTTGACTATCTGGTTATAAAGGTGAAGGAAATGAAGGAAGAGTTCAAGGGTGGAATTTCTTACCTGGGAAGAAAGGAGGAA
This sequence comes from Cavia porcellus, assembly GCF_034190915.1. NCBI lineage: Eukaryota > Metazoa > Chordata > Mammalia > Rodentia > Caviidae > Cavia > Cavia porcellus. The sequence goes on from NW_026947490.1 coordinate 79,715,105, forward strand.
TAAAACCATGAACTAAGATCAATAATACTAGGGGGAGAGATTACCAAAAAAAGGGTGGGTTTAAACATATTAATTCTGATGTGTCTAAATACCATCTACTCTGCTTTGGCTATGGTTTGCTCCCCAAAGTTTAATGAGCTGGAGGCTTTGACCTCAGCATGATGGTGGTGATATGGGGGATAAATATAACTCCCAACCTGCTAGATGTCAGGTTCATGTTCCCCAAAACCGAAGAATGAATTCTAGGGTAGGCAAAATTTATTGAGAGAGAGACAGGAGAGGACTCAAATGTGGGCTGCCAATAAGCCCACTCCTCAAAGGAAGTTTTATAGAGCAAAATCACAAGGTGGATACAAAGCGAGTTGAAACTATGATCAACCAATAAGATTACAAATATAGTTGCTTAGGTAATACTGTTCCAATAGAGAAGCAGATCACATAGCAAGTGTACATGGAAGGAAGAAAGATCTTTTTAGAAGGGATGGATCAGGAGGGTGACCAGGGTCACCCACTTGGTTGACTGATGTGTATTCAAACTTTATTGGACCATGTGATACCAACTGCAGTGTAATCTTTAATTTATTGCCTCTCCCTCAGGATGCACACAGGCTTGGTCATTCCCTTTATCTTGAGGCCTGGCCTTTGATAGATGCGCCTCCAGTCTTGTGTGTTCTCTTTTTACCCTGACTCCCTCCAGGGCCTAGCTCTGTCTGAGTGCCTATGATATTTCTATTTGACTTAGCTGTCTATAATAGTGGAAGGTGGTACAATGTTAAGAGATGGAGCCCAGTGAGAGGTTCTGAAGTCTTTGGGCAGGGGGTGCCCTTGGAAGAGGGTACAGGACCAGAGCCTCTGTGGCTTCAGGTTTGGAGATGTGGTCTCTTGCTCCTGCTCATACTCCCATCATCAGTTAAAAGACCCACACCAGAGTCTGCAACATGCTCTTTGGACTTTCAGCCTCCTAAATGGTAAGCTAAATAAACCGCTTTTCTTTATAAAGTTAGCCTATCTCAAATATTTCATTATGATAACAGAAAAATGGACTAATACACTATCCAGTTGGTCAATAAAAATTGGATGTAAGCTTAGGAAAAGATTAGTGCTTGGAAAAGCAATATGAGGAGGAAGACAGGTTGAACTATATGAAATTCTAGCCTGTGATCAAATTTTGTCTACAAACAATGATAATTTCATTAAGGATAGCATTTCATAAGGGAAAATATAGAGAGGCAACTATGGTAGGTAAGTTAGGACCTGAACAACATCGACTTTGAAGGGTGAACAAGAAAAGAAACTTTGAAGAAAATTGCAAAGAATTGGTAGGAGGTAGTTACAGGAAAACTCAAGATAGAATAACGATACAGAAGCCAGAGTGGGAAAGCTTATGAAAAAAGAGCTGATATTCAGGAGCCTCAAATACTAAAAAAGGACACAATTAGGAGGACCGGAAAGAGGACAGTGAAGCTGTCAGCCGGGAGGTGACTGTTGTCTCAGCCAGAATTAGCTGAATGAGGATATAAGAGCTGCAGCGGCCAGAGAAGAGGGCTGGTGGCAGTTTAACTTACTTTTGTGTTTTGTTTCTCTATGACTTGATGAGATTTGTGCATCTCTGTGTGCAAAAGGAGGAAACCGAAGAAAAGACAGTAATTGGAGATTTAAGAGTAATTAAGAGACCGAGGTCCTAGAGGGAGCACAAGGGGCTGAGTTGAGTGCATAGGAAGCAAGGTTCTCCCCCAGACAAGGGGAGAGAGATCTTTACTAAAGGCACTTCATATCCCTGTCTATCACATGAGTTTTCATGCATCTACCTAGTTTACATTTATTAATACTATTACGTTGTCATGGGACAAAAAGCTTTCTCAAAGAGAAAGATACAGAGGTGTTACTGACCAAAACACCTTTCCAGGGGTTGCATTTATGTGTCGCTACCTCCTACCTTGAAGGCTGAGACATCAGAACTAGAGCCCTGCTGTGATGGTTAATCTCGATTGCCAAGCTGAGAGATTAAGAGACACTTAGCAGATCAGTAAATCACACTTCTGATGTGTCTGTGGAGTTGTTTCCAGACATGACTGCACACTGCCCAGCTAACCAAGGAGGAATACCCATCCTGATTCTGGAAGGGACTGCCTAAGTGCTTACATCCCAGACAGAATGAAAAAATAGAGAAGGAAGTTGGCCTGTGCTTACGAGCTAAATTCTGCCAGAGCAAATGTGTCTTTCACTGATGCCCTTGTCTGGGGAGGTCAGATTTCAGTTTCTTTTGCCTTTCAACACAGACTTACACCAGCAACCACTCACACCAGCAGGGAGCTTCTATGCCTTCAATTGGCTCTGTATGCTTAATCCCTCTTGTTCTGAGGTATCAGAGTTCTTAGACTGACTGCATTGTCTGGCTCTCCTGCATTCAGGCAACCATGGTAGACCCTGCCTCTGAACAACTAATTTACACACATACACACACACACACACACACACACTTAGAACACACTCTGGCTCCCAGTCTTTGGGACGGTGTTTGTACATTTACCCTGGCCCTAGAACAAATGGTCCCAGTTCCTCCCACTGCAAAGAGTTGAGGCAAAGGGCTCCTCTTTGATTCTAGTTACTAAGATAACCAAAAGGCAAAAAAACACTTCATCCAGGAAAGTTGGTATTTGGATAATGAAGCCTTAAAACACAAATGCTATCTTACAATCTCTAGTTAATTGCTTTGATTTGGATAAGACCAGCCTGTGGCACTCTAAGAAATGGGGCCTTTGGAAGGAAGTTAAGTCACTGAAGACGCCCCTTGAAGGGGACCTTGGTAACCTGGCCCTTCCTTTCTCTTTCTCTGTGTCTTAGTCACTTTCTCTCATGGATGAGGTACAGCACTCCACATCCACAACTCCAAGGAAGAGAAGTTTATTTGGGCTTCTGGTTTGCAAAGATTTCAGTCCATAGTCAGCTAGTTCCAAGGCAGGAAGAGGATGATGGAAGGGTCTGCCATCAGAGGAAAGCACCTCATGTCATGGTGATCAGAAAACAGAGGAGAGGAGTCGGGGAGAGAGATAGTCCCCTCCACGTTACCTGTTGACCTGCGGCTCCCTATTGACCAAGCCTCATCTCCCAACAGCACACTCAGCTGTTGAACTCACCAGTGGAATGAATCCACAGAGAAGTTCGGGACCCCGTGATCCAATAGCCTTCCTACAGTCCCACCTGTGAGCTCATGAGGCTTTTCGGGGACATTTTAAATACCTTAAAACTTTGCCTCCTAGACACCGATAAAGTGAGCAGCTTCCTCTACTGTGCCTACCCTGCCATGCTGTCCTGCCTAGCTGCAGGCCCAAGTAACAGGGCGAAGTGGTCGTGGACTGAAACCTCCAAACATAGACTTTGCTATGTTTCAGTTGATTTATTTCAGATTATTTTTTTTTAGAGAAACAGAATATTGACCATTGTCTTACTACTTTTCTCACTGCTGAGACAAAACACCCAACACCTAAATTTAAAGGAAGAAAAGTTTATTTTGATTCACCCATTTGTAGAAGTTTCAACTCATTTTTTGCTGGCTGCAAGGCAAGGTAACATGGCAGAGGGGCATCTCAGGGGAACAACAGTCCCTGCAGAGCAGAAGGCAGCAAATAACAAGCAACAAGTGACAAGCAATAAGGAACAAATGACAGTACCATTTTCTGTCCCTTTATACTCTATTAGGCTACTTGCCCTGGATGGATAGCACTCACACCTAGAACTGTGCCAGGTCCGTCTGCGGACCAATTTAGCAACCATACACCTTTAATCCCAGCATCACACTCTGAAAAAGCCCCACCTACAACTGCATAAGGCTTTGGGAGGACAGCTAGATACCAGCCGTAACACATACTAATCCTATTTTTCTCATTACTGTGAGGCCAAAGTGCTGAGATCATGTTACACTTACAATTGCTTACTTTATTCATCTAAGTAGAATAGTGATGAAGTAGGATTAAGAATATACATTTGCTCATCCATGGAAATTACTAGATCAAACATCCAACAGTCCAGCCCTTTAACAAAACAGCCTGCAAACCACCAGCCAAGGGACCTAGGTTGCCAAATGAATACAAGAAATGTGAACTATTGGTCACATGGGGACATTCTTAGTAAGAGACTAGAAAAGTTCCACACTAAGCTCGTAATTATCCACTTACGCCTCTATCTGGCATGAGAGTTCTATCTGTCCCCAAAATTGCTCAATAATATATCTTTAATAAATGAGTGATTGATAAATGAGATATTGCCAAGTACAGCATTACTATTTACCCAGAAAGAATGTTTTAGTGTATATGAAAGAGAAATAAGTCTTTTGGAAAATCATCTGCCAACCACTTCACGATCAAGATGGTGAAACCAGATTTTAAAGAAAAGACCACCAGTCTTAAACATGTGCATGTGCACACATACATAAACACACACACTAGTGAACACACATGGCAAAGAGTACAGGCATCTGTACGACTATGGCTCACAGTAAGATGAAATTACATCCCAAAAGGTTATGAGAAAACAGATACTATTAACACCTAGTAGCAGCGAGAGAATTTGTACTAGGCATTTGAGATAAATAAAACAGTGATAAAAATTTTCTAGCACCCCAAGAAATTTTTAGTTTAGCTCCTGCCTTTTTCCAGATTTCTGATTTTTCATATAATCTCTTACACGTTTCTTATACTGCTAAGCTATTTTGTTACTATGGAAACCATGGGGTCTGCATAAAGCTCAAAAGTGATGTCAATTTACAAAGTGATTTGAAACTTGTTTCGTAGCTGGATAAAAACACTTGAAGGAATTGCCATATCCCAATATTGTGAAGTGCCTCCATAAATGCATAACTGGGAATGTGCCTATTTTTAATCAGGGAGTGTATATGGGTAGGCAACTGTAATCAGTGAAGAAATATCTCACAGATACTGCTCTCAACGAACACAGAGCTTGGTAGGGAAATTCCAGGCTTATAGACTCATAATAATTACGAATTTTAATGTGGAATTTATCCCTCAAGAGTAAACTTTGCCTTGTTTGTGTAGCACTTACATTCTAGCATTTTAGAGTTTTTAAGAAAGATTTAATAATGGCACACACATCTGGGGGGGAGTTCTTTAGATGTCTTTCTATCTAGAGGTAAAGCATGACAAAGTTCTGCTCTTGGGGTCCTTTCTAGGTCTCTGTCCCCTGATTCTCCCACTGGAGATCTTGCTCTCATTTTCAAAGCCAAGTTTTGTCTTCAACCTAACACATATGTTCCTGATGTCATCATCTGGCTGAAAGTCTGTGTATGACACCAGGCCAGTGGAATCTGCCCTCGTACTCTGAGAATCACTTACTACACTGATAACTGGGTGGAGGTCAGGGAGGGGGACCTGGGAACCCACAGCCCAAAATCTACCTAAGCTGTTTATTTCAGGAAAACTAACACATTTGTGAGAGCTGTAATACAACAAAGACAGAAGGAGACAGGCTGAGTGGCGTAGAGGGCCAGCCACTCTGCTCCCTGGCCTGTCGTGTGTATGATCACAACTACACCCTGGAGAACACTCTTGCTGGGTAATAAGAAAACATAATTACATACTTCATAAATGCTGAGGATTTCGTCTATTTTCAAAACAATACATATTCTGTGGAAAGGTAGTACCACTTGTGAACAAAGCGAGATTGTTTCCCTCGAACACAGTGTCTCTCTGTCTCTCGCAGTACAACCAGAAGGTGCCTTAGTAATGATTTGATTCCTTTGACAACTTCACTTTGTTGTTCTGCTGTCCCCGAGGAGCAAGACTCTGCACACATAAAAAATTATAAATGTAACATCTTCAAAGCTAAATATTACAAATCCCTCTTCAGAAAAAGAGTTGTTCAAAGTTCCAGAATATGCATACTCAAAACCGACTTCCACAAAGCAGGATTACATTTATTCATTCATTCATGTGTTCGTATTTTTCACCTCCAACACAATTAATGTAGATGGGGGAAAGGCCAAAATGTCTCCATGGGTCACACGCTGGCGTTACTGAACGTGCAAGCAGAGTACAGCTCCATGCGTACACACCAACATATGCTCTTAGAGGAGCGAGCATTCCCTGCGATTATCACAGCAACGTTCTTCAAAGCCCAGCAGAAAGCCACTGGCAGCAGTCGTTGCTGGGTCGAAAGAAAACCACATTGAGCACTTCAAAGAGGCAAATAAATCTTTGGAACACTTTGTCTACAAAGTATTGACATCTGACTGCACAGGTAAGGAAATAAAAACCAAAATAGATTCACGGTTTTCACCGCTCAGTCTCTGTTCAGATTGGACATCTCAAAGTCCAGACTAACCTCTGCCTGCTAAGTCAGGCTCTGTTTCAGAGCAGACCGCATGGCTGCTATAATATCTCTTAAGTGTGGTCACTCGTACCCCAGCCTACCACACTCTTAGACACACTTGAATTGCACTAAATAGGAGGACACACTTTCACATAAAAACATCACTTCATTGCTTTTGTAAGGCCTGGATCAAACTCTTCAGACCACACAGGCGCTGTCATGTAGAAACAGAAACTGTCAATAGCTGTCAGAAAAGTGTATCCACGCGAGAAAACAAAGCATTTTGGAGCTCACACAGCCATTCTCCCCAACCCGACACTGGGTCACAGACTCATGGAAATTCAGAGGTGGAATCTGGGGATTTGATTCATTTTATTTTGATGATGCCTTGGGAAGTACAATTATCCCCCCCCAAAAAAAAAACTCATCTTTGCCAGTAAATACCAAACATAAGGAGGCTGAGTCATTTTCCTTAACCAATTTTGTGTTTTGATTTTCAGCCAACTGGAAAATTTTGGAAAATCCAATTGTTATGAGTACGCAAATGTGTACATAAGCATATGCGCACGCGCGCGCACACACACACACACACACACACACCTGCAGGTTTTTGCTGAGAGAGAGACAGACAGGCTATGGAAAAGAGTACAGAAAGAAGAAAGGTATATCCTAATGCCAATTTCTACCAAATAATTCATATATTTAGCCTGTGGCCTTAAGGAATGACCATTAGTTTGCTGGTAAGTGGTTCTCTCTGTCTCTATCTGTGTCTCTCTGTCTCTGCCTCTGCCTCTGTCTCTGTGTCTCTCTGTCTCTCTGTCTCTCTCTCTCTCTGTCTCTCGCTCTGTCTCTCTCTCTCTGTGTCTCTCTTTCTGTCTCTCTCTGTCTCAGCAAAAACCTGCAGCCATGTGAGAAAAATGTCTTGGACAATGGAACGTATCTTGTTTAAACCCCAGGTCCTCAAGGATCTTTGTGATGTATCCGTCCCCTGTTGGAAAAGGAAATATCTAGTGTTCTCCAGTAGGCCCACTGAGGAACTCTGAAATGTACAGGCATCTGGACAGATGCGGGAACTTAATCAAAAACATCGCACCTGAGTTGCTTGAAGGTTGAAAAGTTTCCTTAGCTAAATAAATAGTAACAAAGCCCTGACAGGGACACTCATTCCCCTTTCTCTGTGCTTCCTCTAGGCCTCGGCAATTAAGAGAAATCAGGAGAGACTATTTGTAATTAAACTTCTCAACCTCACTCCCTAAATCTGAAGGCAGACTCTGAGAGTGGGATCACATTCACGACTAACTGAGCATTTTCATATTGTCCCTCTGGCCTTCTTCGTGGGTACGAATAGTCTCCTACTTCCTTGCGTCTTTTTAATTCCGCATATTAGGAAGAACATGGGCTATTTGTCTTTCCAAGTCTAGGTTATTTCACACAACATGATGATCTCTAGCACTAACTGTTTTCTTGCGAATGACAGAGTTTCATTCTTCCTTGTAGATAAACAATGCTCTGTTGTTTACATATATCACATCTTCTTTCTTCACTAATCTGTGGATGGGAACCTGGCTGGTTCCATATTTTAGCTCTTATGAAATACACCCCAATAAATATGGGCACGTGGGTGTCTCCACACCAGGCTGACTTTAATGGCTTTTTGTATATACTAAGGAGTAGTATAGCTGGAGCGAATGGACCTCTATTTTTAATTTTTGAGGCGCCTCCGTGTGATTTCCACAGTAGCTGTACTAATTTGCCTTCCCACCCACAGTGTGGAGGTGTTCGTCTGCAGCCATGGTCTTGCCGGCATTGATCGTTCTATGTATTTTTGATGATGGGCATACTGACTGGAACGCGATAGAACCTCAGCGTACTTTTGATTTGCATTTCCTTAATAGCTAGAGATGCTAAACATTTCTCATGCCACTATTGGCCATTCATGCTTCCTCCTTTGGAAAGTGTTTGTCCAATTCATTTGCCCACTTATTCACTGAGTTATTTGATTCTTTGTTGTTAGGTCTTTTGAGTTCTTTATACATTCTAGAGTTTAACCTTCTGTCCTAAGAGTTGCTGACAAAGATTTTCTGCCATTTTGTAGGCTGGCTCTTTACTCTGTTAGTTGTTTCCCTTGCTGCAAAGAAATTTTTCATTTTGATGAAGTCTTTTTTTTATTTTAAAGAAGGTAAAATTAAACATAACAAAACAGAACATAAAAAAGCAATATAGGAGACATAAATTTCAAAGCAAGACCAACAGAGATCTTCATTATCTATCATATTGTCTCTTGTTTTCTACCAAATAGTTGTCCATATCTTCACATACAGTGAATTCATACAAAAAACATAGTATAAAACTGATCCAAACAGGATGATAAAGGCATTTTAGGTCTTAAAGACCAGATAATAGGGAAGTCAACATTGGCCCGTTATGTGTCTCTCATTCTCTTGAAAATAGCTGTCCATACTTTCACGTATATTGAAATCAAACAAAACAAAACAGACTAAAATCACCCTGAATGAAGAATAATAGTATGCTGGATTTCACATCATGATGTTACAGAGTCAGCACTGGGTACTGTAGTGTCTCTTTTTCTTCAAAGTAGTTGTTCATTTCATCGTGCATTATATAATCCGTTCTCATAAACTGTTTATAAGTTCTATGCATTCATAAGTCTCTACATGTATATTTATCCTTTCTGTACTAGAGGGGAAAACAAAACAAAGCAAGACAAAACAAAACGAATTCCTAGAAAAACATGAACCAAAAAAGTCACATAAAATCACAATGCAAGGTGATCTACAATAGTTACTATGATGTCTCTTGTTATCTTCAATAGAATTGTCTATCTCATCAGGCATAGTATAAATGAATATAGCAATACATAACAATATTAATAAAAATGAAACATTGTAGACATTATAAGACAATAAAGTCTTATTTGCTGATTCTTGCTATTATTTCCTGTGTTTTTGGAGTCTTATTGAGGAAATTTTTCTTGTGCCTGTGCCTACAAGTGTATCCCCTATTGTTTTCTTTTAGCAGGTTCAAGGTTTCAGATTTTTTATGTAAATTTTTTGGTGCGTTTAGAATTGACTTTTGTCTAGGGTGAGAGATAGTGATCTAATTTGTCTGCTATGTGTGAATACCCAGCTGTCTCAGGACCATTTGTTAAACACACTGTTTCCTCCAACGTATATTTTTGGTCTCTTTGTCCAGAATCAGAGGGCTGCAGTTACACAGGTTTATTTCTGTCCTCTGTCCTGTTCCATTGCTCTATATGTCTATTTTTGTGCCAGTAAATATGCAGTTTTTGTTACAGCAGTTTTGTGGTATAATTTGAAATCAAATATTGTGATGCCTCCAGCCTTGCTCTCTTGGCTTAGGATTGCTTGAGCTAATTGGATCTTTTCTGTTTCCAGATAAATTTTAGGGTTATTTTGTGAAGGCTTTTTTGACATTTTAATGGGGATTACATTGAAACTCTAGGTCACCTGTGGTGATATAGCCATTTTGACAATGTAATTTTGCCAATCCATGAACATGGGAGGTCTTTCCATCTTCTGGTGTCTTTGATTTTTTTCCTCAGTGTCCTGAAATTGTCACTGGAGAGATCTCTTGGTTAGATAGATCCTGAGTATTTTATTTTATTTGAAACTATTGTGAATGGAGTTGTTTACCTGACTTTTTGTTAGCTGGTCCATTACTGGTGTATAGGAAAGCTGTTGACTTTTCAATGTTGATTTTATATCCTGCCATGTTGCTGAATTCTTCTTTCAACTCCAGAATTCTTTTGGTCCAGTCTGTGGGGTTCTCCAAGTATAGGATCAAACCTTCTGCAAACAAAGACAATCTGACTTCTTTCTCTATTTGAACCCCTCTTTAGTTCTTTTTGTCTTAACCTCATTCTCTAAGTAAAATTTCAAGAACTATACTGAATAAAAGTGGTAAAAATAAACATCATTGTCTCCTTGAATTTTTCTTATTCACAGTGATGTTGGTCTTGGGTTTGCTGTACATGGCTTTTACTATGTTGAAAGATGATCCTTCATTACTTATGTTCTTTATGGCTTATATCACAAAGGGATGTTCAATTTTGTCAGAACCTTTTCTGATATCAATTGAGAGAATTGTGTTCTGGATTCTATTTATGTGGTAAGCTACATTTATTGATTTACATATGTTTTGCGATGCTTATATCCTGGAGTGAATCAGTTTGACCATGGTGTGTGACCTGTTCAATGTATTGTTGAATTCAATAGGTACTTTATTAAGGATTTTTGCATCTATGTTCAATGAGAATATTGGTCAGTAGTTTTTCTTTTCATTTGTCCTTCTCTGGTGTTGCTATCAAGGGAATATTTGTCTAGCAGAATGAGTTTGGAAGCATTCCTTCCATTTCTGTTTAATGAAATAGTTTGAGGAGCGTTGGGTGAGTTCTTCTTTAAAGATTTGGTGTGATTCAGCCACCAACATGGGTTTTTCTTACTTGGGAGACGTTTTATTAGTGCTTCAATCTCATTGCTTGTGATTGATATATTTAGTATTTTATATTTTTCTTGTTCAGTTTTGGTACCTTATGAGTATCTACAACTGTATCCATTTCTTTTAATTTTTTTACTTTAGTTGAATATAATTTTTGAAGCGGTCTCTCATGATGCTCCAGATTTCAGTGGTATCTAACCCAACACCCCCGTTTCATCTCTGATTGTATTGATTTGTGCCATCTCTTTGTCTTTTGTTTAGTTTGGCTACAAGACTAGCAATGTGTTTATCTTTTCAAACATAGCTCTTTATTTCATTGATATCTTGTATTTTTCTTTTAGTTTATATCTCATTAATTGGGTATTTCTTGTCTTCTGGATTTATTTTTGTTTTTATTTTGATTTTTCTTTGGTTTGTTCTTATTTTCCTAATACCATGAGTGCATTGCTTATTTGACACCTTCCTGGTTTTTTAAATAGGCACTGATAGCTACAGACTTCCCTCTGAGACCTGCCTTGGCTGTATCTCAGGGAGCCTGGTATGTCGTGATTAAACTTTCATTTGATTCTAGAATTTTTAAGTTTACTCCTTATTTCTTCAATGACCGACAGTTGAGTCACAAGTGAATTGTTTGTACAGTTTTTGCGTTTTCTCTTTCTGTTGATTTCCAGTTTCATTCCACTGTGATCTATTAAGATTCAAGAAATTATGTCAGTATTTTCATATTTGTTAAGGCTTGCTTTATGGCCAATAATATCATCTATTTTGGAGAATTTTCTGTGAGTGGCTGAGAATAATGTAAATTGTGCAGCTGTTCCATGGAATGTTCTGTAGACCTTGAGTAAGTCCTTTTGATCTAAGATGTACTTTTAACTTTGCTGTTTCTTTGCTGATATTTGTCTGGATGACCTATTGGTAAGAGCAGAGTATTGAGGTCAAGCACTGTTGTTGTATTGGGACCTATGTATGCCTTCACAGTGAGTAGTATCTGTTTTTTGAAATTGAACACACTGATGTGTGGTGTATATATATTTACAATTGTTTTACCTTCTTGGTGGCTCATTGTCTTTACCAGTATATTCCCTCTTTGTCTCATCTGACTAATTTTGTCATAAAGTCTGCTTTGTCAGATGAGTATAGCTACTCCTGTCGACGTTTGGGCTCCATTTTCATGGAATATTGTTTTAAACCCTATCACTCTATTCTGCGTATTCCTTTGTTGGTGAGGTGTACTTCTTGCAAACAGCAAAGAGTTGGATGTTGTTTTTTTAAATCCAATCTGCTATTCTGGGGCTTTTAATAGGAAAGTTAAGACCATTTCCTTTCAGAGTTATTATAGAGAAGTATGTACTAATTTCTGTCATTTTGGTGTCTTCCTAATATTTGGTTCTTTTCTAATTCTCAATAGCTTGTCTACTCTTCCTCTTCTGTATGTAGGATTTCTTTGACTATCTTCTGCAATACTGGCTTCGTTGTCATGAATTTCTTCACTCTTGTCTTAGAAGGTCCTTGTTTCTCCTTCAATTATGAAGGCTACTTTCCTGGACAGAGTAATCTAGTTAGGCAATTATTTTCTTTCTGGGCTTGAAATACATTGTCCCGTACTCCTTTCCTTTAGGGTCGTGTGGATAAGTCTGAAGCTGTTCTCAAAGGTTTGCCTCCACAAATGATGTGACTCTCCTCCTGTACAGCTGTCACTGTTCTTTCCTTGTTTTGTATTCTTGCCATTTTAATTATAATGTGACATGGGGAGGTTCTTTTCTGGTTGTACTTGTCTGAGACTTTATTGCCTTCTGTACATAGATGCCTATATTTTACCCATGATGTGAAAACTTTTCTGTTATTTTATTTCTACATTAAATAGATTTTATATGTCACTAGTCTATAACTTGGTGCCCTTTTCTACACCAAAAATTTGTGACTTCGGTTTTTTAACCTGGTGCCAGAATTCCTGGATGTTTTGCTCATAAGTTTGTTCTTTCTTTCTTTCTTTCTTTCTTTCTTTCTTTCTTTCTTTCTTTTTCTCTTTATTAGTTCTGCATATACTGATTCCTCAACTTTATCTCAAGCTCTGACATCCTATCTTCTGCATGGTCCTGTTAAGTTGGGAGGATTTCCACTGAGTGTTTTATTTGATTCATTGTGTTTTTCTTTTCCAGAATTTCAGTTTGGTTCTTCTTTAGAGTCTCTTTATTGGATTGCTCCTTCTATTTTCACTGGCTTCCTCGATTCATGCAGCTACTTATTTGTATCCCTTTGAAAGCATCAATCCTTTTTATAAGTCAGTCTTTTGAATTCTTTGCCTGGTATTTCATCTACTTCAGTATCTTTGCATCCAGTAACTGACAAATTATGGATATTTGGATAAGTCATGATATCTTGTTTTTTTCATACTTCTTGTGTTCTATACTGAGACTTTTGCATCCAGTGGGATAGATAGCTCTTCCACTTTTATTTGAGGATCTTCTTGTTGTCCAGCCTCTTTCTGAGGGGTAGTGGCACTAAGAAGATGAACTACAATAAAGTTTATGACACAGAAATCAACTAGATATTGACATATGATAAAAACCAATTAAAAGCAATAATTATGCCTAGCATAAAAAACAGGAAATAGTGGGACCCAAAAAGCACAATAGATATTATAAAAGTGATAGGGGAGGAAACACCTAGCAGGGGAAGGTGGTAACCACTGTTAATTTTTTTTTTTTTTTTTTTTTTTTTTGTCTTTTTCCTTTTTACCGGTACCGGGGATCGAACTCATGAACTCACGACTGCCTGCTTGCAAGGCAGGCGCTTATGCGCTGAGCTAAATCCCCAGCCCCCACTGTTAATTTTTTATTGTCTTGTCTTGATCTCTTGTATCATTTTCACGTTTTTGTTAGGTTTGGTTTTGTTCTGTCTTGTTTTGTTAGATTTTATTATGTCTGATGGTATTAGCAGCTATTTTGAAATAATGATTGGTTTCCTACTATCTTGTTCTGAAGTCCTTTAATGCTTTCATTCATTTGTTTAATTGGTTTTATTCTGTTTTGTTTTGTTTGATTTTATCATGTGTGATGGTATGAACAGCTATTTTGAAGAAAACAAGACATTGTAGTAGCCATTGCTGATTTCCTATCATCTTGTTTTGAGGTCCTATAATGCTTTTATTCTTTTTGATTGGTTTTATTCTGTCATGTGTAATTTGATTTTATTATGTGTGTAGTGTGGACAACTGTTTTGAAGAAAATGAGACATTATAGTAACCACTGTTCATTTCCTGTTATCAGCTTTTGAAGTTTTATACTACTTTCATCTTTTTGACTGGTTTTGTACTATTTTGTTTTGCTTGATTTTATTGTGTGTGAAAATACAGACAACTATTCCAAAGAAAACAAGAGGCATCATGGTAGCCACTGTTGATTTTCTGTTGTCCTGTTTTGAAGTCCTGTGTTGCTTGCATTGTTCTGTTCTGTTTTGTTGTGTTGTGTTGTGTTTTATTCTCTTTAAAATAAAAAATAAAGAGGCTGGGGATTTAGCTCAGTGGCATAAGTGCCTGCCTTGCAAGCACACAGTCGTGAGTTTGATCCCTCATGCAAAAATAAATAAATAATAAAATAAATAAAAGCAACAAGTATGCCACCATTAGTAATAGAAATAAACAACAATAAAGTAGATGAAACACAAACCAGGTATTGACATACTATAAAAACCAATTAAAACTAACATAGGAAATGTATCAGCAATAATCATACAGGCACCAAGGCAAACAAGAACAGTTGTTGCTTTTAGTGGGTTTGACTATAGAGTTGGCTTTGGTGCTTATATCATTATTACTGATTTATTTATATTATCTTAAAGCGGTATTTCGTTGTACTTTTGATTTGTATTTAGCTAATGATTTTTTAAATTTTATTTTAAGAGAGTAAAATTAAACATAACAAAATGGAACAAAACAAATCATAAGAAAACAATGCTAAGAGACAGATTTCAAAGCAAGACAACCGGAGATCACTGTCTATCACTTTGTCTCTTGTTTTCTTCCAAGTAGTTGTCCATATCTTCACATACAATGAATTCATACAAAACAAAATAGTATTAAACTGTTCAGAACAGATAATTAAGGCATTTTAGGTCTTCAAGACCAGACAATAGGGAAGTCAACAATGGCTGCCAATAATGTCTCTCATTCTCTTCAAAATTAACTAATGATTTTAACTTAAGCTTGTCTTCATGTGGCTGTTGATCATTTTTATACCTTCATGGAGAAATGTCTATTCAGGTCCTCTGCCTATATTTTAATTAGATTGTGTGGGTTTCTCTTTTCTGTTTGTTGGTGTTGTTTAGTTATAAGAGTTATTTGTACGCGTTAGATATAGAAACTTTATCAGGTATGATTTGCAAAAAGTTTGCCCTGTTCTGTGGGTTGCTTTTTCATTTTCTTGATAGTATTGTTTGCTTCATGATTGTTTTTAATTTTGTTGAAGTCCAATTTTTCTATTTTTTCTTTTGCTATTTTTTATTTTGGTGTTATATCCAAGAAATCATTGCCAACTTAGCACCATAAAAATTTTCTCCTTGTGTTTTTTCCAAGAGCTTTATTGTTTTAACGCTTACCTTAGGGCTTTGATCCACTTCGAGTTAATTTAATATACAATGAAAGTTAAGATCTTTGGAGGTTTTGAATAGAGGAGAATCATGATCTAACTTCCACTTACATTTTTAAAAGATCATTCTGACAGCTCTGTTGGGACAACCTACTACCAACTGCGCCTTTCTATGACCAACAGGTAGATTCCAAAACCACAACTCAGTCTGAATTTACATTTTTTTTCTTTGCTTAACAGTTGTCTAAACAATTTGACAGAAAGTTTGCATGAATGTGTAATTCCTCCTTTTCCTCAGACACCTTAAAGCTGTAGTACTTTTGTCAACATTCATGTTATGCTTTTAATATAACTCATTCCTCAAATATGTATTTAACAAGTATTTATTGAGTGCTTAACAAGTATTTATTGAACAAGGCATTTTCCTAAGTCATGGAAATCCAATACTGAGAAAGAAAAACCCAGCTGTCACGTAGCACACATTCTTGCCACATGAAACTTGGACAACCAGACAAATGGCCTTCACATCCAACTATTATACAAGTAGATTACATATGTGGAGGTCCCTTTTCCCATCCTCATCATGGTCCAGGGAGTTTATATTTATAATGCCATGGAAACGTTGCTGGAATTCTAGAAGTTAATTCCAATGGACCACTTGCAGTGCAACACACAGTGAGAACAAAGGTAGTAAGACATACTTATTGTTATGGGCAGCCAACGGGTCCTGAGTCTATCCCAGAAGGAGGTTCGTGGAACCAAGGCCTAGGCCAGGAGTCTAACCTGGATTTTACTAATTCATGAAGAAAGGAGTGGCTAAAGGATGAGAGACTAGGAGAATGGCCAGAATTGCCCGAGTACTGTGAGCTGGGCTAGCTAGGAGGCCCGAAAGCATCTCTGCAATATGCAGAGAGAAGGATATGCAGAAAGACCTATCTGCATAGCACAATTGAGGTACCATTTCATGTTTAGAAGGCTGGTGCTTCAGTTCTGATGTGCAAACCATTTCTGCCCTGGGGAGTCATAGCCTCTTATCTCAAGGCTCAAACCCAGTTGGCAGCCCTGGAGCTGTGTGGCTCTGCCATCCCACTGGGCTCAAACATTTAGAGGGAGATACTGAGGCAGGGAAACAGTGACTTCAAAGATGACACATCAGTAGTTCTGCTATCCCTATTTACATTGCTTAGCGTCAACTGAAGGGAAAAAGAAATAGCTTAGCCAGCTCTGCACACATTAGTACATGGAGGTAGGGCTAAGTTTAGCCAAAGTGGAGGTAACTGCTTTGTATCCAAGAGAGCCACCCAGGTGGTCTTCTACAAACACATAGAGCAATTAGGATTAACTATTGCGAAGGGGATAACTATTACTATTCTCAGTGATAACCAAAGAGTCTATTGAGACAGCACAATTGACAATACTGTAATTCATAGAAAACTCTGCTGCCTAAGCATGGATGGGGGGGAAGGTTATGCGTGTATATGTGTGTGTGTGTGTGTGTGTGTGTGTGTGTGTGTCTATACTCAGCAAACCCATGATTCATGGGTTCATTCAGTCCTACTTCATTTAAATTTATACCCTACTATGTTCCAAGCACTGTTCTGAAAATCATGGAATGAACTGATGTTGGGGAGAAAAGCAAGGACCAGATCATGGGGAACCATGTAAACCACTGGAAAGAGTGTGCTTGGAACATTGTCTAGGGTTAAGTCATTCCAGCTGTATTCTACAGTGTGGTTCTCTACCCAGCTACACATACACATTACAACCACCTGGAACATTTTTTTAGATGCCAATGCCTGGGCCCTAATCCCAGAGTTGAGTTTTTTGGGGTTTTTGGTACTGGGGATCAAACTCATGACTTTGCGCTTGCCAGGCAGATGCTGTGCCACTGAGCTAAACACTCAGCCCAATCCTAGAGATTTTAATTTATTTGGTCTGAGGTGGGGCCAAGGCACTCCTGAATTGAAAGCTTCCTAATACATTCTAAATGCAGCTTACATTGTACACCAGTGTTGTGTAACTTTGTGGCTGCATGTACCTACCCATACGTGTATCAAAGCTACTCAGGGCAGCTGTTTTTATCTCAAAATAATTTTCATTACTTTATTTTTTTATCACAATCAAAGTGACATAGGTTCATTGTAAAGAGCAGAGAAACAACACCAAAATCCCATATCCCAGAGATTTCAGCTATCAACATTTTGATGTATTTTCTTTCTGGGCATATGGTTGTATTCTTTTTCTCCAAAATGGAATTCAATTTTTCCCATCATTTCATAATAAAGAACTACCTAGTGCCAATTGCCAGCTCTTTTGACCATGCCTGTAGGTAATCTCTCAGCTGGACACACAGAGCAGCGGAATGGTTCTGTCTGGACAGATGTGTTTGATTCAATTCTAGTTAAAGTGTCTTAGTCTTTTATTTCTTGACTTCCATTCACATCTCTCTGCCATTCATCAAACAGAGAGTATCCATATTCAGGGACTTGGCTTGAACTCTACTTGCTTATGTTTTCCAAAGCCTGGTTGTCAGAGATAACATCTACAGAGGCTCACCTGAAGGATATGGTTTTATTTATTTGTCTGCGTACTGTGTTCTAAAAGCAACCCATAGAGCCTGCCAGACCTTGGAGGATTACATACTTAAAGTGCACTATTTATAAAGATGCTATTACAAGATTCAGCTTCAGCCATGTATCCTCAGCCTAAGCAGAAGTGCATCATAACAAATAGTTCTCTGAACTTTATCATATTATGAAAACGGGCACATTAATAAGCTAAGCATCCTTCACTTAGGTCACTTAGGATTCCCTTTATGAGGATCCACAAAAATCCTCAGGAAAAGCAGCACAGTTATTATTACTTTCCTTAATCTCATGGATCTCATGATGCTTAATCGTTTCCATCTTTTCTCTAGCCGCTAGGAAACTCCGTAACATCATAGCCTCAACTAGCAATTATGCCTAACCAAGGTTTGCATTTCTTCCTAGCTCTGGCTTCATGGTATCGCAACTTTTATTACCCTTCAACTATTTTTAACTTTGCATGTTAGATAGATTGTGGGAGTTCTTTGTGGGAAGAGTAGAAAATGGAAAAGAAAATAACAGAGGTAGGAAGGAGAAGCTGTACAAGTCGTAAGAAGGAGGGAGAGAGAGAAGGAGACATGCAGGAAGGAAAGGAAAAGGCATACAAGCAGAATGACAGTAAAGGGAAGCCCAAAATGATTTTAAAGTCTTAGGGATGGAGGCGTTGCTTTGTGTCTGCCTGAGCTGGTCAGAGCAGGTTTAAGACTCGATGTCAACCATGCGCTCTCACGGAGACCACACCTAGGGGGTACTTATCTAATTTCATCTTCATAACAACAGTGTGAGGAAAGCACTAAATATGCCCATATCTCAGATGAAAAACAAGAGCAGGAAGACAGATAAAATAACTTCACCATGTTCACACTGTGAGTAGGAAACTTGGTTTTCAGCCCAAATATGTTTGCTGAAAGTGGAGCCTGTGGTTTAAGATTGTGTGTGTGTGTGTGTGTGTGTGTGTGTGTGTGTGTGTGTGTGTACTAAGGATTGAAGTCGACCAGATTGCTGAGCGATACCCCAGCCCTTTTTATTTTCTATTTTGAGATGAGTTCTCATTAAGTTGCCCAGGCCAACCTCAAATTTGTCATCCTCCTGCCTCAGCCTCCCATCTCTGAGATCACAGGTGTGTGCCACCATACTCAGTTTAATCTGATCATTTCAAATTCTTTTAGAAAAATCAAAGCTCCAGAGACACTTCTTATGTTAACACCGTACCTTAGCACTCGTGCGTGTCTGTGTGAGGGAAGATGACTCCCCACCCACCCACCTATTTCCATATGATTACACTAAAAATGAAAGCAGAAATGGGGGAGATAATGCAGCCTGGCTGGCAGGAAAAGCCATCAGGAAAGCCAGAAGGACAAGGGGAAGGCTGACAAGACAGAAGGAAAAGAGTGAGCGACAGGAGAGCAGACGGGAAGAGACGCTTGCACGAGCTGAAACCTTGACTGAAGGCCAGAGAGCAAACAAAGATGGTTCTGGCAGGCAGCCTGACAGGAGATGTCACAAATGAGAGCGAAAATAACAACGCGGTGTCCGGGAAGGATGCACTCCGAGGAGACAGAGCGAGGACCTTTTCACACTGTCCTCCCTGTTCTGGGTCTCTGGCCTTGTCAGGGGACAGCTGCCCAGAGCGAGGGCTGCAGGACCTGGCTCCCGACGCTTCCATCCAAACCCAAATCTAGGTGGAAAAGAATGGAGATCTAAGTAGTTGTTTCTATTTTTAGTAAGGAGATTTTTTTCCTCATCTCCAGTGATGCAATTGTTCTATAGAATCTCAATTCGCCAATTGTTGTAAGAGTCTAGTAAAGCTCAGTATTTTTTAAGAACTTCTAAATCCTCATGGATTTAGCTTTGTACTAATGCACAGGGGAAGATGAAGTTACAGGGCTTCAAGGTGCTACAGCGTGCAAAGCACAGTTCCTCACCAATGCACGGATGCAGAGGAAGCTCTCCTTTCCCTTCGGGCAGTGGACAGAATCTGTATTTCGAGTCCATCTTTCTTCCAAGTTATCTCGACTCCTACGCAGCTGGTTGTAGAGTCAAAAGATTCCATTCAGGAAAACACCCAAAGCCTAGCAATCATGCTCTGAAGGAAAATAAGGACAATTCTTTGTTTCGTACAGTGTTTTATTTTGAAATATTTTAACCTGCACAGTGGTTCCGCGGAGAGTGCAGTGAGTGTGCACACACTCTTCACCTACTCCCAGAGCTTAGTATTTTGCCATGGCTATGTCTTCTGTGTGCATGTGTAACACATCTACGCACGTGTATGTTCACACTCGTTCTCTGCTGAACCTTTGAGCTTTTCTTGAGTTATGTGCATGCATTATAACATTTTACTCTACATGTATATATTTTCTAAAAACAGTGGCGTGCTTGTAACCAAGGGATAATCACCAGACTCATAAGATTTCATAATTGATATAGCATTATCTAACATACAATCCATTTATATCAGTAATATCTACTACCGCGGAGCCTTCTACCATCCAAAATCTTAGCCAGGAGCAATCATTGTAATTAATCATCATGTGTCTTTAGGCTCCTTTAATCTAATACTCAGCTTTTTTTTTTTAATTCTCTAACAATACTGACATTATTAAATGTCCAAGCCAGTTTTGTTTTTTGTTGTCCTGGGAATCGAACTCACAACATCACACTTGCCAGACAGGCACTTAAACCACTGAGCTAAATGCCCGGGCCAGTTTTTACATTGTTTTGTTTTGTCAGAATACCCTCATTTCAGATTTCCTTGGTTGTTTTTCATTATTAAATTCATGTTAAACAAAATAAAAAGAAATTTTGAGGCCAAGACTGGCCTCAATCTCATGGTTCTCCTTCTTGCCTTAGCCTCCTAGGAAACTGTCTTTTTATAGACCAAAAGCAGTCAGATATCAGCAATCAGCCTCATAGATTGAGCATCTTGTGTCCTTCCTACTGCATCAGCTAAGGGACATTCAATGCTCATCTGTGCTGCTGTTGGCAATGTTAAATTTGATTCCATGGGTAAGGGGGTGCTCTGATGGATACGCTGTGTCAACTTGAGAAGTTTAGAAGTTTCAGGAAGAGACTCAGCAGGGAACCAAGTCCTTACTTTGTAAATATCCTCATCCTGTGCAAGAGGAGACCAAGGAGGTTTTGTGAGTGCTACACTGGCCCTGCAGGGAGGGGATGGCCTGTGTACAGTGTAAGGAAAGAAAAGAGCCTTGCTTTCTTCAACCCTGACTGCATTTGCTGGCTGCTGCCTTGAAGTGTTGCCCTGGTGCCACGCCACCCTGCCTTGGAGCCAGCTAATTATGGACTGAAACCTCCACAAACAGTGAGCTAAGAGCCAGGGATTTAGCTCAGTGGCTTAAGGGATTGCATGGCAAACACGAGATTGTAAATTCAGTCCCCGGTTCAAAAAGAAAAACAGTGAGCCAAATAAAGCTTTCCTTCCTTCATGTCGGGTGTTGGGTATTTTGTCCCAGCCACAAGAGAAAAGTAACCAAGACAGGTGGCACCCACTAGGTTTCCTTGTTCTCTTTGCCATAGTGAAGTCGGTGAGGACTGTGTAAGTGTTCTGCTACCCAGCAATCTCTCACTCCAGCGCTTTATCACCTTTTGGTGCTTCTTGCCTGAATCCAGTACTATGGTGGATGTAAACTGATTTTCTGTTTCTATGGTTGCTCCCACACTTACTATGTACATCTTCTATAAAGCTCTTTGCCGCCTCACTGTTTATATAAACACTTTTGATCAGCAACTTTTTATTCAGTGTGTTACATGACTCATTTTTACCAGTGTTCATCATAGTTCTTTCCACAGCAAGGATTTTTTTTTAAATTGCCAAGTTATTCTTGTTTTCCTAATTCCAGTATGCTTGTCCCTTACAATGTATGTTCTCTGTTTTGTGAAGTTTGAATCCACATCCCCAGAATTGTTCTCTTATAGTCTTGAATGTATTTTATAGCTTCCTTTTCCTCTTGCATAAACATCCTCTTTAAAGAAAAATCAATTTATAGTCACCCTATATTTAGTTAAGGAGTTTCCTTTCTCTCCCCTCTGTGTCTCTCTGGTTTATGTTTGATTTTGGTTTGGTTGGCAGAGGAGCAGAAGGTAACTGGTGGATTTATTTATTTCTTGGTCTTTCAAGACATAGATATGTTTCAAAGTAACGGCTAGGTAATTTGCTAAATAATGTCCCTGGCCTCAGTCTAATAAAACATGAGTACATAAAACATATAGTTTTAACTTAAAGTGTCACAAATGTTTAAAATTGATTAACTCACCAAGACACTTATAGGAAGGAAACCTGTAAAATGAGCACTATCTAGACACATGGGTCTTGAAAGACAATTAGTTAAAGTCTAAAACTAAACCCATTCTAATGTAATCCCGAATGAAGTGACATTTTCATCTAACATTGCAAATTTAACAAGATGATACCACATATTGCACATATGGGAGACTCTGTGTACAGAAGTGACACATTCAAATTCTGATGCACAAAAGTCTGTTACTATAATTATTCCTTCCACAAGACAATACACTGTGCCTGAAGCAGGAAATATTTTTTTAAAAAATCACAGCAGGCAATTTCTTCTCTGCTATCTTCCGATTTACTGATTCTCTCCTTACTTTTATCTGTTTTGAACTCATACAATGGGTTTTCAATTTTATGCGCTTCTTTTCTAGAAGTTCTACTTGCTTCTCTCGCAAAATTGCTTGGGTTTTCCTTATGTTCTCTATGTAGGTGTTTTACAGCTTGTGTTTTACTTCTTTATACATAGTAAATATAGAAATTTTACATTTTTTGAATAATAACCCATTATTTGAAGATTTTGTAGGCTATTCTTCCTTTTTTTTTCTCAACTCATTTTCCCATGTGGTGCAGATTTCCTATATGCTTATTTTTTAAAACTGCCAGCAGATCATTTTCTAGAAACTTTTTGTGGGATTTGAGATCTGTTATGCAGGGTCTTCCACTCAGAATTTGCTGCTGTTTCTACCCAGCTGTCTGAGGCCACCAGAAGTCCTAAACCAGTATAATGTTCGCTTAAATTTGAAGGCTTCTTTTTTTTTTTTTTTTTTTTTTTTTTGGTACTGGGGATTGAACTCACAACCTCGCACTTTGCTAAGCAGGCACTTATGGTGCTGAGCTAAATGCATCATTAGTGACCACAATATTAACCTGATATTTTTGACAAAATTGTTTTCCTTACATGCTCTTAAAAATATTTTATATTGTCTGTTTAAGATTTTATAATTGCTTTCAATAAGAACATTCGAGTTCCTAGCCTACTGTATTCTAAAAAGTAAAACTCTAAATCTGTAGTAACTGTAGTAACTTCTTAGAGATCATCTGATCCTTCTATTTCAATGTAAAAATGAAATGCACTGCTTAAAATATTTTAGCCCTTAAATATCCTGTTATTTATTATCAATGCTAAAACTTCTTCAAAATATACCTAATGTCAATAATAGACATGTGTCTTAGCAAATCTTAGAAGATAAAACTTTAAACATTGATGACATGTGTATTTTTATAATAAATGTAAACTTCCTAAAAAAACAAAGTACAAAGTATCCTCGGCAATTCCTTTTATTTTTTTGGCTCAGCTAAAGACTATTTTGTTTTATTTTGATTATTGAAATCTTCTTAAATGTCAAAGTACATATTAGTTAAATATGCAAAATACCATTAATCTGAATCAGAATCTTATATTTCCATTATTTAAAACCATGAAAAGACTTTTAAAATCTTTATTCACTCTAGAGTATCCTCTCGGAGTTGTTTTTAATTTTAAACAATACATAACATATGTATATTATACTATATATATATATATATATCTGTGTATATGTACTATATATATATGTTTGCTTGCCATTTGTCTGGTATTTTTCACCCAAATCCATGTTAGGAAAAAGGTATAAAAGGAACAGTGCTGCGAGCTCAACAGGATAGGTTTATTTCAGAAAAAAACCTAAGAAAGACTACCCAGGGAGGGGGATCCTTTATAGGGTGACAAGGAGGAAGGCGTGCAGTGAGAGGGGCTCGTGGAGCCCTGCCAAGAACAAGGCTTGAGCGAGCACAGGTGGTCCTGGTAGACAAGGATGCACTTGGGGAGGAAACAGTGGCTGCTCTCAGTAAGTAGCAGGGCTGATAGTGCTGAGTCCTTAGGGGCCGTTGTGCTGAGAGGGGGAGTACGGAAGGTCTCTAATCAGGATGGCTGTGGTTAGATTCCTTCAGTCCCTAGGCACATTTGCTTAATTCAGGGTAATAAATTAGAAGGCCTCCATTCTGGTTTTATTTCCAAACAATTCTTTTATTTTTTCAAACAGCATCACAAAAATAGTCAATATTATCACTCATTTGCAGACCAACAAACAGAATATTACTCATTGATTCCAGAAGGAAAGAATCAGTTCAAGGTGTAGATGTTTGAACTGTGTTTGTATTTCCCTGGACAAGGCTTTCAAGCAGAATTCAATTATTTTTAAAACTCTAGAAGGAGAGTTATGTAGAAACTCAAGTGGTAAAACCATCTTACAGTCAAGTAGGACTTGGAAAATCCTGTGACTCAGTGGATTTGTTCAATAATTATCTTTTGGGTACCTATGTTGGAGATGCACTAGACAGGGGAAAAGATAGAGTTCCTGCCCCTAAGGGACTTAGTCTCCTGAAGACGTCTAAGACTCTTGTAGTTAACCAGTGAGGGTGACAAATCTTTTCCAGCCTTTCTTTCCTGCTCATGTTCTGTTTACTCTGTAATTATCGCTGCTGCAGCCCAAACCAGCGTGTAGACTGGAGAACAGGGTAGACATTGGGAGGCCCCATCACACCAGCACTTAGCTTGTTGAACAAGGTCCCATTTCCTCCTCTTCCTGTCTAGAAGTCAGTCTTGTTTTCGTGCCGGAGCTCACCAAAAATGTACAACAGCATGAAAGCATAACTCAGGCTTTTTTCTGAAACATGAATGTTTCTGTGAATGGTCTTCTATAAACAAAGGTAGCACTGAGACCACAGAGTTTCTCCTGACACAGGCAGGTCAACCCTCCAGTGCTTTGCAAGGGTTGATAGCAAAGACGAAGGTGAAGTGGCGAACTATTAGTGGATTGACTCCTAAACACATAGCAGGCACATCCAGGGAACTTCTAAAATACCTGGACAAACCCTAACATGGAAAGCTGAGGTCCTTATCAGTAAGTGGAAGCAGCAAGTCAGCCAAACATAGGCACTATGGTTAATACAAATTCATCATTGTTCTAGGCTAGTGAGATTTGAGGGTATTCCGGACATAGCTTGGCTTCTGTCGCAAACATATAAGCCAGAAAGAGAAAAAGGACTGCAAAGGACCGTGGAAAATCCAAGGAGAGAACCCTTCCTGCTCAGTCTCCTCAAAGGCCTTGTGGTGCTTGAGTGATGGGTCTATGTATGCAAAACTATGAGACTGGCTGGGCTCTGTCCAACAGTGAGTCTTTAAGGAAAGGACGTGGTTAGAAGGAATAGTGTTGGAAAACCAGAAGAGGTAGCCTTGTTCTGAATTCAGTAAAAATAAATAAAACAGAAGTATGGACCAGAACCAAAAGAAGATGCCTGAGACTTACTTATGCCAGAGGGAATCTTGGATTTCCTCTCCCACTCTCAGTTAGCAACTGGTCCCACCACCACCTCCTGCGGCCCCATTCTCACGGCTCAGTCCACCTACTACCATCACTTCATTGTAACCCAACAACAAATCTGCAAATTTTAGGGTCGTGGCTTTCAACTTTAGCTGTATATTCCAACCACGTGGAGCCAACCCCCATACTGAGCCAACTAACTAAGAAGGAAAACCCAGGCACCAGCAGATTTTAAAGCTCTCCTGGTGGTCCCAGTGTGCAGCCAAAGTTGAGAACCAGTGCTCAAAGAGGGCAACTCATTAATAACAAATTGAATACTGCCTAGCTGTTCACCAAAAGTGAAAATGTGATAACGCAAATAGTCTGGGGCAGGGAGAGCACAGAAAGTATAACTTTGCAGCAGTCATGACAGTGGGTGTGTGTGTGTATGTAAGCAAGCTATGAAACCTCATCCAAATTAGAACAATTTAGAATAAAAACATTAAGGCCTTAAAAGGGAGATGTACAAAAGTAATAAAACAGTTCTCAGAAATAACGAAGAGTACCTGCTGAAAAAATCAAAAAACCTAAACAGAAAGCAATCTTGAGATTGCATGTTAGGGAATCATCAACATAAAAGAAAAAGGCTTAAGTGACACTCAAATTTGATGAGACTGCAGTGAAAGATTCAAATTCTGACACCATTGTTCAGTGGGTTTAAAGCGTCTTCTGGATAGCAACTGATAGTATCAAGAACCTTAGAAAGGGGTTGGTACCCACGAACTACTACAAGATTATCTCTAGCATGTATGTAAACTGAAGCAAAAAAGATCACTTGAAAATAATCTCTACAACTAATTCTCAACAGCAAAGGAGGAGGAAGGGGAAGAGGAAGAAGAGATTCTAGCAAAGGAGAAAGAGAAAAAGAAGAAAATTGGTAAGGGTAGGGATGGGAAGAGGAGGAAAGGGAACAATTTAAACATCCAGCATCCGGGTAATGCTTTAATAATTCATGGTAACAGGTACCACAGAACATTATGCAGTCATTAAGCTGACAACCATGAAACTGTAGAAATGCAGAAAAATACATGCACTCCCTTGAGGGGTCCCTGCTCCGGGCTCAGCACAGGCCTGGCCTCCCACGGCACACAGCCTTGGGCCAATCCGTGGAGAAGGCTATAATTCAACCTGATTTCCCCTCCCAAGAGAGACCTCCTGGAGTGGCTCCTGTCAGTCTCACATACCTGTCCCTGACCTGCTGTCATCACAAGAGGCCCAGCCTCCCATCCCTTTGCTCTGGTCCCCAAGGCTCTGAACAGGCCTTTACTTTGCAGAACCTGCTCCCTCCTTCCTCCCAAGACTCCTTCTGCCCTCTGCATCTGGCAGAGCCCCTGCATCGCCCACTTCAGTTTTGAGCCTGACCCCCTCTCCCTGTATCAGAGGTTAGAAGGCATTTTGGAACCCTGAAGTACTGAGTGTCAGAATGATTGGGTACTGCTTTTACAGGCAGAGAGTTTGTTCCTGTGAGTAAAATCTATCCCTCTCTGGGAAGCAGTGCCATGGTACTGCCAGCCAGGCGATTTTAAGATATAGTTAATAATCATCTGAACCTGGAAGTTAACTCTGTTCTTCACATAAACCCAAAGCATTTTCACACAGGGTTAAAACACACTGAATATTCCAGAAATAAAGTATCTGTGTACATGGAACTGGTCTTTGTTTCACACACAGCCTAAGGGATGCACATCATTTTTGGAACATCACACCCCAGAAGGCACATTTCAAAGAATCTGCCCGTGTAGCTATCACATTTCAGCTTTCCTTCAGTGGATCAAGAGCAAACAATTTCATGAAGCCTTTTAGTGTAGCCATGACCAACCATTTACATACATCAAAATGCAATTATCTTATTGTAAGTTACCTGACCTTTTTCTTTGCAGCAAAGGGGGTCACAAAAAGGGAGCACTGGATTAACAGGAATGAATGAGCACCAAGCTTCTCCCCTCAGTTCTTAAAAACTGAGATGATTTCCTTCACCTGTTGGTGGGGCCTCCAGCTGGTGTGAGTGTTGCCAATGAGGCTTCCAAACGATGTCTCCTCTCTCCTCCATCGAAAAATCCAGCTCCTTTTGAAGAAAGTTACTTCAGAATATGACCATCTGTGATCCCTTCTTGATGCTTTCACTATTGACTTCCAGCTCACTCCCTTTTGTGTATTGATTTTTTGTGCCTGACTTTCCATCTTTCCTTCTATCAGTTCTTCTGTCTATCATTTCTGGAAACTTCAGTGATAACAAGGACAATCTATCATCACCCTGGTCTGGGCGTTTCTTGATCATCTCACTACCAAAGGCTTCTTTTCCATCTTAGCTACACAGCAGCATGGCTATCCCCCTGATCCTTACCATCACTGAGAACTGCATCATCTCTGAAAACTCAGCTCAAATCTCCCACATTCTGATTTCCACTTCCTGTTCTTCCAGCTCACTTCCTCTAGAATACCCCACTTCTGGTTAATTTTGATTATCAGTTTGACTAGATTAAGAGTGTCCGGGAGAAGTGGTTGAATTGAAAGTGTTCTAACCTCGTCAAAGGGTTAACTCATTAAGCTCACAGCTGAGTGGACTATTGGAAAGTGGAGCAGAATTGGAGAAAATGGATCACAAGGGCACCACCTTGCATACTATATATCTCTGGCCGCTTACTCTGAGTTCTTTACCTGCTCTCTGCTTCGCAGCTCGTGTGAAATAAGCAGTTTTATTCTACCGTGCTCTTCCACCTGATGTTTCTTTCTTAGAATCAACCAACCGTAGACTTAAACCTCTGAAACTGAGACAAAATAAATCTCTCCTTTAAGTTTTGAGTATTGGTTTTTTGTCTCAGCAATGAGGAAGCTAAAACATATCCCTCCTAAATTCTTAAACCCCGGTGGAACTCATATGCACTATTATTATTTTCCAATTTTTGCTCTGCCTGCACTCCATAATCAATGTCTTTATACCCACCCTTGTTGTCCCTGGTCCTCAGTTCTATACAGGCAGACACTTCACTGTCAAAACTCTTAATTCCACTTCACTGACAAAACTCTAATCCCAGTTAAACACTCCACTCTCAACTGAATATAACAGAGGAGAAAATAAAACACTACCACGCTAACTGGTCTATCTTTAATGTATGACAAAAAAATTCAGGTGGCTCATTTTAACTGATAATAAGAAACTGATTTTCTTACTTTCTGAGACAACTCTCTTACATGTTTTGCATCTCTTCAAATAGCCAGCATTATCTTCCTGCCTCTCTGATAATGATCTAACCTTTTATATCATCAACAAAATAGACCCAAGTAGATGAGAATCTCTTCATCTTTCCACTATTGAATGAACCTACATGCATTTGTAACTATGCATTACACCTTTAACAATGCAAAACAGATGAGGAGTGCACATCCCTATCTAAGGCTCACCTTCCACTTGAGAACCAACTCCCTTCATTTCCATCACTTCTCACCTATTCAGAACTTTTGCTTCCCACTCTCTCATGATAATTCATTTCTCCTTCTCATCCACAATAGTCTATAAATTTGCTGTTTTCCCTTCTTTGAGTAAATCCTTCTCTAGCTCTGATTCCATTTCATCCATTTCTCTGAGCTCCTGCTCACATCAAAATTCTTTGAAAGTTGTTCTTCTGTGATTTCCTTGTTTCCTAATTTTTAAGTCTGTCTATAATGCACTTTTATAAGGATTTCACTCTCCCCAGAGACCTCCATCTGGCTAAATCTAATGGTCAATTCTGAGTCTTCTCTGATTCACCCCTCATGTTGATCACTTCTTCCTTCTTAAAGCATATTTTTATTACTTCTATCGTGCAATACTATTCATTTCTTCTCCTACCTTCCTGACCACTCTGTGGTGAATTAAGTAATATTCAACTTGTAAACCTAGTTGAGCTGAGTCAGCACCATGCTGGGTGTGGAAGGCCCACCTGAGAATTGCTACCTACAGCATAGAAAGAGAACTTTGGGGGAAGATGGCACTGTTGATTCTCCTGGAAGAGCTTGTGCTGGCTTTCCTGATATGAACTTGGCTGTTCTCATCATCAGGTTCTTGCTGTCACTGAAGATAGCTGTGGGATCTTTGGGAGATCTTTAGTCCTGACCTTGAGCATCACTTCCTGGCTCCAGTACAGATCCTTCAACCTGCTGGCACAGATCCTTCATCCTGTTGGTGCAGACTTTCTAGCTTCCACTACTGACCTTTCAACCTTCTAAGTGCATATCCTTGATATAGACTTGCATGAGACATTCTCATGGGCTCATATTCTCCAACTGGACTCATGGAGAACATTGCCATCAGGGGCTGGGGATTTAGCTCAGCGGCATAAGCACCTGCCTTGCAAGCAGGCAGTCGTGAGTTCGATCCCTGGTACCGATAAAAACGAAAAAGACAAAAAAAAAAAAAAAAAAAAAAAGAAAAAAAAGAGAACATTGCCATGAGCTTTAGGTCTTCAACTAGACTCATACAGAACATTGGCATGGGATCCAGGCCCTCAGCTGGATTCTTTGGGTCTCAATGTGTGGACAGATCTTCCACACTCTTTTGCACTTGACTCTTTGGGTGAATATTGTAAAACAATCCTATAAATTATGTGTCCTCTATCAAATCTTTTCCCTTGTAAATCCTAACCTCCCCGACAGGAACAGTCTAACA
Source organism: Cavia porcellus (assembly GCF_034190915.1). NCBI lineage: Eukaryota > Metazoa > Chordata > Mammalia > Rodentia > Caviidae > Cavia > Cavia porcellus. The sequence continues at coordinate 79,745,371 of NW_026947490.1, forward strand.
TGCACCTCGAATGTAACGTGAGCAGAATGAAACACTTGGTATTTTTCAGGTCTATTCCTCCTTTCTAATCTCCCCCATTTGCCTTTAGTGGCACCATCATGTACTCAGATACTCAGATAAAAAGTCTGGGCATCCTCTTAAAATTTCCTCATTCCCTATCCCCACATTCAATCCAAGAGCATCCCTTTGAATCCATCTGAAATATTGTTATTCACTATGGGAAATACAAGCATAGCATTTCTTTGTCCCCAAAGGTAACCTTGTGAATGGCTGGCCTGACTGAGGCCCAGACCACAAGTGAATGCACCCAAGCCTTGTATCCCAAATTCAGGCCACCTTTAAATACAAGTTCATCTTGTTCAGATGTTCCAAAGCACCCCAGATCTTTGTGGCTTAAAACATAACACTGTTTATGTGCTCACTCTTGTGTGTTGAGAGCTCCTTGGGTAATGTTACCATTTCTTTACCTCCTGTTCTCTTTATAATGGATTTTAAACAGACTTTCACCTGCACTAGGGTATTAGTGTATGACTCATCTCTGAGCCACAAGACATCTGCCAGGGATTTTATTTGGGCCAGAGGATCAGCCTCCAAGATGGCTTCATTCACATGGTTGGCTATTTAGCTGAAATTAGAAGCTAGTGACCTCAAGTCCCTTGAAGTGGTCTCTTCCCAAAGCTTCTTGAATTTCCTCAAAGAAGGGTGTGTTCCAAGAATGAACCACTCTTTTCCTACCTCTCCATTATCTGCCCACTGCCCTGAGATTTGAGAGGTGATGGCACACTCTCATAGCATCCACACTCCGGTCAGTAGACAGGGGAGCATCTCCACACCCTAAAGGACAATTCAAGGAGAATAAGCTGGCAGGGAAAGGTGGAACCCCTTTCATGTGTGCAGCGGATGTACAGTGGATATAGCTCACACATCCCCGCTTAGTCCCTCCTTCAGTGGGAAAGAGCAGAGACAATCACCGCCTTGACTACCTCCCCCTCTGTACTAGTTTCCTTCATAGCTGAAAATCCTTCTAAACCACCACAAAGACAGATTTTATAGTTACCATTTTTAACCCTAAGAAATCTCACCCCTCTCTAACTACAGGCTGTCATTGTTCTCAATTAAATGAGCAGGAGCTGGAGCAGAAGAGCAGAGTTGGCTCCCTGGCAGAGCCCTGGGGCTGATGAAAGCTTTGACTCAGTGGGTCAGAGGAACACGTCCCCGGGGTACCATCTAACAGCACACAGGGAAAGCTAAGTGGAACTCAGTGTCACAAGTCCCCTTCAGCCTTCTCGGGGGTAAGGGCAGGCTGTGATCAGCAGAGGGAAAGCTGTTCAAAGATCAAAGGCACCAGGGAGCAAGAGGCAAACCAAGTCAGCCAGGAATAACACAATGTTTTCCTTCTTGAGGAACAAAACATGCCAGGACTTCTGCCAGACCGAGAGCATTAAGGCCCCAGCAAACAAGGCAGGAAGCACTTGTATGTGCGTGGGGAGGGAGAGGGATATAGAAAAATTTCGTCTTTATGCTCCATAAACATTAATTATGGTCCTCTGGCACTATGATGAAGGTGATTGGAATTTGTACTTTGCAGCCTAAAGAATGGGTGTTAGAGGAGTTAAATGGTTGAAACATGGTAAGTGGATGAACAGAAGCAAAAAAATAAAAATAAAACCCTCAAGCATTTTGTTTCTCCAGTCTATCCATCAGAGAATATATATTTTATTGTTTCCTTAAAGCCTGGAGAAAGATTTGAAAAATAGAAAAGCCCTCATCTATCGGCTCTCTTGGAAAAAAGAACAGGGGACATAAGAGGTTTTCCTATCAATGAAATTCCATGATTGACTTCCAGCTAGGAATGCAGTCAATTGTTACTTCTTTCCCGTTGTGAGGAAGTACTATAAATGAGTACACTGTGCTCTGAATCAACTGGTTAGGAACGATTTTTACAAATATCCAGATGTAGAAAGGCAGGCAAGTTGGGTCGGTTTGCTAGATTTCTATACAAATTCACCTATTATGTGTGAGGTTTGACTGGAGCTCGACATGAGCGAGCCTGTCCCCCTGGCTGCTAAGCTCAGCGACCCCAAACTGGGGGGTAACAGGGGACCAAGTCAAGCTGGGTTTTCTTTCTTGAACAGAAAGGAGACCCCTCCAACAACCTTCTTTATGGAACTGCTCCTCCAGGAGGCTCAGCTCTGTGTTCCTGCTCAGACCAAGCTAAACACAGTCTCTCTTCTCCATCCTCATCTTCATTCTCTTCCTTTCCCCACTGAATCCACACCAGAGACCGCACTTTTTATTGACTGAAATGGACTCAGTTATGCTTTCTGCACCAAAAGCACTACATTAGAGAAGAGATTACAGTAGTATGCAGCATGTACAGGAACATTTGGGAAGAAGGTTTGCAAACCTCAGGCTTACTCCTTTTGTCAAGCAAGCACAAGCCCAGAGGGAGTTTCCTAACTATGGGTTCATCTCAAAGGGGCACCTCCCCCTGATTCATCGTTATTCTGTATTTCTATTTCACTCCCAGTCCTAGAACAGCAAAGTAATACAGAGAACTATATCATCCTGCCCTCTGACTGAGACCCTGCAGGATGCAGTGACATGCCACTGTGGAGCAGGGATCCAAGGACAGTCTACTGCCCCTGGCTTGCCCCTCCCCTTCCTCTGTGTCAGTCAGCCCCTCTCTCTGCCAAGCCAGCTGTCTGCACCTGGACATCTCAGTCATTCTGCTCCTTCTCTGGGCCTGGCAAAAAGTCAGGTTGGCAGGGACTGCTTTGGGCAGCCAGCTGGCGGAGTGGGGAAGACTCATGAGCCTCTCTTCAGGCCCTACAAATGCATGAAGAATAAACCATGCTCTGGCTTCACCTAGCCTTTTACTCAGTATCAACCCATCTTCAGGCTTCCAGAGAGTCTTAGGCTATGTGCCTCAGCAAATGAGCCTGCCTATTGCCAATTATTTTTACAAGTGAACAAAGTAATCTGTGTTTATATGGATGGGCCTGTCTGTAGATCAAAGACGATATGTCATCCTTTCTAAATTGGGTCATAAAACGCAATTATAAATTGCCAACAAATATAGTAGGCATTTTTTTCAAAATGACATTTTCTTTAGTTCACTTAAGATTCATAGAACTCACAAAGCTACACTTCCAGGGACCAAATTTATATAATGTTATGGATGAAGCAACCCAACTCCACATCTCCTTTTCTTAAGGCCCTTCCAGTCATAAACAACAGAAAACAATAAACAAGTTACTGGGAAATATTTGCATATCCCATACCGCCAAGATGTCACTCCTGTGGTTGCTATGTTACAAGGTAGGTGATGCTAGGCCCTCAACTGGAGGGCATTGCTGGCCTCTGCAAGTATAATGCTGTCATCCTGGGAATTGTTTATGTTGCTGCCATAAAAATTACCATGAGTGTAGTGATTTGAAGGGAATACATTTATTAGCTCACAGTTATGTATCAGAAGTCTGGTGTGGGAGCTCCAGAGATGCAGTCGGTTAGCACACAGTGCTTGTACAGAAGTTTGGCTTAACTCTTTTGAGTTCTGAACTGAGATTTTTCCCAAGGCCAAAATCAAGGTGTCAGTTATGCAGTTCTCTTAACTGGAAACTCCAGAGAAGAATCCACTTCTATATGCATTCGGGTTATGGCTGAGTCAATTTTCTTGCAACTGTAAGACTGAGGTCCTGGCTCCTTCCCTGGTTTTAGCTGGGGACGCTGTCAATTCTCAGAGATCACTGCAGTTTGTTTTCAATGCCCTTCTCCCTTCAAGTCAGCAATGGTGTAACAAATTCCACCCACTCTTGCTTCAAATCTCCCTGAAGACTCCTGATGCTTCAAGACCCAAATGATTCCATCAGGCTCACCCAGGTAATCATCATCCTGTAAGGGCAACTGTGCCTTGTAACATAGCAATCATAGGAGTCATAGTTCATCATCTCGTATGTGTATACAGCTAAGGGAGGCGGAGTGAAATTCTGCATATGATATTATGTTTCAACTCCAACAACTTTTAGTCTGTTTCTAGGTGTCACAGGTCAAAGTCTCAAGACAGCAAATATGATTGGCTGATCTGAGTCAGACGCCCACAACAACCAGTCAGCTACGACCAGAGGCTAGGCTTCAGTAAGACAGGGGTCAGTCTCTGATATCAGTACCGGGACATCAACGACTCTTATGAAGCAGGGGAAGGCTGCTGGGAAATGAGCAAATATGGCAGGAGGAATCCTTCTTTTAAAAAGACATTAGGGAAATGAGGAGAAAGGCAAGCCCCATTCAACACAGCTAGCTGACAAGCTGGCCAAATAATGCAGAAGCCGAGAGGTGCAGGAACACATTTCAAGTGCTCATAGTTTGTCTTTGTGTTTTCTATCTGGGTTAAACATCTGGGGTGTTGACACTACTGCAAAACAGAACTGTGACTTTGTTAGCTATCAAGTATATTTCTGAGAACTGTGTTTTTCCTCTGGGAAGCCAAGGATGGGAATGTGCCTTATAAATCCTCCTGTGGGAAGGAGTTTCTAACATTGGTCCCACAACCAGATCAGATGAGAAACCTTTGGATTTATTTGGGTATTTTTGATATTTTCATATCCTTTTGGCTGCTTTCAAGGAATCCGGGATGTAAGTGCATCATCTTTCTGATTTTAGAGACTGGGTAAGGGAAGCCCCAGTCTCTTCAAGTGACTCAACAAGGCAGGTGGAAAAAATCCATAGGCATTATTTGATAAGTATTTTGTTGTTGTTATAATGGTGACAAAAGAATACACCGTTTTTGTATACTGCCACATTTCACTTTTCAAAGTAAGAAGAATTTCATGCCTTCTTAAATTCATTTTGGGGGAAAACACACAGTTAATTGAATGTATCAAGTGTCCACTTCGTGTGGAGGGTCAGAGAGAGAGAGAAAAAGAAGCAAAGAAAACTTTTGATGCAATAGAGGGTCACGGCCACAACAAATGATGCCCAGACTTACGTTTTATTTAAAATAGCATAGACTGTCTCCAGGAGCAATAACACAAAATACTTCAAAAGTACAGTCAAAATTAAATGAATTTGGACTCATGTTTAAAGGTTGTGAACTGCACACTGTTGTTATGATGAAGTCAAAGCCAATCATATTTCCAAGACTAGTAAGAATAACTGTCAGTTTCACTTCCCATCTCACCACTAATCTGTTCCTTGCATAAGCCATTTCTGCTGCATGGAAAACGATTGCTTAAACTAGAGGCCCTCAGCCCTCACGTCACAGATCAGTGGTGACATTAGCCTCTCTTAGCAGCAAGACCCTACTGTAATTGCACATGCAAGGGCTTTAGGTTGTGAACTCCATATAAGACTCTAATACCTGATGGTCTTCAGTGGAGCTGAGGCAGTGATGTTAGCACTGGAAAGCAGCTGTAAATACAGATTAACATTAGCAGAGAGATTTGACTGCACAAAGACTATAATAAATCAATTACTTCCAGACTCATGCCAAAACCCTATCATGTGAGAGAGAAATGACAATTAAGCTGCAACCATTAGCAGGCTTAATATTGGCAAATGAGAGGATGTACTTCTATTGTGCATCAGCAGCTGTTGGAAGGCTTTAAATCAGAATCTGACACTTATTTTAGTCTTGGAATGATCACCCATTATTTTCTTTACCACTACCATCCAATCCCATTTCCTGTCCAATGCAGTTCTTCCAATGACAGTCTCGGTAAGCCCTAGAGAAAATGAGTAGAAAACAAACATTACAGGAAAGATTCCTTGAAGAAAGGAAGGGGCCCCATGATAACACAGCAGAAGACTCTAATGTTGTCAATAAAAGGAAAATTGCATTCAAAAGAAATTACCAAGGGTCCTCCTTGAAGCACAGGTTTATTACAATAGGTGATTCACATTCTCCAGGCCTCTCTGAATATTATGTGTCAACTGCTTATCTTAAAAAGCCATGAAAACTCCAAATTGCTTTGCCACATGGAGACCAAGAATGCTGGATTAAAATACTAGCCTCAGAGTTTTTCAGGAAAAAAAAAATGTGAACACAAAGAGAACAAGCAATTATTGAAAGTCACTACTTCATAAAGTCAAAGCAGAAGGTCTGCTTAGAACTTCATTCTTAGTAGTTTACCTCGTGACTAAAGCTAACATTCTCTTTACTGTTGGTAAAGAGTAGACCATTCCTGCTACTAAAGATATATATTGTGAAATTTCAGGAAAAGACTGCAATTCAGAAAGTGGCACTTACTTGTTTCTCTTTTGCAATCACCATGGTTAGATGAATTGAAGAAATAACAAAGAAAATGGAGGCATAGGGCTGGGGATTTAGCACAGCGGCATAAGTGCCTGCCTTGCAAGCAGGCAGTCATGAGTTCGATCCCTGGTACTGATAAAAAGGAAAAAGACCAAAAAAGAAAAAGAAAAAGAAATAAAATGGATGCATAATTGTTGGAAAGCGTTAATGTGTCACTGTGTCTCTCAGTTGCTCTCTCATTACTGAGGCGCAATACCTGACACTCACTACTTGAAAGAGGGGAGGTTTATTTTGACTCATATTCCGTCCATAGTCAGCTGGCTTTAAGGCTGGACATAGCACAGCGACATGGCACAGGCAAAATGGCCATGGCATGGTAAGTGGGAAATAGAGAGAGTCAATAGGGGGGCCAGCAAGGGTGCTATAGCCTTCCTGGTCATACCTCTTTGAGCCACTGCTTCAGATCAGCCCATACCTCCTGACAGCAAGCCAGCTATCCTGCTTTCATAATCCAGTCACCTTTCAAGCCCCACCTATGAGCATTTGAAGCTCTTAGGGGATGTCTAGCTATAAACAGTAACATCATGGTATGCAGTTCAAGTTAACAAGTCCACCAGTGTTGACAATGAGGCAACAATGCTTATTTTTGTATGACAGATATATATTTTAGGAGGATATACATGTGGATATGCTACAGGCATGTTTGTTGTCAAGCAACACTATTCATGTCTTTGATTGTACGTCAAGATAATTGAATTGGTTTTTCTGTGGCCATATATGCACAGATGGAGGCAGCCATAACTTGGCATATTTTTTGTTTCATTACTCAAGTCAAAGAGATTGCTTTTGAATGTGAATCTACATACTAGAACATCCATAGAGAAATGCTAGATAGCTGACAAATGTCACCTGAACTTAACAACACTTTCTAAGATATGATTAAAATAAAATCATCAATCACGTTAAACTTGTATCTATTCGCACAGCTCTCTGAGGATGTAGACATTAGAGCACATATGTCTCTTTTATACCCAGAAATGAGATGATTTTCCAAAGATAGATCCCTAGTCAGAGTTTTGAGCTATGAAGTTTGCTGCAGAGATTTCTTTTAGAATAATGGTCATGACTGGTAGCACATTTCAGTGACACTGAATGAGTCACAAAACTTGCTTATTTATATGACATACTTAACCTTCTAAGTGAACTCAGCCTGTCATTTCAGGGAAAAATGACAACTGCATTCAAGTCAGCAGATAAAGTGGTTGCAATCAAAGCCAAACTAGAATAGCAAGTTTAGTTAGTGGCAGCAAGTGAACATTGGGCATTTTAATATGTTTCAAACATCAGCAGAGTTTTTTTTTTTTTTGTCTTTTTCCTTTTTTACCGGTACCAGGGATCGAACTCATGACTACCTGCTTGCAAGGCAGGTACTTATGCCGCTGAGCTAAATCTCCAGCCCCAGCAGCAGAGATTTTGAAAGGGACTGAGCTTAAGTCTTCTTTCTCCTAGCTAGTGCATGATCATCAGTCCCAGCTTTCAGAAGCATTTGGGCATTACTTCCCAACCACAAAATATCCCTAAACGGAGAAGAAATAGATCCACAACCCATTTATGAATAAGCCAAATGTATCAGCTTTGTCCATGCTAGTAGAGAATCGACCCCTTGCTCAAGTAATAGTGGCCTTTAAAATATGTTGAAGACAACTCCCGATATCCATACATTCTAAACTAAAGTCAAAGCAGGTCTTGAGATTGCCACAAAACTGTTTCCTCTTCCAACACCTTATCTTTATGAAGCAGAGGGGTTTTTTTTTCCTGCAGTGACAGAAAATGAGATTGTTGAGTACTTTGACCATAATACACTTTGGGTAATGCTGCCTTCCATCACCCCCAGATGCAGTCATCCAGTTGCAGGAAAATAAGCTTGGGGATCTCATTGATTCTGCAGCAGCAAGCAGAAACACCAAAACACCCAGGATTTGGATGCAGATTTATTTACATTGATGGGCACAGATCAGGATCATTCTCAGAGTATCAGGCCCTGATCTCTGATGGTCTAGAGGTTATAATACATAAACAAGCAGGAATTACAGAGGCAGAATGACTTGTTAATCTGGAATTGGTTTATACAATGTGCATCAGAGTAACCAGCTATTCATCATGGTGACTGGCCGTTTCTAAGAGACAGGAGCAACAGGAACCGGAACAGGAACTGTTACCTGGGCAACTGAGAAACTGAAGTATACTGGCTGGGGGGGAGGAGATATGTTATATTACAATTCTGTATGATAATGAGTTGTATAATTACTTTATATTACAATGTAATAACAATAGAAATGATGTACCCAAATTACGATATACTTAAGTCACCCGAAATCCATTCCCCTTCTCTCATAAACTGCCTTCCATGAAATGATCCGTCATGCAAGAATGGTTGGGAACTGCTGATCTCCCACATAATCAAATTTGTTAAGCATTTCGTAAACATCAGGAGAATTTATTTAAGCACCCATTGATTGGAAATGGCCCACCAGAAAGATTTGATAGTTTTTATCTGTAGCCTCCAAATTCTCCTACACTTCTACTCAAAAATTATATGCTTAGAAATTTATCTTGCAGAACAAACTGAATACGAACAATGTTTCAGCTATTTCTTGTACCGAAAGTTGACAGCAACTAAGTGTTCTACAGGAAATGAGATTAAAATATGGCACAGTTGATATGATGAGATTTTATGCATTTGTTAAGATGGAGTTGAAATTCTATTTACTGACATGAAAGATTTAATATCATATGTGTGAATATCTCTTGCTAGTAACATATTCTGATCCACAAGAGCTAAGAGTGGAAGTATTTAAAACAAGGTGTTAATAGTAATGATCTCCAGCAGAATATGACAGCTAGGAAGCAATAGAAACCGACTCTTCCAAACTTGGGGGAAGGGAAGAAATTTCAAGGAGATGCAGTAATTCAGAGAACAAGCAGGCTTTGATAGGACAGGAAGCAGGTGGATCTGGCAATCAGAAAAGAGAGGACAATTTCTTTTATCTGCATGAGGGATAAAAATCAACTCAGCCTGTGTGCTTGCGCACACACACACACACGTGTGTGTGTGTGTGTGTGTGTGTGTGTGTGTGTGTGTGTTTTCTGCCAACCTGTCTCTAAAGCAGTCAGACTCAGATCTTCAGGAGAGGCTTTGCATTAGGCCAGACTAGATCACTGTGACTAGCGATTAAAGAGGCACCTCGGAGGAAAAAGCCTATGAAAAAGTAAAAAAAAAATAAGTGCCCACTAAACTGGAATTGTTGGGTACTGCATTCCCCCCACTTTTTTTTCTTTGTCAACTGTGTTTTTAAGTCCTTCTTAATAATCCTTTTTACGTCCTTCTGTAATAGACAGGTATAACTTTTATAACAAAATTTTCTTGTAATTTCAAAAACCTCAGAATGCAATGTGCCAAGTTTCCAGAGCCGGTTTTTTTCTTTTATATCCACTGATGTATCTTCTATAAAAAAATATTATCCCCCAAACCCTACCCCCACCCATATACCTACTTACTCACACAAGTTATTTTTATGTGATATGAGCATACAAGACTCCAAATAAACATGTGACATTGTTTTAATAATCTGATGACAAGTAAATTTTTGAATGTATTACCTGTTACAGTTGATTTTGAAAAATAATCACTAAAAATTATAGCAAACATTTACTTAGACCTTACTCTGTACCAGAAAGTGGAAAAAGTCATTTACTTAAGCTATTTTAATGTAAAATATATGAGTTAACAAAGCAACATCTCCTTTTCCCAACACAACACTCTCACTATATTTAACTTTCCTGAAAAAGAGATTCTTCTCTTCCTAGGTCTTCCAGGGGCTCCATTCCTTTGAACTATTCCATGTAAATTATTTCCCTAAATCCCTAAGAGCAAAGCACGTGATTGGATATTATTTTTCCATGGAAAGGAAGAAGCTACAAAGTGTTGCTTCCCAGAATCACCCAGCTCTCAACAGAGCTCGATCGCCTTCCATTCATTGAGCTGAAGGCACGGAAAGCAAATCTCTTAGTTAACACATTCTGCAGTCCTACTTTGTGTCAGATTTCATGGGGTGAATCAAAGGCTGACTCCATGCTCACACACCATTTACCTAGCCTGCACTGTGTACCCACAAGAAGGACCCTGTCTCAATTATGATGCAAAGTCCCTGCCTACCCACAGGAGTTTGCAGTCCGTGGGTAAACGGGAGCATTTGCAACTTAAGAATCAGAAGTGAAAATTATGCTTGAGGAATTGGAACGCACATGAAAATACTGAAGTGAAAATGAAAATACAGTAAATATGAGATCAAAAGACACTCAGAAAGGAGAGAAAGTGCAGCTTGGGTATTTCTTATCCAAAACACTTGAGACCAACAATGTTTGAGACTTCAGATTTTTTGAAATTTGGAATATGTGTATATAACTTTTGAGTGGAACCCAAGTGTAAGCACAGAATTCATCTGTGTTTCACATACACCTCATACACAAAGCCTAATGGTAGTTTTTGTTGTTGTTTGTTTGTTTGTTTGTTTCTTGTTTTATTGGGGATCAAACTCAGGACCTTGGAGATCCACGCCATGTTGGAACTTAGGACTCTGGGAAGCCAAGCCAGCACCTCTCCTCCCTGGTAAGCGGCGGTAGTGTGGCCCACTGCAGCCCTTCCAGGGGAAGAACCAGCAGTGTCTCCTGAGATCCACGCCATGTTGGAACTGAGGACACAGTGAAAACAAATGACCATCCTGCCTCCCTGCTTAGCAATAGTGAATCTCCTGCTACAGTCAAATATCCCACTTCCCCTATCCTCCTTCTCCTCTCCCTCCCCGTCCATTAGCAAGTGGGAACCAGAAATCTGAGCAACTCCTGGGAGGTTGACCATAGCAAATAAGGGGGACTTCCTTCTACCATTTCTTTGAAGGCAAATATTTTTATTACTGTTATGCTCTTTTCTTATTAGTGGTACTGCTCTATTCAATATTCTTTTTTGATAAGTTCTATAGTATTCTATATTTCATCCCATTTTGATATACGGGATTGAAGGAACAACTATTATAAAGATAACAAAATATACTGTGATACCTATTACTGTTATCCCGGTAACCTGCTATGAAGTTCTATACCAATTTCACTGTACGATCTTAGTTAGCTTTATTCTGACTTATTCTGTTGTATACTTTCAAAATAAAAATAAAAATAAAAACAAACTCAGGACCTTGCCCTTGCCAGGCAGGCACTTTGCTGCTGAGCTAAATCTCCAGCCCTTTCTACAATATTTTTAGAGTGCCTGCATCCTGATTCCTACATGTCACAGAGTGGAAATTTTCTCTTATGGAGTCATGAGATCTTGTCACTTGCTACAGCATGGGTGAACTTTGAAGACATTATTCTAAGTGAAATAAATCACTCACAGAAGACCAAATACTCATGCTATGTAATTCCACTTGTAAGAAACAATGCAAAGTACTTGTAAGAGGCAGTCAAATTCATAGGGACCACAGAACGGCGATTTCCAAGGACCAGAGGTGAGGGTGGTAGGCACTGAGTATTTGACAGGTGCAGAACTTCAAATTAGAATGATGAAATTTTTCTGGAGCTGGACAGTGGTGATGGCTTCCCAACAATATGAATGATCTTGATGCCCCTGAACTCTACGCTTAAACACGATTACAGTGGCACTTCATGTTGTGTTTTACTGTAATTTTAACAAGTTTTTAAGCAGAATGATGAAATCACAACTAAAGGAGTCTGTACTAAAAGAAGAACCACTCTGACCTCTCATCACAGTATCCAAGTGTTCAGAAATCGTGCTACTGTGCTTCCTAGACACCGTGAATACTTCCTAGGTCCTAACTCAGATTATTCTATGGCTGACTCAATATTTTTCTTCAAATCGATTTATTTTTAAAAATGAATTTCCACTTGGCCTTTTAAGAAAAGGTTTATTTGTACATGTTTGCAGTACATAATGTCTATTCACCCTAGGTAGTAAACACAGGTTCTTAGCATGTCTTATTCTCCTCCTCCTTCCCTCTCCACCCCCACCCTCAATCTCTAGATCTCCTTCCCATTTGCAAAAGATCTGTCTCTTTGTTGCCAGCTGTCTTTATTTTGTTTTTTTTTAAATTATTTACATTTTGAGTTTCTCATAAAGGAGAAGTAATATGATATTTAGTTTGTGTTTCTTATTTATTTCACTTAAAATTATGACCTCTGGGTACATCAAGTTTCCTGCAAATGACTCAGATTTATCCCACTTTGTGGCAGGATATATTCCATTATGTGTAAGTATCACATCTTTAATTCATTCATCTGTTGATGGATATAGATATAGACATTGGTATAGATAGATATATTGCTGACTCACTAAATCCAAGGTTTAGCTATTATGACTTGTGCTAAAATACATGACACTCAAAATGAAGGAAGGAAGGGTTTGTTTAGCTCACTGTTTGTGGAGGTGTCAGACCATAATCAGTTGGCTCCACGACAGAGTGGTATTGTACGGATGCAACAGGTCAAGGTAGCAGCCAGCACAGGCAGTCAGAGCAAAAGGGAGGAGATCAAGCCTCTTTTCTGTCCTTATATTGTAAGCAGGTTAGTCTCCCCCAAGCCCCCAGCAGGGGCAGCATTCACACCACCTCTGCACGGGCCTCTTGCACTGGCCCAGGATAGTTACAAAGTAAGGATCCTGGCTCCCTGCTGAGTCCCTTAGGTAAATTTCTAAACTTCTCAAGTTGACATAATGTATCAATCATAGCAATCCACCCCTTGCCTGCAACCAAATATACTTCTTTAAAATCTGTTTCCAGATAAAAGACATGCTTATGCGTATCTTTTCACAACCTGAACATTGTAACACAGGTTTAACAACCCTTTAGAACCAGTATTATTGGGACCAAAGCAAGTCCCAAATCCAGCAGGGCAAACATTAAATCCGGCAGTTCTGTGTCCAACATCTGAAGCAATCTGGTTTTGAGCTCCAAAAGGCTTGAGTGATGCCACCCCCGCAGTACTTCTGGTGGTTGTAGCACCCATGGCTTCTCTCTTGGGCTAGCTTTGCTCCCTTCTTTCAGGTTTCCTTAGATGATCTATGCTCTTGATTTTTCCAAACTGCTGTGGTCTCCACTGCTCCTTCAGTTTCATACCCATAGACTCACACATTGCCTCCCTGGGGGCACATTCTTGGCATCCTAGGCCTTCTGAAATTGGAGTGGGAGCCTTTTAAACCTCAGAACTCTTCATTCTGTGTGCATCTAAAACCAGCACCACATGGATGACGCTGAGATCTGCTGCCAGCTGGAGCAGTAGCCAGGCTTTCCTCTCTCTCGGTTGTTGAGTTGAGTGTCTGGATTGCTGGACACTCTGAATGCGACTCTGAGGAATGAGTTTTCTATGCTACCAGCATTCTGGAACATGGTGCTCTGTGGCTTTCACCTCAAAGCAAAGTTTTTCACTTTTGCGGTTTTGAAATTCGAGACTTGCTACTTTTTGTGATGCCTTCAGGCCATCTTTTCTATTCTCCTGTTCCTTCTCAACAATTAAGATTTCCTCAGCTCTGTCTTTACAATTCACAGCTTTATTGGAGCTTCCTTTCTGGACATACTCACAATGTTTTAAATCATTCTGCTGGAATCCTTGCTTTTTGTTCACAGAATAAATCTGACTAAAAGGCACCAACAATAGCATATCACAACCTCAACATTCAACAGCCTTGAAATTTCTTCTGCCAGATTAATTAGTCCACTATCTTTAATCTTAGCCTCAGGCAAAATCTCTAGACATGAGCAAAATGCACACGAATTTTTTGCCAAGCCATAACATACATCATCTGAACTCCAACAACCAGTGCAGTACTTCTTCCCAGTAGAAATCTCCCAAGCCTGGTCTTTACCAGCAAGATGTCTATCAGCTTTCTGGTCTTCTGCACCCTGGCCAGAATCTTCCATACAGAGCAGCCTAAGCTGTTCCAGTGCTACTCCTTCAGGAGACATCTCAGAACCTTTCCAAATTTTTCCCACAAGCCATTCCCTAAGGCTTTTGAGCCACATGGTCAGGTATAGTCATAGTAACAACCCTACTTCTCTGATACCAAATTAAGTCTTGGTTACTTTTCTCTCATTGCTAGGACAAAATACCCAACACCCAAATGAAGGAAGGAAAGGTTTATTTAGCTCACTGTTTGTGGAGGTTTCAGACCATAATCAGCTGGCTCCAAGGAAGGGTAGCATGGCACCAGGGCAACACTTCAAGGCAACAGCCAGCAAAAGCAGCCAGAATAAAAGCAGGAAGCACAAGCCTCTTCTCCTCTCTTTTATTGTAAGCAGGCTACCCTCCTCCAAAGCAGGTATAGTACCCGTACCACCTATGTGCCCTCCTCTTGCACAGGCTGAGGATATTTACAAAGTAAAGATTCTGGCTGGCTGCTGAGTCCTTAGTTAAATTTCTAAACTTCTCAAGTTGACACAATGTATCAATCATAACAACAGGGTCCCAGAACCCCTTCAGGCACAGGCCACAATGACCTAACTTCATATCATAAGTCCCACCTTCTACCTTCTAAGTTCCACCACCTACTTCCCAGTAGCGTCACAAGCCAGCAACCACGCCTTGAATACACTAACTTTGTGGGACATTTGAGATCCAAGCCAGGACATAGTGAGGAGGTAAAACAATCCCCTGAGAGACCGCAAGACAGAACCACTAGCTATGTGGCTTCCAAATTCCTGGTCTACAGAAACTATGTGAGGTAACAGTTGTTCTTTTTAGCTGGTAAATCAGGTTGATTAATTACACGACAATAGATAAGTAACATAATAAAGGTTGGCTTCCTGAGACAAAATACATAGATTAGAGAAGAGATCACAGATATAGAAAGATGATGAACTGTGTGTTGTTGAAAACCATGCAAAAAATAAATGAGAGCCTTATTCATCTAAGCACCAAATGAGAACCAACTCAGTGCTGGATATTGACAGAAATATAACTAGTGTATTAGTGACAATTCCTACCCTCAAAAAATCCACAGTTCAATGGGACAGCATTACAACACAAATGGTAAGTGGGCTCAGATAGCCCGGATAAGTAGATGAAGGAAGCATCCTAGCTGAAGCCAGAGCTAAGGGATGTGAAGATGGGGGTTACAGGAGCCAAGCAAAGAGGAGGAGCTGAGGGACAGTGATCTAAGACAAGGAAACAAAGCACGGAAGGGCAGAGAGGCCAGAAAGCACAGCACATGTCTGAGTGTCTGGACTGAGCCGGCGGTGGGACAGCAGGTTAGAGAGGGCTGCAGGGTGCACCCACAGACCTGTCTGCCCTTTGAGGAGGCTGCACTGTATCACAAGGAAGAGGGGCTGCCAGAGGGGTTTTATTCCCAGGTTTTGGAAGAATAAGACGCCATTCCAGTGTGTAGTTCTACCCGGTCTACCAGACTTCCAAGTATAATCTATCTCCTGTCCCTGTGGGTGACCCCAGGTTGTACTATGAGCCCCTCCATAAGGGATAATCATCAAGGCTGGAAAGCTTTGAGCCTCTCAAAATACCACACATTAGTTCTAAGAGATAGAGCTAGGGCCAGAAAAGAAGAGAGCAATTCAGGAAGGCAGGGCTGGGAGTTTAGCTCAAAGTGCCTGCTTGGCAAATGCGAGGCTATGAGTTCGACCCCAACTCTGGTATTGTCTCAAAATACCAGATTTTAATGGTGGATACCAGAGTGCAGGGCAGTAGGAGCGGCAGCCTGGGCTGATAATGAACAAATTCAGGTCTACAGGAGGAACATGCTCATCAAGGTATCTATTGTACAGTGTGCTCACTACCATTAATATCTTATAATATCTCAAAAATGTTAATGGATTTTTTGAGGGTAGGAATTGTCACTAATACACTTATTATGTTTCTGTCAATATACAGCACTGAGTTGGTTCTCATTTGGTGCTTAGATGAAGTACCAAAAATAAACAAACAAACAAACAATAAATAAAGGAACGTAGATAAGGGCTGGAGATGTAGCTCAGTGGCAGAGGACTTGTCCAGGATACACAGGGGCCTGGATTCATCCCCAGTATGAGGACAGAAAGGCAGATATGTCCAGGAAACCAGTCTGGCCGGCCAGCACAGAGGTTGGTATTACAATTTAAGAGCCAGCTTTAACTATTACTGCCATTGGCCTTGGTTTAAATTAAAAGTAGGTTGCATTTGTATAGCGATGATAGTCTATGTGAATTCGTGTAAGACAAATGTAATTACAGAGAACTAGAAATAATTCTGACAGGTTCCTACTGCCTTCTTTATAATAACATGGGCCTTGTGATGTGTATCAGTGTCCCCGATTTAAATTAACATAATGACAACGCACCCGTGACAAACACAGCTCAGACTGCCTTCCTGCCCATCATTGTATATAATCCCAGCACAGGTGAGATCAGCAGTGCTCCCAGGTGGCATGGGCTCCAGCCCAGCTGGCTCTGTCTACCTCCAGCCTTCTGTCTCCTTTGTTAGAGAAGAAGAAATAAAAGCAGAAACATGTCCGCCAAGCAAGAAGATGTTTCTAAAACCCTTAGCTGGAAAAAAAAATCCTTAGCTGCATTCTTGAGAACACTATCATTTTCTCCAGACCTTTCCTTCATTTGCATAATTTAATCCAAGTAAAAATTCTCAACTGCTTTTAAGAATTTCAACCAAAAGCCTTACAAACCAGCACCACAAAATTCATTTGTATTAATAGCTGTTGTACCAAGTAAGCAGTTTGTCATTTTACCAAATCAAATTCTGGATATATATTTGAAGTTTTTTTTTTTCTTAAAATATACTGCTTCTCATTTTTCTTTAATATTTTATGATATTATGAGAGGAGTATGTATCAGAGGAGGAAAATGAATATTTACCATAAGGGATATGAAGAAGAAGAAGATTAAAGAGAATAGGATAAAGACAGATACATTTATAAAATTTTGACAGATTTGTTAATATGTAGGCTAAAGAAAAAGGCAAATAAAAACCCAATGCATTTATGAGGAAGGAATCCTTTTGATAATATCTGAACCTCTAAGCTACTTCAGCATTAGCATTATTAAAAATGGGCAGTCAGATCTTCTATGCACAGCATAATCTAGAAATTAAAAAACTGAACTTAGATCTGACCAGTCCTATACATGTAGATGCCCACTTACAGGAAACCCCAGAGTCAGACTTACTAGAGAAGCAGTTAGTGAAATCAAGAATGTGGGACATTCACCAGATGACCTGGTTTCTCCCACAATTGAATAGGATGAGAAGAAAAACAGTAGGGATGGAAGAGACCTAAGAGCCAAATACAGTACCTGGGTCTTGTTGCAGCTCAACTCACATGAACCAACAGTAAAAAGGCACCCCTGAGGCTATTAGAAAATTTGAATATGCTGTGAATGTATTATTGAGAAGTGATAGATAATTTCGTTGGATGCTATAACCATGTGATAATTGTTTCGTTGTTGTTGGTGGTGGTGGTTAGAGCTACATATAAAAATTTATGCCAGTGAAGTAAAATGGTATCTGGAATTTGTCTCAGAATACCAGATTTTAATGGTGGATACCAGAGTCCAGGCAGTAGGAGTGGCAGCCTGGGCTGATAATGAACAAATTCAGGTCTACAGGAGGAACATGCTCATCAAGGTGTCCATTGTACAGTGTGCTCACTACCATTAATATCTTATATTCTCAAAAAATGTTAACAGGTTTTTAAGTATTTTTAAGTATTCTCACCACAGAAATGAGCACTGTGTGAGGTGACACACGTGTTAACAGCTCATGTTAGCCACATCGCAATGTATTTATATTCCAAAGTATTGTGTTACATACCACATGTCTACAGTTTTATAGATTTTTTTAAATAACGTGTTTTGAAATAACAACATACACATTTTCAAAAGAAGTCTAAAGAAAACAAAATAGGAAAAGGACTGATCCATATTGAGGCTGGGTTACAGCATACACGGGTCCCTTTTGCTATTCTTGCTACGTGTGTGTGTGTGTGTGTGTGTGTGTGTGTGTGTGTGTGTGTGTGTGTGAAGTTTTTCATCATTAAAATTAAGAGGAAAATTAAACTCACTTATGGGTCAATTTCTCTGCCAGGCCTTGTCCGCATGGTCATCTCATCTCACCCAAATTGCTTGTAATTTAAGAGACTGTGGAAATAAAGGCTTTTGAACTCCAAGGAGATCTCAGGATCCCTTGAATTGCAGATGAGAAAGTTCATGCCACAAGGGTGATCTAGTGGTCCAGAACCTGTGGCCCACCAACATCACGATGCAGGTTCTCGATCCAGTCTTCTGCTTTTCTTTCTCCCTCAAGCAGAAGAGGAATCATTTAACCCTGCTGGAACTCGGGGTCTTTATTCTAAGATGAAGACACTGTTGCCTACTCTCCCTGCATTGTCCATCACTACCCTGAGGGTTAAATGAAGAGTGATACAGGATGGCTTTGCAAACTTGACAACTCTAAGGAGTTAAGAAGGTTGTTTCCCCTGTTAAGTTGCCAAGTAGGGACTGGGGACTGGCAAAACTCAGAGTTCACCCAAAAAGTTTTAATGCTGCCAAGACATACTCAGTGCAACCCTCCCCTGAATGAGACAAGATGGTTTTCTGTGGGGCAACAAAAGCTCCCTATTAAACCCCCATCAAGTACCTGCATCTTCACCAAGCAAAGCTTCAGAGGGGCCCTCCCATCCAACACTAGCTGCCGCAGGGCAACCCCTTGTTTCTCTCTAGCAAACCCATTCCTGGAAGCCATATGGCTCCCCGCTGGGGGTCCAGGCACAATGGCATGTGCCTGCCAAAAACAAGAGGTGTGACTTCTCTAATTGGCAAAGTCTGTTGGAATATCTGGCCACCAGCTGACAGACTAGGATGCCGCCCTGCCATGAGAAGCAGGTGTGTGTGTGTGTGTGTGTGTGTGTGTGTGTGTGTGTGTGTGTGTGTACTGTGAGGACAGAGAAGTGGAATTCTCCCATTGCATTGACTCTGTTGATTCACCTCTTCCCTTCCCATCAAGGGTACATCAGCAATGTAACTGGGTAAAAGACATGGTAGGAGAATCTGGGTGGCCACTCTGGAGCATCTGCTCCCCAGAACCCTTACAAAAGTAAGTCTGGGACAGAGAGGGAACACTGGGCTGGTGAGTCCCAGAGGAAAGGAAGAAGGGAGAAGACAGAGATCAGAGACTTGCCTTGCCATATCTACCATTGTATGTTGTCTAGCAACCGACCAGTAACAAGCGAGCTAAGCCATGTGCTAGGAGAAGCCAGGGAAGCTCTTTTGTCTGTAAAATCTATGTCATGACTCAGAACACTTGCAAAAAAAGAAAAAGAAAAAACCAGCCCTGCAGGGAATACAAAAAACCCCTGGTAGAGAATCCAAAGTCCTTATTTCTTTCCATCATTTCGTTATGCAATATTTCTTTAGTGTTTACTCCATGCCTGACGCCAGACTAGATGCTGGGAATCTGAAAGTCACACAGGCACTGGAAGATACAAAAAGTTTGTAGGCTGCTTCAGGAAACAGAATAAATACAAGAGAAGGGTTTTCAGTTTACATCACAGCTCCCTGTGGCTTCTGAGGACGCCCCCTCTTGTGAGCTGAGGGCTTGGACTAGGATCCCCATCAACTTGCAGTTTTGCAGGGTAGCTTTATTGTAATCCCTAATCTTCCTGTGTTTTAATTCTTTACCAGTAAAGAGAAAGCTGTGGTTTTTATGTGTAAGGAAGGCTTAAAATTTTCAGAAAAGTGTCAGTTTAGGTTCTCTTTACGGAAGCCTGCAAGACTCAAAAAAGAAAACACACGCAGAGAGGTACACAGAAAGAGACACTTCCTCAGTTGATGTGTGTCCCAATGAAATGCAAAATCATACTGTGCCAATGGCCGCATGTATTTAGCATTTGCTTTGTACCCAGCACTGTGCTATGCTTTACAGCCATACATACAACCCATTTAATCCCAAAGTGAGATGATTTTATTATTCTCATTTTGTAAGGAAATTGAGACCCAGAGAAGCTAAGTACCTAGGCCAAGTTAGCACAGCTAGCAAGTGGTGGTGCTTAGTTCCAACTCAAACCCAGCCAACCCTTGAGCCCTTCACTTTATATCCTGGACTGCTAGAGGGAAATGACGAAACCATGACCCCTGCAAGCCGTCGGCAACCATGGCTGGGAGAGCCAAAGGAGACATCAGGGTTATTCACCATCCTTCACTCCCTCTGTCTCATTTTTTATAGGTAGAAGAAAAGTGGATCGTAAGAAGGCAAAGTACCCCGGTGGAAGAAGTCATTCATATGCCACGATCATCCCACCAAGTGACAGTGGCTGCCAGGTCCCCGAGCAGGCATCTGGCAGAGCTGCTGACAAAGAGGGATTTCACAAGACCCAGAGCAGTCCAGGTCCAAGACTGACCACAGCTGGACCTTCCTGACTCACCTCCTCTGTCCCAGCCTCCCATCTGGCCATTTGGAGAATGTGCCCTAGATCAGTAGTTCTCAAACTTCAGTGTGAATCCCAATCTCCTGCAAGGCTTGTTGAAACTCAGGTTACTAGGCCTCACCCCAGAGCTACTGACCCAGAACAGTTTCCAGCAATGTTTAATCTGGTCCAGAGATCACATTTTGGGAGACATCAGTGCATAGCACTGAACTTGAAGATGAGTGTATATTTAATACACACAGCATTTAGGGAGGAAATAACACCACCCATTGTTCCTTAATGCTGTTCTTTTTTTGTTATAATAGAAACCTTGACTGATTAGCTGAATGGAGAGCCAGCTAAACCAAGACAATACTATGCTAGTTTTCTGGCAGCTGAGTGTGACTTGTGATCTAGTTATAATGACGGAATATGACATGTGACTTTCAGGATGTGCCCGAAGGGACAAAGTGGGACATTCCTTACTTCCTCTGCTTTCCTAGTGGAAGACAAGATGGAGATAAATTATCTTGGATAATGGAGAAAAAAATGGTATCTTGATGATTTAGTAAAACAGAGGCCTTACCCTACCTTGGACTTTTAAGTAAAAGAAAAATAAACTCATAATTTGAGCCATGGTTATTTCGGATCTCTGTCATTTTGCAGACCAGCTTGTATCTTGACTGAAACAGACATATACCAATCAATGTTTTAGAATATCACAGATAAGACAGATATGCGGATTAAGCTAGAGAAACTGAACTGATAATTTTTAGAACACAGTTGATCGGGCAGCAGCTGATAGGAGACAGATATTTGATCTGAAGAACAAGATACATCTTCAGTTGGTTTCTGTAGGTCTTAGAGTTTACAGAGCATTCCACAACATGTTTTTGTGTCAGGATTTAAAACTTTGCCAAACGTCATTTAGCTGTTTCTGAAGATTTCATTTCAATTTACAATTATAGAAAATGTTCCCTAGTCATTTTATGGCCCTAAATTATACCTAAAATCTTCCTAAGTTGGATTGTTAACTGATACACAATTATGTTTCTAGAAAGAGACCAGAATCCCCGCAGATAATTTAAAATAAAAGTTAAATGGATGTAATTTGTGTTTATTTTTGTCTTATTGAAACCAAATACTATAGAATTGCCAGTGTCTGTTTCACAGTGATGGTTTGAGGTAAGTAGATACAGTCTCCTTTAAATAGCTTCTTTGAGGAAAACACAGGAGGAGGAGACCAAAACCACCCAGGAGAGAAGGGCAGGGAAAAGGTCAGGCTTTATTAGGATTGGGTTCTGTCTGCACAGAGTCATATATGGGTTAATTTTCCACATTGCGATCCCTATATTAATCTCAATTTTTAAAAATCAAGAGTCAGAAGAAATAAAAATCTGAGTAGTATTGACCACCAACAATAAAACCTTTCCTGTCTTTCGGTAGATCTTAGGATTTATGAAGCATCTGACAACACGTCTTTGTGTTAGTTTTCCATTACTGTGATAAAAAAAACCTGAAACAAACCAACTTAAAAGAAAGACAGGTTTATTTTAGATCACAGTTCCTTCTTCGGGAGCTAGGGTACCTCATAGCAGGAAGGCAGAGAAGGCTGCTCGCCTCATGGCTAATGGGAAGCACAAGACAAAGAGGAAGGGGTGGGGTGTCACTTTTAAGGGCACAGCTTCATGATCTAACTTCCTCCGGAAAGCCCCGCCTCTTAAAGGGTCTGCCACCTCACAATCGTGCCACGGGTGGCAACCAAGCTTTTGAAACGCAGGCCACTGAAGGACACGCTAAGCAAACCATAGCAGTTAGTTTATTTTCAGCTGAAATAAGTCTGACATTTTTTTCCATTCCAGGTGCATTTCCAATATAGTTGTCACCCACCATTACACGAAGTTTTAGGCTGATGGTGCCCAGATGTTTCATTTTATTAATGTCTATTAATTTTACCGAACATTGGGTTTAAATGTAAGTGAATATATTTTGATCATGTCTGTTCCTCCTGTCACCCTTCCTTACAGTCCTCTCCCCTTCCTCCCTATTTTCTTCCTTTTGTCTAAGTCTCCCTTCTTCTTTCGTGTCATGTTTTATACAGTTCACATAACAAGGAGAACTTGTGACACTTAATCTCTCTGAATCTGGCTTATTTCATTTAACCTGGTGACCTCAGGTTCTATCCCTTTTCTTAAAGATGACAAATTTTATTTCTTCTTCACAACTGGATAACATTCTACGGTGTGCATACTCCATGCTGCCTTTATTCGTCTGTTTTTGGTTCCTTATCTAGGCAATTGTGAATTGTGCCAAAATGAACATGGGTACACGGGTACCCCTATCGTATGTTAACTTTAATTTCTTTTAATGGGTTTAAATTTTCAAGACTTACAGCCAGGTCTTTGATGCATTTAGAGTAAGAATCTAGTTTTATATATGAAAATCCTGTTTTCCAACATCATTTGTTAATGACACTATCTTTTCTCTAACATATATTTTTTCTCTTTTGCCCAGATTCAGAAGACTATACTTGTATGAATTTGTTTCTGTGTCCACCATTGTGTTCCATTGGTCTATGTGCCTATTTTTGTCCCAGTACCATGCTGTTTTTGTTATTATGGCTTTGTGGTATAATTTGCAATGTTTCCTTGCTCTTTTTGCTCAAAATGTCTTTGGCTATGCTAGGCTTTTTGTACTTCCATACAAACTTGATTGTTTTTCTAGTTAGTTTTGTAGTAATGTCATTGAAACTTTGATGGGGATTGCACTGAATCTGTAGATCATGTTTGATAAAACTATCATTTTGACTATATTAATTTTTTAGGCTTTTGAGACAAAGTCTCACTATGTAATTCAGATTGATCTTAAACTTATTATTAGCCCAGACTAGCCTCAAACTCACAGCAATCATCTTGCTTTTGCATCCCGTGTGCTGAGAGTGCAACAATGTACCACCATGCCTGGCTAAAATTATTAATTCTGCCAACCCATGAACATGGGAGATCCTTCCATCTTCTGGTGTTTTCTTTAATTTCTTTCTTCAGTGTTCTGTGACTTTCACTGTCCTTGGTTTGGTTGATTCCTGGAAATTTTTTTTCTGATTTCCTTCCTCCTGGTTTAGCATCAAGAAGTGAAAAGTTATTGGCTTTTTAATGTCAATTTTTATATCCTGGAGCTATATAAGAGTTTCAGAATAAAAAACTTATTCACAAAATTCCTTCCTGACTCCTTCTCAGTAATGCACGGTTCATCTTGAGTTGCCCATCTTGAGGATGTTAACTGAATTTAAACTGAAAATATTGAGTGAAATGTTTTCTGATATTCTGTCTGTCTTTAGAACCTAGAACAATAGTACAAACATCACGCATTAATGATATAACAAATAAATGAATATAACAAATATGAACGCAAGTATTGTAGGCATCAAGATAAACTAAATACTCCATGATGCAACATGCCTTAGAGGACATTACAAAGCTGATTGAAAGGATTCCACCTTTCCCTTTGTAACTAAGTCTAGCAGAGGTGTAAACCAATTAAAAGTGAATATGTATGTGGCTGGCATTCAGTTGCATGGAGTAATATGAAGCAAATGCATATTTATAAAAGTCACTGACAATCCTTATGGTATGACAGAACACCCATGTTAATTATAATTCATGAGCCATGCATAAGAATATACGTTTGAAAGAATACTTTAAGAAAGCATCTTCCAAATAGTCTTCAAATTTCTGCAAGGGTGTTTCTTGCAACATGCACTGTGATTGCATCAGATTCTAACAGTAACTTTCAAATTAGACCGTGACCACGAACCTCCCAAAAGTCTGATGTCACCAACGGCCAATAATTTCACTGCTCTGTGAATGTTTACCTAACAACTAAAAATAAAGTGGATTTTTCTTCAATCTTGAAAATTATAGTGACAAGATACTTTCTCGGAAATTAATCATTTTAGCTGGATCATACATCTATTTTTTAAGGTGGGAAGAAAATAAATTAATAGGAGGAGGCACATGAGGGATTAAGCAAAGAGGGTAGTTTGGGATCAAGTCCCACTGGGAAATGACTGTGTCTGCCCCCTGTACACTTCTGTGGCAGTCACTGGCAGACAGGGAGGGCAGTGGAGAAACCTTTTAGTTGCCTGTGCAATTATATTAAGAGTGAGAACATAAGCTTCATGAAAAAGCACCGCTGAAAGGCATGGTTCAAATTCATCAGGAGGACTTTTTCCAATAAAAAAATTAAGGGTTGTCTGCTAGATGCTGCTGATCCTCTCATGCAGCTTTAGAGTCAAACAGCATGCATTGCTGCTCCTCAGGTTCCAAGAAGATGGAAAACAAGAGGCTTAATTACCAGATTTTTTAAAAAATAACACTCCAGTAATTTTATTTGTCAACATGATTGCAAGCAATAAAAAAAGTGATTGAAATACTTATTGTGCTGTAATTCCTTTATAATTTGGTATTTTTAGAGTCAGGTTTGCAAATGATTAGCATCTAAGGGACTCTCAGAAATTAAATGCAGAATTAGAAAGTACTTGTAACATGAAACAAGTACTTACCAGTACCGAGTTCTTATCAACACAAAATAACAGGCTTTGGTTCTCATCAAGTGATAGGCAGGGAATTAGCTCAGAAAGCGGAAGTAAGCTGGTGGCCAGCAACCACAAAGAGCCCATCAGGTAGTCAGGGCTCACGGATAGTCAGGGGCTGAGCCATAGGACGCAGCCCTAGATAGGATCCTGGTACAGGTCAGCAGGTGTAAACACAATAAATGAGGGTCTGAAACATCAGCTTTAGCTTAGAGACCATTCACCTAAGGAGTGAAAGTGTTTTTAAATGCTTTTTATTTCGTTGGTTATTTCCAGACTTATTTGTACATCTGACTTTGATCTAACTAAATTTTGAAGTGACTCTTTCCAAAAGGAGACTTCTCTACTAAAGCTGATCTTCAAGCCCAAGAAGACAGTGCCTAAGCAGCTCCTGCTCTTCACGTAAGTAGAACAGGACGCCCACAAAGTGAATGCTTAAGCTGAAGAATGAGCTTTTGCTTCTTCCCTTGCCTCACCTGGGCCAGGCAGTTGATCTGACATAAGCACCTAAGGAAAGATCTTACAGGGGGAAGGACCAATTGTTTTGCAGTTTGCATCCCTTAAATAACATTTAATTCATGACTTTTCTACCTTTGCTTTGCATCTGATACCCCCAGGCCAACCAGGAGGGAAGCAGATGGAGCTGCTAGACTCTGGGGAAGGGAGCGATTGTGTACTAAAGAACAGATGGCACAGGGGAAGCAGTGCTAAGAGCCAAGCCTTGAAAAGGAGGAGTGAGCTCCCGCTGAAGACGCAGGACCACCAAGCAGGTGAAAAGTTGCGAGTTGTAATGTGCAGCTTGATCTTGAGAAATACCTACTTCGGATATTTCGAGATTTTCTCTGGGGTGGTCAGTCTGTCCCTTTCCACGATGTGGCTATATTTTGGGGCTACAGTGTCCAAATTACACAAACACTGATAATTGAGAGACTCAGTTGTGTGTGCATGCGTGTGTGTGTGTGTGTGTGTGCGTGGTACCAGGGATCAAACTCACAACCTTGCACATGTCAGGCAGGCACAAATGCTGTTGAGCTAAATCCCAGCCCAGGTGACTCACTTTTAACATATAAAAGTTTCATCGTTTTCTGGAGATAACATGCTTACTGTCATGGGAAGACACAAATGGAATAGCAGCAATAATGTTGTATTTGGAGGGGGCTATAACATTTATAAAAGGAGCCCTAAAATTTCCTAACTTCACCGAATCCTACAATGGATAGAACCCCCCCCCCACACACACACACACACACTTAGCAGATGAGAAGACTCTGGCTTTCCTGTCCACAGTCACTCAGGGAGCAAGCAGAAGGGCCACTGGGGGACCAAGCTGCAGTGACTCCAAATCCAGGGCTTTCTCTTCCACATCACAGCTCATTCTTCTGTGCTGCACACAAACACTGATCTTTTTCTTGGTGTGCGTGGCTGACTTTTTAAAACATTTAATAGAGTGCCCACAGACATACTGACATGGTCCTCTTGCTTTTCCAACAAGAAAATTGCCAGAAAATGATCTTGGATTTACTAGGTGGGGCTTCCCATTCGAGAAGTGGGCAATTTCCAGGAATGACTGAAGGTCACTTTATTCTGGACTTCATGGACCAACGAAAGGACACATAGGATGACAGCCTGACACCGGGAGAGCACTGGAGTGAGTCTTGGCTGGCGAACCAGTCCTCAGAAGGGAGCGGCCAGCTTCTGTGACCTCAGGCTGTGTTGTGCCCCAGGTATGCACCCAAAGAGAACCCAGCCAGGCCAAGGCATGGAGGAGTCCTCACAAGCCCTTGGGGAGGAGGGACAGTGGGGCCAAGCACAAGTGTTCAAGTGTCCATGCCAGGTTTAAACTCAGGATGAAGGGAGTGGGAACTTTGGTTAAAATAGATATTGTTGGGGCTGGGGATTTAGCTCAGTGGTATAAGCACCTGGCTGGCAAGCGTGAGGTCGTGAATTCAATCCCCAGTATCAAAAGTAAAATAAAATAAATAGATATTGTTAAATATTACATTTTAGTACTATGACTAGCAAGTCTTATATACAGTAACAAATTCACAGTAAACTGAAGGGTTTACCCCTTAAAAAGTGCAATGCTTTTCCACCAAGATTGAGTAACTAGCTGGTTTGAGGGAAGACAGGTATCAAAGGCAGGCTTATCTTCTATTACAATAGCTAACAGAACCTGCCCACCATAGTTTATAACACTTCACCAACTCCGAAAAGTTTAGTTTATAACCATTATGCGTTTCTTCGGTTAAATAAATCGTTTTGTATATGAAAGTATAACTTACCAAACTATATCTTTTTTCTGTTGTTTGAGACTCCTTGGGCTTCTTTAACAAAATATTTTAATGGTATTTTATCAAGAGCAGGAATTTATTTTCTCACAGTTCAGGGGACTGAGAAACCCAAGATCAAAATGCTAGCAAATTTAGGGTCTGGTGAGGGCCGCTCTGGCTTCCAAGATAGTGCCCAGTTGCTGTGTCCTCCGGAGGGGTTGGAAAATGTGTCCTCTGTGTCCTTGTGAACATTTTAGAGTCAAAATGAAACCACTTGCATCAAACTCTGGCAAAATGGAGTTGGGAGACAAAAGCCTTAAGAGGAGGAATTATCAGGTTGGCAAAGGCCATAACCATTATAGACGGTGGCTGGGAACTTGATGGGTTATGATTCCTGGGCTCCACCTCTGGGCTTGGGGAGAGAGGGAACCCCCAAATGTTGCTGCAGATAGGTTTTCCCCCAGGCTGGTGGGGTGCAAGCATAATGGTAGGCACTTCATTTCATTAGTTAAATTCCACGTCTTGCACACCAATTTGAGGACTATGATTCACCTCCATAATATCAATTAACTGCGTTAAAAGTGTCAAACCTTTTACCAATGAACAATGCTGCAGTTCCTTATGAGAAGTAATCAGCTCTGTTGGTTTCAAAGGACAGAAGAAGGGACTGGGGATTTAGCTCAGCAGCATAAGCGCCTGCCTTGCAAGCGTGCAGTTGTGAGTTCGATCCCCGCTACTGACATAAATAAATAAGTAAATAAAGGACAGAAAGAATTTATTCCTGAATACAAAGGGAGGGCAGTATTGTGAAAGTAAGGACAAGTATCAGTACTAGATACTAGTACTAGTATCTAGTACTTGATACTAGAATCAGTATCAGTTTTCTTATCTTTAAAATCAAGGAGCTGCAGGTGTAGCTCAGACTTAGCATTTGGAAGATCCTGGATTCTAAACCCTAGCAACAGAAGAAAAAAAGTGGGGTTCAAATTGGTGCATAACTCCAAAAGCATGAATTTTAGGAAGTAGAAGAACATTTTATCTTAGTAATGAAGTGTATGCTTTCATAAGAATTAGAAAATAAAAACTAGCACATGAAATTCGTGGTTTCCGTGTATTATTGCTTAGGATGCAGTTTGGGTAGGCACCAGTAATACAAATGAGAGCACTTGAGTTACGAGGCTTCGTAGGATGGGCACAGAATCAAGGAGCCTAATTCTGAGCCACTGATGCCCAGAAGTGTGGTTAAGCAGCCACCATCCATTCTGAAAGGATTTTGTGCCCTGGATGGGAAGCTGCAGTGGAAGGCTGGGAGGCAGAACCAAGAGGCTCTATCTTGAGATCATCTTCCCTGCTCCTAAGCAATTTACCTGTGGCTCGAAATGAATTCCAATGGGCTACCTGTGCATCAGTAATGC
The DNA here is from genome assembly GCF_034190915.1 of Cavia porcellus. Taxonomy (NCBI): domain Eukaryota; kingdom Metazoa; phylum Chordata; class Mammalia; order Rodentia; family Caviidae; genus Cavia; species Cavia porcellus. Next base: position 79,774,361 of record NW_026947490.1, read on the forward strand.
CCCTTAGGCACCACCCCAAACCTAAGCTATATGTGTGCCTCCACATCACGTGTCCGGCAGAGAGAATGCCAGACTCTGGAGGTCATGGAGTCTCTCTTCACATTCTTAAAATAAAGGCCACTTTTATTTCATACTTCTTATCTTTTTAGCTGCTCCGAAAATTCTATCACATTCCTGACTTGGATTCTTGTGCTCTGAATTCCCAGTTGCATTGTTGTTTTCTATCTGAATAGGAGAAGCCATTGTCTTCCAATTTGGTAGTAGACTAGGGTAAAAAGTCTGCATCCATGAACACTAAGTTTAGCTAGAAAAATCGGAACACTGCCTTTCCCCTGTCCCACTATACATACAACTGGCATGAGTCTTTTGGAACTAGTTAAGGAGCTGCAGATATAAGATGCTGTATTTGCCTGAGTTCAAATCCTTGCTCTGCCACCAATTAGCTCTGTGACATCTGACAAGCTGTTTAGCTTCTGTAAGCCCCAGTTTCCTCATCTGTAAAAGAGGAGGATGATACTAAATACTTCATGAAGCCCTTGAGAGGATTAAATATGCATTAAAGCTCGTAGCTTGTGCGTGGTATACATTAAACCTACATGTGTCAGCTTTTAAATAATTTAAAAGTTTTTTTCACTGGGACTGGGAAATTAGCTCAGTGTTAGAGTGCTTGCTTAGTATTTGTTAGGACTGAACTTCAAATACCAGAAAAAATATTTTTACTGATGTATAATTTTATTTTGGTCTTAAATTTAGCAATGAGGGGTTTCCTGTCAACCATAAATGGTTCCATTGTTTGCCCTGAGGAAGCATCAGTGTGTGTGTGTGTGTGTGTATACACATATATAACAGATTTGTTATTACTTGTAACCCATTGCTAATGTTTATGTCTTAACATTCTTTTGCTTTCATTGACTTATTTTACAGTTATACCTAATACCAGTTTTCAGTATAGAACTGATATAAACTTTAAGCCAAATCACCTCCATTTTTTTAAAAGATGGTCTATGTAGGAGCTGGGGATTTGGCTCAGCGGCATAAGCACCTGCCTTACAAGCAGGTGGTTGGGAGTTTGATCCCCGGTATTGATAAAAAGTTAAAAACAAAATTTAAAAATTTTTAAAAAGATGGTCTATGTAAAAATATATATATGTAAGGTAATATAAGGTAAATAATTGTACAGGGTTACTCCAGTATACCCGAAATCAGAGAGTTGCTGCAAAGATTGAAGTTTGGACCCAAATGCTTCCTTTCTAACATCCTATGATTTTGCAGTCTAGTTACTGCTATTTTTGACAGATCTTTTGCTGGTGTTTTATAGTATCTCATTACTTGTGGCTGGAAAGTAGAGGAGAGCTTAAAGGGAAAGGAAGAAATGCCATTTCTATAAATTCCAAAGCAGGACTTCCCATCCAGCTCAAAAATGCAGATTCTGATTCAGTGATCTGGAGTGGGGCCCATGGATGCGCATCTCTAACAAGCTCCCAGGTGATGCTTGCTGAGGGGGACCTCACAGATGAGGCAGGTTCCAGAGGAAGAAGAGAGAAACACACAGAGAAAAACAGAGACAGAGACAGAAAGAGACTATGTGATGTGCCAAGGTAACCATTACACAACCAAAACACACATGTCTGTGGCTTTGAGATTAATCATAATAACATTTTACTGGAAGTAAAAAATTCAATTTTCCCATTAAAACATGGTAAAAAAAAATGTTTCCAAATCTCATGCAATATTGGCATCTGCCCAAGAATTCTGGGATGTCTAACTGAAAATTTAGAACACCTAAGAGGACTCAGTTATGTAGTTATCAACATAAAAATGCATTTCTTACAAGTCGATAAGAAGCAATTACAAAATAAAACTGTATATGCATAGAAAAGGGGAAAGTTAAGAGTGAGGTCCATTTACAGCAACAAACAAGACTACAAACTACCAAAGGCTTTGCTTAGACCAAAATATGCAAGAAATATATAAATAACTATCAGAATGAGAATTTAACCAAGATTTCTTTACAGGCAAAAGAATGAAGTTGGAGCCTTACGTTACACCATAAATAAACATCAACTCAAAATAGATCAGACTGAAATATAAGAAGAAAGCTAAAACTCTTAGAGGAAAACATGCTTCCATGACACTGGGTTTGCAATGGTTTCCTGTAAATGATACCAAAGACACAAGCAACAACAACAACAAAAAAAAACTCAATCTAGAGTGAAGGTCAATAGGAATAAGAATTCAATTACAAATTATCTATCTGATAAGGGGTTGTACAGAATATACAAATGACTTCTATAATTCAGCAATAACCCAAATAAAATAATGAAATAAAGGAGCTCATAGACATTTCTCCAAAGAAGATGTGCAAATAGTCAATATGCATATAAAAAGAAGCTCAAATCACTAATTACTAGGGAAATGCAAATTAAAACCACAGTAAAACATCATTTCACACTCAAAAATCATACTAAAAATATTAAAAAATACTTAAAAATCAGAAAATAAGCTGGCTAACATATACAGATATTGGAATTCTTCTGTCTGTGAATGGAAATGTAAAATGGTACAGAGCTACAGAAAACAGCACGCCAGATTTTGATTTTCCAAAAATCAAACATAAATAGGACATGGTGTTGTACTGCTGCAATCCCAGAACTCTAGGAGCCTGAGGTATGAGGATATCAAATTTGAGCTCGGTCTGAGCAAATTTGTGATGAAGAAAGACCCTGACTCAAAATATAAAATGCAAGGAATATGGCTCAGCACAAAGACCTTGGGTTCAATTCCAAGTACAATAGATCAATGTTTTTAAAACTTTTGGCATGGACTCACCATAGGATCAGCAAAAGAATTACCATGTATCTCGGGATGAGGATTTAACTTAGCAGAATAAGCACCTATGGGGTGAGATTGAGGTAGTGATTTCAATCCCCAGTATAAAAAAAAAAAGAATTACCATGGACCCAAAGCAATTGAAAAGCAGTGATTCAAGTAAGTGTTTTTGCACAACTACATTGGTAGCAGGGTCATTTACAACACCAAAGGATACACGCAGTCCAGGTAGCCACTGACAGATGGGTGATAAAACTGTGACATAGACATACAAGGTATGTATTCAGACTTTAAAAAGGAATAAAGTACAGACACATAAATAACACTGAAGGCATTGTGCTAAGTGAACAAGTCCACCACAAAACACAAAAAGCAAGCAAACAAAAACAAACACTGTTGCAGGCAGCTGAGCTAGTTAGAAATGTTATATAGGCAGTGAGACAGGGCTAGGTCCTTGATGGAGCCAGTGCCAACACCTGGCAGCTTTGGGGAAGCTGATGCCTCCGGCTGTGGGCCAGGCCTCAAGACAAAAGACCATACAAATGCACCCATATCCTGGGACTGATACCCTAAATAGTTCCCATCGCCTAGGGAACAGTCACTGCTCCTTAGGGATGCCTGCTTTCTACTTGACTCACTTCCCCATTTGTCCCTAATGTAATCAATTTTACCTGAACCATTGATCTTATTGGCTAACCATATGTCGATGTCCGCTCCCGGCCGGCAGGAAGGACACACGACAAAGTCTGGCAGTGGACAACCTTTTCTTTTATTTTTCTTCTCCGTACAGCCTGCCCTGGGATCGCTCCCAGCCGAAGCCTCCTTTGGTCCGCTCCCCGCGTCTCCTTCTGGGCTTCTACTTTCGGGCTTCTTCCTGGCTTCTTCTTCCGCCCAGGGGTGGCACCGGTATATATACGGGTACAGTGTCTAATCATGTTAAAGTAAGCAAGGCAAGCTGATTGGCTAACATCATCAGTTGCCAGGCAGACTATATTGTTGAGCGGGTTGTTTACGCGGTAAGCAGGAAACTAACATATTCGATGGGAGGGGTAATCTACCTCAGGCTTTGCTCTTTACCACAGGCCGCACGTCCGCCGCGCAAGGCGAGCTATCACAGACGCGGCTCCCAACATCTCCCCCTATTTTATTTTTTATGAATGTGCGCATCGTAGCCCTTCCTGGACTGGGTGCAGAGGCTTATGCCCTATGTGTAGGCCCACCGTAGGTCCTTGGCTTAGACCCTGGTTGGCCATGCCATGGTCTGCCAAGGCCCTGAGGCCCTCGTCCTTTTTTTAGGGCCAGGCACAAACTGGACGGAACCTGGATGTACACAAGCTTGCACTCATTTTCTCTCCGTAAAGAAATCCCCTCGGAGAGAAATTTAGACCTGGGCAGCATCTAACAGTCTAGCGGCTTACGTGCAGGATGGGGTAGGGCCTGGCTTAGGTCGAGTCGTGCTGGGGAGGCACGCTCTTACCCGTCATTGACTCACCTACCCTGCTGTGTATTGTCACCTTATGGAGGAGAATGAGGGATGCCCGCCATATCTAGACTCGGTCGTGGGCCAATTGAGCAAGCCATGTATATGTCTGAGGATCTTCTTGTCCATTTTGGGCTACTGCTATTTCTATTTATCTTATTGGTTGGTCTGTGATGGATCTCCAGTAGGGCAGGTCTGATCTTCAGTCGAGGGCTTTGTTGCCCGTGTCAGTCTCTCCGGTATCCACAGTGGTTCTCGTCCCGATTCCTGTGGGAAAACACAAACCGCGCCTCGGTTCCAGCTGACCACTGGATCCGGGCCCATCTATTGTCCTGTCAGGACATCTTTCCACTTCACCCACCCTTTATGGTTGGGGGAAGGGTTGCAGTGCTCCACAGCTGGGGAGCGATTATCATTATTTAAATTTAAAAAATTGTGTGTGAATAGTGCCATGGATAATCGTGCCTTTGGGGCCAGGCCTTGGCCTACTCCCCCTTTTTGTTTTTGTAAAATTTTTTTGAGGCTTTTATGAGCCCTCTCAATGATTTTTTGACCTTGGGGATTGTATGGGATACCATGTTTTAATTGAACCTCCATCATTTTGCAGAACTCATTGAAGGCTTTGTCTATATAGGCTGGTCCATTATCAGTCTTTAATATTTTTGGTTTGCCCCATGCGGCCCAAGCCGCCAGGCAATGATTGATCACATTAGACACTTTTTTACCTGTTTCTGCTGTTGCAAATATGACGTGAGAACAGGTGTCTGTGGAAACATGAACATATTTAAGAGTCCCAAACTCCTGTATATGTGTGATGTCTATCTGCCAAACATCACCAGGGATCAAACCTCGAGGGTTTACTCCCATCGGTATGGCAGGTTTGTATGTGGCACAGGAGTCACATAGTCGCACGATATCTCGTGCATCTGCTCTGGAAACATGGAAATAGTTTGTTAGTGTCCTGGCATTGACATGAAACTTATCATGGAAGGCACGGGCTCGCTCGATTGGTGTTAGTAAGGTAAAAATCTATAACGGGCGAGTGGCAGTATCAGCAGCCACATTCCCCTGTGCCATAGGCCCTGGCAGGGATGTATGTGCTCTTATGTGGGTGGTGAAGACCTTATGGTGTCTGTTCTGAAGCAATGTCTGGATAGACAGGAACAGCCCAGCCACTGTGGAAGTGGATCTAATTAAACCGGCAGTCTCAAGCACTTGCATAGCATTGACCACATACCTAGAATCGGAGACAATGTTAATGGCTCCTGAGAACCGTTTAAGAATCATTTTAACGATCTGCAGTTTTACCACCTGAGGCTGATCAGGTTCAAATTGTATGGTAACCGGGGGCTTGCCTAGGATCACATAGGCGCCTATCCCCGTCTTGGAGCCATCTGTGTATATTGTAGTTGCTGGGACTAATGGCTCAGAGGCAGTAACCTTTGGAAAAATTATAGGGTGCTGAGTGACAAATGACAAGATAGTGTCTTTAGGGTATTGATTGTTTATATCCCCATGGAAAACACATCTCAGAATGGCCCACGTATCTATGCAGGCAGCCAGGGTCTTGATCTGGCTGGCGGTATAGGGTACTCGGATGGCTTGTGGTTCTGAGCCAAAATGTTGGACAGCTCTATCATGCGCCTCAAGGGCCAATGAAGCGACTGCCTCTGGGTAATGCTCTATGACTTTTGCAGGTGAGACCTTAGGGTGTATCCACAGTAATGGTCCTTTCTGCCAAATCACCGCTGTGGGCTGTAGACTAGTCTGTAGCAAACAGACATCAAAGGGTCGCCCTGGTTTAATTTTGTGTAAGGTAGCCCCACCTAAGGCTTTTTCCACTCTCTGTAAGGCAGCTCTTGCCTCAGGAGTGAGCCTCCTGTGGGAGGCTATATCTGGGTCTCCCTTTAGAAGGTCGAACAGGGGTTTGAGATCTGAATTTGGTATATGTAAATATGGCCTAATCCAATTAATGTCTCCCAATAGCTTTTGCATGTCATTTAGGGTCCTAACGCCATCCGTCCTAATGGTGACCTTCTGTATAAGTCTGGAGGCGACACTGAGGTCCACACCTGCTGACCCAGGGGTGGCCCTTGTTGAAGGCTGCCATCTTGAGCTGTCCTGTCTCTGGGGCGGGGGCCCGCCTGTGAAGGGGGCCCCCTCTGGCCGTTTTTTGGCCCTCTAGCATCTCGTCCACAAATATGGTTGCCCTGAGCATCAAAGACCGACCTACACTCCTCAGCTTTGTGTGATCCCCTCTTGTATCGCCCACAAACATATGGTTTTTTATTCCTAGGGCGAGGCCTAGCATCTGTATTGTTTGGGCAATGACGTTTAATGTGTCCTGGCTCCCCGCAGGCAAAACACCCTTTAGCCTTACATTCCCCTTCTAACCCGCGAGGTCCCCTCTGCTGTACAGCCGCGGCCAGGAGAGCAGCCACTCCCGAGTTGGAGAGCGGCCCCCCTATCTCTCTGCATATCCTAATCCAGGTGTTGAGGTCCTTGTTCTTATGAGGGGCTATCGCTGCCTTGCACTCCTTTGTACATTGCTCGAAAATCAGCTGCCTTACCAGCGGTCGAGCCACTCCCGGATCAGAAAATATCTTATCGGCAGCATCTTGCATTCGGGCCACAAAGTCAACAAATGGCTCTGTGGTACCCTGAATTACTGGGAAAGAACCCTGCGACTCCTTATCGAGCGACTTAGGCTCCTGACAGCTGGTCTCTTTGGCCTCCTTGCCATTCAACTTTCCCTCGTCCTCGGAGTCAGACGACCCCGAGGCTAGAGCCCCGTCCTTCTCCCTAGCATCCTTGTTCCCCTTGACGGACCCCTCTCGGGAGCTCCCTGACTGGGCCTGCTCAGATACCCTGCGTACTTTTGTAAGCTCTTGAGAGCTTTCTCCACAACCACCCTCGCTCTTAGTGTTGCTACCTAACATGTTTCCCATCTTTTAATATGTTACTCACCGCGTGAGGCCCAAGGAATCCGCCACTTATGCGTGAGCCTGAGGGGAGTCTAAAAGCCCTGTAGGTGCGCGCCACCCAGAGCCCAGGCTTATCCCCAACTCACCTGTCTCGCAGCTCTGTACTGGAGCGTTGTCCACTTCCACGTCTCGGGGGTGATCAGTCCCCGTACGGGCCACCAAATGTCGATGTCCGCTCCCGGCCGGCAGGAAGGACACACGACAAAGTCTGGCAGTGGACAACCTTTTCTTTTATTTTTCTTCTCCGTACAGCCTGCCCTGGGATCGCTCCCAGCCGAAGCCTCCTTTGGTCCGCTCCCCGCGGCTCCTTCTGGGCTTCTACTTTCGGGCTTCTTCCTGGCTTCTTCTTCCGCCCAGGGGTGGCACCGGTATATATACGGGTACAGTGTCCAATCATGTTAAAGTAAGCAAGGCAAGCTGATTGGCTAACATCATCAGTTGCCAGGCAGACTATATTGTTGAGCGGGTTGTTTACGCGGTAAGCAGGAAACTAACATATTCGATGGGAGGGGTAATCTACCTCAGGCTTTGCTCTTTACCACAGGCCGCACGTCCGCCGCGCAAGGCGAGCTATCACAGACGCGGCTCCCAACAACCATAGTTCTGTCCCACCTTATGCCCTTCTGCCTTCTGAGTTCCTGGTCTTCACCCACCTTGAATCCATGGCTTTACTCTATAATATAAAGTCCTTGGAAAAGACAGAGTCCCTGGCAACCCTCACAGGACCCTTTCTGTTTCTCTTCCAACAGAAGTTTACTTTCTCTCAATAAATATATTCTACTCTTCACTCCACTGTTCCTAAAATTCATTCTTTGGTTTTAGAGATCATGAGCTCGCAGACGTAGTAGGCTGTGCGTTTTTTTCCCCTCTATCAAAGCTGCTTTGATTCAACTCATGAAGTGCACGGAGTAGTCAGAGTCACACTGGATACAGAAGGTATGGTAGTGGGTTGCCACGGGCTGGAGGAAATGGAAAAGAGGTTTTTCTAATAGATACAATTTGTTTGGGAGCTAAACAGTCATGTTGACCGCCCAGCATTGTACAGGTCCGTAATGCCACTGAATTATACACATCAAAACGGTTAAAATTATACATTTTGTTGTGCTCACTTTACCACAGTTTTAAAAATTTAAATAACAGACCAAGACTTGAATAAAAAGGCTTGTCCAGGCTTAGTACAGGGAAGGTAAGACTCTTTCATACGGAGGCGGACGAGTGTGGAAGAGTTGGCTCAGAGTTCTGGGGCACAGTCTGAAAATGCGATTTTGTCTATTGTTTTACCTACAGAGTTTATTTACTATTAGCTAAATATAATGTGCAACATTCAGGCTAAAAATAGACACATAGCATTGCTATTATAATAACAAAACTATGAAATGTCTTAGATATCAAAACTATGGGAACGGATGACAGAACGTGTCATCCATGAAATGGGATGAAATAAATTCCTTTTAAAATGATCTTTAGAAGACTATTAAATGGGTTGGGAAGGTGTCTACAATGTAGTAAAAGGAAAAGCAGGTTGCAAAAATAGGTGTAATGCACAGTCTTGAAACAATGACAGAATCTACCAACCGTGAGTGTGCTGGGAGGAGAATTCTATAAATTCTTTTTTCCCTTTTGTCAATAGGTATTTTTTAATAACTCCAGCTAAATCTAAAGGGAAAGACTCTAATGATTGATAGGAGGTACACATTTAAGATTTTAAGAAATATTGGAAAAATTGATTTTCTACACGCTGAAGATTAGACTTAGACCCATCTCTCTCACCGCATACTAAACTAAAATCAAAATGGGTCAAAGATCTAAATATTAAAACGGAAGGGCTGAGGTATAGCTCAGCAGCATGGCACCTCCAGGCAAACATGAGGTCCTGAGCTCGATTCCTGATTCAAAAAAAAAAAAATCCTACTAAACAGAAACACTAAATCTGCTGGAAGATAGACTAGGTAGAACTCTTGAAGACATTAGTGTAGGCAAAGACCTTATGAATAAAACCTTAATCACACAGTAAATATTACAAAGAATCAACAACCGGGATCTCATCGTATTAAAAAAAAAGTTTTATTTTAAACAACAAGACAGAACAAAGCCAATCTAAAAATATTTTTGTTCCCCCGTACCAATAAAAAGTTAAAAAAAAATATTTTTGCACAGCAAAAGAAATCACCAGCAGAGTGTAGAAACAACTCACACAATGGAAAAAATTTTGCCAGCTATTCCTCCAAGGAATACTATCTAGAATATAAGAACTTAAAAATAATCATACCCCCAAATTTAAAAGCCCAATCTAAAAATGGGTATCTAAAGTGAATGGATGGGTCTGGGGATTAGCTCAGTGGCATGAGCGCCTGCCTGGTAAGTGTGAGGTCGCAGGTTTGATCCCTGGTACCATCAAAAAATAAAAAATAAAATAAAGTGAATGGACACTGCTTAGATGACATAGTACAAATGGCAAATAAATACAAGGCAAAATGTTTAACAGCACTCGTCTTCAAATTAAAACAACACTGAGGTTCTGTCTCAACCCAGAAAGAACAGCTATCGTCAAGAAACCAACCAATAGCAAACACTGGCATGGCTGCGGGGAAGAAGGAGCCCTGCCTCACTATTGGTGGAGTGTAGACTGGTGTAACTACTGTGGAAATCAGTACAGAGATTCCTCAAAAAACCAAAACTAGAGGTTCTATTTGACTCAGCTATTCCCCTTCTTGGTATCTTCCCAGGAGAATTAAAAGCATCTTATCACATCAATATATGTACACCTCTGTTTATAGCAGCATAGTTGATAATAGTGAAATCCTGAAAGAATGGCTAAAGAGAATGTGACTTTTGTATACAATACAATACTACTCTGCCATAAAGAAGGATAAATTTGAGACATTTAAGTCAATGGGTGCACCTTGAGACTACATTCTGAAGTGCAATAAATTAGATACACAGATTTAAATAGTGCTTTATTTCTCTGGTATGAGAAACCAAAAGGTAAATAAAAACCAAAATGTATAATAGATACTGTGAAATAAGAAAGTGTACACACGGGAAGGGGAACTAGGGAAAAAGAAAGGGAAAGGAAGGAAGGGGAAAGAAAAAAGAAGATAGGAAAAGATGGAAACAAAATTATTATAAAGGAGGAAAAAAAGAGTCCAACGAAGGGGAGGGAAACCAAGATATACCATGTATAAGTACAAATTCCCTATGATGAATATGATCAGGTATGGATCTAAAATGTACCAATAAAATTAAGTTTAAAAAAGAAATATTAAAATAGTAAAGAAACAGATAATCTAGTCCAATTTGCTCTTTTTTAAATTAAGCAATAAACCTACGGACTTTAAACTGGAAAAGGTACAATTTGGCTGGGAGGAAAGAACCCAAATTAACAGTAGCTTGGACACAGAGTATTTTTCACTTATGTAGTATTTTTAGAGTTCTGCAGGCAGGATCCAAATGGGGTTCCAAGGCATTTCAGGAAGAAGTTTCCATCTTGTTACTCTGCTGTGGACAGCATTTATCATTATCTCTTGATCCAACGGAGTTGCTGGGGCTCCAGCCATCATGTCTGCTTTCCAGAAAGCTGGAAGTAGGAGGTTAGCCCAGCTTGATTCTTCAAGGGCACTTTTTGGAAGTTATTCACAATGTATCTGTTTACACGCTATTAACCAGAACTTTGTCACCTAATTGCACACACAAAGGAAACTACAAAGTATTGTTTTTACTGCATGTGGCTGTGTGTTCTGCTAAACATGGGAGTTAGTTAATAAGCCAGAAGAAAGATGCTAAGGTGCAGATTTCTTTGTCAGCTGGTGGCGCCTCACTCTCTGAAGATGGGCAGTGCTCGGAGCAGATTGCTTTTTCTCCTGTGTCAGACATGCCTGCAGAGAGCACATCTGAACTCTTTCTGACCATGAATCTTCCCATTTCTGGAAATGGAGTTCATTTTAAAATTTTATTTGTGGCCAGTGAGGCAGCACATGGCTGTAATCCCAGCATTCAGGAGACCAAGGCAGGAGGATTGTGGTGAGTTCAAGGCCATCCAGGAACATAATGAGTTCAAAGACAGCCTGGAACATATAGTGAGACCTGATTTCAAAATAAAACTCTATTTGCTGGAGTTTTTAATTAGAATTTATTTAACCAACAGTATAGTAGAAGATACATAGATATCAAGACAATTACATTTTTAAAAATGAACCATCTTGTTTCCATAAAATATCCAGCATTTTATGACCACTTTTAATAGTTTTTACATGATTACATTCTTCAAGATGTATGGACAGAATTATAATCACTACATAATGTCATATTATATTTTTAATTTAATGTTATTTAAAATATAGTTTCTCACGTGTTGGTATAGTCCCCATGTACCATTTTGATGTTAAGATATTAAATCAGTATATTAATTATATTTATGCTGTCAATTATAGAAGATCTCCATTATTTTTTTTATCAGTACTGGGGATCGAACCGCCTGCTTGCAAGGCAAGTGCTTATGCCACTGAGCTAAATCCCCAGCCCCAGAACATTTCCATTTCCAGGGTGTTATGTGTTTGTTGTTGTTTGCCACAAATAGAATAGCTATCAACATTTTAGTAAAAAGAATAATTTCTTTCTTCCAAATATTTATTTAGATTTTCAAACAAGGTTCTCAGGGCAAGGACTGTAGCCAGTTGATGGCTCCCATGTGAGCTATCTTCTCACCAGAAAGTTCTCAATGTAAAAGCATCCGCTTCATTCAGAGAAGCTATGTTAGCCTCATCTCTGCCAAACCTAAATTTCTACCACATGTAAGAATTTCTAATTTACTGGGTGTATGGTAATATCACTAAATCACTTGAATCTGAATGTGTTTAAGTGTTTTTAAGATGAACATCATGTTTATTTACTATTTGTGTTTTTAATGCCTTTGATTAAAATGTGTCCATTCATGTTTTTGCAATCTGACAATTAGAAACTGCTGCTGTAAGCTTATGCTAGTTCCTCTGACCTTCCAAACCCAAGTGCAGGGCTTGTCATTTTTATTATAAATGGTTTCCTTCTCTGTTGCTTTTCTTCTTTTTTTTCTCTTCCCTTAAGACAGCTCAAGTAGGGGCTGGGGATTTAGCTCAGTGACATAAGTGCCTGCCTGGCAAGCACAAGGTCGTGAGCTCGATCCCCAGTACCAAGGAAGAAAGAGAGTCAGACACAGAGACAGAGAGAGGGAGAGAGAGCTCAAGCAACAGTGGAAGGGTTGAAAAGCAGTATTGGTTAGAAAGCCTGATGATGGACATGCACCCTCCCAACTCCACTTGCTGGGCCCGGGTCTAGAGCCTACATTTCCTGTTAGAAGTTCTGAAGTTTTCCCTGCTGCCCATAGAAATGACGGGGTCTGGAATCCAGAGGCCTCACAGTGGATGCCCAAGATACACAACGACCCAGGAAACCACTTTCAGGCCACGATATAAGTGCCCCGGCAGGCATTCTGCAGGCATACTGGTAGTCTAGTTTCGCACTGGATATAGTCCTAAAAAGCATTTAAATTTGAGTGTCTGAAAAATTACACATCAGGGACATGCTGTGGATTGGAGAAAGACTATCCATACTCAAAGTGGAAAAAAAAGTTGATCCTTATTTTCTGGTTCCTTAGACACTGCCTTTCTCTGGTCTAAACCACTCAGGACACAAGAGAGAATACGGAGCCACGCGGCTCCCTGCGCTTGGAGCGTCTCCCCTTACCAGGGCCCAGAGAGGGGCAGGAAACTCTCAGTCCTTGTACTTGAACTGTGGGGCAGAGTAGTTATCCGGGCACAAGGTGGTGCTTATTTTGTGACAGAAGCACAAACAGATAAGAGCTAAGATCTAAAACACAAGTAAATGAGTAGTCACGATGATTATCAGGGGGATAAAGGACACAGACAGGATGATGGAAGAGACAGCAACTCAGAGGTGGCCCTGTTTACAGCAAATGGCCAGGGAGAATCTCCCTGGAGGGAACATCTGAGATGAGACTTGAAGGATGGTAGACACAGAAAGAGCCTGTTAGAGGCCTTGGCAAAGACTGGCTTTTACTCCACAAGAAGTGGGAAGTTTGGATAGAGTGTTTGCCTAGCACATTAAAGCCCAAGATTCGATTCCCAGTACCCCCACACACAGAGAGAGAGAGACAGAGACACAGAGAGAGAGAGAGAGAGAGACAGAGACACACAGAGAGAGAGAGAGAGAGAGGTAAGAAATAAAATGTAAAAATAAGATTGAGCAAAGAAAGCTTTAAAGGAGTATTTAAATAACATCATATACTGCTTTATACTACACTAGATTCATTGCATTTATTGTACAAATGTTTTAAATATATTTTATATCATTAAATCTATATTCTACCATTTTAATAGATAATATAGTATATTTTCTTCCTGGATATAGTGAGTATAGCATGTTTGTAGTGTGTGTGTGTGTGTGTGTGTGTGTGTGTGTGTGTGTGTGTGTGTGTTTGTACTAATTTGTTTGTTGTCTTGGTGCAGAGTATTGAACCCAGGGCTTAGTACACATTAGGCAAATGCTCTAACACTGAGCTCTTCCCAGATCCTACCTTGTTTTCTTACAGATACTTTGTATTTAACTTATCATACACACTTCTCTTTTGCAGACCAGCTCAGTGCTCAGTGTTTTATGTGTATATGCAAGACAGTAATTTTGTTGATCCAAACTTATAATTGGATATGATAAACTTTGCAGTTATCAGGAAAATTCTTGGTTTTTTTTTTTTTTGTTTTTTGTTTTTGTTTTTGTTTTTTGTTTTTTTTGTTTTTTTTGTCTTTTTCGTTTTTTTTTTTTTTTTTTATCGGTACCAGGGATCGAACTCACGACTGCCTGCTTGCAAGGCAGGCGCTTATGCCGCTGAGCTAAATCCCCAGCCCCCTATCAGGAAAATTCTTAGCCCTCACGAATATGAATAAAACAGTGGTTCTCCTGCAGGCTACCCCTCCCATCGTTCATTTGTTGATTCACTGATTCATTTTCCAGGCCATAAATTTGATATCCATGTCTTCAGTATCTGCTCTGAGCACACTGTATTATCCGTGGGAACTTAAGAGGAATGAGACGATCGCTGCCCTCCAGGAGCTCACATCCCTGTAGGGGAGATAGACACTGAACAAATGATAGTGATGGGGCATGATGAGCTCGTAATTACAGCAGCAGCAGGTGCAAATGCAGGGGTGAACCAAAGAGGGGTGACTCATTCTGTGCGGAGATCTGGGACAGACATCACAGAGCCTTTGGCGTTTGAGCTGGATCTTAAAGATCTGGGCTAGATTTCCAGGGCAAAGATGACGAAAAGGCATCCTAGAAGGAAGAGGCAGAGCAAACAAAGAGGAGGAACTAGACATGTTTACATCTTTTATAAAATAGTACGGGGCCGGGAATTAGCTCAGTGGCATAAGTGCCTGTCTGGCAAGTGCGAGGTCGTGAGTTTGATCCCTGGTACCAGAAACAAACAAACAAATAAATACTATGTGTATATGTACACAGTTATAAAATGTCATTTTCAGAAAGAGATTATCAAGCCAATCCTCTTCCCTGCTCTGTCATTCATTCTGTCTATAAACCCAGGGGCAAACTTTATTGTCACTTATAGAATTACTTTTCATTTTAGAATAGTTTTAGATTTCCAGAAAATGTGTCAAGATAGTAGATTTTTCACATATGCCACACCCAGTTTTCCCTATTATTAATAAATTGAATTAATATATTAATATAGTACATTTATCATAATTAATCATATATATATATATATATAACTGCCCTAGATCCATACTTTCTTCAGATTTTCTACTTTTTTACTAATGCCCTCTTCCTGTTCCCAGATTCACATTACATCTAATCTTTACGTCTCCTTAGGCACCCTGTGGCAATTTCTCACATTTTCCCTGTCCACACCTTCATCTCTGGATAGGGTATGTTCTGGGTGAGTATGTTACAGCGTATAGCAAAGGGGATTTATGACGCCAGGACTTGGTGGTGTCAGTCAGCTGACCTGAAGGTAAATGAATAGCCTGAGAGATTCAAGTCAGCTCAGCATCAACACCAGGGTCTCTCAAAGCAGAAAGCCCGGCAAAAGAGAAGCAGGCAGAAGACCAGGTGAGTAGGACTCTAAGCTATTCTTTCCCGGAAACTGCTCCATTTCTCCAGAAGAGTCCTCTGTCCTGTCTGAAAGGCTGCCTGCATTTAGGAGCACCAGAAGGCCAGGTAGAGTAAAACCATTCCACAGGCAGATTTGTAATTAATTCCCTCACGGCGTGAAGCCTGACTCCAGCCACGCTGGGCATTCTGTCTCCAGCCCTGAGCCTCTTCCCAAATAACAAATCTGCCTTCTGCCTCAGGGTGATTGTGCAGCTGTTGGGGTTCTCTGCACAGGCCGCAAGCAAGGTAGACTCTTCCTCGTGTATTTGACATCCCACGCTCAGTACTGTGCTGGTTTCCTAATTCCTGCGCATTTCCAGGACTAACTTACTCTGCTGGTTGGTGCCACCTCCTCACGAATCCTCTAAGACAGAACATCCTGGATACGCTTATGTAAGACATTTCTCCCCCATCCCTGGTCTGTCTTCCCAAATACAATTGAAAAATTACAACAAGGGTCCTCTTTCCTATTCTCTTTGTACTTGTGATCTTAAACATCTCTTGTCCTTCCAAATATTTTAGTGTGACAGAGCCTGTAAACCTATGAGTTCATTCTTCTGCCTTTGAACAGTTGCAGTGATTAAGAGCACACACAGAACTGCATTTAAGTTTTTCCTCCCTCACCTGCTGCCTCTAAGACGGGGCGATGTATTTCATCTCTGGAGAACTCAATCCCTTTTTCCTAACATGGAGATAATGCCACCACCTACCACTTGGGTGGCTGTGAGGATCAAATAAAATACTGTATTTATGTTTGACATAGAGCTTGGCATGCAGCTACTCAGCGACTCCTTAATAAATGTCACAGATGGCCATCATCTAAGTAAGAGAGGATTTGCATATGATAGAAAGGGACCCTTTGGTACATGAGGCTAGAAATCAAAAGGTCAAATTATTGTTACCAGGAGATAAACTATAGCATTGACAGAGAACTAGAGAGCAGGGAAATGAGTTAGGAGGAGGTCTCAGTAATCCAAGAGAGGCATGAAGAGGCTAAGCAACCACAAAAGAAAGGACAGCCGTGATTAAAGCTAGTTTAAACAGATAGGTCTCAACCTAGCCCCTGGGAAGGTTTTGAAAAATACCAATGTCAAGTTCCCACCTGCAGACCCCTGAATTACTATCTGAGTGATGAAGTGGGTTAAGCTTTAGTCTCCAGAGTATATTTAGGGACTGCTTCCTAACGCTTCAAGCAACTGTTCTTCCACACTCCTATGCACAAGAAGACAGGAAGTAAGATATCTGATTAAGCTGAGAATAAAGTATGATTCTAATGCTCATGCTGATGTCTCCGCCTGTTCATTATTAGGCCAAAAGCAAACTTGGAGCACTCTTTCTCCCAGTGCATTTGCACCCACCAAAGGATTGCAGCTGAGGGTTTCAGGGGCCACGGGTATGAAGGGACTGGACGAGTGATAGCAGGTCACAGGTCACTGCCCATGACAGTAGCCCAGATCCAAACTTGTGGTACTGCAGTAGTCATTTCTATTTAGGATTTACAACTTGTTTACTTTCACAAGGAATTGAAGTGCCTTACTAGATTAAGTGAAAGCACAGGATTAGAAAATCAAAGCAGAGACCACCAAAGGGCTCTGCAGGAAATCAATGTTGCCAGGCATCTGAGAAGAGCAGTTCTCCATAGCTGGGCCCTGAAGTAGGCTCTAAATTCTCCAGAGGACACTGTAGGTTGTTTGGTTTTTTGATTTGACTCTAAAAACAAGCAAAAAAGAATCCTTTTCTGGGAAGGACCAACTTTTTGCATGAAACAAAATTCAAAGAGGTTTTAGTGTATCTACCCACCCTTACTTGTATATAATAAATTTCTTCAAGGGGAAAGAAAAGAAGGAATAATGAATGGCCCAGCTGCTGAGAACCTCAGTAGGTATAAAATTCAGTGGAGACTGAATCAGAGGCCCACAGCAACAATCCACTTAGGCTTCTTCATTCATAACAGACACGCCCAAATGGCACATTGTCATCTCTGACACTTGAATTCACTTGTTTCTGTTTAAATTAAAAAAGAAAATGTGTACACTCACTAGAACTTAGAACCATTACATCCTAAGCGTTATCACTTCCAGATATTAACTGGGTTGAGCTTTTACATATGTTAAAAGAGTTTTCTCTTCACTGAATATCCAAGAATCTATAGTAGTACAAAACTGATATTAAGGGTAGTGTGAAAACCAAATAACCTAGCAGTCAGATATTGAAGGGTTACAGTGTTTTACATTCTCAGTCAGACCCAAGACCAACTCACCTCAGCCAGGGAGTGGACAGTAAGAATACCCACAGCAGAGCCAAAACTATGGTACATGAGTATGTATGGTACATACAAAAGTATGGTTGACTCTTGGGTCAACCCCGACTCTTGGGTTGACCCAAGAGTCTATAAAATGGGGAAGCGGGGAAACTATCAGTTCCAAGCCCAGCTCTGCAAGATATTACATACACATGCATCTTCCAAGTCCAAGGGCCCAGACAACTTAACCAACTACCTTGGAGCTTCTAGACCTCACTGCATTTAACCCTCATATGTGTGCTGAAAAGCACGTATCAACTTTCCCATCTTACCTTTGATGGAAATGAACTGAAACAATCTACCTTGTGTTATTCAGTTGAGATTCAAACCCAGATTTGTTTCTTCCAAAGTCTATAGCCGTTCCCTTGTCTGCTTAGCCATCTGTTCACTTCACTGAATCTCTAAAGTTCTATTTCACTCAGCAGGAAATCTGTTGCTTTCTGCAGATCTCTTTGTCAAAACTCTAAGAGGATGGCCAGAAGACTTTGATGGGTGAAACCAGTAATGTCTGTTGCACTTCTGTAATTCTTTTCATTATTTTAAAGTTCTTCAAGTTTGTGAGTTCTTTGTAGCATTCTCCCAACAAGGCTATGAGTGCTTTGGAGCTGGTAGAGCTGACCCTGCTTAACCTCACAGAAACAAAGAGGCCCCCAGAGGCTAAGTGAGCTGCGCAAGGGGGTCCACTGATGAACAAGCCGAAAGCAAAATTGCTGTGCTCTGAACTCAGGACTTCTCCCCTCCTCGCACTTCCTTAGGCCTCCAGTCAGTAGGATCAACGTCATCCTTGAGAAGGGGCTGTGTCAGGTGTCAAAGATTGTTTCAGCTATATTTGTAGTATGTGGTGTCAGAATAATAAGAAAGATTATTCACAAGGAGAAGCATAAAAAGAATTTCTCACACTACTAAGAAAACATTCGAGAGGGTGTCATGAGAGGCCAGATGCTGAGACTAAAGTAGTCCAGTTCCCAGGGCTAAGTCCTGCTAATTCTACTCGTGAGGATCAAACCCTTCTCCCCAGCCAGCGGGTGGGCCAGGGCCAAAGATCCAGTGTACAGGGTTGGGAGAGGAACTGTCCTCTATCTCAAGAAGGGGCACCAGCCTCTGGTTTATAACCTACAGTGGATTTCTACAAACAAATGGTAAAAAGATCGTTTTTCACACTGGATTCCCATCCCCAGAATAGGATCTACTATTTTAGGTGTTCAGTTCTATTCTGCGAGTATAAATGGTGAACACCAAGGTCAGCACCGTGCTAAGGTTAGGAGAATTGCTATTATTATCCAAGTGAAATATGATGCAAGTACAGCGTGCTAGTATAAAATTAAATATTAGAGGAGGTACACTGTGCTGTCATGGCCGTGGAGAAGACCCAAACTAGGGTTCGCATTCTAACTCAGGTCCAAGGGGCAAAGTTGGGGGCGGGGGGCCAGGAAAGGATTCACACAGTCTATCACAACTTCAAGTGAAAACAGACAAAATCACTCACACATTACTTCGTAAAATCTGCTGACTTGAAATACTCCTCCAGGAACTTCAAAATTATATCTAAAACAGCAAAGGAAATGAGATAGGAGATTCCTATCTTTCGTCTTAGTTTCTAATATGACAGCATCTTCTCATAAAATTTTGGAACAAAGCTGTTTTTGCAGTAATCATGAATATTAGTAAATAAAAATGCAACAGACCTGTTCCCCTCAGATACTGTTGAATTCGTTGTGAATAGAGACCTCCGTGATGCACAAACACTACTGCTGCACACTAACGTTGGGAACAGCTGGAAGGTTAGCGACCCAGACAACTCACCAAAGGAAAACAAGCTGCTCAACTGTTCAAGGCTTTTGAGCACGGGCTGTATTTAGATATATTTTTTGGGTGATAGCTTTTGCCACTCCAAACACTGGGTGTATAAATAAGTGAGACTGAAAATGAAATGCATGGCAGCCCAGCACGGTTCTCCAGAATGTTTGCCGTTGAGCTTTCATCACTTGGCCTTCATCTTTCTCTTAGCTCTTCCCTGCTTAGGTCCTGGAAGCTTCAGCCTCCAACTGGGACCGGTGCATACTTTCTTCCCCACATTCCTCCGTGTCAAGGAAAGAAAACACTAACTTCAATTTCTTGGCATAATTCCCTGGAGCACAGCTGGAGCTCAATTCTCTTTTTTTGAAAAAGTGCAAAAACAATTTTAAATTTAATTTGAAATTTAGATTAAAAAATAAGATCCCAATCCTAAGTCGTACATGTCAGAAAGAACACAGCATTTTAAGTTAGCAGACCTGAGCTCCGGCCCTGTACTGGACAGAGCGTAGCTGTGTTAGCTTAGGCAAGTCCCAGTTCTGGAGCTCCTGGGTTTGGGGTTTTCTTGTTTGCTGGTGTGTGTTTGTTTGCTTGTTTTTCTGTGAAATGCTGTATGACGATTTTATTTGTGTAAAATAATAGCACACAAATCTGTGACACACACCTGCCACCTCATCAACTGTTTGGACGCCTATTGTGTGGCAAACCCTCTCCTGGGCACCAGCGATGACCCCGACATGAGCTGCACTCCCAAGGAAATTCCGTTCCTGGTATCACTGGTGGCTGATTGACGCTGAGCTCTGCTATGACAGGTGGCAGTGCTGCTTGCCGGAGCAACCTCTGGTTATTTTTATCGAAGGAAGCCATATTTTGAGAGAAATTTTTAACCTATTTTCCTCCACCCAGAATAGAAATGGGGCCATAATGTTAGATCTATTATTATAATGTATGCTTCACATGCAAAGATGCTGGCTTGGATTAAGGAAAGAGAGCATGGTGGATGAATTCCAAGCATTGTGCTTCCTCCCTGAGAGGTTCTCTTTGCTATTTGGACAACGTTTCTCAAAGTGTGTTTCACAGTGGCCCGGTCCCTCAGAATGTAAATCATGCTCTTGGAAAGAAGACTCCGGCTTTATAGAAACTGGTAGAATGTTGGAAAGTAAAGCTAAGCAGGTTTCTTTAGAGTAGGTTTTCTCTGTTCCTCTTGCGCAATATGACTATAAAAGCAGGTATTTCGAGGGCTGGGGATTTAGCTCAGTGGCATAAGCGCCTGCCTTGCAAGTGTGCAGTTGTGAGTTTGATCCTTGGTATCGATAAAAATGAAAAAGACAAAAATAAATAAATAAATAAATAAAATCAGGTATTTTGAAGTACTAGCCACAGAATCTGCTTGTTTTACAGAGTATTTCAAGAGACTCATTCTCTAAGGAATTCATCACTAAGACAATTCTGACAATAATTACTCTGTTAAATGTACATTTTCACACAATATCTTTACAAGAATTTCCAGCCTGGCATGGTGGCACATGCCTGTAACAGCAGCACTCAGGAGGCTGAGACGGGAGGATCACGGTGAGTTTGACGCAGTAGTACAAAAGTAGAGACAACTCAAGTGTCTGCCAATGATGACTGAATACATGCAAAGAATGGAATATTAGTCAGTGGCAAAAACAGTGAAGAAAGAATACAAAAAGAAGGAACTTCGAGGGCGGGGAATTTAGCTTAGTGGTATAAGTATCTGCCTGGCAAGCGCAAAGTCATGAGTTCGATCCCCGGTACCAAAAAAAAAAAAAAAAAAAAGAGAGAGAGAGAGAGAGAGAGAGACAGAATCAGAAAGCAGATTAATACTTGCTAGGGACTAGGTGTGGGAAAGAATATGGAGTGAAAGCTAATGAGCGTGGGATTTCTTTGAGTGGAAAATGATAAATATGTTTCAAAATCACATTTTGGCGATGGTTATAAAATTCTGAATTTAATAAAAATCATGAAACTGTACAATTTAATTGAAAAAACATGATGGTTATATAAATTACATTTCAGCAAAGCCAACAACAGATAGGCATCTTTGTGAAAATAAAAGCAGTCAAAAAGAATTCAAGTCCTTAATTCTGAGGTCTACCCACTTAGAGTTGTGACTCATGTTCTTAGACGTTTGCATGCTGTAGCTGGAATCAAAACTCAATTGTATTATTTATCAATTAAGTGACAAAGTCCTAACCTCATCTGAAAATAGGAAGAAGAAGAAGAAGTCTATCATGTCAACTAATGAACTCAAGTATGGAAGTTGTGGTGAAAAATGCAAACATTTTATAAATTCTAATTAGCCTTTTACTATAAATACTAACGTCTGTGTGCAAAGCAAATTCCTTGATCTTTCTTGGGCTAAGACTTTTCTCTGCAATCATAAAACACCTTTATGATGTTGTTAGGATGATTAAACAAGCTAGAAATACATGGAACATTTTTCGATATAGTAGTGCCTGGCACTAAGTAAAGACTCAATATTTATAAGTTAATTTATTTTCTTGCTGAATTTGTATATGAACATGAATATTATACATTAGATTTTTTATCTTATTTCACTCTTTTCTTGTTTTAAATTTTACCATATCCAATATAATTCTTTCTTTTCTTCTTAGTAGTTTTTAGCTATTTATAAATCACCATATACTTGGTTCCCTGCCACTCTTCTAGGTTGTACATGGCAGATTATTTCTGTTGTTTCTTAAACATATGCCCTCTGCATCTAAGATGAGCACACAGTTCTCAGATGAAGATACACAAATGGCAAATACATGCATGAAGAAATGTTCACCATCACTGGGCATTCGAGAAATGCAAATTAAAACAGCACTGAGCTTTCATCTCACTCCGGAAAGAATAGCTGCCATCAAGAAATCAACTGAGAACAAATGTTAGAGAGGCTGCGGGCAAGAAGGAACACTGCTCCACTGTTGATGGGAGTGTAGACTGGTGCAGCCACTGTAGAAATGAGTATGGAGAGTTCTCAGAAGATTAGGATTGGAAATTCCATTCAATACAGCTATTCCCCTCCTGCGTATTTTCCCAGAAAACCTGAAAAGGTCGTATCACAATGATATACGTACACCCATGTTCATAGTAGCACAACTTGTAATAGCTAAATCTTGGAAATAACCAAGACATCCATTAACCAAAGAGTGGAAGAAAAAGATGTGGTATTTTTAATACAGTGGAATATTGCTCAGCTATAAAAGGATGATCTTGAGGTGTTCATAGGTAAATGGAGACAACTTTGAGACTATCCTCATTAGTGAAATAAATAAGAATCACATTTATAAATATCATATTGTGTCTCTAGTGTAAAAAGTAATAAGAACTGAAGGAATAATAAAACCCAAAATGTGTAATGCTATTATAAAAAAGAGAGGAAAAGAAAGTGCTCTAAAGGATATAACTGCATGTATGCTTAAGTGAATAAGATTGATAATCATATTACTTAGGTTTTGTTGGAGCATTGAACAGAACTGTTTTCAGTCTCACTGTCTGAATGTCCACTTTGTATGCTTTAATTTTGTAACTTGAACAACTATTTCTAAGAGGAATATCTAGTTTATCAACTAGTGATTTCTTACTGTTTATTTTTTTGAAATTTTGTATTATTTCTACCCTTTTTGTGTTTCGCTTTTTTTTTTTTCTCTTTAAATAAAATTTTTAAATTTTTTTTAAAAATCATATGCCCGGGACTGGAGATTTAGCTCAGCAGCATAAACGCCTGCCCTGCAAGCAGACAGTCGTGAGTTCGATCCCCGGTACCGATAAAAACGAAAAAGACAAAAATAAATAAATAAATAAACAAACAAATAAAAACCATATGCCCTCTAACCCATATTGTGGTTGTCTGGCTTCTCTCCAATGTGTCAGCAAACTCTTTACTCATGGAGCTATTCTCTGGATGACAATGATGGTGATGATAATGATGATGAAATGATGATTACGATTTTTAAAAAGAAAACACTACAAAGGAAAAGATGAACCAAAATTTTAACTAAAAAATATCTGCTCATTGAGGGAGGGACAGCTGAAAAATAGATCCTTCTGTAACAGTCACTATGTTCATGTCTATGAATAAACCTTCATTAAAACGATACTTCTCTTTAATCAGCGATGAAATATAGAAACACGGGTCTCAGAAACCGTAGAAAGGAGGAAAGAAATAGGACTCATGAGATTACTTATTTATTAACTTTGGCTTTTTCATCTATAGGCGAGACATTCACTGAGATCCCTTTTAAAGTTACCAGTCTACATTTCTAAAATAAATTAGAAGGCTGTGTCTAATGAGTTAATTTGTTCAAAGACACTTCCTGAGAGAGCATTTATGGCATGTGGTGCCATAACACACGAGATGAGAGGGTGCCTCACAGTGTCTCAGTCACAGTGGGAGATCATCAGAGACTTCCAGGTCACCCTGATGCAGAACAATGTCTCCAGGAAAAAGTGACGACCAGACAGAGAGAAGGAAGAGCATTCCAGGAATAGCGAAGGGCTAAGGCAAAGACAGAAGGCCTGAGAACTTGCTGGTACTTACTGATCAAAAACAGAATAATACGGTGAGTATGGAAGTTTGTGACATTCCAAGCACCGCAATCTGTTACATGTGCCAGTACTTGGCTTAATATGCCCTCGATATGGACTTCCGTGAGAACATGGTGGACAGATAACAGCAGCCATGGAGGCTCTCTGAGTTAGCCAGCTTAGAATCCAGGAATGGTGTGGTGTGAGATATACCCTGCCGTCCCAGGAACAAACTAAACTGAGAGAAACCAACTGGAAATGCAATCCCGATGCTATAACAGGAACAGATAAAATCTCAGTGCAAAAGCTGGAACCCGCGCTTTTGGAAGCCGCAATTTGAATTTCCTGCTGCTGCTGCTGCTGCGTCCCAATCGGCACAGCAGGGAGAGAGAGTGCACGAAAGCTCTGAGAGCAGGAATCGGCAAACCAAATGGAGTTGAGAGCGGGACTGGCAGGGAGCCCTGCACGACCTGAGGTGAGTGAGAGGAATGGGGACCCTTTCATAGACTAGGAGGCTCCAACAGAGGACATTCTGGGACCGGGCAGACTAGCCAGAACAGGATGCTACAGTGACTTTAGTCACATATTCCCCTCTCAAGCGGGATTGGCGGGGAGCGCTTGGCCTGGTGACACCACAGACTAAGATCCAGTAGGCTAGCCCTAACCAGGTCCCAGCACCTGACGGTACACCGGAGCAGTGAAGCCTTCAGTAGGTTGACCTGGAGGGGCAGGCCCTGCAGAGGCTGCCCAGGTCTGTGTCTCCTTAGTACACTGCAGTGGGTGGGAACACCTAGCCGACGGATTCAAACAAACTGTAACAGCCAAAGAGAAAAAAAAAAACTGGGCCTCCTATATATACACTTGTATGGAAGAAACAAAAAGTATGGGAAGAAGGAGCAATAAGAAAGGGTCCTCAGTCCCCAATCCTGAGAACACTGATCCAGGAAAGGCAAATGCAAAGGAAAATGAAGACAGAAAACATGCAATATCAGACACGGCACCAATAGACATAAAGCAATATCTCCAGAGCCTCATAGACGAGTTCAAAGATGAAGTATTTAATGAAATAAAGCAAGCAATAAGTAGAATAGTTACAGAAATGCTAAGCACTGCCCAAGAAAAAACAGATGGTGAAATGGAAGAACAGAAAAAAAGGGGAGAATTGCTTGATGGAGAAAACAGAGAAAACATAGAATACGTGAAGCAGGTTCAAAGAGATTACCAGGAAACTAAAAACTCTATTGAAAGCTGGCATAACAGCTTGAAAGAAATTAAAGGATAGGTTATCTGAACTGGAGGACAGATTTGTAAAGTGGGAGCATGAAATGAAAAACTTAAAAACAACAAGAAAACAAACAGCAATAATACAAAGGCTAAAAAAATGATAAGAGGATCTATAACTTAAGAATTAAGAACATAAAAGAAGAAGTAGGGACACAAACGAATGGACTGCAAAAGCTATTCAGAGAAATAATCCAGGAGAATTTCCCTAATTTAGCAAAAGGTAAAGATACTCAGATGTATGAGGCATACAGGACCCCAGCCACCTACAACCCAAACAGAGCTATACCC
The DNA here is from genome assembly GCF_034190915.1 of Cavia porcellus. Taxonomy (NCBI): domain Eukaryota; kingdom Metazoa; phylum Chordata; class Mammalia; order Rodentia; family Caviidae; genus Cavia; species Cavia porcellus. The sequence continues at coordinate 79,800,039 of NW_026947490.1, forward strand.
AGGCATATAATAATCAAAATTCCAGAAATCCAATATAAGAACAGAATATTAAAAGCTATCAGAGACAAGGAACAGATCACTTACAAGGGAACACCCATCAGAATTACAGCAGACTTCTCAGCACAAACCATCAAAAATCACGAAGAGCGTGGGGGGAAATAATTCAAGCTTTGAAAGATAATAACCTCCGGCTGGGGATTTAGCTCAGTGGCATAAGCACCTGCCTTGCAAGGAGGTGGTTGTGAGTTCGATTCCTGGTACCGATAAAAAGTTAAAAAAAATTAAAAAAAAAAAAAAGATAACAACCCCCAGCCAAGATTGATATATCCTGCACAATTGTCCCTAGAAATTGATGGAAAAACAAGGTGCTTCCATGATAAAGAGGAACTAGGGGAATTTGCAACCACCAATTCAGCTCTACAGAGAATACTGCAGGATATTCTAAAAAAGAAAAATACCAAGATTCCAGAAACAGTGGTAGAGAGGCCACAATGAAGGAGCAGAAAGTGAAATGAAGAAGACAAACTGACAACTAATGACAGAAAAAGAGCTCAACAGAAATGAGGTAGAGAAGGTTGGATGGTAGGAACAGCTATTTTGGAGAAAATAAGACATCATAATAGCTAGTGCTGATTTAATATCATCTTGTTTTGAAGTCCCATCAAGCTTTTGTTCTTCTGTCTCTATCAGTCTTAACATGTTGTATCTTATTGGATTTTATTATATGTGGTAATATAAACAAAAACTTTTATAGACAAGGAGATTATGCAGAAACCATTGTTCATTTTCTGTTAGTTGATTCTAAATACCCTGTAATACTGTCATTCTCTTGAACAGTTTTACATCGTCTTGATATGTTTGATGCTACAGTATATGAAGTTATAGTCCAAGATTTCAAGGAAAGAGACAATATGGTAACTACTTTTATGTCGGGATTATCTTGTGGTGAATCACTATTTTGCTTAAATGGTTATGTTTTGACGTGCACCATTTTGTTGTTATGCCCTCTTTTATCTCAATCTCCTTTTTTTATTATTTACTTTTTCAGTTTTATCCTTTTAATTAAGGGAAAAATAAATAAAAAATAGCAGGATATATTATAGTAACCCACTTTGATTTTCTATTAATTTGATTTGAAACCCTGTATTGCTCTCACCATCTTTCTTTGACTGATTTTCTTCTATTCTGTTTGGCTTGATAGTACCAAGTTCGAAAGTTTAGGCAATAACTATGAAGACAATAAGATTCACTATGATGTCCATTGTGGTTTGACTATTATCTTCTTTTGAAGTCCTCTAATGTTTCCAATGTTTTGGTTTTATTGGTTTTGTTCTTTACTGTTTTGTTCAATTTTATTATCACTGATGATATTGGCAATTCTTTTTAAGATAGCAGGAGGCATTATGTTAACCATTGTTGATCACCTTATATTTTGTTTTTACGTTATGTATTATGTCCATCCTTTTGATTTGACTGACTCTGTCCTATTATGTCACATTTGGTTTTACTTTCTTCAAAAAAAGTAGTAAGAACAGTGGGAGCAATAAAATCCAAAATGTGTAATTGTCATTGCACAAAAGAGAGGAAAAGAAAGTGCTCTAGAGGACATAACTGCATGTATATTTAAGTGTATAAGATAGGTAACCATATTACTGAGTTTTATTAGATCATTGAACAGAACTGTTTGCAGTCTCACTATTTGAATGGCCCCTCTATATGTTTTAATTTTGTAACTTGAACAACTATTTTTAAGATGACAATGTGTAATCTATTAACTAGTGATTTCCTGTTTATTTTTTCTGAAATTCTGTATAACTTGTACCCTTTTCTGTTTTTTCTTTTTTCTCCTTAAATAAAATAAAAAAAAAATATATGTCCTCGATATGTCATGCTAAAGAGTTTGGATGTCGTGCAGGAAGCCACCATAAACAGAGGCCTTTACATGGACAAGCAACATAATCACATGTGCATTTTAACAGTATCAGAAAGAGGGGAAAAAAAGAAGGTGGTCCTAGAGGCAGGAAGAGCATTTAGGCAAGCAACGATAAAGACTGAATTAAGGTGGACACACTGGGAATGGGAGGATTGAGGGCAGAATCTAGTCACGATCAAAAAGCTATGCCAACCTGGGTGACAAATGAGGCAGACAAGCCAAAGAAGAAAAAAGAGCTCTGAAACTTTCCCCAACTTGCTAATTTGGGTGTTACTTGGGTGGCTTTTTCCAAAGAGGAATGTTTGGAGTAAGGCTGGTGAGAAAAATAATTCCACACTTAGTAGATTTAGTTTGAGGTGGCTAAGAGCCACCTGGAGGGTGAAGGATGGTGTCAATTTGAATAAGCCATGCCCAGCGGATCAGCTTAGCACAGCTCTCAGTGTGACTGAATGACTTACCAAAAAGCTAAGGCCACGGTGGGTCTGGGGCACCATCACCAGCAGGCTTGCAGTCCGGATGGAATAAAATGGGAACGCAGAAGGAAAGGTGATTTTCCTTCTTCAGAGGCTCTCCAGGCTTTGCCATTGCCTTTGGATGTCCACCTCCAGCTGCCAGTGCACTCTTCAGATGTCCAGCGCAGACCCTTCGGCCTCCCCATGTGGACTCTCACACGGGACTTGCATCGAGCACCAATCTTGTGACATTTGATGGGAGTCTCTGGCTCTCCAGAGTACACTCAGCTCTCTGGTACTCTTCCTCCCCGACCTGCAGGGCACCATGGTACGCCTACCTTACAATCCTTTTATATTGTATATATTTTATATTGTCTGTCCCTCTAATGAACTCTAAGTGAAAGAAGCACGTATGTAAAAGTAGCCACCGCTCCCTCTAATTTCCCTAAGAAGAGCACTGCTTATTTACGAAGGGTACTTAAACTGACTGAGGAGTAAACACAATCCCAAAGAGAGTGAGAAGACTGGAGTTCCACACTCTGCTTGAAGCTGAAGAGCACACACGGGATGGTGAGAAGGAACAAGGCAGATGAATTTATAGATTATGTAAGGAAAATGTTTCAAGGAGGAGACAATTCCAGCAGGGTCTAAGAACACCCTACAGTGTCCGTCACTTGGGGACAGGCACCCTAAAGTGTGTTTGCTGGATTTTATGTTAAGGGGCCTGATGGAGACAATCTTTTTGAAGGATCTTAGATGCAAAGAGAAGGAGAAGGGTTTTTCTTTTAAGTGAAAATGTCAAAAAAGAGTTTATTTGATGAGAAAAAAAAAATGCTGAAGGTGTGTAGAAGGGAGATAACTAATGAAATAAATTTTTTACAAATATTCATAAAAAGCTGAACGTGGTGGCTTGCTCCCATAATCAATCCCAGGACTCAGGAAGCTGAGGCAGGAGGGTCGTTGCAAGTTTGAGACCAGTGTGGGCTACAAAGTGAGCTCAAGTCCAGCCTGAACTGCATAGTGAGAACTTGTCTCAAAAAGACCAAAAAAAAAGAAAAAAATCATATAAATTTTTTACAAATATTCCTTTAACTGGGAAACTCCTTATGGGCCCATAAATGATCATACGATTTTACAAAAGAAATAGCTTTGCATTGTTCTAAAGAAGAACTTGCACTATAGAAAGCAAGAGACACCTCTGACAGTGCTTTATCAGCCAAGAGGAATATCCATGTGTCCATTCAGAAGGAGGCCAGGCCCGTGATTCCATCTGTCCTCCCCGACTCCTTCTTCCAAGCCATGATTTAAGTGGGCTCTAAATGAAAGGGGTATGCTAAGCCTTTTTTCATCCTAACCTGCATACTTTTTAGTTTTCAATTTACATGCACAAATTGAAATGGAAAGAAGAAATCTCACTGAAGCCCTGCGTGCACTCCTGCAGGAGGGAGGCCTCAGGAAGTGGATTCAGAAAGCGCAGGCACACAGCACCTTTTGGTTTTAGGAAAGCTATTCCACTAATCAAAAGCAAAGGAGGAAACCCCAAACAGAAAGAGGATGAGTGCAGTAAAATCCCCCCCATTTGTAAAGCTGCCTTCAAATTCAAGTTTCCCTGTTTCTAAACGGCCACTGTCTTGTTGGCCCTCCTGTCTGAATGCACGCCTGGAGTTTTAGGCTTGGAATAGGTAAGAGGGGCTTCCAACCAAGGAATTTTCTCTATCTTTATGTTAGTAGTAAAGTGTTCATTTTAAAAAATTATAATGACTCAATCACTTAAAACCTGAATTACTCGTTTTTTAAAATGAAATTATGAATGGATTTTATGAAAAGCTCTCTCAGAACAGAGGATATTAAGCAAAAGATAAAATTTCCTCCAAGCTGTTATTGCCCTAGGACCACTCCCCAGAGGTACCCTTGACAGCAATTAGTCAGCAATAGCTAATTGGGTACCTTGCCTGAAGTCCCCAGGCATGTATGAGGGACAGTAGGCGACCTCAGAAAGGGAGGTGATGGCTGATGTGATCACCTGGCAGCCACAATTCTAAGCTTTTGTTTAAATCTGGGAATGGGCACCCACTTTCTGTTTCTTTTCTAGTCGGATTGAGTAAAATGGGCCACCAAGTGAATAACAGCTTTTTGAGCCTTCATTCAGGAGTGGTGAAGCTCGAAGCAGGTTTTAGAAGTACCCTGAGGGGAGTTCCACTCTTTGATCCTCCTCCTCCTCCTGCTCCAAAAGGGAAGAGCAGCTTTGAAAAGCGAAGCCCCCTGCGGAGGTCTCTCTGCCTCCGATTCCCTTTCAGCTCAGCTCTACCTGGAAGCTGTGCTTTCCCAGCGGGAGCCCCTCTTCCGCCATGGGGAGAGCGCTCTGCATCCAGCTGGGCTTTAAGGAGTGTAGTAACCGGTTAAATAAGAACCCAGTCTTCTTTTTCAAAACAAAAGAGGATAGCTTGAGGAGGAAAATACCAAGCACTAGGAAGTAAATGAGACAGAGCAGGAGTTTCACGTAAAAATGCCTGGACCAGTTTGCCTTTGCATATATTATCAGTTTTCAGGGATCTGCTGTCTCTCAGGGTACCTTTACATAACACTACTCGGTGTAACTCTTTGTGTCTGCTTGTTCATGTCAGCTTGGTCACGTTGGCAAAAGATAATTCACCTACCTCATCCAGCCTCAGCTTTTCCAGTCCTCAGTGAACAGAGAACCCATGAGCCAAAGGGGAAGTCGGGCTCATACTTTTTGGCATGGGCCCGGATTTTGCAGTCCTCAAAATTCTCAGCCGGTTTCTCTCTTCTCATCACTGCATTGTGTGACTTGAAAGACACAGTGGAAATAGCTATGGGAACACAAAGAATGAAAGAACACACACCACGGGGTAAGCAAATAAGAAACCCTCTTAGTAGATCTCACCAGAATAAATCCTGGAGCAATCCCAATTCTTGAAAGATTGATCAGAAACGTAGGCAAAATACCAAGTCCATGACGCTCAAAAAAATGAAAATATTGGGCAGTGCAGAATGGGAGATAGAAAGGAGAAATTTAAAGTGAATTAACAATCAAATGCATAAATGCTTCTTGTTAACAAGGCCCTGCCAAGAATCATAGGTTCAATTTTATTCTTTTGCTAGTTGGAGAAAATATGGTGCAGCACTTGCTAAAGTAGCTTGTAGGATCTTAATTCTAAAATAATTTTATATATTCTGGTCTGTTCTGTTAGCCAAATACTTAGAAAGTAAGATGTTTCTAGTAACTTTTAAAAAATCAAATATTTGTCTGTAGTTTTCTTGCTGATCTGCTTCAAATTACAGCTCTGCTTTTCGGGAGATGCTGAAATCTACAGCCTCAGTAGACCAGACATCGTCAGTGACTGTTCTGTGTTTACTTCAAAGCTCTAGAAAAGCAAAGCACTAGATTTGAGCTATAAGGAGAATCTGCCTAAAGATGTTATAAGAAAAGAGGATGTTTACTGTTTGGTTTGTTTTGCTTTTTTTCTTTTCTTCATTCCTGGGTGGGCTCTGGCAAAATATGAGAACTTTTAATAAATAATCTGAGCTTATTTTCAGCCTTTTTGTTGCAGATTGTGAAGAGAGATTCTTATCTCTGATGTATGTGACCAATATACAAGTTTCAATAAACCTCAAGTCATATTGAAAGTTTAATGGCTTAGCTGCAAACCCATACATGCATCACACATTGGAGTTACTGGGTTTTTTGGTGTTTGGAACCCTGGGGGCCGTTAAGAAGATAAAAGAGTTTTTCTTTTTAAATTTTCTTTAATGAGTAGACTTGTCTAAAGTAAAGACTCACTTATAAAGACAGTAATACTGTCTGCAGGGTCGCTGCAGAAAATGGGCAGGACACAGAAAAGACAGAAACACTGTGGGATGAGCATCATTTGGGAAGGGAAAGGCCTGGCTCAGGGGCCTGGAGGGGTCTAACCCAACACATGCCCCGTTGCATTCTAATATTCAGCAAGGAGACTTTGATACCAGGAGAGGTAGCTGTGGCCTCTGGTCCAGGGAGACATGAGCATGAGATGTTACCCGTATCCAGTCCCACCCCCACCTGTAAGTATTTTACTAGAGATGGGAGAGTCCGTTCCCGGTAAAAAGCTTGTGGCTGTGGCAACCTTATTGTAGGTATGAGGGGCGGAGTCCTCAGGTGAAAAGCCTTCATACCATGGCTGGTAAAGCAGGGGGATACAAAGACCCATGTCTTGATCCTTTACATAGAAGAACCCCAAAAAGTTCCACCAAGAGACCTCTAGAATCAGTAATCAAATTCAGTAATGTAGCAGGATATGAACCAAACACATAAACACCAGTGGTGATCCTGTACACTGATAATGAAACCACTGAAAAAGAAATTAGGAAAAAATTACTGTTTGCAGTGGCACCAAGAAAACTTAAATTCTCAGGAACTGACTAAGGAAGTGAAAGACCTTTATTAATGAAAACTACGGCACTATGAAAAAGGAAATTAAAGAGGACAGCAGAAAGTGGAAAGATACCCCTTGTTCCTGGATAGATAGAATGAATATAGTCAAAAGGACATACTTCCAAAATTGATGTACAAACTTAAGGCAATCCCAATCAAAATATCAATGGTGTTCTTCACAGAACTGAAGAGAACAATCCTAAAATATATATGGGGCCAGACGAGACTCAGAATAGTAAAAGCAATCCTGGCCTACAAAATCAAAGCAAGAGACCACAAAATCCAAGATTTAAAATTATATTACAAAGCTACAGTGATAAAAACAGCACGGCACTGACACAAAAACAGATGCAAGGATCAGTGGAACAGACTAGGGGATGCAGAAAAAATTCAAGTACATTCAACTATTTGATCTTTGGCAAAGAGGCCAAAAAAGTACACTAAAACAAAGACAGTCTCTTTAATAAATGGCGTTGAAAAACTGGCTCTTTATATGCAGAAGATTGAAACTAGATCCCTGTTAAACTAGAAACAAAATAGATCAAAGGATTAAATGTTAAAACAAACCTGCTGGAAGATTAAGTAGGTAAAACTCTTGAGGTCATAGATGTAGGAAAGAACTTTCTGAACAGATTCCTGGTTGCACAGGAAATTGTACTAAGAATCAACAAATAGATCGTATCAAATTAAAATGTTTCTTCATAGCAAAAGAAATAATCAATAATGAACAGATAACCTGCAGAATGGGAAAAAAATTTGCCAGCTATTTCTTAGACAGAGGACAAGTGCCTAGATTATATAAAAAATTATAAACAATTAGAATCCACAAAACAAAAGACCTAATCAAAAAATAGGCAAATGAAGAAATAGGAAATGAAGAGATAATTCACAGAAGAAGGGCAAATGACCAATAAATACATGAAGCAATGCTCAGGGTCACTGGCCATTAGAGAAATGCAAATTAAAACCACATTTTACTCCAGAAAGAATGGCCATAATCAAGAATCACGTAATAAATGCTGGGAGTAATAAAAATAAAAATAACAGTAAAACAAAAGTCCATGTCTTGGGTCAGGGATCTAGCTCAGTGGCATAAGCGCCTGCCTCGCAAGCGTGTTGGTCGTGAGTTCAATCCCCAGTACCACAAAAAAAAAAAAAAAAAGCCCATGTCTTGATGACACTAAAATGAATTCATGCCAGCAACCCCATCTCTAGAATTATTAAGTAAGAGTATTAAATCTTGCTTGCTTTATAACCTAACTAGTCTCTTCCTGTTAGACATTTCACTTGTTTGCAATATTTCATTATTTTATATGACACTGGGACACCTCCATAATTAATTTCTCAGATATGTTCTTGGAAATGAACTTGCTATGTTAAAATGACTAGTAGAAAATTAAAATGTCTTTTGCATTCCCTTGATACTGTATGGCAGGAGTACATCACTGCCCTCTGAACATATTTAGTATTTTACCAGCTTATAAGTTTTCAAAAGATTCACCTTTCTATTTAACTTGCCTTTAATGAGTTGCTACTAAAGTGAAATACTTTTTAACCTGTTACTTGACAATAGTGTTTTGGTTTTGTGTCATGGCTATTCTAGCTCTTCTTTAGGACTAAACTTCTTACAGAGATTATGATCAACCCTATAGATCATGGATTCACCAATGACGGATTGAAAAGACTGTACATAGTTTTTCCAGTGTGTTTTCTCTGAACATGCATGGGTATTCTTTCTTGTTATTATTGCCTAAGCAATATAGCATAACAACTATTTACATAGCGTCTGTGTTGTATTGTCTGAGTCCAGAGATGATTGCACAGGGGAAGACATCACAGGTCATAGGTAAATACTATGTCATTTTGCAGAAGGACTTGAGTATCTGCTCCTGTAGCCAGTGTTTTGGTATCCATGAGGGACTGGCACCAATCCCTCCTGTATGCTAAGGGCACCTCTACACACTGTCACCACCTCCTCGTTATTCATTGCCTCTCATCCTGCCCCACAAATCACCAGTGGCTCCACTGCACCAAACCTTGGGGTAATTTTCCTGATCCTGTTTCTCTGGGCCTATTGGAGGACAGTTTTTGATATCATTTACCACTCTTCCTAAATCATTCTCTTCTGGTCTTTCAAGACAGCATGGAGGCCGGGAGTAATGACACACCTGAAATTTCAGCCTTCAGTAGGTAAGGTAGGAAGCTCTCTGCCAGTTTAAGGCCAGCCTGAGCTACACAGTGAGTTCTAGGTCAGCCTGAACTGCAGAATGAGACCCTGTCTCAAAAAACAAATCAAAAGAACAAAAAGTAGGCATCTTCCTGGGTTTCTTTTTGCTTTTCCCTGTTGCTTCGCAGTGCCCTCCTTGACCTGCCCTGTCATGGTTTATGTCTGTGTCCCCCAGGCCTCATGAGTTTGCATTGTGTATCTGTGATTGGTTCATTGTCTAGTGCTTGGATGGATGGTGTCAAGTGCTCCACCCACATAGGGGTGGAGCCAGGATGTGATGTAATGGCAGGAAGAAGGTGTGTCTTTCTCTTTGCTGGTTCCCCCTTGCTGTTTGCAGCTGCCATGAACTGCGGCCCAGCCATGCCCACCTGCCTTGGAGCCAAATGAGTGTGGACTGAAACCTCCAGAAACTGTAAGAAATAAACCTTTCTTTTTCCAACATTGGACTTCAGGTATTTTGTCTCAGCAACGAGTAAAAAGTAACTAAGACATGCCCCTTTGGCCCAGGGAGGTAATAATGTCATCCTCTTCACTTCCGGTGACTTTGATTCCTATACGTGCTAGCTACTGCCGAGGCCCTGGGCTCCAGACTCAGGAACAGACAGGAATGCCTCTACTTGGATGTGTCTCTAGACTCGCCATGCTAAAAATGCAGTGACTGCTTTGAATTAACATCTATTAACTGTACAAATGAGTGGTTTCACTGCGCCATTTCCATCCATGCTGATATTGGTGTATTTGATGATGCAATAATGATATTTTATCAATGATGATATTGGTGTGTTTAGCGATGCAGTATTGATGATGTTCTCAATGTTCCTTTCCTCCCTGTCATCATTTCCAGCCCCTGATAGTCCTTTTACTTTGGGTCTTCTTTTTTTCAAATTTCCATGTGTGAGGAAAAAATGCAATATTTGTCTTTTATGTGGGACTTATTGCTCTTAGCATAAAGATCTTCCATTTTTATCTAGATGACAGGATGACAGGGTTTCACTTTTCTTCAATACTCATATATACTTTTTAATATAACTTATATAATTTTATATATAAATAGAAGATCAGAAGTCAAGTACATTAAATTATACAAATTATACTTAACTTGTATAATTTTTCCCAACTTATAAATTGTATATATATATAATTTTTTATCCTACTCATCTACTGATGGGTAGTATCTAAGCTGATTCCATATATCGATTATTGTGAATAGCCCTGCATCAAGTACTGGTATGCAATGTCTCTTCTGCATGCTGACTTCATTTCTTTCAGATAGATACCCAAGAGTTCTATAGCTGGATCATATGGCAGTTATAGTTTTAGTTGTTTTTTTGTTTTTGTTTTGTCAATTCAAATGATTTTTTTTTTTTTTTTTTGGTACCAGGGATCGAACTCACAACCATGATCGAACTCACGACCAAGTTATTCTTCTGCTTCAAACCCTTCCTTGAATTCTGCTATAAAATAACTTCCAAACTCATTACCATAACCTGGATGACTCTGCGTGATTTGGCCCTTGCCCTCCTCTTCGGTCTCACGCTGGTTCTCTCCCTGCCCCTTCCCTTCCCATGTTTGCCTCCTTTCTGTTCTTTGCGTCACTAAACAGCTTGGCACTCCTCTCCTTAGGTGAGCATACTCATTCTCATTGTAAGGGACTTAGCTGCTTCAGGGAGCCCTTCCTGAGCTATCAAAGTATTCTCTGTGACTCTGCCCTGGCCGGTTTCTCCACAGCACCTATTACAGCTTTTCCTTGGACATGTGCTTGGTTTCTAGCATTCATATCTCACCTGTCTTAGGATCCAAGAGAGGAGAGACCGTGCCACGTTTTCACCATCTGTTCCCAGTGCCTACACAATGCTACCCCATAACTGGCTCTTAAAAAGAATTTGTTGAATAATACGTTAACGAATATGTTGCTCTTTAATTTTTATTGGTGTTTTAACAAATTCCTGTTGGCTTATAAAAGCTTCAAGCACTCTTTAAGTATCATTTGAATGCTTTTTCTTTTGTCTTTTACTCTGGTTTTTCTGCTGTGTGCGTTGGCCCATAGACGTTTTGGATTTTATGTACTCAGTTCTTCTATCTTTTCTTTCTTCTAAGATTCAGAGTATCAAGCTTCAGCTAGACTTAGCCGTTCTGAATTCATTAATGTGATAAACTCTCATTTTAAAAATCCTATACAGTAAAATTTTTATTTGTTTACATTATAATTTTAAATTTATATGAAACTTGTCCCACTCTCAAATATGATATAAAGTTTACTTATCCAATGTCATTTGTGCCATATTCCTTTCAGTATGGCTCATTTGAAATGCCACATGTAACACATATTACATGCTTATAGATATTTAAGTGTGTTCTAGCAGCCTTGAGAATGTTCCCTTGACTTGTCAGTTTATCCTGAATCAATAAAGCCTGTGTCCATTAGCCACATCCAAGATTTCAAAAAAAATTTTTTTAACTATTCTTGTTCATAGGTTTTCCCTCCAGATAAACTTAAAAGAAAAAAATGTCCCAGTAGAATTTGAATTGAAATTGCATTTGATTTATAGTTTAATTTGGGGAAATTGAAATCTTCACATTATTAAGTCTTCTCTCCCAGGAACACAGTCCACCTCCTAATTTAATACTTTTTAATTTACAATTCTCTGTAAAAATTGTATGATTTTTACATATAAATCCCAGTCCTTTTAGGTTAGCATGGTGGGCACTACTGGGTCCTGATTCACCAAGTGCTCCCCAGGGGCAGTTTACTGGGCATCCCTGCACCTCTGTGAGGGATCTTTTCTGGCTATAGAAGCACACTCAGCCTATTAGCAAGGCAAGATAAAAATCCCTGTCTAGGTTATTTTCTCAGAGCTGGGACAATGTAGGTGAGATTTATTCTAGCTGCATTTATAGAGATTTCAGTCTCTACCTGGCTCCAAGGCAGAGCAGTAACAGTTCATGGCATTCAGGCACGAGGCAGCGAGCCTTCCTTCTTTCACTCTTCATTCTGTGCAGGCTGAAAGCCTACTGGTTGGTGCCACCCACACCCAGGTTGGGTACGTCCATCACAGAACTATGCTAAGCTAGAGTTAGTGGACTAATCTGCTATCATACACCCATGATGCAGGGTCACACCCATGACCCAGTCACTCACCAAGGCCCCACCTGTGAGCACATGAGGCTTTGAGGGGACATCTATGGTTAGATATAAGTCACACAATTAGTTAGGGGTGTGAGATGTTTAGTTTTGCGAGTCAGTGTGATTAGCACGTGAGATGCCCAGGTTAGCAATATTCTAAGAGTGTCTATGAGGGTATTTCCAGATGAGATTAGCATCTGAATTGGTGGGCTGAGTAAGCAGATTGCTCCTCAATGTGGGCAGGCATCATCCAATCCGTTGAGGGATTGAAAAAAAGAAAAAAGGTCAAGGAAGGGGACATTTATTTTCTGTCTCACTTTTGAAGCTAGATCACCCTTCTTCCCTCGTTAGGAACTTATACCAGCACCTTTGAGATCTGCACTGCCAGTTTTCATGGGACTGCAGCTTGCATACACTGGATAATGAGATGCCTCAGCCTCCATGACATCAGGAGCCAGTTCTTTACAATAAGTCATGAGACGGATGTGTGTGCGTGTGTACTGTGTGTTCAATTTCTGTGGACAACCCCATCTCATACACTGGGTAAACACCTGGCTCCTCTGTCTCAGTTAGAGTGACTCTCATGCCTTCTAACCATGTTTCTCAGAGGGCACCCGTGGCGTGACAACCTCTTTGTCCCAGGGGGACAGCCGTGATCATGCATCCTCTGTTGATTCCTTTCCTTTTCCCAACTCCCATGCTCATTCTTAGACTGTGATACTCCAGATCATTCTTGAGTAGACAGCTGATCTCCGAGTCAGTTGATAGCAAAACTGGAACTCAGACACACCCCTGTGTATTTTTGGTTGCTATTATAAATAGGATTTTTTAAACTTATAACTTCTAGCTAGATACGTTAGAAAGTTTTTGATTACTTTGTGTATGGCAGAGAATAGTGGACAGTAACAGCATATTCAATCATAAGGTTTGGATACATAAACATTAAAACTGTTAAAATTAGGTACAATGGGGCCAGGGATACAGTTCCGTGTAAGGTCCTGAGCTCACTGCCAGTATCAAAAAGTAAAACAAAATGATGTACATATGTGTTCAGGCTTCAAGTTACTGCATATTTTATACATACATACATACAGACAGACAGATAGAGCCTCTAAAGTTGTGTATATAGCTCCCCATATAGATTGTATTTGAGAGGTAATTTGAAGAATTTTCAAGAGTGATTTTGACTATGTACAATTTTAACTTCACTTCTTATTTTTAGAAACTAACATAGATATCTTTGGAAACTGGCACCAATACTGCATTCATTTATTAGTTTTAATGGTATTTCAATTGATTCTCTTAGTCTTTCCAGGTAGAGAATTATATTAATAGGAAATAAGAATTTTTTTCTTCTCTTTATTTATACATATGGTTTCTTCTTTTGGTCTTCTTGAATTTATTAGAAATTTCAGAAAAATGTTAACTACTGGTGGTAAAGGGAATGTCCTTGACTAATTTCAGGCTACAAAGAAATGGAATGTTTCTCTTTTAATTGGAAGAGAAGGAAAGAGGAAGAGTTTGAAGGGCCCATATAACTGATCCAAAGGGAATTTATTTAGAAAATGATAAATTACATGAAGGGTATGAAATATTTTCTGATTTTGATTTGGTTTTTGTTTTGAGATACAGTCTCGTGATGTAGTCCATGCTGCCCACCTGACCTGGAACTATTGGAAATCTTTCTGCCTCAGCCTCCTAAAAGCTCAGATTACAGGTGTGTGCCACCCTACAGTTTACTTTCTGATATTTCAATAAACCATTCACAGTAAACCTGATACTCTTGACTTAAGTTTAATTTCTATAAGTGCATCAATAACTTAAAGCTGCCTGAGATCTTCTCTGGTTGTTTTATCTTTATTACTATTTTGATTTCCAGGGTCATATGAGGAAACACCATTTCCTCACATTGATCACATTGATTCAAAGTTTAGGGCATTGGGGCTGGGGATTTAGCTCAGTGGCATAAGCGCCTGCCTTGCAAGCAGGCAGTCGTGAGTTCCATCCCCGATACCGATAAAAAGGAAAAAGACAAAAAAAAAAAAGAGAGTTTAGGGCATTTAATTTATAATCTAGAAAAATTAAACCTGGGGGCTGGGGATTTAGCTCAGCGGCATAAGCACCTGCCTTGCAAGCAGGCAGTCGTGAGTTCGATCCCTAGTACCGATAAAAACGAAAAAGACAAAAAAAAAAAGTTAAAAAAAAAAAATTAAACCTGCAATATGTAACAGGAATCTGGAGCTCCACAGTCAAATTGTGGATATTTGTGTGCCAAACTCATACATCCCAGGTAGTTATTTCTGTTCTTATTACTAGTTCTGACAGATCCAAATATATACATTATCATATATGTAGATTTCACAGACTATGTCTATGTGTGTTTTTCTTAGATTCATTAAGATTTCTCCATACCTATCCAATGTGCGGTTACATACATTTTTTCACATACACAAAATTACGCACATAATGGATACAATTTCAGCATTTTTGTAATTGCAAAATACTGGGAATGCTTTTAATGTCTACCAATAAGTTTCTAGCTAAATAAATCAAGATAGTTACAATGGATTGTGTCTGAAAATAGGTTTAATTTCTCTAGGCCTGGTAGAAAGCATTAGTCTCCCTGTCATCTTCCAGTTTAGTACAGCTTAGAACCTACTTTCACTCACCTGGTAAAAATAAGTGTAAGGCACACTGAACAATTTTCAGAATATGACTATAAGGATGAAAATATTAATATTTCCAAGGGATTAAAATTACACCTAGGATTTCTTCAGCAAGAAGTTTCGCCCTTTATGTACTAACAACAGATGGACACAAACAAAAAACTCTTGCCATCTGACATGTATCGTGACAAAATCATCGTTTGCTCTCTTAGTATCTTGCTTAGTAAGAACTGCTAGGCTAGGAAATCAAACAAAATGCCAAGTTGGTAAAACAATGCCCAAAATGAAATTTAGGGGAGGTTATCTGATATTACTTCTACATTTAAATTTTTCTTAAAGTTTTATATATTGCACCCGTGTGAAATGTAAATTGCGTTTTATGTCTATGTGAAATGTGTCCATTCCCTCCAAAGTGTGGCTGAGTTTTATTATCATGCAGTTTTAGATATTGGCAAGATATTCACCCAAGTCATTTCCGCTTTCTCCTAGGAATCACCTATACTGCGTTTCCAGGCTTCCGAGCTTACAGATTTGGGTCCATAGAACGATGTGTTCAGGGATGATGCATGTCACTTTTCAACTTGACCCCAAAATCCTCCTATGCAATTCTCTCTTCCCTTGTTTCCCAGTTATGTGAACAAATCAATGAAATCTTAGTTGCAGGAAGCCTGGGTTCCTGAATCTCTTTGTGAACAGTTGTCCATCCAAACCCAGCAAGACCGTATGTGACTTGATAGAGAAGTAAATCTTATTCCATAAAGCTATTAAGATTTGGGGATTGTTTGTTATAGCAGTTGGATTTTTATTCATTGCACTCAGGTCTGTGTATCTCTGGTCTTGGGCTTGCCAGGCAGGCGCTTATGCCGCTGAGCTAAATCTCCGGCCCTTCTGATCTAAATTTTGATTTCCAAGTAAGCAGTACTTGGCTCATACTTGGGTAAGTGCTTCACTCTTATCATAAGGCTCTGCCCAGCTGGCGTATTACAAGGTTACTCCAGTGTCCACACTTGGGGCTTGGGAGTTATTCTCAGAAAGGGGGAGTCTTTGTGCTCAGGGCAGCCTCTATAAGAGTATCTCCTCCATGAAGAAGCATCATAAGCAGGAACAAGCTAAGACTGATGGAACCTCTTCTGCTGACTATTAGGGTAGGACAAAGGGCAACATTTCCATAGCTCTTCCCATTTCTCATGAGCTTCATATCCCTCTACGACCTGTGTCCTTCGTCTCAGAGACAACTCATCCTCCTCCTTGGGAAATATAGATAACATAAAGTTAGAAGTTCATTTCTGTTGGACAGCATGCTGATATAGACATTTGGTATGTTCTCCCGGCTTGGAGAACATAAGGATGAAAAGTAACCCATCATCACCCTGCTGGAGAACAGAAACATTAGTGGCAAAAAGAGATATTCCTAAATGAATAGTGACAGTCAGCCCTGGAACACTGAGGTTTAGGTAAGTGATTGCAGTGCCAATTTGACATTTTTTAAAACTCTGGCCCAGCATTTCAGCTCTCTTTCCTTTGGAGGAGAGTCCTGTTATCTGAGTTGAGAGGGGGCAAGACCATATACCGCTTTTCACAGAAACTAAAGAATGAAACACCTGTCTGCTCCTTGGTACCCACTGCCCCAGCTGATAGCTAGCGTACGATCAGCCTGCTGAATGCTGACACTCATGACACTGAATCCTCAACAAGCAGAGGTGGAAGTCTGGCAATATGAGAGGCCCTGCAGAAGTGTCTCGTCCTAACCAATTCTCAGAACTACCCATAGGGTGGTGATTCCTGGCTGCTGATTGAGCCTCTCTCTCCAGTCTCCACATTGATCCCAGGAGCCACCCAATCTCCTCTGCTGTTTAAATCAGATGCAGTGTTTAGTGCTTGCAGCTGAGTCTTGACTGGCAACAATATTTTTTTCTACTTCTGTTCATTTTTCCCCCTTGATAGTCTGATATAGATACTATATTTGAAATCTTGAAAGTGACCAGATCCATGTCATAGAATCCACATCTCAAATGTAGATTACTAAATTAATTAAAGGCCGAGATCATTTTTACTTTTAGTTTTTGCCTTAGAACTGCAAAATGTTGTGAACAGAAAAAGATCTGAATTATTGGGGGTGCAATCTAAAAACACCACCACATTAAAAAAAAAAAAATCTAGTGGCTCCTAAATGTCTTTCAATGGCTGCAATTTAGACTTGGCTCCTCCAAAGATAATCAGGTCTAATCACCTGCCTCCACAAACATGGGGATTCTGAAGGCTTCTCCTCCAGTTACTATTACAAGAATGGGGTGTTTAGCACTCAGATCCGTGCAGGACTATCACTGTATGGGGTGGAGCCAAGAACTAGAGAAGAGTCGGGATAGGGGTTTCAGTAGTTAGGGTGAATGTGCCTTCTGATGGAAAAGCCTTCCTGCAGGACCCCTGTGAGAGCTCTGCTGACAGAAAGGTTTCCATAGACTGCCAAGGCTGACCATTCCCAGACATTTGAACCGACTCAATTGATAATCCAGGCCTCCACTGTGGAGTTAAGCAAGTAACCAAAGAAGAACATTTTAAATCCCATTCTGTGACTGGGTTGGGAAACACACCTCTCCTCCCCCTCAATGGGCCTGGCTTTCCCAGCACTGACCCTAACACACAGAGAGCATAGCCATGCTCCTAACACCCGTGTCTGGCCCTCCAACTCATTACCTTGTGAAAGAGAGAAGGAATCTGTAGAGACACACCCCTCAGGGTGGGGGTGGCCTGCCAGAAGCAACTGTTCAGTGGGGACAGCATTTACAAGACAAGGGGGTAAGAAAATGGAACCAGAGTCGCAGCTTTAGAAGCAGTTTAACACTGTCTACTACATTTCCTGAGCTCAGGCATGGGTATTATATAGTGTGTCCTTTCCACGTGAGTTTTCACAGCACCGTCTCCTGCTAGTCTGTGCGAGCTTCACTCAATATGCCCTAAATCCTATTGACTATTCTCTTACAGTCATGCATTTAAAACTGTATAAGTCTTTGTTTAAGGACTTGACGATTATTAGATGTTAG
Organism: Cavia porcellus; assembly: GCF_034190915.1. Taxonomy (NCBI): domain Eukaryota; kingdom Metazoa; phylum Chordata; class Mammalia; order Rodentia; family Caviidae; genus Cavia; species Cavia porcellus. Next base: position 79,817,914 of record NW_026947490.1, read on the forward strand.
CGGCAAGAGTCCACCAGTACACCAGGTGAACCAGGTACAGGAAGGCGGATCCTGAGACTGGCTTTCCAGTAACATCCTACTGTCAGGGAAGTTTTGTGAGAATCACTCTCACAGGTCTCAGAGGATCCCTTGAAGCTGGACAGGTAGCTAAGGTTGGGTGGAACAGAAGACTTCAAGGTCCTTGGCTAAAACCCCAGAGCAATCCTTCAAAAAAGAAGGAAAATAACAGAGGAGAAGAAGAGAAAAAGGAAAAATTAAAGTAGTAAAGGAAGAAACAAGTTTAAATTCAGTTTTTATTGTTTTCTTTAATAACATAATAAACGCCCAATGCAAAAAAAGTTGAGAAAATCAAGAAAGTTGACCCATAATCTGATAACTTGAAGGAAATTATTGGTAAATTCGTTCTGTATATACACACATATTTCTATGAAAATTACAACGATAATTTTAAAATAATGGTCACATATGTATAAACACACACAAATATATAAACATACATAAACACAAACTAGTTCACAGCACTAGTTCATTATGCACTTTTTCTCTTAATTTATGCTGAAAACTTTATGTCATAAATAGGTTAATTTCATCATCAACATCATTGTTATGCTAGGTAATGCTCTATTATAGGTATAACACATTTACACATTAAATTCCTCATTAATGAATTTTTCCCAATGTTTTGCTATTATAAACCATGTTTTTATTACCCTCATACACTACTGTAAACTTCTTGGAGTCTTTCCCAGAAGTAGAATGGTTGGGTAAAGGTATACAGTTTATAACAGGATCTTCACAAATTCTATTTAATTGTCCTCCAGAAATGTGGTTCCGATGAATACTAGCACACATAGGTGGGGCATCCATTCCCCCACATCCTTTAATTCTTCAGGTAACCAGGTAGTTCACACAAGATCTTTGGTTTTGGATACAAGTGATGTTGAACCACCTCTCACATCACCCACCATTTGGAGATGGATTTTCCTTGTGTGGATTTTAATTGGAGTGTTTCTTTTTTATTTTCTTGTTGATTTGTAAAAACTCTGTATCAGGGGCTGGGGATTTAGCTCAGCGGCATAGGCGCCTGCCTTGCAAGCAGGCAGTCGTGAGTTTGATCCCGGGTACCAATAAAAAGGAAAAAGACAAAAAAAAAAAAAAACTGTATCAAAAGTTCTTAGTTTTGCCATGTGCTACTATTGAATTGACACTTAAGATTGAAAATAAAAAGTAATCAGGCAAGAAATATTTTAATTAATAAAATTAAAAATAAAGAAAACATTACTTTGAAAGCAAAGAACAGGAAATTCAGATGATACAAAATAAAACCAGGAAAGAGAAAACTTAAAAAAAATAGGAATAAAAAAAATTTAAAAAGAAATAGAAATAACCAATAATAATAAAAGAGAAATTCTAGAATAATTCTAATTTATATACTAGAAACTGCCAATAAAATAATAGAAAATAAAACTTAGGGCCTGGGGATTTAGCTCAGCAGCATAAGTGCCTGCTTTGCAAGCAGGCAGTTGTGAGTTCGATTCCTGGTACCGATAAAAAGGAAAAAGACAAAAAAATAAAAAAATAAAAAAAAAATAAATAAAACTTAGAAATTATAGGGTACAACAGGAACGGTACTGAATCATCCAGGGACAGTATCTTGTATCCTTAATCAAGTTCATCATAGAAACCTGCAGAGTAGATCAAAATGAAAAATAATACCCAAATCTTTTGCAGTGCTCTATACACTTGTCCAGACCATTAGCAAATCCTCTGGGGGAGGCCAAATCCATTTAAAGCTACACTTAAGAAAAGCAGATAAAAAGGAAGGTAAGGAAAGAATTACAAAGCGCAGGATGAAGTCTTGATGGGAACTGGTTAATCTGTCATTCTAACCTTATTGTCTCTTCTTTTTGCCCACTAATTAGATCAAGAAGCTATTAGAATTGCAGACACTAATAAGTGACTCCTTTTGAAGAGATTATAACCAGCGAGATGACTTACTCCACCTACTCTCTGTTGCAGGCATGATGGAGCAAAGTAAACACAGAATTATAGGGGTCTCTGTCCTGCGAAAGAAGTTTTACTTAAGGACCATGATTGGTTTAAAATATGTGCCTAAGCTGCATGCACGTTCATTTAGTTTTCGAAAGCATAGTGTGAGATCAGTTTTGCTGTTTTCCGCATTTTAAGTATGGCAACACTAAGGTTCAGAAAACATAAGTCACTGGCCTTATCAGTGTGCTCCCTATAGTGCATTATGGAGCTAAAATCAGAAACAATTCTAGACCAGTGCTCTCCAATAAAAATATAATGCAACCACATATGTACTTTAAAATGTGAAAGAAGGGTGAGGCTCAGTGGTAGAGCAGTTACTTAGTATACACAGGTGCTTGCTTTGACCCCCCCAATTGCAAAAAAAATCTTACTTTATTAACTTTAATATAATTTATTTAACAGTATATCCAGACTATTATCATTTCAGTGTGCAACTAATATAATATTTTCATTCCTCTTTTCTGTGCTAAAATTTCCAAGTCCAATATGCTTTACACTAGCTGCGTGCCTCAACTTACAGGAAGTACATACTAAGTGCTGAAGTACATTTCAAGTACTTAAAAGCCAAGTGTGTCTCTGAGCCACTGCATTGGAGAAGCCAACTCCTTAGCAGTGGCTCTCAAAGTGCAGTACCCAGACCAGTGGCAGGAGCATCATTTCCTAGGGCCTTGTGAGAAGTACGCAACCTTGGGCCCTGCCCCAAACCGCTGAATCACAGGGTCTGAGGGTGTCACCCAGCAATCTGTTTCAACAGCTCCTCAGGCAGTAATGTAAAGTTTGAGAATCATTGCTTTAGAAAACAAATTCTCTATTCCAGTCCAAGTAAACCTAGGACAGCCAATGTCCTAACAGAGAGGAAAAGGATCCCTTTCTTTTGAGATGAACTCTTGTAGATAAAGGTCATATTCCTTTGTATTGGGGCTGGGTATTTAGCTCAGCAGCTTAAGCACCTTCCTGGCAAGGGTAAGGTCATGAGTTCAATCCCTGGTACCAAAAAAAAAAAAAAAAAAAAAAAAAGGCATATTCCTTTGTATCTAGGTATGGGTTCATTGCTTGGGACAAGGGAATGAATTAACACACAATTTAGTTTATCATTTTGTTTAAAAGAAAAAAAGCAATAATCATCTTTTTTTTTTTTTTTTTTTTTTTTTTTTTTTTTTTTGTCTTTTTCTTTTTTATCAGTACCAGGGATTGAACTCACGACTGCCTGGTTGCAAGGCAGGTGCTTATGCCGTTGAGCTAAATCCCCAGCCCCTACACTATCATCTTGAGTTAGTTCTCTTTCCCACATCCATAAAATGGAGATTGTTTAATGAATATTAGCAAGTTTTGAAAAAAATAGTGGTGTACAAAAATAAAAAGTTAGCAAAAGTGACTGATATTTTTAAATGTTAAAAAAAAAATAGTGGGCAGGAAAGTAATGCAGCTTTTTGAGCTGAGAAGCCAAGACTGAGCCACTTATATTTCTTAGAACATTAGACTTTTCGGGGGAAGGGGAGAGTTCTTGCCAAAATCATTTAAAAAAATGATTCTGAGCATGCCTTAAAGTTGAATTTCCAGTAAACAGGAATTACCTATGAAGAAAATCAGGAAGCCAAAGTGTTTCTTTTTACGAACTTACATCCTGCCATAGAAACGCTGGATAGGAAACAAAGACTGATGTCTCTCAACTGTATATGAAACTGGCAATTATTTCAAGGAAAATCTGAGCAAAAACTCAGACTTACTGAAGAAAGAGGAAGAGAGGACAGGCTAGAGTGCCATAAGAAACCAAAGACAACCGATGGCTACAATTAAACATGATTTGGAGGAAAAATGTACAAAGAAATCCCTACTCTGTGATTTTTGGGTTCCTTAAGCACTGCCTGCCCTTCTCATGTTTTGCAACACATTCTTCAGACTTCTGCTCCAAAAGAAATATAATATGTGTATCCAGGAAAGCAGGCTGATAAAACGACATCCGCTTCTTCTGCTGCTTGTTATTTGTTGTGCTTTTTCAGGGTTCTCTTTAGCTTTTCTAGGTTTCGGAGATGGGATTTCTATTTTGCTCCTCACTTAGTTTTAGTTTGGCCAGAAGACACGCTGCGATCACCATCCTAACACTTTATCTTCCAATCCTCAAATAGAAAAGCAAAGGGTGCTGCTCCTCTGTTCGAGGCAAATTCTCTCGGTTTGGGGGAAATGGCAGGTGCTCATCTCCAGTGGCTCCTGCAACTTTCCTCAAAGCAGAATTGCAGTCAATATCACCTTCCTTCTACAGCTCTATCCCATCGTTGCGCGACTCCTCACAGACCTTAAAGCACGCACACACCTCTTCCTTCACCTCGCATCCTCTCGCACACTGGCTGCACGCGCGCCAGGACGCCGGCTGCCACAGCAATGCTCAGCCCACTGGGCGGCCCCACCCAGGGCCGTCCCGCCCCCATCCTGGACACCAATGGCTACCATCCGTGCCTCCAAGGGGCCCTTTTGATAGGCAGCCAGACCTGCCACTCTCAGGCGCGCCCCGCCCCCTCCTCGCTCCCCGCCGGGGCTGGAGGGGCCGGAGCATCAGCGCGAGTAGCTGCGAGCAGCCGCGGCGGTGGCGCCTCGTTGCAGTTGCGCCATCTGTCAGGAGCGGAGCCGGCGGGGAGGGGGCTGCGGGAGAGGAGGAGGGGTCGCGGAGCCGGAGGCTGCCGAGACTCGCCCGCCGGCCGGCCGCGGGAGCAGAGGCGAGGCTGCGCTCAGAGCCCGCGTCCTCCGCCGTGCGGCGCGCGCCGCGGACTCCCGGGGCGCACACAAAGCAGCCGCCCGCGCCAGGGAGGCACCGGGCCGCCGGGCCGGGTACACCGGCGCCGCCCCCTCGGCTCCCGGGCCCCGCGGAGCAGCCGGAGCCGCCTGGCCGCGCCGGAGGAGGGCGCGGAGAGGACCATGCGCCTGGGCGCCGGAGCCGGGCGCCGCGCAGGTAAGCGTGGGGATGCGCCGCGAGGCCGCGGGATGCTGCGGAGGCCCGGGCCGCGACCCCGCCGTGCGCACCGCGCTGCAGTCCCCGGGTCGCCGCGCTCCGGGGAGCCCCGCGCTCGGGCTCTTCCCGCGGCCGGGACCCGAGACAGCTCCGCGGGGTGCGGCCCCGGGCGGCGCTGGGATGGAGGGGCCCATTTCCTCGGGAATTGGCTGGCGAGAGAGGCTGGCGCGGACTCGGCCCCCGCCCTCCTTTCGGGGCCCCCCGCGGGGACCCGGGCTGTGTGTGTTGTTTTAATGTCAGGGATGATGTAATCACTTAATAATTGATGCCCCGTGCTGCTTCCCTCCCCACCCAAACCCTGCCCCACTCCTCCACCTCTCGGCCTCCTCCCTTGGCGGCCCTCGCCTTCCCCACAGCATCCTCCTTCCTATTTCTGGCACCTCCCTTGCACTTCCCCCATCCTCCCCTTCACTCTTCCTGTGTCACCACCCACCCACCCTTCCCCTTTCCCCCCTGTCCCCCACCCGTTCTGCTCCTCGGGCTCCTTTCTCCTCCCTCCCCGCTCACTCGCTGGATTTCCTCTCTACTTCCCTAGATCGATGGCTGTTTTTGTTTGGTCTCCTCCCCTCTCTTATCTCTGCGGCCAGAGGCGAGGGGACTGGGCCAGAAAGAGGCCACTGAGCTTGGACCCATTGGGATTTACTGGGACTCACTGGGGAGAGGGATAATAAAATCACCCTTCTTGCCCCTCCTTCCTCTGATAAATCACAGAGGCTCGCCGAGTGTGTGTGTGTGTGTGTGTGTGTGTGTGTGTGTGTGTGTGAGACACAAAGAGCCCTTTCTGTGCATAGAGAGGAGACACAAAGTACCCAAGGATAGGCACGATGCTTCTTGTTTCTCTACCCTGGGGCTTTCCTTTCTTTCCAGTGAAGCAGCTGATCTCTCAGGGTCTTTCCTGCCACATTCACCAAATTAAAAAGAAAAAAGAAAGAAAGGCTCCCTAGATGCCGGGTGGGGTGGCAGGTGCCGGCATTTTGCTGTGTGCACAGACCAGCAGTGTTGACTGGCAGCTGCAGTGTTCTTAGATTTTTAAGGAAACATGATTCCAGCCGTCTTGAGAGTTGTTTTACTTTTAAGTGGCCTCCCCACGCTTCGTTTTCCTCGTCTTTGAGGAAGCAGTTACTGAAAGCTTGGGTGGGATACATTGGTGTAACATGAGAAGGATTTTGTTTCTGAATCAGAATTAAATTAGTGTTTGACAAGAGTGAGGCAGCCTGACTTGTTGTTTCTCTCATCTAAAGCAATAGCTTTCTGAAGTGCTTTGAAGCAGAATGGCTCTGCCCAAAATGCTGTTTGCCTTTTTATTGAAATAAGTATCCGGGAACATCAATAAAACGGCATGGAGTTGTCATTTGGAAGACCACTGGAGTTTGTGCCCTGCCCACCTCACTGTAACCTTTAGATGCCCACATCCTTTCTGTCACCAAGGGAGCAATGGCACCCTTTGAGCAGTCTTTCTCCCCAGTACCTGCCCCATGGGAACAGTGCTTTCAAGAGGAAGGGACTCAGACTTTCAGAGGAAGTGGTTTAACTATCAGAGTCTTTGGGGCACTTAGGTGTGAACAGGAGATATAGAACTCTGAACCATCAGATTATTTTCTCTTAAAGTGGAAATGTTCATGCAAATCTGGGGCTTCATGTTTGATTTTGTAAGCTGGTGGCACGTGCCTAATGGACAGGATCAAAATGAGGTTGACTCTTACTGATCCCTAAAAGCACAACTCAACTTTCAGTTACCCTACTGGCTCAAGTTTGTTCTTCAAGAAGTTTGGTAGAAACTAGTTGTCATGGTTCATTACATATTTACTTCTGCACTTTCTAAGGATGTTCATCTGGAAACTTTTAAATTAAAAAGGTAGAGTTAGTGAGAGTGCTGTAAGAACAAAGGCTTGTTTGAAACCAGACTGAGCAAGGAAAGTCAGTTTACAATAAATTCATACTGTGTTGACCAAGTTTAAGAAACTTAATGATAAGGTTGAATGTGAACAAATGCACACCCTGCCTTCCTTTGGATCTTGGAACCCCATCTGACTTGATTGAAGTTTTACTTAACTTTTGGGGCCCAGCACAAATGCCAAATCCTCTGTGGAAGCTTCTCCCATCTTCTGCCCGCAAAGCACAGCATCATACCTCCAGTTTGGTTTTTAGACTTCTGTTTCTACATTTTTACCATTAATTGGTCTTCATAGTGAGAAAAGGAATCTGATCGTATTTGTCTCATTTCCTACCAGGTTTTTGCCTTACAAGGGACTCAGGGGTTTCATTTAAAGATGCGTACATGTGAGTTAGCTCAACACCTCTTCTAATTAGCCTGTTAGTAGTCATTAAAAAAAGCCCACAAACAAATAATGGCTCAAATGCAATAGGTGTTTAAACTTGCTTATTTAATAGCTTCTGGTCAGAGGTGGTTTTCCGACATGCAGTGATTCTGGATCCCACATCCCTGTCTTGCAACTTCCCAATTCCCTACCTTTCCATTGTATCCTATTTCAGCTGACAGATGGGGCAAAAGAAAGAGTAGGGGTCCAAGCATTTTTGAAATGCCTTGGCCTGGAACTGACAGCTATCACACCTACTCACGGTCCTTTGGTGAGGCCAAGTCATATGACCACATTTAATTACACGGAAGCCTGAGAAATGTAGGTTAATCGTAGGCCTGGGAGGGTAGGGAAGGGTCAATGTTTTGGTGTGTATGGTGAACAGCTTTGCCAACCAATGCCACTTAGCAGGGCATGTCCCCTAAGCTCAAGAAGTGTGTAGGCTACGGAAATTAAATGGAAACTTAGAGCAAACACTCACCATTGCTTTAGTTCTTCTGAATTTATATGCTCAAATATTTTCATCTTAAGCACGTTAAAAAAACCAAACCTGCATTTTTTGTCATGTCTCAAGGGGCCACTTTTCACCCAGTAATCTGATGGTCATCTGATACTTCCTGTGTTGAGTTTGATGTGGTTCTTTCCCTCCAGAAGCACTTTTGCGGACCTAGTTTTTTTTTTTTTTTTTTTAAATCTGGGGATTCCATAGACTCCAAAAGTGGCTAGCAGGGTCCTTAGGAGTCACAGTACTACTGTCTCTTTAAGCAGAGTAGGAGAGGCAAAACTTCTCATCCCAAGGGCATGCAGCTTCCTAATGGGAAGGCCTGCAGCCTTACCCAGCTCCTCCATAGCAGCTGTCTGATACTGTCTTTGAATTCGGTGTATTCTGTAAAGGTTACGTGAGCTTCTCCCCCTCCCAGAGCAAGGAAAACTGTTAATGTTCTGCGTGGCCTCTGTTTTCCACATGCCTCCAAATTGTTGGAGCAATTCTGCCCCTATCAGCCATCATAATTAATAATGCATTTTTTGCTATGAATACTTCATTATATTCATCTGTTCAACAAATAATCAGCCTAGGTTTTTTTTTTTGGTCTTTTTCATTGTTATCAGTACCGGGGATTGAACTCACGACCACCTGCTTGCAAAGCAGGTACTTATGCCGCTGAGCTAAATCCCCAGCTCCCATAGTTTGTTATTTTATACAAGTATTGGATAGATGGGTGATGGGAATGAGTAATTCTGCTTTTTAGGAACTTATACTCTAGCTAGAGGAGATTAAAATAATAAATAATAGCTAACAGTTATTGAACATTTGCACGTGCTGTTGTCTGTTTAAACTCTAATCTTAACAATAAGGGTATAAAGGAGTTTCACTCATTAGTCAGATGGGAAATTGAATCAATTTTTAGTAACTTATTAAGTAACTAACCCAAGATCATATAGCACTAAATGGTAGAGGCACAATCAGGCCCAGTTAGTCTGTCTGCTGAGCCCTAGTCTTAAGCCACTCTACAATATTTGCAATACTATGTAAGGATGGAATGATGATATTAATGGTACGTGTTATAAGGAGAGAATGACGGCAACATTTTGGAAATTGAATCTCCTAGTGGTTGAGAAAGAAAACTTTGTGCACCAAGATAATTTAATATGCAGACCCTATGACTCTTCTGGGGTATAAAAACATAAAATAAAAACTGAAAACAAGAAAACAAAGCATGTTGATATTGGAAGCAGTTTTACCATTTGATTCTTTAAACTGGATCTTTCTGTAGTCCACTGATAGGTCTATATGAGTTGGTGAATTATCTACCTATTTATTCATTCATTGTATTTACCATTTGTCAGGCATTAAGGTAGATGTTTGGGAGCAAAAGGAGAGAATGATCTTGTCCCAAAGAACTTACCTGCTAGCTCAGCAGGGAAATGAAGAAGTGTCTGACTGTTGTAAATGCTGTGATTCTGGGGCTCCACATGGGTACAACAGAACATGCAGAAGGGAGCATGAACTCAGCAAAGAGGTGGAAAAGTGGGACAGCAGGCCTCAGAGAGGGCTGGAGGAGGAGGAGGAGGAGGAGGAGGAGGAGGAGGAGGTGTCTGAGAGTACAGTTGGTTAGCTGAGTGTTATGGGAAGGCCCCTGGCCTGGAAAGAGCAGCCCAGAGGGTGAACACACACACCACTGGGGATGCTGTAACTAGTTCAGGGCCACATAGGGCGACAGAAGAGAAATGGACAAAAGGGGGAAGTCAGATTAGAGGAGACACTGAGGAGATTCTTGTAGGTACTTTGTCCTAACTGCTGTTGAAGATGTGTAAGTGGAGATGCAGCTTTGACCTGATTGGTGTTTTATAAAGCTCACCTGGCCACAGTGTGGGCTTTGGGCCAGAAATAGGCAAGCTAGTTACTAAATGCAGGCCAGGTAGCTACTGGATGCAGAGCAGGTAGTTACTGGAAACTCGGATGAGCGATAGATGAGGATCTGAGTGGAAGTGGGATAAAGTGAGAAAGAGAGCGGGCAGATTGGAGGTGGACGGAGGGATGTTTGGGAAACAAGGTGGAGAGAAACAGGAGGCTAGCAGTGCAGTCAGACCTGCAGGGCGGGGATGTGCAGAGGCATGCATCACTGTGGGCCTCCAAGTAGAAGTGTCTCCCAGGCAGTTGTGCAGATGGTTCTGGAGCGAGGGATAAAGAGTAAGACTCAAATATAAATTTATTAGCAGCAGGTTACAGAAACCTGAAGCCATGGATGTGAAAGGTTGTCCAGAGAGGGTATGTAGTGTAGAAAGAGCAGACAGGGCCAAGGGTGAGCCAGGGAACGGAGGAGGAACAGCACAAGATGTGAACCAGAGATGTGCAGGGTATTGGTTAGTAGCCAGGGCTGCAGAGCAGCAAGATACGGCATGAAAGGTGCAGCTGGATTTAGCGCCAGCGATTTCTGAGCCTGGCCAGAGCAGTGTCAGGGGAATAGAGTGATGAAAGTCTAAAATGCTGCTGCTCCCCAGACCAGGGTAGAAGCGTGCAACTAACCTTACAGAGCATACAGCCATGACGGTCTCTTTTGTAGTTGTTCAAGGGCTGAGGTCATAGGACAGAGTCTTAGGTCATGTGGTCGAACCTGTTCATTTTACTTTCAAGGGAAAATGTGACCTGGAGGGATTCAGTGACCTGTCCAAGGTGACTGGCCTTTCAGCTCAAGTGAGAGGCAAGGTGAAGAGTCTGGAGATGGTGGTGTAGGGGACACGTGGAACCCCTTCCAGCTGTATGACTGGGCCAGCTTGTCTAACCTCTTGGCACGTCCTTTTCCTCCTCTTTAAAATGGAGATGAAAGTTCTTGATAGAGGAGGAATGACTGCAGGGATTCAGTGAGTTGACAGATGTAAAGCACAGCTGTACTTCACATGAGGAAAAACTATGCGAGTGTTTGCTGCGGCTAATACATATGTCTGTACATGTACAGACGTGCAGACGCGTACATATAAATAGCCTCTAAGGCAGGGAGGATTAAAATACATGCATATAAAGACATTTTGAACAGGGCCTGGTGGTGCAGGCCTGTCCTCCCAGCACTCTGAGAGAAACAAACAGTAGGACTGTCAGGTTCAAGCCCAACCTGGCCAATTCCGTGACTTCACAAGACCCTGTCTCAAAATAAGGAGATTTTAAGGCTCAGTGAGAAGACCCTGGGTTTAACCCCCAGGACTACAGAAGAGCAGGGTGGGGCAGAGAGAGACATAAAAAGGAATTTTGGGTGTTTTAGGAAAAGATACAGATGATTGTCACTTCTGGGTCAAGAATGTCAGGAAAGGTAGGGAATTCCTTTAGTGGTGTGATTGAAAACAGCAATTTTAGCAAGACTTTGTAAGAAATTCAGAGGCTTCTTTATTCTTGAAAATAGAAACATGAAAACATTCTGAATTCAGCCTTATAAATGGTCTCTTTGTTTTAGTCAGACTAGAGTTTTAACCTATTTCCAATGAAGTCCCTTGAGTTTGACTTCAGAATGTAGCTCGACTTTCTGAAAGTAAAGTGAATAATACAGAGTAAGGAAAAAACATGGAGCCTGACTGTCACGCCCCTGATTCCTGAGGGGAAAGAATGACTTAGAAGGAAAGAATCGCTTTTTTCGGGTGTTTCCAGTTGAGCAAATCAAATTTTTAGCTACTAAAACAGATAAGTAGCCCAAACAATACATCCAGATGGACTTGGGTGAGAAGCAGGATAGACCATCTAGGCATAAGTGGCACTCTGGACTTGATTAGAATGCACTAATCCTGGAAGGATATAAATTGAGCTGGATTTATAGTCTAATAAAAATGTGGGAGGAAAAGATAATGCTTACTGACTCATGAAACTTTAACAGTGTTCGTGAGACAGAGTTGTACTACTGAGATGAAAGCCCGTAACCATTCGAGCAGCCCGCTTGCAGATGGGCTGCCCTGCCTCCCCTGCGAGAAGCTGCAGCCTGCCTCCCTGCCATCCGTCTGCAGAAGCCCTGGACCTCAGGCAGCATCTTGTTGACTTGGACAAATCCGTATTGAGCACCCATAACCGTGAACTTTGGGAGGAAACAAAATGCAGCGTGGGAAACTCAGCCTGTTGCTGAGCAGGGGGCTACTTGTTTCTGGGCTTGTCCCCCCTGTCTTTGATGATCTAAGAAGCACGCAGCAGACCACAGCGGCTTGCCCCTCCCTGAAGACATGTACCTTCACTGAACCCTGGAGGCCTGCATTCAGTGCTTTATGTACAGTAATTTACTGAATCATAACAATGCTCCGCGGCACACACAGTATTATTATCTCCATTAACCCAGTGGAGAGACTGAGGCTCGGAGCTGTAAAGTGACTTGCCCACTGTTACGTAGTTAATAATAGTGAGGCCTGAACTCGCTCTTGCTCCTGCTCCCAGCTGTAGTGCCTCCTGCCCTGCTCTTGCCTCGCGTTGCAGTTCCTTTTCTGTTGTGCACTGGGGAATGGAAATGCACCTTATGCCTGCATGGAGACCCCCTTGCCGATGACTCCGCCGAGCTCCTTGGAAGCTTCCCTTCACTCCTGCCTCAGAGCTCACACGCCCCTTGTCTACCCCTCATGGTCGCCCCGTCAGTCTGGCTCATCACAGCCTGACTGGTGAAGCAGAGGGGGTCCCCTTAGAGGGACAGGATGGTCTGGCCTTGTACGTTGACTTGTGAGCTCTTTGGAAGTCAGAGGCTTGCAGCAAGCTCAGAAGGCCAGCTGCGGTGGTGGGAGCAGGTGGAAAACGGTAGAGCTCACCAGTCAGCCAGTCAGAGGGGGCGAGTGCGTCACAGGAGCACACTCGTGTTTTAGAAGGTCTGGGTGTTTAAAGGTGCTTGTGGGAATTTATCTGAATTCAAACTTCTTCATTTTCTTCAGAGCTTCCATCTTTGTGGTATCCAAAAATAGTAGATTTTTCAGGAGTTGTGTAAGGATTCCATCTGGCTCAAATCGAAAAGTAGGACTTCAATGAAACATTAAAAACGAGCTGGATCTCTTTTTCCCAAGACTCTTTTAACCCCCAGAAAAATTCACGACTGTATTTCTGTGAAATCCTGCCCAGTTTAAATTCTACTGAAAAGGCAAAGGAACACGAACAACTTCTTTCATTTCCATACAAATATGTCTATTCAGAAACCATTTTAAATGCTGTCACTTTTAAAGTTTGCTTTTGGTTGCACTTTTAATATTTCAGTCGAGAGGTGTGATATAATACATACATATTATATTACATGTATGTGTACATATCTGTACATCTCATTTATTTTTAAAAGTATTGATTTCTTTTAATGATTTCTCTGGTTGCTCTCAGAGTTTGGAGGATATCACTTTATATTCTGTAGTTTGTTTTCTACCCTAGAAATACCAATATACCACTTCATTGATTTTAGAGGTAAAACTCAGGGCTGAGTTATCAATGAACTGCTAACTTTCTGTCATTTTATATCTTTTGCTGTTGTGTCCTCTTTGAAAATGTCATCGTGTGGTTGTCCTTTGTACACCTTTGCCATTTCCTCATCCTCTTGATGCTTTCTCCTTTTTTGTTAGTACATGTGTGCAGTACATAATGTTCACACTCCTAGCGTGCAGGTGGTGCATCTATGCAGCACGCCCATTCGAGTTTTCATTCCCTTTCCCTTCCCTCCCCCACCTCCATTTCTCAATCTCTTCCCATTGGAGAAAGAGTTAGTGTCTCCCTAATTCCTACTGTCCATCCTCCACTCTGCTCTTTATAATTTGTATTTAGATCAGAGAAACTGTTTGCAGCTTGTTATTTTCTCTGTCCAACTATAGAATGTGGTGCCATGTGTCACAAGGTTCTCAGCTGATGTTTATTTAGACAGGCCCTGGGGCAAGGTCTTGAGCTGTATAGTTGGTTTCCTAGGGCTCTGGGGTGTTAGGCTGGCATCCTTCTGGATATTGAGCTTCTTCTGTATTTTTTGCTAACATATGAAACTTAAACTTATGTGTCTGATCTACCCCACCCAACATCATGATCTCAAGGCGCATCCATTTTTCCACAGGTGACTCAAATTTATCTTTTTAACAGAGTAGTGCGCTGATAGCACATTTTCTCTATCCATTCATCTGTTGATGGACCTGTCGACTGCTTCCAGGGTTTAACTTCTATGAATTGTGTTGCTATAAAAATGGGTATACATGTATCATTGTAAGGTGATGTCTTTAACTCTTTTGAGAAGATTCCTAGAAGGAAAAAGGCTGGGCCAAATGGAATTTTTAGTTTTAGTTTTTTGAGGACTCTCCATAGTGGTTGTATATTCTACCAACAACAGGGAAGGCTTCCTTTTCTCCCACAGACTCATTTGTCTGTATTATTTCAGTATTTGATTTCTTGATGGTAGCCATTCTTTCTGGGTTAATCTGGGTTAATGGAATCTCAGTGGGTTTTTAGTTTGTATTTGACTAATGGCCAGCAATATTGAACATTTCTTCATGTATTTATTGAGCATTTGGACTTCTTCCATAAGGTGTCAGTTAACTTCAATTGCTCATTTTTGATTGAGTTTTTTATTTTGTAAGTTATAATTTTTTTGAGTTCTTTATGTATTCTAGTATTAGTTCTCTGAGGAGTAGCTGGCAAAATTTTTTTCCCATACTATAAGATATCTTTTCACTTTTTTTTTATTAGAAACTTTTCAATTTGATATGTTCCTGTTTGTTGGTTCTTGGTACTGTTTCCTGGGCAACCAGGGTTCTGTTCAGAAAGTCCTTGTCTATAACCATGACTTCAGAAGTTTTCCCTATTTTTATCTTCTAGTAGATTGCTTCTGTTTTAATATTTAGTTCTTTGATCTGTTTTGATTTGAGTTTAGTACATGGTGAGAGATGTGGGTCTAGATTCACTTTTCTGTGTGTGCACAGGTAGTTTTCTCAGCACCATTTATTTAAGAGGCTGTCTTTCCTCCCGTGTATGTTTTTGGCCCCTTTTTCAAAGAGCAAACAGTTGAATGTGCTCGGGGTTATTTCTGCATTCTCTCTTCTGGTTCATTCATGTCTGTTTCTGTGCCTGTACCATGCTGTTTTCAATCCCTGTAGCTTTGTTATATAACTTCAACTCCAGGGCTGTATTCTCTCGATGTGTTACATCAGTGGTTCTTTGGTAGTTTGCAAATAGCAGTTGTTTCACTCCCATACTTTCTAGGTGAGTGAGGTGTTGATTCGTGTCAAAGTGGAGGTGCCAGCTGATTTGAATCCAGGTTCTTTTGCCATTTCCCTTTACTAACAACCCGGTGAACAGCAGCAGAAAGACCTGAGTCTGGCCTTTTTACATACCACTGACTCCACATCCTTCTCATTCATACCTGGGTCACCTCATTTACCACTATGTTAGCTTGGATAGCCAGACTTCCTAGCGTTGCCTCTTTAATATGGAACACTGTCTGTGTTCTGGCTTTTGTTTTTCTTTCCTGGAGTCCTCGAGTCTTTTCTTTTCCTTAAAATTCTGTCTACTCATTGAGACCCAGCTAGAGTTCTAGCCAATTCCTTCTCTTGAATGAAACATTCCTGTCTCTCACTTACTTCCTAGGAAATGGTGCCTTATATTGTTACTTAAATCCTGACAGATGAAATCCAAAGTTTGGAGAGATTTAAGAGAAATGGCCCAGGTTCACATTTATGTTTTTAATTTAGCTAAGACTAGAGTCCAGGTCTCCTACCAAACTGTTTGCAGCTTGTTATTTTTGCTGTCCACGTATAGAATGTGATGCAGTGTCTCATAAGGTTCTCAGCTGATATTTATTTAGACAGGCCCTGGGGCAAGGTCCTGGGCTGAAAACTTGGTTTCCTAGGCCTCTGGGCTATTAGGCTGACATCCTTTTGGATATATATATATATATATATATATATATATATATATATATATTGTCTTTTTCCTTTTCCTTTTCCTTTTTTATTGGTACCGGGGATCAAACTCACGACCACACACTTGCAAGGCAGGTACTTGTGCCACTGAGCTAAATCCCCAGCCCCAATCCTCTTGGATATTGAACTTCTGTATTTTCTTGTAACAGTAAGTTTATTTTCTACTACCTGACATGGTTTCCCATCGGTAATTTGTCTTTTTTTTTTTTTTTTTTTTTTTGTCTTTTTCCTTTTTATCGGTACCAGGGATCGAACTTACGACTGCCTGCTTGCAAGGCAGGTGCATATGCCACTGAGCTAAACCTCCAGCCCCGGTAATTGTTTTAAGACCATTTTAGAAACTACTGTTGTCATCTTGAGAATGATACGTGTTGAAAGAACTTTTGTTCAAAATCTCGAGCTTTTTGTTAAAAATTTATGGTGATCAAAGAAGGACCTATTTCTTTGCCCTCTGCCATTATGTTTTTTGGCCAACATAATTTTTCACCCAAAAAGTAAAAGCAAAAAGGGGAAAGTTATCAATAGAACAGAGTGATAGGGAAGACCAGGAAGTGAATGCAAGAAGTTTCAGAATCTGGAGAGCGGCAGAACACAGTAGTGAATGATGGAAGAGAAAAGACAGCCGAGTAGGCTGCTACCACTGTGCCCCAAAGTTTGAAAGGCAGGGGGCTGGAGATTTAGCTCAGCGGCATAAGCACCTGCCTTGTAAGCAGGCAGTCGTGGGTTCGATCCCCGGTACCGATAAAAAGGAAAAAGACAAAAAAAAAAGAAAAAAAAAAAGTTTGAAAGGCAGGGAAAACAAATACCCTTTATTACCCCTGCCCGTGTTTGGACCTCTAAAGGCAGCGCTCAGCAGAGTCCTTCAGCCATGTGGAATGCACCTTTGGCTAGGGGAGTGCCCTCCTGTCCACTCATTAGTGGTGTTTTTTGTGGCATCCTTTGAAGAATCTCCTTAGCAGATAGGAGCATTCTGTCCTGGACTTAAGGTCCTACAAAGAAAGATGCGACACTGCGGCTCAGCGTCAGCCTCTCTTTGTATATCCTTTCAAAGAATGGTAGGAAATAATTTTTATAAAACGTGCTCCATGCTTGGGGGAGGAAATACTTTAGGTCATTTCTGTAACAGGTTATAACAGCACAACAGGGAGTGTTTATCAAGAATTCATTAGGAGGCTTCTCAGCTGCCTGTGAACAGTGCACTGGGATTCCTCATTAATGACCTGCTCTGCTTGGCCTCACCTGGATGCTTGGGCTGAAGAACAGTTGGAGCGCTTTCTGTGGGTGTAGGCCAGCACCTACAGTGAGAAGAGGAGAGTCCCTGATGTTTCTGTGTTGTGTGAAATGTTGTTGTGAGCTTAGGGAATCGGTGATGAGGTGTTTTTCTCGATTAACCATATACTGACTGAGATTTAAACCCTTTTCTATCTCCTCCCCATCAGTGCAACCACTATGTTAAATGTAGGAAGTCACACAATGCTCTGACAAAACGTACTCTCCTCTTCGTGTGTGTCTACCCAAAGGGCTCATATGCAGGTGCTTTTGTGCATGCGATTGTCAATATTGTCCATTTTTATTACTAAGCTTTTAGAAGGCTGTGAAACACTGTACTAAACTGTGTACATACTAAATGCTTGTTGATTATGAGTCTAAGCTTCTAAGTTAGGAAGTCTTGCCTGTGTTTTCAGTAGTACTTCTGGAATGAGATACATCTAGAGAAAACTCCATGTGTGTATTAATCAGTTTCTTGCCACAGACCAAAATACCAGATGTACACAATTTCAAGAAGAAAAGATTTGCATTGGCTGATGATTTCAGAGGTTTCACTCCATGACTGACTGGCTCCAAGCGAGAAGTATAATGGCAGAAAGGTGTGGTGGAGGAAAGTTGCTCACCTCATGGCAACCAGGAAGCAGAGAGCAGGGGAGAAGTCAGAGAGAAAAGCAGCAGCCAGGAAGAAGGCTGCACACTCCTAGGTCATGGCCCAGTGACCCATCTCCTCTGCAGGCCCACTTCCTAACGTAGTACATTCAGCTGTGAACTCCTTACTGAACGAACACACCGATGAATTTCACCTTCCTAAAGCCTCACCTCTGACTGCATGAGACTTTTGAAGGACATTTTTGATCCAGATAACAGTGTCACATCTTACATCTTAGGTCTTCTGCCTTGATAGATCTTTACAATCAAGATTTAGAATTCAGATTTTGGTTGTATGTAATGTTTTAGAATCTACCTTAGGCTCCATTTTGGGTGAAACTCCCATGATGCTACTTTCTAACGCTTCCTGGAAACCATGGTGAAAGAATAGGTAATGTGCTGCACCTCGCCTATTTGTCATCTACGTGTAGTTGATTCTGCAGTTCTCACCGTCTTGGAGTAATTATTTAACATATTTATGATTTAAGATGCTAAGAGTTGAAGGCACTTCTATTAGAAGCTGTGTGTGAACAGCAAGGAGGGAAGAATCTCTATAAAGACTGGTGCTAGAACAGCCAATTAAGATGTTCTAAGAGAATAAAGAAAAACATCAGCGGAAAGTGGGAATTAAGCTTCATATGGTTGCCAGCTAAGGGTAGTGAGAGGTCTAAGGTGTCAGGGACATGATGAGTGACACAGCGGGTATGGAGGAGCCAGAAAGTGAAGAGGGCCTTGGCTGGGAAAACCCAGGGACATGGGGAGTTCTAGTCTGATGCAGATGCGAGAATGGCTTCCTGTTGAGACTAAAGATAGTACATAAGAAGAATTCAAAAAAACAAAGTCATAGGCCCCTTTCGTCCTTAGCGTATATGTGTGTGTGTGTGCATGTATATGTGTGTATGTATATGTATGTATGCATATACACGTGTGTGCACACACATGTGTATGTGTATCTGCATGTTGCCATTTTGTTTTGAATCCTGGATGAGTATTCTAGACCTTGTATCTTGAGCAGCTGGTTTAGGGGGAATATTATTTTGCATTGGTGTTTAATTTATTTCCTCTTCCTCCTAGTCCTTGTTGTCCTGGGAGTCTCCTCATTGAGGCTAAGGATTCTGTTACTTCAGGGAAAAGACAGCATGGTCAAGGACAAAGAAGACATTGTTCATCTTTTGATGTCTGCAGTGGGCCCCTCAAGCATGTTTCAGAGACCAGAGTTAGATTGGGCCTTCGTTTAAGAGGCGAGCTTTGTTGGAAGAAAAGGATTTGTGGATTCCGAGGGGCCGGATCTTAATACATACTGTGCCATGTGGGAGGGAGGCCGCCTGATGGTTTCTGTTCCCTCAGGAAGGCGAAGATCTCTTCCTGGGCTGGTGGCAGAAGTCTAGAGTTAATAAAGTGGATGGAGCGCTGAGATCCAAAGCTCATGCTTCACAGCTTCTGCCTCAGGGGTCATTGAGATGCTGGAAGCCCTCAAGCAGGGGCAGTTGCACTGAAACTCAGGAAGAGAACCATCTTTACTGCGCCCTGAAGTGAATGGGGCGTGTTTAGGCAGACACAGGCCCTGAGGTGGGTTCTTCAGTCCTGCCTCTGGTGTAAGGGAAAGCTCCCCTGTCCTGCTTTCCCCCTTGAGTCAGAGCAGAATAGAAGGAAGCCTTCCAGTCTTACCCCTGGAGATTGGCTGGGACATGACTGCAGGTACCGCGGAGCCCCAGGGAGGCAGTGACCAGTGGTGCGAGCAGAGCCAGGTCTGCACCCAAACACATTCCCCCGGGGCCAGCCAGGGCTGGGAGCACAGCACCTGACCCAGACGCCCTGTGGGCAGGGAAGTGTAGTCTCCCTGCTAGGACGGAGGAGGGAAAGGAAAAGGAACAGCCCTGAGAGGCAGCTGGAAGCCAGCTTGATTGGACGTACTGCCTAAAAGCAGATAAAGCTTTAACTCTGGAGAGACAGCGTTGTCTGGAAGTCCCATGACCAGCAGGTCAGTGATCCTAATCAGACTGAGTTCAACCATTGAGGAATGAAATAGCATCTTTTCCATAGAGTGGAGAAGTATACATTTTATGCCTGCCCCACTGCGTTTAGGCTATAATTTTGCCTTTTTTCTTTACGCAAGTGTACTTACATTCATAGAGAACACTTTTCTCTTTGAGTAAGCCATGGCTGAGTATACATACCTGTCCTGGGCTTCACTGGGCCAGGAAGTGACACTCTGTCCTCTCAAGGGACCAAGCTGGCTGCCTGATACTTCAGAATATGGTGGGGACATGGATTTCTCTAGCTAGTGGTGCTCTGGAAGGAAAGACTCAGTTGCTTTCAGGCCTCAGGTCAGTGAAAATACTAGAACTTCATGTGTTTCTAGGAGGAGTTGGGAGACCAGGGCAGAATTTTTTGTATGTGAGATTCTTCACCTTTATACAGTTTTTAAAGGGAATAGGGTGAATACACAAATGATTTGCCTAAACATATGGGGAGATGGTCTTTATTTTCATTCACTCCCTGATCATTAAATAAAGCATCAGTTATGAAGGAATTCGTTTCCAAGTATGATTCTTAAGTTCTTATCGGAACACTCAACCGAGGGGGAAAACTTTTAAATTACGTTTCATCCCTAGTGTTCCTACAAAGATGATGCCACATTTCAGGAGATGTCTTTTAAAAGCTGCTATTCCTCGAAATACCTAGTAATTTTGGGAAGGAAGTCTTTAGAGCTGCTTTAAAAGTGGGCCTCGGGGCTGGGGATTTAGCTCAGCGGCATAAGCCCCTGCCTTGCAAGCAAGCAGTCGTGAGTTCGATCCCCGGTACTGATAAAAAGGAAAAAGACAAAAAAAAAAGTGGGCCTCGATTGGGGGGTACAGCAGGAGCTCCCTGTTGGGATGCTGCTTATGTATTTTCCTACTGAAGATTACTATCACGCTTTGACGTATCTCAGAATACATCTCATATTTCCCTTGACTATCAGTGGCAGCCGTGACAGGCAGTGATGAGGGAATCATAATTTTAAATCAAGGAATCAACATAGATAGAATTGTAGACTTAAAAAAAAAACACTGATTTTTTGACTGGCAGTTTTTATAATTTGGGCCCATAAAATAGTTCAACTCAAGATCTGTTTAAAAACAAAATTTCAAAAATTTAAAAGCAATCTATGTGTATTAGAAAAAAGTCATTTCCATCAATTCTCTGAGCGTTGACGGGATTATGAGCAGTGGTTCTTTTTTGCCACTCACCTTAGCTGGTGTTTTAGCTATGTCTCCAAGACTGTGTCACTGATATTTTTATGAAGGATGAATTGTTTTCAGTTTTCTCATAAAGTTGCCTGAAATCCCTTTAGAGTTGTATTTATAGTCAATATTTGAAATAAATATCACCGATTGGCATTTATGTGTATACCTCAATATTTCTCATTGAGAAAATAGCTCTTTTTGCAGACATAGGAGTCCCTGGTAAGCTTAGTGCAAATTCTGAAAAATGGAGGCTCTTACCAAGTAATATTTTTTATACTGAAATATATAATTATTTTTGTTCACATATTTTCACAGGTCTTTTTCCTTCATTGAGAATTCCTATCTTCAATAAGTACTTTTAACAGGCAGAACTTCTTAACAAGCAAAGCATGGTGACACATCCTATAATCCTAGCACTTTGGAGGCTGAGGCAGGAGGGTTCCCATGAGTTCGAGGCCAGCATATACTGTATAGTGAGACCCTGTCTCAAAAAACAAAAACAAAAAACACTTCTTAAGAAAATAAAATGCAGGGGCTGGGGATTTAGCTCAGCGGCATAAGTGCTTGCCTTGCAAGCACATGGTCGTGAGTTCGAGCCCTGGTACCGGTAAAAAAAAACACAAAAGATGCTTTATGGTCATTTTGCATTTTTGTCATATTTAGTCAAACAATAAGTCTTCTTGATTTCACTTCATTTTGGTATAGAACATAAATGTGAAAACCCAGAGTGCCATCAGAAGATTGCCACAAGCCAAGCTATGACAAGCCATAATATCAGAACTGACTCTTAGACACAATTCAGATTCTTACCGTTTAATGTGTTCAGTTTCTCCTCTGCTTTCATTAGGATAAATTTCAATATCTTCTGTTCACGAGCCTGATTTTCAATAACTATGGTGGGCTCAAGGCTTCCAGTGTCGAGGAAATGCTTTGATCAAGCATTTCCAACTGGTTTGAAATGGAGGCACTAACTTCAGAGGACTCTGTTGTGACGTGGCGGCACATCAGGGCTGAGTTAGAGCATCATTTCTCAGGCACGGTTACTCCTGGGCGAGGGTGACAGGCAGCAGGTGGAAAGGCACCTGCTGCTACATTGAAGTGCGTTACATTCAACACTGGCTTTGTCACAGAAACTTCCTAGTTCAGTTTTTCTTACTGGTTATACATGATACGAAAGTTGTCCGTTTGCACATCTCATGTCTTGCGTTGGGTGGGCTACAGCCAGTTGTTTGAATAGTTATGAATTATGCATATGCTGTCCCAAATGCTAAGGAACTTTCTGCTCCATAGGTTTCTTGAGAGTAGGAACATATATTTTTGTGTGTGTGTGCCAGGGATTGAACTCACAACCTCGAGTTTGCCAAGGAGGCACTTATGCCGCTGGGCTCAACCCCCGGCCCCAAGAACATAATTTTTAGCATCACAAAATTTGGATTTGCGTCATCACTACAAAAACAAAAATCATTTCAGCTTCTGCATTTATCTTACAGTCTACAGAAGCATTTACGATAAGTAATGTTTCACTGATGACAGACTGTACCTCCAAAGGGTATTTTGATTCCATGAAATAGTTGGAGGAAATATCAGTTTTTGAATTAAGAGATTTTGCTTGAAAACATCTGCTAATACTAACAGAAAATTAGAATCAAGTGACGGCTTTTGAATTTTTTTTTTTTTTTTTGCTCATGAGGCTAATACACTGAAGTTAACACTTTACATGTACGCACAAAAAACGGAACTCAAAAAGAAGCAACATCAATTTAGAACAAACCTTTTGATCCAAAAGAGTAGAGTTTCCTAGAATGCTGTTAGTGACCCTTCCGTGGCTGCATGGTTACAATCGACAGCAGCAACAGCACAGTCTTAATACAGTCACTCTCAGCATTTAAGTAATTGCTGGTACTTCTTTAGCAAGTTTGTGACTAGTGTTTTATGTACTCAGGGACATCATTTCTGTGCCCATCAGTATTGTAAATATCAATAAGTATTTTGTGCTATTTAGTATGCACTATCAATTTCTTGAAAAACATAATTTGGGTCTGGGATGTAGCTCATTGGTATAGCCCTTGCCTACCATGTGTGAGCTGCTGGGTGTGATCTGAACACCAAACAAACAACCAGAAACTTAGTATTTATTTTGCCATTATATTTTCAGGGTTTTTTTTTTTTTTCAGTTCATTACTGCCAAAATGGGTAATGAAAAATAAAATGGTATAATTATTCAATAACTGACAAAAACACAGTAGTTAGAACATTCAACGATTCCTTCCAAGATTTTTAGCAGGTCTATTTCCTGCAAACCCTTCACATACAACCTACCCTATAATGTTCTCTGCTTCCCATGAACCCTCCTGACTGGTGTTCTGTGCATCTGAGGCTCAGTATGGGTCACAACACAGTGACATCCAGTGCTGATACACTAAAGCTGTCACTTCACTTTACACATGGGCACCAGAAACTGAACTCAAAAAGAACTAGCATCAATTTAGAACAAGTCTTTTGACAGGAGAACCAATGTGGAATACTTCACACCACCAATCGAGACCGGTGCAGTTAGCTCCCCTGAGTTGCTTGTGCTGAAGTACTCCTTATTGTACTGGTGGGCAGCTTGCGCGCTGTTATTGCAAGAGAGTTGTTGCTTATGACAAGATTGGAGAAGAAGTGGATTGTCACTGGGTATCTTTCACATTCAATCCCACGTTAAGGTGGGCATCTCTTTACCATATGGTTCTCTCCTTGGTAGGGAGGCAGCACCATGGCAGGAGGGGTACGTACCAATCGAAGGAGACAAAACCCAATCCTGGAGAGGTTTAATGAAACTGAAAATAATGCTTGGTTTACAAAGTGAAACATCTTGAACAACTGCTCAGCCTGATGGACTACAGGAGAAAGGCAGCACTTTCACAGACCAGGTCAAGCATCATCCTACTCAGACACTGAGTCTTTGCTCTTGACCTGTCCAATCCCACTTTCCACATCAGCTGAGTGAGCTTTGAAAAATCTAACTGAAAGCCAGGTGTAGTGGTGCATGTCTGTAATACTAGCACTTTGGAGATTAAGAGAGGAAAAGTTCAAGGCTATCCTGGACTGTATAACAGAATGCTGTCTCAAAAACGGATAAATATACACACAAACATGCATGCACAAATACACACAGGCACACACACACACACACACACACAGAGAGAGAGAGAGAGAGAGAGATTTCGCTGAGATCACTTCACTTCCCTCAGTCTTCCTGTTGCAGCAGAATGAAGTTCAGCTCTTTACAGTGGCTCAGGAGTCTTTTCTGCCTGTCTGTCCTGCTCTAGATATTAAGGTTTCAGGGGATGCATATCTGGCTATCTGCTTTCTAAATGTGATTCAGTTTCTCAGGATTTTCTGTTTTTGTTTTGTTTTGTGTTTTGAGTCAGGGTCTCGCCGTGTATCCCAGGCCGGCCTTGAACTGCATTTCTTCTGCCACAGACCCTTGAGTGCTGGGATTATAGACATGCACCACCATGCCCAGCTTCTCAGGACTTCCTTGAAGGAATGAATGTAGTTTACTTGGAATTGAAAGAAAAAATGGGTGAGCAGAATATCATGTTAATTCATGAGAGTAGAGGAACTCAGACCCAAGTCACTAGGTCCCAAGTAACTAACAGTGTTAGACAGTAGAGTGTATGACAGCGCTGCATTCTCTTTGTTAGCTTCCACTGTGATTTCAGTCTCCCAGCGCCTGCCCACCTCGCGGAGGTAAACGTAAACCGTAAGGAGCCCATTGTTTTCATCAGAATTAGACCAGAGATTTTGTTTTAAGCACATTTGACCTACATAGCGCAGGAAAGTGCTCCCCTGGATGATCTGGAGAATTTGACCTGCAGAAGCTCTCAGGGACACAGGAAGGTGGTAGAGCAATACTTTGAAGTCACGATTTTGAGACCCCGTGTTCTGGCACAACTGCTTCCTATGGCTTCTCTTTTCAAAACATGCGACTGTTCAGTTTTGTCATGAATGCCTTTCCAAGGACAGTAAGTGGTTTTACACACTATGACATCGTTTCCATGGCAACTAATGTATCTTAGCAAAGAGCGACTGTGATAGAAGTAGGCTACGAAGGACAAATACAGAAATGGCACAGTGAAAAATGTAGGGCAGGATGTGTTGTAGTAAGGATTTTTTTCCTTTCTTTTTCTGATTTCTTGTTTAGGAAAACCTGTATAAATAGATCTGGGCTTCTTAAGTTTTACTAATAAAATTTTTACCGTACCCACGACTATATTATTTCCCTGACACAGTTCTTTCAGAGAGCACTGGGTAATTTTTGTCTGTTTGCTTTAGTGTAATGATAATTCAATGTATGCACATTTGTAATGTCATCTATTTTAAAGACATGCTGTCTTTGTCCTCCTTCCGCTCTGGGTACCACCCACTTCTCTGCTGCCTTCTCTTGCAGCTCTTCAGGGGACACTTGTCTACACTACCTGTCCGCACACCGCCTTTGTTAGCAGTCAAGGACCATTCCAATCAGGCTCTCACTGCCATTTGATCCAGAATAACCAGCTGGTCACAGCCTCATCTTCCAAGTCTTAGACAGTTTCTCTCTTTTAGAAGCAAATGTGCAGGTGTATCTTGCAAAGATTTCTACAAAACAGCAGGCTCAATTTATGTCAACCCTGTTTGTATGTATGTATATATATATATATATATTGTCATCCTGCTTTGTGAACCTGGTGTATTTGGATTATTGTATCATATAATAATAAAAATTCCTTTTATGCTCCTAAATAAACCCCCATAGATGAGCAGATAACAGGCAGTTTCCGAGAAAGAAACCGAGACCAAGGCTTAGGACTTAACGCGAAACATTTTAGAAATGTGAACTAACAGTTTTAAATACTTTAGTTTTGTACACATGCTGTGATTCTGACTCCTCTTGAAGAAACGGAGGGTCTGGTAAAACTGAACTTGAACCTGTGATGACAGCGCACTGCCCAGCATTGTGACTTTCCTTTGGGGAGGGGTGGCCTCGGCGCTGCAGCTCACCAGCCTCATCTCAGTTGCTGTTACTTGTTTTTGTTACTTGGCTGGCCCTTGTGGGTTTTTGATGTGTGACCTTTGCTGCACCCTTTCCCAGCCATCCATGGGGCTCACAGATTGTAGAGCTAGGGAGAGAACTTGGTTTCCCAGCCAGCTACTTCCTGCCTGGCTGTAGACCAGAATCCTTTGTTTTAGAATGTACTCTTCCTAGTCAGTGGCAATGCATCATTAGAGGGTGGAGGCTCCATTTGTGCCTTCCCCTAATCGAATGAAGCCTGGAGTTCATAGTACGGGGTCCATATTCTCATTTGGGATCCTTGCCTTCCTGGTTGCCTGCATCAGAAGCTCTGTGTATGCTCCTTTGTGGCATGCAAGATGGAGGGACTACAGTTAGCATGCACATTTTTATCTGCACAGAAAGCCTGACCAGCAGGAAAAATCTCCAGCATAGTGTGGGTTTCTTACAAATTTTAAATGAGCATGTATTACCTTTTTAAAGAGGCAAAGTGAATATTTTATATAATATAAATGAGATTTAGCACATATAGCACTGGCTGGGTCCTGTGCCCGCCTCCCCATGCCAGAGACAGGAGGGCATTCCCCAGCCCTGTTACTGTGCTCTGTCAGACTGTGCTTTCTCTTTGGTGCTGGTTTGCTGAAGATGCTCCTACGGTAGCATCATCTTTACTCTTTTTAGAAGGTTTAGGCACATGAGGAAATGAGTTAGTCTGAGGCCGGAATGAATGGCTGGGGGAAATAACATTTTTCCTGGGGGAAAGGGGTGCAAAAATACCCTGCAACAAAGGTCCTTGTCTGAATTGGTCTTCTCTTTGGGGCTGACCCAGCTGTTGAGCGAGCAGGGGATCGGAGTGACTCGAGCAGGGATGATCCACACACTGCATGCCTGTCTGCAGCTGTGCAGGCCTCGGGAGCCCACTGTGAAAGTGGCCTTTTCCCGGGCTCCAGGCAGGGAGCCAGGGCCACCCCTTCGCAAGAGAGCACTGAGGAGCTGCTCTGTGTACTCTCTATGTGTCTCGGCTTTCTTTGGAATTATAGCAGAGTCTGGCCCTGCCTGGTCTTTTTTGTGCTCTGGATCCTAAGTTGAGGAACGTTCGCCCCTGTTGACAGGTTTGATGGAGAAGCTGCTGTCAACGGCTATTTTATCCTCTGTGGCCACCGCCATCCCACCACGCACCGCTCTGAGGTCCCCACTTTAGTTATGAGTGAACAGAGTGACGGTCACTGGAGTAGAAGGAAGCCATTTGGATGCACTGTGCGCTGACATGTCCAGTTATATGCAGATGCATTTTGGCAGGTCAATCAATATTTTAAATCTTTTGCCAGTAGTAAAAAAGGTTGAATTTGGAAGCAGAGAAGATACTATGACCAGAGAAAAGCATACCTGAGTTTTCTCTCAAGCTCCCATTCTAAAAATAAACAAAAACCCAAGTGATGAGTTAGCTCTTGGATTCCTTATGAGCCTGAAGTCTACTACATCATGTGTGAAATATGACCATGACCCTGATATAATGCATTTGTTTTTTGAATGTGTTTTTCAAATAACAGGAATCACTGGTTAATATTAAAATAATAGCAGTATCTTCAAATTGGGTCTCTGTCAGTGATTTTAAAGCTAAAGCCCCAGGACTACACTTAAAGAGGAAGGTCATCTTGTGGTTAAGTGTGCGTAATATGTGGATGTGGTCAGTGCTTTGGATATATATAGCTCTTCCCCTGCAAACCACACACAGACACACAGACACACACACACACACACACACACACACAGTCTCGTGAAGCAGTAGCATGGTTTGTTAGTAGCCCTGTCATCATTCCCTGCCATCCCTCAGTGCCCTTCTGGCCACTGAGCAGCTGACGCTCTATCGGGGAAACAGTGAAATAGCCCCAGAATTAAGTGTAGTAAGAACACAGCAGAGAAGAAAGCTAGTTCTACAGAGAAGCGTGAGCTAGGAAAACAAGAATGAAGAGAAGATTGTGAGCTGAGCTCTGACGGCGGGTTAGAGGAAAATTAAACTTACCAGCAGAGTTGGTGAGGTGGGAATGACCACGCCCAGGCCCGGTGCCACACATATGCTGGGACCACATCTCTGAGGTAGAAATAGATTGAAAATACAGTGGTACAGTGCAGATGTGTGCTTTAAACCCTGGCTGACTTCTCAGCTGGTGTATACCTTCTCTCACATCTGACCCCTGCCTCAGTTTCTCACATTTGTCCCCACAAGTTGCTCCCGTCCTCTCAGCCACCTCTCCCCTGTAGCACTGCCAGGCCTCCTGGTATTCATGGAACCTGGGACCAGTGCTCCTTTCACTGCGTCCTGATTATGTTCTCCCTGGGCATTTGGAAGCAGAACAGTGGGGGCTGGAGGGTCAACTCTGCCAAGGAAGGATGCCGACTTGAGGATTGCTCAGATCTAGGTTTAGAGTATTTGTATATTCACCCAAAGATAGAAGCCTGATCTGATCTAAAGTTGAGAGTTGTTCATTTTTGGTCCACGTCTTGTCCTTTGGCTCCCACTCCTGTAGTCAGCCAAGACATTTGCAGCATTTATGATCAGCTTCTCTACTAGGGCATCCAGGTCACTTTAGTTATATTTGTCAAAGCATCAGCACCACTTCAGCAGGAAGAATAATAGCATGGAAAAAGCTCTTTTACCACAAAGCCCACAGATGAATCTGTAGGCAGCTACAATGCCTGTATGATTCATATTCGTATGTACATCTGTACACACATGCCCACGCAGGGGAGTGAGAGAGTCCCACCTTGTTTTAAATCTTGGCAACCTAAAAATTTGATTTAAAAAAGGTAGGTTTTGAATACATATAAATTAGGATAGGTGTTTTTTTAAATGATCTTTTAAAAAGAATCTGTCCTTTAAATAAAAAGTATCTCTGTTTCACTTAAACATTTGGTGGCCAAAACTTAATTTAGTCTCAACTTTTCAGAAACACAGCCTCCGTCCTATGCCCCATAGTACCAGGAATTGAACCCCAAGCCTTTACAGTCAGTGCTTTGTTGTGAGATAGGATCTCACTAAGTCATTAGGTTGTTTGGGTTGGACTTGAATTTGTGATCCTTCTGCCTCAGCCTCTCAAAGTGATGGGATTACAGATCTGGGTCACTATGCCTAGCAGGCACAGTTTTCAAATGAGAAAGAAAAGCACGGTTTTAAAAGCAGACACTGCTCTTCATTCTAAGTGGGGTTACCATGGGAACTTTACCTTGGTACAGTTCCTTCTCTCCAATCTTAGCTACTTTGAAACAGTGGAGCTGGTGCCATGGTGCCATGTTGTTGGGAGTCTTTGAGGTTAAAGGCTGTGGCATCATTCTTTGGGTTGATGGCTGCAGAATGATGCATATAAGTCCTTGTAAGCTAACCCATCTGTTTGGCAGTCCAGAAAAGGCAATGGGAAGGTACCATGTATGTGGAAGGATGGATTACGCTCTGCGCAGTAGTGGGCCAGGAGCTCCAAATGGGCTTTTATTTTCCTCTTGGCATCAGGTGCTAAAGTGCTGGAGCGTGCAGGCTGCTTCCTTCAGTATCTGCTGTGACTCGGGCATCCCATGTTGTTGCAGTGTTGCCACATGTACGGGAGAGGAATATTAAGTTTCCTTCCAGTGCTGGAAAAGGGATCTGATTCTCAGGTGCTCTTTTCACAGCCAGTGAAGGAATCTTTTACTTTGCCAGTGGGAAACAACTTGTTACGAACTACAGATCAAGCCAACGACTTTTCCAAACCTCTATGAATGTGTTTAAGAATGCAGGTCAAACTTCTATAAATGTGTTCTCACTGGGAGAAGTTCTCCTAGTATAGTATCAAGTTTCTCATATAGGAATGCAAGTTAAGTTTTGGACAGAGCCTTTCCCATGTTCCGCATCGTAGCAGTGGCTGGGTCTTCAGCTCATTTGCCGGAAGACAGGGTGCCTGTTGCGATGTCTCCTTGGTAAGAGCAGGCTGGCGTGGCGCGGAGTCAGCAGAGACGGCGACGAGGGCTGCTGAGGTCCAGCTGCATGCCATGCTGCTTCGCACACGCTGCCCTAGCCTCCATGGTGGGTCTCTTGCTCGCCTGTGGTGAGCTCATGATTTGAATGCCCATTTGTGGAGAGCAGTGTATCAGTTAGTAGTTCTCTTCCTTCATTCTGAGTCATCTTTGATTAGATTGACTAAATATGTTACTGATGAGTGTGCATCTTTTGAGACAGTGCAAAATTCTCTTGGCCAAGGATGGTCTCGATGGCAAGAGTAATTTTTGTTGTGAGTTTTTTAACTGTGGGCCAGGAAGAAAAATGATTAAAAAATCATGTTGAAAAGTTAGAGTCTCCACTGTGTTGTTTGTGCCTTTTTCCACTTGAGAGCCCTCAACAAAACCCCCTTATACATTTGGCCCTAAAATATTGTCAACATAAGTCCATTCAACTTTATTGCTTTTGAGGCTTTATTCAGCTGAGCTTAAATTGCAAATAATAAATGAGGTACTGTGATTTTGTCAGTTTGTAAAGAGAATACATGAACAAACTGGAAATCTGTCATCTTGGTCCTGGCACTTTAAAGGTAGTGTGAAGTGGGCATGGATGTTGTCTGAAGCATCATTCAGCCTTGTCAGGGATGAGCGTAAGGTTCTAAGGTCATCCTGGGGCTGGAGTTCCATAGACAGGTGGGTATAGGCTGATGGGTTGGCAAACTGGGAACCCTTGTTGTTGGAAACAGGTCGTTTCAAGAAGACTTGCTTCACATTAAGACAGGAATACATACAGACTGGTGGCTGGAGGGACATTGAAGCTGAGAGGAAAATGGGGTGAGATCTTGGAAGATTCATTTTTAATATACTCCCCAAACAAATGACTTGTATCTTCTCTGAAGAAGCGCGCACACTCAAGGCTTTTGTCCTTATCTTTCCTGACTCCTGAAAGTTAAAATCTCGTGCTGGCTTCCTTTGTGGTACAGAGCCAGGTCTTTGCAGTTTCAGGCAAGTGTTCGTGGCAACTGCGACTTAGCAACCATTGTGTGAACAAAAGAAAAATTTGTGGGAAAATTGATTGTCTGTAACAAATGGACATTCTATGGTGGTACTCTGTGGGTGGTTTACAGGCAGAGTGCTTGATTCTCTTTCTGATGTCTCACTATTTTGTTTTTTCCTTTTACAGTTTTCTGAAGAGGCAGGATGCTGATCTAGACGTGGAAAAAGTAAGTTGACAAGTTTTGTGCCGGAGGCATGTGTTTTGTGAATTAGAAAGTATTTCCACTCAGAACCCAGGATGAAGTTTGCTTTCAATTTGGATTACACTTGAGTCCGTAGGTTTCTAAGAGAGAAGCTGGGTTGGAAATGGAACCTGGGATGTGAAATAGAAAAATGTTAGTTCACTTCCGTTTTGGTAATTATACAAACATATGTTGTAGCTATAAGTTACTTCTTCCTAGATCGGGACCGCTGTCCTGTGACTGCTAAGCCTTTGGGCTGGTGTGGAATAAGCAGTGCTCTCTGTAGACTGGCTAGACTGTGTTCCCTTTTAGTGCACTTGTTGGGTTGTTATTGTTTGTTTTCTCCTTCTACTCTCAACTGCTTACTTGGCTCTGCCCCAGCTGTACTGTTGTACTTTGGAATTGTGGTCACTGTCTTAACAGATCATTTCTGGATGCTACTGAAGCAAAAATGATTGTGACAGATGAGTACTCAGGTAATGATGTCAGCATTTGGTGGAGTGATGCAGAGGGGCTCCAGAGCTCATGATGAGGGCCATGCTGTCCAGAAGGCTCCATGGGGGAAGGATGTGGGGGGGACCATGTATGTATTCTTGTGGTGAGCAGACATCAGCTGGCTCTTCTCTGCCTGTCCAGTCTCTGTCTTCCTGGCATGGAGCTCCCCACAGAAAGGCTCAACTTGCTCAGGTCTCAGTAGCCACCCGGGAAGTTCTTTGCTTCCCAACCACACTGCCTGGGTGTGATTTTCCAGCAGTTCTGAGTTATAGCCTCAGTTTCCTGGCCACTCAAGGGTGCCATTCACTGTTAGTGACTTTGGGTTATTTCTCATTTTCAGTTTGAGTCTGAGAGGTTCTTTATCCTGAACTTGAGGCATTCTGAATATAGCCAATATGTTTTGTTTAGTTTTTGCTAAATTGAGGAATATACTACTCAAAACACTATTCTAGAGCAATCCTGTGCAACCCTTGACCTTTGACCCCACACCAGTCCCTAGCTTTGTAACATGACCTATCTATTTCAGTCATGGGTTTTACAGCTTCTACAAAGCAGGGGTACTTGGAGAAACACAGAGGCTTCATTGCAATAAGACAGGAGCTTTTTTAGAATCTTGTGCACTTAGATTTTAGAGTAGATTGCAGAAATTCTCATAGGAGGCCAGTATACTGGGAATCTCTCCCATGGGTCAAGCCTACAGTAGTCGAGAGCCACCTCAGAGCAGTGTGGCACAGAGCAGCTGGCCCACCTGGCAGTGGCAGTCCAGGGAATGCTTAGTGTCACCCTAAGCTACACAGTTTTCCTTGACCTGGCCGTCCAGGATTAACCTGGTTCCTCCCAGGATCAGCCTAATACAGGGGCGGACAGGAGGGTTCACTAAACATGGGCCCTGAGAGGAAGGAGCCAACTCTGCCACTAACTTTCAGTTAAGACCTTAGCAAATCACTTCTCCTCTCCAAGCCTCAATTTTCTCATCTGTTATGTGGCCCCCTTTTTAGGACCAAGGAATATGATTCATGTTTTAGTTTAGAAACAGAAACCACACTTATTTTCCTTTCTCACTTGGATCTTATCCCGAAATGGAAAGAGCATTATGTATCAGTCAGTGTTCACTAGAGAAAGATCTAATGTAAGATATATAAATGTGTAAGGGTTTACAAGATTGGCTTACACTGCAGAGTCAGGTATGGAAGAGTTAAAAAGGCTTTCAAGGGGCTGGAGATCCAAAGTACTTAGTTGAAGAAGGCCTGCAGTGTCCCAGGCAGGTCCATTTTAGGAGGCCAAAGGGTCTGCCCTGGAAGACAATGTCCAAAATGAAGATAAAGACTGGAGCTCCTCTGAAGAATCTGAAGCAAGCTTTCCTTCTTGGTTACCCTTTTATGCCATGTATGCCATACACCTGGGAATACCCTAGCGTGGGTCTTCTGTTTTCAGTGAATCCCTGCAGCCACACCCAGAACTGTGCTGATCCAGTTTAGCACATGGACACAGTAAGTTAACCATCCCAGGCTGTTGGCCTCCACTCTGAAGAGTACTTGACCAAGCCAGCACAGAGAAGAAAGGTGGAACCCTCCAGATACAGCCTGGCAGTGAAAGTGTCTGAACGAGGCTGTGCAAATGTGACTGGCTCTGTCCTGTGGGTACCAGAGAGTCCAGAATGAGGGAAGCTCTACAAGGGATGGGAAATGCTTCCTGCACTACAGAGTGAATTTGAGCTGCCACTAAGGGCTCGGGCTGTTCCCCCTCAGTCAACCAGTTAATGACCCAAAAAACACTCATCTGCTCTAGGGGAGTTCACTGTTTGAAAGGCTCTAATGCAGAATCTTTTTCTAATGCTGCTGGAAAGTTATTGTGTACATGCACAAAAGCTATTGTGTCCATGCACCAGGTCTCTAAAGAAATGTTACCAGTGGAGTAAAGAAAAATCACAAACCTCACCCAGGTTTTTTGTTTTTTGGTTTTTTTTTTTTGTACTGGGGATCAAACTCATGACCTTGCATTTGCCGGGAGGGCCCTTATGCCACTGAGCTAAATTGTCTGCTCTCCTCACACTGTTTTTTAAATGGATGTTGGAGTTCTTGCTTTTAGTTGAATATTTTTGTAAAGATAGGACTCTGTATGGAAGATAAGCTTTTTTTTTTTTAACATGAAAGCTCAAACACTATAGCATGAATTCTAAGTTAATTAATGCCCATAGTTTATTGAGTTTCTATCCCAGATAAATGTGTTATGTTTTTCTTATTCAGTGAGTGTAACAGTCTGTTATGGGAATCACTTTCTTCCCCATGAGCTGTGCAAGGCACTGTAGTTGTATTAGAGATTCTAGTAAGCTCTGTCTGGGCCCAGAGCCTTCTCTTTCTCATACCCCGCCTTACTTTGGAATTGGTATGATACTTTTAAAAAGTTTTATAAGTGATAGAAAACATTGTTCCTTCCCGGAGAGATCCTTCTTGAGCCCTTTATTCCAAATGGGGCTGCCTGTCAGTGCTGTTATTTTTCAAAACCATTGTTATAGTTGTGTGGTCATTTGTATGATGTCTGTGTGATAACTGTGTTTTCTATTGAACAGTGAGCTTTGTGAGGTCAGAATCCTCATCTCTGCCAAACCCAATGCCTGGCTCATAGTAGGGCTTCTAAAAACGTAGCTGCAGTGCCTGCCATGTGAATGAAGACACATGACCAAATGAGAGGGTAATGAGAGCCAATAAAAGCCATTTTGAACACCATATGTCAAAGTAAAAAGTTACTGTCCATGCCAGAAATATGGTTTCTCTTTCTGTCTAGGGATTCTATCTTGGAAACCGTGCTTATTAATAACCTGTAGCCGTAAGACAATAGTCCCCTGGCTTTCTCTCCAAAACAACAAAATTTCAAGCAGACAGACAAGTAGATGATTCTTTAAGAGTGAAGTGTTCCAGGCAAGCAAAGAGAGGCCAAAAAATAAAAGAAGGTAAAGCCTTTAAAGTACAAAGGAAATATTGAAACTTTCTTTGTGGGCACTGAATCTCCTACAACTCTTGAGGAAAACGGTTCTGAGTATTATTTCCATAAATCACTGCTTCAAATGTATGAGTTATATGGTAAATCTTTAAAAGTAAAATCCATACTTATCCAAATGTTAAAGAATGTGTAATCAGGTTATATCAGAACAAAAAATATGTTCTAGAGGAATACTGGGAATTGAAAAATGTACTTTTTAATATAAAAAGTATATTAAATTGAGTTATCCCAGTTAGAAATATAAATTATGATATAAATGAATTTAATGAAAATAACAACACTTTGGTCATAATTGCTGACAAAGGCTGGGGAGAGAGGTTTGATTTTCATGCGCCTGATGCCTTTGTCTGGTGTGTGAAGGGTGTTTCAGAACCTACCATGAAAGAGGCGCTGTGGTTTCTGCAGTTGCAGAGAATTCCTGTGTTACCATTCCAACTGTCCTCAGGGTTTAGACAGCTGCTTGCAGGCCACAAATACAACTGCATAGTTGATAGACACAGAGGCCTTCAGAAACAAAAATCGCCATGCAAACAGAAAAGCAAATACAAAAATTACCTTCTACTTTAAAATTGTTTCCTTTCCTTCCAGTAAATGCCTTGAAATGTGTGTCAATCTCTACATGGAATACATACATGGTAGTCTTCCCAATTTTCAGTGTTCTTTGGTCTTAAATCCTAAGTGAAATTATGAAAATAACTTACATTCTTATTTTGTATTCTCACGGGAAAAAAGAATCTAGTCCTAAACAGCTGAGAGTATAAAACTTAAGGCTGCATCTGGCGTCAAGCTTTTTCTAAAGCCCTGTGTATGAGTCCATTCCTCCCCTCCCCTGCTTCTTAAGAGCTAGAGAAATTAATTCATTTATGCTTTTGCTATGGTTGGGAGCACAGGATTCTTGGGGAGCAGAAGGTCAGCAGTGCTTACATATAGTGTCCAGAGGTTTCGGAAGTGTTGGTGATAGCAAGGCCCGAAGATGTGTCTCCAGCGGCTGCAGGAGGGCTTTGGCGTGGGAGGACACCGCCTCACTGTGTGTGCTGGGCGCTTTAGGGAGGCGGCAGAGCATTCTTGCTTCCTGAATGGAGGCAAGTGGCACCGCTGCTTCTGAGGCCTCCAGAGAGGCGGACTGGAGACTGCGGCCCCTGCGTACAGGTGGGAGCTGTCCCCTAGCCTTGCTTCTGCTGTGCCCAGGACTGCCAGCCCCAGGGACTGTAGGAGGCCAAGTTTGCTTACATTCTGCCCTGCCCCTAGCCCCAGACTCACACCCAGATGGGCCCATTCTGCTGGTGATCAGGCAACAGAAGGGCCCAGCCTGGTGGTGTCAGTAAGTGAGGGTCACATTTCACACGGTCCACTTTCCTGGTGCCTGGAGATCAGGAGAAGAGAGTGACTTTGGGTTGGAAAAAAAGAGAGAGAAAAAAGAGGTATTGTGAATTTAGAAGGAAAATATACTTAGAATTTTGTTTTAGACTCAAAGGCAAACATTTTTGGTTCCTGACCAAATATAGTTGTCGTGCCCTACCCATAATAACTGACCAACTTTCTTTTACATAAATCTCTGGATTGTAAAAGTGCTGCTGTCTAAGAATAAAAAACATTCCTCTGCCAATTTGAATTTTCCAAAATAATAAAAGATCCCTCTTCTGAGATGTTATAAGCCTAGGCGAATATTGATGATATTATGTGAGCTACAGACAAAAAAATGTTATCTTTGTGATTCAAGGAAACTGGAAAAATTTGGAGCAGACTGCTTAGTCCTCGATGCAAAACAGCTCCCTCATTCATTCCCTAAACAGTGATGGATGCCAGTGAGGGACCACTCACACCCTGTGCTCGGCTACTTGAAGGAAGTGTGGCTCCAGGCACGTGAAAAGATTTGCCCAAGGAGGACATCTAGGAAGTGGCCAGGCTTCTCTCCCTCTCACACCGCCACTTAGAAGGAGGATATAGCAGTATTAGTCTCAGGCAGTTTTGCAGGTCTTTCATTTTCTCTTCACTGAATTTAAAAGCATTTTCTCCCTTCCTTTTGGTTTTAAAAGTAGTAATCATGTTTTTATCCAGAAGTAATAATTAGAAACCTAAAAAGAGCATCATCTCTAAACCTGAGCTGGCGCTGTGAGGTGACCCCTGTGGCGGTGGAGAGTGAGTTCCAGGAATGGCATTCTGCAGGCGGTAGGGACAGGGAAGCCTTCCAGACACTCACCGGTCCTCTCGCTGTTGCTGGTTCCCAGGCTTAGGGGTCAGTTTGTTACACCCCTCGGCATCCGGGAAGCCAAAGCTGTGTACTGCCAGGAGTAAGTGGAGAGCAGTGCTGCCCTTGTGAGCCAGAGAGAACCTAGACAAGCCCTCACCTATCTGTACCAGCTGGTTTTACACAGAAGCTTCCTCCTGTAGCTGTGAGTTACTGTATAATTGCTTTTGTGGCAGCCAGGACTGCTGACTGGGGCTTGTTGCCATTCGGTTGTCTGTCTTGCATAGACTTACTGTCTGCTGAATTCGCATGTGAAGGGAAGATGATTAATAAAGTATGGATGAAAAATGGCTTGAAGGATGCCTTTGTCACCGCCTCTCATTACTTCTGAAGGTGGAGCTGCACTTGTTCTGTGACTAGTGTGGCATGGGCCCCAAGCATACTTAGAAATTCAAGCTTTTGCTTTAAAGAAGATTCTTATAGATGTCACATGCCCACATTGATCCAACGGTGACATTTTATTTAAGCAGAAAATCTTTTTTTTGTTTGTTTGTTTGTTCTGGTTTCTGTAACAAATTACTGCAAACTTTAGTGGCATAAAACAGTAGAGATTCATTCTTCCCTCATAATTTTACAGATCTGGTATCCAATATCAGGGTGTCAGCAGGGTTCACTACCTCTGTTCTGTAGAGAATCTGTTTCTTCTTCTTAATTTCTGGTGATTGCATGTGTTCCTTGACTTGTAGCACATCAAGCTAGAAGCTATCTCTGCCTGTACATCTTCTCCTGTGTCCCTCTTACAAGGGTATCTGTGATGGTTTTGGGGTTCTACCAGATAGTCCAGAGTAAGTTTTCCTCTTGAGATCCTTAGTTTTACTACATTGTGATCATATGAGGTGATATTTACAGGTTGTAGGGAAGTGATTATCTTCCAGAGGAGTATTTTTCTTCCTACCATACCTTCTATTTGAAATTTTCTGTGTTTTTTATTCATAATGTAGAGTTTATGTTACTCATTCCTTAAGTAAATTTGTTTTCTTGAAAGGGGATACTTGAAAGATCTAAAAACTGGAGGCTAGGGATTTAGCTCAGCAGCATAACACCTGCCTTGCAAGCAGGCGGTCATGAGTTTGATCCCTGGGACCAAAGGGGGGAAAAAAATCTAAAAATGGATCTCTCCTTCTAGATCTTAGAATAAGCAAGGCCAGGCCAATCTTTCTCAGATTGAAGTTAGTGTAAGAATAAAGAATTATGGGCTTTTAGAGCTGGGAGGAGCCTTAGAATACATACTGCCTCAGTCTCAGATGGAAACTGAGGCTGGAGATACAGGGTCACCCAAGTCAGAAGCAGAGACGGGACACGCTCTTCCTCCTCCAGTCTGCCTCTTCTTTGTTTTTGCAGTATTTTATAGTGTACATTCCTTTTGCCTCCATATCCTTGTTCTTTTATGAGCCCTTTAGTTCCTGAAAATCTCATGCCTGAAAACCCTGTTTCCCTCGGCCAGCTTCCAAGGCCACTTTGTCATTTTGGTGAGTTCCTCCTGGATCCAGTCCTTGTAT
Source organism: Cavia porcellus (assembly GCF_034190915.1). Taxonomy (NCBI): domain Eukaryota; kingdom Metazoa; phylum Chordata; class Mammalia; order Rodentia; family Caviidae; genus Cavia; species Cavia porcellus. The sequence continues at coordinate 79,856,304 of NW_026947490.1, forward strand.
GTTCCTATCTCTTTGGTAATATAGCCCTTGGACAATACTTTGGAGATGGCTAGCTAGACCAGAGTGAGAAGTCACTGAGAGGTCTCGTGAGATGCACAGGTTTTCTGCTTTGGTGTACCGGTGCAGACCAAGGAGTACATCTCTGACTTTGTCACTGTATCCTATCTGTTAGCTTGCACTGAGTCTGCACTGATTAAAGTTCTTAGTTAAGACTTCCTAAATATGAATTGCTTTAAATGCAATCCCCTTTGCTGTGCTGCAGAGATTTGAATTTCTGTCAGTTGCACAGTGGACCAGCTTGGAATCCAGAATAAAGACCAGACTGAGACCCAGAGAATAAAGAGATTGATGGGGTGGGGCATGTTCATAGGGCTGGTTGCTGCAGCGGACAGTAAACGGGACAGTTTGAGTAATCTAGTAAGGCAGAGCAACAGAGAAAGTCTTCTGCAGTGACAAGCTCTGTGGACTGGTGTTTGGCTGAATTGTCGGACTTAGCAAGTCATGGGGCCATGAGAGGAGTGTGTGTGAACAGGAACTATAGTCAGAAAGCCACCGCAAAGAGTTGAGTTCAGAAGAATGAGTTTCAGTGTCAACTACTAAAATAAGATAGAGCCCAAGATGGAGACCTGTGCAAAAAAGTAAAAGGAAACCCTGTTCAGAAGTCAAAAGTCTTATAGACTTGATAGGATTCTGTGTGACTGCGGGCCAGCGCCTTCTCTGCCCAGACTCGGGCCAGGGGTTCCGGGCAGACATAAGGTGAGTCGCCCGAGCTGCACAGATAGACAGGTGTAAGGCAGGTGATGACCCCGCCCTACACATGGGTGCATAAACACACACAAGAGACATTTTCCAATTAAAAGCAACATTTATCTCTGTGTTTTTTAAAACATTTTTTTAAAAAAAAGATTTGTGTGTATTTTGGTCAGTTGTGGCTGCTATTCTAGTCTCTTGACCCTTACACCCCAACTGTTGGTGCTCAGGATTGAACCCAGGACCCTCACACTCTGCTTTATTTTGAGACAGAGTCTCACTGAGTTGCTCATTGCCCGCTGTGAGTTTAAACTTGCTGTCATCTTGCCTGGTCCTTCTAGAGTGCTGAGATTATAGGCATGTACCTCCTTTTAAAATCTTTTGAAATCTGTAGTCTTCACTCCAATCAAGCAGCTGTCCCCTTTCAGCTGTGAGTCACCTGTAGCCTCTAGAAAGGATCCTCTTGTTTAAAAGATCAATCAGAGAAAAATGTATGAAACCTGCACCAAGAACCGACTGTCTTTGTTGTTGTGTGGTGTTGGTGCTCTTGCAGGTGCTCATCTGGTTGCGTCTGAGTTGACCAAGCCCAGTCATCCCTGACTCAGGATTTCCCATCTTCATCAGATGCGCTTCTGAGCGGCTGTCAAGTGCTTTGCTGGCATCCAGGTGTTTGTATCTGGGATCTGTCACTCTAATAGACCTGTGAACATGGCCTGAGATGGGGCAGTAATATAGGAATGTAAAGTTGATAGCATGCATGGTTAACTACTGCTCTGAGGGTGGAGGTGTCTGGAAGTCCTCACTGGGGCCGGTAGGTTTAAAGCCCAGATCTCACCTTTTATAGCACACCGAAAATTTAGCCATTTGAAGATTTTTATTTTTAAAGAGGGCCTGAAATTCTACATTCAGATATGGAGTACTAGTTTTCATTTTCAGGGTACCTCTCTACTGAAGACTGGACCTCTTTTGTGGGTTATGTGTGGTTGGAAGAGCAGCCCCCAATCAGATGAACACAGTTGCTTCTCAGAAGACGTGAGGGCTTCAGTAAATTGTGCAGTGTGCCACTAGTGGGAGTAGGGAGTGTGCAAAGTGAATGGAAAGGAGGTGAGCTGTGTGGAGCATGTGTGTTAACAGGAGGGATAAGTTGGTCCATTTGCATAATCCCTCCATATAAGACTGCCAGGGAAGTGGTGGTCTCAGAGTGCCCCGTGAGACAGCGGGTGTAGTGGAGGAGTGGGTGTGAGAAAGTGCTGGTTACGGCCCTGCAGCCTGCAAAATCGAGTGGCAGTGGCTGCAGGAGAAGCGCGTGTGACACTGACAGTGTCTGAGGAGGAGGGAGTGCTGTGAAACGGTGAAGGAGACCTCAAGGGGAAGCTGGGTGAAGAGATGTCAGAGAGGGGAACAGTAAGGAGCTTTTGCCTGCTCCCATTTTTGTCCTCCTTTTTGGGGAGCAATCCCTGCAGGAGTTGGATAATTTCTACCTCTTATGGGGAGTAGATCACACAGATGACAGATGCCAGAAGAATAGGCCACAGAAACTCCTTTCCATATAACTTTTTTTCCTGTTGTTTTATGTTAACATTTTTAGTGCTGTGATAATTTAAAACAAATAAGCAAAACCTTTGTGGGGGGAAGATTTTGTCCTTTGGAAGAATATTCTAAAAAGTAGTAGTCTATCTTAGAAAAACAGTAATTAAAAAAATAAATTGACTGTCCCTTTTCCTATTATATTGTTATCAGATGAAGGAAAAAACAACAAAACAAAATGTTTTTCCTTTACAAGAGAGCTTGACATACATTCAAGTGCTGCTTATTGTAAAAATAAATTTGATAATGCAAAGTTTTGAACAACCTCCAGGTACTGAAAAGTGGCTTAGAAGTTGCTCTGGTGATCCGTAGTGAGGCTTTAGGCAGGGAGCTTCATTGGTAAAATGTCAAAAGCACATTTTCACATATGGCCCATCAACTGGTAGAACACAAATCTTTAAATAATATTTGCTATTTTCTCATATTTGGTATTAATCAGTACTGGCTGTTAGCTAATCAAATAACGTTTTTCATTATTCTGTCTTTATAGTTGCCAAGAAAAAAATTTTAATTAGACTCCTATGTTTTCTAGATTGTACTGTTTAACAATAGTAGCACTGCATAATTTGGTCCCAAGGAAAAAGCTTCAGAAACAATCATTTCATACCCAATTGTCTCAGTTACTTTTCTCATTGCTGAGACAAAATGCCCAACATCCAAAGTTAAGGGTGAAAAGATTCATTTGGCTCATGGTTTATGGAGATTTCAGTCCAGAGTTGGCTGGCTCCAAGGCAGGGTGGCGGAGGAGAAACAGTTCATTGTGGTCCGGAGGCAGCAAAACAACAGTGGTCACCACGGCTCTTTCTATCCCTTTTACCCAGGCTACCCAGAGCCGCAGCACTCAGCCCTTAATCCTCGCATTCTTGATCCTAGCGGTGCACCCTGAGTCCATCCCAGTGTCATGCACTCTAGATCCAGACTTCTGAAAAAGCCCTCCAGCTATGACCACCTGAGGCTTTGGGGAAGCATCCAGGCACAAGCCATAGCACCGACAGAGCAAAACTGCTTCAGCTCAGTAACTAATTCCTGCTATCTGTTGGAAATATAGTTGTTCTTTATTTTCTTTTAGGAGAAAAAGCCTAAGCCAGTGTCTTAGGGCCCTGTTTGCATGGAAATTTTAGGTAGTCATCATTCCACTTGATGTTTAACCCGTGGGTCAAATTTGAGGCAGTGAGTGACAGTTTGGCTTGCTTTCCTGTTAGCATGTCCCTTGGCTCTCTGCTGAGACTGCTCTCCCTCCAAAAAAATAAAAAGAATTGTTTAACACACATGCTTTTCTTTAAGGCTTCTTTTTTCTTTCCTGCCAGCCAGGCCCCATACTCCCATTTTTCTTACCTCTGGACTCACTATAACTGGTAATTTTGTACAGTTCGCTTTTCCCAGTCAGTATATTTGTTAAACATTCATCTTTATTGATGCATGAACTACTATGTGTGAAATTCGTTTATTTTCACTGCTGTGTGGTCGTCCATTGTATGAATATCGCAGTTTATTTATCACTGCTCTCAATGGATATTTGGGTCATTTCCACTTATGGCTATTTTCAGCAGTGCTACAGCAGACTTTTTTTTAAAAAAGTGCATCTGGCTGCAGTTTCTCCAGGACGGTGCCCAAGGGGAGAGTTTCCAGATTGTAGGGTGCCTGCACCTTCAACTTTGCTGGGTAACACAGAATTGTTTTCCAGAGTGGCGATGTAATTTGACATTTCCGTGAGGAAACATTAACTTTGAAGAGGAGAAGATGTAGGGAAAGGTGAAATACAGGATTAGCTACCCGTCATTAGGTTCTGATGAAGTTCAGCTCTCCTTTTCAGGGTGAGGTAGGTCAAGCTGGGGTAAGAAAGGTGTAGGTTTTAAAGCACTGTTGTGGGAAGAGGGAAAGTTAATGTGCATGGACTGTAGTCACGTGGTCATCGAGGAGGCAGGGTCCGTCTTGGTAGGGATGCACATTCCCAGCTCTCTCCACTTGCAGTGGGTTTCCCCTCACCACCAGTCATCCTTAGCGTGCTACCTGGGGGGCCAGTACTGTCAGGTGTTGAAGTGTGTTGTTTTCGCATCAAACTGATGATAATGTATATTCTAAAAAAAGCTTTCAAAAGAGGTATCCACGAAGAGGCATAAAATATTTCAGAGGTTATTGTCTTCCAGACACGAGAGATTTTTCTGACAGCCATGCTTGTATGTTATAACTTCAGAAAGCTTCCACTGGTTTGATGTTGGTGTCAATTTCACTTTCTAGAGATATTGATGAGAAGTCAGAGCTATGGCTGGGATGGCTCAGCCACTTACTCTAAGAAAAGTCTACAGCATTTTAAATAGCAAATTAACTATGAGATGTCATACAGCCCTTGGTGAGCAGATTGGCTCTGTGTTTGAGTTCTAACCATCCTGACATGGAAACCTGATGTTTTTAAAAGAATTTCCAATCTTCTGGATGTAGATTTTAGTAACTTCTTTTGTTGGGCACCCCAGAAAACTGAAAATTGAACATTAAATCATCAGGAACATGTGGTGTCTGGAGGCTCAGAAGTGCAGGATTTTTTTTTAAACTTGTTATTTTTGGTCATAATAATGTTTGTCAGATTTATTTGCTCCTAGGCAAATGAGATCACTGATGGTTATGTTTTCAAAATATTTCACTCACAGTTTTTCTCTATCTGTTGACTAGTACTGTCCATTTGAAACTTTTGAGGGTGACATACATATTTGGGGAGGTAGAATTTGAAGATCTCATGTTCTATAAAAAAAAACTCGAAAAGAACCTGTGTCCCACAATTGAGCTTTCATTAGGCAAAGTCTGATCACCCATGGACTACTTCTATATTACTTAAAATGAAGATTATCAAAATTACTTAAGATTTTAGACAAGTATTTAGGTTGTTAATTAGAAAGAAAGGAGGATACCAAATTATTTATGGAATATGAGTTTAATTTTGAAGGTAAAAGGCCTGTGTGGGAAAAGCCTATGAACACAGCACCAAAAGGCTAACAGTTTTATCTAGGTTATGAGATTAGGGGCATTTTCTTCTCCATGCTTGTTAATGTGGCTATATAACTTTTATAACAAAATTAATTAAAAGGATGGACTTACGAGAGATCAATCCAAATTCAAATTACTACTCTACCACTAGCCATCTATTTGACCTTGGGCAAGCTATGTAACCATGGCATTGGCTGCCTCAGGAATGAAAAGATGTTGCACCTTCTTCCTACAATTGTTGCCAGTCCAACGAGGTCATACTCCCAGGATGCCTCTGCCATAGCCGTGTGTGGTTCCTCTGCTCCCACTTCCTCTCCTGTGGTGAAACTAGCTTCGCCCAGTACACACCCAGCAGCAGTGAGTGAGGCTCTTTTATTGTCTGGTTTCTGTTTTGTCCAGCTGTGGCCCAGCTCTAATCTCAGCAAACACTTACAGTGTCTTAGAACTTCTGTTTTAGCAGTGACAACTGATGATAATTTTGGAGAAGTGATTCATAAATACAAATGCATGGCCTCATGTGACAAGAGGGAAATTTGAAGAATTCAACTTCCTAAAAGCTCTAGAGTTTCAACTGTTCAAATCATGTAGCTGATCAACAGAAATATGCTCAATAATTTGGGAGCATTTTGGTAACTCCCGTTTCATGGAATGAAATTTATTAGATGCTTGCTAAGCAGGCTAGTGATTTTTTTTTTTGGCTCTGCCAGATTCTTTGAAGATTCTGGTACAAATCAGCCAGAATGTTCCAAGGGTTATTTGTGAACTCTTGTCAAGTTGCGCTATTAAATCCATGATGATATGAGATTAGCAATTGGTGATAAACAGGACCAGAGATGTTCATGAGACCCTAACTTGTATTGTATGTATTTCATAGTAAGCTTACTGAGGGAACCAAGAGGTGAAAATTCTTTCTGAATGGGATTAGCTATAGACTGGCAGATATACCAAGGCATCTTGCTCCTTGTACAAGGAATACCTTAGTAAGGGTTCTGAAACAGAGGCCCATGTTCATGTAAGCATTAGTCATCCTGTTGACCAAACTCAGAGCATCTGAGCTCTCCCCCATTCTTCTTGGACTCTAGTCTGTTAAATGCAGAAATGCTTTCATGGTCTAATAAGGACCAAAACCCAAGTCTCTACATTCTCAATTCATGTACTACCCTTTCTCTGCCCGCACCAGTCACTGGACCTGCTGTGCCTCTGTTTGGATCTAAGATAATAACTTTGATTCATTCATTCCTAAAGTGCTAGCATCATGAGAGGAACAGGTAATTAAACCATAGGAGACTTGTCTTAAAGGCTTCTGCAGGCGCCTTGAAGGGATGGACACTTTTCTGCTCAAAGCCATGGTTCCTGGTAGCCATGCCAGCCAAAATTGACAGGAGGCATCCCATACTGCAATGATAGGAACTAATTTGCTGTTATAGTTAATACATTGTGTCAACTTGAGAACTTTGGAAATTTAACTGACAGACTCAACAGGGAGCCTGGGTTCTTTCTTTGTAAATATCCTCATCCTGTGCAAAGAAGGGCATGGAGATTTTGTGAGTGCCACATTGGCCCTGGAAGGAGTGGGCGTGGCCTGTGTACAATATAAGGGAGAAGAGGCTTGTTTTTCTCTTTTGCTCTGGCTGCTGCCTTGAAGTCTTGCCCCAGTGCCATGCTACCCTGCCTTGGAACCAGCTGATCATGGACTGAAACCTCCAAAAACTGTAAGCTAAATAAACGTTTTTTTCCCTAATTTGGGGTGTCAGGTATTTAGTCTTAGCAAGGAGAGAAAGGTAACGAAGACACTTCCTGATAAAATGGGCTGTTAAAACAGGGGAAGAAAGCAAGGAAAACAAGTAAAAGTTACCAAGACCAGATAGGAAGAAGTGCCTCTTTATTTACAGACAATATGACAGTTTATATAAGCAAATCCTAGGGAACGTGTGAAACAACTGCTAGAAAAGACTAAATGACTTTGGTAAAGTTACAGTAACCAGACAGAATAGGAGCCAGTTGGTATGTTTCAGTATATTAGTAACCAGCAGCTGTAAGTCAATTTCAGAAACAATTCTATGTCTGACAATAACAGGAAAACAAAATATCTAGTAATAAATTGTACACAGATCAGTTGGTGTTACCTGGTGGAACCTGGTTGTTTGAGACAACTACTCAAGTACTTTTCCAAGGGAAAAAGTTATATCAATTTGCATAATTGTTGTTTACCTTCATCAAGGCATGAAGTGTGATACCATTCTATGTTAAAAAAAAAAAAAAAAAAAAAAAGCAGTACTCCTAGGGCCATTTGAATGACTTACCCAATACATCAAGCACCTTCTACCCTCTTTTTTATGTGGGATGTAGTTTTGAGTGATTGATGGAACTAAATTCTTTTTACTCACTAGGGCGGTGGTGGCGAACCTCTGGCACATGTGCAATAGTGAGCTGTTTGTTAGCAGTGAAAGCTCTAAAGGGTTCACTGTCACTCACCACTCACCACTATCAGGCAGTGGGAAAACCTACCTAATGGATTTGTACGTGCCCCAATCATTTTAATGTAATCATCTTTTTTCTAGATGGCTTCATTAAGTCCATTGTTAGGACTGTAAAACTACCTAAGAGAGACAGGAGGGCTTTTTCCGTTTTCAGAATTCAGACAGTTTTGTTAGTTGCACTGCTGTAGGTGAACAGTAATTAAGCAGGTTGGAACAATGTGCAGGGTTTATTTATAGTAACGCAGGCATCACATTTATCATCATTACTGCACAGTCTGCTTGATAACATCCTTTTGGGGGGTAATAAAAGGTCATGACTTCTTAAAAGGAGCTCCAACAACTGTTTCTGGCAGTCCTTGATCTAACTGAGTGCAGGTACTAACATGTTTGGGTTGCTTTCCTTGTGATAAGGAAGGACCGTGTGTATTAAGGTTTTTTAAGGAATCTGTACTTTCAAGAATTCAGATACACCTTTAACATTATAAATGTAAAATGCCTGAGTTAGACGTGTTTGTCAACGTCAGCATTTCTGCTATTCTTTGATTCTTCTCTTTCTCTCTGTTTCTGCTCTCTCTGTCTCTGTCTCTGTCTGTCTGTCTGTCTGTCTCTCTCTCATTTCCTGTGTGTAGAGTCACTGCAGGAGATGGTTCCCCAGAACTAGGTAGCCTTATTCCTCTGGAGGTCTGTACTTCTGTTCATTTAGCAACTTTTCCATACCTGCTGTCTGGCACCAGCGAGTCAGTAGCTCAATGAAGATACTTTGGAAACACCATTTATAAAAGTAGGGGAGAAGCAGACCAGGAGAAGCCTATGCAGGAATAAGTCCCCGGCAGCCAGGTATAGGCAGTTTCATCTTCTGCTGCAGCTGTGGAGACCAGCAGCTCCAGCTGTGCTCATCAGGGAGCCCAGAACAGTGGTCAGCTCTTCTCCATTTCCAGCATCCACCAGGCACAGGGTAGGCCTCCGGGTGTCCGATGAAGGAATTGGATTGTTGTACACTGCTTGTCTATTTCAGAGTTCCATAGACTCGTACAGCCAGCAGTGACCTTTGTGGTTATCTCTTCCACCACTGTGTTTGGCGGCAGAGTGAGCTGTAAGTCAAGGAGGCTACATGATTTGTCCAGGATCAGACAGCAATAAAATTAGCTTCTCTGTGCTTCAGGGTGTCTGTTCAGTGCTTAATAAATGCTCTAAACTTGAAATGAAGGGCCCTGTCTGTCTGCCTTCACTTTAATCAGATTAGTACTAATTATCTTTACATTTGGTACTTTTCAGGTTCTTTCATATAGGCTTTCTGGTTACATGTTACCATGAACAAATTGAACATTTGTGATTCTCCTGTGTCAGGTGAGAGTTTGGAGGCCCAGAGAGCTATCATTCAAGACCAGCCAACTGATGAGTGACATCAGTCTGGTTCTCCTGTTTCCCAGAGTGAGGAGGAGTTACAGTTGTTTTGAAAATGTGGCTACAGGCTTTGGAATTTTGCTTTCTTTTATGCAACTGTAAAGCATAGGATTTCTTATTTTCCAACAGTTCCGAAGCACACAGAACCCTTGGGATGCTCTGTGAAAAATGGATTATGTGACTAGAGGACCTGGGAAAGCCGCTTGTTAGCCTCCCTCTGAGGATTCTTAATATGCATTAGTATTTAAAGGCACTGAGAAGTCCTACTGCAAAGAAAGACTGTTTAATGTGTTCATTTTAGGTGTGAAAATACATGAGACCTAAAATTGTTCATCTTAGTCATTTTTAAATTTACATCTCAGTAGCGTTAGGTATATTCACGGTGTAATGTAACTAGGCTCCATAATTCTTTTTATCTTGCAAAACTAAAACTCTGTACTCCTTAAAAAGCTTTCTGTTCCTTCCCTCACTCAACCCACTGGTACAACCGTGCTACGTTCTGCTTGTATGATGTTGACTGTCTGGGTACCTCATATAAATATAGGATATGATATTTGCTCTTCTGTGACTGCCTTGTTTCACTAAGCATAATGTTCTCCAGAGTAATCTATATTGTAGAGTTTTTTTCCTTCTTAACGCTAAATAATACTCCCTTGAACGTAGAGACTACGTTTGTTTATCCCTTCTTCTCTTGATACCTGAGGTGGTTCCAGTGTTCAGCTGTTGCGAATGCTACTGTGAACCCGCTGTAGATAGCTGTTTGCGGTTCTTTGGATGTATACCTAGAAGTAGAATTGTCAAATCCTACAGTAATTCCATTTCTGATTTTTCGTTAACTACTATTGTTTAGCATATTTTTATGCCTAAATTTCACGTACTTATTTCACCACAGAATTCTTTTTCGCACATTATACCTTCACGTGTCCCACCGACACACAGGCTTCCAAGAAAACGCTTAGCGAAATCTTGAGCTCAGTAACAACTTCCACTTATTCTGAGGGTCCAAAAAAAACTTCAGAGTGCTAGATGGAGAGTTCAGCCATGAAGCCCAAGGGCAAGATGAGCTGCATAGTTCTAGGAACTGCAGGAGAGAAGGACCTCTTGGAGTGTACAAGAGTTCCTCAGTTTCACGCCAGCGCTGTGAACTTGGCATGGGGTAAAGAGGCTGCTGTGATGCCGAAGTCTCACTGGACAGCCTGGCACCAGCACCAGCCAGGAAAGCCATCGTGGAGGAGCTGTCCTTCCTGGGCACCAGGGTCTGGGGAGCTCGCTGATAAGCTTGTTCCCTTCTCACCCAAAGAAGAAAGATTGCTACCTAGTCAGGGCCTAATGGGCTCCTCTGCAGGTTTATTGTGTTGCATCTATCTAATTGGCCTTTAATGTAGTTCTTAAATAATTGAGGAGTAATTTTGAACACTGTAACTGTGTGTGTAGGCAAACAAAACAACAAAAAAACCCATGAATGGACTGGTCTTCTGCAGATGAAAAGAGTATATGGGGGCAAAGTCAGTAAACTGAAGAAAGAAACATACTTCTTTTACTGCAGAAAGCTGCCATCTACCCTCCAAGTTGTCGTGGTTGGTTTTTCTGCAGGACTAGTCAGGAAGTCCCAGGTACTAGGGACCCTACGGGAGGCCTGACTTGGTTCAGCAGACTGCTTAGCATCGCCTCTCTAGACACGGATCAGAAATTCAGATGGACCCGAATGGTTATAGGAACACCTAAAAGAAAATAAAATAGGGTGGTTATGGTAGCTGTAATAGGTTTTTAAAAGCCCTTTTCTTTTCTTTTCTTTTCTTTTCTTTTCTTTTCTTTTCTTTCTTTCTTTCTTTCTTTCTTTCTTTCTTTCTTTCTTTCTTTCTTTCTTTTCTTTTCTTTCTGATATTGATAAAGAGAAGAAAAATGAGGTGAGGTTGTACAACCCCAAAGAGTCTTGGACACAATCTGCAGTAGGCCACGGAGCACTCAGTTTCTTCCCCATGTGACCAACAGCAGATAATGATACCTCACATTGAGGAATGCGAATGTCATGAGCTCTCCAAAATGGTTAGATGAAAGCCACTGCCGAGGCGTAAACTATTATTATTGTACAAAGCTCTACCAGTCTGTAAATAAATGTTGTAGCTTATTTTCTCTGACTCGTTTGCTTTAAATGAGTTCCGCATTGGCCTCTCGCAGTGGCACCTCCCACCCACAGCAACTGTGTCCCCAAAATCACAGTTGTGGAGGGAGGCATGGGGATAAAGGATCCTGATAAGGGAACCCAAAAGTCTGTGTATACTCTCAAGCAAGCCACTTCCCCTCAGGAGGCCTCAGCTTTGTCATCTCTAAAGGTCCCCTGTAGCTCTATAGCTTTGTGATTTTATCAAAGAGTTCAGCTTCTAGTTGCAGATGTTTATGGAATACCTGGTGTGAGTTAGGTCCTTAGGATAAATCAATAGACAGGGTTAGGAGAGAAAAAATGAGAAGATGAGCAACACTAATACATACATCAATAGATATATAGCTACAGGATGGTGAAATGTCCTATGTGAAACAAAATATTGTGATAAGGAAAATGAAGGGTATAATTTTTAACATGTAAAAGAAGGAATGTTACCATTAATACGTTTGCTAGAAAATCAAGTACCTTATTAATAGGGAGCTATAAATCTTTCCTTTGGAAATTTTCAGGAATAGAAATCTACTCATCTCTGTGGAGTCAGGGATATTTTTGACTGAACAGAGATCCTTTTGAATGCTTTCCTTTTAAATGGCCTGGAGATTTCTGTAGAGGTAGCTCTAGAATGTATGTATTTGTGGGGTGCCCACATGTAGTCACATACATATTTAGATGTATGTATGAGTACACACATGCACAAGCGGAGACACACAGACACACATTTGTAGAAGCAGTAGAAGCCAAGATTGGAAGGATTTCGCTGCTCATGTATCTTCAAAGCAACTTTTAAAAGGCCAGCTGGTGTGCCATAATAATACAGCCCTGCCATCCTGCCATTTTACAAGACACAAAACTGAAACACAATGCTACTGACTCACCAGAGTCCCAGTGAACCAGGGATGGTCAGGGCCTAGCATCCAGCTCTGCCCATCAGTCTCCGCCTCCTGCCCCTCCACGTGTCCCTTTCACAGTGAGACGGGAGGCGCACTTGTTCTCCCCACTTCTCTCTTGCTGCGGGCTGCTTCGGCTCCCATGTTCGTATAATTAAATGGTAAAACAAGCCAACAACTGATAGAATACTTTCTCCACATCTTAAGTGTCTAGTTTCAGGTCCAATTTCACAGTGGTGGCAGATCAAAACTAAAACTACAAAAAGAAAAGGAATACAGTCTGATGATGATACTTTCCAGGTAGCAGGTGCTTTACTCATGCTTTTGAATGCCGGAGAGGGATAGCTTCTGCAGCGATCCTTCTTCACGTTCCTGTCTGTCTCCTTCCGGCTTTCCTCAGTTTATCCCCCGCCTGCCTTCCCCACCCCGATCTTTCCCAACCATGGCCCCCCGGGTTTTCGTCCTTGCCTTCTGATTTTGTATCACTAACAGGCCTGGATTCAGACCTTCCCTGAAGGGTGGGGGCAAAGGGAAGAAGCCAGAGGCAAAGCCAAAACGCGCATCAGCAGCTGGGAGGAGAGCCTGGGAACACTACTAATGTCTCCTCACACCCCTGCTTGTGGCTCTGCATGTTAGGCATTCCTCTACACTGCCTCATATAACTTAATCCTGCGGAATCCTGTGCGGTAACTATTGGAATCTTCAGTTCACTCGTGAAAAAATCTGCAGTCAGTTGAGTTCAGTAATGTGCCCAATAGGGTTTGAACCCATGTCTGTGTAGTTCTACAGACTATGCTCTTTTTCCTATAAGGTGCTACCTGTAAGTAACATAAGCTCCAGAAGCTCTCTGTCATCTCCAGTGCTAAATTATTACCCTCACTCTGGTATTCGTACTGAGTGAGTTAAATCCACTTGCAGCAATAATACTGCAGACACCCATTATAGCAAGATGGAAAAGAGAAGTGCCCCCCACCCCCACAAAAGCGTAACCTCTGTTTTGTTTCAAAACACAGAGAGTGCTGTGGGACTCTTTCTGCCTGCAATCCAGAGAGCTCCCAGCAAGTTCTGCAGAGTGCAGCTCTGACAGGTCGGAGAAGATTGCTTTCTGGCTCATGTGCTAACACTGGGCCTGACCATCTGAGGTCATGCTTACAATGCCCAGAGAGAAATACAGGAAATTTTAAGTAGTTCTTTTGTCACAAGTAGAAGATAAAGATGCTTTCTGACAAACATGTTGGTTCCTGTGTGAATTTGTGAACTTGATACAGACAAAAGCCTCAGGGGTGAAGCTGTGCAAAATGCATTTTGTGGCTGCTTAATACCATTACCAAAAGTAGTGTTAATTTGGGAAGGGAAGGTGGGGAAAGGGTTAGAAATGGAGAGACTGGCGAGGAAGAAAACCAAAGTCTTAAGTTGGCACAAGTGGAAATCCAGGGCAATGAATGAAGCAAGTCGAAACATATGAGATCGCATGAGCAGGGAAAGATGAGTGAGAGAACTCCACGGAAACTGAAGACAAGGGTCTCAAGACAGAAAATGCATCACAGAGAGACAAAGATACAGGGAGCCACAGGTAGCGATGTCACTTGATGGTGACAAGACACCATCCGGTCTCTTCTTATCAGACACCGTCAGGTCTCAGTTTGTTACACGGCTCTCCCAGATTTCAGTAGAAGGTTAGACATGGTGTTCACTGATTGTTCATTCACAGGAGTTTTCTTTCCAGTGCCTGAGACTGTATTTGCTCCCTCATGAAGAAAATCTTTGGGAAATAGAGGCACTAATACGTACCATCTTACGAGTTGCCCTTATTAAGCTCTGAAGAGCAGAGCAAAGGGGAATGAGCTTAAAAATAGACCCAGTGCAGTGACCCACCCAGCCATGTTGTTATCACGGGTGAGTCATCACCAAATGCGTTCTTCACATCTCACAATAGGTGTTTTCTGGTTTTCCGAAGTTTGCTGTGAAGAGTATTCTGAAAACCGTGTGCTCACGGAACCGTGTCAACCACTGACACATCAGCCTGACAGAGTGCTAGTCTGTTCAAAGTATTTCCCAATTAAAGATGTTATTTGACTTCCCAGTACCCTAGACCTACAACTGATGAGTTCCTGCATTTCTTGCTTTTAGTGGTGGTACGCTGAACTGATTAAAAATAGCAGTCTAATGAAATCTTGGGTGTATTGCTGTAATACAAGTCAACTCAAGTGGGGAAGTTCTTTGCTGAGAAAACTTGGTAAACTGAAAGTCAACTTGAGTGGTGTATTTTCTATGAGAACTTTTTGTCCTTTCTCATGTTTTCCTTTTAAAAATCACAGTTAATTTATGCTTCCCAACCAGACAGAAATTTTAACGCTTGTAATAGTCAGCTGAAGACTATTACGTTACCATGATATAAGAGTTTAGATTATGTGGTGCATAGAATCTTAAAAGGAATCAAAGGGGACTGCTTTTAATTCAAATATTGGATATTTTAAAAATAAAAGCAACATGTGAAAAGCTCTCATTCTTTAAAAAAATCAGGAAGAGGTATATATTTTATACTTTACTTGACTTCTCCTCAGTGCCAAACTTTTTTTAAAAAAGAGAATCAAACAGAACAAAGCGAATCAGAACAGGACAATGCAAGCAACACAGGTGGCTCTCAATGCCAAACTTACAGAAAGTGTCAATGCTAGAAGTGGCCCACCAACTTATTTTGTGTAGTCTAGTGTTTTTTAAAAATTTCAAGCCAGCATTTAAAAATCTGAACGTTTCACATTTTTTAAAGATCAGATTTATAGCTTCTCTTTAAAACTAGGATAATCTAGCCACACCTGACCCGACTTCCCACAGTCACTGCTGGGGCGGGAGTTACCTAATAACACCTGTTAATAATACCTGGTTCATCTGTGACGTGACAGCCATAGTCTCTGGCCACAAATGTTGTTGCCGTTCACAATCACAGTTACATTTAGATTTCTGAAAACGGGCAAATATTTTCCTGTATGCAGTTGGTGGCCTTAGTTTCACTTGGTTCTGGCGGACTTCTCTCAGGAATATTTCCTGTCCCGTGGCTCATTTCCCACATAACCATGTTCACCTGATGCAGTCTTATTTCCGCCGCTGCTCTCCCATTGAAACAGCCAAGCCCTGAATTTGTAATTTCTGTTTCAGTGCGGTGAGCCCTCTCTGGGCTCCTGCCCCTCCTCCTGTCCCCTGTGGTCCACCAGTGTGGTTGACCAGCACCGTCTCTGCATGGTCACCGCTGGCTCCTCCCTCCTCTGCCTTTGCTCCCACTTTTAGGTCATCTCTCTATCCCCTTTGCTGCCTCTTACTCTGCTGTGCACCTCCATTAGTTCTTTGTTTTCAGCATGCAAGCTACCTAGGTTATATTCAAAACTCAGGCTCTACAAAGGTATACAAAGTAAAAAAGCTAATGACTTGCTTTTTTAGAACCATCTTTCTTCCCCCTTGCTTTCCAAGTTAACTATGGTGATCCACTGGGTGTTTCTCTTTGCTTGTGCTTTTCCATGTTGTGGTTTGATTATGGTTTAACACAAGTAGCATTATTTTATATACACTGCTTACCTATTTTATGACCTGACAGACACTTAAATGTTGGTGTTTTTCAGCATAACTTATGTTACTTTTATGATTGTGTATATGTTTTGACTAACACCCTGAACGGAAAGGGATAGTGTGTTTTCATGCTGCCTGTCCGTCAAAGTACTGGGAGTACATATTCAGAGCGAATGAGTGGAACACTGGTGTTTGTGCTCATTCACTTAAGTCATTCTAATGTATATTACACTTATAATATTAAATGATACCATTTAAATTCAAAGTTAAATATCTCAAGCTCTGTAATAAATATACTAGTATAATTGCTGTAAGTACAGTAATATATTAATGTCACTTTCTTCATTAAGATCATCCTATTCAGAACAGAAATCTGTACGCCACTTGTTTTGGTTGAGAGAAGTATTGATAGCTAGTTGCTTTTGTTTTGTATATTTTAAATGAGTGTGTGTTTTGGCATCTTGCAAAAGCAGATAGTAGTTTGTGTGTAATTCATTCTCTGTGAAACTATCATTTTTCCTTAAAGGCACTATCAATGCACAATGGTCGCATAAACAGGACTGCCTTAAGACAACATCTCTTCAGTAAGAAAATAGTCTGGGTTTATGAAGTGAGCCTTGTCAGATACTATTTGAGTCTATGGCTGAGTGTTCTCACTCGGTATCATGCTGCTGTTAATAGCCCTGATTTAAGGGAAAACCAATGAGAACATCTATCATTTGATAGCTGTGGGATGCTATTTAAGCTTGTGTCATGGTCGCATAATGTTCGAGGGTGAACAAAATAACACTGTACAGTGAAGAAAATAGTGCTTGGATGTTTGGAATTTAACCATAAGATGTTTTGTCAGGGGTGGTGAGTTTCTTGCTGCTGAGTTGAAATGAGACTTGTAAATACTCTTAATAACTTTCTCATCACCAGACCCAGGAGGAGACACCAAGGGTGAGTGTATGGGAATATTTAAAATTTAATTTGAGCATTAAAAAATGGGGTAGTCGGGACTATTCTATTCTGAGTAACAGGCTAAAATCAGTTGATCATAAAAGTGCATATTCAAGACATGAGCTCTACTTGAGGAAATCTGAGAAGTGTGTAAACAAACACAAATTAGACAATAAGGAAACAGGAAAATGGAAACTGCAATACATGTGTCTGTAAAACTAATTAAAAGTCTGCCTGAGGGTTTGAAATTCGATTTACTGTAGTCAGGGTCATAGAGAAAGTGGTTGGAGTATTTTGTTTTACAGAGGAGTTCAGAGAGGAAAGAATATTTGATTTCAGAACTGCCTCTTCAGTAGAAGACCTAGGTGAAGACTTACAGTAAGTCTAGAGTACAGAAAGATTTACCTATTGGAATAAGAATTTGAATGATTTCAGGGAATAGAAAATAAGTAAGATGACTGTGTGTGTTCTGTTGCTTTATGTTTGCGAAATGCACTGTACTGCACAGACCTCTTTTGGAAATGTTACCTTGGGTTATCACTAAACCTTGGTGAAAACCGTAGCCATTTGAAGACTGAATCTCCAGGATTGCTGATGGCAGCCTTCCTGGATGTAGGGGATTCAGGGAGATGGGAAGGAGACCAAAGTCACTCCATGGTTTGGATCCATGACCCCAGTAGGGGAGAGAGTGGGAGGTTTGGGGGAAGAAGATGATCAAACCTACCTAAGACTGGTATGAAGAACTGCTGACAGTGATAAAGGCCAATCCCAGAGAATGAGAACACAGCAGTTCGGAAGTTGCCAGTAAACTTTTTGTAACCAAACATCTTTTTTTTTTTTTTTTTTTTTTTTTTTTTTGTTTTTTAAAGTTTTATTTTAAAGAGGGTAAAATTAAGCACAACAAAACAGACCATAAGAAAGCAATGTAGGAGACATAAATTTCAAAGCGAGACAACCAGAGATCTTCATTATCTATCATATTGTCTCTTGTTTTCTTCCAAATAGTTGTCCATATCTTCACATACAGTGAATTCATACAAAACAACATAGAATAAAACTGATTTAAACAGGATGATGAAGGCATTTTAGGTCTTCAAGACCAGACAATAGGGAAGTCAACAATGGCTGTCATAGTGTCTCTCATTCTCTTCAAAATAGCTGTCCATACTTTCACATATGTTGAAATTAAAAAAAGCAAAACAGACTAAAATCACTCTGAACAAAGAATAATAGTATGGCTGGATTTCACATCATGGCACTATGGAATCAGCACTGGGTACCTTAGTGTCTCTTTTTCTTCAAAGTGGTTGTTCGGATTTAGCTCAGCAGCATAACCAAACATCTTTTGCAGTCTGGAGAGCTTGAGAATCAGTCTGCATGGGTGGGGTGATCAGGGCAGGGTGTGGTGGGGTGCTCCAGAGGTATGGTTAGGCAGTAGAAGTAGCTGAGCCACTAAAGGGAGAAGCAAAGGTTAAGCGATACTTGTAGGTCAGGGAGCTGCCCCAGTGCTAGGATTTGGAAAACCAACAGCATAACAGCATGAGATCGTGTTCTGTGTTGTTTATTTGCCGTCTGTTGAGTTTTATATCCCTCAGGAAATAGCTGTGGCTCAAATGCAGACAGCTCTGGGTAGAAGTGGCACATGACAGCAGGGTGGGAGGAAACAGCCAGCCATGGCAGCCTCCAGGTGAAAGACTGGCTCCCGTCACTGAGCATGGAGGCAGCCTGAGGTGGCCGTGGCCTGCCTCCTGGGTCAGGTGGCCTGTGGTCCTCGAACAGTAGTCTGCTGGCTGGGAAACGTCTTGTAAATGAATGGTACCGAGGCTAAACTATAAAACAGCTGGACTAAGAACCACCACTACTGCTGAAAACACAACTCAGACTGTATCAGTAGAGTTGTCTTCAGACACAAATTTGCCTTAAAATAATAAAGACTGTTTGCGACATTAAGGCCATAATCAGCATGATCAGACCAAGGCAGCCAGCCACCCTTAGGTCTGAGGCACCACAATGCTTTGTGTGTTAGGCATATGCTGTTGCTGTCTTCAGCAACGAATTGCAAGGAAGGAAGTAGACATCTATGTTTTGTTTC
Organism: Cavia porcellus; assembly: GCF_034190915.1. Classification (NCBI taxonomy): domain Eukaryota; kingdom Metazoa; phylum Chordata; class Mammalia; order Rodentia; family Caviidae; genus Cavia; species Cavia porcellus. Next base: position 79,875,150 of record NW_026947490.1, read on the forward strand.
TGCAGTTCTGTGTTTCTCTTAGCCTTCCCCTCTGCTGTCTCTGGGCAGAATTATTTGAGGAAAAATACAAAGCTTATTGTTGGCTTAGGGAACCCATGCATCAGCATGGCACAAGATAGATTTCAGTGCATTTCTGTAATTCAGATGGAGGGTGCCTAGAGCAATAGGCTTGCCAGTCATCAGGTCATCTGTGTTCTCTGCCATTCTCACAGTTGGCCGATTCTTCGGGGCACATGTGCGTAGACACAGCATTTGTTGGCCCTGACTCCAGCTTTTAGAGGCTGGCCAGAATCACAGCCGGGCATGGTTGTAACCAGACAGTAACCCAGTGGAGGAATCACATTGCTCTTGTTGGAATCCAAAGAGAGACGCTTTGTCATTTGCTTATCAGGGAATGCTTATATTCCCTCCTGGATTGAAAGCAAAAATTATGAGAAGTCATTAGTTATTAATACAAGCTGTCTGCTTTTAAACCCAATCCAGCATTCAAAAAAAAAGCAGTGTCCCTTTGCCAGATGATTTAAGGTCTTTGTGTATAGAGGTGACAGATGGAAATTGCCCATGGTGAATGCGCTTGGATGAATATAGGGCCCAGGAGAGCATCCTTGGGCTGTGAGACTCAGCCAGAAAGTTAACAAGCAAGGATTCAGAAGGGTTACGGTCAGAGAAAGTCAAAATAGTGAAATAGCGTGCATTGAGATTCTGTCTTTGGTATAATTGCTACCAAGGCATCTGTTGCAGCTGTTTTGAAATGGTATGCCCGTGTGCATTTTAATTTGGGCATGTTGTAGGAATAACTTGCAGAAAAGAGAACTCGTAGTATGGCAGTATTTGAAAATTCATGGACAAAAACTGTCTTAAATTTTTACCTTTTGATTGTTTTGTTACTGTCCTTCATAGCTTGGTGGTTAGGCTAAAAACTTAGCTAAGACTTCCCCAAACCAATAGAAAATATGTGGTTACCGTGTTTTAAAAAAATTCAAATCATGCAGAAAAATAAAGAAAAAATTGAAAATTTTCAATTCTGCTTATATCCAAATTCTACTTACACCGTCCTTCTGAAAATCTGCACACATACACAGAGGTAGATATATAAATGATTCATGCAATTGATATTGTACTATGTAGGCTATTCTATAATCTGACTTGATCACTTAGTAAGGGCCTAGCTCAGTGGCGTAAGTGCCTGCTTGTCAAGTACAAGGTCTTGAGTTCAATCTGAGTTACCAAAAAAAAAAAAAAAAAAAACTTGATCATTTAGTAAAACTGTACAAACTTCTTTCTGTGTTGTTGAATATAGTTTCACATAAAAGGTCTTAATACCTGCGTAAAATTCAGTTGCATGACTATTCTATTAATCCATTCATATTGTCATTCATTTACTAAATATTTTTACTCCGAGTACATAGTAGACACTAAATTCTGGGGTCTACATCAATAGACTTCTCTATCAATGAATATTTAGATTACTGCTGGTTTCTCTGTCAGAAGTAGCATGCATTGAGTAGCAGTATATGTCTGCTACATATGTCCTTGCGTACCTGTTCATTTTCTCCTTAGGTTAGGTTCCTAAGATTAGTAGCTGGTCAGTGGTTTGCAGTTTGATTGGTCCATATTTATTGCCTAATCACTGGCAAAAGTGTAAAATGGTGCTGGTTTTTCAGAGTTTTTATGGTAATATTTTAATGGTTATTTTTGCAAATATGAGAGGTGAAGAATGATATTCCCCTATTTTAACTTTTATTTCTTTGATTTTTTGCAGCTTGAAATGGAAGGTTTAACTACCAAGAAATAGTGACCCTCTATGTGATCTATGGGGTGTCATTTTCTTTTGGTTTTTATTTTATCCTTCTTGAGAGGGTAGGTTTTTTTGTTTTGTTTTTGTTTTTACTTCAGGGCCAAGTTAGAATTAGTGAGAGGCTGTCTATAAGTACCCAAATCCTCACTGAAGGGATGTGTTGTTTAGTGTACTACCTTAAACCAAGTTGGTTTTAGTACTGAGAAGCTGTTTTTAGAGATTTACATCTAATAGTTAACGGGTCTTGGGTAAGATTTACATGGTGAGTTTAATGTCTGTTTACTTTCGTACAACTTGATTAATACCATAGGTTTGAAAACTTAACAAAATCTTAGAGGCATTTAGGAGTACTTAATAAAAATATTAAAGGTAAATGCCTAGAAGTTTATTGCCTCCACTTAACTTTTCTCCTGGCTAGGTAGTGTTTATGTGTTTGTTAAAAAAAAAAACCAAAAAAATCTATTTTTTTCCTGGCCAATGTGAAATTCAGCAGTAACCCAAAGATTATGAAGTAAATTTGCCTGAGTCCCAGTTCCCCTCTCCTAAATTATTAATTGCTTTAATCTCTGCTTCCACGTCTGCAGGAATAATGGTGGAACCTTCCTTGTGATACTAGGAGATTCAAAGCATGCTACACATTTCTGGTGCTTGGTATAATCAATACTGTATTTGTTATGTTTGTAATTATAGAAAATTTTAACTGGATTAGAAGCACTCAGAAAACAATATAGTTTCATCACTGAAACTCCACTTCTCAAAGATGACCAGTGTATCTGATCTTTGGGCGACCTAATATTTTTTCCTCACTAGTTCAAGACTGAGTGTAATTGAAAGATTGGACAATTAAAACTATAAACAGTTTCTAATTCATTGTTCCTAGCTGCTACCCATTATGTAATCAACTCATACGACCATATTATCTGTTAATTGAGAAAATGTTTAAAAGTGTACAGGCTGCAGGAGGCTGCAGCACACAGCTTCTGCTCCCTAGAAGAACATAGACCGAGTCCTGCACTCTTGGAAGGTAGATGCCAGCGCAGGTGGCTGTTCTGATCTTCCTCAGCTTTCTAGGACTCTTCCAGGGCAGAACTGCATTTCATGACATAGCTGAATTTATTAAATAATTGGAATTGAAGATTTGTTTATCAAATTTAAGAGAAACCAGCTCTTCAAAGAAGGCTTCTGGGAAGTCTAATCCCATATGCAGGTCTAAATTTACCGGTTACCTGCCTCCCATGATGAGCAATCGCTCAGGAATCGGATTTTGTATACTTTTCTGAATTCAAATATTGGCTGCACTTATGCCTGTGTGTTTAACAGTCAAATTTTCACTGGCATTTCTGTTTTCAGTACAGTAGAAATTTCCCATGTGTGAATTCATTTGAGGAGAAAAAGTATTGTCCTTAATGGTATTTTCAAATTTTTTTGTTTTAGAATAAGTACACATTGTTTTGAAAGCTCAGAATAATTGGATATTTTTAAAATAGTTACTGCATTCAGTATTAATCCTTGAAAATATTCTCATTCCTGGATGAGATTCATAAATTAGGCATATATCTTCTTAATTATAATTCTATATAATATAAATGTTTATACACTGTATGTGTAAATTTTTTGTACTAGCTTTTGTCTATTTCAGGATCTTAATTATTTTCAACCTTTCATTGAAAGTGTGTTAAATTCACAGCTTTAATTATTTCTGTGTCTTTCTCAGCAAATTCCAAAAGTTTTTACTGTAGTGAAAAAAACCTATCTTTTCATGCTTCAGGTTTTACTCTGTTTTATTTATTTATTTTTTTTTGTCTTTTTCATTTTTACCGGTACCAGGGATCGAACTCATGACCGCCTGCTTATAAGGCAGGTGCTTATGCCGCTGAGCTAAATCCCCAGCCCCTCTCTGTTTTATTTTTGATGAAAGGCTGGGACATCATAAATGGAAATGGCTTTACCCTGTGACTTTATTGCTTACCTCTCTTTTGTCTATGGAATTAAAGTTTAAGTCATAAAGCCAATGCCCCTTCTAAGTTTTGTTTTTCCCACCATTTTGATGTGTTTTTAAGATTTTTCCTGGAAATACTATTGAAATGCATTATTGGCACAGGATTTTTCTTTTTACTTTTCAACTCCCTCAGAGCAAACACTGTGCTTTCTCTTTACAAAATTACTATAAATCAAGATAGCAGGGAGGGACTCCTATGTGGGGAGTTGCTGTTGTCTCCAGGGTCACCTGTGTTCTCAACTTCAGTTTGTGTTTTGTGGGGACAGATTGGAAGGAAAGGCCATCTCCCTCAAGTTCTTGGCACTTCTGCACATGAGACATTAGAAATACCAGGGCTGCCCACCCAGCCTTGTGCCACTTTCAAATTATACCTCATTCATGACACTATGGCATCCATGCAGATTTTTGTTACCACACAGTGAAAATCTCTGTAAGCGATCACTGTAAGTGATCAGTGAGTGACCTTTACTGTATCACCGATGCTTCTTGTAGACCCTGTGAGATTTGTCTACTACTGTCTATGTTTTGTAGAAAATAAAGCTGAGGCCTAGAAAGGTGAAGTCACTGATTAAAATGTGTAGCTTACTATCTGAGACTCACAGGATAGCTTTTAACTGCTACTCTCACTAACTCTCTTTTCTTCTAAGCAAATTCTGATAGAGTCAAAGTTCAAGGCAGCCCTGAGAATTCATTTGTCAGGATTTAATCCATGTTCTCTGGAGGTTACATCAAGACGAGACATCTTTTATAAATGAAGCAGATGCAGTACAATTCTCCTCTCAAGGTTAAGTTTTGTAACCCAAGTCATTTGCTTGTGTCTGGTTTTACAGAATTTTCTTGAAGCTGTTGGGTTCTCCATCAACCTCTTTCAGATCACTGCATCATAGACAATCACAAATCTAGAAGAAGAAAAATAACAAGTACTTAACTTTGAAAACACAGGTGCAAGTTTGTAGTTTGGAAATTAATTTGCAATATATTGTACCCCTGGTTTTACAACTCAGCTGCCTTTGTAGACATCTTCTGACTAAAGTTAGAAATAAACAACATAATAAATGCGCATTCAATGGTTATTTAACCAATGAATTAGTTGTATTGTTTTTGATTGTGACAAACTACAACATGCACAAGCAATCCATATACATATACATCCATATATATACATATTTAACCATATATATATATTACATATATATCATGTATAATATATACTTGACACTTAATAGAGGCCATGACTCTCTTTGTAAAAATATTTCATCTGTTCATAAATGTCTTTTATCTAAACTTCATTTTTCTGCCATTAGTTAATTCTCAAATACTATTACAAGGAGGGTGAATGACACACCCCTCATTTATAAATGAAGAATTTATAGTTGAGACTAATTAAGGATGACTAACTTACTCAAGAGTTATTAAATCCAGTGGTAGGAGACTCCTCTTTGACTGCATTTTATGCTTATAGCCTGTTCCTTGACCTTTGGAATGATACATAGCTTCCCTCCCTTATAAATAAAAAAGGGACCATTTCTGATCTCATCCTCTTTCAAGGAAGTGTGAAACTTGTGCTATATAAGCATATCTGGTTACTAGGTACACAGCTACAGTATTTCTACTCATTTATCCCTGCTTTTTTTTCTTTATACAGTTCCACAAAGTGCACACCAGACAGATGGCATGGATAAGCCACATGGGTTATTTACTGCCAGTACAGTAGATAAGACATATGCGCTAAGCCCTCTGATACTGCTCCACGGAGCCATTAACACATTCATTTAAATGAAAGAGTCCCAAGCTTTTGCTGTGGGCATTTCTGCTACACTCCCCTGAAGCATCACCATCTGCCCTGCCTCCTCCCAGAGGCCTGGCACCCGCCCCCCTGCCCAGCCAGAAACATGGCCCTGTTCTTCCAGACAGTTCCCTGATCCCTTAGACACAGAACTGATAGCAGTAGCCCTACTTTTTGCTTCAAGCAGTTTAGCTCTAAGCCTGTCTGATTTCCACCCGAGAACATAAAGCATCGTTGGGTCGTGGAATTGAAAGAGGTTGAAAACTCCATTTCTGAGCCATCTAAATGTAATAGATGTAGCATTTTTATGGGACATTGTGTTTTCGCATGTGTGTTCTCACTTGTGCCTCACAGTAGTATTTCTATGCGGACAGAGCATCATAACCCCATCTTTCTGATGGAAACAGATGAATTCTCTAGGTGTGACTCATCCGGGACATAACACAGTGAGATACTGACCCCTTGATTTCTGTCTTGCCCCATCTAGTCCTTATGCAAATAATTTTTTCATTCTGTCTTATTGGTTGTACAGATTAACAAGCTTTGTTTTAGAGGATACATGTATCCACGTAACATACTTTAATCACCCTCCTCAGTATCCCCTTCCCCTCCCCTTCCCTGTTTTCACATTTCTGAGGACTTTCATTGTGTATATTTTGCTCCACCCCCATATTTATTACCCATATCCACATTCAGCCCCATATTTATTATCCATCCTTACACCTCTTACATCTTTCTCCCCTCCTCCTTCTCTTTTCCTCTTTATCTAATAATGGTCTCCCTTCTGCTTTTTTTGAGGGTACCAGGGATCAAACTTATGACCTTGCGCTTGCCAGGCAGGCACTTTGCTGCCCAGCTGTATCCCTGAGCCCCCTTCTACTTTCTTGCTATCTTTTTACATTTCACACACTAGGGAAAGCGTGCAACATTTGTCTTTCTAAGTGTGGCAGGTCTCAAATCTTGGCTATTATGAAATGTATCAGAATAAACATGGTATACAGGTTCCCCATGGCATGCTGACTGTAGTTGTTCGGGGGCTCTATTAAAGAGTGGTATAGCTGGATCAAACGGTTGCTCTAGTTTTAGTTTTCTGAGGAGCTGCCATGTGACTTCCTTGGCAGCTGCTCTAGTTTACATTCCCACCAGCAGTGTATAGGGCTCCATTTTCCCCATGTCATTTCCAGTACGTATTGTCTTTCATATTATTTGTGATAGCCACTCTGACTGGGGTGAGGTAGAATCTCATGAACAGTGATCCCTCGGCTCATGAACACCTTTGTTTGCAAACAGTGTGTTTCACAAACATAAGTGTTTGGCAGAATTTTGTTTTTGTTTGTAAACTGTATCAGGTGACAAACACAACCCTGGCATCTGTTCCATGCAAACACAAACATGACCATCTTTTCCTGAATTGTAGAAAAATTTAGTTCGTGAACTGAGGCACCACTGTAGTTTTGATTTGTATTTTCCGAATGTCTAAAGATGTTGAGTATTTTTTCGTACATCCACTGGCCACCTGGACTTCTTCTGAGCATTGTCTGTTCAAGTCATCTTCCCATTTATTGACTGTGCAAATAATTTTTTAAAAATCCTATATATATATATACTTTACATGTAACTAACAACATCTTGATTATTCTTTCAAATTCTTTTAGATTTGACCTTTGAATCATTTGATAATTCTCAGGCTTGCAAGTCTTTCACTTACTGTTATATTATTTCATAGCGCTGTAATACTCTAAAACCATTAGTACTGCTGGGCGTGGTGGCACACATCAGTAATCCCAGCACTCAAAAGGCTGAGACGGGATTACTCTGAGTTCAAGACTATACAGTGAATTCAAGCCAGCCTAGACTATACAGCGTAATCTTGTCTCAAAAATTAAAAAAAAAAAAAAGAAAAAAGAAAAATCATTTATATTGCAGAAGGCCAGCCCGTGGTGGATTATAATCCTGTTCAGAAAGGTTTCAGTTGCAGTAACAAAGACTTGTTAGTGATCCTTCAGGTAAAGGAAGTTCATTGCTCTTGAATGGAAAAATTTCAAAGATTTTATGAACAGGAAACAACAGTAAGGAAGTCCTCTGGGGAACCAGAAGCCCATTCCCCATATCTGAGTCTGTAGTCTCTGTCCTCTCTCTGCCTAATCTATTCTTCCAAATCTGTAGACCAATTTCTGCTGCTTGTCCTTGGAGCACAATGGACTTAGCACCTAAGTCTGCATGATCATCAACTTGACAACCCATAGCTAGCTAGTCCTAGCCTCTTCAGTTTCTAATTCCAAATTTCAGGGAAAACAGTCAGATGGATTTAACTCATCTTTTGAGGTCAAGTTGTATATTTGACCTCAAGCAAAGGGTGAGCCTTCCCTGGGTAGTTGTGCCCTGTCCAGTATATGCGGTGGGCAAGCTCTTGTCCTATGGCCTGCTGCTAAGCTGCAGGCCAAAGAGATTCCTACTGGTGGACTCAAGGATGAAGCACACCCCAGAGTATCTCTAATACAGAATACTTGCATATTCAAAATACTTGGATACAGAATTTCAGACTGCGAAACATAAACCTTTATTCTGACCCATTCTCAGGCAGATCTCCTTGTGAAACTCCATTCTGCTAGGGTGAAGGACACATAGCAGATGGACTCTTATTGTCCAGTACTGATGGTACTTACCGTGTAGCGCAGAACTCAGTGCCAAATGAATGAATGACACCGCGCCAGCTGCTACTTACTGGCGCATACTTAAGGCCTTCCCTTTGGAATCTAAACTTGATGATTGAAGTAAAATTAGTCTATTTGGCCAATGTGGTGGCACACACTTGTAATCCCAGCACTTGGGAGGCTGAAGCAGAAGGATCACCATGAGTTCTAGGCCAGCCTGGGCTACATAGTGAGTTCAAGGCCAGCCTGAACTACATAGCAAGACCCTGTCTCAAAATAACAACAGCAACAACAACAACAATTTCTTGTTACCCTAACAACTTAGTAAGTCTAAAGAAGCCATACGTTATTAAAGAAAGCAGCATTCCTCTTGTGTGACTAAAACTGAGGTCCTGGAATTAACAAGTGTATGAAGGATGGAGGGCCAAGGACAGCCATGTTGCAGCATATATCAACTGGTGCTGGGCAAGACCTGCTCCCAGTGGCCAGCAATTCCTGTTATTCCTCCATGAAAACATTTATTCATGGAGAAGCTGCTGCTTGCCAACGCTTCATGGAATTATATAGTGAACAGAGAACAATTCCAGCGTTGTAGAAGACAGTGCATAGGAGAAGGGCCCCAGCTCCGCAATGAGATGTGGTATTTAACAAAGTGGGAGTATAAATATGGGTACAGAAGGACAGAACGCTTTGTTTCACTTTTTCCTGGAGTAGAAAAATAGCATTTTTGGCTCCGCCCACACGGCATTTGTGGGTGGGACCAGGAAGCAGAATGTGCAGCCCTGCACCCAATCACAGGTCTTCTTCACACTCTATGTATTGATTTAGTGCTTTCTGAGGTTTTAACTAGAACAGGAGAATTAACATAAATTTTTCAAGAGATTAGAATTTGTGAGTGACTTGGGATGAAACTGAGCTGAACAAAAATGCCAGAGATTTACAGTTCACATAAGTGACTATCAAAAGTGTTTCCTCTGATCAGTGCCATAGAAGATGCAGTATTTTTACCTTCTCATATCAGAAGGATTCACATGCCATAGTTTGCTTTTGTAATTTAATCCTGCCCTTGGCTGTGGAATACTCTAAGCAGAAGCCTCTTCTGAGTCGGAGATTTTCTCTTCACGCCCCGCCAGAGGCCCCTTGTTAGACCTAATGCCAGTGCGCCAGGAGAGCAGCCCTGAGCTTCTCTTTTACTTGATAATTTATATCCTCTTATTTTCATCCTGCAAGGACTATAAATCTTTTAACCTTAATGTTTAATCATTTAGCTTAAGCATCTCTGTTGTACTGTGAACAAGACAGAATTCAGATTACAAAGCAGTTTTACTCAAGTTTTATTACTGTCTCTGAACTACAGTGCTCTGACCAGAAGAGCTACTACCTTCAGTGGAAGAATTGTTTCTTTATAAGGCAATAAAATTTGTTATTATTGCTTATTTTATGGCAATTAGAACTGAAACTTAGGTGTCTCTGACTCATGGCACATGTTTAGCATTACATCAGTGTTTCCCAAATTTTAGTCATTTGCGTACCACATGTACCACCTGTATTATTTACATATTTTCCCTTAAAAATTTAGTTTTGTAGAAAAACATTTATTTTTTAACTACCTCAAATAGAAAACCATTATCATTTGAGATAAAATCAGTCGGTGACAGTAAGAGATACCCTTGCCTGTTGAAGACCTTGAGCTCACACGCACACCTCTTAGGTGAAGAAGAGATTACCACGTGTTACAGCAAGGTGTCCCAGGCATGCCAGCATCCACCTGAGACATCGGTGCTTGAGGAAATGTGAAAAGTTTTGAAAACGGAATGAGGGTCTTGTTTTATGGCTGTAGGCTAATAATACCACCTAGCAACTCCTAGTGCCTCTGAAGTCACCGGAGCTGTCCCTGGAAACACACTGCTGGGGTCAGAATGTTCCACGCTGCAAGTCCAGGGAGCTCAGCAAACCATCTGCCGCAGTTATGCTGGTCAGGGTGACCATGGAACCAAGAATGCCAATCAGCTTGATGCCTCTGAGAGCTTCTTAAGCTTCAGGAAACTAACATTAGTTGAAAGGAAATTGAAAGATGTGACAAACCTGTCCCTTAACCCATTGTTTTCAGGCCACCTGGGAGCATATTACCCATTTTTCTACTAAGCTGGAAGTAAAATCTAACTGGAGAATTCTAAGTATTAAGAAGAAAACAGTGGGTCACTTTTGCTATGCGTGAGAGGTGGTGAACCTTTTTGAGATTTGAGTGACCAAACTGCAACCCCAAACCCATTTATTATTTAGTACAAACACTGAGGCTTTAGTTTAGGAAAAGTAGCTGTTATTCAGTGCTCGCCTGCTGGGGCCATTTGGCTCACACACCAACAGAGAGGGCTCTGCTGGCCCGCCGTGGGTTAAGTGCCAGGGGTTCACCAGCACAACGGTAGGTTATGAGTCTGTGCGACTGAAGCTTACTAATTTTTTCCACTAAAAAAAAAGGCCTGAAAAAAAACCGTCCTGAGATATTTTCTTTTTCTGTTGCTTCATTAGAAAAGAATAATAACAGGCATCACAAAACCTGACAGTTTTTTCTTTAACAGCCCTGTTGAGTTGGACATACACAGAGACCTTTCTTACATGGCTAAAGTAAAATATCATTTCTTTCATAGAATAAATGCCTCATAAATATTGGAGGAGTATGTGTGTGAATTTGTTTTTGAAGTGTATGTTTGCCTACACAAAGCTGTCATCTGGGGATGGCCGCTGGCCTGTAATGTTTCCTGGAGCATGGGTGCTGGCTGTGGCAGAGGCATCAGAGATTTCTCCTGCAGAAGACTGTTCTCTGTGGTCATGGCAACGGTGAGGGCTTGCTGCTTTCTGGTGAGTTTTCTTTCCAGGTCCCCCCCCCCCCAGGAATCTCCCCTGTGCTCCTCTCTGCCCTTTGCCACTGTGTTCAGCGCCCCAGCAGTTTGGCTTCTGTGCACCACCTCAGCGGGCTGGGCTTAGCAAGGGCAGTACTCATATGGAAGGGACAGGAGAGTGCGGTTAGGATCCTTCTTCCCTGTGGCCCCTCCCGAGTGCCAGTGACCCTGCAGCGGTGCTCACCACTCCCTTTCCACCAGCATTTCTGTTCTAGGTTCAGGCTTCTGCTCCCTCACCCGCCGCTCAGGCCTTGAGGTGTAAAGAGCCCACCTTCACTCTTCCCCTTGTTACTGACCACACTCGCCCTTGTGGTTTTCCTGTGCCTTGTTCATTTTCTTATAAATCCCCTTTGTTTGAATTTCCCTCACACTGTTGCAGTTCAAGGGTGCTGCCTGTCTTCACTGGTACCCTGGCTGGTGGAAGGTACGTTTGCATTTCAGCTGCCTGGGGGCCTTAGGAACACGGCAAAGCTGACTGGTTCCAGAGAGCCTCTGACCTCAGCTTTAAAGCAGTGTATCCTGTACCAGTGTGGTTCTGAGTCAGGGCCCCACCCCTGGACCTGCTGACATGGTGGCCCTAAAGGTGGCTCTAAGGCCCTTGCAAGATGCATCTGTGTAGTTCACCAGACACAGACTAAGATCGTCTCTGTATCGCACTGAAATCTGTGTGCCATCCTGAACAATAACTAAAGGACATTGGATCCCTGCTTCTTGTCTGGAAGTGAATGAGTATGTGACTAAGAGAAATACCTCTACATTGTAAATAAAAACTGTCCTTGCCAGCATAGTAGCACACACCATGAGCTGAGACAAGTGGATTGCAAGTTCAAGCCTAGAAGGGGCCATGTAGCAAGGGTAATTTTTAGGATAATTTTTCCCCTTTGAAAAAATTACCCTAAAAATGCAACGTAATGCAAAAATGAATAAAACTAATTTGAGAATGGGGGGAATGATTGCTCTTTCAACTCCTTGTTGACAATAGTGAACTGATATGGACTGATTGGGCTCACTGTACAACATTTTGAAGAAAAAAAGATTTATGTTACCCAGCATAAGGTCTAGAATTGACCTTGCCAGAGTTCTTCACCATTATCTGCTAAGAAGAAAGAAATTCTTATACACTACCAAAGTATATCTCAAACTATGAAATGTAATTATCTGAACAATGGACAGTGTTTTGCTGCAGATAATGTTGTAAGTAAGTCCTCTGTTAAATAACTCTTCAGCAGAGCCCTTGTTATAAACTATAAAATGCTCGGTCTGTGTGTATGAGTGAGCATGCCCAGGGAAAGCACTGGTATTACACTGTCCCAGGGAAGGGCCAATTGGTGCCCAGTACCCTAAATGGAACAAATGGAGCATGGTGGATGGGGGACAGGGGGCGTTAGAGTCCAAAAGAGACAAGTGCAAATCCTGCTTGGGTGTGTTGCTTCTTTGGTGGCTAGGAGCATTAGATGACAATGTAAAATCCTTGGCACAAGTGATATTCTTAGAAAATGTCACTATCTGTGTGCCCCTCCCAACACTTCCCATTTCCACCAGGACATTGTTATTACCTGAAGCATTTCACACCCTAATCTCAGGGCAAAGATATAAAGGTGATGGCATCTGTGTTCTCCTGTATCATGGGGCAGACTCTACCTACAATGAATGTGCAAATTTGTCTGAATTTCCCAAGCCCAGCTTAGTAATGGTTCACCCTATTGGCACTTGTGAGCCAGGACACAAGGCATTTCTGACTTCCCAAAAGGCCAAAGGAGGGTCACTAACTGCTTGAGAAGGACAGTGAACTGTTCTGTCCTGTTTTATATTTCATTCATTTTAAGTCTCTTTTTGATGACTTGATTAAATGGTTTTAGCTGATGAGTTGTAGATGTCATGGAAGAAAATCACCTTAAAGAAAATCACCAAGAGACAAATCCTTCCAGGAGAGCAGAGCTGAGGACCCATCTGATCCCGTGGGATAAGTTTGAGGGCTGCTGATGGGCCTGGAGAGCATTTGAGCATCTACACTGATTTGCCTTGGGAAGAGAGAGGTGGCACTGAATGTCTCCCGGAGTTATTTCTAACCAACATATAAAGTTGTATGACACGGTATTCCATCTTAGAATAATAACATCAAAAAGGAGGAGGTTTGGTGAGGCTTTGTATTTACCACAATCTAAACTGATGCTGTTGATAAGAAGCCCTGGTACTGTACCGCGTCCCTAGAAGGTGGCTGCAGGCTGGGCCAAAGTGCTCCAGAGACCCATTGGTGGACAAATCAGTCCCACCCCCTGCTCCATCCCATTCCACTTCCTCTTTCCCCTTGTTACTTATCCACAGGTTGTTTGACCACTATGAAAACTTGTCAGTTCAAGAGAGAAGGGAAAATGCTAGGAAAGGCAGAAACATTAGAGAAACCATTCTAAGAGCCAGCTCCCTACCCACAATGCCTTTCTTCTGCACAGTCTAAATTTCTTTCACTTCAGTTTGTAGAAGGCTTGTAATTTGATCATTTTAATTTGAGGTTGTAAATGACCTTTAAAGAAAGGCAGTTGCTTCCTAGGAGGATGCTGACTCATTAAGTGATGAGTGACACGTGTGTATGAATTAACTCCATCGGATCGTCTCCATCGGCCAAGGTTAGGGAGCTATGGTCCGTAGACAGTTCTGGGACCTCAGGGGAAGGGGTAGGATGTGTGGTGTCATGAGGGCAATAAAACACCGGAAACAAGCAATGAGAAGAGAGAGACAGGGATTAAGGAAAAAAGGCCTGGACTCCAAAGACTTTTGTTCCTAAGACCAGGAAGTCAGACCGGGGTGGTTTGATTCTGCACAGAAGCTGGCTGGGTGAGGTAGCCCTGCACCCAACACTTATCATGTGAGAGACTGCCAGACAACAAATAAGGAATACAGGATGCCCAGTCAAATTTGAATTTCAAATAAATAAATCATTTTTTCATGCGAAATTGTTTATCAGAAAATCTAATTTAACCTGCGAGCCTACCTTTAATCTGGCAGTGTTCACAGGGACTGAGCACCTATGTTTAGCAGTTCTGAGGGAACACTGGCGATGGGAAGCCAAGGCTGCTGGCGTGAGGGTCGATGGCCTTTTGATTGGTCTGAAAGCAGCTGGCACTCCCAGCCCTTGACCATCCGTGTAGAATGCACCATAGGACCAAACTGTCAGCATAGAAACACACCTCCAGCCATCTCGTGTGTCACAGGGCCTTGCAGAGAGGGCACAGGACTGAGGTAAGGATGCAGAGGGTCCCACTCCTGCCAGGCCCATCAGGCAGACTGACACAGAGTGATGACCATCCCAGGTCAGGGATGGTCAGAGTGATGACCATCCCAGGTCCGAGGGCAGCAGAGAGGCCCCGAACAACCATGGCCATCGCCTGCCTCCTTTGTTTTATAACAAAGCTGGGGACTAATGAGACGATGTGATGCCTTGAATCACTGGACAGGTGATCAGGGAAGCCAGGAGCAGGATTTCTTTCATCCTCACAGAGTTCATTTTACTCCACGGTGCTGATATAGCATATTCTTGTTAAACCTCCCAAGTTTCCACACAAGGCTGGAAAGGACCACATTCTGCTTTCATTTCTGTTGGTGTAAGTACTGCCCTTGCCTCTGTCACCAAAAAGCTACATTGTTTTCTAAGCCACTTAACAACTACTAGGAACCAAAAAATTAAGGTAATGCCGCTCATTACATTGGAATTAGTATAGAGCATGACATGTTCCCAAACTCAGCTACTCAACAAGATGAAAGAGAAACCCAGTGTTGCTACCTTCTGGACGAAGTGCGGGATTGAAAAATGAAAGGAGGGAAGGAAGGAAGGAAGAAAAGAAAAAGCAAAAGAAAGACTTCGTTGCTGTTACAGTGTAAGAACCCATTCCCGGGTGGGACAGAGGGGCACCAGCAAGGATCTGTTGCCTGGTCTCCCACTGGGAAGGAGGAAGCGTGCGGGGAGAGGGGAGGAAGGTGCTTCTTCTCAGGAGGTGTCCGCTCTGGTTCTCCTGAGTCGCATGAGATGTGGATGAGCTCCGGAGCTTGACTTTGCCTTGCTTTTCCTGACTCCCTTCAGTGTGGCCTACTGTACTTTCAGGCCAAGAGTGTCTCTTCTTGGCTCTTAAATTCACGGAAACGACATGTTCTCTTTTTAAGCTTATTTGGTTTACTTTAGCAGTTTTTGACATAAACTAGATTTGAGGATGAGAAGACTCAGTGAAACCAGTACTGTATCCACTCGATAAATTAGTACATGGGAACTATCCAGGAGGGAAAGGTCATTTTGGGGAGAGGCGATGCTTTTCTTGTTCTGTTTTCATGTGGCTTCCTGACTTGGTGGATATTTTCTAGTATTTCCTCAGAAGGCAAAATAACATAACACGGTTTCTTTGGGAAGCTGAAATTCCATGTGTGTCTGTCTCCCACAGGTTATTTCTCCAGATGACTCTGCCTTTATTCTGTAGGCTGCAGAGATGAAATTATCCTTGGCCTGTTGTTTCTTCTTTTCTCTCAGGAGTGATGGCGTTAAGCATCAGCCGTCAGAGCCATAGGCAGGCGCCCTGTTGTTTGCTTCTGGTTTTGCTGTTTATCTCTGCGGTCTTTCCGCACTTAGCCCCAAGAATTGCTGACTCAAAACATCATGAAGTGGGCCACTTCCTTCCGTGACCTTAACGTTAGCTACACTTGACTTCTCTTCACAGATTGGAGAGTGTCAAACAATGTGAAACCAAAAACCTGTCCATGATGAGTGAACCTAGCAGGGACCTGATCAGCAAATTTATGGGCCTCAATGCAGGATAACTGGAGAATACGAAACTCTTTTGGATATTTACTAATGTTATTTTTGAATGGGGTGAAACTTTACTTGCGAATTATGCCATACAAGTGGCATGGCTCAAAACCTTTTACTGAGGCTCAGGTAGTCAAAGTGATTGAATGCCTCAGAGGAGCCAAATAAATGTGTACCTCTGAAAGACACCTGTCTTGAAGAACAAAAAAACGTAGCAGTTAGCGTAGCCCGCCCCGCCCCTCAGAGGATAAAGTAGCGGGAAGCAGCTGTTCCCAGCAGACAGGGATCCTGCGGATGGCTGCACAACAGGTGGGGCGGTTCATTGGAGAAAAATGGCTGTATGAGAGATGCTTCATTTTTAGTTTCTCACTTACGGGAACTTTAGCTGGGTTCTGATCACCTTCCAAAATCAGATTTTGGGATTTCCTAGCCAAGAAAAACAGAGAAAACTAGAAGTTTTTTCCAGTTTCTTCAATGCCCAGTGTATATCCATCTTGATAAACAGTCAGAGTATTGCATTGTTAGTTAATTTGCGATGTGTAGATAGCTCTCTGGCAAACACCTTAAATGTTTGAAATGGTGTCTTGCTGGGCGTGGTGGTGCACACCTGTAATCCCAGCAATCAGGAGGCTGAGGCAGGAAGATCGTGGTAAGTTCCAGGCCAGCCTGGGTTACAAAGTGAACTCGAGGCCAGCCTGAACTGTATAGCGAGACTGTCTCAAAAGATCAAAAAATAAAATAATGATAATAATAATAATAAAAGAAATGGTGTCTTATTCTCTTCACTGCCACCTATCCAGTACCTTGTACCTTGTTCTGTCACCTGTTACACAGTGATCTTCCCCTGGGGACCAACAAATCTGTGGGAAGCTAAAACTGAAGCATAATCTTTTCTTCCAAGTCTGCCACTCTGTCTCAGGGACAGAGAGTGAGAGAAAGGAGTAAAACACAGCAGGCAACCCGGCCACAGTTTTTGTCAATCTCAGGCTCATAATTGGCTTATGTTTTTCTACTGTGATCTGGACCCCTGCAAACACAGTGAGCGATGTCTTCTTAGGAGCATCTAAATGGTTAGTGTGGATGGGAAGTTCTGCTACATTTTGATACTCCAGTAGTACTCAGTCAGTCATGTTCTCAGCCAGCAAATTTCAGTCCCTATAATATTCGTTCACTTAACTACTTAAACGTGTCATAAGATTTACCCTTTGTTCTCCTTGGGTGTGACAAGGCTAAGCTACAGGGAAAACGGGGGGCTTCCTTGAGGAGCCACCTACTCCTAAAGAAAATACACACAGTCTGCAGAGTTCTGCCTTGATTAGGACGGAAAGGATGGACGTGAGAACATCCAAGTTTGATACCCTTTAAGCTCAAAGTGCTCTAAAGTCTGCCAAGTGGGAGGTGTCCACAGAGTACAGATAATGCTCTTCGCTGCCGGAAGTGAACCGCTGTCTCCAGAATGACTCTAGGCACAGGTCTGTGTTACTGTCCATGAACAGTGAGAACAAAATGTGAAGAAGTGTAAGATGATTAAGCATGGAATAGCAAACCCTGTGTGGAACAGATTGTTAGATTCGGATTTTTCAAATCATGGCATCCCGGCTCATCTCGCTGCAGCCCCCGAGGTGTCCTACCTGTTGTCCTCAGGGCTTGTGAGTCATCTGGCATTTGGTCTGTCCTGAGACAAGCTGAGGCCAGAACCAGAGCCCTGGGCAGAAGAGGGTTAAATCAAAGCTGAGTTCCCAGAAACTCAGGCAGGGCTGTGTGCCACTATAAAATAACCTGCTCATTAAGAATTCTGCTGCATCACCCTTGCAGCTTAAATTCCCATTTTGTCTTGGTATTTTTGGAAGTCAGTGAATAATATTAACTTATGCTCTGGAAAAAATGCAGCAGTGCTGTGACAGACTGGGGAGGCACGGTCGCAGTGGTTCCCATTTTAGAAGAGTGAATCCCTCCCGTGTCAGTCCCACTTTGTGTGTATTTTCTTCTCCCTTCAGCACATTTGTTTTGCCTTGGGAGTTGAGTTGTGTCTGTCCCTCCTGCCCACTCCCACTGGGTGGTGACGAGGACTCCCCGCAGAGCCTGGCTTCTCCTGTCCCCGCCCACCCTCCTGCTCTGTGCTGAGACCACTGCGCCTGATTCAGCTCTTCTAGGGTGCTACATCATTACTTGAAAGAAAATTAAAAAGCATTTTATGTCGCTTATTACAGATCATTAATTGAAGTTCCCCTAAACCCAAGGAATTTATCCTCTCATTGATGTGTGCATAACTCCTATTAACATTAATAAAGTTGTTTAGAATCAAAGAGCCAGCTGAAACCCATAATAGAAGATCCATTTTGATCCTGCTTCGCAAAATGACTCATACCCACAGGGCATCAACAAGCATTTTAAAGATAATTTTTACAACTCCCTTTTAAAAGAGCAATTACCAAATCCACCAGAGCCCACTCATCGTGTCCTTCAGAGTAAACCTGGCAGCTCGCCCTTTGGGCAGTACTGCCCTTACTTAGTCAGGTGTGGGTGCTGCAAGTACCACAGGGCCGCTCCTCCTGCACTTGTGCTGGGGAGCGGGAGTATCTGGGAAGCTGAGAAGCACCGAGGGTGCTCATGCCCATTGATACCCACAAGACAGAGAAAAGGAGACACGTTTTGCATCTGTGTCTCCATGGCTCCGAAGTGTTTTTAAAGCAGACGTGAGAGGTGGGGTATCCTTCGGTGAAGGGGTTTGAATATTTCACATACGGTCCTTACTCTTGCAGAAGCACTACAAACAATCTAAAGATGCTACGGAAATAAGTATTTTATAGTAACTAACAAATACCCTTAGTCTTCTGACTGCAGTGTTGACAGTGGGCCTGAGAGCTTGCTTTGCCCACCTACCTGCCTTACCAGCAGGAAGGGGGAGGTCTCCCCAAATACCCTTCAGCTTGCATCCTCCAGTCTCTGTGTTGCCCCCACACCCCCAGGTCTGTCTCCACCTCCTGCTCTGTCTGATTGGTCATTAATTTACACAGGTGTCCCCAGTGTTGGGAAGTGAACCCAGTTCAGGAGAGCAGAGAGAGAGATTTACACATTGATGTCTACTTTGGACTCCAGGGTTGGCATCTTTTCAGTGCTTCTGAGTCTTCTCTTTGACACGGGAACTTTCATAAAACTTTTTTGTTTTTAAATGTTAATGTTGTTTTTTAAAAAATTGCCCCTTTGAAAGGGAGAAAGAGGAACCTATGATTACTTTCAGAGATGTTTTGAATATTGAGTCAGTTTTACCCAACGGGACTGGCAGCATCTTACCTAATTTCTAGATTTGCCCCTGGAAATGGTACTGAACTTTCCCTGAACTTGGATTCCCTTTACTTTTGTCTAGGGTTGGGAATTGGGATACATTCTGTAATTGTTAATCTGGATATTCTGAGGAAGATAAAAGTGATATATCCCTTTAATCACTGAACCTCATTTCCTGCCCTTTATTTTTTCTTAAAGAATAAATATACAGTTTCCAAAGGAAGGGAGCAACACTGCTATTAGCATGTAGAATCCATCTGGCACTGGGAAGATAAAAACAAGCCCTGAATGCTGTACACTTATTCTTCCCCACAGTGCTTCAAACTGGGTCAGGACTGGCCTTGTTTTACAAATGAGGCGGCTGGAGCCTGAGAGGTGAAGCCAGCCTTTCTCAGGGCCACACACCCAGGGAGGGTCTGAGCCCAGATGAGGTGCCCCAGGGCCACGCAGAGCCGTCGGATGGCTGCCCACCCCTGCCTTCCACTGTATCCTCCTGAGCTCAGCTGCCCGGAACTGAGTCAGCCCCCTGGACCATTTGTACCCAGAGGCCCAATGTGACCCCCTAGTGCCTAACAAAGTGCCCGGGGCCTGATGGGTACTCAATAAATATTTGTTAAGTGAGTGCATTGTCACAGCCAAAGAATTCATTATAATTTATTATCTCATCCTGGTGACTGCCCTTGGCCACTGCTGAATCTATTTTGAAACCTCTTTGTAAGTGAATTTAGATGTGTATATTTAAAAATATACCAGAATCTGGCACACATGACAGTGTTGTCAGAGGTCTCTAGTGGCCAAGGTCCTCAACAAGGGACAGATACACAGCAGAGGTACTATAGGTGTATCTTCTCTTTGAATTAATTATTTTAATAAAAGTTGTTTTTTAAGTTGTCCTGACTTGAAAGTTTTTATTGTAGTAAATATAAAAATATCTCGTAACCACAGTGCTATTGAGAAAGCATGTTAAGACATACGTGTTTCCCGTATTTTGTGTGGGTGATGTATGTGTCATATGACCATGTACTTGTGATTTGGATCTTGTTTGTTTCAGGTACATTAAATTGTAATAATTTTAGGATTTGATTAAATAGTAACTGTGGTTTTTTTCCCATTGTGTTAACAGGCTAGCCATTCTCCATGCTGTTATTCAGTTAAATATTCTCATAATTAATGCAATAAATAACACTGTTATAAACATTGTGGTATCAAAATATTTGCTTCTGTGGTTGTTTCCTGATTAAAGGATTAATAGACTTGACTGAGTAAAACTGTAAACTTCTACGTGTAACAATCCTAAATAAAATTAAAAGCAAAGAAACTAGGCAAAATGGGTTTACCATAACTGTATTGAAATTATTAAGACACCGCTCTAGTTTCTTTTCATCAGCCTGTTTTTCCCCTCACATTGTGTGAGGCATTCATTCTGGTTTCATAAGCACTGTACTAGGACTCCATTTGGTTTAGCTAAAGTTCTTTCCATTTACTATGTATTTCTTTGCTCATCTGCTTGATACCTTGTAGCAGGATTCACCCTGTACTGGGACTTCCCAGGGATTGTCTCATTCTTGTCATTAATCTGAAAGTCCCTAGTAAGCCCTACTTTTCTTTTAAAAACAATTTAAAGTGAATTCAATGTACTGTGGACTCTTCCAAGCACTGGGGAGATTTTTTTTTTTTTAATATGCCTCATACCATTGAAAACCTTAGTTTACTTAGAGATAAGATATGCCTATGTGGTAGAGATTCAAGAGGTATTAAATAAAATTCCCAGAAATTACTTCTTACTCACCTTTGTTTTAGACAGTTTCATAACTTTGCTGGCGTATGTCTTCAACACAGCTGAATCTTGCTTGTCACTATCGTTATCCGTGAGGTGGTTTTGATTTTCCTGGTATAGTTGTGCCATTAAGGGTTTTCTTTTTCATGCATACGGTCACCATACTGGCGAGATGTCTACCTGTTTCACTGACTGTTGGGTCTCTGGCTCTCAGAACAGGGTCTGGCACATGGAATTTGCTCAGTACTTTGTCTGTGCAATAAAAAGTGTGCATTTTTTTCAAGTGGAAACTGTCAATTACAGTAAACAGTTTTATACTCAGATTTGCCATAAATGCAGGCAGTTTGTGGTAGACAAGAGGTGTAGCTCAGATGACAGAAGGGGTATTGGAATTCTGTATCTACAACTCTCCAGCCGTGTAATCTTGGGCAAGTGAATTAATTTCTGCCAGATTAGATTGTTCAGCTGAAAAAAACCAGTAACGGACCCTTCTCCTTTGAGCTAATAGTAAGATGAAATTAAGTTGTCGATGGGCAGCCTAGCATGGGCCTGGCACATTTTAAGTATTCAGTAAATGTCAGCTATTACCACTTAGGAATGTTGACTTCTATTTATTGTCAAACTGCACCCTGTTCTTGGAGACATGGAAATAGAAAGTGATTCATGGTAGTCGTGCCTTTCTTTATTGGCTGAAGGCGTGAATGGTGGCCCAGGGTTCCTGGGAAGATTGAACTTGCTCGGTCGGTAGGTGCTCTTTCCCCTCCTCTGTACGGGTTCAAAGAGAACACGGTTCTCTTAGTGATTTTGCTGCCGAGCATTCTTGTCTCTCCCTCTGGGACAGTGTTCTTTGCTTTATTTTGGTGTGAAACACAGAACTTAGTAGTTTTGCATTACAAATCTGTCATACGCAAATGTGATTGAAAAAGGTTTTCCCACAAAACAATGCTTACGTATTGGTTTGCTGGCCCCGAAACTCAGCTCCACACACTGAGTCATTTAAGAGACTGGAACTTACTTCCTCCCAGTTCTGGGTTGCCATTAGGGTTGGCAGGGTTGGTGTGTCCTGAGACTTCTCAGTTCGTAGATGACTGTCATTTCCCTTGGCTTCCCCCTGTGTTGTCTCTGCCCAAAGTGGCTTGCTTTATAAAGATATCTATCCTTTTGGATTAGGGCCTGTTCTCATGACCTCATTTGAACTTCATTTCCTCTTTATCCTGTCTTCGAATGCTGTTACATTTTGAGGTACTGGGGTTAGAGCCTTCCTTGTGTCAATTCGGAGAGGACACAACTGGATCCATAGCAGTATTGGTTTTTTTTTTTTTGGTACCGGGGATCGAACTCATGACCTTGCACTTGCCAGGCAGGCACTTATGCCACTGGGCTAAATCCCCAGGCCCAAATATTTTCATCTTTGCACGACCCACAGTCAGTACTGAGACCATTCTGTTATCGTCATGTGAAAGCAGTTACAGTGCACAAACAAATGGGCGTGACTGGTCTGAGTAAAACTTTGCTTATGGACACCGAAATTTGAATTTCATTTAACTTTCCCATGTCACAAAATATTATTTTGATATTTTTTAGCCACTTATAAATGAGAAACCTTTCTTAGTTCACACACCAAGCAAAAGCAGGCTGCAGGCCAGCTCGGAGCCACAGGCTGTAGAGTGTGACCCCACTGTCAGGGTAGAGCTCGGGCATCTCTGGCTGACAGCTCTCAAGGAATCAGCCTGGCTGATTCCTGTGTCTATGTAAATTCTTAACATTTACAAATATGGCTGTCATATTTGACTCGTGATTTATCTTCCTTTTCAGAAGGAAAATCCCTGTGGCACTCATAATAAAAGAAATTACTTAAGAAGCAAGTGTTGTCTTTTACTAGGGGGATCTGGGGCAGTTCTTAAAGGACTCAGAAAATCATTTGTCAGATGGTGAACCGAAGACTAGGTTAGCACCCGAAAGTCTACATCAGAGCAGCAGAGCTGGTGTCTCTGGGGTGTTCTTCGGGAAGCTGTTTGTGGAACCCGTAACCAAAGGCCTGGATGATTCCATGGTGGGAAGGAGAGCTCTCAGCTCCAGGGCCCAACCCCAGGCCTTCCTCCCAGAGCGAGGGCAGCAGAGGGAGGTTTCTACCCAGGGAACCCCACATCCCCCAGGGCCCTGTGTAGCTCTTTTCACAGCCCCAAACGTAGACCACAGCGTGCTTGGCGCTCTGCTGCTTCCTGTGGGGGCTCCGTGGTCTCAGGTGCTGGTCCAGCTCCTCTGCTAAATCTCCATCACAGGGTTTGAGGAACAAAGTCATCCGAATGGGCCGTTCTGGGCAGTGGTGTCTACATTCCAGGGAATTAATGAGCAGTTTATTTCAGTGCTCACAGGGGCAGTCGTATCGGGCATGTCTAATGAGGCTCAGGAGAAAGCCTAGCAAAAAGTGGAGGCAAGCTGACCGCAACACCGAGGGCCGTAAACTCCTTCTCTGGGTGACTTAGGCTGCTCTGAAGCAGGCCAGGACCCGGCCTGCCTTCTGGGGTGTGCATGTTCCAGAGTAGGCATCCAGAAGCCTGGATATGCGCAGAGGCAGGAATAGTGGTCTGGTCGTTATTTTCAGGATTCCAGACGGTCGCTGGAACCCGCCCGTGTGTCTGCAGCAAATTGTGAAGGCGAGAGTGAACCGCTCTCCTGTGAAGACTGAAAGGGAGGTGCTGACTGTTCTTCCCATCTTAGGGATGTCGAGAGAATATAAACCAAGGCCCCGGGAAGCTGTCTTTGCTGCACATAAAAAGATAAGGCTAGATATTCAAATCTTCCCTTATAAAAAATCAGTAAGACAAAATGCTGTGCTTTATTTTGAAACTGTTTGCTTTGTGACATCTTAACATATAATAATAAAATGGTTTTGGCAAGACAGTCATCTTAAATGAATAAAGACAATTTAATGAAATGGTACTTT
Organism: Cavia porcellus; assembly: GCF_034190915.1. NCBI lineage: Eukaryota > Metazoa > Chordata > Mammalia > Rodentia > Caviidae > Cavia > Cavia porcellus. The sequence continues at coordinate 79,899,085 of NW_026947490.1, forward strand.
GAAGCTTTTAAAAGTGCAGCACATTTTTGAATTATCTTGCTTAAATTAAATTGCTATGCTCTTTTGCTCTCAGTATTTATAAGGGCCCTGTTTTGTTTCTGGTTTAACTGGGAATCTCACAGCATTCATGCCGAAGAGCACACACACTTAAGTGCTGTGACAATGGATTTTTCAACCAGATGGACCAAGAACATCCCTTAAGCCCTGAAAGCCTTCCAGACCCCTTTCCAGTTTCAGCTCTCCCAACTCCCACCCAGGACAGCTAATAGTCTGCTTTTTAACAAGGGACTTTGGCTTTATCAGTTATGAACTTTATACACGGAAGGTGCATCCCTATTGCTGTGAGCTGTAGCTGTTCATTCTCACCACAGTATAACACGCTTTGGTATAAAGTGGCTTCTGAGTTGTTTCCAGTGTGGGGCTTTACCAGTGGAAGTGCTGGAAACGATCTTACATGTTAGTGGGTTGCGCGTATGTAATGCTCTTGTAGGACAAACTTCATGATGCTGAATCCTTGGAGCACAGGATGCGAGTATGTTTGGCTTCTTTGCATCCTGCAGTTTTCAGCAGTACCGTACGCCCACCAGCAATGTATGCAGGTTTCACCGTTCCGCATCCTCATAAACCCCTCACGGTTTTTGTCCATACCATTTTGACCACGATGTTAAGTGTGTGTGGGTAACACACTGTGTCTGGACTTACTTTTCTTTGATCCTAACTAGAGCATCTTGTTCTGTTTGTCGGTCATTTCCTGTTTTGTCCTCTCAGCTATTTGTTGACTTCTTTATGGTACTCTGGTTTGCACTTAACTCCTCCTCTTTTATTTCTGTTGCTGCTGCTTGAAGAAGACATTTTTTAATTTCAATATAGTCAAAATTATCATATTTTTCCTCCATGGTCAGCATTTTTTTATATTCCATTTTTAAAACAATCGTTTCCTATTGCAAGGTGTGAAGCTACTCAATATGTCATTTTCTAAAAGCTTTACTATTTTTCTTTTCATGTTTAGTTCTGTCATCCATCTGAAACTGAGTTTTTACATTATAAAGGATAGACATTAACATTCTTTCTTAAATGAACTAAGTATATTCATTTTCTAAGCCTTCAGTAACAAAGTATCACAAACTATGTGCCTTAAAAGGACAGAAACTTGTTCTCTGGTGCTTTGGAAGCTCAAAGCCCAAAATCAAGGTGTGGCCATGTGCTCCCTCTAAAGTCTCTGCAGGAAGAATGTCTCCGTGGCTTTTCTGGCTTCTGATGGTGGCTGAGAATTCTTCACCTCACTTGGTTTGCAGCTGCATTACTGCATTACGTCTGTGCCCCGTTACCACTTGGCCTTCAGTGTCTTTTAGTATCTAAGTTTCCCTCTTGTTTAGAGATGCTGATCTGATTGAATTCAGGGTCCACCCTAATCCAGTATAACTTCATATGCATCAACTCTATTCTACAGAAGGTCGCGTGCTGAGGTAGTAGGAGGTTAGGACTAACATGTGTCTTTTGCGGGGGACACAGTTCAAGCCACAATGCCCAGTGAACCCAGAACCTTCAATGGACTTCAGTGCCACCTCTACGGGAATTAGGCAACCACAGCCTATCGCCCTGCTTTTGGACCTACTGCTGTATCTGTTCATGTCTTTGCCTAACCGTGCAGAAATACTACTGTTAATCACTGTTATTCTCTACTGGGTCTTGATATTTAATAAAGTCTTGCAGCTTGGGTTTTTTTGTTCAGCATTTTTCTGAGCTTTAGCCCTTTGTCTTACAAATTTTAGAATCTGCTTATTAATTTTCACCAGGAAAAAATACTAGTGTTTGTTTGAAATTGCACTGAAGATTCAAATTAGGAGAGAATTAACAATTCTGGAAATATTGAAATTTCCATTCCAAGTACAGGGTATAACATTTTATTATTTAGTGTAATTTTTCTGCAAAATGTATTATAGTTTTCAATGTAAAAGTCTTATGCATCATTCCTTGGACTTTTTCTTGGGTATTTGTATTCTTTTGATGGAGATTGTATTTTGATGAATTAAAAAGCAAAAAGAAAAAGAAGGAAAGTTTTTACTGAGATTTAATTGAAATCTCACTGACCCCAAATCAGAACTGGTCAGATAAATCAATGATTACTTCAAAAATGCAAGGTTTTGTTTGTTTTTGCTTTTGCTTTTTGTTGTTTTCACCTTTTTCCCCCCTAAGCTATATCCCTATCCCATTTTCTTTTTTGAAGAGAGAGTCGCACCACATTGTCCAGGCTGGCCTCAAACTTGATCTTCCTGCCTCTGTCCCCTGAGTAGGCAAGATGACAATCATGCATTACCATGTGTGGCAAAAATGTAGTTTCTGTGAGAGGTAAATTGATTCAAAACATGGGGTCCTCAGGGATGGTTAAAATACATTGTTGGTAGAAAAAAGAGAATGTGTTGGGTTCCTAATGCTACAACGGTGAGAACTAGCACGTAAGAAAGATGGGGACGGTATGGGATATAGCTCTGGGTGCAACCAGAGCTGTTTAGTAAGGGCAAAGTCCTAAAAGTTCAATTCCCGGTACAAAGAAAGAAAGAAAGAAAGAAAGAAAGAAAGAAAGAAAGAAAGATGGGGACAAGATTCGGATATTAGGTCTCATTGGGGAAATCTGAAATCGTCAGCAGGCTTAGAATCTTGCCGTTACCGAGAGTACCAAATGGCCCAGGCAAATTAGATGACCAGGATAGTGGGACTTTATTCCCCTTTGAGTGAAAGCTGTTCTGGTCTACTTCCATCTAATATATTACAGTTGAGCATAAGCCTTAGGGGACACAGAGAGAAGGAGAGGGAGCGGGGGAGTGAAAGAGAGAGAGAGGGAGAAAGAGAAGTGTGTTTCCAAGTTCTGCTACTAAAAAATAACCGAGCTATCAGGATAGATAGTCTTTAACACTGAATTTAGCTCCAGGATTCTGGGATTCTGATCCTGTAGCCAACCTACACTCAAGGGGCTCTGAAGGCATCATTATTATCATAACCTTGACCTGGGCAGCTATGTGACACCATGTACATTTGCCAGGCTTTTCGAGCAGCCACTCCAGAATGTCTATTTGGAGGTCTCGGTAGCAGTGTCAGGAGGGGATACGTCCAGCAGCTGCACAAACATCATAGCAAAAGTACTGTTTTTATCTAGACTGAATTGTAAGAGCCCTAAAAATAGCTTTACTATTACCCTTTTAGGGTGAATCAGAAATAGTTCAAGTACACTGAGAAAACGAAAGCTTTTGTTTTATTTTCCTTTATGCCACATACATAAGCCCTACAGTCACCTGACAAACACTCCTTACCAGAAAGAGGTGATTATTATAAATATATACTGTCTTGAGTGTCTTCCTGTGCTTATATCGCTCCTCTCCAGTCCCCGCCCCCTGCTCCTGTTTGCTCCCTCTGTAGCAAATAGAACAATAACCATCACAACCTTGCTTCAGTCCTCAGAGTGAAGCCAGAAGGAGAAGCTGATGCGGTCCATGGGCGATGCTTCTCCAGACACCTCTCTAATCCCACATTGAGGAGGGGAGGTCATAGCCAGTCAGAAAGCTGGCTTGGTTTCCTAGGGAACGCTTGGTTTTTGACTTCCCACCCTTCTCCCTGGTGATTTAGCTTTGTTCCTGTGCTTGCTTGTTTAATGTGTGACCCTACCATTTGGAACTCTTTAATTTTTCAGACAATTGACTCCAGGCTTGCAGTGAATATTGTAGCATGGAAGGAATCAGGACTGTATTTGAAAGCCATTGTGATTCGTGTGCCAGGATGCCTGCTGCATAGCTCATGCTACACAGGACAGCCACAGTGGCAGACAGCTGGAAAGGGAAGTGGGGGCTCTCTCTTCTGACCTCCTCCCCAGTCTTTGCTTTGAAAATAAGACTCAGCAAAGCCTTACACTGTTGGTCAGCAATTCAGTTGCAGGTGTGTGCTGGTAATCCCCTAACAAAATGCATGTTATTTGGTTGTAAAGGTGAGTTAGAAAGGATAAAGCCCTTTGAGAGCTACAGTTCTCAAATGCCTGGCAAGATCCCTGTGGCTCAAAGGGAGCTTCAGGCTAGGTTCTTGGCTGAGGAGAGCTAGCTGGTAAGCTGGGCACAGGTAGTGTGCTATGGTCTATGGGAGAGGAACAAATACAGTGAGACTGATTCTAGTGGGAGAAGTTGGGCAAGAACTTGAAAGGGAGGGATTTATATTCAAGTTGGCTTGAGGGACAGGCTAGGTCTTTACTCTAATGTATTAAATAAACATTGACTTATTCATTTAGTCATAAGTATTTCTTGAGTATATGCTACATATCAGGCTGTAATACCAGGTTGCGTTGAAAGACATTTACTGGTTTTTGCACTAGTCGTTGGCCAGGTAACCAGAGTACTGGATCGGCAACCTGTGTTTAGACCCAGCTTCTGCCATGCACTAATCGTGAGACCTTGCGTTAGGCCTCTTGTCTTCCGCATGCCCAGTTTCACAGTTGGAAAGCATATATGAGACGTTCTAAGAGAGACCCAACTGACAGCCTGATCCAGAGAGTTCGTGTGAGTGATCGGGTAGAAGAGAAGATAGTGACAGAGGGGTCAGTTAGGGCGTGACGGCAAGAGCTCCTGTAAGACGGTCTGAGTCTGGTATTCATTCAACAACATCTCCGTACTTCATGCCGTCTACTGTAGTAAGAACAAATAAGGATCAAAATCACCTCCCTATTCTCAAGGCACTTATTCAGGTGGGAAATGCATGGGGAGCACAGTGACAGATCCAGAGATGTCACTGAATCTCATCACATGAGATGGTCATTGGGACTGCACACGTGTATGAAGTACCAAGAGAGAAAAAGCAAAGGGTTGCGCAGACAGAGTTCTCAGGACACAGAACCTGGGGAGATGTTCTGGGGAGATAATCGGTCTTCCACTCCTTGAGAGGTTTGTGTTCTTCCTTGCACCAACACAACAAATCCAACCTCAACCCAAACCCAAAATATGTTCTGGTGGCAAAAAAGCTAGGGCTTACTAACGAGGGAATGTTTGTTTAGACCTCCAGTTCTCCTTGGCTACATCACTCCTGTGTATGAAACAAAGTCATACCGGAGCCACATGTGGTTTGTATAATAGCTGGTCTATTTGGTTTCCTCCAAAGGTCTTAATAAGTACGAGTGGTGCATAAAACATGGCGTAAGTGGCTGCTCAAGCTGCTGCTCTTCAAATCTTTCCCCAGACCAGCTGACTCTTTTTTCCTTTTCTTCCCCTCTTTTGCCATTTCCCCACACAGCTGGAGCACATCCTGACACGGACTCTGAGAGCCTCAAGTCAAGCGCTTCCTTATTTACCCTTCAGTAATTACATATCAAGCAAGTTGTTGTCCCTATTGGAGGCTGAGACTGAACAATTAGTCTCCCATTGTCTTTGCAGGAAATGACATCCGTGTGACTTTTGGGGAAGGCGACTGATGATCACCCCGGTTAAAATAATGTGCAGCATTTTCTCTGGTTGGCCATTGAGACTGGCTGATACAGAAAGCTTTTTGGAAATGTGCAGATGAACCGTGGTTGTCAGGACCGGAAATACGACTGGGTCAGTTCCCAGAACAAGAGAGTCCAAACTGTTCTGGTCTCTTTATGCTTTGCCTTGTCTAGACTCTTCAGCATGAGGCTGAGGCCAGGATTTCTTTTCTTTTTATAATATTTCACTAGTGGCTGAGAATCAGAATGATTCTCAGCTGCAGATAACTGAAAGCCCAACTCAAGGAGACCTAAACGTAAGAAATGTGTGGGTAGCACAGACCTCAGGGTGAGCTTCACACAGTGAGCTGCGCCCTGCGTCCCTGTGTTTTTCCCATCTGGAACCAGCTTGAGCTTTAGGCTGGGGCAAGGCAGCCGTGAGAGTCCTAGATGTCACATGCCACAGCACTTTTTTAGGAAGATGAGAAGCTTCCAGCAAAACATTATTCACATCTCATTGGCTTAAAGGGAGCCAGATGCTGATGTTTGTACCAATCATTGGCAAGAAAAATGGGTTTGCCTTGGGTCACAGCCTCGGCAACTTCAGTGTAGACACAGATTCCCTGGCAGATTTGTAGATTGATTTGGGAAAGGGAACTCGAGAGCATTTTAAGATGTTCACTAGTAATGCTAATCCTGCAGCCTGGCACATTGCAAAGCGTAGACCATCCAGGTCCCCACCCCTCAGCTGAGAGCACTGCCATCTGCTCTGGAGGAGTATCTGGAGAAGACTGGGGCTCTGCTGGAAAGAAGTAATGACCCCCCCCAGGGGTGAGAGCAGTGTTAGAGAAACTTGTTCCCAGCGTCTTAGGAGAGAGCAGGCACACACAACAGTCTGTGCTGTGTTAGAAGCAAAAAGTACATGCAGAGCTCCATGTTGTTGTATGGAAGCGCCGATAAACATCTTGTTACACACTGGTGACAGTGTAGATATTGTAATTCTAAAAATAGACTATTCATTTATCATTCAGTTATTTTATTAGTAATTAGTGCCATGTATATCTGGTATGTCTCAAAAAGAACAAACAAAGTGAATCTAAGAATCCATCAGTACAAAAAGAGCATTATAGCAGCCGCACGGCACATGTCTGAAATCCCAGTCTCTAGGAGGCTGAGGCAGGATCACAAATCTGAGCCCAGCTTGGGCAGCTTAAAGACTTAACAAGATTCTATCTATGGCTAAGGATCTAGCTCAGGGCAGAGATTTTCCCAATACAAGGAAAGAAGGAAGGGAAGAAGGAGGAGGAAGGGAAAGCAAAGTCCAACCTTTGTTCAAGTGCGTGGCTCAGTGTTAGGTAGTTAGTAGGGAGGGACAATACACTCCCACCTACCCTCAGAGTCACCTTGATACAGGAGAACGAAATCCCCAACCTACTATATGTCTGGTACGAGTTTGTGTTCTCTAAAATCAGAGAATGAATTTTAGAAACAATGGAGATTAAGAGCAGAATATGTTTATTGAGAGAAAGAAAGCTTCTGTCTGAGAGACAGAAGGGGTCCACAAGGTGAGATGGGGCCAAGGTGGGGAAAAGTGTGGGAACTCGCAAGGTGGGCATAAGGCGGGACAGAACTGTGATCAACCAGTAAGATTAATTGCTCAGGTAAAATGGACTAAGTCGGGGACACATAGGAAGCAGTCAGGGAGGAACTGTTACTGTAGGGGGTTGGAATAGTGACTTCTGGCTTCTTTGGGTGATAGAGACCTGTTTAGAATATCAGTCCTTAGGAGGCAGGTGCATTTGTTTGAGCTTTTGTCTTAGGCCTGGCTCACAGCAGGAGGTATATGTCTCTCCGACAGTTGCAAGGTATCTGGCCTTCTGCACTGGCTCCTTTGAGGACCTAGCCCTGTCTCACTGCCTATAATATCTCTTTCTAGCTCAGTTGCCTGTAACGACTTGACATGTTGTCCCATGAGAAAAATGCTGCCAGTGGTGAATTTCTGGCAAAGCAAATAGTTGCAATGTTCTGATGAGTGGTTTTCAATGGAGAAAATCATTTGAAAACGAAGAACTATGTGTTTTGTTTTGTTTTAAGGAAAGACACTTAATCCTGAGCTGCACTGGGATGGTGGAAAAATGAAAAGAAAAAAAAAGTGTGTGTGTATATATACATAAAAGATAGCTAAAGTAATTATAGTACAAATTTCTCTTAATTCATTGAAAAGAATTGTTTATGCTTGCATGAATTTGTCATTTTTTCTTGCCTATGTCTTGTAATCTGAGCAACTATTTCGAAGATAACAAAATATAATATATTAACCCTTGTTAATTTATTATCTTGTTAGGAAATTCTGTATCTTTTTTTTCTTTCTTTTAATTTTTTATTTTGTATTTTTTGGTACTGGGGATCAAACTCACGACGTTGCACTTGCCAGGCAGGCGCTTACACCACTGAGCTAAATCTTACCCTGCCCTGCTTTTTTCTAAAAAAAAAAAAACAAAACAAACAAACAAAAAAAAAGCCCTGGGTGCAGCAATTTAGGAAACAGTGTGAGACAGTCCAGGGTCCGCCTGAAGGCTGGTCCAGTGCAGACTGCAGAGGGCTCGTAGTGAAGCCCATGGCCAGTTTGGAAAGTAGACCTCTGGGAGAGTCGCTTTGGTGGCTGCTATCTCTGACTTCTTACACAAACACAGCATCATTTGAGAGTGTACTGGGAGGGAGAGGTGGACTTTTACAAGGCCACCTGTTTAACCCACCTGTCCCAGAACCTTAGGTGCACACCTGTGAGAAGTGACCACATCTCTGTCTGTCTGAAGGAACTCAAACTGGCCTCGGTAACTCGGATCCACACAGGGACCGCTGCCTGTTCCTTAGTGTCTGTGCGGAGGCCCTGGAAGATGAGGGTCCCCAACTACTCAGGACTAATGGGCGTGGGCGAGATTCAGTGCTCCAAGAAGACAAGAATTGTGCTTGTGTCACACAAGATCTGTGTGTGTGTATGCGCGTGCCCGTGTGTGCACACGTTTGTGTAATGACTGAACAGCTGGCATTCACTTTCTGAAGAGAAGTAGAAGAGCATATTATTTGTTGCCTAACTTCAGTCATTAATAATCTAAGTAAAGAATGTTAAGGGGTCATCTGCATTCTAAGGACCTTATAAGCTGCCAAAGAGAAATGAGATAATATTAATATTAGCCAAGCTTGGATCTCAGAGCTGGAGAGGGGGAGGATGTTACTGGGAAAAAAAACAGAGAATTGCTTTGGGGGTGAAATATTATGAGTTCAATTTTAAATGCTTTTCCATTGTTCTCTTGTCTTTGATTATTTTAGCGTTTAAAATACAAAATATTTGTAAGCACATTTTCTGGTTTATTTTACTTCTTTTTTTCCCCTATAAGTATGTACTGAGGGTATTTGTAAGTTGGTTTCATCTTCCCATGAAAATCAAAGAGAAAACTGCTAGGTGAGTGTGATGTATCAGAGAGCACCCAAAACCGAAGCAGTCCCAGAGAAGAAGCGCACTTGGTGTTACAGTATGCCTTATTAAATGAGTTTCTTTTGTTACGTTGTTTTTCAGGACCAGTCCTGCCGCTGTTTCAGAAGACATGTGGTGCATATAAAGTTTGTGGTAGTTGGAGGAAATTTTAGTAAGTGGTGCTGCCTTTATTTCTAATACATTTCGCTGTTAAGACGATGTTCATGAAGGAAAGCCATTGCCTGTTCTGTACACTTTTCAAATCTGCACTAACTTGAGAAAGAATGGAAGTTTTAATTGAATGTAACACTGCATTGCTGTTTCCTGGCAGTATTTTTTCCCCCATTATTACGAATGTTATTAACAAGTCTTTGGCAGTTTAGTTTATGTTCTCTGGAATACAAGTAATACACTTTCACACCAGAATAAAACAGTTGCCAAAGCAGGGAGACACATATATTGAAATGAGGCATTGCTTACTGAACGGGGAATTAAAGGAGGTGAAGAATGCATCGTGCCTGGGAGTGAACTCACAGTCACTGTGATAACAGCCTCGAGGGTCTGAGAACATTCAGTTCAGTAACCGCTCACACCTCGCCTGCAGAAATAAAGAGGACAGCCTTTAGGGTCAAGACCCGAGGGATAAAATGTAGCTTCTGCACCTACTGGTTTTCTGTACCCTCTCTGAGTTTCTGTTTCCTTTTCTATAAACTGAAGGCCTTTAATGTTACCTGCCTCGTGCAGTTTATATGAGAAAATGAGCTGGGCAGGGCTGGGGCATGGTGGATGCTCAGCATTGTGAGATTCTTCATGACAGCAGCCTTGTTTGGAGCCTGGACATTCACCTCACAGGATAAGCCACCTGAAATGTGCGTCTCCCAGCATAAGGGCTGTTGAGAAGAGTCGGTCATAGCTGGGCATTCCAGCTGCACATCACGGTTCTGCTCTGGTGACCAGTCCACAGTGAGCAGGGGAACCTCTGTAACATGTGCCTTCTCCTGCCTCCCTGGTGACCCATTCTCAGACAAGCTGGTCTTGTTGAAGTCCTCTTCCTGTTAACTTTGTGATCAAGTGAAACCACATTGTTCAAGTTCTTCAGTTTTTTCAGTTAATGTTATGGTGAACTAAATTTACAAGAAGAACAAGGGATCTTAGGGTAGCTAACACTCTTGGTTTGTACCTCAGTTGCCATGTTTAGGCTTTCATTTTTAAGTCGTCTCTTTTTGGTCTGTGTTTATTATGTAGTTTGACAAAGATCCAATTTTTGAACCGACAGTGTCTGGTTTGGACCAACAGAGTTTAGCTCCGAGGTGGGGTTTTTACTTGCAGTGGAGAATAACCAACTGTGTCACACTGATTGGGCTGATGTTTAAGGTCCTGGGCGGTGGGTGACCACATCCTGGTTTTATGTATCCGAGGAGGTGGACATGATCTCAGGAAGTACCTGATCCAATTTCTTATTTCCCTGATTTGACCATTACACATGCATTGAATTGCCATCCTATAGCCCATGTAGGTATATATTTTGTCTCAATGAAAATTAAACGATTAGGGAACACAGGGATTGAGTGTGGAGGTACTGGGATTTAAGTGCTCTACCATTGAGCGACATCCCTAGCTCAACAGGGAAATGATTTAGAGCACTGGTAAAATTGTACCATATCTTAATTATGATGTGGTAGGTGTGCAACTATGCATTTGTGAAAAACTCAGAAAACTATACATTAGGAAGGGTTAATTTTGCAGCATACAAATTAAACCTTAATTTTTAAAATGGAAAAAAATGAACTGTTAGACAAATAACTATCCAAGTGTCTCAACTTGATAAGGAGAAAAGAAAGAAAGGAGGCTGGGAGAAGGAATAACAATCCAGTATTTAGATTGGACTACAGTGTTTGCTATATGGGACGAGGCCTTGGTCTTGTCCCTTTCTGTTGTCACAGCGCCTGGCACATCAAAGGAATGTGGCAAATACTCAAGTATTTGTTGAATCACATATTGCTCTTTAGTCTTATCTTTTCTTATTACTGCATTAGGGATTGAACCCATGGCCTTTACACTGAACTACAGCCCCAGCCCTTTTTTATTCTTTATTTGCTGAGTTGCCCAGGCTGGGCTCAAACTTTGATCCTACTTCAGCCTCCCAGGAGTGGTGGGATGATTGGCAGGCACCAGCACACCTGGCTTCCCAGACACTAGCCCACTGGGTATTTAGACATACTCCTTCCTTGTTCACCATCTCTTCTCCAGACTGAACTTCCTGTCTCTTGTTCTTGAGCTCTTTGTCCTTTGATGTTATTTCCACATCTTTCCCCATTCCATGGAGTCCCTTGAGGAGGAACTTCCCCAGCCCATCCCTGCGTTTGACCAGCACAGAACCTAACACTTCATGGGGTCTGGCACAGACGCATTGCCTATGTGGGTGAGATTACTGGATGCCCAACCCTAACCCTCCTGGGTCACTCTCAGTACTGGGCACTAGCCATGGATCGCCAAAGAGTTTTGCCAGACATTCTTGGAGCAGAGCTCCTGGAGGGACGAAGGGTGGCAGCTCAGGAGACATCATCAGTGTCCTGAGCGAAGTGACGCAGACCGAGGAACCCTGAGTTGGACACTGCAGTCATGTTGTTTGTACCGCTTTTGAGGTGGTAATGTGTCCCAGATCCTGATTCTTACCGCAAATCTGGGGAAGTTCGAAATTTTTAAAACTAAACTTCTGGGTGCCTTGAAAAATGCAAATCTACCCCCAGCCCTTCATGTCACAGATGAGGTATAAGTACATATGTAGCAGTGATTCTCAGATCCATTTGCCTTCCCAAAGGATATTTGATAGTGTCTGAAGTCGTCTTGTGTGGTCGTAATTCGGGGAAGGAGAGTAGTACTAGCAGAGTACATCTGGTAGGAGGAAGCCCTCCGGTGTATAGAGCAGCAGTGCATGCACACACATAAGCACACATGCACAGAGCAGACCATCCCAGCATATCAGTAGGACTGAGGCTGAGACACTGACATTGGAAGTAATTAAGTCTGAATGCCAGTGCTCATTGTTTTAAAGTTTAAGCATTAAGTATTTTAACAATTATATATAAACTTGTAAAAATAAATGTGTTCAGGGTTCGTAAAAAGCTACCTCTTCCATTGACTCCAAGCAGAAATTCACCTAAGTGAATTCAGATAGAGAGTCGGGCCTTGGGGCTTGCACTGAAAACTGGACCCTAAAAATAAGAGGAAGATCACACATGATCCCTGCGTTCACATAAAAGAGGTTGTCTTGTGCTTTACACCTCAGCTCCAGCTTCTTCAGATGTGTTTGTCTTAAGATGACCTCAGAGATAAAGTAATATTTCAAGCCTGGACTGGTCCTTCCTTTTGAATCAAGGGTAGTGATTCTGGTGTGATGAAAATGTTCTCAGGGAGAACAGTGATCTCATTACAAATGATTGAGATAGGGTATTTTGATACGCAGGACTGTTTATTTATATCAGTTTGCTAGTGACACCACAATCCAATTTAAATGTGAGTAGTGCAGAGCTTTCGTAGCCCAGCAGGGCTACATGTGCTGAAGCAAGTAGATTAAAGCAATGTATGTCAAGTTGTGATACAGAACAATCCACTTGAAAAGACTTTACTTAATTATAGGGCCTGTTTTGGGAGTGTAACTCTTTCTCGTGAGGAATATTTTGGGATATTCTAAACCAGCTTCTAGGCCAGTAATACCTTCCCAGGAAGGGTGTGGCAGGTGCTGTGGACGTAAGTGCTTTCTTACCAACAGCTGTGCTACAATCCTCTTTTGGCTTCACTGTCTTAGTTTTCTTTTTCTGGTAGTCTTTCCTCTTTCAAGAATGCCATGAAACTGTGTTCTGGAAAGCTTGAGAAGAGGAAGGTGAAAGATACCATTTCAGGTGGCAAGGACTTAGGGACTTTACATTACCAATCTGTTGTTTTTCCAAATAGAAGACATTTGGAGGAATGTACCAAAGTTGAGTAGGTAAAGAGACTTAAATGACTCCTCGGTGACATTAGATCTTGTTGTGTCTGTGGAGACATATCTAACTAGTCGCCTGCACCCTCCAGCCTTTGGGTGACACTCACTGGGCCACTTTTCCCAACAGCTCATGATCCAAAGCAGGTCTGCTTTCCCTTCTTTTCTTCAAGACACGTGTGTCCCTTCACCTGCTCTGGCTCCTTGGTCCCAGCTTGCTGTGGCAACCTTTACTTCTTGGTTCAGATCTCAAGCTTTGGACCTTAAGGGGAAAGAGATCAGAGCCTCCTGCCTGTCAATATTTTCTGGGTCTCATTTAAAAGCCAATGCTAAAGGAAAAATCACGTCAGCACGATGATACTAGCTTCTCACTGACAGTTTGGGAGCAGGGGGAACAGAGATAAAGAGCTAAGACAGGGAGCTTTTCTCCCTGAAAACCCAACCAGATCTAAGGGCAGGAGAAACACCCTCAACCTGAGTTATGCAGGCCACTTGCTTCTAGAGAAGCCTCTGGAAGGATGTCCAGGAGTCTCCTAGAGAGCAGCCCGTGCCCCTGGATCAGAGCTGCCCAAAGGCTCCGTCAGAAGTGCGGCTCCCTCCAGGCCCACGGCAGCTGACAGAACCAGAACCCTGCCACAGGTGTCTTCCTGCTAAACAGGCTGTCCCTGTGGGTGTGAGCGCTGAACTGTGAGTTCCTGCTCCGCTCTCCATCCTTGGCATTTGTTCAGAACGTACAGTTCCACAGGAGGTTGTATGCCATGGTCTGGTGCAACCTCTAAGACTCTCTCAAAAGTGTAAAGAAGATGTCCCTAATGGAGGTTATTTTAAAAGTCAGCTCTGTCCACAAGAGGGACAGGAGCATTGTCCTCTGTATTATTTTGTAATCTTGATCCCTAACGTCATCCCACAATCCTTTTACCACTTGCTCACCAAGAAAAATGACATTTTTTACATGATAGTTTGGACAACATCCGAAACCAGATTCTGCAGGGCTGCTGAGAGGCTGACATTCTGCTCCCTTGTAGCCCATGTCACTGCCATCTGCCTCACTCTAAAACCCACTGTGGTGTGGCTTTAATCTGTAGCAACACTTATAAAACAAAATCTCCCACTTTATATTAAGGAGAAACATAGTCAGAGATGACCTGGGCATAGCTTGAGTGCAGTGTGCACAGGTATGTTGGTGGCTGGGCTAGTCTGCATTTTGCAATTACTCTTCACGCGTTTCAAAGCTGCCCGCTTATACCAAAAACTGTCAAGTATTTTAATGTGTGACTAGATTGACAAGACTCTGACCCATCCCACCCAGATCTCGGGGGTCAGCCCAACCTTCAGACCCGCCTCTAGCTGGCAGGCTACCTGTAGGATGCAAATTAGGGTACCATTTGTTTAGCTACCAAGTTTATAAAGAGCTGTGGCAATTCTATCTCTCCTAAATTCTTCTCAGTTGGTAAAACTGATATTATTACCAGGTAAAATTCAGGACTTGTGAATTTAGCCTGTGCCTAACACAGGAAGCGTTTGGGAGCATGTGGATATGTTTCTTATTGTCCTCAGGGTCTGGTGGCAGTGTTGTCATGTGGTGGCATTATAGAGACTGGGCAGGGTGCTCATTGAGTGACTGAGCTATAGGTTATATATCGTGGTTGCTCTGTGCAGCAGAACTCAGGCATAGCCTGCTGGACTCAAGGTCAGAGTCTCTAAAACCTCGGGAGCCGAGCTGACCAGCACCCTGTCCCTGCCTTTCCTCCATCAGTGCCCGGTACATGGTGGGAAGGCGTGGTAAGATCAGGTCCCCATAGGACACTGCACCACCTCAGCCTTTGATTCAGTCCTGCTGACTTAAAACCACCCTGATAGGGTTTTAGGTGTCAATTCTGGAAGTTTTTGATTTGTTGTTTTAGGCTTTGATGTCAGCCAGCAGAGGAGCCCAAACAGCGCTGTCAGTTTGAAGGAGCACACATGAAATTTATTACAATGGAAAAAATAAAACCACACTGAGTGAGAGACAGACAGGGAAGCTCTGCTGAGTCTCATTCAAGGGCCTTCTCAAAGAGAGATAATGATGTTATCCTGCCCTCCTTTCCTTCTTTCCTGTTTAGTGTGTGCGTGTGTATCTAGTTTTTGTTCTGTTTGTTCTTCCTGCTTCTTACCCAATTTCTTATTCAAATTTAGTAGTTGGGAGAATTATAAAATACCTGTCTGACCTTTACCGAAATTCACCTTTGGTTCTGTGTGTCATATTTGCTTTACCTTCCTCTTCCAATTATATATAAATGTGTAATTTTTCTGTGTCATTTGGATGTAGCAAACAGCTTAACATTTTACTTGTAACTATGTTAACCATGTATCTCCTATACTATTACCACATCTAGGAAGTTTAATAATTCTATAATAGTATAGAGGCCCAATCTGTATTTGGAGTTCCCCCCGTTATTCCAGACTGCCTTTTATAACTCACCTTCCCACCCCAAAATCCAATATCTAATTAAATTCCTTTGATATGTTTTGATAGGTTTCTTTAATCTTGTAAAAGAATGTATGGCTTTTTTAAAAATGGCTTTTTGGAGAGTCCAGACTGGTTGTGCTACAGAACGTCTTACACAGTGGGCTTTTTTGTTTCTTCACAGTGTGGTTTAACTTACCCTCCTCTTCCTGAAAAGAATTAAATTTAGAGGTCTGCTACTAGGTGAAAGTTGAACATTTTGGCATGAACACTGCAGCAGTGATTTCCTGTGCCTGATACCACATCGCGTCATGGAGCAGATGATGTCAGCAAGCTCCACTGTCCTCAGTGCTGAGTTAGATATCGTGGGTAGGGCGTGACCAGACTGAACTGAGTCGGGGTGCACTCTGAGATAGTGAGGCTCCTCTGGGCGTCCTTTGGGAATATCCTGATCCAACTTCCCTTCCATCTAGTGGCCTGCGTGGCCAAGCCTCATCTGGGTTATTTGGGGATGGTGCTGACTGATACTTTTCTCCTTTGCATTCTTTTCCTGGACTCATAGTTTGTGGTTTAGGACGGAGGTGGCACACAGAGCCCACGGTCAGCATGCAAGCCAAGTAAATTGTTAGCTTGTGTACAACAGCACAGATCACATGAATTGTTCAGAAGCATGCCCATTGCAAACTTTACCTTTCAGTAAAAAGTTGTTTGTATCATTGAAAGCTCTGTTATTCTTTTTAAAGACAAATGATGCTAATGTATGAATTGGTTTTTCTAAATTAAAACATCAGTGTTCAGGTTTAATTGTAATGTGGCATTTTGCAATAAATTAATGGGTTTGGGGTTGCAGTTTGGGCAATTGGTCCCTGAAAGGTTTGCCATTACAGACCTAGGCCTTTAGTCTTTTTTAAAACCACTTCCTGCTTGTCAGCTGGATTTTGCTGTGATTTTTCTCGCCTTTGGAATAAGAAGGAATAAGTTTAGAGAAACTTTACTGTGAAGTCACCTGCAGTGTAGAACTTCTTTCACTTTTTTCCAGCAGAACAATTCAGACTAAGTGTCCCAAGGTGTCTCAGTCCCTGTGGGAGAGCTGAAAAATCAAACTCAGTCTGTAGGCGTACAGCCAAGGCTTTTCAGCTCTTCCATGTCCCCTCTGATGTGCCTTGCTCCCTGTAGGCCTTATCTCAGGCTGCATAGGTCCCTGGACAAGTCCGTTGGGAGGAGGCTCTGCAGCTGGAGAAACAGAGTCACCCATTTCTAAAAGGGGAAGGCTTCTGGACCTCAGGTTTGTGGGCCAAGTTTAGCCAGAACTCTTGCCCCATGTATTACCCAACCTGATGTCTTTGTTTGTTTGTTTGTTTTATTTTGTTTTGTTTTATCTGAGACACAGAGTCTCTCTGTGTAGCTCAAGCTAGCCTCAAATTCATGGCAGTTCTCCTGCCTCAGCTTCCTGAGTGCTGGGCTCACAGTCATGCCCTGCTGACTTATTCATTGAGGCAACCCTTGTGCACATCCTAAGCCTGGGCACCGAGTTGCCAGTTTTCAGCACAGTTCTGTTGCTGCCTGGAACAGCCTTTGTCAGGCTCTGTTTAAAAGAAGGAATTCTTTCTTTTTGTTTGTGTATTTATTTTTGACATCCTTTTTTGCATGTAAGAAATTAAAATACTGAGAAGCAATAGCAGTTTGGTTTGTAGATATTTAGGTTTTTGAAGAGGGAAAACAGGTTTCACGGAAGTGTTATTAACATCATTATTTAATAATCAAAGGGACTGGATTTCTTTAAATCAGAACCTTGAATTTTTTAATAAACACACAGCACAGTGGTAGATTTGAAAAATAGCAGATACATGTGCATCTGAATATTACCGATAGTATTTTTTCTTCAAATTCCTGTAAGTCCTTACCAGGAGGTGAAAGCTGTTTCACCCTTCTTGCTCTGCTTGGTCTTTGTCTGTCTGTGGCTGGGTTAGTGGGTCACCGGAGAATCTGGAAGCCTGTTCCCCTGGAAGTGACTGAAGCAGAGCTAACAGATGCACTCTGCTGCTGCTCCAGATGGGTCCTGGCTGAGGACAAATACCGATCGGTTCATTCGGATTGTTTTCGGTAGAATTATTCTTGGATTTGGAGTGATGGGAATGATGCAGGTAGGAAATCCTGCAACAATTCACTCCTGTTCTCTACTTTATAGATATCACCTAGGCACGGAGAGAGAACAGTGCTCAGGTCAGAGCTGACCTTAATTCTCTTGCCACTGCTCCTCACACCCCCTGAACCTAAAGATTCCGGTCACCAAGTGGCCATAATGCTTTGCCCTGGCACCCCTGGCCACGATTCTGCTCATCTAACCCTCATCAGCAAGATTTCCACCCTCAAACACATTTTAACGAGTAAGAAATGTAAAGAGCAAGTATGAAGTTTTCTAGAAGCCACGGTAAAAGAAAGTTAAAAAAAAAAAGCGAAATTATTTTTAATAACATTTTACTTAACCCAGTATATCCGTATTAAAAAGTATTAAAACCTTTTTGTGCTAAGTCTTTGACATCAAGCGTACTTTACAGTCACAGCGTATCTCAGTCTGGACAGGCCACCTTTCAGGTCCACCATTTGGCTAGCAGCAACCCTCCTGAGCAGTGTGTCAGTCTGAAGGACAAGTCCAAGGTCACACCTAGCTGGCCTCTGGAATTTAAATCTCTTGAGAGAAACCTAATCAACTTTCTTCCCTCCCCCAAGTCGGATGCCACGTTTCTGTATTTTTGTGCCGCCTCCCCACACACACTCTCTAATTATAGGGAGGAGTTTGGTGTGGTCGTAGCTGCTGGCTCAGCAGTTTCCTTCCCTCCTGGCAGCTGGCGAGACCAGCACACACTGCTTATAAATGACAGTGTAAAGCGGTGGTTCAGTTTTTCACAGTATACTTTCCATGCTTTTCTCGAGTAATGCAGTAGCGTTTTCAAAAACAAGGGTTCATTTCTTGTTACAGACGCACCCTAATCAATGGATTCTTAAACTGTTACCCAGTAGTCACCCAAAGGCCTCCAGAGAACATACAGACGTTATACTTTTCTTTATTAATGCTTAATATGCCTCCGTTTTAACTAATGAGGTTCTCCGCTACTCCCGTTTTGAGTGGTCATATTGCCTCCCAGTCTATCAGTCTGTCAGTTTGGCATCATTCACAATAAAATATTAGTGAAGATCAGGTTCCATTTCCACTATCACACCTCTTGGTCATTAACCCCATTACTTGAATTATGAAACTGTAATCACAGCCCTAAGGGTAGAGATCCAAAGAAGGGGGCGGACTCCTGGAGTTTGTACATTGGGTTTCACCCAAATACTAACCCTGATGTGTAAGAATTGAAATTTGAATGAGGAAAAGACTGTCATTTATTGTTAATTAGAAGCCAAGCCCCCTGTCTTCCAGCATTCTTAGTTAAGTGACAGAGGAAGTGATACCTTATTTTGTGGTCTCCCAGCAATTACATTACAAAACCGACCTCTCTCCTAGAAATGAGTTTTCTCAAATTCCTTTCACTGCTATATGCTTTAAGTTATGACTGGCACTGACCTTACAATTCACACCTCCCCTGAAATTTGTCATTAAAATGGTTCAGGTGTAAGATTATGTTTGGAATCAGAACAATATAATGTTGCTTGTTTTAGGCGTACAAAGCAATCCTCACTTAGGCTACTCCCCCATCACTCTTTCATCCATTCTCATTCAAAGCCATTTTTATTTCCTGGAGTGGATATGGTGTGTTCACCCCACCAAATCACTAAGTAGCAGTGTTTCTGCTATACAGCCAGAAATGGCGATCCACTCCAGCCAAGTATTTCAGTACCTGGGTGTTCTTCCCAAGGAGGGTACTGGCTGGGAACATTTTGTTCTCATCTTTAGCTCTAATAGTTGGCTGAGAGAGATGGCTGGGCTTGGAGATAAGGAAAGGTAAAGTGTAGTGGCAAACTCATCTACTTGTGATTCCTGAGCTGGGGCTTTTATCAGAACTCCTTAAAGAGATGTCAGAAATCCAGCACCTAGATCCCACTGTACTTCAGGAGTGCTGGGAAGCAGGGCTCAGGCAGGTATGTAAGCATTACCTACTCTAATTGTACCCACCACTTCTCAAAACTCAGGGAAAATTTTACTATATGTGACTTACACCACAGTAATCTTACACTTCAAGGTGTTTATGTGCATGCGTTGAAATTTGTAAGATTTTTCACAAATATGCCATGGAGACTATGTCAACAGCTTGGCGTCTGAAGATAGAGCTCACAGCTGAAACAGTCATTCACTCACTTAGGAAACATCTAAGGAGCAGTGATAGACTTTCTTGCTGCCCTGGGGAATCCATGAAGCACTGTGACACTGTGTACCTGACACACAGGGATTTGGTTGGTGGATAAGAACAGTATCTAGCAATTATGATGCAGGTTGAAAAGTATGTGAGTGTATCTTTAGAGAAAGAAAGGAGGAGACCCTCAACCCACTCACACTCATGTGGCCACACGCATACATTGCCATTGTACCCTTGCCAACTTCTGGAAAGTGAGAGGTGGTTGGTGCTGTAGAAAACATTTCACAGAGAAACCATGGAGCCAGCCTTCTGAGGCATAAATGGGCAAGAGAATGATAAGGTGCTGTCTGTTTATCAGAGGAATAGCTCTCAGAATTTATTCTGAAGTTTCAGGTGACACAGTGTGTCTCAAAGGAACTGTCCAGAATCGCTGGTGGGACTCAGTATTTATCCTGATCCGTATGATCCAAGGACAAGTCCCGGTCTGTCACACAGTAGGTATATAGCACCTTGTGCTGAAGTGACCCTCAGACATACCATTAGACACAGCGGTGACTTAGAGCAATGGCCCTGCCTGTAGTGTTCATAGTAGCACCCAAGCTACCCATGTAAATACCACTAACAAAATACTAAAAATCTTGAAGAACAGCACATCTAAGGATATGTGATTGTTCTGTGGTCGCATGTTAGGATATGACTTGATTTTTGTATTTTCAGAGAATTAACTTCTTTCTAAACTAGTTTTTGTTATTTATCCTCATTTTCATGAGGTTTTGGAAGAGTAGCTGGGTAAGAACACCAATGATCTTGGCCCTCCGTATTGTATCTGTCACTTATGTGGACACAGCAGACAGCACTGTGTCTTTGTGGATGCTGGATGCTCACCCTTTGTTGAAGTTCGAATGTGCTGTGGCCCCGCCAGTACTCACGTTGAGGCTAAGTCCCCAATATAATGCATGGTGTTGTAGGGCTGAGCCTTTCAAAGACAGAGCTGCGTGTGGCGTTGCTGGGATCCCAGCACTCTGGAAGGCCCAGACAAAAGGATCACAAAACCAAGTCCAGCCTGGGGAACTTAGTGACCCTGACTCAAAAGTTTAAAAATAAGTGAAAAGGCCTGGAGATGTAGATCAGTACAGAGGCCCCGGGCTTAATTACCAGTGTTGTAATAAATAAATAAGTTAATTAATTAAAAAAAAAAAGCAAATAGGCCGTTAAGAGAATAATGCCTTTCTCACAGGAATGGGCTCATTCTCATGAGAACAGGTTGTTAAAAGCAAGCTCTGCTTCCTCAGCCTTCTCTTGCTTCCTCTGTTGCCATTTGATCTCTCTTTGCTCACTTGTCTTTCTGCTACGAGGCTCTCACGAGGAGCCAGGCAAGCAGATGCCAGTGCCATGCTTTTGGACCTGCAGAGCCAGAAGCCAAAACCTGTTTTCTTTGTAAGTTACCTAGGCTCAGGTGTTCTGTGATGAAGACAGGCAGTCTTGCAGAATTTGAGGAGCAGAGAGTATTTGAGAGTGGCTACCGATTCTGCCTTGAAAATATAATCCATGCAGAATGGCCTTTCATGCAAGTCCATAACTTTCTATTCAGGTTACATTTCTGGTTACTTTCATTGCACAGGATATATCAAGAAAATTTTCAACTTGACCTCTAGATGAGGTTTAATAGAAAAAGTCAGCAAGAACCTGTGTACATGTGGCTTTGTTTGGAAGGCAGAAATTTCTAGAGGTACCCATCATTGGAAACAGTTTGCAGTTAATTTTCCTGTTTTCTGACCCTAGAAGCAATGTGAAATTCAGGTCTTGTGCCTTGAAAGAGCCATTCTGATCGGAAGGGAGAGAGATGGTGACGCAGGAGGAGGTTAGAGGCATTCAATGTCAGGATATACAATGTCAGCATTTGCTTTGGTACTCAGTGTGAATTTAAAACGGGACTCCACTCCTGACCAGTTGGATAAGTCATTTCCCCTCTGAAAACTTCAACTTTCTCATGTTGCAATAGTGATTGTTTTGAGAATTAAAAAAGGAAGAAAGTTGTTAGCAAGATGATTGGCATCAGTGTGTATTCTGTGCCAGGTCTCTTTTTAGCACACATACCAATCTTGTTCTCCTGTTTCAAACCTTTTCGAGGCTCCTCTTGTACCCTGAGAAATGCCTAACTAAGCACCAGAACTTCACATCCAAGGCCTTTTATGATCTGTGTATCTAACCACATCTGACTTTCACTTTGCATGCAATCCTGTAGCCCAACCAAGCCACCTGTGTACCCTGGACAGGCTTTCAGCGTTCGCTTCCTCTAGGATGCCTGCCTTTCATCTTTTAACATCTACTTCCATTCTGCAGCAGGGTTCATCTTCAGTACCACTTTTGACTAGTTGGTTCTGCAGGCTGGAAAATTCTCTGTGTCTAACACTCTTTTTCCTTTGTTAGTGTGCTGGGGCTGCTACGGCAAAACACCAGAGACTGAGCAACCCAAACAACAGAAATGTGTTTTCTCACGATCTGAAAGCCTGAGCTCTGTGCATTTCTGGTGAGGAAGTCTCTCTGCTCTCGTGGGCTTGCAGCTGCTGCCACCTCAGGAGTCCACATGTGATGCTTTCTGTATGCCTTAGCACATCCCAGGGGCCCTTCCTCTTCTTTTAAGGCATTGGTCCTGTTGGATCAGGGCCCTCCCCTTATGAGTTTATTAAACCTCAGTTATCTTCTCAAAAACACTATCTTCAAATGCAGTTACCTTGGGGATTGGAACTTTTGACGCATGCATTTTAAGGGGACACTGTTCCGTCCATAAGACATGGATGTAAAAGTTCTTCCAGGTCTATGGAGAGGGAGTATGTATGTGTACTCATTTGGGGGCTCCTGCCTTCAAGCGCTTTCTCCTTCCTCCCCAGACCCACTCAGGAAACTGACAATTGCACTGATGCCTTTGTTCCCTGTGGTGGCCTGGCTTGGCCTGGCCTGGGGGCAAGCAAGCTGCCCCCTGCAGGATCACACACCACAGACTCAGTCTTTCCCTGGCTCAGAGATGGTCCCCTGACTACAGTCCCACCCAGGAATTTCATGACAGCCCCCTCCTGGCCTCTAGCTGCCAGTGAAGGGAAACACCTCAGCAGGGAAGAGAAAGAATTAGGGAACTGGAACCAGAAGATGCCTCTGTTGTAAAAGAAAGAAATAGAGCCTTTCCTTGTACCTCTCTGCTTACCATGATCCACAGGGTTCTTCTCTCCAAATTTCTCCAAGTCCCTAATTCTGAAAGCCACTGAAGGAACCCCTTTGCTCTACAAGTTTAGACAGTTTATAAGTGATGTAGGAGAATGCAGTCTAGTTGGGTCCTTAGTTAACCCACCTGACTTAAGATAGGGCGGCTGTTTAGTTAGAAGTAATTTTATTCTATTAAATCAGAGGCTTCTCATGCTGTGTCATCTGCCTGCAAATTAGCTGGAGGCAGAAGATTTGCATTATGCAAAGTATTTATTCTCACAATTAATATGCTGGAAAGTGTGGTTTCACACTTTCCTGCCTGTATAGCAGTTCTCACCCAACAGTGAACCAAATCACCCAGGGAGCTTTTACAAAATACCCAAGCCTCACCCTTCCTCCTTCTCACCTGTCCCACAGCCGTGAGGCTGAGAGCTTGTAGGACTCCCCAACCTGCACCCTTAACCCCAACATCACCGCATCTTACCTTAATAGTTCTCCAGAGATTTCTCATTACTTCATAATACAGGAAAAAATTCCTTTTTTGCATGACATAAATCTGATAGTCAATTTGCTTTTTTCTTAATATTTTATTATTTTACCATGTAGAAGTAACAAGATAGCATAAGGGGACTTAGGTCCTTTCACCGTGTACCTTTCATCCAGCTCTAACAGTGATCGTTTCTCTGCCATTCTTGCTTCGTCTATCTGGATTATTGCTTTTGGTTTGTTGATTTATTGATTTATTTTACTGGTTGAATTTTGTCTTATAAGAGAGAGATTAGCCTTAGAACAAAATTGTTTGTATGTCCCTACCATGTATACTGAATTGACTCATGCTAGACGCTTTCCACACCTTATTCCTCTGTCACGGTGCCCCTAAGTCCTGCCACCCGTGAAAACTTGGAAACTGAAGCTCTGCCCAGTCACTTACCTGGCCCAGAACTGCTAGCTAGAGTATGCAGGCAGGCCTTCCTGCCCAAAGGTGCCCCCAGTACACCCACCTCACGGCTCTACTTCAGAGGAAAAAAGGACAGGAAGAGAGAATGTGCAACTGAAAGCTTTATTGTGTAGAGACGCAGTTATATGGTATGGCAAACATGTCATAATAATAATGTTAAAAGCTAGGTGATAACTGTAATACTGTTCAGACTTAAGGAGGGACACCTCTCACAGTAAGATACTGGGAAGGGGCTGAATTCCAATACAGGCAACATTTGTCTTAACCATCAAGCAATAGATGAGACACAGGAGCTACTTTGAGTTATGTAGTCTGTTGATAACTGCTCCAAAGAGACAGATATGAAACTCAGTTGAGTTTTGACCTTAAAAATTGCAAGCGAGTGATACAGATTATTTGGAACTATAAATAATCAACATCAACTGGAGAGGTCTTAGAGGACAGCTGAATGGAGAAGCAGGGCCTCTCCCAGGGAGGCCCAGGACTGACCGCTCAGCAGGTTTCCTTCCTGTCACTGCTCATGGAAAGCCAAAGAGACTGAGAAATGATTCTTTTTTCCAGTGCACGCCATGGTGGAATTCATGATGATTTATTTTCATCATTTATCCAAAAAAACAGTCTGCATACATAGAACATAGGTGTTGAAGCTACTCCTTCCTTCCTGTAGAATGACATGTCCATTTTTTTTTTTTTTTACACAACATAAAAAATCATCTACCAACCGCATACTCCATGGTGTGATTGTAGGTCCTGCTTTGATGATGAGCTGGCCTGACCAGTAAATGGTGAGCAGTCTCAGCTCTATGGAGAGTGACAATTAGAGGCAGAGGTACCCATCTGGGGACTCATGAAGCTATTTTCTTGCTGTAGGTACTAAGCAGGCAGTGCCCAAACTCCTTTCCAAACTCTGCAGAGAGCTTATGTTCTGTCTGGAACCACCTAGCCCACTCTTGAGTGCTTAAAGCCAAGTGCTCCTGGTTCAGAGAAAGTTCTTTGTCCTTCTAGGTTCATCCTCTTGCGGGGAGGGAGCTGCTTGGAAGTGAAAAGCCACCTCTCTAGAGACCTTTAGGGTCCCCACAAATTACAAAACAATGATCATACCATAAAACCAAAATGTTTTCAGTAATAACCCTTCCAAAATTCCAACTGAACCTTGTGTCCATGTGACTCCTGATACTCACACCACTATCCTGTTGTTTCACTATGAACACAGTGTAGAGAACAGCCTGTCTAGTGACTTAACTACTGTATCACCTTACTGCATTCAGAAATCTCTACCATAGTACAGGCTAGAATGAAGAGCAGGCTTTGTAATCAGACCTTGGCATGAATCTCATGTTCATCAGTAGGGGCATCAGTATTTTGGGAAAACTGCATAACTTTCTTGAGCCTAGCATATAGGATATTAGTGGATTTTGAAATGGAGGGAATTGTGAGCAAGCAGCTATCCTGCTGTGGTTCGGAGCAGGTGCCTGAGTGCTGGCTTCCTCCTGCATGTGACTTTAAGGTATGCTAGGAATGCTCTGCCTTCTCTATCCCCATCACTAGCTGATGGTGAGAATATCAAGCAAGGAGCATGCCTGCCTCCCTTTCTAGTTACTTCTCTACCAGAAAACTAACTGCAGCCTGAGCTCTGTGCACCACATTGCTGGGGAGGGCCTGAGGCTGCAGCATTCCTGGCCACAGAGGACACTGCCATCTTCCTCCCCAGAGTGGTGTTTGTCCTTGTTTCATGTGGTCTCACAGAGCCTGTTGGCTCAGTTTTGCCTAACACAGTAAATTGATGATCTGCTCATGAACTGTGCTAGTGGCACTTTGGCATTCTTGTTGGTCTCTGCCTGCTGCAGCCATCCAGACACTTAAGACAGACATATGTCCCGTCTTCTCCACAGCCGCCAGGACCACAGTAGCTGGGCTTCCTTAAATGCAAGCAGATGGAAGTGAGCAGGAGGAATATGGAGACCATTAGAGAATTTCTTCCTCCAAGCAGGGCAGCTTTGCTCTCTTTGGGTGTATGGGTGTTCTTGCTTATTTTTATTTTCCATTTGGATTTTGTCAGGCTGTCAGCTTTTTCTGGCTGTATTTTGCTGCTTGTTGCAGGAGCTTGCAAAATGAAGGGATTTGGTTGCTTTCTTGTGATTCAACTTTTCATCGTAAGGCATGAATGATATACACCATGATGACGATGACACTTCATATTTATAAAATACCCTTCAGCTTGAAAGAATGTTTCACATGTGTCACTGTCTCGTTTTAGAAAGAAATGAAAGCTCTACTTACTCTCCTAGAGCCAGTTTTCCCCTTTCTTTTATACCATCTAAAATCAAACCACACAGGGGAGGACAGTTTTAAATGAAAACCGCAACCATCTCCTTTGTTCTTCTCTTTCTCATTTTAACCAATCAGTTGAATATTTCCCAAACACATTCTGAGCGCCCTGCTGGATGCTCCGGTGACAAATAAATTGTTGCAAACAACTTTTGCCACAGAGAGCTTCTAGTGTACAAGACACACAACTCGTGAGTTTTCGTAACAGTGCCTGGCACTTTGCATAAGTGGCTAGAGGCTGAAGAATGAGTGGGTGAATAAAGAAATGTATGAAATAGTTCACCAAAGTCCTGAAAAATGAGAACGAGAGGGAAGCAGAAAGGTCTACGGTCCTCAGAGGGAGTGGGCCTGTGGTTGAGGCACCCTGAGTACCTGGGAATGCGACCAGAGAACCGTGTGCCATCTGCACTTAAGATTCATTATCTGTTCATGCAGCTCCGTGAGGGCTGACGATACCAGAGGGAGTTAGAGAGAGAGAAGAGTGAACAATAACAAAAATACCATTCTCTGCTCTTAAGAAAAGCAGAAAGAGGGAAGCAGGCGGATTAGAAGGAAAAGATTGTTTATAATCCAAATAAATATGCAAAATCACCTCACTTTAAACTATCTTCTGACCTTGAGAACCTGCTGTAATGTAGTCGCAGGCCAGGAGCAGGGTAAAGATAAGAGGAGAACCACGGCTGAGTACAGGAAATGCTGAGACCGTGTCACCACCCCGCCACAAAGGATTGTGGATAAGCCCAGGAATTGAGAGGGGAGACCCAGTGTGGACTCCAGGAACTGGGGAGGTGAGCTCAGCGGGACCTCGCAGGAAGATGTGTGGGAACTGCATGGACAGTTGTGTGGAGACACACGCTGTCCTCGGTGGACGTGCCTTGGGCCAGTGGGAGGTTGGTGGACTAGGAGTGGAGGCAGTGGAGCAGAAGGCTCGTAAGCTACACTTCAAAGCCAGGACAGGTTGCTGAGCAGGGAGACAACATGATGTGGGAGGTAAATGGAACTTCTGTGTGTGCCCAGAATTCTCATCCATAAGCTGCTACCCCAGTCCTCTGCTAATAGTGCAGAAGTGAGAGAGGGAGGGAAGCCCCTGCTCCAGGGGGCAGTGGATCTTTGCGTGTCCCCTGGAGATTTTGGAGAGTCCAGACCAAATTGCAGACAGGAGAACCCGAGTTAGGAGAGACTACCCTTCACTGTGACTGCCCGCAGCGAGACACTGTAGTTGCTTATTGAGTACACAGTACTTCAGCTATGAATGCTTCAGAGACTTCCCTACATTTAAAAACTTAGCAATGTACTATGAGTGTTTTGTAGGTCAATAAATTTATTTCATGATATGATTTTATTGCTCTATATTATTATTTTTTAAGAATGGACCAGTTGATCAGCTAGGAAGCCAATAAACAGGAAACCAATATCCTGCTTTTGGTTTTTGAGTATGAAAGTTATTTGGCTTTTTTTCCCCTGGTACTGGGGATCAAACTCATGATCTGGCACTTCCCTGGCAGGCACTTGTACCGCTAAGCTAAACCCCCAGCCCATTATTTGGCTTTTAACATGTTTTTAAAAACACCATTGCTGAGTATGGTGGTACCTGCCTATAATCCCAGTTATTTGGGAGGCTGAACCTGGAGGATCACATTTAAGGATAGCCTGGACAGCTTAATAAGACCATCTCATTTTAAAATTTTAAAAGGACATCTCTAGAGACTTTCTTATGCACACGCTCGGCCCTGGGTTCAATCCCCAGTGCCTCAATAAAATGGGCAATAGTTTTTTCCAGATAACTACTTTCATTTAGTGAATTCCTAAATCAGGTCTAAGTAAATATAGAAAGTTCAGAGTTATATCTCATTTGTATTGCCACTTTGTCAAAAATTACAATGACTGGCGCCATGCATGGGCTGACTGGAGAGAGAGCCTGACACCAACCTTCTCCTGTAAGTAGGTGCCATTTTCAGACTGCAGGGGAGGAGAACAAGAAGTCAACAAGAGGTAAAGACTTCTTGTGAGTCAGCGCCATGTGTGGGCTGACTGGGGGAGAGCAGACACCAGCCCCTGCCAGTGTGTGGGCAGGGAGACGAGAAGAGCCAACATCCCCTCACCCCCATAAGTGAGAGCTTATCCAGAGAAACGCAGGCTGTGATGATAGCTAAGGAGGTAAAATAGAACGTAATATTTGTAGGGTTTAGTGTTTCACTGATTTTGCAGGCCTAAAGCCGGTAGTCTGATCATCTATTCAAAGCATAACAATATGCAGTGTAGCATCTGTGGGAGATCTCCTTGTGAAGGTGGTCACCATTGTTAATTCCCTATTATCTTGTTTTGAAATCCCTTATCATTTTCTTTGCTTTGTTTGGCTGGGTTTTACTCTGTTTTGGCCTGTTTGACTTTGTTGTATCTGATGGTATAGGCAGTTGTTCTTGCATGGCAAGATATGGTAGCCATTTTGGTTTTACTGTTACCTTGTTTTGAGGTCCTCTATTACATTCATTGTTTTGTTTTATTGGTTCTATTCTGTTTCTGTTTTGTTTGATTTTTCTGTGTGTGGGGGTATGAGCAGCTATTTTGAGGACAGTTTTAAGAAACATTGTAGTAGGCATAGTTGATTTCCTGCTGTCTCGTTTTGAAATCCTGTGTCACTCGCACTGTATTGTTTTGATTGGCTATATTCTGTTTTATTTTGCTTGGTTTTATTTCCTGTAAAATCAAAATTTTTAAAAAATATAGTGAATTTATCCACTGTTGGGAGAAATTTGTATATGCTGTAATATGCATTTCTAAGGCCATTAGAAACACCAGCAGACCCAGCCCATACTGATAAGTATACTTAAGCCTATAACAACAGCATAAGGGTCATCACTAGCTCAAATAATTCTAAAATTTAAACGTCATCCTGTGCCTGATGGTAGTGACATTCCAGCAGACCCTTTGCGAGTACCTCTCAATATGGCCTTCCTGTAGATGACAACAGCTAGTGTTGGAGAGCTTGCCCTGAGCCTGTCTTCTCCTGATGGGGTGCTGCTTTGCCCAGCTGGTTCCTGCTAACTTTGTTATAAGATGCATAGAAAAGAACGTGTCTACTTTAATTTTCACTAGAGGTGGTTTGATTTGCAGAGGCCTGCAACTTCCTGCCTGTTTCCAGTAATAGAGTGATTCACCGCAGTTCAAGGTAACCCATCTCCAGTGCCTCCCTTTTTTAAGGTGGGATTTTTCCATGGGAGCCACAGCATAGGAGGAACTTGGGAGGCCTCCGTGAAATTACCGTCCTTGACTCTCAGAATTGTGCGGTATAATTAGGTTACTTGTTTTTCTTAATTATTTTTTATCATCCCAAGCTTACCTGGGTGAGATGCCTGTTGAAGAGCGGCAGATGAAGGTTAAGAAAAATAAGCACAGTGTTCTAATTTTAAAGTACTTTGTTACTGGCACAGAGGAACAGAACTTTTCTTATTGAAATTAATACTTGGCAATTTGCTGAAGCTTCTTACCAACTTCAAATTTTGTGTGTATTTCTCTTAGATTTACTGTGTAATCAGTCATATCATCTGTAAATAAGATTTAGAACTTCCTTTTCTCTCTTTTATTTTTCTTGTCCTGCTGATAGAGAGGAAATAAATGAATGGTACACTCCCAGCTTGGTAGATGTCAGATACAACAAGTTTGTGTTCCCTAAAGTCAAAGAATGAATCCTAAGGAACAGCAGAGGTTAAGAGCAAGAAATACTTGCAAGAAAGAGAGATCCTGAGAGAAAGGAAGGAACCCGAAGAATAGGTTGTTGTGGAAGCCATTATACAGAGTAAGTTTCATAGAGTAGAATCACGAGGTGGGAGCAAAACCACAAGGTGGGTACAATGTGGGACAAAACCCTGATCAACCGATAAGATTAGCTGCTTAAGTAATATTGATCCAGTGGGAAGCAGGTCACATAGCAAGTGTACATGGCAAGAACAGGAACCTTTTTAGAAAGAGACGAACCAGGGGTTCCAGCCACCCACTGGGGCGGCTGATGTTAATATTTATTTGTTGTTTATCTCTTGGTAGGCCTGGTATTTTATCTTTCTCCTAAAGCCTGGCTTCTAACAGACATGCCTGCGGCCACAGTTGTAATGTGTTGTCATCTTTTGTCCTGGCTCCTTCAAGGTCCTGCCCCCATCCAGCTGTCTCTGATAACTTAGCTGAGGGTAATACCACCACCGGGGCTAAGATGTGGGACCCAGTGATAGAAGAAGTAGGGCTGGCACACACCTGTGCCTGCTGCTGACTGCAGAGAGAAGCCTGCGGACATTTCACCCACAAGTATGATGCATACTGTTGGCCCGTGATAAATCCTTTCTCTTAGATTATGTGAGTTCTTTCTTGGTCTTTGTTAACTACAGTTTCTATTATTGAAAATCACAATCTAGGGTTAAAGAAGTTCCTTTTTTTATCCTACTTTACTAAGATTTTATATTTTTTGAAAATCACAAAGGTTAAAATTTATTGAATGTTTCTCCATGTCTGTTGATAAGCCATATGGTTTTTCTCATGTAATTTGGTAGTGGGGGGGCATTATTTTCAGTTTGCTAAAGTTAAACTTTTTTTGCAAGATGAGGGTATAGCTCAGTGGTGGGATGCTTGCTTGGCATGCAAGAGGCTCTGAATTTAATACCACCCAAAAAAACCAAAACAACAAAAACATTTGCAGTATTGTGAAAACCCAGATTAATCATAATATATTTTATACATTATTGGATTCCGTTTACTAACACTTTACTTAAGTTTTTACATTTGTTAAAAAAAATCACCTATTTTCTTTTTTGGTTTGTTTGGTTTTGTTTATCTAAAAACAGTTTTCTTCTGGTTCTGTTCTTGAAAACATCTGGACCTGATGTTCATTAGTTTGACTTTCTTCCATGAAAGGACTAGTAGATTTTTACTAAGTCAGTTTATTTAATGGCTATAAGACTATTTATTTAGGCTTCTTTCTTTGTTTCAGTAATAAGTAGAATTTTTCTGTATAATGCTAAATTTTGTTGCAAGCAGCTGAATTAGTTAGAAACATTATAGGCAGTGAGGTAGGGCTAGGTCCTCAATGGAGCCAGTGCAAACACCTGACAGCTGCTGGGAGACGGACACCTCCTGCTGTGGGCCAGGCCTCAAGACAAAGGATCAAATAAATGCATTTATATCCTGGGAACTGATTTTTCTTTTTGTTGGTACCAGGGATTGAACTCACGACCATGTGCTTACAAGGCAGGCGCTTATGACGCAGAGCTAAATCCCCAGCCCGATGGGAATTGATGTTCTAATTAGTAAAGAGTCTGTTCAAGTTGCCCAGGCTGGCCTTGAGTTTTAGAGCCTCCTTCCTCAGCTTCCAAGTAGCTGGGATTATAAGTGTAGACCACTGTGATTGCCTTTCTGTGTTCTTGAGCTGAATAATTGTTCAGTAATATTTAGCCTTTTTCCTTTCTAGAATAAAGTTTAAATCTTTTCTAAGTACACATTTAGTGGAATCTGACATCATTTTTGTTATCATTCAATTATAGTAATATTGTAACCACCATAATTGTTTCTCTGATTCACAAGTTAATAGCTATGTCATCTTAAATTCCCAAATTAATAAGAGTTTTGTAACATTTTATTACAGATTTCTCACAACACCACCAACAACAGAAAACTGTTGTGACCCAAGAATATTGGGTCACAAAATTTCTTGAGAGTTGATTCCTGACCTAGTATGTGGTCTTTTTCTAAAAAACAAATTCCAGTAAAAAAATAAATAAATATTTTAAATGCTTCATTCATTAAAAAAAATGTATTTTTGCTGGTGGGAGTTGAAGGAACAGAGCTCCAGATGTACCCATTATCTCTTCATTGTGTTGTTCAGATGTTTTCTAGCTTTGTTAATCCATCAGTCTCTAACAGAGGAGTTGTTAAAATCTCTTGCAGTGTTTGTCAGTTTGTCCTTACAATTCTTAGGATTTCTTTTACACTATGCAGGAAAAATATTGAAGATTTTTTTTTTTTGTAACCATTATCCTCTTGCATTCCTTCATTTGGCTTCTGAGCAACCAGAAACCCAGTTTCTAGAAGCTCTGGTTTCCAAGGCTTTCATTCTGCAATCACTTTGTCAGCTACAACACTGGGGCTTGGGGGGGGGGGATGCTATTGTGAAATAGTGGAGTTTATGCTTGAAGGAACTTAAGCTTCTCTGATCCAACCAGTTTCTATTTATCCAAACTCTGTCAGAACTTCTTTATTGTCAAGCTATTCTCTATCACCTTTGTTATTAGAAAGAAATTCATAAGAAAATACTCTTCATAGCAGCCCATCAGGTTTTTTTTTTTTTTAAACAGCTTAAATATCTTCTTCTGTAAGTGAAACGATTTTCAGCTTTTGTATTTATTTTTCTCCACATAATTCTGGGTCCTTTCAACATCATAATTAGTCTTTTCTAACAGCTTCTAGGTTCTACACAATCAAGGTTCGAGGGGCTCGAATTATCCATATACACGTACACAAATGAAAGAGGTGTGTATAGAAATGTTTTATGGATTGTTATTAAGGAAGTCTCTCAGAAAATATCCTGTATTGAGGTTATGGCTTCTTTCTCTTAAAGCTAATGCGAGACTGACTCTTGCTTGTTGTTTTTAAGCATGCACACTTTTCCAGGTGATCTTTTTCCTGAAGATACACAACACAGTGCACAAGGAAGGATTGTAGCACATAGCAAAAAAATAAAAAATCTTAATTTAGAAATCACACTGGCTTGTTTTCCATGCTTCTCATAGAGATTGAGGAGGAACTACCACCATTTGCCAAATGAGGTAAGTGTTACGTTTGGAAGTAACAGGCCCACTGGATGATAGTAAGAGGTGTCAGGAGACCTCCTCCCCAATGCTGCGGAACCCTACTGTGCTTGTAAGAAGTTGGCTTAGGTCATGGTCACATCGGCTCTCACCATCCTGTTCCTCTGGCCATTGAGAAAGCAAACCCCAGCTTGGGGCCCAGAACTGTGGGTGGCTCAAGAGTCCCACCTTCAGACAATGCAAGTAATTCCTTCATATTGCTTAGCAGTTGTGTGTGCTGAGGAATAGAGGGACAATATTATCCTTTGACTTCCATCTCCCAGGTCTGCAATGTCATTATCACAGCAATAGAAGAATCAGCATTCATTCCTTCAAAGAACGCCTCTGGTTTGGCAAGTTGCTCTGTCTCTTGTGTTAACCTTACTGGCTCAGCCTGATAAGGGAGGGCCTCCGAGATAACCGGCAAAACCTCTCTTTGATTAACCCTAGTTAGAGATTCTTAAATAACGGCATCTAACTTGGTTATATCAAAAGCACCCACATTTCTCAGTGTTTCTAAAGCCCCAACTTAAGTGAGGCCAGAACAAATGCTCCATTTCGGTAAGTGCCACATTAGTGAACACAGTGAGGCAGCAGTGTTACACAGTTGACTCAAAGTGAAATTACTTTCCGCCAATAACCCCTAAATCTTTTTCACACATGCTGCTACTGAACCACATGTTCCCCATCCTGTACATATGCAGCTTTTTCTTCTTTTTCTTTTTTCTTTTTTTTTTTTTTTTTTTTTTTGTTCAGACCTTTACATTTTCCTTTACTGATTTTATCATCTCAGTGGTCTAGCCTATTACTCTGCCTACCAGTATCCTTTTGGGTCTTAAGGTCATCTCTTACAGTGTTTTCTAATGCTATAAAAGTCTCTCTAGAGGTTTTTCTCATCTGACCAACCTAGCTTTTACGTATCTTCCAAGTAAGATGTTTGCAAGCTTGTTTGAAGAGCTCAGAGCTCCATTTTATGTCCCCTGAGACACTACTTTGAGGTGTGCAGAGACTCGCCCATTGATTTCTTAAATATTACTGTCATTTCTGCCCTGTTATCTAGCCCATATGTTCCTGTCTTATCCAAAGGTGAGAGGCCCTTTTGGATAACACATAGTTGAAACCTGTTTAAAAATATTTGTTTCTTTGATCCCCATCAAAGTTGAAAGTGGGATAAATTTCCTTCCCATGAAAGCATTCTGTGTAAAGGATCAGAACAGATGTTGAACACTTTCACAGAATTATTCAAATATGGCTTATTTTTTCACATTTCACATCCTTTTTCCATAAGACCAACTTTGTCCTGTAAGATCAAATGTTGCAATTTCAGATACAGAAATGGAACTGAATTTTACCCAAACCTATTTTTACCCGTTTTGTAGGTATTCACGTTAACATTTTTTTCTGAGTTAATGCCAAACTGTCAAATACTAGAGTGAGGCAGCTAGAACATGAGAGCTGATCCAAGTCCCCTAGTCCCATCCCATCAATCAGTTTCCTTGCCTGTTCTTCGGCCCCTTCCTTCACCTTCACCTCCCTAAATTTAGATTTATTATCCCCGACCTGGACATTACACACACTGCCTCCCAGCTGCACGTCCGTCTTCCAGGTGCCATCCTGCGTGGAGCTACCAGACTGCATCACTCTTGCGTGGAACTCTTCAGGGCCCCTTGTCCAAGCTCCATATTAATTCTTCTCTTGGCTGCCCATCGGCTTAGAGCAGCACTTTCCTCACTGTCCAGACCCTACACCACCTAATGGATTTGTCACTCTTCCCTAAATGTCTCCCAAGCTTCCCTGGCCCCCATCTTTACTATGACTGTTCCTGTGACCAGTAATGTCCCAACCCATCTCTAGATTTAGAAATCTAGGTCATCACTCACCAAGAAAGAAATGTTTCTCCTCGTGGAGCCTGAGCTGATTTCTTCATTGGAAGAAATTTCTTGCTTCACTGAGCTTCTGTTAGCACTGTACAAGTTCCAAGTGACAGTTGTCATATGTGGAACTATTCATGTATTCTTTTATCAAAAGCAGCTCTGATGCTCATCTTTTTGGTTCACCAATGATGTGTCACTTTGTGTCTAGTCAGGATACACTGGATGGATGGGTGGGCGGATGAATGAATGGATGGGTAGAAGGGTAGATGGTTGCATAGATGGATAAATATTTGTTAACATTACAAACTTAGGCTAATAATAGAATCAGTTCCCAAATTTGGTGTGACAATATTGTATAACACTACTGCAGATCTCCTCCGTGGTTTTGCTTTGATCTTTCTGTGGAAATATTAGTAATCAACAACTGGTTTTATAAATTAGATTAACAGTTTTATGTTTGTTTAATGTAGTATAAATGTATCACCCCTTAGTTTTTGCATGCTTAGAAACATATATTTAGAACATGCTTAGAAACATATAAAAGTACGGTGGACTTTTCCTCACATTTGTTAAGTTTCAGAAATAATTTGAATGGAGACTTTGCCATTTCTGAAAGTTTGTCCTGCACAGTTTGATAAACACATTGAAACCACTGATCTTTTCAACACTGAAAGTCAGCATTCTCACAGTAGAGTACTATGCTCTAATTACACTGTACCCACAGTTGTTTGGTTGTTGTCCCACTAGTAAACCATGGGCCTGGGATCTGACTTTTAAAATAAAGATTAAGCCCCGTGGTGAAATGGTCTCCCTACCTAGAGAGAGTGATTCTGTTGTTCTCAAGTTGTAGTGTAACAAAACATAATGTTGTCCCCCCAAGTGGAGGCCCAAGGCCCATCTGTCTCGTGTGAATCTGAAAGGGAACCACATCCTTCCTGTTGCCACACAAAGATGCTGAAAAGAACTGACAGAGAAAACGGACAAAAGTATGTGTTATGTTCCCCACATATGCTGCCCGCCCCTATAATAGCATAGTTGGGAAAGAGGTCAGACAAGAGAAAAAGAACAAGACTATAAAATACTGGGGGAAAGCCAATCTACCCCTTTTAGTGTTTCTCCTCCCCCCAAATATGATTCTGTAGATGATAGTAAAACAGAAGAAAACCAAGGTCATTGTTTGCATTTTCAGGTAAAACCTGTGCTTGTGCAGTGACCCACTGATGCTGATGCTCATTGTCCTTTGTGACTTGACTGGCACCCCCCCCCCGCCAGTCTGCAAGCTGAAGCTGATGGGTTCATCTGTTCCTTCTTCTGTGACTCTGAAGACCCTTTCCTACTTCCTGAAATAAATTTCCCAAACATATGAAGTGGCTGAAACATGCCATTTATTTCAGTCATTCAGTGAAAATTTCCAACTTGAAGGGAAGAAAAGGAAAAGAAAGCCTGGTACCCATAAAGTATCTTTTCTCACCAGATACTTATTTGGTTACCTCTAGTCCATACAAGGTTTATCACCTGTCAGGATATTCTAGTGATGCCACAGAATGTCACAAAATGAAAGCAGTCTGATCAAGTTAAGGCAAGGACTATTTCATCACAAATACATTGTATTAGTTCCCTTTGCGCAGCCTATCCTGTGGCCTGAAGGTAAAGATACTGAATTCAAGCTAGATACAGCAGAAATGGAAATATAAATTCTTGAGATTCCTTCCGGGGAAAATCATAAGGCTTTCTGGAATTCTTTCATAATAACCAAAATTGTCATCTTGTGAGTCCTTCCTTCCTTCCTTCCTTCCTTCCTTCCTTCCTTCCTTCCTTCCTTCCTTTTGTGGTACTAGTAGTCAAACTCAAGACCCTGCACTTCCCAGGCAGGTGCTGCGCTGCTGAGCCATATCCCCAGCCACTGCTGTAGTTTGTTAATTCCACATTTGTTTCCATACATAGATTTTTGCGTGTTCATTTATTTAAAATATTTATGGAGGCATGATGCTATTTATCTAGTACTGTGCTGAAGCTTTATCCTATTTGTTATCATTAAGTCATCTAAATTTAAATTCTTTTACTGTTAAAAACAGTAAAGTACTACAATGATATAAAAGTGTGTACTTTGCCCAAAAGATGCAGAATAACTTCCAGCAGAAAATTAAATGTCTGAAAATAAACAACAAGCAGAATCTGAACTAAAGGAATAGCTGGTCCTGTTTCGGTCTCCAGGGGAGAACATTAGAATGATTTGAGTTTACCTTTTAATGTATTTGTTGGGTTATTAAAGAATATGCGCTCTCTCTCACCCCTTCCCTCCAGCCCCCTCCGTGCGTGCGTGCGTGTGTGTGTGTGTGTGTGTGTTGTGCTAGCAATGCAACCAAGGGCCTTCACCCTGAATTATAACCCCAGCTGTTTATTTACGTTATTTATTTTTGTGGCAGTATCTCACTAATTCACTGAGTTGTCCAGGGTAGCCTTGAACTTTCAATCTTTCTGCCTCTACCTCCCAGAATGCTGGAAATACAGTACATACCACTACACTTGACTACCAAAGAGCTTTCGAATTTTCCTTGTTAGAAAACCCTTGCTTGTCATATGTCGATGTCCGCTCCCGGCCGGCAGGAAGGACACACGACAAAGTCTGGCAGTGGACAACCTTTTCTTTTATTTTTCTTCTCCGTACAGCCTGCCCTGGGATCGCTCCCAGCCGAAGCCTCCTTTGGTCCGCTCCCCGCGGCTCCTTCTGGGCTTCTACTTCCGGGCTTCTTCTTCCCCCCCAGGGGTGGCACCAGTATATATACGGATACAGTGTCCAATCATGTTAAAGTGAGCAAGGCAAGCTGATTGGCTAACATCATCAGTTGCCAGGCAGACTATATTGTTGAGCGGGTTGCTTACGCGGTAAGCAGGAAACTAACGTGCTCGATGGGAGGGGTAATCTACCTCAGGCTTTACTCTTTACTACAGGCCTCACGTCCGCCAAGTGAGGCGACCGGGCTCGGGGCTGCGGCTCCCAACAGTCATAGAAAACCCACTTATTAGGGTAGAGCAAACAGTGTTATCCTTTCTTTAGGACACCCCAGACCATATATTTTACACACAATTATTATTATTGCCATTAAATTTTAGCTGTTGCTCTAGAAAGGCTTACCCAAAGGTACACCCCATGATCAGCAGACAGCATTTGGGATTGCAAACACTAGGATTTTCAGGGAGCGTATTTTTAAACTCTCCTTCAGTCACGTGTTTCCTGCCTTAGGAATTTGCCATGGACTCGAAATGGCAGTACTAGAAATATTGAGATTATCTGGGGTCTCCATGGGAGAGGCAGTGGCCTGGACTGTGAGTGGTTACCTGAGGTAATGACTGAGTGGAGGCAAAATACTCACTGCGGGTGGTTCACTACTTCTAATTCAGTGCGCTGGGGCTTGAACTTGGGCTCACCTTCTCAGTTTCTGAGTGTCTGGGCCAGCGCTTTCCCATAGATATAATGCACTCTGCACATGGAAGCAATGTATGTAATTGTAAATTTCCTAGTAGCCACACTGAAAAAGCAAAAGAAACCAGTGAAAGCAGCATTAATAGCGTATTTTATTTGATGTGATTTCAATGCATAGCCATATTTTAACTTTATGACTGGCCATTCTGTTCTCGCTGCCTTTGCCATCTGGTCGTGGGTCTTCACTGACCTCCTGTCTCAGATCGGACCAGCCATGTGTTTGTTGCTCACTTTCTGAACGAGACAGTACGTGTCAACACGCCGGATCAGATCCAAGCCAGGCACCAATCACAGGACCCAAAACCCTGGAAACATGATTTCTCTACATTCTAAATCACATTTACTTGAATTTTATTCTTAACATACCATGTTTTTCTCTTCAAAACCCAGAAAGGTAAGCCCAATGCACACTGCTGTGAAGTGAGGGTATCTCTTGCGGACACGCTGCAGCTCTCGCTAAGATAGTGTTACTATGATACATCACTCCTGCCTTCCTCTGACTCCATGAAGCTCTGCGTTTCCTTAATGTCAAAAATTCCTTTACTAGCTGCAGCTGTTTCCTGTGGAT
Organism: Cavia porcellus; assembly: GCF_034190915.1. Lineage (NCBI taxonomy): Eukaryota > Metazoa > Chordata > Mammalia > Rodentia > Caviidae > Cavia > Cavia porcellus. Next base: position 79,937,960 of record NW_026947490.1, read on the forward strand.
AATGTTAGAAGTGGCCTTTATTTATGACCTGTCTTACACTGCAACCACTATCAGGATGAACATGTATCCCAAGGCCTGTATCTGAAGTTAGTCTAATTAACAATCTTCTGAGAAATAACTGTTCAACTTTAGCTGAGGCTCTCACCAGTAACATCCCTCACTTTGACCTACTCGTAGAATGTAATGTTAAAATTCGTAAGGAGGGGGTTCAAAAAGAAAGTCATTTTGCTTTCTGTTTTTCTGCATTGTCTTTCCGGTCTCCCAGCCTCCACCTCAATCCAGCCAGGGACCAGTGACATACAGAAGAGTAATGCACACCTGTGGATGCCAGAGCTCTTTTGTTTGCCTTATTTTTGAAATTGGCATACTGCCCACCACAGAGATTTGTGAGAATGAAACATAAAAGCACAGTATCTGACCAACAGTTAATGCTCAACAAATTATTAAATGGTTTCAGAAAAATAGAGGGCTAGCAAGATGTCTAGTCTGAAAATGGGAAGGAAGCCTGCCACCTTTATTTTCAGGACACTGTCCACATCATTCTGGATTCTAATCAAGAGGTACAGAGAGCTTGAGGTTTCCCGTGTGTGCTCCGCACAGCAGTGTGACCCAGCCACCACTTGCGGCAGTCATGGGAATGTTGGAGTCAATGTGACCCATTCATTTCAAAGGAGGGGCAGCATACAGTGTCAGTGGGAGGAAGTGACACAAATATCGTGCTTCACATCTGCAGACCACGTGCCTGTCTAGTCTTCACAGCCCTGTGCAGGAGGAGATGGGCTAGCGTTTGGGATGTTATTCGGGATCTTCAGTGATGTTTCTTTAAACACTTTCACAGGATAAGAAAATAAAAGTCTTAGAACATAAAACTTTCAAGACTAACTTCCTTCTTTCTCTGAATTTGCCTCTTGGTTCTGCTCAGTAAACCCTTGTAACTGGTGCTCATTGCTTTCCTCGAAGCTTCTGGGTATTATCTCTTGATCGAAAACAACTAAAATCACACCAGGTGGTTGCTGGGCACATGTGGCGCAAGTCTCTCATGGAAACCTTGTAAATTCCTAGTACTTCTGAATCACTTCCTATCTCTGCTGGACTCCTTTTGTCTATTCACTAAAGTGCTAGTTGGGTGTGAGTATTGACAGTTACAGAGAGAAATCTAGACTCACACCATGCATGAGCTTCCTTGGGCAAGCTGTAAATTTTGTTAATTTTAGTTATTTACATTATTTTTTCTGCCCATTGATCCTGATTGCATGAATTCTCCATAAGTTGGCATCCTTCTTTTTCGTCACTAGAAGTCTGGTGTGCTGTCCATTGCACCACAGAGCCAGCTGGCATCCTTCTTTTAAGAACATTTTTCAACTGCTTTTATAATCCACACACACAGTGCAAAGCATGGTCTGTCTCCTCTTTATACTTATTTACTTGTTACTATTAAAGGTTCCTGAGGATGATTTCAGTGTCTGACACCAGAGAGAATAGTTATTTCCCTGTGCCCTTTTTTCTTTGTCATGGGTAGGCACCTGCTTTATTTAGTAGAAGCAAGAGCTATTAAAAACCTATATTCAAAAAAAACCCTATATTCATACCATGAGATATTGCTAAATAATAAAAGCTACCATAATGAATAAAGTAATAAAAATCACTGTACTATTCAGCAGTAGTAAACTGCCAAATGTTCAATAAGAGGGGTAAATGTCAGAAACATTCTGGTGGGTAGAATAAGTAAACATGAAGAGAACAGACTATATAATTAAAGTTGTTTGACGTTCTGGACCAGAGAATCCATGATAGAAATCACAACCTTATTTGCCTGGGATAGGATTGACTACCAAGAGAATACTGAAGGATCTTACTAATAAAAATGTTCTGCATCTGATTGGGCTTTAGTCACACAGGCATGAAAAGCTTGTCAGAGTTCACTTAAGATATGCATCCTACTGAATAAGAATTCAGCTAAACCTGGAAGAGTGGGAGAGGAGGAGAGAGGTTAGAAGAAGAGGAGGGATCGAAAAAGAAGGAGGAAACAAGGAAGGAAAGATGTCACCACTAAAAGGGGAGGGAACTAAAAAACTTCACATACCTTACTAAGATTCCTGACGTTATTAGAAATTTTCTTTTATTTATGAGATATTTTCTTCAAAGACAGCTACTAGGCCCCTTGCATTTGAGAAGCATAGATGGGCTTCCTTTTCCTGGATTATCCTAAAGCTATCAGTGGTGCCTCTGTTCCCTAATTTAATTCTTCTGAAAGTAAACTGAATCAAATTTCTCCATAAGGTCAACATTGAACCTAACTGTGAATTTGATCCAGTTCTTGTCCAATTCAGTTTGTGACCAAAATCAGGGAGAGAATAAAGTTTGTGAATTGAGTATTGTGCAAGGGAAATGCACTAATTGAAATGTATTATTTTTGGATATATATATATATATATATATATATATCCTTACATATATATATATATATATATATATATATATATATAGTAATTCAGAATACTTTTTTAAACCAGAACTTTCTGTAAAGCATTCTGTGTTAAGGTGTGCAAATATTTACCTTGAATTTTACAGTCATTTACTTTCTCACCCTCTCCCTCCACCCCATCCTGTCTGCTGTTAAGAGACCCTTGAAAAAATACAAATCTGCTATTTAACTCCTGCTCAGAAGCCTCTATGGCCTGCCTCTGCTTTCCCATTAAGGCACTAACTCTAGTTTCTCGGTTTTGTTTCACCAAACAAGCCTGCTCCCCCGGATGCACTTTGCTCTTTGAATCTCTGCGTTCACAAGCATCTTTGCTCAGCCTGGGAAGTACTTCACCCATCCTCTGCCTTCACCAGTTTTTGCTGCAGGCCCATCTCAAATGCTGTATTAGTCAGCTTTTCTGGTCACTGTAACAAAATACCTGCGATAGGCTACTTATGAAGCTAAGAGGTTAATTTATTCCATAGTTTCAGAGCCTGAAAATCCAAACACCATAGAGTGGGCTTGGCAAGGGTTACCCCAAGATGCATCTCCTTGGGGTGCACAGAGCAATGGCAAGGGCAAACACGTGACTGTATTTCAAGTCAGAAGCAGAGAGGACTAGATGGGGCCAGACTCAGGTTTTTACAACAGTTGTCCTGAGAATTTTGGAGACATATATGTATATATATATATATATATATATATATATATATATGTATATATTGTGTTAATTCAGAATACTTTTTTAAACCAGAACTTTCTGTAAAGCATTCCGTGTTAAGATATGCAAATATTTATGCCACCAAGGGCACACTGCAGTGATCTGAGGACCTCCCTCCCAGTAGCATCAGGTTGCAAACCAACCGAGCTTCCTCAGGCTGAGGGTGACCTGTGCTCCTTACACACTGTGTGTCTCTTTGGTTGAGTACACTGGCACATTACACACCACTATCTCTGAGGACTGGATGCTCTTGGGGGTGCACCGGGAGTGCACTCTGCATCTTGGTGTTCCCTGCACCCTCCTTAGCTACGTAATATTGGTCCATAAATGGTGGGTGGAGAAGTGGATGAGCAAATGGATTCATTCATTCCGCACTGCAGCGGGACCCTCCTTTGGGAGGCTTCTGAAGAGGAGACAAATAAGACCAGAATGTTCCAGCCTAGAAAAAGCAGACTTTTGGAGCTAATGTTAGAGGACTGTGGCCCTAGTCTCCTTGACTGTTTGCCCTGCTTGGGCCCTGCTCTCTACATCTCCATCTCTGCATGAGGAAATTCCTACCCTGTTCTAAGAAGAAAATGAAAATGTACCACTAATAATGTAAATCTGGACAGGGAAAAAAAATATAGGAATATCTCCTCACAATCAATTTGTGTCTTATGTTTGTAAATACCTTTGCATTTACCACTTCATAAAATTCTCATAAACCAAGAGAGGAGAGAGAATTTTCCCTAACCCATAAGTGAGAAAACTGGGGTGAAGTAAAAACCAGGTGATTTTTTTTAAGTCACATGTCTGGTTAGCCCATGTGTTCCCACCAGCCTGAGAGATTGTTCAAAAGAACAAGTTCCCAGGAAAGATCAAATAATTGCTGGAAAAGCACTTCCGATCTCTAAGGAAAAGAGATCTTTCCAGCTGAGTGCCCTCCCTAAGCCTGAAGAGTATCATCTGCCAAGCTGTTCCTTTGTCTGAACCTCCCCCGCTGCAGGCCACTGTGAAATCTGTGAGAATTCAGGGGAGCCATCCGCTGCAGAAATATCCTTGAAATTTATGGAATAAGTAACTGTCCATTCAGGTAGAAATTAGAGGAACATCTTCTCTTAAATCCCTGCAGGGCCGCAGATGTGGGCACTAATTCAGATAAGGAGCTTTGTGGCCAGTGGTGGGGTGTGTGCTGAGAGACGGCTATTTTTGCTGAGCCCATGTAACATTCAAAAGCAAACATTTAACAGTAGGACAGCGGCTACCGAAGCTGCATTTGCAGCTGCAGCTGCATCATTCCTCCAGGGAGGCAAGATGGCTCTTCTCCAACTCTTCAGAGAGGGCAAGAGCCGAGCAGAAAGTGAGCTTGCTCACGCTCCATCCTGCACAGCCCCGCTCCGTGTTCCACGCTGGATGCCTCCCTTAGAAGCTCGGTGGAGAGGGAGCTCTTCAGCTTTGAAACCTAGGCTCATTCTCCCTGCACTCTCAGACCCGCCTTTATTCTGTAATAAAATCCCACTCATTTTTCTGGCAGTGGGAGAGCCAGATCTTTTCAGCATGAGCAAATGAGAAGCTGTGAATTTGGCCCAACCTTGGCAGTGAGGATTCTGTACTCACTCCAAGTCTTAAACATACTCAAATTGTGTTTCAAAGTGGACTCCATTAGAATCCAGTTTCAATAGCTGTCAGGTAGTGCCTACCTCTGGGTTCCTCTTGTCATTTTTTGCACACACTCTGCCCTGTTCTTCTTTCTATGAATCTGTCTCCATTGCTGTCTTTTAACCCAAATGTCACCATTGGAAAATGAGCATCCAGGAGGCACCAAAAGCCCTTAGCAGAAGGCACAGGAAGGGATCAATCATACGAGCTGTGGCAATTGAAGCCCTCATTCCTCTGATGAGGTAGCCAAAGCCACACAGAAAGTATTTCCTTTCATTTTCCTGTAAAACCTATTTATTCAGCTGCTTCCGGGACCTAGAATAAGGCGTGAGAGAAATCATGAAGAAAGGGTAAGAAATACAGGGAGACAGATACAGAAAAACACATTTTTGGTTTTGTTTCTGAAATAATCCACTAATGTTTAAGCGTGTTCTTCATTTGGAATTCTAGTCAAAACTGCAGACCTGGGGAAAATCATCAAGCCTCTTCACTATCTCAGTATTTAAAGCTTCTCAAACTTGGAGTTGTGTGTGACAAATGATAACTCGCTGATGGCGTGAGTGTTCGTAGGTCCTCCTTGAACTTCTGTCCTTCGTTCGTGTCTTCTTCAGTAAACAGAAAAGCAACAATAACCAGTGTCTTGTTAACTTTTGCCCCTAATAGTAAATGATACATTCCTCATATTTATACTTGATTTTTAACCTTTGGGTTCAAAGTTTGTTCCTTAGAGAAGTGGTTCTTTTTAGCTACCAGATTCCTCTAGGGTCTTTTCCTCCAGACTATGTGTGAATTCTTCCCTTTGTCAGAAGTGAATATCCATAAATTCTCCCTTTCTCACTTACCTCATGGAAGGTGTGCAGTAATCATCCAGGCTTCCACTCAAATCATCTTTGCTCTGGGATGGTAAATTGTTGAATATCTTTTAAGTGAGTAATCGCAGCCTTCTCTCCCAGAGGGAAGGTTATATCTTTATATTATTCCATCCATCTCCAGCATCATGGGGAGTGGGATATCGCATTACAGTTTCTTAAGAGTATTTGTATCTTCGTTGAAAACAGTGATTTACCCTTCTCATTACCACCAGTGTCAGCTTCTCATTCTGAAGTTTGAGTGTAACCGTGGACTTGATAGTCAAATGGATGTGAATTTAAAATTTGACTCCACCACATCCTGGTGATTTGCTCTGAGTTCATTCACCGAAGTAAAAAGGATCTCACCAAAATGTCAGTCGTCCAGGAAAATGCCCAGGAATAGAGCAAACTCTCAAAAACTGTTTATCCTCACTTCTTCCTATCCATTAGAAACTTACAGAAGGGGCCTAAAAGGGTTTCCCATGAATTATTTGTCTTGTGCCATTGTTTTAATCACTACCATTCCTGCAGAAAGCAGAAAGCATCTTTACAGAAGTCGTAAGGGGGAATGAGGCATAGCCTAGCGGGTTCCAAAGCAAATGCAGCACCTCCAGCCCTGACAGAATGCTGGTTCCCAGGATCTGCCCCAGGCCTGCTGAATCATAAATCGTAGGAGGGGCCCAGCACCCCAGTCTGTGTTATCACAAGTTCTTCAGGTGACTCTCCTGTGCATAATGTTTGAGAACCACTCATGTACTGGAAAGCACATCGGACCACTTTCTTCTATGTTCTGCTGTAGAAGCTGGTAATCACTGTTTCATCCTGGGCCTCAGCTTCCACAAATTGGAAAGTGGACATAGAATTGATCCAAATCACCGGGAAGGCCTTCTCTAACTACGGCAGAAGCTTGGTATCACCATACCAAGAAGAGGGGAAAAAACCCTGGATTTTTACTATCTCGAAAGCAGTGCATTATTGCTGTGGAAAAGGAGTACTGTATAGCGAAAAAGAAGAAACTTAAAACCACCCAGAATTTCACTTTCTATGATTTCTTTTGTACTGTGCTCTTCCTGTCCCTTTTTCTTTTTATGTGAAGGCACACATGCACACCGGTCTGAGCGCGTGTACACAGCGTCTCATGATGATCATTCAGCACTAAGCCACTGTGTGGCTGCTTGTGCTTGGTGTAGTTTGGGCCTGGTGGGTACACTGCGGGTCTATACTTGGGCAGAAACCTCATGGAGCTCTCGTTCTCCTGAAGAGAGGCAGATAATAAACAAGAAAATAAGTACAGTCATTTCCGAAAGCACTGAGTGCTATAGCACAAATAAAATGGTGATGTGAGAGAGTGGCCCATCGAGATTGGATGTCAAGGAAACCCTTTCTGAGGAAGTGACACTGAGCTGAGACCTGAGAAGGAGCCAGCTGTGTGAGTATTTTGACAGAGAGCATTTCAGGCAAAGGGAAAAGCCGGTGCAGATGGCTGAAGGTAGGTTCCAGGGTGGGGTATATGTTCAGAGAAGAGCAGAAAGGCTCCCAGGATGGCCAGGGAGGAGACGCAAAGGGAGGAGCTGTAGAAGACGAGGCCGCAGACATTGAAGGGGGCCAGCACAGGTGGACAAATGGTTGAAATTTATTTCAAATATAAGGAAACCATTTGAAGCTGGGAGTAATTGTTAAAAAGAACACTTTTTCAGACAGCGGCTGGATTATAGAAGTCAGAAAGGGGAGCAAGAGGAGAAGCCATAGTTCCCCATAGTGCTTTGCAGCTCAGGTATTTCCCTTAACTCTCTCATAATCATTTCAATATTCTATCACATTATCGTGTTTAATGGCTGCAGAGGAACCTGATATCAAACAGATGCATTTTGTTAATCCTCTGGTGTATGCAGATTATTTCCAGTTTTTTCTTATCATGAAATGTACTGACGTATGGTTAAATCTTTACACGCATTTCTGTCCTGAGGATAATTTATAACGGAAAGTCTGTGGCCAAGCATAGCGCACATTTGGAGACATTTTCCTGAGTCTGTTAGTTGATTTCATCTGTAATTATTTAACTGGCCACTTTCAATCATTTAACACCTCTACTTGACAGACTTTACTGGGTTGGTACTGGAGGGCAGCACGAGAGGTGCGCTCCCAGGACCCACCAGAAAACCCAGCAGTCAGCATGAATGATTTCTCAGAGCTGTGTTTTTCTATTTTCATTCCAGGGCAGTGTCCCATTTGCCTCATTTTAGTCCTGTCTCTGGCACTGTATATAGGAAAAGTCATAAAAAAGTAATGATTTGTTTCCATGTTCCTGTCTATTTTTGTTTCCTGGTACCAGATGATATCATGTTAACTTAATTGTTAGCATTGTATGTTTCCATTATTGTTTTCATTCTCCAGTAATTAGAAAACTCAGATATGCACTAGATAAAGGGCCTGATTTCGGCCTGTGTTCTTCATTTCCAGTTGTGTCCTCCCCTTCCCTGACCTCATGAGGGGCTCTGCCGCATGTGCTCTATAGTCTGGCTCGGTTGCCTGCGTGTTACACAGAGTCTGCGTGGCTCTGATGTGGGACTCACTGTGGTCCCACGGTGGCGTGGTACTGCAGTGCCACGAGTGGCCAGCTCTTTTCCTGTTCTGCTCAGACTTTAATACTGTGTCTTCCCAGGAAAACTGGAGAACTTTCTTCATTTTATGGAAAAGAGAAATTTTCCAGAACTTAAAAAAATAAATAAAAAATAAAACCTCATCAAATGACCACATAGGTCTTCAGTTTTGCATTTGCTTTGCTTTTCCCTAGTCACAGAACATGGTCTCCATCTGCAAGGAAGGGACATTTTAGACTGTTCTCAGCAGACAATTGAAGACAAAGATGTCTTCTCTGTTGTAGGACCCTGTCCCCAGCCTCAGCTACAGGACTTGTATGTTTACAGCTCTGTTCACCTGGGATATGCAGGCCTTTGTCCCATGGTAGGTGCCAGCTTCAGACAGTTCCTGGAAGGGCAGCCCATCATGCCACCGAGCAGGGTCATCACTGAGCCTCTGGAGATTCTCCAGGGACTTCTGCGTGAACTGTATTTTCCTTTTGTCCCATCCTGCTTTTTCTTACTGAATCTAACGAGCCCACCTGTAGCAAACACACAAGTGAGGGGCATCTGGGTTGGCAGATAGATGGTTGAGAAGAACTGTTACCCTCAGACAACGCCATAGTCCGGACACTGTTAACCCAAAAAGTTGCAGAGCCACATTCCTCCACTGAAGTCAAAAGGTCAGTGTCTGGTCTGGTTGGAAGAGGCCTGTGCTCTTAGCTCAGCATAGGTAAGGAAGGCCAGATACCTTTGCTGAGATGAGTGGCTCTCAGGTGGTGGCCCATTTCCAACTTCTAGTGACAGTTATATCCAGCAGTTCCACTGATCTGTAGAGGTCTTCGGAGCGACTTCTCCCAGTACATACAGGGGAGGCCTCACACTGAGGTGAACCCAGTAGTCCATTATCTGATTAGGGCTTCTGGAAAATCCACACTTGAATGTCGGTGTTGGGCAAAAGTTGGTTACAGGCAGAAATGCTGCCTAATCCTAGTGCTTTAGTTTTAATGACCCTTGAAGTTGGTTCTTTGGTGATATGACTCAGACTGGGATAGCACTGGTTTGTTTTTTTTTTCCTCTCTCATTCTCTCTAAGAGATAAACACCCTTCACACCCACCTTCCAACTAATACATTAAGAAATAAAGAGTCTCAAAAAAAAAAAAAAAAAAAGAAAGAAATAAAGAGTCTCATAGGTCTGTATGGCACCTTTTGCAAAGATTCTTTCCTGAGTTAAAATCAGATAGATTAGGCAGAAATACAGTCTCTCCCGCCTTCATTTTTGGTTTTATTCTCCTTGAACTCTTAGCATAATAATTCGTTTTGTTGTCTCCTCAGTTAACTCATTTAGTTTTGTCTCTGATCCACAGAGATTAGCCTGTTGAGGTGTCTGGATGGCCAGCCATCTCCTGGGCACCCAGGAGGTCACTAGGTCTCATTTGTGCCTGGAATAAGAAGGCTCATCTTGACACCCTCAGAGTCCCCACACTCCAGCCTGAAACCTGTCCGTATGTACAGATGCCTCGTAACACCTGGGCTTCCCTGATTGCCTACTACATGGCTGGATAATTAATTTGAACTGTATTGAATTACTCTTTCTTTTGTTCTAGGTCAAAATGAATTGTGTAACTTCCTACCAGTAATTGATAGTAAATCATTGCATTTGACATAATCCACATTTCACAGGGAATAAATCGCCTCCACCTCCAGTATGGTACAGGTGCTGAGTGACAGCACAGGTTTCAGGTGCCCGGTGGAATCTAGAAAGTTTTGCACCCATTGAGGTTAATTTTAGACTTAGAAGAAAAGTAGTCTCATGGTAATCGGCACTTTCCCTTGAGCGTACTTGTTTCAGATAGGAGGATTCTAGGGTTGATAAACAGGGAAGCTGACTGGCCCCTCCATGCCCTTCCCTCACTCACTCGTTAATTTAGAGACAGAGAGGGAGGAAGGGTGGAAGCCATTCTTGGCAGGACAAATGAATGAAAGTGAGGGGGACAGGAAACCACCAATAGACACTTTCACTGAATGAGGACAACAGCAGATGGGCAGTGGCAGCTTCACACAGACAGTAGAAAGCTCCCACACGCCCCACCCAAGAAGTTCATTATCTCACTTAATCGTGGTGATTCGGCAATGTTTACTGAAACACAGGCAGGAGCAGTTCATACCTAGCAGTACCTGGCCTGAGCAGGACCTACAGGGCTTGTGTTGAAGATGAGACCCAGGCACCTCGGCAGATGAGGCGGGATTTGAGTGCAGGATGGGTGTCAGATCCCACCCAGACAGCCAGGAGGAACTGAGAAGCGAGCGTAGGCAGGTTAAGGACACAGCATGATACTAGGGGGTTTCCACAGACCTCAGAAGAGCTAACACTGAGTCTGTCCCTATTTCTGTTTCCAGCAAGCTTTCCCGTGGACCATGATGCACTTTGGGGTATCTGGCTCTAAAGACAGATGTGAGTTGAAATGGTAGTCTTGGATCTGAGGTCTCTGCAGTGAGGCTGAAGCTCACTGGAGAAGCTTCCTCAATAGCTGGGTTTTACTCAGCCCCTCTGACTCCAAGTACTCTCACCTTTGTCCCTTGGCAGCTATAACGCTCGGAGTAGAGCTCTGCTTACAGGAGAGGTGCACCTTCGTCTTCACTTAAATAACCTAAGATTGCTTTTCCAAAGTGGTCATAACTTACATACTGCTAGCACTGTGTGTGACTTCCCCTGGTCGACATTTTCTCCAGTACTTGCTGCTGACAGATTGAAAATTCTGCCAGTAGGGTCACTTCTTTATGTTGGAAGTAAAACACTGAAATGGAGGGTAATACATAGCTTGTGGTGGTGTTGTATTTTTGTCTTCCGGTTGAAAGGTAATGGTTTTGGCATCTGGCCTGGGCAGAAAAGCAAAAATGATCTGGCTCAAAAATAAAAACAAAAAAAGGTGAAATTAGTTTTTAAAAATTTTGTTTCATTTTGGAGAAACTGTCAAAGTAAAAACAAAGAGGAAAAAAATTGAGGCCATTATTTTAACTTGAAGATTCATATATTTGAGACACAATAGAAATAGCAAACAAGAGAAGATTAATCAGAAAGCATGTTAGAACAGAAAAAGTTTAAACTGTTCAATATATAATTAACAAAATCGAGAAAAACAAAGTTAGGAAGCAGTTGAAAAAGCAGGAATTAGTATATGCAATCAGTCTGTTCTGTAAGTGTTCTACAGGTCTAGTGTTTTTAGCTACATTTTTCTTTTAGCAGTGAGATCTGTGTAGAACATGCAGAATTTAAGAGAAAAGGAAGATAGCCAGGATCAGAGGATGTCTGCAGGAGAGCGCGTGCAGGGAGAAGGCGTGCAGATGAAAGGTGGAGGAAGTTGATCAGGGACAGAGCACCAGGAGTTAGCACCAGGAGTGTGTCGGCTGCTTATCTGCAGGACAGCTTTTTTCTGAACCAACAATCAGTATGTTGATTCAAGGTAGAGCTATTGCCTGGCTTTTTCCAAGTGTGTTCTATTGTTACTTGTTGAGTCAGTTGGGGTTGTTTTGAATAAGAACTGGAGCAGAGCACAGAGCCACACTCAGTTCATCATCACCTGAAGTCTTACAGAGCAGCTCTTTCTGGGGCTCAGCAGGAGGACCTGGGGACAGGCAGACTGGCTTAGTGCTGTGACAAAGTGCCTTCTTTCCTGGTTGATGACTCTAACTGTGGATGAACAGGAATTTCCAACCTTTGGGGGCTGGGGATTTAGCTCAGTGGCTTAAGCACCTGCCTGGCAAATGTGAGGTCGTGAGTTCGATCCCCAGTACCCCACACACACACACACACACAAAAGTTTCCAACCTTTGACTGTGCTGAGCCTATATATCAGAGCTGAACTGCCATGCAAAAAAAGGAAGCTCCACATTTTGGGAAAAAAAAAATACGTGGCTGCCACGAGTATATCATGATAGAAACGTTCCTGTTCACCCTGACAAAGCAAACTGGGTAGCCACAGAAGAGTGCTCATCTGCACCCTTAGCCCCAGCCACTCCCTCAGACTTCTCTGTGTTGGCTTCTATATTAGCTTTATGAGCTTTCCAGGGGAGGTTGGCATTGTTGTCCTCCTTTGCCTGTCCTGCATCGCAGAGGTCTGTCTCTGTGATTATATTTAATCACAGCTACCTACACAGCTGCACTGCCAGCCTCCGTCTCCCACTCCTACAGTGCCAGAAGATCACAGGTTCTTCTGCAGCAGGGTTCTCAGATAATAGAACCCACAGCCTTATCTATTATAAATTGCCTCTGTAGCCATCAATAGTTTTGTATTTTTATTCTCACATGCAGCATAGGCTTTGTTTTGCTACCACTGGGTATGATTTATGAGGTATGAATTATACATAGACAAGTAGCTGGAATGGATAGAGCTGTTTGTCCGCTTGGGGAGTCTCGAGTCTTACTTGGATGCCACCTGGATGTAATCTCCTCCTCCTACTCATAGCCTCTCGGCTCTCCCATGTTCTTCTCTCCCCAGTTTCACGCCCACTTATGCTGCATAAGTGTTAGCTGAGTAGTGCACAAATGCTTTAGCTCGTTGGCACATCGTGAAGAGGCTAGATCTTAGATGTAGCCAGGCCTGCATTAAAATCCAGTTCAACCCAACTGCGAGGCCTGAAGCAAGTAACTTGACCTCCTTACACTTATTCCTCTGTCTATAAAGTAATGCCATTGGCAGCTATTAGTAGTAATAATAATTCTCAGCTCACAAAGCTATGGAGGATCAAAGGAGATAATTTACATGTTTCGCATAGCAAAGCTACAGGCACCATAATAAGCAGTCAGCAGAAGGAGCACCTATGCAGTTGTTTAGATCTGGCTTCTGCCTGCTTCTCAAGCTTGAGTTCCAGCCCCTTTCACAGGTGTACATTTCAGTTCCATTAAACCACACACTCATTTTGAGCATGGACCTGTCTTCCTAACCCTTACACTTGAGTCATGTTTGAGCCCTGTATAAACATGGACAGAAATTAAAGTAGCCATGGGACCACCTCCAGTTCTTTAAGAGCACTGTACTGTGCTCTCAGATGCACCCTTGCCCTGGTTCCCAGCCACTCTTTGTCTGCATTAGTGTGCAGTCGCCTTCCTGATCCCTGAGCTGGGTGGACAAGAGCTCCCTCCATGGTCCCTCCCCAGCCTCTCCATTCTGGTTCTCACCTGTCCTCTGGTCCTTATGTATGAGCTCCTCCAGGGCAGGGGCCGTGTTTGCTGGACTTTATGCCTACAGTGCCTGTCCCATAGAGGAGATCAAAATCTGTTTGCTGAATAAGGCTGGAGGCCAGGCTGAGTATAAATGAAAGGCTATGTACAGAGACAAAAATGCAAGGGAAATGGAACAGTTATGAACCAGGGATTTGTTACTACGGTGATTTCTGACTAACTTCTGTTTGAAGGGGGAGAGAATTTTTTTTTTTGGCAGTTTTTGTGATTTTATTTAAGCACAAATAAACACACGAGCCATCTACTCGTTTTCTTCGCTGCGCAGCCTGGCATTGGGGTTGGTGACTTGGATAGCTAGCTGGGCTGCTCGTTCCACAATGGCCTTGCGGTTCTTGGAGGAGACATTGTGAGCAATCTCTGCACAGTAAGATTTGTTGCACATCAGCAGCACCTCCAGCTCCTTAACATTGTGCCACTGGGCAGCATGTGCTTCGTCTTTTTGTTGCTTCCATAACCTGTGTTGGGCGAATCTGACCCTTGAACCTTCTCCACACCCTGTTGTCAGTGCCTCTAGGTTTGCGCCAGTTGCGCTTAATTTTGACATATCGGTCTGACTGGTGACGGATAAACTTCTTTGTTCTCTTTTTGACGATCTTGGACTTCACAAGGGGTCTGAGGGCCGCCTGGTGCCGAGTCGGAAATGATTACCACCTCCGTAGGGAGGTCGGAGGAGACCGGGGTGCACAAGGAGAGAAGTTTTTTTTTTTTTTTTTTTTTTTTTTTTTTGCTTTTTTAGCAAAGAGAAGTTTTTTTTTACTTTTTTTTTTTTTTTTTTTTTTTTTGCTTTTTTAGCAGCTCCGAGAAAAACTGCTGTACCTAGCAGTCCCTAGAGCAGAGCCAGAAAGAATTGGGGCCTCTCAGTCATGTGGGAGGAGGCAGATACCCCCAAAGCTTCTCACAGTACCTGAGCTAGATGAGCAAGATCCTAAGGTCTGTATTTTAGCAACAGGAGAATGCAGAAGACACGGGCATGTCTTCTGAAAGCTACGCAAAGATCTGAGTATGATAGAACCACACCTATAAAGGCTGGGGATTTAGCTCAGTGACATAAGCACCTGCCTGGCAAGCTCGAGGTCGCAAGTTCGATCCCCATTACCAACAAAACAGCTACAATCATAGTGCTTTGGAGGCTGAGGCAGGAGGATCCTAAATTCAAGGCTAACCCTGAGCTATACACCAAGTTTGAGGTCAGCCTGGATTACATAAATCCCATCAAAAAATAACAATAAAAACCTGTCATAAGAAAGAACATTTAAAAAATTAAAAATGGCAGTACTCTTCTCACATCAATAAAAGTCTCCTTCATGCTAGGGTTGGGGCGAGGCTCTGACACGAACATCTGAACATTTGTAGTGAAACTTGCCTACTTGGTCAGATCACTTCAGGATTACTCCTGACTAAGGTTCAGCTCAGGGCCAAGGAGAGCTATGTTACACCCCTCTGTGGCTTCGGGGCTTCTGTTTGCATCTGCATGAAGGCTCTGGCCAGTGAGCTCCTTGCTGAAGTCCATTTCTCGGCTGACAAGGAGACCCAGCTTGAGCATGTTGGAGGGGCCATGCACCACAGGACTCCAGCCCTGGTCCAGGCCGACAGTACACCTTCTAGACCTTTTTTAATCAGGGGCTTGGTGATATGCAAAACTCTGGTGTCCAGAACATTTGGAACCAAGCTAGCCAGCCCTAGAAAATGGCTGGAAATGAAGCCTCTCAAAAGACAGCCTGTTACAGTAGGTAGAAGATGTGATTGCAGATGTGGGTTAAGATCCAAGTCCCACAGACTGGGTAATCCTAGACAAGCTGCTTAAATTTACTATCCCTGAAGATTCTAAACTGCAAGATATCCACAAGATCATTCTGAAGATTAAATGAAATACCATGTGCAAAATGCCAAGCAGAAAATAAACTGTCAGTAAGTGGTCGGTATTATTACTTATCATTATTGTTACCTTACTAATACGCATTAATCAAGAATTCACTTGGTATCAGGAGTCGGGGAGATAGCGGGGCACTCCCCACCATCTGATCTCTTGTTATACTCACTTCTTCTGTGTGTCGAGGTGCAGGTTACCAGTTATAACAAACAGACACTGCACATATCTGCACCCACACACTCCATGAGATGGGCTCACACAAAGATGTTCCTGCTTCTCTCACGTGAGGGTCAGAGAAAGGCACGCCAGTGAATGATTGCTGACTTACTGGATTTCTATCAGGTTCAAACTAGGTCATCAACAAGCCGTCTTGGTCCCTTCCTTGTAAAGTAGCCGGTTTGTCATCCCAGATTCTGTATCTGCGCATTTCTGGGGAAAGTGTCATTGATTGCC
Source organism: Cavia porcellus (assembly GCF_034190915.1). Classification (NCBI taxonomy): domain Eukaryota; kingdom Metazoa; phylum Chordata; class Mammalia; order Rodentia; family Caviidae; genus Cavia; species Cavia porcellus. The sequence continues at coordinate 79,953,779 of NW_026947490.1, forward strand.
TTCAGGAGGCTCCATGCTCTCTTCCTCTTGTTTAATTTCCTCTGTGTCCTTGTGGCTGTCAGCTTCCAGGAGTACACAGCTCTTATGAAACCTTCACAAAGACAAACAACACAGAGTCCAAGGGGGCTCACCAAGGAGAAGGGACCCCTGTGGAGGGAGGCACAGATGCTGTCCTTTCCTTTGGGCAACGAGAAGCTGGGTGAAGGCCGGCTGGAGTCCACTCTGTATTCCCTTTGTTTCTGTCTTAGTTCTCCGTTACTCTTGGGTCCCAGCAAAGGCCATGAAATTAGAGATAAGTACATTTTCTGGCTGCCTGATTTATCAGCATTCACACCAAACAGCTGCCAAAAAGCTTTGAAATTCTAAACCACTCAAGGGATGCAAAAGTTACCACCACGCTGGTACTGCTACTTCCTGGCAGCTTGAATAGAGTTCAAACGTGAACACCCAGAAGCAGAGGGACTGAGCTCCGTGCCATTCCTCAAAGAAGAAACACCAACATCCATTCCAAAGCACAGTGCAGATTTCCCCACAGCCAAGTTCTCAGGCCAGTGGATTTTGACTGAGCTCCAATTCCATAACCAAGTACCCAGCAGTGAAAAGGGAGAACATGGAGACCACAAACGCTCTGCCATGAGCCGTGTGCAAAGAAAAGTTGCATTTTCTCATTCAGAGTCCATTTGTCTCTTTAGCAAAATTGATCTTGATTAGAACTAGTGAGCTGAAGAGAGGGAGAAAGTCCAGTGCATTTGCACAATCAGAGGAGCCTGTGATCTGCAGAGTGGGTTTTTGTTCTGCTTTGGAGAGGGATCCCCTCAGCTTTCATTCTCCAGGTTCCCTGGGAGGGGCCTTGATGATGCCTACGCAGATAGCACTTTGTGCTGATGCATTTGCTTGTGGCTATGCCAAGTGACACCTGGACCCCTAGACCTCATCCAGCTCTGTTACAACTGTTCCTGAAACAGCCGCAGCCCAGAAAGCCAGGCTCTGGCAGCATGGCCCAGATGGAACACTCGCTTTCCTCTTTCTCTGTGCTGGTTCATGAGTACAAATCTACATTCTGGTTTTTTCTTTCCTGTGGTTATTCTCAGAACAAGGACAGGGAAGGTGCAGACGTGTTTGAGTAGCAGTGTTAGGAGGAAACACCTTTTGCATGTCTGAGTATTTTCAGGTCACATAGACCAGTGTTCCTTATTGTTCTGTGCCCTGCTGGGATAGTAGCTTAAACGTCAGCATCAAAATGCCAAGCTGGATGTCCCAGCAGGAAAGGGCAGAAGGCAACAGCAAGAAAAATCAGTTCCCTTGCCTCTCCCACCAGCTAGTACTCAAAAGAGCAAAGTTGTTTTGCTTCCTCCTCCCCAGCTCCCGGGAGCCTGGCCAGTGCGTGGAGCTCGGGACCACACTCCTTTAGAGACCTGCAGTCACCCCACCACCACCACCAGGACCACAGCACCTCAAGGAGCTTCCAAGGTTGGCTTGCATGGACTGTTATTCCAAGTTTGCTGGGCTCCTCTGCTTACCTAGGACTCAGGACAACCAGGTCCTCGGGCCACTAATCCAGCCTCCTTGCCCTTGATTCTGTTACCCCACCTCGGCACTTGTCACCTGCAGGGAACTTGATTGTATATGCCTTCACTCTCTGCCCTTAATTAGGTTTCTGCAGCACGCAGCTGGGTGGACTTGCTGCCTGCGCCCCGCACTGCCCCCTACACCACCCACTTCTCTCCAAGAGGTTTGGAAAGCTCAGTTTCCCTCACAACCCTTTGGTGCCTTAACCCTCTCACACCTTCCGGAAGGAGAAGTAGCCTCTGAACAGGCTTGGAATCAATCACTGTCTCTCCCTTGCTTAATTTTTCAGATCAAGAAATAATACCTGATTAATGGTTTCATTGTTTCAACTTATATACAGATTCAATCAAGAAACAATGATGGGAGATTTCTATGAAGAAATAAATATGACTTATTATGAAAACAGTGTGTTCTCAGTATAAACCTAAAAAGTAAAGAGCAGAGTGTTACTGCCAGAGTGTTATTACCCACATGTCACCAGTGATTTTACTGTGCTTCCTGCAGTAGCTTTTTATAGGTATTTGTTAGGTGGTTGCAATCAAGCAGCGCTTCTTAACATGAACATTTTTCTGTATTGCTGGTGATTTCTGTATGCATAAGTTTTCTGTGTAACTTTCCATTATGGAACACCTTACAAATGCTTTCATCACCATCCTGTTAAATAATCAGGAAATTTTCTAATTTCTCAAATGATAACGCTTCATACGTCACGTGTCATTTTCTAAAGGTAGCTCTTCTACGCAAATCCACAGATCAAAAGTATGCTCGTTTTTAAGGTTTTCTGGTATCACTGTCAAAACGTTAGATACTAATTCCTATTCTCTTTCACCAAAAAAGTGAATATTTATTTTGCGAGACCTCCATCACTCCTCAGTTGACATTTTTGAAATTTGTGCATATGAAGTGAAAGGTGGTCCTACTAATCTAAATTGTGTATCTCTGATTACTCTGAAGATATTTTCCCATTAATTTTACAAATTGTGTATGTTGCCAGTTCACATCTTTCCCCATTTACCTCATCTTGGGGTTTTTCCTAGCCACATACATTCTTTGTATGTTAAAACATTAACCCAAGAGACTTGAAAACACGTCTCCACAAAAACTTGGACATTACAGAATTCATAATAGAATTATTCATAATACAGTAGTCAAAATAAAGAAGCAACCCACATGTGCATCAACTGATAAATGGATAAGCACCATGTAATATATACAAACAAAGGAATATTTTTTCAGTCATAAAAAGGGATTATATGCTAATTTAGGCTACAAAACGATGAACCTCGAAAATATGCCAAGTGAAAGAAAGCAATCACAAAAAGACTATGTATTGTATGATTCAATTTACATAAAATGTTCAGAATGGGCAAGTCCATGGGAACATAAATTTTGGTAGGTGTCAGAGACGAGGGAGAAAGGGGAATGGGGAGTAATTAATAGATAGTTTTCTTTTTAGGCTGATGAAAGTGCTCTGGAATTAGGGGTAATGGTTTCCTTTGTAAATACCCTAAAAACCACTGGGCTATACACTTTAGGGTGGTAAATTTTATGGTTTGTGAAATGTATCTCAACATAAAAGTTAAAAATGTTAACCACAAGGGATTTTTCTCAGGCCCAAATGGGGGTGGGGGGGTGGGGTGGGAGATAAACTGAAAACCGTCACCACCTAGGCCCTGCCTAGTTCAGTGTGGCGAACTGTTGCACCCGTGCCACGGCGGGCTGCGTTGTCAAAGGCCCCAAAAGCGTCAGCGTCAGTGCCTGCTTCCTTCTGAGCCCTTTGGCATAGACAGGGTTAACACATAGCCTCTATTTTCTTTACCCTCTCGTCTAAACCCTGAGGTCCAGAGCAAAGGGAATATAAGAAGAAAATGTTCTTACCTCCTTTTGGAGCCTTTCCACAGTTTGGTATTAAGACTTCATTTGCCCATTTAGGTTTGGGATGATTCCAGCCTTCAGTTAACTGCGGTGTTAAGTCTAATGCTTCCGTCTGTATGGATTAGGTCTCTCATCTCTCCAGGCACCGGAATGGAAGGCTGTGCAGGAGGAAAGGGGACCGTGCTGTGGGGACGCCTTGGCATCAGGAACAAGAAAAGCCAGAGATGAGGAACCACAGAGCATTCTGGGTGCCAGGAAAGCAGTGTTACATCTTGCGAGTGATTATGTGAGCTCAGTGCTCTTGCCATGTGGTACAGGACAAAACCCATCCTTGTCCTCCAGGAGCCCTTCCAGTGTCACACATCGGTGATCGAATGGGTCCGTCCTTCTCTTAGTTCTGAAGTGGTTCCTTGATTTCATTTTTAAGTAGGCCCTGGCTTCCCAGGACTGCCTGGTGCCATGTCAGCGCTGTGTACACTGCAGTTTGGCATTGGTTCTCACCTTGGAGGCTGTGGAGTTCAGCGACCGGTGTTTGGTGGGGTCTCTCCTTCAGAGTTCCATGGAGAGTACAAATACGCTATTTTGTGCTTACTGGGAGCATGATACGAATATCTCAATTTGCACAGAAACATTCCAGAAAGTTTTGCCTATAAAGGAATCATATTTAAACACAATAGGAAACCGGGCTTCTGACCAGGGAGGCCAACACTGACTGCATTGCACATACCCTTGCCATAACCAGGAAAGATTAGGAAATCAGGGATATTTTAGTGCTGTTGACTCAAACCTTCATTAACTACGTGCCAAGCTAGACTGCAGCAAGGAAGAGCTGACTCACCAGCACATCCACAGAACCCCCTGCCAGGGCAGTGAAGCACGTATGGGGGCTGAGGCTCCGGCTCTGAAAGCCAAGTGTAAGTGCTGTGGAGCCAGGGGTGCTCTCCTGAAATCGGAGTGAGCTCTGGAGAGCTGGCGTGGACCCTCCCTCAGCAGCTCCTTCCTTAGGGACTGGCCAGGATTCCATGGTGCAGGAGGCAACTCCAGCAGAGGTTATGTACAGGCCTTGGACTCGGGCTTCCGGCTTCACATTGCTAACCCTGACCCTGCCCTGGACACATTCCCCAACCTCTCTGTCCGTCCTTGGTAAAGTGTGGGAAGGCAACGCCTGTGTTTTAGGGTTGTTACGAGAATTTATCAGGACACATGCGCCAGGGCCTTGTACAGTGCCAGGCTTATGGCAAGCATTCGTTGGGTGTTGGTCGTCGCTTTTCTCCACTGTGACCCATCTCCTCAAAATATGTATTATTTTTCTATTGCTACATAAAAGTAATGTAAGTGTAATGGCTTAGGAAATCTAAGTAGTTTATAGTTCTGTGGGTACTGAAGCCAGACACGGAACGGTTGATTCTCTGTCCGGTGAGGCTGACGTCAAGGTGTTGGCTGTATTGTCATCCAGAGGCTTAATTAGCAGAGCCCGTTTTCACACTCATTCAGGCCTGTGACCAGCTCATCTCTGGATGATGGTATGACTGATGCCCCGCTTCTGTGCCTTTGGCCAGCTGTGAGCTGTTCTCAGCTTCCAGCAGCCACCACTTGTCTAGCCGCATGGCCCCTCCAGCTCTGAAATCAGCAGTGAGAAGACTCCTCACACTGAATGCCTCACATGCTTTGAATCCAAACACCCAGGAAGAACCAGGTCTCTCAGGAAAGCACCAGGTCAGCCCACCTGGGATAGCCCCCTTTCTTAACATCAGCTGTGCCGAATGACAGAAGACGATCATGAAAAGGGCCATCCCACCACTCAGCAAATCCCAGGAGTTAGGCAGGACAGGTTCATCAGCATGGAATCTTGGGGGACATCTCGGAAATCTGCCTAAACACAGTGTTAGCAAAGTGCGTATTTTCTTTCCTTCCTGCCTGCTGTTAGCAAAGCATCTTCCCACCCAGACAGAGCCCTGTCTGCCCTCTTTCTTGGTATAGCTAACTGGGGCCGCTGGCAGACCCCGCACCCACGCTGTGTATGCATCTGCCATTGGGTTTTACATCTGCACAGTGCCAACCTCACTGTGCGTTCCCTTTGCCTCAGGACCTTGGGGACTGCGTGCGCTTCTGGGAGTGGAGCACAGTCCTGCTGTCTTTCCAGCCTCCCCTGGGGCCTGTCAGGGTCAGCCAACCTTGGGTGCTGCAGAGGACAGCCCCTCTGCAAAGGCAGGAAGGATGCTGGGAAATGTGAGCGGCAGGATTTGTGGAGCGACTCCCAGTGCGACCAGTGTGACACTTGAGTGTCTCTGATTGTCTTGTTCCTAACAGTTCAGTGGTGAAAACTCAGGCTTGCAAGACATTGACTTGTTCCACTGAAAACGTAGCAAAATCTCTGATGAGTGTTTCTAATTTTACAAGGATCGAGAATCCACTGCTGAGAACCTTCCATCCTGAGGTCAGCTCATTTCTGATGTGCCTCTGCTGAATCTCATCCTTTCGTTCATTGCTGTTGCCTGAAAAGCAGACTTTGCTCAGGCAGCTTCCGGATTTTGCCTTCCTCCCAGCAGAGCATCTGAGACTGCAGCTGATCCTCAGCTCAGCTCTCAGCTGCTCTTGAGTTGCTCACCTCAGCTTCCATGTTTGGCTTCTAGATCCTTCGTTCAGCTCTCGTCCTTATTCTTTTACTTGTCTTAAACATTTGACCAGGTAAAGTCTCCCCTTTTCCTGGGACAAGCCAACAGTGACAGCACTGGACACAAGCCCTCGGCATGCTGGCCATGCATGGCTGTGCCGGTCACTCTGCACAGCCAGGGCCATCAGGAGCAGGGATGGCAAGTCACGTACCTAAAGGCTGTCGCTTCTCCATACCCGCCTAGGCTGAGTCTGAGCGAAAGTGCTTGCACTGCTGAAATCACAGTTACCTGTCAGTGTTGCCTTTCCTCCTCCTGCCATGCCTCCTCTGCCTGCAAGTATTTGTGCCTCCAGAGAAAGTATTTTGCTGGTTTGAAGACCGCTAGTGGCCTTTTTTTCTGTTTTGGTTCCCAGCCCCTGCACACACCTGCAGTGCTCTGGCCAGTCCTGCAGCACTGGGCCTCAGCACGCTGGCCTTGCTCCCTGCTTGGCAGGTGAGACTGGAGCAGTGTGTGTGTTCACTGCACGTGCGCCAGGCCAGACTGCCCCGTGCATCACAAGGACAAGGTGTGTTCAGCCTGACTCACCTCGGGCCACAGGGCCCTCTGCACACAGCAGTGAGAGACTCAGCCCTCCAGGGTGGCTTCTGTCAGTCACTAGAGGAGGGCTCTGCGAAGGACTCTGAGGCCACATGTGACATATAGCAGAATGCTAGGATCAATTGATAATGATTGCCACGCTCATGGGAGCAAGGTGGGGCGGTGCTTGAATTCTGTGTCTGGCAAGCTCCCAAGTTGCATGCTACACTTGATCTTAGCCAAAAGACCGAGAAGCCCCAGTTGCATAATACTGTTGGTGCATTTGAAAATGTCCTCAAGACCGGGGACATTTCAAGTAAGTCGGCTTTTAGTGGAAACAGGGTTCCTCCATTGGCAAACAGAATTGAAGAACAGGGGCTATCAGCCGTGTCGGAGACGCCTTGATTGTGGGCACAGGGTCCAGTAGGGCACTGTGCTGCCGTCAGCTTTTCCAGACATGTGGACGTGCAGGGGGTCACAGCCATGGGTTCAGAGTGTGCGGTGTTACACTGGTCAAGTAACACCGGCTCCATTTTCAAAATGGCATTGTTCCATGTTTCTCGATGAGCTGCAGATCTAGAGCAAGTGTATTAGTGCATTCTGTGTTCTCTGTGAGCCTGCCGTGTCGGGCACGGAAGCCCACAGCAGTACACAGTCAGGCTATTCTTATATCAGTGCCAAATGTCCGGAAGTCTGCCCGGTGGCCGAAGCCTGCTACACGGAGTACAGCTCACACAGTGTCTTCTGACTCTTCCATCAGGAAATGGTTAGTCTGACTGCCCCAAGTGGGAGGAAGACAACCACAAGTTCTTACATAAATATTTTCATTATGATTAACTTTTAATGACTTGAGTCTGCGTTTACTGGTTTGTTTCTGTTTCTTCATGCATGTCAGTAAAGAAGAGAACAAGATCTATGGAGAAATGTTACTTGACTACACATTTCAAATGAATGAAGTGATGACAGTGCTCTTCCTCCTCTGAAAGTGGAGTGTCTCCTTCAAAATAATCTGGAGTGTTTTTTTAAAAATCCTTTCACTTAACAAACATTTATTGAATGCTGCTATGTGCCCAGCATTGCTCTGGGCACTGGGAATGTATTTCTTTTTTTTTTTTTGGTCTTTTTCCTTTTTATCAGTACCAGGGATCGAACTCACGACTGCCTGCTTGCAAGGCAGGCGCTTATGCCACTGAGCTAAATCCCCAGCCTCGGGAATGCATTTCTGAAACAAAAACCCAAAAAGCACTATTCCTCTAAGGAGTCTTTTATTTTTTCCCCCCATTATTTCAAAAAGTTATATATATATATATATATATATATATATATATATATATATATGCCGTTAGTTACTTTTCACAGTATATTTCTTTTTTGGTGAGTTACAGAAGATTGTCTTTTCTTAGTTTGGTTAAATGCAGGACCCTGTTTTTTGCAGAGGTCCTGATACAGGGTTTGTTTTATTTTGCTAGTGTTGGAAGGGTAGTTTCTAATGAGATTTTTCATTGATTTTAGGTTCTGTTTCCTTGCATGTCATTTTTAAAATTGCCCCTTCCTAGCATGCCTGTTCTAAGCAAAGCATTCTGGGTTACATGTTAATCACATCCATGTAAAGAAAATAGCTGTTACATTGCTTCGAAGACATAGTTATAATTCTTTATTCGACATTAATCAGCATTTCTCAACCTTGACACTATTGATAGTTGGGGATCACATTATAGGGAGCTTAGCAGCATCTCTGGCTTCCGCCCATTAGGAGAAAGTAGTAACAATAATAGCCTGCCTCCCTCCCTGCCATTGTGACAGCCAAAAATGTCTCCAGATAGCTGGGCATGGTGTTGCACAGCTGGAATCCCAGCAGTGTGGGAGGCTGAGGCAGGAAGATCACAAGGGTGAGCCCAGCTGACAATTTAGCAATATCTTGTCTCAAAAGTTTTAAAAAGATAGTAGGAGACTGGGGATGTAGCTGCAGTTCAGAGGTCCTGGGTTCAGTCCCTCATACCACCACCTCCGCCTTCCAAAAAAAAAAAATGTCCAGACATCCGTTGCCTATTAGTCTCTTGGCAGGGAGGAGGTGGTAAAGCCAGCCTCAGCTGAAAATGTTGGTATGAATGGAGGGATGCTGGGATCCAGGTCTTAGGTTATCTGATTACCACAGGTCAGTCACCCCTTCCCTTGAAAACAGTGCTTTCTGTTGGGCCTTTCTAGGTATCCAGAGCAAATTTCCATAGGAAAGAATTAAAGTGATCAAGATCATTATCAGTCTGCTGATGCACCATCAACAAGAAGTGATAAAATGCCTTCAGTAAAGCACGCCTTGGAGATATTTTGCGTTTCCTACTGGAAGCTTGTTAAAATCATTCATTTACCGTAAGATGGAAAGCATGTTGGGCGCAGTAGATAGTAAGTTACTCTCCGATGATTTATGAGGAAATGCATTCCAGATTTGGTGATCTCAGCCCAAGCGGGAGGCAGCTCCTTCCCAGACGTCCCCATCCTCACAAACTGGTGATCTGTGCAGTCAGCACGCACTGGAATTGCGCTCGGAGAGGGTCGCAGGACAGTCTGAAGCTGCTTGCACAACCTGGTCCCGGGACAGTGGTGCTCAGCAGAGCATCCAGGGTCCCCCCGCCCCACGCAGCAGCCCCCTCGGCAGTTTTCAAGATGGGACCAGTGTTTGCCTTTGCCTTGGCTGCCACGAGCTTCTCCCTGTCCTGTGCCAGCTCTTCTTCCCTTCCCTGGGAATACGTATCATTACACATGAAGTCATGTGTTTCTTGCTTGATTCTTTGGTCCCCAGTGGGCTGTTTTTCAGAGTTTTGGCAGGAACGTGTACTGCAAGTCATGCTACCCTCTATCAGCTTGCCAGCCAGAGCTGGGCTATTTAACCACCTTGCCTCATCTTTCCAAATCTTCATTTCTCACGTACATGCCAATAGATGGGAAAATGTAGGGCACACTGTGAAACAGAGTCGCTGTAAGAAAGGTTGGCTTTGGCACGGAGAGAAATACAGGGTGAAAGAGAAGCAGACTGGCCTACAGAATCTTCACTTGTGGCATTATTTATGGAACATCTACTGTGTTCCAGGCACTGGCAATGTATCTGTGAGGAAATAAACAGGTCCTTGCCTTTCCTGAAACCTGTAGTCGTTTGGGAGATGGGACAAGTGTTTGAATGTGTTTGATGCCTAAGGAGGAAAATCAAGACACAGGGAGCATCTAGCAAAAGCACCACTCCAACAGAAGGAAGTGGAGAAGGCTTTGTAAAAGTGGCCTCTTGTCAGGATTTGAAGGTCTCACTGGTTTTCAAAGAGGGGAAAAGGGTGTTCAAGGCTGTGTACGTTCCGAGGCCTGAAGGTGAGCGGGAAGACACAGAGTCTCAGAGCAACTCAAAAGCTGGGCGTTGCAGTGGGAGCCTGGGAGCCGCAAGATGAGACGTGGACAAGGGAGCCCATGTGACTGCTCCTGGGGATTGTGGTTTGAGCAGCTGGGTCTTCGGGGCGCTGTTTCCTGGGATGAGGGCCCGGGAAAGGAGACTTGAGAACTGTGAGGTCACAGTGACTTGAATTGTTACTCCACTAGTAGCTCCAGAACCCAGGAATGATTTTTGAAAAGATTTTGAAGGACGTCAAAAGCTAGTGGAGATTTGAAAAGTTAATTAGCAGCATTAAGTGACTTCTCACTGTGGGCCATCTGGACGTCCTGCAGATGGATGTGCATGGGCTTTGAGGTTTCGTTTCCCGCTCAGTAACTCGTGGCTTGTCCCTGAGAGATGGGTACCTATGATGGAGAAGACAGGCGGGCTGTTCGGAGCTCTACTCTGGCTTTTCCAGCAGTCCCAGCTTCTCTGCATTTTCTTGGCCATGATGGAGGTTTTTGTTCTAGTGTGGCTCACACGTGTTTCACAGAGGATGTTCTGTTTTTTGGGGTGACAGAAGAAAGCACGATGAGTAGGTGTGTGGTGTTACAGAGGTCAAAGGGGCGCAGGCTTGGAGGGAAATCACTGCGTGGTGAACTCTGTTCTCTGTGACACCGCCCTCGTCCACAGCAAAGTGTGACTTGGAGTTAGGGGAATGAGATGGCCCTGGCCATCAGCCCTGGACACTACGCGTCCTTTCTTCGTGTTCTCCAGGGCCCTGAAATACCAGAGGCACGTTTGCTAAATTACTCCTCTGGGGAAGCAGAGCAGCCCAGAGCTCAGGAGCAGCCGGGTTCATGTGCCCCCTTCTTTGTCGTCTGCAGGAATTTAGATAATGGGCTGTGTGCAATGTAAGGACAAAGAGGCAACAAAACTGACGGAGGAGAGGGATGGCAGCCTGAACCAGAGCTCCGGGTACCGCTATGGCACAGACCCCACCCCACAGCACTACCCCAGCTTCGGCGTGACCTCCATCCCGAACTACAACAACTTCCACGCGGCGGGGGGCCAGGGCCTCACCGTCTTTGGAGGGGTGAACTCCTCATCTCACACGGGGACCTTGCGTACGAGAGGAGGCACAGGTAAGCTGCTGTCGGCTCGCTGGTGTGCAGGGCTGCAGGGAGGGAGGGTGGCTGCTCCTAGGTCGGCAGGCAGAGGGACACTTGGGTTGGTCACAGCCTTTGACCAGGATTGGAACATGGAGGTGTCTAGACAGCTGCTGCCTCTCCTCTGCCAATAAGGGGCAGTAAAAAAAAAAAAAAAAACCCAAAACTTGATACATAGATAGATAAGTGCTTGGCTGCAGGGCGGCAGGGCCCCCTCATCACCTGAGCTTTGTGGTCCAGGCTGACTTTGAATTCAGGGTGATCCTCCTGCCTGAGCCTCCCAGGTGCTGGGATCAGGTGTGTGCCATCATGCCCAGCTGTGGTGTGTTTTATTTTACTTCATTTTTTGGTACCAGGGATCAAACTCATGACCTTGTGCTTGCAGGCAGATTCTTATGCCACTGAGCTAAATCCCTGGTTCCATGTGGTTTATTTTAAAGTTAAATCCTATGTGTGTTTAAGAGACCATTTTCTCTCTTCTCTTTCTTCTTTTTCTTTCTTTCTTTTTTTTTTTTTTTTTTTTTTTTTTTTTTTTTTTTGTCTTTCACACCACAAGGCTTTCTTTTACTGCCGTGTGTATTTGCTGAGTTAGCTGATACTTCATAAAAATACCTGGCATACATTCTCAGAAATAGGTTTTCCAAAATATTTGTGCATTATCTCATGCATACTTAGCCTCTTCCCAGTATGTGAGCCACAGTAATCATATATTTGACATTACGTTTCCCACAGCTGTTTTATTACAAAAGTTTAAAAGATTGTAGCGTCTCTTGGCTTATTTACCAGCGGAGGTCTCATGCCTTATGTGACAACTCATCGTGCCTTTTCACCTGGGGAACTGGCACTGCTGAGGCCTTACCCAGGACTTCCCCGCCTCTGGACCCAGCACGTGGCAGTGCGGTTGTGTCCGGGGACTGACCCAGGGCTTTGCATGTTGTCTTCTCCTCTGTGCTGTCATATCATGCTGTGTCCGATAGAAAAAAAATCTCTGTTCACCCTCGTGCCATGGTGACTCGTTTTCCCTTGCATCCAGGCCCGGTATGTTGTGCTTACCTGTCCCTCGGCCTTCCTAAAAGGCCCCTGAAAGGCAGTCCAGACCCTTCTGTCCCGAGAGGATGCAGAGCAGTACACGTGCACACTCACACCCGTGTCTCCACTGGGACAGGGATGGGCTTCGCAGCCCTGCTTAGTTCTGCTGAGCTGGGCCTTTTGGTGTTCATCCATTCATTCACAACGACTGCATGTGAATTCCTGAGTCTTCAGGGATCACTCACTGAGGTCACTGGACAGGGCTGCTTGCTTGAACCTGTGGGTGCGCACTATGGTGGGGGACAGTCTGAATTAAGCACCCCTAGATGTTGCCAGATTTTCTTGTGTCAATTATTTGGTTTTATTATAAATGTATGCCATTTTTGTCAACACTGCCTTCAGCCCCTTTTGGCCAAGATACAACCACGTCTTCATTTCTCCGTAACCAGTATGATCCCCTGCTCAGCCCCTAGAACTTAATACCCTGCATGAGGACCTGTTAGCCCATGCAGGAAGAGAGCAGGAATGTCCACATTTGTGTTCTATTGTTCCTCATGGTGGAGCTGGCTTGGCTGATGAAGGAAATCTGGCCATAGACTACTAAGTAAAAATAGGTACTGACTTCGAGGCACCCACAGGTTTTTAAACCAGTGTCTTTTCTAATCTTTCAAAAAAATATTTAAAAAGCCCGACAGTTGCCAAATGAGCTCCGCGTGCACCGTCATGCTGGCTAAGTGCCAGCTCTCCTGCCCTCTTGGGATGGGGCTCTCCTCTCTGGTGCTTGAATAGTCCCACAGACACATCTGTTCCCTCGGAGCTTTGTGCCCAGCAGCAGGAGAGCTTGGTAGAAGGGTAGGTTGCAAGCTCTTAGGCACTGTCTGGCACCTTCACGTGTGTGAAGATCAAAATGCCAGGTTGCAGAGAGGTGAACTTTTCTAGTTATCAGCTCCTATAAAATCAGTTGCCATAAATGGAGCCGCTTAAAACAGCATGTTTACTTTGCACAGGGATCTGGGTCAGGGATCTGGGAGTGACCTAGCAGGCCCTTTGCCTCAGGACCCCGCCCAGGCTACAGCCCAGGAGTTACTGACCTGGCTGCAGCCATTTCACAGCTCAAATGAGAATCATCTCTCCCCAAGCTCATGCAGGGTTGGCTGTTGGCAAGATTCAGTTTCCAGCTAGTGGTTGCCTGGTTCTTTCTCACATGGACCTTGCCAGTGTGGCACTTAATGTCATCAGAGTGTACAAGCTGATACAGCAAAAGAGTCTTCAAAGAAGAAAGAAGTCATCATCTCCTGGAACCTAACACGAAGGCCCGCAGCACCTTTGCACAGTTGGTTAGAAGCAGTCATTAGGTTCACCCCGTTCTCCAGGGAAGAAGGTTGTCGGAGGGCATGAATACCAGAGGGGTCCTGAGAGCTCCAGAGAACCCTGCCTATTCCAGGAACATGTTCTGGGTTGAACGGGGACATTTTTTTTACTGTTGATTGCAAATTTCTACGAGGCAGCAGAAGTGCCCAGGGAAGTCAGCCAGGTGAGAAGACGTAGGGAGAGCGTGAGGAAGAGTGGATGGTGTAAGACGGTGCCAAGAGGTGAATTCAGATTAGGAAACCAGAGGAATGCCATCATCAGCAATAGGACCGAACAGCCAAAAACGACCAAAGCAATTTTAGACACTAATGACGGAGCGTCTCCCGGTTGGGGTGAACATTCCAGAAAGGAACTTCTCTACATTTCCCCAGAAACGATGCTTGTTACTTGATGCGTTCCTTCTGTGTCAGGGGAAGAGTGATCCTTTTTACCCAGAATTTAACGTGGGGCTCCCAGGTGAAGGAGAATGAATGTGTGTGGGATAAGGGGTGCCAGTATTTGCTACCAATCCCTGTAAATCCGAACCCCACCACTGTGCTTCCCTGTCCTCTCATGGTGCATGTAATGTCCGAATCTGTCTTCTCACAGGACTCTTTTCAAAGGTGTATCGAGAAGTCCTTCAGCTTCAGGTTTTTCCCAGGTCAGACAGTGTTCCCATTCAGAGCCCAAGGCATGAATTCTGCCCCGCAACTCTGGTTTCCCACATTCGTTACACTTTAAGAAACTGCTGGTGCTGACTAAACATAGATTTTGAGAACGAGGTTTTAGCCGAGATGCGGTTCCCGGAATTCCTTCTACTTACGTAACCGTCACCTTCCTTGTTTTGTCAGGAGTGACACTCTTCGTGGCTCTTTACGACTATGAAGCACGGACAGAAGATGACCTGAGCTTTCACAAAGGAGAAAAGTTTCAGATACTGAACAGCTCGTAAGTTTGGGAGGGAAAAGGGTAGCGTACAAGCCTTTGGGTTGGGAAAGATCCCGTGTGCAGCCTGAGTCTCATCAGTTACCTGAAGGCGGAGAGATTTGCTGATCCTCTGGTTCCCAGCGATGTCCTCTGGACACACAGTCAGTGGTGTGGTGCAGGATTGTGTGGCAGTGTGAACCAGGACCTTTTCAGAGCAAGCCGTAGTAGCAGCGTCTGTGTTTTAGGTTTCGATTTTCAATTAAAGGCTGTAAAGCTCCAGCAGCATGTCCAGCAGCTGGCGTTGGCACAAATCTACACTCCAATGCTGGGCGCCAGCGTGGCTGCACCCTTAGAATTTTGCACCAGCTCAGCCCTCCCTTCAGCCACCCAGTTCCTTCTGTTTTCACAACTGCTAGACATTCCATGGCTAAAGCCTGTGGGGGCGTTTCTCTGCAGTGAAAATCTGGGAGGAACTAAATCTCTGCGAGCAGAAAGAGGAAGAGTCTCGCTCACTCTGAATGAGTACAGCGCAGGCATTCTCAGTGTGGCAGCTAGGAGCGACAGCTACCCAGCAGGTCACTGGCCTCCCAAGGCCTCCTTCCTACCCCATAAGGGAGATGAATATGGGTTGGGTTTTCTGTGATATGAGATTGAGACAGTGCACACGCACGAGGGCTCCCCAGAAAAACCCAGGCTCCGAGAAAATGGCACTGCCCCTCATCAGCAAGCTCGGCTTGCTGTGTCCACAGGAGCTCTGGCCGGTAGCGGGGAAGAAAGCTGCCAGGTGCAGAGAGCACACCAGGGATATTGTGCCATGCGGCCACATCTAGTGGCTTCTCCTCTGCTCTCTGGGAAAACTGGATTGAGTGGTGATAAAAGGTCTTAAAGACCAGCTCTTCAGCTTTCCCAAAAAGATAAGCACAAAGGGGTGTCTGCACACCCACACATCCGTGAGAGACGAGAGGGCAGGCACAAAGACGAACTCGGCTCCCTGAGAAGCGACCTCCTCAGGGCCGCCTCCTAGATGCTCTCAGCACTGAGGGCTTCGTCCTGAGGACAAGCCACCCATCGACAGTGGCATGGCTCACAGTACAGCGTGGCGATGACTGCTTAACAGTGCGCACTTGTCTGCTGCCAGGCATGTTTATGTTTAAAAAGTGATAAAATGCGAACATATACTGTACCACAATTTTTAAAGCACATAGCTTACTAAATTTTCACAAACTGCACATACCCGTGCAACCAGCAGCCAGGACAAGAAAGGGCACCTCCCGCACCACCCTAGAAGACATCTTATAGCTACAGGAATTTTTTAAAAATAGTAAACAGCTGCCGTTTATTGATGGCTCCTTATGTAGCAGCCATGTGCTAAGCTACAGAGGCTCTGGTTGATTCTTCAGGACAACTGTCTGGGGTATGTGTGGTGGTCTTCCCTTGACATCTGACCGGCTGACAGGCTGTAGGCCCAGCTCAGGGACTCGCTTGTGAGCATCAGGCCCTGCACAGAAGCCCAGATACCCCATCAAAGGCAAGTGAGGTGTTGGAGTCACGTGAAGATTTGGACATTTGGCTGGCTGGATGTGAGGAGGAAAGAATTCGGCTTTGACCTCTGCTATAAGAGTCTTTGTTGTTAGCTGGGGTTCTCAGATGTATGCTTGTAGTCAGTCTGTTAGCTTTGAATTCTGCAGTAACACCACTGCTCCTCCCCTGTCTATACAGTGTTGTCTAAATGGTGATGTCTATTAGACATTTAAAATAGTTTGGAAGTTTAAAAGATAAGTAGCAAAGCTGGGAATTTAGCTCAGTGGCACAAGCACCTGCCTGGCATGTGCAATGTCATGAGTTTGATCCCCAGTACCAGCCTCCCTCCAGAAAAAGATAAATAGCAAGAAGGTTCCTGTCTATGCTCCAAGTGGGCCGTGCATCAGGTTGTAGGACCCTGGGGCTGCCAGGTCCTGCCAGAGTCACATCCTGACCTCTTCCTTTATTAATGTGGAAAGGGTCTACCGCACTGTCACCATGCTGTTGGAGAAACCTTGGAAGGGAGGCCAGTCTGTCCCAGTCTGTATTATTCTGCAATTTGCATGCGTGGCCTTTGATGTTTACACAGGCTTTTGAGCCTCCCGTCCTCTTCTCTTGTTTGTCTTAGAAGAAAATATCACAAAAGGTTTTTCCCTCCTGATGCTTTTCCTTTTTGCTGGTGGACTTCCTCCCCCAGTGTGTCATCTGCGTGCCCTTTTTCAAGGTTACGGAAAAGAAAAACGAGATCTGTGCAACATCTCCGCTATCCCGAAGGCCAGGGTAATAACAGGGAGGAGAAGCGGTGACGGAAAACAAAGCACCAAACAGAAGCAGATGGCAGGCGGCTCCTCCCTCCCAGCCTCGCCTCTGGCTCTCAGGGCTGGCAGGGAAGGGGCTGTGTGCTCCCTGCTGGCTGCCACGCCTCCTGATGTGTGTCCTCCCACTCCTTGCCTTGGGGGGCCCTCCACGCCGACTGGGGCTCACAGATGTGCCCAGAGGCGGAGGCACTGCTGCCCTGTGCTCTCCAGCGCTAGAGCACCGTGTGTCTTCGGGGCATTGTTCAGCTTGCACCGTGTACACTGTGTGCTCTCGAATCCACCTGTGGCAGGCCCATTTTCACATTTCACGAGCAGAGATTTACTGTTTCAAGTTCTTTTCTCTCAGGAAAATAAATCCTGGTTTCAAGACCTCCCCAAACATTTGATAAAATTGTTACAGCTAAGTTCTCTGAAACTAAAGATGAGCTGCGGCCAAATTTGTTATCATCAAGTGATAATAAACCTGCTCCAAGGATAATAAAAAGCCTCCATGTCTGGGCAGATCAGGGCTGCCTTCTGCTGGCAGGGGCCACTTCCGTGCTCTATGGGGCGTTCAGGGCACCCCAAGGTCCCAGCTGTGGAGACAGGCCTGCGAGTGACACGGGGCTGGGGACAGGCTTTTTAAATAAGGTTGTAAATCAGAGGAAGACACTTTTTTTATCGGTACCAGGGATCGAACTCACGACTGCCTGCTTGCAAGGCAGGCACTTATGCCTCTGAGCTAAATCCCCAGCCCCCAAGGGAAAGCTTTATAAAAACTTAGAAGCCACTCTATGGCAGCACCAGGGGTTAAGTTGTGTATTTGAATCACATTAGCATGACAATTAAAGAATATCACACCAAGTGTGCATTAATGAAAACATCTGACTGTCGGAGCAGAGTAAAAAAGTGCAGGTTTAATAATGCTGATGCCCACAATAACTCAAGTGAAACAGTGCAGGGCGTATTGGAGGCCTGTTCTCCTCCGCCAGGGTGAGTCCTGAGCGTGTTACTTACGGCAGGTGAGTGGGTGAATGCAGGACGTTAAAACATTTCTTCACTTGCTCAGTCACTTCTGATAAACGTTTTTATCTGTATCAGCCTCTCTGGGCCCCATGTGAGTAAACTGTGAGGTAAATGGAGTAAAGTGTGATGTTTGCCAGTAATTAATTGAGTCTGCCATCTTGTGTCTCCTTTATGGAGAAAGTGACTTAGAAATAGAGAAGTCAACGATGGTACCTTTTTCACGAGTAACTGGAATTTCTATAATTAATGGAATTATGTAAGAAAGTCCGGACTTTAGAACACGCCAATATGTCATTGTAATCTCTGCTGAACTGTTTAGGTGTCTAGATCAAAATGGGATAGTCAATGCTGAATTCCAATCAGAAATTATTGTGTTTTGCTGCAAATATACTGGTTTCCCGCTCTCCTTGACATCCTCACAACCCCTGAAATCTATGCTAGCCTTTCATTTTCTCAATTTAATTCAGTTAGAACTAACCTGATGAAGGCATCGTGCCTTAAAAAAATATGCCTGTGCTACAAACTCTTCATCTTTCCCTCGCCATTTTGGAGCATTTCCCAGGTTGGAAGATTGAGGGGAGATGGATATTGTTATTTCTGTGATGATATGTCGCCATCTAGTGGACAGTCAGAGCACTAAACATTGTCACTATTAAAACGAAAGTACCATCTTCAAAGCCATTTCCTTAAATGTAGAATTTTAAACAAAGTAAATTCTTGTATACAGTCTTTTAGACTTACAACTGCTTGTATTTCTTTGGAGGTGCAAAGAAATGGAACCAGTGAAAACTGGATTTCAGTTCATGGTTTTAAGACTATCAGAACCATTCCCTCTCTTTGGATCGATCCTTTTGTTTAATGGGGTAAAAAGGAGAGATTGAAAAACCAAGCACAAGTTTTTAAAATCCCTACCAGCTCCGTGATTTCCACAAGCTGTTCTGTTATTTACGCCAGCGGTCCATCCCCAGAGCCCTGCCCACCATGGTTGTCTCCACTGGGCCATGGCTTGGGAAGCCCCACATGGTGCCTCACTCCCTGGTCACTGTTCAGAGGTGCCATCTTCGGGAACCCCAGAGGAAGGACCATGTATAACATGGGGCTGGTGCCACAGGCTGGGGAGGCTCATTCCCTGTCCCATGTCCCACGTATTTTCTTCCCTAGCTTTTGAAACAGAACTTGGCCAAAAATGGTCGTTTTAAAGAGGGGAGAGTTTTGCACAGATTTCTCTTGTCATCTTCAAGGACCAAAAACAGAGGAAGAGAAGGTCTGGACCTGTGGTAGCCAGGTGTGTGGTGCCAGGAGCGGTCACGTTGCTCCTGACTGCAGGCTGGACACACAGCCCTAGCCACAGCTGTGGCCCCTACACACTGCCCACGGCCCATCACCTGCTTGTTGTTAATGCGAGAAGCACACATGGCATCCTTGCGCTTGGTCACATGTGAGTCTACGTGAATCTAAGCATGTGCGCTTACACAGTTTAATCCATGGTTAGTGCTTCAGGCCGAGAGTATTGTAAGAGGCCCCTCTCACGTCTCCTGCAGACTCCAGGATGAGAGCATGTGGCGGCACACAGCAAAGGGCTGCAGCTGGGAATCTCAGCCCTGCGAGTGTTTGTACCTCCCCTGCCTGGGCCCACACCTCCCCTCCTTCCCTTGGCCACAAGCATGAGCAGGCCAGGGTTGGGAATGTTGGATGGAATGTCCTCTATTGTGTTCTTGAAAAATCCCACCTTCGGGAAGGTATGTCTCCCTGTTTCCATGACAGCATGCATCTGCCTCTCCCCAGGCCTCCTGACAGGTTCCCTCCCCCAGAGTATCTGCAGCCACGATGGTTTTCTAAAGGAACCTGAGGTGGCTTCTCTTCCCCATGCCCAGTCTGCCTCTTACCAGGCAGAACGCCTACACAGCATGGGAGCCTGCTGCTGGCCAGAGCATTGCATTTCACAAAGAAGGCGGAAGACAATACCAGGCCCGGCCCTTGGGTGACTCTGATGGGAAACATCACTTGCACAGCAGGAGCAGGCACAGCTCAGAGTTTAGAGAAAAGGAGCAGTCGAGGGGCAGAATAGCTTGAGAACAGTCTCAGACTTTTCACAGCATCAAGTCTGGCTATCAGATGCGGGATGGGAACCACTGACATCTGCCTCTCTCTTCTTTCCAGGGAAGGAGACTGGTGGGAAGCCCGCTCCTTGACAACTGGCGAGACCGGTTACATTCCCAGCAATTATGTGGCACCAGTTGACTCTATCCAAGCAGAAGAGTATGTTTTATTTTGTTGTTTTCCCATAACTACATGCTTTTAAAAGTTAATTGCCTCAGAAAAATGCCATGAATGTTTGGTAAAAAGGAGAAGAAATTCACTCCAGTTAAGAAATTGCTGGTTGAGGGGCTGGGGATTTAGCTCAGCGGCGCAAGTGCCTGCCTTGCGAGCACGCAGTTGTGAGTTCCATTCCCCAGTACCAAAAAAAAACTGTACAGAAATTGCTGGTTGTAAAGATATGGTAATTCTGTTTTATGCCTTGGTTTTTGTCATGTCTCTGCAGTGCTTGTGCTGTTATTAACCTAATACTTCCTGATAAATCTGCTCATTTTTAATTTATACTCATTTTGAAAGGAAATTTTATTTCAGCATCCTTAATGAAACACAATACAACTTATTGTAGATAAAAAGACATTCATAAAAAATACGGTGAAATTCTTACTATTGCACATATTATTGACAGCCCCAGATTGGCATAGTCTGCTCCCTACGGGAGGAGGGTATAATTATTAAAGTTTAACATAAGATTTTCTCCCTTGATGTAATCAGGAATAGTAAAAATACTGAAAAAACATACCTTCCATGTTCCAGTGAAAATATTTCATGTACAATGCATCCCGCAACTTGGGAAATCCTGTAGCGATAGATTTCCAGTGATTCTTCCTTTTGATTGGGGTCTCAGTTGCTTTTGATAGTACTATTGATGGGCAGATATTTGGCCCAAATACTCTACTGAGAGGCATTCAGGAAAGTGGTCAGTAGGCTGAGAAGTTCTAGAAGGGATGACCACTGTCCCTTCTGACTTGTGGGCGTGAGCGGGCACTGCCAAGGAGGCATTTGCTGCTGTGACTTCACCAGCCCTGACTCTGAGCTGGGAGGAGGGATCGAGGGCAGTGATTTCCCAAGTGCAGGGAACTGGCCTCTCCCCTGACACCTCCGGGACCTGCGGCACTAGAGAAGGGGCAGAAAATAGCCAGTCACTGAGCCCAGCCTTTGCTTTGTTATTTAATTCTGCTGTGGATTTGTTTAAGCACTGCAAGGAGGATTAGATTCTACCCCTAGCCAAATCCCCCACCGGCTCCTTCTCTCACCTTTAATTCCCTTGTGTTTCCTCTCCTAAGAAGCTGTGTTTTGTCCCCCCCCCCCAAATACTCAATGGTTCTGAGCTGGGTTTTTTTCTTCCCTCCTAGAAAATGTATCTCATCATCAGTGAGAAAGGTCATTTGTATCAAATTTATATTTTAGGGCGCATTTGCAAACATCTGTGTTGTTTCAGAATAAAACTTCCACCAAACGGTAGCATTACTTGGACTTGAACTAGGAACCTGCTCACTATACAGTTAAATTTTATCTACAGTGATTGGTTTTATTTTGCTTTAAAAGAATAAAATATTTTAAATAATGCCTATGATTTTACTTATGCAGTCACTGAGTGTTACCTTAAAATACTACTGTCCAGGTGCAGTCCATGTGACAGAAAGTCCCGATTTGTACTTGTTTTATGCAGCATTTTAATTGGATTATTGACAAAACCCAGAAAGGCGACTCTCACAAATAATTGGTGTAATATTCTTTGTATCAATGGTGCTAGATTAGGGCTTGTGACACATTGTTGTACTTCCGAAATCATTGAAGAGCTGACACTTGCTGTTTTTCCTTATCGTCAGTGAAATTCTTTCATTCACAAAGAGTTTGACAGTGAACACGTAATAGCTATGTTTAAGTGTAATGAATTGGAACTTCATTTAAGAGTCTGGATCCTTTCACAGTTTAGCACTCTAAAAATTGTTCCTACGCAGATTCCAATGGAACGCTCCAAATTCTCCCTTGGGTTCTCCGCGCACCTGCTGCTCATTCAAAACCTAGTGCAGAAGTGTAAACCAGTCGCCAGGGGACTGGGCTTGCAAGGACAGGGAGCAGATAAAAGACAACAGTCTGTGGCGATGCCTCCTAACGGCACAAAGCATCATTAATTTGTTCCAAGGAATATTAAAATTCCTACACCACCAAGTCATTTTTAAGGAATGCTCCTTGAGTGCACAGATCTGAAGCTCACACAGTCAACAGTCCCTGCAGCTGTGCCAAAAGAGCCACGGAGCAGATAACAGAGCAGGAGCCTGGGGACACCTGTGGCTTATCCAAGTCCTCACGCTGGATAGGAAGAGCAAGTCAAAACAGCATCCAAGGGTAGCCATCATTCAAGTGTAGACTTGGTAGCTTTTTTCAGAGTTCCAGTAGGGAGGAGTATACTGCAGATGTCATCCATCCTTGTTTACCTCTTACCCATTCGCAGTGATTTCTTCATGTGCGTGCGTGTGTGTGTATTTTCCAAGCTTGATTAGTGATCTTTCTCCACACTAAGACTGTTTTGTTATTTTCCAAGGGTTGTAATTATACTCGGAAACCAAGGGTACACGAGCACGGGAAACATCTCCTGTAGTTGTCATTTCAAAACAAGGTCTCTATGCATGCAGGTGGCAGTTTTATGCCAGTTCTGTCCTCCTGGAAGGAAGGGAAACAACCCACAATTCAAATCTGATCTTTTTTCAGAGTCAAAGAGATGGAGTAGGGATAGAAGCAAGGATAGATTGAAAGATAACTGAATGGAGCTAGAAAAACATCTCCATCAAGGCAGAGGGCAGAAAAAGGCTGTGCATTCAGTTCTGTACATGACTGCCATAAAGCATCTTTGCTTGATCTCATTTAAAGGTGGTACTTTGGAAAACTTGGCCGCAAGGATGCCGAGCGACAGCTTCTGTCCTTTGGAAACCCAAGAGGTACCTTTCTTATCCGAGAGAGTGAAACCACCAAAGGTAAGATAAGGGGCCAGAGAAGTTGGCTTGTCACTGAAGTCTGTGGATTAGTGGGGGGGTGAAAGGCTTATCTGTAATGTACCAGGATTTTAAGTGGCACCTCTCCTCCCTGCCTTGTGAGTGGAGTTCTGCTTTTAGTTTCCCCTGGAGGCTCTAGAACTGCAGACGGCATGGAACAGAGCTGCAGAGCCTCAGAGCTGAGATTTCTTCCTGAGCTGGGCTCTGGGCAGCCCCCCTGCTCCTAGGCACAGATCACAGTTTCAGAAGTTCTTTAGAGTCAGGAGTTTTTAAAACTCTTAGTTCCCCAGGCACCAATCATACAGGTTGTTTTTGTTTTCCTTTTGTTTTTAGTAACTGAGGATTTTTGCTCTTCCTTTGTGTTATTTAACAACTCATTAAAGCCCACCAGAGGAGGCAGGTAGAGGAGAAAAAAGGGAGGTGGCCTTGTAGCTCTAGCTGTCAGACCCTGGTGATGCCTGTGCTGTGTTAGGAGGGAGGCAGAACTTTGAAGCCTACTCTAGAGGTTGCTGGTGGATTTCCTTTGTACAGGCTGCCTTCCTGTCTGCCCCGGCCCCCAGAGAGAGGAACCCAGGGAGGTGCACTCAACCGGGACTGGGGCTTCTCTTGATCTTCCCCTGCAGGAATTGGGCCTGTACTGAATGAGGCAGCACAAGTGCACTGGAGAAAGGATGTTAGAAACATAACTGGGGAGCTCCAGCCCCAAGGGCAAAATTATTTCATTGCTTAAAAAAAAAACAGCGATGGAGTCTGGCTATGTGAGACAGAGAGATAGAGAGAGAGTCCATGCTATAGTTAATCAGAATAGGCAAAAGCCAAACTGGTAGTCTGAATCCCTGGTGCTGCTCATGCTCTGCGTGTTTGTTAGGTGCCTACTCACTTTCCATCCGTGACTGGGATGATATGAAAGGAGACCACGTCAAGCATTACAAAATCCGCAAGCTTGACAATGGCGGCTACTATATCACCACCCGGGCCCAGTTTGAAACGCTCCAGCAGCTTGTGCAACATTACTCAGGTAACACTGACTCCACCAGCGAGGCAAATGCTGGAGGGCTGGCTGGACATGAAACTCCCACAGGAGAGGGAAAGGGAGGGGTGACCAAGACAGAGATGCCTGTAAAACTGTTCCATTCTGCTCTGCTCTGTCTTGTCTTGTCTTGTCTTGTCCTGCCAGCCCCTGATGCTGGGGCTTGGCTGAGTGGCACTGTTGTTGTGTTTCTGCCAGTTATTATGAGTTCCACATCTGTCAGAAGATTCTGTGACATTGTAGTTGTACATATAAAAAGTAGGAGGTTAAATCTTTAAAACGGTCCATTTTCAGCTCCATCCTAAAATCCTCGAGTTAACCTCCTGCTCCCCTTTCTGTAAAGAGCATGAGGAAGGGTCTCCGGGAGGGCGTGTCCCTGGGGACTGCTCCAGGAAACACTGGCTCCTGCCAACACTTCTCACTCAGCTCTGCTCCAGGACAGCTGCGTATGCCCTGAATGCAGGTGACGGGGAGCCATCAATCCTTTGATCAGGTTCTATTTTCCCCGAGGTTCTTCCGTGTCTAACTAGAGTTGGCCTCACGTGACCCACGGCTCATTCATGTGTCACATCTATTGTGTCGAAATCCTTAAAGGTAGACTAGTCTCTGTCCTAACACCCACTTGTTACTATTATTTCGTTATTCCTGGAAGCCAAACTATGAGGTGAATGGGGATGTGGCTTATGCACGTTACTAGAATGATTTTCTGTAAAATCGTCAAATTGCTTGCTTGCTTTCCTTGGTTAGCAGATATATCCAACTCTACAATATATATAAGCCAGTGGATACGGAGACGAATACACATGTACAGATTCGGGTCTATACCACAGTAAGCGCAGGAGGTTTCGTGTGACCCATGTATTCAGTTTTGTTCCTGGCAACAGTGGCACCACTCCAGAATGTCCAGCTCTGACCTCTACTGTTGCTCTGCACATTCATTGACAAATACGTGTGGGAAGTTTTTTTAAGCACGAAAAAAGCTTATCTGTTGAAAACACAAAAAAATGCCTGTATATTTATCCTGATCACTAATGAGCAATTGAAAACCTTAACAGTACTTGGTCCTGATTGGCTCAGGGGTTCCCTGTCTTGTTGGTTTATGTGATTCTAATGAAATATTTGAGAGAAATGGAGCAGAATTTCTCCCTGAGCTTAAGTGATAGACTCAAAATGTCTGCATGTTGTAGGGATTCTTCAAATGCTCAAAGATATTTCATTACAGCCAAGCATCAGCAGGATCCCCAGGGTTTGGATCATTTGAAAATCCTGTGTTGGAAAGGGCACCTTAATAACGTTGTAAAGCTGGAAGGAGGGAAGGGATATGAATGAAGAACAATAGACATTTTTTAAACTCAGGGGAAAAAACCATCTCAAGTTAGATTTGTTTTTATATTGGCTTCTCCTCTTCCCTCTTTCTCTTTTGCACATAAAATGCTTCAGAAATATTGACACATAAATAATCTCCTGCCTAAATATCTCAGAGCCTGAGAAAGGAAGGGAAAAAAAGAGTTACAGTCAGATCTCAGACAGGCAGCAGGCTTGTGTTTGCTTTGCCTGGACCTGAGAGCTTCCAAAGAGTGGGGGCGCCTCCCTCCTGGAGGCCAGCTCTGTGCTGCTTTTGTTACATCCCTGAGTTCTAGCTCTTTGTTGGTTCTTCTCCCCTGATTTTGTAACTTGATATTTAGTCAATTTCCCCCAACCATGCTAGATCTTAAAAGCTATATTCTTTTAGAAAAGAAAGGACAGGGGAAGAGCCTCCAATAACCTCTTGTGTGCCATTTTTCCCTCCTTTTTCAAATCCTTGAGTTTCTGCAAATGTTGGTTTCCATTCTTTTTCCTTTCAATCCACACTGCTAAGTTACATGTAGGAGATTGTTTTTTGTTTTTAATAGACAATCACAAAGAAGCAATGCAGGCATATCTGACTGGTAGAATGGAATCAGAATGCCCAAGAAATCTCCAGAGAAATGTGACATCTTTCCCCTCTAGGTTTAATATTCAGCCTTATTTGTTCGTAACAATCAAGGAATCTTGCACTGAGGTTACAGCTTTAAACCTAGGAAATACAGAGCCTAGAGGGAGAAGAGGACAGTCATACAGACATGCTTTGGTCCAAATGTACTTTTTTAAATCAGTGAGGCCATTTTTAGCATCCCAGAAGACATGTCATTAGCACCTTGGGCTAAAAACAGTATTCTTACTTATGAGTATAAACATCAAAACATTCTGTGTCTGTGTCTGTGTCTGTGTCTGTGCATAAACCATGTCCCACCTGGTGACATGGGATAGTCTAAGTTGAAAATGCCCCCGTCCCACTGCTAGTGAACGTGTGTCACCATGTGGCGTCTAACCCAGGTGTGCGCGGTTGTTTGTGGACACAGCCTGCCCAGGTACGCTGTGCCCCGAGGGGCGGGATTTGCACCTGTGCGTGTCATTGTTACATGTGTTCTGCTCTTCTCTCCTCTCATGCTGCTGCCCCTGCTCCATCAGAGAGAGCTGCAGGTCTCTGCTGCCGCCTAGTAGTCCCCTGTCACAAAGGGATGCCACGGCTTACCGATCTGTCTGTCAAAACCAAAGATGTCTGGGAAATCCCTCGAGAATCCCTGCAGTTGATCAAGAGACTGGGAAATGGGCAGTTTGGGGAAGTATGGATGGGTATGCTGAAACTCAATTACTCTTACTATTAGCTTCCTGGTTTGGAAATCCCAAACACCAAAGATGGAAGGTGAAAACAAAGACTTCATGTGCTGGGAGAGAGTTTGAATTACTCTAAATGGACAATAATGACTTCTATTTCAAAATTGGACAATTTCTAGAAAAAAAAAGATAAGTTGGCAAGACCTGCAGAACCCCCAGGTGGGGGTGCCGTTACACGAGCCTTGGTTCGTGAGCCAGTACATGGTAGAAGGCGCATTGCAGCCTATGTAATATGTCTTGCCTCTGTTTCCAGCTGCAAATATTGGTTGAATGTTGCCCTGTAGGGCAAGTCACCTTCCATCTTTCCTAGTGCATGCATGATTATGGATTATAAGGACTGTGTTTTCTTTATTAATTCCCTTTCCTGTAGAGAAAGCTGATGGTTTGTGTTTTAACTTAACTGTGATTTCATCGAGTTGTGCCCCACAAACTTCTGGATTGGCTAAAGATGCTTGGGAAGTTGCACGTCACTCCTTGTTTCTGGAGAAGAAGCTGGGGCAGGGGTGTTTCGCTGAAGTGTGGCTTGGTAAGGCAGAGGGTGCACTTGGTTTCGGCTGCATCTCAAAGCCAATTAAAAGGACAGTGTTGAACAAACACACTCACGCATAGCCATGGGACAGCCTTGACCTGGTTAGCTAGATGGTCACGGGTCATCCAGATTTCCAGGATGTGGTGATACCCAGCTGTGCTCTGTTGTCATCCATGTTGTGGTTAATTAAGCACCTGCCAAACGGGAAACCAATATATATGAAAGTGACACTTTCCTAAGAAATGGGAAGGTAAGATATTGTACATGGGCAGCGACACACACCAAGGGCTTTTTCCTCACCAGGCCTGGTTTGAATCCTTAAGAGTTGATTAACCATTAATAAGGGGTGATTTAGTATCTGGGAGCCTCAGTTCTCTCATCTGTAAAACTGAAGCAGTACCTGCTTCACGGGATTATTTTGGGATTATGTGGGGCAGTATGTTTAAAGTCCCTTGGAAATAGCAGGCATTCCTCAGAATTGCTTTCATAACCACTTTGGATCAGTTGCAGCTTTGCTTAGAGGCAATCAGTAGAATTAGACCCCAGGAAAAATGTTTGTCAGTAAAGCAGTACTAAAGTTTATGGAATCCCCCTTCCTGAGAGTCTATTAAAAACAACATAGTTAGGCCTGTGTAGAGACTTTGGGTAAAAAAGGCCTTGGCATGTAGTAAGTGCTATACAGATAGGTGCACATGGATCGACAGAGAGAGAGAGAGAGATGCAGTAATAGACAGCACTACAGGTAGTGCGTATCTGCATGCTTAGCTAGCATATACTGAGACACGTATGCACGCATGCATTCACCGTTATAAATAGGAGTTCAGATTATTGTCTCCCTCTCTGGACTTCATGTATTGTAAGAAATATTTGTATTTTCTTCTCTGTTACTCACCCAATTCATAATTGAAGCTGTGAATCCTAAGAATTTTAATCGAATCATTCACATAATCAGGAAGAATTGAGCCTTTGAGAAAATTTATTTTCAAACTTTTATTAATTTTAAATCATTACCCAGACCACTAAGACTGTTTCTGAGGAAATGTAAACAGTACCCCACCGAAATCAGGGGTGCCAGTGGACTTCCCAGATTGCTGTTAGACAGGCGGCTCTCACAGTACGTAAATCTGAAAGCTGCTAAGACTTCGATCACAAAGGTCAGGTACAGATTGGCAAATTTCTCACTGACTTTTAGAGGCAGGTGCTTTGTAACATCTAAAAGCACTCTTTTTAAACCACTGGTTCTTTCATAATTTATATTTTTGTAGGTTGCAAGTAGTTATAAGAGCCACATTTTTAACAGAGTAATAAAAATTGCTCCAGTTTTCAGAATCCCTAGATCCTAAAATCATAGATTAAATAAAATACGAATCTTACCTTCTCTTTTAAGTAGAAAATAGCAGCTTTTGCTTTTCCCTTTATAAAATTATTCTTCAGAGCCAGGTGAGGCACCACATGGCTGTAATCCCAGCACCTGAGAGGCTGAGACAGAGGGTTACTGTTCAATTTGAGGCCAGCCTGAACTGTATAGCAAGACCCTGTCTCAAAAACAAAAGAACAATAAAACAAGGATTATCAATAGGATACACACAAAACCCAGTGTTTGGTTATGTTTTGTTTTAATTTTCTAACTAAAAAAAATTCAACAGATAATCCAATCCTATTCCTGTATTTTACAGATGACATAACTGACTATATCTCAACTGGCTCTTGCTTTGGATCAGCTAGATATGTTAACCTGGGAAGTTTAAGCATTTCTGTTGCCCCCACCTGCTGTCTAATTTCCCCAGTCCCCCTGATTAAAGCAATTGCTCTCTTTGAGGCTGAGCCTTTGCATGCCTTAGGGATGTCCTGGCCTGGGGGAAGAGTTGACAGGGAGGCTGGGAGCCCTGGTAGTGCGTATCTGCATGCTTAGGTCAATTGCGCAAGGACTCAGTCAAGTAGCTCATCCACTGCAGACAGCTGAAAACCTACTCAGTTCCCAAGCATCCTCAGCGTGTTCCCATGATGCCCTTTGAATGGTGTAACACATCAAATGGAACTTAGTCTAATTTCTTCCATGCTCACTGCATGACCCACAGAATGGTTATCAGATTGTCAGAACTGTTCTAAACCCTGGACAGTCTTCACTGTTAAACAAGAGGTCCAGTGCTTTTGATGCAAATTTGTAAACTTGTAGCTTAAATAGACAGACAGATAAAAATTGAAAACAATAAATAACACAGCCATAAGTAAATTCATTTTTCTATTGAAATACTTTGACAGAGTCCTTGCAATCGACTGTCTTTGTTCTCAAAAACCATATCAGGTTTTAAAAACTTAAAGTCCAGTTTTAGCTATTAATGTAAGCAGCGATTAGCCTAAAACTTTTTCTTGTCCATCAAGAGGATCTTTGGTTTGACTTAATATTGTGGGATGTTTGTAGGTACCTGGAATGGAAACACAAAAGTAGCCATAAAGACTCTTAAACCAGGCACCATGTCCCCGGAATCGTTCCTCGAGGAAGCACAGATCATGAAGAAGTTGAAGCACGACAAGCTGGTCCAGCTGTACGCGGTGGTGTCTGAAGAGCCCATCTACATTGTCACCGAGTATATGAACAAAGGTCAGGAGCTGCTTCCGTCTCCATCCACCCTGGCTCACAGGGCTGTTTCGGGCACAGAAATTTAGCTGCCTGCGTGTTTTTGAGCCTAGTTTCTACCGAAGTCCAGCATCCGTTTGTGCTGGAATGAAAATGCTTTAAAACAGACCAGCCTTGCCTTTATCCTCCAGTCCTGTGACATGCAGGGCCACTGCATGGTGCACATGTCAGGAATTCAAGTTTCGCTCTATAATTAAAACATTCACCTTAATGCTAGGTGTGATACAGAGGCTTTGATCATTTGCTCTGACTTGGAATGCAGTAACTTATGTTAAATTTCCTTTTCGTAGGGCTAGACAATATCACTGATTTGTGGACTGTTTAGTCTCCATCATTTCAACATCTTTATTTTTTTTTCAGCTCTCTCCTTAAATATCAGATGAAAAAAAAAAGAACACGTTTTATTCTGTGTGTGTGAGTGAGTGTCTTTATAATCAAACGCACATTGTTGGGGAGGAGGCCAGAGATCTCTTTGTTTTGGAAAAATAGTTGAACAAAACAAGAAACAGCCTTAAAAGGCAAGGCATTGTACATCAGAAGACACCAGCCTAGTTTTCTTTGCCACGTACTTTGTTTTAGAATACAGATGGAATTCTTCCTGGCAGACTGTTTGTCCTCTGTGTATCCAGGGTTATTTTGTAAATAACTTTATGATTAAAGCATCGCTGATGGCCATCACGATCCTCTGGCCCCTGCAGATGATTATTGCTGTCTTGGTGCTAGTTCTGGGCCTGCTCAGGCTGCCTCACCGCACTGGCTGTGAAGCCCCAGCTGTTCTGTTTCAGACGTCTGATTTAAGGCGTGGCTGGCTATGACCTAATTAGGGGGAGCTGCCTGCCCCACACACATTCCTCACGTATCTTTTTCTTGACTTAAAATCTGTACATACGCTAGGGCAGTAATGCTCAGACTTTACACTGTACTGGAATCACCTTAAAGCACAGGCTTCGGAGCCCAGCCTCCAGTTTCTGCTTTACTAGACCTGGGTGGTGCCTGGGACTCTGCATTTCTGGCAAGCCTGCTGGTCATACTCAAGACCACATTTTTGGACCATTCAGCTGGGCTCAGTTTTCCCCATATCGTTTCCTTTATGCAGAGCTGATGGGGGATGAGCTCCAAAGAGTACAGATCCCCACATGCTCCTTGTAAGATAAAAGGATACTAAGTTTCGTTTTTTTTTTTTTTTTTTCTTTTTTTGACTTTTTTAGGAAAGTATTCCATGTTTTGTCTTTTTTTTTTCTTTTTTTGACTTTTTTAGGGATACTAAGTTTCATTTCCTCTTTTATCATCGTCGTTGTTGTTGTTATTGTTGTTATTGTTGTTGTTATTCTAGAAATAAAATCAATATCATGTACTTTCAAAAGGTGAAACTTGCCTTGCAGTATGTAGAATTTTTTTTTCCGTAGCTTCCTCTATAACCCCCTTTTTTATTGATGGTGTCAAACCATTGGGTAAACTTTCACTTATAAACCAAGTACTTCTCTGTGGGGAATTTTTATCTTTTAAAGTGCATTGAAATGGGTTTTTGTTTGGTTCCTAGGAAGTTTACTTGATTTCTTAAAAGATGGTGAAGGAAGAGCTCTGAAGTTACCCAATCTCGTGGACATGGCAGCACAGGTAGGCTGCTGGTGCCTGATTCGTGCCACAGACGTGACAGCATCTCAGTGCGTCGGGTCAGAATGTGATGGTCGCGCCCTCTCCCCTGGTTTCCACAGGTTGCTGCAGGAATGGCCTACATCGAGCGCATGAATTATATCCACAGAGACCTGCGATCAGCAAACATTCTAGTGGGGAATGGACTCATTTGCAAAATTGCTGACTTCGGATTGGCCCGGCTAATTGAAGACAATGAGTACACAGCAAGACAAGGTGGGCACTTGACTGATGATGACTCATGATTACCTTGACAAATGGTAGCTAATTACTGCGCAACCTGCTCCCTTCCTGTCCCTTCCGGCAGAGAAGATCTGAGATGTCTTTCTTTCCTGGCTTTCCCTTTTCCTCGTTGGTCTGGCAGGAGTTTGACGGCACTGCAGGTGGGAGAAGCAGTGTTCTAGTGGATGCACGAGGTACTCGCTGTGTTTCAGTGAGTGGGGTCCGCTCCATGGCCTGCTGCTGCCCACCTCCTCTCAGTATCCAGGCACAGGAAAGTCTGCTTCTGTACAGAGGGCTATGGAAAGCAGGGTATAAGTCAAGGTCAAGTTCATTGCTCGGTCAGATTCCCAGCAGAAAGCAGGAGGCACACTCAGAATGGAGAAGGAGTCTGCACAAAGGGACAGGCAGAATTTGGGAAAACCGGCAGGTCATGGTGTGCTGCCTCAGAGCTGTGACAGTAACAGAATGAGGGCCCGACTGGCAAAGGGCAGGCAGCGAGAGCAGACATCAGAGCGACAGGGCCTTCAGTAGAAAGGGGTGCAGGCACACATTGGAGATTACGCCGGCCAGCTTTTGGGCCTCCTGCTGAGCCCAGTGGAAAGCCAGAGGTCAGAGGGCCCCACCGGTGACTTTTCGTGGGTCCAAACTGAGAGAAGAGGGGTGGAAAGAAAGTCTCAAGGGACTGTGGCCAGAAACAGCAAAGTCCCTCAGAAAGCTTCACTGGCTGGCGTCGTCTGCCTGTACAAAAACTCTTAGATGTAAAACACAGCCCAACCCAGCGGCCACTGCAGCAAGGCAGGCGTCAGGGTGCATCGAGAGCAGATGCCAGGGAGGAATTCCCGGGAGCGCTCCTGTGTTCCTGGAGCTTCACCTAGCAGCCACCAGGGGACTGTTAGAATTAAGTAGGAAGTCTTTGCTTAAGTGTAGGCTCCTGTGTCAGTTATCGTGCCATGAGTTGGGGAAAGGAGGTGGCTTTCAATGTTGTTGTAAAGTCATATGGTTCCCAGCGAGGCTGACCAGTGGCTGGAGTGCAGGAGAGGGTGCTGCTTTCTACAGAATTCCACAGTGGCCATCTCTGGAATCCTCCTCCTCCTCTCCCTTTTGATTCTTCATTTCATGCCAGCTCTCTCCTTTTATTAGACTCTGAGAATAGAAACAT
Organism: Cavia porcellus; assembly: GCF_034190915.1. NCBI lineage: Eukaryota > Metazoa > Chordata > Mammalia > Rodentia > Caviidae > Cavia > Cavia porcellus. The sequence goes on from NW_026947490.1 coordinate 79,986,603, forward strand.
TCTTAGCAGTCTCAAGTGATGAGGGAAAATGTTAAACCAAGACCCTGGCGGGTACGGATACCAGCCAAATGCTCGATTGCATGTTGGTCAGACAGCTCAGCTATTTGAATTTCCCCGGCACGTGGCAGCTCTTGTCCCAGTGCCAAATGCCCAAGCAGCAAGCACACGCACGCAGATCCAGATGGCTGCCGAGTCTCTGATCAGAGGCACCCAGCAGCCTTGGCTGGAGCAGCAAGGCAGCAGGGCGAGGGCACCTGGCAGTGAGGAGGTGAGCCGAGGGCGTGTGAGTGCCCACGGGCTCCGCCTTGCCCCGTGTGACCCCTCAGACCTGCAAAGAGAGCAGGCTAAGAGCACCGTGAGACTTGGAGATTTGTTTTAGGAAGGGCTGGAAGGAGACCAGATAAGCTTTTCTGTGTGGGAGACTCAGTGCCGGGAAGCACTTTTTCCGTCCCCCTTCCTGGCTCTGTAGAGTGTGTGGTTGAAGCACTGATAAATGGGAAGGGACCAGGGGCCAGTGGAGGATGGGACCCGTCTCATTCCCTGGAGAGGGACTTTCCCTGGCTGGGCCCAGTGAGCAGTGATCCCAGACTCCGCCCACATTCTGTGTCCGGGGGTCTTTCTGGTGATTTCCCCACCACCACCTCGTTCCCCCTGCCTGGACTCCTTCTGCAAGGTCGGCTCCGTGCCCCTCGGGCTACTGCCCTCTACTTCATTTCCCAGTGGGCGATCCGAGCCTGCCCTGTTAAAATGTGTGTTCCTCCTTCTTTCCTTTCCCAAACACCTTCAAACGCATGCTGAACACTGGAAAGACATAAATACAGAGAAATAAATGACCTGGAGGACTGAGAGGGGAGGGAGACAAAGCCTGTGGAGCCGAAGATTTCCAAATAAAGTAAAAGAAATGCTGTCCTACGCCAGAGGGAGAGGAAGGGGCAGGGGCACATGTGAAACACCTCCAGGGACACAGCGGGCAAGGGGGCAACATGTATGGGGAGGGAACCAATAAAAACAGACTCTGAAGGCCCAGGTCACTTACAGAGTCACACAGTAGAAAATGGCAGTCACAATTTGAATCCAGTTTGAAATAACGATTTACATCGACCCTCTTAAAACTGTGCTCACTGCCTTGCCTCAAGACAATGACTAAAAGAACAGAAAATCAAAAGGAGAAGGTTGTTCATAAATCCCTTTTTCTCTTTTAGGAGAGAGAGTTCTAAGGAGCACCATCTAATGTGCGTGTGTGAGGGATTTTGCAAAACTTTCATTTTCCAGTCCAGGGAAAACTGAGCTGCTTATAAAATTCCTCCAAGGCCTCACTCTGCCCCCATCTCTTCAGGAGGCAAAAAGGGCCGAGCGTGTCTCTGTTGGTATATTCTGCAGATGGCATGCGTGCTGCATGCTGAAGTTTCTGCTGGGGATTAATCAGCTCCTCCAGACAGCTGGTCCATGTGCCTAATATTTGCAAGTCGGGTTTTATGTTACCCACAGGCCACAGCCATGCCGCATCTTGATTATGGGAGCGTAGGCAGTGTTCAGAAACTTGTGCCAAACACAGATATTTTAGGATCATAAATGACAGTTGTTTGCAAAACAGTTGTGAGTTTCCCATCTCGGGGTGCAGTGAAATGTCTGTCACCCTGTCTGAACGCGGAGGTATGGGAGCACATAGCAGAAGCGTGCTTAGGGTTTGGAGCTGTGTGACACAAACGTTCTTTCCTCCTGCCCACTCTTGGATAGTGAGCAGAAGCCCTGTGTCAGGGAAAAAAGTCAAGACCTGATCCTGAGCCTGTGAGGGCCGGCATTTTAGAAGGCACTAGAAATATTTAAGATTGCCCGATCTCAATGGGCATCTCACTTGATTAGAGCAAATAATTCTTGAGTCATAAAATTTTTGCTGAATTTTCCCCATTCAAAAATCTCAAAATAATACTAATTAAGCTGCTGATACAAAGAAGCCTAGGCCAGGTATGGGACGTGCGGCTGAGTTGCAGCTACTAGGGAGGTTGCGTGAATGGATTTAGTTCATATATACATATGAAGAAGCAGCCGCAGCCTAGAACCGTGCTAGGAGCCGTTAACACACGTGATCAGATCACTTAGGAGCACTGAAGTCTCATGGAAGGGAGTTGGAAACCCAGCATTCCCATCTATGATTGACCTGGGGCTTTGGCTTACCTGTAAAATATAAACCATCTTACCTACTTTGACATTTTTGCAAAGATTAAGTGAAATAATTTGTATAATGTTTAGCCCAATGCTCAGCATATAGAGTGGTAAATATTTATTGTTATTATTAATATTATTATTATTTTGTCCAAAATGACTAGATGACTAGGGAATAAACAATTGAATAGTTTGTAGGTGCAGTGGAAAAGCTCAGACACTGTTCAGGAAAAGGAAAGAGTAGTCCAAAGTAATTCTCAGGTGGTCAGATGTTAGCCGTCATGAGATGGAGGAGCCACCCACAGAGTGAAACAGGAAAGTAGCAGTTACTTTCAGAGGGAGAAGATGAGGGATTCGGGATTCCTCGGGCTTGAGGCAGCAGTTGGTGGTGCAGCCCAAAACAGAAAGGTCAGCCAGGCGTCCTCATCTGATCCCTGGCCACAGCTGGGCCCTCCACCCCCACCCCTCCCCTCTGTGTCACCTGCCCTGTTCCCCAGAGAGCCTTCATAGCACCTTTCCCCAGGACTCCCTGAGGCCTTCCAGAGCTAATCCCAGCTCCCACCTGGGCTACAGCGGTGGGAGGTGTGAGGGTCAGTGCCTGTGCCGTCCTCCTCACACTCCACTGCTGTGTGTACCCAGGGTCCCCGGTGACCACCAGCATGCCCCTCCTGGGACCCGCACTCCCTCCCGCCACCAGCTCCTGTGTGCAGCAGATGAGAAGCAGCGAGAATTCTCTCTTGCCTTGCTTTGTCTTCATAAGCTCCCAGGCACCTTGGTGCTGACTAATGATGATTTTAAACCCAGCAGTTCAGACAGCCCCGACTTATGTGTAAGGGTACTGTGACTTGCTTTTGTGGACATGCTGTTATTGCTATGTAGAGCCATAACACTCACACGGTAAGGTAAGCCAGTCAGGGCATTTTCATCGACATACGTAGCTGAAACAGAGGAAGATGCACGTTAGAAAGGCCCTCTAGTCCCACTCCCAGGCAGTAGCCGTCCCCATAGATGGTTTGACCTGTGAGTGACCACCGTATGCATGAATCACGCAGTGCCACCTTGTGTGGCTCCTTTCCCCTCAGCACCTAGGGGTCTCGCCCATGGTGCTATTCTTCTGTTCTCGCAGCTGGTTACTGTTCCACCATGGACGCACTTCACACTCCAGCCCTCCTGCTGCCTGTGAGCAGTGGGGAGTTTCCAGCTTTGGGGCCTTCATGAAAAAAGTTGCCGTGGAGGTAGACGCGTGCTCTCACACATGCAGGGCGCATGCCCAGGAGTGGAAGAGCCAGACAGGCGGAGGCCGAGACGGAGTCCTCAGTGCTGCCTCCCAGACTCGGGGACACGACTCCAAAGGGGCAGTCACTGTGCGGTGCATCCGCATTGTGCTCCACTCTCGGCCACTGGGGAACCTGGGTTTGAACGGCTCTGTCACAAGCTTGGTGTCCTCAGGCAAATCATTTAACCTTTTCTGAGTCTCTTTTTTTATTAATATTATCCGTAAATGGAAATAACAAAAATAATTACCCCAGGTAATTAAAATAAGAATTAAATCAGCCATCTATATAAATTTGAGGGTTGTGAAATACAGAAATCATTCTGATAACCTTAATTCCTTTAGTGCTGAGAGGCTGACACAGGGGGTCACAAGTTCGAGCCCAGCCTAGGCAAATTTAGTGACTTAGGGAGATCCCCGTCTCAAAAAAAAAAAAAATAAAAAGGGCTGTGGTTCCAGATCAGTATAAAGACCCTGTATTTAATCCCCAGAACTGCACAAATAATAGTAAATAGATACTGTACATGAGGGAGAGAGGGATTTTTATGACCTAAAAAAATTTTTTAAAGAGAAAAACTATTACTAATCAGAGAGAAGCTGGGAATTTAGCTCAGCGGCATAAGCGCCTGCCTTGCAAGTGTCTGGTTGTGAGTTCAATCCCTGGTACCGATAAAAAAAAGAACAGAAGCAAAAAAAAAAAAACAGAAGCAAGAAACTGTCTTTTAAAAGAGATAATACATGTCGTTATTTTCTAACCACAGCCAGTCTGCTCACCTCTTTGATTATATCTACGTGCCCCAAGGACCCTCTAGCCTGAGCCCAGTTATGAGTCAGCCGTCTGCTGCCACCACCCTGGGTGACCTTTTTTCCTCCTCCTCCTCCCCTTCCTCTTCCTCCCCCTCCTCTCCCTCTTCCTCCTCCCCCTCCTCCACCTCTTTGAGGCCTGCCTGCCTGTGCCCCTGTTGTGTTTTTATCACCTCAGCACAAGTGCACACAGGAGCACTGTTACTCCACGGGGGCTGTGTACCTGTGTACACAGGCCAGCCTTGTACCCTCTTGTAGGGGTGGCAGCTGGAGACCAGCAAAGAGCCCCTGTGGGCACTGAGCACGCAGTAGGTGTGTTTGGTGGATATTTGTGTATAGCAGGGGAAACAGCCAGGGTCACCTGCCCGTCCCCATCCTCATCCCAGACACACCCTCCTGCTCTCCAGCTGGCTGTGCAGCCTCCCTAGATCCAGCATGGCAGTGGCCGCCAGAACCTCTAGGGAGGACCATGGGACCCGCACACCACGAGACTCTGTGAGCTCAGCACAGAAGCCTCGGAACCTGGCAGCCTGCATGCACTGCTGTCTGGACCACATGTCTGCAGCGTACGTCTGGCCTCTCAGAGCCTCAGTCTTCTCATCTGTGAAAGAGTCGGTATCAGCTGTTTTTAGGGCAGATGTAAGGATTGGAGAAGACAATCCATAGACGCTGTTGGTGCTGGTTCATTCCTTTCCGCTTTTCTGTCAGCACTCTGCGTGATGTCTGACTCCAGACCTCCTCCAATCTCCTCACATGCACCGTCTCCCCTCCTGTTGCTGGCAGGGCTGGATTGGTTACGAGTACGCCCCACAAATACAGATTAGCTTGGTGTGACTCCCATCTTTGCTGCTACTTGGATAAGAAACCTTGGTGAGCTCCTTGTCATAATAGTTGCCTATATCACAGAATTGTATGGCTTCTCCACTACACAAGGCTGAGTTAGTTGTAGATGTAGCAACTAGCGGTACTTGGTATTGGTAGTAACAGTGACAGTGTTACTGTTGGGCATGTGAGTGCTCTTGTCCCCGTGTTACATTAGGCTTTCCTGACCTGCTTGCGTCAGTGCTCCTGCTGGGTGGAGCATCTCCCTCCAGGATTCTCTTCATTCATTGGAACGCCGAGTTGCTCTGGGGTTTTGTTTTGTTTCTAAGTTCTAAATTAGTGACAAGATTGTTGCTGAGAAGCAAATGTCAAGGCAGTGTAATCTTTGGATCTTTGGACTATACTAAGAAGTAGGGGTGTTTGGTACTACCTATGAAACTGCCAGTCTGTGTATTAAGTAGGAGAAGAAAAATGTGTCTGTTCAGATGTTCCCAGTATTGAGGATTTAAATTGAATAGATTATTGTCTGGAGGAAAATTACATATAAATTAGACTACCAAGAATTCATAATTGTTACAGTTTTCATGTTAATTATTTCATGTTAAAAAATTGTTACTGCATAAATTAGCACATTCTTTCATGGAGAGCATATTTTAGAAAGATTTGTTACTTTAATAACTCTTTGTGTATTAGCAATCCCAGATGCTGTACTAATTAAATATAATCAGGTTTTGAATTCAAAAAGCACAGTGGCCATTTAACACAAACAAGCAGACAGCAAGGGTGATGTCCGCAGCCAGGAGGAACTGGATCCCTGTTTCTTTTAGACTTTGAATTTCACAATTCAGAACTGGGAATTCAATTCCTGTCCTTCCTTTGTGTTACAATGACTGGGGATTATTAGACCCAGCGTACCAGTTTTCCAGCTCAGGGCTCCTGCAGAATTATTAATCAGCCACTTCTAAGGCCCCTGTAATCCGGTTGCAGATCAAGGCTGATCCCACCGTGAGATGGCCCTCCCCCGGCACATGAATTTCTTGTTCTCTGTCAGCAACAGTTTCGCCATTCCTGCATGGTGTGCTGTGACCTGAACAGCAAATGTCACAGAAGGAAAGGAAAAAAAGCCTGTTAATTATTGAATTTAATTCCTTCCGTCCTAGAGAAGCAAACCACCCTCTGATAAAAAGCAAACCCTTTCCAAAGCAAGCCATTGTTTTAAGTATGGAGCCGGAAATTCGCTTGTTCCCAACCTGAGCCACGAAAGGCCACCATGCGATGCACACACCACAATCCTGTGTCACACTGGGAGTTTATCATTCCGAGGGCTTTTCCGAGAGAAGACGGCTTCCCTGCGGGGCCGCTGGCCTACCAAAGGTCAGCCACTTGTTCTGCTGAGCTGAGCTGCATGCAGAAACTACACTGCTTGTCTTCCAGCCTCTCAGAGCCCGGCTTCAGTACACTTCCATCACCAGGCAGAAATCGCCCTCATTTGTATTCTGCTGGTTTCAGCTCTGGGCTTCCTCCAGCATTTCTGGGAGGGCCCGCCTTGTGTATCTGCCCAGCCGCCGCTGCGGTCCCAGATTAATAGCCAGGGGTAGCAGGTCAGACAGGCAGGGAAATGGAGATGAAACGTACCAAGCATCCACTTCCTGCCTAGAAAGAATGTGTTGAAAGCCAGATTAAAATGAAGAGAGACTAAGTCACCTTTGCCTACCCCCATCTCTCTTTTAAGATTAAAAATACTGGGGAGACTGATTTCTCCCACTTGTACACAGGGTCAGCTCTTGGCATCTGCACTGGGAATGCAGCTGTGTCAGCGCAGGTCACCCCTTTATCAGTGCCCACCAGGCAGTCCTGGTTTGTGTTCCATATGGACATTGCATTCTTCTGTGTGCTGTTTTGGGCAGAGCCACTTGGTGGTGGTTTATGAATGGTCAGGAGCAAAATATGCTTGATAATGGTGGAGAAGCAAGTGGTCACCTTCAGTGATTTTACGGTGTAAATAGGAACTTTGGGCTGCCATCAAACATCAAAAATGCCTTCCTTGGCTAGCAGAAGAAATCTTGCATTTGCATCACCTGGGTTATCAGGGAGAGGCAGTGCACAGGCAAATGGATCAAGGTTTACAGCCTGTTTTTTCCAACCAAAGGAGGATACTTGGCACATCGTTCTGGTCCCCCAGTGTGTGTGTCAGATTGAAAGCAGGTATGACATGAAAAGCAACTCCAACTGGTACTTGTCTTCTGTATATCCTTTCTGGCTTTTTCTAAACTCCCAAACAACCCCCAGCATGACCAGCACGTTCCCTGCAGTACCACAAAATGCTGTGCCATCTGTGATGCCCAGAACACGTGTGACCCGAGGTAGGCTGATTGAGACTCACTGCCCCTCTGAGGGGAGTCTCATCCATCCAGGAGTGTATTTATCGCTCAGGTAAATGCTCACTACCTACCTGGGAAGCAGCACACAGGTGGTTGCAGTGTTCTGCATATAGCTCTGTTCTTGCCTCCTCTTCTCAACCAGAGATCACACTCCATTCTGTTGGAGTGTCTCAGCATCCACTCTCCACCTTCCGTCTCTCCCTGAGAAGGAGCCTGCTCGCTGTCACCCTCCACATGAGGACTGCACATCCCTCCCCACTCACCTTCCGGCCTGTCCTTCCTGACTGCAAGACTGACTACAAGGACTAGTGCCCAGAAACCAGCCTCCACCCTGCCTTTGTACCAGCTGAGTCTGCACCCCTCTGTCCTCTAGTTGCCCTGGGCTAGATTTTTAATATCCACTGATGGACCTTACACCTTCTGTCTGCCTAATCCTTAACTCTGGGAATTTGTACACCACTATAGCCAGAGCCTCCTTTCCAACCAGACTTTAGATATTTTATGGCTTATGTCTAGGTGTCCCCCCAAGGCCTCGTGGGCTCACAGGTGGGGCTTTTGGGAGGTGACTGGATCATAACAATGTCATTCTCATCACTGGATGTGATAGGTTCATAGCTGGAAGCCGATTGGGAGGGGGATCTGTGTGGGCGTGGCCTGGAAGGAAATGTGTATCCCACCTTCTCTCTTGATTGGTGACTGCTTTCTCCTGCCATGCCATCAGCAGGCCTCCCTGGCCATGCTGCCCTGCCTTGGAGGCAACTGACAATGTCCTCAAACCTCCACAAAGTGCAAGCCAAAGTAAACCTCTCCTCCGTTACATTGTGAGTGTTGGCTATTTTGTCCCAGTGATGAGAAGTAACTAAGACAAGATACATGTCTAGTTAATCAACCCTCATCTTTGCACTATGATCACACTTACCTTCTGGCCCTTGGTCCTAGTCTTCCTTGGCCGAACTCATTCATTGTCCACCACATCCTCCCAGGACTCCACACCTCCTCACCCATCTCCTTTCTGTCACCCTTAGCCCACTAACGTGCTGAAATTTCAGATGGAATATTATCCCAGTCCACTGGCTTTTCATTTGTTTTTACTTTTTGAAAACATAGCACTAAACCTTTATGAACTTAAAGTAGAAATTTCAACATAATGTGTCATCAGGGATAACTGGAAACACAACTGTAATACTTCAGAAGCATTTGGGAAATTTGAAAGTCATTCTCTGGCCCTAATACGAAAAGTTTGAGTTTTCTGTGCCAAGTTTCACTGGGTTGGAAATCACTGTTGTGTTTGCATAACCACAAAGTTCCAGGTTAAGTCAGCTTTGATTTCACTTCTTTCTCAGGATATCTTGTCCTGTTGCTCCCTGTCCGCTCCCCGTGATAGGCAAACACACACAGACACGTATACCATGCAGTCGGCTTCCTGTCACTGGCATAATTAGTGATCTCTTTTATCCCGAGGGTAATCTGAAAGTTGGAGGCCTGCGTATTATTTAATACTGGGTATAATGATTTGCAGAGTTTGTGGCTTCGTATTTAAGAAGATTTTGGGTGGCTTTGGGTTTGGAAAAACAGTGTCTATTGTTGAAGCCAATACTTTCTTCTTTAAAAATGCTAATAGGGCACAACTTGTATTCTCTGCCCAGATTTGGCTTTTTTTAATTCTGCACAGACTTTACCTTCCCCTCTTTGGCCCAGGATTTTGTGTTTTTTTGTTTTTTTCTTTTTTGCCAGAGGGGATTTTCTGTGAGGCAGGGCTGTGGAATTGGCCTGGTAACCTGAAAACACAAGACCCAACAGCCTCGCTGGTGCCATGAGCTGGGCCCCCATCAGGCCTGGCCTGGCACCTCCCGCCCCCCCCTGCCTCCGGGAGAGACTAGGTCACACTGCACTGTCTCTCTGTGCTCTCTCTCCCTGGAGACTGCCTTCCCAGTTCACTTCCTCTTTTCTCTTTGCTTCCAAGACACCATTTTCCTCAACCAGCGTCACAATTTAGCCTGTGAACTCTGTGTCCCCAGGGCAGGAGGTGCCCTGTGCCTCATTTTCCCAGGAGCAGCTCACACTGACCTTAGACTTAATGGACACACAGTGGATTCTCAACAATTGATGGATGAGTGTAGAGGGTTTTCTTCCTCTTCCTTTCCTCTCTTTAAGCTAAGGGAGTTTTGGCATTGCTGAAAGTACTTGCAGTATGGCCCAGTCAGTGCCTTTTATTAACTATCTGAATGCAGCAGTAGCGGGCACTGACCTAGCTGTTCCCAGGTGCCAGACACTGTGCCGAGCCTGTGTGTCTTCTGCCATTCACAGTACAGCCTCATGAGGTTGTCGGCATCCCTGAATTCCAGGCAGAAAGACTGAGACTTAGGGCGATCACCCAGCTAATGCACCGTCTCGCAGCTGACCTCTTTCACTGTCACTGAAGAACACCCATTTCTCAGCACACTGAGCACAGAAGGGGACTTGGACACAAGAGCATCCGTGGTCTGCATTGGAGCATTTGAAGGCCTCTGCCATGACTTAGTGCATAAATACGCATCAACTACAGGACACAGCCAAATCAGGAGCCTCTTCTACCTTCAACAGAGGAGGAAAACAGATTCCCTGGTCACCAGGGACAGTGTGATTGGGATGAGCCCTGCTGATGTCAGACTGTTTGCACCTAAAGTATGTGGAGGTGATTTTATAGCTAACAACCAGTAAGAGCGAAAAAAGTTACTAGTTCGTTGCACAGCTCAGATTGTCATTCTCTTCTTTGTGCTCAGTTTCACAAATGCTGTGTAAAGGAAGATAATCTCTTTGACTGTCAGGGTGTTGGGTAAATCACTGCCTGAGTTGACCCTTTATTCAGTTAATGTGTTTATTGGGAGTTGCTGTTTAACCAGCCTTACGCAGTAGAGTTCTAGAGAGGAATATAAATCCAGTTTGGCCTTCAATCTCAGAGGATTTACACTCTTCAAGGAAATTCATGTAACACCTTAAGAACTAGTAGATCTGTAGAGAAGGGTGAACATAACAATAGGACACTGCTTAAGTGTCCTGGTTCTGGGGACAGTCTCCTTCCATTCATATCTCAGTCCTGTCATTTTCATGAATTCTTTGGCACATTGGTTTACCTTGCTGTGTTTACTTTCTTCAACTATAGAACTATTGCTGGGGTGTAAAACACCCAGCGTAGCCTGACAGTTAGCAAGTACCCAGGATCTGTTCAGCTATTGCAGTAGCTGGTATTACCAAGAATTACTATTGTTTATAGCATCGAACCCGAATATGTTGGTGAGATCAGCGAAGACAGGAGTAATGGGAGAGAGCTTCTTCAGAGAGGCAGGACTTGGGCTGGGTAGGCTTTAGCTGAGCAGGTGGAAGAAGAGATGGCATCTTCAAACGAGCTAATGTAAAAGACAGCAGGTATAATCATGCCAGTCCGAGGGTACAGAGAACAAACTAAACCAGACTGTGTTTGGAGTAGGAAGAACCCAAAGACGTGAGCCTGGGAAACCAACTAGATGATTTTGATTAATGCAATTAGCCACTATATGGCTAAGAAGGGAGGTCCATGAAGCTGCAGTTTAAGGAGATTAATTAGAGGGCCAGGGGTCCAGCTCAGCAGTTCAAGCACTGGCTTGGTAAGTGCAAGGTCATGAGTTCAATCCAGGTACCAAATAGAGAGAGAGAGAGTGATTAATTAGACAGTGAGCTAGAAGTCGAGGACTGCAGCGGGAGTACTGGACACAGATGATGACGCAGGTTCTGGCAGTGAGCTTGAGAAAGGACAAATTTGAGAGGTATGTCAAAGAGGGAAGCCGCCTTAGTGATGGGCTAGATCTGGAGAATTTGGAGAGGGAGGAGTCCCAGCTGGCTTTCGTTTTTCCACATGGAAGCCTGACAGAATGGTTATCCGACCCCCAGGAAGGGGACAGTGGCTGGAAAGGATTCAGTTCACATCCTAGAATAGCAAAGTGAGCAGCAACTTTATAAGACATTAAGTAGAATTTTCTACTGATAGTACAGAAATCTAAATAATATTACACATAACTGATTAGGTGATCAAATAAACGGAGATCTGTAGTTGCCACACTGGTGATAAAGGCAGAGCATCCTGGAGGCTTTGTTCCTCGGAAATAAGAAGCCGAGACTGCAGATGAGAGGTGGTATCTGCATGCTGTACTCAGCCCCCTGCACACACAGTACAGGCAGGGTTACCCCACAGGGCATGACACCAAGGGAATAGAGTGCAGACATGTGGAGGATGGGCTCCCAGATGCCAGTAAACAGAGAAGGACAGCAAGGAAGATCAGACAGTGCAGACAGAAATGCACAGAAAGAGAGGACATCAGGAAAGAATTAACCCAGAAAGAGCAGTTACCGCATTGCTCATAGAAATACTTGAGCTTTACACAGTGTTGGAGAAGCTAAGTTTTACTCCTTTGTGAAAGAATTTTGGCCCAGACAGGACTCTGTAGCTGATAAAGCCAAGGAGCTCCTATCTCCCCCACCCTTAGGAATTACCTCTGGCGCCAAACAAAGACCAGTGGGCTACCTGTGCATCCCTAATGCCCTCTTAGGTTCCACCCCAGGCTGAGGCTACTTATGTGCCTCACTCCACGTGTTCCACAGAGAGATCACCGACCCCGGGGATCAGGGGTGTCTCTCCCCGCATTCTCAAAATAAAGGTCATTTATATTTCATACTTCTTATCTTTTCAGCTGCCACTCACGTGTGAGAAGAGTGCTAAATTAGTATAAAGATGCTAAAAGCCGCTAGTTAAACAGACACAACAGAAGTGCCAATAGAAGCATAATCTACCAGTTACTAATTGCTTACATACCCAGGGGCCTTGAGATGTCACGGTAACTTTTCCAGAAGTTTTAAGAAGACAAAGCATTTTCACATTCTGTCTTATCACAAATCAAGTCCTTCTCAAGGCAGTGATGCTCGGACTTCTGTGTTTTATTGGCAACAGGAATGTCTTCACTTTTCTGCTCACAAGTTCCATCAGCTTCCCCTCACACTTAATATGGAAGCCAAACTCCCTAAGGAGTCTGCAGTGTCCCCCCAATCTAGTCTCGTGCCCCATTCTGTTGTCCCTTTTAGCACCTTAGCAAACTAAAGCTGCCAGCTCCGTGAAAATTTGTCATTATGCACCAAGTACAGTGCTGGACACAGCCTCAAGCACATGGGGAAACTCTAGAATATTCATGGTCGTAATGGGTTCTTGCTTTTTGTTTTGTTTTGTTTTTTGAGTTGAGTGTGTGTGTGTGTGTGGACAAACTTTGATAGCCGAACCCACAACCTCCTCCTTCCTCTCACTTGAAGAACGGAAGATTATTAGTCCTGTGGGTCAGATCAGGAAGACCAGGCCTCGGGAGACTAAAACTGTTGGTGTCCAGGCACTGGCTTCCGCTGCATCCTAAGAGAAGGATGTTCGCTTCCTCTTCCTGTGAATACCCAGAGGCCTCTGGCCCGCTTCTTTCTGCCGATAGAATCACCCCACCCCCACAGTGCAGCTCCATGCTGCCCTGCAAGCAGAGTCCAAGATTCCTTTCTCTCCATGGTTCAGACAGAATCGCTAAGATCCAAAGCGCATCTGAGCAGGGTTTCCCAGGCGTTTCAAGCTTCATTAGTGTGTGGCAGCTGCTTTGCCATTGTCGTTGGAAGTTGTTGGGCCCTTAAAAGGGCATCCAGATGGTGACACACAGTGACACTGGGGCTGTCACCAAGGACAAGGAGTGGACTCACCAGAGAGTAGGAAACGGATAATAAGCCCTATCAGGAACCACGGTTGCTCAGGCTGCAGGAAAGGCTGTCGAAGCTTGTCAGTTGTCCAGGTGTTCATTCTTTCACTCAACATCTGTTGGCACAAGCCTTCTGTGTGCCAGCCACTGGGCTTGGTAGTGGAGACGTAGTGGTCATCCAGAAAGACATATTCCATCCCTCAAGGGTGGTATCTGTCACTAGAGACATGCTTCAGATAACATGTGATTCGCTGCGCTTTAATAGTAACAGCTGTGAAAGACGAGTTTCTGTGGCAGCATTGAGCTGGGACCTGGTGTCACTGAGCGGGCACAGGGCCCTGTGCAAGCAACACTCAGGTCAAGGACAAAGGGAGACCAGGAATTAGCCAGATGGGAGCTACCGAGGGGTACTGCCTGCCCTGTAGACCTGGAGAGGGAGCAGTTTGTGTGTCTAGAACAGTCACAGGCAGCAGCAGGGCGGGAGGTTATAGACAGGGAACAGAAGAGAAACTGTCTTGGACAATAAGAGGCTGGAGACGTGGTAACGACCAGATTATACATATAAATCCAGTTGGAGAGCCATTACAGGGGTCTGGGCCGGGGACAGTGAGCAGGTTAAGACTAGAGTGAGGGTGACAGAGATGAAAAGAGCACATTCAGAAGTATGACATGAATGTGATTTAGTGGCATACTCAGTATGGAGACAGAGAGCAGAAGGGGCCAGAGACCGTGCAGCGAGGTTCACTGACCCCCTCAGGCCCTGCGCTAGTGTGTCAGCGTGCAGGGGTGCTGGCAGCGACAGAGCTGCTGGACAGGGCGACTCTGCGGGTTCTGGTACCAGTACTAGCAGCAGAGTTTGAAAGAGAAGCCGAATTGTGGGGAAATAAATTGTGGGCGTCGTGTGTGAGCGGCTCTTTAAGGCTTCTCGTGGGGGTACTGAGGAGGAAACTCCCTGAGACTGGAGCTCACGAGAGAGTCCCGTTTGGTGACACAAATGTCAATGTCCTTGGAGTCAAGCTAGCCATAAGCCACAGAGCTTATGGGCCCTCGGTTCACATTTCAGCAGGATTTAGAGAAATGGGATTGGCACACACATGAAACGATTTAAAATGCTGATATATTGTTTAACAATTCCTATAAACACCGAGCAAGGACGTGGGTGTTGAGGTCCTCCCAGGCTCAGGGCTTCAGTGACATCAGTTACCACTGCCCCCCCCCCCATTTCACTGCTTCAGAGCAGAGAGATTTGTGTTGGCGTCTGAATACTGCTCCCAAAAGAAGAATTTCAAAGAGTGAATCAGCTAGTTGGGTGACGATACCTAGTTAATTACAAGGTAGTTTTTCTGACATTTTCTCCACATTGCTTAGAAGATAACTTTGATACTGACTTTATGCCTGCCATCGTATCAGTGGGGAAAATACCAGGGACAGAACCGGAAAAGACAATCTTTATACCTTGCAGTTCTTTTCTTCCGGGCATCTGAGCTTTCACTGGCTTGACCTGAAGAAAGAACCCATGGCATCCCCCACAGGGCCACCTATGAGACAGTACTGGTCACGTGCTGGACAGCTTCCATGACCCTGTTCTCCCAGAAGAGGGTGTTACTCTGTGCAGCAGTTACTGGGCCCTGGGCTGGTTCTCGCTGTTTGGAAGCCGCTACTCAGGGGAAAAAGTTGGTAGGAAGGAAATCAGTTTTATTAAAGGGCTGGCTCTGCTCTCTGAGAAGACGAGAGGGAAGCTGTCGTCTCGGGGCCTTATTTTAGTACATTCAGGGGCACAAAGGATTTTTGTAGGATAAGAAAGAAAGAGTAGCCGATATTAGGCTGGAAGGCCTGCAGTCAGCAGTCTCACCATCTTGGGTGTGCCTCCTCCTCTTCAGCCCGGGTCGTTCCCGTGGTTCTTTCTGCAAGGGAAGCCTCCCAGTAACTTCCATGCCCTGTGTTGGTAGACGCACACACCTACAGAACGAAAGGAGGGGGCGTTGCACATTCTGGTGTGACTTGTAGGTCACCAGATGTTCTGGCTTTCATAACTCTAAGGAAAGATTATCAGCTGTATCTTAATCATTTAGGCATGGCTTCTCTGTGGAATTCAGGATGTCAAAGGGAAAGGAGATCGATAACCTTGCAGAAAACAGCCCGCAAAGGAGTAGCCGGTTAAACAGTCTGTGAGGCCATTTTTAAAGACCCCTGTGGGGTCAGTAGCTGTGTGCCCTCAGGAGGTAGGAACCAAGGTGGCGAAACAGAGGTAATGAGAGGCGCAGGAGAGTGGACCCCTTTAGTTCTTTCAGTCAGAATCTCCGTTAATTACTAATCATTGTTGAAATTTAAATTTGCCTGCCTTGAAAAGGAAAGTATGAGTTATCTTTATGGAAACATTTTTATCAAAAGTTCCTGCTATTTAAATAGTAGGAAAAATTGGACAAAAGCTTTAGATACATGTATGCCACTGGATACACTGTAAATACATTGTGGAAAATACATTGCTTGGTATAAAAGTGTTGCTTTTTTTAGAAGAAGATAATGGAAAATAAATTTACTTAAGCTCCTACTAATACATCAGAATACATATCTATAGTTTCCTAACAAAGAAAATTACCAGTTATTCATTACATTAGAGTCTTTGTTTTAACCTTTTTTTGAAAATTTATGTGTAATTATTCTTATGGGTTATAAAACGAGAAAACTAGTGTAACTGGCTGATCTATTAGCTTTTTTTCTTCTTTAACTTGGAATTATGAGATCTTCTCTCAAAATCCAAAATATCTAAATTTTAAATCATTTGCTCTTAGCAATTCACATACCTTCACCAGTAGGGTCAAAGAAAGAGAGAAAGGCTCCCAGTGTTTGTCACTCTGTTTACAAGATTTGTCTGCCCAGTAGGGCAAAATGTCCCATGTGCTTCAGAGTTGGACAGAGATTTTTCAAGCCATTTGGTTTGAGAGGTGGTTTTAAAAGGAATTAACTTCATATTCCTTTAATTCTCTGAAGTAAGAGAGCTCCTGCTAAGCTCTGGTCCAGGGCAAAGTCTGCTCTCGACACTGAAGAAAATCTGTGGCATTATCCCGGTGCCTCAGTCTGCTTGTAATGCTCAAGGACAGGAAGTTTAAGAAGAATCCTTTGAAAGAAATGTTAAGATAAAATGAATGTTCAGAGAAAACCAGGACTTGTGTACCCTCATCCGCACTTAAGGGGAAGTGGTAATACTTATGCTTGAAAAATGTAGCTAATTAAAAATAACTGAATGCATACAAACAGACGAAAACGGTGGAATAACTTTCCTGCTCCACTGTTAATGTAAGATTCTGCATAATGAAACGGGATTTTTTAAAATTTCATTTCAGCCCGGAAGAGATGGAGAGGAAACTTATATTGCCAGAAAATGCCAGGGTAAATGTGCCTAAGTTGTTATCATGTACTGTATTTAAGACAAAGATCTAATTGCTGTAATTTATCATGTGACTGGTTATTAAAAATCTTGCTAATTTAAAGGTTTTAATCATTTGCTGCTTTTGTGCATAGTGACTTTTCATAGAAAATACCATGAAAATTTCTGTTTCATCGGCCTTTGTATGATTTTGAAGAACTCCTAAGCATAATTAACTGCTTTAAAGATATAATTGTGTTTACGTAAGCAATAAAAATTCCTTGTTTCTTTTAGCCTGCTCAGTGAACTACATGGAGCTGTTTTATAATTAGTGAGTCTATTGTGTGCGAATTCAAGATACTAAGTTCATTTTAATTCCCTTTGCACATTTAGCATGGAGAGCAGGGTGGACCGATTCTTCCTGCTTGGCGGAGAAACAAGATTCCTTTAATGATCAAAGACATTTAACAGACATGATCTTACTGACTTCAGCATGAATTTGCACCTTGGTGGTGAGAAGTCAGACATTCATGAGACAGTCACCAAGGGAAGACCACGCTTTAAAGAACAAACATTAAATGATGCCCCTCTCTGACTGGGAGGGAAAGGTAGGGAGGTGGACAGGGGTCACACAGTGCAGGAGAAAATCCTCTCCAGAAGCAATGCTGGCCACTCAAGGGAGGAAAGGTGAAGGACAGAGAGGGGAAGGAGCAGAACCCTGTCTGTGTGTGTGAGGCCTTGGGGAAACATAGCCCATTTCAGCATAGCTCATGCTGCGTCCAGCTGTCTCCAGCTGGTGTGATGGGTTTATGCAACTCGTAAGACCAAACTGCAGTGTGTATACCCAAGGATTCAGCCAGTAATATAATGGTCTGGTCCCCTGCGTGTTTATTACAGTGTGGCATTATTTCAAAACAAAAGAAACAATACATAAATCAGTTCCTTAAATCACCAGTTAGGAAACCTGCTCCAGACCAAACCTAGAACACTGGGCGTGGATTCAGGTTCAGGAAGCTAGTGCCCTCGCCCTTGCACGAGCTACTAAGGAACTCCGAAGTCCAGTTCTGTGATGGAAAAATTAAACTGGTTTGCTCAAAGTCACAGAGCCAGGCTCACACCACACATCTCAGTCCCAGACTGCTCCTCTCACTTCTTTTGTGTCCTGCTCCCCTCACTTCTTTTGTGTCCTGCTCCCCTGACAGAGGCTCCCGGGTGCTTTCCCTCCCATGCCCACAGCCGCTGTGTATGACTGCCTGACAGATAACCAGCTATTCTCTCTGCAGGTGCAAAGTTCCCCATTAAGTGGACGGCCCCCGAAGCAGCCCTGTACGGGAGGTTCACAATCAAGTCTGACGTGTGGTCTTTTGGAATCTTACTCACAGAGCTGGTCACCAAAGGAAGAGTGCCATACCCAGGTAAGAGCGGGACCCTCCAAAATGGACCTGGTCTTGCCTCTCAAGAATCGGACTTTAGTAGCTTGGCTTTCTAAGCTCAGCCTTCTCTCCAGCTGGAGTTTGAAGCACACAAACAGGTATTTAGCCAGAGAAAAGCAGAGTTGGGGGCCACCGGGGCATGCCAACAAGCAGCCACCAAGAGCCGCTTGCCGGGGTGAATGAATTAGCAGCCAGGATGAATGCTTCAGTCCGCACAGTTTGTGGACTCTCTCTGTCTCGGTGGGAGCTCTTGTCTCTGGCTCCCAGAGCAGAAATGGCCCTGGCAGAGCCTCTGCCCAAATGGAGTTTGTGGGCAGATCTGGAAAAAGGAGAAAAGTGCCCACTGCGTTTTGAACATACTATAGCCCTGACCCGTGGAGCGAACCTGGCGGGAAGATGCCAGGACCTGATTCCTCTGCAGGCTCCCACTCCAGATGGCCGGAGAGCAGGGGCGCACGAGGACAGTTTAGAGGCCGTTCACCGCCTGTTGCCAACCGAACACACTACACAAAAGTGAGAGCTACATAAAGGAATTGGATCTTTTGGCCCTGGAAAGTTTCTGGATTATCAGATTTGTACTGTCCAAAGAGACCACGAGTAGAGGCTATCCCTGCTTCCATTCATTAATTTAGACAGATGGAGACATAAAGGACACTTGTGCCATTTTACCTCCACGCTTTAGTGGTTACAGCAGAGAAACGATCTGCTTTTTTGAAATGTTAAGGACATATTTTTTAGTTACTGCTGAGCAAAGAAGGAACATAGCTCTCCCTCCTTCCCTGCTAAAAAGGGAGCTTTAAAAAAACCACACAGTGATAGAAATGATAGTAGAGATTAATGAGGAATGTAGGTCTCTCGCAAAGCCTGGGCTTGTAATCCTATCTTTGCAGTCAGAAGAGCCAGTGAGAGCTGATTAATGTGTAATTCTTTTGTTCATTTTGGATGATTGTTTCTGGTCATCTTCAGAGAACACAGGGAGGAGGAGCATGGAAAGGGGACCTCTCCCGGAGCTGAGATAGCCGTGATGGAGCCCCCTAGGAGAGCCAGGTTGGCAGAGATGAAACTGACACAATCCCGTTCTGTAGGGCCAGCGCCAGGCATTTGGAGATGCGGCAGGAAGTCGGTTTTATTGATGCTGCAGTGGCTGCCGCTCCAGGCTTACATAAGTGGGCAGACTCTCCAAACAGCCAACCAGCGCGGAAGAAAGGGCTGCCCTGGGGGGGCCGGAGCGCAGCATGGGCGCATTCGAATGGCTTCTCCGGGGGAAGAATGTGCCAGTCTCGGGATTTTGAGGATGGGAAGGAACCTCTTTTTATTGTCTGCATTTTGAACTAATTTCTTCCTGGTTTCCCTGGGTTTAAAGTCGCCGGTGTGTTAAATGCAGTGGGGAGGGAGGGTAAAGGTTAATGTTATATTTTGTGTTTCCATGAACCTTTCCTTCCAGTAAGGCAAAGCTGCGTGTTGTTTCCCAGGATCACACACAGAAGCCAAGACAAAGGGCTAGAGGTGGGGGCCTCGGAGAAGGAAGGCAGATTGCTTCAGAGGGACGGGCTTCTGTCAGGTTGGGTCTCAGCATAAAGAAAATGGCCTCGTTCTATAACTTAGACTGGGACTCATCCATTCAGCCTCTCTGCAGTCCAAGCACTTGTTTCACGTGGGCAATCATACAGCCAAGCCGTGCTCAGGCTCACGGGCCGAGGGAGAAGAGCAAGCAAGCAAATGAATGCGCGAAGCTTGCAGTGCAGTCAGGCACAACAGTCAGCTCCAGGAAGAGAAGAGCCTTTTGCACGGCTTTGTATTGTCAGAGGAAGTCCTTCTCAGCGTGGATCCCTTGAGTTTAACTGCTGTGCTCCCCAAACCTTAATTCTCTTACTGGGGCCGGGGCACCTGCTTCAGATACCTACTACAGACAACAGGGACCTTGAAGGGCTCCACTGAGAGTCCCAGGAGGCTGAGGAGTCTGAAGTGAGACTGAGCCCCGTGTATTGTGCACGGCTGTGTCTGTGCTCAGCGCTGATGTGCCCTGGGCTTGGATGACGCCCCCAGGTCCAGCGTGACAGTGGAGCCAGGGGCTTTGTGGACAAGGCAAGTGAACAAGACCCTGGAAGGGAGTAGCGTGGACACCCCAGGGAAGCATGGTGCCTGAGACAGCATGAACTTCTGGAAGGACAGAGCCAATTCCAGGAGCCTTAGAGAAGTCCCAAGGAGAGGGCAAGCGAGGTAAAACTTAGACACATACCTGCGAGGGCAGGCAAGAGACAAGGGATTTTGTTGGCTTGTTTGGTTGGTTTTTTGGAGACAGGGTCTCGTCATGTAGTCCAGGCTGGCCTTAAGTTCGCTAGGTAGCCCAGGCTGGCGTCGAACTCGCAGTGAACCTCCTGCCTCAGGCTCCATGTGCTGAGATTACAGGCATGCGCTCCCACACCTGGCACAAGAGCTGGTTTCGAGGAGCCCCGTGCACTGCCACAGGAAAACGTTGGGCCCCAACTGGTTGGCAGTGGTGGCCAAAAGGAATTGTGTCAGGGAAGAGCGGTGACACAAGCTGCTCCGCACCATTGAGAGCCGCGGGACAGTTGTCTCCAGGCCTGTCCCTGGCCATGGTCGCGTTTGCAGTTAGGCGCTGGGCTGCCTTCGCTTTTGTGGTCTGTGGGTTGGACCAGGCATTTGCACTGAGCTTAGCTCTGCCCTTTCTACTTTTCTGTGGTGAGACAGGGTCTTGCCAAGTTGCCCAGACCGGACTTGAACCTGCCGTTCTACCACCTCAGCCCCCGAATAGCTGGGATTACGGGCTTTCGCCACCACACCCCGCTTGGGGTTGGCATTTTAACTGAGCTGTGGGCATGTGTAATTGGATCTCTGCTGTAACAGAAGACTTCTCTGAAGGGAGTAGCTTCTCTGGAGGGACTGCAGTTGGAGGATTATTACCTTTGTAGAGGATAACTGTTCCAAGGAGCCAAAGGTTCGTTACACTTTCTCCACACGTCCTCATAAGGAAAGGGCCTTCCTCCGTGTTCCTGCTGGCTGTTGGCATGGCCAGCTCGTGTGCATGCTGAGGGCCCCCTCTGCCCCGCCTTCTGTCCCTGCCCACCAGGGTCTTCCTTCCATTCTGCATTTGATAAAGGAATTCCTCAACCGCTTGCAATATATTTTAAAGGAATTGTTTTTTCCGGAATGATCAGCAGTGGTATGTTTTTCTGAGTTTTTCCTTCCCTGAGAATGGCCCTCTGTCACCCTGTCACGTAGAAAAGGGTGTTGGCTGGGAGGTGGGAAGGAAGGTGGGGGAGGGGAGCAGCGTATAAATCACCTCCGTGAAAGCTTCCTGGGTGTTTCTGCCCAGCACAGAGTGGGAACTAGGATGGAGCGCGTGAGGTGTGACCAGGTGAAGGGCAAACAGATTAGCAGTCAGTATGACATTGGCTTGGTTGGTTAGTTACAACGTTTTGTGAAAGGAACAGATAAAAAGCAAGGAAAGAACAATAATCTCAAACTGAACAAGAGCCCTGAAACCCACTAGACGGATTGAGGCTTGAGGCTGCAGTCACCAGGGACGTCGAGCAGCAGGGTCGGTGCCCCTTATCCAGGAGGAGCCCAGCTCTCAAGCTCTGGGTCAGAGCCGGATGCTGATCCAAAGGACAGCTCTGTGTCCCCTCCCTGCCGCAGCCTGACCGATTGCATTCTCAGTGTCACAGTTCAGCTTGCTTTTCTGTATGCCTGGGGTTTGAAGCATTCTTCGTATGAAAATTAGGTCTGGTTTTATACTGATAAACTGTCACGTAAGAGAAATGAAAATATTTAAATATTTGTTTCCTGGGGTTCATGGAAAATATCAGTTATCATTTTAACTCATCTTCCAAACCTCTCAAATCCTTGCCCGCTCTGCCTTCCCCCCACTGTCCATGTCAAGCTGTCGCCCATCTGGGCAGTGGTCCCCTGATAGGACAGCCTGCTGCCAGTCTCTCCCTGCCGCCATCCCATCGCCACCGCACTGCTGTTGTCCCCAGCAGAATTGTTAGGCTGGAGAGCACAAACCTGTGACCTCAGTCTCCTAGTTTAACACGTGCAGGGCTTCCCTTTGCCTCTCAAGAGATGCTCGTGTCTTCTTTCTGCATATCCTTCCGAGGCCTTCAATTTCAATCATTCCACACATATTTCCTGAACAGCTTCCATATGCCAAGTGCTGTTCCAGGCACCAGGAATACGGTAGTGAAACTCCTGCCCTTGTGAACTTCGTTCTTGAAGGAACAGACAATAAACAAATAGGCAAAATATTTTGGCTGTTTGCTGGTAGTGATGGACAGGGAAAAAACTAAATGAGGAAGGAGAGAGTGTCAGGGAAGAGTGCGAGGGAGGACCTGACTGGGAGGGCGCCTTCCAAGTGCAGACACAGAAGAAGCCAGGTGCAAGCCAGGCGGGTGTCAGTGGGAGGCCGAGTGACCAGGGCAGGGTGCAAAGATGACAGCTAGGGCACAGGAGGCCTCTGGGGCGGCCAGACTGGCCTCTCCTCGTCATTACTTGGACTTCTGCTGTCACTGTTCATGGCTGGGAAGAGAGGGCCTCTGAGCAGGAGAGTGACATGATCAGACTACGGTGTCGCTCTTGAACACGCAGGTCTCTCCTCTGCGTGGAATCCTTCAGAGCCATCCAAATATCACCTCCTTGGTGAAGCCTTGCCATGGCCCAGGCCAAGTGGGTCGGGCCTTCTGCTTGCTTCTGTGACACTTGGCAGATTTCTGTCACCTACTGTGTGTGCACATTTCCCAGTGACTCCGCTGTCTGTGAGGGAGAAGAGACTTTTTTACATATTCCCAGTGCCCATCATAGTGTCTGCCTCACAGCAGGCTCTGGATGGATGGTGGATGGATGGGAGAAAGAATCTGTGAAGCTCTTGCAATAGGAGCTTTAAATTCAGACTATAGCTTGCAAAACCTTTTAATTCCAGCCCATCATCTTCACACTCAGACCAAATATGTATTTTCCCAGCTGTGAGGCAGCCTCTGTCCTCAAAGCTTTTCTGGGAAATTGACACCGTGTCCTGGCCACTCCGCGCTCTGACCCTCAACACAGCACCTGCTCTTGTGTGTCTGGCAGAATCCAGCAGAGCAGGAATGTTCTCTGAAGGAAATCACATTCATTCATGCATTTGAAACTCTGTCACATCTTTCAGCAGGTGACAGCTGCTTGGCTTTCTTGAATGCATGTAGTTACTTGATAATGGCTTAAAGATGAAAAGGAAAGTAGTGAGCTAGGAGCACCTTCCTTAAAGAACTGTGAGTGCTGTCACCGTCCTCTCCTTGCTGTAGAGCCCTGCACTGCGTCCAGCCTGATGATGGCATAGATGCCCCGTGGGGTGGGGAGAGGTTAGGGCTCCGGGCAGGAGGAGGACGGGCAGCAGGCAGAAGCTTCTGACCTTAGCCTGGGGTCCAAGGTCCTCTGCCCGCCCTGCCCTCTCCATGTTCCTTGGCCTTCCCTTCAGCCCACAGTGTTCCCTCTGGAAGGGCATCCTGCCTAGAGTGCACAAAAGTCAGGCTGTCACCTCCCCTACAAGGCTCTGCTGGCCAGAGCGGCTGCGAGAGGTGGGGAGAGGACAGGAGCATGCGTGTGCATAGGGCAGCTAGGAGGGCCGTCCTGTGTCACTGCTCTACAGGTCCCAGCTCCTGACAGCCACTCTCACCCTCTTTCTCACTTCCTTTGTGGGACAAAGGAGCGCTTTATGATCCTGTATTATTAACTTTGATAACCTATGTGTATTACGATACTGCAGCCTTCGTTTCTGTGTGTATTAACAGAGTGAGCGTAATAAAAAACCATCTGCCCTGTGGTTATCTGTTAAGATGGGCAGAGAAAAACAAAGAACAACTTGCGGCTTCTCAAGATCAGTCCTTTGTCATCCTCTGCACTCTTTGATCAGCACCTCTCTGCCCCAGACTGTCGCTCTGATCCTATACCAAAGCCTGACCACCTGAGATAGTGAGAGCACCTGTGAGGCCCCTGAGCATGCCCTGTCAGCTCAGTGTCCTCCCTAGGGCACCTGCAGCACCCCACAGCCCAGAAACAAGGGCGTTTCTGCAGGGTATGCGCAGAGAGCCACGGGCACCTCGCACGGAAGCCCTAGGGCGCCATGCCGTGCCCCTTCCTGAGGATGAAAAGTTCGGTTTGCAGATGAAACATTTACTCATTCACGTGGATAAAAATCTAGACTCGTGTAGCCCATGCCCAAATCCAGATGCAAACAGAACAGGAAACAGTTAAAACTCCTGACTGCAGATACGGCCCCTTGGAGGTCTGCACAAGGAAGCTGTACAGATGGAAAGCTGGAAAGCGTAAGTCTTCATCCACAGAATGCATTTTCTCAAAGAGCTGAAAGCAGAGTGAATATTGAGAGATTTTGCTGGCAAATGGAGAAACCGAGGCCAGGTGGAACCAGTTCCTCTGCAGACAGGTGCAAAGTCAGAAGTCAAGAAGTAACGTCTAGTCCAGTGCTCTGCCCCTGAAGGAAATTTTGGATCCTAATCTAAAGAATCTAAAAGAGAAGGAGGGGGTCCATGTACAGAAAAAGCAAAGAGAAGAAAGGAGAGGCAGCGGGTGTAGACTCAGCATTTCGGGGTGTGTGCTGCAGGAAACCAGACAATGACTCAGGAAAGGTGCGCTAATCAGGAAGTGAGCGCAGGCCGCGTGGACAGAGTCCCACCTGCAGGGACCCGGGCAGACACTGGAAACCAGCGTGTGACCCTGTCTGGAAGTGGAGTCCAGTGTGACAGAGGCTCCCCCGGAGTGGCTCAGGGAGAAGGATTTGTTTTTGATTTTGATTCGGTTACTTTTATTAGTACATAGTGGTTGCACTCACTGTGAGGAGTCGGTACGCATACATCACACACGTTAAACCTTTTTTACTTCCTCATCTCTTCCCCAGCCCGCTCCCTCCACCTTTCAGTTGAGGAGAGAGGGATTTGAAGGGGGACCCCTGAAGAGCAGACTGTAAGGTTCTCTGACCTGAGTATCAGGAAGTCGTAGCCTGTGAGAGGGACCTTCTGAAATGCCCATCCTCCAGTGATAGAGAAGGGGGCAGGCTGCTTCCGTGGGGCCGGGAGCCCACAGAGGTTGAGACAGAGCTTGCTGGTGGTCTCTGTACTTGCTGACCACCGGCCCTGAGCCTCTTCTGGTCCAGGACACTGGGAACCGGGGATGGCAACTGGGTATCCAGTGGGTCTGGCTCACCCCATGTCAGACACCACTGCTTGGTAGGGGCCATCCCTCCCGTAGACAGTCAGTCCCCCTGGGTCACCTGCCGTGATGCATTTTCCTAAAATGTGACCAGATGCTATGCTGCTCCCTTTACCTGCTGCCCACCAAAAATGGAAAAAGAAAAACCATTCCCAGAAACTGTCTAGTGTACCTGTCTGCTTCCTCAGTCAGAAGTACCATTTTTAAAAATTCTTCTCTCTAGTATCCCCACACCCCTGAGGACCCCCACCCTGAACCCCAGGTTTGTTTGTGTCACCTTCCCAATCACTGCCCTTTATCCCCCGAGTATCAGGTGAAGCCACTGTCGTGGGGGAACTGGCTAAAAAAGAAATAGCAATGATCTTTCTTACAAAAATATGAAACTGTCTTTTTAACAAATGAAATAGGCCCATCTTGATAACAGTGTGCAGAATATAATTCATTTTGCTGAAATTCTTGTAGTAAATAAGATTTTCAAAGTTCTTATAGTGAAGAACACTTTAAAAGTTAATGCGATCGGTTTAATTGAGCCGGCATTTATAAAGCAACTGGTCTGCACTTTGCCAAGTAAGACACACTGGGATGGCCGCAGAGAAGCCGGCGCAGGCTGCAGGCCTCGGGTCAGCCCATGTGGGGAGCGGCGGGGCCAGAGCCAGTCTTGAGACTGGATCCTGTTCTGCTCGTCATTGTCGGCCAAGTGCGTGCTGAGTGTCCCACTTTCCTGGCAGAGCTGTCACTGGAGTGTTTCTGCGTGGCCCAGTGTGTGGGATTCTTACATGCACTGCCTGTGCTGCGTGGAGAAGGCAAGGAGTGGGGTGCAGACGGGACAGGACCTGTAACATGCCGGGGCTCAAGTTGCCACGTGTGCTGTGTCCAGGCCTTGGGCTGAGCACTGGAAAAATAGGCTCGACCCAAGCGGCCAGTTAAACTTTCCATTGGCAGAGATTGAATTAGGTTTTTTTTTTTTTAAGGGAAATACTTCCATTTGAGTAGTTTTGTTTTTAATGAAATGAAATATTGAGATGTTAGCCCCACAGAGCCATGGGAGAGTGATTGATTAAACTCTGTGGTGCCATTTTGGACAGTCTCAGTACCAGATTCGGGCCCTGGAGGCCTTCTGGGGTTGCCGCCACCGTCAGGAGTTCCTGTTATCCCTGAGGAGGCTTCAGGCCTTCTGCCTGCCTCTCCCCCTGTTCCCAGCAGGAGCAGGAAGCAGAGGGCTTCCTGCACACTCAGACTCTGTAGTTTCTGAAAACATGCAGCAGAGCCCGCACTCCGAGGACACCAGCACTGACGTGTGATTACACTTCTCTCCCCAATCTTTCTGGGCTGCCTGGGATGAAGAAGCTGCCATGTCCTGTGCCAGGGCTTCTTAGCCAAAGCTTCAGGAGCAGATGTGCTACTGCCCAAATCAGACCCTGTTTAGAGTCGGTGTGACGCAGAGACCGTACGTTACGTGACACTCTGGGAGAGGGTTAGGGCAGTCAGCTGCCTCCTGTCACAGCAAGTTTGCAGCCAGTTCAGATCTGTCTTGCTGCCAAGTGATTTACTGAAACTTGCTGGTTTTTAGAGCTGCAGAATGGTGAAGAAAGAAATGCTGGCCGCATCCCACGTTGGGCCGGACAGGACTGCCTTTTACTCCCCGGAGCCTGCCTGGGTCTCGAGTTCTCAGCATGTGGAGGAGGCGTGAGCCAAGGGTGTCAACCTATGGCACGCGTCCTGTCCTGCAGCGGGTTGTTCGCATCTGTGAAAGCTCTAAGATGCTCGCCATGAGGGTGTGAGCTAACCAGCTGCAGGCAGTTGGCCCCCTCCAAGCACAAGCAGCCGCGGCTGGAGGCCTCTGGAGGTGCATGCAGCCCGAGACAGCTTCCTTGCCTGTGTCCAACCTCTCCGTCTAAAATAAGGGGGTGCCCCGGCTTGCAAGCAAGGCTGTTTCACAGCAGTTATACCGAAAGGCTGTTGCATTCCGATAAAAATAATGCGTAGGGTTATCACCTTGAGAAATTATAATGGAGGCCAGGCATGGTGGTACGCACCTGTGATCCCAGCTACTCAGGAGGCTGAGGCAGGAGAATTGTTGCAAGTTTGAAAACAGCCTGGGCTACAAAGTGAGTTCAAGGCCAGTGTAAACTTCATAGTGAGACCCTGTCTCAAAAAAGAAGAAAGAAAGAAATTTTAATGGCAGAGGATAAGAAATTACCCTAAAAAGGTTTGGACAAGCAGGTGACTGATAGGGCCGTGGCTGACAGCCAGGAGAAACCAGGATACCCCAGCTCAAGAGTGCAGCACAGCAAAAGGGAGCTAGCTTCAAGTGTGCACGTCTGAGTGTCTCCTACTTAGGCAGGCAAGGCTCTGCACTGGCCCAGGTACCTCAGCCCAGGCCAGTGCGGTTCTGTTAGCAGGTTGCCTTCTCACCTCTGAAATTACAGGGAGCTCCGCACACAGGGTGTGCTCTCCAGCCATGAGAGACGGGGGAGGTCTCAGCACCTGTACGGCTTGCGATCGGATTTTTGGTTTTATGAATTAACTGGGTAAGAAGTTGGAGAAGATTCCAGATATAGGAGCAGCCAGAACATACAAGACCTTGGCAGGGAGAAGGCAGAATGTGATGTAGCCAAAAAAAAAAAAGAAGAAAACCTGGCTTTGTGGACTGTCAGCAAGGCCAGCGCCCGGAGCCTCACTCTCCACAGCGCCCTCTTCCGCTGCCCAGGGAAGCTGCCAGGGGAGGAGAGGTCAGGACCACAGCAGCTGGGCCTCACTGGCCTCATCTGCAATCACGGGCCCCGAAGACACCACCTCCTCATCAGAGTCACCAAACCTTGTGGCACTGGGGGTCACCAGGCCAGACAGTGCTCAGCCTCACTAGCACGATGGTGGCTCCCAGAAAGTGGGGCAGCGAGAGCTCAGCTAGCATGAGAAAGGCTGGTGTGTGAAGGACATGAACGGACCTTCGGGGCTGTAGAGAAGCTTTCACTCCCTCGAGTGTTTGATGTGTCGTCTTTGTTTTGGGTCTGGTTTCTTCCTTTATTTTTGTCTGCTCAGCTGGAGTATCATTTACGTTTTAATTTTAAGAACACACTGCAGCACACTGACCACCACACACATGCAGTAGTAGTCTGCCCATAGGCCAAGTCTGCTTCCCTGCCAGGTTCCGTTTGATACCCTTCTCAGAGGTGTGAAAAAGAAGGGAGACATCCTGTGCAGCCCAGAATGCACAGCGCTTGCTGCTAGGGTCCTCTGCAGGAAGCTCCAGCCCCTCCACCTGCAAACCAGCAGTTGCTACCTGGCGGTATACTTTCCTTCCTTTGCTAGGATTTTGTATAACTGAACTCATGTAGTATGTTGCCTTCTCTGTCTGCCTTCTTTCTCTCAGAACACTTGAGATTCATCATCAGGTTTCTGCATGTGTGAGTTCTGTACTCCGTGCTGGTCTGCAGGGCCATGGCTTCCCATGGAGGCAGCCTGGGAAGTGTGGGTGTGACTAGGCCTCCCCTGTTCTGAGCTCGTGCAGGGCTGGAGTAAAAGAAAAGACCGCTCCAGAGGCGGTGGCCATGGCCTGGGCCCGGGCCCGCTCTCACTGACTTTGTCTTTGCAGGCATGAACAACCGGGAGGTGCTGGAGCAGGTGGAGCGCGGCTATCGGATGCCCTGCCCGCAGGACTGCCCCATCTCTCTGCATGAGCTCATGATCCACTGCTGGAAAAAGGACCCTGAAGAGCGCCCCACTTTCGAGTACTTGCAGGGCTTTCTGGAAGACTACTTTACCGCCACAGAGCCGCAGTACCAGCCTGGAGAGAACCTGTGAGAGCCGGCTCTGCAGAGGCCTTGTCCCAGAGGCCCCCACCCCTACCCATTAGCTTTCAGTTCTGTAGCCAGCTGCCCAGCAGCGAGAACCGTCCGGGATCAGATTGCATGTGACTCTGAAGCTGACGAACTTCCATGGCCCTCATTAATGACACTTGTCCCCAAATCCGAGCCTCCTCTGTGAAGCATACAGACAGAACCTTGTTATTTCTCAGACTTTGGAAAATGCATTGTACCGATGTTATGTAAAAGGCCAAACCTTTGTTCAGTGTAAATAGTTACTCCAGTGCCAACGACCCTGTGCTTTCCTTTTTTTAAAATGCAAATCCTATGTGATTTTAACTCTGTCTTCACCTGATTCAACTAAAAAAAAAAGTATTATTTTCCAAAAGTGGCCTCTTTGTCTAAAACAATAAAATTTTTTTTCATGTTTTAACAAAAACCAATCAGGACAGGTGTTTTTTTCTTTTTTATAAACATGAATGTATATAATACACGTCCCTGTAGATGGACCTCGTGGGTGCTATGTGGAGCCGTGGCCTGGGCCTGAAAACCACAGGACTCAGAGGGAAGATTTTATCTGCATCGAAGCCCTGGCTTGTTCTGAAATCCAGCAGCCTGGCTTTTGGTTTCTGCAAGGCATGATTGCTTTGTTCTTTTTGTTCGTTTAAATTGCACTCTTTTGGTTCACGGCTAAACTCGATGGTTGTTACTTTGGCTCTTCAGGAACCCTTGGGCTGAGTTCACAAGTTCTTTTACCAGTATTTGATCCAACTTGCTTCGATTTGTTCTTGAAACTTAGAAGTGAGCCCATTTAAGCAAGCAGCCAGTCCTACCGAGAGAACTGAAAGGCAGATACCACACAGACTTCTTGTATAAAAATATGAATGCCGAAATGTTTCAAATGTTTCTTATTTAATAAATCTTGTAACCACATATAAATGGTCTAAAACCCATAGCATTGTAGTCATGGCAACCTACTAAACTTTCTCATGCAACTAAAATTTCTGGGAAAAGTGAGGGTGGGGGTTGTATCTGTCCCATTGTAAAATAAGTGTTTTAAATGTCCTGTACTGCTAATGGATGATTTATATGTTCAAGAATTCTCCAGTGGAATAACTATGCACTAGTTTACATTTCATGGGGATGCACAAAAAAAAAAAAAAAAAAAAAAGTATTACATTTTTAGTTGCTGTTTGTACCAACCTTGAATTACATGTTTAACAACAAATCAAAAATTCGATTTCTATTGAGTTTTAATAGCAACTAAAACCAACCCTGAGGTCTTAACTCCTTTTTTGTTATGCTTTATTTGTGAGTTTACATTTTTAAATTGTTTAACTTTCTTAATTTAGTAATTAAAAAGAGAGCATTTTACATTTGAATTTTTTTGTTTATTTGTTTAAATCTCAAAAGGTCCCCTAGGAGTTCTCTGACATATCTGTCCCCCACACCAGATGGTAAAGAGTCACCTGGTGGATTTAGCCATTGTGCAGTGATTTCCCAAGGACAGAAACATTCAAAACCTCTAAAGATGCCTCCTCCCTCCACAGGCTGGGCAGCTCTTTCATCATTCCAAGGATTCCTAAAGCAGGTGGGCATCCCTTAACGTTTTGATTTGTTACACGTGTTGTCTGACTGGAATTTGATGTGTCCTACAGTTAGGAGAAAGACAGTTACAAGAAGCGTCTTTTTGTCGTAGTCAGTAAACATACTTCCAAGTGTCTCTCTGCTTCCGTGAGAAGCTGCTGCTCAAGGAGAGAGCTGAGTGTGTCCGAGAGAGCTGCCGGTGGAGTCCAGCTAACTGTCCAGGGCTGGCCGTGCTGTCACCAGCTCTGGGACCTAGAGCAACCACAGGCTCATGACAAGCAGCTCCCCTCAGCTGCCTGGAGATGAGGGTTTGGATGAGATTCCCTTTTAGACCCCTACAGTTCTAATACCCTGTGATGTGACGTGGAGACGCGTGAAAAAGACAGTGTTGCTACTGTCGTTGTTCAAATGTCTTTTTGATATCTGGAATGGAGCTCAGGACCACACTTGCCGGGCAGGCGCTGTGCCGCTGAGCTGTATCCCCAGCCTTCAAGTAACCTTTATATTTAGAAAGGGTTTCCAACATCTGGAGAGATTAAAAAAAGTAAAACAAAGATTGTTTTGATTAACCAAAACATTATGATATAGTTTTGGTATTAATACCTTAGCTAAATTGATAAGATCCCAAGGTCTCACTGCGTATAATTTTTATCACATTATTGGCCAATTCACTAACATATTCTTGATGTTTTTTAAAAACAACTTTATTTTTAATCTTTTCATCTCACTAAGATAGATAATTTGCAGATAGTCTCTAAAGCATTTTTGTTTGTATTTTGACTCATTCCAAAAGCAATGAAAAAAAAACTTGTTTTAAACAGACATTTTCTAAGAAAAAAAAAATGTCTTCAAGCCAAAATATAGCCTTTAATCAACTGAGTTCATTTCGAATTCCCTTACATATAAGCCAGACTAAGGACTTGGATCAGCTTGAGGGAATGCTTTTTACAAGGTGCTGGAGCTGTTCTGAGATGCTAGCGATGAGGTTGTAGAGTGAGATTAAAAAGAAGGCATAAATGCAAAGAAATCAGAGGCGTTTAGGGGGGTTTTTCTTCTACGAAGTGAATGTGCTTTCAAGGGATAATCCTGAAGTCACCTCCAGGAAGCTCCGCCACCTCCCAGGAATCCAGTGTCCCTCACCAGTTGGAGAAGTTTGGAGCAAGGAAACCACATTCCATGACCAGAGTTCCCTTGTTAGGAAGAAAGTTAGCAGCTGGTGTCAGCTAACAGTGAACAATTTTCTGCCGCTGGTAACCTGGTAATGAGTTTCTGCTGCGTTCCCTCAGGAGCGCTGCCATCGGGCCTTGGTGCTGGATGGGGAACCTTTCAATAGAGAACCCCTGGAGAAGACCGCTCAGGAAGCTCAAACATAACTGAAACCGGAGGATTCCATTCACCCCATTCCCATGGCAACTTGTGCTGTCCCCACACATGGCAAGGAGGACCAAAGAGCCCTGCGAGATGTGGGTGCCCCGTGTTAGCACATCCAGGTCAAGACCAAGCAAGTGACACATTTGGCTCTGCCTTGTGTCAAGAAGTAGGTATTTTCAGGAGAAAAGGTACGGGCGTATCCACCTTGAGAAAGGCAGGAGGGCTCCTGTGGCTGCATCCTGGCATAAGAGGATTTTTCTAGTAGCACCGGGGCTGTGAGATTTTATCTGCAGGTCCCCGTGGGGCCTTAACAATTTCTACCGTAGTAATTAGAATGATTCTTTCAGGAGTCTTGAAAGAAGAAAGTTTTCACCAGCACGCAGAGGAGAATTATACTAAAGCCCACTGCAAAGGGATGGCATCTATGTATTTGTCAGGACTCAGGACAAGAGAACCTTGCTGGACAGGGCAGGCATCCTAACACATTTATTTGAGTAACATGATGTTTGTTCGTTTGTTCCTGAAAGGTATTTTAATGGACTTCGATGCTTTTTTATTGGCTTTCTTTCCACTGTGTATTATAATGTTGAAATTCATTTAGTCAAGTATATCTGCTGAGAGGAAGCTAGGGAGAGGAGGAAGACTACCTTTGATTTTGAAGGAAGCAAATTTTAGTTACAAAAACAACGTGGTAGGATATAAAAGCATTATCAATTATATTATTTATTTAATTCTCGATTAAAACTACAGCAGAGTGTAATGAAAGAATAGCATCTTTAATGTCTCTGAAATGTCAAAGGAAGTTCTCCTAATAAACTAAATCACATTTCATTCGTTCCCAACCTGCAAAATATTCAGAATTCCATGGGAGAGGGTTGGGGTGTATCTCAGCGGTGAGGTGCATGGCCAGAGTACATGAGGTCTTGGGTTCAATCCCCCAGCATCAAAAAAATAATAATAATTCTGAGTCTAGAAATAAAAGTGACTTTTCAGTGTGTCGGGAATCATCCTCATGTGATCAATGACAAACTGCTGCTCCTCCATTAGCTGGAATACCATGCTCCTTTGGATTGCTTGCAGCTCTTAACGTTGTGTGTTTGGCATCACAGATATATTTAACGATACTGCTGTCCTGGCAGTGTGTTTTCCCTGCCAGACAGTGTCTCCTTGCGAACATAAACTGGCTGTCTTGCTGCTTTCTCTGCCCTGCGCCAAGGCCAGTGCTGAGTTTATGCAGACGTTGGACGATGCATCCATGCTAGATGGATGCTCTCCATCCAGTGGGTGAACGGTCTGCCTTCCAGTGACACACGTCCGCCTCAGAACCTGCTAAGCCCACAGATTACTGCATGCTGCCCCCAGCACTAGTCCTGCACCTTTTGAATGTGTGGTCACATCTTTGAGATGTGACACAAAGTCCCCATCTATAACCGGAAATAAACACCATTGATACTTTCCCCAGAACTCATCCCAACACCAGTGTGGGTAAACCCCAGAAGCTGAGGCTGGGATGGACTGAATAACACCAAATGATACACAGTCTTAAAGTGACTTTGTGCCTCATTTTGGCTTGGTAATTGTATGGAAACTTGGTATTCCACTCCCTAACGTATCCATCTCTGTCTCCTGTAAAATTACTCACCCAGACCATCTGACTGCATGATATATTCAGCCTATGGCTTTGAATAGCCCTGACACACTTTCGCCTGACCAGGTCAGCATCTGTAGCCCATGTGAGAATCTCAACGTGAATCCATAAAACCTTTCTGCCCATGTGGGAGAGGTCAAGTTGGCCTTGACTAATTCTCTTATCTGATTTCCTTTTTCACCCAGGAAAGAAGATGGGACAGGGAAGGAGGGCTTTTGATGATAAGAAGGGGGTGGAGACCCCCCAGAGCCACCTGGGAGTGGCAGTCTGGCCCAGTCAGCCTGCTTCACCAGTATGCAGTGAGGGGGCGGGAAAGATATAGACACTGGAAAGGAGGACGAGACCAGAGCCGGGAGGAGAGGAACCTTCTGGAATAAAGATGGAGAGAGCTGTGGATACGTGTAAGAGCTAACTATTCATTCCTTAGTACAGTCTACATCTAAAAGACCCCCAAGGCCTCCTGTACTCACGGGCATGGACTAGGATCAGCACAGCTGATTTGCTGTTTGGAGGTAGCCCAGTCAGAAGAGATGGGTCACTGGGAGCACGGTCTGGAAGGGTGCGTTCCCCCAGTCTCCTTCCTTCGGCTCTGCTCCCTATCTGCCCTGCTATGAGCAGCTCCCCTCTGCTACGCCCCTGTGCCATGCTGTGGCCCCCTTAGAGCCCTTGACTATGAAACAGGAATCAGAATAGCCCCTCTTCCCCTAAGTTGCTCGTGTCAGGTATTGTGTCTCAGCAACAGCAAAGTGACGAAGACAGTCCTTCCCTAGACTTTTATTGTACACCTGGTATGGGCTGGACTCTGTGCTTAGCACTAGAAACTTAAAAATAGACAGTTAACATTCACAGCCCAGTGGGATGGAGCCCCGTTAATATAGCCGTAGTGCACTCTGTGGACAGAAGTTGGCAAAGGCACCATCCCCTGCCCCATGTGCCAGTGCTGGGAGGCCTCCTGGAGGGACTGCGTTCAGTCTTCAACACAGGGGTGCTGCTTAACGGGATGGATCTGATACATCTTGGCCCTGAATATGTCACTTTTGATTCCCAGCCCCCAGTTAGGGCTACCTCGGCTTCAAGCATAAAAGTATGAAGAAAAGCCAAAATATGCAAGAAATCTCTCTTCTCCCCTCCCCTTCTCTCTCCCTCCCAACCCCAATAAAATCATTTCTTCTGATTAGTGGACCGAATGGAGGAGGTGGTGAAAACACCATTCAACTACAGACACTGTGATTTTTTCCTTTTTAAGCCAGAGTCTCGCAGTGCAGTTCAGGCTGAACTTGAACCACTGTGCAGTCCAGACTGGCCTCCAACTCCTGACAGTCCTCCACCTCAGCCTCCCAGGAGCTCGAATTACAGGGTGTGCCACCACCTCCAGAGGCTGCGGAGTCTAAGCAGGTTGTTGTGTGTGGTCCCAGCTGAAGTTTAGTTGGAAATATATTTATAGACTATGAGAATAAAGGAACTGCTGGGAAAGAGACCAGGAGTAACTCTTACTATCTCTTTTAATAACAATTAGTGGGAGTTTCTCTCCTGTTTATAAGCTCCTTCTTTTGTTTCACTTCCTAGGCAGGCTGTTTTGCTCGAACTGTCACGCAATATGCAAATTCATGAAGAAGGTATATACTAGCAGTTGCAAGACGCTCTGGTTGTTTTGTTCTGGATATTTTTCCTTTGGTTAATTATCAAGTGTCTGCTATGTAATAATCGATGAGTAGCTAATTGGAAGCAAGAGACAATGAAATGAGTATTGTTGGGATAGTGTTTTAATGAAAAGCATACATGTAATTCTGTGGGGAGATACCACAAGAGACTTTATCTTTTTGGGGGGTGGGGGAATGTTTACAAAAAGATTCATTTAAGCTACTCGTAAACTGGATCCAGTATATGAATCCTTCCACCCAAGTGGTTAGCAGGGCAGATAGCAGGGAGGCGGCCACGTGCCCCGGATGGCTCAGGAACCCAGACTGCACTGTGGAGCCCGCAGGTCCCTCAGTTCCCAGAGTGAGGAAATGGTAAGTGAATGACAGCAGTTGCCTGGAGAATTAGGGAATGAATAACAATGCTTTCTGGTAAATTAACCGTATTACATTGTGCACAGGAAAGTGATGGGGGGAAATCTTGTTAAAAACTGAATAATAATTTACCCACATCATTTACGTAAAATGCATAATTTTCCTAGTTCAGTAGACTTTAGTTTGATTTAAAATATGAGCTCCAAGACTGTTCACCAAAGCGTAATTTGGGCGATAATGAGGAAGGGGAAGAAGAATCAACTGTAATCAGCACACCCCTTTGTGAACCAGCTCCCCTCCCCCTTCTTACCTATGAATTTCAGAAAATATTTGCTCAGACATTCCTGAAGGTTGCTAAGTGAAAGTGCAAAACATTGGTCATTGTCACTGCCGTCACTAAGCCATGACCTCACCACGTTTGAGGGGGAGAGCAACGTTTCATTCTGTTCAGTGTTTTCTGCTCTCACTCAAATACATACTAGGTTTTGAGTAGTAGGGGGAAGATGGAAATGCAGCAGAGCTATACTTAAAACAGCAAATCAAGAACAAAAGCACAAACATGCAGCCAAAGGAGACCTTGGAAGATACACGGATAAAACAAAAGGCTGAGCTTGGCTGGGATTTGTTTCAACATCAAATGCAAAATGGAGCACATTGTTCCAGCGATAAAGGTTTTTGCAATCTGTAATCCATCTAGAATAAAAAGGCATTTTGACAGTCGGAAGCTGCACTATTGCTGTGAATCATGAGACTCGCTCGTGACTGATGTAGGATTTTTCCCCACCAGAGTGGTCAGAGGTGGCCTCGAATTTGTGGATACACCAGGCGTTTCTCTCCAGCAGGTCTCACCTGTCACTTGATGTTTGCCTCCCTTTTCTTCCTCCTCTTCCATCCCCTGCACCCCTGCTCCCCCATCACGTTAGAATCATACGTTTTTTTTCTGGGATGTTCCTTTGTTCCTGCATCCCCATCTCTCCCCAAAGGAGACTGCATTTGCTCATTAAAGTCAGCCCCTGGGTTCCTACCTTTCGAGATTTTCCCCTTCTCAGAGGCCTCCTTTGTCAGATCCATCCTGTTGACAACTCTGCTGACCTTATAAGGCTGAACTTTAAACCCCAAAGCCCAAAATTTACCTCTTAGGTGCTGTTCTGCTGGTCCTCTCCATTTCTCCCATCTGTCCCTGCAATGCCCACCACTGGCCAAGGATTTATCAGAATTAGTTCTGTCCCTATGCCTCCTGCTACTTGCTATAAATCACCTTTATGCATGTAGAAAAATCCACCCCATCTCAAGACACTTTGCTCCCATCTGCCAGAAAATTGCTGTAATAAACATGCAAAAGCGTAATGACGGGAATGTGAATGGTGCCCCTAGAAATGTGTGCTGTGTCACTAGCACGACTACATGGGCCAAGCCGGTAGTCTGAAATCACCTGCGCTCTCCTGGAATCCTGCAGGAAAAACCACTTACCTTTTCATAACAGTTTGCCATTTCAAACACTAAATCTTTCAGTCATTAGTGGAAGTGACTTAGGGATCATTTCTGGAAAAGACAGAGAAGCCAGACAGCAGTACGTATGAGGCTGAAAGACAGGCGTGGTACTGCACAGCTATAATCCTGTGTTCTGCAGGCTGAGGCAGGAGGACTGCACATTCAAGCCCAGCCAGGGTAACCTCAGCATGAAACCTGCCTCAAAATTTAAAAAATGGAAAGGTCTGGGGATGGAGCTCACCAAGAAGATTTTAAATGTTCAATCTCTAATACGGAAAAAAAAAAAAAAAGACTTTCCATCACATAGTTTAAGCGTTGAGCTTCGACCAGCCAGCTAAGCAGACCAACAACCAAAACTACCCTGAGCGGGCTTCCAGGAAGCATCCCAGAAAGCTGAGAAGTCTGAATGTTGGGGTGCAGGGGAACGTGGCCTTTGTTTGTGCTGGGGTCACCTGTGACCTGTCTCTGGCTTTGGTGCCTCAGTTCTCGTTTGTCCCATCTATTCTGCTCCCTGATGTCCATTCAGCATGAATGTGCACCCTGGTAATCTCCTGCTGTATAACAAAACACTCCAACACTTAGCAGGCAGAGCTGCCACCCCACACCCAGCTGGAGAGTCGGGGAGGCTCCCCAGCCACTCTTCACTCACACAGCAGAGCCAATCTCAAGAACCCCAGCTGACTCATCCTGAAACAGAGTCAAGCTGCCCCACCAGTCCTGCCCAGATTTCAAACTTCTGCACAGCATAAATGATTGTGGTTTAAAGCCGCAAAGCTTTGGGATCATTTGTGTTGCAGTAACCACTCACCAGAACATGTGGCCTACACCAAATGCGCTGTGCCTCCGTCCCCACATCTGTCTAGGCTACCTCCCTCCACGGCAGGCAGCATCGTGGAAGCTAAAAACTACACCTCCCGCATCCCCTTTGTGCCGTGGGGTAGGCTCCCCAGTGAGCATTTTTGCAGAAAGTTTGGAAGGCAAAATCGAGGTGGCTGCCAGTTTCCTGCCGCTTGTGGCCATCTCCTGCTGGGAAACGAGGTCAAGAGCCACTGATGTCCAGCCTCCAGCTTCGTGGGTGTCAATTAAAAGTCAGCTGCGAGGTGATGGCAGCTGGGTTCCACATTCCAGCAGGCAGGCAACGCGCTGGTGGCATAGAGGTGCACACCATGCCCTCCCGACCATTTCCTGCCTTTTCTT
This sequence comes from Cavia porcellus, assembly GCF_034190915.1. Lineage (NCBI taxonomy): Eukaryota > Metazoa > Chordata > Mammalia > Rodentia > Caviidae > Cavia > Cavia porcellus. The sequence goes on from NW_026947490.1 coordinate 80,024,911, forward strand.
TTCTCTTTTTTTCTCTTCTCTTCTCTTCTTTCTTTTCTTCTTTTTAGGTACTATATTCTTCAGGCCAACAGAGCCATGGCAGCTTCCTGAGCCTCACCTCTGTGCTGTGGCTGAGGCGGCAGCTCTCCGGGAAGACTGGTTCTGCCACTCCTGGGATTCATGCAGGCTACTCACTCTCTCCCCGCCCTTCTCACAGGTTCCTGATCCTTCGTATGAACTCCTCTGGTGGCGGGGAAAGGGAGACGAGGGAAGTAAAAGACTGAAGATACGTTACATACCTGTACCAACTCCCATGCTGAGGGCCATGGTTAGGAGTACGAATGTACTATATTAGTAAAAATTTTTAAAATACCCAAGAGTGACTTCCTTCCTGTGATGACCCCTGTGGCTGATACCCAGATGAATCCAAAAGTTCTGTTCCTAGGGGCTGGGGATTTAGCTCAGCGGCATAAGCACCTGCCTTGCAAGCAGGCGGTCATGAGTTCAATCCCCGGAACTGATAAAAATGAAAAAGACAAAAAAAAAACAAAAAAGGCTCTGTTCCTTTTCCACCTTTCCTTAGTGTTTGTTTACTTCTCCACTTTCATTTAATTATTCTTTTTTTTTTTTTTTGTCTTTTTCATTTTTATCGGTACCAGGGATCGAACTCACGACTGCCTGCTTTTTGCCGCTGAGCTAAATCCCCAGCCCCTTAATTATTCTTTTTAACAGATATCTCCTCTATGTGCCTAGCAATGTACTATACCTGGAGGAAAATCTTTTCTTTTTTCTTTTTCCTTTTGAGATGATGATCCTAGTAAAGACACCTCTGGGCCCCAGCGGCTCCAGCTTATTTTTGTGACTAAAGTTCACACTGCAGGTCACACTGCACCGGTTCAGTTTTCTTGTCGATGGCTGGTTTTGCCCACACTGGGTACCCTGAGTCTCTGCAGTAGAGACCGTCTGACCTCAGCACTGATGACACTCACCACGTGGCCCCAGTCAAGAGAAAGTTCGCCGTGTCCTGTTTTAGGCAAACTAGACTCTGAGTCCAGAGTCAGCGCATCTCCTCGGCTGCTGTTCCTACCTTGAACGCTGCACCAAGCTCTGCTAGCCTTTGATGCGAGAGCTCTCCCGGCCCATCACAGCGGCCTCAACTATTAGCCCAGTGCTACTTGTCAGGAAGCTGAGATTTGGGCCTGAGTGCCCGGGTGGAGGGTGGGCCCATTCACACAGATAAAAGACTCCGGAGAAGAAAGAGAGTGTAAGCAGGGGAGGGCAGGTGCGTGGAGGCTGGCACATGCGGCAGCTGCCCCTGCCTGTGGGAGGGGACCCCGATGACTTCCTGCTGCATGGGCGTGCAAGTGAGGACTTCAAGTCCTGCCAGAGTTTAGGTTCAGATCACAGTTCTGCCACTCACTAGCGATGTGGCTTTGGGCCAAGTGACTTCACCCCTCCGAGGTGCCGAGCTTCGCCATTCTCACATATAAAATGGGTTTCGGTGAAACCTCAAGCCGTGTGTGTACAGCATAGTGCTTGGTGTGGGGCAGGAGTCTGAAATGTGTTACAACTTTCCCTCCATCCTCGGCCTCATGGTGGAGAGTCATGTTCCAGTTATGTCTGATTACATCATTCTCTTTCTCAGAAGTGACGGCTCTGCTTATCCCCACTGCTGGGATGGGACTGCCTCGCCAATGCCTCTTTCTTAAAGTCCTCCAGTGGCTTACCACCTCCACCGAAGGGTTGTTCTTCCCACAGGACCCCCTCCCTGCCCTCCTACCAGCACCGCTGACATATGAGGGGTAGAGGTCAGACTGTGGGAACCAATCCACTGGGCACCATCAAATCGTCTCCTTTGAGCTGGAACGAAGCGTCAAGAGACTGGGGATGGATGCTTGGCCTACAGGTTACACAGAGGCAGGGCCAGAATCAGTCCCACAGAGGAGCAGAGGACATGGCCTAGAGGGAAATGGTGACTGGAGACCACAGGCCACCAGAGACAGGGATGGAGACAGCGGTCATCCATGCTTTCGCGTCTGGAAGTCGATTGTGTTACCTGAACACCGTGTCTTCAAGATTCTATTGAGCCATGAAGTACATCTTCAGTTCATTCAAGGCTTTCTGGCTTCAAGTCTGGCCAGCTCGTGTGTCCCATCATCTCCATCACAATCCCTGCCCTAATGCTGGCTCTGCTGCGTGAGCCACTACGGCTCAGGAATGAGCAGCTCTGCTCCAGGCTTTCTGACATTCACCTGCCCTCACCTCTTCCTAAAGCTTATCCATGCTTCAGGACCCAATGCAGACACCTAGGGCTGGCTGCCTCCGAGAAGTTCCTCAGAGTAGCCCGTCCCCGGCTCCCAGTCATTCTGTACCACTCACAGCTGCACGTCTGCTGTGGATGTCAGCAAAGGTTCCTGAGTTGTTCTTTCTGCCTCAAAGCTCACTGAGGGTAGGAACTTGGCACCCTTTAGGTACTCAGATATTATTCTGAATTTAATACGAAGGTTGGAATCTTAAAATGCAATCCAAATTTATTCCATAACAATGCCAGTATAAGACATTTTTTGTTAAAATGGAAATACAGTTAGAGAATGCTTCGGATTAAAAGGATGAGGATCAAAGGGCACTTTTTTGGCCAGGAGTTCTAAGTCTTAGAGATCCAAATAAATTGTAGACTTTTTATTTCCTGAACTGATTGGAACCATAACACTGGGTTTGTTGCTATAATAAAAAACTTTCTGGTACTTTTAGTCTGGTACAAATATTGTCGCCTCTTTACGTAAGTGTTAGGATTGCTCTTGTCTCAAATTAAAGTGTGTAGGCCTTTTGCTGCCATCTGGAAGCCTGCTTCAGGAGAAGACTTCCATGTTGACCAGGAAGGCTGCAGAAGCCTGAGACTCTGCTCAAGGCCTCCTAGCAGGATAAGGCATGTGTGGATCACAGAAGGACACATGTCCACTTGGGATCAAGACCCGGTAGCTCCGGGTCAAGAACAGAAAGCACACAGTACCCAAAACACGAGCTGCATTTTGCGAATACGTAAGAGTTTCTCGATGAGAATCTTGAGGGCAGATGTCCTGGCAGCTGGTCCCTGCACCTGGTTCAGCCCTGGGGATGCTCTTCCAGCTGCGTACACCGCAGTCTGGTGACTCCCTGTGCCTGATTGTCCCATGCTCCCTCTGCACTAGGGACTGGGCTTGGCGTCTTAGATCATGGGTTGTGTAGTTCAGGTTGGCCTTGAACTCACCGCAAGCCTCCTATTTTGGCCTTCTGAATGCTGGGACTACAGGCATGCTTCACAGGGCTTGGATCAATATTAATTTTGATATAGTCTTAGTTTTAAAATCTACTATTGAGTTGTCCCATCAAACAGTGTTTGGAAGTAAGCATTTTCCTGGAATTTTCATTTTTTTAGCAAGAGTTCAGATGATACAGACGCAGATATCCAAGAGCCACACTCTGGGAATATGGAATAGTGGTCTGTTAGGGTTGATACATTTGCGTCAACTTGAGAAGTTTAGAAGTTTAAATAAGCCACTTGACTCAGTAGGGAGCCAGGATCTTTACTGTGTAAACAGTCTCATCCTGTGCAAGAATCGGGCTGGGAGATATTGTGAGTGTCGAACTGCCCTGGAGTGGGGTGCTGTGTACAATATAAGGGAAGAAAAGAGGCTTGCGTCCCCCCTTTTGCTCTTGCTGTTTTGCTTCTGCCTCCTTGAAGCGTTACCCTGGTCCCATGCCACTTTGATTGGAGCCTGCTGATTATGGTCTGAAACCTCCACAAACTGTGAGCTCAATAGACTTTCCTTCCTTCATTTTGAGTGTGGGGTATTTTGTCTCAGCAATGAGAGACAAGTAATCAAGACATGGTCATCTTAATTACCTATTGCTACACTAACACTTTACTTACAGAAATTACCTCAAAACTCAGTGGCTTAAAATTCCATGGTTTGGGTTTTAGTTTCCCTTCTCTTCATGGATCTGCAGGTGGACCCCCAACCCCGCTGCCCCTGACTATTCTCCAGGCTCAGAGTTCTGACTTTCCTGGACCAGGACTTGGCTCAAGGATTCCGGTCAAGTACGTGTAAGTCTGTTCTGGAATGCCGTGTCCTGGGCCATAGACAGTGGCTTCCTAGAGAACAAGTCAGTGTTTTGTGTTATTACGGAGGTATCCACACCAGGCCAAGCCCTTTCATCTCTTTTTAGATGGCTGGCTGCATTGCACTAGCTAACGTACTGTGAGTCGGCAGACTGGCAGCGGGGCACATCTGTTGGCTGCTAAGTATCCCTGTCCTTGGTAGAGGCCTTGTTAAGTCACAGCAAGGGACGAGAAGGGTCAAGATGGAGTCTTAGTCCATCAGCCACAGTGGTGAGGGGTGAAGGCTTTGGTACCAAAAAGACTGTGGTTTCCATCTCTGCCTATGTGACTTTAGGGTGATCACCAAACAAAAAGGTATAAATCCTATCGAAACATTGCATAATCCATTTTAACGTTTTGTTTAGAAGAGACCAACAGTCGTAAGTCATACATTGAATGCTGAATTCATTAATTAGATCTCAGAACTGCTTTGCAGCAATGTGGTTCGTCAGTTTGCCTGTGAAATGCATATTTCTCCCATTAGAGAATCAAGTCATGGTCCCCTCACACGCCCTTGTTAAGGTGCCATTTGCATACCTTCCTTTATGTTCGTTCACATTTTTGGGGTTTAAAGAGATTCACTGTATTGCTCAGGTTTTTTATGCTCTTCAAAGAAAAAATACAGTTAACTGGTATAAATCCTTAAAATATTTAAATTTTTAAAAGTGTAACAAATTAGTGGCATTTTCCAAAATTTTATTCATCTCAATATTATTTTTGAACTTTTTACTTGAGTAGAAAACATCAATGCACATATAAATGTTTTTAATTGAACATAATCAAGGATCTTGATAATAATTACTGCATGAGATTCAGCCTGAGAATTTTTCATGTTGAAAATTTTTGACAATACCGAGTATTTCAGAACTTTATTTCTCAGAAACTATCTTTCCCCCCTGAATTTAGAGAATCTTACTTTTGTAAGGAAAAATTCACAAATGTCAGAGTGTTGCTTACTATCAAAATATTTTCAGAAAACACGGCTCGTCTGGTGCTGAAATCACAGCCCAGTCTAAGAAGCATTTACACAGACAGATTTTAAACTGAATCTGACCATAGAACACAAGCATTCGCATGGACATCTTAATTTGCTGGGATGGCCACATTGGACAGGAGAAACTTATTTCTCACAATTCTGGGGTCTGGAAGTCCGAGATCAAGTTGTCAGTGGGGCTGCTGTCCCCTGAAGCTCCGTCCTTGGCTTGAAGATGGTCACCTTCTGGTTGTGTCCCCAGAGTCTCTGCTCTGAGCATACACACTCCCAGTAGTGCATCTCTGTGTCCTGACCTCCTCTTCTCACACCGACACTAGTCGTGATAGATTGAGGCTCACTCCAAAGGTTCATTTAATGGGTTCTTTTTGCTTTGTTTTGTTTTGGGTTTGGGGGGAGTTGGGGAGCGGAGATTGAGACAGTTTCTCACCGTGTTGTCCAGGCTGGACTTAAGCTCACTATGTAGCCCAGGTTGACCTCGAACTTGTAGTAACCCTCCTGCCTCAACCTCCCAAGCACTAGGAATGACCCACATCTGGCCTCAGTGACCTCTTTAAAAACCCTATTTTCAAATACAGTCATATTTTGAGATACTAGAGGCTAGAGCTTTAGCATATCACTTTTGAGAAAACATGGTACAGACTATAAAAATAGACATAATGACTTTTAAAATTGGCAAAGCATTGTTGAGATACAACTTTCTGATTTAATTTATATAGCTTAATGACTTTTTAAAATATTCTTCCAGTTATGTTATCATCACCAAAGTTGATTTAAAAGCATTTCATTATCCTGAAAACATACACACACACACACACACACACACACACACACACACACACACACCCCTTGTAACTGTTTCTTTCCCAATCCCTTCCCTGTATCCTGGCCCCAGGGATACACTTACCTACTTTCTCAATAGATTTACTTATTATGGGTATTTTATTTAAATGGAATCATATAATATGTGGTCATTCATAACTGACTTTTTTCACTTTGTATATTTTTGCAGTTCATTCATATTGTGGTATGTATTGTACTTATTTTTCTATTGCTGAGTAATATTCTATTATAGCAGGATACATTTTATCTGTCCATTCATCAGCTGATGGACATTTGTTTCCACCTTTTGACTATTGTGAATAATGTTGTTATGAGCATTCATGTGTGTGACGTAATCAGAAAGAGATATTCCATCTTCGTGTATTAGTTAACTTAACATTCTTAAAGTATCATTTCTCTCCAGTGGACCTATAGGCATGGCAGATTCCCAGCAGAAGTGGGGAAATTGGCAAGATTGTTGAATTTATAAAGAAATGCAAAGCACTTGGAATAGCAAACCAGTGTGAAGGATAACAAAGTCGGAGGACTCTTAACACCAGACTTGAAGATTTGCTGTGAAACTGTGTGACAGAGAGCTATGGGGACAGGGACAAACACAGAGACTTGCAAACAGGACAGAGACTCCAGAAATAGACTGGCACATGGTCATGTGATTTGCAGCAAAAAAAAAAAAAAAAATCCTGGCAATCCAATAAGGAAAAGACTGAACTTTTTGTTTATGGAGTCAAATCTTTTGCATATCTATGTGAAAAATAATGAACCTGCATGCTTACCTTCTAGCATATACTAAAGTCAACTCTAGGGTGGGTAGAATTCCTAAGTGTGAAAAGTAAAACAGTAAAGCAGGGGCTGGGGATTTAGCTCAGCGGCATAAGCACCTGCCTTGCAAGCAGGCAGTTGTGAGTTCGATCCCCGGTACCGATAAAAATGAAAAAGACAAAATAAAATAAAAACCAGTAAAGTAAACGTAACATATCTTTATGATTTAGAGATGAAATTCTGTGCAACTGTCCAGGTAAAATAATACAAATAACTTGGACTTCTAAAAAAATTGTAGAAGTAAAACCTAAAAAGTAGGCCCTTTAAAAATAAGAATGCATACTTACCAAAAGCATCATTAAATACATGAATAGGCAAGGCACTGACTTGGAGAAGATATTTGTAATCCATGTCTTATATAGAGCATAATAAAAACTACAAATTTATAAGACACAGATAACTCATTTTAAAATGGGAAAGCCTTCAAAAGTCCATGATAGGGGCTGGGGATATCGCTCAGTGGCACAGCATCTGCCTGGCAAGCGCAAAATCCTGAGTTCAATTCCTGATACTCCCACACACACCAAAAATGTCCACGATAGAAGAGGATATCTTGATGGCCTCCAGCATAGCAAAAGATGCTCAGCTACACTGTTCCTGCAGGTGATGCAAGTTAAAGTCACAGTGAAGCAACACTGAATGACCAGGAGCAAAACAATGACAGTCCCAGTGTTGGGCACAGGGTAAGGAGCAGCTAAAAGGTCAGTCGTTTCTAGTAGGAATATTTATTCCACCATAATAGCCTCAAACTGGAAACAATCCAAATGTTCATTGACAAAAGAATGATCAACAAATTTCACATAAAGTCACATAAATATCACACAGCAACAAAAAGAACGAATTGTTGATGCATGTCATAGTATGGATAAAAATCTCAAAATTATACTGCTGAGTAACAGTGATGTTGGGGTTGGGGTTAGTGACTTCGGGAGAGAAGCATAGGGGAATCTTCAGGAGTGAGTGAAATGTTCTAAATCCTGATCAGGTTTGTGGTTACAGAGGTCTCTATGTCAGTAAAAGCCAGTTGTACCTGTAGGACAGGTCACATGACTACACTATAAGCTATTCCTCAACAAAAAGCAAAATATCGAGAAAGGCTACTCCAAGAAAACTTCAATGTAGGTCCACTCCTTCCTTGGGGGGACATGGAGGTGAAATGTTAACTCTTCTTTTCCCAGATGCAAAATGGGTATAAAAGTAGCAACTCTCATATCAGAAGGTAACTCTGAGTCAGTTCACTAAGTATAGAGCATGTGGGATTATCCAACACTATCAACTCAATCAGTGCTAATGCTGGCATTAGTAACGTGTGTAAGATTAACTTCCGGTCCTCACTCAGCCGCAGTGCGCACCCAGGAAGCTCTACATAAATGGAGCTGGGAAGACTGAGAATTGTCCACATGCCTCCAGTGACGCTGGGGTGAAAAGCCAGGTCCTTTGACTTGACACCCAGAGTTCTTTCTTCCACCACCCCATGCTGCTTGAGGCAAGCTGAGGGATTGGGGAATGTATCCATTCTGATTTTATTTTCATGAGTTTGGTTTTCTGTGTCTGCCAATAAATCTCTGTCCTCAGGAATTTATAAGACAGCCTCACACAAGGGGAAGGAAGGGACTTTCATTTGCTTCTCGTCCGTCTTCCCCTTTGGATGCTGAGAGTACAAGGAAAGAGTTACCCTCTACATGCCTTGTTCTGCCAGGCATGGTGCTGCACACCCGTAACCCCAGCACTCAGGAGGCTGAGGCAGGAGGAGCACTGTGAGTCTGAGGCCCACCTGGAATTCATAGTGAGTACAAAGTGAGTACAAAGCCAGCCTGAACTACATAGTGAGACCCTGTCTCAAAAACAAAGACAAAACTAACTAAATAAATAAACGAATAAGTACCTAGTTTTGTTCTAAACTTGCACATATGAAGGCTAGGATCCCCATTTCATGAGGGAGAGAACTGGACAAGAAGGAGCTTGAGAGACTTGCCCAGGGTCATAATCTAGTAACCCAATGCAAGAACCCAGAGCAGCTGCTGGTCACCACAATCTACTGTCCTAATCTTCGTGCAGTGCTCTCTCCTCTCGGGATTGGTTTCATAGAAGTCCCTGGCCATCATTAATCAGTCGGAGACCACCTTTGCTTCTTCTGTCCCCCCACCTTTTTCTTCTTGGGATTGAAGTAGCCAACGCACCTTAACCTTCTCTGCACACGGCTTTCTCTGTGGCCCTCTCAGCTGCTTCTGTGACCTGGCTTCCCTGAGGACCCTGACCTGGCCAGGTCAGTCCTTCCCTCCTCCCTCCAGCCCCGCAGCCTCACCTTCGTGTGGTGAGTACCATTCTATAGCACCCTGCAAGGCCTCATAGGTGCCACAGGCAAGTTGGGGGTTTGGGGCTTAAATGTGTGAGAAGCCCTCACTCGTGTAGACCCCAGAGTTCACGAATGTTAGCCTACGCAACCCCACTGAAGCAAGGATAAAATAAAATGTGTGTGAGGAGCCCATCTGAGGGAGAGGGAGCTGGTATCTCTTTCAGTACTAAAGGCCCCTGAAATGCTAGATTTGATGAGTGTTACAGTTAGTGTCTAGATTTTCCCCAAAACCTCATGCAGTCATGGGGGCGGGTCTTTGGAAGGTGGCTGAGTCTAGCGTTCGTGATTGGTTCACAGTCTAGCACTGGGATTGGCAGGGTGAGTGTCACACCCACCCAGGGGCGGAGGCAGCATGTAATATAAGGGAGGGAAGGAGGGATGCTTTTCCCTATTGTCCTTTCCATTCTTATCACATGCAGCAGCCACTTTAAGTGTTGCCCCAGTGCCATGCCACCCTGCCTTGGAGCCAGCTGACTATGCACTAAAACCTCCACAAACTGTGAGCTAAATAAATCTTTCCTTCCTTCATTTTGGGCATCAATATTTTGACTCAACAAGGAGATAAAAGTAAGCAAGACAGTGAATTCTTTTGGAGAGTCTTTGTCTCAAAGCAGAATTCTAACATGTAAATATGTAGCTATGTGTCAGAAGATGGGCGAATAAAATATTCTTTTCTTCACCTGTCTTCTCATAGTCATCGTTGTCATCATCGTCATCGTCCTCCTCATCCTCTTATGCCCAAGACACACCATAACCTCCAGAAGGGTGTCTCTTTGGGGTCAGAGGCAATGGCCTTCAGTGTGGAGCAGGCCCAGGAGTGTGAAAAGCAGTTCCTGACCTGGGATTCTGCCCTGACTCTCTGCGTTCACCCATTGTGTGCTCCTCGGGCTTCTGAGACCTGCTCTGATATCCTTTACAGCCTGATGAAGGTGCTAAACGGGCAGGAGTGTTACACACACCAGCCTAGCTGCCTGTCATCACAGGAAATTGCTCTTACCAGGCCCAGATTTATGTACATTCTCCATAAACTTAGTATCATGCTGTTAAAAGTGATTTATTCATGAGGTGTTAGCTCAGAGGGTGCAGACCTTTGGGAGAGCTGCACTGTCCCTGCTGTTGTCACAAAAAGAACCCTCTGAGAGCCAGAGCACTTCTCCAGAGGGCCTGGCATCTCAGAGGCCTGGAAGGTAGGCTCTCCAGGCACAGACATGAGGGTCAGCATGAAAGGCTGACACCCACCAACTCAAAAGGCTGCACAGGTGGGCGAAGCTAGGAATCACAGACGGGAAGCCCTGTGCAATGCCATCCTTTTTCATCCGTGCACACCAAGAGCCCATACATCATACGTGTTGGGAAGTCGGTCTGAAAGAGGGAAAGTATGTGTGTCTCAGTGTGTTTATACAGGTACTAAATACATATTTAAACCAAATGCCTGCAATCCCAGCACTCTAGAGGCTGAGGCAGGAGGATCACTGCAAGTTCAAGGCCAGCCTGGGCTACATAATGAACTTGAGTCCAACCTGAACTATACAGTGAGACCTTGTCTCAGAAAATGAATATTAATATAAATATACACATCTAAATATGGAAACAGAGCATTTTTCTAAGTATTTGTAGAAGGCAACCAAGCCTGTTTCAGCTTATGTCTGTTTACCAGTGAAAAATGAGAGGAGTTGAACCCCAATGCTAGGAACCTTCCAGTGGGCACATGGTTTGGGCCATGAAAGGCTCCCAGACACAGTGAAGCTGAACCTTCGGGGAGGGGGAGCAGCCCCTCTTTCATGGATTCTCTTGTGCGCTTCATACACTGAGTCATGTCCAGGTGAGTTGAGCAGCGATACTGAGTGTCTCTCCTCTGAGCCGAGACTCAGGCTCTTTCCTTCTCACGCATGACACTGTTATCCTTGTTTTCTTATTTTTTTATTTTATTTAGAATGTAGTAAAAATGCAACAGAACAAGATAAAACAAAGCCAATCGAGACAATGCAGTGACATTGGTACAGAACTTCACAGTAGGATACTGGGATGGTAGTAATAGATACTATAGTATATCTCATTATCTTCACAATACTTGTCCAGTCAATTGGGTATAGTGAAATCAAACCAATAACAGAACATTGTAAAACCAATTGAAGGAGAATATTAAATAGAGCAAAATAATTATTATAAAACATAACTGAAAATAACCTTTGCCTTCAAACAGAACATAGAAGGAGATCCCCCATATTTGCTATATTGCATATGCTCATCCTCCCAAGAGATGCTCATACCTCTGTCCCCTGTTGGTGACGGGGGTGGGGGGATATGCTTGATTCTCAGCCCACGCGCTGGTAGGCTCACGAGAACAGCTGACTGGTTCTCCTCTCAGCCCACGCCTGGGGCGCTTACCAAGAGGGCGGGCGGGCAAATTGCCTTCTTGTGCAGCCATCTAAGTCCCAACGTGGCTGGTCTCGGGTAGCCGCTCTATCCTTGTTTTCTAAGGCAACATTTCATGGCTCACAACTAGAGATCACTCTTACTCCACTGCCAACTTGTTGGCCGTTCCACTGAGAGCCCAGGAGTCCAGGGAATATTGTGCTTTCACGTGCTTGAAAGCAGGAGTGACATTTATGGGAGTCTGCTCCGTCCCTGACACATGTAGGACTGAAGTGACCTAAACTGAGAGTTCAAGGCCTGTCCTGCCTTGAAGCCACATTTAATAATTCCATTCATATGTTCCTGTCACCTCCCTAGTGTGATGTTTGGAGGACTAGAAAGCATCCCTGTTGCAAAATACCATCTCTGACCTGCCTCATCTGGAACTCGAGCATTGTCACTTGGGTTCAACATAGTCCCAATCTGCTGTCTTTAAAATAGGTTCCAATTACCACTCCTCTCCATTCCACATTCATCCTTCATTGCATACTCTTCAAAACCAGATTTGTGCCTTCGTAGTGTTTTTCCTGTGCAGCTGGCATAGTATTAATCTTGTCAGTAATGGGCACTGGTGTGTCTACTTCAGGAAGAGGGAGTTTGGGTCCTGGTTTGCTTACACCTGCTTGGCAGACACATCAGCATATCTAGCGCCTCACGCAGGTGTTCTTCAGAGTGTGGCGTCCACTCCACGGGGTGGTCAGCAGTGCCCAAGGCCTGGTGGCTTCCCTGGCTGCCCATCCACCTCAGGTGGGTTTAGAGATCCTGTTGTGAACTGTCTCCCCCGCCTGACAGACCACAGCGCAGGTCCCCAGCAGGCTCCTCACGGCAGCCCCTGGAGTGTCGCAGGGGTTCCCCCGAGCAAGTCTGTATTTCAGCCATGGTGGGGCCCTTCTTGGGCACCCATCAGTCCTGAGGGTAGCGATTGCTCTCTATATCTGTCTTCCCTATATTCTTTAAAGTTCTCTTTGTTTCTTACAAACCAGCTCTTCGCCTCTTAAACTCTCTGTTATGGTGAATAATTCTTTATATTATACTTTCCCTGTTCAAATTACAGGGTAGTTTATCTCTCTTGATTGGACCCACACTGAGGTAGGTTGCAAATGTCCCTGAGGGTAGAATTCACAGTGCGTCAGTGACACTGTAGTATGAAAGAGTTTGTTTTGTTCTCCTGGGACTTAAGGGAGCAGTAGTTATGCCTTGAGGCTGATCCAGGGGGTCGGTGAGCAGAAAGACCCAACAAGGGAGGATGGAAACCTCCTAAGAGCTTTGCCTAGTTCTCAGTTTTGCCACAGTCCAACCATGGCTTTTTAGTGTTACTCTTTATTTCAGTGCAAAATGTCTTTGGTTGTCCAAGGTCGGCCAAACAGCACCAGAAACTGAATTAAAACACTAGTTTTTCTGGTGAAGTGACAAATATCGTACCGTCCTCCCTTTGTTTTATTTATTTTATTTATTTGTCTTTTTCTTTTTTATTGGTACTGGGGATCGAACTCACAACCGCCTGCTTCCAAGCCAGGTGCTTATGCCGCTGAGCTATATCCCCAGCCCCTTGTTGTTTCATTTCTTAATCACACTTAATAAAGTGTGTTGCCATATAAAACATGAGGAGGCCAGCTGTGGACATCTTATTCCACTGGTCAGAGCTGGGCCCTCCGGTGCACATCTGCTCCTGCAGACAGGGAGTTACGGCCTTCAGCCTCAAGAAAAATGGGAATCCAACACGACAGAGGAAAGGCTCTGTGCAGGAGAGGCTGCCCGCCTTCCTCTAGCAGTTGCTGAGACTGTGATGGCAGTCCCCTCTGTAACAGGAGGACATGTGGCCTTTTTGTTTTATTTCATTGAGACACGGTCTTCCTGTGTCGCCCAGGTTGGCCTCAAACTCCCGGGCTCATGAGTTCTTCGGTATCAGCCTCTGAAGTAGCTGGGACTACAGGTGGACACCACACCGCCATGCCAGGTCAGTATGTGGGGACTCCGTTAAAAGCTGGAGCAGACGCAAGGAAAATTTCCCATCTAATCTTTTTTTTAAAAAATCTTTTAATCAGAGTAATATATCTACATGATTTAAAAGCAAATGGTACAGGAAAAATTACTTAGCAAATTAACTGTCCTCTCTTACCTTTCTTCTCCCAATTCTCTTTGCATTGTGGAGTTGGACCTTTTTTGTTGTTGTTGTTATTTTTTTCTGGGGCTGCCGGGGATCAAACTCATGACCTCACATTTGCCAAGCAGGCGCTTAAGCCACTGAGCTAAATCCCCAGCCCCTCCCCCTTTTTAAAACACCTTCTTAATCAATTGAATGGTTCTGTGGGAGGTAGAGCTGCACTGTTTTGAAAAATAAGCTTTCTTCTCAACATTGATTCATGTTTTTAAAGATAAGCATGTAAGGGTGCTGGGGATTTAGCTCAGCGGCATAAGTGCTTGCCTTGCAAGAGCGTGGTTGTGAGTTCAATCCCTGGTACCGGAAAAAAAAAAAAAAAAAAAAAAAAGATAAGCATATAAGAAAGAGTTCTGTATTTTGAAATTATCCAGTTTTTCTTCTTTTTTTCCTTTTTGTACTGGGGATCAAACTCACGACCTTGCACTTGCCAGGCAGGTGCTTATGCCACTGAGCTAAATCCCCAGCCTGAAATTATCCAGTTTACTAAGTAAATGCGTATACTTGTGCCATTTAAACTTCTAATGGAAATATACTTTCCCCATCTAGTCCTGGTGACCTTTTGGTTTTCTCTCTGTCCTCCTGGCCACCTGGGGCCAGAACCCGGCCTTCTTGTCCCATCCATCAAGTGTTCTTTGGACAGACACGACTTGAACTTCTATTCTTACTTAAAAATTTCAGTAGAGGTCAACCCTTACAATAAGCAGACTCTAATATTATTAACCAAACAAAAACAGCAGTATTGTGGGTAGCATAGATGGCTGCAGTCCCTAAGTGCTATGTCCTACACGGGAGACACTATGGCAAAGCAGTGGGGACCCCTAAAGTGTGGGCAGGTCATAACGTGTCCTGTCACCCTCCCAAAGGTGCCACCCCCTCTCGCCATTGCTGAGGCTTTCTGTTATGTACCACCTCTGCCTTTCTGACAGAAGAATGCAGTCCTGGGTAGTACACGCAGAGATAAATTAGGCTAAAGTAATCTTTATCCAACCTATGCCCAGTTGACCCATCTATACTTCACTATGTACTTCATCCCAATTCTCATTTCTCCCTAACTGCTGTGACGCCACCCAAGGGCCCCTCAAAGTCCCAAGCACGCTAGAGCTGCATTTGGTTAGTCAACAGCACCACACTGAAGCCCCTTGGTGCTCACAACCATTAGTCTGTCGCCTTTGTTATTAAGAATTGTTTGAAAGACAGTGAAGGAGAAAAAACACAGAATCTACCTATATCTAGATGGGTATCAGTCACAGGAACAGAGCTGGGATAGCTACTTTTCAGGGAAAAATGCCATCACATCTCCAGAGCACAAAATACATTTTAGCAATCAGAGCTAGAATCCAAGAGCATAATAAAGGCAAATGAAAATGCTTATAATTGTTCATATTTTAAATGCCTTATTTCCTGCCAATCTTATATCCGTTCCCAGAGAAGCAAAAGCTGCCCACTCCGCCAGTGCCTTTGTCAGCTGCCAGCTGTTCCTTCCCTGGAAAAAGGGTCAGAAGGCTGCGGGTAGCTAATAGCCAGCCAGAAGCTGTGAGTAAGAACCGTCCCTTGTGGCTTTGAGCTGCTGGCTGATTGTCAGCAGAGAACTACAAGTTCTGGTTTGATAAAAGCCAGTTATAAATTTCAAGCTTTCTCTTTTTTTCCCCACTTGTTCTCTAAAATTGTCATGCACTCCAAATGAAACTGTGCAAGCACTCAGGCCTTTGTTCTGCCTTGTTAGGCACCAGCAGCCAGAGTCCCCTCCAGAGAGTCACTGCAGGGAGGGGCAGAGGCAGAGAGATCAGGGGAGAGGCTGTGGGGGCTCGGTGGGGCTGCACAGTGCACCTGGACACCCATGCAGCCCTGTACAAGGTGTCTGCCACAGACAATGTTTCATTCTCATTCTCAGAGACAGCCCCAGACTCTGCTGGTGTCCGTGACAGCCCAAAGTGGGGTGGGATGTGCTTGTAAGTTTGAGTATAGTCTGAAGCCCCCTGAAATGAAATGAATCACTGGAGCCAAGCACAGGGCATAATGCTCAAATCTTACACTGCCTCAAGGCTGCTTCCACAGGCACGGTAATCAAGAATTACCTTCCAAAGCCCCATGTGGTAGCGCATGCCTATAATCCTAGCACTTGGGAGGCTGAGGCAGGAGGATCACTGTGAGCTCAGGGCCAGCCTGGGCTACATAGTGAGTTTAAAACCAGCCTGAATTACATAATGGAACCTTGTCTCAAAGAAGAAAAGGTAAGAAGAGAAAAAAAAGAAAAGAGAATTATCTTCTTGAGGCACAGAGACATGTGTAGCCCAGAATCCCCTGGATTTCAGGGTGTCAGGCAAGAGAAGTGGAGGCAACAGGGACTCTGCTCCGTGATGTGTGTGTTTCACATTCTGATGCTGGGGATTGTAACAGCCATGTATCAACACTGAAAAATAAACACCCAGCAGACGCTGGCTTTGAGTATTTCAACTGCTTAAATTAATCGCTTACTGCTTATTATGAATATTAACCCCAAGGAGAGAGCTGGCTTCCACTCCATCATAAGACAGGTGAAAACTGAACACTGAAAACCATTTGGGATCTGTAGAGGGAGGGCTACCTGCGAGCCAAGCATGACACTGAGTCCCAAGGAGAAGCAGAGGCTGAAAACAGCCGCTGGTGCTTCCCGGCACAGCTGTGCCTTAACAGCCCGCACACCTGCCCCAGCCTCGCCTGTCCTCTAGAGCTCCCCAGGGACAGTACCGCGGGGCCTGGCCTGATGGGGTGCGGTTGAATTTGTTTTATAAAATTTGTGATAAACTATAAATAACACAAAATCTACCATTTTAAACATCTCCAAGTGAACAATTTGGTGGCATTATGTGCATTCACTTAGGGAAGACTGAATCCGTTATGGAAACAGTAACTACCTATACCCATTGCCAAGCCACCATGTTCTGCTCCCAGCCTCTGGGGTTGGGACCTCTCTATGTAACCCAAGGTATACATAATTGAACGAGCAAAATAAACATAGATAATAGGAAACAGAAAGGCAGATCTTCTCAAAATAAAAAGTTAGAAAGGATCAGAGACATAGCTCAGTATAACGCTTCCCACACACATATCCTCCCAAAAAAAGGGAGAGGGAGAGAGAATGGGGCACTTAGAGAGCAGAACTAATCTCAGTGGTAGGTGCTGCCGATAGAATCACTGTATCTTGATGAAACATGGCTGGCTGTGAAAGGTGTCATGGCCAGCAATGGGCAGGAACACTGGCCCCAAGGGAAGGGGAAAAAAATCTTGTCTTCCCTGGGTGTGCTCTCAGTCAGGTCTAGGGCCCTGAAAGGACAGAGAGAAAAGAGGCCTCTGGAAAGAAGGGGTCACCACTCAGAGGTGGAGGAGGATCAGTGACATATTCAACAAAGCAAAGATGGCCAGTGAGGCTCACAGAATCCACTTAAAATTATTTCCTTGAACTGCCAAGGGGATGTGATCCCTTCCTTTGCCCTTAAGCCTTCAGTTCAAATGTTCTGTGTGCAACAAGATTGTGAACACAACTCTGGACAAACGGAGTGTGGGATGGACAGAGAGGTAGTGGAGGCTCTCTAAATGTCAGGGGAAATGGGCTGCACCCGTAGTTAGCGGAGGCAGGAATTCAGAGCATGAGAGAGCTGTGAAGTGCTTCAAAAGTCCTGCAGGAAATAAAACAGAGTGGGGACTGCAGCCATTTGTAGTGGATATCAATGCACAAGGTGTTTCTAGAGACAAAAGGAAGGCTGAGGGCTTTCCAGGTGTCCTGAGAATACCAGGTCTTGCACAATAATACGGGAGCCCCAGCTGCAACACCTGAGCCCAGGTGAAGCTGCAGGATCATAAACTGGAAATCCCTGTGAATATTCGTGCTAGCCTCTGACTAAGATTCACTCGTTCTGGGACAAGTTGTGGCAAAGCATACAACCTGTACAACAGAACTCTGGAGATCGGAGCTGTTGTAATTAGGGTTTACAAGGCAATAGATTTAACATAGGACACATAATTTATAGGATTATTTTATGATATTCACCCAAAGAGTCAAATGCACTCTTTGGAGTGCCAGAGATCTTTCCACACACTAGGTACCCAAAGAATCCAACTGAGGGCTTGGATCCCACAACAATGTCCTGCACAAGTCCAGCTGAAGATCTAGAGCCCACAACAATGACTTGTGCAAGTCTGTATCAAGGATCTGCCCTGGGAAGGCCCAAAGACCAGAGGTGGAAGCTAGAAAGTCTGCACCTGTGGGAAGAGGGATCTATGCCAGCCAGATGAGGGCTCTGCATTGGAGCCAGGAAGTAACGCTCAAGGTAAGGCTTCCACACCTAGAACCATGCTGATTCAGTTCGGCTGGGTGTCCCAAGTCAGCCATTAGGTAATCTGCCACAAGAGCACTGGAAAACACCCAGACAGCTTAGATTCGATCTGACTTCTTATCACTGAGCTCTGTTTCCAAACAAGTCACTCTAGAGCAGGGTGTCCTTAAGGCAGAGCAAGGACTGCCCTTTAATGTGAACTTACTAAGACAGGGGCACCCCTCACTGTGACAGAACCATAAGAAGTGCTGTCTGCCTCAAGAAGGTCATTTTGGGCATGGACACCCTGATTCTGAGAGCCCAAGATCTTCCTCTTTAAAAACACAGAACAGGTTTCTTTAATCCAAGCCTTCAGGCAACAAGAGACTCAAACCCACAGTCTGCAGGAAGAATCACGTGTACTTTCATTAGTTTCTAGCTATGCTTTTTATACAATAAACAATGAAAGATTCACTGTCATGTTCATTCTGAGGTGTTTCTCTTTGCTAAGGGACTGATAATTATTCTCAGCCTGTGTGACTGAAGGATTAGGTACTGGCTCCTGGGATCAGGTGCTTTCACACGTCCTGTCTTGTTCTCATACACGTGGCACTGGGACAGGTCCTTGGGGCACCCACCAGCCCTTCTCACCACCAGCCTCAGTCTTTGCCAGTGCAAATGGAAAAGAAAATCAGTTCCAGCATCAGTTACTGAAGTTGTGTCTCTGAGCTTTGGAGGTACAGGGTGGGAGGGCAGTGGGAAGCAAAGGGAAAACGGCTTTTTGTTTAGGAAGATATCTGCTTGGTTGTGAGAGTAAAACTTCTTCCTCCCCATCCTCAGCCCGGCAGAGTTTAGGAGGAGAGAAGATGGAGTCTGTGTGATGGGATGGCAGTAACAGGGATACTTCTACCAGTTTTCAAAGGGTCCGTTGCCCCTTACCCAGAATAGAATAATAGGGTCAGAGCATACTAGGCAAAAATGAGTGGCTGAGGCCAGGTCTTAAGCTTGGTGGTAACAAAGGACCATCATCCTCAACAGGACGGAGGCAAGAGCTGAAAGCTCAGCAGGGCATCACTATTCTGCAGGCCTCCTACCTTTGCAGAGACTCCACCCCATACCTTTTCCCTTTCCTAGTATCCTACACGTGAGGGGCTGCATGCATGAACACCCTGGCCCAGGTTAGAATTCCATGCTGGCAAATGCCCAGTGTATGTGAGGCCCTGGGTTAAAAACCTACCACTGGGAAAAAGTAGTGCACATAAAAACGGCTTGGGATCTTTCAAATGACACATTCTGGTTCGGAAGGTTAAGAGTGGTGCTGGGACTCTGAATTTCTAACAGATTCTCAGGTTGCTGGTCTGTGGGCCACAGTCTGAGGAGTAAAGGTGGAAAGCACGGGTCCAAGAAGGCTCTGCTACCCCAAGGAACCTTTGTGCTGCCAGTCGTGAAGGATTCCTCTCAGCGCTGTGCACACAGGCCAGGGCTCAGGGGGCTTGGGGAAATGAAGGAGGAGAGATGGGGCTTTCAACAGGGGAAGGGGGTTGAGGATATAGCTCAGTGGCGCAGTGCCCACATGGCAAGTGTGAGGTCCTGAGTTTGATTCTGGTACCAAAATGCACAAAAGAAAACTAATCGGTTGGGAAAGAGAGAAGTGAGGATAGCAGAGACTCAAGCTCAGTAGGAAGATTAAAACAAAATAATGAGGCTGGGGATTTAGCTCAGCAGCATAAGCACCTGCCTTGCAAGCAGGCAGTCGTGGGTTTGATCCCCAGTACTGATTAAAAAAAAATTTAAAAAAAACAAAACAAGATAATGAAATCTGAGTCAAGTGAGAATTTTATGTAATAGTACACTCATAAATTTAGGTCCTGGTGTTTTTAAGAGACCCAGACTCCTTCCATCTTGTTGCTCTATCATCCCAGTGGTTTTAGAGACCCAAATTCCTTCCATCTTGTTGTTCTGTCATCCCTGGGGTGGTGTTGTCAATACATGGACCCAAACAGCTCACTGCCACTACTACAGCTACGTTCCAACCAGTAGAAAAGAAGAGGAAAACGTGGCTTTAGGTTCTCATATCTCATTGATCAGATCTTAGCCCTGTGGCATGTCCACCCACAGGGAAAGGTGAGAAAGCAGCTGTTCTTCTGGGGAGCGTTGGCCCAAGAGCAGGTTCTATTTCCAGGGCAGAAGGCCTGGATATTGGTGCTCACCTCTCAAATGCTGCTGTAGTTTCAACTACCAAAACTGTATTCAAAGGCCCCAGTCTGGTTCCCTAACAGTGTCCTCGGGGAGGTGAAGAACAAGTCACCTTGCTTTCCAGGTGGACTCAAGGGAGCATTCAGAAGAGGACCTACCTGTTGTGCACTGGGACATCTTCAAAAGGAAGACACATAAGCGACCTCAAAACCTAGACCCTCTCTGGAAGAGAGCAAATGCCTGAAGATGAGTCATTACCAGTGGGGAATAAGCTGCAGAAGGCTGAGTTAACTCTACCCCATGATGGAAGGCCTCTGTCCTCCGCGCTATGGGATGTGTCTGGGGGAAGGTAAAATATTGGGGAGGAGGGAGGTGATGAGGTTTTGTTTTTGTTTGGGTTTTTTTTTTTTGTCATAATCTGAAAATGAAGTCTCTTTGTCTCACAATACAGAGTGAGGGGAGACTGACACGGAGGCTGAGAGACAGAGAATGTGCCGGCCTTGACTATATAAGCTGCAATTCTGCGCACATCTTTCTTAGACAGCATGGCTACACCTGTTTATCCTTACTTTTATATGCATTCTGGTGCATTCTGCCAGCAAGGCAGAACTGCAAAGGAAAACCCTTTTACATTAATAGAACACATAAGTGAGGTTTTTGCTCCTGAGAGGAAGGTATCAGTATCCAGGCAGCAAATTTAGAGTGAGAACAACTCTGCTGAACTTGGGCTTTAGCACGCCGTGTTCAGTCTGACCCCAGAGCTAAGAGCAGAGAAGAACAGGATGGCCCAGGGCAGCACAGCGAAGGCAAGAAGTTCCATGCATTTCCTGCTTCCGAAGTCATTCTTGACTCATTGCTCAGGTCCCAGGGACAGAGAGTTCCAGCTGCCACGCCCAGCTGCTTGGAATTTTACAATGTAACAAGTAGAGAACAGGCATTGAAAAGTGCCCGGAAATTATACTTCAAAAAATCCACCCTCCCCATTTTCTTTTCCAGGATGTGCGTATTTCTGATGATAAGCAAGTGTGAAGAGTCTGCAAATCAGGCAGCCAAGCTTGCTGAAGGAGGAGGGTTTAGCATAAACCATCCATCTGCTGAGCTCACTTACCCCACAGTCCACATCTGGAAGATCCCCTGTCCACTATATAGCTCTCCTAACACGGAGCCTAAAGCTTCCACGGTGCATTTCCTGGGTTCTGCTCACCTTATCTGCCATCACACCCTCCAACTCCTCCCTGCTGGCTCTCTGATGCCTAAAAGTCCTTTACTGTGGAACAAAGCCTTTCATTTCACATCAGGCGCTGAGACTTACAGTGCAAACACCCCTCAAAGAGGTGGAGCTGCTTTAAATTCATACCATGTAACTTAGGTAAAAATTAATGATCACGTTTTTTTAATCCTTTCCCTGAGACCACGTTTCAGTGAAGGCAGAGAAGAGAATATGAACACGAAAAAGGGCAGCGTTGGAGGAAGGGAAATCTTAAGAAAGGAGAGGCCAAAGCCACCCGAGGGCAATCTCTGTGGGGTGCCATGCCTGGTCCTTCTAAGTACTTACTTTCTGCATTTCTTTTTCAAAATAACCATTCTAATTTTTAAAATGTAAACATGAATAAAATTTCCATGGATATCTCAAAAGCCAAACAATGGAATAAATCCAACCAGAGAAGACTTGAGGAATCCTGTAGAGATCCTAAGTCACACCAGCCCTAATGTAAAATAGAATGGGCATGGGAATTTACACAGCAGGTTACATAGCAAAGCAGTCTAAATTTTTCCTGTCCCTCTGACTTTCTGGCTGCCCTGCCACTCCAGATCGTCCCTCTCTGCCTCAGTGCACCTCTCCTCTACCTGTTCTCTGGGTTCTGTGCTGCCTTCCATTATCTTTTTCTCTTGTCTGATGTTTGTTTCTGGTCTGACCAATCTCCCCGAGTCCACTGTCCAAAGGAAGCAGAATTTGGTCTGTATTTGCTTTTTCCTTTTGGAGACCAGCTATCTGGAATATATTTCTCCACTTCATTATACAGATTGTGAAAATTAGCCGTTATATAGTAGATGCTGTATTAGTCAGCTTTTTTTTTTTTTTTTAATTACTGGGACAAAATACCTGACCCTCACAACTTAAAGAAGCAGAGGTCTATTTTGCTCATGGTTTCACTTTGCAGTTCATGGATGGCTCACTCAAGGCAGAAACATCGCAGCACAAAGCTTCCTGGCAGAAGAGAGTTGCTGAACTCATGGTACCCAGAAAGTGCAAAGGAAGGGCCAGGGACCAGATATAGTCCTCAAGGTCATGACCATATGTTCCACCCAGATACACCCCAAACTTTGCTTTACTAATCTCCTAGCATCTCTAAAGCCAATCATTTGACAACCAAAATTAACATCATAGGTGCCCAATACATGGTAACTATTCTTACAGAAACCACGAACCTGCCTTGTAGAGGTCCTGTGAACATTATTAAATGAGCAGTCTCATCACCAGTATTGTGATAGTAACTGGGCTCTTAGTTTGTAGGACTTGCTCACTGTTTAGCAAGACAAGCTACCGGTGACTTTAGGTCCATGTGCCCACAGCTAATCTCCCTGCAGTGGATGATCTTTGACTTCAGAGCATGTCCTTTTAAGTACACAGGTGTAAGGTGAACAGATATCCATTGCCCTGGTTTAACGGTTTAACAGGAAGTTTTGTAACTCAAAACTTCTGCTGTTCCCAGTATCTCCTTATTAGAGGAAGGTGCCTTGTCTGTAGATGGTCCCACTTCTACAATGAAATGCAATAGAGGATTCGTTTACTTACAGTTTCAGTTATCTGTAGTCAGTAGAGCTCTGAAAATATTCCTTGGAAATTTTCATAAATAATTTTTTTTTTTTGCGGGGTGGGTACTGGAGATTGAATTCACGACCTCGCGCTTGCCAGGTAGGTGCTTATGCCACTGAGCTAAATCCCAACCCATAAATAACAACTCATAAGTTTTAAATCATGTACCATTTTGAGCAGAGTGACAAGATCTTGCACTGCTGCTGTGAATTGCCCCCTTGTCCTGCGATCCCTGCTATGTGTCCTGTATGCCACTCAGTGGCTCTCTTAGCTATCACTTGCAGTTGGTGGTGCTCGGGTGACCCTTAATTTACTCAACAGCCCCAAAACATAGCAGTAGAAATGCTGGTGATTTCATGAGAATTACTTTTATAATTATCCTATTTTACTGGTAGCATTTGATATTACTCTCTTATTATGCCTAATTATAAATTAAATGTAATCATGTTTAATCATATAGTAATTAAAAATGTAGTATATTTAGAGTTTGGGACTGTCTAAAAAACACCCCAGGGTATACACTATCTAGGGTTTGTACTATTTGTGTTCCAGGCATTTACTGAGCGGTGTAGGAACATAGCCTCTGTGAATAAGAGGGGAGATTCTGCCTTAGATTTGGTAGTTTTTGTTGTTGTGTTGTTACCAAGAATCAAACTTATGACCTTGTGCTTGCCAAGCAAGCACTTGTGCCGTTGAGCTAAGTCCCCAGCCCTAGACTTGATAGTTTATAAACAACTGAAATTTGTTTCTTACAATTCTGAAGGCTGAGTAGTACAAGATCAAGATTTCAGCAGATTGTGTCAACCAAGTACAGATTTATTCATCTCTTTTTCTAATTCTTTCCTTTTTTTGTTTGTTTGTTTGTTTTGACAGGATGTTGCTATACAGTTCAGGCTGGCTAGACTCCCTGTATAGCCAGCCTGGCCTTCAGCTCCCAGCAATCCTCTTGCCTCAGCCTCCTAAGTGCCAGCATTAGAGACAAGTGCTATCACACTCGGCCCCTAGTCTTTATTTCTTTTGTCCTTTTTTTTTTTTTCATGGATTAATTTGGTAGAATGGAGAAATTCTGAACATTAGATACCACGATTTAGTTTAATGTACAGGAGTAAAGGAAGCCGATGTTTATCTAATTTGTGTTTTGCCAAAAAGCTATGTAGACTGAATGTGTGCCCCCACACTGCATTTGTTTGTTGAAATCCTAACCCCAATATGATGGCATTTTGAGGTAGCGCCTTTGACAGGAGATTACACTTGTACAGTAGAGCCCTCCTGAGGGGGATTAGCACCCCTATAAAAAGGACACCACAGAGCAACCTGGCCCTCCTTCTGTCACATGAGGAGAGAGTGAGGTCTGCCCTGATCTTGGACTTCCCACCTCCTAAACTATGAGACAGAAATATTTATCATTTGAGCCATCCAGTCCAGGGTATTCTGTTACAGCAGCCCAAATTGAGGATAGTACAGAAAAATCTAGAACTGGGCAAACACCAATGCTCCCCTCTTGGATTTTTAGCAGGTGGGTGGAAGTTGGCCAGGGTGCCTGGCACAGACACAGATCTACCCTTTTACTGCCTATGCTCTTTAGTGTTGACAAGAATTGTGCAAAGAAAGCAAATTAACCACCCAAGCATGTAGGAAACAGAGCCCACAAGTGGGCAACTGAGGCAGCTCTGGGGTGAATTCTGCATGGTGCAGGGGCTGGGTGCCCTTGGTGATGTTACTCCCTGTCTCTGAGCCGTGTGTTCTGTGACGGTGACGTGGGAATGACAGTGAATGCATCTCCCGGGACTGTTGAGAGGAACCTTAGCCAGAAGTTGCACCCCTGTGATGGCAACTCAAATGCGTTAGTCTGGAAGCCAGAGAAAGGCTTAAGGCGCTGGAGCTGTTTATTTCCCGGACGCACCCATCTGCACTCCTCTGTAACTGCCTCTGGCGCCATCAGCAGAAGTTTCTCAGGTCCAGGACACTCTGTCTAAACAGTTTACATCCTCGGGCTGCTTTTCAGGAGTGGCCCCAGCAGAGACTCAGAAGGAACCATCACCTCATTCCCCCCAGGTTTGTGGAGGAGGAGGAAGGTCTAGCTAACAGCAATGAAAAGCAGCATGTGGTGCTTGATCGTCCCCTCACAAGGACCTTTGGCCTCCAGTCCCAGGAATGGATGAAGAGAAACGGAAGAACAGAGTTCTGCAGGTTGTTCTTGATGCCGCACCACAAGGCTTTCCCAGTCCACTGACGGACAACTAACAGGAATGAAAAATATTTTCCCCTCCTCCGTTCCCTCTCTGTTCCGTCCTTCTTTCCTTTTCTCTTCTCATCCCCTAATGCTTCTTCAGATTATCCTGATGCAAACTCTCCCTCAAAGAACGCTGGTTTTTCCCTTCCCTTAAAACATTATTCTAATAATAACTTTGAAGCAGAAAGTCCAAGGCCAAACAAACTTTATTCTTTTGAATGAAAGATTATTCATGCTTGCAGAAAAAAGCAATCAAATGCCCCATATGTGTTTATAGCATAAAGCCTTCCACTGTATTTCCCTCAAATCCATTTTCTTAGAGTGACCATCACTAAACAGTTGATATGCATCCTTCCAGACATGTAAGAATGGAACACTTGAGAGGTATATAGTAATTGCCTACAATGTTCTGGGCAATGTGCTGGTGTTGGGTACTCGTATACATTTCATGTGCAAATTTTTGTGTATGCATCATATACACTGGCAAAAATAAGATATTTACTAAATGTCTCAAGGAAGTACTTAGAAATAATAGGCATACATATTATGATTTTTCACAGCTACATAGTACTCTATTGTAAAGATATGCCACAATATTTATTCCTTGCCTTATGCTATTTAAAAAATCATCCATATTTCCTTTGCTTATAGAATGTTGAACAACCAACTTCAGATATTGTGCTTAAGCAGCAACTGGTGTAGTTAGGACAGAGGTGCTCTAGGGTGTCCCTCGTGTGAGAGTAGAAGGACTGCCAGCTGCCCATCAGACCTCCTCAACAGGTTCTGCAGCAGCAGCAGAACCCCAGTGTACAGGAACCCAGCCAGCGAGTGACATGGCTGAGTGTACACCCCAGCCCTCTAGCTTCAAAGCTGCTGCTGCCAGACTCCCATAACCCTTTGCGGCCCTCAAAGCCGCTGTGTTGACATATGCACATGGTGCTATGGTATTATCCTGCCTCCACCCCTGCTTTGTATAGTGAATTGTGTAGGCTATCAATTAAACAATGGGAAAGGGACGGGGAAATAAACTTTAGGTCATGAAATGGGAAGCCAGGAACAACTCTGTATGTGTGTGTGTGTGTGTGTGTGTGTGTGTGTCCTGGGGTATGGGCAGGAAGTCCCCTCTCTGTTCTTAAGGCCCCAAATGCTGAAGTTTTAAACAGCTGCAGGAGATAGTAAGAAGCTCTGGCTCCTTGTTCCTCCCTATTATCTGCCCGGTCTCTTGTCTGAAGCTCCTCATGAATAAGCAGATTTCACAGGCAAGTTCAGTCTCTTGCCCTGCAGCGTGGACACAGCAGTCACGGGGGGTCTGGGGCATTTCTCAGCAGTTTCCTGGCCGGGTGGTGAAAGCAAAAATGTAGCCTAATTGGTCCCTGGCTCTTTCTAGTGAATGAAAGAGGTTTCTGTTTTAAGAAATGAAGTGACTTAGCTGTTGATTCACTGCCCACAGGGAGATTTCTGAGCACAGGCTTCCTAGCCTCCGCAGAGATTTGCATATGACTTCCACTTCCTGCTTCGGAGCCTGTTCTACAACTTACCTGGCCCTGGACAGGGCGAAGGAGGTCCAGAGCCACCGAGGTGGTGAGGTGGTGACAGAAGCAGAAAGCGTGACCACCCCCAGCCCATCTGTCTGTCTGTCCCTGGTGGGTCTAAGGTGAGTGATCCCGCCTCGTGTGATTTCTTAACACTGACCCACTTTCTAACACACTGTTTTCTCCTTGCTGAAATGTTCTCCCTGATTTCCGTAGCCTTTCCGTCTCTTCCCACATTT
The DNA here is from genome assembly GCF_034190915.1 of Cavia porcellus. Classification (NCBI taxonomy): domain Eukaryota; kingdom Metazoa; phylum Chordata; class Mammalia; order Rodentia; family Caviidae; genus Cavia; species Cavia porcellus. The sequence continues at coordinate 80,051,923 of NW_026947490.1, forward strand.
TAACCTGTTTTTATGGGAGTCAGTGTGGGCTGAGGAAGTGATAGTAAGTTTCTGCAGCAAGAGTGTGCTGCTGGATTAAAGGTTTCAGACCACAATGCTGAGTTTTAACTCTTTGAAGAGAGGAGGCCCACATGCCGAAGTGATTTCAGGCTGCTTGGGAACTGTTCTTTTGGGCTCGGTTCCCTGCAAGTTTTAATCAAGAATTGAAGTTCCCCTTTTCCAAGGAAGAACCCACCATGGCAAAGTCTTAAGGACCTGGCTTGCAGCTCCGGGATGTCAGCGACAGAGTAGGGAGGACAGCTCCCAAACTTTCTGTATTCTGGTTTGAGGCAGAAGGGAAGAAGATCCAGGCTTCCAGCTGAGCTCCGGGCTGGGTGTGAGCCTTCCCTGGCTCCGCTGCAGCTCTGCCCTCCTCAGACCTTTGCTGGCCCTCGACACAAGTGGAGAAATGCTTTATTCATCTTACAAGCTGGTCTTGTGACATCCAGGTTCAAGGTGGACTCTTCCAATAGGTAGATTTTGTTTTTTAAGTAAGAGAAAATAGGCCAAGTAATTTAAAAGAAGACAGGAAACTTGGATCCAAGTTTTCGCTCTACTTTGTGTGGTTTGTCTCTTACACAATTCACTTTGGCTCCCCTGGGCCTGAATTTCTTCATCAGTAAAGTGTGTGTATTAGCATGATTATTTCTAAATTCCTTTCTAACCAAAGGAAGGTGGGCAGAGCCTTCATGGGTGGTCTTAGAAGACTTGTTTTGCTTCCTGGTTATTACCTATATAAATTTTACCTTCTGCTTCTAGTTGGTAAGCTTCTGGAGGAAAAGGACTTTGTTTCTTCATACTTTTCTAGGCGTCACAATCTCCCGATGCCTCAGTCTCTCCCACATGAGCATCTTTGATTTGTGTTTCACTCATCTGCTCTCTAGGTCAAAGGTAAAGTAGCAGCCAGGCTAAGAAGTGGGAAGAAGCTGGGTCTGCGGGAGGCTGCCTAGAACTGAGATGTCATTATTGGTTCTAGCCAGACAGGAAGAAATGGGGAGGTTCTTGAATTAATTCTTGTCCCATTTGGGTTTCCCAGGAAGTAGCAACCACCCTATGCATTTGCTCACAGAGTCAAAGGACACTGGAGAACTGGCAGCTCAGTGTGCCAGAGATCAGAGACTGACTGAGCTGGAGCAGGAAATGTCTGTCTCCCACTGGGAGCAGTGTGTGGGGCCTTTAATGGGAGGGGAAAGGAAACAGCAAAGCACAACCTCACACTGTTAGCCCAGTCTCATTTTTAGACAGCAGATTCATGAAATCTTTAACCTTTTCTAAACCACTGCTTTTTAAAATTGTGTGACTGTTTCTTTGGGGCAGTTTCTCACTGTCAGTACAGTTCCAACAGGCTCTGGCTGATTGGGACGGGCCAGTTCAGGGCTTTGGGGACTGCTGAAGTTTTGTGGACTATCAAGGTCCTGGTATGGTCTTTGTCATGTTTTCTGATGTTTCTGTCTAGTCCTCTGGGATAAGAAGACTGGCATGTCATTGTGTTTCACCTGTGGTGAGTTCCTGTTTTTATTTTCAAATACAACGCATCATTATCTGAGATCAAGCAGCCTAGTGTCCACTTCTCAAGGCCTGGCTGCTGGCATTCTCAGTCGCACTGCGACCCCCAGTCCTTCGTGCAAGTGTCAGGAGGAGAATGCCACCCACCATTTTGCTCTCTTCATTGCTGTGGTGGGCTAACATGGAGTGGGATCTGGTCACGTGTCACAGTGTTGCAGGGAAGCTTCCTGACTCAGGGATCTCATTTTCTGAGTGTGCAAACAGAAAATGTTACAGCCAGGGCTGAGGAGTTAGTGTCTTTCAAATGTTCTGAAAATTAAAAGAGGAGAATCATATTTGCAGGCATTCTTTAACAGGCACTCAGAAAGATAGACGGTGGTGGGGTAGTTTGTCTAAATTAGATCGATGTTTTACACATCGCAGAATGGAAATCTCAGTTATATCCTGAATTCAAATCATTTTTCTGCTGCAGGCAATTTTAGATTAGCCTTTAAAAACATACATATATCAACTGCAGGCAACTGCTGCAGAAAAAAAGAGCATAGATGAGGCACATTAAACTTTAAATTCCTTTCAGAGCCAACTAAATGACCCTTAATGTTTGATCACATTTCCTTATCAAAACAATCCAGCAGGCCTTCTGTGAGAAAGCATCTATGTGAGAGATGGAATCAAGATGCTGTCTCCCAGGCCTCTCCATTTCTTCCCAGTGCATTGTCACCAGGCTATTTTTAGTTCATGAAACCCAGGCTGTGCTCCTCCCTGCAGCATTCGGTCTCATACCAGCCAGCCTCCCACAGCATTCGTGTACTCAGTGGCCTGGCTGCTCGGCTTGCTCTGCCCGTGTGCATGCTATGTACACTTAGACGTGCACAGGCCTTCCTGGAGATCAGGAGCTGTACACATATGATTAAGGGTGGCCGTGCACACATGCAGTAACCTTTGGAGCTGTGACGATTTGGATTGGTTCCCTGGAGAGGCAGCTAGAACCAAGCACATGGGCAGGGGTGGGACTGGCTGGAGCCCTGCCTGTGTGCCCCCTTCAGCACCCCAAGAATGTGGGCTACTTAGTGTTTTGGCAGGTCCCTCAGGGAAGAGGGAAACTCAGCTGTCTTCTGCCATCTTCTTGTTCTGTGCCCAGGGTTCTCTTTTTCCTTTTTTCTCTCTCAGGGTCAACAGGTTTCTTCATGTCCCTGAACTTTCTTCCCCCTCAGAGCTGTCTGTCCATACTCTTCCTGCCACTGGCTTAACCCGTCCCACTCTGGCCTTTTACCCAGATTCAAGCTTTCCCTTCCTTTCAGCGATGCTTCTCATACCTGTAACATATACAAGCTACAAGTCAAGCAAGTCTCCTACACCAGCAAAGGGCAAACAAACCATTTCCCTCAGGCTTTCCCCACTGCCCTCACTACTTTTATCCTCCACAACCATCTCTGCCTTTCCATCCCTTCCTCTCCTTTAGTCTTTGTGGAGGACTGAATTAGGGATCACAGATGTGCTCAGGGAAGCATCTGAAAGGAAGAAACAAAACAAACAAGCAAAACCAGACAGTGACAAGAGAAGAACACGGGCCGGCTTGCAGTTGTTCTGAGGTTTTCACCAGCTTCCAGGGTGGCAGGCAGTCTGTTCCCATTCATCCGTCTCCTCCCAACGCAGCTCGCGGAGTCGGAGGGTACATTTCCTCCAGATGGGCAGTTCCACCACACTGGGTGCTGCCTCACTGGGACTTCCTGTTCAGAGTTATGTCCAGGGATGGGACACTTTCCCCTTGTCCCACTACTCCAAATCCTCTTACAGCCTAGTAGAAGAGTCCCTAGACAGGAACGTTCTGCAAGTAAACTTAGAAGCATTTGTTCACTGAGTTTGAATCTGAGTCAAGTAGTTCATGCCAAAGCAACCTTGGAAAGGGGTTCATGCCTGTCATTCCCAGCTACTCAGGAAGCAAAGGTGGAAGACTTCAAGTTTAAGGCCAGCCCGGGCAACTTAGACCCTATCTCAAAATAAAAATTTACAATAAACAGGACTATTTAAAATAAAAAGAGATGTAGCTCAGTGATGAATGCATTCTTAGTATGTGCAAGATCCTGGATTCAATCCCTAATACAACATTTGGGCTGTAAGCAAAGAACATGAACATGTATACAGATTTTAGCTCTTAAATTCATGCCTTAAAACACATTAAAAGAAATTAATCCCAGGGAATTAAATAAGACCTTGAAATCTGTAATTGAAAGTATCAATCCAAGTTAGATCCGAGGAGCCTCCCAACTGTAAATGTGTATATTTATGTGTTTTATTTACCTGAAATAGTCATGCTGTGAATTTATAGGACCCTTCAGCCCTATTATTAATCCCCCTAAAATGCTAAAAAACAAAACAAAACAAATCTACAAGCAGTTGGTGAAACCAGCCCTGATTAGCTAATGTGGTTTATTAATTACTCAGGCTGCTCACTCCTATCCTTCCCCTGGCCCTCGCACTGCTATTTGTCTTCTTGCAGGGAGAGAACACCTTCATTAAGTCCCAGCTGTCCTTGCCTTGGAGGTGTCTCTGGAAGATATCCCCTCTTGAGATGCATCACCATTTATCATCGCCCTTTGTTTGTGCTCTGTCAACAAGTTTTCAATTTATTTTGAATTCAGTTTATGATTAAAATTTAATGAGATTCAATCAACTGCTTTTCTCGAATCAAGATGCCTCTGCAGTGTCATCCGTATCTCCTGTTGTAGTAGCATGAAGGAAGCTTGTTAGCCTGGCGATGCTTTACAGGACACAGGTGACATGTGCCCACGCCCCTCAGTGTCAAGGTGAATTGTTCTGAAGGTTTTAGGGGTTCTGCATTTCCTCATCCTGCTTCTGTCTCCAAAATAACTGTACTTACCTGTGTTCCCAGCTGGGATACAAGCAATTTAGTGCTTAGGCTCTAGGTCTGGACTACTTGGATTTGAATCCCAGCTCTGCTACCTAATGACCTTGTGTCCTTGAGAAAGCTACTTATCCTCCCTGTCTCAATTTCCCCATCTATAAAATAAGGCCAACGGTAGTACCTATCAGTGGGTTACTGTGAGGATTAGATCATTTATTGTGTGCACAACACTTGGAATGATATTTCACACAATATTCATTCAACAAATATTAACAAATGATTGATTATAAGGACAAAGTTTAAGTAGATTCATCTCAGGTGTGCATTTTGATATATCAGCATAATTTACTTTAGTGCTTGATAAACTATAACTGTAGAGTCAAACGTAGCCTGTGATCCATTTGTTTATACACTGTCTATTGCTAAGAATCATTTTAATATTTCATTTATTCTCTTATTTAGCAGTAACTTATTAGCTCAAACACAGGTAAAGCTATATCCCAGCCCTCATTTTTACATTTAAAACGTGAAGAATAAGGAGAATGGGGAGAGAGGAGGAGAAGGAGGAGGCCGGGAGGAGGGTGGGGAGGGGAGGGGGAGGGGAACGGGGAGGGGGAGGGGGAGGGGCTGGGGGTTTAGCTCAGCGGCATAAACGCCTGCCTGGCAAGTGTGAGGTTGTGAGTTTGATTCCCGGTACCAAAAAAAAAAAAAAAAAAAAAAAAAAAAAGGTGGGGGAGAAATGACAACAACCACCACAAAGCAGAATATGATATAGAGACAGGATATGGCCCATAAAACACACACTATTTATTGCATGGCTTTTTGTAGAAAAAGTTTGCCAACCCTGATCTGTATGGTTTAATTGAGAGCTAGATCTATCTTCTTCAATCACTTTGTCACTTTGGAAAAGCTAACATATGTAAGCCTTTGTAAGATAGGAATGGCAAAATGTTATCTCACTTTGCCTGTAAGCCAGGCTTGTTTTAAGAACCAAATTAGATGAGGTGAGTCAAATGGGCTGGAAATAACTTTTTGGTTAAAAAGATATGGTTTTCACACATCCATTTCTTTTGAGACAGCGGGGGAATAAGATCAGAGTTCTAAAGCCAAACTCTCTCTGCAGTAAACAATAACATAGCCCTTGGCTTTTTTTGTTTTTTGTCTTTTTTCTTTTTATCGATACTGGGGATTGAACCCATGACTGCCTGGTTTTGCAAGGCAGGCGCTTATGCTGCTGAGCTAAATCCCCAGCCCCAATGGCCCTTGGTTTTAAAGAGCATGATATAGGCGAAGCTCTTCAGCTGTTTAAACTTCTTTTATCCTGGTAACACCCTTAGGGGGCAAGTACTGCTATGTCCCCCATTTTGCAAATTAGAAAAATGAGGCCCAGGGGCTGGGGATTTAGCTCAGCGGCATAAGTACCTGCCTTGCAAGCAGGCAGTCGTGAGTTCAATCCCTGGTACCGATAAAAACGAAAAAGACAAAAAAAAAAAAAAAAAAAAGAAAAAAGAAAAATGAGGCCCAGAGAAGTTAAGTAATTTTGTGGAGGTCATACCTCTACCAATGCAGATGGTAGAGGAAAGTACTTAAGCCTCTGGAATCTGAGTTCAGAGCCAGTGTATATAAGCGCTGGGTATGTGTTTTCTCACATTAAGGAAATAGGTACTGATTTAAAGTAAGGTTGTCTGGAAGGCAGAAGCATAGTTAACTGTGAACATGAACATTAAGTCTGTAAATGTGTGATCTGAGAGAGGCTAGCAAACCACCGAGGCCAGGATGAGCATCAGTGAACCTACAGAAAGGGAAACAGGCCTCATAGGCGGGAGAGAAGTTTTCTGATGAACCATGAGAACCAAAAGGTAGTATTGTGAGGAATGAAAAGGTCTGTTTTGAGACACTAAACATTGAAAGCAGAATGTGCTAGAGGAGGTAAAGGATGATGGGAAAAGACAAGAGCAGAGTTGGAGGCAGTACACAGAAGTTGACTAGTTCTATTCAGGAAGAATGGGGGGAGGTGTGGGAAGGACTGTGAAAGGGACACCCTTATCACATAGGATGTGAAGACTGCTGACACTGGGTAAGATCTGATCTGCAGAATCAGGCTCCTGCGGTGGGGGAGGGTAGAGGAACTGACGGAAGGTCTCAAGCTTGAGGAGGTAAAAAGGAAGCCAGTGTCAGAGACTTGTGGAAAGACAAAGAGAGATTTGCAGAAGGAACTTAAGGCCAGAATGGTATATGGCCCAGACTGCCTTAAGGACTTGGTGCTTGGCAGACATTTCATAAATATTTGTAGGAAGAAAGAGGAGAAAGGTCATCCATGTGGCTGAAGTTTAAGAAGCTTGAGGACTTGGCCCAGCAGGTCCTCCTTGCTCTCCCCAACAGAGCCTGACATTCTGACTCTTGATGATCCTTCCTGCCACACAGATCTGTCTCTGCTCAGAAATAGGTGTCAACAGTTCATTCACTCAACAAGTCTTTATTGGGCACCCAGTAGTGCCAGGTACCATTTATAGGTGCAGAGAGTGTCACTGTCAGCAGAACAGTCAAGCATTTTGCTTTCCTAGCCTGGCATGGTTGTGCATGCCTGCAATCCCAGCACTCGGGCAGCTGAGATAGCATCACCACAAGTTCAAGGTCAGTTTGGGCTACATAGTGAGCTCAGAGCTAGCCTGAACTACACAGTGAGACCCTGTCTTCCAAAAAATGATGCTTTCCTGAGATTTATGCTCTGGAAAGGAGAAAGGGAATAAGAAAACAAGGAATTAATTGGATTATTTGTGTTTATAATACATGTTTGAGTGGTATGTCATATGGTGATAATTGTTAGAGAGGAAGGTAAAGCAGGGAAGGCAGTATGGAGTGTAAATGTTTTAGAGGGTGCCATGGAGACCTCCCAAGAAGCACAGCTGAGGAAAGACTAAGGGGAAAGGAAGAGAGCTATGCAGACATGAAGTATTTTAAGAAACAGGAAGGCCCTTAAACTGAATCACAAATAATTTGAAGGTAGGAATAAAGTTTTCTCTGCCTTCAGAAATATTTGTGATCAGCTTTTGCTGTGTAGTCTTTTATACTTCTCGACTGTGATAGTGGCCATAAAAAGTAAAACAGTTTTAACTGAGCTTATGCCCCAGAAGGGGGATGGGCAGCACACAGTTGAACACGCAGTCGGCTCTGATTATTTGCTGTTTTGAGTATTTGGTACCTCAGATCTTCTATTTTGACTTGTAGTGATTATTTTTTTTTGACTTGGTAGTGATTATTAATCCTATCATTTTACTAAGAGATTGTTCACTGGTGTGCCAGGAAAGGCCATCTGTTCCTTTTCAGGCCATTTTTAAGTAACCACAGGCTGGACCTCAGGTTCCAGTTATGTGAATTGCCTGCATTTGTCACCTTTCACATTAGCTTCCTCCAAGCCCCCTAGAAGCCCTCAGGTACTGAAGACAAATTTGCACTTTGGTTTTGGGGTACACTTCTCAAGTATTCACATTCCAAAACCCAGGAAGACTGTAAACCGTTGTACCTGAAGGGTGAGCAATGGAAATGAACTGCAGGCCAGGAGAGAGCTGAATTTGGTCCTCATTAGTCGGCTCCCTTTCCACATCACTTTGTCCTGCCGCTCAGCTGCAGGCTCCCAGACGCAGGCAGGAGATTATACAGCACGCTTGGCCAGCCCTGGAGAAAATGTTTTTTTCCTGACCAGCTGAAGAGCATGTCATCAGGCATATCCAATTTCACAGCTGTAGACAGACTGCAAGGAAGAAGGGGAAACAATAGTGGGCATTTCTGAATGGTATAAGGTCAGAATATATATGGTTGGTAGATCCTTAGTCATTTTTACGAAGTCTACTCAACAGAGGGGCTGAGGTCTGTTTTCTGCAGAGCCACCAAGAGGGCAAGAGACTGACAGCATCTGGAAAGCAGAGGGCGAAGGAACAGACATGGGAAAAACAGAGGCCGACCAGGAGTTGAGAGCTGGCATTTCATGTGGTGCTTGAAGACAAGGCAGCAGGGATTAGGCTTGATACCAAGTGGGGAAAGAGAAGTGTCAAAGGGTATTCAGTTGATTGGGAGGGGCAAAGTTATCTTTATAGAGACAGTTAATTTTCTTTTTTTTAAGATAGGGTTTCACTGTGCGGCCCAGCCAGCCACTTACCTACCTCACCCTCCAAGTAGCTGAAACTCAGGTGTGTGCCACCAGGCCTGGCTTCCTATCGGTAGTTAGTGTACCTCAATAGGGCCTGGGAGTGTGATAGAGCTCCTACCTCTCATGCACAAGGCTCTGGACTGGATCCCCAGCAGTGCAAAAAGAAGAAAAAAAGAATTGGCATCCAACTCTGGCCTACCTCTGCAAAAAGAGAAGCATTTTTAAAATGCATTCTGTCTTGTTCTTGTTAGATTGGGTACAGGGTGCAAGAAAAAGTGGATTCATGTTCAAACGCTGTCTTAGAACAATAATTTATGTACTTTGTGACTCCAGGCACAGTAAGCCTTCAGTAAACGTTTGTGGTTGAAATGCTGTGTGGATCCAAAGTAGGAATTTAAAAATCCACACACAATCCCTTTTCTCTTTCTAGTATTTGAAGTAGCTATGTACAAAGGCCTTGCATAGAATAAACCTCAGGCCTTTTCTTTCTTTTTTACACTCTTGCTCTTCTGCTACGCTTGCTTTGCAGACTTCTGCAGGCCTCAAGAGCCTGCACTTCGCCTGCCCCGCAGCCCTCTCTCTGGCCTACCCTCTGTTTCTCTTTGTTTCTTATGTTAATTAGCTTGATTTACTCTTCATGCAGTGCATGCATATATCAGAACATCATTTTGTACCCCACAAACATACACAATTCTAGTAGTTCATTTGCAATAAATATTCTGATGAGCTGGTAAACTTAATTTCAATTTTATTTATCTGTAATATGGTACATATTACTGGAGTATGGTGTATCACTTCAACACAGGCATACAGAATTTACTGATCAAATGAGGGCAATAAGCACTTCCCTCTCCTGGTCATTTCTGTTTGTATTCTTTCTCTTCCAGTTACTCGTATGCTGTGCAATAGTCACTGGGAACCAGACTCCTCCGTCGTGTTAGAGAACACAAGCACTGATTCCTCCTCTCAACCACGTTCCAGTGTGTGTTTTCCAACGTTTTCTATCCTACTTCCCGCTGTTCTTCTCATTCCCAGCAAAAACAGTTTATCCGCTAAATTTTATTTCCATGAGGATTCTAGAGATTCAGGAGCTCAGGCTGTCCCACCTGCTTGGCTGGGTGGCCCCAGATGTAGATGCAGAGCCTGGGGGTGAATTGACCAGTGTTCACTGCGAAAACAGTAAATAAGATCCAGGAGTTACAATGGATATATAGTAAAAGGGAAAGAAACTGCTCAAAGGGAAATTTTATTGTTTGATCAGTCTTGCAGGCCTGTATCTGGTAACTTGAACAACTATTCTGAAGATAACAATATGTAATATAACAACCACTGTTAAATTCCTATCATATTGTTTTGAAATCCTCTATCACTATTGTCTGTGGTTATTGTTATTTTGCTTTTGTTGTTGTTTTTTGATAGTTTGTTTGCTTCTTGATTTTTCTATTTTTTTCTTTTTAAAATAAAAAAAGGGAGACCTGTGTCCCCTCTGTTTTTCTTTAAGCCAGGCATCCCATTTAACATGAAAGAAGGAAGTTTGTTTTCTTTCTCATTCTTTTAGGTTCATTAAAAGATCTATTATATAAGGGCTAGGGATTTAGCTCAGCGGCTTGCAAGCAGGCAGTCGTGAGTTTGATCCCTGGTACCGATAAAAAGGAAAAAGACCAAAAAAAAAAAAAGATCTATTATATAGAAAAGAACAACCTTGCATGGGCTGAGGGCTGGCTACTGGCTGGTGGCTAGTTGCATGAGTCTTGCTAATGCAACTATATCATAAAGTAGATGGCCAAGGCTACCTTCACTGCAGGCATAATGCCCAGAGGAAAGTAAGTCCTCCAAATAACTGTAAAGTTGTTCAGTGGAAAATGTCACTATAACCTTTTTGCAATGTGTTTTAAACTTGTGCTTTCTTTTTGTCTTAAAAAAATTGTATTTACTTTTTAAATTAAACAATATCAGATGAAGCAAAATTTTTAAAGTTCAAAGAATACAACTCTCCCTTCCCCTTAATCCATCTTCAGAGACATCCAGTGTACCAGTACCCTTGCACGGTTCACATGTGTTAGGTATATAGAAAAGAGAAGCCCACAAAAAATGCACTTTCCCTTCTCCTTACTTTTGTTATACAAAATAGCAGCAAAGTGTACACACTGTTCTGCATCCAGATTTTTTAGTTTTTGACACCTAATAACATATCTTGGGGGCTGGGGATTTAGCTCAGTGGCATAAGCGCCTGCCTTGCAAGCGTGTGGTCGAGTTCCATCCCCGGTATCAATAAAAAAAAAAAAAAAAACATATCTTAGAGTCATTCCACATCAGTTACTAAGCTTTATTTATTTTGCATTCCAAACACACCCAGCGGCCTACAGTATGATAATTTCTCTTTCCTCTATACTCAGCAGTTGATTTTCATCCATGTTTGCCCCTTGCTGGTCAATAATGCTGTCACAGGATAACTTGTAGTCATCTTTCTTTGACTGCCTTTCAGATGAAATGTTTTAGTAACCATTAGTGCCTTTACATAGAGGATCAACAAACAATTTTATGTGATTGGACTCTGCAAGCACAGTGGTATTCCACTACTAATAGTTTAAACCACACTCTGAATGAGGTCCCTTCAGGTCATAATGTGAGACTCTTTAAGACTGATCTGTCTTCTGAGGCTATGACATGTTTTCTCTTATTGCAGAAACTAGAATGATCCGAAGCATTCCTGTGGAGGTTGATGAATCAGAACCATACCCAAGCCAATTGCTGAAGCCAATCCCAGAATATTCTCTGGAAGAGGAATCAGAACCACCTGCTCCAAATATAAGAAACATGGCACCCAATAACTTGTCTGAATCTGACCCCCCTCACTGTGCCTCAGGAAACTTTTCTAAGGCTCACCCTCTCCTGAAACTTGCAAATCACCAGTGGCCTGTGTCCCAGCAGGTGACCTGCCTACGAACTAAAGTCCTAGAGGAGAGTGAAGACAGTTTCTTCAGGAGGCACCCAGATCCCGGCAAAGATTTTCCTGTGGGCTCCTCTACCACCAGCCAGCCTGAGTCTGAGACTGTGGTTTCAACCCTCCCCCCAGAGCATCAGTTTTCACTTATGGAAAAACGTAATCCATGGCTGAGATCTCAGCTTTCAGCAGCTTCTCCTGACACTGGCCATGACTCAGAAAAATCAGACCAAAGTTTACCTAATGCCTCAGCAGACTCCTCAGGCAGTGGCCAAGAGACAGAGCCACAGCCACAGCTCCACAGGAACCGAGTAGCCCCAGATCTGCCAACGATAGATACGGGATATGATTCTCAGCCCCAGGATGTCCTGGGCATCAGGCAGCTGGAAAGGCCCCTGCCCCTCACCTCTGCGTGCTATCCTCAGGACCTCCCTGGCCCACTTAGGTCCAGAGAGTTCCTGCAATTTGAAGCTCAGAGGTATCCAGCATATGTACAGATGCTACCTCCCCATCCTTCCCCACATGCTCCATGGAACTATCACTACCGTTGTCCTGGAAGGCCCAATCACCAGGTACCATGTAAGTGATCATTTTTGCCTCTAGACATTCTGGGCTGGGTGATCAAGGAAACAAGACCTCACATCAGTGCCCCGTGTCATGAGACCAACACAGCTAGGGCATATATAGTGCAGGGAGGCATTCTGCTTCTCACAGAAATTCGCCATGGGATTAAGTTGCAAGGAATCTTAAATGTGTTTCCTTAGCCCAAAGCCTGGCCCATTTGGAACCTCCTTCTTTAGGAGAGTTTAAGGATGAAATAGATTCTTCTGTAAAGGTTAGCTGAACTGAAACCTGCTTAGAAGCACAGAGATGACCCAAATAATTTCTAGAAAACTCCTCATTGTAATTCTTGGGTTTCATGCTTCTTCCCTATCTTACACTTGCCCGGGAAAGAGGTGGGGCATGGGTACATTGCCTGCTCGAGTGCCCCATCAAGGAATGGGTGTGGTGGTAGACTTCCTTAAGCATGAGTCACTGAGAACTGAATGGTGGCAAGACCAGGGCTCTGTTTATTTCTAAGTGATTTCCAGATTAAAAGGGAATAATTTGTGAGCACAATACTATAAAGTATCTTTACCATGTTTATTATCCATATGTAAAGGTAATTTTTCTGATTGTAGTAGTAATGTGTCATTACTTCCCCAATTGAAATATGCCCAAAATTTAAAGAAAAAAGATCTGTATTTGTATCACCTAAATATAAGTCCCTAATATTTTGACATATTTACTTCTAATGGTTTTTCTCTTTATATATATAGTTGATATAAAATTAAAACAATTTCCAATGACATGGAGTGTACTTCTTTAGCATCATTCCAAAGTGCTGCACTGTATTTCATCAGATAGATGGACTAAATTTTTTTTTTTTTTTTTTTTTGGTACCGGGGATTGAACTCACAACTGCTTGCCAGGCAGGTGCTTAAGCCGCTGAGCTAAATCCCCGGCCCCTAAATTGTTATTAACCTATTCTTTGTTGTTGGACATTTCCAGTAGTCTCCAGTTTTCTGATACAATAAGCAATGCTATGACAAACATCATGCACAATAAGTTTTTAAACCTACATTTCTGATAACTCCTTAGATGAATGTGCAGAAGTGTGAATAGTTACTCAGAGGCTTTGTGATGCTAGGTTCCATGCAGTTGTCTTTAGCTACTAACAGGAGAAAGCCTGATTGGGGTAGACAAAGCGAGCACCGACTCAGTGTAATAATGAGGGTCCTAGGAAGATCTTCCCACTGGAAAGTACTTTTCCTGTCGAAGCTTGAGATGGTGCCATTAGTAATTCAGAGGTAAGCAGTGCCCCTCGGGCATCTCCTCTAATAGGCGAAAACGCCCAGCTGGGAACACGTTTTGACTGTAATACCTCGGGACCTGCTTTCTTTCATACGTTCACCTTTTCCTTGCTGTTTTATTTCCTTTTATTGAAAGTGATTGGAAGGGGAATGTTTGGGTTTCTAGGAGTGCAAAGAGGTGATGAAAGGCCGACAGAATTTGGATAGAGGATGGGAATAAGTCACGAAAGTTATACAAACAGATAATGTGCATATGAAATGAAGCTCAACACCACTAGATTTAAGAAATGAAAACATTTCATAGATAACTTTCCCTTGATTAGAGGGGCAAAAATAAAAACCTCAGACAATGCTTTGTATTAGTGGGGTCAGAAGAAAATTAATACTCTCATCTACTCTTGGTAGGAATATAAATTGATGCAACCTCTTGGAAGACAGTTTCATTACATATCAGACTTTTACAGTCCCTCCTTCTTTAACCAACAATCTCACATGTAGTATCCATCCATGTAGAAACAGTAAACAAGCATATAAAACTATGTGTACCAGAGAATTTATTAAAGCATCGTTATAGTAGAGTGAAAATGAAAACAACTACATTACCTATTGATAAAAGGGTTAAATAAGTACAATGGTCTCTGACTTGAGATGTTTTGACTTTACAGTGTGTGCAGTGAATAGGAGTTTTGTGGTTCAGAAATCAGAGTGAACTGCAGCTCAGCCACAGGATCATGAGGGTAAATGACTATTCTACACTGTATCGTGCCGCTAGGCTCTGATGTTTTGGAAGTTAGGGGCATTAAATGGATTTTTGACTTGATATATTCAATGTACAATGGGTTTATTGGGACACAGCCCCATCATAAATCAAAGAGCACCTGTAATGTCTGACATTTATACAATGATCTACTAGGCTGCTGATACAAAGCATAAAACACATTCTGACATAAAAAAGGTAAAAAAGGATACATGTGTGATATATATATATATATATATATATATTTTTTTTTTTTTTTTTTTTTTTTTTTTTTTTTTTTAAATATCCAGGATTGTGCTGGTAACAGCAATGGGGAGGGGAGAGGGGAGGAGTGCAAGGATTTAAAAGGACAAGGATATTTTCCTTTTAACGTTATATACCTTTATTTAAATTTTATAGCAGTCATTATTTTCATTTAAAAAATCAGGGAATGTTAGAAATATAAAAAAGAAAAAAAGAATTAAAACCACACAGAAGGTGAGCTTGCCCTAGTTGATTTTGCATGTACCTTGACTCTGGCTCCCAAAAGCATCTAACCACAGTGAAGAGGTCAAGTTGCACAGTGTTTATGGCTTGTTGTAGGGCTTTGCAATCCCAGAATATTAGTGAAGATCCGGGAACAATGACCCCTGGGAAGATTGCTATGAGGATTAAGTGAGATAATATGTTAAAGCTGGCTGCTAGTAAGCCCTCAATACTAGCTGCTCTTTTTTTTTTTACATTATTTTTAAATGGACCCTCAGGCCCAGCCCTGCAGAGCACACTTCTACCTCCAGATTCTTCTTGCTGGCATGGATTTTAAGCATTCAGGGCAGGTGGACAAATGCTTAGTTTCATGTCAGGGTTATAACTGCACTTAATTGCCAACAAAACCACTTCAAAAGAGCTGTTCACCAGAGGGACGCTTGTGCTGCTGAAACCATGGCTACATAGTTGTGCAGTTTTAGAGCAGCATTACTTCCTTGCCTGTTAATGAATATATAAATAAATAATGATCACCATGCAAATAGCGTAGCTTAGCTTTTTGCAAGTTAAAGCAAAAATGGTTACTGGCCACCCCTTTTGTGTTTCAAAAAGTTTTCAAAGAAGATGAAAATGAGAAATGGAATAGCTTGTTTTGTCCTCATCCTACACCCCGAAGAGTCAGCCTCTGCTGCCTCAAAATCCTTCTACCAAAGGTCACCAAAGTAGAGTTCATGGCCATGCAATCAAATAAAACTCATAATGCAAATATATTGGTGAAAAACGAAGGAATTAACAAGCCTTTATTTTATTAGAGAAGTCCTGCTTTCTCTACCAGGGAAAATAAAATAAAGCTGTAGGGATATGCATGGAACCACAGTTCCCAAGGACCAAAAATGTGATTATCTGCATGCTAGAATGCATGCACAATTAAAGAAAGGAAAAAATAAACCAGGGAGAAGAAATAATAAAGAAAGAAGTTGCCTTGCAGGAGCCTCAGCTGCTTACAGCTGTGGGAACTCCTAGAATAGTTTATGTTGGCTATTTTGTTTCCTGGCTAACCTGATTGCATTTTATCTTGATGTCTTTTGACAACTTGAAAAATCAGATTTTATTTCCTCTCTCATAAACTCTTTTAATACCGTTCTTAATAAGGAAGAAAAATGTTGAATGCTTGTACTGATAAATGGAAAGCCTCATTTAAGATTTGGCTTACAAATTCCAAGTGACAAAAGCCTAGTATATGAAGACCCTGTGTACTCAGGCCAAGAGGGATCATAGGACTAATAAGTAATATACAGCCCTGGGTGCCCATATAGAACTGTGCAAGGTTTTCTTTTTTGTTGTGTGATTAACACCTACCCCAGAACTGAGGAGTCATCGTGCTAACAAATCATCCCTCTGTCATGTCACCCACCTTAGCCATCTCTTGCAGAGTAAACTCTCAGATGGAATTTTAGGCACTGTGGACAAGTCTGTGGGATGCTATTTTTGAGCAGTGATTCTCAAGTAGGTGGCTGCCGACTTATATCCCTAACCCTTCTCACATGCTAACTAATGTGGGTCTGTGTTTAAAAACAGACACCCACAGACTCACAGATTTCTCTCATTTCCCATTTATTTTGAGCTATTCAAAACTGTATTCTATTTATCTTTGTTCGTGAAGTGCCTAACCATAGAGATTCTATAAATATCTGTTGTATGCATAAAAAGAAATCTGTTCTCTACTTCCTGTGGAGAGGAGTGACCTGTAGTCATGAATAAAGTCTGAATGAAACTTTGGAACGCTCACCTTTAATTATCTGATAAGAAATAAAGAATGGAGGAAAATAGGATCAGAAAGCCGAACCTGTCCTTGCACTTATGAATTTATTCAACAAATATTTGCCAGGTCATTTTTAGATGCAGTACACACAGTGGTAAATGCAACAGCATGGGCTTTGTTTTCGTGCAGTTCACAGTCTACTGAGGAGACAGAAAAGAAGTAGAAATTAACAATGAAATGACAATATGTGCTATAAAGAAAAAAAGCAGGTGTTGGAACAGACACTAATACACAGGCTAGCCAGGCGTGGTGTCATGGGCCTGTGCTCTCAGCACTCAGGAAGCTGAGGCAGGAGGATTACTGTGAGGTAGAGCCAAGCTGGGCCACATAGTGAATTCAAGGCCAGCCCGAACCACAAAGAAAGACCCTGACTCAAAAACAAAGACCAAAACAAAACGAAAAATAAACTAAACTAAAACTAGACTGGACAGAGTGACTCTCTGAAGAGAAACTGAGTTGAACCTAAAGGACAAGAGGTCAAAGGAGCAAGGAGCCTGAGGATATTAAGGTACCGAAAGAAAGGCAGCGAGGCTGGAGGATGGGAAGCAGCAAGAGAATGCCGTGCTAGAGGACAGAGGATGCAAGGGCCATGCTGAGCAATCTGGATTCTATTCTGAGATCAGCTACTTTTCTAGGAAAACAGAAAGGGATTCGCAATGCTGAACAAGGAACCTTAGAACGGTATTTGTCATGCACCAAGTGATCCATAAATGTTAATCACTACTTTGTATAGTACACAGCTAAACCAGCAAGCCTTGGTCATGATAACGAAACAGAATGATTAAAGAGATAGTTCTTGCCTCATAAGGACACTTTTTACCTGGTGACTTTTGCATATAACCAGCCAAATTTCCAGACCAAACTGGTCAAGTTCCATTGACAAAAAGAAAAACTTGCTGCTGTTTTGGCCCGTGTCTGTAATCCCAGCTTGTCAATAATTACAAGGCTTGGGGCCTGGGGATTTTTAGCTCAGCGGCATAAGGGCCTGCCTTGCAAGTGTGCAGTCATGAGTTCGATTCCTGGTACCGATGAAAAAGACAAAAAAAAAAAATAATAATAATTATGAGGCTTATCACAAGTTCGAGACTAGCCTGGAAACTTACTGAGATCCTGGCTCCAAACAAAATAAAAAGGGATCAGAGAGTATCTCATCAAACAGCACTTGCTGAGTATGTGAGTCCTTGGGTTCTACCACCTGTACAGCAAAATAAGGAAGGGTCTGACTTGGTTGAACTTCTGATATTTAATATTTCTTTGTTTTAGATTATACTGTGAGTACCCTAATTTGAAAAATCAATCAGGTGCATTGTTTTTCTCTGCTCACATAAACCGGTAAAACTTTTTTTTTTACCACAGGTGGCCATTTCAGAAATGAAAGTTCAGCTAATCAAACACTTAGCCCACATGCCTCAGTGATTTTGATGATATGATTTGTTGCTATGAGACAAAAACATGTGTGCAGGAAATAATCTGCTAGAAATCATATGACCTTGATTCAAAGGCTTTTGATTAACAGCACTAACATCCGCTTTCTGGAAAAGAAACAAACCCTATGATTATTTCTTGGTAGTCCTTTTAAGCAAATAAAACATTATTAGCCCCTCATTAATGGATATGGAAAGGAAAAATGCTCAAAACACTTAAAACTTCACTTGCGTTACTTTTAGTTTCTCCCTTGGAAAAGCTTTCAAGGCCATCGGCAATTTCTCCTCTTGGACTTTGTCTTTCTCCTTACTTCAGGAGGGAGACATTGATTTTTTAAAAAATGGCACAGCAGTCAAGAAGTAGACAATCTAGGAGACCCAAGACCTAGTGCAGGCTGTGCAGTCTGAAATGGTTTCTCATCCGTGTATTTGTCAGCTTTGTGACTAGATACCCAGGCTTCACTCATTTACTGAGCTTTGTCTGTATGGTGGTGCTGTGCTCAGTGACACAGCAAGTCCTGCTTACATAAACCCCTGATAAGAAAGAAAAGAAAAGAAGCCACATGATGGTACATGCCCGTGACCCGGCATTTGGGAGGCTGAGGCAGGAGAATTATTGTGAGTTCCAGGCCAGACTACTCTACATAGTAAGTTCAAGGCCAGCGTGAACTACATAGCAAGACTTTGTTGCAAAAACAAACAAACAAAAAACAAAATCAAAGAGTGATGAGGGAAATAAAACAGAAGATAGAAGAAGGCAACTAGGTGAAAGGGTGGGCATCTTTGAACACCTGTTGCTAAACTGAATCATAAATACCAGAAGTTGGTCTATGGAAATCTAGGCAAAAGCTTTGTGCATAGGGAAGCTGGTAAATCTGGCAGCTGGAACCAGATCAGGTGGTCAAGATGAACATGGGTTTTGGTGAGCCAGTGACAATGAGGAGGAGAAGAAATGAAGGAAGGCAGAGAATCTGGTCAAGCAGGTGGATCTTTTAAGTGCAACAGTTCTCTGAAGGTTGGCTCTCCAGCTGGGTTTCTAAATGCCCTGCTCATGGAAGAGTAATATAAAAACAGGGCTGGCCCCTCCAAGGTGACCTGATGGCAGTGTCATTTTTTGTTTTTCCTAGCTGAGGCAGCAGCTATGACCTACTCTGTGCTCTGAGCTCCAACTGGAAATCTAGAAGGTTGAAAACCAAAGCCTATGTGACGTGTCTTGACCAAGGCAATAGGGTTCTCTGTGGTCCTGTCTCCCCACTCTTGGGGCTCCCAAATCCCAGTCTCCATCAGCAGTTAGCTACTGGGCTAGGCCTGGACGCATTCCTTTCTCCTCCTCCCCTTCTTTTAACTTCTGCTACTTGTTATGAGCAGGGCAATAGCACGGTAAGAGTCATGGGTCAGAGTCAGGAGACATCCTGGGTTGGAGGGGCACAGTCATTTTTGCCAAGGAAGTATGATGAGAAGGACCCATCTGATGTCGGGGACCAAGTGGACAGTAGGTTGACTGCAGAGGATGAGAGACTGACTTAGGCATATTGCTGGGGTTGCCTAACCAAGCTTCCTTGGGTCCAGACAGTGGGAAGCTGAAACCTCACACACAGATAGCTCCTGGCCTTGTACCAAACTAGGAATAAAATTCTTAGTTTCATTTGTGCCCTCTCTTTTCTAGTTCCAAACTGCCGTATTGTTTATTTGCAAGTTTTGGGGTTTTTTTGGTTGTGTGGATTTTTTTTGAGACAAGGTTTTACTATGTAGTTCAGGCTGGCCTTAAACTCACTTTGCAGCCCTGGCTCAAACTCACAGTGATCTTCCTGCCTCAGCCTCCTAAGTGCTGGGATTATAAGTATGTGCCACCACATCTGGCTTTTGCCAGTTTTATTTCACTGTGCTTCCCCACACTTTGGGAAAAGAAAGGCAAAAATAGTAATTCCATATTTAACATAGGGAAATTTCTCCTAGCCTTAGTTCCAGGGTCTTGGGAATTATAGAAGGAATGGCCATGTGAGAGAAGCTCTTCATGCTTGGCTTATCCTGAGTTTCTTATTGAAATAGGAGTCTATGTAGAGTTTTTTCAAAGTTCTTTGAGCTGTCTAATTAGAATACCCCATGACTTCCTAGTTTTTTTCATTTAGAAAAAAAGTGAATCAATTTCATAAAAACTATCAATGAAGTAGTAATACAGAAATATGGTAACTATCATGGAGTTGATAACTGATAACTGGACCTTTCCCCTGGTATCAGACAAAAATTTTCACATTAGTTTACTTCTCTCTTCACACAAAGGAACTCGTCAGTTTTCCCTGTTCTTGTCTTCACCTACAGATGACCATGATTACCCTGGAGCTGCCTACCAGCAAGTGATTCAGCCAACTCTGCCTGGGCAGCCCCTCCCCAGAGGCCTCCACCCAGTGCAGACGGTCATACCAAATTATCCCGGCCCCCAAAACCAAGTGGAGAGGCCTGCAGCGAGAGACCGTCCCTTCCCAGGGCTCCCACAGTACCAGTAAGTATGGCAGGGCTAACCGTCCAGATTCCTAATAGGAGGAAGCAGTGTGCCAATGAACAAGAGATGTATGAAAATTCTCTGAAGGCCTGCTACCCAGGTTAGTGACAGTCACACAGTGGAACACTCACTATACACTTTTCAGGTCAGAAGGAAATGGAAGCTGGTTGACAAGCATCTCTACCAGTATGTAAAGCCACTAGTGACTAGTTAAAATTTTCTTCGAGGAAAAGTCCTGAAGATGTTCTGTAATTTACATCTCCTTTTAATTTCAGATTATCTACGTGTTTGGCCCCCAAGATTGATTTTTATTATGACTAACTCCTGCTTTTAGCAAATTCTTTATATATTTAGTTCCTTCCCAGTTAAAACTATTTTTTACTTGCAATTTTAAAATTTAACTACTTACCAATAGGAAATTAAAATAACCCGTTATTTTATCTTCTAATGAAAACATTCACATGTTGAATATCATTATTGGATCTCACCTATGGTTCTTCCAGAAAAACAATCCTGGCTTTTCCTGACTTCAGTTGTCTTAACCCTATGTATCAGTGTCTCCCATTACTATAATAAAATAGCTGAAGATGGGTACTTTGTAAAGGAAAGATATTTATTTAACGCACAGCTTTGGAGGTGTAAAGTCCAAGCTCCACAGCTTCCTATGTTTGGGTTAATGGGCAAGAGGAAGAGACGAAGAGCCATTCAGAAAGCCAGAAAGGGACCAAGAAGGAATTGTTCTTTTTTATTATAAGATAGGCTCCACTAAATTGCCCAGGCTAGCCTTGAACTCACAATCCGTCTGTCTCAGCCTCCCGAGTAGCTGAGATTACAGGGCTTGCATGCAACTTTTTCAGTTTGTATTTTTATATAACTCTCTTTGTGAGAATTATCCGGGGTCCTAGGAGAACTACATCAATTCCTTCCTAAGGCAGTACCCTCATGACCTCATTTTCCCCCCAGAGGCGCCACAGGACCTCCTGACACTGCTACACTGAGGACCAGGCTCTCAACACACAAACCCCCGGGAAACAGACCACACCCAACCACAGCATCTTCTCCTCATTTCTCTTTTGACTCTTCATCAAGTTTTTTCTCTTAATTTATGGATCTAAAATGTAAAGATTCCTGTAAATGGAGCTCCTTAATTTATGACACAGAAGAAAGAAAGTAGGTGAAACATTTGTTCTTGCTCAAGTACAACCTTCACAGGTCACTCCAAGTAAAACCATTCTGTTTTTGTAGGACAGAATTAGATGCGAAGACACTATTAAAGCAGACTTTTCAGAAATATAGAAATTAATAATAAAGCTGTTTAAACAGCCCATTTTAACAGTGGCAAATAAGCTATAAGACTATTTTCCCTTTTACTGGAAAGTCCATAAGCCCTTATACTTTCTTTCCAGACAGAGCCTTTGTTTTTCTAAAACAAAAATGCATAAATTCTCAATAATAGAATTAAAGAAAATGTGATTTTACAATTGGATAATCACTTTTATAGAGGAAATATCTCAAGTTCCAAGAAAACAAAGGAACAAAGTTTAAGCATCCTTATGAATTATGAAATAAATTTGGTGCTGTATAGGGGAAGTAAGTGTAATTTTAAAAATAACTTTATTTTGAAATAATTTTAGATTTACAGAACAGTTGCAAAGATAGGGCAGAGAAACTGGTTTTGTAGCCTCAATTTAAACCTGTTGTGGTCTCCTTGATTTATTTTATCATTTTAAGATAATGAAAAATGAGTTCAGATAAAGAAGTTAATTCTCCTCTAGCTGATAATTTGAAAGAGAACTTTAATACAGAAAGTTTATTCTATCATTAACCTCTGCGATACAGTTCTTCCATGGAAGGTTTTGAATATTATCAGCCTTCACATTGCTTTAATGAGTGAGCCATCATCTTTTGTAACAACTAAGCAACTTTGGATCAAAAAGCATTTAATGCAAAAAAAAATTTATTTATATTAACAAAAATTGTAAAAGAAAATAACCTCCATAAACATTCATATTTTAGAAATACAGAATATTGAGATACAAAGGACCTTAAGAATTTTTTATTATCCTTGGGTGAAAACATGAAAGCAGGGCTGGGGATTTAGCTCAGTGGCATAAGCGCCTGCCTTGCAAGCAGGCAGTTGTGAGTTCGATCCCCAGTACCGATAAAAAGGAAAAAGACAAAAAAATAAAAAATAAAAAAAACCATGAAAGCATAACAGATAATCTACAACAATTGGGTATGGGTATATACATAAATCTGTAATCAAATCACTTAAAAGTTTTTCTGTATGATACAGTTTCAAACATAAAACAAATAATAAGCATCAATTCATGTTCTTACAACCCAGATTTTTAAATGTTAACATATGGCCACATTTGGTGCAGAATTGTTTTTGATGAAATTAAACATTGCAGTTACAATTTTAGTCTCTGTACCAGTTAGGACTCAGTTACAGAAAACAGAAACAATTCTAGCTGTTTTAGGCAGAATCAGGTGCTCAGAGAATTACTGCAGGTTAAAGGAGAAAGCTCTAGACTGGGCTTTAGGGACTGAGCAAACCTACAGAATAGCATCACCCAAGGGGCTGCCT
Source organism: Cavia porcellus (assembly GCF_034190915.1). Classification (NCBI taxonomy): domain Eukaryota; kingdom Metazoa; phylum Chordata; class Mammalia; order Rodentia; family Caviidae; genus Cavia; species Cavia porcellus. The sequence goes on from NW_026947490.1 coordinate 80,074,836, forward strand.
CTTCTGATCCCCCACTCAGCAAGGTGGGGAATCCCAGAGCTGACGCCGCTGCAGCCACTGCAGCTGACGGCTCCACTCTGTGTGTGCTAGACCCTCAATGTCAAAAGGTAGATGCCCATGCCTTGCCCTTGACATTTGGGAATCTGTTCATGGGATATGGGGATGTTTCTGAGGGACACTCAGTACTCTGTGACTGCATGCAATGTAAGAGGTGTCAGAAGTATGATTTTTTACTTCCTTCTTTATTCCAAACCTCACACAACTGCATCTTACTATTCATCCACACAGAATGCTCACGGGAATACTGACAAAAAAACCAACAAAAACACCGGGTATTCCGGTGTGATGGAAATTTCTTTTAATGCTTCTAAATCAGATTTTCATTCATATATTAACAACAGAAATACTTTTAAACCTACATGGCCTTTTTTACAATTTGACACAGGATTAAATGTTATTCATCATGAGCTAAAAGTCACATCTCTTAAATCTGAAAGGCTACAGCATCAACCTATGTCATTCATCGTTCTGCTTTGCTTGCTGATGACCTTGCTTGCCCTGTGCATAGGACTTATTTTTCCAATTAGACAGTTCTTGAATCCAAAAATCAAATCCTGCTTCCTTCTCTGACCTCTAGCACAAATCCTTACATATGGCAGCCAGCTGAATTGCTTGTTGACAGAAACTCCACGGAGCATCCCTCTTTCTTTTATGGGAAATGGAAGCAGAGGAGAGAAATCATTCACTGGTATCTTTCCATGATTTTAAAAGATGTTCTGTCTCCAAGGTATGTGTTTGTAGAAAACTAAAAATTTACTATGAATGTTTTCCTTTCTAGGGACCAGCTGCATCATCAGCCACCTAACGGGACTGGAGCTCCTGAGGGGGCCTCAGAACATCTTGCACAGTTGGGAGCACAGGCTCCCCAGGCTCCGTCCCCAGCTGCTGTGCCGAGACCCCCTAGTAATGCTCTAGCCCGAGGAACTCTAAAAGCAAGCAATTTGCCAGAAGAACTGCGTAAGTTTCCAGTGCAGTTTTCTCCTTCTTTTTGTCAGGTTTTGTACTATGGGAAGGACTTCTGATCATTCATCTGTGTCTTCACATATTTCTCACATACATGGTGAAGGAAGATTTACTATTTTGCTTTTGCTTGAAACATAACTAGCATTGTATGATTGCTAGCAATTCCAACATCACCAGTAATCCTCACAAACTGCTTACCACTATTTCTGCAGCACATACTCCTACAACAAAGAATCCCAATGTCTTATTTTTGCCTTCTGAATGATGCTCCTGAGTGAACTTGTCCCTGGGTAAATTGATTGGATGTCCATGTGGCACTGCAGAAACCTAGAGTCTCACCATATATTAGCAGCAGTTATCAAGAACGAGGTCATTTCCTGTAGGAATGAGCAATCTTGTTTGAAAAAAACCAGTCTCACATTCTCCATCCTGCTTCACAACCAAATGCAAACGAAGCCTTTTATTTAAAGAAATATTCAACTAAGTGTCAGGTGATGATTTTTTTCCCATATTTTGCTGCCAGAAACAGCAATGTTGAAATATCACCAAAATGTTCTCAGAATAAGGTCAGTCAGAATAGTTTGTTCCAGAAATCTTAAGAAAACAGCCACCATTTGTAAATTTACTATCCATTCTGCTTCTTAGAAAAGCTCAGGTAATTCTAATAATCTCTTTCCAAATATGCAAAACTCTGTGCCAAACTTGACACGAAACCCTTTGATTCTGCTAATTCCTTAGGGTGATCTATACTCTTTCATCATTTACAACTCTGAAAGATTTTTATGACAATGATTCATTGTTTTCATTTAAGTTTTTATTTCTGAGCGCTTTAATATGCAGTTTACTTTGAGCTTTTTTGTCATGCATGGAAAAACCCCAGTGTCAGTCCATAGGGCATATCTATGTTATCATAATCTATAAAGGGAGTATAAACTTATTTTTGTAAGAACTGGGTGACTAGTAGGTATGGAGAAGAAAATAAACTGAATACCACCAATAGGCCTGGCTGCTTAAATGTGTCAATATGGCCATTACATACTCTTCTGTTTGGGAGAAGTGTTTTATTTTATATATATATTCCGGTACCGGGGATTGAACTCACAACCTTGCACTTTCCAGAAAAGGGCGTATATTTCTGAGCTAAATCCCAGGTGGGAGAAATGTTTTTAAAAAACAGGAATCTAGCCTGGGAATTTAGCTCAGTGGCATAAGTGCCTGCCTGGCAAGTGTGAGGTCTTGAGTTTGATCCCTGGTACCAGAAAAAAAACAAAAACCAAAAAAGCCAGAATCTAAGCATAGATAAATACATTTAAACTCACATTTTCTCTGTGGCCCTCTTTCTTTTCTACCTGTGCCCTGGGGAGGTCCTTGAGATTTACCTGGTCCATTCCATACTAAAAGCCAACATACAGAGATCCTTCATCTCTCACATTAAAATACTAGCCAGATAATTTCCCCAAAGGCTTTAGCCTGAGAAAACCTTACTTCTTGTCCTGGCTTGGGCAAGCTTGTCTCAAGAGCACTGTCTTGGGGCTCTAAGCTGGCCTAGGAATGAGAGAAGTCTGTGATGTTGGACCGCCCCGAGGCAATATCTCTCCTTGAAGTTCCTCTCTCTCTGAAGCTACTGAAATTTTACCAATATTTCTGAGCTGTTTGTTACTCTGCTCCAACTTGCTGGCCTTTCTCCAGAAGTGAGTAGTTGGGGAGAAGAAACTGCTTTCTCATTGTCCCCCACTTGTCAGACAAGTGTTCAGGGCAGCAGAGAGCATTATGAGATCAAAAGAGGACACGGCTGGGTGGCCCCTTAGCAAGCCTTAGCTTCCTGGCCTGCTGCGAGTGTTTTCCTTGGGCACCTTGCCAGATGTCTTTAAGAAACCACTCTGGCTTGAGCTTAAGGACCATGAGTTCTAGGCAGTGAGTTTTTAGTTATTGCTGTTGTTAATACTTCATGTGGTTCTTCAAGCCCCTGAGGCTTGTCTCCTGTGATTGCTTGTCTCTGTCCCTCTGATTTTCTTTCACCCTGAGCAGTCTGTGCTCCCTGTGGAGGCCCTTGGCCCGAAGACAGCCGTCCCCCCACCCAACTTCCCAACAACAAACATCTGCTCTTCTACCACCTCACCCCAAGGTTTCCCTTACAACTCCTGATAGATAAGAGACATTACATATGATTTACAAGTATTGTGTAGAATAGAATAATTCAATGAATTTTTTTTTTGTCTTTTTCGTTTTTATCAGTACCAGGGATCGAACTCATGACTGCCTGTTTGCAAGGCAGGTGCTTATGCCGCTGAGCTAAATCCCCAGCCCCAATTCAATGAATTTTTAATAAATGTGAAATTTTTCTCTTAGGCAAAGTCTTCGTCACTTATTCTATGGACACAGCTATGGAGGTGGTGAAATTCGTGAACTTTTTGTTGGCAAATGGTTTCCAAACGGCAGTAAGTATTTTGTCCAAAGAGAAAATTGAAAAGTTGAAGTTCAGTGACAAGAAAGAAATTTGACAAAGGATAAATAGTTGCTGTTTCACAGCTTTATATGATTCTGAACTAAATGTTTATGGAGTTAGGGAATTATTTTCTAGATTTTAACTATCCAAAGTCTCCAGCATTTCCCCACCATGTGCTTTTTGTATGATCCTGAGTACCTCCAGACAGCAAGAATGGTACTAATGCTGACCATAAAGACAGCTGGCCCCTGGCCTGAAGGAAAAGCCAGGCTCTCATTGTACTTTGTACCTTTGTCCCTTCTTACCAGTTTGTGCTCCCTGTGATACAGGAAGCTGCAGACCTCCCCACAGTCACCTGCTTATTTGACAAGGTCCTTTTGTTCTGCACTGGATTTGAGGTTTGAAGTAGAACCCTGGCAATCTGGGTCCCCCACTGTACAAAGCTGCCCTTCCACACCTTGATCTAAGGGAAGCAGGACTAATCCAGTCCTGCAGGTCCACTGTGATCTTGGCCCAAGCAATCTCAAGCACATACTCCTCCTGTCCCGTGAAAATGCACAGCTTGAAGCCATGTAAGTTTTTCTTTAGGATAAATAAAATACCACAGGACACTATTCAGAGGGCTGGCTTTCCTCAAACACTGAGATCACTTCTTTTCCCTTCCAGAGGCCTCTTCTAGGTATATACTCAGAGTGAATTATATTGAGTTGTAAAAAAAAATTCATGGTGGATGAATAAAAATATTGAATAATTTAAGAGGAAGAAAAATAGAGTAAAAAAGTTACATAACACTGTTTAACAATTTGAAGTTTTCTTTATTCTGTAATACTTTTTAAATGAGAAAGTAAAAATTTTAAAATATGCCTATAATTTATACAACCTAACTTCGGAGTCTAAGATTTTACTTTCTTATTTCTAGAGTAAGAAATTACAATGGTAATGGTGACACAAAATCAGTGCATAAGACAAAAGGTCCACATTTTCACAGAGATCTTACCTTTCATCTTTTTCAAATATACTGATTGCCACTGGAGAAGAGCCCAGCCTTTTTGACCTTACCCATCAGGGGCTCTTTAGACAGAATTAGATCTGTCCTTGATCCTCATCCTATGAAGCCTTGAGGTGGAATTGCAGAGCCCTGTTTCAGAGAGCTAAGTCAGTATTGATATATCAGGATCCTCTGTTCTCTATGGATACATCAAGTGGGATGGAACACTTCATGGGGAATTTGAGGCAAGTTTAACAGACTATTACAAAACTGTAAGACATTTAGTAAATGAAAGGATGTTATAATAATGTGTTAATTGTGTAGTACACTAGTGGTCATAGTTCAGGGGGAGTTTGGTGAAGTGAAGAGGTGGAGGTTAATGTATGGGAGGGATTCACAGGGCAGGGGGTTTATGTGCTTTTAGCATGCAAGGGAGTAAAATAGATAGATCACATGGGACTAAGAGGTAGGAAATTTGATGATGGCTGGAACTTGTCCTGTTTAGTCTTAAATGACAAAGTGACATTCAAGACAATTAATCTGGGAGGAATATGGCTGAACCAAATAACCCTCTCTGCAAATTACCCAGTATATAACCTCTCCTCCAATCGGGAGTACCTTGTGCACACACACACACACACACACACACACACACACACACGCACAAAACACTCCTCACTGTAAGTCTGGCTTTCCTATTTGGTCTTCTGTAAAACAGAAAATAACTGATTAGAGTTTTTTTTTTCTCTGAATACCCTTTCAAAGACTTGAAGACTGATACTAAATACAAGTCTTATCAAGTTCCAAGAGGTCTTCTGACTTCCATCGCAAACCTTTTCACTACTATTTCAGTGGTGGTTGCCTGGGCTCCAAGTTTCATGCGCTCCTTTTGAAATATATAGATTGAAACTGGACATAATAATGACCTGAATACTGCAAGTATAACACCAAAGTTGTGTCTCAGAACTTTACACTACAATACAGAAATAAGTAATTGTGTTTGCTTTTCAAACTTTCAAACTTCAAATATCTATAAATATAATGCACCTGGCTTACATCCAATTTAGTAGTATACTATGCCCCTCAGACCTTTAAAAACATTTTTATAAAGCCACAGATTCATTTAATATGAACCACTATATTCTAATTATAGATACTAAATACTTAAATGCCTACTAAAGTTGAAATAGACAATATTTTATGAAAATTCTGTTTTGCTATTTGGATTTATGTGCTCTTCCTTGCAAAAAGCACTAGTAACTTTTTGAGTTGTAAATGTATGTAGCCTCTTGTGTTTTTTCCGCCTCTGCATCCAGAGAATGTTTCATTAAGAGCCAATTCCCACATCTTTTTCTTGCAGATTGACATATTTGAGGATAGAATCCGAGGCATTGATATTATTAAGTGGATGGAGCGCTACCTTCGGGATGTAAGTATATTCCAAAATTCTGAGATTATTTTCTGGCAAGAAAGACAATTAGCTTCTGAAGTTATTTTATGGAAGAAGCCCTGGCATATCCACCCGAGTCTGAAGCTGAGAAAATCTGAACAAAGCCTGTGTTGTTCGAAGCCGTGCAGAGACTTGGAAAGGAAGGATGAGGTCGCCCTCCTGGACATGCCCAGGCAGGAAATAACGGTCAAACCAGACACAGGTGGTTGATAACAATCAGAGCAAACAATTTCTAGACCAGAATAGGAAAGGAGGAAATGAAGGCAGGGAGTGGAGAGGGAGCAGCAGAATTCAATTGAATCTGAGGCCACCCCAAGTGTTTTGTAGGACTGGGCTGAAGAGGTTTCCCAGGCAGCCTTACAGGCTGCACAGCATGCCACCCCCGAGGCGCCCACTCGCAGCTCCGTGATTTGTTTTCCACTGACAGAATCTATACCAGCCACTGAGACACTTTGTGCCTTAACAAGATAGAAATTGATTGCTGCCAGTGTGTCTGTCCGCAGCAGCTTCTTTGGGCGGGAATGGGGGCGGGGCGGGAGTCTCAGCAGGCTGGGGTTTGCAGCTTTTCCTTTTGTCTACAGCCTGATGTTTGCTTTGTGCGGAAGGGTGTCCTCCTACTGACTGCGCTAATGCAGACGCAGAAAGCAGGGCAGTGGAGAGTGCAGCAACTGACGGCTTAGATCCAGCTGCTGGGAGGGAGGCAGAATCTTTTCATCCTTGAGCCTGCAGTGCCTTTTCCTCAGAATGCAGACTAGCTTAGTGATTCAGGCGGTCCGTCATTAGACATTATTAGAGATGCTGTAGAAAATGGTGGGCAAAAGTCTATCTGCTCAGGAGAGCTTCTCAAGGAGCCGTGTGCTCAGCGTGTTTGAATGGAGCTGGGCAGGGAGGCGGTGAAGGGGAGTGAAGACCAGAGTGTGCCTGAGTGGAGCCAATGCCTTCGGCTTTCCACAGAGGGGGAGCCTGGCTCCCATCCTGCAGCAGGTCAGGGAAGGCTCATTGTCCTGCTGGCCAGTTTCCAGCCAGCTGTCACCAAATGGACCACACTTCCCACTTCCATAAACATGCTTTTCTCTCTCTCATTAACAGAAAACAGTAATGATAATCGTAGCAATCAGCCCCAAATACAAACAGGATGTGGAAGGCGCTGAGCCGCAGCTGGACGAGGATGAGCACGGCTTACATACTAAATACATTCATCGAATGGTGAGTGATGAAGGGACACAGGGTCTCCATGCCCTTGAAGGATGGACATTTGCGCTAAAGAAGGCCAATTCTTCACTGGAGATCAACTGAAGGCTCATGGTGGTGGGTGAAGAATCCCAGGCAGGCCTCCAGTGTCAGGACAGGGGATGTCTGTTGTGGTCTGTTTACCTGTTTGAGACCTCTGATCAGTCAGCACACCTTTGAAAGGACACAGCATTCCCATCAGTAAAAGGGGAGAACAATATTTGGCCTTTGGGAGCTGAAATTTTGGAAAGCAGGAGTCTCCTGGCCTGGCTGTTTGCTAAGAAATGTGATACTCTGAGAGGGTGGCAGACAGGGCTGTGAAGAGAATGAGCTCCTGCACTTGAGTCACATTCTGTGCCCTGCCCTGTGTGTGTGTGTGTGTGTGTGTGTGTGTGTGCGCCCGTGTGCGCAGTGCTGGGGATTGAACCGAGGACCTTTGCAGTAGGCTATATCCCCAGATGCTCACCCTGCCTTTTTTTCGTTTTTATTCTGAGACAGGGTCTTTCCAAGGTGCCCAGGCTGGGGTTGAACTTGTAACCCCCTTCCCCAGCCTTCTACAGTGTTGGAATCAGAGGTGTATGTTGCCGAGCCCCACTGTCCCCGGCCTTTTCAGAGACACAGGGTAACAGAGTGGAAGGAAAACATGCTGTTGCATCAGATAGGCTTGGTTCAAATTTGGCTTCCTAATGTGTGACTGTGGCCCGACCACTTGAATCCTTCTGTGTCTCTGTTTCCTTCTTCATAAAATGGGCATGAATACAGTATTGCAAAGACAAAGTGTGTTTGTGAAGTATCTGACACATCTCAGGTGCTTATCAAAGGGACTGTTCTTAGCTCATGACAGGTAGGGAATAGTCCACTCCCACATCCTGCACTAGGAGGCCTAGTCAAATTGAAATCAGTAAGACAACTTTAGAAGAAACTGGACTTGCTCAATGTCTAAGAACGTTGGGTCTTTGGAATCACCCAACTTTGGAACTGGCTGTTTATGGTAAAGAAATCTTTCTCCTCTCCATGGCCGCAGAGATGCTATTGAGACCATTTCAGCTTGACCAGGAAGCCAGGCTAGACTTGTGACTTTTGAGCTGTCCTGGTGCCCAAGTGTCCTGGAGGTGGAGCTGGCTCTGAGCCTCCATTTTAGCCAGGGATTGTTTGCATTTCTTGAGCTTCTTTACCAAGGATTGTGAGATTTTAAAAGGCCTGAAAACTCACGGGACTAAAAGTTATAAGATCCATTTCAGCTGTGACCCCACACAAAGAGGGAGGCACTTAGGGTGAACATAAAGTATCACTGACAAAGATGGGTACGTGGAGCGGAAAGCAGAGAGCAGCACAATTCTGGAAGCACTCAGGCAGTCTCAGGACAGGCAACTTTACTTCAGAGGAAGTGAAGGCAAATTCCAGGTCCATCCTGTGCTTTAGGAGCACAGAAAAAGGGTAGGTGGGTAGGCAATTGGGTGCCTCCATTTGGGTCTTCAGGATCTCTCTATCTTTATTCACCAAATGTGGACCACTCATGTGAACTCTCAGCCAACTCAAAACAAAAGCCAAGGGAAGGTGGTTAAAAGTAAGGCCAGGAATTAGGAAGGAAGTTTCTTTCCTATTCCAGCATTCCCTGGTCTGATTCCTATGGGAAGGGATCCAAAAAGGTATCATTTCTAGAAGTAAACTGACCCAAAAGGTAACGGCTGATTCGGCATGCTTCAGTCCCTTGACTATGTCACATCTACATGTCCCAAAAACACTTAATGGAGGTCCTATCTCCATTCCAAAAAACCTGCCAATCCTAGCAGCCCACAGCTAGTGTGTGGGCTCCAGGTCCTGCCAGTTCCTGAGGAAACCTGTCTAGCCCTGCTGATGCGTGGCAAAGCCAGACAGCAATACCAGCTCACCCTCAGAGCTTAGCTGACTGTGCCAGTTATAAACACATTGTCTCCAGACTTGGTTTCTTGGGCACCAATGCCTTGGACCTTTCCTCATCACAGAAAAATTTGAATTGGCCAGATAACCTTCTTGCCCAGCTGACTGACTTGCTGGTCCCCTCCAGGTAACAGAAAGCCTGGTATGATAAGAATTTGACCATGACAGAAGGAATGAAGAGCCACTCATGAGTAACTGTACCATAGAGCAAACACTGCATAGAGTGCCTAACTGGAGTATAAGAAACAGTAAAAATGAACTGTCATTGGCTGGGCCTTGGGTAGCTCAGTGGACAAGCGAGGCTTCACATTCCAGTCCTGGCAATCTGAAAGGAAACCAGGCTTTCACTTGTAGCTTGCAGACCCTGTCCTTCCTTTTCCATGTTTGCTCTTGCTGGTGTGGTCAGGACTGTTAGTTGTACAGTGCTTGTGGCATTTTAATGTATGTTTTTTTGGTGTTGTCTTCTGATTTTTGAGGAGAGGTGGTCCTGAGAAAACACCTGGTGGCAGATTTGTGTTGTGTGACTGTGTGTTAGTACATGAGACTGGGTGATTGTGAGGGATTTCTATGGTTATTTTAATAAAAGGCCATCACCATTGTCACTTTCTTTACTTCTGTTTTTATGTGCTATGATGAAGTCTTCTCAGTTATAAAAATCAGTAAGATGCAACGGTCAACAACACATTTCTTCATCTCATTGTGATCAGATGACTGAAAGCTTTGTGCTGGTCTCGGGATTTGGAAGACTCTAACTCTCCTGCTATTGAATATTCTGATTTTGATAGAATTCTTGGCAGCTAAATCTTCTTGGGCCACCACAGCGTGAGAACGAATTAAACTGGTGTAGAAACCTTGGGTGTGGCTGACTGGGCTCTAGGAAACTGTCCTCCCTGCCTGTCTCCCAGCAGTCTTCAAGCCCTCCCTCTTTCCAGCTGCAGTGGATTGCTATCTGTCCCAACAACACGGACACACTTCCTCACTTCTAGACTTGCTTCCTCTGTGTTGTCTGCTGATCCTGGCCTTCCCCCTCTCCATCCTCCCTGCCTAACCAAAGCTTCCCATACCAAAATGAACCCGTCTTTGTAACTGTTCTTCAGAACCCTAGATGCAGAATAGACAGCCCCTATTGTGGCTACTTTTCACTCTGTCTTCTGGGTGGTAATGTTCTTTTCTGTTTGCTTGCTAGACTACTGGCTTTGGGAGGATAGGGATGGTATTAGTGCTGTTTTGCTAAATTAGCTCACAAAAACAAACGAACAAACAAAAAACAATTGAATTTGTAGCACTTACCCATTTTCATGGTATAAATACTCTCACCATGGGAAATTTCTAGCTACTAATGTAACATAAAGTTACTGAACACAAAATTGGGAAGATGTACACACAGCTGGCTCCTGTGAGTTGATGCAAGCCAATACCAGCACACTCTGGAGCAGGCCCTAGTCCTGTAAACCCAAAGTCTAGCGCAGAATGTGACTTTTGAGAAATGATTAATAAATGAGTGTAAGGCATAGTGTATAATGAGAAGGGCTTGAAGTTCCAAGTATGTGGGCTATCCAATGAGGCAGTTAGAATACTATGTGGGCCTGCATTACTGTGAGTACAACCAACTCCTCATTCCTGAAATTAAACCTTCATATTTGTTTGGTTTCAGATGCAGATTGAGTTCATAAAACAAGGAAGCATGAATTTCAGATTCATCCCTGTGCTCTTCCCAAATGCCAACAAGGTAAACAACCAGCCAAAAAAAAAGACTTAAAATTCAGTCTTTGGTTTGTTTGCCATTGAAGTTTTAAGAAGAAAACTCCATCAATCCTTAGAGATACCAGTATTACCAGAATGACCAACAAGTTTCATCACTCAGTTCAGCAGCATGGATCAGAAAGGTCTGAAAGTAGGATCCTGGCTCTAATTGTTCAAACAGTGACAACATACAAAGCAGTTTGTGTTTTTTTGTTTTGTTTTGTCTTTTTTCCTTTTTATCGGTACCAGGGATCGAACTTATGACTGCCTGCTTGTAAGGCAGGCGCTTATGCCACTGAACTAAATCTCCAGCCCCAGCAGTTTGTGTTTTAACTCATGAGAGATCATTTATTGATATTCCTTATTGCTTGCACATAAAAGATGTGAACATCACTGCTGCTTGTTCCCCATAACTGTTTTGTTATACCTACTTCAGTTCTCAAAGCTGTAAACAGGAATTAAATTTGCACAGTCACTTATGTGAGTTCTGCTATGGTTTGCACAAGGGTCTGAAGACAGGCTGACTAACTGGGGGCATTGAAGGGTATGTTCTAGATCTGGCAAAGGGAAGGCACTGGGGAGATAAACGCACCAAGAATCAGACACAGCCCTCTGAACTCAGACCCCAAGCTTTACCTTGGAGAATCCCCAGATGTCAGGGATACATAGACTCTCTGCACTGGATGGGGAAGGTTCAGCTTATGTGAGCAGGACACATAAGATTGTATGATGATACACCTTCTCCCCGCCCTGTTACCCAGGACTCACTGGTCTCATTTATGGTGAATTACCTTACTGGTTTCCACTTTGATGTATAGCAGATGCCTCTGCTATGTCATCCATATGGAACATCCGATCTGCCTTTGTTCAGTTTAAAAATCTAGTGGTACTTTCCCACTCTCTACAAAATCATATCTACCTTTCTTAGTGGGGCATGAGGCCCCTTGGAAGGAAACTGGACCCCTTCTTCTTTCTTATCACCCTGAGCCCTGTGCTTTAGTCATATTGGACCATTTCAGCATACCTTCAAACGTGCACGTCTTCTCACCATCCCATGCCGTGTCCTTCCTGTGCTCTGCCTAGTGCACTCCTGCTTATCCCTATACCATCCAGTGACTCTCGCCTCCCTTGAGGCCTCCCTTCCCCCATACTGGTATGTTTACAGTCCCTCTCTGAGCACTCTTAATTACAGTATCTTCTGTCAATGGTATGGATGTGGGGTGGGAGTGCTGGGAACAATTATTTGAGATTAATACAGATTCCTGAGAACATGGCGGACAGACAACAGCAACTGCTGAACGCTCTCTAAAGGCTCGGCTCAGAGGCCAGGAATGATGCGGACTAAGGAGATACGAACCAGTAGAGATATGCTCTGCTGACTCAGGAACGAACTGGGCTGAGAGAATCCAACTTGGAATACAGCCCTGGCGCTAAAATAGGAACAGAAAAATCTCGGTGTGGAGACTCGACTCCGCGCCATCGGAAACCGCGGTTTGGATTTCCCGCCGCGCGGCGGCCGGCCACCTCCACAGCGGCTCGGCAAGGAGAGACGCGACCCCCGAGCTCTGGGAACGGGCGTCTGGGAACGGTCTCGGAAACGCGACGGGCAGGAAGGAAGGCTGACTGGTGGCGAGGTGAGCGAGGAACTGACTCCCTACCGCAGTCTGACTCCAGCGGAGGATTTTCTGGGCGCGGGCAGTCCTGTAAGAGCAGGGCGCGGTGGCAACTGCAGCCGCGCATTTCCCTCTCGGACGGGATTGGTGAAAGGTTCCTGGCCGGAGGGACGCTGCTCGTGGACCCCCTAGGCTGGCCTAGCCCAGATCCCAGAGCCTGACGGTGGCCCGGAGGAGCGACCGACTTCCGCGTAGGCTGCTTCCTCCTCAACTCCCTGGGGCGCAGCGGTGGGCGGAAACAACTAGCCAGCGCAATTTGATCAAGCTGTAGCTGACAGGCAGGGAAGCCGGGCCTCCTGTGTAAGATTACATTTTATAAGGAACAGAAAATATGGGGAAGGGAAGCAACAAAAAAGGCTCCTCGACCCCCAATCCTGAGAATCAGGCAATAGTGGACACTGTACCAATATACATTAAGCGCCATTTAGAGAGCCTCATAGACCAATTCAGGAATGAAGTTATCAATGACCTGAAGCTAGAAGTATGCAGAATAGTTAGAGAAATGCTAAGCACCACCCAGGAAAAAGCAGATGGTGGAGTGGAAGAACAGAAAAAGAGGGGAGAATTGCTTGATGGAGAAAACAGAGAAAGCATTGAGTATGTGAAGCAGGTGCAAAGGGACTATCAAGAAATCAAGAAATATACCCAAGACTGGCATAACAGCTTGAAAGAAACTAAGGACAGACTATCTGAATTGGAGGGCAGACTTGAAACATGGGAGAATGAAATGAAAAACTTCTTAAAAATAACAAAGAAACACACAGCAATAATACAAAGACAAGAAGATGATAAGAGGAGCCATAACTTAAGGATTAAGAACATAAAAGAAGAAGTAGGGACACAAACAAGTGAACTACAAAAGCTACTCACAGAAATAATCCAGGAGAATTTTCCTAATTTAGCAAAAGGTAAAGATACTCAAATGTATGAGGCATACAGGACCCCAGCTACCTACAACCCTAACAGAGAAACACCCAGGCATATAATAATAAAAATTCCAGAAATTCAATACAAGAACAGAATATTAAAAGCTGTAAGAGACAAGAAACAGATCACTTACAAGGGAAGACCCATCAAAATTACAGCAGATTTCTCTTCACAAACCATCAAATCACGAAGAGCATGGGGAGAAATAATTCAAGCTTTGAAAGATAATAATCTACAGCCAAGATTGAGATATCCTGCACAACTGTCCCTGGAAATTGATGGAAAAACGAGGTGCTTCCAAGATAAAGAGGAACTGGGGGAATTTGCAACCACCAATCCAACCCTACAGAAAGTATTGCAGGATATTCTAAAAAAAGAAAAATACAAAGAACCCAGAAATAGGGGCGGGGAGGCCACAACGAATAGAGCAGAGACCAAAACGAAGAAGACAAACTGACAGCTACTGACAGAAAAAGAGCTCAACAGAAATGAGACAGAGAAGATTGGATGATAGGAACAGCTTTTTTTTGGAGAAAATGACATCTTAATAGGTAATGCTGATTTAGTACCATCTTGTTTTGAGGTCTCATCTAGCTTTTGTTCTTCTGTCTCCAATGGTCTAAACAGGTTGTATCTTATTGGATTTTACTATGTACGATAATATAAGAAAAAACCTTTTAAAGACAAGGAGATTATACAGAGACCATTGTTCATTTTCTGTTGGTCGATTCTAAATGCTCTGTAATGCTGTTATTCTCTTAAATGGTTATACATTGTTTTGATATACTTAATGCTACAGTGTATGAAGTTGTACTCAAGGACTTCAGGGAGGGAGTCAATATGGTAACTATTTTTGGGTCAGGATTAGCTGGTGGTGAAACACTGTTCTGCTTAAATGGTTATGTTTTGATCTGCCCTGTTTCGCTGTTATGCCCTCTTTTTTTCTCAATCTCCACTCCATTATTTACTTTTTTATTTTTACCCATTTAATTACAGGGAAAAATATAGCAGGATATAATATAGTAACCCACTTCGACTTTCTATTATCTCGATTTGAAGCCCTGTATTACTCTCACCATCTTGTTTTTGACTGAGGTTCCTATATTCTGTTTTGCTGGATAGTATCAGGTTCGAAAGTTTAGGCATCAGCTGAGAAGATAATGAGATTCATTACAACGCCCATTCTCGTTAACTTTCATCTACTTTTGAAGACCTACAATGTCTCCAATGTTTTGGTTTTGTCGGTTTTATTCTTTACGGTTTTGTTCAATTGTATTACAACTAATGATATAGGCAATTCTATTAGAAATAGCGGGAGGCATTAGGGTAACCATTGTTGATCACCTTGTATTATGTTTTTATATTATCTATTATGTCCACCCTTTTGACTTGACCGATTCTGTTCTATTATGTCACATTTGGTTTTACTCTCTTCCAAAAAAGCAACAAGAACCGTGGGAGCAATGAAACCCAAAATGTGTAATAGTCACTGTACAAAAGAGAGGAAAAGAAAGTGCTCTAAACTATATAACTGCATGTATATTTAAAAGTATAAGATAGAAAATGATATCACAGAGTTTTATTGGATCATTGAACAGAACTGTTTGCAGTATCATTGGTGGAATGTCCACTCTACAAGCTTTAATTTTGTGACTTGAACAATTATTTCTAAGATGGCAATATGTAATCCATTAACTAGTGATTTCCTACTGCGCATTTTTTTATTCTGTAAATCTGTATAACTTGTACCCCTTCACTGTTTTTTTTTTCTTTCTTTTCTTTTCTCGTTAAATAAAAATTTAAAAAAAAAAAAAAAAAAAGAGATTAATACAGCATGGTGATATAAAAAAACAGTCCAACTTCTAGTAGGTTTTATTACTGTTTTTAAGTCCTTTTCAGGCAATTACCTTATTGCCTGAGTAGAGGACATACTGCTTTAGAAAAGAGTTTATATATATGTATGTTGCCACCATGTAAGATCTTAAACTTGAGACAGTTACTGTGTTTTTTTTAGTGGGTATCTTCCATCCTTAACATGATGTCTGACCTATGCCAGGGGCTGCTTTTAAACGCCTATAGTCCCCAAAAAATGCATCTTGGAATAAAACTTTACAAGGTCCTGTGTAGATTACAGAGCCTTTACTTCCAGTGTCTCCTATTCACTCTCCCTTCCTCTGCTGTAGCCACACTGGCCTTGTTGCTTTGAATAGGCCCGAAACACTTTAACCACAGGGCCTTTGCACTGGCTAGGTATCTGGTTGAACAAGGACAAACACAAAGCTATCTCCCTATGCCCCTGTAGCTCTGTGCTCATTTTTTCAGTGGACCTTTCCTAAATACTTCTTTTAAAACTGCAAACCTCTCACTCTTGCCCTAGCACTCCCTTCCCCTTTTCTGTTTTATTTCACCCCATGGCACATACTACTGTTGAACACACTACCCACTTTAGTTATCTGTCTGGCCGAAGCAGAACATGTACTACAGAAAAACAATCAAAAACTGAGCCCCCAGGATGATAGGCTTTCAGTTCCTGCCTTTACCTGGTAAGAGAGTTCTGGTAGGTTCCTTCTAATGCAGGCCAGAGTGAAAGCACAATGAAGTAGATTAAGTCCATAGGCTTGGCATCCATCTCCCAAAGTCACAGGGGAATGCACATCGCTCTGGGTGACCTCTGTCCTACCTCTTTTATGTGAGGGTGGTGAAAAGCACATTGAAATGCAAAGGGCAGGTAGCCTGGGAGACTGACAGCAAATGCTTTACACATGTGGTTTCCATAATGAGATCTTCAGCCTGTGCCCCAAGCCAAGAGTATTTCACTTGCTAAACCCTTCCAAAAGCAAAACAACGCAACTCCCCGGGTAATTTGGTAGGAAACGCCCATAAGGGAAAGCCAGAGATGTTTGGGAACCAAGCCTGGGATCTGGAATCCAGGTTTTTCTTCTATGACCTTTGCTCCTGTCATTCTCTCTCCTGCAGGAACATGTGCCTACCTGGCTTCAGAACACTCACGTTTACAGCTGGCCCAGGGATAAAAAAAATATCCTGCTGCGGCTGCTGAGAGAGGAAGAATATGTGGCTCCTCCCCGGGGGCCTCTGCCCACCCTTCAGGTGATACCCTTGTGATACCAGCCAGTCCCAGATCACTGGGCTCACGTTCGCTTGGGACCCTGTTCTACAGCACTCTACAGGTTGAAGCTGGTTGGTGACATGCACGGCTGCTTCTCCGCATACTTCCTCTGTGGCACACTTGCCCTCAGTGACAGGCTGCTGTGCATTCCTTGCTTTGCTGAAGGTGCCCAAGTCTGTCACATGCCTCTGTACAGTCTGATGTGTTCATTCTTGGCCTCTCGAAGCTCAGTAAGTAGATAATGTAATGGGGATACAGCGACAAATGTTAAATGACCACAAACACTCCTGTTGCTACAGGGTACTTTCATGAGTAAGCCAGATGTATGTATGTCCTCAGACCAAACTGCTCCATGTACAAATAATAAAATGTTCACTCTTTCTTAAGAGTGTGTTTCATTTATCTCAAAGGAGATGAGCATATATTAATTTATAATGATATGGGTAGCCACTTCCTAGGATATCAACAAAGCTGCTTAGATATAATATTAGTTAAGTATAACAGACTTCTGTTATAACAGACTAAAGCCAGACACTTAAACACCCATTTTTAACAAAACTATGAAAGCTTTATTCTAGAGAAGTTCTAGAGAATTTTAACAAAATCACTCTATATAGCACATAGCTGTGATTTTAAATGGTGTTACTAGGCTGAGAATATAGCTAAGTGGTACAGCACTTTGCCTAGCATACACAAGTCCCTGGGTTCAATCCCCAACACCACGAAAATCAAACAGTGTGAGTATGGCTCAAAGATCTACAAATATTTGAGAACGTGTATGAATTGACAGGAAATGTGGAATGTAGGCTAGAGTTGTGGTTTAGGAGACCAGTGCTCTAATTTTGGGGCTTCTGCTAACCACCTGTGTGACCTCTGACAAGTCCTTTGTATTTTCTGAGATAGAGGGGACTTGTCTACAAATAACACGATCAAGATATCTCTAATGCCTTAAAAGGTCTGAGGTCTAGGCCCTAAATTCTAAATATTCTTTTGAGGACTAACTGATTTTTTATTTTCATAATTGTCTTTGGGGTGAATTTTTTTTTTTTTTTGTCTTTTTCTTTTTTATCGGTACTGGGGATTAAACTCATGACCACACACTTGCAAGGCAGGCGCTTATGCCGCTGAGCTAAATCCCCAGCCTCTGAGGTGAAATTTTTATACTTCTTTTTTGGGGGGAGGGGTATTAAATTTATTTTTAACTGATTGATAAAAACATAAAAATTGTACAAAGTGGGTACATTTCCTTAAAAGAAACTTTAAAAAATACCTTCAATACCTTTAGTTAATAATTTTGGAAATACATATATGTGCAAGTCATCTGATCTGCAAAAGAAAAACACATACACACATAAAATCTAAATAAATAGTAGAGCAAGGTAGGATGACTTTCTAGCCCAAGGTAACAGGTCAATCTGAAAACTTTTGGAGGGCTGAGAATTACTCCTTTCCCCTTGCTTGTCTATCTAATCTCTTAAACAAGGCTCAACTCAGTCTTATCATGGCTAAAGAACAAGTATTTATCAGTTATCAAGAAGAAAGGTTGCTAGTGAAATTGTAAAGAATATTAGTGTCAGCCCACTCAGCGCATCCCAAGGGAGATTTTCGCAGGTGAGGTCCCAAGGTTAAAGAATGCATGAGTGCATGACATCAGCAACAACAGCAGGCAGCATGGAGCAGAGAAGAGCCAGAGCGAGAGCCCCCAGTGTCTTTGTTGTATAATTCTTATTCAGGTTGTCAGCTCATACTTACATTCTTGCATAGTGCCCTAACCAGTACGTGTGTGTGTGTGTGTGTGTGTGTGTGTGTGTGTGTCTGTGTGTGTTTACCTGTGCTAAGTCATGGTTACCTAACTGTGTCTCACTGTGCACCTGTGCTAGACAAGTGGGGTCACATCCTCAGGTGTCCTTAGATGTCCCTGAGCTTTGAAGCAGCCTAAATGGTTCCCCACACTAGTTTTATTTACTTTGTAACTTAAAGGTCTGCTAGTTAGGGTGAAATTTTTTGTTTTCTGATACTGGGGATCAAACTCATTATCTCGCACTTGCCAGGCAGGCACTTATGCCACTGAGCTAAATCCTCAGCCTAAGATTTTTTTTTCAGTACTGGGGTTCAAATTCACGACCACATACTTGCAAGGTAGGCGCTTATGCTGCTGAGCTAAATCCCCAGCACTTTTTTTTTTTTTTTTAAATAGGAACCTAAAAGAAAACTTGTATAGCTTAAGTACTCATTTGTCAGACATTGTGACAAGAACTTTTAATTCTGTAGCATTTGAGACCTGGAAGAACTGATTTTCTGGATTGGTCAACTCAAAATGGCTGGAAAACACCCCAAACACTAATTTCAAATCTCTTTTCTCTCTTTTTATTTCTTTGGTTCAGGTAACACCATTATTAAGAATCCTACACCCAATAAATGACATTAACATTTTTACTCTGAATTGTTTGTAGTTGGCAGAGATTTAGTAATGTGTTGTTCTCTTTTCTTCAGAGACCTGTTCTGAGCTCTCATTCACTAGTTTTTTCAACTCTTCCTCCCCAAGTGGTTAAGAGAAAAGTCCCTGGTGTTCCACCAATAATTATTAAAGTGTTACAGCTGGTAGCACTGGTAGCAAAAAAACAAAACAAAAAGTACACACATATGCACACACAGGCACACACCTGGACAAGTGATGACAGGTTGGCCCTAAAGTTTCTGTGAGATCTGATGACTACCAGCATCAAAGGAATTTTAACAACTATTTGAGAGCACAGCACTCAGATTAACACTTAGTTTATTTAGATGTCACTATGGTCCTCATGCATTCATCTGTAGGTATTTGAGGGATGGCAGTGGGTGGGGTTGACTTAGTAAAAATAACCCCATGGCTTTATCCAGACCTAAATTTATTTTGGAAGTACAGTGGTGTGGAATGTAACATTAGATTCTTGTTTAATATTTAGTGGTTAATTTAGAATTTTAAATATAATTTTTAATTTTAGAGATTGATTTCAGAAACTACCTGCCTGTCTAGTTAAATTTAACTTCTATATTGTTCAAAGACATTTTGATACATGGCTATAATCGAAGTATTAGACTATTTCTCAGCTCAGTGCTCAGAAAAATTATTGCTGTTGATGTCCTTTCTTTGTTTCATGTTAAATAAATCACCTCCTTAATGACTGAGTTCTTCTCAGAGTCATCTCAGCAAGGGATGCAAATTCCCTGTTTTGAACATTCCATCCTAGTTTTACGATGTTTTTGCCAAGAGTATTTTTGCTAACCCCAACCACTTGTCAACCACCTCATCCACTTTGCCAAACACCCCATTGTCACCACCACCTTTGCCAAATGGATTGCACAGTCTTATGAGCATTGGGAAATAATCCAGAAAGAGTCTCAAAACACAAGATCTTTCTGTTTCTTCTTAGTGAACCCAGAAGAATCAGCAAGATCCACCTCCAAGTAACACATGAAAAGAAGGAAGGTTATACCGTGGGAAAATGCCAGAAAGAAGCAGTGCTTCTCAGTCTGGAGAATTATGTACAAAATTGCAAAATAAATAGATTTATATGAGACCACTGACCAAATAAACAACAAAGTACAAGGATGAAAGAAGGCACTAAAATAACTAAATTTTAAGATTATTTATTCTGTCGTGGAATTTTCTGTCTGGAAAAAACCTAAAAATCACACACACTCTGCAACTTTATTTTTTTTTTTTTCTTTTTCGTTTTTATTGGTACCAGGGATCGAACTCACGACTGCCTGCTTGCAAGGCAGGTGCTTATGCCACTGAGCTAAATCCCCAGCCCCGCAACTTTATTTTATATGGGAGGAAAGCAAGACCAGAGAAACAGTGACTTGTCAAAGTCCACCCTATGGCTAGGACCCAGGTGTTCTGATTTCCAGACTGTAGATACTGATTAGTGAGCCTGAAAAGCTTTTCTAAGCTTTGATGGGAGATTTGCTTGACAAATGACCCAGTGTCTCTCTGAGGGATACAAAGCTTCATGAACATGGGAGGTTTGAGTGAAGATGTGTCTGCTACCTGTCCTCTGGTGGCTGGAGGATTAAATGATCCTGTTGCAGCTTGCTCTGTGACAAATTCTTCAGGGATTAATTAATGCTATGATTATATGGAATATAGGTTTTCTTGAACTAGTTTGGCATATTTATTTTGTACTGATATGTGAAATTTAAAGGGTCTTGACACCTTCCTGGAGCTTAAAGACAAATCTGCTATTAGATCAATTTAGTTTCGTCTGGCCAATTTCCAAAGTATCAATGATGAAAGGAAATTTTATTTTACTTTGCTTATTTTAATTTATTTAATTCACTTTGATATAAGTTCTTACCCTGTTGTCCTGGCTGACCTCAAACTCTTGAGATCAAATGATCCTCCCATACAGATGGGACTATAGGCACCAGCCACCATGCCTGTTAGGGTTTGTGTTAAATACTGTGATAATTAATCTTTCTCTCACACTTCAGATTCTACAAAGGTAGCACTTGTTGGAGTCAGAGCTATGGGGATAGGAGAACATAGGGTCATGTTCTTTCCTCTCCTTTGGGTGGGCAGTGGCTTCAGAAAAGGAGTCTTTTCGCAGCAGGAACATCAACAACACAAAGCAGCCTAGCTGCTCAGACAGCACAGGTGGCATTCTGGGAGACCTTTTACCCACCCAGGGCAGCATGCTCCTATCTCCATACTTCTGTTTGAAAATGTTTCAGGCTCAGTCACAGGTATTTGGTGTGAGCTAGGTGTTTTCATTGACTCACCCACATGTCTGCCACGTCCCCCACCCAGTGTTTGTCCTTTAGTTCTTAGCCTCAAGCCAAGCAGGTGAGACCTACAAGAGGAATAATTAGTGTGCTTGAGTTTTCTACTTAACTTCTCATGGAACCTGTGCATACAGGTATACGTCTCATTTATTTGGGTGATTAGGAAGTGCTACTTGGGCCTTTACTATACAATGAGTCTCGGATCAGAGTGTCCCTGGGAAAAGGCGACCATGCACTGGGCTTGTCCGTTCTTTTCTAAAAACTCCCGGAATTGCAGCCCCCAGATCTCTTGGGACTTGTAAACTAAAACCATGAGAGCACACATTTCTTGCCCTCTGTGTGACCTCCCTGTGCTCTCTTCACCAGGAAAGCACCAACAGTAGAAGGCAGCTGGGGAGAGAAGATGGGGGCAGTAAGCAGGAGAGAACTCCTGCCTGATGGATCCCATTAGGCTTAGTGTGCAAAGCAAGCTGAAATGAAGTAGCTGCTCTGGTATGTGTCCAAAACTGCTGCTCTATTTTTAGTCTCTCCTGTGTGTTTCTTAGTCCTTCCTTGTTTGCCTGGCACCTGGATCAGCAGCAAAACATGGAACCGAGCCATTCATTTGTAAAACTGGAAGGAAGGAGGCCATTGATGCAGGGCTTGTTTGTTGCTGAAAGGGAAGAGGGACCTGGAATGTTAATGAGGGTGGCTCTCTGAAGCATGCCTTCATGGTTAGCAAGGAGTTCAAAGGAGAAGGCAGCCTGGGTCCTGTGCTGAATAAATGTGAACTGTTGATGGAAGGAAGGAGAAATCAATTATGCTGTTGCAGGCTTCCATGTCATTGTGTTGGAGCTGTTAGAAAAGGTAGGACAAGGACCAGATCTCAAAAGGAAACAAAGCCACATGGCCTTCAAGTATAACGAGTTTGCCATGGCAACTGATGGAAATGAGCCTCCCAGGCACCAAGCAGGTGTGTTATCGTACAGAATAAACATACTTCTCTCACTCCCTGGCTTTTACAATAAAATGTGTGTTTGGATTACTTTCCCCTCCTCTTCGTTACCCAGAGAAGTTGGCTGTTGCTCAATCAGCCCCAGGCTCTGGTGAGGGAAATGTAATCAGTGTTATCAAAAGGCTGCTTTTGAAAAGGCTGGCGTTTGGCTTGGCTGCCAGCCTCACTGCTGTGTGGCAGCTGAGCCACAAGTACCTGGCCTGGCCTTTGCCACCTTCTACAATATCCTCCACAGAGAGCTGTTTGCTCCTGCGTTTGCTGGAGCTCTCAAAAGGCTGTGGTCAAAATCTGCTGGTTCTGAGGAGAGGAGAAATGTGTTTAGGGGAGATTGGGGCCTGATCAGGTTTCAGCATCCTGTATTATCTAGGGTATGGGCCAAGGTTTCCTTGAGTTCAAGGATGTGATTCTTTTAATCTGTTGCTATCTACGAAGTTCCATTACTCTGAAACTATAGAGTGCTGCTGTTCCCCTGAGTCTGAAATCCTCCTCAAATGGGTCTGGACTGGTAGAATCTCATGTCTGCAATATACAGAAAGTATAGATATTTTATAAGGTCCTCTCAAGCTACAAATGAAAACTGAAAAGTTTTAATTTGTATAATGCCAAGCAAAGATAAAATAGAATAGTCATATTTTTGTTGTTCTTATTTGTGACTAAAAAGAACAGCCTCTCTAGCTTACAATTGATTTTCAAAAACAAGATGCTTATTCTTGATGGGCTCCTAGAACACAGGTGGTTTCTAAACACGATTATAGAAAACAACTGATGTGAGGAGAACTTGTGCAGCCAGAGCCAATCAATTTGGTGCAAAACTGCCAAGCAGCAGGTTATAGTCAGCAGCACTAAGCCTCTTCCCTGCTTTTGCCAGGTCCTAATCTTACTCCAAAGAGAAGGCTAGCTCTCTGGCCTGCTTTGCTCATTCAGCCCTATCTTGTAGAGAATGTCCTGGATACCCTTTTACATGCTACCTTACCTTGACCATAATAAGAAAATGACAGCTGCCCGAAGAACTGATCTGAGCTCTGGTGTCAGGTGGTAAGGATCATACACGCCAATCCTCCCAGCAAAATAGTATCACAAGAGGTAAGCATTCCAGTTACTCCTGAAGCAGGAGGACAGAAAGTTTAAGGTCAGCCTGGGCAGCCCAGCAAGATCCTACCAAAATAAAATAACAAAATAAAAGGAAGGGCTGGGAATATAGCTCAGTATCTGCTTTTTTTTTTTTTTTTTTTTTTGTCTTTTTCCTTTTTATCAGTACCAGAGGTCGAACTCACAACTGCCTGCTTGCAAGGCAGGTGCTTATGCCGCTGAGCTAAATCCCCAGCCCCCCCCCCTTTTTTTTGAGATAGCATTGCATTATGCAGTTCGGGCTGGCTTGAACTCACTTTGTAGCCCATGCTAGCCTTGAACCTGCAGCAATCCTCCTGCCTCAGCTTCCCGAGTATTGGGATGACAGGTGTGTGCCACCATGCCTGGCCTGCTTATTCTTAAAGCAACCATAAGAACTTCACTCAGATCACACTCATATTTTATGCACACATCTAACAAGAGCAGCTGCCTGTTTTCCTAAACTACATAGGTTAGAAGTTGCAAATTTAAGATTACAGGGAAAAAGTAGTTGACTTTACGTTTGCCAAGCAGGTACTTATGCTGCTGAGCTAAACCCCTGGCCATGAAATATTTTGAAGCCTGAAAATCAAATAATTTTTTAAAAATTGCCAAGTAATATTTAAAATAGCAATTACACATCTAATTTTCACCTTGATCAAGAGACAGCAATAGCTTCAATGATTTAACTCATGCACTACAGCAATAAACTTCCCCTCCAAAGTCTCAGATAACAGAACAGTTCTCACAAGTGACTTGTTTTTAAAATAAAGTCCTTAGTCATCTGGAAAAGGTTACATCAAATTTTGTATGTTTTGTTTGAGGAAGTCATGCATCTCATTGACTAGGTGTCTAGATGTCGCTCCATCCTCCACCCCCACCCCACCCTGCCCCCAATGGCTCTTTGGCCATAAGTGAGGCTTTTCTGAGCTGGTTGAATGCAGGGAATGCAATGCTCAGATTAAAGGTGTGATACTGAGATCAATGGTGTGTGATTCCTAAATTAGTCCACTGATTGGTTTAGCAAAGCTCCAGGTGTAGATAATGGGACAGCCCACCCTGAGTATGGGTGGAACCAGTGGAAAAGCAGGTAGCCTGGGGAGGAAAAAAAGGGAACAGTGAACTACTGCTGCAGCTGCTCCCAGCTTTGCTGGCTTCTGCCTGCTTGCCATGGACTATTTCTCCTCTGTAATGTCTCTCTGTCATGCCACCCTAACTTACAGCTGGCTGACTATGACCTGAAACGTCTACAAACTGTCACCTAAACAGACCTTTCCTCCCTTAACTTGTGGGTTTTGAGTATTTTGTCTCAGTAATGAGAAAAAGTAACTAAGATAGTTTCCCTAATGTGAGGCCAGTTCACTCATTCCATTCAAGGACAACACTAGAATGCTCAGCCCTCCCACTCTCAACCAGGAACTGGCTCAGCCTGTCTTACACAGCCTTATCAGGGCTCAGTTCACAAGAGAAGCCCAAGATTTAGGTCCTCCAGAAACCAAGGCAGATTCAGCCAAGGAGGTATTGGGGTATGTCACTGTGTTCAATAGGCAGCTACCCAGTGCACTTCTGACTAAGATTGGCATTCCAAAGCAGGCTAGGCCTTTTCACATTGGGTTTTTTTTTTTTAAATTTATGCTTCTAGGGGCTGGGGATTTAGCTCAGCGGCATAAGCGCCTGCCTTGCAAGCAGGCAGTCGTGAGTTCAATCCCTGGTACCGATAAAAACGAAAAAGACCAAAAAAAAAAAAAAATTTATGCTTCTATATTTGGGTTTTGGGTACCAGTTTATCATTATTCTTTGAAAAGACACATGACACAGGAAATCCCTGACACCTCAGTGTGAGTATGGGAGGTCTAGTTCCATCATGCAACCATTTCTAATTTAAAGAGAGTTCAGCAGCATGCACAGAAACTAACAAATCAGCAACCAATCTTCAACTCCCAATTAGATGCCTACTATGTGCATGGAAATGCACTTGGTATAAGAGGAGTGACGCACATTCTTCCTGGTATGCAATTATTCAAAACCTAGGTGAGGAGATACAACACCTTAATTGGAACAGATCATTAACTACCCAAGATAGGGTAGGTAAAGTTGAAGAAGTGAGACAGCTGGTCTCTTTGATTCTCACTATGACCCAAAACTCAGCTCAGTTTCAAGGTCAGATTTTCAACAAAGCAAGTGAAAAAAAAAAAAAAAAAGCCGATGACTGCAGATTTGTCCCTATAAACAGAAAGTCTGCTTACAAAATTTACCTTTTAGTTTACATTAAAAGTTCCTATAAGTCACCATATAAATGAGATGAGACATTAAGAGGTAGAATGTAAGAAATGAGACAAGCATATAAAAGCACTGCAGAATGTACATATTAAACCAATAAATGACAATGCAGTCCCCAGGGCATTCATCACTCCTGTCTACAGAGAATCCTAAAAGGCTAAGCCAGATGTGGTACATGGCACACCTATAGTCCCAGGGTGCTGGGATTCACAAATGCAAGCCCAACCTTCATGATTTAGTGAGACCTTGTCTCAAAATTAAAAAGGGAATAAAGGGAAAAGGTCTGGGTTCAATCCCCAGTTTTAAAAAAAACAAGCCAGACAACACTCCAGCAGGTAAGAAAGTGAAGTGATATTTACACTGCAGCCTTTGCAGCTGGAAGTCAGAAACCTGGCTGGTGCCAAAATCAGCTGGGACAGAGCAAATAGGATTTCTGCATTCTGCTTAGTAGAAGTATGGGAAATGTTTGAAGTTGAGCCTGTCAGCAAAATATACATAAATGAAAAAGAAAGCAGAAAATTATAATTTGCAGGAATGGGCAAAGAAACTCTGAGAATGAACATTGTTGTTTCCCAAGTTACCCAGACAAAATTTTGGGCAGAAAACACTGTTCAAGCTGAGTCTGTGACCTGCTTTCACAGATTCAATGTGCAGCTTTTAATCAGTCATATAGGGTTTGAATTTCAACTCGCTTACAAGTCATGTGTCCTAAAGTGTGTTATTTTGCCTTTCAGTGGCAGCCAGTGGAAACAACCACCTCCCAGGGAGGTTGTCAGAATAAAATAGGATGGAAAGTCTTAGAATTGTGCCTGGGATGTAATAACTACTGAAAATTGTTTCTTCTTTTCTTGCCTTTTCATCTTGATTTCTATCTTACAGTTAAGAAATATTTGGTGTGTGTGTGTGGGGGGGGTGGAATATTCATGAACAATGAATATTCTTTTTTCCAAAAAAAAGTCAAACAGCAAAGTCCTAACAAAAAAACCTTTCATTTAAAAAATGAAGCCTTCCAAGGTTAATAACATAAAAATTTTCATCTGGTTTGTCTTCTTTGTAAGGTCTGAGAAAGTCCAGTACACAGTCATAGTGCAATCCCTGCTCTGGTGACAGCCTTCTCCCTGCTCACATCCAGTTAAGGAGCAAGACTCTCAGCAGCACTGCTAGAATGATTCATGGGATAACATATCAAAACTTGGCAATGA
Source organism: Cavia porcellus (assembly GCF_034190915.1). Classification (NCBI taxonomy): domain Eukaryota; kingdom Metazoa; phylum Chordata; class Mammalia; order Rodentia; family Caviidae; genus Cavia; species Cavia porcellus. The sequence goes on from NW_026947490.1 coordinate 80,101,713, forward strand.
TGCTTGACTTTTAAAAAAAGTTACTTTAGAGAGTCACAGTGGGGCCTTAAAAACAGAATAATGGATTTGAAAGTATTTTGAAAAGTAACTTGAAAGGCAGTATTGTGCTAACGTTATACTTATTATTAAAAAGGGAAAATCTGAATTCAAACTGGGAACCCTGATATGCTTGCTCTCCTTTAGTTCTGCTTTTCTAAGAAATGAAGTCTCTCTGTCATCTCCAACATAGCCTGCCCAGTAGACTAACTGTCATGGTTTATGTCTGTGGCCCCCAGGCCTCATGAATTTGCATTATGCATTTGTGATTGGTTCATTGTCTAGGCATGGATTGGGGGTGTGAGTGCTACAGTGACCTAGGGATGGAGCCTGGATGTGATTTAATGGCAGGAAGAAGGTGTGTTGCTTTCTTGCTGGTTTCTACCTTGCTGTTTGCAGCCACCATGAACTGTGCCCAGCCATGCCACCCTGCCTTGGAGCCAACTAAGTATGGATTGAAACCTCCAAAAACTGTAAGAAATAAACTTTTCCTTTCCCAGCTTGGTGCATCAGGTATTTTGTCTTAGCGACAAATAAAGTAGTAACTAAAATATTAACCAAGGAGAAAAAACCAGGGCTGCACAAGCATCCTTCATTTAAAATGAAAGAGAATTACCATATTGGTTCTGTATCTCAAGACTTTTTTTCTCTTTTCTTAAGAAAAAAAGTTCTCTTGAAAGACCTATGTTGACTTAAATAATTTTCATTATATTGTAAATGTATAATTAGGTATAAATGCTTTGTGCTTGTAGCTCACTAAAAATCATAGGAACACAAAGAGGAAAAGTTCTGGAGATGCACTGTGTAACAGTGTGAATATACTTAATACTATTGAACTGTATGTTTAAAAAATGGTTGAAAAGATACATTCTACATTTTTCACCATAATTTTAAAAACTAAAAAAAACAAAAAATCAAAGCAGGGTGTGATGTACACATCTGTAATCTTAGTACCAAAAAACCAAAACACAAGGTGAAAGGGTAACATTTTACTGAAATGAAATAGTCAGTTTGATTTGTCCATGTAATTAAAAAGCATAATATGAAAAGCATTACATGGTACTTGTATGCCATTCAATTGTTGGTTTACATATTTGATTGAGTATACAGACAGTTATTTGATAAATACACATTATCATCACTATAGTTTTTTCCTCCCATAGGTTACTTATTTGGAACCATCAGTTCATTATTTTGATCAGAACAATTGATTTAAAAGTTATGTATTCCAGACTATAATATTGATAATTTTTCTTTAAGTTTTCAGTAAAGAGTTCTTTGTGGAGAATGTTTGCAAGCTGGTATGTCACCCAAATGTAGAATGAAACCAGTGTACCTGTTTGTCACCTGTGTGGGAGACAACTCCAGTGACTCCCCTTGAATGTAAAATAATTACTGCAACTTTGATTATTTGGAGACTTACTCCATTATACTGATATGTAGAGAGCTGGCTATGGTATTTCCTTTTCTCTTCAATTGGCTGTAAGCATTGCAAATAAGGCTAGCTGAGGTACTGGTATGTAATCTCTAAAGCTGACAGTCCTATTTCCTTGCATAGAGTTCTCTTTGTAAAGGATATGAACACAGCCATGTTAGAGCTAATAGCTCCAGGAATGTCAACTGGGTAGGAGCCTCAAGGTAAAGAGGCTATGACTCCCCAGGGCACAAGAGTTTGCATATCAGAAACCAAAGTGATAGCCTCCCAAAACAATGCAGTTGCTACCTTAATTAGATTATCTGAATTGATCCTTCTGGTATCTTTATCTCTGCAATTTGCAGAGATGCTTTTCTCCCCACCTGGCTAGCCAGCTCAGGTTACTCACATAATTTCCACCATCCTCACTGTCACTCATCCCTGAGCCACTCCCCTTCTTTGCAAGATGATAAATTCTGGGAGAGGACTAGGATCAGGGCCTTTGTCTGCACATCCACACGGGGATTAGATTGAGGATCTCTTGGCTGCTTTAAACTTGGAATATGTCTTGGTATCTTTACTCTTGTTGTGGGTTGCATTAGTGGTGGTGGATTGGAATTAACTTGCTGGGATTCCAATAACATCTCAATGGGATTACAAATATAACTTTTTGGATTGTGAGAAAAACCAGAAAGAGGATTACAATACTTGGATGATTGTACACAATATCTGGGATTACAATAACCTAAGTAAATGAGCTACTGTTCCCGGCTTCTCTTGAGTTCAGCCTCTGCTACCACGAGCCTTGTAGTGACTCAGCAGCCTCACTATGTTTCTCTACCTGAACTCCTGTAAAATTTCATTTAAGTTGGGCACCATGATTCATTTGGTCTTCATTTTACATGAATGCATCATTTACATATTAAATTGACCTTGTACTATTCTTATAATTCTGTCTCAGGTAAAGTACCATGGTTGTTTTCATGATGGAAAATCAAAATCAATTTATTAAAGAAATCAAGAGACTAAACTGTTTTACTGAAAAGGAGCAGTTTTAGCTTTAAAAGTAGTAAGATAATTCAATGTTTTCTTTTTACCAAACAATACAAGACAGTTTTTGTTATTTTGATGCCAGGAAATACCAAAAGAATGACTATTATTATTATTATTATTATGTCTTTTTCCTTTTTATTGGTACTGGGGATTGAACTCACGACTGCCTGTTTGCAAGTCAGGTGCTTATGCCGCTGAGCTAAATCCCCAGCCCCCAGAATGACTTTTATTAACACATTAAAAGTTAAACATTACTTGTGTTCATATAGTGCCAACTCAATTTTAACACAAAGAATGACACTAAAGTATGTGGCTGTATAATGAATATCTCAGGTGAATCAGATAAGCATATATTATATAACTATTTTTTAATGTCATTATGGAAGTGAAAACATATCATTACTGATGGATATCAACAATATATCTATTGATTTCTCTCATTTGAGGGAAAACTGGTATTATGCTCACAGATAGTACAACTCTTTAAAGAATTAGAATACCAAGAGTCAGACATGGTAGCACACACCTGTAATCTTAGTTACTTGGGAGTTTGAGGCAGGAAGGTCACAAGTATAAGGTTAGCCTGGGCAATTCAGCAAGACTATCTTAAAATAAAAAATAAGAAGGGATGGATAATGGTAAAGCATTTGCCTTGCACATATGGGGATCTGGGTCCAAAGCTCAGTACCGAAAAAAAAGGGATTAGTATACCAGAAAAATGGGATAAGGAGGGCATTCATATGGTGTGAAGCCTAGAGGTGGCTTTGTCAATCTAAAGCAGAACCAGAAGAGTATCCTTGCAGAGAGGTATCCCTGGTTCGGGGCGTCAGAACCAAGGAGGACTGAGAGGAGGGGGCAGCACAATGTGCTGGGTATTTCCTCAGGTGCGCTGAGGACTAAGGTGTAACTCAGGATAGGCTGGGGCCCACATGAGGTAAAGGAGTGTTCTTTGAAAGTGATAGTCTGGTGTGCAGCGTTGGATCCCAGGGAAGTGGAAGAGGGTCTATACAGAGAGGTGCTCAATGCAGGATGTTTGAGCCTATGTGGGCTAAGGGAAGTGTCCGGAAAATGGCCTACTGCAGATGTTTCAGCCACAGCAGAAGTGCCAGAGTAAGATCCAAGAAGAAAACATTGCCGATTCGGTGATATTCCTGCCAAGTTAATCATGAGAACATATCACACAAACACAAATTGATGGACGTTCTACAAGAGAGATATTCTTCAAAAGTGGTTAGGGTACAAAAAGTCAAGGAAAGACTGAAGAACTATTCTATACCAAAACAGACTAACGAGACATGACCCATGATTATAACTGAATCTTTTCTGTACTTTATAGTACATTATTGGGCAGTGCAGAAATTTGACTAGGATCTGAGTATTTGACCAGAATGTATCAATGTTACTTTCCCAATTCTGATTTTTTTTTTTTTTTTGTCTTTTTCCTTTTTATCGGTACCAGGGATCGAACTCACGACTGACTGCTTACAAGGCAGGCGCTTATGCCGCTGAGCTAAATCCCCAACCCCACCAATTCTGATGTTTATCTTGGAGTTATGTAGGAGAATGTCATATTAAAAAAAAAAAAAAACCATGTATCAGATAAAAGGAGTGATGAGGAAATCAAACTGGCAATTTCTTTTCAAATGTTTCAGTAGAAGAAAAGATTTTTGTGCTTTTCTTACATCTTCTGTGAGAAATTGAGATTGTCTCAGATGAAAAAAAAAGAGAGTCTGCCAGGCAAGGTGGCACATACCTGCAGTCCCCACACTCCAGGAAGCTGAAGTAGGAAGACAGGAAGTTCAAGCCAGCCTGGGTAATTTAGTGACTTAGGAATACTTGGTCTCGAAATTTTAAAAACTATAAAAGGGCTGAGGATATAGTTCAGTGTGAATGCTCTGGGTTCGTTCCCCAGTACTGTAAGAGAAAAATGAAAGAGAGAGAGAGAGAGAGAGAGAGAGAGAGAGAGAGAGAAAGAAAAAGAAAGAAGAGAAAAAAGTTGTATAATTAAGAGAACCAGAGAACATTCATACGAAGAAATATGTAGCTATTAAAATAGTTTGGAAAAATATTAATGATACACTGAAAATTTTAAAAAAAGAATATAAAAATTGATGGTATGGAAAAAAGTATGGTAAACTATGTAGAAACATTACACAAAATTATAAGAAATTCCACATTAAGTACTCATTATGTACCAGATACTGAACTAAGAAATTTGTATGTTTTATGTCATTTAAATGGGGCTGGGGATTTAGCTCAGCGGCATAAGCGCCTGCCTTGCAAGCAGGCAGTCGCGAGTTCGATCCCCGGTACCGATAAAAAAAAAAAAAAAAAAAAAAAAAAAAAAAAAAAAAAGACAAAAAAAAACCACATTTGTTTATGTCATTTAAATTTCACACTAGTCCTTACTAAGTGTGTGTTACTAGTTTCATACATCTGAAGTTCAGAGAGACTAAATAATTTTCTCAGGTTCTTAACTAATCGATGATACTACTCAGAGAAAAGACTGAGGGAAAAGTGCCCAAAATGCTAATAGCTATAGCCTCTGGGCAGTGGGCCCATGAATGACTTTTAGATTCTCCTTTTGTAGCTTTTGGTATTTCCGAATTATTCACAATAGCATGTTGCTTTTGTAATTAGAAGAAAGAGAAAGCTGTCATTTTAAAAGAAAATCACTATTGTAGAAAAGTGTTGTAACAATATGCTGATTAGTCACAACCATATCTAACAACAATATTATCTCTTAGCAGTGACTATAGTGGTGATTTTAATTTAAAACTTTTTGATTCTCTATAATTTATTAAATTTCTTTAATTTTCAGTCAACAAATAATGCACATCTATGATTTTATAATAAAACAACTTTAAATAAAGCAATATATAAGTCCAAAATTATAAAATTTTAATTAAAAAAAAAAACAGGAAGGAAGGATACCTATGCTTAGGAAAAAATGTTTGGCAGTTGTGTCAGTGAGTTAGAAATCTTACCTTCTCTTTGTATTTTTCTATGTTTTCCCAGATTTTCACATGTATTACTTATATATCCTATTCTTAGCTGTCTCGATATCTAGAACAGTCCCTGGTACATCATAGGATTCCAAGAATATTTGTTGACTGGCTGGATATAGAATCACATGCCTATAATCCCAATTACTTGAGAGGCTGAGGCAGTAGGATCATGAATTCAAAGTTAACCTGGGCAACTGGGTGAGGCTCAAAATGAAATTTTACACAAAGCTCTTAGAATGTAGCTCAGCAGTAGAGTGCTTGCATCGCATATATGCATTGCAAACAAAAATATAGATATACAGATATCGTTAAGAAAATGAATGAATGCTGTTGAGCACAAATACCCCCAAAATGTAATTTCAAAAAATAGTATTGATTTTTTATTTATTCCCTGATGGTAACTATCAACTTATATCCAACCTATGTTCTTCTGTACTCAAGAAGATGCAAGAGAAATCCAGTTAGGAAGGAATTTTAGTTGTTGCTGAGTTTCAGAGATGGGGAAAGACATGGTTCAAGAAGATAAGCTGAGAAGCGACAGGGAACTTAGTCAGAGGACCACCACAGTGTCATTTTATAGTATTTATTAAAATTTCCATTCAGGGGCTGGGGATTTAGCTCAGCGGCATAAGCGCCTGCCTTGCAAGCAGGCAGTCGTGAGTTTGATCCCTGGTACCGATAAAAAGGAAAAACACACACACACACACACACACACACAAATTTTTCCATTCAATCTATTTCCAGAACAATTGGAGGTGACACATCACTATAAAGTATACATTCACTAAAGACTGCCCTCATTTTGTAAGAGCTGTTTCTCCGTAGTAGGTTTTTTTTTTTTTTTTTTTTTTTTGTCTTTTTCCTGTTTATCGGTACCGGGGATTGAACTCAAGACCGCCTGCTTTACAAGGCAGGCGCTTATGCTGCTGAGCTAAATCCCCAGCCCCTTCTCCGTTGTTCTAATGGCTAATTGATTGTATCACCTTGAAAAGTTTAGTTAAGAGAAGCTTAACTAAATCAACTCAGCAATTCTACACCCTAGGATGTAGAGGACCCTCCCTAGAGCAGCATGCCATCTGGATGGTGTAAAGGGAAATGAAGGAGGACAGCTCTGCTTCTGTTCCTTGGAGGACACTCTTTAGCTTCTGGTTCCAGCATGAACTCTTCAGCCTTCTGTCACAGACTCATTGGCCTCCTGATAGGAACTTGCACAGTATACTGCAGTGAGCTCCAGACCTAGACTGGATCCTTCCATTTCTAGTGTGTAGACACTGCACTCTTCCTCATCCAATGCTGTGGCTGACCATTGTATGCTAATCTTGCAATTTCTTATACATTTACATATCTGGTGTTCTGTTTCTTTAGTAAAACCCTGACTGATATAGTAGTGATATCTAAAGTTTATAAGAAATGGAAGAATGGGGTAAGGTTTGGGATGATCCAGTCATAAGCTCCTATTTTTCTTGGAATTATGAAACAAATTTCTTAGGTTTATAAATTTATTCAGACCATAAACTCTAAGAAAGAGGAAACATAAAGCTAATATGGAGGAAGAATTCTATGAATTGAGCTGACTACAACTGCATTTCCACTTTACGTCCAACTTCCTAAGTATTTATAGAAGGTTATGTGCTATGATGGCATTGCCAAAGTTGAAGATTCTAAAAGCCTAAAAATGTAGTTTATATGTATACATAAGGGTCATCAGATTATTAACAAATCTTTTGAAGTAATCCATAAATCCTCTTTCTCTGAAACACTACTATTGAATACATTAACAAATTCTGTTTACTTACCTTCAAACTACAGTGTGTGGAGTGTGACCACAACTCTTTACCTTGTATGACCGAAAGAGCCTCTTCACTGCTCCCTGCTTCTACACTTGGTCCCCTTACATTTCCTACTCAGCAGGCATGACCAGCTGTTAAAAACCACGTATTTACACAAAAGCCACAACTCTTACAATTAAGCCATGCCTGCTATCCCCTGACTGGTATCTCTCTCACTTTATTTTCTAGTTTTCTTCTTGTTTACTTCATGCTGGCCACTCTAATCTCTTGCTTTTCTTCATTCATGTCAGGTATACTTGGCTTTTGCAGTCTATTTTGCAGGAAGCTGTTCCTAGCCCTGTTGGGAGCCGCGTCTGTGATAGCTCGCCATGCGCGGCGGACGTGCGGCCTGTGGTAAAGAGCAAAGCCTGAGGTAGATTACCCCTCCCATCGAATATGTTTCCTGCTTACCGCGTAAACAACCCGCTCAACAATATAGTCTGCCTGGCAACTGATGATGTTAGCCAATCAGCTTGCCTTGCTTACTTTAACATGATTGGACACTGTACCCGTATATATACCGGTGCCACCCCTGGGCGGAAGAAGAAGCCAGGTAGAAGCCCAGAAGTAAAAGCCCAAAAGGAGCCGCGGAGAGCGGACCGGTAGAGGCTTTGGGGCAGACTGAAGCACAAAAGGAGCCGCGGGGAGCGGACCAGAGGAGGCTTCAGCTGGGAGAACCCAGGGCAGGCTGTACGGAGAAGGAAAATAAAAAGAAAAGGTTGTCCACTACCAGACTTTGTCGTGTGTCCTTCCTGCCGGCCGGGAGCGGACATCGACATTTGGAGGCCCGCCCGGGGACTGATCACCCCCGAGACGTGGAAGTGGACAACGCTCCAGTACAGAGCTGCGAGACAGGTGAGTTGGGGATAAGCCTGGGCTCTGGGTGGCGCGCACCTACAGGGCTTTTAGACTCCCCTCAGGCTCACGCGTAAGTGGCGGATTCCTTGGGCCTCACGCGGTGAGTAACATATTAAAAGATGGGAAACATGTTAGGTAGCAACACTAAGAGCGAGGGTGGTTGTGGAGAAAGCTCTCAAGAGCTTACAAAAGTACGCAGGGTATCTGAGCAGGCCCAGTCAGGGAGCTCCCGAGAGGGGTCCGTCAAGGGGAACAAGGATGCTAAGGAGGAGGACGGGGCTCTAGCCTCGGAGTCGTCTGACTCCGAGGACGAGGGAAAGTTGAATGGCAAGGAGGCCAAAGAGACCAGCTGTCAGGAGCCTAAATCGCTCAATAAGGAGTCGCAGGGTTCTTTTCCAGCGTTGCCCCGCGAATTGCGCTCTGCTCAACCTGGTCTGCGGAGGAGTAGAGAGCTCCTGAGCGCTCCCCGGCGCGAGAGGGAGGCGAAGCCTTCCGCCCCACCTTGGGGGCCGTTTCCGGAGGCGATTCCTCGCCACGAGGCGGCCGCCTGGGAGCTCTCTCCCCTTTCGCCAGAACAGGAAGTGATGCACGGGCCCCCATTTTCCGCCCAATCACGGCCGCTGTCTTATGCTCCGCCGCCGGCGGGTCGGTATTTTTACAGGCGGCTTTGGCAGGGGGGACGCTTGTCTCATGAGGTACATCCACCTGGGATAGATAGTGGCCCCTACGGGATATTTCCTGTACAAGTAGCTATGGGCCAGGGACGCAATGTATGGGAGCCTTTTGAGATAAAACAGATTAGAGAACTTAAAAATGCAGTTACAACCTTTGGGCCGACTGCGCCTTACACCATTGCCATGCTGGAGAATCTGTCTTCTGGGCCCCTCACCCCCGAGGACTGGATTCAGCTGGCAAAGGCGTGTCTGCCCTCGGGCAGTTACCTGGATTGGCGAGCCTGGTACGCAGAGTTCTCTGCAGAGCAGGCTGAGAGAAACGCCAATCGGGGAAACCGGGGGTGGAACAAGGAAATGCTTATGGGAGAAGGTCGGCACGCTGATGACCAGACCCAGTTCCCCGGCGCTGTCTATGAACAAATCAATGCCATAGGGCTCCGCGCCTGGAAACAGGTAAGTGGTGCCGGAACAGCCTCCTTGTGTCTTTCAAAAATAATTCAGGGTACCACAGAGCCATTTGTTGACTTTGTGGCCCGAATGCAAGATGCTGCCGATAAGATATTTCCTGATCCGGGAGTGGCTCAACCGCTGGTAAGACAGCTGATTTTTGAGCAATGTACAAAGGAGTGCAAGGCAGTGATAGCTCCTCATAAGAACAAGGACCTCAACGCCTGGATTAGGATATGCAGAGAGATAGGGGGGCCGCTCTCCAACTCGGGAGTGGCTGCTCTCCTGGCCGCGGCTGTACAGCAGAGGGGACCTCGCGGGTTAGAAGGGGAATGTAAGGCTAAAGGGTGTTTTGCCTGCGGGGAGCCAGGACACATTAAACGTCATTGCCCAAACAATGCAGATGCTAGGCCTCACCCTAGGAATGAAGAACCATATGTTTGTGGGCGATGCAAAAAGGGATCACACAAAGCTGAGGAGTGTAGGTCGGTCTTTGATGCTCAGGGCAACCGTATTTGTGGACAAGATGTTAGAGGGCCAAAAAACGGCCAGAGGGGGCCCCCTTCACAGGCGGGCCCCCGCCCCAGAGACAGGACAGCTCAGGATGGCAGCCTTCAACAAGGGCCACCCCTGGGTCAGCAGGTGTGGACCTCAGTGTCGCCTCCAGACTTATACAGAAGGTCACCATTAGGACGGATGGCGTTAGGACCCTAAATGACATGCAAAAGCTATTGGGAGACATTAATTGGATTAGGCCATATTTACATATACCAAATTCAGATCTCAAACCCCTGTTCGACCTTCTGAAGGGAGACCCAGATATAGCCTCCCACAGGAGGCTCACTCCTGAGGCAAGAGCTGCCTTACAGAGAGTGGAAAAAGCCTTAGGTGGGGCTACCTTACACAGAATTGAACCAGGGCGACCCTTTGATGTCTGTTTGCTACAGACTAGTCTACAGCCTACAGCGGTGATTTGGCAGAAAGGACCACTACTGTGGATACACCCTAAGGTCTCACCTACAAAAGTCATAGAGCATTACCCGGAGGCAGTCGCTTCATTGGCCCTTGAAGCGCATGATAGAGCTGTCCAACATTTTGGCTCAGGACCACAAGCCATCCGAGTACCCTATACCGCCAGCCAGATCAAGACCCTGGCTGCCTGCATAGATACTTGGGCCATTCTGAGATGTGTTTTCCATGGGGATATAAACAATCAATACCCTAAAGACCCTATCTTGTCATTTGTCACTCAGCACCCTATAATTTTTCCAAAGGTTACTGCCTCTGAGCCATTAGTCCTAGCAACTACAATATACACAGATGGCTCCAAGACGGGGATAGGCGCCTATGTGATCCTAGGCAAGCCCCCGGTTACCATACAATTTAAACCAGATCAGCCTCAGGTGGTAGAACTGCAGATCGTTAAAATGATTCTTGAACGGTTCTCAGAAGCCATTAACATTGTCTCCGATTCTAGGTATGTGGTCAATGCTATGCAAGTGCTTGAGACTGCCAGTTTAATTAGATCCACTTCCACAGTGGCTGGACTGTTCCTGTCTATCCAGACATTGCTTCAGAACAGACACCATAAGGTCTTCACCACCCACATAAGAGCACATACATCCCTGCCGGGGCCCATGGCACAGGGAAATGCGGCTGCTGACACTGCCACTCGCCCGTTATGGATTTTTACTTTACTAACACCAATCGAGCGAGCCCGTGCCTTCCATGATAAATTTCATGTTAATGCCAGGACACTAGCAAACCATTTCCATGTTTCTAGAACAGATGCACGAGATATCGTGCGACTATGTGACTCCTGTGCCACATACAAACCTGCCATACCGATGGGAGTAAACCCTCGAGGTTTGATCCCTGGTGATGTTTGGCAGATGGACATCACACATATACAGGAGTTTGGGACTCTTAAATATGTTCATGTTTCCACAGACACCTGTTCTCACGTCATATTCACAACAACAAAAACAGGTGAAAAAGTGTCTAATGTGATCAATCATTGCCTGGCAGCTTGGGCCGCATGGGGCAAACCAAAAATATTAAAAACTGATAATGGACCAGCCTATATAGGCAAAGCCTTCAATGAGTTCTACAAAATGATGGAGGTTCAATTAAAACATGGTATCCCATACAATCCCCAAGGTCAAGGAATCATTGAGAGGGCTCATAGAAGCCTCAAAGAAATTTTACAAAAACAAAAAGGGGGAGTAGGCCAAGGCCTGGCCCCAAAGGCACGATTATCCATGGCACTATTCACACACAATTTTTTAAATTTAAATAATGATAATCGCTCCCCAGCTGTGGAGCACTGCAACCCTTCCCCCAACCATAAAGGGTGGGTGAAGTGGAAAGATGTCCTGACAGGACAATGGATGGGCCCGGATCCAGTGGTCAGCTGGAACCGAGGCGCGGTTTGTGTTTTCCCACAGGAACCGGGACGAGAACCACTGTGGATACCGGAGAGACTGACACGGGCAACAAAGCCCTCGACTGAAGATCAGACCTGCCCTACTGGAGATCCATCACAGACCAACCAATAAGATGAATAGAAATAGCGGTAGCCCGAAATGGACAAGAAGATCCTCAGGCATATGCATGGCTTGCTCAATTGGCCCACGACCGAGTCTAGATATGGCGGGCATCCCTCATTCTCCTCCATAAGGTGACAATACACAGCAGGGTAGGTGAGTCAATGACGGGTAAGAGCGTGCCTCCCCAGCACGACTCGACCTAAGCCAGGCCCTACCCCATCCTGCACGTAAGCCGCTGGACTGTTAGATGCTGCCCAGGTCTAAATTTCTCTCCGAGGGGATTTCTTTACGGAGAGGAAATGAGTGCAAGCTTGTGTGCATCCAGGTTCCGTCCAGTTTGTGCCTGGCCCTAGAAAAAGGACGAGGGCCTCAGGGCCTTGGCAGACCATGGCATGGCCAACCAGGGTCTAAGCCAAGGACCTACGGTGGACCTACACATAGGGCATAAGCCTCTGCACCCAGTCCAGGAAGGGCTACGATGCGCACATTCATAAAAAATAAAATAGGGGGAGATGTTGGGAGCCGCGTCTGTGATAGCTCGCCATGCGCGGCGGACGTGCGGCCTGTGGTAAAGAGCAAAGCCTGAGGTAGATTACCCCTCCCATCGAATATGTTAGTTTCCTGCTTACCGCGTAAACAACCCGCTCAACAATATAGTCTGCCTGGCAACTGATGATGTTAGCCAATCAGCTTGCCTTGCTTACTTTAACATGATTGGACACTGTACCCGTATATATACCGGTGCCACCCCTGGGCGGAAGAAGAAGCCAGGTAGAAGCCCAGAAGTAAAAGCCCAAAAGGAGCTGCGGAGAGCGGACCGGTAGAGGCTTTGGGGCAGACTGAAGCACAAAAGGAGCCGCGGGGAGCGGACCAGAGGAGGCTTCAGCTGGGAGAACCCAGGGCAGGCTGTACGGAGAAGGAAAATAAAAAGAAAAGGTTGTCCACTACCAGACTTTGTCGTGTGTCCTTCCTGCCGGCCGGGAGCGGACATCGACATAGCCCATTAAATGGCCCTCTCTTTCCGAGGACCTCTCTTCACAGGTCTCAGAGAGACATTTTCTGATCATCTATTCTACCCCCTGTACCCTTTGCTTTGCCTTTTTCTGCAGTCAGCATCATCATTTGGGGCAGTTCTGTCCGCCAACTGTCTGATTTTTTTTTTTTTTTGAACACATGGTATGATTGCATTTTCTTACTTTTTTAATTTGGGCATGGCCTGTGATTCACTTTTGGTAGTGAAACAGGAGTAAAGGTGTCACATGTCACATTCAGGCATAAGACTTAAGAGGCAGTGTGCAGTTCACCACTCTATCTTTTCCCCTCACAAAAGACAAGCCATGATTCAGATGGTAGTTTTCGAGGCAGCCTGGTCCCAGACTGAAGGCACAATTAGCGCTCCCAACTGACCTGAAGTGAACATGCAATGCAAGAAAGAAATTTTGTTATTTTAGGCCACACAGATATGGGGTTGTTTTATTGCCACAAGACAACCTAGTGTATTCTGACCAACAGACTCTCAGACATGTCACATATCTGTATCCTGTCTTCTACTAACTTCTAAATTTTTATCTCTATAATGGTAGCAGTTTACTCACTGCTATGTTGCCAGTGCCTTTAATGGCTCCTGACACGTGGTAGGTATTCAATAATATTTGTTGGTTGACTGAATGAATGATAAATTGATGATAGCAACTGAAGTGGGAAGATTTAACAATGGTAGGTGACTCTAATTGTGGATTCATCTACAAAAACACTCCTGCTTGACCTAAATATGAACACAGTGGTTTCCTATTCAAGATTGCCTGATATTTGAAAGCATAATTGCCTGTGGGTGAAAGCACATAAAGTTGCCAAAGTTCGAACACAAATGGAGCTCTGGCATGCTGCTGATGGGAGTCTGACAATCACAAATAAAAGCATTAGCAGTGTTTGTGTCAATGCTAAATGTTGATGTAGTTTCCTTTCCCTGTGTGGACATTAGCATTTGAAATGAACTGAGCTTCAGAGGCCTCTGATTTTATCTGCTGTTATCATAAATTGGTATGTGAGCCCCTCTAAGGACTAAGCAAAAGCTGTGTGTGCTTTTGTGAGCTGCTTTCTTTTCACATGCTTCCTCCTGGTATGCCTGCATTTGGATGGGGATAATGCATTTCCTGTATCATGTGGCACAGTACAAGGAAATCATTGTATCTCCACAGAGGAAGAGTACATCTGTAAGTAGTTTTTAAGAGTGTACTGAAGGATCTTGTTAGGGTGACTTATTCTCCTAGTTCCATTTGGTTGATGAAGTGGACCACGTGACAGATGCACATAATAAACTGCTTCAGTTGCTGCCAGTGGGAAGCACAATCTATAAAATGCAAAATCTCATGGAATCACCGAGGGCAGGATCACATAAGAGAAAAGCTAGCCTCGTTCTGAGTTGTCATTTCTTACTGCCACAAACAATGCACCAGTGTTACTAGGCTTTTGCATTTACTTTTCCCTCAAAGAAACTGCTTTCCAGATTGATCCTAACTGAAACTGGAAAGACAGTTACTTTTACATACAATTCTCTAAAGGGCAAACATTATTAAGAAGTACAAGTAATCATCCATTAAGTGCACTTGAAAGGAGATACTAGGTTGCAAGGAATCTATGTTTTCTCATGTAAAAAAGGAAACATATTACATCAAAGGACAGGATTGTTATGTTTTGCCTCTTCTTCATCTCTCTACCTCTTATTCCTCCTATATTTCTTTTCTTTCTCTGCTTCATAGCTTTCTTCTTTTTATTCTCATTAGTAACTCCCTAACAAATGCACTTAGAAGAGTATAACTTGTCTGTCATTTTCTGTGGGTGGTATAGAACACTGATGTCCAAGACAAAACACAAGTTGACAAACCTATTCCAGGAGTGGTCCAACTTACAGCTCACTCCGGATGTTTTTGAATCACTAAGGAACAGATAGTAGAGAGATAAAAAGAAATCGTGATAATTCAGTAGCACTTGATTCATAACACTCATTGGTATACAATAGTGCTGTCTTTATACTCAACGTAAAGCTCAAAGCTATGTTTCAGTTCTTTATGTTGTGATTAACTGCTAATTACTAACATTTTTAAAGGAATATTTTAAAAATATTCCTTAGATGACCTGTATCACCTATAGTCCTGTATCTGAGAATGGGGGTAATGATGAAAAGTATCTAAATTGATTCAATTCCCTTCTACCATGAGGCTTCCATATGTGATCAGCACTATGCTAGGCACTAAAGGGATAGTGAACACACATGGCCCCTGACATGAAGTCAGTGATAACATAAGCATGCCATGTGATAACATAGCCAAATGCTGAAACAGCTGCAGGCATTCTCAAAGGGAGGATCTTAGTGTGAAACCTTACATTGTCAAGAAAGGTTTTGAGTTAGGAGCCAGGAATTTAGTAGACCTGTATGTAGGGACAAGTCGGTTTTAGATGCTGTCAAGAGAGTAAAATATTCTATTAAAAAGATTAAGAGTATACAGCATCTTGATCACATTTAGTTGTTTAGGGCAAATCACTTCATAGCCCTAGTTTTCCAACTAAAGTCAATACACACAAGTCATCTAAGGAACATTTTAAAAAATATTCCTTCAAAAATGTTAGTAATTGGCAATCATAACATAAAGTACCAAGATAACACAGCTATAAGCTTTAAATTGATTATGAAGACAATAGTATTGTCTTGAATGAATGTCATGAATTAAGTGCTACTGAACTGAAGGAAGATAGAATCTGGAAAATGAGAGCTTAATCTTCTAATAGCAATGAAACATCCTCCTAATAGCAACAAAATACCTTCCAAGACTTCCTTCGGGCACTTTAAAATGTCAATTTGGCACTGGTGAGTTTGGAGAATTTTCCTCTGTATAGAAAACTGGCACCAGGGCTCTATAGAAAGCCCCCTGGCTCCTTGGCTACCTCCTTCTGGTTCTGGCCAGAGTCCCTGGTTCTTCTCTGCAGAGGATTGGAAAGGCCTGGCAACAACTGTTGAGTTCACACAGAGAGAGATGATTTGCTCTCAGGGTCAGTAGGGGTGGAGGTGAGAGCCTGTTCAAGGCCAAGTGTTTGACTTGCTCTCTAAGTTATTTCTAATTGAAATATTTTACTGTGGTTTTCCTCTTTGTAACCATTTCCTCTCAAAAGGCCTTTATTATTTTGATATATGTAGTTATTTCAATACTAAATAGCTACCACATAAAATGTATTACCAGTCTCCTATCTTTACTTCACATACTTCAATAACAAGGTTTCTATGGTCTTGAACTGGGAGTTATTTGTCCTTTTGGTTGTGAGGAGTTGGAAGAAAAAAATCAAAGACAGTTTATGAAAACTAGAGTGATCATTTCCCTCATGCCGAAACCATGAAGACTTGATCTGAAATATAGTAACACAAACATGTAATTCACATAGACATTCCTGGGCATCACTTATTTTACTAAACAATAATCTGATAGGAAACTTTAAAAAGTCCTGACTGCATCCTTCAAGGATGAGCATCTCAGAGGCATATGTTTGCATGTAGCTGAAGGTGCAGCCAAGTGCTCTGCTGGAAACCTAAAATTAAAATTTAGTCGATGATTCTTCTAGCAGAGGTTTTTTTTTTCCTCAATGCTTTCATTAACAAACTCTGTTACTTCCAGGGACAGAAGTCATGGTAGATACTACTCAATAGTAAAAACTCCCAAGAGACTTCCCCTGGAAAATCAGCATGCAAAAGACAGTTGATCCCAGAAGCCAAAGACTCTTGGCTATAGCGTTAGAATTACAGGAAAGCAAGATGAGTTAGTGTTTCCTATATTGTACAACATCTATTATTTCAGCCTTCACATTAATAAAATCCAAAGAAATAAAGTAATGATTTAACTTTTAGAGTACTTTAAATATTTTTGTTGGTATTCCTTAAAGGATGATGAAAATTAGGTGTTGAAGTTTAGTTCCCTCTGAAAATAGCTTGCAATAATTATATTTATTAAACTGGGCAGCCCTAATATCATATAAGAATCAACTTTCACTATTCTTTAATGAATCTTGCAATCATTTTTTTCTAAAATTTGCAAGCTTGACTTGTGTTCGCCTTGCTGTGGAATGCTTTAAAGAGTTCTTCATCTAATAACAGAGGAAAATGATAAATTATAGATGTCAAATCATACAGTTGAGATTCAGATAACACTAGGGTAAAAGTATAAATGATAAAAATGTTCCTAATCAACCTCTACATTAGAAGCAAGAAAGAAATAGCTGTCTACATAATTAAAGACAGACAAATCAACATGCCTGTTAATATGCTAAATTGGAAGGTTTTTTTTTAAAAACTGGAAATCAAAGTAAAGATTGGGAATTTTTATCAATTTAAATGAAGATGTTCCATATTTAATAAGATAATTTTATCATTAATGTACTCTGGAAACACATATATCAAAGGAAAAAAGGAAAGAGAGAGAAAGGAGGAGGATGAGGGGAAGGAAGGAAGGGAGAGACAGAAGGAGAGAGAAAGAAAAAGAAAGAGAGAGAGAAAAGAAAGAAAGAGAAAAGAAAGAAAGAAAGAAAACCCCAAATACTTGGTCTCAACCTCTTAAGCATCTGGGGAAGAAAGACAATGAGGGGGTTAAGAATTTGCTTGAGTCTAAAGTTTAACTGTGTTTTGCCTATTTGTGTGCCAAATTTATTCAATCTCTTTGAGCCCTCTGTTTCCTCAGTTGTAAAATGGGATAGGAACAGTAGTTCCTATCTTAGGTGGTTATTGTAAACACTACAAACAAAGCATTTAAAATACAACCTAACAGAATAAGTACTCAAAAAAAAAAAAAAAAAAAAAAAAAAAGGTTGTATGTCATTTGTCTGCCCAGCACTCTCTGGTGGATTTTGTTCTTGAATCTAAGTCCTTGCCATGTTATATAAGGGTTTGTTTTGCGTTGACCCGGTCTCCAGCCGTTTTCCCTCCCGTTTTCAGCTGTGACACTCTGGCCTCCTTCCTGGCTGTTCCTTAGACATCCTCCTTCTGGATCTGTGCAGTAAGGTCCACCTGGCTCCTCTTATACATCTCATGGCCCTTGCATCTTACTGCAAATATACCTTGTTATGGAGACTTGCTGTGGATATCTTCTCTAATATGTAAATAAAGTGATTCTTTGTCAAACTCAATTCATTCTAAATTTGTGTTCAAACATCAGAAAGTTCAAGAACTAAACATTTTCCCATAGGAAATAATGGAAATTCAAATAATTTGTTATGAGTCCCAAAAATTACACTTATAATTTAATTTTTCTAGGATTTTAGGAAATTTTGTAATGGTTTTCATAATTTTCCTTTTAGCTTTATTGCTGGTATCATTAACATTCTTTGGAGCCATGGTTATGATATGTTAAGCAAATAAAGCACTAAAAAAACCACAGTGATGCATGTTTTAACTCAAATACTGTATGTTATCTAGGTGAGAGTGGTACTTAGATTGAAGCATCACCTCTTTGTGTCTGCGAGAAGAGATTCATGACTCACTGTTACCAGAGAAGATTTCTTCAAGCTGGATTTTTGGTTAGATTATGGAGCAAAGTTACGAACATGGAGCAGATTTTTTTTTTTGAACTTTGTTGTTCAAGTAGTTGGAAAATTTGAGCTTAGAGCTGTTTGACAACCAATATTATCATTGTTTTTCATTCCCTCTGATATTTTTAAATATTTCTTTGTGATAATTTTGTTTACTTTTTTTTTTTTTTTTTTTGTACCAGGGGTCAAACTCATGACCTCCTGCTTGCAAGGCAGGCACTTTTTGCCACTGAGCTAAATCCCTGGCCCTTTGTGATAATTTTGATTGACAGAAATACCCAGGAAATGAGTAAGGTACACCTTTAGATGTGTCTGTGAGGGTGTTTCCAGAAACAATTAGCATATGAGACAGCAAACGGAGGGGACAATCTCACTCTGAACATGGGTAGCACCATCCATTAGGGTCAGGGCCCAGATGGAACAAAAACAGGACACGGGGAATCAATCAATCTCTCTTTCTGTCTCTCTGCTTCCTGGCTGTCCTGAGGTGAGTAGCTTTTCTCTGCCACGTCCTTTTGCCGTGTTTGTGTTTACCACAGGTCTAAAAGCAATGGTCCACGTTACCATAGACTGAAATACTAAACCATGAGCAGAAACAAATATTTCCTCCTTTAAGTTGTTTTCTCAAATACTTTACAAAAACAGTAGAAAGCTGACACTTATGTCTTTAACTAAAGTACCTTGATTCCCCACCCCCATATCTCCCACTAACACATAAACTTCAAAAAGACAGGACATTTTGTTTTAGTCACTGCTGTCTCATCTTAGTCTAGAATTGTCACTATAGAAATGGTTAACAAATATTTAATGGTTGAATGAATGCATGAAGTTTCCTGTACTTCTAAAAAATAATTATACATGTAAATTTCCTAATTCCAAAGTTAACAAAATATAATTTTTTGCCACAAAATTTTTCTTGGTTGGCATGATGATTGTCAGTCATAGGTATAACATCCACCATTCCTTAAAGGCCTAAGGATTACACACTCAAAGTGAAAGGACAAAGTTAGGCTATCTGGTTATAATGCAGTTGCTCTTTTCCTTCCAGCCTTCTTCAGTTCACCTGGAGGAAAACTAATGATGCCTTTGGGATCCTCCAGTTCCTCCACTGGTCACTAATAAATCAAGAATATCTTCTGATTTTCTCTACCTTATCCTTTTAATATTGTATTTGTCAGCTTTCCCACTACTGGACACGATACTCAATAACCATGACTTAACCCTTTGGAGGTTATAGTTGATCTGAGAGATCCAAACAAACTCTTCTTCCATACTGTTAAGGGGTAACACTTGATGTGCATCCTCTGAAGGGTTAAAGGTCGAGAGGTTTAATTTGGGTCATGTTTTAAGTCCATGGTCAGCTGGCTCCAAGGCTGAAACACGACAGAAGGACATAGTAGAGCAATCCTGCTTAGTTCATGACAGATGGGAAGCAGAGCAAGGGAAAAGCACCAGAGAGGGGCTGGCACAGGACTAGACATAAACCAAAGGCCACACCTCCCTGACTCACCAGACACATCCAGAAGTGTGCTCCACCAATCCTCCTGAGCCAACCAAGCCAACCAAGTTGATGCTCTACCCCAAATGCTACATTGCATTCCTTGTCAACTTCATATCCAAATATATCTCCTTAAACCATGCTTAATCTTTAAATAAAAACAACAGATTCATAATTTTGCCTAAAACAACACAATCATTCTTCATACAACTGTAAACACAATTCTTTTCTCAAAGTCTCAACTTTTCATTTTTCAAAACAAGTTAGATAACCTCAAAGTATAATGGCATGAGATAAATAGTCCTACTCTAAAAGAGAGTAATAGATCGAAAAAAGTTGAACCAAAGCTAGAGCAAAATCCAACATTGCAAATATTAAGTCGTATAGTTCCATGTCTGGCATCTGAAGCATACAGTGGTAAAGGATGAGTTCCGAGGGTCTTGGCCCCACTCCTACAGGCTTGCCAGTGGCAGCCTACATGGCCTCTCTCTTGTGCTGGTCTACTTACAACTGGCAGCATTCCTCAGATTTTCCACGATTTTAGCATCTCCAAATCCTGGGGTCTTCCTAGCACTTTTGGCTCCATTCTCACAGCTTCATAAGGCTGCTTCCCTGGTCTCCCAGGCCTTTCTTTGAAATCTGAATAGAAACGCCCCTGAGCTCACAATTCTTGCATTCTGCCTGCTGGTAAAACACCAGCAGTTCATTGCCTGGAGTGGTGATATATGCCTGTAATCCCAGCCCCTGGGAGGTTGAGGCAGGAGGATTGCTGAGTCCTAGGCCAGTCTGGGCTACAAATTGAGTTCAGTGCCAGCCTAAGTTGTATAGTGAAACCCTGTTTCAAAAAGACAAGCAGAAACAAAAACAAAAAAAACAAATAACAAAACAAAACAGCATTATGCAAACAATGTGAAGGTCTGCTGTCAGTTGGGCAGTAGCCAGTTCTCCTTGGACAGTAACAACAGCCCCTGAATATCTGAATGACTGATCTCAGTGAAATAAACGCTAGGAGCCCAATTCCCTAAGAGGCTCTAGTCAAACAGATTCCAGGGGTTCTTTCCTCAAATTTACTGTGAGTTATCACTGTGTAATCTCTAGTCCCACACACACATACACACAAACATTCTTTGAGTTTTTTTTTTAAAGAGTCTCTCTAAACTTGGATATTTTTAATGGGTTCAGGATATATAATGGAAGATACAATTTCCTGAATGTCTACTGTGTTCTAAGCATTTTCACCAGGGGTTTTACATATTCCATCTAATTTATTCCTCACAATGATCTTGCAAAATGGACATTATTATCCTCAATCTCTAGATGTATAACTGAGGTAAAACCAAGGGCCTGAAAGAATAATTTTCCTGCCCAAGGCCACTCGACTAATAAATGCAGAGTAAGACACAGAGTATTTATCAAGGGCATGACAATCACTTTCGTTTTTGCTTTTTCTCTTTGCTCTTGTAAGCAGTTTCCCAAGCATTAGACCAATTTGTGTGTCTTGAGCTGACAGCTTCTGAATTAGAGGGTTGGTGTTTATGTTAAGATTTCTGCAACAGCCAACCTGGCTTAAAGCTATGGGGATGTCAGCAGTTTCTCCTCTTCTCCTTGGTGGGAGGACCTGCACAGTAGTGAAAAGCTGACATCACAGGAAGAACAACATCTGTAACTGATTTGGGAGATGAGTTTGATTTGAAGGAATAATAAGGGAAGGAAAGTAACAAATCTGAAATATGGGCAGGTATAACGTAGTGGTTAAGACAGACCTGGTTTCAAATGCCACATCCTACATGTTTGTTTTATGACCTTTCCTTCATTTAATAAATATATATTGAATACCTATATGGGCCAGGCATAATTTTAGGCACTTTGGCTGTATTAGAGAATAAATTGACTATCTTCTTATTTTTCTGGAGCATACATTTTAGCTATGTTTTAAACTTGCTAAAGCATTTTTTCATTTATAAAATGGATGGAATATTATCCATTCATATGGTGATTGTGAGGATTAAGTACAGTACTTGAAAAAGAGCATTTGGCCCATATTTTAAAACTGGGTAACTGAGATAAAAGTAATATTAACAAAAAATGTGAAGTTGGAAATAGAAGATAGCCTTAGGACAAGATTCAACATGAGTATATTGCATTATTAGCCATTTACCACTCCAAGTTTCTAAAATATGTAACCCAAACACTGTAAAGAGTTTAGTTTGCAAGTTTACTGCAGAAAATGTGCTCTGAATTCACTTGTGTGCCTTGACGTCCTTTAAATAAAGTGTATACTGTAACCAAACATCTGGGATTCTTAGATTCTTCAGATAGGCAAGAGAGGTCTTTACGGAAGGCCATTGTTCTGTGCTACACACCATTCTGTGTTATCTGCAAAGGATTTGGGGGACATGGAGAATGAAGTACTGTGTGTTCAGTCAGCAGGCACAAATCAATATCCAACCACTCGCTGAAACAAACTCTGAAACTCTACTGTTGGAGCTGAAGATTACATAACAAGCAACCTGCCAGCAGCTACAGAATGTACAGTTTAACACTGGAAGCCAGGAAGATACACACTGAGCATAAAAGCAGCATTATACTCTGTGGCTATACCTAGGTCATTTGGGGAGAGAGGGACAGGACAAATACTGATGAGAAAGCAACCTACACAGCCAACATGGAATAAGAGCACCTAGGATACTGTGAGCTACATATCTTACTACCATGGTTCTCAAGATGTGATCCCTGAACCACCAGCAGCAATGCCTCAGAATTGTAAAGAAAACTCAAATCCCTAGACCCTGACCCAAACCTTGTGCAAGGGTGGGGCCAAATCACCTTATTTTCTCAAACTTCCAGATGCTTTCTGATGTGTGAAATGTGAGAACTACTGAGACAGACTGTTGAACTAACACCATAAAATAGCACAGTCAATTTGACTCCAGAGCCAACATTTTAATCACTATACTACTGGTCTTTGACATTAGAATCACTGGGAGTGTTAAAAAAAAAAAATTCTGGGGCTGGGGATTTAGCTCAGCGGCATAAGCACCTACCTTGCAAGTGTGTGGTCGTGAGTTCGATCCCCGGTACCAATAAAAAAGAAAAAGACAAAAAAAAAAAAAAAAATTCTGATTTCATTGGTCGAGGGTGCAGCCCAGGTAGGATATTTCTTAGCAGCATTCAGTTGATTCTGCTGTTCAATACAAAATGTAATCTCCATGTTTAAATATTTATCCAAGATCAGCTGCAAGTAAGAGATGGAGCTGGACTCCAAATTCAAATCGGCGTGAGTCTAAAGTTTGGTCATTATCATCATCACCTTGATCACAACTTCCCCCATTTTTACTCCAGTACTACCTTCCATTTGAAGGAGCCTTAGAATTTAACATACCATGTAGGTTGTAAAGCTCCTTCAAATGTAAAAAAGAAAAAGTAATGCCAGAAACAAAGATTCTCTAGACAGCATATCTTATGAAAAATTTTTATGACTTTAAAAACAACCCAGTGTCTTCTTCTTTGTAAAGGGTTGGTCCCTGAAAAGTACTCCAAGTATAATGACAAAATATCTACTTTTCCTATGAGTTAGTACACTGAAGTGGCTTTTAGAGTGAACAAAACCTTTTCATCTAAAATTTTAACCAAGATAAATTTTAGTACTCTGGGGATTAATTCCAATGTTTGGCACAGGTTTTCTGGCACTGAGGACTTGGCCCTGGCCTCAGGCCTGTTCTGGGTCACCGTACTGCTATACCTCAGGGATATTTGCAGAAGACTTTTTTTTAAATCTTTTTGAGACAGGGTCTCCTATACAGTTCAGGATGGCCTTGGGCTCACTACTTTGTAACTCAGACTGGTTTTGATTTGTAACAATCCTCCAGCCTCAGCCTCCCACGTGCTGGGATTATAGACGTGTGCCACCGTGCCCAACCAGAAGAGTAATCGTACCATGCCTCTTTCTTCACACATAAAGTAAGGTTTGGCTCATTGAATGAATTATAAATCTCAGTCTTAAAATTTTATTTTTATATATATCGACATATATTTATAGTTTTTATATTTTGGTGTAATGACTTAAACTTTATTCTTTTTTTTATCTTTTTTTTTTTTATTGGAACCGGGGATCGAATTAAACCTTACTCTTTTACTAAGATTTTCTAAGAAATCTTAGGACATAATAGGATATGGTGGTACATGCTTATAATTATAGCATTCTGGGAAGCCGAAGCAGGAAGATCGCCAAATTCCAGGGCAACTTAGTGATTCACTTAGACACTGTCTTAAAGTATTAAAAAAAAAAAAAAAAGGAGGGGGCTAGGGATGTAGCTCAGTGTGAAAAAGTCAGGCTCAATACCCAGTACTCAAACAAAGAAACCAAAATAGCCTCAGAAGTTAAGAATGTGAGTTAGCTATAAAAAGCTATTTCAATAATTTAGTCTGAATTTGTCATCTATTTCCCTTTTCTTCTTCACTTTCTTCCTTTTTTCAACAAATATATCCTGACTTCTGGTATACATGAAGCATTGAGTTAAGGTCTGGGGATTTAGCTCAGCAGCATAAGCGCCTGCCTTGTAAGTGTGCAGTCGTGAGTTTGATCCCCGGTACCAATTAAGAAAAAAAAAGAACTTAGTACAGCAGAGATAAATAAACAGTGACTAAAACACAATGAAGAGGTGATACAAAGAGGTGAGTATAGAGTAGAATGGAAGACAGAGCCAGTGGAGGGTGGCAACGCTGGGTGTCAGAGACTGCTTCTTGGAGCAGTGACACACAAGCTGAGGCTTGGGGCAGGGAAGGAATCTTTCCAGGTAGAAAGGCAGTAAGCACCTATATGTATGGGAGGGACCTGCAGATCAGTGAGGAACATAGCCCAAGGACATGTAACTGGCCAGTAGGGAACTGTAGTGGAACACAACTCAAGGTTTAAATCCAGAAGCAGACTCAGATGAATGTCAATGTCTTGAGTCAAAAAGTTTTTGTTTCTGTTTCTTGGTGCAGGTAAAACATCACCTGCCCTTGATCTGATCATTCTTAATTAAGACAGCGTTTTTTTTTTCTTTTTTTGCTAGGTTCTACACTTAGGAATTCCTCTCTCTAACCCCAGTCTCATACACAGTAACCCATCAACAGAGCTCAAGTACATCCCAGGCCTGTCATCTTAGAAATACCATTACCAACTTATCCAAGGATGAAGAGCTTCCAGTTGCTGAGTTGGAATGGATACAGATCATGAATCTGGATGGTTTAGGAGACAAGTCAGTGATGACTTGGTTTATAGGACAGTCATAAGACAGGATAATTGTTTTCAAATATGTGAAGAACTGCTGGAGGGATTAAATTAATTCTGTGTAGGATGGAAAGGAAGAATAAGAATCAAACTGACATATAAATGAGAAGTATGTATATTTTCCCTAAATAAGAACTTAGTGCTAGTAAATAATAAATATCCTTACACCACAAGTATTTAAAAAATGGCACATTGCCAACTTCACTAGGATTCATGCCTTTAATAAGATTTGTATTATAGAACTTCTGTCACTGTCTATTTTCACAGGTAGCCCAGGCCAACTGAGATCTAATTATTCTACTTTCTTATTCATTCTGGATGAAGTATGCTCAGTTCTAGTTAGCTTTAAAAATTTTTTTCCTAAGTAAAGATATACTTATTGTATTTTGTGATGTTTAAGAGGGCAAATCAGTGGATTTCTGCCCATATATTAATATATTTATTGCTACTAGTAAAACTATAGTACTTACATGTGAGAACATATATGTACAGATAGTCATGTATACATATCACAGCCACATATCCAGTTTGGCACACTGCCTTATTTGAGGTATACTTTACCTGTATGCTTATATGCTGTGGCTATTAAACTAACAGCTATCATCTCACATACCAGGAGAAATTTAATAAATTTTAACTTTCGTTTCTTTTACCTTTTTTTTTTTTATTGTGGAAACTGTACTGCTGAAATATAGATTCTATTTGTCTAAAGATTTGGAGGGAATGATATGAGAGTATAGTCGGGAAAAACTGAGACAATTCATGGCAGTTCTAGCAGGTAAAATTTAGATTTTTTTTTTTTGTCTTTTTCTTTTATCGGTACCAGGGATCAAACTCATGACTGCCTGCTTGCAAGGCAGGCGCTTATGCCGCTGAGCTAAATCCCCAGCCCCTAAAATTTAGATTTTGTAAACCCCAAATTATTTTTGGAGAGCAGTGGAAAAAAAATGATTTATATTGTTTTGTAAGGCTGACTATTCTATTGCCAATGTACTAAAATAAAACCTATAATTTGTTTGCTTGGTGCACAAATTGTGTAATAAATCAAATATATTAAATGATACTTAGTTTTAAATTAGTATTTGGATAATATATTACCTAAAGTCTAAAATATGTAGGTTTTATAACACAGAATATTATCTTCAAAAAGAGAAAAAGAATGCAACTCCATTTCCTAAATGTTCTAAAATGAAACATTAAAAGACAGAATGAGTTCTTATCCCTAAAAAGCATGAAACATAAATTCCCTGAACATATTATGCAAAGAATTTATTTTTCACTATCTGCCATATTCTGCCTAAAAGAGAAGCATATACCCAACTCTAGGTTGAAAAACTCCCATAAGGTATGATTTTTATAATTTATTGTATACTAATGAACTGGGAATGCCTTACCTAGTCCCTAAGTGCTCTGGGAAGTTACAGGAACTGTCATTGGGATAGTTGTTGGGTGTGCATAGGATGTGCATAATTTATTTCTTTTAAGGAAATCCTATGGTGGGCTTCCCCTCAGAGTCATATTCATCTGGACACTATAATGTAAAAGTATAGATTTATGTCATACTATATGGTAGAGAGTAGCACCAAAAAGCAGCAAATTGAGCAGGCAGCAAGCAGACATAAGTATTAGTTGATAATTTCCCCCCCAAAGCATTGGTTTTTATAACATATATTTCCTTTATGATCCTTTTACCAGAAAGAATGATCCTTTACCAGAAAGAAAGACGAGGGGATACTAGGCAAAATCCCCTGAAATTACTCTTAGGAACAATGGAGGAACCCAGTCTGGGCACTAGGCAAAAGAGGGCAGTGGGCCATTTTGAAAAGAACAACAGGACAACTGAGTAGAAGATGGGAACAAAGTTTGCAAAGCAGAGGAACAGATGGCATGGAAGATGTTCCAGCTGCTTGCTCCAGCTGCCTAAGGCTTCCTCTGTTTCAACAGGGGCAAATATGTTTAGAAATGGAAGTCAAGGGGACTGAGGGCTAAGAACAATGTACCTTCAATTTCTAAACAACTGCAATATAATTTTCACAAAGCTCATCCTGTTCTCAAAGATGGTTATTTTTAAGATTCAAAAAGAGGTAAAATACTAACCAGCATATTCCATGCACTTCTTAGCTGCAGGCGCAATCGAGCATTCCCAAATTACTGAGAGCACACTTCAATTTCTAAGGCAGCTTCTAAGGATAAACTTATAGATGGCGCCTTGAGCATTAGAAACGGTAGCAGTTTAGTAATATGATAGTTTATGGTCTTGCCTGTTTGTGAACTCATAAAATGCTCTGTCACATGTAATTTTGTTTATGTTTGTGGTCATATAATTAATGAACTTAATTCATTCGTTCTTGCCTTAAATCAATGCAGATAAGGTAGTTTATCTATTCACTCTGAGGTGATTTCCAAGAACTCTGAGCCCTGTCGAACAGTGTTAAAACCCAAACTGGCTCTGGTGGAAGAGAAATGCTACTCTGCAGAAACAAATGCACGGTTGGGCAGGAGAATGGCAGCAACAGGCAAACTCTACCCACTCACATGTTTTCTTCAGGATCTAAGGCCTGCTAAGGAGGAGTTTTCAGCTCTTTGAGAACAGACCGCATTTATGAACAGAAAAAGTAGTTCTTTAAAAATGTTAAAGCTGGGGCTGGAAATTTAGCTCAGTGGCATAAGCGCCTGCCTTGCAAGCAGGCAGTCGTGAGTTCGATCCCTGGTACCGATAAAAATGAAAACGACAAAAAAAAAAAAAAAAAAAAAAGTTAAAGCTAAGAGAAGTTGCAAAAGAGGAGTAAGAAAGTTAAAAGTAACGGCATGGGTGTCCTGGGCTGTTTTATAGATTAAAAAATAAAAGAGCTTCATAAAGATTTAGTAATTTGGGCCCGGGATATAGCTCAGCAGCACAGCACCTGCCTGTCAAGTATAAGGCTGTGAGTTTGATCCCTGGTACTAAACAAATAAAAAATAAAAAGATTTAGTAATTTGCCTAAAATTACTCTGGAGGGTCATAATTCAAATAAAGATCTGTGAGAATCCAAAGCTGCTTTCTATTACCTCAAGACAGAGAATTCTACAATATTCTTCCTTAGTAGGGTTTATAAAAGACAGACAGAAAATGCTTATTTCATTCATTAAAAAAACTCTAGGCCACTTTTCAGGCTATCTACCTTCACAAGGCATTGGCACTCTCCTGCTGACTTCAGTCAGCCACTTAGAACCACTTGAGCTTGCTCCAAGGCCTCAGGCTAGACCTCGTGAAGACCCAGAGCGAACAGTTGCATGATCTCCCAGCTCAATTAGGCATGCAGCAATCTGAATGGAGAATCAGTAAGAAGCAGCGGTTCACAGAATATGCTATTGTGGTCTGAGGACCCTTAAGAATAGCAAACATGCTACTAAATATAAAACACTTGGTTCTGCTGAGCTATGCTTCTTACAGGCATAGTTACAGATTATTTTACTAAGAAATTCAACTAACAGAATAGTAATACAGCCTTCAGCATGAAGCCCTATTCATACTCTGATCTGTTTATCAAGTATATACCATTACTTCCTCAAATCTGTCTATTCTAGAGGTGATGTATTTTCATTGTTCCATGTTTCTCTCATTGCTGCCTTGATGCCCCATCTCTCCAAAAGGCCATCATTTCTCTTCACACTGCAAACTCTACCTTATCTTTTAAAGCCCATCTCAAAATTCACCTTTTCTACCTTGAGTCTGCTTTGATAACTAGAGCCAGTAGTATCGTCAGCTATGACTAAGCTATGACTAAGTCTCCACTTAGTATTTTCTTGTTAGAGTATTTTCAATTTAGAACTTAACTGTGAGGGGCTGGGGATTTAGCTCAGCGGCATAAGAGCCTGCCTGGTAAGCAGGCAGTCGTGAGTTCGATCCCTGGTACCGATAAAAACAAAAAAAAAGACACACACACACACACACACACACACACAAAAAAAAAAAAAAAAAAACAAAACAAAACAAAAAAAAAAAACGCAAATAGAACTTCACTGTGAGTTCTCTGAAAATTTTCATTATCTCATCTTTGTAAACCTCAAACTGCAAGTGTCTTGAAGGCAGAGGCTCTGTTGACATAGTAAAATAACCGGCACCATGGCAGTGCTTCCTAACCCCAAATCTGGTTGGTTGAAATATTCTGGGTTTAAACCACATGTGAGCTAAGGGACATGGTCCTTTGACACTCAATTAAACTGGTTCCAACATCCTTTCTTTGTGCAGTGGGAGCTCTACATTCTTTCCTCTCTGTGTAAGGGATTCAAGGAGGAAATGGAGTTTAAAGTTTCTTTTGCTAGTCACCCCTAGTCCATGTTCTTGCTTTTGGGAATTTAGTTCAACAATTGAAGGGAGTATACTGCTATCCCTGAGCCCAGTGTCTTCCAGACACAGAAACAGGCCTCTCCACATCAGTAAAATGGGCTGAGGCAGGAGTAGTATTTGCTTAGGAGAAAAGCTAAAAGTGAGTATGCCCTAGCTCCTCAAATATGAATACTTCATTGTGGGTACCACTTTTTTTTTTGAGGTTTTAGAAGAAAAATATTATTTTAGAAGAAGAATATTAATTAATTCTTTATTGCACAGAGTAAGATACTAGAAACTTAATTAGAATTTATTGTTTTTATTTTTAAATGACTGATTTACTTGCACCACAATAAAAGAATGAATGAGGCTAGAGATTTAGCTCAGCAGCACAAGAGCCTGCTTGGCAAGCAGAAGTCATAAATTTGATCTCCAGTACCAAAAAACCCCCAAACAAACAAACAACACCTTCCCCCACAAGAAAAACCAAAAAAGCCCCACAAGAAAATGAAGGAAAGGGACTTCTATGTACAACCTACTCACTGAAAATTAAACATACATAGACTTTTCAAGATAGTCATAGTTTTACCTCAAAGATTACTGTATTTTCTATTTCTGTTTATTGGGGCTTTCTTACAAATTAGAAATCTCTTCTGTTTTGAGAGGGGTAGTATAATTTAGTGGACAAGAGTACAGACTCTAGAGTTAGATGACATGGGATTAAGTCCTGTTCGGCTTTTTACCTGTTATATGACCTTGGACAAATTACCTAGTTTCTTTGCAACAAGTGTGGGTAAGAACAGCACATTTCTTACATGGACTGAATAAATATGTGTAAAGTGTTGTGAACAGTGTTGCACACATAGCAAACACTCAGTTATTCATTTTCACTTGTTATTGGACAGTATATTGTTATGGACTGAATTGTCTTGCCTCCCCTCAAGTTCCTAACTCCAGCATTTCAGAATATGAATGCATTTGCCTTTACAGAAGTGATTTTGTTAAAATGGGGCCATTAGGGTAAGCCATGGGACTGGTGGCCACTAAGAGGAAATTAGGGCAATCAACACAGACAGAAAGACGACCATATGAAGACATAGAAAGACATAGAAAGACATAGAAAGAAGGCAGTGGTCTTAGTGTATTCAGGCCCCCACGCAAAATACCATAAATCAGATGGCTCAACAACAAACAATTATTCTTCACAGTTCTTCACAATTATTCTTCAAGGCACTGGCAGATTTGGTGGCCTGTTTCCTCAGAGATGATACCTTTTTGCTGTTTCTTCATGTGGTGGAAAGGATGAGTCTCTTTTATAAGGGATCTAATCCTATTGTTGAGGGCTTCACTCCTATGACAGCCACCTCCCAAGGGATCATATCCTAACC
Source organism: Cavia porcellus (assembly GCF_034190915.1). NCBI lineage: Eukaryota > Metazoa > Chordata > Mammalia > Rodentia > Caviidae > Cavia > Cavia porcellus. The sequence continues at coordinate 80,132,618 of NW_026947490.1, forward strand.
CCACCACTCTGGGGTTAGGATTTCAATATGCAAATTTGGAGGTGGTAGGGACAGAAATGTGTACCTCCTAACAGTGGTTATCTGCAAGCCAAGAGAAGAGACCTCAGAAAAAACCAAACCTACCAGCACTTTTATCTTTAAAAATATTTTATTAGAATATGCTTGCATTACATAATGATTACATTCATCATGAGGAATTGGTACAAGGACATAACACATTTTAATTCCTTTATTATCACCTCCCTTCTCTCCACCCTTCTTCTATCTTTTGGTCACCTTCCCATTCAGTGCCTTTATTTGAAACTAGCCTTCAGAATTATGAGAAAATAATTTTCAATTGTTTATACTACCTAATCTATAAGACTTTGTTATGGCAGTCATAGCAAATTAATACATCTGAATTAAATATGGTAAAAAATAAAAATTAAATATGATGAGATACACATGGTTTGAGAAATAATTTTCAAACAGCATTAGCTTGGAAGGGTATCTCCAAGAGGCTTAAATTCATATATCTGGTCTTAGCCAAAAGATTGAGAAATGATAGAGGTTTTAATTTTTGTGAAGTTGAAATCATAGTGATTAAGAGCACAGTGCTTTACTCTGATTCTGTCACTTTGTAGCTATGCAACTTTAGGCAAGTAAGCCTAAAAGCACATCCAGGACTGGATAAACTCCAGTACGTCTTGGGTATGTTAGGACTACATGAGATAATATAAAGCATAATGCATGGCAATAGAGTAAACATCCAGTTAACAGGAATCTGCTTAGCCATATATTTAAAGGTCTTTTGAAGGGAAAGTAAAATGCAGTAACATTTTCTGCTTTTCTTTTTTTTTTAGCCAGAGAAGGAAGCTAAGACCTATAGAAATTAAGTGATTTTGCCAAGGTTATACAGAGAGTATATATAAAATTATACAGGGAAGTTGGGATTCAATACCAGTAGGTCTGGTTGATTCCAAGACTCATTCTCTTCCCTTACATCACATTACCTTTCCCATTAATTTTTCCAAATCTATATGTTTTATTATGCTGTTTGCAGTACTCATCCAATACTTGCTTTCTAATATGCACATGTATTTTATAGATGTGATGTTGTGGGGGCCAAGGAACTAGAAAGTTAAATATCATTTCTGAAGAGTTAGCATATATGAAAGAAAACAGAAAAACGAAACAAAAATAAAACACAGTCCAAACATTAAATAGAAGAAATTTTAGTTTTGATGTTTCTAAAGACCCGCAATACAGAAAGCCATGGTATAATGGCCTCATAAGAATGTGGCATGTGATTTAGAATTTCTCATTGCAGTGTCCTGATCTGAACCATCACACTACAGTTTCTAAAGGATTGTAACTTGTGCTGCTATTGGATCAACCCCAAAGTCTAACTTTAGTGCATAACTTGCTGCTGAAGTATTCAATCCTAGTTAAATGAGCAAAGTATGTTTTTTTATTGCTAAATGATAGCTCTCTATTTCATTCTATGACTTTTCTACATCCCAAGACAAGAACCACAAAATAGCTACCTGCAGTTATTTTAATATATCCTATCAAGGCATTTTTCCAACTCATCTGCTTAACAAAACAATAAGGTAGTTGTTTCTCATTGTTTGCTCTTTATTAAATTACCTCACAGAAAATGTTTAATTATTTAACATGAGCAGTTAACTCACATGTTTATTTTTGTTAAAGACAGATGGGCTCTTACAGAGGATGATACAATAAAAGACCAGTTTTAGTATATCTCAGTAAGAATTGGCTACATACACATTTCTACCATTTCAATTAAAATAGAAGACTAAGTGGAGGGATTGTACTACATATTTCTAAGTAGATCTAAGATGTTTAATCTGAACTACATTGCTCCAGTAACTATTTCTGTTATTTCACAAGTTTTGTACTGTAACAGGAATTTGGTTCTCACGACATTTAGATATTTGGGTTTAAAATGTAAAAATCTCTGTCTTCAACCACTCTTTAATTCAGAGTGATTTAAAATGCTTTCTGTAAATCACAATGTAAGCGTGAAGCATGGTTAACTGGATTGTTATTGGCAACTAATTGGAAAAGCAAGAGACTGAAAATTATTGTTTAAAAATCCTCACATCTAAAAAATATATATAGAACTTAGTTTGAGGCAAACAGGCAGAAAAGTAGAAAGACTTTTCTTGCTCCTCGTGCCCAAGTTCTGGGGTATTAGTTCACGGAAAAGTTCTAAAGTCACTGCAAAGATTCTGAAAATCCACATATTCTCCCAAACTGATTGAGGGCCTGGAAAAAAAAAGAGAATCTTCAGCTTCACAAAGGCTGGAAACCATTGCTTCAAACCCCTTTGACTTTGCTCTTTTGCCTCTTCAGGAATGGAGAAAAAAGAAAACAGTCAGAAACAGCTGTGGAGAGGATAGAAAGGCCATTCTTATCAACCAGAAGACGCAGGATGGAGTGAAGCTGAGATCCTCTGCTCCCTGTTCTGTTCAAGTATTCAGTTATAATACCTTCAAAGAAAGAATGGGATCTTTATATGGAAAATGACTATATTTTGCCTGAATTTCTGTGATTGGGTTCCTCAAAATGACAGGGAGGGCTGGATATGTTTTGAATAAAGTCAGTTATTAAATTACATTATTTTCCAAACCAAGACAATTATCAAATTTAAAAAGAATCAGAATTTCCAGTCAAGATGACACAGATAGTTCATGCTTCAACTGATCTTATACATTCTAAACACATGGCAATGACAGATAAAATTTAAAAAGAGGAAAAAAAAGACTGCTGCTGAGGAAAGAAAAAAACAAAAACACCCTTATGAAACAGAAATACAACAGAAATGAAATGCAATGAGCTTGACTAGAGTGGCAGGGTCTGGATCATGAAGCAGCTCATGGTAGTGGCAAATTAGCTCATGTGGAATATGGGGGATGAAATGCTATACTCCAGATGAGGGTCAAAGACAGTACTACCATGGGAAGCTTGAGACTGGGGCAGCTCTGACTTGACTAACCATACTGGTTTTCCCAGACTTGGTTGTAGCACTGAAAATCCTGATTCGCAAGAAGCCCTTCAATTGCAGGCAAACAGCAATGGTTGCTCACCAGATTCTCTCTAGTCCCATGAAAGAAGCCTGAAAAACACTGTTGTTGATATACTACCTAGGGCTAAGTATTTATGGGAAGTTGTAGATCTAGGAGGGGAAAAGGAAAAGAAAAACATCATGACAGCAACTAAATTGAGACGCAGCTGGCCCAGGACTGGATTTGCCGTATTTCCAACATAGAGAAGAAAAAAGAGCTCTCCAAAGTCATTTTAAGAACTGGCTTTAGACTAGGGTATGGAATAAGGGCAAAGACAGATGGAAATTTTCATTAAACTTGCTTGGAGATAATGTAAGAAAGCAACAAAATACCTCCCACTCAAACTGGCTGTGCAAAAAAAATTTCAAAACATAAATAATGGTAAAAAAAAATCAGTGATAGAGTAACCTGTTCTCCAGCTATAAAAACAAGAAAAATAGGCACAATATTTAAACAACAGGCAGTACAGGCTGAGATCCCTAAGAGAAAGAAAACAAGAGCTGATACCCACAAGTGGCCCAGCTTTCTGTCTGGAGGTTCTCTGGATTTATGCATGAAAATGGAGATCCAAAGCACAGCACAGTAATTTTGCTGAACTTAAGACAGAAAGAGAGAAACTGAAAAGTGACTGCAATTTGAGAAGTAGAGTACTAGGGGAGAAAAAAGTCATGAAAGAGCTCCAGAGGAATGCATAAAAGTCATCATGAGTCTTTGAATACCAAGATGCACATGCTCAAAACGCGAGTCCATAATGCTAAGTAAAGGACTCCTAAGAGAACAATTCTTTGGGAAAGAACTACTATCCCAGAGTGGCAAATCTTTGAGCTACAACCAGTAGAAAACCTCTTTGGAAAGGATAGCCTTTGGAAAGTATAGTGTCATTCTTTAGAATAGAGGGCAGATTTGTTTCTTGACCAGGTTAGCAAAGACAATGGCTTCCCAGGACAACATTTGGCATAGTTGGTAGCAACTACCTTATATGATTATAGGTTGCCCAAGGCCTCTGGCAGAGACTTACATGTAACATTCACCTGATCCCTCTACATTGCTCTCATGGGACTTGGGAAATAAGGGAAAACAATGTGAAGATGAAGCCATTGTTGCCTGTTGTGCTAAGTTCCTTTGTCTCTTACCTAGGATTTTCATTCTGCTAGCATCTGTGAAAATGTGGCAAGATTATTTGCTGGCTTACACATGGGGTAAAATCTTGAAGTCCCTGATATGACAGAGGAACATTTAATAGATATTCAGAAAGGCCATACTCTAAAATAGCTTTACAGTACAGAATCTTTTAGAACAGTGGTGGGCAGCTTATATGGACCCCAGGCTAGGTCCAAACCACTGCCTTGTTTTGTATGGCTTACAAAGATATTTTTACATTTTAAAAAAAGTTGTACCAAAACAAAACAAACAAACAAACAAAAACCAAATGTGCAAAAGAGGATAATGTCTGTAGTACCTAAAATACTATCTGGCCTTTTAACTTGTTTTTTTGTCTCCTTCTGCTTTAGAAATATCTTAACAAAGCATAAAAACAAGATTGAGGGGATCAAGCTGATCTTCAAGTAAATTAACTAACTCTAAGAACAGAACACTCTGAACACTCCTGGAAGGGAGATAAGAAACTGTAGACACAAAACAGTGGGGGTAATTACAATAAAAGTTATTGGACATATGAAGAAGAAAACATAAGCATAGCCAGAATAAAATTGGTCAGTACACAGAATGAATACACAGAATGGCAGAATAAATAGAAAAAGACTTTAAACAGCTCTTACAAATATATTTACAATGTAATGGAAAAGAGTAATTTGGAAATAAAATTTTTACTGCCTCAATAGGTAGTAAAAGAACAAGCTACAGAATTACTTAAAATTTCTAGACCTGAAAAATATATTTCCAGAAATAAAATGTTATTGCGTGGGTTTAACAATAGCCAATTAAGCAACAGAACTGCCTAGCAATGGGTTTAATCCCTAGAACTACAAAAACCAAAATAGATACAAATACAGAAAATAACTTCACCCTCCAAAAAAGTGGGCAAAGAAATTGTACAACATGAACTATGGTGGTGGTGGAAGGGAGGCATATCAAACAAAAACCAAAAGGGCTCAGTGACCTGTAGAACTAAGGAAAATAAAAAAATAAATATAAATACACCTGTGAAATTCCAAATATTTGGAAGTTATGGTACAGATATTCAGGTGAAGGAAGAATTACACAAGAAGTCACAGAAAAATATTTTGAACTAAACAATGAGAGTACAGCATATCAAAATTTGTGTAATATAATTAAAGCCACAGTTTGGGGATTGATTTTTATCAGATCATCTTTGACTAGTGACCACTAAAGAATAATGAATATCTAAGTTGAATTAAAAATTTTTTCAGTAGTAACCCATTCAAAGTGCAAAACTACAAAAAGTATTGATACATAATTTTTTCAGAATATATTTCTCTTAAACTATACAAGAGTAGAATTTTTCAATTCCTAGAGAAAAGATTACCTACAGAGATTCAACTGAAGTGAAAACTGTACTGAACTTATGTGTATAAAATAGAACTGGTGAAACAAAAATGAGTTCTGTCTGATAGATGCTCCCTACGTCATTTACCAGTTAGATTCTCATAAAGATTGATTCATTTTTTTGAATGATTCATTTTATGAATGAACAATATTTATAGAGTACTTAGTATGTTCCAAGAATATACCACTAATATGTAATATAAAAAAGAGGGGGATTCAGGCCACTTGTGGATCTTACTTGGGGCAGAAAGCTGGGAGTGGGAGTGGGGGCGGACAAACCATAAATAACAGGAAAATTATGTATAGTATTTTACAACTGGGAGATAAGTGAATGAAGAAAAATAGAACAAAACAAAACAAAACAAAAAAGAAAAATAGAACAGGGGAGGTAGAAGGTGCTATATATCATTTTCTTTTTTTCAGTGCTGGGATAGAACTCACATGTAGTAGCTAAGTTCTATACCACTGAGCCATAGCCCTAACCTGAGAGTTAAAAATTTAAAGTGGGCAGGAAAGGCTTCATTGATAAGGTGATATCTGAAAAAAAAAATGGAGCAAGTCATGTAAAAATCTGGGCAAGTGGTGGCAGTATTCCTAGGCATTCAAGGAAAAATAGAAAAGCCACTGTGAAATAAAAGCTACAGGACAGGAATAGGATATAAAGCTAGAGATGTGAGAAGAGGGAGAGGGCAGGAAGATCAAATAGGACTTCTGTAAGGTCTTTTAACTTTTACACACAGTGTATATGATACTTCTGGATGGTTTTGCAAGGGGAGGGGACAAGATCTTGGACTGTAATAGAATCATAATGAGAATAGATTGAGGAACAGAAGAAGTTGACAAAACAAAACAAAACAAAACAAGACAGGAATTCTGTTCTAGAGAGAATTAATAGTTGCTTCCACTGTGTTTGCAGTTCATTCAAATGGGGATGATCTAATAGAGAAAGTGAGAACAATGATGCGGGAAAGAGGAGAAAATTGTTGAATCATTATTGTCTTGGAGTAGGAAAAGGGATGAGACCAATACACAAGCTCCAGTGGTGCAGAACTAGGAACATTTCATTCGTAGAAACAAGAAGGAAAACAGACTACACAGTAGGTGACTTTACATGGTGATGGTGGTATGGTTTGTGGAAGTTCATTTCAGGTTACTCCTATTTCTGCGGGAAATAAAAAGCAAAGACAGAAAAAGAAGATGGGGAGGAAGAATTGGGTGGAAGAAGAGAAAGTACAAAGCAGTGGATTAGAGACTAAATGCATTAGATTTGCCATGATTGGTTTTTTCCAACCCAGTATACATTTGTAACAGTTCTCTAATGTTCTGTTACTAAATCTATGAACATTAAGAAGTAATTACCAATATCTATCTATCTTTACTATGCATATGTTACTCCAAGAAGAAATCAGATCTTGTCCTCTAGTGAGGGTGGAGATGCCTTCAAAATGTATAGCCAAGTGAAAGGAAAGCCAGCAGGTTTACACTTCCTTGTACATTTGTAGAACTCAGGGTCTCTTTTGAATTCCTTCCTTATTACAAGACTACATTCAAAAAAGAATTAATACATTATAAATTTAAGTGAACTTATTATTATGTGTATTTCCTATTTACCCTAAGATTACTACTGAAGTAAAAACTGCAAGGAGGAAATTAATGTCATAGAATGCTTATTATAAGAGGCCAAAATATTAGAGATGTTTTTAAAAAGACCCTGAAGTATTCTAATGACCATCTCATATAGAAAGATTAATAAAGTGTTGTTATTCACAGCTTGCAGCTTATCTTCTAATAAAATTATTTCAAATAAAATAAGGTTGTAAATTGCGTCCAAGGGCACTACAGATCAAAATGATACATCTATAAAGCCTCTGATGAGATAATAAGTAGACTATCATTTTATATTTTTTCTACTGTTGCAACACAGAAAAACAGAAAAGCAGTCTTGAGTGTTTTATAAGACATGAACAGCATATTGATTTTCCTGCTCTTTTAAAACTTTGTATTTGAGAAAAAAGGAATTCATGCCTAAATTACATTAAACCACACCTAATGCATGTATTTTTCCAGGTTCTAAAGCTTTTTGTCTCACCATCGCAAATCCCTCTATTACGAGATCTCTGGGCAGGTGATTCAAGACAAAAATCCTCCAACATGTCAATTTAAGGACAAATACCTCTAAAACTCATACTTTTAAAAAGAAAGTAATGCCACCCAGAGAGAGAGAGAGAGAGAGAGAGAGAGAGAGAGAGAGAGAGAGAGAAGAATGTTTATAACAAAAATCGGGTCACTTTTCATAAATACTGTTCATGTATGGGAATGAGATGTTAAAAAAACATTGTGGATATTCAAAACCAACCAAAGTCTAAAATACTCTATTTTTTGGGTATGAACGAAGCAAAATTAGCCAAACTAATTCATTGGTTCTAGGAAACAAGTGTCTAAAAATGCTATTCTGATTACTCTTAAAAACAAGGAAAACAGTTATAATACCTAGGCAGGATTATTTATTTTGCTTAGCTCATTTTGGTTTTAAGCAAATTTTCTCTGTCAGGCAAACTCCAGGCAGCCATTCTTAGATAGGATTGACTTTTTCCAAGTTTAGATAGTTTGAAAAATATTGGTTGAAAATGAACACAAAATGTTCAAATTAGGTCCAATCCATGATCACAAGATGTAGAAGTCTGTGCATGTAATAAGGGAGTCCTGTGCACTAAAAAATTTTCTCTGTAGTGTGTAACAAAGAAACCTACAAAGATGAAATATTATTGCAGTGGGTATGTCCAGATTTTAACTAAAACAGTTTAAAGGGCTATGCATGGTTTCAGCCTCTGTAAGTAATTAGAATCTTCATAGTTCATACACATTATATTAATCCTAAATTTGTCATTTAATTCTTTCACAGAAGGAAAAAGCAATTTAAGAACATAATTTAGGGCCAGGTAGTAGATGCTCATGATCCCAGCACTCAGGAGGTTGAGCAGGAAAATCACAAAGTCTAGGTCAACCCAGGCTAAATAATGAGTACAAGGCCCCCCAGACTACACAGCAAGACCCCAATTTTAACTAAATAGTCCAGCCATGTCTGTGGTACAAGATAGTGTTGAATTTTAAAAAATAGCTAAAATAAGCTTTTAAAAAGCTAAAATAGTTTTTAATCATCTCAGCAACTGAAGGCTGGTTGTGCTACTGCTGCCCTTCATCAACCATGTTCATACTTTCAGTATCTCTGCTCACAATTCACTTGCTTTCTAGTAACAGAGACATTTATGTTGTATGGGGAAAAAGACACAAAATGTTATGGTTTAGATCTAAACTATATGCCAACAGTCTCACATTTTGGGCTAGGGCCTGGTTGGAAGGGGTGGGTTACTGGCTGCGCAGCTTGGAATGGTTACTTAGTTCCTTGTTCCTAGTTCCTTCTTCTCTCTACTTTTTGGCTGCCATGCAGTGACCAGCTTTCTCCCACCACGCCATCTCCCATAGAATCAGTTAACCATGGACTAAATCCACTAAAATTTTAAGTAAAAATAAACTTTTCTTCCTTTAACTTGTGTGTGTTAGGTACTATGTCTCAGCAGAGGGAGAGCAGCTTTCACAAAAAATTGGTACTGTAGTGGACTACTCTTGTGACTATACTTGGCTATGTGAGCTGTTGGAACTTGTTTGTAGGAAGAGTTTGGAAAGGTTTGGAGATGTAGGCTAGAGATGCCCTAGGATGTTGTATTAATGTGAAATACCCATCAGAGCTCAGAAGCTCACAATGGTGCTAGGATGTGGACAGGAAAGGCCAGGCTTAGCAGGTTTTCAGGTGGGAAAAAAGGACTCCATTGGTAGTTGGACTAGAGGCCAGGCATATTATATTCTGGCAGACAATTTGTCTACATTTTGCCCTGAGACTTGGCAGAAGACTGAGATTAAGGGTGGTAGATTACTCTGCTGGTGAAAATTTAAAGTCAGCCCAACTCTGAGACAGTAGCATGGACATTGCTGGCTGCTTTAGTCCGATCTACAGTGAGAATCAGGAGCAAATGGCAGAGCTGAATGATTTGATGAGTTTGCAGTCTTGCCAGAAGGAAACATTTGCAAAGTTGGAGCAAAGTATAGCATACTTGCTGAAAAGCTTAGCATTAAAGAGAAGCCAATTACTTTGTACAAGATGATGCTTTGAGGGTTACTCAGAAACTAGCAAGATACCTATCGCACAGTCAAGGGTGAAAAACTATTAATCCTTTATTTGGGAAGACAGTCCATGAGTGACCTGCTCAGATAGGGCCACCTAAAGAAGTGTTTCTGAGAATTTAGGGATCCAAGCATTCAGAGGCCATGGCAACCACGGTCCAAGGGGACTCAGATACTGTTCCCATGGACAGCAGACTCTGGTATCTTCAACATGGTGGTTTTTCAGGCATGCAGAATGTAGGGTCTCAGAAGCTTCCACCAAGATTCTAGAAGAAGGCCTGAGAGCCCAGGGAAAAAGTATGTGAACAAAATCACAGTCCTGCCCAGACACCCACGAAACAGCATTGCTTGTAGCTGTGAGAATGAAGCTAAGGGTGCTGTGGAGACCTCAGACTTTGACAAAAGTTTTCTACATGGTGGTTAAGCACAGATGAAAAAAATTTTGTACAATAGGACGGACGTAAACATTTCAAAGGTTACAGATGGAATGTTATGGTTTAGATATAAAATGCCCACCAAAAAGAAGTTTCAGATAAATACCATTCATTAGTTGTAGATACCAGGAAGTTGCAGATATCAGTGGCAGAGTATGAACTTCTGCCAAGGAAAGTTGTAGGCAGTGAATAGAGCCAGTTTAGGAGAGAGACCATGTGGCCTCCAACCAGCAAGGTCACAAGAGCCAGGATAGCCCAAGCTCTTTGCAGCATACATCTCACAACTTGCCCCTGAACATGCAGCTGTAGGACTTAATGATCACTATGCTAGGCTCTAGTCTTGCTTTGGCTTGATTTCTATCTATTCCCCTATTCTTTCCTTTTGGAGTAAGGCTCTTTAGTTTGTGCCATTGTATGTTGGAAGTATTTAACTTTCTTTTTTATTTTTATAGACGCTTACAAGTAAGTTTGTATTGAGTCTCAAAGGAAACTTTGGACTTGGACTTTTCAGTAATACTAGAATTGTTAAGATGTTGACAGTTTAAAGCCCAGTCTGGGAACTAGTGCCATGTGTAGGCTGCCGCCAGACTGGGAATAGCCAGAACCCAGCCCCCTCCAGATTGTGGGCTGGCAAACAAGAAGTACCAATCAATCCCCCCCCCCCCACACACACACCTGTGTAAGTAACAAGCTTATCTAGAGAAACACAGGCTGTGATGATAGCTATGGAGGTGAAATGCAATTGGATGCCTGTGGTGCTTTGGTATTACACTAACATTGCCGGTGTAGAGCCAGCGGTCTGATCATAAGTTTAGAGCATAGCAGTACGCAGTGTGACATCTAGGGGGGAATCTCCTTCTGAGGGTTGTAGCCATTATTGATTCCCTATGGTCTTGTTTTGAAGCCCTACATCATTTCCATTATTTTGTTAGGTTGGGTTTTATTCTCTCTTCTTTTGATTATGTTAAATTCAATAGCAGGAGTAGCTATTTCAAAGACAGCAAGATATATTATGGTAGCAATTTTGGATTTACTATTGGCTTGTTTTGAAATCCTTTATTGCATTGTTTTATTTTTATTGTTTCTATTCTGTTCTGTTGGTATTTTACTTGTCTTAAGTTATCTGCAGCTATTTTGAAGATACCAAAAGGCATTATGGTAACTATTGTTGATTTTGTAATGTTCTGAAATCCTGTATCTCTTACATTGGTTTATTTTGATTGGTTTTATTGTTTTATCCTCTTTAAAATAAAATAAAATAGAAAAAGGCTTTGACAATTCTTCTACACAGTGGTTAGGGATGGACTAAATGCATTTTGTACAATGGGATGAACATCAACATTTTGGATGTCAGAGTGGAATGTTATGGTTTAGATCTAAAATATCCACTAGGGGCTGGGAATTTAGCTCAGCGGCATAAGCACCTGCCTTGTAAGCAGGCAGTCTTGAGTTCGATCCCTGGTACTGATATAAAAGAAAAAGACAAAAAAAAAATTAAAAAATAAAATGTCCACCAAAAAGAAGTTTCAGATAAATACCCTAGAACATTCATCAGGTTCCTGTAGATAGAAAACCCAGAGTATTAGTCAGCATTTTATTACTGTTAAAAATACATAGATATATTTATATATCTATAAATCTTTATATATCTATATCTAGAGGTTTTTGTTCATGATCACTAGGTGCTGTTGCCTTTGGGCCTGTAGCAAGCATATGTTGAAGTAAGCTGCTCATCTCATAATGGCTGGGGGACTTGTCTTCAGGCACTATCAGCCCCCATAGTAGGAGGGGGCTTCCTGATTGGGTGCTACTGGAGCAGTTTTTTAAGAGTCAAGCTTTAGAGTTGCCTCTCTGGGTGCTCTCCTGGTTTGGATCTTGAAGGCCATGTGTTAAAGGGTTGATACCTATCCTGTGGTGGTATTGGGAAACAGTGGAGACTTTAGGAGATGGGAAGGAATTTTTAGGTCATGCTCTTGAAGTGAAATGTGAGATGCAGGTCTCTTGGCTTCGCATAGCTTCAGAAGAGCCAGGTAAATTGGGAGTGTGTAACAGGCTCTGGGACTGAGGTTTTAGGGACATAAGATAACTCTAATTGCTGCAGGGATCACGTCCCACAGATAGAGGAATCTGAGTTGCACTGAATTACTGGTCAGTGTCAAGCTGTTATGCTTTGTGTCTAGCTGTCCCCCCAAAGCCTCATGCAGTCATAGGTGGGGCTTTTCAGAGGTGGCTGAATCTAGCGTGTAATGGATTCATGATGCAGTGCTTGGATTAAGGGTGGCAGGATTAAGAGTAGGTGATTATTGAATCATTTTACTGGTTTGGCACTGCCCTAATCCCAGTAGTCTGGGTATAATATAAGGGCCACAGAATGGTTTATCTTGCCCCTCCCTATTGCTTTACTACCATATGCCTGTCATGAAATGTTTTGCTTTTGCAAGGCCACCCTGCCTTGAAGCCAGCTGATTATGGTTTGAAACTTCTAAAAATGTGAGCTAAATAAACCTTTCCTCTTTTATCTTTTGGTGTTAGGTATTTTGTCTCAGCAATGAAAAAATAACTAAGACACTAATTGTAATAAAGGCCTTGTGGTTTGTTTGTGTAGTTACATTGGTGAATAAAGTCACTTATGAGACCCACAGCAGGTTTGAATCCAGTTTCACCATCTGTTAGCTTCATCACTACTTCTCAGGAAATTTCCTCATATGTAAAATGAAGCCAATACTCCCATTCTCAGGAATATTGTGAGGATAATTATAGTAACACATGTAAAGTATTATTTAGTATAGTACCTGACGCATAGTAGGCTACTCTTTGTCTAACAGCATAGATCTGTGGGAAAACTGCTTTCCATTATGCTGAACAAAACTTAGTCATCTCAAAGTATGTCTTGTTCTCTTTGGATATAAGGATACTGAAATAACCCTCTCTGGAGACACCTAGTTTGGGAACCTGCTGTTAAGTCACTCAAAATCATACATAATCTCTGGAGAGTGTGTAAGATTGAATAGATGTTAGCTTACAAATAACCAACATGACACACCAGCATTTGAAGATATAAAGCATTTAGTATGACTGTTTATAGTACGGAACATTTTTAGAATTAGAAGCAACAGGGCTGATTTATTTTGACTAAATTTCCAGGTTATTCTGGGAGGTTTTAAATAACTTTACCAAGGTCACAGAACAGTGTAATGGTTAGGGTTCTTAATTCTGAATGACCTTGTTTTCATCTATTTCAACTCTTGCTGAATCTCTCCCTTTTACTTCCATCCTTAAAATGTGTTCTAGCCCTTAGTATTTTATGATTCCATCTATATTGAAAAGAAATTTATTAACAGTTTTGTTTCTCTGAAGTTTTGCTTAGAGAGGGATTTTGGAGGAGTAGGAATTTAAGGTCAAATTTAAGAATTAAGTATAGGCTGGCTTGTAGAAGCTGTGGAGCTCATATTTCTGCTTCCATCTGTCATTCCAGGATACTCTAAAAGGTTTTACTGCTTATAGGTTCATTATAAACATATCCCAACAACCTGATTTTAGCTTATTAGCATTTTAATACCTATGTTTATATTTCAGTTTTATGTTTTAACAGTCAGGAATCTTTTGCTATTGTTGTAGACATGTCACAGCCAGTGAATGTGATTTCTCCCTATGCTGGAAACTTACTCAAAAATCAGATACCCACTTTAAAAAAAATCTGTAAATTATAAACTTTGAATACAGCATGGAGTATTTCATAAAGGGATGTTTCCTTTTTGTTCAGGTTTTAAGAACTTGTACAAAACCAAATCCTACCAGCAGTGAAAGTGATAATTTTGCAACAGTGCTCATATCCCTCCCCACTCATAATCTCCATTTTCTTCTCCAAGTCCCTATTACTTTTGGTGAGAGAGCTAAGGACCAATTACAGATGTGATCATTATTACAGATCTTGGCTTCCCAACTACCCCAAAAGAGGAATAATTTCAGAATGATATGTACAAAGCATACTCCTATTTCCCTGCCATCTTCTGAGTTCATGCTACTTCTGCTGAAAAAGCTAAGACCCCTTATCATAGATATGATCCCTATTATAGAAGTACTTGCTTTCCCATTCTTTCATCACCATTCTTAGTGGGGAGGAAGATGAGTAGTGGTGTTTCCTAGTACTTACACTACAGGAAGTGTTTTCCCATTGAAACAATGTCAAAATTAGTGGATATGTTTCTCTACTATAAATTTGTAAGTTACTGAGAGTGGCCCAAAATGTTATCATTTTAAGCTTGTTTCTATGAGAAACACATTTGTAGGTCCAGAAATAGGCTGATCACCAATAAGCTTTTGAAATACAATCTGACATAGGTTGAGAAATGATTAGATATTTATAATTTTTGATTTACATAAATTCTTTCTAGTGTGCAATAGGCAGCAAGCATTTCTTGAGTTCCTAAACATCTGTTGCATAAACATTCATAGTATCTTTTTCCACATAGTACTAAAAGCTCAGCTATATCCTGGGAGAGTAGGAATTTAAAGACAAGTTAGAAGAGCTAAAGTATGAGCAGGACTGCCAGAAGCAGTGGAGCTCATCTTTCTACATTTTTTTTTCGTCTTTTTCTTTTTATCGGAACCAGGAATCGAACTCACGACTGCCTGCTTCCAAGGCAGGCGCTTATGCCACTGAGCTAAATCCCCAGCCCTCATCTTTCTACATTTATCTGTTATTTCAGGATGCTCTAAAAGGTATAATCTGTGAAATTTTATTATTTGTTTTGCATATATTTGAAATTTTTCACAATAAAAAAGGTTTAGAAAACCCTTCAAAATAAATTTCAAAAATCCCCAAAAGATCAATTTAGGACAAAACTGGGTGGTAATGTAAGATGCATAATAAAAATTGAAAACTTAAAACTTGAATTGCATATTGAATGGACGGCAAACCAACTATCAAAATGTTGAAAATGTTTGAAATAATGCATCTATTTTAGATTTTCTAAAATCTCACATCATTGGTACTCATAATTAAGAACATCCTTTAAATGGCTAGGTAAGACATTTAAGAAAAAAAATCATTATCCAAAATAACTGACTTACTAAATTAGTGCAAGACTCAATTATTAGGCTCTGAAGAAACTATTTTAAGTTTTATTTTATTTTAACTCTGATGTTTAATGATTTAACTATTAATTAACACTTGTTACTATGAAAGCAAAGTATACAGTCTCATCAATTTTTCAAATAGAATATCTGATCACTTATTAGCTTAATATATTTCCATTTTAAAGTATCTAAAAGTCCACTGCAATGAATATAAATAAGAAAATTAAATACTTTTTTAAAAAGCACCTTTTAAAAATACATTTATAACAAAATGCAGCATAATATAACTCCACGAGGCCTCCTAAGGTATAATGTTATTAAATTCAGATTTTAAAAATTTACTTTTTAGATATCTATAGTCAACTAATAAATTTCCTATAACATTTTCACATCTTAAAGAAAATGTTAAAAAACCCTTACAATGGAATGATATAAAACAGTAATAATTATAGATAAAATAATAAATGAAATATGATATGCCTTCTGCTATGTACCCATGAGTTGTACAGAATAATCACTGCAACAGATGTCCTTAGAGAACAAAGGAGAATGAGAAAATATAAAGGTGGGGGAAGGCATACTAGATATTTTCTGTTATCTTCTACTGTGTGGTCTTTGACTGCACTATTCTTTAAACAAAAAAAGGTCTCCTCAAGGGCAAGTCTTGTTTCAAACATCTCCTTACCCTCCTGACTACAGAATAATGTGTTTGTGTAGTATATGATTACACCAGACAAGACTCTGAACACATGTGATTTACTCAATGATCCTACTCTGCTTCCTTTTAAAGATAAAGAATGCATTTAAGTCAATTGTGTATGAGACTGTGGTAAAATTCCTTAGAAGGCTCCATTCAAACAGAGAATATTACCTTATTTTAAAACATTAAGAGCAAAGACATTTTCTTGGTCTTCATTTTCTTTCCAGAAAACATCAATTAATGCTTTCATTTACTTTAAAAAAGGAAAATATAACATGAGTAATTACTTTTAAATAGTTTAAAATTTTCTTTGTATAAGCAAAGTGTCCCCATAAAACATTCCCTTTTCAAAAATCTTTATGTACAAATAACTTAAAAATCTGTGTAAAATGAAGAAACAACATCTAAAAATAACATAATCACGATCATGACTTTTAACAGAAGGCCAAATCAAGGTACAGATCTCATGAAAACAAGCTGCTCACATTCCCACAAAACAACCCCCTGGGAGGAATCTTGATTTATTTAACTTGGTGGGTGGCAGAGCCTATAGGAGTTATTCAAACTATGAAAATCCCAAGGCATAGTTACCTGGGGGAAATGAGACAGATATGACTGGAGTATAATTATTTTCTTGTAATAACAGTAAAGAAAGCAACCTTAAAAGATAAAGGTTGTATGACCTTCAATTTCAATAGATAATTTACCAAATATAGCATTTGCGAGGTAAGGAAAAAAAATTGCAATGTGTACTTGCCATATTTTCTTTTAAAGTAATATTCTCTAAGGCACTTACACTTACTGATATAGATATATTTAACTGGTATTTAAAAACAATTAAAAAAGAGCAAACATTCAAGGGCTTAATTTGTGCCATGCATTGTGATGGTTTACTTCACTTGCTCCTTCAATGAAATTGAGGTGAGAATCATTATTATTCCAACTTTACATATAAAGAGCTCAGGATTAGGAAAGTTAAATTACCTGACCAGGAGCACACAGCCAGAATTCAAAACTTTGTCTCCAGAGTTCTTGCTTTTAATTTAGTTGCAATTCTATTGTATGAAATTGGATTTTAACTCCACTATGATACAGAACAATTCCTCTAAGGCTATGAATTTTGAGTTACTTTGTGAACTTCTATCTGCCCGACTGTGAATGCTAGACTCCTGATCCTTCCCAATTCCTGCTTTGCTGCGTAGCCTGGATTCTAGTTATAGCAATTATGCCTGAATCTCTTGCCCACGGCTCTTGTGAAGTCAAATAAAGGTAGTCTGGGTAATAGCAATCTCTATTATTATATCTTCCTGCAATGGAACATTACTGCTGTTTTATTTTATTTTACTGCTGTTTTAATACAAGAAAAAGTCAGTCTTGTTTTTAACTCAGCATTCACTACTGCTTAGCAATCCTTTCACTGATACTTGACAGCATCCATTGCTACTGTTAAAAATTTTTTCCAAGAGTATAACCCCAAATGCATCACCCATCACTTTGTAGATGACTATCATGAATTTTAAATCCATTCAGAATAAGGCTGCCAGATAAAATCAGAATGTATAGTTGAATCTGAATTTCAAATAATCAAGGACTTTTTTGGTATAAGTGTATCCCAAATATTACATTATAAAAGACTTAAATGGTATTTAAGATGATTTTTTAAAAAAGCAAACATACTGAGAGGTTACCAAATATTTCCCAGGACATACTTAATTCTAAAGAAATATTCATGGTTTACTAGAAATTCAAATTTAAATTTGGCATTCAATATTTTAATTTGCTATATCAAATCAAATCAAATTTCCTTATTTTCCATTCCCAAAAAACATCCTTTCTCTTTTCTAAAAGTTAAATCTCTGACTTACTTATTTGTCAGCTTTCCATTTGTATAATGAAATACCTGAAGCAATTAACTTACAAAGAGAAAAGGTCTATTTTGGTTGTGGAAGTGACAGTCTGACTAGGTGGCCCTGATGCTTTGCTCCCCTGACAAGGATGGCACAACATGGCAGGAGCATATGGTGGGACAAACCACTGACATCAAGAGCCGCACAGGGGAGAGACTGGGAGACTGGGTCCTACCTTCCCACGATGAACCTGTCCTGGCTCTTTTGCCATGACACTTTGTAACTTCTCTAAAGAAGTGAATTCTGGTTTCTCAACCCTTGAACAGGAGTTCAACTGTGTAAATTCTGTTGATCAATAAAATGAAGCAGAAATACCAATGTATTTGTTTGGAGTCTGGCTCTGAAGAGGTCTGTGTGTCCTCTGAAACACCTCTCTCATTTCCATCAGAAAAATATGCCCAACCAAATCGACAGGAGGAAGATGATGGATAAGGTCCAGTCCAGTCTACAGCAAAGTTCTCAGTAGGCTTGTAGATGTATAAGCAAGCCCAGCTGAGATCAGCCAACCTTCAGACTTGTGAGTTATAATAGTAAGTATTGTCTTAAGCCACTTTGTTTTAGCATGTATGTCACATAGCAAAAGGTAATTACATTTACCTAAGAAAACTGATTTTATTATTCCAACTTCCTTTCTTGCGCTCCCACACTTCTATAAAAAGTATCCTTTAGGCTGGTCTGATGGCAGTGGGTTATCAGAACTTATTGACATGAGTGTCACTGAAGTTGGTATACCATCCCCCCACTGCTAAATTTGACTGGCTTTAAAAAAAAAAGTATCCTTTATTTTTTGCCTTAATTTGCTTGCTACTTACTATTCTTCTTAGCTGTCTTCTTTCTTCCCTTCTCTCCCTCCATTTCCTCTTCTCCTCTCCAAGGTCCCAGTATGCTGCACAGCTTGCTGTGTAATTCTCTGGCTCAAATGATCCTGCTGCATCAACCCCCAGAGCAGCTGGCCACTCAGTTATGTGTCACTGTTGCTGGTTTGTACCAAATCTCTTTTAACTGACAACAAAAACCTGCTAATGGTTTATTCTACAGCTTTGGTACTTTCCTCATCTACCTGACTCTAGATTACCTCAGACCACTGTTAAGTGTCTCCTCTTGAGATGCATTATTTTTATCTCTATTTCAGGAGTTCATCTTTTGCCTTCCATCTTTTTGGGGAGTACATTCATTCCCCCAACAGTAACTATTATATATTCAAGTCACACATCATATCTGGCCCTAATCTCTCTTTTAAGCCCTAGTTCAATTAGTTCTCAAACCATTTTGTGCATCAGGATCCCTCCGAGTCATAATATTGTTAATATTCAGATAGCTGGGGGTCCCACAGATTTATATTCAGCAAGTCTGGGTAGGCTCTGAGAATTTGAATTTCTTATAAGTTCTCAGGCAATGCTGATGCTGCATCAGTGACCATGCTTTGAAAAATCCCACTTCTAATTCTGTATTTCCAACTATCGAATAGTCTGTACTTGGTCATCCATGACTGTCTCAAATTCTACATATAGCGTCAATTAGGGTCTTTTGACTGTAAGCCCTAGGAACTAATCTGGGCTAACTAAAGCAAAACCAAGAATTTATTAGGGAGTTCAAAGAATGAAGGCAAAGACTGCAAACCATGTTTTAAGAAAAAAAAAAATCATAAAAGACTACTTGACAGTAAGAGCATTGCTTCTAAATATTAAAAAAATAATCCAAGTATGGCTTATGGTTTTTTTTTTGGTCTTTTTCGTTTTTATCGGTACCAGGGATCAAACTCACGACTGCACACTTGCAAGGCAGGCGCTTATGCCACTGAGCTAAATCCCCAGCCCCCATGTTTTTGAGACATTTGATTTGAGTGAATTCCAGACCCAAACTACCTATCCATTAGTTGTACCAGTTGAGTGATACAGAGGGCTATTCATATTGTCTTAGTTCAGGCCCTCATAATGAAGTAGGTAGATTATCACTGCAGCCTCTTAACTTCATGCCCCTAATATAACCTCCAATTTACCCTCCACATCATCTTCAGTTAGCTCTTTAAGATTATATATCATTTTCTTATTGGTTGGCTGGTACAGTATTACTATCTTACCTCATTTTGAGTAATAAATTGCTTTTCTTTATATACAAGTGGTTAGGATACTTTTGCCTTAGCTGACAAAAAATGCAAAAGTAATTTTAAGTGGTAGGGGATACATACCATTGGAAAATGAGGACTTAATCTTTCATTAACCAGGCAGAGATCAGAAGTGGGGTATTGAAATTTTGCAGAGACCACCCTATGAGAACTTAATATTAATGCCTTTCACTGTACTGAAAACTCCCTCAGAGCAAGAACTGGGTCCTTACTGTATCCCTAAACTCTAGACAGTGCTTCACACATACCAGATACTTAATGAAATGAACAAAGTCTCCATTTTTTTTTTTTTGTCTTTTTCATTTTTTATCGGTACTGGAAATTGAACTCATGACCGCCTGCTTGCAAGGCAGGTGCTTATGCCGCTGAGCTAAATCCCCAGCCCCAAGTCTTCATTTTTAAACTCCCCTTTCTTACTTTGCATTTCTAGTCTACTATCAGCCTGCCTGTCACCCTATTGCCAAATCCTTCCAACACTGCCAAATCAATAGAACTATTTCCTGCTCAAAATCTTTGGACTCCCATTACATACTTACCAATTCAAAATATTTCAGAAAGCCTTTCATGATCTGATTTTAATCAATTTTTCTAGGTTTTGTCTTTTTTCTCACTTACACTGTCCAATGGTCTGGACAAGTAAGATTTTTTTTCATGTAACTTATTTTGCTCTGGGTTCACTTTTTGGAATATCTTTCCCTTGTGGAGTTTCCTTTATCTTACCTTCAAAGCCTATTTAAAATGCTTTCTGTAAATGTTCTCTTTTTTTTTTTTTTTTTTTTTTTTGAGACAAAGTCTTCCTGTTGCCTGGGTTGGCATCCAACTCAGGATCCTTCTGCTTCAACCTCCAGAGTGGCTAGGATTACAGCTATGCACCACTTTCCCGTTACTCTCAATCTTCTAAAATCTATGATCCACCATTCCTTATTTGTATTGACATGTTTGCATTCCATGCTCTGCAACTTTGTGGTTAAAGATCTTTCTGTCTGAAGCTTTTGATAATTACTATCCTATTTGTATACATAACTTTCCAATAACTGAACACATATTCTCTTAAATTCACTTGCCTTATTTGTCCTATTACATTTTAAGAGACTTAAGGAACTTCCTGCAATTAATCTTCTGTATCATCCAGAAATTTCTATAGAACTTTATGTATAGTAAATGACAAATCTGTTGCACCAATGCATAACTGTTTATAATACAGGACTTGTATTTGAGGTGGGTCCTCTTTAGGTAGCTAGCTAGTGAGTATTCCAGAAATTTTCTGAACTGTTGGAACTACACTTTTTTTTTTTTTTGTCTTTTTGAGACAGGTTCTCGCTGTGCAGTTCAGGCTGGCCTTGAGCTCCCTTTGTAGCCTAGGCTGGTCTTGAACTCGCAAGGATCCTCCAGCCGAAGCCTCCTGAGTGCTGGGATTACAGGCGTGAGCCACCACGCCCGGCCTGGAATTACATTTTGGCAGTTTGGAACTAGAGAGTGAATCAAAATCAAAGATAATTAGATGAAACAGACTCTCACACCCAGAAACCAAACACACACAACACAAGCTTCAAGAGAAAAGATCCAAAAGACTGAACCTCAGATGAAGTATCAAGCCGAAAGAATGTAAGCAGCAGTATTTCAATACCAGGTTGACAGACATCTTACCAGGCTGACAGACATCTGAGATGGTGGACTTTTTGGGAGGCCTGTAATGCATCTGCCAAAGTGAGTGCTTTGTGGGTAAAATGAAATTACCTAACAAATAGAAATTAATTTGGCAGCCATTCATCATCTCTAGCACAGAAACACAAAAATAAAAATTTTATAAAAGCAAATATGGAGTAGAATTTGATTTGAGAGGTGCGTTTAACTTGAACTCCATTTTGTTGCTTCAGCTGTCATATAACTTGTCTCATATATTTGAACAATGTACATATGAATTCTCATTTTTATTTCTTTATATTTTAGATAAGGAAAACCATATTTTAGAGAGATAATAATACCATCACAACCAATATCAAATGTGAAACATCATTTTTTTGGATATAGTTTTTAGGACTTTAATATACCAATTAGTAAATCTGCAATAAGAATATCATCAATTTTTATGCATCAACTGTTCATAGACTAGACAATTTGAATAATATTTTACAAAGGTTAAAAAAATAAGCCCTTAGAAATATAAGACAAATAAATTTCACCTAATTATTAGAAGTGAAGATTTTATTTTGGAAAGCTCTAAATCTATAGAACAACTATGGCTACTTTCCCTTATAAAACATTTGTTTGCCTGTCAATTTGTCAGCAGGGTTGAGCAGGTCTCTGCCACACACAGTATTTTCCTGCACTAATTAGCAGTAGACATTGTGGCAAAGACTAATGTTCACATGAAAAACACAGCAAATTTCACTTTAAATCTGTTGTAAATGGGCAGTGATCCTCAGCATTTAATTGTAAAATAAATTTTGTTACTTTGAATTCAAAGCTGAAGTACTGTTAGAGCTGTAAAATAAGACTGTATGTCAAGTTTTAAAGCATTTACTATTCTTCCTGATGTTAATGACAGAAAAATAAACTTATTTTTGTTTCTTTAAAGTTTAATATATTAGACAAGCAACATACACAAAAAAATAGTACAACACTCATAAAGTAAGAAAGTGACTAAGATCCTTGTTAAGGTTGACACATTGTGTCAACTTGAGAAGGTTAGAAGTTTAACTAAGGAACTCAGCAGGGAGCTAAGAGCCTTACTTTGTAAATATCCTCATACTATGCAAGAGGGACAAGAGATTTTGTGAGTATTAGGGGGCAGGGGTGGTGGCCTGCATGCAATATAAGGGTGGAAAAGGGGCTTGCTCTTTGTTCCTCCACCTTTTTTGCTCTGGCTGCTTTTGCTGGCTGCTGCCCCTGTGCCATGCCACCCTGCCTTGGAGGCAGCTGATTATGTACCGATACCTCCACAAACAGTAAACTAAGTAAATCTTTCCTTCCTTCATTTTGGATGTCAGGTGTTTTGTTCCAGCGACAAACCAAATGATAATTAACCAAGACAGTCCCTAAAGAGGTCTTTTCCTGTGGGGTTTTAGCAAGTCACTGACTCTGAGGCTCAATTTCTTTATATAAAATCTAAAGATCTGAATTACTTCAGTGATTTTTTTTTTTTGACAGAATTCTTAACTGCAATGGATTTGCTTGTGGATGTTTGAACTTGGTAGATGTGAGAAGGCCTGGGTAACTACTTTTATAATACTTCATAAGTGATTCTGATGCCTATTCCTGATTAAGATCCAATGGTCTAAATAATTCCTTCAATCTTTTGCAATTCTAAGTGTCTACTTTTTACATCTAATCAAGAGAAATTTAGTATCTTCTAGCTTTCATCATTACTCTTATTTATAAGTATATTTTAGGAGATAGAGATGCTGCCTCTAAATTATGAATAATAGCTTATAGTTTTCAAGTACCTACCCGCCTCAGGTATTTAATATGCATAATTTGACTCACTACATAATTATAAGGTATATCCTTATATTATCATCTTTATACAATACAGAGAAGATAAATGAAGCAGAAAGTACCCCAAGTCACAGAAAAAGTAAGTAGGGAAACTCAGCTGCAGAGCTTAAACTCCTAACTAGTATGGTACACTGCTATTCAATAAGTGATCTATACATAAAGCAGTACTCTTTACTAATCCTCACTTAAGTAGTACTGGTTTTCTAATAAAAAGAAGGGTGTTTGGGGGAAGCTGGGAAAGCCAAGAATAAAATGACTCAAGGGACATGAGCCTTATACTTCTAGTCCTAAATTACAAGTACAGAATACTTGATTTATAAAGGTCTCCCTAATTAGGGTCACTATCCTTAAGAGTGATTTTCCTTCAGTTACTATTTCATTTCATAGTGTCTGAACATGCTCTTTTTGACTGATCAGATATTAAAATATTAGAAAAGTATCTTATCAGATAAACTAGACCCTCACCTGTAAAATGAACCAGAAAGCAAGCATAAAGCTAAATTAGAGAGTCAGAGAGAAGGTAATGATAATAGAAATGTTTCCACCTATTTATAATTTGGGATATACAGAGCAAAATTTATAACAATACAGGGAAGAGGCATAGAGTACATGAGGTTGGGATGGTAGAGACTAACACATTAAAAGGTATAATCTTCCCCTTTTGACACATGGATAAAGAGAGATCTAGCTTAGGTTTGTGACCCTAAAGTTATAGTGTTAGACTGCCAATTTGAATTGTAGTGGTTTGTTTTGTTTTGTCTTTTTAAGACATGGTTTTACCATACAATTCAGGTTGGCTTTGAACTCACTTTGTATCCCAAACAAAGATCCTCCTGCCTCAGCCTCCTGAGCACTTGGATTATGGGCATGTGCCACCACACTCAGTTCACCCTTCAATCTTGGTGCAGGTACTCAGTTTGATCTGGCATTTTGCTAGGTAAATTGATAGCAAAATAACAGAAAAGAGAGTTGTGGCTCTTGGCAAGAAAGAACTAACATAATTTAACACAGAATACAGCAGAAGAAAAGAAGCAAAGGCAGGAAAATGTCCTTAGGAAGGAGGTAAGTGAAGTTTACAGACTGCAGGCCTTAAATCAGAGAAACCAGAGCAGGGTGAGACTGACATTAGAGTGGGAAAGAACACTTAAGATGTGATGTTAGGGAACTAAAACTGGTTGAACCTAGTGAGCTCGAATGAAATTCTGGCCAAAAATGTGAACTGTGCATTTATTAAGTTATAGGTCAAATAGACTAGATGTATGATAAGATTCAATGTGTGGTAATAAAAGTGAATACTGAAAGCAGATATTGGGCCAGGGATTTAGCTCAGTAGCATGAGTGCTTGCCTGGCAAGCACAAGGTCAAGAGTTCGATCCTTGGTAAAAAAAAAAAAAAATGTAAGTAGGTATCACTGGAGATCAGCATATCAAGGAACTGTTAATTTGGGGTACACAGAGAAGAATTTATAAGTGCTTGGAATATAGGGTTTAAAGTTCACATGGTAGGAATGGATACATTACAATGAGCGCTGTTCCTTTTTCAACAGCATTAGATGGGCTATTTGGCTGAATTCACTGTGAGTGCAAAAGTTAATTCTAGAAAGCAGACTGTAAACCTAGTGCCAAAGTCTTTAATACAAGCTATGAAAGACTGGATATGCTTAGTATTGGAGGACAAATATCCTCGTATGGAGTTTGTTTCTGTATAAGCTTTTGGTGTAAACAATTTACACAAGTGCAGAAGTAGGTGGTCAGCAAAATGAACAACATTTTCCTTCATTCATAGAACTAATCTTTGTCCCACTTTTCAGATACAGCGAGAACCTTTACTTCACATTATCATCCTAAGGCTAGGTTTTCTCTGCTAACTATGAATGAAGAATGAAATTATCTGCTAATTTTCATTCTCTGAGAAAAATCTCAGTTCCTGCTCTTGTAAATTTGTGAAAATAAATTATAATTGTCTCGGTTCTAATTTTAAAACATCTGGTGAGATTATTGGGTAGTTTCCCACTACCTCTCTCTACTCTAAAATGGAAAAACAAACTGGGTTTGTTTGTTTTTAAATAATACTGAAGACTCAGGGTGGCATGTTATTTCCTGATAAGCTGGCCTTTACATAAAAAACCTTCACGTTCAACATGCTAAAAACTGCTATTACTGATGGCTTCAGACCTGTTGCTCAACAAAAGGTGCAATGCAGAGGGCAGGGGAACATTTCTACAGTACCAACCATATGTTTGGTATTGTGTAAGGAAAGAAAAAAATGATCAAATAGATATTGAATGTCGAGAACGTTCTTGCTTATTGGTCAATTACATGATGCTTGAATGGATGTCCCCCCTTTTTAAAAAAATCACACACAGTATAGGACTTCAGAAATATCATTAAGTTTATAAAATTTACCAAGACCATAATGCTAAGCAAAGTAGGACACAGAAGGGAGGTAGACCTTTTGCCAAAAGGAAAGGTTCAAGGCGTGGAGAGAAAGGTAACTTTTTAAAAAAGAGAAAAATATGATACACATGTGTACCAATTCCCCATAAGTAATGTAGTATTACAGTATGCAAACATATAGTAATAAAAATTGCATTTTTTCATAAAACCTAGCAATTCTAGTCCTTGGCATTTATCCAAGAACAATGGAAATATGTCCAAACAATAATCTATACACTCACCATTCTGGCAACTTGACTCATAATTATCAAAAACTGGGAACAACTCAAATGCCTAGGGTCTCACTAACCTGCCCAGGCTGGGTTTCCACTTGTGACCCTCCTACCTTAGCCTCCAGAGTGCCGGGATGACAGGCGGGTACCACACTTGGCTAAATTATTTGACTATTACATACCAGCAATGTGTTCCTATTACTTAGGATTCCTTTACTAGTTCTTCTTGTGTGCACCACCACTCCCATTCATCCCTCAGCTTTGTTCTTGTATGTATCTTATCCTTCAGAAACTGCCTTGTTGCCTGAGGATCTAATAACTTTTAAGCTAGTATTTTTCCATTTACATATTCTACACATCCATAAATTTCTGCGTCAAATCGAAGAGGAGGCTAGAATATCTACAAGATTTTAAACTTGATAATGCTACATCTCACTGATGGCTCCTTCTCAGTCTCTTTTGCTGGCATTTTTTTTTTTTTTTTTTTTTTTTTTTGTCTTTTTCTTTTTTATCGGTACCAGGGATTGAACTCAGGACCACACACTTGCAAGGCAGGCACTTATGCCGCTGAGCTAAATCCCCAACCCCAAAGCACTTTTTTTTGTTGTTTCTTTTTTTTTTTTTGTCTTTTCCCTTTTTATCGGTACCGGGGATCGAACTCACGACTGCCTGTTTGCAAGGCAGGTGCTTATGGCATCTTAGAGAAATAGAAGTCTGAAAACTATTCAACACAAGTCTGTATTTTCCACGTTGTGTGGTTTGTGCATACAAGTTTATCTTTTGCTCTCCATCAAGCTTCAGAATTGCATATTTTCACGTCTTAGGCCTTCACTGAGTTGCTGCCCTCTTTGAGCACACATACATGTGTGTATTTGTGTGAGAGGGAGAGAGAGACACTGGGGACTAAACACAGTCTGCATTGAATTACACCCCTATTAATTAATTTACTTGTGATAAAGGACGACACCAAATCCCAAAATTGTCCAAGCTGAACTTTTGAAATGTCCTAACTCAGCCTCTCAGAGAGCTAGGATTACAGGTGTAGGGCACCACGCCCAGTGTCTCTCTATCCAAATAATTCCTCTTCTCTCACAAATCTTAAAGTCATTTTCCTGAAAGAAATCTCTGGAAACAGGTTTATTCCTCTCCCTAGACTATATCATATCAGGTGATTGTGAAATGTGACTACATGAATCTTCCTTTTTATTTTGAAGTAATCATTGTTTTAAATAATGTTTAATGACTTTCTTGTTTTCATTAGAACTGGGGTCAGTAAATGATGCCATGAGTCTAATCAGTTTGCACTCTGATTTTAAAGTACGTTTCATTCAAACATGGCCACATCTTATGTATTGTCCATGAATGCTTTTGAATTACAAGGAAAAGTTTAATAGTTATGAGAGACCAACTTGAGAAGCCTAAATATCCACTATCTGTTCCTTAATAAGAAGTTTGCAGATCTCTGCATTAGGCTGTTGTCTTCATAAAAGCTGAATTTCACTTCTATATTCCTAGAGTTTAGTATAACGCCTGGCAATTTTTGATTAACTATGTTTCAATCTCAAGCTTTAACCTATTTTGTTGTAGTGATACTTATGTGATCATATGAACTGGTCTCTACAACACACAATTACTTTTTAATCTAGCTAGTGGTAAATTAATCAAATTCATGAATAAAGATTATTACAACCATGTGTATGTGATATGGAGAAAGGATACAATACAATTAGAGATATCAAATACAGAGAGTAGGAGAAGGCTTCTGTGAGGAAGTGACCTTTGAGTTGAAATTTTGTGAGTTAACTGGACAGAGATGAGATGGGAAGGACAAACCAGGTGAAAGGAACTATCACACACAGTCCTTTCATCTCCAGAGAAGATGGCATGTACCAGTAACTGGTGTTCTTGATAAATAATAAAGTATAAATATTAAGGATAGCCTCTAAATAGAATATTTTCAATGGGAAAATTCTCAATGTAAATTTATAAAAGTCTAAAATCTGGACCATTTTGTTGTTCAACAGTAGGAAATGATTACTATCTTACATCCACAGGACAGTGTATACAATAGACATTAATATATATGAAAAGTTTTAATTTGCATGAAAAGCCTATGATATGATGCAAAGTAAAAAAAATTAGGACATTATATCTGCTGTGAATATATATATATATATATATATATATATATGAAATTTTCTAGAAGTTAGACTAAATGTTAATCTGACTTTGGCTGGGTAGAAATGAATATTCCAAACTGTGGTTTTCCATGTTTTTTTTTTTTGTTGTTTTTTTTGGTTTTCCATGTTTTTTGTGCTATGGAAAAATATATTTTATTTAGAAAATAAGGGTTAATTTGTAGTTACCCATCAGGGAATAGTCCTTCCAGGTCTCTGGAATAAGGATGTAGCATGAGGATCAAAACTCAGGAGAATTCATGTCAATAACAAAGATTATTAGTAAAGTTTTCCTGGATTTTGATTTAAGCTGTGAATATAAAAGTACAGTGGGGACTTTGGGGCCAGAGGAAACCACCCTGAGATAATGCTGCTCCAAACAGATACTGCTTTGGAGATTTTTGAATCTTAATTATTTAAATTGGTAGCCTGGTATGGTAGCACATGTTTGTAATCTCAGCACTCAGGAAGATGAGGTGGGAAGATTGCTGTAAAGAAAAAGCCAGCCTGGGCAGTGGGACAAGACCTTGTCTCAAAAAAAAAAAGGAACAGGAGCTATTATCACATTATTACTTTATGTTTGGTCTCCTCTCTATAATTCATTGGAAACATGAACTCTGGATATGCAATTTAAATGA
Source organism: Cavia porcellus (assembly GCF_034190915.1). Taxonomy (NCBI): domain Eukaryota; kingdom Metazoa; phylum Chordata; class Mammalia; order Rodentia; family Caviidae; genus Cavia; species Cavia porcellus. The sequence continues at coordinate 80,161,620 of NW_026947490.1, forward strand.
AGATCTAGAGAGCTCGGACATGAGTTCAAACATCACTGTTCTGAAAGCTTTGTTTCGTTCCCAGAACATCACCTTTTATAAGCTCAGTGGCCCCCTCTTTAGACTATTACTAATTTATAGAAGTGGGAGAGTCATGGTTAAAAAGCTAACAGAGAATAGATTTTTGTTCAGGAAATTCATCTGACACATAATTAATTTGACGTCTTTGGTTTTAAAAAGAGAAAAAAGAAACCCTAATCTTAAGCAATGATTTACCTGCCCACCTAGTACCCAAGCAGGTGCTGTGGATAAACTCGAGAAACTCACATAGAGCCTATTGCTACACTAATTGGGGGCTTCCAAATCCCGCCAGGAAGAAGTTTCTTTTCCATTACGTTTCACAAAGGCAAGTCTGGATGATGATCTGAATGAAAATTTCCTTTATATTACACCAACTTCTGCATAACTGACATTTTGAGCTAGATAATTCCTTGTTTAGGGGCTGGTGCAGGCCTTGTAAGATACTTAGCTATACCTCTGACCTCTCACTTACTAGATACCAATGGCATTTCCTAGGATGTGACGAGAATGTCACTGGTCATTTTACCAGATGTCCACTGAAGGGGAAAAAAAAGAAATCACTCCTGGCTGAAGACCACTGGAATAAATGAATTAGGCATTCACTCTTAGTAGCATTAGTTAATAAACTTTAGTTCTGTGAGGTTAAATGAGGTCTGATATAAAGTGTAGAAAATAAATAAAAGAAACTAACTGACTGAATAAGAATATACATCTTGTGAAATCACTGTCTTGCCACTTATTCCATGGATCAGTGGTGAATGAAAAACACTGTTAATACAGTGTTGGCTGTTTCCTACAGTAGAAAGGTTTACTACATAGCTGTTACAGTATCTTATACAGTATAAATTGAAAGCAATAGATCTGAGGTTAACTTTATTTCTTTGGGTCTCATTTACTAATCTATAAAATGGAGGTATGGTGGGAAAGCAGTAGAAAGGGTGGAAAAAGATTTTTAAAATTTAGCAAAAGTCAAGGACTTATACTCTAGGCACTACACTTAGAGCTAGCATATAAAAGTCGGAGATGAGCCTCTCTTTCAAGGTGATAATGGTGAGAACTATAAACTAGTGACTAACTACAATAGTATAATCATTAGAAGTATGTATAAAAAGAGCAGAGGACACCTAGAAATAAGATCCGTATCTGCTTGGGGGAAATCAAAGAAAGTATTGTAAGAGGCATTTTTGCTAAAACCTGAAAGATAAACATGAATTTTGTCAAGAGAGTTGGGCATGGTAGTCCATACACGTAATTCCAGCTATTTAGGAGACTGAAGCAGAAGGATCACATGTTCAAGGTCAGCTTGGCAACTTAGCAAGACCATCTTAAAAAATAAAATAAAAAGCAAGGGATATACAAGGGTAGCATGTATGAGCCCCTAGATTCGAGGTCCAGTACTGAAAACAAACAACCCAAAAAACAAAAACACACTGCTAGGACACAAGGCGAAGCTATTCCATTTATAAAGACAAAGACAGCATATTTAAGGAACTACTGGTAATAAGTACTCTAGTGGTGCTAGCGGGTGATTGGGAAAGGGGGAAACAGGCATTGTTGAGTATCATGAGGCCTATATACCAGGCTATTTATTTTTCTACTATAGATGGCAAGTGGTAGGCAGATCACCTTACAGTAATGTGGCAAATAAGACTGGAGGGGAATAAGCAAGAGTATAGTCAAGTGACTGTTGTAGTGACTATAACAGTGATACATCTAAAGGTAGCGACAGCCTTCAAAAGAGCAATGCTGTGGATAAAAACAGGAAAAACTCTTGAGAGAAATGGGCAAGAGCTGAGGTATGAACATACTTCAAACTTATAGTATAAACCTCAAAAGTATGGTAGCCTTTGCCTTCTATTCTAGATTATAAATTAGTAATGTAATGCATGAATGTTAACTGATGTTGTATAGTATTAGCACAGAAGGCCAGGCATTTTTTAATAGAGGCATGAAATGATGGATATTGGTGGTGAACTAGAAGACAAAATGTCAATTGATATGATTAAAATACATTGTATGATACTAAACTATAAACAATAAGGATAGGGACCATGCCTGTCACTTAAAATAACCTGGCAAATAGCTACTCTAAAAATTTAAAAAGCTGCTTTAAAGAATATTAAGTACAAAGTCCAATTTTGGCATATCTCATATTGTACATAGAAAAGGCAATTCCAGGTAAGCTTGACTTCTGAAAATGAACTTCCACTCATATTACATCTTCATTATATCATTCTGAGCTTTATTACATTCCCTGGAAATTAAAACAGGAATTACGATCCACTTCAGATATGAGGAAATAAACCCTAAAAAATAAAGTGATCTGACAAACTAACTTAGCCAGTAAATAAAGGTTTAAAATTCCCATTCTCTGACTCAAAATTCTAGGATTTCTTCTTACTTCACAAAGAGTATATTTATAAAACACATCTGACAGTGGTTAATTAGGGAACTGTTGTCAGATTTTCAATTTGAGTATTGACTTAAACTAAATTACATGCAATTACAACATTCCTAATTTCATGATGCAAATGTTTTTCCTCAAGAGTGTACATTCGTTCCTTGGAGTTCTAGTATGATTTGCATTGTGCAACTGTTTTTTCTTAAAGTATATAATGTTGATCCAAGAGGTAAGGGGACTCAGGTACTTGGGAGGCTGAGACAAGAGGATTGCCAAGATTGAGGACAGCTGAACAATTTACTAAGGCCTTGTTTTTTTGTTTTTTTGTTTTTTTTTAAAAAGCTAGTAATTTAGCAGGTATTTCAGGAGTCCCCGGGTTCAATCCAAAGTACTGATCATTAAAGGGTGGGAGAAGTGTGGGGGAATGAAACCTAAAAACAGCTAATCTGTTAATTTGATACTCATTTTTTTTCAGGGAGGAATAATGTAATTTAAAAATTACAGGTGCACTTATTTAGAATATAGTGTATTCTCAATTTTATACTGTTTAAAAAACACAGGGATGGTCGGTGGTAGTTGCTAATAATGGATTTCTCTAGGCCGATTCCTGAAATATAATTCTCTAAGGGTCAAAATACTAAATTTTAAAGAACACCCTAGGTGTCACAGAATATAAGGCTCACTGGATTTGGCATTCTGTCTGCATAAAACATTTATTTTACCAGAAAATGCATTACAGATATGTCTCTATATCTCCCCTATTTTTTTGATGCTGGGGCTCAAATACTAGGCATTGAAAATGGTGGTCTTATTTTTAAATCACTCCTCGCTTTTTCAAACAGTGATTTTGCTAAAAAAAAAAACCAAAAAACCTCTTAGGCTATATCCTGCACATTAGTAGAAATCTGGTCACCTGTGTTTATAATGATGCTTTTGAGGTTATGAACTGCAGGCTAATTTACTGCAGGAATCAGTTTTAAATAGCTACGAGCCTTTTTTTTTTTTTTTTTTTTGAGCATAAGTTATTAGCATTTAGGTGTTATGGAATTTATAGGGAGCTTTTCAGTGACCTGTCTCTCTGAGTGTTTTGATTTTCCTATTTGAGGATCCACAAGGTTTCCATATAAGCTCTTAGCACTTCAAATACATGGCAAACTAGAAACCAGTAAAATGCTCATGAAACTACAATAATTTAAGCGTGAAAGTATGATTTCTACTTCCATAGATTAAAAATGACTGTCAAGAGTAAGAGTCCTAATTCAGTGGCCAATTATGAACTTGAAACCATGGTTCCTGCCTCTTACTGCTTAAATCTTTTTGTTGGAAGAATTTCTTAAGGATGTTTTCAAGCGCAAACTCTCTCCTTTTACACGAGAAAACTGAGGTACCAAAGAAACTAAATTATTTGTCCAAGGTCACACCCAATATTACAGACCAAGACAAAAACCATCAGCTCCATCTACAGCCAACCCAGCTGCATCTGTTACGCCCCTACTTTTAAAATTTCCTAACTGCACCGCTTCCAGATTTTCCATGAAGTTGTTTGGTCCTTCCCCATCCCCTTTGTTTTATGCCATCGGGGACCAAAACCTCGCACACGTGTCGGTAACACCGGAGTCCACGTCTAACTCGCTGACATTCACGGACCTTTTCCGGAGGCCAAAAATTTTCTCCGAAAGGCGGTGCGTCCTCAGCTCCCTGGGGGAGGAGCCGCGGAGGCAGGTCACGCGGAGCAGACAAGTCCTTACATGTACTTGCGCGTGCCCGGACGCAGCCTACGGGGCCAACTGGGGAACCAAGGAAGGAGATACACGGGCGAGAGGGAAGGCAGGGGGCGGGAGAAAAACACGGTGGTGGGAAAGCCCTGTGCACGGAATCCGCTAGCCTCTGGCCACGCTGGGCAGAGCTGAGCGTGAATAAATCTCACTGGCCAGGCGCCGACACTGCCGCAGCGCGGGGGAGGAGAGGGCGCGGCGGGCCGCGAGGCACGCTGGGGAAGGGGCGCGCCGCGGCGGCCCTCTCCTAGGCGGAAGCCCGCGCCCACACGCCTCCCACGGCCTAGGCGAGCCGCGGCGTTATCTGAGTAGGGCCGGCGCGGACGGCCCCGCCAGTCCCGCCCCCCTCTCCCGCGAGGTTGCCGCGGCACGAGATCTGCGCGGAGCCTCCCACCTCCCGCGGGCGGGTTCTCTTACCTTGTGAAAAAAAAAATTCCTCTCTGAGGCTCCCCCCTCCTCCTCTACAAAATGTGAAATGGCGGTCGACGAGGGGAACGCGAGGACCGCACCTCTGGCCAACCCTGCGAAGCCTCTCTTAGGGCCCGGAACACTCGCGCCCCCTCCCCTCCGGCCCCCTCTGAGCCCATCTATGAGATCGGTGCTCCGCCGCCCCTCACTCAGGTGGCCGTGCCCACCAGCCGAATCATCGATTCCCCCGCGCCCGGAGCGGGCCCCGCTTCCCGCCAGCCTCCTCCCTCACTGCTTGCCCGACACGGGGGGGAAAAAAAAAACACCTTTTCGCCTCCTCCCCGCCTCGTTGTCCCTCCTGGCATCCGCCCAGCTCCCTCCTCTTTTCCGCGCGCCCCTCCCCCACGGCTGGGCGCCCTCCCTCCGTCACACACGCGCGCATACCCCTTCTCCCCTCCCCCAGTGGTTGCGTCCGTGACATCATCATCATGGCAACAAGAGCTGCAGTCTGGGACCGAGGAACCCGTGTGATTCCTGGCGGCGGCGGCGGCGGCAGTGGCGGCAGTTCGAGCAGCACCACTGGCACCAGCGAACGCGGGAGGGCTTCTCTGTGGCTGTCTGTCGCCCAGCGCTCCTGAAGAGGCGGCCGCGCGAGCGCCGACCCCACCACGCGCGTCGCCGCTCTTCTCGGCGCGCGCGTGTCGTGTGTGTGTGTGTGTGTGTGTGTGTGTGTGTGTATACGCGCGCGCGCGCGTGTGTGTGTGTGAAGGGGGCGCCGCCGCCGCTGCGGAGGGAGCCGCCGCCGCCGCCGGGTCGCCCGCGAAGAGGAGGTGGTGGCGGCGGCGGCGAACATGTTTTCAGTGAGGATAGTGACCGCCGACTACTACATGGCCAGCCCGCTGCAGGGGCTGGATATCTGCCAATCCCCGCTCACGCAGATCCCTGTCAAGAAGGTGCCGGTGGTGCGAGTCTTCGGAGCGACCCCGGCAGGTGAGCGGGCGCGGGGCGCGAGGCGCGGGCGGGAGCGGGAGCCGGCGGGCGCTTTCCCTCGCCGCGCACACGCGCGCACGCCGCGGGTCTTCGCGGTGGGTCGCCACTGCGTCTTCCCTCTCCTCTGCTCGCCTTTCTCCGGTGCATGACAACAGGCACCGAAATGCGGTCCTTGCAAGCCTCTTTCCCCCGGGCGGAGAAGGCGATCACTGCGTTTACTGTGCGTTCGGCGGCGGCCAGGTCTTGGAGCGGCATTTGGAGGTGCGGGCACCGCGGTCGCTGCGAAAGGCGGGCCGGGTGGTCGTGATATGTATGTCTCTGTGGACCGGTCGTCGGTGGGACCCCGAACACCCTCTGTCCTCTTTCTGGAGGTGTGCGGAAAGCAGAGGGGAAGTGTCAGCTCTGTGATCAGTGGTTCCAGGTCGCCTTTTTTCACCCTCGCTCTCCTCTGCCCCTGCCGGAGATGCAGTGGGCTGGAGAAAGTGGCGCCAGGGGCCAGATGATCTTTCTCATTGAAGTGACCATGTGGCTGTGCTATGAGTGCAGGTCTTGACCGCTTAGTTTAATGCCTCTGGGGACGGGGCGGCATCCTCAGGTGCAAATGCTTTTCGGAAACGTAGCCTTGGAAGTAGGAAATGCGTGTGATGTTGCCCCGTGTGACGCATCACACCTAATGGGGTGAATTTATTAAAAACCACAGCCCAACTCAGCAGCTTAAACGTTTTAAAATGCCTCTAAGGCTGAGTAGGATTGCATTTAAAATGTAAGTTTGCTTATTTTTAAGAACGAATGGGATGGGGAAGACAGCAGTGACCGAAGCTACGCTGTCTCAAAAGCTGTTGGGGGTGTGATAAATAAGACAGTGACCAGATTTACAAGGTGTTTTTAAATTGTTTTTGCTTTTGTCGTGTTTGAACTACTTACATGGAATAATGAAGCTGCCTTCTGGGAAAGAATGCTTGTACTTTAGTTATGTATCGCCCTATGGGATTTTAGATAACATCTCCCACTTGATGCTCCTTGCTCTTATCACCGTTCATTTTGTTGTTACTGTAGTCAGTTTCTGTGGACTACCAAGGAGATAACAGTGCTTTCTTAAACACAAGCACTCATTCCAAGCAGTTATCTTTTAATCTTAAATTCTCTTGATTAGAAGTGTCTAGGCCAGATTTGGTAAAGTTTCTTTTTTAAAATTGTGAAAGAGATTTTGATGCTGTTATCCTTGAAAGATGGAGGTTTGAGTGCTATTAACAATCTGTTGAAAGTGTAACACTTAAAACTTGGGCTGAAAAACTAGTGCATTGAAGTGTTTTGAAGGACAGGTTTTCTGTAGAAATGTGCTGTCTTTGTTTCTAATCGGAATTTCAGAGTTATATACTGTTTATTCTCACATCAGTTGGAGAGGTAGCATAATATTCGCATGAAGTTGATACACATCTTTTAAGCTACATTTCCAAACTTCAAATATGCTGATAGGCTATATTGTGGTATTTGTTTGTATTAAAGTGCCTGTGCTTTGGGTTCCTTTTCAACAGTTTTTTTTTCTTCTTCACACAAGTTATTAAATATGTATTCCTGAGTGATTTTTCAGTCTGTTTTCAGCAGTAATTGTTATGCAAGAGAATATTCTTTAAAAATAAATAACCTGATAACACTTGTGTTTCTTGAGTAGTAAAAGACATATAAAGTATGCTGTGAAAAACATTTCTTCTTCCTGTTCATCTCACTTGCCTGTCCCAAACTTCTTTTTAACGTATCTTAAATGAGTAGTTGTAAATGAATTTAAAAAGTGAGACTTTTTGTGCATACATTGAAAGATAGAATCTTGATTTGGAGTATCCCATGCTTTACATTAAGATTATTAATGTAAATTTGCAGTATAAAATAAATTACAGGTTCACAACAAAGTTTTTTGTTTCCTCAACAAAAAAAATATTGGAGTCTATGACATAATGTGGAATTTAAAGTTTTTATAAATCGAGCCAGCATTTTTAGCATGTCCGATACTCGTACTAAAACTAATGTTAATTAAAAGCAAAAAACTGTAAAGTAGCCTATGTTTGAATTCTGTCCTAGGAGAAAACCAGTCCAGGCCACCAGTCCAGGCCATCAAATAAAATCAGACCAAACTAGGTTAGTAAAAGTCTGAATTCTGGAATTTTAAATGAAGACAGGTATAATATTTGAAAATACAAATGATGCTTATATCTTTACTAATAAGTAAGTTATTGAAATTTTGTCACATGATAAACCAGTGCTACATAAAGTGCCATAAATATGGGTTCTTAGTATATAGGAATTAATTTTGGAAGTCCTTAATTCTTTACCTTGGTTTGGAAACAAAATGTTTTTAAATTGAGTTTGCTTTATAAAGAAGGTCCTGAAAAATGGCAATAAAAGAAATTCTCTCAAAGTGGCTATTTCAGAACTATGTAATAATGTCTAAACTGATTGGATTAATACACTTCTACTAGTTTTTCTATTGATGAAATGTATTTTTCTGCTTTAGGAAACAGTCCAGTTGACTTCTGGTTGTCCTATGTTTTGGGGACATTATTTGAGCAATACAATAAATCAGGTCTTAGGCTTTCAAGTGTCTATATCTTGAGATGGTGAAATTTGAAAAGTATTTAAAATTTTTTGAATGGTAAGTCTTGGCTGATTGGCTTAGCCCTTGCTGACTGAGAATATTGATTCCTGAGAATCAATACTTAAATATACTGCATGTGTGATGATTTTTCAAAGAACACAAATCTCTGCTTTAATTGATTTTAAAAAATGGCTTGAATTTTATTGTGACCTATGTGTCGAGCAATATCTTTGTGGAAAAAAGTTATTTTTTCCTTTATAACAACATAGTAATGTGTCTCAATGGAAAGAAACAATTGTAAATAACGTACAGGACGATGTTGTGTTTTGTTTTTTTTAGATTTGAATATGGGTATGACTGCTGTGGAAATCATTCCACATAAAGTCCTGAATCTTCATCATAGGGACCTGAACTCAGGTGGAATTCATACTCCGTGCAGTTTCTATATCTCAATTCTTGCTTAGTTGTTTACTGTAACTTCCTTCCTGCTGAGTTTAAACAGTTCTCTCAGTTTTCTCAGCACTAGGTTAAACAGCATTAAACTTTCAAAGAGCTTCCCTGCTGAGATGCAGAGCAGGAGTAAATAGAGGAGTGTGAGATATTACAAAGTAGGCCAAACAGACTATAGAGGGAGCTGCTTGTCTTCATAATTACTGTGAGGAATTCTGTTACCCTCTTCTGACTGTTTTGGTAGATTGTTCAAGATAATAGCTGTAAAATATGAAATCAAGTTACTTAGCATAAGTGTTTAGAAAATCTGACAAATTACATAAGTGTGTAGTACTCATTTGAATGCTGTATTCTATAAAGTTAAGTGTAATTTATCAAAATAATCTCAATGTTTTTGTAAATTGGTAGATTATTAAATAAGTTTCTTGTGAGTACAATTTTTGAAAACTATAACATTTGTCAGTTGAAATTACAAAAATTTCTCTTAATGAAACTCATGTTTGTTAATGCCTTTGTTTTCCCTAAACCACTTAAATATAGGACAAGATCATATAATACCTATTTAATTATAATAGAAATTTTTAGGAGCACTACAGAGATTTAATGACTGTCACAAATTGATCACAATTTAGTAAGTTTTAGAGACCTGAGTAGCAAATATTGTTAGCCTTTTATATTATGTTTGATTAAAAATAATCTTCACACTTGGAGGCAAGATGATCACAAGTTCAACTCCAGTCTGGACAGTTTAGTGAAATTCCTGGAGCCTTCACATTTGTGGGCACAGTAAAATCAGATAATGTATGATTAGTTCGTTCAATGAGCAGTGAACACATAGGAGAGAGAATCTACTGTATTGTCAAGTTATTTTTAAGTGTCTTCCTAAAAATAGCTTTACCCTCCAAAAACTTCCAATGTAGTGGAAATGAGACTTGTAAACAGATATTGAACACAAAATAATTAGTCCACAATAGAAGTGTGTCTATGATATAGTGAGAACCCAAAGAAGACATATTCCATGACTTGTCAGGCAAAAAGGGGAGTCAGTTAAGGCTTCATGAAAGAAGGATGGGTTAAGCAATTTTAAAGGACTTTTTAAACAATTTTAAAAATGTAATAGAGGAACAGATACAAAATAATTCACAAATGGAGGGAACTGTTCTCTACAGTGCAGCTTGGCAATGTAAATCAAAATCCTTGAAATACTCCTTTTTGACCAGTAATCCTAGTTTTAGGGATTTTAATCTGTGAATCTAAATCTTTTGGCAAATATGATTATCTTTTGAATCCATCTACTTGTTTTCATTATCCATCACCACTGTAGTCTAAGCTGTTCACATGTTTGAAAGGGTTTACTACAGTAGCTTCCTCATCTTGGTTTATTCTAATCTACCCCATCCCCTTCTAATCTGATTTCTACACTGTAATCAGATCTTTTCAATAGCAGATTAAGTCACTGTGCTACTTGATATGCTTCAATAGTTTTCCATTATGTTTAGGGTACAGATAAACCCCCATGTCTTCTGTGGTGGCATCTGCCTATCTCAAGATCTTGTATAATCTGACCCTTACCTTTCTGAACAGTGGTGGTTTGAGTATATTCTTCTTGCCTTGCTATTTGTGTTCCAGGTGTATTGGCGTTTTTTCAGTCCCTTATTCTTGCTGTGTTCCCTCCCACAGTGAGGGCTTCATACATGCTGTTCCCTCTGCCTAGGTTGTTTTTCTTATCCTTTACCTAAACTTCAGTTTAGCTTTCCTCAGGGAAGTGTTCCGTTTCATAGACTCAAAGCTGCATGAACTCCACCATAACATTTGCTACATACAGTTAACAACTTTATGTGTGTTGGGTTTTTCCTCTGACTTTTCTCAATAGATTGTAATGTCCAGAAATGCTGGTAATGTGTTCATATACTACTATTACAGAGTTATATGCTTACCAGAAGGTTTGGAACTCAAGCAGTTGTTGGAAGAATTAATCAATAGATGATGGTCAACACAGAAAACAACCACAGCTTTTCAACATTTGGGAAATGATTACAGAAATTGAGCATATTCCTGTAGTAAAATACATTCATCATTAAAATCGTGTTTTAGACTATATAATAACATGGAACAGCTGGGCATAGTGGCTCATGCCTATAATCCCATTACATGGGAGGCTGAAACAGGAAAATCAAGAGTGAGCCCAGTCTGGACTATATAGCCCAGGCTGTCTTAAAAAAGCAAAGCAAAACAAAGTGAAGAGTATATAATAACATGGGGGAAATGCTGTCACTAGATTATGTGGAAAAAATCAGTTTACAAAAATAATCACTTATTAAAAATGCAGAAAAATATGTCAAAGTATAAAGGCTGGTTCTCTGTAGGTATGTTTCATATTTTTCAACTTTTCTACAGAGAACATATATTGATTTTATAATTTGTTTTTAAAAAATCTCCCTGTATAAGTTAAGGAAAAACGAATTTTCTAGATATGCTTCAGAAATATAGTAAATACAGGAGGTTCATTATGGACCTCCAGAATAAATATCAATGAAATTCACGATTGCATGATGATAATGTTGATACTGATAATAGAAATTCAGTTTAGGTACTACAAAATGATGGTTATGTTAGACCAGTATAGTAATTTCTGACTTCATTGTATTCATTTATATGTAATGTGGTTTCAAAAAAATTTTTTTACAGTAGTATACCTCTGACACATGATGGCAGTGCCACAGAGTAAGGATCAGAAATTAACTCAAGTATAGTATGTATAAGAACTTAATATATGAATGTGGATACCATTTTTACCTAGCCATAGAGAAAAGAAGAATTAGTCAGTAAACATTGTTGGGATAGATAACTACAATTATGGAAAAATGAAGTAGTTAGTTTCCAGAGGAGTCAAAGACTTAAATGTGAAACAAAAAAATAGAAAAGTTATTTTCCTGTAATCCAGGAATGGTGAAATCTTTTCAGAGTGTGAAAAACAATTAAAGCTAGATTGCCAAATTTTAAGGCATAAAAATAAAATTCTGTAAGAGGAAAAATGATGTTAAGAAGTACTAGCAAAACTTACAAACTTTCACAAAGGAATTATTTCTTTCTAATATACAGATTGCTTCTAGCTAATAATCCAAAGGAAAAGTAGGCAAAGAGAATTCATATGAAAAGATGTGTACAATTTCATTAATGGTAAAGATGTTGACTAAAGGGTACAGCATACTAACTTGCCATCTGTCTAGTCAGCAGAGACTGATCGCATAATGAAACATGGAGAGGGTAAGAGGAAGGAGAATGAAGAATGTCTTCATATATTGCCAGTGGGTATATTAAATGTCCTGTTCTATAGATAGCAATTTCAAAGTTGTCTTCAAAATTAAGTGTACATTTATTTTATACTAGAAATTCCATTAGAGGATTTTATCTCAGAAAGATTTTACATGTGTTAAACATGAAAGAATACTTGTGGTAGCATTATTTGTCATTGCAAAAATTGGAACCAACCTAAACATAAGTCAGTAGGGGAGTGGTTTAAGCAAATTACTGTATGTCTACTCAGTAAAATACTAGATAGCTCCTAAAAGCAGTGAGACAGCACTGTGTGTATTGCTGTGGTTCCATGTATAAGATATCTGAGAAAATGAGATGAGAGGTTCCATTGTGCTCCCTCCAATATACTGCTATTTGTGTGGTTTAGATAAAAAATAGAGAATGTAATATGTATGTATACTTATCTCTGGAGGGATATGCAAACATTTGGTGACAGAGATTACCTCCCGTGAGTAAAACTGGTTTATCCAGAGGACAAAAACAGGCTAAGATTTTTTAGTAATATGTTCTAATAGTGTTTGGTAACCTATAGGTATACATACTATACATATAGTATTTATAGTTAATATTTTTGAATTCTATTGTGCTTATGGGAAAGAAAGAGCAAAATTAAAGGGCCATTATAGTTAACAGTTATCCAGCGATTACTAGGTTTGATTCTGTGTTTGTTAGAGGTCTTGTAGTGCAGTGCTTTCGGCTGAATTACATGGCTCTCTGAAAGGCAGCCCTTGTGCAATGAAGGCTAGAAGAAGCCCTCTTTGGACTTGTAAACAGTGATGAGTAACAACCAACAGTTACTACATTTTTTGATCTTTTAAGTATGTTAAAGGAGGTGATTTACTAATTGGAGTCCACCTCAGGGGACTACAGATGGTATAGCTCCACTAATGGAAGAGAGACTGTAGATCTGCCGTTGGAGTTAGGGTTCAGCCCTCTGACTGATGATGAGATGGAGAAACAGAGAGTGTGGCCCTGGGAAAGGGCCAGACCTAGGCCTGATTCTCTCTTCACTTCTGCTGGATCCTGCTTGTTCTGTGTCCTACTACTGTTTTAGCTTGCTGCGTACATTAGGCTTGCCAATTAGTGTACGTATGTTCTGCAGAAATAAACTATCGTTATTGTGAAATATTCTTGATACGAAGATGTTTTGATTAAAATTCATATTACGAATTTCAGCATTATATAATGTCAAAGATTAAGATAGAATTTAAGCTTCTTACGTGAAGAAAATATACTTCCTTTTTGTAATAACACATAAATGCCTGCATATTGTCCAATATGCTGAAAAAATACTAGTCACAATGAAAAAAAGGTTAGGTGACACTATTCTAGTTAAATCTTATTTTATTTAAAAAACATATTTTAGGTAGACAAGCTCAGGGATTTGTCCACTGTCCAGTGGTGAGAGGTTAGGTTAAACTGCAATCCTGACGTGACTGCTCTGTACTTCACACTGGCACCCCAGACCTTTTCTTCTGAGAGCATATTGGAGAAAGATATTGATAATACTTGAAAGAGAAATGTAACAGAACCTTAGAGAAATGATGATGATGATGATGATGATTTTTGGTACCGGGGATCGAACTCATGACCTTGCGCTTGCCAGACAGATGCTTACACCACAGAGCTAAATCCCTGGCCCCCTTGGAAAGATTATTAAAGGAACTGTACATACATAGTTTAGAAATTTTCACAAACCTATTGTGTCTCATAATGATTAGAATCTTGTAGAATAGCTTATAGTGAGATTCATTTTGTGATGATTGTCCCTGTATTCTTCTAAAAAGCATAATAAATGTTTGCTATAGTAAGAGGAATTTAGGACAGATATAAACAAAAATTATACTGAAATCATATGCAGGTTTTAAGAAATGTATTAGACCTTGCAAGTTTCTTTGCTTCTTTAAGTTTTCTCTCATTTTGCTTTTGATTGGGTTAGAATTTATTTAATTAACAATAAGCTAAGTGAAAAATGATTCACACATAAGTTGGATTTAGGAGGGTACATTTCAGAGGATGTTGCCATTGGCCGTAGATATTTCAAAATAATGCTTAAAAATTTATTGAGTGAGCTGGGCTTAGTGGCACACACTTGTAATGCCTGTCCTGGAGACTAGGGTGGGAGGATCAAAAGTGCCAGCCTCATTTGGGCAATTTTGCAGCTAATTTAAAACAGTAACAGCAAAGAACCCCAAAACATACTCATTTTAGCATCATAGTGATGCTGAGTAAGATGAAATAATGCGAGTTAAGGTGGCATGACTTTGGGTAAACCATGCTAATTTGTAATCCATGTGAATGTAGTTAAGACTAGAGTGGGTATGTTAGGCAGTTAGAAAGATGTCCATTGTCCAAATAAATACATGTGGATGTAATTTTGAAACAAAACAAGTTATAAATAAAACTAAGACTCTCTTGATGATAGTCTTTTTATCATTTTAGGGAAAATTTTTTTCCCTTTCTTTTGGTTTTCTGAATCATCTGTGTTTTTCCTAGTACTTTAGATTTTTGAACTTTTTTCTTTTCTAAATGTAAGCTATTACTGGACTGTTTTCTGCAGCAGAAATTGAAAATATACCTACCAGCAAAATAAATTCTGTGAAAAATGGATGATAATTGTCAGTGGAAAAAAAAATATATATATATATGTTTTTTGGGGGGACAATTCTAATTTCTTTTGAGATGATAGTTGGGAAAAATATTAAGGAATTGAGGTCAGTTAGTTTACTTGGGGTTTAGAAAGCATTTACTATATAAAAAAATCAAAAGGAAATATGTTACCTCAAAAATGCTATCTCTGCTATATAACAGTATACAAAGTTTTTCTGTTTTTCTTACTTTTATTACAGTTACCAAGGAATTATGACAAATTTTCAAAAATCTCATTTTGCATATATATTTACACTTAAAAGCAATTTAAAATTAGGTTTTGTTTGAGATGTGAAGTAAAACTTTGTAAATAATACATGTTGATATGTGAAAGAATGTAAAGTTAAAACGTGTTGGCATACTCTTAGTTTCTCAGAACAAGAAAATGACTAATCTAAATTTCATTTCAGAATAAAAACCAAGACAAGCCACATAAAAGCAACCTAAAAATTAAACTGTCATCATATTATTTGTTTTAAAAACTATGGAATAATATATCTGAGGAAGATTTCTCTCAAAATTGTTTTTCTCAATTTCAAGTAAGTAATTTATTTTGGTTAATATATTGGGGGTGGGGGGGCGGGTTTGATCCTTGGCATTGAAGTTGGTAAATCCTATTCATCCATAAAGTAACAACTCAAATATTGATCTCTTTAAAGCCTCTGTAACTCCATTGCCCACTCCCAAAATATTATCTCCTTGGTTTTCTAAGCCATAGTTCCCTTCAGCATTGCTATTACAGGACTTAATAATCAGTATTGTGTTTGTCTGTAGGAATAATCACATGGCATTACCCTCATGTATCTCCCTCCCTCCACCCTGTAGTGCTTCTCCATCCTATTGCATTATATTGCAGAGAGACTCTGGGCAAGTTATTTTACTTCTGTGTGCCTTAATGGCCTCCTCTATAAAATGAGTTTTAATGACTTCGGCTGTAGAATTACTACGATTGAATAAGATAACCACGAAATGTCTGGCATACATAGTAATATAAATGCTACTTTTGAGCCCTTTTTGTCCAGAATTTGCCATATTTAACTTGTATGTACTAAGTGCTTTTAAAATGATTGAATTGAAATGAATTTTTACTGTTGGTCAGTGATTCATGGGTGAATGCCTATTTAAAACACTTAAAAAATTCGGATATCCCCATCCAGGTCTGAATCTTTTCAACTATTGATATATATGGACAGGGATGTATCCCGGCCTGATTTAATGCTGCAAGTTAGGTTAATTTCCCCTGAAAAGTTTTATTTTCCAAGGGCTTTATTAGTGCTTTTAAAAACATAATAGTAGAACATGTTGGAAGTGTGTGTACCAAATGCCACAGTAAAGATAAGTCAGTAAGGGTTTATTACTTTTTTTCTTTTTGTAAATTTATAACACATACAATAGTTGACTCTCTTGGTTTTTAAACCTGTATAGGTTGTGGAATACTGTATAGGCTAAATGATTCATTATTTGTTAGAGCTTCAACTATCTTCCTTATATATTTTCTATATATATTTTCCCAGGTTGTTTTGTTTTAATGACATTTTTTATAAGAAGCCAGATTTTTAAATTAATTTTGATGTATCACATCTTGGTTGACAGTGTTTAGGATTTTTAAAATTGAAGCCATATAAGTATTAATTAAATGCCTTAATTTTATATTATTTTTAATATTTATTATATTTTTACTATTTTTAATACTATATTTACTTTACTAGCAGGTCATAGGCCATTTATTGACCCCTTAGTATGTGCCATATTTATTCTAAGTTATTTAACCTTCCTGATAGCTCTGTGGAATTGGTACTGTTATTCTCATTTTACACTTCAGGAAATGAGGCACGGAGAGGTTAACTGACTTTTGCCTAAGTTCTGTAGCATAGTGTTTACAAATAGCATATGAAAATTAAATGCAAGGACATGACCATTATTCATCTAACAGAAGCAAAATCTGATGTCTGTCTCCTAATACTTTGGAATTCAGTAAGAGCCATTATTGAGGCGTGACAGTGACCATAAATATATTCTTAATCACATTTTTCTGTGATAGTAGCCTCTGAACTAACCCATTTTTCATAAGCAATATTAATAGCTCAAATTCATATTCTCATTTGGGCTGAATTATGTAAATGTGTTTATGAGGTGAGAGAATGTCACTATAATAATCTAATACTTTTCTAAGTTTAGTTTAATTAACTAGCATATGAATATGTATAGTTGACTCTTCATAAGTGCAGGTTGTGTATATAGGGATTTAACCAACTCGATTCAAAAATATTTGAGGAAAAATCGCACTGTTCTGAATGTGTGTAGGCTTATTTTTTTATAATTATTCCCTGCGTAAGAGTATTAACACTATTTGCATAAGATTTACATGGTGTTAGGTATTAAAAGTAAGCCAGAAATGATTTAGAGTGTGTGAAATGCTGTAGGCAGGCGAGAGGCAAGTGCTATGCCATTTATATAGGGGACTTGAGCATCTGTGAGGGTGTCCTTGAACCAGTCTCCTCACAGATACCAAAGAACAACTGTATTCTCTATGAAATTTAAGAAACAAGAGATGAAGCAGAAATTTTCTTTGACCCTCTAGTCTTTTTCTTTCCCCACTTTTATCACTGTTTGCATACTGTGTAACAAACCTCCCCAAAACTTGGTGCTATAAAGCAGCACCTGTTTTTTAACCTGTGGTTCAGGGCAGGGTGTTAAGCATTTGTGCCTCTGCTTCTGTCTGCTCTTGTTTAGATGTCTGTATCCATTAACAGGTCAGCTAGAAGGTAGTTGGTCAAGGGTAGTTTCACTCATAGGTCTGAAATTGGTACAGGTTGTTGTCTGACTGTGTCTCCAAGTAGGCTAGTGGAAACTCCTATGCCTGGAGGTTGTATTGGCATTTGCAGAGAGCAGCAAAAAAGGCAAGCCCCATATGTTTTCTATTCCATGGGCCAGAGCAGAGCACGTGGCCAAACCCAGAGTTGGTATGAAGGAGCTTCTTAAGTGTGTGTCTAGTTAAGGGGCTGCAATTGCAACAATCAGTTATATTTGTTGCGGACAGACTGGTTTTTCAGAGAGCATCTGCCAGTGTGACATTGCCCCTCTGGTGAATAAATAGTTCCCCACTCCTACCTCTTGCAGCTCTGGGAATTGAACTCTGTCCTCTTCAATGCCAGGCAAGCCCGCAACCATTGAGCTACACCTGCAGCCACTAGTGTTCATGTAAACTGTTTTCTCAGTGATGCAGATAAATGGATTTAATTTCTGCTCTTATTTTTATTTCATTCTCATCCTTCTGCATCTTTTCTGGTCCTAGTCGCTCAAAAGGTACTGTGCATCACTGTAAGATACCATAAGCTAAGTAGCAAGTGGAACAAGATTCTAATGTTCGGGACTGGGGGTTTAGCTCAGTGGCCTAAGCGCCTGCCTTGAAAGCAGGCAGTTGTGAGTTTGATCCCTGGTACCGATAAAAAGAAAAAAGACCAAAAAAAAAAAAAAAAAAAAGATTCTAATGTTCATTGTCACCATCATCCAAGTTATTTAAAGTTGCCTACCTATCTGCTTCATTATGTGAATACAATTCTGTACCAGCAGATAAATTACAGCTTTTTAAAAAAAATGACTGGGTGGGCTGGGGATTTAGCTCAGCGGTATAAGGGCCTGCCTTGCAAGTAGGCAGTCGTGAGTTCGATCCCTGGTACCCATAAAAATGAAAAAGACAAAAAAAATGACAGGAGACCATGGCTAGCTCTATCTTGTTTGTTACATTTTTAAAATGTCTTGTCTAATATTATCATCAGCCTTTCTGGAAAATGCAGCTGGCAGGTCTTGATTTACTTTGAGAGCTGTTGCTCTCTCATGTAGCAGAAAAACGAGATTTTGACATTCTTTTGTATATTTTTTATGATGTCTCTTCCTTATCAGTGGACAGAAATCAACTAGTTTGGCCTCAAGAAGAAAGCTGCACAGTCTTTGAAACTGTGCCCTTTCCCTGAGATAGGGAAACTGTAGCTGATTGCGCAAGGTCTGGCTGGAGTGGAGGACCTGAAAGACCCCCATTATGACAGTTGTGTGACTGCTTAGAAGTTACAATGCAGAAAGGACCTGGGGTGGGTTTTTAGTCCTCGGCAGTGTCTCCTTCCTGGTTTTTCTTTTCTTTTCTTTTTTTTTTTTTTAATTGGTACCGGGGATTGAACTCAAGACTGCACACTTGAAAGGCAGGTGCTTTTGCCGCTGAGCTAAATCCCCAGCCCTTCTGGTTTTTCTTTAAAACAAAAATAACATAAATGGAAACATGCAAAAAATATTTACAAGAAATTCTTATGACAAAAATTATAATACAGAAGTGATTTTAAACTGTACTCCAACCAGGTACCAGGGATCAAACTCACAACTGCACACTTGCAAGGAAGGCCCTTATGCCACTGAGCTAAATCCCCAGCCCCAGAAATGTAATACTTGATGTAGTTAAGATTGCGTCCTCAGATATTTTTAATTGGTATCATTCTGACAGGTAAAAAACACAAATTTTAATGTTTTAATTTGTTCTGTGGCATTTCTTTCTGTAGGCTTGTGAGGGACTTATATTTCCTTTTTATTATACTTTTTGTTTATCTTTTGCCCATTTTTCTGTTGAGTCTTGGTCTTTATTGATCCTGAGGAGCTCTTCAGATGTTAGGAAAATTGGTTTCTGTCTCAATTGAGTCATAGATACTTAACCACTTTGTTCTTATGGTAAATACCTTTTATTTAAAGTGTTTCCACTTTATACAATTTTTGGTATCTCAGAGCTCTAAATTATATTTAGATGAAGTTGTGTTTTAGTACTCGGCATGAGAATGGAAGGAGAAGACCTGGAGTTTCCCTATTTTAGAGTTAAAACTATATGACTTGAAAACCAAAGTTTCAAAAGGATCTTGTCTTCAGTTTTTCCTCTTCTAGTTTGTTTCTATCCAAGAAGTAGGATCGTCTTTTGGAGGATTATTTTAGATTATCAGCTTGTATAACGGGTAGAAAATACTTTGTATCAGTTAGAGTAAATTATTAATAATGTTGCCTTGAGTGTTAATGTATTTCAGTTTGTGTGTGTTGTGTGCGTTACGTTTAACACAAACATGAAATAGTAGTGGTTCAGATTCTGGTATAATATCATATATCTGTTTAACTAGCCTTACCTATCCAATCACTTGAATTAGATATGATACTGGATTGGCTTAATTATCTTTTTTGGGGGGAGTATTAATTTTCAACCTATTACATAGAATGCCAGAGAAATAAAATGTAGCTTTTTTTTTTTTTTTTGAGAAAGCAGTAATACTACCCACAAGACTTAAATAATGTCCTGATTTTTTAAATAAGATTATTGGGAGCTAGAAAGAAGATGGCTGAGGCATCTGTCACTTCCTCTGCAGCATCTAACCTTATGAAATAATTGACCTTTTCCCTTGACTATAAAAAAGGCTTAAAATCTGCAAACCTAGATAAAAATAATATGCTTTGAGTAATTTAATATAGTTCTAAACATCTTACAAGTTGCCAAACTCTTTTTCCATGTGTAATTTTACCCAGCAGCAACAAAAAGATCTACAAATAGGAGTCCTTACATGAGTTCTTGGCATGATTGAAAACCAGATTTCTCTATGCTTTATGTAGTTTGCACTTGTTCAAAGTAATAAAGGTGTTTTTTAGGATATATTCATGTTTTTAATAACTATTTCACTAAAAGTTGAAATTTTTCCATTTATTTATACCAAATTTTTGGCATACTATTGTTTCCTTGGCTAATCCTTTTTTTTTTTAAATGTAATATTTTTGTCAGGTGTGGTAATCCCAGTTATAAAGGAGGCTGAGGCAGGAGGGTTGAAAGTTCCAGTCTAGGCTAGACAATTTAGTCAGACACTGCCTCAAAAAGTAAAAAAGGGCTGGGGTTGGAGTTCAATGGTAAGGTGTTTACCAGCATGCATGAGACCCTAGGTTCAATTCCCAGTACTGAAAATAAACAAACCCTGAGATTGTACTGTGTCTCACAATGTGTAGATTTATTACAATAATTTTCCTTTCTAAAAAGCTGATATTAAACTGATGGGATATCTTTTGGCTAAAAATTTAAATAAAATGTGACTTTTTTCTTGTTTTTAAATTACATATTTTTATCTAATCTGTATGAAATTAGTTTCTCACTTTTATTTTGTGCTTCATTTTGTCTTACATTTCTGTTTTAACTTTGTATATTTTGATGTGTTACTTAGGGCATAAAGTTTCATGACATTTGTCTTTGATAACAGTGCTTCTAACTTTTTGTTGTGAAGAATTGATTTTTTCTTACATTTTTATATGTTAGATGAATTACTAGAGAAAAAGAAGTGAGAAAGAAAAAAGTACTTTAAAATTATATTTAATAGTTACAGAATTGCTCTGTCATGTTGTTGTTTTTAAATGCTAACTTTTAAGTTTTAAATTGTCATGTTACAGATCTGTAAAAGCTAATTCATATATAGTCCTTGTGTAACAATGAAAGAAATGCTTTAGTTTAACCTTGCATTCTGTTTCTTGTTCTGTGTCAGAGTTATTCCTGTTTCCTTTTTAACTGTTTCCATAATTGGTACAAATCACTATAACTGTGCTTAATCCTTTATGTCACTTATTTTTTTAAGACTCATGTGAAGACCTTTCAGTAAGAAGATTTTAAACAAAAAAACTTGTTATAATTGACACTTACTTTATTCTTCTAATTTTTTTGAGACAGGATTTTGCTATGTAGTTCAGGCCGGCTTTGAGCTCACTTCTGTAGCCCTGGCTGGCCTTAAACTTGCAGCAACCCTCTTGCCTCAGCCTCCTGTGTGCCACCACACCCTGTGCTTTATACTTTTATTAAAGTAACCATATTTTCCACATTCCTTTAGTTTTGTGTTTTGCAGTGTAAACTATTTTACACATTTTTGTTGTTAAAAAGGATAGATAAATCATTTTTAAAAGCCTGTACACTGAATGTAGTTGTAGATACAGTATAATTATGAAATTCAAGAATACGAAGTATTTTCTTTTATGTAATATAGGTTTAGTATCTGTTGTCCAAAATGCTGTGACCAGAAATGTTTAAGATTTTGTGTATTCAAACTGAAGTATCTTAGGTATTTGACCCACATTTGAATACAAATTTCATTTGTGTTTCACAAATACCTGAAGGAATTTTATACAATAGTTTTAGTATACCTGTATTTTAACTCTGATCCATCATGAGAATTTAGGTGTGGAGTTTTCTACTTATGGTATCATATTAAATATATATGATTTTGGAACATTTCAGACTTTCCAATATAACTTTGCTTTTTAGCACTACCAGCTTCTCACACTAATTTGTAACTCTGTTTACTATTTTTGTTTTTTGAGATTGGGACCTTGCTATGTGATTCAGGCTTGCTTTGAGCTGACTTTGTAACACAAGCTCAGCCTTGAACTTGGAGTGATCCCCTGCATCTGCGACGAGTGCTGGGATTACAAGTGTGTGCCACCATGTTAGGGGGAACCTCTAATTTTAAGTGTTGACTGCTCTAACCACTTACAAGCCAATTATTTAAATATAGGCTTACCAAAAGTTGCATATTTTTGTAAGATAACAGGAAAGATAAAAAACTACTTTTATCAGATTTATTCCATGCAAGAATTGATTGGTTGAAATGACACCTGCCTGAGAGATGCTTAGGGATACCCATTACGTAAACACATGCACTGCCCATGAGTGAGCTTTTAAGTGGCTAAAATGTTCATGTTGTCATTCAAAA
Source organism: Cavia porcellus (assembly GCF_034190915.1). Taxonomy (NCBI): domain Eukaryota; kingdom Metazoa; phylum Chordata; class Mammalia; order Rodentia; family Caviidae; genus Cavia; species Cavia porcellus. The sequence goes on from NW_026947490.1 coordinate 80,184,021, forward strand.
ACAGTTTGAGTTCCATATATTTACTCAGTTTGAGCACCACCCTACTCATACTGCTCTGTTTACACTCATTCTTGATTTTCAGTGTTGATTAATCTTTTTGGTGGTTTCAGTGTTTTCAGGCACAATTTTTTAGGAATCATGTATGTGAGGTACTTTTTTTTTTATTGGTACCGGGGATCGAACTCACAACCGCCTGCTTGCAAGGCAGGTGCTTATGCCGCTGAGCTAAATCCCCAGCCCTGTGAGGTACTTTTTGATCCCTTAAATATCTGAAAGTGGTTGTTGCATGAACATGCGGACAACAGCAAGGCTTCATGTAGTATTCTTGTGTCCCAGGCTTTTTTCCTTTCTCTATAAACAGTTTCTGGTATCTTTTAATTTTGTTGGGGATGAGAAAGTTCTTTTGATGATGCAAATACTTTTTATTTTGATACAGTTCTGTCTTTGACTATTGCTTCCATTTACTTTGGTCATATTTTGCTTTTGTTGTTTTTCCCCCTCCCCAAGTCCGAGGGGTTAAACTCAAGACTGTAAGTGTGCTAAGAAAGTGCTCTATTATTAAGCTACATCCAGATCTTTTGTCACTTTTATTTTGGGACAACATCAGACACTAAGTTTCTTAGGCTAGCCTCAGCTTCCTAAGTAAGATTATAGATTATAGGAGAACACCTCCATGCTGACTTCTTTTTTAGATAATACCTGTTGCTTGTAGATTGGTTTCATTTTTTATTGTTTTTCATTAATTTATTTGTTTTGCATTCTTGGTAAACATTTTTGTTTGTGTCTCCTATTACTGATGAAGTTTTCTATAATGTTGATTTTGTTCTTTTTCATTTTTATCATAGATTTAAATTTTGTTCTTAACCTTTTTTTTCTTTTTTAGAGCTTCATTAATATCTTAGCTTGGACATGTTCTTTTATACCTTCCTTTCCTTTTTATTTTGCTATTTCACGAAAACCTTATTTTTTTGTATTTTACTGAGTGCAGATGGTAGATACTTTCTATATTCTGTGTTTCCTATTATAAATAATCACAGTGTCTGATTTGTTTATTTATTTAGAGGCAGAGTCTCCCTGTATTGTCAGGAATGGCCTTAGACTTGTTAATGTAGCCTGGACTGGCCTTAAAAATGCAGTACTACTACGGTACTCGGATTAAAGACTTGTGCCATCATGCCTGGTTTTGGTATTTTTAAGATGATTTACCTATCCTGCTGAATGTTTGTGTGGACTCCACACCATCTTTATCTGTCTGTAAATAAGATGTTAGTCACATAGGTAGGGGATACCAAGGCCACTTTGTCATCTTTACCTTCTACTTACAAGTTGACAGAATTGCCCTCCCTGGTAAACAGTGTTAATGATTGTGTGCAGCCTACTCAGATCAAACCACCCATCCAGTGTTCCTCTACTGAGTCAAAGTTTGTTTTCACCTATTCCCACTGCACACTTCTCTGGTATCTGGGAGCCAGCATATTCCTGGGTAACCTGAGATACTGTATTTTATCAGAGGATTACATGGAAACTTCTAGATTGTAAAGGTCCTTAGGACTTTAGGTGATGTAATAAATAGTGGAAATTTATTTATTTTTATGGAAGTTGATTTAACATCCTAGGATGGAGAGAGCTGTGTCCCATCATTTGCTTTTATATTTGTTTCTAGAGTAGATAAGGAAAGATGTATTAAATGAGAGAATACAACCTCTTAAGTTTTTAGTAGGGCACTGGTTTCTGTTAAAAGTAACCATGTCTTAAGATTTGGAATAGTGTTTTAAATCTTAAATATTTTTATGAAAACTTGGGCAAATGGTGGTTCTGAATTTCTTTGAATCTCCTCCCCCCATTTTCTATCTCAGCAAGTGGAATGTGTTACCATCAGCATGTGCCACATTTAACTGGTAGTGTCTTTTATTAGTACAAACCCTATGTCTTAGAATCATTGACATCTTTCTATTAATAAATTTTTAGCATAATGTCATTCTAAATTGAATCTCCTTACTTGTTAGAAATAGAGAGTGAACGTTAAACTCTTCTTTCTGGACAATTTTGACCTTAAGCTAACTTTCTGGCTTTATTCCCTTGGAAACCTACTAAAGTAGAATGTCAGTTGTATTACCAAAAACCATTACTTAAAGTAAAAATGACTCATAATTAATAAGCTACATAAAGACTGAGAGAAGACTGTGGATGAAGTGTAATTACCAGTGGAAGCTTATGTCTTAGGGCTTTCCTGGGTTTAGTAACTTGTAACTTAGCAGATGTTGCTGAGACTCAGTAAGCTCTCACTGTGGGACTGGAGATACTGGCTGCTGTTTGGTACCTCAAGCTAGAGTAGCTAATGCCAGCTCTTGTGCTTATTTTCTTGTGCTAGACCTGCCACTGCAAGAGTGCAAAGCCACTAAACCCTCCACTGCCCGGAGGATCTTATTGGCCTGTTGTTTCATATCTTACTAGGAACTGCAACTGGTGTCTACCATGTGTCCAGTTTGAGTTGGGTGGTCACAGTGTCTAACCAAGCCACAAGTACATGTGTGAACTTCAGATGTTCCACATCTTTATCAACAGAATTGCCAGACTTTGAATTTAAGTGATTCTTAATTTCAAACTTAAAATAATCTCACTTTGGTTTGTATATTTTTCTCTCACCATTGAGGTTGAAGTTTTCCATGTTTACCACTTATTGTACCAAACCCAAAGAGTGTGAAATCTCCAACTTACAGACTTGTCTGTTCCTCTTTCCAGTCCTGTCCGCACCCCTCCCCAATGTATTTTGATGCTTTGTTAGATCATACATACTGAGATTTTTATGTTGTACTTAAGAAATGGCTTATTTCTTGTTTCCAAAGTAATATTCCTTGTACAGTCTTTGTACTTATGTCTTCTTTGTATATTATTAGTGTAGATGCTTTAGCTTGCTTTTTTTTTTTTTTTTTAAATTGGTACCAAGGATCAAACTCACGATTGCCTGCTTGTAAGGCAGGCTCTTATGCCCCTGAGCTAAACCCCCAGCCCCTTTGCTTCACCTTTCTTTTGACTAATAATTACATGGGTATTTCAGGTTAAGAACTGCCATGAATGTCATAGATGCTGGCAATAGACATGAAATTCTTGGATCACTGCTTTATTGCATATTTCATTTGATCTTAGCCAAAACTTCAAGAAGCAATATTGCATATTTAATAAGGAGGAACTAAGAAGATGGCTGCAGGCCAGATATTAATCTGAAGAACTCTAAAATCCTTTTTTTTTTGGTACCAGAGATCAAACTTCAGACCTCTCTTGCTAGGCAGGTACTTGTTGCCACTGAGCTGTATCCTCCACTCTCCAATCTCTTTAGAGTATCATGTGGGTGCATAACAAATTGTCAAATTTCAATTTTTCACATTAGGATGCTCAACTTATATACAATAGTTAAACAGGAATGTTATCTGAAAAGAAAAGGAAAAGAAAATGTGCTTCTATTTTTTAATTTGCAGCAATTGCACTGTATCAAGTTAACTAAATCTTCGAGTAAGTCTGATTCAGGTGACTAAAAATTTAATTATAAACTTTACAATTGAAATCTGAACCTTAATATTATGGAGTGGTGGCCCATTAGTAAATCTGGAGAAAAAGTTGTTTGAGGGATCTTGTTCATTGTAAGCATTATAATTTTTTTTTTGTGGCCTTAGCTTTATGTTCTAGGATTCCTTATAGTGACACACTATGCCCTTTCACAGAGAGGAAAAATGTTTCATTTCACCCATGTTTTAGCAGCTGGCAGAGTTTGAAATGGGATTGTTCTTAGATTGATACTGGAAAATAGCCATATAAAAAGACAACCAAATGCATGAAACATTTATTTTGTTGGCAGAAAGCTCAGTATATATAGATTGTTTTTAAAAATTGAAGTAAATATAATCATAGGCAGTTACTTGTTTAGTGTGTTAACTTCTAGCTACATCTCCAGCATACACTTGAATACAGGGTCAGTCTTCATTGATAGCAACACTTTTTCTGGCTGTTTTTTGTATTTGTTGAGTTGTTGATTTTTCTCTGATAAAAAGGAAGATTCTTGGGGCTGGCAGTGTACCTCTGTGGAAATGTGTTTACTAGAATGGGTGAGGCCCTGGATTTGGTACCCAGTCCTACAAAAGAAAAAAAAAAAAAAAAAACGGAAGACTCTAAACATAGTTGGGACCTTAATCCTATACCCTTAATACAAAAACAACTTGATAACTTGTTCTGTTTGGTTGACTTTGCAGACCAGGAGCTAGTGGTCTGAACATCTATAAAGAGGATATCAATATGTCCCATGGCAAACATAGGGGATTTCCTTCTGTTTTCTTTTTTAAATCCAATATTGTTCTCACTGTTTTGTTGTACTTTATTGTTTTATTTAGTGTTCTGTTTCGATTGTTTTTTCTGTTGTGTTTTATTTGATTTTACCAGGTCTGATGGTATTGGTATCAATATTGAGGATAGCAGGAGCCATTATGGTAGCCATTGTTGATTTCCTATTATCCAAAATATTGAAGTTCTGTATCACTTTCACTGTTCTGTTTTGATCGGTTTTATTCTGTTTTATTTTATTAGGTTTTATTCTCTTCTTTAGAAAAGGTTCTTTCCCTCATGTCTATACTAAAGAAGTGAAAATACATACTGTATTATTAATATACTTTTCTGTCTAATTATTCTTTGATAATATTTTAGGACTTAGGATATTTACTGAAGAAGAATTACTTCCTTTGTACCTAATCTTAAGCAGATGACAATATAAATAATGGACTTGTAAATCCATTCTCTATCCTCCTCCATTACTACTACTTTGAGATTTATTTGTAGTGCTGGGTGTTGAACCTAGGACCTCCTGCCTGCTAGGCAAGCTTCCTGCTGCTAAGCAACACCCCCAGCCCAAGGTCTCAATATTTTTGCTTAGGACCATCATAATAGGTTTCAAACTTCCTTCTAACTTTACTTCTATTCAAATTTAGCCCTTGTATTGTCACTAACGTAATCTTTCTGAAACCTAGGTTTCACTGTATGTTAATGTATTGACAGTGGTATAATACAGGAAAATGGGTGAAAAAAATACTAATAACCTAAATGTTCAAAAATGAGTTTTTGTGTCTATATGCCACACAAAATAGAAGGGGAAAATGTTTCCTTTCATGATGAGGTGATGAATAGGCTGTAAAAGTTTGTACAGTATGATCCTTTTAAAAAATGTTTTAAATGCAAACATAGAAACAAAAATAATAAAGTAACACCTGAAAGTGATAGATAGTGGTAGATGTGATTTTTTTTGTATTTTTAAAAATAAAACTATTTATTACTTTATAAGTAGGAAAGCATTAATAAACCAAAACATACACTCTGTCGACATTATTCTCTTGCTTCAGGTTGTCATTAGCTTCCTGTGTTCTGCAAATGTTTCCCAAGACGTAGTTCATGGATACATCTGTCTTAAAAACAAATAGTATTCTCATTAAAAATACTGATTTCTAGAGTCAGTCGCAGATATAGGAAATTAAAAACCTTTAGGGTTTAGCAATTGCCACAGATGATTCTTATACTGTATATTCCTAAGAGCTCAAACTAGCTTGCAGGTGAGGTTACTTAGTGTTGTAGTCAGGGTTTGTAAGGAGAACATAATTTATAGGACACATAATTTTATAGTATTACTTATGATGGTCACCCAAGGAGTCAAATACAAAGAAAGTGCAGGAAATCTGTCGACACACTAAAGACTTAAAAATCCAACTGAGGGCCTGGATCCCATAGCACTATCCTGCTTGAATCCAGCTGAAGACCTAGAGCTCATGACAGTATCTCCTATATGTCCATGTGGAGACCTAGGGCTCACAATAATGACTCATGCAAGTCTGTTTTATGGATCTGCTGGGAAGGTCAGCAGTGGAAGCTAAAAAAGTCTGTGCCAGTAGATTGAGGGTTCTGCCCTGGAGCCAGGAAACAATGCTCAAAGAAAGAACCAAAGCTGCCCCAAAAAGTACCACAGCCATCCTCAGCGACAGTGAGGATCTCAAGCTCCTCCAACAGAGAGAATAGCAAAGTTCCTATCTGGAAGCTGGCGTGAAAAACTTCTGGAGATTGAACAGCACAAAATCTTCCCCTCTGGAGCCAGGAAGCAACGCTCGAAGTTAGGATCAGAACTCCCCCAAAGTGAACTGCAACCATTCTCATAATGGTGACCATAATGTCCCATGCTCCTCCAATAATGGTGAATAGCCAAGTTCATACCAGAAAAGCAACTCATCAAGCTCCTCCAGGAGATCCCACGGCAACACAAGAACCAACAGCACCACACAACACTGCTTCCTCTGTAGGTCTCTCTTATGCTGGCAACAGTCCTGAGATGGTGCCCTGCTCAGCAACACTGATTCAGTTCAGCGGGTGTTAGGTTGACCACCTGTTTTCAATCCACCATGCTTAGGGAGTGAGACATAAGGTCTGGTCTCAGTGCTCAGCTTCATTTTTAGTTGCTGCTTTTCCTGCTTTGGGTAGATCTTTTACAAGTCTGTACTGATATTTTCAGTAAAGACTTGAGGGAGACCCTCTGCAGATTATATGTCACACACTCTGTGTGTGCAGTTCTCCTCCCTGGTAAATTCTGACAAGTTTGGCTTTCCAACTTTGTATCCCTAATTTAGAAATCTTGTCAGTTTTACTGAACTTTTTCTCCCACTGTTTCCTGGAAACTCTTAAGCAGGAAGTTGTTGGAAAAGGCCTTACTTTGTTTCCATTCTCTCAGAGATTACTGTAGGACATGCATTCTGTGTACAAAATTACTGTCTAAAAATTATAAATTTGTAGTTTTAGACAGAGGATAAATCCATTTCCCTATTACTGCATCTAAACTAGAGGCCCCTATCCACTGATTTTTTTTTTTTTTTTTTAAATAGATTGAGCTCAAGCATTAAGTCGTCAAAAGTATTTCATGTTCTGCCTGGCATGGTTGCACATGCATGTAATCCCAGCACTCTGGCTGAGGCATGAGGATTTTTGCAAGTTCAAGGTCTGTTCTGACTACATAGTAAATTCAAGGCTGGTCTGAACTGCATAGTAAAGCCTTGTCTCTAATTTTTCTTTCATGTTTTGTTTACTAAACAGGAATTATTTGGTTGCAAAGAACAAAAGCATTTTCCAAAACTCTGACAAAAGCTTTATTACTATAGTTCAGAAAAGTCTCAGGTTGGCCAGAGATTTAGCTCAGTGGCATAAGTGCCTGCCTGGCAAGTGCAAGGTCATGAGTTTGATCACCAGTACCAAAGGGAATAAAAAGTCTCAGGTCTTTATTGCATGTACAACTAGGTATCACTTCTTACATCCTTTTCTCTGCATACAGATTTTGTCCACAAAGTTCTTCCATTTGCCTTTGAATCTCACCTACAAGGGTATTATTAACTCTGGCCTTAACATGACCTTTCAGCTCTGTCCTTACACAGTATTAGGTAGTCAGGTTGGTTATTTAATGTGACTTGTCCCAGAGAGCCAGAAAATTAGAATTAGTCTTAGATGAGCAGAGTTCAATACAGACATGACAATGCTTTATAACTAATAATACAATTAAAATATTTTAAATATAAGACATTGTAAAACATAACCTGTTCTATTACAGGAATTTAAAGTCGTAAGTATTCAGCAAATGATGTTTATGCAAATGTAGCACGAACATCTGAAGTTATTTGATTAAGTAATGATTCTATAAAAGTTGATAGAAAGATACAGAGAAACCTATACTCTAGAAGAGGAGTCAGGAAACCCAGGGCCTTGTACATACTAGGCACATACTGTGCCATGGAGCTATACCCCAGCCTTGTTTTTGTTAATAAAATTTTATTGGATGATAGTTCTTCCTTATTCGTTGTATTATTATCAGTGACTGCTTTTGTGCTTTAAGGTGACAAGTTGAAACAGAGACTGATAAAGCCTGAAACATTGTTTTTTTCCTGTTAAAAGAATTTGCCAGCTTCTAATTAAATATACAAAGTTGTCTTTAAATCTTGTATAAGATTGCTGTCTCTTAATTATTTCTGTAATTATTAGTATGATTGTGCATTTACTAGTAGCAAGCATTTGAAAGATGGATGTGAAGTGTCTCACACAAGGGCACCTGAGTTTACTGTTCTGTCAGAGTATATGTGGAGGGGGCTGGGGGTTTAGCTCAGTGGCATAAGCGCCTGCCTTGCAAGCAGGCAGTCATGAGTTCAATCCCTGGTACCGATAAAAATGAAAAAGACAAAAAAAAAAAAAAAAAAACAACCAGAATATATGTAGTATGGTAGTATGGTAGTTGGCAGGAGGCTAACGGTCAAGTATTCAGTCACTCATGCATGATGGTCTTTTGCAAACCATGAAGTGTTTTTTTGTAATAAACAGATTTCTTCTCTTTGCATATATTAAAATAAAAGTAATATGCTTGGGATATAGGTATAGTTGAAAGTTAACTTTGTTTTTTAACATAAAAATTCAGTTCAAGTGTAGAGAATACCATCTGAATATAAATGTACTTGCAAGGTTAATAATACATAGTTCTGTTTTCATAATCATTAATCTGTTATGGTAAAGACAAATCTTACACAGATTTGTATGACGTTATTCATCCTTCAAGTCTCTGCTACTATAAAAAGATTTATTTTCATTTTTAATACATGCCTCTGTCTGTCTGTCTGTCTGTTTTTCTTTATTCCTTTGTACTGGGACTCAAACTCAGGAGAACCTCAGCTTGCCAGCCAGGCGCTGTGCCTCAGAGCTGTATTGCTGGCCTGTGTCTGTCTCTTTAAAATGCTACACCCACTGCTTTACAGGAGGAGATTCCCATTGAAGGGAAGGAATCTAAGGAAGCAAAAGTAGAGAGCCCGGTATTTAAGAATGTGTATAATTATAAAAGTAGCCATGCAGCTCAGTTTGCCTGAGATGTTCCTAATTTTCATTAGCATAATTATTAATAGTGCCAGAGAGGAAGTGGCCAGGAGCCATATATAGTACCTAGTATCAAGCCTTTGTGACTCAGAGGGTAATTCACTAGTCTGCTAGCTGTTTCTTAGTTCAGCCAATTTCCTTACCTTGATTAACAGTCACACTTGTATTCTGGTTAATACTTTTTCGTCGCATAGGCTGTCTTAGCCTTCAAGTTTCCATTTTCTTTCCCTCTCAAGGCAGTTTGCAGTGTTCTCCTTTTTCCATTTCTATCTTTTTATCAGCTAATTTCTTAAAGGTAATTAAATAATAAAAGATAGTTATTTGATTCTTTGAGTTGATCATTGCCTCATAAATTGTCACTTGGAGCACTATATTAATAGAGAAGTATGATGAAAAGTATTAAGTATATGCCAGTTGAATAAAGCAAACCTTAAATATTATCCTAATTTGTAAATCATCTAATGAGTAGATGATATTATAGCCCTGGGAAATATTTTTTTCCTTTCAAACACTTCTTAATTTCGTTAAACTCTGAGTTAGGGGATGCTTGCTGCTAGACTTGTAAGTCATATTATCTTAGCTGTATTAAAAGCATTTTTAGGTGAAAAAAGTCCTTAGGACTTTTCAGAACTTAAAATCTAAAAATGAAACCAAATTCTAAATAACTGCCTTTGCCATGGCTATTAATAATCAGATCACTGACCTTGGTCTAGTGACTGGCAGTCGTGAAGTTTTTATTATAAAATTTTATTCCCTGTTCTGGTCAAATTTTAAACTTTGAGTTTATTTCACTGAGAATAATTTGCATTTTATAGCTATGAATTCTGAGTCCAGGATTATGATTTATAAATTAAATAGTATAAATCATTTGGTCTCATCTACTTATTGATGTTACTATAGATTAAATTCTTGATCATACATCTGGTCTTCTGGAATATTACCAGAAATTGAACTCAAGACCTGATGCCTGCCAAGCAGGCACTGTGCCGTTGAACTGTATTCATGGCCCTAGCATCTTTTGATAATCAGCATTTCACAGATACACTTTATAATTCACTGTGCTCTTGTGAGATGGCTGTTGTTTTGGAAAATCTGAGAACTCTGGAAACCTATTAAAAAGTATAGGAAAGCTTCAGTGAGGCTTAAATAAAATGTAATAGAGCAATAGATTTCTTTATAATCCCTGAATGCATCAAATATATCCAGTTACTTAAACTTCAGGGAATTCATCTAAATTGTGCTTAAAGGCTTAGTACCTATGGGGAGTGGGTTGTGGTAGACGTAGTGGGATATTATAACCAAAGGATAGTTTCGTCTTCAGGGCTCTCCTGCTTTTGGGCCTTCAGTCTTACGGTGCTGACTGAAGATACCTTGAATGGTGCCACCATAGATTTTCATCATAGGGAGAAAGCATTTGGTAATACAGAAAAGTTTTCGTCCTTAGCTCAGAATAACTAAATTGGTTATGGTTTGGGTAGAACTTAAAAATTTGGGTTGAAGAACTGTCTTTTATGCTGAATGTTCTCAGTAGAGGATTAGAAATGTATGGTTTGACAGACTTGAGACTTAGCTGGGAGTTTAGAAATGTTAGAATTAGAAGAGTGTATTCTTGGCAGTTTATAAGATTAACCAGGAAAAATCTTCATATTCTTGTATGTATCTGTGGAGTATATGCCTTGCCATGTAATTGTGGAGCCCTGATGTACATTTTTAACTGTATTTGATAGTACTAAACTGCTCATAAAAATGATACTTCTGTCAGCAAAATGAGAGATCTGATTTCAGTGGTTCTTTACCAACATTTGATACTCCCAAGTTGCAAAATTTTTACAGTTAAGTTCCATGATTTTAGTTCACATGTCCTCAATAAGCAGTGAGGTTGATCTGTTCACACATATCATTGGTAATTCTTCTTTCTATTGTGGTAGAAATGGCCCCATCATATTCTTTGTCTATGTTTTCTGTTGTGTTATTATCTTACTGGTTTTTTTCTAGATGCTGATTTTTTAAAAATTAAATGCATTGGAAGCATCTGTTTGTGTTTACCTTTTAATTTATACTTATAATCATTAATTTTTAAAAAGTCATAGTTTTTTGTGGGTTATGCTCTTTATGCCTCTTTAAAAAAATCCTCTTCTAAATTGATGCTTTAAAAATATCACTGGGTAAGTTTCAGTTCTTGTAGTTTTGTTTCTTAGCCAGTATGATTTAGTTTTTTCCCAACTAGATATTTGGCCTAGCACTACATATCTCATTCTTTCTCCACTGATCTCTGGTATTGAGTCTATTTTTGAGGCAGTGTCTTCTAATCTGTACAGTTTTGAAGGCCTCTACACATGTTAGACATTGAGGTTGGTTAGCTTTGTTTACTCTGCTGATACTTCACAAAGGAACTGGACCATGGATGATAATGGTACTCAGTTTGGTTTCGAATATTTAAGACCTTTAGCTGAATGCTAAGCTGTGATTGCCAAAGTCGAGATTCTCTAAGCTAGGCAAAGAACAACTAGCTGAATTTGTAGAAGTCTATAAAAATTTCGTTTCTTCAGATCTTTTTGAATACCTAGGCATTCAGTAGAAGCCCAACAAAGCTGAGAAAATTGGTTGACGTATGGCTAAATTATCTGCTGAAGCGAAACTTACCCCTCTTGAAAGATTGATAATACAATTGACTAAGTATCCAAAATATCCAGCATCCACTTAAAAAAATCACTGGATAGAAAAAAATATTACTAGATAGATAGAGAAGCAGGAAATTAATAATTAGTGCTGAGATTACAGGCATACACTACCACCCCCAACAGAAAATTTATAACCAGAGAAAAATTTGTCCATTCCAGATGGGTGCAGAATGTAGCCCAGTGATGAGCATGCACTTGGCACATGTAAACCCTGGGTTCAATCCCTAGCACTGAAATCCCAAACAAAAACAAGCAAAAGCTTCTAGAAAAAAATTTTACATACTGAAATTCATTTAAAAGGAGTTTATATATAAATATGTTTAATAATTTAAATGAAAACAGGATAGCTAAAACCTGTAAATAACAGTATAACCCTTAAACAGGGATCTCTCTCATACATAAATACATAGGCACATAATCAAATTATTGACAGCCAATGATAAAAGATTTTTTTATTTAGAGAAAAAAAGCAAAACAAAAAAGGGTAAAAATAATATAGATTTTAAAAACAAATAATTTGTTGATAAAATTACATACTTGTTATCTTAGAAGTAGTTGTTGAGGTTACAAAATCAAAGCATAAAAATTGGACAATCAAACAATGACAGTACAAACTATTCTGTTTGATGAGCTAACAAAAACTTAGTAGTATGGTTATTTATCCTGCACACTTAAATATACATACAGTTACATCCTTTAGAGCACTTTCTTTCCCTTTTATTATTATAGTGTCCTTTATATGTTTTGGATTTTATTAGTGTTTTAGTTTTTTATTATTTTTTTATACTAGAGAGACAATATATTTACAAATGTGAGTCTGATTTATTTCACTTAGGAGGATAGTCTCCATTTACTTATAAAAGCCTCAAGATCATCCTTTTTATAGCTGAGTAATATTGCATTGTATAAAAATATCACCTTTTTCATCCATTCAGCAGTTGATGGGCATTTTGGTTGTTTCCAAGATTTAGCTATTACAAATTGTGCTGCTATAAACATGGGTGTACATATATTGCTGTGAGATAACCTTTTCAGCTTTTCTGGGAAAATACCCAGGAGGGGAATAGCTGGATTGAATGGAACTTTGAATCCTAGTTTTTTTTTGTTTTGTTTTGTTTTGTTTTGTTTTTTTGTCTTTTTCGTTTTTATTGGTACCAGGGATCGAACTCACGACTGCCTGCTTGCAAGGCAGGCGCTTATGCCGCTGAGCTAAATCCCCAGCCCCGAATCCTAGTTTTTTGAAGAATTTCCATGCTGATTTCCACAGTGATTGGACCAGTCTACACTCCCATCAACAGTGGAGAAGTATTCCTTTTTCCCCATAGCCTCACCAACATTTGTTATGAGTTGATTTCTTGATGGCAGCCATTCTTTCTGGAGTGAGATGATCTCAGTGCTGTTTCAATTTCATTTCTTAAATGACCAATGATGGTGTATATTTCTTCATGTATATTTTTGCCATTTTTATATCTTCATCTGAAGAATCTGTGTTCATCTCAGATGCCCATTTTTGGAGAAGGTCTTTGGATTTGGGTGCTTGATATTTTTCAGTTCTTTGTATGTTCTGGATGCCTTTGTCTGAGGGACTGCTGGCTAAAATTCTTTCCCATTCTGTGGGTTTTCATTTCACTTTGTTGGTGATTTCTTTTGAAGTGCAAAACTTTTTAATAAGATGAGATCCCAGTTGTTAATTCTTTGAAATACTTCCTGTGTAGTTTGTGTTTTGTTCATGAACTCTTTGCCTACCCCTATGTTTCCAAGATTTCTACCTACTTTGTTTTCTAGTAGATTTAGTGTTTCTGTTTAATATTTAGATCTTTGACCGATTTTGACTTTAGTGCGTGGTGATAGACATGGGTATAGTTTGAGTCTTCAGCATGTAGAAAGCCAATTTTTCCAACACCAAAGAGGCTATCCTTCTTCCAGTGAACATGTTTAGCCCCTTTGTCAAATATAAGGTGACTGAGTGTCTTTGTAGTTGTGTTTGCATCTTCTAATCTATTCCATTGATCCTCAGGTCTATTTCTTTGCCAGTACCATGCTGATTTTATCACTATAGCTTTGCAGTATAATTTTAAGTCAGGTTGAGATACCTCCTGCCTTGCCTTTGTTGCCCAGAATTGCCTTTGCTATTCTAGGTTTCTTCTGTTTTCAAACAAATGGTAGGAATGTTTTCTCTAGATCTGTTAGGTATATCAATGGTATTTTGATTGCATTAAAATCTGCATAACAGTTTTAGGAGTATGGCCATTTTTACAGTGTCAGGTCTTCCTAACCAAGAGGAAGGAATGTCCTTCCATTTTCTAATATTTTCTTCAATCTCCTTTTTTAGAGTAGTATAATTTCAGCATAAAGGTATTTTACATTTTCAGTTAGGTTGATTCTTAGTATTTCATTTTGTTATACACTATTGTGAAAGGCAGTATTTCTGTAATTTCTCTCTTGGTGAGTTTTTTCTTTGTGTACAGGAATGCTATTGATTTTTGAGTTTTGACTTTGTGTCTAGCTACACTGCTGAATTTGTTTATTAACTCTAGTAGTCTTTTGGTGGAGTTTTTGGGGTCTTCTATGTAGAGTATCATGTCATCTGCAAATAGTGATATTTTAACTTCTTCCTTTTCTGTCTGTATTCCTTTTATTTCTCTCTCTTGTCTGATTGCTCTGGCTAATATTTCCAGAAATATATTGAATAGGAATGATGATATTGGACATCTTTGTCTTGTTTCACTTTAAAGTGTAAGCTTTCAGTTTTTGTCCATTTAGTACAATGTTGGCTTTTGGTTTGTCATAGATGGCCTTTATGAGATTGAAGCAGGTACAGTCTGCTTGGAGTTTCTGTAGGTCTTTTTTTTTTTTTTTTTTATCATGAACAAGTACTGAACTTTTATCAAAAGCTTTTTCTGCATCTATTGAGATGATTATGTGATTTTTGTTTTTGACTCTGTTGATGTGGTGTATTACATTTATTGATTTGTGTATGTTAAATCACCCCTGCATTCCTGGGATAAATCCCTCTTGGTTGTGATGTATAATCTTCTTGATGATTTGCTGCATTCTATTTGCCAGTATTTTATTGAAAATCTTTACATCAGTGTTCATTAGTGAGATTGGCCTATAGTTCACTTTTTTGCTTGGGTCTTTCTCTGGCTTTGGTGTCAGAGTAAGACTTGCCTCCAGGAATGAGTTAGGGAGGATTGCTTCCCTTTCAATTTCATTGAAGAGTTGGGGGAATATTGGTGTTAAATTATCTCTAAATTTCTTGTAGAATTCAGCCATGAATCCATCAGGACTTGGGCTTTTCTTTGTTGGTATGTTTTTAATCACGTTGTCAATTTTAGTAGCTAATATTGGGTTATTCAAAATTGTTATATCTTATTGAATCAGCTTTGGTAATTCATATGTTTCTGGAAATCTGTCCATTTCCTCTGTGTTTTCCAGAGATTTTCAAAGTAGGTATTCATGATCTTTTGAATTTCCATGGGATCTGTAGTAATTTCTCTCTTTTCTGTCGTCATTGCATGAATTTCTTTCTTAATAAGGTTGGCAAGAGCTTTATCAATTTTGTTCTCTAAAAAGCCCCACTCTTTGATTCGTTAATTCTTTGTATTTTTTTAAAGTCTCAATTACATTAATTTCTGCTCTTATCTTTTTCTTGCTGACAATTTCCTCTCTTCTTTTTCTAGAAGCGTGAGGTGTAACATTAGGTTGTTTATTTGTGCTTGCTCTGTTTTCTTGATATGACAGTTTATTGCTATATATTTCCCTCTTAGGACTGCTTTCTTTGAGTCGCACAGGTTTTGGTATATTGTATCTGCATTTTCATTGAATTGTAGATAGCGCCTAATTTCTTCTTTAATTTCACCTGTAACCCATTGATTGTTCACGAGGTTGTTATTTAATTTTCATGTATTTATTTGTGCAGGTTTTGAAATTTCTTCTGCCATTAATTTCTGATTTCAGGGCACTATGGTCTGACAATATGCATGGCATAATTTTAGTCTCTTAATTTTGCTTAAGAATGTTTTATGATCTATTTTGGAGAATTTCCCATGCACAGCTGAGAAGAATGCGTATTCTGATGTGTTTGAGTGGAATACCTTGTAAACGTTTACTAAGTCCATTTTCTCTGATATGATTCAGTTCTATTATTTCTTTGCTGACTTTTTGTCTGGTTGATCTCTTTGTGAGAATGGGGTATTAAGATCCCCTATTACAATTGTGTTCTTGTATGTTTGGTTTTTCATGTCAATTAGTATTTGTCTTAGATAGTTGGATGCTCCTATATTTGGTGCATATATATTTATAATTGTTAGTTCATCCTCTTGAATTTTTGCACTAACAAGTGTGTAGTGATCTTCTTTATCTCTTTTGATCATTTTTGGCTTGAAGTTCACATTATCTGTAAACAGAATAGCTACCCCTGCTTTTTTCTGGGTTCCTGTTGCATGGAATATTGTTTTGTATCCTTTGACTTTTAATCTGTGAATTTCCCTTTGAGTCAGATGTGTTTCTTGTGTACAGCATATTGTGGGAATCCTGCTTATTGATCCATTCTGTTAATCTATTTCTTTTAATAGGTGAATTGAGGCCAGTTACATTGATGAGTATAACTCATTATACTGGCTCAACTTTGTCGTGTTATTTTCCTCCTGTTGGTTTTCTGCTTTTCCTCCTTGTTTAATTGCTTGACCTGTCTGGTGATTTCTTTGTGTTGCTGTTCTGGAAATTGTAGTCATTTTTATCTCTATCTAGTATGTCTTTTAG
Organism: Cavia porcellus; assembly: GCF_034190915.1. Classification (NCBI taxonomy): domain Eukaryota; kingdom Metazoa; phylum Chordata; class Mammalia; order Rodentia; family Caviidae; genus Cavia; species Cavia porcellus. The sequence goes on from NW_026947490.1 coordinate 80,200,388, forward strand.
TACTCTTTCTAGGGTTGGTTTGAGTACCATGAATTTTCTGAGTTGGTGTTTGTCATGGGAGTATCTGATTTCTCCATTAAATTTCAAAGAAAGTTTTTCAGGGTACATTAATCTGGGTTGAAAGTTGTTTTCTTTTAGGGCTTGAAATATTTCATTCGAAGCTCATCTTAACTTGAGGGTTTGTGCTGAAATATTTGCTGTGATTCTAACAGGCTTTTCTTATAGGTGAGTTGTGTCTTTTCCTCTTAACAGCTTTTAGTATTCTGTTTTTATGCTGTATGTCTGGGATCTTAACTATTATATTGCTGGTTGTAGATTTATGTTGGTTGTGACTGCTTGGTGTTCTAAATGCTTCACTTATCTGCATATCAGAGTCTTTCCCCATGTTGGGAAATTTTCTGCTATCACATCTGTAAATAGTTTACCAGTGTCTTTCACATTGGCTCCTGCATCTTCATTGATGCCCATGAGTCTTACATTGTTTCTCTTGGCATCATCTTGAAGCTGGTAAATTGTCATTTCATGCTGCCTCATTGTTTTTAAAAGTTCTATACTTTCATGGTTGTTAGCTGCAGTTCTGTCCTCAAGGTCTGAAATGTTTTCCTCAGCTTCATTTAAATGGTTTCACCAGCTTTCAGTAGAATTTTTTATGACTTGGATATCTCTTCTAATTTGTTTCATACATTCTACTTGTTTTCTATATTTTTTATTCAAGGTTTCAATCAGTTTCCCATGCTCCTATACTTTTTTTATCTGTGTCTTCTCTAGCTATGCTGAGCAACTCCTTTATTAAGGTTCTCATTTGTATCTCTACATGAGAAACTATTTCTAATTTAATTCTCTCTAGCCTCATGGATTTGTGTCTTTATTTCATTTACTATCTTTTCAGAGATTTCAGGTGTTTTACTTTAAAAATCCTCTATTTTAGTGTCTGTTGTACTTGCTCCTGATGGACTTGCTCCTACATGTTAGAGATTGCATTTTGCTTTTTTGGTTTGTCATTTTCTCCTTTGTGGCTAAAATTTGGTCTTTCAATCCTGCTAGTCTCAATTGTCGTTCGTGCCTATTTTAGGATCCTACTGTGTGGTTGATGTTTGTCTGGTTGCTGAGTACCACAATGAAGAGAGGGCCAGTCACCCGAATTCCTCCTCCAGGGCCTGTTGGTAGAGTCCTGTATTCCTATTAGGCTGACTAGCCTAGGAGAATTGATGTAAGTCAACCCTTAGTTCTCACTGTTGCTATGTCTTCAGGTTGTTCCAGGCCACCAGATCTCCCTGTCTATAGTGTTTGTCTCTGCTGGGACCCTACTGTGTCACTGGGTTTCTCATAAGCCCTTTTAATTTTCTCCAGATTGGGGAAGGCCTTATTGGCACTCTCTTCAAGCCACTTGATGTTCTCTGTATGAAGGAAGGACTCACCCATACTCTTGGCAGCCTTTCAGGGTCCTACAGCTGGAGGCGTTGGTACTGCTCCTGTTTACCCAGTGAAGACCTCTATTTTAGGGGCAAACCCACCACACTGATGGGAGCCTGCTGAGGTCCTCTGTTTGGATGAGGGGTTACTGAGTCTCCCATCAGCCCAACAAGGTTAATCCACCGCAGTGCAAGGTTCTGGAAGGAGGAAGGGCAGCCAAAGATCAATAACAATACTAAGTCCAGGAGGTGGCAGAGAGGTCTTGAGGGTGAGAGGGCAGGCATGGAAGCAGCCCTTCTCTGATATGGAGGTCCAGGGTCCAAAAGGTGGGAGGACAGGTGCCAATGATAAAGATTTTAAACCCCAGAAAAATCTCTCTTACTACACACAGAGCAGTAAATCATAAAAATTGCTAATGATTTCTCATCAGAATTAAGCCATTTTCTGAAAGAGAAAAAGAAACCTAGAGATCTGTAGTCATAAGATTCAGGGATACAGCACTAGCTTCACATAAACAAGTCCCTGAGATTGAGCCCATGGCAAAAGTAAATACATTTTTGGGCAAAAAGTACTAGAGTTTATTACAAGCAGACTTGAATGATGAAAAATGTTAAAGATGTTCTTCACTGTAATGGAAATAGATAATACAGTACAATACATAGAAACTGAGAGCGCACAAAGTAATGAAGAACTCCAGAAGTGTAAGTATGTAGGTGAATAAAAAATACTTATTTTTCTTCTTCATTTTTAAAAGAGAATTCTTTAAAGGGAAAATAATGTCAGTCCATTAAATAGCTTATATTATGTGGAAGTAAGATTTATGAAGGTAAAAACACAGACGATGAGGAAGAATGGAAGTAGACTGTAAATTGTACAGCAGCTACTAAAAGAAGCATAGTCAAAAAGACAACTTATAGAATAAATTTAAAATTGAGTCTAAAAATTTTTCAGACCAAAAGAATACAGGTGAGGAAAAAATATGAGCAAAGAATAAATAGGCAAAGTAGAAAATTACTATATCAAGATATTTCTGTAACTATATCAATAGTTACGCTGGATTTAAGTGAACTAATTAGTCAAACTTTGAAAAAAAAAAAGCACACTATTTGTTCCTTATGATAACCATGCAAAATACAGTGATACAAATTAAAAATAAAACTGGGGAAATATCACGCAAGAAAAAAATCACAAGAAAAGTAGAGTAAATATGGCAGAGCACACATTGTAAGAACTGTCAAAAGTAAAGAGGAATATTTCAACATGATTAAGAGCTTCAGAGTACTTGATGAAAAACTGACATTGAAAGAAATGGAGAAGTGAAGGGAGAAGGATACATTAGTGTTGCGGGTCAGAGATTTTAATAGTTCCTATTTACTAAACCCGGTAAATAGGAAGTTGGTAAAAAGATGCAGCACTTACTTGAAACAACACTATCAACCAACTAAATCAAATTGATATTTAGAGCTGTGCACTTAATGTGTTTCAAGGTCAGATGACACATTTGCTGTGATAAACTATACACTGATCATGAAATAAGCTTCGTTACAAAGTGGTGAAAGGATTGAGACCACACAAGATAGCTCATAACCACAGTGAAATAAAAATCAGACACAGATGTCTATTCAAGTATTTAGAAATTAAACAGAAGTCTTAAATAACCTGTGGGTCCAGGAAAATTAAAACACATTCTGAACTAAATGATAGTGACGTAAGTCAGTTTATATGCCATAGCATTTAAATAATAGAAGGACATGTACAATTAAAAGCCTACTTTGGAAAAGGAAAGGTTTTAAAACCATTTTTTTTTCTATGCGTTTACTTCAAGAAATTAGAAAATGAACAAATCAGATCCAAAGTATAAAGAAATGGGCCCAAAAGTAATGATGTAGGTTAGTGATATTGGACCTTTTAGAGACTCTGTGCCCAAACTGCAGCTGCACATCCATTTACTTATCTCAGAGTGCCAGAACTGTAAGCAAACCGGAACCCTGAGATTTTAGTTTAGAAAGAACAAAGATTAACATCTTTTGTCGTAGAAGAAAAGTAAATACTGTGGCATAGGTCCTCCACTAATGATTTAGGAAAATGGACAAAAAATGGAAAAAATAAAATTCTTTCCTTGCAAAGATTAGTCCTACTACCTTTCTTTAACATTGTGTTGGTTGTATCAGCATTAGCAGTATGATAACAAAAAACATACAGATTAAAAAGGGAGAAGTGAAATTTTTAATTTTTTTTTGTCTTTTTCCTTTTTTTCGGTACCAGGGATTGAACTCACGACTGCCTGCTTGCAAGGAAGACCAGATTCTTTCTGTGATTCTGGTGCCAAACCAAGTTGGACAAAAATTGAATCACATTCAATGGTTAGGTTCATTGTTTTTTTTTTTTTTTAATTTTATTTAAAAGGAAAAAGAGAAAAAACAAAACAAAGCGGTGTAAGGGTACAAGTAATACAGAACTACAAAAAAAAAAAAAAAAAACAGTAAGAAATCACATGGTTCATTGTTGACCTCATGGGGGAATTTGATTTGGTTCTCATCCAGTTGAGTTTGCAGCCAGAATCATGGAGAGAATTGAGTTTGTGAATCAAGGAACCACTGTAATAGCAAAGTTGGACTTGAACTATCTGGTTTCAAACTTATTAAGGAGCAGTAGTAATGAAGACCCTACAAATTTAGTGTAATAATAGACAAGTACATGGACAGAAGAGAAAACTCGACTACTTGGTCCTTACATAAATAACCAGGTCCCCCTCCCTCCCAAGGAGCAGAAGCAATTCATTAAGGAGAAGCAAATTGTTTGACATGGGTAATTTTGAAACTCCTCGCTATTTTGTGGTTATCAACCAATTCCTCATCACAGTTACAAAAATTACAAAAATTAGATATGTATCATAAATCTAAATGTTCAAATTCAAACTAAATCTAGGAAAAAAATTTCTGCAAAGGAGTATGTCTATGTAAGTTGGTAAGACAGAAGGTAGAAGCAGTGTTTTTTTTTAAGTACTTAAGAAAAATAAACTTAAAAGATGAAAGTAACATCAAAATTAGGGCACTTTTGTTCATCAAAAGATATTGTTAAGCTAGACAGGGTGGCATAATCTGTTATCCTAGTATTTAGGGAGGCTGAGGCAGAATGATCTTAAGTTTGAGGCCTGCCTGGGCAACTTACAAGACCTTGTCTCGAAAACAAAAAGGCCTGGGGAAGATTACATATATTTAGGATAATGGAAGCCAGTTTTCTCACTATGGGGCAGAGACATACAGGAATGGGGACAACCAGAGTATTTCTGGGGTGCTGGATTGGAATTGGAAAATAAGATATTTCAACTCTTTTTTTTTTTTTTTTTTTTTTTTTTTTATAGATACAGAGAAGGATAGAAAAAAAATAAATATGAGTGTCTGTATTGTTAGGCTTAACCTGGGCATGGCTTTCCCAGAAAACATACTGTTGTCAGCAAACTGAAGCTCCCAGCAACTACAAAGGGGTCCTGTTGTTCTCAAATAAATAGGATGTTGTAAAGATGAGATAAGAGCAGGCGTCTTGGTGCTAGAGAGCCTGATAACATCTATACATCTGTTCCTCAGAACTCTGACCATGGGTGTTTGCTCAGACACCCCTCACTTGATGCCCCCACCTGATCCCCTCACATGAGCCCAGGCCCTGTAAAAATCCCTGCTTTCCTTTGTTAGGGACTGATGGCTTTCTCACCCTCAGTCTGCCTGCACCCAGTTACAGTAAATCTTGTGCCACATCTCCTTTACCTAAGCCTGCTTGAGTGGTCTCTTTATTCACAGTGTTTATTATCTATATGTTTATGTAAATACATTTTCCTATTTCTGTGAGCTTACAGGTCATAACAGTGAACATACTTAGCACACAGATTTTTAAGCATTGTCTAAAAGGAAGATGCCCTTCATCACTGATGCCATAGCTAGGGCAGAGAAAGTACAGGACCCTAAAACCTCTTATTCCAGAAAATATGAATGTTCAAGGAAGGATGGGACACAGCAGAACAACAGAGGAATTCCCAATTCAATTTAGACTTGTAAAGAAATTAGAAGTTGTTACTCCTGTCTTCCGGAGAAAAAATTGCACAGACCCAAAGTCAGCAACTATTGTCATCACAAAATTCAAGTCACAGGGTAAATAAGTGCCCTGAAAATTAGAAGGCTAAATACAGAGAATCCCAGCTTCTCTGGAGTAGAAACCAGTGGAGTCAGAAAGGAAAACTTAAAACCGTGACAAATTTCTGAAAGTAAATGTGGATTATTTAAGAGTAAAAACCTCCTTGTGGTGCCTAATATTAGGATGACTCCCACCTTTTCACGAGTTACCCATCCACCCACCTACCCCCAAAATCATCCAGAGTCTCTGGTTGGAGGAAAAAAAATGCCTTCAAGCTTCTAGCAGGGCAGTAGCAACAACTATTTAAAAATGTGCCAGAGGGGACTGGGGATTTAGCTCAGCGGCATAAGTGCCTGCCTTGCAAGCAGATAGACGTGAGTTCGATCCCTGGTACCGATAAAAAAGAAAAAGACAAAAAAAAAAAAAAAAAAAATGTGCCAGAGCATCCCAGCGCACAAGGGAACCTACTAGATCTTAAACCAATTTGGGGAAAGGGTTTGAAACAGCCAGCTCCAGTACTCTTTAGCTTTGGTGGTGTTTTTGTTTTTGTTTTTGTTTTTTGTTTTTTCCTTCCTGACAGAGTCTTGCTGTAAAGTCCAGGCTGGCTTTGAATTTGCAGTGCTCCTGCCTCAGGCACTTAAGTGGTGGGATTATGGGCTTGGGCCACTATGCTCAGCTTCCTGGTTACCCCGTTTTGAAAAGGGAGAAGTGCGTGTGAAGGTCACAGCTCACAGGCACAAGACTCTTACAGACTGAAGCATATTCACAGAACTATGTAAGATACTTTTCTTCCCCACCCTCGCATCAGTCTCCTGTATTTGAAGGAATTATAAGGCTTATACTCATTCTTTTAAAGCAGTTTCCAAAAACAGCAAAAAACAAAAGGGTGTTTCAAAGAAATTTTAGCCAATAATCCTGTATCTCCAGCAAGCTGTAGACACAGCAGCCTAACTCCTTGCTAAAATTAACAGATTTTGGGGGTTATATTAGGTTGGGCATTTGAAATAATTGTGGTAACGTGGTCAAGGTGCTAATGAAAAGCAGACAGTGTACAAGAATAGATGGGGTCATGTAAGCATAAAGATTTAAAACTCCACTAAAGAATCATAAAGGAGATGTTAGAAATCAAAACACTATAACCAAAGAATACCATTGATCATTTTATAAGAAAAGCAAAAGATATATTTGGAGGAGTAATGACTGAAAATTTTCTAAAAATCAATAATGGACTCTTTAAGTCACAGATCTAATTAACTTAGAGAACATCAAACAAGATTTGACATGTGTACTAAAAAAGAAATCTAGGGCCAGAATTTAGCTCAATGGCATGAGCTCCTGCCTGCAAGTGCAGGGTCATGAGTTTGATCCTTGGTACCAAAATAAGTAAATAAATAAATAAAATCTATATCTAGGCCATATCAATTCAAGCTGTGGGAAAACAGAGATAAAGGAATAAAGTAAGCCATTGTAGGGGGTGGAGAGCACCAACTTTCCTGTACAAGAAAATGAAAATTATGTCAGACTTTCTTTACAAATCATGCAAATGAGTAGCGTGAATGGTAATGTGTTGACAAAAAGCACCAAAGTTCTGTGTGTATTTTTCAAAGGTGGAGAAATAAAAATTTTCTCAGAGAAATAAACATTGATTGGATCTGTCGCCTATAAGAAATGTTACTTGTTTGCAAGAAATAGCTCAGAAACATAGATCTCCAAAGAAAGGAAGAGCCTTAGAAGAAAGTAAATTAAAATCGTTTTTTTTCCTTATTTTTGACTGGCCTACTAACTTATTTTGAAGCTGTTTTAATGTTATTTTTATCTTTTTTCTTTTTTTAAAAGTAGTGCATTCAGTGATTCTATTTATTGATGAAATGAATGACAAATATGAAGAACGGAAGGGGAAGATTTGGAATACTATAATAAGTTTCTTACAGTTTCCTGTGAAAGGAATACAGTGTAGTAGTTTTTGAAAGTAACTTTAATTGTAAATAAATATTGTGAGCTTTAGGGCAATGACTAGAAAATTTTAGTTTTTAAAATTGTAATAATTTAGGGGCCAGGGATTATAGCTCAGTGACACAGCCCCTGCCTGGCAAGCACAAGGTCATGAGTTCGATTCCTGGTAGCCCTGTACTTTGTAATACTTTGAAAATGTTCCTCTACTCAGTTGTGGCTTACATTATTTTTGACAGGTTTTGGCAGATTGTTTCTGCTTAAAACTTGAGATTTGAATTTTCATGATTTATTACGTTGCCTTTTTCAGACAATTGTGTAACCAACTATGTTTTTTGATAATATTTTCTGTAAATGGAATATCTATAAATTGATAAAATTCAGTTTAAAGTATTGTTAAAAGAAATAAAGATATAAGTTGGGCATGGTGACACACTCCTGTAATCCCAGTACTTGAGAGGGTGAGGCAGGAGAATCATTTTTAAGTTCAAGACCACCCTGGGCTACAAAGTGAGCCCCAGCATAATGAGACACTGTCTCAAAAAGCAAAAAAAAAGTATATAAGTGGTGTTAGTGGCTGATTATTGTTCTTTCAATTTATTCGTAATTTATGTAAATCCAGTAATTTAATGAATGATTTGACTCTACTGATACACTGAAATTTGTCTTTGCATTAGAGACCACCAAAGAAAAAAATAAAATGAAGGTTTAAAATTGATCTAATAATCTTATTGGACTGTCATTCATATATCATATGATTCAGTGATCTTTACAGTTTGTACAGTTCCATAATCTTCATCCTATTCACTAAGTTGCACAACTGTCACCACAATAATTGTAGAACATTTTATCACCCTGAAAAACACCCCCACGTGTCCGGTGGTAGTTACTTCCTGTTTTCTACTAATCCCCGAAACCAGTGGTGGTAAACCTATGGCATTCCTGTTGTTTTAAGACAGATGATAATGTATGAGTCATGTTTTTTGAAACTAAAACCTCAGTCTTTAAACTTTAAAGTGTTTTCTTAACTAAAACCGCAGGTTTAATTGCACAGTTAGCACTTGTGATAAACAAGTGGGTTTTGAGTTGCAGCTTCAGCACTTGTCTCTAAGAGTTGCCCCCAATTCTAGCGACTATTAATCTCCTGTCTCAGAAATTTGCTGATTCTATACATGTCACATAAATACACCCATTGTACAGGTCTTTTATGTTTGGCTTCTTCAATTTAGTGTATTTTCAAGTTTTATCTCATGTTATAGCCTATCTCGAGTACTCTGCTACTTGTTACAGCTGGGTGATATCCCATTGTCTAGGTAATTTGCATTATGTTAATCCCTTCTTTCGTTGATGGACATTTGAGTTGCTTGTACTTTTGACTATTATGAATAATGCTGTTATGAACATTCATGTACATTTTTTATGTGAATATATATTTTCATTTGTCGTGTACGTAGACCTAGGAATAGAACTGTTGGTCATAAAGTTATTGTAGGTTTAACTTTTTGAGGAACTACCAGAGTATTCTTTAAAGCATGTGAGCATTAATATTTTTACCAATAATGTATGATATTTCCATCTGTTATTATCTAACACCTCTTATTATTTTATTATAGTGAGTTTATTAGATGTAAAGTAGTATTTCATTGTTAACTTTGATTTTTTCATTTTGCTGATAGCTCCTGATAGTAAATACCCATTTGTGTGCTTAGAGTAACTATGTTGAACCATCCTTGTATCCTTGGGATGAAGTTCCTAGTCGTGGATATATGATCTTTTTAATGATTTGTTGCATTCTGTTTGCTGATATTTCATTAAGAAGTTTTACATACATGTTCACTAAGAAATGTGTCCTGCTTTTTAGTTGAGTCCTTGTCTAGTTTTGGAATTAAGGTGATGTTAGCCTCCAGGAATGAGCATGGCAGGACCCCTTCAGTGTCATTAAATAGTTTTAGGTATATTGGCATTAGTGTTTTCCTGAATTTTTTGTAGAATTTGGGTCCTGGGCTCTTCTTAGTTGGTAGGTGTTTGCTTGTTTGTTATGTTTGTAATTTCTGCCCCACTTTCATTCCTTATTACCGAAGTTCTGTTTTCTTAGTTTGGTTTTAGTAATTCTCAAGTATCTGAGAATCTATCCTTTTCTTTGGATTCACAAATTTACTGGAGTACAGGTATTCTAAGTGTTTATGATAGTGTTCTGGGTTTTCATCGTGTCCATTGTGCTGTCTTATTTTTGTTTCTAATCGCATTGAATGTCTTTCCTTTTTTTGTGTGTGTTGTTCATTGATTCATTTTGTTTTTTTTTTTAAGTCTCAGTTTCATTCATTTCTGCTCTGATCTTTAGAATTTCCTCCCTTGTACTAACAGTGGATTTGGATTGTTCTTGTTTTTCTAGTTCCTTGAGGTTTTCTTTTTCTGATGTGGGCATTCACGGGTATAAACTCCCTTTTAAGCTGTTTTCATTCTGTCCCATAGGTTCTGATGTATTGTACTGGCATGATCAGTTGATTAGATTTCTTCTGTGATTAATTATTCCAGAGTGAATTTTTTTTTTAACTATTTTTTTTTTTTTTGGTCTTTTTCTTTTTTATCGGTACCAGGGATCGAACTCACGACCGCCTGCTTGCAAGGCAGGTGCTTATGCCGCTGAACTAAATCCCCAGCCCCCCAGAGTGAATTTTTTAACCTCCATGTGTTTACATAGTTTGTGGTTTTCTTTTGTCTTTGATTTCTAGTTTCACTGAATTATGATCTGAGAATATGCATAGGATAAATTTGATTCTTTTGTATTTATTTATGTTGGTGTTATAGGGCAGTATGAGGTTTATTTTGGAAAAAGTTCCATATGCTTCCAAGAAGAGTGTATATTCTGTTGTTGAGGGTAGAATAGTGTATGTGATCTATTAATAAGTCCATTTATTGGAAGGTGTGGTTCAACTCTGTTATTTTTGGTTGATTTTTTTTTCCTGCTTATCTATTTATGATAGTGGTGTTTTGAGCCCCCCACCATAACTTTATAATTTTGTGTAGCTCTAACAGCTTTTTATTAATGTAATCTTTAAACTCACTGATCATTTTGTTTATTAAGTACATTATCTGTTTAGTAATACCTTATTAAAATGTTTGGGTTTTTTTTGTCACTTTGTAGAATTCTTTTTGTTTTTTATTTCCTCCCCCAAATGCCCCATGAGTTAGCTTTAGAGAAGTAGGGAGATTTGGAGGCAGTTTGTTGCCTCGTCTTCACATGTTTCTGTTGTGTGTGTATGGATGTATGAATAGACACATGCACATGAACATGTAGGCATTGAGAGTTGGTGGTCAGTTATAGTGGAGAGACTTTGTTGCTAATATGGAGACTTCTTTAGTGTGTGTTTGTTTTCCAGTGACAACTAACTATAGGCCATTGCCTCTGTGGATCTGGGGAGCTTAGAGTGCACAGAACTTGGCCCAGCACTCATTTTTCTGGCAGTGAACCACAGTATTATTGATGATATACATACAAATCAGATATTGGCATACAGTAAAAACAATTAATTACAAAAGTTAATGCCACTTTGACAATAGCAATGAAATCGTAGCAATAAGAGCCAAAGGCAAACTGGATATTGACATGACATAAGAAACAATAGAGGCTACCACTGTCCCAGTCTTAACAATAGAAAAGAGACTGCAATAATTATATAAACACGGACGAAAACCAAATATTGGCAAATAGTAAATAGTTACTAAATACAACTGTATCGCCATTATGGATAGAAAAGAATTCAATAAATCATAAAGTCAAACATCGAAAGTTTAATAATACTAAAAATGCAAGAGTTGCGAAGGGGAAAAAAATAAAAGACAAATAAAAATAAGATAGTGAATCCTATTAAGGAATAAAAAGTATGTTAATAGAATCAGATAAAAGTAACAGAGAAGGGCAAACAGAAAAAAGAGAATAAAAAAATGAAAAAGTAAAGAAAGAAAAACCCCTAAACCTTCCAAAGACTAATATAGAAAAAGAAATGAATCAAAAAAATTTCCCCATGTCTTTGAATGAGTGTTTTCATTACAGGATCTGCCGTGCTGGAATTCAGGAGGGATTGGGAGTCACTACTAACACCTGTTTTCTTTCCATGCTTACATTGCTGTGTTTGATTGCTGAGTCTGGCCTTGCCTTTTCTACTGGGTATGGTTGGCCACTGATGTCTACTGTAGGGCTCTATTTAATAGTTCTCCCATTTCCATGACCCTCTGTACACCAAGTCACTGCTCTCTCCCCCTAGGTTTGTTGTCTGTGGGTTTATGGAGGCACTCTGCTCACTGCTCCAGAGGCCCCTTATGTCTCTGCACCCCAGAATTTTAAAAACAATGGGACAGGCATGGTGGTGTACACCGGTAATACTGGCGCTTGGGAGAGCGAGGTAGGAGGACTGTTGCAAGTTTGAGACCAGTCTGGGCTACAAAGTGTGCTCAAGGCCAGCCTGAGCTACATAGCCATACGCTGTCTCAAAAAAAAAAAAAAAAAAAAAAAAAAAAAAAAAGATTTTGAGAACTGCCCAACCCAGGAGGTATTTCGGATCACACTGGCAAATAAAGAAAACAAACTGCCCCCTGAGATCTGTGATAAGGACTTAACCTAGCAGTATTGTTCTCAATTCCGATGCCAGCACAAATGAGGCATATAGGCTTCTGCCCTTCTACCAGACCAACACAAATTTAAGAGTTTACATAACCAATCCCCTTCATATCTGAAAAATTGTTAGAGCAGTCACAAAACTCAAGCAAGTACTGCACTTGTATTTTATTAAAAAGAATTCAATTGACTAGCCAGATAAAGAGGATATACAGCAAGGTCTGGAAAGATTCTGTGGAGTTGAAGTGTGCCACCATCCAGATTATATTGGTATTTCCCAAACAAGAACCTCGCCCGAACCTTGCTGCTCAAGAGTGTTTATAAAGTTTGATTGTAAAATCATGATTGAGCAAATCATTGACTGTTGAAAACTGAACGAAATCTTCAGTCCTCCCTGCAGATAGGGTGATGGATTTGAAAGTTCCAAGTCTCTAATCATACGATTTGATTAATCAGCCATCCTCCAGTCCCCCATCCTGAAGCTAAGATTCCCTCTTAAGTGTCATGTCTCTAGAATTAAAGATGTTACCTATGAAAAACAAAGCCTAGGAAATGTCTTGAACACTTCTGAGAGGTTGCTAAGGCAAAGGATTAAAATCCCTGGCTAGATTTTTATTTGCATATTTTCTTTTAATACATCTGTACATTCTGCCCATTATGCATAGCGCTGCCAGCTATGCAGGTGAGTGTAAAATGTCAACACCCACGTCCCTTGTTGAATAAAATTCTATAGATCATTATAATGTGCCTTGAATTGTCTACATTTATGTCTGGTTTTACATCTGATACTTTGCTGTTCTGTTTTGTATTTTTTTGTTCTTCCATGGCTACCTGGTTTTATGTTCAAAAAGATATTTTCTGGTAACTTTTAATTTCCTTACGTTTCTTTCACATTTTTAAAAAAGGTTGTTTTCTTTATATTCTTTCTGAGGGTTACTTTGCTATTTTAATCTATTTAGGATTAACCCCAGCCTGATTTTAGTGTATATAAAAACTTGTACTAGTAACTATTCCCTTTTTCTTTTTTGTGCTGTTTTCATCATATGAATTATATGTATCTATTTTATAGGTTTATTAACATGATTTTGTAATTATTGCTTTATTTACTTGTCTTTTAAATGAGGTAAGAAGAAAAGTATTAAACAAAAATACGTTTGTATTATGTTTTCTATTTAATCTGTCTAATTACTTTACCATTGCTCTTCGTGTGGATTTGAGTTGCTATCTGTTGTCTTTTCCTTTCAGCCTAAAATGAAACACTATTTAGTATTTCTGGTAGGGCAGTAGTGATGAACTGTCTCACGTTTTGTTGTTCTAAGAATGTCTTAATTTATTTTTTTCCCCATTTGACAGTGGCTCTCTTTTGTTATGACAGGATAGTTTTGCTATAGAAATCTTGATCTTTTGTATTTTTCTTTCCTCTTTCTGTTATCTGCTGCTTTACAGACTCCAAAATTTCTGGTGAAAAGCCATCTATAGATCTTAGTGAGGAAACTGTGGTAAAATTGCTTTTCTTTTGCTGCTTTTAGCAAAATGCTTTTGCTACCTACAGGTGTAACTCAGTGATAGAATGCTTGCCTAGAATGCGTGAAGCCCTGGATTCAATCCTCGACAGACAGATTTTGTCTTTTGGGAGTTTGACTGTATGTCTAGGTGTGTATTTGTATTTACCTTGAATTCATTAAATTTTATGGTATGTAGATTGTTTTTCTTTATACTCGGGGAATTTTTGACCATTATTTTTTCATATACATATTCTTCCTACTTCTTCTGTTTTCTATCCTGGAGTGCACATTATGTGTGTTTGTGTACTTGATAGCATCTCAGAGGTCTCTGGGACTCGGTTCACTGTTTTTCATATTTTCTTTTTATTTCTCAGATTTGGGAATATCAGTTGACCTACCTTCAAGTTCACAGATAGTTCGTATGGCAGAATATCAGCAGGGTGTCCTATAATTAATTTCTTACAGTGTTTACCCAGAGGTGGCATTAGAACCCTACAAGTTAATGGATCCAGCCAGCCGACAGCTCCTCATTTCACATGCCAGTCACAAGTTTGAGGTTGTGATTTGTGCTTCTAACTGACATTGTAAATTGGGGCTTCCATACTACCTTTTCAGGTTTCATTAATTTATTGCAGCAGCTCACAGAATTCAGGGAAACACTTAGGTTTATTCATCTGTTAAAAACGATGCTAAACGATGTTAAAAACAAATGAATGGCAAGACTGAAGAGATGCATAAGGCAAAGTGTGGGGGAAAGGACCCAAAGCTTCTATGCAGGCACTTCTGTGCCTGCTGCCCTTAGGAGCTTCCAGTGGTCAACTTCCAAAAGCTCTCTAAACCCAGTCGTTTTGGTCTTGATTGATTATATCCTTCGCAGTTGGTGTTCAAGTTAACTTTCAGTCACTCCGAGGCCCAGGCAGGAGGATCCTTGCAAGCTCAAGACCAGCCTGGGCTATAAAGTGAGCCCAAGGTCAGCCTGAACTGCGTAGCAAGATCCTGTCTCCAAAAAAAACAGAATCCTCAGGATGTGGCTCAGAGCTTGAGTGCTTGCCTAGTGTGCTTGAGGCCTTAGAGTTCAGTCTCTAGCTCTGTGAAACAAACCAACCAAAAATAGCCAAAAAGATGCTTAATCACTTAAGTGATTCAGTGGTTTAAGGCTTGTGTGCCAAGAACCAGGAGCAGTGGGTATTTATTTATTACTGTATCACAGTATCATATCCTAGATTCCACTTGTGACTTTTTCATTTAAGTCCATAATTACTGTTTGGCTCTGTTTTGAAAATTTCTGTTACTTCAGTGACAGTCTCCATTTGGTAATACAGATTTCTGATATGTTCTTTTAATTCTCTAGACATGGTTGTTTTAGTGTGTTAATAATACTGTAATTGGTTTAAAGTCCAGTAAGTCCAATATCTAGAATTCTTCTGGAAGTTTCTTTGGAATGCTTTCCTCACCCTATTACGAGAATATTGAGCATTATAAGCATAATTTTTCCTGTTTGGATGTGTTGTGTTTTTCCATAAAGACTACATATTTTAAATTATGTAACAATTCTGAAATTCAGATTCTTTCCTACCCCCAGGCTTAGTGTTGGGCATTGTTGTTACTGTTTATTTCTTCAGTAGCTGTGCAGCACTAATTCTGTGTGGTCTCAATTGTCTTGAAGTCTTTCCATAGCCAGTTTAGTGTTGAGTTAAAGATTGACTAGAGACTTCTAAGGGCCTTAAACCAGTAAGTTTCTTCCCAGTTTTTTACCAAGGGGTTCTGTGTGTTTGCTGAGGCAGATGTAAGACATTAGGGTCCTTTCAGGGCTTTCCTGCTTATGTGTGCGCAAGAACCCACACATACACATAGTCTTCTAATTTGCCTAGACTACATCGGACGTTTTTAAAGGCGACTTGTGGATGTGTTCGGTTCTTAAGTTTGTACTTTTAAGCTTTCTGGTCAGCCTTGTGTTATACCTAACTGGTACAACTCCTTCAGGCAGCTGCATTGTTAAATAATTGCCACTGGATGTTCTCAACAAATATCCTGCAGACAAGACTGTT
This sequence comes from Cavia porcellus, assembly GCF_034190915.1. Lineage (NCBI taxonomy): Eukaryota > Metazoa > Chordata > Mammalia > Rodentia > Caviidae > Cavia > Cavia porcellus. Next base: position 80,216,047 of record NW_026947490.1, read on the forward strand.
CATATAGAGTGGCCTGAAGACAAGTTCTGAGAATGTAACTTTTCAGCAACCTGCAGTGTGGTCAGCTGGTGACAGCTTTCTGGGAATGGAGGGTTTGGGAGTTCCAAATTGATTCAGTAACCAGTGTTTCTATGGAAATCTAGAGCACCTTCATAAGATGCAAAAGCTACGTGAGTTACAAACTATGCATACATATGGGTGTTGTTTCTCTGTTTCTGTCACACACACACACACACACACACACACACACACAGGCATACACACTTTTCCTTTCCACTGTGTCCTTTGTTTAGTCAGCAGTTTTCCTGGTCCCAGATTATGCTGTCACCTCTTTTGCTTACATCATCTATACATACTAGAACATTTTCACTTCTTATAGCTAAATTCCTGCTTAGATTTCAGATATTAGCTCAAATACCACTTTCTCTGATAATCCTTCTTTGATTCTCAAAAATCTGAGCTATATTTCTAGATGTAGCCCTATGATTTTGTACTTACTGTAGCACCTATCATAGCATACTATGATTGCCTAAAGTCATCTTTATTTCCAAGTGGACTGTGAAATCGCTGAGGTCAGAAACTATAATCCTGAGCAGTATGAGATCTATCATGTAACACTGGACCGCCAAGTTGGGATTGGTACATCCCAGTTTACAAAGACAGCAATCATTATACATCTTTTATACGAGTATCCCATAATTAACTCCCTACTTTTGGAAATTTAGATGATCTCCAGTTTTTTCAGTATCATTTGTAATGGTCCCCTGGAAATTTATCTGTTTATATATGTATTCTTTTCTTATTTACGATAAATTAAGAAAACTAATTTCTGATACTGAGTATATCTGTTAGCTTTCAATTGCTGTAAAAAATATATGAGATAATCAACTTACATAGAGGGAAATTTGTTTTAGCTCACAGTTTAGGAGTTGTCATTCTGTGATCTTTCGGCACTGTGGCAAAGCAGCATAGCCTGGGGTGGGGAGGATATATGGCAGAGCACATCCAGGGATGGTGGGTATAGAAAGGAATAGGAGAGATCCAGAAGACATTTGTGTTCAAGGGCATTCATTCCCCCAGTGACCGTAAACCTTACACTAGGCCTTATCTTTTAAAAGATTCTGCTACCTTTAGTAGTGTCGAGCTGGAGACCCAGGTTTCAATGGGTGAACTTTTGGGGGACATTCTAGACTCAGTAAACAGAGAATTTAATATGTTCTCCAAGTTGTTAACTATGAGGAATTTTGTTCAGTTTTTTTGGTGATTTTGTGGAAATAGAGAAAGATAGAATGAAACCGTAGAAGGAAAGAAGCAAAAGAAAATTGGAGGGAGAGAGAGTTAATGATAGTGTTACAAAATTTGAGATATTTCAGAAAGAAGCTAGAGAAAAATTCTATGAACACAAATATTTCTACTCACACACCAAGATTTTTTTGTTGTTGTTCATTTGGTTTTGATTTTGATTGTCTTGCTCTGTTGAGGTATAAAACCTTTTGTAGATGAGGTTTGAGATTTGGGAGATGGAATTTAGAAATCATAAATAAAAATTTATTAGTCTCCTAAAATACTTTAGGCTAGCATGATCTTGATTGCGGTTACCAATCAAGTTATTTTTTAAAACTTTTATTTTATTAGTACAAACTTGCAATACATGAAGATTACATTTATCTTAGGAAAGAGGTACATAATTCCCTGCCCCTCCTACCCTTCTCTTCCTTCGTTCTCTAAATCTGCCTGCCTTGTTTTCATCATTACTTTTATGTTTATAACATCTAGTATTTGTATGCCTTGTGGACGTTTCGTTCATGTAGGTGATGTATCTTAAATCTTTTTACTTTCCTTTGCCTTGTCCTCAGCCTCTTAGACTGCTTCCCACTTGGCAAAAGATCTCCCTGTTTCCTTCTGTCCTTTATTTTGCTTCTTATTTATACTTTGCCTTATTCAAATAAGGCCTACTGTGCTATTTAAGCTTGTGTGTCTGATTTATTTCACTTAACATATTTTCCGGTATATCCATTTGCCCCCAGATGTCTGGAATTTATCCTTCTTAATAGCTAAGGAGTATTCTGTGATATATAGATACCATATTTTCTTAATATAAGGTACGATTTGGACATGACTCTTCCAATACCCAACCTGTCTGCCCGCAGAGTCATTGTTCTCAGCTCAGCACTGCTGCCCTCAGCAAACACAGGATGTCATAAAAGAGATAGGGTGGAGCACGAAATCTTCCAAACACCTGAACATCTGAAGGCACTCAAACATTTACACCTGATGCCTTGAGGACTTTGCTCAGTGAGACCCAGACATACGGAGAACTTTGACCCGCTGATGTTTAAGATTTTCCTGCCTAATGTCTGTCGCCTTCTTTCAAGTCCTATAAAAAAAGTCTGTTTCTCTTTGGTCTCTAGAGATGACCTTTTTTGCCCTCTGCCTGTCTGCCTGCACTCAGGCATAAAAAATTCCATTCCATGTTGCCTTCACACAAGCCTGGTATCTTGACTGATCTCTGCCTCACCATTCCTTACACTTTATCCATTTGTCTATTGATGGATGTTCAGGCTTCTAGGATTTAGCTGTCATGAATTATGCTGCTATAAACACTAGTATACATGTATCCTGTAATATGATGTCTCTATCTCTTTGGGAAGATACCATGAAGGAAAATAGCAGGGTGAAATAAATTTTCTAATTTTAATTCTTTGAGAAATCTCTGTACTGATTTCCATAATGGTTGTACTAGGTTACATTCCAATCAAGTTATTTAAAAAAGGTGATGACAGTATTTTCCTGATGATGATGAAGTCTAATACTTTAGAGCAGAGATTGGCATACTGCTATCCATGGCCCAATCCCTTCTGTTGTTCATTTTTGTAAATGAAATTTGTAACACATGGATGTTCAATTAAATAGTGTCTGTGACTCTTTTAGGTTTTATTTAGGGTGTGGAGTATCAGAACAAGAAATTTAGATGCTCAATTTAGAGACCAAATTTAGGCACTTAAATCACAAAACAAAATGTTAAAAAATGACATAAGAGGTGTTGGGATATAAAGGACTTAATGTTTAGTATCATTCTGGGTACCAAGTAAGATGAGATTCATATAACCCACACACTTGCTGTTAAAGAAATCCCTTCATTATACAAAACCTGCCAACATATCACTGTGACATAGGTAACTACACAAGGTTTAGCCATAATGTCTAAAAAAATATTAACAGTCACACAGTGTTCGAGTTTCAGTGGTACATTTGTGAAATGGAACAGTTGTGAAATGATTTTTGTTGCAGCTTCTGATTTAAGCAACATCAGTCAAATTGGAAAAATCAAAGTTTTACAAAAATTTTGAAACCACAGGTGAGCTTTATGCCTATTGGAGTTGTCTAAATTCAATTTGACATGATGATAAAGGAAACATTTTAGTGGAAGAAGATGAGATGTTGGTTATAGGATGCAAATTTTCTGTTAGAATGAATAAATTCTGGGCATCTATTTACTTGATGGTGATTACATTTAATAATTTATACTTCAAAATTACTGTTACTGGGTCTGAAATGTATTTGAGGTGATTGGTGTTAATTAGATGTATGTGTGTACATTTATCAGAATGTCGTGTTGTATACTGTAAATATATGCAAATTTTTGTCAGTTATACCTTAATAAAGCTGCTAAGAAAGGAGAAAATGGGGATATTCTCTTTCCTTAAATCCATATGTTATCTAGAAATAACTGGTATCCTAAATTTATTAATCATTTAGAAGAAGGCTTCAAAATTTTGTAAAAAGAATCTTAATCTTCTGTTTGGAATTCCTGATAGTATGGTAGAAAACTCTCTGCAATAACTTACTTCTTAACTTGGTCGCTAATTTGATGTTATAAAAAGCTAATCACTAGTACCAAATCTAGACATCTATGAGGGTAACTGATAATTTTAAAGCCACTGATTTTAGACTGTTTCCTTACGTTAAGCCCAAACCTAACTGATATGATTGAAAAAGACTTCATTTCTAAGGGATTTGTATAGCTATGTGGCACTTTACATTTATATGAGGTAGAGTTGTTAGAGGGAGATGACTGGAAATGATCTGCAGCTTCTCAAGATAGAACGTTGCTTTTACAGAACCACCAGTTTTATACAGTAAAAGAGATACTATTGCCAAATAATTGACTTTCGTGTTCATTTTTACACATTTCTTTTTAACTGTTGAGTTCATTGTGTTTCTCATCATTTTATTTTCTGTGTTGCTTATATTAGAGCTATTAGTACTATGCCAAGAATTCATTTTATAGTTGCTCTTCAGGAAGTTAAGGGTGGTAAGGCACTCAGCCATCGATAACTAGAGAGCAATTAGAGAAAATATGTCTGTGTTAATATAGTCACTACAGCTTTATATGGGACTTACTTTCATTCATTGCAAGCAAGGGTAATAGTTAGGAGACTTCCCCAGATATAATTCATGTTCTCTTATAACCCTGATGATAGGTCTATCAGTTCTGATAGAGTCCCTCTGTTGTGTTTGATTTGTTTCTTCACATACTTGAAGGCTTTCATATCATCCTTTTGTCATAAAGTAATTATTCTATTTTGCTGAATATTCACTTACTCATTTGATAACTATTTATTAAATACACGCAATGTGTTTTGCGTAGTACTGAGGATATTATATTCAAATGCATACAGTTTAGTCTCAAAGAAACTGCAGAGTTGATAAGTAAACAAGCAATTATAAAGTAAAAAGTTAGAGAAGATAACATTAACTTTTAAAAAAATTCAATTAATGTTCCACTTGCTCATCGCAGGGAAAAAAGAATTCAGTTAATGTTAAGTAAAAAGAGCATTCATTTCAAATCCTGATTCAGTTCCTTAAGAGCCATGTGACTTTAACCTCAGTGACACTTGCAAGGTGGTTCTAAATTTTAGAAGTAAATACATGTGAAGCACTTCCTAGAGCCTGCTAAATATGTAATTTCTTCCTTTTTCCTAAATCATACTTCCTCAAATTGTTGTAATTTCAAAGCTTATAAACAGATTGTTTTTCTGGCTCCTAATTCACAGGAAATGTGTGAAGAATATACAGCTGTCTTTGAAGATACTTTTGAATACCCTACCCCATATTGCAAATTAGTTTTATAATTGTCATAAAATTTACCCAAAATTCCATTAAGATATTGACCATAAAACTGTTATATGAGGAACTTATAAAGTTGCATATAATATGTACTATTACATCAGTAATTTTGAAATCACTGATCCTAAATTTATCAACTTAAGAGGAAATGTTTGTCTCCTCTCCTTCCTCCCCTTGTAGTTTAGCATATTAGTTGCTCTTAAAATTGTGGTTTTATATCGAGAAGGTTGACATTTATAAGCTTTATTTACTAAGTGTTCAAAATGCTTTTAAGTAAATCTTCCATCAGTAGAATAAATATATTTCTTAAGGTGTATTATTGTAATTTGAATTTTGTTTGTGTGAAGAATTTTTTTTTCACATTTTCTTTATTTTTTGCGGGGGGGGGGGGAGGGACTGGGAATCAAACTCGGGACCTCACACTTGCCAGGTAGGTGCTGTCTCACTGAGCCTGTGTGAAGGCCTGTATGAAGACTTCTAAAACTACAGTATTTAGGAAATAATACAGTTTCATTTTCAAATATGATAGCCAGAAGTTGCTTTTAACTGAAAATAATTTTTATTCCTTTGAAATTAACATAACTACTTCTAAAAATAGAAACTGGAATTTCTATAATCAATATAATTTGTAATTCTTCAAAGATTTAGTGGTTGGTATTTCATCAGAATATTGCAGTTTAGATATTATAAATTTATTCCATTATGTGACTGATCTTTCTAGTTTTGCCATACTTTAATAATAACTGTTCCAGATTTATTTGTTAATTTTGCTTATAATTGTACCTTACAAGTAAGACTGGCTAATATTATTCCTTGTAACAAGCATAAATGCAAATATCAGTAGAATATAGAACTATTTTTAAAATATTTTATAGAGAGATCAAACAGCTACTTCTTCTAAAAGGAAACAGTGAACAGAGTGAGGAAGGGGTGGCAATGAGGAAGAAGTCCGAAGGTTGTGTTGCTGTGCACAGCACGGTGACAGTGAGTGACAGCATGAGAATGGATGTGTTCTTCCTACTGAATTAGACAGGTGGCCTATGCCCACTGAAGGGACTAGGGACGGTGCTCTGAGGACAGGAGCCATTTCCACACAACCCTGCCCAAATTCAGGAGAGTAATGGTGCATCTGCTTTGTGTTGCTGTTGTTACTTAACCTTCAGGTGGATGTGTTACTGTTTCTGTTACTGTGTTCCTTATCCTGGTTGTGCCAGATTGTGTGTTGGCAAGTCATTTACTATTTACATTTTCAGTGCCTTGGCTGATTTTCAGCGCCTTGGCTAATAGACACGGGTTTCCTGAAATGTGTGCATGACTGTCCCTCCTTCAGCCTCCCCATTGTGTCTCCCTCTGTCCCATTCCAAGTTCATTACAGAAGCTGATCTCTACAGGTTTTGTTTGATTTTGTTTGTCTCTATTTTCTCTTACAGCAAAACTTTGTTTTTACCTTCATTCCCACTTCCAATAGCAAAATTCCACATAGCGAAACTCCTTTTATACTCTTACTTTTTGAGAGCTATCGTCTTAAGCAAATCTCTTGTTTTAAAACATTAATGCCAAAACAGACATTCCTTGATTAATGTGGTAAATTTTCAGTGAATCTTGTAAGCTTTATAACATTGTGCTCCATGATTTTGTAGGGTGACAGTGAAGTACATGAAATTAGTTGGATTGTAAGTGTATTTTCTCCAAACTACTACAGTATTTAAATCATACTGCAGTGCTTATGTTCACTAAGTGGTACCTAATAGTGTAAAATGTTGCTAAATACAGGTGAATTTAGCAGTGGGTCAGTTTCCCTCTTTGGTAAGCTACATTGCTAGTACAACATTTAAATGACTTGCATTTTGAGTTTTGTGTTGTTAAAATGTGTCTGAAGTCTAAACTTTATAATATGTTACATTTTAGGTCAGAAGACATGTCTTCATCTACATGGCATCTTTCCTTACCTCTATGTGCCATACGATGGTTATGGACAGCAGCCAGAAAGTTATCTTTCTCAGATGGCATTCAGTATCGACAGAGCACTTAATGTGGCTTTAGGCAATCCATCTTCTACTGCTCAGCATGTGTTCAAAGTATCATTAGTATCAGGAATGTAAGTATTTGATAATATCTTTTAAATTTTCTATTTCTCTGTATTTCATTTATTCTAATTAGAGGAAAATATTTGACATGTATTCTGTTTATATTTCTTTTTTCTCCATTTTAATGGAACTGTGGTGAATATTTTGCTGAAACTTTATAAGGTAAATTTTTGTTGCAATGAAAGCTAAACGGTTAATAGGCACGATTGTGGGTTGTTACGTGTTAGCATTTCCATCACTGCAACAAATAACCTGAGGTGATCAACTTTAAAAGAGAAAAGGTTTTTCTAGGTCATAATTTAGAAGCCCCAGTCCATGACCAGTTGGCTCCATTGCTTTGTGCCTGTGATCAGACAGTCCATCATTGTGGGAATGTGTGGTACAATAGAGCCTCTCAATGAAAGCAATGGAAAGGAAAAGAACCAGACTGGGATCCCACAGTCCTCTCTGATGTCAGGCTCCTAGTGAAAGTAAAGACTTCTATGAGGCCCCAACCTCTTGAATGTTTCACCATCTCTCTGTAGTGCCATCCTAGGGACTAAGCCTCTATACATGGGCTTCTGGTATTCAAGATCTAAACTCTAGCACTTGAAATACACTGCTGGACAAAACTGTGATGTATGTCCCAAGAAAGTTAAATTCTACTAGTGGAAAACATAATAACCAATATTCATAAAATAAATTCATTTGCTACATGATAATTTTTTTTAAAATTTTATTTAAGAAGAAAAAAAAAGCAGAAAATGGGTACAAGTTATACAGATTTACAGGAAAAAAAAATAAACAGTAGGAAATCACTAGTTAATGGATTACATATTGTCATCTTAGAAATAATTGTTCAAGTCACAAAATTAAAGCTTGTAAAGTGGACATTCCAACAATGATACTGCAAACAGTTCCGTTCAATGATCCAATAAAACTCTGTGATATCATTTTCTGTCTTATACACTCAAATATACATGCAGTTATATAGTTTAGAGCACTTTCTTTTCCTCTCTTTTGTACAATGACTATTATACATTTTGGGTTTCATTGCCCCCACGGTTCTTATTACTTTTTTGGAAGAGAGTAAAACCAAATGTGACATAACAGAACAGAATCGGTCAAATCAAAAGGGTGAACATAATAGATAATGTAAAAACATGATGCAAGATAATCAACAATGGTTACCATAATGCCTCCCGCTATCTCTAATAGAATTGCCTATCTCATTAGTTATAATAAAATTGAACAAAACAGTAAAGAACAAAACCAAAACATTGGAGGCATTGTAGGTCTTCAAAAGTAGATACAAGTCAACGAGAATGGGCGTTATAATGAATCTCATTATCTTCACAGCTGATGCCTAAACTTTCGAACCTGATACTATCCAGCAAAACAGAATAGGGGAACATCAGACAAAAACAAGATGGTGAGAGTAATACAGGGCTTTAAATCAAGATAATGGAAAGTCAAAGTGGGTTACTATAATATATCCTGCTATTTTTATTTATTTTTCCCTTAATTAAAAGGATAAAAATAAGTAAATAATGGAGTGGAGATTGAGATAAAAGAGGGCATAACAGCAAAACAGCGCAGATCAAAACATAACCATTTAAGCAGAATAGTGTTTCACCACCAGATAATCCTGACATAAAAGTAGTTACCATATTATCTCTTTCCTTGAAATCCTTGAGTACAACTTCGTATACTGTAGCATTAAATATATCAAAACAATGTAAAACCGTTTAAGAGAATGACAGCATTACAGAGTATTTAGAATCGACTAACAGAAAATGAACAATGGTTTCTGTATAATCTTGTCTTTAAAAGGTTTTTGCTTATACTATCGTACATAATAAAATCCAATAAGATACAACCTATTTAGACCAATGGAGACAGAAGAACAAAAGCTTGATGAGACTTCAAAACAAGATGATACTAAATCAGTATTACCTATTAAGATGTCATTTTCTCCAAAATAGCTGTTCCTATCATCCAATCTTCTCTGCCTCATTTCTGTTGAGCTCTTTTTCTGTCAGTAGCTGTCAGTTTGTCTTCATTTTGTTCTCTGCTCCATTCGTTGTGGCCTCCCTGCCACTATTTCTGGATTCTTTGTATTTTTCTTTTTTAAGAATATCCTGCAATACTCTCTGTAGAGTTGAATTGGTGGTTGCAAATTCCCCCAGTTCCTCTTTATCCTGGAAGCACCTTGTTTTTCCATCAATTTCCAGGGACAGTTGTGCAGGCTATCTCAATCTTGGCTGGAGATTATTGTCTTTCAAAGCTTGAATTATTTCCCCCTACGCTCTTTGTGATTTGATGGTTTGTGCAGAGAAATCTGCTGTAATTCTGATGGGTGTTCCCTTGTAAGTGGTCTGTTTCTTGTCTCTGACAGCTTTTAATATTCTGTTCTTGTATTGGATTTCTGGAATTTTTATTATTATATGCCTGGGTGTTGCTCTGTTTGGGTTGTAGGTAGCTGGGGTCCTGTATGCCCCATACATCTGAGTATCTTTTCCTTTTGCTAAATTAGGAAAATTCTCCTGGATTATTTCTGTGAGTAGCTTTTGTAGTTCATTTGTTTGTGTCCCTACTTCTTCTTTTATGTTCTTAATCCTTAAGTTATGGCTCCTCTTATCATCTTCTAGTCTTTGTATTATTGCTGTTTGTTTCTTTGTTATTTTTAAGAAGTTTTTCATTTCATTCTTCCATATTACAAATCTGCCCTCCAGTTCAGATAGTCTGTCCTTAGTTTCTTTCAAGCTGTTATTGCCAGTTTTCAATAGACTTCTTAGTTTCTTGATAGTCCCTTTGAACCTGCTTCACGTATTCTATGCTTTCTCTGTTTTCTCCATCAAATAATTCTCCCCTCTTTTTCTGTTCTTCCATTCCACCATCTGTTTTTTCTTGGGTGGTACTTAGCATTTCTCTAACTATTCTGCATACTTCTAGCTTCAGGTCATTGATAACTTCATTCCTGAACTGATCTATGAGGCTCTCTATATGGCGCTTTATGTCTATTGGTGCGGTGTCCGCTATTACCTGTTTCTCAGAATTGGGGGCCGAGGAGCCTTTCTTGTTGCTGCCTCTTCCCATATTCTCTGTTCCTTATATATGCATGGTTATATAAGAGGCCCAGCTTCTCTCCCTGTCAGCCACAGCCTGATCGAATTGCACCGGTTAGGTGTTCCCACCCACCAAAGCGCACCAGGGAGTTACGGACCAGGCAGCCTACGTGGGGCCCACCCCTCCTGGCCACTGTCAGGCTCTGGGATCTGGGTTGGGCTAGCCTACAGGGTCCGCCAGCAGCGCCACGCAGGCCAGGCACTTTTCACCAGTCCCGCCTGAGAGGGGGATGTGTGGCTGAAGTCACCACTGCGCCCTGCTCGCGCAGGACCTGCCCAGGCCCAGAATGTCCTCCGCTGGAGTCAAACTGTGGTAGAGTGTCAGTTTCTCTCACTCACCTCACCACAAGTCAGTGCACGCCTCCCTGCCCATCCTGTTTTCGACTCCGTTCGCAGATTGCCGTTCTCAGAGCTTTCGCGCATCTCTCTCCTTGCCGAGCCGATGTAGAGGCAGTCGCCATACGGCGGGAAACCCAAATCGCAGTTTCCAATGGTGCGGGCTCCAGCCTCCACCCTGAGGCTTTTCTGTTCCTGTTTTAGCACCAGGACTGCATTCCAAGTTGGTTTCTCTCAGCCCAGTTCGTTCCTGAGTCAGCAGAGCATATCTCCACCTGCTTATGTCTCCTTACTCCGCACCCTTCCTGACTTCTGAGCCGAGCCTTTCAGAGAGCCTCCGTAGTAGCTGTTATCTGTCCGCCATGTTCTCCCAGAAGCCTGCTACATGATAATTGCTGCTATAGAAGAAATTAGAGGGAGAGGGAGCTAAAGATCAGTGGAATAGAATGGGAAAGTGAACTGGTGGCACTTTTAGGTAAACAGAACAGATCTCACTGACAAAATAAAGTAAAGAGCTAAAGGAAGTAAATGAGTAGGAACAGCATGGAAGCTGGGTGGCTGAACTGGAGAAGTAATGGGAGAACAGGACATAAGGTTAGATGAGAGATTGGAGATCATTTGAGTCAATGGTTCTCAAAGGGTAGCCTCCATGCTTTGATTTGTAGTATCACCAACTTTAACTTTACTTGGTGTGACAACTTTGAGAATGTAGTTTGCAGGTCTTCAAATATAGGGAGTATAATTAAATAACAGCCTCTGTGAGTGCATGCCAGAATTGAATCCCTCACTCCTGTGAACTGAAACTGCTTTCTACAAGCTGCTCTGAGCCAGTGGCCACTTATGGCCAGAACACCCCCAGGTCTGTTCTTGGCAAACTTGAGCTCTCTCCAAAGCCTTGTTATACACTTTAATTAGAATCTCACTGCAGTAAAAGAAGATACTTTACAGATCTTCTGTTGCTCTCGTCTTCACTTGGAATCTGAGTAAGATCTGGTTGTGCCAGTCTCTTCCTGTCTTCACTTATAGATTTTGTCCTAATAAATTTCTTGCACATTTGCCGTTTACTCATCAGAGGGCCTGAACTAGCACACCTGGAAACTAGGTAAAAACGTATTCTTGTGTTCTACCAAAGTCCTACTGAATCAAAATCTCTGGTGATGGGGCCTAGAAATCTTGTGTTGTAGTTAACTTTTCTGACAAATATGATGTGTGCTAAAGTTGGAGCATCAGTGCAGAAAGTTTTTCTAAAACTGGATATTACTCTGAGCTGTTATGTGATTTTGAGTAGCAAATGTCTGATTTAAACTTGAGATTGTTTTAGCAATGGTGGAGGAAGACACAGATTGTAGTGGATATGAAGAGAAGTAGGAGTCTGTTTCATCAATCTAGGTGATAAGGTATAGTGTCTTGAACTGAAGTCGTATCCAGGGGGTAGTGTAGTCAGGTTCTGGCTCTATCTTGAACATTGTCAGTAGGATTTGCTATCTGATTGGATGAGGGTTTTGAGAGAGGAGTTAAGAATGACTACAAAGTGCTGCCTCTGTGCTACTCAGAGTTCTGAGTCTACACTGGTAAAACACACTGGCAAGAAAGGACTGGAGCTCATAGTGGACTGAGGGTTTTTTCTTTTTTTTTTTTTTTTAAATGCCTATATGAAATTCAAATGGGGATCTTAAATCTGTCTACTTTTCTCCATTTTTATCAATACTTTCCTCTGGAGCTGGACCTCCAAAGTATCCTTTTAATTTAATTTCCTTTCTCTGTTGTCCCACTTCAGATCAGTGAAAGTGCTGGTCTTATACTTTAAATTGGAAACCTTGGAAGAACTTCATATCGTTTATAAGATGAAGTTTCAGAAATAGCCTCTATGATCTGACTCCTGTCTGTAACTGTTTATTGTGTTCCATTCATGAACACTAGTTTTATTTCAAATCTTCTGAGATGCCACACTCTTTTTTTACCTAAATTCTTTGTACATACAGTTTTTCTGAAGTGTTCAGCTTCTGTCCAGTCTTTCAAATCCTTGATTTCTCCAGAAAAGTTTTTGTGGACTCCCTCATTTAAAGTAAGGTATTAACGTTTTTCTATATCTTAGTACATTTACTTCCTTTAGTACTTACTTTAGCTTGCAGTTACTTTAATTTTGCTTATTTCATTTTTTTTTTCCCTTTGACTAGCATGTAAGCTTTATGTGAAAAAGGCTGGTGTTCCTCTTATTGATCCTTAAATCTTTACCACCTTTGTACAGTATTTGGCACTGGATTAGTCAAGATTCTTTAGGGAGATGGAACTAGTAAGATACAGATGGAGATATGTGAGAAAGGATTTATTAGAGGAATTGCCTCACATGATTATGGAAGCTGCAGAGTCCCATAACAGGCCATCTGCAAGCTAGAAATTGTGTTAATAGTAAGGCTCATTCTGAGTCTGTTTCAGAACCAGGAAAGTTGATGGTGTAACTCTTGGTTTGAGGCTTAATATATTTATGACAAGGCCATAATTTGTATTTTTTGCTGCTAGGTGATTGGTACTACTATCCCACTAGGTCGCTTTTTATTAATTTAATTAGTAAAAACACTAATAAAAGTGATTAGATCCATTTGTATCACCAGTGGTACAAAACACCCATTTACCACCAATGGTCCAAGTTGGCAGGAATGTGTTAAGGCCTAAGAATCTGGGGTCTACCCGTGCAAGTCTTCAAATCCAAACCTGGAGGGCCTGGAGTTCTGATGTGCTTAGCAGAGAAAAGAGTCCCAGTTTCTGGACTGAGAGAAAACCACTTTTGTCCTGCCTTTTTGTCGTTGTTGTTGTTGATCTACCCAGTTAGGTAGGCTGGCTCACCTATATGGAGTGCAGATTTCCCTTTCTTAATGACTCATACAGCAGGCTTCTCTGAAATAGACTCACAGATACGCAGAAGTAATGCTGTAGGTATTTGTTAATCTAGTTAAGTTGGCACTTTAAATTAAACATCCGTCACAGGCACTTAAGTAGATAACAAATCAGTAGCTATTTGGTTGAATAAATGAATGGAGTAAGGTTCACGCCCATCCCATGACTGCAATAATTATATTAGAAGTAGTCAACCTTCTAAATGTTTAAGAAATTGAGATCTTTCAAGAACATTGCTATGCATATTTCCATTTCATATTTGAATTTCTCAGTGAAATAGTCAATAGTCATTTAAATAGTCAAAGACCTGTGTTTGGTTTGGATATTTGTTGAAGGCACTGCCATATATCTGAGTAGTTAAGTTACAATTCTGGATATGTGGGTTAAAATGCAATCAAATTTGGTTGTCATTCACTTTTTTGATTTAGCTGATTTTTTTTTTTTTGCCTTTTTTCTTATCTAGTTCTCTTTCCCCCTCACTTTTCATTCTACTTTCTGATTCCTTTTTTCTTTCACTATCTCTATTTCTTCAGAGTAGACATGGTTTCATCTAGCTACCAAATTACAATTTGTAGCAGGCTTAACTCCATTTTTCCTACACTATCATTATCTTAAAGCGGATTAGGAGATAGGACCCTGACCTTAGGTTCATTTCTGGTGTTCCATGCCACTTAGCTACCAGAATTCTAGAGAATCTTCTTTAGATTCTCAATCCACCTAAATTAATTAGCTGAAATTTGTTTTCTTATCCTCATTTCCCTTTCCATTGATAGCATTAAAAATGAACTCTACACAAGTAAAAGCATTTATTTTCAAACTTCTTTGTTATTTCCCACAAAACTATTCCTAATGAGGAATTATGTAAGCAGAATCAACTGATGTCATTAGTAGGAGATTACAGGTAAATTACATGGACTTTCTTGGCCAGAAGCAGCAGAAAACAAAGTATAGAACTTATAAGCTATATTTTAGGGTAAAATTATGAAAACAATCCTAGATTTACAAAAAATTTCTAAGAAATCATTAAGACATGTTCAGTTTTTGAAATTTTGAGATTTTAATTAAAAAGCATTTTTGGCGGTATTTTTTGAGACAAGGTCTTGCTGTGCAGTTCTGGCTGGCCTCGAGCTCATTTTGTAGCCCAGGTTGCAAACCAGCAACAATCCTTCTGCCTCAGCCTCTGAGTGCTGGGATTATAGATGTGCACTACCATGCCCAGTTGAAAAACATTTTGATATCCCTAAAGATTATTAACAACCAAAACAAAGCATCCACACAAATGCACATTTCGTTACTTGTTTTACCCCAGCTAAAGATAACACATATCCACAGAAGAATTAAATTTATGTATATAAAAAACACAGGAAGAAGTTGAATTTTGCTAATGAATGAAAGAGAATGAGATCATTCATGTGTCTTTTTCCTATTTCTTAATGGCAATAAAATGGGGTGAACACTAGCAATTTAAATAGAAAATAGTGTTATAATAAAAGTAAAAGAAAAAAGATCGAGATTGGAGAGGTAGGGCATGATTATGAGGAAGCTTTTATGAAGATGCAAATTAAGCAGAGGTCTTAGAGGAATACTGAAAGCAAGCTGTGCAGAAATACCAGGGAATGATGCACTAAAGTCAGAATGATCGTGAAAGATAAATGTTTTGACTCAGCTCTGGGATGTCAAGGCACAGGACAGAACAACTAAAGACAACAAAGAGGACTTTTAAAGTGACAAGAATAGTGAGACAAGTGTGATTGAAGCGTGTGTTGGTGGGTATTTTGAGGGAGAGTGATGTCAGTGTGTCTTTTATTGTAATACAGTTTTGTAAAATTTTGCTCATCTTATATTTTGATTATACCTTCTGTTTCCTCTTACACTGAGGATTTCTCTTCCTGTCATCTAATGTAGTCTTTTGCTTTTCCCCCTTCCTTGTTCAAACTGAAAACCTGAGAAAAATGCAGCCACAACATAGATAATATTCTGAAGTAAGTCCCTGGTCTTTTTCCAGTAAGTTTCTAGGTAGTTCTCACAGGATTTGCTTTGGATGTTAGATGTTAAATATGTCTCCTGTATAGAGAGAATTAGATGTATAGTGCTATATAAAGTACATAAATTGTCTTTGGTAGTAAACTTTCAAAATTAATGATAAACAGAACTAAGGAAAGTGACTGTCAATAAAAAGTGTTACTTTTCAACAGAAAAAAGGTTGTATTAAGAGGTGATACCTGAAAGATCTGTTTCTCTCATACATAGATTGAAAAGAGCCACTCTTTCACAAAGCATATTTTTATTTTTAACTGGCAAGTAGTACTTGTACTCATAGAAGTTATCATGTGACATTTTAATATATATATATTCAATGCATAAAATCAGATCAGGGAAATTGGAGTATTTGTTACCTCAGGCTTTTTCTTTATATTGAGAAAAATCTAAAAGTCTGTAATTTGGAAATATATAGTAATTGGTATCTGTAGTCACTCTGTAGTGCAGTAGACAGAAGTTATTCCTCCTATCCAGCTATACCTCTGTACCCATTATTTACCTTCTCTTTAGCCTTCCTTTTCACCACCCCTCCCAGGCTCTGATCACCACTGCTGTGTTCTTTATATACCCAGTAGTGGGGCTGCTGGATCATATGATCTATTTCTAGTTTTTGGAGGACTCTCCATACTGATTTCTGGAATGGCTGTACTAATTTGCTTCCCAACAGTGGTGTATGGGAATTTCATTGTGATTTTGATTTGCATTTCTTTGGTGATCGGTAATAGTGAATTTTTTTAATACTTGTTTGTCATATGTATAGTGTCTTGAGACATGTCTCTTCATTTATATCATTTGCTTATTTTTTAAGTAGATTGTTTGGATTGCTTTTGGCTTTTGCTGTTGAGTTGTGTTCCATATATATTCTGTTTCTGTGGTACTGGGGATTGAACTCAAGGCCTTGTGCATGCTAGACAAGCACTCTACCACTGAACTACATCCCCAGCCCTTCATATATATTTTGGATATTAATTCCTGTCAGATGAAGAGCTTACAGTTATTTTTCCCATTGTATAGGTTGTCTCCACTTTATTGTTTGTTGTGCAGGAACCTTTTAATTTGATTAATCCTATTTGTCAATATTTGATTTTATTACATGTCCTACTGGGATATTAAAAAGTCTTTTTCCCAGGCAAGCATCCTGACATAATTCTTCTGTATTTTCTTGTTTCCTGGTTTTAGGTCTTATATTTAAGTTTTGATCCATTTTAATTGATTTTTATATGATGAAGTAGGAGTCTAGTTACTTTTGCATGTGAAAATCTTTTTCCCAGCATCACTTTGAAGAAATTTTGCTTTCTCTGGTGTATATGCTTACTGCCTTTGTCAGAAATAAATTGGCTATCCCTATGTGGGTTTGTTTCTGAGATCTTTATTCTGTTTCTTTGTGTGTGTGTGTTTATGCCAGTACCACCATTTTGGTTACTGTAGTTTTCTTGGATTTTATTAAGAGTTCCAAATTTGAATTCATGATCAGTTTGTTGATCAGATTAGCAAGTTAATGTTTTTTCTTTTTTCTTTTGGTACCAGAGATCAAACTCACCACCTCCCATTTGCCAGGCAGGCGCTTAAACTGCTGAGCTAAGTCCCTAGCCCCACAAATTAATGCTTTAAAATAATAATAATGTTGACCAGTAAGCCTTTGATGAACAAATCTTATAACACTCTTAATTCCTATTTCAGTCCCCTGTTTTCCTTAAGTTTTCCCATTCCCAGTTAACATTTATTGGATGACCAATGTGAAGTAGGATATAAGATGCTAAGAGGAGAGGTTCCCCATAACCATGGAAGAGAAGAGTCACGGTCTTATTAAGTCCCCTGATGTAAATATTAGTTTATGTTTTTACAATAGTAGAGATTGGCCTTGTACATGGTAGTCAAGTCCTCTGTCACTGAGCTACATCCGTAGACCTTTTTTTTATTTGTTTATTTTGATATAGGATTTTCACAAAGTTTCCCAGGTAGCCTTCAAACATGATTCCTCCAGGCTTAACCTTTCAAGTAGAAAAGATTATAGGCATGCTCCACCATGCCTGGATTAATTGTGAGTTTAAGCCTCAGGTTTTGTTCTTTTGCTTTGAGTACTCTAAATCTTTTGTGGTTCCCTAGAAATTTTAGGAGTGTCTTTTCTGTGTCTATGAAGAATGTCTTGGGGATTATGATAGGAATTACACTGAATGTGTAGTTCACTTTGTGTAGTATGGACATGTTAGCAGTCTTAGTTTTTCTGATCCGTGGACATGGAGGGATGTGTGTGCGCATGCACGCACGCATCCTCTTTGATTTTTCCATCAGTGTTTTGTAATTGTCGTTGTAGAGATCACTTGTTTTATTCCTAGAATTTTAAAACTATGAATGTGTAGCTATGGTGAGATTGCCTTTGTTTCTAACAGTTCTTTGGCAGAATCTTTAGGTATTTTATTCGTAAAGTTGTGTCCTTGCAAGTTAAGACTTAGGTGACTTTTTTCCAATTTGGATCCCTTTATTTTTCTTTCTCCTATTTTGCTACTCTTAACACTTTCAGTACTGTTGTGGTGAGAGTAGACATCTTTCTCTCATTTGGAGAATTGATTTTAACTTTTTTCCATTTCAGAATGATGGAGCCTATAGGTTTGTCAATGCAGCATATAGCCTTAATATTTGAGGAACTCGTTCAATGCTTTATTTTTTGAAGGCTTTGTCATAAAGGGAAGTTGTTTTATCTGCTACTTTTTTTAACCTGTTAAAATCATAAACTGTATTTTTCATTCTGTTTGTGTGACTTTTTGTCTGTTGAACCATTCTTGTATCCATGGAATAAAACCCACTTGATTACGATGTATGATTTTTTTTTTGTTTTGTTTTGTTTTGTTTTTGTTTTGAGACAGGCTCTCATTATGTAATGCAGGGTATCCTTGAACTCACTTGCTCCTGCCTCGATCCTGCCTTAGCCTCCTGAGTGTGCCACCATGCCTGGCAAAAGGCTGGTGTATAATCTTTTGGATGTACTGTTGGATTTGATTTGCTTCTATTTTTTTGAGAAATTTTGCAGATTTATCAGGGATACTGGCCTTTAGTTTGTTATTATTATATCCTTATTTAGTTTCAGTATCAGGATAATTTGCTGGTCTTGGAAAATGAGTTTGAAAGGTTGCCTAATTTTCAATACTTTGGAATATTTTGAGAAGAACTGGCATTAATTCTTCTTTTAAAGTCCAGTAAAATTCATCAGTGAGTCCATCTATCTGGTCCTGAGTTTTTGCTTTCTTTTTCTTTTTCTTTTTTTTGAAATACTTTTTATTACTGATTCAATCTTGTTACTCATTACTGATCTGTTTAGGTTTCTCTGTCCTCATGATTCAGTTTTGGTAGGTTATTATGTGCCAAGGAATAGATTTCATTTCTTCTAGTATTTCTGATTTTCGGGCAAATAGTTGTTTATAATAGGCTATAATCAACCTTTGTATCTCTATGGTATCAATTGTAGTATTTCCCTTTTCATGTTTGCTTTTATACTTGATTCTTCTGTTTTTCTTGGTTAAGTCTAGTCAGAGTATTGATTTTTATCTTTTTTAAAAGCCAGTTCATCATTTCTGTTTTCGTGGGGGGGGGGGGAGTAATTTTGTTTAGGTTTTTTTTTTGTAGGGAATAATTCTTGATACCTATTTCATTACTTCTGTGGTTCTTGTTATTTCTTTCATTCTACTTATTTTGGATTTGGTTTGTTCTTTTCTGTGTCCTTCAGTTGCAGAATTAGGTTGTTTCTTTTAAAATCTTTTTAAGTGAAGATAAGTACTGCTATTTCCTGTAACTGCTGTTTTTGCTGTGTTCTATAGATCATCCGCTTCGTGTTCCTCTTTCTATTCCCCTTCATCTTCCTCCTCTTCATTTTGGTATCAGGGATCAAATTCATGACCTTGTATTTGCCTTTACAAGGTGCTTGTGCCAATGAGCTAAATCCCCAGCCCTAGATTTTCATATATTGTATTTTACTTATTTCTATGTATTATATTTCAATGGTTTAAGAAGTTTTAAAATTTCTTTTTGATTTTTTTCATTGGTTATTACTATTGGTTATTCAAGAGAACGTACTTTACTTTCCATAATTACGCAACTTCTAACTTCTCTGTTGATTTCTAGTTTTATTCTGTTGTGGTCAGAGAAAATACATGATGTACTTTTGACCTTTCAAATTTTTTAGATATATTTTGGAGCCTAACACGGTCTATCTTGAAGAATGTTGCATTTACCAATGAGAAGAATGTATATCTTCAGCTGTTGAAAGAAATACTGTATAAATGCCTTTTAGGTCCACTTGGCTGTATTATGGTTTAATTGTAATGTTTCTTGTTTTTTTTTTAATATGAATAATCTGTCCAGTGATGGAAGTGAGATGCGCAAGTCTCTAGTTATTAAAATCTGCCTTTCCTTTCAGATCTACTGTTGTTTGCTTTATGTAACTGGGTGTTCCAGTGTTGGGTGCATATATGTTCCAATGTATGTGTTATTTCTTCTTGCTGAATAGATTTTCTAGTGATCTTTTTTATCCCCTTTTGCAGTTTTTTATTTAAAATTATTTTATTTATTATATCTGCTCTCTTCTACTTTTCATTTGTATTATCTGTTTTTATTTTCAGTTTCAGCCTGTGTGTCTTTACTGATGAATGCAGTTTTTTCTGTATAGTATATTATGCAGTATATTATTAAGACTAGTCTTTTTTATTTAGTCATTCTGTATCTTTTACTTAAGGAATATCATCTCTATATATTCAAAATGGTTATTGATAAATACATACTCCTTGCATTTTATAAAGTTTTTCTTTTTGTTCTTTGCTTCTTTCTTCCCCTCTAGTTCTTGTTCTTTGTTGGTTTTTGTACTTATTAGGCTTTATCCTCTTTTTTTGTGTATTGCTCAACTGTTAATTTTTGTATTTTGTAGACTTTCATGACAGTAGTTATTGTTTTTTCATGTCAGCATAGAATTCCGTTAGATGTTTACTGTGGTGCCTATAGCAGTGGCAGTGAGTTTCTTTAGTTTTTGCTTGTCCTGAGAAGTATTTCTCCTCATTTCTGCCAACAGCTTTGCTAAATAAAGTATTCTTAGCAGTTTTTTTCTTTCAGGGCTTTGAACATATCATCCATTCTATCTTGAACTAAAAAGTTTCTGTTGCAGAGTCTACTGTTATTCTAATGAATATTCTCTTATATGTGACTTGGCATTATTCCTTTGTTATTTTTAGAATCTTTTATCTCTGAGTTTCGACTATTGATATATATATGTATGTGTATGTATATATATGTATGTAATATACACACACACACATACTCACCACCACCCCCCCTTTTGTACTGGGAATCAAACTCAGGAATGATAATTTGTCTGCAGGTCTGTTTGAGCAGGTCTCTTGGAGGTCCTTTGTGCTTCTTGAACCCAGATATCCATATCTTTTCTATAATAGAAACTTTTATTTTGTTGATTAGTTTTTTGGTATGCAGTTGCCCTTCTCTTCTCCTTCTGAAATATCCAAGAGTCCAAGGATGAGGCAAAGGAGAAGGTGATGTTAAAAGAAAAAAAACCCAAGATGTACCTGTACCAAACACTCACAATGTACGTAGTCATTGTATGTCAAAAATATGAGCTAAAAGTAAACATTTGGAAAAGAATAAGAAAACTGGAAAAGAGAATCTAGATGTGGAGGTTGGTTAAGTTGAGATGGAGAGAAGGGGGATAAAAGAATCAAGAATTGCTAAGTACATGTGCCTACCCCCTAGAGGAATATAAACTTTTATGTGTTAATAGAATAAAAATTTTAAAATAATTTCAAAATTGTCAAAAACTACACTTTTAATTTATTTTAAAAATGACTAAGTTATGGGGATGGGGATTTAGCTCAGCAGCATACGCGCCTGCCTTGCAAGCAGGCAGTTGTGAGTTCGATCCCTAGTACCGATAAAAAGGAAAAAGACAAAAAAAAAAAAATTGAAAAAAAATGACTAAGTTATTTGAAAAGAATTGTCTTCAAGCTCACAAATTCTTTCTCATACATGTTCAGTTTTCTCTAGGCTCTCAGATATATTTTTGTTTCATTTATTGAGTTTTTTAGCACCAATATTTCTGATTACTTTTTCATGATCTCTCTTTGCTCAGTTTTTGATTCATGTCATAGTTTTGCTTCCTAACTTTCTTCTTCCCCTCCCCCTCCCTTCTTCCTTTTTTCTTTCTTTCTTTCTTTCTTTCTTTCTTTCTTTCTTTCTTTCTCTTTCTTTTGTCCTTTTGAGACAGAGTTTTGCTATATGGTTCAGGCTGGTCAGTTCAGGATTTCAGGCTTGAACTCAAGGCGATCTTCCTGCCTCAGCCTTTGGAGTGCTGAGATTACAGGTGTGCATCACCATGCCCGACCCTAGTTTTCTTTTATTGTCTCTATGCTCTTGTATCTCATCAAGAATCCTTAAAATCATTTTTTGAAAGACTTTATAGGTAATTTGTCCATTTCCTTTTCTTTGTAGTCTGTTGTAAATGATTACTGTGTTCTTTGAAAGTGTCCTGTAAATTAGTTTTTTCATGCTTCCCTGTGTTAGAATTTGTGTATCAGGTAATTGCTTATATCAATATCTGTTGCTGTTGAGTTTGGGTTGGATATGATATGTTGGCTTTGGTTATAAGTGGGCACTTTAGTGATTGTGTAGCTTCTGTCATGCAAATTAGTGTTAACAATGTCTCTTATCAGTTGCCTAGGCTATAGGGTTTGTGAGATTGCACTGCTAGCTAAGGGGCAGCTCCTTGGGGATGTGACATTTGCTGGTAGTAGTTCTGGGGATTGTGTGCCTGTTTCAAGTTAGGTCAGGGCTACTCTAGTACTCAGCTAGGTGTGGCACAGAGAGCCTTGTAATGGGGATGAATGTTTGCCAGTGTCTAAGGCAGTGATGGCAAACCTTTTACAGCTGTCAATGATAAACAGCCTGCTGTGACATTTGTGCCATAGGTTTGACACTAGCGGTCCTAAGAGCTGTGTAGGAGTCAGACTGCACCAAATTCTTGTCAATTCCCAAGAGCTGCAGTGGTGATTTTATGGGACTGCTAGGGATTAACCTGAGCAGAGAGGTCTGCCTAGGTTTTTCTCAATCTGAGGGGTGTGGGTGTGGGCCAAGCATTTGCTTCTCAAGCTCCCTGTTAGCCAAGCTTCTGAGAACCGGCTGTTTTATAAGTATTACTTTGAGGCATAGGAGGATTGCCCTGGCCACCTGGGTGCTTCCTAGGGATGATAGTAGGCCAAACCACTCAGGAAGTACTACTGCCTATTTCCAGGGCATTATAGGTAGTGGGTAAGAGCACTTCTTTAATAGAGTCATGATTGAGATTTAGGAAGAAATAGTCTACTGCTCCTTTTTTTTCAAAGTAGTATTTTAAAATTTTATTATTTCATACTTTAACCTGTCGTAA
The DNA here is from genome assembly GCF_034190915.1 of Cavia porcellus. Taxonomy (NCBI): domain Eukaryota; kingdom Metazoa; phylum Chordata; class Mammalia; order Rodentia; family Caviidae; genus Cavia; species Cavia porcellus. Next base: position 80,239,059 of record NW_026947490.1, read on the forward strand.
GTTTAACCTCAGGTAAGTTCTTATTTTTTTTTCTTAGATATTACTAAATATAAGTAAGACTGAATTATATAGATAAGATTGAATTAGACCAACCAAGTCTAATTAGGGACATAAATTGTATTTAATCTCTGATGATGGAAATAATTTAAAATATCCTTTTTTTTATATATTTCAGGCCTTTTTATGGTTATCATGAGAAGGAAAGACACTTTATGAAGATCTATCTTTACAATCCTGCAATGGTAAAAAGGTACAAAGTTGAATGAAATCAAAATGTGAATTGTCACATAATTATTTTAATAAAAAGCTGGAAGAAAGGTTTTATATAGTTTGTACCATTATTAAAGAGAAGGTCATAATACAAATAATAGAGAGGCCCATGGCTTTGACTGTACAGAAGACATTTGAGAATATGGAGCAACCTCTGTTTATGGGCCATCTGCTTTTTTCTTATCTTAGATGTAAAGAGTTTATAGAAGTAGGTAAGGAGAGATAGTTTCCTCATATTATAGTGCCCTGTTGGACAAACTTGCTTTTTAATTTAAAAGCAAGGAGAAAAAAAAAGCAAGGAGAAATTTGTGAACGTAAGACTAGAATGTGAAGGCTTTCTGTTACTCCTGTTGATTCTGATTTCTATTGAAATGTAGTAGAATTTTATATCCTGAGTTTTTTGTTGGCTTTGGTTGTTTTTTCTTCCCTAGTCTTTCTGCCTATAGCTTATCGTCTAAATCGCCCTAAAGCCCAGGTTATTGAGAACAGGAAGAGCGCGTTTACAGATTTCCTTTTAGATTCACAATGAATATTGTTGTGTATTGACAAACTAAGGTCAATGTGGCTTTGGAGGAGTGCTAAAGTTTTTTTTTTTTTTTTTAAATAGGTCCTCCTCTGCTAGTAGGCAGTAGATTCTGAATGTTAACCACTTAGACAAGAAATGAATGAATTTCTCTAGAATGAGTTAAGGAACTGTGAGATCCACAGCTACCAAGCACAAAAAACGTACTCAGGATTGAACCAATTGAGTACAGTACTCCACTGAATTTTTAGCCCTAGTCCCAGGCATAACTAGTGAAAACTAGTTCCCCTGCAGACTCTCCCTGACTTTACCAAAATAGCTTCTTTCATATGAAGTGCCAAAATGATTATTCTCATGTCGATGGAGAATAGTCACTTTTTGGTATGTATGGGATAAACATCAATCCCTGTGAATGCTATCATCTCACACACCCAGTGGTAAGCAAATAAATATTAGCCATTTTTCTCTTTCTTATCCATAGAAAGAATAGAAATGATGTATATTATTTTTTTGTTTGAATACAAATGATGTATATTATATGTTTTTTGTAAATAGCCTATAATATAAAATCTATTATAAATATAATCCTTTTTTCCTTTGCAACTGTAATAATTAAATACTTAACTATGCCCAGTAAATTTGCTTAAATTACATAGTTTGTCCAGTGCCTATCTGGAAATTCTTAGTTTAGTAATGATGATTCATTTATTCCAAAATTTTTTTCCAAACATTTATAGAGTTACCTACAATATTTGGTGTTGTTGGGTGAATAGTGATGAGTAAAGTTTGCATTGTTCCTGCCTTCAGAGAACTTGCTCTCACCACTGACTTAGAGCAGGAAGATCACATATATGGATTTCCCTGTTCTTTCAGATTCGCAAGAGTTTTCACTGTACACGGTGATAGACTAAAGTGAAAGTAGGCTGGGAGGAATGCTAAGAACTGTTTTTTTCAGAAGATGCTCTGCCAGTAGTACTGGGTAAAAAAATAGAAATAAAACAAAACAAACAACTCAAAACACAAAATCAAAAATTGAGATACATTACAGTGAAGAAAAAGAATGTTCTAAAAGAAAATACTTCTGGTTTTTATTATAACATTTAACTCTAATACAATGTTAAGAGTCTAGGCTTTAAAGTCAGTTATCTGCATTCAAAATCTGACTCTGCTATCTACTAGGTAGGTGACTTTAGGCAAGATTTGTAATCTCTATGCTTTAGGTTCCTCATCTTTAAATTGGATTAATACTGGTACACATATTCTGATGATTCAATGAGTTGATATCTGTAAATCACTCAGATTATGAGTGTCATGTAAATGTTAGCTGTAGTATACATGTAAAGTGTTATTACTATGAATCTCATCATTCTCTAGAAACAGTCACTTCTGAGAATTTGGTAGGTGTCCTGTTTTTTATACATACAGGTTATATATGACATGTGATATATACATACCTTCTTTTTAAAATTTCCGTATACAATTGGTATCATACTACAATACAGATCTTTGTCTACTGAATTCCCAGTGTCTAGAATAGCACGTCACATTGTGATGAGTGAATGTTTGTTGGATGACTGGATGGATGAACACTATAGACATCATTTGGGAACTAGCCTCTTTATTCCTGGATCTCTCAGTATCCCTTTGGTATTTGGGAGGAACTGGTTCTGGAACCCTACACCTATTGCTGAAATTGGGTTTAGAACATTTTCATGTCTCTAGTAAGATCCTTTTTGGGTTGGTGTTTTCTGTTATTTTGTTCATTTGTTTTGTTTTTTGCTCTATGGGTTATTTCACTCTGTGTCTCTAAGCTTCAACTTCTTGGCCTACTATTACTGCCTCATTTTGTAAGCCATCTCTTTCCTTTCTATCTTCTATTGTTTATCCTTGTAACTCTTTTGTTTGCTAGGTGAAGCAATCTGGATCTATTTTTTTCACTACTAAGCCTTAGTTTCTGATCACAAGAGAAGAAAAAAATAATCATAAGTTGGTGTTACTACAAATTGATGGTTTTCAGCTTTACCTGGCCCTTTCTTTGCCCTGTTGCACTTCTGCTTTTTTCTTGTTAATATTTCCTTACCACTCTTTACCCTCTTCACTCAATCATTAAGTCCCTCTTACGACCTTGCTTCTTACTTTATTAAAAGGAAATAGAACCTGTCACTTTGGAACGGTGGTTCTGGAAGTATGAAAATTCCTGAAACCCTTCCAGAGGATCTGTATGGTCAAAATTATTTTGATAAAGTGGTTTGCCTTTTTCATTGTGTTCACTGATAGTTGGTAAAACCAATGACATGTTTAAAAAAAAAAACCAACTGATGACTAAAGCCAGAGTAATGGCATTAAAGTAGCAATCACATTTTCCTACCACTAAGCACAGGCTTAAAAAAGGAAAAAGTCAATTTTTAGTGAAAGTATTATGGAAAAGCAGAAGTTGTTAATTTTATTGGATCTTGATCCAAGGATATGCATGTTTGTAATTTTTATATGCCAAAATTGAAAGTAAACATAAAACATATCTGTGTGCTGAAGTACTATGATTACTAGCCATTTCTTTTTAAACGGAACATCATTTTACTTGAAAGAACAGCTAATAAAGTTCTAATGATTTGCATATTTGGCAGATAATCTCTCAAAAATGCATAGAGTTGACCTGTAAATTCAAGGAAAACAACTCATAGTATTTGTTGGTGATATAAGATCTAAACTTTCAAGCCTGGTGTGGTAGTAGACGGTAGACAGGAGAATCACTCAGTTTGAGGACAGCTGGGGCCAAATAGTGAGTTGAAGGCTAGAATGAACTACATAGTGAGACCCTGTCTCAAAGAAAAAAGAAAAAAAATATTGTGTAGAGTAGATTTAAAAGATCTGTATCACTTAGTCTAGTATATCTGTTTTCACAGTGACCTCTGCATGGTGTTAGAGAATGAGTGCGTTGGTAAAAGAAAGTATTTAATATGCAAGGTAGACCCTAGATTCTTGCTGTAATGGAATATGAAATTTCAGCAGTTTGGCTTTCGATTTCAGGTTGCAGCTAACCTTTAAGAAACCAACTTTCTATGTAGTAGCTAATAAGAATATTGACAATTATCTGAAAGGTGTCTTATATTACTCTTTGTTTTTCCAACAACATGTCTGTGATTTTTTTTCCTCGTGTTTCAACCAAAAATATATTGCAACATATTGAGCAGAAATAGATGTTGAGAACCCAGCTGTCTTCTGTTAAAAGATTTGTATGTATATGTGTGTATATGTATATCTGTGCCTCTTAGCTTACCAAATTGTTTTTGTTTGGAAAATACAGTTTTTTTTATACAAATGTTATTTATGGCAGCAATCAGTGTATTTTTAAAATAGTAAATGAGTTTCTTAAAATTTCTTTTAATTTCTAATATGGTAAATATCAGTATGTATAAATCATATAAACAACAACTCTTTGGTGTTCTCAGTAATTCTTCAAGAATGAAAGAGTCCTAGAGCCAAAGAAATTTGAAACCCACTGGAGTAAAGCTCTTCTAATTTCTTGTCAAGGACCCCTAAATTTTTTTTGCATATATTCTCTTTCCTCCTGCCTATTCAGTGAGATTACCCCACCCTACCTGTGAGGTTCAAGATCAGTCATTTTTTTATCTTTTCAAGGACCTTTTCCATCAATTATCCCCATTTCCCTTCCTTACACCATCTAAATTTTAACAAGACAGATGATTGAACACACACATTCAATACTCACAGCTTTTCCTGAAGGATTTGTCTATATTTTGTGCATCCAGTTTCTCAAGTCTCATTCACCCTTTAGTTAACACTAATATGACTTGTTACCGCAAATTTCCAATGAAATAGCTTTACTAATGATTTCTATTGCTAAATCAAATTTGTTGACCTTTTTGACTTTGTGGAAATCTTAATGAAGTCCTCAAATAAGCTCAAATGTTCCCTTTTGTGTTATAAACCCCATTTAGTTTTTTTTTCTCACTGATTATTGATATTTCTGCTGCTTCGCTGATAAATCTTTTAGTATCTGTTGTTGTTCTTAAGGTTCGATGTTAAGTATTCATCTTTTCCCTCTGTACTTTCTCCTTTCTCTGTGGCCTTATGTACTCCCATACATCCATTTTCTTTCCTTAATCTTTGTGCATTTGACTTCTGGTGTATATCAGTAGCCTAAAGTTTTCTCCAGAGCTCCTGATCAATATATCAAACCACCTATTAGATGAATAGGACCGCCCTGTGTTAAAAGAGTGAAGACTCACAAATCAAAGAACATGTGATTTGAACTTTAGCTCTTCTAATTTTTATTTGTGTGATTTTTGCTAATTTTGAAAATCTAAGGTTTAATTTTTTTAATAGTACTGTAACTTGTAATGAGAATTACTTGAGAATAAGTAACCATTTAAAGCACTTGCACAGCATCCAGTACATAGTGCTAAAAAGTTAGCTGTTTCTGCCTGTTAATAAAATTCTTATCTTAATCTTCATTATTTATTTCCAGTATTATCAAAGAAATCTACCGGAATACAGCACTGTATCTAAATATCAGTATGTCAAAAGCTTAGTTTACCCTTATTTCCCCTCAAAAAAAGAAAAAAAATAAAACAAATCCCAAGCAAACCTGTTTTTCTTCCATTCCTCTCTGTTTCAATAAACAAAGCACTACCAGCAAGACATCCAAGCATCACCCTCCGGTTCTCCCTCCCCTCTATATCAGGGAGTCCTAGATCAGTAGATTGGGACTTCCTCATTCCAGCTCTGTCATCTTGGTTTTTGCCTAGTGGCCTCTTCAGTTGTTCCCCCTTAGATGCTTGTGTTCTGTAGCTAGGGAGATCATTTCACCGTGCTGTTCATTTCTCAGGCAAATTACCACTGTTAAGGTCTTAACAGGCTCTAGCCCCTCTTCTCACTCTAGCCCTTAATACTTGGTTACACTCTTTGTGATTCTGGTTCCTAAGTGGGCCGTATTTTCTAGTGATCCTTGACTTGTGCAGTGTCATTTATATAAAATGTGTTTCTCATCTTAAGCAAAAGAGCTGAACCTCTAGTTCTTCCTGTAGTACTTCCTTTTAAGGTCTGGCCTAAGTGTCTGTGTACCCCTGGTTCATATTTCCTCTTCTTAATACTTACACCATTTAAATTATGTATTGCTCATATTCTCCATTAAGATGAAAAAAACCTCAGGAAAGAAAATTACTAAAGTAGTAACATTTCGGAGTAATAATTCTTGTTTCTTTTTTTGGATTTTGATGTAGTCCTTGCAAAATTATTTCTGTAGTGTTTTTAAAGACTTTTTGACATTTTGATTTTTTTAAACTTTATACTAAAATACAAATTTCCAATAAAATAAAATGGAATTTTTATGTGCTGATAGGTATTTTGCTTGTGTATTTGTGCGATCGTTGTTTCATTTAACATTTTAGAGAACATATATAACCTTTTTTTCCCCTAATTTAGGATATGTGAACTTTTGCAAAGTGGAGCCATAATGAATAAATTTTACCAGCCTCATGAAGCACATATTCCCTACCTCCTACAGCTCTTCATTGATTATAATCTTTATGGAATGAATTTAATAAATCTGGCTGCTGTCAAGTTCCGAAAGTCAAGAAGGAAAAGTAAGGTTAATTTTTAAGTTCAAATAAAGGTTTTGAATCACATTAAATAATCGGTGATTTTTAAAATAATGTATATTTAGAAGATAAGTCTATAACAGCTTTTCTGAACTATTAGTCACCTACTATAGAATCCACCCATGCAGAAAGGATAATTTGAAAGTTTTCAGTGTATTCAGATACACAGTCATTATTGAACGTTTTCATCACCTCCAAGAGAAACCTGGAGGAGTCACCTACAAGTTTTCATGCCTGCCATCCCTAAGCTACTATTAATGTACATTTTTATCTCTATGTATTCACTCATCCTGCACAATTCAGACAAGTGGAATGATATAAAATGTGGGACCATACAGCAGTTATATGTAACACAGTGTTCTTAAGGTTTGTCTATGTAGTAGCATAGCATGTGTCAGTATTTTATTTCCTTTTCAACCCGGTGGTAGTATGTTATTTGGATATACTACATTTTAGTGATCATTTCATCAGTTGATGGACAATTTGTATTGTTTCCACCTTTTGAGTATTGTGAACAATGTTGTTGAGAATGTTCCTGTGGGGCTGGGTTTAGCTATGCAGCACAGGCGCCTACCAGGTAAGCACAAGGTCATGAGTTCAATCCCCGAACAGCCCCCCCACTCCAAAAAAGAAGAATGTTCAGGTACAAGTTTTTGTGTAGCCATAAATTTTCATTTCTTTTAGGCATATACCCAGGAGGAGAATGTATGGGTCAAATGAACTAACATCCTTTTATTCTCATTGAATTCTTTCTCCTCTTTTGAAATAAAACAAAACACCAGCCTTTTTCTTCCAGCCCTCATGTTCTAACTGTTGTAAATTTTTTCTCTCATTGCCACCCACTTGTTGAACTAAAGAGTAACATTTTTTATCTCTTACTTTACCAACTATCTCTGTTCATTTGTTTTCTTTTGGTTTAATTCTTAACAATAAAGAAGTACGGATTAAAAGAAGGAATATGTGGTGCTCAAAGTAACTTTTGCCTAGAGGGCATATATTAATCCTGGGCAGTTTAGAACTTATTTTAGATTAGCTTACTGGATATAAAAGGTGGAAAATCCAGTCCTTCCCGGCAGGTGGGAACACTTCAGGGAGTAAGATAGGGATAGAGCCTCTGGTGGATTCCAGGCCATTAAATTGATCCCAGTCTCAGAAGTGAAACACCTTTGAAACATTTTTTTTTTTTTATTTTTACCAGTACCAGGGATCAAACTCATGACCACAGGCTTGCGAGACAGGCACTTATGCCGCTGAGCTAAATCCCCAGGCCCCTTTGAAACATTTCAATCTTATTTGAATCTCCTGGGACTAAAAAAATTCTCAAATCTTGAATTTGATATAAGATGGTAGTGATATGGTGATACACATTATCTGGCAGAAGGAAATGCTTATTTTCCCTAGAAGAAATTCTCTGTAACTATTTTTTTTTTTTTTTTTTTTAGATCTCAACATTCTTCAGTATAGTATTTCAAATATACTATATTCAGTAACCAATTTAGAATATTTCAATAATACAAGAAAACTATTCTTCATGAGTAAAACCTAGCACATCCACACTGACCTGCAAAGAATGCAGATTCAATTATTAGATGCAGGCTGGAAAACTATTATTGAAATCTTTATCAACTAAAATGCTATTTGTAGAGTTACAATGTACAGTGGTTATGTTCATTAGTGGTTTTATTTGTTTTGCTTTTGTAGTGTTTTAGTAGTTTCATCCTTAGATGAAACAACTTAGGTGCAATAACACTTCTTTTTTTTTTTAATCTTTTTTGAGATGGGGTCTCACTATGCAGTTCAGGCTGGCCTTGAGCTCACTATGTAGCCAGGCTGGTCTCGAACTTGCAACTATCCTCCCACCTCAGCCTCCCTAGTGGCGGGATTACAAGCGTGAGCCTCCACACCTGGCTCAATAACACTTCTTTTACAAAGAAAGTATTTTGTGGTAACAACATGTATTAAATATTACATATTTTAAATGCACAAAGATTGGCACGTTGGAACCAGCATCTGACTCCCTTTAAACCAAAATGATTCATTTGTTGATAACTAAATCTTCTGAATGATAGTAATCTCAAATTTAGAGGACAGAGTTTGTGTTTCTCATCTCAGTGTTTTAGAATAGTGTAAAATCCCCTTAATGAACAAGACTGTGAAGAATGGCTGCCTAGTACATTTATTCTCAGTAGAGAAAGGAACAGGGAAGAAAATAATAGATTACTTTCCGCTGCCTTTGTTCCCTACAGGGATTGTAGCCCCTTAGTTCCCACGCCTCCACTCCCAATCTTTGTGAGGGCTGTGTTGTTCTGTATTCAAGACATAATCATTTTTTGAAGTATAGAGATTTTTAAGTGTATAAATTGACACATTGTCCAATTTCAGCAATTAATATTAAGCTACTATAGGCAACGTTTTACTGAAGAAAGATCAGACACATCTATTGATGAAGCCGAGTAGAACCCGTATTTTTGAAGAGGCTTCATTTTGGCTCATGTATTCCACTTTAACAAAGGTGCCATGATTCAGTGGAGTAACACTCATTATGAAGGTGATGAATTGTCTTTTGCTTTGAAAAACTGTTAAAAGAATGAAAAATAACACGGGAGGAAATATTTGTAAATTACATATTTTACGAATAGTTGAATCAGAAATACATTAAGAAGCTAGGCATAGTGCCATATGCCTCTAATCCCAGCTATTCTAGATATTGAAGCAATAGGATTGCAAATTTGAGCCCAATCAGGGCAATTTAATGAGACCCTGTCTTTAAAAAAATAAATAAATAAAAGAGGAAAAGAAGGAGAACTGAAATAAGGAAGGCAGGCAAGGACGTAGGGCAGTGGTAGGGCACTTGCCGAGCATATACAGGGTCCTGGGTTTAATCCCTGGCACCACATGCACAGCAAAAAAATACATTTAAAGAATTCTTAAAAGTCAGCAAGAGAGCAAGCAGCTCCATTTAAATTGCTCCCAAAGTCAGCAAAGAGAGTATATAAAGGCAGGTTCCTAAAAAGATGATCATACTCAGTATTATCTGTTATTAGAGAAATGTGAACTAACCACAGTAGACCTGTTAGAATGGCTGAAATTCAAAAGACAGGATAAGGAATGCTGGTCAGAGTGTGAAACAGTGGCAGCTCTCATTCATTGCTGCTAGAAATAAAAAGTAGTAGTCCATTTGGAAGTCAGTTTCACAGTTTCTTATAATATTAAATATAAATCTAGTATGACCTAGCATTTGCACCACTGATGTTTACTCAAGTGATTCAAAATTTAAGTTCACTTGAAACTGAATGCAAATTTTTATAGCAACTTTATGCTTAATTGCAACTAAGATGCAACAGGGGAATGGATAAATTGATACTATTTAGTGACAAATAGGAGCTGGATTTGATTCATACCTGGTTTGATATTGTACACCTAAAACTCCAACAGTATGGGAAACTGAGGCAGGAGGATGGTCAGTTCAAGCCCAGCCAGGGCAGTTTAGTAACTTATCAAGGTCCTGACCCAACTTTAAAAGTTTATAAAAGGGCTGGAAATACTCAGTGTAAAAGCACTCAATTCATTCTCCACCCAACCCAAGAACCCTCAAAAAACAGATACTGATTCAAACAAGTGAACATTTAAATCATTTTATTAAGCCAGGGCCAAAAGACTACAAATTACATGATATCATTCATAGAGCATTTGGAAAGAGCCGAAAGCTATTGAAGTACAAAACATTATTAGTTGCCAAGTTCTAGAGAAGAGATTGTTGACTGCAAAAGGGACACAGTGAGAGGGCTTGAGAGTTTACTTAGGAAAAATAGGTTTTCTTTCCTAAAGGGCAACAAAAAAAATTTTTTTTTTTTACTATTAAAACGTGGAAAATGATTTTCTTAAACATTTATATTATAAAGCCTGTTTCATATATTGCAAATAATTGGCACCTTCTTTTTAAAGTCCTGTTTTTTAGAATGAAATGTTTTAGGTTATGGATATTTCATTTATTTTCAGTTAGTATTGAGTGATATAAAATTGAAATATTCCTTTCACAGGAATATTTGGCTTGTTACGAAAGACAGAATAGCCAGGTATGGTGATGCATGCCTGTAATGTCAGCACTCTGGGAGGCTGAGGCAGAAGGATCGAAAGTTTTAGCCCAGTTTGGGCAGTTTATAAGTTTAGCAAGGGCTGAGAATATAGTTCAGTACAAAGACTTTGGGTTCAATTCCCAGTATCAGGTAAAGAAATAGATGAATGAATTTATGTATATAAAACCAATTAGCCAGTCAGTGATTAGGACACTGAATGTGGGGCCTGTGCTTGAGGTTAGTTACTAGCTAGAGTGAAGGGTTTATTCTGTGCAATAATGCTGTGGTGCGTACATGACTAATTTTCAGATTGTAAACTATTTCACTGTACTCTAACTGTATGATTAAGGTTAATGTCACCAGTGATGTCTTGTGAATACTGTGTGTCCTCTCAGATTATTTGTGAAAAGGGGACTTCATCTCTGGTATGTTTTCCAAAAGCCATTTTAATCAGTGAGAAAACATCAGACTTAGACTGAAGAGCGTTCAGTATCAAGGTCACGAAGAACAAGGAAAGAAAGAAATAGGATTAGAGGAGATGGGGAAACATAGCAATTAATTGATGGTAACTACTTGGATCCTGAACAGAAAAAGTATATTAAGTGGAGAAACTGGTGAAATTTAAATGCAATGCATAGTGTGATTAATAGCAACCTTCTGTTACTTTCTTCATTGTGTCACAGTAACATAAAATGTTAGATGTAAGAGAATAAGCTGACTGAGTATGAACAAACTGTACTACTGCAGCTTTTCTTTAAATCTAAAATTATTCTAAATGAAAGGTTATTGGGGGGAAAAGGAAAACAAGTCACCTATCAGTGTCAACTCTAGTTGTGAATTTAAAGATTGAGGAATTTGGACCGGGGATTTAGTTCAGCAGCATAACACAAGGTCATGAGTTCAATTCCCGGCACCACAAAAAAAAAAAAAAAAAAAAAAAAAAAGATTGAGGAGTTGCAAAGTTTGTAGAATATACACAGTGAGTATTTATAGAAATTTTTTTCTCTAATAAATAAAAAGCATGAGAAGTTTTAATTGAGATTGAAACTTTTTTTCTTTTGCTATACTAATGTAGGCAAGTGTGTTACTGAGTTACATCTTAAGCCTTTAAATGCAGTTTTAAGCATACGGTAGCGCATTCAAAAGTGTCACACTTTGATTGTACTAATGAAAATATAGCCATTTCTCCTTCATGTGCAGATATTACAAATACTTTCTCTTCTTTTCCCCCCAACTCTTAATTTCATCAACTGTATATACATATTCCTATATATGTATGAATTTTTAGCGCATAATTTTAGGAACCAGTCATACAGGTTGTATATTATTTTACTTAAGGGATAATTATATACACAATAAATGTGGGCTTTATTTAAATTTACCTTTTATTCCTAGGTGATACATTGACTGCAGCTGGGTCACCCAAGGATCAGTTATCAGGAAATTCCCTTGCCGGTACTTTCTTTAGGTGGGAAGAAGATAAAATACCAAGGTTAGTTAATGTTATAAAGGAAATGAAAACAATATATATGTGTATATATATCTATATATTTCAGCATATCCTAATTGTAATCTGAAATCATTGATTAGCATAATTTCTTAACCTTTTAATATATTGAGTCTTATAAGTTAGCCCCCAAAGCAAGTCTCTATGTTAGTATATTATGTGGAATCATAGATTTAAAAACCAGACCATGAAAATACACCCAGTTGATAATATGAATATGGGGTAGAATGCTATACTTCTCTCTGGCATCCATCTCCATCATATATTCTAAATTAAGATCTTAAATAGTCAGTAACTTTATCTATATAGAAATAAAGGATTTCTGTATTATACCACATAGCATTACCTGAAGGTGTCTTGACCATTTTATTGGTCAGTTGAATATTGGTGAGTAGTGCTGGTTTTTCTCTCTTCACTACATATGTTACTTGATGCTTTTTAACCAGAAGAATGCATGGTAGGGAAATGTTTAGTTACATGGCTTTATAATAAGAAAACGTGAATTCACTTCTCAGTTGGACAAATCTAAAAGTAATTGTTTAATGCTCAATTTATATAGTGTCAAATGTCTAACATATGCTTGACAGACTATCTGTATTATAGAACAACTTTTTAATACTTAAAGAATCTCATTAAATTATAGAATAAAGTTTTTAAAGACTTTGAAGTAATGTTGGAGGCCAATGACTTGGTTGTGCTCAGTGACAAGGTTCAGGACTGTGTGACAAACATTCACTTCTTAGTTCCTTCATTCTGCCAGACACAGGGGAATTGTTCTGATACCACTCAGTGAGGTGATTACACACACTAGATCCTCTAGTCTTCAAGGTTTTGTATTTACTGGCTTTCTTTTGTTCTTGATCAATTAAAGTTAAAGCTTGCTTGTGCTTTGAAGGCCTCTTATAACAAACGTCTTTCTAGGTAGGTCATGAGACTAGTAAAGTTACACAGATTATCTGTTCCATAGGAAATTTGTTCCATGCTTTTAAGAAGCCTATTTTATTATAGTGGTTCTACAGGAGCTGTTGGCATAGCTCAGTAGTAGAGTCCTTACCTAGTATGTGCAAGATCCTAGGTTCAGTCTCCAGCACTGGAAAAAAAGGTAAAGTCAAAAAAGTAAAAAGAAAGAGATTGAATTATGAGCAAAGATCTGAAGAGGCAAACCAATAATGTCCAATGTTTTACCATAAATACTCTGCTAAAGTATTTTGGTCTCATTTCTATCAGTAGTAGCAGTTTATTCTCATTACCTTTTTTAAAAATATAAATGTTTAATTTTCTGTTACAAACATATTATGGGCAAGACAAATAGCAGAGTTATGAAAAGGTAGCAGTACTAAGTCAGCAGCTCTGCGAACCGTACTCTTGCACAGAATAAATCACCATGTGTTGTGACCCTTCAGGGTTATTCACCAGAGTGATAGATCCACAAAAATCAAGAGTTTGTTGTGGCTACCACTCAGAATGATTTGGAGAGTACTTTTAAATTACTGGTGTTTCAGCTTTCTCCTCAATAATTCTAGTAAATATCTTTGGTTAAGCTATGAACAAAAATGTTCAGAGAGGTACAGTTGCCTAATTACCATGTTTTGCTTATGCCTTTAATGACTAAAATGATGGTCTGCATGTATTTGATGACTCATTTTTTTTAACTCACATTTTTTTCTATTTACTGGAAACAGAAATTTAATTCTATTGAAAGGGGGTGCCATATTGGGGTTTAGGAAGGTTGATGAGATGATGGTTGATGCCCATGTAGAAGCTGGTACCAGGTGTTTCAGCCAGGACAACTTTCTCATTGGGGAATCCCCATATCTTAGACTGGAAAAACAAAGAGACCAAAGAGACAAGGTGTTACGAAAAGGGACACCACTATCATATTTAAGGACCCCAGGAGAAGTAGAAGTAAAGGTGCTTTTGATTTAAATATGCTGTTCCATCAGGACCGCGGTAAGGGAGAATTCTGAAAAATAGTGCGAGGTTAGGAGGAGTGAAATTATGAGAGGTGATTATTTTTTCCCATCTTAAAAGTAAAAGTTAAGAGTGTAGGTAGGTAGGCTTGTCTCTGGTCCAAGAGTTGAGCTGGAAAGTATAAGAAGGGTGGGTAAGGCCATGGCTGTGTCACTATAAGGGAGATAAAAGCCTAGGCCCACAGGGATCTCACATTTGACTAAACAGCTGAGAGCAGAGAGAACTAAGACAGTTGTCACATAAAACAACATGAAGACAATTTTACGCATGATGTGGAGTCTTTTAGGAAAGACTGTCAAGAGTCCTGCTGTAAAAAAGATAATTAATAGAATGTAAGGAATTAGGAACCAAACTGGACAATAAAACATGACTTAGCCTGAGAGTTGCGGCTGTGAGGCCTTGATGAGATGGAGATGGGTGGGAGATAGAAGATGAGATGACCAGTCAGGATGGTTAGATTCCGGTTGGGAGGGCACCACTTAATCTTGAGTGATGTGAAACCAGGATGGCAGTCCAGCAACTTTGACTGCTGTTGGGGATGCCAAGAAGACTAGGCAGGGGCTGCTCCACCTTGGTTATAGTCCTTGGGATGATTTCCTATAACAGGACTTTAGTAACTACATCAGCAGTCTCCCTGGTTGTAAGAAAGACTTTTATCCATCATGAAAAATTATAAACAAAGGTAAGACGATATTTGAGAGTTTTGTGGCAAGGTATATGTGTAAAACCTACCTGCCTGTCCTGATGAAGGTTGTGTCTGTGAAATTGATGAATAGAAAACGAAGGGGGTGGTATGTGTCCCTCATGGGAGGTTTTACTATAGAGATGACAGGTAATGGAATAAAAAAAACATTTTTAAGAAGTATGACTGTAAATGAGTGGTGGAGGGAGGGATATGAGAGAGCATGGTATAAGGGTTTGGCACCATGGGGTGGATTGGGGTAACGGCATTATTGACTACCCTAAGGTCCTGCACTAGACGATAAGACCCATCAGACTTGAGTACCAAGAGAATGGGAATATCATAGGGTGAATGGGTAGGTTTAAGAAAACCATTGTCTAAAAGGCGCTTAATTATGGGTTTAAGTCCCAGTAAATGTTTGGGAGCTGTGGGATATTGGGAAACAAAAGGAAAAATTGAAGGATCCCTGAGATGAGTTAAAAATAGGCATGGCATGGATAGTGCGGGTGGGATTGAAAGTATCCCAAACTATGGGATTGACCAGAGAAGAAGGAAGGGGAGGGGATGACTTTGTGGAGCACTGTGAGGGTGTTTGGAGGACTAGAGCTGTGGGGAGGGAGAAGGTAAAGGAGAAGTTAAGCGTTTGAAGATTCCTACCTAAAAGGGGTGGGGGGCATGTTGGAATTATTAGGAAGCTATGGGTAAAGAAGAGAGTCTGGAACCTGCATGGAATAGGCCCTGTCTGTAAAGGCTATATAGGTTGGCTATCAACAACAGAAACTGAGGACTTAATATAATGACCTGAAAACTCAGGAAGAACATTATACATGGCCTCTATATCTACAAAGTACAGAAAATGTTTTTCCTGAGACCTCCAGTGGGTCTTGGGGCTCTGAGAAGGATACCTTAATGGAGGGCTGTGGCCCCATCAGTCTTCAGCAGCAAGTCCAAGTAGATCAGGAAGTGATGAATCCGGTGGTGATGAGATCGCCTGTGAGGGCAAGGAGTTAGAGGATGGCCTACCCACTTTCTGGTGGCTAGGACAGTCACTCTTTCAATAGCCCTTGAGTTTGCAATAAGGGCAAGGCCCCAGGATAACACCGGGGTTGAGGGGTACTCTCTTGCCCAATGTCCTTCTTTGTTGCACTTGAGGCATGGTCCGGGAGGGGTTCAGGTAGCTCCACCTTGTCTCAGTTTACCTGTCTCAGAGCTCCAAGTGTCACTGTTAAAAGATCCGATTGTTATTTTTCTTTTAATTTTAAGTCTGTTGTTGAAAACCTGAAAAGCCATATTAAGAAGGTCTTTCTGTGGGGTTTGAGGGCTAAGTTTAGCCTTTTGTCTTGGGATCTGGCCGATAGTGGGAGGTGTCTGTCTCCTCCCCAGTCACAAGACATCTGGGTTTTATCTTGAGTTAGGGGTACAGCTTTTAAGTCTAAAGGAGACAAAGGCAAAGAATCAAGTATGCAGGAGTCAAATAATATAATTAACAGGGAATTTATGATTTTAACTTTAGTAATGGTTTCCCATAAGGAGGATAAGGTTCAGGGAATTTTAGAAATTGACATGTCATTCATTTGTCATACACACATTTAGGTTTTACAATTGTGTAAGTACCTCCTGTGCTATTAGAATGTCTAATGCCATCTGATTTTTGGAGGATGACCTATTTTATTAATTTACCTTTTTATTTAGGAGAGAGATCAGCTGTGGTATCATGTAACACCAGTTGAGTATAGTTAATTGTGGCCTCCATATGCATCATATAACTTTATTTTGGAAAAGATCTGGTGGATCCCAGCAAAGGAATCCTGAAGGAATTTATAATTCTCTCTTAGTTTTAGTTGTTGAACATCTAGAAGATTGATAACAGTACAGTGTAGTAGAGGCAGTAAGCTTAACATAGAACATTAAATGGAATTATTATTTTTATTAACCATGGGTGTTTTAATATTTGAGCACTGAAGAAATTTGTGACATTGTTTGGACTGCTCACTATTTAAGCATCTGTAAGTATAACATATACATTACATGTTCTGTTTAAAAATCATCATTTGACTAGTGACCTTGTGTTGGTGTGATCTGAATCTCCTGGCTGGACCACAAGAAAAAGGCAGATGTCTGGATCTGAAAGAAAACACTTGTCATCATAAAAAATCCCTATTTTATATTTGAAGGCATGAATATACCATCAGATCAGCAATAATGAATTGTCGTAGTCATATGAACTTAGTTGAAGTGTCTCCCATAAGGCTGTGGAGATTATTGAGGCCTCCAATTAATGAACAAGAGCTGGTAAAAATTACCAGGTGGGGGCTAGGGATTTAGCTCAGTGGCATAAGCTCCTGCATTGTAAGCAGGCAGTCGTGAGTTCGATCCCCGGTACCGATAAAAAGGAAAAAAGACAAAAAAAATTACCAGGTGGCCACTTTTTTATTTATTAATTGAAGTCCTGTCCAATGTCTCCTCACCCCAAGGGATTTTGTTTAACCAATTCTAGCATCATTTTGACTAGCTGGCAACCTAGGTGGAAGCATGTTTTAAAATCTATAACCCAAATTAATGTTGATTAAATGGTTTGAAAATGCAAAAGAAGAGGAAAAAGATTGTTGTGCTCAAACAAAAATGAACAGCTGTTTACAGAGCAGGCAAATGGACAGATAACATATATAAACTGACAATCATCTTACAAAATCAGAGTGTATTCAAATAGATTTGGCCAGTTTGAACTATAATAGACTAGTGTGAACCTTTTTGTAGATCAGTTGATAGCAATCTCTTGAAATAAGAATACCAAAAAAGAAACATAGTTTATGGCTAATCTGAGATAGGTCAGAAAGGCAAAAAGAAACATGAACATTAACTAATCCCTTGGGGCCAGCCTGTTCCCGAAGTAAGAGTAGAGATCCAGGCTGAGAAGGCTGTGGATTAGATGGCCACTGAGAGGCCAACAGGCAGGCGTGTGTGGGAAATTACCCAATGATTGGCTACAAAACGGCTGCTCGTCACCATGCGACAAGGAAACACAGGCTGTTGGCAGGTGTACTGTGAAATCCGCAGCAGCCTAGTGCTGTCGGTAACACAATGAGGGAGCTTGAGATGGCAACTGGTCATCATGTGACCTGCAGCAGGATGGCTGCTGCTGATCACATAAGGGGCCACAAGGGTCCACAGGGTGGCAGCCGTTGACCGTGAGTTCTGTTGCAAGATGGTGGTGCACTGTCACTTGGTGGAGGGCCGCAAGATGGCAGCTATTCTTCAGGCGAGCTACAGTAAGATGGCTGCTGACAACCATGTGGCCTACCAGAAGACCGGAACGCATGAGACCACATATGGTGAGCTGGCGGAGAAAATGGCAATGCAGGGGAAGGGCACAAAGAACTGTCTAATGGAATAGATGGCTCAGGTAGAGGGGATTGAGAAATTGGAGACTGGGGAGGGAAACTAAGGGAAGGATTAGAGGCTATTGGGGGTGAGGAAGGGGGAGAGGACGGTGCAGGGGGCAAAGAGGAAAAAGCTGCAGGATTTGGTATGAAGGATACAGGGGAGAAGCCATAAAGACAGGAGCCCCATCATCCAAGGGATCCAGTGGAGGGGGAGGAAGAATTCCTGGTGGAGCAGAGTGAGCCAGAAGTATTTGGCCATCATGTAAGACAGAGTGAGAGAAAGACACGTCCTTAAAGTGAAAAAGGCCTAAAAATGAAAGGTTTCTGCCAGTTTTCCACCATTGTAACAAAAGCATAAATAAAAGATCAGCTTTTTGGTTTTTATAGCCTTGTGGCCAAGAGCACCAAGGTTATGAACCAGGCACCCCAGAGGTGTGTTTTTTCGGGAGACAGGAAATGGTCCCCATGATCAAATTATAAATGAGCTGAGAGAACAACTTTGTCTCAGGATATAAGAGCTTTAGCTCCCCTCCAAGGAACATGTCAGTTGTCCTGGGTCACACTTATCAAAAGAGATCCACACCAGTTTTGAAAGTGTGACAAGGAAAGTTCCAAGACCCATTCTCCTGGGCTGGTCACCAATGAATGTGGGGTGGGGTCCCAGGGAACAGAAATCACATTTTCGCCTCAGGCTGTACGGCCTAAGGAGCATGAAAACTGATATCCCTGTTCAGGGAAGGCAAGATGGGTTTTTTGATGCAAGCTTTCCAATTTTAGGAACAGAAAACCCCTGAGGGTAGCTCATCTGTGATCAATGAGGAATATCCCTGTTGCATGTAGATTAGCTATGTCAAGTAAAGAGCCTAGAGGAAAAAAAAGATGATTCTTAGGCAGAGGAGCTCCAACTGGGAGGGATTTAAGAGCTAACACACTCTGCCATCCAAGTCACATGGCACCATTGTGAAAGAGTTTTCAGCACGATAAAAGAAAGAATATACAGTAAGAAATAGCCATTATTCCAAGGACGTGGAGAGGAGTCCATGACCATAGATGGTCTGGGTCCCTCTGACCAGAAGGTGGGGTATGGGATATACATATAACCCTGACGGGGGTGGCACTTAAGGCAGGCATTGATGGCGCGCAAGGAGCTGATTGGAGCTTTCTTCGTATGCAAACAGGAAGGGGAGTTACAATTAAGGCTGAGGAAGAAGCAGGAAGTGGTAGGGGTTCGCGCTTTGGCCTTCCGCCACATTAGACCACCACCATAACCATACAGTACTTTATACTAGAACCTTTTAATCCTCCTCTATTTTTTTTTAATCGATTTGCTCCAGAGTCACTAAGAATGTCCTTCACTTTGGTCAGGTATTGGAGAAATTATTTCTGATTTGATTTTTTTCTAGAGCTTGTTTCATTTGTTTTGTTGTTATCACTTCAGAAAGTCCAGATTGTTCCACCTCATTGCCCGCTTGATTTGCCTTTGGTGAACTGGACATCTGAAGTTACATCTTGTTTAAGTATCTTCTCATTTTGTTGTTGTTGTTGTTGTTTTTGTTTTTAGTTTTAATTCCTGGGTAGATACTTGTAAATCGCCTATGGTGAGTTGCTTTGTAACTAGTATTTAGAACTGTTAGAAAATAACTACTTCTCAGAAGTGCCTTCTAGGTGTAGCTGGCTTTTGGGGTCTGAGTCTTTTGCAAGGTCCAACTGCTTCAATGTATTGAGGATGGGAAGTTGCTTCCTACTTAGCCCAGTTCCTGGTTCTTTGACACAGACCTATAGTATTGTTTTATGATCCTTAGGCAGTCTCAGTCTTGGTACATCAGGAAGAACAACTGGCTAGATCAATTATGTCGCTTTAGCTAAAGTGGTACAACCTGCAGAACAATAGTGTCAAACACAGCCTAGCAAATGACAACCAAAGGTAACTGTTAATTTGCTTTTAACTGTATGAACCACATTTGTGATTATGTAACAAAATCTAAAACAAACCAGAAAATTGTATGCAGTAACTAAACTCTGATCATGACAATTTTTCCCTTAAGCAAGAAAATTTAAAAGGGTCAGGAAAAAAAAAGAAAGGAAGAGGCCGAGGCAGGAAGATCACTGGGCGTTTCTAGGCCAGCCTGGGCTACATAGTGTTCTTTTTTTTTTTTTTTTTTTTTTTTCCTTTTTCCTTTTTATCGGTACCAGGGATCGAACTCATGACTGCCTGCTTTCATAGTGTTCTAGTATAGCCTGAACTGCGTAGTGAAACCCCATCTCAAAAAGATCAAAAAAGAAACAAACAAAGAAAACACTAAAACAAAAAATCACCAGAAGAAAGGGAGAGTTTACAAGTAAGGATGGGAGATGCAAGAGAAACACATGAACTTTCAGAACTGGTACAGAGGACAGGAAGGAAAGAGAAAAGGAATAAAAATAAGAACAGAATAACAATAGCAAAACTGGAAATCATGGTTATACTCACATAGAAGAACAGAAACCGGAGAAAGAGGAAGGTCAGGAGGGAGACAGAGAAATAGAGAAATAAAGGAAAGAAAAAAGGTCACTTCAAGGTGTGTCTCTGCTGCCACTGGTAGATAATGTGGGCATACAGAGTCCAAATCCCCCGTAGGTCAATCCCAGGAAGCCAGCAACAGCTCCATGATAGGGCAGAGACAATCTTAGTGAGCCTGCACCCCTATTTCCACTGAAGTTCAGGGTGGCCTTTGGTTGTGAGGCTAGAACAGCCCAGTCCAGCTCAGTCCGCAGCAGTCTCTATGTCCCATTCAGGCCTGAACTTGGTTGGGAGCCACAAGGTGGAAAGAGCAGCTGCTCTGGGCCCTAAACTCAGTTGGCACCTCTCCAAGATGGGTCCTGGCCAAGTGTTCTCTCTATTGGGAAGTCTGACTGGTACAACTCAGCAGCTACTGTGGTCCTCCATGTGCACCACAGTGCTGTACTTGTGTGAAGGTCACTGGGGTTGTAGCGTTCCCCAGGCCTCCACAGTTTCAAGCCACTCCTCCCATGCAGTGAGTCCGACTCAGGGAGAATGTGCCGCCTTGTACTCTTCTTTCTTAGTTGAAGTGTCTGTTTTGCTTTGTCTTTGGGCCTCAGTTCTCGTTTCAGATCTTTCCTGGATCCAGGAAGCCACTTCCCTCCTCCTTCTCTTCCTTGCTTTGCTATACTCCAGTGTTTGGACGTCAAATCTGAGAGAGACGCTTTTCTCTGCTGCTCACCACTCTATCCTTCCCAAAGTCTGGGACTCTTGGTCAACAAATTAGTTTGTAATATCTCATCAGAATTTCCTTGGGAATAGATAATAGAAATGAGGGCTTGCTAATATGTTTCTTTTAAAGCATTAAAAATATTTCAAAGCCAGACATTAAGGAAATATGCCATCACTTTGAAGTAAAATCATAGTTCTCGCCTTTTCATACCAATGTTTAATTTTGGCAGTAGAGCTCAATGTTGGAAGGAGTAAACTGAGATCTGCCCTAGTATGTCTGTTCATTCTGCCAAGCATGGAGAACTATATGGTGTCTTCCTAATCTCATGAGTTGCTCTGGTAGAATAAAATAGTGCTGTTGTGTTAAAGGCTATTAGTGGAAACAGGCCTCTTGTAGTTCTTAGAAAAAAATTAATAAACTTGTGGCCTCATCACTTTTGCTAGATGTGGTCCCACTGTTGAACATTCGCATGGTTTATTCTTACTAAGAATTTAAAAGCATTCCTTAGCCTAGCTACTGCTTTTTCAAAGCAGAAAAAGAATGAGTATTATTTACCTACTTTTTAGTATGTTCACCATCCCTCATCCCTTATTCCATGTTCTCTTCACGTTTGTTGAAATGATGGGTGACGAAAATGGCTCTGGACAGCTGATACAAATATATAAATGTTACATGCATGATTTTTGGTACCTCACTCTGCACCTCTGTTATCCCACTCCATTCTGACTCAGGCATGACCACATGGTGAAACATTAGATATTCCTTATATATAAAATGTAATGAATCAGAATATGTAGAATATACTGCCCAGTGTCTCAGTAGGATTGTCAGTAATAATAGGTTTTTTTATTTTTCATTTTATATGCACATAATTATATCATGAATAATTGTGAATTGATATCAGTTTTTCTGGTAACTGTCTAGACAAAGTCATATATAAGAAATTTCTCATGAACATTGTTCTAACATAATTATTGTATTTTTGATATCTTTTTTCCAGCTCTTTGATATTGGAAGGTGTGGAACCACAGAGTACATGTGAATTAGAAGTGGATGCTGTAGCTGCTGACATCTTAAATCGACTGGACATTGAATGTACATACACAATTATTTTTAACACGTATTTTTATTTGTAAAACTTAATGACCAGAATACAATAGAAATATTACTAGGAAACTAACATATAATGCTGGTTACAAAGTATTTTAAAATTGCTTCTAGGTTTCTGATGAGTCATTTTTTCATTTGAACTCATTGGATAGGTTTACTTAGGTATGTTTACTTAGATGTGCTGGACTAAGTAAAATTACCCAGTATTAAATAATTCAATATACTCTCAGATTATATACCAGGGAGGGAACCCTTAGGTCTGTTTGTTCTCATTAGTTGTTTAAATTTTACACATTTGCTAGGTTTTGGACAATCAAAGGGAAGAAATCTAAAAAAGGGAGTCACACTATAATTGTAGACTGTGGTCGTTTTTCCATTTTATTACACAAAGCAAGTAATTATTTTTCTTAAAAGGCAATATTTATCCAAGTTTAGATTTTTCACTAGGTATGAAGTTTTTGCTTTGACCCCTGCAGTACTGAAATATCTTTGATATTGTGGTTACAGCTCAAATTGGTGGAAACCCTGGCCTGCAAGCCATCTGGGAAGATGAAAAGCAAAGACGAAGAAATAAAAATGAAAGTTCTCAAATTAGCCAGCCTGAATCCCAAGGTATAAACCTAATGGTACTCCACTGATTTTTTTTAAAACTAATTATTTTTTTACCCATTGCTTTTTTCCTGGAAACTAGATCCAACTCTTGAAATTACTTTTAAGTATTCTGTGTGGTTTTGTGTTGCTGTTACTGTACAACCAGTAACTATCTTCATAACTGCCTTCAAAGTATCATTTTACTGTATCTGCCTAACCTGTATTATTAAGTGAACCATTAAAAAGCATGATTCTCAACATGGAAACACAGTTTAGTGTATTATTGTGCTTTGAAAATATAACCCATGAAGTACTGCTTCCAAATTATTTTCTGGGAATAGCATAGTAAGCTCTCTTTAATAATTAAGTATAGGTCTTTGACAGCATACTTATTTATAATTGAATGTTGCTACATTCAAAAAGTATTTGCGAGGGCTCAAATAGATACCACAGATGCAAAAATTGGGGGAGGGGGTAACCAGGAATCGAACTCAGGACCTTGCACTTGCCAGGCAGGCACTTGTGCTGCTGAGGTATTTCCTGGCCCAGTGCAACAAATTTTTGACAATAAAAGTGAAAGAATAAAAGAAAACTCAAAAGGCAAATGTATGTACAGTATTGTAATGTCCAGGACACTAAAAATGTTTTGACTTTTATTTTTAAAATAGAAATGCTTCACAATGGCTAATTTCAGGATATACATTATTTTATAAATAGGGCATCATTTTTCCTTTTCAGATTTAGTTTATAATTATAGAACTTTATTATAAAGTTCTTTTGAGTGCTTAATTTTACAGTTTCAGTAACAACTATTTCTGTTTTGTCTGATCCTATAATAGGGATATATTTAGGTGGTAGTATAAGTGTCAAGAGAAAAATAAGAAATTGCTGTCATTTTAAAAGCTGTTTTAGAAAGGAAAAGTATTCTGTTTGTTTGCTATTACATTTTTTAATACACTTTTGAAATTCAAAGATCGCAGGTTTCTACCAGCAACAGAAAGTGAAAAAAAATTTCAGAAGAGACTTCAGGAAATTCTCAAACAGAATGATTTCTCTGTGTAAGTGGTTATTATTTATAGATCTCAGAACTAATTTTATTCTTGTTATCTAGTTTGCTATAAGTGATATTATATATGATATGTATATATGTATGCTATTATAAAACAGAAAATTATCAGGATCTGTGGACTACAGCGATGGATCTCAAGAGTTCTCTGCTGAGTTAACATTGCATTCTGACATTCTGTCTCCTGAAATGCTTCAATGTACTCCAGCCAATATGATAGAAGTCCACAGAGACATAGAGCCAACCAAAGGTGAGATTTTCTTTTTCAGATATTCAGAAAAATACCATTGTAGACATCTGGTGTCTAGCCAGTGTTCAGCAGAGCTTGCCAGGGTTTTTTTTTCCTCTAAGAAATAAAAAGTGGCTTTAACAAAAGTCCTCTCCCATTCATTTATCCTTTCAATGTCTTTAAAGGTAAGCTGTTTCCTGTAGTAAGTACAAACTGTTAATACATGTGCCTTTGTATTTTCTTTTATATTTGTGCTTACAGTATATATTACTGTTTTGTATATTTTTATTTTTAAAATTTGTTTTTCAGTATGTTTGTGATGCATAATTATATTCATCTTGGGGAGCAGATACATGTACATACATTTTAATCATTCTTATCCTAGAATGTTTTACCTCAATAATATGTCTTCTGAAAGATTTTAATACTTTTTTAAAAAGTCAAATGCACCTAGTTTTAAGTCTCATTATAATACCCTCAATAAGAAAACAATTCTTTTTCCAATTTGCTATCATATAATTTTTGCTATTTTTTTGGTGTGTAGTACTTTTTTTCTCATTACTAATATGTTTTTTACTATCTGTCTTCCTTTGATCACATTATAAATGTGCAATGTATTTTACCTTGTTCCTAAACTTATTGAATCTTTTTGTGTATCAGACCATCTATGAGTGTTGAAAGAATACTGTTTTTAGATAATGAATTGGAAGTTTTCTGAAAAATGTACAAATGGTAAAGAATTAATTTATCTTTGACATACAGAATAGTTTTTAGGTAACTGATATTTTTAATCAGAAAATAATTATACAGTAGGTAGAATAAAAAAAAATAGAGATTGTAACTATCTGGTGATCCATAGACTTGAAGTGGTTATGTGTGTTCTGTTTAACTTTTCACTGATTTTTGTAACTAGTTAGGTATTTCTGTGACTTTTTATGTTTTTGTTTAACATGTATTGCTAACTCTTCAAATTGTTAAATTGGTTCACTTTGTAATGCTTCCTAACTTATGCAAAGTCTAAGTGAAAACTTTTAGATTTAGGACATTGTGCTAAAGTTTTTGTGTTCTTTTCATCTTAAGCTGACATCACACATAAAGTGGGAGAAGCCCTTATTAATGAAGAAGCAATTTTGAACCTCATGGAAAATAGTCAGACGTTTCAGCCTTTGACTCAAAGATTGAGTGAGTCACCAATTTTCAGTAAGTAACAATGCCACCATATTTAGTATTTTGAGTAAGTGAAAATTGAGTTTTGTAAAGGGATACTTTTTTCTTTGACTTGAAGAAATTAATGTTTCATATTCTTTATACTTATTCTGAATGTTAACATGAAACCTTGCATTTAATTAGATAAATTTGTTTTTTGTTTTCTTTTTTTTTTTTTTTTTGTCTTTTTCTTTTTTATCGGTACTGGGGGTTGAACTCACGACTGCCCACTTGCAAGGCAGGTGCTTATGCCGCTGAGCTAAACCCCCAGTCCCCTTGTTTTTTGTTTTCATCATAGCTTTTTCTGATACAACCATAGGAGTTGCATACATCACATGCTTATGTTAAACATTTTGAGGAATTGCCAACTATATCATTTTATAGTTTGACCAGCAATGTTTGAGGGTTCCAGTTTTTTCACAGCCTTACCACCACATGATTATAATGTATCGTTTTTATTTTAGCACTTCTAGTATATGTGACATGGTTGTATAAATAATACTGATAACTGCTTTTTGAGCCTGTTTGTATTTTTGCATGTACAGATTTTCTTTGAGGTAAATAAAGCTTAAGTGAGGAATAAGAGCTTTATATTTCTGAAAATTTAAGGCACTTCTTTAGCATTAATTCATATTTTTTATGTTTTATATTTATTTTGAACACTTGTATCCTTGTTTTGTATAGTATGCTTCAGGCTTAAGTGTTTGGGTAGCTTGTTAAAATGCAGGTTCAGGGTCCTGCCTTAGCAATGGAAATGAGTTCTGAGTCTCTTCTTTTTAATAAGGTTACAAAATCACTAATAAAAATTTTCTTAGGATCACACTTTGATGAGTGAGCCACTTAATCAGCTGAGACTTTACACCAACTATATACTTTTAGTATATGCCAGCATCTGTGTTTTTGCAAATTTTGTTTGTTGGTGATTGCTTCACTTGTTTTATAGTGGACAGTAGTCCTGACGAGGCTCTTGTTCGTCTTCTTGCTGGATTGGAAAGTGATGGATATCAGGGGGAAAGAAATAGCAAACCAGCACCATGTCAGTCTTTTGGAGACACTAAAAATCCCCAAAACAGTGATGATGAAGAAAATGAACCACAGATTGAAAAAGAGGAAATGGAGCTTAGTATGGTGATGTCCCAGAGATGGGACAGCAATATTGAAGAACATTGTGCCCCAAAAAGGTAATATTTTTAGTTATTTTAATAACTTTGTTCTGTCATTGTCACTGGTTGTTAATCAGAAATTGTTTCTTGCTGTTGTTCATAATGTAAAGTCCTTGGGAACTAAATTGACTTCTTTGAAACCCTTTTAAGTTGTGGTTTGTTTTCATGGAGCATATATTTCATATTCCAAGTAAAGTGAAATTTTGCTACATTTAGAAAAATTACATGTTTCAGAAATAATCTACTCGAATAGGCTGTTTTAACATATGTGAGTAATAAATGAGGACAATTAAAGCTCCTCCTCATCTCAGAACTTGAACAAAAGAATGCCTTCTGTGAGGTACATTGATCTGGAGCTTAGCAACTATGTATAGTGTCAATTTGGAAGACAAGGAATGGCATTCAGGTATGAATAAACTATAGGAATTAAGCATTAAAAATGTAAAATACGTGAGTGTCTCAGAAGGAAACACTGGCATTCTGGTTTGTTACTCAGTATAAATAGTAAGGTGGCGCTGGAGTTTTCTAGGTCAGTGTGTGTGAGATTAGAATTCTGCCTTTGAGTGTTATATCTCTGGGTAGAAAAAATTAGGCTTCTGAGCCTGAGTGACTGTGCTTCCCCTTTAAATCTCTAACATCTGTGTTTGAAATTTTATATCCCAGAACCATTATTGAAAGGAAAAAAGAAGCTAATCTGTAAATTTGAAGTGTTTGTTTTTCTACTTAATAAATTGGAATAGAAGTCTCCAGATGTGATGTTTATTATTATGACATAGTGTCTCCTGCAATAGTACGGATAATTTATCCTGTGATTCTGTTCATGCTTGGTAATTGATTGGACAAATTCTAAAACCATGCCCCTTTTAACATG
Source organism: Cavia porcellus (assembly GCF_034190915.1). Classification (NCBI taxonomy): domain Eukaryota; kingdom Metazoa; phylum Chordata; class Mammalia; order Rodentia; family Caviidae; genus Cavia; species Cavia porcellus. The sequence goes on from NW_026947490.1 coordinate 80,266,540, forward strand.
AGAAAACAAATCTAACATTTCATAAACATACATTAACAAGAAATTGAATAGTAGAAGCATAATGTCTAGAAAAGGAATTAATTTTACTCTATTAAATATTATATTCTTCCCTGTGAACCATAGTTTAAGATTATTAAGAAAGAGAAAACAAGAAAGAAAAACAGAAGGATCTGTGAACACTTATTTTTGAAGAATATTTGAATAGTGAATGGAGATAAACCATAGAACATGATAAATATGTTTATATATTTTGACGACTGTCCTGTGGAAGATGACAAAGATATGCTTCATATGTCTGCAGAAAACAAATGCAAAATCATATGCGGGAGTTGAATGGAGAGATTGTAATAGTGTGTTATTCAGCTTTCTCATCATTGTGGCAGAAAGTGAGAAAAACAAAGGAGGAAGATTTATGTTAGCTTACGGTTTCAGAGGTTCAGTATGTGGTAACTTGGCTCCATGGTTTATTGGGCCTATAATAAGACAGCTCATCATGGCAGAGAACTTGTGGTGAGACAGAGCTCCTTACTTTGTGGCAGGTATGAAGGAGAGAAGGAGAAAGAAGGGGAGGGTGGCTGGGCAGGTCATGCCCTCAGTGACTTACTTCCTCCTAGTAGGTACGACCTTCCAAAGTTCCTACCTCTCCCAGCACCCTGCCTGTTAAGCTATGAATCTCTCAGTGGATGAGGGTAAAACCTTCATAATTCAGTCATCTTCCACCTCCAAACACTGCTGTATTGGTGTCCAAACCAATGCATGAGCTTTGGAGGTCATTTCAGATCCACATCATAACATAAAAGAATAAAAGAATACAGTTACTATCAGTTAGAGTTGAAAAGAAATATTATTGAGTACTATAGGAATATTTTTACTAATAATTAGTAATTATATTGCCCCAGTATAACCTTTCCCTGATCAAAAGAAAATGTGATTAAAATAATAAGACCAAACTTCTTTGTAAGATAACTAGTCTCTTCCATGCGGATACAGAAAAATATTTTTTAAAGTGGTAACTATGGAAAGATAATCCTGTGAGAGAGCAAATCACTTTCTTACAGAATATAAAACAGATTGGCTCAGTACCTGTACTGCTATTTTTTGTCCACCCTGAATTGACTAGCCCTTCCTTCACCTTTTATATATTTTTCTTTTATTTCAGATTACAGTGTTTGTTTATTTATGGAAATGGCTTTAAGTATTCCAGCGAGGCACTTTTTAGAAATTACTGGGTTAGAGCCAGGAATATAGCTCAGTGGCACAAATACCCTTACCTGGCAAGTACAAGGTCTTCAGTTCAATTCCTGATACCCAAAAAGGAAAAAAATAAATTACTGAGTTCTCATTTGAGCTGTTATATGTGTGTATTTAAGGACAGGAAGAAAGAAAGGGACATTGTAAGGATGAGTATTACTAGACATGATAATCCAGGATATTGCACAGCTGTGAAAATAGAAATTGTTCCTTCTACTCACATAAGAGGTATTATAATGTCTATTTACAATAATTTGCAGATACCATAGTAAAACATGTTAATAAGGCAGATTACGTATGCCTTTCTTTTCTTTTCTTTTTTTTTTTTGTCTTTTTTGTCTTTTTCCTCTTTATCGGTACCAGGGATCGAACTGACGACTGTCTGCTTGCAAGGCAGGCGCTTATGCCGCTGAGGTAAATCCCCAGCCCCGCCTTTCTTTTTAAAGTTACATTTTCCAGATATCTTTTGTTGTTGTAAATGTTATGGTCAGATTAGATAAATTATTTGCATTTGAGATTTTCTTATAACATACTCACTAATAAATTCTAATATTTTCTAGGTCACTGTATAGAAATACTCACCGAAATTCAACTGAAGATGATGATTCATCTTCTGAAGAAGAAATGGAATGGAATGATAACAGTGTGCTTCTTACCAATCTTTCTATACCTCAGTTAGATGGAACTGCAGATGAAAATGGTGGTAAGTGAGTAAGTCTAAAGCAAGCATCTAGTTATTTAGAGCTTTAAAATATTGTGTATTTGAAAACTGTCACATTTCCTGAATAGTTCATTAAATAAGGTTGTTGTGATACTGTTACGTTTTGACCTTCCCCTGTTTTTCTTTTAAAAGAATGTAGATACAGACTTCATTTCTAAGAACACATGGCACTGTTAATCATCGACTTCCTGCTTTGTAAACTTTAATCAGTGTATTGTGTTAACATTTAAGTAATATTGGAAATTAAGAAATATGCTCAGCTTACTTGAAATAATTAAAGTACTACTTTATAAAAAGTTTTTAAAGTGATATGATTTTTCCCTTATTCCTCCAAAAGACGTTATATTGCCCCAATATAACCTTTCCCTGATCAAAAGAAAATGTGGTTAAAATAATAAGACCAAACTTCTTTGTAAGATAACTAGTCTCTTCCATGCGGATACAGAAAAATATTTTTTAAAGTGGTAATGAATTATTTTTTTCCATTCCAGATAATCCACTAAACAATGAAAATTCTAGAACACACTCCTCTGTAATTGCAACAAGCAAGCTATCTGTAAAACCCTCCATCTTTCATAAGGATGCTGCTACATTAGAACCCCCATCTTCTGCTAAGATTACCTTCCAGTGTAAACACACAAGTGCCCTTTCTTCCCATGTTTTGAACAAGGAAGATTTAGTTGATGACCATCCACAGCCAAACAATATAGAAAAAGGTTTAGATAATTCAGTCACTTCTTTTACAAATGAAAGCACTTACTCAGTGAAATCATTAAACTGTACTCTCCATTCAGAAAATTCTCATAAAGAAAGTAGTAAGAAAGACACCCTTCCAGTATCTTCCTGTGAAACTAGTATTTTTGATTATGAAGAAGATATTCCATCTGTTACAAGACAAGTACCAAGTAGAAAGTACACGAACATTAGAAAGATTGAAAAGGATGCCTCTTTTATACACATGAGCCGTCACACTATTGAGAATACATTGGGCAAAAACTCTTTCAGTTTTTCTAACTTAAGTCATTCAAAAACTAAGTTACCCTCTGATGGACATGAAAAAGGAAACAGCACAGCTCTAAATAGCTTATTTCCCTCATCGCTAACTGAAAATCGTGAATTGCTTTCATGCTCAGGAGAGAATAAAACTGTGGTGCATTCTCTTGATTGCATTACTGATGAGAGTGGACTAAATAAACTTAAAATTAGATATGAAGAATTTCAAGAACATAAAACGGAAAAGCCAAGTCTCAGCCAGCAAGCAGCACACTATATGTTCTTTCCTAGTGTTGTTCTTTCTAACTGTCTCAGTAGACCACAGAAATTATCTCCTGTAACATATAAACTACAACCTGCCAATAAACCATCCCGATTAAAATTGAATAAAAAGAAACTTGTGGGTCACCAGGAGGCTTCTACCAAAAGTAGTGAAATTGGATCCACAAAAGATAGTTGTTTACAAAATAATCCATATAATAGTAATCCTGAGAAGAATAATGTGTTGGCTGGTGATTTAAGTAAAGCCCCTTGTGGAGCTTTTGAAAACAAAACACCTACAGACAGTTTTTTAGACTGTCACTTTGGAGATGGAACCTTAGAAACTGAGCAGTCTTTTGGACTATATGGAAATAAATACACACTTAGAGCCAAACGCAAGGTAAATTATGAAACAGAGGACAGTGAGTCAAGTTTTGTAACACATAACTCAAAAATCAGCCTACCTCATCCCATGGAAATTGGTGAAAGTTTAGATGGAACTCTCAAATCTCGAAAACGAAGAAAAATGTCTAAAAAGCTACCCCCTGTCATTATAAAGTACATTATCATCAACAGGTTTAGAGGAAGGAAAAATATGCTTGTAAAACTAGGAAAAATAGACTCTAAAGAAAAACAAGTAATACTAACAGAAGAAAAAATGGAACTGTATAAGAAACTTGCACCTTTGAAAGATTTTTGGCCAAAAGTTCCTGATTCCCCTGCAACCAAATATCCCATTTATCCACTGACACCAAAGAAAAGTCACAGAAGAAAGTCAAAACATAAGTCTGCTAAGAAAAAAACTGGTAAGCAACAAAGGACAAGTAGTGAAAACATTAAAAGAACTTTATCTTTCAGAAAAAAGCGGGCACATGCTATTCTTTCTCTTCCCTCACCATCTTACAATGCTGAAACCGAAGACTGTGACTTGAATTATAGTGACGTTATGTCTAAACTAGGTTTTCTTTCTGAGAGAAGCACAAGTCCTATAAATTCTTCTCCACCTCGCTGCTGGTCTCCCACAGATCCAAAAGCTGAAGAAATTATGGCTGCTGCAGAAAAAGCATCAGTGCTTTTTAAGGGTCCTAATTCCTATAATAGTAAGACTGTTAACTCTCGTGTAGGAAAAAGTAACCGCTCAAGAGTACAAGTTAAGAAATCAAAAGCAAAGCATGTTAATCCCTCTGTAGTTACTAAGAAAAGAAACAAACGCAATCAGACAAATAAACTAATAGATGATGGAACAAAGAAACCAAGAGCAAAACAGAAACAAAAAACAAGTGAGAAAAATAAATCTAAAAAGCACGTAACAGCACTTAAGGATGAAAAAATAAAATCTCAGTCTGGTGCAGAAGTTAAATTTGTGTTGAAAAACCAGAATGTGTCTGAACCTACTAAAAGCTCTGGTAGCTCTCAAGTACTTCTTAAACAGAAAGAGGTGTCACAGACAGGCGCTCCTGCAGATCATCCCCTTTCTGTTCCTCAGCCCAGTGGAATCAGTGCACAACAGAAACTATCTGGCTGCTTTTCTTCTTACTTAGAAAGCAAGAAGTCTGCAGATTTGCAAACATTCCCTAGTTCACGAGATGATTTGCATTCATCTGTTGCTTGTGGTTCTATAGGATCTGGAATCTCAAAAATTAATATTCAAAGGTCTCATAATCAGAGTGCTATGTTTACTCTAAAAGAGTCAACCTTGATTCAAAAAAATATATTTGATCTTTCCAACCATTTGTCTCAGGTAGCGCAGAGTACACAGATATCGTCTAGTATAATGTCTCCGAAGATAGAAGAGAGTGCAAATTTACAAAAAAACTATTTGTCATCCATTGGAAAGTTAAATGAATTTCACAATTCCCTAGAATCAAAGCCAGACCAGGTCTGTACCCCTAATTTTTTACATTGCAAAGACAGTCAGCAACAGCTTGTGTGCAAGGCAGAACAATCAAAGCACAGTGAAACTTGTTCTTCAGGAAATGCAGCTTCAGAGGAAAGCCAAATGCCTAATAATTGCTTTGCAACTTCCTTAAGAAGTCCAATCAGACAAATAGCATGGGAGCAAAAACAAAGGGGCTTTATTTTAGATATGTCAAACTTTAAACCTGAAAAGGCAAAGCAGAGGTCACTGTCACAAGCAATTTCACAAACCAAAGCACTTTCTCAGTGTAAAAATCAAACTGTGTCAACACCTTCAGCATTTGTTGAAGGACAATCTGGACTGGCAGTTCTAAAGGAATTGTTACAAAAAAGACAGCAGAAGGCACAAAATGCAAACATTATGCAAGATTCATTAACTAGTAAACAACCACCAAACAAAATTATTTCTGGTTCCCTTGAACATAAAGCAAACAAACGGACACGAGCAGTAACATCTCCAAGAAAACCTCGAACTCCAAGAAGTACAAAACCTAAAGAAAAAACTCCCAAAGTTTTAAAAATAGACTCTTCAAATATACAGAATTCTGTCCAGCTGGATAATTCCCTATCAGATGATAGTCCCATCTTTTTTTCAGATCCAGGTTTTGAAAGTTGTTACTCGCTTGAAGATAGTTTGTCTCCTGAACATAATTATACTTTTGATATTAACACAATAGGACAGACTGGATTTTGTAGTTTTTATTCTGGGAGTCAGTTTGTCCCAGCTGATCAGAATTTGCCTCAGAAGTTCTTAAGTGATGCTGCTCAGGACCTTTTTCCAGGACAAGCTATAGAAAAACATGAGTTTTTAAGTCACGACAACCAGAAGTGTGACGATAAGCATCATGTCTCAGACTCAACCTCCTGGATTAGATCTAGTCCAGAACTTTTTGAGAAATCATCTATAGATGGCAGTGAAAATCATTGCCACCACCAATGGAAAAATAGCTTTCATTCTATCACTACTCGATCTAGTTCAATAATGGATTCTTTCTGTGTCCAGCAAGCAGAGGACTGTTTGAATGAAAAATCCAGATTGAGTAGGAGTTCACTAAGCAAAGAAGTGTTTCTTAGCCTCTCACAGCCAAGCAGTTCAGACTGGATTCAAGGACACACCAGAAAAGAAATGGGACAGTCTCTTGATTCAGTAAATACCTCTTTTACCACAGTACTTTCCTCTCCTGATGGTGAACTTGTGGATGCAGCATCTGAAGACTTAGAATTGTATGTTTCAAGAAATAATATGTTGTCACCAACTCCTGATAGTTCACCAAGGTCTGCCAGCTCTCCTTTACAATCAAAAAATGGCATTTTTACCCCTCGAGCTGCTCACATTCTGAAACCACTTATGTCCCCACCAAGTAGGGATGAAATTGTGGCAACTTTATTGGATCATGATCTTTCAGAAACTATCTACCAGGAACCATTTTGCAGTAATCCTTCTGATGTGCCAGAAAAACCCAGGTAATTATTATAATATTTAATCCCTGATTGCTAGTTTTCTGTCTGTGATACTATATTTGTAAGCATCATTGTGAAAGCTATTTGTAATTATAGACTTAATAAGAAAATTCACAAACTTATTATACCTGAATGAATTTGAGTTGATGTTTATATTGGGCATGGGTCTGTTGTTACTTAACAGTGTATCTCTCCTAAGGATTAGAGGAACAGAAATATTGCAGTGATTGTGTTTATTTTTTTAAGATGTTGGGGTCAAACCCAAGTCTTCACACTTGTTAGGTAAGCACTCTACCTATCACTGAGTTGTCTCTCACAATGGTCATTTTTAAATTGATGTCTTTTAAAAATGTCAAACTTTCATGCTGCTTAAAAAGAACTTCATTTTTTAAAGGATGTTTACCATGAATATGTTGGTCAGGCTCCATTACTGTAACAAGTGGTGAAGAGAAAAGGTTTCTTTTCATTCACAGTTTCAGTGTTCCAGTCCATGACAGTTCACCTCATTGCTTTGGGGCTTTGGGGCTTTGGGGCTGTGAGGCAGCAACACATTCTGGCAGCACGTGTGGCTGAGCAAGGCTGCCTGCCCCAGAAGAGAGAAGCAGCAGCTGGAGCCCTGAAATACTGCTTACGGGTGCACTCTTGGTGTCTTAGTCCTACTCAGCTCCACTTCTTAAAGTTTCTGCTAGCTACGAGTGATACTAAGCTGGGCTCCAGGACTCTAACATGAGTCTTTTGGAGACACTCAAGATCCAAACCACAGCAATGAGCCATATGTATGTTTTAAGTATTCTTTTATAGTAAATGGAAATTTTAAAAGTGTTTCTATCATACATATGTTTTAAGTATTCTATTACAGTAAATGAAGATTTTTTTAAGGTCTTTATTTTATTAAAGTGACTTTCTTTCCAAGTGGTTTCAGCATCTTCAGTCTTACTATAAATGTGTTAGTTTGTGTAGTCCTTAAGGGTATTACTGGGCTTTGGGCCCTCCTTGTCTATTTTTTTTTTTAAGACTCTGTTCATGTAAGCGATACTGCAAATAATAGATTGGGAATTATTGTACTGATTTATCAGCATTTGAATAGTCATCCTGTACCACCTTCATCACCAAGTTAAGTCATACCTTGTAGGCACTAAATTATAGAGAACATGACTTAATCGAAGAGATTTAAGTGATAATTCTTGTTCTACCCTAATAGTTATGATCCTATGTACTTTAACCATTTGCAGAAAGAGCCCATTCATTTCAGAAGTAGGAAAAAAAAGGGAGGGCTTATAAAGCAGGCCCTACTTAAATTATTGAAAGAATTATGAAGAGCCAATTGAAGTAAAGGCCACAAAATTCTCTCCTGTGATGACTTGAAATGAAGGATGGAAACACTCCCTTCTCTTCCCAACAGAACTGGATAGTTTAGTTTTCCTTAATAGTCACATAAGGCACTTGTTTATTTTACTGCTAGAGCATATGAATACCTGTTCATTACATGTCAATTTTTATTTTAGGAACTTTGACTTTATTAGTAGTGATTATAGTATATTTTTCCATCTCCGTTTTGTATCTCAGCCTTCTAAGTGGTTTGAATTTTTAGTGACCAAACTTACTTATGATAGTCATTAACTTTTTATTACTATTAGTTTTTATTTTCCAACTTTGATACTTGTTCTGTAGCAAAAATAAAAGAATAATAATCATTTTTGAAACAATGTTTTAATAAAAAAATCAATGTAGAAAAAAAAGATTAAAAAAAGAAATTGCATCACTTCTTTACCTAGTGGTAGCCACTGTGATATTTTGATATTTTCTTGCTTTATAAAATGTACAGTTTTAAGCCGGGCATGGTAGCTTATGCCTGTAATCCCAGCACTTGGCGGGGCTGAGACAGGAGGATAGTTGTGAGTTTGAGACCAACCTGGGCTACAAAGTAAGCTCAAGGTCAGTCTGAACAGCATTGTGAGACCCTGTCTTTAAAAAAAAAAAAAAAAAAAAAAAAAAAAAAAAAAACAAAGTACAGTTTTTAGTTTACAAAATATGATTTATGTAAAGTATTGCAATCCCAATTTATTCATTCAATGAGTTTCTTAATACATTTAATGGCAGCCTAATATTGCCATTTATATATTGGTGGGCATAAAGGTCATTTTCTGTATTGCCTGTATAGATTTGTAAGTACTATTTTCTTTATTAAAGCATTTCTTATATTTTGGAGCTTTTCTTTTATCATCCAAGAAGTAGGACTCCTGAAAAATTAGAAACTTTTTATGCATGTTATGAAATTTTGCCATGCTACTGACAATGTAAAAGAAAACTGAATTTGCCATATCTTATCAAAGCTTTTTATTCTTGACTTCACTATGACCTATGTATTGTTAGCATTAGGGCTGGGTATGGTCACATGATACATGTACTAACTACTTCAAAGGCAGTAATTCTGTTTCTAACTTGTCACATAACTGCAAAGCAGGTACAGAAAAAAAATTATGTGCTGGGTACAGTGTTGACTAGTAGAGAATGAAATTTTGCCATATAAAAGGAACAGGAACTGTGGCAACACTGGATGCTTCTTCTTTTCTCCAAAGCAGAAAACATGAATATAGCAAGTTGAGTTTCATGTAGAGATCAGGACTTTTGAAGAGTCTTGCTGTAAGAGAAGTGACTGAAAAAAACTGTCTTCATACCCATAAGAGAGTTATCATGAGGAAGAAAGAGTAGGCTTATTTTATATAGTTGAAATAGTGCTTGTAGATTACAGAAAAAATATTATGTGATATTTATAGGTATTGGAAACTAAACCAGGTCATTTAAATTACTGATTCTTCACATATGTACATATAAATACATTGTTAGCATTTAAGCTATACATTTTGTGGGTTCTGCCAACTTCTGAGTCCTTATGTTAAAACTTACTTAAAAGAAGAAAAAATTATGGTAGTTTACTTCAGTTAATGCGTAGTTGATTTTTAGTGCTAGGCATTGATCTTAGGATCTCACACATACTAACTACAAACTCTGTAGACTGCCAGCAGGGTGATTTTTTTTTTTTTTTCAGTTATTGAGAGAATTTGAAGGATATAAAGACCTGTTTGAATTGACTGGTTTTCCTGATAAATATAGAAAGAAATTATTGGTAAAATCCTGAAGATATAGACACTGAATTATAAATTGCTCCCTCATTTTTATCCATGTGTCTTAACAGAGGAAAGTTAAAATGAGAAAAAGTGAGGAAAGTCTAATGAGCTTGCCTTACCTCCTTGAAGGAAGGAAGGTTTCATGAGGAACTAAAACAAATAAAATGTATCTTCTGTGTTGTGTATTGGTGATACTTTACAAAGACAATTTGTTAGTCATACAGCTTTGAGGAAAAGTGTGCTGGAGCTAAACATAGAGTGTTTCTAGCTACAATGAAAGAGCGGGTGATAGGGTGATAAGAAAGAGATGGATGTAGTTAAGATCCCAGAAGAGACTTTACAAACATCTCTTTGATGGGAAATTAAATCTTTCAGTAATTGTTCTTTGAGACAAAGCAATTATTCTGAAATGTGTTGTTTATAGGGAGATTGGTGGACGGCTCCTCATGGTAGAAACTCGGCTTCCAAATGATCTGGCTGAGTTTGAGGGAGACTTTTCCTTGGAAGGACTTCGTCTGTGGAAAACAGCATTCTCAGCAATGACTCAGAATCCAAGACCAGGGTCACCTATTCGTAATGGCCAATCATTTGTCCATAAAGGATTGACTAACAACCATAAAATGGTTGAAGATAAAAAAATCGTGATTATGCCTTGCAAATGTGCCCCAAGTCGACAACTGGTTCAAGCATGGCTTCAAGCCAAAGAAGAATATGAGCGTTCTAAGAAACTGCCTAAAATTGAACCAACTGGAATTTTAGAAGCTGTTGAGATTTTCAGCCCTTTAGCCAACCCTGATGACAAACCTATAGTGCCTCCACAAATGAATGAAAGCCCACATATACTTCCTACTACAGCACATACCAAGGAAGATGTTGATAATTCTCATATTGCTTTACAAGCACCAACCACAAGATATAGTCAAACTTCAAGTAAAAGCCACCTGCTGCTGCCAGTTGCTTCTGCAAGTGATCCTGAGAAAGATGAAGGTGATGATAATAACTGTTATGTTAGTTACAGCTCCCCCGAATCTCCAGTAATTCCTCCTTGGCAACAAGCAACATCCCCAGATTCCAAAACGTTAAATAGAGATGACGGACCTTCATCACCAATAGAGAAGCTATGTTCCTTGGCTGTTGAGAACTTCTTAAAGCCAGTAAGAGATGATATACAGAAAAGCCCCTGCAGTGAGACTGGGGAGTCTCTAGTCATCTCTCCAGTTAGGGGAAGAACTGGGAAATGTGAATCACTTTGCCTTCATAGTACACCAATTGTACAGAGAAAACTTATGGAAAGGCTTCCTGAAGTAACTAGCGTTAGCCCTTTATCAACAGGTAAGCATCAATAATGGAAAGGCTTTAAAAATGGTCTTTAAAGATAGAAATGAAACCACCAAGCTTGGGACAGTGGCTCATGCCTGTAATCCAGCTACTCCAGAGGAAGGGTGATCACAAATTTGAGGTCATCCTGAGCAACTAAAAACCATACTTCAGAATTTAAAAAGAGCTGGGAACGTAACTCAGTGGTAAGGTACTTACCTACCATGTAAATCCCTGTTTTCAATCCTCAGTGATACTAAAAAAAAGGGGGAGGGGGGAATGTTGGTGTGTGCCTGTAAATCAGATTTTTAAAAGAAACTGTAGCTCAGCAAATAAGAGATAATCATAAATAAGATGAACGTTCATCTTTGTGCTGTAAAATCTGTTTCCATCCTATCTTCCTATCTTGGAGTGAAATACTGTGCAGGCGCTCTCAGAAATCTGTCTTCTCAACTTGATTTTCCATGTTGGCTTTTTTACATATACCCAAATTTCTTTTGCCTTTTAAATAGAATCAAAATCACAAGATTTTTCTTGACCTTATGTCTCCAACCAGTATCTGTGCTTTCTTTTCCCCTTCAAAGCCAAATTTCTTATTTTGCTAACTTTGACAGCTTCCTTAGTTTACCTCCTGTCAATTACTTTTCTTGATGCTGAGACAAAAACCCAACACCTAAAGTTAAAGGAGGGAAGGCTTATTGTAGCTCACGGTTTGTAGAGGTTGCAGTCCATAATGGGCTGGCTCCATGGCAGAGGGGCATTGTAGCGGAGAAACAGTTCATGGCAGGCAGAAGACACCAGAGCAGTGAAGTAGAGAACAGCAAGGAATGAGCAACAAGCAACAGTCTTCTGACCTTTACCCATTCTACCTGCACTGGTAACACTGACACCCTTAATCCTAGAATTGTACTGTGAATCCCAGCATTACATCCTCTAGATCCAGCCACTTACGCAAAGCCTGACCTGTGACCATAAGGGGCTTTAGGAGGACATTTAGACACAAGCCATCAACTCACCGAACTTCTGTTCCCATCATTTCACTATGCTGACTTCTATAAAGACTCAATAAACTTCATTCTGCTAAGGCTAATGGATGTATTTTCATTATCACATGCCTTCTAAGCCATTGTTCTGCCAATCTCATCTTTCTTCTTAAAGCTTCTCCTGTAGACTTCCCTCCCACTTTCCTGTTGCTTCCTGCTGGCTTTCATTTGAACCTTTCTACTATTCTCTGTTACTGCCTAAATTGTTGGCATTTAGTAAGGCTTAACCTTAAGTTTTCATTATTCTGCTTTTGCCTGTGTTTTCTAGTTCCTTTCCACAGGATTAATACTAGTAACTCAGATATTTTATGTTTGCATTTCTTTTAAGAACTGTCTTAAGCTGCAAAACACTATCCAACTTCCCATTTGGCATTTCTACTTGAGTAGTTACAAGTACATAATCAGTATTTTTTAAACTAATTCTCAGTTTCATTGTACATGTTAACCACTACCTAACCAACACCCTCATATGCACAGCACACACACACACACACACACACACACACACGCCCATATATAGAAACCCATCTGGTCTTCTCTCAGTTCTTAATAACAACACTGTCTATCAGTCAGCTACACAAATAAGAAAAAAAACTTAATTTAGTATCTACTTCATTAGTTCAATAACCACTTAGTGTTTTCCAACCTATTACCATTCCATTCACATGTTTGTTTCCTACATAACCCAAATAAGTCTACTTCTTTATACCTTGTTATCACAACATTAGACTGAGCCATCATCATTTGCTTTGACTTCATTTTTAGCCTTTGGGCCTATGTTTAGCAGTTTCCCATTTCTTTTGCCTGATATTTTGGGAAGATCTCCAATCTATTCCTAGTTAATTATTACTTTTTGGTTTGCTGCTTAAAGTCTTATCCTAAGTAAAAATTCCCATTTATATTCTTCCTTTGTTGTAGGTACTCAGTTGTAATCTCCCTTTACCCAATTCCAATTACAACAATGTCAGTTACTCACAGATGACTCAGTCCAAAATTAATAAGTGGAAAATTTTACAAATAAGCAGTTCATAAATTTTATTTTTATTTATTTATTTATTTATTTATTTATTTATTTATTTATTTGTCGGTACCGGGGATCGAACTCACGACCGCCTGCTTGCAAGGCAGGTGCTTATGCCGCTAAGCTAAATTCCCAGCCCAATTCATAAATTTTAAATGGTGCACCATTCTCAGTGGCATAATGAACTATCACACTTTCTTCTTGGGTGTGGCTCATGCCTTTCTCCAGCATATCCATACTATTATATACGCTGCCTTCTCGGTAGTCACAAACTTAGTTATTAGATCAGCTGTTTTGGAATTGTAACCCTTCACAAGTTTCAAGTAATCCTGATTTTACTTTATAGTGACCCCAAAGGTCTAGGGTTGTGATGCTGGGAATTCGTACAAACCAATAAGGCATTGTTAAGTGCTTTCTATAAAAAGGCGAAGGGTAACAGGATATTTTGAGAAAGAGACAACATTCCCGTAACTTTTATTACAGTATGTTAGAATTGTTCTATTTTAACTATCAGCTATATTAATCTCTTACTGTGCCTAATTTATAAACTGAGATTTATGATAGGTATGTATAGGGGGAAAAAACCATAGTATATACAGTATAGTATTCAGCACTGTTCAAGGTTTCAAGAAACACTGAGGGCCTAGGAAGGTATGTTTCACAGATGTATTATAAGGGAATGATACAGTTTTATTCTCTGCAAATACAGTGAAGTTCTGATTCTGTTGTAGCCCTCATGAGGGAAAGACAATGTCTTTTCCTCATAAATATTTGATAAGTGAATAGATGGATTAAGTGAGTCCCACAGATACGCATAAAATGCAGTAAGAAAAGTTAAGTGTTTTTATTTAAAAATACAAAATTTTAAAAGGAGTCCAGATATATACAGGTACAAATTCTCTGTGATGAATATGATCATTATATATATATCTAAATTGTACCAGTAAACTTAATAAAAGTACAAAATTTTAAAGTTAATTTGGTGGACACAGGAGGTGTGAATTAGTTTTATTTTTTTAAATTGTGAAGTCTTTGGAGGAGTTTCTAGGATAATATTCACAAATGGTACCTAAGTATTTGAAACAGGAAATTGTTTTAAAACAGAAGCAGGTAATTTTGTTGTATAAGTTAAAAAAATGAAATTTCTTTTTCAGAACCAAAAACCCAGAAGTTAAATAATAAGAAAGGAAGTAATACTGACACTCTTAGAAGAGTACTGTTAACTACACAAACAAAGGTAACTATATTAAGCATATTTACAGATCAGTGGTGATCCAGTCTTATATTTAGATTTTGGTTGATAACATTGTCTCAATTTAAAAATTTTTATTAGTTATATTTTTGCATCATTATTTACATATCTTTTGAGACAACAAGAAATTGCCTAATTTTTTTAGTTTTTTTGTTGTTGTTGGGATCTAAGAGATTCTTATATGTAAATACAAATATTACAGAGAAAGTGAATATGATAGCCAAAATGTGGATTATGAGGATACAAATACATTAACTGATTACTGGCAAAATCAGAACAATCCAATGACAGCAGAGCTCAAGTAAGTGATTTTTGATCCCACCAAGATACATATCCTTTTTCTTGGTTTATTATTTTTTCTAAAATAATAACTTAAATTTTTTCAATTTACTTTAATAAGTAGCAAAGGAGAGCAACATTATTTACTACTGATCTGAAAAGTTATAAATGTCTTTATCAGATATAAAAATATGATACTTATGTATCGTCATGTGAAGAAGTATTTGTTGTACATGTATCCTTCAATATATATGATGAAAATCATTTTCATATTGGCCACTTCCCATAAACGTCATTAGTTTTATAAGGTGTACTTTAGTATTTATATTTTGAAGTTATGGCTTTTAAATTTACACTTTAAAGTTTACTGAATTATAAACTATATGTTTTAAGAGCAGCTACCCAGTGGGTTATAAATATAAATCAACATTTTAGGGAAAACAGTTAACGGAATTACAAAACAAAAAAATTTTAAGAAATGAAAAAATTCTGATTTTTTAAATGTTTGAAAATTACTTAGAATATTTTCTTTAATTCAGCTTTTAGAGACTTATAGTATTAGAGATAAATACAAAATTAGAATTTCAAATCTCTGATAGGCTTCAGTCAGTATAATTGCAAATACATTAATTATTTGCTTATATTGTTTTCAAGAAAGGTCAAGATAAATAATATCCCTGTCAGCCTTCTACAAGTGTTAGTTATTTTAGTATTTGGGGCTTATAACTCAAAAATCAAATTTTGGCTTGGTTACAGATACTTCTGTATCAGATACTTCTACATTTATCCAGTTACTAGAATGAAAATAATACTAACAAAAGTTTTTTTCTTAGATGTAAAGAGATATGTTTATAATTTATTATTAAAAGCATATTATCTAAGAGAAATAATCAAAAGAAAGAAAACGATTGCTCATTTATTTTTTTCTGGCTATTTTTTTTAATAGAATCAATTTGCAACTGTAAATACCCCAAAGAAAGAAACTTCTCAGATTGATGGACCATCTCTAAACAATACTTATGGTTTCAAAGTCAGCATACAAAACTTACAGGAGGCAAAAGCTTTACATGAGGTAAAACTGTGACAGCAAGAACACATATAGTATGTTTAACTATTAGGTTTTATTCTGGAAAGCAAGTATGGAAAGTTTTTAATGAAACAGGTGTAGTGAATTCTATCCTTGTAGATCTTCGTTTTGTTCTTTTTATTTTACTTTATATAATACTGTATAGAAAAACCTTTAAGTTGTACATTAGTTGCTGAGACTGGTATCACAACTTTGACAGATCTAATAACTGAAGTTTAGTTTATAGTGGCTAAAACTATAAAAAAATTTGAAATATTAAAATTATATATTAGAAAATCTATTTTTTATTTGAGATTACTATAGTAGGATGTTCTGTCACATCTCAAATGTGATATTTACTGGTATTTCTGTTTGATTGGCTCAGTAAATTAGAAGTTGATACAAAAGGTGATGATTTATTCAGATAATCTTTATAACCTATTTACTTTCATATTACAAACTATTTGCTAAAGGCTAGAACACCGTCTCACAAAAACGTTCATCATAGTATGGATTGGAAAGAATATGTGAGTACTATAAATTTATCCGTATCACAGAAAACAGTGCAAAGCACAATCCAATTATTAATAAGGTGGAAATTATGTTTTCATTGTTTATGTTTGTGCTTTTGGTATAGTACATACTAGCAAAGTGGCTCCCGAGAACTTCGAATATGTCCTGTACAACTGAGAAACTGAACTTCTATGTTTTATTTAATTTTATTTAATTTAATCTTAAAAACTGATGCTGGACTCAAAAGTTTGAAAAGTCATGCTGGATTCATGTATGCCTAAGTATTTGAAACTACCTTTTCAACTGTAAATTTTATGAAATGTAAATATGGATCAAGTAGTTTCATAGAAAATTTAGCATTCATAGTGAGTGTTAGAAATATATAAAGTATACCGATTTCAAAGACTTACTAGGTAGAAGAATGTAGGTTATCTTATTCATAATTTTTATATTGGTTATATATTGAAAGAAGTTTTAGATACGTAAGTTGAAAATCCTTAATCCAAACTCCAAAATCTGAAACTTTGAGTTACTGATATGATTGTGCTTGTGGAAAATTTCATGCCTACCCTCATGAGATGAGCTATAGTAAAACTGCTTAGTAACTAAAAATGCTGTATAAAATTATCTTCAGGCTAGCTTTATGTGGGTATTTAACAGTTTTTGTTACATCCCCAAGATACTTTATTATGTATATGCAAATATGATTCAAAACACTTCTGTCCTAAGCATTTTGGATAAAGGATTCTCAACCTATACTGAATAAAATAAATGTTTTTAAAATAATTGAACATTTTTACTTTTTTTCTTTGTGGCTATTAGAACATTTTAAAACATATGTGGCTTTTATTTCTGTTGGATGATGTTGGTTTTATATGTCTTAAGGCAGAGACTTAGTTAAACACATGTAAATTGTGATTTTTTAATTTATTTTTATTTTCTGTATTTATTTAGTTAATTTATTTATTTTACATTTTGTATGTTTTTAATTTTTTCCAGGTAGGGTTTATAATTATTACTTTCCCACACTGGATTATTTCTGATCCCACCATTTTTTCTTTCTTGCTTTTTGGTACTGGGGATTGAACTCAACCTCACACTTGCCGAGCAGGTGCTTATGCCACTTGAACTAAATCCCTGGCCCTAAATTGTGATTTTTAAAATTCTCACTTCTCTGTTTGTGCATTTTTCACTCAACAGAAGTGGAAAATAGCTTGATACATAGTTCACTTTTTGTACCTCACCTTGTTCTAACCCCTGAAGCCAAGAAAAATTATGGGATGAGCTCAATATATGTGAAACACACACACAAAATTAAAAATGAAAGAAATACTATGTTTAAAAAAACATTTTGCAAAACAAAACTGATAGACCTTATCACAATGACTTTTAAGACTTATTGTTTGATTATTTCCTTCTTATTTGTAAAATATAATTTTCTATGTATTTGTTATATGTATTCATTAATTTGCTTTGCGCAACCCCATTTCAGAAACACTATCCCTCTTGAAGTTACAGTCACTCAGAATGTCTGGTGGGCTGCTGACAACTCCTTCCTCTCCTCTTAAGAGTCCTAACCGCCACTTGATGGCCAAAACAGGAAATGAGCCCCCCAAATCTATATTCTAGTCTTGTCTAGGAAAATCTCTGTGGCTAGCTCTGTATTCCATGTTTGCTCAAAGTAATATCCACAAGAGCGATACTGCATTTTATATGGCGCTTTTGAGATGTGAAGTTATCTAGTAATGAAATCTAGACTCAATCTGAAATTGTCTTCAGTCTTCTCCATAGTCTTTCCATATTTTCATCCTTTTCTAATTAAACTGGTTATCTTGTTTTCTTAAGTTTGAGGGAGAGTTTCCCCATTTTAACGTTTTGTATTCATTGAAGTAGTGCATACTGATTATTAAAATAAGATACTGAAGTCTGTGCGTCTGAAGTTCTTGGGGCTTGTACACAGTTCACTGGTGAGAGTGCTTGCCTCGCATTAGTGAGGCCATGTGTTGTATTCCCAGCACCACAAAGAAAAGTAACATTAAAAGGTTTCTTCTCTTGGCTCCCCATTTCACTTTTTTAAAGTTTTAGTCTTTTAAAAAATAGAAACAAGAGTTTTATCTGTTTATTTCTTTTGCCTTCCTACTAGTACATACATAATTAATGTTCTTTGTTTTATAAAGTATTTCATAACAATCTACTAATCAACACAAGCAGTATTACTTATATGTGGTAAAAATTCAATCAGGACCAAAGATTTACAGTGAAAAGTAAGCTTTCTTTCTGTCTCACTCTACTCTCTTCTCCAAAGGCAGTAAGTAGTTCTACACTTTGTATGTCTCTTTGCATGCCACTGTGTCCAGCTCTTTTTATTTTAGAAAAAAAAACCTGAGAATTAAAGTTGAGATTTTTAATTAACATAGGAATATACATGTGGAAAGCAATTTTTATTATCTGTCAAAGAATATATACATGAGTAAAATATGATACTTGATACCATATTGTGTGTGTGTATGGGGGAGAGGGGAAGAGAGAGAATAAAATAAAAGATAAATAGGAAGATCTTTTTTAAATGGATAGGGGAACAAGAGATGGATGGAGTAAGGGAGGAAAGGGGATAGAAAAAGAAATGAAGAAAAATACTGAAGATAGAGCTTTTACAAATGGGAAGGGAACCTGAGCTGGAGGGAAGAGGGAGAAATAGGAGGGTCGGGGGACAAAAGAATTAAGGTGTGTTCTGTACACATACCAACTCCCCACAATAAGTACAATCATGACATACTGCAAACATGTACTAAGAAGAAATAAACTTAAAGGAACTGTCATTGAAATGTAGCAAAGATTTTTAAAATAAAAATGTGTTGATTTATTCAATTCTCAGTAAAAATCAGTTTTAATTTGTGGCATGTTAAATTACAAGTTTGTCTCTTATGGCCTTTTTTTTAACACTTGTATCTTCTTAGAATTTTAGTGAAGAATATTTCTTTGAGTATGTAGATTTTAAAAATTTCTTTAATATAATTTTTATTTCTTTCATAGATACAAAATCTTACCCTAATCAGTGTGGAGTTACATGCTCGAACTAGAAGAGACTTAGAACCAGATCCTGAGTTTGATCCAATCTGTGCTCTTTTCTACTGCATCTCATCTGATACTCCACTGCCAGATACAGAAAAAACAGAACTCACAGGTGTAATAGTGATTGACAAAGAAAAGACAATCTCTGGTCAAGGTATTGTTCATTTTTATTAAGGATATAGATTATGCACACTGGGGTGATTCTTTTAACAAGGAGAAATTTTGTGCTGTTCTTGTTTCTAAAAATGTTTACTGAGTTAGGAGTAGAAAGCTGTGGGCAATTTTTGTTCATGATCCATTATTTTTGCTTAATTTATTGTCAAAAATCAGAAGGTGCTTGGGGTGGTAGAGCACTTATCTAGTTTGTGCACGGCCCTAGGTTCAATCCTCACTCAGTACTGCAGGAAAAAGGAAATAATGACATAAAGATCTTGAGACAGTTCTAATTAACATATGTAATTTGATCTAAATATCATTTTATATTCATACAGAATCCAATTAGGCCAACTGGAGTAGACTACTGTTTGCATATGTAGCTATTTTGCTGCCAATACAGAATTCTTCTTAAGAGTTTTTAAAGACGCTTTCTAACTTTGTTTATATCTTTGAAAATACATACAATTTGGTTCAGTTTCTTCATATACTATACTAAATCAGCATTTTATAAAATGCATTTCTTTGCAGTTATAATGGTTATTGTTACAAATAAATTCAGTCTACTTAGAAGTCTGAGCACAAAACTAAATAAACATTTTTTTTTTTTTTTTTTTTTTTTTTGTCTTTTTCCTTTTTACCGGTACCAGGGATCGAACTCATGACTGACTGCTTGCAAGGCAGGCGCTTATGCCACTGAGCTAAATCCCCAGCCCCTAAATAAACATTTAAAGTTTAATCATTGCTGTTCTTGAAATGGATCATACTACCTGTGACAAACCAGTCATTGAATCCTCATGAACATCTCAGGATAGTTTGGTCATTTGAACCTTTGGTTTGAATTCAGCTAGTCTGGGAAGTTGTGACATCATGGAAATATGCAGTAAAAAGCAGGACTGTGTTTTTGGTGTCCTCTGACCCTCCTGGAAGAGGGAGTAGTTGAGCATTTTGAGAATATTTGTGATGAGAATATTCTCTGTTAAGCAAACCTCTTTCCACTACAAAAATTGAACACAGAAATAAAGTAATAATTTTTTTGTGGGTAATATGTCTTTATCGGGGGATTTTGCAAATACAAATTTTTTAGGAGAGATAAGAAATTTGAAATTTTACTCATGTCAAATCAGAAATTTTTCAAGAAGTTCAATTGTATTTTTACAATGGAGAATGCTTTCTTTGAAATATTTCAGTAGCACACTTAGTCATAAGTAAGAGTTTTTACTTTTTTTATAATGCTTTGTTACATAATGCAATATATATAGCCAACATTTTGTTTATTTCTTAGATATCAGATATCAGACTCCATTACTTATCAGATCTGGAGTAACAGGATTAGAAGTTACCTATGCTGCTGATGAGAAGGCACTTTTTCAAGAAATTACACATATAATAAAGAGGTATAATTTTGTATTTTCTGATTTTTCCAGCCTTTCTTTATCTAGTTTTTTCATGCCGCTATAGATATTATAGATAATAGTATGAAAAAGAAAAAAAACTTTTTCTTACAGCCTTTGAAAGTAGAGAATGATCTTTAGAATTATTTTATACTCAGTCTCCTATCATCATCACCATTTCCTTTGGATAAGGGATAAGGAAAACAGTATTTAATTCACAAGATTAATGAGCCAGAGAAAGAAAAATATTTTCTCAGTGTCTTAACTTCCTACTTGAATTTTAGGGTGATTTTTCTGTGGTGCTAAAATAGAAGTCCAACCTGGCCAGTAGCACATTTCTGTAATCACAGCACTCTGGGAGGCTGAGGCAGGAAGATCACAAGTGTGAGCCTCATCTAGACAACTTAGTGACTTCGTGAGATCTTGTCTCAAAATAAAATAAAAATTTACAAAAAAGCTAGGGATGTAGTACAGGCCCTGAACTGAATCCCCAGTACTTAAAAAAATTAATAAATAAAAGTCAGTGGTAGCTACATTGTAATGCTTGTTCTAAGTCACATCTACTACTAAGCAGCCAAATGGATTGGTTCTTTAGTGTATGTGTGAAAATCCTTCCCCTCTTCCATGCCTAATGATCCTTAGAGCCACTTGGTTCTTCTGTCTTGGTTCTTTCTCATACGCAGCCATTACCCAGTCTTACCAGGAAATGCACCGGCTGTGGAGAGTTTCTGTCTTTGCCCTAACCAAGAGTGTTATGTTGGAAAACTAATTAGGAAGGGCGTGGGGTCCTTCTCTTCGCAAGTTTCCTTTCTGGGTATTCACTTCATTTGTTGCTTACTGTTTCGTTTTTCCTTGCTTCTCCAATACCACAATCTTGCTGCTCTTTTTTCCAGAATTACCAGCCATGTGGCCCACTCTACAAAACACTTTTATGTAGGTTGGTGAGAAGATCCATTTGCTTGTTTTATTAATCAGTATTTAGTAAATCAAGACATTTTCCTAGAAATTTTGGCCCTATTTGTAAAGAGAAAAGCTCATACATAACATTTACATTATCCTTTTCTCTTAACAGTGTTGAGGACTACTCTGCAAGTCTGGTGTAACTATGGGTCACAAACAGATCACTGCATATTAAAATTGATAATAATACACTTTCACAGGGCTTTTAGTAAAGAATAAATAAAACAAGATGTTTTTGCAGAGGTTTGTATCTAGGTCTTTTTACATCACCATTTAAATATTTCAGAATTAAAAATAAAATACTTTTATGACATTGTGAATTCTGAATTATTGCTGGCCAAGTTAAAGCGAAAGCCGTTCAACATCTACTTTAAGAAAGTAGCTATGAAAGTATGATAAAATATTAGCAAATCATTTTTAAAGTACAGGCTTGATGCTCTGGTCATGACCCATTGTTACATCAAAACATGGCATAATAGTCTAGCCATAAATGGCTTGTAAAAGTAAATTAGCATGATCTAATACTTCAGTCACTTGTTGATGCTCAGGATATTGATACAATTTGAGCAACCTACATATCCCACAGTTGTTACATAAAATCCAAATTCTTTAATTTTGGTAAGGTGTTGCTCTACCTTTGAGCATTTACGAAGAATACAAAAATCAGACTAATTTTGAAGTTCTTGATAGGACTACTGCATTTTTTGCTCTCAGAACTTAGTTGACTATCATCAGTTGCTGTCTTTCCCATATAATTTTCCCTTTGAAGTAAATTTTCACATTTATTTTCCTTCATACAGTAGCCAAACATTTCTTTGTGATACAACCTGAGGCTCCTTCTGAGTTAGATCCAGGACGTCAATAAAGCCTTACTAGCATAACTCTGGGACCACAATAAGCACGTTTTGCTCTTAGCTACTAATGCTTACCTTCTCCACATTAATTTCACACTGTTAATATTTCAATTTGTCATTAGACTGAATCACATATCTCTTAAGTTGAGAGAACAAACGTCATTACTTGGCCTTTTTGTGAGAATCAAGTCATTCCATAATTAAGAAAAAGAGGGTGCTTTGTTTTTATTGCTTAGCATTAAAACATGTAAGAACTGTCAAAGTGTTGGGATTAGAAGGAAAAATGGCAGCAGAATGACCTGGTACTGTATCCATTCATTCCTGCTATAGATACCACTGTATCATACCTTTACCATCTGAAAACCATTATTATTTTTTTTTAATCATGAAGAAACAGTTGTGGTTAAAGATCTAAATATGAGCCTTTGTTTTTTAGGTATGATCCTGATATTCTGCTTGGATACGAGATTCAGATGCATTCCTGGGGCTATCTCTTACAGCGAGCTGCTGCCTTAAGTGTTGACTTATGTCAGATGATCTCTCGTGTGCCAGGTATGCAGAGTTGTGAGCATTTTGTGGCAGTTCAGTGCAAATTATAAAGTCGATAAAGACAAAATCTTTAAAAAGTACTATTGGCCTATCTCACTTTTAATAATAAATTATGTTGTATAACTCCATTATAGAAAAATTTAAAAATCGAGAGAAAAAGAAAAAATTTCCCAGTTAACTGCTATATATGATTTTAGTACATTTGCTGAAGTTTTTTTATACTTTCAGTCTTTTTATACATATCTTTTAAAATATAACTTTGTTCATACCATACATTCCATTTTTATTATGCTTTTTTCATTCAGCATCCTTTAAGTGTTTTCTTGGATTATGAGATAGTCTATATAATCTTTGTGATGATGCATAATAGTTCTTTGATTTGATATACCATAATTTTATTCTATTTCTCTAGTTCTATGTTTTGGCTGGTCAGAAAACATAATAAGGAGAGAAACACTAAAGTTAATTAATTAATGATTTTAATTTGAATGTCAGGCTAGGAAAATTGCATGAATTTTGAATGCTATTACCAGTGGCTTAATTCTGTCTGAAGAGGGAGAGTAATAATATTGATACCAAAATTACTTTCTAAAGCACATTTTAAAGGTATATTTTCTTTACAATTACAGATTTTTAATGAATTTGTCTCAACTCTGACCAAAGAAAGTAACATATACTTTGGGAGGCTCAAAAAACAAATACAAAATTAATCATAAGACCACCTTGGAGAGGTTGTGACTTCAATAAACGTGGCTCAGTGGTTGATAAATTTTCATGGGAATGTTGAAGTCATAGGTTCAAAGAGTAAATATTTCGAGCTTTGGAAAAGCATAGGTTACAAATAGAGATACTTTTATTAGTTTCTGGTTCTTTTGTGTAACAGGAATGTATCATGTTTTTCGGCATCCTTTGGGATAGTCTTCTGGATTCTTGGGATAGGCAGCACTGGTGTTAATTACTTTAGTCAATTGTAATGGTTAAGGCATATAACTTGGATAAGAAGAGTAAGTGAAAACTCATGTCTTGTTTAAAGTGCTTGCCTAGTATGCATAAGGCCCTACGTTCAATCTCCTGTATACAGAGAATTTAGAAAGCTCATGTCCTTTTAAAATCGTAAGTGAAACTATTTTTACGAAACAACATTGTGCAATAGAAAAGACTACTAGAGAAGCAGCACAGTAGTAGTTAGCATAGATTCTAGAGGAAAAGAGGAAATTCTAGGTGGAAATCTGGGCTACTGCCTCAGTTTACTCGTCTTAAAATAAAAAAATAACAGAACTTGCAAGATGATTGAGAAGTATTTAGAACTGTGGCTAACAACAGAAAATACATTACATGTATTTTTGCCAAGTGAAAAAATAGCTTTTAAATGTGTTCTCTTTAACATAAAAATGAAATAACAGCTGGGTAAGTATACATGGTCTTTGGAGAAGGTAACCTGGTTTAAAAAAGCAATTCTAAAAAATTCTAGTTTTCTTATAGTGCAACTCAGGGCAAGATCTGTTCCTGAGTAGAATTTTCTGTAATGCAAGATAAAACTTAAGAGTCACTGAATTAAAATAGAAGAGATAATGTTAGGAAAGTCCTAGAGCATAATAGATGTATGGTATATGATAAATATTTTTACTATTCCACAGCCACTAATCAACAAAATTTACCTGTACTTAGTGTTGTATAGGAAAAAACATTCTAATTTCTATTCTAGGTAAAATTGCTACCTAAAAAGTTAGACATAGGCCAGGTGCGGTGACACATCCCTGTAACCCAGCTATATGGAAGTCTGACCCTGGAAGATTGCAAATTTGAAGCCAGCCTGGAGTGAGACCCTGATTCAAAAAAAAAAAAAAAAAATTGGGGATGGGTCATTGTCAGTGGTAGAACATCCTTTCTACCATTTGCTGCCAGTGCCTCCTGTCTGCACGAAGAGAGAATGACAGAAAAGGGGTTGAGGAGATGGAGAAGAGGAAGGCAAGGGAAGGAACGAAAGAGAAGCTCAGAGCTACCTTTGCTCTGGGTAATTTCTCCATTTATGATAGAATTTCAATCTGAATTTGAACATCATTATTTGATGTCAGCAAATTTTCAGTGAATTATTTGAGTTAAAAGCTCTTTTTTTTTTTTCAAGAGATGACATCTATAACAATACTAAAACCAAACAAATGTTACAGCACTAGGTATTTATAAAAGTCATAGCACAAATTACCAAATTTAAAGGGAAGTGGGTCTAAATATAGTCATTCCTCAGAATCCACGGATTCTACATTTACTTTCAACCAACCACAGATCAAAAAATGTTTTAAAAATATCTGTGCTAAAGCTGTATGGATGTTTTTGTTGCTACTATCCTCTAAACAGTACATATCACAATTATTCATGTTGTATTAAATATTATAAGTAATTTAGGTTTTATACAAACACTAAACCATTTTATATTAGGGACTTTAGCTCCACATTACGGTATTTTGGTATTTGCAATGAATCCTAGGACCACTCCCCATCCCCACAGATAATGAGGGACAACAGTATCCAGCAGATAGAAAAAGAAAAAGAGAATCTGTATGTTCAGGTACGTTTGTTTCACAAAATTGTTTTATACTAAGCAATATTTGTTTTTATTAGTCAAACTAATGCTTATTCTGGGTCCAAGATAAAAATAGACTGTGAATTACATTGCATCCTTAATTTTTATCCTCATATTCTTTGGCACAATTTATTTGAAAATTTGTGTGCCAAGAGTCCCAATATAATCTATATTTGTTTCTATAGATGACAAAATTGAGAACAGATTCGCAGCTGAAAGAGATGACTATGGATCAGATACAATGAGCGAGATAAATATAGTTGGCCGAATTACACTAAATCTTTGGAGAATCATGAGAAATGAGGTAAAGTTCTTTACCTAAAGTTTTTGGAAATAAATAGATTACATCAATCTAACAATCATTATAGAACATTAGTATGATTTACTATATAACTTTTTCTGTGGATTGTTTTATTATGCTAGAGTTACAGAATACTACTTTCAAACATGCAAAACTACAGATGTATTAGATTTAATGTTATTAATGATTTAAATTTTTTCTATTTGTCTATATAATCTAGAGCTATAATAAAATGTTACAAGTGTTGAATGTTGTATAATTTTGTCATTTTTTGCACTTGGGATAAATTCATTTTGGCCTTGTTGATGTATTATAGTTAGAAAATTTTTGTATAGACTTAGGAAAAAATTTCTCATACTAAGGGTATTTATATACTGGACCAAATTAATCAGATAAATTGGGGAGACAGTGTGTGGAATAACAGTACTAATTAATAACAGTATTCTATTGAGTCGAGAGCCCAGGTAAGAACATTTTGGTTGAGTGGTTTTAACAAACTATTCCATTAATTTGCAGTCACTTAGAGGAATGATAAGAAAAAAATAAGATCGTATGATAATCTAGATAATACTTTCATCCTTGCAGTTTGCTAGTTTCTCTTACTAAAATGTGAAAAGACCCCAGCTTTTGGATTATATCAACTAGAGGAAAATTCATTCTTCAATCACTTACACTTTTAAACTTTCTCACACATAGTTTCTGTTTACTGTTTACACACTTTGATTCTTTTGGACTGGAGTTATTTTTTTTTTTTTTGAGCCTTTTCACATGATAATTCTATCAGATGAGAAAATGTATTGGTTAAATGAAATTCAAATATCTCCATTTTCCTTATTTCCTCTTTGTACCAGGAGCTTAAGTTATGCTCTCATTTCATCTCATTTTAAAATGTACATCTACGTGAGGATAATGTTTTTTGTGTTCTCAAAGTATTATTATAGCATAAGAGTCTCCAGGACTTTAAAACAATTTATGGTGACATAACATAAGGTATAGAAAATACAGATTGTGTTGTATTTGGTATATATGTTCATATGTATATATGTATGTGTGTGTGCATATATATTTCTTAAAGTCTTCATTTAAACAGCAATCTGGGGGGCTAGGGATTTAGCTCAGCGGCATAAGTGCCTGTCTTGCAAGCAGGCAGTCGTGAGTTCGATCCCTGGTACCAATAAAAAGGAAAAAGACAAAAAACAAAAAAAGAAACCAGCAATCTGATATTTCCTGAGATGAAATATGAATTAAAATATATAGACAAAAAAATTGTTGAATATTAATTTCAGGGGCCTGTTTATCCTTGAGTATCTAGAAGCCAACAGAAACAAATCCAGTATTAGTTTAAAATTCACAAGTTAAGATTTTTTTCAAAATTGAGGGCCTTCTATAGTCTTTACTAAAACTTCAGTGTCAGAGTTTTTCTCTAATTCCAGTACATAGCATTTCTGATTATTGTTTGTAAATGTGAGGAATGACCATGACTCATAACCAAAGTTATGAGTCAATTTACCCTCTTTCTAGATGTGTCAAATTATATTGTCACTTTCCTCCCTATTCAGAAATAGTCTTGGCAGTGTTCATGAAACCCTGCATGAGCTTTGGTGGGGTACTGTTTTACACTGCAAGTTGTGAAATATCAAGAATTAGAATAAACGCTGGCCTTGGAATATTTCTTCATAGTAGAGGCCTTCAAATTACGTTGTCTGGATGTGCATAGTATTATGGGCTCTTTTTTAATCTTTGTGTCTTTTATCTGAGTCTCCCTCATGACACTTATCAATTTCTGACTTCTATCATTATTTTAAAATCTGAATAGTTCTTACAAATAACTAAATTTAAAGTAATGTGACTGAGGGGCTGGGGGTTTAGCTCAGCGGCATAAGCACCTGCCTTACAAGCAGGCAGTCATGAGTTCAATTCCCGGTATCGATAAAAATGAAAAAGACAAAAAAATTTAAAAAATAAAAAAAATAAAATAATGTGACTGGGCATGGTGGCCCATGCCTATAATCCCAGCACTCAGGAGACTAAGGCAAGAGGATTGTGGTGAGTTTAAGGCTAGCCTGAACTCCATAGTGAAACCCTGTCTCAAAAAAGACAAAAAAAAAAAAAAAAAAAAAAAAAAAAAAAAAAAAAACCACAAAAATAAAAATAATATTGTATAATCACTTTATAAAACAAAATTAAATGCAGAAAAGTATGTAAAATGAAAGTGAAAATCCTCAGCTGAGCAGCTCATCTGCTCAGCAACTGTGTTTCCTAGATACACTTTACAGTGAAAAAAAGGTTATGTTTTTTTCTTTACCTACTTTGGGTTTGATTTCTTAATATAGTTGTTTTCACCTTCCTGTGTAACTCTGAACATGGAATTCCTGCTATGTCCAGGGACTATGGATTCTTAGTAACAAACACATTTTGTTTTTTGGGGGGTTTTTTTGGTACTGGGGATCAAACTTATGACCTCATGTTTGCCAGGCAGGCGCTTAAGCCACTGAACTAAAGCCCACGCCCAAACACATTATTTGTTAAACGGTAGTATTTATTATGTATTTGTTAACTGCTTGCTTAAATTGAAGAATATATAACTTTCCCAGATTATACTTAGAGACCTTATCAGTTTGAGGCGTTTCAAGAACTTGTCAAATGGGTAGAAACAGACTTTACTCAATGTGGCAACTACTACGCCACTGGTCCACAGATGGCCTTGGCCTTTGGTAAAGTTCCTTTGTTGTTACATACAAAGAGAGTCCTATGTGGGTACAGATGTTAGTAGATGACAGATGTGGTAATGTAAGTCTGTGGAGTTCTCCCGTGATTGCATCTGTTTTCTCAGTCAATTAGGAATTACTGCTCTCAGCTAAGATGAGAATTGTGGAGAGGCTTTCTGAAGAGTATAAAATAATTATCTAAGAGAATTTGAGAGTGAATAATTATGAAAATATAGTGTAAATGCTAGGCAGCATTTAAAAGCCTATTTGAGATTTGCATCAGGAAATTAAAGTGATAGCTGCCAGCTATGTTTAGCTTCACAGATGGAAGTAAAGAGTAACAGAGGGTTACATCTGACCGCTGACCCAGACTGCTCTGTTTCCTTTAGGAACCTAATATCTGTTTGTTAACTCTCTACAACCTAGATACCCACTCCATGTCTTCTATCATTATTTTCATGTCTTTGCCCTCCTTATCTGCATTCTAAGACAGCTTTACTTTCCGGGTTACTCTTTCCCTCACTAACTTGTTTTTTTGGTTTATCTTTTCTGTTGTTTTCAGCGTGTGTTTTCATTCTGCTATTAGGGATTTTACCTTCATCATATAATCTTACTGTGGTTTTGTTTGTTTGTTTTTGTTTTTGACTCATCCTATTGCTTTTTGTGTCTTGTCAGGGTGTGTGTTTGTATGCAAGGACTTACACATTGTGAAAATTGTAGATAAAATAAAGCCAGCTTGGTTCACTGCCATGAGACAAGATTAGCATTCAGTCCTTATTTTGTACTTTCTGGATGGTGGAAGTGGAATTGTAATGTAGTAAGCAAATTGAAGTATCATTTGAAATGAACTATTCCTTATAATTCCAAACTGACCTATGAATGGAGACTACTTGGTTCCTTAAATTCCATTTTGCATTGAAATATCTGCCATTGTCTAGACTGAATTTGTCTTGTGGGTATTTTGAGACATGACATAACCTAAACCTGAGGCGTATGTTGAATTAATTTAAGCCCTTTTCAGTATTCTTT
Organism: Cavia porcellus; assembly: GCF_034190915.1. Classification (NCBI taxonomy): domain Eukaryota; kingdom Metazoa; phylum Chordata; class Mammalia; order Rodentia; family Caviidae; genus Cavia; species Cavia porcellus. The sequence continues at coordinate 80,296,364 of NW_026947490.1, forward strand.
TTGTACTAACATAGCTTTTACAGACATATTTTGAAAATGAGAGACATTTTTGTCATTTTGTTTTAATCTTTTGCTTTTGCAATGAAATTAAGTGGCTATATAATACCCATTCATCGAGTCCTAGTACTAACAGTTTTTGGAAGGAAGATGAATGCTTACCTTTAACTAGCTAATTCATCCTTTAATATGCAATCCCACTTATTAGCCAGGCATCAAGAATTTGAAGAAGGTATAGAAAGACTAAAAAATTAGCTAGCTCAGCAGTGCTTCTGTTAGTATTCACACTGGCATAGTGTATAAAAAGAATTGGAATGTCTGGATTTCCTGCTTCTGGTGATCCCTTGGGCTGAGGTCTGAAGCAGTGATGAAGATACTGAGTGTGCTTTTTGAGTTGTTCATGCCAATAACTGCAACACAACATGGCTTCTGGCTAGAATGGATCGGAAGACTCTGGTGGATAAACGGCAAATCCAGCCCCATGAGCTTACTCTGTATTATGGCTGCTTGTCTCCATTGTGCAGCCCGACTTCTTTAAATTCACTTATCTTCTGTCTTTGTGGCATGAGAGTTTATGAACAACAGTCAAGTACTTTCATTGAAACTTCAATCTCATATAATTCAGTGCAGTTAGGGTTTTTTTTTTCTCTCTACCTCCCCATAACATGTTTCATTCCAGCCAAGTTTCCAGTGAACTTTATAATGAAAAGACCCAGGGGAGCAGGATGGATGTGGTCACTCTCAGGTAAAATCGAATACCCAAGAGTGCATCTAAGGGCATCGTCTCAGGACAGTTGTCCCATGATGGGCCATAGAAGTTTTACTATTTCCTGTTACATGGAGGAATTAAATTTTGGACTATAAAAGGATCTTACCAACCCTGGCTACTTGAAGATTTTACTGCTTCTTAGATGCTAGATAATACCATTAGGGGTGATTTTTGGCCATTTTCAGTATGACCTTTTACAATGGAAAATCTTACTATTCTATACATATTTATGAAGTCTTTGGGTAGGAAAAGGACTGCTCCAGATTTTACATGTAATAAAGGCAATTTTAAAGAAATAAACTTTTACAATTCTTAAAAAAGAGTTGCAGTCTCTTAAAAGTATTAAATGACCAAGGTCAATGTCACTATTTGTTTTTTTCCAATTATATATTGTTATTAAATGTTTCTGTCTAGTAAACTAGTTTTAAATTATGATTCAGTAGTAATGTAAATCACTTTTACAAATAGCTTTTTTATGTGAAATGTGTAAAGCAGTATTTTTTTTAAAACCAAATTTGCTACGTAATTATAAGCATTATTATAAATGGTGCTTTTTCTTTTTTTTTCTTAGGTGGCTCTGACTAACTATACCTTTGAAAATGTGAGCTTCCATATTCTTCATCAGCGGTTTCCCCTTTTTACCTTTCGGGTCCTATCAGATTGGTTTGATAACAAGACAGATCTATACAGGTAATATTTTATAACTCTGAACAATATTTCTTTAAAAATCATAATTGAGGTATACGCCATATATAATAAAATGCACATATGTAAAATACACTGTTCAGTGACTTTGTGAAGAATGTATTTGCTCTGAAACTGCTGCTCTTACACAGTAAAGGAACATATCTAACACCCACAAAATTCACTTAAACAAACTTGTGGTAAGCCTACCCAAAACTTAACCATCTAGATAAATACTAACTGCATTTCCTTTACTGTAGATTAATCTTGCCTGTTCTACAACTTGAAACAAATGGAAATCTTCATGTCACCTTTTCTTGTCCAGTTTCTTTAAAGAAACTCCACATAGTGTTGAGAGTCCCATGTTAGATAAACCATGTTGAAACTCAACAAATTGCACGTTCATTTTTATTCCTGAGTAGTACTGAGTTATATGAATATTTATCCATAACCTTTATCTATAATTTACCCATTCACCTGTTAGTAAACATGTGTGGTTTCTAATATGATACTACTATGGATGAAACTATAATAAATATTTCTATACATATCTTTGTGTGAACATACATTTTCATTTCTCTAGGAGTGGAATTGCTGGGTGGTCACATGATTATATGTTATAATATATATATGTATATTATTTATATATGTGTTAACATTTTAAGAAACTGCCAATTTGTTTTCTTTGGCAGTTTGTCTCTTGCAAGTCTGCTGGAAACAAATTCTCACAACTCTTATTTATCTGAAAATATCTTTATTCCACCCTTATTTTTTTCACTGTGTTATTCTAGGGTTGAGCTTTATTCTGTTTTTGCTTCTGTTTCACCACAAAGAGTTTCATTCCTTGTTCTTTTGACATTCATTATTTCTGATGAGAAGTTAAGTTTCATTTTTCCAGCGTATATAATTCATTTTCTTTTCAAAGTAAGATGTAATGAGCGGTAGTTGCTTGCTACTGTCTGTAAGCTTTACAGGAGAGTCAGGGGAGTTTCTCAGATCTTTTGGTCCACCTTAGCCTTTGGAAGTTTCTGTTCTTCCACTCTCCTAGAGGTGGAATTTTCTCAGCATTCCTGAGTTTCCACAGTGGCAGCAGAACCCAAGCAGGTTTCCTGGTCCTTCTCTAGAGGCAGCTTTTTTGTTTTCCTTCCTTAACAGTACTGTTCATTTGCCTAGAGTCGAAGGAAGGAAGGTTTTCTGTCCCTGGCTTGGTGACTTACTTACTTTGTACTCATTGCTGGGACAAAATACTCGACACCCAAAATGGAGGAAAGGTTTATTTCTTACAGTTCTTGGAGGTTTCAGTCCGTTCTCAGTTGGCTCCAAGGCAGGATGGCATGGCCAGCCACCATTCATGGCCAGCTGCAGACTGCATGGCTGAACCCAGCAAGAGAGAAGAGACACCTTCTTCCTGCTCTTACATCATATTCTGACTCCACCTAGGCGAGTGTAGCACTCACGCCACCAATCCATGCACTAGACAATGAACCAATCACAAACGCATAATTGCAGGAGGCTTGGGGGCCACTGACATAAACCATGACAGTTACTTCTGTATTTTCTACTGTCAGTCCCATGTTGGAACAAGGAGCATATCAGACCCAAGTTATTTCCTACGCTCCTCAATCTTGACAAAACTCAGTCTCTAAGTTCTGTCTCCTCTGCACATTATTGGTGCTTGGTTTTAAATTTTATCTAGTGTAGACCTTATTCTAGAGCAGGAAACTGCTAATGTATAATTTTTCTAGGCTTTCAGTTGAATGCTCAAGTTAACAAGAGGTTAATGAGGTTTCTCCACTTTAGCATTGCTAGGGCTTCAACCCCAGCTCTATCCTGAGCAGCTCTACCTGAATTCAATCCCAAGCGGCTGTTCCTTTGCAAGCCTCAAGTAGCTTTGTTCTGCTTATTTTCAGTTCAGCTGCTCACAAGGACCCATTCCTGTGTTTCTGACCCACACTTCCTGCCATTTGTATAGATATATACCATTTGTATACAATTTGTATATGTCTATTCATCAGCCAGTAGACATTTGGGTTGTATCTTAAGTTATTTTTCTCACGTTGTTGAGACAAAATACCTCATGACCAAAATTAAAGAAGAAAGGTTTATTTAGCCCACAGTTGTAGAGGTTTCATTCCATAATCAGTTGGCTCCAAGACAGAGTGGCATGGCAGAGGGGCAGCCATGCATGGTGGCGGAAGACAGCAAAAGCAACGAGCAAAATGGAGGAAGAGCAAGCCTTTTTTCCTCCCTTATATTGTATGTATGCTGCCCACCCTAGAGTGGGTATAGTACTTATACCATCTCCATGCACTCCTCTTGCACAGGATCAGTATGTCTACAAAGTGAGAACCCTGGCCCTCTGTTGTGCCACTTAGTTAAACTTCTAAAGTTCTTAAGTTGACACAACCATTACAACATCCTAGGGCATGTCCTCTACACCGTAGATTGTAGAACTGCTAAGTTACTTAGTTGAGCTTCTAAACTTCTCAAACTGACACAGTGTATCAGTCACTATAGGTTCTTTATACCTTTTATGCTTATTTTAATGTTTTTGTGAACATTTGTATTCAATTTTTTTGTGATCTATAACAAAGAGTTGGGTTGGTGGATTATGTGTTATGTGTTAATTCTATATTTAACAAAGTAATGTTTTCCAAAGTAGCTGTACTATTTTACATCCCCAGCAACACTGTGTGAGTATTCCAGTTTCTCCACATTGTTGACACTTGTTTTTATCTTTTTTTTCTTTCTGGTTTTATAGGAATGTACCACTCATTGCACCCAGCTGATTGCAATATATTTTAGTATTAATATGCTTTATTTTTTGGTGTTAGGGATTCAACCAAAGACTTCATGCATATGAGACAAGTGCTCTACCTCTGAGCTACATCCCTTAGCCCCATTAATATTCTTTTTCTTTTTCCTTTTTATCGGTACCGGGGATCGAACTCACGACTGCCTGCTTACAAGGCAGGTGCTTATGCTGCTGAGCTAAATCCCCAGCCCCCCATTAATATTTTTAAATGAAATGATAATATTCCTCTGGATTATTCCCCAGCCCCCAACCTTTACCCCCACCTTTCAAGTCCTGAGACTGAACTCGGGGACTTCACACTGAGCTATGTCCCAGAACAAGAGTTCTGGGATTGTAGGCATGATCTACCACACCTAGCTTTGGATCATTTTTATATTTTGAGAACATGTTATTAAATCAAAATTTCACTGTGTGTATTTATGGAAGGGTTTTATTATTTGTATTGTATACAAAAAATGTAGGGCAAAAGGTATAATTTTTGTTAAAAAATTGAGTCCAAAGAATAAGACTTTTTTGATAGTTTCACAGAAAATACTGACTTGCTGAATGTTTATCCCATGTATAATTATTTCCCTGAATTCACTATATTACTCTGTCTTTTCATATGCTTTAGACTAGTAGCCTCTAAAGCCTTTTTACAGCAGTAACCCAAAGCCTTTATGTTCTTTAAAAACTTGTTTGATAATTACTGTGTAATCAACAATGACAAGAAGAATAATAATTTTTATAATGAATGTAAAGCAGTCTCTAGCAAATATTGAAAATAAGTATCCATATTCTTATCACTTATCACAAGTTTTTTAAATTTTCCATGTTACTACTGGGTTTTATGCCTTAAAATGCCTGAAATTTTCTAATGTTTAACTCGTTTATATACTTGGCTTGTAATACAATTTGTTACTTTAAGTAAGTTCACTTTTAATATACAGGCTCTTATAAGAGACTAATACTATTTTCAAGTGTCCAGCTTTTTCTCTGATGCTTATAGCATGGATTCTTTTTTAACAGGTGGAAAATGGTTGACCATTATGTTAGCCGTGTCCGTGGAAATCTCCAAATGTTAGAACAGTTGGACTTGATTGGGAAGACCAGTGAAATGGCTAGGCTTTTTGGCATCCAATTTTTACATGTACTAACAAGGGGTTCACAGGTAGGAAGTAAATTTTTTTGTGCACTTTAACGTTTGTGTAAAAAAGCTCTGTTTTTAAGATGTTTGAAGTGATTTGATTTTTTAAAGTTTTTTCTAATCCAACTACCCAAAAGCTGAGTATCAAATCTTAGAACTTACAGAAAGGCTACCTTTTATTTTACATTTCTAATTTTGGCTTTTTCCAATTTCCTATTGACTATTTTAATGTAAAAATTAAGAATTTAAAAATCATGTGGTTTATATAACTTTAAAATGTTAATGAAAAAGGCCATCTGAAAAGCAGTTTAATCCATGTCTTTCTAACTTAATTTCCCAAAGGTATGATTTTATGGAAATCTATTTTCTGTTATATCTGTGGTCTCTTTTAAAATAAAAGTGGATAAAATGAAAATGGAAAATAATTTTATGTTTTCATATAACAAATACTTGAATACATACATAACTTGTTAAGCAGTACTACATTAAAATCACTCAAATTCCTTAATCTCAAAAAAATCCTTTAATTATTTATATGGATCTGTAGCAGTCTGCAGTCTACCAACTCTATAAATTTAACAAAAATAGAGTTGTAGTTACTTCAGAGAACTTATTTCCTTGATTAATTTTATTGCTTACAGACTATTTTTTTCTGAAAACATCACCAATAATCATATCTTCACATGGCCAATACTGTGTTTAAACTGTGTTCATTCTTTTTATCCTTCTTCTTTGCTTGCAGTACCGTGTGGAATCAATGATGTTGCGTATTGCTAAACCAATGAACTATATTCCTGTGACACCTAGTATTCAACAGAGATCCCAGATGAGAGCCCCACAGTGCGTCCCTCTAATTATGGAACCTGAATCCCGTTTCTATAGCAACTCTGTTCTTGTTTTGGATTTCCAGTCACTGTATCCTTCTATTGTGATTGCATACAACTACTGTTTTTCCACGTGCCTTGGCCATGTGGAAAACTTGGGAAAGTAAGATTTTTTAATATTTGCTGTTAGGAAATTTGTCCTCTATACTTTCTAAAATCATACAGACTTTGAGTGTCTTTTAGTTGTCTTACTAATTAAAGCAGATTATGTTGTAGATGGCTCATGTGAGGAAAATCATGGATACATAGATCATCCTAACTACTTTCTGTTTTACTGTCCATGAACATCTGTGGACTCTTACAAAATGAAAGTTATTTTTAATTGATGATATATCACTTTTCAGTGGGACAGTTTTGAGGGTTATTACCTTGTAATTGTAACTTCCTCTTCACTTTTCTTAGAAATAGCCCATAATTTTTGAAAAGTGAAATTGTTTTATTAATTCATGAAATTTGAATTTTATAAACTAAATGAGGATAGCACTATAAACTCTCAAAATAATTTTCTTGAATTAAAAGAGACACAGTCTTCCCTTCTAATATTTCTGAGTATTTGAGACCAGATATTGTGGGTTAGTCCATGGTATAGTCACCTTTTCATAGAAATACGGAAATTACAGCAGTAATCCTAATCCTGTTTTAAGAAAAAGATTTGGAAAGTTATTCATAATATTTTGTTTAAATTTTTCTTTAAGGAACTTAACACAGGGCAATTGTATGGAGTTGGAATTTGGTGTTTCAGTATAGATTTAGCCATAAATTTTAGAATAGTGCCATTGAAGAAATGTTTCTTTTAGTAAATTACAAATGTTTAAAGAACTTTGTTTTCATATTGAAGCAAGTAAACAAATTACTGAATATATGAATTAATGATTGGTTAATTAAAAACAAATTTTTGTTAGATTCCTAAAATTGCTCTGTCATGTGATTTTAGAAAATATTTGTTTAATGTTTTCTTTCTTTACAGGTACGAGGAATTCAAATTTGGCTGTACCTCTCTAAGAGTTCCTCCAGATTTACTTTACCAAATTAGGCATGACATTACAGTCTCCCCTAATGGAGTAGCTTTTGTCAAGGTAATATTCTCTTTTAAATGGAAAGAACCAACTATGGCTTAACTTTTGGAGAGCTAATAGTGGTTTAGATATTGTTGGCATTTACTAGAAAACAAACATTTAAGTTTGTGTGAATATTTCATCTCACAAAGTCAAAGATAAGGAATCTTATAAGAAATGACTTCAAAAAATCTAGTCATGTGTTTTTCTTGAATTTAGGTTTAAAATTTTCAAATTGTTAAATTTTACTTGATGAAATACTGAAAAATAAATGTACATATGGTATCTACCCACTATTAGAATCTGGCAGTCTTAATTAGCAATTTGATGATCAAAAATGTTACCTACAAAAATTTGAATGCTTTAATGGATACTGTTATCCTATATTATTTTAAATTAAATGACCTCATCTTTGACTTAATGGTACTGTAACATGTTTATCAATTGCATTTGGGGGGCAGTTCTTTTTGACACAAGGTCTCATTATGCAGTTCAGGCTGGCTCTGAGCTCATTTTGTACCCCAGGCTGGTCTTGAACTTACAACAATTCTACCTCAGCCTCCTGAGTGCTGGGATTACAGGCGTATCAATTGCATTTTTAAAAAGATTTAATCATACAGTTCTTTTTCTCTCTTCCTTATTTCCCCTGGGGAGAGGGCTACTGAGCCTCCAAAAAGAACAAATTAAAGATAGATCTAGTAGATTATACTGCCTCTCATATGGCAACTTCATTTTTAAAATTTCCTTAGCAATGAGTCTGTACTAGAATCATGATTCAGGGTGGTTAACAGTATAGTAGATCCAACTAGCCCTCAAATTCATTCTGGTGTACTTATCAAAAGTATCATTTTTCTACCAGAAAAGATAGTGCTATACAACAATTAGCAATTTAGATATAAGGAAGCTTTTTTTTAAACCAGAGTTCATGATATATTCCTCTTTTTTGGAAGTTCTTAAGGTATAGTAGTATTTCAAGGATCTTAATAGCTATGGATATAAATGAGATCTACTTGGAGACATAAAAATATTCTTTTTTAAAATTTCTCCCCATGTAAAAATCAGTTTTTACATCATACATTCCTACACATTTGATCCCTATTCTTTTTCCATTACATCTTAAAATATGATAGGTATTTCAAAAGGTACACCAAATGAATTAGAGGTTAGATATGTTCTCATTGTCAAATATTAGCTGCTTATATTACCTCCCACTTGAGCCACATTTTTAAACCTTACATCTACATTTTGACCAATGTGTAAAGCTTAGTGAAAATGAGATTTTAATATTCAAGAATGTGATTATCTTCTGCCTGAAGTTTTAATTACTACATTCAACATGCATTATTTTGCACGTGTGTGTGAATCATCAAAGTTAATACTGTTTTGTGGTTTTTATTCCTATCAGAGTTCTCATAAATTCTCCCTAGTCTTGATTAATACAAATGACTTCTTTTTTGGCAACAACAAATTTTATCACCTCATTATTCATCCCCTCTTCCAGATTGCTAATAAATATAGGCCGGAGGGGATGGCTTAGTGATCTAAGCATCAGATTTGAAATACCTAGAGTCCCTGGAACTGCAGGTTTGAATGTCAGCAGAGTCAACCCAGCTCATCATTCTTCCAAGGTAGATAAATGGAGTTCCATGCAGATTACTGTGTGGGGTCATTAGGATGAGATCTTTAAAAACTGAGATTGGTTATGAGTAACAGTCCCATTATCTTTCTGGAATGATGGGGGTTTCAAAATTTTGAACATTCCCTTTGAACCTGTATTGTCACTTATGCATTAATTGATATCCTCCTCCCTGGAGGTCTCTGAACTTGCAAAGAACTGCTGCTTTAGATTTATAAGCATTATAGGAACATTTTAGGAGAAAAATCTTCAAAAGAAAGAAAATATGATTTTGTATTGACAGCCACTAGTGAGTCATTTTTAGCTTGTTCCAATTCATGACATTGTTCCTTATTATACTGTGTTTTCTTACCTAAATCTATAATGTCCGAAAGATTTTACACATTCTCATTTCCTTTATGATAGCCTTCAATAAGGAAGGGTGTGCTACCAAGAATGCTTGAAGAAATTTTGAAAACTAGACTCATGGTGAAACAATCAATGAAGGCTTACAAGCAAGATAAAGCCTTGTCACGAATGCTCAATGCACGTCAACTAGGACTAAAGCTGATAGCAAATGTCACATTTGGCTATACAGCTGCTAATTTTTCTGGGAGAATGCCATGCATTGAGGTAAGTGACATAGCTGTAGTGTTTTTCAAAAGTTACTAAAGCAGTAGTAAGTGAATGCCTGTTCACTGGATATTTCATCTTGTTTTGAAACCTAAAGTTTTCATTTCTATAATTTTTTTCTACCTTATCTAGATCCATCTATTAGCTTTAAATCTCATTGCCAGTTTGATAGTGCTGTTTACAACAACTTTGATACATGAGTAATTTAATGTATAGTTGTGGATCTGATTATAGTTAGGTTGGCTTGTGCACATATCAGAATAAATAGAAATCATTCCATATTTACTCACAGACCAGTAAATTAAGGCAAACTTTTCTTTTGTAGTAACCCTTAACAATTGAAAGACACTTTTCAAAGAGTAACAATAAATTCCTTATTTGGTGTTAATTTAATATGAATGTAACAGTGTAACAGAGTAATATTTTACTAGTGATTGAGAAAAGAACAGAGTAAACTTGTAATGTAAATGACCTTTTCATGCCAGTTGAAGGCCTGAGGATATGGTAGTTTACTAGATCTTCAATAATTCAATGAGAGAAAAGCAGGAATTTTTTGTGAATCATTATTTGATAGAAATATAATGTAGCTCTTAAATATCCAAATACAAATTCTGTTATGACTTTTACCATTAATTCTATATTTAGTTGAGGTAATTCAGATTTTACAATTAAAAAAGGATGATCATTATTCTTCTTGCTTCTTCACACAAAGATGAAATACATACAAAGATAAAATACATAGTTTTTATTTTAAAATTGCAAAGGGAATGTTTCATGTGTGTTGAATGGTAATGTTTCCAATCTTCAGTGTTAGTGAGTTTAGTAAATCAAACAGCAATGCAGTATAGTTTTAATATACCTGTCCTAACCTAACCATAATTGATTAACATGCTTTTTGAAACTGTCATGGCCTAGCATCTTTTTGTTTTGACATTTTGTGCCATGAACAGTATTACAACTCATTGATTAGCAGTGAAAGAACCCTGCTGGACATACTGTATCCACCTGATTGATTTAAATTGAATACTTATAATTTCTTTTTTATCATACCATTACATACATTTTCCCTTCTATTTAGTATTTTTTTAAAGTATGTATAACCAGTCACAGAGATTTAAGTACTCCATTAACAGACATTATCATGAACTCTTGAAAATAACAACTTTGAAAATGATACATGTATTTGGGCACTCGATCACCAAGTAATTTCTTACCTAGCTGCTTATAAAACCACATAAGAAATTCTTTGAGTAAGCGTAGCTTATTTTTCTAAGAACCAAAGGTAGCTGTACAACATGCAATCCATTGTGTGTACTGACACACTCAGGCAGGTATGTATATTGATCCTTCACAAAGAATGATAACATTGGTAACTATTTTGTTTTCTTTTTTACTTATTTTATGTCTAAAAACTGGAAGTTCTAAATGTTAAAATCTATTGACACAAAGTGAAATATGTTGAGAAATATGTTTGTACCAACAGGTTGGTGATAGTATTGTTCACAAAGCCAGAGAGACCTTGGAACGAGCAATTAAACTGGTGAATGATACCAAGAAATGGGGTGCTAGGGTTGTGTATGGAGACACTGACAGGTAATGCGTTTTGGGTTTTATAGTTTCGTTTCTCTTCAGATCTTCCCTCAGTATTTTAAAAGGCTTAAGGATAACCCATCCTAAAAATAAATTGTGCTAGAATCTTTTACAGTCATCATGATCTTGTGTCAGAGTTAACAAGCAAATATGGTCTTCGGGTAGGATAAATGAAGCATTAGACTGAGGATCCCCACAGCCTTTCCCCAGGCAGTTCCTGGCCAAGTAAACAACCCGTACACAGGAGTCTAGTCTAGTCTAGTCAACTTAAAGAAACTACCTTTAATGTGAATAATGTCTCAGATAGCTGAAGCTCTCTGAATTTAAATGTGTATTAATTGAACCATTTTTGAAAGATAGTTGCCAGTGCTGTGATTAGGCCCCCAAATCTCTGGCTTTTCTAAGAGAATGTTCTCCATTCGATTCCAGAGGGTATTTGGACTTCTGCAAGCCCATCATTCATGGTCTGGGAAAGAATAGTACTGCTTATGAATCCTGTATTACTAATAGGGCCCAGCTATTTATGTATCATGATTTGTGTACTTATTAAAATTCCTCTAGAATTATAGGTGCTATGACAAGATGTCAAATTCCTGGGAATTTTGTGAAGTTAATTTTTTAAAATTAATCTTTTAAAAGGAAGTCTTAATTTGTTTTTAAAATAAGGCTTTAGTATGTAATGAGCATTAGGTAGCCTAAAAAGAAAATACAGAAAGCTTTAAGGAGTTCAGAGGATGGCCTCATTTAAAGGTAAAAATCACCTAAGGCCTCTTGACCTACAGTACACTTAGCATCTGAGGTTGTACATCTCAAATATTTTTTTGGAATTCATTTGACAGTATCTTTCAAAAAGAACTAGATGATATGGAAAAGTATTTATAATATACTGTTAATGAAGGCGAAAGTTATACACTATGATCTGTGATAACAAATGAGAGGAGATTTATACACACAAAATGTCTAGTGTCTTTTTTTTTTTTTGAATGATTAGGATTATAGACGACCATTTTCTTCTTTGTTCCTTTTTGCGCCTTTTAACTTTGGTGAACTTTTTAAATTGAGCAGTTCCAAAAGGAAATTTCCTCCCCTGTCATAGGTAAATTTTCTATTTCTGTTTGGTATTTTGTTTGTTTTTACAGCCCTGGGGATTGAACCCAGGGCCTGTGTACTGAGTTACATACCCAACTCTCTTTAAGACAAAGTCACTTAGTTACCCAGAACGGGCTCAAACTTACGCTCCTCCTGCCTCGTCCTCCCAAATACTGGGATTACAGCGTCTACCTCCGTTTCTTTATAATCACACACTGTCTTATTTTATGACAGACTTGCTGTGTGCCACATACAGCATTAAATGTCTAGGGATAATCCAGGACCTTCTTAGTAGCTATAGTATCTGAGCCAGGAAGATAAGAAATACGGGATGTCTTAAAGATCTGTATCAAAGTTTACCAAGAGTACAAAAAGAAAAACAATAAAACATGAAAGCTTATGTAGGAGACAACTTGAAGGACTAAGGAGAAGAAAAGGTTTTCTTTGGTTTAGATGGAGTACTAGCCAGGAACGTTAAATTTTTCATCAGGATGACTTTCTCATTGCCTACTATGTTTTTAATCCCCTTAGTATGTTTGTGCTACTAAAAGGAGCCACTAAGGAGCAGTCTTTTAAAATTGGTCAAGAAATTGCTGAAGCTGTAACTGCTACCAATCCTAAGCCAGTGAAGTTGAAGTTTGAAAAGGTAAGAGGAATATTAATAATCACGTATAAAAATCACATACATCCTAGAATGTATAACTTACTCAGTTTACTTTTGGAATCATTAATAATGTGTGACTAAGTAATAAAAATACTTAGCTCTCTTGTTGGGGTGGATATAAGAAGTGGTGGTGGGGGTAGGATCTCACTGCCATCCTCCTGGCTCAGCCTTTGAGTTCTGGGATTATAGGTATGTGCCTCCATACTTGATGCCTATCAGATGTTTTTTTTTAGTAATGTCCTTGTGCAAGGAAATAAAAAGATTGTTTCAACTACTTTTGCTATGAAAACAGGCCACTTGAAATGTAATAACATGAAACAACCAGCATTTTGTTCTGTTCATATATTTTACAACACAGGAATTAAAAAGTACAGCAGGGGTGTCTTGGCTTTGTCTCACAATTGTTGTTAACTGGGAAGACTTAATTAAAAGTTGGGTGAAGCTATCCACTTGCTGGGGGTGACTTGTCCAAAGCTGAGGGCTGGTCTCATCTGATGCCTGCTTTTCCTTGTGTGTGGTGGGACTCGGCAGGAACTGCATAGGGCTTTCTCCCCGGGTCACTTGTTCCTTGTAGCAGAGTAGCTGAACTCTAGGACGACATCCCAAAGAGAAACAGACGGAAGCTATTGTGCTATTTAGGTGCCAGTCGGAAAGTCTCACCCTGTCACAAACCTTTCTCTATTTAAGAGAAAAGAATGCACACACAGTCTTTTAATGGTAATGTCAGCCATATAAAAGGCCGCATGGAATGAGATGTACTATTTCTTTATCAGGTACATCTGCCAGAAAGACTTCTCACTACCTTTAGAGATCAAATATGTATTCAGCTTTTTTCTGTATGAAAGATAATGAGCCTTTGTATTCGTTTGTCAATAGAAGGAAACATAACACACGGTTCTGCCTTCTAAGAGCAAGTGAACTGAAAATACTGTGTGTATACGTAATCTCTCATTAACTAATAGAAAGCTTTATGAGGGTAGTCTCTCTAACCAATACAGATGCAAATAAAAGGAAGAATTGTACCTCCAGCACTTGATGGGGAAACTTCATGAATCAAAGAATGTTGAACTGTGTATTAAAAAATGAGTTAAGGGTGGAGGTCAGTGGGAAAGTACTTGTCTAGCATACACAAGGCCTTGAGTTCAGTCCTCTGAAGTGAGGGGAATAAATTAGCGTAAAATGATATGTAGAAAGATATAGAGTTAGAAAACTGTAATAAAGGCACACAGACTAGCAAAAGATAAATCCCAGAAAATCAAGACAGCCTATAGTGTGTCTTGAATGCCAAGCAAAGTGTTTACATTTTATTCAGTAAAGTTTATTGTCTTAGTCTGCTTGCATTACTATAAACAAAATGCCACAGATTGGATAATTTATAAAGAAAAAAATTTCTCTCAGTGCTAGAGATTAGGGAGTCCAAGATCAAGACATCAACGTCTGATATTTCGTGAAAACTTTCATGCTGCATCTTCAAATGGTGGACAGGCAGAAGGTCGAAAAGACAAGGACTCCTTCTGTCAAGCACTCACATAAGGGTACCTAATGCCATCATGAGAACAAGGTTCCTCATCAAGAGAACAAGGACCTCCTAAGGTCCTTACCTCTTAATTGTCACATTGACAACCCTTGAAATGTGTCACTCAAGGGACACATTTAACCATAGCAGTTCTCAGCAAAGAGAGTGACTAGCTCGGAGTTGTTTGAGGACAGCCAGCCTCTCAGTAGTATAGAAGGTGAATGGGGAAGAGGAGACTGTCAGCCTGAAGTGTTTCTTGGAAATTGCATAGCCTGATGTAGTAAGATGATGAATAGAGAAAATAAGGACAATTCAAGAGAAACTGAGGAAGAACGGGAAGTTGTTACAAGTGATTGATTTAGGAGGGCAAGTGAAGAATAAGAGAAAGGAGCTCTAGGGGTATATCCTATTTGTAGAGTGCTTGCCAGCATGCATGAGGCCCTTGAGTCCATCTTCAGTATCAGCAAGAGAGGGGAAAAGGAAAATGAGTCCTCAATTTTACATCTACCCTGAAGCAAGACTGCCCCCAAAAACCTAAAAGGTCTCAGATGTAGTATCTTTCTGGGGCGTGGCGGGGGGGTGGGGGTTAGAGAACATAGTGCTGCTGAGTGCTGTTTCAGAAGCTTGTGTATAACACTGTGGTCACACAGCCCATCTGTTACAATGAAGAGATGATGGTGTGGAGAGTGACAGCATCATGCACAGAAACTTCCTGAAATAGATCAAAGACCTAAACATAGCTTTGCAAAAATTCTCAAAGAAAACACAAATATCTGTTAAGGATTATGGTGTAGCGCTTCACGATCTACAGTTTCTCTTGAATTTGTCTGGTTTACGGACAAGAGCGACTGTTCTCATAAAATGAGGTAAAAGTTCCCTCTTTTGTTCTTTAAAAAAAAAGTGCCAGAACATAAAATTATTTCTTCCTTAAGTGATTGACAGAATTCACCAGTAAGCCATGATTTCATTTGGGGGAAGGTTTTAATACAAATCAGACATCTTTAATAATGCTTTCCTCAGATTGTCTACTCATGTCAGTTTTGAAACTTGATGGTTAAGTACTGTCGATTTCTTCTAAGTTGTCACGTTCATTGATGTGTATTATTTATGTTCCTTTATTGTGACTGTAATATCTATAGGCTCTTAAGGGACATGCTTCTTTCATTTATGATATTGGTTACTTTTAAGGGGCTTTTTCTTGTTCATTCTAGAAATTTTTTTTTTTTGAAGAACCATTACATTAATTTTCTTTCAGCTGTTTTTTTTCTTCAACTTACTGTGGATTTAATGTGCTTTTCTTTTCCTGTCTTCTTAATTTGGAAACTTGATACATTGGTTTTTAAATCTTTGTTAATACAGCATTGAAAGATATAAGTTCTCCTTTAAACTCAAAAGTATGTTAAGTTCCAATTATTAGGGATTTTTCCAGAAAACTTTTTGCTAGTATTTTAATATGGTTGCTTGTGGTCAAAGAACATGCGATGATCTCAGTGGTTTTAAGTTTATTGAAATTTGTTACTTGGTCTACCATGCAGTCTATCTTAGTAAATATTCCACATGAGCCTAATAAATGTTACTTAAGTAAGGTTGATAGCATTGTTGAAGCATTGTATTTTCACTTTTAGTCAGTTATTAAAAGAAAGGTGTTCACGTCTCCACTGTAATCATGGATTTCCTGGTTTCGTGTGGTTTGGGTTTTTTAGTGGCGATTGAACCAAGGACCTTATGCACACCAGCAGGTGTTCTACCACTGAGCCACATCCTCAGCCTATTCTTCTTCCACTTTGTACTGTCAGTTTCTATTCATGTAATTCAGTTTTCATACTAGGTGTGTACATACTGAGGATTATGTGTTTTCTTGATGAACTACTACTTTGATCTTTGATAATATTCTGTCTTACTGTCTCCTTTCCTTATATTAGTACAGCTCCTCCAGCTTTCTTTTTATAATATTACCATTTTTACCACTTTGCTTTTTATTTATTTTTAACCTTTGTCTTTTTGTTTAAAGTGGTCTAATAGGTTACAGTAGAGTGTTAGTCTCATTATTTTTGCCTTTTAATTAGGTTAGTTCATTTACATTTAATATGATTAGAGATAAAGCTTGGGCATTCCACAGTGTATATATATTTCAAGCATATATACAAACATATATGAATAGTCTGAACTAGTAAAATATTATTCATATATATGAAACATGTAAAATTTTTGTCAAGCAGAAATGAATATGCCAGGCATAGTGGCACACAGTTATAGTCCCAGTTACTGCTGGGCAGGAGGATTGCTTGATCCCAGGGCTTCAGAACTACCCTGAGGAGTATAGCAAGATCCTGTCTCAAAAAATAAAGAAATACTTAAGAATTTTTTTTCAGTACTAGGGGTTGAATCCAGGTCCTCGTACATGTTCCACCTCTGAACTATATCCCTAACCCTTTATAATTTTTGTTTTGAGATATGGTCTTGCTCAGTTGCCCAAAATGTCCTCAAATTTGCAATCCTCCACCTTGGCCTCCCAAGTCACTGGGATTTCAGATATGTGCTACTATGCTCAGCATTTAAATTTTTAAAAAATAAAAACTGGGAGAAGCGTTCAAATTTTTAATCTTAAAAAAGAATACCTCACTGATCCCAAAAATTTCACTGAAAGGGTTTTATCTTGCATATTAATTTATGAAGAGTTGTTTACTGGAAAGCTACTTATAATTCCCAAAGATTAAAAATATTATAAATAAATGATTTATAGTGGGTAACTTGTTGGATAAAGTATGATACCCCCATATGATGGACATCGACATAGCTTTAAAAATATATACAAGGATGGAATGATCTCCAAAATATTAAACTATTAATTAAACTACTATTAAACAGGCAAAGTACAGAATGGCGTATATGATAAGCTACATTGTAGGGATATGAAGAGCATGGTAAGTGTGTGCATTTGCATGGAATGTCTCCGGAAGGATCCACGAAACTCATAATTAGGGAAGAGCTAGGTAAGAGGCAGTGGAGGAAAGGAACTTCTCATTGTATTATTATTTCCATAACTTTTTAATTGGGTACCATATATAGGTGTATTTTTTAATTAAAAGATTGATGACTTTTAAGAAAGCAGTGTCAGTTGAGGTGGGAGCAAAATTGTGCAAGAACAAGAGTAAAGTAAAAAACTAAGGACAGTTCATTTTGTATACTTCATATCTGGATTTTATATATGCATTTGTTGTACCCTAAGAAATTTAAGAAATTTCTTGCCAGAGATTTAGCTCAATGGCACAAGCACTTGCCCAGCAAACACAACGGCATGAATTCAATCCACACCAAAAGAGAGAAAAAAAAGAAATTTCTTGTAATTTCCATTTGAATAAAAGAGAGCAGAAAGACAAAATAGCTTGGTGAGAGAAAAATGTTTACAGAGAGGCTTTTTTTAAAATTCCACTACAGGTATATTTGCCCTGTGTTTTACAAACAAAAAAGAGGTATGTGGGTTACATGTATGAAACCTTGGATCAGAAGGACCCAGTATTTGATGCAAAAGGAATAGAAACAGTTAGAAGAGATTCTTGCCCTGCCGTTTCTAAGGTAAGTTTTACCTATCTTATTTGCATCTGTGAGAAATAAATGGTTAAAGTGTGGTAAAAGTGTAATAATCCTTAAGCACACATGGAGGTGAAGGAACTATATTCCACATAGTTGTAAATAGAGGAGGATCTATATGAACTTCGAGAATTTTATTTCCAGTCTTTAGCCTGTAGTTTTCTACTTCTTCCCATATTGTATATTTTATTAAAATTGTTAAAAAGTAACACATCAACTGTTAAGAGTTGCCTTCCTACTTGCTTCGATGATAGCATGACATGTTATCATGTAACAGTTCCCAGAAGGTAAGGAAGAGGACAGGCATGCATGAAGGCCTAGTACCCAGGAGGCTGAGGCAAGAGAACCTTCATGAGTTCAAGGCCAGCCTGAATTGGGAAGAGAGACCATGTCTCAAAAAACAAGAACAGAACAAATAAACAAAAAGAGGAGCAGGATAGAGAAAGATTTCATAAATAAGTATGTACATGTTGACTGAATTCATTTACTTGGGTTATCAGATACAAATTACATTTCTGAACAGTGCTACTAAATAAATTACCTAAAATTTCAACCATAGTAATTTTCACCAGAATACATGTTTTCTTTGCTCAGGCCCAGACTCTTCTAGTAAACCAGAAATAAGTGATACACAGGGAAACAGCCTTTTTCACATGTATCCCATATAATATCATGTGAATTTGGGGAAATACTGAGTTTCTAGAGGAGATACCCAGTTCATTGTTTCTCTATGGGAAGAATGACACCTGTTGTACTTATTTTCTTGTCACTGAGACAAAATACCCAACACCCGCAATTTCAAAGGAGGAAAGTTTTTTTTGACTTGACAGTTTCAGTTGGATTCAGCCCATGGTTGGCCAGCTCCAGGGCACAAAGTGCATTGCGGAAGGGCCTGGTGCAGGAAAGCAGCTCACGTCATGGCGGTCAGAAGGCAGAGAGAAGATCCAGGGAGGAGAATATGTCCTCCTAAGTCACACCCCTCAGTGGCCCACTGATTTTCACCAGGCCCCACTTCTGAACATGGAACTTCTGGATGACTTCTTATGTCTAAAACAATAACAGTACTTACACCAAATTTACAAGCTTATTATCTAAATATACTCAGGTCCCAGTGTTGAGAGTAAGATACAGAATTTTCACCAGTAATTTAGAGTTAGCATATTACATAAATCCACTGCATGTTGTTCATCTCCTAGTAGGAATACTTTCAGCACAGAAAATTCTGTCACAATTAATTATCAACACTGTATCAAACAAAATGCTGGCTTTTGACTATTTGGTGATATTTATTTTGTTCTATACAGGTAAATAAGTTATTTTTATAGCAGTTAAAACAGTTTGCAGTTATTATGTGGGTTGGTTGGTGGGTTGATTGTTGAGACAGCGTCTCACTGTGTAGTATAGCCTAACCTTGAACTCGCTATGTAGAGCGCAGGCTGTCCTCGAACTTGTGGCAGTCCTCCAGCCTTATCCTTTGGAGCACTGGCATTATGCCTGCTTTCTTATGTCTAGAATGCTTTGACAATTTAAGAAAAACTTACATGTTTCATGTTTTCATCACTTACCAAATGTTTTATCTGAATATTATTCAATACGATTTTTATCAAACTATGTGATACTCTGTTTTTAGAAATAGCAACTATATATAGTCTCAGAAGAATCTTCCAATTTCTTGTATCATCCCGCTATTCTTAGATTAGTTAGACAGATCAGCAAATTACCCCAATATCTTTACAGTGAAAGTAGAACAACAGCTGGACTTGATAGTATATGCCTATCATCCCAGCACTTGAGAGGCTGAGGCAGGAGAATCCTTGCAAATTCGAGGCCAGCCTGGGCTACAAAGTGAGTTCAAGACCAGCCTGAACTACATAGCAAGACCTTGTCTTTTTTTAAAAAAAAAAGAAGAAGAAAGTAGAACAACAATAATGAATATGCTTGGAGATACTTTATCTTTACGTGCGTATCTTTTTTGTTTTAAGATACTTGAGCGTTCTTTAAAGCTGCTGTTTGAAACGAGAGATATAAGTCTAATTAAACAGTATGTTCAGCGACAATGTATGAAGCTTTTGGAAGGAAAAGCCAGTATACAAGATTTTATCTTTGCCAAGGAATACAGAGGAAGTTCTTCTTATAAACCTGGAGCTTGTGTGCCAGCCCTTGAACTTACAAGGTAATATATTCACAGCACAGCTCTCTGGCTAGCTGGTGTAGTCCTGGGGTCTGCACTGGCTGAGAGTAAATGAAAAGACACCCAGTCCCGTTTATCCACTCTCCCACATGAAGTTTAAGAGGAGTTAGCATCCCCATATATTTTATAAGCTCTGACGAACTCCTTTGGGCTTCTTTTGGAAAACTAAAGGCTGATCAACCATTTAGAAGATAGTATCATTCTGGAATCAAATTGCTTAGCTAAATTTTCCTATCTTTCATTGTTATATTTGTGGTAGTTCTTTTAAGAAATTATTTTTCAGGTAGCAATGATAATACAGCGTTAAGTTTTAAATTCCTACAGCGTATCCACTTGGTACCAACCAATTGAAATGTACATAGTTCTCAAAGTAGTAGTAACTCTTAATTTGAAAGTATGCTGTATAGAATTCTCATGGTTTAACTGCCTCATTCAAACTGAATGCATTAGAAAGATGCCTTCTATGACAGTCTTTGAGTGTGTCTTTTGTTTGAATTTTAACAGAAAAATGGTTACCCATGACCGGCGATCTGAGCCTCGAGTTGGGGAGAGGGTACCATATGTTATTATTTATGGGACCCCTGGGGTACCACTCATCCAGCTGGTAAGGCGCCCAGGAGAACTCCTGCAAGATCCAACTCTTAGGCTAAATGCCATTTACTATATCACCAAGCAAATCCTTCCACCCCTGGCAAGAATCTTCTCACTTATTGGTATTGATGTCTTCAGCTGGTATCATGAATTACCAAGGGTAAGTGTGCTAGAGCATACTTGTGTTATAACTGTTTCACTTAAAATTTTTAGCAGAACTAAAGGTTGTATGTATGTATTGCTAAGAAATGCAAAGTAGATCAATCCCAAAGGGTAAAGTGGTAAACATTTTGCCACAAAATTACTCAGACCAAACTAGCTAATGGTAATGAAAAGGAGCATGCATCCCTCAGAATCACCTTTAAAAGATCCTTTTTCCTTTCTTATTTCATAGCAAATTTCCTTTTTTATTCTGTTTGGTCAGCGGCAAGCTGACATACCTAAGTGACCAGTGACTGTAGGCATACATATGATACATACATACAATGACTGTAGGCATTCACTCCTAAGAGCCATGAATCCTGAGGTCATTTGGGAAGGGGGACTGACTGCTTTGTGATTACCTGAATCCATGGTCAGGACTTGGGGGACATTTCAGGAGCGGATGCCAGCCCATTACTCCCCGCAGCCTTTCTCCTGTCCTTGCTCAAGGCCTCAGCTGCCTGGAAATGCTTTTTGTGAGAAAAGGAAAAGGCTGTTGGGGAAGCTGGGGCTACTCTTGGTTTCCTGCTGGAAACCAAGAGTACCAAGTGCACTCCAGAAAGTGCTCACCACATAATTTGAACCTTGTCTTTGTTTGGTCAGCAGTGGCACTGTGGAGCAGTAAGGACCTTCACCTTTTGGGATCATTTTACCTCTGTAAATCTTTGGGGACCACTGGCTAGTGGTCAGTACCGTTTAGAGTGAGGCAAGCCATTTACATGTATTGTGGGTCATTTTGTGGCACTTTACGGGGTAGGAGAAGAGATTCAGAGGTAGACAAAATTTTCAGGTATTTGTTTCAGTTTGGAGTACTCATTTGTTTTGATTTGCATTGGTATGATTTCATTTACTTTTGTTTCTCTTTCTTTTACAATCTTTATTCTCAGATGAGCAACCCACTTTCAGTACCACCTAGAATTATGTAAACCTTTTGGGGGTTCACATCACATTGAGGCTTTGTGACCCTGTACAAGGCTCTTGAAACATTCGTGGACAAAAAAGCTTAAGAGATTTTTAGAAGTATAGAGAAACAAGTGGTCTGTTGAGCTCTGTTACAAACTGTTCAGAAATCAAAGAGCTTGTGTTGCTTTGTAGGAAAAAAATGAAGAGCAAAAATTTGAAAATGGATGTTTAAGAAATATATGGGGTATAGTATTTAACAATGGCCCTGAAGAAACCAGATGAAAGAAGTAACACTGTAAAATAGCGTTACACTTCACACGCAACTTGGAATCTTAGCCTGAGGAGATTTGCTTAAACCTTTTTCTTAGTTTATCCATTAGGAGCTTGAAATTAGTGAATCTATAATAATCCAAAATAATGGGCATTTTTCTAGTAGTCATTTTATCTACTAGAGAGAGATTGCACTTTAGATGTGTGCATTTATTTGTAGTTATCTTAAACTATGGAAGCAGTATTGTTTAGGCCACCTGCTAAACAAAAGTTGATACACAAATCATAATTATTTCTCAGTAAGTATTTGTAAAGTGAAGGAAAAAATAAGCTAGAAAACTGAAGGTGAAACTGTTTTTTAGAAAATTTATGCTGGCTGTCATCTATAATATTGTGTCCTGGCTCTTAAGTCAGGAAGCTAAGATTTTTTTTTTTTTTTTTAACATTTTCATTATAGTGCCAGCAAGAATATTAAGCCAGTGGCATTTCTGAGAGAGTAACCCAATAATTTTTATACAAAATAATTTATAAGACACAAATGAGTATCAGAAAACTCTGAAATTAGTATTACATTAAATGAAAAATTCCTAAGTGATATGCACCTAATTAAATTTTGGGTACACTTTTGCTCAAATTTTGCACTTACCTGCCTAACAAGTTATTTTTAGTCTGTCACTTTGCTTCCATGGCCCAGATTGGGCCCAGGGGTTTAGCTCAGTGGTGTAAGTTCCTGCCTGGCAAGCACAAGGTACTGAGTTCCATCCCTGGTACCAAAAACAAACAGTTTTTCTACCATGGCCCAGATTGTGCCACCTTAAAATAGTATTCACTCTCAACCTGGATTTTCCCCATTGTCCTCTATGATCTGGTTACCCTGTATAATCTTAAGACATCTGTATATCTCAACCAAAAACCCATGGGCCAGTAGGTAGTTCCTCGCTCCGCCAAAAGAAAGAAAAACTGTATCTGATGATTTCAAGATAAAACCTCAGGCAGGTGTGGTGATTCAAACTTAGGATCCCAGCTACTTGCTAGATGAAAGGAGATAGGGGGATCACAGATTTGAGACCACCCTGAGCAATTTATTGAGACCCTGTCTCAAAGTGAAATCTTGAAAAAGCACCGTGGATGTCATTCATTGGCCCAGCATTTGCCTAGCATGCCCTGTATTCCATCCCCCATACCACAAAGGCAAAAGAAGTAAATTCCAGGAAAGCAGTGACTTTGTTCATTTCCCAATGTCTGTATCCCCAGTGTCTAGAAAAGTGTCTGTCTTCCATGTGGTAGCTCCTCAGCATCTGTGAATGAAGGAATAAAATTCAGAGTAAATCTGTCATTCGCATGAGAATGGCGGCTCTGCTGTTAAGCTGGCTCAGACTTATTTCTGAATTGATGACACAGATTCAGAAAGCAGCCAGCTCCTCACGAAGTGACCTTGAAGGAAGAAAAGGCACGATTTCTCAGTATTTCACTACTTTACACTGTCCTGTGTGTGATGACCTAACTCAACATGGCATCTGTAGTAAATGTCGGAGTCAACCTCAGCATGTTACCGTCATTCTCAATCAAGAGATTCGGGAGTTGGAGCGCAAACAGGAGCAGCTTCTGAAGGTACGGCCCGATTCAGTAGACCTGGGTTCTCAGGCAGTCTGGGACTTCCAGGGGATAAGGTATGAGAGAACGCTGGTGTGAAAATTGAATGAGCATTCTAGACTCATAAAACGTCTAAAATCTAAACGTACTACAGTTGAACTATGGGCTGTTTCATAATTTTTTATTCACTGTCTAAATCCTCTTTGTTAAATACCTGTGGAAGAATTCATTACAACATATTTATCTCTTAAAACACAATTTAGAGGGGCTGGGGATTTAGCTCAGCGGCATAAGCGCCTGCCTTACAAGCAGGCTGTCGCGAGTTCGATCCCCGGTACCAATAAAAAGGAAAAAGACCAAAAAAAAAAACCCCACAATTTAGAGTAGTTGGTGCTGCCTGGTTCTCTCTCCCCCTTTCCCTTTCTTTAGAAGGGGGGCCCTCTGCTGTGTTCCTGGGCTTCTCATGTACTCCCCGCTCATCTGACACCTCCCTGCAGCCTCCTGAGCAGAGGGACCACCTACAGGTGGTTGTGCCCCTGGCTTACATACCCTTCAGTCACTGCGACACACTCTATTTTCTTGATCGTTGGGATCCTCACCAGTAGCCTTTTTTAATGTTTGACAGAAAACAGTTCAAAAGATTATAAAACATGAAAACAGTTTGCTGTGTGACATGAAACTTTGAGATCATGTGAAGTCTGATCATTGACTAAGAGTATGCTTCTCTTTTTAAACACTTGCCGCATGACTTTTTCCACATCTGATTATACATTAGAGTCATCTGGGAACCTTAGGGTAAGGAATCCTAGGCTTTCACCCCAGAGGTGCTGGTTTCACTGGCATGGAGTGACCCTGAACCCATTGTTAGCCAGGGCCTAGAATTAGTGGTCTAGACTGCTACTTTCAAATTCACAATTGGATTTTTCATACTGTGATTTTTCTCTTCAGAAATAAGTAAATGAGTAACTTTTTGATTGTTATATGAAGACAACTATGTCATTTGAAAAAATAGTATTTATAGTAAATTTAAGAAATTTTTGTTGGCAATTGAGAAGTGCATTGTGCGGATTTTTTTCTAATTGACACATTAATTGTACATATTTCTGGAGTGCAGGATCATGATATGTGAATACAATGTAATAATTAAATCTGCCTCTTTTCTAGCTATTTTGAGATATCTCATTTGTAGACTGCACTACAGAGCAATAGAATGTATCCTTTATACCATCCAATGGTCACGATTTGACTTCTGTGAGATTTTTTAGCTTCCACATGAGTGAGAACACACACTATTTGTCTTTCTCTGCCTGTTGTATGTCACTTAACATAATGTCCCCTGGTCCCATACATACAGATGCAAATGATAGAACTCTTCTTTTTATGGCAGAATGTCCATTGTGCATATATACCACATGTCCTTTTTCCATTCACCTATCCACGGACACTTCAGTTGATTCTTGGCAGCTGTAAACAGTGGTACAGTAAATGTGGGCATGCAGGCATCTTTGATGTAGCACTCTCATTTCCTTTAGATGTATACCCAGTAGTGGAATTGCTGAATCATGTAGTTGTTTTATTTCTAGTTTTTTGAGAAACTTTCATTTTGTTTTCCATTATGGCTATGCTAACTTACATTCCCAGCAGCAGTATATGAGAGTGCCTCCCCTTTTTTAGCATTCTCTACAGAATTTATTATTTTTGTCTTTTTGATAATATGCATTGTAATTAGGGGGTAAAAAATCTCATTGTGGTTTTGATATGTGTTTCTCTGATTAGTAGTTTTTACCATTGTTTTCATGTGCTTGTTGACTATATCTTTGAGAAAATGTCTGTTTAAGTCTACGGCTTATTTTTAAATCAGGTTACTTGTGGGCAGATTAGTTTGTGCTGGTTTGCCATTGAGTTTTTGAAGTCCCTTATATATTCTGAATATTACGTGAATGTCGGTAATATTTCCCCCATCTTACTTTGATATAATCATATTTGTCTATTATTGTTTGGAGAGTAATACACCTCTCAAAAAAAAAATCTTGGTTCACACTGATATCTGAAAGTGATTTTCCTATGTTTTCTTGTAGAAGTCTCATAGTTTTAGATCTGACACTTAGGTCTCTGGTGCATTTTTGAGATGATTTTTGTATATGGTGAGAAATGAGTCTGATGTATTCTACATAAGACCGCCCAGGTTTTCCTACCACTATTTACTGAAGGCTGTCCATACTGTACCATATGTTCTTGGCACTTTTGTTGAAAATCATTTGGCTTTAAAGACATGGGTTTACTTCTAGATTCTTTCTTCTGTCCCATTGGTTCATGTGACAATTTTTATGTCAAAACCATGCTGTTTGGGTCACTATAGCTTTGTTTATACTGAAGTATTATGTAGTTCCAACTTTTTAACTTTTAAAAAAGTTTTTATTTGCAGATCCATGTTTGTAATACATAATGATTACATCCCATCTCTTGGTCCCTTTCCCTTTTGTTAAAAAAAAAAATCTATTTGGATATTTGGAAGCCTTTTGTAGCTCACTGTAAATTTTAGGATTTTGTTTTTCATTTCTTTGAAGAATGTTACTGGTATTTTTATGGAGCTACACTGAAGCTATAGATCATTTTGTGTAGTGTGCATATATTAATATTCTGATACGAGGACATGTCTTTTGTGTGTGCATGCACCTGTGTGTCATCTTCAACTTCTTACCTCAGTGTTTTATAATTTTCATTCTAGAGATCTTTCACTTCCTTGGTTAAATATATCCCTAGGGCTTTTCAGTCTCCTTGGTTTTTGAGTTTTCTGTTTTTGTTTGTAGCTATTGTGAATGGAATTACTGTCTTGAGTTCTTTTTCAGGAAGTTTATTATTAGTGTATGTAAATGCTATGATTTTTGTATGTCTTTTTCTTTTACCTTGCATCTTTACTTAATTCATAGTTCTAACAGTTTTTCATTAAGTTTTTAGTTTTTATACTTAAGGTGATATTTTCTTCCAGTAGTTAAATTCAGTCTCCTCCCTCACAGTTTGAATGTCCTTTATTCTGTTTTTATTAATTTCTCTAAGTCTTTGAGTACTGTGTTAAATAAGAGTAGTCAGGAAGTTGTCCTAGATGTTAGAGGAAATACTTTCAGCTTTCCCCCATTCAGTATGATGTGAACTGTAGATTTGTCATGTATGGCTTCTATTTTGTTGAAATAAATTCCTTCCACAGTTAATTTGTTCATACTATTTTTAGGGATAGGATCTTACTGTACAGTTCAAGTTGGCCTTGAACTCACTACATAGCCTAAGCGAGCCTCAAACTTGTAGCAATACTCTTGCATCCTTCCAAATACGGTTTTAGAGGCATGTACTACCATGCCCAGCTGTTCCAAATTTTTTAATCTCAGAAGGATATTGAATTTTATCAAATGCTTTCTGTTTGCATCTATTTTTGACTCTGTTGATGTTATTGCAGTTTTTGATATGCATATGTCAGGCCATCCTTTGTTTAGGTATGGTGAATCCCACTTGATCGTGGCATATAATCTTTTTGAAGATGCTTTAGCTTTGATTTGCTGGTGTTTTGTGGAGAATTTTTGCATTGTATTCATCAGGGATATTATGGAGTTTTTTTATTGTTGGTTTTGATGTAAAGTAGTGTTGGCCTCAAGCAGATGATTTTGGAAGAAGTCCATTAATTAATTTTTGTCTGATTTTTTGTCTGATTTTGATATTGGGAATAGTCATAAAAGTTTGAGAAGAATTGGTGTTCTTTTTTTTTTAAGTCTGATGAATTTAGCTCTGAAGCCATCCATTGGTCCTGGACTTTCTTTGGAGAGACACTCTGTAGTGTCCCAACAATCCTGTTACTCATTATTGGCCTGTTTAAGTTTCTTGTTTCTTCATGGTTGAGTTTTGGTACGTAATATGTCCCATATATGTATTTGTTTCTTTCCCAACTTGTTTGCATATAGTTGTTTGTAATACTCCCCAGTAATCCCATGTGTTTCTCTGGTTATGTTATAGTAATTCTTTTTTTTTTTTATCTCCAACTTGTGTCTTCTGTTTTGCTTAGTGTAATTAACATCAGTTGTGTTAATCTTTTTAAAAAGCTGAACTACTAGTCGGTAGTTCATTTATTTCTGCTCTCATCTTTATTTTTTCCATTTACTAATTTTGCATTTGGTTTATTTTTCTAAGACCTTGTGTTGCATCATTAGATTATTTGAAAGCAGTTTTTATGTAGGTGTTCATTACTGTCAGCTTCTCTTTTAAGACTTACACATGCTGATAAAAATTATATTCTGTATCTGTTGATTAAAATGTTCTGTAAGTGTATGTACCACCATTTTGTCTGTAGAATAGTTTAACTGCTATCTTTTTATCTTGACATTTTCATCAGATCTATTGATAAATGTGGAGTATTGAAATCCTCAATTATTTTTGTATAATATCTTTAGTTCTAAAGTCTCTTACCTGATACAGGCAAAACCACTCCTGTTCATTTTTGGTTTCCATTTGTATTTCTATCCTTTCTGTGGGTATGTCTTTACCAACAAAATGAATTTCTTTCAGGCAACAAATAGTTGAGTGTTGGTTTTTAATCCATTCACTCATGATCTGTTTACATTTAGGATTATTTGTGATAGGTAGTAACCCTGTCATTTTGTTATGTTCTGGTTATTTGTATGTTCTTTGTTCTTTGTGGCTTGGGATTTTCTCTATTGATAAGAGTTACTTGTTTTCTTATCTTTCTGTAACTCCTACTGGTTAATTTTATGCTTTTACGTTACATGCTTTCAAAATGGTATCTTTTTGATTCCAGATGTAGGACTTCTTTAGGCATTTCTTGTGAGACTAATTCTATATTCATTCACTCAAGTTTTACATGACAATTTTGCTGGGTATATTTCTGGTAAATATTTTCCTCTGAGGACTCAGAACATATTCTGTGCTCTTCTGGCTTGTAAAGTTTCTACTGTGGAATTTGTTTCTAGTCTAAATGAGGCTTTATTTGTGACCTGATGCCTTGGAGATGACTTTTCGAGTTAAATCTGCTTGGGAGCCTTTGAAATCTGGGTTTTTCTCTATCCCTAGATGTGGGAAGTTTTCAGGTATTTTCGATTTTTTTTTTTTTCCTTTAAGTAGAGTTTGTACTCCTGTTTCTGTCTCTTCTGCTGTAGCACTCACAATGGAAATCTCTCTTTGCCTATTTGCTTTTTATAAGTCACACAGGGTTCCTTTTGGGAGGGTAGTCTGGATTATTTTGTAAGACCTATCTTCAGGTTCATTAATTCTTTTGCTTGGCATAGTCTGTTTTTAAAGCTGGAGACAGACAAGAGTGTGAGAGTGAGTGAGTGAGTGTGTGTGTGTGTGTGTGTGTGTTCCACTCATTAACTTCTTTAGCTCCAAGGTTTGGTTCTTTTGTGTTTTTTTTCTAATTACCTTTTCTTGTATCTTTTTGCATTTCCCTAAAATTATTTTGAGTTCTTTTCTGGCACTGTATAGATTTACTTTTCTTTAGGGTCTATTAGTAGAGAATTTGTATATTTCTTTGGAAGCATCATATCACCTTGCTTTCTCATGTTTCTTTTGTCTCTACATCAGATATCTGTGCCACTGGTGGAACAGCTGGTTCTATTCATGTTATATGGTGTTTTTTACACTGAAAGGCCTCCTGGAGATGTATCCTAGGACACAGGATAGGTGGGCTTTGGTCCTGGGTGGGTAAGAGTAACATAGCCTTTGTACATCGTCCTCAACCACAGAGAGTGCAGCAATGCCTGCAAGTGGCATAGGCTCCAGGGCAGCATCTCCTAGGAGGGCAGGTTTGCTGATAGCTCCAGGCCTGTTTGCCTCTGGGCAAGGACAGGTCTTGTGGCTATAGCCATGGACCTGAGGCTTACAGGACCACATCTCCAAATTAGGTCCAGCTCAATGGGGTCACACACAGCTATTTTTAGGGCTGGAAATGTTTGGGTGTGGTCTCAAGATGGTTCTGTGCAGCAGCAGTCCAGATACAAGGTGACACGATAGACTGAACTCCTGTGGAGTAAAGCCCAGGAGTCTCCCACACTGGGCTCATGGCTTGTGGAAGCTGCTAGGCACTTCCTTTTTACCTTTCCTCCATTTGAGGGGGTCCCGACCACTCTCCATCGGGAAGGAGGGTAGCACATGCTTTGTTCCCCTCCTAGCAAGGTTATCTGGGTCACATACCCACCATATACCAGTGCTAGCTAAACAGCTGTTTCTGTAGGAAGAAAAGTGTTAGGTACCTCTACAGTCAGAAATCTTGCTGAAGTTGTATTTCTATGTGAATTATAATGGATTCTTTTGTAAATGAAAGTTGATCACAGGGAAGGAATGAGTCCTAGATGATTTTATACTGTTTTGTGAAGTAACATCCTTTAGAATGATTAACCCACAGGCTTCCAGCAGGTGAAAATAACAGAATTTTCTGTAATATATTACATGTTGTATATTTATTTACCAGTAATCTGTGGTAAGTCAGAAAAATTATGGAAATTTATCTACCCTTATGTATAGCAGCTTTTCTATATTGTATGTTTCTCTTATGTTTTCAGATATGCAAGAACTGTACAGGTTCCTTTGATCGACATATCCCATGTGTTTCTCTGAACTGCCCAGTACTTTTCAAACTCTCCCGAGTAAACAGAGACTTATCCAAGGCACCATATCTCCGGCAATTACTAGACCAGTTTTAAATTGTCAGTCTCACAGAACTCCAGGTGCTATTTGTTCAGTGTTTACCACTCAACTGTTGTGCATGGTGCTTTCTCAACTTTCATTGAGTCAAGGATATTCACTGTCTGTTTTCTGAAGACTGAGAACTTTTATGCTAACTGAAATAAAAGTTATCCTGTTGATCTCTGAATAGCTCACTTCTTACAGTGTACAAATTCCTCATGCTTTCAACTTTTTAACGTTGTTTTATAATGCAGGTGTTGGATTTGCTCCAGTATGTGTACCATCTTGTAAATGCATTTGAGTAGATCATGTTAACTTCCCTGTGGAAGGAACACTGAAAACCTCGTAAAGAAAAACCATTCGTGTGTTTTCCTTGAACTGTGTCAAGACGTGTTACCTAGAGATACCCATTCACTTTATAATTTTGATTGCAAAATATTTTGTAAATACACTTTTTTACTTTTCAAACAACTAAGTAAAATAATGTGCAATGAATTTTATACAATGATTTTCAAGTTGTTTGGTATATTCCCTCTAGGTTTTGCTTGACTCAAAGTAGATTTGTTATTTTGATCAAACTGTGCAAACAATAGTACCATGTGTAGCATTTTGAAACATTATTTTCTAAAAACCGCTGTCCTGCTTTAGCTATTAATGGGGCATTGTGAGGAACTGTGCAAAGACATTTTTGTTACAAACCTGTGGGCCTGTTGCAATACTTTAAAAATAAATTTTATTCCATTTTTGCTTGTTTTGTATAGACATTTCTATTGCTTCTAAATATGCTTATTTTCTTTCTTTATGTACTGTACAGTTAATCTTATTTGCCATCATCTTGAACACAAAATGTGTATTTAGAATATTTGTATAACTGTATAAAATGAAAAAGAATTATGTGGTCAGTGCATTTTTTTTAAACTGGAAATCATTTTGCTTTAAGAGTTAATAATGGAAACCATATTAAAATTGAATAAAATATGAAATGTGCAATGTGATTCTTAACCTTCTATAAATGAAATTATTTTTATAAACCTACAGGTTTACATCTTACCCTTGCTTTCCTAAAGTATGAGGTAAACTTCATCCATTCCTATATTCTGATACAGCAGTTCTCTTGCCAAAACTTTTTAAGTTACAACAGGCAACAGAAAAAAATCTGGGGAAAATGTGCACTTGTTCTTTTAGAGAAGAATATATAGTAAAACCTTGGTTGCCAAACATAATTTGTTCTGGAAAAATGCTTGTAATCCAAAGCACTTACATATGAAAGCGAACTTCCCTATAAATAATGGAAACACAGATTCATTCCACAACTCAAAAATCTTCATATAAATATACTGTAATATAATTTAAAAAATTAACAAAACACAAATGTAAACAAATTAACCTGCACAAACCTTCAAAACCTTCATGGCACTGGGGATACAGCTCAGCAGCACAAGTGCCTGCCTGGCAAGTGCACGGTCCCAAGTTCAATTCCTGGTACCAAAAAGCAAAAGGAAACCTTCGTGGCTGATGTGAGGGAAGCGAGAGAAACACTGCAAATTTAACACTGCACTGCCATTACCAGAAGCATCCCTTGGCCTGCTGCATTATCCCAGTGGTGCTTTTCTACACAATTTTGCAGTCTCTATCACTACACATCTCCCTCATCTCATTTGAAGTGAGGGATTCCTCTACATTCTTCTCCTCCTCTGCTGGAAGACTACCCACAATTCTACTGTGAGAGAAGAGCCATTGGTTTATCAAGTCAAAATGTATTTAAAACGCTCACTCATGCTGCAGAACGCTTGGAAATAAGTTACTTGCAATCCAAAGTCATCTTTTACTGTACTCTTTTGTAGACCTTCAGAGTTCATTTTCACGTACAGTTGATCCTGAGCCCAGGATTTCCCAGAGGGAAAACAAAAGCCACATGATCCTCTAAAAGTTTAAATGCCCATTTTTTATACTATATATGCAAATTTTTTTCTAAAAGTTCGTAGATTGCTTACCCAGCTATTCCCCAACAGGTTTTCCATTTCCAGAATATACTTATTGAGAGGATGTTTTCTGAAAAGCATGTATCTGTCAAGTCTTATTATAGATCAGGGGGAGGGGAGGTGCGCTTACCCAGCTATTCCCCAACAGGTTTTCCATTTCCAGAATATACTTATTGAGAGGATGTTTTCTGAAAAGCATGTATCTGTCAAGTCTTATTATAGATCAGGGGGAGGGGAGGTGCGCTTCTGGGACTGTTTTTTTTTTTTTTATTTAGACAGCTGGGCTTACTCCCATTTCATCTTTTTTACCATTTCATCTTTTTTTTTTATCAACAGAAAACAATGTTTTCAACAGCATTAGCATTTTTATCTTATAGTTGGACATGGCCATATCAACACATAGTTATTCAACACGAATACCCAAAACTAGCTTAGTTTGACAGCACATCTTTTACTGGTTTTTCTGCAAAAGGAAAGTGTCTCTGGTGTATCTGGCTGTAATTTAACTGGCTTAGTGAGATCTACCTGCAGTTGCAGTAATCCCTAGGAGTCTTGAAATTTGGAACTATTTTACCACAATATTTTTGTAAGTAGCTTCCAGTATTAATAATCCCTTTTAGATTGGCTATTAATAGTTTTGTCTCACCAGGCATGGTAGAACAGTCCTGTGATCCCAGCACTCTGGAAGGCTGAGACAGGAGAATTACAGGGCTTGGCAACCTACTAATTTAGTGAGACCCTCTATAGAACTAAAAAAGGACTAGAGATGTGGCTTGATGCCAAGACACCTTGGGTTCAATCTGCTGTACTGAGGGAGGGAGACAAAAACATGTCTTTCACCCAGATTTCACATAAAAATCCATTTTTTTCAGTTGTGCCAAAGAATTTAATTCTCAGCCACACAGGCTGAGAGAAGCAACCACCCCGTCACTGTGCATCCCTGCCTCTGTAGCAGCATGGGTTTGGAGAAGCCTGCCCCACACCCCACTGCTGCCCTGGGAACTTTGCCCATTCTCCTACACTGCACAGGGGCAGCCAACATGGGAAGTGCCTGGGACTCCACATTGGCTTGCTGGGAAGAACCCAGGACAATGTCAAGACAAAGGAGCAAAAGGCAAACTCAGACCTCCAGCCCACACAGAACAAGTCTGGGAGACACAGTCATGGAAGAAAATGGAAGTCACACACCTGAAATCTCTGAGAGGACAGCAACTGAAGGAAGGAAACAACTTCATGAGATTGTGAAAGTAATCCAATCAGAAATAATGTCTCAGGTAAAAGAAGAAATCAAAAACATAGCATATCTAAAGAAGGCATAGATTTTAAAAAAAAAAGCATAGGAAACTAAAACTATCAATGAACTAGGAAGGAATTACAACATGAAACAGTCAAAGAGAGATTCAAGAAATTAAAAATGATCAAAAGCTCACAAAACCTGAATGAGACTGAAGGCCTACTGTCCAATCTTGAAGACAGGATTGCAGCTAGCGATAGCAAAAGAAAACCTCTTTAAAAATAACAAGGAACCAGGAAATAACAATTCAGTGGCTGCAAGATGATGCAAAGAAAATAGTGATAGGTATCAGTGAAGAAGCAGGGGTCAACACAAATGAAATAAAGATACTATTGACAGAATAGCAGAAAAATCCCTAACCCTGGGAAAAGGACCTGGCATACAGATAAGTGAGGCACATAGAACTCCAATTAGCCATAACCAAAATAAATCTACATCCAGACATAATAATCAAGGTCCCAGAAATTCAGCACAAGAACAGAATATTACCATGGCCTCAATGGGGCACAGACCACGCACTGGCACCCTATGCTCCTGTTGCTCGTTACACAGTGACTATGCTGCCACTCCAGCCACCCACCGCTGCCTGGTTCCACAACACAGATGTTGCCACCACTGGCCTGGGCCCCACCAAGAGGGTGGGGGCAGAGGTCAGTGCAACCAGAGGGCCTGCTGCGCCCCGGAAGCTGCAGGGCATGAAGCAGCAGCACCAGGAGCACAACCTGAAGCACTGCTAGGAGCCACAGGAGATGCTTGGCAAAGGTACCTACCTATAGCAAAGTCAAGTGGGCACTTCTCTGGCTGAGTGGTTGCTATAAAAATCCATTTGTAAGGAAAAAAATTAAGGTTGAAGAAGACATGGTTCACATTAGACAAGATATTGAGATGTCATCTCTCTCAACCATCATCATCAGTATTTATCAAGTTTTAGAGAACACAGATAAGACTGTGGTAATTGTGGAATATGCCAGCAAAGGTGAGCTGTATAACTACATCAGTAAGCAGATGCCTC
The DNA here is from genome assembly GCF_034190915.1 of Cavia porcellus. Taxonomy (NCBI): domain Eukaryota; kingdom Metazoa; phylum Chordata; class Mammalia; order Rodentia; family Caviidae; genus Cavia; species Cavia porcellus. Next base: position 80,331,113 of record NW_026947490.1, read on the forward strand.
AGCAGGAGAGTAGGCATTTCTTCTGGTAGACTGTCTCCGCTGTGCCTTACTACCACAAGAATGGTATGGTCCACTGGGACTTGAAGCTGGAGAATATCCTGCTCGATAACAAATGCATTAAGATTGCTAACTCTATGCTTTCCAACCTGTACCAGGATGAGTTCTTGCAAATGGGAAACCACTGTACTCATCCCCTCAAATTGTCATTGGGAGGCCTTACCAACGGTGGGTAGTTGGGCACTAGGCATGTTGCTTTACACCCTTGTTTATGGAATGATGCCCTTTGATGGGTTTGATCACAAAAACCTCATCCACCATAGCAGCAGCAGACGATACCAGGAGTCCATGCAGCCCTCAGACACCCAAGGACTTATTCGGTGGATGCTGATAGTGAGCCCTGATCAGTGCACCACCACTGAGGACACTGCCAACCACTGGTTGGTGAGCTGAGGCTATAAGAGCAGTGTGTGCAATTGTGATGCCTTGCACAACTCCGAGTCCCTGTGCTCCTGATGCAGATCAGCGACGGGCATCATGGCTCCATGGGGCTGCAGGCTGAGGTAGAGGTCAACACCAGAAGCCTGGCCAGGTCTGGGACCTCTGAGGTCATGCTGGAGCAGCAGTGGTCACTGGAAAAGTCCAAGGAAGAGAATGACTTCACTCAGGCTGGTCAGGACTTGGTGGCCAAGGTTGCAGCCAAGGTGAGGGCCAAGAGGCCCAAGGGCATCCTGAAGAAGCAGAGCACAGCAAGCACTGCTCCCACAGTGCCAGCTTCATCGAGGGTGTGGCGGGGCCTGCCCTGCGGCCGCTTTCAAGACAACAGAATTTGTGCTGGACAGCAGGGGCCCTTTGTTGGCTCCTCCAGGGCTGACACCCCCAGGACGTTCAGCCTCAAGCAGTTGGCCGCCATGCCGAGGAAGGGCATTCTGAAAAACACTCAGCAGAGAGAATGGGCTACTACTCCTCATTGGAGCACAATGAGTCCTCAAAACTGCTGGACAGGGACAATGGCATGGATGTGGCAGCCTGTGCTGCTGAAGGAAACGCATCTTGAAGCACAGCCTGTGCTGCTGAAGGAAACGCATCTTGAAGCACAGCAGCAAGCACTCAGCAGCCACCAGCCCCAAAACACCCAGGCTGGAATCCCTGTCGGAGCCTGGCGTGCCCACTGAGGGCTGCTTGGTGCTACAGTTGTCGTCCCCCCGCCCCACCCCATAGCCCCAGTGTCATCAGCAACAGCAGCATCCCGTCTGGTGACTCCTTTGACCTGCTGGATCTGCAGAATTGGGCCGCCTGCCGGTGCATCTGCAGCTATGTCTTAGCGAGAACTTCCTCCAGACCCAGGGCTTCGAGGGGGCTCCACAACTGGCCACAGTCCCAGTACCTGAAGCAGTACTGGAACCAGCTGTCAGACAGCACTTTCTTCCTCCTCACAGACATGGATGATGTGACTCAGGTGTACAAGGCGGCCCTGGAGATCTGCAGCAAGCTGAACTAGTTCCACAGGGCACAGGGATTGTGCATGGCAGGAAGGAAGGAGGAGACTTAAGCTCATAGGCTCTTCATTGGCTACCAACACTGAGAAAGGACGGGCACCATCTGGCTTGGCCAAGTATGTAGTTGGGAGCCAGCCCCAGTGAGGGGGAAGCACTGGTGGTCAGGACTTGGGTCCTGATGGGCATTTACACCTGACACCTGGGATAGGACAGGGAGGTGATGGTGGCCAGCACTTGTTGGGGGAGGGGCATTTCCCTGGGAGTCAGCCACAGGCTTCTGGAGCAGTGAAGGCAAGACTGGGCCCCTGTGCTCTGGATGAGCCACGAGAGCTTGCTCCTTTTCTCTCAGAGTTTGCAAGCTTGGCAGGGCTGCATGGGGCCACAAGATGATTTCAAAAACCAAACAAACAAAAACAATATTAAAAGCTGTTAAAGAAAAGAAACAGATCACCTATAAAGGAAACCCATCAGAATTACAGCAGACTTCACAAATCATGAAGTCAAGAAGTCTGAAGTGTTTCAAACCCAACTTCTATCCCAGATTGATGTACCCTGCAAAATGGATGCAAAAATAAGACACTTCCATGATAAAGAGCAACTAACAGAATTCATAACCTCCAAACCAACTCTACAGAGAGTGCTAAAGAATATTTTAGAGAGAGAGAAAGATGACCATGTTTCCAGGAACAGCAGCAGAGGGGGATCGACAAACAGGACAGGCAACTGAATGAAGGGGAAAAGTGGAGGGCCAACAGCAGGAGGATAGTACAGCAGACACGAACAAACGTCTGCTGGTTGTAACCATTAATGTAGATAGCCTCAATTCATGAATAAAAAGAAACACAAGCAATATACTGTATACAAGAAACACATTTAACTTGAAAGGCAATTCACATACTGAAAATCAAAGCAGAGAAAACAATTGTCCCATGTGACAGGAGACAAGAAAATAAGCAAGAGTAACTTACCCATCAACTGCAGAATGAATAAGAAAAACATTTTCATACAATGGAAAACTACTCAACTATATAGTAAGATAATCTCGAGGCTCTTGTAGGTAAATGGATGCAACTGGAGGCCTTGCTCATGGGTGACACAGTTTGAACTCATATGGGTGAACACTGACGCATCTCCCTAGTGTAACAAACTGAAGGGGTTAGTGGGATCCAAAAGGCATTATATTATGAAAGTGACAGAGGAGGAAACACCTAAAAAGGGAAAGTGGTAACCACTGTTAATTTCCTATTATTTTGTTTTGAATTGTTATATTGGTTTCATAATTTTGCTAAGTTTGATTTTATTCTGTCTTGTTAGATTTTACTGTGCTTGATGGTATGGACAGCTATTTTGAAGATAACAGGATGTATTGTGGTAACTATTGTTGATTTCCTATTATCTTGTTTTAAAGTTCTATAATGCTTTCATTCTTTTATTTTCATTGGTTTTATTGTTTTGTTTGACTTTATTATGTGTGTGATGGTATGGATAGCTATTTTGAAGAAAATGAGACATTATGGTAGCCATTGTTGATTTCCTATGATCTTGTTTTGGAGTCCTATAATGCTTTCTTTTGTTTTGATTCGTTTTATGTTTATTTTTATTTTGTGTGAAGGTATGGACAGCTATTTCGAAGAAAATAAGAGACATGGTAGCCATTGTTGATTTCTTTTTTTTTTTTTTTCTTTTTCATTTTTACCGGTACCAGGGATCGAACTCATGACCGCCTGCTTGCAAGGCAGGTGCTTATGCCGCTGAGCTAAACCTCCAGCCCCTATTGTTGATTTCTTATTGTTTTGTTTTGAAGTCCTGTAATGCTTTCATTCTTTTGCTTTGATTGGTTTTGTTCTGTCTTGTTTGATTTTATTGTGCATGATGGTATGGACAGCTATGATGAAGAAAATGAGAGACTTTATGGTAGCCATTGTTGATTTCCTATTGTCTTGTTTTGAGGTCCTGTATTGCTTCCACTGTTCTGTTCTGATTTGCTTTATTCTGTTGTGTTTTGTTTTACTCTCTTTAAAAAAAAAAAAACTAAAAACTTCAAAACACGTTAGTCAGGGTAAGTCAGGTTTTAAACTGGTACCTCGATTTCAAATGTATTCCTTCACATACTTAATTTTATAAAGTAAAAACAAACCTGACAGTAAGTGACTGGCAGGGCTCTGCCATCCACAGAGGGAAGACTGGAGAAAGGTAATTATACAAGTAGCTATTTTGAGGCTGGATTTTCAGATCTTAGGGCCCTGTACCTCTCAAAAAATAGTTGCCATGCACATTACTTACTTTTAGCTTCATAGTATCTTACCTCTTTCCCCTGATGAGAGGACTGTTAGCTTTAACCACTTGGGTTTTATAATATATAAGAATAAAATCCAGTACCATTAATGTCGCTATTGAATAGCTTTACATAGGATAATGGAATGCACTGTGTCTAGCATTTAGGCCCAGGAGAAAGTTTAAGATACACGCCACTGGGGGCTGGGAATTTAGCTCAGGGGCATAAGTGCCTGCCTCGCAAGCAGGCAGTCGTTAGATCCCCGGTGCAGGTAAAAAAGATACACGCCACTTAATCCACTGCTCTGTGTCATACCCACATTCTCACCTACAGCTTTATTTCAGGACTTTGATAAGCTCTAAGAGGGGTTTATAAAGATGCCTTTAGAGGAGCTCGCCAGTTCATCATACACACAGGTTTCTATTTAAATGTAGCAAAATGAGTGTGCAGGGCCACGGATTTAGCTCAGCGGTCCAGTACCTGCCTGGCAAATGCAAGGTCATGAGTTCCATCCCTGGTTCTAAAAAAAAAATAGTAAGTAGGAAGACAGTTTTTTTGTTTTTTGTTTTTTTTTTTCTTTAGGTAAGGCCTTGCTATGTGGTCCAGGCCAGCCTTGAACTTGCTGTGTAGCCCAGACAGGCCTTAAACTTAATTCTCCCATCTTAAACTCTCAAGTGTTGGGATTACAGGCATGTGGCACTATGCCCAGCTAGAGGAAGCCATTTTTTAAAATGATGCCAGATTCTGTTGGCATGAGGACAGGAAGATATCCAAAAAACAGTGCAATAAGAGCAAGGAGCTTCCAAACTGTGGACAGCATCCTGATTACTGACAGGCATGCAGTGCTTTAGAAAGGCAACGCATTTGGCCTTGGAGACTCAAGTTTAAAAATATTCATGTTCTTAGGAAACAGGACACCACTACCTATACCTCATCACCTAATAGCGACTGTGAACAGGAGTGTGGTACAGGCAAAATACTGCAATTAACACAAATTATAAGCATTACTCATTAAACATTTATTAAAACCTAAAGTGGTGGCACAAGCCTATAATCCCAGCACTTAGTGAAGTAAAATGCTCTGACCATCTCTACTGGAGTAATCCAAAACTAAGAAACAATTATTATTGGACAACACCAGAGAAGCTCAGGGACAGAGGCTCCAGGACGGAAATGTTAAAAGGAGTTTTCCAGACGTGGTGGCACACACCTGTAATCCCAGCTATGCAGGATTATGGGAGTCACAAATTGGAAGGGCAGCAACATATCAGACCCCATCTCAAAAGTAAAAAATAAAATAGGGGCAGTTAGACACCACAGGACCCTGACCTCATACACTGAGGCAAACCACAGCCTGCCTCTGCCAAGCTGACCCTGTCCTGACACACTAGGGAAGCAGACACTTTGTCAACACACTGGGCTCTGAGAGGAGCGTGATGAAGGACACCACTGAGGGCTTAGTGGAGGTCTGCGTCCTCGGCAGTACAATGAGGCCTCCGACCTAATTTGCCTAATGTAAAAGGTCACAAACCGTTTTGGGTCTGAGTTCCCACTGCACCATGTGCTGCTTTCACAACAAAAGCAGTGAATTATTTGTCCAATATTTGATACAAGTCCCTCTGACAGTCATTTATGTGTCAGGGAGAGATCTGATTTGCTCCACCCCCACCCAGCACAATCACAGTGCAGGGGACGCATGCGTCGCTCAGGTACCGATACACAGATGACTGAGTAAATTAAAGAATGGTGTCCACACTTCCTGGGCCACAAGTGAAGAACTGTCTGGGGCTACCTATAAAATATGTAATACGGTTCATGTATATACAGTAATAAACTGCCTTTATTGTGTTTTTTTTTTATAACAAATACAAGCCCAAGTTTAACAATTAAGAAAACTTTCACGCCTGCTAAGTAACAATACATGCCTGTCTCCACAGCAGTGCGTGCGCACGCACACACAGGCTGAAATACTATTAGCGGCTTTACTCGCCAAGTCACAAGTACATGTGAGGTCTGATACACGTAGCTTTCTATTTGACTGCGACAGGCACAGGAGTCATCAGCACTACACAGCGTCACCTACGGTCTGTGTTGGAACTGGAGCATCATACAACTAAGTTATGAAAAAAATAATGTGAAAAGGTTACAGTCTCATGGGGCCATGTTACCAGCCATGAGGATCTGCATGGGGCCCGGGGACCATGGACAGGATATAGGTGAATTAAAGGATTAAAAGTATGTACTTGCCTGGAAAACAGAGCTGTCCCTGGAGTGAGGGCACTTCCAGGCAGAGGCTGAAGCCTGATTACAGTGAACAGGACCAACAGGACACAAGGGGTTGAATCACCAATCTCAGTTAAGGGGCCAGCTCTCATACCATGTACGTAAGCAACAAAACTCCCAGTCTGTGACCATCAAAACTGAGGTAGGCTAAATGCATGTACTAGCATATCCTTTTAGAGCATGTCATAGTCAGGGTTTATACGGGAAAGAATTGAATACAAGACACATAACTTCCAGGATTATTTTGTGACAGTCACCCAAACAGTCAAATGTAAAAGAGTGCAGGAAATCTGTCCATACACTAGACCCAAAGACTCCAGCTGAGGGCCTGGGTCCCATGGTAATGTCCTGCCCAAATCCAGCTGAAGGCCTAGAGCCCATGACAATGTCTCATGCAAGTCTGTTTCATGGATCTGCCCTGGGGAGGCACAACGGTCAGTGCACCTGCGAGATGAAGGATCTGTGCCAGCAGGCTGAGGGCTCTGTACTGGAGTCAGGAAGTGATGCTCAAAGGTAAGGATCAGAGCACCCCAAAAAGAACCACAGCAACAATGAGATCCCAAGCTCCTCTGATGATGACAATGACCGAGTTCGTGTATCAGGGTGCCAGCACAAGCTTCTCCAGGGCGACCAACAGCAGCACCTCTTCCTCTGCAGTTCTCTTTTGATGCTGTTGGCAACAAGCCTCAGAGGACCTTCCACATCCAGAGCTGCGCTGCTTCAGTTCTTCTGGGCACTACAAGTTGGTCACCAGTTGTCAATCTGCCACAGAGCCTGCCCTTTGGAGTCACACAGTCCTACAACTGAACTCTAGTTCTATTTCCCTGCAGGACTTTAGTAGAAAAAGCCTTAGCCGTTATCTTCATCTGCAATACAGAACTGACAGCACCTGCCTTGGAAGGTGCTTGAGGGTTTCAAGTAGATGATAGAAGACTCTCGAAGGTACAGTTAAAAGTATGTGCTGCATTCCTCTTACACTGAAGCAGGTTCTGGCTCACATATGTTGTTTACAGACCGACTACCTATCCAAAACTATAATTCCTGAATTCAAGCCCATATGACAACTAGAACTTGACACCTGGGCAATTTCAGTTAAAAAAAAAAAAAAATATATATATATATATATATATACATACATATAGCTATATAGTTCTATATGTATATATAGCTACATATATAGTTATATATATAACTATATATATAGTTAAAGGGAGAGTTAGAGATAACACCTTGGGAATTACATTTAAATAAAACCTTAATTGTTAAAAATTACACACCTGGGGCTGGGGATTTAGCTCAGTGGCATAAGCGCCTGCCTTGCAAGCAGGCAGTTGTAAGTTTGATCCCTGGTACCGATAAAAACGAAAAAGACAAAAAAAAAAAAAAATTACACACCTCTTCATTAAGTACTGATATCAGCACTCCATGTTTAAGAATAAAGCTGAGTGTGTGCCTAGCATACATGAGATTTAGATTTGATCCTCAGTCCTGCAAAAAAAGCCAAGCTTTATTTAGTTTTTGATTAGCATTTTGATTAGTTCAAACTAGCCTTTCCACAAGGTATACATATTTCAAATTACACAACATGTACATTTTTGTCAAAATAATTTTTAAAAGCAAATAAATACCCTTTTATGTGCAGATATGTCTGGAAGACACAGAGAGGTTGCCTCAGTTGGGGCTTGGGGCAGTTAAGATTACTCTGTAATTCACCTTTATTCTGTTGGATTTTATTACTACATGCATATTGTACCCCCACAGAACAAGGTGTAAAAGGGTATGTTTCAGTCAGGTCTTTCTGGCTCATGGTTTGCGGTTTCAGTCCACAGCCATCTGGATTCAGGGCAGAAACATCCTGTGGGGTTGGGGGGGACGTGGTGGAGGAAAACTGGCCAATTCTGGGCAGCCGGGAGGCACAGAGTAGGAGTCCGAGAGAGAGGAAGGAGTCACAGCCAAGGGTACATCCTTCCTCGCTGCACGGCCAGGGACTCACTTCCCCTACCCAGTCCAGCCTCCTCACAGCCCATCCAGCTAGGACTCATCAGTGAATTCATCCAGTAATGAAATTAGTCCTCCACTATCTCATCACCTTTCCAAAGTCCCACCTCTGAACACACGTGTCTTCTGGGGGGCACTTTTGACCCAAACCATTACTGTGTGTTCATGACTTTTAATCTCCTAATACAGTCCCATTCTGAAGTACTAGGGGTTGAGGTTTCAACACATGAATAGGCTCGGGAGACAAAATTCAGTGCATAAAAAACATGAATGAGGCAATGTGTTAACTGCGTTAACAGGATCCAATTTAAATCTTACTCAAGTATATAAAGGACAACTAAGGACCCCAGGGTTTGTAATCCTCTTTCCCAGTGTCACAGCTTTCCAGGAGCCAGAAAAGGTCAACACTGCCCAGAGCCACCAGCAAGAAGAGGTTCAAAGAGGATCCCTGCCCTGAGCAGAGTGTCGTTCACTCAAAGCTGAAGGGGTAGCAGTCAAGGACACCTAGGGTGTCACTTACTGTAACTATTTAGATGGGAAGAGTGTGGTCATTTAATCCCTGTCAGCTTTTTTCCTTTGAAAAATACCTTTTCCCCACCAGGCCTGGTGGTGCACACGTAATCCCACACTCAGGGGACTGAGACAGGAAGAATGTAACTTGACAGCCAGCCTAAGGTACACAGGCGAGTCTATCTCTAAATACAAGCTAAAAGACAGGGTCTGACAAGGCACGGAGAGACAGCTGTGCACCTGAAAGTCCACGACGGAAGCGCTGAACTCCATGACACTCTGCCTGTAAGTGGAAAAAAGAGCCCCGAGCACCAAGAGCAGTGGGCCCTGCGGAGAGGGAACCTGGGAGAAGGATCTACTGTCTGCCCTGCTTGCAGTTTACCAACAGAGACACATCTACAATCAGCTCCATGATTTATTACTAAGTAACAGTAATGAGTTACTTTCAATGAGTAATGGTTTCTCTGATGGACAGGTAAATTTAAAATCAGATCACAAAGTTCTTGAGAGAAGCCACAGGGCCAAAGATACTCAGTGTCATTTGCAGTATGTTTCTGTAAAATGAAAACATATACTGCTAACACACATTTTGGGGTGCTCAAAATCTAAAAAATGTAAATATAGTCTTAGCTAATTCCTGAAGCATATATGCCAAGCTCATTTTTAAACATCAAAGAAATAACCAATGACACATGAATCTTAAAACAACGTCCGTATTTATTTACATCATTACAGCAACGCGCTCTGGTACAAAGCCATGAAAACAGAGATCTTAAATGCAAATGTAGTAAATCCATGCGATCAGTTCTATAGATCTAAGTCCAAGAGGCAAAACTGATTAGTGAAAACCTAAGAGAATGGCACCTACAGAAATCTGTGCAGTTTGGGCCCATTGGCGGGGTGTGTGTGTGTGTGTGTTCTTTTTTGCCCTCAGGACTTCAAACAACAGTATTGACTAACCTCAATCCTTTCTCACACACTATGGGAGGAACAGGAAACAGGAGCCCTCTAGCCCTCAACTGGTCCTTCAAAGAAGGTAGGAAGAACGTCAACTGTCCACAAAGCAGCATGAGTTAGCCAAGCTGTAAATGAGCCCAAGAAAATCCCTCTGGTCACCAGACAACCCAGTTTTCTAATTGTCAAAGAGGCACTGGTTCTCAACGGTGGCTGAGAATTTCACTTAAATCAGGGCAAATTTTTAAATTCTCAATATTTAGCCTCCAAAGAAAACCATTAAAAGGGGCGAACGTGGGTAGATTTAAAGCACCAGCAGGCAATTCTAACAGCAGCCGGGGGTTAAAAACCACCAAAGCAAAAAAGTAACATTTGAATAGAGTACAAGGACACATTCCCCAGCCCAGCCTTCCCTGGGACATTTCTCTCCTCCTGCAGCTTTGGGTTCTAGAGGGCGCGAGACCAAAACATCACTGCCTTGCTGCAAAAACAAAGGAGTTCGCATCCTGAGGTTAAAATAACTGTAGGACCATCTAACTGACTGTGACCTAAAAACAGGAAAACTGGAACCCAGACACCTAGACACCTTAGCAAACACAACTCTGATCGTGGCTTTTGCTGTATGTGACCTCTGTAAATGTGACAATCACACCAAGCACTTGCTGTCTTTCCACCAGGAGAGACTAACACAAACTCAGAAATCCTGGCACCTTTTTTTCCTTCAAATGTTTTTTCACTAGGCAACGCAAGCCTCCTCTTGTCATCCTTCCAGGGAAAACTTCCTTTCTGAAATGCCAGCATGCTTGGTGTCTGAGTCATTCTTCAGTAAGAAGGCCCCAGAGATATCAGGCCTCTGAACAGGGTGCTTGGTGCCCGAGGGACAGAGGCTTCTACAAGCAATCAGGGAAAGGGCTGTGAGCTCAAAACGGTGCCTTCTAAGGCAGGTTTTAGCCACATGACCCTTACATACACTGTACTAAGTATTTTTACCGAACTGCCAATCAGTTATGGCATCAAAGACGTACAAAAATACTGGAAATGGGCAAACTTTGCAAGCAATTTCCTGATACATAAAAGATGGTAGAATTTCCCTGTCATGATAAGGGGCCCGCATTCAGAGCAGGGTGGGCAACACTAGATGTGGTCGCTCTGAGACTGACCCAGGGTAACCCCACCCAGAGTTCAATCAACAATGCCTGAGGTCAAGATCAGTAAGGACAGTTTCATCTACTCAGATCACACAGGCTTCTTCTGGAATCTTGAAAAAACAGGGTGGGCCATGAGGAGAATGAGCAAGCGTCCCGCAGAGGGCAGAGCTACCGAGAGGAAGGCAGACAGCAGCCCAGCGCGTGGCTGCTGGCCACACATCATCTGCTTCCAAGGTCAGCATGATCGCCAGCTTTGTAAGTGAAGACGTACAAGAGACGGGGCCATCTGTTTAGCAGAAAAGTGGGGTCAGATCTCCAATAATGACACTTGGTACTCGCCAATGGGATGTTCATTAGTATTTAGTTCATGGTTGTTGAGTACAAAAAAAAAAACCATCTCAAACACTTCCTTAAATACAGAACCCAGTGCAGGCCTGGTGCTGCACGCCTCTAACTCCAGGACTCACTCAGGAAGCTGAGGCCAGAGGGTGGCTGTGAGTTCAAGGCCAGCCTTGGCTACATGAGTGAATTCAAGTACAGCCTAAAATACACAGTGAGACCCTGCTTGAAAACAAAACAACGACAACAAAACAGAACAAAAACTGAAAGCAGAGAAGAGAAAAGTTTGAGGTAGATGCCTCACATAAGCCTTCCTTGGGTTCATCTCCTCATTAAGGGAATGAGCTGGTTACAGTGGCCCAAAAGTCTCCTAATAGTTTGAAATGATAGTCTAAAAGCATGTGTATATCCTCTTCCTGTAGCTGTTTTCTGTAAACCTCTTCCTGTAGGTTTCTCCTGGACAAACCAGATCAGGACAAAACCTAAGCCAAATGACAACAACATGGCAAAAGATTAAAAATTTAATTACCCACTTAGGAGGCTATATCCTCAAAGAACCAAAAACAGCACAGAGAAGAAGTATCTGCGCACTCATTCACAGCAACGTTACCCGCAATAACCACGACGTGAAATGAAGCCAAAGGCCGCCCAAGCTGAAGGCATGCGGGCAGTGAGGGACACCACTCAACCACTCAAGGACCGGCTGCACACGGAAACAAACACGGCCCTGCCACAGCACGCTTGACCTTGATGACGTTACGCTCAGTGTAAGAAGCTGGTAACACAAGGACAAACCATGTCTGCCTTCACCTGTGTGAGGTGGTGGTGTTCCGTCACGGGAAGGAAACAGAGTGGTGGCTTCCAGGGCCTCCTGGCGGGGAGATGGAGACCCAGAGCTCCAGGCTGGGCAAGATGAGGAGCACTTTATGGGTGTATGAGGAGACAGCAGCAGGAGGTGTGAAAGCAGCAATGCAAGTGACCTGTGCACTCAGCGAGGTTAAAATACTGGAAATGTATGTCATGAACGCATCACCCTTTGTACAGGCACTGGCAACCTTTGTACAAAGGCTGGCACTCTCAGCGAGCTGTTCAGAAGCTAAAAACCCAATCAATTCCTGGTGCGTCTCATGTCATCTAACAACTTCCAAACCAGGCCACCCGCTAAGCAGCTCAACAGCAAACACATCCAAGGAGAGCTGCTATAAATTTAGAGAGCATTCAGAAAATAAATACCTACACCAAAAGGAAGTACCTAAGAATTGATAGTCAACACAGAGACCAGTCAACTCTGAAAGATCTATAAAAATAAACTGGAAAAGACATAATATAACATAAGTGAACAAATACTGGAAAATGAAGAAAATAATCTCCTTGATGTAAACACTCAAAGTGACAGCATTTGAAATCTACTAAAACTAATACATATTTATAACTACATAAACACCCAGCCAAAACTCAAACCTAGTGCAAATGCCAACTTGCTAAAGTGCCTTTAGCAAAAAAATGTTTACTCCTCCCCTTGACAACTAAGGTCACCAACCTACAAAGCCTTTCTTCCTTTACACACACACAGAAGGCCCACGCCTTCGATTCTGAGACCACTATCATGACTCACTTCAATCATGTCTTCCTTAGCAGCTGTAACAATTTATAACATGCCATTTGAGAAGGTATCTACCCAACCTGTCTTACCCCACATACTTGCTAATTTCCAGTGCATCAGAGGGGAGATCCCCCCTTGAAATATGCTGTATGATTTTAATTTTACCAGAAAAACCCAAAATTTCATCATCAAATAATACGAAAAAACAAAAAATATAATGTACACCATTAACTTCACAGTAGTTACTCAAAGTACAAAACATAAACAAAAAAGATTCTTACAAAAACAGAAATAGAAAATAACACAAATCTTTCTTTCCAAACATTCAAATAACAGGCAACAAAATTGAAACAGTAGTTAAAAAAAAATTTAAGAAAAGCCCAGGATGGATTCACAGCCAAATTCTGTAAAAACTTCAGGGAAAGTCTAATAGTCCCCAAACTTTTTAAGGAGACAGCGGGAGGGAGTGCTTCCAAAATCATTCTCAGAAGCTAACATTATCCTGATCCCAAAATCAGATAAGGACACAACCAAAAAACAGAATTATGGACCAATTTCCCTAATGAACATAGATGTAAAAATCCTTAACAAGACTGGCAAACAGAATGAGATAAATAATCAAAAAGAGTATATACATCATGACCAACTAGGCTTTATCCCAGGGATACGAGCATAACTCATCATATAACAAAAGGTCAAAAATCACATGATCATCTCAATAGATGCAGAAAAAGCCTTTGACAAAATCCAACATCCATGCATGATAAAATCCTAAAGAAATATGTATAGGATTTATTTCAAAATAGTAAAAGCCACTGATAACTAACCTACTGCCAACATTCTACTACATGGGGGAAAGCTGAGAACCTTCCATCTAAAGCCAGGAAAAACACAACAATCTTCATTATCACCAATCCTGTGCACAGTCCTCAAAACATTAGCCAGAGAATCAGGCAAGAGGAAGAAATGACAGATCAAAATAAGAAAGGACAAAGTGAAAACAGCGTTAATTTCAGATGACATGATCCTTTACTTACAAGACTCAAAAGCCCCACCTAAAGACTCCTAGAACTGGTAATTAAATTAAGCAAAGCAGGATACAAAATAAACACACCCTGTGTGATTGGTCATTGCCTGGTCTTTCCAGGAGGCCTCTGAGGTCTAAGATGGCAGGCACAAACCAATGCAGATATTTACAAAGTCACTGGTATCTCACTAACCGTATTGCAAAGGTGCCCAGCAGCACTGCTAGTCGGCATGAATCCAAAACATGTCCCTCAGCACAGTACATTCCGTTCACCAGTGCAAATTCCATGAGGACAGGCACCTTCCATGTGGCAGTCTAGCAATTCCCACAGGCCTTTGGGATAAATGAGTACGGCCGATGTCTTACATGGAGACAACCGAACAAAACCAGTTTACAGGCCAGCAGCATGTTTATGCAGGGCATGCTGTACATGGGGCACGCACATGGAGAGAGTGCACAGGAGTCCTAAGACAAGCAGTCTAAGACAAGCAGAGTAAGAAGCTAAATTTCCTCCGAAATTTGCAAAAAGTAAAATTAAGTGCAGTCTTTCCTCCCCAGGTGAGGTCTGTGGGAAAAAAACGTGCTCCCTGTCAGCCAGGAACTTGTTGGAAATGCTGTTCGATAACCTCACCACCTCTTTTTTAATAGGCAATTCTAATGCACATTAATGTATGAAAAGCAGCAAACTAGGTCTCTATCCTACTAGATTATAAACTACAGCTGCATGTAAATCTATAATAGTCTCCAAATTTCCAATGAAGAAAAGGAGTGCTAGGGCTCCGGCACAGCGGTACAGTGCTTGACCAGCGTGCTCCAGGCCCTGAGGTCCAGCCCCAGCACTCATGCCCTAAAAGAAAAAGGAAGTGTGTAGACAAGTTTCAATCTCAGGACACCTTCCTGACCCATCTTTGTAATACAAAAAAATACTAAACACACCTAATATCCATGGTTTCACAAATATAATACACACATCACTATGAAAAGTGACACTTGGCCAGGGATTTAGCTCAGCAGCGTAAGCACCTGCCTGGCAAATGTGAGGTTGTGAATTCAATCTCTGGTTCCAAAAAAAAATAAATAAATAAAAGTGACACTTAACAGATACAGGGAACCCCAAGAGTGCATCTGAATAATACATTTAAGCAATAGGATTAAGTGATACACCGCTATGGTACACAATGTGAGCACAAGAAAAATTCTATCCAATGAATCTGAGAAACAAAATCATTTTCAGTATAAGCTGGGGTTCGCTTTTTTCAGAAGTGTGTCTCAACACTTCTCATTGTGCTGTTTTTATTTTCTTTCGCAGTGCTGGGGATGGAACCCAGGGCCTCTCATATACTCTATCTCTAAGCTACATCACCAGCCCATTAATTTTTTTTAAAGCAAACTACAACTCTTCAAAAACAAAATAAATAACCAGTCTAATAACTGTACTACTGTCAATGTCTTTTACCTACAAAATTTGTTATTTCTGATGCAGTTCCTGGTTGGGAAAATTTTTACCCCCTTTAGGCCATAGTTACAAATGTAGGTTTGATTAAAAGTTTAAAAGGTGCTTAGGATTATGCATTATTATTATGTTTCTGTTTATCTGCTTAAATTTCTACTACAACGTTAGATATAGGACCATCATAAAAATTGTTACAAAAAATTGTTTTGTTTAAAAAATAGTGGAGTAATTGAGAAAAGTCCTGAAAACAGTATTTTTTCAATTAACTTTGTCCTTTTTTAGCTACATCTGAAGAGGTTAAAACTACAATGGTAAAAGACAAAAAATACAATTTTAATGGGAAAAGCCCTAATTCTGAACATAAAGTAAGCAAAAAGAATGATTCTCCCAGCGGCTTTACTCACCTGCACTGCAGGGAACATTCCAATCCCACAGGCGTCCATTCAATGGGCTGTACCCATAGCCTCTCAGCACAGCTGCTTCCCCCAAGTTCACAGTCTTCAGCCACTTTGAGAACAGGATTTTAGTGCCATCGGATCTCATCTGATCTTCGAAGCTAAGCAGGGTCAGGCCTGGTGAGTACTTGGCTGGGAGAACTGGATTTCGCAGATACCCCAGAATGGCAGATACTCCTCTGCTGAGCCCAACTTAGTCACATCCTGTTCTAGCCTCTGCCCTGAAGTGTGGCCAGAATATATAATTGGCTTTAAGTCAAAGCTGTCATTCTCACAGTGACTTCTGTGATACACAACTCCAGATTAGCAGATTTTTCTCTCTGGGGCAAGAGATTATCCTGCCCCTTTCACCAGGCTGTCACGCTGCCAAAGGCTCTATAAGAGATTCACAAGGCAAGAAACTCTGGGAGGCAGCCAGCTGAGAGTGGTGACCAGAGAACAGGGACCTACGGTGGCCCAACAGCAAGGAAGTAAATCCAGCCAACAAGCATGTATCCCTGGAGGAGACTGCCAAGCCCCAGGAAAGAACACAACTCTGCTTGGCTGCAGGTGACTGCAGGTCTGTGACACCCAGAGAGAAGCCTCAGCTAAGTCATGCCCACATTCCCGGCCCACAGAAATGTGAAATAATCCACGTATGCTCTTTTAAGCTACTGCATCTGTGGTCATTTGTTACTCAAAAAAGGAGAACATGGGTATCGGTGACCGACAGACACTTACCTAAGAACTGACCATTCAGATGAGTGCTCGCTGGAATCATCCTATTATTTCCTTCCAATATGGAAATACATTTTCAAATAACAATGCATGCTCCATGGAGCCATTCATATTTTGGACTGTAGAATCTCAGTAAATTTTCCAATATGGATTTCCAGATTTTGTGCCACATCCTTCTCACCATGCTTCTCTCCCTCAACTCCATCTTCTACCCTTTGAAAGTAGGTGCTCACAGAATTCCTCTTGTAACAAGCCTCCACAAAGCCAAACTACTACTACTGCTTGAAATCCAACAACTTGAGGAAAAGCAGTACACTAAGCAGAGGTATTTTCTAAGCTCAAACTAAGTATGGTTAAAAAAAGTAAAAGAAAGAAAAGAGAGCTTCTCACTCTGTCTTTCTACCAGCCCTCTCCAAGTGCATTAACATGAACCAGTGCTGAGGCGGGCATATAAGCTGAATGAGAACATGTCAGACAAACCCAATAAGTTTTTGAGAGTGAATTAATGGAAATTAGTTAAAAGAAAGCAAGAAAAAAAGTCAAGCGAAGATGCAGCAATCAGAGAATTTGATTATCATTCAGCATAAAACATGGGAAAAAGTAAACAAAACCTGTCATCGATTCCAGTGACTGATCAAAGGACAGCCACACTAGTTTTGCATACCTGCATGAAGTACCCACTTTCCCATCCCTGACACACAGGCCACCAAAGCACTTTCTTATCTTTAGTTTGGCCTCCTAGATATTTCAAACTCAGGAAGAAGTTTGAAGGGTGACAAACAAAGCCAATCCTTGAAGACGACAATGACTCACTACAAATTTGCACCTGTTTTGCAGTAGTGATTCTGTGATTTAACACTCAAAACACGCCGAGGACTGAGTCCTGAAATAGCAAGGGCCGGTCAGACCTGCAGAGGCTCCTGAGGTAAGGCACAGGCCTCAAAGGATCCATGCAAGCCCCACTGCTAATTCAGTAACTCTGAAGCAGCTCCCGACATCAAAACAGTGTTCTCCAAAGCCCCACTAAATGTAACTAGAGAAAACTATAAAAATAATTTTATTTTTACAAATGTCTGCAAAAATAGTATAATCTCCATAAATGAATGAATTACTGCATTTTACTGAAAATAAAACACTCATTGTAAAACACAACCTTTCATATAAATGGAAAGACCTATCACTTAGAATTGATATATGTTAGAAGGTAACTGATTCCTAAACATATCCCATTTCAGACAAATTTAAAAAAAGTAGGGGAAAAAGGTGTCTCAGGAGCAATAAAATGCAGCACTTACAGCAGCCTTCTTTAAATACGTATTCAAAGAAAACACTAAATATAAATGTAAATATTAAACTGTCATGAATTCATAATCAATAGCACAGTAATGGAGCTATTTACCATTCTTGTTACACACATCATTTAAAATGAAGGATGGGCTGTTCTAGAAAACATCTTGTAAACTTAAAACCCACTAAGTTTCTCAATTTGGAACTCATCTCATTTTTACTTCCAGAATCAAAGATCACAAGTTGAGAAAAATGAGATGTACGTTAGTGATGCAATACAGACCCAAAGGTGGTCATCTGTTGCAGCCAGATCCCATGGGCCCTGCTTTATGTTCTCTTCATAGAAATATAAGCTGAAATGAGTCATTAGCATTCTTTGGTCAGCTATGCAGAAAAGATAAAGCCATTGATAAAAACATCTAATTTCAAGGATGCTCTGTCATGAAACGACTCACCCCAACTTCCCAGTAGAGTACAGGTGCCCATCATTCCCTTGGCAAATCATTTCTGCATAGTTTTGCTCAAATAAAACTACACTAAACTACTCAAAAAAAAAGGTTTCTTTGTATGCTCTAATAGGTGGAATCCGTAAACTATTACCTAACCAACCTGATGTCCAACAACAGTCTCATAACAAATTCTACCTTATAACACCAACTGGTATTCAAAACTTTTAGCATTTGTTAGATAGGCATGCAGAAAATCTTTTAAGGCTCTGTTCCAAATGAACTCATTAGAAATTGCAATTACTCAAAAAGGTTAAAGTAATCCACCTCCTCCAATGCTAGTCCACTTTCTCCTGTTCCACAAGTGTTCCACAAGGGAATCACCAAATAGCTAAACGGTGGAGAACACTCAAACATCATTGCAGTTAAGTGTAACTGTCAGATTCATCAGATCTGGGCTTCATCAAAGTATTTCTAGATGTCTGTATGACAGAAGGCCTCGCTGTAACATTCATATCAACAACTTCAAAATCCATCTCATTCCATTTTTCTGCATCACCTCCTTCATTATCATCTTCAAAGTCCTTCAGCAAAGCTTTCTGGTCCTCACTCCTTCTGTGTGCTCTCTGCTGGCGATCCAGAGGCAAGGTGGCTAACTTATACATCACAGGGAATAATGCAGCAGTGAACACTGCTGACCCCAAACACGTGTACAGAACTACCGGCAAACCTGGGAATTCTCCTTGAAGAATTCCAATTACTGCAGGAATAGCCATTTCTCCAAGGGCAGCACCAATTACAAACAATGCCGCAGACTTCCCGCTTATGCTCGTGTACTGCTCAATCCAAGAAATACCGCTGGGAAAGGTGGCGGCCATCGAGGCCCCATACACTGAGCTCGCTATCCACAGACAGAGTGGGTTCTTGTCAAAAAGCACCAGGAATAAAGATGACACCAGGCTGCCAGTGTTGCTCACCACAATCATGGTTCCAGGCTGTAAACATGTGGCAAACAAGATTGCCAGACCCCTGCAGGCTGCAAAGGCCCCCCAGAAGGCGGAGTTCAAGCCAGCCGCCTTGCTCTCCTCCATGCCAACGTGGGTGGTTGCAAATGAGAAAACATAAGAGCCATAGGTTACCTCAGCTCCAACGTAAAAAAAGAAGAAGAGGAAAAGGAGGCAGAGCAGGGCTCTGTGATATTTAGCTCTTCGAGATTCCTGAGCAGACGCTGTTGATTTTTCATGCTTCCAGCTTTTCATGAAAAACAGAGCAAACAGGAAGACAGAAACTACAAAGGTGTAAGTGCCGATAGCAGCATAAGCCCACAGTAAGTTCAAGTCATCAGGCGCTGCAAACAGAAGGCCTGGGTCGGCTTCAGGAGATCGGTTGAGGGCTGGAGGGTGAGGGTCAGGCTCTGTGTGGTTTTCAGGTGACGCTGTTGTCCCCAAGGCCAGTTTTGCCAGAATAGGAGTCAAAAAGGCACCCAAGGCAAAACTGAAGTGTAAGGCCTGCATATGTGGGGCTCCTTTGTCCCCCCATACAGTCAAGATAAGGATGTTCCCACCTACCAAGGAAAGATGGGGAAACTAAATTAAACAGTAACTTAGTTTAAAAAACAAACTTTTTTAATATCAGAGAGAGGCAGTAGCTTCATAATATTCTCAGTCACCAACCATTGCATGAGTTAATTCTGTATTTAAGAAAATTAAATCCTATGTCAGCACAAAACTATGCTTTATAACACCTCATACACATAAACAGAATGCTATAAGCTGGCAAACGACACTCCTGGAAGCAAGCATATTAGCAAAGGCTTTTGATAAATCAGTGCTAACACAGGACTGGGAAACAATACTTGTAGACCTATTTATTTATAAATATTTTATGTTATTTAGGTAAATATATATGTATATATTTACTAGGTACAATCTTACTAGTTTCTAAAGCTATGTGTTCTTGTGGAAACTTGAATATTATTTTACGCATGTGTAAAGCAGAAGCAAATATACAATCAGAAATGTGACTACTCCAGGATTATGCTGTGCCTGTTACAGAACACAAGAACACCGTGCAGGAATTGTATTTACACTGTCTCAAGAACAAGGTCAAAGGCCAGAGCGTCTAGTCACTGGTTTTTTGGTAATCAGATTATTTTCTGATAAATACATATTTTTACTCTGTAAATTCACCATCAAAGGAAAACTCAATACAAAATATTTTCATAACCTATCAAATAACAATAGAGCAGGGAAGGGAGGCCTAGGAAGCTAGATTTGTCAACATTATTTTAGCAGGTTTTCTAAGTCATGATGACACAGAAGCTCTACTAGAGTAGGGCAGAAATGTTTGAGTGAGAAAACAACAGAAAAGAGACACGAGGATAGAGACATGCCATAGGTTTCTTACCTCAAAATCCAGAGTGTATTTGTATAATTAATATATGTGAACATAATTTTAAAAATCTGGAATACATTAAATTGGATGGTAGCATCTGTGTTTCCACAGCAAAATACTGGTTTTAAAATGTGCTTTATACCCTTAAATCATCATTTCTTAAAAGGATAAAAATGTATTCCAAAATGAAAGGCTGTCCACTGTCAATTCTATAAGTCATTACTCTCCCATGCAATAAAATTCTTTAAATTCACTTCATAGTTGGTGACTCAAAATTCTGTTCGTTACTTAAGAGCAGTAGCTATTAGAAGGGTGGTTCTGACCAATTCAGTAAGTCTGTATCTTTCTAAGAGCAAGTGACTTTACTTTTCTTGAGCAAAGATGCACTCCTAGAGGTAACACTGAAGATTCACTGACCTGTGTCCAGTAGGCCCATTGCAGTGCCGAAGCCAGACATCATGACAATCAGTAACACTGCTTTTTTGCAAAAAGGAGTGAGATAAAGACCAACTGTTGTACCCAACAGTGACACCCCTGAGAAGAAAAGGTGAAATACTTGCTATGAAAACTATATTAAGCAGGGTCATGTGTCAAAAATCAACATCATAAAAATGTTTCAAAACGCAAAATAAATTGCAATTGCTAAAGTGGTTATTTCATCAAAATCTAGTAAAAGCATTATAGAATATAAAATATACATTACTAAGATATTCATAATTCTACTACTGCTAGTAATATATAAAATATACAAGGAAAAGTTTTATAGCAATAAAAAGCCCAAATGTATTTACATAGAATTTTCTCATTTAAAAATACAAAGAAATTTTTAGATATAATGCAAAAAGGCAAACAGAAATGTAATCAGCATAGTAGTTTGTAATAAAACTAAATAAATTAGTTTGGGCAACAGGGAGAGAACCCCAAGAAATGTATTCTTTCAATCTATTTTGGAAGAGAAACTTTTTACGCACTAGCAGTAAATTATTCCCCTTACTTGCAAAGGAGGTTTCTTTGAACACTAAAACTCACTCAAAACAGAATGTGTTTAAATCTTTGCCATGTTCCCAGAGTAAGGTAATCAGGGGTCACCATTACCTGAGGCAATGGGGGGAAAAGCTGACTCACATTCCCTGTCCCTTAATTTTCAATCCAGAGGCCACAGATTCTAGAAAGGTTCCTATCAGGAGCTTATGATGAACTCCATGGCCCAAGATCTGTCCTAGACCCTGAGAAGCAGCAATTTACAGGCCTCCCATCTGTGGGCCTGAAGTGGTGCCTGAACACAGGAAGGCTTGGAAGCAAAGGACTGCTAAGGCACCCTTGTCAAAGTCACAGCCTGGAAACCCAGCTTCCATGGAGAGCACAGAACACTGTCCACTTCAGCTGCCAACCAGTCTGCAGGCTTCTGTTTTTCATATCCAAAGCCAATGTTGAAAGAAACACACACCAACAGTCACAAACAAGCAGAAATCAGTGTTTCCTTACCCAAAACTATAAAATAATTCATACAGTCAAAAAGAACACCACCAATCATAGAGCCACACAAATATCCAGACGCCCGGCCCACAAAAATTAGAGAAAGACTGCTGACATTTCGGTTTACGTTCGTTGCCAAATCTTGAAACGTGGGTCCCAGTATAGCAATACTCATTCCCTAAAAATTAAAAAGACAAAACCTTTTTTACTCACAACTATTAAAATGATGTCGAAGTGCTAACTTGGTTCTGCTATTTAAAAAAAATGATTGGGATGGACTTCAATATAATGCATGGGCTTTAAGTCCAATTGAGAAAGATGTAGACTACTACTAACACCACATTACAGCTACTTTTCAGTGTTTTTCTTTAGCATCAATTCTCAAGTTATTTTTTAAAAAAAACTAACTTTTCTGGCTTTTGTTATAATTCTGTTTAGTTTTGGAACAATAGTTTAAAAGACTATTCTACATTAATAGTTGATAGGAGGTAACAAAACTACTTGCACAGTGTTTGGCTCTATTTTGAAATATACTACGTGCACGAATAAGAGGAGTTTAGATGTTAAATTTTCTTTTTTTTTTTTATCGGTACCCGATAAAATTTCTTTTTTTTTTATCATGACCACGTGCTTAGATGTTAAATTTTAAATTATTAAAATTTCCGCCACTGCATGCTGAAACAGCAGTATTTCTAGTGCACATGAGGTCCTTCCTCCCAGTTATAAACAGCCAGTGTTCAGAAGTTATCTGAATCTTTTTTCAAAGAAAAACGTCAGCAAAACTAGTCTTCAAAGCCTCCTCAAAAAAATATTCCATGCCCATGCATAGAAATGTTAGTAAAATTTACCTAAAATGATGTCTTAGGTAGTTCGATCATTTTCAGACATTCTTAGAACTTTTTAAAATCTTAATTCATTTATATTTCAACAAAAACTGACTGACTGCACTGTTCCGTTCCAAATGTATCCTTGGTCCAAGCAGGAGCAGCTAGACTAAGAACCCACAGAAACCCACAAAAAAGGTTCAGGTCCAAAGGAAAAAGCCTGCCTACTGGCTCTAAAATTATTCACGCCAAGCCGCCGCAATGATATCTTTCTCATCCTTTCCATCAAAAGTCTAAGAAACAACTGTGGCTTGGATCTGAACGCTCAAAGAACAGAATGATTTCCCCCAACGGACTGACTCTCCCAACTCTGCAGAAGCGAAAATCACCAAGTTTAACAAAAGGCGTTTGGGTAAAGGCGCTAGTAGCCTTAAACTTTGCTGAAAGCACTTAAGGTTCTGGAGCCTGGATTTATTTTTAAATAGAACTATGCAGAGTAAGAGATGTTCCAATTTAACCAACTGTGTGAGCTGGAAAAGTGAACGTCCTCTCTAGGCCTATTTCTCTATTTGTAAACTAGGCAAATGGTTAAATTTGGTGAGCCGGCCAAGAAGAAATCCCCAACAGCAGTTTTCAGTGCAGCAGTCCGGCGCTTGAATTCGTGGGTGCAGAGGGAACCGTGCAAGTCCTGGGCAATCCCTCTCGTGCTTCCCTCCCAGCGCACCCGGGAGACAGACAGGTTTGCTGCCTTTGGAAGACGCTAAAATTAGGGAAATCAGCTTCACACGTGATGATCATCCTCCACGGTACAAGTGTGCCCGGCTTCCAGAAATGAAACAGATCCAGACGGATTAATGAAACCCGCAGGTCGCTCAACGTGCAGGGGAAGGAGCGACCCCCCGGAGGGTCACGTCCCCCGCCGGCGCCGCCCGCCGCTTACCAGCCCCAGGAAGGCGGCGCACAGCACCGCGGTGGTGAACCAGCGCAGCGCGCTCTCGGCCCGGGCGCTCCGCCGGGGGCCGGACGCCGCCTGCGGCTGGGTCTCCGCCGGAGCCGCGTCCAGGAGGAGCCGCTGCCCAGCAGCCGGGGCCCCGGCCTCACGGAACTCCAGTTCCAGCTCCAGCTTGGCGGCTCCAAAACGCTCTCGCAGCCGTACTTTTTATAAGCGAGGCAGGTATTCGGAGCCTGACTGTCCCCAAAGGCGCCACCGCCTTAGAAACAGCCTCAGGTGGCGGCCAGTTCCGCTAAGCCTTGCTGGCACCCGACACGCGAACTAGCCGTCATGCGGCGCCTGCGCTTTTCACGTGGCGGAAGTGAGGCTCCCGGCCAACTAGGCGGGGTCTCAAAACCGGAAGTTAGCCAGTTGCTAGGAGACCAGCGTCCTGGCAGGCTTCGCGTCACACTTCGGCAAGCGGATTGTGGTCAGTGGACCAACGCTAGTAGACAAGGGAGCCCGAGCTTGAGCCTCGGAGCAGAGGAGTTGAAGAATCCGATATTGCTAGTCCTGTATGCAGAAATGCTGGCTAAGAATTGCAGGTTGGAACCTCGCAGCCCGGCAAGCAGGGGAGCCGGAAGTTGTTATGCTTAGAAACGTCCCAATTCTGTGTCCTTACTACTATGATATCTGATGTTTCTCGAGCTGTCTTCATCTTTCACGCCACAAATATTTGTTCACCACAAGGGTAAGATGTGATGTGTTACATCTCAATTGATAAAGCCACACCTAAATTCCACCTTTGTCCGGTTTACAGATAGGAAGATTGAAACCTTGCGAATGAAAAGCAACTTGCCCGAATGGTCAGCCCATTGGTGCACTGACGTGGACAGTGTAATAGGAGCTCAAGAAACAAATCTGAGTGTTGTGCTGCACTGTGAACCACACGTGGCCCTTAATTCTGCAGATAATTTCAATATTGTAAGGAAGTTAAGCAAGGTATCCAACTGTGTGAGTGCTGAATAGAGCTTGTGCTGCCAGCGGAGAAGCCTACGCCTTTTATCTGACATCAACTTTGTTTGATTTGCCCTTTCACCAAGCTGAGCACAGACAAAATGTGACATCAGTTGTTTTCTTTACCTTCTGAAATGTTCTTTTTCCCCTTCTCTTCCACCTCTTCCCACTTAAACTCCCAGACTAAGATCTTTACAGTCACCATTCCTTGCAACCTTGTACTTCATCCATTTGGTTATTAACTCTCCAGTTTATCTGAGAACTATCTCATCAGTCTGCTTCCAGCTCTCCATTCTTATTACCTTCCCTCTTGTCCTTCTCATTCCTGGCTTAGACTGTCACAAAAGTTTTCTACTTCATTTCCATACTCTGGCACTTGAACATTTCAGTGGAGCCTGGTGATGCTACATAACAAGTCCTGAACAATTAGCGATAAGGCATTCAGGAGAGATGTTGTACTTTGAGAATTTTTCATGTTAGTTGAAACTACTAAATAGGTAAATTGATTTTTTTTTTGGTAAGGCAGAGGATCAAACCTCAGTCTCACCTGTTCTAGGCAACCACTATATGTAAACTGATTATCAACTGGGCTGGGGATTTAGCTCAGCAGCATAAGTGCCTGTCTTGCAAGCAGGCAGTCGTGAGTTCGATCCCTGGTACCAATAATAAAAAAAAAAAACTGATTAGCAACTATAGGATTTGTACTGAGGGGGAGGTGAAAATGATATAAAGAAAAGAGAAAGGAAACATGTGCAAGGGAAGAATTCTACCTGTAAGAGTCACAGAATGTTACACAGAGATTTTTCATCTGATCTTTGATGAATTAAGTGGAATTTGCATATGGAAAGTGGCATTTTATCTGAGATGTGGACAAGATCCCAATCTCCCAAATGAGTATAAAGTGAAGGCTTAAAATAAATGAAATGTTGTACTTTGAGAATTTTAGGGCTCCAGGAGGATCACAACCCTCTGCAGAGTTTGAGACTCTTGGGGCTAAGACAAGGAATGTTTCTGGGTAGCCCGAATTTATTTAGTTTTCAAACAATAGAGGGATTAAAGTGTAAAATGTAGGAAGCTGAACAGACCTTGGGATTTTTCCATGTAACAGATTTTGTTTACAAGAACTATTTTATGTTAATTTAGGAGAAGTATTTTAGGAGAAGATCTCCATGTTGCATTTAACTGAAATGCCTACAGCTATAGTCTTTAGTTAATCCTTAGTGGTCCATTGGCCCAGGAGAATGGGACAATAAACTGAGTTCCATAAGGATAGACTTGAGAACTGGCTGGGTCCCTCTGCCAACCCCCTGTGGAAAGGACAGCAGTTTAAGGAATGGTGTTTTTGTGGCTGCAAATCCCATATTTTCAAAAGATTCAAACTTTTATTTGAATGTAATTCTTCAGGTATCTTCCCTAATTCCCTCTCTAATCAAGTTTGATTCCCTAATTCCCTCTCTAATCAAGAATCCTACTTACATATCTAGTTCTAGCCATCACTGGGCCCTGAATTCAGGAACTGTTTAGTTTGGGATAGGAGGACAGTCCATAGAAATAAATGTGAAGCAGACCAATTACCTTATAATAGTGTTATAACATAGTGTTATGACCTCATGTTATAATTTTCCAGCAAATAGTGCTGATAGGATCCAGGATCTTTCTCTACCTCCTTGAATCTTGGAGCAGCTCATGAGACAAGTGATAAAATGTCATTTTTATATAGGAACATAAAGGTTTAGATGCTTTTTGTCACAGTTTTGCTATATTTCCTTCAAGTATTGTTTTCCTTTGGCAAAAACAAGCTTTCTCTTTATGTCCTTGTACGTAAACAAAAATTTTCTGTCTCTGAGTCATTGTTCAATAAAATGGTGTTAGGATTCACAAGAGGGTGCTCTCCTTTTAGAAGCAGAATTTTTTGCAAGTTATCAGGCAAAGGTTGAGAACAGATGAACCTGCTCAGTTACCCTTTTGGGAGCTGTAATCCAAGATCAAGCTCAACTGTAAATGTATCCTTTTGGCTGTCCTGAGGAAATCCAAACCTTGCTGTGAGTCCATATTACTGAAACCTTGCGGGTTGGTTTTATTTTTTAATTTTTTACTTTTAAAGAGAATAAAAGAAAATAGAACCAAGCAGATCAGAACAAGACAGTGCAAGTGACACAGGATTTCAAAACAAAACAACAGGAAATCAACAGTGGCTACCAAAATCACTGTTTTCGTCAAGACAGTTGTCCATATCTTCACACACAATGAATTCAAACGACAAAATAGTATACAACTAATCAGAACAAACGAATGAAAGCATTACAGTCTTCAAAACCATACAACAGGAAAATCAATAATGGCTACAACAATGTCTCTTGTTCTCTTCAAAATAGCTATCCCTACCGTCACACATATTGCAATTACATAATAAAAAAAAAGTAAAACCAATCAAAACAAAGAATAAAATCATTACCGGACTTCACAACAAGATCATAGGAAATCAGCAATGGCTAACATAATGTTTTATTCAAAATAGCTGTTCATACCACCACATGTAATCAAATCAATCCTTTTAAGCACTTTAGGAGAAGTTATAGGCATGTATAAGCCTATATACATACATCTATCTTTTCTGTATTGGAGGGAAAAACAAAACAAATTATGAGAAAAACAAGAAACAAAAGAGACAAATAACTAGCACAAAACAATGACAATATAGGCTTTCAAAACAAGGTGGTAGGAACATAACTAAGGTTTTTATTTTGCATAGTTATCTTCAAGAGTTACTCAGATTGCCAGATATAAACATGCAAAATTGATCTAATCCTATGAATTAACTGTTTTGTTCCAAAACTAATAGAATTAGTAGCACAGTCATCTTAGCTATCTTAAGTGTGATACATATTTATGTTTTTTTTCTTTTCTCCTTTTTTCTGAGTTACTTTTTCCCCTTTGGGCAATTTCTTGATTTTTGAGTGTTGACTTTGTATCCAGCTATATTACTGAATTTGGTTATTATACCTAGAAGTCTTTCAATTGAGTTTTGGGAGTCTTCTATGTAGAGTATCATGTCACCTGCAAATAATTATATTTTAACTTCTTTTTTTCCTATCCTTATTCCTTTTACTTCTCTCTCTTGTCTAATTGCTCTGGCTAGTATTTCCAGCACTATATTGAATAGGAGTGGTGATAATGGACATCTTTGTCTTGTACCTGATTGTACTGTGAAAGCTTGCAGTTTTTGACCATTTAATGTGATGCTGGCTGTTGATTTGTCATAGATGGCTTTCATCAGATTGAGGTAAAGACCATCTATTCTGATTTTCCATAGGGTTCTTATCATGAAAAGTGTTGGACTTTATCAAAAGCTTTTTCTGGATCCAATGAAATATTCATGTTAGTTTTATCTTGGCTCTATTGATATGGTGGATTACATTTATTGATTTGTGTATGTTGAACCATCCCTGCATTCCTGGGATGAATCCCACTTGGTCATGGTGTATGATATTCTTGATTATTTGCAGCATTCTGTTTTCCAGTATTTTTTTTTTTTGGTCCTGGGGAGCAAACCTTGTGCTTACATCACTGAGCTAAATCCCTGGTCCTGTTTGCCAGTATTCTATTGAGAATTTTTGCATCTATGTTCAGTAGGGACATTGCCTTGTAGTACTCTTTTTTTGTTGGATCTTCCTTTGGTCTTGGTATTAGGGTAATACTTGCTTCCAGTAATGAATTAGGGAGAATTGCTTCCCTTTCAATTTCATTGAAGAGTTTAAGGAATTTCTTGGAGAATTCAGCAGTAAATCTGTCAGGACTTGGGCTTCTCTTTGTTGGTAAGGTTTTTTCTTTTTCTTTTTTATTGGTACCAGGGATCGAACTCACTACTGCCTGCTTGCAAGGCAGGTGCTTATGCCGCTGAGCTAAATCCCCACCCCCTGTTAGTAAGGTTATAATTACACTTTCAATTTCACTAATTGAAATTAGGTTATTCAGCAGTTTTATATCTTCTTGATCCAGCTTTGGGAATTCATATGTTTCTAGGAATCTGTCCATTTCTTCTGTGTTATTGAACCTGTGAGAGTAGAGGTTTTCAAAGTAGGTATTAATGAGCTTCTGTATTTCCACAGTCTGTAGTGATTTTGCCCTTTTCATTCCTTATTACATGAATTTGAGTTTTTTCCTTTTTTAAGGTTGGCTAGGGGCTTATCAATTTTATTTACTCTTTCAAAGAACCAACTCTTTGATTCTTTGTATTGTTTTCTTAGTCTCTATTGCATTGATTTCTGCTCTGATCTTTATAATTTCCTCATTTCTTCTGGCTTTGGGCTTGACTTTCTCTTCTTTTTCTAGATGTTTGAGGTATCACATCAGGCTGTTTATTTGTGTTCATTCTGTTTTCCAGATGTAGGAATTTATTGCAATAAATTTCCCTCTGAGGACTGGTTTCATTGCATCCCACAGGTTCCAGTAAGTTGTATTTGTATTTTCATTTGCTTGTATATATTGTTTAATTTCTTCTTTAATTTCCTCTGTGACCCATTGATTGTTCAGGAGTGTATTATTTAACTTCCATGTGTTTATGGAGTTTTTGCAGTTTCTTTATCATTAATTTCAAGTTTCACGGCACTATGATCAGATAATATGCATGGGATAATTTTGATTCTTTTGCATTTACTTAAGCATGTTCTATGGGCTAGTATATGGTCTATTTTAGAGAATATCCCTTGTGCAGCTGAGAAGAGTATATATTCTGATGTTGTTTGGTGGAACACTCTGTCCATGTCTACCAAGTCCATTTCTTCACAACTTTGATTCATTTTTGATTTGTTTGCTGATTTTCTGTCTAGTTAATCTCTGTCTTTGTGTCAATGGGGAGTGAAAGTCTCCTGTTACAATTGTGTTATTGCTTATTTGATTTTTATTTCCATTAATATTTGTTTTATATACCTCTGTGCTCTCATAATTAGTCCATATATATTTAAGATTGTTATCTCTTCCTCTTGAAGTTTCCCCCTAACTAGTATATAGTGACCTTCTTTATCGCTTTTGTTAATTCTTGGTTTGAGTTTACATTGTCTGCAAACAGAATAGCTACCCCTGATTTTTGAGGGGTTCCTGTTGCATGAAGTATTGTTTCCCATCCTTTGACTTTCAGTCTATGAATTTCCTTTTAGTTAGATGGGTTTCTTGTATACATCATATGGTTAGATGTTGATTCTTGCTCCATTCTGCCAATCTGTTTCTTTTAATTGGTTAACTGAGGCCATTTACATTAATGGTTATAACTGATGAATATTGGGTTGTTTTGTCATGTTACCTTCCTGCTGTGGGTTCTTTACCTTTCCCCTCTGTTTAATTGTTTGCCTTGCCTAGTGTTTTTTTTCTGTTGGTGTTTTTGAAATCATAGTTATTTTTATGTCTATCTAGAATACCTTTTGGTATTCTTTGCAGGGTTGGTTTAGTGGTCATGAAGTTCTTCAGCTGTTCTTTGTCATGAAAGTATCTTATTTCTCCACCAATTTTGAAGGATACTTTTGCAGGGTATATCAGTCTGGGTTGGAAGTCATTTTCCTTTAGCATTTGAAATACTTCACTCCATGCTCTTCTTGACTTCATTGTTGTGTTGAGAAGTCTGCTGTGATTCTGATAGGCTGATCTGTCTCTTCTAACAGCTTTTTTTTTGTCTTTTTTTTTTTTGTTTTTATCAGTACCAGGGATCAAACTCACGACTGCACACTTGCAAGGAAGGCACTTATGCTGCTGAGCTAAATTCCCAGCCCCTCTCTAACAGCTTTTAATATTTTGTTCTTATGTTGGATTTCTGGGATGTTGATTATTATATGTCTGAGTGTAGTTTTATTTTGGATATGGCTAATTGTAGTTCTATATGCTTCACTTATCTGAATGTCACTTTCCCATGTTTGGGAAATTTCTGGCTATTACTTCTGTAAACAGTCTTTTGATATCATTTGTGTGGTCACCTTTTTCATTTATACTTACCAATCTTACATTGTTTTTCTTTGCATCATCTTACAGTTGTTAAACTGGCATTTCCCGAGTCCTTGTTATTTTAAAAAGATCTTTCCTTTCCTATTCACCAGCTGCAATATTGTCTTCAAAATCTGAAAATCTATATTAACTTTCACTGAGGTAGTTTTGCCAGCTTTCAATGGAATTTTTGATTTCCTGGATATCTCTTTGAATCTGTTTCATGCATTTTGTTTCCTTCTTATATTATATTGTTCATTCAAGGTTTCCATCTTTTTGCAGTGCACCTCAATTTTTTAAACTACGTCTTCTTTAGATGTAAACATTCTTTTTGTTACATTTATCATTTCTTCTTTTACCTGGGAGATTATTTCTGATCTGAGTTCCTTTACAGCTTCATGCAGTTATTTATTTACTTCAGTTGCTATATTTCAGATATTTCAGTTATATGGGTTATATTTTCTTGTGTGTGTGTCCATGTCTCTTAGGCTTCTTTGGGATGGACTGGAGGAGTGAGATTGCATTTTGTTCTTTCATTTTGTCATTTTTCTGTATTCCTCTGGAGCAGCTGAATGCAAGGCCTCAGTTGCTTCCTGGGCTGAGGATATCTGTCAGTACTGCAGGGAGTTCCCCCGGTTGAGTGGAGGCCATTAGTCAGGCCTTACCAGGTCCCTAGTGGCACTTGAAGGCTCCTCAAATGTGGGGAGTACACTGGCGGGTCTTCAGCACACCCCATGTGATATTGTGAAGCTCCCGGCTGCTTGAGGCTGCTGGGCGGGACTCTGCCAGGTTTTGAGTGGTGTACCAAGGCTAAACAGCTAGATAGAGTACGCTACGCAAGCCTTCAGCTCATGCCACATGGCGTACCAAAGCTCCACGGCTGTTTGGGGTCACTGGGAAGGGCCCTACCAGGTTCCAATTGAGTTACCAAGGTTGCACGGCTAGATGGAGTTCACTGTGCAGGTCTTCAACTCATGCCACTGTGTGCAAGTGGTGCCCAGCCACTTGCAGTCACTGGGTGGGGCCTAATCGGGCCCCAAGGGACCTTCCTTAGGTCTGTTGCTGAGTGTTGTCTGAGCAAGGTGCTAAGGTTGCACAGCTGGATAGGGTTCTCTCTGCAGGCCTGCAGGTTGCTTTTAATTATATTAACTTCAGTCACGTGGTACTATTTTTACCAAATTGCAAATCAAGTAGGACATCAAACACTAAAATAATGGACTATAAAAATATAAATACCAGGGAACCAAGAGCTTGGCTACTTGACTTCGCTAGAACTGCATGGAAATGGTTACAAAATGTTTTACTGGTTCTTCATCTAATAGAATGGTGGCTAGAAAATTTTGAAAGAGTAAATTATAAGCTTGATGAAAGGAAAGATCTCACCAGTTGTCCTAATACTTCCTTGTTGTTGAAACAAGATGCCTGACACCCACAATACAGAAGGAAATGTTTATTTTGGCTCACGGTTTGTAGAGGTTTTAGTACATAGTCAGCTGGCTGCAAGGCAGGGTGGCGTGGCAGAGGAGAAACAACCCACTGTATGAAAGCAAGAGGGCAGCAAAGCAGGAGCAGCAGCAGTAATAAGCTGCCCTTTCTCTTTCCGTTCCATCCAGGGGATTCTTTTGTCTTCAGTGAATCCCCTCAGCCACACCCAGAACTGTGCTAACCCCAATCAGTGGACTAATTTAGTACCACACACCCTTAATCCCAGTATCACACACCCTACATCCAGCCTGCTCTCAATGCCTGCGTGAGGCCTGGAGTACACATCTAGATACAAACCGGAACATCTGTCCTGTTTTTCTCCCAAGCTACTAACTGGTGAACATGGTAAATACTCAGTAAATGTATGTTAAATTACTGAAATGTATGAACTGGGAAACTTTCTTCTGTATAAAAATTATGACTGTAATACTATCACATGCAAACTTGGAATATGCTACTTTTTTGGGACAGTGCCTTTCTTAGTTAAAACAAAATGAAACCAAAGATGACATTAACATTATGTAACACACTCTTCCAAAAAAAATCACAAATTTCTGATATTCCAATTGCAAAAAGGAGCCAGGCTATCAGACCCACAGTCTGTCAGTCCAATTCAGATACCCACTAGCAGTATTCACTGAGCCTGTTGCTACCCCAGAATAGAGATAAAGTGGAACTTCCCATGAAGTTTTAAGGGCCCCTACCCTCAGAAATGTGAGAACAGGAGTGCACAGAAGTCTACTCGCTGGAACCAGCAGTCACACTGAGCCATTCATAGGCTGACTAGTAACTCCTAAGCCTGGGCTCAATAGAAGACTGCAATCTATCACATTCTATGGGTTCCCACGGATACTGACCAGAAATACAGATAGAATAGGTCAAGAGAGGCAGAGCTGCAAGGAGACAGGCATAGACCTGACTGGCATGTGGTTCCCAGACCAGGTATCGTCCGCTTTTATGACAGCATGGTCTCCAGCTTTGTAAATAAAAGAAGAAAAAGCAAAGACATTTTATAGAAAATTGGAGTCAGAGCCCCCAGACACATAGTATGGTCCTTGGGAAGCCAAGGAGGGAGAGGGAGTCATTGATACTTAGTCTGCCATAGCTGGACATTCTAGACCATACACTGGAGCAGACATGACAAAAGTTGGAGGCTCACTCTTGACTTACGCTTTCTTTGAGTTCATTTCTTCACTATGTAAATGATACTAGACTGGTTATAATGAGCTGAAAGCCCACCTACAGTTTGAAACTATTTTTAAACATGTCTGTTTTAATCAACTGCAAGCTAAAATAGGTAAAACTCTTGAAGACATAGGCAGGGACTTTCTGTACAAAACCCAATCAAATAAGAAATAATCCCAAGAATCAACATGTAGGATTGCATCAAGCTAAAAATCTCTACAATTTAATTTGTTGTTGAAAGAACCAAGAGAGTAAAGAGACATCCTAGAAAACAGGAGGAAATTTTTGCCAGCTGCGCTTTGGACAAAAGGCTAAAATATATGAAGAACTTAAATATATAGAGCTCCCCAGTAAAAGACACAGTAAAAATGATCAATTGAAATGAATAGGTGTTTATCAAAAGAAGAATTACAAATGGCCCATATGTATATGAGAAGATGTTCAGCATCATTGGTCTTTAGAAAAATGCAAATCAAAACAACACTGAGGCCAGGCATGGTGGTGCACCCCTGAGAGGCTGAGGCAGGAGGACTTCCATGAGTTCAAGGCCAACCTGGGCTACATAGTAAATTCAAGGCCAGCCTGAGTTATATAGAGAAACCCAGTAATCAAACCCAATAACAGTGATCAAACAAAGAAACACTGAGTTTCCATCTTACTCCAGAAATAGCTATCATCAAGAGCTGAAAAGAAGAAAAAAAAAAAAAAAAACTGCTGGCCAGGTTGTAGGGATAAAGATAGTTTTCTACATTGTTGTGGGGACTGTAACCTAGATTTATAATACCTGAATATTGGAAGTAGCCTATGTGTCCATCAACTGATGAATAAATAAAGAAAATGTAGTATATATACACAGTGGCGTAGTATCTGCCCATAAAGAAGGACAAATCTGAGTAATATGTGGGAAGGTGGATGTAACTTGACACCATAATCCTGATAAAATAAATCAGATAGGAAATATTAAATATTGCATGATTTCTGTTATGTGAGAAACTCAAAGTATAAATAATTTAAGAAGCAAAGAAAAGACAGATGATAGACCACAGAGAGGCAGACTGTAGAGATAGGAAAGGGGTCAGGATAGACAGAGAAGGCAGAAGGGAAGGGAACAGAAGGAAAAATGATCAAGATGTTATAAGAATAGTACCAATTTCCCATGGTGAAAGCCTTTATTATGTGTTACAAACATACACTAAAAAAAAGGTAAAAAATAAAGTATGTCTTTTTTCTAACGTCTTTTTTTCTATCTTCTTCCTCTAGCTGATTTTATATATTGACAAACGGAATTAGTACAAAAACCTAAGCCACATAATAAAAAAAATGCCAAAAGATTAAAATTAGAACTGCCATACTTAAGAGCATATACTCTCCAAGTATGAAACACAGCGTCTAAAAGAGGTATCAGGGTACTCACATTCACAGCAACGTTACCCGCAATAACCACGAAGTGAAAGGAAGCCAAAGGCCGCCCAAGGTGAAGGCATGCGGGCAGTGAGAGACACCCACTCAACCACTCAAGGACCGGCTGCACACGGAACAGACACCGCCCTGCCACAGCACGCTTGACCTTGACGACGTTACGCTCAGTGTAAGAAGCTGGTAACACAAGGACAAACCATGTCTGCCTTCACCTGTGTGAGGTGGTGGTGTTCCGTCACGGGAAGGAAACAGAGTGGTGGCTTCCGGGGCCTCCTGGCGGGAGATGGAGACCCAGAGCTCCAGGCTGGGCAAGATGAGGAGCACTTTATGGGTGGATGAGGAAACAGCAGCGTGGAGGTGTGAAAGCAGCAATGCAAGTGACCTGTGCACTCAGCGAGGTTAAAATACTGGAAATGTATGTCAGGAACGCATCACCCTTTGGACAGGCACTGGCAACCTTTGTACAAAGGCTGGCACTCTCAGCGAGCTGTTCAGAAGCTAAAAGCCCAATCAATCCCTGGTGGGTCTCATGTCATCTAACAACTTCCAAACCAGGCCACCCGCTAAGCAGCTCAACAGCAAACACACCCAAGGCGAGCTGCTATAAATTTAGAGAGCAGATCTGAAATACACTCAGAAATTAAAACCTCAAAGGAAGGCAAAAACTACAAGAACTGATACACAAAAGTACACAAGAACTGATAATGCAGAGACCAACAGTCTCTAAAATATCAGAAGGAAATCATAACCACAGATTACATATTAGAGAATTTAAAATTTTAGTGTAAACTAGCAATGAAGGGAGACCATGAGCAAAAAACAAAACAGCAACAACCAAAAAAGTCACACACACAAAAAATCAAATATAACATGGCTCAGATGCCAAGTAACCATATTATATTTGTAGAAAGAAGCTTAAAATTCTGTTTGTTGCAAGCAAGATCACCAGGCTCCATTGGGTTCCTTGACACACAAAGGAAGCTCACATTTAAAAAGAAATTTTAGTCGTTTTTTTTTATTAGTATATTCCTTTTCCTTACCTTCTTCCCACCTCTTGGTCCTCTTCCCAGTTGAACAAAATCTATCTTGCTACTTGCTATTATCTTTTACTTTTTTCTGTATTTGCATTTCATATTTCTTATATAAAAGAATATCTAGGCTTGTGAGTTTGATTTTATGTAACATGATGGTCTCAATACGCTTCTATTTTCCTATGAATGCTCCAGGTTATCTTCCTTTATGGCAGAGGAGTACACCACAGTATAAATACACTTTCTTTCTCCATTCATCTGGTGATGGGCATATAAGTTGCTCCTAAGATTTAGCTATTCTGAATTGTGCTTCTAAAAATACAGATATGCATGCATCACTGTAATATGGTATCTTTAACTCTTTCAGAAAGAATTGCTGGGTCAAGTGGAATTTCTAGTTTTAGTTTTTAAAGAAATTCCAATATTGATTTACATAGTGGTTTTAATAGTTTTCATCCCGCCAACAATGTAGAAGAGTTTCTTTTCCCCAAGAACTTCACCAGCATTTGTTATTACCTGATTTCTTGATAACAGACATTCTTTCTGGAGTGAGATCTCAGTGTTGATTTAATTTGCATCTCTCTGTCAGTGATGTTCAACATTTTTTTTGTGTTAATTGGCCCTTTGTATGTCTTCTGATGAGAAATTTGTATTCATTTCTATTGCCGATTTTTGGGGGTCTAGATTTGGAGTCAATATGAGTTCTTTATATATTCTAGATATTAGTATTCTGTCTGAGGAATAGCTGGAAAAATTTTTTCCCATTCTTTAGGACGTCTCTTCACTATGTTGGTTATTTCTTTTGCTGTGCAGAAGGTTTTTAATTTGATATGATCCCATTTGTGGATTATGGGTACCATTTTCTGTGCATTTGGGGTTCTGCACGAAGGATACTTGCCTGTGCCTGTCTTGAGCTTTACCTTTTTTATCTTCCAGCAGGTTAAATACTTCTGTTTTAGTATTTAGATCCCTGATTGCTTTGGATTTTAGTTTTGTACCTGGTAGGATACGTGGGTTTATATTTTATCTTCTGCATGTAGACAATTTTCCCAGCACCATTAGAAGTTATTTATCCTCCGGTGTGTGTTTTTGGCATCTTTGTCAAAGATCAAATAGTGTTGTTTCTGAATCTTCTGTTCTGTTCCACTGATCCACGTGCCTGTTTTTGTGTCAGCACCAGGATGTTTTTATCAACCTAGATTTTGTAATATAACTTCAAATCTAGGATTGTAATGCTTCCTACTTTGCTTTTGTTACACAGCATTGCTTTAGCTATTCTGGATCTCTCTTGTTCCACATGAATTTTAGGACTGTATTGTCTAGTTTTATGAAGAATACTATTGGAACTTTGAATAGGATTGCATTAAATCTATGTATCAATTTGGAAATAATTTGACTATGTTATTCTGCCTATCAAGGAATGGAAAGTACGTTTCCATTTTTTTGATATCTTCTTCAACTTCCTTTTTAAAAGTACTGTAGTTTTCATTGTGGAGGTCTTTGACCTCCCTAGATAACTCTAAGTATTTAATTTTTCTTTGTGGTATTGTGAATGGTTTCTTTTTTCCTAGTTGTTCTCTAGGTAGGTTCATTATTAGTGTACAGGAACATTACTGATTTTTGTGTGTTGATTTTATACCTGCTACATTGTTGAATTTGGCTGTGAGTTTTAGGAGTCTTTGACAGAATTTTTGTGTCAAAATATTTGCAGAGAATCATGTCATCTTCAATTAATGATAATTTAATGTCTTCTTTTCCTATTCATACTCCTTTTACTACTCTGTCTTACCTGATGGCTAATGTTTTGAGAACTATGTCGAACAGGAAAGGTGATAATGAGCATCTTTGTCTTGTTCCTGTTCTTAAAGTGAAGGCTTTCAGTTTTCCCCCATTATATTAAATTATTATTAAATCATGTTAGATATTGGCAGGTTTCCTATAAATAGCTTTTATCATCTTGAGATAAAGGGCTTCTATTCCTATTTTATTGTTTTTATCATGAAATGATGTTGTATTTTCTGCATCTACCCAGATGATCATGTGATTTCTTTTTGTCCTTGCTTCCGTTAATGTGATATATTTATTCATTGGCATATATTGGCCCATCCTTGCATCACTGGGGTGAGGTCTACCTGGTCATGATGTATGATTATTTTCATGATTTGTTGCATTTTTTGCCAATATCTCACTGAGAACTTTTGCATCTATGTGTATTAGAGAAACTGGCCCATAATTCTCTCTCAGTTGGATCCTTGTCTTGTTTTGGAATTAGAATAATGCTAACTTTCAAGAATTATTTTGGGAGTATGCCTTCCCTTTCAATTGCACTAAAGAGTTTGAGGTGTATTGGTGTGAGATTTTCCTTGAAGTTCTTGTAGAAATCAGTAGTGAATTCATGCAGACCTGTGCTTTTCTTAATTGGTAGGTTTTTATTATTAATATTGTTGTTGTTGTTCATTGCCTGCTAGTGGATTATGCAGAGGTTTTATATCTTTTTTATTCAGTTTTGGTAATTTATGTGTATCTAGGAATCTATCAATTTATTCTCAATCCCCCATTTTATTGGGGTAGAATTTTGTGAAATAGCTGTGATTTCACTTCTTCATTTTTGGGCCTTTCTTTTTTCAGTAAGATTGGCCAAGGGTTT
The DNA here is from genome assembly GCF_034190915.1 of Cavia porcellus. Lineage (NCBI taxonomy): Eukaryota > Metazoa > Chordata > Mammalia > Rodentia > Caviidae > Cavia > Cavia porcellus. Next base: position 80,369,483 of record NW_026947490.1, read on the forward strand.
GTCTATTTTGTTTATTCTGTTGAAGAACCCACTCTTCAATTCATTGATTGTCCATATTTTAGTCTCCATTTTATTGATGTCTGCTCTGATCTTTATAATTTCTTTTCTAGCTTTGGATTTAGATTGTTTTGTTTTTCTAGGACCTTGTGGTGCATCGTTAGGTTATTTATTTGGGCTTCTTGCTTTTCTGATGTGGTCATTCCTAGCTATAAACGTCCCTCTTGGGACTGCTTTCATTGCGTCCCATAATTCTGGTATATTATTCTGGTTTTATCATCTAATTCTAGGAACTCTCTTATTTCTTCATTTCTTTGTTGGTTTCTTCTGTGACCCATTGATTTATTTAACAGCATATTGTTTAATTCCCATGTGTTTGCATTATCCTGTGGTTAGTTTCATTGTTCTAAAATTTGATAATATGCATGGTATGATTTCAGTTCTTTTGTATTTGCTTAGGCATGCTTTACTGGTTACTACATGGTCTATTTTGTAGAAATTCCATGTGCTGCTGCGAAGAATGTATATTCTGTTGTTAGGTGGAATACTCTGTAAATATCTGTTAAGTCCATTTGTTTGAAGGTTTTCTTCAGTGCTGGCACACTTCTTTCTTTCTTTTTTTGGTACCAGGGATCAAACTCACAACCTCATGCTTGCCAGGCAGGCACTTATGCCGCTGAGCTAAATCCCTGGCTTCTGTACTGGCATTTCTTTGCTAATTTTTTCTCAATTTAATCTGTCCTTTGTGATACTGGGTTACAGAAATTTGCCACTGTAATTGAGTTTATGTTTATGTGATCTTTTATGTCCAGTTGTGCTTTTTATGAATTTCGGTGTTCTGTGTTCAGTGCATATATGTTGGTAATTGTTATCTCTTCTTTGTGAATTATTCCTTTAACCAACATTTAGTGACCTTCTTTGTTTCTTCCAATCAGTTTTGGCTTGAAGGCCACTTTACCTAAAAATAGGATAGCTTAATTCTGCTCCTTTTATGGTTCTCAGTGCATGGAATATTGTTTTCCATCCTTTCATTTTTAGTCTATGAATTTCTTTTCAGGTTAAATGTGTTTCTTGTGGACAGCACTCTACTGGATTTTGTTTCTTGATCCATTCTGCCAATGTACGTCTTTTGATTGGGGTGTTGAGGCCATTCCGGTTGAGAGTTTTTACTGAAAGCTATTGACTTATTCCTGTCGTTGTGTTATTTTCCTGTTGCTCGTTTCCTTTCCTTCCGTTCTACTTCACTTTTGTACTACCTCATGATTCGTTCCTTTAGACCTTGCAGCATTGTCTCTTTCTAGGATAGTCTTGAGAGCTTTTTGGAGTACTAGTCAGTGATCATGAATTTTTTTAAGTACTCTTTATCATGAAAATACCTTATTTATTCATCAGTTCTGAAGGATAATCTTTGGGGGCTGGGGATTTAGCTCAGCAGTATAAGTGCCTGCCTTGCAAGCAGGCAGTCGTGAGTTCGATCCCCAGTACCGATAAAAAGGAAAAAGACAAAAAAAAAATCTTTGTAGGATATATTTCTGCGTTGGAAATTCTTTCTTTCAGAGCTTGAAACATTTCACTACAAACTCTTCTGGGCTTTAAGGTTTGTGTTGAAAAGTCTGCTGTAATTCTGATGGATTTACCTTTATAAGTGATTTATGGTTTTCTTCTAACAACTTTTAAGATTCTGTTCTTATTCTGGACTTCTGGGATTCTGACCATGACGTGTCATCAAGAGGTTCTTCACTGTTTGGCTATCTGTGTGTCTATATATGTCTCTTATTTGTAGTTAAATTGTTTTCTCATATTTGGAATTTTGATATTATTTCAGTAAACAGGATTTTTATGCCATTTGTGCTGTCTTTTGATTCTTCACTAGTTCTAATTAATCTTAGTCTTCTTTGTGTCATCTAGCACATGTTGGGTGTATTTTTTCACATTCTTTTGTTGCTTACAAGGTATCTCATTGGCTGGCATAATGCCTGCCTGGCAAGTGCAAGGTCCTGAGTTTGATTCCCAGTACAAAAAAAAAAGTATCTAACTGGTCATCAACACCTGCTCTGTTTTCTAGTTCTGACACTTCCTTCTCATGTTGAATAAATTTGATCCATATTTTGATACAACTGTTGATCTCCTGAATCTCGGTCCTTTTTATGGACTCTGATTCTTTTCTGTGCTAGGCATTTGTGTTTTACACTATTTTGTTTAGCTCAGCTAGCTTTTTATTAGTGTCTTCCATAGATGCGCTGAGTTTTTCATTAGGTCCATTTTATGTTTACCTGTATCTCCTTTATGCTCATCAAACACCGTATTAATTTATTTATTATCTTTTGTATAGTTCTTTTTGTTTAATTGGGCTCTGGGTATTTTTTTTTTACTTCCTTCTGTTCATGCCCTGTGAATCAGCTTTGGTGGAGTTAGCAGTTCCTGGTTGCAGTTTGTTGCCTTGTGTTTCCATGTTTCTATTTGCATGTTTGTTTTTTGTGCTAGGGTTTGAAGATGGATTGTGGTGGAAAGCTTTTTTGTTAGCAGAAGACCTGTAGTCACTGTGTTTCAGTGACGCGCTGGGGACCTGGCTAACTATAGGCCTTTACCACTGTCCCAGAATTCAGTCACCTCTGCTTATTTGGGTGGAGAGGCTGCAGCATATTTAGTTCAGTACTCAATTCTCCAAGAATGGACCATAGTATTGTTATTGACACAAAAGCAATCTAGATATTGGCACACCGAGGAAACGAAATAACAGGAACAAAATTTACTTTGGCTATGGTAACAATATCAGCACCAATAATAGTGTCAAAAACAAATTAGACATTGACATACCCTAAGAACCAATAATGTATGACCATTAACCATAGGAAAAAAAGACCTATAATTATAGTATGAACACTGAAAAATCAAATATTGACATACAGTAAATATCTATTAAATGTAACCACTATCTGTTTGCTAACAGTAGAACAGTATTCAGCAGTAATAACATAGAGTTAAATACCTAAAGATTCCTGAGGGTTAATGGTTCTACTAGAAAAGATAGAAGGGATGGGAAACTGAAGATGAGAAAACTAAAATTTGAAATATTAATTAATGGAAAAGGAGAGAAACAGGCAATCCTTTTGAGGAGTAAAGGGAAATTCATAATGTTAGGTAATAGTAACAGGAAAAAAAGAGCATTAAAAAGAAAAAAGAGCTGGACATGGTGGCACACACCTGTAATTCCAGCACTTGGGAGGCTGAGGCAGGAGGATCATTGCAGGTCTGAGGCCAATCTGGGCTACAAAGTGCATTTAAGGCCAGCCTGAACTTCATAGTGAAACCCTGTCTCAAAAAGGAAAAAAAAAAAGAGAAAGAAAATGAAAAACAAGAAGGAAAAAATATTAAAAGGAGAAAAGAAAAAAGACAGAGTAAGCTTCAACCCCCAAAATACCAATGAAGAAAAAAGTTCATCAATTTAAAAAATTCCTCTGTTTTTGAATGAGTGGTTTCTTTTTTATTTTTGACTTTTATTAGTACATGTTTGCAGTTCATAATTTTGTTCACTGTCAGGAATTGGTACATGTACATAACACTATTCTTTTTTGGTTTTGTTTTTCATGTTTTTCTTTCCTCTTCAAATGACTGGTTTCTTTGCAAGATTTGTAACCTTGGAATCCAAGTCGGGATTTTTTTCCTCCATGGGTTTTTCTTGGGGCCAACACTGTGGGCCAGGTCTCATTTCCTGGTGGATATGTCGACTCCCAGGCTTACCTTCTTTACCTAGGGCATTGGCCGTGTCTGTGTTCAGGCTGGTGGTTTCATTGGTGCCTCTGCTGCCCAGTGTCCAGGGGAAACAAAGCATGTATCAGTCTTGGTGTTTGTGGGTAGCAGCCAGGGGGCAGAATCTGTAGGTCAGAGCTGGCAAGGGGCAACCACTGTATGTGGAGTGGGCTCCTCCTCCATCTTTGGGGGGCGTTGAGGTCCCAAGTTTTTACTTTTATTAGCACATGTTCATAGTACATGATGATTACAATCATCATGGGGAGTTGGTGTGTATATATAACACATCTTAATTCTTTTTATGTCACCTCTTTGTAAGATAACTACCACTCTCTATCATCATGACTTAGTAAGACCAAGCCTTTACCAAAGGCCATGATAATTTATACCATGCCATTTAACAAGGTGTCTACCTAACCTTTCTGATGTCTGACACATGTTAATTTCCATGACCACAGGAGATAACACCCTTCTTGGGAACATCTTCTTTAGTTAAGAATTTGATGTCTTGCTTCTTGGACTAGGCTTCCATGTCACAGCCACTAGCTAAAGAAAACATTTCAATTTAGATTAAAAATGCATTTGGTGTCATAGTAGCCGTATTCTGAGATCTCAATTCACTCTTAACTACGGCGAGTAGTATTACTGGCCAGGGCAGATAAAGTGAATCTCCACCAGAGCAGCAGCTTTACGGGACAGTGCTGCATTAGAAGGGAAGTTCTGTGAAGGCAGCGGCCTCTGATGTTTTCCTCAGTGTCCACTGTGCTCCCAGCAGAGATACTCCATGAACCTGACATAGACAACCAATAGTCTACCAGGTAAAGGGAGAAGGCTAAAGATATCTGTTCTACAGCTTCAAAGTATTTTTAGCTAGGGTTACAGCACATGGGATGTGTGTCTGTGAAGAGGGACTCAGAGACTGTATTCTTCCAGTGATATAATACAGTCAAATTTAAAAATTTTAAACTAAAAACAAACAAAACTCCTGTGGGCAGAAAAGTATTCTATACTCCAATAATGACTTTTAGTCAAAGTGTGTTCATGGGTCGGCAACACTGCATCATTTAGGAGCTTGTTAAATTCGTAAGACAATATCCGTTCATGCTTGTTGTATGTGGAGTCGAGTGAATTTTCCAGTGTAGATTTCCGGATCTTATGTCATGTTATTACCACCACAGTCTCTCCCTCAGCTCTATCTTCTACCATCTAAAAGTAGATGCTGACAATAGTATCTTTCTTGCATCAAGACTGTCATCAGCCAAACTACTGCTACTGCTTAAAGCCCTACAGACTTGGGAAAACCAGCAAACGGAGCAGAGGTGCTCTGTAAGCTCAGGCTAAGGGGGAAACATGGTCTAAAAAACAAAGCAGCAGGCTTCTCACTTTCACTCTCTGGGCCAGCCCTCTCCATGCGTTAGGTTTGGATGGTTTGAGCCCAGGAATTCGAGATCAGCCTGGACAACACAATGAAACCTTGTGTTAAAATAAGGAGGATGGGCTGGGGATTTGGCTCAGTGGCTCAGGTGCTAGCCTGGTAAGCCTGAGGTTGTGAGTTTGATTCGCTGGTACCAATATATAAATAAATAAATAAGGACAATAATGTTTCTTTTAAAATTGTCTATAAAATAGTTTAATCTGTACAACTGAATAAATTATTTTATTTGTCGAAATGTAAGACACTATCAAATGCAATAGTTTTACATATTTATAAGGCAAAACTGTCAATTCTAATTTGTCACCATCTTAAATGATCATTGATTGTTACACATACCTGTTTGACAGATATGAGAAAATGCATATTTCAGAAGGGATCAAATGTATATTTGATCCCTATGTTCTTTAGAGAATTATGCAAATGATGATTAAATAGAGGTGATATCACATTTACATGTATTCATAAGCAGTAACACATTCTTAAAATTTTACAATTTTATCATATTTTGGTTTCACTTTTCATTTTCAGATAAAGACTGGACTCTTAGGAGTCATTTTGCACCAACTTAAAAACTGATGGGTTACTCAATTTTTAAATCATCTAATTTTTATTGCTAGAGTCATAAGTCACGAGATAAACAAGGCTTAAGTGTCTGGATGTAAAGGCAGGAGGCACATTCACATCTTAAAGTCGGGTCTCTTCACCTGTTTGATGTTCCCCTCATAAAAACACACAAATCAGTGTCATTAGCATATTTTGGCGAAGCCATACATATAACATAAAGCAATTAATGAAAGCATGTATCTAATTCCAAAGACACTAGTTCATAACATCACTCTTTCCTAAATCCCAAGCAGCATACAGATACCTGATACTTTGCACAGCAAAACTGTTCTGCTCATTTGTGATTTTGCTTTATCAGAGAGTAGCCATTTTTCAAATATACTTTGTTTGTATGCTCTCAAAAGTAGAGGCATAAAATATTCTCTAGTAAGTCTAATGCTGAATGCTAATTTCCTATAAGATCCTACTGTATCCTACCACTTAGTAGTTTATAAAAGTCTCTGGGAATTGGAGAACATGTAAAAATATTGGCTGTAAATGGACCTAGGAAATTGTCATTCTGAATACATGCTAAAAATCTGCAGAAGATTGGATCTGACTGGTTATATAGAAGACAAAGTTATTCAATGGATCCTGGAAGTAATCCATCTGCTATGTGTTAGTCTATTTTGTACTGGTTTCTCACAAGGGGCTCCCTGGAGGAATCATCAGTATTCACTGTAGAAAAATTAAAATATCATTGCATTTGAGAACTGGTTGTATAGGTTAACTATTGGCACCAATAAAATATTTCTGACATCTGTATAACAGAAGGTCTCATTGTATCACTCATTTCAACCACTTCAAAATCCACCTCATTCTGTTCTTCTGCATCCTCTTCACCATCTTCCTCATACTCAATTAGCGTAGGAGAGGAAAGCAAAGCTTTCTGGTCCTCATTCTTTCTCTTTTCCTTCTGCTGTGATCCAGAGGCAAGGTGGCTAACTTATACATCACAGGAAATAATGCAGCAGTGAATATTGCTGACCCCAAACACGTGTACAGAACTACCGGCAAACCTGGGTATTCTCCCTGAAGTATTCCAATTACTGCAGGAATAGCCATGTCTCCCAGACAAGCACCAACCACAAAAAAAGCTGCAGACTTTCCGCTTATGCTCGTGTACTGCTCAAGCCAAGAAATACCGCTGGGAAAGGTGGTGGCCATCGAGGCTCCATACACTGAACTTGCTATCCAGAGACAAAGTGGGTTCTTGTCAAAAAGCACCAGGAATAAAGATGACACCAGGCTGCCAATGTTGCTCACCACAATCATGGTTCCAGGCCGTAAACATGTGGCAAACAAGATTGCCAGGCCCCTGCAGGCTGCAAAGGCCCCCCAGAAGGCGGAGTTCAAGCCAGCAGCCTCGCTCTCCTCCATGCCAACGTGGGTGGTTGCAAATGAGAAAACATAAGAGCCATAGGTTACCTCAGCTCCAACGTAAAAAAAGAAGAAGAGGAAAAGGAGGCAGAGCAGGGCTCTGTGATGTTTAGCTCTTCGAGATTCCTGAGCAGACGCTGTTGATTTTTCATGCTTCCAGCTTTTCATGAAAAACAGAGCAAACAGGAAGACAGAAACTACAAAGGTGTAAGTGCCGATAGCAGCATAAGCCCACAGTAAGTTCAAGTCATCAGGCGCTGCAAACAGAAGGCCTGGGTCGGCTTCAGGAGATCGGTTGAGGGCTGCAGGGTGAAGGTGAGGCTCTGTGTGGTTTTCAGGTGATACTGTTGTCCCCAAGGCCAGTTTTGCCAGAATAGGAGCCAAAAAGGCACCCAAGGCAAAACTGAAGTGTAAGGCCTGCATATGTGGGGCTCCTTTGTCCCCCCATAGAGCCAAGATAAGGATGTTCCCACCTACCAATGAAAGATGGGGAAATAATTTAAATTAAATATAAAATCTTTGTTAAAAAGAAAAAATTTATTACTATCAGAGAATGAATGTCTTTTACATGCCATGAGCATTGCAACGTTCTTGGTTATCAAATGGTGTGCCTGAGTCAATTGTGCATTTAAGGAACTCTAACCCACTGCTACCAAAGAATTCTGCACATTAACGTTTTACATGGATGTATGGAATTGTGCAAGCAGGTAAAATGCTACCTTCTACAGCCAGACATGTTGGAAACTGGGGTAAATAAGGCTACGTTGCTGAACACAGGGACCTCTGATTGGGTGGGGAAAGAGCATATGCGTGGTGCTCTGAAGTCAAGATAACCACAGCTGAGGTAACTAAAGACTCTGGGAGCTGACACCTCTTATTCCAAAGCAGTAAAGCTGCCAGGCTTAGCAATCTTTTAGTGATAATTCTCTAATAGGAAAAATGTACTACTTGTCTTTGAACTGATTCCCAAGGTCCTGCTCAGTTCCCACACTTTCCTGGGTATCCCTTCACTTGTTTCAAAACCAAATAAATACAGGAGGCCCAGAGAAGTTCTTTGTCTCAACCTCCAGGAAATCTCAGATTCTATTAGAGAATATTGACCTTCCCAGACTCCTACAAACCAGACCTCTTGTCTCTTATTTAAGCTGTTTGCCATCAACTCAATCCTGTGTGTTTTTTGCAGCTTTCCAAAGAATGATGACACAATGAAAAGCTCTACTGTGGACAAACAGAGACTGCTGAGAAAGAAAAGGATACAAAAGGAAAACAGGGCACTAATGCACACCATGGGTTTCTCCTGGCTCAGTCACTGGAGTGCATTTTACACTGGGTGGTTGCTTCTATGCTTTCACTGCCAGCTAGTAATTTGAAACTTGTTTTATACCACTGCACTACCATTTTTCCAGTATTACAGTCATAAAATTCTATCCTGAAATGAAAGCTGCTCAGCTGAGCTGTAATTACCCACAGGATTCCCTGTGTCAATATCCTAAATCAACCGTCTCCCTTAGAGCCACCTCCCTCATGGTCACTTCATAGCTGGCTGCTCAAGACCTGGGGCTCTGATTGGTAAGAGGAGGGGCTGGCTGAAGGGTGGCTCTCACTGGGAGACGCATGAACCACTCAGTAAGTCCTGGTCATTTCAGAAATTTGCAAATTATTTCTCTAGTACTGAGTCCACACTCCCAGACATGGCGCTGGAGATCCACTAACCTGTGTCCAGAGCACCAGCTGCAGCACCAAACACAGACATCATGGTAATCAGTAATGCTGCTGTCTTGCAAAAAGGAATGAGGTAAAGGCCAACTGTGGTAGCCAACATTGACAACCCTGGGAAGAAATGGTTAAAGTCAGCTATAAAAAATACTATTATCAGCTGGGGGTGTGGCTCCGCAGTGGAACACTTGCCTGGCATGCTCAAGGCCTGGTCTGTCCTGAGGAGCATAAAACAACATCCCCACCCCATATTTATGCAGAGTCATGGGTAACGTCAACACCATAAAAACTTTCAGAATTACAAAATAAGATCCAACTAAACCTGAGTAATCATGAGATGACAGTTGGAGCTTCTACAGGTAGTTACACCAGCTGAATCTTATTTAAGCTTTATGGAGCATAAAATATAAATAATTCATACTATTATTACTATTGCCCTAGAAATAAACCATAAATTATACTACGAAGAAAGTTTTACAACAAGAAGAAACAGGCCAAAAATTATTTACTTAATTGTTTGCTGAGACAAAATACCCAAGACCCAGAGTTAAAGGAGGGAAGCTTTATTGTAGCTCACGGTTTGTAGAGCTTTCAGTTCATAGCTGGCTGGCTCCAAGGCAGGGGGCAGAGCAGAGGAGAAACAGTTAACGGTGGGCAGAAGGCAGCACAGTAGTGACGCAGTAGCAAACAGCAAATAGCGATCCTCTTTCTATTCCTGTATCCTGTCCATGCTACCCACCCTTAGGGCAGGTAGCACGCATGCCCTTGGTGGGGCACCTTAATCCTCGCATTGCACCATGAATTAATCCTGGCATCACAATCCTAGATCCAGCTACCTCCAAACAGCTCCACCTATGAGAGTATAAGGCTTGGGGGGACATCTAGAGACAAGCTACAACAACATTTAAGAACCACAAGGCAGACTGGTGTATGAGTTAATATAAAAATGTAAAGAAAGAAAAGGTACTTAGTATAATAACTTGTGGCAAAAGTATACTAAATAAGTTTCGGGAACAGGAAGGAAAATAGCAGAAATATATCCCCCCAGCCCATTTTGGAAATAATAAGTATTATTTATTACTCATCAGCAATAAGGTATTGTCACTGTTTCCAAAATTTATTTTAAAATAAAATCTATTTTTAAAAGGGTGTTAGAAATGCTTTCCTAGTGGTGTCCAGGGTGAGTAAGGAAGGGCATTCTAGCGGCATCACTGACAGGGTAACAAAATGGTAGCCATCCGTCCACTTACGGTCACTGGGCCCCTTCAGTACAGAAGCTGCAGACCCTGGACGGGGGGTCCAGGAGAGCATTCTGACAGCTCTGGCCTGAGATCTGCCTTCTGCAAGCTGTTGCTTTTCGTATGCACAGCCATATTGTAAATACACTTAAAGCCATAAAGAAGGAAAAAAAAAATCAGCATTTTCTTACCCAGAAGTAAAACATGATTCATACATTCAAAAAGAACACCACCAATCATAGAGCCGCACAAGACTCCAGAGGCCCGGCCGACAAAAATTAGAGAAAGACTGCTGATATTTCGGTTTACATTTGTTGCCAAATCTTGAAATGTAGGTCCCAGTATACCAACACTCAATCCCTAAAATTTAAAAAGAAAAAACCTTTTTACTTACAACCATTAAAATGATGTCTAAGTTGTTAACCTGTTTTGCTATTAAAAAAACAAATAAAATGGAAGGAGGATTTTGAAATATACTACATGAATAACAAATTTAGATGTTGAAACTTAAATTACTAGTACATCAAAATTTTTTCCTATGTTGCATATTAAAATAGCAATATTTCTGGGGCACATGGAATCCTTTCTTTTTTTTTTTTTGGAGTTTATAATATTATCTTTATAATGGTCACCGGGAGTTAACACAAGAAAATGCAAGAAATCTATCCACAACACCAAAGACATAGAATATTTAGTCAAGAGCCTAAATCCCACAGCAATGTCCCACACGAGTCCAGATAAAAACCCAGAGCTCATGACAAGGCCTCCCATGGGTCCAACTGGAGGTCCAGAGCCCACAAGGACTCACATAGCCAATATATGCAAGAGATAAATAATTTGAATATTTCTAAATCTATATTCTTCAAAACAAAAAGCCAGTTGGGACTACTGGCTATTAAGATTCCTTAGAGAAAGGAATTCTACATACATACATAAATAGAATGATAATAACAATAAAATTTTACTAGGAAATGTGTTAGAACTGAGGATCCTGATTCATTTTCAGAGGAAAGGTGTTAGATCTTTTAAGAAAAATGTGTCTAATAATCTATTTCAAGAATTGAGGCAGCCGCCCCAGGGTGAGAACCACCAGCATCTCCCGAGATCCACATCATGTTGGAATTTAGGGCGCTGAGAAACCGAGCAACCCGCTTGCTTCCCTGGTAAGCAGCCCTGAGCCTACGGCGGCGCATGCGCTGAGAATCAAACATCCCATTCCTGCCCCCCCCCCCCCAGCAAATGTGAGCCAGAGATCTGAGCATCTCTTGGGAGGCTGACCATATGCAATACAGCAAATAAGGGAGATTTCCTTCTACCATCTCTTTGAAGGTAAATATTGCTGTCCTTGTTTTACTTGCTCAGATTAATTATATTGCTCTACTCAACATTCTGTTGTGAGAAGTTCTATAAGTTCTGTATTTGGTTTCATTTTGCTGTACCTGATTGAAAGAACAACTATTGTGAATATAACGAGATATACTATGGTTCCTATTACTGTTATCCCGGTAACCTGCTATGACGTTCTGTGCCAATTTCACTGCACTGTCTCAATTGGCTTTGTTCCATCTTGTTCTATTTGCTACCTTCACAATAATAAATTTTTTTTAAAAAATGCAAATTAAAACAAAACAAAAATTCGAGGGGCTGGAAATTTAGCTCAACGGCATAAGCGCCCGCCTTGCAAGCACGAAGTCCTGAGTTCGATCCCCAGTACCCCACCCGCCCAAAAAAGAATTAGTAATTTGTAACTTCTAATCGCACTGTTTTGCTGTGACGAAAGCCCAAGCCACGGGAGTCCAGACTGAGGAACACAGTACGCACAAGCCCGAGCATCATCACAACAGCAGCCTGGATACTGGCTCTAACCAAGGCACTTTACACTTTCAAAGGATTTAGAAAACCTGGCACATAAGGAGGGCTCGCCGAGTGTCTGCAGCGATAATTTGGTCATCCTCTCCACCACCAACAGTCCAAAAGAGTCTGTACCTGGTTGGGGCTCAGTCTAGATGCTAAGTAACCAGAGACTATTCTCAAAAGAGTGACTCAACTCTGCAAAATCTAAAATTAGCAAGTTTGGCAAGAAGAGTTTGGTAAAAGGCACATGTGGCTGTGCAAATTTGCTGAAAACAAAACCAAAACACAAAAACAACACTAAAGGTTTCAAAGCCTGGATTTAAACAGGATTGTGGGCAGAGTAAAAGGTGTTCCTCGCTCTAGCAATTAACCAGTTGTGTCGTCAGGAAAAGTCTCTTCCTTCTCTGGGGCTATTTCCTTGTTTGCAAAACTAAAAACTGCTTGAATTTGGTGACCCGGCCAAGAAGAAGAAATCCCCAACAGCAGTTTTCGTGCAGCAGTCCGGCGCTTGAATTCGTGGGTGCAGAGGGAACCGTGCAAGTCCTGGGCAATCCCTCTCGTGCCTCCCTCCCGGCGCACCCGGGAGACATACAGGTTTGCTGCCTTTGGAAGACGCTAAAATTAGGGAAATCAGCTTCACACTTGATGATCATCCTCCACGGTACAAGTGTGCCCGGCTTCCAGAAATGAAACAGAGATCCAGACGGATTAATAAAACCCGGAGGTCGCTCAACGTGCAGGGGAGGGAGCGACCCCCCGGAGGGTCACGTCCCCCGCCGGCGCCGCCCGCCGCTTACCAGCCCCAGGAAGGCGGCGCACAGCACCGCGGTGGTGAACCAGCGCAGCGCGCTCTCGGCCCGGGCGCTCCGCCGGGGGCCGGACGGTGCCTGTGGCTGGGTCTCCGCCGGGGCCGCGTCCAGGAGGAGCCGCTGCCCAGCAGCCGGGGCCCCGGCCTCACGGAACTCCAGTTCCAGCTCCCGCGTGGCTGCTCCAAGGTACTCGCCTGTCATTTTTACAACCGCACTGGTGGCGCTGAACGTGATCCTGTCCATTGAGTCCGCACTGTCCTTAAAGGTGACATCTCACCAGGCACCGCCCCAATGAACAAGGAAGAGGGACTTTGGCAGGTGCAGGTGTAGACTACGGGCTGAGCCGAGAGCCAGAGACTCAGGGAACAGACGCCCCCAGGGTTAAAATGTCACCAGACCTCCAGGGCAAAATGCAGGCCAAGAATTGGGGAGTGCAATCTTGAGTCCTAGCAGTCCTAACAGCCCCAAGTTGCTGCCTTTAGAAACTCCAAGCCCTGGGCTTGCTCCACAGTGTTTGTTGGACCTCAGGAGTAAGCCATCCAGGGAAAATCTGCTAATCCTCATAGCCACACTAGCCCCATTTACAGGGAGGAGGAACCAGGCATAGAGAGCACCAACAGCTTTCTCAAGGGCAGTTAGGGGATCGGTAACTAACCTGGACAGTGGAACAATAGCTCCAGAAAGAAACCTGGGTCCAAGCTTGCAGTTTCCAACACCCAGGGAGTCTGACTTCCTCCACAGACTTCCAGAAGGCACGGATCTACCTGATCGCTGAGTTAAAGGAGGCCAGCCGAGGAAGGCAGGTCCTGCTTGTCACTGGCCTGCCTGCACTTGTTTGAATTTGCTCTTTACTTGGGTAGACCACAGCCTTAAAAGGGGATATAGCTGTTTTATCATGTATCTGAAATGTCCTCTCTCTGTCCCTGCCTCTGTCTCTGTCTCCTCCACCACAAAACTTTGTCTGCTCCTAGCAATCTGGTTACCAATTTCGATTATTTAGTCATTAATTCCTTTCACCTGAGAAATACCTTGTTCACCTGCCTACAACTCTCTTTTCCCACTACCTTTCTTCTTATCCTCCTCACTTCTTGCCTACACTATCACAAAAGCCTTCTAGTATTTCCAAAGTGTATGTCTTGAATACTTCATTAGGGGGCCTTAGAAGACCAAAGTAATGGACAGATGATAGGACCTTAAATATTAACTTTAGTCACCTAAAACTGAGCTTATCTCATTGCCAGTAAAGCTGCGTCCGCTTTGGCCCTGTTCTGGGCCACCACCTCCACGCCCCTGGCATCTCTGAGGAGCTTGGGAATCTGCCCCAATGCTTCCTTCTGTCTCCTCCGCTTAACACTGCGTCCTGCCAACTTTACTCCAGTACGTATTTCTGGTATCAGGCCTCCTGTCTGTGAAGCGGTTAGATTATAACAAACTTAAAGACCGAACTGAGTTTCATTAGAGAGTATAAGATTGGCCAACATCTCATTCTGTAAGATTAGGAGTTTGGATGAGCTGCACAGCAGTGGTTGGCTTTCTGTGTGGAAGGAGGTTGAGAAAAACACCCAAAGAAACAGGCAAATTAGTTCTTCTCGTGTGGCTTTTCCAATGCAGTGTAAAAGTCTGGCTTGCTCAGGCAGACAGGAGCTCCTACTCATTAGCCTGCTGTTGTTGATCCATCAGGCTGTATAATTGTGAGGTCAGAGATCATGTTTGATGTGCTCGGAACATATCCCAGCACCAGTGCAACTTATCTATGGGTACATAGATAAGTGACTGCATAAATTACAGGATTAAAAGTGTCCGTGGGGTCTGAGACGTCACTGTACATATTGCAAGTGTCAAGAAAGGAGTAGAAAACCTTAGTGAAAGAGCACAGGCTTTGGAGGCAAGTGATTTAATTGTGAATTTTTACTCTATTTCTTCTACTGACTGTAAGACTAGGGTGAAAAACTATATAACTGTGTGTCTTCCTGGATAAAGCAGTACTAAAACCATCTGCCTCCTTAGGCTGCGTGTGGGTTCATGGCATTGGTGAAAAGTATCCGGACTGGGTTACAGACCTTCCTCCTGCTCACTGCACCTCATTTCAGGCTCCGTTATGACTTCAGCTTGATATAAGAGCATGATGACTGGGCACATTGGGAAGGTAAAAAACACTGGCGAAGGCAACCTTACATTTATAAAGTTTACTTTCACTAAAAATATGGCAGTTGTAGTGAGAAACTACAAAAACACCATTCCAGGGCCCAAGCAGTCCTCGAGTGTATCCTTGTGAAGCGTGGTCTGTTCTCCCATCCTCCTTGGCCCATGCTGCCTCTAGCAGTGAGCAGTATACTCCAAACATGGCCACGAGTCCAGCCCATGCCCACCAAATCCATGAAGCTGAAGGATAAGTGTGTCCTGCTTTCTCACAGAAAGCACTGGAAAGACTTGGATGTTCCCTCCACACTATCATAGTTAGGAGATTGAAATCCTCTCTATCTCTGCCTAGAGTCACAGCTTTCTAACAGGAGCTAGGAGAGGCCAAGCTTTGCCCAGAGTCTCTGGCACGAGGCAAAGGTAAAAGAGGCTCCCTGCCCTGGGCAGAGTGCACAGGGCACTCCAGGTAGATACGGTGGCAGCCAAGGACACCTAGAGTTTCATTTATTATTAAGATAAAACAAGGAATGTGTCATCAGCTTCTCTAAGCTTTGACTTAATCACTTTTAAAAAGTATATTTTCACAGCCAGTTGTGGTTGTGCATGCCTGTAATCCCGGCTCCTCAGGAGGTCTGGACAGAAGGATTGCAACTTCAAGGCCAACCTAGGCAATTGAGCAAGACTCTGTCCTAAATTAAAAAAATTTTTTTAAAGAATGGTGCTGTATCTTAGTGGTAATTCCTTGCCTAGCAGACAAGAAACTCTGAGTTCAATCCCTAATTGATTCTCCAACTGAACAAAACAACCAGTCAAACAAAAACAAACAAACAAACAAAAAAATGCTTTTCCCCAAGACAAAATTGTAAACAGGGCTTCAGGAAAGCTGTACACATTAATCATGATTCCTGACTGACCCAAATTATCACTATTGTTGTTTTACAAATGTGAGAAAGAGGTCCATGGTCACTGAAGGCTTTCAGCTCTTGGGCCTTGGAGAGAACGGGAACAAGGAAAAGTGTTCATATCTACATGATGTACCGCTTAGAAAACGTCCTTTCCATTCAGATAGAGAAACAGATACGTAATTATTTCCATTTGGAACTTATTATTAAATAATACAGTAATATATCTGGCTAGAAACAGCTTCAGTGGGAGACCAGTAAGTGTAGAAATTAAATCATAAACGAGAGAAGCCAAAGGTTTTAGATGCCATTTCCAAAACAACTGTGAAAATACTCCGGTTTTAGGAACCCATTACAAAATAGGGGAACACTAAAAATGTAAAATCTGAACATATTCTTGATCAGTTTTTGAAAGTTAAATTCCAAACTCATTTTCAAGCATCAAAGAAATTAATGACACAAGAACCTTACCTTAACCATGATCAGTTTATATTTTATTCAAACAAGAACTTGTACAAAGCCATGTAAACAGCAAATACACTTATATTCAGTTGTAATAAATCTACAAGGGCACCTCTGTTTTGAAAATCAAAACTCTTTCATGAGAAACTATGTAGAAGGATAGCCTGCAGAAGCCCTAGGCCTGGGGTATTTGGCAGGATTTGGAACAACAGTATTGATTATCCGTTTTCTTCCACCAAGCATCAGTGGATGTAACAGAAAACAGGATACCTGTTCCTCTTGGCTTCTCTTTCAGAGATGGTGCAAAGAATACTAATCACTTATGAAGCAGCATGATTTAACCAAGTTGTTTAACAGCCTAAAAAATCTCTCTGGCCAGCAGAGGTTCCAGTTTTTGCATTGCTAAAGGCAATGATTCTCAAAGCGGGCTGAGAATTACACTAAAACCAGCTTAACTTTTAAAATGTCAATACTCATGGTTCCTTGCAGGCTAATTTAATTGATATTGAAAGTAAAACAACTGGAGCTAGGTAATTTAAAAACACTGTCAGGTAATTCTAAGAGCAACCAGGTTTAACGCGCACACACACACACACACACACACACACACACACACACAGGCAAAGGCTTATCACCTAAAAGAGACAATGTATCTTTTCCCTTGAGTTCATTTTTCTTCTGTACCTTATGGATTCTGCAGAATCAAAATGTCACTTTGCCCTGCTGCACTATCACTGTGTACTTCCCCTAGCACAGTGTAGAACAAAGCACTTTGCACCCTAAGATAAAACAAAAATTATAGAATCCTCTGATTGCAATCTAAAAAACATTGAACATTCCCATAAAACATGGCTCCCTAGCAGAAGCAATTTTGGCCATGGTTTTTGCTGTGCTATATGTGACATCTGTTGTGTCCTTTATGAATGTGATGATTGTGTGAGGCACCTGCTGTCTTTCCATTATATGCAGACTAATGCAAACTCAGAAATCTTAGAAGTCTTGTTTTTCCCCTTTGAATATTGGCAAGATGGGCCTGCTCTTTTTTCCTTTCAGATAAATTTTTACTTTCTGAAATGCTTCTGTCTCTGAGTCATTGGTCAAAAAGGTAAAGGCACTTCAGTCTGCTGCTGCAAGCCATCAGGGAAAGAGAGCTGAGAACTTGCTCAGTTACCCTAGATGTTGGCAGCTGTAACCCAACAGCCAGCTCAGCCATGAAGTGCACCCATTGACCATTAAGAGGAAATCCCAACACGTACTTTGTTGCAGGATTTATTCTTTTTATTTTAAAATGAAAAAAGCATAAAAATGATACACAATTCTAAAACAAAATAATAGGTTAATAATGGTTAATATATTGGGTATTGTTGTCTTCAAAGTAGTTACTCAGATTACAAGATAGAGGCATTAAAAATGATCAAACCATGAAAGCACAAACCATTCTTTTTGTCTAGCTAACACAGATTACTAGTATAATTGTCTGATATATATCTTTTCCCTTCTTACTTTTCTCCAGCTGCAGGTTTCTTAGGCAGGCTTTAGCCATATTAACCGTATCTGCACCAGGTTAATTATATTTACCAAATTACTGTATAAGTAAAACATCAGAGACATCTGGAAATATGCATACACAAACACACATCAAGGGACCAGGAGAACTCAGATACTGTGCTTTACTAGGACTGCATGGAAATGATTGCAAAACGCTTTCTTGGCTCTTCAGCAATAGAGTGGTGGCTATCAAACCTTACCTGAAAGAGTAAAACATGAGTTTTACTCGGTGAAAGGAAACAGCAGCTGTCCTGTTTTATTCCCAGGGCACTGATTGGTGAACATGGTAAATGTTCAGGGGACATATGTTAAACGACTGAAATACATGCTCTGGGAAATTTTCTAATCCAGAGTTGAGCATGTAAGAGCACCTCTGCAGATAGGAAATTCACTTACAGCTGTTTCAAGTACAAATAACACCCTAATAGGACAGCAATTTCTTTTCTTAAAAAAAGCCAAGCAGTTCTCTAACAAGTCTAATAGACTCTGTAAAACATTTATCATTTTCTGGGAGTTGGTGTTTTCTATTCCAGTTGCAAAGAGCAACCTATGCTGTCAGTCCCAGTGTCTGCCAGTCCTATTTAGCACCCTCAAGATTCATGGAGCCTAGTACTAGTCTTGTATAGACATGGCAGTGGAAGTTCTCTTTGGATTTTAAATCCCCAATCCTCCTGATCAGTTGGGGTTGGAGGATAAGGTGGCCAAACCTGGAAGGGAGCAACAGCATCAAACCAAGTCAAGCCCAGCCATGTGCTGATGCGCTAGCACCAGCAGGGCAATGGAATCTACCTAGATCACACAGATTCCTTCTGGAATTCCTTCTAGGGGAGTTAGGAGGGCAGAACAGTCACACAGAGAGGCAGAGAGGCCAGGAACGTGAGAGATCACCTTCAGCTAAAGGTTCCCTGAGTATATACCATCTACTTCCAAGGCAGAGGATTGAGATCAGTCATTTCAAGGCATGAACTCCAACTTCATAAGCAAAGGAACACAAGATAGTAAACCATTCATTTAGTATAAAGTTGGGATCAAATCCCCCTAAACATAATAATATTTGGCACAGGTTTTCAAAGAAAAGAATGTCATTAATACTCAGAGTACATTGGCTAACACAGGTAAATCTTAAACACTTGCTAAAATACAGATCAGAATCTAGAAGTCGGGATAAGGAAGTCTGAGCTAGATGCTTGGCATAAGCTTTCTTTGGGTTCATTTCCTCATTGTGCGGGTGATATTGAGCAGACTGTAATAAGCCAAATGCCTACCTACAGTCTGAAACAGCATTTTAAAAAGTATGTGTTTCTCTATCCTTTTCCTATAGCTGTTGTGTTATAGATAAATTATATTAAGACTAATCCAAAATAATAAAGACAAATAATAAAAATACATTAAAGATTTTAAATAGAATTATCTATGACCTGATTATGTATATAAATTCCAAAAAATTAAAAATTGTATAGAAAAGTTATTTCTATACTTACATTTATACAACATTTTGCATGATAGCTGCAAGTGGAAGCAAACTGCAGGATCCTCAAAGCATACTGAAAATCTGCTAAATCCTCATCTCTGAATGACCTCCTAGAAGTGGCAATTATTCAGTGAAATCAGGAAATAGTCCAGCTTCTCTGTGTGTTAGCCCATTGTGTCCTGGTTTCTAACAAGGTGATTCACAGGAAAACTGCCAGTAATAATTAGAGAAGACTCACATTTCACCTAATCTGAGATGAACTGTTGGATACCTCAGCCATAGGTGCCATCAGAATATTTCTAGATGCCTACTATGTTGAAGAAGCCTCAGTGTACCATTTACTTCAACCACTTCAAATCCAGTGCATTGCATTCTTCTGCACCTTCCCTTCATTCTCTTCCTCATAGCCCAGAATTAGAGGGCAAAGCTTTCTGGTCCTTGCTCCTTCTGTTTTCTTTCTCTTGGCGATCCAGAGGCAAGGTGGCTAACTTATACATCACAGGGAATAATGCAGCAGTGAATGTTGCTGACCCCAAACACGTGTACAGGACTACCGGCAAACCTGGGTATTCTCCCTGAAGAATTCCAATTACTGCAGGAATAGCCATTTCTCCCAGAGAACCACCAATGACAAAAAAAGCCGCAGACTTCCCACTTATGCTGGTGTACTGCTCAAGCCAAGAAATACCGCTGGGAAAGGTGGTGGCCATCGAGGCCCCATACACTGAGCTCGCTATCCACAGACAAAGTGGGTTCTTGTCAAAAAGCACCAGAAATAAAGATGACACCAGGCTGCCAATGTTGCTCACCACAATCATGGTTCCAGGCCGTAAACATGTGGCAAACAAGATTGCCAGGCCCCTGCAGGCTGCAAAGGCCCCCCAGAAGGCGGAGTTCAAGCCAGCAGCCTCGCTCTCCTCCATGCCAATGTGGGTGGTTGCAAATGAGAAAACATAAGAGCCGTAGGTTACCTCAGCTCCAACGTAAAAAAAGAAGAAGAGGAAAAGGAGGCAGAGCAGGGCCCTGTGATGTTTAGCTCTTCGAGATCCCTGAGCAGACGCTGTTGATTTTTCATGCTTCGAGCTTTTCATGAAAAACAGAGCAAACAGGAAGACAGAAACTACAAAGGTGTAAGTGCCGATAGCAGCATAAGCCCACAGTAAGTTCAAGTCATCAGGCGCTGCAAACAGAAGGCCTGGGTCGGCTTCAGGAGATCGGTTGAGGGCTGCAGGGTGAAGGTGAGGCTCTGTGTGGTTTTCAGGTGATGCTGTTGTCCCCAAGGCCAGTTTTGCCAGAATAGGAGTCAAAAAGGCACCCAAGGCAAAACTGAAGTGTAAGGCCTGCATATGTGGGGCTCCTTCGTCCCCCCATAGAGTCAAGATAAGGACATTCCCACCTACCAAGGAAAGATGGGGAAATGATTTGAGTTATACACAGTAGCTTAGTAAATAAATAAAAACAAATAAATAAAATCATTACTGTTAGAGGGAGGATGAGTCCATCACATGGCAGCAGCTTTGTGACATTCTCAGTCATCAGACACTGCACCTAATTCAAATCTGTGTTTAAGGAGCTCTAATCCCTGGCACCAGAGAACTAATACTATAGTGTCTCCTGTACAGTACATTTGAATTGTTCAAAGGGCAAACCACTGCTTCTGAGAGTCACACACATCAGCCAAGGCTTTGTGTAAAACAGTACTAAAAGAAGAGTAGGGAGTAGTATTTACAGACCTACTTATTTGTAAATCTTTCAAATATATTTTGAGGCAAGCTTTTATCTCCATATAGTGGCCAAATTTCCAAAACTTTCTGTATTTGGAATTGGTAATCAGTTCAAGCACATTTTATAAATATAATTATACACATGGGTAGATACATAGATGCATAGATCAGATAGACACATACAAAACACATATTCAGAAACCTTAATACTTCAGGACTCTGTTGTGCCCATTTAAAGGATGTAAGAATACCTTTCAGCATTTGCATTCACATTGTCAAAAAGCTTTTAGAATGTTTAGATGCTTGACTCTTTCAAAAATCAGATCTTTTCAGATAAACATGTATTTCTATCCTGTGAATTTACCACCAAAGTGAATGAAAATATAAAACATTTCTAAGGTCTGTCAGCTTACTTTAGAGCATGGAAGGGCATCTAGGAGGGTGGAATTGGTAGGAAAGCAAGACCACATATGTAACGAAGCAGGTGTTCAAATGGAAGCTCTTCTGCAACAGGGCAGGAACTTTTGACTGATAAAAGAACAGAAAATGAAAGAAAAGCACACACTCCAAGTTTCTCTTGCCTCAATAACTAGGATATATTTTTAATTGGATGACTGTCTCTGCTTTTGGAGGCATAAAGTAGTACCTGCTTGGTCTTCTGTGGTGAGAGAGAATAGATAGCGAAAGAGAAAAAGCCTTTATTGAGGGAACAGGAGGGCTGTGGAAGAGAGGCAGGCAGCCTCTTGAAGCTTGAGGGAAATAACCTGGGGCTTTATTTGGAATTTGACAGGGGGAGGAGTTAAAGGGGCAGGCAGAATGTCGTATTATCATTTGATTGAAGCAGCGTTTGCGCGTGCAAGAAAAGCAAGAGGTGTGACATTTAGGTTCACCAAAAGGCAGGGAGGTGCTTTCTAGGAGAAATCTGTCATTTTTATTTATATCCTAGTAAAGTATCAATTCCTCCTACATTACAATGATAAAATGAAAGTCTATTCACTGTACTGTAATTATCTCCTTCAGGGGGTCCTTCCTTGTTTGTATGTTGTGTTTGAATAATTTCCCATGACACAATTTTTAACTACACTTTGTAGTTGTCTGTTCAAATTTAGTGCCTGACTTACAAAGAAGGGCACTGTTAGGCGAGTTTTCTGATTGGGTGATGCCATTACCAACTTGGTAAGTGCAATGTCCTTACAAGATCACTGCAAGTGACAATTTGATACATCATGCTCTACTTTTCATAACAGTAATGTCCCAATCCCAGAGTGACACTAGAGACATTCACTAACCTGTATCCATAATGCCATACGAAATACCAAAGACGGACATCATGGCAATCAATAATACTGCTTTCTTGCAAAAAGGAATAAGATAAAGGCCAACTGCAGTAGCCAATACTGACAGCCCTGGGAAGAAAGGTTATAAACTCAACTGTAAAATCAGTATTCATGCAGTCATGCAACAAGTTAATATCATAAAACCTTCCAGGAATACAAAATAAATCCACGTTATCTTGAGATGATGGGACTTGAAGATTCCACAAGTTGTTATTTCATCTGAATCTTCTGAGTTTTATGGACTATGAATATGAATTACTATGACATGAACATAATTTTAGCATTAATAATAAACTACATTATATCACAAAGCAGAGTTTTACAGCAAAGGAAAGAGGGCAAAAATTATTTACTTACACATTTCAAGTGTACTGCCTCTGAAGGGACTTTTAGATATGACTTATCAATGTAAAAAGGCAAAAAGAATATAATTGGTATGGTATTCTGTAGTAAAACTTTAAATAAATTTAGTTTGGGAAATTTTGAGGGATATATTGATATATATTGTTGGGCTGGGGATGTAGCTCAGTTGCAGAGTGCTTGAGTAATATGTATGAAAATTTGGGTTCAATCTCTAAGGCAGTAAAAAAATTATATATTTTCAACTCATTTTTGAAAAAAAAAGACATTATTCATCAGCAATCAATTTTTTTCATTGCTTTGAACAGACTTTATCATGTTAATCCATAAACCTAAATTTTCTTTAAACATATCAATTTATTCAATAAGTACATGTTAAAAGTTTTGCCATCTATGTCCAGGGGCTCACCAACATAGCTGACAGCCAGGTAAGGTGGCGTACGCCTATAATCCCAACATTTGGGTGGTTTAGGCAGGAGGATATTAGAAAGTTCAAGACCAGCATGAGCTATCAAGTGAGCTCAAGGCCAACCTGAGCTGCATAGTGAGATGCTGTCTCAAAAAGACAAAAACACAAAAAGTAGCTGCCATCAGTCCCTCACCATCCTGGACCCTTCACATTTAATCCAGAGGCCTCAGAACCCAAACAGGTTCCAGGTGCTACTTCTGATCTCTCTGGCCCCAGCAGAGCTGCCTTTCACTCTCATAAGCAGACCTTTTGGACACCCAGTGCATGATCCTGAAATGGAGTCTAGAAGGCCCAGCACAGATGCCCTCTCACTGCCAACCAAGGTGATCGAAAGCAGGGAACCCGCTTCACAGAGGACGCCCCACGCTCCCCACTTCAACAGCCAACTGTTCTCAAGCTGCTATTTTTCCTAGGGACAACCACGGTGAAAACACACTGAAAGTTAACAGAGTGAAACTGCTGTTTACTTACCTAAAAGTAAAAAGTGATTCATATGGTCAAAAAGTATTCCACCAATCACAGAGCCACCCAAATATCCCAAAGCGCGACCCACAAATATTTCAGAAAGGCTGCTCATATTTTGGTTCACATTTCTTGCCAAATCTTGAAACGTGGGTCCTAGTATAGCAATAGTCATTCCCTGAAATTTAAAAAGAGATTTTATTTACAAACAAAGTAAAATGTATCGAATTTATGGCCACCACAAAATAGTGGGGAGTGGGTTACAGTTCAAAGCAGAGAATTACCGTAAGACTCCTATTCAGGAAAAAAATTTATAAAGACAATACAAGTATTATTGGAGCCAGAGGCCTTTTCTGCTTATCTTTCAAAGCTCTCAATTTTTATTTATTTATTTTTTTAAATTAAGGCTTTAATTTCATACTTAACCACACTGAAGTTGTTACACCTTGCAAATCATTGTAGAAAACAAGTATTTTTAAACAATTAAAAGTATTTCATATGAAAAAACTCTCAATTTTTAAAAAAATTATGTAATTCTTGTGGCTTTTTGTTGCATGTTGTTTCCTATTTGAATACCATACAATACTATTCCATATTAAAAGGTAATGAGGACCTTGGGATGTAATTCAATGGCAGAATAATTGCCTAGCATGCTTAAAACTCTAGGGACATCCCCAATACTGAACAAAATTTAAATAAATCTATTCTAGAATAGTAAATATAAATTATGTATGTAAACACACACATATATGCATATACTTTTATGCCTACTAAATACTTTATTACTAAGATACATAACTAACCTTCTACCAACCTTGGGGAACCTCAAATTTGTGATCCTCCTGCTTCAGCCTCTGGAGAAGCTAGGATTACAGGAGTACACCACCACACCTGAGCAAGTTTCTGTATTTTGATATATACCACTTGCCATACTATGTAAATTTAGAAGTCAGATATTTAATACTCAAAATATTCTCATTTTTGCTTCTGTTAAAACAATAATATTTTTGGTGTATATGGAGTCCTTCCTCAGAGCTACAAATATACAATATACAGGAAATAAACAACTTAAGCATTTTTAAGTCTATATTTTTCTTCAAAGAAATCCTCAGCCATCAGGAGTAGTTTTAAGGCTTTCTTAGAAAGTTCTCCATGGATATGTACAAAATGACTTTTAAAAGAAAGCATTACTCAAGACAATATATTGTGATAAATTGAATTTGGTCTAGACTATCTCAATATGTACCAAACAATATCCTAACTTCTTATGTGAAAATGCAACTTAACTGTAGTATCTTCTTATAACAAATGACTGAGTTCTGGTCAAACACATCAGCCAATCTTTCAATCAATTGCAAGCTACACAATGCAGACACATGTCAAAGGAAGGTAGACAATAATCTGCAACTAATCAGGCTACTTTATATAGATTCCTTTTTCTATATTCTGGCTCACATGCTGGGTTGATTCTCTAAACTTCACTAGTACATGTTTTACAACTTATTCAGAGAAACTAGTCTCTATCACTGGAGATTGCTACAGAGATGTCCCCAGTAAAACACATTTTAAGTAACCATAGCTACTCTTAGTGTATCACCCTTTCTGCATGAGAAAACATATATAAAATTAGAAAATAGGCACTGCTATAGTTTGTCTCTAGATATCCCCCCAAAGCCTCATGCAACCGTACATGGGAATTTCCAGAGTGCATGATGTGGGGTTTAAGGGTGTGTGATGGTAAGTCACTCCGCTGACTGGTTTGGCATAGTTAAAGGCATGAGTCCTACACTTGCCCAGGATGGGTTACCCACTTACAATATAAGAGAGAGTCTTGTCTGCTTGCTACCTTGTTGCTTTTGCTATTATGGGTAGTTCACAGATCTCTTCTGTGATCTCTTCTCTGCCAATCCACCTTGCCGTGGAGGCAGGTGATTACAGACTGAAACCCCGACAAACTGAACCAAATAAACCTTTCCTTCTTTAACCTTGGATATTAAGTATTTTGTCTTAGCAATGGGAGAAAAGTAGCTAAGACAGCTATGGAAAGTGGCAAATAAATATATATTTGTAAGTGTTCGAACGAACTGGAAGCTACTACAAGTGATATTTTTCTGTTTATGACCCTGCCAAATTAACTTGTAAAACAACTCTACTAACTTAGAGTACTGGTCAATCCTTTATAGGAAATTGTGAAGAATTACCTCAAATATAAGAAAATTGGCATAGGAATCAATGAGTTTGTGTTTTGACAAGATAATTTCCTACACTTAACTTTGTCTTTATTAGGTTTGTGATTACTAAGAAAATTGAGTCTTATTAAAAGAGCTAAGGTTATTCAAGAATTGTACAATTTTTGTTATTTGCCTTTGAACTGTTAATATCACTTTGGATAAATAGATGACACACACACACACACACACACACACACACATATATATATATATATATATATGTACTAACTTGTGCTCTTGTTTTAATGAAGTGTTTTGAATCCTTGATGCTTTGGGGAGCCCTTCAAAATCAAGTTCTAAATCTTTTTACGATCTTGAATTAATTTTGAGATTTCTTGGACAGGTCTTTGAGAAGGAAATCTCTCTTTACAAAAAAAAAAGAAATATTAAATAAATGGGGTTTATTTGATGGGTTAAATCAGAAGCTTTTTCAAATAATATGCAATGTCAAAATTTCTTTCAGTTATATTTGTATGAATGTGGTATTAGTATGTGTTCAAAATTGTATATAATCCAAAGAAATCTAATATTCCTCATGTAACACCATCAGTCATAATGCTAGTCATAATGCTAGGTTATCAACCTAAAATGCTTGTATCAAAGACTGGGCATGGTGGCACACACCTATAATCCCAGCACTCAGAAGGCTGAGGTAGGATTGCGGAAAGGGACACAGTCTTTTCTCTGTGGCAAAATGGCAAGATACTGAGTCTTAGATCTACACCTCACATATCAAAGGGGCCCTGCCAGTTTCCTGAAACCGTACATTTGTTGGGACCTTAAGGTAAAGCTGACCAGAGATGATTCTCTCCAGAAGTAGAAGACCTCATAGATGTGGAAAGCTTTCTTAAGGTCATAGATCAAGACTTCTCTGCCATCGTGAAGTCTTACTTCTTCTCCTTTTCTAACTACTCTGTTACTTGCTACCCTAATCCTTTCCCTTTCCTTATGGGAAAATCTATGGGAGCATAAAGTATGAATGGCAATAGCAAAAGGCTAATTTTGTAGCAAGACGTGTAATTTGTGGGCTAATGCCCTCAAATCTGGAAAAAATTTCTCTACCGTCAAGGCCACTCCCTATTCCCACGGAGTTCCTTTGAAACCCCAAAGGAAGGGTGGAAAGTTTTCCTTGATATCCTAAAAATGGCTACTCCTTGCTTTTTCACACTTGTGGGAAGTCTGGAAGTAGTACCTGCATTTTTCCTATATGTAACGGGATCACAACCAAACACAGAAAATCTATGAGTGACGTCCAAAAGAGCACAATGCATGTGCAAAGAGCTGGGGATTACTTACATGGGTAATCCCCCCCGCAAAAGAGAAAGAAAATGTTGATTATAGCATTGTTTTTCTAGACACTGACATGGCACCATTAAGGAAAATTCTCAAGAAAAAGGAACACAGGTGTTCTTGGAGCAGCTCACAGTTTCTAGGCATTCTGAATGATGGCTAGCAGGCTTGAGCACACCAAGGTTTCATGTTCTCTTTTATGGTTAGTGGATCACCTGGTTCCTGACTTGTGTTACCAGCCTACCTACAAAAGATTAAGCTCTTTTACAGACAACTATGGTCCTTCTTTACCATCATTCCCCAAACAAAGACTAGGACCAAGCAGCCTGAAATACTATTGAACTCTCCTTAGAGATTGCCTAAGTTTTGAATGGTTTGATTTTGATCAGTTTGGTTCACAGAGGCACCTGTTAAGGAGTATAATTTAGTTTCTTGGTATCACTGATGGCAAACTATAAGTACTGTAATATCGCCTGACAGACACTCTAAACTTTCCCTTGTGTAGTGTGCCTTAAGTCATAAATGTTTCTATGTAAGCATCCTTTATCATCAAGTGGCCAGCAAAAAAAATGAAGCATCAATAATCATCCATTGCTATGTCAACTATGAATTCCACAAACTGACCAAATTAGTCAGTTACGTTCATGACAGGAAGTATTGTCAGTGGCCAAGATTTCAGTCAGTATCTCAAAATTACAGGCTGACTGACAGCAAAGAGCCGTTCCATTAAATAAGGCCTAAAGCTGCCTGTGTATCTGGGAAACGACCTCAGTGTCAACAAACTGTAACTTGAGAGTACATTCATGGAGCAAGTAACAGGGCTGTCAAAGGTTCAGCCTGTCACCTGCAGCAAACTGCTCAGAAGTATGTGAAGAAGGCAAATATACTGCAACCAATAAAGCTATCTCTGTATGTTGCTTTCTTGTTGCCTATAGATATTACCTGCTATTCCTGGGTGGAGCATCCCAAATTTTTTACCAATTCAGGTGAACCTCAGGGCATTTCTTTGTCCAAAGAAACTGGTAAAATTAACTTGTCTAATTTTTATTAAGTATTAGTAAGAGCTAAGCATTACGGTTGGTTCGGGAGGAGATTCCTTGGACCCATAAAAAAGTTTCTAAATCATCTACATTTCAAGAATAATTGATTCTAATTGAATGGTCCTTTTCTAAAAGCTGAGTGCATCCCTTGTCCAAGCAGGGACAGTCAGGACTAAGGACCAGAATGAGCACAGATGCCCTACAAATACTAATACACAGAGAAAATCAAAACTCTTCATGTTCAAATCAAACACCTTCACGCACTCAGAGAACTTAAAAGACATGGCGCATGCTCTGAGGGCTCCACTAAACAGCCACTGTGGTTTCTTTGTCATCCCTACACCCCAATCAGAACACTCTGAGAAACGATTGGCTGAGGCTGAGCTGCTCAGTGACCAGAAGTGACTCTTCTCAGTCGACTCACCCAACTCTCAGGACCACAGTTACTCATCAATAAGAGAAAAATTTTCCACAAATATGGAATTGAAGGGCAGCCCAAGGGTTTGGAAGAAAACACTTCTAGCACTGCACTTTGCCCCAAAAATAACATAACATTTAATAATGTGCAGTCTTGATTAAAAGTGGATTGTAGGGAGAGTAGAGATGTTCCTGGCTCTTAGCACTTATGTAGCTGTGTGATCTGGAAAAGTCACTTGTCCCCTGGGGCCAGTTTTCTAACTTCAAAATTAAGTAGTTGGCTGAATACAGCCAGGCCCTTAGGAGGAGAAAAATCACTGTTCTGTGATAATTTGGCATGCCGTAGAGCAGCAGCTAGAGGTCTCCCAACCCTGTTGGCTCTCCCCATTAAATCAAGGACATGAAGGAAGGTTAGCTGGATTGGAAAACGTGCTAGGAAAGTCAGTTTCCCACTTGACAGTAGCCCTCCGTGATTACTGCCGTGCCCGCGAGTCAGATGAGGAAACCGAGGCCCAGGCAGATTAGCTAGTGACCCAAGGTGACGGTGTGCAGGGGACCAAGAGGAGACTCCAACTGGGAAGACCGCGTTCTCTGCAGGGAACCCCTCGGGCCCGGAGGGTTGCATCCCCAGCTCTCACCAGCCCCAGGAAGGTGGCATACAGGACCGCGGTGGTGAACCAGCGCAGAGCGCTCCCGGTTCGGGGCGCCACCACCGCCTGCGGCGCAGGCTCCGGGCCCGAAGCCTGGAGGAGCCGCTGTGCAGCAGCCGGGGTCCCGGCACCGCCGAACTCCGTTTGCAGCTCCAGCTTGGCGACGACGGGGAGGTGGAGGTGGCCCTGCAGCCGCCGAGCTTTTCTTCACCGGACCCGGTGGAGCACCAAGCCCTGGTCCTTCCCGGCCCGCAGGTCCCTCCTGGCGCTGCCTCCCCCAGGCAGCTGCCAGATTCGGGGCATTATGAAACCGGACTTTGGAACATGTAGGTGTGGCCGGCAGTGGATATTCTTGCTCCATATTATCAAATCTCGACCCCAGTCACTTTGCAGAAATGGGGACTCTCGCCCTTAACACGGCGTCTTCCGCAGGAAGTTAAAGTGGTTGCCTGGGAGACGGAGTTCGGTGCAAGCGCTGCACAGAGTCCTGGAGCTCAGAGGACTGGAGTCCGGAATCCGCGGGTTCAGACCTGAGACTCGGGCCGCAGGTTCCGGGATTCTCCTTGCCAGCCTAGAGCTGAGGACTCTCTAGAGGGCTCCCAGGGACTAACTGACTGAATCAGCAGGAGGCCGGCTAAGGCATTTGCTGTGAAGCTCCGAGGCCAGCAGTGCCGAGTAGCCGGCAGTCCTTAGTTAGCCTTTGTTGAGCAGAGCTGCTGTGTCATGGCTCCCAGCTGCTGAGATGTCGGGAAATGGTACTGCTCGGTAGGAAACAAACCGGCATTAGCCGAGGAGAGTCTGAGAATCATGGAAAGCACACTGCCCACTGCTCCCCTGGAACAAGCATTCCAAGGAGTTCCAAAGGCCAGGCTGTACTACAAGTTTCAGGGAGGACGGTTGTAGCAGGAAATTAACCCCCACAGTCCGTTTTCAAGACCAGCACATCTTAAAGGTGGTTCTGAAATCCACCACGTGTAAATGCAAAACCACTTGATTTTCTTTTTTAAAAATTAATTTTTATTAGTACGTGTTTGCAGTACATAGTGCTTACATTCCAACGTGGGAAGTTGGTACATGTACATAGTAACATCGTATTTCTTTTTACTTCCCTTTCTCCAAGAGATGGTGCTTTGAAGGGGAATGGAGAGCAGATTTTCTGAATTTAGAAGGATAATAACAACATAGTACAGTCTTTGCAGTTGGCGGTTTTAGATGAAAATGCTACATGTCAAAACAGATAGCTGAACATAAATGAATTGCTTGTGAGAAGACAGAAGAATGCGATGTCAAAGGCCTGAGTTGGGCTCAGCATCTGTGGCACCTGCTTCTCATTTCTCATGACAGCGTCAGCTGCGACACTGAAGGAACATCAAGTGACGTGGTTGTGGCAGATGAAGCTTCACTGAGTTCACAGATAATCAAACTATAGAAATACACTTTTTAGAATGTCTAAAAGGGAAAATGTCACACATTCAGTTACTGTAACACTTTGGCTGCTTAATAGCTGGCTTTGACCCATAGAGCTCCTTCAGTGTTCTTAAATAATGTTTTAAACCAGGTGTGATAGCACAAGGCTATAATCCCAGCACTTAGGAGGCTGAGCCAGGACAATCTGTGTGAATTGGAGGCCAAACTGGGCTACACAGCAAGTTCAAAGCCAATCTGAACTATGAAGAGAAAAAAAAAATGTTTTAACATCTGAAAGTAGGATTTACAAGCTTTATAAAAACAGGTAAGATGCAGCTAAACTTTATGAGGAAATAAAAGGTCAGGAATTGCAAAACTGGGCCTCAGCTAGCTACCTAGGTTTTCTAGGGAGTATGAAGGTGTTGCCTAAAATCCCTGCCAGATCTGAAGTTTGTCATTCATTTTCCTTTCACCAAATATTTCTTGAACCTCACGGATAAACTTTCACATGTAACATCTCAGTTAATCCTCCTGGCAATATTCTGAATTCCCCTTTACCCTCTGTAAGATAGGAGAGTTAAGGCAGAGAATAAGGAATAACTTGCTCAAGGGTTGTCATCAAATCAGTGCCTGTAGATGAGCAAAGAAACCAATAAAAGTCCAAAACATTTTCAGCCACATCCCAGAAAGAAGAGGACTGAGGGACTGACTGTGTTGCTGAAAAAAGTTATGCCAGTCTAGAAAGAAACACCCAGTGTTTATCCTGTTCCGGCTTGGTTTTCATTTGTTCCTTATCCAAACTGTAGTCTCAAAATGTGATGCAAATATTTATCATATATTGGAAATAGTCTTCTCCACGTTCTTTCTCTCCCATTTATTCCTCCAGACTATAAAGCTAAGTAATGGCAAATTTAACTTAAAAGACCCACTTTGAGCTGGGTAACACATGTCTGTATCCCAGAATTCTGGGAGGCTAAGACAAGAAGATTGCAAGGTCAAGCCCAGCATGGCCAACTTTGCAATTTAGTGAGACCCTGTTGCCCTGAAATAAAAAATAAGAAAAGCAGCCCTGGGGATATAGCTCAGTGTGAAGCCCCTGTATTCAATTTCCAGTCACACACACACACACACACACACACACACACACACACACACACACACAGAGAGAGAGAGAGAGAGAGAGAGAGAGAGAGAAGGGAGAGAGAGAGATCTAGTTGGCTTTTCTTAGACGTCTAATATTTGGAAAAATCACATTCAGTAAAATGGATTGAGTGTTGGATTAGCTGAGTACAAGCAGTTACTTTTTTGGCAGAAAAAGACTGAAAAAAAAAGAAAAAAGAAAACTCCAACAACCAGTAAACAGAACAAATGCAGCTTGATCCTTTACAAGTCATTTTCTCAGAGGATTAAAAGAGAAACTTTATCATCTTTCACAGGTAATGCAAGCCTCTGATTTGCTGATGTTTTTGGATTGGTTGTTTATATTAGGCTCTGAAACCTTGAGTCAGAAATCGTATCTACTTTGCTCCCCAACATATCCCAACATAAGCAGAATGCTTAGTATGTTGAAGTCACTCAAATTACTGATAACATAAATGACAGCATAGATTCAAGGATTAAAAATGTCTACCAGGTCCAGCAACCAGAGATACAGCAGTTCTACAGACAGATGGGGACCAAAGCCAGATTACTATAGATCAGTGAAGGAAAAGGTTGAATTGTACCTTATTCAAGAGGCCAGTTAACACATAACAACTATCAATACAGAGGTAGAGGCTGGGCTTTGGAGTCATGCAAACCTAAATACAAATTCTAGCTCATTTCCTTATTAGCTATAAGACTTTGGAAGGGAAAGCATCTAAGCACATATCCTCCATAAAATAGGAGTAATATTGGATGTTTTGTTGTTGCTTGAGTGTACAAGGAGGTGATGAAAACACTTTGATCATGTTATGAGTGTGTGCAGGGAAGAGTCTCTATTATAACATATCTGGTTCTTAGACTTTCCTCCTACTGAACAGTGTGCAAATCCTGATTCCAAGTATCTGTGATAACTGAAACTTGGTAGATATGATACCTGGGCACCTTGGACAGGAGAAAGATAAGGTTAAAAAAAGTGTAGAGAGGGATTAAAAATGGCAGAGTAAAGACTGGCAAAAAATATAGCTGTTCCATGATCTGGAATTAAAACATCTGGAAAAACAGCTCAGTGAAAGGGAGAGGAGAGAAGTAAATTTCTGGGAGTTGGGAGTGGGAGAAAGCTGCAGGAAAGCTAGAAACTGCAGAGAAACTAGAGAAACAGCACGACACACAGAAAAGAACAAAGCAATATGGAAAGTTAATCCCAGCTCCTTGGGAAGAGAAGTATTTCTACCAATACAAGAAAACTCGGTGCCGAACCTCATCTTCCCCTCCCCAAATTCACAGAGGTGGTTGGTTTTTGGGAAAGAGAGAAAGCCCTACAGTTAGCCATCCTCAGGCTCCATTACTAAAAAGCAGACACTAACTAAAGAGGTCTCTATACTAGCAACAAAGTCCACTGTAATTGACCTGCAGCCCTTTGCATATACACACAATAGAAACACAAGAAAATGGGGCAACAAAACGCCTCCAAAAACCTCCAAACTCCCACCAGTCTGATCCATGAGACATCAGAGGATGTGAATTAAAACTCAAACAGCTGCATTGCATGCGACGGTAAAAAGAGAAAATAGTACAGTTATAAGCTCAGTGAGTTCAAAGATGATGTAACTAAGCAAATAAAAATTTAATAAAATCATCAGT
Organism: Cavia porcellus; assembly: GCF_034190915.1. Lineage (NCBI taxonomy): Eukaryota > Metazoa > Chordata > Mammalia > Rodentia > Caviidae > Cavia > Cavia porcellus. Next base: position 80,402,958 of record NW_026947490.1, read on the forward strand.
GAGCCTCAAAAGACAATAATAAAAAGCAAGCTGAACTAAACCAAAAAGTACACAATATGACCAGTTTAGTGAAGAATCAGAGTTCATAAAAAAGCACCAAACAAATCCAGAAGATAAAAAGATTCTGTTGAAAGTATGGACATCAGAATGTGAGGATGAGAAAACAAAACAAAAACAATGTGAGGTTAGAGTGTAAGAACTACAAATATGGCTAAAGCAGGTGACCACAGACTCAAGAGAGATCATTAAAACAGTAAGAGAATATGGAAAATGAATCAAACAGCTGCTAGATGATGCAAAGAAGACTAATTGATTAGAATTAATGAAAAATCATAGGACAGCACAAATAGCACAAACATAGTTTAAAGAAATAACAGCAAAAAATCTTAACAAGTACAGGAAATTTAATATGAAGATAGGTGAAGCATACAGAATCCCAAATAGCCATGATCAAAAAAAGAGTATCTCCACAACACATCATGGTCAAAATCCTGGAAGTCCAACACAAGGACAGAATTTTAAAAGCTCTAAAAGAAAAGCAAAAAATCATTTACAAAGGTAGACCTATTAGAATTACAACCACCTTCTCAACATAAACATTGAAGGCCAGGAGAGCTTAGAGTGAAGTGCTTCAAGCCCTACAAAAAGCCAAGTTCTAGCCTAGGCTGATATACCCTGTAATACTCTTTCAAAGTTGGCAGAGAAATTAGGTGACAAAGAACACCTTAAAAATTGATGGCCACAAAACTGGTACTACAAATAATTCTCAAGCATATTTTAGAAAGAGACCCTGAAAACAATAATGCCAAAATGTCTAATGGAATGACCACACCATGTAGGGTGAGTGGTTAAACAGAAGGGGAAGGAACACTACACTTGAATATATTTTGCAATATTCTACTGTATTTGGTCAAGTCTCCAAAAGAAGGGAGAGTCAAAAAGTTTTGTAGTGAATAATGGAAAAATGCCATTCCCAAACCATGCTTTCAGGGGAAGGTAGGAGAGGAGTCCTGGTCAGCCCTCACGGGGGTCCTTGTGAACCACAGCCTGTTGCCTCACCCTTCTGGCCAGGGAGCCTCTCACAGCAGGTGGTATGGTCAGAACTTGGCCACTAAGTCCACCCTTGTGTCTGGCCACACCCATGACCATGTGACGTGAGTGTAGCCCCAGTGTAAACCACACACTCTGTTGGGAGCAAGAAATCCTCTCTTCTCCTGGCCAGTGCCTAGGCTTTCCAAAAGGACTCAGAAAAGACTAAACTACGCCCAGAGCTCCTGACAGGAGGCTGATCAGAGTGCACAGCTGTAACCTCAGGTGATTCAGAGCAGAGATGGCAGCAGTTAAGGACACCTGGCATATCGGTTATTGTAACTGTTAAGATGAGGACAACGTGTCATTTAGACTCTCAGCCTCAACTTTCTCACTTTAAAAAGTATCTTTCCGCAAGATTCATTCCTAAAGTATAAGGAGCTGTGGGGAGGTAGCTGACACCCGAATCACAATCCAAGGTAGAAATAGCAGGCTTTTACTGCTGAGCTATATGGAGAAAGGAAGCAAAAAGATCCCAGTTGTAAGTGATGTGTCATTTATAAAACCTTCTTCCTCGTCGAAGCAGGAATCTATTTGTAGTCATCATCATTAGCAAATTACTATTCTACAATACACTTATCCAAACATCCAGGTAATCACAGTTTCTTTGGTAGTACCTTACGTTTAGAAATTAAAACATAAACCTAAGAGAAGTTACAAGGCCAAAGCTATTAGATGTCATTTCCAAAACATTTATGTAAAGTAAAAATACTACTCATATTTTAGGAACCCAATACAGCCATCAGAAATATTTCCAACCACTCAAAATCTAAAATCTGCAAATTATTTTTAGGAGGCATGCCAAGCTCGTTTTTAAACATCACAGAAATGACTAATGAGAATGGTTTCTTCAACTAATATCTGTATTTATATTGATATTTGACTCAAACAACCTTGCGACAAGACCTTACTAAGTTGATAGCCAGTCTTGAAATTTTGATCCTCCTGTCTCAGCCTCCACCTGGGATTACAGGCATGTGCCCTCACGGCATAGCTCTGTATAGTGCAAAAGCCTAGAAAAAGTGAATTGACTTAGATTCAAGTGCATTGAATCTACCAGGTCACTCACAGTTTTGAGCTCCCAAAACAGAAAGCTGATTATTGCAAATGTATAAGAGGCCAAGGGTATAGCTCACTGGCACAGCACTTGCCTGGCAAGTGCAAGGTCCTGAATTTGATCCCTGGTACATGGAAAACCTACTCAGAAGGGCCACATGCAGGAACCTGGATTGGCTTTGGCTTTGGCTGGACTTCAAACAACATTATTGACTACTCCCATTGCTTGACCATGCAGCCATGGAGGTAACAGAAAATGGGAGACTTTTTCCTCTTTGCTGCTTCTTTGGAAAAAGTGTTCAGAATATCAGGCATCTACAAAGCCGCATGGCTTACCTGAGTGTGTATGTGCCTGAAGGATTCCCTCTGACATCAGAGGTTCCAGTTTTCTGCATTGTTGAAGTCAGTAATTCTCCCCCAGGCTGGGGAATTACGCTTAGACCAGTGGAACGTTCACAGTTTCAACACTCGGGCTCCACTGTAGAATGATTAAATGGGTACTGAAGAATAAGCACTGGGCATGGACAGTTCTTCAGTCACTGCCAGATAATTTTAACAATAGCTAGAGGTGAAAACCAAAAAAGTGGAGTCAAAAGACTTATCACTTGAAGAGGAGACAAGAATATATTCTGAAACCATGTTTTTCCTTGGATCATTTTCCCTCTTGGAGCATGTGGATTCTGGAGGGCACCAAACCAAAACGTCACATTGTCTGCAGCAGTATTACTGGCTCTTCTCATATCACAGTCCAGAAATAGTACTTTGCACCCCAAGATAAAAATGATTGGGTCACCTAACGTGTTCTGCTACAAATCAAAATGTGATAGTTTTTCATAAACCTGGACTCTGTAGAAAGTCGGTTTGGGGAAAGGTTTTTGCTATACTAGGTCTGAGGTTTGCTGTGATCTTTGTGAATGTTACTCAGGCAAAGTACTTACTATTTTTTCATCAGGAACAGATCAATATACACAGGGAATCTGAATTCAGTGCCTGTTTTGAGGACTGTCTTCATGTCTTCGACCATGACCTTGTGTCCTGGAACTGGTGACTATAAACTTGAGAAGAAACCATTCACAAATTCAGATTCAGGAAAATTTTCCTAACATTCCTTCTAGACTTATGGCAACCTTGAAATGGAAACTCTTGCTCTGACCCTAATATTGGATTTCCAAACTTCACAACTGTGAAAATAAGTGCTCATTAATGCCACTGAGTCTAAGTAATCCCAACTGACTAAGACACTGGCCTGGTGTTAGGTAGGAAAATATATCCTAAGCACACCCTAAACCTGAAGAAAAATTAGTGCTTGGGGGGTGTTTTCATTTGCTTTAGTTTCTGTTTTTGGTCAGTTCTGAGGATAGAACCCAAGACCTCTCTGCCTCTGAGTTATATCCTCAACCTATGTTTATTTAGAAATATGGTCTTGCTAAGTTGCTCAAGCTGTCCTCAAACTTGCAGTCCTCTGCCCTGGCCTCTTAAGTAGCCAGGGTCACAGAAGTGTGCCACTGGACCTGACGGATATTTCATAATTAGGACACTAGTGTAACACTTGCTTTGTCCAGCTTCCTTACAAAGTACAAAGATTAGGTGAAGAAATTCCAACATTTTTATTTTAGCAATATGTACCGTGACACCTATGGATTGATCCTGGACTCTCAGAGAGTAGAAACTGTGGAATAATTGGCATTGTTTTTGTTTGTTTGCTTGTTTCAGAAGAATGGCAATCAGTTACCCTCTCTGAACCTCAGTTTCTTCTTTAGGAAAATGGATATAAAAATAGGCTCATGTGAAGAGTCACTGCATTCTTTTGTTTCTTTTTGTGGCCAAAGCACTTTTTCAGTCTCTGATTCCTCAGAAGAAAACACAAGTTGTATTTTTCACCCCCAGATGTTATCTTCCGTAATCTCAAGCAGAAATGAAGATCTATTTTGCTTTTAGGGGTGATCTCAGACCTGGAATACTAGGAAGGCCTAAACCAGTGGTGGTGTGTTACTCTTTGGCAGGTTTACTCTGGTCTCTACAGGTTAAAATGCCCTGTGCACAGGGGAACTGCTGGAATCTACGTGCTTCCCTTCTCCCCTTTCCCTTCTGTTTCCTGTCATCCGCCTGCTTTTCATCCCCCTTTCCCTCCCCATCTCCTCTCCTTCTCATGTCCTTCTTCCTCCTCTTCTCTTTCTCCTTTTCCTCCTCTTTCTTCCACTATGGCCACTGTGCCTTTTCTTCCACTAGATCCTGTAACAGGTGGCCCAGTACTAAGAGCCTCTTTTCAGATCCAGTGTAACTATTTTTATATTAGTATCAGGTTAAACTTTCCTTTTTAAAGAGTTTAAATTCAAGTAGGTAACACCTACCTCAACCAAAGTGGACCTTTTTTGTCTCCTGTTAAGTTCAGCCGAAGCTCTTCGGGTTGTTTTTAGGTCCTCATGAAGGCCTCTTGGCTCCTTTAGTTTTTCTCTCACAGTCACAACTGTCTTCCAAGAGTCTTGCTGACCACAGGCTTCCCTTGGGAAGCATGGGCACAGACCCCTCCCCAGTCAGCTTTCTCTTTGTAGAATGCACATTTTCAGCCCCTGTCCTTTGGGGTCCTCACCATCCCTTGATCAGGAAGTCAGGCAACTCGTGAGGAACCTGCGTGTCCCCTGTTTTTGAGTCCTGACTGTCCCTTTTGGCAAGGGCCAAACTATTAGCTGTCTTCTTAGCCCTTTTATCCTCCTTAACTTTGGTCTCCAAGTCTAAGTTGTTGCACAGCCAGAAGCTCAGTTCCACCAACCCTGCAGTGGAAGTACTGAGCTGTAACCTTGACTACTCTAACTCTCCCAGTTATTGGGGTATACTGAAGACAAAGTGAGATGCAAGGACGGTTACTCTTTTTGTCAAATGTGGGTTAGTATTATTATTGGGAATCAGTCTCATACCTATCTTTTAGGTAATGGGTATCTTCTGAGAGTACTACTTAGGTTATGCTTTTACAGAATATTAACAAGCCAAGGTTACAATATTTTACAAGAGAATATGAAAGAAAAGTAACAGTTAAGTCAATGTAATGATCCTGAACCACAAAACATAGTTTAGTTTTTAAGGAATTGTAACAAAGAGAACTTGTTAAGAGTCCTTTTTATGAATGTGGAAACACAGGCTTTAAAGAAGAATCAAAGATATAAATGAAAAAGACTTAAAATAGCCATGTTGAATTGAGGAAAGTTCAGCAAGTGACAAGAAAACTTGGTTACTTTTGTTGTCTACAAGTTTTAGGATAAAAATTATGACTGACATCATTACGTCAGGATCATTAGGCTCTCTTCTTCTTCATCTCCCCAAAATATATTTAAATCTTCACTTTAGTAGAAGGAATATAACTACTTTCATAGCCAAACAGAAACCCTTTACATTCTGAGTGGAAGTTTAGAATCTTCTTGCAGGTCTACACAGGATACATGCCAAGCAGGTTTTAAATAGTAGGAACACACAAAGGGTGGTTTTTAAAAAACATGGTACTGAAAAAAATGGCAGGAATGCCCGAAGTTAAACTGACCATATTATATGTTTAAGATTCAGATGCAAGGCATATTATATCAAAGTGGAAACTTACTGGTTATCTTGTTTATATTAAATTATGAGATTTTAAATCCATAGATTATTGACCAACATTTAAATAAGGCTTAGTCTCAGCATATTTAGCCCTCAGATATATAAACATCTTGTGTCCCAGATAATAATTGTCCTTTTAATCAGAGTAATAAAGTGGTCCTTTAAAAGACTTTAATACAATCCAGCACTTAAACCCTGATTTTGTTAAGACTCAATTGCTTAAGTAATCAAAATCAGAGGGCTGGGGATTTAGCTCAGTGGCATAAGTACCTGCCTGGCAAGCACAAGGTTGTGAGTTCGAACCCTGGTACAAAAAGAAAGTAATCAAAATCAGTGAAACACAAGCAAACATAGGAAATTATCTTGATAAAATACAAAGTCCTCATTCTTTTCGATTTTGTAGATATTTTAAGAGCAGATTAATGTTTTAAGAAAACACATTTGATGTAGACAATTAGATTTATTTTAAAAAGCAAAATGGAGAAAAAGGATAGAAATGATACAGAATTTCAAAAAAGAAAAACGTAAGGAATTAACATTAGTCAATATATTGCATATTTTATCTCAGAGCTAGTTGTTCAGGTTATAAAATCTAGGCATAAAAGAGATCAATCAAACAATGACAGCACACATTGTTCTTTCGATGAGTGAATAGAGAGTAGTATAGTTATCAATCTAGCATATGTATACATACATACATTTACATATGTTTACCAGCACACCTATACTCTTTTCCTTTTTTCCTTTTCCCTATGCTAATAGTTCTGTCGTTTTGAGCACTTTCTTTCCCTTTCATTATTACAGTATCTACTGTATATTTTGGATCTTATTACTCTTTCCAATTTTTATTTTTCATTATTTTTATACTAGGGAGACAATTTATAAATGTGAGTCTGATTATTCCACTTATGAGTATGGTCTCAAGTTGCCTCCATTTACCTATAAAAACCTCAATGTTATCCTTTTTATAGCTGAATAATATTCCATTGTATAAAAACATCACTTCTTTTTTTATTTACTTAAAGATAAAAACAAAACTAAATGAAGCAAAACAGTAAAAGGCTAGAAGTAATACAGAATTTCAAGAAAAAAAATACAGTAAGAATTCACCAGTTAATAGATCACACATTGTCATCTTAGAAACAGTTGTCCAGATTACAAAATTAAAGCATACAAAGTGGACATTAATACAGTGAGATTGCAGTCAGTTCTGTTCAATGATCCAAGAAAAACTCAGCAATATGGTTCTCTATCCTACACATTTAAATATACTTGCAGTTATATCCTTTAGATCACTTTCCTTTCTCTCTTTTATACGCTAACAATCACACATTTTGGTTTCCATTACTCCCACAGTTCTTATAACTTTTTCTTTGAAGAGTAAAAGAAAAAAGATTTAAAAAAGCCAAAAAACAAAAACAAAACAAAACAAAACAAGACGGACCAAAGAAAAACCCAATGTGACAAAGCAAAACAGAGTCAGTTAGAACAGGAGGATGGACATAGTATATAATGCAAAAAAAAAAAAAAAAAAAGATTACTAGGTGATCAACAATGGTTACCATTATGCCTCTTGTTATCCTAAAAAGAGTGGCCTATATCAGCTGGTATAAAAGAATTGAACAAAACAGTACAGAAGACCAATAAAACCACATTGGAGAGCTTACAGGATTCCAAAGAAGATAATAGTCAAACAATAACGGGTATCATAGAATATCTGGTTGCCTTCCAAATGGTTGCCTATACCCTCAAACTTGATACTATTAAGCAAAACAGAATATAATAAAATCAGTCAGAACAGGATGTGGAGAACAATATAGGGGTTCAAATCAGGTTAACAGGGAGACAAAAAAGTTATAATCTATCGCACTATTTTTAATTTAGTTTTCCCTTAGTTAAAAGATACTAAGAAATAAATTAATTAAAAAAAGAAAGAAAAAGGGGGAGATTTAGATAAAAAAAGAACATATCAATAGAACAACACTGGTCAGAACCGAAAAATTTAAGCATCATTGTGTTTCACCACCAGATAGCCTGACATTAATAGTAGTTACCATAGGGACTCTTTCCTTGAAATATTTGAGTCTAACTTCGTATACTATAGCATCAAACTTATCAAGACAGTATGAAACCGTTCAAGAGAATGAAATTATTGCAGAGTATTTAGAACCAGGTAACAGAAACCAAACATTAGTTTCTATATTATCTCTTTGCCTATAAAAAATCTGCTTATACTATTGCATACATTAAAATATAATAAGATACAACATGTTAGAACCAATGGAAACAAATGAGCAACAACTTGATGGGGCTTCAAAACAGGATGATATTAAATCAGCACTAGCTATTACGCTCTTATTTTCTTCAAAATAGTTATTTGTAGCATCACAGACAATAAAATAAAACAACCCAGATTAAAACCATTGCAATTAATGAGTGAAAACACTATATGGCTTCAAACCAGTGTGACTGGGAATCATGATTACCACGTACTTTCATGTATTCTTATCGTTTCTTACACTAAGGAAACTATTTGGTATTTATACATGTGAGTTTGATTTATTTCACTTATGAGTATGGTCTCAAGCTGTGTCCATTTATTTATAAATGTCTCAATGTGATCATTCTTTATAGCTGAGTAATACTCCATTGTAGAAAAATACAACTTTTTTATCCATTCCTCAGTTGATGGACACTTAGGTTGTTTCCAAGATCTGGCTATTACAAATTGTGCTGCTATAAACATGGGTGCAACATATATCACTGTGGTATGATGCTTTCAGTTCTTCTGGGAACATGCCTAGAAGTGGAATAGCTGGGTCAAATGGTGCTTCCAGTCCCAGCTTTCTGAGAAATCTCCAGACTGACCTCCACAATGGTTGCACCAGTCTATACTCCCACCAACAATGCAGGAGAGTTCCTTTTTCCCCACAGCCTCTCCAGCATTTGTTGTTGGTGGTTTTCTTGATCTTGGTCATTCTTTCAGGAGTGAGATGAAATCTGAGTGTGGTTTTAATTTGCATTTCTCTAATGACTAGTGATGCTGAACATTTTTTCATATATTTATTTGCCGTTTGTATTTCTTCATCTGAAAATTGTTTATTCATCTCAGATGCCCATTTTTGGATGGGGTCTTTGAATTTTGGGGGTTTGATTTTTTTAATTCTTTATATGTTTTAGACAGAAGTCCTTTGTCTGAGGGGCAGTTCACTAGGATTTTTTTTCCCAGTTTGTGGGTTTTCTTTTCACTATGTTAGAGATTTCTTTCGATGTGCAGAAACTTTTTAATAAGATGTGATCCCAGTTATTGACTCTGGGAAGTATTTCCCGTGCGGTTTGAGTCTTGTTCATGAATTCTCTACCTACCCCTATGTCTTCAAGGTTTTTACCCAGTTTGTCTTCCAATAGAATTAGTGTTTCTGTTTTAATATTTAGATCTTTGATCCATTTAGATTTTATTTTAGCATATGGTGACAGGCATGGGTCTAGTTTTAGTTTTTGGCATATGGAGAGCCAGTTTTTCCAACACTATTTATTGAAGAGAAATTTGTCCTATTTATTTATTGAAGAGACTGTCATTCTTCCAGTGAACATGTTTGGCCCCTTTATCAAAGATAAGGTGGTTGAATGTGTTTGTAGTTGTGATTGTATCTTCTAATCTATTCTACTGATCTTTGGCTCTGTTTTGATTCCAGTACCATGTTGATTTTACTACAGTTGCTTTGTAACATAACTTCAAGTCAAGGATTGTGATGCCTCCTGCCTTGCCTTTGCTGCTTAGAACTGTCTTTGCTATTCTGGGTCGCTTCTCACTCCAGATGATTTTAGGATGGATTTCTCGAGATCTATGAGGTATGTTGATGGTATTTTTATCGGGATTGCATTGAATCTGTATAACAGTTTTGGGAGAATGGCCATTTTCACAATATTTATTCTTCGTATCCATGAGCAAGGGATGTCTTTCCATTTTCTGAGATCATCTTCAATTTCATTTTTCAGTGTATTATAATTTTCTCTGTATAGGTCTTTCACTTCTTTCGTGAGAGTAATTCCTAAATATTTCATTTTTTTGGTTGCTAGTGTGAAGGGTGTGGCTTCTCTTATTTCTCTCTCTGTGATTTTGTTGTTAATGTATAAGAATGCTATTGCTTTTTGAGTATTGATTTTGTTTCCAGCCACACTGCTGAATTTATTTATTATATCTAGGAATCTTTCAATGGAGTTTTGGGGGTCTTCTATGTAGAGTATCATATCATCTGCAAATAGTGATAATCTAACTTCTTTTTTTCCTTCCTGTTTTTATGCCTTTTATTTCTCTTTCTTGTCTAATTGCTCTGGCTAGTAGTTCAAGTACTATATTAAATAGGAGCGGTGACAGGGGACATCCTTGTCTTAGTGCCTGATTTTAAAGTAAAGGCCTTCAATTTTGGCCATTTAGTATGATACTGGCTGTTGGTTTGTCATAGATGGCCTTTATTATGTTGAGGTAAAGACCGTCTATTCCAATTTTCTGCAAGGTTCTTATTATAAATGAATGTTGTACCTTATCAAAAGCTTTTTCTGCATCTATAGAAATGACCATGTGATTCTTACTTTTGACTCTATTGATATGGTGGATTACATTTATTGATTTATGTATGTTGATCCATCCCTGCATACCTGGGATGAATCCCACTTGGTTATAGTATATAATCTTCTTGATGGTTTGCTGCATCCTATTTGCCAATATTTTATTGAGGATTTTTGCATTTGTGTTCATTAGGGAGACTGGTCTGTAGTTCTCTTTTTCAGTTGGGTCTTTCTCAGGTTTTGGTACTAGAGTAATATTTGCTTCCAGGAATAACTTGGGAGGATTGCTTCCCTTTCAATTTCATTGAAGAGTTTGAGGAGTGTAGGCATTAGGTCTTTGTATTTCTTGTAGAATTCTGCAATGAATCCATCTGGGCCTGGGCTCTTCTTGGTGGGTAAGGACTTAATTACATTTTCAATTTCATTAGCAGAGATTGGGTTATTCAACAGTTTTACATCCTCTTGATCTAGCTTTGGTACTTCATATGCTTCTAAGAATCTATTTCTTCTGTGTTATCAAACCTTTGAGAGTAGAGGTTTTTGATATAGGTATTGATGATCTTCTGTATTTCTATGGGTCTGTAGTGATTTCACCTTTTTCATTCCTTATTGCATGAATTTGAGCTTTTTCTTCCCTTTTTAAAATAAGGTTGGCTAGGGGCTTATTGATTTTATTTATTCTTTCAAAGAACCAACTCTTTGATTCATTGATTTTTTTGGATTGTTCTCTTAGTCTCTATTGCATTGATTTCTGCTCTGATTTTTATAACTTCCTCTCTTCTTTTGGCTTTGGGCTTGACTTGCTCTTCTTTTTCTAGATGTTTGAGATGTAGCATCAAGTTATTTATTTGTATTTGTTCTGTTTTCCTGATGTGGGAACTCAGTGCAATAACTTTCTTTCTGAGGACAGCTTTCATTGCATCCCACAGATTCTGGTAAGTTGTATTTGTGTTTTCATTTGTTTGTAGATATTGTTTAATTTCTTCTTTAATTTCCTCTGTGACCCACTGATTACTCAAGAGTGTGTTACTCAGTTTCCATGTGTTTGTGGGATTTTTCAGTATCTTTTATCATTAATTACTAATTTCATTGTGCTATGATCTGATAACATGCATGGGATGATTTCAACGCTTTTGCATTTCTTTAAATATGTTCTGTGAGTTAATACATAGTCTATTTTAGAGAATGACCCATGTACTGCTGAGAAGAATGTGTATTATGTTGTTGTTGGGCAGAATACTCTGTACATGTCTATCAATTTCATTTGTTCACAGGTGTGATTCAGTTCCTTTATTTCTTTGCTGATTTTCTGTCTTGTTGATCTGTCCATTGGTGTCAATGGTGTGTTAAAATCTCCTGTTTTAATTGTATTACTGCTAATTTGGTTTTTAATTTCTGATATTACTTGTTTTATATAACTGGATGCTCTGGAATTTGGTGCATATATATTTAAGATAGTTATCTCTTCCTCTTGAAGTTTTCCCATAACCAGTATGTAGTGACCTGCTTTATCTCTTCTGATCATTATTGGTTTGAAGTTCACATTGTCTGCAAACAGAATAGCTACCCCTGCTTTTTTGGGGGGTTCCTGTTGCATGGAGTATTGTTTTCCATCCTTTGAATTTCAGTCTGTGAGTATCCTTTTGGGTTAGATAGGTTTCTTGTAGACAGCATCTGGTTGGATTTTGTTTCTTGATCCATTCTGCCAGTGTATTTCTTTTAGTTAGTGCATTGAGACCATTTACGTTAATGGTTATAACTGTTATATATTGGTTTATTGCTGACATGTTATGTTTCTGATGTTGCATCTTTATCTTTCTGTTCTATTTGTCTGCTTTGTTAAGTGTTTTTTTCTTAAGTGTATCTAAACTGTCTTTCAGTATTCTTTGCAGGATTGGCTTGGTGATCATGAATTTCTTCAGCTGTTCTTTATCGTGAAAGTATCTTATTTCTCCATCAATTCTGAAGGACAGTTTTTCAGGGTATATCAGTCTAGGTTGGAAATCATTTTCCTTGATGATATGAAATACTTCGCTCCATGCTCTTCTTACCCTTATTGTTTGTGTTGAGAAGTCTGCTGTGATTCTGATAGGTTTTCCTTTATAGGTGATCTGTCTTTTCTCTCTCACAGCTTTTAATATTCTATTCTTTTGTTCGATTTCTGGAATGGTGATTATTATATGTCTGGGTGTAGTTTTATTTTGGTTATGGCTATTTGGAGTTCTATATGCTTCATTGATCCTGATATCAGTTTCCAATTTCATGATTGGGAAGTTTTCAGCAATTACTTCTCTAAATATCCTCTTGACATCCTTTATATTGTCTCCTTTTTCATTTATCCCTATCAACCTTATGTTGTTTTCCTTTGCGTTATCCTGCAGGTGTTGAATTGTTATTTCTTGATTTCTTGTTATTTTTAAAAGATCTTTCCTTTCCTGTTCACTGGCTGCAATCATGTCTTTGAGGTCCAAAATTCTATCTTTGCATTTGTTGAGGTGGTTTTTACAACTTTCAATGGAGTTTTTGATTTCCTGTATATCTCTTTGCATCTGTTTTATATATTGTTTCTTATATTGTTCACCCAGAGATTCTATCTTTTTGTTTAGTTCCTCCAATTTTTTAACTGTGTCTTCTTTAGATATGTTCATTTCTTTTATTATTTCTTCTTTTACCTGATAGATTATTTCTAGTTTGAATTCCTTTAAAGCTTCCCCGAGCTGCTTCTTTATTTCGGTTACTATTGTTTCAGGTATTTCAGGTATTTGGCATGTATATTCTTCTATGTATATGGCTCCTAGGCTTTCTTGGGATGAGCTGGATGTTTAAGATTGCATTTTGGTCTTTCGTTTTGTCATTTTCCTATATTACCGTGTTTCAAGTGTTGTTCCAGAGTTTCCCCTAGTCGTGTTGTAAATTGACTCTTATGTCCTGGACTCTTGGGACTCCTCTGGTAGTAGCTCCCTCCTTGGGCAGCGGAGCCCCTGGATTAAAAGAGGCTCTCCAGGCTCCTCTCAGGTAGACCTAAAGCCTTCTCAATTTTCACAGTTTCCCCTTCTGGTAGCAAAGCTCCCCTGAGGGATAGAAGGCCACCTGTTGTGGTCTAGGCAATCCCAAATCCTGTTAAGCCCAGTTTAGTGTGACTGCAAGCCCAGTGGGCCCCCAACCCCCTACAGCAAAGATCTCATACTCTCCCAGGGATTGGATGTTGTGTAACAATCCAGCTCCTTGGATGGCAAAACTCCCCAGGCTGATAGAATGTTCCCTTATGGCCTAAGTAGGCCTCAAACCTCCTCAGCAGGACTGCTCCTTCCTCCAGGCAGTGGCAGTAGTGCTGGTGCTCTCCAGATCAAAAGAAGGTCGCAGGCAAGGTTAGAGCAGGTTTCAGCAGCTTGGCCCAGCTCCCTCCTTCCAGCCAGCAGCTGTGGTGTGCTCCTTGGCCAGAAGAGGCAGTGGGCAGGGCTGGACCAGAGTCCCTCTGCTAGGCTGGGCCCTCACCTTCCACCCGGCAGCAGTGGTAGCATCACTTCTTTTTTATCCATTCTGCAGCTGGTGGAAATTTTGGTTGTTTACAAGATTTAGCTATTACAAATTGTGCTGCTATAAACATGGCTACACATATATCAGTGTAACATGACATTTTCCATTTTTTGAAAAAATACCAAGAAGAGGAATAATAGTTGGATTAAATAGAACTTCTAATCCCAGTTTTTTGAGGAATCTCCACACTGATTTCCACAGTGGTACACCAGTCTACACTCCCACCAGCAGTGCAGAAGTGTTCCTTTTTCACCATAGCCCCACCAAGATTTTGTATTGGTTGATTTCTTGATGGTAGCCATTCTTTCTGAGGTGAGATGGAATCTCAATGTTATTTTAATTTGCATTTCTTGAATGACCAGTGATGTTGAGCTGTCTTCATGTATTTATTTGAATTTGTATTTTTTTATCTGAGATATGTGTGTTCATTTCAGATATCCATTTTTGGATTGGGCCTTTGAATTTGGGAGGCCTGATGTTTTTCAGTTCTTTATATGTTCTAGATATAAGTCCTTTGTCTGAGGGAAAGCTGGCTAAAATTCTTTCCCATTCTGTGAGTTTTCTCTGCAATTTATTGGTAACTCCTTTTGAAATACAAAAACTTTTTAATAAGACGAGATCCCAGCTGTTAATTCTGGGAAATACTTCCTGTGTAGTTTGCGTTTGGTTCATGAACTTTTTGCCTACTCCTGTGTCTTCAAGATTTCTACCTAGAAAAGAAAGATCTTCCTAGATCTTTGATCCATTTTTACTTAGTTTAGTGCATGATGATAAACATGGGTCTAGTTTCAGTCTTTGGCATTTGGAAAGCTAATTTTTCCAGCACTATTTAGTAAATAGGTTGCCTTTCTTCCAGTGAACATGTTTATTCCCTTTGTCAAAGATAAGGTTGCAAAGTGTCACTACATGGAAATACCGTATCTTTCTTATCCATTCTGCAGTTGATGGGCAAGTTACTCTTGTTTTTTTTTTTTTTTGTTTTGTTTTTTTTTTTTTTGGGTCTCCTGTCACATGGAACAATTGTTTTCTCTCCTTTGATTTTCTGTCTATGAATTTCCTTTCCAGTTAGATGTGTTTCTTGTATACAGAATATTGATGGGTCTTGTTTCTTGATCTACTCTCCCTTGTGTTTCTTTTTATTGGTGAACTGAGGCCCTCTATATTAATGGTTACAACCAGTATATATTGGTTTGTCTCTGCCCTGCTATCTTCCTGTTGTTGGCCCTCCACTTTTCCCCTTCATTCAATTGCCTGTCTTGTTTGGCGATCCTCCTCTGCTGCTGTTCCTGGAACCAAGGTCATCTTTATCTTTCTCTAGAATATTCATTAGCACTCTCTGTAGGGTTGGTTTGATAGTCACAAATTCCTTCAGTTGTTCTTTATCATGGGAGCATCTTATTTTTCCATCCATTTTGAAAGACAGTTCTTCTACGTAGATCGATCTGGGTTGGGAGTTGTTTTCTTTTAGGTTTTGAAGCACTTCATTCCAAACTGTTCTTGACTTGATGATTTGTGTTAAGAAGTCTTCTGTGATTCTGATTGGTTTTCCTTTATAGGTGATCTGTTCTTTTGCTCTAATAGCTTTTAATATTCTGTTCTTGTGTTGAATTTCTGGGATCTTGATTATTATATGTCTGGGCGTAGATTTACTTTGGTTATGGCTAGTTGGAGTTCTATATGCATCACTTATCTGCATGCCAGATCCAGTTCCCATGTTAGGGAAGTTTTCTTCTGTTACTTCTGTGAATATTCTTTTAACTTCGTTTTTTTGACCCCTGCTTCTTCATTGATATCTATCACTCAAAAATTATGCTTCTTTGCATCATCTTGCAGCCATTGAGTTGTAATTTCCTGATTCCACGTTATTTTTGAGAGATCTTTCCTTTCATGATCACTAGCTGTAATCCTGTCTTCAAGGTTTGAATGACTATCTTCAGTTTCTTATAAGCATTTTTGCCAGCTTTTGATTGAATTTTTAATTCCCTGCATCTCTCTTTGAGTCTGTTTCATGCATTGTAATTCTTTTCTACATTCATTCAAGGTTTCCATCATTTTCCTATGCTCCTCTTTATTGTTTATGTCTTCTTTAGACTTGCTGAACAATTCTTTCAGTATGTTTGTGATTTCTTCTTTTACCTGAGACATTATTTCTGATTTGACTGCTTTTACAATCTCATGAAGTTGTTTCCTTATTTCAGTTGTTATCTTCTCAGACATTTCAGGTGTGTGACTTCTGTTTTCTTCCATGACCATCCCAGACTTATTTTGTGTGGACTAGAGGTCTGAATTTGCCTTTTGTTCATTCATCTTGACATTCTTCTGGGTTCCTCCCAACAAGCTGATTGTGCAGTCCCAGGCACTGCCCACGTTGGCTTCCTCTAGGTAGTGTAGGGCAATGGAACAGGCACCTGGGTTCCTCTAATTACAGATTTACAGGGAGGTATCAGGGTGTAGAGAGGGCTTCCCAGATCTATGCAGCTACAGTGGGGCTTTGCTGATAATGAGGGGTGCATGTAGATGGGTGTGCTCTCTCAGCCTGTGTGTCTACACTGGGACTCCCATGATGGTGGCAGACACACAGGGGTGTGTTTATCTGATTCTGTGAGTGGATGATGGCTGAATGAACCAAGGGCCCCCAATGGTGACCTACAGATGCACAAGGCTTACCTGGCTGTGTGTTCCTAGTCCTGCTGGCTGCCTGCAGGAAGGAGCTTTCCAGTGGCAGCTCCCTGAAGGTGAAAGAGGATCTGCTGGTTCTCTCTGTCCACACTAGCCATCTGTAGGATGTGGCCACTTGGTGGCAGTACACAGCAGGCAGAGGTAGATCTGTCTGTCTCCTTTGGCCTGCGCTAGGCATGCGGAGGAAAGGGTCTTCCGGTCCCAGCACCTGGCAGGCAGATGCAGATCTTCTGGCTCTCTCTGTCTATGCTGGGCATACAAAGGAAAGGGCCTTCCAATGGTGGTACCCCGCAAACAGATACAAATCTCCTGGTTCTTTCTGTCTGTGCTGGGTGCGTGGAGGCAAGGGCCTTCTGGTGGTGGCACCCTGAAGGCAGAGGTGGGTCTTCTTTTGGTTCTCTTTGCCCTCGATGGCCATGTGGAGGAAAGGGCCTTCCAGTGTGGTACCCGGCAGGCAGAGGTGGGTCCCAGGAATGCTGTTGCTGGGGCTGGGGGATTTAGTGCAGTGGCATAAGTGCCTGCCTGGCAAGTGCAAGGTAGTGAGTTTGATCCCTGGCAAAAAAATGGAATATTATGGCTTTCTGAGTATTGACTTTATATCCAGCAGCACTGCTAAATTTGCTTATTAATTCTAGTAATCTTTTGATAGAGTTTTTGGGATTTTCTTTGTAGAGTATCATGTTGTCTGCAAATAGTGATAATTTAACTTAAGTTTCCTATCCTTCTTCCTTTTATTTCTCTGTCTTCTCTAATTGCTCTGCCTAATGATTCCAGACCTAATTTGAATAGGAGTGGTGATAGTGAACAACCTTGGTTTGTTCATGATTTTAGAGTGAAAGCTTTCAGCTTTTGTCCATTTAGTATAATGTTGGCTATTGATTTGTTATAGATGGTTTTTTTTTTATCAGACTGAGGTAGATACCATCTATTCCAAGCTTCTGTAAGATTTTATAATGAACAAGTATTGGACTTTATCAAAAGCTTTTTCTGTCTATTGAGATGATCATGTGATATTCGTCCTTGGCTCTGTTGATGTGATGTATTACATTTATTGATTTGTGTATGTTATACTTCCCTGCATTCCTGTGATAAATCCCACTTGGTCGTGATGTATAATCTTTTTGATGATTTTCTGCAGTCTATTTGCCAGTATTTTATTGAGAATTTTTGCATCAATGTTCATTAGGGAGACTGGCCTATAGTTCTTTTTGGTTGGGTCTTTCTCTGGTTTTGGTACTAGAGCACTACTTACGTCCAGAAATTAGTTAAGAAGAATTGCTTCCCTTTCAATTTCATTGAAAAGTTTGAGGATTATTGGCATTAAATCTTCTCTAAATTTCTTATACAACTGAGCCATAAATCCACCAGGGCCTGGGCTTTCCATTGTTGTAAGTTTTTAATCATGTCAATTTCAGGAGCTGATATTTGGTTATTCAAAATTGTTATATCTGCTTGATTCAGCTTTGGTAATTCATATATTTCTAGAAATCTGTCCATTTCCTCTGTTTTCCATCTTATACAAGTAAAGATTTTCAAAGTAGGTATTCATGATCTTTTGAATTTCCATGGGATCTGTAGTAATTTCTCTTTTCAGTCCTTACTACATAAACTTGAGTTTTCTCTTTCTTTTTCTTGATAAGGTTGGCTAGAGGTTTTATCAATTTTATTTATTCTCTCAAAGAACCAGCTCTTTAATTTATTAAGTTTTTGTATTATTTTCTTAGCCTCAATTGTGTTAATCTCTGCTCTGATCTTCATAATTTCCTCTCTTTTATGAGCTTTGGGCTTGACTTCTTTTTCTAGAAGCTTGATGTATAGCATTAGGTTGTTTAGTTTACTTGTACTCATTCTGACAACTCACTGCTACATATTTTCCTCTTAGGACCATTTTCATTGTGTCCCACAGATTTCAATATGCTGTATCTGCATTTTCATTGAATTGTATGTATGTATTATTATTATTATTATTGTCTTCTTCCTTTTTATCGGTACCGGGGATCGAACTCATGACTGCCTGCTTGCAAGGCAGGCGCTTATGCCGCTGAGCTAAATCCCCAGCCCCATAGGTATTATTATTTTCTTCTTTAACTTCACTCATAATCCATTGGTTGTTCAGGAGGTTGTTATTTAATTTCCATTTGTTTACGTAGGTGTTACAGTTTCTTTTGCCATTAATTTCCAATTTCAGGGCACTATGGTCAGATAATATGCATGGGGTAATTTCAGTCCATTTAGATTTACTTAAGAATGTTCTGTGGGCTAAGAATGTCCCATGCACAGCTGAGAAGAATGGCCATTCTGATGTTGGGTGGAACACTCTGTAAACATTTATTCACAAGTTTAATTCAGTTCTGTTATTTCTTTGCCAACTTTATGTCAAGTTGATCTAACTCTTTGTGATGATGGAGTATTAAGGTCCCATATTACAACTGGGTTATTACATATTTGGTTTCTCATGTCTATTAGTATTTGTCTTATATAGTTGGGTGCTCCTGTATCTGGTGCATAAATATTTATGATTGTTAGCTCTTCTTCTTGAATTAGGTGCATATATGTTTATGATTGTTAGCTCTTCTTGAATTATTCCCCTAACAAATATGTAGTGACCTTCTTTATCTCTTTTGATAGTTTTTTTTGTTTGAAGTTCTCATTGTCTGCAAACAGAATAGCTACCCCTTCTTTCTTCTGGGTTTCTGTTGCATGCAATTCTGTTTTCTATCCTTTGGCTTTTAGTCTATGAGTCTCCGTTTAAGCCAGGTGTGTTTCCTGTATATAGTATATTGTTGGATCCTGTTTCTTGATCCGTTCTGTCAACTTATTTAATAGGTGAATTGAGGCCATTTATATTTATAGATATCACTGATATGTACTGACTCAGTTTTGTCAATGTTATTTTCTTGCTGTTGGTTTTCTGCCCCCCCCCCCCCTTGTTTAATTGCTTGTCCTGCCTGGTAGTTTCTTTCTGTTGTTGTTCTGGAAATTGTAGTTATTTTTCTCTTTATTTAGTATATTCTTCAGTACATTTTCTAGGGTTGGTTTGGTGGCCATGAATTTCTTCAGTTGTTCTTTGTCATGGAAGTATCTTTTTTTCTCCATTACATTTCAAAGAAAGTTTTGCTGGGTACATCAGGCTGGGTTGAAAGCTATTTTCTTTCAGGGCTTTCTTTCTTTCACTCCAAGCTTGTCTTAACTTGAAGGTTTGTGCTGAAAGTCTTCCATGATTCTAATAGGCTTTCCTTGATAGCTGAGTTGTGTTTTTTCTCTAACAGCTTTCAGTATTCTGCTTTTATACTTTATGTTTGGGATCTTAATTCGTATATGTCTGAGTGTGGATTTATTTTGATTATGGCTGTTTGGCATTCTATATGTCTTATTTATCTGCATATCAGATTCTTTCCCCATGTTTTGGAAATTTTCTGCTACTACTTCTGCAAATAGTTTTTTAATGTCATTTGTATTGACTCCTACATCTTCATTGGTGAATATTAGTCTTATATTGTGTCTGCATTGTCATGAAGTTGTTGAATTGTCATTTCATGCTGTCTTATTATTTTTAAAAGTTCTTTTCTTTCATGATTGCTAGCTGTAATCTTGCCCTCAAGGTCCAAAATTCTATTCTCAGCTTAATTCAAATGGTTTTGCCAGCTTTCAATAGAATTTTTTATTTCCTGAATATCTCTTTCAACTTGTTTCATGCATTCTACTTCTTTTCTGTATTATTCATTCAAAAGTTCCATCATTTTCCCATGCTCCTGTACTTTTTTTTTTTTTAATCTATGTCTTCTCTGGCTATGCTGAACAATTCCTTTATTAAGGTTATCACTTCTTTCTTTATGTGAGAGATTATTTGTAATCTGACTTACTCTAATGCCTCATGAATTTGTTTATTTTACTTGCTATCTTTTCAGAAATTTCAGGTGTATGACTTCTAATGTCTTCTATTTTGATGTCTCCTGTACTTGATGGACTAGATATTTGATTGCATTTTGCTTTTTTGTTTTATCATTTTCACCTCTGGGGTTAATATTTTGATATTCTCAATCCACAAGTCTCAGCTGTCCATTGTGTATGTCTAAGTGTCCTACTGTGTGGTTGATGTTTGTCTAATTGCTGGGTCCCACTTGAAGGGGATTGGCCAGTCACCTGAATTCCTCCTGCAGGGCCTACTGAGTAAGTCCTATATTCTTCCTAAGCTGACTAGCTTAGGAGTATTAATGCATGTCAACCCTTAGTTCCTATTGTTACTAAGGCTTTAGGCTGTTCCAGGCTGCCAGAACTACCTGGATATAGTATGCACCACAGCTGGGACCCTACTGTGCCACTGTGTGTCTCTTAAGTCCTTCTAATTTCTTCTGGGTTAGGGGAGGCCTTGTTGGCATTCTCCTCAACCCATCTGGTATTCTCTGTGTGGAAGAAGGACTTACCTACACTCTTGCCAGACTTGCCAAAGTCCTACAGCTTGGTGGGGAGTTCACTTCTGTTCCTGTTTTACCCACTGAGGTCCTCTATTTGAGAGGGAAACTCACCACACTGTCACAAGCCATCAAGGTCCTCTGTGTGGGTGATGGGTTGCTGAAGCTCTCACCAGCCCACCAGGGTTCTGCAAGTGGTGGAAGGGGTTATTAATTGTCTTTGGTCTTTTGGGAAATGTGACCAATGATCCTGCTGGTTTCTGAGGTCCTGGGGTGAGGAGTGGGGCAAAGCCAATGATCCTGCTGACCTGTGGGTCTATGGGATGAGGAAGCCGGTGAAGCCCATTATCCTGCTGATCCCTTAGGTCCGTGGAGAAAGGAAGGGGCAAGGCTAATGGTTCTGCCAACCCATAGGTCCATGGGGTGAGGAGGAGGGGTGAGGCTGATGATCCCTGACAATTAGATTTTTTTATTCAATATCAATGTATTAAATTTTTACTTTAGAAAATCCTTAAGTAGCTTTCCTTTTGAGACAGGTACTCACTAGGTATCTCAGACTGGTCTAGAACAAATCATCTTCCTACCTCAGCTTCATGAGTATAGGGTTTACAGGTGTTCATCAACATACCTGGGTAAATAACCCTTTTTAACTATGGCAAATTTAATCACACAGACAAGAAGTTTTGCTTGGCATGATGGCACTAGCCTGTCATTATAGTATCTCAGAGGCTTAGGTAGTTACAATGCCATGAGTTTGAGGGCAGTCAGTGTTAGAGTGAAGTCAATGCCAGCTTTTGACTACATAGCAAGACCCTGTCTCAAAAAAAAAAAAAAAACAATGACATGAAAAAAAAATTATACCATTTGTCCATTACAGCCTGTTGGGACATTTTTGAGGCATCTGTCATTTAGCAAAAAAATTTTACTTCATCATATCAAATCCTTAATCGTCCAACAGATTTTTTAAAAAAATGAAAATAATGGACAAATAAAGTAAGGGACAGAGAGCAAGCACAATACCATAGGGCCCCATGGAAAACCAAGGCAGTCAAGGTCTTGGAGAAAATAAAAGCAAATTCATTTAGACAGCTTTGTTTTCAGCAACAGAGGGAGTTTCATCTGGCAGTCTTGTGGCTCTAAAGGGTTTCCCAGTGGAAAATAACCACTTTTTTTTTTTTTTTACTTTTTCCTTTTTATCGGTACCGGGGATCGAACTCATGACTGCCTGCTTGTAAGGCAGGCGTTTATGCCGCTGAGCTAAATCCCCAGCTCCAATAACTACTTAAAAAAAAAAAAAAGGTCTCATTATATAATGCTTGCTGGCCTTGAACTCACTTTTGTAACCTAGGCTGGCCTCAAACTCACAGTGGTCCTTCTGCTTCAGCCTCCCAAGTGCTGAGATTACAAGTATCTGGCTCACTTATCTTTGAATATGGAAACATACATTAGAAACTTTAACACTTAGTAACCTCACATTTACTGAAGATCAGTGAGAAAGCAATTTTAAGCTGTGCATATATATATAATTATTCAAAATCAATTATTTATAAAAACACTATAAATGACCCAAATGAATTATCTTCATACAGATTTTAAGAAACCAGGAGCAGTTCAATTTATTGACTGCTGAGTCAGATACTTTTATAAAAATTTCTGAGCATTTGTCACAATTGATGTTAACTTATTGACCTTAACAACTATTTTAGGTCGTCCATGAGAACCAAGATATAAAACTGAGGAAAGGAAACCATTTGAGAATAAAGATTCATGCTTATGCATATGAACTCTGAAGGTAACACAGTCTGGTAGCAAAAGCTGAAGAATGCGGAATGTTGGGGAACCCTGGGGGTGAATGTGATGATCTTGGCCCTGGAAGATGAGTTAAGAATAATAGGCAGAGTCAAAACAAGAAAGGTGAATGCCACTTTCCTCAAAGAAGCAACTATAATACAGTTTGCAAATGGATTTCAGAGAGCATAGTTCAGTGAGTAGAGAGAGGACTTGGCTAAATCATGATCTGCTGAAAACCCACAACTTTTGATAATGTTTCAGTGTGGAATATATCAGATGTGAGCCAAAAATACAGTGGATGTTTGAGTTTTTAAAAATTGAGTATAGTAAAAGACACATTGCCATCAATCTCTCTCAAATTACTCTCTTTTCCTTTGAATGCACTTATTCCATTCTTGCCACTTTCTGAAGTAGTCCTGGAAACCCTTCTTCATGAGTGTCTTTATGAGGTGTGATTAAAAAATATATGGTGAGTGCTATGGCCAAGTGCCACCCAACAGAAAGACAGGCTCATAAAAAGATGATGGTGGGTCCTGGTTCACCTTACCAAATTTGACACTACAAACTGCTGGCTCTTCCCCAAGGTCAAATGTGAAAAGTGGATGTTTTGAATAAATTCGGGATATCAAGATAGCAATGATAACAGCAGGAAAGACATAAAAGAGAACTTCCAGAACTGCTTCAGAAAGTGGAGAGAATGATAGGACATATATTTGAAGTAAGAGGCAGTAATCTGAGAGGGATGAATGTCATTGTGTCTTTTACTATAATAATTTTCTTAAGATACCCACAGTAATTTTTTAAATTTTTTATTTAGAGAGAAAAAAAGAAAAACTGAAAAAAGGGGAGAAATAATACAGAATAAAAAATAAACAGTAAGAAATCACTAGTTGATAAATTACATGTTATCATCTTAGAAATAGTTGTTCAAGTTACAAAACTAAAGCATACAAAGTGGACATTCAAACAGTGAGACTGCAAAGAGTTCTATTCAATGATCCAATAAAAAACTTAGCAATATGGTTATCTATCTTACACATTTAAACATACATAAGAGTTATATCCTTTAGAGCACTTTGTTTTCCTGTCTTTTTTACAATAACACATTTTGGGTTTTATTACTCCTACAGTTCTTAATACTTTTTATACTTAGAGACACAATGTGATATTTATAAATCTGATTCTTATTTATTTCACTAATGAGGATAGTCTGAAATTGCCTCCATTTCCCTATGAAGGCCTCAAGATCATCCTTTTTTATACTGAGTAATATTCCATTGTATAAAAATACCACATCTTTTTTATCCACTCTGTAGTTGATAGGCATCTTGGTTGTTTCCAAGATTTAGCTATTGCAAATTGTTCTGCTATGAAATGGGTGCACATATATCATTGTGACATGACCTTATCAGTTTTTCTGGGAAAATACCCAAGAAAGGAATGGCTGGATTGAATGGAACTTCCAATCCTAGTCTTCTGAGAAATCTCCATACTGATTTCCATAGTGGTTGCGCCAGTCTACACTCCCACCAACAGTGGAGCAGTGTTCTTTTTTCCCCAGAGCCTCACCAACATTTGTTATCAGTTGATTTCTTGATGGCAGCCATTCTTTCTGGAGTGAGATGAAAGCTCAATGCTGTTTTAATTTGCATTTCTCAAATGACCAGTGATGGTGAACATTTCTTCATGTATTTATTTGCTATTTGTATATCTTCATCTGAGAACTGTATGTTCATCTCAGATGCCCATTTTTGGAGAGAGTCTTTGAATTTGGGGTGCTTGATGTTTTTCAATTCTTCATATGTTCTGGATATAAGACCTTTGTCTGAGGGGTTGCTGACTAAAATTCTTTCCCATTCTGTGAGTCTTCTTTTCACTCTGTTGGTGATTTCTTTTGGAGTGCAAAAACTTTTCAATAATATGAGATTCCAGTTGTTGATCCTTTGAACTATTTTCTGTGGGGTTTGTGTTTTGTTCATGAATTTTCTGCCTACCCCTATGTCTTCAAGACTTCTACCTACCTTGTCTTCCAGTAGATTCAGTATTTCTGTTTTAATATTTAGATCTTTGATCCATTTAGACTTTAGTTTTGTGCACGGTGATAGGCATGGGTCTAGTTTCAGTCTTTGGCATGTGGAGAGCCAGTTTTTCCAACACCATTTATTAAAGAGGCTATCCTTCTTCCAGTGAACATGTTTAGCCTTTTTGTCAAATATCAGGTGACTGAGTGTCATTGTAGTTGTGTTTTCATTTTCTAATCTTTTCCATTGATACTCAGGTCTATTTCTTTGCCAGTATTATGCTGATTTTATCATTGTAGTTTTGTAGTACAGTTTCAAGTTAGGAATTGAGATGCCTTCTGCCTTGCCTTTGTTGTCCAGAATTGCCTTTGCTATTCTAGGTCTCTTCTGTTTCCAAAGGAATTTTAGGAATGTTTTCTCTAGAACTGTGAGTATGTTAATGATACTTTGATTGGGATTGTATTACATCTGTGTAACAGTTTTGGGAGTATGGCCATTTTCACAATGTTGGTTCTTCCTAGCCAAGAGCAAGAATATCCTTCCATTGCCTAATATCCTCTTCAATCTCCTTTTTTAGAATAGCATAATTTTCAGCATATAGATCTTATACATTCTTAGGTTGATTTCTAAGTATTTCTTTATTTTAGATGCTATTGTGAAAGGCGATATTTCCATAATTTCTCTCTTGGGGAGTTTTTTGATTGAGTACAGGAATGTTACTGATTTTTAGAGTCTTGACTTTGTACCCAGTTACAATGATGAATTTGTTTATTAACTTTGGTAATCTTTTGATGGAGTTTTTGGGGTCTTCTATGTAGAGTATCATGTCACCTGCAAATAGTGTTAATTTAACTTCCTTTCCTATCTTTATTCCTTTTATTTCTCTCTCTTGTCTGATTGTGCTGGCTAGTATTTCCAGAACTATATTGAATAGGAGTGGTGATAATGGACAACCTTGTCTTGTACCTGATTTTAGAGTGAAAGTTTTCAGTTTTTGTGTATTTAGTATAATGTTGGCTGTTGGTTTGTCATAGATGGCCTTTATAAGATTGAGGTAGACACTGTATATTCCAAGTTTCTGAGGGGTTTTATCATGAACATGTGTTGAGATGACCATGTGGTTTTTGTTTTTGGCTCTGTTGATGTGGTATATTACATTCATTGATTTGTGTTTGTTAAGCCAGCCCTGTATTCCTGAAATGAATCCCACTTGGTTGTGATGTATAGTTTTCTTGATGATTTGCTGCATTCTATTTGCCAGTATTTTATTGAGAATCTTTGCATCAATGTTCATTAGTGACATTGTCCTATAGTTTTCCTTTTTGGTTGAGTCTTTCTTTGGTTTTGGTACCACAGCAACACTTGCCTGCAGGAATGATTTAGGGAGGATTGCTTCCCTTTCAATTTCATTGAAAATTTTAAGGAATATTGGCATAAAAATCTTCCCTAAAATTTCTTGTAGAATTCTTGTGAATCCATCATGGACCTGGGCTTTTCTTTGTTGGTAAGTTTTTAATTATGTTTTAAATTTCAATAGCTGATATTGGGTTATTCAAAATCACTTTATCTTCTTGGTTGAGCTATGTTTCTAGAAATCTGTCCATTTCCCTTGTGTTTTCCTTTCTATCTGAGCAGAGATTTTCAAAGTAGGTATTCATGATCTTTTGAATTACCATTGGATCTGTAGCAATTTCCCTCTTTTCAGTCCTTATTGCATGAATTTGGGTTTTTTATTGATAATGTTAGCTAGAGGTTTGTTAATTTTGTTTATTCTCTCAAAAACCAGCTCTTTGATTCATCAATTCTTTGTACTTTTTAAATTTCAATTGCATTGATTTCTACTCTAATCTTTACAATTTCCTCTCTTCTATGAGCTGTGTTTTGCTCTTGTTTTTGCTAGAAGCTCAGGATGAAGCATTAGGTTGTTTATCTGTGCTCATTCTGTTTTCTGGATATGATAATTTGTTGCTATATATTTCCCTCTTAAGACCACTTTCATTGCATCCCACAGATTACAATACATTGTTTCCTCATTTTCATTGAATTGTAGGTCTTGCTTTATTTCTTCTTTAACTTCACCTCTAGCCCACTGGTTGTTCAGAAGGTTATTATTTAAGTTTCATGTATTCATGCAGGTTTTGCAATTTCTTTTGACATTAATTTCCAATTTCAGTGCACTATGATCAGATATTATGCATGGGATAATTTCAATTCCTTTGCATTTACTTAAGAGTGTTTTGTGGGATAATCTATGTTCTATTTTGGAGAATGTTCCATGTGCAGCTGAGAAGGATGTATATTCTGATGTGGTTGGGTAGAACACTCTGTAAACATCTACAGTCCAATTGCTCATAGGTATGATTCAGTTGTATTATTTCTTTGCTGATTTTTGCCTAGTTGATCTATTTCTATGTGACAATGGGGTACTAAGGTTCCCTGTTATAATTGTGTTCTTGTGTATTTAGTTTTTCACATCCATTAGTATTTATTTTATATAGTTGGGTGCTCTTGTTTTTGGTGCATATATTTATAATTGTTAGTTCTTCCTCTTGAATTTTTCTACTAATAAGTGTCTAATGACTTTTTAAAATCTCTTTTAATCAATTTAGGTTTGAAGTTCACATTGTCTGCAAATAGAATAGTTACCCCTGTTTCTTTCTGGGTTACTGGTGCCTGGAATATTGTTTTCCATCCTTTAACTTTTAATCTATGAGTTTCCTTTTGAGTCAGATGTATTTCTTGCATACAGCATATTGTGGGATCCTGTTTCTTGATCCATTCTGTCAACCTATTTCTTTTGATAGGTGAATTGAGGCCATTTACATTTATGGATATCACTGATATGTACTGGCTCGACTTTGCCATGTTCCAGTTGTTTGCTTTCTGCATTTCCCCCTTGTTTTATTGCTTGTGCTACCTGGTGGTTTCTTTCTGTTGTTGTTCTGGGGAGTTTAATCATTTTTCTCTCTATCTAGTATGCTCTTCAGTACTCTTTCTAGGGTTGGTTTGGTGGCCATAAATTTCTTCAGTTGTTCTTTGTCATGAAAGTATCTTGTTTCTCCATTAAATTTGAATGAGTTTTTCTGGGTACATCAGTTTGGGTTGAAAGCTGTTTTCTTTCAGGGCTTGAAATATCTCACTCCAAGCTTGTCTTGACTTGAGGGTTTTTGCTGAAAATTCTGCCATGATGCTAATAGGCTTTCCTTGATAGGTGAGTTGGGTCTTTTTGTTAACAGGTTTTAGTGTTGTTTTTATGCTGCATGTCTGAAATCTTAATTATTATATGTCTGGGTTCAGATTTTGTTGGTTGTGATTCTTTGCTGTTCTATATGCCTCACTTATCTGCATATCAGATTTTCCCCCATGTTTGGAAAATTTTTTGCTATTACTTCTTTGAATAGTTATGTCATTTTTATTGACTCCTGCATCTTCACTGATGCCTATTAGTCTTATATTGCTTCTGTTGGCATCATCTTGAAGCTGCTGGATTGTCATTTCATGCTGCTTTATTTTAAACGTTCTATTCTTTCATCATCACTAATTGACTTCTGGCTCTTCCCCAAAGTCAAAATGATTGCAAAAGGTAGACAGTACATTCAGAACATCAAAGCAGCTAGGAGTGCACAACTAAAGTATTTTAGATTGTATTGCTTTTTCCAGGTATTGGTTTTAAAGCTTAATTAATGTGGAATGGTGGGTCATAGGCTATTGATGAACTCTTACTGGTTACCAATTTTCTCTCACAAAGAAGTATTTACCAGTCTGGTTAATGCTAAAATGAAAGAGAGTGGGAGGGAGAGAGAGAGTGTAGGTATATGCACAATTAGATTAAACAAAAAGTGTTAGCCTTGGTTTGTATGGTTTCAATATCTTTCTTGTTAGAGGTGGGCTACACTTGGTCCCTTGTTTTGCTTTTCTCCTTATGAGGGGTGGGGCTTATGGACAGGGAAGAAATAAATGTTTTATCCTATATCTTTTTATAGAATTGCAGTGGGCTTTCTCTTGAGATTTACAATATACATATGTCATTGTGTTTTCTAGAGTTCATGAAAACAGAAAGTTAAATGTTTGGGGGTTTTAAGTGTTGTTGGTTTTTTTTAATAGGAGCATATCTTGTTGCAATTTTAAAAGGTTATAATATTCTGAGGACTTACCTTGGGAGACAGATTTTTTGTCTTTTTCATTTTTATCAGTACCAGGGATCGAACTCACGACTGCCTGCTTACAAGGCAGGCGCTTATGCCGCTGACCTAAATCCCCAGCCCCTGATAGACAGATTTTTAACAGGAGGTGGCTGTCCAGTTCCAGTCTTTCCATGGATTTATTCTATTGTCTTGAGATAATTGAGCTCCCTAGGAAACTTACTCTCATGCCAACTAGAGGGTACAGTGGATGCTCTCTGGAGTCTTGTTCCACAAGTGTCTTATATTCAGAGAAAGCCTTCCCATCATGACGGAATGGCTTGATGGAATGATTATTATAATGTGGACACATTGTGTCACCAGCTTTATATTACATGTGTGATTTTTTATATGCTACTCTATAGGAATTCTCAATTTTTTAAAAATAAGGAATGCAATACAGGACTCCAAAACAAGATAATAGTAAATCCAAAAGGGCTACCATAAAATATCTTGTTATCTTTGAAACAGCTGCCCATACCATCCTGTATTGTGTTCATTGTTTTGTTTTTATTGGTTCTATGATGTTCGGTTTTGTTTGATTTTACTATGTCTGATGGTATAGGCAGCTATTTTGAAGACAAGAGACATGGTAGCCATTGTTGATTTCCTATTATCTTGTTTTGAAATTCGGTATCACACTTTTGTTTTGATTGATTTTATTGTTTTATGTTGCTTGGTTTTATTCTCTTTAAAATAAAAAATTATAATTTTTAAAAAAATATAAGATTCTTATTATTTATAAGTATGGTGAACACCAACAAAAATAATTTGCTTATTTGCCTCAGTCAGCTGAAACTTAGAGGAAGGATGAAGGGAAAATCTTGTCCATGTCTTTGGAGTATCCTTCATAGTGAGGAAAGCTGGTTTATTTGGCTATTTTACTTGGTTAGTTCAACAACAGGTCTACAGATCTAAGAGTAACAGGAAAGTAAGATCATTTGCATGAAGGAAATCATAATTCTATGTACTATACTCTTCTAACTCCTGATGGACATTTTTCAAGTGCGTGGCCTGATGGAACAGGATGCTTGGGTGAGAGACTCTGTGGGTACCTGACTCTGAAGGCCACAGCCAGTTCAGGCTGACTGTGGTGGATAACTTCTTTACATCTCTCTTACTGGGTCTGGACTAGCCCCAGGGCCTATGATGAAGTTTGAATTCACCCTCAGGAAGATCACTGTTCAACTAATACATAATCTAGTGTATCTCTACAAGAACACTTATAGAGATGCTTCTGTTAAAGTTCGTGCTGACCCCACAGTCTAAAATTTTACTACTGTCTTCTTTATTAGATGTCATTTAAATCTTCTGAACCTTAGTTTTCCTGACAGAAAGTTGGTCACTGAGACAGAAGCAGGAATGCAATACAGGACTCTAAAACAAGATAATAGTGAATCCCCTAAATGTAATACCTCCTTTGGGAGAGGCATTTGTATGTTTTTAGATGCTAGATTCTTTTACAGTTCTGTCCCAGAGCAAAGTTCTTGTGACACTAGATTGTGGTAACTTGTGATAATAGGACATGAAATGATCTTAAGGTGTGACCTAAGTTCATAAAATAGTTACTGTCTGTGGCAGATAAAAAAGACAGATTTAAGTCTCGAGATCATGTAAATCCATTTTCCCACCAATATTTACTTTAACCATCTTGATATACCTTGCTGTATTTAAAATGGTGTATATTCTGTCAAACTACATACTTAGATATAAATATACTGAATATACATGTATAAGGCATAATTGAATTATCACACTACATTTAGACTTAATGTCTTCATTTAGATTCTTATTCCACACATTGTAGTCAGACAGTTGACAGCATCCCAAGTAAAAGTTGGGTTTGCAACTTTTGTTATACAGATTTTGGAGAAAATATTTATTGGAAAGCACTATTAGCATTAAAATTAAATATTTTTAATAGCAATACTTAAAATCAGCACTAAAATACTGGATCAAATGGAATAAAAAAACTAAATAGTGTTCTGACCTAGCTACTTTTAAATTCTAATCTTTATTCTGTTGTATCTGGGAGGATCTGATTGAAATGATAGCAGCTTAGTCATACAGGAAAGAATTTTAAAAACTCAAAACTTTGAATATTTGTACTTTCAATCTTTTAGTAAACCGGCATACAGCTAAAATGCCTTTTGTCTGAGTGCTGGTGATACTCTGGTCTCTCAGTTCTGCTGAAGGACACGTTAATATCTGTATGATGACTTATAGGTGTATAGAGTTGACAGTGTTGTAAGAAAAGAACATGAAGAGAATCTGAACTTTCATTAGTGGATTTATGCTTTCATCTTACGGAATTTTGGAGAAACTTGGATTTTGACACCAGTTTCAATGTACTGAGGCCCTCTATTGCCTCAGGAGAAGTGGAGGAAAGCATTTCAGGAGTCCTTAAATGCATTATTTAGCTGGGGCTCAAGACTGTGTGAATCATAATCAAGGAAACAATGAGGAAGTTCTCCTTGGTGTGCTGTGTTCTGAGTACCATAGTGCTGTTCTCTCCTGGTCAAGTCACAAGCCTAAGCCTTTTGAACCGAGAAGAAACTAAGGATGTGGCAAGTTCACTGCCACAGTAGCAGGCAGCAGGATCTCTCGAGTCTGTAAGCAGAATATAGTTATGTTTTATCACTTTAAAAATTTTGGAAGTTTTCAGATCGGAACAACCTTGACAGCTTACAGTGAGCAACCTTGGGGATAACAATCCCTTGTTAATAACAGATTCCAACGTACACTACAGTAATTGCCTTCTGTGTTTTCATTTGTATTTCAAAGAACGAATTTTCATTCTACCATCAACATTTTTTCCTTGTGCATTTTTTACTTATTCTTTTACCTTTGTAGTAGTAATTATGTGATTGGCTGTAGATAGGGCATTTGATACTGTGGTATACAGATTTTAAAGGATAACATTTTTATGAGATGTCTTTCTGGACTGTGCATCTCATACTACATTTACTTTTCTTGCCCTTGGTTTCTGATTAGTAGTTCTTCCTCTTTGCCTTTGCCTCTCAATGTACTTAAAAGTTCTTCAACAGTTCTGTACTTGCATAACTGTTTTGTCCAATAAATAAACATTATTTCAGCCTTGGGGAAAATTAAGACACAGGATGGAACTCCATTAAGGCTCCTGCTTTTGAGCATGGGATTCTTAAAGCAAGGAAGCCAGTTTTTTAATTTGTTTATTTTATTAGTACATTACATTCCTTGTGGGGATTTGGTGCATGTACAAACACATCTTAACACTTTCTTCAACTCTTTCCTCTCCTCTACCTCCCCCTACTTCAATCTCTGGGTCTGCTTCCCTTTTGCAAAGGATCTATGCCCTTAATTCCTATTATTTATTTTTATCTTGCACTTTATATTATTTCAGGTTCCCCATATAAGAGAAGCTGTGACATTTAAACTTGTGTCTGACTTGCTGCACTTAACATTATAGTCTCAAAGTGCATTCACTGTCCTACAATGACAGAGTTTATCCTTTATGACACAGTAGTACTCCATTGTGCATAAATACCACATTTTCTTTATCTGTTGATGGGCAGTTAGGTTGCTTCTAAAATTTAGCTTTGTAAACCAGGCTGATATAAACATGGTGTGTACTTATCATTGTAATATGATGTCTTTAACTCTTCTAAGAAGATATATAGAAAGGAATAGCTGGGTCAAATAGAATTTCTATTTTTAGGGGTTTTTTTTGGGGGGGGTACCGGGAATCACTTATGACCTCGTGCTTGCCAGGCAGGCGCTTATGCTACTGAGCTAAATCCCCGGCCCTATTTTTAGATTTTGAAGACTCTCCATAATGGTTGTGCTAGTTTACATTCCCACCAACAAATGTAGATGAATTTACTTTTCCCCATAACCTTGCCAATATTTGTTATTATTTGATTTCTTTATGACAGCCATTCTTTCTGGAGTAAGATAGAATCTCAGTATTGTTTTAATTTGCATTTCACTAATGGTTAGAGATGTTGATATTTTGTAGTGTATTGATTGGTCATATGTAATTTTCCTTAAAAGTATTCATTTTGCTTGCCAGTTTTAAAAAATTGGGCCTTTTATTTGGGGGAACTGTTTTTGAATTCTATCTCTAGATATTAGTCCTCTGTCTAAAGAATGCTGGCAAAATTATTTTCTCATTTTGCAGGCTGATTCTTCACCCTGTTGTTTCCTTTGCTGTGCAGAAGCTTTTAATTTGGTAAGACTACATTTTTTGATTCTTGATGTTGTTTTTGTGCATTTAGAGTTTTGTTCAGAAAGTCCTTGCCTATGCCTGTCTTCAAAAGTTTTACCTTTTTTATTTTCCAGCATATTTTTTGTGCTTTTATATATCTTTGATTCATTTTGATTTTAGTTTAGTACATGGTGTCCCATATGGGTCCAGAACTCTATATTAAATATTGGCTAGCCAGCCTTCCCAGCTCCATTTGTTTTCTCCAGTGCATGTTTTTTTTTGTTTTGTTTTGTTTTGTTTTTTTTGCCTTTTCATCAAAGATCAGATGGCTGAATGGCCTGTGGCTGTTTCTGGGTCCCTTCTTCTATTTCATTGACCTACTTCAGTTTTGGGGTCCAGACTATGCTGTTTTCATCACGGTGGGTTTGTAATATAACTTGAAGTCCTAGACAGTGACTTCCTTCTTGTTGCCTAGTTTTTGCTATTCTGCATCTCTTATAGCTCCACCTGAATTTTAGGATGGCTTTCTCTATTTCTGTGAAGAATATTATTGCTATTTTGATTGGATTACATTAAATCTGTGTATATAATTTGGAAGTACAGTTGGTCATTTTAACAATGTTAATTCTACCTATCCAGGAACAAGATATCTTTCCACTTTCTGAGGTCCTCCTTAATCTCCTTTAAGGAGTTTTGCTGTAGTTTTTACTATAAAAGTCTTCAATTCCCTTGGTTAGGTTAATTCCTAAGTATTTGATATTTCTTGAAGCTTCTGTGAATAGAATTTTTTTGCTAATTTCTTTCCCAGTGAGTTCATTATTGGTGTCTAGGAATGCTGCTTATTTTTGTGATTGATTTTATATCTTGCTGTACTGCTGAATTTGGTTACTAATTATAGAAGTCTTTCCATCGAATTTTTTGGATCTTCTCTGTGAAGGATCATGTCATCTGCAAATAAAGACAATTTGACTTTTTTCTTTCCTATATATATCCCTTTTATTTCTTTCTCTTGCCTGACTGCTCTAATATTTTAAGTATTATACTGAACAGGACTGTTGTTTCTTGGGTGGTGCTTAGCATTTCTCTAACTATTCTGCTTATGTCTAGCTTTAGTCATTAATAACTTCATTCCTGAACTTGTCTATGAGGCTCTCGAGATAGCGCTTTATGTCTATTGGTACTGTATCTGCTTTTGCCTCTTTCTCAGGATTGGGGGCCGGGGACCCTTTCTTGTTGCTGCCTCTTCCCATATTCTTTGTTCTTTATATATGCAAGCATATATAGGAGGCCCAGCGTCCTTCCCTGTCAGTCACAGTCTGATTGAATTGCCCTGGCTAGGTGTTCCCGCCCACTGCAGCACACCAGGAAGTTGCAGACCAGGCAGCCTATGCAGGGCCTGCCCCTCCAGGTCACCTTCAGGAGCTGGGACCTGGCCTGTGCTAGCTGACTGGGTCTCAGCCAGCAGCGTCACGTGCGCTAGGCACTGCTCACCAATCCCACTTGAGAGGGGTATTGGTGACTGAAGTCACTGCAGTGCCCTGTTCCCACAAGTCTGTCCGGTCCCAGAATGTCCTCAGTTAGAGTCTCCTAGACCGTGGAAGAGTCCCAGTTTTCCCTCACTCACCGGAGTTGGAGGCACGGCTCCCTGCCCGTCCCGCTCTCAACTCTGTTCACCGATTCCCGTTCTCAGAGCTTCCGCGCGTCTCTCTCCCTGCTGAGCTGATGCAGACGCAGCCACGGCGGCGGGAAACCCAAATCGCGGCTTCCAATGGCGCGGGCTCCAGCTTCCACACTCAGGCTTTTCTGTTCCTGTTATAGCACCAGGATTGCATTCCCAGTTGGTTTCTCTCAGCCCAGTTTGTTCTTGAGTCACCGGGGCATATCTCCTCTTGCTTATGATTCCTTACTCAGCACCATTCCTAAATTCTAAGCTGGGTCTTTCAGAGAGCCTCTGTAGCTGCTGCTATCTGTCCACCATGTTCTCCCGGAAGTCCTATTTCCCTCTTCTTAATAAACACATCTCCTTTGTTCTTGATTTCTTTCTTTGACTCAGTACGACATGGACCCAGATTACACCCTTATGGTGATAATCGGCATTCTTGTCCTGTTCCTTATTATAGAGGTAAAGCTTCCAGTTTCTCCACATTGAATATGATGTTGGCAGCAGGTCCATCATAAATGGGGGAAATAGCTATACATTGATGTCCAGAAGCTGTTTTCTCTTCAAGGTTACTTATTAGCAAGGGAAATGTGATTTCTGAGGCATTCTCAAAAATTTAGGATGATTTGGTGTTAAATTGTTTTATCCCTTATACATTTTTAAGAATTATAGAATGGGATTTGGGGTTGTTTTTAGGTTCTTCCAAGAAAATTCAGTATATGAGAGCCACTTGCTAATGACAGAAAGTGCCAAGAATATGAAGAATGAGGCAGAAAATCCAAGATTATATAATTTATTTGGGAGTTTTGGACAGAAGCTTGTATTGGGTGACAGCAAATTTTGAAGATTCCCACAATGTGACACAGGAGAAAGGAGTTTTACAAAGTTAGACAAAGGTGGCGTATGGCCAACTGCATATGGACGTCCTCAAAAAAATTATGTATCAGCTGGAGCTGTGCCTCAATGGTAGAACACTTACCCAGCATACATAAGACCAAAGGTTTCTCAGCATTGTGAATGAAAAAAATTATTCATATGTCAGATGTTAGAAAATCTTGGTGTCAGTGGATGGCAAAAAAGTGCCTAGCAATCTTAATGTCTTCATTTATCCCATAGGGTTTGGAATTCCAGTTGGGAGTGAGCCAATAAGCAAAATGTTGGTTATGATCAACATGGCTACAGTCACAACCAAGCTGAATATATACAATGGTCTACATTGATCTTGCCTGAGGCCTTGCAAAAAATACACCTTTATAAGCCTTTTATCTAAATTGAAATAGTTAAAAAGCAAGTATTAGACAATGTTATGGTTGGTACATTGTGTCAATTGAGAAGTTCAGAAGTTTGACCTAAGAGACTCAGCAGGGAACCAGGGTTCTTACTTTGTAAATACTCTCATCCTGTGGATGAGAGGGCAAGATGATTTTGTGAGTGCTACACCCATCCTGAAGCGGGTGTAGTAGTAGCCTGAGTACAATATAAGGCAGCAAAAGAGGCTTCTTTTCCCCCTTTTGCTCTGGCTGCTGCCATAAAGTGTTGTCCTAGTGCTATGCCACCTTGCCTTGTAGCCAGCTGATTGTGGACTGAAACCTCTAAAAACTGTAAGCTAAATAAACCTTTCCTCCCTTTGAGTGTCAGGTGTTTTGTCCCAGCAATGAAAGAAAAGTAACCAAGACAGAATTTGGTACCAGGATTGGGGTGGTTGCTGTGATTATACCTGACCATGGGGTTCAAGAGCTTTTGGAAATGGCTTGTGGGAAGAATTTGGAAAGACTTGGAGATGTTGCCTGTATGCATAGAGCTGGAACAGCTTAGGCTGTTCTGTAGGGGAAATTCTGGTCAGAGCTCAGTCCAGAAGGCTGATAGAAAGCCTGCCAGTAAAGACCAGGCTCAGGAGGTTTGTGCTGGTTAAGAGAGACTGCACTGGTTGTTGGACTCCATATTATGGCTTGGCAGAAAGTTTGTCTGCATTTTGCTCATGTCCAGAGCCTTTGCCTGAGACTGAGATTAAGAGTGATAGACTGATTAATCTGGCAGAAGAAATATCAAGGCAGGCAAATGTTAAGGCAGTGGCTCAACATAGCTGTTATTGGGGGCTTTTAGCCAGATTTATGTTGTAAATCAGGAACCAAGAGCCCAGCAGGATGATTCAGAATGTTTTGACCAGAAAGCTGTGAACTGTAAAGACAGAGCTGAGATCTCCACAACTGAGAAGGTACAGAATCGAAAAGCTGGCCTTTGCAGCTTCTGAACTGCAAAAGTGGAAGCATTTGCTTCAAGGAGAAAGCCTCAGAGCCCTATGAAATTCCAAAATGGAGGTGACATAGAGAATGTGTTCCTCACAATCAAGTTGAGAGTACCCAGCAATCCAGGGACTCAGTTGCTAGAGCCAAGAGAAGAAAGCCTGACTACTGCTCCAGCTGGCAGCAGATTTTGGCAGCTTCCACATGGTACTGGCTTTAGGCACATGCAGAATGCACAAGTTCTGAGGTTCAAAGGGCTTCCACCTTGATTTCAGGAGGCCTGGAAAGGGGCAGGCAGTGTGCCCCCAAGAAGGCAGTATGTGAAGCTATGAGGGTGAAGCCAAAAGTGCAATGGAGAACCAGAAGTTTGGAAAATCCAGGAACATGGATCATCTAAGGAAACCTGCAATGAGAGAGCAAAGCCACCCCAAGAGAGAAGCTATGGGATTGGGAACCACCAGAACTGCTTTGGAGGTGGAGCCACACAAGCCCTTTGGAGCTCACAGTTTTCCATATATTGCCTCAAACAGTGCACATGAAACTACAGGACTTAACATTTGCCCTGCTGGGATTTTGGACTTGCTTTTGTCCCAGTCTTTTGTACTTTTGTACAATCGTTTGTAACCTTTGAAATGTTTTATCTTATGTCATTGCATGTTGGAAGTTCTTAACTGTTTTCATTTGCACAGGGGTACGTAGCTGATAGTTTGCCTTCCATCTTGGAGGAGATTTGGGATTTGAACTTTTCAGCAATGCTGAAACTCTTAGGACTTTGACAACTCTTGCAGATGGACTAAATGCCTTTTGCATAAAGGAATATGCATGAGTCTTTGGAGGTCCAAGGACAAAATGTAATGTTTCTAATGTAATATAATGTTGATAGACTTAATGCTGGTTCTTAAGGACTGTTAAACTGTTATAATGTTCAAGTTGCAAAATGTTAAGAATAAGCATGCCTTCCTATCTGGAGACTGATTTAGGCAGGAAACAATATGGTAGCCTTCAAACACTAGATTCCTCAAAAGAGAAAACAGTTACACTCTTTCACTGCACCACTCTTTCATTGGTATGCTGACTCCTTTTCTTTCTTCCCCTTGGTAGCCAAGAGTGCAGGCAGCTCTTTCTTTTAAGACTATGAGTGATTCCAAAGTGTTACTGCCTGTAGTGGGCAATTTTTGTTTCCTTACTTACTTCTGGTCTGACTACATTTTCAGAAGGTAGAGACGAAAAGAATAAGTGTATATTTGGGTGTTGCATGGTTTATCTGATGTAATCAATTGATTGTGTTTTCAGTAGTTTTAGGGTATAAAATCACCATGAATTCTGCATTTGTCCACTAATCAACATATCACCTTGTTGATATGTGTTTCTGTTTAGACACTGCTATATTTTGTGTCTGGATGTCTCTCCAAAGCTTCATGCAGTTACGGGGGGGCAGGCTTTTCCAAGACAGCTGAATCTAGGGTTTGTGATTAGTTCATTGTCTAGTGTTGGGATTAGCGGTGTGAGTGCTACACTTGCACTAGGGTGCAATGTATGTAGAATAAGGCAGGAACAGATGCTTGTTTCTTTCTTGTTACTTTTGCTGTCTTCTACATGAACTTTTGCCCCACTGCCAAGCCACCCTGTGTTGAAGGCAGCTGATTATGAACTGAAACTTCCATGAATTGTGAGCTAAATATACCTTTCCTCCTTTAATTATGGGCACTCTGTATGTTGTCCCCACAACAAAAGACAGAATCATTAACATTGATCTCATAACTAACCACACTGTATGTAACACAGGCCTGAATAACTTGCCCGAGTTTTCTTAGACCCTTCTTACTTCAGGACACTAACCAAGCCCTTGTGCACTACACTTGGGAACCATTTTATTGTTTTGGTTTTTTGAGACAAGGGTCTCACTCTTTGATTTATGCTGTCTTGACCTCACTAAGTACCCCAGGCTGGCCTTGGCTGTGACCATCCTTCTGTCTTAGTTTCTTACATGGTGGGATTATAGGTATGTGCCACCACACTCAGCTCTTTGCTTGGGGACCATTTTAAACAGTAGTCTTGAACAAACAGCATGAAAACATGAAAACATGGCATGATACAGACTGCAGAAAGAATATTTAGTTAGGGCTGAGCTGAAACAAGATGGCAGAGGCTGGGCCTATTTCCCCTCAGCTGGAAGCATGTACAAGGCAACCCTGATTTTTCCTCACTTTGCACATAGCCATGAATGATCACAAAAGCACCTTGTGCTGAGCTTTTGGAGTTGCAAATAAATTTCAGCTTTGCACAAATTCACAAATATTGACTATACTGTATAGTACAAGTCAGCGATAGCAAATCTTTTAGAGCTTTCGATGATAACAAGCAGCCAGTGTGGCATGTGTCCCATAGGTTCATCACCACTAGTATAAGTAATCTCAACAGTTGGGCAGGAAGCCCTCTCCATCCAACTCTCCAGGTCATACTGTCTATTGAGTAGATGCAAGCAGATTAAAGGCTAAAGAGTTGTGTGAGAAAATTACAGTCTCTTTCAGGTATTATCTGTTTATTTCTTTCAAATGAAGAATTATCTCATCAGATAATTTTCCTTGGGCTTCTATTTATGAGAAACTGGGTCAAAGGCTTAGGAATGTACAAAGTTATACAGAACACAGGGGTTCTGGATAGTGGGAGAGAAAGACATGGTTGTGCATTTCTGTAATTAGGATGAAATGTACACTTAGCACAGCTAAATATGCAGTGCTATGGTGGCACAAAAAGGGCAGCATTAACTCCAATCTGCTCCAGGCTACAGAACAGCTTGAATTTAACCTGAGCCATATGGGTACATTTGGGAGTAGGGCAGTAACAAAGCAGCCTGAAGAAGCAGTGAGACTAAGGAAGTTCCTAAAAGAGGGAAGGGCATAAGCAAAGGCACTAAGGTAGGAGGACTTGGGGAACAAGTGTTGCAAAACTTTTGATGGGTGAGGGGCAAGTATTACAAGATCAAAAAAGTATATCCAGATCTAACTGGAGAAAGATTTAATGGTACTTTGTATGCACTTTATTCTGCAGTCACTAGGAGCCGTGGTGTTTTACAATAAAGGAATCATGACTAGCAGCAGCTAAAATATGTGAACACTTATTATGTGCATGTATTTACCAAGTACTATGATCTTTTGCGGTTAGTGTTGTTAACTGAAGGTCTACCATATCCTAAATACTCCTTGAGAGACCTTTATGTTGATTTAATACAATAACCACTGATACGAGATCTGTTCTATTTCGTTACTGTTCATAAATAATGGAAGTAAAACTTGGAAAGCCTACCCAACCTATAATCTCAGCTACAAAGTGAGAGTTGTCTCATACTGTTCAGTACTCTGTACCATACTAAAAAAAATAAATAAAACTAGCAGTATTCTGTCAGGCATAGTGGTGCATACCTATAATCTCAGTTTTCTGGGAGGCTAAGACAAGATCAAACATTTCAGCTTAGGCTGGACAATTTAGTGACTTAGAGATCCTGTCTTGAAAAAAAATGGAGGGAGGGTGTACTGGGGATGTAGCTTGGTGATAAGGCCCTGAGTTCAATCCCCAGTACTATGAAAAATAACCCATTATTCTATATTTTGTATTTTGCTTGTTTAATTCAAAGATAGATCATAGGGTGAGGGATGTAGGTCAGTGGTACAACACTTGCTATGAGGACCTGGGTTTAATCTCCAGTACCAAAGTGGGGAGGGAGGGCAGATACACCACAGGTGTCCTCAACTAGAGACAGAGATTCTGCTACAACATCTACTCTTCCTCACTACTTCACTTACATGCCAGCACCATTGGGTACTGCTTTCTATCCATACAGCAGTAAACTATACAAAAATGTGCAGGTAGACATTTGTGCAACTGGCATCCTTAGAAACACAGGACGAGTTATGTGACAAAGGCTGACTTTCTATTTTGGAAACCAAGGTTTGGCACTGATGGGAGAGTATCTCCTGTGGAGAATATTTTTGCAATTAAATCCAAAGAGAACTACAGTCAAACTTAAAAGCATTTTCACAACTCAAGGCTGAAAATCCCACACTGAGCTTGTTGTCAGCCCATTGTTTTGCTGCCTGGTGGCCTCTGGGAGGGAGTATTCCACCACCTTGTGCAATTCACGCCAAATGTTGTGCCCGCTGCATGGGGACCGCCCAGGGTCCCCTATAAGTACTTGAGTTCCGAAGGTCCGAACACACTTCTTCAGCCACACATGAAGACTGTCAGCCAGGGCTTCGTCATAAAGCATATCGCCAAGGACAACAAGGTCCCACTGATCTTGTTCCATGTTTAGAATGTTTTTGGTCAAAATGGGAAAAGGACTGAAGTGATTCAATTCACAGTTTAATGTAATAGCCATTGCTGCAACTTTACAAGAGAATATAATAAATCAGTAATTAGCACATACCACAGGCTGTTTTAATCCCCCACTATACTACAATCTCCAAATATTTGACTAGTTATTCCGAAAATAAAATAATACAGAACACCTGGAAATGTCAGGGTTTTAGAACATTTATTGATAACAATACCTAGGGTGTTCGTGGGTTTTGGTGTTGTTTTGTTTTTTTATGTGGACAGAGAAACAAGCCTGGGGTTTAAGCAAGGCAACTGGTTAGAACTGAGATCTGCATCTCCAGGGCTGTGTCCTCAGGGTAAGGGTGGACCAGAAGAAAAGGAGATAAAATAGAAGTCTATGTGTTCCAACTTGGGTCCTAATGAATAAAAATCTCCCCCAAACTTATAGGCCTTGCCTCCTTTGGGATTTAGATCATTTAAACAGTACTTCTACATTTTAGGGAATCCCCTAACTCAGAAACTAATGTAAATACTCGAGGTCAGTGCCCCATCAGGAGGCCCAGCAGACACAAATAAGAATCTTTCTGGGAAAAATGCATTTATCAGCTCAGGCCTCAGATAATGATCCCCATGGACTATGTGGGACCCAGATAAAGGCTCAGGATAACAGGTTACAAAACACACACGGCTGTAAACCCTTGCACTAGGCATCTGATCATATTTATCCTGAGAGAACACAATAAGCGTAACACACTTTTAAATCCAAAGTTCTCACCCGGGTCTATGTCGTTGGCCAAGATCCTCGATGCCCCACTCATCTGAGCAGCAATGGCTGTCGCTCCACATCCACTCCCAAGGTCTAACACATATTTTCCCCTGGCAACATCCGGGTTATCTAAAAGATACCTGAATTAGAAAGAAAGAGCAAGACACATTTCAGAGAGATGGGAAAAGGTAAGGTAAGAGACGTTTAAAAAAAAAAAAAAATCTGTGAACGAGGGGTAAAGAAACAGGATTTGGCAGAAGATTCCCATTTCCCATTTGCAAATTTGTCCCGGACCACTGAGAACCAAATGCTAATCTTTAAGGATAGCAGAGGTGGCAGGGAAGAGAACCCTGTCATTCTGTTCAGCAGCTGTTAAGAGCAGCCCCATCTATTCACATGCTTCAAATCAGCTTTTTGCTTATTTGTTGTGGGGTACTAGGGATTGAACCCAGGATATCTGCATTGGCTACATCACACCATCCCACTGGGGTCTTGCTAAATGGCTAGGTTGCCTAGGGTGAGCATGAACTTTCAATCTTTTTGCCTCAGCCTGCTAGAGTGCTGGGATTATAGGCCTGTGCCACCATGCCTGGCTTCACCACAATCTCAAAAACCAAGCAGTAGTAGTAAGGCTGGATGTGCAGCTCAGCGATACAGCTGAGTACCCATGAAGCCCTTGGTTTGAGCCGCAAAACCAAAAATAAAAGTACTGGGCATTCAAACCATAACCCAGAAACTACTAAACACCAGCAACTAGGACCGACAAATACAAAATCAGGACTAAGTAAACAACATCCAAAATTACTATTTCCTTTTGATTGCGATTCAGAGTGATCTTTTCACTCTTGGTTTGTTTCTTTGTGTTTTGTTTCCTTGGTTGTTTGGCTGACCATGATCTGGATGAAACCCAGGGACACTCTTACATTGAGCTTACATTCCCAGCCTTTTGTTGTTTGCTATTTTGAGGCACAGTCTCACTAAGTTGCCTTCTAGAGAAGAGTGAAGCCTTGACGGCCCCACTCACACTTCTTTTTCCCTGGAAAAGCAACTCTGAAGGGAAAGTGACAATCACAGGATTAAAGCAGGGTGCATACCTACAATCTCAGCACTCTGCGAGGCAGAAGCAGGATGACAAGTATGAGGCTAACCTGGACAACTCAGCAAGACCTTGTCTCAAAATTTAAAAAAGAGGCTGAGGACATAGCTTAGTATAAATGTCCTAGGTTCAATCCTTAGTATAGCGAGGGAAAGGGGAGAAAAGGCAAGGGGGGTGGGAATTAGACTTTGGGATGGAAGGCAATTTTTAAATTTCATTTCTGCAGAACTAGAGGTTAAACTCAAGTCTTGCCTTTTTAGGCAAATGTTGTATCACTAAGATACACCCTCAGCCCTCTTTTCAATTTTGGGACCGAATCTCAGTTGCCTGGGTTGGCTTCAAACTTGCAATGCTCCTGCCTCTGCCACCTGGGGAACTGCGTCCTGTATTTAGGCAGCTTTTCTGGAGGAGAAGACCAATCAGTCTTCCCAGAAGACAAGTCTTCTCCCTTGGCCTGTGGGCAGAGAGCTCCTTAATTACACCCAGTGCAGGGGCTGCTCAGGTCTCTAGCACTTTGGGCTTCTGTTGTTTCATGGCACAGGAAAATGTGAGTTGGAGATTCTGAAAGGAGAAAAGTGTTTCCAGCTCGCTACACAGTACCTAGACAGGGCCTGGCCTCCCGGCCAGTAGACTGCCCAGTAAGGATCGCTGTGGGGCCACAGGTCTGCTCTCTCCCACCAGAATTTGCAAGTGGGGGTCAAAAGCCGCAACCGGATTTCAGGGGTGAGGCTGCCACTGCTAGTGACCCTGGTGTTCTCCTCCAGGAAGGCTCTCATCTCAGGGTCCGGAAAGGTTCCCATTCCTCTCCAGGGACAGTGCCCCCAGGGGAACAAGAAGTTACTGCCTGTTACAGCCTGCAGGAAACTCCGTTGTTTCCAACCTCCAAGCCATCCTTTCCCAAAGTACAGGCCTGTCAGAGGCATTGAGAATAAGGCTGCTCCTTGTTGAGGAAAGAACACAGGTCTGTCTCTCACCAGAATCTCTGGATCTCTAAAAACAGAAACAATATTGAAAATTCCAAGTTGAACCAACATTTCCAGATTCTACTACATAATATAAAAATATACTTGTGTAAGCTCTGTGTCTGACATTCACAAGTGCCAATTCATTTCAGATGAAAGCTTTGGTGCACCTGTCTTCTGGTGCCTTTTGATAATGAAATCCTTTTAACC
This sequence comes from Cavia porcellus, assembly GCF_034190915.1. NCBI lineage: Eukaryota > Metazoa > Chordata > Mammalia > Rodentia > Caviidae > Cavia > Cavia porcellus. Next base: position 80,447,321 of record NW_026947490.1, read on the forward strand.
ACTTAGAACAAATATACAAGTAGGTCTGAGTATGTCGCTCAGTGGTAGGAAGTTTGGCTAGTGTGCCTGAGGTCTAAGTTGACCCCCAGCACTGGTGTGGGGGGCAAAGCAACCAATGTAGACAAGAGGCCAGGCATGATGGTACTTGCCTATATTCCTAGCATTTTGGGTGGCTGAGACAGGATCATAAGTTTGAGCCTACCCTAGGAAATTCAGCAACTCCGTAAGATCTGGTCTCAAAATTTAAAAAAAAAAAAAAATTCAGGGATGTAGCAATGTGGTGCCCCTACATTTAACCCAGTACCACACATTTAGAAAAATACCTTCTCCAAGAATATGATTTTGAGAAAATCTGCAGGAATATGCCTGTTAAATCTATGGTATGATAAAAAATTAGTGAATGTATGAGCGTGTACACACACACACACGTGTATGTGTCTATGTGTGTTTGATTTTTGTCATTTTTGAGGCAGGCTTTTACTATGCAGTTCAGGTTGGCCTTGAACTCAGCGTGATCCTCCTGCCTCAGCCTCCCTAATGCTGAGATTATAGATAGGCATGTGCCACCACACTTGGCCAAATGTTTAATATTTTTACAATTTTACTACAATAAGAGATATGAGAATCTGTTGGATCCAATGAATTCAAGGCTACCTGATACAACATGTTAAAATGCTTTCTTAAAACATCATCTCATAAAACTGTGCAACTGATGTTTTTCAAGAAAAAATATTCTATGAGTTTAATTGTAATAAAAAGGTATCAGCTAACATCCCAGATCTCTCTCTATAAATATCGCTGATGACTCAACTTTACCAAGCCTAGACTGAAAGATTTGTTCCAAAAGAAAAACACCTTGATAAAACAGAAATAAACATTTTACATACAAAGCACATACCCAGCTTGGCCTCTGGGCTGTTCTGGGGAAATACTTTTGTGCCATCCAAGGAGAGAAGGGATCAGGTAGGAACCAGGACAACTAAGGATGAGGGAAGCCTTTGGGGTAACAAAGGGTTGTGGTGAAGTGGAGATGTAAACAGTCCAGGAGGTCAGGCTACAGGTATGCGTCGCCAGATCTTGCAACTTCTGGAAATAATCTCGATATATGCCCATAAATTCCCACTTTTAAACACGGCTGATTCATCCCGACACCAACACTTGGGGGAGGGCAAGGTGCAGTCGGGGCGCAGGCGCAGAGCGCACTTTCTGCGGGGGAGGGTGTTTATCACGCGCGTTTACACCGGGGGATCCATGGGGGTCTCTCAAAGCCTGGCATCTACTTTACCAACTGTGTTCGGCAGTACTGCGTCGTCCCCTCAATCATATAACATTCAGGTTTAAAATACAGCCAGGTTGACAGGAGATTATTTTGTATTTGGCCACCACGCTGTCTAAAAGGACGCCTCCCCACCCTACCCAAAGGGGACTCAGCTATGAAGGGATTCTATTAGAAAACCTTGCCGGATAGAAGGGTAAATTCCAAGAACTGGAATCACGTCATCTTCCTCCAAAGCGACCTGCTGACACTCGTGAGGCAACTTACCTGGGTCGCAACCGCCCACTCAGGGAAAGCACAAAGGACCTTGCGACCCGCCGGAAGACGCAACCCGCGCATGCGCCAACCGCTGAGGGCGGTGGGCACTGGGCCCCGCCTTCTTCCCGGCAGCACTTTCGCCTGCCTCTTTTTTTTTTTTTTTTAATTGCCTTTCCGGCGGACTGTCTGCTCGGTAGCGTTTGCTAGCTGCACTCTGTATTCTTAACGTGAATGTAAACGCTGAATTAAAGGACTCCCTTACCTCATTTAGGAAATAGACCGTTTAAATCTGTGTGCAATGTTTGTCAAATTCTGATTTCTAAAGTTCACTCTGAAACGAGGGGTGCCAATCAAATATTTAGGTAGTGGACATAGAGCGGTGAATACAACAGATTGTCGAGCTGTTTATGAGGCTTATATTCAACTGCAATTAAATCATGGTGTATGATCTCCCTTTTGTAGGCATTTTTATAAACGTGCAATCTATTTGCAGCTGGTATCCCTCACATTCTGGACCCATATACCCACCTATCACCTGGACTCAAGACAGCCCCCTTGTGCTCCAAAACTAATTCACCATTTCACTTGACAAAAATTAAAGTCTGCTCTGAAGTCAATAGGAACACAGTTGTCCAAAAAATAAATGGCAAACCATGTTTCTGCAACTGATTTTTCAGTTGGAGAAATATGCTGCAGGTGCTCCTTCAAAATCAGTTTGCCATTTGGGTTTTCTGCTTCTGCACTCTAAAAGTGCAATCCTAATGACCTGGGAGAAGCCATGTTGTGCTCCATTCCACACCAACTCAGACCGGGGTACTCTGCTTCGGGATGAGTTGGCTGTTTTAGAAACTTGGGAAGACCCAAAACAAATTTGTCAGATCTCTAGAACTAATAAATTCAGCAAAGTGCCAGCATACAAAATCAATAGCGTTCCTGTACACTAATAATAAGCCCACCAAGAAAGTAATCAGAAAACAGTCCCCTTTGCTGCAGCTACAAACAGCAACAACAAAAATACTAGATATTAACCTAACCAAGGAAGTGAAAAATCTCTATAATGAAAACTATACAACTCTGAAAAAAGAGATTGAATACATTAGAAAATGGAAAGATAGGCAAAGCCAATATTGTTAAAGTAGTCCTGTAACCAAAAATGACACATAGATATAATGCAGTTCCAATTAAAATAGCAACAGCATTTTTCACAGAAGTAGAGAAAATAATCTTTAAAATTCAGATGGAGCCAGAACAGACCCAGAATAGCAAAAGCAATCCTGTGTAACAACAGCAAAGCAGCAGACTTCACAATTCCAGATTCGAGTTATATTACAGAACTACAGTGACAAAAACAGCACAGTACTGGCACAAAAACAGACATGAGGGAACAGAAGTAAGGTTGTAAAACCAATCCAGGGACATTCAGCTGTCTGATTTTTGACACAGGGACCAAAAACATACACTGGAGGAAAGAGCCTCTTGAGCAAATGGTTTTGGAAAAACTGGCTATTTGCATGCAGAATGAATCTAGATCCATGTCTCTCAACTACTAAAGTAAAATCAAAATAGATCAAAGATCTAAATGTTAAAACAAGCAGTGCTGGAAAATAAAGTAGGTAAAACTCTTAAAGATATAGGCATAGACAAAGACTTTTTGCACAGCAGCTCAATCACACAAAAATAGTACCAAAAATCAACTAATTAAAATTATGCATGGGCTGGGATATAGCTCAGCAGCACAGTGCCTGCCTGCAAGAGCAAAATCCTCAGTAAAAAAACCCTGAAGAGTAAAGAAAACAACCAATGGAGAGAAGAGACAGCCAGCAGAATGAGAAAATCATTTTGTGAGAGACTCCTTGGACAAAGTATTCATATCTACAATACATAAAGAACTAGGAAAAACTAGAACCCTAGAAATAAAAGCCCCATAAAAACAGGCAATTGAAATGAATAGACACTTCTCAAAAGAAGTACAAATGGCCAGCACATGCGTGAAAGACATTCTGCATATTTGGCCATTTAGGGAAATACAAATTGAAGAAACATTGAGATTCTATCTTACACCAGAAAGAAGAGCTATTATTAAGAGCTGAAAAACAGAAAGTTGTAGAGGAAAAGAAGCCCTTCTATAACCTGAGGGGAATGTAGTTTAATACAACCTGTATGGAAATCAGTATGGAGATTTCCCAAAGCACTGAAAATAGAAATTCCATTTCACCCAGCTATCCCTCCATTGGCTATCTTCCCCAAGGAGGTAAGACCTCACATAAACAGTGATATATGCGTACTCATGTTTATAGTAACATAATTTACAATAGCTAAATTATGGAGGCAGCCTATATGCCTTCGACAGATGAATGAATAAAGAAAGGTGGTATATATACATAATGGAATACTATAGAACTATAAAGAAGGATAAAGTCATTTGTCGGAAAATGTGTGCACCTTGAGGTCATAATGTTAAGTGAAATAAATCAGACACACAGGTTTAAATATCACAGGTTTTTCTTATATGAAGATCGACAATACAAATAATTTAAAGAAAAAAGATAAATGACAGGAAACAGGGAAGTAGACTGTGTGGAGATGGAAAGGGGGTCTAGGAATGGAGGAAATGGGAGGGCAGGGAGGGGGAGGGGAAGAGACAACGATTAAGAGGTTGCATGCTTGTGACGACTTTGTGTTGCTAACATATACTAAGAAAAGAAATCGCAGCTGTAGCCATTGCCCTTTCTTCCTCTAATAAGCGTGACTGCTGTGTCAGCCTGACCCCAGCATTGTCTTCTCACAAGGATGTCGCACATCTCCAGCCCAAAGGAGACCTCGAATGCCTGGCCCCATCTTCCCTAGCCTCTGTGCCCTTGTCCTTCAGTCCAGGCTGCTCTGTCCAGACCACACTTTTCCCTTTAAAACCAGCACAGCCACTGCTTCATGGCACAGATCTCTCTGTCTGACCAGCTACCCCTCTGGACAGTGTATTCGGATCTAAACAAACTTCTGCCTTTCTCTACTCTGGTGTTGGTAAATTCTTTTGCCACTCGGTCACTGGCCTCTACAGCTTACAGTGCACCCAGCTTAATGGATTTCCAACTTATTTTTCTTACAATTTCCAACTTGGACACTAGAGCTTAGAGCTCTAAAACTTGCTGGCGGGCAGGCACAGAATGTTTTATATTCATTTGAACCAATGCATAGCAGTGATTCCATTAGTGATAGTGAAAGTCAACCTACACACTAACCCTCCTTTCTCTTGTATCCCTCACACCAGCCAGAAGCTTTTCAAAGATAAGTGCAGGTTCATTTATAGTTTGCATTTTCTTTATGAGTTTTGTATTCTGTTACAGTATTATAATACTTTTTTATTGTGAATTTGTGGAACAAATCATCTGACTTTCCTTTTTTTTAATTGGGAAATTGGTTTTGATTTACAAGAGCTTTGGATTACAAGCATGTTTCAGGGATGAATTATGCTCACAGACATTATATATATAATATATATATTATATATATTTTTAAAAAGTTATATGCATGTGTGTATACAATTTATTATCCATATATATTGCTCCAAAATATCAAGTAGTGTAGTTTAAGTGTGAAGTATTCTGTACATTAATTATACCTAAATGAAGCTGTTAAACATAAAATTTTTAAAATGAAATATTGATAGATAATGTTGGTTCACTTACTCATGTAATTGCCTTCTTTCACAGAACAGAACCCACTAAGTGTCTAGCTTAGGTGGTAGCTCACACCTGTGATCCCAGCACTCGGGAGGCCATAGCAGTAGGACTCCAGGCCAGTCTGGGCTACGTAGTGAGATCCTAGCTCAACAAAATGAAACAAAACAAAAATGTGATATCTAATTGTGCCAGAAGATAAAAGAACAGGGGATGAGATGGTCTGCCTTCCAGGATAGAAGACAGCCAGCCAATGACAGTTCTCTGTAATATTCTTTTGGATGTACCCGTAGGAAACTAATGAAAGATTAGGTTTTGTATGTGTGTTTTGGGGAAGGCTAGAACATAAGGAGGAATATGTGCATGGTAAGTGATGCTAACTTTTATGTTTTGTTTTGTTTTTGATGTGTGTGGAGTTGGGAACTGAACTCAGGGCCCCATGTGTGGTAGGCACACGCTCTACCACCTATGTACCTTCAGCCCAGCTTTCTGGTTTAAGCTAGGTGTGGGATGTGCAAACAAGGTCTGGTCACAGGAGAGCAGATTGTAGTGAAGAGGGAAGAGGTGTGTCCTAGAAGGGGCAGGATAAGGAGGCACAGATCACTCCAGGCCCAGAAAGATGTGATGGGGAACCTGGCTCCAACAGTGAAAGTAGGAGATGATGTTAGAAAGATAACTCACATCTTGTCCTTAGTATGGTCAGGAAGTTCACTCACATCTTGTCCTTCAAATATGATCAGGAAGTTCACATAGCTGTAAGCTCTAATGTCTAAGCTGAAGTTTCCAACCTAACGGTGTCCGAGTGTTTTAAGTAGCTCTAACCTTTAATGTCAAAGAAGGAACGTGTCCAGTGATGCTTGCTTTTGCCCCCTTCTGAATACTTCATGGAAATGTGACTTTGCATTGTCATCAAACAGATTCATTTTTCACACCTCTGCGACCTTATTTGGGTCATATGTTTCTACAAAATTTTGCACAATTTCCCACATTTTACACATCTCCCTAATCTCAACTGAAATGAGGATTCCACTGCTTTACTCTCCTCCTTTTCTGCACAAAAGATCTCTTCCATAAACTCTTGCTTTTGAGAGATGATAATCCCCAATCCTGCAGAGAGAGGGGGAGAGATTATAAAGATCTCTTCTGTGATTGTGTAACATTCGGTGTCACATAGAACTTATATTGCAAGACAAACCCCATTTATCAAGTTACAATTAATTAGAAATGGTTCTTGCCTTGTGGAACACTTGCAGAGCAAATTACTTGAAATCCAAATAACTTTGTAAAACCATCACCAAAACCAAGATGGTAAACATATTCAGGGCCCTTCCAGCCTCTGCACACTGTACCTCACCTCTGGCAACAATCTGATGTTTTGTCACTAGAGACTTGCTTTCATTTTCCAGATTTTTCTATCATCTAATATTTCCTTTGTTTAGTTTCATCCACTAAAAATGAGTATTCTGAGATTCATTTATATTTTTGCATAACAACAAAAGTCCATCTTTTTATTAATAAAGTGTTTAATCCTTTTTGGTTTCTGTTGGGCTTTGTGTTTGCAGTGCTATCTTGGGGATGCTAAGCTCATGTCCAACCACTGAGCCTTGTCCCCAGCTCTTAACGTTTCTTCCAAGTGTAACAGTGTTTATTTGATTTTCTTTATGAATAAGACCAATAGTTTTTATAGTTTTGACAGAGCGAAAATGTCAGAAAGAAATGGTCACCAAAACAAAACAAAAACATGCAGAGGTGAATAAAAAAATAGGAGCTGATTTAGACGTTCCACTTGATGCCAAATTTGACAGTGTTCAAGGAAATTTAAGATTTACTCTGTAAACTTTACTACAGTTTTCCCCTTTGCAATGCTTTATTTGAAATTTTATTAGTACAGTAATACTTCAATCCATAAATGCTGCTGTTTGTGAACAGTTCAGTTCATGAACAGAAGCATTTAGCAAAATTGTGCATCCATTCATGAACTCCTTATCAGGTGACAACATGACCATGGCCATCTTCCAACATGAACATGAGTACAGCCATCTTTCCCACTCTGACATGTGATTGTGGCTTCCTTTAGTTGAGATTTCAGCTGGATACAGACCTGTACACACTTGCTGTGAAGCTTTTTTGTGTGCTTTTTAGCATATAGAGCACTGTACAGTAGTATTCAGTGCAGCATGGCTCCAAAGAAAGGGCAGAGCAGTAATGAAAATAAAAAGAACACACAATGATAATGAAGATAACTAAGGTGTGCAGAGTGGTAACCAAGATGACAAGAATGTGTAAAGCAGTTGTGGAGGTAACAAGGAAGTGCAGAGCAAAAATGTTAAGAAGGTTTTAAAGAAGATAACCATTGGATTGAAGAAAACCGTAGAAAAGCATGGGCATGATATTCATGCGACTGACCTGGCGTCAGATGCAAAGTTAACAATCATGACGATTTTGAAAAAACAAAAATGTCTCAGAGGGGCTGATGTGGCAAAAGGAGTGATGATGTTAACCAACTAGAGGGCACAAGTGCTGGGAGAGGTGGCAAAACTTTGTTAATGTAATTAAATGGCAGGCGATAGCATTAGTGAGCTATGATGTGTAAAAAAGTCAGGAAATTTCACAGTGATTTACTGCAAGAAAATGCCTCTGAAAGTGCAGCAAGTGATGAATTTAAAGCCAGTAGGGGATGGCTTGATAAATTTACAGGAGAAGTGGAATCCACAGTGTGGTAAGACATGGTGAGGCTTCCGGTTTTGAAAAGGCTATTGCAAAAGCCAGTGAGAAAGAATTTGTGGAATTCATGAAGGCAGAAGGATACACTGCTCAATAAGCGTTTAAGATGAAACAGATCTTTTAGAAAGAGATGCCAAACAGAGCCCACATCATGCAAGAGAAAAAGGCATTGCTCATGAAATCCGTGAAAGACAGATTGATTCTTTTGCCTTGTGCAAAAGCAAGTAAAGATCTGAAGATTAAGAAACGACTGGAATACCATTCCCAGACCCCTCATGCATTCAGGGAACAGAATGTGACAAGGCCCAACTGCCTGGCACATGGAGAGCCAATGCAAAAACTTGGGTCACAGGCTGCACAGGTGGTGAAGGGCAGTGTGTCCATGGCAGGAACAAAGGTCTGGACATCAATGGTGCAGACATAAAGGAGCTCATGGAGGACCACACAGAGAGCTGATGATGGAAGCTGATTGCTGGACTCCCGAGTGAGCAACAGAAGGCGCTTGTTGGGGAGCATTCCACTGAGGAAGAGGCAGAGGAGGAGGAGGTAATATGCTATACTATACTTTGTTTCATAGTTTTGTGCTTAAAAACACATATAGTTCAAAATGAATTAATCTTATTTACAGTGAACCTTGTGGAGAAGTTTGATTTGGATCGCAATTTATTTGGTGTGAGATCAGAACCATGGAATGAATTAAGCTTGTGAACTCATTTCCATAGGCACCACTGTACGTGTGTGTGTGGTACTTTCCCTGTGTGGGGTTGGTACATGTGCGTACCACAACCCAATTCCTTTTTTCCATCCTTATCCCTTCCCCTCTCTCCTATCTCTGGATCTCTTATCCTTTGAGAAAGATCTATCTCCTTACTTCCTATTACCTATCTTTTGTTTTGCTTTTAGTTTTTCCTTTGGGTTTCTCTTATAAGAGAAACCATATGATACTTAAGCTCATGCATCTGATTTATTTTGCTTAATATTGTGATCTCAAAGTATATTCATTTTTCCATAAAGAACTAAAATTTAACTTTCTTTATGGCAGAATAGAACTCTGTTGTGTACAAATACTACAGTTTTATTCATTTATCTCTTGAGGGACATAGTAACTTGTTCCCTAAGGTTTAGCTGTTATGAATTGTGCTGTTATAAACACATGTATGCATGTATTACTATGATATGATGTCTTTAACTCATTTGGAAAGATACCTAGAAGGGGAATAGCTGTGTCAAATGGAATTCAATTTTTTCTTTTACTTTTTTTAAAATTTTATTTTGAAAAGAAGAAAACCAAATGAGAAAGGACACAAAATGGGGTCATTCAAAACAAAAGGATGGACATAGCACATGACTAAAACCCCAATATAAGGTGATCTACAATAGTTACTATGATGTTACTTGTTATCTTCAATAGAATTGTCTGTATCATCAGGTATAGGAAAATTGAACATAGTAGAGAACAGAACAATATCAACAAAAACAGAACATTGGAGACATTATAGGACTTCAAAAGCAGATAATAGTCGAACCAGAGTGAATATCCTAGTGAATCTTATCATCTTCAGAGTAGTTTCCTATACTCTTAGACTTGATAGTATCAAACATAACAGATTCAGATAAAATCAGTCAAGACAAGACAGTGATCTAACAAACCAGATTCAAATAAGATCAGTCATAATAAGACAGTATAAGTAATACAGAGCTTCAGATTAAGTTAATAAGAAATTAGCCTTCTAGGGGGAGAACCACCAGCAGCTCCTGAGATCCGCGCCATGTTGGAACTTAGGACGCTATGAAACCAAACAACCAGCCTGCCTCCCTGCTAAGCAATAGTGAACCTACTGATGCACGGCCTAGAGTCAAACATCCCACTTCTCCTACCCTCTTTCTCCTCCCCCCCCATTAACAAATGGGAACCAGAAACCTGAGCATCTCCTGGGAGGTTGACCATAGCAAATAAGGGGGACTTCCTTCTACCATCTCTTTGAAGGCAAATATTTTTATTACTGTTTTGCTCTACTCTGATTAATGGTACTGCTCTATTCAATACTCTGTTTTGATAAGTTCTATAATGTTCTGTATTTTATCTCATTTTGATATACGTGATTGAAAGAACAACTATTATAAAGATAACGAAATATACTGTGATACCTATTACTGTTATCCCAGTAACCTGCTGTGAAGTTCTGTACCAATTTCACTGTATGATCTTATTTGGCTTTATTCTGTCTTGTTCTGTTGTATTTTACCACTTTCAAAATAAAATTTAAAAACTAAGAAATTAAGGGTGATTACCGTAGTATATCCTGCTATTTTTGGAATAGCTGTCTGTGCCCTCAAGTCTGGTATAAGTAGACAGGCTGGAACAGAATATAACCAAACTTAACAGAGTGATGAGAACAATGTGGATTTTAAATCATGAAACACTACTAACAATGACCTCTGCCTTCCTTTTTTAGACAATTCCTCCCCTTTCACTTTCACAGGGTGCATTGCACATTTTGGATCCCATTAACTGCTTTAATTTTTAGATTAAGGAGGCAACCCACTATTTACCTAAGTGGTTCTGAACCTTCTCACTCCTGAGCTTGATCTTAAGTTGTATTCCTTTACCTACAAAGGCCTCAAGGTTTTCCTTCCATATAGCTGAGTAGTTCTCCACTGCACAAAAGTGTCATATCTTTCCAACCTCTCTGCAGCTGCAGAGGATTATTTCTTACCTTGGTACCAGGAAGGCTTCTTCCTCAAGGGAACTTTATGACTGGTACCTATAGGAAATGACTCTTCAGAGAGTCTTTTTTACAACTACAGTGTCTCCAGTGCTTTCAGCTTGAAATAGTAAAACTAAACAGCATGTTTGGGGGGTGGTTTATTCTCAACTTCTTCAACTAAGAATATTTGATCAGAGAGACTTTCAGGAAGATAGTGGCATGGTAAAAAGAAGAGAAAGAGCCTCTCTCACATTTGCTGGCCAGGCACTGGTGGTTTATTCTCAACTTCTTCAACTAAGAATATTTGATCAGAGAGACTTTCAGGAAGATAGTGGCATGGTAAAAAGAAGAGAAAGAGCCTCTCTCACATTTGCTGGCCAGGCACTGGCACATAGCAATGGGAGGAAGAGAAGAAGGAGAAGTGAGTTCCCTGGGCTTTGAAAGGATTTGAAGCAAGAATTCAAGCCTGTGGGGAGGGTGAAGAGAGAAATTTCACTGAAGAAGAAGAAGGAAGTGGTGGGTGGCACCTTTTCCCTGAACATACCAAGAATGATGGCAACTCCAGATGCCTTCCCAGACAGATACAGCAGTGCAATGGAGCAGTGGACACTATGGACTGCACTGACTGGTGAACGGAGGGGATTTGGCCATCCTGAGGGAGAGGATGAGTGACAGAGAGCCATCTTGGAGAGGGGCCAGTTGAGCTCAGAAGTCAGAACAACTGCTGGTTCTGTCTAGCAGTTCCCAGCTGAATTCAGGCCCGCAGAAGATGTGCTGACTGCTGCAGGCTGAGCAGATTTGGTTCCAGCCTCATGGCCAGAAATCAGCCTGAAATTCATGGGAAATAAAAGTGCGGTCTCACTGAGTTTATCCACTACCTCCTGTAAAGCTCCCACTGGCTTACTGGGATAAATCAACTTGGAACTGGGTTCTGTCTCCACATGTTGTCTACCAGTGACAGCAGAGACAAACCATGAAGTGGACATTCTTTCTCTTTCTCTCTCTTGTTTTATTCTTCATTGTTTGATCTTGTTTTTATATAAGTGTGAACACAGTTTTTAGGTTTTTTGTGATTGATGTTCTGTTCTTTTATTTCTTCCTTCTCTCTTTTCTTCAAGTGTTCTGTACCAGTTTCCCAAAGGTGTGATCCTCTTTTGTCCTTCAGCCTTGCTTCTAATCTCTTCCTCTTTTTCTATTTCTCTATCCTTTCTCCTAACCCCTTTTAAATTTTCTCCTGGCATATTGAAGGCTTATTTATTGCATACAATATTTTTGTTTCATTTTAGATTTTGTTATATAACCACTAATTCCTATGGTTAAAGGTGGAAAATTATTCATTACCTCAGTTTGTTATTGTTGATTGTACCACTGCAGCCAAAGTAACACAATTGTTGTAACTAACTGTTCTTCCTGGTATACTAAGTTCTAAGTGTCATAGAAAATACTATGGACTGGTACCAAAGAACCAGGGATTGGGAAAATTAAGCAGCAACTTCTCATCTCCAATAAATTGAAGAGTTAAGATCCTGCAATAGACTCAAAACCCAAAAGCCAGCGACACCTGGAAGATACCTTTGAGAAGTAGTCACTTCCTAAAGGTTCTAAATATTAGCAATAAAACAAATCACCATAGGCAATTTACAAGCATCAACCCAGGAATTAAACTAAAAAAAAAAGAAAACGAGTGGACAAATAAACAAGATGCAACTCTAGACATCCAGCTCACTAAAGACAAACGCAGAGGGCAATGAGGTGGGACAATCTAAAAGCCACACACTTGACCTTTCTAAAGTGGCAACAAGAAAGAAAATGAACGAGGATTTAGGAAAAATCAAACCAGTGATAATTTCATGCTTCGTTACTCTACAACAGACATTGATTTAAAAAAATAGAACAGGTTAAGAAAATGATGGAAATCATGAATGCCCAACATAGGAAAGAAGTTGAAGTCCATAAAATAGATTCAAGCAGATATCCAGGAAACTAAAATTTTCTTTGAAAGTATCCACAGCAGAATAAATGAATGTCAGGGCAGAATCTCAGACAAAGAAGAAAGGCCTGTGGTTAGTAATCATGCAAAGAAAGATTTCTTAAAAATAACAAGAGACAAAGAGAAGTCAATCCAGCAACTGCTAGATGATGCAAAGAAGAATAACATAAGATTAATTGGAGTCAATGAAAAAGCAAGGGACAGAACAAATGATATGGAAAACACCTATTCACAGACATTATGGCGAAAACCTCCCCTGGCAGGGAAAAAGAATTTGACATACAGGTAAGTGAGGTATACAGAACTCCAATTAGTCATGATTGAAAAACATCTCTGAGCTCTACTGCCACATCTGTGAGAATCTGAAGGTTTTTTCCTGTTCAACTCCATATCTACAGTTAACAGTTCTGACCCTTCCTTGAGTCACCAGGAAAACTGACACATGATAGAGTCACACCTGAAAATCCTAGCAGTTGGCCCTTTAAAATAGTGCATTGCAAAAGAGATTTAAACCAGGCATGGTGGTTCAAGCCTGTAATCCCAGCATTCTTGGAGGCTGATACAGGACTACAAATTCAAGCCCAGCCTGGACACTTTATCAAGGCTCTGTCTCAAGATAAAAAATAAAATAAAGATTTAAAATAAAAATAAAAAGTGCTGGATTGTAGCTCAGTGACTCTATAAATGCCCTGGGTTCAGTTACCAGTACAAGAATATGGGGAAGGTGAAGGGGTCGAAGGCAGAGGAGGAGGTAAGGGAGAAGGAGAAGGGAAGTCTTCAAGAGACTGCCATTTCTCTGAGGCCCAGAAATCTTTAGTTGACTAAAGCTGTGATGCCACCTAGTGCTAGTTCAGCCCACATCATCCAATACTGTGGGAGATACAGAGGTTAAAAACAAAACTGAAAATGTGAAACAGACTGTTATGTGTAAAGGACAAAGATTCTCACCATTAATGCTGCTGTACAGGGATGTAGGTCACTAGGTGTAAGATATGGCAGAAACATTTATTTCTAATAATAAATTGTTAAGCTGTAAAGTTTAAGAGCAATTTAGTATTATGCACAATGCAGTCTCTTTTTTTTGTCTTACACACAGACACACACACACACACACACGTGTAAACTAACCCAGTAGCAAATCTTTGGGCTCTGTCTTCAGAAGTGTCCAGAGTGTGATCACTTGTCAGCCCTGCACTGTTCCCTCTAGGACCAGCTGCCATTCTCTCCCACTGAAATTTTAAAAATCCCCTAGTAGCACCCTATCTCCCTTTGCCATTGCCATGATCCCTGGTCCATTTTCTGTCTTCAATCCCTACTAATTCCCCCAGCTAAGTCCCAAGACTGTTCCACTTCAGTTGCCAATCACAAGTTGCCAGTGGTTCTACTTGGGCTTCTAGATGTTTTCTGGTGTATCATTTTAATTTCCTTCTCATTTCTTTTAGATTTTATAATTTTCCTTCCTTCCTCATTTCTTTCCTTCTTTCCTTTTCTTCCTCCCTTAATCCCCCCCCCCATTCTGTCTCTTTTTCTTCTTTCTTAACTGTCTTGCTATACTACCCAACCTGCCCTCAAACTCCTGGGCTTAAAGGATTCATCTATACCACTACACCCTGTCTTTAACTATTCTGAGTGATTTCATTATGGTTGTTCTGGAGATTACAAGTATCATATAGCAATCTAGAGAGCTGAGCTCTTAGCGTTTATCAACATGACATGACCTTGTCTCTCTGGTTCAGGTGGCCTGCGAGAGGTAGATGTTAAAACTTAGACTTGGAACCAAAAAACAGGCCAATTCCTGGGTACTACCAGGCATAGTATTTCCCGTCCAGTGAAACTGACGGTTTAACATGGATCCACCCATGCACTGAGGGGCATGGTGCATTAAGGAAGTTACAGAGAAGTGTGAAACACGGTCCTTATCTTCAGGAAAAGAAGATAAACTGGGCAAAAGACAGCTCCTATTTTATCCAAGTCACAAGCTAGTTCCTAAAATTCAGTGATAGACAAGTCAAGATTCTCATAAAGCTTATTATCCCATGAAGGTAGCAGCAGAACCAATATATTACATTTAAAGCAGTGCAGAGCTGAGCACAGAGTGTTATGGGCACCCAGAGATCTTTCTATGCTAAACTCAGAGCTGGGGAAGCTTTCCAGAGAAGAACAGTTTACCTCCTTCCTGATAGTGATAATAACTGGCATCCTTAAGAGATTGCTATCCCATTAAATCCTCTATATAACACAATGCGGTATGCAAAAATAAAGTCTGATTTTCCAGAGTAGAAAAATGAGCTTCGGGAAAGTTCAATGATTTGCCAAAAATCCTACAGCTCTAAAGTGGTGGAGCTAGTGGGATGCTTAAAAAGAACCAAGCGGATGCTCTTTGGCCTCCATTGTTACATTTGACTTTACACCACTCATGTATTCTGCTTCAAAAATGATCTGTTCCAAAAATATACAGAACACTCATCAACATTACTGTGTATAAAAGTGTGACCCTTAGATTACCCCCATGCCCCTGGCCTGTGTCTTATCCCAGGATGACTTACCTCACTGGCCCAAAGGAGACAAGAGCACGTCTGATCCAGTTCTCCCTAGCATGCCTTAGGTCCTGTTTAAGCTCAGGGAAATTTTCTAAAAGCTCTCTACCTTTCTCAGGGATGCTAGCCTCTTTTGGAACTCACTACTGGTTCCTTGCAGTGTTGCATTCTCATTCCTAATAAACTCCTTTCTATTTGTTCTGGTTTTGGTAAATTCTTTTACCAGCTGTGTCTTTTGCTCTCCAAAAGCTGTCTCAGATGGCAGAACTGAGCAGTCATAACCAAATGTGGAGAACTGTAACAAGCTGTATTTGTAACCACTGAGATGTACAGCCAGCGGCCTGGGGTCCAGTAAGGAGACCTGAGTGAAAGACACAGATTTGGGCAACAGCAGTGAGAGATTAGAAATAGATGAGATCATTTATGTAGAATATTTGAGTATAGAGAAAAATCCCAAGAATCCTGAGAAATAGTAATATTAAACAAAAAGTTAAAGTATCAGTGAGGCTTTTGTGGCATATGCCTGTAACCTCAGCAAGGGGATCCCAAGGTTCAGAAAAATTTGGCTACATCGTGAGTTCAAGGCCAGCCTGGGTTACATAATAAGACCCTGTCTGAATAAAGAAAAAAAAAGAGAGAGAGAAAGAGAAACTCATGTAGCACTGTTGGTGGCTTACCAGTTGGCTTTCTCCTTTTATAAATTCTGGGCAGCAGTTTACTTAGTCTAGGGGAGGGTGATTCATGACTTTTGTGAGCCAAATCATGGCAATATCCCACCCCTTTGCTACTGGTGGGCCTGAGAAGGGACTTGTGTGACCCATTCCAGCAAGTGTCAGCCTGTTGTTCCTTCAGTAAGAGCTGAAGATTTCCTATCAGGTGCCAAGGCTGTGGGAATACAGCAGAGAACAATAAGGAGAATGGGGATGTGGGATAAAATACAATGATACTTTATACAAAATAGCCAGGGAAAGCCTTTCTGGTAAAATGACAGGAAATAAATGAGACACCTCTGGTGGGTACAAGTATCACCTGCCAGCGGGTTCACACCACCGTTGTGGCCACGGAGCAGCCATGAGCTCAGTGGCCACTGTCCTTTACATCTGCCTCCCAAGTCACATCTAAGCAGTCCCATCAAAATCCCACTTGATCTTGTGCTTCTGAAAATTGAACACAGAGCCTCCATGGTGAGCCGTATCCACGGCTCTTTTTAATTTAATTTTTTTTTTAGATTTTGAGTCAGTATTTTTTTTAATTATTAAGTAGGTAAGTTGATAAATTGCCACCCTCCTGCCTCAGCCTCCCAGAGTTCTAGGATCACAGGCATGCTTAGCTAAGGAGTGTTTTAAAGCACCTAATGGTGTCCTTGACCAGGGCAGTCTCAGCAGAACCTTACCAAGAACAGCTGTCCTGCCACAGGAAGGATGGGTAAGAATATTAGCATAACATGTCAAGGGGCTTGCTGTGGAAATGGAAGATGAGAGAGAGAGAGAGAGAGAGAGAGAGAGAGAGAGAGAGAGAGCACAATGACTGGATTCAGAATAAAAACCAGAGGACAGGATTTTAATGGGAGATCTCTGCATTTGCTTTATATTGAGGAAGAACAAACAACAGACAGACAAAGGAGAGGAATAAGTTAAAGACACAGGGAAGAAAGGGGCTGAGAAAAGACATGGCAGCTAGGGAGACGTATGTGTACACACAGGAAACCGAAGTCCTTCGATGGCCTTGAAGTCCATGCAGTGTCCCATCAGCCCAGCAAGTCACTCTCTCTTGCTTTAGGCTTCTGCCTGTGGGGCACCACATTAGAGAGGCTTTTTGGCCACTTTGTGTGGCCATGCTGCCCCACATTCCCTTGCTCCAGCTTGGTTTTCTGTATCACATTCATTATTTGCTGACCTACTATGTGTCTCATCCATTAATTCCACCGTGTCTCTTGCCACTAGAATATAAGTCTCAGAGACCGGGACTTGGCTTTGTTTACAGCATTGTAACATCTGTACTAGGCACTTGGAAGGATTTGTGAAATGAACGAATAGGTGACAAAGAAGTACCAGAGACAAATACATGAGTTTAAAAAAAGGGGTCACTATTGTGAAACCAGGTGTTCAGAAAAGGTTCAGATCCAAGAAGGTGACATAATAATCATAGCTGGGTGTTGTGTCACACAGATGTAACTATAGCACTCAGGACACTGAGGCAGGGTGATGGTGAGATCAAGGCCAGCTCAGGCTTCACAGTGAGAATGTGTATCAAAAAACAAAAGCAAAAACAATAAGCAATCACCACTGACATTAATTTGACATATACAATCACTAAATATTTTCTAATTACTTTACATAAATTATTTTTTTGAGCTTCAAACCAAGTCTAGAATGTAAGTCCCTTTTTGTTTACTTGTTTCTTTCCTTTTGTCTCCTTATCTTCCTTCACCCTCTTTCCTCTTCCCCTGCTTCTCCTCCCTCTCTTGGTACTGAGGATGGAGCCCAAAGTTTTGGCATAAGCTACACGACTGCTTTAACATTGAGTTATATCCCCAATCCCGTTTAAAATTTTATTTTGACATAGGATCTTGCTAAAGTTGGCCAGGCTGACCTTGAACTTGAGATATTCCTACCTCAGCCTCTCATAAAATATACATACTAGCATGCCTTCTGTTTTACAGATAAAGAAATTAAGATACAAGTGAAAGGGAGGAAGGAAGAAAGAGAGAGAGAGGGAAGGAGGAAAGGAGGGGGGAGATTGGGGATGTAGCTCAGTGCCAAGCCTCTGCAGAAGTAAGAGAAGGAGAGGAAGACACAGTTGGCTTTTATTAGTGATCTAATATTTGGGAAAGTCTCATTCAGTAAGCTAGACTGTGTGTAACTGAACAGAGGCTATAGGATTTATTTGCAGAAAGGAGCTGAAAAAACAGAAAGCAGAACAAATGCAGACTGATTCTTCAACAATTTAACACTCTTCTTTTGAGGATTACAACAGAGACTTCTTCATCAGAGCTGCTCAGGAAAACTAGCTCCTTTGATTTTCTGCTGTGTCTGATTGGTTGTTGCTCTCACGTTCTACAATCATGTGACCAGCGATCATGTCTGATTTGCTCCCCAGCGTATCCCAGCACCAGTGCAAGGCCTGGCATGTGCAGGTCATTCAGATTACCAATACACAAATCACTGCGTAAGTTCGAGGGTTAAACATGTCTAGTTGCCAGAGTTGTTGCAAGAGCAGTTCTGTGGACAGGTAGGGATTGAAGCCAGATTACAGCAGACCAACAGGAAATGAGGGGTTGAAGTACCCACCTGGATGAGTTGACACATGGCAGCTGCGAGTTAAGGATAGAACAGCTTAGTAAGAAGGAAGTGGGCTTTGAAGTTGTGCAAGCCTTAATACGCACTGCAGTTCAATTTCTTTTTTAAAAATTTATTTTATTTATTTATTTTAAAGGGGAAAAACCCAATAAAAACAATGATACAGAATTTCAAAATTAGTTAATAGGAAATTATTGTTTAATATGTTGCTACATATTAATAATATGCTTCAAAGTAGTTACTCAGTTACAACATATAGGCATGAAAAAAATAACCATACAATATAAGCACAAACCGTTTTTTTGTTTTTGTTTTTGTTTTTTACCTGTACCAGGGATCGAACTCATGACCTTGCACTTGCAAGGCAGGCACTTACGCCACTGAGCTAAATCCCCAGTCCCCACAAACTGTTTTTTTAATGAACTAAAAATAAATCAGTAGTATACTTCTGTGTGTGTGTGTATGTGTGTGTGTGTATATATATATATATATATATATATATATATATATATCCTTCTGGCACAAGATCAAGTGGGATTTTGATGGGACTGCTTAGATGTGACTTGGGAGGCAGAGGTAAAGGACAGTGGCCGCTGAGCTCATGGCTGCTCTGGGACTCCTCCCCAGTCCGCCCTCACCTCTGCCTGGTATACTTCTTTTCCTGCTTTAACTGGCCCTCACCCACTCTGAAACGCACTTCCTTTCGGAGCGCTTTTTCTTGAGCACTTCTTTTCCTTCTTTTGCTCTCCTCCAGTTGATTGAATGGGACAGTAAGAGGCTGGGAAGGGTGCTGCCCCCTCCAGTGCCCGACAACAAGCATATACTCTATCCTTCTCCATAAATGGGGCTAACATAACCTACCGCTGAAAGTTCTGGGGCTTGCTGGGCGTAATGGTACACACCTGTAATCTCAGCACTCAGGAGACTGAGGCAGGAGGATCGACTCAAGTTCAAGGCCAGCCTGGGCTACACAGTGAGTTCAAGGTCAGAGAAGACAGATAAAAAAGAGGAGCATGGGAAAATGATGGAAATTTTCAAGGATGATAACCATTCTTGTGAAATAAGCCGCAATCTCTGTGCTGTTTTAATTTGCATTTCTCTGGTGACCAATCATGTTGAACAGTTTTTTCATATATTTATTTGCCATTTGTATTTCTGCACCTGAGAAGTACATATTCATCTCAGATGCCCATTTTTGAATTGCATCTTTGAATTTGGGGGAACTGATTTTTTTTCTTTATATGTTCTCGATCTAAGTCCTTTGAAGGACAACTGGCTAAACTTTTTCCCACTCTGTGAGTTGTCTTTTCACTCTGTTGGTGATTTCTTTTTATGTGCAAAAGCTTTTTAATAAAATGAGATACCAGTTGTTAATTCTTTGACGTATTTCCCATGTGGACAGACATAATAATTATAAAAGCACTTAGTTTCTACCTTGTGTAAATGGTCTCTTTCACTAGAACAGCAAGCATGGTTTTCTAGCTAAATTTCCCCTTTTTGTAGCTTTAAATTTTTTTGGCTGAGTGTCTATAGAATAAAACAGCAATGACTAGCTTTAACATCGTTATTTATTGTGTGCTTAGAATATGTGTAGTAGGTTTGACAGGACTCCCACAACACAATACTACAGTTGGTATGGCTTAAACAACAGAAATCCATTTTCTCACATGATGAAAGTTACAAGTGCAAGATCAAGATGCTGGTAGCAGTGGTTTATCCTGAGTCTCTCTCCTCAGGCTGTAAGGGGCATCATCTCCCCGTGTCTTTGCATGGTCTTCTTTCTAGGCCTTTCTGTGTCTAAATCTCCATACTGATCTCAACAGTGGTATGTAAACTAGTGTAATACTTTGCATCCCCACCAACAATGTAGGAGAGTTCTTCTTCTTCTTTTTTTAACCATAACCTCATCAGCATATGTTATTCTTTGACTTCATGATGATGGCTATTCTTTCTGGTATTGTTTTAATTTGCATTTCTCTAATGGCCAGTGTTATGGTTTGTATCTAGATGTCCCCCAAAGCCTCATGCTCTCATGGGTGGAGCTTTTCAAAGTTGGTTGGATCTAGAATATGTGATACCGGGATTAAGGGTGTGGGTTCTGGGTTAGACCACTGACTGGTTTATCATAGTTCTGGGTGTGGATAAATGGGAAGGCAAACCCTGGGTGTGGGTGGCTCTACCCAAAAGGTTTGCATCCTGAATGGGCTCAAAGGGAAAGGGAGGCTGCTGCTGCTTGCTGCATGCTCTGCCGTAGATGGTTTCTGTTCTGCCACGCCACTCTGCCTTGGAGCAGATGACTAAGGACTGGGACCTCCACCAACTGCGATCCAAAATAAACAGTTCCTCCTTTAGCTTGTGGTTGTTGGGTATTTTGTTTCAGCAACAAGGAAAGTGATACCCAAAGATGTTGAACATTTTTCCATGTGTTTGTTGGTCATTTGTACTTCTCTTCTGAGAAGTTCCTGTTCATTTCACTTTCCTATTTTTTGATTGCATGTTTCATTTTGGGTGATTTAATTCTTTTTGAGATTTTATATAATCTAGATATTAGAGCCCTCTATCTCAGCAATAGCTGGAAAATTTTCTCATTTTTTAGGTTGTCTCTTTACTGTATTAATTGATTCCTTTGCAATACAGAAGCTTTTTAATTTGATATAATCCCATTGGCATCTTCTCAAAAGAACTAAAAGACATCATATTACAGCCTTACATGCATGCCAATGTTTATAGCAGCACAATTCATAATAGATAAATCCTGGAAGCAGCCTGCATGCTTACCAATAGACAGATGAAAATATGGTATCTGTATATATATAGTGGGATATTACTTGGTTATAAAAAAGGATACATTCAAGACATTTATATGAAAATGAATGCACCAGGAAAATACAATGTTAAGTAAAATAAATCAGACATGTAAGCTTAAATATTGTGTGGTAGTTCTCATCTGAGTAAGGCAAAATAGAGGCAAAGAGCAAAGGATGGATAGAAGGAAGCAAGGTGATAGATCTTTTGCAAATGGGAAGGGTAACTGAGGACAAGGAGGAGAGTAAGAAGATTTAGGATCTGCCACACACAGGAACCTTATAACCTCAATAAATGTAAATATTATATGCCACAAGCATGAGCTAATAATAATAATGATAACAACAAGAAAGAAAATGGGAAAGGGAGATTTAGAGATGGAGGGAGGGAGTGAGGTGGGGGACTTAAAAAAGAAGCTGTGCTACGTAGATGGGACCACGCCACTGAAATGATTGTAAAATGCATGTACTGCAAATGTGTGCTAATAAAATCAGCTGAAATTTAAAAAGACCCTGTATCCAAATATAGTAGCATTCTGAGGTGTGAGGGTTAGAATTTCATCCTCACACTTAATGGGGGTGGGGGGCAAACTTTAGCCTATATCAAAATATGAATCAAAATTGTAAGTGCTTCAAAAGTATTGTATCATTCAAGTTTCAAACTGAAATCCATGAAAGAAAACCGAGGAATAGAGACACTAAATAATGAAACTAAGAGAAGAGCAGGTGGTAGATTGAAAACACAAACCCATAGAGACCTCAGATGACAACTGCACTCTATGTGAGCATCTTTCAGACACGCTACTGAATCTGTTCAAGTGTCAGAAAGGAGGGAGACTCAAATGATTTTTGTGCTGAACGATAGGAAAATGCCATCCCCCAACCACGATGCATTTGGGGAAGGTAGTAGAGGAGTCCTGGTCAGTCCTCACGGGGGACCTTGTGAACCACAGCCTGTTGCCCCACCCTTCTGGCCAGAGAGCCTTTCGCAGCAGGTGGTATGGTCAGAACTTGGCCACTAAGTCCACCCTCGTGTCTGGCAACACCCATGACGATGTGACATGAGTGTAGCCCCAGTGGAAACCACATATTCTGTTGGGAGCAGGAAATCCTCTCTTCTCCTGGCTGGTGCCAAGGCTTTCCAAGAGGACCCAGAAAAGGCCAAACTACGCCCAGAGCTCCTGGCAGGAGGCTGATCAGAGTACACAGCTGTAACCTCAGGTGATTCAGAGGAGAGATGGCAGCGATTAAGGACACCTGGCATATCGGTTGTTGTGACTGTTAAGATGAGGACAGCGTGTCATTTAGACTCTCAGCCTCAACTTTCTCACTTTAAAAAGTATCTTTCCGCAAGATTCATCCCTAAAGTATAAGGAGCCCTGGGGAGGTAGCTGACACCCAAATCACAATCCAAGGTAGAAGCAATGAACTGCATTACACTCTGGTTATTTTTAAATATGTTAATGATGGCTTCCGGCTGAGAGGCTCTGAAGAGAAGGGAAAGTTTCACCACGTTGTGCCATTTAGAAAATCCTTTCCACCCTGAAACACAATTATATGTGCAATTACGTCCATTAGGAGATTATTATTCAGCAACACATTTACTAAGACATCCAGATAGTAATAGATGTTTGGTAGTCTGCTAAATTTAGAAATTAGATCATAAACAATTGTCAAGAAGCTACAAGGCCCAAGATGTCACATGACATTTCCAAAACATCTGTATGAATTGAAAATACTACTATTTTCTAACCCAGAGCCATCATTTTGGGGCACTTAAAGTCAAATATCTGAAAATATTTTCAAATAATTTCAGAATGAGAAATGCCAATCTCAGTTTTAAAAATCAAAGAAATAGCTAATGACCAAGAATATTTTCTTAACAAGTATCAATGTTTATTTACATCAATATTTTACTCATACAAATTTTTATTTTATTTTGTTGTTCCTGCTTGGTTCTTATTTAGTTTTATTTTTTGAGACAGAATCTTGCTAAGTTGCTCTGATAGCTTTGAAATTTTGATCCTCTTATCTCAGTCTCCTAAACGAGCCAGGATCACACACATGTGCCACACATCACCTGAGCTCTTTGTTATGTGGTACAAAGGTGTATAAACGGTGAACTGTTGATCATGTAGCAATGAAGGTAATAAAAAAGAATTTTTCTTCTTGGCTTCTACTTAAAAAATAATATATACTTAAAAAATAGTTTTGGATCCTTTGGAAATGGTTTGGAGAGCCCTGGGGTTAATCACCAGTACAGCAAAAATATATAAATAAATACATGTATGTTGTTTTAAGTTGCTAAATTTGTGGTTATTTATTACTCTGTGATGGAAAACTTGGGTAACTTGCATATCAACAAACACTGAAAAACTGACCATTTAGATTAATATTACGTCTTAGGATTAGAATAAATCTTTTTCTCCCAACATAGGAATACACATTCAAGCTTTCATGATGCCTACGATCACATATAGCTGCTATAGTTTGAATTTTTATGTCTCCTCAGTGCATATGTTAAAAGCTTGGTCCCAGAGTTGTGCTATTTCTAGGTAGTGGAACCTGTGAGAACCAGACCTACCACAAGGCCTCTTATGTAATCGGGATAGAAGAGAATGGAAGAAACTCTGTCCCTTTCTCATTCTCTTCTGTTTCCTGGTGTGAGGTGAATGGCTTTCTTTTGCCACGCACTCCCCAGCCATCCCATCATGTGTGGCCTTCTCAGAAGCCCAAAAGCAAAAAGACTTTTGGATTGACCATGGACAGGAACCACCAAAATTGTAAACACACATCTTTTCTTTTTTATAAATAATTTCAGATATTAGTCAGGTAATGGAAATTGTTTAATACGGGAAAGTTGTACCAAGAAATTATGTCTAGGCATGCTCCTGATCACTGAGTTCCCTCCCCAACCCTTTGCAGTTCCTATAGCTAACAGTGGGGAGGAATCTGGATTTTTAAGGAGAGAAAGCCTAGAATGTTGTAAGTAGAGCTTACAGGGTGATCCTGGGGAGGGTTCAAAAGACCAGAACATGGATGGAATCATGGACAGTAAAGGCAGAGCTGATGAGATTTCAGCTAGAAATGAGGACCATGCTGGGAGTTGGGCTTAAAGGACATCCTTGATGCACGAGGGAGGAAAAGGTGGCAGCACTGTGTCTGCTCCCTTAGACTTTGTGGAGTTTGAGCTTTGAGAAGACGAATTAGTTTACTTGGTGGAGGTTTCAAGGCAGCAAAACATTCAGGCAGTGGCATGAATTTTACTGGCTGGTTTTAGCAACATTGACAAAAAACAAGCAGGAATAGACCAGGATGACATTAAAACTTGGTAGGTTTACCAGATACAGAGCATGTGTGAACTTTTGGGCAGGATGGTGACATTATTAGCAGCAATAAAAAGAAATCAAGGGCCACATGTGTGGCAAATGGTTTTATTCTTTGTGCTGCTGGGATGATGCACTGTAATGCCATAGGCCTGAAAGCTCTGGAGCCAAGCAATTGTGGACTAGACCCTCCAAAACTATGAGCCAAAATAAACCTTTTCTCTTTATAACTGAATGATCTCAGCTATTTGTTACAGTAACCATGCTCGCTAACACAATGGCCATTCACATTTTGGATTGTGAAACCTAGTGAATTCCAGTGTGAATTTCCAAGTGTTGTGCTGTGGACTTATTACCATTATTCTCTCCTGCTCCATCCTCTACCCTCTAAAAGCAGATGCTGATAGGAGATTCCTTCTTATATCAAGTCTCCCAGTGGACAACGGCCTGAGGGAAGACAAGAAATGGAGCAGAGGTACTTCCCAAGCCAAGCTAAGGGAAGAGTACAGTGCAACAAGAGCAGCAGACTTTTTGCCCTCAGTTTCCCCACCAGCCCACTCAAAGCTGGTGACATGAACCAAGGTCGTAATGGAAGTATAAGGAGAATAGGCAGTGGCCAAGAAATATTTTGTACTTAACTTAGGACAAGCCAAAGCCATTTTTCTTAAAAGCAAATTTATAGAAATTAGGTTTCTTAAACATAATACAATCAGGTATAAATTAGATATTATTCAGCATAAAACTTTGGAAGAAGTAAACAAAATCTATCGTCAGTTCTCATCATTTATCAAAGAATGGCCACACTAGATGTGCCACGCTCAGATGGAGTGTCATTTGTCGACTCTGTTTCCCACGCCATCAACCCACCTTCGCATCTTTACTTTGTTTCCCGAGTATTTCAAACTCAGGAAGAAAAAGAGCTTCTCATGATGAGTGGCACACACATTGTAATCTCTGGAAAAGACTGTGTCCTATTGTAACCCTAACATTCTGCTTGGTTCACTGTGCTTATGGTGCTGCTCCTCAAAATCAGTGAGGATCAAAGCCTGAACAGGAAGACTCAGTCCCAACTTTTCACATAGTCTTTGGCCTCGAGGAATTCTCCTTATAGCTTCAATATTTATGTAGTGATTCCATGAAAGCATTGAAAATCAGAACACAGTGTTT
Organism: Cavia porcellus; assembly: GCF_034190915.1. Lineage (NCBI taxonomy): Eukaryota > Metazoa > Chordata > Mammalia > Rodentia > Caviidae > Cavia > Cavia porcellus. The sequence continues at coordinate 80,473,084 of NW_026947490.1, forward strand.
GTGAGTCACGTCTGAACATAAGTACAGAGAAAATTAGCATATCAATATAACTTTTTTTTTAGAAAAAAGTATACTCTTCATTAATTCAATACATTACGGTATTTTGCTGATTCTAAGATACTGTAAAAGACAACATTGTTTTATATTTGCAAAAAATTATGTTTACAAAAAGTTTCAGTTCAGTGTCACAATGTTATATGATCATTTATTGTAAGACATCTTGATTTCAAAATAGTCTAGGGAACATGTATATATTGCAGTGATCAAATTCAACATTAAAATACATTCCTCTTAAAACTACCAATAAAATATTAAACACTAAGAACATTAAATTGGCACATATTCATAATTAATAGCATATTCTTAAAGCTATTCTGTTTTTCCCTCTCAGTTGAAAGGGGGAGCAGGCTGGCAATGACACTGATTTCTAGGGATGGCTCATATGACTATAAAACATGTATTTTCAATTTGGAAATCATCATAGTCTAATATCACAGACCAGGAGCTGAAGTAAATGAAGTCTACATAAGGTGCCTCGGTACAAAGCCAGAAGGCAGAGGCATGACTGGAAACCCAGTGTTTGGGGTGCTGCTGTGTTCTTTTCATGGACATCAAAAACCAAGTTGATCATTACCATTCTTTAGTCCAATCCTATAGGTAGGGCAAATCAATTCTTTAAAACATCTACTTGGAAGGATGTTCTTTTATGAAACTAAATCCAACTTTCTAGGCAGCTTATGAATGTCTCATAATTTGCTTAGCAAATCCATTCTACTTCTCCATGGGTTTTGCTCTGTTAGGCATCAGACTCAAACGATTTCTCTGTATGTGCTGAAACACAAAGGTCTTAAAATATTATGTAATCTGCCTCATGTCAAACACTGGTCTCATGCAAGATCCTACACTATGACCATTTGGTGGTTTGTGAGAGTCTGTGGGAGTGACAAGCACTTCAAAGCTTTTTAGCACTTACTAGAGAAAGATTCAGAAACTTGGATCTACAAAACATGCAGAAGATCTGATAATGCTGTGCTCTCTCTGGCCTCTTTGGAAGTGGCTATTCAAGAAAATCAGTAAGTAATCCATCTTCCCTAAGTTCCTTTTGTCCTGATTTCTGACAAAGTACTTCAAAGGACAATTCCAACATTAGATGGAGAAGACTCAAACATTTTTGTAGTTGAGAGGAATTAATCAGAGACTTCAGGTGTGGCTGCCATTAAACTGTTTCTAGACGTTTGCACATTATAGAAGCGCCATTGTATGACGCATTTAATTACTTCCAAAGCCATCTCATTGTGTTTTTCACATCCTTGCTTCACTTTCTTCCTCCTAGTCCTGAACTAGAGGCAAAGCTTTCTGGATCTCATGCTTGATGTTTTCTTTTCCCTGCTGTAGACAGAAAAGGTGGCTAATTTATACATCACAGCAAATAAAACTATAATGAGAATTGTTGACCCCAAACACATGTACAGAACTACTGGAAACTCTGGAAATAGTCCTTGAAGAATTCCTGTCCCTGCAGGAGTAGCCATCAACCCTAGGGAAGCACCAACTAGAATAAATGCCGCAGACTTCCCACTTATGCTCGTGTACTGCTCAATCCAAGAAATACCGCTGGGAAAGGTGGCGGCCATCGAGGCCCCATACACTGAGCTCGCTATCCACAGACAGAGTGGGCTCTTGTCGAAAAGCACCAGGAATAAACATGACACCAGGCTTCCAGTGTTGCTCAGCACAATCATGGTTCCAGGCCGTAAACATGTGGCAAACAAGATTGCCAGGCCCCTGCAGGCTGCAAAGGTCCCCCAGAAGGCGGAGTTCAAGCCAGCCGCCTCGCTCTCCTCCATGCCAACGTGGATGGTTGCAAATGAGAAAACATAAGAGCTGTAGGTTACCTCAGCTCCAACGTAAAAAAAGAAGAAGAGGAAAAGGAGGCAGAGCAGGGCCCTGTGATGTTTAGCTCTTCGAGATTCCTGAGCAGAGGCTGTTGATTTTTTGTGCTTTGTGCTTTTCATGAAAAACAGAGCAAACAGGAAGACAGAAACTACAAAGGTGTAAGTGCCGATAGCAGCATAAGCCCACAGTAAGTTCAAGTCATCAGGCGCTGCAAACAGAAGGCCTGGGTCGGCTTCAGGAGATCGGTTGAGGGCTGCAGGGTGAAGGTCAGGCTCTGTGTGGTTTTCAGGTGATGCTGTTGTCCCCAACGCCAGTTTTGCCAGAATAGGAGTCAAAAAAGCACCCAAGGCAAAACTGAAGTGTAAGGCCTGCATATGTGGGGCTCCTTTGTCCCCCCATAGAGCCAAGATAAGGACGTTCCCACCTATCAAGGAAAGATGGGGAAATAGTTTAAGTACAGTGATTACATGGCCTGAGCATTATAATATTCATAGTTATCAAACATTCAATCACTTCTGTGATTGAAGACCTCTAGCCCACTGCCACCAGACTTACTGTATATAACATTTCATTATTAGATAGTGGCCACATTACCACAAATTACTGCAATGATTTCTATGATTTTGATTGGTAGTCACTTTTGGAATATATACATAACACGTGTGTGTGTGTGTGTGTGTTGCATCTGTTACATATATGTATATAACTAGCCAGCTGCTTCAGTTTCCCCCATGCCAACATGGGTGGTTACAAATTAGAAAATATAAGAGCTGTAGGTTACCTATATGTGTATATAACAGATGCAAAACATGTTCAGGAAGTCAAACCCTGGAGGATTCTGCTGTGCCTATGACAAAAAATAAAAACACCTCCCAGCATCTGCCCTAAACAGGTCACCTAGAAGATGAAAGGCCACAGTTTCATAGTGGTAGCTATCTTGTTTTTTATCAGACAGACATATATAATTCTACCCTGTAACTCTGCAACCAAACTAAACCCAAACTGTAAAATATTTCCAGAATCTATCCAATAACTTAAAGCATGGAAGGGAAGCCAATGTCTCTTATGTTATTTATCAGATTTTCAAGGGCATGACAGAAGAGGCAGCAGAGCAGGAATTTCTGAGTGAGAAAAAGACAGAAAAGTAAAAAAAGTAGCGCATGCCCAGGTTTTTCTTCGCTCCATAACGGGGGCACATTCTTAATTGGGTGGTTGTTTCTATGCTTTCACAGCCAAATAGTGGTTCCTATTTATGTCTAACCCACCGCTTCCTCTTGCACTGCAACAATAACCTTCTATCCCTCTCACTTGCTCTATAATTATTCCCATGAGGGAATCCCGCCCTGTCCTGATCTGTAAACCTCCCACAGAACCAAATCCCCTAAGTTCACTTCATAGTGGTGAGTTTGACGCCCTAATTAGCAAGAGGAGGAGCTACCAGATGATTCTGACTGGGTGACCCCATGAGCATGTAATAAATCTGGGTCTCTCAAGAGCTTTGCAAGTGACAGCTTCATATCTTCTCCTATACTTTTCCTAGTAGTGTTCCAGGTGATACTGCAGGGTTCACTAACCTGTATCCAGAACACCCAGTCCAACACCAGTGACAGACATCATGACAATCAGTAATGCTGCTGTCTTGCAAAGAGGAATGAGATACTGAGCAATTGAGCTAGCCAACATCGACAGCCCTGAGAAGGAAAGGCAAACGTCAGCTGTGAGAAACAGTATTCATCAGGTTCCTGGGTCAAGTAAACCTAGAGACTTCAAATATACTACATACAGTCAGATTACATTCGGATATCTTCAGAAGATTGTAGACTGTACAAATGGTTATTTCCTTTAAAGCTTTTGTAAGTTCTATGGACTACAAAATATAAAGTACCATGACATAAATGATAAATCACCATGACCATTATAGTACTGCTAGTAATAAAACTCTAAGTTATATCACAAAGGAACTTTTACAACAAAAGAGACAGGCCACAAATTATTCACTTAAACATTTCACAGTTAATAACTGAAAAAGACTTTTAGATCTGAGGTACTATTTAAAAGGCAAAAAGAAAATAGAGTTATTGTAGTTGGTAATAAAATTTTAATTTTCAAAAAAGAGGGAGAAATATAAGACATATAGTGCTGGGCTGAGAATGTACGTAGCTCAGTGCTTGCATGCCATGCACACGGCCCCAGGTTCTTCCTCAAGACCTTTCATGCATGTGTGTATGTGCACATATACACATGAGTATGCATGAATATAGATGACTATGTGTGTATACAGGCATGCATGGGATGTGCATATACATGTGTGTATATACATGCAGGTGTATATACCTACACGTGTGCATATACATGTAAGTGTACACATCTGCATGTACATGTGTGTTTGTACATGTGTATAGATTCATGTGAATATAACACACCTGCAACAAATTGTATTATACACATTTGAATACATGTGCATATATGTCTATACACACATTTATATTCACATATGTGAAATACAAAGGGTATTTTATTCACTAGCAATAATAGATTATTCTCTTTTCTTAGGTGTTTTATCACACTAATCTAAATTTTTTAAAATGTCATTTTATTAAAAAATATGTTAAAAGCTTTACAATTTATAATCAGAGAGAAGGAGAGAAGTTAGGGATCATCACTGGTATGGGGGAGCAGGAGCAGAAATGTAGCCCTTGCCAGTCCCTCACTGCTCTGGACCCCTTCATGCTCAATCCAGAGGCTGTAGGGCTGGGGCAGTTCCCAGGAGCTTATTCTGATCTCTGTGGCTCCAGGACAGCTGCCCTCTGCCCTGATGAACAGAGTGGCTCCCTGGATGCCTCCCTGATTTACAGTGAAGGTTGGGCAGGCTGAGGATCTCACACACACACACACACACACTTTACCACTAATCCAACTTTCCTGAGGACATAGCACAGATGCCCTCTCACTCCCAAAGTGAGCAACAACAAGGAGGCCAGCTTTCCGGAGGTCACCTAAAGGCCCCCACTTCATCAGCCAGCCATTCTGCAGGCTGCTGTTTTTCCTAGGGACAACCAAGGTGAAAACACACTGGAAGTCAACAGAGTGAAATTGCTATTTACTTACCTAAAAGTAAAAAGTGATTCATACGGTCGAAAAGAACCCCACCTATGGCACAGCCACCCAAATATCCCAAAGCACGACCCACAAATATTTCAGAAAGGCTGCTCATATTTTGGTTCACATTTCTTGCCAAATCTTGAAACGTGGGTCCCAGTACAGCAGCAATCAATCCCTGAAACGTGAAGACGAAAGCTGTTACAAACAAAATGATATGCGTCTGACTTACGTACACGACGAAAAAAATTGGGGAGTGCGTTACAGGACAGTGTAGAGAATTACCTCAAGACCCACAGTAAGAAAAATTACGGTACTAATATTAGTAGAACTATAGATGCCTATTATTTTTCTTTTCAAAACCCTCAATTTAAAAAATACACTTAATCCTTCTGGCTCTTGGTTGCATTTTGTTTTCCATTTGAATAATAGCCTAAGATTGTTCTGTATTAAAAGTTAATCAGGCCCAGCCTATTTGGGACTCCTGCACCTCACCATCGGTGTGCAGAGGAGGGGCTGGGCAGATCTGGGGTGCCTGTATCCGCCTCCCCGTGTGTCTGGAGGACTGTGGATATCTCAGCAAGTAGGGGAGCATCGCAGGTTCTAGAGGCCCTGCAGCCTGTGGTAAGTCCTCAGTGCACTCTGCCCAAAGCCCAGACCGTTTGGGACCCTCCAGGCTTCTGGGTGCAGTAAAGTGGATAAGTAGGTTTGAGGCATCTATATCCGCCTCCCCATCCCGGCTGTGCGTGGAGAACTGTGGAGCTTCCAACAAGCAGGTGGGCGCACCGTGTCCCTGAAGCCCAGCTTATCTGGAACTACGGAGTTCTAAACAGGCAGAAAAGGGCCATTGGTTCTACAGGCCCAGTGGCTTGGGGTAACGGGGTGCCAGAGTGTCAGAAGCTGCGAACATAGAAGGGGATTTCCAACAGACCCTGAGGAAGCTTTCAAATAACACTTGAAACACAGAAATATAGGAAAATGACAAAACAAAAGACCAAATTACAACCTCAAACCTCCAGCCCATCTCAAGAAACCCTAGAAGCAATGTATATAGAAGAAAATATATGCCATTCACCTCAAATATTGGACACAATAGCTACTGAAATTAACAAGCAACTCCAGGAAGCTTTAAAGAAATTCAAACTCAAAATAATCTCCCAGGTAAAAGAAGAAATGATAAAAGAAATGAAAGAGATTCTGAATATATCTAAAGAAAACACAGTTAAAAAATTGGAGGAACTAAACAAAAAGATAGAATCCCTAGACGAGCAATATAAGAAAAAACAGAATACATAATGCAGATGCACAGAGATATACAGGAAATAAAAAACTCCACTGAAAGTTGTAAAAACCGCCTCAATGAAAGTGAAGATAGAATTTCAGACCTTGAAGACAGGATTGCAGCTAGTGAACAGGAAAGGAAAGATCTTTTAAAAATAACAAGGAATCAGGAAACCACAATTCAACAACTGCAAGATGATGCAAAGATAAATAACATAAGAATGATAGAGATTAATGAAAAAGAAGGAGACAACATAAAGGATGTCAAGAGGATATTTAGAGAAATAATAGCTGAAAATTTCCCAAGCATGAGATCAGAAACCGACATCAGGATCAGTGAAGCATATAGAACTCCAAATAGTCATAACCAAAATAAAACTACACCCAGGCATATAATAATCACCATCCCAGAAATCCAACACAAGAATAGATTATTAAAAGCTGTCAGAGAGAAAAGACAGATCACTTATAAAGGCAAACCTATCAGAATCACAGCAGACTTCTCAGCAAAAACAATAAAGTCAAGAAGAGCATGGAATGAAGTATTCCAGATCCTAAAGCAAAATGATTTTCAACTTAGACTGATGTGTCCTGCAAAACTATCATTCAAAATAGATGGTGCAATACGATACTTCCATGACAAAGAACAGCTGAAGAACTTCATGAACACCAAACCAACCCTGCAAAAAACATTGAAAGACAGTTTAAATACACAAAGGAAAAAACCACTAAGCAAAGCAGATAATTAAACAGAACAGAAAGATAAAGATGCAACAGCAGAGAGATAACATGTCAACAATAAACCAGCATTTAACAGTAATAACCATTAATGTAAATGGTCTCAATGCACCAATCAAAAGAAACAGACTAGCAGAATGGATCAAGAAACAAAATCCAACCATATGCTGTTTACAGGAAACCCATCTAACCCAGAAGGATACTCACAGACTGAAAGTCAAAGGATGGAAAACAATTCTTCATGCAGCAGGAATCCAAAAAAAGGCAGGAGTAGCCATTCTGTTTGCAGACAACGTGAACTTTAAACCAACAATGACCATAAAGGACAAAGAAGGTCACTACATACTCGTTAGGGGAAAACTCCAAGAGGAAGAGATAACTATCTTAAATATATATGCACCAAACTCCAGAGTACCCAGTTATATAAAACAACTATTAACAGAAATGAAAACTCAAATTATCAGTAACCCAATTGTAACAGGAGACCTTAATACGCCATTGACACCAAGGGACAGATCAACCAGACAGAAAATGAGCAAAGAAATAACAGAACTGAATCACACCTGTGAACAAATGGATTTGATAGACATATACAGAATGTTCCACGCAACAACATCAGAATACACATTCTTCTCAGCAGTACATGGATCATTCTCTAAAATAGACCATATATTAGCTCACAGAACATATTTAAACAAATGCAAAAGAGTTGAAATCATCCCTTCCATGTTATCGGATCATAGCGCTCTGAAATTAGAAATTAATGATAAAAGATACTGCAAAAATCCCGGAAACACATGGAAACTGAATAACACACTCTTGAGTAATCAGTGGGTCACAGAAGAAATTAAAGAAGAAATTAAACAATACCTAAAAGAAAATGAAAATGCAGATACAACTTACCGGAATTTGTGGGATGCAATGAAAGCCATCCTCAGAGGAAAATTTATTGTACTGAGTTCCCACATCAGGAAAACAGAACAAATACAAATAAATAACTTGATGCTATACCTCAAACAGCTAGAAAAAGAAGAGCAAGTCAAGCCCAAAGGCAAAAGAAGACAGGAAATTATAAAAATCAGAGCAGAAATCAATGCAATAGAGACTAAGAAAACAATCCAAAGAATCAACGAATCAAAGAGTTGGTTCTTTGAAAGAATAAACAAAATCGATAAGCCCCTAGCCAACCTTATTAAAAAAAGAGAAGAAAAAGCTCAAATTCATGCAATAAGGAATGAAAAAGGTGAAATCCCTACAGACCCAATAGAAATACAGAAGATCATCAACACCTATATCAAAAACCTCTACTCTCAAAGGTTTGATAACACAGAAGAAATAGACAGATTCTTAGAAACATATGAAGTACCAAAGCTAGATCAAGAGGATGTAACACTGTTGAATAACCCAATCTCTGTTAATGAAATTGAAAATGTAATTAAGTCCTTACCTACAAAGAAGAGTCCAGGCCCAGATGGTTCACTGCAGAATTCTACAAGAAATACAAAGAAGACCTAATGCCGACACTCCTCAAACTATTCAATGAAATTGAAAGGGAAGCAATCCTTCCTAAGTCATTCCTGGAAGCAAATATTACTCTAGTACCAAAACCTGGGAAAGACCCAACTAAAAAAGAGAACTATAGACTGATCTCCCTAATGAACACAGAAGCAAAAATCCTCAATAAAATATTGGCAAATAGGGTACAGCAAATCATCAAGAAGATTATACACCATGACCAAGTGGGATTCATCCCAGGAATGCAAGGATGGTTCAACATATGTAAATCAATAAATGTAATCCACCATATCAATAAAGCCAAAGGTAAGAATCACATGATCATTTCTATAGATGCAGAAAAAGCCTTCGATAAGGTCCAACATTCATTCATGATAAGACCTTTACAGAAAATTGGAATAGATGGTCTTTACCTCAATATAATAAAGGCCATTTATGACAAACCAACAGCCAGTATCATACTAAATGGCCAAAAATTGAAAGCCTTTACTTTAAAATCAGGCACAAGACAAGGATGTTCTTTATCACCACTCCTATTTAATATAGTACTGGAAGTACTAGCCAGAGCAATTAGGCAAGAGAGAGAAATAAAAGGGGTAAAGATAGGAAAAGAAACTAAATTATCATTGTTTGCAGATGACATGATACTCTACATAGAAGACCCCCTATACTCCATTGAAAGACTCTTAGATACAATAAATAAATTCAGTAATGTAGCTGGATACAAAATCAATACTCAGAAATCAATAGAATTCCTACACATGAACATCAAAATCACAGAGAGGGAAATAAGAGAAACCACACTCTTCACATTAGCAAGCAAAAAAATGAAATATTTAGGAATTACTCTTATGAAAGAAGTGAAAGACCTGTACAAGGAAAATTATAATACACTGAAGGAAGAAATTGAAGATTATCTCAGAAAATGGAAAGACATTCCTTGCTCATGGATAGGAAGAACAAACATTGTGAAAATGGCCATTCTCCCAAAACTGTTATACAGATTCAATGCAATCCCAACAAAAATACCATCAACATACCTTATAGATCTAGAGAAATCACTCCTAAAATTCATCTGGAACCAGAAGAGACCTAGAATAGCAAAGGCAATTCTAAGTAGCAAAGGCAAGGCAGGAGGCATCACAATCCCTGACTTGAAGCTATACTACAAAGCAACAGTAGTAAAATCAACATGAATCAAAACAGAGCTAAAGATCAATGGAATAGATTAGAAGATACAACCACAACTACAGACACACTCAACCACCTTATCTTTGATAAAGGAGCCAAGCAGGTTCACTGGAAGAACGACAGTCTCTTTAATAAATGGTGCTGGAAAAACTGGCTCTCCATTTGCCAAAAACTAAAGCTAGACCCATGTCTATCACCATGTACTAAGTTAAAATCTAAATGGGTCAAAGATCTGAATATTAAAACAAAAACACTAAATCTACTGGAAGACAAATTGGGTAGAAACCTTGAAGACATAGGAGTAGGTAGAGAATTCATGAACAAGACTCAAACCGCACAGGAAATACTTCCCAGAATCAATAACTGGGACCACTTCTTATTAAAAAGTTTCTGCATGTCAAAAGAAATCTCCAGCATAGAGAAAAGAAAACCCACAAACTGGGAAAATATTTTAGTGAACTCTCTCTCAGACAAGGGACTCTTGTCTAAAACATATAAAGAATTAAAAAAACTCAGACCCCCAAAATTCAAAGATCCAATCCAAAAATGGGCATCTGAGATGAATACTCATTTCTCAGATGAACAAATACAAATGGCAAATAAATACATGAAAAAATGTTCATCATCATTGGTCATTAGAGAAATGCAAATTAAAACCACACTGAGATACCATCTCACTCCGAAAGAATGGCCGGGATCAAGAAAACCAACAACAACAAATGCTGGAGAGGCTGTGGGGAAAAAGGAACTCTCCTGCACTGTTGGTGGGAGTGTAGACTGGTACAACCTTTGTGGAGGTCAGTCTGGAGATTTCTCAAAAAGCTGGGATTGGAAGTCCCATTTATTCCAGCTATTCCACTTCTAGGCATATTCCTAGAAGAACTGAAAGCATCATACCACAGTGATATATGTGCACCTATGTTTATAGCAGCACAATTTGTAATCGCCAGATCTTGGAAACAACCCAATTGTCCATCAACTGCGGAATGGATAAAAAAAGTTGTGGTATTTCTATGCAATGGAGTATTACTCAGCTATAAAGAAGGATCACATTGAGATATTTGTCAATAAATGGGTGCAGCTTGAGACCATACTCATAAGTGAAATAAATTAATCTCGCATGTGTGAATACCAAATAGTTTCCCTAATGTAAGTAGTGATTCAAATATATAAAAAAAGTGGTAATCATGATTCTCCATTATGTGGCCTTGATACCGTATAAAGTTTTCACTTATTAATTGGAAAGGCTTTATTCTGGGCTTCTTGATATGGAAATATTTGAAGCTATAGTATATGAAGTTTTATTCAAATATTTCAAGGAAAAAGACAGACACTATGGTAACTACTATTAAGTTGGGTTATTTGGTGGTGAAGCACTAGGTTGCTGAAACAGTCATGCTTTGACCTGTATTGTTATATTGTTATGTCCTGTTTTATCTCAATCTCTCCTTTATTCATTAAAAAATTATTTAGTTATTTTTTTTAATTAAGGGGAAAAATTTAAAAAAATAGCAGTATATATAATAGTAACTTTTTTTGATTTCCTATTAACTTGTTTTGAAGTCCTGTAATACTCCCACTATCTTGTTTTGACTGATTAGACTCTGTTTCATTCTGTATGATAGTATCAAGTTTGAGGGTATAGGCAACTACTTTAAAGGCAATAAGATTCACTAAGATGTCCTTTCTGGTTTGACTATTGTCTCCTTTAGAAGTCCTGTAATGTTTACAATGCTTAAGTTTTATTGGTCTTGTTCTCTACTGTTTTGTTCAACTTTATAATATCTAATGAGATAGACAATTCTTTTTAAGGAAACAAGAGACATTATGGTAACCATTGTTGATAACCTTGTACTCTGTTTTTACATCATGTGCTATGTCTATCCTTGGTTTTGACTGACAGCTTTGTTTTGCCATATTTGACTTTATTCTCCCCCCACCAAAGTAATAAGAACTAAGGAGTAATAAAACCCAAAATGTATAAATTTTGTTGTAAAAAAAAGAGAAAGAAAAAAAGAGCTCTAAAGGATACAACAGCAAGTGTGTTTAGGGGTTTTAAATAGCTGACCATATTGATGTTTTTGGTTGGATCATTGAACACAACTGTTTGCAGTCTCACTGTTTGCATGTCTACTTTGTATGCTTTGGTATTGTGACTTGAGCAACTATCTCTAAGATGATAATATGTAATCCATTAACTGGTGATTTCTTACTGGTTTTTTTTTTTTTTTTGTAGTTCTGTATTACTTGTACCCTTACACCGCTTTGTTTTGTTTTGTTTTTTGTCTTTTTCCTTTTAAATAAAATTTTAAAAAAGTTAATCAGGAACTGGGAATGTCAGGGCTTACACACCACATGTGAGACCATGAGTGTCATTCCCAAGACCAAAAGTGCAGCGCAATAAAATTTAGCATTAAATCTATTTTTGAAATAGCTTTATATTTTGAAATGTATTACATGTAATAACATGAGAATTTAGATGTCAAAAATTTAAATTATCAAAATAGTCTCATCTTTGTTGGTGTTAAAACAGCAGTATTTCTGGTGCATATGGTTCCTTCCTCTGAATAAAACACAAAATGTTCAAGATAAATAATTTAAATATTTTTGATTCTACATTTTTCTTCAAAAAAATACTCAGACATCAGGAGTACAGTTTGCAAGACTTCCTTAGAAAATTTTGCATATGCATGTACAAAATGACTTTGCAAATAAAGCTTAAATCAAAGACAACATATTGTGATAAGCTACATTAAATTGTTTGGTCCTAGCTGTCTCTGTATGTACCACCATGTGACCTAACTTCACATAGGGACAAACTGTGCCCTAATAGGAGTATTCCCTGTAATAAATGGCCAAGCTTTGGTCAAACGTATGAGCCAATCTTTCAGTCAGCCCCACGCTGCACGCTGCATGCTGCATTTATGTAATGTTTTTCTTTTAGTGGATTTGCATCAGGTATCTGAAGTAGACTTCCAGTAATTCCAGGGAGGCTGTGTGATCAATCACATGGACCAGCCGGGGCCCCTCCTGCCCACTGACCTCACACAGCAACAGCGGGTTCTAGGCAGGTTTTCTCTTTTACTTCAGCTCACAAATCTGTCTTTGGGGCTCTCTGAACGTTTTTATACTGGACTCAGTTCAGGGTCACACAATTAACTGGATTGCATCCAGGGTGAGGCCTCAATTAGGTACTTGATAAAAATCAGTGCCTCCAAACCTAAGGCAGCTGGGACTCCCGGGACCTTGGTGTCCACTCTCTGAGATACGAGCTAAATTTATTTGAAGAAGTAATGGGCCTTGAATGTTTTTTTATTTTTGAAAAATTGAATTAACTTTATTAAGGACACTTTAGAGTTGTAGTGGCCCTGGATGATATTTTGCACATAGGTGACATTACTTAAGAGAGACATTAGAAGAGTGAGAATCCAAAACACAAAGTAATTAAAAAACAACACAGAGTCAGTGGGTCTCAGCCTTTCGTTATTGCACAGAGGTATCTAAAGATTAAACAAATCAAAGTTCACCTCTTTGCAAACTTCTTTGCAGAAAGTTAAACAAAAAAAGTCTTAAAAGTCTTTTTTATAAATAATAGATTATCCTGCTGCACAGAAAATTTTACTCCACTGGCTAGAAAAAAATTAGGGTCCATGTACTTTTTGATAAAACCCAGAGTTTGATATTTTACCTGGCTGATGTCCAAAATGTTAGAAATTAAAGCTATAAGATCCATTTCTGTTTATATATTGATGTGCTATCTTTTTTTCTCTGCTTATGATATTGATGAATGAAATCATAAAACAGCTCTATTTAACAGACTCTCAGAAAAAGACATGCTTACATAAATGAAATATTGTCTCCAAAATAACATCAGACATGGTAGCGCACAATTGTGATTATAGCTCTTGGGAGGCAGAGGCAGGAGGATTGCTTCAAGTTCAAGGCCAGGATAGGTGGACCTAGGGAGCTTAAAACTACATAGATAGATCCTGCCTCAAAAGACAGAGAGAAAGAGAGACAGACAGACAGACAGACAGACAGACAGACAGGTAACATCCAAGTTTGTGTTGAGTAGTCTTTGGTTAATAAGAATAAGTAAAATGGACATATCTTAGGGTTTTCAACATTAATAAAATATAGACACAGCTTTTACTACTAGGTTTACAGGAGTCAAGCTATCTGTACAGTACAAAATTTGTCAGTAAGGAAAATAAATTATGGTGGCTATGAGGTGGTCTCATTATATAAGCAATCCAGGTGTGTTAAAATTAAAGTTGAGTTAAACTTAGCACTAAGAGATATACCTGAGTAGCTTCAGGAGGCTGAAGCCTGATTAATCATGCTGAAGCATGATTATTCCAGGTTGAAGGCCAGTGTGGGCTACTTAGTGACACTCTCTCTTAAGACAAAAAATAAACAGTGTGGAGAACGTAGCTCGGTGGATGAGCACTCCTGGGTTCCACCCCCAGTACCACAAAACAAAGTAAGGTAAAAATTCTCAAGTAAAAGATGTTTTCTGATATCAGATGATTTTACTACTCTAATTTGTGATCATGAATGGAAAGTTAGGGCTGAGAGGTATCTGTACAAAGAAAAATTAATTCATAGGGTTAACAAAACAAAACCCAAGGGGCATGATAAAATATTTCCTACTGTACTGTTTATCATTACAGAGATTAAGGACATTCTGGACCACTAGTAAATACCCTTTATACCACCTTGCAAAGTTGCACTATGACAGAACACGGCTTCCGGAGGTTAGGATTCAGAGCCTTGCCAGTTGGCAGAGCTGGTGTGACTTTCACATGGCTCACATCCTAGTGTTCATGGGAGATTAAGGGCACTAAAGGTGAGGAGGCTGGGTGTGGTGGCACATGCCTGTAACTCCACCTCTCTGGATAGCTGAGGCAGAAGGGTCACAAGCTGGAGTCCAGCTTGGACACTGAGCAATTCAGTAAGACCCTGAAAAACCCTGGGAGTGGAGCTGAGTGTGAAGGTCCTAGGTTCAAACCCCAGTAATAGAAGAAAAAGAAAAAGAGAGGGAAAGACAGACAGACAGACAGACAGACAGACAGACAGACAGAAAGAAAGAAAGAAAAGGAAAGAAAAAAGAGAAGAAAAGAGAAAAGAAAGTTCTATGTAATATAAGTTTCATGCTAGGAGAGTTTTTAGAGAAAATAAGGAGACTAGCTCCTGAGTTGCCAGGTGGGGTTCTGACCAGGGTGGCCCTGTCTTAAAAAAACAATTTAAAGGACTGGGAATACAGCTCAGTGCAAATGTCCTGGGTTCAATCCCCAACATTGAAAAAAAAAAAAAAGAATGCATAGGAACACTGCAGAAAGTTTGTAGAAGATGCACCTGCGAAAGGGATCTTTAGTGTGACAAAGATGGCTAAGATTAGAGAGGACTTATGTGGTAATTTTTTCTAAAAAGTGAAAAATTAATATCAAAAGTACACAGTAAAACTAGAATTTCATCCTCTCTTAAATCAAGTTGAGTTGGTGTTTTAGGCATTTCCTTTATTTTTGGGGTATGAGGATTTGGTCATTTCCTAACACAGTTTTAAAGGATTTTTCCTTATATTTGAAGCAATTGACCTATGAAAGAAAGATATGTGTTTTACTGTTAATTTCTTCTGTGCTGTCTTTATTCAATTATTGATCACCTACGAAAACAGAATCTTTTCTATGAAAAGAGCCAAGGCTTTTTAGCTTTCATGCAGTTTTCTGTATTTGCCTATGAAGGGCTAATATCACTTTGGTTTAATGACATCCTATATAAAATGACCTGTGACCTCGCTTTGATAAATGTTTTAAACTTCTGATGATTTGAGGGGTCTTCCAAAACTCAAATTCTAAATTAAGATTTTTCTTGACCCTGAATTAATTTTAGGATTCTCAAGATAAGCTCATGCTCTACCTCAAAAGAATATCTCTCATAAAAAGAGAGACTTTAAGGTAACTGGGTATATTTTATACATTAAATTACATGGGAAACATTGTCAAATAATGGGTAATGCTAACATTTCAGTTATATTCATATCTTATGACTATGTTCATAAGTTGTATGAAACTCCTAAAAATCTAATAATCCTATAATAACAAAACCCATCATAATTCTAATTGTTATCTTGAAATACATGCAAATGTAGTACAGTGCCATGCATCTGTACTACCAGAGAAACAGGAGGCTGAGGCAGGAGGGTCACATGAGCTCAGGAGTTCGAGTTAGCACAAGCAGTATAGCAAAACCCAATTCATTTCAAAAAATATTTGTCTGCAACAAAAATAACCAAATTTTCTTGACAGTCGAATCACTATTGTAACTAATTCTCATCAGATCTTTAACCAGGCTCTTTCAAGTCTTGTCCCTCACAGGCAAGTCTATATTTCACCTGATACTTTGCTGAGCCACCGCCAGTTTGATGCTCAGGGACTTCCATGGAAAGGACTCTGTCAAGAGTGGGTTTCAGATAACTTAGGCTCCCTCCATTGGACTGGGTAAGGATTCTTAATAAACAGACTCACTGGCTCATAAACCTAAAGCTGATGTTTAACCCAACATCAAGCACAACAAAAATTAATTATATACTAAGGAAATGACTTGCAGATTTTCCTACTAAGTCAGCAATATGGAAATTGTTGATATGCAATTTGAATGACCTCTATAAGGTTGATACAGGTCTGACCCAAATCTAATTACATTGCACCTTCCATTATTAAAAGCTCTGCCCTTCATGGATGATTAGGGACATAAACCTTTTAAATTGTAAAAAAAAAAAAAAAAAGAGGCTTAAAACTAATGGTTACTTACTTTGATAGATGTTTTAAACATTATTCTGGTAAGATCACAAAAACCTGAAATGCTATGCTTCTAGTGCCTTCAGGTCTAGATAGATGTCTTTCACTTGTCACTTTCAGTGGATATTTTCTGGTAATACAGAAGTATTCCTACGCAGGAAGGCTGATGCTCAACAGAAGCCATGGTGACTAAAAAGTCTTTTCATTGCGGGGCATTTCTAGTAAAACCTCTAGCGTCAGAGGTACTAGTTTCACTGAACAAGTCAGAGGAGAGTCAAATAACGTGTCACAAACACAGCAGCGGATTAGGCTAAGCCGAGTAAACTGATCAGGTGCCTTAGTCAAAGTTGTTAGCAGTTTGTGGAGAGCACAGGTTGACCTCTCACGAAGTAGTTGCTGGAAGCCTGAGCCCCTCCTGACGGAGGCTCTGTGTCCTCTCACGTATCTCAGACAACTCTGAGTTGACTCAGTACTGTGAGGCTTTAATACATTATCCCAAAACATTTCCAGAAGCAAAAGAAGCCTTTCCCGTCCCACCACATGAGGACAACTAGAAATTTCATGCTCTAAATGCAGATAATGAGTCTTGTGGAAACACCAGCAAATGACCATCCCTGACTTTGTTAGAAGGGGTCACCCCACGTTTTTCTCTGTGGTGAAATTTCAAGGCATTGGTTTTTGGATCTGGACCTCACAACTTGGAGGAAAGTGGAAACTGCACACTGTTGGGGACCTCGGGATAAGCTGATGAGGGGTGCTTCCTATATGTTCAGAACTTTGCCAAGACTTGCGTGTCCTTGTGAAAGTCTTCTTTTCCTTTTCCAACATTGCCTGCTGACCTAATTCCTTCCTTTGCCATACAGGAAAGCAAAAGGAATTACCAGATAGTTTTAGCAGGGGCTAATGCTGTAGGAAGAAATCAGAACATCTGTGGGCTTTGCAGGCTGATACTCCTAAATTAGGATTCAATTTCACTACTGCCAATGGTGCTCTGGGTTTTCAATTAATTACCTTAAATTCCAGGGAAAAGTGCAAAGCTCTCTTCTCCCTGGAAATAGTGCCCTGACCTTGCCAATTAGTAACCTGACCACCAACTAATAGAGAAAAGCTGAGTGCTGTCTGCAGAAAATGTTCTGTGGTTCCAGAAATTGCACGTACAAAGCCAGCCGATTACTTTATCTGGAAACAAGCAAATTCTTGCGTGGTGTCACTGCATTAAATCCAGTAACGATTTTCTATTAAGTGAGGTTATGCTCCTTACAACCTGCTATTAGAGGAGCACAAAAAAGATTAAGTTTCCCACTGGACCTTGCCAAGTAAAGCAGACCGATGGCCCAAGAACTGTAACTGACCTCTGCACAATTGCCACTAGGTGGCACACTGTTCGGCCCCCAAGAGTCTAGGTTGAGTTTGCAGAGAACTTCTGATTTCTCAGGGGTTCAGATCTCACTCTTTGAATTGACTCACTCCTGCTTTCTGAATAGTATTTCCCTACAAGTCCCCACACCTCCCATAGAGGTCAAAACACTCAGGATCCAAAATTAAACCTACCTTGAAGTAGAGAAAGATAAATTAGTTTCCAGTGAGGAAAATTCCTAATAAGATTCCCCCGGTGTTCCCTCTTGGCAGCCTTGGGGTGCCACTTGTAAGGAATCTGAAGCAAGCAGGCTAGTTAGGGGAAAATTTGGACCTGTATACAACCAGATCTCCTTGAGGTTCAGAAGGGTAGAAAGTGCTCTCTGAGAGATGGGTGAAAACATTTATGTTCCACAAAAACACACGTCTTCCTTGCTGCTATGGATTTGTGTGTGGCCCTGGATGAAACTGGATGCTGTGCTTAAATTTCCCTTCATTTCACAGCTACAGAAAGAGTAATTTAAAAGGTGGCTGAGCAGCTGGAGGTCTAGCTCAGTTGGTAGAGCACATGCTAGCATGCACTAGGCCATAGGCACAAACTCCAGCCTAAAAGACAAAGTAATATATAAGAAATGACTGGTAACAGTGCTGTGTTTTAGGCACCACCACTGAACATGTTAAGGAAAGTTCTCGGGAGTGGAGGAAAGAAGCACATGACGTGGTCACAGAAACAACCAGCAGTTGGTTTGCAAGCATCCTGAGTGGTGGGTGGTAGGCCAGGCAGTTACAGGGTGTTCTGTTCTTCACATTTAGTGGGACTCCAGGTTCCTGTGACTTGTGACTTGTAAGTGCACACATGGATACTTGTTTGGATCAAGCCATTTTACAGCCACCCACAGTCCTTAGCCAATATCACTGTCTGAACAAAGACTATGACCAATTGGACTAACTACTGTTGAGCTCTCTTTATGGTGTGAACTTTGAATGGCTTGATTTAGAGCATTTTGGTTCATGGAGATGCCCGTTAAAGGGTGTTCTTTAGCTTCTGGATATTACTGATGTACAAGATGTCAGTAATACAACATCTCCTGAAAGTCACTCTCAAGTCTCCCTAGTGTGTTGTATGCCCTCGAGTCCTAAGTGTTTCTATGCAGCCGTCCTTTGTACACCAAACACAACAGAAACACAAAGCACCAAGAATCATCCCAATTATCTGTCACTGTCAATTGTGAACTACAGAATTAGACTCTCTCAGTTAATTATGATGGTGACAGAAAGGGTCAGTGCCCTCTCAAAATGGAGGCTGAACAAAAGTAGGGACTGTTTACATTAAATCTGGCCCGAATCTGCCTATATACGTGGGGAACGGCAACCTACCTTAATATGTCAGCACTGTAATCTGCCTGCTTGTGAAACAGATAGCTGAGCAGCCAACGTTTTAGGTAGTCACAGGCTGCATGCTGCTCGTGAGTGTGCAAAGAAGATGAATGAGCTATAACTGCCAAACTCTTTCTGTGTGTCCCTTTCTTCTTCTGTCTCTATACACTGTCTGCCATCTTCCTGGGTAGAGCATTCGGAATCTGTACTGTTTTGGGGATGCTTCCAAGTTCTCAAGTCATTTCTTTGCCCAAAGAAGGTGCTAAAATTAACTTGTCTGACCTTTTCTTTATAATGCACTAGCAAGAACTGAGTGTTACAGCGTAGCAGGCTCCTGCACTCACATGCTCTGGAGAAAGGATTACGAGGAAGTTCTCTGCACCCTTTAGGAAAAATAATGTTGTACATTGTCTACATCTCCAGAATAACTGGCTCTCATTGCAGTGTCCTGCTCTCAGTGCAGGCTGTGTCCCCTTCCTGAGCAGGCCAGCCTAGCTCTAAAGACATGGAATCTTGATGCACCATACCAGGGCCCTTCATCCCTTCTGAGAATTTACAAGATCTGGCACACAATGGGCTGGAAAGTGATTTTTTTTCTCATTCCTCTCTCCATCCTTCCCCCACCCCAATCTGAAAACTCTGAGAAACAATTACAGTTCTCTGAGATGCTAAGAGATAAAAGTGACCCTCCACAAGACTCACCCTTCTAGATCCCCTAGGTCACAATTATCCAGTGATAAGAGGAAAATTTCCACAAATGCTGAATTGAGGGGCAGGCCAGGGCTTTGGCTAAGGCACATCTTGCCATGCATCTTGCTCCAACAAAAACATTGAAGGGTGTTGTCCTGATTCATACAGGATTGGAGCAGAGTAGGTGAGGTTCCTGGCTGCACCACTTAACCAGCTGTGTGCTCTGGAATTCACTTTTACCCTGGAACTTATATTTCCCAGTTGCAAAATTAAGTGATTGACCGAATTTAGGGCATCAGAAAGAAAAAAATCGAGACAAATCACTGTTGTGTGTGCTAATTTGGCATGTGGTAGAGCAGTAACTAGAGATCTGCCAACCCTGTTGGCTCTCCCCATTAAATCAAGGACATGAAGGAAGGTTAGCTGGATTGGAAAACGTGCTCGGAAAGTCAGTTTCCCACTTGACAGTAGCCCTCCGTGATTACTGCCGTGCCCGCGTGCCAGATGAGGAAACCGAGGCCCAGGCAGATTAGCTAGTGACCCAAGGTGACAGTGTGCAGGGGACCAAGAGGAGACTCCAACTGGGAACACCGCGTTCTCTGCAGGGAACCCCTCGGGCCCAGAGGGTTGCATCCCCAGCTCTCACCAGCCCCAGGAAGGTGGCATACAGGACCGCGGTGGTGAACCAGCGCAGTGCGCTCCCGGTCCGGGGCGCCGCCACTGCCTGCGGCGCAGGCTCCGGGCCCGAAGCCTGGAGGAGCCGCTGTGCAGCAGCCGGGGTCCCGGCACCGCCGAACTCCGTTTGCAGCTCCAGCTTGGCGGCGACGGGGAGGTGGCCTTGCAGCCGCCGAGCTTTTCTTCGCCGGAGCCGGTGGAGCACGGAGCCCCGGTCCTTCCCTGCCTGCAGGTCCCTCCCGGCGCTGCCCCGCCCGGGGCCCGTCCGGCATCCCGGCCGCGGAAAGGCGGACTTTGGACCGCACGTGCATTGCGGGAGACCGACCAGGGCGCTCCATCCCAAGCTTGGTTTTGGAAAGGAGGCTGGTAGCCAATGTGAGCCTCGGCTCCATCCGGAAGGTGGCGTGGTTGCCTCGGCGACCGGACCTCGCGGTCTGGTTTACGCAGCTGGAGACCAGCAGACCGCCTCCCCGCGGCCGGGCGAGCTGGGACCGGAGGCGCAGAATGGGGAGGTCAGAGGGGAGACCGAGGCCCGGGTTCCAGCGCCCTTGCTCTCAGAATATCAACCGAGAAAGGTCCTGGAATAATAAAAAGCAGTGCCACCCAGTGCTGACCTGAGACAAGGATTCGGGAAATTCCAAATGCCAGAGGGCTATGGCAGAAAATAGCGGCGACTTTCCACTTTGGAGACCAGCACACCTTGATCTTTCACAGTCAACGTCCTTCAAACTTTAGGTTCTAAAAACACCGCCTCGTGCAAACACGACCACTCAATCTTCTGGATTTAGAAAGACCTCAAAACAATGTAATCCTTGCAGTTGACAAGCTTAAAAGAGAGTGCTGCGCAAGTGAAAATGCTGTTAGCCAAAAAGAACAGCTCGTCAGAAATGAAGCCGCTGTGAGAAGACACAAAGGGATACTTTGTGAAAGACTGAGCTGAGTTGAGGGTCTGCTGCTCTGGCTTCTCATCCGTCTTGACAGCGTTAGCTACAGCATGTCAAAGAGAGCTACAGTTGTAGGAACATCAGATGGCACGACTGTGGTACATGCAGCTTCCTGGAGGCCATCATAGAAGTACACTTTCTGGAAGAGAACGAAGAATGTGCTAAAAGAGAAACAGTCAAGTATTCAACCGCTGTAACATTCTGGCTACTTGATAAGTTTGGTCCCTAGCGGAAATCTCAGTTCTCAAACATAATGTCTGTACAGCTGGAAACAGGGATTTGCAAACTTAGTAAGAGTGGGGAGGGGAAAAGGAGAAAAAAAGTAGGGGAAGGTGGAGAAAGAGAAGAAAAAAAGAAGGTAAGCCACAGGCAAACTTTCGGGGATAAAATTTGAGTTGTGAAATGCAAAATAGGGCTTCAACCCTCGCCACAAGTTTTACAAAATCCCTGCTCTTGTTCTATCCAGTCTGAGGTCTTGTGGCCTGTCATCTTTCATTGTACAAATATTAGCTGAGCCTCATGGGTCAGCCCACGCATGTATTCTCAATCCTCATAGCAACAATCTGAATCGCACGCTAGCCCTGTGTACAGATAGGAAGGTGAAGACACAGACAAGAAACGCCCTGCCAAGCTCAGCCAGAGAATCAGTGGCTGTCTATGGAGTGTGACAGCAGTTCAGAAAGAAATCAGGGTCCAGTTGCAATGTCAGCTAAACACAAGACCTATTCCCAGCAGAGAATTTCAGTGTTGTAGGAAAATAGAGCTAGACATCGATCTGCATGAGTTCTTCATTTGCATTTGAGCCTTAACTGGCCTTGATAGATAGCAAGAGGTTAATGTTTATTAACACAGGTCTCACTTTAACTTGGTCTTGAACACACAGCAGAAAAGAATAACCGAGAGCTGTAAAAATAATGGTAAGGTAGGCTCAACATAAAAAGGGGTGCCCTAACCACTGCCACCTGCTGACAGTTTCCAGCTACTACACCTATAGACAGGTCTAGGAGCCTGCTGCTTACAAATAGCTATTTCAATCCCTTAATGGCAGCATCTGGACGTGGTTCCTTCCCCAGCATGCCTGTGAGTTCTAAAGTGTGTCCTGAAATTTCATTGGAAGCCTTTGAAACATCAAGATGATGATAGATGACAAAACCTAGCCAATTAGAGTTAGGTACTCAGAAGTAGTACTTTAGTAAGAAATTTTTATTTTAATTGAAACAATATAAGAAAATGGATTATTATAAATTACTCTTTAATTTACTTCTTGCAGCACTTAGATTGGGAACAAGAACCTTGTCCACACTAGGTAAGGACTTGGTGTAAGATAGCTGTATTATAGACTGCCAAGTTGGTTGGAACTGTTACAGGCAGACAGGGCTGGGCCCTGGAGGGACTCAGTGGAGATGAGAACACATTAGCACTGTGGCTGGAGGTACACTGAAGAAGACTGGCTGGATTTACACACTTCCCTGAGGGATAAATGCAAGCTTATTATCGGTACCGTCCTTTTGAGATTTCCTGTATAAATAAACCAGTGTCTCATTAGGGGTGAGCTATCTTCTCCCATCCACTAAGACTAAGACTAAGACTAAGACTAAGACTAAGACTAAGACTAAGACTAAGACTAACACTAACACTAACACTAACACTAACACTAACACTAACACTGCTAAAACTAAATTCAAGACTAAGACTATAGATTATTGACTAGGGTTAATGATGTCATCCATATGCACTGACTACTATGGGATCAGTGTTAACCTAAGTGGCTATACTTATAATCTTATTGGTTGATCATAGCTTTGACCCAAATTTTGCCAGCTTTGTGATTTTGCTCTATAAAACTTCCTATGAAAAGTAGTTCCCTGGCAACCCATTGGGGACCCCTCCTGTCTCCCAGGGTCCATTCCTAATCCCCATCCCTATTCCCCATCCCTGTTACCTTTTCCTTTTCCCCAATCAATTTTCCTACTCTTAATTTCTGCTATTTTTTAGAATTCATTCTTCAGCTTTGAGGAGCACAAACTTGGCATATTGAACATCTAGCAAACTGGGTGTTAACTTATTTCCCCTGTCATTTGCAGGTCATGTATCAGTAATTGACTACAGGGTTATGTGAAAACAGTACAAATGAAGGGGAGGTTGGATGGCAGACTGTTTCCACCTGTCACAGTTGTAGAATGTTCTTCTAGTTCACTTTTCCTCTGGGTCTCTGAAAGAAAAGTAAATTTTGCTAGAGGATAAAGGGTGTTTTTTGAGTGATAGCCAACTGTTAGCACAAATGTGCAGAGAAATCTGAGGTCATAGAATGAGTCAGGCTGTACAAAAGCTGGGAAAACTATGAACACAAAAGAGACAGTTCTTTCCTGTATAGACTTTATTAACTAGTGGAGATACTGGTATTAATCAGATTATTACACAGAAACTATATAGTTAATTCCTAAGTATAGTGAAGAAAAATACAGAGGTTCTGATTTAAAAGGACTTGTTTTAGTATTGGGTTTTGGGGGAGATATTTTTAAGAAAAGTTTTGTGTGATTGGAATAAAAAGTATGTCAAAAATATCTGAAGAAAATGTGGGGGAGAAAGGGAAGGTCCACACTGTTTTGCGTTGTGGTCCTAGGGATTGAATCCAGGGGCTTCACAATGAGCTACATCCCCAGCCCTCATTTCGAATTGCTTCTTTTGAGACAGAGTCTTGCTAAGTTGTTAAGATGCCAGGGCTGGGCTCAAACTTTCCATCCTCCTGCCTCAGTTTCCCAGTGTTGGAATTACAGGTGTGAGCCACACTGTAGATCCACATCGTAGAGAGTTTTGAATGCTGTACAAAAAAGACTTTGGATGTGAGTAATGCACTTCTGTCTGCAAACTGAGTTTTGTTTTTTGTAGGTTTTTTTTTTTTTTTTTTTTTTTTTTTGTACTGAAGGTTGAACTCAGAGCCTTGCATACCCTGTGTCTTGGTTACTTCTCTATCATTGCTGGGACAAAATACCTGACACCCAAAGTTAGAGAAGGAACGGTTTATTCAGCTCACAGTTTGTGGAGGTTTCAGTCCATAATCAGCTGGTTCCAAGGCAAGGTGCCATGGCACTGGGCAACACTTCAAGGCAACAACTAGAATAAAAAGAGAAAAAAGAAACCTCTTTTCCTGGTTTATACTGTACACAGGCCACCCCCTCCCTCCATGGAGGGTGTAGCACTCACAAAATCTCCTTGCCCTCCTTTGCACAGGATGAGGATATTTATAAAGAGCTCTTTGCTGAGTCTCTCAGTTAAACTTCTAAGCTGCTCAAATTGACACAGTATAAAGGGTGGATCCTTGCACACCCTGAGAAAGTGTTCTATCACTGAGTTACATCCCAGGCTATTTTATTTTATTTTCACACAAGGGTTTGCTCAGTTGCCCAGACTGCCTATGAACTTGGACTCCTCCTGCCTCAGCTTCATGAGATTATAGACATTCATGCTTCTATCTGGTTTAAATATTGAGACTAACTACAACCAAAAATGTTTTCCAGGCCTATCAACTTACATGAGAATTCATCTTTATCACCTAAAACTGATCTCATGTCATCTTAGTAAACCTACTTCCACTTTAGTGCTGTTTTGGGCTGATGCCACCACACCGCTGCCCATCTCTGTGAGGAGCCTGAGGTTCTGCTGTGATGCTTCCTTCTCTCTTCTCAATTTATTACTCAGTGCTGCCAATTATTCTTCCTCCTTTCTGAAGAAACAAACAAATTTATTGTAAGAGCATAATCCACTTCGATTTGAGATTCTTGGGCTGGGCAGTATCTCGCTCTGTGGGGTAGATTTGGTGTTTGGATAAATGGAGGCAAAGCAACTGGCTTTATATGCAGAAAAGGGTTGAAAATAGTAGAAAAGGTAACAAAAGACTGCTTCCTTCAAAGTTTCTTTTCTTAGTAAAAGTTGGGTTCCTGATTGTGCCTGCTCAGGCAAACTGGGCACCTCGCAACTAGCAGCTGGAGCTAACTGGTCATTGCCATCAGACTCGAAAGGCGTGAGGCCAGAGATCATGTCTGCTCTGCAGTGTATCCCTGCAGCACAATGGCAGGGGTGGAGAGGTCACTCAGATTACAGATGCATAGCTGACTGCTTATAGATGCATAGGTGAATTAAACTATTACCGATGTCCCCCATCTTACACAAGAGCGATTTGGTAGGCAGGTGGGCATTGGAGCCAGATTACAGGGAAACAACAGAAAGTAAGGGGCCGCCTTAGTCAAGAGGCCAGCAGGCACAGACAAGCACCCAGCAAGTAGCCTCTTCTATAGAACAGGCCTAATATTACCTGCCTTGCAAAGTGCTCGGGGCTCCAGGAGATGAGGAAAGCAGCTGGACCCCATTATGAGTGTGCGCAGAAGGAACCACTGCCCTAATGCTAGTGATGGCTCACCATCAAACCATGAAGAGCATGGGGCGAAATAATCCAAGCTTTGAAAGACAATAACCTCCAGCCAAGATTAATACATCCTGCACAACTGTCCCTAGCAATTAATGGAGAAACAAGGTGCTTCCAGGATAAAGAGGAACTAGGGAATTTGCAACCACCAATTCAACTCTACAGAGAATACTGCAGGACATTCTAAAAGAGAAAAATACCAAGATTTCAGAAACAGTGGCAGAGAGGCCACAATGAATGGAGCAGAAAGTGAAATGAAGAAGACAAATTGACAACTAATGACAGAAAAAGAGCTTAACAGGAATGAGGCAGAGAAGGTTGGATGGTATGAACATCTATTTTGGAGAAAACAAGACATCATAATAGCTAGTGCTGATTTAATATCATCTTGTTTTGAAGTCCCATCAAGCTTTTGTTCTTCTGTCTCCATCGGTCTTAACATGTTGAATCTTACTGGATTTTATTATATGTGATAATATAAACAAAACTTTTATAGACAAGGAGATAATACAGAAATCATTGTTTATTTTCTGTTAGTTGATTCTAAATAGCCTGTAATACTGTCATTCTCTTGAATGGTTTTACATTGTCTTGATATGTTTGATGCTACAGTATATGAAGTTATACTCAAAGATTTCAAAGAAAGAGACAATATGGTAACTACTTTTATGTCAGGATATCTTGTGGTGAAACACTGTTTTGCTTAAATGGCTATGTTCTGATCTGTGCTGTTTTGTTATGCCCTCTTTTATCTCAATTTCCTTTTTTATTAATTTATTTTTTATTTTTATCTTTTTAATTAAGGGAAAAATAAATAAAAAATAGGATATATTATAGTAACCCACTTTGATTTCCTATTAACTTGATTTGAAACCTTGTATTGCTCTCACCATCTTGTTTTGACTAATTTTACTCAACTCTGTTTTGCTTGATAGTACCAAGTTTGAGAATATAGGCAACAACTGTGAAGACAATAAGATTCACTATGATGCCCATTCTGGTTTGACTATTATCTTCTTTTGAAGTCCTCTAATGTTGCCTATGTTTTGGTTTTATTGGTTTTGTTCTTTACTGTTTCGTTCAATTTTATTATAACTGATGATATAGGCAATTCTTTTTAAGATAGCAAGAGGCATTATGGTAACCATTGTTGATCACCTTGTATTCTGTTTTTACATTATGTACGATGTCCATCCTTTTGATTTGACTGACTCTGTTTTGTTATGTCACATTTGGTTTTATTCTCTTCAAAAAGAAAGTAATAAAAACTGTGGGAGTAATAAAACCCAAAATGTGTAATTATCACTGTAAAAAAAAGAGGAAAAGAAAGTGCTCTAAAGGATATAACTGCATGTATATTTAAGTGTATAAGATAGATAACCATATTACTGAGTTTTTGTTGGATCATTGAACAGAACTGTTTGCAGTCTCACTGTTTGAATGTCCACTTTATATGCTTTAATTTTGTAACTTGAACAACTATTTCTAAGATGACAATATGTAATCTGTTAGCTAGTGATTTCCTACTGGTTTTTTTTTTTTTTTGAAATTCTGTATAACTTTGTACCCTTTTTCTGTTTTTTTCTTTTTCTCCTTAAATAAAATTAAAAATATATATAATGTATCATAAAATTCTCTGAAAGTATCCTTGGACTTCTATTATAAAAATATAATTAAACTCAAACTGAATTTTATCTATTTTCCTACTATGGAGCTGTATTTGAATAGGTTAAAAGGACAGTGATCCACAAGTTACAATAAAATGATAAAAAAAAAAAAAACAAGAGATAACTGTAAGTGAGCTCACCTAGAATTCCACTGTAGGAAAAGTTTGGGGACAGGTAGGGAAAGGGAAAGGCTTTTAATGAGGTTTCTGTAAAATAAAGAGTGGAACTCTCACTAGAGAGAGTAGCTAAGAAAACAGAGCTGATTTTGCAGTCTGGCTCACTTCACGCCAGCATGCCCGGACCCCCAATACCCTCCTCTTTTCACTTCCAATAGAGGACAAAAGGAATGAAGTGAAGAAACTAGACACTCAGTATGTAACATGTACACCAACACCGAGACACTCACACACCTATATATGTATATTATTCTCTTACCGTATTAATGCACTAAAATACACATTTTACTAACTTAGCCTTAAATATGAGGCTATGCTGTAAATCTCATAAGATTATTAGTAGGAGAAAGAGACCAAAGAAGTACAAGAATGCACACATAGGCAGTTGAAGGAGAAATGGCTAAACCAGAGGTGTTGGTATAGGGACGGTATAGGGCCTCCAAATAAACCAGTTAATACGAGGAAAATTATAACTCCCAACCTGCTAGATATCCAACATGCCAAATTCCTGTTCCCCAAAGTTGAAGAGTGAATTCTAAGGAACAATGGAGGTTAAGAGCAGGAAATATTTATTTATTGGGAACGGAAGCTGTCTAAGAAAGACAGAAGGGGGATCAGAAAGTCTGTTACCCATAAGCCTACTTCTCAGAGAAAGCTTTACGGAGTAAAACCACAAGGTGGGCATAAGGTGGGACAAAACTCTGGTCAACCAGTAAGACTACAAGGATAGCCGCTTAGCTAGTATTGATCAAATGAGGAAGCAGGTCATGAGGCGGTGTACATGGACTGAACAAGGACTTTTGGTGGATATGGGTCAGTGACTCTTCCTGGCCCTGCACCCAGGTGATTGATGCCTATTTAGAATATCAATAATTATGTTTATTCTTAGGGGAAATATGTAGGTGTAGTCATTCCACCTCTTATCTTGAGGCCAGACCTCCAAACAATGTGCCTCCGCTCACAGTTGTAATGTGTTCTCATCTTCTGCACTGGCTGCTTCAGGGACTTATCCCTACTGGCTATAATATTTCTATCTATCAAAGCTGTCTGTAATAGTCTCAGAGCTCAGAAGCCAATCAAGTTATAACAACTCGCAAGGAGGATATCTTCTTTCTTACTGTGTAACAAATGAGGCTAAGAACAAAGATCCTCAAATAACAACTCTGGGCTCCCTGCCTTACTCTGACAAGGTAGCTTTCCATCTCTAGTTCCCTCTTTTTACCAATTAAGTGATTTTGGGGGTGGGTAATAATGGCATGTGAGAGCCACCCAGAGACTGAAGCTGTGGGGAAGATCAGATTTTATTCCTTTTCCTACAGGCAGACTGACCTCAGAGTGACTATCAGCAAATATCTAAAGGGAGCACTGAGTCTACATGTGTCTTAAGACTGGGGTGTGATTTTAAAGAATCTCAAAAACTCTGAATAAAATGTTTGAGTTTAAGGCTGTTGGGGTAATCAGCACAGGTTCGCACAAAGAGCTAGCATCAGGGGACTGCAGGGTGGTCTTAGTTACATTCAACTTTTTATTGCCCTCACTTATGTTTACCAGGGAAAACTATTGCCAGTAATGCAGAGTCCATTGTCTGTACTGAGCTGCTTAATGTCTCTTTCAGGTCACTCTCAGGCCAGTCCTGACAGTTTCCTTATTTCTCTTCTCTTTCCAATAAAGTGATTTTGTGTCTCCTTCTGAAATTATGTCTCCAAATTCTTTATTAATATAGGTCGGTGGACTTATATCTCCAAATTCTTTTATTGAAATAGATTGGCAAACACTAGATTTAAAAAAATCTACTCTTACAAGATGTAACACTGATATAGAGCATATGATGCAGGACTTCAAATAATCCAAATAACGTAAGGGAAATATCACTCCCCACCTGATAAATGTCTGATATGCCAAGTTCTCTTGGAACAGTGGAGGTTAAGATTAGGAAATACTTATTGAAAGAAAGAAAGCTTCTGTCCAAGAGGGACAGAAGGGGATCCAGAATGGATGGTCAGGGATGTCTGCCTCTGAAGGGAGTTTTATAGAGTAAAACGTGGTGTGACTAAATCACAGTTAACTAGTAAGATCACAAGTATAATTGCTTAGGTAATATTGATCCAATTGGAAATCATAAGATGCATATGAGGTGGAACAAAACTATGGTCAACCAGTAAGAGTACAGTTATAGTTGCTTAGGTATCACTGATTAAATAACAATCGAATGGGGAAACCAATCACATCGCAAGCATACATGGGATGAACAAGGACTTTCCTGGAAGAGGGTGGGGAAGGAGGTTTTGATCCTCCACCTAAGGTGACTGATGTCTATTTGGAATATTAGCACTGCTGTTCATCCCTGGTAGAAGTGTATAGATGCAGTCATTTCTTTTTGTCCTGAGGCCTGACTGTCAATGAATGTGCCTCTAGTCACAGCCAACATCTGGGGGGCCCTCTGGAGGGTTTGACCCTGTGTAGCCACCTATAATATTTCTAAATAACTTAACTATCTATAATAACACCACAAACAAAAAACCAATTCTCCCATATGGGGTTGATTGTCCTGGCCTTCGGGGACACTCAAATAGACTACACCTATCATCATTTCTGGTGACTTTTGAGGTCTTTTTTTTCTATCCAACTTAGAGATTTAGTTCTTTTGAGAATGCTGAATCTTTCCCTTAGCGTGGCAAGCACACTGTATGGTGAACTGCAGTTGTGAACATTCCTACTGCAGTCTTTTCCATTCAGTTTGAGCGGAACATACGACTTACATCAAGCCAGCCAAAGATGGCAAAGGTAAAAATGATGCCATTGCTGTAATTAAGTTCTGTGACAGGAGAAGGATGTCTGCCTCAGTGGAGCAGCACTTGTCTGGCATATAGAAGACCCTGGGTTCAATTCCTAGTACTGACTCGATCACAACAGTAGACAGACATTTTGTCCTTAGCAAGTGAGAGTGAGGAGGTTGGGGGCTACACTTGAAAAGCAAAGATTGAGATTTTTGTCTTAGCTTCCTTAATCATTAACTATGCAGAAGATCCACAAAAACTTGTGATTTCAGACTTAGCCCAAGAGAATGTAATAGGCTCTAACTGTGCTGTTGAAGTCGAGAGACTACATGAAGTCTAGCTCACTGGTGAGGAGTTGGAAAAACCTCAGGTCTCAATATAAATGATGATATTCATCCAAGGCATAAACAGGGACCTACTTCTCTCTGAAGCAGGCAAACACAGCCCATTTTATTTGTGCAGGAACACTAACACAAGGAAAACAGACAGACTCAGGGGCCCTTAATTGCTATTCATTAAGTGTTATAGATAGCTAAGTTATTTAGAAATATTACAGGCAGTTAGACAGGCTGGACCCTCAAGAGGTCAGAGCAGAAGACAACTATGACTGGAGGCACATTCACTGAAGTTCAGACCTCAAGACTAAGAAGAAAGACTATACCCACATACTTCTCCTAGGGATGAGCAGCAGTGATTAACATTCTAAAGAGATATCAATTGCCTTGAGTGGAAGACCAAAACCTCCTTAACCCACCTCCTTTCAGGAAAGTCCTTAAGTCCTTATTCATCCCACATATGCATGCTATGTGATTTTTCCCCCATTTGATCTCCATTTAATCAATAGTACTGATGCAACTATATACATACTCTTACTGGTTGGCCATAGATTTGTTCCATCTTATACATACCTTGTAATTTCCCATTGGTTCACTATTACCTCAGTGACTATACTTGTAATCTTATTAGGTAACTATAATTTTGTCCCACCTTACACCTGCCTCACTCCATAAAACTCTTGAGTGGGTCCTCTCCACCCAGCCACCCACTCCAGATCTCCTTCTGGCCCTCTTAGACAGAAGCTTTCTTTCTCTCAATATGTATTTCCTAGTTCTTAACCTCCATCATTTTTTGATTTTAGAGAAACAAAGTGGCATATCAGACATCTATCAGGTTGGGAAGGATAGTTTTCCTATGTTAGTTGGATTATTTGGAGGTCCAGTTGTTGCAGAAAGTGAATGGAAGACATGCTGCACCAGGGGCACTTGGAAGACAAGCAATACCTATGGGCTGATGGGAATCTCAGTTTCAAATCATCAGCCCCATCTTGGGGTTAAACAGTCACTTACATAAGATATTAGAAGGAGGTACAAAAGGCTTATAACAGGAAATTCTATACTTGGCTATGTATTGTCTCATCATATGTTGCTAAACACATTTAATTTGTGCAAGTTAATTTCTTATCATATAGCAGGAAGGTCAGGGCTTGGTGAGCAGGAAGAATCAATCAATGTCTTAGACTGAGCTGGTGTGTCACTAGGTGATAAGTTCTGACACAAGTTAAAACAACAAGATGCATTTCCTGACTGAGTTATGCTTATCTCATAAGTTGCAGCTGGCTTTGGAATGACAAGGCTAGCTGAGTCTTGTTATTTTGTAATAAATTATGAGAACAGGCTAGGCTTGCCTTTCCTCTTCTTAAATATGATGCCAGGCTGTAAGGTTTTTTAAAAATTTCTTTTACATCCTCCCTTTTCTTAGGGAGGAGATTTTTCTTCCCCAGTTTTAAGAAGTTGATAGGAAGATAGAGTCTGAGAAGATGGCGGACAGTGGTAAGCAGCAGAGAAAGTACTTCTGAGAGTCGCTGTCCAGGTGCTGGAATATAGCAACACAAGGAAGACAAGAAGGATGAAAGTGGGTGCCCTGGACCCAGAAAGAATCTGAAGCATGAATTGAAGCCCCGAGAGAGAGTGAAGAGAGAAATCTCAATGAAGAAGGAGGTAGCCAATAGCACCGTCTCCCTGAGATGGGATTTCTTGGGCCAGAGGGGCAGTATGAACCTGCTGATGCACAGTCTGGCAGTGGTGATGGCTGGTGACCCCAGCAGCCTCTGAAGGGAGATGTGGCAGTGGAGGGGAGCAGCAGACATGGAGAGGAGCAGTGGGTGTGAAGGACTGCACTGACTGGTCATGAGCGCAGGGGTCTTGCTGTGGGAGAAAACAAATTGGCCTGGAGCCATCTTGGAGATGGGCAGCTTGAGAGCAGAACTCAGAACTGTGGCTAGCTCCCTTTATGGCTGTTGGCAGGGCTCAGACCTGTGGAAGGAGAGCCAAAGGTGACTGGTCTTCACCAAAAAGTACAGGCCACTGAGAGTATCCACTACCCAGACATAAGCTATTGCTGGAGTGCTGGGATAGAGCAGCATAGATCAGGACTCTGTCTCTATAGGTTGTCTGCTGGTGAAAGCAGAGACAAACCTGAACAAACCTGGAAAAGGACTTTTTCCCCTCTGTCTTCTTCCTCCTCTGTCTCACATCGGTCTTTGATTTTAGTTTTTGGTTTCTTTTCTTTCTTTCTTTCTCCTTCATTGTTTGATCTTATTTTCATATAAGTTAAATGTGATTTCTAGCTTCCCTGTGGCTCTGTTTTGTTCTCTTCATCTCTTTCTTTGCTCTTTCCCTCCAGTCTTCTACACCAGTTTCCCAATGTTAGTGTGATCCTCTTTGATTCTCCAACCTTACTTCTAATCTCTTCCCCTTTTCCCAATTCTCTATTTTCTCCTTACATTATAATAAATTTTAACCCACAAGGGCAAAATTGATGTATCAATTGACATATCATTGTATACTACATATAATTTTCTGGTTTGTCTTAGATTTTGTTATACAGCCACAAATCTAGTTTATATGGTTAAAAGTACAAATTAAGGTTTTGCTCAGTCTGTCATTTTCTAGGTTGTTTGATGCTATTGGTACGACCATCACCAAAATTGACATAGTTATTCAAAACAGCTGTTGGTCCTGGTGTTCCATGACTGAGACTGACTAAAGGTCATAGAAAATACTGGTGCAGTGCCAAAGAACTAGGGACTAGGGCTGGGCCAAACAAACAGCTTCAAATCTCCAACAAACTGAAGAGGTAAGATCTTCCAACAGACTCAAAAACCAGCTATACCTGGAAGATACCTCAGAGAAATAGTCATCACCTATGGGTCCTAAATACTAGCAATAAGCAACCCACTATAGGCAATTTACAAGCATCTCTCTAGGAATTAAATTTAAGGAAAGGAAGGAAGAAAGAAGAAAGAAAGAAAGAAAAATAGATAGATAGATAGATAGATAGATAGATAGATAGATAGACAGATAGAAAGAAAAACAAATGAGAAGACACTTAAACAAAATGCAGTCTGAGACATCAAGTTGACCAAAGCAAATCCAGGGAGCAATGATTTGGGACAATCAGAAGGCCTCCCATCAGGCTTCCCTGAAGCGGTAACAACAAAATAATTGAATAAGGCTCTGGAAAAATGAAATCAGAAATAATCTCTCAGTAACTACAGAAATGATTCTGAAATAAAGACCATGCTTAGTGATGCTAGAGCAGATACAGTCAAAAATATTAGATGAGCTTAAGGAAATTATGGAAGCTCACATAAGAAAGAAATGGAATCAGGAGGATGAAAATTTCATAGAAAGTATTTGAGTAGATTAGGCCAATGTGAGGACAGGATCTCAGATATTGAAAACAGGCTTGCATTTAGTGACCAGGAAAAGAAAGATTTCCCAAAAATAGCAAGGGGCCATGAGAAATCAATCCAGCAGTTGCTAGATGAGACAAAGAAGAAAGAATAGCTTAAGATTTATTGGAGTCAATGAAAAAAGAAGGAGATATCTATCACAAATGACATAAAAAAATGTTCACAGACATCGTGGTGGAAAACTTCCCTGGTACAGAAAAGAATTTAACAAACTGATAAATGAGGCATATAGACCTCCAGTTAGCCATGACAAAACAAAACAAAACAAACCTACAGTCAGGCATATCATAGTCCAGATTCCAGAAATTCAACACAAGAATAGAATCTTAAAACCTGTTAGGGAAAAGAAACAAATCACCTATAAAGTAAAAGTAAAGCTCATCAGAGTCACAGCTGAATTTTCAGTACAAAACGTCAAGGACAACTTGGAGTGAAGTACTCCAGCTTCTAAAGGAAAACAACTTTCAACCCAGATTGATGTACTACACAAAATGATCTTTCAAACCTGATGGAGAAATAAGATACTTCCATGAAAAAGAGCAGCTGAGGAAAATTATAACCATCAAACACGTTCTCCAAAATGTTCTGAAAGACATTCTAGAAAGAGATCATGAGGATCACAGCTACATGAATCTCAACAGAAGGAATTCACCAGGCAAGGCAAATAACGAGATGGAAGGGAAAAACAGGGAGGGGGAGCCAACAACAGGGAAAGTCATGACGAGGACAAGTCAAACATGTGAATTATAACCATCAAAGTTAATGATCTCAATTCACCAATCAAAAGACAGACTTCCAGGAATGATCAAGAAGCAAGATCCAACAGTATACTACATATAACAAACAAACTTAAGAGGGTTGGGGATAAGCTCAGTGGCACAGTGCTGCCTGGCAAGTGTGAGACTGGGAGTTTGATCCCTGGCACCGAGACAAACAAACAAGCAAGTCACACATTTAATTCAAGAAGAAATTCATAGACTGAAATTCAAAGAATGGAAAACAATCCTGTGACAGGAACAGAAAAAAACAAGGAAGTTATTCTATTTGCAGACAAAGTAAATTTCAAGCCAAGAGAGATAAAGAAGGTCACTACATCCTCATCAAGGGCACAATCCAAGAGGAAGCAATAACAATCATTAACATAAATACAACAAATATCAGTGCACCCAACTATGTAAAACAAATACTAATGACATGAAAAATCAAATCTTGGAAACAACCTAATGTCCATCAACTGAGGTATGGATAAAAAAGATGTATTTTGGGGGCTGGGGATTTAGCTCAGCGGCATAAGCGCCTGCCTTGCAAGCAGGCAGTTGTGAGTTCGATTCTTGGTACTGATAAAAAACAAAAAAGACCAAAAAAAAAAAAGATGTATTTTTCAGCCATAAAGAAGGATAAACTGGAGACTTGTAGATAAATGGATGCAACTTGAGACCATACTCATTAGTGAAATAAATCAGACATGCATGTGTTAACATCATATTGTCTCACTAATGTGAGAAACTGAAAGACACTATATACATAAAAGACAGTTAAGATAGTTATACTACTGATTTCTCTGAACTCATTGAAGAGAAAGGTTCTTACTATTCTTGTTCAGACAATTAAATGCAGATGCCTTGTACTTGAGTATCTAATTTGAAGATAACAGTGCACAACGTATATACCACCGTTACCCCTTAATTACTACGTTTGGAAATGTTGAGTTTTTTCTCTGCAAAATGAGGTTTTAAAAAAAAAGTTGATAGGAGGAAGTGTTAAAAGCAGTTGGTGATACATGGCTTCAACTTGCTTAAACAGAAAGCGTGTCAGAATTTGAACCACCCAGAAGCCTAAGAGAACTGGAAGGAGTGTCATTATTGGCCTGAATAGGGCTCCTGCCCATGAAGGGAGAAAATCCAGAGATCTCTACCAAGAGGAAATACCTATTCTGCTCTTAACTTTCTGCTCAAGATGCATCTGGAACTGGCAGCAGTTTTCTTTGATTATTTTTGACTCGTTGGCATCGTAACACCTCTCCTCTAAGAAGGGACAAATCTCCCTTTTGCTGGGGTGTCAGGAGGGCTAGAGCCCTTCTATTTTGTAAAACATCCATGGCCAAAGAATCAATTTGCTCTTTGAGAGCATCAGTAGAATTTGGAACACTCTTGAAGTCTCCAGTTATTTGCTTAGTCAGTTTTGTGTATTGCTCCATCCTAATCCAAGGGCTGTCCTGCCCATGGCTAGGCCACTCACTGTTGCTATGCCAGTCAGATGGGATGGAACATGGGGTCCCATTTATGGCAGGATCCAGGGTGAGCCAGATTGCTCCAGTCACTGGGGTAAACATTTAGATCTGGGACCAGGGAGACAACACTGCAGAGGCTCATGGGTTGTGGAAAACACATGCAGTGGACCCCATTAAAGCACATGAAGAAAGCTCTGTTTGCCTGAAGTGAGGAGCTGGGCTGGGTTATGGAGGTACAGTCAGCTGACACATTTGGAAATCCCTTGTTTCCCAGGAAGCAAGTAGAGTTTCCCATTATCTGGGTTGGAGAGGTTTGGAAGAGGGCCACTGTGTACTGAGTAACATGGAAACAAGAAGCATTTAGAGTTAAACCCTAAGACCCGGTATGTTAGGGCAGTGGACAGCTCAGAGCCAGTTGTCTTTCCCCAGAATGGGACTGACCTGCTGGAAAACAGCCTGAGTCCCATTAGCCAACTGTAACAGACCTGGAGTTAGCGAGGGGAGAGCTCTAGTATCTTTTATGGTGTGTGCAAGTTTAAAGTTGGAGAAGACCTTGGCGGTAGGGACTCAAATAGTGGGAGTAAAAACCTTTCAAATGTGCGCTAACATTGCAGAATCTTTACCCGTGCCATCCACTTGGATGACCAGCAGGTGGCCTGAGGCCCAGACAGTGTCATTGGGGTTAAAGACATGACATTGAACTGGATTGCACTGACCCCTCTGACAATTACTTAGGGCCAACGACTGGGTGAAGGGAGGTCTCCCATTGTACAGGTTCTTCCCAGATCTATTGTCCATATGGGTGTGGTTTTCACCCACTTCAATATAAATCATCACATTTCCAATTTGCAGAATACCAATGATGCAGGCTATTACTGAGCCTCCCCCCACCCATATTTCCCTTCACTTTGAGTCCTGCCAGCCCTGGCACACATATTTATCTTTGGTTCAGTAGGTTCATTTCCAACTCAGGTCACCACATCTTGTGTAGCAAGCATTAGTCTTTTTGTCCAGGCAGGCATCGAAGTGCAAGGTTACAACAGGCTGGTGAGAGTCCCACCTAGTGTGACTGAGGAGATCTTGTGTGCCCCTAGGTGGACTTGAAACTCCCAATATCTTCCCTTTAAGAAAGAGTGAAATGGAGTAACTCCAAGAGGCAGAGATGGTAGCCACTTTAAAGTTTTGACAGACAGTTTAAGGTGCTCAGTACAACAATCACAATAAGACAGAAAAGAACAAAAGCAACATTTTCTGGAACTCCCCCGTATTCTGGGAAGACGTCCCAAAGCCCTGCAGCAAACACCAGACTTATGGTGAGATAGGGAACTAAAAACAAAACTGGGCGATAGTACATGAGTCTACGAGAGTTGACATCTCCAGTAGATGTCATCTGTTCTGTCCTCAGCTGTGGGTTGACTCATCAGCTTCCCCAGTGATGAGAGCAGGCCTTTGAGTGTGTTTGCTCTTCAGGGTCATCTTCGAAGGGGCTGATCCATCAGCACAGATCTTCCAGCAGTCACTGGGACAAACCCACTTGACTCTGGAGCGATGAATTCAGTGATGGATCTCTGCAATTTTTACAGCAGTGAGAGTGGTCAAAATAATTAGGTATGTGCCCCTCCATCCAGGAGATAAGGGATGCTTTTTCCGATCTTTAACCAAGAGCATGTCCCTGGGCTATAGGTATGAGCAGGGGTGTCAGTGGAGAGAGGTGCCCTTTCTGTTATGTTTTCATGTATCTGGGAGAAAATTTTCCCTAATTGAATAAGCTGCTCCTGGAAGGTGATGTTTTCTAACTGACATAGGGCTCCCTGGACCATGTCAAAAGGGGTGTATCTAGTGGGTCCAGGTGATGTTCTGACCTTCAAGAGGGCCATGGGTAGCAGGTCTACCCATGGTGTGTGAGTCTCTTGGTAATATTTGGCTAGTATTGTCTGTAAGGTTGGGTTCATTCATTCCACCTTGCTGGAACATTGGGGCCAATCTACAATGTGGAGATTCCATTTAATTTGTAGCTCTTTGGCCAGCTTCTGGGTCATCTCTGCTACGAATGATGGCCCATTGTCACTCCACATAGTCAAGGGCAGCTCCTATCTTAGAATAATCTCCTTTAATAATATCTGGCATATGTTAGGGGCCTTTTCAGTCTTAGTGGGAAAGCCTCTGGCCACTTAGAATAAGTACAGTCAAGGATTAACAAGTATTTATAGCCCCAGGAATGTTTAACTTCAGTTAAATCTACTTGGAGGTCCTCAGAAGGAGAGAGTCCCATATGCTAAATTCCTAGCAGTGATCGTAGACCCATTGAGTCTTCAGTCTTTGCACAAATTTGGCATCTTTGGGCTTATGGCTGCACAAATCAATGTCAATGTTGGTATATAATAGTAGCAGCTTAGAAGCTGGGCCATAGCAATCTTACCTGCATGGGTGATACCATGATGGTGTTTTACCCAGGAGAAAGCTAACTACTTTCATATGATCATTCAATCACCCAGAAGGGCCCAGACAACATTTGGATTTATAGTTGCCCCTTCCTGTTGCATCCATTTTCTTTCTTTTTCAGTATGATGAGGACACCTTGGTGCAGATTGAGAATAGATTTTGGTAGGATCTCATGTTGTGCCTCTGAATTTTGAAGCAATGCATTATCTCTCCATATTGAGCCTTCTGTGACCATTTTGGCAGCCTCATCTGTCTTCTAGTTTCCAAGGGTGATCATATATTTTATCTTTGATGTTCCGTGAAATGTATGACAGTCACCTTTTTGTGCTTCTGTATAGCAGACAGAAGCTGCAGGATTTCATCCTTGTTCTTAATTTGTTTTCACTCAACTGTCAAAAGGCCATGCTACTTGTACAGCATTCCTTGAATATGAATTGTGACAAAGACATATCTGGAATCTGTGTATATGTTTACCTCTTTATCTTTTGCTCTTTATGAATGTCCAGAGTTTGGCTTGTTAAGTGAACCACTTCTGAGGAAGAGGTTCAGCTACAAGCACCTCTTTGGTAGTGACAACTGCAAAGCCAGCCAGCCCTATGTGTCCATTTTTAACCAAGCTACTTCCATCTGTGAACAGAGGTGTACTCAGCTCAGTCAAGGTCTCCATCTCCAGGTCCAGATAACAGGCAAACAGCTCATCAGTCAGCATGAGGCAGTCATGGTTTGGCTATCCAAACTCTACATGCAGATATGCAGCTGGATTCAGAGCTTTAACTGGCTGGGAAGTGAGTCTGGGGTGTCTGACACGCAGTCCACGGTACTGGGTGACACGCAGCCCATGGTACTGGGTGATGCAGCTGTTCAAGAGCCATTGGTGTCCCCAACTACCTTGGAGCTCAGGAACACAGTGAGGCACCCCAACAGTCAGGTTCTGTCCCAAAGTCAATTTGCATCGTTGACAAAGAGGCCCATGCGACCAGTGCCTTCAAACAAGGAGGTCATCCTTTTGATACTGAGTCCAGAGTTTTGGAGGAGTAGGAAGCTAGTCTCCCCCAGAGTCCTACCATTTGATTTAGCACTCTTAAAGTAACATATTGTCTCTCACCTCTGAACAGGTTGAAGGATCAGGTCACATCTGGAATTCTGAGAACTGGAGCTCAGGCTAAAGTTTTAAGATTACTTTCACCAGGGGCTGGGGATTTAGCTCAGTGGCATAAGTGCCTGCCTTGCAAGTGCGCGGTCGTGAGTTAGAGCATTTAAAAATAGGGGCCAGTGGGAGGTCATTGGGCTGGTGAGGGGCATGGGAACTCAAGACACACCCTCTTTACTCTCTTGGCCCAGGGCATCACCACATTTGCTTGCCATGATGAGTTGCCATGCCACAAGCAGAAGACCAATGTGGTCCACTGATCATGGACTGCAACCCCCAAAAGTGTGAACCAAAATAAATCCTGTCTCTTTTAAAATTGATTATCTTGGAATTTGTTATACTAATGGAAACTGTAACACAGAAAGTTTGTACCAAGAAGATGAATCTTTGGTCTTCCTAAGCAAGTGCTCTAGCACTGAGCTACGACCTCAGTCCTTTACCCTTACAAGATATCTGCTGGTGTGGAGGGATCTTTGGGAATTTTTAGGGGAGAAAGCCTAGAATTCTATAAGAAGAGGTTAACAGGTGATTCTTCTGAGAGATCCCAATGCTGATACGTATGTGGACAGTGAAGGATGGGCTGGTGAGATTTCATCTCATATGGAGATGAGGGCACCACTGGAATTGGGCTAAAGTACACTCTTGTTACACTATGGCAAAAGTGAATTGACAGCATATTGTCTGGTCCCTGTATTGTACATAGTTAAATTGGGTAGGACTATAATAGGCAGTTGGAACAGGACTGGGCCCTCAAAGGAGTTAAGACAAAAGATGAAAACCCACTACAGCTGTGACCAGAGACATATCAGTTACAGGCCAGACCTCAGAATAATGACAAAAGGACCAGACCTATGGACTCTCCAAGAGATCAGGTGAATGATGACACCTGATCTGACATTTTGATAGGCATCAGTCACCTCAGTGGGTGACCAAAAACCCCAGATTCAACACCTACCTGAGAGGTTCTTCTATCTTTCCATGCTTATACTCACTCTGTGACTTGCTTCCCCTTCACGATCAATATTATCTAAGCAGTTTTATTTATAATCTTATTGGCTGGTCATAGCTTAACCCACATCATACCCACATGGGTTTTGTTCTATACAACTTCCTTATAAAGTGGGGTCACCAGCTACCCATTCAGGTCCCCTCTAGTTACTTTTCGAAGAAACTTTCTGTCCCTCAAAGAAACATTTCCCACTGTAAACTTCCATTTTTCCTGGAATTCATCCTTAGATTTTAGAGAACATGAACTCTGCATATCAGACATCTAACAGGTTGGAAGCTAAAGTATTTCCCTTATATCACATTTGGAGGTTCTTTTTGTGATAACTCGGACCCTGGAATAAAATCCAAGGAAGCAAGAAATTAAAATTTAGGGAGCAAAGGCTTTATTTTAGGCCAGGCCTGGCGACACAGGCTCCAGGAGCCAATTTGGAGACTGCCCTGACAGCTAAAAGTCAGGGCTTTTATCTTGTAAATCCACAAACAGCTGCTGGTCACACAATGTAAGGAGAAGGATAGGGTGTGGCGCACTACAAAACAGAAACACGGCGATTACATGTCTTGGGAAGAGCAAGATCAGGTAAGGGTTGTGCTAACAAGCAAGTCTCCCTGCATACAAGCAAGTTTAGGTAAGAAGAAATCCCTGTTTTCCTCAGCAGAGAATAGAAGTCTAGCAGTAATTAACTCCTGTTAGCTTATCTTAGCATCACATCTGTTATTTGTAGAGGGCAACAATGGTTAACATATCAATTAGCTAAGATTTTACAATTCTTTACAGAGGAAAGCATTGATTGACATATCAATTAGGTCATCCAGAGGGAAAAGGAAAACACATATACAGTAAGGCTGCGTTACAGGTATTTTGCTATGATACAAATACAACGAAGCTATTTTCCTAGAGTACAACACTTTTATCATCCCTGTATCTCCAGTGCTAGGCAAGTGGTTAGATCTGAGCCTGAGGCACACAGTGTAAGGAGCGACTCAAAGCACACGGTGACTCCATAGGCTTGTGTGAAAACAGTAAGGCACACGATTCAAAATCCGGATAGGCAGAGGACAATACGACCATCCATAGGGAACAAAGAGAAGTGGACTTTTTAAATAGGATTTTAAAGAAGGTAAGGGATATTAGTCTGCAATATCTTAATAAACATCATGGGTCAAAATTCTCTGGATGTTTTGTGGCTGAGGGGGTAAAGTCCTTGAGGTGTCCAAAGTGAACGTTTGAGTGCCTTCAGATGTTCAGGAGTTTGGAAGATCCCATGCTCCACCCTATCTCCTCTGTGACATCCTGTGTTTGTCAAGAGCACTGCTGCTGAGCTGAGAACAATGACTGCGGGCAGACAGGTTGGGTACTCCGAGAGTCATGTCCAAACCAAGCCTTACATAAAAGAAGTCCATAGGTAAAAAGGAAAAAGACAAAAAAAATAAATAAATAAAAATAAAAAAATAAAAAAAGAAGTCGATAATAGCATGCTTTGCCAGTTAAATGAAGAAACATAGGACTCAGTGTATAGTGTATTTATAAACATCTATTAAGTCTTAGACCTTTAAGACTATACACTGTGGCCGGATATAGTGGTACATTAGGAGGATGAGGTAGAAGGATTGCCATGAGTTTGAGGCCAGCCTGGGCTAGGGAGTGAGTTAAAGGCCAGTGAGATCTTGTCTCAAAAACACCAAAAAACTTACCTGTTCATTCTGGTAGCTATTTGCAAAACAAGGCATACAGTATTCCTGATTACCATGCCTATGGTCCCACAATGTCAGAAAGGAGCTACTTTTGGTGGTGCACATCTGTAATCTGAACTCTCATGAAGCCTGAGGCAGAAGAATCACAAATTCAGGCCAAGTCTGGACAATTTAGTGACTTATCAAGACCCTGCCTCAAAATAAAAATTAAAAATGCTAGAGTGTAGCT
The DNA here is from genome assembly GCF_034190915.1 of Cavia porcellus. Classification (NCBI taxonomy): domain Eukaryota; kingdom Metazoa; phylum Chordata; class Mammalia; order Rodentia; family Caviidae; genus Cavia; species Cavia porcellus. Next base: position 80,516,194 of record NW_026947490.1, read on the forward strand.
CACTACAGAGGCCTTGAGTTCCACTCCAAATAAACTGCCCTCCCCCTCAAAGAAAAGGTAGAGGAGACCCTAAAGATCCTCCTACCACAGGCTAAGATCTTATTTAGACTATAAATTTTTCTTTCATTAATTTCTTTGGCAAATTTCTTATATGATTAAGTCCCTTAAGGGAATACTTGCCACCTGAAAAGAACAAGGAAGGCATTTTGAGACACTGACATTTCAAAGTAACCTCTGAGAAAAAAGTCAGTAAGCATATATATCATGTAGATAAAGCAATAATCACTCTAGTTCCCTGAACCTTGGACATGGCCCTCTGTGCATTAAAGGATATCTAAACTCCTATTGGGAATAGATTCCTGTGTGGCACTGGAATTTTAATTCAAAATCATAATTCTATGTTTTTCCTATGCTTTTGCATGACTACCTGTATATCTTGTCTGAATCTATTAGTAGAAGACACAAAAAAGACCAAGGAAGGAAAGTTGGCTCCTTGTGCCTTTAGGATGGAGCCTCCCAGTGACATATGAGAGTGTATGCTTGGTTGAGCTTAAAGATAATGGACTGTTATAACTAACTGATTGTGTCTACTTGAGTAAGTAACACCCAACTAAATTGGATCAGCATGTGGAAGACCTACCTTAGGGTGGCTTGTCACCAGGATAGTATAAAAGGGAAATGAAAAAGAAAGGCTTCTTTGGAAGAGCTCTGGCCTTCACCTCCATCTTGTATGTTGTCTCCTGGCTTCCATCACAGATCCTTCAGCCTGCTGATAGGAACTTGAACAAGACATTATGGTGAGTTCCAGGCCTTTGACTAGATTCTTCAGTCTCCAGTGTGCAGACAAACCTTTTATACTCTTCCACACCCGACTCTGTGGAAGCCATTGTAAGTCAATCATGTCAGTTCTTAAATATAGATATATTTTGCATTAAATCTATTTCTCTAGAAAGCTCTGACTCAAACACAGGTTAACTTTGGCATGCTGGTGAACAACTATAATCCCAGCACTCTGGGAGGCTGAGGCAGAAAGGATTTTAAAGTCGAGTCCAGCCTGGACAACATAGTGATTTGACTTAAAGAAACTGTCTCAAAATAAGAAATTTTAAAAGGGATTGGGCATGATATGATGTAACTTAGTATAAATGCTTTGGGTTCATTTCTTAGTACAACAAGAAAACAAAAATAAAACAAATATTATGGACCAGTTTACTTGGCAGAGGATATTTCAAGGCTGCAAAGCACTCAGGGTATGGTGTGAGTTTTACTGAGTACTTTATCTATTTGTTTTTGAGACAGGGTCTCTCTGTATAATTCAGGCTAGTCTTGAACTCACTATGTAGACTAGGCTGGTCTTAAACTCACAGCAATCCTGTCTGATTCCTGAGTGCTGGGATTATGGCATGTGTCACCACACCCAGATTTTACTGAGTACTTTTAATCATACTATTTACAGTTATATATGAGAGGAAACAAAGCAAAGCAAAAAATATTTAAAAATTGTAAATTGGTCAGATAAAGAGGTCAGGGTTTCTGATTCGTCTGTTACACTTAGCAAGTATTTTTGGCTAGAACAGCTGAGGGAAGTGTGCAACTTCCTAATGTGAGTGTAAGCTTGGTGGAAACTTCAGACTCACCCTCTAAGGAAAATTGTGTTTCATCTTCTTTTTGGTCATAGTTACTTTGCTTATTGCTGAGACAATACCCCTGACACTTAAAGGGAAAAGGTTAATTTAGCTCACAGTTTGCAGAGGTTTCACTCTGTATTAGCTGGCTCCAAGGCACCATAGCTCATGGCAGAGGAGCAACAGTTCATGGTGGTAGAAGACAGCAAAAGCTGCAGGACCAATACAAGGAAACAAGCCTATTTCTGCCCCTTTGATCTTATCCAGAGAGCTAGATTGGAGTGGTGCCAATCCAATTAGTTTTCTCTTCCTGGGATGCACAGTCACTTCTGGCTTCCTGGAAGGGGTTGACCTGGCCCATGACCACCTCTAGCTTGCAGGAAGGGGTTGACTTCTTCTTGGTTCTTTTCCTGAGATGCAGGGCTGCCTCTGGATCACAGCAATAGGTTGGCCCAGCCCACGACTCCTGCTGGCTCAGTAGAAGGTGTTGGCTTCCTCTTAGTTCTCTTCCTAGGATGTATGGTTGCCTCTGGCTCATAGCAATGGATTGGCCCAGCCCATGACTCCTGGTGGCTCACCAGAAGGGGTTGACTTCTTATTAGTTCTCTTCCTGGCTAGATCCAGGGTTTCAATTTCCATTATTACTAAGGGCAAGGATACAAGTTAGCCAGTGACAGTACTGGGGGAAAAAAAGCAGGGTTGGAGGGTGATGTGTAACTCCAGATTAGCAGACTTGTGCAAGAGATTTTCCTGCGGGCTTTAAAGAGGCTGCCATGTTGAAAGGATCCCATGAGAAACTCACATGGCAAGAAATTTTGAGAGGCCTCACAGAAATGAAACTAGCTGAAAGTCATTGTGAAACAAAGACTCCAGTCTACAACAGTGAAGAACTGATTATTTCTAGGAAGCATAACAAGAGCAAATGTGAATGCCTGACCCTTGAACCTGCACTCTGCCGGTGTTCTACTTCTCAGCAGATGGCAACTCTATCTTTCCTTGTGTGCTGTTCAAAATTAGTAACTGTGAATCCCCTACATTTGTGTGGGGATGTATGTATGTGCTTTATTTATTTATTCATTTGTTTGTTTTGCATTAAAGGGGAGCAATTTGTTAGGAATGTATGTGTATTATTTGTTTGTTTGTTTGTTTGTGACAGCATCTTGCAAAGTTACCCAGGATGCCCATGAACTTGTGGTCTTTCTAGCTTGGTCTCCTGAATAACTAGGGTTACAACAATGCACTACCATGCCAGGGCACCTCTGTGCCACCTTCGTTCTTTCACAATGTTGTTTTTTGGTATTTGGGGTCCCTTGTGATGCTATGTGAATTTTAGGTTGATTTATTTTATTTTCTTCCTTTCCTTTGTTATTTTCCCTCCATCCCTTCTTCTCTCCTCCCCACACCCTGATTTTCCTGTCTTTTGTTCACTGGGGATTTAACCCAGGGCCTCATGTGTCCTATACAGGAGCTCTACCACTGAGCTACATTTCCACCCCAATATTCCCTGCATTGTCAACATATTGTGTTTTCTACTGTTATGATCTTTTTTCTGTAAATATAACCATGTCATTCTTTGCTAATAGTTTCTCTCACTGAAGTTTGAATGGTTTTTTGAGTACCATTTTCGCTCGCTCTATAGCACAAAATTTTTGGTTGGTACTTGGAAATTTTGAATAATGTACACTGAGAGCTCTGAATACTGTTTCTAGGCTGGTGGTGTAGCTCAGTATTCTAGGGCTTGGAAAGCATAGATGAGGGCCTAGCTTTCAACTGCAGCCCTCTATCTCTGGGACTTGTGATTCTTTGCTTGTATTTTTCTTTAATGATGCCTAATACATAAAGTTCCAAATGTCTCATTGCTCAGCACAGTTTCCCAGTTTTTGAGGTGTCCCCAGTATTCTGGATGGATAGTTATAGAGGCAGGTTGTTCTTCCTATTCCTCCATTAGATTAGACAAGTAGTTTTGTCTAGAGTTTCTTGGGAAGCGTGCAACTTAAAGTTAAGGATAATCTTGGTGAAAACATCAGACTCTTCACTTCAGATAAAATTTACATTTTGTCTTCCTTCTTTGTGATGCCTTTTATCCTGATGTCCCCCAAAGCCTCATGCAGTCATAGGAGAGCTTTTTTGGAGGTGGCTGGATCTAGGGTGTGTGATGCGGGGATTACATGCTAGCAGCAATGGTGTGATGCCAGGATTCAGGGCACTCCACTAGGGTGTGAGTGCTGCTCACCCGAAGGGAAGCCCTGGATGGAATATAAGGAACAAAAAGAATGTTTGCTGCTGTTGCTGCTGCTGGTGCTTCCTGCCTGCTCTGTGATGTCCCTCTGCCACACCACTCTGTTTTGGAGCCAGCCGATTATGGATGGAGCCTCTATAACCTGTGAGCCAAAATAAACCTTTCCTCCTTCAACTTTGGGTGTCCGGTATTTTGTCTCAACAACGAGAAAAATAACCGAAACCTTCCTTCCTTCCTCCCTTCCTTATTTCCTATCTTCTGCCCTCTTCTTTCTTGCTTGCTTACTTGCAAATCATAATGTTATTCTTGTGATCATGGCGCCATATGAAAGCCCAGTACGGAAACATAATTTTTCAAGTAACCTTCAACTCATAGCACATTTACTGATTAGTCCACAGAAGATGAGAGCGCTCACACCTTATTTCTCTGGGGTGCTGTGTGGTGATTCAAGAATTACTCCATGGCGGTCCTTTGGTGGAAGAATACATCTTCTTACCAGAAGTACCTCTGTGAAAGTTAAAGTTCCTGGGCATTCACTGCTGGTACCAGTGTCTCTGCCAAACCCTGAGCTGGGGCTGGAGTGGGGGCAGGGCCCTCTGTGATCACCTTAGTTTGATACAGTGGGTGTGGGAGCCCAGAACTGCAGGAGTCCACACAGTTGCAACAAGTGGCTCCGCCCAGCTCCTCCTGTCAATGGTTCTCCCCAACGCTGCCACCCCTGTCACCTGTGTCCTTACCTCTGCCTCTGAGGAGCTCTTGGCTCTTGGTCCCCAAGGTTAAGGCTCGCTCTCTCCATAGCCCTGGATTGACCCCTGGCTCCAAGCAATAGGCCAAATCCAGTAGGCTGATGCAATATCTGATCCCATCCTTTTATATTTTCATTTTGCTCTCCTTACTGTGGGAAGATGCCTAGGCTTTCCCACCGAGCTAGATATGTAGCACTTATGTATTCTGAGGTAGGTGCCCCCTCGGTGACCCAAGTTATGCTAGAACTTGCCATTTTCCTGCTCCAGCCCCACTGAGGGCTAGGATTTTATGTGTGGGATTTCAGCTTGCTCTGTGCCTCCTTTAATGTGGTCCTGTACTATGCAGTCCAACTTACTTAAAAGTAAAACTAAAAGTTGAGATTGAAAATAAATTTTCTTACCCAATAGTCCCTGAATTAATTTGGTAGCATTTGGGGGTAAATCAGTTATTATAATATTTCTTTTGCATTTTGAACTTTCCTGAATCTGTGTGTGTGCTGAAAAGTATTTCATTAGACAATTCATTTTTATTTACTTGCATTTTTATTACTTGTGCGAATAAGGGCCCTTGGAATCCTGACACATTACAACTGGCCTTGTGGTACAGGGCTGAAGAATCATTGCAAATTCTATACCAGTTTGGCCAAGTTTCACCAAGACTCTAGCCTGTCACCCTACCAGACTGTTGTGGCTCAATGTGGCTCCTGAGGTTCTTGGGGTTAAGGACCGGCGAGAGGATGAGAAAAATAAAGAAAAGACAAAGCTGGGATCAGATGGAGCTCTTATCCTCCTGATGGGAGGAAAGGAACTGCTCAACCACTGTAGCACGTTTATTTATCCACTGGGAAAGATGATGTCAATTTTAGCCCCTCTGCCTAGCAACCCATTGGTGGACAGGCCTGGGTCCCTTGTCTTCTGGGTGCTGAAACAAAGCTTGTTTTGGTCTTTCTGTTTTTTCTGGGTTGGTCTTTTTTTAGCCCCACACATGTGATCAATCTCCAGCTTCCACAGCTCCGTACAACAGACCACACATTTGCAAGTATCTATTCCTTCTTTTTCGAGGATGTATTTATCCTGTGACTGTCTCAACATTGTATCTTAGAAGTGTACTACTTTTTTAGTGTGTGTGTGTGTGCATGCACGCGCAGGTGCACACTTGCTGTTGGGAATTCAGACCAGGTCTTGCACATACTACCCAAGTGCATTACCGCTGAGTTATATCCTCAACTGTAGTGGTTTACATCTAGAAGTTCCTTAAGAGTCTCATGCACTCATAAGTGAGGCTTTTGGAAGGCAATTGGGTAATGGGAGCATTGTAGTCAGGAGTTGTGAGAACAGTTAGAATCAGGACACAGAATTTATATTATTTATGATGGTCACCCAGAGTTAACACAAGAAAGTGCAGGAAATCTGTCCCAGCACTAAAGACATAGAATATTCAACCAAGGGCCTGAATCCACAGTAATGCCCTACATGAGTCCAGATGAAGACCTAGAGCCCATGACAATGCCTCTGACAAGTCCAACTGGAGGTCTGGAGCCCATGAGAAGGACTCACACCAATCTGTTTTATGGATCTGTGCAGAGAAGGCCCAAAGGTCAGTGGTGGAAGCTAGAAAGTCCATGCCAGCAGGATGAAGGAGCTGTGCTGGTAGTTGAGGGTTCTATGCTGGAACTGAGAAGTCATGCTCAAAACAAAGACCAGGGTTTTTCTGAAAAGCACCACATCCATCCTCAGTGACATGGAGGCCCCAAGCTCCTTCAACAATAAAAATAGTCGAGTACATGCCAAGAAGCCAGCATGATGAGTTTGTCCTGGAGACCAAGCAGCTCACGTCTTCCCTTCGGAGCCAGGAAACGATACTCAATGTAAGGACCAGAGCTCCTCCAATGTGAACCACAGCCACTCTTACCAACAAGGTCCCAAGTTGCTCTGATGGCAATGGTCGAACTCACACTGGAGAAGCTAGTCACAACAAGCTCCTCCAGGAGAACCAACAGCTCAAACAGCAACATGTAAGAGAAACCACAATGCCTTACTTCTTCTCCATATCTCTTATTTATGCTGGCAACTTTCCTCAGGTGGAACATCTATGCTCAGCACCAGGCTGATTTAATTCAACTGGCATTAAGTTGACCATCAGTTTTTAATCCATAACAGGGAGCTTATAGCTGTTTTGTGTTAGGAGGTAAGGTCTTGTTAGAAGAGGTAGGCATTAAGGGCATGGCTTAGAGGATTTAGCTTCCTCCCTAGCTTCCCCCTTGATCTCTCCATTTCCATCATCATGATGTGAGGTGCTGTCTTCTATTTCACCTCTCGGCCATGCTGCCCTGCCTTGGAGTCAGCCAACCAGACTAAAACCCTACAAACTGCGAACCAACTTATTATACCTCTCCTTCTTTAAGTTGTAGGTGTTGAGTACTGTCGTGTCCAGGGGTGTGTGTAATTGCAGCTCTGCTGTCTGAGAAGCTCACTGAGATCATAAACTCAACACCAGTAAAAAAATTAAGGATACAATGTTTAAAGAAGGGGAGACACTTTATTGGAAAAGAGGGAAAAAAGAGAAGATAGATTGATACTGTGATAAATCAGCACAGGGGCTCCAGAAAAGTGGAACAGCCATGGGTCCTTTGTCCCCACTGTTTTAATACCTGGAACTTGCCACAATGCAATTGATTCCCTGGGCTGTCACTGACGGATCTCTGGCCTTAACATCTTAACCCTCATGCCATTCTCTACATGCACATGCCTAAGGCCCTGCTTATGCTTTTCTCTGAAATTTGTGGGCTGGTTAGAAGGAGTTTTACAGTCAAGGTCATATTAACAATTAGGTAAGGAGTTAGTGCACTAATACACTGACCCTAGAGTAGAAGTACATTTCAACTTCAGAGAAAATTAACATATAAAATAACTTCTCTTCAGGGCTGGAGATGTAGCTCAGCAGGAGGGCACTGGCCTGGTATACACAGGACCCTCAGATCAACCCTAGCAACACGAAAAACAAATGAATAAACCTTTCCTTTAAAAATGCCTGCAAAAGACTATAATCTCCATAAATGAATGAGTTACTATATTTCACTGAATCTAAGCCAGATTATAAAATGCAACATATGTATATGGGAAATAATTTTGTCACAATATTAAGTGATCATTGATTATTGCCATGTGCAGATTTCAAAGACATTAAATGTAAGAAGAAAAGATAGATCTTAGGATCGATAAGACTCAGCAGGAAAAATTACTCTTCATAAATTTATCCAAATAATCAAACATTAAGTACATTAAATTAGCACATGTTCATAATCTGTAACACATGCTAAACTATTATGTTTGTTACATTTATCTGAAATGAGGGATGGGCTGGAACTTAAATTGATTTCTAGAAGATATCTTGCAAAAACTGTAAAACTTAAGGATTTTCAATTTGGAAATTATCCATTTTCATTTGGAGAATCACAGAAAAGGAGAGGATAGGGGTGAGGCCTCTGTAAAGTGTCTCTGTGGAGAGCAGGAGGAAACAGTCAAGGACTAAAGCCAGGATCTGGGGACACTGCTCTGTGTTCTCTTCACAGAAGTAAAAGATCAAATGAGCCATTAGTGTTCTTTGCTCCATGCCTATAGACAATGTAAAGCAATCAAAATTGTTTTTATATATTTAGAAGGATGGTCTTTCATATAACTATGCTCTTCAACTTCCCAGGTAGCATACAAGTACCCAAAAATCCATCAGATCCTCCATGGTTTCATTCTATTAGAAACTATGTAATTTCTCAAAAAAAAAAAAAAAAGAAGTTTTCTTTGCATTCTCTGAAAGATGGAAGACAAAAACATATCCTATCATCCTAATGACAAATACTAGTCTTGTAAAGATCTTTCCATATGAGACAACTTGGCAGTTTATGGAAGACTCTGGGAATTACAGAACATTGCAAAACTTTTCTGTATTTACTATACATGGACCCAGAAACTTTGATCTCCAAAGCATGTTGAAAATCTACCAATGCTGTGCTCTGACCCACCCTTTCATTAGTGGTGCTAATTCAAGGACAGTAAGTAATCCGTCTTCCCCAAGTATTTTTGTCCTAGGTTCTGGAAAATTGCTTCATGGGGAAACTGCTTCTATCCATGGAGAAGATTCAAATATTAATGCATCTGAGAAAAATTTGTTAGAGACTTCAGCTGTTCTCTATATCAAAATATTTTTACTGAGAGTGAGGACTGCTTTGAGTTTGAGGACAGGCTAGACCACATAAAACCAAAAATGAATATCCCTCCTTATAGATTGCTTCACTGCATCATTTCAACCACTTCAAAATCCATTTGCTCTATTCTTCTGCACCCATTCCTTCATTTTCTTCTTCATAGCCTAGAACTAGAGGGCAAAGCTTTCTGGTCTTTGATCTTTCTGTTTTGTTTTTGCTGGTGACCCAGAGGCAAAGTGGCTAACTTATACATCACAGGGAATAATGCAGCAGTGAATATTGCTGACCCCAAACACGTGTACAGGACTACTGGCAAACCTGGGTATTCTCCCTGAAGAATTCCAATTACTGCAGGAATAGCCATGTCTCCCAGACAAGCACCAATGACAAAAAAAGCCGCAGACTTCCCACTTATGCTTGTGTACTGCTCAAGCCAAGAAATACCGCTGGGAAAGGTGGTGGCCATCGAGGCCCCATACACTGAGCTGGCTATCCACAGACAGAGTGGGTTCTTGTCAAAAAGCACCAGGAATAAAGATGACACCAGGCTGCCAATGTTGCTCACCACAATCATGGTTCCAGGCTGTAAACATGTAGCAAAGAAGATTGCCAGGCCCCTGCAGGCTGCAAAGGCCCCCCAGAAGGCGGAGTTCAAGCCAGCCGCCTCGCTCTCCTCCATGCCAACGTGGGTGGTTGCAAATGAGAAAACATAAGAGCCATAGGTTACCTCAGCTCCAACGTAAAAAAAGAAGAAGAGGAAGAGGAGGCAGAGCAGGGCTCTGTGATATTTAGCTCTTCGAGATGCCTGAGCAGACGCTGTTGATTTTTCATGCTTTGAGCTTTTCTTGAAGAACAGAGCAAACAGGAAGACAGAAACTACAAAGATGTAAGTGCCGATAGCAGCATAAGCCCACAGTAAGTTCAAGTCATCAGGCGCTGCAAACAGAAGGCCTGGGTCGGCTTCAGGAGATCGGTTGAGGGCTGGAGGGTGAAGGTGAGGCTCTGTGTGGTTTTCAGGTGACGCTGTTGTCCCCAAGGCCAGTTTTGCCAGAATAGGAGCCAAAAAGGCACCCAAGGCAAAACTGAAGTGTAAGGCTTGCATATGTGGGGCTCCTTTGTCCCCCCATAGAGCCAAGATAAGGACATTTCCACCTACCAAGGAAAGATGGGGAAATGATCGAAGTTATACACAGCAGTTTAGTAAAAACAAAACAAAAAAAAAAACCCCAAAAGTAATTCATTGCTATCAGAGAGAGGATGAGTCTGTATTACTACTTTGTGATAGCCTCACAAAGCCTCACAAATGTTAGTGAACATTGCACCTAATTCAATTCTGTGATTAAGGAATTCTAACCCGTTGTCTCCAGAGAACTATGCATTGTTTTTTTTTTTCTTTTTTTTTTTAATTTTATTTAAGGAGAAAAGAAAAAAAAAGCAGGGAAAGGGTACAAGTTATACAGATTTACAGAAAAAAAATGAACAGTAGGAAATCACTAGTTAATGGATTACATATTGTCATCTTAGAAATAATTGTTCAAGTCACAAAATTAAAGCTTGTAAAGTGGACATTCCATCAATGATAATGCAAACAGTTCTGTTCATTGATCCAATAAAACTCTGTGATATCATTTTCTATCTTATACACTTAAATATACATGCAGTTATATAGTTTGGAGCACTTTCTTTTCCTCTCTTTTGTACCATGACTATTACACATTTTGGGTTTCATTGCTCCCACGGTTCTTATTACTTTTTTGGAAGAGAGTAAAACCAAATGTGACATAACAGAACAGAATCGGTCAAGTCAAAAGGGTGGACATAATAGATAATGTAAAAACATAATACAAGGTGATCAACAATGGTTACCATAATGCCTCCCGCTATCTCTAATAGAATTGCCTATATCGTTAGTTATAATACAATTGAACAAAACAGTAAAGAATAAAACCGACAAAACCAAAACATTGGAGACACTGTAGGTCTTCAAAAGTAGATAAAAGTCAACAAGAATGGGCGTCATAATGAATCTCATTATCTGGTGGTGAAACACTATTCTGCTTAAATGGTTATGTTTTGATCTGCGCTGTTTCGTTGTTATGCCTTCTTTTATCTCAATCTCCACTCCATTAATTACTTTTTTATCTTTATCCTTTTAATTAAAGGAAAAAAATAGCAGGATATATTATAGTAACCCACTTTGACTTTTCATTACCTTGATTTAAAGCCCTGTATTACTCTCACCATCTGGTTTTTAACTGATGTTCCCCTATTCTGTTTTGCTGGATAGTATCTGGTTCGAAAGTTTAGGCATCAGCTGTAAAGATAATGAGAACTATGCATTGTAACATCTCTACGCACACATAGAATTGTATTAGTGGTGAATAGCTGACTCTCAGAACCAGGTACACTAGCAATTTTTTTAACACTAAGAATTGTATCCAAGGAGCACTGAGGGGGTGCCTGGCCCAGTTTCATTTTTTGTTTTGAGAGAGCATCTTACCCAGCGGCAGCTTTCTTGCACTTGTGCTCTTTCTACCTCAACCTACTGAGGCATAGGCTATCTATCTATCTATCTATCTATCTATCTATCTATCACATCTATCATCTATTGATCTATCTATCAATTAGATGCATGAAAAGAGAAGAAACTGCTCAAAAGGAAAAACAGTTGGGATGAAGAAAGGAGAAAAGAAGGAAATGGAAAAAAAATAAATATATATCTACACACAAGATAACTAAGATAATTATACTACTAATTTCTTCTAGTTCATTAAAAAGAGTGGTTTGTGCTTATATTGTTTGGTGAATTTTGCATGCCTGTGCCTTGTAATCTAACTACTTTAAAGATAATATGCAATATATTAACCAGGGTTAATTTTCTATTACCTTCTTTTAAAATTTTGTATCATTGTTTTTATTTTTTTCTTTAAAAAAAAAACCAAATAGATGCAAAACCCACATTCAAGACCCTGAATCTGCCAAGATTCTGCTGTGCCTAAAATAGGATGTAAGAACACCTTTTAGCACAGTATCTGCACTTACAGTGTCTCAGCACCTACAAGGTGAAAGGCTAGAAGCATTAAGTTTTTAGCTATCCCACCTAAAAATGAAATATTTTCAGGTAAACAGAATTCTAGTCAGGAGTGGTGGTACATGCCGGTAATCCCAATTCTCAGAAGGTTAGGTAGGTGAATTGCCATGAGTTCAAGGCCAGCCTGTATCTCATGGCCAGACCTTGTCTCAAAAACAAAACAAAACAAAACAAAATGAAAAAGACAACCATAGATAATGGGCATGATGGCACATGCTTGTACTCCCAGCACTCAGAGGCTATGGCAGGAAGATAATGACTTTAGGTTTAGTTGAGCTACATGGCGAGACTCTGTCTCATAACAATCTGTATTAATAAAATTCCACCCTGTATTTTTACAAGCAAACTAATCCTAAACAGTAAAATATTTCCCAAGTCTATCAAATAACATTAGACCAGAGAAGTGGGGTACATAAAGCTGACATTAGAGGCAAAGAAATATCATATACGTTATTTGATAGGTTTTCAAGGGCATAGTGACCATTGGATAAGCTCTCCTATAGTAAGGCAGGAACTTTTAAGAAAGAAAAGAACAGAACAGGAAGGAAAGTAGTACACACCACGGGTTCCTCTTTGCTCGACATGGTTACATTTTTGATTGAATGCTTGTTTCTATGCTTTTACAGCCAAATGATGGTTCCAAACTTGTTTTATCCCTTTAAAACAATTCACCTGTCTTTTTAAAAATTTTATTTTAAAGAGGATAAAACCAATACAGATAAACTAGTGTGATATAGGACTTCAAAACCCTGCAAAATCAGCAATAGTTACCATAATTCCTCTTGTTGTCCTCAAAATAGTTGCAGATACCTTCAAACATAGTAAAAATCAAACAGAACAAAATAGCACAGAAACAATAAAAACTGAACAGTGAATGTAATAAAGGACTTCAAAACCAGCTAATAGTAAATTCAAAATGGCTACCACAATACGTGTTGCTATCTTTTAAACAGCTGTTCATGACGTCGGATTTAACATAATCAACAAAACAAAAGAGAATAAAACCCAACCCAACAGAACAATGAAAATGATATGGTTTCCAGGAGGGATCTCTTCCTGGTGAGGCCTGGTCCCCCCACTGCAGTCTGAGAATGGCTCTGACTCACAGAGAGAGGCTTGGGTCTGACTGCTCCCACTCGAGCAGCAGCCAGGCATGGCGCTGGTTTCTACGCCTGGACCATCTCCTTGTGAGGCCTGGTTCTCTCCACCCATGGTCCTCGAATCTCATCTTTCTCATTAAATCGATTCCTCTTACACTGCATGATAAAACTCCCTTTTGAAAGGAAAGCCTTCTCAGCTGACCTGTAATTACCCACAGGATTCCCCGTGTCAATACCCTAAATCAACCGTCTTCCTTAAAGCCAACTCCCTCATGGTCACTTCTAGCTGGCTGCTCAAGACCTGGGGCTCTGATTGGTAAGAGGAGGGGCTGGCGGAAGGGTGGCTCTCACTGGGAGACCCATGAATGACTCAGTAAGTCCTGGTCATTTCAGAAATTTGCAAATTATTTCTCTAGTACTGAGTCCACACTCCCAGAGATGGCACTGGAGATCCACTAACCTGTGTCCAGAGCACCAGCTGCAGCACCAAACACAGACATCATGGCAATCAGTAACGTTGTTGTCTTGCAAAAAGGAATGAGGTAAAGGCCAACTGTGGTAGCCAACATCGATAACCCTGGAAAGAAAAGGTTAAAGTCAGCTATAAGAGACAATATTCACTATGGTCATGGGATAAGTCAATAAACAAAAATACCAAATGAAGCGCAACTAAAACTGGGTACTGGTGAGAAGGACAGAGTTACAGCTGCGGCAAGTTGTTATATTACTCAATCTTGTATAAGCTTTATGGACTATAAAATACAGTATTATAAAATTACATTGCCAGTTAATGCTAACACTATGAATAATCTAACTACAAAGAAGTTTTATAGCAAAAGAGACAGGCAAAAATTATTTACTTAAGTATGTCACACCCAGAAGCTGCAGACCCAGAAGCTCATTCTGATGGCTCTGGCCTGAGATCTGCTCCCTGTCCCCTAAGCAGAGCTTGGGGTCTCTAGTGTGGGCCCCTGGAGCAGTGCCCTAACTGCCCTGAAAGTTGGGAAGGCTCAGGATTGCACACACATCCAGCGGAGCTGTTTCCAGAGGACCCAGCACAGACTCCTCTCACTGCCAAGGTGAGAGCAAGGAGCCCGGCTTCCAGGAAGACACCTAATGCACCCATTTCTGTCATCAGCCATTCTGCAGGCTGCTGCTTTTCGTATGCAAGCCATATTGTAAATACATTTACAGCCACAAAGAAGGAAAAAAATCAGTGTTTTCTTACCCAGAAGTAAAACATGATTCATATATTCAAAAAGAATGCCACCAATCATAGAGCCACAAAAGAATCCAGAGGCCCGGCCAACAAAAATTAGAGAAAGACTGCTGATATTTCGGTTTACATTTGTTGCCAGATCTTGAAATGTAGGTCCCAGTATACCAACACTCAATCCCTAAAATTTAAAAAGAAAAAATGTTTTTACTTACAACCATTAAAATGATGTCGATTGTAAGTGGTAGCATTTTACACTGCAAAAAAAAAAAAAAAGTGCAAGAGGGGATTAAAATGTAGGGGATCATTCTAAATCCCACTGTCAGGAAAAATGTACAGTGCTAATGTATTATAGCTAGAGATACAGAGACCCAGGTTTCGTATACCACAACTCTCAATTTTGCAAACATTACCTAATTCTTTTGCCTTCTTATTGTAATTCTTTTCCTTTGTGAACAATACCTTAAAAGGACATGGTATATTAAAAGTTAATAAACCAGCTGGTGGCACATGCTTGTAATCCCAGGACTTGGGAGGCTGAGGCAGAAGGATTCTGCAGATTCGAGGCCAGCTTGGATTACCTATTGAGTTCAAGCCCAACCTCAACTAAATAAAGAGACCCTAACTCATAAAAAAAGATAAAATGTAACATTGAAAGTATTGTTGAAAGTGTTGAATATTTCAAAGTACATTACTCATATTAACATGAGAATTTGGATGTTAAAATGTTAAATTATCAAAGTAGCCTCATCTTAAAATTTAAATCAGCAAATTTCAGGTACACATTTTCTTTTTATAAAGTACATATATACAATCTGCTGGAAAGTAACATTTTTAAGTTTTGCTAAAGCTACGTTTTTTTTTTTTTTTTTCAAAAATCCCAGTCATCAAGAATATAGTCTTTAAGGCTTCTTTGGAATATTGCATATACATGCATAGAATTAATTTGAACAATGAAATGTTACTCAAAGACAATACATTGTCTTGTGTATGGTGGTAAGATAAATTGAGTTTAAAGCAGTCTCACATGTACCAAAGTGCAAACTACCTTACTGTATTAACAAACTGCAACCTAATGAAGAGTAGACTCCCAGTGTTTATTAGAAACTAAGGTTCATAAGGTAATTAGTGTATGTAATTACTACAAACAAGAGGAGGAAAACCCTATATGTAGCTATAAGAGGGAGACAATATGTGCATTGGAAAGGAAAAGGTATCATGTATGAATTTTTTGTATTGTGGTAAAAAGAGAGTGAATTTTGTCCTAAAATACAGCTGGATATTCTAAATCATGAATATGAAAAATATAGGACAGACCTGAATAAACAGGAACATTGTCAAAGTTTTGTGAAAGTTGAATTCTGTGACAGGAATTGTATGAGTGATGACAGTGGCTAAGACTAGAAGGAAATTATTTAAAATATTTTCTAAAAATTGAGCATTAATATCTAAAACACACTGTAAACAAGGAATTTTGGACTATTTATTGGCTGGCTGATAGGAAACTGTGAAGGATTTTTGTAGACATTTGAGGTCATTGGACTAGGAAACAAAGATTCTCTTTTCCAAGATAATTTCCTGTGTTCACATTGACTTTATTAGGTTTTCCATCACTTAGGAAAACTGAGTCTTTTCTATTAAAAGAGCTAAGGTTTTTCAATAACTATGCAACTTTCTGTATTTGCTTTTGAAGTGTCAATATCACTTTGGTTACTTACGAATAGTGTTGCAATTCTCTGTGATCTCGTTGTGAACCAGTGTTTTGAACCTTTGGTATTTTTAAGGAAACTTCCAAAATTGAACTTTAAATTGCTTTTTTCTTGACTTTGAATTAATTTTGGAATTTTGCAGATGAGCTATCTCTCTTTCTAAGAAGAAACTTTGAGTTTGATATATTAAATTATATGGAAAGCATTTTCAAATAATAAGTTAAAACTCTGAATTATATTTGCATGTACATTATATATGTTTCAGAAATCGAACAAAATTCATAGAAATCTAACAATCCTAGGGTAACATTACTAATCCTAATTCTAATTATTATTATTGCTATTTTTTTGGTACCAGGGATTGAATTTACAACCTCACACTTGTCAAGCATGCACTTATGCTGCTGAGCTAAACCCTTGGCCCCTAATTCTAATTATTAACTTTATATGTTGTATGCAAGAGCCCAGCAGAGTGGCACTGCCTGTAAACCCAGTATTGAGGAGGCTGAGGAGGGATGATGTCAAGTTATAGGTTACTCTGGGCTACATGGAGATACTATCATAAAAGGAAGGAGGGGATGGCCTGTCTCATTCTTTTTTTTAAATATACAACAGAAGTAACCAAATTTTTTTGTCAGTTGCGTCAATGTTTTAATGAACTCTCATCAGACCTTTAACCAGGGTTTTTTCAAGTCTTGTCCCTCACAGGTAGGTCAGTATTTCATCTGGTATTTCGCTGCGCCACCACCGGTTTGGTGTTCAGGGACATTCATGGAAAGGACTCTGTCAAGAGCAGGTTTCAGATAACTTAGGGTCCCTCCATTGGACTGGGTAAGAATTCTCAATAAACAGACTCACTGGCTCATAAACCTCAAGCTGATGTTTAACCCAACACTGAGCACAAGGCAGTGCTTATGTCACTGAGCTAAATCCCTGGCCCCAAGAATTAATTATATACTAAGGAAATGACTTGCAGATTTTCCTGCAAAATCAGCCAATACGGAAATTGTTGAGATATGCAATTTGACTGACCTCTGTAAAATTGATTCAGGTCTAATTATCTATGATAATCTGATTAATAAATAGTGCTGTACATGTGAACTAGAAAACATACTATGAAGAATTGCTAAGTTTGGGTGCCTGTCTGACTGCTTCTTGCTAAGTTTTCCAAGCTTCCATTATCAAAAGTGCTGCACTCCCAGACAGACTTAGTGGTACATTACTGCAAACCAGCTACTTTGGGAGACAGAGGGAAGAGGATTGTCTCATTGAGGCTAGCTTAGGAAATTTCATAAGCACAAGAAAAATAAAAAGGGGGCTGGAGATGCAGCTCAGTGCTTCTAGGGTTCAATTCATGTGCCACAGAGAGACAGATAAACACACATACACACACATACAGAGAGAGACAGAGAGAGAGAGAGAGAGAGAGAGAGAGAGAGAGAGAGAGAGAGGTACTGCACCCCAAGATGTATCATGGAATAGATAAAATGATTCAAATTAAGAGAAGATATTGAGATGGCAAATATTTTTGAATTGAAAAACGTCTCATAATCAATCTTTGGATTGTCAAATTCAGTACTGGTAAGAGAAAACACTTAAAGGGAACCCCACTAGACCTCTGAAACTATACCCCTGGGGGGGACCTTACGGTTAAGCTGACCAAGGATATCTCTCTCTACCCTAAATTTGGAGCTTTCCTCCAAGTCCACAGATTAAGACTTCTCTCCCATCTCAAAATCCTTCTCTCTTTCCCTCATTTCTTACTTTCCTAATCTCTTCCATACATTTTCAGTAAAATATATAGGGCCATATTTTGTGGGTAACTTTAGCAAAGGCTTATGCTGTAGCAAGAGGACTTGTGAGGTTTGCGGTCCAACATCCTCAAACCAGGAAATAATTTCACTACTGCCAGTGCTGCTCCACATTCCCACTCAGTCCCTTTGAAGCCCCAAGGAAAGAGTGAAAAACTTTTTGATATTGTAGACATCTCTCCTCTCTGCTCTCTCTGGAAATAGTACCCTGACCTTTCAAATTGATAACCTGATCACTGCCAAATACAGAAAAGCTCCATGAGAAAAGCAGCCTGCAACAAGTGTATCGTGCCTATACAAGACCTGGTGATTACCTGCTTGGCAATTGCTGTATGATGTCACTGTGTTAAAACTAGTAAGAACCCTTTCCACTAAATGAGACTGCTTTCTTCCATCGTGCCATAATGGGTGGAACCACAAAAAAGACTCACAATGGTGTTGTGCACACTTAAAGTAAACAAAAGCAACTGACTTTTATTGAACTGCCAGTAGGTGACCCTCTTTTCCAGCTCCTACACTGAGGCTGGAGAACTTGTCTACAGTGTTCTGATGCCTCACTGGTTCAGATCTTGCTCTCTGGGACTGGCTCACTGCCTTCTGAATAGCTTCCCCTGAAAGTCCCCACCCCTCTTATACTCAGAGGCCAAAACACTCAGTATCCACAATTACATCTACCTTGAAGTAAAGATTTTGTTTGTTTTTGATACCTGGAATCAAACTCAGGACCTTACGCTTGCCAGGCAGGCACTGTGTCACTGAGCTATATCCTTGGCCTAGATAAAGATCAAGTAGCTTCCGCCAAGGAAGTTTCCTGACAGGGTTTCTGGGAGGTCACTCTTGGCAGCAGTCGGGGCCAGGTGTATGGAATTTAAAACTAACATATTACCTAGCAATTTTGGATCTTGTAATGAATTAGGCTTCCTGGGAATTCAGAAGGGTAGAATCCACTCTTTGACAGGTAGGTGAGAAGATTCATTTTCAACCAAAATTCTTAGAACAAGATTGTTTTAGATGTCTTCCTTGCCCATGCTGGGGGCTTGTGTGTGGCCCTGGATGAAACTGAATAGCGTGCTTAAGTTTTTCTTCATTTCACATGCTACAGAAAGAGTAATTTAAAAGGTGGCTGAGCAGCTGGAGGTCTAGCTCAGTTGGTAGAGCACATGCTAGCAACGCACTAAGCCATAGTCGCAAATCCCAGCCTGAAAAGACAAAGTAATATATAAGAAATGACTTATAACAGTGCTGTGTTTTAGGCACCACCACTGAACACGTTAAGGAAAGTTCTCGGGGGTGGAGGGAAGAAGCACATGACGTGGTCACAGAAACAACCAGCAGTTGGTTTGCAAGCATCCTGAGTGGTGGGTGGTAGGCCAGGCAGTTACAGGGTGTTCTGTTCTTCACGTTTAGTGGGTCTCCAGGTTCCTGTGACTTGTGACTTGTAAGTGCACATATGGATACTTGTTTGGATCAAGCCATTTTATAGCTACCCACAGTCCTTAGTCAACATCACTGTCTGAACAAAGACTATGACCAATTGGACTAACTACTGTTGAGTTTTCTTTATGATGTAAACTTTGAATGGCTTGATTTAGAGCAGTTTGGTTCACGGAGATGCCCGTTAAAGAGTATACTTTAGCTTCTGGATATTACTGATGTACAAGATATCAGTAATATAACATCTCCTGAAAGTCACCCTCAAGTCTCCCTAGTGTGCTGTATGCCCTCGAGTGCCAAGTGTTTCTATGCAGCCATCCTTTGTACAATAAGTGAAACAGAAACACAAAGCATCAAGAATCACCCAAATCATTTGTTGTTGTCAATTGTGAACTACAGAATTAGACCCTCTTGGTTAATTATGATGGTTACAGTAAGGGTTGGCCAAAGATTTCAGGGAACCTCTCAAATTGGAGGCTGAACAAAAGCAGGGAATTGTTGCATTCAGTTCTAGCCTCTATCTGCCTGTGTACAAGGGGAACTGTAACCTACCTAAGCATTGCAATCTGCTTGTTTGTAGAACAAGTAGCTGAGCAACCAATGTTTCAGGCAGTCACAGGCTGCACACTGCTGGTGAATGTGCAAAGAAGAGGAATAAGCTGTAACTGGCGTCCCTTTCTTATTCTGTGTCTCAAACCCTGCCTGCCATGTTCGTGCATGGAATTTTCTGAACTCTTTCAGGTGCTGCCTGGCTTGAGTCACATCTTTCTAGAAAAAAGAGTGCTAAAATTAATTTTTCTTTTTAATGGCTATCAGCAAGATCTAAATAGTCACTGGTTTTTAGGGGAAGTTCCTTGGACTCTTTGAGAAAAAATGTTTCAACTCTTAACCTCACTGCTCTGCTCTAATGTATTGTGTGCCTCTCATTCAGTAGGAACAGTTCACAGATGAGAATCCAGGTTAGCCGCGCGGCACAGCAATCTGTTAACTTTGCAGTGCTCTGCTTTAAGCAGCAAAGTGGCCTTTGGAGAACCAGGAGCAGTTCAGGTTTCAGGATCAGGGTGTGTATAAGCCCACAGCAAGCATCATGTACAAAGAAGGAAGGATAAGCAATGACTAATTTATTACTTCCTGACTTCTAAAACCTGGCACAGTGAGATCACCATGCACTGCAATGATTTCTTTCTCCCCACCCCTCCTCCCCCCATGCTGCCTCCAGCCACCAAACCATTCTAAGAAACAAGGTGGTTCTGATAGAGATGCTAAGTGACCAAAATTAACTCCTTTCCAGGGACTCATACTCCCAACTACCCAGGATCTCAATTGCCAAGTGTTAGTGGGAAAGATTACCACAAATATGAAATTGAGGGGAAGCCCAGGGGCTTGGGGCAAAAGGCTACTTTTAGCCATGTACACTTAAGGCTCCGAAGGCTCCATTAATGTTTGTGGACAGAGTAACAGATGTTCCTCACTCTACCACTTAATCGGTAGTTTGATTTGGAAAAGCCATTTTCCTCTCTTGACTAGTTTTCTAGCTGCAAAATTAAGTGACTGGCTGAATTTGAATTTGGCCACTAGAAACAGGAAATCCCAGAAACGTGATTCTTCTGTGTAGTAATTTGACATGCGGTAGAACAGTGGCTAAAGGCCTGGGTAACCCTTCTTATGTCTCCCCAAAACACCAAAGAGACAGGAAAATTTGCTGCAGTGGGAAAACAATGTACTAGGAAAATCAGTTTCTCACTTGACAGTAGCCCTCCGCGATTATAGTTGTGCCCGAGTGTCAGATGAGGAAACTGAGGCCTAGGGAGACTGGCTAATGACGCAAGGTGACAGTGTGCTGGGACCAACATTAAGACTCCCGACTGGGAAGGCAGCGTTCTCTGCAGGGAACCTCTCAGGCCTGGAGGGTTCAGCCCCAGCTCTCACCAGCCCCAGGTAGGCGGCATACACGATCACCGTGGTGAACCAGCGCAGCGCGCTCCCTGTCCGGGCGCTCGGCGGCACCGCCACCGCCTTCGGCTCAGGATCCCGGGCCGCGGCATCCTGGTGTCGCTGCACAGCAGCCGGGGCCCCGGCAAAACCGCGCTCCGTTTGCAGCTCCAGCTTGGCGGCGACAGAGAAGTGGTCTTGCAGCCGCCGAGCTTTTCTTTGCCGGACCTGGTGGAGCGCGGAGCCCTGGTCCTTCCCTGCCCGCAGGTTCCTCCCGGCGCTGCCTCCCCCAGGACCCGTCCCGCATCCCGGCCTCGCGAAGGCGGACTTTGGACCGCACGTGTGTCTCGGGAAATGGACTCGCGCGCTCCGTGCGGGTCACGTGATAGAGAGCTTCGCGGTTACGGGACCGACCTTTAACCCGGAAGCTAATGTGGTTTCCTAGGAGACCAGAAAGGTCTCGGGTACCGCAACACCAAGGCCGCGGAGGCCAGTAGAGTCCTGTTCAGTGGCTGAGTGAGCTGGTGCTGTACCCCCGGAGCAAACAAATTGAGGGATAAGAGTCCCAGACCGTTAGGAGGAAATGCGGGCCAAGAACTACAGGTGGGAACCTCGCGCGCTGGGGAGCCGAGGGACCGGAAGGTGTTATCCTCAGAAACCTCCCAACGCCCACCATGACTCCCAAGTCGGAGGGTTCTCAGTCAGTCGCGAACTTCTTCACTTCACAAATATTTTTTAACCTCCGGGTAAGCTTTGATGTTTAACATCTCCATGAATCCTCACCATCACGCTCAGAACACCATTTTAGCCTCGTTTCCTGAGTAGGAAAATTAAGATACAAAAAATAATGACCATCTGGCCCAAGGGCAGTCAGGGAATCAGTGACCATAACTAGTGCGTAGACTCGTAGGGGAGACTGATGTTCAACATATGGACACGTGGAAAGGGTAGAGTTTAATAACAGTGCTAAGAAGGTGTGTCATTTATAAGAACCTGTCTTAGTTTTGGGTTTGGGGGAAGATATTTTTGAGAAATGTTTTGTGTGGTTCAAATAAGAGATAAAAGAGATTAGAAGGTGATGTGTGGAAGAAAGGTTGTAAAGAGCTTTGCCACACAAATGAATTTGGACTTAAAACTCACTTCTATTAGCATATTTAGGTGTAATACATCCAAAAGTGGTCTCTAGAAATACCGAGATTCATTATAGCACATCATCTTTTTCACTTAAAACTGAACTCATTATCTTCAATAAAGAAGTTCCCTCTTCTGTGATGTTTTGTTTCTACCTGTAAAGTATCTGAGATCCAGCTGAAATGCTTCTCTGCCTCCTCAAATGATCATCAAGTTCTGCCAGTATTGCATATATATATAATTTAAAATATATATATATATTTAAAAAGACAAAATTAACACAAATTTTAAGATCTCATTTTGGCTTTTATTAGAATTTGTAGTGCTGGGCCGTGTCTAATTCCATAAAATACAACATGTGTTCACATGAGCTGAAAAGATTAGGCAGAAAAAATAAGATGGAGAAAGGAGAGCAGGAAAACCACAATTTAAAAGATATGTCTTTCCCACTTTTTTTGGGATCAACTCAGGGATGCTGTGGCACTCAGTTATATCCCCAGCCGTTTTTATTTTTTATTTTGAGACAGGTCTTGCTTAGTTGCTAAGTTGCCCAAGTGGGACTTCAATTTCTGATCCTCCTGCCTTAGGGTCCCTCAGTACTGGTAAAATATTACTGTTAAGGAAAACTGCAGCTTCAAACCCAGGGTTACAATGTCTTTTTTCCCTTTCCAGAAAACTCCAAAAATTCCAAAAGAGCATTAAAGATACAATAAAAATGTAAATCTCTATTCTCTTTATTTCCTTATAGGTAAGGCCCATGTTTTTCACATGTAAATTGAGCCTCATTTTTCATCTAATGTTATCTATAGATTCATAAATCTCACAGATTTTTACCCTCAAGAAAATAGTACTATTAAGTGGGTACCATATTTATAAACTTCTAACACGCAAAAATTTACATTCTAACCTAATCCATTAAGGGTAACTTGAGAGACACTAGGAACATACAGTCTCAACTGTCTGAAGGACACCTCCAAGACCACATAAGAACCCTCAACCCCATACAATATGCACCTCCAGGAGCATCCATACTCCCTTCTGAGTGTCCACTGCTTTCTGATTAATACATCTATTAATGCCTCTCACTGACACATCTTAAAAATTCTTTTTTTCTGTGACAGAAGTTTGAAAACTTACCATTTAGTCTGTGGGTGGGGTGAGTTGAGATCCCCATCTCTTTTGGGGACCTCCTTGAGCCCTATCTTTTTATAGACAATAAGGGGATTAAGAAAGCAGGAATAGGAAAAGAAAATAGATTCCTTGTTTCAAAGTTACTTTCATTACAGGATTAAAATAGGGGGACTTCATTATCATGCTGTCTCAGGTATAGTGGGCTCCTGATCAGTTAATATGAATCTCGTTTTTGGAAAACTGTTCCATTTCAAAGTATAGTTTGATTATGTGGCACTTGACAGGAATGACTCCACTGTGGTTTAGTGTGATCTGTTGGTCTAGCACAAACACTCAATCCAAAACTACAGCCTCCCACTGTATTCAATTTTCACTGAATACATGAGTCAATATAATTATCACAACCTACATTTAAACCGTTACCATCTCTTGCTACAACTGTTGCCCCATCTTTCTGATTGGTCTTCTTCCTTTTAGGGTTCTGTTCTCCAAATCAGTCTTTCATCCCTAAGAATCTTAACTGATACGCAAATCTGCTCCTAAAACCCTTCAAGTCTTCCTTTGGAATGAAATCCAACTTCACTTGTCCCTGTTCACCATGTTTATTTTATTTCTAGCTAATCTCATGTTATTATTTATATTTCAACAACACCAAACTTGCTGTTCGGCTGGGGATCTAGCTCAGCAGCACAAGTACCTGCCTGACAAGCGCAAGGACCTGAGTTTGATCCCCAGTACCAAAAAAAAAATTGCTGTTCATTCTGTACATACCTATTTGTTTCTCTTTCCTTTAATCACGCTGTCCCCTCTGTCTAAAATGCCCCCCACCCCACGCTTCTTTCATGTACTGTGGTAGAGACTGCTAGCTATTTGCCAAAGTCCTCTTGCCCTTTGTGAAGCAGTGAGGTACAGTCCAGTGCATGGCTGTCCAACTCTACCACATTTCTGTTTAATGTGCAACTACAAGTGCCAGCAGAATGTGAGCAGAAGGCTCCATGGGCCTGAAGACATTGGATGTCCTTCCTCTGTGTTTTCTTTCTCCTCAGCTGGATCTTGGACATGACTGTGATACGGTCTCAGTTATGCAGATGATAACAAAGTTGTACAGAACCACTGACCCATAAAAGGAAGGAGACTGTTCCTCAGTGTTATATGGAGCACAGCCTCCTGCCAACCTAGAATGCTTTCTTATGTTAGGTGAGGGGAAATAATGAATTTTTGTTTACATTAGCTGAGTCTCCTAGAAGTAATGCCATGTGCTTTTTTTAAATGCCTTTTTGATGGTCATATACAGTATTAAGGAGTTTCAGAGTAAAAAATGTTTTGCTTTTGGTTATAAGGAATGAACCCAAGGCCTTTAGATTGAACTATATCCCTAAACCTTTTAAATTTTTTTCTTTTGATATAGGGTCTCACTAAGTCACTAAAATTGGTTAGGCTGGACTCAAACTTGGGATCCTGCTTCCTGAGGCTCCCAGAGTGCTGGGATTACAGACCTGTGCCACCAATCCCAGTTCATATTTAGTTTTTACCTCTAATGATAGTCTATTGGAATGCATCCTCTTTGCCAATAGAAGTGTCATATAGTACTTGGTTATGGTGGCATACACCTGGATCCCAGAACTTAGAGACTGAAGTAAGGAGATTGGGAGTTCACAGTCAGTCTGGGCTGCATAGCAAGATCCTATGTCAAAAATGAAAAATATCACATAATATTACTGGAATTTAACAAAGACTTCTTTTATAGTACTCATGATTGAACCTGGGTAACACACATTCCCAGTCCTTTTGAATGTTTCTTTTTTAAAAAAATTTTAGTAAGTTATCTCCAAATTGCCCAGACTTGCAATTATCACACCTCAACGTCCCATTTGGTCTATGGGTGGGGTGAGTAGGTAGGATCATAGGTATGCACCACCACAACCAAATAACAAAGACTGTTTGTCAAAAAATCTTTTGTAATAGTTGCATACAGCTGCATACACAGTCACCTGAAGGCCTTTGGAGCCCTGAGGTATGTCTGTATGAACAGTTGGCCCTCAGCTATCAGCTTAAAGTAGAAACTCATCTGGAACCCTTCATCCACTCTTCCTTTTCTCTCTGTCTCTGTCTCTCTGTCTCTGTCTCTGTCTCTCTCTCTCTCTCTCTCTCTCTGTCTCTCTGTCTCTGTCTCTCTCTCTCTCTCTCTCTCTCTCTCTCTCTCTCTCGCTCTCATTTTGTTTTGTTTCTTTTTGGTACTGGAGATTGGACTCAAGGTCTTTGCACTGAGCTATATCTGTAGCACCCATTTTTATTTTTGAGATAGGGTCTGTTCTTGCTTAATCACTGAAGCTGTACCCCCTGGGCTTTGCCATCCCCTAGGAATTACAGGCATGCCCCCACCATTCTTGGATTTTTTTTTTAAAAGTGGGAACCAGCAGGGTGGCTCCAGATGGACAGCCATCTGCGCCAGAACTCCATGGCCCCCGCTACTCTGGGAGCAGCAACACCTGGCCTGATTTAAGGCCGACTTTCTAATTTTTGAACCATTTTGCCACAGCCCTGCTGGCACTGAAGCTGCCAGTGACAGAAGAAAGAAAGAAAGGAGCCAAAGAGTGTCTCCAGAAGCAGCAAGCAGGATAAACACTGCTCAGGACCAGAGCAGCTTTGCCAGCAACAGAAAATCCCTTTTGAGATGCAGTGAGGCATGGAGGGATAAAGAGCCTGCAGAATGGCAAATTAAAAAGCTTGGCAGAGGCAAAAGCATAAATTACAGCTGCATATGCCATCACCTGAAGGCCTTTGGAGCCCTGAGGTGTGGCTGTATGAGCAGTTGGACCTCAACCATCAGCTTAAAGTAGAGACTTCATCAGCAGCTCTAGGAGTTACTGGACCAGTTCAGTTGTCCTTATAAATCAACTGGAATATACCCAAAACAAAGACCTAGCCAGTCAAATGTCTGCGTGCCTAGAGGGGTTGAGCAGTTTGACCTGTAAGTCTAAAGATTCAACTCTCCTGCTATTTGAAGTCCACACAACTGCTCTGCCCCAGACCATCAAGACCTCCCTCAGACTGTTCAAATTCCTGAGCCCTGGATGGCTCATGCTAGTTCAGCAAACATTGGATCCTTCTTAGAGAACAGAGGTTACATCCCCATGCCAGAGCAAGACTTCAGCCTGAGCCTGCAGTATCTTCAGTAATGTCCGTGGCAACCTAATGGTCTTAGAAAACTGGCTATTCAGGAGTCAGCTACTAGAAGTTCCTATAAAACCAAGTTCCCTGAAGCAAAACAGCCATTGTACCACCAATTCCTCCTCTGTTGAAGTTGATCATCTAGAGCTTCTCCATTCAAGATGAGATGGGCCTGTTTGATTGGCTGGCAACTTCTCAGGAACTCCACAAGTTGGAGAAGCCTGAGAGCAGCAGCCAGGAAGCCAGTGAAAAGTTTTAAGTTCCAGGAGCCTGAAAGAGTGAATAATTGGCCTGTTCCTGCTGTCAGGGCAACTAGGCCAGAAATGTGGAAATTGAGATCTGGGCAATATGAAGTGCCTGAGTGACCACTTGAAGACCACTCTCTGCCCCCAGCATGATACTGGGGACTGGCTTGTCCAGAACCATCAGGATCCATACAAAGTAGGTGAAATGTGACCAGCCAACGAACCCTACACAAGCTTTGCAGTGCACGTGTGTGTGTGTGTGTGTGTGTGTGTGTGTGTAATGAGAATTATGAGAAGGAAGCTCTGGGTCAGTGGCTTCCAAAGAAAGAAGGAAAGGATAAAAATGGAATGCTGGTGGAACCCAAAGCTGAGCCTGACACACACAGAGTCCCTCAGCAGGTGGCTCTGTCCTTCCAGAAAAAAGTAACAGAAAAAGGTAATGCACCAAAGGGAGCCAGTCCTGGAATCGATGATTCCTTCCATGTCCTAAGAAACGGTTCCTTGTCAGAGTGGTTCATCAGGTCCCCATGCAAAGAAGGAAGTCTCAGCAAGTGGGAGCCTCAGCAAGTGGCAAGTACTACTGAGGACAGGACTGGCAAACAGAAGTTTAGGCCTTCCTGGTGTTCCTTCAACACCACTGACTTGGTCTTTCTGGGAAAGAAGGTGGGAAGCCTCATGCAGTCCTCTGAAGATGTGGCCCCTTTGAAAGACAGCCCAGAGAATATTTCTTAATTCACCCCTACAAGGGGAACAAAACTTTTCCCCCACCTGATAGGCCTCCCCAAAGTCTGTGATTTCTTTGCCTATAGACAGCTGAATAGTGCTTACGGCCAGTAGTCCTTTCCAGGCTCTTGCTGTCCCATGTAAAGAATCAGACAGGCCAGTTGATGGATGTGAAAGTTTAAGATTTATTTGGGACAAAAGAAGAAGAAAAAGACGTGTTCAAGAAGAAAAGTGCTCTGAAAAAAAAAAAAAAGATACATCCTGCATGTGAGATGGGTACTGCAAAAACAAGAGGACTGTGGTTGCAAATTCCATGGGTACTGTCTTTCATTTCTTCTGTCATCAAGTCCAGATTGTCGTATCAAGGACCTGCTTGATCTCATGTCAGAAGTGAAGACTGCATTCTCTGATTGGTTTCAGGACTTAAAAGCTGCTTTGCATAGATGTCCTGAACTTCTGTGATTGACAAGCCACACCCAGTTACCCAGCCCCTTTGGCACACTCCCAATTACCTGCCTCAAAGTGATTATACAGAACTGCTCCCCGAATAGGAAGAAATGGACTACAAGAGTCCAGAGTATGTCATGTCTGTGAGTTGTGGCTGCCTACTCATTGTGTTTCCATATCTGGGCAATCAGTTTAGCTCTGTTCCTGCCTGAGTTTCAACTAACCAAGAGAAGTCATCAAATTAAGAGCCACTTTGATCAAGAACTGTTGTACTGAGACTGTTGTATTGAGGTGATCCAGCTCTTTCTTATGGAAGTATTCATTATACACACACACACACACACACACACACACACACACACACACACACACACTAGAAGTGCAGCATCTGGAGAGACGAATCTCTTCCAGTCTTCCATAACTCCTTAGATTGGGTTGTTAAGAAAACACTAGTTTCAAAAGTGAGGTGTTTCTATAATCCACATGTGTTGATGTATGCTGAAGCTAGCAAAATTCCCTAACATTTTGTTTTGTTTGTTTTTGTTTTTTGATACAGGGTCTTGCTATAGTTCAGGCTGGGCTTGAACTCATGATGGTCTTCCTGCCTCAGCCTCCTCCATTACAAACATGCGTCATTATGCCTAGCATCTCTAACCTTTTGAGTGCCTGTTAGATGCATTTGTTGCTGTGGATTTTCTTTAGTTAGAGGTCTGAAATGATAGTTCTGTTCAATTAATACACAGCATATTGTACACAAAATTAACCTTGCCAATATAGCAGTATTTCATCTTACCAAAATGTGTATTAATAATGTTGGCTATTTTAGACATTAATTACTAAACATGTCAGCTCTGTACTACTTTTTTTCCTCATTTGAAAGAAAGCAATTTCAAGTTTTGCCATTATCCCTTTCTCTGTTACTAAAATATCCGGTGTACCCCTGGAGGCAAGACTGTGTCCTGTTTCAAAAACATTTTCAGGTCAGCCCCAGCCTCTTTTCCACTGTTCTGTAGACCTACAGTCTTTAAAGAGCTCCAGTTGAAAATGTAGTACTGTTCTTTACAGAAGGCCTTTTCCAGTCCTTCTCTTAGTCTGGGAACTTTATATTTGTAATCCCATGGAAAAGTTACTGGAGCTCTAGCAAGTTAATTCCAATCTACCACTTCCAGTATAGCCCATGGTGAGAATAAAGACACTAAGGCATATTTATAGTTGTGAGGAACCAAGGAGGTCCTAAGTCCAGCTAGGATGATGAATAACTGGAGTGACTGTGTGTGGTGGGAAGTAGGAGAGTGCTGTGCACTGGGCTAGGTAAGAGGCTTGAAATCACCTCTGCAATATGCAGAGAGAAGGATATGCAGAAAGTAATCTGCATAACATAATTCAAGGCAGTATCTAACATTTTGAGGTTGGTACCTCAGCTCTGATGTGTAATTTTTTTATGCCCTGGGAGGTGATAGTCTCCTATCTTGAGGCTCTGATCCCAGTTGACAGTGTGGAACATGGCTCTACGTACAGCTCAGCTCACACATGTTTTTTGGGAGCTACAGGATGGGGTAACACTGACCTGTCATCTTGTTTCAAAGACTACACGTCAGCATCTGGCTAGATGAATTTGCATTGCTTACCGCCAATTGAAAGGATAAGGAAAAGTCCAGCCAGCTCTGTACATATCAATACATGGGTTTAGGGCCAAATTTAGCTAAAATGGAAATAATCGCACCTCTTTCAAGGAGAGTCGTCCAGGTGATCCTCTGCAGTATTTGAACTATTCACTACCCTTGGGATTTCTGGTGCATCCTATGTAAGTGGGAGCCACACTTAATTAACACCTGGTGCTTTTGACCAGGGAAGAAGTCAATGCCCTATTGGCAAGCTCAGTATTCCTGTGCCTTCAAAAGTACAATGCAGTGACATTTTAGAGGATAGGCAATTTTTGACACTTGTGCATTGGGGTTGTTACTGAAGCTTTGTGAAAACTATTGATGTTTTTTCAATATCCTTAAAGTTGTGTTTAAAATTTCTCTATAGGAAACAAATGGAATTTATGAAGTTTTAAAATTCTCTGGAGAGCTTAGCTGCCTTCCAGGCTTCAAAAGTTTTAAGCTTCTTAACTACCTGCATTATTGGAAATATTTTTAAGGAAATAACAAACTCACAGTGACATTGTCATACAATTTCTTTAGAATCCTCTTAACCATAGCTGAAAAAAGCTTCTCATTATTTTTTAATTCTCTCTAGATACTACCAAGAGCTGTAATAAACGTGCTGGGTAAAAACAACTTGAGGAACATTTCCAGTATCTTAGGTTTCAGGAAACTCAGTAGTTTCTTTAAATCTCACATGCCATATTTTGCATCATCAAAATGTAATTGACATTAATGAACATGTAAAATATTCTTTTGCCCTGGTGCATTTTATGACTCCTTCAATTAAAAGCATAATAGCCAACAAAATTGAGAATTAACATTCTAATTTCCAGTTGTCCTTGAACTTTAGAACATAGCATATAAATTAAAAATCATATATATTTCAATGGAGGTAGTAAATTGTTTCAAGTTTTGACTTAACTTGGAATTCTGATAGATAACACAATATAAATTTTTATACTATATTTATTGTGTTTTCCAAGAATGCTAATACTAAGCTATTAATAATATCATGAAATTTGTTTTTTAATATTTATAGGCAGATGTGTTTTTTTATTTGGTGTTGAACATAATCCAAAGTAGAGATGTTATTACCCACTTCAAGAAAATTAGGAAGACCTTATCTGAAGTCAGCATTTGATAATTTGATTGATCTATCAGCTTTTGATCTCTCCTTCCTTTATTTTTTATTTTTTTATTTTTTGGTACTGGAGAACGAATTCACAACCTTGCACTTGCACCGCTGAGCTACATCCTCGACCCTTCTTCCTTTATTTTTATTTTACTTTTTAAAATATTAATTAATTAATTAATTAATTTTAATTTAGAGGCAATGTATGCAGCCCAGACAGCCAAAACTCAAAATTCTCCTGCCTTAGCCTCTTGAGTACCTGGGATTACTTATAAGTATGAGATACATTGCCCAGATATATTGCCCGTTATATTTTTAGCTGCTACAGAGTTCCCACTCCACACACATGAATATACAAGGGTAGGTAAAAAAGGGCTTTTTAAATAAAGTTTAAGACAGACGAAGTTAAACAACAGCTGGAATTTGATTAACAGAATCTTTTTGCTTTGTGAGATATTTTCCTTTTTGTTTCTTTTGTTTTCTATACTGAGAATCAAACCCAGACATGTTCTACCACTGAGTCACACCCTCACTGTCAGCACTAGTTACTTTACTCTTAATATTTTTATTGTGTATTACCTGACAAGTTTTACATTTTATTAATATATGTTTGCAGTACATAATGATTACACTCATTGTAGGGGGATTGGTACCCATAAATAATACCACATTTTTTCTCTCCCTTACCTTCCACCCCCATTTTTTGAAATTTATCTTTCTAGCATCAGATTAATTTATTTTTAATAAGTCCTTATTAATTTAATTATCATAAACACAGACTAATGGATAAAAAGCCATATAAAATACATGAGAATTATACTAAATCAAGGTACACGTTCAGATACATTGGGCATGCTGGCTTATAATACTCTCTAACTCACTCTCTCCTTTTTTCCTACTTCCTATTTTTATTCCTATTCCTGTTTCCTATTTTCTGTTTCCCACTTTATTTGTATATTGGGTTTCTCATGTAAGAGAAACTATGGGATATTTAAGTTTGTGTGTCTGATTTACCTCACTTAACAAGGTGCATCTATTTTCCTGCAAATGATTCATTTATCCTTCTATATGGCAGAGTAGTACTCCATTGTGTATACATACCTCATTGTCTTTATCCATTTACCTGCTAAGGGACATATAGGCCACTTCCAAGACCTACCTATTATGAATAGTGTCACTATAAACATAGTATGCATTTATTACCATAATATGATGTTAACTCTTTCAAGGAGATACGTAGAGGGGGAATAGATGGGTCAAATGGGATTTCTATTTTTAGTCTTTTGAGGAATCTCCATACTGACTTATGTAGTGATTGTACCAGTTTACATTTCCACCACCAACAAAGAAGGATTTCTTTCTGGAGTGAGTGGAACCTCAGTGCAGACATTCTTTATTTAACAACTGAGTCAAATTCTTGTGACTAGATTGTTAAATGAACTGGTGACTAAATGAGGATTTTTATATAGTATATACATTACAATATTCATAAAATGGAATATTTGTATTGTTTTAATTAGCATTTCTCTAATGGCCAACAATACTGAACATTTTTTTCATGTATCTATGGACCATTTGTACTTCTTCATCTGAGAAGTGTCTGTTCATTTCAGACCCATTTCTTCACTGAGTCTTTAAATTTGGGATCTAATTTTTAAAGTTCTTTACATATTCTAGATATTAGTCCATTGTGTGAGAAATAGCTGGCAAAATTTTTTCTGAGCTTCTCTCTTCATTCTGTAGTAGTTTTCTTTGTTGTATAGAAGTTTTTAATTTGATGTGGTCCCATTGTTGATTCTCAGTACAGTATTATTTCTTATGCAACTGGGGTTCTCTTTAGAGAGTCTTACATATTTTGTCTTCAGGTAGATTGTTTCTGTTTTAGTATT
Organism: Cavia porcellus; assembly: GCF_034190915.1. Taxonomy (NCBI): domain Eukaryota; kingdom Metazoa; phylum Chordata; class Mammalia; order Rodentia; family Caviidae; genus Cavia; species Cavia porcellus. The sequence continues at coordinate 80,548,817 of NW_026947490.1, forward strand.
TTGATGATCTATTTTGATTTTAATTTAGTGTATGGTGCGAGATATGGGTCGAGGTTCAATCTTCAGTATGTGGATAGCTAGTTTTCCTAGCACCAAATGATGCTAACGAAGGTCTTTCTTTCAGCATAAGTATTTGACCCTTTTGTCAAAGCTAAGGTAGCTGAATGTGCACCCAATATTCTGTTCAATTGATCCACAAGCCTGGTGTGGGTTTGGTTTGGTTTTGGTTTGTTTGTTTTTGTTAGTACCATCCTGGATTTAGCACTGTGCTTTGTAGTAAGTATAACATGAAGTCTAGGATTGTGATATCCCCTGTCTTGCCCTTGTTGCCTAGCATTGCCTTTGCTATTCTAGATCTCTTCTGGTTTCATGTGAATTTTAAGGTTTCTCTAGTTCTGTGAAGGATGCTATTGGTATTTTCATTGGGATTGTGTTAAATATATGCAATAATTTTGGAAGTATGGTCATTTTGACCATATTGGCTCTCCTTATCCAGGAACAAGAGATATCTTTCCATTTTCTGAGGTCCTTTTTCTTCAGAATACTGTAGTTTTTATCATAGAGGTCTTTTACTTCCTTGCTTAGGTCAATTCCTTATGACTGCGTATTTCGTATGCTATTGTTAAAAGTATAATTTTCCTAATTTCTCTCTTGGTAACCTTATTACTGGCTTACAGGAATGCTATTGAGTTTTGAGTATTATCTTCGTATCCTAGTAGGGTACTGAATTTGGCTATTAGTTCTAGGAAACTTCTGGTGGAGTTTTGGGGGAGTCTATATAATACATATGTTCTCTGCAAATACTTACAATTTAATTTCTTTTTTCCTATGCATATATCTAATCACTCTGGGAAATGTTTCAAGAATTATATTGATCAAAAGTGGTTACAGTGGACATCCCTTGTCTTGTTCCTGATTTTACAGGAATGCTTTCAGCTTCTCTCCATTTCGTATGACATTGGCATTGGTTTATCATAGATGGTTTTTACCAGATTGAGATAAAGACCTTCTATTCCTGTAGTGGAAACTTGATTTATGAATTTAATTTAATTTATAATTTTGGGGGAAGATGGCTGCATTTGAGTTTGTGTGGGAAAGATGGCAATGGTCATGTTTGTTACTCAATGTAGAGTTTGTGAATGGAAGCAAAATTTTGATGAATGCTTTTGTTGTGAATTGAATTGTTTGCAAACAGAAACATTCAAGAATCAAAGCATTTCTGTATTTTCTACATGGTTTTTGTTATGAATGAATGTTGGATTTTGTTAAGTGCTTCTTCTTAGTTTGTTGAGATCATGTGATTTTTGTCCTTGATTCTGTTTATGTAATGTATTACATTTATTGATTTGCATATATTGAACCATCCGTACATCCCTAGAATGAATTCTACTTGGTCATAATGTATGATCTTTTTGATGATTTTCTGAATTCTGTTTGTAGTATCTTACTAAAGATTTTTGTATCTATGTTCATTACAGAAATTGCACTGTAGTTCTCTTTTCTGGCTGGATCTTTTTCTGGTTTTGGAATCAAGGTAATGCTAGCTTCTAGGAATGACTTTGGGAGTACTCCTTTGCTTTCAACTTTATTAAGGAGTTTCAGGAGTACTAGCATTAGATCTTCTCTAAAGCTTTTGTAGAATTTAGGAGTGAATCTGTTGAAACCTGGATTTATTTTTCTTCCTGGTGCCAGGGATTGAACTCATGACCTCACGCTTGCCAGGCAGGTGCTTACGCTAATGAGCTAAATCTCCGGCCCAACCTGGTCTGTCTTAGTTGATAGTTTTTAAAATTACTTGTTCAGTTTCATTCACTGATATTGAATTACCTCAGATTTTTATATCTTCTTGGTTCAGCTCGTATATATCTTTATCTATTTCTTCTAAATTTTACATTTTATAAGAGTATAGGTTCTCAAAGCAGTTACTGAAGATCTTGATTTTGGGAGACTTCATTGTGATTTCACATTTTTCATTTCTAATCACATGGATTTAGGTCTTTTCTTTTCCTTATTTTGGTAAGATTGGCCAAGGATTTTCCTACTCTTTATTCATTCTTTTTAAAAATTAATTTTACTGGTATATTTTAGGTACACATAATAATCACATTCATCATAGGTAATTTGTACCTGTATATAATATATCTTGATTCTTTTTTCCCTACTCCCTACTCCCTTCCCCTTCTTTCAATTCCTCTTCCCCTCCTTATTTGCAAAAGCTTTCTTTCCATTTCTCTTCATCAATTAGTTCTATTTTTTGGTCTCAATTTTATTAGTTTGTGCTCTGTTATTATAATTTTATTTCTAACAGTAGCTTTGGATTTGAATTGTTCTTGCTTTTCTAGGACCTTGGGGTATAACACTAGGTTATTTATATGGGTTTTCTGTGTTTTTCTTTTGTGAAAAGTCATTGATGTAAAGTTCCCTCTTTATAATGCTTTCATTATATTCAGTAGGTTCCAGGATGTCATACTGATATTACCACTTGATGGAAGGAACTGTCTAATTTCTTCCTTGACTTCTGTGACCCATTGATTATTCAAGACAGTATTATTTAATTTCTGTGTGTTTGCATAGTTTCTGTGGTTTCTTCTGCAACTGATTTGTAGTTTCATTGCACTACAATCTGATAATATACATGGATAATTTTGATGCTTTTGCAATTACTTAAGCTTGCTTTAAGTGCTAGTATATGATCTATTTTAGAGAAAGACTCATGTGCTGCTGAGAATTTGTGTTCTACTGTTGTTGAATGCAATACTCTGTAGATATCTGTTGTTTGAAGCTTGGTTTAACTGTGATATTTCTTTATGACTTTTTGTGTATTTAATTTGTCTAATTGTGATGCAGGTATTGAGATGCCTGGTTACAATTTTATTGGTATTTATCTGATTTTTCATGTTAATTGATGCTTCTTTTTTGATGAAGCTGGGCATGCTGGTTATGTTGGTTACTTTTTTCTCATTACTGACTCAAAATACCCAAAACCCAAAATTAAGGAAGGAAAGGTTTATTTAGCTCACAATTTGTAGAGCTTTCAGTCTGTAATTAGTTGACTGAAAGGTAAGGTGGCATGGCAGAGGGAAAACCATTCGTGGTGGCAGAAGATAGCAAAATCAACAAGAGTAAAAAGGGAGGAGCAACAAAGACTGTGTCCCTTAAAATGTGTGTAGGCCACACCCACTTGGGTGTAGCCCTCACTCCCATATCCCAGCATTGAACCATGAATCATTCAAAACTCTAAAAGCTTGCCCCCATGACTGTATGAAGCTTTGGGGACATCCAGACTCAAACCATAACACTGGTATTTGATACCTGTATGTTTATAATTGTTACCTCTTCTTGTTGAATTGTTACCTTAACAATACATGTTTTAGATACTTTTCTCTCATTGTTGAGACATAATACTTGATGCCAAAGTAAAGTAGGGGAAGGTTTATTTCTTACAGTTTGGGGGTTTCAGTCCATCCTCAACTACCTCAAGGCAGGATGGCATGGGGGAGGGCAGCCATTCATGGCCACCACAAATGGCAAGACTGAACAGAGTAAAAGAAAAAACATGCCTTCTTCCTGCCCTTATACTCTATGCCAGTTTCACCCCTTCGAGTGTGCAGCACTCACACCACCAATCCCAGTGCCAGACTACAAACCAATCACGAACCCCAGACTCAGTCACGATCATGATTGTATGAGGCTGTGGCAGGGCGGGGGGGGGGGGGGATTCCAAACACAAACCATAATGGTACATAATGATGTTCTTTAGGTGTTCTGATCAGTTTTGGGTTGAAACCACTTTGTCTTAAATTAGAATAGCCTCTCCTACTTTTTTCCCCCCAGTGCATGGAATACTGCTTTCCATGCTTTGATTTTTAATCTGTGGGTTTTGTTTTGAATTAGCTGTATATACTGCATATTGTTGGGTTTTGCTTTTTGCTCCATTCTGCCAATTTGTGTCTTTTGATTGGGGAATTGAGACCATTCATATTTAACAGACAAGTATTGTAACAGATAAGTATTGATTTATTCCTGCCATTGCATTGTTTTCCTGTTGCTTTCTCCTTTTCCCCTTTTATTTAGCTGCTCATCCCACCAACTGTTTTCATTTTTCTGAGCTATTTGCATTGTTATATTCATTGTGTCTTTCTAGAACATCCATGAGACTTTTTTGTAATGCTGATTTGGTGATCATGAATTTCTTGAGATGCTCCTTTGTGGAGGTACTAGCCAGAGGGATATACAGAGAAAAGGGAATTTTGGAGCCACATGTATAAAACTGCTCAGCATAGAGAATGGAAAGCATGGTTAGAGATACAATTCAAGGGATGCAGTCACAGCTGCTGAGAACTGGACATAGCAGAACCCAGGAAGATGCAAACCAAGGCAATTTGCCTACTCTCTGGGTAAGTGCCTCCCTCCAGCATGAGCCAGAAAGAGATTTAGTAGGCAGCTACTGAGAATCAGTCATAGTGGAATCCAGGCAGCTGCAAAGAAGGCAACTCGCCTGCCCTCTTGGTAAACAGCAACTCCAGCATGAGCCAGGAGGAGACCCAGTCAGCATCTGTTGAGAAACAGCCATAGTGGAACCCAGGGGGCTGCAGAGGAGGGCAATTTCCAGCGTAAGCCAGGAAGAGATCCAGGTGGCAGCTGCTGAGAACCAGCCATGGTAGAAGCCAGGCAGTTGCAGAAAAAGGCAATTCTCCCACCCTCTTGGTAAGCAACTCCAAACAGTGTGAGCCAGGAAGAGATCAAGTCAACAGATGTTGTGAATCTTCCATGATGAAACATAGTGGCTGTAGAAGAATGCAACTCCCCTGCCATCTCGGTAAGTGCTACCTTCTGGCAAGAGCCAGGAGGACATCCAGTCGGCACCTGCTGAGAACTGGCCATGGAGAAACCTAGGTGGCAGCAGAAGGAGGCAACTTGCCTGACCTCTTGGTAATTGTGTCCCTGCGGTGTGAGCCAGGAGGATATTCAGTTGGCAGCTGCAGAGAACTGGGCATGGTGGAAACCAGATGGCTGCAGAAGAAGGCAACTCGCTCGCCCTCTTGGTACAAGCCTCCCTCTGGCGTGAGCGAGGAGGATATCCAGTTGGCAGCTGTTGAGAACCGGCCATGGCAAAAGTCATGTGGGTGCAGAAGAAGGCAACATGCATGCCTACTTGATGAGTGCTTCCCTCCAGTGTGAGCCAAAAGGAGATCTAGTTGACAGCTGCTGAGAACTGGCCACGATGGAGCCCAGGCAGCTGCAGAAGAAGGCACCCTCTTTTTTGGTAAGTACTTCCATCCCACACGAGCCAGAAGAAGATCGAGGTGACAGCTACAGAGAATAGGCCAATGTGGAACCCAAGTGGCTGCAGAAGAAGACAACTTGCCCGGCCTCTTGGTACAAGCCTCCCTCTGGCACGAGGCAGGAGGAGATCCAGCTGGCATCTGCTGAGAACCGGCTATGGTGGAAGCCTGGTGGCTAGAGAAGCAGGAACTCGCCTCCCCTCTTTGTAAATGCCTCCTTTCAACTCAAGCCAGGAGGAGATCCAGTTGGGATCCCTCGGGCACCAGCCATAGTGGAACCTAGGAGTCTACAGAAGGCAACTCGCCCACCTTCTTGGTAAGAGACATCCTCTGGTGTGAGCCAGGAGGAGATCCAAGCAGGAGCTGCCTTGAGCTGATCATAGTGAAACTCAGGCAGCTGTAAGAGAAAGCAACTTGCCTGCCCTTTTGGTAAGTTCCTCCTTCTGGGGCAACTCAGGAGGAGATCCATGCGGCAGATCCTCAGAACTGTCCTTTCTGTAGGCAGCTGCAGAAGAAGGCAACATGCCCCCATCTTGGTAAGTTCCTCCCTCTGGTGTAAGAGAGGAGGAGATCCATGCAGCAGCTGCTGAGAACTGGCCATGGTGGAACCCAGGCAATTGCTGAAGAAGGCAATTCACCTGACTTCTTGGTGAGTGCCTCCCTCCAGTGTGAGCCAACAGGAGATCACTTTGATAACTGCTAAGAACTGGCCATGGTGGAGCCCAAGCGGCAGCAGAAGGCTACTCACCAGGCCCTTGGTAAGTGCCTCCTTTTGGTGCAAGCCTTGAGGAGATCCCATAGGCAACTGCAGAGAAACGGCTATGGTGGCACCCAGACGGCTTCAGAAAAAGGCAATTCATCTACTCTCTTGGTAAGTACTTCCCTCTGGCATAATCCAGTTGGCTGCTGCTGAGAAATGGCCATGGGGGAATCTCAGGCAGCTTCAGAAGAAGGAAACTAACCAGCTCTCAAGGTAAGTGCCTATATCCAGTGCGAGCCAGGAGGAGATCCAGGGGATAGCTGCTGAGAACTGGCCATGGTGGAAATCCGGTGGCTTTAGAAAAAGGCAACTTGCCCCATCTGCTGGTAAGTGACTCACTCTGGTTTAAGCCAGGAGGAAATCCATGTGGCAGCTGCTAAGGACCGGCCATGGTGGAATCTAGGCAACTGCCTAAGAAGGCAACTCCCACGATCTCTTGGTGAGCACCTCACTCCACTGTGAGCCAAAAGGAGATCCCTTTGATAAATGCTAAGAACTGGCCACGGTGGAACCCATGTGGCTGCAGAAGAAGGAATCTAACTGATGCAACTGCTAAAATCTGGCCATGGTCCAACCCAGGCAGCTGTGGAAAAGGCAACTCACTAGACCTCTTGGTGAGCACCTCCCTCCAGTGTAAGACAAGAAGAGACCTCTTGGATAGATGCTAAGAACCGGCTATGGTGCAACCCAAGTGGCTGCGGAAGGCTACTCACGGGCTCCCCTGGTAAGTGCCTCCCTCTGGCGTGAGCCAGGAGGAGATCCAGTCAGCTGCTGATGAGAAACGGCCAGGGGGATCACAAACAGCTGTGAAGAAGACAACTCACCAGCCCTCTTTGGTAAGTGCCACCATCTGGTGTGAGTCAGGAGGATATCCAGTAGGAGCTGCCGTGAATGAGCCACGGTGGAAGCCTAGTACTGCAGAAGCAGGAACTCACCCATCCTGTTTGTAACCACCTCCCTCCAGTGTGAGCCAGGAGGAGATCAGCAGGCAGATCCTGGGCACTGGCCATGGTAAAACACAGGTAAACAGACAAGAAGGTAACTTTCCCACCTCATGGTATTTGCCTCACTCTGGCACAGGCCAGGATGAGATCAACACTGCAGTTGTTGAGAACCAGCTATAGTGGAACCCAGGCAGCTGCAGAAAAAAGCAATTCACTTGCCCTCTTGGTAAGAGACTCCCTCTGGCACAACAGGAGGAGATCCAGGCAGGAGCTGCCTAGCACCAACCAAGGTGGAACCCAGGCGGCTGCAGAAGGCTACTCACCAGCACCCTTTGTAAGTACCTCGCTAAGGCGCTAGCGGGGAGGAGATCCAGTAGGCAGCTCCTGAGAAAGAGCTATGATGGAACCCAGGCAGCTTCAGAAGAAGGCAGTTTGCCCAAACTCTTGGTAAGTGCCTCCCTCTGGCCTTAGCCAGGAGGAAATCCAGTTAGCTGCTGCTGAGAAATGGCCTTGGGGGATTGCAGGCAGCTGCAGAAGAAGGCAATTTGCCCAAACTCTTGGTAAGTGGTTCCCTCTGGCCTTAGCCAGGAGGAAATCCAGTCGACTGCTGCTGAGAAATGGCCATGGGGGATTTCAGGCAGCTGCAGAAGAAGGAAACTCACCCACCCTCCTGATCAGCGCCTACCTTGGGCATGAACCAGGAGGAAATCCAGGCAGGAGCTGTCTAGAACCGACCATGGTGGCACCAGGCAGCTGCAGAAGAAGGCAATGGCCCAGCCTCTTGGTAAGTGCCTCCCTCTGGTGTAAGCCAAGAGGAGACCCATGTAGCAGCTGCTGAGAACTGGCCATGGTGGAACTCAGGCAACTGTCAAAGAAGGCAACTTGCCGGACCTCTTGGTGAGCGCCTTCCTCCAGTGTGAGCCAAGAAGAGATTGCTTTGGTAAATGCTAAGAACCGGCTATGGTGGAACCCAAGCAGCTGTAGAAGGCTACTCACTGGACCCCTTGGTAAGTGCCTCCCTCTAGCATGAGCCAGGGGGAGATCCAGTAGGCAATGGTGGAACAAAGGTGGTTTCAGAAGAAGGCAATTCGCCGGACCTCCTAGGTAAGTGCTTTCCACTGGCGCAAGCCAGGAGGAGATACAGTCGGCTGCTGATGAGAAAAGGCCAAGGGGATCCCAGGCAGCTGCAGAAGAAGACAACTCACCAGCCCTCTTGGCAAGTGCCTCCATCTCGCATGAGTCAGGAGGACATCCATATGGGAGCTGCTGAGAACCAGCAATGGTGGAATCCAGGCGGCTGCAGAAGAAAGCAACTTGTCCGCCATCTTGGTGAGCACCTTCCTCCAGTGTGAGCCAAAAGGAGACCCAGTTGACAGGTGCTGAGAACTGGCCATGGTGGAACCAAGGCAGTTGTAGAAGAAGGCAACTTACCTGTCCCCTTCGTAAATACCTCCCTCTGGGGCAAGCATCATCAGATGATGAGAAACAGGCATGATGGAAACCAGGCAACTGCAGAAGAAGGCAATTTGCCCACTTTCTTGGTAAGTACCTCCATCCCACACAAGCCAGGAGGCGATCCAGGTGACAGCTGCAGACAATCAGGCAATGTGGAACCCAAGTGGCTGCAGAAGAAGGCATCTGAGCCACCCTCTTGGTACAAGCCTCTCTCTGGCATGAGGCAAGAGGACATCCAGCTGGCATCTGCTGAGAACCAGCCATGGTGGAAGCCTAGTACTGCAGAAGCAGGAACTCCCCCCTCCCCCCTGTTATAAGCACATTGTTCCACTGCGAGCCGGAAGGCGATCCAGTAGGCAGCTCCTGGGCACTGGCCATGGTAAAACCCAGGTGAATAGAGAGAAGGCAACTTGCCCACCCTCATCATATTCGCCTCACTCTGGCACAGGCCAGGATGAGATCAACTTTGCAGCTGTTGAGAACCAGCTATATGGGAATCCAGGCAGCTGCAGAAAAAGGCAACCCACTTGCCCTCTTGGTAAGAGACTCCATCTGACATGAACGAGAAGATCCAGGCAGGAGCTACCTAGCACCAACCAACGTGGAACTCAGGCGGCTACAGAAGGCTACTCACCAGTGCCCTTTGTAAGTGCCTCGCTCTGGTGCTAGCAGGGAGGAGATCCAGTAGGCAGCTCCTGAGAAAGAGCTATGATGGAACCCAGGCAGCCTCAGAAGAAGGCAATTCGCCCAACCTCTTGGTAAGTGCTTCCTTCTGACCTTAGCCAGGAGGAAATCCAGTCGACTGCTGCTGAGAAATGGCCTTGGGGGATTGCAGGCAGCTGCGGAAGAAGGAAACCCACCCTCTTGATAAGTGCTTACCTGAGGCGTGAGCCAAGAAGAAATCCAGGCAGGAGTTACCTAGAACTGACCATGGTTCTAGGCAGCGGAAGAAGAAGGCAAGTCGCCCAACCTCTTGGTAAGTGCCTCCCTCTGGTGTAAGCCAAGAGGAGACCCATGTGGCAGCTGCTGAGAACCCGCCATGGTGGAACTCGGGAAACTGCTAGGTAAGTGCTTCCCAATGGCGCAAGCCAGGAGGAGATGCAGTCAGCTGCTGATGAGAAAAGGCCAAGAGGATCCCAGGCAGCTGCAGAAGAAGACAACTCACCAGCCCTCTTGGTAAGTGCCTCCATCTGGCGTGAGTCAGGAGGACATCCATATGACAGCTGCTGAGAACTGGCCATGGTGGAACCCAGGCAGCTGCAGAAGAAAGCAACTTGCCCGTCATCTTGGTGAGCACCTTCCTCCAGTGTGAGCCAGAAGAAGACCCAGTTGACAGCTGCTGAGAACTGGCCATGGTGGAACCAAGGCAGTTGCAGAAGAAGGCAACTTGCCTGTCCCCTCGGTAAATCCCTCCCTCTGGCACAAGCCAGGAGGAGGTCAAGTCATTAGATGATTAGAAACAGGCATGGTGGAAACCAGGCGACTGCAGAAGGAGGCAGTTCACCTGCCTTTTTGGTAAGTATCTCCATCCTACACAAGCCAGGAGGCGATCCAGGTGACAGCTGCAGACAATCAGGCAATGTGGAACCCAAGTGGCTGCAGAAGAAGGCATCTGAGCCACTCTCTTGGTATAAGCCTCTCTCTGGCATGAGACAGGAACAGATCCAGCTGGCATCTGCTGTGAACCAGGCACAGTGGAAGCCTAGTACTGCAGAAGCAGGAACTCACCCATGCTGTTTGTAAGCACCTCCCTCCAGCGCGAGCCCGGAGGAGATCCAGTAGGCAGTTCCTGGGCACTGGCTATGGTAAAACCCAGGTGAATAGAGAAGAAGGCAACTTGCCCGCCTTCATGGCATTCGCCTCACTCCAGCACAGGCCAGGATGAGATCAACATTACAGCTGTTGTGAACCAGCTATATGGGAACCCAGGCAGCTGCAGAAAAAGGCAACTCACTTGCCCTCTTGGTAAGAGACTCCCTCTGGCATGACCAAGGAAGAGATCCAAACAGAAGTTGCCTAGAATCGACCATGGTGGAACCAGGCAGCTGCAGAAAAAGGCAAGTCACCCCCCCTCTTGGTTAGTGCCTCCCTTTGGTGTAAGCCAATGGGAGACCCATGTGGCAGCTGCGGAGAACTGGCCATGGTGCAGCTCAGGCAACTGTCAAAGAAGGCAACTCTTTGAGTGCTTCCCTCCAGTGTGAGCTAACAAGAGATCCCTTTGATACATGCTAAGAACCCACTATGGTGGAACCCAAGCAGTTGCAGAAGGCTACCCAACGGCCCCCATGGTAAGTGCCTCCTTCTGGCATGAGCCTGGAGGAGATCCAGTAGGCTATGTGGAACCAAGGCGGTTTCAGAAGAAGGCAAGTCATCCAACCTCTAGGTAAATGTTTCACACTGGCGCAAGCCAGGAGCAGATCTAGTGGGCTGCTGACGAGAAATGGCCAGGGGCATGCCAGACAGCTGCAGAAGAAAACTCACCAGGCTTCTTGGTAAGTGTCTCCATCTGGCGTGAGTCAAGAGGACACCCATTCGGCAGCTGCTGAGACCGGGCCATGATGGAACCAAGGCAGTTTCAGAAGAAGGCAACTTACCTGTCCCCTTGGTAAATCCCTCCCTCTGGCACAAGCAGGAGGAGATCAAGTCATCAGATGATGTGAAACAGGCATGGTGGAAACCAGGCAGCTGCAGAAAAAGGCAATTTGCCCACCTTCTTGGTAAGTACCTCCATCCTACACAAGCCAGTAGGAGATCCAGGTGACAGCTGCAGGAAATCAGCCAATGGGGAACCCAAGTAGCTGCAGAAGAAGGCAACTCACCAGCTCTCTTGGTAAGTGCCTCTATCTGGCGTGAGTCAGGAGAACATCCAGTAGGCAGCTGCTGAGGATGAGCCACGATGAAAGCCTGGTAATGCAGAAAGAAGCAGGAACTCACCCACGCTGTTTGTAACCCCCTCCTTCCACTGCGAGCCTGGAGGAGATCCAGTAGGCAGCTCCTGGGCACTGGCCATGGTAAAACCCAGGTGAATAGAGAGAAGGCAACTTGCCCACCCTCATCATATTCGCCTCACTCTGGCACAGGCCAGGATGAGATCAACATTGCAGCTGTTGAGAACCAGCTATTGTGGAACTCAGTCAGCTGCAGAAAAAGGCAACTCACTTGCCCTCTTGGTAAGAGACTCCCTCTGGCACGACCGAAGAGGAGATCCAGGCAGGATATGCCTAGCACCAACCAAGGTGGAACCCAGGCGGCTGCAGAAGGCTACTCGCCAGCACCATTTGTAAGTGCCTCACTCTGACGCTAGCGGGGAGCGATCCAGTAGGCAGCTGCTGAGAAAGGGCTGTGATGGAACCCAGGCAGCTTCAGAAGAAGGCAATTCTCCCAACCTCTTGGTAAGTGCTTCCCTCTGGCCTTAGCCAGGAGGAAATCCAGTTGGCTGCTGCTGAGAAATGGCCATGGGGGATTGCAGGCAGCTGCAGAAGAAGGAAACTTGTCCACCCCCTTGGTAAACACCTACCTTGGGCATGAGCCTGGAGGAAATCCAGGCAGAAGCTGCCTAGAACCAACCATGGTGGAACCCGGCAGCTGCAGAAGAAGGCAACTTACTTGCCATCTTGGCAAGAGATTCGTGCTGACACGACCGAGGAGGAGATCCAGGCAGGAGCTACCTAGCACCAACCAACGTGGAACCCAGGTGGCTACAGAAGGCTACTCGCCAGTGCCCTTTGTAAGTGCCTCGCTCTGGTGCTAGCAGGGAGGAGATCCAGTAGGCAGCTCCTGAGAAAGAGCCATGATGGAACCCAGGCAGCCTCAGAAGAAGGCAATTCGCCCAACCTCTTGGTAAGTGCTTCCTTCTGACCTTAGCCAGGAGGAAATCCAGTCGACTGCTGCTGAGAAATGGCCTTGGGGGATTGCAGGCAGCTGCAGAAGAAGGAAACTCACCCACCCTCTTGATAAGTGCTTACCTGAGGCGTGAGCCAAGAAGAAATCCAGGCAGGAGTTACCTAGAACTGACCATGGTTCTAGGCAGCGGAAGAAGAAGGCAAGTCGCCCAACCTCTTGGTAAGTGCCTCCCTCTGGTGTAAGCCAAGAGGAGACCCATGTGGCAGCTGCTGAGAACCCGCCATGGTGGAACTCGGGAAACTGCTAGGTAAGTGCTTCCCAATGGCGCAAGCCAGGAGGAGATGCAGTCAGCTGCTGATGAGAAAAGGCCAAGAGGATCCCAGGCAGCTGCAGAAGAAGACAACTCACCAGCCCTCTTGGTAAGTGCCTCCATCTGGCGTGAGTCAGGAGGACATCCATATGACAGCTGCTCAGAACTGGCAATGGTGGAACTCAGTCAGCTGCAGAAAAAGGCAACTCACTTGCCCTCTTGGCAAGAGACTCCTGCTGACATGACCAAGGAGAAGATTCAGGCCAGAGCTGCTTAGAACCGACCATGTGGAATGCAGTTGGCTACAGAAGGCTACTCGCCAGTGCTCTTTGTAAGTGCCTCGCTCTGGTGCTAGCAGGGAGGAGATCCAGTAGGCAGCTCCTGAGAAAGGGCTGTGATGGAATGCAGGCAGCTTCAGAAGAAGGCAGTTCGCCCAACCTCTTGGTAAGTATGTGTCTCTGGCTTGAGCCAGGAGGATATCCAGTGGGCTGCTGCTGAGAAATGGCCAGGGGGGATTACAGGCAGCTGCAGAAGTAGGAAACTTGCCCACCCTCTTGGTAAGCGCCTACCTTGGGCATGAGCCTGGAGGAAATCCAGGCAGGAGCTGTCTAGAACCGACCATGGTGGAACCAGGCAGCTGCAGAAGAAGGCAACTCGCCCGCTGTCTTGGTAAGTGCCTCCCTCTGGTGAAAGCCAGGTAGAGATCCTTGTGGCAGCTGCTGAAAACTGGCCCTGGTGGAACCCAGACAACTGTCAAGGCAGAGAACTTACCAGACCTCTTGGTCAGCGCCTCTTTCCAGTGTGAGCCAAGAAGAGATCCCTTTGATAAATGCTAAGAACCGGCTATGGTGGAACCCAGGCGGCTGCAGAAGGCTACTCACGGTGCCTCTTGGTAAATGCCTGCCCCCAGCACTAGCCAGGAGGAGATATAGTAAGCATCTGCCAAGAAATGGCTATGGTAGAACCCAGGTAGTTCTATAAAAAGGCAATTTGCCTGCTTTCTAGGTAATTTCTTCTCTCTGGCGTGAGCCAGGAGAGGATCCAGGCATGAGCTGCGTAGAACTGACCATGGTGGAACCCAGGCAGCTGCAGAAGAAGGCAACTCGTCCCCTTTCTTGGTAAGTGCTTCCCTCTGGTGTAAGCCAGGAGATCTATGTGGCAGCTGCTGAGTACCAGCCATGGTGGAACCCAGGCAACTGTTAAAGAGGGCAACTAGCTCGCCCTCTTGGTAAGCGCCACCCTCCCAAACTTTCGAGGAGATTCAGTCCACAGCTGCTGAGAACCTGCCATGGTGGAACCCAGGCAACTGTTAAAGAGGGTAACTAGCCTGCCCTCTTGGTAAGCGCCACCCTCCCAAACTTTCGAGGAGATTCAGTCCACAGCTGCTGAGAACCTGCCATGGTGGAACCAAAGCAGCTGCAGAAGAAAGCAACCCATCTGCCGTCTTGGTATATATCTCCCTCTGGCATGAGCCAGGAAGAGATCTAGTCAGCTGCTGTTGAGAAATGGCCATGGTGGATTGCCCGAGGCTGCAGAAGAAGGCAACATGCCTGACCTATTGGTAAGTGCCTCCCTCTGGTGTGAGCCAGGAGGAGATCCGGGAGACGGCTGCTGACAGCCAGACATGGTGGAACCCAGGTGGCTGCAGAAGGCACCTTGCTTGCCCTCTCGGTAAGCACCTCCATCCAGTGTGAGCAAGGAGGAGATCAAGTTGGCAGCTGCTGAGAATCAGCCATGGTGGAACCCAGGCATGGGCATAAGAAGGCAACTCACCTGCCCTCTTGGTAAGTGCCTCCTTCTGGCAGGAGCCAGCAGGACATCCAGTGGGCTCTTGCTGAGAACCGGCCCTGGAGGAACTTAATTGGACACAAAAGAAGGCAACTTGACTGCCCTCTTGGTAATCGCATCCCTCGGGGGCGAGCCAGGGGAGATTCAGTTGGCAGTTGCTGAGAAATGGCCATAGTGGAACCCAGGCGGCTTCAGAAGAAGGCAATTCACCCACCCTCTTGGTAAGTGCTTCCCTCCTGCATGAGCCAGGAGGAGACCCAGTTAGCTGCTGTTGAGAAATGGCGGTGGGGGACCAGAGGTGGTTCCAGAAGAAGGCAACTTGCCCACCTTCTTGGTAAGCACCTTCTTCTGTTGTGAGCAAAATGGAGATCCAGTTGACAGCTGCTGAGAACAGGCCATGGTGGAACAGAGGCACTTGCAGAAGAAGTCACCTCACCTGCCATCTTGATTAGCGCCTCCCTCCTGGGCATGGAGGAGGAGGAGATCAGGTAGACAGCAGCTGAGAAACAGGCATGGTGGAACCCTAAGGCAACTTCCAAAAAAGACAACTGGTTAGACATCTTGGTGAGTGCCTCCCTCCAGTGTGAGCCAAAAAGAGACCCCTTTGATAAATGCTAAGAACCAGCCATGATGGAACCCAGCTAGATGCAGAAAGCTACTCACAGGCCCCCTTGCTAAGTGCCTCCCTCTGACATGAGCTAGGAAGAGATCCAGTAGGCAGCTGCTGAGAAATGGCTATGGTGGAACCCAGGCAACTGTAGAAGAAGGCAACTCACCTGCCTCCTTGGTAAATGCCTCCCTGTGGTGCAAGCCAGGAAGAGATCAAGTCAGCAGATGCTGAGAACCAGGCATAGTGGAAACCAGGCAACAGCAAAAGAAGCCAACTCGCCTGCCTTCTTGGTAAGTACCTCCATCCCACATGAGCCAGAAGGAGATCCAGGTGACAGCTGCAGAGAATTGGCCAACGTGGAACCTAAGTGGCTGCAGATGAAGGCAACTCACCTGCCATCTTGGTACAAGCCTTCCTCTGGTGTGAGGCAGGAGCAGATCCAACTGGCATCTGCTGAGAACTGGCCATGGTGGAAGCCTGCTGGCTGCAGAAGCAGGAACTCACCCACACTGTTTGTAAGCACCTCCCTCCAGTGTGAGCCAGGATGAGATCCAGCCAGCAGCTCCTGAAAACTTTCCTAGGTGCAACCCAGGCAGCTGCAGAAGAAGGCAACTTGCCCGCCCTCTTGGTAAGCACCTCCCTCTGGTGCAAGCCAGGAGGAGATCCCTGCAGCAGCTGCTGAGAACCGGCCATGGTGGAACCCAGCGGGCTGCAGAAGAAGGCAACTGGCCTGCCCTCTTGGTAAGCACCTCCCTACAGCTCGAGCCAGTAGGAGATCCAATCAGTGGCTCCCATGAGCCCACCTCGCGTGGTTTGGAAATCAGAGATCTCTAATCCCCCGCCTCCCTTGTTAGCAACTGGGGACAGAGATCTGAGCATGTCTTGAGATGATAACTGTATGCAATATAGCAGATATGGGGGATTTCCTTCCATGTTCTGTTTGAAAGCAAATGTTTTTTCACTTGTGTGTTTCATTATGATTAATTGTATTACTCCATTCAATATTCTGTTTTGAATGGTTTTATAATGTTCTGTTGTTGATTTGATTTTGCTATACCTAATTGACTGGACAACTATCTTGAAGATAAGGAGATATACTATCATACCTATGACTGTTATCCAGGTATCCTGCTGTGAAGTTATGCAATTTCACTGCATTGCTTCAAATGTCTTTTTCTGTCTTGTTCTGTTGTATTTTGACTACCTTCAAAATAAATAAACAGAGACAATGTGTGGTTAAAGATAGCCGATAGCATTACAAGTGCAAGTAGGATCAAACACATTGCCTTGAGGAGTGATTGCTCTGGCCTTTTCCTCCCAGTATGCCAATTTATCACTTAGATTGGCTATAAGATCAATCACATAACACACCACCTTGTCCTTTCTCTCCTACATGAATTCCTGCACAGATATCCTTATTTTGTCCTTTATCCTTGCTTCCTGGTTCTGTCAATAAAAACATCACAGAAGCTTTGATTTGGAGCTGCATTTATGAGACTGTCTCATGCTGAGGGGTCTTGGTAAATGGCAGTCCCTTTGGGCCTTCTTGGAGTTTGAATTGGACATTGATTCTGTGTAATCTCTCATCTTTTCTGCCAGTCTATAGTCATGAAGTATGACCCTCCTTGTAATGCATATACCCGATTTCTCTACCAATTTTGAAGGAAAATTTTGCAGGATACATAACTTGGAATTAGTTGTTAACTTTTAGGACTTGAAATACTTTTAGCCAGCCCCTCCTGGACATTAAGGCTTGTGTAAAAATGTCTGCTGTAATTCTGATGGATTTGCCTTTGTATGTGATTCATTGCTTTTCTTTAACAGCTTTTAAGATTTTGTCCCTGTGAAGGATTTTTAGTACTTTGAGTATAGTATGGCAGGGAGAGGTTATCTTTTGGTCATGGTTTTTGAAGTTCTATAAACATCACTTATCTATATGTTTGTTTCTTTCCTATTTTGGGGAAGTTTTCTGCCATGATTTCTAAACAGATTTTTTATGCCATTTATGTTATCTACTGATTTTTCACATATTCTAATTAGTCTTAGTCTTCTTTGCATCATGTAGCAGCTATTGGACCCATTTTCCAATTTCTCTTGGTGCTTTTAAGGTGGTATTATTTGGTCTCTGAAGGCATCGTTATCTTCTAGTTTTGAAAGTCTGTCCTTGCGTCACTTCTGCTGCCCATCCTTTCACTATAATTTTTAATCTTCTGAATATCTGATTGAAACCTTTTCATGGACTCTACTTCTTTGCTAAACATATTTTGTATCGTTTTGTTTAGCTCATCTGGTTTTTTATTCATCTTTTTATTCTTCTGAAAATGCCTAGATCATTTTGGTTATTATTTCATTTATTTGTTTAATTATATCTTCTGTGATTCTGTTGAGTACAGTACCTCTTTGATCTGTTAACTAACCTCCTCTGTTATCCTTTTGAGCAATTTGGGTGTGTGGTTCATGTTATTCTCCTTTCTTGAAGCCTGTTGGATT
This sequence comes from Cavia porcellus, assembly GCF_034190915.1. Taxonomy (NCBI): domain Eukaryota; kingdom Metazoa; phylum Chordata; class Mammalia; order Rodentia; family Caviidae; genus Cavia; species Cavia porcellus. Next base: position 80,566,302 of record NW_026947490.1, read on the forward strand.
GGCTTCAAGGAAGTTGGGAGTTTGGGAAGGAATATTGTTACTTGTCTTCTCATGTTTCTGTTTTCTAAGTTGTTTTTTGTTTATTTTATTTTATACTGAGCTTTGAAGACACAGCAAAAAGACTTCGTTGCTAATACAGAGCTCTCAAAGTACAGTGATGTACTTTGAGAGTGTGCTAACGACAGTCCTCTG